>NC_091263.1:50342500-55342500 GCF_042477335.2 Ovis canadensis | reverse complement strand
AACTAGTTTACAAGATTGCAAGTAGAATATTATAGATATTATATAAAATTTTATATATTTCTATATATATGCATAGTGGGACATTTGGAATGAAATTTACAAAATTTTAATGTCTCCAACTATTCAGTTTTCAGATAAGTCTTACTCTCTTTTTTAGCTTATCCCAAAGACACATATCAATAATCGAGAGGGGAAGAAAAAAATTTTTTTTTAATTTTTGGGGAAAAAATACATTGAACAATGAATATTTCCCTTTGGAAAAAAAAAGGTATACTTCAGGAAGAAGTAATACAAATACTACAGCATGCTTCTATTTTATACTTATATTTATTTTCCAATAGATAAATGTGAAGCCAGTAAAGAAAGGGACTCAGCCAATGAACTAGATTTCTCATAGGAAGTATATATTCTAAACTGAGGCTTATGTGCCCTTAGCAGGAGACTGTGGATAAAAAGTGAAAACCACAAGGATCCTGGGTTCAGTAGGTGCTGGTCAGCCCCTCTGTGATTGAAAAGGACACCTTAGTAGTGACCAGTGAGAGTCCCACTCCAAACTGTCAACAGTGGCTAATTTTTTGCCTTTGACTTTACACACCATTCACACCTACAGCTCTGATAAGTCCCACTCTTGGCGCTTTCACCTCTTGACAGCAAATTCTGCAGTCTCAAAATCCCACTTGTGCCTGTTTCCTGTTAGAAAGTTTTGTGTAGGGCACATGTGACCTACAGAATTATGTTTTTCAAAAGTAAACTCTCTTAGAAATTGGTTACCAACTTATCTCCCAATTCTATCATCTAGAAGGGGACAAAGGGTGACAAAACAGAGCCCATAGAGAGTTTAATTCAGAAAGACAGACACTTAATTTAGTTATTCTAAAAAAAACAGCAAACCCTACTATGTCACTTTAGAAATTCCTAAAATAGAGATCTCTCTGTTTCCCATTTGGCGTCTGTCATGCTCCCGATAATATTACTTGTGACAGCTCTAAGAGAGGCAATATACATCGGCCTCCCAGGTCTTTAAGAATGCACAACTTAATCCATCTGGAAACAGTTGTGTTGTTGACCCCAGGGTTCTTTATATTAGAACAAACTCAGACACAAACCCTGAGACGGCTCCAGAATATTATATGAGGGTGAATTACAGGCAGTCACACAACCTAGCATTGTCCTTTAAAGCATTTTTATGAGGCAGAGCCAAAGGCTGGCAAAACTCTCCTTCACCACAGAGGAAATCTAGGTTAAAAAGGGAAATAAGAAGTTTACGAACTATTAAAAAAAAATAAAGCTGCAGAGTTAGGGAGTTATGGATTAAGTTCCGATCCATTAATTCTTTTATTCCCTGACTTAGAACTGGCTGAAGGAGTGTGGCCCTCTGGTGGGTGACAGAAACAGTCCCTTGCATGGGAACCAGAGAGGACTGGCTGGCAGAGAAGGGGGTGGACCCACTCATTCAGATGATAATTTATACTGGAATCTGGAATTCAATAACCTCACATCCCTCAGGTAAGGGAAAGATCCGCTCCCCAATTTCATTTGGGAGTTCTATTACATTAAGCAATATTCTGTTTGGCCAGACATGCCATTCTTCTCTTGAAGGAAATTAATTTCTTGATTCTTCCAGCTAATATAATCCCAATTCAGTGCTTAAAGTTTTCTCAGGGTGCTACTAGATGAAATAAAGTTTAAAGCACCTCTTGTGGGAATTCACAAAGCACAGATGGAAACAACAGAGGAAGAACTAGTTGAAGAGGGGAAGGTGGGGGTGGCTGGAGGGGAGATGAGGTGTTAGCCTGCCCCGCACAAGCCAACACATGTGTTTGTTAACAGTGTTCTGTAGTCTGAACTCTTGGCTGAGTAGGGCTGTTCAATGATTTCCATAGGAAATTTATTTTAAAGCGTGTAAGGCCACTGAACAGGATAAATAAAATATTACAAGAAAAAAAAGAAAGAAAGAAACATAGTGATTTCTGGTTGTTTAAAAGGCAACTCAACAAGCCTTCACCTGCAAAAGGAAAAGGTCAGGATCAATGAAAGGGTCTTTCCTTTGGAAAGAGATCTGCTTTCAATTTAACACAAACAAATCCTTATGGTGGGCTTTCTGTAGACCAAGGAGACATCAAATTGTGTAAGGGATCTGGCCTTGCCAGGAAAATAAAACTCCTCTGTTGCAAATTCCCCAACAACATCAAAACAAAACAAAGCAGAACAAACCTAGCCCCCAACCCACCCCTTCCTCAGCCCTCTGTCTGGTAGCCAAAGGCTGATTACCCCGAAAATAAAAACAAGTCCTCAAATATAAATGTGTTACTCCTCATAGCTGCAATTTTATTCTAAAAGAAGATTTTTGGAGATATCATCTCAAGTGTGATGTTGCAGGGGGAACCCTATGGATTAGGAGAGTCTGACTTGAGAATACGACAGGATACTGAGCATCTTTGATGACAAAATATCCACTCCTATAGGTACCTTGGTCAAACACACTGTATCTCATTCTTCTAATAAGTCCGGCTGGCTTCGTAAAGTGTCAGCTCAACTACTGTGAAGAGGCATTTTTACTATCTTTTGGGGAGATAGACAATGAATGGCATTTTTTCTCAACCGTATTTTCTTTCACAAATGTGAATGCTTATTACAGTGGTACTGTTATTCTTAACAGCAATCCTTTCTACACACACATGTACACATCACATATACCATACACACGTACCCACACCATACACAGATACACCATACACACACACACACATGCACCAGACACCACAGACCAACACACACACAATTACTTTTTTCCTCTCACCATTTTATTGAAGATTGTGTTAAAGATTCCATCCAGGGCACTTAGGTAAGAAAAATAAATTAAAAGACAACCTAAGAAAAGAAATGTAAACATCCCAATTTGAAAAAAAAGAATGACTTACATATAGGAAATCATAAAGAAACCAATACAAGCTAATAGAATTAATGAGTCCAGTGAGATTTCAGTACATAGACTCAGTATACAAATATCACTTCTATTTCTCTGTACTAGCAATGAACATTCCAAAACAAAATCTAGAAAAAAAATTGCATCAAAAATATTCAAAGATCATGAAATTTTAGGTATAAATTTAACAAAAGAAGTGCAAGACTTGTATGCTGAAAATAGCAAAACACTGTTGAAAGAACCTGAAGATATAAATAAATGGAAGGACATCTTGTGTGTTCCTGGACTGGAAGACAATACTGTTAAATGAAAATACTCCCCCAATTTGATCTATAGATTCAACAAAATCCCTATCAACATCCAGCCACATTTTATTGTGACAGTAACCATTTTATTTTATCTTTTGTCATACCATGTGTCACGTGAAATCTTAGTTCCCTGACCAGGGCCCACACACACAATTTTAATTGATGAGCTCACAAATCTGACTGTCGACCATTGCTACGACCTGAGTTATGCCCAACTCTTAGCTTTTACTGCTATACGTTCCTCCCTTTTCCCTTTCTCTCAAGGAAGCATATCAGAATACAAGGAAACCAGAATCATAACCATAAATCTGCTCCTCAACTGTAAAAAAAAACAGTAGAAAAACTACCGGAGGTGTAGCTCACAAACCATCACTACCCACTGGTGAAATTCAGCATCAAATTTAGCATCCTGCCTGGAACGATCTCCCCTCAGCCTCCCCAAAACAATTTTTTTCAGCCATACAAATCCTACCAGTATCTTCATGATCCATCTACTTGATGGATGAAAGTTCTTCAGACTCCCCCCTCTAGACTCTACCAGACTCTCAAACTCAAGTTTCCCAAGAGCCAGGAGTGGAGTTAATTTGTATTGCTGCTGTTCAGCCACTAAGTTGTGTCCAGCTCTTTGCAACCCCATGGACTGCAGCACGCCAGGCTTCCCTGTCCTTCGCTGTCTCCTGGAGTTTGCTCGGATTCATGTCCACTGAGTCGATGGTGCCATCTAATTTGTATGCGTCAAGCCTATTCTCAGGCATACTCACTCAGTGCTGAGCAGTGGCGATGTGGCAACCAGAGAGCACTAGCCCTGACTGAAGGGGCAGCAGCCAGCAGCCCGCCACTGCTGCCATGTGCGAATGCAGGTCCGTGGCCACCAGATCTTCCACTGTTTTAAGAAAAGCCAAAAATCTGCTGCATTTTCTGTGAAATATCCCAACTGTAAATGTTGGCTCAGTTAAGAAAGTTAAGAAGACAAAAACTCTGTAAATTGTACTGGACCCATGGAACCACTAATTTGGAACCTCTGGTCTCTACTGAAGATATGAAGCTTAACAATGAATGAGGCTCATGTAAAGAGGTGTGGTGTATGTGTGTCTTAGATCACCAGTTAGATTAGTATGTCCCAGAGAGACAGGTAAATACATTCTCTGGTGGAGCAAATGGTAAAGAATCTCCCTGCAATGCAGGAGACCCTGGGTCAGTCCCTGGGTGGGGAAGATCCCCTGGAGAAGGGAATGGCTACCCAATCCAGTATTCTTGCCTAGAGAATTCCACGGGCAGAGGAAACTGGCATGTTATGGTCCACGGGGTCACAAGCTGTCGGACACAACTGAGTGACTTTCAGTTTCACTTTGTTTTTATGTGATGTGTAACTTGAAAATGAAGTAGGGCTTTATCTCGTTATCATAAATGTTAAATTAAGTTTCAAATAATATAAGGAGGGACTGAGATATTTATAGTTAGAAAAGAAGGACACTAGTCAAAAAAGTTCAGGAACACTGAGCCTGATGATAAGGTGCTGGAAGGCAGGAATTATACCCTAATCTATCTTATTCAGCATGTATCAAGAGTGCTAATTAGGGACTTCTCTGGTGTTCCAGAAGCGACTTCCCTGGTGGCTCAGACAGTAAAGCGTCTGCCTACAGTGCAAGAGACCTGGGTCTGATCCCTGGGTCAGGAAGATTCTCTGGAGAAGGAAATGGCACCCCACTCCAGTACCCTTGCCTGGAAAATCCCATGGACGGAGGAGCGTAGTAGGCTACAGTCCATGGGGTCGCAAAGAGTCGGACAAGACTGAGCGACTTCACTTCACTTCTTCTGGTGTTCCAGAGGTTAAAAATTTGCCTTCCAATGCAGGGGACATGGGTTTGATCCGTGGTCGGGGAACAAAGATCCCACACGCTATGGAGCAACTAGAGTGAAAGTACGCCAAAGCATTGGTCATTCAGTTGTGTCCGATTCTTTGCAACCCCATGGGCGACAGCCCACCAGGCTCCTCTGTCCATGGGATTTCCCAGACAAGAATACTGGAGTGGGTTGTCATTTTCTCCTCCAGGGGATTTTCCTTACCAAGAGATTGACTCCACAGCTCCTCTCTCTCTGCATTGCAGGCAGATTCTTTGCCCACTGAGCCATCAGGGAAGCCTCAGGAAAAAAAAAAAAAAAAAAACCACCTCACTCCCACATTATATTGGGAGGGAATGGGATGATGAGGATGGGATGGGCAACTAAGTCCATGCTGCAACTACTGAGCTGGCATGCCAACTAGAGAAGCCTGCATGCCACAATAAAGACCTAGTACACACACACACACACACACACACACACACACACACAGTGCCAAATATATAGGTTTGAACGGAGCTGATTTGAATATTTTAAGGAACTAGATTCTAGACAACCATTTCATGCCTTAGAAATTTAACTTTGCCTGACTGCCTATAGTTATCAATACATTTCCCAGCCATGAGCAAAGGATCTCATTCTAATCAGATCTTATCTGTGCCTAAATATTTTCACTTTATAATCTTAATAGTTCTAATTCATCTACCAGAGTAAAGAAAAACACCTGGAACAAAGAATACATTTGAAGCATATTAGTTAAACTCGAGTAGAAAAAAAAATAAACATAAGATGAAACTTCCATGCCTCTTGTCTCTCTGCAGAGTCGACAGAGCCCTGGAACTTGGACTTCTTTTATCAAAAGCATACCCATACCTTTTCGTCAGATAAACTTATTTGGTTTTCCTTGTGTAATGGGGTGAGTATTGTACAAGGTTTCAATGCCTTTTTTTTTCCCCCACCAACTCAAATTGTCCCTTAGAGGCTCAAAGTACTAACAAAGTGCTTCGCTGCATGAAAGTGCTGTCTGCATTTGTCTGGCAAATATGATGCCAGCTAAAAAGCCTGATGGGTCTGTAATTTGTCACAGGTATAACTGAGCTCCAGGCTGCTTCAACCAGAAAGTGAATTCAACTTTATAAAGAAAAAGTATGGACAGGAAAGCCTTCTAGCAAGATTCCCAATAACCAGAATATGGACATGAGATCCTAAAACTAATAAAACATGGACTGGGGAGAGGGTATTGATGAAGCAGTAGCCTAAGGAAGGAAGAGGGAGGATTTGGGCCTATTTTTATACTGAAGGGAAAGTGATGGACACAGAGCAAGGCCACTATCACCTGCAATCCTACAACAACTGTAGGAATTAGACCACATTATCCTTGCAGCTACAGATGTGGATACAGGTTCAGAAAGGCTGGTAACTTGTCCACAGCGTTTCCCAGACAGTTGGTGGCCTACCTGGAGTTTGGCCAGGTCTTTCTGGCTCTAATGCTCTAGCCTAGTCACTATATAACACCAGCTTCCAACAGGTCACCAAGACAGTCAGTACCACTCAATTAGCTATGCTATGAAACTGCAGATTGCAGACAATTTATTGTTCATTTTTTAGCTTAATTTTGTTAAAGACATAATAGACCAGCCATAAAAAACAATCTGCCAAGCTATAGGAAATCAGCCCTGTTGCTAGTAAATGTATTTTATTCAAACATACATCAAGTACTTATTATATGCAAGATTCCCCAGATACTAGAGAGACAAAATTCAAATACATTCAAGATAAGCTCTAGTAACCTTTTTTTTTTCTTTTGTAATGGCATAAGTGGAAAAGTATTCTCATTGAATGGAATGTTTGCTTACTCAGTGGCCAAATACTCATTGAGAAACCAGCTGGGTCAAAAATTGTCCTAGATTCTGAGGATGATTGAGTGGCAGAGAAGACAGAAAAGGCCCATGGCTGAAAGAAATTTGCTTTGCTTCAGAATTAGAGTTGGTGCTGGTGGTAATGAACCCACCTGCCAATGCCAGGAGATGCAAGAGACACAGTTTCAATCCCTCAGTCGAGAAGATCCCCTGGAGTAGGAAATGGCAACCCGCTCCAGTATTCTTGCCTGGGAAATCCCATGGACAGAGGAGCCTGGTGGGCTACACTCAATGGGGTCAGACACAACTGAGCGACTTAGCACACACAAACAAAGCAAAGGAGAGCAAAATGAAGGAGCCATTTATGGTTTGTGATAAATGCTGTGAAGCACATACTGGGGTGCTGTGATACAGAATAAATGGAAGACATTGTGTTTTAGACCAGGAAGACAGGGAGGACCTCTCTGAGGTGATGATGTTCAAATGACAATCAACCATGTAACAGGTTGAAGGAAGTCAACTGTGTAACAGGTTGAGGGAAAAAATGGGTTTTCCCACCAGAGAGTTAGGGATAGATGAAGAACCAGTAAGGACAATGAGTTAGGTTGTTTCTGGGAAGCAAGAGCAGACCACCACAAGTGGGTGCAGCAAGCCAGGGTGGGCTGGGGACTATGAGAAGTGGGAGGCAGCCAGTCAGACCATCATGGGTATTGGACATCACTGGAATGAGTTTGGATTTTATTCTAAGCTCAATGGAAAGCTGTTGAATGACTTGGTCTTAAACCAGGGACTGCTGTGAAGAGAAGAATGGTTTTATTTTAGCTGGCATGTGAAGAGGGGTAAGAAGGGGACTCGTGTGGAAGTGGGAGATGAGGCTCTAGCTGGGAAGACAGCACTTGGATGCCCACCATTCACTCCCCAGATCTACCCTTCACCCTTCCCTATCCTGCTGTCTACCTCAGAGCCTGGCTTATAGAGACCCTTGCCTTCTGACTTCCAGCTGGGTTCAGCCAATGGGAAGTCCCAGCCAGAGCTTAGAGGAAGGCAGGAGAGAGAAGCTGGAGTATTTACTCCCTCAGCTCCTCACCAGCCCAGTCCCCAGGGTTTATCATGGGCTGCTTGTCTCCCTCAGCCTAGGCTGCTAGTCCCACTGGTCGGGTGGTCTCTGTCCCATGGCCTCTCCTATGCTCTCCTCCAGGGACCCAGTGCCCTTCCCTTCCCAAGCACTTTCCTTCTCATCACCTTCAGTCCTTGGGCGGAAGCAGAAAAGGCTGCTATTAGCCTCAAGGCACTGCACTTGGGGCCTTGTGGTTTGAAAATGATACCTTTATTAAACTCTAGTCAAATTATCCAATTTGTGTGTGCCATCTGTTTCCTGCTGGGTTCCTTACTGATATACGGAGAGAGGCAAGATTTGATTTAGAAAAGTTCAGTTACTGTGATCCTTGACTAATATCCTGTTCTGCTGATGCTTTGTTTTTGTGATATAAGGGTCACAAACCCAAAAAATGTTAGCAAGAAATCATACACCTCTTTATTTCCTTAGGAAATCCAATAACATAAATTGACCAAAGAGACAAAATGCCAAAATCACAGATGTGAGGATTCAGAAAACAAAAGAGAATTTATGGTCACTGATACCTGACTTCAGGCCAATTAGCATGAGCTCTTGCTTAAATACTTAGATTTATATTTCTCATTCAATTTTTCATTTATTTAATCAGTGTTTATTGGGTGCCTAGTCCTTGCAGGGCGCTAGTTTAGACACCAGGGAAAGAGCAAAGACTATACCTACGCTCACAGAGGAGAGTCAAGAAAGAAACAAGTCAACAATCTTTTGTACGCTCATAAAAGACAGCTAAGGAGGACAGAGTGGAAGATTTATATATGAGCAAGAATATTTCCTTTCTTAAAAGGTGCTATTTGAGCAGAGAACTAAAGGAAGGGATGAAGCAAGCAGTGATGATATCCAGAGGAAGCACGACCCAGGAGAAGAAGTACCAGAGGCTATACTTCAGCAACCCAAGTGGCAGGAACTGAGCAACTGTGAAAGGCCAGTGTGGCTGGAGCAGAAATAGCCTGTCCAGTCGGGGAGATAGGCAAGACGAGCCCACTTGCCCCACCTGGAATTTTTGGCTTTTATTTTGAGAAAAGAAGCCATTAGGGTTTTCAGAGAGTAATGACAAGATATGACTTAGGGTTTTTTTTGTTTTGCTTTATTTTTACTTTTTATTAATTCTTATTGGAGCACAGTTGCTATATAAGGTTGTATCAGTTTCCACTGCACGGCAAAGTGAATAAGCTATGTGTATACATCTATCCCCTCTTTTTTGGATTTTCTTCCTATTTAGGTCACCACAGGGCAATCAGTAGAGTTCCCTGGGTTATACAGTAGGTTCTCATTAGTTATCTATTTTATACATAGTGTCAGTAGTGTATATATGTGTCTTACTTTTAAGAAAATTATTCTACCTGCTTTGTTGCAATAAGGTAGCAAGACAGAAAGCAGGGGTACACTAAGACAAAAGTATAGGGAAGAGATGCTGTTGTCTTGGAACAGGGTGGAAACATTTATGCTTACTTTATTTTGGGGAGCTCCAAAATCACTGCAGATGGTGACTGCAGCCATGAAATTAAGAGACGGTTACTCCTTGGAAGGAAAGATACGACCAACCCTGATAGCATATTAAAAAGCAGAGACATTACTTTGCCAACTAAGGTCCATTTAGTCAAGGCTATGGTTTTTCCAGTAGTCATGTATGGATGTGAGAGTTGGACTGTGAAGAAAGCTGAGCACCGAAGAATTGATGCTTTTGAACTGTGGTGTTGGAGACGACTCTTGAGAGTCCCTTGGACTGCAAGGAGATCCAACCAGTCCATTCTAAAGGAGATCAGTCCTGGGTGTTCTTTGGAAGGAATGATGCTAAAGCTGAAACTCCAGTACTTTGGCCACCTCATGCGAAGAGTTGACTTATTGGAAGAGACCCTGATGCTGGGAAGGACTGAGGGCAGGAGGAGAAGGGGACAACAGAGGATGAGATGGCTGGATGGTATCACTGACTCAATGGACATGAATTTGAGTGAACTCCGGGAGTTGGTGATGGACAGCAAGGCCTGGCATGCTGCAATTCATGGGGTCGCAAAGAGTCAGACACAACTGAGTGATTGAATTGAACTGAAGCTTTTCAGAGAGCTTCCCTGGTGGCTTAGATGGTAAAGCATCTGCCTGCAGTGCGGGAGACCCGGGTTTGATCCCTGGGTTGGGAAGGTCCCCTGGAGAAGGAAATGGTAACCCACTCCAGTACTCTTGCCTGGAAAATTCCATGGACAGAGGAGCCTGGTGGGCTACAGTCCATGGTGTCTCAAAGAGTCAGACATGACTGAGCTACTTCACTTTCACTTTCAAGCTTTTCAAATACCCAAGTGGGGATGAGTAAGGCACTGGGTGTACATACAAAGTCTGGAGTTGAGAGAAGGCGTCTGAGTTAGGCTGGAGATAGGGAATTGGCCAGCACACAGCCATAAGCCTGAGTGAGACCATCCAGGGAATGAAGAGAGGGAGAAGAGACAAGTTCTCAGGATGGAGCATGAGACACTGCAGACGGACAAGTCAACAAAAAGAGGAGGAACCTGTCCAAGAAACTGAAAAGGACTGGTTAGCAGGATAGAGGGAAAAACCAGGAGAGGTGCTGTCCCCAAAGCCAATGAAAAAAAGTATTTTGAGAAGGAAGAAGCAGTCAAGCAGTCATGCGTTGTTCATGGATCAAGTGAAAATGGTGGAACAGGAAGTAAAGCAATGGATCTGGCAAAGAAATGGCTGACAGTGACTCAGAGTATGTTCTAAGAAGCAGTGGAGTTGAAAGTCTGATGGAGAGAACATGTGTAGACAACTCTTCTGATGTTCTTTACAATCAATGGGGAGCAGAGAAATTGTGGTAGATGGAAGGAGTTAGGCAGGTTTTCTTTTACTTTCTTTTTAATTTGAAGATATTACAGCATCTTCTAATCACTGCTGGGAATTATCTAGTAGAGAGAGGAACCAGGATGATGCAAGAGAGAGCAGATAATGGCAAGAACAAGAGGGGATGGGGTCCAGGGCACCATGGAGGCCATGGATGGGAACAGAAGAGTTTATCCTCTGTAACAGAACATGAGTCCAGTTGTAGATAGGCTGGTGAGAGCTGGGGAGGTTTCCTCCCGACTGAGCTTTCTCAGTATTACAGCAAGTGGGGAGGAGCCACTGGGAGTTTCAGGAGAGAAGAGACAGTGAAATAGTCATCCAGAGCAAAGGGGTGGAGTAGGGACCTGCAGTAGGATGGTATTGGCCAGTGTCCTGGTCCCTAAACTGCTTCTGATGTGTATTTATAAATTCCATTAATATCAATGAAAAGCGGTAATATTTATCTCACATAGAGGAAAAAAGTAAGATACTCCTGTGAGGAAAATGCAGAGGATATAGTCATCCGAAGCTTCAAGAAGGAGAATTCCAAATACTGCATTTGGTGGTATCCTCCTAAAGTCACCAAGTGAGGCTCTCACTGGACCTGGGTAAGGAGTATATGTAGACCACTCACTGTGACCGAAAGGAAGATAAACTAAAGGGGTTCCCAATTTTCCCAACAGAGGAGCAATAGAACATTCAAATACATGGAAATGATCTGCATTTTGGATTCTTTCTCATTTAGCCTTTTAGGTTATGAGAATTTGAAAAATAAATCTGAAACTCTACTTCTAAAAGCTTGCTTGTAAATTATTATCCCTGGTATATGGAAGCCCAGCTCTTAGATAGAACCAAAAAAAAAAAGAAAAAAGATTAACGACCCCTGACATTAGAATTTAAAATGTCCTGCATGCAAATTCACTTTCTCTCCACCCTTTTGTAATGCAATAACGAGTGAGAATTAGAATTGCAAAAATGCCAAAAGAGCTACATGAAAATTATACAACAAAGTAGTTTCACAGTGATACTTAGAGAGGAATATGAAATGGATACAAGATAACACTGAGAGACATACAGTTATGTATGTGTGAGCATGTGTATGTGCACATGCATGTCTGAAAGAGCAAGACAAACAAATATTTATTTCTTTGCTTTGTTCTCCCTAACCAGTTTAAAATAAAAACACTGGTTGGGTCATATTTCAATAATGTGACACATGGTTCCTATTTTAGTTCTAAATGATTTTTCATTAAGTAGTCTTTGAAATATTTACTTATAAATAAATATAAAGTCGATCTTTGGAATATCTGATTTAAAACAACAACAAATTCTAGCAATTATCAATACAAATTTTCCTATACTCTGTGATACTATTTTCTTCCAGTGATTATTTCCTACATTCCTAGGCACCATAGAAGGCTAATAATATAAATGATTTTCTGTTGGCTTCAGCTAAACACTTCAACTGTGACAATGAAATGAGGTAAACCATTTCATGCTCTATAGCAGAAACATATTACATAATTCAAACAAGTTTTGAAAAATCACTTGGATCATATGATGTATCAGCCGCACAGGCATTACTGATGTCTGGCTCCTCCCCTCATTGTTATTTTCCTTTATGTGTCCCTCCCACTCACATAGTGAAAGAAAGAGTACTTTATCTGCTTGGGTCATAAGGAGAGAGCAAAGAGAAACCAGTGTCTAACAAACGTCTCCTTACTTTCCTACTGGCTTCCATCAATCTAAGGTAATTTTGTTTAGATGCTGGCCTCAAGTATCCAAAGACAACTCAGTGATTAATTCAAAAGTCAGTGCAACCAAGGGCAGATACTTCCTGGCATGTATTGTGAGCAATTTGGTGTAGTACAAAGAGTAATGACATGGTATCAAAACACCACCACACTCCTGTAGCGTATCTATTCTCCCTTTTTCTGTTACTAATAGAACCTTGATTTTTTTTTTTTTTGAAGTGACATTCATAACAATACTAATATCCTCAAATTCCTTGCATCTAGGAATGATCCAAAATATATTAATTGACTAATAAGATCAATAAGAAGTTGGGAGGTGGGGCCTCCAGGAAAGTCTGCTGAAATGGTTTGTTTGTTTTTGCTTTTTGCCTACTGCCTTTCTCCTTCCTCCTGCCTCTGCTGGCCAAAGGTGGAGCAGCCAGTTTTTTAGCATGAGGCCACATGTCTCATGGCAAGACATAGCCAGGCAGAAAGACAGGAGGAGTTGATGACTCTGAATTTATTGAAGTATCCTGGGAAAAGTAAACCCCTCTTTAATTAAGCCATTTGTGATGGTTAAATTTAGGTGTCAACATAGTTTGGTCACGGTCCCCAGATATTTAATCAAACATACCTGGATGTTGCTGTGAAGGTATTTTTTAGACGAGATTAACCTTGAAATTGGTTTTCTCAAGTGGTGCTAGTGGTAAAGAACCTAGCTGCCAACAAGGGAGATGTAAGAGACATGGGTTTGATCCTTGGGTTGGGAAGATCCCCTGAAGAAGGGCATGGCCACCCACTCCAGTATTCTTACCTGGAGAATCCCATGAACAGAGGAGCCAGGCAAGCTACAGTCCATCGGGTTGCAAAGAGTCAGACGCAACTGAAGTGACTTGGCATGCATGCACACAACCTTAAAATCAGTAGACTGTGAATAAAACACACCACCCTCTGTAATGTGGATGGGTGTCTCCAACCAGCTGAAGACCTCAGGAAAAAACGGATCCACCCAAAGGAAGAGGAAATTCTGCCAGCAGGCAGCCTTCATACTTGAGCTCCAACATCAGCTCCTCCCTGGTTCTCCAGCCTGCCAGACTATCCTGCAGAGTCTGTCAGGCCTCTCACAGCTATATGAGCCAATCCTTAAAATAAATCAGTCTCTCCTGTCCTCTATCTTTATACACATACAGAGGAAATACATTTTATATATATGAGAGAGATCTTCCTTACTGGTTCTCTTTCTCTGGACAATCCAGACCACTGACCACTATACCACCATTTCTCTGGCACATTTGAGATCTATCACTTCATGAGCTGCATAACTATGTACATTTCTTTGTGACCCCCAGCCTCCAGATCTTCACAATGAGAATATGACTAGTACTGACTCCACAGGCTGGCTTTAAGGGATGCATGAGACAACATCTGTAAAAGTGCTGTGTAAGTTGTAAAGCCCAGTGGAAGTGTTAGGAAGCAATCATGACAGACTCACTGCAACAATTCCTGAACATAATTATTCTTCATTCATGGTTGCATTAATTTACAATAACCAGTACCTTTAAATTTGACCATTAAAAAGTCATTATATTATTTTTCAATTATATCTTAACCAAGCTGGGGGGGAAAGTCATTATGAAACACTTGGAAGTTCAGAAAAGCACAAGGGAAAAAATATTCAACCATACCTCCCACAGCTACTGTTAGCTATTAATAACTATCATTTATTGAGTTCTTATTATGACCAGGAAGCATGTGAAGCACTTTAATGCATTATCCCTACTCTACAGAGGCAGGTGCTACTTTGCCCATTTTGTAAATAATAAAACTAAGGATTAAAGAGATAAACATGGCCCAAGGCATTCAGCTAGTAAGTAGCAAAACCAGGATTCAAACTGAGGTGTGAATAATGCCCAAAGCCCATGCACTTAACCACCAAATTACATGGCAGGTGACAGGCTGTGTTCTTTGGTAACATATTTGCTAAAGCAGAATGGCAACAGGATCAGGCAACCATTACGGCTGATTTTACTGAGAGTATCAGCACCTTGCCCAGTACATAAACAAGTGAAGATTCTTGTCTTACAGGCTGACTAGGTCTGTTGCCCAGGCTTGCATTTTATTTTGAAATGGAGTGAAAGGCTACTGCACATTAGCTATTCCCTATAATAGTGCCTTTTACTTCAGATAAAGATGCCCCTCTGTAGGGCACCCTGAAGTTTATTTGCAGAAAACTGGGTTTACCATGCCTTTCAAACTTCCCAAACAGTCACAGTCTCACTTTATTTGCCCTCTAGCCCTCTGAGCTAAGAAGGGCATGTATTACTATCTCTGCTTTCCAGGTGAGAGAACGGATTCCTGGAGAGGTTAAGTAAGTTGCCCAAGGTCACACAGCAAATTGTTGGTACAAGCAGGATTGGAAAGCCCATCTGCTGACATCCAGTCTGGCACATTTTCCATTCTGCTCTGCTCCCTCCACCTGTTACTCCCACCAATCCCCAAGGGGCTTAGAGTTGATGGGGCATATCATCAATTCCTCAGGGCAAGACTGTCTTATCTGGGTAGGAAAACAAGTGTGCACACACACACAGACACACACACACACATATACACACCACAAACACACATTAGATACACTGTAATTGTATCTGCCAAAATGGTTTTGCAACAATCCAGTCAAGGATGCAGAAAACTCCAAGGCTATCTTTCAGAAATAGAGCCAGAGGGTCAATTTCAAAATGAAACAGGATTTCTTCAGCTGTGAGTGGATGGGCGGGTGGGTAAGTGGGTGGACTGCATTAACAATGGCACAGTGGACTGCAGGGTAAAAGTACTTGTGACTTCCATTGTTATTAAGCTGTGACAGTGCAAACCCAGACTGGGAAAGACATGTGCCTAAGAAACAATATGAAAACATGGTTCACCTTAACTCTTCTATGACTTCCTATTTCTAAATTGTAATATATTAAAACAGTTCTTTGGGAAAAACAAATGAGTGCTTTGACTCATCCTATATGATATTTATAAAAAGTAAAGCACAAAGGAGCATTGACCAAGAATGAAAAAAACTGAGGATGAGACTAAGGTCATACTCAGTCATACTTGAAATCAAAGACAGTACAAATGGAAGGAAAGTACCACACTGTCAAGTTAGCATCAAAGTCAGGATTTTCAGATGCAAACATCTGCCTTTCATAAGCTAGGCAAGCAGTCAGATTTTTGCCTCAACTGCACTGGCCCTGGCAAAGCAGAAGTTAAGCTTCTTTCAGCTGGTTAGATGAGTGGATATCAGAAGGCAAACAGAGGAACTACAAGATTTAAAGCTCAAAGATAAAAGACTGGCACTGGGGATGGAAGCTCCTAGGAAACTGAAACAAAAAAGCTCTAAACACGCTGTCAAAACCAGTGCCAGTGATCTCCCATTAAGTGAGGAGTGGCGCTAAAAGCTGTGCCACCTAAAATGGTGCTATCTTACACATCATCAGAAAACCTCAAGCGGCCATTTTTTTCTGCTACATTAGCAAAAGGGAGTTTAGGAGGTTTAGACGCCAGGAGAGTGGTCACCTTCTCAAAAAGGAATTTGCCACAGACTCACAGGTATTCCAAATGTGGACCAAGTTTCCTTTCTAACAAGAATTAATATCGGTGCTTAAAACAGAATGATGTCATCCAACAATTTGAAGCCCAGTAATTTTGGCTAGGGAATGAGGATAGTGGGAAAAGTTGAGGGAAAAGCCAGGGGGAAAATAGAAAGAAAGAAAACTAGAAAATTAAATGTGATTCCCCTAAAAGTCCTAGGATCCATGTGATCCAGTCACACTAACATGTCACAGAGAGAGAAATGCAATCCAGGATCCAGAAAGCTCTTCTCATTTTCACGCAGACACATGGCAAACTGTGAAAGGAAGGAGTTCATTTTTAATGCAGATAAAGCATATAAAACACTCTACAATGATTCTCTTGCATGGCTGCTTTCCCCAGGCTTCTTCATGAGGTTGGCAGCTGCCTCACAAATGCTCTTCCTCCTGGCTCTTGTTCAAATGCTCTCACCCAAGCTGGGCCTTGTGTCCTGCTCGCTCTCTTCATCTCTCAACTCTTTATTACATAGTTCAATGCAACCTCTCAATCTCTTTAGTTTTCTTCCACTTTGTCTAGTTTTGAGAGGACCTGGAAGTTTACCAAGAGAAAACAAATTCTTTCTGTGTGGAAGTTAGGGGAACTGTGAAGATCAGAAATACCCGTACATTAATAACTTTAACCTGTAACACATTATCACAGTGTGTCCCTTGGAATTCCATTGTCCCAAACTGAAAAGGTAACACTTAACAGAGGAGTCTTTTCAAATGATACACCAGGAATTCAAGACTCCAAGGGATGCAAGAAATTGAAGTCTGACTCCAGAGATTATGGTCTTCCTGTAACATAAAAACAGCAGTGGGAAATAGGCTTAAATGTCACTATATGCCAGGCACTGATTTAAGCAGTACAAAGACAGAGATAAGCAAGTCACAATTCTTTTCCTCAAAGAGGTCACCATCTAATGTGATGAGTCCTGCCTCAAGGCCACAGGTGTGAGGCCCTGTACCAAGACCACAGAAGAGGAGCCCAGAATCAAGGTCACTCTGAAGCTGACTGAGCCCCACTGAGCCCCCTTGTAACCTTACCTGAAGACCCCCTGATCATCACCAGCAGTCTTCCTGAGCCATATTAGGTAAAAAGGCCCACTCCAGTACTCATTCTTACAGTGCCCTAATCAATCATCTAATGCCAACCTTTCAGCAGGAATTTTGTCTTGAGGCTGTAAAAACTGGCTACTAACTCAGGGAATTGGTTGGCTCTCAACACTCTGTCAGGAGTTCGACCCACTGCACTCACAGCGCCTTGCTCTTAATAAACTCACTCCCTTCTGAAATGTTCCAAGTTTGAAATTCTTTTCCAATCCATGCTCGGATTGCCTCAACATAATGTTGTTTCTCAAACTGCATTCCTTAGAACATGTTCCCTTGTTAAAAAAAAAAAAAAAGTTCTGTGACCCAAATACTTTTTTAGGAAATGTGGCATATTCAATATCCTTTTGGATGTTTTCCATATTCATCCTAATCCTAAATTAAAGAAACTTTGGTTCTTTATTCCAACATTTCCCAAACTTAAATTTATCACTGAGCCATTTGCTTTGCAAAACATACATCTTGAGATGAACTTACAAATGTTAGTTAGCACAGATTCTACCTTTAGTTTAAATAAATAAATATTTATCATTTATAAGATAGAATAATGATTATGGGAGCATTTTCACATAAAGTAAATTGTATTTCAACCAAAAGTGCAAGTTAATTTAAAGGTTGTCTCAGTCCTCTCACTGAAATGAACAAGTGAGAAATGGGAAGAAAAGAAATAACAACTGTAGGCTGGAAGCTATTTTGCTGGTGGAGGCAGTGGGAGAGGTGTCTTGCTTTCAGGGATCTTAGCGGAAATTGTGGTAAAATTAAATCCTGTGGTATCTACTGGGGTTACAATTGAGAAAACTTTCTGGCATTCAGTGAATGGACGGTGAAAATCCCCACATTAGTCATTTCCATAGCATGGCTCTATAGTCAGCTGCTGGGTCAACAGACATTTTCTTACCAGGCCCATTCTGCAGTATAGTTTTGGGCACTAGTCCCAGAAGCTTAGCCTCAAGTCTGATTCTCTGGGATTCCCAATGATTCTTTGAAATGCTGTAGTGTCATTGTTCTTTAGTTGTTAAGTCGTGTCCAACTCTTTGTGACCCCATGGACTGTAGCCTACCAATCTCCTCTGTCTGTGGGATTTCCCAGGCAAGCATACTGGAGTGGGTTGCCATTTCCTTCTCCAGGGAATCCTCCCAATCCAGAGACTGAACATGCATCTCCTGCTTAGCAGGCAGATTCTTCACCACTGAGCCACGTGGGAATCTGAAATGTTGTATATCCTTTAATAAATTCATTTTCTATTGGCCAATGTAGACTCTGGTGTCTGCAACTAATATCCCTGACCATATTTTCCTTCTCCTATTTCCAAAAGCCAGGTGAATAACTTACAGCCATTCACAACCTAACATTTCCCTCTCAGGAAACTCTAATCTAGTAATATATTTCTGTGGACTCTCCATTGCCCTCTTTTACTTCTAAGCCCTAAGTAATGAATGGAACTGACTCTTATTTCTGGAATCCCACCTGCATTCCTTTTCCAACTCAATCTCCTTTCCTAGCCTAAGGCTAGCCTACTTACTGTATGAAATACACTTTTCTGTCAGTCAACACGGCAACATTTTTGGCGAGGTCAAAGCCTAGCTCTTAATTTATCTTTTGAGTTGTAAGAATATCCCTGGACACACCAGTGCTTTGAATCCAATTATTTATCTCTCTAACCCATTTTTCAAAAATCATTTAATCTCTAGAGCCCATGAGCCACAACTACGGAAGCCTGTACACCCTAGAGTTCGTGCTCTGCTACAAGGGAAGGCACTGTAATGAGAAGCCCATACGCCACAACCAAAGAAAGCCCACGTGAAGAAATGAAGACCCAGAGCAGCCAAACAAAAATAATTAATTAAATAAAGCTAAAACAAAATCTTTTCATCTGCTTTTTAGGGTTATAATCTGAATAGCTCTTCCAAAGTGTTAAGAAATCTGTCAGAGTAATTTCAAAATAGGAGCCGAGTGGTCTGGGTGTTAAAGCATCCGAAAATGCCAGGAGTGGCCCCACTCCCTAGAGTGGTGAGTGACTAAATAACTCAGGAAAAATGTAAGGGCCTCCATGGCACATCCCAGTAAGAGGAGGGTCTCACTTCCTTCCCAGGCTTCCAGTTAAAGAGCACGTGGTCAAACTAGGTCACTGAACAAGGTTGTTTTTGTTTAAAAAGTGCTAAAGGAAAGTATTTGAATAGTCATGAGAGAGGAAAAGCATATTTCTTGATGCAGTAATTAAAAAGAGATTTAGATCCAGTGTGTGAATTCCCATAGAATCCTACTTAGCTCCCTTATCTATGTCAAAGCAAACTTTGTTTCACATCATCAGTGCTTCTCATTTATCTTAATGCTAAGGATTTATTTCTTATGCAAAATTGTTCATTTTTACCAGCTTGGAACTTAAAAAAAAAATCACATTCTCTTCTTCAAGAATTTTCATTAAGCCAAGGTGTCATCAAACTGAAAATCTGTAGACACAATTTTGGCTCTTTTCCTTAGGCAAATCAGAGGAGTGCTCAATCCAGGCAACCAAGGATTAGTGCAGGCACTGATGACAGATTCTTAACAGTGTTGCAAGGAGAGAAAAACAAAGTTGGTATAGAACGATTTACAAAGATTTCCTACTCAAAGTTGTACCAGTAAGTTTGTCTAGACTGTCCTATGAGAAGCTGCCTTCTTCAGGGGAAAAAGCTACAGTTAAAACTCAGAATGATTTTGTCCCCACGATGTGTATACAGGACTTGGGTTAGTAATCTGGTACCCAGAAACATGCAGATTATCACTGAGATAAAAATTAAACAAACCAATGACAGACTATGTGTACTGTTCACATCTCTTATGTATTTATTTAGGTACCACAGATTCATAAAGTCACCAACTAGAGTAGGTAAAGTCATAATCAGAACAAAATTATCAGTTTCCTATGGCGTGTCATACAAAAGTAATGAGAGAATGTTCAGGGAAAACCATCAAACTTTAATCAAATATTTCAGGCAAAAAGACATTAACAGTTATGATCTGCTCAGCAATAGTCAAATCAAAGAAATGTCACAGCAGTTAAAACTGAACAATTAACCCAAGATCAAAACCCAGAATATCTATTTATTAGCACACTCTCTAACTCTGTGTTCAATTAAGCCTAAGCATCTCCTCAGACTTAATCCCCTAAGGGTGTCTAATACCTGTCAATGCAATTTCTTGATCCCTAATGCACCACTCTTTGTTTATTCCATTGGTCTCTATAAACACTATATTAAATCATTCTCCCCAGCATTTCCCCCAACTACCATTTGTATGCCATTGCAGCATTCATGTTTTCCCTGAGTTTCAACCTTTAAATGTCAGTGGCCATTTGGTACTTCTTTTTTTCTCATAAATAAAACCCTTCCAACATCTTGCAAATGACCAGGCAACTGCTTTAAAACTCTTGCTGTAACTTGAGCTTCTAATTAAGCCATAATATCATTGCTCCTCTAGTTTACAAGATAATCATCTAATTCCCTTTTGTTAAACTATTCGGCCTTTGGCCTCATGGTTTATTTCACTTGGGAACTAGATTATAGCTTCCCAGATGGGTTACAGTGGAATTATTGTGACTCGTTACAAGTTTAATTAATGCCAAACAATGCCAGCCCAATTTCTGGCTTAATACCATCTCCTTTCATATAGTTGCATCCTCATTTTGCCTTCAATAACCTTCTTGATTGGTGTTTTCCCAAGCGTTTCTACACTCAGTCCTCTTGTTGAATTAAAACATTCCTAAACCACAATATGGCTGCTCAATTTTAAGACTTTAAAATTTTCAGTCTGGGTTTGTAGTGTCATGTTTGATGGATGAACTTAAGGAAAGTATGAAATCTTCATGATGACATCATAATAGAACAAAGTCAATTTTATAAAATTCTTTCATATACTTTATTTTATCCTAAGGAGGATATAGAGAGTCAGACAGAGTAGTATTATTATGTCCATTACTGATCACTGATTTCCAACCTATGTCAGTGTATACCAAGCCCATGACATTGTTTCAACCAGAATCTTCTTTTTTACAACAATCTAAGTAAGATCATCATTTCAACAAATAGTAACACTGGCTTTCAAATAAGGAAAGTTTTAAAACCTCTGTTATACAAGAAGAAACCAAAACTCAGCACAGAAGTGAGTTTACCAAAGTCAAACAGTGAATAATTGAAAAAGTAGGGAAAATATCCAGGTTTCCTGACACCAAGGACTGACATTTGTTTCCGATACACTTATACTCCCCAGGAGGAAGAATTCCAAAAGAATAGAGAAAGCATTTGTGAGCGCATTCACACCAGTTTAATAATTCTTTTTAAATAATCTTCAAACTCATAATATCAATAACCTCAGATATGCAGATGATATCAACCTTATGGCAGAAAGCTAAGAGGAACTGAAGAGCCTCTTGATGAAAGTGAAAGGGTAGAGTGAAAAAGCTGGCTTAAAACTCAACATTCAAAAACTCCAAAATCACTGCAGATGGTGACTTCAGCCATGAAATTAAAAGACGCTTGCTCCTTGGAAGAAAAGCTGTGACAAATCTAGACAGCATATTAAAAGGCAGAGACATTACTTTGCTGACAAAGGTCCATCTAGTCAAAGTTGTGGTTTTTCCACTAGTCATGTATGGATGTGAGATTTGGACCATAAAGTAAGCTGAGCGCCAAAGAATTGATAGTTTTTATAACTGTGGTGTTGGAGAAGATTCTTGAGAGTCCCTTGGACTGCACAGAGATCAAACCAGACCTACACGAAGAAATTAAAGACCTAGGCAAAATCGTTGAAAATGTAAAAAATGGCATACCAGATCCTAAGTTAAGAAAGATTAGTAAGGAGGTTAATACAAAAAGAGCAGAAAGAGTAAGAAAAGGAGAAGGGGTATGAGTCACAGGAAACAAGGCCATCACCTGCAGTACTTCACTACACTTCAAATTTAAAGAGATAAATTTACAGCCACTTGACTTCTCTAGGGCCCAATCTCCTCATGACAAAGTTCATATGATTTTACTAGCTCTCTCAACTGCAAAGTCTACTATGAAAATGGAAGATAAAATAATTTGATGGCCTTTAGAAAAGCATAAGTTCTTCTACAAATAAAGTAACAGGAGAGGGTACTGCTTTCCTGAATGAAGAAAGATGGAAGTACAGTAATAAGCCACTTGTATAACTTATCCAAAAATTGTTTTATAGTATTTTAAAGGCATTATCATTTTAAAAAACAGAACACTTGATATAAAATTGCAAAAAAAAGAAAGTTAATCCCAAAGTTGAAGAACTTGTTAAAGGAAAATATTAGGACCCCATGCAGAGGGCTTTCACCTCTGGTTCTCAGCCCTCAAACTAATTTTAGTATGTATCAGGATGAAGTCCATAAAACAGGTGCTGTCACAGAGAGTGACTTACAAGGGGTTGGGAAGAAAGATGATCCTTTAGCTCAGGTGATGAAGGAAGGCTTTACAGGAGAGGTAGCATACGAGACTAGAATGATGCAAGAGAGCCTGGACAGAAAAATCCCAGACTAGAGCTGGTCCAAGGGAAACCCAAAGACTAAGGCTGTGAGGTAGGGATCAGAGGCAGAATTGACAATGCTAGAGAAAGGTGGTATAAAGGAAACACAATCACAGTGAGAAAACTAACCCTATCTTGATAGAGAGAGGTTGTTTACAAGCATAATGCTTATCTGAGCAATCTCTCATTAGTGCCAAGTTCACTCGCTCTCTGCTTTGGTTAACTGAGTCAGGCTAGAAGGAGAAATTTGCAGCCAAACTGAAAAGGGGAGAATATGGGGATTGCTTGCATACTTTATCATTATGGGCCCATCAACAGGTCAATAGAGGGTGAAGAAGCACCAACATGGCTTATTTAATTGAACATTTACAAATTAGTAAAGACGATATGATATGGTCTATAGTCCAAAGGGTTAGAGCAGTAAGGCTTCAGGGGTTGCAGATGTGTCCTGTCAATGCGGGGGTGGGAGCTTCATGAGAGATTGATGACCACAGGATTGGGTATAGCGACTGAGATCCTTGGTAACCGGGAAATGGTGCACATCTTATGGAATCTGTAGGCTGGTGGAAGTCCAGAGCCCATTTCGTACACTGCAGGCAGAGAGTGCACCATTAAATCCCCATGGAGGGAAGTGACTCCTTGACACATTCTGCCAACATTTACCGTACTTCTGATATAAGCCAGGGACTGGTGGGGAATTTATTCATGGCTGCTGCTTTGCTCTCAGCTGCATCTGAAAGCTGACCTTGGTGTCCTCTGGGTTTCATCCCAGACAAAAGCACAACAATTGAGCAGTTTCCCAGCCACAGGGGGAAGGAATTTGAGAATGATAGAAAAACAGGATTCCCTTCCTTCTTCTGGCCTCTGGGGTTGTGTTGTTGTATTCTGTAGTTGCAAAAGGGGTGTATGATGGGCAGTGGGTATTTACTGAGAATTTACCATATGTTTAATAAGGGGGACAGGTGCTATGGGAGACAGAACTAAATGAAATTGTCCCTTTCCTCCAGGAGCAAACAGCTTCAGGCTAGAAACAAAACCAATGCACAGGTACCAAAGAGTGGGGGAAAAAACTCACAATGCGCATTTCATTAGTGACTGGAGGATAAGGACATGCCCTCACCTTCTCCTGCCAGAAAAGGAAAGATATACCCAATTGAATGCAGAGTTCCAAAGAATAGCAAGGAGAGATAAGAAAGCCTTCCTCAGTGATCAATGCAAAGAAATAGAGGGAAACAATAGAATGGGAAAGACTAGAGATCTCTTCAAGAAAATCAGAGATACCAAGGGAACTTTTCATGCAGAGATGGGCACAATAAAGGACAGAAATGGTATGGACCTAACAGAAGCAGAAGATATTAAGAAGAGGTGGCAAGAATATGCAGGACTATACAAAAAAGATCTTCACCACCCAGATAATCATAATGGTATGATCACTCTCCTAGAGCCAGACATTCTGGAATGTGAAATCAAGTGGGCCTTAGAAAGCATCACTACGAACAAAGTTAGTGGAATTCAAGTTGAGCTATTTCAAATCCTAAAAGATGATGCTGTTCAAGTGCTGCACTCAATATGCCAGCAAATTTGGAAAACTCAGCAGTGGCCACAGGACTGAAAAAGGTCAGTTTTCATTCCAAACCCAAAGAAAGGCAATGCCAAAGAATGCTCAAAATACCCAACAATTGCACTCATCTTACATGTCAGCAAAGTCATGCTCAAACTTCTCCAAGTCAGGCTTCAACAGGACATGAACTGTGAACCAGATGTTCAAGCTGGACATAGAAAAGGCAGAGGAAGCAGATGTCAAATAGACAACATCCGTTGGATCATTGTAAAAGCAAAAGAGTTCCAGAAAAACATCTATTTCTGCTTCATTCACTAGACCAAAGCCGTTGACTATGTGGATCACAACAGACTGTGGAAAATTCTGAAAGAGATGGGAATACCAGACCACCTGATCTGTTTCCTGAGAAATCTGTATGCAGGTCAAGAAGCAACAGTTAGAACTAGACATGGAACAACAGCCTGGTTCCAAATCGGGAAAGGAGTATGTCAAGGCTGTATATTGTCACCCTGCTTATTTAACTTGTATGCAGAGTACATCATGAGAAATGCTGGGCTGGATGAAGCACAAGCTGGAATCAAGATTGCCAGGAGAAATATCAATAACCTCAGCTATGCAGATGACACCACCCTTATGGCAGAAAGCGAAGAAGAACTAAAGAGCCTCTTAATGAAAGTGAAAGAGGAGAGTGAAAATGTTACTTTAAAACTCAAAATTCAGAAAACAAAGATCATGGCATCTGGTCCCATCACTTCATAGCAAATTGGTGGGGAAACAGTGAGAGACTTCATTTTCTTGGGCTCCAAAATCACTGCAGATGGTGACTGTAGCCATGAAATTAAAAGATGCTTGCTTCTTGGAAGAAAAGTTATGACCAAGTTAGACAGTATATTAAAAAGCATAGACATTACTTTGCCAACAAAGGTCCATCTAGTCAAAGCTATGGTTTTTCCAGTAGTTATGTATGGATGTGAGAGTTGGACTATAAAGAAAGCTGAGCACCAAAGAACTGATGTTTTTGAACTGTGGTGTTGGTGAAGATTCTTGAGAGTCCCTTGGACTGCAAGGAGATCCAACCAGTCCATCCTAAGGGAAATCAGTCCTGAATATTCATTGGAAGGACTGATGCTGAAGCTGAAACTCCAATACTTTGGTCACCTGATGCAAAGAAATGACTCATTAGAAAAGACCCTGAAGCTGGGAAAGATTGAACGCAAGAGGAGTAGGGGATGACAGAGGATGAGATGGATGGATGGCATCACTGACTCTATGGACATTAGTTTGAGTAAGCTCCGGGAATTGGTGATGGACAGGGAAACCTGGCATGCTCCTGTCCATGGGGTCGCAAAGAGTCGGACACAACTGATCGACTGAAGTGAATTGATAGGAATATCTATGGGGATAGAGACAGAGGAAAAATTCACTGTCTTGTTTATTTTTGTTGTTATTCATTTGAATGTGTTTTGTAACATGTCTACATTCAGCATGAGTGAGTACTAAAATCAGAAAAAAATAGCAATATTTTTAAAAATATAGCTCCTTTTTAGAAGGAGAGCTTGATCGTTCAAAATAAGCAGCTCTGGGTGAATCCCAAGCATGTTCTTTCCAACAACTTGACCTTGGGCAAGTTACTTAACTACCAGGTTCCTAAATTTTCTCATCTACAAAATCCTGTCAATGGATGTCTTCTGGTAGGAAACCAAGAAACAAGACTATGACCCGTAAGCAACTTCCAGGAATTTAAAACACCGTTAAGTTTTATAAGTTTACTTTAGTAGACATCTTAAACTAATATTCCTTAAGTTACTAAATTACTCACAAGGATTTCAGGAGGAAATGTAAATATGCTTTAGAATGCAGATGGTTCAAACTCTAGCTGTGCTGCTACTGCTGCTGCTAAGTTGCTTCAGTCGTGTCCGACTCTGTGCGACCCCACAGACGGCAGCCTGCCAGGCTCCCCCGTCCCTGGGATTCTCCAGGCAAGAACACTGGAGTGGGTTGCCATTTCCTTCTCCAATGCATGAAAGTGAAAAGTGAAAGTGAAGTCGCTCAGTTGTGTCCGACTCTTAGTGACCCCATGGACTGTAGCCCACCAGGCTCCTCCATCCATGGGATTTTCCAGGCAAGAGTACTGGATTAGGGTGCCATTGCCTACTTGCCAATAACTGACCTCTAATAAGTTATTTCACCTAAGTCTCACTTCATCTATAAAATTGGAATAATAATAGAACCTACCTCATAGGGGCATGATGAAGATATGTATATCAAATGCTAAGAATGATGCCTGGCATGGAATATGTGCCTGATGTTTCCATACAATTGTAATTATCATGTGAAAAAGCTGGTATTGTTCTAGACAAATGTGAGAGAAGATAGACATGAAGACATACACATCTTTTATCGTTGTATCATTAGTGCCTTGCACTAGCCCTATAAAAAAGTAAAGATTTGATAAATACTATACGTCAAGGCTGTATATTGTCACCCTGCTTATTTAACTTATATGCAGAGTACATCATGAGAAACGCTGGACTGGAAGAAGCACAGGCTGGAATCAAGATTGCCAGGGGAAATATCAAAAACCTCAGATATGCAGATGACACCACCCTTATGGCAGAAAGTGAAGAGGAACTAAAAAGCCTCTTAATGAAAGTGAAAGAGGAGAGTGAAAAAGTTGGCTTAAAGCTCAACATTCAGAAAACGAAGATTATGGCATCTGGTCCCATCACTTCATGGGAAATAGATGGGGAAACAGTGGAAACAGTGGCAGACTTTATTTTTGAGGGCTCCAAAATCACTGCAGATGGTGATTGCAGCCATGAAATTAAAAGATGCTTACTCCTTGCAAGAAAAGTTATGACCAACCTAGATAGCATATTCAAAAGCAGAGACATTACTTTGCCAACAAAGGTCTGTCTAGTCAAGGCTATGGTTTTTCTAGTGGTCATGTATGGATGTGACAGTTGAACTGTGAAGAAAGCTGAGTGCTGAAGAATTGATGCTTTTGAACTATGGTGTTGGAGAAGACTCTTGAGAGTCCCTTGGACTGCAAGGAGATCCAACCAGTTCATTCTGAAGATCAGCCCTGGGTGTTCTTTGGAAGGACTGATGCTAAAGCTGAAACTCTAGTATTTGGACCCCTCATGCAAAGAGTTGACTCATTTGAAAAGACTCTGATGCTGGGAGGGATTGGGGGCAGGAGGAGAAGGGGACAACCGAGGATGAGATGGCTGGATGGCATCACTGACTCAATGGACGTGAGTCTGAGTGAACTCCGGGAGTTGGTGATGGACAAGGAGGCCTGGTGTGCTGCAGTTCATGGGGTCGCAAAGAGTCGGACATGACTGAGCTACTGAACTGAACTGAACTGTGAATAAAGAATGAATGAATGAGTGTATGAATCCCATTCCATCAAGGGCTATGTCTATCTATTATTAAATTGATCTGGAAAAAATACATTTTTATGTATTTAAATACAATTGAATGAGTTTAAAAATTAACTTCAGTACATTCTCTGAGTTTATTCACAAAGGGCTAGGAGAAGCCAGAGGCATTCTTACAGCTTAAAAATACTACCTGGTTATTCAAGTTCTAGTGAGAAGTTTAATCCATGGGGAAAAATCAGACGGTTTCTTTCATCTTTCAGAATCCTGGTAATCATCTTAAAAGGGAAAGTCAATTAAAAAAAAAAAAGCAGGAGGAAATGAAGGAGTAGGGAAGGAAACATAATAAAAGAAAAGAAAAAATCTAAAGAAAGGGAAGAAAAAGGGTCCTTCTATCCTATAGACATGTTTTACTACCTCTTACCGTATGATAAGCTATTTTGTCAGCATCTTCTACCTATGAAGGGATAAAGAGCAGGGGCTTCCATGTAATGACCCATGTAGGTGAAATCTTATCACAGGTGTAAAAGGAAATGCTTTCTTATATTGAAAAATACATATATATATATATACATATATATATATATATATATATGGCACCAACTCTAAGAAGGATGAGCTAAGTATCAGGAAATGTGAATTAGCAGAAAATCCCTAGTACAGCTTATTATACATACTAATATTTTCTGGCATATTTATCCGTTCCTATAAGTACTGCCTTGGCTCAGACCATAAAGCGTCTGCCTACAATCCAGGAGACTCAGGTTCAATCCCTGGGTTGGGAAGATCCCCTGGAGAAGGAAATGGCACCCCACTCCAATACTCTTGCCTGGAAAATCCCATGGATGGAGGAGCCTGGTGGGCTACAGTCCACGGGGTCACAAAGAGTCTGACATGACTCAGCAACTTCACTTTCTGTCTTTTCTGAGTACTGCTTAAATGTTACTTGCTCAGAGAAGCCCTCCTCCATTCCTCAGCCCAGGATGGATACTTTGTTACATGCTCTAACAGTATCTGGTACTCTTCCACTAGGTCCCAGGTGAGACAGTGGTAAAGAATCCACCTGCCAATGCAGGAGATGCTGGTTTGATACCTGGGTCCAGAAGATCCCTGGAGAAGGAAATAGCAACCCATTCCAGTATTCTTGCCTGGGAAATCCCATGGACAGAGGAGCCTGGTGGGTTACATTCCATGGGGAGGCAAAAAGTCAGACATGACTGAGCAACTGACACTCACACAGATATGCATACATATATGTGTGTATGATACATATATCATATATGGCAAGTTTTTGTTCCCAAGTAGCTCAGGGATAGAGA
Organism: Ovis canadensis; assembly: GCF_042477335.2. Taxonomy (NCBI): domain Eukaryota; kingdom Metazoa; phylum Chordata; class Mammalia; order Artiodactyla; family Bovidae; genus Ovis; species Ovis canadensis. The sequence continues at coordinate 55,313,394 of NC_091263.1, read as the reverse complement.
ATCTGCCTGCCAATGCAGGAGACGTGGGCTTGATCCCAAGGATGGGAAGATCCCCTGGAGAAGGGAATGGCTACCCACTCTAGTATTCTTGCCTAGGAAATCCCATGGATAGAGAAGCCTGGTGAGCTACAGTCCAGGGAGTAGCAAAGAGTCGGACATAACTGAGTGATTAAGCATGCATGTGATACTTAATCACAGTGATTAAGTATAGCATGTTTTAACTTTACTTCCAATGTTTTACATTGGTTAAGATTTAATTTATTTGCATTTTATCCATTAAAAATAAACACTAGGCAATTTTGAACTATATGCATCTCCAGAAGAAAGAGACAGAGGACCCTGGTGAGTTACAGTCCAGGGAGTAGCAAAGAGTCAGACATAACTGAGTGATTAAGCATGCATGGGATACTTAATCATAGTGATTAAGTATAGCATGTTTTAACTTTACTTCCAATGTTTTACATTGGTTAAGATTTAAGTTATTTGCATTTTATCCATTAAAAACAAACAGTAGGCAATTTTGAACTATACGCATCTCCAGAAGAAAGAGAACTTGTTTTGAAGCACTGTCTTTAGACAATTTCCTAAAGTGAACTAAACACAGGTAGAAAATCGAGTTGAATAAATATATATCGCACCAAGAATATTGACGTTAACTTGTTCTGCTTGCTCTCCTAAGATTCTCTGGATTATTATGTATTTATGGCAGGCAGTAAGCCCAAAAGTGTTAATCACTCAGTCATTTCCAACTCTTTGCTATCCCATGGACTGTAGCCACCAAGATCCTCTGTCCATGGAATTCTACAGGTAAGAATACTGGAGTGGGTAGCTATTCCTTTCTCCAGGGGATCTTCCTGGTCCAGGGATCAAACCCAGGTCTCCTGCATTGTAGTCAGATTCTTTACTGTCTGAGCCACCAGGGAAGCCCAATATAAATTTAAGCGTTTCTCTGACATCCAGTCTTTGGAAGCAATACCTACTAAATATCTAACTCTGTCTTCTTTGAATGTGCTCAGACGTTCAGTTGTGCCCAACCCTTTGGATCTTTGTGACCCAATGGACCATAGCCCACCAGGCTCCTCTGGTGAGCCCACCAGAATCCCTCATGGGATTCTCCAGGCAATAATATGGAGTAGGTAGCCGTTTTCTCCTTCAGGGGATCTTCCTGACCAGGGATCTAACCCGCATCTTCTGTGTCCCTGTATTGACAGGTGGATTCTTTACCACGAGTGCCATCTTGGAAGCCCTTCAATCTTTCCTAGTAAAGTTTCTAATTAGATTTGTCAGATGAAAATGAAAATAGAAAGAAAAAAAATCCTCGTAAATGGTTCTGTGGAACTTCTGATAGTAACTAGAACAATCATACCTCTAATAATTCAATGTTGGCTGAAAACCATATAATCATGAGTGATTTACACAGAACAGACTTGGCATATGTTGTACCACAGGTGGATCCGGGGTCACCAAGAAACCACTTCACAGTTTTCCCAGAAGTGTAGAGTCAAAAAGGTCACTTGTGGTAAAAGATATTTTGGATTTGTCTTCTAAATCAATGCATGAATTAAAGACAATTTACATATAAATAGGATAATACACTGCCTTTGAAATTAAATGAATTTTTAAAATATTTAAGTAACTGCAGAAAAGGTCAGTTAAGCATTAACTGTACATAATGTGATTTCTGAAAACTGCTTGTCTTGTTGGTTTATTAATATTTTGTATTCATTGTCAGTGTCATTCTAAAAATTTCGTGCATAGCAGTGCACCAAAGTCAAAGACAGGCTCTCAAAGTAAGGAAAACGTTTTGTACAAATCAGTATTTGGAAGGACAGGTCTAGAATCTGGACATGAAAATAGTCAAAAGTAACCTCTGCCCACATATTAATACACATTAGATTCAAATATATCACAACATATTCTAACAATGCATGGCATTGTTAAGGTGAAATTTACCTCAACAATTAGTTTCACTGATAAATTACAGCTCTTCTGAAGCACAAAAGCAGCAGATGGTCTTCTGAGTTGACAGAAGAGGATCATGCTCATCATCAGTAATCCCAGTTTGCCTCTTTGACAATATAAACCTGGAGAATTTTCCAGTTGTCATGAAGGGACACAGCAGAACTTTTACAGTATCAAGCCTGATCCTTGTCACCACAACCCTTGGGAATATTAGTGTACCTTAAAAAATGTTTGACCCCTTGCCCACAAAATGACTCAAAATGGATTCAAGACCTAAATATAAGACCACAAATCAAAAAACTCTTAGAGGAAAACAGAACACTCTCTGACAAAAATTGCACCAAGATCACTTTTGATCCACCTCCTAGAATAATGAAAACAAAAATAAACAAATGGGACCTAATTAAACTGAAAAACTTGCACAGTAAAGAAAACCATAAAAAAGAGGAAAAGACAACACTCAGATTGGGAGAAAATATCTGTGAATGAAGCAACTGACAGGAGATTAATCTCTAAAATATACAAACAGTTCATGAATTTCAATAGCAAAAAAACAAAGAAGCCAATCAAAAAAAAAAAAAAGGACAGAAGACCCTAATAGACATTTCTCCAAAGAAGACACACTGAAGGACAAGAGGCACATGAAAAAAACACTAGACATCACTCATTATTCAGTTCAGTTCAGTCACTCAGTTCAGTTCAGTTCAGTCGCTCAGTCGTGTCCGACTCTTTGCAACCCCATGAATTGCAGCACGCCAGGCCTCCCTGACCATCAACAACTCCTGGAGTTCACTCAGACTCACGTCCATCGAGTCAGTGATGCCATCCAGCCATCTCATCCTCGGTTGTCCCCTTCTCCTCCTGCCCCTAGTTCCCTCCCAGCATCAGAGTCTTTTCCAATGAGTCAGCTCTTCGCATGAGGTGGCTAAACTACTGGAGTTTCAGCTTTAGCATCATTCCTTCCAAAGAAATACCAGGACTGATCTCCTTCAGAATGGACTGGTTGGATCTCCTTGCAGTCCAAGGGACTCTCAAGAGTCTTCTCCAACACCATAGTTCAAAAGCATCAATTCTTTAGCACTCAGCCTTCTTCACAGTCCAACTCTCACATCCATACATGACCACAGGAAAAACCATAGCCTTGACTAGACAGGCCTTAGTTGGCAAAGTAATGTCTCTGCTTTTGAATATGCTATCTAGGTTGGTCATAACTTTTCTTGCAAGGAGTAAGCATCTTTTAATTTCATGGCTGCAATCACCATCTGCAGTGATTTTGGAGCCCTCAAAAATAAAGTCTGACACTTTTTCCACTGTTTCCCCGTTTATTTCCCATGAAGTGATGGGACCGGATGCCATGATCTTTGTTTTCTGAATGTTGAGCTTTAAGCCAACTTTTTCACTCTCCTCTTTCACTTTCATCAAGAGGCTTTTGAGTTCCTCTTCACTTTCTGCCATAAGGGTGGTGTCATCTGCATATCTGAGGTTATTGATATTTCCCCTGGCAATCTTGATTCCAGCTTGTGTTTCTTCCAGTCCAGCATTTCTCATGATGTACTCTGCATATAAGTTAAATAAGTAGGGTGACAATATACAGCCTTGACATACTCCTTTTCCTATTTGGAACCAGTCTGTTTTTCCATGTCCAGTTCTAACTGTTGCTTCCTGACCTGCATACAGATTTCTCAAGAGGCAGGTCAGGTGGTCTGGTATTCCCATCTCTTGAACAATTTTCCACAGTTTATTGTGATCCACACAGTCAAAGGCTTTGGTATAGTCAATAAAGCAGAAATAGATGTTTTTCTGGAACTCTCTTGCTTTTTCCATGATCCAGCAGATGTTGGCAATTTGATCTCTGGTTCCTCTGCCTTTTCTAAAACCAGCTTTGAACATTAGGAAGTTCACGGTTCATGTATTGCTGAAGCCTGGCTTGGAGAATTTTGAGCATTACTTTACTAGCATGTGAGATGAGTGCAATTGTGCGGTAGTTTGAGCATTCTTTGGCATTGCCTTTCTTTGGGATTGGAATGAAAACTGACCTTTTCCAGTCCTGCGGCCACTGCTGAGTTTTCCAAATTTGCAGGCATATTGAGTGCAGCGCTTTCACAGCATCATCTTTCAGGATTTGAAATAGCTCTACTGGAATCCATCACCTCCACTAGCTTTGTTCAGTCACTCAGTCATGTCCAACTCTTTGTGACCCCATGAACCACAGCATGCCAGGCCTCCCTGTCCATCACCAACTCCCAGAGTTCACTCTGACTCATGTCCATCGAGTCAGTGATGCCATCCAGCCATAGCATCCTCTGTCATCCCCTTCTCCTCCTGCCCCTAATCCCTCCCAGCATCAGAGTCTTTTCCAGTGAGTCAACTCTTCTCATGAGGTGGCCAAACTACTGGAGTTTCAGCTTTAGCATCAGTCCTTCCAAAGAACACCCAGGGCTGATCTCCTTTAGGATGGACTGGTTGGACCTCCTTGCAGTCCAAGGGACTCTCAAGAGTCTTCTCCAACACCATAGTTCAAAAGCATCAATTTTTCGGCACTCAGCCTTCTTCACAGTCCAACTCTCACATCCGTACATGACCACTGGAAAAACCATAGCCTTGACTAGACGGACCTTTGTTGGCAAAGTAATGTCTCTGCTTTTGAATATGCTGTCTAGGTTGGTCATAACTTTCCTTCCAAGTAGTAAACGTCTTTTAATTTCATGGCTGCAGTCACCCTCTGCAGTGATTTTGGAGCCCCCCAAAAATAAAGCAATATGCATATCAAAACTACAATGAGGTATCACCTCCCACTGGTTGGAATGGCCATCATCAAAAAATCTACAAACAATAAATGCTGTAGAGGGTGTGAAGGAAAGGAAATCCACTTGTACTGTTGGTGAGAATGCAAATTGATAGAGTCACTATGGAGAACAGCATGAAGAAGACTAAAGCTAGAACTACCATATGACCCAGCAATCCCACTAATGGGCATATATCCTTAAAAAAAATCCATAATGCAAAAAGACACATGCACCCCAATGCTCACTGCAGCACTACTTACAATAGCCAAGAAATGGAAGTAACCTAAATGTCCACTGACAGATGAATGGATAAAGATGTGATACATACAATGGAATATTATTTTAAAAAAATGAAATTGGGTCATTAGTAGAGTTGTGGATGGACCTAGAGTCTGTCATACAGAGTGAAGTCAGAAAGAAAAACAAATATCGTATATTAACACTTATATGTGTAATCTAGAAAAATGGAACAAAACCTGTTTGCAGGGCAGGAGTAGAGATGCAGAGGCAGAGAATGGGCATGTGGACACTGGAGTGGAAGCGGAGGACTGGGTGAACTGGGAGATTAGCATTGACATATCTACACTACCATGTATAAAATAGATGACTCGTAGGAACCTACTATGTGGCATAGGGAGCTTAGCTCAGAACTCTGTGGCAACTTAGAGGAAGGCGATATGTGTACACATATGGCTGATCGGCTTTGTTGTACAACACTGTAAAACAGCTATAATCCCTCAAAAAAATATTGGACCCCAGGATAAACATGTGGAACACAAGGCGTTTTTAAGGCAGTGAAACTATTCTGCATGATACTATAATGGTAGATACAAAACATTATGCATTTTTCACACACAGAACTGGAATAAATCACTATATATAAAACAGACAACCAGCAAGGTCTTACTGTATAGCACAGGGAACTATATTCAATATCCTGTAGCAAACCATAATGGAAAAGAATATGAAAAAGAATATATATATGTATATATATTTATATTTGTGTAAAACTGAATATATATAGCTGAATTGCTTTGCTATTTACCAAAAACTAAAATAACATTGTAAATCAACCATACTTCGACTTTTAAAAAGAAAGAAAGAAAAAAAAAACCTAACTGTATTGTATATCAGGGAAGAAGACATTTTCCTCTACACTTCTAGCTGGTCTAAGAATTAAGTTGACATGAAACAGATTAGCAGGAGAAAAATCAAACAATCGTTTAATAACATGCATACATCGGAGGGACCCAGGAAAACTAAGTAACTTGCTAAAAATGACTAAAACCCTCACCTTAAATAGCAGTTTCAGCTAAAAACAAATGAGGATGTTGAAGGCAATGGCTTGGGGCTCCAAAAGGGAGGAAGGCAATTAATTCACATGGACATAGAAAAACAAGTGCTTGATAAACAAATATTTACTGGGGTAGCCAGAGAAAGCACAAAGCAGACTCTGATCTCTAAACCCTGCTGAGTCACCACTACCACACTTAGCCCATAGTCTCTGCAGATATCTCTGAAGATAGCTTTATTCTGGGAATATATCCTGTATTTAAATTCTTTTAGGCAGTTAAGGGGAAACTCAAAAATGTCTTGCCAGGTGTTTTGATTGTTTTTGGCTCAATATAATCTGCATTCCAAACTGACATTTTGGGGTGGTGAATTTTGCTCTCTTATAAATACAAAGAGTAAATCCTAAAGTGAAACAGAGACTTTAGTGTTGGGACCAAACAGGAGCAAAGACAGGCTCTAAGGGACAGGCTAGGCCTGAGTTTTTAGTCTCTAGGAAAGCTGAGGCACTAGGAACTCTCACAGGCAGTGTAGCTCGACCAATCAGAAGGAATCCCTGTAGCCCCGTCCTGAGCCAATCAGGAAAACCCCGCCCATGCCAATCCGGATAGGGATGCGAGGTTTAAAAGTCCCACACGCGCTTACGGTTTAGCCAATCAGCTATGCTGTTACAGGAACAAAGAACCGTCTGTATAAAAGTAGATGTGATTCAGAGCTGGGGGCTCTTGTCAAGACTCCACTGGGCTGGATGAGATCTAAGCCCTAGCTCGAGCTAGCAAATAAAACCCCTTTGTGCGTTTGCATTGCTGTAGATGTCTTATTCTCTCAGTTTTGGGGATGTGGACTTTGGGCATAACATTAGTAAATAATAATGTATCAGTATCAGGTCCCCAATTATAGCAAATATACAACACCAATGCAAGATGTTAATGATAAGGAAACTGGAGGCAGGCTGGGTGGAGATACATAGAAACTGTAATTTCTGCTCAGCTTTTCTGTAAAGCTTAAGCTTCTCTAGAAAAATAAAGCCTGTGTGTGTGTGTGTGTGTTTTTTTAATGATGGGCTGAATGTAATAATACACTCAAAGACACTTTCTTTACAGCTTACAAGTCATAGCCTATCAGTCCCAGGAGATGGTTCACTGACCACTTGATTTGGGGATGTTCAGGGAAATAGAGCAGGAGAGAAGAGGGAGCAATGACAAGAGGCCACTGAGGCTGGGACCTCAACTTCCACTCATTTCAAATAGAGAAACTCCCTATTTGTCTCTTGTACATACTGTACACATTCTTCACACTGGAGTCCATTAAAGAAAGGATTCCTCAGTTAAAGAGGAAAAAAATAAAGCATGAAAATCAATGATACAAGTACAACAAAATACCTACCTAATCATCCCATACATTGATACTCCGAGCTGCTGAATAAATGAGGAAACATTTAACTCAAATTTCCCACTAAACCATCAACCTGTGATTGAGCTAAGCAGAGTTAAACACATACGCTGTGAGAAGTTCAACTGACAAGCCTTCACTGAGCATCAACCATGAATCTAGTAGTCTGCTAAGCTATGCAACAATGTTTTGCAGATACAAGTGAAATACAAGGCATTGTTTCAGCCCTCAAGAAGCTTAGAATCTGACAGGAGACATAGAACTAATACTCATAACAAAATGTGAAAACAACAGAAAATGCCTGGGGCACCCAGTGATATGAATGAGACAATCCCCAATTAAGTATCACTTTCCTAAATCTTTGTCTCCCTTTACACAGGCAAAGTACCCAGTGCAGCCAAATAAGTAAATAAATAAAACTTCTTTTAAAAATTCCTTAAAGGATAAATAAAAGCTAAGAAAATCAGATAATCAGCAGTAGACAACAGAAACAGAAGGTAAGCACTACTTCATTATTTTGTTATCTTCAATTGCAGATTTCATTGTCTTTTCAAAATTGGTGCCTCCCCATTGGTACTCAGGATCTTCCTGATGGCAGTGTGGTTCCCAACAAAGGCACAACGGGCCAGAAGATCTGGTCACCCTCTCCCAGGGGCTGTTGGGAAGACGTCCTGACAGCAGAACATACAGGCTCCAATCTTCATGGCTTCCTGCCCAAGACTTTCTCACCTTACTTCTGCCTAAAGAAACACCTTCAGTGGGGGTTTTCCCTATAATATTCAGCACTACATTATAAAGAAAACACTCAACTGTTAACGACAGGAGCTGGGAAAATTTTTAAAGTGTGTATGTGTGTTATGCTATAAATTATCCTGTTTGTGGGTGTGAGAATAAATATCCATGTATATGGATGTGTGTGCACACATACACATACGCAGATACAGACAAACGGAGTATGTTGCAGTTAAAACCATGCTGTCTAAAGCCACTCAAATCCAGAAAAATTTATGGTTCTAAATGCAGACACACATTCAGGATAAAGACAAGAAGATTACAAACACTGTACCAATTACCAGAACAGATAAACTGCCTGAGGAGCATAAAACATTTGCAAAATCATAGCCTTGATAGTTCATACTGTCTAGCAGACCTGTCACAAATAGGTAACTGGGAGATATGTGCATGCTGTCACTCAGTTGTGTCTGACTTTGAGACCTCGTGGACTGCAGCCCGCCAGGCTCCGCTGTCCATGGGATTCACCAGGCAAGAATACTGGAGTGGGTGCCATTTCCTTCTCTAGGGGATCTTCCTTCTCCAGGGTCTTTCCTTCTCCAGGGATCAAACTTGCAGCTCCTGCATTGGCAGATGAATTTTTTGTCATGGAGCCATCTGGGAAGCCCTAACTGGGAAATAAAAGATGATTTAAAATGCAAAGCTGCTGCACCCAAATGACAGGCTTTATTTGACAATGAACTGTGGACACACACACACCAGTACAATCTAAAGGAAAAGTGGTTCTTGGTAATTCATTTGCCCACTGAGGTTCACTCTACTGAAATGTAATACCAGATGGTCTTAAAGCACGGAGAGTTAGCCATTACTAATTCCATCTTGATTTTATTCCTCAATAACAGAATTTCTTTTTCTTTTAACTGAGAATTGATAGTTTGTTTCACCAAGATGAGACAAAAAGTTGTCCATATACAAAAAAAACTCAAGATGGATTAAAGACCTAAATGTAAGACCAGATACTATAAAGCTGCTAGAATGAACACTTTTTGGCCTAAACGGTCAATGTTTTTTGATCTATCTCTAAAGCAAAGGAAATAAAAGCAAAAAAAAAAAAAAGGAACCTAATTAGATTTAAAAGCTTTTGCAAAGTAAAACCATTGACAAAATTGGAAAAAAAAAAAAAAGGAAGAACAGAAGTTTGGAAGGGAGGATCATGCTGCAGCTGCAAGAACTATGCTTCCAAAATGGGGAATAAGAAAGAGATCAAGCCCTAAGCCTTTGGAGTGGAAGCACCGACTCCAAGACCCTCGATGACCACAGAACTAACACTAGGGAGTATCAACAGTGAGAACTCACACAAAGGAAACCACTTGAATACAAGATCTTGCATCACCCAAGCACCAGTAGCACCCGGTGCAGGAGGCCTCATCTGAACAACAAACATAACAAAAATACAAACCTAATCATCAGGAGACAGGGTTACCACCTCACTCAGCCTTTCCTATCACAGGAAAAAGAAACAAACAAAAACTCAGCACAAATCTCACCCAATACACAGCTTACACAAACCACTGGACCAACCTTAGGAGGGCAGAAACCAAAAGGAACAAAGAATTCAACTTTCTTCAAAAAAGAATTCAATGTTCCTTAAAGCCAGGAAAAGGAGACCTCAAAAATAATAAGTTAAAAAAAAAAAACACATGAAAAGGCAGAGAAATACTACACAAATGAAGGAATAAACTAGAAACACAGAAGTCCAAATAAATTAAGAGGAAATAGGCAAACTACCTGAAAAAGAATTCAGAATAATGATAGTAAAGATGATCAAAATTCTTGAAAACAAAATGGAGAAAAGGCAAGAATCATTTAACAAAGACCTAGAAGAAGTAAAGAATAAATGTACAGTGACAACACAATTACTGAAATTAAAAATACTCTATAAGGAATCAATAGCAGAATATCTGAAGCAGAAGAATGAATCAGTGAGCTGAAAGATAAAATGGTGAAAATAACTTCTGAAGAGCAGAATAAAGTAAAAAGATTGAAAATAACTGTGGACGGTCTCGGAGACCTCTGGGACAATATCAAACGCACCAACATTCGAATTATCTCGGTACCAGAAGAAGAAGAGAACAAGAAAGGTATGAGGAATTTTTTGAAGAAATCAGAGTTGAAAATTTCCCCAACATGCTAAAGGAAATAATCACTCAAGTCCAAGAGTCACAAAGAGTCCCATACAGGATAAACCCAAGGAGAAACACGCCAAGACACATACTAATCAAACTAACAAAGATTAAATACAAAGAAAGAATATTAAAAGCAGCAAGGGAGAAACAACGAGTAAAACACAAGGGAAACCCCATACGCTTAACAGCTCATCTTTCAGCAGAAACTCTGCAGGCCAGAAGGGAATGGCAGGATATATTTAAAGTACTGAAAGGGAAAAATCTACAACCAAGATTACTGCACCCAGCAAGGATCTCATTCAAAACTGATGAAGAAATAAAATCTTTTCAGACAAGCAAAAGTTAAGAGAATTCAGTATCGCAAAAGTAGCTTTACAACAAATGTTAAAGGTACTTATATAGTCAAGAAGTACAAGAGAAGATAAAAGATCCAAAAATCAACCACAAACAATTAAGAAAATGATAATAGGAACATATATATCAATAATTACTTTAAATAAAAATGGATTAAATGCTCCAACCAAAAGACACAGACTGGCTGAATGGATACAAAAATAAGACCCATATATATGCTGTCTGCAAGAAACCCACTTCAGACCTAAAGACATGAATAGACTGAAAGTGAGAGGATGGAAACATATATTCCATGCAAATGGGAAGCAAAAGAAAGCTGGAGTAGCAATCCTCATATCAGACAAAATAGATCTTAAAATAAAGAAGGTTACAAGAGATAAGGAAGGACATTACATAATGATCAAGGGATCAATCCAAGAGGAAGACATAACAATTGTAAATATCTATGCATCCAACATAGGAGCACCTCAATACATAAGACAGATGATAACAGACATAAAAGGAGAAATTGACAGTAACACAATAATAGTAGGACATTTTAATACCTCACTGATACCACTGGACAGATCATCAAAACAGAAAAAAATAAAGAAACAAGTCTTAAATGATATATTAGACAAGATGAATTTCAATGATATTGTCAGGACATTCCATCCAAATGCTGAAGAATACACCATCGTCTCAAGTGCACATGGAATATTCTCCAGGATAGACCACATCTTGGGTCACAAATCAAACCTCAGTAAATTCAAGAAAACTGAAATCATATCAAGCAACTTCTCTGACCACAATTCTATGAGACAAGATATCAATAACAAGAAAAAAATGTAACAAACACAAACACATGGAGATTAAACAACACACTTCTAAATAACCAACAGGTTACTGAAGAAATTTAAAAAATCAAAAATCCTCAACAAAATTTTGGCAAACAGAATTCAGCAACATGTCAAAAAGCTCATACACCATGATCAAGTTGGGTTTATTCCAGGAATGCAAGTAGTCTTCATTATACACAAATCAAGCAATCTGATACACCATATTAACAAACTGAAAAATAAAACATGTATGATAATCTCAATAGATGCAGAAAAAGCCTTTGAAAAAAATCAGCACCCGTTTATGATTAAAACTCTTCAAAAAATGGGCATAGAAGGAACCTACCATAATATAGTAAAGGCCATATATGATAAGCCTACAGCAAACATTATTCTCAATGGTTAAAAACTGAAAGTGTTCCACCTAAGATCAGGAACAAGACAAGGGTGTCCACTTTCATTATTCAACATACATCTGGAAGTCCTAGTTACAATAATCAGAGAAGAAAAAGAAATAAAAGGAATCCAGACTGGAAAAGAAGAATTAAAGCTCTCACTGTTTGCAGATGACATGATGCTGTACATAGAAAATTCTAAACACAGTATCAGAAAATTACTAGAGCTAATCAGTGAGTTTAGCAAAGTTGCAGGATACAAAACCAATACACAGAAATCACTTGCATTTCTATATACTAACAATGAAAAGTCAGAAAGAGAAATTAAAGAATCAATCTCATTCATCATGGCAACAAAAAGAATTAAAGATCTAGGAATAAACTTACCTAACGAGACAAAAGAACTTTACACAGAAAATTATAAGACACTAATGAAAGAAATAAAAGATGACATAAACAGATGGAGAGATATTCCACATTCCTGGGTAGGAAGAATCAATACTGTGAAAATGACTATACTACCAAATGCAATCTGGAGATTCAATGGGACCTCTATCAAATTACCAATGGCATTTTTCACAGAACTAGAACAAAAAATCTCACAATTCATATAGAAACACAAAAGACCCCGAATAGCCAAAGCAGTCTTGAGAAAGAAGAATGGAGCTGGAGGAATCAACCTTCCTGACTTCAGATTATACTACAAAGCTACAGTCATCAAGACAGTATGGTACTGGCACAAAAACAGAAATATAGACCAATGGAACAAGATAGAAAGCCCAGAAATAAACCCATGCACCTATGGGTACCTTATTTTTGACAAAGGAGGCAAGAATATACAATGGGGCAAAGACAGAATCTTCAATAAATGGTGCTGGGTAAACTGGATAGCTACAGGTGAAAGAAAGAAATTAGAACACTTCCTAACACCAAACACAAAGATAAACTCAAAATGGATTAAAGACCTAAATGTAAGACCAGAAACTATAAAACTCTTAGAGGAAAACATAGATGGAACACTCAATGACATAAATGAAAGCAAGATCCTCTACGACCCACCTCCTAGAGTAACAGAAATAAAAACAGAAGTAAACAACTTTTGTTGTTGATTAAACTTAACAGCTTTTGCACAGCAAAGGAAACTATAAGCAAGGTGAAAAGACAATCCACAGAATGGGAAAAAATAATAGCAAATGAAACAACTGAGAAAGGATTAACTTCCAAAATATACAAGCAGCTCATACAACTCAGTACCAGAAAAACAAACAACCCAATCAAAAAACGGGAAAAAGATCTAAACAGACATTTTTCCAAAGAAGACAGATGGCTAACACATGAAAAGATGCTCAACATTGCTCATTATTAGAGAAATGCAAATCAAAACTACAATGAGATATCACCTCACACTGGTCATAATGGCCATCATCTAAAAGTCTACAAACAATAAATGCTGGAAAGGGTGTGGAGAAAAGGGAATGCTCTTGCACTGTTTGTGGGAACATAAATTGATACAGCCAACATGGAAGACAGTATGGAGATTCCTTAAAAAACTAGGAATAAAACCACCATATGACCCCACAATCCCATTCCTAGGCATATATCCTGAGGAAACCGAAATTGAAACAGACACATGTATCCCATTATTCACTGCAGCACTATTTACAATAGCTAGAACATGGAAGCAACCTAGATGTCCATCAACAGATGACTGGGTAGAGAAGTTGTGGTACATATACACAATGGAATATTACTCAGCCATAAAATCGAACACCTTTGAATCAGTTCTGATGAGGTAGATGAACCTAGAACCTATTATACAGAGTGAAGTAAGTCAGAAGTGAAAGTGAAGTCGCTCAGTAGTGTCCGATTCTTTGAGACCCCATGGACTGTAGCCTACCAGGCTCCTCCATCCATGGAATTTTCCAGGCAAGAATACTGAAGTGGGTTGCCATTTCAGTCAGAAAGAGAAAGATAAATATCATATTCTAATGCACATATATGGAATCTAGAAAATGGTACTGAAGAATTTATTTACAGGACAGCAATGGAGAAACAGACATAGAGAACAGACTTCTGGACATGGGGAGAGGGGAGGAGAGGGTGAGATGTTTAAAAAAAAAAAAGCAGAAGAAAGAAAGATAGAAAGACAGCCTACTCCAAGGAAGAAAATATTTGCTAATGATTGGACTGATAAGGGGTTAATATCCAAATAACATTTTTAAAATTTTGTCTTTATTATTTAGCTCTTTCTGCATTGCTTCTGTTTATTTTGTTGCTCTTTTCTTAAATCTGATGCTCAATTTCTTTGTCTTATGGAATGAACATGTTCCCCCTCAAATCTCTATGTTAAAACTTAACCCCCAATGTGATGATATTTGGAAGTGGGAATTTTGGGAGGTGACTAGGTCATAAGAGTGGAGCCTCATGAGTGGAATTACTGTCCTCATAAAAGAGACACCAGACAGTTCTCTATTCCTTTCCTCCATGTGAGCACACAACAAGAAAACTACCTCTGTGAACCAGGAAGTGGGCCCTCACCTCCACAATTGTGGGAAATAAGTGTTCACTGTTTTTGCCACCTAGGCTGTGGTATTTTGTCATAGCAGCCTGAACAGACTAAGACATTTCATCTTTTATTACTGCTTGTTACTTGGGTGTTAAGGCTCTAGATTTTCTTCTAAGCACAGGTTCAACTGTAGCCTGTAAGTTTATGTGTTACATTTTCATTATCAATGGTGTCCAGATATATTTCAAATTGGGTTTTAATGCTTCTTTTAATTAAGAGTTGCTTATCAAAGCATTTTAAATGTCCAGATTGCAAAATTTTGACAACAAATTTAGGTGATGAGGACTTCATTATTTCAACCTTTTTGCAATTCTCTGTGATGTCTTTGTAACCTATAAAGTCCATGTACTACAACTTTTCCAAAAGCCCATGAAAAGAAGAATATTCTCTATTACCAGGGTCTAAGCTTAAATATAACTATCTATTTCATCATTATCAATTATTTTAATCAGATTATTTTTATCTACTGGATTTTCCATAGATTCAGAGTTTAAAATACTCCATTATTTGGTTTCTGTTTCTTTCCCCTTGCGTTTATATAGCTTGTACATTGTGTATTATATTACTCTATCATTTGATGTATCCTGAACCCCACACTTTAGAGGCACCTCCATAGCTCCACAAAAAATGACAAGAAAACACATCAGACCTCTGTTACACGGGATTTGATGCTTGGCTCTTGTACAGTAAAGCTAGTAATTTTTATTCTCATGTTTAACACGGTTTAATGCTCTGGGAAAGTGCTTCTTGACCTCTCTTGCTTAATGTCACTGAAGAAAAGGTGACTGAATCTAAATGTCGAGAAGAGTTGTGAGTTGTTGGGCAGGGCAACTGCCAGACTGCAGGCAACAGACAAGCATACTGCTAGGTGGTGTGGGTATGATTCAAGCAGTAATAGGCTTAAATGAGAGAAAGACAAATTAATTTGCTAGGTCCTTCCTCTCAGAAAGCATGAGTGCAATCGATTCTTGCATTAAAAAGAACTCAGTTTCCAATAGTGCTGCACATCTTTCTTCTTTTATCAGAATCTTCCAATGCCATTTCATAGTTTCAGAGGCCTCACAAATTTCAGCAGACATGGTGGTTTATGCACATTTTGCAATATTAAACAATGTAGACTTTTTGAAACTTGAATATATGAAGGTCACAACATGAGATGCATGAAATTTGATATCAGTTCTTTACATTGATATTAGGTAATAGATTGCAACTAGATAGACACTGGCCATAAAACTGAAAATTATTGTTTTTGTAAAACTAGCAAGATTGAATAAAAATGTTAAAATATGGTGAAAAATTAAAATCTGGCATATTTAAAGTGACTTAAAATATTTATATTAATGTACTCTACATTTTGCCATTTAATTCTAACAAGTAATTCTGAATATTTTACAAGAAATGTAACTTCTTAAAAACATTCAAAAAGGAACCTTTCTCATTTGTTTATAATTAATTTAGATGCTTAATGAAAATAAATTCAAATTTTACACTCTGTGAGTACAGATGCAGTTTAGTTTTAATTCTTTAGCTCAGAAGTTGGTACATTTTTCTGCAAAGGACTGGACAGTAAACGTTTTGGACTGTTGCAATTGTTCCTTTCTGCATAGTCCCCATGTCAGAAGAATTCCAATAAAAGCACCTACTTTTTAAGTTCCTAGAGGTGCGGTTGTTCAGAATCCCCAAGGATAAAAATTAACTTTCTTATGGGACTGGGACCTTAATTAACCTCACTCAGTCACACAATGAAAGCTGGTACAGCGGAAATTGTGGAATTTTCTTAGGAACTAGAGCTTCCAAAAATACACATGTAGTTTAAGCTGGGAGAAAAGTCGATAAAAAGAATAAAATTTATTTTTTCTATTCATTAGTAAGTGCTGTTGTGCCTGAAGATCATCAATCACACAACAGGTTAGGTGTTTCTGTTTTGTTTTCCTTTTTGTCATTTATTGTATTATTCATATTTCAAAAAAAGCTAAAAAATATCTTTTTTATTTTTATAGCACAAAAGGTGCTATAGATTACTGTAATAGCTTTTTAATTGCTCTCCCCACATGTATTCTTGCCCCTCACTCCAATCTATTTTCCACACAGTAGTCATATTTGAAAACCAGAAGTTGGAAACTATTACTCCTCTTCTTAAAACTCTTTAGTTGTTTTCCATTACACTCAGGATAAAAGAGCATACGATGCCCTCTAAAATCTTGCTCCTCCCCCAATTCCAGCTTCATGTTTCATAGTTTAATGACTCTCTTGCACTTCTCGGCTGCTAGCCGCACACAAGGTAACACGGCAGAAAATGGGGATACTGAATGCAGGTTAGGTAAGAAGCTTTGGGTGACAAACTGCCCTAAGCTGGCTTCCACAACAATGGCCTGAGTGAAAAGTGAGACAAAAGGATATGAGGTGGGCCTCAAGAAGTGTACAGTACATTAACTAGGTTCCTTAGATCTTTGGAGAATACGGCTAATCTGTCCTACTCTTGTGTAAATGCCCTACCAGGAATTTTCATGGAGCTATAGCTGTCCTTTGCACTGCTCCTCTTAGATATCTTGGACTGTCTGCCTGATAAGCATTTTCAGTCAGGTCATGTGGCCCTATAGATCAAGATTAGCTGAAAGAAAAAGGATAATTAAATTATCAATCTCATGGCAGTATCAAAATCTCTATATTTTTCTTAGTCACTGGCATTGATGATGCTATTTCATCCTTTGGTGATGAATAGATGTGGAATATTTCATTTAAAAATTCAGATACTGTCTATAATGAGACCAATGATGAACTAACTCTATTAGGCTCTCTATAGTGTTGATTATAATATGTGTGTATTGCAAAGCGGTCCCTGAACACCATTTTTAATGGCAATCAGTGACTCCTTCCCCCAACAAATTAACAAAAATGATAAGTTCCCACACAGAAGCAAATCTGCAAGATAGCACATTTCCTTCAATTCTCACAGTCATTAAAAAGTATTGTTCATGACAGAAACATATAATATTCAACCTTCCTGTTTAACAGAACCCAGCAAGGACTCAAGTGCACAGTTCATTATTGTCATTATGGAAGAATTTCTGCCAACAAGTTACAGTCAGGTTATTATCATTCAATCATGTTGTTAATAGGAATAATTTCATGGTAATTGGCATATTCTAGACAGAGAAGAACATAAATAGCTGCTGGAATCATTAATGATTTGTGCTGATTTTCATGGTAAAAATGACAGTATATTAGTTTACCAGATGCTGGATCAAGCCATGGGCCATTAACAGGAGGGTGTTCTCGGAATGTTTTCAGAACAAATACCAGCTGGTTTATTTTCAGGTTGCAGACATAATCACATGCATCCCCTATCAGATCCACCACAATCCTGTCAGATACATCATAAATTAAAGGCTCAGGGGCTCATTATGGGCTCTTATCCTTAAAAGCAACACACTGTCCTGCCGAGTTGGAAAATATTAAATGAGCATTTAAAGAAACTGCAAAATGCAGTGCCTTGAAAATATAAGATACCCCTTAAAACTATTTACGGTACTCAAGTATTCAAAATGTCCTTCATTGTCAAATTTGCATCAATCTCTATAAACAAACAAACAAATTCCTGTCCTGTCAGGAAGGCTTTCAGGCTGAGTCTCTTAGGAATGGGGTATGGGTTTAATAGTAAACTTTATATGCTGCATTCAGAAGAACAGAGGCAGTGACATCAAAAAAAAAAAAAAAACCTCACTCCAGGAAATTTAACATACACTACATTAGTAACCAGAACAACTCACATCTGCTGCACAAATACATTTATATTGAGGGAAAAAAAACACACACACACAAAAACCTCCCATCTTTCCTGAATCTTCAGAATGAATTTTAGTAAAGCTTATTTAAATTCCCTTTCTGTCTTGCCTTTGTACATGCCTCCTCTCCCAATACTGAGCAAACCTACTGGAAGACAAAGGGATGTTTGCAAAACAAATCCAAAATAGATAATTTAAAAAAAAAAAAATGGAAGAGTTCCTGTTTTCAACTGTTGATTTTCAACTGACAATCACCGTTTCTCAGGATCAGATCATCCACCTGGAAAGTGTAAGAAAACAAATCTTCCAATTAGCACTTCTTGGGCAAAATGCTGAGTTTCAAAACCTTGATTGGTAGGATGGCTCCTCAGTGTGTAAAAGCGCCGTAGTAGGGCGAACTGGGGCCGCTGTTGCCCCGTATTCTATTACCACGAGTGTGCGACACGATTTCTGTAATTATCGCCTATATGTACAGTAGTTGTTAATTAGCCAGCCGCTGCCAAAGACAGGATGGCATTCTTACATCGTGATTAGGGGTTTTGTGTGCATTTTGGGGTGGGGGACACTTTCTCACTGAAGACTCTTCCGCCTCATTCACGCTCATTCAGCTCTTTCTCGGGGAAGTTAAAAGCTGCAGTGATAATCCCCTAAGTATGACTTGGAAGAGTATAAAAAGGAGCAGTGTATAAGCGATTGGATGAGGAAGCCTTTTATGTGGAAAGTCACTGAATGGGTGGCTGAGGACAGCACCAGTGGAGAAAAAGAGGGGCAGCGGACTCGCCTTCCTAAGGTGGTGAGAGAAGCGAGTATAACCAGAGCAGCTCCAATCCCTTTCATCATCAGATCAGGCTGTTCCTGCCCCTTGTTTCACCTTGTTTCTCAGGGCCAACCAACTCCTCACTGCCATTTTGCTCCCAGAGATGGAAGAGGGGAGCAAGGCGGATTTTTGGTAAGGACCCAGTTTATCGCTGAATGCCAACTCAGCCAGCTGGCACCGAACAGGCCATGCCTTCTTCAGAGGGGGTCAGCAAAACCCAAATTAGCATGCTCCATTTTAAAAACTTGCTTTTATTTAAAGACTAATTCATGACAAACAGTGGCTCCCCCACTGAGGTCTGGCGCCCCGGGAGCTGGCACCCAACCAAACACATGCAACTAATTGCCACCCTTGGATGACACGCAACTAACAAGCTCCATTTTGAGGCTGTAGATTCACTAAGAATGTGACCCCGGAAGGCAGCAGATGCAGAAAAGCTCCTTTCATAAAACCTGTCCTAGTCTAACCATGGCAGAAAAGCGCCTGAAAAACACTTTTGTTTCCCTGTACTGAGGATTTATCTCCACGAATGGCTGTAAACGTGGCCGACTTAGAGGAAGGGGACCAAGCATGCTGGCATCCCCATCATGTCATTTGGGGCAGGGGCTCAGCCCCTCTCTTTGCTCAAGGATATGGGAGAAGTTACCCACTGTCTCCAAGCTCTGTATTTTCTCCCATTTGTAAATGGAATGGATATCCAGTACTTTACCACCATCCCTCCCATACTTTCCTTTAGATCCTCAGAGCTCCTTTATATAAGCAAGAACTCTGCAGCCAGGATGTCTAGGTTCAAATCCCAGCTCCACCACTGCCTACTAACTGGCAAGTAATATAACCCACTCATGCCTCAGTTTCCCCATCTATAAATTGGGATAATACTAGAACCTCTGGAGAAGGGAATGGCAAATCACTCCAGTATTCTTGCCTGGAAAATCCCATGGACAGAGGAGCCTGTCAGACTACAGTCCATGGGGCCACACAGAGTTGGACACAACTGAGCAACTACCTAGAGCCTATTTTGTAGGTTTATTAGGAGTGTGGAGGAGTTAATGTAACCATAAGTAAAGGACAGTGTGTGGCATATCATCAGTCCTTTATGAAGGAAGCCCTCTGAGTCTGAGATAGCTCAGCCTTATGGAGGGAAATTTCCCTTTGCATAGTCTACATTTCAAAGTGCACGTCTCCTCCATAAAGTTCCCAGGATTACACCTCTAAGCCTTTGCTCACTACTCCTTCCTCTCTTCAGCCGTCCTTCCCACACTGGTCAACCCTACTTGAGCAAATTCCATCCATCTTCCAAAGCCCTTCTTCAGTTTTCACCTCCACCAGGAGTCTTCCCTGCTGTTCAGTGGTGATGAATCCCTTCACTCTTGGCATACCTCCCATGGCATTTCCACAAATAAATGAGTATTTTATGTGCCTGTTATGTTTCCTCTTCCAGCCTGACAGCTCCTTCAGATCATAATCTATGAGTAATTGACACATACTAGGTAATCAGTGAACATTTGGTGAATGAATAAGTAGATGTCCGAGTAAAAAGTTAGCTCTGCATAAGTGAATAGCCTTACACCATGGTTATGCTTGGGCTTCCCTGACAGCTGAGCTGGTAAAGAATCCATCCACAATGCAGGAGACCCTGGTTCAATTCCTGGGTCGGGCAGATCTGCTGGAGAAAGTATAGGCTACCCACTCCAGTATTCATGGGCTTCCCTTATGGCTCAGCTGGTAAAGAAGCTGCCTGCAACGCAGGAGAACTGGGTTTGATTCCTGGGTTAGGAAGATCCCCTGGAGAAGGGAAAGGCTACCCACTCCAGTATTCTGGCCTGGAGAATTCCATGGACTATATAATTCATGAGGTCGCAAAGACTCGGACACAACTGACTTTCCCTTTCACTTTCACATGGTTATGCTGAAAGTTGTAAAAGTGAAAAAGGTGCTCAGTCATGTCCAACTCTTTAGGACCCCATGGCCTATGGCCTGCCAGGCTCCTCTGTCCATGGCATTTTCCAGCAAGAATACTGGAGTGGGTTGCCATTTCCTCCTCCAGAGGATCTTCCTGACTAGGGGATCAAACCTCACCTCTTGTGTCTCCTGAATTGCAGGCGAATTCTTTACCAGCTGAACGCTTGGGGAAGCTTCACTCCTTCGAGGATATAATTTATCCAAATCCTATCTTTCTGAATACAGACACAGAGTTCTATGTAGCCCTGGGAATCCCAACATTACTTTCTTAGGCATTTTCTCATTTGAATGCTCTTACCAGCATAACACATAGAGTTTGACTTTCTCACATTGTTTCAAATCACTAATTCCCAATTAGACAGATCCCTCATATCAAATCTGTAAGCGAATGACTCCCATGGCATTTGTTCATATCCCTGTCTTAAGACACTTAATACTTTTCACCTCATAGAATAATGATTTATAGACATATGTGTCTCTCTTGCCAGATATTTGAACTTCTTAAAGTTAGAACTGTGTAAAATCCATTGTTTCTTCCTAACCAGTGCCTAGCAGGATGTGTCACACAGCAGTCACAGTGGGAGTTGCCTACAGTTCACATAGACTTTTGGGGAGTGTAACAGCAGCTCTCAGCTAAGCAGCAGAGCAACACACCACAAAGTCATCTGACCCCATTAGAGGGGAAGTCAGCACCTTAGAGAGATCAGATCTCCCTCTGCATTTTTAATCCAAAGCTTCTAGTCAGTTGACCGCGAAACACCCCACACCTCCGCCTTGACTTACCAATTTGTCTAGAATAATCAAGAGGAAAATGAGAGGCTATTAGCTCCACTTCCATTCTCTAGCCAATCATCATTCTAAATTATTAATCAGTTGAAGTATTGCCAAGAAATTTTCAGGCCCCTTTCCAAAAGTACAGTCATTTTTCAAGTGAACAATTAGCCATTTCATTCATTTATAAGTCACAGAATTTATAGAAAAGCAGATTCTTTTCTTTCTTCTATTTATTTATTTATTTATTTTCCTTTTGGACCCTGGGGAAGGTAGGAGAGATATAGGTGAAACTTGAATACAGCTTCCTTTCATTCACTCATTTACTGACTTGGTATTATAGAATCTAAGTTTATAAGTGACATTCTAAAGTATTTCCTGACCATAAGTATTTGTAAGATTGTCTCAATACTATGACACTCCTGATTGATCATTGTTGGCAAGGACAAAGTGATTGATTGTCACCATCCTTTCTTTCCCATGATTGATTCGGTAAAATCATAAAAAGCCATAATTCCTGGTTTCTTTGAGTTTATATTCTGAAGGAGGAGACAGTCAAAAAGAAACATTAACCAAAATATAAATAAAGCAGTAGTGGCAACTTTTACAAAAGAAACATCTTATGAAATGATGTACATTCTTACGAGAAGATGTACCTTAAGTAAGATGTTAGTAGTGTGACTCATAATCCATGGATCAGAAGAATTCTGAAACTGGGGACTTAATATGTAATCTAATCCAAGGTATGAAAGTGGCTGGAGAATTTAAAATGACATTTAGCTCTAGGTATCAACTGACCTCAGAGACTCCAAATTTCTAGGACATCTACTTGTCTGTTATTTTAGTTATGTGTTGTTTTAATACTATTATCATAATTTCTTAGGGGTAATTTTCTGAGCAAGACCCATACTGTGCAATTTGCCTTGTCAATCTCATTTGATGCTCATTAACAATCCCAACTTTCCTGTAAGTGATGTTTAAAGGGAGTCCGATATATGTTTAAAGGGAGTCCGATATGTAGCTAAAACTGTTTTTTCTTCTTTTACCTTTTTGGACATTTTTCCCCCTAGAGTGAAGGTGAGCAACAATGATTAGTTTCAACTGTATCTTCAGAAGGTTGCTTATGCATATTTTGATAGCCTTGTCAATGAGAATGGATTCCAGGACAATTAACTATCCTTTAATTTTTAAGTATATACTCTGGGGTACAAGACCTTCCTAGGTCCCAAGAACTTTTTCTTTAAGAGGCTCAACACCATGTTATATAGGATAGATTAAAATAAACAATTGTTGGGTATAAAATTTTTAAGAAGATTTTTATATTTTTGCATTTGAAATTATTTGGTTATGTATAATTTGTTTGTAAAATATTAAAATTGGCTAAAATTTCTCAACAACCATCATGCAATTCAGATATTCTTAAGTGAGAAAAGCTAACTCATAAAATGTCTCTAAACATAGACTGTTTAAAATTACTAAATTTAGTAATTAATAGCAATAGCATAATGTTCTATTTTGTTGACATTTCAATAAATATCGAATTGTTCTGACTCTACAATTTCTCTATACTTCAAAACTAAAATCATTTTATTTTCCTTTTAGTTCTCAATATTTTTCTAGGCCCTTGAAAAATGCATTGGCACTAATCATTAAACTCAGTATCTAAATGTTAAAGAAGCAATGAAGTGTCTGTGCATTCCTGGGTCTCACATGGTACTAGATAATGACGGTGATGGTGTGGGAGGTTACCCCTCCCATCACCAAAAAGGCTAATGCTATTATAACATGAACAATCCCAGTTAGCCTAAATGGGTGTACCAAAATTCCTGTTGTTTTTTTTTTAAAGCCTGCCCTGATTTTGGAGAAAGCAATGGCACCCCACTCCAGTACTCTTGCCTGGAAAGTCCAATGGACGGAGGAGCCTGGTGGGCTGCCGTCTATGGGGTCGCACAGAGTTGGACACGACTGAAGTGACTTAGCAGCAGCAGCCCTGATTTTACTGTGATTTATGCACTTTGCTCTGAAGTTCTACTCATCTTCACTTTCAAAGATCATCTTGCTTTTGGAAAATTCTCATACCTTAGTACATAAGAATCACCTAGGACCTCTGGTTAAAAATGGAGATTCCTAGGTCCTGACTCCAAAGAATCTCATTGCATAGATATAAGTGGAGCTCAGAAACCACAGTTTTTAACCCTCTAAAACCTTGCAGGGTTTTTTGGTTGCTAAGTCACTGGTTGGAGAAGGCAATGGCAACCCACTCCAGTACTCTTGCCTGCAAAATCCCATGGACAGAGGAGCCTAGTTTGCTGCAGTCCATGGGGTCACGAAGTCGGACATGAGTGAGCAACTTCACTTTCACTTTTCACTTTCATGCATTGGAGAAGGAAATGGCAACCCACTCCAGTGTTCTTGCCTGGAGAATCCCAGGGACGGCGGAGCCTGGTGGGCTGCTGTCTATGGGGTCACACAGAGTCGGACACAACTGAAGCGACTTGGCAGCAGCAGCAGCAGCAGCAAGTCACTGGTTGATGCCTTGTGGTTGATGATAAGAGCTGCTGAATCAGACGAATAGAAATGCTGGACAAGTCGAGTCAATTTAGGCCTGTCTCTCTAAGCTCTGGCTCCTATTAGAATAACCTGTAAGTGTGTCAGTCACTCAGTCATGTCTGCCTCTGTGACCCCATGGACTGTAGCCCACCAGCTCCTCTTAGAATTCTCCAGGCAAGAATACTGGAGTGGGTTACCATTGCCTTCTCTAGGGGACCTTCCAGACCCAGGATCGAACCTGGGTCTTCAGCACTGCAGGCAGATTCTTTACCAACTGAGCCGCTAGGGAAGCTTGGGGAGCTTCTAAAAACAGTTAGCCACCCCCTCCCCAACAAGGATTCTGATTTATTTGATCTGGGGCAGAGCCTGTTGTTGTTTAGTCACTAAGTCAAGTCCGACTCTTTGAGACCCCATGGACTGCACCGCACCAGGTTTCCCTGTCCTTCACTATCTCCCCGAATTTGCTCAAACTCATGTCCATTGAGTCAGTGATGCCATCCAACCATCTCATCCTCTGCCACCATTTTCTCCTCTTGCCCTCAATCTTTCCCAGTAGCAGGGTCTTTTCCAGTGAATCAGCTCTTCACACCAGGTGGCTGAAATATTGGTACTTCAGTTTCAACATCAGTCTTTTCAATGAATATTCAGGGTTGAGCTTGGGCACTGGTATTTTTAGAGCTACCATACAAACAAATCAAACAGCCTAATTATCATAGGCTATGAGAGCCTAAGGGTGTCAGCTCTCAAAAGGGATTAACTCACCCACTGAGGTGATGATAAGGCCTAAATCTCCTAAAATGAAAACACCACAGCAGAGATTTAGCAAAGCTAAAACCCATCTTCCATTCCCGGTTTGTTTCAGCCCCAACACACCCAAGTTGGCCTTACAGCTGCAGCACAAAAAATTGAGCCCTTTACTTGGGTTTTCATCTGCTGGCAGAATGATTTAGTAGCTCTATTATAAAAGCAACTCCATTATAATTACAGTGTTTGAATTATAAACAAAACCAAAAAAGATGCAGAAGGAACAATCCTTTAATCAAAACTGTAAAACAGAACAATTTCTGGCTGCACTTAAAAGCAAACTCTAAAATATTAACAGTAAGCTCTCCATTTTTTTGATTCCTGCCTCTTTACTGTAAGAGCAACACTACACATTTTTTTTCAATTAACCAGTTTGCCAACCTGAAGAAACTCACAGTGCGTGATTTAATGAGCATATACTGTGTGCATGGTAATTGGCAGGCTGATAGTTGATTCACTTTAAATTGACAAGAGAGCACCACACATTAGTAAAAAGGTTTTGGGGGTCTCTTTTCATTAAATAAGCTTTATAGTTAAAAAAACATTCCAACTGTTTTGGCAAAGCTGTCATTATCGGTCCCAGGGTGACCTTACTCTCTGTCACTCTCCAAGTCCTCAAATCTTGAAGAAATTATTTTTTAAAACGCAAAATATAGATATTTAGATGCTGGCAGGGGTATGTGGAGCCTTCTGAGTCATGACTCCATTGGTGATTTCATATCACATGAATTCTAACGCACTATGTGCCAGTTCTTCACGACTGCTTTATAAATTGGAATATTTCTTGGAAATAATACCAATAGTGTTAAACTTATTCAATATTTTAGAAGCAGTATGTGCATGCTGTCACGATTCAATCATGTCCAACTCTTTGTGACCCTACAAACTATAGCCTGCTGGGCTCCTCTGTCCATGGGATTCTACAGGCAAGAATACTGGAGTGGGTTGCACACCCTCCTCCAGGGGATGTTCCCGACCCAGGGATCAAACCCGCATCTCCTGTGTCTCCTGCATTGGCAGACAGGTTCTTTACCACTAGCACCACATGGGAAGACCTAGAAGCAGTATAATGCAGTAGAAATAAAACAGGCTTTGGTGATGTAGAGAAAGGGGTTCAAATTTTGACTTAAAATATTTATACAGTGCCTTGGTCAAGTGACATCACTTCCCTGGGGCTGTTTCCTAATTTACTAAATTATAACACCTACTTTGTAGGTAGAAGCCTGTAACATACTTCTCATGGTTATTGACAACATAGGGACACACATAAATAGTAACTAGATAAGCCACAGAAGTTCAGACTCTGGAGTTTTAAGTTAACTACAGTCAGATTCCTTAGATTTCTACCATGCATGTTTATTGGAGTTATATAAAGACAACAGTGAAATAATACTTATATACCAGTGTGGTCTCAGTCATTCCTACCAAGATTATGAAAGGTAGATATTATTACCCAATTTTATAAAATCTCAAATACAGGAAGGGATCTTTAAGATCACATGAGAAATTTCTGAAATGTTTTAACTTTTCTGATCATACGAATTTGAAATTTCCTGTGTTTCCCTCTTTGCTCTCCCTGCCAGAAAACCCAGGTGTGCATGTGTGTGCTTAGTGTATACTTACAATCCTCTTAGCAACAGTCACTGGTGGAAATCTTTCCTGATTTTATATTAATATACAATAATTATATATATATATAATTAATCTTACTTTTAAATTGTCTATAAACCATCACAAATAAGGTAGCTATTTCTTAGCTAGCTAATAATGGAGCTAGTAATAACTTGGATGTGTGTCACTTGATTCCAGTCTAGGGACCCTCTCATATATGTATAAACATACAGATATCTACACTCTCCAGCTATGCTTTTGCTATCACTTGTGTTGAGCTTTGATGCCACAATTTTATGAAATGGTCGCTACCCTAAAGTGATGAGCAACCTGTGTCTCGCAACTTACAACTGGATTATCCTCAAAAAATTCTAGACTCAAAAATACTCAAAGTAACCTCACTGGAACTTTATCAGGTATAAACACTCATGTATAATTGTTACCTTAATGTAAAGACCTATTTATTATTATCAAACACATCTTAACTCTGGTAATACTTTTTCCATTAAAGTTTAATTTTTCTGATACTAATATAGACTTCTTCTGCTTTTACTATGGTGTATTTTTTCCATCAATTTACATTCAATTTAACTGTATCTTTGTATTTAAAATTTATCTCAACAAAAAATAGTTGTTCTTGTTTTTTAATCCATCCTGATAAACTCTGATTTTTAATTATTTAGTCCATTATCATTTTTTCTTTATTTTATTTTTTATTGAAGGATAATTGCTTTACAGAATTTTTGTTGTTTCTTGTCAAACCTCAACATGAATCAGCCATCAGTTCAGTTCAGTTCAGTCGCTCAGTCGTGTCCGACTCTTTGCGACCCCATGAATCGCAGCATGCCAGGTCTCCCTGTCCATCACCAACTCCCAGAGTTCACTCAGACTCACGCCCATCGAGTCAGTGATGCCATCCAGCTATCTCATCCTCGGTCGTCCCCTTCTCCTCCTGCCCTCAATCCCTCCCAGCATGAGTCTTTTCCAATAAGTAAACTCTTCACATGAGGTGGCCAAAGTACTGGATTTTCAGCTTTAGCATCATTCCTCCCAAAGAAATCCCAGGGCTGATCTCCTTCAGAATGGACTGGTTGGATCTCCTTGCAGTCCAAGGGACTCTCAAGAGTCTTCTCCAACACCACAGTTCAAAACCATCAATACTTTGGCGCTCAGCCTTCTTCACAGCCCAACTCTCACATCCATACATGACCACTGGAAAAACCATAGCCTTGACTAGACGGACCTTAGTCGGCAAAGTAATGTCTCTGCTTTTGAGTATGCTATCTAGGTTGGTTATAACTTTTCTTCCAAGGAGTAAGCGTCTTTTAATTTCATGGCTGCAGTCACCATCTGCAGTGATTTTGGAGCCCCCAAAAATAAAGTCTGCCACTGTTTCCACTGTTTCCCCATGTATTTCCCATGAAGTGATGGGACCGGATGCCATGATCTTCGTTTTCTGAATGTTGAGCTTTAAGCCAATCTTTTCACTCTCCTCTTTCACTTTCATCAAGAGGCTTTTTAGTTCCTCTTCACTTTCTGCCATAAGGGAAGTGTCATCTGCATATCTGACGTTATTGATATTTCTCCCGGCACTCTTGATTCCAGCTTGTGTTTCTTCCAGCCCAGCACTTCTCATGATGTACTCTGCTGCTGCTGCTGCTAAGTCACTTCAGTCGTGTCCAACTCTGTGTGACCCCACAGACGGCAGCCCACCAGGCTCCCCCGTCTCTGGGATTCTCCAGGCAAGAACACTGGAGTGGGTTGCCATTTCCTTCTCCAATGCATGAAAGTGAAAAGTGAAAGTGAAGTCGCTCAGTCGTGCCCGACTCTTAGCGACCCCATGGACTGCAGCCTACCAGGCTCCTCCGTCCATGGGATTTTCCAGGCAACATTACTGGAGTGGGGTGCCACTGCTGCATATAAGTTAAATAAGCAGGGTGACAATATACAGCCTTGACATACTCCTTTTCCTATTTGGAACCAGTCTGTTGTTCCATGTCCAGTTCTAACTGTTGCTTCCTGACCTGCATATAGATTTCTCAAGAGGTAGGTCAGGTGGTCTTGTATTCCCATCTCTCAGAATTTTCCATAGTTTATTGTGATCCACACAGTCAAAGGCTTTGGCATAGTCAAGAAAGCAGAAATAGATGTTTTTCTGGAACTCTCTTGCTTTTTCCATGATCCAGCGGATGTTGGCAATTTGATCTCTGGTTCCTCTGCCTTTTCTAAAACCAGCTTGAACATCAGGAAGTTCACGGTTCACGTATTGCTGAAGCCTGGCTTGAATCAGCCATAGGTACACATATATCCCCTCCCTTTTGACTCTCCCTCCCATCTCCCATCCCATCCCACTCCTCAGATTAATATAGAGCCTCTATTTGAGCTTCCTGAGCCACACATCAAATTCCCATTGGCTATCTATTTTACAGATGGTAATGTAAGATTCCATGTTACTCTTTCCATACATGATGGCCATTCTGACGGGTGTAAGGTGATATCTCGTAGTTTTGATTTGCATTTCTCTAATAATGAGCAATGTTGAGCATATTTTCATGTGTTTGTTAGCCATCTATATGCCTTCTTTGGAGAAATGTCTGTTTAGGTATTTTCCCCACTTTTTGATTGGGTTGTTTGTTTTTCTGGCACTGAGTTGTATGAGCTGCTTGTATATTTTGGAAGTTAATCCTTTCTCAGTTATTTCATTCACTACTATTTTCTCTCATTGTGCACGTTGTCTTTTCACCTTGCTTATAGTTTCCTTTGCTGTGCAAAAGCTGTTAAGTTTAATCAGGTGCCACTTGTTTATTTTTGTTTTTATTTCCGCTACTCTAGAAGGTGGGTCATAGAGAATCTTGTTTTGATTTATGTCATCGAGCATTCTGCCTATGTTTTCCTCCAAGAGTTTTATAGTTTTTGGTCTTACATTTAGGTCTTTAATCCATTTTGAGTTTATCTTTGTGTTTGGTATTAGAAAGTGTTCTAATTTCATTCTTTCACATGTAGCTATCCAGTTTACCCAGAACCATTTATTGAAGAGTCTGTCTTTGCCCCATTGTATATTCTTGCCTCCTTTGTCAAAAATAAGGTACCCATAGGTGCATGGGTTTACTTCTGGGCTTTCTATCTTGTTCCATTGGTCTATATTTCTGTTTTTGTGCCAGTACCATACTGTCTTGATGACTGTAGCTTTGTAGTACAATCTGAAGTCAGGAAGGTTGATTCCTCCAGCTCTATTCTTCTTTCTCAAGACTGCTTTGGCTATTCAGGGTCTTTTGTGTTTCTATATGAATTGTGAAATTTTTTGTTCTAGTTCTATAAAAAAAAAATGCTATTGGTAATTTGATAGGGGTCACATTGAATCTGTAGACTGCGTTTGGTAGTATAGTCATTTTCACAGTATTGATTCTTCCTACCCAGGAACATGGAATACCTCTCCATCTGTGTATGTCATCTTTGATTTCTTTCATTAGTGTCTTATAATTTTCTGTGTAAAGTTCTTTTGTCTCCTTAGGTAAGTTTATTCTTAGGTATTTAATTCTTTTTCTTGCAATGGTGAATGGGATTGATTCCTTAATTTCTCTTTCTGATTTTTCATTGTTGGTATATAGAAATGCAAATGATTTCGGGGTATTGATTCTGTATCCTGCAACTTTACTAACTTCACTGATTAGCTCTAGTAATTTTCTTATACTATCTTTAGGCTTTTCTATTTACAGTATCATGTCATCTGCAAATAGTGAGAGCTTTCTTCTTTTCTAGTCTTGATTCCTTTTATTTATTTACTTTTTGTCTTCTCTGATTGCTGTAGCTAGGCTGGATGGCATCACTGACTCAATGGACGTGAGTCTGAGTGAACTCCGGGAGTTGGTGATGGACAGGGAAGCCTGGCGTGCTGCAATTCATGGGGTGGCAAAGAGTCAGACACGACTGAGAGACTGAACTGAACTGAGGACTTTCAGAACTATGCTGAATAACAGTGGTGAAAGTAGACACCCTTGTCTTGCTCCTGATCCTAGGAGGAATGTTTTCAGCTTTTCACCATTGAGTATAATGCTTGCTGTAGGCTTATCATGTATGGCCTTTACTATGTTGAGGTAGGTTCCTTAGGTGCCCTTTTTTTTTTTAAGTTTTAATCATAAACAGGTGCTGAATTTTGTCACAGGCTTTTTCTGTATCTATTTAGATTATCACACAGTTTTTATCTTTCAATTTGTTAATATGGTGTATCACATTGATTGATTTGTGTATATTGAAGAATCCTTGCATTCCTGGAATAAACCCAGCTTGATCATGGTGTATGAGCTTTCTGATGTGTTGCTGAATTCTGTTTGCTAAAATTTTGTTGTGGATTTCCGCATCTATATTCATCAGTGATGTTGGCCTGTAGTTTCTTTTTTGTGTGTTGTCTTTGTCTGGTTTTGGTATCAGGGTGATGGTGGCCTTGTAGAATGAGTTTGGAAGTGTTCCTTCCTCTGCAATTTTTTGAAAGAGGTTTAGAAGGATAGGCATTGGCTCTTTATGAAATGTTTGATAAAATTCTCCTGTGAAGCCATCTGGTCCTGGGCTTTTGTTTTTTGAGAGACTTTTGATCAAAGCTTCAATTTCAGTGCTTGTAACTGGGTTGTTCATAATTTCTATTTCTTCTTAGTTCAGTCTTGGAAGATTGAACTTTTCTAAGAATCTGTCCATTTCTTCCAGGTTATCCATTTTATTGCCGTCTGGTTGCTCATTATCTCATAATCCTTTGTATTTCTGCATTGTCTGTTGTAACCTCTCCTTTTTCATTTCTAATTTTGTTGATTTAATTCTTCTCACTTTTTTCTTGATGAATTTGGCTAAAGGCTTGTCAACTTTGTCTTTTCAAAGAACCAGCTTTTAGTTTTATTAATCTTTACTACTGTTTCTTTCATTTCTTTTTCATTTATTTTTGCTGGGATCTTTATGATTTCTTTCCTTTTACTAATCTGGGGGGGTTTTTTCTTCTTCTTTTCCCAATTGTTTTAGGTATAAAGTTAGGTTGTCTAGTGGATGTTTTTCTTCTTTCTTGAGGTAGGATTGTATGGCTACAAACTTCCCTCTTAGAACTGTTTTTGCTGAATCCCATAAGTTTTGAGTTGTCATGTTTTCATTGTCATTTGTTTCTAGAAATTTTTTTATTTCCCTTTTGATTTCTTCAATAACCTGTTGGTTATTTGGAAATGTGTTGTTTAATCTCCATGTGTTTGTGTTACTTACAGGTTTTTTTTTTTTCCTATAATTGAAATCTAGTTTCATAGCATTGTGGTCAGAGAAGATGCTTGATATGATTTCAATTTTATTAAATTTACTGAGATTTGATTTGTGACCCAAGATGTGGTCTATCCTGGAGAATGTTCCATGTGTACTTGAGAAGAAGGTGTATTCTTCTGCATTTGGATGGAATGTCCTCATGATATCAATGAGATCCATCTCATCTAATGTATCATTTAAGACTTGTGTTTCCTTATCATTTTTCTGTTTTGATGATCTGTCCATTGGTGTGAGTGGGGTGTTAAAGTCTCCTACTATCATTGTGTTACGGTCGATTTCTCCTTTTATGTCTGTTATCATTTGTCTTATGTATTGAGGTGCTCCTAGGTTGGATGCATAGATATTTATAATTGTTCCGTCTTCTTCTTGGATTGATCCCTTGATCATTATGTAGTGTCCTTCCTTATCTCTTGTAATCTTCTTTATTTTAAGGTCTATTTTGTCTGATGTGAGGATTGCTACTCAAGCTTTCTTTTGCTTCCCATTTGCATGGAATATATTTTTCCATCCTCTCACTTTCAGTCTACATGTGTCTTTAGGTCTGAAGTGGGTTTCCTGCAGACAGCATATATATGGGTCTTATTTTTGTATCCATTCAGCCAGTCTGTGTCTTTTGGTTGGAGCATTCAATCCATTTTCATTTAAAGTAAGTATTGATATATATGTTCCTATTACCATTCTCTTAATTGTGGATCTTTTTTCTTCTCAAGTATTTCTTGACTGAATAAGTACCTTTACCATGTGTTGTAAAGCTGCTTTGGCGATACTGAATTCTCTTAACTTTTGCTTGTCTGAAAAGATTTTTATTTCTCTATCAGTTTTGAATGAGATCCTTGCTGGGTGCAGTAATCTTGGTTGTAGATTTTTCCCTTTCAGTACTTTAAATATATCCTGCTATTCCCTTCTGGCCTGCAGAGTTTCTGCTGAAAGATGAGCTGTTAAGCATATGGGGTTTCCCTTGTGTTTTACTCATTGTTTCTCCCTTGCTGCTTTTAATATTCTTTCTTTGTATTTAGTCATTTGATTAGTATGTGTCTTGGCGTGTTTCTCCTTGGGTTTATCCTGTATGGGACTCTTTGTGACTCTTGGACTTGAGTGATTATTTCCTTTAGCATGTTGGGGAAATTTTCAACTATGATTTCTTCAAAAATTTTCTCATACCTTTCTTTTTTTCTTCTTCTTCTGGGACCCAGATAATTCGAATGTTGGTGCGTTTGATATTGTCCCAGAGGTCTCCAAGACTGTCCTCAGTTCTTTTCATTCTTTTTACTTTATTCTGCTCTTCAGATGTTATTTTCACCATTTTATCTTTCAGCTCACTGATTTATTCTTCTCCTTCAGTATTCTGCTATTGATTCCTTATAGAGTATTTTTAATTTCAGTAGTTGTATTGTTTGATTCTGTATGTTTATTCTTCAGTTCTTCTAGGTCTTTGTTAATTGATTATTGCATTTTCTCCATTTTGTTTTCAAGAATTTTGATCATCTTTACTATCATTATTCTGAATTCTTTTTCAGGTAGTTTGCCTGTCTCCTCTTCATTTTTTTGGACTTCTATGTTTCTAGTTTGTTCCTTCATTTATGTAGTATTTATCTGCCTTTTCATTATTTTTTTTAACTTACTGTGTTTGAGGTCTCCTTTTCCCAGGCTTCAAGGTTGAATTCTTTCTTCCTTTTCGTT
This sequence comes from Ovis canadensis, assembly GCF_042477335.2. Taxonomy (NCBI): domain Eukaryota; kingdom Metazoa; phylum Chordata; class Mammalia; order Artiodactyla; family Bovidae; genus Ovis; species Ovis canadensis. The sequence goes on along the minus strand of NC_091263.1, from coordinate 55,279,644 downwards.
TCTGCCCTCCAATGATGCTAAAGCTGAAACTCCAGTACTTTGGCCACCTCATGCAAAGAGTTGACTCATTGGAAAAGACTCTGATGCTGGGAGGGATTGGGGGCAGGAGGAGAAGGGGACGACAGAGGATGACATGGCTGGATGGCATCACTGACTTGATGGACATGAGTCTGAGTTAACTCCGGGAGTTGGTGATGGACAGGGAGGCCTGGCATGCTGCGATTCATGGGGTTGCAAAGAGTCAGACACGACTGAGCAACTGAACTGAACTGAACTGAACTGAAGGTTGGTCCAGTGGTTTGTGTAAGCTTCCTATAGGGTGAGATTTGTGTTGTGTTTTTCTTTGTTTGCTTTTCCTCTGATGGGCAAGGCTGAGAGAGGTGGTAATCCTGTCTGCTGATGATTGGGTTTATATTTTTGTTTTGTTTGTTGTTTAAATGAGGTTGTCATGCACAGGGTGCTGCTTGTGGTTGGGTGACGCCAGGTCTTGTATTCAAGTGGTTTCCTTTGTGTGAGTTCTCACTATTTGATATTCCCTAGGTTTAGTTCTCCTTGTCTAGGGTCTTGGAGTCAGTGCTCCCACATCAAAGGCTCACGGCTTGATCTCTCTCCAAAGACCAGCGTAGGTCCAATCTACCAAGAATAGTTTCACCCAACATGAAAGGGTCTTTTTTGAGTTCTAAAAGCCCACAACATTAACATTTAATATGAAGCCTGGCATGCTGCAGTCAATGGTGTCACAAAGAGTCTGACACAACTGAGCAATGGAACAATAACATCATTCAATATAAATAAATATGATTAACATGATATGGTTGCACTTAGAGCTACAATTTCATTGCTTGGTTTCCTTTTGCCTCTTCTGTTTTTTGTTCTCTGTTCAATCTTTCCTGCATTCTTTTGGGATCATTTTTAAAGTGCTTAGGATTCTACTTTATCTATTGTATTTTCAGTTATTGTTCTAAGCATTAAAATATACATTTTTGACCTTTCACAGTCTTCTTGAGAGTTCATTTCATTACCTCCCCATACAAATTTGAAAACTATACAATTATATAAGTCCATTTGCTATGCAGCCCCCTCATTATTTATGCTATAATTGTCTTACAAATGATATCTACACATAGCACATTATAAGTATCACAAGGCAGTGTTATGATTTGGGTTTTAAATTTTCTGTGTATTTTAAAGATACTGAGATGAAAATACTCTTTCATATTTACAATTTCTGACATTCTTGATTCATTCTTGAAGATTTAAGATTCCATCTGGTGTTATCTCACTTCAGCTTGAATAACTTCCTTTAGCATTTCTTGTGTTGTTGGTCTGCTGGCAATGAATTCTCTTAGCTTACTTTTATCTGAAAATGTCTTTAATTTGCCTTCATTCTCAAAGGATATTTTCACTATACATAGATTTCTGGGTTAACAGGATTTTTCTTTTTCCTTCTCTGTACTTTAAAAATATCATTTTACTTTTCCTAGACTCTATAGTTACTGATAAGAAGGCAGTGCTGATTTAAAGTACAGTGTCTTGGAAGGTAACCTGTCATTTTCTGTGACCACTATCAAAATTTTCTCTTTACTGTTGGTGTCCAACAGTTAGAATATGATGTGCATAGGTACAGTTTTCTTTATTTTAATCCTGTTTGAAGTTCCCTGAGTTTCTGGATCTGTAAATGTATGCATTTCATCAAATTTTAAAAAAAAATTGGCCATTATTTCTTCAAATATTTTCCTTTCCCTGTCATTCTCTTTCTTGTCTTCTTCTGAGACTCCAATTACATATACATTAGACATTTTTACTTATGTTACATAGATCTCTGAGGCTCTATTCGTTATTGTTTAGTTTTTTAAATTTTTCTTCTTGGACTTACCCAATGGTCCAGTGGTTAAAACTCCACCTTCTAGCGCAGGGGGATGTGGGTTTTATCCCTAGTCAGGGAACTAAGTTCCCACATACAGTGGAGTATGGCCGACAGTTAAAAAATTAAAAAACGCTTTTTTTCTGTTCTTAAGAATGAAATTGGCTTCTGTTCTATCTTTAGGTTCACTGACACCTTCTATTATTTCCAATGGATGTAAACTCAGTGAATTTTTATTTCAAATACTATATTTTCAGTTCTGGAATCTCAATTTGTTTCTTTTTTTGTAGTTTCCATTTACTACATTTTTTACTCATTGTGAGTGTATCTTTCTAGCCTCCTTGAGTACGGTTATAAAAGCTGTTTTAAAATCTTTGCTAATTCCCACCTTTGGGTCATCTTGGAATCAGACTTTTCTCTTCAGAAGGGGTCACATTTTCTTGGTTCTTCATATCTTATGTAATTTGGGATTGTATTATGTAAATGTATGATGCAAATATTTTGAAGCAAAGACTCTAAAATCTGTTAGAATTCTGTGAAGAGTACTGATTTATTTGTTTTAGCAAGCAATTAACTTGATTATACACAAGGTGAAAACTATCTCTTGGGTGGCAGCTCAAACTTCAGTTCAGTTCTTTCATCTTCAGTGGTGCCAGCTTGTATCTGCTCCACACATCCATGATTCAGGAGTCAGTCAGAACTTTGGGTTGTATTTATCCACTGAATCGGGAGCTTCCCCATCCGCCTTTCTGCTTTCCAGAATTCTAGCTTAAGGGCTTCCCTGGTGGCTCAGTGGGAAAGAATCCACCTGCCAATACAGGAGACACAGGTTCGATCTCTGGTTCAGGAAGATCCCACATGCCACAGAGGAACTAAGCACACGACCCTCAACTACTGAGCGTGCTCTAGAGCCTGGGAGCTGAAATGCTGGGCTCATGTGTTGAAGCTACTGAAGCTCATGTGTCCTAGAGCCTGTGCTCTACAACAAGAGCAGCCACCTCCATGGGAAGCTCCTACACTGCAACAAAGAGTGGCCCCCGCTTGCTACAACTGAGAAAGTCTGCAACAACAAAGACCCAGCACAGCCAAATACAAATAAAATTACCAATTTAAAAACAGTATTCTAGCTTCATTTTGCAGGGGCTGTTGTTGCACTGAACCCTGTTCCTAGGGTCTTCAAACCAAAAAGACTGTGATTTTTCTACTGGAGTTAGTCACCCGAAGTGACATTAACCTCACCATGCATACCCTCAGTCGAAAAAGCCATAAAATGGGGAAATCACTCTGCACTGAGCCTAAGTTTTAAATCTGAAGTCCCTTTCAGTCCCTACTTATTTTCACTCTCTAGGGTTGTCAGGTAATTCTTCTCCCGTACTTTACAGTTTCTATATGTGAAAATACCAGGTTCAACAGCACATACTTAGCTATACTAGAAGTGGAAACAAGTGAAAAACATTTAGGAAATACTCTTTTGCATCTCCCAGTTCCTCTTCTCAAAATATTTAACCTTCATTCATTACCTCGCCTAGTGATGTTTGGTTTTGGTTTTAGGTAGAAACATAAGTCAGAGCTTCCTTGATCATCCTGCCAAGTACATGAGAAGATGTGGAATGAAAGTACAGCACAAAGTTAAATGATAAAATGATAAAACATCAATCAGATCTGGCTGTAACACTGGCAGCATTTAATCTCAAAGCAATGAGGCTTATACGGGTTCATGACTACCGGAGATAATCTACATGGTACTTTGCCACGTTATTTATTTTACCTTAGTTTTTTGATCTCAGATATCTATATCTTGCCTCATTGAAAACTGCAATAGGTAATATCCTATGAGAAACAGAATATTAAAATAATATCCTTAAACAGTGTTACAGAATCAGTAAGTGCACATTTCCTTCTTATATTCGTCGTTACCATCTCTTAAGAGCTTCTGTATGCCAAGCATCTTGCTTATCACTTTACAATAATTGCCATTTAATCCTTTATAAGCAGTCTGTGAGGTAGTTCCTATAATTAGCCCCATATTGTGGAGGAAGATACCAGAGTTCAGAGAGGTTAAATGAGTTAACCGAGATCACACAGCAAATGGCAGAAACCTGTCAGTCTCTTTAAAGAAAAGAAACAGTGAAGTATAGGTCTTCAGAATCATGAAGCACATGCCTTTTACTATGAAGAGAGAAAAGGGAAGTCTTTCCAAGCAAAGAGAACTAGGTGGAGATGCTAAAAGTCAAAGTTATAGTCTGCAATTCCTCCTTCTGCTAATAATTAATATTAAAATACTCCTCTTTTAGATCTATATATTTCATATTGACAGCTTTCATGTTAAAAAGAGCTTTGCTTCAGGGCTCAAAAACACTAACCAGAACCATAACACAAGGATCAAACAATTCTGCGCAAAACTCCCACCAGGGTTCCATTTCAGCTCATTTCATTTACCATCTTTAAGCCTTCTACATCTTCCAGAAAAACCCTCTAGACAGGAAGGTGATTCACCAGAAAGAAGTCAGGGCCATCAAGAAGAGAGGATGCCTGACTCATCCCTCCATAATCTGCATTTGGTGAGTATTTCTAGAAAACACAGCAATGTGTCACAGCCCTACACATTCGAGGGACAGTCTTGCTCGATTCTGTAAACTTTGCATAAATCTATGAGTTTTAAACAACTGTGGAATACGAGAGAATAGAAGGCAGACAATGTAAAATGGAAACAGGAGACTGGGTCGTGGCTGAAAGCATAATAAATGTTTGTGTTCTGACACATGGGGCTGTTCAATATTTATATTTATTACACATGCTAAATTGTTAGCTGAGACTCTGGAATGGGGAGACACTGTGAGTGGAATAAAGATGAGAAGGAGTGAGAGAAGAGGAGAGGGGTATGCACATGTGAGTTCCAGGAACGGTTTAAATGAACACTGTCCACTGATATCACGCCGGGGAAGTATTGCCCATATTCACATATTTCCAGTCCTTTATTGCTATTTTTAAAAATGCATATTACATGTATCCAGTAAAATCATTCAAATACATACAAAGATGAGTAATTACTTTGTCCTATCCTCAAGTCTTTTTTATAAGATATATTCTTCACTGTCCCAGCAAATGCCACTAGAACTTCCTCTGACCAAGAACAATCCCTTGCCATTTTAGGAGGTACATTTCACGTCAGATGTGACCTCCTGCCACTACTAATGCCATCTCATCTCCAGGATCATTCTCAAAACCATGCAAAGCCTAACAACTCAACTATGTAACTGTTTAACCTTCTTTTTAGACATAAAAATTATTAAATATGTGTAACTGTCTGGTGGGGGGAGAATAATATAATAGATGTCAATCAGGTAACAGTTATACTACATTTCATAAAAGGGAAGGTAATGCTTTCTTTAAAAAGTAAAGTCATCATTCCTTATTTAACTGACATAATATTTATACCCTGAGTTTTAAATGGCAGCTACAAATAGAAGTCAGGAGAGGGTAAATTCTCTAAGGAAATCGAGCCCTGAAATTCTACCATTTTAAGAGTTCTATTTTATGTGTACATAGGAATCTTACTGCTATGATACAGATGTCCATAGTAAGTCAGGTATGCCTAATTCTATGAAAAAAAATCTTAAATTAAGTAAACACTACCTGTCTGAAGACTGTTACTTCCTCAGAGTGCTCAACAGAAGGGTGTGCAGAGTTTTTGCAGAGGCTGTCGACAGGTTGGCAGTCCTGGAATACCTACATCAGAAAAGAGAAATTCAGATGATCATTTCTGCAGTGATCCAGATGACTTATAGGTACAGCTTCATTAGGGACATTCAGCATGAATACTGAGCAAACAGGACTGCACTGGTACTGTTGAAAGGGTAGAATACGGGCACACATGTAATGTCTAAGTATTGTCATTGGTCTGCACTGACCCCTACAAGATCACATAAAGGAAGAGGCAGAATGGTGCTCTGAACTTCCATCTTCCACGTCTAGTCAGTCCTGGGCTGTTCTAGCTGCATTGTTATTTGACCCTCTTCATAGTCAGCCAGTACTGCCACTGGGGTTTTCCATTTTTCAGAAAGATGAAGCCAACCTGCCAACCTGTCAGCAAGAGTACCTCTCAGGTTTTGTGGTGGTCTATGCCAAATCATCTGGCCAGTCTGAAGGGTACTTTGCAGATCAGTTTACCTACTTTCTTTTGAAACCCTAGTGTCCATGAGAATCAGAAGGAATCTGACAACAGAAGGAACAAGGGTTTGTGGTCCTTCTAGCCTAAGTTTGAATTCTAGTAATGCATTTCACTATCTCTGTGTCTTATATAGCTGCTGAACTCCATTGAGCCTCACTTTTCACTTCTGTCAAATGGGCATAATAATATATATATGAAGGGTATATTTATAAAGAGAATATATTTTTATAATTTGGATAAAACACCAAGCACAATTTCCTGGCACATGTTAGGGACCTGTATGCAGGTCAAGAAGCAACACTTAGAACTGTTCTTGGAACATGGAACAGCAGACTGGTTCAAAATTGGAAAAGGAGTATATGAAGGCTGTATATTGTCACCTTGCTTATTTAACTTATATGCAGAGTACATCATGAAAAACACTGGGCTGGATGAAGCACAAGCTGGAATCAAGACTGCCAGGAGAAATATCAACAACCTCAGATATGCAGATGATACCATTTTAATGGCAGAAAGTGAAGAGGAACTAAAGAGCCTCTTGATGAAGGTGAAAGAGAAGAGTGAAAAGGCCAGCTTAAAATTCAGCGTTCAAATAACAAAGATCGTGGCATCCAGTCCCATCACTTCATGGCAAATAGATGGGAAAAAGTGGAAACTGTGACAGACTTTATTTTCCTGGGCTCCAAAATCACTGTGGACAGTGACTACAGCAACGAAATTAAAAGATGCTTACTCCTTGGAAGAAAAGTTAAGACCAACCTAGACAGAGTATTAAAAAGCAGAGACATCATTTTGCTGACAAAGGTCCGTATAGTCAAAGCTATAGTTTTTCTAGTAGTTGTGTACAGATTTGAGAGTGGGACCATAAAGAAGAGTGAGTGCCAAGAACTGGTGCTTTCATAATGTGATGCTAGAGAAGACTCCTGAGAGTCCCTTGGACAGCAAGGAAATCAAATCAGTTAACCCTAAAGGGAATCAACTCTGAATATTCATTGGAAGGACTGATGCTGAAGTTAAAGATCCAATATTTGGCCACCTGATGCAAAGAGTCAACTCACTGGAAAAGACCCTGAACCTGGGAAAGATTGAGGGCAGGAGGAGAAGAGGGCCACAGAGGATTAGGTGCTTGGATGGTATCACTGACTCAATGGACATGAGTTTGAGCAAATTCTGGGAGACAGTGAAGGACAGGAAAGCCTGGCGTGCTACAGTTCACAGGGTTGCAAAGAGTAGCACACGACTTAGCAACTGAACAACAAAGAACATGAAACAGACAGAGAATAAGTAACCAAAACATATAAGGAACTACTAAACTGAAGAAAAAAGATGAACAGACGTATAGGAAAAAATGGTTGTCCAAAGAAGAAATCTCAATGAACAATGAACATTAACAAAAAGCTCAGAATCACTAGAGTAAAATGCATATTATATTAACGGAATTCCATTTTAATTTTGTTAGAATAGTAAACATGGAAAAGGTAGACAAAAGTCAGTGTTGTAAGATGTAGGGAAAAATTAGCATAATACTCTAGTTTACCTCTGGCCAAATCATGAATTGGTATATCTTTCTGGTGAGCAATTTCATTATATTTATCAAAAGTAATAGTACAATATCCTATGGTATACTGATTCTTCCTACAGGGTATACTGGACTCAAGCAACAGGGACACAAGAAGACACATACTAAAATAATACCGAAGTGTTTTTGTTTTTGTACAGCAAACTTTGGAAATGATCTAAGTTGCACTGGAAATGGAATAGGTCAATAAAATGCACTATATGTATAGGATGGAATATTATGGAGCTGTTAAAATTGATTAATTGATTTTTACGGCATCAATGCAGCTTAGTTTTGTAAATACTGTGATGTTAAAAAAGCAACAAGGAAAGATTTAAACATTAAATATTCAAACAAAATAGTGTATATTGGTTGTTGGTATATATGTGTGCGTGCATAAAAAATATAAACAATATACTAGTTAAAAACATCCTAAATTTATGGTCGGGAACTTTTGGTAGACAGCTGAGAGAGTAAAGAGTGGAAGGAAAGCCAGATGTGGTACTTAACAGGGAATTTGGTTTCATCAATGATTGCTTTGAAAAGAAACAAACACACAAACTGGAAGTAAATCTGACTAAACATAAACAGATGCTCCTTTTTAGATAGTAGAAATACAGATGCTTATTACACTACCTTTTGGGCTTGCCTGTGTCTTTACATTTTTCTCAAAATAAAGGAAGTAAAGGGAAAGGGAGGGAGAAAGAAAGGGAGGGAGGAAGAAAGGAGGGAGGGGAGAAGGAGACAGGAAGGAAGAAGTCCATCACCAGCTCCTGCGTGCACTTAAACTGGCCTCGGGTGGGTGGTTTCTTTAAGGATGAAACTCAAAACTGGTTTCGTTATCAGTGAGAAGGATGGTGATTCCTCCCTGGTTGGCTCAGCTCAGAGGACTGAATTTAAGTTCAGCCAGTAGAGGGAACCATCTGTCATTTGGAAAGACACTCAGCCCTTAGCCAGGAGACCCCCTTCAGCACACACCAGCGCCTCTGGGAAGAGGGAACACGCATTTACAGACCAAGTAAACTGAGGGCACACCATGGACATCTTTTCAACCTTTCTAAAAGGTTCGCTGTAATTTTATAGAATCAAGGGAACAATATGCTTGATTAGTTCTTCAGTCGACTGAGCAATTTTGCTTTTTATATTTCTCTCCTTGAAGTGAGTTTGCCATTAACCTTATATGTTCTAGGGTTTGAAATTAAATTCTCCCCCCTCCAAAACGGGATTTTTGCTTTAAAATAAAAGTTAGCTTTAAGATAATTCATTTCTACCAGTAATACCGAAAGACCCTCTTTGAGGTGAGGAGGTCATCCTTTAAAGAGGTTAGAATTGCAAAGAACGTTCCTTCTTTTCCTGGAGGGAGAATCTGTGGAGGAAAAAAAAAAAAGCTTGCAGGAAAGTTCAGTAATCATGAAGTGAAAGCCCCAGAAGATCCAGTGCTTCCTCCTGGGCCGATACTGTGTTGAAAAATGCTTTCTATGTACACTTCCTTGAGAGACCTTAAGTTCTTCAAGAATCAGTTAGCTAAACTCTTAAAGGAAAATTTGGCAATCCCTGTATCTACATAATGCACCCATGAGGGCAGAGGGCACCAAGTCAATGCTGGACATGCCTCAACTGCTTCACCCCATCACAGCCCTAATATTTAAATATTGCCATCCTTTTGTGTGTGTCATCCTGGAAGAAGGGATTTGGGTTGGTTTCTAACAACAAAACAAACACATAATGTAGAAAGGGAATGTTATAAAAGAGTTACCAGTGTAAATGTGCTATTTTGTCCCTTTGAAATTGGGTGATGATAAACATGATTCCACACATGGAAATCAGACTTTGCAGAGCTACTACATGGAATCATTTCATTTGTCTAAGCAAGTACTTACAATAAGGTGGCCGCTCTGCACTGCAATAAACATTGGATTTTCAAATGAAAAAATGAAATATGTGATAACTCCTTATTAACAGAACTGCAGCAATGGACATTAACCAAGGGGGTGGTGCACCAAAGAAGACTGGCGGGGAAAAAATAAAAATCCTGCTCCAATGCTCTGAAAATGAAAATAAAGAATCTTATGGCCCCTGATTCTACATTATTTTTTTTTGTTTTTGTTTTTTGTTTTCTGTGCTCCTGGCTAAAAACATTGTGAGGGTGGAGGCCTCACAATGAAGTGATAGAGAACTGTTGCTATTTTGGGTTGTCACAAGGTAACTTATCGCAGGGCTCAGGACACATGAGGACACTATCAATTTGTTCCTCCAGATCATAAACCAGAGGATGCTTTAATAAAACAGCTTAGGGAGAACAATTTTGCCTGGTGGTTAAGAATGTTCATTCGAATCCTGGGCTCCACCAGCCAATTAAGTGTATGACTTTATCGGAGTCATCAATCTCCTTTAATGCTCATTTTCCTCGTTGGTAAAATGCAGTGAATAATTTTGCCTTCCTCATTGAGTTATAAGGGGTACATTTTATGTGAAGGGCCTGGAACATAGTTAGAATTTAACAGAAGTAGCTACCATCACCTTTTTTTTTTTTTTTTTTAAGCATCAGCATCATTATTATTCTGTTTAACAGTATCCTCGGTATTATATTTAACAGTATCCTCGTTTTCATCCATTATCCTCATTTTCATTGAAAGTTCATTAAAAGCACAACCCACCATGCTGTTTGGTAATTAGTGACTTTCATTCACTTAACAAACTATTTAATGAGTATCTAGTAAGTGCCAGACTCTATGATACAGGCTGGGGTATGAAGGTGATCAAAATCAAATGTGATCTAGGCCTTTTGGAGCCTACTAGAGGAGACAAACAGTAGTCAAACAGTCCCACAGGGAGTGAGTATTTTCCACCTGCGGGAAGAGCTCCAGAGGAAAGAAGCAGATCCTTTTCAGAGATACTAAAACAAACGAAGTTGGATTTAACGTGAGAACTGAAGTATGGCTTTCTAGGGAGAGAGAATACAACACTCAGGGTCAGAGTAGTATCTTCATTGTTACTGAAAGTCAATGCAAAATTGTCCATTGAATGGCCCATTTTAATTGAAGAAAAATACCTCCACTACCTGGGGCTTCCCAGGTGACTCAGGGGTAAGGAGTCCGCCTGCTAATGCAGGAGACACAGGTTCAGTCCCTGGGTTGGAAAGATGCTCTGGAGGAGGAAATGGTTACCCACTCCAGTATTCTTGCCTGGGAAATCCCATGGATAGAGGAGCCTGGAGAGCTACAGTCCAGGCTTGCTAAGAGTTGGACATGACTTAATGACTAAAATAACAACAGTCTCCAATAACTACTTGGCACCTGTGCTGAGCCCTGGGCCATAACAGTAAGCAAGATAGATATGAACTCATGCCCTAAATCTTTCCTCCCCATAGATATTCCTCAGTTTGAAAACTGCAGTAAAGTCAATGTTCACTTTGTAAACCAGTAAATTCCACCTTCAGTTTTGATCCCAAATATACTCTACCAGAGTGAAAAACTCTGATGCTTTCTCCGGTCAGACAAAGAAGGCTACGTAAATTAGTAATTCCCTTTCTGCCTTAGAGACCAGGAAACTTACAACCAAATTTAGTTCTTCCATCCCATGGGTTCATACTAGTAAAGATGATCACAATTCTGTCTTATGGTTATTTTATTATTTGCACATTACCTTTAATTTAGTGAACAGCTTCAAATTCTTTGGGAAGTTGGCTAAAAGAGAGGAGGGAAGGGAAACTAAAGGAGGAAAATAAGGGGAGGTTTTTGAGGTCTGGAATTGTTCAAGGTGCTGTTTGCAGTTTTCATAGCATCTCACACAGATGTTGAATGGAAAGCACTTAATAACTTTGGACTGATGCATGGATCAACGTTGAATACACAGCTTTCCTGGCTCAACATGGGTTCCATTATAGGGGATGGGAGGGACTGAAACTTGCCTAGTGAAGTGAAAGTTGCTCAATTGTGTCCGACTCTTTTCAACCCCATGGACTGTACAGTCCATGGAATTCTCCAGGCCAGAATACTGGGGTGGGTAGCTGTTCCGTTCTCCAGATCTTCGCAACCCAGGGATCGAACACAGGTCTCCTGCATTGCAGGCAGATTCTTTACCAGCTGAGCCGCCAGGGAAGCCCTGAAACTTGCCTACTTCACTCTAATTTTCAGTTTGAGAGGGAGAGCTCAAAAAAGTAGGTGAAAAATTTAGCATGGTTGTCACTTGTCAAACATTTCAATAACCAAAGAGAAGAACCATGGAGACCACAAAAAGAGCATCATAAGAGAATGTTCAAGTATCCTGAGAGATTTATTTCAGGCAATAAGGTCCCTGTAATAGAACATTTCTCTCTCTTACTTCAGTGCTAGTCAAAACAAGAGAAATGTCATAGTTTAAACTGATGTCTAAGTAACAGGGAAAATGTTAAGTTTCTTTATGACAAAATGGAAATATATTTGTAATTCTATTTCCTGGTGTTCTCTCACTTATGTTGGGGGTGGGGGGGAAACCTGTTAGTCCTTTTGATTTAAAACTCCCCATTGGGATAACTAAACTATAATCTGTCTGGTTAACTACCAGGAAGAGGAGGAATACATTTAAAAGAGATTTAGAAGACACCCACTTTATCAATATCAGAGCATTGCGGCGTTCAGTCTTATTTATAGCTAAATCCACCCCATTCTCTTACACACACATATACATACACACAAATGCTGCATTCAAGAGGTATTAAGACATCTCATCCCTGTTCTTAGCTCGACATACTAACGAGAGTTTCTGAATTAATCTCTGATCATGAACTGTCTGTTGATGTGATAGAACAGCACCAAAGAGTGTACAGCTTGCTTCAAGTAGCTGGCTAAGGCCAGTTTCATAATGTTTCAGTTCTTTGACAGGTAGAAAATTAAATCATTCCTGTATTCACCCAAGATTAAATCATTTCCGTATTCTCCTAAGATTGGATCATTTCTACAGTCCTCAGAAACTCTGCAGTACTCGAAAGTATATCACTTTTCCAACCAGTTGATAAGCTGAAAAGAAAATAATATTAAGGGATTGTACTTGAGGAAATAGTTAAAAGGGGAAACTCAGAAAACAAGCTGGTGGAGATATATAATGAGGAGATTCTCAAAACGTCAAGGTGAGGGAAGGAAGGAATTATAGCTGAATAACATTTTTTTTAAGGTAAGTTATTCCTTAAAGCAATTACCAAAATGTGAGAGTTCCTCTCATGGTTCTCAACCTTACACTCTGAAAAGGAACTTCTTATAACTCAAGACTAAGAGAGCCAATTACTTCAGCACCAAGCTACATCCTAAATCTCTGGACTTGGCAGTTCAAAAAAAAAAAAAAACAACACCTCTTGGAAAGTGTTCTTATAAAATCTTCACTAACAGCTCTGACTTTATAAATGTAGATTTTAAAAGGATGAATGAAAACTAACCAATTAGATAGCAAAGTAGGGAAGAGAAAGCACTGAATAAGAGACCCACTAGAGTTTCAGTTACATGTCCACAAATAACTAGCTCTGAGACTTAGATTACATTTATAATGAAAATCATATCGTGAAAAATTAATAATCACACAACATATAGCATGCCAAAGACCTACCATACATTAGCTAATATAGCCCTTATTACAGCCTGAGAAGTTCTCATGGAGCTGAGTATCTTGTCCAAGTGGACCCCACAGTCCTGAGTGGTGGAATGAGGATTTGAACACAAGACTCCCTGACCCCAAAGCCCAGCCTTTAATGACCCATTCTGCAGAAAGTTCAGCAACTTCTTAAGATGATCTAAAAGGTTTCTATCAGCAATGAGGTGCTAAAATTCATGAGGCAAGATATGATCAAAGAAAAAGCTCAGGTTCTGAAGTAACTTTGTGGCCCAGGAGAGCAGCTTCTTCCCTAAGCCATGGATCCTCAGGTAACACTGCTTACTGGAGTAGGTAGCCATTCCCTTCTCCAGGGTATCTTCCCAACCCAAGAATCAAACCACTTGGATGCCTGTATGGATTGCTCTATTCTCCTGAATTTGTCTTGAACTCTGGGTAGGATTAACGTATATTTGGGGAAATAGCAGAGGTCCTTGGTGTATCAATATCCCAGATCTGCAGTTTAGTTACTATGATTTAAGTCAGGTAACTGTTTTTGCCTCTGTTTCCACATCTGCAAAACAGGAATAAAAATAATGATATTCTTTAGGTCACTGTGATTGCATGATTTAATGTGTGAAAAAAGCTCAGTCCCAGACACATAATAAGCCTTGTGTTAATTTTAGCTGTCATTATTATTGGACTTCCCTGGTGGCTCAGATAGTAAAGAATCTGCCTGCAATGCAAGAGACCTGGATTTGATCTGTGGCTTGGGAAGATCCCCTGGAGAAGGGAATGGCTACCTGCTCCAGTATTCTTGCCTGGAGAATCTCATGGACAGAGGAGCCTGGCGGGCTACAGTCCATGTAGCTCTGGTACTGTCTCTAAGCTTTAGGACAGCCTGTAAAGTAAGCAGTGTTATCTGAGGATCCATGGCTTAGAGAAGCAGCAGCTCTCCTGGGCCACAAAGTCACTTCAGAACCAGAGTTTTTCCCATTATCATATCTTGCCTCCGTTATCGTATCTGACTGCCTTCTGGCAGTCAGAAATTAGAAAAAAAAAATCTGACATCAATAGGAACTAGCTAGAGAGTGATACATCACATATACAACATATACGCATGCACATATACGGCTAAGATTTGTTTCGTTCTCTATATCCTGTCTGATTGCTCCCTTCATATTGATATCTTATTACTTTCATTTTACTTATAAAATCACCATAGCTCCATAAAAGTTGCTTTTCTGCTTTCAGTCTGGGAGAAATCCAGTCTCTTATAAAAATTTATTTTACTAATATATTTTATTTAACCCCACATATAAAAATATTTCAACGTGAAATAAAAACTAACAAGACATTTTACATTTACACATAAGTGAAGAAGGGCTTTCCAGGTGGCAGTAGTGGTAAAGAACGCACTTGACAATGCAGGAGACATAAGAGACTTGGATTATATTCATGGGTCGGGAAGATCCCCTGGAGGAAGGCATGGCAACCCACTGCAATATTCTTGCTTGGAAAATGCCATGGACAGAGAAGACTGGTGGGCTACAGTCCATAGGGTCACAAAGAGTCAGACACAACTGAAGCGACTCAGTATGCATGCATGCATAAACGAAGTATTCAAAATTCTTAATATGTTGTGCATTTACAACCCATCTCAAGTTAGACGAACCATGTTTCAATGTTCAGCAGCCACATGCTGCCAGTGGCTGCCACAGCGGACAATGCAGGACTAGAGTGACTGGCTTCCTGGTTGGTATTTTAGTTCTTTTCTTGGGCTGGTCAAAGTCCCCAGAAAAGTGTTTTCTAGTCTCCTGCCTGAGTGCCACTGTTCTGGGATCCACATGTGGAAAGAGCAGTAGCCCCACTATACAGACTTTCACTTGATCCCCATTTTTATCTTCATAGCTCTGTCCTTACCTAGGCACACTGACCCCCAGCACAGACCCTGCGCTTCACCTTCTCCAGCATGAAAGGAGGGGAAGAGGGACAGTTCCCAGGCTATTCAGGTTAGTCAATGACTCTGGGGATCTAATGATTATTTATTGTTTTCTCAACATTCCTTTTACATTCCTTCACTCCTACTTTCATAGATTTATAATGCCACTAATTTGTGACCCCTTCTGGAATCTGTACAAATTTCACCTTTTTATCCCTTCTAAATCAGTCTTTGAACTTTTAAGGCAGCTTCTACAATTACATTGTTATCTTCTCCTCAATTCCTTTTGTTCACATATTCCCCCCTTTTATTTTTTTAACTTTTATTTTTTGATTTTGCATATTTTTCCATTGAAACACATTCTTTGTTATATTTAAGCAGTCTCTTTTTTGTCATAGTATATTACACTTTTCTTCCCACAATTCGCCTTCTCTTTTGTGTGTGTGACTTTTTCCTGCTATAAAGAAATTCAAAGTGGTTTTTTTTGTTTGTTTGTTTGTTTCTGCCAGTTTTAATACTTATGAGCTTCCCTGGTAGCTCAGATGGTACAGAATCCACTTGCAATGCGGGAGACCCAGGTTCAGTTCCCTGGGTCAGGAAGGTTCCCTTTATGTCTTGACTTCTTTCGATTTGTTCTTAGAGTACCATTTGATTTTATTTGAAATGCTACTGTCATCATACTGGGGTCTTTTTCTGAGTCCTCTTTTTAATTAAACTTCTCATTTTGATGTATTTGTAGATTTGCATGTAAGTTGTTAGAAAAAACTACAGAGAGATTTGAAGTGTGCTTTACCCAATTTCTCCCAATGGTAACATCTTGCAGATCTACAGTACAGTAGCAGAATACTGACTTGAATACAGTCAAGATACAAAATATTTTCATCACCACAGCCATCCTTATACTGCCCTTTTATAGCCACATGCATTCTTCCCACCTCACACTTCCTTAAGCCTTGACAACCACAAATCTGTTCTTCATTTATATAGTTTTCTTATTTGAAGAATGCAATATAAATGGAATCATACAATATATAATCTTTGGGGATTGGCTTTTTCCCCTATAGTCTAAATACCTGAGGATTGCACCAAGTAGTTAGTTCCATGTATCAGTAACTCATTGCTGAGTAAAGCCTCCATGGTGTGGATATACTACTGTTTTTTTATCCATTCACCCAATATAGGTCATCTGTGTTGTTTCCAGTTTGGGGCTATTACAAATAAATCTACTATGAACATTCATGCACAAGTTTTATGTGAACATACATTTTCATTTCCTCAGGATAAATAAATGAATACTTAGTTTGATAAGAAACTGCGAAACTATTTCCCAGAGTCCTGTTACCATGTCACATTCTCAGCAGCAATATATCCAGTTTGACTGTATCCTCATTAGCATTTGGTGTGGTCAACATTTTTTTAAAGCCAGTAAAGTAGGTATATAGTGATGTATCACTGTGGTTTTAATTTACATTTCCCTGATGGCTAATAATGTTGAACATGGTTTGATGTGCTTACTTGCCTTCTATAAAACCTCTTTAGTGAAATATCTCTTCATGATTTCTAACTGGATTGCTTTTTTTTTTTTTTTACTGCTGAGTTTGAGAGGTCTTTATATAATTTAGATACTAGTCCTTTGTCAGATATGTGCTTTGTATGTCTTTTGATTCTCTTATCAGAGTCTTTTCCCCTTCCTGGATCATAACTTTGTTGTAACTCAATGAAGCTATGAGCCACTCCATGCAGAGCCGCCCAAGATGGATGAGTCACGGTGAAGAGTTTTGACAAAATGTGGTCCACTGGAGCAGGAGATGGCAACCCGCTCCAGTCTTCTTGCTTCCAGAACCCCATGAACACTGTGAAAAAGCAAAAAGATACGACACCGAAAGATGAACCCCTCCAGGTCGGAAGGTGTCAGTAAATCCTAAAGAAAATCATCCCTGAATGTTCACCAGAAGGACAGATTTTGAGACTGAATACTTTGGCCACCTATTGTGAAGAGTTGACTCATTGGAAAAGATCCTGATGCTGAGAAAGACTGAAGGCAAAAGGAGAATGGGGAGGCAGAGGATGAGATGGTTAGGTAGTGTCACTGACTCAATGGACATGAATGTGAGCAAACTCTGGGAGACAGTGGACAGAGGAGCCAGGCCTGCTGCATCCATGGAGCCACAAAGAGTTGGAAATGGCTCAGTGACTGAACAGCAGCAACAACAATCACGGTCTTTTAGAGAGCCCAAGTTCTAATTCTGATGATATCTAATACATCATATTGTTTTCCTCCTATGAATTGTACCCTAATGTCAAACCTAAGAACTCTTTGCCTACTACTGGATCCCAAGAATTTTCTCTTGTGTTTTCTTCTAAAAGTTTTACAGCTTCATGTTTTATATTTAAGTCCATTATACATTTTGAGGTAATTTTCACAGAACGTATAAGACTTAGTTTTCCCGCGAGAAGGGTAATGCTCAAAATCACTCAAGCCAGGCTCCAACAGCATGTGAACTGTGAACTTCCAGATATTCAAGCAGGATTTAGAAAAGGCAGAGGAACCAGAGATCCAATTGCTAACATATGTTGCATCATAGAAAAAGCAAGAGAGTTTCAGAAAAACATCTGTTTTATTGACTATGCCAAAGCCTATGACTATGTGGATCACAACAAACTGTGGAAAATTCTTCAAGAAATGGGAATACCAGACCACCTGACCTGCCTCCTGAGAAATCTGTATATAACAAACTGGTTCCAAATCAGGAAAGCAGTATATCAAGGTGGTATACATTCACCCTGCTTATTTAACTTATATGCAGAGTACATTATGAGAAATGCTGGGCTGGATGAAGCACAAGCTGGAATTAAGATTGCCAGGAGAAATATCAATATCCTCAGATACACAAATGACCACACTTATGGCAGAAAGCGAAGAAGAACTAAAAAGCCTTTTGATGAAAGTGAAAGAGGAGAATGAAAAAGTTGACTTAAAACTCAACATTCAGAAAACTAAGATCATGACATCTGGTCTCATCACTTCATGGCAAATAGATGGGGAAACAATGGAAACAGTGAGACTTTAGTTTTGTGGGGATCCAAAATCACTGTAGATGGTGACTGCAGCCATGAAATTAAAAGATGTTTGCTCCTTGGAAGAAAAGCTATGACCAACCTAGACAGCATATTAAAAAGCAGAGACAACAAAGGTCCATCTAGTCAAAGCTATGGTTTTTCCAGAGTGACTGAGCTGAACTGAACTGAATGCCAGGATGAAATACAGCACGTCTGGAGAAGCAAAGAAAGATAAAGTAGGAAGATAGGTAAAGGAGGGACCGAGGGGGACCCTCAGTTCAGTTCATTCACTCAGTCATGTCCGACTCTTTGCGACCCCATAGACTGCAGCATGACAGGCTTCCCTGTCTATCGCCAGCTCCCAGAGATTGCTCAAACTGATGTTGGTGATGACATCCAACCATCTCATCCTCTGTCATCCCTTCTCCTCCAGCCTTCAATCTTTCCCAGGATCGGGGTCTTTTCCAATGAGTCAGCTCTTCTAATCAGGTGGCCAAAGTATTGGAATTTCAGCTTCAGCATCAGTCCTTCCCCTGTGGCTCAGCTGGTAAAGAATCCGCCTGCAATGCCGGAGACCTGGGTTCAATCCCTGTGTTGGGAAGATCTGCTAGAGAAGGGAAAGGCTGACCCACTCCAGTATTCTGGCCTGGAGAATTCTAAGGACAGAGGAGCTGGCGGGCTACAGTCCATGGGGTCACAAAGAGTCAGACAGGACTGAGCGATTTTTACTTTCACTTTCACTTCCTTTAGGTTTGACCGGTTTGATCTCCTTGCAGTCCACTGTGGTCTTCTCCAACACCACAGTTCAAAAGCATCAGTTCTTCGGTGCTCAGTTTTCTTTATAGTTCAACTCTCACATTCATACATGACTACTGGAAAAATCACAGCTTTGACTAGATGCACGTTTGTCAGCAAAGTAATGTCTCTGCTTTTTAATATGCTGTCTTGGTTGGTCATAGCTTTTTCCAAGGAGAAAGCATCTTTTAATTTCATGGCTGCAGTCACCATCTGCAGTGATTTTGGAGCTCAAAAAAATAGTCTGTCACTGTTTCCACTGTTTCCCAATCTATTTGTCATGAAGTGATGGGACCGGACACCATGATCTTCGTTTTCTGAATGTTGAGCTTTAAGCCAGCTTTTTCACTCTCCTCTTTCACTTTCATCAAGAGGCTGTTTAGTTCTTCTTTGCTTTCTGCCAAAAGGGTGGTGTCATCTGCATATCTGAGGTTATTGATATTTCTCCTGGCAATCTTGATTCCAGCTTGTGCTTCATCCAGCCCCATATTTTGCATGATGTACTCTGCATATAAGTTAAATAAGCAGGGTGACAGTATACATCCTTGATGTACTCTTTTCCCAATTTGGAACTAGTCCTTTATTCCATGTCTGTCTTTCTAACTGTTGCCTCTTGACCTGAATACTGATTTCTCAGGAGGCAGGTCAGGTGGTCTGGTATTCCCATTTCTTGAAGAATTTTCCACAGTTTGTTGTGATCCACACAATCAGAGGCTTTAGCATAGTCAATAAAGCAGAAGCAGATATTTTCCTGAAACTCTCTTGCTTTTTCTATAATGCAACAGATGTTTGCAATTTGATCTCTGGTTCCTCTGCCTTTTCTAAATCCAGCTTGGACATCTAGAAGTTCTCAGTTCACGTACTTTTGAAGCCTCACTTGGAGAATTGTGAGCACTGCTTTGCTAGCATGTGAGATGAGGTGCAATTGCACAGTAGTTGGAATGTTCTTTGGCATTGCCTTTCTCTGGGACTGGAATGAAAACTGACCTTTTCCACTTCTGCGGCCACTGCTGAGTTTTCCAAATTTGCTGGCATACTGAGTGCAGCACTTTCACAGCATCATCATTTAGGGTTTCAAATAGTTCAACTGGAATTCCATTACCTCCACTAGATTTGTTTGCAGTGATGCTTCCTAAGGCTCACTTGACTTCAGACACCAGAATCCCTGGCTTTAGGTGAGTGACCACACCATCATGGTGATCTGGGTCATGAAGATCTTTTCTGTATAGTTCTGTGTATTCTTATCTTCTTAATATCTTGTGCTTCTGTTAGGTCCATACCATTTCTGTCCTTTATTGTGCCCATCTTTTTGTGAAATGTCCCCTTGGTATCTCTAATTTTCTTGAAGAGATTTCTTGTCTTTCCCATTCTATTGTTTTCCTCTATTTTTTTGTATTGATCACCGAGGAAGGCTATCTTATCTCTCCATTCTTTGGAACTCTGCATTCAGATGTGTATATCTTTCCTTTTCTCCTTTGCATTTCACTTCTTTTCTCAGCTATTTTAAGGCCTCCTCAGACAACCCTTTTGCCTTTTTGCATTTCTTTTTCTTGGGGATGGTCTTGATCACTGCCTCCTGTATAATGTCATGAAGTTCCGTCCATAGTTCTTCAGGCAATCTGTCTATCACATCCAATCTCTTGAATCTCTTTGTCACTTCCACTGTATAATCATAAGGGATTTGATTTAAGTCATACCCGAATGGTCTAGTGGTTTTGCCTACTTTCTTCAATTTAAGTCTGAATTGGCAATAAGGAGTTTATGATGTGAGCCACAGTCAGCTCCCAGTCTTTTGCTGACTGTATAGAGCTTCTCCATCTCCTGCTGCAAATAATATAATCAATCTTATTTCAATACTGATGATCTGGTGATATCCACGTGTAGAGTCTTCTCTTGTGTTGTTGGAAGAGGGTGTTTGCTATGACCAGTGCACTTTTTTTTGGCAAAACTCTGTACCTTTGACCTGCTTTGGTTTGTACTCCAAGGCCAAACTTGCCTGTTACTCCAGGTATCTCTTGACTTCCTACTTTTGCATCCAGTCCCCTGTGATAAAAAGGATGTCTTTTTTTCATGTTAGTTCTAGAAGGTTTTGTAGGTCTTCATGGAACCATTCAACTTCAGCTTATTTGGCATTAGTGATTGGGGCATAGACTTGGATTACTGTGATACTGAATGGTTTGCCTTGGAAAGAAACAGAGATCATTCTGTCATTTTTGAGACTGCACTCACATACTGCATTTCAGACTCTTCTGTTAACTATGATGGCTACTCCATTGCTTCTAAGGGATTCTTGCCCACAGTAGTAGATATAATGGTCATCTGAATAAAATTTGTCCATCCAGTCCATTTTTGCTCACTGAATCCTAAAATCTCAATGTTCACTCTACCTCCCGTTTGACCACTTCCAATTTGCCTTGATTCATGGACCTAACACTCCAGGTTCCTCTGCAATATTGCTCTTTACAGCATCAGACTTTACTTCCATCACCAGTCACATCCACAGCTGGGTGTTGTTTTTGCTTTAGCTCCATCTCTTCATTATTTCTGGGTTTTTTTTCTCTACTCTTCTCCAGTAGCATATTGGGCAACTATCGACCTGGGGAGTTCATCTTTGAGTGTCATATCTTTTTGCCTTTTCATACTATTCATGGGGTTCTCAAGTCAAAAATACTAAAGTTGTTTGCCATTCCCTTCTTCAGTGGACCATGTTCTGTCAGAACTCTCCACCATGACCTGTCTGTCTTGGGTGGCCCTACACGTCATGGTTCATAGTTTCATTGATTACACAAGGCTGAGGTTCACGTGATCAGTTTGGTTAGTTTTCGGTGATAGTGATTTTCATTCTAAGTAAGGAGTTTAGACTTTATCCTATGCTCCACGGGGAGCTGCCAAACGATGAACCTGGTGAACATAAGATTCAAAGCAGAGATTCCTACTGTTCCACCCTTTTAAAAGGTAACTTTTCAATGCATTATTAACATTATTTTAATAATCATCAAATTTAGTTTATATGCAATAGGGAGTGTTCATGGCCAACAAAAATAGAAGGCTCAACCACGTCTCTGCCTTCTAAACTTGCTGTAAACATGCTCCATCCTGACCGGGGGATGATTTCAGTGTCTCTGTGATCAGTGTATGAAACAGCAAGGGATGAGATCATGGCTAGATGGCAGCATATTAAGCAAGTGTTTCAGCTTTCCTGTAGCTTTTAATTCCCTGATTTTGGTCAGTTTTTGTCAAAACTTTAGCATTACTTAACATATATTTTGCATCATTTACTGAGTGAAAAAATTTCCAATGCCAGCAGCTGAGAAAAAAATATCATATTTATCCACAGAGTGTCAAGTTCACGTTCTGAGCTCTAGAAATGCCCAAGGGACCTTCAGAGACAAGAACTTTTCCACTTTCCCCAAACTCATTTATTATGCCAACCCTTTGCCCAGCCACATTCTCCCTCCTCATCTGCTATGAGCATCTAGAGTCTGTTCTAGAATTGAGATGGAATTCTTGGCTGGTTCATACAGGTGGGTATCATACTTTTGGTGATAAATAATTTCAGACAGGTTAGAAACAAATAAAAAACAGAATAAAACATCTCTACATGATAACCTAGGTGCTTATCTAATGCCTCATTTTCTTTTCTGTCCAATTATTCAAAAGAATTATCGTGTTTAACATTCTGCTTGTGTGCTCAGTCATGTCTGACTCTTTGCAGACCGTAGCCCGCCAGGCTCCTCTGTCCATGGGATTTCCCAGACAAGAATACTGGAGTGGGTTGTCATTTTCTCCTCCAGGGGATTTTCCTTACCAAGAGATTGATTCCACATCTCTTCTCTCTCTGCATTGCAGGCAGACTCTTTGCCCACTGAGCCATCAGGGAAGCCTCAAAAAAAAAAAAAAAAAAAAAAAACCACCTCACTCCCACATTATATTGGGAGGGGATGGGACGATGAGGATGGGATGGGCATCTAAGTCCATGCTGCAACTACTGAGCCTGCACGCCAACTAGAGAAGCCTGTGTGCCACAATAAAGACCTAGCGATTTCCCAGGCGAGAATAATAGAGTGGGTTGCCATTTTCTCCTCCATGTTTAACATTATTGAATTGTATATTTTAAAATGGCATGTTTTATATTATTCATATTTTTCTACAATAAAAGAAAGTTTCAAAGTTAAAAAGGAAGGAAAGAAAAAGAAAAGAAGTTGAGAAAAAAAATTGAGTGCCACATCCATGCCTTCTCTCAGAGGCAGATATTGTCCCTGCCTTGGAGTTAAAAAAGATGAGATCCAACCAGGTACTGGATCTGATTTAGTCCTGGTGGTGTGGGTTCTACACTTCAGTTAGGAACTCTCCAGCTCTCAGTCTTCATCAGAGCCTGATGGCCTTGAAAAAATATATCCAACTTTTTTAAAACGGAAAAAGAACATGTGAAGTTTTCCCACTGAAAATGAAGACACTGGACTTCCCTGGTGGTCCAGTGGTGTAACACTTTGCCTTCCAATGCAGGGGGTGCTGGCTTAATCACTGGTTGGGGAGTTAAGGTCTTACATGCCTTGTGGCCAAAAGAGCAAAATATAAAACAGAAGCAGTATTGTAATAAATTCAATAAAGACTTTAAAAACAGTTCACATACAGAAATCCCCAAAAAATAAAGACGTGAACTAGAATACTAACAGACAGGGAGTAAGGAACCAAAAATCATGATGTTTATTAGGCCAATTCTCTTCAAAATGGGAAGAAAAATGTTTGTATTCCTTTGCCATTAAAGATAATTTTGTTTTAGTTCCCATTTATTTTATGGTGCAAGTATAAACTTGAATCTGCATGTATTTCAGCTCCATACTTTTTGATGAACTTGACGATTTGAATGGCTTAAAACTTCAGATATGGAAAATCAGTGCCAAACTTCCTAACTTGTGAGAAAGTATCCTTTCTGGATACTTTTTATTTTGTCTGGCTCCAAAATCACTGATAGTGACGGCCTCCATGAAATTAAAAGACACTTGCTCCTTGGAAGGAAAGCAATGACAAATCTAAACAGTGTACTAAAAAGCAGACCTATCACTTTGCCAACAAAGGTCCATCCAGTCAAAGCTATGGTTTTTCCAGTGGTCATGTACAGATGTGAGAGTTGGACCATAAAGAAGGCTGAGCACCAAAGAATTGATGCTTTTGAGCTATGGTGTTAGAGAAGACTCTTGAGAGTCCCTTGGACTACAAGGAGATCAAACCAGTCAATCCCAAAGAAAATCAACCCTGAATATTTCTTGGAAGGACTGACACTGAAGCTGAAGCTCCAATACTTCAGCCACCTGATGTGAAGAGCCGACTCACTGGAGAAGCCCCTGATGCTAGGAAAGATCGAGGGCAGGAGGAGAAGGGGGTAACAGGATAGAATGATTGGATGGTATCATTGACTCAATGGACATGAATTTGAGCAAATTCTGGGAGACAGTGAAGAACAGGGAAGCCTGGCATGCTGCATTCCAAGGGGTCACAAACAGTCAGACACAACAACTGAACAACAACAACAACATCCTTTTTGGAAATACTTTCCAATCTGGGTATGTAAGATTCCTCCTACCTATATGCTTGTTAATTAAATTTCAAAGGTTGCTATGTCAAGGGAGAAAAACAAAAATCAACCCAGGAATCTGCTGTTTTGAACTATGTAAAGTGGCCATATTGATCAGGAATTAACCTATATGCTTCCCTCCATGCTCAACAGAGGTTTTTATTTCCATTGTATCATTCTTGACATCCTTTTCTACACTGCCTTGATGCCTTTCTTATACAGTTATGCAACAAACTAATCTGAATTATGTTCAAATAAGCAGGGAGGCTGGGTTTATTTGTTTTTGTTTTTGTTTTTTTGGAGAAAATATGTAGCCTATCAGAAGTGACCACCTTAATTTTTGCTCATTTTATGACAAGACTTTACTGAGATCCCTAGAGTAGGAAATGGCAACCCATTCTAGTATTCTTGCTAGGAAAATTTCATGGACAGAGGAGCCTGGTGGGCTACACACAGCCTATCGGGTTGCAAAGAGTCAGACACCACTGAGTGACCAAGTACTTACTTACTAAGAGCAACATCTCATACATGCAATATACAATATCATGTCTAACAGATTTATGCAAAATGCCTAAAACTAAGCAAACACAATTACATGAGTTGGCATTGCATTATCATGCAACACTATACTTAATAATACAGGAAAAAGATGAAAAGTCCATTACCTTCATTGCAACAGTTTGTTTCTGATTTTGACTTTAGATTCTAATGATCTCTACTTTACCCTTCTTTCTCTTAGGTCACAATTTTATCTAGAGAACCTGAAACCCATTTTTTCATCCATATGTACCACATGGAACCTTGGATTTTCTCAATGACCTAACAGATTTTTGAATGGTTAATTATCCTTTTTAGTTGTCTTGTTTAGGATAAATGAAAGTTAAGATTGTGGCAGTAAAGGACAAGCTGTCAATCTGTTAAATTAATTTCTGTTGAAAAGTAAGTGCATGCATTGTGTATTAACATAATTTATTAGAACAATTAGAAGGCATCCTTGTCGTCTTTTAATTAGATTATTTCTTGTTCTGGTAATTACACCAGACAAGGGAGAATAATTGCTTTAGGATTCTAAGATCATCTGTAGACTACGTGGAAAGAGAATGATCAATAATGCTAATTTACTGGAACACTTAAATTCCCAGAAAGAGATCTTTTATCATGAGCAATCCTTTGTATAATCAGCGTTATTTCTCAATGTCTATCCTCATCTTTCCCACAGTTGAAAAGTAAAGAGGCTGGATAAATAATTGACATTTATTCCACTATTGGAAATCTGGTCAGGATGGGCCACCTCTGGCCTCTAGTGGCTCAGACATTGCTTCACTCTCTAGCAAAATGCCAACAAATAACCACAAATGAAAGATTTAAGATTCCATGCAGAGCAGCACGGCCAGGAGTCTGAATGTCTAACAGGAAGAAGACAAGATTTTTAAGTCCTGATCCAGGTGGAGAATCATAAACTTTCTTCATTAAAAAAAAAAAATTCAAACCAGTGAAAATTATAACTGAGAAGACTATTGATTATAAGAAAACAAAAAATAATTGGTGATATTTCTATACATGAAGATATCTGCAGAAATTAACAGGGAGGCCGTGCGACAGGGAAGATATCTGGCTTTCAGAGATGGGCTGAGGCCTTGAAATGTGAGTTGAATTATTCCCTCTCTTTTTGTGTTTTAGAGTCTATAAGGAATTTAAAGGCTCCAAGGCCTCTTACATCCTCTGTATTACCACCACCAAGCTGCTAGGAAATCCTAGAGAGCAGTTCCCAGGACTTCCAGGATCCAGAATTTTTAAAATGTCATGAGTTGGCATAGCCCATCCTCAAGGATCAGCCCACAGTTGAGTGGAATGGAATACAGGAGTGACGCCAGTGAATGTGGAGTTCTCTGTAATCGCAGGCAACACAAATGTCCCACCAGCAGCAAAGATTACAGCAATCTCAGCCCCACTGTTGACCGAGTCTGCCTTAGTCAATGCAAAGTTGTAATGAGACCATGTCTAGACAGTATTGATCTCCTACCAGAAAAAAAAAAAAAAGAGTGTGACTTCTTTTCAAGCTTAGTCTAAATGACACCTAAAACAGGATCCTTCATTCACACGTTGCCAACACTTTTCCTAACCAAGACATTTTATCAACTAGGCAGCCAAGGACACTTGTAGGCTTCTTTTCAAGGTATACATGAAACTCTTGATATTCAAATAGCAAGTAAGAAAGTTACTTAAGCCTTTTCAAAAATGAAAGTCCATATAAACTGAAAGAAAAAAAAACTCAAATTAAAGTAGATCAAATATTTATAGGAGAAATCATTAGATTAAGCCATTGGAAAGAGTCTTACAGTTTAGGAACAGTGAAATAGCCCTATAACCCTGCTGTCCATTCTAGCTGGGAAGACATTGTTCTCCATAGAAACACCTCTTTAAATTGTTAGGAATGCTACTAAAAATTTAGGATTCCCCACTAATCTGATCTCCAGATTGGTCAGATCTCCAAAGCAGAATATTACCCTAGAGGCACCAAAGATTTGCATTTGAATGTTCTGTGCTCAGGCATTCCAAAGCCAGGCTGAGCATCATATCTGCCCCCCAGAAAGGCAGGAAGGAAGGGAACATGTTTTAAAATACCTGTAGGAATGGAGCTGTAATCTCCCCAGGCAATACAACAGTAAACTAAGATTGAAAACTTTAAGCTAAAAGAGGGGAAACAGAGAGAATCCCCTCCCACTTGAGGCCAGAAATGGAGTCTTGACTTTGAAGTATTTTGGTGGTTCCAGAAGATGGCAAGTCTTATAAGGTAGATTTTTTGCCTTGCTGAAGGAAAATGAAACAAGCTTCTCATTATGTTGGAATGGTATTAAGGTATAAATCTATCCTACAGAAAAATGTTAAATAAGAACACAATCCAGAGAGAGACTTCCACCACTATAAATAGTTCCTCATAAATGCCACCTAGAGTCAAAATTATCATTTCTATGTTCTAACCAAAATAGGCTTGCAAGTCTTAGAAATACTTTGTCCTCTAAAGCAACTAGAAGAGCATTCCTTCAGCCTATGACTTCTTATCATGCTAGATTTTGAAACTTTTTTGAGCATTCACTCCCCAAACTGAAAAATCACAAAGCTAATACACCTGGAAAACTAGAAACCTTATCTATCGATAGCACAGGCTGCTTCTCCAAAGGGACTTTGTATAATTTCTTTCAAGCTTAGTAAAAACCCTACATTTGTCTGAAATGAAATGAAGGGAAGTCAATCATGAACTTCCTTTACTCTGTGTTAATGAAAGACACAAGCATATCACGATAAGCAAAAGAGAATGACGCAGGCTCTCTTCTCATCCAAGAAACATTGCAATGCAAAACACCATTATGCCTTGTAGAAAAGAAAAAGTTAGGACACACAACTGAGGCATATTTCCATAACATAAAGTTAATTTCTAGGCTACCTCAATCCTGACACACTAATGTTAAGGCAAGTGCATATGTGTAATTTCTAGTTATCAAAAGGGAGAGAAAGTGATTTTTTAAAAATCTTGGATATATATTTAAAAGGTGTTCAACTTGTTTCAAAATAAGGCAAGGGCAGCTATGATTTAAGATAATTGTATTGGAGAAATCTAACTCTCTCTAAGGAAACAAACACCTTAAAAATAACAAAGATATGCTATAGCATACGGTAAAATCTTATTCAACCATCCTGATTTGGTCAAATGTTAAATTAGCCAAATAGAATAGGAGAAATTTCTCTCTGTTGATTAGGTGGTTGATTCAAAATATTCATGAACTTAGCAAAAATATAAGCAGTAACTTCCAGCAACAAGAAATAAATTATATACACCCTCAAAAATGAATGAAGGCATTTTATGCAATCTTGGAGGAAAAAAAAATTAGGTATTTCATAAAATCATTCACTCTAGGGCAGGAAAAACCTACATACATAAGCTGGAGAATTTTTCTTCCTACTTCCAGAGTTATGAGAGCACAAAGATGAATCCTATTTCTTAAGACTTCCCCAGAACATGATTCAACACATTGTCTATTTTAAAAAACATTTTCTGCCATTTAATGTCATGTGATATTTTTTTCCCAATGACTAACCAAATATGCCTCACTGTTATATAAATCAGTTCTTTCTTAACGCCACAAGTAAAGACAGAGAGCTAGTACTTGCCATCTTCTCTTATAAAAATCACACTTCAGCCTTTTCTTTTCAAATGTGATTAATCGTATCTGTGACTGTCTTCCAAGCTTAGCTGAAATTTTTCTGAATCCTTCAAAATCAGTACATTTTCTGGAAGAATATGAAGAAACGAAAGTTTTGCCATTTCTCTTAATTTACTTCTGAATTCAGCTTGGTCTTCATTAATGCTACATAGCTGCCTTATTATTCAATGTTCTCTGTGACCCCTGATCATTTTGGCCTGAGGGTGCATATTTGCTCACTAACTATATTACAGTTTTGTGATCTGTTGGATTTTCTCTGGAATTCTGCTCTCCAGTTGCCCTAAATTAATGAATCCCATTCTTTTTGGCTTCTACTTCTCCTATTTATTAAATTTGCTCTAAAAATGAAGCTTATTTTCAAAGGAATTCATAAAATTCTTTATTTGCAGCTTGGTATTAACAATGAATTTCATAAGCATTGTATTTAATCAAGTTTTTAAATGTATTAAAGGCAAATTTCATTAGTGTTCCAAGCTTTATATTCTCTCCAGAAAAGAAATGTTTTCCTTGGCCTTTTCCTTTACCCACTTCCTAATAGTAATCTTTTCTTTTTTTTAATGATGAATTGTGCGAATGATAACAAACGCAGAACTGGAAAACTGAGATGAAAATAAGAGGAGGGAAAAAGTCAAAGACTGAAGCCTTAACAGAAATAGTATAGCTATTTGAGAGTAAAGCAGTGAAAGAGAAAGACAACCTGGCTTTTTAGAATGCAAAGTGAGAGATCAGTGGAATAAAAAAATGGAAGGGGGTTTTGAGAAGAGCTGCTATGTGCAAGGAATAAAATATTTTCAAAGTTCCTTGAGCAATATGACTAAAATTTAGAATTATTTTTCAATTATTCATCATCTGCTGTGCTGTCTTAAGACTGAAACACATGGGAACCCAGCACTTATTTAGGTTCAAATATCCTCCAATGCTTACATTAATTCATTTATATCTGGACTTCGGTTTCATTTAAGTATTATAAATATATACCAGAAACAAAAATGTTCATTCTAGAAATGCTCAAGAGCTCTCCATCAGCTTTATATGAAGTTCTGGTGGTTAATTTACAGGTCAGTGTCTGGAATAACCCCAAAGACTACTCAAATAATTAATAAATTTATACAAAACATACTGAAAATAAAAGTATTTATCTATTCGCGTCAAATGCACAAAAGACACACTTTGAGGCAATGATTGCCATATAGTAATGCAGTTTTAAATTACTAGCAAAACAAAAGTATAAGACAGATATGAAAGAATACCCTTATATGTAAGCCTGTTGCATACAATTTTTAAGAAAGTGATAAGCAGTTATGGTTTTATTGCTTTGCTATACAAATCACTTCCCCAAATGTAGACATAACCTCAACTGAAATATGGGGGTTCTGTGTATCTTTATTAGTTAAGTTATATTATTAAAAATCAATATAGTACAACAGTCTACACAGGTATACCTCTGAGATATTGTGGCTTAGGTTCTCAACCACAGCAATAATGCTAATATTGCACCAAAGCAAGTCACACAAAATTTTTGGTTTCCTAGTACGAAAAGCTATGTTTACACTACAATGTAGTATATTAAGTGTGCAATAAATCAGGTTTTTTTTTTAAAAAAAATACTATACATATGTAAGTATATGTAACTTTCAATATGTAACAAGGCAGTATCTACAAAGCACAACAAAGCAACTGCAATAAAATAGGTGTGTGTGTACTATTCTCAAGAAAGTACATAAAATAAAAGAAGAACCTGGAACTAAATTAAAAGTTTACCACCCTTCACACAAAGGGTGTAAAGACATATATTTACAAAGATATGTTATATCTTTGTAAATTAAACTTGTCACCAATAAAGATGTACCACATAGCATGGGTATCTGTGAGAGAGAATGAGGATTCAGAGACAAATACACATATATTGTAAATGAAAGCCTTAAGGCATTCGCAAGAATCTAAACAGCCTATACACAGATATAGTAAAGTCATATATTGAGGGAGGGGACTTGAGTTTTAACACCAGAGCCAAAGGCTCTGCTTATAGTCATACTTAACTTTGAAAATCATTTAAACCACCTATAAGGTACAAGTTACATTGCTCTGTGTATTCAAGCATGACAGTAAATGTTTGAGACAAACTACTGAACTCGGCTAAGAAAAGGGAAGCAAGCAAAGAAAAGTCCACCTACAGACACCTGGGTATTCAAATCAACTTGTCTTGAAGGAAACAGCAAAAAGGTTCACCAATGAATCTTTACCACATAGCTGATAAAGTTATGAACCTTCCAATAGGGCTTATTCCATGTTTTAATATGAAAGTCATATAACTTTAAGACAGTAATAGATGCTTTTGTCACTGTTAAGATTAAATAAAGCAATATATGCAAAACCACCAGACCCAGGGCCAGACAAGGAGCAGATAGTCAATAAAGATGCTGCGTTTTAATCTAAGTTTTATTTCACAAACACACAGCTCTTTGAAATCTTGTGGAGAAGAACATGGTAACTGCTTTTCTTGCTAAGCTACTGTTGCCAGTTGCAGACCCCACGGATAGCTATCATCTGCACACTTTGGGCATGGAGATCTTACACTTGCACTGGCTTCTAAGTGAGCATTAAGGTGAATCCGCTGCACACAGAAGCATTTCTTTATGCCTGCGTCACTCACATCTCAGTAGACTGGCTCCCTGTGGAATGGGTTTTCCCTTTTCAAAGCCGTAACACAGCACATGAGTCTCAAACCACAGGGCTACCAAACAAGGAGAGTTCATTTCTTTTCCAAAAAGGCACTCCTATCAACTCTACCAGGAGAGCACATGAACCCATAAAATCCATTTATTCTTATCTTTAATAGTATAGCCATTGTGAGTCCCTTTCAGCAGCACTTAGTTACAATGGGATGTCATAAAAATCCAGAAACTGGAATTTTTTTTCCCTCCCTTCTTCTCTACCTCCATTTTTTCTTTTCTTCCATCCTTCTTTCCCTGAAATTTCTGCCTATGATAAACTCACAGCAAGATGTCAAGTCAAAGGGTTTTTCTATTAGCCCCCATTCTGTGATACACTCATTTTCTTGGTCCTCATATGAACTCCCTCCAGGGTGCTCCTTTGTGGGAATAAGGTATGCCAAATAAAATAGGGAATTTGAGGCAAAATTTTACCTTGACATATGAAGAGAGAATATTTTTCTCCTGGATTTATGGGATAATGTGACTCAGACACTTTCCTTCTTTTCCCTAGCTTTCACTTCCTACTTATGGCTGCACACCATCATCACCATCATCATAAATTTATTATAGAGTGCCCATGGCGGTAGCCTCTAGGTAGCTCCCAAATGATCTAATCCAGACATCACTGTCTTCACCTCCCCTTTGGCATGAGTCTATTTTCCATTCCTCTTCCTTATTGAAATCTGCTTCTGATTATTTTTCATCAGAAATTATAGCTTTCTTTTCTTTCCCTTAAGTTGAATCTCTCTTATTTCTTCCTTTCATCTCCATGCCCTCCTGGGCCCTAAGCACAGTTCCTCTACATGTACAGGGGTTTACATCTCCAAATTTAGAAACTGTTGAGAACTTTACTATCAGAGTGCCTTTTCCACGGCAATGTTAGCAATATTAACTGAAAGAAGAACTGACACTTCTGCAGTGCCATGGCTACATGTCAAGGATCTCAGCTCTAACCTTTACTGCCCTGCAGGATTACAGTACAGAATTACAGCCAGAATTACAACCAGAATTACAGTACATTCTTTCAGCTCAGGCAAAATTTCCAAAGATGAGTACTCTTCAACCCCCCGTTCCAAGTGGGCTTCTTTAGGAAATTGGATGTCCACAGTTTGTAGACAGACAGGGGTTCCAATCCAGCCTCTGGCATTTTATTTGGGTATAACCTTGAGTGAACCATTTGACCTTTCTGAGTTTCAATTTCCTTGACTGAAAAATGAGAACATAAACATCTAACTAATGAGATTGTTGTGAGGACAAAATGAGGTAATCTTTGCAAAATACATACAATGTCTGACACGTGGTAAGCATTCAAACTTGGTAGCTATTACCTTTATTCTTAAGAGTTAAAATGTTGAATAGGATGAATTTTTTCACAAGACTGATCCTGGAGGAGACACTAATACATTATTTTAGAGACCCCAGTCCCAAATACCATCCAGTCCAGTGTTTTCATACTTGGAAGGTCACTAAATATTTTCTAATCAAAATTAAAAATTGAGGACAAACAGAGGATTAGGATTTAGAACCAAGAAAAAAAAAATAGATAGCCAATCATACATCTCAACATATCGTTAAACGTCTCTATTCTCAGAACATACATCTCTTTTTAAAATATATATACTACAGCTATCCATGGAGACAGAATATTTTTATCATTAGCCCCAAAACTGTCTCCTGAAAAAGAAAACTGTATAATTATAACTAGAGCAGACTTTACATGTTAACCTTTGGTATAAGGGAAAAACAAAAAGTAGACACTAAGCAAGAGGCTGGGAAGGAGAGGGAGAGAAGAGAAGGCAAGAGAGAAGAAGAAAGATAGAGAAAATGAGGATGAATGCAAAGGGGTTTGATGACGATTACTATCTGGCTTAAGCCCTTCTATGCACCAGCAGACAGGATGATCATACCATTTATGATTGCTGTCAGTTCTCTCCATGGAAACAGGCTGAACAATTGGACACCCAAGACCTCTCAACACGAAGACAGTAAAACAGACAATTCCTTACAGAACTTTTGCCTAAATTTTATATATTTTTTTTTATTATATATATATAACACATATATATAATATAATATACATATTGAATTATTATGATTCAAGAAATAAAGCTAAATATCCAAACTCAATGAAATTATCTAACTGGTACCAATCCAACACAGGTTTTTACTCTGGAAAATGAGTAAAATATTTTAGAGCATGAGAATGGAAAATTCTCTGATTGAGCCTCACCTGTAAAAAGAGCAGTTTGATCTAGTTTTGAATCAAATAGATCTGCTTTTAGGCACACCTATTTCTGCCTTCTGCTTCTTGGGCAAGTTATATATCTTTTATGTGCTTGACTTTCTTATACCTAGAAGTGATAAGAAAATAACTGTAACAGGTAGAGATTAAGCCTGCCACTCTTTCTCTCTCTTCCTACGCTTCCATCCACATCCCTCAAAAAAGCAAGTCCTAAACCAACTGCCAAATTCAAGCATATTGAGTCTTACTAATTAAGGGCAGGGTCGCTATATAACACAACTTGGGAAAAGTCTGATTCCTCAGGGAAGGCTTACCACTTCCTTCTCTCCCTCCTGCCTTCTTTTCGACTTTAAGCAGTAGCACCCACGAGCCAAAGTGCCGTCCAGAGCACTAGCTCTTGTCCTCAGCACTTTTATTCTTCCCCACTCCTTCCACTCACAAGTCTTCTTCTTCTTTGCTGGCTGTGCTTTCTCTAGCTGCAGTGGGTGATGGCTGCTCCTCCTTGTGGTGTGTGAGCTTCTCACTGCAGTGGCTTCTCTTCTTGCGGAGCATGGGCTTCAGCAGTTGCAGCTCGCAGATTCTAGAGTGCAGGCTCAGTAGTTGCAGTACATGGGTTTAGTTGCTCCACGGCATGTGGAATCTTCCCAGATCAGGGATCGAGCCTGAGTGCCCTGCATGCATTGGCAGGTGGATTCTTATCCACCGCTCCACCAGAGAAGTCCCCCCCCACCCCCGCGCACCCCATTTAGAATTCATCTGAGAGAACTCTTTAAGAAGTGCGAGGAAGTTCCACTTAAGATTCCTCCCAGGTCAGCCTACCTTTATCAGTGCTCTTCAATGGAAGGTCTTATACACTGGTCCAGTGAATGACAAAGTGGCATGTTGATGCCCTTTCCATGTTAGGGCCTTTGATTTTGTTCTTCCTTCTCTCTGGAATGTTCTGCATCTTTAAATCATGGACATTTACATCATTCAGGTCTCAATTCAAATGTTATTTCTTCAGAGAGGCCTTCCCTGACCACCCAATCTAAAGCAGCATCCTCACTACCACCAAATCACTCTATTATATTCATCTTTTACTGTGTTAATAGCTCTCACATTTCATTACTTTCGTCATCTATTTGTTTGCTGCGCATCCATACCTCCTTCCCAAACGTATCTATTATAAGATTGACCCAAGAAAGCATGGATCCTGTTTGTCTTGTTTGTCCAGAGCCACACGCCTATCAAATAGGTAGATATTCAATAAATCATAGCTGTCATTACCCTTTCCTCTCAGGCTTGCTCCTGCCACAGCCCATGCCCAATCAAGTCCAGTAAAATCTTTTGAAAGCTCTTTTCCTCAGCTGACCCAGGATATAAGCACATATACTATGGGCTTTGTCGATTTTAGACTAAATGTCTCTATCCTATAAATTTTTTTTCCTCTAATCAGAATTTATATAGCCTTCTCCTTATTTTGGCTTCCCAGGTGGCACTAGTGGTAAAGAACCTCCCTGTCAATGCAGGAGACATAAGAGACACGGGTTCAGTCCTTGGATTGGGAAGATCCCCTGGAGGAGGGCAGGACAACCCACTCCAGTATTCTTGCCTGAAGAATCCTGTAGCTGCAAATCCTCGCGGGCTACAGTCCATAGGGTCATAAAGAGTTGGACACGGCTGAAGCAACCTGGCACGCACACACTCTTTATTTGAATGCTATCTTATTCCTTTACCTTATTTGTACTTTTTGAAAAGATCTTTTTAATGGGGACCATTTTTAAAGTCTTTATTGAATTTGTTACCACATTGCTTCTGTTTCACATTGTTGGTCTTTTGGCTGAGAGGCCTGTGAGGTCTTAGCTCCCTAACCAGGGATCAAACCTGCACACACCCCCTCCTCCTGCATCGGAAGGCAAAGTCCTAACCACTGGACCACCAGGGAAGTCCTTTTTATTTGTACTTTTTAATAAGTCCCAACACAAAGGCACAGCTTAATGAATGCCCCCTTAAACCTAGAAGACAGTGGCTGATGCCTTTCTTACCTACAGCAATGGTCCTAAAGAAGCCTCTCTACATCTCTGCCCTCGAGCCCCAAAATACATGCACACAGTGGAAAGCCTGAACTTGCATTCCAGATAACCTCTAGCAGGAAGTGAGTTGAAATGCTCTTTAGAAGGAGCAAAGCTAAAACATGCTCCTGAAAATGATACCAGTTAACATTTCCTCTTAAGAAAGCCACAGTCCCCACAGCATCAAAGATACCTCAGTGGCATCTTACATCAGGGATACTTTTTAATTTGAAGCTTAGAGAGTCTCTTGGAAATCTCGTAAATTCTCCACACACACACACAAATATGACACAGCTTCTCAGGAGGTTCAATAGAGGCTTCCTTCTAGTATAGAACGGATAGCTATTTCTTCGGTTGTAGATCAGATGAAGTCATTGGTGTCAGTTTACTGGCTATATATATTTTCTAATGCATAACAGAATATGTCAATACTGGAATACACTCAGCACTGAGATGCTCATACTAGGAGACTCAGGAGGATAAGAATGACTCCTAGCTCCCATCTCACATTGACAAGAAGCATGTACTCATTGAGGGGAAATGTCGAGCAGAATGATCCATATTGCTTAAATCAGTACTTCTTACTCTGTCTTCTTTTTTGCCAATTCTGCATGAGTAAGTTGGCAAAATTTCAACACATACAGATGCAACTCCATCTTATTCAAGGCCATTCATCTTTGCATCATGATGTCTCTGTGTTAAAGATCAAAAAGTACTAACCCTAAAGAACTTTATCACATCACCTGGACCCATTTCATAGACAAAGAATGTGACAGTATACTCAGGAAAAGACCCTAAAGAAATATCCTTACAAGTTAAATTTCTAAAACGAGCAGTACTCTACTATGGTATAGTCAGTCAGTTCGGTCACTCAGTTGTGTCTGACTCTGCGACCCCATGAATCGCAGCATGCCAGGCCTCCCTGTCCATCACCAACTCCCGGAGTTCACTCAAACTCACGTTCATCGAGTCAGTGATGCGATCCAGCCATCTCATCCTCTATCGTCCCTTCTCCTCCTTCCCCCAATCCCTCCCAGCATTGGAGTCTTTTCCAATAAGTCAACTCTTTGCATGCAGTGGCCAAAGTACTGGAGTTTCAGCTTTAGCATCATTCCTTCCAAAGAATACCCAGGACTGATCTCCTTTAGAATGGACTGGTTGGATCTCCTTGCAGTTAACTCTTACAATAGTTTGTACCTATCTTTCTTGGAAGTAGGCTTAATAGAAATCCTAAAAAAAAAAAAAAAAAAAAAGTGGAACTCCACATTTCCATAAGGGTTGTGATGGCTAATTTTATATATCTATTTGAGTGTGTCACAGGATATCCAGATATTTGAAAGTGAAAGTGTTAGTCATTCAGTCATGTCCGACTCTTTGCAACTCCATGGGTCTGTAGCCCTCCAGGCTCCTTTGTCCATGAATTCTCCAGGCAAGAATATGGGAAAGGGTTGCCATTCCCTTTTCCAGGGGATCTTCCTGACCCAGGGATGGAACCTGGGTCTCCTGTGTTGCAGACAGATTATTTACTGCCTGAGAGTGTTCTCCCCGATCCTGATATTTGGTCAAATATTACTCTGGGTGTTTCTGGGAGGGTATTTCAGATGAGTTTAACATTTAAATTGATAGACTGGGTAAAGCAGATTAAAAGTGAAAAGTGAATTCACTCAGTCGTGTCCAACTCTTTGCAACCCCATGGACTGTAGCCTATCATGCCCCTCTGTCCGTGGGATTCTCTAGGCAAGAATACTGAAGTGAGTTGCCATTTCCTTCTCCAGAAGATCTTCCCAACCCAGGGATCAAACCTGGGTCTCCCGCATTGCAGGCAGATGCTTTACCATCTGAGCCACCAGGGAAACTCAGGTAAAGCAGATTGCTCTCCCCCAATGTGGGTGTGCCTCATCCAATCAACTGAAGGTCTGAATAAAACAAGACTGGCCTTTCCCTAAGTAAGAGGGAATTCCTCCTGCTTGACTGACTTCCAGCTAGTTTTTTGCTGCCTTTGGACTCAAACCAAAACATTGATTCTTCCTGGGTTGTGAGCCTGCTGGCCTTTGGACTAGAAGGACAGTATTAGCTGTAATGATTTTTAGGCCTTTAGACTAAGATTGGATTTATACCACTGGCTCTGCTGGGTCTCCAGTTTGCTGACTGCAGATCTTGGGGCTTCTCAGTCCCTCTAAATGTATGATCCCCCCTCCCCAAGTGTGTGAGTATTCCCTGTGTATATGTATGTATCCTACAGTTCTGCTTCTCTGGAGACCTGACTAAAACAAGTGTTAGACTCAAACCCAAAGACTAATAACTTTTGTTTTTAGCAGTCTGGCACTTAACAGCATGTCTCTTTATGAACTACGTAAAATTTTTTCAAGAGCTAACATACGGCACTCCATCATTCACTCTAGAACACTGTAAGTGCTTAAAACTTTTTATATTATTAAAATGTAAAATACCAAGTAAGGATATAGCAAGACTAACCTGGGACAAGCTTTTAGCAAGGCCAAATACAAGGCAGTCTTGAATATAGAGAAATACTCTATTTTCTCAAACGGAAGTCTAAAAATGTTCAAAAGGGAAGATGGCCAACATGTACATGTAAACTTTCAGATATACATATATATATATACACACATATAAATAAGTCAAACACTTACTTATACTTTTTATTTCATTAATTTAATTGGAATTTTAAAAACACATTTTATTCAAGCTCAGGCATGATTATCTTCAGCATATAGGAGCTGCCTTTTCACTCCTCTAATAGACTGTTCTAGAACATGTCTTATTCTCCTGGTATGAGACAAGGCACTCCTTGAATCATGTGTGAGCATGTCTCTGGAAGCTGTCTCTAAAGCCACCAATACCCATTTCTATAAGCAACTTCTTCCTTTCAGTAAAAAGTCATCCTCCTAAACCAGAATTGAAAGAGACACATGTACCCAAAATGTTCATTGTAGCACTGTTTATAATAGCTAGGACATGGAAGCAACCTAGATGTCCATCAGCAGATGAATGGATAAGAAAGCTGTGGTACATATACACAATGGAGTATTACTCAGCCATAAAAAAGAATACATTTGAATCAGTTCTAATGAGGTGGATGAAACTGGAGCCTATTATACAGAGTGAAGTAAGCCAGAAAGAAAAACACCAATACAGTATACTAATGCATATATATGGAATTTAGAAAGATGGTAACGACAACCCTGTATGCAAGACAGCAAAAGAGACACAGATGTATAGAAGAGTCTTTTGGACTCTGTGGGAGAGGGCAAGGGTGGGATGATTTGGGAGAATGGCATTGAAACATGTATAATATCATAAAAGAAATGAATCGCCAGTCCAGGTTCGATGCAGGATACAGGATGCTTGGGGCTGGTGCACTGGGATGACCCAGAGGGATGGTATGGGGAGGGAGGTGGAAGGGGGGTTCAGGATGGGGAACAAGTGTACACCCATGGCAGATTCATGTTGATGTAAGCCAAACCAATACAATATTGTAAAGTAAAAAAAAAAAATTCATCCTCCTACAGGTAGGTACTATTTTGAGGTCCATGATACACCCACCTCCTGTATTGCTTTTTACAGTGATATTCAAGTCTCTTTAAAACAATATCCAATATTTTCAACTGTGAATTCACAACCTCCAGTATCATGACTAACTCTGTATTAAACTTCTTTGCTCCTTTCATACTGATCCCAGCAGATGACCTTCACAAGCACCCAAAAGACACACTGAGTGAGACCATTTCAATCCACCATGACTTCCCAAAGAATCACTTGAAAGACCCACATAGAAAGCAATGTTTTCTCTTCTAAGGGATGATAAATTGGGAAGGAAGCAAACTTCACGTTTGTACTTGAGGACATGTGAGGTGTTTTAGCACACTTCAGCCTTTAAGATAAAACACCAGTTTATTTAATGACTATTTTGATAACATGCTTTATTTCATCTTTTATCTATTCATCCACAAGTTAGTAAACCTGAGCTTTCTGAAAAACATTTTTTTCTTTTCTCATTATGCTGCTGCTGCTAAGTCGCTTCAGTCGTGTCCAACTCTGTGCAGCCCACCAGGGTCCCCCGTCCCTGGGATTCTCCAGGCAAGAACACTGGAGTGGGTTGCCATTTCCTTCTCCAATGCATGAAAGTGAAAAGTGAAAGTGAAGTCGTTCAGTCATGTCAGACTTTTTGTGACCCCATGGACTGCAGCCTACCAGGCTCCTCCATCCATGGGAGTTTCCAGGCAAGAGTACTGGAGTGGGGTGCCATTGCCTTCTCCTTTCTCATTATAAACACCATCAATATAGGCTTAGTTTTCCTTCAGTGTTCAGTTCAGTTCAGTCGCTCAGTCGTGTCCGACTCTTTGCAACCCCATGAATCACAGCATGCCAGGCCTCCCTGTCCATCACCAACTCCTGGAGTTCACTCAACTCACGTCCATCGTGTCGGTGATGCCATCCAGCCATCTCATTCTCTGTCGTCACCTTCTCCTCCTGCCCCCAATTCCTCCCAGCATCAAAGTCCTTTCCAGTGAGTCAACTCTTTGCATGAGGTGGCCAAAGAAATGGAGTTTCAGCTTTAGCATCATTCCTTCCAAAGAACACCCAGGGCTGATCTCCTTTAGAATGGACTGGTTGGATCTCCTTGCAGTCCAAGGGACTCTCAAGAGTCTTCTCCAACACCATAGTTCAAAAGCATCAATTCTTCAGAGCTCAGCCTTCTTCACAGTCCAACTCTCACATCCATACATGATCACTGGAAAAAGCATAGCCTTGACTAGACAGACATGTGTTGGCAAAGTAATGTCTCTGCTTTTCAATATGCTATCTAGGTTGGTCATAATTTTCCTTCCAAGGAGTAAGCGTCTTTTAATTTCATGGCTGCAATCACCATCTGCAGTGATTTTGGAGCCCTCAAAAATAAAGTCTGACACTGTTTTTCCACTGTTTTCCCACCTATTTCCCATGAAGTGATGGGACCAGATGCCATGATCTTCGTTTTCTGAATGTGGAGCTTTAAGCCAACTTTTTCACTCTCCTCTTTCACTTTCATCAAGAGGCTTTTTAGTTCCTCTTCACTTTCTGCCATAAGGGTGGTGTCATCTGCATATCTGAGGTTATTGATATTTCTCCCGGCAATCTTGATTCCAGCCTGTGCTTCATTCAGCCCAGCATTTCTCATGATGTACTCTGCACATAAGTTAAATAAGCAGGGTGACAATATACAGCTTTGATGCACTCCTTTTCCTATTTGGAACCAGTCTGTTGTTCCATGTCCAGTTCTAACTGTTGCTTCCTGACCTGCATATAGGTTTCTCAGGAGGCCGGTCAGGTGGTCTGGTATTCCCATCTCTTTCAGAATTTTCCACAGTTTATTGTGATCCACACAGTTGAAGGCTTTGGCATAGTCAATAAAGCAGAAATAGATGTTTTTCTGGAACTCTCTTGCCATGTATTTATCTGCTCAATTTACAAACAAGCATCTGATTTCCCCCCAAATTTGTTAAATATCTTCTCTTCAATGTCCTCAATAACAAAGCAAAGACATCTCTATGTTTACCTATATCTAGGAAGGTTAAGGCAATTGCTCAAGATTGCTTTTGTGCCAGGGAACTAGAGAGGCAGTCATCTCATTTGTTTCCATTTCCTTTTCCCTGGAAGTTTCTGCTATAATATTCCTCTTAGACCTGACTTTTGTAAGTTTATGACTATAAATACCTGCAAATGTGATAAAAAACGTTCTCTTTCTTTGATAGTAAAACTCAAATTCTGATGGAAAACAATGTTCCCACCTTTAGGCGATAGCTAATGATTGACCTTGGGACTTCCCTGGTGGCTCAGGTGGTAAAGCATCTGTCTACAATGTGGGAGACCTGGGTTCGATCCCTGGGTTGGGAAGATCCCCTGGAGAAGGAAATGGCAATCCACTCCAGGATTATTGCCTGGAAAATCCCATGGACAGAGGAGCCTGGTAGGCTACAGTCCATGGGGTCGCAAAGAGTCAGACACGACTGAGCGATTTCACTCACTCACTCACTCACTCACTCACTCACTCAGTGATTGATATAAGCCAATCATAGTGATGCCATTTTCTTTTGCTATTGATTGATGTTTATAGTGAGCTTCCCGGGTGGCTCAGATGGTAAAAAGCATCTGCCTCCAATGCTGGAGACCCGGGTTCAATCCCTGGGTTGGGAAGATCTCTATGTGACCTAACTCTAACCAATGAGAGGAAATAAACTGGAGTTGCCCTGAAAGATCTTCATTCTGGATAAAAAGCCAGAGTTGCATAAGGAGAGAGATTCTTTTTACCCGCCTCTTCTTTATTTTTTTGGAAATGGTCATGTAAAAATTTTATGTTTGGAGCTATGGCAGCCATCTTTTGACAATGAGGCAAAAAGCTAAAAGATGAAAGATTCTGAGGATGAAAGAGACTGGCTCCTTAGTGACATCACTGGGCTACCAAATCAACCCTATGACCCTCTACCTCCTGTATTCTTTTAAACACATAAATATCATAGATTACCTTACTATCACTTCAGTATTTTGTTACTTGTAACTGAAAGTATTTATAACCCACGCATCACCCTAACATCAATTTCCATCTGTTATGGAGCAAAAGTAACTACATTTATTGTTTTATCCCTGTGGCACCCTTTAAAGTCCTGGTACTCAGTAGTGTATCTTCCACAGCCTAAAGGGATATATGTTCTCCTCTCTCCAGCCCTAAGGAACTCTTCTTATAAGACTGACAAGATGAATGAGCTAGCAAATGAAATCAAACAAAAAGAAATAAAAATAAGCAAGAGAGGCAAAGAATCATGTAAACATCCTGCTAGGGAATGTGAGGGCATAAACTTAAAGAGGCTTATTATTTAGGAGGAAAATGCATCACCTCTGCTTAGATGAGTGAAATTAAGTTGTAATCATGATGGTGTGTCAGAGTTATTTGACGAAAAGAAACAGG
This sequence comes from Ovis canadensis, assembly GCF_042477335.2. Lineage (NCBI taxonomy): Eukaryota > Metazoa > Chordata > Mammalia > Artiodactyla > Bovidae > Ovis > Ovis canadensis. The sequence continues at coordinate 55,236,926 of NC_091263.1, read as the reverse complement.
ACATTGTTCTCAACATTTATTTTGGCAGACGGTATGGAGGTGGGCGGGCTTCTCTGTTAGCTCAGAGGGCTTCCCAAGTGGCGCTAGTGGTAAAGAACGTGCCTGTCAATTCAGGAGACACAAGAGACAAGGGTTCGATCCCTGGGTCAGGAAGATTCCCTGGAGTAGGAAATGGCAACCCACTCCAATATTATTGCCAGGAGAATCCCATGGGCAGAGGAGCCTGGAGGCTACAGTCCATGGGTTGCAAAGAGTTGGGCACGACTGAAGCGATTTAGCACACACATGGAGGTGGGCAGGGAAACACAGGGGAAATATCTCCACTTTGTATTTCTCCAGCTGTTGTGACTGGACTAATAATAAAAATTTGCACAAAACAGATTAATAGGAGAAAAACAAATTTTGATTCGTGCATATGGAGGTCCCAGAGAAATGAGACCAAACAAGTGGCCAAAGCAGGCAACCTTTATACTTTTTAGAAAAAGAAACAGCAACTTTATAAGGAATTGACAGGGCAAAGAATTTCAGACTTTGCATGCTCAATCACTGAAGAATCTAAACAGAGTTTGGGCTTGGGGTAGTAAATTAAAGAAGTAACAAAGATTGCTTACATAGGCTTCTCAGCCCCAAATTCCCTGTCTTGGGTAATAAGGGTATCCTTCTACCTCCAGATGTAGAAAGTGCACCTTTTACATGAAATATTTATTTCCTGCTTAAGTAACTTTCTTAAGTAAGTAACTTTTGTAAGTAACTTTAATTCAAAATAATTTATGTGCCATCGAGGCACATTTGGGGGTAGCCTATCGGACCCCAACAACCACACTGGAAAAGGTTCAGAGGTCATCACCTGAAATGGTGATGCCTTCAAGACAGACAAGTTTGCTTCAGAGTTGACAGAGATGGGATGCATGGTAATAGAGCTACTGTCTTTAAAATGACAAAAGGCACAGATAAAGGAAAACAAGAGCTGACTTGCTGATTCCTGGAATAGCCAAATAACAACCCTAATGCAAGACCTCAACTCAGCTCTCAGCTTCCAGTGTTCATCAGTTTAACGCCTTCTCCCTGCTGCAGCCAAACATCCAAATATTTGCATGTTCCTCCTTTACCTAAAGATTTCCAATAACCCATCACCGCATTTTTGATATAAACCCAAAACCTTACAAGATCTGCAAGGCCATCCAAGATCTGCCCCTGCCTGCCTCCCCAGCTTTACCTCCCTCTATGCTGCCTTCTCTGTGATCTGTGTGCCCCCCTGCCATCATCCTTCAGTGCAGAGACACCACCACACTTTCTCATGCCCAAAACAGTACAGCATACTGAACATCCTCTTCATTCATCTGAAGCCTCCTCAAACACGGCTTCCGAGGTTATATACCATTTTAATGAAGAGGTTATCCCTAAGCTCTACTCTGAAACCAGTATGGTATGCTTCTCCCTTAATAATACTCATCACTTGTGAGTAATTTGTTAATAACTTCCTTCTCTTCTAAACTGTAAGATCCATGAAGGCAAGGACCATGTCCTTTTCTCAGTTCAGTTTAGTTCAGTTCAGTCACTCAGTCATGTCCGACTCTCTGTGACCCCATGGACCACAGCACTCCAGGCCTCCCTGACCATCACCAACTCCCAGAGTTTACCCAAACTCAAGTCCATTGAGTCATGATGCCATCCAACCATCCCATCCTCTGTCATCCTCTTATCCTCTTGCTTTCAATCTTTCCCAGCATCAGGGTCTTTTCAAATGAGCTAGCTCCTGGCATCAGGAGGCGAAAGTATTGGTGTTTCAGCTTCAACATTAGTCCTTCCAATGAACATTCCAGACTGATCTCCTTTAGGATGGACTGGTTGGATCTTCTTGCAGTCCAAGGGACTCTCAAGAGTCTTCTCCAGCACCACAGTTCAAAAGCATCAATTCTTTGGTGCTCAACTTTCTTTATGATGCAACTCTCACATCCATACATGACTACTTGGAAAAACTATTGCCTTAACTACATGAACCTTTGTTGGCAAAGTAATGTCTATGCTTTCTAATAAGCTCTCTAGGTTGGCCATAACTTTTCTTGCAAGGAGTGTCTTTTAATTTCATGGCTGCAGTCACCATCTGCAGTGATTTTGGAGCCCAAAAAAATAAAGTCTGACACTGTTTCCACTGTTTCTCCATCTATTAGCCATGAAGTGATGGGACCAGATGCCATGATCTTAATTTTCGGAATGTTGAGCTTTAAGCCAACTTTTTCACTCCCCTCTTTCACTTTCATCAGGAGGCTCTTTAGTTCCTCTTCACTTTCTGCCATAAGGGTGGTGTCATCTGCATATCTGAGGTTATTGATATTTCTCCCAGAAATCTTGATTCCAGCTTGTGTTTCTTCCAGTCCAGCGTTTCTCATGATGTACTCTGCACATAAGTTAAATAAGCAGGGTGACAGTAGACAGCCTTGATGTACTCCTTTTCCTATTTGGAACCAGTCTGTTGTTCCATGTCCAGTTCTAACGGTTGCTTCCTGGCCTGCATACAGATTTCTCAAGAGGCAGGTCAGGTGGTCTGGTATTCCCATCTCTTGAACAAATTTCCACAGCTTATTGTGATCCACACAATCAAAGGCTTTGACATAGTCAATAAAGCAGTAATAGATGTTTTTCTGGAACTCTCTTGCTTTTTCCATGATCCAGCGGATGTTGGCAATTTGATCTCTGGTTCCTCTGCCTTTTCTAAATCCAGCTTGAACATCAGGAAGTTCACAGTTGACATATTACTGAAGCGTGCCTTGGAGAATTTGAGCATTACTTTACTAGTGCGTGAGATGAGTGCAATTGTGTGGTAGTTTGAGCATTCTTTGGCATTGCCTTTCTTTGGGATTGGAATGAAAACTCACCTTTTCCAGTCCTGTGGCCACTGCTGAGTTTTCCAAATGTGCTGGCATATTCAGTGCAGCACTTTCACAGCATCGCTTTCAGGATTTGAAATAGCTCCACTGGAATTCTATCACCTCCACTAGCTTTTTTCATGGTGATGCTTCCTAAGGCCCACTTGACTTCCCATTCCAGGATGTCTGGCTCTAGATTAGTGATCACAGCATCATGATTATCCGGGTCATGAAAATCTTTTTTGTACAGTTCTTCGGTGTATTCTTGCCATCTCTTCTGAATATCTTCTGCTTCTGTTAGGTCCAGACCATTTCTGTCCTTTATCAAGCCCATCTTTGCATGAAATATTGCCTTGGTATCTCTAATCTTCTTCAAGAGATCTCTAGTCTTTCCCATTCTGTTGCTTTCCTCTATTTCTTTGCATTGATCGCTGAAGAAGGCTTTCTTATCTCTTCTTGCTATTCTTTGGAACTCTGCATTCAGATGCTTATATCTTAACTTTTCTCCTTGGCTTTTCGCTTGTCTTCTTTTCACAGCTATTTGTAAGGCCTCCCCAGACAGCCATTTTGCTCTTTTGCATTTCTTTTCCGTGGGGATGGACTTGACCCCTGTCTCCTCTACAATGTCACGAACCTCATTCCATAGTTCATCAGGCACTCTATCTATCGGATCTAGGCCCTTAAATCTATTTCTCACATCCACTGTATAATCATAAGGGATTTGATTTAGGTCATACCTGAAAGGTCTAGCGGTTTTCCCTACTTTCTTCAATTTCAGTCTGAATTTGGTAATAAGGAGTTCATGATCTAAGCCACAGTCAGCTCCTGGTCTTGTTTTTGTTGACTATTTAGAACTTCTCCATCTTTTGCTGCAAAGAATATAATCAATCTGATTTTGGTGTTGACCATCTGGTGATGTCCATGTGTAGAGTCTTCTCTTGTGTTGTTGGAAGAGGGTGTTTGCTATGACCAGTGCATTTTCTTGGCAAAACTCTCTATTAGCCTTTGCCCTGTTTCATTCCTCATTCCAAGGCCAAATTTGCCTGTTACTCCAGGTGTTTCTTGACTTCCTACTTTTGCATTCCAGTCCCCTATAATGAAAAAGACATCTTTTTTGGGTGTTACTTCTAAAAGGTCTTGTAGGTCTTCATAGAACCATTCAACTTCAGCTTCTTCAGTGTTACTGGTTGGGGCATAGACTTGGATTACCGTGATATTGAATGGTTTGCCTTGGAGACGAACAGAGATCATTCTGTCGTTTTTGAGATTGCATCCAAGTAAGCATTTCGGACTCTTTTGTTGACGATGATGGCTACTCCATTTCTTCTGAGGGATTCCTGCCCATAGTAGTAGATATAATGGTCATCTGAGTTAAATTCACCCATTCCAGTCCATTTTAGTTTGCTGATTCCTAGAATGCCGACGTTCACTCTTGCCATCTCTTGTTTGACCACTTCCAATTTGCCTTGATTCATGGACCTGACATTCCTGGTTCCTATGCAATATTGCTCTTTACAGCATCGGACCTTGCTTCTATCACCAATCACATCCACAGCGGGTATCCATCCCTACATTTTGGCTTTGGCTCCATCCCTTCATTCTTTCTAGAGTTATTTCTCCACTGACCTCCAGTAGCATATTGGGTACCTACTGACCTGGGGAGTTCCTCTTTCAGTATCCTATCATTTTGCCTTTTCATACTGTTCATGGGTTTCTCAAGGCAAGAATACTGAAGTGGTTTGCCATTCCCTTCTCCAGTGGACCACATTCTGTCAGACCTCTCCACCTTGATCCACTCGTCCTGGGTTGCCCCGCGGGCATGGCTTAGTTTCATTGAGTTAGACAAGGCTGTGGTCCTAGTGTGATTAGATTGACGGTGGCCAGTGCACTAAGTGCAGGCGGCGGCAGCCGGCGCACTATGCATGGCCGAGAGCTACCCCACGTCCGAGGTCAGGGGCAGCAGCTTAGAGTGCCAGGCTGCGATGGCACAGGAACGGCTGAGAGGAGCTACCCCGCGTCCGAGGTCAGGGGTGATGGCCGAGGCCAGGGGCGGCGGCCGGGAGGAGTAACCCCACGCCCAAGGCCAGGGCGGTGGCCGGGAGGAGCAACCTGACATCCAAGGAGTGGTGGCTATGTGGGCGCAGGAGGGCCTAGAGGAGCCATCCCACGCTGAAGGTCAGGAAGGGCGGCGGGAGGAGATACCCCTCATCCAAGGTAAGGAGCAGCAGCTGTGCTTTGCTGGAGCAGCCTTGAAGAGATACCCCACACCTAAGGTAAGAGAAACCCAAGTAAGATAATAGGTGTTGCAAGAGGGCATCAGAGGGCAGACACACTGAAACCATACTCACAGAAAACTATAGCAGCATAGGGTTCAATTTCCTTAGAGGCAGATGGTAAATGTCTTTGTTGTTCAGTTGTTGGCAGTGCTCTTGGTAAGCGCCAATTTGCAGTTGACACTGGAATGAGCTGCAGTTTCCTACTTCAGGGGATCTTCCTGACGCAGGGATTGAAACGGCGTCTTCTGCAACCCCTGGACTACAGGCAGATTTTTTACCCTTTGAGCCATCAGGGAAGCCCTAGACAGTTGTAATTTACTATTGTACTGATATCATCTTGGGGCGGGGGGAGGGCTTTGAGCAACTGAAAGACACATATGAAAAACAGACTTACGATACACTAATAATAACAGAAAAAAATGTATTTAGGATGGTTTTAAAGATCAGGCCATACCTTTTACTCTTTCAGTTAGACAACAAGGAAAAATTAGTGTCCTTCCTAACATGCTCTGTGGTTCTACACAACTGAGGTTAAAGCACATGCTAAGGAGTCAGATATCTCTCTTGTAAGACAATAGAGAGGAAGGCAGGGTTCCACAGAGGAAGAGATAAGAAAGAACGGGATTTTTTTTAATAATAAAAACTGTTAAGCAATAAAATTAGAAGTTCAACTGAAATGGCACAAAACAGAGAATTCACTGAGAATTTTGGGCTATTACATTCAAAGAAGTTGATAATGAAGGCAGCAGCATTGAGAACCACCACATCTATGACCAGCTTTCAGACCCTGAAAAGTCTATTAGAACATTCCAGGAACTGCTGTAGTTTTATTCCAAAGGAAGATTCTGAACTCTGATCACATCTTTTACCCACTCACGTTGCTTTGTCAACCAGGGTGGCCTTTCTGAAGCGAGGGCTTCTGTTCTCTCTTTCATGTAGATCCATGACAATAAAACTTTTCAGACCCCGCAAAGTCAATTAGGACATTCCAGGAAACAGCTGAATTTTATTCTAAAGGAAAATTCTGAACTCTGTTCACATCTCTTACCCACTCACATCACTCTGTCTACCAGTGTGGCCTTTGTGAAGCAAGGGCTTCTATTCTCTCTTCCTTCTTACTCCATGAGAGTAAAACCCAAAGTACCTTCTACCCCTAAGAGGAAGCTTTGGTGAGTGCCTTATTATAACTATTACATATGACACAAGGCCTGCCATTAATGTGAGCCGGACAAGAATAAATTACATAAATAAGACAGAAATAGCCATTCACTTCAAGGAAGGCTCACTTTCTTGAAACTCGACAGCATTGAAACCATTTAGAGTTTGCTGTCAAGATTCCTACTAGTGTTCATTACGTCAGCCAGCAGTCCCCCTGGACTACCGAAGACTTATGTGAAATATATATAATCATGGGCTGCAATGCCTAAGTGCAACAGGATGATTTAAAAGCACTACGATAGCCTTCACCTATGATATTCATCTCTTCCTGTCTATTCTTTTGTGATCCTGACAAAAACTTGGAAAGCAATCTGTATATTGATATTCCCTGAAAAGGATTTCAACAGCTCTTTAGGAAACACTTTTTAAGCAGTTTCAGTTTTACGTACAAGCCTTGAACATCCTGTATTTATCATACTTATGGGTATAGTTCCAATTTCATAAAAATTAAAACCAAGTAAGAGTAGCATTCAATTCCTGCTCTAACTAGAGTATCAAGTGATGATTAAGCACATGTACTTTGGAATGAGATAGGCTTGGGTTCACCTCTGGGTTCCCCATACATTTTGCATGAATCACACAAGGTATTCAACATACTCAAGCCTGAGTTACACCATCTGATAAATTATATTATACATGCCTGACATGGAAAAACTTTTAAAATGTTTGATATTATTGGAATTAATGTTGCTACTGTTGCCATTATTATCATCCTTTTCTGTTAGAAAGCACTAGTAGCCAATCAGGCACACAGCTAGAACACATTTACCAGCTCTGATACAGTTGAGTGGGTTCAAGTGAGTGAGCTCTAACTAATGGAATACGGAAGAAATGATGCATACCTCTTCATGGATGAAGCCACAGAAGTCTTTCAGGTTCTCTCCTTTACTCTTTCTCAACAACCCTGATGACTACTGGTTGAAGAAGTAAGAGCTACAAGATGGAAGGAATATGGATCCTACTCAAACCTCAGAGGAGAGCCACCCTCCAGAAATGTTTGTAATAGATTCTGAAGGAGTAAGAAATTAAGTTTTTCTGTTAAGTTATTGATATTTGATGTTGTTCACTAAGGCAATTAGCTTACCTAATCAGTTCTCAGCTTGGACACTACTGATATTTTATACTATATCAATTGTTTGTTGTGGGGGATGTCCTGTGTCTTATACGATTTCTAGCAATATCCTTGGCCTCCACCAAATTGATCCTAGTAGTACCGTCTCCCTTAACTGTGACAACTGAAAAAGCCTCTAAACATTGCCAAGTGTCACCCAGTGTTCACCTTGGTTGAACAGCCTGGGCTACCTTGACCAAAACATCATCATTATTGTTGTCATCATCATAATCAGCATTACTGATAGTCCAGCAGTCCCTTACAACCTTCTTATAATCATGATACCTAAGCTCCAAATAGGTCCAGCGTATTTTCTTTTATGAGGAAAAGTCAAATGACACCAAAACACAAAAGAAGATAAAGGATCAGGTGGTAAACCCTGAGTTCCTAAGGACCAAAGCACAAAGTTAAAAACAAAACAAATACAATTTTTTTTTAAAGTTCATTTGATCATTTTGGTAACCTACAACCAAATTAGTTTTGTTTTTTGTTTTTTGTTTTTTTAAAAAAGAAGACTAAATACACAGGCAGGGGCAGTTCAGTGTTTAACAAATATTATCAGATAGGCACTGTGCTGGTCATAAACTGGTGAATAAAACAAATACAATCCCTGATCTCATTGAGGTGAAAGCCAGATAAAAATATGGTAAATGTTTCTAACAGTTTCAGCTCAGTCATTAATTGAGCACTGTGACAGGCAGAATTCTAAAGATGTTCCAGCAAGATTCTTGCCTCTGGTGATTCAATCAAACTTTAATCTAGGTGCTGCTGTGAACGGATTTTTCAAATGTAATTAAGGTTACTAGTCAGTTGGCTTTGACACTAGGAGATTACCCTGACTTTATCCAGTGTAGTCCCATGAAGCTTTAAAAGCGGAGTGGAAAGTGGAAAATTCAGTCAAAGAGAAGTAGCAGAAGAGGAAGCAGAAGCAATACAGCACATAATGGGGCTCCCTGGTGGCTCAGACAGTAAACAATCTGCCTGCAATGTGGGAGACCTGGGTTCGATCCCCGGTTGGGAAGATCCCCGGAGGAGAGCATGGCAAACCACTCCAGTATAGAGAATCCCTATGGACAGAGGAGCCTGGTGGGCTACAATCCAAGGGGTCACAAAGAGTTGAACATGACTGAATGACTAAGCACACACACACCCAAGTTAGAGAGATTCCAAGTATGGGAAAGATTAGATGTGCTATTAATGGTTCTGAGATGTAAGGGCCAAGGGAGAAGCCTGTAGGAGCTAAAGGTGGTCCCCAGCTAACAGCCAGCAAGGATATCAGTCCTACAACCACAAGAAATGAATTCTGTCAACAAGTCAAATGAGCTTGAAAGCAGATTTTTCCCTAAAGCCTCCAGAAAGGAATGTGGTCCAGCTGACACCTTGATTTTAGCCCACTGTACCTATGTTGGGCTTCTGACCTACAGAAACAGAGGGATAACAACTACATGCTGTTTAAGCCACTAAATTCACACAATGTGCTATGTTACTGCTGCTGCTGCTAAGTCACTTCAGTCATGTCCGACTCTGTGTGACCCCATAGACGGCAGCACACCAGGCTCCACGGTGCCTGGGATTCTCCAGGCAAGAACACTGGAGTGGGTTGCCATTTCCTTCTCCAGCAATCTGCTATGCCTCAATAGAAAAACTAATAAACCACTGTACCTTAAATATCTTAGAAGAGAGTGGGTCAAAGAAAATAGATACTAAAGGTATGCCTACACTTCCCTGGCAATACAGTGGTTAAGAATTCACGTGCCAATGCAGGGGACACAGGTTCAATCCCTGGTCCAGGAAGATCCCACATGCCCAGGGGCAACTAAGCCCTTGTACCACAGCTACTGAGCACTGGTCTAGAGTGAGTGAGTTGCAACAACTGAGTCTGTGCACCTAGAGAGTGTGTTCCACAAAAAAAGCCACTGCAATGAAGACTCAGTGCAGCAAAAAAAAAAAAAAAAAAAAGGGAGGCTTTCCTTCATCAGTCTCAGGTTTGCTAAGTACTTGACAGGTGTACAGGGCTTCCTTTGTGGCTCAGCTGGTAAAGAATCCGACTACAATGTAGGAGACCTGGGTTTGATCCTTGCATTAGGAAGATCCCCTGGAGAAAGGAAAGGCTACCCACTCCAGTATTTTGGCCTGGAGAGTTCCATGGATTTTTCGGTCCAAGGGGTTGCAAAGAGTTGGACACGACTGACTGACTTTCACTTTCACTTGACAGGTGTACACCTGTGGAATGAATGGATTCACTATTTTCATCCATTTGTTTAATAATATATATTGAGTACCTCTTCTCTGATGGTCCCTGGAAGAGGTGCTGAATATACAATAGTGAAATATATACTGTGTTTTACTTCTAATTCCTCATAATGGAAGTGGAGGATGGAAACATGCAGACCCAACAATGTCGAGAAGGTGAAGTGAAGTGAAGTGAAGTCGCTCAGTCGTGTCCAACTCTTTGCGACCCTGTGGACTGTAGCCTACCAGTCTCCTCCGTCCATGGGATTTTACAGACAAGAGTACTGCAGTGGGTTGCCATTTCCTTCTCCAAGGATCTTCCCAACCCAGGGATTGAACCCAGGTCTCCCACATTGTAGGCAGACACTTTACTGCCTGAGCCACCGGGGAAGTCAAGAAGGTACAGGGGCCATAACATATGTAGGAGCCACAGGAGATGCAGGTTCGATCCCTGGGTCAGGATGATCCCCTGGACAAGGGCATGGCAACCCACTCCAGTATTTGCCTGGAGAATTCCATGGACAGAGGAACCTGGAAGGCTACAGTCCATAGGTCGCAGAGTCAGACATAAATAAAGTGACTCAGCACACATAGCATCATCTTTATATAAATCTGAAAAAAGTATAAAAAGAAATATAAGGGAGCACAGAATAAAATCACAGCTAACATCTTTTGAGTACTTGTCTCACTCATCCTTCCAACAAGACTATGAGGTAGAATCCTAACCATTCTCATTTTGCAAATGAGGAAGCTGAGGCACAAGCAGGTGAAAAACCCAAATCATAGTAAGTGGTGAAGCTGGGATTTTAACACAGGTAGTCTAACTCCAGAGCCTATGCTTTTATTCACTTCACTGGGCTCTCTTTCAATTCAGAAGAGTGGGTAGGCTCTCAAGAAGGGCTGAGATTTGGAATGGGTATCTTTATCAAGGAGAGAAGAAGGGATCAGCAGGAAAAAAAAAAAACAAAGCATTACAAAAAACAGAGATTTAGGAAGAACATGCATGATGTGGCATATCCAAGGAACAAAGGTGGAACTTGTATCAGGATGGAGAGCTGATAGCAGGTGAAGCTAAAGCATAAGTCATCCTGACTTCACAGTCTTGGACCAGTTATTCAGTTTCATCCTATATCAATCAAAATAACCTATTCAAGAGCATGATAAGGCAAATAATTTCCATTAACTTACATATGATTTCTAACATTGTTATTCATGGATATTAGCAGATAACATCAGACACCCAATATATAGCCCTAAAGTGTAACAATATTTTTTAATACAACTTGGAAAAAATCTGTGAAAATATAGTAAAACCTTAAATGATTCTATTGAGTCCAAGGAAACTAGGACAAAGTACAGATGCAAGTAAGAATCCAGCTCTATGTGCATCCAGAAAGCTCTTCACATCTAAATCCACGCAGATGCTGCTTGGCTTCTGAATCACCCAAGTTCACAACCAAATAGGTGGTAAATCTACATATTGGCATTGAGAAGGAGTTCTCAATAGCAACAGACCAACTGTTCAAATTAGTACCACCCAAAATAAATACATAAATATGGCATATAGAAGCAAACACATTTGTTGGTCAAAACCCTCCAAATTTTTCTATTTTTTTGCCTGATGTAGAGGGAGTCATCATGTGCCCTTGGCATTCTACCTTGTGCTGTTTAATATGGTAGGCACTAATCATAGGAGACTATTTAAATTTTAAAAAGTACAATTAAATAAAACACCATCCTCAGTCTCATTACCTGCATTTCAAGTGCTTAGCAGCTATAGGAGACCAGGGGTCACCATACTGGTCAGCATACATATAAAACATTTACACCATTGTAGAAACTTCCATAGGAAAAAAAATAAGGTACTTCTTTAGATAAATGCAATGATTTACTAGGCACACCCAATATGAATTATTTTATTTTATTTAAAAATATTTATTTATTTGGCTGCACCTGGTCTTAGTTGTGGCACACTAGATCTTCGATCTTCATTGCAGCAGGTGGCAACTTTAGTTGCGGTATGTAGGATCCAGTTCCCTGACGAAGTATTGAACCTGGGCCCCCTGCATTGGGAACATGGAGTCTTAGCCACTGGACCACCAGGGAAGCCCCTGCCTTTGTTTGTTTTAACTTTTATATAATTAAATTCACCTCTTGTGAGGTTTTATGAGGTTTTCAGTTTTTGTTTTAATCATTCATACAACTCACTGGAAAAGACCCCAATGCTGGGAAAGATTGAGGGAGCTGGGAAAGATTGAAGGAGAAGGGGGCAACAGAGGAGGAGATGGTTGGATGGCATCACTGACTCAATAGACATGAATTTGAGCAAATTCTGAATGAGAGTGAAGGACAGGGAAGCCTGGTATGCTGCAGTCCCTGGGGTTGCAAAGAGTCAGAGATGACTTAGCGACTGAACAGCAACAACAATGTATTTTATTCCTCTAAGGATGGAGAGATTCTATGAGACTCTCTATGGAGACGAGACCAAGCATTTATTAGGCACCACTGTTTCAAGCTCTGTACTAGACGTGTTGTTCATCTCTATTATATCGCTTAAGTCTCATGACTCCCTGGGAGATAGGCATCACTGTTGCCATTTTACAGGTGAGATGGTTGAGGCCAAGAGAGGCCATCATGTTTTTTCACTCACAAAACCTAAGAAATACTTAATTCTTCCCAACTAGTTCCACTGCTCCTAAGAGAAATGGAGTATAGACTGAGCAGTTAATTTTCCATAGATGAGGTTTACTTGGAGGGAAATCAGAGTTCTCTTTCATGTAATTGTAGATATTTTTATTTTTCAAAATCATCCTTTTTTGGCAGTGGCTAAGAAGTGACTCAGGGAAGTGAAAGACAAGGAAGAGAGAGTAAGTCTGTGCAGCTGGAAAGACTGAGTCAGACATGCATGCCATCAGTCCTCAAAGGCTCATATTTCTGCCACAAATACACCCAGACTTGCTTTTTTCATAACTTCTCCTCTCCAGTCTCTGGAAGGAATGTGCCTGATATTTATTTTTAATCTGATTCTCCCTCACCAAAATGTGGAAGGGGTGACATCTAGCCTAAAAGATGTCCCCCAGTGATTTTTGCCTCTGGCTAGTCTTTGATATGGACTAGGGTTGACCTGTGTAACTAATAGGATATTGCAGAAATGATGATGTGTTACTTCTGAGGCTAAGTGATAAGGGATATTAAAGCTTTAACCTTGTTCTACCTCTGGAAGAAGCCAGTCACCACAGTATGAAGATATTCAAGCAGCCTGTGGAGAAGCCCCCAAGGAAAGGAACTGAGGCTTCCCGTCAACCACCACCAACACGCCAGGCATATGAGTAAGACACTTTGGAAGTGGATTCTCCAGACCCAGTCAAGCCTTCAGATGACTGTGGAACCAGCCAACACATGAAACCTAGAAACAAAACAACTCAGCTAAGCCTGTCCCAGTATGTGAACCGAGAACTTCCAGATGCTCAAGTTGGATTTAGAAAGGCAAAGTAACCAGATATCAAATTGCCAACATCCACTGGATCATAGAAAAAGTAACAGAGTTCCAGAAAAACAGCTACTTCTGCTTTATTGACTAGGACAAAGCCTTTAACTGTGTGGATCAAAACAAACGGTGGAAAATTCTTCAAGAGATGGCAATACCAGACCACCTTACCTGCCTCCTGCAAGTCAAGAAGCAATGCAAGCCAAGAAGCAATGGTTAGAACCAAACATGGAACAATAGACTGTTTCCAAATCGGGAAAGGAATATGTCAAGGCTGTATACTGTCACCCTGCTTATTTAACTTATATGCAGAGTACATCATGAGAAATGCAGGGCTGGATGAAGCACAAGCTGGAATCAAGATTGCCGGGAGAAATATCAATAACTTCAGATATGCAGATGACACCACCTTTATGGCAGAAAGCAAAGAACTAAAGAGCCTCTTGATGAAAGTGAAAGAGGAGAGTGAAAAAGTTGGCTTAAAGTTCTACATTCAGAAAACGAAGATCATGGCATCTGGTCGCATCACTTCATGGCAAATAGATGGGGAAACAGTGGAAAGAGTGGCTGACTTTATCTTTGGGGGCTCCAAAATCACTGCAGATGGTGACTGCAGCCACGAAATTAAAAGATGCTTACTCCTTGGAAAAAGCTCTGACCAACCTAGACAGCATATTAAAAAGCAGAGACATTACTTGGCCAACAAAGGTGTGTCTAATCAAAGCTATGGTTTTTCCAGCAGTCATGTATGGATGTGAGAGTTGGACTATAAAGAACACAGAGCACTGAAGAACTGTTGTTTTTGAACTGTGGTGTTGGAGAAGACTCTTGAGAGTCCCTTGGACTGCAAGGAGATAAAAACAGGCAATCCTCAAGGAAATCAGTCCTGAATATTCATTGGAAGGACTGATGCTGAAGCTGAAGCTCCAATACTTTGGCCACCTGATGTGAAAGACTGACTTATCGGAAAATCCCTGATGCTGGGAAAGATTGAAGGCAGGAGGAGAAGGGGACGACAGAGGATGAGATGGTTGGATGGCATTGCTGACTCAATAGAAATGAGTTTGAGCAAGCTCTGGAAGTTGGTGATGGACAGGGAGGCCTGGCATGCTGCAGTCCATGGGGTCGCAAAGGTCAGACATGATTGATCAACTGAACTGAACTAACTGAGGCCTGACCCAAATTCTGACCCATGGAAATAGAATGGAATACTAAATATTTATTGCAGTTTTAAACAATTCCACTTCAGCTTAATTTGATGGTCAGCAATAGATCACTAACACAGAGGTTTTCTCAAGTATTGTCTAGTACCAACCCTGCAGATGGAACATCTCCCATGCTGCTTTATCCACCTCATTCTTTCTCCACGATCATGTCTCATCTTAACACTGAGGCTGCAGGCAAGCACCAAGTCTCATACATTATTATGCTCTCTCTTCTCATGCTTGCTGGTTTAATTGGGTTCCAGTGATTTTCCTCCTTCCCCTTTGACTACTGACAGCTTTTTCCTCAACTCTAAGGTCCTTTCTCTTCAGATTTCCTCCCTTTGTTTCCTTTCTTCTTAGCTGAACAAAAGCCAGGAATACCAAAAGTGTTCTATCACAAAGTGTTCATGGCCCTCAACAACAAGAGCCCAGAGTAGTCTTTTCAATGACTAGAGAAAGATTATAAAGACCGTCAATTAATTTGACATGAGGGACTTCCCTGGCAGTCCAGTGGTTAAGACTTCACCTTTCAATGCAGGGGATTCAAGTTCAATCCCTGCTCAGGGAGCTAATACCTCACATGCCTCCTGGCCAAAAAAACAAAACATAAACAGACAGCAATACTGTAACAGATTTAACAAAGATTTTTTAAATGGTCCACAGCAACAACAACAAAAAATTGTAACGAAAGAAAAAAAAAAAACTTGACATGAACGCCTCCTCCCATTAGGAAACTGCTATGCATGGTGAAATAAATAAAGTTAGCAAATTTGTTTCTTATCCATTTCTTGTCATTTGAACACTTGCTTCACCCATAAACTATATTCATTCCACTCCTACTGGGCATGCAAAGCATTATGGGTGATACAAAAACTATATATTGTCTATTTTCAAGGAACTTATAATCATGCATAGAAGACGTGTCATAAAAATACAAATATTTATTCATCTTCACTAGTATATTTACATATCAAAGACAGTGAAAGCTAAGGGTCAAATGAAGGTAGACTCAAGCATTAACAGATCTTCAAAGGGAGAGGCTATTGCTGTGAGCTGAATTTATGGAGGAACAAAGCCTTAAGAAAGTTGAACTATGGTAGATATTATTATAGATTCTACCAATTTCATCCAGTTCTTCTCAGCCCTGAGCATAGAGATCCCTACACGTCTCAGGTGCTTGTGGCTGGCAGGGCCATGTGACTAGCTGTACTCAATGGGGTATGAGAAAAAAGTAACATACTTCATTACAGGGTTAAGTCAGAGAAAACCCCATGTTTATTTTACTTATTTATCTTTTAAAATCTTGGCTATGTGCCATGATCTCAATTCCCTGACCAGGGGTTGAACCCAGGCCACAGCAGTGAAAAGTGCTGAATCCTAACCACCAGACCATCAGGGAACTCTCTGAAGTCCATGTTTAATTCTCTAGTTTTTCTTCCCTAAGAAGGTCACATGATGTGGCTTTATCAGTTTGGGTCCCTGAATGACTACAAATAGCAGAGACCCCTGACAACTTGTGTCGAACATGTACCTTGAATAAGAGATAAGCCTTCCTTCATATTATGCCACTGGGATTTTGGAGGTGAATTTGTTATTGCAGAATAAGATAGCCTGTCTTCACTAAAACAAACAAACAAAAAATTCCAAACCATGGAGAAATGAAAAAAATGGTACAGGTAATTTATAAGTTATGTGTTACATTACCTTTCTCAAGGACAAATCTATGTGCATATCAAGACATAGCTTGTTATGATATATCTTAATAGAATCAAAGGTTTTTAAATAAAAACATAAAGAAGGTTGGAAAAGCAGCAGGAGAATGAGCTACTGCCCTTGGGTGATCATTACAGATCTCAGAGTAAAAGGATTATTGATGCCTTGGCCAAGAAGCATTGCTCTTTCTTTGCTTTCTTTTCCTTTGAGATTACAAGCCATATATTTCCATTTGGAAAACAGTATTTCATAACCTCTAAACCCAACATGAGTCTTGTGAAACCCCAGTCTACAGTTGAATGGCCAAAAATAAAGACTTGGAATTCCTTCAAAGCTAAGCCATTTTACACAGCAGTGCTTTCTTTTTCTACCAAGACAGTGTTCCGGCGTGATGGATTCTCCACTTTCGCTGTATATTACACTCGCTGCTCTACGCCTGTCACTCCCGATTCTCTTCCTAGTTGCTTGTGCCTTATTAAATTCAACACTTCAAAACAACCAATAAGAGAGCCTTGAGAAGCCCTTTCTCTTGCAACCAGTGTTCCCTTTTTCCTAGAAATAAATGACATTTCCCAATCAGTCCGAGGGTGGGGTTCAATGACAATTTATTTTCTTTGTAATGTTTCTCAGTGAGTAGTAAATGGTCTTTGACGAGGATATGGTGATAAATTTTAGCTAAACGTTTTCATACAGACATTATCTCCCATGTTAGCTCCTCAAATCAAACCTCTTTGAATTTGATTTGCAAATAGAATTTGAGAGTCTAAAGACACAAATAGTCATTTGGTGACTATTCTCAAAGCAAAGCCCCAGAGCCAGTCATTTAATATGCAATATAACATCAAATAGAAATCCAAAGGCCCATCTCAGCCCCCAGTATCTTTGAGCATTTGTGTGTTTGGGAGCAGGCAGGGCCTCAACAGGAAGAAGAGGCGCCTTCTGAGAAACTTATTTTAATTTTAGATTGTCTCAGTCTTTGGCCTTTAAACATTGTACTAAAGTCCAGTTTTTGTCATTTTAAAGAGATTTCCCTAGTTAACCAGTTCCCAAGGAACTAACCTTAGAGTGGTCCCTTATCTAAGGAATGCTTCAGACAACTCAACAGAAGGATCTGCAAAGTTCTATCAGAGATTTAAAAATATCCTTAAAACACCAAATTTGAAGATGTTATATATGTCACCTAAATCTTTCAACCCCCTGTATAACATCAACTCTTCTGATTTTTGAGGAATATTATTCTTGTGCCGCTAGTTTGCAGTGGGAATGTATTGCTAAGTCTCTTTGTTCCAAGTAACAGAAACTAGGACAAAATGGAAGGAGAGAAGTTATTAGAAGGACACAAAGAGGGTCGCAAGGACTCAGAGGCAGAGATACAGCCACTTCCGTAATGCCAGAGAATGGAACCTAGGAAATATAGTCCTCTTGTTTCTCCACTCCTCATTCCTCAGAGAGAAATAAAGCCATCCACAGATCTCAGGTTTACCTGTCACAGTTCCAGCCACACAGAAAATCACTGCCTATCTATGAATCTCAAATTCCAGGAAGAGAGTCCTTGGTGGGGCAAGCTTGGATTAAGTATCCAACTCTAATGGAAAGAATTTTGGCCAGGGAACCATATGGTGAGTAAATATGGTTGCTGAGGCTCAACTGACCACTCTTCCAGACAGGAAAGAGAGTTCTCTGAAAAGAAGAGACAGTTTAAAGATATAGGAGTCAGTGTTGAAGCAAAGGCTGCCATTACTGAAAGCAGTCTCAATCCTCCTATTATAGGAGTTGATATGACTTCAAATGCTTACATCTTACATCAATAAAGAGGAACTGTCCTTTCTTGGTATCTTGTCTGAAGGTCCCAAAGGGCCCCCAGTACCTAACCCTCCTATTCAGCATGGGCTCTGACAAGATGAAATGAAGCAACTTTGGTTTTATGCTTTGTATGTTTCTTATAGGGGTTCCCAGGTGGCGCTAGTGGTAAAGAATCTGCCTGCCAATGCAGGAAACCCAAGAGACACCGGTTCAGTCCCTGAGTCAAGATCCCCTGGAGGAGGAAATGGCAACCCACTCCACCATTGTTCCCTGGAAAATTCCATGGACAGAGGAGCCTGGCAGGGCTCCAAAGAGTCGGACACGACTGAGCAACAAAGCATTTTACTAGACTTATAGTAAATAAAATGGGCACTTGGAGTTAATTTTCTGTTGACTTATCTCAGTCCCCATGTTCCTCTTTGATCTGATATTTAAATTCTACTGGCTCCTCAACTCTGTCACCTGCTGTTTTCAATATATGTGAGCAGCAGTAAAGTACACTCCCACAAGAACTTAGAAAATTAGTACTGCTGTTACATATGCAGTGGATCAATACAGAGACATTTCATCATCTGGAAGAAAACAGGTAAGTAGAACTTGACTTTCAACTGGTAGAAGATATTAACCTATTTAATGCAGAGGGCAGTGGGGGTGGGGGTGGAATGGTCAGCCATGGAAACAGCCAAGGAAAAGCTACAAAAACAAATGTTGGCAGGGGACACTTAAGTACTGTCTAGGGAAAAGAAGTCTTCAGTTAATGGCCATTTGGTATTCTTACATCGGGAGAAGGGCAACCCTAACGTGGAGTATAGAGGAGGCTCTAGGCAGCTAAGGTGATGGAGTTTCAGGTCTTCTAGCAAGACCACTGAAAGATAAAGGAACATGCTACTACAAAATGTGCCATTTTGGTTTATTGATTATTTTGAGCTGTAGGCACTTGAAAAATAGCAAATGCAGGGAGAGACTTTCTCCAAACTCCCCTTATCTGCCTAAATGCAAATTATCCAAAAGAAGCTCAATATTCCCTCCCTGGCAGTTTCTTCAACCAGGGGAGACTGACTCGCCACAGGTAAGGAGACAAAAAGTCCACAACACACCCAATCTTAGTCACAAATCATCATACCTCCTAGCTACTCTACTAAGTGCCCACTCATCTTTGCTAAAAATCGTTTACTCTCCCTTAAGAGGTCTACATCTCTACCCCACTCTCCACTCTTTCCCTATCAAGAAAGGGAAATAAAGTCTGAATCTCAAGCTATCTTGGGAGTCACTCATCTTCCCTTGCATATCTCCCATGGAAAGATAAGGTCTACATGTTAATAAACTTCTGTTTGCTTTTCTCTTGTGTCAGTTTGTCTTTGGTTACAAGGATCTCGGCTAAGAACTCAGTAAGGTAGAAGGAAAATTATGTTTCACTCCTCCACCAACCTCATTGTGAGACCCTGGTATCACACTATCTAAAGAGTGACAGTCATGTTATAGTTAAAACATAGTCACACCATTCAACTCCTTTTGCCCTCTTCTCATGCAAAACAGGCCATTTTCTGATGCTCTGACTCCCTGCATTGCTTCTTCAAGCCTTCACAGAGGACGGAAAGCACTGGTTGTACTGACCCAACATTCTGTGCAATGATTCAATAGCTCATTGTAAATCATAGTGGGGCACTCCGGGCTAGCATTCAGCTGCACAGCTTGAGTAATGTGAGTCCATCCTGAGAAGAATCTTCCACGGATTAGACTGTGGACCATAGCCAATGAGTGGCCCCCAAGAGAACTGCCAAAGGTAGACGCAGCCTGTTACGGTGATGCCCTGAACACTGTCAACGTGGTTTTGGAGTATTATTAATTCATACGTGTATCAGCTTACTTTTATATACAGCTGTCCTTGGGTATCCTTGGGAGATTGGCTCCAGAATCCCCCACAGACACCAAAATCCACAAATGCTGAAGTCCTTTTTACAAAATAGTGGAGTATTTGTATATAACCTGTGTGTGTGTGCTTAGTCGCTCAGTTGTGTCCAACTCCTTGCTACTGACTCCATGTAGTATAGCTCACCAGGCTCCTCTGTCCATAAATCTGGATTCTCCAGGCAAGAATACTGGAGTGGGTAGCCATTCCCTCCTCCAGAAGATCGTCCCAACTCAGAGACTGAACCCAGGTCTCCTGCATCATCTTCACCGGCATCGAATTCTTTACCATTGAGACACCAAGGAAGCCCATGTAACCTATGTACATCCTCTTGTAACTTTAAATCACCTCTAGATTACTAATAATACCTTGTTGTTGTTTTAGTTGTTAGGTTGTGTCTGACTCTTTTGCGACCCCATGACTGTGTAGCCCATCAAGCTTCTTCGTCCATAGGACTTCCCAAGCAAGACTACTGGAGTGGGTTGCCATTTCCTTCTCCAGGGGATCTTCCCAACCCAGGGATTGAACCCGTGTCTGCTGTGTCTCCTGCACTGGTAGGCGGATTCTTTACCACTGAGCCACCAGGGGAATCATACTTATAATACTTAATACAATGTAAATGCTGCATAAACAGTTGTAAATACAAAGTAAATGTTGCCAATACAATAAATTCAAGTTTTGCTTTCTGGAATTTTTTTTCAAGTATTTTTGATCCAAAATTTCTTAAATCTGAAATGTGGAACCTATGGATAGGAAGCACCAACTGTAATTATCTAAAAAGATGACACAAGAGTAATGCTAATAATATTTTTTTAAAAGCAATAAACTCCTTTGTAAACCTGTTTACAATTTCCATTTGGGATTCTTGTCTTCTTGCCCTTATTCATATACCTGCCTATTCTTGCATATCTGCAAGAATGTAAATCTTGCATTCCTGCCATTCTGTATTTTCTTTTTTCACACTGTATCAGAACTACTTTAATGAATTACATCATAACCATTTTACATATTTTATCACTGGCTTCACAATGAAATTATAGATAGCATTATAATGCCACTGTAATGAATATTCTGTTCTACTTCTGTCACATTACTACCTGAGGAAACTCCCCTAGAATTCTTATCTCAGAGGATTATCTCTTTTGATCAGACTCTATGCTGTCAAACTATCCAGCAAAAGGAATTCACCTACCCATAATGTCATTAGTAGTCTAAACGCTGTTTCATCACAATGTTCTCAGCACTAAACCTTACCATTTTTTGAAATACTGAATATTTTAGATCACAATATTTTCAAAATTTCATCCTGTTTTGAAACAGCTCTATATGAATTAGGAAGGTGTCCAGGAATGGTTATACATTTAATGTGTAATTCAGGACTCTAAATATCCTTCTGTGTCTTTTAAAAGGATTATGCTAAAGCAAATACAAAGGACTTGAAATGATTAGGAAAAAAAATCTCTTGCAGTATAACCAGGCAAACACAATTTACAAAATCATGTTGCAAAGGACTGTATGTTTTATCTACTGTATGCCCCTAAGGGTCACGCACTCATGAAATGGGCTTTAATTTGACATACTGTCTGCTTTGCTTTGTTTGTTGTATGAATTCCCTGCTATAAGGAAATACTGTCAGTTGTTTCTCTCTCTCATAAGCACCTGTTGCAAAAAATATTTGTATACCCCATAAGCAACTCAACAGATATTAAAAACTTGTAATAGGAAGGCAAGAAGCTAATTTTTTAACTAGAATTGTCCAGCTCTGGGGTCTATAAAACTGTAACTCAGTGTAATATCACTTGACTTTGACTGCAATAAATAGATACTTTCTAAGCAACAACTTGGAGAAAGGGCAATCAAATATTTCACATTAGTGTGCATATCTTTCTTTGCCCTTCTCTCTTCTTCCCTTCTTTCCTTTTGTCTTTAATTCTTCTACAAAGAAAAATTCTGAAGAATCAAAGATATGTCCCTGTTTGCATTTTATAAGCTGGTCAGTTTTGCTTCCAGGTTTCTGAGGTTTTTGAACACCAAAAGTACATCTCAGAAATAATCCCATGCTATACTCAAAAATCATTTTCCACAGTTGTTAGCCCATAGCACCAATTTTCCTTTTGAAAACACACCAAAAAATAATCATTTTTGGAGACAAATTCTCATTTAGAATGATTCAAAGAGAATACAAATTTGATGATCACCCTGAGAGCCCAAGTAATAGATATCAGGAAATTATAATAAAATTTATGGTGGCCTTAAAATTGTTTAACTCCTTCAAGAAACTCTGAATTATAGGGTAGTATATATAACCAAGGACTGGCAACAATTCACCAAAGTCCAGAAGAGTTTCTCCTTTGAGTGTGTAGGCAAAGATGCTTAAGTTGTTCCCCTTTGAAAAATAAAGATTATTTATTATTTACCTTCCTGTGCATCAGACACTCCTGAAACATGTCTATAACTCATACTTTCTCAGGTTTGAGCTTCAAGGTCTCCAAGTGCATGAGAAAGTAGTAGAACAGAGAGCCAACAAACTTGGGGGGTTTTGTTTGTGTGTTTGTTTGTTGTTTGGTCTGATTTTGGAGGGAATGAAAAGGGGGGAGAGAGAGAGAGAAAAAAAGGTCAGAGAGAGACAGAGACCCCAACACCTTCACAAAGAAATCCACAGAACAGAACTGAAGTAAGTGAATCAGAACACACCAAGAATACAATGATTTTTTCCCTCTAGATGATTATTCTAGTGGGAAGAAAGATTTGAAACCACTGAATGTTTTTTTCTTTTCTGATAACCACCTATGGCTTTCTCCAAAGAAACACATGTAAAATCTGGCAGGTTGTTTTCAGTTCTGTCAGGAAAATATTTAGTAACAGCCTTGTAAAAGCAAGTACTCACAGCAGCCCCAGGGAGCCGTGGATTTGCTTTGTAGTCTTGTGTCTTTCAACAAGTTCCTTTGTTGCTGTGTGTGTTCTCTCACAAAGGCCTAACTTCTTCTACAGATGGATTTACAACTCTCTCTGCATGAATGTTGTCTTGAAGTATACAAACACTCTAAGCAGGCTCTGTCTGATGGTCTCGGCACCTGCAGGTCCCTAAAAGCGACCCACAGGATGGGAAAGGTGAAATTCATATTGACTGACCCCATAAAGATGTGGTGAAGCTTGATAGGCTAGTAGCTTTAAAATATTTTCAAGGTAAAAGCACTACATAAAAAGCTCTGTATTCTCAACATAATTTGCCAGCAGAAAGAAATGTGACCTGGGTAATGAGTACTTCCCATTTCATAAAGTGTTTGTCACCAGCAAATCCCTTTTTGAAATTTAGATAAATTTCTAAGATGCATAAGAAACAAAGCTAAGCTGTAGTTTGCTGCTATGAAATTTCTAATCTGGCAGGTACCATTTGTCATCCCAAACAAGTGTTTACAATCAAAATCTAATATCACAATTTCTTTACATGATATATGTGTTAAACATTATACCCACTTATCAGTTATACCAGGTCAAAAACTGACAAGTATTTGTTCTAAGATAGGACATTATTGAACAATATAATTTTTTATTGAGAACATCTCCACTTACTATATCTGTAACTTTGAGAACATTACTGAATTCTCCGGAGTTATTTCGTCATCTATATAAGCAAGGCTAATGATCGGCTCCCTAAGCGCGGGCGGCGGCGAGAGCCGGCTCCCTAAGCGCGGGCGAGAGGAGCTACCCTGTGTCCAAGCTCAGGGGCAGCGGCCTAGAGTGACAGGCTACGACGGCGCAGGAACAGCCGAGAGGAGCAACCCTGTGTCGGAGGTCAGTGGCTGCCAGGAGGAGCTACCCCGCGTCTGAGGTCAGGGGCGGTGACCCTGAGGAGCCACCCTGAGCCCGAGGCCAGGGGCGGTGACCCTGAGGAGCCACCCTGAGCCGGAGGCTAGAAACGGCAGCTGGAAGGAGTCACCCCCGCCCGAGGCCAGGGCCTGCAGCCTGGAGGAGCAACCCGAGGAGCAGTGGCTGCGCAGGTGCAGGAGGGCCTAGAGGAGCTATCCCACATTGAAGGTCAGGATCTTTGGCGGTAAGGAGATAACCCTCATCCAAGGTAAGGAGCAGTGGCTGAGCTTTGCTGGAGCAGCTGTGAAGAGATACCCCCACCGCCAAGGTAAGAGAAACCCAAGTAAGATGGTAGGTGTTGCCAAGAGGGCATTAGAGGGCAGACACACTGAAACCATATTCACAGAAAACTAGTCAATCTAATCACACTAGGACCACAGCCTTGTCTAACTCAATGAAACCAAACCATGCCTGCCGGGCAACCCAAGATGGACCGGTCATGGTGGAGAGGTCTGACAGAATGTGGTCCACTGGAGAAGGGAATGGCAAGCCACTTCAGTATTCTTGCCTTGAGAACCCCATGAACAGTATGAAAAGGCAAAATGATAGGATACCAAAAGAGGAACTCCCCAGATCATTAGGTGCCCAATATGCTACTGGAGATCAGAGGAGACATAACTCCAGAAAAAATGAAGGGATGGAGCCAAAGCAAAAACAATACCCAGTTGTGGATGTGACTGGTGATAGAAGCAAGATCCGATGCTGTAAAGAGCAATATTGCATACGAACCTGGAATGTCAGGTCCATGAATCAAGGCAAATTGGAAGTGGTCAAAGAAGAGATGGCAAGGGTGAACGTCAACATTCTAGGAATCAGCGAACTAAAATGGACTGGAATGGGTGAATTTAACTCAGATGACCATTATATCTACTACTGCGGGCAGGAATCCCTCAGAAGAAATGGAGTAGCCATCATAGTCAACAAAAGAGTCCAAAATGCAGTACTTGGATGCAATCTCAAAAATGATAGAATGATCTCTGTTTGTCTCCAAGGCAAACCATTCAATATCACAGTTATCCAAGTCTATGCCCCAACCAGTAATGATGAAGAAGCTGAAGTTGAACGGTTCTATGAAGACCTGCAAGATGTTTTAGAACTAACAAACACCCAAAAAAGATGTCCTTTTCATTATAGGGGACGGGAATGCAAAAGTAGGAAGTCAAGAAACACCTGGAGTAACAGGCAAATTTGATCTTGGAATGCAGAATGAAGCACAGCAAAGGCTAATAGAGTTTTGCCAAGAAAATGCACTGGTCATAGCAAACACCCTCTTCCAACAACACAAGAGAAGACTCTACACATGGACATCACCAGATGGTCAACACCAAAATCAGATTGATTATATTCTTTGCAGCAAAAGATGGAGAAGCTCTATACAGTCAGCAAAAACAAGACCAGGAGCTGACTGTGGCTCAGATCATGAACTCCTTATTACCAAATTTAGACTGAAATTGAAGAAAGTAGGAAAAACCGCTAGACCATTCAGGTATGACCTGAATCAAATCCCTTATGATTATACAGTGGAAGTGAGAAATAGATTTAAGGGACTAGATCTGATAGATAGAGTGCCTGATGAACTATGGAATGAGGTTAGTGACACTGGGCAGGAGACAGGGATCAAGACCATCCCCATGGAAAAGAAATGCAAAAAAATCAAAATGGCTGTCTGGGGAGGTCGTACAAATAGCTGTGAAGAGAAGAGAGATGAAAAGCAAACGAGAAAAGGAAAGACACAGGCATCTAAATGCAGAGTTCCAAAGAATAGCAAGAAGAGATAAGAAAGCCTTCTTTAGCGATCAGTACAAAGAAATAGAGGAAAACAACAGAATGGGAAAGACTAGAGATCTCTTCAAAAAATTAGAGATACCAAGGAAACATTTCATGCAAAGTTGGGCTCAATAAAGGACAGAAATGATCTGGACCTAACAGAAGCAGAAGATATTAAGAAGAGGTAGCAAGTATACACAGAAGAACTGTACAAAAAAGATCTTCATGACCCAGATAGTCATGATGATGTGATCACTAATCTAGAACCAGACATCTTGGAATGTGAAGTCAAGTGGGCCTTAGAAAGCATCACCACGAAAAAAGCTAGTGGAGGTGATGGAATTCCAGTAGAGCTATTTCAAATCCTGAAAGATGATGCTGTGAAAGTGCTGCACTCAATATGCCAGCACATTTGGAAAACTCAGCAGTGGCCACAGGACTGGAAAAGGTGAGTTTTCATTCCAATTCCAAAGACAAGCAATGCCAAAGAATGCTCAAACTACCGCACAATTGCGCTCATCTCACATGCTAGTAAAGTAATGCTCAAAATTCTCCAAGCTAGGCTTCAGCAATACGTGAACTGTGAACTTCCTGATGTTCAAGCTGGTTTTAGAAAAGGCAGAGGAACCAGAGATCAAATTGCCAACATCCACTGGATCATGGAAAAAGCAAGAGAGTTCCAGAAAAACATCTATTTCTGCTTTATTGACTATGCCAAAGCCTTTGACTGTGTGGATCACAATAAACCATGGAAAATTGTTCAAGAGATGGGAATACCAGACCACCTGACCTGCCTCTTGAGAAATCTGTATGCAGGCCAGGAAGCAACAGTCAGAACTGGACATGGAACAACAGACTGGTTCCAAATAGGAAAAGGAGTACATCAAGGCTATATATTGTCACCTTGCTTATTTAACTTCTATGCGGAGTACATCATGAGAAACGCTGGACTGGAAGAAACACAGGCTGGAATCAAGATTGCCGGGAGAAATATCAATAACCTCAGATATGCAGATGACACCACCCTTATGGCAGAAAGTGAAAAGGAGCTAAAAAGCCTCTTGATGAAAGTGAAAGAGGAGAGCGAAAAAGTTGGCCTAAAGTTCAACATTCAGAAAACGAAGATCATGGCATCTGGTCCCATCACTTCATGCGAAATAGATGGGGAAACAGTGGAAACAGTGTCAGACTTTATTTTGGGGGGCTCCAAAATCACTGCAGATGGTGACTGCAGCCATGAAATTAAAAGACACTTACTCCTTGGAAGAAAAGTTATGACCAACCTAGATAGCATATTCAAAAGCAGAGACATTACTTTGCTGACTAAGGTCCGTCTAGTCAAGGCTATGGTTTTTCCTGTGGTCACGTATGGATGTGAGAGTTGGACTGTGAAGAAGGCTGAGCACCAAAGAATTGATGCTTTTGAACTGTGGTGTTGGAGAAGACTCTTGAGAGTCTCTTGGACTGCAAGGAGATCCAACCAGTCCATTCTGAAGGACATCAACACTGGGATCTTGGAAGGAATGATGCTAAAGCTGAAACTCCAGTACTTTGGTCACCTCATGAGAAGAGTTGACTCATTTGAAAACCTCTGATGCTGGGAGGGATTGGGGGCAGGAGGAGAAGGAGACGATAGAAGATGAGATGGCTGGATGGCATCACGGACTCGATGGACGTGAGTTGAGTGAACTCAGGGAGATGGTGATGAATAGGGAGGCCTGGCATGCTGCAATTCATGGAGTCGCAAAGAGTCGGACACGACTGAGCAACTGAACTGAACTGAGTGGTAGTACCAACCTTACAGGATTGTTGTGAAACTTTAAAAAGAATTAAGTAAAACTGAATTTATTAACTCTAAATTAGTATCTGTTGCTAGAAGCAGCCGAAACATCATCTTGCAATAATGCCAGCACTCCTTTAAGCAAACACTTCTGAAAAGGCTCTGCATCCTAGGTCTAAAGATTTCCTTAGTCTAAAGATTCTCTTGGACTGGTGACCAAATCCTCTATTAGTTTCAAGGGTTCTGTGAACCCTCTGAGATGGAATGTGGAATGGTATGACTATGAGGTATATACATTTTTCTAGGAAACCTTATATCTTTCACCATATTGAGAGATTAAGAATCACTGCCATGCTCTCTTTTCCAGTAAGCAGCTTTAGGTGACCTCTAAACATGTGTGCTATTCACTTGACCGAGACAACCCCACCGAATCATGCAAATCAAGAGGTTAAAATCTTCATGTTCACTTTAGGAACACTCGTGAAACTGTCCAGGCCATTAAGCATATGCCTATCTGAAAACCACCAAGTATCTGGGGGATGTCACTTTAAAGAAGCAACTGGTGCTACGGCATCATTACAGTGGTGGAGTTGGTAGGTGTGCATAGGCCCAGCAGTAGGGCTGGATGCTGGGTCGGTGGCCCAAAAAGAATGATAAATTTTTCCTGCACATATGCAAAAATGTAGAGAGTAATGCTGAACGTAAGGGCTTAGAGGTAGATTCTCTTGTCATTGAGCACATCCATGTGAACAAAGTCCCCAAGATGGGGCACAGGACTAAAAGATCTCATGGTTGGATCAACCCATACATGAGCTCTCCTAGCCACACTGAGATGAAAAAGAACAAACTGTTCCTAAACCAGAAGAGGAGGTTGCACAGAAGAAAAAGATATCCCAGAAGAAACTGAAGAAACAAAAATTTATGTCCCAAAAATTAAAGTCAGAAAAAATAGATGTAAATAAAAGTGGGAAAAAACGGGAAAAACAATCATTGCCATAAGTCAACTTAGGTTAATTTTTCTGCCTTCTACTTCAGTGGAGAACCAAAGTCCCCTTCAGGGCAGAGTAACCAGCCCAAAGACGGAGCATGAAGCCCACACCCCGGTTGTTGCTGAAGCTGTACCCTAGACCAGCTTCTTCAAGCTTCTTCTTCCAATAGTTGTGGTCCTAGACCTGGCTCTCTTCTACAGTCTCCACTCATCCTCATCTCAGGTCTAACCATGACACATGACAGGAGACATGTAAGACTACCTAGGCGAATGCTCTGGGCATTGTTGCTCTGGCAACATTACCTCACCTCTGCAGCCTTGTGCGGTCATGGAAAGATCATGACCTTTGAAATAAGAAGACTTGTGTCTAATTCTCTCCCACCATTTACTGGATGTATAAGCTTGGAAAAGTTTACTTAAGTCATTTCTCCCACCTTCTATAAAATAAATGCAATAAGATTTACTTAAAAAAAAAGATTTACTTTTTGAATTTATCATTAGAGAAGGGTGATAATGCAGACAATATAGAAAAATGTAAACATATGCCAGGCAACAGTGGATGCTCAGTAATATTCTCTTCTCATTTCTGGGTTTCAATTCAACTCCTTTGGTTACCTGCCAAGGAATCAGATCCCTCTAGGATCGAGCTCTGGCCCACACTGGCTTCTTTTTCCTTACTCCCAAATAAACACACCCAAACCTGATCAGAGTCCAGTTCAGTCACTCAGTTGTGCCCAACTCTTTGTGACCCAATAGACTGCAGCACACCAGGCTTCCCTGTCTCAGAGCTTGCTCAAACTCATGTCCATTGAGTTGGTGATGCCATCCAACCATCTCATTCTCTGTCGTTCCCATCTCCCACATTGAACCTTCCCCAGTATCAGGGTCTTTTCAAATGAGTGGGCTCTCCACATCAGGTGGCCAAGGTATTGGAGTTTCAGATTCAGTATCACTCCTTCCCATGAACATTCAGGGCTGATTTCCTTTAGGATGGACTTGTTGGATCTCCTTGCACTCCAAGGGACTCTCAAGTGTCTTCTCCAACATCGCAGTTCAAAAGCATCAATTCTTTGGTGCTCAGCTTTCTTTATAGTACAACTCTGACATCCATACATATCACATCCATGACTACTGAAAAAACTATAGCTTTGACTAGACGAACCTTTGTTGGCAAAGCAATATCTCTGCTTTTTAATATGCTGTCTAGGTTGGTCATAACTTTACTTCCAAGGAGTAAGCGTCTCTTAATTTCATGGCTGCCGTCACCATCTACAGTGATTTTGGAGCCACTCCCCATCCCCCCAAAAAAAGTCTCTCACTGTTTCCATTGTTTCCCCATCTATTAGCCATGAAGTAATGGGATCAGATATCATATTCTTTGTTTTCTGAATACTGAGTTTTAAGCCAGCTTTTTCACTCTCTTCCCTTTCATCAAGAGACCCTTTAGTTCTTCTTGGCTTTCTGCCATAAGGGTGGTGTCATCTGCATATCTGAGGTTATTGATATTTCTCCCAGCAATCTTGATTTCAACTTGTGCTTCATCTAGCCCAGCAATTTGCATCACTCTGGATATTGGTTAAATAACCAGGGTGACAATATACAACCTTGATGTACTTACTCCTTTCCCGATTTGGAACCGGTCTGTTGTTCCATGTCCAGTTCTAATTGTTGCTTCCTGACCTGCATTCAGATTTCTCAAGAGGCAGGTCAGGCGGTCTGGTATTCCGATCTCTTGAAGAATTTTCCACAATCTGTTGTGATCCACGCAGTCAAAGGCTTTGGAGTAGTCAATAAAGCAAGAGTAGATGTTTCTCTGGAACATTCTTGCTTTTTCGATGATCCAGTGGATGTTGGCAATTTGATCTCTGGTTCCTCTGCACCTTCTAAATCCAGCTTGAACATCTAGAAGTTCAAAATTCACGTACTGTTGAAGGCTGGCTTGCAGAACTTTCAGCATTACTTTGCTAGCATGTGAGATGAGCGCAATTGTGTGGTAGTTTGAGCATTCTTTGGCATTGCCTTTCTTTGGGATTGGAATGAAAACTGACCTTTTCCAGTCCTGTGGCCACTGCTGAGTTTTCCAAATTTGCTGGCACATTGAGTGCAGCACTTGAACAGCATCATCTTTTAAGATTTGAAATAGCTCAACTGGAATTCCATCACCTCCACTAGCTTTGTTCATAGTGATGCTTCCTAAGGCCCACTTGACATCGCATTCCAGGGTGTCTGGCTCTAGGTGAGTGATCACACCATCGTGATTATCTGGGTCGTGAAGATCTTTTTTGTACAGTTCTTCTGTGTATTCTTGCCACCTCTTCTTAATATCTTCTGCTTCTGTTAGGTCTATACCATTTCTGTCCTTTATTGTGCTCATCTTTGCATGAAAATTTCCCTTGGTATCTCTAATTTCCTTGAATAGATCTCTAGTCTTTGACATTCTATTGTTTTCTTCTATTTCTTTGCACTGCACTGAGGAAGGCTTTCTTATCTCTCCTTGCTATTCTTTGGAATTCTGCATTCAAATAGGTATATCTTTTCTTTTCTCCTTTGCCTTTCACTTCTCTTCTTTTCTCAGCTATTTGTAAACCCTCGGCAGACAACCATCTTGCCTTTTTGCATTTCTTTTTCTTGGGGATGGTCTTGATCCCTGTCTCCTGTACAATGTCATGAACCTCATTCCATAGTTCTTCAGGCACTCTATCTATCAGATCTAATGCCTTGAATTTATTTGTCACTTTCGCTGTATAATCATAAGGGATTTGATTTATGTCATACCTAGTGGTCTAGTGGTTTTGCCTACTTTCTTCAATTTAAGTCTTAATTTGGCAGTTCATGATCTGAGCCACAGTCAGCTCTGGTCTTGTTTTTGCTGACTCTATAGAGCTTCTCCATCTTAGGCTGCAAAGAGTAATGTGATTTGAATATTTGCCATTTGGTGATGTCCATGTGTAGAGTCTTCTCTTGTGTTGTTGGAAGAGGCTGTTTGCTATGACCAGTGTGTTCTCTTGGCAAAACCCTGTTATCTTTTGCCCTGCTTTATTCTGTATTCCAAGACCAAATTTTCCTGTTACTCCAGGTATTTCTTAACTTCCTACTTTTGCATTCCAGTCCCCTGTAATGAAACAGACATCTTTTTTGGGTGTTAGTTCTAGAAGGTCTTATATGTCTTCAAAGAACCGTTCAGCTTCTTCAGCATTACTGGTCAGGGCATAGACTTGGATTACTGTGATATTGAATATTTTGCCTTGGAAACCAACAGATCATTCTGTCATTTTTGAGATTGCATCCAAGTACTCCGTTTCAGACTCTTTTGTTAACTATGAGGGCTACTCCATTTCTTCTAAGGGATTCTTGCCCACAGTAGTAGATATAATAGTCATCTGAGTTAAATTCGCCCATTCCAGGCCATTTTAGTTCACTGATTCCTAAAAGGTCAATGTTCACTCTTGCCATCGCCTGTTTGACCACTTCCAATTTGCCTTGATTCATGGACCTAACATTCCAGGTTCCTGTGCCATATTGTTCTTTATAGCATCGGACTTTACTTATCACCCATCACATCCACAACTGGGCGTTGTTTTTGCTTTGGCTCCATCTCTTCATTCTTTCTGGAGTTATTTCTCCACTGATCTCCAGTAGCAAATTGGGCACCTACCAACCTGGGGAGTTCATTTTTCAGTGTCCTATCTTTTTACTTTTCATACTGTTTATGAGGTTCTCAAGGCAAGAATACTAAAGTGATTTACCATTCCCTTCTTCAGAGGACCACGTCTTGTCAGAGCTCTCCACCATGACCCATCCATCTTGGGTGGCCCTAGATGGCATGGCTCATAGTTTCATTGAGTTAGATGAGGCTGTGGTCCATGAGATCAGATTGGTTAGTTTTCTGTGATTATGGTTTTCAGTCTTCTGATGAAGGAGGATAAGAAGCTCCTGGAAGCTTCCTGATGGGAGAGACTGACTGAGGGGGAAACTGGGTCTTGTTCTGATGGGTGGGGCCATGCTCAGTAAATCTTTAATTTTCTGTTGAAGAGTGGGCTGTGTTCCCTCCCTGTTATTTGCCTGAGGCCAAACTATGATGGAGGTAATGAAGATAATGGAGATCTCCTTCAAAAGGTCCCATGCATGCACTGCTACACTCAGTGCCCCCAACCCTGACGCTGGCCACCACCGACCCACGACTCCACCAGAGACTCCTGGACATTCACGGACAAGTCTGAGTTAGTCTCTTGTGGGTTCACTACTCCTTTCTCCTGCGTCCTGGTACCCACAAGGT
Organism: Ovis canadensis; assembly: GCF_042477335.2. Lineage (NCBI taxonomy): Eukaryota > Metazoa > Chordata > Mammalia > Artiodactyla > Bovidae > Ovis > Ovis canadensis. The sequence goes on along the minus strand of NC_091263.1, from coordinate 55,204,424 downwards.
TTTGTTTGTGCCATCCAAGAGTCTGTTTCCCCAGTCCTGTGTAAGTTCTGGCAGCTCTATGGTGGGGTTAATGGTGAACTCCTCCAAGAGGGCTTATGCCATACCCAGGTCTACTGCATCCAGAGCCCCTGCCTCTGAGGCAGACCACTACTGACCCATACCTACACAGGAGACACTCAAACACGGTTCTGTCTCAGTCTCTGTCGGGTCTCTGGGTCCTGGTGCACACAAGGTATGTTTGAGCCTTCTTAGTGTCTCTGGCCAGTATGGGGTTGAATCTAAACATGATTTTGCCCCTCCTACTGTCTTGCTGTGGCTTCTCCTTTGCCCTTGGATGTGGGGTATCTCCTCAAAGTTGCACTAACACTACACAGCCACCACTACAGCACCACAGAACTTTTTACCTTGGGGACCTTTTCTGATGGTTACTACTTGTCTGGCATTTATGTTTTTGCATGACATTTGTGGCCTCTAAATTCCCTACCTTAGAATTAGGTCCACTCCAAAGACCACTCCCTGCTACAGTGTGTGAGACTGACTAACCTACTCCCACCTCCCACACTGATCATTTATTTGAACTGCTACTCACTGCAAACTTTAAATGCCATGTTAGGTCTGCAGACTCAATCCTATACCCACCTCTTTTTCAGTCCCTCTATAACAGTGCCAACCACTTCACTCTGCCTGTTAAGGATAAAAAGATCTTTGATTTAATGGGCCTCTGACATTTTTCACATATCATGAAATTTTTAAAATCCACATTAATTAAGCCTAATTAATTAAGGTGTTGTGTTAGTTGCTCAGTCTTGTCCAACTCTTTGCAACCCTATGAACTATAGTCTGCCAGGCTCCTCTGTCCACGGAATTCTCCCAGCAAGAATACTGGAGCAGATAGCCATTCCTTTCTCCAGGGGATCTTCCCAACCCAGGGATAGAACCAGGTCTCCCTCATTGCAGGCAGATTCTTTACTGTCTGAGCCATCAGAGAAGCCCCATTTGAGGGTAATAGTGGTAAACATAAACTTTTTGAGCTCTTAGTGTATGTCAGACACATTTCTGAGCATTTTATGTATATTTTTGCATAGGATCTTCATAACAATTATATACAGTGGATGTAATCATTACCTCTATTTTATAAATGAGGAAACTGAGACTTAGAAAAGTTGAGCCAAAGTTACACAGGTGGTAAGTAAAAAAGACATGGGATTGACAAGGGAATCCTCATTGTAAACAAGTAAGAAGAATGTTTCAGGATATTAATGTCCAGTTAAGGAAGAGGCATTATATATATGTCCCAGTGCTCATCCCAATTGGAGCTCTCTGAAGAAGTGACTGTGCTATAGTCATATATAGCTGACTCAACAACTTCACATAAAAACATAATTTCATGCTACTCGGAAACCTAACCTCAACCCACTTGACAGGTTGTCAGTGTTCTGCTAGTATGTAAGGGGTTTTTCAAAAATTAAATTGAGAGATCACAAAGTTAGTTAAACACATAATCATAATTTTGAGTTAAGTTAGGCATTAGTCAATTTGAATGTTTGGTAATAAGTATCTGTACTATTTAAGAAAATTTGTTATATTTAAGAAGCTGACAAGTTAGCCCTATTATTCTAGTTTTAAACATCTAATTGACTATTGACTTCTGATTTTAGGTGAAGAGGTTTAAGATATTATAACTATGATGTTTAAGATAATTGGATTTACCATGTTCATGGATCAGAAGAATCAATATAGTGAAAATGAGTATACTACCCAAAGAAATCTATAGATTCAATGCAATCCCTGTCAAGCTACCAATGGTATTTTTCAGAGAACTCCAACAAATAATTTCACAATTTGTATGGAAATACAGAAACCTCAAATAACCAAAGCAATCTTGAGAAAGAAGAATGGAACTGGAGAAATCAACTGCCTGACTTCTGACTATTCTACAAAGCTACAGTCATCAAGACAGTATGGTACTGGCACAAAGACAGAAATATTGATCAATGGGACAAAATAGAAAGCCCAGAGATAAATCCACACATCTATGAACACCTTATCTTTGACAAAGGAGGCAAGAATATACAAGGGAGAAAAGACAACCTCTTTAACAAGTGGTGCTGGGAAGATTGGTCAACCACTTGTAAAAGAATGAAACTAGAACACTTTCTAACACCATACACAAAAATAAACTCAAAATGGATTAAAGATCTAAATGTAAGACCAGAAATTATAAAACTCCTAGAGGAAAACATAGGCAAAACACTCTCTGATAGAAATCACAGCAGGATCCTCTATGACCTACCTCCCAGAGTAATGGAAATAAAAGCAAAAATGAACAAATGGGACCTAACTAAACTTAAAAGCTTTTGCACAATGAAGGAAACTATAAGCAATGTGGAAAGACAGCCTTCAGAATGGGAGAAAATAATAGCAAATGAAGCACCTGACAAAGAATTAATCTCAAAAATATACAAGCAACTTATGCAGCTCAATTCCAGAAAAATAAGCGATCCAACCAAAAAATGGGCCAAAGAACTAAACAGACATTTCTCCAAAGAAGGCATACAGATGGCTAACAAACACATGAAAAGATGCTCAACATCACTCATTATCAGAGGAATGTAAATCAAAACCACAATGAGGTACCATCTCACGCTGGTCAGAATGGCTGCTATCCAAAAGTCTACAAACAATAAATGCTGGAGAGAGTGTAGAGAAAAGGGAACCCTCTTACACTGTCGGTGGGAATGCAAACTAGTACAGCCACTATGGAGAACAGTGTGGAGATTCCTTTAAAAACTGGAAATAGAACTGCCATACGACACAGCAGTCCCACTACTGGGCATACATACCGAGGAAACCAGAATTGAAAGAGACACATGTACCCAATATTCATCACAGCACTGTTTACAATAGCCAGGACATGGAAGCAACCTAGATACCCATTGTCAGATGAATGGATAAGAAAGCTGTGGTACACAGCTACACATATACACAATGGAATATTACTCGGCTATTAAAAAGAATGCATTTTAATCAGTGCTAATGAGGTGGATAAAACTAGAGCCTATTATACAAAGTGAAGTAAACCAGAAAGAAAAACACCAATACAGTATACTAACACATATATATGGAATTTAGAAGATGGTAATGATGATCCTATATGAAAGACAGCAAAAGAGAAACAGATGCATAGAACAGTCTTTTGGACTCTGTGGGAGAAGGCAAGGGTGGGATGATTTGAGAGAATGGCACAGAAACATGTATATTATCATATGTGAAACAGATCACCAGTCCAGGTTCAATGCAAGAGACAGGGTGCTCAGGGCTGGTGCACTGGGATGACCCTGAGGGATGGGATATGGAGGGAGTTGGGAGAGGGGTTCAGGATGGGGAACACATGTATACCCATGGCTGATTCATGTCAACGTATGGCAAAAACCACTACAATATTGTAAAGTAATTAGCCTCCAATTAAATAAAATTTTAAAAAACATAATTGGATTTATTATATTTCTGATATTAGCATATATGAGTCAAAATATGGTTGAAAAGCTTGGAAAAGTTTTGCCAAGTGTCTAAAGTATTTACAAAGAAAATAAGTGTAAAACTTGTAAATGCATTTTAAAATACTGATGGAGAAATGTAAGTAAGTAAATGCAAAGGATTACTTCAGTAGAGTTTATTCTTTATAACACTCATAAATTGCACAACAAGATTTCTGAATTAATCTAAATATTTTAAAAACTTAAGTTTCAAATACATGGCTTTAACAAATTAAACATTAATTAAAATCCCAACTTATAGTGAATAGACACTTCTGCATAAAAAAGTACTCCCTTAACTACCAAAAACAAAAAACAAAAAAACCCTCACACTGATAGACCCATAAGCAAGAGTAAGTACTCTAACATAAATCTGGTCATGTCAGACCTTCATCTAAAGTCCCTCTTTGGTCACTCACTACATTGAGGAGGAATTCCAAATTCCTAAGCAACACCTAAGAGGCCCTGCAAAATTGACCTATTCCCACTTCTCTCACCTCATCTTCAGTTATCTTTCTCCTTCCCAAACACACTTACTATCTCCAGTTACACGGGCCATTTTTTCTCGCCATGCTTGCACCACAGGCTCATTACTATAGCAAGGTCTTCATACGCACTGTTCTCTTTCCCTAGAATACTTTTCCCAAAATCTTTTGCATGGCTAGCTCCTGCTTAGCATTTAATTCTCTGCTGAAATGTCACCTCCTCCAAAGGCCTTGCCTAATTATCCCTTCCGCCAACAATGCTGACACATTAATATAAAGTCTTAGAATTACCCTCTATGTCTGAATCACCTTGTTCACTTTTTGGTTTGCACATTTATTTTCCTTCTTTCTCAAATAAAAACTCAATAAGAGAAAACCCTAATTATCTTTCTTTAGACATTGCTTGACACACATTCAGTTCAGTTCAGTCGCTCAGTTGTGTCCGACTCTTTGCAACCCCATGAATCACAGCACGCCAGGCCTCCCTGTCCATCACCAACTCCCAGAGTTCACTCAGAGTCGTGTCGATCGAGTCAGTGATGCCATCCAGCCATCTCATCCTTGGTTGTCCCCTTCTCCTCCTGCACCCAATCCCTCCCAGCATCAGTCTTCTACAGTGAGTCAACTCTTCGCATGAGATGGCCAAAGTATTGGAGTTTCAGCTTTAGCATCATTCCTTCCAAAGAAATTCCCAGGTTGATCTCCTTTAGGTGCTCAATAAATACCTGTTCATAAATTAATTAAAATAAAACTCATCTTTTCCTATTTAATAACAATTATTTTAAAAATGCATCACAATGTAAACCCTGCTCAATATTCTGTAATAGCATAAATGGGAAACGAATTTGAAAAAGAATATACACATGCGTATGTATAGTTGAATCACTTTGCTGCATACCTGAAATTAACACAATACTGTTAATCAACTGTATGCCGATATAAAATAAAATTTCTTTAATAAATAAGTAAAAACATATTCCTACATAACACTGAGTACATAAGAACCAATTATCTGGGGCTTATTTGACAAATTTGATTATGTTACTTTGGGGTAATGTCCATGAATTCTGGAAAATAGGCCAAATGCCAAGCAGAGCATGCCATTCAGATTAGAAGCATTCAAAATATTGGCAAGATGCCTATGGTAATAAGAAACTGATCCAATATTCACAAGAATTTTTAAAGCCATTGTTTTTCCCTGAAATCATGCTGGTATTTCCATAAAGAATACATCGTTATCATCAGAAAACTAAGAGATTAAGGAAGGTAAAATCCTTGCTTCATATAACAACACTCATACAGACAACAGTTTTTAGCAGAACATCACAGTGACTTGTAATAAAATAATCCAAAATCTAAGGCTAAAAAATGCTAGAAACCTACCATACAGAAGAAAGATATGCTCAAGCAGTTGACATCAAGACAGAAAGGTAAGATGTTCAACCTAATCTGTAAATGGAAAACATTTTGGAGATGCATGGGAGGGGACAAACCTCAAGTTCTCATGGGGCACAGAAAATAGCACATCTAACTTCTTTAGTGTACCTTCCTTAAGAGTTCTCCCTTGATTAGGTCGGGAAGACACTGGTTTTAAACACCTGGACAAGACTGAGCGACTTTCTTTTCGCTTTTCACTTTCATGCACTGGAGAAGGCAATGGCACCCCACTCCAGGACTCTTGTCTGGAGAATCCCAGGGACGCGGGAGCCTGGTGGGCTGCCGTCTATGGGGTCACACAGAGTCGGACACAACTGAAGTGACTTAGCAGCATTTCGAAATCAGATTGATTATATTCTTTGCAGCCAAAGATGGAGAAACTCTATATAGTCAGCAAAAACAAGACCAGGAGCTGACTGTGGCACAAATCATGAACTCATTATTGCCAAATTCAGACTTAAAGAAAGCGGGGAACACCACTAGACCATTCAGGTATGACCTAAATGAAATCCCTTATGATTATAGAGTAGCAGTGAGAAATAGATTTAAGGGAATAGATCTGATAGATAGAGTATCTGATGAACTATGGACAGAAGTTCGTGACATTGTACAGGAGATAGGCATCAAGACCATCCCCATGGAAAAGAAATGCAAAAAAGCAAAATGGCTATCTGGGGAGGTCTTACAAATAGCTGTGAAAAGAAGAGAAGGGAAAAGCAAAGGAGAAAAGGAAAGATATAAGCATCTGAATGCAGAGTTCCAAAGAATGGCAAGGAGAGATAAGAAAGCATTCCTCAGCGATCAATGCAAGGAAGTGGAGGAAAACAACAGAATGGGAAAGTCTAGCGATCTCTTCAAGAAAATTAGAAAAGGGAACATTTCATGGAAAGATGGGCTCGATAAATGACAGAAATGGTATGGACCTAATAGAAGCAGAAGATATTAAGAAGAGGTGGCAAGAATACACAGAAGAACTGTACAAAAAGATCTTCATGACCCAGATAATCACGATGGTGTGATCACTCACCTAGAGCCAGACACCCTGGAATGCGACGCTTAGGAAGCGTCACTATGAACAAAGCTAGTGGCAGTGATGGAATTCCACCCGAGCTATTTCAAATCCTGAAAGATGATGCTGTGAAAGTGCTGCACTCAATACGCCAGCACATTTGGAAAACTCAGAAGTGGCCACAGGACTGGAAAAGGTCAGTTTTCATTCCAATCTCAAAGAAAGGCAATGCCAAAGAATGCTCAAACTACCGCACAATTGCACTCATCTCACATGCTAGTAAAGTAATGCTCAAAATTCTCCAAGCCAGGCTTCCGCAAAACGTGAACCATGAACTTCCGGATGTTCAAGCTGGTTTTAAAAAAGGCAGAGGAACCAGAGATCAAATTGCCAACATCTGCTGGATCATCGAAAAAGCAAGAGAGTTCCAGAAAAATATTTATTTCTGCTTCACTGACTATGCCAAAGCCTTTGATTGTGTGGATCACAATAAACTGTGGAAAATTCTTCAAGTGATAAGAATACCAGACCACCTGACCTGCCTCTTGAGAAACCTGTATGCAGGTCAGGAAGCAACAGTTAGAACCAGACATGGAACAAGACTGGTTTCAAATAGGAAAAGGGGTATGTCAAGGCTGTATATTGTCACCCTGCTTATTTAACTTATGTGCAGAGTACATCATGAGAAATGCTGGGCTGAATGAAGCACAGGCTAGAATCAAGATCGCCAGAAGAAATATCAATAACCGCAGATATGCAGATGACACCACCCTTATGGCAGAAAGTGAAGAGGAACTAAAAAGCCTCTTGATGAAAGTGAAAGAGGAGAGGGAAAAAGTTGGTTTAAAGCTCAACATTCAGAAAATGAAGATCATGGCATCTAGTCCCATCACTTCACGGCAAATAGATGGGGAAACAGTGTCAGACTTTATTTTTTGGGGCTCCAAAATCACTGCAGATGGTGACTGCAGCCATGAAATTAAAAGATGCTTACTCTTTGCAAGGTAAGTTGACCACCTAGATAGCATATTCAAAAGCAGAGACATTACTTTGCCAACGAAGGTCGGTCTAGTCAAGGCTATGGCTTTTCCAGTAGTCATGTATGGATGTGAGAGTTGGACTATGAAGAAAGCTGAGAGCTGAAGAATTGATGCTTTTGAACTGTGGTGTTGGAGAAGACTCCTGAGAGTCCCTTGGACCGCAAAGAGATCCAACCAGTCCATTCTGAAGGAGATCAGCCCTGGGTGCTCTTTGGAAGGAATGATGCTAAAGCTCAAACTCCGGTACTTTGGCCACCTCATGCGAAGAGTTGACTCATTGGAAAAGACTCTGATGCTGGGAGGGATTGGGGGCAGGCGGAGAAGGTGATGACAGAGGATGAGATGGCTGGATGGCATCACCGACTCACTGGACATAAGTTTGAGTGAACTCCAGGAGTTGGTGATGGACAGGGAGGCTTGGCATGCTGAAATTCATCTGTTTGCAAAGAGCTGGACACGACTGAGCGACTGAACTGAACTGAACTGAATCCATTTCTCCATTTTCTCAACATCCTATTCCTGTATCAGATTCATTCTCAAGAAAGGCAGATATCATCCATGTTATAGGACATTAGCAATGTATAGAAATGTCTTTTCAAAATTCCAATTACAGCATGTCTTGGTCTGTTATTGAGCATGGAACTAAGAAACAATTAGATTGATAACCTTACAGCACTTTCTGTGAGACTACTTTTGCAAACATTATCAATATCTTTTTTATAAGAGTGTATAGGAAAAGCATTTCTTACAGCTAGGAAATAGTGTGTCTCTCCTATAAATGTGGTATGCTTCCTTTTGCAGCTAATGATAGTCAAATAACTCACTTCTCTTTTTTCCTGGATCATCCAGGAAGGGTTGCACTCATAGCAGGGCCAGTCTTAGTCTAGACTGTCTAGAACAACCTCCTCCCTCCCCTTCTTCTTTTTCCCTTGATCTTGATGCACAGATCTGTCTAGATTACTCTGGGTTTTTTTGCATGTCTTTTTCCTTGAATTGGTTAAAATTTGCTACATAAGTACATGTGATAAAAACAGTGAATAATTTAGTAAAATTATACAACTTCCTTTTACCAAAAAAGATATGTACTAGGTTCTCACAGATTGCAGTAAATGTCTGGAAATAGCTCAGAGTCAATGTATCATCTGAGAATCAGGGGAAGGAAGGGCAAAGAATATTTAACCTCCCTATAAGTATTGTGTTCTGTGAAAACATAAAAGGACAACGTTCATATAAAAGTAGATTGATATAAATGGATGACTATAAGGAAAATAACTGACTATCTGAGATTTAAGGAATCTTAGAGACCTCCAATCCAATCTCCTTGATGTGGACTAGGGACATGTGCATGTGCCTGCATGCTAAGTCACTTCAGTTCTTTGTGATCCTGTGGACTGTAGCTCACCAGGCTCCTCTGTCCATGGGATTCTCCAGGCAAGAATACTGGACTGGGTTGCCATGCCCTCCTCCAGGGGATCTTCCTGACGCAGGGTTCGAACCCATGTCTCTTAAGTATCCTGCACTGGCAGGCGGGTTCTTCACCACTAGCATCACCTGGGAAATTCATTTAATTCATAGAGATGAAATGACTTCTGGAGAAATGGGAAGCTGGTAACTAAATCATGCCTAGAATCTGGATCTCTTTCTTTCCAGATTATGAGTTCGCTAATACTTGAGGAAATATGAGCGCTGGAGGGAGGCAAAGTTCTAGTTTTACTTTCAACTCCTGAGGACGTGTTTTGTGCTCTACAGAGACTGGGAAGATTTAGATTGCACATTAACATTAAATGTAACATTTAATGTACTTAACATTAAAACATGTTAAGTTTGCACAGATCATATCCAATCTGGCTGAAATTCTTCTGGTATCAGTATCTCCCAGTTCCTCCTGAAGACATTCTGAGATTCAGATCCGTTTTAATTTTTCTTTTTTTCCAAGAAAAGAAAAGTATAGGTTTTGTAGTTCAGTCCCTCAATTATGTCTGACTCTTTGCGACCTCATGGACTGCAGCATGCCAGGCTTTCTTGTCCTTCACTATGTCCCAGAATTTGCTCAAATTAACATCCATTGACTCAGTGATGCTACCTAACCATCTCATCCACTGCCATCCTCTTCTCCTTTTGCCTTCAGTCTTTCCCAGCCTCAGGGTCATTTCCAGTGAGTTGGTTCCTCACATCAGGTGGCCAAAGTATTGGAACTTCAGCTTCAGCATTGGTCCTTCCAACGAGTATTCAGGGTTGATATCCCTTACGATTGACTGGTGTGATCTCCTTGCTATCCAAGGGACTGTCAAGCTGATAGCCTTTAAATGTTAGCTTGGCAGTAGCTTGTTAAACTCTTCTTATTTATTGACTTATTCTTAACAGGGAAAATTACACCATCGGTTATTTGTATAAATGAAATTTTTCACAGCTGGCAACCAACTGGTTGATACATAAAAACACATTTAAGATAACACTTAATTGCATTTGATAATCTTATAAGTGGGTACAACCAAAATCAGCATATTTTCATAGCAAGAAAAAGCAAAAACAAAACAATGGTTTACTTTGGATAGTACAGAAGCAATAGTCCTGGAACATTTTCTTCTCACCTTTTACTTTGAGATAATCATAGATTCACATTCAGTTGTAAGAAATACTATAGAGAGCTCTCGCGTACCCTTCACCTAGTTTCTCCCTGTGACAATGTCATGTATCAGTGTAGTAAGATCTCACACCCAAGATTATGACATTGATGAATCTATCAGCCTTACTCAAATTCCAACCATTTTACATCATGCACTCATTTGTGTGGAGATCTGCTTTCAACAGCTACAATTTATTGGGCACTTCTATGATCCAGTTCTTCCTCACAAAAACCAACTTACAGATGGAGAAAGTGAGGCAAAGAGGAAAGTGAAGATTTGAATCTCCATCATTTAACTCTGAAGGCGGAGCTTTTTATACTACACTATAGATATGAGACGCAAGCTGGTTTTAGAAAAGGCAGAGGAACCAGAGATCAAATTGCCAACATCCTCTGGATCATGGAAAAAGCAAGAGAGTTCCAGAAAAACATCTATTTCTGCTTTATTGACTATGCCAAAGCCTTTGACTGTGTGGATCACAATTAACTGTGGAAAATTCTGAAAGAGATGGGAATGCCAGACCACCTAACTTGCCTCTTGAGAAATCTGTATGCAGGCCAGGAAGCAACAAGTTAGAACTAGACATGGAACAACAGACTGGTTCCAAATAGGAAAAGAAGTACGTCAAGGCTGTATACTGTCACCCTGCTTATTTAACTTCTATGCAGAGTACATCATGAGAAATGCTGGACTGGAAGAAACACAAGCTGGAATCAAGAGTGCCGGGAGAAATATCAATAACCTCAGATATGCAGATGACACCACCCTTATGGCAGAAAGGGAAGAGGAACTAAAAAGCCTCTTGATGAAAGTGAAAGAGGAGAGTGAAAAAGTTGGCTTAAAGCTCCACATTCAGAAAATGAAGATCATGGCATCCAGTCCCATCACGCCATGGGAAATAGATGGGGAAACAGTGGAAACAGTGTCAGACTTTATTCTTGGGGGCTCCAAAATCACTGCAGATGGTGATTGCAGCCATGAAATTAAAAGACGCTTACTCCTTGGAAGAAAAGTTATGACCAACCTAGATAGCATATTCAAAAGCAGAGACATTACTTTGCTGACTAAGGTCCGTCTAGTCAAGGCTATGGTTTTTTCAGTAGTCATGTATGTATGCTAGTTGGACTGTTAAGAAGGCTGAGCACCGAAGAATTGATGCTTTTAAACTGTGGTGTTGGAGAAGACTCCTGAGAGTCCCTTGGACTGCAAGGGGATCCGGCCAGTCCATTCTAAAGGAGATCAACCTGGGTATTTCTTTGGAAGGAATGATGCTAAAGCTGAAACTCCAGTACTTTGGCCACCTCATGTGAAGAGTTGACTCATTGGAGAAGACTTTGATGCTGGGAGGGATTGGGGGCAGGAGGAGAAGGGGACGACCGAGGATGAGATGGCTGGATGGCATCATGGACTCAATGGACCTGACTCTGAGTGAACTCTGGGAGTTGGTGATGGACAGGGAGGCCTGGCGTGCTGCGATTCATGGGGTCGCAAAGAGTTGGACACGACTGAGTGACTGAACTGAACTGAACTGAACTGAATATGTGTATTTGATTCATTTCAAAAATTTCATATATAGCTATTCCACAAAAGATTCAAAAGAAATATCAACACAAGCAGTACGTAAAAAAAGGAAAATATCAAAGCCATGAATCAAAAGAAGAGGAAAATTGGACTAATATGATTCAATTTAGCTCTGAGCTTCTTGTTAAAGTAAAGAGGTAAGCTGGATAAGATACAAAATCCTTGATGTCAAAGAAGAGAAATTATTGATTCCTGAAGATACATAAATTTAAAAACCTATATATGTATGTGCATATGCCCGTTGTTTGCTTCATCTCATTTTAAAAATTCTGTCAGGGGTCATATACACCCCAAATCAAACTCTGCCAAGGCATGCTTAATACATAAGTAAAAACAGTTTCTAAAAAGCATACTCCACAAAGCATTAACAATGTGGTCATTTCCAATGACAGCTACTATCAATTCTCCCACTGTATGCTAGTGCCATTCCTCTTGGTAGAGTTTATTTCTCTTTCCCTTGAATACTGGCTAGACTGACTTATCACAAGGGAAGATGGTGGAGGAATGACGGGGAGACCATTTTCTCCCCCACAAATTCATCAAGAGATCATTTGAATGCTGAGCAACTTCCATAAAACAACTTCTAAACACTCATAGAGGACACCAGGCACCCAGAAAGGCAGCCCATTCTCTTCTAAAGGAGTTAGGACAATGGATAAAAGACAAAAAGAGAGACAAAAGAGATAGGGACTGAGACCCATTCTGGAGAGGGTTTCGTGAAGGAGAAGTTTCCACACAATAGGAAACCCTTTCACAGGTGAGTCCATGGGGAGTTTTGGAATCTCAGAAGGCAACATAACTGGGAGAAAAGAAAAAAAACCCACAGAATACACGCCTAACTGCAACTGCAGAAAAGAGAAGTTTCTCACGAAAGGCTCTAACCTAACAACCTAACACACAACTTGGTCCTCTCACAGAACAAAGGATGGAGCAAATACCAAAGGAGGGCAAACCAGTTGCCTAACAGCACCTTGCCACTTGGAGGCAGAGAGGCAGGTTTGGGATAGCCAGAGCCAGAATGTAAGGGGCTGTTACAAACTCAGCCCCAGAGACAGCATCTTCCGCCAAACTGTAAGCAGGCTTCTAGTTGCTAACCACATCTTCCTGAGATCCTGGATGGTTGACATCCACCAGGAGTTTCGCAGCTTGAGATCAGCTCTCTAGAGGAGACGTACAGTACAGGTGAGACGGTACTCTCTCAGCACGCCCGGAAAACCGAGCAGCCAGGACCTGGGAGCTGATTAAGACACACGGCCCACCTGAGACAGTGCACTCGCCAGGCAGCAGTCGCCTGAGCTGCTCAGACCTGGGAAGTGCACAAAACACATGCCCAACACAGAGACGGAGCCAGAACTGTGTCTGAGTGTCTCCGGTGGAGGTATGGGTCAGAAGTGGCCTGCCACCGGGGCTCTGGGTGCTGCAGACCTGGGTATGGCATATGCCCTCTTGGAGGCGGTCACCATTAACCACACCATAGAACCATCAGAACTTACACAGGACTGGGGAAACAGACACTTGGAGGGCACAAACAAAACCTGGTTATAGCAAACACCCTCTTCCAACAACACAAGAGAAGACTCTACACATGGACACCAGATGGTCAATATCAAAATCAGATTGCAGCCAAAGATGGAGAAGGTCTATAGAGTCAGCAAAAACAAGACCGGGAGCTGACTGTGCTCAGATCATGAACTCCTTATTGCCAAATTAAGACTTAAATTGAAGAAAGTAGGTAAAATCACTAGACCATTCAGGTATGACATAATCAAGTCCTTTAAGATTATACAGTGGAAGTGACAAATAGATTCAAGGGATTCGATCTGATAGAGTGCCTGAAGAACTATGGACAGAGGTTTGAGACATTGTACAGGAGGCAGTGATCAAGACCATCCCCAAGAAAATGAAATTCAAAAAGGCAAGATGGCTGTCTCGTGAGGGTTTACAAATAGCTGAGAAAAGAAGAAAGTGAAAGGCAAAGGAGAAGACCCATTGAATGCAGAGTTCCAAAGAATAGCATGGAGAGATAAGAAAGCCTTCCTCAGTGATCAGTGCAAAGAAATAGAGGGAAACATAGAATGGGAAAGACTAGAGATCTCTTCAAGAAAATTAGAGGAACCAGGGAACTTTTCATGCAAAGATGGGCACAATAAAGGACAGAAATGGTATGGATCTAACAGAAGCAGAAGTATTAAGAAGAGGTGGCAAGAATAAACAGAAGAGCTATACAAAAAAGATCTTCATGACTCAGATAATCACGATGGTGTGATCACTAATCTAGAGCCAGACATCCTGGAATGCAATGTCAAGTGAGCCTTAGAAAGCATCACTACGAACAAAGCTAGTGGAGGTGATGGAATTCCAGCTGAGCTATTTCAAATCCTGAAAGATGATGCTGTGGAAGTGCTGCACTCAATATGCCAGCACATTTGGAAAACTCAGCAGTGGCCACAAGACTGGAAAAGGTCAGTTTTCATTCCAATCCCAAAGAAAGGCAATGCCAAAGAATGCTCAGACTTCCACACAATTGCACTCATCTCACACACTAGCAAAGTAATGCTCAAAATTCTGCAAGCCAGGCTTCAACAGTACATGAATCATGAACTTCCAGATGTTCAAGCTAGATTCAGAAGATGCAGAGAACCAGAGATCAAATTGCCCAACATCTGCTGGATCATTGAAAAAGCAAGACATTTCCAGGAAAACGTCTACTTTTGCTTTATTGACTACTCCAAAGCCTTTGACTGTGTGGATCACAACAAACTATGGAAAATTCTTCAAGAGATGGAAATACCAGACCACCTGACCTGCCTCCTGAGAAATCTGTATGAAGCAACAGTTAGAACTGGAGATGGAACAACAGACCCGTTCCAAACTGGGAAAGGAGTACGTCATGGCTGTATATTGTCACCCTATTTATTTAACTTATATAGAGTACATCATGCGAAATGTCGGGCTAGATGAAGCACAAGCTGGGAGATTGCCAGGAGAAATATGAATAACCTCAGATATGCAGATGACACCACCCTTATGGCAGAAAGCGAAGAAGAACTAAAGAGTCTCTGGATGAAAGTGAAAGAGGAGAGTGCAAAAGTTGGCTTAAAAATCAACATTCAGAAAACGAAGATCATGGCATCTGGTCCCATCACTTCATGGCAAATTGATGGGGAAACAATGGAAACAGTGAGAGACTTTATTTTGGGGGGCTCCAAAATCACTGCAGATGGTGACTGCAGCCATGAAATTAAAAGACACTTGCTCCTTGGAAGAAAAGCTATGACCAACCTAGACAACACATTAAAAAGCAGAGACATTACTTTGCCAACAAACGTCCGTCTAGTCAAAGCTATGGTTTTTCCAGTAGTCATGTATGGATGTGAGAGTTGTACTATAAAGAAAGCTGAGCACTGAAGAATTGATGTTTTTGAACTGTGGTGTTGGAGAAGACTCTTGAGAGTCCCTTGGACTACAAGAAGTTCCAACCAGTCCATCCTAAAGGTAACCAGTCCTGAATACTCATTGGGAGGACTGATGCTGAAGCTGAAACTCCAATACTTTGGCCACCTGATGCAAAGAACTGACTTATTTGAAAAGACCCTGATACTGGGAAAGATTGAAGGCAGGAGGAGAAGGGGATGACAGAGAATGAGATAGCTGGATGGCATCACTGACTCAATGGACATGAGTTTGAGTAAACTCTTGGAGTTGGTGATGGACAGGGAAGCCTGGCATACTGAAGTCCATGGGGTCACAAAGAGTTGGATATGACTGAGTGACTGAACTGAACTGAATAACAGAAAAAATAAACTAAAACTGTCTCTGTTTACAAATGGCATGATATTAAATGTAAGAAACATTAAAGGAGTTCATAAAAACCTCAAAAATAATAAATTCAGTAAAACTGAAGTATGCAAAAATCAATATGTATAAATTGTTAATTTTATCCATTAACAGGAACTACCAAAAAGATTTTTAAATCAAGTTTACGTTTAATGAAGGTAATTTTTTTTTGAAAGGACTTCCCTGGTGGCTCAGACGGTAAAGTGTCTGTCTACAATGCAGGAGACCCAGGTTCGATCCCTGGGTCGGGAAGATCCCCTGGAGAAGGAAATGGCAATCCACTCCAGTACTATTGCCTGGAAAATCCCATGGACAGAGGAGCCTGGTAGGCTACAGTCCATGGGGTCGCAAAGAGTCAGACATGACTGAGCGCCTTCACTTTCACCTTCATTAAAAAGAGTAAAATATTTAAGAATAAATTTAAACAAGGAACTGAAAGATCTGTACTGTGAAGACAATAAAATACCTGTAAAAGAAACTGAAGAAGACATAAACAAATGGAAAGCTATTCCATATTTATGGACTGGAAGAATTAATGTTGTTAAATGTCCATACTATGCAAAGAGATCTAGAAATTCAATGCAAACTTTTCTCAAAATTTCAATGGCATTTTCACAGAACTTGAGAAAGACAATCCTAAAATCATGTGGGAACCACAGAAGGCCTCAAATAGCCAAAACCATCTTAAGAAAGAAGAATGAAGCTGGATGCATCACAATTTCTGATTTCAAATTATATTGCAAGTTACAGTAATCAAAACAATATGATTTGGTTAATCATAAATCATAAAAACAGACACATAGGTTAGAAGAGAATAGAGAGCTCAGAAGTAAACCCATGCATACATGGTCAGGTAACTTTTGACAACCGAGTCAGAAATATACAATGGGGAAAGGAAGAGTCTCTCCAATAAACAGTGTTGGGGAAACTGGATATTCATATGCAAAGCAAAGAAAATGGGTCCCTACATCATACATAAGAACTCAACTCAAAACAGATTAAGGACTTACACATAAGAGTTAAAGCTTTTAAAAGTCCTACGAGGAAACACGGGGAGTAAGCTCTTTGTTGTTGGTGTTGGCAATAACTTTTTGGATGTGACACCAAAAGTAAAGTCAACAAAAGTAGAAGAAAACAAGTGGAACTACACGAAACTTAAAAGCTTCTGCACAGTAAAAGAAACCATCAACAGAATGAAAAGGCAACCTATTGAACTGGAGAAGATATTTGCAAATAATACAGCCAATAACAGGTTAATATCCAAAATACAGAAGGAATTCATACAACTTGATAGCAAAAAAAACAAATAACCCAATTTTAAAATGGATAAAGGATCTAAAAAGACATCTTAGATGTTGCAAGAGTCAGACGTAACTTAGCTACTTAACCATCACCAAGGAAGATATACAGATGGCCAACAGATACATGAAAAAGTACTCAGCAACACTGATCATCAGCGAAGTGCAAATCAAAATCACAGTAAGATATCTCCTCAAAACTGTTAGGCTGTATTGATATATTACCAAAAAGACAGGGGATAATAATAAATCCAGGCAAAGATGTGGCAAAAAAAAAAAAAAAAACTCTTGTACACTGTTGATGGGAATGTAAAATGGTATGACCTTCAAGGAAAACAATGTGGAGGTGTCTCAAGAAATTAAAATTAGAACAACCATACAAACCAGCAATTCCAGTTCTGAGTATATATTCAAAGGAAACAAAATCACTATCTTGAAAAGATATGTGCAGTCCCATGTTCATTACAGCACTATTCACAATAGCCAAGATATGGAAACACCTGAGTGTCTGTTGACAGATGAATGCATAAAGAAAATGAGATATTTACATATAATATTATTTACCTTAAAAAAAGGAAAACTTGCCATTTGTGATAACATGGATGAAACTGGAAGGCTTTATGCTACGCTAAGTGAAATAAGCCAGACAGAAACAGACAAATACCATATGGTATCACTGATATATAGTGAAAGTGAAAGTGCTAGTCACTCAGTGATATCCAACTCTTTGCGACCCCATTGACTCTAGCCCACCAGGTTCCTCTGTCCATGGAATTCTCCAGGCAAGAATACTGGAGTGGGGAATCTCCCACATTGCAGGCAGATTCTTTACCATCTGAGCCACCAGAGAAGCCCTGATGCGTGGTATCTAAAACAAAAAAATGCAAACACTTAGAAACAGAGTAGGATAGTGGACATCCAGGGCTGGGCATTGGAGGAAATAGGGAAAGGCTGGTAAAAGCATAGAGACTTTCAGTTATAAAATGAATAGCCCTGAGGATCCAGTGTTTAACATGGTAATTATAGTTGATAAAACTGTATTATAAGTGATTCAAACTAGCTAACTAGCTAAGAGAACAGAACTTAAGTAATCTCTTAAAAAAAAAAGTAAATATATGAGGTGCGATGGATGTGTTAATTCTTGATGGTGAGAATCCTTTCACAACATATACATATAGCAAATCATCATGTTGTATGCTTTAAATATATTACAATTTCATGTGTTAATTGTACCTCAATAAAGCTGAAAAAAATTTTTAATGTTGATACAATAATTAAACATTTTCCAAACAAGCAGTCCTTCTTACATGACTACAATGTGTACAATGCCTAGAAGCAGCTTTTCCAAATGAATTCATCAATAAACATAAAACATAAAATGAATTGCTCTAGTGTTCCCAGACACCCTGTCTAAGCCAGACCACCCTAGGACAGATGATGAAGTTAGTTTGGGTCCAATTCAGGACTACATAACATGGAGTTACATCTTAGGTGATGTCCCCTCAGGCAACTTGAAGCTTTCCAGGGTCAAAGAAGCCCTGCCAAAACCTAAAATCAATAGGGCCATTTAAATGATGACATTCCCAGTGGGTAAAGATATTTGATTCCACACATCAACAGCATGAGCTACTGTCCTGGGCATTCATCAATAGGTCCAAGATCCCATTAAAGCTCTTTAATTTCTGCTTAGTGGTATTAGGATTTAATTGATGGCAAAGACACCACTTGCCACTAAGCAATGATGTTGTGGCAATCAGTAGAAAATGTCTTACACATAGGCCTTTCCAGATATGCCAGGTAATTCTACTGGCTGCATTTATGGGCTTAGAAGTTTTCTTTGACTCTATAGCAGGCCTTTCTTGCTCTGCAAGGCCATCATGCATATCTCATCTTCTTTTACCAGCAACCCAATTTTCCTTTGAGAAACTATTCACCCCTATTGTTGGCGTATGATATTCAGGAGGGACTGAATCCACTTACAGCTTCAAGAAAGGCTCATGACCTAGATCTGGTCAGTCACCTTCGATCAATGCCAGTAAGATGGAAACTTTGAACTTTCACTAGAAATATTATAAATACAAAACTTTACTGTATCCTACTGGAATTATTGAACTGGTCAGATGGTATATGTTTCTGGGAGCCCTCTTGCCATTAGGCGAGACACTGCCTTAAAGAAAACAATGGGGGAAAAAAAATGGATAGATCATTGATGTTCTAGATCCAGCAATTCTAGACATCATGTGTCAGTGTTTTTTCAGTATATAAGCCCATAAAATACCTTTTTTATTCTATCCACTTGTAGTTATATTTCTTAACTTTTGCAATTATTCTAAGAAACTGCAGAAATGTGGGCTATTGTATAAACTATGGGTTAATGAAATGTCACTTATGTCCTGGGACTGCACAATTTATCACATTCCTTTTCTGATTCTCACATCAGAGTACCAAGGCATTTAGAAAACAGCACTTCTACAAATGATATCATACTTGATCTTAAAGTTAAGTGGGCCAATCAGAAAACTGAGATATTCCTGGGATGTATGGCTCAAAAATCAACCCATCAGGTCAAACATGGCACCGAGACTGGAACCCAACTCTTCATGACATGAAAGTTTCTTGAGCTAGAATCAATGGACCTTACAGATCATTTGATTATATGGCTCCTGAACATCAGTCTGTGGACTGGGGAATGTGACCAAATCACCAACAGTTCACAGGGTAATGAGAAAAATAAATACTTTCTAACAGATTTTAATGGAGCTAGTTCATTTCATTTTTATACTCTGAAGTTTAAGCTTTCAAGTTTTTCTGGTGCTAACAGTGTTCTCTTTTGTGAAATAGTAACAATCGATGTAAACAATCTTTTTGGTGAAACAAAACAAGCAACTCTCCCTTTAGAAAGTCCCCTCTATGGAAGAATAGCATAGTCTTTAAAATTATGGTTGTGCAGACTTTGTAATAATAGGGCAAAATGTTCATAATATAGATATACTGAAAAGATATGTAATTATGAAAATACAATTATGTTAAAAATCCAGGTATAGATAAACTACAGCTTTTTCCACAAAGAATTAATTGCACAGAGGGTTATGAGTAATACCTATTTTTGTCTTTAGAGAAGTCTGTTATCCAAATTTTCCACGATAGGAACATAAAACTTTTCAATGTAGAAAAAAGTACATTCATTAAATTTAGTTCCAACTTTTCACTTTCCTGCATTGGAGAAGGAAATGGCAACCCACTTCAGTGTTCTTGCCTGGAGAATTCCAGGCACGGGGGAGCCGTCTATGGGGTCGCACAGAGTCGGACACGACTGAAGTGACTTAGCAGCAGCAGCAGCAGCATGTATGCAGCTGGAGCTTCCTTGGTGGCTCAGTGTTTAGGAATCCACCTGCCAATACAGGAGACATGGGTTCGATCCCTGAGTTGGGAAGATCCCCTGGAGAAGGAAATGGCAACCCACTCCAGTTTTCTTGAATGGGAAATCCCAAGGACAGAGGAGCCTGGCAGGCTACAGTCCACAGGGTCACAAAAGAGTTGGACATGACTCAGCAACTAAACAGCAACATTATGTGGGGGCCAAGAAAGCAATACCCTTTCCTGATAACTTCCATTGCTAGAGAAAATTTGTCAGAGGTTTAGGTAAAAGTGGTATTATTTTTTTCTTGCCAGCAGAATAACTTGTACTAAGCCAAGCAGCCACTGCTCTCAAAGCCATCTTTAATGTCTGATGACCACGACTGCACCTGCATAACTCCAGAGCTTTCTCTCCCCTGTTTGGCCCACAGGTATGCTCAGCTAAGGAGCCATACCGAGCAGGTACCTTCCAATCAAATTGAGGTCAAGGATCCCATCCACAATCACTAAACTAGCACAAACCAAGAGAGAGAAATCAAGGAGCTACAAAGCAGTTAGCACAAGAAATCAAAGTCAGGTAGAAATCTCAGCAGGGAGATAGACAATTTATATTTCCCTAGTGAGGCCCATTCAAGAATAATGGGAAAGCTTCACTGTTTTCAGAATATCAAAACTAATTCTCCTAAAGGTTGGGCTGCCCTGAAATGAACATCTAGGTTGTGACAACTTCCCAGCTCACCCTCACCACATCAAACATCTACTGCGCTTTTTTGGAAACTGATTTTTGTTTGATTTGATTTACATAGCATCTGAAACTCAAGATGACAAAGGATGAAATCTCTTCTTCAAGGGCTTTCCAGGTGGTGCAGTGGTAAAGAATCTACCTGCCAATGCAGGAGATGCAAGAGACAGAAGTTCAGTCCCTGCATGGGGAAGATGCCCTGGAGAAGGAAACGGCAACCCATGCCAGTATTCTTGCCTAGAGAATCCCATGGACAGAGGAGTCTGGCAGGCTATAGTCCAGGGGTCCTCAAAGAGTGGACATGACTGAGTAATTAAACACATCAGAGAAGGCTATAGTTAGATACAATGAAACATTAATGCACATTAGTTCCAAGTGATTATATTTCAGACAGATATTATCAGACACTTTCTTCCCTGTGCCAAAACTGCACACTGCCTATTTCACCAGAGATGCCATCCTTTCCAAAACAAAGGTACTCGATGTTGCCTCAGGAACACTAACAATTACAGTATATACAGAATATTTCTGCCTGCAATGCAAAAGACCCAAGTTAAATCCCTGGGTTTAATTTTCAGACCCAGCCAGAGACACTAAAGGGTCCAAGAAAACTTTATATTCCCCTATATTATAAATTGTTGTTGTTTAGTTGCTAAGTCGTGTCCAACTCTTTGCAACCCCATGGACTGTCACCAGCCAGGGTCCTCTGTCCACGGGATTTTATAGAAAAGAATACTAGAGTGGGCAGTCATTCCATTCTTCAGGGGATCTTTCCAACCCAGGGATTTAACTCGGGTCTTTTGCATTGCAGGCAGATTCTTTACCATCTCAGCCACTAAGGAAGTCCCTAGTTATTACTAGAGTACTTGTAAAATGGTGATTTCCTAATTCCATCATTTCCTCTACATTTATTTGTTGGTATTCTACATAAGAAGAGCTTCCCTTCCTCCCTTCTTTATTTA
Organism: Ovis canadensis; assembly: GCF_042477335.2. Lineage (NCBI taxonomy): Eukaryota > Metazoa > Chordata > Mammalia > Artiodactyla > Bovidae > Ovis > Ovis canadensis. The sequence goes on along the minus strand of NC_091263.1, from coordinate 55,182,513 downwards.
TCTATTTTGTGGCTTAAGTACATCTTGCTCATTTGAACTTTAAGTATCCTATTTCAAGCTAGCTTCTGTGTTATTCAGACATGTCTTCATTTGACTTTAGCAGTTTCTCATTTGCTGGCACAACAAAATGTCCCAAGTTCCCTGTACTTTCCTTGCTCTGGACCTGGAATGAGAATTTCTCCAAGCTCCTCTTAGTGGGAAGTGGTATTTAGAACCCAAAAGCCAGGAACAAGAGGTTCTCACTGCTTGGAGACCCTTTCAGAGGGCAGAACAGGGGATTATAAATAGAAATACTGCTCTTCTGGCTCAGCTGGTAAAGAATCCGCCTGCAATGGAGGAGACCTGAGTTCAGTCCCTGCATTGGGAAGATTCCCTGGAGTAGGGAAAGGCTACCCACTCCAGTATTCTGGCCTGGAGAATTCCATGGACAATATAGTCCATGAGCTCGCAAAGAGTCCAACACAACTGAGCCACTTTCACTTTCACTTTTCACTGAAATCTATATGTACTTTGAATCGTGTGTTTATTGACACTTCTAACCTCAATCCAACAATACACTGGTCTTCCTTACTTGCCTTCATTTCATATTCATTTGTGTTACTATTTTTATTTATTTGCATTACTATTCTTTAACCGTGATACACTGGATAATTCCCTCCTAGATTAGGATAAATACATAGATACATAGATAGATAGACAGACATATGTATATACTCAATCCTATAATACCTAAAAATAATTTCACAATATTCCATTACTACCACTATCAACAGCAACTGTAAATTTAAAAAGTTCAAGATTTCTTTCTAATTCACCTTTAAACTGAGCTGAAAGTGCACAGTCAAGATATTATGTTCAAAATAACAAGTTATTATTTCTTTGCCTTATGTGTAATCATACCATCCACTTCATATATAGTTAGATTCATTTACCTCTGCTTGTTTTGCATTTTTACTCCAAACTGTGTAATTTAATTTTACATTTCCAGTATACAAAACATTAACATGGTTATTGACTACACCAAAGCCTTTGATTGTGTGGATCACAACAAACTGAGGAAAATTCTTCAAGAGACGGGAATACCAGACCACCTGACCTGCCTCCTGAGAAATTTGTATGCAGGTCAAGAAGCAACAGTTATAACTGGACATGGGACAATGGACTGGTACCAAATTTGGACAGGAGTACGTCAAGGCTGTATATTGTCACCTGCTTATTTCACCTATATGCAAAGTTCAGTTCAGTTCAGTTCAGTCACTCAGTTGTGTCCGACTCTTTCCGACCCCATGAATCGCACCTCGCCAGGCCTCCCTGTACATCACCAACTCCCGGAGTTCTCTCAGATTCACATTCATCGAGTCAGTGATGCCATCCAGCTATCTCATCCTCTGTCGTCCCCTTCTCCTCCTGCCCCCAATTCCTCCCAGCATCAAAGTCTTTGCCAATGGGTCAACTCTTCACATGAGGTGGCCAAAGGATTGGAGTTTCAGCTTTACCATCATTCCTTCAAAAGAAATCTCAGGGATGATCTCCTTCAGAATGGACTGGTTGGATCTCCTTGCAGTCCAAGGGACTCTCAAGAGTCTTCTCCAACACCACAATTCAAAAGCATCAATTCTTCAGCACTCAGTTTTCTTCACAGTCCAACTCTCACATCCATACATGACTACTGGAAAAACCATAGCCTTGACTAGACGGACCTTAGTCAGCAAAGTAATGTCTCTGCTTTTGAATATGCTATCTAGGTTGGTCATAACTTTCCTTCCAAGGAGTAAGTGTCTTTTAGTTTCATGGCTGCAGTCACCATCTGCAGTGATTTTGGAGCCCCCAAAAATAATGGCTGACACTGTTTCCCCATCTATTTCCCATGAAGTGATGGGACCAGATGCCATGATCTTCGTTTTCTGAATGTTGAGCTTTATGCCAACTTTTTCACTCTCCTCTTTCACTTTCATAGGAGGCTTTTTAGTTCCTCTTCACTTTCTGCCATAAGGGTGGTGTCATCTGCATATCTGAGGTTATTGATATTTCTCCCAGCACTCTTGATTCCAGCTTGTGTTTCTTCCAGTCCAGCATTTCTCATGATGTACTTAAGGGAAATAAGCAGGGTGACAATATACAGCCTTGACGTACTTCTTTTCCTATTTGGAACCAGTCTGTTGTTCCCTGTCCAGTTCTAACTGTTGTTTCCTGGCCTGCATACAGATTTCTCAAGAGGCAGGTCAGGTGGTCTGGTATTCCCATCTCTTTCAGAATTTTCCACAGTTTATTGTGATCCACACAGTCAAAGGCTTTGGCATAGTCAATAAAGCAGAAAGAGATGTTTTTCAGGAATTCTCTTGCTTTTTCCATGATCCAGTGGATGTTGGCAATTTAATCTCTGGTTCCTCTGCCTTTTCTAAAACCAGCTTGAACATCAGGGAGTTCACGGTTCACGTATTGCTGAAGGCTGGCTTAGAGAATTTTAAGCATTACTTTACTAGCATGTGAGATGAGTGCAATTGTGTGGTAGTTTGAGCATTCTTTGGCATTGCCTTTCTTTGGGATTGGAATGAAAACTGACCTTTTTCAGGCCTGTGGCCACTGCTGAGTTTTCCAAATTTGCTGGCATATTGAGTGCAGCACTTTCACAGCATCATCTTTCAGGATTTGAAAGAGCTCGGCTGGAATTCCATCAACTCCACTAGCTTTATTCATAGTGATGCTTTCTAAGGCCCACTTGACTTCACATTCCAGGATGTCTGGCTCTAGATGAGTGATCACACCATCATGATTATCTGGGTCATGAAAATCTTTTTTGTACAGTTCTTCTGTGTATTCTTGCCACCTCATCTTAATATCTTCTGCTTCTGTTAGGTCCAGACCATTTCTGTCCTTTATCGAGCCCATCGTTCCATGAAATGTTCCCTTTTCTAATTTTCTTGAAGAGATCACTAGACTTTACCATTCTGTTGTTTTCCTCTATTTCTTTGCATTGATCGCTGAAGAATGCTTTCTTATCTCTCCTTGCTATTCTTTCGAATTCTGCATTCAGATGCTTATATCTCTCCTTTTCTCCTTTGCTTTTCGCTTCTCTTCTTTTCACAGCTATTTGTAAGACCTCCCCGGACAGCCATTTTGCTTTTTTGCATTTCTTTTCCATGGGGATGGTCTTGATCCCTGTCTCCTGCACAATGTCACGAACTTCATTCCATAGTTCATCAGGCACTCTATCTATCAGATCTAGGCCCTTAAATCTATTTCTCACTTCCACTGTACAATCATAAGGGATTTGATTTAGGTCATACCTGAATGGTCTAGTGGTTTTCCCTACATTCTTCAATTTCAGTCTGAATTTAGTAATAAGGAGTTCATGATCTGAGCCACAGTCAGCTCCTGGTCTTGTTTTTGTTGACTGTATAGAGCTTCTCCATCTTTGGCTGCAAAGAATATAATCAAGCTGCTTTCGGTGTTAACCATCTGGTGATGTCCATGTGTAAAGCCTTCTCTTGTGTTGTTGGAAGAGGGTGTTTGCTATGACCAGTGCATTCTCTTGGCAAAACTCTATTAGTCTTTGCCCTGCTTCATTCCGCATTCCAAGGCCAAATTTGCCTGTTACTCCAGGTGTTTCTTGACTTCCTACTTTTGCATTCCAGTCCCCTATAATGAAAAGGACATCTTTTTTGGGTGTTACTTCTAAAAAGTCTTGTAGGTCTTCATAGAACCGTTCAACTTCAGCTTCTTCAGCATTACTGGTTGGGGCATAGACTTGGATTACCATGATATTGAATGGTTTGCCTTGGAGATGAACAGAGATCATTCTGTCATTTTTGAGACTGCATCCAAGTACAGCATTTCGGACTCTTTTGTTGACCATGATGACTACTCCATTTCTTCTGAGGGATTCTTGCCCACAGAGTACATCATGCAAAATGCCGAGCTGGATGAAGCACAAGCTGGAATCAAGATTGCCAGGAGAAATATCAATAATCTCAGATATGCAGATGACACCAACCTTATGGCAGAAAGCAAAGAAGAGCTAAAGAGCCTCATGATGAAAGTGACAAAGAAGAGTGAAAAGCTGGCTTAAAACTCAATATTCAGAGAATGAAGATCATAGCAACTGGTCCAATTACTTCATGGAAAAGAGATGGGAAAACAATGGGAGACTTTGTTTCCTGGGCTCCAAAATCACTGGAGATGGTGACTGCAGCCATGAAATTAAAAGACACTTGCTCCTTGGAAGTAAAGCTATGACCAACCTAGACAGCATACTAAAAAGCAGAGACATTACTTTCCAACAAAGGCTCATCTAGTCAAAGCTATGGTTTTACCAGTAGTCATATATGGATATGAGATTTGGACTATACAGAAAGCTGAGTGCCACAGAATTGATGCTTTTAACCTGTGGTGTTTGAGATGACCCTTGAGAGTCCCTTGGATTGCAAGGAGATCCAACCAATCCATCCTAAAGGAAATTAGTCCTGAATAGTCATTGGAAGGACTGATGCTGAAGCTGAAGCTATAATACTTTGGCCACCTGATGTGAAGAACCGACTTATTGGAAAAGACCCTGATACTGGGAAAGATTGAAGGCAGGAGGAGAAGGGGATGACAGAGAATGAGATAGTTGGATGGCATCACTGACTCAATAGACATGAGTTTGAGTAAACTCTGGGAGTTGGTGATGGACAGGGAAGCCTGGCGTCCATGGTGTCACAAAGAGTCAGACACAATTAAGTGACTGAACTGAACTGAAAATCAAAACTAGTTGAAAAAAAAAAAGTATTTTCAGGGTGGCATCATTCTCTTCCCTAATATTTCTAATCCCATTTTCATACTATAGATTAGATTACCAATTTCACTTTTTCATTTTACCCTTTCTGTGTATCCTTTTGCAAAAAAAAAAAAAAAGTTACATAAACAGGTGGACTTTCTTAATTCTTCCATCTTACATAAGAATAATGTAGCATGCTGTATGTGCCTTTCTATACATTGCTTTTTGCATTAATGATAACTCTGGGAATCACTCCATATAAATTCATAAGGATATTTCTGATTATATTCTTAGTACACTACTGTGTGAGCTTTACCATGACTCATTCAAGTAATCTCTAATACACAAGCATTTAGGATGTTTTCAACATTTCATAAGTAAAGATGATGACACAGGTATTCATTTGAACAGAGTTAAACATACTTCTATATGCTGAAAAGTCATTTTTATATCAGTTTTTGTGAAATGTCTAGATATTTCACCAATTTTATACTTTTTATTTGTTTGTTTTGTCTTGGGGTGTTTCTCTTTTATCTCTTCAATTTTTAATAACTGCTCAATTCATATATAAAGAATGTTAGCTCTTTATCATAATGTATCCTATAAATATTTTCTTCCAGCTTATCACTTGTGATTTGGGTTTTTATTTTGTTTTTTTCTTTCCTTGCAAAAGGAATTAAAAATTTTTTTAATTACACAGAGTCAAGTTTTATGGTATCTGAATGTTAAATTATAGAAAACTTTTTCTTGTGCTCACTTTATAAAGGAGTTTTTGTTTATTCCCTGATGCCCAGAGGGTAAAGATTCCATCAGCAATGCAGGAGACCCACATCAAATTCAGGGTCAACAAGAACCCATGGAGAAGGTAATGGTTATCCACTACAGTATTTGTGCCTGGAGAATTCCATGGACAGAGGAAACTTGCAGGATGCAGTCCATGGATACACAAGGAGTTGGAGGTAACTGAGTATGTACACCCACACTATGATATGAAAGGATAAAACTGAGCAAGACTTGTGGGGCTTCTGGGCCTTTCTGTCTCTATGTCTCGACTACAGTCTCCATGATCTTCTCTGAGTTCTAAAAGTTCAGTTCAGTTGCTCAGTCATGTCTGACACTTTGTGACCCCATGCATTGCAGCATGCCAGGCTTCCCTGTCCATCACCAACTCCCAGAGCTTGCTCAAACTCATGCCCATCAAGTCAGTGATGCCACCCAACCAGCTCATCCTTTGTTGTCCCCAACTCCTCCTGTCTTCAATCTTTCCCAGCATCAGGGTCTTTTCCAATGAGTCAGTTCTTCCCATCCGGTGGCCAAAGTATTGGAGTTTCAGCTTCAGCATCAGTCCTTCCAATGAATATTCTGGACTGATTTCCTTTAGGATGGACTGGGTCAATCTCCCTGCAGTCCAAGGGACTCCCAAGAGTCTTCTCCAAAACCGTAGATCGAAAGCACTGATTCTTCGGGCTTAGCTTTCTTTATGGTTCAACTCTCACATCCATACATGACTACTGGAAAAACCATAACTTTGATCAGATGGACTTTTGTCAGAAAAGTAATGTCTGTGCTTTTCAATGTGCTGTCTATGTTGGTCATAGTTTTTCTTCCAAGGAGCAAGTGGCTTTTAATTTCATGGCTGCATCACCATCTGCAGTGATTTTGGAGCCCAAGAAAATAAAATCTCTCACTGTTTCCACTGTTTCCCCATCTATTTGCCATGACGTGATGGGACCGGATGCCATGATCTTCATTTTTTGAATATTGAGTTTTAAGCCAGCTTTTTCACTTTTCTCTTTCACTTTTATCAAGAGGCTCTTTAGTTCTTCACTTTCTGCCATACGGGTAGTGTCATCTGCATATCTGAAGTTATTGATATTTCTCCTGAAAATCTTGATTCCAGCTTGTGCTTCATCCAGCTCGGCATTTTGTATGATGTACTCTGCATGTAAGTTATGTAAGCAGAATAACAATATATAGCCTTGACGTACTCCTTTCCCAATTTGGAGCCAGTCCATTGTTTCATGTTCAGTTCTAATTGTTGCTTCTTGACCTGCATACAGATTGCTCAGGAGTCAGGTCAGGTGGTCTGGTATTCCCATCTCTTGAAGAATTTTCCACAGTTTGTTGTGATCCACACAGGCAAAGTTTTTGGCATAGTCAATAAAGCAGAAGTAGATGTTTTTCTGCAACTCTCTTGCTTTTTATATGACCCAACAGATGTTGGCAATTTGATTTCTGGTTCCTATGAAAAAGAAATCCCCCAAAAAAACAAATGCAAAAAGCCAAATGGCTGCCTGAGCAGGCCTTACAAATAGCTGAGAAAAGAAGAGCACCTAAAGGCAAAGGAGAAAAGGAAAGATATATACATCTGAATGCAGAGTTCAGAAGAATAACAAGGAGAGATAAGAAAGCCTTCCTAAGTGATCAATGCAACAACAACAACAACAACAAAAAAAAAAAAAACAGAGGAAAACAATAGAATGGGAAAGACTAGAGATTTCTTCAAGAAAGTCAGAGATACAAAGGGAACATTTCACGCAAAGACGGGCACAAAAAAGGACAGAAACAGTATGGACCTAACAGAAGCAGAAGACATTAAGAAGAGGTGGCAAGAATACACAGAAGAACTATACAAAAAAAGTCTCAATGACCCAGATAATCACAATGGTGTGATCATTCACCTAGAGCCAGACATCCTGGACTGCAAAGTCAGGCAGGCCTTAGGAAGCATCACTATGAACAAAGCTAGTGGAGGTGATGAAAATCCAGTTGAGCTATTTCAAATCCTAAAAGGTGCGCTGTTAACCTGCTGCACGTAATATGCCAGCAAATTTGGAAAACTCAGCAGGGGCCACAGGGCTGGAAAGGTCAGTTTTCAATCCAATCCCAAAGAAAGGCAATGCCAAAGAATGTTCAAACACAATTGCACTCATCTCACACATCTTGCTCAAAATCCTCCAAGCAAGGCTTCAGCAGTACATGAACCAAGAACCTCTAGATGTTCAAGCTGGATTTAGAAAAGGCAGAATTCCACAAGGGCAGATTTGAATAACTGCTAATCTAGGAAGAGAAGGTATGCAAAGACGAGGGAAGTGTTCTCTGCTTACTTGTTCAGTTGTGTCTGACTCTTTGCGACCCTATAGAGTGCAGCCCACTAGGCTCCTCTGTCCAAGGGGATTCTCCAAGAATATGGAGTAGGTTACCATGCCCTCCTCTAGGGGATCTTCCCAACTCAGGGATCAAACCCAGGCCTCCCACATTGTAGGCAGATTCTTTACCTACTAAGCCACCAGGGAAGCCCAAGAAAACTGGAGTGGGTAGTCTATCCCTTCTCCAGTGGATCGTCCTGACCCAGGAATAAAACCATGGTCTCCTGCATTGCAGGCAGCTTCTTTACCAGCTGAGCTACCAAGGAAGCCCTGCACATCCCCAGAGGGGGAACCAGGACCCCTGTTTCCAAGGCTGCACTGTTGTTTTCCTGGCTGCCCCTCCTTTGTCTTTGCATCTGGTAGCCGGAAAACAACAGTGTAGCCTTAGGGTAGGGTCCTGGCTCCTCCTCAAGGGATGTACTACCAATGTCTTTAAGCTCTTTCAGACATCAGCATTCTTCATACCAAAGAAAGCCCACCTGAGGCTACATTAAATGAATCAGAGAAGCTCATTAAGACCAGATTAGAGGAGTGGAGGCCCAGCACACATCCTAATCTTGTCAGCACCTTGCTATAAAACTCCTCATCAAATCCTCCCCTGTTGGAACACATAGTTTTTGGCAGCAAGAGCCCCATATGTTCCTCTTTGCCTGACAAAGCAATAGAGCTATTTTTCCTTCTTCACACAAAACTCTGTCTCTGAGATTTGATCTAGCACAAGTGCACAGAGGCTGAGCTTTTGGCATCAAGGGCAAGCATATAGGAATAAAATACTATTTGCCTACTGACCTCAGGGAAAATTCAAAGATGCATAAACTTTATTTCTGCAGGCCTTTCATCTCCTGACAGTGTAGCTTTCATTTTCGCTAACCCCAGGTTTCCTCAGCAGGCCAGCTTCACGAGAGAGCTGCAAACTAAACCTAAATTACTAAAGAAGGTACTGCCCACTCATCATAACCACAGGAATCTTTCTCTAGAGCAAATAATAACTTGTAGTGCAAATTTACTTTATAATCATCTACTTTTATAAAGCAAGGATCACTTATATTTTATTATCTCTCATTGATGGTACATTTTCTCTTATTATTTTTCTTATCAAGTAATCTATGTTTGGGCTTCCCCGGTGGCTCAGACGGTAAAGAATCTGCCTGCAATGCGGGAGACCTGGGTTAGATCCCTGGGTAGAGATGATCCCCTGGAGAAGGGAACAGCTAACCACTCCAGTATTCTGGCCTGGAGAATTCCATGGACAGAGGAGCCTGGCAGTCCATGAGGTTGCAACGAGTCAGACATGACTGAGCAACTTTCACACAATACAACAATTTATGTTTATTATAGAAAAATACAACAGTCAAGTTAAAAGAAAACTTCTGAAATTGTTAACATTATAGGACCTATTACTATATTAATATATCCTTATTTGAAATATTGAATATACTGTATTCAATAAGACTATATTTACTATATTATTGACTGTAGCCATGAAATTAGAAGACACTTGCTTTTTGGAAGGAAGGCTATGACAAACCTAGACAGTGTATTAAAAAGCAAAGATATCACTTAGCTGACAAATGTCCATATAGTCAAAACTATGGTCTTTCCAATAGTCAGGTACAGATGTTAAAGTTGGACCATAAAGAAGGCTGAATGTTGCAGAATTGATGCTTTCAAATCGTGGTGCTGGAGAAGACTCTTGAGAGTCCCTTGGACAGCAAGGGGATCAAATCAATCAATCAGATTCTAAGGAAAATCAACCCTGAATACTCGTTGGAAGGACTGATGCTGAAGCTCAAGCTCAGTCTCCAATACTTTGGCCACTGGATGCGAACAGCCAACTCATTGGAAAAGACCCTGATGCTGAGAAAGATTGAAGGCACAAGGAGAAGAGGGCAACAGAGGATGAGATGGCTGGATGGCATCACCGGTTTAATGGACATCAACTTGGAAGAACTCTGGGAAACAGGGAGGGACAGGGAGGCAGGGCATGCTGGAGTCCATGGGATAGCAAAGAATCAGACACAACTTAGTGACTGAACAACAACAGTATTTACTATACTTTCCATTTTGTTATTTATTTGTATTTTCCCTTAGTATAAAAATTTTCCATGATATTATCACCAACATAAGCATTTTTAAAGGCTATATGGTATTCCACTATATAAACTGTAGGGAAGAGAAGTGGAGCAGAATTTACCACCCCAAAATGTCTCTTTCACATGCAGATTATTTCAAGCTGAAAACCCCAGAGGCCCAAAAGATTCAGGAAGAAACTTTGATCTTCTGCCTAAGGCTAAAAGAATGTAGATACAGGACCTATTCCCTGAATAGATCTATCACCAGAGATAACTGCAAAGAATGTGGGTTAGGCCTGGTGGAAGCAGGGTCTAGAGATGAGTCCACTGTGTCCCACTGTCACTGCTTGGCCCACAAACATTTATTTACCAACCTTTTGCTTTTCCAACTCCTTGTTAATGGCTTTCCTTTCCTTTCAAGCCCCAAACCACTACCCTCAACATCTCCCCTTGTCTTTATCTGAAGATGCTTTTTAAGGTGAAGGTTTCAGTCATTCTAGCAAGCTACTGTATTTTCCTGAGTCTTTCCCATATAATTATTATTAAGCTCTTCTTTGACTTTCTCCTGTTAGTCTTTCTCGCATTGACTTAATTCTTAGAACAGACAGAAGAACCTAGAAGGGTAAAGGAAAATTTCTTCCTCCCCAACAAAAGACAGAAAATATTTAATCATGTATTATGCACTTAGGATGTTTGGCTTTTCTGTTTACTATCATAAACAATAAAATTACTTAAAGACACATGCCTTTGTGAATTTGTCAAGATATCTCTTTAGGATAAATATATAGACATAGACTTGTTGGATCAAACAGTATACAAGAATTTTTTATATACACAGCTGAGTTGCCACCAGCAGTGTTTGAAAATAACTGTTCCCTTTACACACACCTACCCCACTTAGTGTTATCATTCTTACTAATGCCTTTTTATCTCAATTTCTTAACACAAGACTGAACAGCAAATGTAAAGCTCCACTGAAGCACAAGACAAACAAATTTAGAACAAAATATTACTGATGTGTGTCTAAAACATTGCAAAACTCCTCCCAGCCTCTGAACATCTATAGAAACATCTGAGAAACCACTTCATTCAAACACGACAATTTTTTTACTCTGCCTATACAACTTAGTCTTTAAGACCTTAAACTTCAGTGCAACTTCTGAACAGCTCTTCCCATTCAATAGGAGCTCAAGCTTGGTTCTGATTGTAAATAAATAAGAAGGTCCCTAACCAAGAAGCATAGACTCAAGAAAGTTATAGGAAGAAGCTTACATAAAAGCTTCTCCCATTAGGTCTGAACTAATTAAAACTCCAAGATAATTCTCCCTCATCAGTTACTGGCTAAACACATTTGCCTTAGAAATTTTCACTTCAGGTTCTAGTCTAATGGCCCACACTTCTAAATTACACTTTTAATTGAAAAGCAACAATACAGAATTTTTTTTTTTCACGACCATCTGTGCTTTCCGAAGAACACGTGACTGCTACTGATAAATCCACTATTTTGCACACCCCAATCTTTATGTTTAGGGTTTGAAAGGCTTAGGAAAATAATGCTGTTCCACAAAAACAGTATGTGATCAGAAACACTTGCTTTAAAATTTTATATTTGGTGTGTGAAACTTCTTAACAAGTGTTTATTAAACTGCATAATTTCAAAGCCTGAAGTGGTATATTGCAATGTTTTCCTGGGAGTTGATCACATTTGCATATCCTTTTACACTTCTTGGGAAATTAATATTGCCTTTTGTTTCTTGAACTTAGCTAATATAACTTGCCATTTTTACTTTTCATTGCTATGAGTAATACAGAGTGAACCCCCAAAGGGATCCCTGCAATGCCTACATAAGCTTTATTCTCTTGCTGTTACATTTTTTCATATGAATACATTAAATCAAGATTAATAAACCTTTGCAGAATTCACTGGCCTTGCAAAAAGGCAAGATTCATAATGGTAAAGGCTGCCCAGTGAGTAAAGGAAAATTCCTCTTAAAACTGGAGCCAAAGGCCAGGGTTTACAGAGCCCTCATTACATCCAACAGCTTGCCAGAGATCCTTCACCAAGAAAGGAATATTTCAACAATGGCTCAAGTCTAAGCAACAGTGGCTTCACCACCAAGATACAAAAACCCAGCTGGTGAAAATTAGACTGCTTTCTCTCAAGCAAACTTCTTTGTCAGAAGTTAAAACTGACCATGATTTTAGGATTTTAAAAATTCCAGCTGAAGCACATGAGGTTGAAAATGGGATGATAATCAAAGAAAGAGTATGGCAGAAGCTGAGAAAAGAGGAACATCAGGAGTAGCTAAGAACTCCACAAAGCAAATCAAATGCAGAAAAGGGAAATCCCTGAAAATACCACATACCACACTAGACAAAGGTCACTGGAAGCCTCCAAGGATCATCCTTCACTCATCTGCCCTGTAGAGGAGAAAAACAATGGTCTATCTATTGCTCTGAGTTCTTGGCTGAGACCCCTATAAAATGAGATTTAATGGAGAAAAAAATGTATATATGTACAGGAGCCCTAAAACATGAGACTCAAAAAGCAACCAGAGGATTGAGGCTGATGTGTTGATACTATCCTGAGTTAACGGAAAGGAAAGGGGTCTGAGACTTCAAAGTTGTTGTTGTTGTTAAGTCCCTAAGTTGTACTGGACTCTTTGTGACCCCCTGGCCTGCAGCCTGCCAGGCTGCTCTGTCCATGGGATTTCCCAGGCAAGTATATTGGAGTGGGTGCCATTTCCTTCTCCAGGGGATCTTCTGACCCAGGGATAGAACCCACCTCTTCTGTGTCTCCTGCATTGGCGGGTTGATTCTTTACTACTGAGCTACCAAGGAAGCCCAAGAATTCAAAAAGAGGAAGGCAATCTACATGAAGGTGAGAGAAGTCTGGAAAGCAAAGGTTATCCTGCCAGGCAGGTAAGTCACTCTAATTAAAAAGTTCTCTGGCAATAGCTATCTTCTCATTCTAATGTAAATTTCCTTTTAAAATATAGATTTTCCTTACAATATAGATTTTTCCCTACAAAAATTTAGATCTACAAATGTAGAATTCCTTAACTTCTACTCTGTTTTCAGAGCTTCTCCTATGTTGCAGTTTCTTAAATACAATCAGCTTAAAATAACCTTTATGCCAAAGGGGTATATTTTGGGGTGGCCCATTCTGCTCCCCTTCCACCTCTCCCAGCAGCCGCTCTGTCTAGTTGACAATTTAGTCAAGGCCAGGAAACCTAAATAGAAACCTGAAAGAAAAGCTGGGAGCAATTTCAAGATACCTGACCACTGGGATAAATACCCCATACCTGTCAGAAAGCTCTTTCTACTGTAACATTCAGAAAACAAAGATCATGGCATCCGGTCCCATCACTTCATGGGAAATAGATGGAGAAACAGTGGAAACAGTGTCAGACTTTATTTTTGGGGGCTCCAAAATCACTGCAGATGGTGACTGCAGCCATGAAATTAAAAGACGCTTACTCCTTGGAAGGAAAGTTATGACCAACCTAGATAGTATATTCAAAAGCAGAGATATTACTTTGCCAACTAAGGTCCATCTAGTCAAGGCTATGGTTTTTCCAGTAGTTATGTATGGATGTGAGAGTTGGACTGTGAAGAAGGCTGAGTGCCAGAGAATTGATGCTTTTGAACTGTGGTGTTGGAGAAGACTCTTGAGAGTCCCTTGGACTGCAAGGAGATCCAACCAGTCCATTCTGAAGGAGATCAGCCCTGGGATTTCTTTGGAAGGAATGATGCTAAAGCTGAAACTCCAGTACTTTGGCCACCTCATGCGAAGAGTTGACTCATTGGAAAAGACTCTGATGCTGGGAGGGATTGGGGGCAGGAGAAGAAGGGGACGACAGAGGATGAGATGGCTGGATGACATCACTGACTCGACGGACATGAGTCTGAGTGAACTCCAGGAGTTGGTGATGGACAGGGCGGCCTGGCGATTCATGGGGTCGCAAAGAGTTGGACACAACTGAGCGACTGAACTGAACTGAACTGAACTGTCCCTTACACTGCTTTCACTTACTCTTCTCCTTGAAGTTCATTTTCAAAATGGCCAAGAGTCAGGGTAAGGGAATTCGGGGTCAGGATTAGAGTGAGGCAGTCAGCTCAGGCACAAAATTTAAGAAGCCACCACAGGAGAATTCTCAGTCTGAGGATGAGGGCAACAGAAAGCCAAGAACAACCAAGTGGGTGAGATAAAGTCCCAACCTAACCTTTAGGTGTGGATCTGGTCATACCTGAAGATCTACCCTTACATTTGTCACTTGAGTCATTATGATTCCTTTGGCCTAAGCTAATGTAGGCTCTATTCCCAACTCCTGAAACTAAAATCTCTTAACTCTACAGCCTAGGAAGAAGTCTTTCATGTTCCACCCATCAAGGAACTTATGAGAGCATTTGGGAAATAAGATGTAATAACTGGATTTCACATCATATGCCTCAGCTTTCCCATTTTACAGCTTTGTTCGTACATGCTCTCAAAAATTCACTTTACTCTTATAAACCTATATTTCACCATTTTCAAAACTGAAAAAATCACTTCTTACTTTTTATGATATTATTTTGATGATCAAAAAGACTGTTGTTGAAATGCAAAAAGAAAAAAGAAAAAATATTATGATTATGACATCACAAACTAATCTATACACAAAAATGAAGTGGCAAATGATGATAATAAAAGAGAGAATTAAGAGGCATTATAAGGCTCAGTGAATAATAACCATAACTAATGACATCTACCTAGTGCATGCTTTGTGTTAGGCATTGTGCTAAGTTCTTTAAATACATCATATCATATCATTTAACATTCTCAAACTTCAAAAGCCCATTTTTAGATAAGGCTTAAAGAACAAAAAACACTTTTTAAGTTAAAAAAGTAAGTGGTAGAAGCAAAATAAAACCCAGTTCTGGGCCACCAAAGCCAATGCATACTTGTAAGTGAAATAAAAGATATGAGGGAAACACTCTGTAGAATATAATTCAGTTATTTAAAAAATCCATCATCATATAATTGATTTAGCAATTCTATGGCTTTATGTAGAACTGCACATAATATATCTAACATTTAAAGTCTAGTCATGTAATATCACAAGTTAATAAATAAAGTTGCACTATTTTCTAAACATCTGGATTACTAAGCCAATTTTACACATTTAATTCAGCTATTTGGTGTCATAAACATGTAGAAAAAAATCATAGGGAAAAACATTACTGTACATCTGGCACAAAGATGGCTACAAGAATTGGACTAACGAAGACTAAGTTATGTTTTTCCATCCTGTATCCTCCAGAGGATGAATACGCCAAATATAACTGTTTCCAAAGTAACCATGATCAAGATAGGCGACTGCACAAAGGAGCCACAATGAAGAGGCTATGCTCAGCCCTCTTCAAAAGCTGAGACTTCCTCTCAGGATGAGAAACCTGTAGTTTCTTATCCTTGACAAGCTGACCTATAAACCAAAACAAGAGCATCACTTCTTTGTTCTTCCATTGCTTTGGTGCACATCAGATTGTCCAGAGGGAGCTCAATTTTTAACTCACTCATCATAACTGTCTAGAACTTCTTTTACTCATTCATTCTTTCAGTTACTCAATGATGCCCTCTATTTCCTGAGCCCTGGACTAGGGATCCAAGGTCCCAAACATCCCTGCCTAGAAGACTACGAAAGATAAGGTGTCTGGAGTCTCCATCTTTCCCCTCTCTTCCCCAGCCAGTGGTTGCTGTGAGAATTAATCCTGTGAGTTTTGGCAGCCCTTGAGGCTCAATATGATTAACTGTAACATCAAGAGCAATGACTAATATCAAAAATAAAGCAGACCCTTCCCCGGCCGGGGCCGGCGGCCGAGGGGCGGGGCGGGCCGGGAGGAGCCCCGCTCGGCCTGCGGGCGGGGGATCCGCCGCGGAGTTACGGGAAAGTTGGTCCGAGTTCCTGGAGTTTCCTGCTGTGGCTCTCCTGGCTCGGCCGGCTGGTGCCCCGGCACTCTGCCCGCCTCTCGCCTTCGCCGCCCACCTGGTCCCTCCTTCTGACCCTGGCCGCCATGGAGCAGCCGCCAGCGCCCAAGAGTAAGCTAAAAAAGCTGAGTGAAGACAGTTTGACTAAGCAGCCTGAAGAAGTTTTTGATGTATTAGAGAAACTGGGAGAAGGGTCTTATGGAAGTGTATTTAAAGCAATACATAAGGAATCTGGTCAAGTTGTGGCAATTAAACAAGTACCTGTTGAGTCAGATCTTCAGGAAATAATCAAAGAAATTTCCATAATGCAGCAATGTGACAGCCCATATGTTGTAAAATACTATGGCAGTTACTTTAAGAACACAGACCTCTGGATTGTTATGGAGTACTGTGGAGCTGGCTCTGTCTCAGACATAATTAGATTACGAAACAAAACATTAACAGAAGATGAAATTGCAACCATTCTCAAATCTACTTTGAAAGGACTAGAATACTTACACTTTATGAGAAAAATACACAGAGATATAAAGGCTGGAAATATTCTCCTCAATACAGAAGGACATGCAAAATTGGCGGATTTTGGAGTTGCTGGTCAGTTAACGGATACAATGGCAAAACGCAATACTGTGATAGGAACTCCATTTTGGATGGCTCCTGAGGTCATTCAAGAAATAGGCTATAACTGTGTGGCTGACATCTGGTCCCTTGGCATTACTTCTATAGAAATGGCTGAAGGAAAACCTCCTTATGCTGATATACATCCGATGAGGGGTTACTAGGAAATGGCAACCCACTCCAGTATTCTTGCCTGGAGAATCCCAGGGACAGAGGAGCCTAATGGGCTGCCGTCTATGGGGTCGCACAGAGTCGGACACGACTGAAGCGACTTAGCGGCGGCAGCAGCAGCAGCAGGAGGCAGTAATTCTTCAGGTGTGATTCCTAGACTAGCAGCATCAGCATCTTCTGAGCGCTTGTTGGAAGTGCAGATTCTTGAGCCTAACCCCAGGCCTTTGGAATCTGTATCTCTCTGGGTGGGGGTCAGCAATCTGCATTTCAGACTGATCTCCAGGGAATTCTGATCCTTGGTAAAATTTAAAAGAAACATTGTTGTATGTATGTATTTATACAGATGAAAAATAAAAGGTGAGGTGTTTTTAATAATACTCTGTTAATTCTTTAGTTTTTCTTATGTAATATATTAAATGTAGTTTAGCAAGTTTCTGATCAGTAAACTAGTTTTTCTCTTGCTTTTATTCTGAGATTAGAAATATTTTCTAATAAGAAACATGACTTCAGATTAATCTAGTGAACCAAAATATTCTGTATTATCTCTGTGTAGAGAGGCGAGATAGCTTGATGGTTTAGAACATCACTTTGAAGCTACACCATCAAGGTTTAACTCTGTCCTTTAATTGCTCAGGGCAAGTTATTTAACTTCTCCAGGCAAAATGGAGTAACAGTCCCTCATTGGAGTTCTGTGAAGATTAAAACAAATAATTTTTGTAAAACTGCTTACCATGCACATTGTCTGTATACAGTAGATATAATACTAACAGTTATTATTCTTACAAATAAATAAATTTGTCAAAAGTTACATAAAAAAAATAAAAATAAAGCAGGTGGTAGAAGAAAACATTAATTTCTGTACAACTTTGATGTGGGGAAAGTCTTTCTATGATTCAAATCCAAATGTTAAAAAAATTAAGAAAATATTGAAAATTTTGACTATATGAAAATTTAAAGACTCTCCTGCACAGAAAAAATAACCCATAAGCAATGTAAAAAAACAAATGTATGTATTCACTAGTTTTGTAATAAGCATCTGAAGAGTAAACCAGAAACTAAGGAAAATATTCACTGTGAAGGGTGAATAAGACCTCAGTGAAAGGGTAGGCATGAAATAGGACTTCCTG
Organism: Ovis canadensis; assembly: GCF_042477335.2. Lineage (NCBI taxonomy): Eukaryota > Metazoa > Chordata > Mammalia > Artiodactyla > Bovidae > Ovis > Ovis canadensis. The sequence goes on along the minus strand of NC_091263.1, from coordinate 55,164,655 downwards.
GGACAAAGTTTTATCTACATTTGGTTTTTGAGCCATGTAAAGTTTTACATATTCAAAGAGAAAAAGATTGAGAAAACAAAACCTAAACTTGCAAGCAAGCAGGAAAAGAAGTAAGATGAATGACATACTGATAAAAATGACCACAGAGGACCAAAAAATGAATTCCAATAACTTGAATCTGGTACTCTGAATGTATATTCACAGTGGAAAGTCAGTACAAAAACAAATACAAATTAATCGTGAACTTTACTTAGTAGATTGGTTGTTAGAAGTAGTATTGATGTAGTATTTCTGAAACTACTTTTTGTATGTTACATACAGGATAGAGCAAATGAATCAATAGAGTGAACTCTCACAGTGGAATAAAGGAGAAACAAATATGAAATGAGGGAAGCTGAAGAATATTGTGATGCTGGATTTGAATTGTAGGTTATTACATATATAGTATATACATAAATATCTATGTCTACAAATATATATATACACATATACCTATATGTGTACATTATATATATATATCTTAGGAGTAATGACAACAAAGTATCAATGCACCCATCTATTAGCCAAATCTTTGTTTCTAAATTCCATTCCCAACTAAAGGGAGGCAGTGCTCTTTGAAAAATGACTTATTCTTGGTCAGGAGAATAAGGTGAGAATACAAGGTAAGCTTAAAAGATCTTTTTTTCTTCAAGAGCATACTCAAAACTGAGGGAGAGATGTCACGAGGACACAAGAACTAGCTTTAGAGGGGATCCTACTGGCTAAACTGGGGACAATTTGAGCATCACTAAAGAATAAGGACCCTAACAACTCAGTGGTAAAGAATCCACCTGCCTTGCAGGAGACACAGGTTTGATTCCTGGGTTGAGAAGATCCCATGGAAGATTCCCAGGCAAAAATACCCTAGTATTTGGGTATTTAGAAATACCCTAGTCATTGGACATGACTGAGCACAAACCACTTTCCAAAGAATAAGAATCTGTTTATACAGTTATATTTAATTTGTGAAACTTCCTTGAGCTATATATATATATATATATATATGATTTGTGCATCTTCTGTAAGTAGGCTTTACGTCAATACAAAGTTTACAGTGACTTAGGGGTAAAAGGTATGATAAAAAGCAGTTAAAAAAAAAAAACACATTTTATTTTAGCTGAAACAAGTACCACATTCTATGAGTAAGTTGTTTCAGCCATAATGATAATTAGCAAATCCAAGTATGGATGTAGTCTTCCCTGGTGGCTCAGATGGTAAAGAATCTGCCTGCAATGCAGGAGACCCAGGGTCAATCCCTGGGTTAGGAAGATCCCCTGGAGGAGGAAGTGGCAACCCACTCCAGTATTCTTGCCTGGAGAATTCTATGCACAATATGGATACGGGGAGGAGGAGCACTTTTGTTACCAAACAATGTCAGTTAATAAATATATGAGAATAATACTATTAGAAGAATACCATCAGGCAATATTCATCCATGAATAATACAACCAATGGATGAAAAATGTTTTTTGGATAAAAGATATTCACCCACTCTCAAAATGTCATTTTCTGATTATAAAGCAAAAAGTCCAATCTCATTAAAATACATAACTTCCAAATTTTGAGGGATCTGGAAAATATCACCTTAATCAAGTGATCATATAGCATTACCAATAATGATACAAACAACTTCTGTGCCTCTTATACGATGCAATGTGAAGTACACAGTATCATTTAGACAGTATTTGACCAAAAATATTTAAACTAAATCTAATGATGAGGAAACAACGGGACAAATCCACATTGCATGGCATTCCACAAGACACTGCCTTGGAATTTTCAAAACTATTAACCCATGACAGATAAATAAAAGCAGGAGATTATTCTAGATTAAAAGAGTCCACAGAGGAACAACAACTAAAGAAAACGTGTAATCCAATTGGATTTATAAAAAGGAAAACATAAGGAAAAGGGACATTATAAGGTACAAGTGACATTAATGCGGACATCTGATTATATTTGATAATACTAGTTGTTCAGTTGCTAAGTCATGTCTGACTCTTTGTGACTCCAGGGACTATAACATGCCAGGCTCCACTGTCCTTCATTATCTCCTGGAGTTTGCTCAATTTATGTCCATGGAGTTAGTGATACCATCTAACCAGCTCATCCCCTGTTGCCCCACTTCTACTCTTGCCCTCATACTTTTGCCTCTTCGCATCAGGTGGCCAAAGTATTGGAGCTTCACCTTCAGCGTCAGTCCTTCCAGTGAATATTCAGGACTGATTTCCTTTAGGGTTGACTGGTTTTGATCTCCTTGCAGTCCAAGGAATTCTCAAGAGTCTCCTCAAGCACCACAGTTTGAAAGCATCAATTCTTCGGTGCTCAGCTTTCCTTATAGTCCAACTCACATCCATACATGACTACTGGAAAAACCATAGCTTTGACTAAACGGACCTTTGTTGGCAAAGAGTTGTCTCTGCTTTTTAATACGCTATGTAAGTTTGTCATAGCTATCCTTCCAAGTAACAAGTTTCTTTTAATTTCATGGTGGCAGTTACCTTCCACAGTGACTTTGGAGCCCAAGAAAATAAAATATATCACTACTTCCACTTTTTCCCCTCCTATTTGCCATGAAGTGATGGGACTGGATGCCATGATCTTCATTTTTTTGAATACTGAGTTTCAAACCAGTTTTTTCACTCTCCTCTTTTACCTTCATCAAGAGACTCTTTATTTTTTTTATAATTTTAAATCTATTTACTTTTTAATTAAGGATAACTGCTTTTGAGAACTGTGTGGATTCCTGCCAAACATCAACATGAGTCAGCTATAGGTATACATATGTCCCCTTCCACGTTCCTCCCCACCCCACCCCTCCCTCCCACTTTCCTTCCCATCCCACCCCTCTAATTCCTCTTCACTTTCTGCCATTAGAGTGGTATCATCTGCATATCTGAGGTTGTTGCTATTTCTCCCAGCAATCTTTTTTTATTTGATTTGATAACATATCAGTGTTTAAATTTCTTGGGTGTGACAATAATATTATGGTTACATATTGATCTTAGGAGATACAGGGCTAAATGTCAGATGGAAATACAATGTCTACAGCTGAATTGCAGTTAGTTTTGCAAAAGTATATAAATGAGAAAAAGAAAGCAAATGAACAACAGTAACAAATGTTGATGAATAATTTAATTCTTATGAATGGTATTTGGGTACCTACTGTTCTCATCTCTCAATTTTTCCTAAGGTTTAATATTTTCAGAGTAAAAAGCTGGGAGGAAAATAACTGATAGACTGTAAAAAAAATTAAAGAACAACTAGTATTTTCTAAATGCTTCCTATGTGTTAGGTTCTATTCATAGGGGGGTTTCAATAATAACTCATTTAATCCTTATAATTTTAGGCAATTGATAGTAATATTTACAGATGAGGAAACAATACTGTAGAGGTAAAATTACTTGTCCAAGCTAGTAATCAGAGTGGTTAGGATCTGAAACTAAGAAATTTAGATTTAGTGTTCATTATCATAGATATAATATTTTTCTGCCCTTCAAATATAAAATAAATCAGATTACTGAAACACACTTATTGAATAACATGAAGTAATATGATTAGTAGAACAAACATATTAATCATATTAGACTAATGATTATATCTATCTGATATTTCCTACATGCCCAACACAGAATTCTGGAGGGTTCAATTGGTTCTGATTATTTGCCTTTTCTGTGTTGGAAAATAAAACCAGCAATAACTGGAGGACAATGAACATCCTAGGGTGGGGTGGTGAATTAATTTTTATTAACATAGTGTCTAAAAAACAAGTTCTAAACAATATCTAAAAATATGTCTAAAAAATATCCATAATGCTCCATTATGGATATAATTTTTAAAACAGAAGTAGAGAAAGTCAAAGAATCTATAACTAGTAGGTTTAAAAATCAAAGAAAAATGGATAAAAGTACAGGTGCTTTGAGGTTTGGATTATGATACAAATGCCATTATAAAGCAGTCCATTTCCCCAGTTGGTAGCAGCTCAAGACCCCAACACAGTACAAATTACATCATTAGTCAATTAATCAGTTTTCTGTCATGAAGACTCAGTGGGGTGCCTTCTTTAACTCAATAGAGTAACCAGCACCAATAGTATCTAAAAAAGAGAAAAGTCACAAGAATAAAAAAAAAAAACAAAAATTGACACAAAAAGCTAGAGAGAAGAGAGACTGAAACAGACAAAAGGGATTGTACTATAAAAGAAAGTGAGAAATGGAAAGGGAAATGTCAGGAATCAAAGGTTAAAAGATAAAAGATCAGGATTTAAAAAAAAAAAAAAAAACAAGGAAAGATATTCAAGTCTCATAAAAGAAAAGGGACCAGTCAGGAGATAAAAACCATGACCAGAGTCGAAGCCTGAAAACACAAGGCAAAGACAAAAAGAAGCAGTATTAGCAGTGCCATTCACTTACTCATTTACTCAGTCATTTAATGTCTACAGCGTAGAAGGTACTTTGTGGAATTTTGAGGGACACAAAAATGAGTAAGCAGGGACCCTTGCTCTCAAAGAACCTAGCTGCTCAAAATACTCTCATTTTTGCATTTTCCTGTTCTTTAAATGTAATTTTTAATTATTGATGCAATATCTCAGTTAACTGTGAGAATTACTTTTACATCTCAAATTTACTCAGTTGAATTTCATTTTTTAGAGTAATTAAATTCACACCACTACAAGGACTTAGACTGAAGGAAAGTTAAGAGCGTGTAGAGAAGAAATGGGCTATGAGATAGAAAGAAGCAGAAGCAAATTCACCATGAAACTATTACAACTTAAGTTTCCAGGTCCTTTTAGAGCAGTTGGTCATTTAAAATCTTTTAATAAAGAAAGCTCTCCAAACAAGTGTTAACTTTGGGGTACACGAAACCTAGATTTCCTGGAAGAAACAGGTTTGAATATACAGTGAAGCACCTATAGCCATCCATAACAAAAGCCAGATTCACCCTATTACAACCTGGAATTCTGTGAGCCAAGATTCTCATTTTCTTCTCTCTTGGGATACTGTGAAGGGTAGCAGAATATGCCACTCCAAAATGTGACTCTTTGGCATAAGGATTATTTTGAGCCTTTTATTTTAAGAAACAGCAGACACAGGAGAGGCTCTGAAAATAGAGAAGTTTCCCTTTTGTTAGAGACATTTATATTTAAAAAGGAAATCTCCATTCACTCCCTCTCAGAACCAGGAAGACAAGGATGATTCTAAATCACAACAGAATCCTATCACTGGAAAAGGCATTAAATCTATAAACAAATCTTACCCTTATTTACTATGCCTTTCCTAGTAATTTCCAATAACTGCCCACCCCAGCCCTCCTTATCTTTCTTTTATCTTTACCTGAAGTTGGCATTTAAGGTAGTAAATTCATCTCAGGAAGTCACTCAGTTTTTCTGGTTATTTCCCATGGACATATGAAGTTTACATGTTAATAAATTTCTGTTTGTTTTTCTCCTGTTACTCTATTATGGGGCTAGGCAGTGGGGTAGTATAGGGTGGGGGGGCAGGTCTCAGCCCAGAATTCAAAAGGGCAGAGGGGAAGTTATTTTTCCTCCTCTACATAACCAAAGGAATTTGGAGATTTTAAGAGAATAATAAACTTAACTTCCTGTCAGGAAGGCAGTATGGATCAATACTATTTCCAACTTTCAAAATATATACAGAAATATATACAGAAAGTTCCTACAACAGAAACTTCCTAAAACAGATTTAACCAATTTTAAGAAAATAAACCACAGGACAATCGTTAGGGGAAGCGCACTGATCGAAACCACTCACCCTGGCCAGGCACCATAGTAACCATTTGCATGAGTTGTTTTATGACAGGAGATCCTGATAAGGAATATGGAACTAATAAGCCACCACCAATCAGAAGAGTTCGGGAAAGGTCTAAAGGAGACACCGTGTGTCCGTCCACTTCCCAGAATCCCTCTCGCTAGCATCCATCTTGGCTGAGCAATGCATGCACCACCAGGAAAGACTCTGAATTAGAATAATTGGCCAAAGACCACCCGGAAACCAATCCCATCACCATAAAACCCAAGACTGCAGGCCATGCGGCAGAGCAGTTCTCCTGGGTTCCCTTACCCTGCTGCTCTCCACCCAGGTCCCCTTTCCCAATAAAATCTCTTGCTTTGTCAGCACATGTGTCTCCTCGGACAATTCATTTCCGAGTGTTAGACAAGAGCCCAGTTTTGGGCCCTGGAAGGGGTCCTTCTTCCTGCAACACAATCATTACACATTTTCCAAAGACAGTTTTTCCTCTAATTAGCAATAAATGAAAAAAAGAAGGATTAAGCTGACACTACAAAAAGTCTCATTTAATGATATCCTTTTTATAGTATATGTTTACAACATTTATTTTTCTTTCTGCATTGCACAAAGTACTTATTTTCTACTGAGAGTTCCATTTAAATTCTTCTGATGGCCAATCCACATGATTGCTAAGGAATCCATCCTTAATACTATGATATGTATCAAGCCTCCACTAGCAGTGCTGTGTCCTCCATTCTCCTCGAAACAAATTACATTAGATACTAAGATTCTCAGTAATCTGAAAGAAAAGCATCTTCAGAAACATTTCACTTAAGCGAGCCTCTGCCCTCTTGGGATGTTTCTTTGAAAGAGATAATTTAGAAATCACTCAGTTTTTCTGGTTCTCTCCCATGGACACATGATAAAAAAATTACTGGAGGGTATTCCACATTTTTCAGATTGGAAAGATGCAAACTAATAAAGGTCCAGACATTTCTTCCATGTGGTTCCAAGGAAACAAAAAGTAGCTCTTATTAGATATTTCTCAAAAGCTCCTTACAATGTTACATTTATTTGAAAAATTAGATTACATGAAATATTTTACATATAAAAGATCAGGAAATCATTTGTCTTGTAAATGATTCATTCAGAATGACAAAAGAAAATCACGGAAGTGACCATCTCTTGTTTTGAAGAACAGCTGGCATTGGGAGAAACAGGTATTTTGTGATTTTGAAAAATGACTTAGTTCTGAGCAGTGATTGAAGTCCCAGGCAAGTCCTGTAATGACCCCCTTCACCCAAAGAAAACAATAAAATCTGTAAATCTGTGTGTGTGTGCTCAGTCACTCAGTAATGTCGGACTCTTTGAGACCCTATGGACTGTAGCCCTCCAGGCTCCTTGTCCATGGGATTTCCCAGGCAAGAACACTGGAGTGAGTTGCCATGTCCTCCTCCAGGGGACTTTCCAGACTCAGGGGTTGAATCCGCGTCTCCTGTGTTTCCTGCATTGGCAGGCGGATTCTTTACCGCTGACCCACCTGGGAAGCCCTATAAAATCTGTACTGACCCCATCAAAAAGTGTCCAGCCAATGATTTCACTTTTAAAAACTCTGTATACACACACACACACACGCACACGCACACGCACATGCACATACACACAAACGCACGCACGCGCGCACTCACAAACACCCCTCATCACCACCATCACGTTGGAGAACAGCAATCTCAGCAGTAGAGATTTGAGAGCTAAGTAAACCTCCTCTCTGGGAGGTCCTTATATCCTAGTGTTATCATCTAACCCCAAGTCAAGTTCTTTGCAGGGCACTGGCTTTGGTGCCACAGAGCACTGCCATTTCCAGCACTGCCAGTTTCTTTAACGTTTAAGAGAACACAGAAGAGGCATTCAAACCAACAAGTAGAGAGATGTCCTGGCAGTCTACTTTCAAAGTAGGTTTCATATCAGAGTCTTTTATGGCTTTTTAAAATAAGTATTTTATGCCTCTCTGATAGAAACCTCCAACAGTAGTAGCTTCTGTCTGATAAACAGCATAGAAAGGGAAACAATAAGTCAAAAGTGAAGGGAGGAGGGAGAAATTATTTAGTTGCAATAGGCAACACACAGTGAAAACAAGAGACTATTGAAGTTTGAAAGAATCGTCTATATTTATTCTGGTAAAGAGTTTCCTCATGTCAGCACTTTAAATACCACTGTAAAATGCTGACAATGACTATGTGAATGCTGCTATAAAAAATTAAATTTCCCAACTAATGGGCTTTAAAGGTGTTTCCGCTCCTGCCTTACATACACACACACATACGTGCACACACACACAAAGGAACATTTTGGGTATCTCTGTTAGGAGTTCCCAAAGTCAGCTACACTGCATGGAGGGAAAATGTCTATACTCCTACCACCACTACTACAAGAAAAAAGTCAAAGAAGAAAGAATGTGAGCCATAACACACTAACCTGAGGCCGGGGGCTTAGTGTGCCAGGCTTCTAATTAGAAGCAGTGAGTCGGAGCAGTTGTCAACCCGTATTTTGGAGTCAGATCATACAGTACTGAATCCTATCTTAGTCACTGGGTGACTAAGGCTAGGAACTGAACCTCCCTGAACCCCAGTTTCCTCACTGACAAAATGGTTACAGTCATGTACATTATAGGAATGAAATGAATGAATCTTTACTAAGTACATAAAGCACTTAGTACAGATTCTGATTGACAACAAAGCACTCAGTATGCAGAAGTGATTGCTATTATCACTACCATTATTAAGGATTGTCATAGAGCATCCTTCTTGGTTAAACAGATAAGAAGCTTAGGGAAATAAAGTCACTCTGAAGAAAGACTTTGAGAAAATACAACTTGCCTAGTACTTCGTGCAAAACGTACATGCATCTGACTTTATGCTGTTGAAACTGGCATGTCTATTGTGCAGATGACAGAGCCTGGGCAGGATCTGAAATCTCAACAGAAAGTCAAGTGTAACCTCACTGGTTTTAAAAAGCAACTTGGTAATTTTAGGATGAATAGAATTCTCTGCTTTGAATTTTTCTCCTCAAAATGTGGCCCATGGGCCAGAACAGCAACATCACCTGGGAACTTTTAAAAACTATTTATTTATTTATGTATTTGGCTGCATCAGGTCTTAGTAATGGCAGGCAGGCTCTTCTCTACTTATGGCATGTGGGCTAAGTAGTTGTGGTATGCAGCCTTAGCTGCCCCCACGGCATATGGGATCTTAGTTCCTCGATCAGGGATTGAACCCACATCCCCTGCATTGGAACGTGGATTCTTAACCACCGGACCACCAGGGAAGTCACAACCTAGGAACTTCCTAGAAATACAGAAGTCCAGGCCCCACCCCTAATCCACTGAACCAGATTTTTTAACAAGATCCCTTGGCGATTTGTATGCACAATAAAGCTCAAAAAGCACTTCTACAGATCACAAAGTTTAATGTACAACTTAACCCATTTTAGTTGTGTTTCTGTGATCTTTGCTGTTTAATAAAACACTCTGAAAATAGGGACTTAAAACAATAAGAACAGTGACCATTTACTTGTCCTACTTTCTTCAGTTTGGACAGGGCTCTCTGCGCCATGTGGTGCTGACTGGAGCCATCCTGCTGGGACTGCAAGATCCAAGCTGGCTTCCCTCCCCTCCACGCACCTCGCCTGGTAGGACTGGGGCAGCTGAGGGTTGGCTAGGCGTCTCTCCATATCTTTGTAGTCCTCCAGGACTCCTTTCCCAGCGGCCTCTCTCTTGCTGCATACTCAGACTTCTTTAAGTGATGACAGGGCTCTAAAGATTGTTATCTCCAGTCAACCTAATGTCTGGACTCAGAACTGACACGGTGTTATTTCTGCCATTTCCTATTGGTCAAAAAAAGTCAAAAGGCCAACCAGAACTCAAAGGGAGAAAAAAAGGTCTTCATCCCTCGATGGGAGAAGAGGCACACACAGACAGTAAGGGAAGACTTTGTTGGCAACCTTCTTCTGAGACCATTACCACAAGGTGTGCGTTCCTTTTCCACTTCCTTCATCTTCCTGCTCCCGTGACTGGTAAAACATCCACTTCATTTCAATTACATGATTATATACATGCCCCCTTGGAAGCATAAGGATTTTAAGACCTGACATCTCCCTTCAAGGACCTTATTATAATACTACTAGTGAAATAAAGCATGTGTATCTTAAAAGTTTAATAACAATAAAGTATTGCTTTAATAAAATATGCAAGTAGCAATATCAGACAATAATAGAAATGATTGCCTAAGGCTATGAACCATTCATTTAATTAATTGTGTACATAGTAATCACTCCGAGTGTTTAGGGAGGAGCATGAAAGTGGAGGAAAGTGACCATGGAAAAGGAGAGATGTATAGCCTGAGGAAGACTTGCAAAGAGTTAGATGGATTTCTAAAAGAAAAAAAAAAAAAGCCCAATGAAACATTCTTGCAGGATAACAGAACCAAGGAGCCAAGGGAATGGGGTCATGGGCACACAAGGCCATAAATGAGTGTCTCTCCATGTTCTTGAGTGATGACTATAAATTCAATGTTCCTGAAAAAACTTCCGGCCTCATAACGTCCACCTTTATGTTTCTTCTTAGATATGTTCATAAGCCATTTGTGGAATTCCCACGTGCAAAGTAACCTTATATTAATAATGAAGTTTTTTTGTTTGTTTGTTTTACTAACCTTATAAATTTTACTGTACCTTCTTGGGGAGGAAGGGGAGGGAGGACAAACAGAAATGTGGGCATCGTCAAATGGCAACTTGTAAACTTCACTATTCATTATATAGGAACTAGCACTTCTGGTATTGTTAAGCAGCAACTTGTAAATTTCACTCTCCCTTAGAAAATAAAAATGGAATGAAAGGTACTGCTTAGAAGAAACATATAAATTTCAATCTCCACTGCAGGAAAATAAGCTCTGATTACACTGCATAGTTCATACACCTCAAAGTGCCAAACACTTGTTTTATTATACAGTCATGTATAATCAGTTGGTTTTCCAGAAAAAGTGAAAGAAATTTATAAGTTGTTTAACTTTCTTAGAAATGTATTTTCCTTCCTTCTCTTTTTTCCTCCTCCATTCCCCCCAAAACATAATATGAGCAATGGGGTTTCTGAATGTTACCACTCATTAATTCTTTTTATAACAATGATTAAAATGATTTTAAACATTGTCCTTGGGCTTTATGATATCACATATAATAGGAATGACATAGTTTTAGGCCATGTATTTTGAACAACAGTTCTTTAACATATTGAAGGTAGAGAGAGCTGCTTAAAAGTTAGTAATAAGCATCATTATTGGCTCAGCTGGTAAAGAATCCGCCAGCAATGTGGGAGACCTGAGTTTGATCCCTGGGTTGGGAAGATCCCCTGGAGAAGGGAAAGGCTACCCACTCCAGTATTCTGGCCTGGAGAGTTTCATGGACTATATAGTCTGTGGGTTCACAATGAGTCAGACACAACTGAGCAATTTTCGCTTCACTTCTCTTCACTAGTGTTTACTTTCTATTTGATGTTGAAAAGGACCAGGCCTATGACTCTGAAAGTTCCTCAGTATTTTCACAAATGGACCTGTTAGAAACCCAGAGCCAGTGGATTTGAATGATTTTACCATTCATTCAAACAAGTTTCTAAATAGTTCACCTGCACAGGAAGGATCGGAACATTGGAAGAAAGTGGCAGAGCTATATTCGATAGAGTCATGGCAAGAAATAAAGGAAGAAGGGGAGTCACCATCTCATTACTGAAAGTGTCAGTGCAATGATATCCTAATAAAAGGTGTTTGAACAGAAATTATAAAATCCCATACTGAGAAAACTCTCATAAGAGAAGTTAGGTGCAATATAGCCAAGAATCAACCAACGACATCTTCATGTCAAGGGAGGAGTAAAATATACCAACACTATAATTTTCTTAACTTACAATTTTTGAATACATAATATATTGTTCTTTAGTCACTAAGTCGTGTCTGACTCTTTTGAGACCCCATGAATTGTAGGCCTCCAGGCTCCTAGATGAAATATACAAGAAGTAGGTAATTAACTGAAATAATACCAAAGTACTAATGTACAGTGAAAAATAAGTCTTCTGACCCATGCTTTTAACAATCTTTTGCAGTCTTTAACACATGCATGTATAAATATATATACCTATACTTTAAAGTTCTATGACCACAAATAATAGCATATTCCAACCATTTTTTTCCACTCAGAGATGGTTCTATATGGAAACATGCTTTATAATGACTTAATTATATTATAGTGTATAGATATTCTATAAATTTATTTACTTAATTCCTTATTTCTTGGGCATTCAAACTATTTTAAATCATTTCTTATGAAGCAAAATGCCATGATGAATAATTTTGTACATATATTTTTGTGCATCTGGAGACTATATTTCTAAGATAAATTACTAGAAATGAAACTGTTAGGTCAAAGGGTTGTATGTATTTTATTTTGATAGTTATGGCAAAACAGCTTTCCAAAGACAATGTACCAATTTATACTTCCATTCATGATACCAATATATCCTGCATTGAAGGAATTCCAAAATAACCAAAGGTTCACCATTCTTTTTTCTGCCAACTGACCCTTTCTCTCTGAAATGAGGGTTGGGGATAAATATCATCTACTCTCTCTTATAAATATAGGCAGGTTATAATTATTATTACCCAAGATTCAAAGCCATTTCATTACCTACTGCACCACTCTGTCCTCACTGTGCTATAATTCTAACCGGTCACATAGATCTTTAATTTGCAGATCTCCTCAGAATACAGATTATCTGCATTCTGCAGGCATCTGCAAAAAGCCATCCGCAAGTGCATATTTCATGGCTGAATATTTTTACATAACATCAGCTGGAGCCCATCATTCCAGTATTCTCGCCAAGTGTCACAACCTGCTCTATTATATCAATAAGCAGCTTCAATTAGTCATTTCTCCCCATGGTGACGACAGCTATAATAGTATGCAGTGGTCTGATGAAGTTTGTAATACAAAGTACAGATGGGGATATTAGAAGGAAGAGGATACAAAATTAGAATAGCATAAAAGAATTCCACCTCCCAAATAGTCATTTGGGGAAATGACAACATTTCTAACACAGTATTCAAGAATGAATACAAAAATGCAATTACTTTTGAAAAAGATGGATAAATAAATTCACCATGGGAACACATTCTTGTCCCAGATAGAACTCTGGTTTTTATTGACTAATTAGTCATTCATTAAGTGTCATCTCAAAAACAACTGTAAATAAAAGAATATTTGGTAAATAGAAAAAAAACTTGTCTTAAATAGAGTTACAAGATGGAAATAAATGCCAAAAGAGAATGCTACTTTGAAAGTGTTGTACAGTAGTAAATAAAGTAGAAGGCATCACAGTTGGCTCTTCTCTCAGAATTTATCCTAATCCTTAAGTTTGCACCGTGTCCACTAGGATCCCTGGGCTCCAAGCCACAACCCCCCACCATATCTGGCATTGAGCCACGCCTTCCTAACTGACCACCTGCCTCTCTTGTCCTTTTCAGTCTCTTCTTTCCAGAGCAGCTGAAACTACTTTGTAAAATATAAATCAGATCATGTTATATCTTTCTTTTCAGTCCTCCCATAGTTTCCCTTACAATAAATATCTAAAAACTTCACCATGGTTGAAAAGGTCCTACACAACCTCTCCAAGGACATGTCCCATTGATCCCTCCTCATCCCCACACTGGCCTTCAACAAGCACAGTCCCAACTCAGATCCTCAGGCCTTATTACTGCTTCTAACTGGAATGCTTGTCCCCCAAATATTCACATGAGACTCCCCTTCACTTTAATCTCATTCATCCTCAAATGTCACCTCATCAGAGAGGTATTCTTTGACCACTCAATCTAAAAAGCAACTCAAAGCCCTAACAATGCATGCCAATTTACTTTACTTTCCTAGTACCACTTATTTCACTTTACATTATATATATATATATATATATGTTTGTAACAATTTATTATCTTCATCTCCTTCTAGAATGTAATTTCTATGAAGGCAAGAAGAAGCAAAAATACAAACTGTGCATCCCAACCAGACATAAAATCATACTGTGACTGTGAATTATATGCATAGTTGACAAAACATCATTTAATTTAGTTTAGGTCAAATTCATTCAACGAAGCAAATATTTAATGAACTTCTAATTATATATGAGGCTATTACATATCATGTTTCTAATAATATTCTATTTTATAATATATATAATGAACGTATAATATAATGAGCTTTTAATTATATATGGTATTCTACAAGTACAGGTCCCATTGTCTATTCCTAGAGACAGAACTGGGCACAGTTTTTAGGAGACAAGACACATAATATAAACTAGTGAAATACCAAATCAAAACGCTAACAATCAGAAGTAGGCAGATAATAAATGTTAGGAAGTTCAGAGGAAAGAGTTACATAAGCTAAGAGGGTAAAGGAAAGTTTCAAAAAGAAAGATGGAGATGATCAAGAAAAGAAAACTAGAAGAAGAAAGGCATTCCAGTTGATAAAAACAGCTTATATCAGTGATCCTCAAACTTCAGGGCATGGAACCCTAGTGCAATACAGCCCAATGATGGGGCTAAACAAAAACTAATAAAGTTATGTCCCTTTCAATTCACTTTTAATCTTTCTAATTCATCCAATGAGAAAGTATTTATTTGGAGAAGGAAATGGCAACCCACTCCAGTGTTCTTGCCTGGAGAATCCCAGGGATGGGGGAGCCTGGAGGGCTGCCGTCTATGGGGTCACACAGAGTAGGACACGACTGAAGCGACTGAGCAGCAGCAGCAGCAACACATCAAATTAGTGCTAATATGTCAAAAACACCCTGCTAACACTTGGCTAATATGAACAGTATCATTTTATTTTTGCTGTATTCTTCTTTAAAGCTTTACACCCATATTTATTTTAAGAGATTTTGGCTTCCATTTACAGGAAAATACGTGTTTCCTTGTATATAAACTCATTTAAGAAAGTAAAGTGGGTTATTTTAATGCCAGACATTAAACCAATCCTAGACTAGGTGCTGGGACACTATTGGTCTGAACACAGCAGAGCCCAGCTTTACTGTAAGTGAAGGGTGCTGAGAGGAGAAAAGCCTCATGACAGGCTAAAGATTTTGGGAAACATTCTGTAGGCCTGTTTCCCAACTGGTTACAAATTCCTTGGAAACATGCCCTTTTCACATGAGTGTACCATGCCCCTCATATTTAAGACTGCATGAACTATATCATTGTCTATTCCATTATATAAAATTAAGGACAAAGTAGAAAATATCAAATATTACTTCATATTCTATGCAAAATATAAAAGTACAACCATGACTACAGTTTTAACTTTTTAAACTTTTGCATCAGTTAGGATCCAGGCAAAAACAGACTATATACAAAACACTCAACTGGGGTAATCTGCAGAACTATTTACAAAGCCCTGGTAGTGGTGTAGGGAAACCAAGGGTTAATACAGTGTGTGGGGTTAAGGGAGGAGACCATTTATAAAGCCCACAGAGGAGTACCTTCCAGGCAGAGAGCAAAGTAGAAAGTGGGTATGCAGGGATGAAGGGTTTCCCTGGTGGCTCAGTCGGTAAAGAATCCGTACGCAATGCAGGAGACCAGGGTTCAATCCCTGGGTTGGGAAGATTCCCTTGGAGAAAGGAATGTTTACCCATTCCAGTATTCTTGCCTGGGAAATCCCAGGGACAGAGGAGCCTGGTGGGCTACAGTTTATGGGGTTGCAAGAGTCGGACACAACTTAGTGACTAAACCACTGCCACCACCATGCAGGCATAAAGGGATGATACACAGCACAAAAACAAGGCTATTTCCAAATGTTTTCTGGGTGTTTACTTACTACTGTCTAACCATTGGGTTTCTCTGATGGCTCAGATGGTAAAGAATCTGCCTGCAACATGGGAGACCTGGGTTTGATCCCTGGGTTGGGAAGATCCCCTAGAGGAGGGCATGGCAACCCACTCCAGTATTCTTAGGCTTCCCTGGTGACTCAGTTGGTAAAGAATCTGCCTGCAGTGCAGGAGATCTGGGTTCAATCTATTAGCTAGCCATTAGCTTTAGGTTGGACTTTGGGCTACAGAGATTAAGAGTATATAGACAGCATAGACTTAAAAGCTAGCTTGCCACGCATCAGAAATATGAGTTTCTTCAGAATTTAGTTTTTCTGATAAAATGGGGAACAACAGCAGTATTCACCATAAGGCTGGTGTTAGAAGCTAATGAATAAATGTGTATAAAACACTTGGCATAGCTTTTCCTACAATAAACGTGTGTGGTGTCAGACAGTGGGAGAGAATCACGTTAGCCACCAAAATGTTCAAGAGAAACCTAAAGGAGAAAAGCTTAAAACTGTTTAAATTTTCCAAAAGGAAAAAAATACTGTTTAAACTCCATTAACTGAATAGTGAGTGATAACACAGTAAAAGTCACTCAGTCATGTCCGACTCTTTGCGACCCCATGGACTGGTCCATAGAATTCTCAAGGCCAGAATACTGGATTGAGTAGCCTTTCCCTCCTCCAGGGCATTTTCCCAACCCAGGGATAGAACCCAGGTCTCCCACACTGCAGGCGGATTCTTTACCAGTTGAGCCACAAGGGAAGCCCCCTATTAACTTAATAGTTCACATTATTTGGCCAAAAAAAAAAAAAGAGGACCCAAATAATTTATTTTATTGATAAAATATCCTAAGGCATACAAAACAAGAAAATTATTTAGACTAGTAGAGGTAGATAAGGGTGATGGTTGTGGTAGTCGGTGGTAGTCACAGTGGTGGCCTGGAGTGAACAGTAAAGAGCTTCTGAAGAAGGAGATATTGAGAATGAGACCAATCTGAAGCCCAAGAGGAGTCAGCTAAGGAAACAGGGTGGGTAAAGACAGAGCAGAGGCCACTCACGCCTCTGGGGAAGCCCAAGGTCCTGGGAAGAGGAAATACTACAGGTTCAATGAACCATATGATCTAGATGTGAAATAGTAAAGGGAATTTGGGGAAGGCTGTAGCTGGAGAGATAGAAAGAATGCTCAGCCATGCTTAAAGAGTCTGAATCACATTTTTCATGAGGGCAGTAAGAAGCCTTAGAAGGATTTTAAGCTAGGAAAAGACATAACCCCATGATCAGACAGTCATAGTTAGTAAGCCACAGCGACAGGGAATGGGGAGCCATGGAAGAGATTTGAATCAAGGAGTGGATAGCAGTGTTTCCAACTTCCTTTTATTTCATTTTAGTGAATGCTTAAAGCTAGAATTGTTATAAAAAATGGTTTATAAAACATAACACATAACTTTTCCTCGGGTTAAATATACACATGTATGTTCATTCGGTAACTCATTCATTCATTAAGAGATTTAATGAGCATACTTCCCTGGTGGCTCAAATGGTAAACAATCTGCTTGCCATGCAGGAGACCCAGGTTGAGTCCTTGGGTCAAGAAGATTCCCTGGAGAAGGGAAAGGCTACCCACTCCAGTATTCTTGCCTGGAGGATCCCATGGAGAGAGGAGCCTGACAGGCTACAGTCCTGGAGTCACAAAGAGTCAGACACAACTGAGTGACTAGAACTTCCACGCTTCTCTTTCACTTTACATAACAAACATACTGGGAATTGTGCTTAGATAGACAGGAGAAGAAAACTCACAAATGAGCAGTATAAAAAGTGCTAAGATTTGAAAGGCAAAGGACATTTCGGGGCAGTGAGTAAAAAATTCCTAAGGTGAGGGTAGGCAGAGAATATATGATAAAACATAGTCCAGGATGGTTAGAACATGTAATGCATATGTAGCGCTGAAACACTCATTCAATAAGAATTTAGTGAACACCTACTATGTGCTAGCATTGTGAAGCCAGTGGTGACAGTGATGAATGAGAAAACACTTAAAAGATGACAAGAGTAACTTTTATCATTGAAGACAATGTTACATTGATTATCAGAGTGCATAAGGAAGAAAATCAGAAAAGTAAAGAGCAGTGCCTTAATTTAAGGAGGCTTGGAGTGGCAATAAAAATATTTTAAATTAAAACTCCTCTACTGAGAATAGACAGTCTTCAAAAGCGTGTGTAAACTGTAAATGAATTACTTGCAAATATGCTAGTGATATTAGAGCTTTTTAAATTACATAACTTTTGAAATGTCAAATAACTTTGAATGTCAAGTGCTAACTCCCCCCAATCAAAAAAAAAAAAAAAAAACTTACAATCATGAATTGTCCAGCTGGTCCCAAATCAATCCCAAATTTTAACCAACTTAAAAGGGAAATGCCCATTCTTTACACTGATTAGAAGAAATGCCTCATATGTGGTTAAGTCTCTGCTTTGACTTCATAGACTCTTGATGCTGATATGGACCCAGGAAGTCAGCTACAGTACATTTAGCACAGCCCGAGAAGGGAAGAAAATAGTATTCCCTGCCCAACACGAACTTTTCCAACTCAGCCCCTGATGGTGCCAAGACATCACAGTGTAATAATGGTAATTTAATAACGCCGTTAGCCAGGCTCTGCCCACATTAGAAAGCTCGGGAAAATAAATGAGGCTTGCAAGCTGAGCAAAGGGAAACTTCTCCAGGCAGTGCCTGCAGCAGGGAGATACCTGGTAATGAAATACCCGCTGTCTCCATTCATTATACAAGAGGTAAACCTTAAAAGGGGGTCTGGAAAGGTGAAGCTCTCAAAATGGAAATAAATAAATAAGCTCACCTGCCATAGCGAGATCTCTGAAAATGACTTGGAAGGATTGCCCGGAGATTTTCCCAGGAGATGTGGTAAAGTTTCATCAGACATCAGGGGAGGTAATTATGTGCTTGGGCACATCTGCTGGAGAAATTGGCCTCCTTACCTTCATCTTCCCATGTGGGCACCAGATACGGAAACTGTGTTTAAACTCCACTGTGCTCTCTCTGGCTTTTACCATAAAAAAGAAATAAAAATGTGTCCTGGGTGCTTGGCAAATCAGTCCATTGTTAGATGGGACCCATTATCTTTGACCTGCACGTTTTTGCCTCTTCTGACTCACAGAAAATCTTCAAAAACGCCTTAAGGGAAAGATATGTGATATCTGAGAAGCTCCCACTTTCAGAAGAAAGATCCATTTTGCAATATAAAAAAATTATAGTTGAATTAAGTGATTTCTTTATTTTTTATTTCAATTGGTCTGTTATTGGCTCAAATTCTTAAAATATACCTAAAAAATTAATAACAGAAGCTTTGTTTACCAACCACATTATTAACATGTGAGGTTAATAGTCAATCCTCTCCTTTCTCTGTTTTCCTCTTAATCACCAAGACAACTCTCATATTCCTCCATCTTAGCCTTTTTACAGAAAAATTCTGACAGGTAACTGTCTGCCATCCTCTATCACTTCTGAAACTGGTAGTGAAATATCAGAGGAGGAACAGTTAATTAAAATCGTGGAATCCACTTTGCATCTTCTCACAGTCAATAAAAACACTACCATTAAGGATACATTTCAACACATGATGTAACTAATATAAGTCACGGTTTTTAATAACATTTGGCCACTAAAAATCAAAAATCATTATCATGAAATAGAATATTAGGTAAATGTCTTGCTGCACTGGCCATGAAACTCCTTTTGCTCAACTAGTGCAACAGATTTGATACTGAGATCAATTAAGAAGGTATTTTCTTGTAATAAACCACGGAACATATCTATAATCTGCAAGTAATTTATGGGAATAAAAACTGTACCTGAACAGCCCACATGGGCTTACGTGACCGGTTCCTTCAACAAGATGCCCTCACACTCTCATGTTACTCTATAAACATTTAAGAAACACACAGTACCGAACAGCAGCTGAGAGTCCAGGCTCTGGAGTGAAATGCTGTTTCAATCCTGGCTCTGCTACTTTCTAAATACAAGACTGCTGCCTTCTAAACATGAGACTGCTTCATATCTCAGAGCCTCAGTTTCCCCATCTGCAAGATGAGGTAACCACTCTCTACTCATAGGGCTGCTGTGAGGATTAAATGAGATAACACACATGAAGCATTTTCAGTACTGACTAGGACCTTGTAAAGGTTGAATAAACATCAGCTGTTCCTCTTATTTGATACTTCATTCACTTAATAACTGTATTCTCTGAGGCTCTGGTAATTTAAGAACATTCATATAACCTGAAATATATTCATTTATTTTAACACTATTGCAGTATTCATTGTTCTACATAAGAATTAGGCAGATGATACTTCAGGGCTCTTCAGTTCCAAATGCTGCCACTCGTTTTTGGTACAGATATCTGTTAAGCAAAGGAGAATAAAAGGGTCAGCTCACCTCAGAAGCTGCCAGCTTCCACCCTTGCTTGTCAACTAGCTCCATATGAATCAAACTGCACTCACCAGGGAGCACTTGTGAAAGTCTCCGATTTATAGAAGTATTTACCTTGGGATTTGGGGTTTGTTTTTTCAGGTTTATGTCTGGGACAGCATGCTAAAGCTAACAGTCCAGGAATTTTATTAAACTCTTCAATTTCAGCATTTTTTAAAGAGCATATAGAAATCACACTGGCAGTGGCTATTTAAACTTCCCAGCGGATGCCAGAAATAATAAAAGGACACTTAAATGACCATTTTTGAGCAGAGCCAACAGCATGTGGCCTAATTATCCAGCTACATGAAAAATTCTATGGATTTTAAACCAGAGTATAAGGATTTGATATGCACAGTGCAGAACACAAACAGCTACCTCACTGGGGTGTGCAGAACTTTTCAAATCTAAATTTAAGGTTCAGTTCTATCAGGGTAAGTTGCTCCTCTGTTATTTCCTTCTGATTAACCTATTAGAAATGGTAAATGAACAAGATGGCAAAAAAGTGACGTAGCTAACTAAGCCTCTAATGAATACAACCAAAGAAAATACCATCGTATGATATCTCTTATATGCAGAATCTAAAAAGACATGATACAAACAAACTTATTTACAAAACAGAATCATAGACTTAGTAAACGAATCTGTCCTTGCAGGGGTGGGTGGGTGGGTGGGAGGAGAATGGGGAGGAAGGGATGATTAGGGAGTTTGGGATGGACATGTACACATTGCTATATTTAATGGATAACCAACAAGGACCTGCTGTATAGCAGAGGGAACTCTGCTCAATGTCATGTGGCAGCCTAGATAGGAGGAGGGTTTGGGGAAGAATGGACACATGTGTATGTATGGTTGAGCCCCTTTGCTGTTCACCTGAAACTATCACAACATTGTTAACCAGCTATACTCCAGTACAAAATAAAAAGTTTGATGTATATCATTGGTATACATGTATATATGGTATATATACATACCATTGTGCTGCTGCTAAGTCACTTCAGTCGTGTCCGATTCTGTGTAACCCCATAGATGGCAGCCCACCAGGCTCCCCTGTCCCTGGGATTCTCCAGGCAAGAGCACTGGAATGGGTTGCCATTTCCTTCTTCAATGCATGAAAGTGAAAAGTGAAAGTGAAGTCGCTCAGTCGTGTCCGACTCTTAGCGACCCCATGGACTGCAGCCTACCAGGCTCCTCCATCTATGGGATTTTCCAGGCTAGAGTACTGGAGTGGGGTGCCATTGCCTTCTCCGACTATTGTGCTAAGTGTCTCCAATTATTTCTAATACAAATTTCTAATACATAGGTATAACTATGCACATTTATAGATGAGGAAACAAAACTCAGAAAGGGTGACTGCCTTCCCCCAGGGAGCAGTTATCAGGGCTGGTGTCCTGGTTATCTTCTGTTTGCCCCTGCAGACCCTCTGCCTGCCCTATGATGGCCTCTCCTCTGCAACCCTCCGCAGCTCTCATGCCTTCTGGCTCTTGGTGGGTTAATACAGAGGGTAGACAGCCTTCCCTTATTGTCCCTACCTTAAAATCATCACCCCTTCATCTTGTTTCTTCATCACTTACATAAACATTTGCTGTTGTTCAGTCACTAAGTCATGTCCGACTCTTTGTGATCCCATGGTCTGTAGCCTGCAAGGCTTCTCTGTCCACAGATTTTCCAGACAAGAATACTAGGGTGGGCTGTCATTCCCTCCTCCAGGGGATCTTCCCAACCCAGGGAATGAACCCATATATCCTGCAACAGCAGAGAGATTCTTTACCACTGAGCCACCAAGTAAGCCCATATATAAACATTATCATACATTTTTTCATGAATTCATTCAATAATATTTACTGAGAGTTACCATGTACTGGGCACTCTGTTTAGGTGCTGAAATACTCTAGTAAAAAAGACCCACATGACCCTTAACTTACTTATTCTCTTCTTTACCAACTTAAATATTAAATATAAGGGATTTCCCAGTTTCCAACTTAAATATTAAATATAAGGGATTTTCCCCAAATCAGATGCCATTTCTTCTACAAATCTTTCAGCAGTGCTGGACATATTATGGATGCTCAATAGTGGATGGAGAAAAGAATAATTGATGGATAAAACGAAAACCATCTGAAGTGTCTGCAGGAGCAGGATAGAAGTTACCAAGCCTAAGACCTTTTCTATTAGTAATAATAGTGCCTTGGATAAACCTCATTGGCTATGATGCAGTCCCTGCACAAAGCTTAAGACTAAGACTTTTTCAATAACATGCTGAGCAAACCCAAAACAATGCTGCTCATTAAAATGAGAATTAAGAACAATGATGATATCTGGTGTTGATAAAGTTGAGGTGAAATTAACATTCTCATAAATCACTGGACTAAGTATGAATCTTCCTGCAACGTAGGAGACCTGGGTTCGATTCCTGGGTCAGGAAGATCCCCTGGAGAAGGAAATGACAACCCACTCCAGTATTCTTGCCTGGAGAATCCCAGGGACAGAGGAGCCTTAGCAGGCTCCAGTCCATGAAGTCGAGAGAGTTGGACACGACTTAACAACTACCCCACCAAGTAAGAATCAGTACCACCTTTCTATGTGGAAATTTGCTTAACACCACAAGCAAGTGACTCAGCTAATGGCTTCCAGAAACAAACCCTAGAAGCATAATCAAGGATGAGTCCAAAGATACAGTTATACATAAGTTATGAAAAAATTAAAATTTTAGAAAATGGTAATAACCTAAGTGTTCAGCAACAGTGGATTAATCAATTCAAGAACATCATATAATGAAACACTAGAAATGATTAAAGATAATGCCATATCATATATTTCATGACATGAACGCATTCACAATATATTATTAACTGGAAAAAGGAAGAAATAAAGTTATATGTAGAATAACCCAGTTTTTCTTTTAGAAAAGTTTTGATATAAGAAAAAGGCCCAAAATACACTATCTAATAGGAATATAATACAAGGCATATATGTAATTTTAAAGTATTTAGTAGTCATATTTTAAAATGTAGAAAACCCAAAAAAGTAAAAGAGGAAATTATTTAAAGAGAGATTTTTAGTAATCCAACATACATATAACAAGAATAGTTTAAAATCTCTTTCAGAAATTTGGTGTACAGTTTATACTCTTAGCACATGGTGTCTATTCAGCCTTGTCATATTTCAAATATTCACACGCCATCTGTGAATATTAGTGGCTCCCTGATTGGACAGCTCTGGTAAGCCTCAAAAGCAGGTGTAGAGGAGAAAGAATTTGTATGAATTTTACTTTCTTCTTTTGTATCCCTGTCCTTTTACAATCACCATGTATAATTTTGCTATTGACATATACTACTTCTGTGATACAAAAACTAAGTTGTTTTTAGATATTAAGAACAAGGGTTTTTTTGTGTCTGTCTCTTGAATACTTTTTGTCTCACTATCTCTGCTGTTCACAGATTACCTGCTTCCAAGAATTAGAAAAGCGCTCTCCTTTCTTCCCCTCTTTTCATATAGACTTTGAATAGCTACCTAGTTTCAGCCCTCAGGCAAGTGAGTAAGGATCATATAGTGTTGCTCTTCAGAGTCACAGCTAAACCAGCGCCTGCTTTCCAGTGGTGCGACCCCGAATCTATCAGGACTCCCGGCACTGTTTTAGCAGCTCTCCTGGGCTTGCGGAAGGGCAGGGAATGGGACCAGAAAGTGCTTAATTTGAGGTTAATTAAATAGTGATGACAAGCCTTAATCTCTAACTTGTCATCAGATTATAAACACTGATCGCAGCTGCAGCCATCTGTAATAAACCTATTGAGAGAAATCTTGACCAGAATGAAATGAGTATGTTGGTTATCCAGATGAAGCTGAGAGAGATGAGATCAGACAAATTCAGGCCCTTGTAATGCCAGGAGAAGTGGAGACCGGAAAGGAAAGATATCAGAGGAAACTGTGTCAAATCTGATTTCTTTACAACTATATATATAAAAAAAAAATTCCTGAATCCCATGGGCCTGGAGGCTGAAAGAAATAAAGGTGAACATGTAAATCTACTGGACTGAGGATCTGAAAGATATTGAAATAGCTCTGTTACTATTAACCACTGACGGGTTTCTGTGGAAAATGTCTGGAGCCATGCTCATGTGCTGGAGCCTCTGGACAAATGTTTATACCAGTGTAAGTAAGCCACAGCAGGAATTTACCTGAGAGGGAGGGAGGGGATGGGCTTCTCAGGTGGCTCAGTGGGTAAGGAATCTACCTGCAATGGGTTGGGAAGATTCCCTGGAGGAGGGCATGGTAAGCCACTCCATATTCTTGCCTGGAGATTCCCCATGGACAGAGGAGCCTGGCGGGCTATAGTCCATGGGGTCACAAAGAGTTGGACACTACCGAGGCAACTGAGCAGAGGAAGGGGATAACAGTTACAGGCCAGGCACTTCACATATGATTTACCTGACAATTCTGGCAACTATTTTATAAGGTATTATTTTTTTTTCACTTTAAAGAAGAAAATGCTATATCTGAAGTAAGTTTCCTACCTAGCCAAAGGCCATGCAAAACAGAATTGAATATAGACTAAAACCCTAGGCGCTAAAATTCAGGCAGCTCCGTCTCAAGCTTTGTGGCAGTGGTGAGGAAGTGATCAAGGTGAGGAAATCGTGAAGTTGGTGAGGAAGATGGGAAGAAAAGTGAACAAATTCCCCAGGGTACACCTAGGAAGTTAGGTGGCCTAGTGGGTGACTGCTGCGAGGTGGGTAAACATTCTGACACTGCTGCTCTCAGTGTCCCTTAAAAGTGCCCTGTCTGAGGCATACACTGCTGTGTCTAAAATAGAAAACTAATGAGAACTGACTGTATAGCACAGAGAACTCTACTCAATGCTCTAGTGGTGAACGAAATGGGAAGGAAATCCAAAAAAGAGGGGACTACATGTATACGTCTAGCTAATACACTTTGCTGTATAGCAGAAACTAACACAACACTGCAAAGAAACTATACTCTAGTAAAAATTATATTTTTTAAAAAAAGTGCTCTCTCTGGCTTCATTTGACATGGAGAACACTTCCTCTTTCTTAAAGACTCAGCATGGGTCAATCTGCACCTCTTCTGTAAAGGCTTTCCCAAACCTCCTGGCAAAACTGGCATTTTTTTTTATATTAACAAAGTGGGGGGCAATGGGAAGGAGATGACTTCAGTATAATGGGCTAGACATCATGTTACATGTAAAGAAAGTTAAGAAGGACAATCTGAATCTGAAGATAGGAATACTGGAGTGAAATAACCATGACAGTTGTCAAAGAGTTAATCATCTAAGCTGCACCGTTTAAATCTACATAGGGCTCAGCAGTAAAGAATACATCTACCAAGCAGGAGCCTTGGGTTTGATCCCCAGGTTGAGAAGATCCCCTGGAGAAGGAGATGGCAACCCACTCCAATATTCTTGCCTGGAAATCCCATGGACAGAGGAGCCTGTCAGGCTACAGTCTATGGGGTCACAAAAGAGTCAGATATGACTAAGGAGCTAAACAACAACACAATTCTTCACTGAAGCCTCTTTAGTTCAAGACAAAACAATCATTCCTTCTGTGGTATTGGTGAAGACCCTTGAGAGTCCCTTGGACCGCAAGGAGATCCAACCAGTCCATCCTAAAGGAAATCAGTCCTGAATATTCACTGGAAGGACTGATGCTGAATCTGAAACTCCAATACTTTGGCCACCTGATGTGAAGAACTGACTCATTTGAAAAGACCCTGATGCTGGGAAAGATTGAAGGCAGGAGGAGAAGGGGACAACAGAAGATGAGATGGTTAGGTGGCATTACCAACTCAATGCACATGAGTTTGAGCAAGCTCCAGGAAGTGATGAAGGATAGGGAAGCCTGGTATGCTGCAGTCCATGAGGTCACAAAGAGTCAGACATGACTGACCAACTGAACAACAACAAGAACGAGGATAGTGCTAAGGGAAAATAGCAGTGAGCAAAACCAGACACAATTCTGTCAGGGTACATACATCTAACAGGGATTACACGGTCATAATGAAAGACTACACAGATATTTGGAAAATTGTGATACATGCTCCAGATTATAAGTAAATAAGAAGTGATGATTTTGTCCAACATACAGAACTGGAAACAAATAGAGTATGCAGAGAAATAAGCTTCAGTTCATTATTTGGGAGAACTCTGAAATAACCCATACATTCCAGAAATGACCCCATGAATGAGCCCACTTCCTCCTCCTGGCATTGGACAGGCCCAGGCTGAAGCCAGGGAACATAAGGGTATAGCCCCAGATGACTTCACAGGTCTCTTCCAGCTCAGAGAAACTACGACTCCATAACTCTAAACAAAATACTGTCTTGGATGGTAATTAGAATTTGCTAGATTGAATTTCCAGGAGACTAAGGAAATTGGTGCAGAGAAGAATCATTTATGTACACAGAGAGCAGTGAAGCAAAACTGAGTCTCCTAAATGTCACGATACACCTCAGTTTTACATACTGCTCTGGAAGCTTCATGAGGATAGGGGCCCATGGGCTTGCTCATCACTGACTCATCAGTGTATGACACATAGCACATACACTAAACATTTGTTAAATGAACAAATAAATATGGTACTAATATGTACCAGCACAAACATGCTCACTTATAAAAAACTTTCTTCTACTCTTGTGGACCTTAAAATTGAACTTTCTTGAATAATTAATGAACATGAACATCAGTCAATCACTTGCTTCCTGATTAATAGCTAGGATCCCTTGTCCAAGCAGCCACTTAGTTCAATTAAAAATTAATAATTTTCCATGGAATAAATACACACTACACATAGTACATCAGGGGCTCCACTTTTAATAAGCAATTAAGTAATGCAGAGAGACTAAGAATCTATTAACTAAGAGAGAACTCCATGAACTTGCCCCTCAAGTCATCATTCCTTCACTACCCATTCCTCTTCTAAATTTTTAAATCAGCTAGGAAAACAGCAGTTCTGAAAACAGGATAAATAATTATTAATAATTAATATGTTGTCATATTTTGGTTAACATTTGCAGGCAACACAATGTGTTTTTGTTAAACAGTGTGTTCTGTTTGTTTTTATTCCTTCTCTGATGTGAAGAATACATTAGGGAAGATCAATACAAAACTGAGGCACTATATGTAAAATGTTAAGGGTCTATTCATTGAAAAATTATGAACCATGCTATAGAACTTAGGTCAGAGCTAAATTAAATTATTGATCCACATTTATTTTCCCCCTTTCTATGTGACTATCTCCTGATTTTTTTATAACATTCATTACTGCCTATAGAGCAAATGAATCATCTTATCCTAGGCCCAGCATGTCTGCTGACTGACAATTTTATAAAATTAATTCTCATATTGGTAGCACTCAGATTTATAAATTGAGCTCCCTTAGCAAAAACACCTAAATATCCAACATAAAATTTATAAGCTTTTGTAGCATGAACCCAAAGGAAAAGAGGCTAATTTTCACTTTTTAGAATACAAAGAAAAAAAGAAATGTTATTTTTCTTAACACCATTTCACTACTTTATGGTTCTTGGTACATTTCATTGATGAGGCCAAAACATATTCACTTGATTTTTTAAAAATGGCTTAACTGTATTCCTAAGTAAAATGATGCAATCAGCACGTGAATTGAAGTCTTTTAAATTTTCAGACCTAAATCTTCCTCAAGATGTATAACCTCCAATTCTGTAAGCAGTTTTACCAAATGCTTTGGGGATTTCTTTGAATACAGAGAACTCTCATCCCCAATCAGCCTTCAAAATGACAGAATATGTCTTGAATTGGGATCTTCTCTCACCTTCTGAAAAGGGAAAATGGGTAAATATACTGTAAGAAATGTAAATTCCACAGACTCATATTGATTTATAAAAAAGGAAGCCAACATAAGAGTTCTTGGTAGATGCTATCTTTGATTTGGGGCTGTACTTAGCCAGTAACTTTTGTCTCCTGGGAAAATATTTTCTCTTTAACAAAGTAGTGTCGGATGCAGAGGCCTCTCCATTTTCTCTAATAGGAAACGATCGTTCGGAGCTGTGAGCCAAATAAGGCAGAAATTATCCCTAATATGTAGTCTGAACATTTGTATCAAAATACAGTAAAATACCATTTCGGAGTCGGACGAGAAAAACATGTGAGCTCATAAAATGTCTGCCTCCCTCGGGTGGAGAAACGGTCTGTTGCTTTTCTTCCCACTGACTGTCACTGTGAGAAGCTCCTGGCATTAGGAGCATGTTTCATCGTCTCACACAAATGCCAATCCCTATCGCTGGGACAAGGGGACCTGAGCCTCACAGCAGGCCTGGGGAACTCTGTTTCTCCACAGGTCTGCTCCAAAGCTGAGCGCCCTTTGCACTGGAAATCAATGTCATCCAACAAAAACTGCAGGAGAAAGCTAAATACCAGCAGCAAAATGTCTCTTGTGTACCAGTCTCTCCCCATTGTGTTTTCTGCCAGGTGAGGAAAACAGGGCGAGCAAGGGCTGAAGACAGAAACATTAAAGAACTTGAGAGTTGATAAGGGGCTAAGTTTCAAATAAGAATAGACTCAAGCATCCAAGTGTGAGCAAGTGTAGAACGCCATCTGGGGAAGGGCAACAGGCTCCCTCCCTAGAGATTCAACTGAAGGGCATCAGTACCTTAGGAGGTTCCTTCACCAGGTTTTGGCACCCTGGACCTTGGGGTCTAAGCACACAAGGCAGTACCCATCTCTCAGGAGGTGGACTTCATTACACAAACTCACATGTGCAATGCATGAATCCAAAATATCAAAGGAGTAGTCTACAATTTGTAATGTAATTGCTGCCCAGATGTCAGAATGACCAGGACATTCCCTTTCTGAAGATGTCCTCCATGCAAAGCCAAATCCTAATCAGACAGCAATCTGACGTGTAAGCAGTCTGAACAAGAGGAGTTCATTTGATGAATTGACTGTTGAATGGTGTCAGGGGGAATGGAGTCAAGCAATGGGAGAAGATATACAATGTGTGCTGGCCACAGCTCCCTGTATCCACTGCCATAACAGGAACTGCCTTGCCAACAGAACAGCAACGCTCCCAGTTCCTCACAGGAGACCCATCTCCTCCAAAGAGCACTGTGTGTGCATGCTTCTGCATTTCCATCACTATGTACCCACAATTTGAATGGCAAAATCTTCCGTTTCCCCTAAAAAGCTTCAACATTTTCTCATTGGTGACCTAAAACTTATTCCTTATAACAAATGAAAATATGAAAAAAGTACAAATTATTTCTTCTTCCCATGAGATTACAGATGGATAATCTTTTAGTCTCTTTCTTAGGTTGACCATATAAAATTTCCTTTGCAGATAAAATAAAACAGTCATTTATCAGTAACTTCACATGGTTCAACTTAATATATGGGATCATATATACACTATATCAAAGTAGGATCACATCTTACATTCTGTTTTGCTGCTTTTCTTTTAATTAACCAGGGCCCATAAATAGCCTCCCATGTCATAAAGTAGTATCATGACAGATATTCTTGTACATGCTTCTTTGCCAAAGCCTCTGATTATTTCCTTAGGAAACATTCCCAAATATAGAATCATTGGGTCAAATACTATGCACACACCCATTCAGCACACACCCATTCATTTATGTATTACTTACGGCAGCTTTCACCCAACAATAGTAGAGTTGGAATGTGTACACAAAAAGCCTACATATCTAGTCTCTGTGCTCAGTTGGGCCCAACTCTTTGCAACTCTTTGGATGTAGCCTGCCAGATTCTTCTGTCCATGGGATTTCCCAGGCAAGAATACTGGAGACGGTTGCCATTTCCTCCTCCTGGGGATATTTGGGACCCAGAGATTGAACCCGGGTTTTGGGCAATGCTGGCAGATCTGTTACCCACTGAGCCACTGGGGAAGCCCTTTTAGTCTCTGGTCCTTTACAAAAAAGTTTGCCAGTGGCTAACCTGGATCTACAATTGGGTAGAGACAGAACACCCGCAATGGAACGAACACCCACTCTACAACAAGACATAGAGTCTCCATTTGTAAAATTCACCATGATTACAAGCACATCTCCTCCATTTCAAATATTTTCTACTCTTGAGCATTTTTTAATCAGTCCATTTTTAAATACAAGTCCACTTATCATTGAAGTAGTGTTAAAAAATACTATTTGAGAAAATTAACTCCATTATTTTTAACCATAGAAATTACTATAACCTAACATATAAATGGGAACCAAATCAAACAAAATGTTATAAAAATTCTTTTACTGCATAATAATCTAATCTAAATTTAAACATTTACCATAAAAATTAACTATTAAATAAGAAGATTAAAAGACATTTCATTTCTTGGACCTTTGATTTGAAACAGCTAAAAATTTGAAGCTGGATTCCCTTAACTCATGAGCAAGCCTCAGATACTTGGCTTACAAAAAAAAAACACATTTAACTTTTCATTGAAAAAGAATCACACAGAGCACGTCTGAATTTTTACAAATTCCTCGTTAATTAGACTTTAATCTGCATGGCTATAGCATATGCTAGAAAACCATCCAAATACAAACTCTATGAGACGGTTTTACTGCCATTACTTTAAGAGCCATTTAAAAGATTTTCTATGGGATAAAGATTGGGTGATTTATCATGGTTTTATGCTCCTTTAATCTGCTCCATCTTCTCATTGTAAAATAAATATTGGTTTTAAAATAAATGGTTCTGCCCAGGTTTTG
Source organism: Ovis canadensis (assembly GCF_042477335.2). Taxonomy (NCBI): domain Eukaryota; kingdom Metazoa; phylum Chordata; class Mammalia; order Artiodactyla; family Bovidae; genus Ovis; species Ovis canadensis. The sequence continues at coordinate 55,133,771 of NC_091263.1, read as the reverse complement.
ATGAGAAAAATTGCCCTGTAAATCACAAGCTCACATGTGCCAAACTCTAAGTCCAATGTTAACTAGCCCATTCTGATGAAAAATAAGTCAATTTTATAGAACAAAATCTAAAGGAAGACAATTACGTAAGTATATTATCAGTGCTGTAACGTAACTAATTTGAGATATGAGCTTCCCTACTCCCTGTTTGTTTTTTTTTAATTTACACACCAAAAAGATGCTACTTGATACAAAACTGGTCTTTCAATTGGACTTTTCAAAAATATATTCTTTATGACAGCATTTATTATATTCTCTCCAACTCCAATACACAAGTTATGTAACTGAAAATAAATATAAGCAAATCTGAGGGTTATATGATAACATCTTTATCAACCATTTAGTTCACACTCAGAAAGTGAAAGTGAAGTTGCCCAGTCGTGTCCGACTCTTTGAGACCCCATGGACTGCAGCCTCCCAGGCTCCTCCATCCATGAGATTTTCCAGGCAAGTGTACTGGAGAGGGGTGCCATTTCCTTCTCCAAGGGATCCTCCCAACTCAGGGATTGAACCTGGGTCTCCTGCATTGCGGGCAGACACTTTACCCTCTAAGCCACCAGGGAAGCCCTTAGTTCACACTCAGAAGGTCATATCAGTTTAACAGTTGACTCCTTGGACTATTTCACAGAGTTCTGAGAAATTGTCAATATAAATATATAACTTAATATAGTGGCATTAGTGGTAAAGAACCCACCTTTCAATGCAGGACACCTAAGAAATATGGGTTCGATCCCTGGGTCATGAAGATACCCTGGAGAAGGAAATGGCTACCCACTCCAGTATTCTTGCCTGGAGAATCCAATGGACAGAGGAGCTTGGCAGTCTACAATCCAAAGGGTTGCATACAGTTGGACACAAATGAAGTGACTTAGCACACAGCACCTTTCTATCATAAGCATAATGCATAAACACTTTGGAAAATATGAATGGTTTCAAGCAGTGCTTAACTAATTATCATTAATAAAATGTGAGTTGACAGTATTATTCCTTTCTAATATGTTGTGAGTTGATGACACATGCACTTGGATATTCTGTCAATGTCAAGTTGCTATAATAGTTTCTAAACTTGCACTGTCCCATAGAAATGTCAATCACAGGTGTGGCTGACATTTAAACTTTCTAGTAAACTCATTAAAAATATAAAAATAAACAGATGAGATTAATTTTAATAATATTTTAATATAACCTAATACATCCACAATCTTATCATTTCATATAATGTAAACAATATAAAAATATTATTAGTGACAAATAATACACGTCACCACTTCTAAGTGGAATCTAAAAAATAAAACTACCAAATGAATAGAACAAAACAGAAACAGACTCACAGATATAGAGAACAAACTTGTGGTTACCGAGGAGGGAGGGGCAAAATAGGCGTATTAACAGGTAAAACTACTAGGTATGCATGCGTGCGTGCTAAGGTGCTTCAGTCATGTCCAACTCCTTGCAAGCCCATGGACTATAGCCCACCAGGCTCCTCTGTCCATGGGGTTCTCCTGGCAAGAATACTGGAGTGGGTTGCCATTTCCTTCTCCAGGGGATCTTTCTGACCCAGGGATTGAAGGTTGGTCTCTTGTGTCTCCTGCATTAGCAGACGGGTTCTTTACCACTAGTGCTACCTGGGAAGCTTCACTTTGTATGAATATAGCATAAAAAAGATATCATGATATATGGCACAGCACAGGGATGATAGCCAATATTTTAACTTTAAATGAAGCAAAACCTACAAAAATTTGAATCACTATACTGTATACTTGAAACTAATATTGTAAATCACCTATACTTCAATAAAAATAGTACCAAAATATTTAACATTCTTCTTTAATACTGTCTTTAAAATCCAGTGCTGTAATGCAGGAGTTCTTGTCCAATTCCTGGGTTGGGATGATCTCCTGGAGAAGGCATAGGCTACCCACTCCAATATTCTTGGGCTTCCTTTGTGGCTCAGCTGGTAAATAGTCTGCCTGCAATGTGGGAGACCTGGGTTTGATTCCTGAGTTGGGAAGATCTCCTGGAGAAGGGAAAGGCTATCCACTCCAGTATTCTGGCCTAAAGAATTCCATGGACTGGATAGTCCATGGGGTTGCAAAGAGTTGTACATGATTGAGTGACTTTCTATTCTTCTATGTGTTGTACACTTACAGTATGTCTCAATTAAAACTGGCCACATTTGAATTACTCAATATCCACACGTACCTAGTGGCTACTGTGCTGGACAAAGCAGTCCTAAATTCTTACTCTCAATGTCTGACCTGCCTCTTCACAGTTTGAAGCACAGTAGTGCTGAAATGCAAACTTTAATTATAAAACATCAGGCAAAAAATTATGGGAGACGAACTTAGAGATGCTGTTGCAAAGGCAGTAATGGTTTAGACAGCACCAGTGCTTCCGAACAGCATCTCTAAGTTCGTCTTCCGTAATTTTTTGCCTGATGTTTTATAATTAAGGTTTCCATTTCAGATAAGACCAACACTTAAATTAAAAAATTAGCACACTCATGACTGTGGCTTACTTTGTCCTTCCTTTCAGGAAGGGCATCACCATTAACAAGGGATGAATGCAGAAGCCTCCTCCACTCTCCCTTCTCTACAAGTGACCACTACTCTGAATGAAGCTGGTTTAGTTCCTGTCTGTCCATATTTTTATACTTCACAGATTATATCCTTAAGCATCAACACAGAGCTCTTAACAAGGGAAAATATGTTTGTGCTTTACTGAGACGTGAGAATTTTATGTATTTGGCTTATATAAATCCTTCCCACATTCCAAAGGCAATTGCTGAAACCGATTCTCACACCTTTCTACCATCCACTGTATTAATATGATTATGTCTTAGGACCCTGTATCACCTTCTAGCTTGGATAACTCCTACCATCATTTCAGTCCCAGCATGAATGTCACTTCTTCAGGAAACCTTTGCTAACCTGCCCTTTGCCCAAGAAAGATTAGGTTCCCTGTTAAATGCTCTGACCTTTCCTATACTGTACTTCCTCAACTGTAAATATCTATTTTTGTGATGATTTTTTAATGTCCATCTCCTTCATGAAAATGTGAGGTAACACCTGCATAATTCCCAGTTCACAGTGGATGTCCATATGTACGTTTCAGATAAGTGAATGATTTTCTCTTCCATTCATTCATTCAAATTCAACTCAGCTAGAAATCACGTTTCTCAGTCTCCTGTTGTGACATGAACTTGGAATGTCTGAATCAGAAACATATGGGCACCCCTATTTATTAAAATGTATGTTTCAAATAAATTACTACGAAGTTATTCGGTACAGTCTTTTGACATTTGATTATCTAATGTACATATATTAGGCCCCTTTATTCACTTCTGCTGCTGTGTTCTGTCTCTGACTTTCTCCTTCTCTCTTTCCTCCTCTCTTTGCTTCTGCAATTGATTAAGTTTGCTAGATGTGTTAAGTTAGTCTTTCAAGGAATCATCCCTTGCTTTGCCTATCGTCTCTGCTGTTCCTTTGTATTCTATTTCTTTTTGTAATATTTTGTATTATCTTCTCTCTTTGCTTTATTTTGGTTTCCTCAACTATCCTCTTTACAACTTTTTGGTTGAATGCGAAACTCATTAATAATCAGTCCTCCTTCATTACAAATACATGCATTTGAATTTATAAAATTTCCTTTATGTACCTCTTTAATAGTATCTCACAAGGTTTAAAATAAAGTATCTACTCATTTCTAGCATCACTTCTATTAGATTCAAGATTTAGAAGTATGATCTTGAGTTTACAAATGTATAGCTTTTAATGTCTATTTGTTTTTGGCCTCCTAATTTTTTCCTCTGAGATAAGAAGAAATGTAATTTTTATCAGTCATTGGTAAGGCTTTTGATGTGTGTACATGCTCTGGTACTGAAGCTCAGAGTTCTATACATGTCTACTTGATTAAGCTAATCAGTTATGTTACTTAAATCTTCTTTATTGTTTCTAACATTTTTTAGTTTGATTTTTCAGTGTCTGAGAGAAAATGTTTAAAACTCCCAATTATGATTTATGTTCTCAATACTTCATGGTAATATTGCTAATTTTTACTTTATATATTTTTGAAATGATGCTACTAGGTAATGAAGGTTTAAGATAAATATATATTCTTTGTGAACTGCTCTTTTATCATTAAACAATAACTTCCTTTATCTGTGCTGCTAAGTGACTTCAGTCGTGTCCGACTCTGTGCGACCCCATAGACGGCAGCCTACCAGGCTCCCCTGTCCCTGGGATTCTCTAGGCAAGAACACTGGAATGGGTTGCCATTTCCTTCTCCAGTGCATGAAAGTGAAAGGGAAGTCGCTAAGTCGGGTCCGACTCTTCACGACCCCATGGACTGCAGCCTACGTGGCTCCTCCGCCCATGGGATTTTCCAGGCAAGAGTACTGGAGTGGGGTGCCATTGCCTTCTCCTTTATCTGTAATAACATTTTTTAAATACATTTTGTCTGATATTACTACAGTGTCATCAACCTTCTTTTGAAAAGTATGTGCAGAGTTTGTTGTTTAGTCACTTAGTCATGCCCAACTCTTTCTGTGACCCCATGGACTGTAGCCCACCAGGCTTCTCTGTCTATGGGTTTTCCCAGGCAAGAATACTGGAGTGCATTGCCATTTTTTTCTCCAGGGGATCTTCCCCACCCAGGGATCAAGCCTGCATCTCTTGCACTGGAAGGCAGATTCTTTACCACTGAGCCACTGAGGAAGTCCCATATGCATGGTATATTACGTCGACTTCCACATATATATTTTCTTTCAATCTTCCCATACCATTATTCTTAATAGGGGTATCCCTTATAAACAGTTGTGTGACTGTTTCTTCTTCCCCATTCAACTTAAAAATCTTTGTCTACTGCCACAAAGAATGAATCATCTTTATGTTTGTTGTGATTCCTGCTGTATTTGGCCTTATTTCAACCATGAGATTGATTTACAATTTCCTAAAAGTCAGAGATTACCCAAATGTACCCAGTTTATACACCACAGAAGGCATGGCTGTATCTAGCTTAAGCTCATAATTTAGCTCTCCTCATTAGGTCAACTTAGACATGTTAGCAACCTGTTGATATGTTCTCTTAAAACTGCAACTGATTAATCCTTACACAAGTAATACCCCAACATTTCCAGATTAAAGTGGTCAATCCACTACAATTACAGGTCAAATCCATTGCATTTACCTGTAATATGAATACAAAAGAATCCATGTGTCATCCACCTCTGATGTTGCTGTATTTCACTCTCCCTCATTAATTTTTTCACTTTCATATAATGCAGCTTTCATCTTGTCTCCTCCTTTCCTACATCTCTTCTTCCCAACCCCTCTTCTCATCCTCTCTTACTCAGATGATTGCATTAATATCCTTGGTCTCCCTGCTTTCATCTTACTATCTTCCACTCGAGTTAAACGAGGTTTGTTGTTGTTCAGTCACTTAGTTGTGTCTAGCTCTTTGCGACCCCATGGACTGCAGCACGCCAGGCTTCCTTATCCTTCACTATCTCCTGCAGTTTGCTCAGATTCATGATGAGCAAACTGAGTCAGTGATGCTATCTAACCATCTCATCGTCTGCCACCCTCTTCTCATTTTGCCTTCAATCATTCCCAGAATCAGGGTCTTTTCCAAAAAGCTGGCCCTTCACATCAGGTGGCCAAAGTATTGGAGCTCCAGCTTTAGCATCAGTCCTTCCAGTGAATATTCGGGGTTGATTTCCTTTAGGATTGACTGGCTTGATCTCCTTGCAGTCCAAGGGACTCTCAAGAGTCTTCTTAGCACCATAATTTGAAAGCAGCCATTCTTCAGCATTCAGCCTTCTTTATGGTTCAACTCTCACATCTGCACATAACTACTGGAAAAATCATAGCTTTGAATACATAAACCTTTGTCAGCAAAGTGATGTCTTTGCTTTTTAATACTCTGTCTAGGTTTGTCATAGCTTTTCTTCCAAGGAGCAAGCAAGTGTTTTTTAATATCATGGCTGCAGTCACCATCCACTGTGATTTCGGAGCCCAGGAAAATAAAATCTGCCACTGCTTCCACTTTTTCCCCTTCTATTTGCCATGAAGTGATGAGACTGGATGCCATCATCTTAATTTTTCACTTTTTTATGTTGAGTTTCAAGCCAGCTTTTTCACTCTTCTCTTTCACCTTCAAGAGGCTCTTTAATTCCTCTTCACTTTCTGCCATTAGAGTGGTATCATATGCATATCTCAGGTTGTTGATACTTCTCCCGACAATCTTGATTCTAGCTTCTGATTGCATTTCACATGTTGTATATTGCATGTAAGTTAAACAAGCACTGTGACAATATACAGCTTTGTTGTACTGTTTTCTCAATTTTGAACCAGTTTTTCCATGTCCAGTTCTAACTGTTGCTTCTTGACCCACATACAGGTTTCTTAGGAGACAGGTAAGGTGGTCTGGTTAAATGAGAACCTTGTATTACAAATTAAGAAGTTTGAATGCAACCCTGCAGGTTGGTCTCTCTTGAACTAAAATCCAAAGACACAGTCTAAAAGCTCCAAACTTTTTTTTTAAAATTTATGGTTTTATCCAATTAACATTCTAAAGAATCTAAATGACAATCTGATAATTGAGCTGGGCTTCCCAATAGCAGCGCCTGAGTTTGTCTTTTTTTACCCCATCAACTATTCTGTCCTCAGTGTCATTGGCACCAAACAATCACTTAAAGTGACAGCTTTAAACTTTCATTGTGTCAGTAAGCAGGTTTGGCTACTAGACTAACGTCTTAATGCCAAAATTGTCCCACATTTGCCACTGTGCTCTTTAGTGGAAATGATTTATAACTGAAAGATACTGTCATTGAATAAGGTTTTAATTTATTAAGTTATTTAATTAATGGAGACTTTAATATGATATCATAAAAACTCATAGTGTCGCAGAGTAATGGTCTATTTTAATTGTTACAGGCTAATGAGAAAGGAACAAAGGCAGAATTAATATGTAGATGATGTGTTTATATCAAATGGAAGCCCAATGTTATGATGGGACACTGTACAAAAGGTTTCCCAATCTTTCAACTAGAGAGAAGTGGTGGGAAAACTGACTCATCACATGCCTCAGAATAGTAAAGGCACGGCAAATAAAAAGAGCTTTTGCCAAAGTACTCACTATACTTTACTCAATATTCATTTATCAAAAGTGTGTTAAATACTCAATCAATAAATATTGAGTGCTAAATACTGTTCTAGGCACTGAAGATACAGAAGCAAGAAAGATAGGCAAAAATCCCTTCCTACATAAAGCTATATCAGGACAATAAACAAATTAACACACATTTATATTATGTGAGATAGGGATAAATTCTGTGAAGAAAAACTTAAGAAGGGCCCCACTACTTCATGGCAAATAGAAGGGGAAAAGGTGGAAGTAGTGACAGATTTTCTCTTCTTGGGCTCTAAAATCACTGAGACGGTGACTATAGTCATGAAATCAGAAGACGATTGCTTCTTGGCAGGAAAGCAATGACAAAACTAAACAGTGCATTGAGAAGCTGAGACATTACTCTGTCGACAAAGGTCCACATAGTCAAGGCTATGGTCTTCCCAGTAATCATGTATAGTTGTAAGAACTGGACCATAAAGAAGATAGAGCAGCCCCAAAGAATTGAGGCCTTCAAACTGCGGTGCTAGAGAAAGATGCCTGAGAGTCTCTTGAACAGCGAGCAGATCAAACCATTCAATCTTAAAGGAAATCAACCCTGAATAGTCATTGGAAGGACTGATGCTGAAGCTGAAGCTCCAGTATTTTGGTTACCTGATGCGAATGGCCGATTCACTGGAAAAGCCCCTGATGCTGGGAAAGATTGAGGACAGAAGGAGAAGAGGACATCAGAGGATGAGATGGCTGGATGGTATCACTGACGCAATGGACATGAACTTGGGCAAACCTGGGGAGACGGTGAGGGACAGGGAGGTCTGGTGTGCTTCAGTTCATGGGGTCATAAAAAGCTGGACATGACTGGGTGACTGAACAAAAACAAATAACCATACAATGACCTCTAAGTGTTCAACCAAAAGGAAAAGTAGCACATCTCCCTTTAAAGCAAAAGCTTGAAATGATTAAGCTCAGTGAGGAAGGCAAGTCAAAAGCTGAGAGAGACCAAACACTTGGCCTCTTGAGCTGAGTTGTGGATGTAAAGGATAAGTTCTCAAAGGAAATTAAATGTGCTAGTTCAGTGAATACATAAATGCTAAGAAAGCAAAGTAGCCTTACTGCTGATATGGAGGAAGTTTTAGTGGTCTGGATAGAAGATTGAATCAGCCACAACATTCCCTTAAGCCAAAGGCTAATGTAGATAGAGGTCCTAACTCTCAATTCTGTGAAGGTAAGGAAGCTGCCAAGAAGAAAAGTTTGAGGCATTTATTGTTTGTAGATTGTTTTTTATGACGGCCATTCTGACTAGTGTGAGGTGATAGCTCAATGCAGTTTTGATTTCCATTCATTGTCGTTTTTATTTGCATATCTAGTAATGAGTGATGTTGAGTGTCTTTTCACGTGTTTATTGGCCATCTGCACGTCTTCTTTGGAGAAGTGTCTGTTTAGATCCTCTGCCCATTTTTTGACTGGGCTGTTTAAACACCAGATTTTCACTGTAGATGAAATATCCTTATATTGAGAGAAGATGCCACCAAGGACTTTCATAGTTAAAGAAGAAAAGTCAGTGCCTGATTTCAAAGCTTCAGAAAACAAGCTGACTCTCTTATTAGGGGCCAATGCAGCTGTTGACTTTAAATTGAAGCCAATACTTAGTTACCATTCCAAAAACCTTGGGCCCTAAGAATTATGCTAAATCTACTCTGCCTGTGCTCTACAAGTGGAACAACAAAGCCTGGATGATACTACATCTGTTTACAACATGGTTTAATAAATATCTGAAGCCTACTGTTGAGATCTATTGCTCAAAAAAAAAAAAAAAAAAAAAACCAGAAAGATTCCTTTTAGACATTGACAATACACCTGGTCAGCCAAGAGCTCTGACAGAGATGTAGATTGAGATTAACGTTGTTTTCATGCCATCTAACACAATATCCACTCTGAAGCCCATGGATCAAGGAGTTGTTTTGAATTTCAACTCTTATTTTTTAAGAAAAAACATTTCTGTTAAAACTGTAGCTGCAATAGATAGTGATTCTTTGACAGATCTAAGCAAAGTAAATTGAAAACCTTCTGGAAAGGATTTACCATTCTAGATGTCACTAAGAAGATTTGTGATTCATGGGAGGAGGTCATAATATCAACATTAACAGAAGTTTGAAAGAAATTTATTCCAATCCTCTTGGATGACTTCGATGGGTTCAAGACTTCAGTAGAGCAAGTAACTAGAGACGTGGTAAAAATAGCAAGACATGGAGCCTGAAGATATGACTGAATTGTTGCAACCTCATGACATGACTTTAACAGATGAGGAGTTGCTTCTTATGTATGAGCAAAGAAAGTGGTTTCTTGAATGGAAAAGATCTCCTGGTGAAGATGTGTGAAGACTATTGAAATGACAATAAAGGATTTCGAATATTATATAAACCTAGTTGATAAAGCAGTGGCAGGATTTGAGAGGACCGACTCCAACTTGGAAATAAGTTTTACTGGGGAATAAAATGCTTTCAAACAGCACTGCCTACCACAGAGAAATTGTTCATGAAAGAAACAGGCAATCAATGCGGCAAACTTCATTGTTGGCTTATTTTAAGAAATTATCACAGCCACCACAGCCTCCAGCAACAACCAACCTGATCCATCAGCAGCCATCAATATAGAGGCAACATCCTCCATCAACAAAAAGATTACAACCCAGGGAAGGTGCAAATGATGGTTAGCATTTTTTAGAGAGAGAGTATTCTTAATTAGGGCTTCCTTGCTATCTCAAGTGGTAAAGAATCCACCTGCCAATGTAGGAGACACAAGAGACGTGGGTTCAATCCTTAGGTCAAGAAGATCCCCTGGAGAAGGAAACAGCAACCCACTCCAGTATTCTTGCCTGGGAAATCCCATGGACAGTGGAGCCTGGCAGGCTAGAGTCCATGGGATCAAAAAGACTCAGTCATGACCTACCAACTGAACAACAGTTCTTAACTAAGGTATATACATTGTTTTTTTAGAAGGTTAGCATACAAGAACATCACGGCATTTGAGGTGAAATAACTCTTCATTGCCTACACTGTCTCGTGCACTGAATGACATTTAGATCCTTAGCTCCTGCCCTCTAGTAGGACTTCTCATCTTTACAGATGATCCATGGAAGAGTAGTACTTTCTAAATTGAGAACCACTGGCCTAGTGTATGATCACGAGGTAGAGAAAGAGACACTTGCAAGTAGAATTCCCAGGAACGGACAGCCCAGATATGGGTATTCTGTGTGGATATTCTCACCTAGAATGATGGCAGGAGAGTGATGGGCACAAAGGCGATGAGCTGGAGAGTAGAATCTTCCATCAGTGCGGTGGAGCAGGCAGTAGAATACGCTGAAGCACTTGGTACGAGGCCAGTGTGACTGAGCAGTGAATTCTCTGCTTTGTTTAATCTAATTTGAACATAAAGAGCTGCAAGTGGCTAGTGGTTACTTTATTCCATGGTGAAGAATAAAACATGAAGTGAGCATTTGGAAACAAATTTGAAGGCACAGGAAATTCTTCTTAATATCTGAGTCTTGAGGAAAAGAGACAAAGGTAGGTGTGAGTCTAGGTAAGCTGGTGGATCTGGAGAAGGAAGGTGAGAGAAGTAATGCTTAACAACTTTGGCATTTTCAATAGGTAGGACTCCAAAATTTCATTTTAATTCATTTCTGCCTCCTCTCAGACCAACTTCTGTACCATATTGCTATGGAAGACACTTGAGAAAATCTCCTTCAAAGTTTACAATGTCACCACAATGTAAGAATTATTCCTTCTCATGAGAAGCCCCTGGTATTAATAGACTGTGGTGGTGGTGGTTTAGTCACTAAGTCATGTCCAACTGTTGAGAACCCCATAAACTGTAGCCTGCCAGGCTTCTCTGTCCATGGGATTTCCCAGGCAACAATACTGGAGTGGGTTGCCACTTCCTTCTCCAGGGGATCTTCCCCACCCAGGGGTCAAATTCAGGTCTCCTGCATTGCAGGTGGATTCTTTACCAACTGAGCCACCAGGGAAGCCAAAAAGACTGTGGCCATTGCCTATTTTTCTTGTACCTAAATGTCCCTTCCCTAAAGACTGCCTTTCTATCTCAAACATCAGTTCAGTTCAGTCGCTCAGTCATGTCTGACTCTTTGTGACCCCATGAATTGCAGCACGCCAGGCCTCCCTGTCCATCACCAAATCCCGGAGTTCACTCAGACTCATGTCCATCAAGTCCGTGATGCCATCCAGCCATCTCATCCTCTGTCGTCCCCTTCTCCTCCTGCCCCCAATCCCTCCCAGCATCAGAGTCTTTTCCAATGAGTCAACTCTTTGCATAAGGTGGCCAACATAGCAGGGGGAAAAAGTTACTTCTGAAAATTTCTCATTAAAAGATGCTGTTGTTTAGAAACCACGTTTCTTCTGTGTGTGTGTTTCTATAAAAGAATATACGAACATATATGAACATGTTCTTTGTTCTTTAAAATGAGGTAAAAGTATTCTGATGGGCTGCAGCCATAAGCCTATGATTTGTGTGTTCACAAAATAATTTTAAAAGGTCACGTACCTCTATGTTCACCCTACCACACACACGCATACATGCACACACACATTTCCAGAATGGCCTCATGGCCATACCCTTAGAAGCTTAATCGCAAACTTTACAGTAATAATTCTGTCAATATGTCCCTATGAACCAAATGAGCAATGCCAATGTGGCACCCAGGACCACCCACCCTGTGGAAGAATCCCAGATTTAGGCAAGGGAAGGGCAGAGTGCAGGTAATATTTGAAAAGTGCTTGACACTGCCTGTGATTGGGAATAAAGGATTAGTAAAATACTTCTGACTAGTTTCTGTCTGTTAGCATTCTCAATTTTCACTTAATTGCAATCAAAATATCAAGTGTCCCCAGAGAGTGGACACTGTCCCTATTTTAATAGACCATAAAACACATAATTAAGAAACAAACTCTGCGGGGCTAATCAGCACAGCACTGTAACTGGTCAGATTCCTTAGTGAACCATGGTTAATTTCTCTTGGTCCTAAGGCAGAGTCTTTCCCTTAAATGTCCTCACCAGGTGCCAGTACATGCCCATTCTGTCCTCCATATCGTATAGGCTTCTTTATTAACCATGCTTCTAAACTCTAGAGATTGGCCAGAACCAGGGAAAAGGATCAAAACAATGAAGAGCCAATAGATGTCCACAATGTTGGCAAGATGTATCAGATGTTCAGCCTTGGATCTACTTTGAGTCCAGGATATAGATTTAAACTCCCACTATCATGAAATCCATAGTTTCCAGTATCTGATCCATTAAACTAAGAAATTATTCTGGCTTTCCCCTTTGGTTTCCCCTCATGGGACTTTGATCAATATGGAAGTGAAAAAGTATCCTGGTGCTAGTAACTATTCTATTTTCTGGCCACTGCAAGAGACAGTCATCTTGTAACTTAATTTCATTGGAACCATAAGATTCAAAGAGAGTAAGTGAATGGAATGCTTAAAGACCATGTCAGCTACTGAGAAGAAACCTTGCAAGTCACAATGAAGAGCAGCAAAAAGAAACTGAATTATTAATTCCCACTGCCTCTCTCTGTCCACAAGCCCCCTCTGGTGGAAGAACTGAAGTGAAAGTGAAAGTTGCATTGGACTCTGCAACACTAGGACTGTAGCCCGGCAGGCTCCTCTGTCCATTAAATTCTCCAGGCAAGAATACTGGCGTGGATTGCCATTCCCTCCTCCAGGGGATCTTCCCAACCCAGGGACTGCACCCAGGTCTCCCATACTGCAGGCAAATTCTTTACTATCTGAGCCACCAGGGAAGCCCTAATTAGGAGTCATGTCTGACTCTTTACAACCCCATGGACTGTAACCTGCCAAGATCCTCTGTGCATGGAATTCTCCAAGCCAAAATATTGGAGTAGGTTCTCTTCTCCAGAGGATCTTCCCAAACCCAGGATCAAATCCAGGTCTTCCATATTGCAGGTGGATTCCTTACCAGAGAAACTCCACCATGGGGAGGAACTACTAGGTAATAAAATAGTTATAATAACAATAACCAAAATGTAAAAAAGAAAAAAGAAAGACAAGGAACGACAATCCACAACAAGACAATCGATCCCTGTAAAACTGAGAGGCAAATGTAGTGATTAGCAAATATGAGCTACAACTAGAAAATCCCTCACAGACGAAGCCGTGTGATGAATGATTTACCAAAAGGTCAGCACTGCTCTTTTATCTTCACCACCCATCAGTTTCCATTGCTCTCAATTTGTCTGGCACATAACAGAAAGCTGGCCATAAAATATTCATCATAAAAATTAACCTTATTTTGCAATATCAAAAAAAGAAACATATAGTTGGATGTAGTCTAAGCATATGGGCTAGCTTCTCAATTAGAATTCCTCATATACATTATAAAAAGCATTGACATTTAAAACCCTGTTATAAGAGGTAATGTACTCAGCAAGTACCAGAACTCTCTGCCCTGTGCTCAGCTTTGCTGATCCACTGCTAGTTCTCAAACAAGGGAAGGCACCATTAATCCTCTCCCAAAGACCACAGCAATAATGGCAGGAGCAAGGCTAGTGTCAGCACTTCCCCCGCTGCTCCCCTGGAAGCCAAACTTCTCTGTAGCTTCTGATTCTAGCTGGTGTGGATGCCAGGCTTTTAACCCCAACACTGCTATACACTCCAACACATGAGCTGTGGGCTGAACTACCTTCACGTTCCCATTTGACAATCTTTGAACAAAAAGGAACACAATATCAGACGGAAATACATTTTCAAGAGAAAGGGATTCTAAAAATTAACATATTAATATCTACAAACTGCCAGATCCCCTTAACCAGAGTGGCGAAAGTCATTACGTCATTTTAACTGAACTGATTAAATTGATCTCATTGGAAAATAGGTCATTTCGCTCCTTCCTATCCTGTCTCTAAATTCACCCACTGCTTCTCTGATTTCACAGAATCAGTAGGATATTTTGCATCTTGTAGATATAATCTAGGTTATTGATTTATTGAAGAATTCTTCTCCCAAGACTCTGCTTAAAGAGGCTATTATCTCTATTTAGATAATATCTGGTTATCTATTTATATCATTGATAGTTGCAGAATTTGAAATAAAAGGGGGGATCAATATCAGGATTTGAAAAAATGAGAATCAAAATGAAAGAAAAATGGTCAAAACAATTCTGAAAAAGATAGAGCTGCAAGGGTGTTTATCACTGCATTATTTACTTTATAAACAAAAAAACATGAAAATTCTACGGTACAAACAAAAGATTGTTCAACTTAACTATGGTAATAGCCATAAAGTGGAATATTATGTAGATATTGAAAATGATGTAGCAGAATATTTAATAACATGAAAAATATTCATGGTATTATTAAAGGAAAAAATACACTGAAAAAACAGTAAGAAACAGTATTATCACATTTATTGACAATGGTTTTCTTTGAATAAGAGTCTGGCAATTGATTGGCTAACTCATTCTCTGTTCACAACCCTCTCACTTCAGCACCCCCTTAAAGTTAGGGGTGGTTCTATAAAATAAGATATAGGGATTTTCCTGATGGTCCAATGTTTAAGACTTTAGCCTTCCAATGCATGGGAGGAAGGTTCAGTCTCTGGTTTGGGGAGAAAAGATCCCATGTACCTCGAGTCCAAAAAGCCAAAATATAAAACAGAAGCAATACTGTAACAAGTTCAAGAAAGACTTTAAAAATGCTCCACATTAAAAATAATGTTTAAAAAATAACGCAAAATTACACATAAATGGAATTCTGCTTGCTGGCACTTTTTCTGACTAAAAAGGGGCAGATGGGGGCTCCTTTTTCTATTGTCTGTACCAGACTGAATCAGCTGATCTATCCATGACCACAGACTGTCATCTCAGCCAACCAACAGTGGCGGAAAGAAGACAAAACCTTGTGATCAGTTATTAGATACCACCAAATAAAAAGAGTTACAACTTAATCTCTTTATTCATCTTTTAACCATTGTTTCATTCTCCATGTAGATATAATCAAAGAATAATCCCTAGGAATCTATGAAGTTTTCCTGAAACAAAGTAAAGGCTTTGAGTCATGTGCAGAATGATAAGTACCATGCCAAGAGCAAGGCAGCCACATTACCTCTCAATTGCAAAATACAGACTAGTCATCTTGAAACCTGAAAAATCACTCTCAGTATATGTTGATTCTAGGAATAAATATAGGTATGTATCTCAGCCATTTAGGGCTCAAATAAATAAGGGGCAATATAATATAAATAAGTGACAGAAACATCAATACTGCCTAGATTTACATGTATCTCTTACTAGAGCAGGTGTCATTTTATACTGTGGCAATCTGTGTGTCCATCTCTAAACTATAAGCTCCTTTAAAGCAAGAACATTTCCTTTCATTTTTGCTAAGGATGCTCAAATCTTCTTTGTCCCAAGGACTCAGAACTCAGATGGTAAAGGGTCCACCCACAATGCAGGAGACCTGGGTTTGGTCCCTGGGTTGGGAAGATCCCCTGGAAGAGGGCAACCCACTCTAGTATTCTAGCTTGGAGAAGTCCCATGGACAGAGGAGCCTGGAAGACTACAGTCTATGAGGTCACAAAGAGCTGGACACAACTGAGTGACTAGGCACACACAGAAGAAGGATGCCCAAATCTTCTTTGTCCCAAGGACTCATATCCAAACTTAGTCTCCAATTATAAATCCCAAAAAACATTACAGCGATTTTGACGCCTTCTTTATTCTAAATCATTCTGCTTATAAAAAAAAGTCAACAACTTTTTAACATTTCCAAAATATCCTGAAGGAAAGGGAAAATCACACATTAAATTCTTGTCAAGTAACATTTACCTCCTCAAGCCCTGACTAATCAAAAATGACTGGACTTGGCAGCTCCTTTTATCACTTTGTCTATAATCTAAAATTCAGCTACTATTGTGCCAACTGGAAAATGCCAACATCCATTCCCACCTCACACGACATCACTTTTTGCCAGTCATTTTGGAGTCTGGTAATCTGGTGTGACTCCCCATCAGATCAAGTAGAAATTATAAACCAAATTTAAAGGGTCCTAATAGCCCCATTTCAGGACAGCAATGGTGAAGCTAGAAGAGATTAGAAGGGTGCCAGATTTATTGCTATTGATTCCCTGCTGGCAATTTCATGAAAAGATATCCACTGCAGTCATATAAAGAGCATCTGGCTGGTTTCCAACTCTTTTGTTCTTCATATGCTTAAAAAAGAAAAAAAATCAACCAAGAAGGATAAGAAACTAGAAATTAGTATAGGGGACCCAAGTTTCTCTACAGAATAAGAAGCCTTCATCACTACACCTTAATTATGCATATCTGCTCCTACAGAGTCCAAAATGTTTATTTATTGAACGTTACCACTACCATCCTGGTAACCCAGATCAGAAGCCAATCTATAATGACTCAAGCCACATTTCACAATAGACTACAAAGGACACATGATGTCATTTGCTAAAATGACTTAATCCAGATGGAAAGCATTCTGACCTATACATAATTGATTGACCTTTGCTATGCTTTTCTGGTTATTTATATACTATCATATGCATGAATGTATATCAGTGGTATTTACACTTGGCAGCTACTTTGGAGAACACATTATTCGATTGGGATTTGGAGCTTTTTACGACCATTTCCTGACCAAATATTCATAAATGAAGGACAAGAAAAGATGGTCTCTTAAAAGATAACATTCAATAAGCTCTGGAAAAATCTAAGGAAGCTTTAAAATACAGTGGACAAGATCTAGCTCTGTAAAGTTGAGTTCAAAACCCTAAAACTGAGGATATTAAAGGGCATGTTTTCTATTTTCCCTTTAGGGCGCAATAATGACAGTAAAATATGCTTTACCAAAGGAGTGGAGTATTCTGGATGCTCGTGAGTCAAGCATCCTGTGGTGAAGGCAATTAGAGCTCACAATAAACAACCACACAAAAGAGAACAACTATATGAGGCTCTTTGACTTTTTAATTATGAATTTTGTTTTCTGAAAGGAGTAAGTTACAAATCAAATAATAATCAGATGATCAAGACAGTTTCAAGGTAATCATAGAAACAGAGGCAGACGGACACACTAGATTATGGAAGGAAAATGTGTTGCAAGTATGTCCTTACTCCCACTTTGCATGCTCAGGGCAGATATCAATAACTGATCACTGAATTCTTAAGCAAGAGCACTGACATAGATTAAACACTTTTCCAATACTACTCCAGGGAAAGTGAAAGTCTTCGTTACTCAGTCATGTCTGAACCCTTTGCAACTCTATGAACTGTAGCCTGTCAGGCTCCTCTATCCATGCAATTCTCCAGGCAAGAATACTGGAGTGGCTTGCCATTCTTTTCTCCAGGAGATCTTCCCAACCCAGGGATCGTACCCAGGTTTCCCGAATTGCAGGAAGATTCTTTACCATTAAGCAAATGGCAACCCACTCCAGTATTCTTGACTGGAGAATTCCAAGGTCAGAGGAGCCTGGCAGACTATCGTCCATGGGGTTGTAACGAGTCAAGCATGACAGAGCGACTAACTCCAAGAAAACAACACCAAAAAGATGAACTTGGAACGTGAAGTGAAATATATTTGCCATTGCCTAAATAAATAATCACACAGTTCATTTCAGGTCCTAATACATATTAAATATCAAAAAGAGGGATGCTATTATGAAGCACTCATAATGTAGTACTCCTTAGTTTATCCAAACTAAATTTTCACTGATCTGAAGAGGGAATTACTGGCACATACTGCTATCGTGTTTTAATAATGTATTAAATAGAGAAGGTTGTCTCTTACATAGAGATCAAATTGATTCTATCTCTTGTTTTCATAGACTCCAAAACCCAATATAACACTAAACAGATTTTAAAATCGAACTTTAAAAGAAACTCTTTGAATCCTAGGAAACTGTAAAGTCAAATTCAGCAGTTTTCTCTAAGTTGTAGTAGGCTGGTGTGATCCCTAGGGTAAATAAAAAGCAAAGGGACTGTCTAATCAGAATATGATGGAAATGCTTATATGTTCACAGAAGAATATTATACAGCAGGAAAAGGAATGACTTACAGTCACATGTATCTACAGGGATAAATATAAGAAACAGAATCAAATGGAAACTGCACAAGTTGAACACTACAAACACCAGTGCTTTTCAATTGATGTGCCTCAGTGACTAGGTTACAAAGCTCCTAACATATCAATCCCCTTAGTTCTGGGGTGAAGAGTAGCTGGAGTGGCCAGAGTCTTTTAGTGGGACATAGACAGCATTTATCCCAAGGCACTGTTCCATATTTTCGAGTTCACTGTATGCCAAGATGTGAAGAAGTTGGGAAGTACTGACATATGGTATAAAGCCATTTTTATAAGGCTCAAAAACTAAAATATATCTTGTTTAGAGAGATATACACATGTGACAAAGTTATTTTATGCGAAATAAGAAAAGCAAAGGAAGGATGAGTGCAAAAATGCCCCCAGGACATCCATTCCTTCTGGACAATGGTTACTACTGGAATAGAAATACAGGAGATGAGGCATAGGGAAGGAACACGTGAGTAATTTATAGTTCTTGAAGTGGGTGGTGGGTTCATGGGAGTTTAGTTTTTATACTCCAAATATATTGTTTTATAACTATAAAATATTACATAATGCTTTTTCAAAAACATCAGTGTTAAGAAGCCAGGCAACTTTTTTGCTTTTCAGAATCAGTTTTTCAAGAAGATGCTAAACTGAGTGGAGATAATTTTCATGTGGTTCTCAACTGGTTCACAGAAAAAAAGAAAAAAAGAAGCAGTAAAGTACACAAAGAAATGAGAAAAGCAAACTAGAGCCAGACAAAGACAACATCATCACCTTCTTCATTACTATCCATAGATAGCCAAAACTGCTGCCATAAAAAGATTGCTCGTTACAGAGCAATTACAGATTCCTTCTTTAATTAACTAAGAGTGACACAGTTGCTCTTATCCCAATTTCTTCACCATATCAGAACTGTTAGACACAGAAGTCTTAGCTTAAATGTGGCTTTCTCTAGGAAGCTTGCCTGAATCTCTGATCTTGGGTGAGACAGGTACCCAATTAATTGTTCCCATAGCATCTCGCCCTCACTTGTCTCCCCCAACTCCACCTGCCATGGCACCCAGCTGGTAATGTTTGTGCATAGTTATTTGTCTCCGCATGTCAGTAAGCTTTCTTTAAAAAAAAAAAAAAAAAGGAAATGTAATTGACCTTCAACACTTTATTAGTTCCAAGTGGACACATAGTGATGCAATAGTTCTATACGTTACAAAATGACCATCACAATCTCAAGTTACCATCTGTCACCACATAAAGTTATTATTCTATCACTGACTATTGATATATTCCCGATGCAATACATTTCAACATCATGGTTCATTTATTTTGTAACTGGAACTCTGTCTCTCTTAATCCCCCTTACCTATTTCATTCATCTCCCCACTTCCTTCCCTTCTGGCAACCACCTATTATTCTCTGTATCTATGGGTCTATTTCTGTTTTGCTATATTTCTTCATTTGCTTTGTTTATAGAATCCAGATGTAAGTGAAATCATATGTTATTTGTCTTTCTCTGTCTGCCTTATTTCACTTAGCATAGTTTTCTCTAGGTCCATCCATGTTGTTTCCAATGGCAAGATTTTACCCTTTTTATGGCTGAGTAGTAATGTGTGTGTGTGTGTGTGTGTGTGTGTGTATCATATCTTCTTCATCCATTCATCTCTCAGTGTACACTTAGGTTGCTTCCATATCTTAGCTATTGTAAACAATGCTTCAGTGAGTATAGGAGTGTATATATCCTTTCAAATTAGTGTTTGCTTTTATTTTCTGCAGAAGAATAACCAGAAATGGAACATTGCTGGATTTTGTGTGGTTGTATTTTTAATTTTTAGAGGAATCTCCACAGTGTTTTCCATCTTAGGTATAGTGTACACATGTACATTTCCCTAGGTGAGCTTCTTCAAAGCAGGGATAATGTCTAGTCTTCCTTTATGCCCCAGTGCCTATTCATTGAGTAAATGCAAGTAGTCAGGCATATAGAAAGTTTTATATTTTTAGCAATTAATTCAGGGAAGAAAAGTTGAATTTAGACTTGAATCCTCCTTATTCTTTTGGATGAACTTAAAATTTTTCAATAAAAACACTTTCACTCAAACTAGAAGTATATATAAATATATATATATTATATTATATTATAATGGATTATATTATATTATATATATTATATTATATATGATATATTATATTATATATATACACACATATATATATAATTATTGAATAATGTTGAATTATTACTAACTCAGAAACATATAATTGTGGGGCTCTTTGGAATACATAGTAATATTTAGACTAAAAACCCTCAAAGGCACACTCTGTCAGCTTGTAGACATGCATAGATTTTCCCCAATATACCTATATTGATGTAGATGTAAATACACTGGGTATAGAAGAATAAGGCATGGTAAAATTCTCTAAGGACATAAAATCCATTAAACTTATGAGAATTTTGGAGAAGTACAGTATATACATATCCTGCAAGACTTATGTTCCATTCTAAAGAAATGAGTCTTGGCAAACTTCCCTAGTAGTGAGAACTGTTTAGCAGGAATTAATTTTTAAATGAAATAAGCTAAAAATGAAATAGATGTAGGATTACTTAATAGGTAAGTCTTATTCTTCAGAAATTATTGGAGGTGACACTGGTATGTTTCATCATTGGCAACTGGACTGAGTTTCATCAAATTTCTCCCTTTTCTCATGAAAAACAGATGCAACGTTCTGATTTTAACTGCTATCCCAGGTCTGGTGGCATTTCATTAAATACAGTTTGGTAGCCTAAAAAATGTTGGGGGGGCAGAGCATAATTTCAAAGAAATGAGTGTATCTGCAACAGACAGAAGGTTAAGTGAGGTTCATATCTCCAAACACTTGCCCCTAAGTTGAGACAAATTAACTTTAAAAGACAATGTTTTATCTTGTCTTCTCACTCTAGCTAGATGGAAGTGAAGTCTCAGTCGCTCAGTTGTGTCCAACTCTTTGCAGTCCCATGGATTAAAGCCCATCAGGGTCCTCTGTCCATGTAATTCTTCAGGCAAGAATACAGGAGTGGATAGTCATTCCCTTCTCCAGGGGCCCTTTCTGACCCAGAGATCATATTCTGGTCTCTTGCATTGTAGGTAGATTCTTTACCATCTCAGCCACCAGGGAAGCCCCACAAAAATGAAATACTTGGCAAATGTCTTCTTTGAAAAGAATTATTTAGCAATGGAATTACAATCAATGTCACAAAGAGAGTTATACCAAACTTAAGGCCAAAAGTATAAAAGAGGAAATACATAGTTACATTTGCCAAGGGGAATTCCATCTTGAGCATCATCAGAGAAAAGAGATATTGGGTTCTACCAAGTTCAACAACTTTCCTTACTCCAGGAATTGTCAGTCTATAATATTCATAATGGTCCTCATGAACTATTAGGAAGAGGATGGAGTATGCAGAATTTGCCATGCTTATTGTTTATACAAAGGCTTTGCCATGTCCGCCTCATGCGAAGAGTTGACTCATTGGAAAAGACTCTGATGCTGGGAGGGATTGGGGGCAGGAGGAGAAGGGGACAACAGAGGATGAGATGGCTGGATGGCATCACTGACTCAATGGACATGAATCTGAGTGAACGCCAGGAGTTGGTAATGGACAGGGAGGCCTGGCGTGCTGCGATTCATGGGGTCACAAAGAGTCGGACACAACTGAGCGACTGAACTGAACTGAAGATAAATTTGGAGAAGGGGACGACAGAGGATAAGACAGTTGGATGGCATCACCAACTCAATGGACATGAGTTTGAGTAAGCTCCGGGAATTGGTAATGGACAGGGAAGCCTGGCGTGTGGCAGTCCACCGGGTTGCAAAGAGTCAGACATGACTGAGCGACTGATTTGAACTGAACTGAAGGTAAATCTGATAGATAGAGTGCCTGATGAACTAAGGGATGAGGTTCATGACATTGTACAGGAGTCAGGGATCAAGATCATCCCCATGGAAAAGAAATGCAAAAAAGCAAAATGGCTGTCTGGGGAGGCCTTACAAATAGCTGTGAAAAGAAAAGAAGTGAAAACCAAAGGAGAAAAGGAAAGATATAAGCATCTGAATGCAGAGTTCCAAAGAATAGCAAGAAGAGATAAGAAAGCCTTCTTCAGCAATCAATGCAAACAGAGGAAAACAACAGAATGGGAAAGACTAGAGATCTCTTCAAGAAAACTAGACATACCAAAGGAACAACTCATGCAAAGATGGGCTCAATAATGGACAGAAATGATATGGACCTAACAGAAGCAGGAGATAAGAAGAAGAGGTGGCAAGAATACACAGAAGAACTGTACAAAAAAGATCTTCACGACCCGGACAATCACGATGCTGTGATCACTCATCTAGAGCCAGACATCTTAGAATGTGAAGTCAAGTGGGCCTTAGAAAGCATCACTATGAACAAAGCTAGTGGAGGTGATGGAATTCCAGGTGAGCTCTTTCAAATCCTGAAAGATGATGCTGTTCAAGTGCTGCACTCAATATGCCAGCACATTTGGAAAACTCAGCAGTGGCCACAGGACTGGAAAAGGGCAGTTTTCATTCCAATCCCAAAGAAAGGCAATGCCAAAGAATGCTCAAACTACCGCACAATTGCACTCATCTCACATGCTAGTAAAGTAATGCTCAAAATTCTCCAAGCCAGGCTTTAGCATTATGTGAACCGTGAACTTCCTGATCCAAGCTGGTTTTAGAAAAGGCAGAGGAACCAGAGATCAAGTTGCCAACATCCGCTGGATCATGGAGAAAGCAAGAGCATTCCAGAAAAACATCTACTTCTGCTTTATTGACTATGCCAAAGCCTTTGACTGTACGGATCACAATAAACTGTGGAAAATTCTTCAAGAGATGGGAATACCAGACCACCTGACCTGCCTCTTGAGAAATCTGTATGCAGGCCAGGAAGCAACAGTTAGAACCGGACATGGAACAACAGACTGGTTCCAAATAGGAAAAGAAGTACGTCAAGGCTGTATATTGTCACCCTGCTTATTTAACTTATATGCAGAGTACATCATGAGAAATGCTGGGTTGGAAGAAACACAAGCTGGAATCAAGATTGCCGGGAGAAATATCAATAACCTCAGATATGCAGATGGCACCACCCTTATGGCAGAAAGTGAAGAGGAACTAAAAAGCCTCTTGATGAAAGTGAAAGAGGAGAGTGAAAAAGTTGGCATAAAGCTCAACATTCAGAAAACGAAGATCATGGCATCCGGTCCCATCACTTCATGGGAAATAGATGGAGAAACAGTGGAAACAGTGTCACACTTTATTTTGGGGGGCTCCAAAATCACTGCAGATGGTGACTGCAGCCATGAAATTAAAAGACGCTTACTTTTGGAAGAAAAGTTATGACCAACCTAGATAGCATATTCAAAAGCAGAGATATTACTTTGCCAACTAAGGTCCATCTAGTCAAGGCTATGGTTTTTCCAGTAGTCATGTATGGATGTGAGAGTTGGACTGAAGAAAGCTGAGTGCCGAAGAATTGATGCTTTGGAACTGTGGTGTTGGAGAAGATTCTTGAGAGTCCCTTGGACTACAAGGAGATCCAACCAGTCCATTCTGAAGGAGATCAGCCCTGGGATTTCTTTGGAAGGAATGATGCTAAAGCTCAAACTGCAGTACCTTGGCCACCTCATGCTAAGAGTTGACTCATTGGAAAAGACTCTGATGCTGGGAGGGATTGGGGGCATGAGGAGAAGGGGACGACAGAGGATGAGATGGCTGGATGGCATCCCTGACTCGATGGACGTGAGTCTGAGTGAACTCCGGGAGTTGGTGATGGACAGGGAGGCCTGGCGTGCTGCGATTCATGGGGTCACAAAGAGTCGGACACGACTGAGAGACTGAACTGAACTGAAGGTAAATCTAGGTTGAAATTCTAACTCTACTGTTTAGTAGCTGTGTTCCCATCCATGTGCAAGTTTTTTAATCCCTCTTTCAGTAACCTCATTTGAAAATTTAGTCCTTTAATTTACATTTTTCAGAACATCTGCCCATGACTTCCCTTTGAAGTTATTTCCTATAATTAGTAACAGATAATAACAACTTCAGCTGCAGTAATTCAGCTCCTATTTAATTTACAAAATTTATACACCTTTTTTTATGCATTCAACAAACAGCTATTAAGCATTTGACATAAGCCAGGCTGAGTTGGTAAATGGATATCAATAGGCATAGGAGAAGGCAATGGCACCCCACTCTAGTACTCTTGCATGGAAACTCCCATGGATGGAGGAGCCTGGTAGGCTGCAGTCCATGGGGTCGCTAAGAGTCAAACACGACTGAGCGACTTCACTTTGTCTTTTCACTTTCATGCATTGGAGAAGGAAATGGCAACCCATTCCAGTGTTCTTGCCTGGAGAATTCCAAGGACGGGGGAGCCTGGTGCGCTGGCATCTATGGGGTCACACAGAGTTGGACACAACTGAAGCAACTTAGCAGCAGCAGCAGCAGCAACAGCAGGCATAGTTTCTGAATTCACAGAGACAATGTTCTTGTTGCAGAGACACTGATGAAATCTTAAACACAAGATAGCAACAGGTTCCAAAAAGAGAGACTATAACAAGAGGCCTAAACTGTAGAGGAGAAATACTGGAGTTGAAATCTGAGGTATGAAATTAACTCAGTGGAGATAAAGGAAACAAAATTCCAGAAGCCAAGAGAACAAGGATGCACAAAGACCCTGTGGCAATAGGGAGGAGAGTGATTTTGAAGAGAAAGGACGGTGTAGTGGGAGTTCAGACAGCTAAGGAAGATCATATAAAAAATCAAGACAGAAAGACAGAGGGCAGTGTTAGATTTTGTCACCAATGATAGACTATGACTGGAACAGCATATGTGGTAAAGGGTCAAGTTTGTGCTGTCCTAATCTGAGTTTATATCTGATTGTTCCCTCCTTAAATGTTTGAAAGAATTTGCTGGAGAATTTAGTTGGTATTTTCTTTCTCTTTGTATAATTATGAAACTAATTTCTTTAACATATATAGGATAATTCAGATTTTCTAAAATGCATTATATCAATTATAGTTTTTAGAGAACTTCAGCATATGATAAAGCAGAGACACCATTTTGCCAATAAAGGTTCATATAGTCAAAACTATTGCTTTTCCAGTAGTCAGGTACAGATGTGAGAGTTGGACCATAAGAAAGCTGAATACCAAAAAACTGATACTTTCAAACTGTGGTGCTAGAGAAAACTCCTGAGAGTCCTTGCATGGCAAGGAAATCAAACCAGTCAATCCTAAAGGAAATCAACCCTGAATATTCATTGGAAGGGCTGATGCTGAAGCTGAAGCTCCAATACTTGGGTCACCTGATGCGAAGAGCCAATTCAATAGAAAAAACCCTAATGCTGGGAAAGATTGAGGACAGGAGGAGAAAGGAACAACAGAGGATGAGATAGTTAGATGACATCATCAACTCAAAGGACAAGTTCAAACAAACTCCAGCTGAAGGTGAAGGTCAGGGAAGCCTGGTGTGCTGCAGTTCGTGGAGTCACAAAGGACACAGGGTCGGACACAACTTAACGACTAAACAAACAACAAAAACCATTTCACTTAAATTTTTAAATGTACTAGCATAAAATTTTGATAATATCTATCAGTTCAGTTGCTCAGTCGTGTCCTACTCTTTGTGACCCCATGGACTGCAGGATACCAGGCCTCCCTGTCCATCACCAAATCCTGGAGTTTACTCAAACTCATGTCCATTGCATCGGTGATGCCATCCAACCATGTCATCCTCTGTAGTCCCCTTCTCCTCCTGCCTTCAATCTTTCCCAACATCAGGGTCTTTTCAAATGAGTCAGTTCTTTGCATCAGGTGGCCAAAGTATTGGAGTTTCAGCTTCGGCATCAGTCCTTCAGATGAATATTCAGGACTGAAGCATGCTGACTAATGGCCAAATGTTTCTTGTACACTAAAAAATGAATATTCTTCAGTTGGTGTGTGTAGGTCTATATATTATATTTCTATATATTACAATTAGGTCGTTTGTCAATTATGGTATCTGAATCTTCTATATATTTGCTAACTTTATTTTCTGCATGTTCTATTAATTATTCAAAGAGGTGTGGCAAAATCCCATCTAAGTCTGAGGATCTGCATATGTCTAATTTTAGTATTACCAGTTGCTTACTTGTAATATTTTGAGGCATTTCTAGTTCTATTTGCATATGTATAGCTACACTGTAACTTTTGGTTAGCAAAGTTTGCATGGTATTTCTTTTTACCTTTCAATTTGTTATGATTTTATATTTAGAGTGTGCCTTGTGTAGTCAGAAAATAGCCACCTTTTTTTTTATAATCCAGTCTAATAATCTTTGCTTTTTGAGATGTTTAGTCCTTTTATTTATGTTAAATCTCTACCTTAATATGTTCTTTATTTGTTCTATGGCTCTTTATTCCTTAATTCTCCTTTCATCTTCAACTAAACAAAAAATTTTAAATTATTCTACTTTGTTACTCTTTCAGCTTGTTAGTTATACATTCTTTAAGTGGTTATACTAGAAAGTTAAATATGTTCCCTTGGCTTAATGGAATCTACAATAATCAATATTTTACCATTTCCTGAAATAAAGACTTTATGTTATTTTAACTTAATTTACCCCACACCCCACTAGCATCTGAGGTTTTATTTTTCAAGCTTTTTTTTAATGGAGAATTCCAACAGATAAAATAGAATTAATAATGTAATAAAACCCCCATATCCTACATTTGTTTAATGATCATTATCTCATGACCAGTCTTGTTCCATCTCTATTTTCACCCACTCTCCCCTCAACCATATTATTTTTTTAAAAATCCCAAACATCATATCATACTTCCTGTAACTTTTTTTGTTGTAGTCGCACCATGTGGGTTGTGGGATCTTAGTTCCCCAATCAGGGATGAAACTCAGACTCACCAACAGTGAAAGTACCAAGTCCTAACCATTGGCATGTCACAGAATTTCCATCTTGTAACTATTTTTTGGTCACATACTATTTGGGTTGTATTTCTAAAAGATATATACATTTTAAAAGCATAATCACAATATTATTAAACATAAAAATTTAACAATAATGTCAGAATGCCATCAAATATTCTATAAGTATTCAGATTTCTAAGTGTCATAACTATTTTTGCAAGAATTTTAAAATCAAGATCCAAATAAGTTCTGTACACTGTGATTGGTCACTATGTCTTTTAATGTTTATTTTTACCTATGTATCTGCGAAATTTCTTTTTCCCTTTTTTATTCATTAGGGAAACGGGATTCTTTGAACTAAGGTTTTCCATTGCCTTATTTATATGATATAGCATTATGTTAAACAAAATGTCCCTTATCTGTAAATTGTATTTGTTGGTAGTTAGATCTAAAGGCTTAATAAGGTTCAGGTTCATTTTTGGTTGCTTTGTTTTATACGTCATGGCAATGGTGTGTATTCCTCCATCAGCAGGCATACCACGACTGCTTGTATTCTATAATATTCTTAGTCATTAATGTTCTATGCCTGGATCCATTAATTCATTAGAATTTTAAAATATGAATATTCCTTTTTTTTCCATTTATTAGCTGGAATACTATTATCAAGAGAAAATTCTCCCATCTATATTAACTTAGTAATATAAGAAATGCAGACTAAATGTTCAATTTTTTACTTTAGTATACTATATTTTAAAATAATAAATGATCTATCCTCCTACGGTAACCAGTTATTGTGTGCTGTGTGCTCAGTCATGTTCTACTCTGTGGCCCCATGGCCTGTAGTCCACCAGGCTCCACTATCATGAAATTCTCCAAGAAAAATGGAGCAGGTTGCCATTTCCTACTCCAAGGGGTCTTCCTGACCCAGGGATCAAATCTGCATCTCTTATGTCTCCTTCACTGGCAGGCAAATTCTTTACCACTGTGCAACTTGGGAAGCCCAACCAATTATTATTATTATTGTTGTTAACATTATGAACCTACAGATTTTAAATATTTAATTCTAATCATTGCAGTTCCTCTTTCAATGGATGTTTAAATGGTCCCATCTTTGGTTACAGGGAGTTAAATGCCACAATACATTATTTTGATGGCTTCAAACAGTCTATATGCATTTGTATTTACTTATATGTTCATCCTTTTTGGTGCTTTTTTATACCTTTCTGAATTTCAATAGTTTCATCTGGGACCATTTCTCTTCTGTCCATAGAGCTCCATTTAACAGTTGCAATGTAGATAAGCTGGTAATTAATTCTTTTCATTTTAATTTTTCTAAAAATAACTTTTTCAAAGGATAAGGGCACTGAATATAGAATTCTATTCTGTACAGATGTGAGAGTTAGACCAGAAAGAAGGCTAAGCAACAAAGAATTCATCCTTTTGAATTGTGATGCTGGAGAAGACTCTTGAGAGTACCTTGGACAGCAAGGAGATCAAACCAATCAATCCTAAAGGAAATCAACTGTGACTACTCATTGAATTCATTGAAATCAGATATTCATTGGATTCTGAATCTGAAGCTCCAATATTCTGGCCACCTAATGCAAAGAGCTGACTCATTTGAAAATATCCTGATGCTGCGAAAGATGGAGGGCAGGAGGAGAAGGGGGTGACAGAGGATGGTATCACTGACTCTATGAACATGAGTTTGAGCAAACTCCAAGACAGTGAAGGACGGAGGAGCTTGGCATGCTGCAGTCCATGGGGTCCCAAAGAGTCCGACATGACTTAGCAACTGAACAACAACAAATGCAGACTTCAAGATTAACAATAACTTTTTTTTGGCTCTTTGAACATGTCACACCATTGTTCTTTAGCTTCCAATGAGTTTTAGGTCTAACCGGTATTCTTTTGAAAATGTATCTTCCTTTCCCTTTGGATACTTTTAAGATTATCTATTTGTCTTTGGTTTTTCAGTAGTTTTACTATAATATACCTATATATTTTTATTTGATTTTCTTTGCTTATCAGTTCAGTTCAGTTCAGTCGCTCAGTCGTATCCGACCCTTTGGGACCCCATGAATCGCAGCACGCCAGGCCTCCCTGTCCATCACCAACCCCTGGAGTTCACCCAAACTCATGTCCATCGAGTCAGTGATGCCATCCAGCCATCCCATCTTCGGTCATCTCCTTCTCCTTCTGCCCCCAATCCCTCCCAGCATCAGGGTCTTTTCCAATGAGTCAACTCTTTGCATCAGGTGGCCAAAGTATTGGAGTTTCAGCCTCAGCATTAGTCCTTCCAAAAAGCACCCAGGACTGGTCTCCTTTAGGATGGACTGGTTGGATCTCCTTGCAGTCCAAGGGACTCTCAAGTCTTCTCCAGCACCACAGTTCAAAAGCATCAATTCTTTGGTGCTTGGCTTTCTTCACAGTCCAACTCTCACATCCATACATGACCACTGGAAAAACCATAGCCTTGACTAGACGGACCTTTGTTGGTAAAGTAATATCTCTGCTTTTCAATATTCTATCTAGGTTGGTCAAAACTTTCCTTCCAAGGAGAAAGCATCTTTTAATTTCATGGCTGAAATCACCATCTGCAGTGATTTTAGAGCCCCCAAAATAAAGTCTGACACTGTTTCCACTGTTTCCCCATCTATTTCCCATGAAGTGATGGGACCAGATGCCATGATCTTCGTTTTCTGAATGTTGAGCTTTAAGCCAACTTTTTCACTCTCCTCTTTCATTTTCATCAAGAGGCCTTTTAGTTCCTCTTCCGCCATAAGGGTGGTGTCATCTGCATATCTGAGGTTATTGATATTTCTCCCGCCAATCTTGATTCCAGCTTGTGCTTCTTCCAGCCCAGCATTTCTCATGATGTACTCTGCATAGAAGTTAAATAAGCAAGGTGACAATATACAGCCTTGATGTATCTTTGCTTATAGAGTTTCTTAAATCTCTGGCTTGAGGTTGTTCATTAATTTTGGAAAATTTTTGATCAGTATCTCTTCAAAAATTGTTTCTGTTACTATTTTTCTCTCTAATTTACTTCTGGCCACCAATGGCCACGCCCAGACCTTTTACATCTTCCAATATGTCTCATGGAATTTTCTTCATTTTTACATTATTTTTTCAATTCTATGCTTTAATCTAAATATTTTCTACAGACCTATCTTCCAACTCACTATGCTCTCTTCTTATGTATCCAATATGTTGTTAAATCCATCTACTGATTCTTAACTTCACATACTGTAATTTTAAGTTTGAAGTTGTTCATGTGATTCCTCTCCTAGACTCCAGATCTCTTGTGAAATTCTCTGTCTTTTCTTGAACATATTAATCAGTTGTCTAGAAGTCTGTGTCTGGTAACTTCTGAATCACTTCTGATTCTGAATCTGAATCACTTCTCTATCTCTTTTGACCATTGTTTCTTTCTTGATTTTAGGTTATTTGTTCCTATTTACTTGCATGTCTACCATTTTTTTTGTAAATGACAGATACATTGTTTATGGAAAACTGCAAAAGAACATTGAACAATGTTCTCTTCTTCCAAATAGGATTTAACCTTCTTCCTGAAGGCAGAGTACAGGCAGATCATCTGGATTCAGTTGAGGCTGGTATACTTCCCGTTTGCTTTTATCCTATGATGTAGCTACTCAGGAGACTCAATAAAAAGCCTTGAGTGTTTATCATGATCCTACCACCTCAAAAGCTCTGTGAGACAGCTCACATCTGTGCTTTACCTTTTAATCTCTTATCACATGTTTTCAACAATTTTCTCTCTCTCTCTCTCTCTTTTTTTTTTTTTAGTTTCATCCTAGAAGTACACATCAGGCCTCAAGGGAAAATTCCATGCAATATTTTGACCCCACTTCTCTGTCCTTCCTTTCCTCTGAGATCTTGGTTCCTTAACTCCTGAACTCCACTGACCAGGAAAAAGTTTAATTATTTCCCTTTTAGAAAACAAAGTTTTAAGTTGTATTCCTTGGTGATGTGTTTATGGTTTTATTTTCCATGATTTTTAATATTTTTAAAAGCCTATAATGTTCTCATTATTCCAATATAAACACAAAGAAATGTAGAAATAAAAAGCAATAAAGTATTGACCTTCACTAGGCAATCAACCCTGAGATAATGTCAGAAAATCTGGAGGTTTCTCAAGTAGGAATATGGAATAGAAGAGAAGGGAGATGTGTTATTTATCACAGACAATACTCAGCACAATTTTATTGCTCCTTGGGGAATCCAAAGCTTTTAAAGGTGCTATTATTATTTGGAAGACCTCCAGAGAGCACTA
The DNA here is from genome assembly GCF_042477335.2 of Ovis canadensis. NCBI lineage: Eukaryota > Metazoa > Chordata > Mammalia > Artiodactyla > Bovidae > Ovis > Ovis canadensis. The sequence continues at coordinate 55,102,270 of NC_091263.1, read as the reverse complement.
AGTATTAAAAATAGCACCTGTACTCTGCTAAGTCAAATCACCTGTTTATTACCCAGAGTGATGAAAATCATCTAATAAAATATTACAGAGGCTTGGTCAAAATCATGCACACATTTCATATGCTCAGAGAAGTTAAAGGAAATGTCTCTGCCTGGCTGAATACATATTTTTTAAATGAATAAACTAATTCAATGATGAGATAGAAATACTATCACTTTTTTTGAAAGAATTCAGACACTGAGCCTTTTAAAGTCAAAATAAGACCGCTGTAGTAGCATCTTCTGTTTTTCTTACCCAGCATCTATATAAAATCTTGCCTTGATAATAATACCCCCCCCCCCTTTTCCCTTGGGAGAGCCTGCTTCTCCTCCAATCCCTACAGTACAGATAAAGGAATATGACCCAAGCCTGGCCAATCACTGCTCTATTCTACTGACCACAGTTACCGGTTCAGCAACAAGCATGGGATCCAAGTTTTCTGATGAGACCTGGGACTCAGACTTACAAAAGCTACTGAAAAGAGAAACTCAGATGAGATTACTGAGCTGGTAGAGTGGATGGTCCAGCATGGAGATCACCACATAGAGAAGGCCTGCTTATGAGTGTAGCCAAAACGACCCAGGACTTCTGTTACATGAGTCAGTAAAACGTCCTTTATTGCTTATGCTAGGTAAGTAAGACTGGGTTTCAGACCAGCAAACAGGAGTCCTTACTAGCATAGCTACATCCAGAAAGTACATAGCAGCAACCAGGTCTATTGACAAGAGTGATTAACTCTCAGGCTTAAAACAAACCTCTAGCTGCTAAATGCAATGATGCAGTGGCATTAAGAGCACTTCTCAGGGATATGGTAAAATGCGTTCCAGTCCACTGATAATGTTTTTATTTCCCGTCTCCATTTATGATATACCCAAGACATGAGACCTGAACATCTATCAATAACATCAAATAATGTAGCTCAATTCTTCAGACTCCAAGGATAGATTACTGTTGGCATTTTAGCCTGTTCCTCACAGATGCTTAGTTATTTGGGTTCTAAAGTTATAAAAGTTGTAACTAAGTTATAAAAAGGTTCTAAGAAGGGGAAACATTTGTGTGTTTTATGTTTTTAAAATGATATCTTCAGTTCTTACTTAATACTATGGTTGTTGGTAGTAGCTGTAAACAATAGTCCTAGGAGAAACCCTACAAGTAAAATAAGAATTTCTCCAGTAATCTTATTGTCCTATAAGTGACACAGATTCAATCATATGCACATACTGGAGATTACACATTTGTACTCAGGGCATTTAACTACAAATAAAACCTGAAAGACCAGAATTTTAAGTATTAATTATTAATCATTATGTACCTACTTTCTGAATGATTCTCTTCTTCTCTGGAGAGGCATCTAATGTTAAATTGTGATATTAAGGGGAGATCAAGGTGAGTCATGGTAACTGAAAACGCATGAGGAAGGCACGGGTCAACTTTATTAATTTAAAAAAAGATTAAATACTCCCTTCCTTAAAATTATTCACTGTCAATACATGCTAAACTTTAAGGTGTGGCTTTATTTTCCTAACTTTAACCAATCAATGTCTCTAGGATGAAGAGTCTAAAAATAGAAAGATTTTAGAGAAGTGCAGCCATTTGAAAACCCAAAAATAAATGAAAAGTCTGACATGACAAGTTTGCTGGTTATTTAAAGAATTTTCACTGGGCCAATCATAACTGATATCACATTATAACCGTGCCAAAATTCACCAAGGCAGTTGTTTTTAAACTTTTTTGGAATCTGAACCACAGTTTTTAAGTTTTTAAGGAGATAGATAGATAGATGATATATATCAGTTCAGTCAGTCAGTTCAGTCGCTCAGTCATGTCCAACTCTTTGTGACCCCATGAATCACAGCATACCAGGCCTCCCTGTCCATCACCAACCCCTGGAGTTCACTCAAACTCACGTGCATTGAGTCAGTGATGCCATCCAGCCATGCCATCTTCGGTCATCCCCTTCTCCTCCTGCCCCCAATCCCTCCCAGCATCAGGGTCTTTTCCAATGAGTCAGCTCTTTGCATCAGGTGGCCAAAGTATTGGAGTTTCAGCTTCAGTATCAGTCCTTCCAATGAACACCCAGGACTGGTCTCCTTTAGGATGGAATGGTTGGATCTCCTTGCAGTCCAAGGGACTCTCAAGAGTCTTCTCCAACACCACAATTCAAAAGCATCAATTTTTTTGGTGCTCAGCTTTCTTCACAGTCCAACTCTCACATCCATACATGACCATAGGAAAAACCATAGCCTTGACTAGACGGACCTTTGTTGGCCAAGTAATATCTCTGCTTTTGAATATACTATCTAGGTTGGTCATAACTTTCCGTCCAAGGAGTAAGCGTCTTTTAATTTCATGGCTGAAATCACCATCTGCAGTGATTTTGGAGTCCATAAAATAAAGTCTGACACTGTTTCCATTGTTTCCCCATCCATTTCCCATGAAGTGATGGGACCAGATGTCATGATCTTCATTTTCTGAATGTTGAGCTTTAAGCCAACTTTTCACTCTCCTCTTTCACTTTCATCAAGAGGCTTTTTAGTTCTTCTTCATTTTCTGCCATAAGGGTGGTGTCATCTGCAAATCTGAGGTTACTGATATTTCTCCTGGCAATCTTGATTCCAGCTTGTGCTTCTTCCAGCCCAGCATTTCTCATGATGTACTCTGCATAGAAGTTAAATAAGCAGGGTGACAATATACGGCCTTGACATACTCCTTTTCCTATTTGGAACCAGTCTGTTGTTCCATGTCTAGTTCTAATTGTTGCTTCCTGATCTGATGATATATATACACATACATAAAAACAAAGAATACCCTGACCACTCATTCTATTTCATTGTTTCATTTCACTAAAAATAAATGCTAATCACAAATCACTAAATTGTTTCTACAACATACTAGTAACTTAAAACTAGATACAAAGCATAAGATTTGGCATAAATGGAAGATATTACGCATCATAGCCTAAGAGAATCAGACATATTCAAATTATTACCAACACTAATTTCAGGTTAAGACTGTTCTGAAATGAAATCAAAACAACTCTGCACAGTGGAGTCTCTTATACCGTTCATTAACTTCACCAAATATTTTCATAAAGCACTTGAAGTGAGATGTTTCATCAGAAAGATCTCCCTCTGAACATATTTTAAAACAAACTAATGCAAGCTCACTATCTCAAATCATATCTGAAGACAGTAAACTTTTCCTTAAAAGAAAAAAAAACAACTGTGTGCCTCTGCAAAAGTCAGTGAAACAGAACATCATGGGGTAATATTCTCATGTACCAAAGAGGGAGTTCCAGTATCTGCTCTGTTTTACCTTGGGGTATCAACTGCTGTTTGATTATGTTTCTGTTAAAAAAAAAATGTTTTCTTCATGAATCTAAAGGAAGATGATTTTCTGAATGAAAAATGTGACATGCAAAGCAAAACATTCCCCATTCCACACCAGTGTTTATTTGGCTACCCAGGTTTTCTTAAAGCTCTAACTTCATGATAAGTCTCCTCCTTGATATTTCCTTTTACCTTGGAAACAAACATTTCTTTTCCAGATCCATTATTAACTGAAAATCCCAGTGCCTTGAATGTCTCTATGTGTCTTTTTCTTTTTTACTTTTTGCTACTTTTTTCCCATTAAAAAAAAAAAAAGTAACCTGGATTTCTATTAAGAGGAGTTCACCTACTAACTCCTGCCTAAGAATTTACATGTTGGCATGTTTTACGGTGGATCAATGAATCCGCCTGCCAATGCAGGAGACACTGGAGACTCGGGTTTGATCCCTGGGTTGGGAAGATTCCCCTGGAGGAGGAAATGGCACCCACTTCAGTATTCTTGTCTAGAAATATCCCATGGACAGAGGAGCCTGGTGGACTACAGTCCATGACGCAAAAGAACTGGACATGACTCACTGACTGAGCACGCACACACAGGTTTGAAAGTACACCTTGCAGACATTGGGCACGTTGCTCACTATCACCATGACGGACTGATGATGGATGACGGTTTCCTGTCCACTTCTATGTCACATTTGCTAAATTTCTGTTGAGACCACAGGGCAGGGCCCAGCTTATGAACGTTTTTATCTTCTTTCTGCTTCACAGATCATTCATAATCACACACACACAGAAAAAAAAATTAGTAAGAAAAACAAATTGCGAAAGCCCTTTCCCACTGATGCTGAAAGCAGAAGCAAATGCCATAATCCTTGGCACTGAGTGAATCTGTGTAGTAAAAAGCAGCCAGTGCTACAGTGTGGATGGTTCAGCCTTATGACCAAAAGGAGCCTCTTTAAGCCCTGGGGTTCAGTGTTTTTCCTCAAATTTGTCCTTAAAGGTTGAAATTTATCATACTTATGTTCAGCCACCCTTAAGACGCTTAAGTGTGTGGCTGTGTGTAAAATAGAAATAAAACCTATAGCTGTTTTCTGGGTTGAGTAAGAAACCAAAAGTGCACAACCTTCAAACAACTGAAGGTGCTACAATAATTCCACAAGGGCGTGCTGAGCAGGAGGGACGCTGATAGCCTCCGTTAAAGGAGACATTGTTAGCCACGATGCTTAGCATAATTTGAGAAGGCATCACAAAGCTTTCATAGGAAAACCTGGTAAAAAACAATCATATTTCTTAATCTTATTCCTTTCAGTCTCTCCTTACTTCATTGCCATATGGGCAAGCAAAAAAGTCTAGAAAGAGAAGGGAGGGGGATGTTAAGGAAGAAGAAACGTTAAGAAACATCAAGAAATGTTAAGGAAGGGTGACCCCTGTGGTTGGTAATTTGTCCTGGCAGTTGATACCAGGGCAAAAACCAGCCAAGCTCCATTCCTGAGTCACGTCCTTGAAGGACCCAAGATACACTGAGAATAGAGAAGCAGCTTTGGGATGGCTGGGTCAGTGCTTCTCAAACTAGCATGCTGACAAATCACTCGAGCTGAGTCGCTCAGTGTGGCTGACTGTTCTGCGACCCCATGGACTGTAGTTCCCACCAGGCTCCTCTGTTCACGGGATTTCCCAGGCAAGAATACTAGAGTGCGTTGCCATTTCCTCCTCAGGGGATCTTCCCAACCCAGGAACCGAACTCTGGTTTCTTAAAATGTAGATTCTGATTCAGAAATAGGGTCTTAGATTCTGTACCCCATGGGGATCTTGTTAAAATGCTGATTCTGATAATGGAGTGGGGCCTCAGATTCTGCAATCTTGATCTTAGAACAGGGGTCCCCAACCTCTGGGATCCAGTACGTGGTAATCTGTTGTGGAGTTAATGTAATAATAATAGAAATAAAGTGCACAATAAATATAAAGCACTTGAATTATCCTAATGATTCCCCCTCAACCCCCCAATCCCCCACCCCCACGCTTACTGACAGTCCATAAAAAAATTTCCACAAAACTGGTGACTGGTGCCAAAAAGGTTGGGGACTGCTCTCTTACAAGAAACTTAAACTGGCATCGCATGTCATGCCCCACTGCTGCTTTTCAGGTCTGGTACACTGGCATACTCTCAGCGTTTTTCTCAGAGAAATTGCACATGACTCTTTTTCCTTTTTTAAAGACACCTCCAGTAGAGAGGACAAAAGTATGGCATAATAGGAAAAGTATTGGCTCTGGAGTCAAACTTGGATTGAAACTCTGTCTCTGCAATTGATTTGCATTCTGTGTGTTGTAAGTGAGCTTTTTAACCTCTCTGAGGCTAACTGCCCCATCTATAAATGGGGCAAGCTAATCTTTCTCTCAGGGCTGTTACAAGGAACAAACAACACCGTGTGCATACTCTGGTAAATTCATTCATGGGATAAGTGAACAAGGAGTCTAAACACCACAGTTCAATCCACAAGGGGTGGAGGGGTGTAACACCCTTACTTTTCCTAATACTATGACTTTGCCTCTTTCTTAGACATACAACTATAGATTATATAAAGTTCTAAGCACTTCCAATACATTTCTGACTCTAAAAAAGCTACTCTCCGGTCATGATTTTAATAAAGACAGAATCCAGGGCAGACTTGGTTTTAAATAATATTCCTTGCTCTAATGGTGAAGATACACTTGGTAATTTTCTTTCTCTCAATTAATTCAGTTCCTAGACTCATTCTTCTGGACTTGGGCTCCTATTTCCAATGACAGATCCTCCTTGTTATCAAGCTGCCCCATCTAGTCTCTCTCCTCTGACATGAAGTCAGGTTCCCTGTTGATTCCACAGTAAATAAGGCAAAGGCGCTTCCTCCTCCTACCTGTGTTGTCAGTGGTGAGTCTGAGTTCTTCTAGAGGAATTTATAGGATTCATCTCAGTTATCGAGGAATTAAGGAGAAACAACTAACATAAACCTTCCCTATCCCTCCCATACCAACAGACTGATCCAGCACTCTAAAACTCAGGGTTTAATAAAGAGAGGAAAGGAAATGGGATATTCTAATGAGTATAATAAAAACAAGGAAGGAAATAGAAGAAAACTGTGAAATTATTATATCAGTTGCCACACCTCCAAGACGGACGGGGCTGGCAGCTGATGGGTGTTAGACCTCCTAGGTATAACTCCTTACCCTTCTGGGCCCTGTCATGACTTCTTTTTAGGTAACACTAAAGGGTCTTGGGCATCATTAGAACAGAAAGCACATGTCAACTACAGACATCCCAAATCATGAGAAAAATCAATGCTCTTTCAGGAATATCTGCCCTTGACATTACTTCCTCTGCCCCAGTGGCCTCTCTCCCCTAAGCTGTTGTAGCAGAAGTGGGGCCTGCTTCCAGTGAGCTCACTGCTATCTCAGGCAGAATCAGAGGAATGAGTTATTTTTGGCTCATCTGTCTTATTAGACTGATCTGTATGATAATGACATATTTTTAGCATGAATATTGGCAGTTCCATATGACTCCACCTTATATCCTGTTTAGAGAAATAAAATTACACTTATAAAAAGCTAAACCATTTCTATGGTGGGACTATACTGGTTTGCACAAAAAGAAAGTCACTCAGTCGTGTTCGATTCTTTGTGATCCCATGGACTGTAGCCCACCAGACTCCTCTGTCCATGGAATTCTCCAGGCAAGAGTAGTGAAGTAGGTTGCCATTTCCTTCTCCAAGGCTTCTTCCCAACCCAGGTCTCCTGCACTGAACCCAGTCTCCTGCATTTGCAGGCAGATTCTTTACCATCTGAGCCACAAAGTTACCTCAGATTCATTTACTAAAAGGCTGCATATTTTAAACAAAAACGTTCTTAGAGTGACCCTTTTTATTACTGTCTACTTTGCTGAGATAAGATAAATTCAGCAAACTTCTTTAGGAAACATCTCACCTGGGGCAGCAACTATTGGTCAAACACCACACAAGCACTGTGCAATTATTCTGCGGAAGGCCTGAGAAGGCCACAACAATAAACAAAACCCCACCTCTGTCTCTATGGAGTAACTGATCTAGCTGAGGAAAGCGGAAAGAACAACGTGGAAAAGGTAAAGAATGAAGCAACAATACAAGAAATGTCACAAGACAGACCATAATCATTTGCTAAATGAGTAGAATAGAAAATAAGTGCAGTGAGTCGAGAGGCAGGAGCAATCACCTAGAATCTGATTTGAGCCACTTTCCTTCTAATTTAGCTCATCAATCACTGCACCCTCCCACCTACTTACTGTGGGAAGTTATTGCAGAAAATGAAAATCACCTCTCTGCCTACTCATAACTCTCAGATGACGGTCCCAGAGATATATCCCCAGTAGGTCTCAGACCACACCCTCTCATTTGTTTGAGCTGTCTCAGGAACAGATGGAAGAAGGGGACATTTAGGCTGGACACTTCTCTCTCCTATAGATGGGTTCGGTATGATGGCGTGGGAGCAGGGGGCTGATGGTATATACCTCAATATAAACAGAAGCATCCTGGCAGCCCAGCATTGAGAGTAACTTTATAATGTCTCTTAATTCTTAATTTCAACCTTTCTGAGCAGTTGCCAATAGTCAAAAGTGGTCATAGCTGTAAGTATCTTTTAAATACTCATTTAGGTACAAACGAGACTGTGTTAATATCACAGACTCACTGGCAATTCAGCAATTCCGAGTGAGCTCTCACAGACCCTCCTGTGGGTCCTTGCTCTGCCTCTTCTATTGAGGTCTCCACTTGAGGATAATGCCTAGCCATGAATCCTGTCTCCATGATCCTGCAGGAAAAGGCTGCTCCTTTACCCCAGGAGCAAAAAACAAGTGCTCTGCAAGTGGAAAACTCTCAAGGTAGCAGCAGCCCTGGCTGCCTCAGTGCTCTCCAACCTAAAGCCATGTTGAGACATTCTGTGCAGAAATGCCAATAATGCCCTTTGACAGAAGGACAATGCTGTCACCCTCTATCACCTGGGCTTTAAAACCATTTGCTCACACCCAAGGAAATATCTCTAATTAGGCCCTATCCCTTACCTCTTGCCTCTAATTCATGGGAAAGCCCTTTTCCCTACAAAGTATCCCTTAAGTCCACCCCTTTTCTCCATATCAACAGATATTCTGCTTCCCTGGTGGCTCAACTGGTAAAGAATCTGACTGCAATGCAGGAAAGCTAGTTCAGTCCCTAGGTCGAGAAGATACCATGGAGAAGGAAGTGGCAACCCACTCCAGTATTCTTGCCTGGAAAATCCTAAGGACAGAGGAGCCTGGCAGGCTACAGTCCATGGAGTGGCAAAGAATTGGACACAACTGAATGACTAACGCTTCAACACACACCACTTACATGGGCCTCTACCACAGCCTCCTAAGAGTCTGTTCCCATACTTGTTCTTCTAATCCTTTCTGAACAGAGGAGCAAGACAGACTTTCTGTTCTATTTTTAACAAATCAATTAAATTTGATTTAATTGATTTTAATTTGATTTTAATTGATTTAATTGATTTGCCCATATTTCCTGAGCTTAAAATCCTTGAGTGCCTTCCTATCACACTCAGGATCAAATCTAAGCTCTCTGTCCTGGCCCTCAAGGCCTTCTGGGATCTAGTCCTCTCTCTTCCTGAAGCTCAGGCCAACTCTCTGGTGCCGGGCTACAGAACAGACACCATCACTGATCTTTTCATGGCCCAGCCTACCTCACTACCCTTAACATAGAAATTTCTTGAAGACCTCTCTGTCCTTCCAGCAGACACTTGGCAAACCCAACTCTGAATATTTCTTTTCGTTCAACCTCAAATCAGCTTCTCTCTCCACATCTCTATATATACAGCTGTGTATCTGTGTATATGGCTATTTGTATACACTACTGTAGATATTTTGATGGCATAGTATCCCAATTCTGGGTTTTGCTGATGGCTCAGATGGTAAAGAATCTGCCTGTAATGTGGGAAACCTGGGTTCAATCCCTGGGTTGGGAAGATCCCCTGGAGAAGGGAAAGACAACCCACTCCGGTATTCTTGCCTGGAGAATTCCATGAACAGAGGAACCTATCAGGTCCATGGGGTTGCAAACAGTCAGACACGACTGAGCGACTTTCACTGTCACTATCCCAAATTCCACAGAGAGGACAACCTGAGCCAAATACTACAAGCCCCTAATTTATTAGAGCATGTGCCCTCATGGAAGCAAGAGGGAGAGAAGGGGAAAATGAGGCAGGGAAAGAGGAAAAGCTGATCCAAGGATACATTTCTGAGTCGCCTGCCACTGTTCTCAAGCACAACTGATTGTGGGATGTTCCTAGCCTATCTTCTGCCTCATGAACAACAGCTTCTCAGGACAGCAGATCAGACAGAAGGGAGACAAATGTTCTCAACCCAACAACCATAAAAGGAGGGTGACCTGGTCTAGTGCATCTAAGGCCTTGAGGCAATGGAGCATCTGGGGTTGAGGGTGGGTGAACACTGATGTGAGGGACTAGGAGATGTCATTGCAATAGCTTAGCCTTTGGTCACTAGAGGCAGCAGTAATGACCTGGCTCTATAACCATGAGAGTACCACATAGCAAGCATACAGATCCAGAGTAGGGCCCAACCTAAAGCTAGCATAGATGATAAGTAGATGATGACCATCTAAATGTATTGCTCAAGAGTGACAAGCACGTGACCCACAGGCTCACCACTTCAAGAGTCTGCACTCAGAGCAAGCATTTCCAAATTTTCTACAGTACTTTTTCTAGCTGAGCCCAGGTACAGCTTCAGGAGACCCGGCTCGATCCCTAGATTGGGAAGATCCCCTGGAGGAGGGCATGGCAATCCACTCCCGCATTCTTGCCTGGAGAATCCCCATGGACAGAGGAGCCACAACTGAGTGACTAAGCACAGCACAGCATAACCTCAGAAGAGAACACTATAATGAAAAAGTTCTTTCCTATAAGTTAGCTAATTTGATCTCTACAAACTTGCAACATTCAGTAGGGAAGTTAAAATTCACCTCTGTTCTTCAGCTGGGCAACAGAGATTTAAAGAAAATACCTGGTATGCATACAGCCATGCACTGTCAGAGCAGGGATGAGAATCAAGACTTTCTGCCTTCTGATTATGTATAAAAACCTAACATAAGGGCTTCCCTGTTGGCTCGGTGGTGAAGAATCCGCCTGCCAATGCGGGAGGCATGGGTTTGATCCCTGATCTGGGAAGATCCCAAATGCCATATAGGAACTAAGCCCGTGCACCACAACTACTGAGCCTGTGCTCTAGAGCCCAGGAGCCACAACTACTGACGCCCGCATGCCTAGAGCCCGTGCTCCTCAAGAGATGCCACCGCAGTGAGAAGCCGGCGTGCCACAACTAGAGAGTAGCCCCGCTCGCTCCAAAGAGAGAAAAGCCCGGCACGCAGCAAGGAAGACCTAGCACAACCAAAGCTAAATAAATTAATTGATTTTTTTTAAAGAAACCAAAAATTTTAAAAAAAGAAACCTAACATACATATACTGTAACCCAATGCCTTCTGAGATTATAACCCAATACCTGAGAATGATATAACTATTTTATTAATTTCACTGTTTCACTCAGTTCAGTTCAGTTCAGTCACTCAGTCATGTCAGACTCTCTGCGACCCCATGAACCGCAGCACGCCAGGCCTCCCTGTCCATCACCAACTCCCGGAGTCCACCCAAACCCATATCCATTAAGTCGGTGATGCCATCCAACCATCTCATCCTCTGTTGTCCCCTTTTCCTCCTGCCCTCAATCTTTCCCAGCATCAGTATGAGGATAAATAATGTGGTTCTAAGAACTGTTCTCCTCTATTGTTTTATTTTTTTTAACATATATTGGAAGACAGAAAAGAGACAGTAAAAATAAGAGACACGACATAATACAAATAAGTATAACACAATATTTATTTTTAAATTCAGACTTGGATTATAAAGACAAAAATACTACCAACTTGATGAAAAATGATCAATTTCAGTAAGTAGAAAATGTCACAAAAGGGAAGTTTTTCCACAGCATCCTTCATGTAACCCAGCTCTAAATCTCAGAGGTCTCAGGGTATGTGGATCTATCTCCTTGATACTCTGGGAAAAGAAAATACCTCTCTCGAAGTCAAACTCCATGTACACCCTCACAGAGTAGTTCTCACCATTCTGCATTTGACCCCTGTTTCACAGGTTAAGCATCACATCCTGATCCATACCTAATTTATGGAGCAAAGCCACTTCATAGAAAGCATCTCTCATCTTCACTGTGGTGTGATTACAAGTCGATCTGCCAGTGCTGTTGTTCTTAAGCTTTGATATTTATTACAGTGAAGATGTGTCATTATTCCTACTGACCTTCATTCTTCTCCCATTCACCAAATACACCTACTCAAATGTTCAGAGCTTTGTATATACATCTTAATAATTTGTTGTCCCACAGTTGGCAAGGAAAATGTACCTGGTATGGCATCAAGAACGTCTAAAGCTCCAGCTAAAACTTCATGAATCTGACTTTAAGCCGCATTGGGGGTCTATTCTACATAGAGAAGTGTGCTAAGAACTAACAGTTACCCAAATGCATTTCTGGTCCCCTTTTCTCCCTTTGAAACCTGTTTTCATCCAGGCCCTTTAAAGCTTCAGTTTCCCACTTTTCTTCAGCAAAGCTCCTCCCTCAACCCCATATTATCCTTCCCACTAAAACCAGCCATACTGCCCTTCTCTTCAGTGGTGGTTTCTGCTTTGAAGAGCCCAGCTGGACCCTTGGCCTAAACAACATGGCCCAGACCACCCAGCATTGCTCTGAAGACCAGCACTGGCCTGGTATACAGGACCTGCTGCCCTAGTGTGGTCCCTGCCTGATCCCCAGTAAAGCTTAATCACAATAAATAAATAGATAAATAAATAAATTTTTAAATATCAAAAAAAGAATAAGATACTGCCCTTCCTTAAAAGTAATAAGCTCCAAACAGCATGATACAACCGAATGGTGGTCAAAAAGTCAATGTAGAGAATAATGATCAGAATTATTTTTTAAAAAATTAACATAGAATTGATAAAAACAGTAGGAAATACCTCACATAATCAAAGTAGGCATGCTTTCACGAAGCTCTGTGTGTATGTTTATGTGCACATGTGAGTGTAACTGTATCCCTTACTGAGGGTGACCTAACAGTTTGAAAGACAAAGTTTCCCACAGTAGGAAAGACATCTTTGAACACACAAAGATCCAAAATCTGTGCATGGAGAATCCCTAGAGTGACACATAATTAGCTTTCAATATGCACATACGATGGGAGAGACAGTTACTACTGAGTAGACCTGATGTTCAAGCATTGGTGAGAACCCAAACTTAGCTTTCCAAAGCCCATTTTCATCACTTTACTCCCTGCTCAGAAATCACTGTATGCCCTCCCTATAATCACAGAATAGAATCTTAGCTCATTAGTATGGCAGTTAAGGACCTCCAACCTCTTCTCCTACCTCCTGTCACCCATACCCCAACCTCTTGTACCATACTGAGACTAAAAAATATACTCTATATTTCATTATGGCTGGGCCCTGGAACAAATTCTTCCTTCAAGTTAGAGTGCTCTTCTTTCTCTAAGCGACCAGTAAAGTCATAAACTCATTGCAGATAGTTTTATTTTGTCCCTCCAGCAAATTATATCATCCTCCTCTTGAAAATACTATTCTCTTTGCTTTGAGGATCTCCCCAAAGTTTCCTATCTTGCTGGTGGTACTGTCAACCATAATGCCCCACTGCCTGTGGTCAGGAGGGAAACCGTGTGACAACTCTATAGTGACTGGTTAAAAGATAGTCTTGTGACCCAAAGCAGACAGTTGTAATTTGTTGCTGGTGCAAAAGGCAGGTATAGTATCTGCCCTGTGTTTTAACAGCAGTCTTCGAAGACAGAAGCCTCGAAGGTTTCCCGGGTGGCGCAGTGGTAAAGAATCCGCCTGCCAACGCAAGAGATGTGGATTCGATCCCTGGGTTGGAAAGATCCCCTGGAGAAGCAAACACAGTTCACTCCAGTATTCTTGCTTAGGAAATCCCACAGATAGAGGAGCCTGGCAGGCTACCGTCCAAGGGGTCACAGGAGTGGGACGCGATGTAGTGACTGAACAACAACCACCTCGAAGACAGCTAGTCATTAAATGTGCATCAGAATCTCACCCAGAGGGCTTGTTAAACCGCAGACTATTCGGCCTCCCTCCCAGACTTTCTGATTGGATAACTCTGAAGTGTGGCCAGAGAAACTGTGTCTCTAATATGTTCCTTGGTCTTTTTATCTTCCTATTATTGTGTAACAATTACTACAAACTTAGTGGCTTAAAACAACGCAAATATATTCTCTTACAGTTCTGGAGGCTGGAAGTCCAAAACAGTCATGGGGCTAATATCAAAGTGTTGGCTCCTTCTGGAGGCTCCAGGGAGAATCCATGCCTGGTCTTCTAGCTTCCTGAGGCTGCCTGAATTCCTCCAGAAGAAATCTTTCCAGGGAAAGATGTGGTCCCTTCTCACATCTCTTCTTTCTGTTATCATAACTCCTACTACTAACTCTGATCTCTCTCTTATAAGAGGCCTTTTGATTTTACTGGGCCCACTTGAATAATCTAGGCTGCTCTTCCCATTTCAAAATCCTTCCTCATACTAGAAAGTCCCTTCCAGGGATCAGGATGTGCAAATGTTTGGGCATTACTTTGCCCACTTCACCAGGTGATGCTGACCCTGATAGACATGGCCCACATTTTAAGAACAACGGAATGGCCATCACTATAAAAGCCAGCCTTAAATTTTAATTATTCTTTAGTCCGTCTGCCCCTGCTCTACCCCACTAGATTCAGAGTGTTCTGGAGGCTGGTTTGGATCGTAGCCCTTTTTAAAAAATTAATTCTATTTACATCTTCCTTTCTGAACACTGGCATATACATCTTTCTGGTAAATTTGAGGAACAGGCAAGCAGACTGAAATATTAATAGAAAAAAAAAAAAAACTTGTCAACTCAATACCCTGAAGTAGAAAGAGGCTGGCTAATAAATCACCTGGTTTCCTTACTGTTCACCATAGGTCTTTCTAATTATGCTCCTAGATCTCAAACTCCTCCACTACTGACTATGAGATATATTGCCAGTGATGTCCCAGATATTTCAATTTTTTTCTCTAACCAAATCTGTGTATCCAGACCCATCCTGAGCTCCACCTCAGAGGTCAAAGAAGGGTGGACTCTGGGTCTTGAAGATGGCTTTACCAGCCACTCAAACATTAAAGCTAGAAATCTCATCAGCATCACAGGAACAGGAACTGACATTTATTCCATCATTGCCATGACCTAGAAATGTTCTACATCCCCTATAGACACTTAGTCATTATTTCTTAGAGGTCTTGTTCACTTTTATATCTCTGACAGTGCTTTGCATGGAGCATATATTCAATAAGCCTACACTGTCTGGCTCACTCAGCAGACTGCAAGCTCCTTGAGAGCAGGGACTGGACCTTCTCATTTTGTTGCCAACATAAAACTAAGTGACATACGTCACATGACATTTACAGTACAACGAAAGAGAGGTCAGAGCATACGCGAGTAGAAGGGAATAAGTTAGCCAAGCTGGGACAGGGCATGACGTCAAACTGCCTTGACAATAAGGCAGAACTTAAACATGATATATCAGGCAGCTCATAGATACTACCCAATCCTAGACAAGGACGTGAAGTTAAAATCATTTTATAGAACCATAGCAACAAGTCCACAATTTAGCTTAGAAGCAATCAGACAAGGACCAAAGGTTTTCCAGGAGGTCTGATTCTTCAAAGAGACAAAAGGATTGAAATTGGGTCCTTCAAGTTTTCTTTCAGCCTCCTGTTTGTAGTATTGAGGTATTGGTCCTTTGTTCTTGGTGATTTACTATATCTGATTGTAACTCAGAATTCAAACATTAGGCTTTACCTTCTTTTCCATCAGGATTTTAAAATCAATATCTTTACCATTTATGAAATTGTGTGATGTGCTTTGAAGACTTAAGGCATCTTACAGAGAGAGGGAATGTCACCTTGTACTGTCGTACCAATGTATTAAATAATGATTTCTTTAAAAATCAAAAGCTTGTTGCTTAAAATGCTATTAAATTGTAACCCATAAAAGCAGTACACAATCATCTCAATGGTACAAAAAGCAAACTTTAAATATAATGGATGAGAACTGTTACAATATAAAAGGAGAATATAATCTAATTTTTTAACCATTTGAGTTATATGTAGTATGAAATTTAAAAATCTCAGAAAGAATAAGATTTACTCACCATGCTTGTCAGGTAGAGCACCTCACATGTGCCAAGGACTGTAGCAAAATGTTAATCAGAGGAACCCCTACCCATATGGAGCTAATAATCTAGTGGGGAGGACAGACATTAAATAAATAATTATGAATAAGTACAAAAGGACAAAATAAAATGAAGGTTTTCCAGGAGCAATCTGAACACAGAACCAAGCATGAAACAGATATGGGGACCAGGAGGCTCTGCTCTCCAGGAGAAATGATATTCTGTCTGAGATCTAAGGATGAGCATGTGAGCTGAGCAGCAGCAGAGAGGGGGAGGAATCTTTTAGCAAGTGATCAGCATATAAGAAAGAGGAATAGAAGGGGATGGGCTAGGAGCATCAAAGCCTGTTCATGAATGTTCAACCTGGACAAGGTGGATGGGGAGACCTGACACATTTGTTTGAGCTCGATCCCTCAGAATTTTGCATTGTAAGTCTTCCCATTTGAGATGACTTTCTAGAAAAGAGGGGTTTTCTTTATGAAACTGAGTATACTGAGAACTACAAGAATCTTAAATCAATGCGTTGTTTAGAACATAATCATGATTCTAAAAGATATCTGATAAAACTTTTCTTTTCAAACAACTTTCTTAGAGGAATTCAAGATAATCTGGTGATAAGGTAGAGACGTGACAGGTTTTTCCACAGAAGTCCCAGGTTTAAATACCCTGGCAGTATGGGAAGGGAGGATCTGTGTTTTAAGGTGTCTCTACTGGGTCTGTTGCTCAGTGCATGAACAGCATGCCACATGTAGCTGACAACACAGGTCTACCATATATGAGATCTTATTCCAAACACTTTAATCAAGCTTACTGTTAATACATACGAGGCACGCTACTGAGGGTTCTACATATGTTTCTCATTTAACCTTCAGGACAACTTTAGAAAGCAGGTGCAATTACTATTCTCAGTTTATAGGTGCGTCACCTGGAGCTTAGAGAAGGTAAATAACTCTTCAAAGATCACACTGCAAGTCCGCAGTGGAGGCTCTTAACCCACGCCCACTGTTACCAAGAAATGATATATTTCCTGACATATCCGTAAACAAAGACGTTAACAGTTATTAGCGATTACAGCCCTCCAACGTGAGCTGGTGAGCCTGAAGGGCGCTCAGGAAGGAGAAGAATTTCTGTGATCTACCAGCCATCACACTGATGCCACTACCTATGGTGAGCCCCAAGGGAGCTCAGGATGTGAACAACACAGGACTGGGTGCTCAGTCACTCAGTCGTGTCTGACTCTTTGTGACCCCATGGACTGTATAGCCTTCCAGGCTCCCCTGTCCATGGAAAAAGCACAGGATACTGGCCCCAAACAGGTGAGGTGTATCTAAAAGGGATGGTTTCAGTGAGCCCATACATAGTAATGCACTAAATTCCTTAACTTGGGATATCTGGTTTTCTTTAAATAACAAGAATCTTTTGATGTTTAGACTACCTGTCATTTGTTGCAAAACTTCAATATAACCTGGCTCCTGCCCTCACCTCTTTGGAGCAGCTCTCTCAGGTCACTTGAGATGCTGTCTCCTGGGTTTGAAGTTTTAAAAATTCCCAACAAATGAAACATAACTCTCAACTTTTAGGTTTTAACTATTTTTGAAGTCAACATTACTGAGAGAAGCTCTGCTTTTATCCAATTCTGGCCATTTTTGCTGAGGGGGAGCATGTTTTTCCACCCTTTTAGATTTCCCTTGAATTACTCTCTAATAACACCATGTGTTTAATAAGCAATGCATTATCCCTAGGCATTTGAATTAATATCATCACTCAGAGACAGTAAACAGAAGTTTGCATTTGTGCACTGCCTGGGGGTGGAAGCTTCAATAAAAGCCTGAGGTGGGAGGAAGAGATGAATGGGCAGACTTGAATCAGAGGCAAGGGATGCAATTTGATGTGGGGTAATAAGAAATTCCGCCTAGGCTAGCAGACAAAACCAATCTTTCCCCACTCCCAGCCCAACAACATGGATGCATTTCTCCTAACATGGCTTTTCTTTCCTCCAAAGGGCATGAAAGGCCCAGCCCTGCCCATCACACAGGCACACAAATTCTGTGCATGCCCTAAGGTGCCTGGCGTACAATATTTTAGGAGCAATAGGCTGCAAGTGCCTTTGATAAAGTTTGCTTGGGGCCTAGGAATTTTAATGTACATCCACAAATTGAAGACAAAACATCCTACCAATTCAGCAACAACTTGGGAGAGTGGTGACTGAATTTTCAGGAGTTTGCCTGCAGCCTTCCAAATGCAAAGCACCATTAGAAGATAAGGAGCAGCTTGTTATTAAAGGTCTCCACACTGACCTCATGCATTAAGCTGAACAAAGGATCATTAATGATTTCAAGGCCTGTCATATTAGAATGTGGTGGTAGTGATGACAGAGTATCTAGTTTTGCTTGTGACATTTCTTATTTTTTAAACTCTAGTATAAATGTATGCATTAATTTGTATGATTTGTTTCACATGCTATGTTCCAGGGTGGACAGATAAGATGGTTTTCCCCATTCTAGTATTTCACAAAGAGAGAAAAAAAAAAAAACACACAATGACAACAGGGAAAGAACCACTTTCCAAGACTGTCTGGTTAGCTTTGACATTTGGAAAATTGCCTTATTGCCAGAAGTCAATTTCTGTGATTGTGACCATGTTTACACACATAAAATTAATAATGTGCACAGCTCCTCTTCTCTCACCATTTTATCTCAAGCAGATTGGACCCCTCAGTCTATAAAGTTACATTTTTCAAATAAGATTTTCTTCATAAAATACATAAGAAAATATTCGACAGAGCCCCCAGGAATCTTAGAAATGCACACTTACTCATTTCTTTGTTCATTGACTCAGTATTTGCTGAGTACCTACTAAGCGTTGGTCACTTTTCCAGGACCTGAAGACACAGATTGGATAAAAAAAATAGGAAAAGGAGTGCGTCAAGGCTGTATATTGTCACCCTGCTTATTTAACTTGTATGCAGAGTACATCATGAGAAACGCTGGACTGGAAGAAACACAAGCTGGAATCAAGATTGCCGGGAGAAATATCAATAACCTCAGATATGCAGATGACACCACCCTTATGGCAGAAAGTGAAGAGGAACTAAAAAGCCTCTTGATGAAAGGGAAAGAGGAGAGCGAAAAAGTTGGCTTAAAGCTCACCATTCAGAAAACAAAGATCATGGCATCCGGTCCCATCACTTCATGGGAAATAGATGGGAAAACAGTGGAAACAGTGTCAGCCATTATTTTTTTGGGCTCCAAAATCACTGCAGATGGTGATTGCAGCCATGAAATTAAAAGACGCTTACTCCTTGGAAGAAAAGTTATGACCAACCTAGATAGTATATTCAAAAGCAGAGACATTACTTTGCCGACTAAGGTCCGTCTAGTCAAGGCTATGGTTTTTCCTGTGGTCATGTATGGATATGAGAGTTAGACTGTGAAGTAGGCTGAGAGCCGAAGAATTGATGCTTTTGAACTGTGGTGTTGGAGAAGACTCTTGAGGGTCCCTTGGACTGCAAGGAGATCCAACCAGTCCATTCTGAAAGAGATCAACCCTGGGATTTCTTTGGAAGGAATGATGCTGTAGCTGAAACTCCAGTACTTTGGCCACCTCATGTGAAGAGTTGACTCATTGGAAAAGACTCTGATGCTGGGAGGGACTGGGAGCAGGAGGAGAAGGGGATGACAGAGGATGAGATGGCTGGATGGCATCACGGACTTGATGGACGTGAGTCTGAGTGAACTCCAAGAGATGGTGATGAACAGGGAGGCCTGACGTGCTACAATTCATGGGGTCACAAACAGTCGGACACGACTGAGCGACTGAACTGAACTGAACTGAAGTATGTAACCCATTAAATGAATGAAATAAGTTTGAGTGTAGTAAGGCTTCCCTGGTGACTCAGTGGTAAAGAATCCATCTTCTAGTGCAAAGACAAGCATCGGATCCCTAGGTCAGGAAGATTCCCTGGAGGAAGAAATGGCAACCCATGCCAGTATTCTTGCCTGGAACATCCCATGCACAGAGGAGTCTGGTTAGCTACAGCCCATAGCGTTGCAAAGAGTCAGACACGACTTAGCGACTGAAAAAAAGAAAGTATTAGGAAGGAAATCAAGTAAGGCAATGTTAGAGAGAGCAGGTACTTTCTAACAGGTAGTCAGGAAAAGACTCTGTGGGAAGGTGACATTTGCACTGAGAGATGAGTGACAGGAAGGAGCCAGAAGACTTCTGGGCAGAGAGAATGGCAAAACACAAGACCAAGCCTGGCTATTCAAGCACAGATGTGGTTCAGTGTGACCAGAGGGCACTGATGGAGGGCTGGTGGATGGGAGATAAGGTCTAGGAGGGAGGCTGGAGCAGATCAGGTGGGGGTCCTGGGGGCTGTGGTGCAGGCTTTTGGTTCTATATTAATAACCAGCAGAGTCACTGACATCTTAAAGCCGGGGAATGATGAATTGCAACATTTTCAAACCAACAGCTGCTTTTGGTCATGGAGGAAGAAAATGGACAAAACTGTGTTCCACCCAAAGCTGTCAGTTCATTATAGAGCCTAAGACACTGTTTTTGTCAGTATGTATAGTGATTAAGAATGCAGTGTGGGGCAGAAAATCTAGATTTGAATCCTTGCTCTCCCATTAACATGCTGTGTAGTCGTAGGGAATACATTTAACTTACTAAAGTCTTCATTTCTCCATGTAAAACCATGTAATACCTCCCAGGGTCTTGGTGAGAATTATAAAAGACTTTACACATAATACAGAATTGCACTAGTACCTGGGCCATGCTACATATTCAGGGAATAATAGCTGGTATTAGTCGTAGTATTACTATTAGGAAGAAGAGAGTGAAGGACTGAACAACTACCCAGATCCTTTAGAGGAGAATACAAACACACTGGAGACTGGATGGAGGTTTCCATAAGCATAGAGCATCTCTGTGCTCCAGGGTTCCTGCATGAGTACTGAGCATGGTAGAATCTGGACCAAAACAGATTAAAAAAAAAAAAAAAAAACTAGAAACAATCCAAATGCTCACAAACAGGAATATCGATCCACAAAACGTTGTCTATTCATACAATGAAACACTCCACAGAAACAAAAAAGAGTGAACTGGCACTCCCAATAACATGGATGAATGTTACAAACATGTTTATTGAAGAAAGCTAGAAAGAAGTGGATACATGCTGTGTGGTTCCATTTATAAGAAGCTTAAGAATAGGTGAAACTAATTGATGTTGATATCAAAATAGTAGTTACCTCCTGAGGAAGTGCATTTGGAAAGCATTTGGAAGGGGAACAAAGGAGCCTGCTGGGGAGCTTTAAAAGGTTCTATACCTTGATCTAGATGGTATTTACATGGAGATATGTATGTACATAAAATTAACATCAAGCTGTAAACTAAAGATCAGCATACTTTATCAGCTTTTACTGTGTGTATGTTATGTCCTAATAATTTTTTTTTAATATATCATTTCAAAGGATCAGAGACAGCTAAATAAATAAGCAAATGCTGACTGCATGTGAGTGAACTCTAACCTCAGGACTCTGAGTGAACTCTAACCTCAGGACTATTTGGGAGCCTGATAATTTCCAAAGCTGCTTCTCCCTTTCTGTGTTAAACAGCTCTATGCATACTGTCAGCCGCAGGGAAAGCAACCAGCCACAGGGAACAGATGAAGAAAAGTTCAGCTGAGTAGCAGAACAACCTGGAAGCATGTCCAGCTGTGAGCATGACCAGTTTCTCAAAACCACTCCAGCCATTGCCAGTGACTGCTTTGTGCCTTATCTTTCATTTGAGCTGAATTAGTCTACACTACATGAAAGCTCGAGTGGACTGAGTCCCCTTCTCTTCTATATGAGAAATACACCTCAGGTACCTGGGTGCTCTATAAAGAATAAAAATAATAACAGGAAGCTATGGAACAACTGAAGTGCAGAGCATTTGTTTAAACAGCATTTTCTGGCATTTTAATAAGGGAAACTCAGAGGGCTTCCAGCATAGAAAAAGAATCCAAATGGAATCGCTTCATTTTCTTGATGGAGCACCCCAACCCGCAATGCAAGAGTCATTAAATCTCATCATGTGGTGTTAAAAAATGCTTTTCAGCTAAGATCAGCCAAAAATGTGCCCAGGGCAAATTTTTATGACCATATCATCACGACCTGAAATTCAGATCAGTAGACTAGCTAGAAATACATGCTCGCCAGAACAGTTCAGAGTTTTTTCTGCATCTATCTCAGTGAAAAATGGTAGCAAAAGAAACCTTATTTTCCTGGAAAAACACAATCAAATAAGAAAACAATTCAGGACCAGTTTTCACAAAGTAATAACAGGCCATACATAATTGATTGCCTGTAGTCTGCTTCTCTGGGTATTACAAATCACAGTTACTAGAGCTTCAACCAAACTTTCATTCCGGATTCAGGCTGTCCATTCTGGCACTGCCTGAAACTACTTTAGCGCCTGTATTGCACACTTTACTGGGTCATTCTTTAGTTGCTTCTTCAGTGAAGGTTTCATGCTCCCAACAATGTTACACATCCTGCTCTATGTGTGTTCACTTGTTCTTTCCAGTAGTAGGCAAAAACTAAATTCTTCTAGAAGTGAATTACTTTGGACTTATGATTTCATCTCTGGCTGGCAAGGGAATATGAACTACCCTGAGAGATAACACAATGCCCTGTGAAATTATATCCCAACTCCCTCCATTAAAACCCTAGTAAACTGGAGAGAAATACTAAAATTATCCCAACTCCTTGGTTTCCCAAACACTGAGCAGCTGTATCCATAAAAAAAGAATAAATAATTCATTCTAAAACTCTCTTTCTTTGCACATCGCAAGGTTCATTCACAGCATTGGTTGAAGAAAGAGGCTTTGAGATTTTGAGTTGTGCTTCCACCACAGGAGCCATACTTCTCTGTCTTACTTTCCCTCTTTATTTGAGGTTAATGACCTAGACCTGGGCTGTCCATTATGGTGGTCGTGAGACATAACATCTGTTCAGCAACTGAAAGGTGACTTGTTTGAATTCACAGATGTTGTAAGTAGAAAATATACACAGGAGGGACTTCCCTGGAGGTCCAATGGTTAAGACCCCATGCTTCCAATGTACAGGGTGTATGGTTCAATCCCTGGTCTGGGAATAAGAGCCCACATGCAGTGTGGCCAAAAGATTAACATAGACACACACACACAAACACACACACACACACACACACACACACACAGGATTTTGAAGACATACTACCAAAAAAAAAAGTGAACACGAAATATATCTCAATAATTTAAAAATACTGATTACATGTTGAAATGATATTTTGGACATATTAGGCTAAATGAAGTATTTATTAAAATTAAGTCTACCTTTTTTCTTTTTACTTTTTTAATATGGCCATTAATTTTTTTCATTATATATGTGGCTCTTGTTGTATTTCATTTGGATATCACTGATCTAGATAGTTTTGAATTGCTATTAGGACTAAGAGTCTCTCCTTGTGAAAATCATGAATTGCAACCCTAACTGCAAAGAGACATGTCTTGTATGTCTTGAAATATGGAGAATAAAGAAGAGACAGCAACATAATCACCATGTGTATTAAATGTTTCATTACACTTACACTTTCCTAAGCACACTGCAAAAAAAGACAGAAAAAAGCATGACACAGTCCCTTATCCTCCAGAAATAGTAATGACACTGAAAATGAACTTTGAAATCAAACCATCTTAAATCTCAATTCTTCCTTTACAGTCTCAGTTTCCCCATTTGTGAAAAGAAAAATGCATATATCAACTTTTTAGAAAATTAAATGACATAATGTCAATTAATGCTTAAAAAATATCACTGAGCACTGAGGAAATGGAAAAGATTGTGGCATTGGACAAATCGAGCCAGGAGGTGGAAGGAATCTGAGCCTAGAGTCAATAGATAAGTGAATAGATAAGATCACTTCAACCAGTCTGCTCTGCACAATAGGGCCTGCAAACTCAGGAGTCCTCTGGAGTCAGGCAGGTGAGAAAACAAGTGAAATCAGTTGTGCAGGTAAGTGTATGTTGTATGGTCATGTGGGGAGCACACACCCCATCTAAACTACACAGCTCTGGCTCTCATCCAGCCAGTTCAGACCATAAGAGAATAATAATGGTACAGTGTGGTCAGATTTTCTGATTTTTAAAGAGAACCTAAAAATTCAGATTTTTTAATGTTTAGAAAAAAATTTTTCTAAGGCATTCATTCTAGACAGAGCCCATGGGAAAACAGTTAAATATATATGCTGCCTAGAAGGTCTATGAGATAACTTGTTAGACTCCTAACATATGAAAGTTAGTGGAGATCTCAAATGGAATTCCCACTAGCCCCAAAACATCTGAGCTGCCAAAGCTGGAGAGGAAGGATTCCCTCTCTTTACCCTGAGCTCCTCATGCATCGAGAACCCAGTTGCCACGGCTACAGCTGTCCCACGGGTGTCTATCTCCCTCCCAGACCCTGACCTGGATGTTATATAGAATGTTTCAAAGAGCGCTGCAAAAACACTTGGACTCTGCAGGAGACACGTGACATAATCCAGGGTGCTACTCTGGCTATTATTCACTGCCTACTTTAAGTCTCTCTGGGATATTGTCTGTTTCAATTTCAGCTCTCTCTGCTCCCCATTTGGGTAAATATATTGCCACATTGTATAAACGTGTACAATCTGTAAACCGGGAAGAACTGCCTTGTGGAATAATTTTTTAAACGCCATACTTTAAAAAACACTAGTGGCCTCTCTACATCTATTGTTAGGAAGTAAGAGGACTTATTCCCCCAAAATTAAAATTACAGTAGCTACTCCTTCCTCAAGTGAGTGATTCTTAGGAAATGCATTTGAAAGAGGATGACTTTCCAGTGAACACTTTAATTTTAATTTAACCTTCCTAGAAAATGAAGTGCTTTGTGTAGATTCTTTTGGTTTTATTTAAGGCATAAAAATTAGTTCTGAGCTGTGATAACTGTCAGCTTAGAAATGCAATCATTCTAAGCACCACTTCTGACTTGCTTATAAACCTTACAGATCTTGAGCTGCTGTTTATTGCTAATTCGAAGTTGACAAGTTATTTAATTGTGAAGCCGAACTTGAAGTCAGAGTGCGGCAGAATGGATGGAGGTAGACTGTTTCGTTTTGCTTTCAACAGGTTACCTGAAGACCGGATGCATGGTGTGGTATGAGCAGGTTTCTGGGTATGTGGTCTTCTAACTATTAATCTTCTTAATTAAAATGGGAATGATGACATATTCTAAGGGTAGAATTACATATTCCATTAAACTATATCTCTACCTTTTGAAACCAATCACAGGTACAGAAAACAATCACAGTTCCTATCATCCACATTTCTGATTTTTGTCAGAATTGTGGTTTGTTAAATTGTTGCTCTGAGGACTCAACCTAAATATCAATGTTTATTTTTTACTGTTTAAGGAAAAGCACGGGAGCCAAGACTTTGGTTGTAAAAAATCTTGATGGCCATAATACAGGAGGTAAAGTATTTCTAAACTTTTTAGAATTATGTTTTTGAGTCCATGACAACACACCTATACATATGTATGTATATATATACATATACATACATATATATAAAATCAGCATCAACCAAAGTGACATATAACATTTCTTTTTTTTTTTTAATAAATATAGGTCCCTGGAAATGTCTTAAGAAAAATCAATTCCTACTTAAATATTGGCATATTTGAATTGAGATTCCTTTGAAGAAAGTTATCATTTTCAAATACCACTATCCATGAAAGATGTGAGTATTCAGATACTAAAATCACTGAAAGTTAATTTAATTAAAATGTTTGGCATATATCTGTACTTTGTATAATTAACACTTTTTAGTAATTCAAGAAACAGATTAAAAAGTCCACTCTAATTTTTTCTTATAATTCCCATTTGAGAAACAATCTAGAAATTATCACCTGCCTGAATATTTTTGGAGTAGAACTGATGACGTGTTGCTGAACTATGGGCTGACATAGGTCCCAAGACACATGTTGTTCAAACACTTTGGCCATTGTTGTGGTTTTTTTTATCTACTCAAGAGCCTGTACTAGCACATTATATAAGAGCAGGCATCTTGCTGGACTTTGGGGACACAATAATAATCCCTGCTCTCAGGCATCTTACAATCTTCAGTCAACAGTTAATGGATCCAAAGTCAGGGAAGAGAAGCACCTCACAGTCATGGACTACAACAAGGAAAAATAAAATGCCACTACCACCTGCTGTTTGTCTGTCAATATTTCTACACAAAAATTTGAATTTCTGGCTTCTTTCGTAAAAAAAAAAAAAAAATCATATCTTAGCGTACTAGATCAGAAATCCCCCTTGGGAACAGCTGACTGGAACCAGATGGCAGGGTACTTCCCAGATCACTGCTCGTGCTTTCTCCAGCTCACGAGTGTTGCCCTCACTCCCATTAGGTTCACTCGTCACTCAGTGCTATTACCCCCTTGGTCCTCTTATTTCAGTATTGAGTTGCTGCCCCTGCTAGAAATGATTGGCAGTCAGAGAGCCTGGCTGTAGCCCTGGGCCTGCTGGACTCAGCCATTATTAAATGTGTGACCTATGATGAATTATTTAACCCCACTGACCCTCAGTTTTCAGTTTTTGCTTCTGAAAAAAAAGAAAAAAGACAAAATGAAAGAAAACGAAACAAAGCAAACATATTCTGCTTTCTGGGCATGGCAATTGTGACTCTCCAAATAGAAATCTAAGGAAAGTTTTCAAAACCTGGGAAGCATTAAGCAAATGGTTAGTATTCTTGTAATTATATTTTCAGAGAAAAAAAATCTAGAATTTAAAAAAATAACTGCCTGTGTCTGATTATTACTATAAAGATCACCAATTACTCTTATCTGAATCAAATTTCACATTACCCTTTGTGACAAATATTACAATATTACTTTACTCATTTTGTAGATGAAGAAACCCAGGCTGAAAAGGACCAAGGGACACTCTCCATCATCAAATGCTTACTCTTTATTAAGTCAACTTTCAAGGCTGTTACCATAATCTTAAGACCCATGAAAGTGAAAGTATTAGTCGCTCAGTCGTGTATGACTCTTTGTGACCCCATGGACTGTAGCTGCCAGGTTCCTCTGTCCACAGAATTCTCTAGGCAAGAATACTGGAGTGGGTTGCCATTCTCTTCTCAAGGGGATCTTCCCAATCCATGAAGAGACCATAAGCAATGGATATCAAAGAAAAGAAGACAAACCAGAAGTTGAGTGTTTTCCAAGGGCAAACTCCAGATAAGGAGTATAGACAGTTTTTGAAAGGGAACACTTTTTAGAGAGTATTATATACTGTAATATCAAGGAAATATCTCAAATAAATATTTGTTATAGACATTCCTATGGACTTTTAAAAAACTGACAGGAGTAAAGATTTTGAGGATGCACTCTCTCAGTAAATGTTTCTCAACATTATATCATTTTCCTGGAGACTATTATCAGTAAGCAGGTATTTAGTAACCTCTTTGAGAAAAAAATGACCTTAATTTTATTCAAATCTACTTCTATTAATCCCTTCCCCATCCTCTATTTTAGCCCATTTGAACCATACTGCAGTTCAGAAAGAAATGTGAGAACAGACCTGGCTTACATTCACATTTTCAAGAAGATCCTGATATAGTAAAAAGTCTTATTTAAACATGAATTAATGGTTTTTCCAGTAGTCATGTACGGATATGAGAGTTGGACCATAAAGAAGACTGAGAGCTGAAGAATTGATGCTTTTGAATTGTGGTGCTGGGGAAGACCCCTGAGAGTTCCTTGGACTGCAAGAAGATCAAACTAGTCAATCCTAAAGGAAATCAACCCTGAATATTCATTGGAAGGACTGATACTGAAGTTGAAGCTCCAATACTTTGGCCACCTGATTTGAAGAGCCAACTCTTTGGAAAAGACTCTGATGCTGGGAAAGATTGAGGGCAGGAGGAGAAAGCGCTGACAGAGGATGACAGTTGGATAGCACCATGGATGCAATGGACATGAGTTTGAGCAAGCTCCAGGATATAGTGAAGGACAAGGAAGCCTGGGGTGCTGCAGTCCATGGGGCCGCAGAGTCGGATATGACTTAGATGACTTAGCAACTGAACACCAACAGCAAAGACTTATCACTTACCTTTAAGAAAAGACTCACTATAGAACAGCAAGATTTTCTAGTGCACTTACATTTTATTAGGCTTAAAAAAATTGTTTAATGGAGTCATTAGGTACACACTTACTGAATAAAACCCAATATATAATAACTTCATAATAACTGTAAAAAAAATGCAATGGACTTATTTAAGCCTCTTCCATGGCTCACCATAATTTAGGTGGAGAAAATTCTAAATGAACAAGCACAGGAGTGACTTTAAAGCACACAGGAGATCTCTGTGTAGTTAATTTAGCAGCACTGTGGGAAATAAATCAGGAGACATGTGAAAGAAGAACCAGTTCTTGGTGGGAGGTAAACATGACTGAGTAATGTGCAAACTACTGTTTACACACTGCAATCAGCCAGTGGCTAAGAAAAAAACTTAAAGATAATTTCACTGCCACTGCCATGGTTTTGATCTAAATGTCTGAACTAAGCAGAGAAACTCAGACTAGAATGTCACAGGGAGAGAACAGTGCCAGGAACCACACACTTAGCAAGCAGGAACTAAATGTTAATAACCACTGCAGAAGATGGGACTGCACACTCTAATACACTTTCAGGGTCTATAAGAATTGTCAGCCACCGTTTACAAATCTCAAAAATCGGGGAGAAATATTTAGCATCCTAGCTTTTTGTTCTTCCAAGTGCAGATTTTGAAAACAAACAGGATTTCCATCTAGAATGGCCATCACTTCATTATAAGAATAAATAAACAAAAAGATCCTAGTTCTAGGAGAAGTAGATTTCTTTTCATGGTCAATTTCATTTAGGAAAAAAATAACAGCAAACTTACAGAAAAGAGGACTTTTTAAGGCATGTTGGATTCCCCAAGAAACGGATTCCTCACACATTTAGCCTGAAGAAGGTTTGTAAAGGAGTGCTTTGGGGATCAACATCCATAGGAAAAAGAACAGAAAAAGGGAGAAAAAGCCAGCAGAATTGGCAGAAGAACTTCCAATGGTAGCTCGTGCGGAACAATGAAGATGGAGCGTCTTGTGTTGGGGTGAGAGAGCGGGGGCTTTTATACCCTCCAGTGATGAGTCCCTGGAGACAGACCACCGCATGAAAGAGATGTGCCTTTGAAAGGGGGTTGTCTGTGGGCAGCATCCCCAGCAGGTGGGGTAATGAGCTCTTATCTCCTGAAGGAGGATCTAGGCAACACATCAAAGAATCTATACACTTTGGTCCCACAGGAGTGAAAATATTTTCAAGTGCTGGCATTAAAGACTGTCACCTTTAAACCTTTAATCTTAAAAGGTCACCATAATGCAAAGGCCACGTAAGACACAATGGTAAAAAGTGAAAGCCTACAATGCTCTCATATTGTCAGATAACACCTCCAGGAAAATCAGTCCTGTTGCTATTCGATACAAAATGACTTCTTAAGTATCAAATCTAGTGGGTGGTTCTGGAAATGTGAATTCACTTTTCTCTGCTCTACTCATTTTCTCCCTCTAAATACAAATAAATACCCTGGAAATTATTCATCAGAAAATATAATAAAAGAACTCTGAAACTTGGAAAAAAGGTCACTGACTAGGGACCTCAGAATTTGAAGAACAACAATATGGTGAGTCCTCTAGTTTTCTGTTTATCTCCCTTATACCCTGGACTGGGCTTCAGAGAGGCTGCAACCCCAAAACACCAACAGGAAGAGCCTGCTCCCTATGGCCAAAGGCTCAGAAAAGGGGAAGCCCAATAGAGACTCCGTAAAGAGCCCTAGCCCCTGGGGCACCAGTGGTCAGTCTGATCTGGAGGTAGCAGCAGTGAAGTCCTTGGCTGACCTCATTATATATCTGACAAAAGACTAGTATCTAGAATGTATAAAGAATTCTCAAAATGCAATAGCAAAAGTCAGAACAAAGCAAAGCAAAACAATAAGAACAACAAAAATCCAGTTGGAAAATGGGAAAAAGACAAGAAGAGTCTTTCATTAAAGAGTATATTAAAGAGTATATGCAGGCGGCAAGCACATGAAAAGATGTACAACATCATTAGCCATTGTTATTGTTAGCTGTTGTAATTGTTCTTCAATCACTAAGTCGTATCTGACTTTGCAACCCCATGGACTGCAGCACACCAGGCTCCTCTGTCCATCACCATCTTCCTGTGTTTGCTCAAATACTCATGTCCATTGAGTCAGTGTCACGTCCATTGAGTCAGTGATACCATCCAACCATCTCATCCTCTGTTGCCCCCTTCTCCTGCCTTCAATCTTTCCCAGCATCAGGCTCTTTTCCAATAAGTCAGTTCTTCGCATCAGATAGCCAAAGTCTCTGAGCTCCAACTTCAGCACCAGTCCTTCCAAGGAATATTCAGGGTTGATTTTCTTCAGGTATGACTGGTTTGATCTCCATGTTGTCCAAGGGACTCTCAAGAGTCTTCTCCAACACCACAGTTCAAAAGTGTCAATTCTTAGGCACTCAGCCTTATTTATGGGCCAACTCACACATATATATACGATTACTGGAAAAACCATAGCTTTGACTATACGGACTTTTGTCGGCAAACTGATGTCTCTGCTTTTTAAAACACTGTCTAGTTTTGACATAGCTATTAGAGAAATGCAATTAAAACCAGGCTGATGAGGATACAGACAAAACTGAATCACTCACACATAGCCGGTGAGAATATAAAATGGTACAGTGATTGTGGGGGGGAAAAAAAGTTTGGTGGTGCCTTTTAAAATTAAAAATGGACTTATCATATGACACAGCAGTTCTTTCAGGCATTTATCCCAGAGCAATGAAAATCTATTCTCATGGCAGAAACTTGTACATGGATGTTCATGGTAGCTCATTTGTAAGAGCCAAAATGAGGAAATTATCCAAGTATACTTCACTAAGTGAAGGTTTAAACAAACTGCAGTGCATCCATAACATGGAATAATATTCAGCAATTTTTAAAAAGCCAATCACAAAAGGACACATACTGCATGGTTTCTTTAATATAATATTCAAGCAATATGAAAATTATCAAGATCAAGAAGAGATCAGTGGGGGCTAGTAGTGAGGGATGGTGTGAAGGGATGGGTGCAGCTACACAGGAGCAGAAGCAAGGAGCCTTGCGATGACAGTACAGTAAGCATCTCGGTTGTGTTGATTTCATGAAACTGCATGTGGGAAAATTGCATAGACCTACACATATACATCCAATGCATGCATACACACACACACACTTTAAACGCCTATAGCTGGTGAAACCTGAGTAAGCTTTCTGGATTATACCAGTGTCCATTTCCTGGCCTTTATATTGTACCATAGTTAGGCAAGATATTATCACTGGGGAGACCTGGGAAAAAGGTCCACAGTACTTTCCCGTATATTTACTTCCCACTTCCTATAATCTATAATTATTATATTCTATTCAGTTCAGTTTAGTCACTCAGTCGTGTCCAACTCTTTGCGACCTCATGAAACACAGCACACCAGGCCTCCCTGTCCATCACCAACTCCCAGAGTTTACCCAAACTCATGTCCACTGAGTCAGTGATGCCATCCAACCATCTCATCCTCTGTCATCCTCTTCTCCTTCTGCCCTCAATCTCTCCCAGCATCAGGGTCTTTTCCAAAGAGTCAGCTCTTTGCATCAGGTGGCCAAAGTATTGGAGTTTCAGCTTCAGCATTAGTCCTTCCAGTGAATATCCAAGACTGATCTCCTTTAGAATGGACTGGTTGGATCTCCTTGCAGTCTAAGGGACTCTCAAGAGTCTTCTCCAGCACCACAGTTCACAACCATCAGTTCTTCGGCACTCAGCTTTCTTTGTAGTCCAACTCTCACATCCATACATGACTACTAGAAAAACCACAGCCTTGACTAGACAGACCCTTGTTGACAAAGTAATGTCTCTGCTTTAGTATGCTATCTAGTTTGGTCATAACATTCCTTCCAAGGAGAAAGCGTCTTAATTTTATGGCTGCAATCACCATCTGCAGTGATTTTGGAGCTCAAAAGAATAAAGTCAGCCACTGTTTCCACTGTTTCCCCATCTATTTGCCATGAAGTGATGGGACCAGATGCCATGATCTTCGTTTTCTGAATGTTGAGCTTTAAGCCAACTTTTTCACTCTCCTCTTTCATTTTCATCAAGAGGCTTTTTAGTTCCTTTTCACTTTCTGCCATAAGGGTGGT
The DNA here is from genome assembly GCF_042477335.2 of Ovis canadensis. Lineage (NCBI taxonomy): Eukaryota > Metazoa > Chordata > Mammalia > Artiodactyla > Bovidae > Ovis > Ovis canadensis. The sequence continues at coordinate 55,070,273 of NC_091263.1, read as the reverse complement.
GTCATCTGTATATCTGATGTGTTTGATATTTCTCCTGGCAATCTTGATTCCAGCTTGTGCTTCTTGCAGCCCAGCGTTTCTCATGAGGTACTCTGCATATAAGTTAAATAAGGAGGGTGACAATATACAGCCATGACGTACTCCTTTTCCTGTTTGGAACCAATCTGTTGTTCCATGTCCAGTTCTAGCTGTTGCTTCCTGACCTGCATACAGGTTTCTCAAGAGGCAGGTCAGGTGGTCTGGTATTCCCATCTCTTTCAGAATTCTCCACAGTTTATTGTAAGTATGTAATTATTTCCAATTTTAAATTTTTAAAAAATAAGACCTTGTGATTACTCAGAGTGAAAATTCCAGATCTTGGTATTGTTTCTTTTGCGATTTACTCAGCATCAGTACTGATTTTTATTTAGTTATTTATTTTTAATTGGAGGAGAATTGCTTTACAACATTGTGTTGGTTTCTGCTGTATATCAACGTGAGTAAGCCATAGGTATGATGGGTCCCCTCCTTCTTGTACCTCCCTCCCACCTACCACCCCATCATACCCCTCCAGGTTGTCACAGAGCACAAGCTTGAGTTCCTTGTGCTATATAGCACCTTCCCATTAGCTATCTCATTTACACATGTAATGTATATATTTCAGTGCTACTCTCTCAGCTCATCCCACCCTCTCCTTCTACCGCTGTGTCCATACATCTGTTCTCCATGTCTGCATCTCTATTCCTGCCCTGCCAGTAGGTTAATCAGTACCATCTTTCTAGATTCCATTTATATGCATTAATATGAATTATTTGTTTTTTTTTCTTCTTCATCTACTTCACTCTGAATAATAGCCTCTAGGTTCACCCACCTCTGCATCAATTATAGGAAGCAGATTATAAACCCATCTCAGACGCCCAAACGCCCAATAACCTTTCCAATCCCCAGACTCAATTCCCTCCTCCATGCCCCCTCTTATAGGTTAAAGAAGGGAACTGGTTGGACAGGAATCCCCTCAATGGTTTGGCAAAACCCTGTTCTCAGGCTGTCCTTCAACTGTGTCACAGCCTGTCCACTTGCTTTCTGATGCATCAGGGATGTGCTGAAGAGGTTTAGTGTAAGCCCTTCTCCATTAAAAACAGACCAATTGTGATTGCTTGTGGCATTCTGTAATGATATGTACAAAACAAATAAAAAAACCCTAAAGCATGGCAGAAGGTCGTTAGGCTTTTATAAATAACTTACTGCATATAAATTCCCCTAAGAATAATTCGTGTCAGTCTATAGAAAGTGTCTCTCTCCGGGGACCCATACCAATTCTCTCTGTATAGTTAGCACACTGACAGTCGTTTGCAAAGAAAATATATATATATATATTTATATCTGAAGGGGAACACCACCCTGTTATTCCTTTGTATGATTAAGATATTCTAATTTAAAAGTTAGCTGAATTCTTACTCTTTTTACAGACTAGACTTGTAAAACACAGCCATTGAACTGACCAAGCACTACCAGTTTTTATCCTCCTGATATGTAAGTTTCTCAAAACATTAGTGATGAAAGCCTTCATTTTAAAACTCCTGTCATTCAATTATAATATGCATTTCATTACCACAACTGTATTTATGAGCCCTAAAAGCCAAAGCTGGAACTTCTCTAGTACTGATTTCTCTAGTTCTTATCATTAATTAAAAAGTAAAAAAGTATTACCAGGGTATCTGCAATCAGGCTTTCAAAGTAAGAAATATCAATATCCAGTAATTGAGAACATTTGGGAACAAACTTTAAAAAGCAAAAAAGTCAGGAGAGGAAAAAAATGTTCTGTATTATTTCACAGTGTAATCAGATCAGTATATGCTCCTAAAATATTGTAACTGCCCATGCCTCTGAGGCAACTATCCAATTTTTCTTCTCAAGCAGATGCTAAAGAAAAGAAATACAGTCAGCCACATACATTTATATAATTTTTACATATATTACACATCAACAATATATTGTTTGGGGGTTTTATGGAAGCCAACATCAAGAAGACAATGCTCTTCAGTTCCTGCTCATCCTTGGAGGTAGGCAGATGAATCATTAAATTATGGTTGTACTCAGGGCCTACTAAAACATAGTGGTGTAGTTGTGTCAAGTGCAACAGATGAATAAAATATTCTCTACCCTAAAAAAATGCAAAATCTAATAATATTGGAGTTACACAGTCTTAAAATGAAAGAACTCAGTTCAGTTCAGTTCAGTTCAGTTCAGTTCAGTTCACATCTAGACCAAGTGAGACACCTCGGGAGGGCTCCAAGGCAACCAATACCCTGACTTCACTCTCCTTCCTTCCTAATATCATGACCTCACTCTCTTCCCCTGATCTCTTGTTTGAGCTTCCCACTGACCAGAAGGCAAAAAAAAAAAAAAATCACAGATGGAATCCATACAGATGAACAGATGGAAAAGAACAGTTCCTGAGTTCTACTGTTCAGAAAATCAGGAGCTACCAACTAAGCCCATGCGCCCCAGTTACTGAAGCTGCACTCTCGAGCACACAAGCCACAACTACTGAGCCCACAAACCACAACTAATGAAGCCCAAGACTAGACCCCGCCCCCCCACAAGAGAAGCCACCACATTGAAAAGCCTGCTCCCCGTAACTAGAGAGCAGCCCCCACTCCCTGCAACAAGAGAAAGCCAGCATGCAGCAATGAAGACCCAGCACAGCCATGAATAAATAACAAACATTCATTTTTTTTTTTAATGTAATTCCTACTCCCAGATGGGGATAAGGTTTCAACATGTCAAAACTACAGAATCAGAAGTCAACCTCAAGCAACATTTTTCTTTTGTCATTTCAACAACTGAACTAAAGTGTTTTAAAAATTATTCTGCTGTGAAAACAGCACTGTCAATGGCCATAGTAAATTCTAAATGAAACAAAATTCTTCATGAAATTAAAATTTTCATGAACCCAAGGCTATAAGTACTTTAGGGATAACTCATGTCACTTTATTTTTTTAATATAAATTTATTTATTTTAATTGGAAGCTAATTACTTAACAATATTGTATTAGTTTTGCCACACATCAACATGAATCCACCACGGGTGTACACATGTTCCCCATCCTGAACCCCTCTCCCACCTCCCTCCCCATACCGTCCCTCTGGGTCATCCCAGTGCACCAGCCCCAAGCATCCTGTATCCTGCATCAAACTGGGACTGGCAATTCGTTTCATATATGATATTATACATGTTTCAATGCCATTCTCCCAAATCATCCCACCCTCTCCCTCTCCCACAGAGTCCAAAAGACTGTTCTATACATCTATGTCTCTTGCTGTCTCGCATACAGGGTTATCATTACCATCTTTCTAAATTCTGTATATATGCATTAGTATACTGTATTGGTGTTTTTCTTTCTGGCTTACTTCACTCTGTATAATAGGCTCCAGTTTCATCCACCTCATTAGAACTGATTCAAATGCATTCTTTTTAATGGCTGAGTAATACTCCATTGTTTATATGTACCACAACTTTCTTATCCATTCATCTGCTGATGGACATCTAGGTTGCTTCCATATCCTGGCTATTATAAATAGTGCTGCGATGAACACTGGGGTACACGTGTCTCTTTCAATTCTGGTTTCCTCAGTGTCTATGCACAGTAGTGGGATTGCTGGGTCATAAGGCCACTATGGAGAACAGTGTGGAGATTCATGTCACTTTATATTTATGCTATGTGCCGTTATCAATTTTGGGGTCCAAAATATCCTTTCTGACCATTTTCTTTCACACAATAAAAAAATTGTATGAAAAATCAAAAGAAGGCCCTAAAGAAACACCAACTTACTAGAGAAAAAAATTTCCTAATTTCTTAATTTTTTATAACTCATTGCATTTAAAGAAATGCATGCACTTTTAAATAAAATATATACCACAAATTTCCTCTTTAAATCAGATCTTTCAGAAGTAATTTAGCAAAGTTGAAGCTTTAGTTTAAAAAAATATGAAATATAGACTGAGTAAAGTTTTTATTTTACCCTCCAGAAAATATCTAGTTATAAAAAATATACATGACTAAATTCAGAAACCTACATAGAGGAAAGTTTCATAATGTGATTTATTATTGTAAGCTGCTGATACTTTTAATAGGAAAGAAGAAAGAGAGGGAGGGAGTGAGATACGAACCTCAGAATATATCCTTGACAGTTTGAGATATAAAAGTTTTATTATTTCCATTAAGGTACTTAATATTTTAATATCAAATGTTGCTTCTTTCATCTTGCTGTCTTATTTAAAAAGCCTATCATAGAAAAATTAAGTCTCTATATGAAATGGTTCATCTATAGTGATAACAAGTTTGAATTGTAACATAGTGAAAGACTGTTTGTCTATATTTTATTGCTTTTGCTATTTCTTTAGTAATCATCTTTGCAGTCTGTGCACTGACATTTGCAATAATGTGTTTATATCACAAAGTTAGACCCTGTCATTTGATGTAACAAGAGGCTGTATTTTGTAGCACACAGACGTTGAGCATACCTGACTTCCTCTTCAGCATGAGAATAGAACCATTTTTTTCATCTGTCATCTTTAATTACCTTTATGGGCATTAACAACGTATTAGTAAAAATCTGTGGAGGGGTATGAGATTAATTAGGTTCAGTGGGGTTTAGAAGTGTCATATTCCTCTTCTCAGGTCAAAGTCTATTTGATAATTTACAACTTAATGTCCTATAAAGCTAAAAAGAAAATACTGTTTGATTTTTATCCTCCCATCAGTTCTTAGTCTCTTATTTAAGACTGAATCAGAGAGTAAAACTACAGTGCACTCTGACTCTGCCACAGGTTTTTTGGTAACCTGAAGGGAACTGTATTTCTGTGTGCATGCAAATGCCCTATTCCACTACAGAAGGTGTTCTCTACACTTAGCGTGAGTTGTTGATGCTCCACCCAGATCCCCACGAGATACATTTTACCAGTTTGATAGCCCATTCCTTCTTATAGTTGTTGTTGCCAATCTTCTCCAAAGGACTGCCCTTGAGTAAAACAGCACCTTCACCCAGATGTGCCTGGGAGATGCAATGCCATAGCCACCCCTCACCCAGGGCTCACAGATAATGACTAACTAGTAGAAAGGGGCGCGCCCTGTCTCAAGCCAGGATTGACCCTGAGGTATGATTCATGCTCCAGAGTGTCCCATATGATCAGGATAATTTTATCTGAAACCACATCCTTGGCAGCTTCTTCCCCTGCTCTATCCTAATACCCTCTTCTTTCCCCTCCTGGTTTCTCCTGGTTTCTCCCACTTGCCCACCAATCTCTGTGTGAAGACCAAGAACCCAACCTAAGACTCTACAGAAGCAAACGCTGATGAAAAGACAGGCATGCAAATTGTCTTCCAGTTTGGGCGGGTAAACAACAACAGCTCAGCCATTTTTAAAGCCCCAGTCCACAGAGTTTTACAAGCCCACGTTGATGGTGGAGGGAGAATGTCATGTGCTGTTACGTAAGTATGTGAAGGAAAGTTCCTAAGAGCTACGAACTCATCTCATTGACAGCAATCACTAATTGACTCCTCTCTGGGGAGTGCTGAGTTGGAAAGGGTTACCCTTCTTGGCACATGTCAGGTGTGCTGCAATTCTCCACCCACTGGGAGAACAAAACGAGTCTGGGCCTAACAGAGGGAATAAATACGACAAGTTGAGCATCAACCTACAAACAGCTCTTCAAAACCTTCCTGATAGATGTAATGGCCTTTGTGTCATAGATATTGGGTTGAGTCTAATAATAGAAGGACAGATCACCACTTATTCTGTGCTGTCAGTAATGAAAGCTATGAAAACTAAGCCTGAATAGGCCTCATTGTTGCCCTGTAAATCTAACGTGGACAGCTTAATGAGAGAGGGACATTATCTTTTCTTACACTCCAATTTTACTCAGGAAAGAAATGTGGCCCATACTGGCAATTAACTGGAGAGATTAATTAAATCCAAGAGCAACTTTAGTTCCTTGCACAGTGCATTCTGATATCGTAGGAAGGGACCGACATGCTGTGGGCACTTAGCACGTGTTAACTAATAATTACTAAAATAATCTTATTTGGACTAATTTTTTTGCACAAAACTGACAGCTAACCTCTCCAGTAAATGAATTTCACAATCTGATACAGCGACTTAATATTGCACATGGTCTTACTCTAACCTTGACTTTATTATTCCTGAAACTCCCAATAAATGCTACATAGTAATTGTGTTTCCTCCCTTGGCAAATTCACTCACCAGTTGTATTTACTATATCTCATTGGCTCCCCTGAAGAGTGTGAGGAGGGAACCAGTCAGACAAAACACAAACTCTGACCCAGCTTAAGAAGGAACAGACAGGGACCCATTGTGTCTTTTTCAAAACAGAGCCTGACACTGCCATGGGAAGGAAAGAGCAACACGGGGGCAGCCATGACCTTTATTCCATATCAGAAAGCCACAGGGTGTGTGTGCTGTCTTTCTTATGTGTTCGTGGAGTCATCTGTAGTTCTATTTTTGTGCTTTCTTCTCTGAAATGCTAAGGTGCTTCCTGGTCTATCACACAGAAAATCTGGTTTTAAGAGGAGTCACAAATCTGACCAATTGGCAGTGATAATTGAATTCCTGCTTTGGTGAAAGTCAATAAAACTATCTAAATGTTTGCTATAGAATCTTGCGCCTATAATATAGATCAAATTAATACAATAGAGTTATTAGATAGATATCATATATGAATTATAGTAGTGCCTATTCCAGCCATCCTCTGACAGCTCTCAAATCAACCGACCCACAGGGTGATTCCTAACAATCAAGGATTCCTTTTACTATCATTGGTGAATGGAGTACATACTTTTAAATATTTTATCTACCCAAGATTAAACTAATTTCCCTTTTGGTGTTATTAAGAAAGGTATATATTATGTCTGATAAACTTCTGATCAACAAATCAATATTAGGACACAGAATTAACATGATCTTTGGCAAAAATAGGACAAGGTAATATTTGGATACCTTTTTCATAGTCAGTGTGGTTGCTGATACCCTTTAGGAAACAATGAAATGAGTGTGAAGAGCCTTTTTTTGTTGCATGGGGAAATCTATGATAAGATGATGTCCAAGACTTATCCTAACATTCATTAGTGGGAAAAAAAATTATATTAACAATCTTTTAAACTGCAAGAAGTTTTATCTACATAAGTGGCATCTTAAAACTAAAAAGGGATGGTAATTAATACCAAGTCTAAATGGTGCAAGATAATCATATCACCTAAAACATGGTATCTCATGGCACATCTTCAATTATTACAAAAAAAGTCTATGCCATTAATATATTAATACTTCTTGACCACCACAGACTGAATATTTGTATCCCTCTCTAAACTGATATGCTGAAACCTGAACTCCATGGTGATGGTATTAGGAGGTGGGGCCTCTAGTAGGTGACTACGTTATATAATGGGAATAGTGCTCTTATAAAAGAGACCTAGGAGAGCTCTCTTGCCCTTTCCACCATGTGAGTACACAGTGGCAAGATGGCCTATGAATTAGGAAAGAGTCTCTTACCAGACAATGAATCTATCTTGATCTTGGAGTTCCCAGCCTCTGGAACTGTGAGGAATAAATTTCTGTTGTAGCAACCTAGTCTACTGTATTTTTATTATAATAGCACAAATGGACTAGGACAATGACAAGAATTCCTACGCTTGATGACTTAAAAAAAAAGTATATGAAAAGCAAATACTGAGTTTATCAGATTTTATCTTAAATTTGCATGAAAATGAAAATATTTAATTCAGCTATGGCAACCCACTCCAGTACTCTTGCCTAGAAAATCCCATGGACAGAGAAGCCTGGTGCAAGCTACTGTCCATGGGGTTGCAAAGAGTCAGACATGACTGAGCGACTTCACTTTCACTTTGCTAGCATGTGAGATGAGTGCAATTGTGTGGTAGTTTGAAAATTCTTTAGCATTGCCTTTCTTTGGGATTGGAAAGAAAACTGACCTTGTCCAGTCCTGTGGCCACTGCTGAGTTTTCCAAATTTGCTGGCATATTGAGTGCAACACTTTCATAGCATCAACTTTTAGGATTTGAAATAGCTCAGGTGGAAGTCCATCACCTCCACTAGCTTTGTTAGTAGTGATGCTTCCTAAGGCCCACTTGACTTTGCATTCCTGGATGTCTGGCACCAGGTGAGTGATCATACCGTCGTGGTTTTCTGGGTCATGAAGACCTCTTTTGTACAGTTCTTCTGTGTATTCTGGCCACCTCTTCTTAGTATCTTCTGCTTCTGTTAGGTCCATACCACACAACCACACAATTGCACTCAACTCACATGCTAGCAAAGTAATGCTCAAAATTCTCCAAGCCAGGCTTCAACAGTATGTGAACCATGAACTTTCAGATGTTCAAGACAGATTGAGAAAAAGAAGAGGGACCAGAAATCAAATTGCCAACATCCATTGGATCATTGAAAAAGCAAGAGAGCTCCAGAAAAACATCTAGTCTTGCTTTATTGACTATGCCAAAGCCTTTGACTATATGGATCACAACAAACTGCAGAAAATTCTTTAAGAAATGGGAATAAATACCAGATCACCTGACCTGCCTCCTGAGAAATCTGTATGCAGGTCAAGAAAAAAAAAAAAAAAAGTGAAGTCGCTCAGTTGTGTCCAACTCTTTGCGACCCCATGGACACCAGGCTCCTTCATCCATGGGATTTTCTAGGCAAGAGTACTAGAGTGGGTTGCCGTTTCCTTCTCCAGGGAAATTCCCGACCCAGGGATCAAACACCAGGTCACCCACATTGTAGACAGACACTTTCCATCTGAGCCACCACTTGATCTTAGCCAAATAGGCCAAGAAGCACAACAGTTAAAACTGGACATGGAACAACGGACTGGTTCCAAATTGGGAAAGGAGTATATCAAGGCTGTATATTGTCACCCTGCTTATTTAACTTATATGCAGAATACATCATGTGAAATGCAAGGTTGGATGAAGCACAAGCTGGAATCAAGATTGGCGGGAGAAATATCAAACACCTCAGATATGCAGATGACACCACCCTTATGGCAGAAAGTGAAGAGGAACTAAAAAGCCTCTTGATGAAAGTGAAAGAGGAGAGGAAAAAAGTTGGCTTAAAGCTCAACATTCAGAAAACGAAGATCATGGCATCTGATCCCATCACTTCATGGCAAATAGATGGGGAAACAGTGAAAACAGTGGCTGACTTTATTTTTTTGAGCTCCAAAATCACTATAGACGGTGATTACAGCCATGAAATTAAAAGACGCTTTCTCCTTGGAAGGAACGTTACGGCCAATCTAGACAGCATATTAAAAATCAGAGACGTTACTTTGTCAACAAATGTCATATATGGATGTGAGAGTTGGAGTATAACAAAAGCTGAGTGCCGAAGAATTAATGCTTTTAAACTGTGGTGTTGGAGAAGACTCTTGAGAGTCCCTTGGACTGTAAGAATAACCAACCAGTCCATCCTAAAGGAGATCAGTCCTGGGTGTTCATTGGAAGGTCTGATGTTGAAGCTGAAACTCCAATACTTTGGCCACCTGATGTGAAGAGCTGACTCATTGCAAAATACCCTGATGCTGGGAAAGATTGAGGGCAGGAGGAGAAGGGGACAACAGAGGATGAGATGGTTGGATGGCATCACCAACTCAATGGACATGAGTTTGGGTAAACTCCAGGAGTTGGAGATGGACTGGGAGGTCTGGCATGCTGTGGTTAATGGGGTTGCAAAGATTTGGACACAACAGAGCGACTGAATTGAACTGAACTGTGGTGTTAGAGAAGACTCTTGAGAGTCCCTTGGACTGCAAGGAGATCCAACCAATCAATCCTAAAGGAAATCAGTCCTGAATATTCATTGGAAGGACTGATCCTGAAGCTGAAACTCCAATACTTTGGCCACCTGATGTGAAGAACTGACTCATTTGAAAAGAACCTGATGCTGGGAAAGATTGAAGGTGGAAAGAGAAGGGGACGACAGAGGATGAGATGGTTGGATGGCTTCACTGACTCAATGGACTTGAGTTTGAGTTAGCTCCAGGAGTTAGTGATGGACAGGGAAGCCTGGCATGCTGCAGTCCTTAGGGTCACAAAGAGTCAGACACAACTGAGCAACTGAACTGACTAACTGATTCAATATTAGTCCATATTTTTTACTCGGGCTATTATTTTAGCTCTACTAATAATCATAAAGTTTATTAATCTCTTAGAAACTGCTTTATGTGCAGTCAGTCATGTATTTGACTCAACAATCCTAAGTGATAAGTACTATTATCACTTCACTTTACATGTGAAGAAACTAAAGTTTATTGAGGCTAAGTACCATGCATAGGCATAAAGTATCTGCATTTACCTGCTCCCTGGTCAATTTGGACCCAACAAATGCGGCAGAGGACAGGACAGGGAGAGATTACGGTATCACTGATGCTTGTTCTGTCCAATAACGAAGGAAAACACTGTGAAATGTCTGAATAATAACTTGCCCCAAGACCACAAGCTTACCTTCAGTACTGCCAATATTTTAAGAGATATATCTAAACTTCTTTCTGATATTCTTACATCATATGTTTAAATCCATATAATATAAATTAATTGAATAAGATCTATTCAAATATTTCCCATTGTAGCTGAATTGTATAGGGAGAGCTAAATAATATATGAAGCTGATAGTTCTGTTTAACAGAAAGTAAAAGTTGGAAAAAAAAAAAGTAACCAATAATTCCACTGAATTCTCAGTATATGCAAGAGTAAGGGCAATGGCATAATAATGCATTATTGGAAAAGTGAAATAATTTGAATTCACATGCTCTAATATGAAGAATTTCTGTTTCCTTTAGATAACCTTCTAAAGCTTCTTTTCTCGCCACAAGGTAGAAATTTTGGAGTTAAAGGCTGTGAGCAGTTATATGAACTGATAGATTTAGATTATAGAAGGTCTCTTGTGTTAGCTTAAGAATCATCTAAATTCATAAACATGGTGATAGAATCCCAGAAAACTGATCCTGAAGAAATTCCTATTTGTGACAATTTATAAAATATCTTATCATAAGAACTAGATGTAAAAGACATACATTTCAAGGATTTATCACTTTTGGTATAAAGGAGTTTACTTCTTACTTTTAGCTTACTCATGTCTCATGGGAATTGATCTGAAATGGCATTTTAGGCAGAAATTTGTCCTCATCATTAAATTTTTCTTGAATCCAGATCATCAATACGAACACTAACTATTGAAATCCTCAGAACATAGAAGGGCAGTTAAAATTAAGCATCAATACACCAAATAGCCCTGTTACATATCTTCATTCTTCTGATTTTTATAGATTCTATAATAGTGGTCTTCCAACTGAAGTTCACAGAGTCAGATATTTTTAGGAGAATCAATTACCAGATGCTCAACTCTTTTTCCTAAAATTGATCTGTGTGAGAATGCACCCGTAGTCAAAGAATCATGGGGATGACAATTTCTGTTTAAAGACTTTGCCTTTTCACCTGCGAGCCACTGTCAAGACGACACTGGACCTGAGAAAAAGTCCCATCAGAGGCAAGTAAAATGAGACTCAATAAGAAATACCAGCAGAGGGGGTGTGCCTTATTTCCCCAGAGGCAGAGTCACTGCAAGCCTCCTTACAGCGTCTAAAAATTCATTTTAGATTGAGAATTCAGAACTGAGAAGACAAATAAAGAAATTCATGAGAAATTTTATCTGAATGCAAAAATTCAACCTTAAACCTTGACCTAGCTGACTAAGTCAGCGATTAAGTTTCTCAAAATAGTTTAGATAGGTGGATGTTTTTCATAAAGTTAATGAGCTAAATCGGCAGCTTCAAGGTTTTGATGAAATAGATTTAAAGCATGTGATGAGATAAAAGCATTTTGTCCAAGAAAAAATCACATCTGCCGAGGTGTATTGAATTGTGGAATATTCTATGTTCCCCAACACTGAGTTACCAAATTCAACATGGCACCCCTAAAAAAAAAGAGCAACAAGGATAATTAACAGGTATTTGAGAGGTTTTGGTAAGTCTTTGGTGTCCTTCCCAGAAACAGTGAATGTCTGAAGTGACTGATTAACAAATCCTTTTGCAAATCAGTCTTTCCTTTCAACAAAATTGAAGGAGAACTAATTGAGGTGTCAGAGAATGAGTCATGAACAATAATTTGATGAGAAATCGTGTGATTTGGGACATAAAATTGGTAAGGAAATTTTTAAAAATTCAATGACATAGAAAAACTCTCCAATCTCATCTACTTATTTGCATGAGAAAGACTTCTCAATGTTTACACCTAGAAAAATGAAAAGCTGGCACTGTGCTAAATCCTATTTTGTTCCTGAAATAAATAATACTTGACAATATAAAAACTAATTTGAACAAAAAGCTTTGTCCATATCATTAATAGATGAAGTTCCAATAAATTTAACAATTACATTTAGTAATTATTCATCAATATTTAATGTATATCTGTGCTAAAAATAATGAAAAACTCAATCCAGATGTAATTTCTTAAATTTAGAGGATTATGGATTCAGGAAATTATTATTTTAAGCTTCTGACATCATACAATGATCAATAAAAACTTTTTAAGTATATTCATTGATAAAATGAAAGTAAAAATAAGTACGTAAGTAAACAAAAATATGAATTAAAAGAGAAAAAGGATCATGCACAGTTTTCAACCAATAAAGAACTTGCTTTCATATTTTTAAATAGACAATGGTGAGAATCAAATTATAATAGTATTTAGTTCAGTTTAGTCACTCAGTCATGTCCAACTCTTTGCGACCCCATGAATTGCAGCATGCCAGGCCTCCTTGTCCATCACCAACTCCCGGAGTTCACTCAGATTCACGTCCATCGAGTCAGTGATGCCATCCAGTCATCTCATCCTCTGTCATCCCCTTTTTCTCCTGCCCCCAATCCCTCCCAGCATCAAAGTCTTTTTCAATGAGTCAACTCTTCGCATGAGGTGGCCAAAGTACTGGAGTTTCAGCTTAAGCATCATTCCTTCCAAAGAAATCCCAGGGCTGATCTCCTTCAGAACGGACTGCTTGGATCTCTTTGCAGTCCAAGGGACTCTCAAGAGTCTTCTCCAACACCACAATTCAAAAGCATCAATTTTTCGGCGCTTAGCCTTCTTCACAGTCCAACTCTCACATCCATACATGACTACTGGAAAAACCATAGCCTTGACTAGATGGACCGTAGTCAACAAAGTAATGTCTCTGCTTTTGAATATGCTATCTAGGTTGGTCATAACTTTTCTTCCAAGGAGTAAGCGTCTTTTAATTTCATGGCTGCAGTCACCATCTGCAGTGATTTTGGAGCCCCAAAAAATAAAGTCTGACACTGTTGAAGGGATGGAGCCAAAGCAAAAACAATATCCAGCAGTGAATGTGACTGGTGATAGAAGTAAGGTCTGATGCTGTAAAGAGCAATATTGCATAGGAACCTGGAATGTCAGGTCCATGAATCAAGGCAAAATGGAAGTGGTCAAACAAGAGATGGCAAGGGTGAACTTCGACATTCTAGGAATCAGCGAACTAAAATGGACTGGAATGGGTGAATTTAACTCAGATGACCATTATATCTACTACTGCGGGCAGGAATCCCTCAGAAGAAATGGACTAGCCATCATGGTCAACGAAAGAGTCCGAAATGCAGTACTTGGATGCAATCTCAAAAACGACAGAATGATCTCTGTTTGTCTCCAAGGCAAACCATTCAATATCACAGTAATCCAAGTCTATGCCCCAACCAGTAACACTGAAGAAGCTGAAGTTGAACGGTTCTATGAAGACATACAAGACCTTTTAGAACTAACACCCAAAAAAGTGTCCTTTTCATTATAGGGGACTGGAATGCAAAAGTAGGAAGTCAGGAAACCCCTGGAGTAACAGGAAAGTTTGGCCTTGGAATGCGGAATGAGGCAGGGCAAAGACTAATAGAGTTTTGCCAAAAAAATGCACTGGTCATAGCAAAACCCTCTTCCAACAACACAAGAGAAGACGCTACACATGGACATCACCAGATGGTCAACACCGAAATCAGACTGATTATATTTTTTACAGCCAAAGATGGAGAAGCTCTATACAGTCAACAAAAACAGACCAGGAGCTGACTATGGCTCAGATCATGAACTCCTTATTATCAAATTCAGACTTAAATGAAGAAAGTAGGGAAAACCGCTAGAGCATTCAGGTATGACCTAAATCAAATTATAGTATTATAGTACTATAAAATCTAAATTATATAAAAAAGATATACTTTAAAATAATTTAGACTTTTAATTTTAAAATGACAACATTTACAGTATACCAGAAATTATGGACTTCCCTATAGCTCAAATGGTAAAGAATCTGCCTGCAATGCAGGAGACCAGGGTTCAATCCCTGTGTTGGGAAGATCCTCTGGAGCAGGCAATCCACTCCAGTATTCTTGCCTGGAGAATCCCATGGATAGAGGAGCCTGGTGGAATAGAGTCTGTGAGATTGCAAAGAGTAAGACACGACTAAGCAACTAACACACACACAGAAATTATATTATTGGCAACTCTTTAAAATTTATGAAAAATTTGAGGTCTATAATTACTCCAAAAATCTTTCAAGGTTTGGGAACAAAGTAATTTGAGCTTTCTGCTTTATTTCTCCTGTCTTTTTATTATTTCTGGAAATAGACAGTGTGTTTTCCTGGCCCCACTTTCACATTTGCTCTTTGATCTACTGTTCCCTTAGAAATTGAGGTCTCCAAATAACAGGATTGTGAACATGATGAACTGCCCAAATATGCTACTAATTATTTGCTTTACCATAAGACTCATTACAAGTTTCTTTTAAATAACAATCTTGTCTAGTCTTCTGAAATATGGCTCCATGATTATAAAAATTCATCACTGCATTCTATTTACAGGCTCTTTACTTTTTAAGTCTAAAATACAAATGTATTGCTTTGATCCTGTAGCATATTTTCAAGAATAATCCTTTTTTAAGTGTCTTCACAAATAGGTTATCAAGTTCAACATGGCAACAAAAAGAAAACAGAAGACAAGGGAGAAAGGAAAAGGAGGAGATGAAATGGTACAAAGACATTACAGAGAAAGGTAGGCAACTGTAAGCAACCAAGCCTTTCCAAACATGGCATCCCTAACTTTTATCACTAATTTGTAACAGGATTAAAACACAAATCATTTTTCATCTGAGAAGGTCACTACTAGTTTAATATAGTTCTTGGCCCTACAGAGAGATTTCTTTCCTAGTTTTCTCTCTGCGACAAGAAATGCCTAACGGAACAAGGGGGTGAGTATTTCTTGAGATCCAGTGATCTTTTTAAGTCCCCTGATGTCTCTATGGAACTCCATTTTTTTAATCTATAAAGTGAGAAGGTTGCTCTAAAACACTAATTTGAGGAGGGACAAAAAAAGGGACAAAGAAGGTAGATGACAAGGGCCATGTTTCAAGGAACAAATTTTTTCAACAGAATATCCACAGTGAGTACAACAAGATGGATTCTGACTCAAGCTGCATTGCTACTCCCACATCCCTGTCAATACTCTTGCTATGGGAATTTCTGTACTTTCCTTCAAATTGAACAAAAGGCCGACATCACAGAGTATAATTTTAAGGTCCCTTCCAGCAGGGAAATTCCATACTATTTAGCTAGGACCAGAAAACACTGATATTCATTCATTTATCTTCTTCTATGTCCTTTGTTTCTGGCAAGCGTCACTATTTGCTCCTTGTAGCCTAGAAGAAAATAAAGTGTGTGCCTAGGAGGCAGAGGATAAAAGATGTAGGTGGGAACATGTTTTCAGCTGCTATGAGGCTCAAAAGCTACATTAATCTGTAGTTCTATGCTTTCATGACTTGACAATTCTCCAAACTTAAAAAAAAAAAGAGGAATTTTAAAAGATCCCCTTTTCTCTCATCTTGAAACCTGTAAAAGGATATTTGTAAAAAGGAGGTACAAAAGAAGAGCTTGCAGATAAGGTGTTTTTTCTAAATCAAAGGAGTTCCTAGACAAAATGGGGCCTGACTTGGTGGTCAGCTGTCAAAGTGAAATTTATTTACCACTAACAATAGACAAAGTACGTCAGGCTAAGTGCTTGATCAAGAAACTGAAAATTTTTCAATAAAACTGCCTTGATGTCAGTTAAAGCAGAAACCCCAGGTAAAGAATGACTATGCGAAAATAAATTAAGAAAACATCCCACAGACGAGAAAAAAATTCTTTTTTATCCTTCCAGCTCCTCTTACTCTATATAACGTTCAAAGGTTCTTGACTTCAGGTTTTCCAGCCATAATGAGGGGCTGGTGGAGATGTTTGTGTCTCTGGATCTAGTGATTCTTGTCATGGCTCTGAAACTCAGTCACTCCTGTTTAGAAAATCTCTTATATCCTTTTGGATTACGCTTGATCTCTTTTTATCTAATTAATTCCATCTCAGGAACCAAGAAGTAATTACATTAAGAACTTGGAGGCATGCCTTCAGGAATGTCACTACGGCTTTCTATTTGTTTACTTTAAAGCAAACCAGCACTCTGGAACTTGGTTCAGATTAGCTATTTTGTGCTTTCAGTTAGATACAGTGCAATGGTTCTACTCCTGGTTCCCTGAATAAGAAAGGAGAAAATAAGAATAAGAAAGCAGGTGAAAGACATACAGGAATATGGTTCAATCTCTCCCTTTCTCTCTCTCTCCCCTTTGAATGAGAGGAGGGTTTTATCCCTGGGTCAGGAAGAAGCCCTGGAGGTGGTAATGGCAACCAACTCCAATACTCTTGCCTGGGGAGCCTGGTGGGCTACAGTCCACAGGGTCGCAAAGAGTCAGACATGACTGAGAGACTGAGCACAGCACTGCTTTGAATTCTACATCAGTAAAGTGAATTCAGGCCTCTGGGTTTGAGTTGGGAGCATAGAAGCTATTGATAAATGTTTGTTTGGTGGTGGTTAGTCCCTCAGTCGTGTCTAAGTCTTTGCAACCCCATGGACTAGATGGGATGCACTAGATGCAACCCTGTCAGCTAGATGGGATTCTCCAGGTAAGAATACTAGAGCAGGTTGCCATTCCCTTCTTCAGGGGATCTTTCCAACCCAGGGATGGAACCAGGATCTCCTGCATTGCAGGCAGATTCTTTACCTCTGAGTCACCAGGGAAGCACAATGCTTTTTAACCTAAGGGTCAACTGGGATGAAAAGCAGAATAAGAAGATAGAAATTTCCAAGGACTTGTCATTGTTGTTCAGTCACTAAGTCGTGTCCAACTCTTTGCACTGGTCAAAGGACAGAGAAACAACAGGGATCTTCAAAAGGACTCTCTTTTTCTTTTTCTTTCTTTTTAAAAAATGTTGTCAGTGTAACAACTGTTGAAGACTATTTGATAAACATACAAAGAAATAACTATTGTGATACTGCTCTTTCATTTGTCTACTTTCATAGGCCTCTGTGAACATCTGTGCCATGTGTACAGGCCTCTTCCAAACAAAAGGAAAAAGGTCCAAAGAGGATGTGCTCTCAAGAAAGTTGTAAACGCATTTAAGAAACTCTCTGAAAGCTCATCAGCCACCTGATTTCCTAGGCAGGGCCTCTTATCACATTAACCGTAATTTAAGACAGGAGCAGGTGGGTGGAAAAAAGACAGAGGGACGAGAAGTGGAGGGAAAAGGGAAGGTGATGAATGATTAATGAAAATCTGCTGATTAATGGAACAAAGATTTTAAAAAGTAATAAAGCATTCATCCCTAGGGTGGGACACAGGAAACGGTAAAAATGTGTACCAAATTGCCAAAACAGTAAAACAAGACAGTAGAACAAAGAAAGAGAGTAGGGCAAAGAAATATAAGCATTGTTGAAATTGTATAAGCATTGTTGAAAATTCACAGTGGGTTTGGGAACTTACCACTTAGGAGTCATTTCCTTAAAGAAAAATAAACTTATGTTGCCTGATTTCCTAAAAGTTACTTACTTCTAATGGGCCATTTATGGATAAGAGCCTGCAGGTCCCCAGGTGTACATAAAAGCCAAACTTTGTGTCTGTTCGACACTCCTTTCTCTGTGAAATCTGATTCACAGCATCAGAGTGCAAAAGAACCCTCAGTTGTATGGCTCCATCACTAATAATATGAGCACTTGGCTTTTCAGAGCAACTATAGAGTTGTATCCTGGGCTCCGAGAGGAGCACTCTGTGTTTCAATTACCTATGTGTGTGCATGGGGTCACTATGAGTCGGACACGACTGAGCGACTTCACTTTCACTTTTCACTTTCATGCATTGGAGAAGGAAATGGCAACCCACTTCAGTGTTCTTGCCTTGAGAATCCCAGGGATGGGGGAGCCTGGTGGGCTGCCGTCTCTGGGGTTGCACAGAGTTGGACACGACTGAAGCGACTTAGCAGCAGCAGTGCCCAACCTAAGGGAAAACTCATATGAAGCACAGAGGCAATTTATAAACACGAGCTGCACATTGATGGGAATACAGAAACATATCAGGAAGGAGTATAGATGCTCAGGTTTTTCCACAAAAGCTGACCTGTACACGTGTGGGTAAAACACCGTAAAAACAGCCCAATGGCAAGACAAGCAATGAGGACAACTGAAAATATGAGTGTGCATGTGATTTACTTATTTTGAATGTTTGTTAGTTGAAGGAAAGTAAGTTTAATTGGAAGATAAGCTGAAATGATAAAAACAGTTATGGAGATTCTTTAGGGAACTTCTGGACACATGCAAGAACCACGAAGGCAGGGAACAGATGTTTTGCAAAAGTTAGGCCTTATTTCCCATGAGTTTTGTGTTTTTCTCTTTCTCTGAACCAGCTGCATCACTTGTACAACTTGTATATCCATCACTCATGATTAAGGACACATCTGGGCCCACATGAGATTTCCCAAAGACATGGTCCAAAAATCATTCAATTGTATCACTTTGGTATCTAATATGCTCCACATATTTCTATGAAATGATCAACTGAATGAGGAAATGAACAAATAATGACTTGCTGAAATACTACAGTGAAGAATTTTGTAAAGAAGGGGCATCATCTTCTACAAAGGTATTGATTTATTCTATCATATTTCTCAGAATTACAAGACTAATCAGCTGACACTGAAAAAGAACACCTGTCTCAGGCAGAAGTGACTTAAAGAAAAAAAAAAAGAAAGACCTGCCACAAAACACTGAGAAGAATGGTAACAAAGCATATTTCAAAGTTGGGCAGTCTATCAAAAAGGGTAAAAGAAGATACGGAAGGACTCAATAACATCAGCTCTATTGTAATTCAAGGAGAGGAACAGAGTGCTAAGACAAATCAATAACAGTAATAAAAATAACAGCAATTAGTTATTAACCACTATATGTCAGATAGTACATAGGCATAAATTAATTTTCATAAATTTATAATAATAATAAGGTTAGTACTTTTATCACTTTCATTTTGCAGACTGAAACCGAGGTTGAGAAAAGGTAAGGAATTTTTCCAAAGTCTCCCCAGCCAGTAAGTGACAGAACCAGAATTAAAATACATATTTTGTCTGTCTTCAAAAGAGGCACTCATCAATACAGCACTATGATACAAGTGACTAATCATGGAAAAAAAGGCTTGGGTTTTGTTTTGCTTCTTTCAGTTTAGAAGAAATGTGAAACAGTTCTAGAACCTTTACTTGTCAGCAAATGGTAAACCAACTAGCTTTTGAATAATTCAAACGTCATGTATGTTTATCACTTACCTTAGATTGAAGGAGAAGTAAATGTCCAATTTTCAGTTTCTATAAAGAGTTATTTAACTGTGGGTCTCCTAAGTTAAGCCACAAAGGGGATTTGACTGTGAAACAAACCTTTCTAAAGCCCATGAGATTGTTGATCAGTCTGATACCCATAAGAGACAGTCCATCAACCTGATACATCATTCCAGCAATGTAAGTCGAAAGCAAAGATTTTTAAGGCTACTGAGATTAAGGTAAAGTGGAATCTTTCCAATATTCTCCCCTTTGCTACCAAATCAAAACTGTCAAAAACTAAAAATAAATTATAAATCACAGTGTAGCTAATGTAATCACGCATTTACTTCTTTTTTTGGGGGGTTAACCCCTTCTCTTATGCATGAAACAAATATGTGTTCTCATTTAAACCTCTATTATAACAATTTCCATTGTCCTCGAGGTCCTCATTCTCTTTAAATGTGTCTATCTTCAGTAAAACGCAAATAGTTCAGCTTGATTGCACAGCTGATAAACCTTAAAGATAATAAACTGGACAGAATAGCACTGAGATTCTAAATTAGACAGACCAGCAGTCATCCTCAGAGTAATGAAATAAATAAAGCATGAACAATTAAATTAAATAACAATTTCTCATTTGAAGTCTGGTTTTCCTGTTTTTACGTAGTAGAAAAATTAGGCTGTACTGGACTTTCCTGGGAGGAACCTTCCTTAGAAAGGATCTGTGTGTTTATTTTTAACATATAAAATATCTGATATATCAGCTGCAATGCACGCATTCAGTTCAGTTCAGTTCAGTTACTCAGTCGTGTCCGACTCTTTGCGACCCCATGAATTGCAGCATGACAGGCGTCCCTGTCCATCACCATCTCCCAGAGTTCACTCAAACTCACGTCCATCAAGTCGGTGATGCCATCCAGCCATCTCTTCCTCTGTCGTCCCCTTTTACTCCTGCCCCCAATCCATCCCAATGAGTCAACTCTTTGCATGAGGTGGCCAAAGTACTGGAGTTTCAGCTTCAGCATCATTCCTTCCAAAGAACACCCAGGACTGATCTCCTTCAGAATGGACTGGTTGGATCTCCTTGCAGTCCAAGAGACTCTCAAAAGTCTTCTCCAACACCACAGTTCAAAAGCATCAATTCTTCGGCACTCAGCTTTCTTCACAGTCCAACTCTCACATCCATACATGACTACTGGAAAAACCATAGCCTTGACTAGACGGACCTTTGGCCATTACTAGATGGCCAAGTAATGTCTCTGCTTTTGAATATGCTGTCTAGGTTGGTCATAACTTTCCTTCCAAGGAGTAAGTATCTTTTAATTTCATGGCTGCAATCACCATCTGCAGCGATTTTGGAGCCCAGAAAAATGAAGTCTGACACTGTTTCCACTGTTTCCCCATCTATTTGCCATGAAGTGATGGGACCAGATGCCATGATCTTAGTTTTCCGAATGTTGAGCTTTAAGCCAACTTTTTCACTCTCTCACTTTCATCAAGAGGCTTCCTCATAATTAATTTTATATATGTATTGCCTGTATATTACATGTAACAAAAGATTATATTTGAGATCAGTTCAAACAGTTGAGATTGATTATAAAGAAGTTTTCCTTATTAGAAAACTATTTTGGCAAGTCCCTAATATAAAATAGTTCAGTTTTGTTATTAAATATTTTCTTTTTATTCCTTCAAATGTTATAAGGTACCATTCAATGTCTCATAGGGGTATGCAGGAGGTGGGAGGGAGGAAAGAATAAATAGATCAACAGTACATTTCAAAAGTGGGCTTCCCATGTGGCTCAGTGGTTAAAGAATCCACCTGCCAATGCAGGAGAGTCCAGTTCAATTTCTGGGTTGGAAAGATCCCCTAGAGGAGGACATGGTAAGCCACTCCAGTTTTCTTGCTTGGGAAATTCCGTGGACAGAGGAGCCTGGTGGGCTATAGTCAATGGCATCACAGAGTCGGACGTGACTTAGCAACTAAGCATGGATGCACATTTTGAAAATAAGACCAATCGATAAGTATATTTTGAATCACTTCAAAATATTGACTAGGAAGTCTAGTAGATTACCATATATGGGAACAGAAACTGCTGTTGTAGCAGCATCTAATGAGATTCCAAAAGTTTAGTGACTTGCAGGTTCTTTCACCCTAATACTCTGCATAGTGTGATGCTATGTAGCACATTTAACTCTCTTCATGCCTTGGTGTTTTAATGAAAAATGAAATTCTTTGCTCCACAGCTTTAAACATTATCCAAGAGCTGGCTCCCATGGACCTCTTTCACATTCCTACTCACAACTCTCAGAGAAAAGCTGTCATTTCTTTTTCTATTCAAGTCAGACTACCTGGTCTCCAGGCACCAGAGTAAAAGGGATGTCTAAGATAACATCTTCATTTATTCATATGATTTTCATCTTGGACAGTATTATAAAAGCCAATTGTAAATTGGGAAAATAATGGGATAATTCAACATATATTATAAAATGAAATTTATGATCCAAACAGAATAGAAGAGATACCGCTGCATGCGAGGGTTATATTCTTGTCATTGACAAGTGTCTTTGCACATGACCTACACAGAGTAAGTCATAAATCTCTTTCTAAGGAAGAAAAAGGAGGGAGAAGGCTAAACTCTAAAGAACTCACTTTTACAAAAATGTATAACACATCATTTCGTGGGAAACTCAACCTTGTTTTCCCTAAAAGAAAACCTAATCAAACAATAGAGAAGAAAACTCTAGATACTAACTTTATTCGACTTAGCACTTGAAAATGAATACACTAGGTTTTGAAAGAGGCCTAACTAAGACTTCTATTGATACTAAACTTTAAATTCCCTGGTAAAACTGGGTTTTACTTCTGAAAAGACGAGCTTCTGTTTGTTTTTTTTCTTTTTAAGGGAAAAAAAATCTGTATAATTATAGGCTTATGGTTACATGCAAGGAACAAAGTATGGATGAAAAAAGAAAAATGGATCATCAAGAAGCTAGTTATCACTAAGTACGTAAAGCTGTAATAGTCTAACAATGCCAACAGAATATATACTGTAACGAAACTATAATTTAAACCAAGCTATCAAAATACTTCAAAAGAGAACAAATTTTATGATTTTTAAAATGAAATACGATCACTGCCATTAACAATATGCTATAAAATAGATATACTAGATATTGCTTCTGTTAATAACCACTATGGTTTCTCAGGAAACAGTCTTTACAGAGCAAGTCTGATTAATGTACCAGAGACAGCTTTTCTTCTTGGAACCCTAAACATATGCCTTTGTTTTCAGGACAGTGTTTATAAAAGCTAAAAGGTGATAAAGTTTTAAACATTACCTTGCCTATGTTTAGCAATTATCAATACAGAATATACCTTCTCTCCAACCTCTAATTTCCAGTTAGACATTATTTTTCCATCTCTATATAGGCTGGTCTCCAAACAGGAAAATAACCAATGTAATCTTGTACACACAATCCGACATTTCTTCCAGAATAATATGACCCATTAGATATCTGAAGATCAAGACAGGGACAAGGATTTATTAGGCCAGCTCACTCGGGACTTATATATCATGGGCTGCAGGATAAAGCTTATTAAATGATTTCACTGGTCACATAACTGAATGTAAAAGAGGAAACGCTTCACTGACAGTGGTCAAACATGATTGTTGCTACCATAGATTTAAGGCCCCAGAAGTACTCTCAGTGAGGTCGGTGACCAAATGTCACTCTATACGATTTTGTTCTTCATGAGCAATGTCTGCAAAGAGCTAGCTATGTGAAAATCTAGCCTGAACCTAGATATGAATTTTTGTTTGCTTTTCCTTTTCAAATGGATAGACACTTAGTACATTAAAATCTTACCTTTCTTTCTTATCAACAAAAGCACTTACACACAGAATTCAGAAGAATTCAGATTTACAGGACAAGAAATAGGGCAAATGTTCTCAGTGTGAGATCGTACGTGAAATTATCCAGGAAGCAGATACTGAATTTCTGCAAGATTCAAATGCTGGCTCTCCTACTTGCCACCTACCAAAGCACAGAGAAAAGTAAGAAACAGAAATCACAGAAGCTCAAATTACTCATGTGGTGCTTCTTAATATATCTGTTGACTATCTCCTGTGAGAAAAGATTGCAACAAAGAGAAAAAGATGTAGTGATTATATGTAGCTTCTGTTTCTGCAGTTCCAGTTGCCAAGTTTTATTTTCCAAATAGCTAAGGGCTCCATTTATCAAAAGGATAACTTTTCCAAATGCAGGAAATAACAATGGAAAGAAATAATTGTTAAATAAACAAAAATAAACATACATTTACTGTATATTATTTACAGTTTATATGGTATACACATAAAATTTTATTGATAAATACTCCTAAAAGTTAAAATCTTGGTTACCTCTGGGTAATAAAATCAGAAGTCATTTCTATGTTTACCTGTATGTTTTTATGTATTTTCTGTTGTTTTACAACAAGGATGGAATGATTTCATACTTAGGGGAAGAAAGGGACGTTCTCCCAATACCACACCCACATCAAGAAGAAGAAAAATGAGGTGAGGAAGAGAAAGAAACAGAAATATAATTTTTTAAAAAGAGCCTGTTTAATATTCTTCATCTATCATTTTTCCTCTTCCTCTCTTCTCTGCTTTCCTCTGCAGAAGACATGAATTTATCTGGGGTGAGTCAATGTGCCTCTGATATTTTTTCCAAGCCTTGGTTTCTCCTTTTGTAGAAAAAAGGTAGTAATAGTCCTTATCTCCTGAGAAGTCCAGACAAGATAATACAACAAAAGCTCTTAGCACAGGGCTTGGCTCAGAGGACTCAATGATATTAAATGCACATTTCTTCACCAGTCTTGCCTGATCTGGGAAATCTTTTAGGTTCACAAAGACTTACTTGAGACTTACTTTATGGCATAGAATATGCTTAAATAAGTAGTAAGTAATTTAATCTATGGGCTAAAAGTAAAATTCAGAGCTGGAATTCAAGCCTTGTCCTCTCCATAACCAAGTCCAATAATGAAACTTCACTTTTGAGCTGGACCAACCCAGTGGTGTGCTGAAGCCATCTCTAGACTTACAAGAGCCCACTGTTAAATTTTAAGAATTTTGTGAGACAGTTTTTAAAGACAACCATTATTAAAAATTAAGTTACATAATTTTATAAACCATAGTTTACAATTAAATAAAAATATTTTAAAAGGTAAATACACAAAACTCATCACTTTCCAATTCTATATCATCTTTCCTCTTAAAGTGCCTTGCATCTGCTATAGCTGTATGATGGAACAGCTATACAATGGGGTGCTACTGTGCATGTTGGCCCAAGTCCACTTTCAGTAAAGTTGCATTGGTAGTTTAAAAATGGCCAAATGAGCAAATGCTTCAAATCAAGGCTTGATATTGTTTTGTTCATTTGAGAGAGACAGAGAACATGTAGATTAAACTTAAGATGTCCTACAACCGCAATTGTTATGCTCTAAGTGGAACAAAAAAAATAATTATTGACATATTCTTTCAGCATTTAAAACTTACAGAATATTTTTGACAGAACTACACTTGTTCATCAATTGCAAACATAGACTGGCTATGGATATATAAGGGTTTGACAAAATCAACAATAGTGTTACACGAGAATCTATTGGCTTCTGGAACTTACAATAAAGAGTAGTGGTTATTTTGTTATTATTTATAAATTATAGGCTACTGCTGCTTAGTCATTTCAGTCATGTCCAGCTCTGCACAACCCAGTGGAATGTACCCTGCCAGGCTCCTCTGTCCATGGGATTCTCCAGGCAAGAATACTGGAGTGGGTTGCCATGCCCTCCTTCAGGGGATCTTTCCAACCCAGGGATTGAACCGGGTGTCCTGAATTGCAGGCAGATTCTTTACCACTGAGCCACCAAGGAAGCTTAAATTATAGGCTACATACACTTTATATCAGTAAGATTTACAATAAATGCACACATGTGCATACACACACATTTTTTTTTTCCTGGAGAGCCAGTGGTTAAACACTTACCAGCATATCACTAAAGTTACCATTGTTTCAACCTACAAGGAACCTATAAGCCTACAAGCTATATAAACTCTCAGCAGAGACCCAGGCTCATCTTCAAAGCACTAAAGGTGGGCTTTAAAAGTTTTTCGCTTCAGTTGAGTCTACCCAATTGGATCATTATATTTAAATATGGTACACGGAGTATTCCCCTCCTGCTTTATAAAAAAGCATATAGCTTCAAGTTTCACCATTATTATGGTCAATTTACTATCTAGAAATCCAAATTTGGAAAAGTCACAACAGCTTTCAACAACTCATGAAAACATGGGGATATGAAGGTAAGTAAAATAGGCTCCCCCTGGCTCCAAAGAGTTGAGCAGTGATAAAAACATATTACTCTAAAATATACGAGAAATGACAAGGGCAGATACAAAGTGCTAGGAGAAGACTGAGTAGAGAACCATGAGCTTGGACCCCAAGTCCTGTTTAATGACAACTATGTCATCTACCTCAAAGTAAATAAGAGAAAGGAGGAAAGTCCCAGGGAGAAGGCAAATCTGAAGAGTATAGCCTAAGAGTTAGGAGCAAGGATTCTAAAACAAGACAAGTTCAGGTTCAGTTCAGTCGCTCAGTTGTGTCCGACTCTTTGCAACCACATAAATCGCAGCAAACCAGGCCTCCCTGTCCATCACCAACTCTCGGAGTTCACCCAAACTCATGTGCATTGAGCTGGTGATTGCATCCAGCCATCTCATCCTCTGTCGTCCCCTTCTCCTCCTGCCCCTAATCCCTCCCAGCATCAGGGTCTTTTCTAATGAGTCAACTTTTCACATGAGGTGGCCAAAGTATTGGAGTTTCAGCCTTAGCATCAGTCCTTCCAAAGAACACCCAGGACTGGTCTCCTTTAGGATGGACTGGTTGGATCTCCTTGCAGTCCAAGGGACTCTCAAGAGTCTTCTCCAGCACCACAGTTCAAAAGCATCAATTCTTTGGTGCTCAGCTTTCTTCACAGTCCAACTCTCACATCCATACATGACCACTGGAAGAAACCACACCCTTGACTAGATGGACCTTTGTTGGCCAAGTAATATCGCTGCTTTTTAATATACTATCTAGGTTGGTCATAACTTTCCTTCCAAGGAGTAAGCGTCTTTTAATTTCATGGCTGCAATCACCATCTGCAGTGATTTTGGAGCTCAAAAAAATAAAGTCTGACACTGTTTCCACTGTTTCCCCATCTATTTCCCACCAAGTGATGGGACCAGATGCCATGATCTTCGTTTTCTGAATGTTGAGCTTTAAGCCAACTTTTTCACTCTCCTCTTTCACTTTCATCAAGGGGCTTTTTAGTTCCTCTTCACTTTTTGCCATAAGGGTGGTGTCATCTGCATATCTGAGGTTCTTGATATTTCTCCTGGCAATCTTGATTCCAGCTTGTGCTTCTTCCAGCCCAGCGTTTCTCATGATGTACTCTACATATACATTAAATAAGCAGGGTGACAATATACAGCCTTGATGGACTCCTTTTCCTATTTGGAACCAGTCTGTTGTTCCATATCCAGTTCTAACTGTTGCTTCCTGACCTGCATATAGGTTTCTCAAGAGGCAGGTTAGGTGGTCTGGTATTCCCATCTCTTTCAGAATTTTCCACAGTTTATTGTGATCCACACAGTTAAAGGCTTTGGCATAGTCAATAAAGCAGAAATAGATGTTTTTCTGGAACTCTCTTGCTTTTTCCATGATCTAGAGGATGTTGGCAATTTGATCTCTGGTTCCTCTGCCTTTTCTAAAACCAGCTTGAACATCTGGAAGTTCATGGTTCATGTATTGCTGAAGCCTGGCTTGGAGAATTTTGAGCATTACTTTACTAGTGTGTGAGATGAGTGCAATTGTGCGGTAGTTTGAGCATTCTTTGGCATTGCCTTTCTTTGGGATTGGAATGAAAACTGACCTTACACCCTGGATTAAACCCAGGCTTCCCTACTTACTAGATACACTTGGGCAAGTTATATGGCCTGTGTAAACCTCTTTTTCTTTATTGGTTAAAGGAGGACCATAACTCCTGGCTCAGATCTCTGCAGTGAGAATCAAAGGAGATGATATATATAAAGTGCTTAGAATAGTGCCTGCTACACACAAGTGGCCAATAAATATGACTACTATGTTGAGAACGTTGTCTTTAGGTATTGGGGAGGAAGCTGCAGGGATTGGGTAGAGCATTGAAAGCAGAGGAAAGAGAACAAGCAAAAACCACAGAAGACATGTTGATTTCCAGTTAACAGCCCTGTAGAACAAGAACATCTGGGCACTAGTGGTAAAGAACCCACCTGTCCATGAAGGAGACATAAGAGATGCAGGTTCGATCCCTAGGCTAGGAAGATTCCCTGGAGGAAGGCATGGCCACCACTCTAGCATTCTTGGCTGGAGAATCCCCATGAACAGAGGAGCCTGGCAGGCTACAGTCCACGGGGTTGCAAAGAGTTAGACGCAGTTGAAGTGACTGAGCACATACGAAAACATTCATGCAGGCCCAGAAGATAGGCTGGAAGACTAGATCAGCATTCGGCCAGAGGAGTTTAGATACATAGCCATTCCTCATCCTCTTCCGAGAAAAACAAAACAAAGTTGAGTTTTTAAGATGATTTTATCCTTTTTTTCCTGAAATTGTGCCTCTGATATATTTGTGAAGAGCCTGTGGGAGAATGATAAATCAGGTGATATTACATATACTCATCAGTACCTTAATTGTTGTTAAATACTAAAACACCTAAAATTTATCTGCACCAAGATTTACCACTCTGAAGGAAATCCACCTGGAAAAGAATACATGATAATTAAGAAGAACGACCACAGATTTCTGGCAATGTAAGGAGTATGAACAAGATTTAAACTCCTCCCTGAGGGAATAACTAGGTAATGTTTATTCTGTAGATGAACAATGTGATTGTAGCAATGGAAAAGATTGATGATACATTTTTTTTTTCCTGTGGGAGTTTGATTTAGCCAACTATCTCAGATAATAGAAGGATGTAGGACTGAATAATCCAGCACCACTCAAAAATTCTTTGTGAAGGGTAAACAGCACACATTCTCAGTGACCTGGAAAAATAGATTGCAAGTCAAGTGGGTACATTAGGCAGCAGCAAACTGGCACAGAAGTAACCGGAATTGAAGCAAAAAAAATTTTTTTCTAAATTAACCACAACTGAATTCAATCAAATTAGAGAGAAAAGGGACAAGAATCATCATCTTCTTATCCCTGAAAAGGGAATAAATCACTCTCTTTTTCTGGGCTTTTGAGCCTGTAGGCTGTTATTTGGATCTAACAGGTAATTTTTAGTATTTTCTCCAGTCCAAGAAGTGAGGAACCACATAGCCTGTAAGCACACAAACGAAAAGCAAGGCAGTATTAGTCTTCCAGATTCTTGCTACTTTAAGTATAAGAAGCTATCAGCTGGGACCTTGTTAGAAACACAAAATCTTGGGCCCCACCCTAGATCTCATGAATTAGAATCTGCACTTTTAACAACATCCCTAGGAATCCAGGCGATTTCTTTGCACTCTGAAGTTTAAGAAACACTGATCTAGAGAGCTGGACATTCATTCATTCAATAAATAAACTTTCAAGATCTGTACTGTCTAATACAATAGGAAGCCACTACCCACATGTGGCTATTTGAGTTTCAATTAATAAAAAATTAATAGAATTAAAATTTAATTCAATTTTAGGGATTCATTGGCACTAACCACAATTTAAATGTTCAATTAGCACGGGTGGCTTGCATCTACCAGATATGTTTCCATCATCACAGAGACTTCTATGGAATAAGCTCATTTAGACAATTGGGACAAACCAGTGACGAAAGAAGAGGAAGATCTCTTTCCTCATGAAGCTTAGATTCTAGCAGCAGGGAGGCAGATAATGAACAATCAGCAACATAAAGTGACTAAAGGTATGTTGGATGATTAAATGCTAAAGACAAAAATTAAAAATAGAACAGCCTAAGGAGTTCCCTGGTGGCCTAGTGATTGGGCTTCTGGGCTTTCATTGCCCTATGGTCTGGGATCAATACGTGGTTGGCCAACTGAGATCCCACAAGTATGCGATGCAGAAAAAATATGTGTGTGAGTGTGTGTGTGTGTGAAGTGTTAGTTGCTCAGTCGTGTCCAATTCTTTGAGACCCCATGAATTGTAGCCCACCAGGCTCCTCTGTCCATGGGATTTTCCAGGCAAGGATACTGGAGTGGGTTGCCATTTCCGACTCCAGGGGAATCTTCCCAACCCAGGGATGTAATCCATGTCTCTTGCATTGGCAGGCAGGTTATCTTTACTGCTGAGCCACCAGGGAAGCCCAAAGCAGGCCTGGAGGGTTTCAATGAAGACGTCATATTAAAGGCGAGTAAAGTTACTAGCCAGCAGAGGGAGTATTCCAGACAAAGGGAAAATCTGCCCAGAGGCCCCTGTGGTAGGTGTTTGCAGCTGCTAAGTCACTTCAGTTACGTTTGACTCCATGCGACCCCATAGACGGCAGCCCACCAGGCTCCCCAATCCCTGGGATCCTCCAAGCAAGAGTACTGGAGTGGGGTGCCACTGCCTTCTCTGAGGGTAGGTGTCTGGGGAACAGCAAAAGAGCCCATGTGGGTTGGAGGAGAGTGAGAAGGAAGGGTGGATACAAGGGTAGGAGAGTAGAAGGTAAGGATCCCTGGTAGGGAGAAGAGCCTCTTTGTCCTCTGTAAAGGACTTGATGTTTACTTCGAGTGAAATGAGGAGCTCTTGGTTTTGAGTTGGGGAGTGACATGTTTCAACACCATCTCTAAGTTATTTCTAGTTCAGCGAAAAAGCACTATAAGCAAAAGTTACTTATTTGTCTTAATTCAAGGTCATACTCAGGGGTAGAAAGATGCTATCTGCACTGGCGAAATGACTTTGTTTACAAGTTTTGGTAACCACCAGAAACTTGTTAATGAAACACAAACAGAAGTCATTAAAATTTATCACTGTGAAATTCAGACCCTTTTTCAGAGGCTCAATTAATATGCAGTCACAAGGTCTTGCAGGTTACCACCCAGAATCTGGAGCCACACTTGTTATAAAGAGTTTCAGCAAATCCTGAGGAATCCAAATAAGACTCACCCAAATGCCTAAAAGGTGGAACTCTGCCTGTGTCTCATCCTCAAAATTTGTTGATTACCTTATTACTAATTTACATGGGTTTCTTGAAGATACAGAAATCCATTCAGTGATTCCAAACTATTATTTTCACCCTGACCCCACCTCAGTTAAATGCCAAAGCTTTGGAAATCAAGATATGAGGTTTGCTTTAAGTTTTTCTTTTTCCCCAGAGTTCCCAGAAACAATGACACACTCTACCTACAATGGAGAGTGTTGTTGTCTTGCAACTAAATCCAACCACAGTTCTAAGAACTAGAGGTCAGTGTAACCTGTCTTCAGAATGCCATCATTGGCATCAAGGCCTCGGTTCACTGCAGGAAAGTTATACTGAAGAGTCAGGCCTAATATGACTAAGAGTCATCCCTTGTGATTTATTTCCCAGGGATCACCAAAACCGTAATCCAGCCTGAATTCTGGCAGAAAAATAGAGTAAGGTCACCTTCAGTACATGAAATCAAATGAACAATAAATCAAGGCACGCCAGATCATTGGGATTTAACTGTTCAGATGTCATGACAAGTGAGTGGATCAAGGAGCATCATTTTTATGCATATGGGCATAACATTTTTGAACTATGGAACATAAGAGATTTTAGCAACCACATTATTACCAGTTTGAGTTATAGGAGTCCAGAAGTGGAGCTGTTTTATTTCATTCATTAAATAAGTCTATGCTGAGGACCCCCTATGGGCAAGGACTGCTCCAACTGTTGAAAATACAGCAGCTGACATGCTACAATACCTTGTCTGTATGAAGGTTACAGTTTCAATTCTGACCTCCTTATGGCTCCAAGAGGGAAACCTGTCAAGACACCTGAAGAGGGAACCTAAAGAGGTCTTCTGAGATGAGAAGGATTCAGAGATCATTTTAGAGAAAAAAGAAAAAGGAGACATGGTGGCTCAGTAGAAGATGGCTCTATACAGGCAGATGTGCATGATAACTTTCATATACTCCACCCTGAGGCCAGGGCACCTGAGAGCCTCTTTTGCTTCCTTCATCCAACCACAGGAGTCACCCCCAAGATTTGAAGCACCTCTCCTCCTCTCATCCCCTTTTTAGTACAGCAGAACCAGAAAGAACAGAGAAAAACCATTTCCAGAGACTGCACACATTAAGACACTGAAAAGAACAAAGGGGCAAATGGGCCCCTCAACACAATTTTTAAAACAATGCATTTTTTTGCATTCTATCCATGACAACTCTGATTTTAAAATTTAAAATACACTTTTCCTCACTTAACCATTTCTGCTGCTGCTGCTGCTGCTGTCACTTCAGTCATGTCCGACTCTGTGCAACCCCATAGACAGCAGCCCACTAGGCTCCCCCGTCCCTGGGCTTCTCCAGGAAAGAACACTGGAGTGGGTTGCCATTTCCTTCTCCAATGCATGAAAGTGAAAAGTGAAATCCTCACCAAAAAAAAAACAAGTACAGTAAAACACATTAAACTTTGCAAGCTACCCCAAATCTACCCTATATAAATTATACTTTTGTTAACATAGTCTGAATCAGTTTCTGTGGTTTGCAATCAAATACTTTAGTTGAAATAGTACCTTAGTGTGTCAGTCAGGAAAGCTAAAGAACTTTGGGTCCGCAGCTAGTTATCTGTTAATCTCAGGAGAATTTATTTAAAGTAGCTGGACTTCAGTTTTCTCACATGCAAACTGAAAAGATTAGACTAAATTATTCTTAAGAACTTAAAATACCATGAATGCTATAGCATAACCAACATATTTATATCTTATTTCTCAATATTAATCAAAAAAGAGATCCCTGTGAGGCAGCGGTGGTTTGATATTTTCCCAGGAAAAATTAAATTTGCGAGATAGGTTCTGTATCAGCTGCAGCTACCCCTTCACCTCACTTCTGGGCTCTTTGATACTGTTTAGCATATATGTTCCAACAGATCAAATCCCTCCAGGGTCTTCCGTGTGACTCTTTTAATCTCACCACAATGAAAAGGCACATCAAAAGGAATGGTCAGAGACAAGGCTCAAAATGTTTGCATCTAAGCTTCATGACTAAATATTTGCTTTGTGGTAGAAGGACTCCTCAAGGGCACTTCAAAAGTTCCTCTACAATTCGAAGGTCTGGGCAATAATTTGCCTGAAGAAAACTTAGCCTTCTGCCTTGACTGG
This sequence comes from Ovis canadensis, assembly GCF_042477335.2. Lineage (NCBI taxonomy): Eukaryota > Metazoa > Chordata > Mammalia > Artiodactyla > Bovidae > Ovis > Ovis canadensis. Next base: position 55,037,236 of record NC_091263.1, on the reverse strand, counting down.
ACTGGTTTGTACAACATCCTTTCCTGTCTAAGAAAACAAGAATCGTGGTTTCCATTTGTTGTCTTACAGAGATCTATTTAAAATTATTAAGAATAACAACAAAAAGGCCAAAAAAAATTTTAAGTATTTCATCCAAAGGCTATAAAAGCATGATTCTGAGGAAGTCTGAGAAGTTAGGTCAATCTAGGTTCTAATATACTCGGATTACTGATTTAAACCTGTAGCCACAATAAGTCACATTGGCCTTGGAGGCAGCACCAGCCAAAAGTGAGAACACAGATCAATTATCTGAGAATTTTGGGCTTTCTCACTGGCTTACCATTATAAAATCATTTTCTTGGCTCCATCTCATTTTATATATAACACTTTAGCCACCAAGAATAGTGCTAATGAGACTGGAGTAGTTATAGCTTGGCTCTGGTGTCAGAGCATGGCGTTCTAATCCACTCAGGCAACGTTGCTTGGCCTCACAATGCCTTGGTTTCCTCATCTGTAAAGCAGGGGAAATAATAGTGTTTTGCAAAATTTAACACATGCGCCACTTGGGGTATCACAGACAATATTAGGCAATACATGAATGGCTTTATTTCTATTTTAATGATTATGTGTTTGACTCTAAGCATGTTAAAAAACATAACTAGCACATCAAGCTAAAGAACATAATTGCTTAGGACAAAACTAAGTTAAGGAAAAGAAACTTTTGACTCTAAATAGTTCTAGTTTATGCAGGAATTACTTCACTGAAAAACTCTAATTAATAAAGTAATAACAGAATTAGAAAATCATGATCTCTGTAATCATGTAAAGAAATAATTGCTTCAGATAACATCCATCAATAGAAATGAACACTATGTGAAAAATTAATGGAGAACTTTACTATGGAATTGTAAGGCTGTCACCCACCAAACCCATTTAGGAATCTTAGCATCACAAAAAGAAGGCAATGGCGCCCCACTCCAGTACCCTTGCCTGCTAAATCCCAAGGACGGGGGAGCCTTGTAGGCTGCAGTCCATGGGGTCGCTAAAAGTCGGACATGACTGAGTGACTTCACTTTCACTTTTCACTTTCATGCACTGGAGAAGGAAATGGCAACCCACTCCAGTGTTCTTGCCTAGAGAATCCCAGAGATGGCGGAACCTGGTGGGCTACCATCTATGGCATCGCACAGAGTCGGACACAACTGAAGCAACTTAGCAGCAGCAACAGCAGCAGCATCACAAAAAGTGGTTCCAAACTGTGGATGCCTCCTAATGAAGTCATAGGAAGAGCGATTATCATCGATGAAGTGTTCTTACTGAGAACACTTACATTAAATCAAGTCTAGAGATAACTTCAATGTAAGAAATAAGGGTGAAAGAGGAACAAGGTAGAAAACATCACAAGAACCCAAAACGTGACACCTTCTGAAGAACAAGGGACCCTGTTTCTGTAACAAGACTCTGGCAGGAATGAAGGCAGAATTTCTGTACACTAGAGAGACGTAAGGGACATATGTCATGCAATATACAGACTTTAGATTTCATTTAAAAAAAGAGAGAAAAGCAGAAAATAACATTTTCAAGTCAGTTGAGGGCATTTATGAAGCAAGATTACATAATGCAAATATTGTCTATTTTGCTATATGTGATAATGGCACTGCAGTTAAGTTCAAAAATGTCCATATTTTTTAGATGCACTTTGATGTATATCAAAGTAAAGTCAAGTAATATTTGGTATTTACTTTCAAATATCTCAGAAGAAAAAAAAAAGAACAAAGAAAGGAGTGAGGGAGGAAAAGTGACAGGAGAATAGATGACGAAAACGGAGCAGAAATCTTGATAATTATTGACTTCAGGTACAGGACAGACTGCATAATTAGCAAACCTCAATGCAACATAAAAGTGCAGGGCCACTTGCTCGTAAATTATTCAGAATTTCAAACCAGTGACAGTAGAGTTTTAAACCATACATGGAGCCCTAGTAAACCATGGGCACTGGAGGGCTCCACAGGTTGGTCCATGGGCTGTGTGTACAGAAGTTCATTGTACTATTTCTCTATCTCTGTGTACTTACAAATTGTTCATAATAACTGTGAGTTTAGTTAAATTTAAAAAAGTTAAATAAGTAATAGTAAAGATACAAGAAAATGACAAAAAATCATAAAGGCTGTAGACGTAGGCCTGCAGTTCCAAAACATGGAGGTCATCCTGACATGCAGTCAGAGTGGAATCTAACATAAATCGAATGCTCAGCTTTGCTTCTGCTAGCACTACTGTTTTACAGCGTCTATACTTGTAGCTGGTAAGAAACACGACAATTTCCAACATTTCAGAAAAAGCTTACTCTATACACTTGAAGTCCTTACTGGGAGACCTACCTAAACATGGGAGCCAATCAAGTCTTAAACTTGTCTTACAGTTGTTCTTATTATATTTTGTTTCCTTGTACCACAGCCTCTCTAAAATATGTTCTCAGGGAGTTTTGACTGCAGGCTACTGCAGCCCTTAGAAGAGAATATTGTTATCAAATTGAAGGTTCTTTGGAAACCCAGGCTCTTCTTCATAAGACAAGTAGTATCACTGACGGTAAAGAGGATGGAGTATCAGAGTGAAATAAATTCTTGTGAAAAATACTTTAGGTTTTTTAAGATAAGAAAATCATTTGCAAACTTCAAAGGAGTATAATGGAACCTCATTTCCCCCTTAAGACATCCAAATTAAGCCCTTTTTGATGACATTATTTCATCCAAGTTTATAGTATAAAGAATCAGTGCAATAAGGTCTATTAAGTGTGGTATTATGGAAAAGGTAGTTTCCTACTTTAGATTTAAATCGCCTCAAAGGAAATAAAATGTAAAAATTAGATTACTGTGTATGACCTAAAATGTTTGGCAAACTACAATAAAAACATTCATCCCCTCACAAAACTCAGAAGCATAAATGATTTTACTGGAGTCTACAGTAATCCATTACCTAAACAAGTTTCATGGACACAGGGATCTTCTTAGTCTTTTTCATTATTTAAGTGTTGGACTGGAAGTACTCTGAAGGATCAACAAGATCAGTGAAAACCGTGTTTTGCATATCTGATTGGATGCATATAGCATCCTGGACCTAGGGGGAGGCAGAAACACAAACTGGCAGAAGCCTAGCTTCCTGAATCATCCCAAGAGAAAATCTCTTTCACAAGAAGCACCAAAACATATACTATGATGTGAGTGAAAAACTTCTGTTCTGTTTAAGCCACATTACCTTTTCAAGTTTATGTGCTCAAGCAGCTGGTGTCACCCTAATTAATCAACATGGTAAGTCATTAGAAGCATGTTTCTACCTGGGATATCTTGTTGTGCTAGAAAGATGGAAGTTAAAAGCTAATGGGATTAAACAGAAATATTTAAGGATGAAACCATAAGAAATATGGGAGCAGAGAGATCAGCTGGAGCATAAAAGAAAGAAAACTGGCCATGATTAATTACTTTTGAAACATGATATGGGTACACAGGGATGAATTCCACTATTTTGTCTAGTTTTATACACATTCAATACTTCATACAATAAAAATTTAAACACTTAAAAATAAAACAATTTTAAGGACACTTAAAATCAACAGAAAGGACACTTGAAGGAGTCCTTACTGACCTAAGATAGATAAATTTGAGCATCAAAAGATTAACACCTGAGATGAATTGAAACATACAAAATATTTGTTGAGAGTTTATAAGATACTTTAAGAATTGTAATTGGCTACTAATCAGAGGTTATTAGGTATTCATTTACTAATCTGAAAATTGAAATATTCTCCTAACCATATGAACTATATTTCAGGGTAGACACATGATTGATGAGAAAAAGTTCTTCACAGAAAAACTTCACGTAATAACTTCAGGAAGAATGAAATAAAACTGCCATTTTTGCAACCCCTAACGAAGTAAGGCCTAAATCCAGATAGAGTCAACAATCATCAGTGGACATTAAAGCCATTTTAGTAACAGAAGACCAGGATGACAACCTGATTAATCTTGGCTTCAGTAAGAGAAGGATAATCCATCATTATGTGCTCCATGCTGTGATGCAACAGGACATACTGAGAACCACCAGGAAGTATTCTTGCCTAAAAAAATTTACAAAATCTAATCACAGCTCTAGACTAAATGCCAAGGTCTTGAGGGATAAGATAAACACTACCTCAAGGACACACCCAGCCAAGTTTATACTATGGAACAAACAATCCAATTCTTCCCACAAATCAAGGACATGGAGAAGAGAGGGTAAAAGAACTGTAATGGAGTGAAGGAGGCAAACAAAATAGCTACTCAATAACAACTCTCCTCGAAGAAAGCTAACTACAAAAGGATATATTAAGGAATTACTGTTAATTTCATTAAGTGTGATGATGGCATGGGATTTAAGTAGAAGAAGAATGTCCTTACCAATTCGAGATACATACTGAAGAATTTTCAGGTGAAATGATGTTCTATCTAGGATATGCTCTAAAATACTCAAGCAATCATACAAATTAATCAAACACACACACAAAATACCTTGATCAAAAAATGGGCAGAAGGCCTAAGTAGACATTTTTTCAAAGAAGACATACAGATGGTCAATAGGCACACGAAAAGATGCTCAACATCATTAATTATTAAAGAAAAGCAAGTCAAAACTACAGTGAGGTATCACCTCACACCAATCAGAATTGCCATCATTAAAAAGTCTACAAATAATAAATGATGGAAATGGTCCAGAGAAAAGGAAACTCCCTTGTATTGTTGGTGGGAATGTAAACAGGTGCAGCCACTATGGAAAACAATATGGAGGTTCCTTAGAAAACTAGAATATAGAGTTACCATATGATAGCAATCCCACTCCTGGGCATACAGAAAGAGAGAAAACTCTGTTTCAAAAAGGCACGTGCATCATAGCAGCACTGTCTACAATAGCCAAGATGTGGAAGTAACCTAAATGTCCATCAAGTGATGAATGGATAAAGATGCAGTGTATAGATACACAATAGAATATTGCATGTGTGTTAAGTCGATTCATATCTGAGTCTTTGTGAGCCCAGGGTCTGTAGCCCACCAGGTTCCTCTTTCCATGGAATTCTCCAGGCAACAATCCTGGAGTGGGTTGCCATTTCCTGCTTCAACTATGGAATATTACTCAGCCATAAAAAGGAATGGGATAATGCCATTTGCAGCAACACAGGTAGACCTAGAGATTATCATACTAACTGAAGTAAGACAAACAGAGAAACACTAATACCATACAATGTCACTTACATGTAGAATCTAAAATAAGATACAAATGGACTTATTTACAAAACAGAAACAGATTCACAGACGTAAGAAATAAACTTATGATTACTAAAGGGGAAAACAGGGGTGGGGAGTGATCAATTAGGAATTAAAGCTGGTGGTGCATACATGGCTATTTATGCTATTAGTTCTACTTTTGTGTATATCTGAAATTTTCCATAATAAACCTTTTCAAAGGCACAGAGTTTTAATCAGGCTGTGCCTGACTGGCTCTTCCACTTCCATCTGTAAGAAACGGGACATCTTCACAGCCTGCACATCACTGCCATCTGAGTCATCAAGTGAACAGGCACTTCTTTTAAGAGTGCACCAATATTGTTTCTGAGATTTTCTTCCAAGCCACTGATGCTCATTCTGTGGGCTTTGATGCTGGCCCTTTCAATGTTCACACCTGTGCAGGCCAAAACAACTGTGCCAACTGCTACCTACCTAAAGTGAATATTAAGTGACCATCAACTATCAGATGCATCCCAACTTGAGTTAAAAAATGTGAAAAACATATTCATTTCTTCTATGTCTATGAAGAAAGAGACATAGAGAGGTTATGATAAAAATGCAGAAGACAATGAGTTTGTCTAAATCCCTATAAGGCATTCCCTACTTTAGCTCCAGAAGTATCTTTACTCTATATCCTATCATTATCACTCCTGGTTCATTTTCAGCTTATACATACCATAATTTTTGCCACTGAGCTGGCAAATGACAAGCCCTCAAAAGGTTTTGGATAGATATTTGTTGCATCAATAACAAATATGCACATTTTAAGCCAGAAAAGAAATACACGGATACAAAATTTGGGGGGAGTTTAGCACCCTTCTGTACAAAGTTTTGGAAGTTAATTTGAGAACACCTGTCAGGGAGTTGTGTGTGACCATTTCACCTCAGTAAAGTCAAAACTTATGAAGCAGAGAGAAAGTTACCTATAAAGATGACTGAGAACACATATCTGCTCCAGGAAGATACTCTCTATATACAAGTATACAAGTACTGGTAATTTCCACACACCATCAAAGACATAAGATTGAGAAAACCAGCCAGGGTATAATCTCTGAGAAGAGTCTAGTAGAGGAGATAAATATGAAGAAAAAAATATCAGAGGTAAAACCCAGGAGTAACATACAAGTGATCTCAATAAAAACTTGGTGTTCCAATGAGGAACAGACGGTACGCAGAAGAAGTTGAATATAACGTTTTCCTGTAAGTCCATGCCCTGAGAGAACTTTATTCATGTGTAACCTAAAAGAGGATTTTATTATATTTCATTTCCTAATATTGCTCAGATAGGACACAAGGCATATATAAATTTTACTTAATAACAAACATAATAAATACATTGAGTTTTATTATGTACCTAGCATCTCACTGAAGTTCTTTCCAAATTTGGCTGCATGGTGCCTACAACATCATAGTTAATCCTAGCAAAAACCATGCAAGGTAAGTAGAGTACCTTCTTTCTTTCCCATATTTTCAGGATAAAGAGCATGAAGCTTAGAGATACTTGGTAACCGACCCAGGCAAACAATCAATAAAGAGCATATCTCGGACTCATACCCAAGGGTGATGAAAGATCAATGCTTGGGCTTGTGTTTTTAACCTAAACATGTTAGTGTTTTTCAAATAAACTGTAATGAAGGATAGAGGTGGTGGAAGGGTGTCCCAATTCACCACAGGTAAATATTTTTACAAAACACAATAAAAATTAATTACTAAAAAACTAAATAAAGACAACCAAGTTAAAATCTCACATTTGCTGCTATTAGACTCAACAAATTTATGTGTAGTTGCACAACAGGTTTCTAAATCCTTACTCAAGTTCTGTGATTATTTTGTCACACACTGTCACCAATGCAAGGACCACCCTGTGAGTTCTGCACTACACTACAAACATACCTCATTTTATTGTGTTTGGCAGATACTGTGGGTTTTTGTTAGTTTTTCTTTTTTTAAAAAACAAATGGAAGGTTTGTGGCAGCTCTGCATAGAACTAGTCTATCAGCACCATTTTTCCAACAGCATTTGCTCACTTCATGTCTCTGTAAACATAACTTTTATATGCAGTGGGAAACGAAAACGAACTATGTGACTTACTTAATTGTGATATTTGCTTTACGTGGGGGTCTAGAACTAAGCCTGCAATACCTCTAAGATATGCCTGTATATTATTCTGTGCATGCTTAGAATGCACACTGTTTATAGTGATGTACCAAAGCTCTTTCATTTATTGATGCAAGTTAATCTATAATTTTTTTAATTAAGATGATCATTGGCTTTTTCTTCCATCATAAAAATATTTGTCCACATACTTGATACCAGTTACAGAGTAAGCAAAAAGAAATAACTTTTTTGTGCTGCTTTATGATACAACTGCTATGGTATTTTGATAAATGTTAAGAGGAAAATAGGAAAACATGAGATGCATCCCCTTGCCAAGAGAACACTGAATAAGAGTGAAGGCAGACTGAGAAACGAGGATCAAGACATCAGGCCCGCTTACCCTTCATCCACAGGGAAAAATGCTTCCAACTCCATCCTAAGAAGTGTGTGGCTCTTGAGAAACTAAAAAAACAAGTACTTAAGAGATCTCAAATACAAAGTGACATATGGAATACATCAAACTGCCATGCCCCTTGAAGAGTTCTCAGTTTTAACTGGAATCATGTCTACAATACCTTCGCACCCAGAAAGATGTCTGGAAGAGGGAAGGAAGAAGTCAGAGCCTCTTGGATTTTTGTGTGTGTGTGCTCCAAAGTTCCAAGATAATGTTTTTCTAAATGTCGCCATTGATCTTGTGGCCCTGGTATGAGCTGAGGGGTCAAATGCATGGCTTCTGAGGCTACTTTAAAAATTAGTGAGGGAGGGCACAGAAGGGGGCAATATGGAGGAGAAAAATTACTCAACCAGAGTCAGCAACCTGGAGCAAATCCAATCTGAAGGAAACAATTAGAACGTGGCACAGGTCCCAAATCAATAAGCGGAGATGGCTGTGGGCAGTGAGCATAATGGCTGGGTAATGAAAACTCAAATGCAGGTAACTCAGCTCTGGGAACAGAATGCCTCTTCAGTGTCTCTCTGGTTAAGAAGAGGGTCATCTATCTGGAGGCTGGAGGCTGGAAAAGACACATCAGAACAGGCTTTCACAGCCCAGCAGATCCCTGATGTCACAGCCCATGTGAACAAACAGTACTGGTGTCATTTTCCCAACTCCTGTAAGAAATAAAGACCTCACAGTTCACCTTGTCAAGCCTGGAGTGCAGTCCCAAAAGGAAAAGCACTTCTTACAGAATAGGCAATACATTCAAAGAGCTTTGGAACTGTATTTCCCATTAGCTCTAATGGAGCCTGTACTAATAAATCCCCCAGCACAGGGCTGAACAGGTGTAATTCAGTAATGTAGCTGTAATTGAGTGATGTCAACACGATACGATTTGTAATGTTTTTCCAACAAATTATCTCATTTTTTTTCTGAAAAGAGGTATCTGTGATTTCATGTGATAAGTTGCCTTAAAAAGCTTACATATGGTGCTAATGATAAAAATCTTTAATTGATGGAAATGTTAATAGTAGCACTGGCTAAGACTGATCTTTGCTGACTCTTTATACGCTATTAACCTTTTAAGCATAACAAGCTTTAATTTTCAACCAGCAAATATTTTGAATTTGTGACTCATGGTCCATCCATAAATCTGTATTTCATCACCCTGATTATTCTACTAGAGGTTCTTTACAAATGCTGCAATTTAGCCATCCCTTTCTCTGCACAGTTCTTAAGCCAGATCTACAAAGCACCGCTTCTAAGCTTATGATAGATAAGGTTAGTCTTCTTGTGTGGACCATCTTCCATGTACTTATTAATGACCTTTGTCTCTCAAGTCCCAGTCAAGTCTTCACCAAGTCTCCTTCTTGATGAACCTCTGCAGACCTATAGTCAGAATTACTTTCTCTTCCGCCTCATACTCCTAGCACCATGTTACAATTCAGATCCCCTTGCACATAGTGGCTCAGTTGGTAAAGAACCTGCCTACAGTTCAGGAGACCATATGCAATGCCAGAGACCCAAATTCAATCCCTGGATCAGGAAGATCCCTGGATCAGGAGAAGCAAATGGCAACCCACTCCAATATTCTTGTCTGGAGAATCCCATGGACAGAGGAGTGTGGAGGGCTACAGAACACGTGGGTGCAAGAACTGGACATGACTTAGTGTCCACCACCACCTGCACATTCTGTTCCCCAACTGCTCACCCTGGTGAAGGTCCATCCATCCTTGGTGTTACAGCTCAACATCTTGCCTGAAGGAGAAGCTTTCTTGCCTCAGATTAGGGCATATTCTACCCACACTGTCACTGTCATACCACACGTTCCTTTCTTTTCTCGCACTAACCAGAGTTTTCATTAGCATCATTTCGTCTCTCTCTTCTAATAGAATTAGGTTATAGACCAGGTTTGGAGAAGGCAATGGCACCCCACCCCAGTACTCTTGCCTGGAAAATCCTATGGATGGAGGAACCCGGTAGGGTGCAGTCCATGGGGTCGCTAAGAGTCGGATACGACTGAGCGACTTCACTTTCACTTTCCACTTTCATGCACTGGAGAAGGAAATGGCAACCCACTCCAGTGTTCTTGCCTGGAGAATCCCAGGGACGGGGGAGCCTGGTGGGCTGCCATCTCTGGGGTTGCACAGAGTTGGACACGACTGAATTGACTTAGCAGCAGCAGCAGCAGCAGCATAGACCAGGTTAGTTGGGTTTTTCTTAAACTTAGTACCAAGCACACAATACTCCATATCTGATGAAAGACTGAAAAAGTGAATGGATGAAAATGAACAAATAGTATCTCTCTTTCTTCCTCTCTCTCCCTCTGTCAGTCTTCTCCATCAGATTGTGAACTCGAAAGCAACACATGCCTCTATGTAGAGTCCATAACATCTAACTAGGGCTTTGCACATAGTAGAGATTTTTAAAAAACCTAGTTGAATCAAACTGAATTTCTTCTGTTGTATTAGTATCAAGTTGGCCATAGAGAACCTAATCCTTACAGCTTACCATGTTTTACATTACATGCTAACTTAACCACTGTCCCTCAATAAGCTCAGTCACTCCAGAGAATATTGTGGAACAGAAGTAAATGATATTTAGTGCTCTACAGTTTAAAGGTAATTCCCACTTATGACATTTCTGCATTTATGTCAGATAAATTCTAGGGGAGTTTCAGAGGTTAATCAAATACAGATGCTGTCCTTGAGAAGCTCAGATTCTAGTAGGAGAGATAAAAATGAAGGAAAAATATCAGGAGGTAAAACTCAGGAGTAACATAAAAGGGATTTCAATAAAGACTCTAGGTGTTCCAACAAGGGACAGAGGGGATATAGGCTCAAGTGGGTATGGTTTTTAAAATGAGTCTTACCCGGATGGCAAGTGGGATTGGGGATGCAGCAAAAAGTGAAGAGCAAAGATATTCATTTCTTGGTTCAACAGATCTTTATCTCCTCCTAGGTGAGTCATGGGGAATGCAGAGGTAAGTAAACCTAATTTTATTCTCAATGGGGCTTGCATGTTAGTAGTGGAGACAGATAAAACCAAATAAGCAACAGAGTCAGGTAGGGTTGAGTGCTCTGAAGTAAAATAGGATAGAGTAAGGGGCCAAGTTGATGTGAGTGCTATCCTAGACCAGGTAGTCAGGGGAGGCTTTCCCATGGTAATCACACTGAACAATGGGATAGAAGTGAAGTGAAGTGATGGAGTGACCCATGCAACACTCCATGGGAAGAGCCTTCCCAGCAAAGAAAACGGCAATCTCGTCCACAGATGAAAAAAAGAGCTGACAACATCTTTTTTCAAACTTGGGTCTTTAGGCATGTTCTGGGGGTCTGGAGGGTCCTGATGAGACTCTTTACCTTTTATTTTCAATTACTTAACACTCATTTAAAGTGTTCTAGATGTATTCTGGATCAGCTACATGGCACCTAAAATACAAACACGAGTACAAAATGCTGGTGCCTAGATTTGCTTTTACAATTACACTGATGTCAGGTAGTGCTATGTTAATTGTCACGAGTCAAAGACAAAACAGGCAGAATTACTACTTAATGTGTTTGTGCCTCAGAGTAGGGGTAAAGTACAAATGAATTGTTCCAGTGGATGCAGCTCAAAGAGTTGGGGTAAACTGAGTTATCACACAGCCCAGACTAATACTGGTGTGACAAGCTGTTCAGAACCTTTGACACAACAGACATCCCATACTTATATTTCCAGAGATGATTCTATTTAAACAAACAACATCATCCATCATGTTAAATTAATGTTGCTAATTTGAATTTGCTTTTGTCATTCTGATTTCATTTAATCTGTAAATGTGTTTTGGTTTCATATTTGTTTAAGAGCTACACACACAGAGGCTTATAGCTAGTTTTATATTTTTATATGCTTACTAACAAAATAATTAAAAAATTACGCCAAAATTGAGGATTCGAAAAAATTTTTCCCTTTAAATGGCATCCACATGTTACTCAAGTTCAGCCACAGTGAAAGCTAGGGATGGAACAGTCTTTGTTTCCCAGAACCACCACCTGCTGGTTTGCAAAGAACTGCACAGTAAGTGCAGAAAAGAAAAAAGGTGGATCTCTACACTGTTGTTCTCCATAGTGGCTATATAGAAAACTAAAAACAGAACTACCATATGGCCCAGCAATCCCACTACTGGACATATGCCCTAAGAAAACCAAAATTCAAAAAGACACTGGCACCCCAATGTTCACTGCAGCTCTATTTACTACAGCCAGGACATGGAAGCAACCTAAATGTCCATCAACAGATGAATGGATAAAGGAGGTAAAATATATATATATATATACACACAATGGAATATGACTCAGTCATAAAAAGGAATGAAACTGGGTCATTTGTATAGACATATCTGTCATACAGAGAGAAGGAAGTCAGAAAGAGAAAAATAAATATTGGATATGCATATTTATGAAATCTGGAAAAATGGTACAGATGAACCTATTTGCAGGACAAGAACAGAGACATAAACGTAGAGAAAGGTCATGTGGACACAGGAGGGGAAGGAGAGGATGGGACAAACTGTGAGTTGAGGACTGACATATATACACTACCATGTGTAGAACAGCTAGCCAGTGGGAACCTGCAGAATACCACAGGGAGCTCAGTTCAGTGCTTGGTGGTGACCGAGACGGGTGGGATGGGGGGGAGGCGGAAGGCAAGACCAAGAGGGAGGGAATATATGCATGAAAAACTGAAAGTGTTAGTCGATCAGTTGAATTCGACTATTTGCGACCGCATGGACTGTAGGCCACCCGGCTCCTCTGTTCATGGAATTCTCCAGGCAATAATACTGGAGTGGGTAGCCATTCCCTTCTCCAGGGGATCTTCTCAACCCAGGGATCAAACCCGGGTCTCCTGCATTTCAGGCAGATTCTTTACTCTCTGAGCCACCAAGGAAGCTCAGATATATGTATTCAGTTCAGCTCAGCTCACTTCAGTTGCTCAGTCATGTCCGACTCTTTGCAACTCCATGAACCACAGCACACCAGGTGTCTCTGTCCATCACCAACTCCTAGAGTTTAGCCAAATTCATGTCCATTGAGTCGGTGATGCCATCCAACCATCTCATCTTCTGTTGTCACCTTCCTCTTCTGCCCTCAATCTTTCCCAGCATCAGGGTCTTTTCAAATGAGTCAGCTCTTCGCATCAGGTGGCCAAAATATTGGAGTTTCAGTTTCAACATCAGATATATGTATTCAGTTTAGTTCAGTTCAGTCACTCAGTCGTGTCCAACTCTTTGCGACCGCATGAATTGCAGCACGACAGGCCTCCCTGTCCATCACCAACTCCCGGAGTTGACCCAAACCCAAGTCCATCGAGTCAGTGATGCCATCCAGCCATCTCATTCTCTGTCGACCCCTTTTTCTCCTGCCCCCAATCCCTCCCAGCATCAGAGTCTTTTCCAATGAGTCAACTCTTCACATGAGGTGGCCAAAGTACTGGAGTTTCAGCTTTAGCATCATTCCTTCCAAAGAACACCCAGGACTGATCTCCTTCAGAATGGACTGGTTGGATCTCCTTGCAGTCCAAGGGACTCTCAAGAGTCTTCTCCAACACCACAGTTCAAAAGCATCAATTCTTCGGCACTCAGCTTTCTTCACAGTCCAACTCTCACATCCATACATGACCACTGGAAAAACCATAGCCTTGACTAGACAGACCTTTCTTTGTTGGCATAGTAATGTCTCTGCTTTTTAATATGCTATCTAGGTTGGTTATAACTTTCCTTCCAAGGAGTAAGCATCTTTTAATTTCATGGCTGCAGTCACCATCTGCAGTGATTTTGGAGCCCCCAAAAATAAAGTCTGACACTGTTTCCACTGTTTCACCATATATTTCCCATGAAGTGATGGGACTGGATGACATGATCTTCATTTTCTGAATGTTGAGCTCTAAGCCAACTTTTTCACTCTCCTCTTTCACTTTCATCAAGAGGCTTTTTAGTTCCTCTTCACTTTCTGCCATAAGGGTGGTGTCATTTGCATATCTGAGGTTATTGATATTTCTCCTGGCAATCTTGATTCCAGCTTGTGTTTCTTCCAGCCCAGTGTTTCTCATGATGTACTCTGCATATATGTTAAATAAGCAGGGTGACAATATACAGCCCTGAAGTACTCCTTTTCCTATTTGGAACCAGCCTGTTGTTCCATGTCCAGTTCTAACTGTTGCTTCCTGACCTGCATATAGATTTCTCAAGAGGCAGGTCAGGTGGTCTGGTATTCCCATCCCTCTCAGAATTTTCCACAGTTTATTGTGATCCACACAGTCAAAGGCTTTGGCATAGTCAATAAAGCAGAAATAGATGTTTTTCTGTAACTCTCTTCCTTTTTCCATGATCCAGCCGATGTTGGCAATTTGATCTCTGGTTCCTCTGTCTTTTCTAAAACCAGATTGAACATCTGGAAATTCACAGTTCACATATTGCTGAAGCCTGGCTTGGAGAATTTTGAGTGTTACTTTACTAGCATGTGAGATGAGTGCAATTGTGTGGTAGTTTGAGCATTCTTTGGCATTGCCTTTCTTTGGAATTGGAATGAAAACTGATCTTTCCAGTCCTGTGGCCACTGCTGAGTTTTCCAAATGTGCTGGCATACTGAGTGCAGCACTTTCACAGCATCATCTTTTCAGGATTTGAAATAGCTCAACTGGAATTCCATCACCTCCACTAGCTTTGTTTGTAGTGATGCTTTCTAAGGCCCACTTGACTTCACATTCCAGGATGTCTGGCTCTAGGTGAGTGATCACACCATCGTGATTATCTGGGTCGTGAAGATCTTTCTTGTACAGTTCTTCTATGTATTCTTGCTACCTCTTCTTAATATCTTCTGCTTCTGTTGGGTCTGTACCATTTCTGTCCTTTATCAAACCCATCTTTGCATGAAATGTTCCCTTGGTGTCTCTAATTTTCTTGAAGAGATCCCTAGTCTTTCCCATTCTGTTGTTTTCCTCTATTTCTTATGTATACTGATAGCTAATTCACTTCCTTGTATAGCAGAAATTAACACAACATCATAAAGCAACTATATCCAATTTTTAAAAGAGGGAAAATGTAAGGAAGAAAAAAAGAAAGGTAATTATCTTTGGTAGGAAAAATACCACAGATCGGAAACTGAAACCTTTCCTCTCCGCACACAAAGGCCATGATTTATGTAACATACAGGTTAAGCCTCCTTCAGAATGTCCAGCCCATTGGAACCTTAAACAGTGGAAAAGCACACAGGGTTGGGTGGGGAGAGTTTGAAGAAGCTATAATTAAAGGTTTACTGCACTCCCATGGCAGATTAATCACAGAGCCAGGTGAAGAGTCAAGCATCACAAAAAATGCAAAGTAAATCCCACTAAACATATTTCACCTGCAAGGAAAAGTTTTTCTCACAACACAGGCTTTCTATGTCAAGAAAAATGAACAAGAGCCAAGACAATTGCCTGGGAAGTTCAGGTAGTTGTTGGAGAAATCTCCGTGGGTCACAGGACCTTAAAACCTATGCAGTAGGTGAGAGCTGGCATCTCAAATCAAACTGACCAGAGTTCAAGAATCACCTCCAACATTGATCAGCTCTGAGATCTGAACAAGTTCTTTAATATCACAGAAAAAATATAGATAAAATAACATTAGGTGGCTGAAAGGGTTCAATGAGTTAATCCACACAGAACATTTAGAACAATGACTGTAAGGTAGTAAGTGCTCCATAAATATGAGCCATGATTTTTATGATGTTAGCAGCTTTATCATTATAATATAAGCACAAACCTCTACAGATGACTCAAAAGAATGCTTTAGTTCAACTCTTAAAACCCCGGAACGATGTCTCCATATTGGATATACTCCTGATGATTTCAGATGACTGATCATGCACACACAAATAAAGTACATGTAAGATTATCCGTAAAATAACATCATTCTCATTCACATAACCCAACAAGTTTATAGGGTGGCTACTTCCTGTTTTACAGATAAACAAGGTCCATAAAAAAGAGGAAGGCCTTGCTCAAGGGCATAAATGACGCAGCCAGGACCTGAATCCAGGTCTGAGTCCAGAATCTACATCTGAATCACCACAAGACATCGTTCCTCTAGGTATATGTCCTTCCTCTGTGTCCAGAAAAGAGAAACACTGGAAGCTGTTGGTCACACACACATAATTGTTTTTCTCTAGATTCTCCAACTTCTAAACACAGAAAACTAGGGTGCATCATTCCCTAGCCATGCATTTCACTAAATTACAATTTATTGTGATGTTGTTAGCTAAGGCAGTCAATACAAAAATAACCTACTTGAAACTGTTAAAATAATTTTCATGAATGAAAAAATTTAAAACTACAGTCCATCATCTTACATAACATCCCAATGACCACAGCTAACTTAATTCATTCACCCTTAAATTCAGTTCAAAATATATTCTTTTAAAAGGCAAGGGGATTGCTTTGTTTTTGTCAGATAATGAAAACCATTTAATTCAATTTTTTTTTTCTTTTTTGGCCAGAAAGCACCAAACAAACTGAATACACATCAACTAAAGAAAATCAGTTCGTGTGGGGTGCCTCATTATACCTATGACTGTTTTCGTTTTTGCTTTTTTAAAGAGCCTGTATCATGTATTCTTTTCTCTCAAAATACCCTATTGAGTAATATTTTCATTTATAAACACAGTCTCTTCAAAGAGGAAACAGGCTTTAAAAGTTTCAAGGAAGCCTCGGGTCCCACAGACCTGCTTCAAAACAGCTGACGACTGTGCCTTTGAAGCATGGAGACAACAGGCCATGAGGGCACTTAAGGCAGGAGACCACGCAGCTCTGTCCTTTCCCATGGCTGGACAAGCGGCAGCCCAACCCTGTAATGAGCTCCAGCAGAGACCGCCAATCAGGAGCCAAATCTATGGCTCAAGAGAGAGCCAGCAGCGGAGGGGAAGCTCTCTTAAGCTGGAGCTATTGGCTAGCAGTGCCTCTTCTCCGCCATCCAACCCCATCATCTGTGTGCACCCCTCATTACCAGCCACATTAGGAAACATTGTATTTTCTCCCGATGCAAGCAAAGGAATTGCCCTGTGGCCCAAATGTGTGACTAATGACTAGAACTCTGGCTTCCTGCTTGATGCCTGGCCTTTGGAATTACGTGAACCTGTTGTGAAAGACACACCACTGTCACAGACGTTTGGAGACAGATTAAGCTCTAGATGGAAGACTGTCAGTGTCAATCGGTCACTGTTCTTACAGCCCGGCTGGCTTTTCAACTCAGCAGCAACAGAGAATCATTTCAACACTCAGTTCCTGTGCTCAATTAAGTCTGAGGATTGAAGTCAAGAGTCCCCAGTTTTCTAAGCATGCTCCACCAAATACTTGCTTTCTAGCTGCCACTACCTACTCATTCAGAGTAACTTCTTTAGGTAGCATTCCCCCTTGAGTTTGTCTTTCCACTTCCGAGTGACCGTTTCACTATTCTGCATTAAGTCCCAGCTCTTCAATGTTAATACATTAACTGTCTTATCAGCTGTCCCATAAAGAGATGAAATCTGGATCAAATACAGTACTTGTCAAGGGACAAAAGATAAGGAAAAGATTGGGAAGAAGAGAAATATGACTGAAGTTTATGAAACATTTAGGAGGCTACTGAACACCTTCCCTTTCCCCTTATCCCCTCCCCTGATTCTCTGGACCTGCCAGTTTCAGCCGGTCTGTTTTCTGTTCCCTTTGTGATAGATGTTTAGTTCAAGGCTGTTGACTTTGCTCTTTGGTTACAGGGAAGGGCCTCTGCATTTTCAGGCCTAAACCATCCAGTCACTTGTCTCCTTTCTAGCCATAATTTTTAAAAATACATGTATGTGACTTCACATCAAAGAAATTTAATTGCATTTCATAAATTCATAGGCATTCCTCCAGATGCCTATGGTGACTGTTTCTTTCATTTCAGCTACTTCCGCATTTTTGGTATAAACTTGCGATCAGAATAACAATCACAGCTAACGTTTTTCTAAATATTGTACATATAATAACTCATGTAATCATCGCAACAACCTTTGAGGGGAGGTATTATTATTGTCTTTCATGGATGAACCAAGACCTAGAGGAATCCATGAACCTACTAATGAAGACATTTAGTTGGCCAGGAGTATAACCAAGATTCCAGTCCAGGCAGCCTAGCTCTAGAATTCATGTGCTTAACCTCTATGTGACACTGTTCTTCAGAATGAGCATTACAGGGTTTCCCTGGTGGTTCAGTGGTTAAGAATTCTCCTGCCAGTGCAGGGGACATCAGTTTGATCCCTGGTTTGGGAAGATTCCACATGCACAGGGCAACTAAAGCCCATGTGCCACAACTACTGAGCCCATGCTCTAGAGCCCTTAGGCCACAGCTACTAAGCCTGCATACTACCAAGTACTGCAGCCTGCAGGCCTAGAACCTGTGCTCCACAAGAGAGACCACCACAATTACAAGCCCGTGTGCCACAGCAAAGAGTAGCCTCCACTCACTGTGACTAGAGAAAGCCCTCATGCAGCAACCAAGACCCAGAGCAGTCAAAAATAAATAAATGAATTAAAAGAAGGAGTATTACAACTCCCTGGGTTTCCAGTCCAAACTCAAATGTAAAATACTAATTATAAATAGAGTACATGACTTTGCAAAACATGTGTGAAAGTACATAAATTAAGAATTAAACTTTGCCTTCTCTCCTTCCTCCCATCCTTCTACTATCTCATCCTTATGAATTCATTCCCTGAGAGAGTCAGCATTACAAACTTGACATGTACTTCTGGTTTTGAACACAGAAATGATCAAGAATATGCCTGCCAGTGCAAAAGATGCCAGAGACACGGGTTCAATCCCTGGTTCAGAAAGACCCCCTGGAGGAGGAAATGGCAACTCACTCCAGTATTCTTGCCTGGACACATCCATGGACAGAGGAGCCTGGAGGGCTACAGTCCATGGGGTCGTAAAGAATTGGACCCAAATGAGCGACTAAGCACACACACAATATAATACATAGTACTCTTCCTCACACTTGGCATCTCTTCATGTCAGTTCACAGGGCTCTCTACTCCATGCTTTTTAATGGCTGCAAAGTAATATCGATGTACAGGCACATAACATCTTATTTAGCGAGTCCCCCTTAATAAATTCTTTGCTGCTGCTAAGTTGCTTCGGCCGTGTCCAACTCTGTGCAACCCCACAAACGGCAGCCCACCAGGCTCTGGCATCCCTGGGATTCTCCAGGCAAGAACACTGGAGTGGGTTGCCATTTCCTTCTCCAATGCATGAAAGTGAAAAGTGAAAGTGAAGTCACTCAGTCGTATCTGACTCTTAGCAACCCCATGGACTGCAGCCCACCAGGCTCCTCCATCCATGGGATTTTCCAGGCAAGAGTACTGGAGTGAGGTGCCATTACCCACTTTCAATTTCTCACTACTACCTACAAGGCTGCAGTGAATTTCTTTGTATACTTGATCAAGAATATCTTTAGAATATGTTGTTAAAAATGTCAAATAATTTTTAGGTCAAAACATTTCAAGCTATAGTTGATAGCTGCAAACTATCCATCCCAAAGATTACTATATTGATTTTTACTTACAACAGTATCAATGAGTCCGTATCCCCCACATTTTTGTTCACAATGGTTATCATTCCAACCTTTCGATTTAATTATAAAAATTGGGTTATAATAAGCTTCTGAACGTTCCCTTCCTAATTTCCTAGTACTTACTCATCAAGCCTTAAGAATGAAATAAATCAATTTACTCAATCTCAAAATAACCTACCTGATTCCCCAAATAACAATTCTAATCTGACCTCATTTACATAGCAACTTCCAACTTTTTCCAGATTGAGTTACAGACGGATGAATCTCATAGAACCTAGACCAAAATCTAACAATAAAATAAGAAGCTATTTTGGTAAGGGAAGTGACTCTCCAAGGTCATTAGAGGCATCCAGAATTGTCTTCCCTGTCCCCAGGCATAAACTAAAATATCCACTGCTTTTTGACAGTATAAATGTAGAATGTGCCCCAGTCTGAATAGAAATGAGCCAATCTTAAGTGCAGAACTAAATTTCTGGGAGCTGTGAAGGTTACCTGGAGGCATGAATTAGGTGGATCTGATTCTATCTTGAAAGAAGTAGAAAAAAATTACTTTCCACGTGTTTAGTACCCCTCAAGCATGGTCATTCCCAGGGCCCTCTACTAGCTCCACAAGACAGATAGTTGCCATTCATCAGCTCTACTCACTGAAGATGCTGTGTTTTGCATCCCCAAATGGCACCTCAAAGGACAAACCAATATAACAGAGAGGCTTATAGAGACATCATCATTTTCTTTGTCATCATCTTCATCAAAATTAGCATCCTGTGAACCATGCACTGTGCTAATTCTCTAATCAACCCCAAGAGGTAGATACCATTATTATTCAGCTTTACAGATGTGAATACAACATCACAAGCTAATCAGTGCTATTGCCAGGACTCAAACTACCTCTGTACTATGTCAAAAGCCAATCTCTACTCCATTCCACAGTTATAAAATAAAGAAACATATAGCCAAAGAGCAAAAGAGTCCCAAATATAGAAAGACTGAAAGAGAATCAGTTCAGTTCAGTCCAGTTCAGCCACTCGGTCATGTCCGACTCTTTGCAACCCCATGGACTGCAGCACGCCAGGCCTCCCTGTCCATCACCAACTCCCAGAGTTTACTCAAACTCGTGTCCATTGAGTCAGTGATGCCATCCAACCATCTCATCCTCTGTTGAAAGAGAATAGGGGCAGTTGGTTTCTTTAATATAATGGACCGGTATGATTATAAACCTCTTGTTTCAAAATATCTATATGTAGGTTAAAGTTCTTGGGCACAAACGTCCATAAGGGGCCAGGAAAGTGACATGCATGAATATAGAGGGCCAACTGTATGACAATAGCAGTGGTGAAGAGAGTTGTGCACATACCCCATCTGAAGACAGCAATGCTGCCAGATCACTGAATTATTTCAAGAGAAGTGTAAAATCCAATTATTAATGCAAAATGTTTCTATTTCTAAATCTAATCTGAAAGTCTTAAAAACATTTTAAGGGTGAGTTTGCAACCTCTGATGCCCGCACAAAAGCAATAACGTGGAAGGAGTTGCAGCAGCGCCATACGACCCTTTCCTCACAACAATCTAGCCTTCATCTTTGCTAAAAGACACACTCTTTTCCTCGCAACAATCTAGCCTTCATCTTTGCTAAAAGACACACTGTGATCTTTCTCAGGAATCTGGTGTAAAGCGGTGATGTGCTAAGCGAAGACAGGCCCTGCCTCTAGTCCAAGAGGCTGAATCATGATTAGCCTAAGCCACTGAAGGTAACTGAATTCTCCTTTGCCAACGACTAGGCCAGGAAGAGATACACATGTGACCCATTTCTAGATAAGAAGAACTGAAAATGTATCTGCTAAAAGCCTTTAAGGAATAATTTCCTCCTGTGACAAAATAAATAAGAGAGGCCCGCCACAAGAAGGCCCTTCTTGCCCCTTCCTTTCCTATCCTATTTTGGATGCTAATCTGGGACACTGTAGTGTTGAAATCTCTGGCAGCCTTCTTGTGAGCATGAGGCAACAATCCTGAAAATAAAAGAGAGCACACAAAAGATGGTGCAATGGAAGCATGGAAGGGGCTGGGTCCCTGTTGAGCATCTAAAACAAGCCTTCTTGTTCAGAAATTATTAAACATCCTTTATTTTAGGATACCATTAGTTGACTTTTCTGTTAGTTGATACTGAATACATTCTAATGAAGGATGTCTCAATCTCAATTCAGAGTTCTAGCCTTTTGTTTACAACATCCTTAATGCAGAAAAACTTCAGCAACACACCAAGTTTATGCAGTTAGAGTCTGCAACTAGATGTGAGATAAGGCTCTGCCACTTGAGAACACCCACACTCTGCTTCAAAATTTAAATTATGCTGTTAGCTTTTCAAGATGGAAGAAATCCTTTACCGCATCATACAGCAAGAACTTAACTGCTCTCATGGTTGCCAGGCAACCGTATATATGCTGCCTAGAAACAAAATTCATGACCCCTGACTCCCCAGAGGAGGGCCTTTTTCCACAACTAATATGCATGTGCCCATGTCTGACACTTTACATCCAACAAAGGTCATGGTGTACATCTGGGCTATCTAACAATCCCAAGCTCATTATACTGCCAACTTATATCATTCTTGATCACATCATATATTGTAGTTTCTGCATGCAAAGCCAAATGACAGAGTGAAGACTGTCCTGGAGCATAATTCTCTGTCCTTTGGCCTGTCTCATTATATAGACTGATTAGGTACCACCCAGGCAAAGGAAAAGAACATGTGAAGGTTCTTATCAGCCTGAAGAATCACTGTCAGGCAAACAGAGTTTTGTAAACATCTTCCAACATTCAAGGAAAGTTTGCACAGTGAGTGATATGATGAACTTTAATAATGCCTCAACGGCCTTCTAACTTATGAGTCATTTAAAAAAATATACATGCACACTCAGGCTAAGATGTGCTTATCATTCTATTAGCAAGGAAATTTCAAAATGCAAATACAGATGATGTCCTGTATTTATATTTCATAATGATCCAAGTGTTTTGTTTTTGCAAGCGAATTTTTGTATACTTTACATTCATAGGATCATGGTATGCAAAAATTAAGAGAAAACCTGAGATCAAGTAGTCCAATTTAAGTGAATATAAGATGGACATCTTCTTAGGGGTCAACACAGAACCCAAGCTGCCTGACTCCTGGTCTAATGCTTTTTCCTGAAACTAAGGTACTTGTCCCTCATGCAATCAACCCTTAGTCATCATGGTGATGAAGGTCAGGGACAGTTTAATTTCAACCTGATTATAAACCAAAGTCTCCATTTATCCATTAGTTGCTATGTTGGCCAGAATAAGGTTAAGCTGTATGTGAGCCACCCCTTTATCTACCTCCTGTCCCTAAATTAAGAGTGGCATAAACTCAGAAGCTTTTAATCTTTCAGCTAACAAGTCTCAAGGTCAGCAGTCCCATGCTGGTAAGGAAGTTCTCCAGACTCATTACAGACCCAGATGTCTTCTAACTTAACACTTCTTCATTCCTAGAGAATAGCTTTTCTTAACATGGTCAAAAGCAGCAGATGGGCAATTATTTCTACAGCACCATCAGCAGCAAAGAAGAAACGTTGATACTCTGTTTCTTTGAAGAATCTCCTGGTTTGGATTCCCCCAGAATACAGGGCCTAAGACATGGACCAAGGGCTTAGGTTCTGGTAACTTACTTGAAAGGTGATTCTAGGAAACTGAAAAGAGAGAAGGGGAGAAGTAAACTGGAAAGGAAGGGAAACAGTAATAAAGCTTGTGCTATCAAGTTGGTTTTACCTATGGGCAACTGAAGTTAAATGGCTTCCCTGGTGGCTCAGTGGTAAAGAATCCACCTACCACTGCAGGAAATGCGGGTTCAATCCCTGGGTCAGGAAGATCCCCTGGAGAAGGAAACGGCAATCCATCCGCTTCAGTATTCTTGCCTGGGAAATCCCATGGACAGAGGAGCCTGGTGGGCTATAGTCCAAGGGGTCACAAGAGTCAGACATAACTTAGCAACTAAACAACAATAACTGAAGTTACATCTGTGGGCTTCTGGGGACCACATGAGAAACTGTGCAGAATTCATCTCAACTGTCCATCTAAATGGCATTGGCTGCGGTGGATATCTATCAGCTTCTCCAGGCCTTCCACAGGTCAGACTGACACAGTGTCACCCAAGGCCTCAGGTGAACAAAAACAGGCATTCACCATAAATCAATTTGGTGTGACCCAAGATTACAAAGGTATACAAATGTGACCCAAGGTATACAAAGATACTCTAATCCAGCAGGATATTTCAAGGCCTCAGAGGTTATCTCCCAAAATCCATTAAAGTTAGTTTTTAATTCAGAATGTGCAGAGCTTTAACACCCCAAGGTAAATGAGTTAACCCTTTACTATTAAACTTGTTTGGTGAGAACTCAGTCCAATGAGAATAACGACCTACGATGAAAGTAGGATGTGCAGTCTTTGCCAGAGGCAGTCACATATCCACTAACACTCGGGAATTCTATTACCATGTACCATTAGCTGTCAAACTTTGGCATGTCAGAACCACATGGAGAACTTGTTGAAATGGATTAAAGCTACACCCCCTACCTCCCCGACTCCCAGTTTCTGATTCAGTAAGTTCAGTCAGTGTGGGATGAGCATTGAGAATTTGCATTTTAATAAGTTCTCAGATGTATTTGTTTTCTCTTGCTGACAGAACAAATTATCACAACCTTAGGGCTTAAAACAACACAAGTCCA
Source organism: Ovis canadensis (assembly GCF_042477335.2). NCBI lineage: Eukaryota > Metazoa > Chordata > Mammalia > Artiodactyla > Bovidae > Ovis > Ovis canadensis. Next base: position 55,013,070 of record NC_091263.1, on the reverse strand, counting down.
GTATCTTATTGCTTTGCAGGTCAGAAGTCTGACACAGGTCTCACCAGGCTAAAAGCAAGTTGTGGGCAGGCTTCGTTTCTTTCTAGAGCCTCCAGTGTCCCCTTGTTCACTCAGGTTGTTAACAGAATTTAGTTCTGACATTCCTGTCTCCTTATTGGTTGTGAGCTGATGGACATCCTCAATATCAGAGGCCACCCACATTTCTTAGTATGTGGACCTTTCCCTCCATTATCAAGTCAGTAATGAGGATTTGGTTTCTTTCCATGCTTTGAGTCTCTCCTGCTTTTTCTTTATTGTCAAATCTCTCTGACTAAAACCTGGAAAGGTCCTCTGGCTTTAAGAGTTCATGTGATTAGACTGGGCATGTCCAGATAATCAAGGATGATCCCCCATTTCATAGTCCATTATTTTAATTATGTATGCAAAGTCTCTTTTGCTGTGTTAGATAACATATTTGAGGAATCTCAAGGGTAGGGTGTAGACACCACTGGGGATCCTATCTCTGGGACCACACTTTGAGAACCACCACTATAGGAAAGCAAAGAACTACCAATCTTTTCCACAGCACGGCTTATTTTACTTTGTTTGAAGGCATGGATAAAAGCTTGTAACAAATGAACTGACTGCAGTTTAATCTCTTCTTTGAGCCTCGTGCCTATTCAAAAAGGAATGAGAAAGAGAGCAGAAATGGGGACAAAGAAACAAGGAACCAAAAACATTCACGGTCTAGATAACCAGCTCTCATATAATCTAGCCATCTCTCAAAACTCAGTGAAATTCTTAATTATGAGAAAACAGAAAGGATATAAACAAGCTAATCCTAGATCAAAAACAGTAGTGCATTCCACTAAATTTTAACAGGCTTCTTTATGGCAAGACCTCAAATGATCCTTGAAGTGCCAGTGTATTCTGTAATTGTCCAAGAAGGAAGACAGAGTTTCTCAAAATCTAGATGTCCATCAGCAGATGAATGGATAAGGAAGCTGTGGTACATATATACAATGGAATATTATTCAGCTATAAAAGGAACACATTTGAGTCAGTTCTAATGAGGTGGATGAACCTAGAGTCCATTATACAGAGCGAAGTGAGTCAGAAAGAAAAAGACAAATATTGTATATTAACCCATGTATATGGAACCTAGAAAGATAGTAGCAATGATCCTACATGCAGCACAGACATGAAGAACAGACTTTTGGATACAGTGGGAGAAGAGGGCAGGATGATTTGAGAGAATAGCATTGTAACATACATATATTGCCATACATATGTATAATAGATAGCCAGTGGGAGTTTGATGTATGACACAGGGAACCAAAGCCAGTGCTCTGTGACAACCTAGAGGGGCTGGGTGGGGAGGGAGGTGGGAGGAGGGTTCAGGAAGGAAGGGACACATATATGCCTATGGCCAATTCATGTTGATGTATGGCAGAGGCCATCAAAATACTATAAAGTAATCCTCCAATTAAAATAAATTAATTTTAAAAAACTATCTAGCATGGACCATTCTTTTCATGGCACATATCATGGAATTGTGCTAGGTTCTGTGTATTTTAATCACCACCTAACCAAATTAAGGGAGTGATTTTGAGGATTAATGGAAAATGCCAAAGTAGAACAGAGTATAAAACAATTCCACACTCATACTATCATTCTTTTCTAGCATCATTAACAGTCCAGATGACTTTAATCTCACTGTATCCCCAGAATTCAGCAAAATGTCCTATGCATGGCAGATGTTCAGTTAGTAATGTGATAAATGCTGAAGAGGGACTTCCCTGGTGACTCAATCAATGGTAAAGAATCCGCCTGCCAATGTGGGAGATCTGGGTTCAATCCCTGCATCAGGAAGATCCCCTAGAGAAGGAAATGGCAGCCCACTCCAGTATTTTTGCCTGGTAAATCCCATGGAAAGAGGAGCCTGGTGAGCTATAGTCCACAGGGTGGCAAAAGAATCGGACACAACTTATTTTTAGTGACTATACAACAACAGCAATCAATGTCGAATATGGATGAACAAAGTCCTCTTCAAAATGCAGATGCTGGAAGAACCAAACTTCAGTCAAACCCAAGTGCACACACACTACTCTAGACAGATAAATAGATCAGATAAGTAAGATGAGGTACCAACATTTTTATTCGCATGGTACCTGCACAAAGACCATAACCAATAAATATTTGATGTGTGAATGAATGAACAGATGAATGAATGAATGAAATTTGGCATAAAATGTTACGCTTAAGGATGCTGAAGCATGGGTAATCGGGTAAAGGTTAGAGGATGCAGCCCAGAGCAGGAAGCTCAGAAAAGTATATATTCAACACAGTTTCCCCTCCTGTAGATTTGTATAGGTCACTGAAAACATTTGGCACGCCAGTGAAATCACTCAAAAGATCCTTGCTGAAATGAAAAACTTATTTGGAAATCTGCAAATCTCAGCTGTCTCTAGTTCAACTCCGCCTTGCTAACCTATTATGAGCCACTGCAGTTTCTCCAGCTCTATCCAGAAAGATGAGAGATGAAACTGAGCGCATGAGCCTCCCATCTCTCCTGCTCCTCCTCTTAGCTGCCAACAAGGTGCAACACAGCAACCCCTGATTGCCTTTTTCCAGGCCACCTTTGAGAGCATCTCCCTTGGACTGACCAGGGCAGATAACACCAACTTTTTGGTCATGGTTCAAGTCTCACGGATACATGCATCCCTAACAAGTACTCAGTCCTAAGATGATCCACCCTGTCAGCCAGTGCTCTGTCATTTAATAAATTCATAGTGCTATTTATCTTGGCTGCAAGAGAATGAATTATTTGTATATTCAGAAAGTCTCCTACCACCTTTGCTCCTCTCCATTATCATAAAAGTTAAAATTATTTATTTATGAACCAAATAATTTATCTGAACGTTTTAACAATGCACTAGCACTTACAGAGGTTTTTATTTCAATTTTGTTAGAGATACAGTGTCAAATATCACTTCAGTACAAGTTGTTCTGGTTTCTCTCAGTATCTAATAATATATGGGGTTCCATTTTGGCCTTGTATAATTAACACAAAAGCATAATGGACTTTCAGCAATCCTGGAGAAAATGGCAAGTGGGTATTAGCAGTAATTTATTTGCGGGATGCAAGGCTTTGATCAGGACATCCAAAACTACTCCAAAAGAAAAGGGAAAGAAAAGAAAAAGAAAAATACTCCTTAGAGACAAGAGCCATCAAGAAAGAGGCAAACAGTCTCACAGATTGTTGTTGGGGATAGAGAATGTGCAACATTTCTGGACTGTAACCTGACAGTATGCATCAAATGTTCATGGCTCTAAAATGTTCATTTCTTTGATCCATTATTTCAAAGACTGTATCCCAAAGAAATAATAAAAGCTGTGCCCAATGATATAACATGTATGGATGCTCATCTACAGTGTTACTTCCCATGTAAAGAAACTGAGAGGAACACACAGGTCTACAAATAAGGGGCTTGTTTAACACATTTTATCTATAAAATGGATTGCTATACCATTATTAAAAAAGATGTCCCCGAAGAATTATACTTTAATAGGGAAATGCACAAAAACATGCATGCTATAAACTTATGTGGAACAGTAAAATGCAAGACAGCATATGCAGTCTATATCCAATATGTCAATCATATATATTTGCAGGCATTTTTATGTTTTTATACATTATTCCACATAGAAAGCAGTCAGTAAATATCTTTGAACATGGTATGGTGTATAGAAATACAAAAATGAAATACTCTGAAACGTTAATACCAGTATTGGCTAAATAGTAGAATTCTGGGTGATGCTTATTTTCTTCCGTGTATCATACTCCTATATTTTCCAAATTGCCTTAATCCACATATTATTTCTATATACCAAAAATATTATATAATTACTATGTGCGTGCGCTCAGTCGCTCAGTTGTGTCCAACTCTTCACGATCCCATGGACTGTAGCCCACCAAACTCCTCTGTCCATGGAATTTTCCAGGCAAGAATACTGGAGTGGGTTGCCATTTACTTCTGGTATATAGTTGTTGGGAGAAGTAAAAGAGAAGTCCCGAGTGCCTATTCAACAGTGACTTATCCCTCTCCTTCCTTTCTTACAGAATCTGACTCTGGTTTTGGTCAGTTCTTGGCAGCCCACACCCCTACCCAAGGACATAAGATTGGGACCTACCCAGCCCTAGGTTTGAAGCTTCAATAAACTAGTACAATCACTCTCCATGAATGGTAACTTCATTCTTCTTGAAATTGTTTTATGGTATAGTTTTAGAAAGCTGGACAATCAACTAGGAGGGAGAACTGTTAAGGAGCTTCTCTGAAAGTTTTCCTCACTCTTAAGAAAACAAAGGACACATCAAAGGAAGAGTCTTCCTCTCCATTTCTTGTCTTCAGACAGGCTCTTTGAAAATGTCTGGAAACACCCTAGCTAACTGGGGCTATAAAGGGAACCAAGAGAGCAACACTTGGCATTGGAAAATATCTCTTTGGCATGTGGATTATCTGAAAGCAATCAAGGCCCAAAAGACTAAAGAAGAAACTATGGCCTTCTTCCTAAATAATTTAGCTTGAGGGCTAGTTCAGACTAGGGCTATCACTAGAGCTATGCAAAGAATATGGGCCAGGTGTGGTGAGGGCAGGGACTAGACAGCAGAGTCCACTTTGTGTTCCATTGTCTCTGCCTGGCCCAGCAAACATTTGTTTACCTAACATTGTTTTTTTCTCTCTATGTCAATTGCTTTCCCCCTCTTGTGAATTTCCAAAGGACTACTCCCAACACCCTCTTTTGTCTTTAGCTGAAGATGCTATTTAAGGTGAAGGGTTTGGCCATTTGGGCAAGTTACTCAGTTTTCCTGGGTCTCTCCCATGTACAGATGTTGTTAAACTTTTGTTTGATCTCCTCCTGTTAATCTGCTTCATACCCATTTAATTCTTAGGTTAGTCAGAAGAACCTAGAAGGGAAGAGGAAAGCATCTTCTTCCCCAACAGGGTTAAGACTGTAAAGAAAAATACCTGAGAGTGCAGCAATAAAAGAAAGTTCTCTGGTTCTCAGTAATTTTACTGCTAAATTCTAGAAAGAGACTTTTCTAGATTTTCCATCTGTATGGTAACATTTTTCTTAAGTCAGTTAAACTGGGATTGCTGTTACTTCCATCTGAGAGAAACCCAAGTGATACTGAAAGCAAAACTGCCAAGCCCAAGACAGAGGGCTGTATAGAACACATGTAAGTCTTCCCTTTCTCCTATTCTTCAAACTGACACACAAGATGCACAACAGATACTTGTTCATAAGTTTTACATGCAGTTGATAGGGAAGGTGACAAGAAAGAAAAGGGTAGATAGACCTTTCCCTGCCTCTCAATACTTTGGCCATGATGCAAAGCTGATGCAGAAAGCCGACTGACTGGAAAAGACCCTGATGCTAGGAAAGATTGATGGCAGGAGGAAAAGGGGGCAATAGAGGATAAGATGGTTAGATAGCATTACCAACTCAATGGACATGAATTTGAGCAAACTGCAAGAGATAGTGAGGGATAAGAAATTCTGGCCTGCTGCAGTCCATGAGGTCACAAAGAGTCAGATACAACATAGTGACTAACAACAACAACCGCCTCTCAAAGTGTGCACACAGGACCCAGTTCCTCTAATTGCAATAAAGAGGTCCTAATAAATGATAAAGTTTTCAAGGAAAGATTTGTTCTGCAACAGATTTTACCCCACTACAAAGGAATTCTAGGTCTTCTCAAGAAATCTTGAATAACACAGAACTCCTCTAATCCCTGCCTTCCGTAGGTCTTGAACAACTGTCCAGAGGCCATGATTTTGTGAAAGCTTCCCTAGATAGATGGGAATGGATGGAGAAGGCGCTATTAGATTAAAAAAAAAAAAAAAAGCACTTGCTACTTGAATATGCATGATCTACCTTAACTGTGAGTCTTAATCAAGTAATGAAGACTGACAGGCTCCTTGGCCTATGGGACTCTATGATAATAAAACATACACTCCTCTAAAAATGACACAGTTAAGAGTAAAGTGACTGGACATTATTTAACTCTGCGTCACAAACTGAACAACCTCCTCTTGCCATATTCTTTTGCATCTGATCCTCATGAGGAAGAATAAACCAGCCTGAGATATGTTTAGATGTTTTTTTCTTTTAGTGAAAGAATAAAATATTAATATTTTTAAAGTCTGGAACATTACCTGTAATTTGGGTCTAATATCGAAAAAGTACATACAACTCCAAACTCAGCAACACCATATGAGCAATGCAGAGCATTCATAAGTATGCAAGCCTTTGGAGGTCAGGGTGTGTGTTTCCTTTTTAGGAATATTGCTCCGCAGCCCAGAATATGGCACTCAATAAGAGGGACTAACAGTATCCTGCTGGCCTGCTCTCATGTGTCATCTTTGCTGCATTTCCAGTTAAAGGCGTGACTGTAATGCTGGCAATGTAAATAATGGAGGCTGAAGCAGAGGCAGCTCCAAGGACACAATGCAGAAACTGCCACAGTTTGTCAACATCACTGGCACCCAGCTCTTCATTACCTCCTTGAATAGGGTCAAAGTAGTTAAAGCGATGCTGTAAATACTGACTAAAATAAAGCAGCTGTTTATTCTTGATTTGCAATTGGGTATTTATAACAAACAAGTAGCGTTTCCCAGGCATGGGTTATTAGGCACGAGAATGTAATTGATATTAACCAACTTTCAGGCTCCAGTAACTTTTTCTCACTGCTTGTCAGTTTAAATTTTTTTTAAGCATAAGTAGTGCATGCCAAATGGAAAACAGGAGGAAGAACAAACAAAAGCCCTTAAGCCTTCAAAACTAAGTGAAAAACAACTAGCCTGTTCATCCCATAGACTCCTTTAGACATTTGCTATAAACACAGGAGAGCGTGCCACGGAGTCTTCTCTTTTTGAAAGGGTATTCCTTTTTTTGAAAAAGAGACAGCTCTAACTGGAATCGTGTTTTTCTTCAGAACTGGAACAGCATGAAAGAGACTCTGACATCACTAACTGTGCACCTCCCATAGTACAACAGAGGTGAATATTGGTGATGCACAGGCCAAATACATTCCATTGTTCTGCTTCATTTAAACCATACAGTAATGGCTGACAGTGTAGTAAAGTTTTAAAAATTCAACATTTGTAAAATCTAGAGATTTCATTCAAGAAAAAGGATGGAAGCTCTGACCCCACAGGAACCAAACTCCCCATAACAATAAACCTCTTGAGCTGCTTGGGGCTGCTCCGGCAGGGAATGCACTCTGCAGTTTGTTTTACTGGCATCATCCGCTACAGCCTCCCTGTAGGTCAAATGTCAATTGCCTCCCTTCTTATTTGTAGTGTTATTTTTCTTATGGTAAAAATCGAAGGAAATATTTCATGCCAGTATATCTTGATCATAGGTAGGAAAGCAAAAGATGAGCTAAGAGGACTGTTTCAAGAAAAATGAAGAGATTACAGTTCTTTGCAGAAGTACAGAACTTCCTCCCTAACCTCCTTTGCTCAGTAACAGAATCTCCCCTGCTGGCCTCTAAATAGCATTTGAATGGGTGACCCCTTATGAAAAGTGTCAAGCTTAAAGTTCTGCAGAAGGAATGCCAGACACATAGAAAAGCCAGGCTAGGTTCCTTCTCAGACAAAAGCAGTCAGCCCAAGAAGGGAAAAGCAAGTGATCCACTTTTTAGAAAAACTGAGTAAATAGCAAGCATGGTATGGAGGACTAGGAAGGATAAAGGAGGGCCCAATGTTCTACCAAAAATGTCTTAGCCTCTGACCAAGGTCCTTTCAGAGTAAGCGAGAGACAGCAGGAAGCTGCCTTCACTCTCTGAAATCTTCTAAAAGTCCATGTCCAGTCTAGAGCTATAATTCTCACTGCCTGAGTGGTTTTATAATCTCTCTTTCCTCCTGCAAACAGAGGGGTAGGGCTGCAAAGGAGTTTTGCTTTTAATAAAATCAATAAATAAACACACGTGTACACACATGCTCAGAAAATAATATTTGATGGCATCCACACCCATAGGGGATTTCATAGAGAAAAATTTTCTGGTAACCAAAAGTACTTAAAGTGTTCAGTTCAGTTCAGTTCAGTTGCTCAGTCATGTCCGACTCTTTGTGACCCCATGAATCGCAGCACACCAGGCCTCCCTGTCCATCACCAACTCCCAGAGTTCACTCTGACTCACGTCCATCGAGTCACTGATACCATCCAGCCATCTCATCCTCTGGCATCCCCTTCTCCTTCTGCCCCCAATCCCTCCCAGCATCAGAGTCTTTTCCAGTGAGTCAACTCTTTGCATGAGGTGGCCAAAGTACTGGAATTTCAGCTTTAGCATCATTCCTTCCAAAGAAATCCCAGGGCTGATCTCCTTCAGAATGGACTGGTTGGATCTCCTTGCAGTCCAAGGAACTCTCAAGAGTCTTCTCCAACACCACAGTTCAAAAGCATCAATTCTTCAGCACTCAGCCTTCTTCACAGTCCAATTCTCACATCCATACATGACTACTGGAAAAACCATAGCCTTGACTAGACAGACCATAGTTGGCAAAGTAATATCTCTGCTTTTGAATATGCTATCTAGGTTGGTCATAACTTTCATTCCAAGGAGTAAGCGTCTTTTAATTTCATGGCTGCAGTCACCATCTGCAGTGATTTTGGAGCCCAAAAAAATAAAGTCTGACACTGTTTCCACTGTTTCCCCATCTATTTCCCATGGGGTGATGGGACCAGATGCCATGATCTTCGTTTTCTGAATGTTGAGCTTTAAGCCAACTTTTTCACTCTCCTCTTTCACTTTCATCAAGAGGCTTTTTAGTTCCTCTTCATTTTCTGCCATAAGGGTGGTGTCATTTGCATATCTGAGGTTATTGATATTTCTCCTGCAATCTTGATTCCAGCTTGTGTTTCTTCCAGTCCAGTGATACTCATGATGTACTCTGCATAGAAGTTAAATAAGCAGGGTGACAATATACAGCCCTGAAGTACTCCTTTTCCTATTTGGGAACAGTCAGTTGTTCCATGTCCAGTTATAACTGTTGCTTCCTGACCTGCATATAGATTTCTCAAGATGCAGGTCAGGTGGTCTGGTATTCCCATCCCTCTCAGAATTTTCCACAGTTTATTGTGATCTACACAGTCAAAGGCTTTGGCATAGTCAATAAAGCAGAAATAGATGTTTTTCTGGAACTCTCTTCCTTTTTCCATGATCCAGCAGTTGTTGGCAATTTGATCTCTGGTTCCTCTGCCTTTTCTAAAACCAGCTTGAACATCAGGGAATTCACGGTTCACGTATAGCTGAAACCTGGCTTGGAGAATTTTGAGCATTACTTTACTAGCATGTGAGATGAGTGCAATTGTGCGGTAGTTTGAGCATTCTTTGGCATTGCCTTTCTTTGGGATTGGAATGAAAACTGCCCTTTTCCAGTCCTGTGGCCACTACTGAGTTTTCCAAATGTGCTGGCATATTGAGTGCAGCACTTTCACAGCATGATCTTTCAGGATTTGAAATAGCTCAACTGGAATGCCATCACTTCCACTAGCTTTCTTCATAGTGATGCTTTCTAAGGCCCACTTGACTTCACATTCCAAGATGTCTGGCTCTCGGTGAGTGATCACACCATCGTGATTATCCGGGTCATGAAGATCTTTTTTGTACAGTTCTTCTGTGTATTCTTGCCACCTCTTCTTAATATCTTCTGCTTCTGTTAGGTTTGTGCCATTTCTGTCCTTTATCGAGCCCATCTTTGCATGAAATGTTCCCTTGGTATCTCTAATTTTCTTGAGGAGATCTCTAGTCTTTCCCATTCTGTTGTTTTCTTCCATTTCTTTGCACTGATCACTGAAGAAGGCTTTCTTATCTCTTCTTGCTATTCTTTGGAACTCTGCATTCAGATGCTTATATCTTTCCTTTTCTCCTTTGCTTTTCACTTCTCTTCTTTTCACAGCTATTTGTAAGGCCTCCCCAGACAGCCATTTGGCTTTTTTGCATTTCTTTTCCATAGGGATGGTCTTGATCCCTGTCTCCTGTACAATGTCACGAACCTCATTCCATAGTTCATCAGGCACTCTATCCATCAGATCTATGCCCTTAAATCTATTTCTCACTTCCACTGTATAATCATAAGGGATTTGATTAACATCATACCTGAATGGTCTAGCAGTTTTCCCTACTTTCTTCAATTTAACTCTGAATTTGGTAATAAGGAGTTCATAATCTGGGCCGCAGTCAGCTCCTGGTCTTGTTTTTGTTGACTGTATAGAACGTCTCCATCTTTGGCTGCAAAGAATATAATCAATCTGATTTCAGTGTTGACCATCTGGTGTCTGATGGTGTTGCCCATCTGATGTACATGTGTAGAGTCTTCTCTTGTGTTGTTGGAAGAGGGTGTTTGCTATGACCAGTGCATTTTCTTGGCAAAACTCTTAGTCTTTGCCCTGCTTCATTCCGCATCCCAAGGCCAAATTTACCTGTTACTCCAGGTGTTTCTTGACTTACTACTTTTGCATTCCAGTCCCCTATAATGAAAAGGACATCTTTTTTGGGTGTTAGTTCTAAAAGGTCTTGTAGGTCTTCATAGAACCATTCAACTTCAGCTTCTTCAGCATTATCGGTTGGGGCATACACTTGGATTACTGTGATATTGAATGGTTTGTCTTGGAGAGGAACAGAGATCATTCTGTCGTTTTTGAGATTGCATCCAAGTACTGCATTTTGGACCCTTTTGTTGACCATGATGGCTACTCCATTTCTTCTGAAGGATTCCTGCCCGCAGTACTTAAAGTGTTGGGACTCCACAAATATGAAATGATATAAGGTTAGGAAGACCACTGCATAGAAACAAACTGAAAATGATAAACTCTTCATAGTGTCACAAGAAGTGAGTAGAACACACAGTCTTTTTCACCAAACTCTAGAGAAAAAAACCCAAGGAAACCTGTTAACATAACTGAGAAAGTTAAAGAGCAAAGTAAGGAACAATAGTATATTAATTTCCTACTGTGTACCAAGCACTGTATAAACATTTTAACATGTTTTGATAATAAATAATACTTTTTTGTTGTTCATGCATTCATTAAATAAGTATTTGTTCACTGCCTTCTATGAGTCAGGCATCTTTTGGGATCTATAAAGTTAAATACATGGTTTTCCTTTTGTTAAGTTTGAATCTCACAAGGAGACAGACTCAGATGAAAATAATACCGGTTATAAATATGATAACAATGACACAAAAGTGAAGTCGTTCAGTCGAGTCCTACCAGGCTCCTCTGTCCATGGGATTTCCCAGGCAAGAATACTGGAGTGGGTTGCCATTTCCTTCTCCAGGAGATCTTCCCAACCCAGGGATTGAACCCGGGTCTTCTGCATTGTCGGCAGATGCTTTACCATCTGAGCCACCAGGGAAGTCACTAACAATGACACAAGGAGTTAATAATGGCTGTCTTTCAGTATGTACTCACTAAGTGATAGGAACTGTACTAATAATGTGCATTACTTTTCATGTAATGCCTCATAAGTGTCCTATAATCAAGACACTAATATCATCTTTATTTTACAGAGAAGAAAAGTGAGCCATGGAGAAACAAAGTAACTTACCTAAGGTTATGTAGTTAACAAGCAGAAAATATGAGATTTAAACACTGCTTGTTTTCTACAACAGATCAACAGAGCATCTGTTATATCAGCCCGACACCAGCAAAAGCAGATATGCCAAGGACAACAGAAGCACAATGGAAGGCTCTTACATGCTTCTTAACTGGCAAAGCATCTTCCCATCTAGAAAGCAAGTTTCCAGAATTTATCAGCCTCAAGAGGCAGAAAATAAAATTGGCTTTTAAAATGACTTAGTTCAAGGTGTGAATGTCAGGGATGCAAATAGCTGGTAAAGGAACTTGGGATGGACCAATAGGCATCTTGTGTATATTGTTTCTAATCCCCACAGTACCACGTGAAAGAACCCTACAGAAAAGAACAAAGGGCTCGGAGAGGTCAAGTGATTTACTCAAAGGTCATAAATAGTAGAGATGTGTCTTGAATTTGCAACAATATAACTCCAAAATCAATACTTTCTCCCTTATACAAAGTGTAAAGTATCAGGCCAAGTCTCTCTGCAAATATTCACCATGACTTTTTCTATTCTTTATTCATTCAAAACCAATTTATTCTGCACATACAAGGAACATAGGAACATCCTCATTATTTGACAAGTAAATCAAGGAGACATATTTGTGGATATTTATAGACACTTATAGGCAGGACAAAGAAGGCTGGATGTGTTTATTATTTAAATAAATGCTGTGAATGCAGGCACTTTGCCCTGTTGTTCACTCTCACACACCTGGAATGCAGTCTAAAACTAACAAACATCTGTTGAATAGAAGAATAAATGAAGACAGTACAAACTTATGGGAGGATTAACTCTGACTAGAGTAAAGAAGAGAAAGCCTCCTAGAGAGATGACACTGAGTTGGGCCTGGAAGAATGATGAGGTATGGACAGATGAGAAATGAGATGACAGGAGCTGAAGGCTGATGTCTCAGGGTGAACACGGGTACAGGAGCACGGATGTCATGGAACCTTTGGGTGATGAAGTTCAGACAGCCTAGAGCACAGCACAAATGAGGAACAAGAGTGAGAACTAAGGTCAGGAAGGGTCACAGGGCACCAGTCTGCACAGAGCCTTTAAGCCCACAGTAAAAAACACAGGCGGGATTTCCCTGGTGATCCAATGGTTAAGAATCTGCCTGCCAACGTAGGGTACACGGGTTCAATCCCTGGTCCCCTGGTCCAGGAAGGCCCCTCCTGCCACGGGGCAACTACACCTGTGTGCCACAACTCCTTAGCCCACATGCCTAGAGGCCATGGCTCTGCAACAAGAGAAGCCACCACAATGAGAAGCCTGCCCATCGCAACTGGAGAGCTGCCCCAGTTCGTTGCAACTAGAGAAAGTCTAAGCACAGCAACGAAAACCCAGCACAGCCCAAAATAAATACATAAAAAGAAACATGAGAAAAATATTTAAAAAGAAAAAGAAAAGAAACACGGGTGGCCACCGGAGGTGGGAAGTAGTAATATGTCAACTTTGGGTACCAGAAGGAAGATGTTGCCCCTATTTAAATCATTCAATGGTGCCTCACTGTCCTTAGACTAATCCTAACTGCATAACCCACTTTGCAAGGCCTTGTAAATCTCTCTAGCCTCATCGCTTTGAGGAATTGTCATTGCTACAACTCTAGAGTGAACCTTAATCGTTCTCCTCCTGGCCTTTGCATGGGTTGGTCCTTCAACCTGGAAGACTGCCCGTTAGTCCTCCACCTCTTCAGTTGGCCGAGTCCCACTACTTATCTCAGAAATCTCAACTCAGAAGATACTGGCCTTTGGGAGTCCTTCCTCAATGCCCCTACATCTGGACACCTTATATCCTACACTTTGTCCATCTCACAATGTATTCTGAGTGTTCTTACCTCTCTCCTCTATCACTGCCCACTATGAGGGCAGGAACTATCTTTGTTAGATTCCAAGCACCTTGCAAACAGCTCAGCACATGACAGGTACTCAATAAATATCTTGGAAGTAACTGTTAGGCTAGTGAATTGACTAACTGATGGACTGATTACTGTTGAGAATATTGAGTCTGGGAGAGCCCTAGGAGTTGCTGCTGTAGTCCAGGGGAAAACTTCTCCTCCTTATATAGGCTCAGAAGCATTTATTAAAGTAGGCACTTTGCTAAATGGGGAGACTGGAGTCACTCATTGGTCAAGGGAGACAGCAAATCAGAGAAAAGCAGGACCAGCAGGCAGTTGCTGGGGAGACCACAATTCCACAGGATGATGAGCCATTAGCATGCAACGCTGGGTAATCTGATTTTCATGACAGACAGATTTATTATGACTTCTAAATATATAAATTCCAGGTTATGCTTTACAGCTAACCTAACAACCTGATATATGTGTCTGACATCCCATCTTAGAATCAGATTCCAGCTTCTAATTAATTTTTACTCACCCATCGCTATAACTAGAGAGGCAGAAAATCCCAGTGGGATAAACAATAGACAAAGTATTAGTGGTTCGCATTTTGTGGTGCATTTTCCATCCAACACTGAGTTTCTTTTTACTTTGCTACACTCCTCTCCCTCTGAGAAATGAGTGGAGAACCTGGCACGGAGCTGATGGTCATTGTTTCTATTCAGTAATCAACCCCTACCTCTACTCCTACTCCTCACCCTCCACTCCCATCCCCTCCCACACACACACAAATTAGAACGACACAATGCTACTCAGTCTGAAGATCTAACATTGCTGAGGTGATAACACACATCTCACTTTCTCCAATAATACTTTTATTATTTAACTGTTAAAGCCAAGTTGCAAACTCCATGAAGAGCTGACTTCAAACCAGTAACAATGTTCCTAAAAGCTGAAAGTCTTTTCTTGTGGCTCAGATGGTAAAGAATCTGCCTGCAATGCAGGAGACCCAGGTTTGACCCCTGAGTTGGGAAGATGCCCTGGAGAACAGCATGGCAATATCCACTCCAGTATTTTTGCCTAGAGAATTCCACAGACAGAGGAGCCTGGAGGGCTACAGTCCATGGGCTCACAAAGAGTCAGACACAACTGAACTTTCACTTTTCTTTCAAAAGCTGAAAATGCTGTCAACAGCTTTTTATATAATCTCAACAACATTCATAATTCACTCACACCCAGACACTCTTGTAAAACAGAAATCAGGAAGAGTTTTATAATCTGCTGATTTCTTTAAAATGAGCCTCTGTAAGTCTGCATTTTGTAAGGTAATACTAATATATGCAAGTCATTTTTAAAACATTTTCTTCCATCTCCTTTCCCCAAATAGGAAAGCCAACATAGGCACAACAAACCAGGTGAGTTTTTGTTTTTTTTTTTTTTTGAAAAAAGCTGGTCACCTTCAATTTTTTTAATTGCTTAATAATTGAGTTCTCATTACGCATCAGGCACTGTTTTCAGTATTAAATGCATTACATCCTCCCCCAAATTCTATATGGCATCATAATTTTCCCCTTGTGACATATGAGGAAACTAAGGCACACAGGTTTAAAGAGCTGCTTGCAGTCACAAAAACTGGTAAGCTGAGATTTAGATTGAGGCTGATGGCTGAGGCTTTCCCACCTTGATCTTAACCAACATACTGCCTCAGGGACTGAAGAGAGAGCTTACTAAATAAATAATAGTATAAACAGCCGAATGTGTTTGCCAAAGCCATAAATCCAAACTACACAATCAACCTCACATTGAGAACACCACCGTGTTTCTGGCTTTTTGTAAACAACTTTAAATAAATTTAGACACCAGCCTGTTTACCTGCCGCAGGATGGAATATGGACTAGCAAAAGAAAGACATTCAGCAAAGAACTTTGCCTGATGGACATCATGAATCACAAAGACTGCCAATTTGAGTTTCACAATAAACACTGAAAATAGGAACATGCAAAAGAATCTAAAATCTCCTCATTTTGTTACAGTATATGATTTCTAAATCTCCTGTGCCTATCCAATTTATTTGATAGCATGAAAGATGCATTATTAAAGGCATATACACACACTCACAAACCCCAGACTATCAGAATTATTTTGTACTCAATTTGTCTTCCGCTGGGCCCTGAAAATATTTTTTAAATTGGAATCACATAATTGCAAATAGAGGTTCATTCACTTCCCCTTCAGGATATGTAATAGTATATTTACATTAACAAAACTGCATAGTCACCTTGCAAAATCAAATTTAAATATTCAAAGTATTTTTAATTCTCCCCCCACCCAAAAGCTTACATTTGAGAATGGAACATGTTCTGTACACCAGTAAGTAATCACATGAAATAAATAAAATTTTTAATTAAAATTATCACCAAAACCTTTAAACTATTTCTCTTTTTTTTCTGAAATAAATTTACACCAGAATTAAACTCAGACATACATTTGTGAGAACACATGGAACATTCATGTTACAACTAACCTATATGGCTGATTTGTAATTTTTAGAGTCTTTTAATAAAACTGTATTTTGACTCCAATGCTATTTAGTTAGGGCTTTATAAAATATTTAATTATAAAATAAGATCTACAATGTTCAAATGAAACCACACACAATATAATCAAATCCCTGGCATAAAGCCATTCAATGTATCATTCCGAGGTTAGTTTTCTGGGCCCACTCCAGTTTAAAATAGCTTCTCCAGTAACACCACACTGCCCTTTCTCCCCTTTGTCCTCAGAATTATTAGAGCATAATGTAACTCTTTTGCAAGCCTTAGGAAAATATTATTGGAATGCATGGCAAAGATGCAGAGAGGAAATGGAACTAGAGGAAAAAAAAGTTTTTAAAAAATGGAAAATCAATTACTGTTTTTAATAACAGTAGTAATAGCTTTTGTACTAAGAAAAGAAAAATTGCCCAGAGACAAAATAGATGTTCGATATTACAGTACACTAATGAGTACATTTACATATAATTTTCTGAAATTTATGTCCAAGACTAACTGCAAGTAGAATTTAGTATCAATGCAAGTTTACAGACTCCATTCATTTTTCCTCTAATCATATTGAATATTGAAGGTGCTTGATTAAGTTTCAATTATTTCTCTTCTGGAGCCAGCAGAGAACCCTGACAGCTTTCAAAGTGATGGATTAGTGGGGCATGTCTCCCCAACGGGCAAACATTCCTGGCTGCGACAGCAGGAAGAAAAACAATGAGGAAGTTTGTTCAAGTCCACATGCGGGCCACTGGATGAAATCTGCAGAAAGCAGGAAGACAGCCAGTCTTGTCAAAAGGCTACTACGAAAAAGAGAAAGAGCAGAGACCTAAACTCAGCTGGACTTTGCTTCCTCTTCATTTCACGGCAGCCTGGAGAGAAGCCTCTGACAGAGAACCATCTCCCACTGCCCCTGGAAAGATTAAGAGTCCAGACCCTAGCAAATCTCCTGTACCAGGACTGAGAAGCAGAAAAGGAAATGCAGCTAATCTTCAGTAACCCTGCTTCCTTGTTCAGGTTTCCTGAAGCATAATAAAACAGAGAAGCTGTTGTCTCCAGGGTTTCACTCCCAGCTATGCTCCACAAGTTGGAAAAAACAAGAAAGGACAAGTTAACTACTCACACCAACCTGCTCCTCCTGCTGCTGTCCTTCCAAATAATTCTAAGGGAGGCTGTGATCCCTTCTCCAAAAGGCTTTAAGAAGAAGATATACTCCTGACTGCACAAGGAGATTTAGGTGAATTCCCGGCTGAATGCAGAATGAGAAACAAAACGCTTTCTTAAGATGCAGAATCCTTGATGCATTATGTTCTACTGTCTGCTGAAAGCATCATCATATCCATAATTAAAAGTTCAAAATCTGCCTTGAGGATCCACATAAAGTTCAGTTTGGTCAGTTCATCCATTCAGGTGCTGAAAACAGGTAGTCATTCTTATGCGTGTCCTTTCCATCCCCCCTACATTAGCTTCCTAGGGGTGCTATAACAAAATACCTCAAACTGAGTGACTTAAACGAAAGAAATGTACTATCTTACAGCTTTAGAGGTGAGAAGTCAATAGGATCATGCTGCCTCCAAGACTCTGGGTAGAATCCTTTCTGCCTCTTCCTAGCTTCTGGTATGGGCCATCAATCCTTGGCATTTCTTAGCTTGTAATTCCATCACTTTAACCTCGGCCTCTGTCATCACAGTCTCCTCTAAGGCATCCATTTATCTGTGTCTCTTCTCTTCTTATAAGAACACCAGGGCCCATCCTGTTCCACTAGGGTATTCTTAACTACTTACATCTGCAATGATCTTGTCTCCATGAAGGTCACATTCTGAGGCAATGGGGTTAGGATTTCAAATATCTTTTAGGGGGACACCATTCAACCCATATACTCTTACCACTAAGTCATAGTTTATAGTCCTCTTTATATGTTGCTGAATTGATTTAAAATAGTATCTTTTAAAATTTTCATTCTATAATTCCTTTTTGCAGATATACAAATATACAGTAGTTTTTTCATATGACTTTGTATCCAGCAAACTTGCTAAATTCATTTGTTGAATTTATACTATATAATTATATCTTCTGCAAATTATATAATCTTATTGCTTTGTCTCTCATCCTTATATATTGTATTTATTTTTCTAGCCTCAGAGCATTCACTTGGACCTCCTATATCAGACTGAGCAGAAGTGGTGTTATCACCCTTAATTCATACCTAATTACAGAATAAGGATCTCAATATTTCACTTAAGCCTGATGATGCTTGCTCCATGTTTTCTAAATATTCTTCCTTTAAGGATGTTTACATACATTCTGAATTTGCGAAAAGTTTTTGGCAAGATTAGATGTTGAATTTCTATTAAGATGATCATATGGTTTTTCCTTGTTAGTATTATTTGATATTTTAATGCTACCCAACCTCTCATTCCTGTAATAAATACAGCTTTGTCATACCATAATACCTTTTTTATATACTGCTGAGTCTTCTATTACATTGTTTTGGATTTGTGTATCCTTAGGACTGCTAAAACCTCTGCTCAACTTCCCTACTTCTTAGTGGGGACTTTCTATTAGGTCTTTTAGCCTCTTCTAACTTTACCATTTACAAATCCACAAATGCTCCAAGAAGAAAACGAGTGAGACTATTGGGGTCACTGCAGTATACTTCCTTTCTGCAGTATTTTGGCCCCTCAAGTCCTGGATACCTTAGCAGCTCTTCAATGCCTTTAAATAAATATTTTCTCTTCATTTCGCCTAGCCTTCTGTATGTTCTATAGGAGGGTTGCTGGCCCCTCTCCTATCATTCCCAGAAGGAGAAATCCACTATATCACATTGTTCCTCTCCTCTGAATTTCCTAATGGCTAGCCAATTGTGTTTATAATAAAATCCATATTCTTACTATGGCCTATAAGATCCTAAATGATTCAGTTCTAGCCTTCCTCTCCATCATCTCTTATCACTGATTCCTTTGTTCTCCCCTCTCCTCTCCAGAGGTTCGATTCCTCTAACCTCACCACGTTCATTCCCAAATCAATACCTGTGTATTTGTTCTTCCCATTACCTGGAACAGTCTGTCTCTGATCTTTGCATAGCTGCCTTATTTTTATCATTTTGTCTCAGTTCCAATGTCACCTCCTCAAAGAGGTCTTCTCAGGACAATTTATCTAATCTTATACCCTGACTGCCTAATCCTTGGCCTCATCAAACAAGATAACCTACAAAAAAAGAAGGGATAGTATAATTAAGCCAACTAAAATAGAGTGAACTCCGGAAAATGGTGATGGACAGGGAGGCCTGGCATGCTGCAATTCATGGGGTCACAAAGAGTCGGACACGACTGAGCGACTGAACTGAACTGAAAATAGAGTATTAAATTTCCAAAACTACAGAATTATCCCATTTCCATATTCAACATAAAAAAAACCAATAAACCAGGGAATACTACATCTTCGGTAAGAATTACATTTCTACACTACAGTGCAAAACTTAAGAATATCATCTTTCTTTGAAGCATGACAAACCTAGACTGAAATCATTTCTCCATCACTTTCCAGAAGCATGACTTCAAGCAATGCTCTCTGCCTCAGCTTCCCAAAGTATGAAACAAGGACAATGATAGTACCCATTTAACAGTATTATCGTAATCACATCAGTTCATTCGCTCAGTCATGTCTGACTCTTTGCGACCCCATGAATTGCAGCACGCCAGGCCTCCCTGTCCATCACCAACTCCTGGAGTTCACTCAGACTCAGTTCCATCGAGTCAGTGATGCCATCCAGCCATCTCATCCTCTGTCGTCCCCTTTTCCTCCTGCCTCCAATCCCTCCCAGCATCAGAGTCTTTTCCAATGAGTCAACTCTTCGTATGAGGTGGCCAAAGTACCGGAGTTTCAGCTTTATCATCATTCCTTCCAAAGAAAACCCAGGGCTAATCTCCTTTAGGATGGACGGGTTGGATCTCCTTGCAGTCCAAGGGACTCTCAAGAGTCTTCTCCAACACGACAGTTCAAAAGCATCAATTATTCGGTGCTCAGCTTTCTTCACAGTCCAACTCTCACACCCATCCATACATGACCATGTAATTACATAGCTAATGCTATTTTTGTGTGCAAAATGCTTAATTTTTGGTTGAGTAGAGAGTTCTGTATAAACAAGGGTTGTCATGATGCTTGTGATGATAACGATGATGAAAACAATAAGGCACTATAGCATATGGTAAAATACTAATTTCCCATCAAACACACACATAATTAAAAACTATAATAATTGCCACCAAGTAGACATCACCTGCAGTAACAAATTTAGTAAAGAATTAATTTCTTTGATTTCTGTATTGACATTAACATTGGTGGCAAGAAAACTAGACTAACCCAAAAGTCTACTCAAAAATAAGAGGAACTTCTTGGAAAAATGCTGCAGTAGCTCACAAAATTGAAGGAAGAATTAAATAACCAAGTTTTTTGAAGAACAGGAATCAAGGTAGCTCAAGAGAAATGGGAGGCAGGAACTTAAAGACCTCACTCTAGAGCACTGCCATTTAAGAGACTGAAATAGCATCAAAACCTATATTTTGCTCTCAGTTCAAAAGTCCAAATTCTCAGAAGAGAGAATCTGATTGGCATAACCAGGTCAGATGCCTACTCTGAGACCAATCATCTCTTTCCCATATATAGGGGTCAAACATCACAGTCTCAGCTGCTGGAAGCCTACCTCTGTATGTCACCAGACACCCTTCAAAGAAGAGTTTTGTTTTGGAGCCAGAAAGTCATCCCAAGAAGTACTACTACAACCATAGGTACCCTATCTAAGATAAGCTTTCTCTAAAATAAGCCATTTTATTCTTCTCCTTGCCCGTCCAGAACAGTAGTGTCCAAGTTATGCACCATTAGCTGCTTAGGAGGGAGTTAATTACAAATTAAATATAATTGAATTGTTGGATCTGCTTTCAAGTCTTCTAAATAGAATAACAACATGCTACCTTGTAGAGTTAATTTTGCAGATCAAAGCTGAGTCCCTTGCTTCCTATGATGACAAGCCTTTGCGGAATTTTAAAACTGTAAAGGTACACTTTAAAGAAATGTCATAGTGCCAGTCAACAAAATTTGGGAGAAAATATATTGGAAATTCTATTCCGTAGGAGCCATCAAAGGAAACTTGCAAGAGAAGAGAAGATATTCACTCAATGCCATGAAGAGTTTCATATTTTGCAGTCACCCAAAATTATTTTTTTTAAAATCCCTGATTTCAAAATTCCTCTCTATTCCTCTAACACCAAAAGTTAGCCACCCAAAAGGCTGAGAAAGAACTGCAATATATAATGGATGCATTCTACACCAAAAGGGAGCCTTATCCAGCTTTACCTACTGGGAAAACATCAAGGAAATTGCAGGTTTGGCTAGGACAGAAAGAGCTGAAATGTATTATAAATGTCAGCACTGGTTGCGAGTCATGAAGTTGGGGAATATCAACAACAGTGGAAGAAAAACTAGACTGGGATGGAGATAGGGTGATGATTCCCATGTGTAATATAATTGGCATCAAAGTATTTGCTCCCAAATCACTATTTCATTTTTATTTTCTTTGGGAAATGTTTATTGAACTGAGAGCTCGCAGACAGCTTTATTATTATTATTATTTTGGATAATTACTTTACAATCTTGTGATGGTTTCTGCCACACATCAACATAAATCAGCATTAGGTACACATATGTCCCCCTTCTCTTGGGAGCGTCCCTTGTGGCTCAGCTGGTAAAGAATCCGCCGGCAATGCAGGAGTCCTGGGTTTGATCCCTGGGTTGGGAAGATCCCCTGGAGAAGGGAAAGGCTACTCACTCCAGTATTCTGGCCTGGAGAATTCCATGGACTGTACAGTCCATGGAGTTGCAGAGTTGGACACGACTGAGCAACTATCACTTCACTTTCCTTCCTCTCTCTTGAAACCCCCTCCCACCTCCCTCCCCATCCCACCCCTCTAGGTTGTCACAGAGCACTGGCTTTCGGTTCCCTGTATCATACATCAAATTCCCACTGGCTATCTATTTTACATATGATAATATATACGTTTCAGTGCTATTCTTCCAAATCATCCCACCCTCTCCTCTAGCCACTGTGTCCAAAATATCTGTGTCTCCTTTGCTGCCCAGCAAGTAGGATCAACAATACATATATATATATATATATATATATATATATAGGGTGTGTGTGTGTGTGTGTGTGTGTATGTAGATTCTATATATATGCATTAATATACAGTATCTGTCTTTATCTTTCTGACTTCACTCTCTACAACAGGCTCTACATTCATCCACCTCATTAAAATTTTATTCAGGGCTGGCTGACACAGAACTTGCAAAGGGACTTCTGTGGAGATCCAGTGGTTGGGAATCTGCTTACCAACGCAGTGACACAGGTTTGATCCACGGTCCGGGAAGATTTCACATGCCACAGAAAAACTAAGCCACAGGGAAGCCACTGCAATGAGCAGCCCAAGTGCCGAAAACTAGAGTAGCCCCCCGCTCACGACAACTAGAGACAGCCTGATGAGAGAAGCAATGAAGACCGAGCACAGACATAAATAAATAAATAAAACGAATAGTGCTTAAAAAACGAACTTGCTACAGAAAGGTAGACAGTGTGGTGAGAAAGGCTCTTGGGTCTGACCACTGGGTGCATTCCCTAGCTCACTGATTTATGAGGTGTATAAACCTTTGAAGGTTACTTTAACTTTGGAGCCTCAATTCCTTCATGTAAAGTGAGGATTGTAGTTTGATCTACAACTTCTTCAGACTGTTGTGAGTCAACAACCGTAAAAGGCTTATCATGGTTCTGCCACATGGTAAACACTTTATGAATATTTATTGCTATTCCCTTTCTTTCATCCTTTAATAGATATTTGCCAGACTCATTTTTTTAGACTTTGTCTTTAACGCTCCTGAAAAGCTTCATTAAAAACACAGATAGTCTGAGTCATCTGATTTTTATTTGGCCAATCGGGGCATGAAAACAGAACAAAACTATCATTATCTGCATCACTTTAAAGGAAATAAAGGCCATCTGAATCACTCACACACACACACACACACACACACACACTCACACACTCAGCAAATGAGATGAAGCACATAACCACAGAATAAAAGACAATTCACTGTGCTACAGACAGAGAAGATACCAGAGGTCCCATGAAATGGCACTGGAGCACCACCATATACATACCCTATGTGACCACCTAAAGTCAATAAAGAAGTCAACAGTGAGGGACACGTTCATACTCTGCTCGTTGACTCAAGCTACTCCATCCATCAGGAATACCTTCCCTACTTCCTTTTCTTTTTCTATTATCATTGTTTTTTGGTTTGAAGGTTTTTTGTTTGTCTTTTGCCTCAATGCACTGAGCAGCTTGCGGTATATGAGTTCCCCAACCAGACCCTGCCAGTGAAACCCCATAATCCTAATCACTAGTCACCAGGGAACTCTCCCCACTTTCTACCTGTTCTCCATGCTTCTCTTTTTCTGAGCCCCAGAACTTCCCGGAGAGCTGCCTCATCCTCTCAGCTGGAAGCTTTCAGTGCTTCCCCTTACTTCCAGCATCAAGTCTATTTCTGGTTCTCCAATGGCACTGACCACTGCCTACTCTGCAGTTTCAAAATGTGTGGGTATCTTACCCACCCACTCCACATAAGGGTTAAATCAAGGAGTAGATCCAGGGCTCACAGCACCTAATGGGGTTACGCACATAATACGCAACAGACACAGACTTGTAGACTGAATGGATACAGGCAACAACAATCATAAGAGGGAAGAGGATAACAAATATTTAGAATTACATGTAAGAACAATTTAATGATTTTTTAAAAAGTAAATAAGATTTGAAGCCCACTACTATTGGTATCTACCATCAACAACAATGATTCGTCTTTGGGTATTTCTTTCTCCCTCCCTTTCATTTGGTCACTCATTTTTAAATCAACAGGAGGAAAAATGTGAAGGTACCAAGTTATTTTATTGTCAGGAACCAAATGAGTTAAAATACATGGATGACATCACTCCATACCAAAACCCCAGAGCTTTTTGTTTCTGCTATTTATGCTTTCTCTTGCAGCGCATCCTGCTGAAAACACTTCTCTTTCTGTCACTCACAATCTGTCAAGGCAGCATTATTATCTGTGGTTTAAAACAGAAATTTCATTTAACTCGCTGGCTGATAAAGACATTTCATTCACATCCCTTAACTAACAATAATTATTCTAATTTACCCCATGAAGGCAAGGTGGGGGAGGGAAAGCATTTATGTTTTGCAGCTTGTTTTGCATCATGGAACACACAGAAAAGAAATGGTCTCCTCTTGGGATTAAAAAATAACTTATTAAGTGAAAAATGGGCCTAAAAGGAATGTATGCTTTCAGTGTTTTCTCTTTACATTTCAATTAGTGTAGTGGTTAGGAGTTTGGATTCTCAAATCATACTTGGGTTCAAATCCTGGCTTTGCCACTTATGTAACCCTTGGCAAGACAATGTAACCTTTCCAAATCTCATTTTCCTCATCTGTAAAACAGAAGCATGTGTCAATATCTAGCTCATAAGATTAAATTAGATAGCCGTAAATGTTAGCCGCTGCAACTCCCTCCTTCTCCTTTGACTCAGAGTCCTCACCATCATCAAATCAACAGATTAGTTAAGATTCTTCAGTGACAGGTAACACAAATTACCCTGTATAACTTTAGCAAAATAGAAAAGAAATATACTCCAGCTGTGCATAATTGCTCCTAAAATTCAAAGGAAAACTAAATGAAAGCTAGAAGCAACAGGAACCAGGATCCCACAAACTAATGGTTAGTTAGTTCTCCAGGCTACTACTATCAGGAAGAATCAGTTGCAACAAACATTTTATATCCTGGGATCGATGTATTCAAAACAGAGACCTGCCCTGGTCACATGACCACCTCTTGGCCAGAAGAGAATAGGTGTTTGCCAGACAGCCCCATTAATATTGTATACTTTGCTGCTGCTGCTGCTGCTAAGTCGCTTCAGTCGTGTCCGACTCTGTGCGACCCGACAGATGGCAGCCCACCAGGCTCCCCCGTCCCTGAGATTCTCCAGGCAAGAACACTGGAGTGGGTTACCATTTCCCTCTCCAATGCATGAAAGTGAAAAGTGAAAGGGAAGTTGCTCGTTGTATCCAACTCTTCGCGACCCGATGGACTGCAGCCTACCAGGCTCCTCTGTCCATGGGATTTTCCAGGCAAGAGTATTGGAGTGGGGCGCCATCGCCTTCTCCGACTGTATACCTTGGGGGGAGGCTATTCCCCAAGGGAAAATCCACATGTCATAGTTCAAAGAAGGAGGATATGTATTCTCAGCAGCTACACATACCAGATGCCTACCTTATCCCAAGAATCTGCTTCATTAAGCTCACTTAAGGCTGCACAGCCTCCTCCCCTTACCAGCCTGTTTTAATATATGTTAGTTGCTGAAACTCATTTTAAGGAAAATAACAATGTGCCAGAGCACTAAAGTACACATGTCCCTGCTTGTTAGAAAAAGAATTATTTTATTGAAAACTTTCCTATTCAAATTCCCAGGAAATCCACTGCTTGTAACATGGTCAACTTGTATTACTCCATGTGAGCAATTATGCACTCATGGAGTTAATTTCTTTTCTATTTTGATTAAGTTAGGCAGGACAATTTGTGTTGCTTGTCACCAAAGAATCTTAACTAATCTGTTAAGCATTTAGCAATCAATAACTTGTCCTATTAAAAGGCACAAAAAGCACCCATTGAAAAACATCATCTGAAGATGACTCAGAAAAGCAGTAGTTCACCTACAAAGAAATTATTTTATTTTGTATGTTTAGTAAGGTGACATTTGGGTTTCCTCGGTGGATCCGTGGTAAAAAATCTACCTGCCAATGCAGGAGATGAATGTTCGATCCCTGGGTTGGGCAGATCCCCTGGAGAAGGAAATGGCAACCACTCCAGTATCCTTGCCTGGGAAACCCCTTGGACAAAGGAGCCTGGTGGGCTATAGTTCATGGGGTCTCAAAGAGTTGGACATGAATTAGCAACTAAACAACAAGAAAGGTGAGATTTATGCTAAGAAATTAAACTCAGAAGTAAGATTTTGTTTTGATAATATTTGTGTCGATGATAGCATTTTAGTGAGAAAGGATTAACAATAAAAAGCAGTGATGTAGTAAAAATAATAATAAACAGTAAAGAAATACATGACCTACAATCCCATTTAAATTTTCTTCCAGCTTACTAGCTGAACAAATCCAAAACAACAAATATATTCAGAGTCTGATTAATTTGGAGCTCCAAACAACTAAGTAGTTTAGTGAAAACACTTCTTATGAAGTTCAGGGCGCTAGAGACACGGAGCTGAGAAAAATCCCAGCTTTACCCTCAGCACCTATGTGACTCCAGGTGATTTACTAATCTACCCAAGGATCTCAGCCTCACTCACCTATAAGAAAAAATTTAAAGATAATGGGATGTTTTGAAGACTGAATGAGACAATGCATGGAAGGTACCTGACACTTTACCTGGCACATTGCAAGCTAGCAGGGATAAATGTCAGTATTTATATGTACAGGGCACGGGGAGAAGTGAAAGATAAACAGTACCTAATAGACAGTGATTTTATTCCCCAGAGGACAGTGGACAATGCTGGATGCATCTATGGCTGTCACAATCTGGGGGTTAGGGATTAGGGGGTTCGTCTGGCATCCAATATGTAGAGTCCAAATATAAAGCTAAGAATTCTAGAATGCACAGGATAGACCCCCACAATCAGTTCAGTTCAGTCGCCCAGTCGTGTCCAACTCTTTACGACCCCATGAATCACAGCATCCCAGGCCTCCCTGTCCATCACCAACTCCCGGAGTTCACTCAAACTCATGTCCATCGAGTCGGTGATGCCATCCAGCCATCTCATCCTCTGTTGTCCCCTTCTCCTCCTGCTCCCAGTCCCTCCCAGCATCAGGGTCTTTTCCAATGAGTCAACTCTTCTCATGAGGTGGCCAAAGTATTGGAGTTTCAGCTTCAGTATCATTCCTTCCAATGAACACCCAGCACTGATCTCCTTTAGGACGGACTGGCTGGATCTCCTTGCAGTCCAACGGACTCTCAAGAGTCTTCTCCAGCACCATAGTTCAAAAGCATCAATTCTTCAGCACTCAGCCTTCTTCACAGTCCAACTCTCACATCCATACATGACCACTGGAAAAACCATAGCCTTGATTAGACGGACCTTTGTTGGCAAAGTAATATCTCTGCTTTTGAATATGCTATCTAGGTTGGTCATAACTTTCCTTCCAAGGAGTAAGCATCTTTTAATTTCATGGCTGCAGTCACCATCTGCAGTGATTTTGGAGCCCCCCAAAATAAAGCCCCACACTGTTTCTACTGTTTCCCCATCTATTTCCCATGAAGTGACACCCCCCCCAATAGAACTATCCAAAAGAAAATGTCAGTAATGCCAAGGTTAAGAAACAAGAGAGAGAAGGAAAGTGAGAAGCAATGTGATCTAATGAAGACTCTGGAAAGGATTTGCAAGGGGAGGTACATTCAGTGCAAGGACAGGAGAATGGATCAGAGTAGCAGATTTAAAACTAGGTGAACTGAGCTTCTGCCCTACATAAACTTTTGAGTAAGTGCTCAGAATCTCAGCATTCTCATTAGTAAAATAGGCATAAAACCACTTACTTCAAAAGGTTGTAAGTAGTTATGATATTCACCCTTGACCAACCCATTATGGATGTTCACCATTTAACCAATAGGATTACACCAATGTATGTGTGCACTGACAAGCAATCCTAATTGTTAGGTTTGTTGTTGTTTAGTCACTAAGTTGTGTTGGACTCCCTGACAGGCTCCTCTGTCCATGGAATTCTCCAGGCAATAATACTGGAGTGAGTTATCAACCCTTTCTGCAGGGGATCTTCCCAATGCAGGGATCAAACCAGGACTCCCTCATTAGCAGGCGGATTCTCTACCACTGAGCCACCAGGGAAGCCCACAATTGTTAGGTACTTAACAAGAAATGGTAACTACTATACTTGTTACATGGTAGGCAACAGCTAGGTTGGAAGTCTGGCTCAGCTACCTTGGAAATACTTGGAAGGCTTTGTTAACCTCAGCAAGACTCAGTTTCGTATTATAAAGATATCAATAATCAAACTTGACTGGGATCCTTGGAAACTCTGAAATTTTGAAAAGCATTATATGTGTGTGTGCTTTTATCTGAAGAGGCTCTAAAACTGGTTTAAAACCACTGGGTTAGAGGGTGTACATTTTTTGAAAGAAAGTAATAACTAGAATTTCTGAAGACATCATTATACTGTGAAAGAGTACCTTGGAGTTTAAGAACTCAGATGTGGGAGTTTGAATTCTGCCTCTGCCAGTTACTGGCTTTACAATCTTAGAAACTGACTAAACTGTAACAAATCTCATCTATGAAATTAGGATGCTCCTGCGTCTGTACTAAGTCACTTCAGTCACGTCCGACTCTTCCACAACCCTATAGCCTGCAGTCTACCAGGCTCCTCTGTCAATGGGGATTCTCCAGGTAAGAATACTGGTTTGGGTTGCCATTCCCTCCTCCAGGGTATCTTCCCAGTAGTGACTGTCTAAAAGATACCTTGTAAAGAACAAAATGAGACAATCCCACAAATCTGGCATATCACCCAGCACATAGTACATGCTTGCTAAGAATGAGCTTCATGATGATGGTTTTTGCATAAACTGTTCCATGCCCAGATAATAGTAGATGGCTTGAGCCTTCTCTGACTCCATATAATGTACGGTATCAGGAAAATTGCAGCAATTCTGTAATTATATCATCCATCTACTTCCAGCTCAGCCAGAGGAGTCACTGATTTGGATGCACCCTCTCTATAACAATATCTATACAGCATCAGAAAGGGAACAGGAGAAGTAGCTATGAATCTGACCACATAAGATCACAAAAGTTCTTTTTACAACTGAAAGCTGTATTCAAACGTCCTCCCTCTGATAAGTGTTCACAAACTCTCCTGGGATTTCCATAAACACAATGACCTACTTGGTTTTTCACTATTCTGGGACAATTCTAAGCCTGACTCACATACATATAGAATACATACTCCACAATAACTTTTATCTATGTCCTTCATTCCTCCTGGTACCTAGCATACAAGACTTTATGCCCAGCTAACCTGAATAATGACAAACCATTGACTGTATGGACCACAAAAAACTCTGGAAAATTCTGAAAGAGATGGGAATACCAGACCACCTGACCTGCCTCTTGAGAAATCTGTATGCAGGTCAGGAAGCAATAGTTAGAGCTGGACATGGAACAGACTAGTGTCAAATAGGGAAAGGAGTATGTCAAGGCTGTATATTGTCACCTGCTTATTTAACTTCTATGCAGAGTACATCATGAGAAATGCTGGCCTGGATGAAGCACAAGCTGGAATCAAGATTGCCAGGAGAAATATCAATAACCTCAGATATGCAGATAATACCACCCTTATGGTAGAAAGTGAAGAAGAACTAAAGAGCCTCTTGATGGAAATGAAAGAGGAGAGTGAAAAAGTTGGCTTAAAGCTCAACATTCAGAAAACTAAGATCATGGCATCTGGTCCCATCACTTCATGGCAAATAGATGGGGAAACAAAGGAAACAGTGACAGACTTTATTTGGGGGGGGCTCCAAAATCACTGCAGATGGTGACTGCAGCCATGAAATTAAAAGACAGTTGCTCCTTGGAAGAAAAGTTAAGACTCAACATAGACAGCATATTAAAAAGCAGAGACCAACAAAGGTCCGTCTAGTCAAGGCTATGGTTTTTCCAGGAGTCATGTATGGATGTGAGAGTTGGATTATAAAGAAAGCTGAGTGCCGAAGAATTGATGCTTTTGAACTGTAGTGTTGGAGAAGACTCTTGAGAGTCCCTTGGACTGCAAGGAGATCCAACCAGTCCATTCTAAAGGAGATCAGCCCTGGGTGTTCATTGGAAGGACTGATGCTAAAGCTGAAACTCCAATACCTTGGCCACCTGATGCGAAGAACTGACTCCTTGGAAAAGACCCTGATGCTGGGAAAGATTGAAGGTAGGAGGAGAAGGGGATGACAGAGGATGAGATGGTTGGATGGCATCACCGACTCTGTGCACATGAGTTTGAGTAAGCTCCGGGAGTTGGTGATAGACAGGGAGGCCTGGCATGCTGCAGTCCATGAGATCGCAGAGTCGGTCATGACTGAGTGATTGAACTGAACTGAACCTGAATAAACCAGGGCTGCCTTGAAGCCTGCCTCTGCCCAACAATATCCATGAAGAATGATTCTAGGAATTTGTCAGTACATTACACAGAAAAACAGCCTAAATTCCTTCCTTATCCATCTATTTCCTCTTCCTTCAAGCAGTTGCTTAAAAAACAAAAGCACTTGGTCCCTTGTTCTACCCCATCCCACCCCCAGCTGTCCTCAGTGCCAAGCTGCTTCCATCCGGCCACACATTTACTGTCTTTATAACACCCATCCCCTCTCTTCAGGGTATAACTCCTGCAAGGCAGAGATTGGTCTGAATGCCCTTTTGTCTTTTGAAGCATTTCCCTGGAATTCTGGGTAATAAGCTCTCTATCTCATTTCATAAGGAAGCCCACCACAAGACAGTTTTCCATCCTTGGCTCAATGCCATTTAACCTTCTTCCTGGAGCTGCAAGTAGATGACCCCCTAAGCTCTCCTTACCCCCAGAACAGCATTAAGAATCAAAGGCCTCATCTGCTGCTGTCTACCTGACTTGCAGGGCAAAGTCAGTATTAATCAGGGGTGCCCTTTTTGCTACTGACAGACAAAGTAGATGTGCTCATAAGCAAGAGTTTCTTGCCAAACCCTCAGGGCTTTAAATCTTTTCCAAATAAACTGCAATTTGTAAAGAAACCCCCTAAATGATGTTGCACAAGGAAGTTAAAGCAGGCACAGAAGGATGGAGTAACATTTCACCATCTGCCTGTGATAATAATAATGCCTCTGCTTTGCAGAAATCTCTAATTGATTGTGAGACAGAAGCACAAAGATCCTGCCATAATCTAACAAAGATTATACCTAAATTACACCTTTGCAGAGGACGGGCACTACGGTCAGTGCTCCTAAGAACCAATTTTGAGCATATGAACTTACCGGAGAATGACAGGAGCCCTGGGACACAGTTGGGCAAGATGGAGCCTATTCGCTTTATTATGGTTGCTCGAAGCAATGTCAAGCTGGGGCCCCATAGAGAGCTGAGGGGTAGGGAATGAGTTCGGGACAGTGATTCCCACTGGTGGCACAGACATGCCTTAAAGCGGTGTGGATACACATTTGTCTGGGTTTCCTGTGGAGGAAGCCAGGGCTGCTCTACTCTATACAGTATTGATCTAGGAGGCTATATTTCAGGGAAGTCATGCTTTTCTACAATGGCAGAGTTCAGGCTTGAACTGGAGGGCTTAAGAAGAGCAAGCTGGAAAAAGAAGCTTTGATTTCACCATTTTCTTAAACTTCCTTTCCACAGGAAGGACCCAGCCAAGCATTGCTGGCCCACGGCAAATGGAAATTAATGACTTTGCTTACTGCCTCTTGCCCAGGCCCCCACAATCAAAAGGCCACTGATTATTATAAAGTTAAATTACAACCTGATTTTTTAAAAGTTACTACATATTTTTATATGGACAATATATCTTACATAAATGCAATATATTTATATACACATAGTGTCCATATGTACTGGGGAAGGAAATGGCAACCCAGTATTCTTACCTGGAAAATCTGGATTCATGGACAGAGGAGTCTGGCAGGCTACAGTTGATGGGGTCGCAAACAGTCAGACAAGACTGAGCAGTAACTGAGCACACACATAGTCCATATGTAATTTTATATGCATGTATGTTAGGATTCTTTGTCCTAATTAACATGAAAGCTGGGGAAAAAACATCTTTTCACCTTTTTCTTTAAGTGACAAGGAGTTAAATATCCTTCTATTGGTAACTGATCACAAACAGTTCCACTCTACCCACAGGGAAAACTAATTTCTAGTATGTACATTAGATTTATATTTCATTATTCATATTCTTTAATTTTAAAACATGAAATAGCATTGCCTTATTTTCATTATATATATTACTTTATATTTTATTATTGAGGAGAAGGGGGCAGTGGAGGATGAGATGGCTGGACAGAATCACTGACTAAATGGACACGAGTCTGAGCAAACTCTGGGAGATAGTGAAGGACAGGGAAGCCTGGCATGCTGCAGTTCATGGGGTCGCAAAGAGTCAGATAAGACTTAGCAACTGAACACAAATATACTTACATCTTGTTACTGTATGAGCATCAGTATACTATTACTCTATGGCAAATGATGCTGGTTTTCCATCTGTAGTGGGGGTTCACAAAATTTGTTTTGAATATATTAATTTAAGAAAAGTTATGACCAACCTAGATAGTATATTCAAAAGCAGAGACATTACTTTGCCGACTAAGGTCCGTCTAGTCAAGGCTATGGTTTTTCCAGTGGTCATGTATGGATGTGAGAGTTGGACTGTGAAGAAGGCTGAGCGCCGAAGTTGAACTGTGGTGTTGGAGAAGACTCGAGAGTCCCTTGGACTGCAAGGAGATCCAACCAGTCCATTCTGAAGGAGACTAACCCTGGGATTTCTTTGGAAGGAATGATGCTAAAGATGAAGCTCCAGTACTTTGGCCACCTCATGCGAAGAGTTGACTCATTGGAAAAGACTCTGATGCTGGGAGGGATTGGGGGCAGGAGGAGAAGGGGACGACCAAGGATGAGATGGCTGGATGGCATCACGGACTCGATGGATGTGAGTCTGAGTGAACTCCGGGAGATGGTGATGGACAGGGAGGCCTGGAGTGCTGCGATTCATGGGGTTGCAGAGTCGGACAAGACTGAGCGACTGAACTGAACTGAAACAGAAGTGAGTCAATTTAAAGAAAAACATTTTAATAATAACCATCACAGTGGTCTACAGCCTGGATGCAAAGCAGAAAAGTGTGGGGTTTGCTTTCTCTTAACTCCAGCTCCTCCTACTCTACCAACCACCCATTTTTTCCTCAAAAGCATGAGTTTAGGTATGAAGGTGATGAAACTCTCCTTTCCTCTACCTTGATAATCACTTGGGATCCTCACAAGCAGCCTGTCAACATATTTAGGAAAGATAATCTGAGCTGGTATTCCTATCTCTTTCAGAATTTTCCAGTTTATTGTGATCCACACAGTCAAAGGCTTTGGCATAGTTAATAAAGCAGAAATAGATGTTTTTCTGGAACTCTCTTGCTTTTTCCATGATCCAGCCGATGTTGGCAATTTGATCTCTGGTTCCTCTGCCTTTTCTAAAACCAGCTTGAACATCAGGAAGTTCACGGTTCACGTATTGCTGAAGCCTGACTTGGAGAATTTTGAGCATTTCTTTACTAGTGTGTGAGATGAGTGCAATTGTGCGGTAGTTTGAGCATTCTTTGGCATTGCCTTTCTTTGGTATTGGAATGAAACTGACCTTTTCCAGTCCTGTGGCCACTGCTGAGTTTTCCAAATTTGCTGGCATATTGAGTGCAACACTTTTACAGCATCATCTTTCAGGATTTGAAATAGCTCACCTGGAATTCCATCACCTCCACTACTAGCTTTGTTTGTAGTGATGCTGTCTAAGGCCCACTTGACTTCACATTCCAGGATGTCTGGCTCTCGGTGAGTGATCACACCATTGTGATTATCTGGGTCATGAAGATTTTTTTTGTACAGTTCTTCTGTGTATTCTTGCCACCTCTTCTTAATATCTCCTGCTTCTGTTAGGCCCATACTATTCGGTTGGACACAACTGAGCGACTGAACTGAACTGAACTGAATCTGAGCTGAGAAGGTTAGGTTTTTTCATACCAGAAATTAGCAGAAAGAAAAAAACAAAAAACAATGAAACAATCCAAAGGCCCTTCCAGACTCGCACAATCTGGGGGTTTTAATGGCAAAAAGCAGCCATTTATTATTAGACAGATACCATTATGTACCAGCTGGAAAGCAAGATTTCCTAAATGGAGAAAGTTTCATGTTTGCTTTTTAGCTTTGGAACCACCCTATTTATGGGTGATTCAGACTTAGACGAGGTCTGACCTAAGTCTGAATCTCTTCACCTAACAAATGAGGGCCTACTTCCCAAAGGAAATTATGAGTATTGGGCACTTAACCCAGGGTCAGGCACACAGATGTGCTCAAGGAGAGTTATTATTACTACTATAATTATCAACAATGTTCATTAAACCACATAGCTATAGTGATGATTATTCTAACAGGAGCTTTCCACTTTCAAAAAGTGCAGGTACCTTAGTAATCATTTACCCTTATTCTGGGCTACAGTACAACTTTAGCTTCCTCAGGCAATTCATTTAGCGTTTTTCATTCAGCACTTACTTCCTTATATACAAGCCACATTTCTAGACACTGGGGAAACAGCACTGAACAATGCACAGCAAAGTCCTTGCCCCGTGGCTGCCATTCTGGAGGGGAGAGAAACAATACAGCTACTAAGGGAATACTGATTGCAGTAGATCTAGCAGTGGGGAATGCGAGAGAAGAAAAAAATGAATTTTGATCTGGCAAAGGCCTTGTCCATTAAGACAAAGGCACTGTCTCTTCTGGAGTACTTCAGGTTGCTCAAGACCTTTAGATAGTAAAATCTGATCTTTGGGCCAACAGTCTCTTGGCATGATTTCAGAGGCAAGCGCTCAAACAGTAAAAAGGAAAACTATTTCCTCTGCATATTTGCTGACATCTAAAAGCAAGGGGAAAGGGACTTCCCTGGTTGTCCAGTGGTTAAGAATCTGTCGTGCAATGTAGGAGGTGTGGGTTCCATCCCTGGTCGGGGACCTAAGATCCCTCATGCTGCAGAGCAACTGAGCACACAAGCCACAACTGGAGAGTCTGCACACCAAAACAAAAAGATCCCGCACTGATGAAGATCCTGCATGCTGCAACTAAGACCTGAGTCAGCCAAATAAATAAACACTTTTTAAATAAAATAAAAACAAGAGGAGAGATGGGAAAAAAAAAAAAACAGTACTTTCTGTGGCAGCCAAAACTGGACTATCAAATACTGAGCACGTATGGGATGCCACTCCTAGTCCCTGGAGTGGAAAATATAATCAAGTTTCTTCTTCCCTGCTGAGCCTAGAACCAGCTTCACAAATTTTTTCAGCACAGTTCTCAAGGCAACCACCATCAGTGATTCAAGTTAGCATAAGAGATGAAATCTGTGTGTCATCATGAGTTTGAAGTAAGGTTTAAATGCAAATATATTTTCAGCAAGGTAGCATACTGACATAAAAATCACATAAAGTACCAAATGACTAGTCCTCTCCCAAGAGCACATCTTATCAGGGATGGGAAATAGCTAAGAAGGAATGCTGTAAGTGTATAAGGGTTTCGAAGGATGCACACCGAGGAAAGGAGGACATCTTTTATAATCCCACCCACGTTCTTTTCTGAACGGGTGTCATAAGGCGCTTCCACACACCCTGTGATTTGAAGGAACCACCTCCATTCACGTACCTCTGCCTTTCACACAGACACCTAGTTGAGCCCACAAATTATAGTGCTCCCAAATGGCAGCTCTGTTCTTCCAGGTATACAGGCCAAACACCCTGGAGCTCATCAGCACATCCTTTCAGCCTGACCTTCAGGAGATTAACAAAATCCAATCATTTCTCGCCAACTCCACCTCTACCTCCCACATCAAGCCACCACCATGTCTTGGCTATGCCTGCAATAATTCTCTAACAATCTCAGCTTCTGCCTGTGCTCATGCACTGTCTCTTTTCACTCAAAAGCCTCCTAACACCTAAGTCAGATTACAACTCTGGTCAAAAACAGCCTGTACCTGCTCATCTCACCCAGAGCAAAACCCTACGAGGCCCTTGCTGCTGTGGTCCCCAGCCATCTCTCCCGGCTTTTCTCCACTACTCCCCACCCCGACCCCTTGCACTCTTCCCTCCAGCCTCACGTGCATCCAAGTTTTCCTCCAATAGGCGTGGCATGTTTCTACCTCAAGAGTTTTGCACTTGCTGCTTCCTCTGCCAAGGATACTTTTCCTCTGGGGAGCCATGTGGCTGCTCCCTTAAGACAGTCAAGATGGCCCTGAGATGCACTGGCAGATGCGCTGCACTCCCTATCAAAGCACACAAGCCAGCCCCCACCTCCACCCTGCCACCCTACCCTGCTGGATCGTTCTTCATGGCACTGTCACTACCCGACATCATCTCATCACCTTATCTCTCTCCCTCCCCCACCCCTCCTTCCTTCCTGCAATCACTATCTGTCCCCCAACAGAATATGAACTACATCAGAATGAGGACATGCTCTACTCTGTTCATGTCTGTGCCTAGAATAGGGTCAGGCCCAGAGCGGGTGCTCCAACTGATTTGATTAAAACTCGATGATGGCAGAGAAGCGCCCCATGATGCAGAAGGAAGAAACTGTGGCATCTACAAAATACAGCTGCTTTGCTTGAGTGGCTTGAGCTAGTTCTCCCATAACAGTGGGTGATAGAGGTCTAAGCACATAATGATAGTGCTGGGGTGACAGGAAGTGAAAGACTTTTACTCTTGGAAGAAAGCCAGATTTGATCATATGATAGATTTGCTCAATGGCATTTAGGTTTTATGGCTATAAAGCAATATTCTTATTTCTTAAACTCTTTTCTAAGAAAAAATAAATAAAACAGAAAACCTTTGATCTGTCAGTCTGAAACTGCACTCCTGAAACAAAACATTTTACACTTCATTTTTGATAACACAAGGTTTATTAAAAGGTAGCTATTACGTTACTGCAGAGTCAACTGTATACATGCAAAGATTTAGCATGCTGTCAAAAGGTTTCCTCATTGGAAGTGATAGCTACTCCTAAGCCAGTGATGGTTTTGAGCATTTCATTTATCCAGTTTAACCTGTAAAAGAAACTGGTTACACCAAGCTAGCTCAAGGCAGGTAGGAGGAGCCAATGGAAGCAACTTGGAATCCAGAGTTTGAGATCTGACTCTGTCACTCACCAGTCTGACTGAACCTTCATCTTTTCATCCACAAAGCACTGATCACTGGATTACCTACCTTGCCCACTGCATCTTTCACTACCTTAAAGTGTGCATTTGGAGGGTCACCCAAGACAGGACTGGGGGTTGGGGACCCCATGTATTTGGCTCACCAGGATGAGCAGAGCACCCGACACATGACAGGCACCTATGTGCAGATGAGGAAACAGTATCAGTAGTTAAGCAACTTGCTCCAAGCCCCCAGTTATCAGGTGCCAGAGTCAAGACCTGATCGTCTGACTCCAAGTCCATGCTCTTCACCAGTATGTACTGAATACTGTGCAGTACATCCACGTAAATTTATCACTCAATATGTGCGCAGTAATGTTGGTGCTTCTCTTTTTGCTCAAGGAAAAGCTGCTTTAGCACTCTATCACCCTTAATTTTTTTCCCTCAAAAAGAAAATCAATGCCTGGGAACAAAGGGAAGTCTAACAATGAGACAAGAGGGCAGTCAGGCAAAGGTAAGCAGGCCTCGTTTCAAGTTGCTTGTTGTTGCTGTTTTTTAATATTCTTTTACACCTTGTTTATTTTTTAATTAATTATTTTATTTTTGGCTGTGCTGAATCTCTGTTGCTGTGCACAGGTTTTCTCTAGTTGTGGTGCACCGGCCTCTTACTGCTGTGGTTTCTCTTGCTGTGGAACATGGGCCTTCATGTGCAAAGGTTCAGTAGTTGCGTCCAGTGGGCTCCAGCGCACAAGCTCAATAGTTGTGGTGCATGGACTTAGCTACCCTGTGGCATGTGGAATCATCCCAGACTAGAGATGGAACCTGTGTCCCCTGCATTGTCAGGCAGATTCTTAACCACTGGACCACCACGGAAGTCCTCATTTCAAATCCTAATTCCTCACACTGACCTTTCCGGCATTCCTCCAGTGAGTGTCTGAACTGTGTCGTCATAACCTGGAAGGCAGTTCTGCCACCAGGAAGGCCAATGAGAACATTCTGACAACTCACTGGTTAGTAACCCAAGGACTATTAAAATCTCTTTTCAGTTTCTCTGCCTTTTCAGGGCAAACATGTAGACTTCAGTAGTTATGACCATTAGCTGGCCTGATTCACAAGCAGTTCCTAATTAAGTAGGACTATTGAACACTGTGAGATATGAAATCTCTTGCTGCTAAATTGCACACAGGCCAAAAGCAATGAAAATCTGTTTAGATATCCACAGTGCGTTATATTTGGGGACCAGCAGTTATGAGACACTGAGACCAATCATCATTAAGACATCCCTGTCTTGGCTGCCAGAGAATGAAGGTCCCCACACAGAGCTACCTGCCCAGATAATGGTCAAGAGGCTGATGAGGCATTAACGAGTCTATGAATCAAAGTTCACCTAACAAACAATGCCTCCAAAGGCCTTGGCTTCTAGTTATTTCTGTTTGACTGTATCTTGGAACTAACTGTGGAACAAGATGACTGTGTTTAGATGTCTTCATTAGTGGCCTATCCTTAAACATCCCAACCTCATTTCTTTCTCAGAAAAATGAATAAAGAGGTTCTAAGTTATACTCCAGTATTCTTGCCTGGAGGATCCCATGAGCAGAGGAGCCTGGCGGGCTGCAGCCGATGGGGTCACAAAGAGTTGGACATGACTGAGCGATACAAGGTTATATTAAACACAAGGGTTATATTAAAAAAAAGTCCAGATACTAAAAAAAGGCAACTGTATTCATTCCTTTGCACTAAATGTATTTGTTTCTGTGATTCTTTCTCTGGGAAAACTTAAGTGTATATTATCAGGAGTTACTAGTTGGTAGTTACCAACTAGGGCTGAGTTACTGGTCAGCCCTTATTATATACTAGGCACCATGCTGGGAGCTTTGCATATGTCAACTGAGTTACAGAGCCTGAGGTGGCCCCAAAAAGCCTTCTGTGCCTGGTCATTTCCTTGCTGTGTGTTCTCACAGCACCAAGTGCCTCTCTGTCACTAGTGAAATTGAAAATGTTAGTTGCTCTGTCGTGTCCGACTTTTTGCGACCCCATGGACTACAGCCCACCAGGCTCCTCTGTCTATGGAATTCACCAGGCCAGGCAAGAACACTGGAGTGGGTTTCCATTCCCTTCTCCAAAGGACTTTCCTGATCCAGGGATCAAACCCAGGTCTTCCACATTGCAGGCAGATTCTTTACTGTCTGAGCCACCAGGGAAGCAAGCCTATCATAAACTCCTTTGTGTGATTATTTTACATCTCTCTCTTGAACTGAACTATATGTTCACCAACACTGTGTTTATTTTTGTTCCCCGTTATAACCCCAGCATCAAACACAGCACCCAGCACACAGCTGGTGTTCAATAAATATTCAACAAACAAGTGATGGAAGCACATAAAGGTTACGACACCTCCCAGGTTGATAGAGCCCGTAGGTAGCAGAGTCAGGATTTGAACTCAGCCTCCAGAGACGACTTCCCTGGTGGCTCAGATGGTAAAGTGTCTGTCTACAGTGCGAGAGACCCGGGTTCAATCCCTGGGTTGGGAAGATCCCCTGGAGAAGGAAATGGCAATCCACTCCAGTATACTGCCTGGAAAATGCCATGGACAGAGGAGCCTGGAAGGCTATAGTCCATGGGGTCGCAGAGAGTCGGACACGACTGAGTGACTTCACCCCAGAGACCAGCACATGGTCTCTTGGGGCTGGGCAGGTTTTTGCATCAAAACACATCAAACAAGGAACAAACAAGAGCAACTATCACTATCACCACAGTCTGTACAAACATAAGAAGGCAAAAGAGGGTTTCTCTATGGTTATTGAGGTATATTACTCATTCAGCAATACATAAATTGTGAACTTCCTGATGTTCAAGCTGGTTTTAGAAAAGGCAGAGGAACCAGAGATCAAATTGCCAACATCCGCTGGATCATGGAAAAAGGAAGAGAGTTCCAGAAAAACATCTATTTCTGCTTTATTGACTATGCCAAAGCCTTTGACTGTGTGGATCACAAGAAACTGTGGAAAATTCTGAAAGAGATGGGAATACCAGACCACCTGACCTGCCTCTTGAGAACTCTGTATGCAGGTTAGGAAGCAACAGTTAGAACTGGACATGGAACAACCGACTGGTTCCAAATAGGAAAAGGAGTATGTCAAGGCTGCATATTGTCACCCTGCTTATTTAACTTATATGCAGAGTACATCATGAGAAACGCTGGACTGGAAGAAACACAAGCTGGAATCAAGATTGCCGGGAGAAATATCTATAACCTCAGATATGCAGATGACACCACCCTTATGGGAGAAAGTGAAGAGGAACTAAAAAGCCTCTTGATGAAAGGGAAAGTGGAGAGTGAAAAAGTTGGCTTAAAGCTCAACATTCAGAAAACAAAGATCATGGCATCTGGTCCCATCACTTCATGGGAAATAGATGGGGAAACAGTAAGAAACAGTGTCAGACTTTATTTTTGGGGGCTCCAAAATCACTGCAGATGGTGACTGCAGCCATGAAATTAAAAGACACGTACTCCTAGGAAGAAAAGTTATGACCAACCTAGATAGCATATTCAAAAGCAGAGACATTACTTTGCCAACTAAGGTCTGTCTAGTCAAGGCTATGGTTTTTCCAGTAGTTATGTATGGATGTGAGAGTTGGACTGTGAAGAAGGCTGAGCGCTGAAGAATTGATGCTTTTGAACTATGGTGTTGGAGAAGACTCTTGAGAGTCCCTTGGACTGCAAGGAGATCCAACCAGTCCATTCTGAAGGAGATCAACCCTTGGATTTCTTTGGAAGGAATGATGCTAAAGCTGAAATTCTAGTACTTTGGCCACCTCATATGAAGAGTTGACTCATTGGAAAAGACTCTGATGCTGGGAGGGATTGGAGGGAGGAGGAGAAGGGGACAACAGAAGATGAGATGGCTGGATGGCATCACTGACTCGATGGACGTGAGTCTGAGTGAACTTTAGGAGTTGGTGATGGACAGGGAGGCCTGGCATGCTGCAATTCATGGGGTCGCAAAGAGTCAGACACGACTGAGCGACTGAACTCACTCACTCACAGACTCATTATAGAATGAACAGGCTTCCCAGGTGGCATAGTTGTTAAAGAATCAGCCTGCCAACACAGGAGATACAAGTTCAATCTCTGGGTTGGGAAGATCCCCTGGAGAACAAAATGGCAACCACTCCAGTATTCTTGCTGGGATAAATTCATGAACAGAGGAGTCTGGTGTGCTATAGTCCATAGGGTCACAGAGTTGGATATGACTAAGTACGAAGCATGAACAAATAGAATAACATTAGTGAGCACAAAAATAAATTAGAAAAGTTTTAAAGTACAGTAAAATCATGACCAATCTTTCCTTAGGGTCTCTCTTCACTTCCTATTCATATTGATTCAAGTTTATTATTATTATTAATATTATTATAACTGAACACTTAGGACCCAAAGGATGCTGACCAGTGGAAAATGCCAAATTCTTAGTACTCCAACAAGCAAACCTAACTGACAATAATTTTCTTACTTGGCTCATAGGAGAAAATAAAAGCGCATCCCTGAGCTGGTACCTGGCACATAATAAGGATGCTATTATTGTTGATATCATTTATTCTTATTTATTTGTTCTCTTGTGATGACTGGCAGCTAGGAGCCTGAGCTTTGGAGTTAGTCAGACGTGGACATAGAAACTCATGTTACTGTGAGGCATTGGCCAAGTTATGTAACCTCAATATTTCCTCATCCATAAAATAAAGATGATAACGCTATCTATTCTTTAAGTGCTTGGCATAGAATCTGGCACAGATCGGTACCACCAATGGTACCTATTTTCATCATCTTCTCATTATCAATATTTAGCCAGGTGTGAGCAGGAAGAGTTTCACCTTAGTCATGTGAGTAAAACTTCCAGAAAGACAACTTCCATGCTGGACTCAGCCCACTCCATTTATCCTGCTAGAAAACAGCCACCTTACAGCTGGTTTTTCCCCCTTCTTTTCTCCTTAAAATTCAGTT
Source organism: Ovis canadensis (assembly GCF_042477335.2). Classification (NCBI taxonomy): domain Eukaryota; kingdom Metazoa; phylum Chordata; class Mammalia; order Artiodactyla; family Bovidae; genus Ovis; species Ovis canadensis. Next base: position 54,971,007 of record NC_091263.1, on the reverse strand, counting down.
CTGATTTTTCTATATCCCAATAAAGCTTTATAAATAAATATGAGGAAAAAAAGAGTCTTGCCTTGGAATCTGGAAATCTGACCTTTGATACTTATCTTGTAAATGCAAAGTTGTAGGTTATAGGTTTCATTTCCAGTGTTTCTCCACCCCACCCCCCACCAGTGGTTCCATCTTTCCCTCAGTGGTCCTCCTAGTCTCAACAAAGCATGAAACATACATTCGCCACAACCCGGTCAGGGATATCCAGGCTGGAGACTGTTAGAGCAGGGGCTCCCCACAGGAGCTCGCCAATGCATCTAATACACAGTTGTTTACACTTCTTACCATGCTATCTAAGGCCCAACATTATTCAGTCCAAACAACTTTGTGCTTGCCACCAGGGCTAAAAAGTGCTCTTTTCCTTAAGAACAGCAATTCAATCCAGTAGACTCGTGGGGCATATGCCAACATACCCTCTCCCTTCACATGTGAATTTCTGCTGGCTATTCTGTGGCAAAACTATCTAGTCATTGATTCACAAGTAATTACTGAGTGCTTGTTCCAGGTGCTGGGGATACATGAGAAAGAATGGTGATTTCATGTAGCCCACATCCTAGAAGGGACACAATAATTAAAGTAAATATGTAAAAAAAATACACAGTCACAATCGGAAAACAGTAGAAAACAAGGTAACCAACCTTAGGTTGGAAGAGAAATAGCTGAAGCCCGGTGGAAACTAGGAGTCTACCAGGTAAGGAGAAAGCACTGTGTTGAGAGAGAACCTGGCAAAATAGTGGCACTGAAACTTGATCCAGAAGGATGGTGTACAGAGAGCAAGAGAGCAGTGAATCAAGAGGTAGAGAAACAGGCAGAGACCAGCTACTTGGTGGGAAAAAAAATGAGAAGGATGACGGTAGCTAGAAAAGGAAGGGTGACGATAGAAAAGGAAAGAAGCCCTATTCTAAAAATATTCCTAAGATAAAACAGAGACACTCTGCCAATAGAATGGGGTTGGGGGGCGGGGAGGGCATGGTGAGGGTGAGGCAGGCACCCAGAAAGACTCCTAGGTTTGTGGCCTGCATAAACAGATGAGCACAGGTGCCGTTTATTAACCTACGAATTTATTCCTCAAAATACCTTGGAATAGTTGAAAGGAGATGATGAGGGGACAACCACATAAAATCGCATACAACTCAGAGGAAAAGGCTGGACTGGTCATTGCGGCTTGTGAGAAAGAAGAAAGTCTGTGAAGAAGAGGGCTTGGGAGCACTGAATAAAGAGAAAGACAATGCGCCTTAACATGAGAAACGCATGGATAAAACTGTAGCAGAATTCCATAAGCTCAGAGCCAGGGATTTTTCTCCAGGACGAAGATCATCTCCCAAACAGCCAAATGACCCTATACAACATACCATTGTATAGTCATGTTAGAATCTTATCAGCTGCACAAAATCAGTTGTATAATATCATTAGTCCCCTCCTTCCAACCAAAAAATGCTGGCAAAGATAAAAGGAAACATTGAGGAAAATTCTTGGATTTCTTTACAAAAACAATATTTACAACAGGTAAATGGCCCATCAGTTTTTCTACTGTTTCTCAAACATTTCTAAGTGAAATCCCCAGAATAACAAAAGAGAATGATCCTAGAGTCCTGGCAGGGTACAGTCTTATGCTTCCCTCTCCAAACGAAAACAATTTTTAAACACTAGTGTGGTACTTTAAAAATTCATTCAAGTTGTGCATACCATTGCATAATATATATGAATTTATATACATATATGATACATATATCCATGTAATACTTTTAATATATATGTTTAATTTTCCCAAATATTTAAGTAAAAATAATGTGCTATGAATGTGCCTCAATTAGCCTACGACATTGGGGAATGCCCTTGTCCAGAGCTTTGCATGCAGTGTAGAACTCATTATCTAAGTTGAGAACCATGAAATTAATCTGAGATGGACTAAAGAGGTTTTTCCTTGGAGCAGGGACTAGAGTCATGACCTCTGGAAGTCACTCTTCATTTCCCCTAATCCTATAATACATATTAACAATAATATTAACATTAAAATCACACTCAGTGGTTTTTAAATTCAGTCACAAGAAGGTAGTCACTATGGTACATGGTAGGGTACATGTACTTCAGGGAAGGTACCACTTTAAAGATGTGGAAACTGAGACACAGAGTGGTAACTTCACTCTCCTAAAGAGGAACAGCCCAAGAGTGCTGGCATCATAATTAGAACCCAGACAATCCTAGTCTATGCATAACTACTATTGATTTCCCTGCTATTTATTTTTAGTATACTCTTCTTGCTACTCTCAGGCTTCCCAGGTGGCTCAGTGGTATAGAATCTGCCTACCAATGCAGGAGATGCAGGAGACACAAGTTCAATCCCTGGGTCAAGAAGATCCCCTGGAATAGGAAATAGCAACCCACTCCAGTGTTCTTGCCTAGAGAATTCCATGGACAGAGGAGCCTGGTGGGCTACAGTCCATGAGGTTGGAAAGAGTCAGACATGACTGAGTGCAGGCACTTCCTACTTTCACCAGTGGTTTATAGTTGGTGATAGTCAAAAGCAAAAACTAAAAGGCATGCTTCAAAACTGGAAAAAAAAAAAAGCTTTATCTTCCCAAAACATAATTTTATTTAACTGAAAAAAATATGTGTGCAAATTGGACATTTTGGGTACATAAAGTCAAGTGCTACTGATTAAGTAAATGAGTGATGAATCATAATATCAACACTAGTCATTAAATAAAATTGCATTTAAATTAGATTTGCCAGATAGTTTATAGTACAAAAAAATATATAATGAGCGAACTTTAAGGAAAGCTTCCAATAATTTTATTCTTAAAACCTATATAATAATGGACTCTCTGGGACTATTTTATACAATGACTGCAAATAGAAAATGGGAGAGCAAACGCCACGATGCTTTCTGTTTCTCTCAACATTCCTCTAGAGTGGCATCTTTTAAGCAACATGAGACAGGATTTAATTCACCCAAGAGAGGTCACCTTGCTTGAGGGGTAGGTTCCTTCTGTCTAAATTCAGTTTACTCAACCAAATGTACCACAGAACGGAAAGCGGGGCATATTCCTGTCCTGAAATTCTTCCTATATTAAATAAAATTGCCTTACTTTTGTAGCAAATGAGCCATGAGATACAATGCCAGAAATTGATCTGGAAGAGTGAGTACATATTCTGAAAAAGCATGTCTGTATATTTTGTAATAAAAAGTCCCTGGACAGCCCTGAATACCACAGAAGCTGTAAGAGGGCATAGGAATGCAAATAGGGACAAAAAGACTGAATGCATTGTCACTGAAAGAGACATTTATTCTTCTACAAACATATACACTGACCGATTGCTAATTTTATCTGATGCGTGGTTCTCAAGTGCCTCAGTGAAATGTCACTGCCCTGGAGCTTCATTACTCCCCCAGTACAATTTTCTGTTATTTCCTTCCTAGAACTTTTCAAAATTGTTTCCTCTTTTTTGCTAATTATCTATGACCCCTTTATCTGCCAGGTGCCTTGTCATATCAGCAGTGCCTAGCTCAGTGCCTGGCACCCAGCAAGAAATTCTAAAAAAAATATTTGCTGAATGAACAAAATAAGCCATGAATGGCAAGCACAAAACAACATTCCTTTGAGTTCATTCTTACAAACCAGATTCTATTTCATTTCATTCAATATTTTTATTTACTGGCTGTCTTCTGAAATCACTCTAGGTTCTCATTAATAGGGAAAAACTGATTCTATCTTCGGGGGGGGGGGGCGCGAAAAACTTTCAGTCACTTGCTCCAAAGGTCTTTTAAAATGATGTTGTAGTATAAATTGGTTCGAAAGCAAGGTCCAACATTTTATTACCTCCAGATTTATTCAGAAAAGCTGAAGGCCTGTGATAAGGCTCATTAAATCGCTGAAGGGCCTATATTCACATGCCTTTCACACAAAAGGTCTCAACTTAATGCCAGGTAATTACTGTTCATTTTCCCCTGGTTATTTCTATTTCCTGAAGATTCCCAGGGAAGCTGGCCTTAGTGGACACTCCCTGCAGTTTCACACGTGAGCACAGTAAGAAGGGTCATGTTTACCAGAGGATCTTCCTGAAGCTGCATCTAAGGAAGGAAAGATGACACTGACTCTAGGGACCAGAATTTAAACACAGATCATCTATATGTCACCCTCCTTCCAGAATCAAGGCCAAGAGAGACAAGTTTCTGGCATACCAAGTGGCTTCTGTCTACATCTTAAATATATCACTTTTTACAGTACACATATCCTCTTCCACATATATAGGATCGTAGATGTGGCCTCTAGCTCCAGCTCTCTTGTTGCTGTTTGGTTGCTAAGTCATGTCTGACTCTTTGCAACCCCAAGAACTGTAGCCTAGCAGGTTCCTATGCCCATGGGATTTCCTAGGCAAGAATACTAGAGTCAGTTGCCATTTACTTCTCCAGGGGATCTTCCCAACCCAGGGATTGAACCCACGTCTCTTGCATCTCCTGCATTAGCAGGCAGGTTCTCTACCACTGAGCCACCAGCTAAGCTTTATGGTAAATATAATCCTAGTGCCATTGGACCCATCAGTGGTACCAAGACATTCAAATTTCACTATGTGAGAACCAGCCCAATAGACAGTGAACACTGAAATTTTTTTTAAAAAATCCAATTTTGGGCATTTTCATTTCAGTTTGACAGGGAAAAGTGAGATAGCTCTTAGAGGTCACTGAAGCCACCAACCCCGAACTATACATGCTTTTATATTTAGTCAGTTGTTGGCTCTAATTCACCTATCCCCACTACAATGATTCAACCTACAAACTTCTCTCTCGGCTTTCCTCACTTCAGCAGTGTCCATGGATGATGAGCCAGGTCATTCATGAGAGTCCAGCTTCTTAAAAATACTACCCACAATCCAGGGAATTCTAGGAAGGGCAATGACTGGGTACAGAGTGAAATGTCAATAAATACTGTTCATTATAATTGTTGCTGTTCTTACCAAGAACAGCACCCCATTTTCCAAAATACTTTCTTTATTTGTGCCTACAATGCCACAAAGATTTTCTGATGAGGCTTAATACTTTGCTCTTTTTTTTAAACTTGAAGCACAATGATTACAAATATAGACTTTGAATTCAAAGAGCCTTGGACTTGAATTTCTACTCAACTTAATTTTTGACTGGTTATTCTACTTCTGTATATAGCTAAAGAAAGACACACATGGGTTCTATGTGTTAGACAAATGAAAATCAATGGAAACAATAAAATAATCTTCTATTTAACAAGTCTCTCCATTTGTTTTTCAAAATCTCCAGCCTATTGAATGTGCCTCAGCCTCCACTCTTTCCCTCTTCAAACTTCAGCACCTCCTTCTCCAGCTTCTCACTGCACTGGGCTGTGAGAACACAAACAGTTTTCTGGTACAAACATCCTCAGAGTTCTGCCACAAACACAGATGCCTGTGAAAATTACACAAAACTTCCCAGTGAGAAGCAGCAAAACAAGGTCGATTTCTTACATGGCTCCTTAGCTACAAGAGCTAGTTAGGTATAATAGCCAAGAGCGTAATCTCTGAACTCAAATAACCTGGGTTCGATTCTCTGCTCTGTTACCAGGATGAGAAAGATGGCTTTATCACAGAGCATGTCACATCAGTTCACCATGTAGAAATAGGGTTGATAATAATATCAAGTTCAATGGGCTGTTACATGGATTAAATAAGATTATTACAGGTTATTCTGTAAAACCCTTAGTAATGGTATCTCTTATATAGGAGACAGTCAATAAACATTATTATATTTAGACACATCTTGGGTATGTGGCTTCCAGAAGTCTGTTTATCTTAGATGGTCGCTATAGAAAGGCAATATATAGATTAAGTCCTCCAAAGGAGTAAACGTTAGCATATTTGAACTTGGAGTCTTGATCTTAAAAGGTTACAGAGAATTCTTAATTCACAACAAATCAGGAATCACAGGAAAGGGAATACATACTCCCTTGGCTTTCCCAGCAAGCCAATTCTACCTAAAATGTCAGGAGACCTTTCTCATTTCCAGAGATGTTTCTGGAAATACCAACTGCTAATTGGTTTTCAAGATTCATTCCTCAAAAGTGACATTTTTTCAACATTTTTTAAACTAGTAAGATGTTAATATGATTTGTTAAGAGGATAACCAAAATACATTGGAAAAAACAGGAAGTGCCTGCTTCTTTTTCCTGCCCCACCCTCACATTATGCTTGTTCCCTTAATGGTAGAAGATGGATACTCTTCAGCCAAGTAAAAGGAAAAAAAAAAGTGAATAATGTAGTACCACTAGGATCTAGTTCCTTGAGCCCCCAGCCCATTCCTGACAGGTTCACAATTCAGAGCATGGATAACTACGTGGACAGAACAGAAAAGTTAGGAAGGCAGGGGGTGAAAAATTAGAATCATACCACTGAAGAGAGATAAATCATACTCTCTTCTACACAGCAAACAACATAGTACACAGACATATCAAGTCTGGGTTTGGGTGACTGCTGGAACAAAATGTGTTTTGAGATCAGAACTGTATATTTGAAACCCACTGGCATAACACTGGCCTATGTGTCTGAGTTCAGCAGTAAAAGGTCAAAATTCCCTGTGTCTAGGACTGTCCATCAAGCTAACCAGGGCAGAGCCTGGAGGAGGGCATGGCAACCCACTCCAGTCTTCTTGTCTAAAGAATCCCATGGACAGAGGAGCCTGGTGGGCTATGGTCCGTGTGATCACAGACAACGGAAATGACTTAGCATGCACGCACAGCCAGGGCAGAGAGGCTTTCTGTGAATGTTCCATCTCTCTTCAAACCCCACCATCCTTCAGTTAACAGAGGGCAGTTAATGCACATATATGATAACATTGTGGTAAATATTTACCAACTGCTGAGGGACAGGGAGATGCTCATACTGTAGTGTTTGCCAATTTCCACGGTGTAAACACATTCACCATGTCTGATATCACCACAGGAAGGTGAAAAGAGATGCATACAGTCAGCTCTGACAAATAGGTACAAGCAGATTTCAACAATGCCTAAACTGTGCTTTAAGGGATGAAAACCTCACTGACAAAGATCCTTTTCAGGTATACGTGGTTGATGTCAAAGCAGCTTTTATATGGCAAATTATCAGAGTTCAAGTATTATTTAAGTACTGGAAATGGAAAGATAATTTCTAATCCATTTTCTATCTGAATGAAATGTTAACTTCTATCATCCATCTGTGCACTTCCTCTTCTAGTAAATGTGATTTTTTAAAACTTTCTTTTCTCTTTTCAGCTCTGCATCTGCTAGTGTTTTCCATTTGCCAGCTCCCAACATGTCCCCAATTACTTCTTTTTTATTTTATAGCCTACATGCTGATGTTCCATCAGTTACAACTGCTGGGTTCCACTGAGCATTAACAGTCTGCAGTGCCTCTAGGAGGGTACATAATTCACTAAGTATACCAAGCCTCTTTTTCTCCAAAGAGTATTGTTTAATATAAATACAGTGTGAGGTTAATGTAGTCCCAAAGAAAGGTTTTTTTCCCTTAGAAGCATCAAAAATGGGAGGACAAAAAAAAAAAAAAGCATGATTCATAGAAGACTGGTTTATACACTAGAATAAGAAATCACATGAATTTAAGAAGTATTATTTCAACTGGCATATTTTTACTGAACAAAAAGCAAAAAATTAATTGAATATATGAATAAGTTGATATTTTAACCTATTCAATCAAAATATTTTTGCCATAAGAAAAGGAAGCTGAAACTACCCCATGTTAGGCATACAAATGCTTGAAAACAATAGATCTCCAAAATTATTTTAGTCAAAAATGAAGTAAAATGAAAGATCAAGAAAAAAATTGTTTTTAATTTGACTTCTCTTATAAATACACAATCATCATCCATAAAAAGTTCCTGAATAACCTAATAGATTACCTGTAAATTTCCAAGTATGTAGGAGGAACCCAAAAGCAAATGCCTCAAAAATAATAAAAAGCAAACCACTTTACTCTAATAGTGACTTCAAACAGGTACTATTTTCCAAAGTTTTATAAAAACTCCTTCTGGCAAACACCTACCTTTTATTTAAGAGGTGAACAAAGAAAAAATCAGGTTTAACTCTTCAAAACTATTTAGCTTTAGACCAGAGTTGTACAAAGTAAGAATGGCAGAGCAGCTTGCACTTAGGTGGTGGGGTGGAGAAGAGTGGGGAGGAACGGGAGGAGGTGTTATCTTTGAAAGGCATTTTAAAGATAATAACAGCAATATTTAATATTTACGGAATATCAAGCAACACTTCCCAGGGGACAGTGTTAAAGAACACTGATAAAGAACTTGGCTCTCATTGCATGAGACATAAGAGATGAGGGTTCAATCTCTGGGTGGGGTTAGAAAGATTCCATGGAAAAGGAAGTGGCAACCCACTCTGGTATTCCTGCCATGGACAGAGGAGTCTGGCAGCTACAGTCCATAGGATCACAAAGAGTCAGACACGACTGAAGCGATGCAGCACACATGCAAGCAACACAGTAAGCCTCAACATACATAATCTTCTCCCGTATCCACACTACTACAAAACAAGTATTACTAATCTCATTTCACAGATTAAGTAACTAGAGAGAGTTACTGCTCACAATTTTAAGTAAATGACCAAAGTCTAGAGCTTATCCAAGTCTTATCCTCAGTGGGAAAAGGCAGGGGTGAAGTCCATGTTGGTTGAAGGCATCAGTCACTTGCTTTCATGCTGCAACTTCTAATTTCCAGACATGGTGTTAGCAACCAAAATTTCACCTTTAAAACTTGTTAGAAAGATGCTATTTCTACAGGATAGGCTCAGAGGCCAGACTACTGCTCCCCCACCCACTTCCTGTTCACCCCATCCATCCATTTGCTGCCGTTCCACAATGTGTAAGTGGCAGAGCTAAAATTCAAACTTAATTATGTTTGACTCAAAAGGAGCAAAAATTTTAACATTTCAGGCCAAATGTATTTTGCTTCTCAAGAGGAAAACAAGAGTAGTGATTAGATCAAGATTTCAAGTCTGTGAATGTGTCCAGAAAAAAATAATAAGTCATTATCTCCAGTTCCTTCCATGCCTACCCTGTGATTTTCAGCAACTACTAATTGTCTGCGAAGTTCTTGCAGATGCCCATTCTCCGAGATCAGAAATCTTCCTGGACCTTGCCTCGGAATAAGCCTCCCCATTTTGGATAGACATGCCAGACTCATCTCGTAACCCAGTTGTTCTCAAAAGATGACCCCTAGAACATTAGCAGTAGCATCACTGGAGAACTTGTCAGAAAAGCAAATGTTCAGGCCCTACCCCAGACCTACTGAACCAGAAATTCTAGAGAGGAGGTCCATATCTGTGTTTTAAGAAGCCTACCAGATGATTCTGATGCCACTCAAGCTTGAAAACCAGTGACTTAAGAAATTTGTATAGAAGTCTCTGTGGGCCCATGAAAATAGCAGCTTGGCAGCCCAACCTCCACCCTCTGCTCACAGCTAAGCTCACAAATCAGGGCTAGACAGATGTTCCTCAGGAAACCTACCAAGCTCCCAACCCCAGAATATTCTCTGAGCTTCCCTTTCATAGTGTAGCACTGCATAATTAAACGCTTATTTATGTTTAATGTCAGTCTCTCCAACAAAACAGTAAGCTCCAAGAGGACCACTGTGTCTTCACAGCATAACCTTGCGGCTTAGCATACAGTAAGTGCTCAATAAGGACTTTATAAACAAATAAACTATTAAAGTTTGCAATGGTCAGAGAGTGGAATGCAGCATCCATGACACATGAGAGTCTCACAGTTACATTTTCATGTATTCTTCAGTCAAATATTTATCAGGCATCTACTTTGGTCAGACACAATCCTAGATACGAAGGCCAACAGTGAATAAGACAGAAATCAATGACTAAAAAACAAAGAAGTTGTCTTTATGCCTGCTGGGTCTTTTTTCTAGTTGGGGGAGATAGGCAGTAAAACAAAGTAAACTACGAAAAAATACTGCATTTTAGGTGGTGATGAGTAATGTAGAAGACGGAATTGAGAAGGGGGATGGGGCAGTCCTGAGGCAGGGAGTGAGGGAGGCTGAAACTTGAATGAAGTGGTCAGAGTAAGCGCTGGAGGAGTCATATAAGTAAAGATCACCCACATGTTCATCAACAGATGAATGGATGAAGAATATGCGACCTGATGTGTGTGTGTGTGTGTGTGTCTGCACGCACACATGAATAACAATACTGCTCAGCCACAAAACAGAACGAAATTTAGCCATTTGCAGCAACATGAATGGACTTGGAGGGCATCGTGCTGAGTGAGATAAATCAGACAGAGAAAGGCAAATGCTGCATGACATCATTTATATGTGGAATCTAAAAATACAACCAACTAGTGAATATAACAAAAAAGCAGACACACATATATAGAATACTCTAATGGTTACCACTGGGGAGGGGGACAATACAGGAGGAGGGAATAAGAGGTACAAACTATGAGGTATAAAATAAACCGTGGGATATACTGTACAACACAGGGAATATAACCAATATTTTATAATAATTATAAATGAAAAATAACTAGAAGAAATGAGAATCATACTATTATATATCTGTAATATATATAATATTGCATAGCTACTTCAATAAAAATATATTTTAAAAAATCTCAAGAAGGTAAAGAAGCAAGTTCTATACTACAAGTACCTGGGAATATGGCATAGGGCTGAAGGCACGCAGGCAAAGCATCCTTGAAAGGTTGGAAGAACAGCAAAGAGCCTGGATGAGTGATCAGGGGGTAAGTAGGAAGAGATGAGGCAAGAGAACTCCCAGGGTAGGGGCAGGTGATGGGGAACAACAGCGTAGGCAACTGCTACGACTATCGTTTCTTCTCTGGAAGAGAAGACTTTATCCAACTTTATAAGTGAGACAGGCATCTCAAACTTTTAAATAGCAAAGAAAATATAAGGTTAATAGGCAAATAACATGCCAGGAAGGTATATTTGCAATAATCACAATAGGCAAAGGACTATTTAACCTAACAATCACCTGACTTCTGTGTTGAGACTCAGCGGAAAAAAGGAAAGTAAGAAGCAGAAAGACCAGATAGGAGTTAATCCAAGTGAGAGGTGCTGGGAGCTTGGCCCCAAAGCAGTGGTAGAGTGGTAAGGAGTAGTTGCATGGTGGACAGAAGACTAGACACTGCCAAGGCCATGTATATTTTGTTCAGCCACCTAACTGTGAGTCAGGACATAGTTAAATTCCCAGAAGGAATATGTTATATAAAAGATCTGTATAAATGAGATAGGCATCTCAAACTTTTAAATTGCAAAGAAAATATAAGGTTAATAGGCAAATAACATGCCAGGAAGGTATATTTACAATAATCACAATAGGCAAAGGACTATTTAACCTAACAATCTGAGTAGAAAATGGAGCCCCTGGACAGTTATGTCTCCCACAATGAAATATGAAGTTTTCTCAAGAACACCTCGGAGAAGGCAATAGCACCCGACTCTAGTACTCTTGCCTGGAAAATCCCACAGATGAAGGGGCCTGGTAGGCTGCGAAGAGTCAGACATGACTGAGAGACTTCACTTTCACTTTTCACTTTCATGCATTGGAGACGGAAATGGCAACCCACTCCAGTGGTCTTGCCTGGAGAATCCCAGGGATGCAGGGCGGGAGGTGCCCTGGTGGGCTGCTGTCTATGGGGTCGCACAGAGTCAGACACGACTGAAGCGACTTAGCAGCAGCAGCAGCAAGAACACCTCTTCAGACACAGACACAAGAACAGACTTTTGAACAGAGAGGAAGAAGAAGAGGTTGGGTTGAATTGAGAAAGTAGCACTGAAACATATGCATTACCTTATGTGAAATAGATAGCTAGTAGGAAGTTGTTGGAGAAGGCAATGGCACCCCACTCCAGTATTCTTGCCTGGAAAATCCCATGGGCAGAGGAGCCTGGTGAGCTGCAGTCCATGAGGTCACGAAGAGTCGGATAAGACGGAGCGACTTCACTTTCCCTTTTCCCTTTCATACATTGGAGAAGGAAATGGCAACCTACTCCAGTGTTCTTGCCTGGAGAATCTCAGGGACGGGGAAGCCTAGTTGGCTGCCGTCTATGGGGTCGCACAGAGTCGGACACGACTGAAGCGACTTAGCAGCAGCAGCAGCAGCAGCAGGAAGTTGTTACGTAACACAGGAAGCCTAACCTGGTGTTCTGTAACAACCTAAAGAGGTGGGATGGGGTGGGGGGTGGGAGGGAGGTTCAAAAGGGAAGGGACATGTGTATACTTATGGCTGATTCACATTGTTCCATAACAGAAACCAATACAACATTGTAAAGAATTATCCACCAATTAGAAATATTTTCAAAAATTATATACTAAAAAGAGATACATACGTATAACTGAATCACTGTGCTATACACTTGAAACTAACATGACATTGTAAATCCACTATATGTCAATAAAACAAATAAAATAAATTTTTTAAAATCTTTTTATATTTTCAACTTAGGTCTACACATAGAAGGCACAGTTGGTTGGTTTTAAAAAATGCTTTGGTAATAAGAAATATTAAAAATATGTATAAGAAATGACACATCAAAGTTGTGTGACCAGGCACTGTATTTTGTTGTTGTTGTTGTTGTTGTTGTTGCCCACACTACATAGCATGGGAGATCCTAGTTCCCTGACCAGGGATTGAACACATGCACCTGCAGTGGAAGCTTGGAGTGCCAGCCACTGAACTGCTGGGGAGTCCCCTGTATTTTGAATTCACTTATTCAAGTATTTAGTGAATACTTTCTATGGACAAGATGCTAGCTATACTAGAAATAAAGGATTCACAAAGACTCACATCATTAATTTTTTAAATCTGGTAAGAAAAATCAGTAAACAAAAACTTTTAATGCAAAGAAATAATGCACAGAAAAAAACAATCATTAGAAAAGAAAAGGGAATAAACCCCACTGAAAAATAGAAACTGTCTAAGACCTATTTGTTAAACTTAAGATTCACAGAGGACAGTGTGACGCCAGAGAATAAATGAAAAAATCTACAATTTTGAACTGAAACGGTCATGGTTACTTGCTAGGCTCATTACAACATCTTCAATCCTCTATTTCCTCAATCACAATGAAAGATAAAAGTAAATATCTCTTAAATTCACCAGGAGGGTTAACTTATGTAATTTAACACAATTCAAAGCAGAGAGTTGGGATTCAATAAAGGTAAGCATACTCCCCTAATTTTTTCTTACTCTAAACTGCAATTACTTATAGATGATGGCTTCTCTAGAGCTCAAATATGCCTCCCATTATTCTGTAAGCTATGTGTGCCTCAAGAGGCTGTCCCATTCACAGTGCAGTAAGTGGGCCTGTCCTAGCTGGGTGTTCTCTTTATGAGCCAAAGAACTGATGATCCCAAACCAGCAGCAGTCATTATTGGCGACTCCTTTAGTTTGTTGATTTCAAGCCCTGCACTACTGGGATTTTAACTGACATTTTAAGATTGAAAACAGTAATAAACTCTGCAGGCTGTCAAAAAGGGAAACTTACCTTATGGAAAAAAAAAGGTTTTATATATATATATATATATTTTTTTTTTAATTGTCAATGTTTATTCTGGAAGATTCAAGGCTATCTACTACCTGTTTTTCCTCCTCTCCAACGCTTAACTCGAAAGTCATTCAAAAGGTTTCCTGGCATACATAAGTATGGGCTCTGTACAAGATTCCTACCTGAAATCTATTCTCACATAGGAAAAATGTCTAGCTCCTAACTGTGACCTACATAAATTCAATGGTGCAAATGTAAGGAGGTCAAGTGAGGCCCTGCTGGATTGTATATGTCACCTCCCACAAGCTGATCTGCAATTCTCTTAGAGCCTCACTGTCTTCAATAACTGTGAATAAACAACATCCTTGAATCTAAAAAGATGATGACACTGTACAATCAAAGTATTGATCTTGGATAGTACCTGCTGCCTTTGTAATTTCTAGAAGTGTTCTGTGTCTTTATCTATAACACAGCAGTCCCGATCTCAGATGCAGACATAGAGACAAACATTCAAACCATGTGATCCTTGCATTAGAGGCTGCCAATAATAAAATCATTTTGTTTGTCAATAACGAGGAAATCAGGTGACTTGCAGCATCTAAACACAGGCATAGTCTTTTCCAGCTTGGTTTGTGTTCTGGTTTCACACAACCTGAAATAATAAGAGTGTGCAACTGTTTGGTGATGGGATTAAATGCATGGAAATGAAAGACTTCAAATGAATGAGAACCTCAGAGTGTGTTTGAGCTTGGGAATCAATAAGCCAGATTCCCCCAATGAACTGGCTACACTCTGAAGATGGAGCCCACAAAAAATGCTAAATTCACTTTTTCACAACATAGGGGTCAATTTGATTAATAATCTTTCTGCTGCCTTAAAATCATTTGTGAACACCTGGACCAAAAAATAAATAAATAAAAAGGCAAGAGCAAAATCTCTGAAGCTTAGAGAACCTGCATAGGAGGGGAAAGAATTGAACCTTGGATATCTGAGCTACTATATGCGCTTCCATTTCATCAAAATGCTGCAAAAGTAATCAGGGTAATAAGTATGAAAAATGTTATACTTCTTGGAAAACCAGTGCTTTAGATGTTCGGTAAATGATACCTTGCTTCCGAATTTCCTTAGCAGCTTTGAATTCTTAATCATTCACTTATCCATTTAATCATTCAGAAAAAGTTTATATCTTTACTTTTATTCTTTCTGATTGCATGGTAATACCTTCTTACTGTAAAATATTCAAATGAAACAGTATTGCATAAAGGAGAAAGTGTAAGTCTCTAGAAATACCAGAAACATGTATATTTGTTAATTACTACTTTCCAGCTCTATGGAGAGGTGTCATGAGATTGCAAAAGCACATTAAACAACACTCCAGTCCTAAAAAAAAGAAAACACACAATTTAGTAAGAGAGATGGTAACTAGAAAAATAAAAATACAGTATAAGAAGCAATGCAAGCCGTAAGAAAGGCACAAAGAAATGCTACAGGAAGTCAGACAAGGAAGAAATTTCTTCTAGCAAAGTATGGCCAAGGAAAGATTCTTCCTTTGTAAAAAAAGATCTTGTTTCTGCCACTTCCTATAACTCCAAGTGTCATGTTCCTTTTGAGTCCTGCTGCTCTATGCTAGACTTCCTAAACTAAGATCTAAGAGCTTTAGCATAACATTGTCAGACCCGCTTTCCTACTATTTCCCTACAGATTCAGCAATTCTGAATTCACTGTGTACCCCCAAGCAAGGCAAACATGAAAGAAAATCATTTGCTTATCAGTCACTTTCCATTACCACTGTGCACAGGAATTGCAGAAAATATAAAAACAGATGATTGGAAAAGGATAAATGTTAAGTTCCTCTTGCCCCTTTAAAAAAAAAAATGGGCAAAATAAAGAAAACTTAAGCTAAAAAGAGGCACACAAGCACAGGAGTACTCCACACACACTTACCGCTTAGTCCATAAAAGCTAGACAGGAGTGCATAGGAAAAAAGTGAGTTTGAAATATATAAAAGCTGTGGCTGTATAAAAACACAAATTTTTATTACTGCCTCAATATAGGCAGTAACAGTCAAATAAAAGAATCAGGAGGCCAAAGGTCATAGAAATTTAGTCTCTGATGAGCTGAGAGATCTAGAATGAGACACTTAAGCCTCTGGCTATCACAATTCTCATCATTAAAACAAAAGTAATGATGCTAGCCTTCTATAAGGCCCAAATGAATCATATATTTGAAGTTATTTTATAAAAAGACTGCATGAAGTATTTCATAAAACACACAAAACAAGGTTCAGGTACTTAGCCTCAGTTCCAATGAAAGACTGGAAGACTCAGGACATAAATCTGGATTTTCCAAATGACCGGTCCCTAATTGCCACTTCCACTGACCCTTAGAAGTGGGAAGGACTTAAATAATTCAATAAATAAAAACAAGACCTCCTCAAGGACAAGGACACATCATATCCCCTGCCTCCCCCCAGCATCTACACAGTGCCTGGTGCAGAATGAGTACTCAGGACTCCTGTCCTTTAGCAGCTACTAATTGCTTCACTTTTAGTGGACATCAGCATTGGTAAGTTGCACAATCTCAGGGACAAAGTCACACAGGCAGAAAAGCATGCTGGTCACATCCATCTTGGGTCGTCACTTACACATTTCCCTTCCTGGGCACACTCAAGTGAAGGTCGTAAGCAAACTGTCGGCACTAAAAGACACTGTTAGGAAACAGTGACGTCACTGAACACTCCCAGCCTTGCTCAGGATGGTATGGCTGGGTGCTGGACCTCTGAGGCTGCCCAGGCACCAAGCATCTCCACGAGCTTGGAGAGGAGCAGCCCAATCTTGGCCTTTCTTCTCGTCATCTGGTGAAACACGGAGTGAATAAGAAGTCCCCTCTGCCAGGAGCCCCCAGCAACATCCTGACAGCTCTGAAATAAACAGATTTCTTTGAAAAACAGATATAAGACAGGCCTGAGAAAGGATTCTTTATAGGTTATTGGTGTGATATTGATAAAGAGCTTTGCACAACTCAGTCTTCCTTCATTGGTATCAGAGCAGCATGAACAGGAGGACTGCACAGGGTACAACCTAGAACAGGTACTAAAGTATTCCCCAGAAAAGGAACACAGTGAAAAAAAAATACAGAAACTTCTTCAAGAAGGGAATTAGGTTGAAAGGAAAAAAAAAAAATTTATGAGACAATGAGGTGGGGAGTAGGGGTGCAAACTTGGGAACATAAGTCAGTAAAATTCCTTTATGTAAGAAGGAGTCGACACTTAGAGGGCTTTCATTGAGCTAGGTGTGGAGGCCAGGTGCTACAATCTGTCACCATCCTCCAAAAGCAGTACTGCTCAAATCCATTACATCACTTGATTGCTGAAGGGATACCGAATGATTAGTATGCCTAGACCACTGACATGCGTCTTGGTCAAGCCCTGCTTTGGATCACCAGTTCATTTCATTACAAAAGGGCAGGCTTTTTTTTTTTTTTTTCCCAGCCCTCCTCCCATCCCCAGTGTCTTTGCTTCCCTTACGCTATTCACACATGGACAATTCAATTACTAATATTTACTAAACACCTGTTATATTTCAAGCTCTGGAAAGGGAGAGATGAGCACAGCACAATTTTGACCCCAGAGGAATAAATGTTCTAGAAAACTAAGCTAATATAAAGCAGAAGGATGGGAACTCTAAGGAGAGAAATGTATAAATACAAATAAGGGGATGAAGATTGGGGGCCAGGAAAAGTTTCATAGGGGGTGTGACATTTATGTCTACATCTGACAGCTCAGTGGTAAAGAATCCACCTGTCAAGCAGGAGACGCAGGTTCCACCCCTTGGCTGGAAGATCCCCTGGAGGAGGAAACGGCAACCCACTCCAGTATTCTTGCCTGAAAAATCCCATGGACGAAGAGCCTGGAGGGCTACAGTACAAATGGTTCAAAGTGTCAGACACAACCAAGCCACTAAGCCCACACACAACAAGATTAGCAGGAGCTGACTAGGTACAAAAGAAAAGTAGAACTCAAAGCTGAAAAACGAATGAACACAGGCATGAAAGGCTATGAGGAACTGGTATTCTCAGAAAATGGCAAGGTTCCCAGTGGTCACATTACAGGCAATGTGCTGTGGAGTGACAGGAAATGAGGCTAGAGACATAGGTCAGAGCCAAAAATTGGAAAGACTTTGGCTGCCATGCCAGAGGGATGGGATTTTACCCTGGAAGTACTGGTGAGCTACCAAGGGTTTTAAGGTGGAAGAAGAAGACACACAGTCAGGTCTGTGTTTGGTAAAAACACTCACTCAGCCAATGTAAAAATCAATGGATGGGGAGTGGGAGGTGAAGGTGGGAACTGCAAGGGTTTCAGAATGAGAAGAGAAAATAGACAAATGGGGACATGTCGTAGATAACAGCAATGGAACTTGATGGCTACTGTGCCTAGTGATAAAGAGGGAAGAGCTTCTCTGCCTTAATTAATTCTTACTCAGCCTTTATATGAGATCAAATGACACACTTCCCAAAGGAAGCTGTGCAAGTCCAAGCAAATAAAGTCCATATCATGGTCCATGATATGTTCTAAAAGTACACTGGACTTTTCTTCCACAGCCACATTACTTCAGTTTGTAATGCTATATTTGTGCAACAAGTCAGATTAATGTCTATATCAGACTAGGAGTCTCTTGACGGTCTATCTTTTAAAACAAACCCCCCAAATTATTTATTTATTTATTGGCTGTGCTGGGTCATCGATGAGGCGTGCGGACTCTCTGATTGTGGCGAGCAGGGGCTTCTCCTGATTGCAGCATGCAGGCTTCTCGTTGTGGTGGCTTCTCTTAGTGTGGAGCACAGGATCTAGGTGCATAAGCTTCAACAGTCGTACCATGAATGCTCATGAGTTGTGGCACACAGACTTAGTTGCTCTGTGGCACAGGTAATCTTCCCAGACCAGGGACTGAACCAGTGTCCTTCGCACTGCAAGCCAGATTCTTAACTACTAAGCCACCCAGGGAAGCCTTTGATGGCCTATCTTATCCATGCATCCGCAGCACCTAGCACGGTGTCTGGCTTAGAGTACGAACTCAAAAATATTTATTGAGAGCAATGGTTGAGGGAAGGCAGTTAAGGATCACACAAAGGCTTCTATACTGCAAAACAATGCAGATAGTGAAGCCATTAATTAAGGCAGTACTGGAAAAGATGAAAGAGGGGAAAATGGGGAAAAGAAAATGAATTCCAGCTTAAACATGGTAAGAATTGCAGATGGAGGTTTACAATAGCTTTGAACTCAGGAGAGTCAATTTAGAGATTAGAGATTTAGATACCTATGTGGCTAAAGGGATGGTGGTCACAGCTTTACCCAGATTGGGTATATAATTTCAAAAAAGAAGAGAATAAAAGATGGAACCCTAGAGAAAGCGACATTTAGAATCAGCTAAGCATGCCAGCAAAAACACTAGGAGAGAAAAGTCAGCTAAGCAGGCAAAGAACCCAGGGACACTGTAAGAGATAAAGTGAGGCAGAGATGAAGAAAGATAAGATGTTAAGGAAGGAAGATCAGAATTGCCAAGGAGCTGGGAGTTGGCTGTTGTTCAGTGGCTAAGTTGTGTCTGACTCTTTGTGACCCCAAGGACTGCAGCACGCCAAGCTTCCCGTTCCTTCACTATCTCCCAGAGTTTACTCAAACTTGGGTCCACTGAGTCGGTGATGCCATCCAATCACCTCATCCTATGTCGCCCCCTCCTCCTTCTGCTCTCACTCTTTCTCAGCATCAGGGTCTTTCCGAGTGAGTCAACTCTTCGCATCAGGTTGCCAAAATATTGGAGCTTCAGCTTCAGCATCAGTCCTTCCAATGAATATTCAGGGTTGATGTCTTTTCGGATTGACTGGCTGGATCTCCTTGCTGTCCAAGGGTCTCTCAAGAGTCTTTTCCAGCACCACAATTCAAAAGCATCAATTCTCTAGCGTTTTTCTTTATGGTCCAACTGTATCATCCATACATGACTACTGGAAGAAAAAACCAACCATAGCGTTGACTATACAGTCCTTTGTTGGCAAAATGATGTCTCTGCTTTTGAATATGCTCTCTAACTTTGTCATAGCTTTCCTTCCAAGGAGGAAGCATCTTTTAATTTCATGGCTGCATTCACCATCCACAGTGATTTTGAAACCCAAGAAAATAAAATCTGTCACTGCTTCTACTTTTTCCCCATCTATTTTCTATGAAGTGATGGGACTGGATGTGATAATCTTAGTTTTTTAAACACTGAGTTTCAAACTAGTTTTCTCCTCTTTCACCTTCAAGAGGCTCGTTAGTTCCTCTTCAGTTTCTGCCATTAGTGGTATCATCTGCTTACCTGAGATTGTTGATATTTCTCCTGGCAATCCTGATTCCAGCTTGGAAGTTGGCTAGGAGGCCTAATGAAGAGAAAGGCTCTGTGATTTAGGTAATGATGCTTACTTCCAAAGCAAAAGATTTCTGGACTTCCAAAGAAAGGCTCAAAGAACCAATGATGGGAGTAGTATGTGTGAAGAGGAAGAAAATAAAATACAAGCAAGAGAAAGGGAAAAATTCCTTCTTTTACTCATTCAATAAGTAGTTGTTGAGCTCCTACTATGAGCTAAGTATTCTACACTGGAGGTGCATCAGTAAACAAGACATGATGGTCTGTGGGGCCAGAGAATTTAAGAAGTGACAGAATCAACATTAAAGAGAAGACTAGCCTTGAAAATTCATGAGATGTCTTTTTCCTCTGAACTAAAAAGTAAAGAGAAATGGTCCAGGGCTAAAGACTACATGGGGAGGGCCTAGAAATATCAAGGAGGTGGGGGATTTCAGGGCTCTCATGGGTTAGGTTCCCCTGAAGGCAGAGACTGAGACAAGGGTTTAGGTGCAGGGGTTTAGTAAATATTTGCGAGGTGATTCCAGAAAGCAAGGATGCGGGAATACAGAGTAAGACAAGCGAAGGGGTAAAAGCCAATCTAAGGGTACATTATGAAGTTTGCCATAGACAAAGGACCTGATTTGGCCAGGACCTCCTCAGAAGTGTGCAGTATGCATCCATAATTATGCACCTGAAAAAAATGGAAGACTGGAATATTTACTGAAATGCCCAGTGGTTGAGGGGTAGTCCAGAAGGCATTTATTTCTTGCACTTTCAGGCATTTCTTTGGCCCAGGCCAAGCAGGTTCCAAGCATGAGAGATAGCAGAAAAGAAGCAGGGTGGGTGCCAGAGGTAGCAAACTGACTCATACAAAACTGGTCACTAACCACCATGGCTTTATTAGATAATGGCCACCAGGAGAATCTGGTATAAAGACAGTATCAGTGAGAACGAGATAGAAAAGACTAACATTCAATCTAGGTTGACTGTGAAGGGAAAGAATGCTAGGAGAATATGGCTTGGGAAATATTTCTAAATTCTAAGCTTCTTCTTATGCTTTTGGCCTTCCCAAAAAATATGAACTTAGGGAATTACTTTGTTGCTCAAAATTAAGATCATGAAAAAGTCTTTGTACTCTTCAAGGACAAGGGCCATGATATTAATCATCGATATTTACTGGCACACTTATGGGCTAACACATTGCAGCAGCATCAAATGAATTATTCCTGCAACCACATACAGTAAGAACTATTATTGTTCCATATGACAAAGGAGGAAGCTGAGGAAAAGAGTCCAATTGTGCAGTAGTTTGAGCATTCTTTGGCATTGCCTTTCTTTGGGACTGGAATGAAAACTGACCTTTTCCAGTCCCGTAGCCACTGCTGAGTTAAAAGGCAGAGGAACCAGAGACCAAACTGCCAACATCCGCTGGATGATCGAAAAAGCAAGAGAGTTCCAGAAAAACATCTATTTCTGCTTTATTGACTATGCCATAGCCTTTGATTATGTGGATCACAATAAACTGTGGAAAATTCTGAAAGAGACGGGAATACCAGACCACCTGACCTGCCTCTTGAGAAACCTATATGCAGGTCAGGAAGCAACAGTTAGAACTGAACATGGAACAACAGACTGGTTCCAAATAGGAAAAGGAGTGTGTCAAGGCTGTATATTGTCACCCTATGCAGAGTACATCATGAGAAACACTGGACTGGAAGAAACACAAGCTGGAATCAAGATTGCCGGGAGAAATATCAATAACCTCAGATATGCAGGTGACACCACCCTTATGGCAGAATGTGAAGAGGAACTAAAGAGCCTCTTGATGAAAGTGAAAGAGGAGAGTGAAAAAGTTGGCTTAAAGCTCAACATTCAGAAAATGAAGATCATGGCATCTGGTCCCATCACTTCATGGGAAATAGATGGGGAAACAGTGGAAACAGTGTCAGACTTTATCTTTTAGGGCTCCAAAATCACTGCAGATGGTGATTGCAGCCATGAAATTAAAAGACACTTACTCCTTGGAAGGAAAGTTATGACCAACCTAGATAGCATATTCAAAAGCAGAGACATTACTTTGCCAACAAAGGTCTGTCTAGTCAAGGGTGTGGTTTTTCCACTGGTCATGTATGGATGTGAGAGTTGGACTATGAAGAAAGCTGAGCGCCAAAGAATTGATGCTTTTGAATTGTGGTGTTGGAGAAGACTCTTGAGAGTCCCTTGGACTGCAAGGAGATCCAACCAGTCCATTCTAAAGGAGATCAGTCCTGGGTGTTCTTTGGAAGGAATGATGCTAAAGCTGAAACTCCAATACTTTGGCCACCTCATGCGAAGAGTTGACTCATTGGAAAAGACCCTGATGCTGGGAGGGACTGGGGGCAGGAGGAGAAGGGGATGACAGAGAATGAGATGGCTGGATGGCATCACCGACTCGATGGACATGAGTTTGGGTGAACTCCGGGAGTTGGTGATGGACAAGGAGGCCTGGTGTGCTGTGATTCATGAGGTCGCAAAGAGTCGGACACAACTGAGCGACTGAACTGAACTGAGGCTAAGAGAGTTCTTCAAGCATTTAAGGTCTATAAAGTAATAACCTACTTCATTTTAAGTATATATGTCAATAACCCACATTTGAATACTTGTGTCTGAACATACACACACATACAGAGTAAAATCAGATGTGAGAGTTTGCAGAGAAAACAGTTTACTTAGCCTCTCTGTCCATTTTGTCACTAAACAGATACTGAAGCAATTTTAGCCTCTTTCCTGAATGAGTATCTTTGTTTTTTTATTTATACCAATTGAATACTGTCTTTTCTGCAATATATACAAGCCTAGGAATGAAGAAAATGAAGACTTTGGATATGGAGACTAGAGGAAAAACCAGTAAAATATGAACCAAACCACAGAGCTAAATTAAGCCAACAAAAGCATCATAAAAGGGAATACTAAAGCATGTAAAAAAAATACTTTAAACTCATTACAGACCAAAATGCAAATCTGACTGCAAAATTATCTGCATCTTTAATTTGCAGGCTCATGATTATGCTGGAGGTAGGAGGCAAAATTTAATTTAAGGAGCAATTTTGGCCAATCACCCCTGCTTTCTCTCTAACACGGGAGCAGGGAGGGAAACAGTATGAAACTGACCTTATCTGCAGAAGGCCAGAGGAAGGGAAAGCACATATGATCACACCATCAACACACTCAGGTCTGGCTTGGGGAGACTGGCTAGGCAATGCCACCCTCCCTGAAATGGAGCTGGGTTGTAGTTAGTTCAGGCTGTGGACGCCCGTATCATTAAAAAGATGACAACTGGACACTTGCCACAATCAAGATAATGTTTCATAATCAAATTAACTCAGCTCAAGAGCTTCATTTGGATCCTATTTATGATAAACCATCAAATGGCTTTCAGAGAACTTAGAGCACAAGATCTGAAAGAGATACTAGGTAAGTAGAACGTGAACAGTAAAAGCAGGTGACGCTGAGGCCATTTGTTAGCCACGGAGCATTTATGATGAGGGCGGGAGCATGGGGATAGTTCAGAGGAAAGGGGTTTAGAAATCAATCCTCAAAGAGATGAATACGCTTTTCATAAAATAATAATAGTACACGTGCATATTTGGAAATGCATATGGCCCAATACTTCAGCAGAAGTATTATATCACATCCTGCATCACCACAAAAGCAGAAATCCTCAGCTCATACATCTTTGCCACCAGAACCTAATGCATTGTCTGGAGCTGTGTGGGTATTTGGAAAAACTTATCATGCTGTTATAATAATTAGGAGAGGAGGACACAGAAATATAGAACTTTTTGATCTACTAGAAAGTGAAAATGATATATAGATGGACTGTAACCGTGTACAAAAATAGGCATGTTTAAGGACAACCAGATGATGTGCAAAAATGAAAACCGCAGTGTTAGGGGTTGGGACTGTACATGGTTTTGTGTGTGTGTTTCCCCCTAAAACTGTCTTTAATGTTGTCAGAATGTTATCTTATCCACTGCAAAATTTATATATTGTCATGTTGGAGAGAGGGAAGAAATCCAGTAGTGAATGAACTGTTAGCTTATAGGATAAGCTATAGGATAAGGTTCAAAATCCGTAGCTTAGCTGGAGACCTTGCAAGATCTGGTCCAGCTAAGAACTCCAGTTGCATTTCCAACTTCTCTTCCTTCCTTCATCACACTTAATTGCTTGTCCTTTCCAAAATGTACCATAGGTTTCACTGTTCTTTTTCATATACCATTTATTACCTGGAACACCCTTCCTCCCAATCTTCTTCACTGAACTAAATCCTACTCTTCAAAAACAGCTCAACCTCTTTGAGAAGCCTGATTCTCAAAGCCCGATTCCTCACAGCCTAATCTTGCCACACATTTTTGAGGTTCTAACGCAGTTTAGGCTTACATCACTCAGAGAGCTTGTCACCTTATGCTCCAATTACTGGTTTACTTGCCTCGCTCCTCTACTAGTCTGGACCCTACCTAGAGATAATATAAAGACACCTGGGGCCACAGAGACCAATGAATGATCTATGGTATTTTTTAACAGACTGTGACAGTGTGGTCATTCAGTCAGTGCTCTTTTGGTGTCAAAGAATAGACATCCATTGGAACTACTGTGCACAAAAAGGGGGATTTACTTATCTAGACACAGAGATAGTTTTCAAAGTTCGATGGTAGAAATTGCTGTCACTTATCATATGACAACCCTTATATGTGGAATCTAAAATGAAATGATACAAATGAACTTACTTACAAAACAGAAACAGACTCACAAACTTAGAGAATGAACTTATGGTTGCTGGGAAGAAGGATGGGAGTAAGGGATAGTTAGGGAGTTTGGGATCCACACGTATGTACCACCGTATTAAATGGATAGCCAACAAGGACCTACTGTATAGCACAGGAAACTCAGCTCAATGTCATGTGGCAGCCTGGATGGGAGGGGAGCTTGCAGGAGAATGGATACATGTATATCTATGGCTGAGTCTCTTCGCTGTCCATCTGAAACTACGACGACACCGTTTGCTAATCGGCTATAACCTAATACAAAATAAAAAGTTTTTTAAGAAAGGAATCATGGTCACTAAGGTCTGTATAGTAGTGTATATGTTAATCCCAAACTCCTAATTTCTCTCCCTCCTTGTCCCTGCTATCCCCTCGCTGGTAATCACAGGTTTGTTTTTTATGTCTGTTTTGTAAATAATCTCATTTATAACATTTTTTAAGATTCCACAAATAAGTGATGTCATATGATACTTGTCTTTCTCTATCTGATTTACTTCAGTTACTATGATAATCTCTAGGTCTATCCATGTTGCTGCAAATAACATTATTTTTTATGGCTGAGTGATATTCCACTGTGTATATTCCACATCTTCTTTATCCATTCATCTTCAGAAAGACAGTCTCATAGTGGCTAAAGGCATGAGTTCGTGTTACCTGGGTTCAAACCTGGCTCTGCCACTACCTAAGTATATGAACTTGGGTAAATTACTTAAGCTCTCTATGACTCAGTTTCCTCTTCTATAAAATGGGAATGAGAAAGGATCTACCTCAAAGGACTGTTATGAGGATTACTGAATTAACCACAGGTTCCAAGTGTACCTATCTACCCCATCTACCTACAAGTAGATCTTAGTCCCATGTCCAGCTTCTGGGAATGACAATCTGACTGGCCTGGCTTCAGTCAGCTGTGCATCACTCAGGCATGGCCATGGGAGCCAAGTTACACAGTACAAACATGAGCACCAGGTCTACCCTTGACGGTGAGAGTTAGGAGCCATTCTCAAGGAAAGAGGCCATATGGATTAAGCTGACACCACAAACAAATGCCTACTAGAGACACGCTTGCAGGCCTGCCTTGGATTACAGCTGGGTCCCTTCACCTCATGGTCCTTCGCAAGGCTCTTATTTAAAACACACAGCTGCCTATCTGCCTAGGATGGCACCTAAGGGAGCCCCACATGCCAGCACTTAATAATGGCTTAATGGCAATGATGGTGACACTGACAAGAATGATGGTAGTGCAACAGGCCACACCATGGGCTGCTATTGCTTCCCTGCAGTTTGCTGCTGGGACTCATGGCTGGAAGTTGAAGTTGGCATATCCTTCTAACTCAGCTAATGTGGATGGGCTCTGGGGCCAGTCCTCATCAGCTCCCATCCAGCTGCTAGTTAGGTAGATTTATACCCCACTAAATCCATTGTCACACAAGGGGTCCCTCCTCACTGCCAGGGTTTAAAGAACATAAGCACAGCATCCAATAACCAGAAGAGGAAAGATCTCTAAAGAAAATTAACCATTGGGCTTCAAAGCATTATGCTGCCACTCTAGAATTTCCAAGTAAATGAGGTCAGCTGGCGAGTTGCCTCTTTAACATCAAAAGAAAGACTTGGGCTCTAACACAGCCCATAAATACAGTCCCACCTGCAACTCTATATCAAACTTATTTTTATCCTAGTATAATCTGCACAACAAAAACCAAAGCTTGTAGGCCAGTACATCTTCAAAGTCCATCCACAATACATTATCTCAGTAGTTCTGAAAACAGCCCTGGTGAGTGGATATTGCTATCATCACCCCACAGAAGAGGAAACTGAGGCTCAAAAAGAGAAAAGCAGTTGTCTAAGGTCTTGTGAGCTGAAAGCAGCAGAGCCCTAATTAAGTCCAAATCGGCTAGTACCTTGCCCATGGTGCTTTCTCTACCCTTTCACAGCCTGCTGTTGCTTCTCTTCCCTAACTGCAAACCAAGTATCATTTCTGAGCTCTTTGTGGACACATCTGAGCACCTCTGTTCTGTGGGAGTGCTGAGAAAGATAAGCTCTGTACCCACTCAAACAGAACAGTTAATCAGATTCATATATTCATATATTGAGCTTCTGTGTAAGATTTCACTTGTAGAAATGAGGTAGTGTACCTTACTTCTTTCACCACCACGATCTCTATCATTATTACGTATATTTAACACTTCTGCATACCAGACACTATGCTAAGTGCTTTATCAGCATTCTCTCAGGTAACTCTCATAGGGATGAGGTACTTTTGTCACTCACCCCCATTTTACAATTCAAGAAATTGAGCCCCAGTATATGGGGCTTCCTTGGTGACTCAGACAGTAAAGAATCTGCCCGCAGTGCAGGAGACCCAGCTTCAGTCTCTGGGTCTGGAAGATCCCCTGGTGTAGGAAACGGCAACCCACTTTAGTATTCTTGACTGGGAAATGCCATGGACAGAGGAGCCTGCCGAGCTACAGTTCACGGGGTCTCAAAGTTGGGAACGACTGAGTAACTAACACTTTAACACATAAACAAAACAGACACAGACTCACTGACATTAGAACACAAACTTGTGGTTACTAATGGGAAGAGGGAGTGAGGGGATTTGAATAACAAGACCAGTTCCAAATCAGTCACTATCACTGAGCTCAGTCATTGGAAGGCCTGCAATTTGGTTTTAGGAAATTCATCGGAAAAAGATTGAAAAAATGACAGTGCTCATTCAGAAATGAAAGATAACCTGAATGTTTGACTCATCACCATCTTTGAGGTTAAAGACCCCTACCAGCTGTTTGTACAGGAAAGGGTATAAAAAAAGATTATAAGACAATGAAAGGTGGTAGAAGGTAGTGGTCAAGAGTGGTCTGGGGTCAGGGGATCCTGACTATGTCATTTACCAGTTCTGGGGCTTTGGGCAAGTTGCCTGAACACTCTAAATAAGGGATTCCCAGCTTCCAAGAGCTAATGCTTGATGATCTGAGCTAGAACTGATGGAATAATAATAGAAATAAAGGGTACAATAAATGTAATGAGCTTGAATCATACCAAAACCACCGCACGCCTCTGCCAGTCCATGGAGAAACTGTATTCTATGAAACCAGTCCCGGGTGCCAAAAAGGTTGAGGATCACTGCTCTAAAATGTTTGTGCTTGTGTGCTAAATCACTTCAGTCACGTCTGACTCTCTGCGACTCCATGAACTGTAGCCCACCAGGCTCGTCTGTCCATGGGATTCTCCAGGCAAGAATACTGGAGTGGGTTGCCATGCCCTCCTCTAGAGGATCTTCCTGACCCAGGGATCAGAGCTAAGTCTCTTATGTCTCCTGTAATGGCAGGCAGATTCTTTACCACTAGTGCCACCTGGGAAGCCCTATGAAAGGTTTGGTCATCCATAAAATTTGAATATTAGTGGCACCTACGAGATGGAAGTTCTATGCTTAATAAACAACAGCAGTGATGATGATGATGCCGGTGGTGATGACAGCAACGCCACCACCGATGAATATGATGATGCTTTTACTTCTGGGAAAACGAGATGGGAAATGGGCACATTTAGCACAAAACAAACTCCTCTCCTCTTTACCTTTCCTGCTTTTGTTTGGAAACTCTTCACACCGTTTTTCCATGTTCAAACCCTGATTTTCTCTTGACAGACCCTACAATGCTTCTGTTAACAGAGAAAGGACATGCTTCTTCTCTTCCCAGGGTTGGAATGAGGGCTGAGGAATCTGCCACTTCTTGGCTGCCGCTAGGGTAAGTGAAAGTTGCTCACTCATGTCCAACTCTCTGCAGCCCCATGACCTATACAGTTCATGGAATTCTCCAGGCCAGAATACTGGAGTGGGTAGCTTTTTCTTTCTCCAGGGTATCTTCCCAACTCAGGGATCAAACCCAGGTCTCCTGCATTGCAGGCAGATTCCCTACCAGCTGAGCCATCAGGGAAGCCTGCCACTAGGGTAAAAGCCATATTAAATAATCTTAATGTAAGATGACTCTCCTCCCTATATGTTATTATAGCCCGTAACGGCTGGTTTAGTTAGCAAATTTTTACAATCATTGCCCCAAATACAAATCCCACTGACATTTGAGAGTATTACTGATTCACAGTGTAAACACTGGAACCATTTAGTTCAGTGCTATTATTACTTAGAGGGATATGAGAGAGAATGAAGGAAGAAAATGAGCATCAGCAGTATACCAGGCAGAATTTGTAGCAACATGGATGGACCTAGAGAGTGCCATACTGAGTGAACTAAGCCAGACACCGAAAGACAAATATATAATACACTTATATGTGAAATCTAAAAATAAATGATACAAATGAATTTACTGACAAAACAGAAAGAGACTCACAGACTTAGAAGACAAACTTATGGTTGCCAGGGGGAAGGATGGGGGAAGGAATAGTTAAGGAGTTTGGGATGGACATGTGCACACTGCTATATTTAAAATGGATAACCAACAAGGACCTACTCTGCAGCACATGGAGCTCTGCTCAATGTTATGTGGTCAGCTGGATGGAAGGGGAGTTTGGGGGGCAGGGGGACAGCGCAGACAATGGATACATGTATACATATGGCTGAGTCCCTTAGCTGTTCACCTGAAACTGTTGTAGCCACGCGTTCCGGGAAACAAACTCACTCAGAAGGACAATGCAGATAGTGGAGTGCAGTTTATTATACCAGCGGGCCCAAGGCAGAGTCTCCTCTTAGCCAAGGACCCTGACCAGCTTTTGTGAAAACCTAATATACCCTAAGTGTACGTGCCCAAACCCACCTCCTCAAATTCCTTGAAACTAGTCTGAACAAAGGAAGAGAAAGATACAATCAAAGTTAACCCATGATTCATATGCCTTAAGCCTAGGTAGTTAGCAGTGGACAATTATCAATAGGCCTGTGGTCATACCCCAATAAGCATAATAGAATTTATGATTCTATTTGGTTACACAGATGATTAGGGTATTCTTTTAGGCAATGGAGAGTCTAGGTATGAGCCCTGGGGTTCTTCCATCCGGCGGGGGTGGGGGGGGGCCTGGTTTTCCAGTTGGTATGTCGTTTCCATAGATACTGGGCATATAGCTCAAAGTCCACAGTCTGGCCGAAGATGAAGTCCTGCTTTCAAGATGGAGCCTGTTCTGTCTGTTTCCTCCTTCACTACAACATTGTTTGTTAACTGGGTATTCTCCAATACAAAATAAAAAGTTTAAAACACAAAACAAAACAGCATGCCAGGTAGAGCACGGGAACAGCAGCCATAGCTCTGGGTCACTGAACTTATATGATACAAACTTATCTGAGAAACCAGACACAAGTATGAGGAAAAGTACAGAATAAGTAAGGAGATACTTCTTTCCATTAAACTTATCAAGTGAGAATTTCTAAAAGTTCGCAACAGCAAGTGAGGATATATATGTATAATGAGAGAGTCAATTCCTAGGCAGGTTGATAAGAAGTCCATGGTCCCCAAGGAGGAGAGAAGGCTCTGGGGCTCTTGAAGAGGAGATAGGGATCTGGAATTCTCAAGGAGGAGGAAAGGACAAAGGTCTTTTTTTTTTCCCTCTACATTCCTTAGTCTTGGTCATATAAAAGGTTTTTTTCCTTTAAGACTGGAACTGATGATTACACAACAAACAACTCAGTTAAACTCTGTACTAAAGATTATATAACAACAATGTATCCTGCTTGAGGACAATTTCTCCTTCCTGAAAATCTTCTGGCTAATTCTGTTATCTTAAAATGTAAATTATGGGAGTGGGTCTAGTAAGATCTTTACAACCTTCAGACATTCTTTTGATTTATTGTAATAACTAATTTTAAAAGTATATAACTCCCTTGCTTAGCCTAGCGAGGGGAGCACTCTCCATCCCGCTTCTGATGTCTGTGTCAGAAGCTTCCTCTGTTCTTTTCACTTTAATAAAACCCTGATGCACAAAAGCTCTTGAGTGATCAATCCTGGTCCCTGGTCCCAAAGCTAAATCTTCTTCACAGATCACAAATCCGACACCATTCACCATAAGCTATCAATAACCAGCACGGAAAGCCTCATCCTCTCTGCTGCTCATGAGGATGAAAAAGAGGAAATATAAAGAACAGCTTTGATCACAATCAAAGGGAGGGGGCAAGCTCCTTGAGGGCAGGAACCATCTGTGTGCTAGTAACTAATGTATTCCCAGCATCTAGCAGAGAGGGTGGCACATAGAAATCATGCAATCTATCAAAGTACTGAACAAATGCGAGAATGCAGGGATGCACCCAGGATGTGACTGTGATCAAACCCAAAGCCCTTGGTTCATTTCACTGGTCTCCTTCCTATTTATCTAGAAGAATGTCCTGTTTTCCTGGTCATCACTACCACTGACAATAATGAAAACATAAGATCATAACAAAATAATATTTTTAACATATATAGCATACAGGTCATTAAAAATAGGCTAGGGAGTATTTTACATTGAGACACTGGGGAGCATCATTACTTTGAAATGTCATATTCTGCTTTAATTAGTAAGCTCTAATGATAAGTATATGTCATTCTTAACTAATGAAAGTCTTGAATGCATATGAAATCTGGGTCACAGCCCTCTCTGGGAGGTACACGGATGTACAAAGAACAAACAGAACGCATGTGTTGATGTCAACTAGCTTATCTTTATTAATATAATTGCCAAAGTTTTAACTTTAAAAATTTGAGAATAAATTTGTTCAACACTCTGAGCACTCTCAGCATAACAATTTGATCTCCTTTTATTTTTCTCAAGACAGACTAAGCTATTGTAGAGACGCGTGGTTGCTTTCAAGTCAACTCCAAGGTATCACTCAGAACAGAACCACCGACTCGGAGGCATATTTTAATAAAGACAACAATAGATCTGCTTGTTCACAGGGAAATTTATAAGGCTGTCTTTGCTTCCTTCCACCTTTTGTGGGGCTTTATCCAAGTCAAATGTACTCACTCTTCTGAGCTTCAAAGACCCTGATAATGGACTTCTTTTCAAAAAGAAGTCTTAGTTGTCTGTCTCCTTTCATTCAACAGTCAGAATATAAAAGGACTGGAGTGATACAGACAAATACCTCTGAGCTGCTAGTTGTGCCAATATCAGATAAAGAAATTCAGCAGCCCAGAGAGGTATTTGATATGTTCATCTGAATGTCAATACCAAGCACTCTCTCCCAGCCACTCCACCAAAGCAGTGAGAATGTATCTCAAAAACAGAACACAGAAGCCATCAGTTGGATGTGGCTTCAAATTCCTTTTTGCCATTTCTGGGGGGGGGGGAAAATAGAAGAAGAAAGAAAAATATCAAGAAATGCTGTTCTTTGCTTTGTGCTCCCCATATTCAGTCAGAAATGGAGGTCATTTGTAGCTTCATCAGTTGACTGACCCAGAGCAGGAGCCAGATGATTGTAATGGCAATGTCAGTTCTCAAAAGCAGTCAGGCAGGTTACCAAGCTTTTAACCAGCTCCCTTGGCTAGCTTGGCTACCCAGGGCTTCATTCATGGCAAATCTGCATCACCAAGAGCACTCTAGTTCAACCCCTGGGCTCTCATTTACTATTCAGGTTTCATGCAGATCAGCTCATTCACACACTGTCAATGACCAACCTGCCTCCTGAGCCAGGCTCTCTAGCTGCTTCACAATTGCAAAGCCATTTCTCAGAGGGAGTCAAAGCTTCACTTGCTTTTCACGGAAATGGCTCATAGAGACATTATCTTAAAGTGCTTTCTCGTTAAAAAAAAAAAAAAAAACTTTTTTTTTTTTTTGAACTGAGAATTACATGCTGTGCTGAAATAGAATGGTGTTGAGTTCTGATTATATCTTTTTTTCCCCATTTTTGGTTTCACTCTAAAGTACAGAAAATACCAGATTGCTCTCTCCATTTACTCCCTTTTCTCCTTGATACTAAAAGTTTAGTCTGCTGAATCAAAAGCAGCTTTAATATTAAACTTACATCTTTTATCCCCATCCCTCGAAATAGTTAAGACCAATGGGATTATGCATCATTTCATGCTACGTGTGTGCACCTGAGAACTGCATGTGAAAGCAGTCAAGGCAATGGTCTGTTCCCATGTGACTCTAATCACGGACATTGGAAAAAGAAACCCAGGTTCCAACCCCACTGTGATCACCTTTCCTCCTCTTTGAAATGAGTGGGCTGGAGACACTGCAGCTTATCTGTGAAGTTCCTGTATTATGCATCAATATCTCATGGTGCAACAACATGAAAAGTCACACAACCATTAAACATGAACGCTAGAAAAGTGACATTTTAAAAAAGAAAAATAATTTTATGATACAATATTTACATTTCTTAAGGGGAAAATCATTTGACAAATTTTCTATAAATTAATTTTTTCTTCATTAGGATTTTTTTTAAAACATGCTATACCAAAAGGGGTGATCCGAATACAACAGAGTAATGGTTAACATTTAAAATTAGGCTGTTAAAAGAATGATACATATTTTAAATGACAAAATTAGGTAGTTAGGCTTTAAAGGCCATATTCTTGCCATAATTCATTTATTTTTAACATTGAAACTTTTTTTTGCACTACCTTACTGAAGTTCAATAATATATACCTTATAGTGTATTTTAGAATTTCGCTTTGCCAAATCCAGGGAACTTTTTTACTTTGGTAAATTTCATATCTGTTTCTCAACTGCACAGAGTATGCCCTTCACTTCCACAAAATGACAAAATTAATGATAGCCTAACCAATCATGAAGACACAGGTTTGAGGGGAAAGATCCCAATGGGTTTTTCAATGATGATAAATAATTGAAAAACATTGAAAATCATTGAAAAACAATTTCAACAATTCACCTTATATATAATAAATACTTCACAGATAGAAGTCTTCCAACCAATTAACAAGGAAAAATAAGATAAAAACGTGCTAAGTGACATATTCCTTGAGAAGAATTATGAAGCAGGAGAAATCAGTCATGAGTCAAATTAGGTACAGGTTTTTAATGTTTCTGCCTAATGCATGCAAGTTTATACATACAATGTATTGGCGTGATACACATGGCAATATAATATATGCACAGGGCATGCTTATTACGTCTGTGCCATGAGTATTGATTGTTTTTGAGAGATAGACTCTTATACAATCAGGAAACCACTGGTTTTTTTGCATACGTAGGCAATGGCACCCTACTCCAGTACTCTTGCCTGGAAAATCCCGTGGATGGAGGAGCCTGGTAGGCTGCAGTTCATGGAGTCGCTAAGAATTAGGCATGACTGAGCGACTTCACTTTCACTTTTCACTTTCATGCACTGGAGAAGGAAATGGCAACCCACTCCAGTGTTCTTGCCTGGAGAATCCCAGGGACTGGGGAGCCTAGTGGGCTGCCATCTATGGGGTCACACAGAATCGGACACGACTGAAGCAACTTAGCAGCAGCAGCAGCAGTTACAATACTACACAAGAAAGATCTTGACCAGTCTTGGTCTGTTGTTATTAAGCCTTCAGATGAGGCAAGAAAACTATCACTAAAAGGAATTTTCTACAGATCCATTTTTGGAGTTTTTTGAATGAGAAATTGCATTCTTTTCTCTTTAAGATAGTCTAAGCAATTATTGTCATGCTGCTGTTGCTGTTCAGTCATGTCTGACCCTTTGCAAATCCATGGACATAACCTGCCAGGCTCCTCTGTCCATGGGATTTTCCAGACAAGAATACTGGAGTGGGTTGCCATTTCCTCCTCCAGGGGATCTTCTAGGACCAGGGATTGAACCCAAGTCTCCTGCACTGGCAGGCAGATTCTTTACCACTGAGCCACTAGGGAAGCCCAATCATTGTCATACTGACATAATAAACGAATTATCTTTTCTATTCTATTGCTAATGTGCTTTTAAAAAACAGCTTTATTGAGATATATTTTACATACTATAAAATTCATCCTTTTAAATTACACAGTTCATTAGTTTCTAGTATATTCATTGAGTTATACAACCTTCAACACAATCAATTTTATAACATTTTATCATCCCACAAAGAAAGCCTGGACCATTTAGCAGCCATTCACCATCTCCCCCTAACCCATCACCCACCCCATAGTAACCACCAACCTTTCTGTCAATGGATTTGTGTACCTTGGACATTTCACACATTTCACATACATGAAACCATACAGTACACAGACTTCAGTGATTGGCTTCTTTGGGTTTGCATCTTGTTTTCAAAGTTCATTCCTGATGTTAGCAAGTATAACTACTTCATTCCTTTCTAAGGTTGAATTACATTCTATTGATACAACATTTGTCTATCCATTCATTTTATCAATAGATGAATATTTGAATTGTTTCTACTTTGGGGCTATTATGAGTAATGCTGCTATGAATATTCAAGTATAAGGTTTTATGTAGTTGCTAAGTCACTTCAGTCCTGTCCAACTCTTGCAACCCCTTGGACTGTGCCCAGCAGGCTCTTCCGTCTATGGGATTCTCCAGGCAAGAGTACTGGAGTGGGTTGCCATTTTACATGCTTTCAATTCTCTTGGGTGTATACCTAGGAGTGAATTATGGGTTTTATGATAACTCAGTGTTCAACATTTGGGGGAATTAGCAAGCAGTTTTCTAAAGTGCCTGAATCATTTTACAGCCCTACAGGAAATATACGAAGGTTCCAATTTCTCCATATCTTCACTAACGTGTTACTGTCATTTCAATTTTAGCCACTCTAGTGCACACAGAGTGGTCTCTTGTGGTTTTCATTTGGTTCAATTTGATTTCTCTAACAATGAATGATGTTGAGGACTTTTTCTATTGCTTAGTAACTATTTGTACATCTTCTTTAAAAAATGCCTACAATGTCTTTGTCCATTTTTCACTTGATTTGTATATCTCTTCATTGTTAATTTGTAAGAGTTCTTTATATACTCACAGAAAGCCCCTGTTAGATATATAATTTTCTCCCATCTGTGGGTCATCTTTTCACTTTCTCCATGGTGTCATTTGATACATACAAGGTTTTTATTTGATGAAGTCAAATAATCTATTTTGTATTTTATCACCTGTGCTTTTTTTGGTGGTGTAACTCAGGAACATAACCCAAGGTCACAAAGATTAACTCTTTTATCCTAGGATTTTTATAGTGCTAGCACTTACATGTAGGTCTAAGGTCTATGTTGAGCTAACTGTTGTGTATGGTGTGAGGTACAGGCCTAAGTTTATTCTTATGCATGTTGATGTTCAACTGTCCTAGCAACATTGATTGAAAGGACTAACCCTTACCCCACTGAACTGTCTCAGTATTCATATCAAAAAGCTCTCGACCATAAATGTGAGGGTTTATTTCTGGATTCTCAAATCTACTGTTGATCTCTCCTTATGTTAGTCTCATACAGTGTTGATAACTATCACTTTGTAGTGAATTTTGAAATCAGTAAGTGTGAATACTCCGACTGTTCTTCTTTTTCAATATTGTTTTAGCTATTCTAGATCCCTTGCAGTTCCACATGAATTTTAGGATCAGCTTATTCATTTCTAGGAAAAAAAAAAAAAAAAAACAGCTGGAATTTTGCATTGGAATTTAACATGTCGACCATTTGGGGCTGTATTAGTGTCCTAACAGTGTAAAGTTTTCAGTTTCTTATTTCTATAAACAAGGGATGTCTTTTAACTCTTACTTATTCTTCAATATTTTTCAACATTATTTTCTACTTTTCAGTGTACAAATCTTATGCTTCTTTCATTAAGCTTATTCCTATGCATTTTATTTCTTCTTTTCTTTTTTGCTGCTATATTTAAATGTGATTGTTTCTTAATCTCACTTTCATATTGTTCATTGCTCATATACAGAAATAAAACTCATCATTGTATACTGATCTTGTATCTTGCCACACTGCTAAGCTTGTTTATTAGTTCTAATAGTTTTTAGTGGATTTGCCAATGCACGTTTAACTTAAAACTTTTAAATGATTTTGCTCCATACCATACTCTAAACATCAGTGTATGCTACTATTATACAACAATATCCTCAATATTTAGCAATTAAATCTTGTCTGCTTCCAGCTCTCATGCAACCTTTTCAATTAACCCCTCAGGCTGATGCCCACTCTCCACAGGAAAGTTGAAAGAAGATATAAACAAGAAAAAAAATCACTTCTTCCTTAATTCTGTTTCTAGCAGTTAGTAAAAAAAAAAAAAAAAAAGATTCAGAGTAGTAAAATTAAACATATGCTAAGCTACTGAAACTCTTCTAGCTAGTATTACCTTGCTAAAATGAAGTCAAGCAAAATGTAACCAAAAGTGGATTTTGACATTTCATATTTTGTTGAATACTGTTAGGGTGCTGGCAATCACTGTCTCTTACATACAAATTAACAGCCTACCATCTGTCAAGTGTTGGGATAATCACAGGGTTTAGTGCACAATATGGTTATTAGAATATGACCTGACAAAAAGGGAAAGAACACAACCTAATTTGGACTATAAAATCTATGATCTCACTTGCAAATGACACTTTGACAAGCTATTATTCTGCATTTCGGCTTCCACAGTAAAAGTGGTTTTATGCATACGTAATTCTATTAGTTATACAGGCAACAGCCTGTGGAAGATTGCTTTAAACTATAAAATCTGCTTGGTCATACAATATTTTTTAACTAATTCTTACACAAATATTTGCACCACGAGTAAGTGGGAGCGTAATGATCTGAGCCTTCCCATTTCCAACGAAGCACCAATTGTTAGGCAAAAATGTCTTTGTGATATTGCTGCTAGCAATTCCTAAGTATTCTTAGGGGTTAGATGCAAAGAAAGGGCTGCAGGAACTTATTAAAACTATTTACGTGGACATACATCAAAGTCAAAAAGTTGACAGTTTTGAAAAGTGTAATGTATGAAACGTTTTGGCATGGAATTCACTTCATCCCCAACAGTGACATCTGCTAATGAGCATCATTAATATTGCCTACTTTTATTTATCCTAATGCCTCATGGGTGCTATCTTTATGTACCTTCCTCTGTAGCACCTTTTGTTTTCATCCTGGGGAAGAAACCCTGTACTGACAGCTGCCTCTAATGATGATTCCAGCCAAATTCTTCTCTTCTGGTTACAGAGAGAACATAGAGTGCCAAGGTCTTTGTATTGTTGTTTTCTGCTCTTGAAATGGGGTGGAAATGTGCAGTGTTCCTGAAGGTTATTTAAGGGCACACTCGTGTCTAAAACACATGCTTAAGAGAGAAATGCATTAATTAAGTCCCGAGGCAAAATGTTCTGTGGAGGTGACAAAACAAATTTTTTAATATTAGCAATTATATTACCTGGGGACCTTAAGTAAGATAATAACTATATAATATATTAAGCAACTCATGCTGCAAATGATGTTGCTTTTAGATTACACACCTTTCCCACTATTTTCACACTTGTTTCCATTCACAGTAGGAAAAAATGATGTATTTATCTGTCATGTTAGCTCAATATAAGTTGACTCACAGTACCAAGGTTCTTCCGCAAAGGATCTTGGGATCCAGTTTTAATATGCTGCAATATGAATTTTAAGAACAGTGCGTGATTATGAACTGTCAGGTTGTAAAATACCCCAAATTTTCCAATACTAAAATTTGCATGGCTATTTCCTGAAGATAAGAGAAAAAACCTGGTCAAGATTTATAGAAGACTTTTAAATATATTTTAAAAACCCAACACAGGGAGACTAATGGAACTTATCATTCACTTACAGAAGTGTCAGTTTCCCCCCCCCCCCCCTTTATTATAGATATAAACAAATTCCAAGTTCTTCTAGCTACAGTTACTTGTATAAATTGACTATTATTGTCATGATTTTTTTTTTTTAATCTGAAGGTTACCTATCATGGATGAAGCTTCACAAATGAACAAAAAAACTTCCTCTGGAAATCCTTTTCCCTCAGAAAGAATTATTCCTAGATTCAGAAGTCCAGTTAAATATGAACATTAAATGTGTCAAAAGGAGACAGAGAAAGGCAGGTAAAGAGGGACAGAGGGGAGGGAAAAAAAAAAATCCATGCCCAAACAAAAGACTGGAAGGAAATTAATCAAATCATTCTTGTGGTGAGACTATGATGATTTAGTTTCTTTCTATTTTTATTTGTCTTCTAAATAATCACAAATCACTTATTAATGAAAAAATCACTTTTTAATGAAAAAGAAACTTTGTATGTATTTTTTCTCCTCTATGCTTTATTTAGATGAATAATTTACATACAGTATAACACATAAATCTTAAGTGTACAGGTCCATGGCATAGTTCCAGAAAATTCTCTTGTGACCCTTTCCAGGTAATGTAACCTCCCCCAACCCTCCATTTTTCTGACTTTTGTTACCACTGATTCATATTACTCATTCTTTGTTGTTGTTGTTCAGTCGCTAAGCCATGTTCGACTCTTTGTGAACCCACGGACTGAAGCAGGGTTGATTTCCTATAGGATTGACTGGTGCTTAGCCTTCTTTATGGTCCAGCTCTTGCGTTTGCACATGACTACTAGAAAAACCATACAGATCTTTGTCGCCAAAGTGATGCCTCTGCTTTTTAATACACTGGTTCCTGAATTTATATAAATGAAATGATACAATGTATATTCTTTTGTATGTGGTTTCTTTCGTCAGCGGGCTTCCCTGGTGGCTCAGTGGTAAAAATACAATGGACAGGTAGGCTACAGTCCATGGGGTTGCAAAATGAGTCAGACACGACTTAGCAACTAACCAATAACTACAACTTTTGTCAACACATGTTTTTGAGAAGCATCCATATTGTTGTATACAGTGTATCAATGTTCCTTTTTTTTTTTTGCTAGGTAATATGCCATTGTACAACTATAACACAATTTGCTAACTCATTTACCCATTGATGGTCATTTGGATTTTCTCCGGTTTTTAGCTATTATGATTAAAGCTGCTATGAACACCTGTGCATTTTTTATGGGTGGGCAAATGAACTAATTTCTCTTGGATTAAATCTTATGAGGGGAATATATGACATGTAATTTTTTAATTTGAAAGTAAAGTCTAGTATTTTTTTATAGCCATTGTATTTAAAGCTAAAATAAAGTATCTAAAAATCTAAACTTAATGGTTTCTACCCAAGTGAAAGGCAATACACAAAATTCAAAGCATAAATTTGTAAAATTACAGGCTTCCAGATACAGAATTCAAATCAAGTTAAAGGAATCAAAAACTTTATTCGGACCCTATAAAACTGCTGCTGTTTCTCCTAGACTTTCACCACCTTCAATAGAAAGATTTCCAAAGGCATTAAGTTTGCCATAAGAACTTTATTCAATCCATTAGGTTTAATGACTAAAACTTCCCTTTAGCGGAAAGCATAGTAGGAAAAGAAAAATATTCACAAAGTTACAATAAACCAATCAAATAATTAAGAGGTAATGTTTCAGGGCTGAAAGGTCATCATCAATCGGAAAAAAATTCAGGGAATTGAGAAACCACTGAAATGAGACCAGTGGATGGCAGAATCACAGGTGTCATTTCCACAGCATCTACCCCATCGCAGGGAAAAAAAGAAAGGTTTTCTTCAGAGATGATGCAAAGCACAATCTTGTGATTATGTTGCCAAGGATAGTGTGTAGGGTGGCTATGAATAATTTATTATCCAATCAAAACACTTTCGAGACTGAAAGGGGGTGCTAAAAATAAATAGTTTTATTTAATTTTTAAACTAGTCACTTGTTAACTTACAATTTGGTTTTAATATACTGTCAGACTTTTAAAAAAATAGTCGTATTTGAAAATGGTTTCCAAAATAATAATTTTATTGAAATACTAAATTTACATTATTAAAATGGATGTGTTTGTGCATGTATGTATATGTGTGTGTGCACTGGAGAAGAAAAACAGTTCCCTATGCTCTTCGGGTATCTAGATGGGCCTAAGGATTAAACTGACCTAAGATGTATCAGTAGAATAAAATAAAGTTTCAATAAGATATAAACTTTAGTGAATTTTTACATGTATGTGGGAGTCTTCACAAGAGAACAAAGACCTGAAGAAATGACCAGGGCGAAAAACTTTTATACCTTTGACAAAGAAAAAATAATGGTGAAGAGGTAACTAGGAAGATATAGGCTAGATTAACAAGGTTTGTTTATACAGCCTTCAAGGCCTTAAATTTCCTATAGCTAATGATAAGGATGTCTTCTATCCTAGTACAGGGAGGGTATCTTTCACCTGGGAGATTTATCTCCTGCTTTCAGGAGGACAAAGGAGGGTCAGAATGTCCTTCTTCTTGCACTGGCTGTTTCCTAAGTAGCTTTCCTTTTAAACAACCAACATGCCAAAGTGGCATGTCTTGGGGTGACAAGTGACATATTCTGAACCCCTTCTATCTATACATCCAGGACAAATGCTAATGTGGACAAGATGAAGGCAACTGATATAAATCCTAAGAAAACTCAGATCCTAGTCGTAGCAAACCGGGTATTCTAGTCGTGTCACCTCCCTCTCCAATGGGCTTAACAAGGTGCTGCCTCAGGCCTTTTGCTCATTCAATAATTTCTGAAAGACTTCGAAATGTTGGGCATTGCCCAGACATAGCGGATACAAAGGTAAATGAATATCACCATCCCCAAACCCATGGTACCTTTAATCTGTCAGAGAAGCTAGCCACGGAACAAGATGCTACAAGTGTGCTAAGTATGACAGAAAATGCAAAGCCCTCTGTAAAAGGCTTTTACATGCTAGTTTTCAAGGGGTTGACACTGTCCCATGAGATGACTTCTTGGAATCATGAGGGACTGATTCTCATCAATGTGGAATATAACTAGTATTTTCTCAAGGGCTCCAGAGACGCAACATGTTCTCCAATGTGCAGGAGAGGCCCACACAGCACAAGACAATCCTGTATCCCTCATGACTTTCAAACATCCCACTATACATTCACATAAATGAAAAAAAAAAAAGATCATGCTTATCTCTTTTATATATCAGCCCAATGTATATTTTGCAAATTTAATTTTCATTGAATTTTTCAAGAATGAAACTAGCACATTAAACTGAAGAGAGGTTGTACTTTGTTTTGTTCAACCAACTGTTCACTATTTCAGAAAACCCCATCACTGACAGCAATAGGGCTTATGATACTCAGTCTACCAATATATCTACCTAAAGAAACAAAAGACTTATATATAGAAAACTATAAAGCACTGATGAAAGCAATCAAAGAGGACACAAATAGATGGAGAAATACACCATGTTCATGGATTGGAAGAATCAATATAATGAAAATGAGTATACTACCCAAAGCAATCTACAGATTCAATGTAATCCCTATCAAGGTACCAATGGTATTTTTCACAGAACAAGAACAAATAATTTCACAATTTGTATGGAAATACAAAAAACCTCAAATACCAAAGCAATCTTGAGAAAGAAGAATGGAACTGGAGGAATCAACCTGCCTGACTTCAGGCTCTACTACAAAGCCACAGTCATCAATACAGTATGGTACTGGCACAAAGACAGAAATATAGATCAATGGAACAAAATAGAAAGCCCAGAAATAAATCCACACACCTATGAACACCTTATCTTTGACAAAGGAGGCAAGAATATACAATGGAGAAAAGACAATCTCTTTAACAAGTGGTGCTGGGAAAACTGGTCAATGACTTGTAAAAGAATGAAACTAGAACCTACTTTCTAACACCATACACAAAAATAAACTCAAAATGGATTCAAGATCTAAACGTAAGACCAGAAACTATAAAACTCCTAGAGGAAAACATAGGCAAAACACTCTCCGACATAAATCATAGCAGGATCCTCTATGACCCACCTCCCAGAATATTGGAAATAGAAGCAAAAATAAACAAATGGGACCTAATTAAACTTAAAAGCTTTTGCACAACAAAGGAAACTATAAGCAAGGTGAAAAGACAGCCTTCAGAATGGGAGAAAGTAATAGCAAATGAAACAACTGACAAAGAATTAATCTCAAAAATATACAAGCAGCTCCTGCATCTCAATCCCAGAAAAATAAATGACCCAATCACAAAATGGGCCAAAGAACTAAACAGATATTTCTTCAAAGAAGACATACAGATGGCCAAGAAACACATGAAAAGATGCTCAACATCATTCATTACCAGTTCAGTTCAGTTCAGTTCAGTCGCTCAGTGGTGTCTGACTCTTTGCAACCCCATGAATCGCAGCACGCCAGGCCTCCCTGTCCATCACCATCTCCTGGAGTTCACTCAAACTCATGTCCATCGAGTCGGTGATGCCATCCAGCCATCTCATCCTCTGTTGTCCCCTCTTCCTCCTGCCCCCAATCCCTCCCAGCATGAGGGTCTTTTCCAATGAGTCAACTCTTCGCATGAGGTGGCCACAGTATTGGAGTTTCAGCTTTAGCATCATTCCTTCCAAAGAACACCCAGGACTGATCTCCTTTAGAATGGACTGGTTGGATCTCCTTGCAGTCCAAGGGACTCTCAAGAGTCTTCTCCAACACCACAGTTCAAAAGCATCAATTCTTTGGCGCTCAGCTTTCTTCACAGTCCAACTCTCACATCCATACATGACCACTGGAAAAACCATAGCCTTGACTAGGGAAATGCAAGTCAAAACCACAA
This sequence comes from Ovis canadensis, assembly GCF_042477335.2. NCBI lineage: Eukaryota > Metazoa > Chordata > Mammalia > Artiodactyla > Bovidae > Ovis > Ovis canadensis. Next base: position 54,927,709 of record NC_091263.1, on the reverse strand, counting down.
TGAGGTACCATCTCACGCCAGTCAGAATGGCTGCTATCCAAAATTCTACAAACAATAAATGCTGGAGAGGGTGTAGAGAAAAGGGAACCATCTTACACTGTTGGTGGGAATGCAAACTAATACAGCCACTATGGAGAACAATGTGTAAATTCCTTAAAAAACTGGAAATAGAACTGCCATATAACCCAGGAATCCCACTGCTGAGCATACACACCAAGGAAACCAGAATTGAAAGAGATACGTGTACCCCAGTGTTCATCACAGCACTGTTTATAATAACCAGGACATGAAAGCAACCGAGATGTCCATCAGCAGACGAATGGATGAGAAAGTTGTGGTACATAAACACAATGGAGTATTACTCAGCCATTAAAAAGAATACATTTGAATCAGTTCTAATGAGGTGGATGAAACTGGAGCCTATTATACAGAGTGAAGTAAGTCAGAAAGAAAAATACCAATACAGTATACTAATGCATACATATGGAATTTAGAAAGATGGTAACAATAACCCTGTATGCGAGACAGCAAAAGAGACACAGATGTATAGAACAGTCTTTTGGACTTTGTGGGAGAAGGTAGGGGTAGGACGATTTGAGAGAAAAGCATCGAAACATGTATATTATCATATGTGAAAAAGATCGCCAGTTCAGGTTCGATGCATGAGACAGAGTGTCAGGGCTGGTGCACTGGGATGACCCAAAGGGATGGCATGGGAAGGGAGCTGGGAGGGGGGTTCAGGATGGGGAACACATGTACACCTATGGCTGATTCATGTCAATGTATGGCAAAAACCACTACAATATTGTAAAGTAGTTAGCCTCCAATTAAATAATTTTTTTTTAAAAAAGGAAAAAAAAGATTAAAAAAAAAAAACTGCATTAGTCTGCCTTCCTATCTGTCACATGAAAATATGTGAAAGAGAAATAAGTTTAGCACCAAATACTATTAAATCGGCTGTGACACATGACACTCAGGGATATCACCAAACTGCATTCATGGAGAGTATCTTTAAATATTTCATCTTCTGGCTGTAATATATACCTTTTAAAAATTCGGCAGCATGATAAATGTGTGTACTGTAGCAACTACTGAATAAAATTATTTACTTATTTTGGATTTTCCCCTTTTTTCTCAGTCTTAAACTGAAACTGTCCCTAGAGGTCTCCTACACAATTTCTTTATGACTTATATTATTCCATTCCCTATTCCCTGTTGCCTACTGATGGGCATTCTAAGAACAAGAAAGCAAATATATGCCTAAACCTGAGGGAGGATTTCAAGATTACAGGTATTTTCTATGGGATTCTTCAATACCATCCAGTCCCTTATCATAACATAGGGAATTATTTTGCAACTATCCATACAAATAAGTCCAACTCATTTCTAGGAATGGCATACTTGCTTATGTTTTCTACCTCCAAACTGTGTAATTAATCTTAAAATGTTAGCCCTATTTCAACTAAGCTTATTTCTCTTTTTTTCTCATCATATACATTATTATTTGTCCTAACACTAGTTTTTTATTTTAATGTCCCTCATACCTCTTAATTCTATATTCCTTCCACAGAATGGTTTCTAATCTTAAATCCAATTTATTAAGATGAAGTAGATATCAGCATTGGCAGTTGTGTCAGTATTAACACTGAAATAACTTATTCTATTGTAAGTTACTTCCCTTCTCTTATGCCTTCACATTACAAGTTAAGTCATTAAATCATTTTTTAAAGTATGTGGCAGATAAGTAATATTACCACTGAATTTCATTTTATGATAATAAAGACGACATAAAATATTTCTTGTAAAAAATAAAAAGGTAGTGTACCTGATGGGATTAAACAGTTGAATCGAATCTGGAGCAATGGTTGTTTCAGCTGAAATGCAGAGGATGGGTAAGAACTAACTGAAGGAAGAGAGATTAGGGAAGACAGGAAGAGAGGCCAAATCATCTAAAGAAAATTTCCTTTTGGGGAAAAAATGATAAAAAAGAGAGCAGAGAAATTGAGTTGGAAAAAATGGTTGCTAAAAGGTGATGAGTAAAGCACTGAAGGCACAGAGATGGTTTTTGCTGATAAAAAACAAAAACACTAAATTTTACATTTTAATAGGTTCAACTGTAAAAAGGCTGTTTAATTTTAAAAAGTTCAAGTGGTTTGAAATACATATTAGAAGAATACTTGTTTCCAGTTAGGGGGATAAAACAAAGTTACCTTTTAAAATACAATTTAAGTTTTAAAAAAGTTTTCTTTCTCTTTTAGTAAATATTAGTATAAGTAGGACAAGAATACAATAAATATATAGCTTCTGAATGACTGAGTTTGGGGATGCTCTGAGTATAGCATAGAGGTCAAGGGAAGGGAGAGGATTTGAGAAGTCCTGCAGACCAAAGTAGTGTTTCAGGTCTTTATCTTAGAAGCAATGGAAGGCCCTTAAAGGACTTTAAACAGAGGAATGACAAGATAGTATCTGTGCTTGTTCGAGATCAGTATAGCATCTATGTGGGAAACAGACTGGGAGTAGACTAGATGGCTGTGGGTAGTCCACTGAGACAGTGGCTGCAATTGTCTAAGTAAGAGACAGTGGTAGCCAAGGTGATAACAGCAGAGATGTAAAGGAATTTGAAAGATAACATAAACTCTGGGATCTAAAATGCCATGAATTGGAAGACCATTGGCTTAATGAGAGCTTTTCAAGCATGGAGACATGACACTAAATGAGCACATCAATGGGAAGATATCATTATTTCAGAAATAGTAAAATATGGAAAATCATTATTTAAAAAGCAAACAGTAAACTATGGAGGATATACAATTTTTAGAGGCAAGAAAATGGGGTGTGGAGACCAATCAAATGACTGATGATAGAGAACAACCTGTTGGAAAAAGTTGAAACTGTCAGGCTTCCCTGTCCTCAGAATTTCAAACATCAAGCAATTTGGCTTTATTTGCTTTTTGTCTTTAATTGACATGACAGATGGTTTTGGTGATGTAGATGGAGTCTAAAACTGAGACAGTCACTGGAGAAAATAAGAACAAGAAATCCCTTCTCAAGTAAAGATACACTTGAGAAAGGAATGCTGACTTGCTGGCCTTCTAATATCAGAGGCCTAAAACTTGTAGTTGAAGTTTGCTTCCAGGAAGCAATGTTCACAGCACTCTGAAAGTCAAGGCCTGGTTGTTGCTATTATTAAGATGATGATTTATAGCCAATGCCCATGAGCTAGGCCTCGAGGTTTGTTTACAATTTACAGGAAGAAGAGTGCAGCCTTAAATTATTGTGAGCAACCCTTGAAGTGAAAAAAAAAGATTATGTAAATATATACATATTACCTTTTAAGTTTATTGCTTAGGGCCCAAGGGGAAAAAACACATTGTGGAACTATACATATCTCCTCTGTGCAAAGCTGTTTCTCAAGATATTCAAATATATTCTTTGACTCTGCTCCAATCAGTAGAAAATTTCAATTACTCTATTTGTTTTGTAACTGCCCATCATCTTGAAAATCCCAAACTGGTTTGATTTAAAAAATTAAATACAGTGCATTTTCATGGGGGCAGTGGGGTGGATCATCAGGCTCATACGAGGCAGATCCATCTAGCCAGGAATACCTGGTTATTCACGAAAGCCATTACTCATCAGGTCCAAAGAAACCTCCTGGAACAGTAGGACCGTTTACACTAAATATTACTGGAATAGCAATTGACATTAAGAAGTATATTAGAGCTTCCTGGGACAATATCACAGAAAATCTCTGGATGACAGATGACATGATAATGTAGAAGGAGGAACCTTCAGAATCAGAGTCAGTAAAAGTGAGTAAAAGTCACTCATTCGTGTCTTACTCTATGCGACACCATGGGTTGTAGCCCACCAGGCTCCTCTGTCCATGGAGTTTTCCAGGCATGAATACTGAGTGGTTTGCCATTCCCTTCTCCAGGGGATCTTTCCAACCAAGGGATCGAACCCAGGTCTCCTGCACTGTAGGCAGATTCTTTACCATCCGAGCCACCAGGGAAGAAGGGAGAGGTAAAGCCCCTCTTTCAACAGTTTTAAAAGTATATAAAGAGGAAATCATATGTAAAGTAAAGCTTTGAAAAGCTGAGAAATTTTGTTATTTTTTTCCTCTGCCTGCAGTAGCCTTCTGGTGTTAGTGCTGCAATGCATTTGCTTGCCCGTAATATTCTCAACACTAACAAGATCAGAGGAAATGATTTATTCCACCCCCTCTCCTGCTACTTCTGAACGGCTGTGGGTGTCCTTGGGGACACGGGATTTCTGAATTGCTTTCGGCCATCTGATATTGGAGCTCTGCAGCCTTCCCTTAGAATGAGCCAGGAAAAAAATCAAAATAATTACATTAATGCTGGGAATCAAAGTTTATTGACTCTCCCTTGAGGCGAAAAAACCAAAAAGCTGGTTACAAAAGTTGCCAGCTTATTTAATGATACCACTGCCTCCTCCCCGGTCTTGTCAAAACAGCTTTTGAGAGCATTTTCAAATAAAGCCACCTCTGAAGTGCTCCAATTCAATAGCTTATCTATTCCCTTTTAAATAAAAGCTAGCACCCATCATCTCTCTTCCACATTCAGATCTCCTCAAAGGGAAGGCCCGACAGGCTCTCTTCCCCTGCCAAGACACTGCCAAAGGCAATTCTCCAGGGCAATCTCCCTGTCATCATTTCCGCTCCCCTCAGGAAGGTTCTGCCTCATTGAATATTCTTCTAAGTCAATGAGAGAACCGCATGCCTTCCCAAAGAAGCAGTCTGCATCTACTGCAGAATTCATGGCTGCTAGTGAAACTTGGAGCAGCTGGTTTCCCTCACTTGCCCACAATTCTTTGCAACCCCCAAAGAATTGGAGGGAACTCAAGTGCACCCATTTCATAGATAAGCCCACAAACCCAAAGATTAAGCATCTTGTTGATATTCATACCCTTCACAGGATATAGCTAAGGCCCTGAAAAATAACAGATACTAAGTAAAACATTTCTTGGCCAATAAGGATCAATATTTTCCTCCATTTGTTTCATTTATCCTCTCCTTTTATTTCTTTAAATGTTCTTTTATTTCTTTAAATGTTTCTTCTTCAAATGTTTTCAAACAAGGCCAGAACATCACAGCATTTCATCCCAGATTTCTTCAGGCAGTATGCCGTGCAGGAAGAAGTCAACACCGCAGGCCTGACGCTGCTATCCTTAGAAAAGGCCTGCTCTCAAAGTTGACTCTTGGCTGGCATGTAAGAACCTGGATTTCAGGAAGGTCACCACCATTCCCAGGACTGATCAGAGTGGCTCATTTGACCTAAACTGTTTGTGGAAACAATATATATATATTAATATTTGTTTATTTATTTATTTGGCTTTGCTAGGTCTTAGCTGTTGCACACAGGATCTTTGTTGTGTCACACGGGATCTTTTGTTGAGGTGCACAGACCCTCTAGTTGTGGCGAGCAGCCTCAGCAGTTGTGGCACGAGGCCTCAGCATGTGGGATCCTATTATTACAACAGCTCCCTGACCAGGGATCCAACCCACATCCCTGGCGTTGCAAGGCAGACTCCCCACTGGACCTTCCCCAGGGAAGTCCCCAATATACTTTTAGGATATACTTCCTTTCCTTTGGGGAGTCTGGGGTTTTGGACCAGCCCACAGAAAAACTGTTGGTCACTGAAGCGTCCTGTCAGACGTCTCACCTGTTGTCACAAACAGCACCATCCCTGAGTGGCTCCTTTGGGAGACACACACTGAACCTAGTACCTGTCTCCTCAGACTTCACTCCATATGGCTTTTCCTTTGGCTGATTTTGCTTTCCTTCATTCTGCTATAATAAATCGTAGCCACAAGTAGACAACATGCTGAGTCTTGTGAGTATTCCTAGCAAATCACTGACGCTGGGGGAGGTCTTGGGACCCCGATCCATTTGCTTACCATTCAACTTAAAGTTCACTTCTTCACAGAAACTTCGCTGACCATGGAGAGATACCAAACTAGGGGAGACTCCTGTTGCCCACTATCATTGCAGCCTGCGTGTCTCCATCACAGCATTTATCAAAACTGTGCCAAATATTGTAGAATTTATTTATGTATGGTTTATCTCCCCACCCAAGTATCTAAGCTCCCTAAAAGCAACAACTCTCTTTGGTTCACTGTGGTATCCTTAGTAATGAGTGTTGATGGTATGAAATTTGAAAAGATCCAGGAAAATACCAAGCCCTCCCTCCCAGTAAAGTTTAACAGCCACAGTTTCGGCTTAAGAGGTATATTTTCTGGGACTTCTCTGGTGGTCCAGTGGCTAAGATTCCTCGCTCCCAATACAGGAGGCCAAGGTTCAATCCCTGGTCAGGGAACTAGATCCCACAAGCCTCAACTAAGAGTTTGCATGCCACAACTAAAACTTGGCATAGCCAATAAGTAAATAAGCTTTTTTTTTAAGAGGTACATTATCTATGATGTCCTCTGTATTTTACTCATTCATTTACCAAATACCACACACTTACTATGTAATCCTTACTATGTCTAATCCAGGTTAATATCTACTTCATTACCATAATTTTATAATTAGCAAGATAATCCCAATGCTTCATCTTCTAGAAATAGAAGCACATATCTATATAGGGGCTCCCCTCTTGAAACTGGTGACTAATACAGTTATTTGCAACATTATATAGGACCCTCTTTTTCACTCGAGAATCCTCTGGGGGTTTTAATTCAAATAGAGGCTCTTTTGATGATTCTTATGTGTTCACTTAAGTTTGAGAACCACTGACCTGGGTTACTCTCAAAAGTAGGACAACTATAAGTAAGAAAACACACAGACATAACTCTTCTGCTGAATTTTTTAAAAGATGCATGTACCACAGGCTAAAATGTGAAGGAAATTATGCTAAGCACATTCCACTATTGAAACACCACATGACAACAGATAGAATAAATATATATTCCTTAAAGAAAAGAAGGGAGCTGCTTGTATGGTGTAAGGGAGACATCTATATATACACAGACTGTCTTGTGCATTTAATGTGTGTGCAGAAATGGGTCAAGTAGACTTTTTTTTTTCGTGGTAGATGAAAATAAAACGTGATGGGACATACTTAGATAGCAACTGGCAAGCTTTTTTTTTTTTTTTTTTAAAGTTTGAGCGTTTACATACTCTATCTCAACTGGCAAATTCACTTCTAGGTATATATTAATACCCATGAGAAACTTTAGCACGTATGTCAAAGTCCATCAGTGAAAGGCCACTAGCAATACACTGGTAGTCAAAGTTAAGTGTTTCAACTTACTACAGCAAAGGAGAAGGCATCCTAGAGGAATCTTGGGAGTATCTCCACAATGGGAAGTTATTGGGACCTTCTAGGAGCTGAGAGATCAAGGTAGACTGTAGTTGGCCTGGAAGTAGTGATCACGATCACTCAGAGAAAGGCAGTGAAAGTCAGAAGAGAGGGCCATTTAGCAGGCCATGTTTACTTTCCTACATATGTACCAGGAGATGTGTGTAAGAACTTTCAGAGTGGTATCATTCATACCAGAAAAAAAGAAAGGAAAAGAAAAACAAGCAGATCAAATGGGGTAAAGAATCCGCCTGCCAATGCAGGAGATGCAGGTTCGATTCCTGGGTTGGGAAGATCTCCTAGAGAAGGAAATCCACTAGAGTGGCAACCCACTCCAGTATTATAGCCTGGAGAAATCCCATGGACAGAGGAGCCTGGCAAGCTACAGTGCATGGGGTCACAAAAGAGTCAGTCATGACTTAGTGACTAAACAGCAACATATATAAAAACTTTAATTACAAGAAAAAAGCAAGGAATGATAGAAGGTTTGGTTATGTCATAGAAGGAGAAAGAGATAGGATTTTAAAAAGGCACACATTTGGGTATCAATTATTGGTATATTTGTTCTTAGGTTTATGACTATACGTTAAGTATGAAATCAATCAATGCATCAGAATAAGGTTAATTCATGAACCAAGGATCACAGTACAAAATGAACCTAGGACTATAATTAATCTATCTCTGTGACCAGAGATCCAAATTGCTTTTAAAACCAAAAAGATCACAAGGTAGTCATTCTTACCACCTTTTCTTCTCAGGCACATATTCTCCACTTGGCATTTGTAGCCATGACACACTAGGTGCCAGTTGTGTTTGTACAGCAGCTACAATAAACATGACTTTTTATTAAATGCAAATGTCACCACAAAGCAGAATCAACTATTGACTCTGTGCCACCTCTCATCAACAGAACCATCAATATGCCAAGCCAGGCACAGGATTTATTATCTATCCACCTCTTTCAGAAAGCTTCCTGAAACACAACTCATTTTCATAATTGGTAACCAAATAAAACCCCAGGTAACCAGAAGAACACAAGATTTTTCAGGTAACTGAAAATTAAAGAGTGATGTCTAATTAAGTGCATACTGATACACTCACATGGGCATTTCATCTCTTGTTCCTTGATGAAGGCAATCCTTGCTACCTTCTCCATTTTACAAATATGGCATCACCTCTGACATAAAGACCAGGTTACTTCACACAGTCCTCATATGCTCACTCCTTTTACCTTTTCCATATCATTAATCACTTTAGAAATGTCTTTATCTTCAATGATATTTTATTTTGAGGACATTTTACAAAATAGCAATAACAGGTCGAAGTTCAATATAGCAATAACATACATAAGAATCAAAAGAATGAGTGCTTTTTAGCAAATATGAACAAAGAGTCAAATGATCCCTATTTTTAAAAAGCTCTATAAACTATGTCAGGGGTGGGTGTGGAGGATGAGGGAATCTCACTGTCAGATACCATGAAACAACATAAAATTAAACTCGAGCAATCTACTAGAAGACCTAACAATTGTGATGGTTGAATGGCTTAAAAAAAAGGGTAAACTAGGAAATGTCTCTTGATATTGGACACCAATTCACCATTGCTGCTAATTTTTTAGACCCAAGTGTGACTGCCCTACACAAACTATTACCCCTCAAGGGGGAAAAAAACAAATTCAGATTTCATCAGTCCTGGATAGAGTTCCCAAATCTTCAGTTTTTCTCAAGAGCCTCATGTGATTCCATCTGGCTGGAGAACCAAGCTTTGAGAAATGAGTCATGATCCACCATCAGGCAGGAATCGCACACATGGATTCATCTACTCAAGGTAAAAAAATGAGCGATATCTTTGCAAAGACAGGACTTATGAGGCACAAGGAAATTAGGAAGCCCATTTTTTTCAGTAATCACTGTTACATGACAGCCCCTGTAGCGTGTTAAGATGCCTATTATCAATGACTCTTATTACCTTCTCCTATGCAGTAAAACATAGGAATGTACGGTGGAGGAGATAAGAATATCCAAAAACAAAAAATGAAAAGAAAAATAATAGTAGTCATGTTCACTCATTATTTATATAGATTGACTACCATAAGGAATGGTGAAATGCCTTTTTCAAAGAAACACTGTGGCTTTAAATTGGGTTAACTCAATGATTGTAGCCATGAAACAAGTGACTACAGAGATGTAAAGGATAGGATACTTTCCTATATTTCTCTTTTGTCTTTTATTTTCCCTACAGTCTTAAATGCTTTTTCTCCTTAGAATGGATGAAGTTATACAGTTTGCCTTACATAAAAGCTTTGCCTGAAAGATTAGTAATCATGCACTTTGCTACTGAATTGTCCAGTCTATTCAATCTAAAAAAGGCTCTTCTCTTTTGTTCAGGCAGGATTATCTCCTTTGCAGAGTATAACAGAAATATCTGGATATAAAATTGAGAAATTGTTCATAAACATTATGGAAGGCTTTTTGAGCTTTTTACTATTAGAGGCCTGACTTACCAAACAGTAAGATGCCTTTTTCTGGGTTGGGGATTTTTTTTTTTTTTACTTTTTTCTTTTAACTAAATCACCCATAGTTTAACACATTCCACAGCACTTTCACCCATGATTATAGGCAGAAAGAAACAAATTGCTATTTTCAAAAGATATTTTTAATATCTTCTACTACATTTGGAGAAGAAAATATATATATATGTGTGTGTATATATATATATATATATATATATATATATATATCAGCAGCACTATCTTTTGTAGGTAACTTACTTACTTTTCCATTTCTGTATTTAAGTCTTTATGCTGAACCAGCCAATGAAATACATTATTCCACTGGCAGAAGTTCTCTAGCAGAAACAAAACTAGAAATAGCACGTAATTCTGAGAAGTCAGACACATTAATGTTAATCCAAAAAAAAGGAAACAAAAAACAAACCAAGACTCTCAAGCTAGAGGTTAATAACACAACTCAATCAAAACCAGTGACATTTTTTATCAAACATTTGTGAAATTGCAGTTTTGAACTCTGACCTGCTACAAATTAAATTAAAAGGTGCTGTTCTAATTCTGTCTCCTGGTACAATGCAGCACTGATATAGAAAACAGGGAGCCTACATTGAACACACCCGGTTTACAATGGAAAAAGGAAGGTGATGCTTCCATTCTCCATAAGCAAGTTTTTAACACACGGTTCCTGAGTGGATTTGTCAGTTAAAGGGGTACAGTGGCTGTCAATGCTGGTTTAACATTTCAACAAAGCAAATCATCAATTTAAACTCACCCACACCAGTCTTCCTGTTAATTGACTGAATGATTATCCCTCTCCTGGTCAAGAGTCCACCTGACACACTTGAAGAAATTCTTCTTTGTTGTGAACCATCTGGAGGCTTTGCCAGACCTCAACTTGGCAAAACTACTTTGGTTTTTCAGGTCACTGGAAAGATGTCTCTCTTTGTTCTCAGAGGGGCTCCTGAATGAAAGCCAAGTTCGACTCTGACTTTCTGAGCGCCTTCTCTCAAAGAGTGTTTTTCCTTGCTTTCCGCCAGAAAAGAACAAGTCATAGAGGACATTCATTAGACTTGTGTTTAAAGGGATTTAGCAAGGGGTGACAGGCTGGACATGCATCATGACGTGTCATAGTCAATGTGGAGTATAAATGGTCTGGCAGTAAATTCTACCCCATACTTTTAGGGTGTCCAAAATACAAGCCAGAAGCCTTTTGAGATCAAATCCGGCTAGCCCTAAAAAATAAAAATATATTCATGACCAAAGCACTTGCAGGGAAAAATAAATATGTTTCAATGGAAAACTATGCATTATCTAGATTATAAAGGAGACCTCCTCCCAGCTATCAGATTCTTATTCACTGAGAGTTATTTTACAACTCTGTAAATTATAGATAACTGAAAGCAATGCAAGGTAATTCTTGTCTCTGATTCTTGTACTATAAATTCTGCTCTGTCCATTGGATGTTCAGGTTACTCTACTCCCATCATTAGAAACCACTTTGCCTACAATTGTAAATTCACTTCAGTATTTCTGATCTGCAAAAGTGTCCTTTTGGCTTTTTTGGGGACTGGTTATAACACTGACTAGCTTTCTCACTCTCAATCAAATATAATCTTTAATAAACATTCATTTTATATCATTATGAGAGTCATGATCTCATTTTTTTTAGAATTACCCTTTAATCCATGTATTGATCTTAGAATATAGATATCCAATTTAGAATATTAAGTTTTATGACTATGTTATGTCCCTTCTTCTGGTAGCCTCTGCACATGCCATTCCTGTGCCTAGGTTGTTCTTTCCGCATCCCCAGTCTAGCTTCTGTATCTACTTAATTCCTCATTTTCCATCAGATTTTGGCTCACTCATTATTCCCATAAACAAGCTTTCCCTGACCATCCCTCCTCTGCAAACAGGTTAAACTGCCACCCACCCCACCCCCGCCCCATTACATGCTCTTCTTGCACCATGCACCTCTTCTTGGTAGCACTGACCTTTATTCCTCTGAGTTTTCTAATATTTGTTTTCCTCACTAGAATAAATATTCCCTGATGGCAGAGAGGTAGCACTAGTGGTAAAGAACCCATTTGTCAATACAGGAGACACTAGAGAGACAAGTTCGATCTCTGGGTCAGGAAGATCCCCTGGAGGATGAAATAGCAACCTACTCCAGTATTCTTGCCTGGAGAATCCCATGGATAGAGGAGCCTGGTGGGCTACAGTTAATGGAGTCACAAAGAGTAGAATCGACTGAGCAACTAAGCATATACTCACATACACAGATGGCAGAGACTGTATCTGGTTTTAAACACCATTGTGCCCCCCAGGGTTACTCAGGTGCCTAGCACATATGGGGCTCAAATATAGGCAGAAAATGTATGCAAAAAATTTCTGTATGCATCAATGAGGCAATATATCCAGGGATTAGTAAATGGAAATGGGCTATGAAGACTCCTGTTACAATTCAGAAGAACAGATCTGGACCAAAGCCAACCAAGGAGAAGTAAAAAAGAGAACTATACTGTGATGTTAGTGCCAGTGATTTGGAAAGCCATGGAGACAACTTATTAAGATAGCCCAGTGGTACTCCTTTGGAGTTTAGAAAGGACCTACGTGAAATTAGAACCTCTCTGATATTCCTCTCCTCTCCTCCAAAGAGTTCTAAAATCCAAGAAAACCTGGGAATTCCTGGGTATTTCAAAACAGAATAAAGGCAAAGAATAAAATGGGACCAGCTTGAGTCTCTTATGGAACAGAAAGCAGCAACAGGGTATAGAAGAATGGTTCTTAAAGCATGGTCCCTACACTACCAATATCACTTGGAAATTCTCAGGCCTCACCTCAGGCCCACTAAAATCTGCAGTCTTGGAGGAGGAGGTAACTATCACCTGTAGCTAACCCTACATGTAACACTTAGAGAACCACTATCAAAGTTAAGAGAACCGCTGGCACAGAATAAAGATAAGCCCCAGAGTCACCCAGTCTCCTCTCATTATAGCTATGAGACCCTGGGCAGGTGACTTAAAGTCTCTAAGCCTGAGTTTACTCAGCAGGAAGTGTTAGTTGCTCAGTTGAATTCAACTCTTCCAGACCCCATGGACCGTAGCCTGCCAGGCTCCTCTGTCCATGGAATTCTCCTGGCAAAAATACTGGAGTGGGTTGCCATGGTCTTCTCCAGGGGATCTTACTGATCCAGGGATCAAACCTGGGTGTCCTGTATTGCAAGCAGATTCTTTACCGTTTGAGCCACCAGGGAAACCTACTCAGCAGGATAATAATAGCAAAACAAATCTCATAGGATTGTCATGACAATATTTAAGTAATATTTATAAACTGCATACCAAAGTGACTGACAAAATATGGATACTAATTGAATGATAGCTGCTATTGTATATTCTCATTATTGTCATCATTATCATGATTCTTAGGCCTAGAAACTCAGAGAAGGAAAAAGCTGTGTAGTCCTATGACCCGGTACAATCAACAGAACTTGCACTGGGATTTTAGAAATGGGCCAGAAGGGATTCAAAACTGGGCACTATATCTGCCCATCATTTTTGGGTCGGCAATTCATGACAAAACATACAACTTAAATGGGTACAGTGCTTATGAGGTTACACAGCCACTTGGCACACACACACTATTTGATCTTCACAAAAAATCTGAAAGCTGTTATTTCATTCAGATAAGTTAGTGGACTTGCCCAAGGTCACACTGTACTACTTCCAAGTCACCTGCATACCTAGAACTTCAAACCAGATATTCTGATTTAAAATTCAGTGCTCTTTTCCCTCTACTCCTCACAGCCTACCCTTCTGTCTGTACTCATTTCCTTTCCCAAGGAACACACTCACCAGACACACTGTAGAAAAAAATGAGACTGACATTCTTTAGAGAGCTTCCTGGACCCTGGCATATGATTGTTCTGATTGTCTTCACTTATGAGCTTCACACTGAAAGTTCAGTTCAGTCGCTCAATCATATCTGACCCTTTGCAACCCCATGAACTGCAGCATACAAGGTCTCCCTGTCCATAACCAACTCCCAGAGTCCATCCAAACCCATGTCCACTATTTCAGTGATGCCATCCAGCCATCTCATCCTCTGTTGTCCCCTTCTCCTGCCCTCAGTCTTTCCCAGCATCAGGGTCTTTTCAAATGAGTCAGCTCTCCACATCAGGTGGCGAAAGTATTAGAGTGTCAGCTTCAACATCAGCCCCTCCAATGAACACCCAGGACTGATCTTCTTTGGGATGGACTGGTTGGATCTCCTTGCAGTCTAAGGGACTCTCAAGAGTCTTCTCCAACACCACAGTTCAAAAGCATCAATTCTTCAGCACTCAGCCTTCTTTATAGTCCAACTCTCACATTCATACATGACTACTGGAAAAACCATAACCTTGACTACATGGATCTTTGTTGGCAAAGTAATGTCTCTGCTTTTCAATATGCTATCTAGGTTGGTCATAACTTTCCTTCCAAGGAGTAAACATCTTTTAATTCCATGGCTGCAATCACCATCTGCAGTGATTTTCGAGCCCAGAAAAATAAAGTCAGCCACTGTTTCCACTGTTTCCCCATCTATTTGTCATGAAGTGATGGGACTGGAGGCCATGATCCTACTTTTCTGAATGTTAAATTTTAAGCCAACTTTTTCACTTTCCTCTTTCACTTTCATCAAGAGGCTCTTTAGTTCCTCTTCACATTCTGCCATAAGGGTGGTGTCATCTGCATATCTGAGGTTATTGATATTTCTCCTGGCAATCTTGATTCCAGCTTGTGCTTCCTCCAGCCAAGTGTTTCTCATGATGTACTCTGCATAGAAGTTAAATAAGCAGGGTGACAATATACAGCCTTGATGTACTCCTTTTCCTATTTGGAACCAGTCTGTTGTTCCATGTCCAGTTCTAACTGTTGCTTTCTGACCTGTATACAGATTTCTCAAGAGGCAGGTCACGTGGTCTGGTATTCCCATCTCTTTCAGAATTTTCCACAGTTTATTGTGATCCATACAGTCAAAGGCTTTGGCATAGTCAACAAAACAGAAATAGGTATTTTTCTGGAATTCTCTTGCTTTTTCCATGATCCAGCAGTTGTTGGCAATTTGATCTCTGGTTCTTCTGCCTTTTCTAAAACAACTTGAACATCTGGAAGTTCACGGTTTACATATTGCTGAAGCCTGGCTTGGAGAATTTTGAGCGTTACTTTACTAGCATGTGAGATGAGTGCAATTGTGTGGTAGTTTGAGCATTCTTTGGTATTACCTTTCTTTGGGATTGAAACACCTTTTCCAGTCCTGTGGCCACTGTTGAGTTTTCCAAATGTGCTGGCATATTGAGTGCAGTACTTTCACAGCATCATCTTTTAGGATATGAAATAGGCTCAACTGGAATTCCATCACCTCCACTAGCTTTGTTCGTAGTGATGCTTCTTAAGGCCCACCTGACTTCACATTCTAGGATATCCAGCTCTAGGTTAGTGTGAGTGATCACACATTCGTGATTATCTGGGTCATGAAGATCTTTTTTGTGCAGTTCTTCTGTGTATTCTTGCCACCTCTTCTTAATATCTTCTGCTTCTGTTAAGTCCATAATATTTCTGTCCTTTACTGAGCCCATCTTTACATGAAATGTTCCTTTAGTATCTCTAATTTTCTTGAAGAGATATCTAGTCTTTCCCATTCTATTGTTTTCCTCTATTTCTTTGCATTGATCACTGAAGAAGGCTTCTTATCTCTCCTTGCTATTCTTTGGAATTCTGCATTCAAATCGGTATATCTTTCCTTTTCTCCTTTGCTTTTCACTTCTCTTCTTTTCACAGCTATTTGTCAGGCCTCCCTGGACAGCCATTTTGCTTTTTTGCATTTCTTTCTCTTGAGTATGGTTTGCTCCCTGCCTCCTGTACAATGTCACGAACCTCCGTCCGGCGCATGAGCGCGGCAGCTGTGACAGCGCAAGAGCAGAGCCGAGAGGAACTACCCCACGTTCACCGTAAGGAGCAGCGGCTGCACTTTGCTGGAGAGGCAGTGAAGAGATACCCAACGTCCAAGGTAAGAGAAATCCCAGTAAGACGGTAGGCACTGAAAGAGGGCATCAGAGGGCAGACAGACTGAAACCACAATCACAGACAACTAGCCAATCTGATCACACGGACCAGATGTAACTAACTAAGTCACTGTCACTAACTCAATGTAACTAAGCCGTGCCGTGTGGGGCCACCCAAGACGGATGGGTCATGGTAGAGAGGTCTGCCAGAATGTGGTCCACTGGAGAAGGGAATGGCAACCACTTCAGTATTCTTGTCTCAAGAACCCCACGAACAGTATGAAAAGGCAAACTGATAGGATACTGAAAGAGGAGCTCCCCAGGTCAGTAGATGCCCAGTATGCTACTGGAGATCAGTGGAGAAATAACTCCAGAAAGAATGAAGGGATGGAGCCAAAGCAAAAACAACACCCAGTTGTGGGTGGGACTGGTGACAGATGCAAGATTTAATGCTGTAAAGAGCAATATTGCATAGAAACCTGGAATGTTAGGTTCATGAATCAAGGCAAATTGGAAGTGGTCAAACAGGAGATGGCTAGAGTGAACGTCGACATTCTAGGAATTAGCGAACTAAAATGGACTGGTATGGGTGAATTTAACTCAGATGACCATTATATCTACTTCTTCAGGCAGGAATCCCTTAGCAGAAATGGAGTAGCCATCATAGTCAACAAAAGAGTCCGAAATGCAGTACTTGGATGCAATCTCAAAAATGACAGAATGATCTCTGTTCATTTCCAAGGCAAACCATTCAATATCACGGTGATCCAAGCCTATGCCCCAGCCAGTAACACTGAAGAAGCTAAAGTTGAATGGTTCTATGAAGACCTACAAGACCTTCTAGAACTAACACCCCCAAAAGATGTCCTTTTCATTATAGGGACTAGAATGCAAAAGTAGGAAGTCAAGAAACACCTGGAATAACTGGCAAATTTGGCCTTGGAGTACAGAATGAAGCAGGGCAAAGGCTAACAGAGTTCTGCCAAGAGAACACACTGGTCATAGCAAACACCCTCTTCCAACCAACTCAAGAGAAGACTCTACACATAGACATCACCAGATGGTCAACAACGAAATCAGATTGTTTATTCTTCACAGCCAAAGATGGAGAAGCTCTATACAGTCAGCATAAACAAGACTGGTAGTGGACTGTGGCTCAGATCATGAACTCCTTATTGCCAAATTCAGACTTAAATTGAAGAAAGTGGGGAAAACCACTAGACTATTCACACTGAAAGGAGCAGTCCATATTTTTAAACTCCTTAGTAGCAATCATTGGTTCCCTCTGCTATATGTTTTATTTTTTAATACAGACACTTACTTCATGCTGAACTCAAATCGGTTTGACACCAGCCTTTTAAAAGCTGAATTTGCCAAAGATACACTGTACTACAGAAAGCTATAGAGCATCTTCTCTGCTCCTAAAATATGGTCATTTTAAAAACTGTGATCTATTCATTCTGACAATGATTATTCATAAAGCACCTCCACCTTGCCTGGCACTGTGTGAGGAGACACTGGACATACAACAATGAATTTTCAAAGCAGATGTGCTGCCTACCATCTTGAGAGAGTAAAGGAATCAGACAATAAGCCAAAAAGCAAAGTATAAGAGCCTCAGATTATGGTAGGTGTCCAATGTAAAGCAGCAACAGCCAAATGATAAAGAAGTGGTCACCTACACGTCTGGAGAAAGCCAAGAAAGCAACTCTGGATATCGTGGTCAGAAAAACTCCATCATAAGAAATAAAAGAGAAATACTATGGCTTCCCTGGTGGTCCAGTGGCTAAGACTCTGCATTCTCAATGCAGGGGGCCCAGGTTCCACCCCAGGTCGGGGAATTAGATCCCACATGCCACAACTAAAGATCCTGCATGCCGCAACTAAGGCCCAATGCAACCAAATAAATAAATTAAATAATTTTTTAAAGCATATTAAAGTATATCTTGACACAGAAAGCCTATGGTGGAAATCCACAGAATATGACCTGAGAGGATGGATGAGTTAGGAGTGGTTTGTCTGGTTAACATGAGGAGTCAATCCAGAGGCTTTCTTGAACAGACTCTCCTAGTATGAGTATAATTTATATCCCTAACTTTATCAAATATACTTTATACTTATTTAATATAAATATAAAAGTTGGATGTTTATGAATATTCAATTCATAATATAATGAAACAGCTATTGCCCCCAAACCTGCTTGTATACACACTAAAAGAAATAAGGTACCATGAGGTAGACAGGAACAGAGGGGAGAAATAAACAGTTATTCGGTGCTTTTTGTGTGAAACTTCATGTTTTGACATAATTTATTTAGTCCATAAAAAATTCTGAGTTTAGGTACCATCACATTTTAAAAGGAAGAAATCTGACTTCAGTGAGGTAAGCTTATTTGCCCAAGCTCTCTCAACAAATAAATGACAGAACAGAAAAACTGATAAAATATAAGGTAAACATAAGAATCTGATATATATCCAGCAACTGTATCATGTCCATTCTGCAAAGCCAGGGTCAGCCAAATAAGGCTCAAGGATCAAATTTGGGCTGAAACAAACTGAGTTTGGTATTTATATTTTTAAATGATTGAAAAGAAAATTTGAAAGAAGAATAATATAGGTACTTCTCTAGTGCCCTATGGGTGTAGGTTCGATCACTAGTCAGAGAGGTAAGATACAAGATGCTTCACTGCCAAAATAGCAAACCAGAAGCAATGTTATAACAAATTTAACAAAGACTTGAAAGATGGCCCAGATTAAAAAAAAAAAAAAAAACTTAACAAAAATAATATATCATGACATACATGAAACTTGCATAAAATTCAAATTAAGTGCCCATAAATTAAATTTCACTGGAACACAGTCACACTACCTCTTGTCTTAATTGCTTTTACTCTACAAGTAGAGTTGTGCAATTGAAAGAACATGTAGAGTTCCAAAGCCTAAAATATTAACTGTCTGGCCCTTTATTGAAACAGTTTGCAAACCCCTGAGATAGAAAAGAATCCACAGAAATAAAAGTAACAAACACACTTGGAAATGTTAATTCAAGTATGACTATAAACACATATGCAAATAATGACTATAAAACATCTCTAAAGGAATTTAACCTAATGGTAGTTGTCTGAGGCACCATACACTTTCCCAGCTTCACTGGGAGGTTCATTTTTCCAGCCTCAAGTAAGGCAGTGGTAAGTCAATCTCATCACAGGGATTTATCACATCTCAACTTGAACAGCTGCCTTCCAACTCACATTCACAGAAAGGAAGCAACACAACATGTCCACTCCATATTCACTTCACAACTTGGTTCTTAAACAATAGGAGTTTAGTTCCAGCCATGGTTTCAAACCGTTTTTGTTCGGTTCCAACTATATTGTCTTCTCTAAATATTTTCTGGTTCACGTGCACATGATCAATTACGAAAATGAATTCCTGTAAATAGCCCAATCTGGGCAGATAATGAATTCACACCATCAAGTTCAATTTTTACAGTACAGGAGAAAATATTACTTTTCCTTTCCAGTCTTCAGGCTACAAGGTTGAAGGCTAGAGGCCACATGCTATATAAAACATCTCCAGTTTTTCAAATGTCTTGTGACAATACCTAATACTGATCTCCCTGCTTCTTTGTCATTTACTTGTGTACTGTCATCCTCAAATATTGGGTCATTTTATACTTTTCAAAGGTGTAAGTCACAAGGTAATACTTAGGGCATACACCTTAACTTGAAGATGGCCTTCACCTTGTAAGATTAAAAAAAAAAAAAAAAAGTTGCACTTCAGTAGAAAACTAGGCATCATCTATAGCATACCCTTCCTAGCTGTCTGATTCTAGCCCTGTTCATGACCTTTGAACTACAGTGCACCACTTTGTAAGTTGTAAGTGACTGATAGATACATAAATTTTGTTCTGACAGTGAAGTGTTTTAATTTACTTCCACCTCACTGTGGAAAACCAGTTTTATCTTGATCTGTGACTCACCTCAATATTGGTTTACTCTATAAACATTGGTCCTATTATAACTTTTCCTTTAATCCAGTTATAACATCTGCCCAGTTTCCTCATATCGTATAAGCAAAATAAAATCTTTAGCACATCCTCATTTTTATACCGACATGAGAATATGTTTACCTTTTTCTGAAAATTATTTTTTAACACCCTAAAAGGTTGGTACGAACTCAGATTCATTTCAAATGCTACCTTTAAAAACTTCAAATTTTGAGTGATATTCACCTTAAAGGTGAATTTAGTTGTAATATTATATTAGTTAAAACCACACAGAAAAGTGAAATGTAATGAGGAATGTCTTTTTTGTCCCTTTCTAATGCTTTTGATGGAGAAGGATATGGCAACCCACTCCAGTAATCTTGCCTCAGAAATCCCATGGACAGAAGAGCCTGGCAGGCTATATAGTCCTTGGGGTGGCAAAAGAGTTGGACATGACTTAGTTTTTTATGGGCTTCCCAGGTGGCTCAGTGGTAAAGAATCTGCCTGTCAATGCATAAGACATGGGTTCAATCCCTGGGCAGGAAGATCCCCTGGAGAAGAAAATGGCAATCCACTCCAGCAGTCTTGCCTGGGAGATCCCATGGACAGAGGAACCTGGTGGGCTACAGTCCATGGGGTTGCAAAAGAGTTGAATACAACTTGGTGACTAAACAATAAAAAATATCAGCTTTTGAACTGATATAAAATGAAAATTATGCAGAAGGGCAAGGAACAGGTGTTAAACAACAATTATTCTGACATTTCTTACAACAATAAGGGAAACTTTATGCAGGACTACTGCAATACAGGAGAGAAACCAGGCTCAACTCCAAATACAGCAACGGCAGCTGGAGATTTACAGCCAAGTAGCAAAGTGAGGATGTCAGCACGTAGAGAACCAGCAACAGGAAACGTCAAGAGTAGGGAGATTCTGGCTAAACTGGCTTAACAGGGTTCATCATTAGGATAGGCCTAAGACCCAGATATCAAGGGTGGGAGATGAGAATCATCATCAGATATCACTTAGCAGGATTCTTGCTAAACCTGGGCTAGGGAGGTCAAAGACAGGATGGGGCCATGACCAAGAAGGCAGCTGAGAGAAGCCTCACTAAAGTCTAGTCAAGGAGAGAGTCTTCATCACAGGCAATTTTATAAGAGAACAATTAAACAATTTTTGTACTCAAGGAATTTACAGTGTAACAAAAGAGGGAAATAAATCACCTAACTTGGACACACTATCTTGGCTTTAATTTGAAATCAAATTTTATTCCCAGAAGGATCCACAGGTAAATAACTTCTTCAAAGAAACATGTAAAATAAGTCAAAAGCTGTTTCAAGCTCTGCAATCTTAAAGACTAAAATAATAATTTGATATTATGCTAGCTGATAGATAGCATCACTGACTCACTGGACATAAATTTGAGTAAACTCCAGGAGATAGTGGAGGACAGAGGAGCCTGGCATGCTACAATCAGTGGGGTTACAAAGAGTCAGACATGACTTAGTGACTAAAGAACAACAACAAACATGCCAACTTAAGTACATGATATGTCTAGCCAAGGGTTTGATAAAATATACTGAAACAAAAACAAAGCATATGTTATTTATCCTACTTTTCATATAGGCCAAAGATAACACTGTTGGCCACCAAATTCACCACCCCTGCCTGAAGAACAGGCTGGTTGTGGATATTTGTGAAACACAAACAACACTGTATCTATGAAATCAAACAACACTACATACTTTATTTATACAGAATGGCAACAGAGTTCTACAAGTTTTGTTTCTCAAAGTGTGCTCTGCCCCTGCAACCTGGGAGATTGCTAGGAATGCTAAATCAGAATCTGCACTGTAACAAGATCCCCAGATAAGTTTTGTGCACATTAAAGTTTGAGAATCACCTACCTGGAACTGTGGGATAACATATTTAGCCCTAAAATTGCTACTGTTAGCACATCCCATCAATTACCCCTTTTTTATATAGGTGACTTCTTTTGAAACAAAGGAACAGTGAGAAAAAAAAATTTTCAGGTAGCCTGCATTTTTAGCCTGGGGATGGAAGTTTCATGTTGATCACCTAGTCTTATAAAATCCAAGTCATGAGGAAAAGGGAGAAGTTGCAAACACAGGTAGATTATGCACTCTTAGAATTTTATTAGTGGAAGACTGAAAACATGTAAATTACACATACAGTGTATATACTCAGTACAGTAATGGCTGAATAAGTTTGGATACAACTATACAAGAGAACATAATGAAAGCATTAAAGAGAATAAGATTGTTCTTGTACCATTACACAATGATCTAAGACGTGCAATATGCTAAGGTAATCTTAGCTTTAAAAATCCAAAACAAAGTAGTGCAGGGGCAGCACAGCACATACAGTGAGTTATCATTCATGCAAGGAAAAATATCTAAGTGTGCACATACATAGAACATTTCTGGAAAAACAGAAGAGCACAGGATTTGCCTCCTAAAAAGCTGAGGCGTGAGAGACAGAAGTGGAGGTAGACTGACTTCCCATTGTGCATCTTATAACACTTTTTTAAAATTATGTGACTATATTATTCAATTAAAAAAATGTTTATTCTGAGCATTGAAGAGTTCCTTAAAGGAGATACAGTCCAATTCCTAAGGGAACACAGGAATCCTTTCTTCAGTTTCCCAGATAGGCGGTCATCTGTGTCCAAACACTTTAGGTCTCTAGGCTGAGAAATCAAGTATCTAGAAGTCATTCTGACACTGAGCTAAAGCCCTAGAATGCTGCCCTGCCACCCCACATCCCTATCCCTAACCCCTCTCCACCCTGGGCTGATGACAGCTCTCTGTAACACAGAGTAAGGTTCTTCCTCTGTCAGCTCCTAACAACATTTGCGTGAAGTTATTGTAGTTTTCCTGAATAAGAGGTCACAAATAAGAGTTGACAGGGCAGGCAGGCAATGTAAATGAGTAAATCGGGTCTAGACAAGACAACACAGGCAGTGCACCCCTTCGCGTGGAGACAAGGATGCCTCCAGTGATGGGAGTGAGCATCATGGTCAGGAGACTGGGAGAGGCAGCAACAGTTCTTCTCCAAGGAAAATAATGCCATGGAAGAAAGATGGCCGAACGTTGCCATATCTTCCCAGGATTTTAGAAACCAAAAAATGTATTTTAAACACCTGAACGTTTAAATACTGACAACTAAACTGATTATTTACAACACTGTGCCAACCAAACAAAATACATGTGCACTTGTGGCCTGCAGGCCGCCAGTTTATCATGCATTCTGCCATCTCCCCTCCAAGTAGCACGAGAACTTCTCTTTTCATTATATTCTGGTTGGATTTTATGGAAAAAAATAATCTCTTTCAAAAAATGTAGTCAGTTTACTTTGATTTGGTTTGGCAATTTACTAGTCCAGCTAGATAATTCATTTGCCAGTAACTGTGCTTGCCTAAGGATTGAAAACAAACACTGTAGTTGTGTGTGTGTGTGTGTGTGTGTGTGTGTGTGTGTGTGTGGACTGTTCTAAAGACCTTTGATATTTATTATTGTCTTTGGTGTCAGGAACTGCAAGGTATTTTCCATGGACAGTATTTCACAGTTGAATATATGTGTACAGAGCCCATTATACTGCTGGGGTTTATTTGCAAAACATGATTTTCATTTCCCAACAAGCTTTCAGTGGAAGAACATTTCATAGAGGAAATACAAATTTCCTACCACGCTACCCTGTGAAAACCTAAAGAGACTATTAGGCTATAAAAAAGGAAATTGAGGGATAAATTTAACACTTAAAAGTGACTCTTTTAGCAGGAGGTTTGGGCACCCAGCCAGGTTAAGGAGAAGTAGCTTTATACACACATCATAATAGCAGCCAAATCTCTGATATTCACTACTCCTTGTTGAAGCCCAGTAACCACTGAGTTATCACAGCCAGTGTGTCCCTTCTAACTTGCCATCTGCTTATTGTCACAGTGCCCTCGACTCTTAACTGTAAAACTGTTTTCTCTAAACGAACGGCAATGGAAAACAGGACCCCAGCGGCTGAATCCTGACCAGCACCATTTGAGGAGGACCTCACAACCCTTGCATAAAGTTGATGGAGGTTGAGATGGGACCCACTACCAAAGGCTGGATGCAGATGAGTGGCTAAAGGAACTGCAATTGCTAGAAAAGGTGCCAATGTACACCCTTCCCCAAAGATTCATGGACTTAGGACTGCATTGTTTATACCTTCTACTCTCCTTTAAGTAATGTAAAAACACACTAGGAAACTCTAGAGCTCATGGTACATATAAAATACGCTTAGGAAACTCTAGAGCTCATGGTACATATAAAATACGCTTAGGAAACTCTAGAGCTCATGGTACATATAAAATACGCTTACATTGACTGTGACTTAACTCAAAAGTAAATGCAACTAACAACTCTCTCAGAGTCTCAAAGCCAAGGACTACCATGATAAAACAATTAAATTGCAATTCTGAGGAAGGAGACATTTAATTATAGATATTTATGTAAGTAAATATAATCCCTTTAAATTTGTAAACAAATAGGCATGTCATTAAATATAAAGCATCAGGAAAGGATTTCAGAACCTGTACACTTGCATACATTGGCAAATATGAGCTATAGAGGGTTTGCTTCCGGGGGGGAAAAACCCTCAAGATTCTATCTTTACAGCCCAATGTTGGTTAACTTCCAAAGGAAAACACTTGATTTGGCATGTATTGTCTGTAGAAAGTGGACTTTTCGCATGATACAGTCATGCCAGATTTTGTGTTCTGTTAAGACACTGGTGTATCTTTCAGTCTTTTCTACTTGTTAATTTCAGGAGGTGATTTGCAAACATTTCTCAGAATATTTTGGTATTTTAAACATCTTGTAAATGTTGTGTCTATATAAATTAAGTGAACAATTAGGATGTCACCATACAATTCTATGCACCTACTTATAAAGGGATGCCTGAGAGGGTCCCGTTATCCAAAGTGGCCTATGTATCAGTTTTTCTAAAGCATTAGAGGTGGGAGTCAGACAGTTCCATCCCGTCCTGAGGGAAAGCACTGTATGATCTTACAAAAACCACAAAAGCACATCTTTCTATGTTTCATTTCCTCACCTGTGAAATGTAACCTAGCAGACCCAGATACTAGCAGGCTGCTGTGAAACTCACAAGAAAGAATGACAAAACAATAAAGAACATGACAAAGATAAGATTACCTACTGTTATTGTGGGAGGAAGGCGAAAGAAAAACAAACCACTAAGGCATATAGAAACCTTATAGTCTCTTACACAAAGCACATCTTAAAAATGCAAGCAAAATAATTAAATGCAGTTAAAGCAACTGAAACGTATATTCTCTCTTGAAAAAAAGTGTCACATGGATAAAATACATTCCTAACCCAGCACAAACTCTCCTAAAATCTCTCTCTGTCCCTCTCTGGCACTCTCATATCTTCTACCTAGATAGTGGCTTGACCCTTCCATCAAAGTCATTGAACAGTTCTAAATTTTTTTTAGTTATTAAATAACGAACACATAACAGGTACTATCAACTCAGTTTGATCTTACAACATAGGTAACTAATTAATCTACATTCCCAAACTAATGTGTTTGTGACATCCCTTGAAAAAGCAGTAGCCAAGGTCTCTCTTCATCTTTCTATAAGCCAATTGGAGTTGACAAATACCAGTATCTCACAGTGTTCAACAAAGTGACTGGCAGGCAATAAATGTTTAGATAAGTGACAGATGTACAGAATGAAAAAGGTTGACTTTAGTTTTAGATTTCCTTAAATCTCGGTGCATTCTTGACCAAGGACTCAAACTCCTACCTGAATAGCTATCTCCAGAGTCTGAACCACTGAGGTCCATGGTGATAAAAATAAAAAGTGTAGTTGAACTCGTCAAATAACAGATCAGCAATTCATGCCCCACTGATGGTGGGTCAGTGCTGCAATCATCTTATTCCAAAGATAGCATAAAGATTTACACAGATGTCAAGGCTACACGTTGCTCTGCTGCCAGGGAGCTTCCTGTGTGAGTCATACAAAGAAATCAACACCTCGGGAAACACAGCTTTCTGGAAAACATCAATACCTCTTCTTTTCATTAAAACATTTTTTAATGGCTCTTTCACTGCAATGACTTATTTTTAGAGGCCATGAATCCTGAAATTATTCTTTTTAAGAACAACCTTGAAAGCTTTATCGTTTATGAAACGTTCTTTTTGTCCAGTTCACTTAAGAATCCGTAGTATGGGCTTCCCTGGTGGTTCAGCGGTAAAGACTCTGCCTTCCAAGGCAGAAGACCTGGGTCTGATCCTTGATCTGGGAAGATCTCACACGCCGAGAAGCAACAAAGCCCACGTACCACAGCTACTGAAGCCTGCATGCCTAGAGCCCGTGCTTCACAAGAGAAGCCACCACATGAGAAGCCTGCAGACCACAGCTAGAGAGTGGCCCCTGCTCGCCACAACTAGGGAAAGCCCACACAGCAATGAAGCCCCGGGACAGCCAAAATAAACAAATGAATTTTTTAAAAGACTCTGTAGTATCTACATTCTTGAAACTTGATTCCACAGCTTATTCCAACTAGGTGTCTTCTTTAGCTTTCCAGATACCATCTAACCATCTAATCATTCTCACTGACCCAGCAGCATATTTCGAATAGTCAGAGAAAGACTGACATGATGCTGATAAAGCTTTATCTTCAGGGCTCCAACTGCATGGACTCCAGGAATGCTGGGAGTCAGTGGTCGAGGTGGCAGGAGATACGAAGAAGCATTTTTATGCAAGCATTTTTGGTAAAGAGATCATGACAGAAAGGGAACCAAATCAGCTAACTGAACCACTGAAACAAGTACCTTGGTGTCTAATTTTGTATTCCTAATTTTCCTTGGGTACATGTATACATATGGCTGAGTCCCTTTGCTGTCCACCTGAAACTATTACAACATTGTTAAATGGCTATACTCCAATACAAAATAAAAAGGATTTTAAAAATAAATTCTTTTTTTCTCTTTGTTTTCCAAATAATAATAATAATAGTTCTTCTTTTTCTTGAAGAAGACTCTACAAACTATATAAGCATCTGATCCCACAAAACCTGAATTTGCCCTATACAGAAGAGGGAATGTAAAAGTACTTCTCTATTGCTCAATCTGTAAAGAAAATCCTGATCTTCAAAAATTATAATAAATAAATAAAGGCAAGGGGATGGGAAAAGGTGATTTTAAATGTACATCTTTAGGACTGCTGACTTCACTATGTATTTTCCAATACCAAAATATAAAATAAACCTAAATCTGCAGATCTTGGTCCCTTTGACATTTCTTCCCAACAACCTAAAACTTTCAGATGAATGGGTCATCTGGCTTCTGAAGTATGCATTATTACTGCTCCCCACAACATCAAGCCTAAGTGATTTCTTTTATGTTTAGACTTGTGAACATAAAAAGTAAACATTTCTCACATGACTGATAGGTTTGCCTTTAACAAAAACAGCCCTGGCCCCAAATTATTACGAAACAGATCAGCAGCCCCACTGGACTCTGAAGCAATGTATTTAGGTAGTCCAATGCTACATTTTGTCAAAAAGCTCTGACAACCTAATAACCAGATTGTCATCAGACAGACATTGAAAAATGATGTGTTTGTTTCAGCATTAAAATGCTACTGTTTCCTGGAGCTTTTCTTTCCTTCAAAAAAAACTTTTTTTAAAAATCTGTGAGGGGTGCTTCCCATTGGTCTGGATGGTGTTTAAATGGGCCTATTGTGCTTGAGGGAAGGAGGAGCGAGTTTTGTTTTTATTTAAAGTTTAAGAAAGAACTGTACAGAAGACCACCAACTTGATTTGAATTATTTAAATTCTTCGTGTTACGAGGAATGGTACAAAAGGCAATGCTTGTAACAGTACTAACTAGTGTCTATTAAGCATTTAGGTGTTGCTAGACACCGTGTTTGTTCTCTGTCTTAACGGACTTCTTCCAACAACCATCAGTGAGAGGAGGAGGGGCTCACGGAGGCTACAGAAGCCAGACTCCACCCCAATTCCCGTCTTAGCCACAGCAATGTACTGCTGAGAAGAAAGGGTTTAACTTGGTTTTTCTTTTAAACTTGGTTTTGATGAGAGTCAAGAGGGGTGCTGGGGTTGAGAGATGTTCTTTTCAAGAAAATTATTATATATTTGCCCTCCCAAAAGAAGGTTATCCAGTGCATAGTCTGAGATGTAAACCAATCCACACAACCCATAATATGACACTGGAAGAGAAAACATTATAGATTCTTCACACAGATAAGCAATTAAAAACAAAAAGAAATATTAAGATATAGCCTTAGGTTTCAAAATACTATAGCTTCCATTTAATTAGTCAATTATGAGAAGTTATCCACTAACCTGTACAAGAATAAACCTTAGGGAGAACATTTCTTAGATGACCTTTGGAACCTTAATACCCAAAAAAATCTTACAGTTTTATCTATTAGGATATAAATGTGTTATTCCATGTAAATTACTGTCAAATTTGCATGTGCAAACTGTGTGACTAGTCAGTAATAATTAAATGACACCAATTTTTTTCACAATGTATGAAAATACCCCAGACAATTTAAATACCCAGTCAACCAATCCAGCATTATAATTCTATGGAGCTTTAAATTTTCCAAAGTATTTTTCCATCCTATGGTTTCATGTGATACCCATGAGCCTATATTCTTTCCTAAGCAGGAAAAAAAATTATTCCAAATTTATGAACATACATGTTAAGCAAAAGAAGCCATTATACAAAGAAGTCCATACTGTATGATTTCATTCCTATAAAATTCAAAACCATGGCAAAACCAAATTGTGATGTCAGAGTCAAGATAGTGGTGGCATGGTTGGAAGCAAGGAAGTAACTGGAAGATGGCATGTGAGGGTCACGTTCTACGTCTTATTCTGAATGCTAGTTCCTTAAGTGTGATCACTGTGAAAATTCATGAAGATATATACTCTGGATTTGCAAGTATATACATCCCGTGTGTTATATTTCTGTAAAAGGTTGACATGAAACAATCACACTCTCTTCCTTCAGCAGCTTGTCAGCTAGACCAGAAGAACAAACACATCAGGCAAGAAGGTGGGCAGTCTGAAAACACAAAGAAGTTTTTGCTGACTACGGAGCTGCTGCCAGAATGCTAAAACCTCTTAGCATTCCTTTCCCACGCAGTGTCAAACAGTTCATACAGCAATCCAGTATATTAATTGCTGTGAATGAAAGTGAGAGGAGGCCCATAGTCAATTACACCTATGTTTGCTAAGATTTAGGCCTTTAATGGCTCAGTGGGCAACTCATAGCAATGAAGTGAACTGTGAAGTAACAGCTCACTAACAATTGCATTTAAACATAAACACTTGATGCATTTTTAGAAACACCAGGGCTGATTAGGTTTATTTTACTTTAAAGTCTTAGATAATAAGATAAACAGATTTTTCATTTTTTTCTCTGTCAACAGTCAATTCATAAAATAGTAGGTTAAAACTTGCTTTCTTTTTCCATAAATATGAAATACAAAGACAATGGGACTCCTACTTCCGTTTCTCTTATCCAAATCAGATTTCAGTTTTTAGGGAACACGGTTCTGAGCTCTGTTTTTCATGTCTTCCAAGACTAAATATCAAGGTTATGCTTAAATAGCTATCTAGATAAATCCAATGCTATTCCAAGAAGTAATAAGTAATCTGGTCAGAAAAGTACCAAGCAATCTATTAGTTGATTCAGTTGCCCTGTTTTTACTTAAAGCAGGGCTTCCAAGGTGGCTCAGCAGTAAAGAATCCTCCTGTCTATGCAGGAGATGCAGGTTCAATCGCTACACTGGGAAAAATCTCTAGGAGAAGGAAATGACAACCCACTCCAGTATTCTTTCCTGGGAAATTCTATGGACAGAAAAAGGAGCCTGACAGGCTATAGTCCATGGGGTCACAAAAAGTCGGACTGACTGAGCATGCACGCAGGGAGACCACAAGAACTATATAGAACAGGGACTTTATCAATAATTTTAACAGCTATATGTCCAGCAGAATCACAGACTGATACTGCATGATTCCATTCACCAGGCTTGATGCTAAGTGAAGGGTAATCAGTTATCATTTTAGGCTTAAGTTCCTTTAAGTTATCAGTGTAATATTTTTATAAGATATATGCGTTTCAAGTAACTTTATTTCCACAATTTTTCAGTAATTTGGATTATTTTCCCTTACTCAAATATAAGTGAACAATACTAAGTTAAAGTAATATTCTTAGCTCTACCAAACACCTTTTGGTGACATAGCTATCTAAATTATCTGAAAGTAATTAATTGTTCTTTGCCAACAGAAAGGATCTGGCCCCCAAACTTTATAAAACCCCAACCAAGTAATGACCAAGAATGTCGATAATAATAACTCTATTTACCTTTCCTTTTTTTTTCTTTCTGTCTCTCGCTCATCAACTATCAGGAATCTTTAACAAATAAATAAACAAATACATACTGTGGAAATGTCAGTGTTTATCTCTACAAAAAGAATAAAGAATTACTTTGTATAGTAATAACCTCTCCCCTACAGTAGGAAAAAATGTTAAAACAGACCTTCAGGAATGAGCAATCTTTCTGATGCTTCCAGGAAGACCCGATCAAATAAACATCTTGTGGGACTGGAAAATCCAGAATCACAGGGCCAAAAGGAGCCACAATTTCACCTGACCAGTCATGTACAGAACATCAGCAAGTTTCATTTAATTCCACTATTTTTTTCATTAAAAAAAAAACTGAAGTATAACTGATTTACAATTCTCTACTAGCTTCAGGTATACAACAAAGTGATTCAGGTGTATATATATATATATATATATATATATATATATATATATATATGCGTAACTCTGTACATACACATGTATATTCTTTTTCAAATTCTTTTCCATTATAAGTTATTACAAGATATTGAATATTGTTCCCTGTGCTATAGAGTAGGCCCTTGTTTATCTATTTTATATATAGTAGTATGTATATGCTAGTACAAAATTCATAATTTATCCCCCCTGCTTCCTATTCTGTTTGGTAATCACAAATTTGTTTTCTATGTTTGTGAGTCTATGTCTGTTTTGTAAATAAGTTCATTTGTATCATTCTTTAAGATTCCACATATAAGTGATGTCATATGATATTTGTCTTTCTCTAAGCTGCTTCACTTTGGAGAAGGCAATGGCACCCCACTCCAGTACTCTTGCCTGGAAAATCCCATGGACGGAGGAGCCTGGTAGGCTGCAGTCCGTGGGGTCGCGAAGAGTCGGACACGACTGAGTGACTTCACCTTCACTTTTCACTTTCATGCATTAGAGAAGGAAATGGCAACCCACTCCAGTGTTCTTGCCTGGAGAATCCCAGGGACAGGGGAGCCTGGTGGGCTGCCGTCTATGGGGTCACACAGAGTTGGACACGACTGAAGCAACTTAGCAGCAGCAGCAAGCTGCTTCACTTAGTATGATAATCTCTAGGTCCATCCATGTTGCTGCAAATGGCATTATTTCACTCTTTTTGATGGCCAAGTAATATTCCACTGTGTATATGTGTGTGTGTGTGTGTGTGTGTGTGTGTGACACACACCATGTCTTCTTATCCATTTATCTGTCAATGTACATTTAGGTTACCTCCACACACACACACACACACACACACACACACACATATTACTCAGCCATCAAAAAGAATGAAATAAATGCCATTTGCAGCAAGATGCATGAACCTAGAGATTATCGTACTAAGCGAAGCGACTTAGCCATATTTTCGCTAATGTAAATAGTGCTGCTTATGAATACGGGGGTGCATGTATTTTTTTGAATTAGAGCTTTGGTCTTTTCTGGATATATGCCCAGGAGTGGAATTGTTGGGTCGTATGGTAACTCTATTTTTAGTATTCTAAGGAACCTCTATACTGTTCTCCATAGTGGATGCACTAATTTACTTTTCCACCAACAGTGTAAGCAGTTCCCTTTTCTCCACACCATCTCCAGCATTTATTGTTTGTGGACTTTTTCATGATAATTCCACTATTTAAGGCTGCTCTTATTCCCAAGTTCCCCACTCTCAGCTCTGCCTTAAGACAGACCCACTCAAACACCAAAAAACCCTACCAAGTAGTCTAATGCTAGCAAGCCATGGCACCCCACTCCAGTACTCTTGCCTGGAAAATCCCATGGATGGAGGAGCCTGGTGGGTTGCAATCCACGGGGTCGCTAAGAGTTGGAAACGACTGGGCAACCTCACTTTCACTTTTCACTTTGATGCATTGGAGAAGGAAATGGCAACCCACTCCAGTGTTCTTGCCTGGAGAATCCCAGGGACAGGGGAGCCTGGTGGGCTGCTGTCTATGGGGTCGCACAGAGTCCGACATGACTGAGCAACTTAGCAGCAGCAGCAAGCCCCTGAATCCCACCATATTGGGCCCATTACAAACTACACTCATTTGTACTCTATCATGGCTTAATTGTTATTTCAAAGAAAAATCTCTGTTTGGGCAATTTTTCCTGTCATTCAGAAAAACAGTTCAGGAATAAACTCAGGTGCCACTTGGGGGACGTGAAATAAACATTCTATTTCTATTCTATAGTTTTATGGTTAGATAGTTTCTACTGTTCATTCTGCTGCTTTAGATACCATGTCTATTTTGTATACTCAAACCAGCATTGGTCCATGCACACATGAGCATTTAATGAAGAATCCTGTGACTACAAGCGTCATAGCTACACCAAAATGAATGCTACAGAGAAGGAATCACTTTCTCTGAAATGTAACCATTAACTAAAAGAGAAAAGCCTGGAGTGACACAAGTGATCTGTAACACAGGTGAATTACAATCCTATAGCATGAAGCACAGAGAAGGCAATGGCACCCCACTTCAGTACACCTGCCTGGATAATCCCATGGACGGAGGAGCCTGGAAGGATGCAGTCCATGGGGTTGCTGAGGGTCGGACACAACTGAGCAACTTCACTTTCACTTTTCACTTTCATGCATTGGAGAAGGAAATGGCAACCCACTCCAGTGTTCTTGCCCGGAGAATCCCAGGGACAGGGGAGCCTGGTGGGCTGCCATCTGTGGGGTCGCACAGAGTTGGACATGACTGCATTGACTTAGCAGCAGCACGAACCAAGTGGCCACCTAGAAGTGAGACTTCAGGAGTGTTCTCTCCACCCAGATCAATGAAGCTTTCTTCCTATGAGTTAAAGTCTGAAATGCAAATACAATACAGCCAGGGAACCTGTTCTAAAACTTCAGTCATTCACATACTCCTTTTGTGATTCCTACATGACCTGTAAAACAATATTCTGTCATTAATACAATATTTTTCTTTTAATCAATTTGATTTTGCCAAGCTCATTTTTTTGAAAGATAGTTTCATATCACCACTGTAAACATCCAGCTTCACTTGTGTTTAGTCAATATCACTTGCCATCAATGGAAGAAAATCTAAGAAAAAGTAATGCAACTAATCAAAAATGTGTCCACTCACATACTATGTAAAATCACCTCATGTATCACATGAAATACTGTAATAAATAGGTCTAAATTCGCACTAAAGAGTAAACAAGTGATATCAGTGTTGTCAACACCCCTCTATCTTGCTTCTGATTAACGGAAGACAGATCACCAAAAAGAGGTAGAAAGGGCGCTAAGAATTAGGAGGAGAATGGGTGAAGGCTGGGTGCTTGGGGAAAAGTGGGGTGAATGCCACAAGCTATTAGAAGTGAAGGGACAAACGAGCAGGCTGTGACCCACTCCCTAAGTATTTATTTCTGGGGCTGTCCCTGAATGTGTCATAAAGGAAGTCTGCTGTAGTATCCGATATGAAGGTCCTTCCTCCTCTTCTATGCACCATCTCTTTTAGACGTACAAGTCCGAGCTCTCAAATCACCCATCACAAAGAAATCGCATGCTGTTAATAGGTTTCTTCATTGTGGCTGACAATGCAGAACAAACGCCCATCCCTGTGCTGAAACCAAATTTCTGGAAAACTAACAGGGGTTCCCAATAAGAGAAGACACATTAGGTAGAGGTCACCCCCAATAACTCCAGGAGGAAGCTCCTGAATTCTGCTGCTTCTTGCCACATTCACCACAAAGGGCCATATATTCTTGCTCTGCCTGGATAGCCTCCTCTCCAATCAAATTCTCAATTCTCTGATTATTTTTCTGTTACTTTTAACACCTAACTCTCATTAAAGCAGATGGCCAATCTACAGAAAACTAAAGGGCATGAATCTGAATGAATCAATCATAATGAGTGAATAAAAGAATGTATAACTATTGACCAGCTTTGCAGAAAAGAACACTGCCTAAGACCTGTCACCAAATTATCTCAGCTTTGTCCAAAGTTACCAGGAAAAGAGCATGAAATCCATCAGTATGCCTTTTCAGAGAAAAGATAAGTTCTCCTTCCCTTACCCTAACTGGACAAAGATATACTGCAGTTTCTCTCTTTTAAAGTCCTTTTGGGACTTTCCTGGTGGTCCAGTGGTTAGGACTTCCGGTTTACACTGCAGGGGACACAGGCTCGATCCCTTTTTGAGGAACTAAGATCCCACCTGCCATACAGTGTGGCCAAAGAGTAAAAAATAAATAATTTTTTTTTAAAAATAAAGTGCCTCCTTTTCACAAGTTGTACAATCTTGGTCAAGTTACTTAACCTCTCTGATCTTCCATTCCTACACCCATTAAATTCTGAAGAATAATATCTGCCCCATGAATTGCAGTAAAGATTAAATAAGAGAATTCAAGAAAAGTGACCTCCACATTGCCTGGAGTATATTGTAAGCTTAAATATGCTAGCTACATTTTTAGACTATATCACAATACCATGATAAATATCAATGATAAATATCAATATCAATGGTGTGATGATTCCGTGTTGTTACAATGTAATACCCATATGCTTTCATTTACTGTCCTAGCATTAATATCTTCCCTGTTTGCCAGCATCACTGTTTTTAACGTTTATGTGGAGAATGAAACAGGATAGCAGTCTTATTGTTATCAAGGGCACCAAATCATGCGCCAAGAGTTCCTCATGAATACATCTGTCTTACAAATTATTTATTTATTTGGTTGCTTTGGGCCTTAGTTGTGGCATGCAAACTCTTAGTTGCAGCATGTGGGATCTAGTTCCCTGACCCAGGGACTGAACCTGGACCCCTGCATTGGAAGCATGGAGTCTTAGCCACTGGACCTCCAAAGAAGTCCCCATGAATGCATCTTAACCAATATATCCTGGGTTGATGATGACCACAATTTATTCCCATTTTGAAGGCCCCTGCATTTTTTAGCTCTTTCTTGCTCTGAATCTCCTACCCATCTAATACTCACAGAACTTCCCTCATTTAAAATCAGAAGCATGAGGACCTGCAGCCACAGAAGGGGAGGTTTAGGATCTAACGCCTGTAGTATTTTTCAGACAGAAAACACTCTCCCAATGCCTCTACCCAGGAGATGGTAAACTACTCTGACATCTCAGCTGTTGCCCCTCCAAGCAGATTCACACACCTCTCAGCTAACACCCCCATTGGGTAGGCATCTTATCATGTTTACAGTTATTCATTATGACTGACTATATACAAGTAGTGCCTTTGGTGTCAAACCGAATGGCCCTGAAGACCCCCAGTCCAAGACAGCTGGAAGATACAGACACACATTAAATAAGACACAGGCAGAAGAATCACATTCACTTCTTGGAAATGGAAGAGACTGAAGTGACCTGCTAAAGACCTCCAGAGCTCCCGGGTGGGGACACCCACAGCTAGCAGAGTGGGATCAGAAATCTAAGGTGCTTTGCTGTTACACAGCTTGCCAGAACAGCTCCTGTGGGTGTCTGCAAGCAAGTATTGGCATGGAAATACACACGAACTGTTTTGCAGGGGAATCATCTCAAACCAGAAGGATCAATATGCAATCTAACTGCCAGGGCACATTCTTGCACCTCTAAGCTAATGCACACCTATGGTGACTGCAGGCACCTCTCTAGAAGATTCTTTCCAAGAACACAAAGGAGAAAAGTGCCCTTCACCATCTGTGATCATCTGAATCGAGAGTCTTTGTGTGTGGAGGGTGGGGGGAGGGATGTATTGGGGAGGGAATAATGACCTGAAGAGATGACCTCTAGTCCTCAGAATCCACCATAACGAACCCTCTGTATTTAAAGGGGAACTTGCATTTCCTCAAAAGGCATTTAGACAGAGTCACATACTTGGGAATGAATCTAAGAACTCTAGAAAGAGCAGCAAATTTCCCCACTGACGCAGCTGTACTGAAAAATCAACCCATGGCTCAAGGGGAAATGAGAAAACACAACTGGTGATTTCAAGTACGGCATC
Organism: Ovis canadensis; assembly: GCF_042477335.2. Classification (NCBI taxonomy): domain Eukaryota; kingdom Metazoa; phylum Chordata; class Mammalia; order Artiodactyla; family Bovidae; genus Ovis; species Ovis canadensis. The sequence continues at coordinate 54,891,476 of NC_091263.1, read as the reverse complement.
CAGTCTTCATTTTCGTGATCCTTCAATTCTTGGTTCAAGTATTCACAGACTTTTTTCTTTCCCTGAAGTAGGAAAAGGATTAGGTAGGCAGGACGCTTTCAGAGTTCTGTATAGCACATGTTCATAAGCTATCCTTCTGTAGCACTTGTGGATTCATTCTGGAGTAGGGCTAAGCCGGAGCAAAGTAATTTGGCATGCCTGCATTTGCTTTATCAGGAGGAGCAAGTTCCAGTCTGCAGGGGCTGCCTTGACCTGAGTGGCAGAGAGGCTTCCTGGAACCCTGAGGGGGAATGCTGATTATTTTCCTTAAAAAGGATGCTCAAGCTGAGCCCTCTTCCTTGCAAAACACAAAATGAGCACGCAAACCATCCTCAGGCAAGTGATGGCCTGGGGAAAAGGAGTGATCATTATCACACAGACTTAATTTCTGACCAACAATCACCTTGCAGTATCTGCCCTGCTACACAACCTTGGGGTTGGCATTCCAAACCATCCCAGCCGAAAGACTGCATCCAGCAGCAGATGGGCTTTCCAAATCTGTATATCCACTTCTTTTTTAAAAACAATTTTATTTATTTACTTATTTTGGCTGGGCTGGGACTTCGTTGCTGCTTGGGCTTTTCTCTAGCTGCAGCGAGCAGGAGCTACTTTCTAGATGCAGTGCATGGCTTCTCATTGACGTGCCTTCTCTTTTTTCAGAGCAGAGGCTCTAGGGCTGCAGGCTCAGCAGTTGAGGTTCCTGGGCTCTGGAGCACAGGCTCATTAGTTGTGGTACACAGGCTTAGTTGTTTTGCACCGGGTGGGATCTTCCCAGGTCTGGGAATGAACTGGTGTGTCCTGCATTGGCAGGTGGATTCTTTACCACTGAGCCACCAGAGAAGCCCTGTACATCCACTTCTATATGCTGTATCAACATCCGGGAATACAGTGCAGTCCTTAAGGGTGATGTGGTAGAAGAATTTTTATTGTTCACAATACAATAGTAAGTGGAAAAAGCAGTATGTACAATTTTTCCAAAAGATATATCTACATGGAGAACTGATTAGAAAGAAATATTCACAAACACCACAGGTGTCCACCTCTGAGCAGAAAGGTTATAAGAAGTTTCTATTTTCTTCTGTTTTGCTGATATGTTTTCCCAAATATTCTAAAATGTAAATGTATTACCTTTATAAAATGAATAAAGTAACTATAAAGTGATTTAAAGATATATTAATAGACTGGTGAGGGTGACATCACCAAGACGGCAACATAGGTTGTTCATGACATTGCTCTGCTGGTAAAGCAGAGGGTGGAACGGGTGGAGGAGGGAGGGAGGCATAAGAGGGGATGGACATGTGTATGCATTCATGTTGTTGCTGGCAGAAACCAACACAACATTGCAAAACAATTATCCTCCAATAAAATATTTAATAAAAAACACCTATTTAAGAATAAGACACCACTCAGAGAATCCTAGAACATGGCAGGGGTGAGGCTGAAGCACACTCCATGTACCACAGAGACCAATAGAGATTGCATTAGAAGGTAAGAGAAGTAGCTACACGTTGACCACATTGCCCCTCCCCTAGGTCATCATAGCATCATGTGGAGAGGTCTCCTGAGTCTCCAGTTCCTCCAGTGGGAAGGTGAACACGGTGGATACAACCAGCATCCCAAGCATTGTGGATCACTTTACAGGAGCCCCAACTCAACCTCATACCATAGAAACTGCAGGAGAATCTTCAGGGCTCAGTCAGTGGGACTCATTCAGTGACTGTGATAGCGATGGAAGAGGGCCTTGTAACAACCAGCACAGAGATCGTGGCAGACCAAGTTCATACCTGCAATGCCCAAGTAATAAATTCAGAGGCACTGCCCATATACAGACCAAGCAGAGAGCACACTCTGATCAGGGAACTCCCACAGAGTACAGATCTGTTGATCTTCAAATGAGGAATTCTACTAGCCCTAAAGCCCAGTTTGCCCACACCCAGACAAAGAACTGAATCACAGCCTCATCTACTGTGGAGAGCATCTTCTGGTCTCATCTGACCAGAAGGGCTGGAGAAAACTGCAAGCTGAGCAGCCCAGCTGTGCTCAAGCCAAGAGGCAGGCAAGGAGAGCTGACCCACCCCAGAGAAAAGCTAGTACTAGGCACAGAGCATTGCCATGCTATGGACAAGCAGGAGGAGTAACTCACAGCCAAGGCTGTGGGTAGCTCACTGCCCCTCCCAGCCAAAGAGATGGTTTAGGAAATTGAGAGGAGCCTGGAGTGATCCCCTCCTGCTTCAAAGCAGGCAAGGGATTTTGGCCACTTTGGAACATGGTATTCTGCTAAATCTGATCAGAAGAGCTAGAGGTAACTCTTGGAAGCTCTGTAGCCCAGAAGCACTTGAGCCAAGAGGTAGCTAGAGCCAATAGTTTGCAGAGCAAAGCCAGGGGCCCTGTTCAGTCATACAACTTGGGGTGCAGGTTAACTCGAATTAACATGACAAAGAGCTCTAGCAGCTTTAGAGCTGCTTCTCCCACTGCACCCAGGCAGGAACTCTGATTCATATCTCTGCTCCTTGCTGAACACGGCCATTAGCCTCTCCAATCAGGGAATCTACCCAGAGCACACAGGAAGACGCAGAGCCCATTCAATAGCCCCACAAATACTGGTGCTAGCACAGCCCATGGCACCCCCCAGCTGCAGAGCAAAACTGGGGGCTTAAGCTGACCAAGGGTATATTTCACACTCTGGACTGATTCAGATGCCCAAACAATGAGCTGTACAGGCCCTGGGTCCTATCCTGCTACCCTGCCAGAGCAAGGAAGCAACTATTCAATAGTTGTGCCAACCGTCTATCTAGTAAGCCTGACCAGTGGATCCAGGCAACAGTGGAGACAAGCAGATAGCCTCACTTGGGTAAGAAACTAAGCCAGCAGTCCTATCCAACTGTTCTCAACCAGCTGTTCTCAGCTCATCCCCATTCCCATCCTCAGAGGTCAAACAGTTGCCCTGCCCCAAAATGGATCATAATAGTAAGTCCCACCTGCCCAAGGACATCATTTGCAGACATACTCAGAAACCCAAATGGAGCTGACTGGTGAAAAATTGTCTGTGCCAAAGCAAGTCTGTAAAATCCAGAAAAGGAGTCTGATTACTCAAACAAGCAGACACTGACATAAAGAATTAAGGATCAAGAAAACCAAATAAATATGACACCACCAGAATAATTTAAGAATAGCAAGATAAAAGAGAGAAGTTACATACAAAGGAACTTTCAAAAGATTATGGGCAGACTTATCAACAGAAATTTTTAGACCAACTAAAAAAATGGGATCACAAAATCAAAATATTGAAAGAAAATAACTGTCAACCAGGAATTCTATGTCCAGTGAAGCTGTCCTTCACAAAGGAGAAACACTTCCTAACAAATAAAAGTTCATTACCACCAATCCTGCCTTACAAGAAATGCTAAATCACTGAGTGGAAGTAAAAGAACACTAATTAACATCATAAAAACAAAGAAAGGTGGTATGAATCTCTCTGGTGATGATAAATACAGTCACATATTCTGTAAGTGATAGTGGTACACAATTCACTTAAAAACTTTAATTTAAAGTTTTCCTTTAAGGCAGTAAAAATAACCACAAGCATAAAAAGCTGTTATTAGTTAGTATATAAAATGTGAAGGGGAAGAGAAGTAAAAGTGTAAAGTTTATGAATTCTACTCAGGTTAAATTGTTATCAGTTTAAAATAGAGTGCTATAAGTTTAAGATATTTTATCTAAGCCTCAAGGTAGTCACAAGGGAAAATCCTATAAAAATCACAAAAAGGAACACAATAAAGAACTTAAAACATACTGATATCAAAAGACATTAAAAAAAATCAGAATAAGAAACAAGGAACAATGAATCTACAAACCAACCAGAAAACAATGAACAAAATGGCAAGAGGTCCTTCAGTTCAGTCACTCAGTTGTATCCAACTCTTTGCGACCCCATGAATTAAAGCACGCAAGGCCTCCCTGTCCATCACCATCTTCCACAGTTCACTCAAACTTATATCCATCAAGTCGGTGATGCCATCCAACCATCTCATCCTCTGTTGCCCCCTTCTCCTCCTGCCCTCAATCCCTCCCAGCATCAGGGTCTTTTCTAATGAGTCAGTTCTTCACATGAGCTGGTCAAAGTATTGGAGTTTCAGCTTTAGCATCAGTCCTTCCAATGAACACCCAGGACAGATTTCCTTTAGACTGGATCTCCTTATAGTCAAAGGGACTCTCAAAAGGGACGTCACAGTCCAACTCTCACATCCATACATGATCAATGGAAAAACCATAGCCTTAACCAGATGGACCTTTGTTGGCAAAGTAATGTCTCTGCTTTTGAATATGCTGTCTAGGTTGGTCATAACTTTCCTTCCAAGGAGTAAGCGTCTTTTAATTACATGGCTGTGATCACCATCTGCAGTGATTTTTGAGCCCCTAAAAATAAAGTCTGTCACCATTTCCACTGTTTCCCCATCTATTTGCCATGAAGTGATGGGACCATATGCCATTATCTTCGTTTTCTGAATGTTGAGCTTTAAGCCAACCTTTTCACTCTCCTCTTTCACTTTCATCAAGAGGCTTTTTAGTTCCTCTTCACTTTAGCCATAAAGGTAGTATTATCTGCATATCTGAGGTTATTGATATTTCTCCTGGCAATCTTGATTTCAGCTTGTGCTTCTTCAAGCCCCACATTTCTCATGATGTACTCTGCATAGAAGTTAAATAAGCAGGATGACAATATACAGCCTTGATGTACTCCTTTCCCTATTTGGAACCAGTCATTATTCAACATCCAGTTCTAACTGTTGCTTCCTGACCTGCATATAGATTTCTCAAGAGGCAGGTCAGGTGGTCTGGTATTCCCATCTCTCTCAGAATTTTCCACAGTTTATTGTGATCCACACAGTCAAAGGCTTTGGCATAGTCAGTAAAGCAGAAATAGATGTTTTTCTGGAACTCTCTTGCTTTTTCGATGATCCAGTGGATGTTGGCAATTTGATCTCTGGTTCCTCTGCCTTTTCTAAAACCAGCTTGAACATCTGGAAGTTCGTGGTTCACATACCGCTGAAGCCTGGCTTGGAGAATTTTGAGCATTATTTTACTAGAGTGTGATATGAGTGCAATTGTGTGGTAGTCTGAGCATTCTTTGGCATTGCCTTTCTTTGGGATTAGAATGAAAACTGCCCTTTTCCAGTCCTGTGGCCACTGCTGAGTTTTCCAAATGTGCTGGCATATTGAGTGCAGCACTTTCACAGCATCATCTTTCAGGATTTGAAATAGCTCAATTGGAATTCCATTACCTCCACTAGCTTTGTTTGTAGTGATGCTTTCTAAGGCCTACTTGACTTCACATTCCAAGATGTCTGGCTCTAGTTGAGTGATCACACCATCATGATTATCTGGGTTGTGAAGATCTTTTTTGTACAGTTCTGTGTATTCTTGCCGCCTCTTCTTAGTATCTTCTGCTTCTGTTAGGTCTGTACCATTTCTGTCCTTTATCAAGCCCATCTTTGCATGAAATGTTCCCTTGGTATCTCTAATTTTCTTGAAGAGATCTCTAGTCTTTCCCATTCTGTTGTTTTCCTCTATTTCTTTGCATTGGTCACTGAGGAAGGCTTTCTTATCTCTCCTTGCTATTCTTTCGAATTCTGCATTCAGATGCTTATATCTTTCCTTCTCTCCTTTGCTTTTCGCTTCTCTTCTTTTCACAGCTATTTGGTAGGCCTCCTCGGACAGCCATTTTGCTTTTTTGCATTTCTTTTCCATGGGGTGGTCTTGATCCCTGTCTCCTGTACAATGTCACAAACCTCTGTCCATAGTTCATCACACACTCTGTCTATCAGATCTAGTCCCTTAAATCTATTTCTCACTTCCACTGTGTAATCATAAGGGATTTGATTTAGGTCATACCTGAATGGTCTAGTGGTTCTCCCTACTTTCTTCAATTTCAGTCTGAATTTGGCAATAAGGAGCTCATGATCTGAGCCACAGTCAGCTCCCGGTCTTGTTTTTGCTGACTGTATAGAGCTTCTCCATCTTTGGCTGCAAATAATATAATCAATCTGATTTTGGTGTTGACCATCTGGTGATGTCCATGTGCAGAGTCTTCTCTTGTGTTGTTGGAAGAGGGTGTTTGCTATGACCAGTGTGTTCTCTTGGCAAAACTCTATTAGCCTCTGCCCTGCTTCATTCTGTATTCCAAGGCCTAATTTGCCTGTTACCCCAGGCAAATAGGTCAAAGGCTTTAGCATAGTCAATAAACTTATCAACAATTACTTTAAACATAAATGAATTAAATTCTCCGGTTAAAAGACACAGAATGGCTGAATGGATAAAAAACAAGATCTAACAATATGATGCCTTCAAGAGGCTCACTTTAGCCTTTAAAACATTCATAGACTAAGAGTGGGGAAAAAAAAACAACAGAAAAAACATTTCAAGAAACTATAAAAAAGCAAAACAAAACAGAGATAGTTATACAGCTACCCCTCCGTATCCACAGGGAATTGTGTTCAGGACACTTGCAAGGATATCAAAATCCAAGGACACTTAAGTTCCATATATAAAATGGCTTCAGTTCAGTTCAGTTCAGTCACTCAGTCATGTCCAACTCTTTGTGACCACATGGACTGCAGTACGCCAGGCCTCCCCATCCATCACCAACTCCCAGAGTTTACCCAAACTCATGTATTGAGTCAGTGATGCCATCCAACCATCTCATCCTCTGTTGTCCCCTTATCCCCCTGCCTTCAATCTTTCCCAGCATCAGGGTCTTTTCAAACAAGTCAGTTCTTCACATCAGGTAGCCAAAGTAATGGAGTTTCAGCTTCAACATCAGTCCTTCCAATGAATATTCAAGACTGATTTCCTACAGGATGGACTGGTTGGATCTCCTTGCAGTACAAGGGACTCTTAAGAATCTTCTCCAACATCACAGTCCAAAAGCATCAATTCTTTGGCATAAATAAAAATAACCCACTGTAAACTGGGTTAATAAAATGGCATAGTATTTGCATATTACCTACACACATCTTCCCATTTATTGATACTTTAAATCAATTCTAGATTACTTAAAATACCTAATACAATGTAAATGCTATGTAAATAATTGCTGCTGCACAGCAAATTTCTTCCTGATTTCAAGCTATATTATACAGCTAAAGTCACCAAAACAGTTGTTTTTATGGTATTGGCCATAAAAGTAGACCAATGGAGAAGAATTGAGAGCCCAGAAATAAATCCAAGCATATATGGAAAACTAATATTGATTTTGACAAGGGAGCCAAAAATACTCAATGGAAAAGACAGTCTCTTCAATAAATGCTGCCAGGATAATGCACATGTATAAAAATGAAATTCAACCCATATCTTATACAATCCACAAAAATCAACTCAAAATGGACTTAAGACTTGGATGTAAAACCTGAAATAATGAAACTGCTAGAAGAAAACATAGGAACAAAGCTCCTTGACGCGGGCTGTATTAATGATTTTTTTAGATATGAAACCTAACGTATACGCAACAAAATGAAAAATAAGCAAGTGAGAATACATCAAAAAAAATGCTTCTGCATAGCAAAAGAAACCATCAAGAAAAGGGAAAACAACATACTGAATGGGAAAAACTATTCACAAACCAATATCTGATTAGGTTTAATATCCAAAATATATAAAACAGTTCATATAATTCAATTGCAAAAAAGTCAAACAAATCAATTTAAAACTGGGCAAAGGAACTGAACAGATATTTCTCCAAAGAAGAAATACAAAAGATCAATGGGTACTTGAAAAGATGTACGGCATTATTAGTCATTAGGAAAATGCAAATTAAAACCACAAGACATCACCTCACACATGTTAGAACGGACAATGTCAAAAAGATGAACAATAACACATGCTGACATGCATATAGAAAAAAAGGGTACACTTGGGTACTATTGGTGGGATTTTAAATTGGTATAACCATTATAGAAAACAGTATGAAGAAGCCTAAAAAAAAAATAAAAGGCAGAGTCGGACACGAGTGAGCGACTGAACCGAACTGAACTTATGATGCAAGAATATTACTTTTAGAAATATATCCAAAGGAAATAAAAATACTAACTTGAAAATATATCTTCACCCTCATTTTCATAGCAGCATTATTTATAATATCCAAGACATGGTAACAATTTAAGTGCCCATCCATGGATATATGGTATATTTATACAATAAAATATTATTCAGTCATAAAAAAATAGAAAATCCTACCATTTGCAACACCATGGATAGACCTTGAAGGCATTATTGCTAATGAAATAAGTCAGAGAGAGAAATAAAAATGCTGTATGAGTTCAATTATATGTGCAATCTTAAAAAAAATAAAACTCATAGAAATAGGGACCAGACTTGTGACTATTAGAGGTGACGGATTAGGGGAGAAGAGGAACTGGAGGATGATGGTCAAAGGTACAAACTTCCAGTTATAAGTTAGTACCAGAGATACAATGTACAACATGATGAACACAGATAACACTGCTGTACAATACACAGGAAAATTAAGAGAGTAAATTTTAAAGTTCTCATCACAAGGAGAATTTTTTCTTTTTTTTTTCTTTTTATTGAAAAGATATGTGTTACTGAACCTACTGTGATAATCATTTCAAAATATATGTAAATCAAAGCATCCAGCTTTATGCCTTAAACTTATCTGTGATGTCAATTATTTTTAAATAAAACTGGGGAGGGGGGAAGATACAGACTGACATTCTAAAAAGTGATTTTTATCCACAAAACAAAGAAGCATTCTCATTAAAATAATTTAACTGCCTTACACCATTGAGAAAAAGCTCTTATATATATTATCACTACTGCCAACTATCAGGTTACCATTTGAATGCAGGTTTCCAAAGAATAGTAAGGAGAGATAAGAAAGCCTTCCTCAGTGATCAGTGCAAATGAAGGGAAACAATAAAACGGAACGACTAGAGATCTCCTCAAGAAAATTAGAGAAACCAAGAGAACATTTCATGCAAAGATGGGCTTGATAAAGGACAGAAATGGTATGGACCTAACAGAAGCAGAAGATACTAAGAAGAGGCGGCAAGAATACACAGAAGAACTGTACAAAAAAGATCTTCACGACCCAGATAATCACAATGGTGTGATCACTCACCTAGACCCAGACATCTTGGAATGTGAAGTCAAGTGGGCCTTAGGAAGCATCACTACAAACAAAGCTAGTGGAGGTGACAGAATTCCAGTTGACCTGTTTCAAATCCTGAAAGATGATGCTATGAAAGTGCTGCACTCAATATGCCAGCACATTTGGAAAACTCAGCAGTGGCCACAGGGCTAGAAAAGGTCAGTTTTCATTCCAATCCCAAAGAAAGGCAATGCCAAAGAATGCTCAAACTACCACACGATTGCACTCATCTCACACGCCAGTAAAGTAATTCTCAAAATTCTCCAAGCCAGGCTTCAACAATACATGAACCGTCAACTTCCAGATGTTTAAGCTGGTTTTAGAAAAGGCAGAGGAACCAGAGATCAAATTGCCAACATCCACTGGATCATAGAAAAAGCAAGAAATTTCCAGAAAAATATGTTTCTGCTTTACTGACTATGCCAAAGCCTTTGACTGTGTGGATCACAATAAACTGTAGAAAATTCTGAAAGAGATGGGAATACCAGACCACCTGAACTGCCTCTTGAGAAATCTGTATGCAGGTCAAGAAGTTAGAACTTCATTTAGAACTGGACATGGAACTAGACAACACAGGATGCTTGGGGCTGGTGCATGGGGATGATCCAGAGAGATGATACAGGGTGGGAGGTGGGAAGGGGGTTCATGTTTGGGAACTCATATACACCCGTGGCAGATTCATGTCAATGTATGGCAAAATCAATACAGTATTGTAAAGTAAAATAAAGTAAAAATAAAAATTTAAATAAAAAAGAAAAAAAAAAAAGACTCAACCATAAGCTGCCTACAGTGAACTCATTACAGATTTAAGAACAAACATATTAAAAAAAAAAAAAAGAACTGGACATGGAACAACAGACTGGTTCCAAATAGGGAAAGGAGTATGTCAAGGCTGTATATTGTCACCTTGCTTATTTAACTTATATGCAGAGTACATCATGACAAATGCTAGACTGGATGAAGCACCAGCTGGAATCAAGATTACTAGGAGAAATATCAATAACCTCAGATATGCAGATGGCACCACCCTTATGGCAGGAAGTGAAGAGGAACTAAAGCGCTTCTTGATGAAAGTGAAAGAGGAGAGTGAAAATGTTGGCTTAAAGCTCAACATTCAGAAAACGAAGATCATGATATCCAGTCCCATCACTTCATGAGAAATAGATGGGGAAACAGTGTCAGACTTTATTTTGGGGGGCTCCAAAATCACTGCAGATGGTGACTGCAGCCATGAAATTAAAAGACACTTACTCTTTGTAAAGAAAGTTATGACCAACCTAGACAGCATATTCAAAAGCAGAGACATTACTTTGCCAACAAAGGTCCATCTAGTCAGGGCTATGGTTTTTCCAGCAGTCATGTATGGATGTGAAAGTTGGACTATAAAGAAAGCTGAGCGCCAAAGAATTGATTTTTTTTGAACTGTGGTGTTGGAGAAGACATTTGAGAGTCCCTTGGACTGCAAGGAGTTCCAACCAGTCCATCCTAAAGGAAATCAGTCCTGGGTGTTCATTGGAAGCACTGATGCTAAAGCTGAAACTCCAAATCTTTGGCCACCTGATGCGAAGAGCTGACTCATTTGAAAAGACCCTGATGCTGGAAAAGATTGAAGGCAGGAGGAGAAGGGGACGACAGAGCATGAAATGGTTGGATGGCATGACCGACTCAATGGACATGAGTTTGGGTAAACTCCACGAGTTGGTGATGAACAGGGAGGCCTGGCACCTGTGGTCCATGTGGTTGCAAAGAGTTGGACATGACTGAGCGACTGAACTGAACTGAACTGAACTATTGGCTTGGCCAAAAAGTCCTCAGGTTTTCCATGTTACATGAAAACTTGAATGAAATTTTGACCAACCCAATACTTCTTAAGTATGTGCTGTATGCAGTACTCTGCAGTAGGCATCAGTGCTCAGCTAAATAACTCAGCTAGTAACTAAGTTATTTACACCACCAGGACTCTACCAGTGGTATTAAAATTGGAGAACCTAAAAAGCAGCATTTAACAGGAGTGTTAATCCATTCACCTGCTCTATATTCCACCTTCTTGGAAAATCTCTCCTAATCCCACTGAATAGGACTAAGTGGAACTAAGTAGGCAGCCAGTCAGGTGACCTTGTGCCCAGGACTCAAGGGACTCCATCAAAGGTGGGCATCTGACCTCAGCAAAGCATTCAGATACTCTCCCCCAGGAAAGAGGAACTGGGATGTCGTAACTCCAGCCAGTCTCTACCACCCTCTTGAATGGGGCAGAGGGAGCTGTAGGGGCAGTCAGGGTGGATGGGACTATGCAGGGGACCAGCCAGTACACAGGGAGAAGCAGAGAAGAGAGGCTCTGCAGCTCCTCACACAGTCACTGCGCTTTAGGATAGAGATGCTGAGACTCAGTATGGAGCAGACATGTTTATCCATTTATCTGTCCTGCTCCTGTTAACTGTTGAGGGTCAAGCATTTCCTGGCCCATTGCCTCAGGAAGCCCTCCGTCCAGCCTGCCCTCAAATCATTAAGCTGTCCTGTGGTTTTATAGCAAGGGTCCTATCTTTCGTTGTTTTGGGGTTTTTTTGCTGTTTGCTTTGTTTCTTGAAACGTCGCTGGTGGCTCAGATGGTAAAGCATCGGCCTATAATGTGGGAGACCCTGGTTCAATCCCTGGGTCAGGAAGATCTCCTGGAGAAGGAAATGGCAACCCACTTCAGTATTCCTACCTGGAAAATCCCATGGACAGAGGAGCATGATAGGCTACAGTCCATGGGGTCACAATGACTCGGACAATACTGAGCGACTTCACTTTCTTTGTTTCTTGAAAACAAATGACTCCTAAGACATAGTTACAAGGATCAAAACTATAAACCCTCTTTCCCCATTCTGTATGACTGATTGTCACACACACATACATATATACATATACATCCCCTTATTCTTCTTTCAGGTCTTAACTAAAATGTCATTAATTCAAAGAAGCCCTCCCAGATCACTCCATAGGAGGTTTACTCTGTTTTGCCTTCTGTTGTTTCCTGTATAGGACTTAACATAATTTTTAATAATGCACGCACTGTTTATTTAATAGTTATGCTCAGTCTCCCTCCCTAGGGTGTAAACTCATCAGCAGGGACCATGTTTCTTACACTTCATACAGCACATTCCTGGCACACCACAGGAAGGCAGTGGGATTGAGTGCATAGCTTAGTCTCATACACAAGTACATATTCATTCATTTGATATACAGATAATTACTGAGCACTTAAAATTTGCAAGATTTGGCCCTTTCTCAACAAGGCAATAAAGAAGGGCATTAGGTATATATGCAAAGACAGGAAACATCCACACAGCAGACATAGCTGAGGGTCTATTGAACAGCATCCCCTCATCTACCTTACAGGTAAAACCCCAGTTTTATTGGGGTGTCATATCTCCACAAAGCCAAGTGCCTAGGAAAGATGAGATTATCCCACTCAGGAGTAAATCCTGATTAGCTGAAACCAGAAAATGGGTTATAGCTACTCAGATATCCACCCCTTTAGTCCCTAGGGCAGCCAGGCAGGAAGAGTCAGGGCAGCTAGAATCCCCACCCACACCCTCAACACACACACACACACACACACACACACACACACACACACCCCTACACACACCCAGTCACCTCCAGCTATAAGCAGCCTATTCCGTTTACTTAATGTTCTGACCAAATGTTATCATTTTCTATGTGTACCATGACATGAACAAACTTAGACTGGAAAGCACCAATCTAAGGCAATCAAGGTAATCCCATCCCACATGCCAGTGTCTGGAAAGAGTAGGTAGCTGCAGCCAGCCAAATGCAACCCGAGGAGAAGCCTGCTGGAGCAGTTACCAGAAAGGGCCCTTGCATTTAAAAAGGACAGACAGTCCTTTATAAGAACAGACAGTCTCTTATACCAGTGGATGGTACTGTATGGGGGATGGCTCCCCAAAATGAAGCAGCCATATTAGAACCATGAGGGCAGCTAGTCTGAGGACCAAGTCAATGCACTGAAGACGGCAGAGGAAAAAAATAAAGCAAGAAATGAAGTCTTTAAGGACATTGTTGAGCCGCTGAATTAACAAAACCTGAAACTGCCTCCCTCAGGATGTTTAGCTCCTTGAGAAAATTCATTTTGTTTATTCTGATGGGTTTTATTTTGTGTTCAAATGTAAGTGAGTAGAGAGGTTCACAAAACAACCGACAATGCTCAGCAATCTGTCAACAGCTGAGTTCTCAAAATCCTTCCCCTATTGCACAGTGACAACCATCAAAGGCACCCTGGTGGGTCCCCAGTTGCTTGGCACCAGGGAAAAGTGGATTGAGGTTGGATTCCAGACACTCAGAGTCAGCGTTCTGTAATGCCTTTCCATCAATCATGACATCCATGGGGCTCAGCAGGTAGACATGGAGAGTGTAGTTAGCGTCTTTTTTTAAATTCCCTTATTGTTTAAACCCTTTTGAGTAGACTTTTTGATTATTTGCTGCCAAACCCATCTTCACCAATAAATCTAGCTTCATATAATTAGCAGCAAATTAATGTGACCTCCTTTGAGCAAATGCCTCTGGAGAAAATGGTCTAGAGATTCATAATTCTGCCCACATCCCTCCAAATCTTCAGATGATGGGTCTTAAGTGAACTCTTCCCCAAAAGGAAGACAACTGAGATGCCAGGGAAAGTATTAACCCCGTGATCCTCCGACACACTCTCCCCATCATGAGAGTCATAAAGCACTCCGCAAATGCTGACGCATCACCTTGTCTCAGTGGCAAATTTGGGGCAGCATAATTTAAAGAGATCAATTTGTGCATTTTGTTGTTCCTCCTGTGTATATTCTTCCCTTTCTCATCTCAAGAACTTCGACAGACTTTGCATTCTGCACTGGGGGCATGTTCAAAAGCAGAAAGCACTAGAAGTATTCTCCAACCTTTAAAACTACAACCTTCACTAGTTGTTTTTTTGTTTTTTGTTTTTTGTTTTTCCCAAAAGCCTAAATTCATGGTGCTAGATACCAGCAGAAAAGATAGGGATAAAGACAAATTTCGATTGTTCTATTTCATTTAAACTGTTCTGTTTCCTTTGACCTTATTTCCATAAAATCAGACTTTCTCAAGACTGAGAAGAGGTTAGAGGTTTTCCAGTTCCTTCAAGTAGTGAAGGTTGGTACCCTGTTTCCTAACAAAAGTCTAAAGAAGTGATAAGACCTTTCAGTGGGAATTGTGAAAGGATGCTGGGAAAATAAATACTGAAGCCCTGAAGACACAGTGAAAGGTCCTGTGTCTGTGGCCTTTGCACTGACAGCAGGGTCACCTGATACGGCACAGAAAGAGCTTCCCAGGGTGCCCGATGTGGACGAGAATTAGAAGGGCTTTTCCTGGCTGTTCTATGCAAGGGCAGACATGCAGCACTTCTGCATCAATGACACAAAGTGAGCCGAAACCCTAAACACTACTGATTAAAATTCATGCATGTAACATTCAAAACAATTTTTCAAAATTAAACCTTTAACTCAGAATGCAAACTAGGTTTGTATTTTTAACTGGCTTGACATGTCATGAGCTCTCAAAGGACACCATTCTATCAGGCCAAGTTCAATGTATTACAAGTCCTGCTACCTTAAAAAAGGAAAATTAACTGCGACATAGACAGTTCCATAGCTGATGAATACTACAGAACATTTTCAAAATGTCCAAATACAAAGCAATAAAAGAATGCTTTTATTTTAATTTTCTCTAAATAATGCCACACCCACTCATGAGAAATGACTATATTTCCCTCAATGTGCCGGGAATTAATGAAAATTAAATATAGAGAAAAGAAGTGCCCTAGATGCAAGGCACTTTATATGGTTTGAGATTCCCAAATAACACAAAAGCATTTTCAAGTTACACATGGGATATGAAGTGAAAATGTTCTTGGAGAAAATCTTCTCTAATAATACTTACCTACTGCTGGGCTGCTGGGAAGCTCTATTAACACTTTTAGATCTTCAAATAAAAGAACTGTAGAAATGCAAAGTATTATTACTATAGTTCTGAAATAATTTCACACCTAGGGATGAGAAAACCCCAGGCCGAATTTTACTGCTTCTCTCCTGCCAGATAAACAAGAAATGGCACAAGCATCAGGGAGATGGGGAGCATGGAAATCAAACAGAACAAAGACATAAAAAATTCTCCTTTATTTGAGCTTTGTATTTCTCCAGATATCACCGCTGGGAACTCTCAGGAAAAAAAAAATAAAGAAGTCCCTTTAAGGTCAGGGTTAAGTACAGGTACAATATTCTCATGGTCATTATAACAGATAAAGCAACAAACAGCTGAGCTGCAAAAATTACCCTGTCCACTTCCTCCCAGAGCACTTGCCAAACTTAAAAATGACTGGATAAACTGTTACCTGAATCACCCACCAGTGTGATCTCACCTAAGAGGTCAAAAAGCAGCTGCTTTTTTGGATACAGAATTTCTGCTCAGCTACTGAGCTGCTAAGTCACTTCAGTCGTGTCCGACTCTGTGTGACCCCATAGACGGCAACCCATTAGGCTCCTCTGTCCCTGGGATTCTCCAGGCAGGAATACTGGAGTGGGTTGCCATTTCCTTCTCCAATGCATGAAAGTGAAAAGTGAAAGTAAAGTCGCTCAGTCATGTCCGAATCTTAGTGACCCCATGGACTGCAGCCCACTAGGCTCCTCTGTCCCTGGCAAGAGTATTGGAGTGAGTTACCATTGCCTTCTCTGCAGCTACTGAGAGCACTGTGCAAAACTGTCATTTGTTGCTGCTGATGGAGGTGGTGGTGATGCTGGTGGAGATGGTGATGTTGATGATCATAATGGTAATGAAGGTGATTATGATAATGGCACGATTATACAACTGAAGTTCTCAAAACCTGATCAGTGGAATCAAATGGAATGTGTATTTTAAAAATATAGATTCTTGATCCCTTCCCCAGAACTACTGATTCTGAATCTCGGAAGCTAGAACTCAAGTCTTATTTTATTGGTTCGGCGGGGGGTTTCTTGTTTGTTTTTTTTTAATGTAGCCATTAAGATAACAGCTGACCTGACAGTGTTTGTAAATAATGTCATGATTAGGAATGCAAGCTTTGTAGGCAGACTCAGTTCAGTTCAGTTGCTCAGTGGTGTCCGACTCTTTGCGACCCCATGGACTGCAGCACACCAGGCCTCCCTGCCCATCACCAACTCCCAGAATCTACCCAAACTCGTGTCCATTGAGTCAGTGATGCCATCCAGCCATCTCATCCTCGGTCATCCCCTTCTCCTCCTGCCCCCAATCCCTCCCAGCATCAGGGTCTTTTCCAGTGAGTCAACTCTTTGCATGAGGTGGCCAAAGTACTGGAGTTTTAGCTTTAGCATCATTCCTTCCAAAGAAATCCCAGGGCTGATCTCCTTCAGAATGGACTGGTTGGATCTCCTTGCAGTACAAGGGACTCTCAAGAGTCTTCTCCAACACCACAGTTCAAAAGCATCAATTCTTCGGCACTCAGCTTTCTTTATAGTCAGTCCAACTCTCACATCCATACATGACTACTGTAAAAACCATAGCCTTGACTAGACGGACCTCAGTTGGCAAAGTCTCTGCTTTTTAATATGCTATCTAGGTTGGTCAGAGTAGGTAGACTAGCTGGAGTCTAATTCCAAACCTAACACTTAATAGCTGTGTGACTCTAGGCAAAATACTTAAGACTTCCTCAGTTTTGACAACCATAAAACAGAAATGCCATTACTACCTACCTCATAAGGTAAGCAGTGTTTTTAAAGCATATGTTAATTTCAAAGAAGATAAAAGGTTATATGTTAAAGAAGACATTACCAACTCTAATAACATAACAATGTAAACATTATATTAATTTAAACAAAAAAATTGTAATATAATCATTTTAGGAGGCTGTAGTGACCAAAGGAGCGGAAGTATCAAAGAGCTACTGCTAAACTTGTAATATCGGGGAAAAAACGTAAAAGCATGTTACTCAAAACAGAGAGAGAAATGCCAGAAGTATCAGAGTTTAAAGTTGCAATTTAGGGAAGTTAGAAGGGGGGGGGGCGGTGTGGTTTTTCAATATTTGCTTTTTAGTGCTGTTTTATCCAAACGATGTAGGCATGTTGCTATGATAAAAATAAAAACGGATTTTAAAAGATAATTCAAAAAAATTTTTTTCAAAAAAAAAAAAAGATAATTCACCATGTGTACAAACATAATCCTGGGTATCTTTATATACTAGGAATAACATAGTTTTACAATTTACCAAAGCTTGCTTTTTAAAAAACTGATTGATATAATCCCTGCAACTGTACCACCAAAATGTCCAGTTCATAGTAAGTAAATATTTACTACGTCCCTGGCATACTGTAAGTCCTAGAAAGACATTTGTTGAATTGAATTGAGAATAGCAGAAAGAAATACAAAGAAGTTCCTTTGTGCTATCAAGGTCACATCAGGGTAAAGACAGCACCTTCACCTGGGGTAACTGGGGTGAATTTAATGAAGGGTGTGGGCAAGGTTAAGGGAAACCGAGAAGAGACAACCGGCAGGCAGCCGGAGGTTAGCAGAAATAAACTGTTCTCCCCCGGACTTAGAGGGGCAAAGGGAAGGAGCAGTTACCAAATGGTGGAAAGAGCTGCAGCTGCAGGCAGAAGCCAGGCCCTTGACAGGAACCCTGGTGGCCTTCCTTAGAGGAATATAGCCAGGGCTGCAAGGAAGGCAGGGGACAATATTTCAACCTTGCATTCTCGGATTTTCACCCTGTGCCTTCCATGGACTACTCGAGTGGAAAACCAGGGAGCAAGGGAACCTGGGGAATGCTGACAACAGAAGCTAACCTCCTGGGACACAGAGCCTTTCAGAGGAATGAAAGCTGGAGGCACAGAATTCCAGCACAAGCACTGTACAGAGTTTTTTTCTATTTTTCTTTTTTTATCCCCCCTCTTTCCTATTCAGTCTCATAAAATAAGCCTTCGAATTTTCCATGTTTAATAAATATATACCATAATAATCACAAAAATAATACATGGATATTACATAGCACTTTAGTTTCCTAAGCACTTTCACATATATTATTATCCTGAGAAAAGCCCTATGCAGTAGATAGGATAAAGCTTATCCTATTTTACAGATGAGGAAACTGAGACTGTAAAAAAAAATGTTGGGTTTCTTGACCAAAGTCATAAAGCAAGCAAGCAGCAGAGCCCAAACTAAAAAGCATGTTTCCTAACACTTCGGCCAAGGTTCTTTCCACTACACAATGCTGCCATGCTATTTATTCACAGTAGGAATGCAAAATTGATGTTCCTGTGGAAAAAAAATCATTAACCAGATTTGTTCTAGGCACCACACAGAACACAGGAGTAGTCAGCAAACAGGACTCAAGGGGAAATAGAGCAAACTTGTCCATTCCATTCTCCGGGAATCATGAGTAACATCAGAGACTTAAGCAATTGAGTTTTCCATCACATTTTACACATCATTGAAAAGAAGGTGTTCAGCAGGGCAAGAGAAGTGTTCAAAAGAGGAATAAAATTTCAGAGGAAAGTAGAAAAAGATATTTAAAGAGTTTTGTTTTGGGATGATGGGATAAGTAGAAGGGAATCACAGTCCCTTCACAATCCCCACGCCACAAAGAGATCTGGGCCCCAGAAACTGAAAGGATGACCTCCTTGCTTCTCACTTCCAACTCTCCCCCCACAGATACACATATCCTTTGAGAGCTTGATAAACAGCCAAAAGTGATTTATTTTTACCAAATGTAAGAGTAGTGAAGAGTCCAGCAAAAGAGCTCATTTTTGAAATAATTGAGAACTCTTCACCTTATCTAATCTACTGCAAAATGTTCAGCTTTTTATACATGATGGAAGAAAGTAGTGACTGGTATTTTAACTGTAAACTTATAATCATGCCCCATTTATTTCAAATTTAACTCCCTAATGTATAAAGTAGTCTATCACTTAGTTCTGTGACTGCAAGCAACAGAAACCAAATGACTAATGTAAGAATGATTACAGAAAGGAAATTTGAGGCTCAGCAAATCCATGAAAGAGTGGAAAATAAGGGTGGGAAACCATCAATGACCAGATAGAAGTGGAAGCTAGGAAACGGGAATGGCTACAGTGGTCTCATGGGAGGTACTGTCAGGGCAGAATGCCCCCTGGGAGAAAGGAGAATCCTTTAGCTTAAGATTCTACTTCCAGAGAGGAAGCAGCCATTTACCCAAGCTTGTGGTCATGCACCTATCCTGAGGCTGAATGTAGGGCCTTGAGTAAGGTCTCTGAGTACAGTTTCAATCAGTGTAATTATGTCAAAAGAAAATAAAATGTAGTTAAAAGGAGAAAACAAATACATCGAGAAACAAAAAGGGGGAGGAGCAAAGAAGTCATCTAAACTTACCAAGGCTTTCTTCAAAAATGCCTCCATGTAACAAGGTAGCAAAAGATCACTTGCTTCTTAAGACTATATTAGTTAGTAGCTGCCCACGCACAAAGACAGTGTTTACCCTCATGTCTACAAAACTTCAGCTTTTTACTTACAGAGGCCTCACTTGTCTTATTAACCAAAAGTTATCTTTTCACTCCACTCCTAAAGCCAAAGCAGAATTCACCCTTCTTTAGTAACAACATGATAGTTTTCAAAACATTATCCTGACACTTCCAAAGAGAACAGACACCTCAAAACACATAAGGATGCAAATGATGATGATGATGACGGTAATATTCACAAGAGTAGCAGCAGGTAATAGCTCTTGAGTACTTATCATGGACCAGGGCCTGTTCCAAGCCCTCAACACATAATAATGCATTTAATCTCCACAACAGCTTTCGGAGTAGAATAGTATTATTATCCCCATTTCACAAACTAAGAAACTGAGACACAGAGCAAGTGAATAACTTGCACATGGTCCAATAACTCATGAAAGTCAAACCAGAACTAAATCTATGCCTGACTCCAGAATAGCAGAATAACAAAAGGTTTTCACTGAGAGTAGAGGAAATAAAACTATACCATTGTGAAAACATTTTCCAGGAAGAAAGAGAACACCATAACTCTACCTAAAGATCACAAGGTTCTGAAGGCTGCTACAGCATCACTAACTTCAACAATTTATGAGAATTTATTTCTAAAAGCTATCAAATACGGCTTTTTTCCAAGATGTGGCTCAATGGTCCAGAGATATGTAAGTTACACAGCCGAAAATAAGAATCATCTATATCTTAAGATATTTTTTTCTTCACTGGTGGCCAACCATTACAGAAAAGTCCCAAGCCAACTAGCTGTCATGCATTTGAGTTTAGTCATCCCAAAGCAAACAAATCCTCAAAACAGTATTTTTATAGTTTTGATTATTCAAAAGGGATTTTCTCCAATTTCCCTGTAAAATTGCCCTCAAAATAAACATTTAAAAATCAGCTCCAGAATTAGATTTGTCACAAAGTTAGGAATAACTTAAAGCATAAGGTAAATCAAAATGGCTTTTCCAACTTGAACTAAAGTGGTCATGGTCATGATTGCTGTAATAAAAATGACAGGAAAAAACCTATAATTGTCAAAAACATAATTGATGATGAAAACAAATGTAAAATTATGGCATATTTCACCCTGGCCACCAAAGACTCTTGATGAAACTGCAGCCCTATAATTCCCCAGAATGAATTCTTTAAATTAAAATACTTCATGCAGAACAGAAATTAAACAATGAATCAAAGAACAATGCTGTACAGAAGTATGCTTATAAATATACCTAGGAAAGAGGAAACGATTACATTTTTTCCATGTAAAAACCAACTCGATTGTAATGTTTCACAGGAGGCTGAGTAGGTACTTTCTCCATTGCTTTGAACTTGGAAGTTCATTTCCTGTAACTCACTTAGTGTCCACAGTGACTGCGAGGAATGAAATTAGCTACACCAAACTGGCTGGCTTTCTCCTTTCGACAAAACTAGCTCCTCTACACAACAGCACATCTGACTTTCATGATAAATCTCATGCAACCCAATTGAAATGCCACTTTGCATTTTATCTTAAATGCTTTATTCAGCCAGCTGGTTTTACTTAACTATTGACCAGAAGTGGTACAAGTGCATTCGTTTTCCATCTAGCATTAATCTTAGTAAACTTAGTGCCACTGGAATGTCTTAACTGCTGAGAAGAAAGCAAAAGTCAGCAAGCATACAATTGCATTTGGCCACCCTCAGCACATCATTTTATTTCCTCCTTCTCCCTTCTAACTATTGCTCAGCACTTTTGCCTGTGAGGGAGGACAAGCAGGTGGTTAAGGAAGTTGTCCTGTCAGCTATATCTTTAATCCGAGTGTTTAAATCTCTGAATAAAAGAAAAATCAATGTTGTAAAGGCAATGTTTGTCAAGGCCATATAATAAATACACTTACCTTTACAGACTGTTCTCAATGGATTTCCCTTCTTTGCTGAGCTTCAAAGCTACAAAGAGATAAAAACGAAAGCACTGAGTTATCTGCAAGTAAAACAGCAAACGTTTTCTCTCCATGTCTTTAAGTAGAATTTCCATATGCCATTTTACGTGACGCTAGCCAAATAAACCACTGATAATATTCATGCCTCATACCTCCTGCACAAAAGGCCAATGAGAGACACAGTCGTAAACTGAAAACAGCACACACATCTACCCAGGATTGACTCACACAAACCTAGCCAAATCTACAGTCTAATCTTTTGGGGTGTGAACTCCTTAACAGAAGGGAGTGAACTTCTCAACAGAAGCCTTATAAAGTGAAGAAATGAAAATCAAATCAAACATTATGCAGCACACTTGATCTGACCAAGCATTTTGTATTCTTTAGCACCATCTTTCCTGCGTACTCAATTTCCATTTCCCTGGAAGTTTTACTTGGAATAGCCTCTTCCATTTATATGAGGTGTATGTGTTAGTCACTCAGTCATGTCTGGCTTTTTGCAACTCCATGGACTGTAGCCCACGAGGCTCCAGTGTCGATGGGGTTTTTCCAGCAAGAACACTGGAGTGGGTAGCCATTTCCTCCTCCAGGGAATCTTCCCTACCCAAGGATCGAACCTCTATCTGTCTCCGGCATTGCATGCAGATTTTTTACCACTGAGCCATGCAAGGTGCATGGCCCTCCCAAACCAGACCTCACCACTTGCCTCTATGAGTGTATGTGTGCAAGCTTACACATGCAATCCTCCTTTCTCAAGACAGAGTGTAGCCTTCTCTCAGGAGAGAGAAGCTCACAAAACAGAGTAAGCTACATTTGGCATTTTCAAATCAAATCTAGACATGTTAAATTAAGCTGCCTGTGACCAAAACAATGCACTAACTGCACACAAGTCAACATGATAAGAAAGGTGGTAAAGCATAGCCGCTAAACAGTAGTAAGAATTTAAGGTTTCGAGGGGCTGATTCTATAATGGTCCACCATTACTCATATGTTGATTCCATAATTAAAAATAAATGGCGGAGCTTCCCTGGTGGTGCAATTGTTAAGACTGTGCCTTGCAATATCAAATACCGGTTCGACCCCTGGTCTGGGAAGATCCCACATGCTGCAGAACAACTAAGCCCATGCAGCACGACCACTGAGCCAGCCCTCTAGAGCCTGCGAGCCACAACTACTGAGTCCATGGGCTGCAACTACTGAAACCTGAGCAGCTACAGCCTGTGCTTTGAAACAAGAGAAGCCACCACAATGAGAAGCCTACACATGACAAAGAGAAGCCCCTGCTCACTGCAACTAGAGAAAGCCCACATGCAGCAGCAAAGACCCACCATAGCCAAAAACGAAATAATTTGTTTTATTATTACAAATAAATAAATAAGTAAATGGTGACCTAGTTGCTAAGATTCTGAGCTCCCAGTGCAGGGGGCACGGGTTCCATCCCTGGTCAGGGAAGTAGATCCCACACGCCACAGTTAAGAGTTTGCATGCTGCAACGAAACAGTCCACATGCTGCAACTAAGACCCAGTGTAGCCAACTAAATAAACATGTTTTTAAAGGAGAGATCACTCTGTATTAAATAAAAATAGAATATGCCTATTTCTCTCATTTGTGTCTAGGGCCTAGCATCTCTCAAGGTGTAGCAATTGGGAATGGTCAACAATTCCATGGTTTTCTCATGTTTCTCTTTTTTGTCCTTCAGTGTCCTAAGTAACTGCTTCAGGCCCGACTGGGCTATTTCTCTTCACAGCCCCCATCAAACCATAGAACCCATCATTGCAGATGCATGACCACCAAAGAACAAGGCCAGACTTGGGGGCTATGATGTAAACTTTAGATTGTTAATGCAGGAGATAAGGTGCCTCTATAGAACAACATCAAAATTTCTTCTTCCAGATACAGATGGTCAGCAGACACATGAAAAGATGCTCAATATTCCTCACTATTAGAGAAATGCAAATCAAAACGACAATGATGTATAACCTCATGCCGGTCAGAAAGGCCATCATTTTAAAAAATCTACAAACAATAAATACTGGAGAGGATTTGGAGAAAAGGGAAGTCTTTTGCGCTGTTGGGGGAATGTAATTTGATAACATTCATTATGGAAAACAGTATGGGGATTTCTTAAAATACGAGGAATAGAACTACCATATGCCCCAACTATCCCACTGCGGGGCGTGTACCCTGAGAAAACCACAACTGAAAGAGACACATGGACCCCAATATTCATTGCACAGTACTTTTTATAATAGCTAGGACAAGGAAGGAACCTAGATGGATAGAGAAGCTGTGGTGTATATATATATATATATATATATATATATATATATATATATATATATATAATGGAATATTCCGCAGCCATAAAAAGGAAGGCATTTGAGTCAGTTCTAATGAGGTGGATGAACCTAGAGCCTATTATACGGAGTGAAATAAGTCAGAAAGAGAAAAACAAATATCATATATTAATGCATATATATGGAATCTAGAAAGATGGCACTGATGAACCTATTTTCAGGGCAGCAATGGAGATGAAGACATAGAGAACAGACTTATGGACACAGTGCAGGAAGAAAAGGGTGGGGCAAATGGACGGAGTTGCATGGAAACATATACATTACCACATGTGAAATAGACAGCCAGTGGGAATTTGCTATACGACTCAGAAACTCACAGCGGGGCTCTGTGACAACCTAGAGCGGTGGGAAAGGGAGGCAAAAAGCAGGGAGGTACCAGAGGGAGGGGACATATGTATACCTATGGCTGATCCATGTTGCTGTATGGCAGAAACCAACACAATATTATAAACCAATTATCCTTCAATTAAAAATATTTTTTAAAAAACTAAAAGAAAAAATTGTGGTACATATATACAACAGATTACTCAACTATAAAAAGAATGCATTTGAGTCAGCCCTAATGAGGTAGATGAACCTAGAGCCTACTGCACATAGTGAAGTAAGTCAGAAAGAGAAAGACATATATTGTATATTAATGCATGTGTATGGAATCTAGAAAGATGGTACTAGTAAGCCTATTTGCAGGGCAGCAATGAAGAGGCAGACGCAGAGAACAGACTTGTGGACACAGTAGGGGAAGGAGAGGATGGGATGACTAAAAAGTACCATGGAAATATATACACTGCCATATGTAAAATAGATAGCCAGTAGGAATTTGCTCTGTGACACAGGAGTTCAACTCAGTGCTCTGTTACAATGTTGAGGGGTGGGATGGGGTAGGAGATGGGAGGGAGGTTCAAGAAGGAGGGGACAGATGCATACCTGTGGCTGAGTCATGTTGATACTTGATAGAAACTAGCACAAAATTGTAAAGCAATTATCCTTCCATAAAAAAAATTTTTTTAATTTCTCCTTCCCCCTAGGCTATGTGGATTGAAATACTGTTGAAAGAAACATAATTTGTGGAAGACTAGATAAAACAAAATACTACATTTTGAAAAACCTGAGAGATTTATGGTCTAACACCACAGAGATTAAGCAGTATCCCTTTCTACTCCAACAACATAGAAATGCTTAACAAAGTACAATATAGCTTAAAAGAAAGAGATAAGATCAATATGAAAAAAAAAGAGCGCAGATTTTCTAGTATGAAAGATATGAATCCTCTTGAAAAAAGCATACCAAGACCTCAACAAGCTAAGTGAAAGCAAATCTACGGGTAGATACAATAGAAGGAAACCATAGCACCAGAGATAGAAAGAAAGCCTTTAAGTGAACCAGTGAGAATAACCTGCCTCCCAGTTTCTGAGAAACCAGGCTCCACTTGCTTGAATACCTTGTCTTGAATAAAATGATCATGAATGGCAAAAAAAAAAAAAAAAAGCATGGAAGCAGTGAAATAATGTGTCTTAAGTTCCAAAAGGAAAAAGTTCAGGGAAAACTCTATAGCCATGCTAAACTGATTATCATTCAAGAATGCCAGCTAGGTTATTTTTCCAAAAAAAAAAAAAGTTGTTTCCTGCTCACAGTAGTTTACTTTTGCGGAGAGGATACTAAAAGATATCCTTGAATAAGAAGGAAATGATCTCAGAAGGAAGGAAAGAGGAACATAAAGCAATGCTCACCAAATTATACTAGCATGTATGGCGGTAAATCTAGTAAATTCAATAACAAATAATGGATACTGGATAATAATTAATAAGGACTGGTTGTTAAAAAAAAAACCTATAATAACAACCAGTTTTAAGGGTTTTCAAATAAGATGAAATAAGTAAAGAATCTTCCTGTAGTGCAGGAGCCGCAGGAGATGTGGGTTTAATCACTGGGTAGAGAAGATCCCCTGGAGGAGGACACGGCAACACACGCCAGTATTCTTGCCTGGAAAATCCCATGGACTGAGGAGCCTGGAGGGCTGCGGTCCATAGGGTCACAAAGAGTCAGACACTTCTGAAGTGACTGAGCATGCACAAATGGTTGACTAGAATTATATAGAACAAAGGAGCAGAGGATGAATTGTTTAGGAGGAAGACATTCTGATTCAGTTGCTACAGATACGCATTAAACCTACTGATGAACTTGTTGAGGAATATTGGCATTTCTTTCTCTGTGTACATAACCAAAGACATCCTTTCATATATGCTCAAAGAGAAATGTTTAGATTATCAATGTTAGGATGCCAAGAGACACTGAAGACAATGGAAACATCTATCAACAGTACAGTGAATAAACGTATTTACATTTGTACAGATTCTTACAATGGAATATTATACAGCTTCAAGAAATCAATGAACCAGTTACAGACATCAACATGTACGCTCTCAAAATTATGGTGTAAAAGAAAAGAAACATGTCACAGAAGACTGTATATATTATTCCACATATAAAATGTTCAAAAAGGCTAAAATAAATGCTATCTTGTTTTGAAATACAACATGAAAGTGGCAAAAAACTATGAAAAAAGCAAGAGAATGAATGATTTATACAGAATTCAGGCTATATTTATCTTGAGAGCAAGATAAGAGTTTGTAAGGATGGAATTCTCTAAAAGGATTCTGGAATGTGACAATGCTCTACCTCTTGGCTTGGGGAGTGGTATCTGGATGTCTGGCTTATTATTGTCTTTAAATTGCAGATATACATTTTCAAAAATTATTTTATATGCATATTATATTTCACAGTTGTAAAACACATAAGAGTAATCATCAAAAAAACAGAAACATTCAAACCAGTGAAGGGAACAATCTCTAGATAGAAAACACAACCAATTCTCTTTTTTTAGAAAATTGGAATAGAATGGAGAAAGAAGCAAAGGAAAGCACAGTAAATGGAAAACACAAATGTCAGGACCAGCCCAACAACGAACGGGCCTGTAAAATAAGTTTAAACATGTCAGTAATCAGAGTAAGCAGATTAAATGCATCTATTAAAATAATTTCTTTTCAAAATGAATGTTTAAAAACCTTGCTATCTGATGTTTTTAAGAAACACATCTAAAACAGATTTTGAAAGGAAAAGTATAGAAAACTATACACCAAGCAAACAGGAACTGAAAGAAAGTTGGTGGAAGTTAGTTAATATTCGGCAAAGTACAAGTTAGCAATAATAGAATAGGTATTCGCATTGGCTATGTATTGATTCAGTTCAAACTACTTAAAATGACTTGATAATAATCATTTAATATCTATTATGGTTTCTAAGGAACAAGAATTCTGATGCTACAACGCCTGAGGCCTCAGGTGGAAGACCTGAAAAATGGGGCATGGAATCATCTGAAGGGTCATTCCCTCAAGCGTCAGCCAAGTGCTGAGGGTTAGCTGAGGCTGTAGCTGGGGCTATCAGGGGAATACCTCCGGTGGCCTCTACATGTGGCGTGAGTCTCATCACAAAACGGTGGCTGGGTGAAGCTGTTACCACTATGGCAGCGTCCAGTTGCTGCAGCCTCCATGGTCCGCGACCCATGGAGATGGCCCTCCACTGCCATCTGTCACAGGGGGAGAAGGGATGGGGGAAGAGATTCACTGCTGCTTCAAGGCCTGGGCACTTCCAAAGCCGCCACTGCTTCCAGTGGGCGGCTGTGACGAGGTCTAGAGTTCTGTGAGACACAGCCCTGGGTCTGTCCCTGGGCCCCTCAGCTCACCTGCCGGCAAGGTCAGGTTCTGGAAGGCCTTGGGGAGAAGGCAGAGACCCGCTGCCCACCACACTGTCCCGAGGGCCACTGTCAGGCTGACTGAACAAGAACTCTGCCAGCTAACGGTCTCCCGCTAACGGTCACACAGAATGGTCTCGTGCAAACTGTCTCGCGATATTGGTCTCGCGCCAAAAGTCCCATGCTAACAGCCTCTCACCCTCACAGCTTCACGCCAGCTCTACCCCTTTTACAATGTGAAGGTCACTGAGGAACTGAAATGAGAACTGTTTTGTGATCTGGGACAGAATTCAGTTTGGAATCGGTTAAGAAATAAGTGGAAATCATTAAAATGAAGACAGTGAATAAGGACAGTATTAGGCATGTTCAGATGTGAAGGGGAGGAAAGAAAGTAGCATCTAGAAGACAAAGGACTCAAAGAGGGTTTCTGTGCACTCTCTGTAAACTGTACCAGCCGAGCAGGTGTCAACGTGATGGGAAGATCCAGTTGAGCTCAAGAGGCTGAAAGCAGAAGAGTGAGAAAGAATAGCTGATACAGAAGGCTCATTCCCAGAAAGGTAAGACCAGTCCCACGGGACTGGTCTTAAAACAGAGCTTTGTTCTCACCTTAATCATATACTGCCTCGTGGTAGACACACATGCTTTCTTTAAGTTTTTTTTTTTTTTTAATTTATTCTTGACTGCATTGGGTCTTAGCTATGGCACACAGAATCTTTAGTTATGACATGCGAAATCTTAGTCGTGCCGTATGGGATCTACTTCCTTGACCACGGATAGAACCTGGGCCCCCTGCATTGGAAGCAAGGAGTCTTAGCCACCAGACAACCAGGGAAGTCCCTATTGTCTTAAATTATTATTTTCTCCTGTATTTATGTTTTATGATCTTAATTAACATCTAAACTCTTTAAAATCTATGGCTTTTATTGTTCAAGCAAACCTCACACTGCCTACCTAATCTGAGCCCCAGATTCTATACTAGCACTAGTCAGTCAGCCAATACTTGTTGAATAAACAAGTACAGTTGACCCTTGAACAAGTGTCTGAACTGCATCGGTCCATTTATACATGGATTTTTTTTTCAATAAGTATGTACTACAGTACTACATGATCCATGGTTATTGAATCCACAGAAACCCAGACACAGACACACTCACAGAAGGCAGACAATAGTTATACACAAATATATACCGCTCGGTCTCCCTAACCCCTCCTTGTTCAAGAGTCACCTGCACAGTGGACTCCACAGTTTTTGTATATATCTCTGATACTCAAACATTTGTCCGTATACCTGTGCTAGATATCTGAAGTAGGACAGGTCAAGTTCAGAAAACTTACTCTAGTGTCCAAAGTACTTATCCCTGGACAAAAGTCAAGCATATTTGCTCAAACTTGTCCTCTCTTTCCCATGTTTGTCTTGACCCCAAAATTCAAGGACCTAACCTTCTAACAACGGCCATGAGAACATTTTCACCTGCAGCTACAATGCCTTCTCCAATTTACACCTACTCCCACTCCCTTCCTATGTAATTTATCCCCATTTTGTTCTAGAGCAGGTGGACTCTGTAACCTTCATGTGACCTCCTGCAAGACACAGACTAGATTTAAATGGATCCAAACAGGTTTAGGGTTTGGCTGCTCCTGAAAGACATGATCATGGAGGCAGAGTGGCACAGGCCAGTAACACAACTGATTTATCTTAGTGGCTTTTCAGAGGATCAGCTCAGTTCAGTCACTCAGTCGCGTCCAACTCTGTGACCCCATGAATCGCAGCACACCAGGCCTCCCTGTCCATCACCAACTTCCGCAGTTCACTCAAACTCACGTCCATCAAGTCAGTGATGACATCCAGCCATCTCATCTTCTGTTGTCCCCTTCTCCTCCTGCCCCCAATCCCTCCCAGCATCAAAGTCTTTTCCAATGAGTCAACTCTTCACATGAGGTGGCCAAAGTACTGGAGTTTCAGCTTTAGCATTAGTCCTTCCAAAGAAATCCCAGGGTTGATCTCCTTTAGACTAGACTGGTTGGATCTCCTTGCAGTCCAAAGGACTCTCAAGAGTCTTCTCCAACACCACAGTTCAAAAGCATCAATTCTTCAGTGCTCAGCTTTCTTCACAGTCCAACTCTCACATCCATACATGACTACTGGAAAAACCATAGCCTTGACTAGACAGACCTTTGTTGGCAAACTAATGTCTTTGCTTTTGAATATGCTATCTAGGTTGGAGTAAGCGTCTTTTAATGTCATGGCTGCAATCACCATCTGTAGTGATTTTGGAGCCCAAAAAAGTAAAGTCTGACACTGTTCCCACTGTTTCCCCATCTATTTGTCATGAAGTGATGGGACCAGATGCCACGAATCTCCGTTTTCTGAATGTTGAGCTTTAAGCCAACTTTGTCACTCTCCTCTTTCACTTTCATCAAGAGGCTTTTTAGTTCCTCTTCACTTTCTGCCATAAGGGTGGTGTCATCTGCATATCTGAGGTGATTGATATTTCTCTTGGCAATCTTGATTCCAGCTTGTGCTTCTTCCAGTCCAGCGTTTCTCATGATGTACTCTGCATATAAGTTAAATAAGCAGGGTGACAATGTACAGCCTTGACAAACTCCTTTTCCTATTTGGAACCAGTCTGTTGTTCCATGTCCAGTTCTAACTGTTGCTTCCTGACCTGCATATAGGTTTCTCAAAAGGCAGGTCAGGTGGTCTGGTATTCCCATCTCTCTTTCAGAATTTTCCACAGTTTCTTGTGATCCACACAGTCAAAGGCTTTGGCGTAGTCAATAAAGCAGAAATAGATGTTTTTCTGGAACTCTCTTGCTTTTCCCACGATCCATAGCTGCCCAGAAAATCTTTATCACCGCCAAGCCCCCTCACTGCATTATCCAGCCCCCAGCTCCCTTAAAAACTGATCTGAATTTAAAGAAACATTTTTCTCAAACATTAAAAAAAAAACTTTTGTTTGTGATTTATCTTCCTACAATTAAAACCTATCTCTGGGAACCATCAGTTGCACCTTCCTTAAGGCAGCATTGCCTGGAACGGAGCAATCTGCCTTCACCATTGCATTCTGCAGTCCTCATATAACTCGACTGCCACATTAAGCGATTGGTTATCGACCTTTAAGTCTTTTAACAATTATGTACATACCTAAGAAAGAAGTCTGTTCACCCAAGAATGAAGACAAAGGAATAAATGAAGACAATGAATAAATTCAGCCCTGGTTTACAGTTCTTATGTTCAGTGAGCTGTTACTGCAGACAAATTATTGCAACATTCTTTCAAATGACAGTCAGTTTTCAACTAAGAGAAGATTCTTAAACCATTTTCTACATATTGGTGAAAACCAGGCAGTTGGAAAACATAGCCTTGGTTAAACTATCTGATGATAAATGATTATTTTAAACACATAGAGTTATTTGAGAATCTGCATACTGATTTTGCTCAATGGTAGCTCAGTCGGGAAAGAATCTGCCTGCAATGCAGGCAGGAGACCCAGGTTCAATTCCTGGGTCCCGTGGAGAAAGAAATGGCAACCCACTCCAGTATTCTTGCTGGAAAATCCCATGGACAGAGGAGCCTGACGGGCTACAGTCCATGGGGTCACAAGAGTCAGACACAACTTAGTTACTAAATCACCATCTCATCATCACCATACTGATTTAACCCTCACAAGAAACAGCAGAAAAGATCCCCAAAACCTGACACTTCTCAGATATATTCTCAGAAGTTTTATTTCAATGTATAGGTGTGTGTTTCTTATATTTTCAGAATTTGTGAAAGTGATATATTTAGAGTTGAGAGGGGAGATCAGAACATTCCTTAGTTTTGGGGTTTTTTTTTAAATATTTGTAGTTATTAATTTGACTATGTTGGGTCTTGCGGCTTTTGGGATCTTTTCAATTAACTATGGCTGCTCTGGGTCTTTGTTGCTTCTCATAGGCTTTCTGTAGTTGTGGCAAGTGGGGGCTGCTTTCTAATTGCAGTGTGCATCATCGTGACTTCTCTCATTGCGGCTTGCAGGCTCTAGAGCACAAGCTCAGTAGTTGCGGTGTGTGGGCTTAGTTGCTTCAAGGCATGTGGGATCGTCCCAGATCAGGGATCAAACATGAGTCCCCTGCACTTGCAGGCCGATTCCTACCTCTGGACCACCAGACAAGTCCAGCACCTGGGAACCTGCAACATTAGTTGCAACTTGTGGCATGCAAACACACAGTTGTGCCATGTGCAGGATCTTCCATCTTTGTGACATGTGGGAGCATACAGCATCTACAGTTGTGGCCTGCAGACTCTTAGCTGCACACAGGTTTTAGTTCCCTGACCAGAGATGGAACCTGGGCTCCTGGCAATGGGAGTGTGGAGTCTTAGCCTATGGACCACCAGGGAAGTCTCCATTCCTTAGTTTTGTCATTAACATGGATAACTGTCAATTCAGTTCAGTTCAGTCACTCAGTTGTGTCTGACTCTTTGCGACCTCATGAATCGCAGCACCCCAGGCCTCCCTGTCCATCACCAACTCCCGCAGTTCACTTAAACTCGAATCCATCGAGTTGGTGATGCCATCCACGCCACCTCATCCTCAGTCGTCCCCTTCTCCTCCTGCCCCCAATCCCTCCCAGCATCAAAGTCTTTTCCAATGAGTCAACTCTTTGCATGAGGTGGCCAAAGTACTGGAGTTTCAGCTTTAGCATCATTCCTTCCAAAGAAATCCCAGGGCTGATCTCCTTTAGAATGAACTGGTTGGATCTCCTTGCAGTCCAACGGACTCTCAAGAGTCTTCTCCAACACCACAGTTCAAAAGCATCAATTCTTCCGCACTCAGCTTTCTTCACAGTCCAACTCTCACATCCATACATGACCTCTGGAAAAACCACAGCCTTGACTAGACAGACCTTAGTCGGCAAAGTAATGTCTCCGCTTTTGAATATGCTATCTAGGTTGGTCCTAACTTTCCTTCCAAGGAGTAAGCGTCTTTTAATTTCATGGCTGCAGTCATCATCTGCAGTGATTTTGGAACTATTGTTATTTTCACAGATAACAATACTGTCAAAATGTACATGAAAGTTTTTCCATTAGATTCTAAGTTCAACAAAGGTACAGACCACATCTTTCTTTTCTTTTTGTCAGTACCTCATTTTTATCTTAAACAAAAGCACTGAATATAGTAACCTTTCATATGCAGCTGATACAGACCACACCTTTCATGTACCTTGTTGAATCCACATCCTCCAGGACAGTATCAAGCATGTAACACTTAAGGAAATTTGTTTTAAGAAATTATGTTTGTGTTATTATTAAAACTGAAAACTGATTGAAAATTCTTTAGTTTTTTATTTTTGTTCCCTTTTCTCATTTTCTCAATTTGTACTCTAGGCTTTTTTAAGATGAAAAGGTATCTCTCTACAGAAGTCTATACTTTAATGGCCTGAGACACACACAAACATGTACACACACAAAATATAACACAACTCATCCTCACTACACTTGTTCAATGCTGTAATATTTGCTAGGCATTGGAAAAATAAATTTGCTAAGTAGCATGAGCCCTGGAAAATCATTAGGTGACATCTGGGGAGCAGAATACCAATCAACCAATAACTAGCATCTTAACATTCAGAGAGTTCAAGACAAATCAAATTCCATGAGATCTCAGGGAGCATGACCGTGGCCAGGTTGGAGCCCTGGCTATGGGAAGTCACTGGATTTGTCTGACCACAAGACAGGGCTGGAGGTACCGTGG
Source organism: Ovis canadensis (assembly GCF_042477335.2). Classification (NCBI taxonomy): domain Eukaryota; kingdom Metazoa; phylum Chordata; class Mammalia; order Artiodactyla; family Bovidae; genus Ovis; species Ovis canadensis. The sequence goes on along the minus strand of NC_091263.1, from coordinate 54,857,997 downwards.
CTAGTCTAATCCTAGGAGGAGACACTCTGACAATGTGACATTTGCACAGGGATGCCCTAATGTGGCCTCAGTATGTTTTCTTAGAATGAGATGACATTTTAAGTCAAATAGCTCTGTTCCCAATAGCACAAACCCTTCCTGAACTCTAAGAACCTGAATTGGAGAAAAAGAGGTTCATCTCAGAGAGAAACTAAGGTTGTACAGAAGCAACGTTAAAATAATCAACTTTTAAGTAAGGTTAAACCAGACATTCAGTGTTTAGCCTCATTCATTATTATTCCATTTCATAGACCTCAGATGACCTTAGTCTTAAAAAACAGTTCTCATTTGAGCAAAACCCTATTCCTGAAGTATCCATACGGGATACTTTTCAATGAACACAGAATCTCATTACAAAATCATGCTACCAAGAAGTGTGGGGAGTGAGTGTCAGTGCACCCCGTCTCGCCAGACCCCTGCTGCCTGCAACTGCTGTCCACATGCGAGTCCATCCAAGAATGTAGGGTCACTGCTGCTCCGACTGCCTCCTGCCTATCTAAGGTCACCTTTCCTACACGGCTGATTCATTCCAAAGGAAGAAACAGAGAGGTTAGAGAACACCAATTCCCCATTTGGTTTTTGCAGCTATCTATGTGACTTGGGGAACTCATCCTTTAAGAGCAATCCAGAATGGAGGGCCCTACCTCCAAACAGCCTGCCAGTCCTAGGGATAAAATGCTCTGCTTCCACCATGTGGCCTGCATGTGCCTGGTTTGCTAGCACTTCCACCCAAAGCCAGGGGTGGCTGTTCTGGCGGTCCCCACTCCACTCCACTGCAGGGTCAGGCAGCAGCTTGCCCTCCTCCTGGCTCCTGGCCCAAGGCCTGAATGGCCTGGCTACGTCACTGCCGAGAGGGAGTCTGGTTGTGCCCTCCTCTGAACTCTCCATCTGGAAGATTCTCTGGCCTCCTTCCCTCTCGTTTTTAATCTGACAGACACTGCTGGACCGGGAAACTCAGAGCGCACCAAAGTTCATCTTCTCTTCCCCGCTTCTCGGCTGGCATAATTGCAGGGGCAGAACAAGGTTGGCAGGGACCAGGATGCCAGGAATTAAATGAGGGTCCCTGACCACTGGACCACATTGGCCCTGCCTTCCAAAGTCTTAATTAGTCCTCTTCTGCTTGGCACACCCACTTGCCTTTGGAACCCAGAGAGGTAGCTGGGTAAGATGCCATGCTCACAGCAAGTATTCAACAAAATACTGGTTGAGAATGGTGGTCACAAATGCCTGCTGGCTCAGGGCTTTGCAGCAACAGTCAGTTTTGAGGTCTGGGCCCCAGTGGCAAGATTTTTGCTCCTCTTTCTAATGCATACAGTTCGAGCAGCAGTATTCTGAGTGATATTCAGTCACTAGCTCAATTTGGAAGCAAAATGATCTTAACAAACGATGGCAGACTTGACAGACAGGCTGTTGAGCCTGGGGACCGAAACAAAGGACAGAAAGAAAAAGAAAGGAAGGGTTGATGGTAAATGGAAGAGAAGAAAATGAACACTGCAAAGAGAATTGAGCAGGATTACAGGGCAAGAGAGCTCAGTTCTGCAAGTCTGAAATGAGCTGGAAACATAACAACAGCCTCAGAGGCGGAAACAACAGGGTTGGGGGGAGTCACACAGAAAGGGGACACAGCCCAGCAGCTTTTGGGAATTTTGATGTTGGGACACACTTGGGCTATAGCAGCGGAAGATGCAACAGTAAGGAACATTTGAGAGGCTTCAAAAGACAATGACTCTTAATCCTGTCTTGTTTTGCCCCTCTTGAACTGTAGTGATACACCAAAATTTGCTATTTTTCTAAGAGGACCTTGACAGATACAATGGAAACTCTGAGTACATTTTTTCCCTCTGCATTCATTATCTCTGGCCCTTATCCACAGGCCTATTGCAGACTAAATTGGATTTTGGATCACTGGTACTGAGGCGCTGCAATTAATTAACAATAGAAACATAATATTTATATCCCAGCCTAACAACATCTGACATTTAAACTATTCTGCCAGTCGGGCAAATTCCATTCAACAAATTTTCATTTTAATGAACATGACAGGCCACAGTTTACATGACAGGCCAAGAAGCAGAGCAGAGGTGATCTCTCAGCATGTGCTTTTAAGGCCTAGCCATGCTGCAGGAGAAACAGTAGGGGAAACTGTCAGAATAATAGAAAAACTAGATCCCCAGTTCTGCTCAGACACACCAAGGACACATGTCCCCGCAACAAAGATGCTGGTACGAAACTGTCCTGCGAGCTCAAAGTGAAACACCTATTGCCCCTGATGACCCAGTGGATGATTTCTCCTTCTTTGGGCTGTTGACATTTTCTTTGGGGTACTAAGCTCCTTCAGTCCTTCCTAATTAAAAAGTGATAAACGTTTTGCAAGGCAACTAGTAATGTGCAAAGTACACAAGAGTTGGAACTGATGCAGCTTTTTCAGTTGGCACAAGACTGGCCTTCCTTATTTTGCCAGATGGTATGTCTCAGTAAGTCCCCAATCTCTGACTCAAGCGAGGGACACTGTCAATATGATGCTGAAGCAGAGACTTCTTAAATGCTATCTTATTTTGCATTAAACTAACACCAAGAAGGCCTAACATTTTCTTCTTGCTGAAACTTTCACAGTTATAGAAGTTTTCATTTTCCTGTGACTCATTATTCAAGCAGACATAAGATGGTTTTTCACTGACTTATCTGTTTCTCATACCTTTTAAGCTTCTCTCTAATTGCCTTGCTCTCTCTACACTTTCCTTTATATCCACCATTTGGGGGTAGTGTATATGGGTTTGGAGAAATCCACACTATGTCACCTGACCAGTAATTCATAGCAGAGTAATAGGAGGTCAGGCTATGAGATCCAGTGTTTGCTATTGGTTTTCAGCAAATTTACATGGTTCTGTTGAGGATGGAAATTTCTCTTCAAGTGTACCAATAACAAATGTCAACAGGAGCCCTTCTTATTGGAAAGGCTGTATATTTCTATCTCACATATTTAAAACACTCTTTAACTCAGTTTTTACATCAATTTAAAATAACTGAAATAAAGTTTCACTTTAAAAGTAAGGACGTCTTTGGAATATGGATCTGGTTCCAATTTCAGCAAGTGAAGTAGCCATCTTCACAGTGATCTCTCTTTAAGCTATAACTCTGAATAGATCCAAAACGATAACTATGCTCCATGTCACTTCTAGATATGGTCACGATATAGGAATATTAAGTCCTGAAAGGAGAACAGTGTTTTCATTATTATAACCAAATTTACAATCAGCAAGTTTCAATCAAGTCAACAACATATATGTAGTGTGTGGACACACACACGCAAATATGAATTATAATAAAAATCAGGTTTTTTGAGTTCTTTACACACATCCCCTCATGTATAACACTATAGTACTGATATGAACTCAATTACATACTGAGGAAAGGATGATTAGAGTTACCTGGTTTTCCTAATAGGCAAAGTCCAAAGTCACAAGCAATAAGTGGAAGAGGCGAGGTGCAAATCCAAGTCTGTCTCCCCTCAGAGCCTGTACTCTACACAACCCAGTGGCATATGACGGCATCCGCAAGGGAGACAGCATGAAGGAATTGATTTCTTTTGGCAGTAGTCAAAATATCTTTAAAATATCAGGTATAAAACATTTTCAGTCCACCAGATGCTTATTTAATTTTGAAAAATCAATTTTTATGAAGCTGCTCTGAGAAGCAGTTTTGTGTTTGTTAATGCCTGATTATATTCTTGAAAAAGTAGAAGCTTGATGGCAAAAAAAAAAAAAAAATACATTTCTTAAAGTCAAGAGGAAAAACAAGATCCTAACCGGATTGAATTGATAATGTTTGACAGAACACAAATGAATAGAATCTGTAACTTTAACAGGGCTTTGCAGGAGGCATGTACTAAAACAGTCATATCAAATTCAGAACACAAAAGATTTAACATGCTTATTGCTGTAAACAAAGGCATTTGGTTAAATGAAAGTTCCATCAAAGCTTAATAACCAAATTCAAGTGAACACAAAGTAAGGGGTTATATACTTTCTGTGGTTTCAGTAATAGCTAATCTAATAATGGTAAATGGAGGGTTATTGTTGATTCCTTTGCCTCTGTTTCATAAATTAGATAAAGCAACCTGGCAGTTACAGTACTTTAGAGTTTTATTCGACTAAGTGATTTGAAAGCTATCTTGAAATATAACGAAGTCATGACGTGAATGACTGCTGAACTGTACCTTGTACATTAGTATTTTCGACCAGTGCTAAGTAAGAATCTTCCTGGGAACTAAAACTGTTCTACAGAGCTCTATTTGTATGTACAGGACCAACGATTTAGAAGGCAAAGCATTGCTGACACAGTATTATCTGATATTCGGTTGCACCAAGACCAAGCTTGTAAAACACAGACTAGAAGAGCAGTCAAGTGTTATTATTTCTTCTGATCCAAACCAGGAACAATAGAATTTCTCTGGTTAATGGTTTTTCATAGCACATTTCCAGTTTTCTACTATACTTTATTGATCTGGAATATTAAAATGGTTTTCTTCCCTGGCTGAAGAATACACAAAGCCTATGTCTTACATCCAGTGGGAAATACTTCCAAAGGCCCATGGTGGTGGCATCTCAACAGGTGACTAAGGGATGGTAACATGAACCAAGGCATCTTCTTTACTGAAAAAATGTTCTGGTCGAAGCCTGGGCCTTTTGATCACAAAAAATGCTTCCCGAGCCTTTGCACTTGGAGGCGCGACAACCTGTGGTTCTGAGAACCGATGAGCTGCCCTTCACAAAAGCAGTCTATTTTCCTGCATTGTCCCCCGGTGCCCTGAAACGGTTACTTTCAATTACTCTGATAGCCCAGGAAGAAAAATATCCCTCTCTTCATATTTCATTCACATAATAAGAATCTGCAAGCTGTTCTGTATGACAGATGAGGACTGTGAGCTGAAGCAACTTGTTCCGCCTGTCAGCCTCCAAGAACCCACAGCAATGAGATACAATCGTGATGACATTACTAGAGAAGAAGTGGGTCAAATACATGGTCACTTTAAAACAGAATGTCAACTGTTCTTTCTACTTCAGTAATTTGATGCCATGGTACCCAACCCCCACCCCAAAAAAAGAAAAAGGAAAATAGGAGCTCATTGCTATTAGCTTGGTGCGTGTGCGCACACACACACAAACACAAAGAAATGCAAATATTGTTAAAATTATTGTTTCACATAAGCCCTTAAATGACTTTTGTCAACATCAGTCAACAAAAATTCACTAAGCACCTCCTAAGGGCCAGACACTAATGTAGGGAAAGTGTTGAAAACAGACACAGCCCCTGCCTCATAGACTTTACAGTCTGGGAGTAGACAAGTTATAGCAAGGTGATTGAAACTGATGTAATGAAATTTGCAAATGAAGTACAAGGGGGCTTATAAAACAAGAACTAACAGTCTTACCAGTCAGAATAAGTTATCCTGTAGAAGAGACTTTTAAGCTAAGACCTCAGGTAGAAATGGTAGCCAAGTAAGGAGTGAGGGGGAGGCGTTCCAAGCAGAGGACTTTCTCTACAAAATGTTTCCTTTCAAAGAAACTGGGCTTCAAGAGGTAGAAGTATAATGGAGTAAATGAAGCCATGGAGTCTACCCCTGGGAATTATTATCTTTTTCTTGTTTTAACCTCTAGTTTAAAAAATTGATTAAAAGAAAAAAAATTAAAGCATTAGTATGCCTCTAGTATGCTTTGGTCCTATCTCATTATGTACAGGCAAAAGTTAGTCATAATGACATCTTCTTGCTGATCTAAATGTTATAGTGGATTTTACTTTAAAAAAAATCTAATTTGTCTTGGTTAAAACCCATGGGTTATTTTTAAAAACATGTTTTGACAGCAGTGAAACTTGCAGCACATACAACACCGAGCATAAATCTGTCCAGGGTACAAGCACATGAAAATTAACACAAGTATTTGGTAAACGGGATTTAAAAAAAAAACTCTATCCAACTTCAGGCCACAACAGGTAGAAATGGAGAAGAAAAAACTCTCTTCTCTAACACTTGGTCATGAAAATTCTGATTCATTCTTGCAAAAATTATACTGGATCATCACTCACATCTGTTAAAAAATACAACTGTTTTCCATGGATTGAACAAAATGGAATGGAGAGAAGCAATGCTTGCCCTTTCTACTAAACCCTAGAATGTGACATTTGGACCATTTTTCTTTCCAAATTCAAAATCCATCCCCAGAATCCAAAATCAATAAAATTTGTGTTAGCATAACTGAGGCTGTATTTGGCCCTAAAAACTCAATGACTTAGTAAGTCTACTAGTATGGCAGAGTTTTCCTGTGTTTTTTTCTTTGTCTTTGGCTATTAACTACCAGAAATGACCTTTAGCACCTACTCTAAAGTAAATACAACCTAGAAGTACTTTAAAAAATATGGAGTACAAACCAGGAGAATTAATAGTCCCTTTCTACCCCATTGGACTTCCCTAGTGGCTCAGACAGTAAAGCGTCTGCCTACTATGCAGGAGACCTGGGTTCAATCCCTGGGTCAGGAAGATCCTCTGGAGAAGGAAATGGCAACCCATTCCAGTACTCGGCTGGAAAATCCCATGGACACAGAAGCGTGGTAGGCTACAGTCCATGGGGTTGCAAACAGTCGGACGTGACTGAGCGACTTCAGTTCAGTTCAGTTCTACCCCATTACTTACATCTTACCAAGAGTTCAGTCTAGAAGTCATAAAGAAGACTGACCAAATCAGAAAGTACCTACAGGATGGCAACCAGAACAGTGGGGCTTCTGAACTTCACATAAGGAACAACTGAAGTACCAGGGGAATATTCAGCCTGGAGAAAAGCAATAAGAGATATGAAAACTGCTTCCATAATTTCTATGGAAATTCAGTGTTTAAAGCCATTTCATTTTACTGAGCACTTCCTGTGTACAATGCAATGAAAAAACAACACTGAATGAATAAGCCTTAGTCCTTTACTACCTTGTGGAATAGAAAATGGACTTTCTCTGTAGCACTTCACAGGATATGATCTAGCAAGGAAGAGCACAGATTCTGGAATCAGAGCCCTAGACTCAAAGCCTGTTGTGAGCTAAATGGTAGCCCCCCAAAGATACATCTCCATCAAATCTCTGGAGCCTGCAAGTGTTACCCATTTCAGAAAAAGGATTTTTGCAGATGGAGTTACGAATCTTGACATGAGGTCATTCTGGATTATCTGGGTGGGCTCTAAGAATAATGACTGGTGTTCTTGTAAGAGAAAGACAGAGATTTGAGACAGAAGAAGAGAGAAGATACAGAAAAGCGAAAGTGAAGGACATTTCTTATGGAGCCACAAGCCATAGGATGCTCAGAGCCATCTGAAGCAGGAAGAGGCAAGGAAGGATTCTTCCCTAGAGCCTCTCAAGGGAGTATACAATACATCTGGCCTTCTGTAACAATGAATTCATTACAAAGCAACATAGGATATAATTTCCTATAGGAGCCATCATCCCTTGGATAAGAATGGAGGGGTTATTCTTTACCCGAACTAAAACATGAAAATATCTCACAATCACAACTAGGAGAGAAAGACAAACAAGCAGTTCTTCAGAGGATAAACCTACCTGCGCAATTCCCTCCCCTCTCAGATAAGAATATTTCAGACACTGCCAACCACACCTGGGAGGCTAAGTCAAAATGTGCAGCTAGCCAGGCAGTAGGTTTAGGAAATTCAGATAAAGCTGCTTACTCCTATTTGTGGTCTAGCTGCAGGGCCAGAATAAAATGGTTCACTTGGGCCTGGTTTCCCTAAAAAGACACAGGTTTCAAATACACCTAGACAGGAGAACAGACAAATAAAACTATGGAATATTCACATAATGGAACATTAGACAGCAGTCAAACCAAATAAAGCAAGATACAGAACGGTGTGCCATTTTTTGCGTAAGAAAGGAGGGGAAATAATTTATATACATATTTGCCTGAATGCATTAAAAAATACTGAAAGGATGCAAAAACACCTAGTCAGTGGTTAACATATAAGAGAAATGGGGGCCGACATGAGAGTGTGGGGACAGGAACAAGAGTAAAATTTCACTTTATGCCTTTTGTTTAGGTTTTTGAATCAGACAAATATACTACCAACTCAAAAAAAAATGTCCATTAAAAATAAGAAAGTAAAACAAGGTTATAACAACTCACGTTGCTGGTAGTAAGTAAAATAGTCCATTTGAAGAGGGCAGTTTCATAATATAAATCAAGGACCATAAAACTGGCATTTCCTTGGGCCCACTGATTTCACTTCTGAAAGGAATTTATCTAAGGATATAAGATTTGTGTACACATACACACACACAGATGTTCAATGCATATTATTTGTCACAGTTAAATTTTTTTTCAAATCTACATGTAAAATAATAGCAATTCATTGAAATAAATCATCAAACATTCAAACAAATGTGGGATATGCAGCTGTTAAAAATTATACTATAAAATACTGAGTGTAAAGACTACTCAGAGATACAGAAAAATAATATGCATAGTGTATTTTTTAAATTATTCATAGAATTTGCAGTGAAATCTTTAAACCATCTAGCCAGATAGATGCCAATTTTAAAAGCCAGTTATGAGGCAGTACATAAATTTAAAAATCCCACTTTTTGTGCATTTTTAACTAAACTAGAAAGATAAACACCAAAATGACAGCAGTGATTACCTCTGGATGGTAAGATTATAGGTGAAATATATTTTCTATAATGAACATATATTATTTCTGCAAAAAGAGAAAAAAGCACCACTTTCTAAACTCAGGCTAACAACTCACAGAATCAAAAATGTGTCTCATTCATCTGTCTCACACCCCTTCCCTGACTCCAACATGATAGAACACAAACATGATACCTGCCTCACCCACAGCCATCTTGTGACCATTTAGAAAAGACCAAGAACACTGCAGACACACTCTAGTTAACATCTCTGAGCTGCTGAACCAAAGCCACAGCCACCACACATTTCTAAATTTATTTTCTGCTGCTAAGTCTGCTAAGCCACTTCAGTCATGTCCGACTCTGTGCGACCCCACAGACAGCAGCCCACCAGGCTCCGCCGTCCCTGGGGTTCTCCAGGCAAGAACACTGGAGCGGGTTGCCATTTCCTTCTCCAATGCATGAAAGTGAAAAGTGAAAGGGAAGTCGCTCAGTCATGTCCGACTCTTTGCGACCCCATGGACTGCAGCCTACCAGGCTCCTCCGTCCATGGGATTTTCCAGGCAAGAGTACTGGAGTGGGTTGCCATTGCCTTCTCCAAATTTCTTTTATATATATAAATATATATATATATTTTTTTTATTTTTTCATTTGGCTACACTGGGTCTTAGTTGAGGCAGGAGGGATCTTTAGTTGTGGCATGTGAGAACACTTGGTTGCACCATGTGGGATCTAGCTCCCTGATCAGGGATTGAACCCAGTCCTCCTGCATTGCAAATAGTCTTAGCCACTGAACCATCACAGAAGCCCCCCAAATTTCTTATTATGTGGAAGAAATAACTCCCTACTTTTTAAAGCCACCATAAGTCAAGTTTTCTGTTACTTGCAGCTGAAAGAATTCAGAGCTGATGGTTAAAATATTAAACACAGGATATGTTAAGGCTGATACCAGAAACCCAACATGTTTATTTTGATCCATGAGTAGAATCTGAAGACTGATGTTGTTAATGTCCCACCAGCTTCCTGCTCCATAGTTTTTTCTCTGAAGTTCCTGGAATACGGAGCCCAGGAGATGCTGTTAGTGGGGATTCTAGGTGCAAAGGGACCACTGCCTGCAGCGAAGCAAAACCAAATAGTTACTCCTACAGCTTACCATATAACTCAGCATTTCCAATTCTGAGAATATATCTTAAGAAAAGAATCATAGATGTGACTACAAATATATGCAAATATTCTTCACTAACATACATCAGAGAGCTTCTCAGATGGCCCAGTGATTAAAAAATCATGCCTGCCAATTCAGATGTGGGTTCAATCCCTGTATCGGGAAGATCCCCTGCAGGAGGAAATGGCAACCCACTCCAGTATTCTTGCCTGGAGAATCCCAAGGACAGAGGAAGCCTGGTGGGCTACAGTCCATGGAGTTGCAAAGAGGCAGACACAACTTCGCGACTAAACAACAACAACAAACTTACATTGGAAGCAGAGGTGGGGAAACCTACTGTTAAACAATTAGGGTAAGTTGCAGGTTCTAACAGAAAGAGTACTTCGCAATCATTACTGACATAGGAAAATGAACATCACAATACACTGATGAGTAAACAGGTAACACAACAATATATAACCTGTGATCCCAATTTAGAAAACTAACAGAAAAAATACACATATGCAATAAAAAAAAGATGGAAAGGATATTCATTAAAATATTGATAGTGGTATCATAAGGGGACAAAATGCCAATATTACTTTATTTTTTGAGCATTTTTGTCTTTTTTTTATTTTTGAAAATGAATTAATTTTCTTATGCAGTTGGTAAGAAAAGTTTTGGCTTTTGTTTTTTTTTCAAATAGCACCTTCTGATAGAATAATCTGGGCCCTCTGACCAAGATGCTGACCTCACTGACAGTAACTCTGTCTAGCATTTGTCTGCAGACCCAAAGGAGTTAACAAGAACAATTTATTTTTGTGTTTTAAAAATAGACTGATGCCAACAGCTGCAAGCTAAGCTACAGAAAGAGATAAAGAAATCTTGTTTCCAAGTGAATTTGCATTATATAAATGCAATATGTTTTAATTCCATAAATATAGTTTTGACGCTGCCAATTTGAGAAAAATATTGATGTTTCCTTAAATAAGTCTATTTCATATTGAAATTCATCCCCTTACATGAAATGGAATGATCCTGGAAATAATAAAAATGAATATTAATCTGCTATGTCATTGGTAAAAAGCAAGTCCATTTATATCCTTGTCTTGGTCCATCAGACTTCATTAATACAGAAAGAGTAGCCACCCGGCAGGTTTGACCTCTTGACTAGCTGAGGACTGGTATAGCTCAAGCTCTCTCCCATGTCAAATGACATGGGTCCACGTGTCAGCACTACCACTTGCCAGCTGGGTGTCCTGAAGCCTATATCTAACCTCTCTGTTTCAGTTTTCTCTTCTGTAAAAAACAGAGAAGAGTATCTATTCCCTAGAGTTGCTGTGAGGATGAAATGAGAGAATCCCCACAAAGGCTTAGTTTAGGGTCTGGCCCATAGTAATCTGATAAAAAGTAAGGTCTCTTCTAACTAATATATGTCATCCATATGTGGACATACATCATGGACCTGGAACATTAGTTTTTTTGTTTTTCACTTTTAGCAAAATAATTCTTATTAATTAATAGTTTAAATGGTTTAGCTCAAATGGAAATACATAGACTTTAGGGGGGAAAAAAATCTCTTGCTTCATTTCTTCCGACTTTCCAGCTGTCATCCCAGAAGTACCATGTTCCACTATTTTAGTTGTCTTCTATTTCTCCATTTCTCCACTGTATATATATTACCTTTGTTCCCAGTTTTATTGAGAAGTAATTGATATATATCACTGTATGAATTTAAGGTGTACAGCATGGTGGTCTGATTTACATCTACTGTGAAATGATAACCATAAGTAGATTTAGATAGCGTCCATCATCTCATAAAAATACAATAAAAAGAAAAAAAAAAACAAATTTCTCCTGCGATGAGAACTTAGTGTCTATTCTATTAAAAACCTTCCCATAAACCATAGAGCTCTGCCAACTATAATCATCATGTTCTACATTACAACCCTAATTTTTATCATACAATTGAAGTTTGTACCTTTGATAACAACAAATCTGATCTTGTCCTGTGAGTTTGGTGTAGGTTTGCAGTGGGGGAGGGGTGCAGCTTGCCTTTTTTTCTTTTTTTAACATTCCTCATGTAAATAAGATCATACAGGATTTGTGTCTATCTGACTTTATTTCACTTCATATAATGCCTTCAAGATCCATTAATGTATCAGAAATGGTAGAATTTCTTCATTTTTTATGCCTGAATAATATTCCATTGTATTATAATACCACAATTTCTTTATCTATTCATCCACCAGTGGCCACTTTGGTTGTTTCCATATCTTGGCTATTATACATAATGCTGCTATGAACATGGGAATGTAGATATCTTTTCCAATTAGTGTTTTTGTTTCCTGTGTATGTATATGGAACATTTGATGTTAAAGAGACTATAGCATCCAGGTTTAAGAGCTCATGTTGGATACATATAGTTTACTCCTAAGTACAGTTTTGACATTATTTATTTACTGTTCCCTATGATAAATGAGATGCTTAGGGAAAACATGGAATCTTTTAGACAACTGGGAAATGTGCTTCAGCATGTGTATTAGAGAAGGTAATTAACCCCAATCACCTTTTCTTATCTAGTTCTTTTTTTAAGATACTGCAACTAACTTTTTAAAAAATGATAGCTAAAATAACTGCTACTATGTATCTGGTATTTTATACCAGGAAGCATCCCATGTGTTTTCATGTATTATCTCATTTAATGCTCACAATTAACCAATAAGATAGATTCTCTTATTATCTCTATTTTTTAGAAAGAAAAAACTGAACCATAAAGAGACAGGAAAGTGCTGAGTCAAGATATAAACATAATAATTACAGTAACAACATAATAACATAATAATAACATCAAAACAGCAGCATCATTAAATTCCTCAGCACTGAATGCTTTCACAATCATCTCCTATTTACAACAACCTTGTACTATTTCCATTTAGTGGGTGAGAAAACTGAGTACTTAAGTAAATTAGCTAAGGCAAGATGCAGGTCTATCTGGCCCCAAAGAGTGCCTCGCCAGGCAAATGCCCCTTGGCAGAGGGTAGCGGGAAGGCTTATCAGATCCCTGAAGCTCTCCACCTGGTCAAAGGATATTGGAGAGCCCAGGGCTTCAGAATTAACAGATCCAAGTCCCTCACTTGAAAGGTGTGGAAAGGGAGGCCCAGAGAGAGAGAGGACAGAACTTGCATAAGGCAGTGAAAGAGCCAGAACTAAAACCCAGGTCTCCCAACCTCCACCAGGACTGTGTTTTTGTGGTGACGTGATGAGGCTCTCTCACGCTGAGTCAGCCAATCTCAGACCCTGAAAGCAGGAAGGGGGAACCCTGACAGCTGCAGGGTTATGGCACCAGTCTGTCATCTCTCCCTCTGCTCCCTCCTGACCATGCGGGATGATGTACATGGTCCTGGCACATTCAGAACTAGATAGAGTAGAGAAGCAAAGCCAGGAGGCACCCTGGTGCCCTTCCATAATCTACCCAGAGCCAACTTCCCAACATGCTTCTCCTAAAATAGATAAAGATCAATGGAGAAGGATTGGCTCAGGCGTATCTAGGTCTCCCTTACAGACATAAAACATAACAAAGCCCAGGTCTTTGAATCAGCAAATCCCCTGAATTTTTTCTGACTAAATGCACATCTTTCCTAGTTTGTGTACTGGATAAAAACAAACTGCCTTACACAGAAATCTTAAAAAGAGACTTTCGGAGGTGCTGAATTAAAATTCATTCAGGATTATGTAATCGTTGAAATACAACAGTTGTTTGCTCTGCTTTGATTTCTAAGCTTTCCTTTGACGACAAATATTAATATTTATCATTTTTCTGATGTTGGGCTAATGAGAATCTTAAGTGTCTCACTTCTCAAGTGAGAAGGCATTTAAATATTACAGCATGGTAGATGTGTTTTCTAACTTACAGTTCTTTGTATTGAACATCAACCAGCATTCATTTTTTTGTGTGCTGAATTCTAGAGAGTTGTTCACCAACATTTTTGGTAAACCTTATATGGCCAGAACCGCTAGCCTCTCCATTTATTTCATTGCCAAATATGAGACTTCCCCCCAAAACACAATAAAATGAGAAACATCTAGCTATGACCTTCAAAGTGAAAACTAGGATAACTACTTGCCAGGAAGTAGACAGAGCAAAATTCTAGATTTAATGACAGTGCCCACGGGTAATTTATTGAGTGCTGCTACTCATCAGGCACTGTGCAAGGCAGTTTTTATATCAACACATCTCACTGAATCCTCACAAAAACTCTGAAGAGTTACGTAGTATTATCATCTTTGTTTTACAGAAAAACGAGACTCAGAGAGGTTGAGTACTTTGCTCAAGATTACACAGCTAATGAGAAGCAAAGCCAGCAGTCAGCGCTCAGAACCAGACAGTAGTCTCCTCTCCATACTCCCTCCCTATGAGCCCCTCCTTGACTCCCCAGCATTTGACAATTCCTATTATCTGTACAACATCAATGACCCATCTGTTTGGAGCAGCAGCCACAGCATGACCCAGACTTTCAGATCTTGATGGTAATGAGGAGCCAAAACTCATTCTGTCTACCATGGGCCAGGGGATAGGACCAATGAGGTCCCTGCCCTCGGGGAGCAAACTTTCTCAAGAGGAAAAAGAGACAATATTAACGCAATATACAAGGTGTAATCTCCAATAAAGAGAGGAAATGAATTTCTGTACACATTCAGAGAAATGATAAGAAGAACTCAGGTCTGAGACTGCTGTAGATTTTACTTACTATACTCCCCATTCTGGTATGACCTAAATCAAATCCCTTATGATTATGCAGTGGAAGTGACAAATAGATTCAAGGGATTAGATCTGATAAGACAGAGAGCCTGAAGAACTATGGATGAAGGTTTGTGACACTGTACACAAAAAAGTGATCAAGACCATCCCCAAGAAAAAGAAATGCAAAAAGGCAAAGTGGTTGTCTGATGAGACCTTACAAATAGTTGAGAAAAGAAGAGAAGTGAAAAGCAAAGGAGAAAAGGAAAGATATACCCATCTGAATGCAGAGTTCCAAACAATAGCAAGAAGAAATAAAAAAGCCTTCCTCAGCCATCAATGCAAAGAAATAGAGGAAAACAACAGAATAGGAAAGACTACAGAGATCTCTTCAAGAAAATTAGAGATACCAAGGGAACATTTCATGCAAAGATGGGCTCAATAAAGGACAGAAATGGTAGGCACCTAACAGAAGCAGAAGATATTAAGAAGAGGTGGCAAGAATACACAGAAGAACTGTACAAAAAAGATCTCAATGACACAGATAACCAGGATGGTATGATCACTCACCTAGAGCCAGACATCCTGGAATGCAAAGTCAAGTGGGCCTTAGGAAGCATCACTACAAACAAAGCTAGTGGAGGTGATGGAATTCCAGTTGAGCTGTTTCAAATCCTGAAAGATGACGCTGTGAAAGTGCTACACTCAATATGCCACCAAATCTGGAAAACTCAGCAGTGGCCACAGGACTGGAAAAGGTCAGTTTTCATTCCAATCCCAAAGAAAGGCAGTGCCAAAGAATGTTCAAACTACTGCACAACTGCAATTATGATAGCAAAGTAATGCTCAAAATTCTCCAAGCCAGGGTCCAATAGTACACGAACCGAGAACTTCCAGATGTCAAGCTATGTTTAGAAAAGGCAGAGGAACTAGAGATCAAATTGCCAACATCTGTTGGATCACAGAAAAAGCAAGAGAGTTCCAGAAAAACAACTACTTTTGCCTTATTGACTACACCAAAGCCTTTGACTGTGTGGATTAAAACAAACTGTGGAAAAATTCTTAAAGATATGGCAATACCAGACCACCTGACCTGCCTCCTGAGAAATCTATACGCAGGTCAAAAAGCAACAGTTAGAATCGGACATGGAACAATGGACTGGTTCCAAATTGGGAAAGGAGTACGTCAAGGCTGTATATTGTCTTGATGAAAGTGAAAGAGGAGAGTAAAAAAGCTAGTTTAAAACTCAACATTCAAAAAACAAAGATCATGGCAGCCAGTCTCATCATTTGATGGCAAATATATGCAGAAACAATGGAAACAGTGACAGACTTTATTTTGGGGGGCTCCAAAATCACTGCAGATGCTGACTGCAGCCACAAAATTAAAAGACACTTGCTCCTTAGAAGAAAAGCTATGACCAACCTAGATAGCATACTAAAAAGCAGAGACATTACTTTGTCGACAAAGGTCCATCCGATCAAAGCTATGGTTTTTCCAGTAGTCATGTATGGATGTGAGAGATAGATCATAAAGAAAGCTGAGCGCCGAAGAACAGATGCTTTAGAGAAGCATGTGTTGGAGAAGGCTCTTGAGAGTCCCTTGGACTGCAAGGAGATCCAACCATTCCATCCTAAAGGAAATCAGTCCTGAATATTCATTGGAAGGACTGATGCTGAAGCTGAAACCCCAATACTCGGGCCACCTGACGTGAAGAACTGACTCACTGGAAAAGACCCTGATGCTGGGAAAGATTGAAGGTGGGAGGAGAAGGGGACAACAGAGGATGAGATGGTTGGATGGCATCACTGACTCAATGGACATGAGTTTGAGTAAGTTCCGGGAGTTGTTGATGGACAGGGAAGCCTGGCGTGCTATAGTCCATGGTCTCACAAAGAGCTGGACATGACTGTGCCACTGAACTGAACTGATACTCCCCATGCAACCAGGACTTGGCTAACCAGAGAAGGAATAGAGGATGGCCAAAAGTCACGTGGTTCAGTGCAAAGTACAACACTGAACTCCAAATTAGGGACCTGGTGTGCGTGTGTGCTAGTTGCTTCACTCGTATCCGACTCTTTGTGACCCTATGGGCTGCAGCCCACTAGGCTCCTCTGTCCAGGGGATTCTCCAGGCAAGAGTACTGGAGTGGGTTTCCACGCCCTCCTCCAGGGGATCTTCCTGACCCAGGATTAAACCCAGGTCTCTTACGTCTTCTGCACTGGCAGGCAGGTTCTTTAACACTAGCACCACCTGGGAAGCCCAAGGACCTGACATGGACCATACACCCTGCACAGGGGCCACATGCTGAGGAGGCAGCATCAGCAAAATAGCCACGACTTGTGCCTTAATGGAGCTTACAGTTGAGAGGGAAGAGAGGCACTGATCAAAAATTAAGAGTTGAAATGAAAGATATAAAAAAGTTTAAGAGGATATTCCTTCAAAGAAGACATATACAGATGGCCAACAGGCACATGAAAAGATGCTCAGCACTCCTAATTATTAGAGAAATGCAAATTAAAACTAAAATGAGGTATCACCTCACACTGGCCAAACGGCAATCATCAAAAAGTCTACAAATAATAAATGCCGAAGAGAGTGTGGAGAAAAAAGAACTCTCCTACATTGTTGGTGGGAATTTAAGTTGGTGCAGCCACTATTAAGAACAGTAGGGGGAATCCTTAAAAAGCTAAAAATAGAGTCACGATACAATCCAATAATTCCACTCTTGGGCATATATCCAAATAAAACTATAATTTGAAAAGATACACGCACCCCTGTGTTCACACCAGTACTGTGCACAACAGCCAAAACAAGGAAACAATCTAAGTGTTCATTGACAGATGAGTGGATAAAGAAGATGTGGTACATATATGTAATGGAATACTGCTGTTGCTGCTGCTGCTGCTGCTGCTACTAAGTCGTTTCCGTCGTGTCCGACTCTGTGCGACCCCACAGATGGCAGCCCACCAGGCTCTGCCATCCCTGGGATTCTCCAGACAAGAACACTGGAGTGGGTTGCCATTTCCTTCCCCAATGCATGAAAGTGAAAAGCAAAAGTGAAGTTGCTCAGTCGTCTCCGACTCGTAGCAACCCCATGGACTGCAGCCTACCAGGCTCCTCTGTCCATGGGATTTTCCAGGCAAGAGTACTGGAGTGGGGTGCCATTGCCTTCTCCGGCAATGGAATACTACTCAGCCATAAAAAAGAATGAAACACTGTTATTTACAGCAGTACAGATGGATCTAGTTATTAAGCGAAGTAAGTCAGAAAGACAAATAGATAATATCACTTACATGTGGAATTTAAAATATGATATAAATGAACTTTCCTGAAATAGAAGCACTCATAAACATCGAGAACAGACTTGTGGTTGTCAAGGGGGAGGGGATGTGGGAAAGGAATGGAGTGGGAGTTTGTGGTTAGCAAATGCAAACTATTATATATAGAATGGATAGACAACAAGGTCCTACTGTATAGCATGGGGGACTATATTCAATATTCTGTGATAAACCATAATTAAAAAAATACAAAAAAATATAAATATATATATAAGAATGTAATTTAACTTATTTAACTAACATGCAGAGAAATCATGAGAAATGCTGGGCTGGATGAAGCACAAGCTGGAATGAAGATTGCCAGGAGAAATATCAATAACCTCAGATATGCAGATGACACCACCCTTGTGGAAGAAAGCAAAGAAGAACTAAAGAGTCTCTTGATGAAAGTAAAAGAGGAGAGTGAAAAAGTTGGCTTAAAACTCAACATTCAGAAAACTAAGATCATGGCATCTGGTCCCATCACTTCATGACAAACAAATGGGAAACAGTGGAAACAGTAACGGACTTTATTTTGGGAGGCTCCAAAATCACTGCAGATGCTGACTGTAGCCATGAAATTAAAAGACACTTGCTCCTTGGAAGAAAAGCTATGACCAACCTAGACAGCATATTAAAAAGCAGAGACATTACTTTGCCAACAGAGGTCCATCTGATCAAAGCTATGGTTTTTCCAGTAGTCATGTACGGATGTGAGAGATGGACTATAAGGAAATCTGAGCACCGAACAACTGACGCTTTTGAACTGCGGTGTTGGAGAAGACTCTTGAGAGTCCCTTGGACTGCAAGGAGATCCAACCAGTCCATCCTAAAGGAAATCAGTCCTGAATATTCATTGGAAGGACTGATGCTGAAGCTGAAACCCCAATACTCGGGCCACCTGACGTGAAGAACTGCCTCACTGGAAAGACCCTGATGCTGGGAAAGATTGAAGGTGGGAGGAGAAGGGGACGACAGAGGATGAGATGGTTAGATGGCGTCACTGACTCAATGGACATGAGTTTGAGTAAGTTCCGGGAGTTGTTAATGGACAGGGAAACCTGGCGTGCTGCAGTCCATGGGGTTGTGAAAAGTCAGACACAACTCAGAGACTGACTGAACTGAAGAATGTAATATTTATATATATAAATATTGTTACATTTTACCTACTTCCCAGGTGGTGCTAATGGTAAAGAATCTGATTGCTAATGCAGGAGACCTAAGAGACACGAGTTCAATCCCTGGGTTAGGAAGATCCCCTGAAGAAGGGAATGGCAACCCACTCCAGTATTCTTGCCTGGAGAATCCCATGGACAGAGGAGTCTGGTAGGTTCCAGTCCATAGGGTCATAAACAGTCGGACACTATATATATATATCTGAATCACTTTCCTGTAGAGCGGAAATAAACCTAACATTGTAAATCAACTCTAAAACTTAAAAAAATAGTATGGCAACACAGTGGAAGCTACAAGGATCTAGAACACTGCTATTCCAACTGTGACCCATGGTTCCACATCTGCAGCACCTGGGAGCTTAGCTAGAAGTGCAGAAGCTTCTGGCCAAACCATGCTTGCATATAATTCCAGGAAGGCCCTGACACACAAGAGTTGGACTCAGCTGTTTCATCTGCACTAGAAAGCCAAACAGAGCTAATTCCTCTGGGCCAGGGAGACCTTGGTCTGTTGCCTTGTTGGAAGTTCAAGGGATGCTTAGAGGAAATGTTCTGTCCTGCAGACAGAGGCCAAGAGAGGGCCTCAGCTGCAGATTTATCTGTGGCCTCTACTGGCCTTGCTTTTACCCCCTCAGCTGGCAGAACCCAGCAACTGGGAGCCACCTGTTGTTTTTGTGGCCCCAGCATCACTTCCCTGTTGATGAAGGTATCAACACTTCACATTAATCAGGCCTCTCTGTGTGCAGAGCCATATAAGCTGTGCCCAGCACAACTTCAGAGGCACCATCTACATACATATTTGTGGAATGAAAAACAGAAAAACCACCTTCCCTTCCCCTCCTTCCAAGCATCCTCTTGTTGATTTACCCCTTCCATCCCCTCCGCATTTGTTTCTCTTTCTCTCTCTGTATCCCTCTGTGTCTCTGTCTCTCTCTCCCGCTTTTCCCTGATCTCCTGCAAATTACTACCTCTTCCCGCACTAGGCTTGTTCCTGGAAGAGGTTGGACAGAGACTGACGGCACTTCAGGATTTAGAGAAACAATCTTATTCTAGCAGGTTCTAGCCCCTTCCTCTGCCTGTCCTCAGGGCTCCAAGCACACACACAAAATCCAGCCTCGAGGCATCACTCAAGCATCTACTGACATGACCAAATAGGTTCTGTCCTGCAGTGGACGTGGAGGAAAATAGCAGTGAGTTTTTTGGTTTTTTTTTTAACTGAAGACACACAAAGGAGACTTCACGTCTTGCAGAAAATAAAAATTTTGTTCTTATCACATAAAACGAACTTTAGCAATTAAATGACTGCAGACCATACTCTCCCCGGCCTGTGCCCAACTAAAATATGCATGCATTAAACCTCACGAGGAAGCACTGATACTTCAACATTATCTATGATGGGTTTTAGTTCCAAGAGCTGTGAGCCTGAGAAACTGAAAAATATACTGAATTTTAATGGAACTCTGATTGTTAATAAAAAGAAGTAAATCCATAATGAGGAACACTAGTAAACACAAAATGATTCAGAGTCTTTTAAGTTCCAGAATACGGTCAATGAGTGCCTTTTGTGAACCTCTTAACCAGTTTCTCAATTTTCTTTTCTTTTCCTTCTTATTTATCATTATAAGAAAACCTTAGGATACATGTAAATTCACCCAAAATATGTAATATTTAAATTGTATTAAACCCTCCAGCAAATCACTTTTCCCTTATTTTTCCCTCAAATTTAGAAAGAGCTTAGATTTTTTGGCCATCAAATCCAGAGTCAATTGCTGCAAGAAATATACTTCTTTGCCCATAAAGCTCAAATTTTCACAAATGATTGGAATAAGTTCAGCACTTCACATGTGAGACATGAGCAAAAACAGAATTAAAGGAAGCCTACCTATTTCACCTAGTATTCAAAACATGATAAGGAAACATGGAGCAGGATGCAAAATGTGGTTTTTTACTAGTAACACCGAGAATAAAACCAAGGCTGCCATGTACTGAATGCCAATTACTGTATCAAGCACAATAACCCTTTCCAGGGGTGACCTCATTCAAAATTTAAAACATGATTCAAGGAACAAATTATTACCCCCCATTTCACAGAGAATAAGGAAATTGAGGCTCAAAGAGATTAGGTCACTTCCCCCAATGTCACACAGCAAGTAAGTGATAAAACCAAGTTTAGAATCCAGGACTTCTGCTCTCTAGAGTCCATTCTCTTAATCACCACAGTCTCTCACCTAGAACACTGAAGCGTCTCTTAAGTACCTGCTTGCTACTCAAAGTATAGTCCACGGACCAGCAGCATCAGCCTGTTAGAAACACTGAATTTCTGGCCCATTCCAGATCTGCTGAATCAGTCTCTGCATTTTAGAATTAGCAGGAGATTCAAATGCACATTAAAAAAACGCAGGCCTATCTGCTTTTCTCACATCAACTATGACCTCACACAAATTCATCATATATACTGCACCCAAACTCTTTAAAAAATAAATCAAATAATTTTATTTGTCCCCTTAAGATTTCCCTGGTAGCTCAACTGGTAAAGAATCCACCTGCGATGCAGAAGACCCCGCTTCCATTTCTGGGCTGGGAAGATCCCCTGGAGAAGGGATAGGCTACCCACTCAGGTATTCTTGGGCTTCCCTGGTGGCTCAGCTAGCAAAGAATCCTCCTGCAAAGAGGGAGACCTGGCTTCGATCCCTGGGTTGAGAAGATCCCCTGGAGAAGGGAACTGCTACCCACTCGAGTATTCTGGCCTGAATGTGGACTGTTTAGTCCATGGGGTCACAAAAAGTTGGACACAACTGGATGACTTTAAAAAAAAAAAAAAAGATGTTTAAATGGTCTCACAAATACCTTTGAATAAAGTCTGAAATTCTTTTACAATACAGGTAACTGGACTCTGCAAACTATCACCCATGCCTGCCTCTGCAGCCTCATCTCTCCCTTTCAATGATTTGTATTTCCCAAGCACAGAGACCTTTCTGCTTATCAAACCCCAACACACTCTATCCTCCTTCCTTCTCCCCTTCAAGTTCTTCACTGCTTAGGATATACAACCAGGATCACCTCTGTATCAGTAGCATTCAAGGCTGTATCTCCAATACACAGCAGTGCAGTGCCTGGCACAGAGCTAGAAGCAGGATACACGTGCTCAATAATTACATTAAGATAACTCGACTGAGGGCCTTGACTGTTTCCTTCATTCCTCTTCTCTTTGCTCTTGCTATGATCTTCATTTGTTGTTGGTGCTTTAATATTTATTTAATTGGCTGCGCTGGGCCTTAGTTGCAGCACGTAGGATCTTTAGTTGCGGCATACAGGACTCTTAGTTGTGGCATGCGGGATCTAATTCCCTGAAAACCAGGGAGTAAACCCAGGCCCTTTGCACTGACAGTGTGGAATCTTAGTCACGGAACCCCCAGGGAAGTCCCCTATGATCCTCATTCTGTTTCTCCTTTCCTGTCCCCTATATCACCGGTTTTCTGGGACTTCCCTGGTGGTCCAGGGGTTAAATCTCTGTGTTTCCACTGCAGGGAGTGTCAGTTCAATGCCTAGTGGGGGAACTAAGAGCCCACATGCTGCCTGGCCAAAAAGAAAAAGAGTAAACCCTTTTTCCGTCAGTAACCTCGTGACTATTGAAGTTGTCAGCTTTAGAAAGCAGCACTGCCGTTGGCCATTGCCCTGGGCTTACTCATCAGCTAGATGACAACTGCTTCACTTTAACCCTGAGGCTCCTGAGATAGGCCCAGTCCTTTCTAGAAGTGGACACAAGGCCCCATTGACAGTCAGCCGCTTTTCAACCCAAGATTTCATATATAGATGAAACCAGAGATCAGGCACCTCTCAGCAGGCAATGCAGAGCCAAAAGCTTCACTATCTGCCTACACAGGAGAGTTTCACTGGGCTGACAAGATGGGTCATCAAGAGTTGCAGTTAACTACACTTTTTTTTCTAAAGATTTATTTATTTTTGGTTCTACCAGGTCTTTGCCGCTGCATGCAGGCTTTCTCTAGTTGTGGCTGGGGGGGTCTACTCTTCGTTGCAGTGCATGGGTTTCTCACTGCAGTGGCCTCTCTTGCTGTGGAACACAGGCGGTAGGCGCATGGCCTTCCATGGTTGCAGGGGCTCAGTAACTGTGGCTCCTGGGCTCCCGAGCACTGGCTCAGTAGTTGTGGCACACAGGGCTTAGTTGCTCTGCGGCATGTGGGAACCTCAACAACCAGGAATCAAAGCCCTGCATTGGCAGGCAGATTCTCAACCACTAGACCACCAGGGAAGCCCTAACTTCATATTTTATATGTATTCGCCAAGCTTGTTACTCTAAGAAAACAAATGAGACACTTTTATCAAATAGGGACCTACCTCTAGTTTAAATCTTGAGTAAATATATTTTCATAAACAACTTAACATTAATAATAACAAAAATAAGATCTATTCATCTATTGAACGCAAGCTATTGAGTGCCTGAAAATATACTCAGAGCTTTAAACACACTATCTTATTTAATCTTTATCATCACTTTATAAGGTACAAGTGCTTATTATCCCTATTTTACAGAAGAGGAAACCAAAAGTTTAATAACATGCTGAAGAGGCAGGGCTGGGATTTGAATCACAGGCCTTCAGACTACTCTCTGTGTTTTGCTATTTGAATCACTTTCTCATCTTAGAAGTCACAGACCTGGACATTCCCAAAGAAACAGTCCCTCAGAGGATGACCTCAAAGGCTGAAATTTTTCTCTGCAATGTAGACATTGAAAGCAACCTGCTACAGCTTATATTTCAAAGCTGCATTTCAACATTAAAAGAGAAAACTGAGATTCAAGGGGGAAATGTGAGAACAGAGCTCAAAGGTGCTTACGGATGCAATTCCACAAATACTTTTTCAGTGTCTACCAGTGGTCAAGCAGTATGCTGGAAGATGATTGATCAGACTGTCATTTAGAAAAAAGCTGGTAGTACAGGGGTGATAAGCAGAACATGTCCCATAGTGACTGTCTCAGGAAGGTTTAGCCAGTAATTTTAAAAACTGCTGCTTTAATTTTTGTATGTATTTATTAATATTTGGCTATGCATGGTCTTAGCTGTGGCAGGTGGCCTCTTCGATCTCAGTTGTGGCATGCAAGATCTAGTTCCCTGACCAGGGGACGAACTCGGGCCCCCTGTTTTGGGAGCAGAGAATTTCAGCCACTGAACCACCAGAGAAGTCTCTAAAACTGCTACTTTATTATCTAATCATGCAGAAACCATCTTTCATACATGAGAGGTGAGAGTCACCTACTTTATTATCTGTGAATACATAATTGAAAGGACTAATGTGTCTTCTAAAACAAAAGTTTTGTATAATTCAAACAACTCATGTGTTCATTTATGATAACCTGTGTTAAAGGATTAGATTTCAAATGTATGTGAATGCAAACACAATGTCAGATTTTGTTATCACGTCTCAAAGGACAAAAGAGAAAAGAGTAACAGCCAAAACAAGATTAAATTCCCAAAATACAAAAGGAACATCCTGAAGCTGCATGTACATAAAAAGACAGGGACACAGAAACATTTCCTAAAGCATTCCACCAAAAATTATAGGAACAAGGCAAGGGCCAGGGAACTAAGTAAAAGAAAGCATGAGCCTAAAAGGTTACATCATACAGCACTATGGGGGCTTCCCTCATGGTCAGACAGTAAAGAATCTGCCTACAATGCAGGAGACCCAGGTTTGATCCCTGGGTTGGGAAGATCCCCTGGTGAAGGAAATGGCAATCTATTCCAGTATTCTTCCTAGAGAGTCCCATGGACAGAGGAGCCTGGCAGGCTACAGTCCATGGGATCGAAAAGAGTAGGACACGAATGAACGACTAACACCGCTACTACTATTACAGGACTCTGAGCCTGCAGAACCCTGTCTCCTTGCAGACAGAATATTTCTGACAAAGGCATGAGATGAGGACTGTGAAACATGATGTACCTCACTCTCCTCATTTTTTTTTTACTTCCCTGATTTTTAAAATGAAAAAGTTAATTAGATTATAAGGTCATTCTAGCCCTACCCCTTAGCTGCTTTTCATCCATGAGGCCCTATATCTAAAGAGAGATAAGCATATAAAAATACTCAAAAAACATTTATTGAATTAATGAAATATTACAACCTTACCAATAACAAGAGTGGGCACAAGGAGGGCCAAGAGGAGCTACTCCATGTTCAAGGTCAGGAGGGGCAGCCATGAGGAGGTACCCTTTGTCCAGGGTAAGGAGCAGCAGCTGCACTTTACTGGAGCAGCCGTGAAGAGATACCCCACGTCCAACGTAAGAGAAACCCAAGTGAGATGGTAGGTGTTGTGAGAGGGCATCAGAAGTCAGACACACTGAAACCATAATCACAAAAAACTAGTCAATCTGATCACACAGACCACAGCCTTGTCTAACTCAATGAAACTAAGCCATGGGGTATGGGGCCACATTTCATTATAGGGGACTAGAATGCAAAAGTAGGAAGTCAAGAAACACCTGGGGTAACAGGCAAATTTGGCCTTGGAATACGGAAGGAAGCAGGGCAAAGGCTAATAGAGTTTTGCCAAGAAAACACACTGGTCATAGCAAACACCCTCTTCCAACAACACAAGAGAAGACTCTGCACATGGACATCACCAGATGGTCAACACCAAAATCAGATTGATTATATTTTTTGCAGCCAAAGATGGAGAAGCTCTATACATGCAGCAAAAACAAAACCGGGAGCTGACTGTGGCTCAGATCATGAACTCCTTATTGCTAAATTCAGACTTAAATTGAAGAAAGTAGAGAAAACCACTAGACCATTCAGGTATGACCTAAATCAAATCCCTTATACAGTGGAAGTAACAGATAGATTTAACAGACTAGATCTGATAGATAGAGTGCCTGATGAACTATGGACAGAGGTTTGTGACATTGTACAGGAGACAGGGATCAAGACCATCCCCATGGAAAAGAAATGCAAAAAAGTAAAAAGGCTGTCTGGGAGGCCTTACAAATAGCTGTGAAAAGAAGAGAAGCGAAAAGCAAAGGAGAAAAGGAAAGATATAAGCATCTGAATGCAGAGATCCAAAGAATAGCAAGGAGACATAAAAAGCCTTCCTCAGCGATCAATGCAAAGAAATAGAGGAAAACAACAGAATGGGAAAGACTGGAGATCTCTTCAAGAAAATTAGAGATACCAAGGAAACATTTCATGCAAAGATGGGCTTGATAAAGGACAGAAATGGTAGGCACCTAACAGAAGCAGAAGATATTAAGAAGAGGTGGCAAGAATACACAGAAGAACTGTACAAAAAAGATCTTCATAACCAAGATAATCACGATGGTATGATCACTCACCTAGAGCCAGACATCCTGGAATATGAAGTCAAGCGGTCCTTAGAAAGTATCACTACGAACAAAGCTAGTGGAGGTGATGGAATTCCAGTTGAGCTATTTCAAATCCTGAAAGATGATGCTGTGAAAGTGCTGCACTCAATATGCCAGCAAATTTGCAAAACTCAGCAGTGGCCACAGGACTGGAAAAGGTCAGTTTTCATTCCAATCCCAAAGAAAGGCAATGCCAAAGAATGCTCAAACTACCACACAATTGCACTCATCTCATATGCTAGTAACCCACTCCAGTACTCTTGCCTGGAAAATCCCATGGAGGGAGGAGGCTGGTAGGCTACAGTCCATGGGGTTTCAAAGACTCAGACACGACTGAGCGAAATCACTTTCACTTTCACATGCTAGTAAAGTAATGCTCAAAATTCTCCAAGCTAGGCTTCAGCAATCATGAACCGTGAACTTCCAGATGTTCAAGCTGGTTTTAGAAAAGGCAGTGGAACCAGAGATCAAATTCCCAACATCCGCTGGATCATGGAAAAAGCAAGAGTTCCAGAAAAACATATATTTCTGCTTTATTGACTATGCCAAAGACTTCGACTATGTAGATCACAATAAACTGTGGAAAATTCTGAAAGAGAGATGGGAATACCAGACCATCTGACCTGCCTTTTGAGAAACCTATATGCAAGTCAGGAAGCAACAGTCATAACTGGACATGGAACAACAGACTGGTTCCAAATAGGAAAAGGAGTACATCAAAGCTGTATATTGTCACCCTGTTTATTTAACTTCTATGCAGAGTACATCATGAGAAATGCTGGACTGGAAGAAGCACAAGCTGGAATCAAGACTGCCTGGAGAAATATCAATAACCTCAGTTATGGAGATGACACCACCCTGTGGCAGAAAGTGAAGAGGAACTAATAAGCCTCTTGATGAAAGTGAAAGTGGAGAGGGAAAAAGTTGGCTTAAAGCTCAACATTCAGAAAATGAAGATCATGGCATCCGGTCCCATCACTTCATGGGAAATAGATGGGGAAACAGTGGAAACAGTGTCAGGCTTTATTTTGGGGGGCTCCAAAATCACTGCAGATGGTGACTGCAGCCATGAAATTAAAAGATGCTTGCTCCTTGGAAGAAAAGTTATGACCAACCTAGATAGCATATTCAAAAGCAGAGACATTACTTTGCCGACTAAGGTCCGTCTAGTCAAGGCTATGGTTTTTCCTGTAGTCATGTATGGATGTGAGAGTTGGACTATGAAGAAAGCTGAGTGCTGAAGAATTGATGCTTTTGAACTGTGGTGTTGAAGAAGACTCTTTGAGTGTCCCTTGGACTGCAAGGAGATCCAACCAGTCCATTCTGAAGGAGATCAGCCCTGGGATTTCTTTGGAAGGAATGACGCTAAAGCTGAAACTCCAGTACTTTGGCCACCTCATGTGAAGAGTTGACTCATTGGAAAAGACTCTGATGCTGGGAGGGATTGGGGGCAAGAGGAGAAGGGGACGATAGAAGATGAGATGGCTGGATGGCATCACTAACTCAATGGATGTGAGTCTGAGTGAACTCCGGGAGTTGCTGATGGACAGGGAGGCCTGGCGTGCTGCGATTCATGGGGTCGCAAAGAGTCGGACATAACTGAGGAACTGAACTGAACTGAACTCCTTGGAAGGAAATTATGGCCAACCTAGACAGCATATTCAAAAGCAGAAACATTACTTTGCCAACAAAGTCCATCTAGTCAAGGCTATGGTTTTTCCAGTGGTCATGTATGGATGTAAGAGTTGGACTGTGAAGAAAGCTGAGAGCCAAAGAATTGATGCTTTTGAACTATGGTGTTGAAGAAGACTCTTGAGAGTCCCTTGGACTGCAAGGAGATCCAACCAGTCCATCCTAAAGGAGATCAGTCCTAGGTGTTCATTGGAAGGACTGATGCTGAAGCTGAAAACTCCAGTACCTGGCCCCCTCATGCAAAGTGTTGACTCATTGGAAAAGACTCTGATGCTGGGAGGGGTTGGGGGCAGGAGGAGAAGGGGACGACAGAGGATGAGATGGCTGGATGGCATCACCGACTTGATGGACATGAGTAAACTCCGGGAGTTGGTGTTGGACAGGGAGGCCTAGCGTGCTGCGATTCTTGGGGTCACAAAGAGTTGGACACCACTGAGCGACTGAACTGAACTGACCTGACCAATAATAAGAAACAAGACTTTAGAACAATTGGTACTGATCTGTGGCCTAAAAGAATAAATTAGGAGAGAAACCGTTATCAGCTTCACATCTGGTGTTCCTGCTAGTTGACTGTTAGTAGAATGAAAATAACCCAGGACTTGGAAAGAAGACATTTAGGTCTAGTCTGATGTCTGACACAAACCGACTGTGTAACCTCTGGCAAACTGCTTTACTACCTGGGCCAGTTACCTGTTCTCTAAAATAAGGGTATTATAAAACTATTTATAGCTAACATTTGTGAAACATGTACTATATGCCAGGAACTGTTCTAAGATTTTTGCCTCAGATAAATGAAGCAATACCATTTGGTGTCTAACTACAGAGACAACATGGTATAATGGAAAGATTCCAAATTCCATACTCTCAATGGATGGGCTCCCTGTATGGTTTTCTAAGCAGAGACTGTCAAGAAGACAGGGTTACAGTGTTGGTACTTCTATTCACTTCTATTCACAAGCAAGAGGAGAAGGGGACAACAGAGGATAAGATGGTTGGTTGGCATTACCGACTCAATGCACATGAGTTTGAGCAAGTTCAGCAAGTTGGTGATGGATTGGGAAGCCTGGCACGCTGCAGTTCATGGGTCCCCTGGGGTCACAGAATCGGACACGACAGACCGACTGAACTGAACTGAACTGATTCCCTAGATGAGTTAACTTCGCCACGCTGCTTAATTTTCGTAGCCTTAGATTTCTAACACGGAAAATGCACATGCCAATGGCCGCTCCTCTCATATAGCTCTTGTGAAGATTAAACTATAATAACTAAAAATAATGTCTATTTATGATATTACATTTTATTACTAGATGTGTGACCGCAATTCATCTTTGCAAGTATTTTTTACTCATCTACAAATGTAAGATATAGTATTCACTATTTGCAAACATGCATAATCCCTACCTAATATACTCAGAAGAGCGTATAAAATAATCTCCTATACTTAGTACTTGGAAGAACGTAAACAATCAACAAAAACACATTTTTACTAAACCTTTCTCAGTAGACTCGGCTCAAGATTGGCAGCCAAAAACGCAGCGCCAAGTGGAAGCTGTAGTTCCAAGTCAAGGAGCTGCTCCATGCAACGGCTGAAGTGAAACTTCATCTACCAGGAGACACCTCACTCGCCAAATGGCAGGCTGCGAGGTGGAGTACCAGCCCCCCGGGAAAAGAAGAGGGACTGCAACTCCCAGAAGCCTCCGCGGTCCGGGCCACCGGCGAGAAGATGGAGCCGGAAAGCGGAGAGTGCAGGCACACCACCTTAACAGGTGCGAGTTGGGGCCGCCCGCGGTAGTCCGGGACCCGGCAAGTTACAGACCCTTTCTAAAACAACCTATGGCTGTTTTTTGTGCTGGTTTCCAGCACGTTTTTCAGAGACCCACAGTAATAAAACTGTAAGTTTGCAAGGGGCGAGCTTTCACAGGCAAGACTTCATTTACATTTCAACTCCTTGGCAGCTCCTTAGGCCACTTGGGCAGGGAGCATTGAGCTCTTTTTTCTTCGGTATGCACTGTGAGTGGCTGGTCATACAGCAAAGGCAGAATTTCATCCTAGAGAGGAGACTGCAAATCCAGCTCCAGTTTCACTGACCGACCTTTTTTCCCTTACATGAACATACATTTAAAATGCCCACGTTTTCATACATTAAGCCATAAAAAGATGTAAGGAAGTCCAACAAAGTCCTGATTTTTCTCCTCCTATAATGAATTATTTTTTTGTGTTTCTTAAATACTAAATGTAAAACTGTCTCCCAAAATACTGCCTGCCCTGTACCCTGCTCGGCTCTTCTCCTGGACACGTGTTCAAACCACCCCCCCTCCACCGTGGGAACCAAAAGCTGGGTGTTTTAACACTGACCCTTATCTGTTGCACCAGAAGGTCCTGCTTCTTAACAATGAAACTGAAAACCATCTAAAGTGACCAGTGCCAACTACACCACCAGGGCCGGGAGCTGGGGCCTCCCTGGAATCGCTGGCGTGACCCCATGCCTCAGTTTACCCACTTATAAAATACAGCAGAAGAGGGGCAGGTTAGGATTAGGGCCGGTGCTCAGGAACAAGCCATGTAAAGCCTCGGTGACGTGGGAAGGTCCTCCGGACAGACCCCCACCACGTCCCAACTAGCTGAGAGGACCCAGTTAGACTCCGCCCCACTGGGCCGCCGGAGTAATGACCAGACGCGTGTGGAAACCCGGGCCTGCGCCACAGAAACGCTGTTCGACTTGGGCTTGCCCACAGCCCCTACCTTCCAAGATCTTGGCAGCTGAGGAGTAAAGGCAGAGGGAGGGAGCGCGGGCCAGGAACAGCGCCTGGGCTTGTGCCCACGGGGGTGGCTGCCTGACGTTCCCGGGAGCAGAGGGCAAAAAGTCCCGCGACTGGACAGAACAGAGCAGGGACTACAACTCCCAGATGCCTGTGCAGTATGGAAGGGACCCAAGATGGCTACCCGTCCCGGGACAGGGCCGCGGGCCAATAGGCGCAGAGCACGCGCCTACACCGGGCCAATCAAAAGCTATAGTAACAAAATCCCTGTTTAGGGGCGGGGAACACTGTCCCTCTCTGAAGGGAAGCTGAGGTGAGAGTCTCCTCATTAAGAGTTTCGTCATAGTTCACACAGTTTTTTTTTAACCAAATGTAAAAAGTAACATCATTGTTTAGGCTGTGCTATATTTTTGTTTCCTTCTTTCCTCCCCAATGCGTTCAACTTACTCCGCTCACTGTTCCTTTCTGACCGAATTTCCTTTCACTTCCTCGCCTCATTCCGGATCTTTTTGATTCCTAAAGCCTTTTCTTTTGTTTTCTCTCAGAATGCGGCCCTCAGTCCTTACTTTGATCCAGTTTACGAGTGAACTCCGCCTTCCCTGGTACCTTAACTAAAACTGTACCACAGATCCCCTTGTCCATTCCTTTCTTCTTTTTGTATGTTATTTTTCTCCTTAGTTCTTGCCCTTAACCAAGCATTGTATATAATTTATCTTTTTTATCATCTTGTCCCCTAGAATGAGGGCTTCCCTGATAGCTCACTTGGTAAAGAATCCGCCTGCAATGCTGGAGACTTCGGTTCTATTCCTGTGTCGGGAAGATCCGCTGGAGAAGGAATAAGCTACCCACTCCAGTATTCTTGGGCTTCCCTTGTGGCTCAGTTGGTGAAGAACCCGCTTGCAATGGGGGAGACCTGGCTTCGATCCCTGGGTTGGGAAGATCCCCTAGAGAAGGGAAAGCCTACCCACTCCAGTATTCTGGCCTGGAGAATTCCATGGACTATAATCCATGGGATCCCAAAGAGTTGGACAGGACTGAGCAATTTTCAGTCACTCAAGCCCTTAGAATGAAAGATCTGCTTTAGATTTGGCACTTTTTTCTGATCATTGCACTGTTTATAGCACTGTTTCTACTGGAAGTATAAATACAGTATCAGTAATACATATAGTGTAACATTTTATATGTATTAAATTTATATAAATAATACAAATTGATATATATATACTATAAAATTTGTTATAATCATTTTATATATTATATATAACCACCCATACTATATATATTACACACAGTATATATATATATATATATATAGAGAGAGAGAGAGAGAGAGAGAGTCCACACTCAGTAAATATATTTTGAGGAATTGAATTATTCTCTATTCTCGCTTGCTTTGGTACAGATAAATTTGTCTGTGGCCATCGTGGGACCCTTGTGCTTGCTCTGTTTAAATTCAGAATCAATCTTTTCTGTGTATTCTGTGTCCAGTGCCTTGTAGGTACTGGAGAAAATGAATCATTCTCAATTCCTAACCTTTAGATGCTCCTGGTATAGTGGAGGATGAGAAACAAACTTGGCTTTAAAATAAATGCAATTGAAACTTGCAGAACAGCTAAATAGTTTTCACACAGTCATTCAGTTCTTAAACAGGAACTAGGGTCCTGGTCTCCAGACTATAGGATGCTGCTTTTTATAGAGACCTCTTCTTTAATACTGCCTCCTTCCCTTTCCTCCCAGTCCTACTACCTAGGAAAAAGAGATTTTTGCCAGTCATCTTTTACATTTAAAAGAGAGAAACAAAGAGCAGTTGTTACACTTGGACAAACACTTGGATTTGTCCCTGCTTTCTCTGACACCATTTTCTTTTCTACTTTTTTTTTTCTCACTTTTTTCTGTGGCCTGCTTCATTACATGCAGGTGATTACACCAGGTCTTAGATCTCTCATCCTTTCTGATGTTTGAACCCCACAGAGAGTAGCAAGGTGTCCTACAAAATGTCCTGGTGTGAAATACTGATGTCTTAGGAAGCTTGACTCAGAGACTGTCACAGTGGATTATGGTCAGTTTACAGAGTATCACACAGACACCATGGCCACATAAAATAATAGAGAATTGTGGGAAAACTATGTGAAATTGAAAACAATTACAGATAAACAACAGGAATGTGATCAATATGTGTGCAGACTAATTTCTTGCATAGGGATTAAAACCCCTGTTCAGGCTTCCTAACCTAATCTTATGTTCATTTGGGATTGTTTCCTATAATATGACAGTTCTTTGTAGCTTTTATGAGCATAGGCTCAGCTCAGCAGTCCCAGCTTTTCTGAGGCTGATTGGCATGAGACATTTCAACACAAATGTCAGCAGCCAGACTAAACCTGGAAGAAATCACTGAACCATATGAAACTGGAAAGCTCAACAGCTAGACTCTTCTCCTGAGGAAGTATCAGCCTTTAATCATTGCATCTTCTACTTAGCTCCTGCTGCTGCTGCTAAGTCACTTCAGTCGTGTCCGACTCTGTGTGACCCCATGGACGGCAGCCCACCAGGCTCCCCCATCCCTGGGATTCTCCAGGCAAGACCACTGGAGTAGGTTGCCATTTCCTTCTCCAGTGCATGAAAGTGAAAAGTGAAAGTGAAGTCACACAGTCGTGTCCAACTCTTAGCGACCCCATGGACTGCAGCCTACCCATGAGATTTTCCAGGCAAGGGTACTGGAGTAGGGTGCCATTGCCTTCTCCTTCTCCTTAGCAATCAAATGCAAATATCACGAACAGACTTTGGATCTAAACAGTGATATCTGATAATTATTAAACCATTGTCAAGCAACCTAGTATGAACATATACATGTTCAGCTGTGGATCATGACCTTCAGCAGTACATTTACAAAATGTTTTAGGTATGGCACTTGCCTTGGAACCAGGACATCCAAGTGTCAAGACCGTCAGTGAGGCGATGATGATTTGATCTGTAGCTTCATTAATAATCACCTAGAGATGGCATCTTACTTTGTGTTCTCCAACAGATATATCCTGAGAGAGGTATTCAAGTACAAGTAGTTTATTTAGGAAGTAATTGTAGGAAACACCAGTGAGAAAATAGAAAAGTGAAATGGGGAAGGGAAGACAGACAATAAGGTGTGCTATCAAGCATGTTATTGCTCAAGTGATCAGAGCTTAATCTTCCAGGAGAACTCTGGGAAATAATGTAGAATCCAGGCCTTATACTGAGCTTTCCCACCAAGGGGACAAAGAACTGGTTACTGGGTTGTTTAAACGACATCTTCCACCAGTCAATAATTAGGAGCTGTTTTCAGGGGCTGTGAAGTCCGTGGTTTCTTAGTCATACTGTACAAAAAGGGCAAATTTGCTCAGTGGCCTGAGGAAGCCAGAGATGCAGGTGCTGCCACATACTGATGGGGCACCAAAGCATACAGGTGGCTTTGGTTCACCACAAGCTTTTGTCACTGAGACTAGTAGCAGAATAAGAGTAATTCAAAATTTAATAAATGCAAATAAAAAGAACCAAACAAATGGACCAAAAAAAAACCCCCAAGCAGCCTATCAACTTGTATACCTCATCATGTGAGCAATTAAAATAGACAGTACTTTATAAATCCTCACTAAGACAGACAAAAACTACAGCAAAAACCTCTTTTACACTGGGAAAACTTTGTGCACTTAAGAAGAGGCTTTAGACGGACTAGGGTTTAGTAGAGAGAGGAGGAAGGAGATCAAGAAAAGGGAAAAAGAAATATTGCTGGAGACAATGCATTGTTTACTTCATGATATTGAAAAAGACACAAAGGTTTTGAAAAGTTAGCATTAAGTGCATAGGCTGTGTCATTAGACCTAAAAGACAATTTTCTCCTCATTTTATTGAAATATCATTGACAGACATCACCATATAAATTTAAGGTTTACAGCATAATGGTCTGACTTACATTTATTGTGAAATGATCACCACAATATGTTCAGCTAACATTCATCTTCTCACATAGATATAATAAAAATAAAGAAAAGAGGGAAAAAATTATCCTTGTGATGAGAACTCTTTGTTTTACTTTCTTAACAACTTTGCTATATATCATACAATAGCATTAGCAGTAGTCATGTTCTACATTACAACTCTAGTACTAATTTATCCTGTGACTGAAAGTTTGTACCTTTTGAACATCTTCCTCCAGTTCCCCCTCTCCCAAACCCCTACCTGTAGTAGCTACAAATTTGATCTTTTTGTATGAATTTGGTGGGGTTTTTATTGTTTGGGTTTTTTTTTTTTAGATTCCACATATAACTGAAATAATAGAGTTTTGCCTCCATCTGACTTATTTCACTTAGCATACTCCCCTCAAGGTCCATCCATGTTGTCACAAATAGTGTTTTCTTGTGTTTTTAATGATTGAATAATATTCCATTGTAGGTGTATCCGTATATACATATGGATATGTATGTATATAAGAACTTTTTTATCTGTTTTTTCACTGATGAACACATAGATTGTTTCCATGTCTTGCCTATTGTAAATAATGCTGCTATGAACGTGGGAATGCATATATCTTTTTGAATTAGTGTTTTCATTTCCTTTGGATACATTCCCAGAAGTAGAATTGCTGGATCATATGGTAGTTCAATTTTTAATTTTTTGAGGATCCTCCATACTGTTTTCCATATGGCTATACCAGTTTACAGTCCCACCAACAGTGCACAAGGGTTCTCTCATCACATCCTCCCCAGCATTTTTTACCTGTTGTCTTTTCGTTGATGGCCATTCTAAAAGGTAGGAGGTGATACCTCATTGCGGTTGTGATTTGCATTTCCCTAATGACTAATGATGTTGAGCACCCATTCATGTATCTGTTGGCCTTTTGTATGTGTTCTTTGGAGAAATGTAGAGGACAATTTTATGAAAACTTTCTGTCGGTTGTGCCATAATAGCACTCCTTCATAGCAAGTATCATTACTTGAAATTACAGTCCCTATTTACTTGCCTTTCTGTTTATCATCTATCACCTCCAAATAGAATGTGAGCCTCTGAAGGCAAGAACTTTGTTTTTCTCTTATTCAATGGTAAGCAATCAATAAATATGCATAAAAGAATGACTATATTATTGCTACCAAAGCAAACAGAGTAAGTACTAGAAGGGCCCAACATTTGTATTGAGTTGGCCAAAAAGTTCATTTGGCCAGCAAACTTTTTGGCCAACTCAAAACCACTCATTGCATTCAGCTAAGCCATAAAGTGAAGCAGCAAACGTAACCCAGCAATAACCTCTCATTATCACAAAGCTTAGGACCATTCTGATGTGTGAAAGCCCTGGTCGTCACACTCTTCTGCTTTAGTCAAACAGTCCAACAGCTCACAGGACCTACAAAGAAATCTTTACCATGAAAACAGAATTTCAGAACTGGAAAGTCCTAGAGGTCAAAGTGTTGAACCCCCTACGTAATTCATCTCAGCCATATATTGCAGTTATAATGCAGACTTTTGGACAAGAATCTTAGGGGGTTTTTTTTAGCTGGGAAAAAAATCATATCTGATAGGAAAATATAGTATTGGAATAAAGAAAAATAATGCATTGTTTTTGTAATAAGAGTATAAAAAGGTTGGGAAACTCAGCTGTACTCAGATGTTCCTACCTCCTTCACAAATTTCTCACCTCATAATCACTCAGCTTTTTGACTGCTATTAGAGAATTCTGATTGTTAATAACAGCCACCTGAAAATTCTAAAATTTTCCCCTTTTTAAAAAATTCTCTCATCATATTTATCCATTTGTTGTTCTGTATTACATATATTCCTTGTTCATCAGATTTGTTCATCAGATATTTAGAGAGTAGTCTATTCCCTATAGTTAGTGAACATATGCATATTGTCTCCTTTTAACTATGCCTCATAAATAATCACATTTAATCCTTCTTACTGCCATCCTTTGCAATCATCTTCCAGTTACCTAGAACATAAGGTGCATAAAACTAACCTCAGTGTCCAAGCTGTGATCTCACTAGGGTGGCTCAGAGATAAGCTATGATTTTTCATCACTCTCCTTCAAGAAATTATGCCTCTAAACATATTCCCCTGGTTTCACTGCAGCTTTAAAGGCATTTCTTCATTCTAGAGGATAAAATCCACTGTAAGCATTTCTTAAAAATTAAAAAGTATATTTCCTTAGTAGAGAATTTACTTCAGAATGGGATACAACTTCAATTCAGCTTACTTTTTCATGGATTGAGTCACTGTGCAAGGGGACAGGAATCAGCAGATAATCAGACGCAGTCCCTGGCGTTATACTTCATTGGAGGCCATAAACACATAAATAGGTGAGCACAGCAATGTGATACCATAGAAGTCAATAGCAGAATGAATCAATCCTGCTACATACAATGGAGGAGAGAGGGAGTTCTAGGCAGAAGCAAAGGTAGCATATGGCAAGTGCCAGAGCTCAGACGGTAGATTCACCAGGCCCAAATCTAGAATGGAGTTAGGGCAATGGGGAAAGAGGCTGGAAGTGTCCCAAGGGTCAGCTTATGGGGCCTTGTAACTATTAAATAAATTGCTAGACTTGGAGGCAAAAGAAAAATTGAATTTGATAAATACTTATTGAGCACCTGCTGTATATCAGGCACTGTTCTAAGTGCTAGGGATGCAGTGGTAAATAAGTAATAAAAACATTTCCTACTCATATGGAACTTCTAGTGGAAAAGATAGACCATATACTAGTTAAAACAATTCATGATATGTCATAAATTTTGATTTTTTTTTTAATGCTATGAAAAATAAGCAGTGTGAGGGACTAAATGATGGATGGCCTTCTCTTGGATAGGGTGGTCAGGAAAGCCCCATTGAAGAGCAGTCACTTGAGCAAACATCTCAGTGAAGTGAGGAAGCCAACCAGGAGGGAATCTATGGGAGAATTCCAGGCAGAGGAATCAATGTAAAGGCCTTAAATGGGAACAAGCTTGACAGGGTGGAAAAAGAGCAGGGAGGCCCATGTGGCTGGAGGAAAATAAATGAGAGGAAAAGTCATGAGAGATGAGGTCAAAGGTCACAAGAAGCCAGACTGTGTAGACCACGGTAAGGTCTTCAGGGAAAATGTTGAACTATTTCATAAATATATTTGCCAGGTGGTGTATATGGAATGATCTATTAATATAAACAAAAGGACTATGTGTTACAAAATTATCAAGATCCATAATCACTCATCCAAAATTCTGTGGACAGGTCAGTTTTGAAAATGATTTTTTTTGTTGTTGTTGTTATTTGAAAGGTGATATATGCTCATAGTCGGAGAAGGCAATGGCACCCCATTCCAGTACCCTTACCTGGAAAATCCCATGGACAGAGGAGCCTGGAAGGCTGCAGTCCATGGGGTCGCTGAGGGTTGGACACGACTGAGCGACTTCACTTTCACTTTTCACTTTCATACATTGGAGAAGGAAATGGCAACCCACTCCAGTGTTCTTGCCTGGAGAATCCCAGGGACGGGGGAGCCTGGTGGGCTGCCGTCTATGGGGTCGCACAGAGTCGGACACTACTGAAGTGACTTAGCAGCAGCATATGCTCATAGTACCTAGTGTTTAACATTCCTGAAACAGTCTTGAGGTAGCACCCTGTCATCAAACATTAATACTTCTGCAATGAAACACATACAGGATAAACACCATAAGTACCCCCATTGGTTTTCAGCCCTTTTTGGAATTCAGAATTACAGATATATTAGATTGTGGATTTGTGCTTGCACGTGTATGGAAAACTGCTGCTGCTGCTGCTAAGTCACTTCAGTTGTGTCCGACTCTGTGCAGCCCCATAGATGGCAGGTCACCAGGCTCCTCTGTCCAAGAGATTCTCTAGGCAAGAATATTGGAGTGGGTTGCCATTTCCTTCTCCGGAAAACTTCTGAGAGCATCCCAAATGTCTTTGAATAATGATTGGAGCACTAAGATGGGATTGGTGGCATAAGTATATTTTATTTACTTTATAATGTTTGTTTTGTGATTTCTGAAGTTTCTTTTTTAACCATACATTAGTTATATCATTGATGTAATACTTGTTTAAATTAAAAATAAAATGTGGATGTTAATGTTTTTATTCATGTAGCTTTTGGGTAGTCAACAATGTGGATGGCATGAAGGGAAAATATTTTAAACAAAAATGTAATAGAAAAGATTTCAAATATACATTACAAAATTGCTTTTAAATTTGAGTATTTTAGTCATGACATTCAGCTTTTACTGTGTCCTCTGTATATGCTTTTCATATTTTCATCTTTTAAATATATTTATGGAGAGAATCATAGTATCAAGATGATTTTGTAAGGAATAGGAAAAATCTGTATTAAACATATTTTTAAAATTTATGGTAAATCATATTTCCTCATGTTTCAAGAAGTTTCTTCTGTTTCCATATAGAACATGGTCCATTCTCAGGACTTGTGGTTGTTTCTGTTTTGTTTTTAAAGCACATCTCTGGGGTTTTTTACTGTTTTGATAACAGGATGTCATGCTTGTGATAAATACTTGCCTGAAAGAGATTTATAATGTACAAGCCCCTAAAATATTTAGACATTTTAAAATTGCAATTTGCAACCTCCCTATTTCCTACCACTCTCCCCCAACAAAAATTCAGAGAGAATTCAGAGAGATGTATTTAACAGAAGCCATGTTTCATGGTGAATGTTATTGGCTGTGTGGCTGAAAACTGTAATTAGCCATGCCTCACTGATTCATACATGAATCGTTTTGAGGTTTATTATTCCACCGGAATGTTAATGAACATGAATACAAAATACTCTGAGAGATTTTCTTTTTATCTTTGTAAAGTACATATGGTAAGGGGGAAAAATTATTTAAAATAATTAATGAAAAATATTTGATGTATATAACTAGATCTTTTATTTTTTTGAATAGTAAATAAGACTGCATAATTTATTGAAGCCTCTTCTCTATGTACAATGACTTTACATACATTAATTAAAAAACCTTCAGGACCCCTACCATGTAAATGTTAATAAAACCCAGGAGTTCTAACTTCTCTGACCTTCACTTTAGTTTCCAGATGAGACTCTAGCCAACTAAGATGGCTCTACGTCTTTGTCAACAAAATGTCCATGAAACCAACATTCAGAGTTCAGATGTCATTTATGAGTAGCATTCTCTCATGAACCTAGTTGAAAATAAAAGTAATTTAGGGAAAATGATATTTCAGCACTGCCTTAATCTAGGAGGGATTTTCTTATTGAGAAAATTAAACCAAACACAAACTGGAAGTATGACTTAACTGGGCCTGCTTCTGCATTTAGGGTCACCAAAGCATACTGTAAATGGAAATCAGATTGCTTTAGAATCCAAGAACAAACTCTACTTTTGACCTTTAGAAAGCTCATGATGTATATGCCCACAAAATAAACAAAATAATTTCAAAGTAAATTCGTTGAGTGCACCTGACCTTTGAAACAGAGCAGGTGATGTTAATCAGATTTGTACAACTTTAATCTAGCTCAGCCTCCATCTCTCCATGTAGTTTTTAAAATATAAAGAAGAGTCTCACAAAAGGGAATCTTTCAAATCAGAATAGATTAAAAAATGGAACAGGATGTATGACCTTGCTTCCAACAATGAAGTACAATTCAGACATGTAAGCAAGTGAGCATTATGACTGCAAACCAATATACTATGCTCTTGAGGAAAAGTGACTTTTAAAAAATATTAACCTAAGAACACTGTAGGCAGTTCTCCATATTATGATAAAATGTGGTTTGAGTCTTGATGATATATAAAGTACCTTTGGGGAATTTTGAGTTGAAAATGGCCTGCATATTTTAAAAAGGTGTTCCATCTGATCATTGCATCTGTTTTTCCCTACCCATATCATTTCTGCATTTTGGACCTCAAATGTTTGAGCAATGGCCTTTCTATATGTTAAGTAACTTGGTAGATGCATGCTTATCTTCCCAAGATTACCTCCTTTAAGTAATCAACCCTGGCCTGTAACACAGTAATCCTTTTCAATCCAAAGTGTCTCTGATGGGACTAACCACATGTGTTCCTTCCCAAAGGAGCAGGTGAAGGGGGTGTTCAGAGGAAACAAGCTTGGCCAAACAAGCTACTTGGCCACATGATTGGTTCAGAGATCTGCTATGGCCCAAGCAGAGCCAATTCCTTCAGACATTTTATCAGAGACCATGAAAGATGGTCCCTCCTTTTGTTTGCTCACAAGTTATACCATATTTACTATGTGGGGCTGCTGGCTATCTTGCCCACCTAGGAATTAAGTCAAACAGGGACACACAGAGATGAAGAGAGATGAAAAGAGCCCAGGTGGTATTGCATCCCAGACTCCATCTTTACCTGAAGCTACCCCTTCAATTTGCCAGTTAAATAAAACTTGTCTTATTTAAGTTGGTTTGTGTTAGCTTTTTGTTGCTTGTAGCCATAACTAATTCATAAAGTTCAGCTTATAGATAAATTCTTAAACTAACCAGAAAAGGAAAGTGAAATGAAAAATAACCAGATTGCTTTTGAAAGTCAAGAAATCCGAACACATCAACCTCTGCTCTATCAGCACCAAAACTGTGCAAGAAACACAGTTTAGTCATCTGAAGAACTGGAGATATTTAGCCTAAAAATGAGAAGATTCAAAATAAGTTTAAAAAATTAAAAATTTTTTCAAATAAATAAAAAGAGAAGATTCAAGATGTTGTTGCTGGGCTCAACCATGGGAAGATTTATTTTGTGAAAAGGGAGTTGAATTCATTCAGTAGAGTTAAAACTCAGACCCACAAGTGCTTGTTACTGAGAGAAATTTTCTATTCAACATGAGGGATAAATTTCTAACAATGAAAGTTATCATAGAAAACATAAGGTGACCCTCTACCAGCAACACCACTTCTTTTGCTAAATGAGTGGTCAGACAATGTGACATCTAAAATCTTGTCTAACTGTAACTCCCTGATTCAGTCAAAGTTTGGTCATGATGATTATATTTGTAATTTGTCATAAATCACCTCAACCTTTCAGCAAATCAAAAATATGAGTCAATTGTACAAAAGGAGGCATAGAGGAAGGAAAGCATCAGAGAAGATTTCCTTGAGGGGATGATACTTGCAGTTTTAAATACAAATGAGACTTGGTTTATATCACACAAACCATGAAACTACTCGCCCCTGTAATAGTTTACTTTAAAATATTAAATATATATATATATAATGACAATATATTAAAGAGTACTATTGTAAATAAATAATTTTCCATATCTTTTTCTTAAATTTTACATACTTATTTTTATTTTTGTCTGTGCTAGGTATTCGTTGCTGCCTGGGCTTTTTTCTCTAGTTGTGGCTAGCGGGGCTATTCTCTCGTTGTGGTGCTCGGGCTTCTCAACAGTTGTGACTCCCAGGGTCTAGAGCACAAACTCAATAGTTGTGGCGCATGGGCTTAGTTTCTATGCAGCATGTGAGGATCTTCCTAAACCAGCAATCGAAACCATGTTTCATGCGTTGGCAGGTGGATTGGCAGAATCCACCACTGAGCCACCAAGGAAACCTGCCCGAGTCTTGAGTATGTTTTGAGGCCTATAGCTGCCTATAAATAAGCATTAACAAAGCAATTGTTTCTAAACCCTCTCAGCTGATGAATGTGAACCCCCCACTATTGCACTTTACCATTCAACTTTGAGTAGAGTACCAGTGTTTTGAGTATTAGAAATTTATTTTTCATCCTCAAAAGCATCTTTGACATGCAGTGCTTAACTACACATAACCAAGTGACAGTGCCATGCTAAAATGCAAGTACTGAAGTTCAGGGTGCCTTCAATAAGTGTTTGAGAAGACAGAATCAGGCAAATTGGGACTTACAGATATCTTTTTGGCACTGTGAAGGGAAGTGTAAACACAGCTGTAGCCAAGGAGTTTCAACAAAAATTTTATGAAAGTTATTTAGAAGAAATTGTTATCGAAAGGCACACTGAGATTCAGGGGTTTTACAGAGAGCAGAAGTGTAGCTGCCATGTGAGGGGCTGGAACAGGTCTCCATGGGGACAATGATAAGAAGGTCTAATACAGTGCTGATCACAGTAGCACACTTCCATTTTCAGAAATGGAACACTCCGTCCATCTCCTGCCTTCTCTCTAAAAAAGCTTTGTGAGAGCTGTAAACCAAGAGGGGAAAGGCATTCAAGAAAGAATAGCGTGTGGAAAAGAAAAGAAATGTGAAGCAGGCATTTTAGAAAACTGTAAATGACTTAATTTTCCTCAGAGGAGGATATGGGAAAGGGTGAAAATGAGACTGGAAATGTAAACAAAAGATTATTGTGGAAGGTCTGATAAAATTCCCTAGACCAAGGACTTGACCTGCTAAAGGATGGGGGACCAGTGACTGGCCTTAGGATGCAAGAGATTCGATGAAGTTTGAATTTTAGAGATAAATCTTTCTGGCAGCACTGTGGGGTCTTAATTAGAACTGGGATATGGCTCCAGACAGATCAGTAAGGAAGTCATTGTTAACAGTTAGACAATTTTTTGACCTGACAAATGACTAAATAATGATAATAGTAATACTCACCCCAGTAGCATAATAAATGGGTAAACTTCCCAAAAGCTATTTGAAATATGCAAGTCAACTAAAAACTTTTTTCTTTGGATTAACCAAAAGATCATACCCTCTGACCCAATCATGCTATTTCCAGGAATTGACAGTTAAGAGAATAGAGGTGCAGATAAAATTATATGCTCAGTGATGTTTCTTCCCACAGTTTTGTTTCTGAAAAATTAGAAATTATTTTAATGTTCAATAAAACAGCAATGATTAAATAAATGAAATAAGTTACTGTCATTTAAAATGTTTCTAAAAATGTTCAATAACATGGATAATTGCCCAAGGAATACTATTAAATGAAAGTTCAGAGAACAAGATTAAATATATGGTATAAGCTCAGTCTTCAAAAAATTATATACATTTGAAAACTGAGAAACACATAAAACTGTAATTGCTGCTTATCCTCAGGTGGTGGAATTGTTGATGATTTTCATTTTCAACTTTCTATCATTTTGTATCTTTGATATACTCTCATGAACACGTATTACTCTTGCGAACAAGTATAAGGTTGAATTGTTTGAAATCACCTTCTGGGGACTGAAGTGTGTCCCCTAACCCATTCATATGTTGAGATCCTACCCCTCAATAGATGATATTGTAAGTCAGGTTTTCGAGAGATAATTAGGTTTAAAAAAGATCATAAAGGTGAGGTCTGCATGATGGGATTC
Source organism: Ovis canadensis (assembly GCF_042477335.2). Lineage (NCBI taxonomy): Eukaryota > Metazoa > Chordata > Mammalia > Artiodactyla > Bovidae > Ovis > Ovis canadensis. The sequence goes on along the minus strand of NC_091263.1, from coordinate 54,813,819 downwards.
AGTTCAATTCAGTTCAGTCTCTCAGTCATGTCCGACTCTGCGACCCCATGGACTGCAGCACACCAGGCTTCCCTGTCCATCACCAACTCCCTAAGTTCGCTCAAACTCATGTCCATCAAGGCAGTGATGCTATCCAACCATCTCATCTTCTGTCATCCCCTTCTCCTACTTTCAATCTTTCCCAGCATCCAGGTCTTTTCAAATGAGTCAGTTCTTCACATCAGGTGGCCAGAGTATTGGAGTTTCAGATTCAGCATCAGTCCTTCCAAACAATATTCAGGACTGATTTCCATTAGGATGGACTGGTTTGATCTTGCAGTCCAAGGGACTGTCAAGAGTCTTCTCCAACACCACAGTTCAAAAGCATCAATTCTTTGGTGCTCAGCTTTCTTTATAGTCCAACTCTCACATCCATATATGACTACTGGAGAAACCATAGCTTTGACTAGATGGACTTTTGTTGGCAAAGTAGTGTCTCTGCTTTTTAATATGCTTTCTAGGTTGGTCATAGCTTTTTCTCCAAGGAACAAGTTTCTTTTAATTTCATGGCTGCACTCACCATCTGCAGTGACTTTGGAGCCCCCCAAAATAAAGTCTGTCACTGTTTCCATTGTTTCCCTGTCTATTTGCCATGAAGTGATGGGACCAGATGCCATGATCTTAGTTTTCTGAATGTTGTGTTTTAAGCCAACTTTTTCACTTTCCTCTTTGACTTTCATCAAGAGGCTCTTTATTCTTCCTTGCTTTCTGCCATAAGGGTGGTGTCATCTGCGTATCTGAGGTTATTGATGTTTCTCCTGCCAATCCTGATTCCAGCTTGTGGTTCATCCAGGCCGGCATTTCGCATGATGTACTCTGCATATAAGCTAAATAAGCAGAGGAGGGGACTTCCTAGTGCTCCTGTGGTTAAAACTTCATCTTTCAATGCAGGGGTATGGGTTTGATTCCTGGCTGGAGATCCCACATACCTTTCAGCCAAAAAACCAAGACATAAAAAAAATGAAACAATATTGTAACAAACCCAATTAAGATTTTGGGGGAAAAGAAGGAGAAAAGGAAGAGACATCCCAATACTTTCTCTCTGCATGCACTCGGAGAAGAAGTCACGTGAGCAAGTGAGATTATGGCCACCTACAAGTCAGGAAGAGATCCTCACCTGAACCCAACCATTCTAATACCTTAATATTGGAATTCTAGCATCCAGAACTATAAGAAAATGAACCACTATTGTTTAAACCACTTAGTCTTTGGTATTTTGGTTATGGCCACTAAGTTGACGAATACACTGCTAAAACTGACTCCAGAAAATGGCAATGCCATATATGACTCAACCTACTTAAAAGAGAAATCAAACAAGAGATAGCCATTGAAAATGCCCTTGAAATGGATGCTAAGGGTCAGAACTAAAGCAATAACAATAAAGATGAAAATGGAAAGGATATTAAGATAATAGAATCTGTAACTTCATGATGGAGTAGTGTTAGTGAATAAGAAAGAACACCTAGAAAAAGAATCCAAAGCTTTTACACTAAGAAACTGGGTGATGGCAATGGTATTCAAGACAAGAAGTTTTCAGGAAAACCTGTTTGGGAACTAGCCTTTAAAATGCCCCACAGTAAGTCCATAAATCCAAAATAACTCTAAACAGTAGATCTCTAAACATGTAACAATTGATTAATCACATTAATGCTTGGACACATGACAGAAAAAAAGAAGAAAAAGAATGCAATGGACTGAATGTTTCTATCTCTCCAAAATTCATATATTGAAATCCTAACTCTCAGGAAGTGGGCCCTTTGGGAGGAAATTAGGACATAAGGGTAGAACCCTCCTGATTGGGATTAGTGCCCTTATGAAAGGAATTCCAGAGACCTCTCTAGCCCTCTCTTTCCATCATGTAAGGCTACAAAAAGTTGGTAGTCTGCAGACTGGAAGAAAACCGTACAGGACCCGACCATACAGGCATGTAATCTTGGACTTACAGCCTCTAGAACTGTGTAAAAATAAATTTCTGTTATTTATAAGCGACCCAGTTTATGACAGTTTGTTACAGCAGCCTGAACTAAGACACAGAAGATGTAATAAAGAGAATCAGTCCATTTAAGCCTGAGATTATAGACCATGATGTCTCATCTCTAGTATGGTACTAAAATAATCCTATAAATACATACACACACAAACACACACATTTCCAGATTTTACAAAACTAACTCATTCTTTTCACCCCAGGGCTCAATGAAAGATAGAAGGAATTTGTGAATTTCTGGAATACACAGTACACCTGATGAGAATGAAATCAGAAAAGTCTAGGGTGTTCTTCAGAGATCACTTTATTAAAAATTAAAAAATGAAACTCTCACATTCTAGCCAAATGTAAGCAGAGGTTCACAAGAAACATTTCTGTCTCTGGATAAAACCACAAAAGCTAAGAAAGAAGAAGCAGGAAGGCCACCAAATTAATCCACTGCCCATCTAAGGAGGGATTGGATCTTGCAACTCTCTCATTTACTAAAGTCTAGTTTCATTTGCAGAGAAGGCAATGGCACCCACTCCAGTACTCTTGCCTGGAAAATCCCATGGACGGAGAAGCCTGGTAGGCTGCACTCCATGGGGTCGCTAAGAGTCAACCAAGCGACTTCACTTTCACTTTTCACTTTGATGCATTGGAGAAGAAAATGGCAACCCACTCCAGTGTGCTTGCCTGGAGAATCCCAGGGACAGGGTAGCCTGGTGGGCTGCCGTCTATGGGGTTGCACAGAGTCGGACATGAATGAAGTGACTTAGCAGCAGCAGCAGTTTCATTTGACCTCTCTTCAGCCACCCAGCTCTCATAGAGCTTGGTTCAAAGACTACCTAATTAGGTACAACAAATAAGAACTTCCCTTCCAGAGTGTGACTGGTTTTTATTTTATATCATTTCATAATTCACTTTGATATTCCTTGTACTACTTCCATAAAATTTGCAGCTTTCAAATAATGGAAGGTAGTTAGCATTATCATATACATTCCATTTAACTAAATCATAGTTGGGCAGCTTTAACCTCTTTTAAAAAGAAATAGATTATCTTTGACCTTATATCTTAACTGTAATTAAGATATCATCTCCAGTGTTTCCTCTAGCAAATCAATAAATAAAATATGAATTTATACAATAAATTCATTCATACTGAAAAATAAATAACAGTATTTTTCATCATTCTTTTGCAGTCAAACAGAAGGACTCCTGGCTGTGTGACCTTTAGAAAAACATTTAACCTTTCTATGATTTGGCTTTCTAATCTGTAGTAGGGCAATAGTTCCTGTTTTTAAGATTGTTTTGAGGACCAGTGAGATTATATGACTCTCTTTCTACAACACAAGTAGTATTATCTGTAATATCTCTCAGGGATGAATAAAATTATTTGGATTTCCTTTTTCAAAAAGAGTTACTATTTCATTAGTGCCTCATCACCTAAAACCCTTATAAAAAATTTTTGTCTATTGAATTCTTTTTAGATTTTGAATTATGAGGAGCTACCAAGTTGCAGCTTCCCAAGATGCAATGGAAAGCACCATGATAGGAGGTGTGCATAAATATACATGTGTGCACACGTGCATGACTATATATACATATACATACATTTGCATAGTATATTCAAAAGCAGAGACATTACTTTGCCGACTAAGGTCCGTCTAGTCAAGGCTATGGTTTTTCCAGTGGTCATGTATGCATGTGAGAGTTGGACTGTGAAGAAGGCTGAGTGCCAAAGAATTGATGCTTTTGAACTGTGGTGTTGGAGAAGACTCTTGAGAGTCCCTTGGACTGCAAGGAGATCCAACCAGTCCGTTCTGAAGGAGATCAGCCCTGGGATTTCTTTGGGAGGAATGATGCTAAAGCTGAAACTCCAGTACTTTGGCCACCTCATGAGAAGAGTTGACTCATTGGAAAAGACTCTGAGGCTGGGAGGGATTGGGGGCAGGAGGAAAAGGGGACGACAGAGGATGAGATGGCTGGAGGGCATCACGGACTCAGGGACACAAGTCTGAGTGAACTCCAGGAGTTGGTGATGGACAGGGAGGCCTGGCGTGCTGCAATTCATGGGGTCGCAAGAGTCGGACACAACTGAGCGACTGAACTGAACTGAACTGAAAAACACCAGCAATGGAATGCAGTAAAGAAAGACAAATTTATACTGAGGCAGATTTGGTTCAGTTCTGTTCAGTCATTCAGTCGTGTCCGACTCTTTGCAACCCCATGGACTGCAGTACGCCAGGCCTCCCTGTCCATCACCAACTCCCAGAGTTTACCCAAACTCACGTCCATTGAGTCAGTGATGCCATCCAACCATCTCATCCTCTGTTGTCCCCTTCTTTTCCTGCCTTCAATCTTTCCCAGCATCAGGGTCTTTTCAAATGAGTCAGTTCTTCACATCAGGTGGCCAAACTATTGGAGTTTCAGCTTCAACATCAGTCCTTTCAATGAACATTCAGGACTGATCTCCTTTAGGATGGACTGGTTGGATCTCCTTGCAGTCCAAGGGACTCTCAAGAGTCTTCTCCAACACCACAGTTCAAAAGCATCAATTCTTCGGCACTCAGATTTCTTTTTAGTCCAACTCTCAGATCCATACATGACTACTGGAAAAGCCACAGTCTTGACTAGATGGATCTTTGTTGGCAATGTCTCTGCTTTTTAATATGCTGTCTAGGTTGATCATAACTTTCCTTCCAAGGAGTGTCTTTTAATTTCATGGCTGCAGTCACCATCTTCAGTGATTTTGGAGCCCAAAAAATAAAGTCTGCCACTGTTTCCCCATCTATTTGCCATGAAGTGATGGGACCGGATGCCATGATCTTCGTTTTCTGAATGTTGAGCTTAAAGCCAACTTTTTCACTCTCCTCTTTCACTTTCATCAAGAGGCCCTTTAGTTCTTCTTTGCTTTCTGCCATAAGGGTGGTGTCATCTGCATATCTGAGATTACTGATATTTCTCCCAGCAATCTGGATTCCAGTTTGTGCTTCCTCCAGCCCAGTGTTTCTCATGATGTACTCTGCATATAAGTTAAATAAGCAGGGTGACAATATACAGCCTTGATGTACTCTTTTTCCAATTTGGAACCAGTCTGTTGTTCCATGTCCAGTTCTAACTTGTTGCTTCCTGACCTGCATACAGATTTCTCAAGAGGCAGGTCAGGCGGTCTGGGATTCCCGTCTCTTTCAGAATTTTCCACAGTTTGTTGTGATCCACACAGTCAAAGGCTTTACCATAGTCAGATTACTTGTATATTTATCTATTTGGTTGTTCTGGTTTGAGGAAAACGTGATTATTCCTGTACACACCCAGTGTTGTTGTTTAGTTGCTAGCTTGTGTCTGACTCTCTTTGTGACCCCATGGACTAGCTCACCAGTTCCTCTGTCCATAGGTTTTGCTAGGCAAAAATACTGGAGTGGGTTGCCATTTCCTTTTCCAGGGGATCTTCCTGACCCAGGGATTGAACCCAAGGCTCCTGCTGCATCTCGTGCATTGCAGGTGGATTCTTTATCATTGAGCCACTGGGGAAGCCCTGTATACAGACGTAACTAAGAAAAAATAAATGGTTCCTCTGTGAGCTGCCCTTTCTGCTGACAAAGCATCTGCAGACAGTTTATTCCTTTGCCTCTTCTCTTTACAGTCTTATTTCTCATTTCCCTGAAAGAGAGCTTGAGCTAAATTCATGAGGGGCAGAAGAGTGAACTAGGAGAGCTCAGGCTCTGAAGCCCCTTTGATTTGCCCTCAAAAACAAACACTGCTACTTCTAGCTATAAAACTGTGGCTAAGTTGCTGACTACCTGAGCTCAGTTTACCCTTTTGCCAAATGGAAATAAAGAGACAACTCACCTCCATACAATTATATTGAGTATTCAGTGCTATAACATGTGAAACACAGTGCCTAGCACACAGTAAGCCCTTAAGGAAAGGTGGTGTTGGTTGTTGCTTGAGAAAGGATATGGGCTGCAGCTGTTACAATGAATAGCAAAGACCGAAATAGAACAAAGGTTTAATTAAACAAGACAGAATTCTATTTCTCCTCACACACAACTGACATGGAAACTCTGTGGCCCCCCCTTTTTTTTTAAGGTGGAAATATACTTTTATTCAACATAGGTTCTTAATTGCTATTTTGTGAATTTATAAAATCTTGATTGGATTTTATAAATTTCAGCCTTTATACCCCTCCTTTATCTCTCTTTTTAAAAATTAATTCATTTATTTTAATTGGAGGCTAATTACGCTACAATATTGTGGTGGTCTGTGGCTCCTTTTGTCTTGTCTTTTTGCATAATGAAGCGGTAGCTTCCTTCTCTGAGTTCAAAACGGCCACTCCAGTTTCTGCCATCTTGTCCACATTTCACAAAGGGAAAGTGGAAAGAGGTTGGGTAGTCATGTGTTCATCTATTTTTCTAGCTATATATTTTTATGTAATAAAACAAAAAAGTGACATAGAACAACAATTAACCATCTGTCATCGATTCTGTACCTTCATGACAAGCCATCATGAAGGGCACAGCCAAGATGGCTTGTCTCTTTGTTCCACAATGTCCAGAACCTCGTCTGGGAAGAATCAAATATTTAGGGTGAGTCAGTGGCTAAAGGATTTAGTCATCTCTAGGGCTTCCTAATTCCTATCTCTGACAGTGGATGCTGGCAACCAGCTGGGACCTCAGCTGAGGTTATTAGCCAGGACATCTCCATGTGGCTTCTCTTTGTGTCTTCTTGGGCTTCCCAAGTGTATAGTTGCTGGGTTCTAAGAGAGAGCAATTCAAAGAGAAACAGATGGAAGCTTCACCTTTTTTATGATCTAGCCTCAGGCATAAATAAATAGCCACACTTCCCCTGCAGTCACAAACCTGCCCAAACTCAAGAGGGGGAACATAAACCCCACCTCTCAAAGGGCAGGGTGTCAAAGTCACAGTGAAATAAGATCATAGAGATAGGAGATTGTAGTGATCATTTTTGGAAATACGGTCTGAGACAATCAGCCTGTGAATGACACAGCAACTTTATGGTAGTTATTATTTGTTCATTCATACTTTTAACTGATATTTTTTGGTATTTTTTAGCTGTGTCGGGTCTTGTGGCTTTTGAGATCTTCCTTGCATCGTGCCAGATCTTTTACTGCAACACATGGACTCTAGTTGAGGTACGCAGGCTTAGTAGTTAAAGTGCATAGGCTTAGTTGCTCTGCCAGCATGTGGGATTTTAGTTCCCCAACCGGGGATCAAACCTACATCCCCTGCATTGCAAAGTGGAGCCTTAACCACTGGACCTCCAGTGGTTAAGTCCCTTAACTGATATTTTTTCAGTGCTCGCAATTGTGAGGCACTGTTCCAGGTTCTAGGGATACAGGATGAACAAAACCGAGTCCCTGCCCTCATGGGTAAATATATTCTAGTGGGAGAGACAGACAACGAAAAAATATATATTAAACTGTTGAGTAGCAATGAATGCTACAAAGAAATTAAAACAGAGTGAAGGTATGGAAAATGACAGCATGTAATGTTATGTAGATAGTATGGTAAGAAAAGACTTTCTAAGGAATTGATAGGTGAACAGGGACCTCAGTGGTTAGATGGACCAGCCATGCAAGAGCTGGAGAAGAAAATTCTAGGCAGAGGTAATTTCCCAAGTAAAGATCTGAGGTGGAATACACCTGGCTTCTCATAGCCCAGCAATGTACACATATACACATGTACTTCTAATAGTACACATAGCAGTGCAATATAAAGATTCTGTAGATGAGAATCAGAGCCTACCAACAAGAAGGTTTTTTAAAAAGAAGCTCATTCTGGCCACTATGTGAGAGACTAAGCGTGAAAGTAGAGGTTATTCTAGTAGTCCAAGCGAAAGGTGGGAGGGTCACCCTGCAGATGAGAAGAAGTAGCAGATTTGGAATCTGTTTGAAAGGTAGGGGCAACAGGACTTATTGATGGATTGGGTGTGCAGTATGAAAGTAAGAGGGACATAGAGGATGACTATTAGGTTTGAGGCTCTGGTTTGCAATGGAAGTCTCCATAGCACATCAAAGCTAGAGGCAGTATCATACAGTGGCAGTATCCTATGCCTTCATACAGAGGCTCAAGGTCAAAGCAAAAAGATTGAGACAGCCCAGCAGTGACCTTAAGTTCCTTCCATTCCCACCAAGCAAGGTCAGAGCCAGCCGCACACACTGAAGTTTAGCCAGCAGAGGGAGGAACTAAGCCTGTTAGATGAGGAGAGAAGAAAGGAAGCAAAGGAGTGGGCCAGGAGTATGGAAGACTATTTTTGCAGTAGCAGTGGCACAAAGGAATCAGGCCACTCCCAGAGCAAAGCACAATGGAGCCATGCAGACATCAGGCCTGGTAATTCTCTCAGAATCATGGCCTTTGCTTCATTTATGCCAGGCACCCAGGGGCACTCCCTAAACACCATTGACCACAAAAGTGATGTTGTTGACTGGGCAGCACTGCCACTCATTTGACCAGTTATTTATGATCATTCAGCTGATTTCCCTCTCTGGTAATAGTCTTCAATTTTACTGCAAACACAATTAGGGCACGCCAACACAAATGCTTTACCACCACAAAAATAGATCTTACCTCCCACTGGATACCTTTATGCACTAAACTTGTGGCTAACAGACCCACTATCAAAGTCCCAGGCAGTGTTCTCCTGCCTGCAGATGAAGATGGTTGTAGGAAAAGTCAATAGACTGAGGTCAGCCATACCAGTGTAGGACGGAATCTACATTTTCTTTTTTAGCGATCTTAGTCCATCTACTTCTTTCCCACCATTTTATTATAACCTCCTAATATATATATACATTTTTTTTCTTTCATTTCAAATACCAAATCTCAACTGATCCAGAATGGCAGACTTCTTACTATTTTTGTGCTCTCTGTATGTCTTTCTCTTGTGTTTCACACTCAAGTCAAATTGAGGGAAAAAGTTTGAAATTATATAATTCTTTAAAGTCATAAAATTGAATCTTTTTTCCTTAGAATGTCTTTTTCTCCCTTTCCAGATTTCCCCCTAGTGTTTATCTCCTTGGTATGCTTATGCTTATGAAATGTTGTTTCCTTCTTTTTGGCTGCACTGGATCTTCATTGCTGTGCGTAGGCCTTCTCTAGTTGCGGCCATCAGGGGCTGCTCTCTCTAGTTGTGGTGCTCAGGAGTCTCATTGCAGTTGAGACTGCATCACAGTCTCCCCGTGTTGCAGAGCACAGGCTCTAGAGCTTGGACTCAGTAGTTTGGGACCGTGACCCAGTTGCTCCGCGGCATGTGAGAATCTTCCCAGACCAGAGATCAAACCTGTGTCCCCTTCATTGGCTGGCAGACTCTCAACCTCTGGACCACCAGGGAAGTCCCTGGAATGTTGTTCCTTGATGTCAAAACATTTTGCAGCTTCGATCCTACATATATCACTACCTTTCTTGACCAGCCATAACTGACAGAAAATAAAATAAGACAAGTGCAGATCCAAAAGGCTGGCTTCCCTTTGGGCTACAGTGCACCCCCCCATTTCTACCCCAGGCCCCTTAATCCACACATAACCAGGGAAATCAACCTTCTAATAATAATTCCAGAATACATTTCAAACAAGAAAAGAACTGTGAATTCTCTAAATTTTAATATCTAGGGCCAAATGGGAAAAAAAAATGGGGATAATCCAAATACTCTCAGTTGGCACAGCTAATCAATATTTGATTTATATTTCTTTGAGACATTTAAACCATAGATTTTCTTCCCTTCCTTTGAGATTTCTCAACAAACTCTGCAAAACTACCCTATGTGTGACAAATAATCTCAACTATTTCTCCTGGATGGATGGTCTAAGCTTCACTAGTTCTCATTTAACTGTTTTCAGTTTATTTTTTAAATCAATAATTAAGGAATACCTTTCTCATCAAAATTGGCTTATTAATATTTGTGAGTGAATAAATAGCTGATTGATTCTCTAAACTTAAGAGACTGAAAGCTTAGTGGTTTTCACAAATTGAGACTCTAATCCTTACCCTCACCTGATTTCCCTCCTACACTAGAAGTAACTCTTACCTGCTCTACTAGACTCTCATTGCCCTTTAAACCATATCTCAATTTACACATTAGTTGCATGTCACAATAATAGTAAACTAAGAAAGAAAACATAGAATCAAAGTACGATTTCCATAGTCTGTTGTAGTTTTTAAATATGTTCATAATGTTTCAATTGGGATGGACTTGTGACTCACTTTCAACAAAGAAAATATGCACAGGTGTCTGCGTGTGACTTTCTAGATCAGGTCATGAAAGTCATTGCCACTTCCACCTTGGATTACTTCCTTGGGAAGAGCCCAGTTGCCATGGCATAAAGTCACTCAAGCAGCCATGAAGAGTATTCCAAATGACAAGGAACCAAAGCTTCTTATGAACAGCCATGTAAATGCTCCATCTTGGAAATGAATCTTCCAGCCCCAGTCAAGCTTTCTAATGGCTGCAGCTCTGGCCAGTGCCTGCATTGCACCATAATGAGACCGTGAGCTAGAACCACCCAGCAAAGCTGCTCCCTAATTTGTATCCCATAGAAACTATGAGATGATAAGTATTTATTGTTTTAAGCTGATAAGTTTTGGGATAATTTGTTGTGCAGCAGTAGATAACTAATATACTGATTATTTCACTGATGCATTACCTCTTCCCTATTTGTTCATACATTCAGTTCAGTTCAGGTCAATTCAGTCGCTCACTCGTGTCCAACTCTTTGCAACCCCATGGACTGCAGTATACCAGGCCTCCCTGACCATCACCAACTCCCGGAGCTTGCTCAAACTCATGTCCATCGAGTCTGTGATGCCATCCAACCATCTCATCCTCTGTCGTCCCCTTCTCCTGCCTTCAATCTTTCCCAGCATCAGGGTCTTTTCCAATGAGTTAGTTTTTTGCATCAGGTGGCCAAAGTATTGGAGTTTCAGCTTCAGCATCAGTCCTTCCAATGAATATTCAGGACTGATTTCCTTTAGGATGGACTGGCTGGATCTCCTTGCTGTCCAAAGGACTCTCAAGAGTCTTCTCCAACACCACAGTTCAAAAGCATCAATTCTTCAGTGCTCAGCTTTCTTTATCGTCCAACTCTTTTATCCATGCATCTTATACTTACTTTTCTATAAGCTCCTCTAGTCATGACAGTTGACTATGGCACAGAATATCTGTGCAGCATTTAATTGATTCAAAAATATATGCAAATCTGTATATTTGTCAAATTAGAAAAATATCTTTTAAAATATCTATTTGGCTGTGCCAGGTTTTAGTTGTGGCACCCAGGATCTTTGATCTTCCTCGTGGCATGCAGGATCTTTAGTAGTGGCATGCAAACTCTGAGTTGCAGCTTATGGGATCTAGTTCCCCCACCAGAGATTGAACCCAGGCCCCCTGCATTGGGAGTGCAGAGTCTTAGCCAGTGAACCACTAGGGAAGTCCCCTAAAATATTTTTTACTTATCATCTCTCTGATAGAAAATCCTAATAATAATTATTGTTGTTCAGTAGCTCAGACGTGTCCAACTCTTTGCAACCCTATGGACTGTGGCAAGCCAGCTATTGGCTATCAATGTGTCTGAGGCAATTATGTTATATTTATAAATACTATATAATTATACATTAGAAACTACATTATAATTTTATGTTATATGTTATTAAACTGTTATAAAATTATTTCATTTCACACTCATCACAGCCTTTGCAATTGGCATCTTTATCCACATTTTATAGAGGAGAAAATTAAGTCTCAGAGAAGTTGAGAAACTCAACTGCTTAATAAATGACAAAGTTGGAACTCAAAATCATATCTTGGAAGACCACATTTTGTGCTCTTTTTTATGACCACCTGAAGATTCCTACTTTAAAATCTCCACCTGATGAAAGAGTAACCCATTACATATATGTGATTTTGAATTTAAACACATACCTTATCAGACAAGGTTACTCACAGTCTTACAACAACACAATGATCAAGAGCCTAAATTATTATGTTATTGTCTTCATCCAATTAGATTAGATTTTGCCTCCTTGTTAAAGAGTTTGAAAATATCAAATGAATATAGGAACTGTTCCTCTTAGCTGCCCCGAAATTTACCTCTTGCAGGAAGGAAAATTCTTTTATACTTTAATGAGCTTACTGGTACCACTGTTAACCAATTTCATTTTCTATTATTCTCACATAGACTATAAAAATATTAGCAAGTTGTTGGGAAAAATTAATTCAAACATCTATATCATGAATGGTAAAATAATGTTTCTTTAGAAATCTATCTCAATTTCTGAAATAAGCTATATGGAAATGCACTAGAATATATGGATGTTTTTTCACCATCAAAATGATCCTTCAGTTAATGTTGCTCAAAACAAGAATAAAAGTTGAGATGCTGGTTAGAATATTTTTTTCTCAAACTACTCTATTTTTTTCACATCAAGACTGACAATTAGCAATGATTTCCTACGTTCACTATGTTCACTCGTGAATTGTTTTCTATCATTTCTAAAAGAAGTAACCCCAAATGAAGTATTTCTAGAGAGCTGTATTATTGTGTTTGTTTTTCTAACTTCACCTTTTTTAAATTGAATCAAAGACTAAAGGGATTTTTAAATTTTTTTAACAATGGATCTCATTGTCTTACATTTTTATTCATGCAGTTCTTCATACTAGCAGATTTTTTTCCTTTCATATTTTCAGTTTGACACTCCAGACTGTTCAATTTGTTGAAAGACAGAAGATTAAGAAACACGTTCATCTGTTTTTCTGAAACTGTGGAGCTCCTATAGTCTCCTTCTAAAATATGCATAATAAAAAGTACATTAGTATTTCTAGGAAATAAAAAAATTTCCAAGTTTAGCTATTAGAAAGTTTCTTCTGCATTTCTCAGTACAGAAAAAAAAAAAATTTAGTAACTGGAAGATCAAACTAGGAAAACCCAGTTATTGTACAGTAAATCCCTCTACCATTTTACTTGCAACTGATCATTTAAGGACATGTACCATCTTACATCTTGCTCTGGATTATTTATATAAATGTCTATTTTCTTCTCCAGAACATTATAATCAGTGTATAAGCAGGGCTCTTCTTTCAGAAGTTTGGATTTTCTTTAGCTCCTAACTGATATGTAAAATTAAATATCTCTCAAATTAAAAAGATCTTTTTTAGACATTTAGCCCTGTAGGATTTCAGATGCAATGTTAACCAAAAAAAGAAATGGAATTGGTCTCTATGTGAAACTTTTGAAATTTGTTACTTACTCACCCATTCTTCAAAAGTCTCTATGGTAGATTAAATTATTGGTTCCAGTTCTTCACTCTCCTGTGATAGAATTAACCACATAAGTGTACATTTCTCTTGTGTACATTTCTCTCCCACTGTGAGTGAAGCATGATTCTCTGCCGTGTTGATATTACATTTGGGTCATTGGCATACTTGCTTTTGCCAGCAAAATGTTAGTGGGGGTCATAAATGTGGTCCCATAAAATTGGTTTGCTTCTTGCTATCCATCCATCATGTGAGGAACATTCTAGGGGTAGATTCTGTTTCAGATGAGGAGAAGAGAAATGTGGAGTAAATTTGCACCCAATATGTAGATTGGAACCAAGGTCAGCTAACGCTGACCAAGCACAGCAGAACCTTAGCCAAATGTCAGTCCATGAGCAAAACAAAATTAAATGCTTCTAGTATAATCCCTGAGATTTGGGATAGCTTGTTTCACAGCACTATTATAGCAATAACTGTCTGTTATAGTATCATCCCATTAGTTATACTGTCTTCATTGAAAAGATTAATAAGTTAATACATTTCAAGCCCTCAGTAAGTATTGTTTGCTGTTATTCTGTCTAGCCCTAATACGAGTATAAGCAGTAAATTAAAAGACACCAAACCCCAAATGTGCAAAAGTATATTGCCTGCTGTGCTGCCCAAGTAGTGCTATCCACTCATACTCATAATATGATGTAGTGCATGGCACAGCTAATATCAGAGACAAATGAATTTTATTACAGGAAAATTGAGATGTAGTACAGAAAACAAAAGTCTAAGTACAACCTCAACTACTGAGAAGCGACTTTCTTAAAATCACAAGCAAAAACATTTTGTAAGGGAAATAGAGTTAAAAAGTGGACATTGATATGACTTCATCTAAATATCAATTCAGCTTCAACAATCTGTCTACAATAAAGCAAAGAGTTAATTTCTACTCCTGCTGTGCCCAAAGATTTATCTCTATAGTTATCTCAGCATTATTTTAAAAGTGAAAATGTTGGAAACAACATAAATGTACAATAGGAAATTAATTAAATAAATTTTGATATAGATACAGAATGGTATAGTACAAAGCCTATTGTAGAAAAATGTTGCATAATATAGAAGCATACCCATTAATATTGCTTAAGTGAAAAAAAACTATAAAATGTTATTTGTGGTTTGATTCCAAATTTTTAAAAAGCATATACTCAAAATGTGAAAAAAATGCTCAAGTTCATGCCTTTATGAAAAATGCAAATTATAACCAAAGAACAATTTTCACTTATTGGATTTCCAAAGATCCAGCGGTCAATAACATATTATGTAAAAGGTTAAGGGAGACGGTATGTTCATCCATTGCTCATGAGAGCTATAAATTGCTACAGTTTTTATAGAGGATAACTTGGCAATATCTGTAAAAACTACAAGCATACCTAACCTTTGATTGAACTATCTGAATTCTAGAAATTTGTCCCTGAATACACTTTTATTATGTGCAAAGTGATATATACAACAGGTATTATAGGTTGAATTGTGTCCCTCTCAAATTTTTCATATTAAAGTCCTAAATATACTACCTCAGAACATGACCTTATTTGGAGATAGGGTCCTTAGAAGGTAATGAAGTTAAAATGAGATAATTAAGGTGGGTCCTAATTCATTATGGTGCACCCCTGGTGGCTCAGATGGTAAAGAATCTGCCTGCAGTGTGGGAAATTAGGGTTCAATCCCTGGGTTGAAAAGATCTTCTGGAGAAGGGAATGGCTACCCACTCCAGTATTCTTGTCTGGAGAACTACATGGAATAGAGGAGCCTGGCGGACTACAGTTCATGGGGTTGCAAAGAGTCAGACATGATTGAGCGATTAACAGTAATCCATTATGACTGGTGCAAAAAGAGGAAATTTGAACACAGAGGCACAAATAGAAGGAGGATGATGTGCAGAGACATAGGGAAAGATGGGTATCTACCAGCCAAGGAGAGAGGCATGGAGCTAGATCCTTCTCTTAGAGCCTTCAAAAGGAACCAATACTGCCAGCACTTCAATTTTAGATTTCGAGCCTCAAAACTCTGAGATAATAGATTTCTATTGATAAGCCACCCAGTTCATGGTGCTTTGACCCAGCAGCCCTAGTAAGCTGATACACAAGATCACTCATTGTAGAATTACAAAAACAGAAGATTGGAAACAAATAACCATTAATAGGGAACTGATTAAATAAATTATATATCTGCATTATATATTGAATCCTATACATTTTAAACAGAAGACGTATTGTATTAATATGGAACTATCTCTAAGATAGATTATAAAATGAAAAAAAAAACAAGGCACAGGACAATCTGAATATTAAGCTACTATTTGGGTTGGGAAGAAGAAAAATATATACATAAAGTTATTTAAATCTGCTTAAAGTATCTCTGTAAGAAGAACGAACAGAGAACATTGGAGCCTCCATGGAAAGGAGCTAGAGAACTGAGGTTCTGAAGGAGGAAGATTTTAATTTTCTAACATTTTTATCTTTTGAATTTTGATCCATGAAACTGATTCAGATATAATCCATGTGTATGTGTGCATGTGTATACTAGAGAAATTAATTGAAACATACAAGCATATAATCTTGAGACAGTGAGATACAAAGGTTTTTAAAATTCTTTTTTTAATATGAATTTATTTATTTTAATTGGAGGTTAATTACTTTACAATATTGTATTGGTTTTGCCATACATCAACATGAATCCGCCACAGGTATACACGTGTTCCCCAACCTGAACCCCCGTCCCTCCTCCCTCCCCGTACCATCCCTCTGGGTTGTCTCAGTGCACCAGCCCCAAGCATCCAGTATCATGCATCGAACCTGGACTGGCTATTTGTTTCATATATGATATTATACATGTTTCAATCCCATTCTCCAAAATTCTTGTCTTCTTTTTACTTAAAGTACTACCCTGGCAATTAGATAAATGACCATATTTTTAAAATACTATGTCACTTAAAAATAGGAACATAGAAACAATAAGAAGAAGACTGTTTTGTTTTGCTTTGCTTTTTAATCAATATGGTAGCTGGAAGTACACTAATATATGTACTTTAGGAAAAAACCTCCCAGCCATATTTTGGCTTGAGAAACAGAAAACAAAAACAAGATTAAATAATTGTCATGGTTATTATAAATTCTACTTGTACTAAATCAAGGAGAATCCTTTTTTTTCAATAGATACAAATACAACAACATAGCTTAATTCATTTGCTCAAAATACATAAAGCGAAAGTTGCTCAGTTGTATCCAACTCTTTACAACCCCATGGACTATACAGTCCATGGAATTCTCCAGGCCAGAATACTGAAGTGGGTAGCCTTTCCCCTCTTAGGGGATCTTCCCAACCCAGGTCTCCTGCATTGTGGGCAGATTCTTTATCAACTGAGCCACCAGAGAAGCCCAAGAATACTGGAGTGGGTAGCCTATCCCTTCTCCAGCGGATCTTCTCAAGCCTGGAATCAAACTGGGGTCTCCTGCATTGCAAGCAGATAAACCATTATTCATTAGGATGCCACTAAAATAAAGCTGACATGCATATACTCTGTAATTTAGTCTACTTAGCACTACTTTTAACCTAATACTACAAGTGTAGTAGTAGTGAGAGTTGGACTATAAAGAAAGCTGAGTGCCGAAGAATTGATGCTTTTGAACTGTGGTATTGGGAAGACTCTTGAGAGTCCTTTGGACTGCAAGGAGATCCAACCAGTCAATCCTAAAGGAAATCCATCCTGAATATTCATTGGAAGGACTGATGCTGAAGCTGAAAACTCCAATGCTTTGGCCACCTGATGCAAAGAACTGATTAATTGGAAAAGACCCTGATGCTGGGAAAGATTGAAGGCAGGAGGAGAAGGGGACGACAGAGGATGAGTTGGTTGGATGGTGCCACTGACTCGATGGACATGAGTTTGAGCAAGCTCCAGAAGTTGGTGACGGACTGGCTTGCTGGAATCCATGGGGTCACAAAGAGTCAGACACGACTGAGTGACTGAACTGACTGACTACAAGTGTGAAGAAATAGAAGTCTTACCTTATGTAAAATATGTTAACAAACTGTATCATATCTGAAAGATTGTCTCTCAGAAGAAAGAAATAAAATTGAGGGCAGGTAGTTGAGCCCTTATCAGTTCATTAATGAACTAGCAAACTCTTCTGTATAATAGATAACATCACAGGGCCCACAGAGCTAAAGCCAGCAGTGATACTATTGTACATGGAGCAAAACAGCTCCCACAGGCACGCTCTAAGATAAACCGTGAAAAAGAAAAATCTGAATAATGTGAATTTTAATGTTGACTTTGAAAAGATTTCATTTTTCTATAGGATAATCTAGGTCAGCAATAGATCTTTACAGTTTTGCTAGTATTAAAGGTCTATAGAAGGAAAGTGCTTATAAAAAAAAAAAGACAGCACAATGTGTATTCTCTTGATTTTACAAAGCAGACAACATATCATTCATGGCCTCATATTTATCTTTAATATGCAGCTATTCAAAAATGAGGTAGTCCAAATGGGTTAGAAATAAAATCTTGTCAAACCCAGTAGAGAATTTACGAACACTAGGTAAGATTGGTTTTGCATTACAGGTAGACTTAACATCCCAGTTTCTTGAGGCAGATCCAAATGCTTCTCAGTTCTTCTTGTCCCCCTATAGCAACTGGAATAAAACTTTTGGCTGTGTTTCAAACGAGAAGACACTTTCAGTGCCCTTTGTCATGGTTTTAAAACATGTGTACAACTCTTTTGACACTCTTCCCTTAAGAGATGAGGGTCTGGGTCCCCTCCTCTGAATCTGCACTGCTCTTAGTGATGTTGTACCCACAAGAATCCTGGGGAAATAGTGCTGCACAATTCTGAGGCTAGGTCGAAAAGGCCACACAACTTCTGCTTTGTTTTCTTAGGATGCTCATTCTGGGAAAGTCAAGTGCCTTGTAAGAAATCTGACTACCTCTGAGATCACCATGCAGATGCCATGTGTAGGCAAACACAAGGTAGACAAACTTGCTGAGCTCCCAGGCAGTAGTCAACATCAACCGCAGCTGGGTGAATGAACCATCTTGGATGTCCTGCCCAGATATCTGTGTCCCAGCCAACACCTGATGTAATTACATGAGAGATCCCCCAAAAATAGTTGCCCAACTCAACCCTTCCCTATTTCCTGACTCACCCGGTAAATGAGCAAAATAAAATGATTGTTTTATGCTATTCAGTTTGGGGGAAATTTATTACAAGGCTGTAACAGTCAGTACTGCTTTACAAAAACTATGAAAAAAATAGATAATGGTTCAGCCTTTTGGTGTATATAAAATCTAGGATCTGTAATCAACCTTCATTCTCTAAAAAGCAGTTGTGTCTTTCCAGCTCTGATACACCTGAGTTCTCAATATTCCATTGGTACTCAAATCTAGAGTTTAGACTGGACTAGAAAAGATTGGGCTGAGATGCCAATAACTTCAAGAACAATTGTTGGTCTCATTTACCAGCCAATAAAATCGATCATTCATGAAAGCTGAACAAATGCTACTTTTGCAAGAAATCAGCACAGAGGAAGCCATCGTTCAGGATATGCTCAAGGGTCTAAGAATATTGACTAGCTACAAATACCTCACTTGAGCAGAGACATTACTCTCATGTCTTTTCTTATCTCTTAACATTTTCCATTCTCTATCTATATTATTCAAGGTCAGAATAAAGTTGGGAGGTTTTTTATTGGCCCCAAAGTATAGCCATTTCTAAGTATACAGGGCACATATAGAGATGGCAGAGTTCATGATAAAATTTAGATAATGGCCCATGGTTCATCCATATAACTGATTGTTGAAGGACATTTAAAGCCCCAAACCTAGATTTATCCTGCATAAAAGTGGGATGGTTAGATAGATTCAGTGAGCTTCACTTCTCACTTGATTTGCCAATGAAGCTAAGAACTTCCGGAGATGGGTGAGCATTTTTAAATGATAAATGACAACGCACCTTGGCCGCATCCATTTAGATAACCTCTATACAGCGTTAGAATGAACTTGGGCAAAATGGACTGAATTTTACAGTTCTGGGTCCAGTTCACTTATGACATTTGGCTCATCATAATGATAAATTTTCAAGCAGATAAGCAGAGGAGCCAAACCTGTGTCTCGGCTACAAAGCGATTTTAAGAACCTTCCCTGAGTTGTAATATTCTGTATGAATGATGTACTGCTTCAAAGATGTTCTGTTGCAAAGAAAATTCAGATTTCTTCTTTACAGACATGTTAATGATTTTCAATCACATAACCTCTTTTTTAGATCACTTTCTCTACATATAATATGAAATTCAAGTTATTGGTTAAAGAGCTTATTCAAAGTTAATATGAAATTCAAGTTATTGGTTAAAGCGCTTATTCAAAGTTATTCAAAAAAAGAGGTTAAAATTACAAGTCAGTTTGAGTAGTTTCAGTTTAGGAAACTTTCAGATTAAGAGCTCTGTGTGATAGATGCTAAGTCGCTTCAGTTGTGTCTGACTCACTATAGACTGTAGCCCGCCAGGCTCCTCTGTCCATGGGTTCATCCAGGCAAGAATACTGGAGTGGAATACATGCCCTCCTCCAGAGGATCTTCACAACCCAAGGATCAAAACTGTATTTCTTTCATCTCCTGCATTGGCAGGCAGGTTCTTTAGCACTGAGAGCGCCACCTGAAAAACCAGGTGATGTGATATTTATTACCTGCTTACTGCCCTTAATAACTCATTTATTGATTGCCTATTGGATGTCCTTGATAACTGATGAAAGATGGACATATACTGTGTTTTCCTGACCTGCATTCACCTCTCCTTATACTGGCAACAGAACCCTTATTTTCACTGGGGGAAATTACCCTTTCTTCATTCACATGCCATACATTTTGCATGGCGTAGACCCGGCTCCATCCCCTCCATTTCCACATGTAGACATGTATATGAGCCAAGGCTTGCCAATCAGAATTTTGGGAGTAGTGAGGGTATCACAAGTGGTGAGTGATGAATAAACAGTTCCTTCAGAGGGGTAGATGCAGGTGAACACAGGAACTCCATGGAGTCTGGAATTCAGGGGAGGGTGTGGAAAAAGGTAAAGGATGGTGGCCTTGGCTGTCTGCTGAGGAGTTTGGAATATGTTCTGGGAGCCGTATGACAGCTTTCAACAGGGAAGATAGGAGATGGTAGATGTGTTTTTGTAAAGTAACTCAGTCTGCATTGTGGAGAACGATTTTTAGGGGCCCAAGATAGAATCAGGGCAACAGTTGGGGAGATAGCTGTAGTTGTCTCAGATGTGATCATTATGTGCTGAACCAAGGTTCTGATAACGGGGAGGAAGAGAAGAAATGTTAAGGCGGGAAGAGCCGGCTGTGATTGACTGAGGAGAGGGGTGAGGGGAGGAAGAAGTACACACAGGCTGCTTAGTTACAAATCTTGAATTTGTTGTCAATCTCTTGGGGTGGGACTCATGTGTGGTTCTTTTCAGTATCTCTCATTTAGGAAGGGCTTGTTTGAATCCAATATAATGGGGTACTTAGGAGCCCAGATTCCCAAGCCAAACAGCCTGTGCTTGAATCCTAGCTCTGCCAGTTACTGACTGTGTGACTTATGCCTTTGATGCTTCAGTTTCCTCATCTGCAAAATGGAGGAGATATCAGTAGCTACTTCACAGAGTAATTGGGCATATTGAAAGAGCCATTCCATGTGTAATACTTAGGACAGTTCTGGAACATAGCAAGTACTCTACGAGTATTACAGTTATTATTAATATAGTGTACTTATAATATGTGACTCAGTGGTAAAGAATCCACCTGCCAAGCAGGAGACATATATTTGATCCCTGGATTGGGAAGATCCCCTGGAGAAGTAAATGGCAAGCTACTTCTGTATTCTTGCCTGGAAAATTCCATGGACAGAGGAGCCTGGTGGAGTGTAGTCCATGGGGTCACAGAGTCAGACACGACTTAGTGACTAAACAGCAGCAGCATATTTTCAATAAATATTATAGTAACCAATTGACATTCTCCCCAAACACATATATTCCAGGGGAAAATAAAAAGATGTCTTTTGACATGATGTTTATCTTGGTTATCTGTTTCTTGGTGCTGAAAGTTACAAGTTACTTTCTGCATATATATGTATATATCTATTATTATTATTTTAACAAGAAAAAAATGACAGAATGAAAAAATAGCTGCTAACAGGCCAGAGTCAAATTGGGAAAAGCAAGAAGCCAGAAGGCAAAAGCTGAAGCACAAGCTATTTAATATCTTTATTAATGATCTGAAGCACAAAGTAAATTGTACATTATTCTTATTTGCAGAAAATCATAAACAGTGAAAAATAGATCAACAGTACAGAATAATCTAAAGACCTTGGAGAGGCACACATGTTTAACTGTGATGAGTTCAATTTACAAAAACATAAAATAATACACTTTGGGGAAAATACAATGAAGCACAGACATAAACTGAGAATTCTTCTAAAGAGCAAAAAGGCTTAAGAGGATTTGGGATGAGAGTTGATAACAAATTCACAAGAGCTTACAATGTGCTGCTAGTAGCAGAAGAAAAAGGCAGGGGAGGTAAATAGCAGAGGAGCAGTGTGAAATTACTGAAACTGAGAGAACAGAATAATACTATGCAATAATCTAAGTTATTCCAAATCTCCCCATGATTTTCCAATTTCTGGTTTAGAAAAGTTCCTAGCAATATATCCCTCACTATGAAAATGTATGTCTTCATCTCTGTATTCCTGAAATAGCAAGGGAACATAAAAAATAAGCCTGAGCAAATGGAAATAAACAAGACTCTTTTCATAGTGGCAATAGGGCTCCCAGATAGTAATAAAACTTGTCCTTTACTTTAAGGAATTTGGATGAAAAATAATGTAGCACTATTAGAAGCTAGTTAGTGTCTATAAAGATGTAATTATTGCAGACATTGGGTTTTGCCATCATTATCTGTAAGGGAAAAATACATTGCCTTCATTTATTTATGCGGTCAGCAAATTTTATTGAGAAATAATATAAATTATCATGAAGCCAGATGTTGTACAGTGCACAGAGATCAAAAATGAATGAGATATAGTTCTTCTGCAAGAACCATGCCTTTCAAGCTGTTCATCGTAATCCCATGTGGTGAATCTACTGACAGACATACAGACAGGAATAAAGCTTTCAAACTGCATGGTGGGGACAGCAGCATGAAGCAAAGGTGGGAAATGCTCTAAGCAGCAGCAGGTCTGGGCTGAGAGATGTGAGAAGTCACACTGAAGAACCATCAGGTCCTTAAGGAGTCACCGAAGAGTGTTAAGCCAGGAAGGATAAGAGGCAGTTTGGGGTTTTATGGGGGTCACTCTGCAGCCAGCTCGGAGGCTGAATTTGAGAGAAACAGGTTTGGAGATAAATGACATCTAAGATCCCATGTATCAGGTGTTACAAGTAACATCTGGTGTTTTTACCTGTGCTGTGACCATGAGTCGACACCTTCCTTTGGTAAGAGCTGTTGGATTTCCCTTGGGGAAGATCCTTCCCCAGTGGCTTCAGGCTTGATGAGGAACTGTGGGTGGAAGACTCAGGCTAGGCTGACCATACTCATCCTTTCTCTCCAGAATTTGAATCATGAGGCAAGGGACAAATGAACTGAAAACAAAGGGAATTTCTTTACCCCTACAGCAATGTCCTCACGAAACTGGGTTTTTTTTTTTCCTCCTATTTCCCCTGCACCCCCTTACTGCCTTTCTGTGCCCTTGCTGGCCCCTCCATAGGCCTCAGCTTTTCCCCCCGGATTCTGAGACCCACTTCTTTTAAGCTTTTAGTTTCAGTTAGCCAAATTCCCATTATGTTACCTGCAACTAAAGGAGACAAACTAATAAAGGTGTGAGAAATAGTTAAAATAACCAGGGCACAGGGGCTCCCCTGGGGGCTCAGCGGTGAAGAATTTGCCTGCCAATCTCTGACCTGGGAAGATTCCACGTGCCATGGAGCAAGTAAGCCTGTGTGCCGCAGCTACTGAGCCTGCACTCTGGAGCCTCGCAGCTGCAGCTCCTGGGCCCTTATGCCACAACTGCTGAAGCTCGTGTGCCTAGAGCCTGTGCTCTACAGCAAGAGAAACCGCCGCAACGAGAAGCCTGCACGTGGCAACTAGAGACTAGCCCCTGCTTGCTGCAACTGCAAAAAGCCTGTGAAGCAATGAAGAGCCAGTGTAGGCAAACTTAAATAAACAAATAAAATTATTAAAAAAGGAAAAATAAGCAGGCCATAGTTTCTATGTTTTAAACTATTCTTTATTAAGAAGTATGGCTAGGAATATATATATTGTACATACATAGTTTTATATATATATATACATATATACTGAAGAAGGAAATAGCAATCCACTCCAGTATACTGCCTGGAAAATCCCATGGACAGAGGAGCCTGGAAGGCTACAGTCCATGGGGTCGCAAAGAGTCGGACACGACTGAACGACTTCACTTCACTTCATACATATATATATAGCTATATATAGAGTCTAAAAGAGTATGTACAGTTTCTAAAAGAGTATATATATATATATATATATATATATTTCTTTTTTTAATTTCTGAAAGAGTATATACCAAATTGCAAACATTACAAAGTTCTACAACTGGCAAAAAAAAAAAAAAATAGCAAGCATTCATAAACTATTTCAAATGCATCATTCCAAAAAATTATTTGTGAAATTCCTGTTTTTAAGGCACAAAGTAATTTAACTTTCAAAGATATGGGTTTTCCCAGCTAGCATTGGAAAATGTTTAAAGCTCTACTCCAAATGCCTTAAAAGCATATTGAAGGGACATGTAAAATCAAGTCATGATATTAAAACTATTGAACAGTGGGCTCCCCAAGCATTTTCCCTTAGGAAAAATAGGTAGAGTACTTAAAATTATTTTTTCCATTAGGTATAGAAATGAATGAATTTGAAATTATTGAGTACCCAACATTGCAGCACAGAGGAATAATGTTCCGGAAGTCTTACTTAAATTACTGACATCAGATATTTGAAAATGAATGACTATGAAATCTGCCTACAGGTAAGACACCATGTATGCAATTATTCGTTCAATTTCAACTAGAGAGACGTGCTTTTAAAAGCTTAAAATGAAAAGTTTTTTATATTACATTAGCCATTGTAAGTATAATTGTACAATCATGGACACAGGGCCCTTCTCTTTCTCTAATAATTGGATATTGTAAAGTGAGAATCACCCCCATCCAGGAGTTAAGTACCAGCAAAATATGTAACATCTGGCTATGCTCTTGTTTAAAAATCTTTAAGGATTCTCCATTTCCCTCAGAACTAGTTCACGCTCTTTATATGTAACTTTCAAGGATGTCTGTCAATTGACAAAATCTTTCAAATTTTGAGCTGAGGCATTGACCAAAATGTGCTCAATCCTACTCTACTCTCTTGCCCCAGGATCCCTTTCTTGTGTGCTCTTCCCCCACTGCCACTGTTTCCATCTGTCTGTCTGCATAAAGCCAGTCAGTCCTTTAAAGATCACCTTAGAGTTCATCTCCTCTAAAAAAGATCATTGCAGCCATCAAACCACTCTGATTTATTTTTCTTTAAGCTCTTCTTACCAATCACTGGCATGGATCAAACATCATTTTATGTCACTATTTTTTCTTTTTTTCTTTGATCATATCATGTGACATGTAGGAACTTACTTCCCCCAACCGGGGATCGAACTGCTTTTGAGCACAGCATCTTAACCACTGGACTACCAGGGAAGTCTGCTATCTTTCTTGGTACATGTTCACCTATCACTTCCATGACTAGAGCATTTATTCATTCATCAAATATTGCCTGAATTCCTACTCTGTGCAGACGTGGTCCTTCATACAGAGAATCCAACAGTGAGCAAATGAGATATAGATACATATAATCTGGTTGGGGAGAGAGATGGGAATTGATCTTTTTTATTAAATAACCAAACAGTTGAGAAAGAATTTTATTGTACCCATGAAGATAACTCTAGCTTCAAGTGACAAAATCTTCACCTCAAATTGGCAAAAACAGTTTGGACGTTTGCCACCTCTCAGGGGACATTTGACAGTAGGGTGACTCCACCTGCTTGCAGATATCTCAGTGCTGCCTGACTCTTTCTGTGGTCTCCATCCACAAGCTGGCAGGACAGCACGAGAGCAGAAGCTGTTGGTGGCAGCTCATTCTGGTCAGCAGAGGCAGAAAGATACTGTTTCCTCCTGAGTCCTCTCCTTAACAGCAAGAAACACTCCCCGCAGCCACCTGGCACACATCGCTTTCCGTTTCATGGTCCAAAACCTGGCTATGCACCCATTCCTTAACGAATCCTTGTCAAGGAGATTCACTATGAGATGGAAATAAGGTCATACTCACCTGAGTCACATAGGGAAGGGCAGATAGCTGAACAAAATTCAGGCATTTTACTAAGGAAAAAGTTTGGTGATTAATGAATGGTGATTAGGCACCTATCTGTGCCTGATGCAACTATCTACCAACCACGACTCCGTGCCATGACAGGAGGAAACATGATGTCATGAGAATAGCACAGGAACAGGACACAGACTGCAGGACTGTGGAGTGAAGTGGTCAGATTCGCGAGAGATTCAGGAGGTGAAGTTGACAGGCCTCAGTGAATCAGACACCGTGGTAAGGATAGCAGCTCCAGAGAAGATGACCTCCAGTCTTCTGGCTTGTATCTACCTTGAATAAGTCAGATAGAACTAGGGCCATTTCCCAAGCTAGAAAACACTAGAAGGAGACCAAGTTTGGAAAATAACTTTATTATTTTGTTGCATGTGTGTGCTTTATTATCCTTTGAGACATCCAGGAAATAATGTCCACGAAGCAGTCGGGTGTATGGGTTTGGAGTTAGGGGAGTGATCAGGCTGAAGAGGTAAATTTGTGAAACATCTGTTTGTAAGAGGTCATTGAAGCTGTGGGCATGAGTAAGATTTTCCAGACAAATAAAGTGAAGAGAGTAAAGGAGGTGACTCAGGACTGAGTGCTGAGGAGCCTCAACATTTAACGTCCAGAAATAAAAACTGAAAGGGGGATAGAGAAGGAACTGCTGGAAGGTAATGCCCTACATACCCTACACAGTACACGTATATCATATTTCTTGATTGACTATGGTTACTCTTTCCATTTAAACTCAATTAATGATCATCACAATTAGCACCTTTGAAAAGTACTGTTATTCTCAAATTATCTCCAGTGTACAATTTAGCACTTCATTTTCCCGTATGCATTACAACTGTGTAGAACTGCACATCTCCTGCATGCTTCTGTTTATTTCCCAGCCAGACAGTAAGCTCTCCATTGGCAGTGACCAGCTCTTATATTTTATTTCCTTTGCTCTCAAGATCATAACACAATTTTCTTCCCACAGAAGACATTCAACAGATAATTAAATTAATTCTAACACATCCCGTACGTTTATTTTTATTTTATTTTTTTTGGCCATGCTGCACAGCAGGCAGAATCTTAGTTCTCCAACCAGAGATGAAAACTGTGCCCCATGCAGTGGAAGCGTGGGGTCTTAACCATTGGACCACCAGGGAAGTCCCTCTCGTACATTTATAATGTCCTTCATTCTAGGCTATGGAAAAGGCTTACTCTTCTTGTTCTGAGTTTAGTACCAGGCCTACCTGATGGTACAGTATAAAGAACTAAGATAAGGAACCAACCAGTCTGTTTCTAATCCATACCCATCACATTCCCAATATCAAGATTATCAAAAGGCATTTTTTTTTACTAACTATGCCTTTGCCATTTAATCTGCAGCTTCTCATTATTTTTCTAATAGAATGGTTAATAATTTACAAAGTACAAAAATGAAGATTGTGACTTCCAAGAAACATGACCCCTCCCTTTTTTAACTAGATAAGAATTGCTAATAACATTCGACTGCTGTCACTATTCTAATTTTATGCTCCTAAAATGCGTTAGAACTCATTTCTTCTCTGTCCCTTCAATGGCCAACTTTTCAAATTAATTTTAGAAACTCAATGCATAATGACTGTAGGCCATCCCACTGTTAAGAAGCTTGGTCTTAAACACAACCTGTGGTCATTCAGCCAACATCTGTCCACTTTGGCATCTCCAGTGGAGATATAACAAAAGCAGTTGTCTCAGGAACCTTGGAATCATTTTAAGTAAAGCAACAGGAAAATCCCTATTCAAATGGGCAACATAAAAACATTAAAATGTCACTGTCTGAAGAGGGAAATTAAGAGGGAAATATTTTCACTCCAATCATCAGGAAAACAGAGGAGACATGGTAAGGTCAGCAGTGAAGAAGAGTTAGTGACCACCGCTAACAGGTCTTGCCATGAAAATAGCCAAGCCAGAAACTCCAGAAGAGTTCTTGCCAAGTCTGTTGAAATTCCATAGCAATATCTCTGACAGTTTAAAGTAGGGGAAAAAAAAAAAAAAACTGCCCCACATTTTCATCATTTGTAAGGACACAAACACAGAAGTGCAGGGTGTGTTATAGATGCGTTGTTGTTGTTCACTCCCCAAGCCATGTCTCACTTTTGCGCCAGGCTACAGCACACCAGGCTCCTCTGACCTTCATTATCTCCCAGAGTTTGCTCAAATTCATGTCCATTGAGTCTGTGATGCCACCCAACCATCTCATCCTCTGCCATCCCCTTCTCCTTTCACCTTCAATCTTTCCCAGCATCAGAGTCTTTCCCAATGAGTCAGCTCTTTGCATTATGTGACCAAAGTATTGGAACTTCAGCATCAGCCCTTCCAATGAATATTCAGGATTGCCTTCCTGAATATAGACTGGTTTGATCTCCTTGCTGTCCAAGGAACTCTCAAGAGTCTTCTCGAGCACTACAATTCAAAAGCATCAATTCTTTGGCACTCAGCCTTCTTTATAGTTCAACTCTCACATCTATACACGACTACTGGAAAAACCATAGCTTTGACTACATCAGCCTTTGGTGGCAAAGTAGTGTCTCTGCTATTTAATACACAAAGTTTGTCATAGCTTTTCTTCCAGGAAGCCAGCGTCTTTTAATTTCATGAATGCTTTGTACCAACCTGTACATTTACCTGCTTCGTATCCTAAAGCTCTGTGCCCAGTAGGCCATCAGTTAGGCTGTCAATCAATCTGCACACCAATATTGAGAGCCTTCTGAAAGTCCATGTGGAGAGGAGGGAGGTGAGGCTGTGGAAGCAAGTTTTCCAATCTGGCGCCTTTCATTAAATTCCAGAGTCACTTGTCTTTGTCTCTGTATTAAAAGAAATGATTTCACGTCCAGTCCCTCCTTGAAAAAGTGACAGAATTCAACTATGCAGTATTCATTAGCTCTTTTTGGCAATCCCATTAAGCTAATGGAAAATCAGGTACATTTATATGCAATTATTAGATATTGAAAAATTAGAAAATGTCCAACATCTCTTTTTATAGCACACACATATTTCCAGGTTTCCCTCTATGGTTGTGAAATAAACACATGCAGCTGAGACATGTCTGTAACCCGCTGTAGAACTGGTAGGTTTTCAGTTTGCTGCATTTACCTGCCATGTGACAAGCAGTCAGTTAGAACTGCTTTTGTTGGTTTAACTTTCCTGTACTTTTTCAAGCAAAGCTATGCAATTACTAACCCCAAATTTACCCAAAGTAGGAGAAGGTTTGAGGGGTCGCCTGAAGTGGGGAACTGTGTTCCATTTCTATACTTCTTGTCATGGCCACCAAAAGGGCAGTGATTGAGAGACAGGTCTGCATTAGTGGTTAACAGTGCTCACCCTGGAGACACCTAGGGTCACCCAGGTGACTTAGAGGCATCTGCTTCATGTGTCTGAGCCTCAGCCTGTTTATCTGTAAAATGAAAATAATATTAGTGTGAAAGCCAGGCACATTAGCCTCAGGAACAAAACTTAAGAGGATGCCCAAAACTCAGACATCAAGGAAAATCACATTTTAATCCAATACTTTAAGAAATCAAACTGAAAATCTACAACCACCTTTTTTTTTTTTACTTTATTTATTTTAATAGAGAGATAATCTCTTTACAATATTGTGTACAGCCACCTGTTTTGGTACATAAAGTTTTATTGAAACAAAGGCCAGCATTAGAGTCTAGCAAGTGAGTCAGGGTCATACAAGTCCAGACTCAGTTCTGTCTTTATTTAAAATGTTGACATTTTGTTTAGCCTGATTTGTAGACATGGATTATGGGATTTTAAAATACTGTCTTAAACTATGATTTATCTCAGTTACTGGTTTTCGACAGTCACTCACTTGACTGTAGCCCCAGTTGTCACTAGTACCCATAGCCTGGTGTTACTGGAAAGACTGAATGAGACAGTGCCTCTAGATATTAGCTGTTGGCCGCTCTTGTGACCCCATCATTCTGTCCACCCCCTCACTCCCAGTCCTCTTGGTCCACCCCAGCTACAGTGCACAGGGTTCAGATGTGCTGACAACTCCCCACCTCAGGTGCCCGGTCTCTCTCCTTCTCTATCTGAGGCTTCTCTCCCACAACAGGGGTGCTTACATAGCCTTGAGTGAGACATTCAGAGATGCCAGAAATTTAATGCCTCTGAAGGGAACCCTCAACCAATGAGAACAGTTGGTTGATGGACAAATAGGCCATGGGGACTTCCCTAACAGTTCAGTGGTTAAGACTCCATCCACATTTCCAATGCAGGGGGTGCTCACTTGATCCCTGGCCAGGGAGCTAAGATTCCACATGCTGTAAAACATGGCCAAAAACAAAAAAATACGTCCTTCGTTATATGGAGGTTTCTTCCTACAGGCTGTTGACAAGCAGGACTAGGATGAAACAAGTGAGGCACTCTCTGAGGAGCAAACGTTAAGGGGGTACCCCAAAACTCAGTGTCAGGATAGAGATTTTCTTTTTTTTTATTGTTATAATTGACATATTAGTTTCCGGTATATAAATAATCATTCAGTATTTGTACACATCACAAAGTGATCACCGTAAGTCTAATTAATATCCCTCACCATGCATAGTTACAAAAAATTTTTTTCTTGTGATGAAAAGTTTTAAGACCTACTCTCCTAGCAACTTTCAATATGCCTTGCAGTGTTACTAACTGTACTATGCAGGACATTATATTCTCTGTCTTATGTTATAATTGGAAGTTTGTACCTTTTGACAGCCCTTCACTCTTTTTTCCCATCGCTCACCATCTCTGACAACCAACAATCTGTTCTCTGTGTCTATGAGCTTGATTTTGTTTGTTTGTGGTGGTGGTGGTGGTTTAGATTCTATATAAAAGTGAGATCATATCATATTTGTTTTTCTCTGTCTGACTTATTTCACTTAGCATAATGTCTTCAAGTTTCATCCATTAACACAAATGGTGAGATTTTGTTTTTATGACTGAATAATATTCCATTGTATGAATATACCACAACTTCTTTATCCATTCACCCACTGATGGACCCTTAGATTGTGTTCATGTCTTGGGTACTTGCCAATTATGCAGCAATGAACATGGAAATATATATACCTTTATAAGTTAATGTTTTTGTTTTCTTTGGACAAATGGAAATTGTCCCAGAAATGGAATTGCTGCTTCCCAGGTGGCACTCGTGGTAAAGAACCCAGCTACCAATTCAGGAGACTTAAGAGACACTGGTTCGATCCCTGGGTCGAGAAGCTCCCTTGGTGGGGCAACCCACTCCCTTATTCCTGCCTGGAGAATCCTATGGACAGAAGAGCCTGGAGGGCTACACTCCATGGAGTCGCAAAAAGTTGGACATGACTGCAGAAACTTGCCACGTCCCATGGTAGTTCTATTCTTAACTTTTTGAGGAAACTCCATATTTTCCATAGTGACCGTGAGAATTCACAATCCTACCAATAGTACACAAAGTTTCCCTTTTTTCCACATCCTTGCCAACACTTGGTATTTTCTTTTTGATAATAGCCATTCTAACGGGTGTAAAGTGATATTTCATCGTGGTTTTGACTTGCATTTCCCTGATTATTAGTAATGTTGAAAATATTTTCATTACCTATGTGTCTTCTTTGAAGAAGTTTGAAAGATATTTGTTTATTTGGCTGTGCCAGGTCTTACTTGCAACATGCAGGATCTTTAGATGCAGCACACAAAATCTCACTTGGGGCATGTTAGATCTAGTTCCCTGGCCAGGGATCGAACCCAGGCCCCCTGCATTGGCAACTCAGAGTCTTAGACACTGGACCACCAGGAAAGTCCCCTTGAATAGAGTTTAATGCAATATTTAAAAAATAATGAACCATAATATTTAAGAACAGAAACTAAGATTGATTTGAGGTTGGTACAAGTCTTACACTCCACATCCTTTCATCTCAATCCTGAAAGTAGAGCTAGAAATTTAGAGTTTCGGAATTAATATAAGAAAGAAATGGGGAGAAATAATGAGAGAAAAACTAAGCTCCAACATGCCAGGGATTCTCTTCATTTTCCATTCCCAACATCATAACACATTTCCCTAACAACAAACTACTCATTACATATGAAAATTATGACTGCAGTGTTTTTGCAAAGCAGACAATGAGGTGTGATCAAACACATTTGGCCCCAAAAGCAATTTTTCCCTTTAGCCAAAAATCCTTTTTTTTACTTCCTTGATAAGAGAAGAAAACAAATTCACATACGTGAAGCAAATGAAAGGTCTCCATGTGTGTTTTAATTACTTAGTTTCTCCAATTCAACCTAGTTTTTAAAGAGAAGCCAAGTAGAGCCTGTCAAGAGCACGTATGGTTTGCCTAGTTCAGTGGATGTTGAAAGCTAACTCTTTTCTTGTTTATACTCAATGCCTGACAACTTAAGAAAATCTAAACATAAGACTTTCCTCTCCACAATCCTTCACAGTGGCACAGGATTTTAATATTTTTCTTGTTCTCACCAGTTTTACCTCACTCTGACATGGAGCCAAGTGCTTGGGAAAATCAGTGCTTTTGCTGCCAAGGGGCATTGGAAGGGCTGTCTGGAACAGAGATGCATGGGAAATGTAGTTTGTTTTATATTTACCTCTAAGATTTCCATAAAAAAACATGTTATCTTAAATAATCCTAGAGGGCTTGGAATGTAAAACATATGTCTTTGCTCTGTCAGAAGTGCAGCATCTTCGATGTCTTCTTGATCTTGGCACAATTTCCTGGGAGAACCTACATTCATTCATGTAACACCTCACTGAGCTCTTTCTATTCAACCTAAGACATAATCTTCCTTGCTTCTCCACTTGTTTTCCACTGCTGCTGCCTCTATGATTATGTCACAACCAGCCAGCATTTCTTTCAACTCAGGATATTAGCTTCATCCTATTTGCATCTAAAATCTGAAGACGCATTCCCGGGAGAATCCATGCAGAAAGCACTGATGAAAGTCAATAATAAATAAGACTAGCTGTGATGGCCCACTAAATTCAGCAGTCCTCTGGTAAACTTCCTGAAAATAAATGCAGGTTGTAAAGGGGTGGTTTTTTTCCCAAATAAATTTCAAAGTATTTTAGTCAAACACTCAATAAGATATTAAAAGATGAGCAAGATTTGGTTTTCCTTCTTCAGCAAATATCATATCCTATTAAGCTACATTAACTTGGTATAAAATGAATCCTATTTTAATACAAGTTAGATATCAAAAACAAATCTTTTTTTTTTAAGGAACTAGGAAATATGTTAACTAAAGTGCTAACCACACTGTGAAACACTCAAGTAAATGGGTGTCATATTGTCAAAATGCATAAAAGTTCAACACGCTTACCTAAACACAAATGTTGCCTCTGAAGAAAATATTAAACAATTATACACCTTGAAATCTAAGCTATTCTAGTGTAGTTGGAGTCATTTGTGGAGAAAACCAGTTGGAAAATTAGTCTTAAAAGCAAGTGTTAAATTAGTGTTATAAAAGTAAAATCTGAAACTGAAGAAATTGGCTAGATTTTTTTAGAAGATTGAACAAACATGATCATATTGGAAAAACTTGTATTGGTTGCTTAGTTTTTGTCCTGTCAAAATTAGAATTTCCTTTAAACACTCTTGAAGTCTCTTGTGAATATTTTTCAAAATATATTAAGGGTGAATCAATCATATGGCTTCAGGAATGCCATATTCTGGTTAACTTAACCAGAAAATCTTTTTGCTCCAACCCTTACTGTTGAAATTCTTACTGAAACGCCTTTTTAAGGAAAGTGTACTAAGTTTCACCTTCCCTTGAGAATCTATCATCTTGGATGACTAAGCACCACACACAGCTCAGAAAGTAAAGCAAAGATTTGGTTGCACAGGTACAGATATCAGGGTCTATTTGGGGTTGAGGGGTGATGGTATAAGCCACTTATGCCCCCTACTCTCCCTCACCTTATTGAGATTTTAAAAGCCTGCCTGACCTATTTGCAGTCAGATTTTTTAAAGGCGGAAGTGGAGGGAGTACTGTATTAGTCAGGGTTCTCTAGAGAAACAGAACCAATAGAGAATGAACAGATGTAGTCTAAAAAAATTGGCTCCCATGGTTTTGAAGGCTGGCAAGTCCAAAATCTACATGGTAGTTAAGCAGGTTAGAGGCCCAGGGAAGAGCTGAAGTTGAAGCTTGAGTCTGGAGGCAGATTTCTGTCAAGGGAGATCAGTCGATTTTAGGTAGGGCCCTCCCACAGTGCAAAGGGTAACCTGCTTTACTCAGTGTCTACTGGTGTAATTGTTAATCTCATCTAAAAATAACTTCAGGGCAATCTCTAGATTAGGGTTGGACCAAATACACTTGACCCTTGAACAACATAGGTTTGGACTGCATGGGTCCAGTTACATGCAGAAATTTTTTCAGTAAATATGCAGAGTTCTAGATAATCAAAGATTTGTTGAATCTGTGAATAGTATGCAGATTAGCCAAGGGTTTTGTTTTTGTTTTCTTTTAATTAGCTGGTTTAACTATCTCTTTACAAGCCACAAAGCATTATGTGCATGGTGAGTGTTCTAATGTTCCATAGTTTTGCTCTGGAAATTTTGTGAGACATCTGGGAAGTGGTAGAAAGATATCCTGGTGCATAATAATAATTAGTAATAATTGAGTACTAAGATAATGCTGTGAAAGTGCTGCACTCCATATGCCAGCAGATTTGGAAAACTCAGCCATGGCCACAGGACTGGAAAAGGTCAGTTTTCATTCCAATCCCTAAAAAAGGCAATGTCAAAGAATGCTCAAACTACTGCACAATTGCACTCATCTCACACGCTAGTAAGGTAATGCTCAAAATTCTCCAAGCCAGGCTTCAACTGTGCGTGAACCATGAAATTCCAGATGTTCAAGGTGGATTTACAAAAGGCAGAGAAACCAGAGATCAAATTGCCAACATCCGTTGGATCATTGGATCATAGAAAAAGCAGGAGTTCCAGTAAAACATCTACTTCTGCTTTATTGACTATGACAAAGCCTTTGACCGTGTGGATCACAACAAATTGGAAAATTCTTAAAGAGATGGCAATACCAGACCACCTGACCTGCCTCTTGAGAAATCTGTATGCAGGTCAAGAAGCAACAGTTAGAACTGGACATGGAACAACAGACTGGTTCCAAATAGGAAAAGGAGTACGTCAAGGCTGTATATTGTCACCCTGCTTATTTAACTTATATGCGGAGTACATCATGAAAAACGCTGGGCTGGATGAAGCACAAGATGGAATCAAGATTGCTGGGAGAAATATCAATAACCTCAGATATGCAGATGACACCACCCTTATGGCAGAAAGTGAAGAAGAACTAAAGAGCCTCTTGATGAAAGTGAAAGAGGAGAGTGAGAAAGTTGGCTTAAAGCTCAACATTCAGAAAACTAGGATCATGGCATCCGGTCCCATCAGTTCATGGCAAATAGATGGGGAAACAATGGAAACAGTGACAGACTTTATTTTGGGGGGCTCCGAAATCACTGCAGATAGTGACATTACTTTGCTGACAAAGATCCATCTAGTCAAAGCTATGGTTTTTTCAGTAGTCATGGATGGATGTGAGAGATGGACTATAAAGAAAGCTGAGCACCGAAGAACTGATGCTTTTGAACTGCAGTGTTAGAGAAGACTCTTGAGAGTCCCTTGGACTGCAAGGAGATCCAACCAATCAATCCTAAAGGAAATCAGTACTGAATATTCATTGGAAGGACTGATGCTGAAGCTGAAACTCCAATACTTTAGCCACCTGATGCAAAGAACCGACTCTTTGGAAAAGACCCTGATGCTGGGAAAGATTGAACGTGGGAGGAGAAGGGGATGACAGAGAATGAGATGGTTAGATGGCATCACTGTCTCGATGGACATGAGTTTGAGCAAGCTTCGGGAGTTGGTAATGGGCAGGGAAGCCTGGCATGCTGCAGTCCATGGGGTCGCAAAGAGTCAGACACGACTGAGTGACTGAACTGAACTGAATTCAGTACCCTAGGCACCTTCTGTGCATTGCCTCATTTTATCTTTCTAACAACTCTCTGAAGTAGATAGTACTATATTTTCATTTCACAGATGAGAAAAGTAAGAACTAGGGAGGGAAAGATACCAGCCCAAGCTCATCCAACAAGGAAGGGGCAGAACAGTGAGTCACAGTCAGGTCCACAGAATAGCAAAGTCCACGTTCTTATATACTGTACTCAATTGCATCTCTGTTTTCCTTCATTAATTCTCAAGTAGGTATCGATGGTGAACTATAAATAAACTGTGTGCTATTTGGACTACCAATAAATAGGAAATGACAAGCTGAGAAGTATTGCTGCTCTGTTCCCTTCCCCTCTCTCTTCTGCTTTCCCACTTAAGAAACCCAGCCAGGCCATCTACTGCATGCCGATTGTGTTGTCACTCCCTCATATATTTCCTTGAATGGTTGCTGGAAAGTAAAATGAAATCATCATTCGGGCACAGAAAGGCAATTTAAGTATAAACAGCCCAAATAGGCAATACTGATCAAGGGAGCTAAATGTAACACGTATAACATGAAATACTGTACATGGGAGGGTTCAAAAGATGAAAAGCCATCATCCAAAGTCTAACTTGCACACAAACGCAAATCATTCTACTCCTTAAGTGTTCATGGAAGAGTGGATCAAGGAAATAATGCATTTATGCTCTCAAGAAGCTCAGACTCTTGTTGGAGAAATAAAAGTCTCCTGGATTAAACTGTTAAGGGAAAAAAAAATCATTCAGTCATAGTTCAGTACCAATAATAAGTGTTTCAGAGGCCTCTGGGTAAGAAAGGAAATGTGGTTAATAATTGGCCTCAGTCTTCTAGTTTCTCCAAGACAACCTTAAGTAAAGCTGGACTCCCACCAAGAGGTGATGGAAATCAGTTTGCTTTCAAAAGTGGCATATCTCTGCCAGAAACTTCAGGTCAATAAAGCACTGAGAACATCCTGCTGTGACTCTCCAAATGGTTGTCTTCTCAAGATTTGCCTCCACAAGTGGCACCCAAGGAAATAAAAGCAACCATGAGTGTCATCAACGTTAAATAATAATATGGCCAGGTTGGTGGTGGCGCTGGCTCTGGTCTCCAGGACCTGTGGGATTTGGACATAGACCAGGGCATCCTGCCACAGCTTCTAGATGGCCCATGAAGGCAGGGTCTGTGTCTGGTGCGCTCCTCTGCCCCCAGTGCCAGAGGCATTGCCTGGCATGCAGGGAGCTCTCAATAAATCAACCAAATGAATGAAGCTACCCAATCCAGTGGAAAACTAAAGACTACTTTGGGGACAGTATTCACTTCTGTAGATTCTTCCTATGTCTTTATGATTCTCATTTCAAGCAGAGAGCCAGACTTTGGGCTTTCTTGTCTCAGGGGAGATCTGACGGCAGCAGCAATTCCTGTCTTGTGTGGAAACCCAAAGTCACTGAAATGATTATTGTGGGTTTTCTGGAATTGGTGGAGAAGAGAGGGAAGCATTTCTCAGAGAAGATGGGGAACAGGACAAATGTTGGGGATCCTTTGTTTAGTTGGGATATAAAGCCTAACCATGACAGCATTCTGGGAGCACTAAGATCTCAGAGAGTCCTACTCTGAGGTGCTTAAGCAGGCTGGAAGCCAGGTGCCCAGGTTCCACCTCTGCCCCAACTCTGGTGGCTTAGCCTGAGAAGGCCCTGCAGCATAACAGAATGGTACCCCATGCTCTCTTTAAGACCATGGGAGACCTTTGCACAGCATCCTTGGTACAGGGTGGTGGGAGGGAATATGAGGAAAAAAAAGTGTTCTGGTAATAACTGAGGCTGAAATCGGACTAACTATGGCAAGATGAGAAAGCTTAAGCAAAGATTTAAGAAAATCATGAAATGCAATCATTCTTCCACATGTGAGATTGTAGGTGGCAAGTCATGACTGACATAGTCACTTGGTATACAAATTGCAAGCATGTGTAAAGTCCCCAACTGCTGATGTACTTATCACTTGGTGAAGCCTGACAAGTTGATGAATATCACTTAGTAGGAAGCGCATCCATGCAGAACTGTGCTGGGGCGTGGGGATGCCAACGTCAACTCTACTGTGGGACAAGACTGACAGAGGGGCCTGGCTTCAGTCACACAGGGCTCCAGTTTGGAGCCTCAGGGCAGGATACTCCACAGGAGGCCAAATCCAGCAGTTTCTTCAGCCCCTTCTTGCCTGACTACTCAAATTGTACATCAACTCCCAAGGATTTAGATGTTCATTTTGGTGCTGGAATTTATGCTTCAGCATTGCAGCCATTCCACTGCCTAATGATTGGCACCTAATTAATGCTAATAATGAGGCTTCCTAGGCCCCTCAGTGGTAAAGAATCCACCTGCCAATGCAGGAGACACAGATTTGATTCTTGGGTTGGGAAGAGCCCCTGGAGAAGCAAATGGAACCCACTCCAATATTCTTGCCTAGAAAATCCCATGGACAGGGGAGCCTGGCAGGCTACAGTCCATGGGGTCTCAAAGAGTTGGACACGACTTAGCAACTAAACAACAACAATAACAATTAGTGCTAGTAATAGCAACACAAGCAACAACAACAATGATGAAAGTAACAAAAACAATAATAGTGATAATATTGCTGAATTCATACTATTGCCAGGGAATGTGCTCATCTCTTTACATGATCAGTCAGGTGAAACACAAACAACAAAAAAACCCTCTTACGTTACCATTTTACAAAGGAGAGGATTAGTTTTATCTCTACTTTGAAGACCAAGAAATGGAGACTTTGAACTGCTTAAACTACCCCAAGGTCCCAAATTAGCAGATAGTAAAGGCAGGATTATGATCCAGGCAATCTGATTCCAGAGCTCCTGGTTTTAGTTACTACAGAAGATGCCTTTGCTTTAGTATGCAGTAATTAACAAATAAATAAATGCTAATGCTCAGAGATGACCCCAGGTTCAGGGTAACGTACTTTGCAAACTACAAAGATTGACATAGGCCAAACATGTCGTGTCCCCTGATTCCCCAGTTTCCCATGAAATGCTGGCAAAAAGGCAATCACTATCCACCTTATCTCCCTGCCTCCAGGTAAACTTCCTTTGGTCTAAAGGAATACTATTCTCCATCCAGACATACACTGCAGCAACCAAGGGGGCATTCTTCCTCCCATGACCCAGACCACTCAGCTTTAGACATTTCCAAGAGGGGCTGTCGTGTGGGCTTGGCGTAGCTCCCCTGGGAAGATATATCACATCTGCAGGAAGGAGGTAGTTTAAAGTGCAAAATATAACATTTTATATTAAAATATAAAAACTTCAATATTATTTATTTATAAAAATATTTTTTGAAAAGCACAAATCACATACTGTTTTATAACATATCCTATGTGAAAGACCCTATGGAAAAGACTCTAATGCTGGGAAAGATTGAAGGCAAGAGGAGAAAGGGGTGGCAGAGAATAAGATGGTTAAATAATACGTCCATTCAATGGACATGAATTTGAGCAGACTCTGGGAGATAGTGGAGGACAGAGGAGCCTGGTGTGCTGCGCTGCGGTCCATGGGGTCACAAAGTTAGTGACTAAACAACAACAAAAACAACAAGAGCTAACACCTCTGTGAGAGGAGCCCTTATCTTAGTTTGGGTTTCCGAAGTAAGAATTTATGCGAAAGTAAAGGAAATGGCAACCCAATCCAGCATTCTTTCCTGGGAAATCCCATGGACAGAGGAGCCTGCCGGGACAGAGTCCATGGGGTCACAAACTGAGTCAACTCAGTTGGATGCAACTAAGCAACTAAACAACAAGGGAATAGGAACCCTTATTTTAATTTGGGTTCCCAAGCTCAGAATTTCTGTGTAAGTGTTAAAGTGTTCCATGACTAGTAGGTGTGGAGAGAGAAATGAGAAAGCAGAGTAGGGAAGGGAAGAAGAGGGAAGAAGATTGCTATATAAGCAAAGCCTCCACTCAAAGAGGTGGTTCACCCCTCAGAGGAGCTCTGGAGATCATGTATGTCAGTGATTATCAAAGTGTGGTCCCCAGACCAGCAGCATCACCCAGAAATTTGTTAGAAGGGCAAATTCTCAGGTCTGCACCCCAGACCTGCTAAATGAGAAACCCTGAGGTAGGACCAGTATGTTGGACTTTACCAAGCCCTCCTGAGATTGTGATGTAGGACACCTCAGAGTTGTCCTGATCAGGCAAGGGAGCCAAGAGTGTTTAGACTCCACAGCTGTCCATAATTAGTTCTGTGCTGGGTGGCCAGAGTGGAGGGAATGTTTAGTGGGAGAGAAAACCCACAAGCAGCAGGTGGCAAGAGATTCCAGAGAGACTCGGGGTGGGGGAGGTCCCTTCTTTTCAAATTGGTCAGTGAGGCAGTGTGACTTGCCCAAGGCCACACAGTTGATCAGTGCCAAAGTCAAGATTCACGTCTACTTCCATCTGACATGAGAACCAGTCTTTTAATCAAAACACCACAGTGCTTTCAGAGGGCATGAATGAAAAAATTGATGGGCAGATACCACCGCATCAGCTCAGGGGCCCCTCCTCTTCTCTCCCCCACTCCACCCCCACCTCTAGCTCTTTTCCTCAAGTAAACACTCTCTATGAATGAACTGTCACTTAGGTTTAAACTATCAATGAAGTAAGTAAGTAAGAGTATCTACCTGCCTATCAGCAATAAAGCTGCGTTCCTTATTTAGAGTCTGCCATGGTCTGTACCCTAACAAATCGGTGAAGGCAGAAGAATTTTTTTCTTAGTTTGGGAGTGTGAAAAAGACATTCTAAATACAATACCAGAAATAGAAAGGCTTGCCTTCTAGTCCTACCTGTAGTGGGACCTATTTATATCCTGATGAGAGGAAACATGTAAAATGAAGATTATATAAATTGGTTTTGCAAGTAATCCAATATAACTGCTTGGAAACAATCATGATCTGTGGAAGATTTTCTAAATAATAACTTTTATAGTGCTAATGTAGCAACAACCAAGGAAACTGGGAGAAGAGTTACTTCATAAATGTGGATTATTGATTGATTGACAAACTGCCATGTAACATGTACTGCAATTTTTCTCAATTTGGGTTTCATAGGCACCCCAAGAGTTCATAGACTTTACATTGCAGTTCACATGTTACACAAGTATTTTATATTTTCACCTAAATTATGATCTAAATTGCAGTGATGTTTCCTAAATGAAAGACAGTTTAATAGAATTAAATTCCAGTTTATTCGTGGTGTTTCTGTAGGCAGCGTCCCAAGACGCCCACCTCTATTTTCTAAACAGAGTCCATATAACACTCAAACATGGGAATCACTGTGTAGTAGCTTAAACAATTGCTTCTCAAACTGTGGTCCCCAGATCATCAGCATTGGCATCTCTAGGGGATGATTAGGTATGTAGAACTCAAGGCTCCCTCCTGCATCCACGAATCAGAATCTGTACTGTGTTCCAACCCAGACAGTGCAGGGGTTAGATCCCAGCTCCAGCACTTTACAAAATTTTATTTAACCTTTTTCAGCCTGAGGCTGTAACTGAAGATAATAATGTAAAACCCTATTTCATAGGTTTGCTATGGGGACTAAATGAAAGAATGAACATAAAAGTGTCACTCATACAGTATAACCCAATACTCTCAATAAATACTAGCTATTGTATTTTCATCAAAACAATAAGAAAGAATAGAAAAATACTTTATCAGAAAAGTGACTTTCTATTTCAGCCAATAAAATGACGCATCTCCAACAATGCTTGTGGCTGACATTGCCTTCAGTGTTCAAAGAAGAAATGCTCACATTTCCTACTAATTTGTTAATGGATGATAGACTCAATATTGATTTGCTTAATGGCAACATGAAACCTAATAGCTTATCAAATTCTTTGTGTAGTGAAAGTAGATTTCCAGAAACAGCATTTAAGCTCTGCTTCATAGAATGCTCTTGTTTGATGGAGAAATGAAGACAGTAAATTGGAAGCT
Organism: Ovis canadensis; assembly: GCF_042477335.2. Classification (NCBI taxonomy): domain Eukaryota; kingdom Metazoa; phylum Chordata; class Mammalia; order Artiodactyla; family Bovidae; genus Ovis; species Ovis canadensis. Next base: position 54,772,171 of record NC_091263.1, on the reverse strand, counting down.
CTCTTACTGGCAAAGTCACATTCACATGAAAACTCAGTCCAGACAATTCCTATTTACATCTTTGCTTCAAAACCCCTAACCCTAACCCTAAAATAAGATAAAATATTGACTCATTTTAAAATATGACGTCAAGTCGGATTCAGTGTGACTGAAATTGAGCCACACAGACAGCCTCACCATGTCGTTATGGCAACTTCTCACACAACTTGTCCTTGTAGTCATTGAACAATTGCTCATTTCCTTGCTTTGTGAGGAAGCCTGTCTTGCTTTCTCAGAAGGCTCATCCTGGTAACAAAGGAAATTCTGTATGATGGTGATAGAAATGGTCACAATAGTAACTTTTGTAAGAATAGTATTTCATTTTTAGTCACACTTTGCATTTAAATTTATTTTCTTCTTCAGCATGCCATTTGTGTTGGCGTTGGCTTCCAATAGCTCAGCTGACTTCAGCAGTAAAGGGCTTGGTTAGAACTTTGCTTCCTTTTCTAAAACCCAGGGTGATAAGAAAAAAAAAAACATGAAAATATCTCTAACTAAAAAAGGATTTTAGATGAGTCTGTGATTAGAAGCTGAGCATCTTCAAAGCTGAGAGAGAAGCTTTCTCTTCTTTATATCCTTCAATCTAACCACCATGTTTACTGGATGAACAATGGAGAATCAGTGAAATTCTAGGTGCATGGGCTTTCCAGGTGGTGTAGTGGTGAAGAATCTGCCTGCCAATGCAGGAAATTCTAAGTGTATTTTGACATTATTTCCATCTTTTTCAGAGTGCATAACGATTATTTTAATATTTTACTTTTGCAGGGTTCCAGGGGAATAATTCACTAAACAAATTGGAAATGCTGAATGTAAAGGTGAAGATGTTTAACACAAACATCTTTACTCATCAAACACTAAAAAGTCTAAGGGTTTGTTCTAGATTAAAAGAAACCAAAGAGACATGATAACTAAATATACTGTGGGATCTTCAGTTAAATCCTGGCTTGGAAAAAAAAAATGGTGGGGGGTGGGGGTTATGACCCAGAAAGGATATGACTGGGACAACTGGACAAATCTGCATATGTGCAAAATACTAGATGGTCTTAAATTAAGGTTAAATGTCCCAAATATATAGTCATTGCATATTGTCCATTATGGAGGAAAATTTCCTTGTTCTCAGAATATGACTGTTGAAGGATTTGTTACAATGTCTGCAGCCAATTCTCAAATGGTTCAGAAAAATTATGTATATATACATATATACCTTACACATACACACATGCACACACATTTACACAAAGATGTATTACAGAAAAACAAAGAAAGGAAACGTGGCAAGGTGTTAACAACTGATGAATTTAGGTGAATAGGATAAAGTTGATTGTTCTACTATACTTACAGATTTTCTCTTAGAAACAAAAGGTAAGGGTGGGAAGTCCTTGATGGTGAAAAGCTTCAAATCTGTAGGGAGAGAAATGACCAAAAAAAAAAGATCTGGTAATTGGGTAACAGTAGAATATGATGATCTGAAAGTATAAGAAATCATACAAAAGATTTGTGGAGACCAAAAGCATCCATATAAGATGAGTCTCCATAGAGACTACATTAGATCCTAAATATATAGATTTTATTACAGAGATAAAAACACCTTAAAAATAACAGAACTAAAGTGACATAATCTAAGACTTCTTATCGAAGCACCAGAAATAGTCATATAGTCATTAAAGTCAAGAGAGACGAATAGATATCTTGGACTTGTTTTCTTAGATAAGGAGTCCATAGACAGAGGACTGGCAAAGCCTTCAACCACTCATGTCAAGTGACTGACATCAATTGCATAACCTCTTGCAAAAATGCCTGCTGCTGCTGCTGCTGCTGCTGCTGCTGCTGCTAAGTCGCTTCAGTCGTGTCTGACTCTGTGCAACCCCATAGACGGCAGCCCACCAGGCTCCCCCGTCCCCGGGATTCTCCAGGCAAGAACACTGGAGTGGGTTGCCATTTCCTTCTCCAATGCATAAAGGTGAAAAGAGAAAGTGAAGTCGCTCAGTCATGTCTGACTCTTAGCGACCCAATGGACTGCAGCCTACCAGGCTCCTCCATCCATGGGATTTTCCAGGCAAGAGTACTGGAGTGGGGTGCCATTGCCTTCTCCGGCAAAAATGCCTAGTCCCATGCAATCACTAAACTTATGAGCTCATAAGCTTTCTAAACAGAAGATCCAATAAACCAATATCATTTCTCAAATTCATCTTAATAATGGATGTAAATCTGACAAATGCTTCTTCTATACATGTCTGTTCTTGTAAATTGTTTTCAGATTAAAAAAAATGATCAGTCTATTTCTTCTTTCAGTTACATTTTTCAAAAATCATTAATATGTAATATAATAGACTGGTAAAAGGTATGGGCTCTGAAGCCAGGCTATCAGAGGTTGAAATTTACTAGCTATCAGATCTTTTAACCTGAATCTTCACGTCTTCATCTGTAAAATGGGAAAGAGAAATACTTGGAATCTCACAGACTTCCTGTGCTAATTTAAATTGATGCTTTGAGGACTTCTCTGGTGGCCCACTGGTTAAGAATCCACCTGCTAATACAGGAGACATGGGTTCAAACCCTGGTCCAGGAAGGTTCTGCATGCTCCAGGCATCTGAGCCGGAGTGCCACAACTCCTGAGCCTGCACTCTAGAGCCTACAAGCCACAACTACCAAAGCCCAATGGTACGGACTATAGGCTTTAGGAAGTGTGCTAGCCTCAGCTAGCATTTATAACTCATTTCAGTGTATCTACATTCACATATTTTCTAAACCAAAAGACAGGAATATTTAAGGGCTACACAGGGACCCTGGTGGTCCAGTGGTAAAGAATCTGCCTTCCAGTGCAGGGAACTTGAGTTCGATTCCTGGTCAGGGAACTAAAATCCCACATGCCTCAGGGCAACTAAGCCTGTGCACCACAGCTAGGGAAGCCTACAAGATGCAACAAAGAGCCTGCACATTGCAATGAAGACCTAACAGGGAAAGAAAATAATGCTACGCATAGCAGAATACCTTGCCTGTAGTAAAAAAAGACTAATAAGAATACTAATTCATAATTATCTACCTGGCTGCCATATAGAGTGGGAGAAACTACATAGGCTTTGGAGTTTTAGAAACCTGAGTTTAAATCTCTAATTGCTTCTCTTTAGCTATGTGTTCTCTGGCAACTACTTAAGATCTTTCTGGTTCCATCTCCTCACCTGGAAAATAGGAATAATATCACCTTCCCTATACTGAGATGACAAACTATACATACAATGCCTGTCCCACTGCAGGCAATCAAGAAATAGAAACCATGATCATTCTCATTCTACCAGCCTACTAAGCAGAAAAGCTTATCCAGTAACAAGCATACCAAATTTTAATAATAAAAATATATCAGATAGTCTCAGATATAGTCCATAGCGACTGCAAGTGTTTATTAAAGATTTTAGTAACTGACTTTGTAAACACTGTAATTGTTTTGTTTCGCTTGGGCCGATTTTTTAAGGGTACTCATCACAAGGGTATAGCTTGATCTACTTTTATAGAATGCATACATACACATCCATATACCCAACACCCAGGATCTTCATCCTATAGAAAACATTCAGGATCTTCAGGACCTTTCCACTCATCCCCAGGGGTAACCACTACTCTGACTTCTGTCTCCACAGTTCAGTTTAGCCTATTCTTGAAACACATAAATGTAATGGTACAATGTGTGCACTTTTTTTGTGGTAAACAGTATGTACCCTTTTGAAAAACATATTCAAATTCCCAGCATGTTTCTAATGAGGTATATTCCTGGGCTCTTCTCCTTTGTATTTTTATTTTTTTTTACTCGTAATTGGAAACCCCTTGTCTTGGTTTCATATTCACTTGCTGTTTACTTTCAGATCAATTTTCTGGACATGCTTTGAAATTAATGGAATGCATCCAACCATCTTTCAGGAACTAAATGATAACTACTTGTGTTGTTCTGTTGAAAGGAACAACATGGGTGTGGGCATTCAAGTACATCCTCTAGAAAAAGAACACACAAGTGGCTGGTGGGTGCTATTATATAACCAACAGGCATATTCTGTTACACAAGGTTTAAAGAATAAATGTTTCCTTTCGGGGAAAGAAAAGCAAAAATCCGGTTGTGTAGAGTTTGGGAAAAAGGATACACAATATGAAGAAGATATAATTCCAGGAGATGGCTGAAAGGAGATGACTTAGAGATGTAAAAGAAGCAAGAAATTATAGCAACGCCTTCTAAATATAAAATAGGATGTTATGCCCAAGAAAAACATAAAAGGCTACTTTTGTGAAACCAAGGTTGAGAGCATATTATGAAAGATGCAAAGAATAGTGAATATGGAACTACTCTCTTGTCTCTGCCTTTAACACAAAGAATGAAGGACGTAGGAGCTCGGCAAGATAAATATTAATGAGTCTCTGGGAGTATCAAGAAACGGAATTAATAAGAGGCAGGTAAAAGAATACTTATACAATTTAAATATTTATAAATCAGCAGAGCTGGATGAGATTCATTTGAACACATTCAACAAACTGGCTAAGGCAGGACATACCTACAGGACTAGTCTTTGTCATGGAGACTTATGTACCAGGGAAATTTAAGCAGGCTGATTTAGTGTTGGAGATAAAGCAGCCAACAGCAGATCCGGGAAAAGGCGGGCTAGTTAACGTATCCAAACTACCAGTCAAAACCTTAAATGAAACCATAAATCAGTCCACGAGCACCTTGAGGAAAATAACATAGTAAGTAATAGCCAGAGAGGTTCATAAAAAATAAAGCCTGCCAAAGCAACTTAATCCAGTTTTGGATATGCTAAGAAATTTGGGGAAGGTAATGGATGTTACAGACGTCGTTTAGGGAGGCCCTGCAGATACCACCAGACCATTCATTTTGGACCCATATCGTTGATGCCATCGCTGTTGTTCTCACACTTCTCAGCAGTGAAAGGCAGTTTTACTTGCACATTTAATAGGTGGGGATAGGACTGTCATTTATTCCCTGTGACACCCCAGCATGGAATTTAGTTATTGGGTAAATGCAGTCTGTACCTAGAAGTACAAAGTAAATGCTACCTAAATGAGAATGAGAGATAGAGATAATACTGGGACAAAATGGACTGACATCTTTTGGAAGAATTGTGTGTTGGTGGGGAGGAGGGGTGTGGTGTGTGGTGTGTGTCTGCAATTATCAGCATAACTGAGGCAAAACCAAATGTTTTTCTTTGAATTCTCATATCATTATAAAAAATATAAAAGAAATGTGGAGAAAAGGCTCTGTTTAAAAATGTGCAGATCTGATCATATCAGCAGGTCCTGCTGAAACCAAACACTGACTTCCCATTTCTCTTAGACCAAAATGCTTAGCCTGCCCAAAAGGTCTGCCTAGCTGGCCTGTACTTACCTCTCAGCCTTCCTCATTTCCCACTCCTCCTCCCCATCCTCCTCCTCCTCCTTCCGGGCTAGCCAGTTTCCCTGGCCATCTTTCAGTTCTTCCAAGGCAACATGTTATTCTTGCCTCTGGGTCTTTGCACAGGGTATCCCTTCTTTCATTTACTTATTCATTCTTCAGCTTTCTACCCAAATCTCACTTGGTGGAGTGGGAAACTTTTTTAACCTCTCAGACCATATGGTTCCCATTGTATTTTGCTCTGATAAAATTATATATCCTTCCCAGAAGTGGTGTTTTTTTGGGGAATGTTAATTTAATACTTATTTTCAATAATTAATATAGTCCTTCCCCACTAGACTATAAGCCCCACAAGAGGAGGGACTGACTAGAAGCTTTTTTCAAAATTGTATCCCCAAGACCTAGTATAGTATCAAGCACAGTATCTGTGATCTCATAAAAGAAAAAAAAAAACTAAAAATATATACACAGAGGAGTTCCCTTCATAAAGAGTTAACTAGAAAGAACATCTCTCCATCCTGAATATTATAATATTCTCCAGTCTTCTTTTCAAGTAGAATAATGGGGTAAAGTCTTTAATGAGGGTCTTGTTGACAGAGGTGTAAAAACACGAGGCCGTGAAAACTCAAATTGTTGAATTCTACATTTGCACATTATATTTCCCTCTGATGTGTTCCAAAATTTCATTTCATGGTGATAATGAATCTGTGGGAAATTAGCATTCTATCGCTCTTCACATAAGAGTGTTAGTGAAGGTTTTCCAAGCCCCGTATTATGCAGGAAACGAAATACTTTTCGGGTAACTAACTTTGTAACACATCCTTGCTGCTTCAACAGTCTTCACCTTTACACCTGGGAGGGATGGAAACCTAGAATTAGAGAGAGCCATCAAGTTGGAGACAACACTTTGTTCTAAAATCAATCACTGATGGGGAATTTTCTCTTTTTAAAATAACGCTTGGATTTGAGATTTTTTAAAAATATGAATTTGTAAGTTCATAAGTAATCAAATGACTGTATGAGGTTTTGATATAGTCAAGGTCGCACAGAAATTAGTGATCCAGAGGAGACTAGAATTCAGCCTTCTAGATTCAGTCTATTGTTCTTTCACGAGTTCCTTCCTTCATTCAGCAAATGAGACCTGAAGGGCTCCCATGAGTCTGGCACTGTGCTAAGCACTGTGGAAACAGAGATGAAGGATCTTTCCTTGTAGAATTCAGTACTCTATGGGAGAAAGCAGGCAAGAAGGAATGATTTCGTACCGACAGCTGTGATAAATGCTGCTTGTAGCTGCATCGGCTGGAGCCCCAGGCTGAATGCTCTCAGGGCTTCTCTGACTTCAGCTGCGACTGTGGTGGACAGCTCCAAGCCTGCTGGTGGCTTCCTGAGCAGGATCTCGCTTAGCAGGGAGGGATGTGACCGCCCTGAAGGGCAGCCCTCAAACAGAGGATGCTGCAAGTTGGTGGATATATGTCCCATCCTTCAGAAGGAAAAATCTGAGAGGCGTTCTACGCAGCGCTTCAGAGTCCCCTGGAGACTGAGCCTCAGAGTCCACAGCAATAACCAGTTCAATAATGTGCCTTTTCTGGCTTTTTGTCCATCCGTGGCTTGCTCTCTCCACTCCTGCTTCCCTAGATCACCTTCCAAACAAGCTCCCTGCACCCAAGCCTTTGTTTCAGGCTCTGCTTTTAGAGGAGTGGATACCACCTCATAGTAACAGTGAATGAGCATGTGAACAAGTTAGTGAATGCAGAGGAGACCCTAGGGCCAAGGTTGCAAACTGCAGCGTCTTTTGTTGGCTGTCCACAAGGTCACTGTCCACAGTGCATTGGTTTGTGCGTGTGTGTGTGTGTGTGTGTGTGTGTGTGTGTGTGTGTAAACCTCCTTGAAGATCATGTTGTTTAAGTGTTGGGTGTGGGGATGTACGATTGGAGCATCCAGGTCAGAGGTGAATTGCTCTCCTAAAGAAATAGATACATATGTGTGGGAGGAAGAAGATTCAGGAGCAAAGAAGGCTGGGCTGGCTCACCAGTGGCCGAGATAGGAAATGGATAGAGTCAGAAACAGTGAGCAGAGGAGAGGGTATAAAAGATCTGGGTACTGAGGATTGCTTTTGGTAGCAGTGTTGTGGTATAAAATCCCCTGACCTCTCCCCAGGCATAGACTGGACACTGTGTGCCCCTGAAACTGCTGGGACCAGGCACACAGGACAGGGTTGCAGAGTCACTTCTGTGACTCCACTCTGAGCTTGTGGGAATTACTGTTGCTTACAAGAATCCCTACCAAACAAAGGACACTGAATGAGAAATCAGAGGACAAAGGTGGAATAAAATGTCTGGTGAGGGCTAGCATTCCTTAGGCTTTTTTGTGAAAACTAGTGTTTATTTGCAAGTCATGCCTTACAGGACTGGAATAAAGATTTAGCCTCAGGGAAGTACTCCCAATCAACTGAAACTGGATCTGGTCATTCCCCTATGATGCTTTCTGTCATATTGAGATGCTATCTGCATTGGTGCCCCAGCACCCAGCGTGGTACCTGGCACACAGTGGTACTCAATATATATGTTTATGAAACACAACTGGAAGAAAAGGAGGAAGGGAAAGAATCAGTAGTTAAACAATAAATGTATCATAAATCAAAAGATTGATGGAACACTGGTGGAAACTCAGGAAACTCAGGATTGATGCACTGAACCCAGGAAATCAAATCCTCTGAGGACAAAGGCAATAACATAACTAAGGATCTCCTTGAACCCTGCAGCTGGAGATGGCTATGGGGACTGAGGAGTCGGTAGAGGAAACACTGTTCCTGTGAAGAAGGTAGAAAAGGTGATTTTTTTTTTCATTCAGAAAACATCAGTGGATAAAATGATGCTCTCTTATTGGTAACGAGACATGGGCTTCTTTCCAGAGAGTGACAGAGATCCTTCCAGCAAATCTTGTTGTCTTTGATGTGAGCTCTGCCGAGAAAATACCTTCCGCTGAGCAAGGATGGGAGAGAAATTTGAAGAAGGTGTTTTATGTTCTCCTTGCGTCTTTGATGTACACAAAGGATTTAGTCCTGGAAGATGAAGACTTTATCCATTTTCTTCTTGCTAAGGAGAGCTTTGTTCCATGTTTCCCTGTTAGGTATGATCCTGGTGAGCAGGTGACAGATAATTATAGGATTTTCTCATTATCTAAGGAACCATTACACAAGTCCCCACAGGCAACAGGTTGCATAGAAAAGCAAAAGTTATTGTAACACAAAAATATTTACTAATAAACTTATCATTTATAATAATACCTCTGACTAAAATTTGCCCTGTCAATTACAAATATCCATGTTAAACTATAAATTCAAAGCAAATCAACAATGAAGACAATCTCAAACTCTTTTAAAAGATACAGTTTCATAAAGTCAATCAAGTGATCTGGGAGAAGCACTCCAAGTACAGGCAAAGCTTTTGTCAAACAACACATCAGCCTACTTAAACTAGTTACCATCTGGCAGGGGGAGGGGGGCGGGGGGGGAATAAAGGGGATGACATAATAGCACTTCAAAAAGAAAATAACTGAACAGCAGAAAACGATACCCTTGGGGAAACTGACAAACCCCAATATGTACCCCAGATGATCTCCGTTATAAACTTATTGCACAACTTAAACATGAAGTGAAAGATGTCATTGAACTGTTATAAAATTTGTGTTGAAAATTATGCCCTCTACACTCCTGATTTATTCACCTTAAGCATTAGTTCATACTTGTGATTATAAACTTTAAAATTACTTGACATATTAAAGTGGGTTTTAAAAAATTGTTTATTTATTTATTGGGCTGTGCCAGGTCTTAGTTGCGGCATGTGGGATCTAGTTCCCTGGTCTGGAAACTAGATTCCAGAAACCCCTTCTTCCTCCTGTAATGTGACTTCCTTAATCAAGTCCACCATTGTTTCTCACTTGGATTATTATTAATACAATCACCTCCTATCGCTCCTGCCTCCTGGCTTGCCCTTCTCCAGTTCTTCCTCCTAGTTGTAGCCGGATGGCGGTTTCTAAAATACAAACATGAGGATGTCTCTCCTCTACTTGCAGTCCTTTTAGGTGGCCCATCTACCCACTGTGTGCATGTGTCTTAGCATATCTTGCAACGCCTTCATCCACCTCTCTCCAGCATCCTCAGCCCTTGTTCCAGTGCTGCTCTGCTCTTCATTTCAGCTTCTCATCATCTCTAATGTACTACTGTGCCACAGATCTGGCCATTCACAAGCCTAATGCCTACTTGAAGAAGGCAATGGCACCCCACTCCAGTACTCTTGCCTGGAAAATCCCATGGACGGAGGAGCCTGGTAGGCTGCAGTCCATGGGGTTGCTAAAAGTCGGACACGACTGAGTGACTTCACTTTCACTTTTCACTTTCATGCATTGGAGAAGGAAATGGCGACCCACTCCAGTGTTCTCGCCTGGAGAACCCCAGGGATGGGGGAGCCTGGTGGGCTGCCATCTATGGGGTCGCACAGAGTTGGACACGACTGAAGTGACTTAGCAGCAGTAGCAATGCCTACTCAGCTTTCAGTTCTCACCTTAGAGATCAATTCCTCCAGGAAGCCTTCCCAGATCACTTGGGTCTGATGTGTCTCCCTTGTGGTCAGTCCCACAGCATCCTGCACTAACTGTACCAAAGCTCTTATGAAACAATATTACTGTCAGTAATGGATGAGGGCACTGGAACTGATACTTCAAGAATCTACAGCTCAGCGTCTGGCCCAGAGTACACACCTTAGTCCTTGTGTGTGTGTGTGTGTGTGTGTGTGTGTGTGTGTGTTGCCCAGTTGTATCCGATTCTTTGTGACCCCATGCACTGGAGCTCACCAGGCTCCTATGTCCATGGAATTCTCCAGGCAAGAATACTGGAATGGGTTGTCATTCTCTTCTCCTGGGGATCTTTCCGAACCAGGAATCAGACTCTGCCACATTGCAAGCAGATTCTTTACCATCTGAGCCACCAGAGAAGCCCACTTTAGTCCTTAGTATATGCTTAATTAAAGGAATCAATGAATAAGTGTAGCACCGAGCAAAGCAAAACAAAATTAACAGTGTCATGAAAGCAGTAAAGCCTTCCAATTAAACTGAGACATTTCCAAGTCTGGTAGGTAAATAATATGAAAGTTAAGACATCAAAACTCTTCCCAGAGGTCATTTCTGGGGAGTGTGACTGAGATAGCGCAAAAAGGGAATTTCGCCTTTTTACTTTATATACCTAACAGTTGATATTGCTATAAGAATGCATTACCAGTATAACAGTTTTTTTAAATAAATGCCCATAACCAAGTATTTACTGTTAGTTATTAAATAGCCTCTGATCTTCTTGTCGGACATGACTTAGAGACTAAACAACAACAACAAAATCTTCTTCTTGTTTTTTTGATTTTATTAGAGTTGATTCACAATGTTGTGTTAATTTCAGGTGTACAGCCAAGTGATTCAGTTATACATATAAATGTATTCGCTCTTTTTCAGATTTTTATTTTCTTGTATGGGTTATCACAGAATATTGAATAGAATTCCCTGTGCTTTACAGTAGGTCCTTGTTGGTTATTTTATATATGATAGTGTGTGTTCATTTATAAGTCTGTTTCTGTTTTTTAAATAAAAATTCATTTGTGTCATTGTTAAATTAGATTCCACATATAAGTGAGATCACAGGACATTTGCCTTTCTCTAACTTACTCCACTTAGTGTGATCATCTCTAGGTCCTTCTGTGTTGCTGCAAATGACTTTCATTTTTTATGGTTGAGTAATATTCCATTGTATATATATAACACATCTTCTTTATCAATTCCTTATCAATTCCTCCGTCAATGGACATTTAGGCTTCCATGTCTTGGCTATTGTAAAAATAGTGCTGCAATGAACATTGGGGCACACATATCTTTTCAGATTATGGTTTTCTCTAGATATATGTCCAGGAGTGGAATTGATGGATCGTACAGTAGCTTTTAGTGTTTTAGAGAACCTCTCTACTGTTCTTCACAGTGGCTGTACTGATTTGCATTCCCACCACCTGTGTAGTAGGGGTCCCTTTTCTCCATACCCTCTCCAGCATTTCTGTTTGTAGACTTTTTGATGATGGCCTCCTCTTCTTAATTTGGATAGTTCCATTTGTTAAGCTTTTTTCTACAAAAAAAAAAAAAAACCTTTAAAATGAAAGCTACCCTAAAGAAATGAAATGTTCTGAACAATTTTAGCTTACCTGTATAAGATGTTTATATAAAATCTTCACAATTTCTGCTTGTCATAGAAAGTTTTAGGATGTTCTGAATAATTATGTGTAATGAGAATATAATCTTGTTTCTTCAAGAGAGTGCAATTGACTTAGGGGGAAGAATATACATTTGGAGGGAAGGAACTTTTACTTTTCACTGTATTATTATTCTGTACCATTATTCATTATTATCATCATTCTCTACTATTCAAAAACTTTCTAAGAAGCTCCTATTACCTTTATAATAAAACAAAAACTAATTAAAAATTTTAAAGTGAAAGCATTTTATGAAGCTTTTAAAAAATACATTAATATTCTTGGCAACTTTGCAAGGTAGATATAATCATCATTTTAAAGATGAAGAAACTGAGACTACAAGAAGGTCTGTGACTTGTTTAAGGTCAAAGTGGTAATAAGGGGCAAACTGAGGACTCAATCCCAAATCTAATTTTAACGCCAAGATATAATTCTTTAAAAATGTAATAGACTCTGTTTTCTTGTTTTATTAAACAAGTAAATAGTAGTTTGCTAGAGGATAAGTGTATTACTTTAGGGATGGAGAGAGATTTATTTCCTTAGTTTAAGGCAGTAGTAACGCTTAGGGATTCAAAATAAATGCTTTCCTTGACCAAGGTACCAAAGAGAAATCACATTAGCTGCCAAATTGAAAACAAATTTCCTCCTAACATTCTTATTAGTATCTTAAACCTTATCATATTTCCTAAATATTCTTTCTCATCTTTACCAATAACAAAGCCTTAGACATAAAGCCTTAAATAGAGGAAGCAATCAATATTGACTTCAAATTTGTTCAAGTATAAATGTGTGTGTTTTTATGCACATATATGTGTGAATGTTTTCATACAAGTGTGTATTTGTATAGTGTAGAAAATACATACACCAGATGTTAACTGTTGTTATACTTGACTATTGAAATCATAAATGTTTTAATTTCTCTGGAATTTCCTGTATCTGTTAATTTGTCTAAAAACGGACAGTTTACTAATTTGTAATAAGAAGGAAAAAGAGTGGGGATTGTTACACAAGATAATGAGATTAATTATAGAGTCATAGTAACCATGTATACTGGCTCAGGAATAGACCAACTGACCAAAGAAACACAATACAAAGTGTAAAAATACACATAGAAATTTGATATATGAGAGGTGATATGGTAGCCATGTGGGATCAGAGGAGGAGGCAAGATCATTCAATACATTGAACTGGAAAAAAAAAAAACAAACAGTTATCCATAATAGAAAAATATGATTTTGGATCCCTAACTCAAATCATACTCAAAAGTCAATTACAGATAGAGTAAGGACTTAAACACCAGAGGGAAACAGAAAAGACTGAGAGAAATTCTTAAATTAGATATAAAGAGTGCTAATCATAAAAGAAAAGACTGATAAGCTCAATTCCATTGAAACTAAGAACTTATGCTAAGATACCCTAAAGAAAGTGAAGAGACAAGTCATAAGCAGGGAGAAAATATCTGAAAGGATACAAATACCATATTAGTCAGGGTCTTCCAAGAAAAAGGAGATGTGTGTACATATAAGGAGATTTATGACAGGAATTGGCTCACACGATTATGGCAGCTCAGAAGTCTCACAATCTGCCTTCTGCAAGCTGAAGACTCAGAAAGGCTGGTGATGTAATTCAGTCTGTTCCTGAGGGCCTGAGTACCAGGAACTCAGATGTCTGAGAGCAGGAAATGATGGATGTCCCAACGCAAACAGAGAGCAAATTTTCTCTTTACATTTTTATTCTATCTAGTCCCTCAAAGGATTATGTGATGTTCATCCACCCAAAGAGGGTGATCTTATACTCAGTGTATGCATTCACATGCTAATCTCTTACAAAAACACCCTCACAGACACACCCAGAAATATTTTATCAGCTATCCGTGAATCCTTTGGCCCAGTCAAGTTGACACATAAAATTAACTATTTTAACGACCAACAGATTAGAGTAAAATACATACATATATAATATATATATATATATATACATATACATATATATATATATATATATATATATCAAGTACTTCTCTTCAAACCAATAGGAAAAAGCAAACAAATCAACAGAAAAGCAAGAGACATGAACAGACATCTCACAGAAAAGGAGACACTCATGGCCAATTAATACAAAAAGAGGCCATCAACCTTATTAGCAATCAGAAAATACAGATCAAGATCAAAATACTATTTTATACCTAATAGCTTAAGAAAGGGGCTTCCCTGGTGGCTGCAGTGGTAGAGAACCTGCTTGCAATGCAGGAGATCCAGTTTCAATCCCTGGATGGGGAAGATCTCCTGGAGAAGGAAATTGCTTTAAAAAAAAGAAAACAAGAATACCAAGAGTAGGGGAGGATGCAAGTCAACAGGAAAGCTTACACATTCTGGTGGGAGTATACATTATTACAGTCACTTTGGAGAATAATTTCATATTATTTGGTAAAGCTACACATTCATTTATCTCCAATCCAGCATTTCTACTCCTGAGTGTGAACTCCTGAGAGAAAATCCTCTTTATGTGCCCACGAAGATGTGTTTGAGAGGTCCACAAGAGAAGAACTCTTCATAAGAGCAAAAAAAAAAAAAAGAAAGAAAGAAAGGAAATGACTAAATTGCACACTGAGAAGAGAACAGGTAAAAGTAAGTATCTAACATAGCCATCTGGCACATAGTAAACAATCAACAAATGGTGGCCTTTACCATTAGCCCTGAGTATCAGTTTCATCATGCTAAATACAGCAATAATAATACCTATTTTACAGTAACATATAAAGAATTAAATGAGAAACAGATGTAAATCCTTGGTACACAGATAGCATTTGACAAATGTTACTGCCTCCTTATGGATCTGGGTGAAGTTCGGGAGCTATCAGCTTGGTAATGGAAGAGTGTGTATATGTGATGCTGCCCGGCAAGGCCTCCCCTTAGCAGGCTTCCAAGGCTGGCTGTTTTTGTCTTGAAGAAACATAGAGTATGCCTACTCCATGTCTGGAAAGCACCTTCTGACACGGTATTTTATACTATTGTTTCCATTGCACGGAGCCTTGAGCAGTAAGATGACTTGCCTCAGGTCATCCAGCTCAGAAGCAGATATGGATTTGAACTCACACTATCTGATCCTCAATACCAGCACCCTCTGTGTACTAAGTCACTTCAGCCGTGTCTGGCTCTGTGTGACCCTATGGTCTGTAGCCCGCCAGCTGTCCATGAGATTCTCCAGGCAAGACTATTGGAGGGAATTGCCATTTCCTTCTCCAGGGGATCTTCCCAACCCAGGGATTGAACCAAAATCTCTTACTTCTTCTCCTGCATTAGCAGGCAGGTTCTTTACCCCTAGTGCCACCTGGGGAGCCCATCAACACCCTCTACTGCTTTCCAAATGCTACCAGATCTCAACATCACCTCTAACAGAAAGGCAACATAATCTCAACTGGCAGGGATTCCAGAACCCTTCTTCCAGTTCCAGTTCCTGTCTCCACCTGAGGGGGAGAGTGTGTGTGTGTCTGTGTGTGTGTGTGTGTATGTGTGTGTGTGTGTGTGTGTGTGTGTGTGTCTGTCTATCTGTGTTGGGAAAGGGAGAAGACCCAGTCTTGACAACCAATGGGTGACCCTGGAGCAAATGTCAGCTTGGAAGAGCAGAGGCCACAAATGGTTAATGGCATATTCCCCGAAGGGCACCAGAAAGTCAAGTAAACCATTCTTGACCTTTCAGAAGCTATTATGAGGAAAACATAAAGAAACAATTCTGCGGGCTTAATGAAGGGATGCTGTGAAAAGTGTAATGGGCTATTTGTGAACATCTCAAAAGCATCAGATAATTTGCCACAATTGGCAGTCTATTCTCCAGCAAGGCCAAGCAGTGTGTTGCTACTTTAGGCCCAAAGTGCCTTGGCAAAGCCAGGACCCCACCTCCATCCCTTCTCTAAAGCCCAGGGTGTCTATGATTTAATTTCCAAGGCTTAAACAGCAGCTGCTGAAATGAAATGTGGCACTGGCTCATTCATTTTCCCCAAGTGCTAAAATATGTTTTTTTGCTTCAAAATATGAGCCCTATTCTGGTTTTGGTATTTTTTTCCCACTACACACGCAGAGTTCTTCTTCTTTTTAAAGTTACATTTTCAAGCAATTAGTTTATTCTATTGACTCAGCTCTTCATGACTTTGGTGGGGGTTGGTAGAAGAGTGAGGTGGTAGAGTACTTCATTATTTTTAAAAATGGTTATTGGCCATGCTTGGCTCTCATATTTCATTTCCAATTTCATAAGGGCATTTAGTATGCAGAGTCTCTGAGTAAGACCATCAGCTGCCACATTAGCACAATGGCTCTTTGGAGTCATAACAGTCTACCACAGAAATGATCCGCGGATTATATAAGCCTATAAGGTCCAATACACTTACAGTTTTTAACCCTTCTCCATTATTTATTCCTCGTTAGGCTTCCCCCTCCCTTTTTTCTGTTCTTAAATACAAATGCAAAATTAACATGCAAAACCAGGAAGAGATACACCCAAAGTATGTTTAACTAGAGCTGCTGCTGCTGCTGCTAAGTCGCTTTAGTCGTGTCCAACTCTGTGCGACCCCATAGACAGCAGCCCACCAGGCTCCCCCGTCCCTGGGATTCTCCAGGCAAGAACACTGGAGTGGGTTGCCATTTCCTTCTCCAATGCATGAAAGTGAAAAGTGAAAGTGAAGTCACTCAGTCGTGCCCGACTCTTCGCGACCCCATGGACTGCAGCCTACCAGGCTCCTCCGTCCATGGGATTTTCCAGGCAAGAGTACTGGAGTGGGGTGCCATTGCCTTCTCCGTAACTAGAGCTAAGAGAAGGCTAAGAAAATGATTCTACAAAAGCAATAATTTTCAGTTAACCCTGACCTTCAGCCTATGTTATGTCCCAGCAGAGTTTCTGTTCACATTTCATATTGCCTCCCAAATAGAGGAATAGGTGACTTTGGATGCCAGGGTTTCTAGCTTTTTGTAGTCTGTTCCACAGTCTGGGGAACTGTTGTGTGACTTCAATAGCGTTCTTAAGTTGACTGTGAAAGATTTGAGTCTATTTCAGATTCCCAGCTGTTCTAAAACTGAGTGATAAAGGTAAGAAGCAAAACTGGTAACTGTGTATTCCGATAACATGGGCATTTGTAATCAACTTACTTAAAAGGTTAAAAATGGTTATTGGCCGTGTTCAGTTTCCAGATAGAAAACTTGGTCTTAAGATGCCAGAGATCAGTGGGCAGAGAGCAAATTGAAATATTCTCAGTGACTCGAGCTGGGCCAGGACTAGAGTCCAGGTTTTCTGAAGCCATAAACAAAGGCAACAAAGCGAATTTAATAACAGAAACATGTCCTGGACAACTGTCACTGCTCATATTTGATTTAGATAATTCTTTACCAGCGGTAAAGCCTTGCCCTTCACTTCTGACACCAGAGAATAGATTGTTTTCTTAGAAACGGAATATTCAAGTGAAAGATATTTTTAGACATCTGTAGAAGTGCATCCACCAGGAACAGAGGGCTGACCATCAGCATTTATCATCTCTCCCTGTCAAAATCCAATAAATGATAGTGAAAGAATGAACCCATAACCAAGACAAGCACAGAAAGGAGGCCATCAATGAATAAGGCACCTGGACAAATTTCTGATGGATGGGTTGAGGGTAGGAGGCTGTCGATGGACGAAGAAGGCGCAAGGGAGTCGCTACAGAGTTTGCCAGAAGAGACTCCGGAGAAAGGAGACATGACTTAGGTGAGCGCTAAAGAAAACACAGTCAGGATGGGCTGAGTCAGCAGAGGCTGGGAATGAGAAAGAGGTTGACTAAAAAGGAGATCCAACCAGTCCATTCTGAAGGAGATCAACCCTGGGATTTCTTTGGAAGGAATGATGAAACTCCAGTACTTTGGCCACCTCATGTGAAGAGTTGACTCATTGGAAAAGACTGATGCTGGGAGGGATTGGGGGCAGGAAGAGAAGGGGACGACAGAGGATGAGATGGCTGGATGGCATTACGGACTCAATGGACGTGAGTCTGAGTGAACTCCGGGAGATGGTGATGGACAGGGAGGCCTGGCGTGCTGCGATTCATGGGGTCGCAAAGAGTCGGACACGCCTGAGCGACTGAACTGAACTGAAAAGTATTTTTGGAAGGACTGTTCCCATCGGCTCCCTCTCTCACTTTCCCCCTTCCCAATCCTGCTGCAAACAGAGCAGCACTAGGTTGATGGAGCAACTGTGGCTCCCACACTCCCCTCCAAGTCCTCCCGTCCCCAAGCAAGCTCAGTGTTGCCCTCCTGCTGCCACTTTCCAACTGCAGTACTTTGCCCCCAGGCTGAAAAACTAGAGATTCTTATCTAAAGAAGCTGAATAACTGCCTAGAGAGGAAGAGATGCTTGGGCAGATGGAGGTCCTACAGTACAAAAGTTCCCTTTGACATTTGAGAACCTTAATTAGCATCCACGCCCACACTGCTGAATTCACTCTCTCCCTGAAGTGAAATCAGCCCAGCAAGAATCCTTGCCCTTATCCTCAGAGCTTCCAGGAAGCTTGTCCATTCAAAGGCTAACAGTACAGAGACCTACCCAGGCCACAGTCAGTAGTCATCCCTGAGGTCATCATCAGTGTCATCACCACCATCAAACACTTATTCAACACTGACATCACTCTAAGATCAAAGTGTTAGTCACTCAGTCATGTCCGACTCTTCGAAACCCCACGGACTACGGGAGCCCACCAGGTTCCTGCGCATAAGATTCTCCAGGCAAGACTACTGGAGTGGGTTGCCATGCCCTCCTTCAGAGGAATTTCCTGACTCAGGGATCACACCCAGGTCGCCTGCATTGCAGGCAGATTCTTTACTGCTGAGCCACTGGAGAAGCCCAATAGAACTGTGGCAGTGTTTTTTTTTTTTTTTTTAATGTGTGCTCTCTTAAAAAAATTAAACACAGAATTATCAAATGATCCAGCAACTGCACTTCTGAGCATATACCCAAAGGAACTGAAAGGAGGGGCTCGGGCAGATATTGGCACAGCCACGTTCACAGCAGCATTACTCACGATGGCTAAAGAGCAGAAACAATCCAAGTACTCATTGTCTGAAGAATGGAAAAATAGAATATGGTATACACATACAGTGGAATATTACTCAGCCTGAAAAAGGCAGGACATTCTGGCATATGCTACAACCAGGATGAACGTTAAAAACATTACACTAATAGCCAGTCACAAAAGGACAAATATTGTATGACTCTACTCCCGTAAGGTACTAGTCAAATTCATATGCACAAAAGGTAGAATGGTGTTTGGCAGCGGCTGAGGGGTTGGGGGAATAAGGAGTCACTGTTTAATGGGTACGGAGTTTCATCTGGAGAAGATGAAGTTCTGGAGATGGATGGTGGTAATGCTTGAACAGCACTGTGAGTGTATTTAACACTACTGAATCATATACCTAAAAATGGTAAGAATGGCAAATTTTATGTTATATGTATTTTACCAATAAGAAACCTAACAACGAACCCACCCAAAATAATACAATTATTGAAATGTGAAC
Source organism: Ovis canadensis (assembly GCF_042477335.2). Lineage (NCBI taxonomy): Eukaryota > Metazoa > Chordata > Mammalia > Artiodactyla > Bovidae > Ovis > Ovis canadensis. The sequence goes on along the minus strand of NC_091263.1, from coordinate 54,752,934 downwards.
TCGTCTGTTAAATATGAGGTATTGCTTTAAAATCATGTGGTGAGGGGAGAGGCTGTGGAATGTAAGGGAAATAGAGGGTGAGGGGTGGGAAGCTGACACAAGACTCTCCAAATACAAAATCACTGTTAACTGTGATGGTATATATGGGTGCATGATATGCGTATACTACTTTGCATATGCTTGAAGTTTTCCATGAAAGGAAAAAACAGTTCATTTCATTTGACACACTGTACCGTTTGCAGGATCTTAAGTTTCCTGATCACAGACTGAATTCACGCCTTTGGTAGTTAAAGCTCAGAATTCTAACCACTGGACAACCAGGGAATTCCCTTGAAAAATCTCATCCCAGTAGATAACAGGACAGTAGCTGTCATCGTATTTATTAAACTTTCAAAAAGAGACAGGGCCATGGAAGGAAGCTTTCCTCTCAGCCCATTCCACGATGCTCCTGAGGACATACCCAACTGCTCACCAGTAAGGATTTCACCTTTAGAGAACTCTCAGAACCTTTACTATCAGCAGCTGCCCACCCAAGGTGATTTCAAGGGTTGGGAGAAATAAAAAGTATTTCCTTCTAGTGAACTACCATGTACAGAAAACTGTTTCATCCTGTAATACAAAAAGGAAAATGGCAGAGAAGGTCCACATCAAGAATCTTACCTAAAAGGTACATCTGCTTCATGTCATGGGACTCATCAATTCAACAACAACAAAAAAACATATTTTAAACTATAAAATTAAGGAATCCAGGTTGCTGTGAATGTATTTTTTCTGAGCTTTCTTTCATACACACACACGCACGCCATCTGCCTTGACCAAGCAATCACAATGAGTTGGGAACTGGTCACATAAGCAAATAGTGAACACTCTACTCATTGCTTCCTTTATTCATGTTTTAACAAGTATTTGCTGAGTACCATTGGTAATTAAGGCATAGTATCAATACTGGGTGCTAGATGATGTGTAGACCCACTCAGACCCTCAGAGTTGATATGAAGATCAATTGAACTAAAGACATTTGAGATTGAACAGATCCAGAAAGAAGCCTTCATTTGTTTAGCTGTGCCCAGTCTTAGTTGTGGCATGAGGGATCTTTAGTTGTGGTATGCAAACTCTTGGTTGCAGCATGTAGGATCCAGTTCCCTGAATGGGATAAGACCCAGAGCTTGAAGGTGGTGTCTTAGCCACTAGACAGACCACCAGGCAAGTCCCCAGAAAGAAACCTGTTTTGGAGCCTCACTTACCTGATTAAAGGCAGACACTCCTGGAAATGAGGCTGTCATAAATACCCTTTGGGGCAGCTTCACTCTGAAGAAGGAAACAGAGCAGAATTGCCACAAATCTTCTCTTGGGGTGGTTTTTACTAACTACAAAGAAGTGGGAGGTGAGTACTTGCATACAAACATAATCACAAATTTTCTATCTCCCATTTTGTTCTCCTAAAAGCCCATCTGTCTTTCCTAAAGAAAACTCATTTGTTTTTCCCATTAAATCTTTTGTCTCCCCTCCCTTTCCCATTATTCAGTAAATATATAAGCCCCTATCTTCGGCTGTTTGTTGAGTCACATTTTTTCTGTTAACTCCCATATCTATAAGTGAATAAAAATCTGTCGCTTCTAATACTAATCTCTGTCAGTTTAATTCACAGGCCCTCAACCACTGAATTTAAGAGGGCAGAGGAAAAGTTTTTCCTCCCTGACAGTGACAAAGAGAAAAATTCTGGCTCTCATGGAAACAGCATTCCATCAGGGAATATACACAGAAAGAGCAAATGCACAAATATTTATTTACATTTTGTCATTATTGCCTGATCAAATAATGGGTCAGTTAAGAGTTGGATTCACCAGTTCTAATGAGGTGGATGAAACTGGAGCCTATTATACAAAGTGAAGTAAGCCAGAAAGAAAAATACCAATAACAGTATACTAACATATATATGTGGAATTTAGAAAGATGGTAACGATAACCCTGTATGCAAGACAGCAAAAGAGACACAGATGTATAGAACAGTCTTTTGGACTCTGTGGGAGAGGGTAAGGGTGAGATGATTTGGGAGAATTACATTGAAACATGTATAATATCATATGTGAAACAAATCGCCAGTCCAGGTTCGATGCATGATATAGAATGCTCGGGGCTGGTACAGTGGGATGACCCAGAGGGATGGGATGGGGAGGGTGTTGGGAGGGGGGTTCATGGTGGGGAACACATGTACACCCGTGGCAGATTCATGTCAATGTATGGCAAAACCAATACAATATTGTAAAGTAAAGATAAAATAAAATAAAAAATGAAATCAGAAAAAAAAAGAGTTGGATGCACCTGGTTAGCCTCAGTACAAGAAAACAATGTTAATACTGGAGTCTCTTCTGATCCGTTGGATATATGTACATCATCACACTAGGTGGTCTAGAAAAGCCTCTCCAAGAAATGATACTTAGACTGAGTCCAAAAGTATGAAGAAAAAACAGTATTAGGAGACGTGAAGGGGAGCATCCCGAACAAAGGGAGGAAGGGAAACATCACACAAGACATGGCAGTGTTTGTGTGTGTGGAGGAGTTCAGAATTTGTGAGGGTTACCACCGAAATCATGATTCTCTGTGATGGATGAGGGATAGAGGGTGGGAGAAACTCACACTTACAGACAAGTAAAGAGAGATTTAAAGTTAAATTGAGAGTAAAGATGACAGAGAATATCCAAGATTAGAAGATCAAGTTAAGTATTAAACAGTAAATTCAACAAAAAAGACCTGATGGTAGCTACAGACATCAATTAGAAAGTAGGGGACTTCCCTGACGGTCCAGTGATTAAGACTCCACGCTTCCAATGCAGGAGTTGTAAATTCGATCCCCTTACACCCCCTAAGCGGGGACTAAGATCCCACATGACCTGTGGTGCAGCATAAAAAAAATAGAGGTGGAAGCTATCTCACCCCATAGAAACTAGGGAGGGTTGAGAGTCTAGCAGGCAGGGAAGAGTCCTTATAATTGTTTTGGCCACTTCATCCCAAGACCTTACAATTTCATCCAATAGTTGGCTTGAATCCTAAGGAGGGGCCAGATGAAGCTGAATCCACAGGCAGAAATACAAAGATCAGGTGCATTTATCAAGCCATGCAATATGGTTCGCAAATATTTCACCCACTGTTGAGTTTTGGTTTTACTTTATAGGAAGAATATAGAAAGGCAGATTCACACATTAACATCAGTACTCTAGAAAAATAATACTAAAAAGTAAAGTTTCATCAAATAAAATCCTGATTTCCCCTGGAGACAGGCCCTAGAACCCTAGACTGTGGGCAGGGCTGCTTTATGCCATATATTTACATGCAGCATTGGAGGAAAGAGTCCACAAGAACACAACTCCATTGTTCCTAAAATCCTGTTTATAGTTGTTCAGTGAAGACCTGGGCTTACTTTTTCTAAAGGAGAATGAATTTTATGTCATCCTCCAGGAAATGCAATATTTAAAGTTAACCTTATCACAGGAGGAATTCCTGGAAAAATATAATAAAATCCAACAGTTGGTGGATTCAAGCTGGAGGTCACCCTAATTAACACAGTAAAGAGTAAATGGAATGCAAACAATCCTATTTCACACTAAACAATTCAGCGTGGGGAATCATCTTAACATAATGACTCAAGGGTAGATTACATTCCCCCTTGCATAGGTACAGCCCCCATTGCCTACCAGCGAAGACACTGATGCATATCCAGAAACAGTTTGAGACCTAGAGGCTGGTGAAATAAATTGTGTGAATCAATTTTAAATGCAGCCAGATGTTTTTTTTTACTCCAAAAATGAAAAGACAGGGGTGGGATGGGGGTGGGACTCCACAGAGCCCACAAGTCAGAAGACTGAGGAATACCCAGTTTTAAAGTCAGCCATAAATTTGTGAACTTGACCTCTTTTCCTATCTTGCTATCTTTTTATTCTGTTTAAGGAAGAAAGCATACCAATAAACTATTTCATTTTTAAGCATTTTGGGAGGCCTCTTAATTTTAAAGCACTCTGAGGAAAACAGAGATGGACTGACCTGAATGCTGATGTCAAGAAGTTCAAAACTTGGCTAATAAGTGAAATGATCTGTATGTGTACAAGATTAAACAGGGAAACATTCAGAAAATAGTCACAGATGTGTGAATAAAGTTGCCTACGGGGATTTCATGGAAGCCATTATTGTAGTGAAAAACTACTCAGTAGAGAGTAGTTAAGAGTCATACTTTTTTAATCACTCCCTATTACCTTTTCTGTAGGCTGCACTGCCTGGCATGCAGGATCTTAGTTCCCGAGCCAGGGATTGAACCCTTACATCCGGTAGTGGAAGCACAGAATCTTAGTTTGCAGCTATTATATTAACATAGGAAAAAACATTTAAGGACTGGAACACTGTTGATGAAATATTAAGTTTAAAAATAACTAACCAAATACTATGTACACTGTACTCCATTTTTTTAAGAAAAAAATATTTTTGTTGATGCAGTCCAAACACAGGTTGGAAAAGAATTTCCAGGCGCATAGCATTTCAGAAGGGAGTGAGTTTATTAAAAACAAAGAGCAATGATAAGGTGGGCACTTCGAGCACAGTAGGCCAGCTTCCTCACAGACCAGGGAGAGTCGACTGTTTTCGTGAGTTAATAGCCAATTTTTATAGCCTCAAGACAAAGAAAATTCCTCCCGGAAGCGAGGCATTAGGTGATTGGTTAGGGGGCTATAGCATGTTCACTGGAGTGGGCATCTTTGCCTAATTTGGAGTCAGGAAGCTTATTAGGGATGATCAGGGGCTTTTGGCAACAGTTACAAAGGGACTCAGTTAGCTTCAGAGGTGACTTTGGTTCTGGGCTCCACTTCTGTGGTCTTGGTACAAGGCTTCACACCTTGGCCTGGGGAAGGACTCAACAATTTTTACATTGGTTTCTTTGTACAAGGAAGAAACAAGTATTTATTCAGAGAATATTAACAATGTGTATCTTTTGGTGGTATCACTGAGTGGTTGTTTACTTTCTTTTTACTTTTTCATAAAATCATCTCTATTTTCTGCAATAAAAATACATTATTTTTGATAACCAAAAAAGAAAAATCAGAGTTATAGGGACAGAAATACAACACAGAGGAATTTACAAGAGGGAGAAAATGTCAGTGTGTTTCAACAAGGATCGTCCCTAGTGGAGTTGCTTGAGCCAATAGAACGAGACCTAAGTTCAGTTCAGAAGAAAAGGTAAGTTCCAGTCTTAGATCAAAGAATGAAGAGGGGCGAGCTCTGGTCTAGAGCACACACAAGTAGGGCTGCTTTATAGAGTTCTTGTTCCTCAAGACGGGGCAAACTTCTTGTGGCTCGGCGCAGAGGAGGACACAGGCAGGCACCACTGTGCTGCTTGTGGTCCAGGTCACAGTGCTCGGCGCAGCGTCTCTGCACACAGCCTGCTGCCGCCCTCTTGAATTGAGCGGCCTATGGCTTCTGCACACAGCCGTCAGCTGAGGGGTCAGCACAGCCGTTAAGCACCAGGAGCTCTGGTCTGAAGTGCTGGGGCAATAAGGCCTCTGCATGTGGCCCCCTATGAGCTAGTGAAACTAGACTAAGCACAAAGGAAAAGAAAGAGGAAAAAATGTCAGATTTTATTTTGTTACCCAGATTCTACTTTTATTCCCCGGAAATTGTTAATAGGCTTTGCCAGTGACACATCCCTCATCTGGCTTTCCTCCTGCTCCTCATTCTTGAGGGGCTCTGAAGAGGAGTGGTCTCCTGTAGCTGCTTCCTGCAGTCAAATTTTTCCTCAAGACTCTGGTATCTAGATCTATAGCATGTCTGCAGAGCACTCTGACGCTATGTTCACCGCCAGGCCCTTTATCTCCTGGTCACATCTCTGCTGTTTTCCAGAAGAGAAGCTTCAGATTAGAGAGAGGTTCGCAGAAGCAGTTAGTCAAGGGTGTCCGTTGTTGCCCAAGGTTCTCTCTCTGGAGTTTGGTGCTTGGTGGTGGGGGGGCAGGCGGGGTTGTCTCTTCACTTAAGTGCTATGTCCCCATGAGTGAACCCCAGCAGCTTCAGGACAGAACGGGTGATGGGATCACAAGTGGAGCCCATTCCATTCAGGAGTGAGCGGGTCTTGCCGGCTGATGGTTTGTCAGATTTTTAGGTCTCAGGCTGGAAGCCATGTGGGGCCAGACTGGTGGGTGCCGGAGCACCTGGTGACCGTATTCCGTGAGAGCTTCCATGGTTTCTTCTACCTGGAGGATATTCCTGAGTTGTTCCATTGTAACGGCTCTTCCTTCTCTTGGGCTTGGGTAATGGGCCTGCCACACAGGAGTTCAGAATATCATCCACCTACTGATCTCTTAGGTCTTTTGCTTAAGCTTCCTCAAAGATGGTGTGGGAATTTTTGAACACTTGAGACAGGACTCTCCAGCAGTAGTTGTTTTCCTGTGTGTCTGACTCTTGCCTTTCAAAAGCCAAAATGTCTTGTCACTCTGGGCTAATAGAATACAGAAGACGATGTCTTTTTTTTAAGGTTTTTTTACTTATTTTCGGCTATGCTGGGTCTTCATGACTGCAAGAGGGCTTTCTCAAATTGTGGGCTTCTCATTGCGGTGGCTTCTCTTGTTGTGTGGCACAGGCTGTAGGCACTTGGTCTTCAGTAGTTGTGGTACGTAGGCTCTGGAGCACAGGTTCAGTAGTTGTGGCACATGGGCTTAGTTGCTCCATAGCGTGTGAGATTTTACCGGATGAGTGAACCCGTGTCCCCTGCATTGGCAGGTAGATTCTTAACCACTGGACCACCAAGGAAGCCCACAAAGGCATTTTTAAAATGTAACACAGAATACCAGGCCCCTGTGGACAGCAGAGCACCCTGTAGGGTGTAGATTGGATGTATATCCTCAGTGGCTTTCAGTACAATTCAGTATTCCCCACTGGGTTTCCCTACAGGGAGAATAAGGATATTACAGGCTGATTGCCATGGTCTGAGAAGACCCTAATAGGGGCAGTGCCCAGCAAAGCCTCTTGATGGAGAAGGTACTGTTTTTTTATTGGATCATGCATGTACTTCTCCAGTTACACAGATCAGAAGTGGTAAGTGGGATATGTACCTAGATAAGCCCTCCTTCTCCATTGGGAACCTGCCTCAAAAGGAGGTAGGTCCTTTGTACTTTCCCTGGTGGGTGTTGGACCCTGGCTGGTAATTAGTCCCGCTTTGTGTAGTTGATTAACTGGGCTATGGCAGAGGAGACTTGTATGGAGGGAATCCCTGGGGCCTAGGGCCTAGGTTGGGACACAGGAAGGAAGAGGGTAGGGAGGGAAGAGTAGGAGAAGGATTAATGAAGATATCAAGAAGGTTCTCAGGGGGAGGGTCAAGCACCAGTATTATTGCAGTGGAGGACAGCCCACATCCCTTTGGAATTTATTTATTTATTTATTTATTTTGGTGTGCTGCACAGCATGTGGAATTTTAGTTCCCCAGGCAAGGATTGAACTCACAGCCCTTCCTTGCATTGGAAGTGTGGAGTCCTAATCACTGGGTTACCAGGGATGTCTGAGAAGGCCACTGTTCTAAGGCCATAAAAAAACAGACATAGGGAATTTCATCCCATTTTTTGTCTTTGGCATAGCAGGTCTAACTGAAAACCAGTGTTTATTAGAGACCCACTGATGAATCAACTTTCCCCATCTCCAAGCCCCATACCGGGACCAAGTGGTAAAACATAGGAAGATAAAATGTTTGGGGGTTGAGGGTAATACTGGAAAAACTTCAGTTCTTCAGGATACACCCTAAGGGGCTATCCTTTTGTACTGTAGACATTTGGTCTCCCATACCTTAGATGTTCTATTTTTGTTATGTTTCCAACTACTGGTTGAGGGTGGGGGAAGCAAACGTCGTAAGATTTGGCCCAAATAAGAATTCAGGTTTGGGAAATTTGGAACCAGCACCAAACTGTTAATGGATTCCTTGAAAGACCAATATAGGAAGCATCCAAATATCAGGAACTCTGATGTAACTGGGGTCTTTCTTGAATGTATAATGGCACATGCTTGGGATAGGCAGAATGTCCCACAGGAGGTGAGACAGGATTGCCTCTTGGCCAGAGCAGCTTAGCCACGTTAGTTCCCAACCAACTTGGTCTGTTAATGGGTGGCACACATGTCAGAAATGGGGGTCTTCTCTTTCCTCCTTTTAGCCAAAAAGGAGGAGTTCATGGACTTCCCTGTGGTGAGAGCTAAAAGTATAAGGAATTCCCATGCGACACTCACCAGATCACTGGGGCAGCTGGTATTCTGTGTTGATAATGGGAGAGGTACCTGGGGAACTTTAACTGATAAAGAAAGGATCATTCCAGATAGGGAGAAGAGGTCAGACGGTGGATGTTTCCTGGTCTTGCCAGCAGCTCACAGTGTTCCTGGATGATGGGGTTCCTGGTCTTGCAACCAGCTCACAGGGCTCCCCAGCTCACTTCAGAGAAACCAACCTGACCAGAAGAGGTCAAGTCACGGGCAAACCTACCTTGGGAACATTTTTCATTCAAGTGTCCCCGGTGCCTTTTCTTCAACTCAAAGCCAGTGTCCTTGTTTTGTCAGGCGGTCTTAATTACCTGGGATTTTCCCAGTCATCTCCTAGCTCACAGGTCTGGCCACTTTCCTTTACCAAACTGAAAGTGACTATGGAGAATGCTATTGTTGGCTCCTGAAGGTCTGCAAGGTGGGCAACAGGCCCTGACATGGCAACTAGTGCCTTGTACAGAGGACAGCACTACTGGTGAGGCAGGAGCAAGACTGCCATGGCTCCCTCACATCCATAGGTCCCGTCATCCCCAGATCTTTTATCACTGGAAGGCCAGCCAGAGGCGGCAGGGAGACATGCCCGAGTTTCAGTCTCTGATCCCCAGTGATGCCACAGTATGATCATCTCAAGGGAGTGCAGTCGAGATGACTCTGGGGGCTATGCTGTATGAGCACCACCAGGTATCAGGTTGCTGGGCAGAGTTGTTCTGAATTTGGCTAAAGACTGTTGCTGTTCTCACCTGTCAGAGTGTACTCAAAGACCAGAGGCAGTCATTCCCAAGTGAACCTTCAAAGCCTACACCATCCATGGACTGGAGCCCTGAGCTCTAATGAGCCCAGAGCTAAGTGAATCAGTACAGATGAAAAAGCCATCTGGGTTGCCAAAAGTTGATCCTTTTGAGTCAGGTCCCAGGGTCCTCCTGCCTGGTGTCATTTGAGCCAATAAAACGAGTCCAAGTTCATTCAGAAGCAAAGCAAACTTTTATTCTTTGATGATCAAATCGAGAAGTGCAAGCTTGGGCTCAAGAGTACATGTTTTTTCCAAACGGCCGTTGGCAGGGCTGCTTCTTGTGCTGCTGCTCATGGCTCTAGATCCAAATGCTAGGTGCAGCACCTCTGCGCTGGTCTGCCATTGCCATCTTAAAGTGCTGTGCACAGCGTTTCTGCACATAGTACCCCAAGTTTAAGTGTCAGGCGCAGCCATTTTGCATGAGGAACTCTGGTCAGAGGTGCTGGGTGCAGGCACCCTGTGAGTTAAGTGAAACTAGCTTAAGCACAAAGGAAAAGAAAGAAAAAAAGGTTAGACTGAATTTGATTTCCCAGATTCTATTTTAATTTCCTGGAAATCATTCAAGACCTTTGCCAGTGACAAGCTGAAATGGAACTGGGAATCAGGGGTGGAATTGAAGGATGTCATGTTGGAGCTGGTCAATGAAGGAGAGACAGAACTGAAGGCAGAATGTCCAAAGTTGATTTCTCTCACCAAATTTCCAGCCACTCCTGTTTTGTGGCCTTACTATAGCAGTAAGTAGGCAGGGCCACCGTGCCACAACCATTAGAGAGCACCATCTACACTGAGTCCATGTACATACTCCTCGAGTTGTACAACCTATATAGCCCAGTGGAAAAATTGGCTTCTTTTAGAAGTTACCGTCCTTGCTCTTACATACAAGCAAAAAGCAAAAGAAATCCAGCCAGCCAGCCAGGGAAATTCCAGTCACTTTATTGGTCTAGATCTGTAGAGACTAGGAATCCACTAAGATGCCTCATGGCCATCAGGCAGAGACAGGCTTACTGGGTAGAATTCTGGACTAGTCTCCCCCAACCCCACTTCCATAGCCAGCTACATAGGCTGCAGGGTTCTGAGCAAAATGAAATGTGAAATCCCTTCCCTTTCCAAAAAGCAGGGGGGAAATGCAAGTTATTTGAAAAGACTCAGAATCTACCACTATAGCATAAATATAACTTTGAGCTGCAAACATCTGAGAATCAACAGATGCAGGAAGAGGTTTTGTTTGTGCTCTCATTTTCTGTCTAAAACAGAGGCTTCCAAAAGAACTCAACTGCCAAAAACCCCCCTCCAAGGGACATGTCCTGTATCGGGGCAAACAGTGACTCCTGTCGACTTTAAGGAAAAATGCACATCTTCGAAGCTGTGAGTTTAACTTTTCTTCAGGGACCTTACTGACAGCTATCACCTGGGAAACAGTCCCCCAGTCGCTCTGCTCCAAAGAGGCAGGGGAACAACCAGCTTACCTATGATTCTGGGCTAGTGAAAACATGCAGTCAAGCATTTTTCTCTGTAAAAGATTATGGCCAGTTACAAAAAACAGACATCTCAAGTTAATAATTTTAGTGCTTCTGTACGTATGGCAAGATGCACAAATCTGGGTTCATTAAAAATACTTCCTGAGATACACATCTAACTTTGTAAGGGACTGGTCTTCCAAAACACAGAGCACCTCATCCTGTTTTTCATCCTAAATTCCTCTCAAGGGGCATTGTTGGTCAGCAACAGCAGTATATGATAACGTAATCCTGTAGAACTGGGTACAAGCAACCAGAACTCTTTTTTCTTCTTTGGTCTTCTCACCTCCTGTCACCAGGTGAGAAAGATGGCACCGGAGTAGGAAATTGTATAAGTAGGCTTTACAAAAGCAAAGCTTACCTTCTATTAATTTTCCCCCCTCCATATATTTCTCTATGCCTACCATTTACTGTCCCTTGAAATCCTAACCCTTTTCCTTGTAAAGATGGTATATACACCCCAAATTCTAACCATTTCTTCATCATAGTTTTCTGTGTACTGTTGTATATGTATATGAATAAAGATCTGTCTTTCCTTTTGCTAGGTTAACCTGTCTTTTGTCAGTTTAATTTGCAGGCCTCCAAGCATTGAAGCTAACAGGGAAGATGAAAAGTTTTCCTCCCTCCCAACAATATTAAAATATAAAACTCTTTATTTCTTCTTTGGCTTCTCTTTTGCTTTGTCATAGTGTCTTTAGTTGCTATTTAGTGCTACTTTATATAAAGAAATTTAAAATTTAAATTATTAACATAAATTGTACCATTTACCTTTATATTGTACAGTGTAGTTTTAAGTGCAAATATAAGCGCATTTGTGCAAAAATCACTGAAATTATACAATTTATATTTTGTAGCTCATTCATGCATATGTATTTTATTCTTATAAGAACAATGGAAGAGCTGCACAAAACTAACTCAACTGTTTTATATTTTACTTCTTGATGTTCACATATTCCATTAATACCAATACTCTCTTCCATGACTTACGGATGACTAAGGCAGGACTGCTAAGAAAAACGACTATGGATTGCTCATCTTTCCCTTTCTTTTTCTGTAATTTTCAGTATAAGTGGTTGGCTGATACAGAGAAGTAACAAGAAAGGATATGTTAGGGTTCCTTGGTCACTTAGGTCTCTTAGAATGCCACAGCCTTCTTTCTCTGTCAGAAGTAAGTTCTGTTTGAATGAAAACTGTGGCTTCAGCCTCTACTTAGTCATAGATGTAAACCACTCACCTTGTAATGTCTTTGAGTCTCACTGAACTCCCACACATCTCTGGCTCCTCAGAATTCTGTGTTCATGTGGCATCGTCTGACATTATATGCAAATGCATGGCAAGAAACTGAGGACCGTATACTGTACCTGTCTCCTCTGCTCATGTGTGCACCGTGCTGTCCCCGTGGACTTCACCTACAAAACATAAATTCAAATGTAAAATTATTAAGAATTTTCAGGGTGATTTCAGGGCCCAAGACATTTAAACCACGGGCCCCTTTTGAACAGGGCACCCTCTATAACTGCACAACTACATGTGGCTAGTAGTTACCGTGTTAGATAGTACAGGTCTACAATACATAAGGAATTCTTTCAATTCAATAACTCCTATTAGGTTCAATACCTGCGTTGGGAAGATCCTCTGGAGGAGGAAATGGCCACCCACTCCAATGTTCCTGAAGGGATAATCCCATGGACAGAGGAGCCTGACAGGCTACAGTTCATGGGGTTCCAAAGAGTTGGACATGAATGAGTGACTGAGCATGCACACAATGTCAATTCCCATAGGAAAATGTGTAAAGGATATGAATAGGCAATTTACATGAGAGAAAGTACTACTAAGATACAAAAAGATGTTCAAAATTATTACTAAATTCAAAAAATCAAATTAAATCCATGAGCCCAGAAAAATCACAAAGTTGGACAATGCTAAGGGTTGGTGGGGGTACAGGTATAAGGTGTCGTCATTTGCTGGGGGTAGGGGAGGATGGACAAGTGCATACATTATGAACAGTGACTTAGTCAAACTAAATACATGAGAGCAATTAATTCTGCTGCTAGCTATTTATCCTAAAAAAAAGACATTTCTTTTTGTGTTGATTGTCTTCTCCACTTGACTGTAAGCTCCATTGAGAGCAGGGACTTTATTTAGGTCATCCAGCTCAAGTGGTAAAGAATATGCCTGCAATACAGGAGACACAGGAGACTAGGGTTCGATCCCTGGGTCAGGAGGATCCCCTGGAGGAGGAAATGCCAACCCACTCCAGTATTCTTGCCTGGGAAATCCCATGGACAGGAGAGCCTGGCAGGCTACAGGCCATAGTATCACAAAGAGCTGGACATGACTGTGTGATTGACACACACACACTGTCAAGTCCAATGTAGAGATCAGGGCTGGCACACAGTAGATGCTCAATAAGTACTTGCAAAATGAATGAATAAATGCTGTAGTCATTACAGAAACCCAATGAAGCATGTGCTTTACAAATGAAGAAAATGAAGCTCAGAGCTACCGTCATGATTCCAACATCATATGTCCAGTTGGAGGCAGAGCTGGCATTAGCAGAAGGTCCCAAAGGCCTGCTCCCAGGCATCATGCATTCATTATTTCAACATTTCTTACTGCGTTTCTCAGGGAAAATCAGCCTACAAGTAACTGGAGAGAGCAACTGCACAATCACAATTTCAGGGTTTAAATTTGAGCCTATCTCAATATAGAAAGAGTCTACTATGTCAGGCTTCCCTCTAATGCCTTCCTGAGTTCTTGAGTGGTGCCTTTTCCAAGAGTTGCTACTTTTTTAAAAAGAAGAAAAAGGGATACAAGGAAAGGGAAAGATAGAAAGCTATATAATGGACTTAAGGTTTTAATTTTACTGCACATATTCAGCCGTTCAGAAACAAAACAGGCAGTCTCAGACAGAACCAATTCACAGCTTTATGTTACAGCTTTAATGTTAAAAAGGGTTAACATTTACCCACCAGCTTGTTTGCTTTTTGCCTTTCACTTTCTCTCTGTAGTTTTGATGAGTTATCTTTTGAAAATAGTTTGAGTACTTGCTTCAGTTCTCAGCTCTTTTTGGCCATCCTTCCCTTGGCAGGTCGCACCTTATTTGGGTCTAAGTACTCACTCTACACCTTCTCTCCACCCGCTATTTCATGAATCAAGTGTTAACTAAGTTTGTAGCAAAACAAATCCATCTGGAAATTGGCATTTATACGATGTGTTCCTAAAACTGCCGTTTATTATTCCTGGCGTGTGCGCGTGTGTAAAAAAACTCAGAATAATTTAAAGCAGGAAGCGCTGAAATGGCTGGGTGTGCGTTTAGAAGCTGGAATGCATGCCAGAAGGGGAGGGCATACGCTGACAGCTCTAAAGGTTGAATGACTTCCGTTGGTATCAGGCATGCTAAATATTTGACCATTTTAACTAAACGCTGTTAGTCTGAACATGTTCTATCTTCTCTATTTACTAAAGGATTATTTTCCAATTGCAAAAAGGATTACAGTTATACCAAGTCAAAATACATAGCCTCTTTTCTTCATTAGTTAATTTATTTATACCCAGCCCTGCTTATGGCAAGAGGATTTGAAGTAGCTCAAACATGGTGTGATGGACTGGATTATCTGGGGAAGCATTCTTTTCCTATGCTGATTCCTACTTCCAAGTGGACAGTAGCAGTAAAATTAATAACAAAATAATGATTCAGAATCACTAATATCTTCTGAGTGCCTATCATGTGCCAGGCTCTTTGCCAAGTACTTCCCATATATTTTCTCATGCAGTCCTCACAATGAACCAGGAGTAGACACTACTTTTGACTTCATTTCATTGATAATAAAATGAGGTTTCGAGAAACAGAGTAAACAACAGCATTTATTATAATGCAAGTGATGAAGATGGGAATGAATGCAAGCCTGTTCCAGGAGGTTTCCTCCTTACTAGCCCTATTCAGTACAGTCCTGGTGGAAGATGTCCTGGCTGGAGGAGAAGTTCATAATCATTCACTTGAATCCAGGGGACCCTTCCTGGCAGGTCAGAGGAAAAGGACAACTAAGGCTGGAGGCACAGAGACAAACTGTGTGGTTACCTCAACTTGCTCATATCCAGCGGGGGGAATGTAACAAGTTCCCCAGGGCACCTCTCTGAGATTTTGAATAGTGAGCCCATCTATTATACTGACCAGTCTACCCCCTGGAACATTTGTGTTCAATAGGTATTTGTTAAATGAATGACTATACCACTGGGTTCACCAACTCAGAAAAGAAACCTTCTTAGGAGGTGGATTAATACCTTCAAGAATTAAAGAATGGAGCAGGAAGACAAGTGAATTTTCCTCTCGTAGACAACTTCTAAGAATAAATGTTTCACATTTCAGTTTCTGTGGGTCAGAAGCATCCAACTACTGCCTGTATTCCAGACTCACAGAGAGTGTGAAATATGAAACATTTATTGTTTCAAACAGATAGGTTTCAGTATAATTTGTCATGCAGCAAAAAATAACTAACACTTTTCCTGATAACTTCGACAGTAAAGAATCTGCTTGCAGTGTAGGAGACGAGACCCAGGTTCAATCCCTGAGTCAGGAAGATCTGCTGGATATTTGCTGGAGAAGGGAATGGCAACCCACTCCAGTATTCTTGCCTACAGAATCCCATGGATAGAGGAGCCTGGTGGGCTTCCCCAAGCATGGGCTTCCCTGGTGGCTCAGATGATAAAGAGCCTGCCTGCAGTGTGGGAGATCTGGGTTTGGTCCCTGGGTTGGGAAGATCCCTGGGAGAAGGAAATGGCAATCCACTCCAGTATCCTTGCCTGGAAAATTCCACGGATGGAGGAGCCTGGTGTATAGTCATGGAGTCGTAAAGAGTTGGACATGACTGAGCGACTTCACTTTCACTTTCCAATGTAACAGGACTATAAAAAGGAATTGAAGCTATGAAAATGGTATAAGACCATTTATAACTGACCTGTTTATTATTTCCTGGTTGATTTACCCAGAATAATTATCTGTAAACATCCTTACAACAGAAAGGGACAATGTACTTATTTTCAGAGGCAACAAAAGGGAGGGGAGGCCTCAGGACCCTCAGTCCCTTTCCACAGCCAGTCCTGGGAAGAAAGGACCCTTAAGAAAATGAACATGTCATCATAGCTTTGGAAAAGAAAGATAGCCAGGCATAGGGAGTATGTCCAAGAGTAACAATTGCTCTATGGAAAAATTCATCCCGGTTTCCAAATACTCTTTAACACTGAAGTTGGGTGACATATCAACTGGATTAGGTTCAGCTATGTAAAATAGAAAGCTCTCAAGTAGCACAGGAAAATGAGCTTGCTTCTCAGTTACCTAGAATTCTCACATAGGACGAGGTCATTTGCAGACTGGTCTAGCAGCTCTGTGATGTCATGCAGGTCCAGTCTCCTCCCACTCATCCCCTGAGGAGGTGCCTAGATGGCAGCCCCACTCTCCCAGTCCAACATGGCTGTTTGATTTTTGTGTGTACACCATTGTTCTTACAACAGGATGGAGGAAAGGGCAAGGAAGAGTATACTCATCCATTTCAACAGACCTCCTAGAGTCCCACATGACTCTTCTGTTTATTTCTTATTGGCCAGAACTTACTCATGTGGACGTGGACAGCTGTAAAGGAGGCAGTGAAATGAGTCCAGATAAACATCAAGATTCTCTTACTAAAAGCAAGGGGAGGCAAGCAGTAACCTTTGCTACAGGTAACAGGACTGTCAGAGCAGCAGATGGCCTGTTACTCTAAGATTTCTAGGATTTGACCCATCTCACATTTTCAGTTCTATCTCTCACCTTTAATTCTATTAAACAAGACTAGACACCACTCTCTTTGCCTCTCCCTCTTCATACTTCTGCCTTTGCTGGTGCTGCTGCTGGAGTCCCAGTCCCCACCATCCATATTCATCCAGCTCCACTGTCACTTCTCCTGTGATTCTTTTCTCAATCCTCTCCCGCTTCTGAAAACTCACAGCACTGATTTGTACTTTTACCCACTTACTAGAGGAAATGAGTATTACCATGTGCTTTTCAACTACTAGATATTCTGTTAGGAATGCAAATATGAATTAGGTAAGGACCCCACCATTGAGAGAACGTTTAATAGTCAATTGATAAATGTTTGCTAAATAACAAATGACTAATCTGCTTTGAAGCCTCATACTAAGACTTGATTATGTATGGTTTTCATAGTCATATGCATTATGAAGGATGAAATGTGGCCCATGTGGGTCTAATTGAATAGGATTTCTTTAATACCTTCTATGTGTTTGGTACTGTGTTTTGCACGTGACTCATCCACCCTACACTCACATGTTTAATAACAATGTGGCTGACATTGTGCAAGGTGCTTGGCATAAGAAGAAATGCCTGATCCTTTTCCTTTAGAAACTCAGAAAAAAGACGAATAAACAGATTATTACAACCTGCTGCAATAAAGAACTAGACTGGAGACACCTATGGAGTGATAACAACATGAAACCTAGCCTACAAGGGGCAGAAAGCCCCAATAAGAAAGTGGCATTTAAATCTGAAAGATAACTAGAAAGTGGCCAAACTCAGAAGAAAAGGGTTGAGGTTGAACCCTCACTGCAGGGTTGAGGGAGCATCTTCTCCAAAGGCCCAGTGGTGAACAACAGAACATGGAGCATTTATGGTACAGTAGCATGGCCCCAAATCAGGATTCCAGGCTGGGAACAATAGGAGATGAAGCTGGAGGTGTGTTAGGTAGACAGCTGTATAAAATCAGTACGAACTGTATTTGATCTGAATAACAGTCACCCAAAGTGTGTCTTAAACAAAAAACTATATTTTTCTATTTGATTATTTACTTTCTCTAGCTTTATTGAGGTATAACTGACAAATAATTCATATTTAAGGTATACAATGTGATGTTTTGATATACATATATTATGTGAAATGTTTACTAAAATCAAGTTAAATAACATATTCAACACCTTACACAGTCACCCTGGTTTTTGTTTTTTCTTTTTGGGGAGAGCAATTAAGATATACAATGCTGGTAAATTTCAAACATACAATAAATACATTATTATCGACTATAATCACTCTGTTGTACATAAGATCCCCAGAACTTACTATCCTGCATATCCGAAGTTTCATATCCTTTGGCCAACTTTAAAAGTTTCGATTTTTTTTCCCCCTAGTACAATGACTCCCAGGTTAGGCAGTTTAGGACTGGTATAGAAGCATAATGGTGCCACAAGGGACTCAGGGCCCTTCTGTCACAGAGCACAGCAACCTTAGGACATACTTGACCCTTGTGGTCACAAGATGGCCATTCCACCTTCAGCATCTTCTCAACCACCAGAAACTAGGCGAGAAGCATGAAGCAATACCCCCTCAGAGCTCCCAGAAGGAACCAAGCTTGCTGACACCTTGACTTTGGACTTCTAAATTCCTGAAACATGAGAGAATAAAGTTCTGCTGGCTGGACCACTGAGTTTGCGGTAATCTGTTACAGCAGCTAATACAAGACTTAAAGAAATGTTAAAGAGACTAAATCAATAAGACTGAGTGGGCATGGAAAAAGATTCCCTGCTTTCTGGTTTGGCCAACTAGACAAATGGTGGTGCTTTGCTGAGGTGAGAAACACAAGAGGAAGGTCAGAATCGGAAGCACAAAAAAAGGTTCAGCCATAGACAAGTTGCTTTGGAGATGCCTAAGGGACATGGAGGCGACAGGTCTGGGATGGAGACTAGATGCAGCACACCTGAAGCCATTAGAGCGGATCTTGCCTGCAAGCTGCCTGATACTTTTCCAGAGGGAAGAGACTTTCACATGTGAGGTGATTCAGGAGCACCCGAGACAGTGTGTACTAAAATGCCCAAATGTGGAGCATAACCATTTCAGGAGGCCTGAATTAGGGAAAATTAATGTAAGGTGGAAAAAATGGCCCATGATTCTATACTAATGAGCAAGGTTGTTCCATTTTTATTATTAATTGGCACAAACGCACATTAGCCTCTGACCAAACAGGCTGTACTGACTCAAGAGGTTGGTTTTCATCACACGTGTGGATGCTCGCAGAATGTGAGAACCAGAGATGACACATGCTGTTCACCCTCCTCCCCTCACAGATGGAAAAGCAGAGACTCAAGGAAAAGCACGTGCCAAAGTCAGTAAAGAGGATCAGATGAGATCCCAGCACAGGCTTGACCTCCACCCTGAAACTCACTTTAGAAAACGAATCATGAAAAACTTTATCTGAAGGAAAATGATGCATGGTTTGATGTATAAAAGTCGAATGAGGAGGAAAATGAGCAGATGAAAATATTGTCAGGCTCCAGAGCCAAAAAGACCTGGTTTCAAACCCAAATGTTATCAGGGCCTATCTGTAAGAATGCTTTTGGTTTTGTTTTGTTTTTTTTTTTTAATCACAAAGATAAGATGATTATTGGCTGGCACAACTACATAAGCCCAGTGGCAGGGAAGACCTTGAGTGTGGTTTAAGCAGGGCTCCAATTTTGTTTCTGCTGCAAAGTTTTTCTCTGGCCTTTGCAGTTTCACTCTCAGACTAGTTTCCCACTGCAGCTGTACCTGACTGCATCTCACCACCCAGAGCACACAGCAACTGTACAGTGGTACACTGAGAGCAGAGAGCAGGGGTGGTCCACACATTAACTGTAGACAATTTTAAAACAGCAATAAAACCAATGAAATTGGATCTATTATTATCATTACAGTACAGAGGCACTTTAAGACAAGGTCAGTGATGAAATGTTCCTCCCACCTAAGCCAACTGCAACGACACCCAATGCATGGCACCCCAGTGTATCTGTGCCCCAGAATTTCCAACACAAATCAAGAGAGCCATACTCACTTGTCTAGATTAAACCACCTGCCTACTCCTAAACCCAACCATGGCCAATGAAAGTATGGGATGTGCTGACTGGTCTAGTGTAAGTTATAGGCTGATTCCTGAGATGGAATCAGCTTTCTCAAACTCCTAAAAGTTCCCAGTTGAAACCTGGAATGGGTGAGATAGGGAAAGATGAACAAAGGCTGGTGAAGAAGCCATCAGAAGTTCACTACACCTTGTGACCTTGTGACCTTGTCACGAGTCTCAAATATGTGCTAGATACTATCTTGAGAGCTGCACATGTAGGTATCAATACATTCTAACCCAGGAGATAGCTATTCTGATTATCTGCATGTATCAATCAGAAGCCTAACAGAAAGCAAACAACAAGCTTAAGTTAAAGCACTTTGACAAGGGCTTATTTGCAAAGACTATTTACAAAGGTGTAGGCTGCGTGTGATCATGATGGTGTGATCACTCACCTAGAGCCAGACATTCTGGAATGAGAAGTCAAGTGGGCCTAAGGAAGCATCACTACGAACAAAGCTAGTGGAGGGGATGGAATTCCAGTTGAGCTATTTCATATCCTAAAAGATGATGCTGTGAAAGTGCTGCACTCAATATGCCAGCATATCTGGGAAACACTGCAGTGGCCACAGGACTGGAAAAGGTCAGTTTCCATTCCAATCCCAAAGAAAGGCAATACCAAAGAATGCTCAAACTACTGCAAAATTGCACTCATCTCACATGCTAGCAGAGTAATGCTCAAAATTCTCCAAGCCAGGCTTCAGCAGTATGTGAACCGTGAACTTCCCGATGTTCATGCTGATTTTAGAAAAGGCAGAGGAACCAGAGATCTAATTGCCAACATCTGCTGCATCATGGAAAAAGCAAGCAAGTTCCAGAAAAACATCTACTGATTTATTGACTATGCCAAAGCCTTTGACTGTGTGGATCACAACAAACTGTGGAAAATTCTGAAAGAGATGGGAATACTAAATCAACTGACATGCCTCCAGAGAAATCTGTATGCATGTCAAGAAGCAACAGTTAGAACTGGACATGAAACAATAGACTGGTTCCAAATCGGGAAAGGAGTGCGTCAAGGCTGTATATTGTCACCCTGCTTATTTAAATTATATGCAGAGTACATCATGACAAATGCTGGACTGGATGAAGCACAAGCTGGAATCAAGATTGCTGGGAGAAATATCAACAACCTCGGATATGCAGATGACACCACCCTTCAGAAAGCAAAGAGGCAGAAAGCAAAGAACTAAAGAGCCTCTTGATGAAAGTGAAAGAGGAGAGTGAAAACGTTGGCTTAAAACATTCAGAAAACTAAGATCACCGCATCCGGTCCCATCACTTCATGGCAAATAGATGGGGAAACAGTGGAAACAGTGACAGAGTTTATTTTGGGGGGCTCCAAAATCACTGCAGATGGTGACTGCAGCCATGAAATTTAAAAGCTGCTTGCTCTTTGGAAGAAAAGTTATGCCAACCAAGACAGCATATTAAAAAGCAGAGACATTACTTTGCTGACAAAGGTCTGCCTAGTTAAAGCTATGGTTTTTCCAGGAGTCATGTATGGATGTGAGAGCTGAACTATAAAGAAAGCTGAGTGCTGAAGAAATGATGCTTTTGAACTGAGGTGTTGGAGCAGTCCCTTGGACAGCAAGGAGATCGAACCAGTCCATCCTAAAGGAAGTTAGTTCTGAATGTTCATTGGAAGGACTGATACTGAAGCTGAAACTCCAATACTTTGGCCACCTGATGTGAAGAACTGACTCCTTGAAAAAGACCCTGATGCTTGGAAAGACTGAAGGTGGGAGGAGAAGGGGACGACAGAGGATGAGATGGTTGGATGGATCACCGACTCAATGGACATGAGTCTGAGTAAACTCTGGGAGATGGTGATGGACAGGGAAGCCTAGCGTGCTATAGTCCATGGGGTCGCAAAGAGTCGAACACGGCTGAGCGACTTAACTGAATTGAGGCTGTGTGTTAGACAAGGAAATGGCAACCCACTCCAGTATTCTTGCCTGGGAGATCCCTAGGACAGAGGAGCCTGGTGAGCTACAATGCATGGAGTCACAAGAGTCAGACATGGTTTAGCGACTAAACAACAAAAACAGCAAGTTGAGTGTAGAAAACTATGAAGGGGCAAGCAGGGACCTAAGAATAGGAGCAACAGAGTTGTCACCACCCTTAGGCCTACAGGAACAAGGGGAGGGAGGAGCTACCGGAAGCTGAAAGAGAGAGTAAGATGTAAAGAGATGGTCTCAGAAACTTGACAGAAGCCATGGCATTTGGCTAAGAAGACGGTTAACCCAAGGCAGGTTCACAGCAAGAGAACCTGGGAAAAGAATACGCTCACCTCACTCCTCTTCCTCCCAGCTACGGTGGAGGCTGTGTGCTGGTCAATCTGAGCAGGAAGCATAGGGTGCCACAGCCTGCTGATGACAGCAGACAGTCTCCTGGAGTGGAAATCAGAGTAGAAAGGGTGGAGAGTAGATTTGGAGGGATAGAGGAAAAAACATCCAACCCATTCCATTTTACAAATGAGGAAACTGAGACTGTTTAAGTTACTTTTTGTGGTCCAGAGCATATCCTTTTTTTTTTCTTTTTTCTAGCTTTACTGAGGAATACCTAACAAAGAAGAGCATATTCTTTTAATCACTATGCTACGTAATCTCTCTGAGCAAGTAAAAATCCAGGCAGAGTGCCATATACATAAAACATGCTTCACAGATGTTATTTTTCCACTTCATTTTAGCCTCCACTGGCAAAGAGAAACCACTGATAAAATCAGAGTGTCCAGATCTTCCGTACGCAGGGTGCTCCCCCCAGCAAACGAACTAAAGCTCCCTCCTAGGGAGTCAGCCCACATCTCGCAGTCCACACAGTCCCAAAGCACCAGGGAGGCCACAATATAAATTTAAAAGACATGCTGCTTTTCCTCTCTGCATTTCTAAATTAACTTGAACCACTGGCTGTACCACAAAAATAAATCAAAATGTGAGAGTTTGTGAACAGTTGCCATTCAAGGTGCAATTGATTTGTTACACAATGCACACAGTAACCAGAGGCACACAGACCAAGCAAACAGGGTGTCTGACAATGTGTGCAGACTCTGGCAAGCAGCGCCTGCACAGGCCCTCTCTAAGAAAATCAAAGCACTTGACTGGATTCTTCTTAATCCAATTCATGCTCTTGCTTCACTCTTGTCAGGAAGGTGGGTGGCAGACATTATTTATCATTCCAGTGTCACTAGTGGGCTCAGAGAGTGACATGATTTACCTATCGTCAAAGGAGTTTTCAAAACAGCCTAACTCCATTTGACACATTCTTTTCAGCAAGCGAAATATGCTGTCGGTCCATACCTTGAATGTGTCAATATTATTTGTAAGTGACACCCACATCCCCATCCCATGTGATAGAGTTAGGTTAGTCACTTGAAAGAGTTGATAGGGAGGTTATTCAGAAAAGAGGAATGCTGGAAAATTTGTACTTTGGGGGCTATGCATCACACGGATGAGAGACTGATAATTATAATGCTGATACGTACAGGAGATGGCTGCAGGCAGGGAACCTCAAGTAAGTGTGTGTACGACCTCACTTAAGGCTCAAAAGCACCACAGGAAGGGTTACTACTGTCTGTATCATTTTACAGAACAGGAACATGAGTCCAGAGAGATTAAGTAACTTGCTTGGGGACAGGGTTGGATTCTTGGAGATGCAACTTTAGAAGGGCTCTACTATAGACATCATGAAATTCCTAATAACTTCTAAACAAGGGCTCTACTGTAGACATCATGAAATTCCTAATAACTTCTAAACAAGGGGACCTGCATTTTTATTTTGACCTGCATTGTATTTACCAGGCCCTGCAAATAATGTAGCAGGCTCTGCTTGGAGGTATCTATCCTATAAATACCTACAAGTTGTCCCAGGAAGAGGGGAATGACGCGATGTTCAGGTCCCTGGCCTCACAAAGTTGCCATTCCAGCTTAAGATAACAAAGGAACAGCAAGATAATGACAGACGGTGATGACTGCTAAAAAGAAAGTAAATAGGAGGGTGAGATAAAGTAAACGTTTGGGTAGGTGCTACTTTATATAGGGTGATCACCTTTGAACAGGTAACACTTAATGAGACCTGAGACTGAGAAGGAGCTAGCCTGTCAGGACCCAGAGACAGGCTCAGAACAAGGAAGTGCAAACAAGGATAAAGGACCAAAGGAGGCAGGAGTGGGACACGTGTGGAGGGGTCCAGGAAGAGTCCTCAGGTACTTCTCTTGTGTGATGGGAGCTGAAGTGTGGATAGGGAGAGGAGAGGTGCAAGCTGAAGTTAAGGATTAGGCAGAAATCATACCACAGGGGGCTTTTTAGGACAAGATTAGGAACTAGGATTTGAAGCTCCTGCATGTGAGGTTAGCAAAGCATATATTAATCAAGGGCATGAGACAAGGTGATGCAATTTTAAGATCACGCAGGCTATTACGTGGAGAACAGATTGGAAGAGGGCAGGAAACACAGGAGTAAATCACAGCTGTAACCCACCACCACACATCATGGCTTCCAACAGAACCAATCAGAAAGCACGGGAGGATTTCAGCAAGGGCTCCAGAGAATCTACATGAAACTGAGTCACACTTCATGTGCATCTGTGTGTACTTGCTCTCACACATGCACACTTATAAGGCATCTGGAGAGTCCATGTATAACTGATTCACATTTCATGTGTATAAAGATAAATTTTAAATAAAATGTTAAAAAACCAAAATATACACAAATATATCATATTCCAAATTTACATTCATTAATTTGTGAAGCTGGATTAACTCAAATTTGTATATAAACCTGAGATTTAAAATTCCTTTGCTATCTCTGCTTAGTAGAAGAGTCTCCTAAGATTACATGATGAGATAATTAACACCATCACTATTTAAAAACATTATTAAGTGCTCCCTAATACTGTACAACCAGAACAAAATAAATAGGATTCTGCTGGGACCAACAGAAAATTGTATTTCTTATCCAAAGTTCGCAATTTCACATTTGGTGATCCCGAGCTTATCACTGGCTATTTTTAAAGAAAGGAAGATGCTATGTATTTAAAGGCATATACTTGTTTTGTATTCTTTTTTTTGTTTGTTTTATTTTGTATTCTTAAAGAATGATTTCTCTATTTAATGTTGACATAGCAAATGATAATGAATACTGACACATAAGGCAGGTCCATTCCTAAAGTTGTACATATATTCACTCATATAACCCGAAAATAGCGGAAAGATTCTATTATTAGCCCCCTTTTCACAGATGAAGAAATTGAACTATAGAGAACTTAACTCTTCATATTAATAACTGAATACAACGCTGCATGTGTGTGCTCCATCGCTCAAGTGTATCCAACTCTTTGTGACCCCGTGGACTGTAGCCTGACAGGCTCCTCTGTCCATGGTATGTTCAAGCAAGAATACTGAAGTGGGCTGCCTTTTCCTCCTCCAGGGGATCTTCCCGACCCAAGGATTAAATCTACATCTTCTGTGGCTACGACATTGGCAGGTGGATCCTTTACCACTGAGCCACCTGTGAAGCCCCAAATAACAAGGCTGCACTGCTTATAAGCAGTAGTTTCAGAAGAAACACCCAGGTAGTCCAGTTGTAGAGTTCATGCTGTAAAGTACAGGTTGGAAGATATGGGTGGTAAACTACAGCCCATAGGCCAAATCTGGTCCTCTGTTTTTGTAAATAAAGTCTTATTGGAACAGCCACACTCACTGGTTTACAGGTTGTTCAAGCCTGTTGTAGCAAACCTGATTTCACTACACCAGCAGAGTTGGACTGTCACAGCAAAGATCATATGGTCCAAAAACCCTAAAATATTTACTACCTGCTCCTTTACAAGAAAAGTTTACTGAACCCTGCTCCAAACTACTGCATGTACTACTTGTCAGGCACTGTTCTAGTACCAGGGATGACACGCACATGGAACAAATGAGACTCCTGTTCTCATGGTGCTTATAATTATATAACGGATTTTGTAAGATTGTATGTGTGGGTGTGTGTCCATGCATGCGTGCACACACTTGTTTGTATATGGACACATGCAGGGGAGCAACAGTCTGCTGCTATATATTTTGACCATCCAAATACAGATGATCCCTTACATTTTATGCCTTTGTTTTTTTAAAAAAAAATCTCATTTTATGCCTTTGTTTTAAAAAAAAATCTAGTAGTCGCAGAGCCTTGGGTGTCTTAGAATTGCTTTGAAAGGGAAAACAATTGATATCATTCTAGGGCCTTCTGTCACAGGCAAGTTACAAAGAGCATGGCTCTGACACAGCAGAGTAATTCTCATGTATAAAATACACCTGCCTATTAGAACTGTACAGCTGCCTTGTTCTTGACATGTATGCCAATAAAAGGCTAATTAATAAAAACAAAGATTGCTAAAACTGATAAATGTTTATAATAACCAAATCTGAGCTTGCAACTGAAAATGAAACCTGGCTAGTACTGTAGGAATTAAAATATTTCTCAATCAAAACTCTACCTGCAATATTTATTTTTTCCTTACACCCTTAGTAGACGCTATTAAGATTTTGTGATTGTCAACATTACCATGGCAACCTGTTTGAGAAGGGATGCAAAAAGATGCACTTAAGGCATCTCTATAGCTGATACTCACCAATAGTGCTCATCTTTGATTAAAAGGGTGAAGTACAAATTCTTGATGTAACCAGCATCCTATGCCAAAGAACTTGCTCTTTTTTTTTGGCAGATTATCAGATAATTAAGAAATTCATTGAATTCCTAATACAAGCTGAATCCTGGTAAAATTTCATACTTGTAATCAAAGTGTGGTGAAAATCCATCGTTAAAGAATAATTTGCTGATCATATTATCATAATTGTTGATTGATAGATGACATTAACAATCTAAACACAGATTTTCTTCTCTCTTTAAAAATGCATTCTTAATTCTAACATGTGGCCTTACCTCATGAATTTTGAAACCACTCATCTAGAATTTGTGATTCAAATTCAATCAGAATGCATTGAGTTCCTACCAGGTGCCTTCACAAGCGTCTTTTATTGAATTCTCTCAGCTACACAACCATTCTTGGAAGTAGACATTATCATATCTATTTTGTAGATGAGTAAATAGAAGCTCAGAGAGGCTAAGTAACGTGCTGAAGGTCACCCAGTGAGAGAAGGGCACAGCCAAGAGTCAAATACTACTCTGTTTATGATACTTTCAGGCCCAAGCTAATGTCTATCATTCCTTAGCAATGTTTTCTTAACAGACTGTAGATTATATATAGGACAGAGGAAAGGGCAATTTTAAAATAAGTGAGACAATTATTTTCAAGAATCTCAAGCTCTTTAATATCTAACACCAATATTCAAATCCCTACATGTTTGATGATTATAAATAGTTCTCTTGCTTATTAAACCTTGAAACAAACTGCTGAATATTCTCCAGTCATCCCTTCAGACACACCCTCCTTCATTTTCCACCCTATTTCATGCTATGGGAGACCTTTGTTACCCTCTAGCTTTCTTGTAGGTTCAGTCAATGGACAGCACCACAGAAGAGCAAAGGACAGAAAGCAAGGGGTATTTATTCCCCTACCTTCCTACAGGTAGGCAGTGGCTTCATTCCTTTGATAAATGTCAAGCACCTCCCAGGCCGCTTTATCCTAGAGCTGTAGTTCTCACCAGATTTCAGCAGAAACTGTCTGCTTCTGTGCCTCCAGGCCTACAGGGTGACAGTACTTTCTTACCACTGCTATCCTGGGGTGCTTCACCACACCATCCCTTGTGAGTTTCCTTTAATCCAGCCTTTTATCAATAGTCCCTTCACTTAGTGCTATTCAATCAAGGCTCTTCAGGTGAGACCTTCGATTACTCATTTAAGATCTTTCCTCTTTTCTAAAATAATTAATGCTATAAATTGTCCTCTCAGCACTGCTTTTGCTGTGTCCTACAAATTTGATATGAATTCTTTTATTCAGTTCAATGTTTTATTTCCCTTGAGGCATTCTTTTTCAACCACAGATTATTTAAAAGTGTGGTGGTTTAGTTTAAAATTGTTGGGAGATTTTTCTGTTATCTCTCTGATACTAGTTTTCTGTTCCATTTCTGGTCAAATACATTCCACATGGTTTCAGTGCTTTTAAATTTATTGAGGTTTGTTTCATGGCCCACATATAGTTTGTATTAGTATATGTACCTTGAGCACTCAAAAACAATGTGTATTTTGCTTCATTGGGTAGAGTGTTCTGTGTATGTCAGTTAGATTACTGGTGAGTGGTGATGATGAGTTCTTCATTCTTGCTGATTTTCTGTCAAGTTGCTCTATCAATTTTCAGTTATAATCATGGATTTGTCCATTTCATGTCTCAGCTCTGTCATTTTTGTTTTGCTTATTGTGCAGCTCTGTTGCTCTGGCACCTCATTTATCACCTGGTGAGGATGGGGCTCAGTCCCTCAGTCCATCTTCATAGGTGGGAATAAGGGTAGGACAGTAATTTTTTTCTGTACAGCAGCTGTTTTCTGAAAGTTTTTTGTCTTGCTAGGCTGCCCTTTTCCAGTCTTTTGGGTAAAGAAAGCAGGCTTTTGTTGGGGTTCATTTTGCCTGGACCCATTGGTCATTTCAAGTTGCCAGTTTCTTTGGCAGCCTGTCTGGGATGTGGGAGACAGAACAAACAAATAGACAAAACCCAGGAGGCTCACTGCCACGTTACTATTTGGGTCCTGAGGGCTCTAGTCAGTCTGGGTTTCACAGTATTCTTATATATTCTTTGTATTTGTAACATAATGCATGATAATAATGACTATACATATATGTAATTGACAATACATGTAGTTAGTATTTCTATAAATGTTCAATTACATTATTTCTAGGGTTTTTAGTTATACTAAGCAGAAGGAATAGGACAAAATATGTCTATTCCATCTTCCCTGAAGCAGAAGTCTTCAGGTCAGGTAGTTTGAAACAGAAAAGTTAATACAGGAAACTAATTACAAAAGATTGGATGAACTGAAGAGCTAAACTGTGAATAAGGAGACCACCCAAAGATTTGCAACAGCAGAAAGTGACTTCTACCCTAGGACTAACAGTACACACACAGTACATGTTGTAATCAGAGCCTAAAAGTTGGAGCTGCCCAATGGGAGACTGGACCACAGATGGGAAGGACTGTCCAACAGAGAGTCTGAAGGAGCTGGAGACCAGTTATGGACTACCCCCAACCTGAGAAAGAGACAGGCGGTGAAAAAATACATTGGCTTCTCCCCTGACATCTCTTCCTCAGTCCCCTTCCAGTGCCTCCCAACGGCCAAAACAGCTGGAAGCCCCATGTCAGAGGAAATGTCATTTACAGAAGTTAGAAATCTTGGACACTGAGTAGAGAAGGGTGAGGCAGGGAGCAAATATGGAGGCAATAGATGCCTGGCAAAAAGATGAATAGTTATTTTAGAGCTGCCTTGGATCTGAAGTCAACAATTCTTAAGAGAAATATGTGCTAATGGCAAGAACATAGTAAATATCTCAGAAGCTACAAGAATGTATTATTGGGTAGCCTGTGTGTGTGTCTGGAGGAGGAGGAAAACCAGCCTAACATACCCTAAAACAGCCAGATGATTTCCTTAAAATCCATCCACTTTACTCTGGCTATAATGTCGTAGCCTGAAAGATAACCACTAATATTTATTCTTGTGACTATGCTGTCTTTAGACTCTGGTGTTCTGATAACTGGGGAAAAATAAGCACAAAGGTATTGCTGTGCCCACCTCAGTAATTATTCTTTATTGGGCTAGAAGTCTCGTGATGTGTTTTGTTTTTTCCATTCATTAGTGAAACTAACTACCTGCATGGTAGTTTCCATGCACTGCGATGATCTGAGAAGCTGGCTATGTTCCCCTTTCAGATGGATACATGAACTTAAAAAGAGCACTAGAAAATGTTCTGTTTGAACAGGGAAAAGTTTAACAAATAGATGTTCCATGCCTATGAGTAGATCAACCCACAGGGGAGACCAACAGATTTTAGACGGACAACTACCACTGCATCAGTGGTGTTAATTTGGTGACAATCCATGTGAGATGTCTTGGAAAGGTTCTGGTAGAAAGTTTAATTCAGCACAGCCTATAAAGTTGGCAATGAAGAATGATGAGTGGGAGAACTTAAGCCAAATGTTGTAAAGAATGCATTCCAAGAACCCATTTTAATGAACAACTACTCTAGCCATCTAAATTCTTATCCTTTCACTATATTTTGAGAATATATTTCTAAACCTGGAAGACTAAATCAACATTCCTATACAATTATTTTATAGCTCAGACTTGTTATACTCCTCTCAACAGTGTATGTATGTGGAAGGGTTATGTAAAAGAACTTATGTATAGGACAAATAAGCTATCTCTGCTCTCACAAATGAGTAATTGCCTTGACTGTTTTTTCCCAATTAGTATAGCAACCTAGAGCTGACTGTACTGGTGTTAGAAGACCAGTACATAAATTATCCTTCAACTGTCATTCAAAACAAATATCAAGACAGAACTAAATATCAGGCGGGGGGGGGAAAAAGCATGGTATGCATGGTTTAATAATAACATAAAGGATAGCCAGCACAGTACTTGAATAAGATGGAGGTGACAAGAGTCAATTAAAATCTTGGGACAGTTTTTGAGATTTGGAATATTAATTAGCAAAAGCAACAACAGAATACCGGCATACACAGGCACCTATTTTGAAATCTTGTTTGTAGTTCAAGAAGCCATTTTTTAAAGAGCACTTGAGAGACTGAAAAGATGCATCTAGAAAAGAAAGCAATTAAAATAATTCAGAACTGGAAGACTTTAGGTCAGCCTGGCACACGTAATACAAAAGGATATGGTGGTCAGCAGGGCATAACAGGGAAACTACTAGGACAGCTATTTCTGTGGGACCCTGTAGTGTTTATTTTTTTCTGGCAAAAGCCACTTTAAAAACACAAATGTGAGAAAGTCCGTTACAAGCCTATAGTGTTGTAAACCATTATGAATTGCCTCCTTCAAGCATAAGTGAAAGAAAGGCCATTTCTGCTCTGGTTAAGCAAATCATATTTGTCCACAATAGGATTAGAGATGCCACAGACCGGGTAGTTTGGCTCTATTTCTGTGACAGGATGTCTACCCTGCAAAAATAAAAATAACTAACATCTTTCAAGAGCCTTCTGTATACCAGGAACTACAGTAAGCTTCTAAATGTGTCAGTCCTTCCAAAATGTAAACTACAGGAAGGCAGGGAAACTTGCTTCTTTTAAACATTATTTCACTCTTACAACCAGCACATAGTAGGAACTCAATATATATTTTATCAATGAATGGTGTTTTTTTCAACAGTTAGATTTTTATGTGTTTATCACTTCTTTAATCAGGAAAAAATAAATTGTGGTTTACTACCTCTTGATAGCAGCCATGAAATCAAAAGACACTTACTCCTTGGAAGTTATGACCAACCTAGATAGCATATTCAAAAGCAGAGACTTTATTTTGTCAACAAACGTCCATCTAGTCAAGGCTATGGTTTTTTTTGTGGTCATGTATGGATGTGAGAGTTGGACTGTGAAGAAGGCTGAGCACCGAAGAATTGATGCTTTTGAACTGTGGTGTTGGAGAAGACTCTTGAGAGTCCCTTGGACTGCAAGGAGATCCAACCAGTCCATCCTAAAGGAGATCAGTCCTGGGTGTTCATTGGAAGGACTGATGTTGAAGCTGAAACTCCAATACTTTGGCCACCTGATGCAAAGAGTTGACTCATTGGAAAAGACCCTGATGCTGGGAGGGATTGGGGGCAGGAGGAGAAGGGGACGGCAGAGGATGAGATGGCTGGATGGCATCACAGACTCGATGCACACGAGTTTGGGTGAACTCCAGGAGTTGGTGATGGACAGGGAGGCCTGGCGTGCTGCGATTCTTGGGGTCGCAAAGAGTCGGACACGACTGAGCGACTGAACTGAACTGACCTCTTGATAGTCATGCCTTTGTGTAAGTCCCTCTCCTTGAGGGTGGGCTGGATCAACTGGCTCACTTTTAACAAGAATACAATGAAAGTAATGGAATGTCACTTCTGAGATTAGCTTAGAAAATGACTCTGATTTCTGTCTTGTCCTTGACTGCTCTTTGGCTTGCTTATTCTGATGGAAGCCAGCTGCCATGCTGTGAGTCACCCTACCAAAGGGTCCATGTGACAAGGAGCTGAGGGAGGCCCCGCCAACAGCCAGTGAGAAAATGAGGCCATTAGTCCAGGGGCTCATGAGGAACTGGATTCTGTCACCAATGATATGGGAGAACTTGGAAGTAGACTCTCCAGCCTAAGTTGAGTCTAGAGATGACTGCAATGCTGGCCATGAAATCTTGTGAGACCCTGAGCCACAGTTACCCACCCAATCCATCCCTGAATACCTGACACACAGAAACTATGAGATAAAAAGCACTTGTTTTGAGCTGATAAGAATGCATAATTTATTACATAGCCATTGACAGCTAATACATAAATCTATAGAAAAACATCTTCTGTCACATTTTTCATCCCCCCTCCCCAAGGCATTGTCATTATCTACTTTCTGCTCTTCATAAAATTACTTTTGTCTCTTAAAAATTAACCTGGCAATGTGATAACAGCTGCTCCTTCCATGACCATGGAGGCTGTATTACAACTGAATGTTTTCTTATTTTAATATGGTACCCTAGCATATTTACAAAGGGAGTTTTAAACAGTTCCTGGAAAATTATAATTAAATCAAAGTTTA
Organism: Ovis canadensis; assembly: GCF_042477335.2. Classification (NCBI taxonomy): domain Eukaryota; kingdom Metazoa; phylum Chordata; class Mammalia; order Artiodactyla; family Bovidae; genus Ovis; species Ovis canadensis. Next base: position 54,720,718 of record NC_091263.1, on the reverse strand, counting down.
GAAGCTACTTTAAAATCCATTAAGTTTATTCATTAAAACACTGTACATATCACAATGATACTAAGTGTTAAAATTGATCTTCAGCCTCCTTCCTATTGAAGTTAAAATGGGTTCTCCCTATCTAGTTCCATCTATGGTATAATGACATCCATCTGTTTTCTTTCTAATAGCCAGACAACAGCTGTACAAGAGTCCTAAGGATTCACACCAATTCACCATTCCATTCTAAATATAGTTAACACCCTCTTGTCTGGCCCCCAAATTCCAATAATATGTACACTTTACAGCTTACTTGTGCATTGGCAATGTATAACCCCTTAAATTCTGTAAGATACATCTAATACTAAAATGAAATCATAGTAATATAACCTTTGAAACTGGAAGGGTCTTATGAGTTGTCATTATGAATAGAAATGAAATGAAATAGTTGCCATTATGAATAGAAATAAAATAGAAATTATTTCACTAATGTGTGTCTCTTATAATGTAGCTTTATCACAGGACTTTTGCTTATCTCCCCGGACTGTACATATTCTGTTTTATCCCCCAGGGACTAGCTGATATACAGTAGAAACTCAGAAATATATGCCTAATGATTTAATACATGAACTCCACCATCATATCTTCATTCAAAGATATTTCAGCATGGTCTTAGCTCTCAATAATTGACAAGAAAGAGGAGGAAATACACAAATAACAATGATGTACTGAATAAAGCAGTAATAAGAACTGCTTTGGAAAGTATTCAAAATGATATTAGGAATTTATTAAAAACACAGAAATCCCTGGACCCCAGCCTCCAAGTGAATATCTAATTTCATATGTGAGGGAGTTGCAAGCAAATTTTTATTTCCTTTTTTTTTTCGTAATGTTTATTTATTTGTTTGGCTTCATTGTGGGATCTTCAATCTTTGTTGTGGCATGTGGGCTCAAGTTCTCTGACCAGGGATAAAACCTGGGGCCCCCTGCATTGGGAGGGTGGAGTCTTAGCCACTGGCAAACTTTTTCTATAAAACAGCCATAGAGTAAGTATTTGAGGCTTTGCCAGCCATATATTTCTGCTGCAGCTAATCAACGCTACTACTCTAGCGTGAAAATATCTGTAGACAACAGACAAGGGAACAAACATGGCCAGATTCCAATAAAACATTATATGTAGACACTGAAATCTGAATTTCAGAAATTTTTCACATCATATTGTTCTTTAATTTTTTTAACCATTAAAAAAATATAATAACCATTCTTTGCTCCCGGACTATACAAAAACAGACAGCTGGCCATATTTGGCCTGCAGGCCGTAGTGGCAAACCCTTGGCACAGATGAAAGAGCACAAACTCTGGAATCTTTGTGACCTAAGTTAGTATTCCAGCTCTGCGCCTTTCTAGCAGAGGACTTGGACAAGCTACTTCCCCATATGCACTTGTCTCTTCACCTGAGAGATGAGAGACTTTAGTAATATCTACTTCATCCATAGGATGACAAGAAACTTGAAGACCAAAAAAAAAAAAAAAAAAGAAAAGAGGCTAAAAGGCCTGTCTGCTAAAACAACAACTGTGCTACTTGAATTATCATAGTAAACATGTTTTCTTTTAACATGCCAATCAGAGAACTAATTTGGACACGGGATTTAATTAAATGCAGTTGGCTGCATCACTAATAAACTCCTCTCTCTTCATCACATTCTATTACACAGTAGTCACTTCTTTCTGGCATTTGTTATTGTAATGTGATGAGACCTCACCATAGCGTGTCATGGAGTGCACCAGGCAGCATCTTTTATTTTTATATGACTAGGTTTTAATGGGATTTTACAATTTAGCTCTAGGATGTCTAGCTTGCCAAATCATTCAGCAAATGCTAAGGAAATTGTCTTAACTAGCATACTGCAAGTAAATGGTTCAATTTAATACATCATAAAAATAATAAAAAGAGGAAAATAAAATGGATAGGAAAAAAAATCATTTTGGAGAAAAGCCTAGTTTCCTACTGAATTAAGATGTTAAGAAACAAAGTTTATCTTTTATTTCTTCCATTTATAGAGGGAAAAGCATTATAGCTACTGTGATCACGATTCCCTGCAAACCCCTCCCCTCCCAAAAGACACGTTCTTAGTATAATCACATTTACTTTACACCAGGCCTGACAAGTAGTCAGTCATCCAGCCTCTTTTCACAATCTTTCCCTGATAAAGAGAAGTCTTAAAGGAATGCTTTAACTCAAGAAAATGAATATCTAAATAACAGAACATTATGCATTAGACTACAAGCAAGTATGCAGTGGTGAGGGTAATGAGACAGTACAGTTACAGTTAGAAAATAAGCCCACCTCTGTTATTTGTGGGACCCAGGGAAGGAGCACAAATGGAGAACACATAGCATGTTGAAATATTTAGAAATTATAAATCAAGCAGCATCTCACCCAAAGTACTAGGCCCAGCATCTAGGACTTGCCCTCCAGCCTGGATGTTAAAAGCCTGCTGGACTGTGTAATAGCACAGATATGCTGGGCAAGACAGGATGGAACCTAGACTTTGGTTCCCACCTTGGACTTCTGAGTGGTAACTGGACTTAAACACCATTAGAACTGATGATCAGGTTCAGCAAGGTCGCAGGATACAAGATCAATGTGTAAAAACCAACGATATTTTGAGACACTAGCAATGAAAAACACAAAGCCAAAATTAAGAAAGCAATTCCATTCACAGTAGCATCAAAGATAAAATACTTAGACATAAACTTAATAAGTATCAAGTGTATACTCTTTAGGAAACATTTTTCAAAGAAATTAAAGAAGACCTAAATAAATGGAAAAGACATTCTATATTCAAGTATTAGTAAAGTAAATACTGTTAACTTGTAAAGTTAACTGTAAAGTAATACTGTCTAACTTGAACAGATTCAATGCTATCCATATCAAAATCTCAGCTGGCCTTTTTGCAGAAATTGACAACTTGGTCCTACATTTCCCATGGAAATGAAAGGAACTCAGAATAGCTAAACCACCTTTGAAAAAAGAAGAGCAAACTTGGAAGACTCAATTCTCAATTTCAAAACTAACTATATAGCTGTGGTAATCAAGACACTGGTAACAGATGGACAGATGTATAAATCAATAAAATAGACTTAAAAATCCACAAGTGTAACCTCAATTGATTTATGGTCAGTTGATTTTTCACAAGAGTACCAAGACAATTCAATGGGGGATATACTTGTCTTCTCAACAAATGGTTTGGGGATAGTCACAAAGTAAAGAGGTTCAATCCCCACGATCTAGAAAATGTGACTCAAAGCAGATCACAGAACTAAATGTAAGAGGTATACTATGAAACTTTTAGAAGAAAATATAGAAGTAAATCTTTATGACTGTGTTAGGCAAAGCCCTCTGAGATATTACATCAAAAGCACAAACAACAGAAGAGAAAAACAGATAAATTGACTTCATAAAAGATTAAGACCATTTGTACTTCAAAGGACACCATCAAGAAAATGATAAAACATGGACTGAGAAAAAAATACTTGCAAATCATATATCTGATAAAGGACTTGTGTTTAGAATATATAAAGAGCACTTACAAATCAATAATTGAAAAGTAACCCAATTTAGAAATGGGCAAAGATTTTGAAGAGAAATTTCTCCCAAGAAAGTATACAAATGGCCGGTAAGCATTTGGAAAAATGCCCAATATCATTATTCATTAGGGAAATACAAATCAAAGCCACAATGAGATACCATTTCACACCCACTAGAATGGCTATAACCAGAAGACAGAAGAAAGATAATGTTGGAACCCTCAAACATTTCTGGTGTGAATATAAAATAATGCAACCACCATGGAAAATATTTGGCACTTCCTCAAAAAGTTAAACATGGAGTTATCATGTGATGCAGAAATTCTACTCCAAGGAAGCCAAGAGAAGTAAAAATACATGGACACACAAAAACTTGTACATAAACATTCACAGCAACATTATTGTTAATAGCCAAAAGGTGGAAACAACCCACATGTCCATTAACTGAAGAATGGACAATGGAGTATATGCCAATAAAAAGGAGTGACATAGCTGTATGTGCTATGACATGATGAGCCTTGAAAACATTACGTTAAGTGAAAGCAGTCACAAGATACCATATATTGTATGATTCCTGAAATTGGCAAAGCTCTAAGGACAGATATTACACTAGAGACTGTCTACTGCTGAGGTGGTTGGGAGGAAATGGGGAGTGGCTGCTAATAGATACAGGTTTTGTTTTGGTGTGATGAAAATATTCTAAAATCAGTTGTTGTGATGGTTACATAACTGTGAATACACTAAAAACCACTGAATTGTACATTTTAAATGGATGAGTTGTATGATATGTGAATATATCTCAAAAAGTTGTTTTAAAAAAGCCCAAAATTATACCACCCGGTTATCTGAAGAACATGGTCCATCTAGATACCTGCTTATTTATGTATTCATTTGATCTTCAGATGTTTATGATTGCCCACTATGTACAAAGTATGAGACTGGGACTTTGTGGGCAGGAAACTCTGGTCTTACTCACCCCTGTCCCTGGTGTCTAGAACTGTGCCCAGCACAGAGACTGTGACTTTCTCCCAGCCCTCACCTCCCACACTTGCAAGATTTCAGTCTTGCATCCTCAAAGGTCATTCTCTTCCTTAGCTGCCATACATTCAACTGTTTACTCAACTTTCTTACAGGAGTGAAAAGAAAAAACAATCTTGGTGCCTGGATATTTGTCATATGTGGGATCATTTAAAATTTGGTTCTTCTCTTGCTTGTGTCTAACAGTGGAAAACCATCAGAAACTTTGGGGATGCCCACTACAGCACATGGGCAAGGCAGTCAAAAAGTTACTGGACACTCAATAAACTTCTCTTTGTTTCTCAGAGAATGTGAAGGACTGGTAATGTCCTCCTCTCATTGGAAGGCTGAGCATCACCAAGTAGATTAGTTCACTTGACCCCCACACTACTCACCCAGGCCCATGAGTCAAGATCTCAGTGTTCTTTAACTTAAATCCAAAGACAATCTAACCGATCTATGGTAGAAACCAGAAAACTTTTTCTTAAAAGGACAGACATCACATATTTTAATCTTGAGGGACACACATCTAGTCTGGCTGCTTTTCACTACAACATAACCTAAACAAATGGGCATGGCTGTGCTCCAATAAAATTTTATTTATAAAATCAAGCAAGGGCCCTAGAAGCCTAGTTTGCCAATTCTTGGTCTTGGGGAGCTCTGCACTATGTTAAAACCAATAGTTCTACTGTGACAAGGTACACAGGTTCAGAAATCATCTGTAAACCACCTTGGTATTTTTCTCCTAACCTCCCTGGAGTGGAGGCAAGGCTTTGTATTTTGGAGAACTCAGAGCTGAAATCTTTGTTTTTAAAAACCTTCATATCACACAGCAATATAATGATGCTTATAATAATAGCTGATATTTACTAAGTGCCAGGCACAATGGAAAGTAATCTTTAAGACAAATTAACTCATCCTCACCACAACCTTACGCAGTAGGATTTATTATCATTTCCATTAGCTAGGAAACTGAGGCTTAGGAAGGTCCAAGGCAAAATAGCTCTGGAAAAAAGTTGACAATTTCAGCCTGGGCAGAGCCTATGATTTTAACTACTACACATACTGGAATGCGAGAACCTCACTGTGGCCCAGACATAGCTTTTCAAAAACTGAAGGGAAGGAAAGTAGCCTGATCCCTTTAGATAGCTGGATCCTCCTAAAATCAGGGAAATGGAAGGGCGCATTAAAGATAAAGATGCCCCATATCCACACAAACCCATGGGTAAGCAAAAGCTTTGATGGGGTGAGTATACAGGACTGAGCATCAAGCTTTATGGTATTGAAAGATGGTATGAAGCTCCAATCGCTAAGTCTGGCGTGGCAAAAGGGGATCTTCAGAGCTACCCTCCCTCAAATGAACCCAGGTTAGGGAAAAGTAGAACAGTCACTACTAACTGGTTTTTCTGGACACTCAAGTGCCTGGGACCATTTTCGAGCGCTGCGAAGAGGGCTGAAAACAATGCTGATTAGACATCATGCCGACTAGATTGCTGAGGTCTGAGTTAGACCCAGTGTAGTTGGGCAAACTACAGAAATATGTTTCCTTATAATGAAGGATCACAGAACAAATGCCCACTACCAAGTTTGGGGGTCATGAAGAGGAACAATAAAGAGATGTTATCTTGTGACTGAACAAAAGGTAGAAGGTTTAAGTTTCTTACATGAAGGAGTCGAGTAGGTCACTGGAGGAATTAGCTTTGAGAGATGAGGTAAGGAGGTGATGTGAATAACCTATTTCAATCTTCGTGAATCACACCAAGAAGTAACTCAACACTGTCCTTAGCACTCAGACTAAACTCAATTTCTGCTTCTGTGCTAGACAATATTAGAACCAAACTATAAATAAATCATTTGCTCCAACAAATACCTGCTCCTGGGAGATACGACTCAAGTAACTTACCAAGTCAAACATCGTGCTCATCAACATTTGCTTTAAAATTTCACCTTGTGCCCACCAACCCAAAATAAGTATCCCACAAAACTCAGCCCAATTCCAATCAGTTTCCACCTTGCAAGTCTTGCCTTAAAATCATCCATAGCTCTATAAAATAGTCTTCTCTGACCTTACCTTTCTAAGAAACTGGTAAGATTCTATGACAGTGTTCTCCCTACTACAGTAATTATAATTACTGTTAGTTAATTTTGCTTGGTCAACAGATATTTCTGGTGGTCTGCTGAATCTTCAGTCAACAATCCAAAATGGATAACTTAAACAGTTGTAGGAAATGAATGTTGTTATATTTAGATATGGCTTCCCTGATAGCTCAATTGGTAAAGACTCTGCCTGCAATAAGAGACACCAGCTCCATTCCTAAGTCAGGAAGATCCACTGCAAAAGGGACAGGCCACCCACTCCAGTATTCCTGGGCCTCCCTTGTGGATCAGGGGTAAAGAATCTGCTTCCAATGCGGGAGACCTTGGTTCAATCCCTGGGCTGGAAGGATCCCCTGGAGAAGGGAAAGGCTACCCACTCCAGTACTCTGGCTTGGAGAATTCCATGGACCATATAGGACATGGGGTCCCAAAGAGTCAGACACAACTGAGAGACTTTCACTTCACTTTCATATTTAGATGTATTGAAGTAATCACTTAAAAACAGAAATGGCTAAAAGAGTAGTGAGGAAGAGCAGAGGAGGGGACAACTGCATTTCATGTTCAGTCTTTGATTTTTGAATTTGTTTCAACACGTGTGCATATTACTCTGATTGTTGTTGTTCAGTCACTTAGTTGTGTCCAACTCTTTACAACCCCATGGACTGCAGCACACCAGGCTTCCCTATCCTTCACCATCTCCGGAGTTTGCTCAAACTCATGTCTCTTGAGTAGGTGACGTCATCCGAACATCTCGTTCTCTGTCATCCCCGTCTCCTCCTGCCTTCAATCTTTCCCAGCAACAGGGTCTTTTCTGGTGAGTTGGCTCTTCACATCAGATAGCCAAAGTTTTGTAGCTTCAGCTCCAGCATCAGTCCTTCCAATGAATATTCAGGACTGATTTCCTTTAGGATTGACTGGTTTGATCTCTCTGCAGTCCAAGGGACTCTCAAGAGTCTTCTCCAACACCACAGTTTGAAAACATCAATTCCTCAGTGCTCAGCCTTCTTTATGGTCCAACTCTCACATCCATACATGACTAATGGAAAAATCGTTTTGATTATATGGACCTTAGGAGGCAAAGTAGTATCTCTTTTTGATAATATGCTGTCTAGGTTGGTTACAGCTTTTCTTCCAAGGAGCAAGCGTCTTTTAATTTCATGGCTGTGACTTTGGAGCACAAGAAAATAAAGTCTGTCACTGTTTCCATTGTTTCCCCATTCTATTCTGGACCAGATGCTATGACCTTCACTCTTTGAATGTTAAGTTTTAAGCCAGCTTTTTCACTCTCCTCTTTCACCTTCAACAAGAGGCTCTTTAGTTCCTCTTCACTTTCTGTCATAAGGGTGGTGTCATCTGCATATCTGAGGTTATTGATATTTCTCCCAGCAATCTTGATTACACCTTGAGCTTCATACAGCCTAGCATTTTGCATGAGGTACTCTGCATATACGCTAAATAAGCAGGGTGACAATATACAGCCTTGACACACTCCTTTCCCGATTTGGAACCAGTCCATTGTTCCATGTCCAGGTCTAACCATTGCTTCAGTTATTGTTGCTCCATACAGGTTTCGCAGGAGGCAGGTAAGGTGGTCTGGTATTCCCATCTCTTGAAGAATTTTCCACAGTGTGTTGTGATCCACAGAGTCAAAGGCTTGCGCGTAGTCGGTGAAGCAGTAGTAGATGTTTTTCTGGAATTCTCTTGCTTTTTCTATGATCCAACGGATCTTGGCAATTTGATCTCTCATTCCTCTGCCTTTTCTAAATCCAGCTTATACACCTGTAATTTCTCAGTTCACGTACTGTTGAAGCCTAGCTTGAAGGATTCTGAGAATTACCTTGCTATCATTAGCATGTGAATGAGTGCAATTGTGCAGCAGTTTGAACATTCTTTGGCATTGCCCTTCTTTGAGACTGGAATGAAAACTGACCTTTTCTAGTCCTGTGGCCACTGCTGAGTTTTCCAAATTTGCTGGCATATTGAATGAAATCTTTTCACAGCATCATCCTTTAGGATCTGAAATACCTCAGCTGGAGTTCCATCACCTTCACTAGCTTTATTTGTAGTAATGCTTCCTTAAGGCTCACTTGACTTCACACCCCAGGATGTCTGGCTCTAGGTGAGTGATTACACCATCATGGTTATCAGAGAAACTGTATAGTTTCTCTGTGTATTCTTCCCACCTCTTCTTAATATCATCTGCTTCTGTTAGGTCCATACCATTTCTGTCCTTTATTGTGTCCATCTTTCCATGAAAATTCCCTTGGTATCTCTAATTTTCTTTAAGAGATCTCTAGTCTTTTCCATTCTCTCGTTTTCCTCTATTCTTTACATTGTTCACTTAGGAAGGCTTTCTTATCTCTCCTTGCTATTCTTTGAAACTCTGCGTTCAGATGGGTATATCTTTCCCTTTTTCCTTTGCCTTTCACTTCTTTTCTCAGCTATTTGTAAAGGCTCCTCACACAACCATTTTGCCTCTGCATTTCTTTTTCTTGGGGATGGTTTTGGTCACTGCCTCCTATAAAATGTTACAAATCTCAAGCCATGGTTCTTCAGGCACTCTATGTATCAGATCTAATCCTATGAATCTATTTGTCACTTCCACTGTATAATTATAAGGGATTTGATTTAGATCATACCAGAATGGTCTAGTGGTTTTCCCTACTTTCTTCAATTTAAGTCTGAATTTTGCAATAAGGAGTTCATGATCTGAGCCACAGTCAACTCCCAGTCTTGTTTTTCCTGACTATAGAGTTTCTCCATCTCCAGCTGCAAAGAATATAATCAATGTGATTTCAGTATTGACCGTCTAGTGATGTCCATGTGTAGAGTCTTCTCTTGTGTTGTTGAAAGAGGGTGTTTGCTATGACCGTGTGTTCTCTTGTAAAAATTCTTTTAGTCTTTGTCCTGCTTCATTTTGTACTCCAAGGACAAACTTGCCTGTAACCCCAGGTATCTCTTGACTTCCTACTTTTGCATTCCAGTCCCCTATGAGAAGACATTATTTTGTCAACAAAGGTCCATCTAGTCAAGGCTATGGTTTTTCCTGTGGTCATGTATGGATGTGAGCGTTGGACTGTGAAGAAAGCTGAGCGCCGAAGAATTGATGCTTTTGAACTGTGATGTTGGAGAAGACTCTTGAGAGTCCCTTGGACTGCAAGGAGATCCAACCAATCCATCCTAAAGGAGATCAGTCTTGGGTGTTCATTGGAAGGACTGATGTTGAAGCTGAAACTCCAATACTCTGGCCACCTGATGTGAAGAGCTGACTCATTTGAAAAGACCCTATGCTGGGAAGGATTGAGGGCAAGGGGAGAAGGGGACGACAGAGGATGAGATGCTTGGATGGCCAACTCAATGGACATGGGTTTAGATGGACTCCAGGAGTTGGTGATGGACAGGGAGGCCTGGTGTGCTGCAGTTCATGGGGTCACAAAGAGTTGGACATGACTGAGTGGCTGAACTGATGATGAAAAGGACATCTTTTTTTTTGGTGTTAGTTCTAGAAGCTCTTGTAGGTCTTCAAAGAATCATTCAATTTCCACACTTCAGCATTAGGGGTTGGAGCATAGACTTGGATTACTTTGATACTGAATAGTTTGCCTCAGAAATGAACCGAGATCATTCTGTCATTTTTGAGGTTGCACTCAAGTACTGCATTTGGGACTCTTGTTGACTATGAGGGCTACTCCATTTCTTCTAAGGGATTGTTGCCCATAGTTGTAGATATAATGGTCATCTGAATTAAATTCACCCATTCAAGTCTATCTTGGAGAAGGCAATGGCACCCCACTCCAGTACTCTTGCCTGGAAACTCCCATGGACGGAGGAGCCTGGTAGGCTGCAGTCCATGGGGTCGCTGAGAGTTGGACACAACTCAGTGACTTCACTTTCACTTTTCACTTTCATGCATTGGAGAAGGAAATGGCAACCTACTCCAGTGTTCTTGCCTGGAGAATCCCAGGGATGGCAGAGCCTGGTGGGCTGCCGTCTATGGGGTCGCACAAAGTCGGACACGACTGAAGCGACTTAGCAGCAGCAGTAGCAGTAGCACTCTATCTTAGTTAGCTGATCCCTAAAATGTCAATGTTCACTCTTGCCATCTCCTGTTTGACCACTTCCAATTTACCTTGATTCATGGAGCTAACATTCCAGGTTCCTATGCAATTTTGTTCTTTACAGCATCGGACTTTACCTTCACCACCAGACACATCCACAACTGGGTGTTGTTTCCACTTTCGCTCAGCCTCTTCATTCCTTCTGGAGCTATATCTTTGCTCTTCTCCAACAGCATATTGGGCACCTACCAACCTGGAGAATTCATCTTTCAATGTCATATCTCTTTACCTTCTCATACTGTTCATGGGGTTCTCAAGGCAAGAATGCTGAAATGGTTTGCCATTTCCTTCTCCAGTGGACCACATTTTGTCAGAACTCTCCACTATGACCCATCTGTCTTGGCTGGCCCTACAGGGCATGGCTCACAGTTTCACTGAGTTAGATAAGACTGTGATCCACGTGATCAGTTTGGTTAGTTTTCTGTGATTGTGGTTTTTATTCTGTCTGCCCTCTGATGGATGAGCATCAGAAGCTTGTAGAAACTTCCTGATGGAAAGGACTGGTTGTGGGGAAAACCAGGTCTTGCTCTGGTAGGCAAGGCCATACTCAGTAAATCTTTAATCGAATTTTCTGTTGATTGGGTGGGGCTGTGTTCCCTCCCTGTAGTTTGGCCCTAGCATAAACTATGGTAGGGGTAATTATATATAAAAATATATAAAACCATTTAAAAATATTAGTAAACAGTAAAGCAGTGGCTAAGAGGCAATTTCCCTAACTTTTGTATAATATCAGGAGAGCTGGCATTCTTTGTTCTGAATTTAGCCCTGAAAACATAATACTGAGCTAACAAATAAACATTACTAGTTTACACAAACATAAAAGTCAAATAAACATTACCTGTTACACAAACATAAAAGTCACAGTATGATAGGCATGTTTTACAGGCAGAGATGAGGCCAAGAAAATTGAAAAAGATAACTGAAAGAGTCCATATTACTCTTCATCTCTTGCAGTAGAACTTCCTAGGTATTATGTCTTATGAATTGACCTAAACAAGTTTGGGGCTGAGTCCCTCTTTGCCTGCCTGCTCTCAACAAGAAAATATCACAAAGGAAAAAGTCCTTTTTCTTGTAGGACAGACCATTTTCCTGAGCCCCAATTATTTTTTAATCTTAAACCTGAGAGAGGAAATTACCTTTTTAGATTGGAAACTGCAATTTCTGCCTAGCTCCACTTTGAGTTTACATATGAAGTACATACTCTGCTATGAGATGGTATTGGGAAGGCTGATGGGAGAACTGAGAGGGAGTTATGGAAGTCATTTAAGTGATCTCAGCAGACCAAATGCAAATACATTACAGTTCAAAGAATAAATATGTGTATGAAAAACTTCAAATTCCCTGCTACAAAAAGTCCCAATCTAGTACTTCACACATAGTGGACACATCATAAATATTTGATGATTAAGTGGATCAACAAAATGTTTTAAAAGTTTAAGTCAAAAGATAATAAAATCACACTTAAGCATTAGAGTTTTCTAATCCTTTTAAAATTTATTTTTAAAGCTGGGAAAATATTCATTTCTGAGAAGTATCATAACACTATCTTAGAGAGATACAAACTCCACACACAATTTTATTTAAATACACACACACACACACACACACACACACACACACATATATATATATCACTCCATAAGAAGGAAAAATCTCTAATGCAACAATCCAAAATATTAACTGTAATTTCCTTTAGGATTAGACAGTATTGGTTTTTATATTTTTACTTTTCCATCTTTTAATTTTTCTATACTAAGCATACATTCTTTGAATAAGAAGGGAAAACTATTTTAAAAAGAAAAACATTTCTATCATAACTCTTCACTTAGCAATGGAACTAAAACCTTCAGAAACATACTGGATTGACAACTTTGCCTATCAACAATATGCTCAACACCACAAGACAACTTTTTTTTCCTCAAATTTTTTCTCTCCGTAGTGAGGAAGTTCCCAATTCATAGAAAAGGAACTTGCAACTCTTCCTCCTAGAAGAAACCAGAAAAGAAAAAAGCTCCATAGCACAGAATCCAGAAAACAATGAGGAAGTTGTCTAAGGCAGCAGATACCTGACAGAAGGGAGCTCTTCGCACTCACACAGGGTTGGCAACACTGTCAAATGATCTCTTGTTATTTTTATTTCATCTGTTCCCTAACTCATGAAACTCATAATAGTATATTTCATACCCAGTTTCTATAAAAAGAAACTTTCTTTAAAACATAAATGGTAGGTATCACAGAATAAACAGACGAGTGGGGTGCCATTGCCTTCTCCGTTAGCAGCAGCAGCAGCAACAGTTACAAGAATAGCTAATGTTTCTGTGTGCCTGCTATGTTCCAGGCACCATGCCATCTACCGTGCACACCATGCATGCATTATTTCATTTAATCCTCGGTGCCATGAAATAGGTACTGTTATCTATCACATCTGGAGATGAGGAAACACACAATGAGGAACTCATGCCAGATCACAATGCTGCATGAAGAGGAGTCTTCAAACCCAGGTCTAAGTCCATCTCATATGCCTAATGATTAAGAGTCTTAGTTATTTACTATTATTTTTCTCTTCTTGTACCACAAAAAAATTTTCAGAACATGATATTAGACATTTCTTTCCAAAAACTGAGAAGAAACACAAAGTTTAAGCATTTAGCAACCTCTGTTTATCCGTTTATCCATGTTTTCTTCATTTTTTTTTCCAAGAAAGTGATTCTTTGAGGGAAGGAAACATGCTAAAATTATTTTTTTTAATCTGAAAAAGTTAGCTGTAAAATGATACGTGATCATTTCCACATCATTTTTTGTCTTGTATTTTTTAATGAAAAAAATACATGCCTTGGTATTTCCACCATTCTCAAGGCATCCGATATAGAAAACTGTGTAGGCAGAAGAATACTCCTTCTGATGAATTTACTGCTTCAACGTAACATTTAGAATGTAACAGAAAGAATCAATAGGCATATACTCTTCTTGAGAGTCATAAACATTTATTTAAACAAACTCAATGTTCCTTTTGTGTATATTCAACACATAAACAGCTTGAAATTGACTAGAAAAGGAACTATACTCTTAAAAATCTCAGAGGAAATACTAGTGAATGGGAGAAAGGTATGACAAGAGTAGCGTATATACACTGCAGGAGCATGAGCCTTTTCTATCACCTGATATTTGTACAAATGTGGTAGGTCAGTTTTGGATAAAATGTTAGAGCAAAGAGCAGTAGTTCATAACCTCAGGGCCCTAAAGAAAAATTGAAACTCATTACCTCACATTTCAGGGAGTCTGCCTGCTCTGGCATCTGACAATCTATACTTGACAGGTGTCCCCCGGGGTTGGGGATGCAGGTGGCACATGATTCATACTTCCAGAAATACTGCTATGAATAAGAGCAAAATAAGAGCGTGGGCTCCAGAGGCAACTGTATCAGTCTGAACCATGGCTCCCCAGTCAGGCACAGAGTGTCCTTAGTCAAGCAGCTTAATCTCTCTAAACCTCAGTTTCTTCATCTGTGAAATGTGAGAACAGCAAGAGTATCTTCCATAGTTGTGAGAATTTTTTAAAAGATTGCACAATATCTTTATGTATCTATCTGTCTTGAGATACACACACACACAAAGAGAGACAGTGAAGGGAAGAAATTTCCCATATTGCACAACAAAAAGTAAATGTTCAAGAACTGTATCGTGCTGATATTAAATTACTGTTTTAAAAGACAAAGCCCCAAAGCTCTAAAACCTCTCTTGTCATGCTCTTTACATTTCTCAATCTCTTCTCAGGGATTCTGAGTCCCCTTCATATTTTCTCTTAGTTAACTCTTCCATGAGTATTTGATTGTGAGGTGCCGGCATTTTGTAAAAGCACCATTAAGCATTTAAACAGTTCTTTCCATGTTTCAAAATATTAGAACATCAGGACAATCTATGGCCCAATTTGGCCTTAGTTGGTACAATAATTGCAACTGGTCTCCCTGGATCCATTTATGCTATGAAAGTGAAAAATGAAAGTGAAATGAAGTCGCTCAGTCGTGCCCGACTCTTTGCGACCCCGTGGACTGTAGCCTACCAGGCTCCTCTGTCCATGGGATTTTCCAGGCAATAGTACTGGAGTGGATAGCCATTTCCTTCTCCATGGGACCTTCCAGACCCAGGGATCGAACCCGGGTCTCCTGCATTGTAGACAGATGCTTTACCGTCTGAGCCACCAGGGAAGTCCCAACTATGCTATGAATAAAATAAATCCCAGAGCACGGAAAATTGATTAACTAGCTATCAAAGTACTGTGCAGATATTTTCTACCAAGATTATTCTATATATTGTTTGATTTGTAAAGGATACACATATGTGCACAAGAATAGACACTCAACTGTTTCTTTCCATTATCTTTGCATAATACAACAGCTGTACTTTCCATTTCTAAATCTTATAGAATTTTTGCCTAAAACATTTTGTTATAATTTGTATTATTCAGCAGAGAGGGTAAAAATATGTTTTAATTTTTATTGAAATTCAGGTTTCTGGGGGAATTTGTTTTTGACCTTTTTATTGATAATATTCATGCAATTAAATGCACAAATCTTAAGGGCACTGCTCAATGGATTCTAACCAAGTTAACACATTCCTGTAACCACTAGCGAGGCTGAGATTTAGAAAACCAACACTTCAGAAAGCTCCCTCTTACTTCTCTAAATCACTACCTTCCCCACAGTTCAGTTCAGTCGCTCAGTGGTGTCCGACTCTTTGCGACCCCATGGACTGCAGTATGCCAGGCTTCCCTGTCCATCACCAACACCCAGAGCTTGCTCAAACTCATGTCCATCCTGTACCTTCCCCATAGGTAACCACTATTCTGACCTCCATCACCAATGATCAATTTCATTTGCTTTGGAACTTCAAACAAATGGAATCAGAGAGTGTGCATTTCCTCTGCAACATGAAGTCTGTGAAATTCATTCATATTTTTGCTTCTAACAGTAGTTCATATTTTTATCATCAATATCTAGTGGTTCATTGTATAGCTGTGTCACAAGTTATCTATGGACATTTCTGTGTGGGGCTACTATGAGTAAAGGACTCTGAACATTCCTGTCCATGTTTATTTAGCATACATGTGTACTTAAACTGCTGGGTGGTAAGTTGGCTTACCTGCAGTCCTAGCTTACACTGTCAAAAAAAAAGTTTACAATGATGATCTTAACAATTGATACTCCCACTGACAGAATATGAGATTCCATTCACTCAGCCAATTTTGCTATTGTCTGTCCTTTCCATTTTAGTTATGTTGGAGGATGTGTAGTGGTACTGCATTGAGGTTTTAATTTGTATTTTTCTCATAAGTGATTATATTGATCATCTTTTCTTGTCTGTATTGGACATTTCGATATTAGCTTTTTTTAAGTTCCAAGTTTTTGCTTATGTTTGTACTAAGTTGTCTACCTCTTTTTATTTTTAGTAAGTTTTGGGGCAGTAAGGACAGCTTCAGATTTACAGAAAAGCTGATATGAGAAAGATGGAAAGTGATAGGATATGCAAACACTAACTAAAAGAAAGGTGTTTACCTGTAGACAAAGTTTGATCCAAGAACTACTACCAGAGATAAAAAGGACCATTTCATAATGATTAAGAGACAATTCAAAAGGAGGATATAACAATGTCAAATTTGTTACAGCTAATGTCATAGACTCAAATATACAAAAATGAAAACAGATATAAATAAAAGGAAAAATAGACAAATCCATAATCATCATAGAGAGTTTAATACATTTTTCTCAGAGAATTTAGTAGAGATATAAAATATTTGAGTAATACAATTAACAAACTTGCCTGTGTGTGTACGTGTGTGTTGTATACCATGCACCAAACAAATGCAAATATACACATTCTTTTTCAGGTGTACATGGAGAGGGCAATGGCACCCCACTCCAGTACTCTTGCCTGGAAAATCTCATGGACGGAGGAGCCTGGTAGGCTGCAGTCCATGGGGTTGCTAAGAGTCGGACACGACTGAGCGACTTCACTTTCACTTTTCACTTTCATGCACTGGAGAAGGAAATGGCAACCCACCCCAGTGTTCTTGCCTTGAGAATCCCAGGGATGGGGGAGCCTGGTGAGCTGCCGTCTATGGGGTCGCACAGAGTCGGACACAACTGAAGCAACTTAGCAGTAGCAGCAGCATGGAACATTTATTAAAATAAACCATCCACTAAGTCATAAAGCAAGTATTAACAAATGTCAGATTATTCCTTCTAAGACCCATAATCTCTATCCAATCATAAGGAAATTATCAAACTGAAATTCAGGGACCTTCTACAAAATACCAACAGATACTTCTCAAAACTGTGAAAGTTATAAAACCAAACAAAGAGGACTGAAAAATTGTATGGACCAGGGGAGACTAATGAGACATAATGACTAATTACAGTATGTTAGCCTGGTTTGGATGATGGAAGAGAAAAACAATAGTATAGTTCTTACATTTAAGGCATGTCTCTTGTAAGCAGTATATAGTGTTGTTTTTTAAATCCAATCTGACAATCTTTGCTTTTAAAAATGTCTCACTCATTTACAGTTGGCCAAAACGTTCATTTGGGTTCTTCTGTAAACTGAAATGAAGTCGCTCAGTCGTGTCCAACTCTTTGTTACCCCATGGACTGTAGCCTGCCAGGCTCCTCTGTCCATGGGATTTTCCAGGCAATAGTACTGAGTGGATTGCCATTTCCTTCTCCATGGGATCTTCCTGTCCCAGGGATCGAACCCGGGTCTCCTGCATTGTAGACAGACGCTTTACCGTCTGAGCCACCAGGGAAGTCCGTTCTTCTGTAAGGTGGTACAGAAAATGATAAAAATTTGGGAAAACCCAAACGAACGTTTTGGCCAACTCAGTATCTGCATTTAAATCTACTGCCTTACTATTTGCTTTCCATTTGTCCCATCTCTTTTGTGTTCCTTTTTTTCTGCTTTCTTGTGTACTTTCTGATTATGCGAGTAATTTTTATCATTCCATTTTATTTTTTTAATCAGATTGTTATAATTTTTTTTGTTTATTTAGTATTTACCCTAGATATTGCAACATATATCCAGGACTTATTAATCAACCTTAAATTAGTAACCATACCACTTCCTAGATAATGCAAGAATCTTACAACACTTCAATGACTAATACTCTTCTCCTACCTTTTGTGCTATCGTTGTCATGCATTTTAATTCTGCACATAGTTTAAAGCCAGTGGACCTTATTGTTTTATAAAGTCAACATTTAGACTTTTAAATATGTATTTACTTATTTAGATATATTTATCTTTGCTGTTGCTCTTCATTCCTTACATTTCCATCTGAGATCATTAACTTTCTGCTGAAAAATACCTACCTTGTAGTGATTATTTTAGTGTGGGTTTTCTAGTAACAATTTCTCTCCATTTTTATTTGAATGAAAATGTCTTTATTTTACCTTCATTTTTGAAGGATATTTTCACTGGGCATAGAATTTTTCTTTGGCAGTTATTTTCTTTCCGTTGTATATGTATACATCATTCTTTATCCATCAGCTTTCATCATTTCTTTTGAAAGGTCAATTGTCACTTTACTGTTGCTTTTTTAAAGGGAATTTATCTTAGATTTTCTCTTTATAGGTGTCATTACATTTTGCTATGATACTTTGTATTTATTTTATTTGAGGTTTATAGGGCTTGGTGAATTTGCAGTTTGTTATCTTTTTTTAGTTTTGAAAGATTTTGGCAAGTTTATCTTCAAAGATTTCTTCAGCTCCATTGCCCCTCTCTTTTATTTTCCATTCATTTTTATTCTCTGCACTTCTAATTTAGTATTTTCTATTTATTTATTTTCAGCTCACTAATTCTCTATTCTGCTGTGTCTAATCTGCAGTTAAACACATCTTTTGACTTTTAATTATTTCTGCTTTAGAACTTTCATTTGGTAATACTTCCACAGATGCTAATTTTATGGTGGCAGTCTCTATTCTTTATCTACTTTCTTTAACTTAATAATCATATTTATTTCAAAATTTTATTTTTATTAACCACAATATCTGTATTACATATAGGCCTATTTTTCTTGTTATTTCTGTATTGTTTTTGTTTGTTTTTCTTGGCTGTGCCCTTGGCAATGAAAGCACAGAGTTCTAACCACTGGACCACCAGAGAATTCCATAAAAGCCTATTTCTACTGTCAATTTTTTTCTCTTAGCTTTTGTCATTTGGTCTTATTTCCTGGCATAGCTGGTAATTTTTGATTGAATGCTGACATTAAGCATGAGTGATTTCAGAGACTATGGATGATGTTATATTTCTCCAGAGAATATTTTATTTTCTTCTGCCTGACGGCAGGCAACCTTAATCCAATCAGAAACTGAAATAATTGGAGGTGGTGTTTAAGACTTTGTGAGGCCTCATCTATTAATTTACCTCTATCATCAGCTGTAATACTTCAGAGGGCTGTTTTAAAAGCTTGAGGAATTTACTGGGATATATTCTCCTTGGCAGTTTCTAAATTGTAATGTTTATCTCTCCTTAGAATTAAAAGCTAAGATGGCCAAAAGTTGTGATTATTTTTCTAGTCCCTAGCAACTACTTTTTGGTGTTTCTTAGCCTCTCACTCCACTTATGCTCAGCTTAGGAATTAGCTAATTCCTTGAAGGGAAATTGCATAGAGAATTCTGGATCACTTCTCTGAAGTTCCCATTTCTTCAGATTTTTGGCTCCTTAAGTCTTGGCTATTTAAATAGCCCTGAAGTTAAGTTTGAGGTTCCCCATTCTAGTAATATTGCTATCTCTGCTTTCCCTATTTTGGTTTCCAAGTCCTGCAAGGCAAATAAACACAGGTTCTAAAGGTAAAACATCAGTATATGTAGGACTCACCTTATGCTTTTCCCTTCTCTTTGAGATAATCACCCTTCAAGTTTTAGGCACCTTTATTGTCTGATGGCTTCAAACAGCTGTTATTTTGAATTTTACTGAGATTTTATCACTGTTCTCAGTGGGAAGGGCAAAGTAATGCTAGAGAATTTGGTTTCAGTTTACCTTACAACTAGCTCAACCACTAACAAAACTGAAGCCAACCTTTGAATAGGGTGATATCATATCCCAGTTTGTATGGGATGGTTCCAATTCATGGCTTTTATTCTGGAACAATGATTACTAGTGCCCCCTTTCATGTTCAAAAGTGTCCAGTATGTGCAGTAAACTATACGATCACTTTACCTTCAAAGGTGATTTTTATCCGTTTTCCTGCCTCCATTAAAATAACTATTAATTACTTATAAAAGAATGCTATATGACTAAACAATTAAAAAACAGAGATTTCATATGTATTGTTTGTATGTATCTTAGAATTAGCATTTCTTCTATTTACTTGTATGTCTGACACATCATTCTGAAGCCAAACAAACAAACAAAATGAATTTTTATTTTTAAAGATCAAGGAGATTTCCATAGACTGCATAATCAATCCCAATGTCTAAAACCATAACATCATGCATATAAACATAAACATGCATATAAATACAATGTGTTCCTTTGCAAAAATCAACTCTTTTCCTGTATGTTTAATTTTCATGGTCTTTCAGGACTAGAAGAAACCTCAAGATGACTGAACTCTGCCATATATTCCTTTTACAGAAAAAGACCCTGAGGTCCCAAAAGTTAGTTTGGGATGACCTAAATGATTTATCCAGCATCACAGGTATATTCTGAACTGTCTTGGCTCCTAATTCAAAGTAGTTCTCTATATATACACTACTTAACCCAGTGTTTGTGTATCAGCAGAATCTTCCTGCTCCTATAACAACCAATACCTCCCGTTCCTATATACTAGTATATAAGGATAAAAGGACTTGGGAATCCTTCCATGTTGGGATATAAAGGGCAATATTTGGACCTTTAATACTAGAATGTAAAGGGCAAAAGCTCTTTCTGTGAATTTTATAAAGTAATCATTTACATTTTATTCACTTAATGTTTGCCAGATTACCTACTGAGTAGTCCCCAAGGATTTGGAGTTGCAGATGGTTCATTAGGATTCTTCCTTTATTTCAAATAGAAGAATTCACAGAGTACATGATTTATTAGATAGCTGCAGCAGACACATCTGGTGCCCTGAGTCACATCCACTTAGACTTATGCCTGATTTTAGCCAGGTTGGAGTAGGTAATTCAATGCAAGCTTAGATCTGTTTCCCTGCTAGCATCTCACCTACAGCCAAGACTGAGTATCCTTCTTTCTGTCCTATGACCCTCTTGGATGTTGGTGGGAGTTTTTGTACATGCGTGGAAACAGCAGGGGCAATCTTGACCAATGAACAGGAGTTAGTGAAGACTTAGTAAATAAACACTCCTGCCTGCGAACTATTGTAGACAATTCTGAGACTCATTCTTCTTAGGATGTTCATGCGCTTCCTAGGATGTTTCCGTGGAATTAAGCCCTGTTGCCCAAATATCACCCTAATGTTTCTTTTTTCTTCTCTCCAATCTCATTCTTCCCGCTCCCTCATTCTTGCCCCCCTTCCTCAACATCACCTCTCAAATACATTCACCCACACGTCTTTGTGTCAAAGCATGCTTTTGAAGGAACCCAAAATACATCATGTTCACACTCTATAAATTCTTCCACTTACAAAATCTCCCGATTTCAAACCCCTCTCAACTTCAGACTCACATGTGAAGACTTCTCCTTAGCTCCTATTGCTATGCCACGTCTTCCTAGACAGTAAAGGATAACTATAATGAATGTGTTCTATTACACTGCCATCTAGTGGCAAGGATGAATCAAAACTCATGGCATCTAAGTGACCATCCTGTAAATATTAAACTTAAACTGGTAAATTCACATTATACAGGAAAGATAGATGTATTAAAGAGCAGGCAATCTTACAGTTCCATTGAAGGTCAAAAAGATAAATGTTTGTGACAGGGTATTAAAAGGTTGGGATAATTTTATGATATGTATGTAACACAAGCTAAAACACTGATAAAGATAATCAAATCTCATGCGTGAAAAGGCAAAAGCTAATCGCCAGCAAGGTCAGGTAGAGGTTTACCTCTGTGTTTTGATTTAGCTGAGCACAAAGCTATATTAAACATACAAAGTTGGTTCACACAGCATAGAAATCTGCCCCAACAGGCAGTGCTTAAGAGATCTCAGGACAGAAATGAGAAGTAACGCTAAATAATAATTACAATAATAACAATAAGAACAACAGCTACCATTTACGGAGTACTTACTATGTTCCAGGCCCTATGCGAAACATTTAATCCATGTGGGCTCATTTAATTTTTACAACAGCCCATAAGGTAGGTACTACTGATACCTTCATTTTTTAGATAAAGAAAAGTAGGCTCAGCAAATTGGTGAAGTTCTCAAGGTCACATACCCAATAAAGAGCAGAAGGAGATTCAAACCTACTTGTGCCTGGCTACAAGGTCTGTTATTTTATCCAGTTCACATTTCACGCTGCATCAGAAATGGTGACCAATTTTATGCCAAGTACATTGTGAGTGATTGTTATCAGTAACAACCCCCCCATTTTACAGATAGAGTGATGAAACAGTCATGGTTAAATATGTTGCCTTAGGCCACCTGGAAATAAATGACCTGCCTGAATTAAGATTCTTTGGTCATTAGACTCCAGTCAAAACATATATTCTTTCTCTTGACTGACTTCTGTCAGCAATTAATTTATATCCCTAAGCAAAAGATCTGATTGCCTTATCTTACATTGTGTAACTGAAAATGCTATTATTAGATAAGATACTCTACAGAACTATGGGAAAAAAATCTGTCCTAGAGAATTTAATTGTGTGCCATCTTCTGACAGTGAGTTTCATAGTTCAACTAAATTTTGGTAAATTAGAACTCAATGGTTACGATTTATGGTCCCAGTAATTCATCCTAACACAAGAATCAGGGATAAGATGGACTTATCATCAAAGGGCATATGGACCTTGATCATGACTGAAAATAGAATCTTCTTAGTTATATAGGCATGACTCACCGAAGAAAGAAGAAATATGCTTTTGGATTCTACTGAACAATCATTAGTAGTACAACCTCGGGTAAGATATTTAACCTTTTGGGGCCTTAGTTTTTCTTCTTTGAAGAGAAAAATGAAACTAGCTTCACAGAGTAGTGGCGGTGGTAAGGATTCAACCAAGAATAACATATGATACGTGGTAAAATTTAAATAGTTTTTCTTTTCCATCCTTTCTTTGTTTCATAAGTATGTTTAAGTTGCTTATGAAAATAGTCTCAAAAAATGTTTTCCCTCTTCTTCCTTCCTCTGGTTCAAAGAAGAAAAGTTCTTCCAGCAATCTGAATAGTGTAAGGACCTAATAAATAAATACTTCTGAAATACTTGGACTTGCCAGTGGAGGAAAATTTAGCAATATCTAACAACTTATAAATGCAAATACTATTTGATCTAGCAGTTCTACCTGTAGGAATCTATCCAACACATAAATGGTTTATGTGCAAGGCTATTCACTGAAGCATTAATTTAAACAGCAAAATATTTGTTAAAATCTGAATGTCTATCAACAGAAGATTGCTTACATAAATTATGATACATGGTACATCAATACAGAGTACAATATGCAACTGGAAAAATATTACAGGATATATTTTTAAGTAAGAAAGCAAGGTATAGAACATTATGCATAATAATTTACTACTGTATAAAAAGAGAAAATAAATACAAATTAGTATTTGTTTGCATGTGCACAAATTCTAAAAACACACCCCAAAAATTGTGGTTTCTAGTAAGCAAGGTGCAAGAAAACTGGATCCAAGTATAGAAAGAAAGATTTCACTGTATTTCACCTTTTTAAATCAGTGGCAAAAATTTAATAAATTAACTACATTTAAAACATGTTTTGTTGGGCTTGTACCCACTTCCAAAAGCTAGTAAGATCTTAAAGTCTGCCTCCTTATCTCACATAGTTTATAATAGACAAATGAATAAACTGAGCCATAAACTACCAGATTTCCCCATAGTTTTTTTAAAAATGAGAATTTAGCAAGATTATAGAACATAAGGTCAATATATAAAAATTAATTGCATTATTCTATATTAGTGACAATTAAAATTAAAAATACCACTTGTAATAGCATAATAAACATAAACACTTATGAGTTTAAGGGAAAAAAAGTACAACCTATACACTGAAAACAATACAACATTGCTGAGAGAAATTAAAGGCATAAATAAATGAAGAGTCATACCATTTTCATGGATTAGAAGATTCGGTATTACTAAAATGTCAGTTCTCTTTAAATGAATCTAGATGCAACAATCCTGATCAAAATCTTACCAGGATTTCTCTTGTAGAAATAGACAAAGTAATTCTAACATTTATTTGGAATTTCAGAGTTTAGAATACATCTGTAAAAAGACTCAATTTAAGACTCTCATCTGATTTCAAGACTTACTGTAAACCTACTGTCATTAAGACAAAAATAGCAAGATAATTCAATGGGGAGAAAAAGGAGTTGTTTCAATCAACTGTGCTGGATCAAAAGTATACTGTATGTGAAAAAAATGAAACTCAACATCTGCCTCACACTATATACAAAATTTACTTGAATTTACTTGAAATGAAAGATAGACCTAGACATAAAACTAAATGATGATACTTCTAGAAAAAAAACGTAGAATACCTTCACAAATACCTCATCTTTTGTGGTAGGCAAATATTTCTTAGATAAGATAATGGAAAAGCATTAATCATAAAAAAAATTAGTGAACTAAGCTATAACAAAATTTAAAACATAGCTCTTCAAAAGATCGTGGAGAGAAACTGAAGAGGCAAACCTCAGATTGAGTGAAAATATTTAATAAAGATCTCAAATGAATAATAAAGTTATCAATGAACTGCACACTTTACTAAAATGATAAATATGAATATTTTAACAATAAAAACGGCAAAACAAGGAGAATATATACAGCACTCTTAAATCGCAATAATAAAAAGATGCTCAACTTTATTAGTGACCAAGAAGATGTACATTAAAAATCACAAAAAAAATGCTATTCTACTCCTCACAGGATGGTTAAAATTAAAAAGATTGACAATACCAAGAGTTGGCAAGGATACAGAACAACTGGTACTTTCATACCTTGTTGCTGGGAATGCAAAATTGTTCAATTTCATTATAAAAGAGTTTAGATGTCTCCTTAAATTTTAAATATATACCTAAACCAAGTTTTCTCAGCCTCAACACTACTGAGATTTTGGGTCAGATGGTTCTTTGCTATGGGAGCTGTCCTGTACCTTCCAAAATGTTTTGAAGTATTCCTGGCCTCTACTTGTCTGATGCTACTAGCACATCCACATTCATGACAAAAATGTCCCCAAACACTGTCAAATGTCCTCCAGAGTGCAAAATTGTCCCCAGCTGAAAACCATTTAGCTATTCTATGGCCAAGCCACTGAACAACTAGTTACTTACTGAAAAAAAACATACATCCAAAAAGAGACTTGTGCATAAAAATCCATATCATGTTTTCTCTTAATAACTAAAAAAATACAGAAATAATCCAAATGTCCCTTAACAGGTAAATGGATAAGCAAATTGTAATACATTCATTCATACAGTAGACTAATTCATGAATAATGTTGCTATGAACATTGGTATACAAGTATCTGTTTGAGACTGTATTCTTAATTCTTTGGGGTGTATACTTGGAAGTGGAATTGCTAGGTTACACAATAATTCTTTAACTTTTTGAGAAGTCTGCAATAATTTTCAAGAGTATAAAGGGATCTGAGATTTTTTAAAAGTTGAGAACTGATGTCTTAGAACATTCCAGCTTTCCCTGAATAATTTCTGCTTGTATATTCAACATAAAGACAGGTATCATTTTCTGTGTTATGAGGCCCTCCTATGTGTAGCTTATGCATACCTTCATCTTGGCTCTTGGTATGCTATATTTTAATCACCTGTTGGCTCCACTTTCCCCTTTCTAAACTATATACTCTTTAAGGCTGAGATTCAGGTCTTTTCTATTTGTGTGTATACCCAATGTCTGGAACGTAATAATGCACAAGAAGTATTTGCAACATATTTTTGAAGGAAATTAAAGATAATTATTTGAAATGTTCTATAGAAGAGGATTGATAAAGATTTCACTCATATGTCATCTCTAATTGCCTAGTAATGGCTGCCTGCAGGTCTGTTGATAAGGATCCTGGGGTCATCTACAGGCTTAGCAGGAAGGAATGCAGAGACTAATTAGCAACGTTACGGAGATGTGGAAAAATTCATACTTACACTAGATGCTAAATCCCCTCTCAGTTCTAACATTCCACGCAGGAAAAGCAATTATTTTTGCCTTCAAATCTCATCCTTATTAATTTAGTCTAAAAATCTGATACCTCTTTTATTAGTAAATTAAATGTGACAATGTTGCAAAATCCACTAGATAAGAAACACAAATATTCCCTCTTCAGTCTGCATCCCTACCCCTGGATCCTGTCAAGATCAAAAGCCCCTTATAGAATTCTTCATAGATTTTTACAAATACATCAACACAATTTTATGATAATATGAGGTTGTTAGATTTGAAATGACTCATACTGCTTTCATCTGGGGACTCATTCCTTACCCAAGTAGCATTCGGAGAAAAATATATACAGCCTACATTTTCATTTTATTTCTAGTTTCATGTCTTTGGTTTTATTTATAAAAAGCTACACATTGCTAGAAAATGAAAATCATTCCACTGTATTATTACATTATTTCTTCAATCTCTTTTTGCAGATGGACAGCTATTTGAGTTAAAGAAATTACTGGCTAAGATTAAAAAAAATAATTATGACTTAGAAAGACTAAGAAGATACATTTGAATGGGGAGTCTGAAATCGTTATGGCCTCCATTTCAGGAAAAAAAGGCGGGGGGAGAAACCTATAAATTAAGTGTGGGTATATTATTATTCACATAGGTGACATGTGGATATATCACGGTATTAATTTAATGACACTGACCCAAAGATGTTACTCCCAGAAAGATCCTTTCATTTGTGCTGTTTAGATTTGTGCAAAGATGACTAGGCCTCAGAGAATGAGCAATGTACTTGTCTTAAACTCACCCTGTATGGTGTAGAAACACTAAATGAGGAATTGAGAATTTCATGACAGTCTAAATGATGCTACCTTCATAAAGGAACAGAAAATTTTCTAGTTTCTTGAGGATAGAGAAAGAGCAGCAGGAATGCTTTTTCCATATGCATATGTGTGCAGAAGAGCTAATAAACTATGACTGTGATACAAAACAATTTTGCAGCCAAGACACAAAACAATACTACCTTGAATTTTACAGCACTTTTTGCTTTTTAAAAACATGCTCACATCCATTCTTTCATTTGATCCTCCCAAGAAACCTGTGAGGTAGGTAAGCCAAGTTTCATTATCTCCTAGATTTATCTAACACTCGTGCCACTACTACTTTATGATAGGGTTCATGCGTCCAGAGAGAAGTAGTCCTTACACTGCAGCCATATTAAGTGACTCAGAAGAATCAGAGAAATTAAGTAACAAGTATGAACATTATAAGGGACAGGGATGCTTTCTTAACTTGGGAGTTGACTTTCCCTTATAAATATTCTGCCAGCAAAAATTAGCAATAAATACATTTGTTCTGGTGTATTGCAGTGGGGATTTCCACGCAAACCACAGGTGACTTGCCAGCACAGCACAGGGTGATAACTATATAAAAAGTAACCCCCCATGACTATGTGCAACAAAAGCACTGGCTATTTATTTCTTATCCCCTTTCTCTTTTTTCTTACTTAACCTTCTTTCTGGCCTTTAAAAGATCAAAATCTAAGAGAAGGAGCATTTTAGGTAAGACAATGCGGTGAATAAAAATTGCCATCGTGTAGACAGAGCCCATGATTCTATTTAATGTAAAACTACTATATGTATTATTTAGTCCATGCCTTATTAGAAATACAAATGAACAGCACTTATTTAATGCTAATAATATAGCAGGCAGAGTTAAGAAATTTGCTTATAAAAACACTACCTAAAAGTTTGTTCTTCTATCACAGTGAAGAAAAGCATTTCTTTAGGAGTTGGAATAAAAAGAGATTTTGGTCAGCTGTGCTTATCAATATAGCCCATTCACTTGTTTATCTCCAAAGCATTTCATCTCTGTGTGTAAAGTAGAGGGGGCCACTGCATCCAGAGGTCTCTGCTCTAGACCCCTAGGCTCTGACCCCACAACTCCCTCTCAGCAAGTTCATATCTGAGATGAACGTGGCTAAGAGACTGTCCTCTATACTGGGTCTTAGAACCAAACTCAGTTTTTCCGCTGATGGCTTATATTTTTGGGAGGCAATGAGAATGGTATGCAATCATATTATATAGTAAGACACAAAGTTAAATTTGACAATATTCCAGGAAGCCTTCATGAACTGTTGTTTTTACCTATAGGTGAAAATATCTAGCCAAAAGGTTTTCTGCTCCTCCATTATCTCCGTCAGCTCAGGATGGTTAGACAATGCTGTCTGGACACTGCAGCTAGAACTTTGTCCTTGCTGGCAGCAATTCACCCCTAAACAATGAGAGGGGAATGCTACTTTCTCTCCCTTCCTCACCCCGGCTATGCCTGGGATTTGTGTTCCAGCACCTCTCCTTTCTGACTTTAGAAAATAATTTATGTGGGCATGAGTTTCCTGATCTGTAAATGAGGATTCTGAAAGGCCCTGCCTCACAGGGGGTTGTGAAAATAAAATGAGGTCATCCTTAGGGCAGAGTGCCCAGAATGGTGTAAGTGCTCAATGTTAGAAGGGTACATTTACATAGTTAAAAACATAGTTTTTCTCGATCCTGACAGCAGGCAACCCTAGGAGAGGTGAAACTTGTTGTTCAGTCACCTAGTCGTGTCCAACTCTTTACGACCCCATGAACTGTAGCATGCCAATCCGCACTGTCCCTCACCATCTCCCACAGTTTGCCCAAGTTCATGTTCATTGCATTGGTGATGCCGTCCAGTCATCTCATCCTCTGCCACCCTCTTCTTCTTCTGCCCTCAATCTTTCCCAGCATCAGGGACTTATTTTCTGACACCTTTTCAGACAGGGCCCAAGGTGGGTATGTATCTATAGTGTTGACTTCTGAAACCATGCTAAAATGTAACACTGCTTTTTTACACCTTATGTAATAAATTCTTTCCTATTTCAGTTTTCCATTGTACCTCACATTCGCCTATATATCATTCTACATAACTGTCCTGTTCATTATTTTGTCCTATCTCAGAGAATGGGCATGTGAAGAATGGAGATATTTTACTTAATGTTAGTTTCTGCTACTCTGCCCCCACAGAAGTTCTTACACTGATTGCCTAAGATTTCCATGGTGCCCATAACCAAAATATTTTTAGTCCTGATTTTTCTGGATCTATTTCTCCATTGTACCCAACCGACTACTTAGGGTTTCTTGAAACCTTCAAGAAGCTACTTTTAGCTAATACTCTTCTTCCCTCCCTCCCTATTTTTTCTCCTCCTTCTCTGCCCAACCACCAAATATTAGTATTACCACTGGGTAGCAGCTTAAAAGGAGGAAGTAGTTCTGTTTGTGCTGATGTAGATAAATTTCTAAAGTATCGCACAAACTTTTAAAAAGAGATATTTTCATTTATCATTAGCTTTCTATGTTTATTTTTATATAACCCAACCATGTATATTAGTTTTGTGGGGCTGTTATGACAAAGAACCATAAATTGGGTGGATCCGCAATACACACATTTATTTTCGCATAGTTCTGGAGGCTGGAAGTCTGAGAGCAAGGTGTCAGCAGGGCTGGTTCCTTTGGGGAGGCTCTGGGGGAGAATCTCTTGCTCGCCATCTTCCTAGCTTCCAGCCTTGCTGTCAGTTCTTAGCATTCTTTGCCTTGTAGATCCAACATCCCAGTTTCTGCCTCTGTTGTCATATGGCATTCACCTCTGTGTGTGTCTGTGTCCAAATTTTTCCTTATCTTACAAAGACACCTGTGACTGTATTAGGATCTTCCCCGTCTGATCCCATATGAATACATCCTAACTTGATTACACCTGCAGAGAACCTATTTCCGATTAAAATCACATTCACAGGTCCTGGGGGTTAGGATTTCAATGTATCTTTCTGAAGAAAACAGTTCAACCCACAACGCTATGCTTAACTTTTAACTGGTTTAAAATGTTAACAGAGGTAATCCAAGCAGTGGGTTTCTACAACTCATTTTCTTTTCTTCTGTGTCTTGTGTATTTTTCTTAATCTAACAAATATTACATATATACACACAAATATTGATACCTACATATGCATGCATATATATTGACATAAAATAATTAGTACCTTGTAACTTTCTATCCTTGGGTCACCTGGGTCTCCATTCTTGGGTCAACTTCTTTTCTTTCTATTCACTCAGCAGTTTCATCCATTCTCATGAATTTAGTTCTGGCCTAAAAGACACTTACTCCTTGGAAGGAAAGTTATGACCAACCTAGACAGCATATTAAAAAGCAGAGACATTACTTTGTCAACAAAGGTCCGTCTAGTCAGGGCTATGGTTTTTCCTGTGGTCATGTATGGATGTGAGAGTTGGACTGTGAAGAAGGCTGAGCGCCGAAGAATTGATGCTTTTGGACTGTGGTGTTGGAGAAGACTCTTGAGAGTCCCTTGGACTGCAAGGAGATCCAACCAGTCCATCCTAAAGGAGATCAGTCTTGGAAGGACTGATGTTGAAGCTGAAACTCCAATACTCTGGCCACCTGATGCAAAGAGCTGACTCATTTGAAAAGACCCTGATGCTGGGAAAGATTGAGGGCAGGAGGAGAAGGGGACAACAGGGGATTAGATGGTTGGATGGCATCACTGACTCAATGGACATGGGTTTGCGCAGACTCTGGGAGTTGGTGATGGACAGGGAGTCCTAGCGTGCTGTGGTTCATGGGGTCGCAAAGAGTTGGACACAACTGAGCGACTGAACTGAACTGATGCACTAAAGACTCCCAAATCAATGTCTAGCGTTAAGAGTTTCAAATATGTATCATTTAATATGTCTACAACAAAATTATCACTGGCTTTTCCTTTCCCGTCCTCATTCTGCCCAAACCAGACACCAGTGAGTCCTTCCTGAGGCCTCCTTCTCCCTCAGCTCTCACATCCAATCGAGCACCACTCTGCTGGTCCTTTTTCACTGACATCTCTCAATCCAAGTGATCCTCTCCATCCAACTGCCATTGCCTAAGTCCAGGCACTCATGATCTCTTACCTGGACTATGAAATAGCTTACTAACTGCTTCCCCTGCATCCAATTTTAACCCTTTAAAGCCATCACTGTCAGGGTAGGCAGAGTTAGCTGTACATGTGTGTATCAGGTGCTCAGTCGTCTGGCTAACTGCAACTCCTTGGTCTGTAGCCTGCCAGGCTCCTCTGTCCATGGGATTCTCCAGGGAAGAATACTGGAGTGGATAGCCATGCCCTTCTCCAGGGACTCTTCCTGACCCAGGGGCTGAACCTGGGTTTCCTGCACTGCAGGCAGATTCTGTACCATTTGAGCTACCCAGGAAGCGCCAGAGTTAGATATTTGAGATGCAACTTAGACTATATTGCTTTGCTGCTTAAAACCTGTGTCCTCTAGTTCCTGAGTCTGCACACAAGACTCTCCATCACTGTCCTACCTATCCCTTCAGCCTTGTCTCTTGCTTCTCCTTGCTTTCAACCCTCACTACTAACATCAGATAGCTTGCTAATTCTGCTTCACACTTCTCCTCTGCTGTGCTAGTCCCTCTGACAATAAAGTCCATTCTTTCTCTTTAGGATGCATTCCAGGTATATCATGTCTTCTGAGAAGCCTCTTTGAAACCCAGGTAAAGGAGTATTCTTAGTATGTATGACCAGACCACCCTGTGACATTGCTCTTTTAACCTTTCCCATATGTATTAAATGCCAAATTTTATGACTGTCTCTCTGACTGTAAGCAGAACAGTAAATGTCAATTATTTTCACCAAGTGTCTACAGTGCCTAGTCCAGTGCCTGGAATGAAGGAGAGGCTAAAGAAATGCTGGTTTAGTGAACAAAGGAAGGCATTTTACTATTCGCGAATTTCCATAAACTTGATTAACAAAGGAATAAATTACCATTTAGTTTTATGTTAATAACATCTCAAAACACTTAATTTATACACAACAGGGTCTCTTAACCTTGGTACTAGTGACATTTGGCTGGATAATACTTTGTTTTAAGAACTGTCCTAAGCATCACAGAATGTTTAGCAGAATCACTGGCCTCTACACACTAGATACCCGTAGCTCCCCAATTCCTAGTTATAACTATTAAAAACTATCCCCTAATATCCCCTGGTGGGAAAGGAGGGACAGAATTACCCCAGCTAAGAAGAACTAGTATAGATTGATATTTAGTATAGATCTTAAATTTTATAACATCTGTGAAGGCAGGATTTCCCATAACATTTTATTTGATCCCAAGGGATATTAATTATTCTTTGTAAGAGGAAATCTGCCATTGTTTATTATATGTTTTAAAAGGCATTTAAATCAACTCTATGTAAAACTTGAAAGCACTTTTCCAATATAATTACAATGTAAAAAGATGAGATCATATCACTTATTGTTCTATAAAAATATAGGTTTGCTTTCAAAAAAAACATATATATGTGCTAATTCTCATTTGGAAAGGAAAGATGCTATCCTCTGGCTGTGAGAGAAGGAAGGAGAGAGAGAGAAAAGGTATAAGGGAGAAGGTGAGGGAGAGGCTCGTTTTAATTCAAAATTCAGGGTTTTTTTTTTAATGTTAACTCCCAATTTCCTTTGCTCTCTGCATGATTCTAACCCACAGTTATTGACCAGTGTGGTCAACATTAAACAAAGAACAGTGAACTCGATTACACAGCCTAGTCAGGCAAAGGTCAATCCAATATTCCAATTGACAGAGTTTCCAATATTCAGAGTATTCTACTATTCATAAACATGAAAACTGAACATGAAAACTATATGAAAATAGTTTAGAAATTCTTTGAGGCAAGCGGAGCACCTCCTATGCCCAGGAACTATAGATTTTTTTTTTTTAATGAGTCACAGATATGAGCTCTCTTCTCTGAAAGTTTATTGTCTAGTAGGTGGATATAAAAGTTAATGAAACAGTCACAATGATGGGGGTATAATTAGAAACTGAAAAAGTGCTATGAAGGAAAATAATTGAAGAACATGACCTGAACTTAAGGAAGTGACACAAGATCTAAAGAAGGAATCAAAGGAATTAACTAAAAGTGACAGAAGACAACCAGCTGCAGGTGGAGGGGAGAGCATGAGTAGCTGCCCTTGGCAGCAGGGAGCATTTTAGAATGCAAAAGAACAGAGGAGCCCGAGGGAGCTGGGGAGCTGGGCCAGGGCAGCCAGGTAGGGCCTACTGGGCCATGTTGAGGGTAGATAAGACGCAAAGGCCATCAACTGACGCAGATGAAACAAATCATTCTGCTGTGGTGTAGAGAATGTATTGGTAAAGCAGAGCGGAGAGGATGTGTGGAGACTAGCACCAGCATCTTACCAAATCACTATTTCTTAAAAGCTCAGGCAAAAAGAGTTCCAGTTTTACAGCATGGATGAGCCTTGAAAACATGATGCTGGACTTCCTTGGGGGTCCAGTGGATAGGAATCCGCCTGCCAATGCAGGGGCCGCGGGTTCAGTTCCTGGTCTGGGAGGATTCCACATGCCGCAGAGCAGCTAAGCCCACGCACCAAGAGGCTGTGCTCCGCAGCAGGGAAAGCCACCGCAGAGAGAAGCTGATGCTCTGCAACAAAGAGTAGCCCCTGCTGGCCATGAGAGAAAGCCTGCACACAGCAACAGAGACCCAGTGCCAGCAAAAATCAAGAAAACACAATGCTAAGTGAAGAAAGCCAGTCACAAAAGGCCACACGCTGAATGACTCCATCTACACGAAATGTCTGCAATAGGTAAATCCATAGAGACGGAAAGATCAGTGGTTGTCAGGGGCTGGGGTGAGAAGGGACTAGAGCAGAATGCTAGTGGGTACCGAGTTTCTTTATGGGAAGATAAAAAATGTTTTAGAAATAGATAGTAACAATGGCTTCACAACTTTGCTAATATACTGAAAACCAATGAACTGAACATTTCATAAGGGTGAATTTTATGGCATGTGAATTATATCTCAAAGCTGTTACCAAAAATTAAAAAAAAAAAGCCCCTCTTATTATGTCATGGGAGAAAACAACTTCTATCTAAATCTCTAAGCAAAAACAAGGTAAAGAACTGACTTTTAAAAGTCTTTAATTTTAAAAGCATGTTTTTTAAAATGCTTCTTGTGTTCTAAAATTCAATGAGCCAAAATTTAACAATTATATTGAAAAAGGCATTTAAACAAGAATAGCTGATCAATGATTTAGAGAGAGAGCCCTGTAATTCCCAAATAATAGTTTTTGTTTTTTTAATCTAAAAGCACCAGCCACTGGGAATCAAATCAACTGAAATTTTACTATTTTGTCAATTCAGTCAAATAGTGGATTTTAACTTTTAGCACGATTTTAATTTTCTACCCAGACAGCCACTTAGCAAATATGTGATATCAATCCTGATTTCCAACTTCAGCTTTCTGTATGAATTTAATGGGGGAAATAATTGTGCAAGAATGTGTTTTAAAACACAAATCTCAACTACCCTATTATTACATTTACAGCTGATTACCATGTGAATTGCTTTTATGCTATGCTAGAATATCACTAATACTGTTCTTTTAAGAAGTACAGTATGAAGTAAAGGATGTATGCAACAGCCTCTAACAACGATGACACTGGCTAACACTTAGTTTTAACTTCACATTTACATTAAAATTATTATCTAGGAAAAAGTAATGTGTGGGGCATTTTCTACATCAGGACTCTTTTTGGTATATGTGAAAATCCAACTCAAAACAATACAGTGGAAATACAATACACTGACTTTCTTAACTGCAGAGTTCAGTGGTGATGCTTCCATCACCACCAGCACAGCTGGATTCAGAGATCCCAGGCTGGTTTTCTGACAGACTGGTTTCATTTTCAGACCCAAAGGTTTTCCCTCCTGATGACAGGATGGGAGCAGCAGCTCCTCCCGACACTCTCTCGCATTTGTAAGAAAAGACTCACTGTGGCTGCCAGGTTCTAACTGAACCCTATCTTCAGTCTTGGACCAACACAGCAGGATGGAGTATGTTGACTGATTCAGGCCTGGGTCACACACACAGCCCTGCAGGACAGACTGACAATAGGGGAAGAATGAAACCTCTGTGGTGGGGCAGGGGAGACAGCAAGTATTGTTGCTAGAAAAAAAGGACAATGGAGATTGGAACAGAAAATAACAAATGTCCCCTTAAAAGATGGGGACATTTCCAGTTAAAGATGGGCCAGCAGATAGGGCATGGGGAGGCAAACTGACAATGAGTTGGCAAGTACAGTGGACCCTTCTGAGGATATCTTCTCATTGGTGTCCCTCTCTGAGAATTTTTCCGTTTGCCTCATGGTTTGAACCAGATTCTTCTATTTGCCCCTCCAGAGCCACGCTGCCTCCTTCAAGCCCTGCTTTCTATTCCAGAAGCTTGAACTGAAAGGATGACAGAAAGAGTTTCTGGACCCTCTCTCTGACTTTTGGTTGGAGTTGGTAAGTGGGGAACACCCGCAAAAGATCTGGAAGGGGTCCTTTCAGTCTTGTTCTAACCTTCAACCAACCATCATAGCTCCTCCCCACCCCTATCTTCACGGAGATATAACTGAAACGCGACACTATGTAAGTTTAAGATGGACATGATGGTATGACACACACATCTATATATCAAAATAATTACAATAAGGTTAGTTAACATATCCCTCACCTGACATAATTACCTTTGTGGTCCTGGTAGTGGTACTGAGAACATTTAAGATCTACTTTCAAGTATACAATATGGTATTATTAAACACTGCCACCTTCCTGTACATTTCATCCCCTTTTATGACTGCCCTCTATACTGAAACTTTTCTTCCTAGATCTGGTAACCACTCCCCAGGTTGTCCTTTTAGGCCTCGACATGATCAGGACTTCTAGAGTACTACATTATTCTTTATGAGTTTTCCTAAACCGTGCCCAAAGCTTTGAAAATTGTCCCATAATTAAACCCTCTTTGAATTATC
The DNA here is from genome assembly GCF_042477335.2 of Ovis canadensis. NCBI lineage: Eukaryota > Metazoa > Chordata > Mammalia > Artiodactyla > Bovidae > Ovis > Ovis canadensis. The sequence goes on along the minus strand of NC_091263.1, from coordinate 54,684,752 downwards.
ACATTTGAGTGCACCATCTGTTTCCTGCTGGGACCCTGACAGATAAGTAATAAACATTGCAGCCATATTCCTTAATGCATGACCTCAATTTACATATTATTCTGAATTCTCACATTTGTTCAGTGAAATAGGCATTCTTAATCCTATTTGATCTATAACGGAACAGAGGCTCAGAGAGGTTAAGTACCTTGACCAAGATCCCAAAGCTACTAAGGGACCCAACAGACACTAGTCTAATTTCTCATTCTGTATGTCCAAGATACATCATCTCTGGCCTGGATCATGACTTCCACTCTTTCCTTCTTATAGTCTTTCTCCTCACAGTAGCCAAACACCACCCATTAGATCTGCCAAGGTTGTTATCAAATGTCAATGAAATAACAAGCAATAACAGTAAAGTGCCTTACAGATTTAATAAATTAGCTCACTGAATATATATGTATTTGTGCGGGGGTATATATGTATGAGTGTGTGTGTGTGTGAATGAGAGATCCTCCAATCACTTTCAGAATCAGACTCCTTGAAGATGGAGGATGTGGAGGAGACTTTGGAGGAACTGATTCTAGGGATCCAATCCTTCTATACTCAGCTCACCCATCATCTTTTCTTGGAAGTCTTTCTGATACCCCAGGAAGGGTAAGATATCCACTCTATGCTCCCATAGTATTTATCCTACCCCAGCATTTATCCCATGTTAAATAATTATTATTTGTTTTCCTTCTTTTATCCCACATTCTGCTCCATTATAATTGCCCATGTGTTTCTCTCTTTCCAGAGTACAAATTTCTAGAAGGCAAGAGCCATATCTATTATTTCTGTATCCCTAATGTCTGATATATACCTTTAGCTAGGTGCTAAATAGGTATCTGTTAAATGAGTGACAATATACTTCTGAATAAAACCCATGAGAAGGAGTTCCCCAAGATCGTCTGTCAGGGACAATATTGAAGGGATTCCCTCAAGAGGAAGAAGAGAAACTGTGACTGCTGAGATAACATCTAAACTCTAAAATTACATGATTCTGGATAATAGAGCTCCACAAATTACAGGAAACATGTTTCTTTTAAGGGGTAACAGTTAATAATTTTAAAACCACCTCATGCCATTTTTGCTAACATTGATCAAATAACAAAAGATAACTGTAAATAATAAAATCTAGTTTTTCACTGTTGAAGAAAAAGACTATAATGAAAAATCTGATGGAATTTTAATAAGATCTTTAATGTAGTTAACAGTATAACACCAATGTTAATTTCCTGGTTCTGATCACTACATTACAGTTATACAAGGTATTAACATTAAGAGAAGCTGGGTGAGGGATAATGAAAACTTTTTAAAATTTTCTAAAAAAAATTTAATTTATTTTTGACTGCACTAGGTCTTTGTTGCTGCACGTAGGCTTTCTCTAGTTCTGGAAAGCAGGGGCTACTCTCTAGTTGGGGTGCTCAAGCTTCTCATTGTGGTGGCTTCTCTTGCTGCAGAACACAAGCTCTGAGGCATGGATTTCAGTAGTTGCAGTTCAGTGGGCCTAGAGAGTAGGCTCAGTAGTTGAGGCACACGGGCTTCGTTGCCCTGGGGCAGGTGGAATCTTCCCAGACCAGGGATTGAACTATGTCCCTTGCATTGGCAGGCAGATTTTTAACCACCACTGGACCACCAGGGAAGTCCGAAACTTTTTTTGAACTATTCACAAAACTTTTCTCCAAGTCTAAAATAAGTTCAAAATTCAACTGTCTATGGTACATTCTTTTAAAGTCATACTCTAAGAATCTAACAAAGGTGATAAAATTTCACCAAGAAGTACATGGGGGTATAACACCTTAATAGCTTTCTGTGTTACTCAGAATGACAGAATTTTACAGTTTAAAATAAATCTTGGCAGTCCCAGTCCATTATTCTACTCTTGAGGGAACCCCCTCATTACTATCCCTGACAGCCTAAAGCCTTTGCTAAGATGTCTCCAAGGACAGCAGTGTGCCTCTATCCTAAAAATGAGTTACTGGAAGCACAGCTTGAATTGTTAGAAAGAGCCTCCTCCTTTTACCCATCAAGGTGAAATTAGCCTCATGTTGATTCTCTGGACCCCACATGGTGATGACCAGATTCATGAAAACAGTCAGCATCATTCCACCTGTGGTTTTTCTTCTTCAAGTAAAACACCCCCAATCCCTCTCCAGATGATATAATGATGCTTTAACAGGGGCCACTGATGCTTTGATGCAGTCATTTCTAAACTTTTTTCTCAGCCACAGAACTCCTCATCAAAGAAATTCTCAGGTAGAAGTGAAAGTTGCTCAGTCATGTCCAACTCCTTGCAACCCCATGGACTGTAGCCTGCCAGGCTCTTTTGTCCATGGAATTCTCTAAGCAAGCCCCTCATGTAGAAGTCAGTATGTAAAACAGATAAAACTTCTCTGCTGAAGGTAGTAGGTGAGACGACCAAGGGTTATCTGATCCTCTCACCCCTTCCCTTCCCTAGTGGTCCTTGAAGCACAACTGTTGGAACGTTTAAAACTTCCAGAATACATAACAAACTCTTCCTTAAACCAAAGGCACGAAAGAGCATGGGCACCTCAGAAACCAAGGCAGGTATGTAGGGAAGATGTTTTGAGTACATGCTTTCTATCGTCTCCAAGTTATACCCTGACTTACCTGTTGGGCCACAAGTGGTAATGATCATGATAATAAGAACTAAAAGTTTATATGTATTAACTGAAGAATCCTATGATGCAGATCTTAGGCATATCCCATGTTATAAATGAGAAAACAAAGGCATGACATAGGTAAACCAACTTACTCAGTAGAAGCGGTAGAACTGGATTTATAACCCATATCTCTCTGACTCTGAACTATGCGCTTAACTGCTGTATTCTCCTGCCTCTCCGGAACAGAAATCTAAAAGGATTATGGGACTCCAGCCTACTCATCTAGCATCCTCACCTATATAGTAGTCACTTTACAACCTGGAATCATCTTGGAGTGGATTCACTAGGGAATCCATTGTAAACACTCTACTCCTGACACCAAGCCTCTACAATATAATTCGTCTCCCTTGCTTCGGACATATTTCAGTTCTCAATTTAACAATATCACCTTGGAATCTGAGGTCTTGAGGATTAAGCATTTTGGAATGGTCGGTCCATACGTAAGGAAGGGTCATCTATAGATACTCTTAGACTAATGCCCAACAGAGAAATGGTTTGCAAGGAACCCAAGCACCCCGTGTAGTTCTGACCTATGGCTGTTTTATGCTTTTACACAGAGCAGATGCTTGGTGAGCCTCAGTATGCAGCCTTTCCTCCCCAAGTAAGAGCTGGGATGGTGTTCATTTGTTGTAAATGCCTTCCTGTGTTTCCTTTCGGTGGAAACCCCCTACCTTAACACTTCAGCATTTGGCGTTTGCATCATCAGACCTCACTTTCCAAGTTCCACCCCAGAGCACATAGTTGCCTGAGCCCAGATAACTAGCATACTAACAGTTCCATGTGATCCTAGCTAGACCAATAAGACTGAATATCAAGATGTGGGAACCATTGGAAAAACATGTCTTTTCCCTAGGACCTCTGAGTGAAGAGACTGCAAATCCAGCAGCCATCTTGTTACTGGGAGACCACCAGCTCAATGTTGAAACCAAAGAGAAGAAAGCAAAGTCAAGATATGAAACAGATTTCAGAAATCTTCACTTCAGACACCACATCCAGCTGTGCTTAGGGATGGACTCATTATACTTATGTGAACTAATAAATGCCCTTTGTAGCATAACCCATTCCAGTTGGAAGTATGACCTTTGAATTCTCTATAAGCCTCTCCTGCTCATCCTTTATAAAATCATAACCTTCACCATACTGTGGTGCTCCCTAAACCCCTTCCTACACTTATCTTTTTTCCTAAGCACTTATCTAATACACTACAAGCTTTACTTATTTGCCTCATTTATTTTCTGTCTCCCCAACTAAACTCCATAAAGGCAGAGCTTAGGCCTTCTTGTTCATAGCTTACCTTGAATGGAATGATCCCAGAATATAGCAGGTACTCAATAAATATCAATGTTTGTGAAATGAGTGAGTGAGAGAACTTGGAAATCAGATAGTTCTAAATGGTTTATATGGAAATTCTTTTTGAGCATTATAAAGTCAGGATGGAAGCTTCCTCTGTGACCGAACATGAGGCAATTTCTCTTCTAATTTCAAATATATGTTTAATAAGCATGTACTGAGCACCTATCTAGCTCATCACTGTGCTAAAGTGAAGTCGCTCAGTCGTGTCCAACTCTTTGCGATCCCATGGGCTGTAGCCTATCAGGCTCCTCTGTCCGTGAGATTTTCCAGGCAATAGAACTGGAGTGGATTGCCATTTCCTTCTCCAGGGGATTTTCCCAACCCAGGGATTGAATCCCGGTCTCCCGCAGACAGATGCTTTACCCTCTGAGCCACCAGGGAAGTCCACAAAGATAAATACAGTCCTCGCCCTCCAGTAGCTTTCAAAGTGATGCTACTGTCTTGCACAACAGCCAGCTGGAGAAGCACCAGCTTTCAAGTATGAACATCCTTCCAGGGGAAGGCAAGGTAGTCTCTGGCCTGCTCCTTCTCCCTCTCCTATGTTTATAGGGTGATCTACAAACTCAAAGTGAAGACTCACATATACCCCAGTCTGGAAACTGTGAGACAAGCACAAAAGGCAAAGATACAGCTTAATTAAGGAGAGAAGAGGAGAAATAATAATAATAGAATCTCATCAAGAACAGTGGAACTGACTGTCGCTCCTCGTGAGGACTGAACCGGACTCCTCTGAGATCTAAGACACCTTAGCCATCTGGTTATCTTGTGGTTTCCTCAGCGCCCCCTAGAGTTCTGCTGTTGGCATAACTCAGCCTTTCTTGGTCAGTCTTTGTTTCTCTTGGTTTGCTTGCTCTCACATTCACGCCCTCTTTCCCCTCTTCTTCCCTCCTCTTTTCTTTCCTCATTTGCTTCCTTTCTTCCCTTCCTCCTCCCTCTCACTCTCTTTTTCTTCCTTCCTTCCTTCACCTCACTGAGTTATAACTGACATATTTAAAATTCACTTTGCTGAATTTTTATATATACACACATCTGTGAATTTATCATCACAATTAAGAGTGAACATATCTGTCATTCCCCAAATTTCCTAAATCTTTGCTTAATCCTCTTTGCCTCTCTCTACTTCTTCTCGCCACCCCCATGCAATTGCTCACATGCAGTCTAGGTTGTAGTTTCTGAACTTTCTTATAAAAAGAATCATGCAGTATGTACTCATTTGTCTGGTTTCTTTTACTCAGCATACTTATTCTGAGATTCATCCATGACATTGCCTATAGCAATATTCCATTTTTTTTTCCCTGTGGCCTGACAGTATTCCACTACAGGGACATACCACAGTTTTTTCATCCATTTACCTATTGACAGCTATTTGTATTGTTTTTAGTTATTTGACTAGTAATGAATAAGATTTCTATGAATATTTGTGTACAATCTCTGTAGAACACACATTTTCGTTGTGATTCAGTAAATACCTGGGATTGGAACAGCTGGGTCTCATAGGAAGTGCATATTTAAACTGCTAAGAAACTGCTGCTGAACTCTTTTCCAAAAGGGTTGTACCATTTTACATTCCCACCCAATGTATGGGAGTTCTAGTTGTTCCACACCCCCACCAACACTTGTTATGTCAATCTTTTCTTAACTTTAGCCATTCTAATCAGTGCAATGCTCCTTACTTGTGGTTTTAATTTGCATTCTCTAGTGAATAATAATGTTGAGTATCTTTTCATGTGCTTAATTGCCATCTGTACATCTTCATTGCTGAAGTACACATTCAAATCTTTTGCCCACTTTATTAGATTATTTGTTTACTTGCTGTGCTTTGAGAATTCTTTAGTTATTCTGGATATAAATTCTTTCCCATGTATGTGATTAGTTAATATTCTCTCCCACTCTGTGGTTTACTTTCTCATTCCTTTAAAATAGAAAAAAAATCATAATTTGATGAAGTCCAATATATTAATTTTATTATGGTTCATGCTTTTGATGTTATATCTAAAACATACACTGAACTCAAGGTCACAAGGTCCTCCTGCTTTCTCATAGAAATTTTACAGTTTTTGGTTTTACATTTAGATCTGTGGATCATTTTCAGTCAATTTTTTTTAATTTTTATTTTTACTTTATTTTACTTTATATACAGTCAATTTTTGTATGTAGTATGAGGTATGGATTGAGGTTTATTTTGTGGCACATGGATATACAATTGCTCTGCAACAATTTGTTGGAAAAACTGTTCTTTCTCCATTGAACTGCCTTTTGAGGGGCCTTTGTCAGAAAGTCTATTAATCAGATATGCTTGGGTCAATTTCTAGAGTCTGTATTCTACTTCATTAATCTATTTATCTACCTTGGCTTCAATACCATACTGTCTTGATTATTATAGCTTTATAGTAAATCTTACAATCAGGTATGTTAGTTTAATTCTATTTTTTTTTATTTCTTTTGGCTTTTAAAACAATCTGCTGGAATTTCAAATGGGATTACAAAGACTATAGTTTAATTTGGGGAGAATCAGCACTTTAATAATGAATCTTCCAATTCATGTAATGGATTCTCTCTTCATTTTGTGTATCACCTGTAGTTGCTCTCAGCAATGTTCTATAGTTTTCAGTATACAGATCTGGAACATCTTTTGTCAAATTTATCCCCTAAGTATTTTATTTTTCCAATGCTGTGTAAATAGCATTTTTTTTGTAATTTTAATTTCCAGTTGTTTTTTGCTAGAAGAATTTCTTTTTGCTTCTTTTCTATTTAAAGCAGATCTTATAAAACCAAGCCATTTCTTAAGGCACTGGCCCAAGTTGTTGTCTGAGATGTGGAATGAACCCAGTCTAGTCAGCTACAGCTAAGAGCGCAGAGTCATATGGTACAGATCAGGTACATATCTTTGCTCACCTCAGGGATGGCCCAGGGTCACTGACCCTCAGCAGGATTGGCCCTTGATGAACCCATTCTATACCCTGTGTTAAATGATCACGAACAAATCAGTAAAATGATGAGATCTAAATGTTAATTCTGTCCTTTTAAATTTTGCACAGGAAACTTATATGGCTGTTTGGGAGGGCCAGCAAAAAAAAAGAATCTTGCATTGGAAGTCAAGTATTTATTTCTGTTGGCAACTCTAAATACAACCATATGGTCCTAGAGGCCAGAATGTTACAAATTCCACCTACTACAGGAAGATCTAAATTCCTAGGAGACCATATGTCTAATGATGTATCCCAGCCCCTTAATTTACACTCTCTTTTACCATAAACTCTGCTTTCACTGGTCTGCTAAGCTTAGAAGGCAGCAGTCCAAGGGATGCCCAGGGTAAATAGCAGGACTTAGAACTTGGTGACCATACGACTGCCCACTAAAAAAGGATATCTTGAGCCAAATACAATTTTAAAGGAAGGCATTTTTAAGCCCAGTTTTCTTAGTGAATTATGTTTTTCAGCACATGCTTATGCCTTTTTTTTTAATTCTCATGCATTCATTCATTTTTTCATTCAGCAGTTGTCCATGTAAAGCTAATGTGGATCTCAATGCTACAGTGGTGGTAGGGGTGGGAGGTAACACCAAGATTCATAATGCAGGATTCCTGTTCCTAGGTAGGAAAACACACAGACCAGTACAACATGAATAAAGATACAAAGTGGAATATTTGGCACTGTGATTTGTAAAATATAAGGCAGTATTCCAATGTCTGTTATTTCATAGCTCAGAAGCAAAGACAGCACTGTAGAGAGTTGAGAAAGGCCTTCTAGAGAATGAAGGGAGACATGATCTGGTTTAACAGATGCAGAGGAATTCCTTAACCAGGTGAGAGGAAAATGTCTACCCATTTCTCCAAAAGAGCTCAGTGTATTGTGCTGGAGGAACACTGAGAAGAGAATGTGATAGAGGAATGTGATCAATCACATTTTCCAAAGATGGCCACACTCCTCATCATGAGACAGAATCTAATTCTCTCCTTGAATGTGAGTGGGCTTTTGTGACTGTTTCAACCAGTAGCAAATGGCAGACACAATACTACTTGGAAGATTCAGTCATAAAATTTCACATCTGCCCTTTTCACCAGAACACTCTTCCTAGAGCCCTGAGCTACTGGGGGAGAACTCCCACAGCCCTGAAGGTGCCATGCTATGAGGAGGCCCAGTCTACTTGATCCACAGACTGCATGGAGAAACCCTGAGAAAGAAATGTCTAGCTGGCCCTCAGATGCTCCAGTCCCAGTCATCTCTGACTGCAACTGCATGAAACACTCTAAGCCAAACTGCCTAGCTGGGCCTTTCCCAAAGTACTGACCCCGAGAAACCATGACAAATAAAGAAACAGCTACTCTTGTTTTAAGCCACTAACTTTCAGGGTGATTAGTTACACTCAGTAGTAGATGATCAGAACAAGGAAGTAAGAAATGACGTGGCTGCTTTTATTTTTTCTCCTTTCATATCAGATTTGGGCTGACTGGGACTTGATAACAAGTCTGATTCCATAGTGCAAAAGAGGTAGTTAGAATACACGCAAGAGTAGAAGCAGTATCTAGATAACTGGTCAACAAGATGGTAGAGAAACAGGCTCTACAAAGCTTTGGGGACAAGACAGAACTAACACGGAAGCAGCTTGCTAAACTGAGAACCACAAGAGGGTCTGACACAGGAGACAAAGGCAGAGACTCCACTACCCAAACCCATGACAAGATTACATGAAAATAAGCAAGTGAAGCTGGAAGAAGTAGATCTAGTTACCAGTTTCTCCCAGCAAGGGATACAGAATGATCTCAGAGCCTGGAGTGAGATGGGATCTTTGATACCACCTGTGTGGATTAGATGGGCGTCAGATCAGGGGAGGTGCCAATCATCTTATTTTGTTTCCAGTCAGCCCAGTTTAACTGCCTATCCCACTCTACCCTACTTCTCTACTTGGAGAAGGAAATGGCAACCCACCCACTCCAGTATTCTTGCCTGGAGAATCTCCACGGACAAAGGTGTCTGGAGGGTTACAGTCCATGGGGTCACAAAGAGTTGGACATGACTGAGTGACTAAGCATCACTCTACCCATCCTCCAGCAAAAGGAAAAAAAGAGGCCAGAAGACCAAGTAAGAAAGTCAGTCTAAGAAAAAAAAGAAGGTAATATGCAAAAGGGGAAGATATTATGGATGGCATTCTGGTATAGTACATATCCAACAAAAAATCAAATTAGGGAACCTATATTAATTTGGCAACATGCATCAAAACATTTCAGGCAACATGCCTGAAAACATTTTTAAAAGACAGAATAGAATGCAAACATTTAAGTAATTGAAGAATGATCAATTTGATCAAATGTTTACAACAGCTACATTCACACCTAAAAGGGGAACATCCAACAATCTAATTGTCCAAGAGATTAGCTAAATTGCAGAATAGTATGCAGTCTGTTTAGAAAATTATGTTATACAACATGAAAAAACACTACCAAAATATTGTTTAGTGTAAAATTTTTCCTAAATAGCATGTTCTAGGCCTGTTCCTTTAAAGATGCTTGTAAAAATTCCTCATACCAGTTGATACTCAAGAAATATTGGTTCCCTAAATGAATTCTATAATTTTCAGTACTGACCTATTACATGCCAGGCATGGTTTTATGTTCCCTCCACATGTAGATCTCTTTCACCTCCACATAATCCTAGGAAGTAGATACTATCACCAACCCTGTTTTGAATGGGTGAAAACAGTGGCAGAAGATTAAGAAATGTGCCCAGTAAACGGTAACACTGGGGCAGCTAGGGACACACAGTCTGGGTCCAAAATACAGTACTGTCTCTTAAGCTAGACAACTCCTAAAATAAGTGATCTTTGAAAAACTAAAATTTAGTTTTGTCTCCATCAAGACTTTACCCTCAATCATCAAGGAAAAAAAGTAATAATATTCACTAGGTCTCATGATTATTGGCAACAAATCTTTCAGAACTAAGGGCAGAGGGAATGGTAACCAACATTCCCGCATTAAGAAGAAGGTGGAGGGATCCAAGTATATTCATTATTTACTTTTTTTTTTTTTTTTCATTTTCTTCACTGGCCTGGGGAAATAGAGAAAGCAGAAGGAGGGAGGATAAAAAGGAAAGCAAATCTGTTACTAGGTACTTTGGAACCATTATACGGGAAAGATGTCAGTAAAAACATTTTAAATGCATTATCTTGGGGTCTTCTAGTTGCAGATTCATTTTATCTCCCTACTTATCTGTATGCATTTGTTTCAGCACCGATTACACTGGTGTAGACTGCCATAAATTAATTTCGGTCTGTTCAGGAAATGTTAAAAATCTTACCACCAAGAATTAAGATGAAATGAGAATAAAGAATCAGCTGATCACTGTCCCCTCAAGAGACTATCTCATGCTGTTTCTCAGTTGTTTCTAGACTCAGGTTAAGACCCCCAGCTGGAAAACAGGATTAGTGCTACATGCACATTTGCTGCTTGATATGGGGACGGCGCCAGCAAGTCGCTATTTCCCTCTCACACCTCCCCATTTCTCTGTCAGCACTGGGAATTGGGACTGACTTGAAGTGTGGGTGGTGGAGAGTGGGAAGCGTTAACCAAAATTCCCCCTCCCTCAACTTCGGCATGGCACTCACGCATGTATTATGCCACCCTAACGCTCTCCATATTGTCCAAGGGGAGAGCATATGGAGCCTCGCAATATATTTTATTTCATTTCTCCCTTCATTCTCACACTCAGAAAGAAACGGGTAAGGTTAGATAAAATTGCTACTTAATAAGGTGTTACTGAGTGTGTAATTGCTCCCAGAGTGTTTTTAGAGTGATATTCCGCCGGTCAGAGCCAAGCTTGCTATAAAGAATCTCACTAAACTGCCCAACGACTGCAATTCCATTCATTTGGCGTTGAGGAACACACCAAAGATTAAGCAGTATCTTTTACTAAAATACTTTTCCTCCCACCTCATTTTAAACAGGTCAGCAAATTCAGAAGTTCAAGGTTTCAGTCCTTGAGTTGTGAGGGCACAGGTTCTGAAGTTAGTGCTAGAGTGACTTCAGAACCTTCTTGCAAGCAGCAGAAATTTACTAGCAAGCACATGTGATCTTCAACGGGGCTGCAGACAGAATCAAGGCACTGTATAATTTTTTCAGAGATTAAGAAATCTTAAAGATCATGATTGCGTTCAAGTGCCCTATTTCACAAAGTAGATCACCCAGATGGAAGCGGATGTTAGTTCTGCTGTGAACTTACTCCTCTTCCTATTTTCTCCCCAACAGAGGCACGGCAGACCAGGAACAACGTAGTGGTGGGCCGAGGGATGGGCATAGTCTGACTTGGCAGGTAGGCTTCTGATTAAATTGACACAATTCTCACTCGGTATTAATGTTGCTCTTGATGAAAACCGTGCCAATTTTAGAACCTCAGAAATGTTTTTAGCCCTTCCCCACCCCCACCACCACCCCCTTGTAGCTTTCAAGCCTTGTAGCTTTCAAGGATTTCCTTCAAAGCTCTGTCTGGAGGGTGCCCGGTGGGGAGTGTCCAGGGCTCCCCATTCTCCTGTTGGACAATCTTGGCGGTAGCGTAGAGCGACCCTAGAATCCATGAGTTTTCGTTTCCTCTTGAATGTGTCTAAATTGCAGAGCTCACATCAAGGCGTTATTTGGAGAAGCACCGCCTGGGAAACGGCGGCTGTTTCCTCACTTCCGGTCATGGGACTTTCACTTCCGCAGGAGATAATGTTGGCTATTCACGTCACGTTCACTTGCTTTCCCAGTGTCCTTTTCAGAGTGCTTTGGTCAGGAGTGCAGCAAAAGCAAGGAAACACACTGGTTTACCTGCATGTCCAAGTTACGGAGTCTATGAGAAGCCTCAGCTTTTGTAGACTCCTGTCAATTTCTGGAGAGTCAGCTAGATTTAGAAATGGGGACTACACCCCTACCCCCCACAATTTTTCCAATCACTCTAAAGTCTTGGAGGAGCTATTTTTTTTCTGCTTTGGGAGTTTTCTCCAGAGCCTCCACTCTGTGGATTTTATTACTTTCATTTAACCTCCTTTGTTCTGTTGCTTTAGGTGAATTATTTTTGCTTATTTTTACAGTGTTACTCCAGGCTATCAGGTCAGTTCAGTTCAGTCGCTCAGTCAGATACAACTCTTTGCGACCCCATGAACCGCAGCATGCCAGGCCTCCCTGTCCATCATCAACTCCCGGAGTTCACTCGAACTCCTGTCCATCAAGTAGATGATGCCATCCATCCAGCCATCTCATCTTCTGTCGTCCCCTCCTCCTCCTGCCCCCAATCCCTCCCAGCATCAGAGTCTTTTCCAAAGAGTCAACTCTTCGCATGAGGTGGCCAAAGTATTGGAGTTTCAGGTTTAGCATCAGTCCTTCCAATGAACAACCAGGACTGGTCTCCTTTAGGGTGGACTGGTTGGATCTCCTTGCAGTCCAAGGGACTCTCAGGAGTCTTCTCCAACACCACAGTTCAAAAGCATCCATTCATCAGCACTCGGCTTTCTTCAAAGTCCAACTCTCACATCCATACATGATTACTGGAAAAACCATAGCCTTGACTAGACGGACCTTTGTTGGCAAAGTAATGTCTCTGTTTTTGAATATGCTATATAGGTTGATGATAACTTTCCTTCCAAGGAGTAAGCGTCTTTTAATTTCATGGCTGCAATCACCATCTGCAGTGATTTTGGAGCCCAAAAAAAAAAGTCTGACACTGTTTCCACTGTTTCCCCATCTATTTGCCATGAAGTGATGGGACCAGATGCCATGATCTTCGTTTTCTGAATGTTGAGCTTTAAGCCAACTTTTTCACTCTCCTCTTTCACTTTCATCAAGAGGCTTTTTAGTTCCTCTTCACTTTCTGCCATAAGGGTGGTATCATCTGCATATCTGATATTTCTCCCAGCAATCTTGATTCCAGCTTGTGCTTCTTCCAGCCCAGCGTTTCTTATGATGCACTCTGCATATCAGTTAAATAAGCAGGGTGACAATATACAGCCTTGACGTACTCCTTTTCCTAAAAGAAGCAGAAGATATTAAGAAGAGGTGGCAAGAATACACAGAAGAACTGTACAAAAAAGATCTTCATGACCAAGATAATCACGATGGTATGATCACTCATACCTAGAGCCAGACATCCTGGAATGTGAATTCAAGTGGGCCTTAGCATCACTATGAACAAAGCTAGTGGAGGTGATGGAATTCCTATTGAGCTATTTCAAACCCTGAAAGATGATGCTGTGAAAGTGCTGCACTCAATATGCCAGCAAATTTGGAAAACTCAGCTATGGCCACGGGACTGGACAAGGGCAGTTTTCATTCCAATCCCAAAGAAAGGCAATGCCAAAGAATGCTCAAACTACCGCACAATTGCACTCATCTCACATGCTAGTAAAGTAATGCTCAAAATTCTCCAAGCTAGGCTTCAGCAATACGTGAACTGTGAACTTCCAGATGTTCAAGCTGGTTTTAGAAAGGGCAGAGGAAACAGAGACCAAATTGCCAACATCTGCTGAATCATGGAAAAAGCAAGAGAGTTCCAGAAAAACATCTATTTCTGCTTTATTGACTATGCCAAAGCCTTTGACTATGTGGATCACAATAACCTGTGGAAAATTCTGAAAGAGATGGGAATACCAGACCACCTGACCTGCCTCTTGAGAAACCTATATGCAGGTCAGGAAGCAACAGTTAGAACTGGACATGGAACAACAGACTGGTTCCACATAGGAAAAGGAGTACGTCAAGGCTGTATATTGTCACCCTGCATATTTAACTTATATGCAGAGTACATCATGAGAAATGCTAGACTGGAAGAAGCACAAGCCAGAATCAAGATTGCCGAGAGAAATATCAATAACCTCAGATATGCAGATGACACCACCCTTATGGCAGAAAGTGAAGAGGAACTAAAAAGCCTCTTGATGAAAGTGAAAGAGGAGAGTGAAAAAGTTCGCTTAAAGTTCAACATTCAGAAAACGAAGATCATGGCATCTGGTCCTATCACTTCATGGAAATATATGGGGAAACAGTGGAAACAGTGTCAGACTTTATTTTTTGGGCTCCAAAGTCGCTGCACATGGTGACTGCAGCCATGAAATTAAAAGATGCTTACTCCTTGGAAGGAAAGTTATGACCAACCTAGATAGTATATTCAAAAGCAGAGACATTACTTTGCCAACAAAGGTCTGTCTAGTCAAAGCTATGGTTTTTCCAGTAATCATGTATGGATGTGAGGGTTGGACTTTGAAGAAAGCCGAGTGCCGATGAATGGATGCTTTTGAACTGTGGTGTTGGAGAAGACTCTTGAGAGTCCCTTGGACTGCAAGGAGATCCAACCAGTCCATTCTGAAGGCGATCAGCCCTGGGTGTTCTTTGGAAGGAATGATGCTAAAGCTGAAACTCCAGTACTTTGGCCACCTCATGTGAAGAGTTGACTCTTTGGAAAAGACTCTGATGCTGGGAGGGATTGGAGGCAGGAGGAGGAGGGGACGACAGAGGATGAGATGGCTGGATGGCATCACCGACTCGATGGACATGACTTTGGGTGAACTCCGGGAGTTGGTGGTGATGGACAGGGAGGCCTGATGTGCTGCAATTCATGGGGTCGCAAAGAGTCAGACACGACTGAGCAACTAAATTGAACTGAAGCTTTTTTTAAAATCCGTGGAACAAAAATTGGCCATATAGGTTCTGTAAGATAAAGCCCTTTGGGTAATCCTTAATTTTTTTTTTTTCTGTTTTCTGAATGGTCTTACACCCAGTCCTCTGCTGATTTCACATCTTCTTATAGTATAGCTTGTACAGAAAGAATCCTAGCACAATCAGAGTGGACAAACTGGTTTGAGTGGACAAACCATTCATTTCAGGCTGTAAAGAATAATGAAATTGTGTTGAGATAAAATCACCAACTAAAGCTAAGATAGTATTTTTGACTGGAATATAACTGCTTTACAATGTTGTGTTAGTTTCTGGTGTTACAACAAAGTAAATGTGCATACGTATGTCAGCAATGTGCATACGTATATCCCCTCCCTCTTGAACCTTCTTCCACCCACCCACATTGACTGTGGTAGCTTCTTCTTCATCTGCATGGCCCAGATGACCAGTGACATCTTTCCCCACAGTATAAATAATTTATTCATCTGGGGAGGTATTTTACCCACACTGTTATTATAAGGACCATTTCCTTGCTCCACAAAGTAGAACCAGCTGGTCATTTCAAGCATCCATAGAAACTATAATGTAATTGCCTAATACAGAATGCCACATTATTGTATAGAGAATGTACGTTACATTCTTCACTGATATATATCATAATGCTTCTATAATATCTTTAACATAAATAATCTTTCCATGTAGAAGGGGTTAAGCCTGAAAATGACATAAAGATATGAAAGTGAAAGCCACTCAGTTGTGTCCAGCTCTTTGCAACCCCATGGAATATACAATCCATGTAACTCTCCAGGCCAGAATACTGGAGTAGGTAGCCGTTTCCTTCTCCAGGGGATCTTCCCAAAGCAGGGACTGAACCCAGGTCTCCCCCATTGCAAGTGGATTCTTTACCGGCTGAGCCACCAAGGACATAAAGATGTGGAAATAATCAAAATATTAATCAGTCACCACTCATTTCCTGAGTGGTAAAGGAAGATGATGTTGATACTGATTTTAAAAATAGCAATATCACGTCTAGATATTTTATAGATACTTTTATAATTCAATTTTTAAAATTACTCTTATACATTCAGTTGACCATAACTCCAATCTTGCAACTCAAACAGTGCTTGAATACATGATTTGAAAGTAAGGAATTATTCAACTGTTCTATTCTTTCTACCCTTTGCCATGGAGTGTTGTGCTCTAAATTTTTTTAAGTTTTTTCCAATTTCATGGATAAATCATAAATTATGCCAGGTATGATATAAAGAATATTGACCTTTTTTTTTTTTGGTCACAACACACAGCTTGCTGAATCTTAGTTCCCCTGATCAGGAATTGAACTTGGACCATGGCAGTGAAAATACCAATTCCTAACCACTGAACCATCAGAAAATTCCCTAAAACTGACTTTAAAAGTAAAATATTTTGTGAATGCCCTAAACAAGTTGATTAGTTGGGTTTTAAAAAATTTAATGTATATGTAAGTATGCATATATAAATATGCCTTCAATGTGTATGTTTGTATGGTCTTTACTCAACTGCTCCAGATAGTATGATATGGGTCCCTCTAAGACTTTTCTCTCTGATGATCAAATTGAGCCAGTAAATGTTTGATTAATTCCTATGGTGATCCCCATAAAGGGCAGTCACAGATAGACAGGATAGTTAAGGAGGGAACTGCTAGTTAAGGAGATTTTTTAAGGCTTAGAGTAGAGTCTGGAGTGAAAAAGAAAAGGATTAGGATCAAAAGAAAGTGAAAACCCAAAAGTACTGGTCTCAGTCTCTAGACTTGCACAACAAAAATTCCCCCAAAAAACAACAGAAAAAAACAAGAGTTGAAAATTCTTAAATGCAAAGACAAATAATAAAATGTTTCTTAATTACAGAGTAGCTTGAATATATTATAACTTAGGAAAATAATGAACTTATATGTCATAAATCAAACAGAACATGTTCCTTAAGGCATGATGGATGGAAAACAATGGAATGAACTTATTAAAAAGTTCATTACAAAAACAAAAGTATTTCAATGGTAAACTGATTATACTTCCTGTTTATCACGTGATCTTCCCAAATGAAATAGATCTTGAAACACATTTTTCAAACGCTGAGATACTGATCTTCCTACATTAATGGAAAATGAAAAAAGAAAATATATCCATCAAGCCAAAACATTACATGACTTAATGTCTTAGGGACATAATGGAATTAGAAATAAGTCTGAAATTGAGGTGTCTGTCTTTAAGGGTTAGTATGCAAGATATTTATCTTTATCTTATTGTGTTTAAAAGATACCTGAGTTTAAAATTAAAGAGTTGGAAATAATCACATTTTTTGAAAATGGAAACTGCTTTTAAACAGTATGGGAATGGAGGAATATGTATTTGAGAGTTTATATACTATAAAATCAGAGAAGGCAATGGCAACCCACTCCAGTACTCTTGCCTGGAAAATCCCTTGGGCGGAGGAGCCTGGTAGGCTGCAGTCCATGGGGTTGCTAGGAGTTGGACACCACTGAGAGACTTCACTTTCACTTTTCACTGTCATGCATTGGAGAAGGAAATGGCAACCCACTCCAATGTTCTTGCCTGGAGAATCCCAGGGATGGGGGAGCCTGGTGGGCTGCCATCTATGGGGTCTCATGGAGTCGGACGTGACTGAAGCGACTTGGCAGCAGCAGCAGCATACTATAAAATGGCACTAATTTGGATTAATGAGTATAAAGCTGGTCTAAATTAGTAAAATGTAACAGGAAAATATTTGAAAAGAAAATAAATGCTTTTCTAGTACATGCCCTTGAAATGAAAAAAATGGCTAACAAAGTACTGGGCCTGATATTAGAGCTAGTTTAATTGGTATATGAGACATGTTTGTAAATGTGCATTAATTGCTTCTTTTCACCTGTATTAATCAAGTTTTTACTAAGGTCCTTACTCAATGCCCACAAAATGCTGGGAAAGACATCAGTAAAATGTAAGAGAACTTTGTAAATCTGGCTTTCTTAGGGATGATTTATTGAGTAGCCCACCCAATCAGAGGGTCAAGTATTTACAAAATAGTCACAGACCCTCCCCCCAATATTAAAAAGAAGCTATTTCATAAGCTAATAAGATAATCATTGGCATTTGTTGCACGTGTACTACCATTCAGTGGGACTTACAAGAACTGTTAAGGAACAAACAGTCCCTGAAATATTTTCAGTCACTTGATGTCTTGGTGTCTTCTTCAACTACTGCTTGTATGCCTTTAGGAACAACCCTGCTCCATTCTAATTTACTGCTTACACTTTCCATTGTAATGGAAAACTGCATAGTTTCCCATTTTATTTCCATCTGAGTCATTTTCATTACTTTAATCAAATCATGATTTAATTATTTACTGATAAGTTTGTTTTTATTTTATTTATTTTCAAAGTAATAATTATAATGATAACAACAGATATTCCTATATGATGCCAGCCTCTGTGTTAACCTTCTCTGACGAACATCTGACTTTTGTCTACAGGCATCCATTTCCTTTTCTTTTGAAAACAGCATCTAGATTTCACTTTGCTTGATTTAGGTGAGTGGGCTTGTGATACAGGTTGGCCTTCTCAAAATATTCCATTTCCCCGATTATGGTCATTAGTCAGGGCTGAGCCAGATTGATCCAAGAGAATTGCTCCCTGTTTTGATGGAACTTTCTGGAGGGAGATGATCTCCTTCTACTATGATGACTAGCTATAAGAATAATAATGAAAACTGGGAAAGTTCTTTTGAAAGTGAAGCCAACACAGAAGAAAGCAAAAGCTAGATATGGAAAAAGAGGCTGAATCATGACAACATTAAGTGCCCTGGATTCAGCTATACCTGAAATCCACTCCTAGAGTTTTCAGTTATATGAGCCATTATAACCTCCTTTGGGCTTATGCCATTTTGGGTTCTGTTTCTGACTCTTGCAATTATAAATACCTGCTTAATAGACATTCTCTATTTCATTTGTTCTCTCATTGTCAGGAGAAGATGTTGTATCAATAATTCTCTGTATTTTAGGTATCAGAAATCTGAGCCTCACAGAGATTAGGAATTTTGCCCAGTGACCCAGCCATTAAGTGATATAGTCATTGCTGCTGCTGCTGCTGCTGCTAAGTTACTTTAATCGTGTCTGACTCTGTGCGACCCCACAGACGGCAGCCCACCAGGCTCCCCCATCCCTGGGATTCTCCAGGCAAGAACACTGGAGTGGGTTGCCATTTCCTTCTCCAATGCATGAAAGTGAAAAGTGAAAGTGAAGTCGCTCAATCGTGTCCGACTCTTCGCGACCCCATGGACTACAGTGTACCAGGCTCCTCCGCCCACGGGATTTTCCAGGCAAGAGTACTGGAGTGGGTTGCCATTGCCTTCTCTGGATATAGTCGTTAGACTCAAATTCATGAGTCATTAGGTAGACTCAAATCCATGTCTATCTAACACCAGTGTCCATGCTCTTAACCCCTGCAGCCATCTGCCTTCATGCTTCATTTATCTGTCTCTCCAGCATTTAACACAAGTTCTGACATATACTCAATGTTTTGTCAATGTTTTATAAGCTAGTTGGCATTAGAGGAAAGAGGAACAGACTTTCCTGACTAATGGACAAAGACATATAATAAAATAGCATGAAAGAAGGTAAATTGGAGAGTGGAAGATTTGAAGGAGTGGGAAATGTAAAAAGACAGATTAGACTATAGCAAAAAGTTTGGGAGAATTCCTGGAAACTGGCCCAGTTAAATCCTTAAAAAATAATTGATTCCCCAAAGTGTTTAAACGTTTACCCAAATTAGCTTATTTATCTGACTCATTTACTTTATAACCCCATATTTCATAGATAGTACAAAAACACAATGGTTATATTTGCCCAAATTCCTAACAAGTAAAATCAACATATTCTTCTCCATATTTAAGATAAGCGTTCCACTCTGTTACTGTGTTTTGACATAGCTTTTTTTTTTAACCCACACTAGTTAATGATCTTGAAAGAACTTACTTTTTGCTCATGTTCCAAAGGCTGTGATGCTTATCTGAGAGCAGATCTCTCACAGAGTTGAAAGGGAACTCATCCCTCAGATATGCTCTGTGGAATTGTGTAGCAAGATAAGAACAACCTCTTAAATGAACATGTAGACAGGTCTGTCCTAATTAAATAATACCCCATGTAGCCTCTGGCTTGATCATATCACCAAATGCACCACAAATATCACTTGCCCCAACATCAAGACAGATATTTGAGGACCAGCACTGTGACACGAGGGAAGAATGTACAGTGTGAGAATGGCTGCTAAATTATATCCATGTCATGGATCTCTGCCAAGGATGGCTGACAAGCCTCACCTGTCTGGTTCACTCATCCTTTGCAGGTCTGAGTCCATTAGGCAGATGATGGGGGAGTGAGACTAAAGCAAACTGAAGATATTAAGGGTCCATACATCCATGAAAATGGATAATTGCATGGAGATTCCATCCCAAATGATAGCCTGGGAGGCAAAGAACTCTTTGAAAAACCCCATAAATTGTCCTTATTATTTAGCATATGTAAAATATATGAGATCATACTAGTAGTTTCAGCTCAATGAAGCTTGCTGTAGTCAAGCACTTTGCTAAGCATCCTGCATTCCTTATCCCACCCTCATGACTGTCCAAGGGCTTGTTGCTGCTGTTAATCATGCAGATTCCAGAGCTAGGGAGGGTGAGGCTTAGTGAAGTCAGTAACTTATCCAAGGTCACACATTTCATAAGTGACGGGGTTAAGGTTCAGTCTTACGGCTGGCTGTCTCTAGAATGAGGATACTTATTCATCGAATTATACAGCTCCTATGAGAGACTGCACAGAACATTAAAGATATCCTCTGGAACGTAATTTGCTTCAGTTGCATTCCTTTTACTTTTTTTTGTTGTGGGTAAAATATACATAACCGATGCCTTATGTGTCTAGAACATGAATCGTCAAACTTAACATTTGAAGGCCAAATCCAGCCCTCTACCTGTTTTTGTATGGCCTATGAGCTAAGTACGGCGTTTGCATTTTTATATGGTTGTAGAAAATTCAAGGGAATACTATTTCATGACACATGAAAATTATATGAAATTTTTATATAGTGTCCATAAATAAAATTTTGCTAGGAAGCAGCCACACTCACTCATTTACATCTTGTCTGTGGCTTCTTTCATGCTTCACCTGGAGAACTGAATAGCTGTGACAGAGACCATCACACACGCAAAGCAGAAAATATTACTGTCTAGTATTTACAGAAAAGTTCACCGATTCCTGCTGTAAAGTCAGATCACCGCCAGCCTTGAAGTGTTATACGAGCCCCTCAAATTTAAGCTAATGGGAGTTCGATCTCTATTGCTTTCAACAAAGTGTTTCCCAAAAAATATCCTCTTGATGTGAAGGATGAGAAATATGCAAGTTAGAAGGACAAAGTGACTGGCTTGGTCATATAGTTGGTGGCAGAACTGAACCTGTACCCTCTTAGCCCACTGCTGTATAGGCTGGCCTCGTGGTGTACACCTACCTGTACAGTTGCCCAGGGTCCTCACTCCTCTCGCTGAGACAGTTCTGCACTTGGATTAGTGTGCTGTTATCTTTTTAATTAATTGATTAAATTGGCTGGCTCAGGTCTTAGTTGTTGCATGTGTGACCTTAGTTGCAAAGGATGGGCTTAATTGCCATGCAGCATGTGGGATCTTATTTCCCCCACTAGGGATCAAACCCACGTTCCCTGCACTGGAAGGTGGATTCTTAACCACTAGACTGCAAGATGTCCCCGTGTTGTTGTCTTGATCTTGAGGTTCTTAATACATTTCAAATGAGGAGTCTTGCATTTTCACACTTTATACTGGGCCTACAGATCATGTCATAATGCCACCCACACAGCCTTCCAAACCCTACAGATCTTACTGTTTCCTAATCCTAGTCTACATCCACAGTATAATTTTCAATCACCTGAGCACATTCAAATTAGAGGAAGTCACAGTGTAATGCCTCTATGTTTTAATGCCAACATAGTTTATATATAGTTGAAAAAGCACATTTTCCTACCTTTATAAACCAAATTATATTTCTCCAGGATTCAAGTAAAATAGCTATACTATGATTTTTCATGTGATTTAGTCATTCTCATCACCATCATTGTTTTGTATTTATTTTCGTATTTCACTTATACTCTGGGAGTGGTATGGCCCAAGAAATGGATTCAGTGATTCTACAAGTTCATAAACTGTAAATACGATTTCAAAAATCATGCCTGTTACAGAAGCATCTGTCTGCAGTGATACTTAAAACATTTATAAAGTGCTTAGATATCTCTGTAGCAGAGCAATGTGTGGGTCAAGGATTTTATAGCACAGGGCAAATCACAATGTTTATTTGCCTAGTCAAACCTAAATCCCTTGTCCAAAACAATTGGGGCCACACACACACACACACACACACACAAAATGAACCTAAGAAATATAAGAGAAAGAACAAGTTAAATTACACAGTACTATATTGTCCTCCATCTTTTCAAACATTGGCCTATTCAGGCTATGTTAGGTTTTTATGTTTCTCTTTCTCTCTCTCTCTCTCCTTTCTTTCTTTTCTTATCACTTTTGCAACTTTTACTTTATCAAAGTAATGTAGGATATTCTTTAAGTAAAGGTAAGGAAAAATAAGAACATAAAACCACCCATGGTCTTACTATCCAGAATAGCCATGGCTAACATCAACTTTTCCATTGCCAATGTTTAGAAGATGTCCTTTCTAATCAACTTTCTATATACACATAAAACTTTAGAAAATGAAATCTCACTGTATACACTATTAGGAATGGGCTTGTGAGCATTTCCCGATGTCTTCATTCTTCTTCTTCATTGCCGTTTTAGTGACTACACTGTACATCACTGTGATGGTTAATTTTATGTGTTAGCCTGTCTGGGCTAAGGGGATGCCCAGAGAGCTGGCAAAATATTATTTCTGGGCCGGTCTGTGAGAGTGCTTCTGGAAGAAATTAGCATTTGCGTCAATAGGGTGAGTAAAGATCTGTGCTCTCCAGTGTGGTGGGCAACCATGCAATCTTCGAGGGCTCAGATAGAACAAAAAGATGGAACAAGGGCAGATTTTCTCTTTCTCTTCTGAAGCTGACGCATCCATCGTCCCCTGCCCTCAGACATCAGAGCTCCCGCATCCAGGGCTTTCAGCCTTGGATTGGGAGTTACATCATCCGCTCCCCTGGTTCCCAAACATTCTCCTTCAGACTAAATTATACCACCAGCCTTCCTGATTATGCAGCTTGAGATAACATATCATGGGGCTTCTCAGCCTCCATAACCCTGTGAGGCAAATCTGACAATAAGCTGCCTCTTACATATCCATATATACCCTATTGGTTCTGTTTCCCTGGAGAATCCTATTACAATCACTTATTTAACAAATACCCAATTGATGGGCGTTAGGGTTGTTTCCAATTTTCAGCCATTCGAAACAGGACTGCAGTGTTCAGTACAGCACTAATAGCTATATTGATAACTACACCCATGTTTCCTTTTTCATTTCATTTCATGTGCTGTGCTGTGCTAAGTCGCTTCAGTCGTCTCTGATTCTTTGCGTCGCTTCAGTCGTCTCTGATTCAATGTGCTGTCACTCACCGGGTTTCTCTGTCCATGGGATTCTCCAGGCAAGAATATTGCAGTGTGTTTCCATGCCCTCCTGCAAGAGATTTTCCCAACCTAGAGACCGAATCTGCATCTCTTATGTCTCTAGTGCTACCTGGGAAGCCCCTTTGAAAGGTGAAGTCGCTCAGTCGTGTCCGACTCTTTGCGACCCCATGGACTGTAGCCTACCAGGCTCCTCTGTCCACCAGGGAAGCCCCTTTGTTTCATACTAAAGGCTGAAAGAAATGATCCTTAATCTATATAATCAAACAAGTTTTATTTTGGCAACACTATTGACAAAGTAGCTTGGATGAAAGTATATATTAATATAATACTAAACAGTTGCATAACATAGTGCCTACCTATAGTATTTGCTCAACAAATGGTGGCTGTTAAGAATGCCAAGGTGGAATTTCCTGGTAATCCAGTGGTTTAGGACTCCACCTTTCCACTGCAGGGGCTGAGGGTTTGTTCCCTGGTCTGGGAACTGAGATCCTGTGTGCAGTATGGTGCGTCAAAAAAAAAAAGCTCCAAAAATGAGTAACGTTTCTGACATCAAACTCAAAGAGCCACTTTCCTCAGCTGTCATATAAACTTTGACATAGCATTTTTTTTAAAGCAATTTGAATGGTTGTGTTAAATCATTCTTCAGGAAACAGGTTCCATTAATTTAGCACTTATATGAAAAAAAGATTTCCTTTGCCCAACCTATATTTCAGTATCCCCCTCCTCCTGGTATTTCAAGATTAAGATGAATTTATTCTTAACTCAAAGTACATATAAAACTTGCAAACTTACGGGGACATATTATATGCAAAACAGAGTTCACTATTGCTTTTTTTTTTAATGGATTGTGATACTTTTAGAAAGAAAAATCCACTCACATCAATAGAAATTAATAAATGAGACTTAGGACTTTCACTTTTAGTGTGAAATATATCTAAAATATTTTATTATAACTAACAAATAACTTTAATTTTTTAATTGGATAAAGTATTGTTAGTAAGAGGGCTAAATGTCTTCCCTATGTGGTTCAATATCTTACAAAGGACTAGTGTCATTTAGACTTTCAAGTAACCAGGCTTTCAACTTGGCAAATCTTCATTTAGATGTCAGCAAAGATTTTCTATAATCACAGGTTTTTGATGAATGTCTAAAATAATCA
The DNA here is from genome assembly GCF_042477335.2 of Ovis canadensis. Taxonomy (NCBI): domain Eukaryota; kingdom Metazoa; phylum Chordata; class Mammalia; order Artiodactyla; family Bovidae; genus Ovis; species Ovis canadensis. The sequence continues at coordinate 54,660,242 of NC_091263.1, read as the reverse complement.
TCACTTTAGGCACAATAAGGACTAGTTTGGAGAGTACTACAGCTTAGTGCTCAGCTTGTGTGTGTGCATGCTAAGTTGCTTTAGTTGTGTTCTGCTCTTTGCAACCCCATGGACTATAGCTCACCAGGCTCCTCTGTCCATGGGATTCTTGAGGCAAGAATACTAGAGTGGGTTGCCATGCCCTCCTCCAGGGGATCTTCCTGACCCAGAGATCAAACCCACGTCCCTTATGTCTCCTGCATTGGCAGGCAGGTTTTTACCACTAGAGCCACCTGGGAAGCCCAGTAGTGCTCAGCTTAGGGCCTGGTATGTAGGTAACAGTTAAATTTTTATTAATGAATGAATGAGTGAGTCTATGTCACCAGGTAATGCCCTTGACTACTAACATCCAGGAAAGTTTTTATTCCTTCTCTTTATTTATCATCACCATTGATTCATAACTTCCCTTGGTTCTCTCATGTATAAAATGGGAATAGTAATAGTGCTTTGCATAAATGTTGTGGGCATTCAGTCATGTCGTACATGTGAAGCACCTGCAGCAAGCTAGGTACTTAATAAGCCCTCAACAAATATTAGCTGTGTTACATTAACAGTAGGACAGTCATCATCATTATCATTAACAGCAGCATCATCATCATTCTGGAATGCAAATGCCATCTGTCCTGCTCTCTCTTCAAGCAGGCTTGAGTCTTATTTTCTCTCTGAGAAGAAGGTTATTAGACTACAGTGGAGCTTCCAATACCTTCCCCACCTAAGGGCATGATGTGGAAGAGAGTCAGAATGTGAGAGCTGAAGGAGAAAGGGAGCCCATTATCTGGGGAAAAGCAACAAGTTCCAGAAAATCTTGGCCTAGTGTATGGGGAAAATGAACTTAGTAATTACAACTGTTATGAAACTTTCTGTTTTATAGAGCTACAGGCTAGAAGTGTACAATAAAACAACTCTGAAATATCAAAACATCACTTTGGGTGGACTGCCAAAGGATTATAGACATGACTTTTATATTGAGAGAGATTGTCTGGCATTGAATCGGAAGAACTATATGGTTTGAGCAGCAGGATATCAGTAGCTAGTTTAGGCTTAAATTTTAAAAAAATCGAAAGTGGCAAGTCAGTACAGCGTAAGCAAAACCTAAGAGATTTGTTATGTACAGTGTAAAGTAAGAGAGAGTTCTATAAACATCCAACTCTGGAGGAAAATGCTGGAGATTTTTATTTAAGCTATTTCTTTCAGCACACTGAAACTTTTCAAGGACTTAATTGATTTTTAGGGAGACATTTACCATTACAATCTGTAGGGGAATGTTCATCAAGTTAATTTAGGAGGGAATTTATCATAAAAGCTCATTTTTCTAATTATTGAGGGGAGAGTAAAAAAAGATTGCAGGTTGGAAAGAGACATGGCAGAGCCCAGTTAAAAAAAAACAAACAAGAATCTCTGCAGTTTCCTAACACAAAAGGAGAAAGAAAGTGCAGAATTGTTCTTCATTGAAAGCCACACGTGTGAAAATTAATGAGCACATAAAGTTGTTATGTCTGTGAACTACTGATATTTGATAACACCTAGTTCAAAATGGAAATAAAACCATGCACAAGTTTTAGCCCATATTTGGGCAGCTTCCAGAATTTAGCTTGCTGCTCCCTCTCCTCAAGACAGTCTACTGATCCACTTGCATTCAAGTTCTAAATTCATATTTGCAGCAACCATGGCCATTTCTTATCCACAAGAATGAAACATATACCAAATATACAGTAGGGTGGCGAAATGGAGTTATGTCTTGGGATTCTTAGAAGCCAAGTGTTTTGTTTTGTCAGGTAAATTATGAAACAAAGGAGGTTATTAGTACTAAAACTGAACACAAACAATCCATCATTTCTCCCTGGAAATTTTCAAAATGGCTTTTGGCAATGAGTTACTCTATTCTAACAAAGAAGAGAGTCCTGGGCCTTGTAAATGATGTTATACCTATAGACAGCCATCTTCAAGAAACAGACTTTTATAATATTAGCACATTTGAAATGTTATGATTGGAGCCTAGTCCACCCTGGGTGTTAAAAATAGACAGCTTTTTCTGTTACAATCTTGTATACTAAAATGTCCTACAACCAAACCTGTTTGACTGGAGATTGAGACATTGACTTCCCAGTCTTTCCAGAATGTCTGAATGACTGCTTGATTGCAGCTAATTAGCTCAGCTTCAGCCAGTACATATACACGTTTCCAGCCTAGACTCTTCTATCAGTGTTGGGGAGAAAAGAAGAATTCTCTTTTTAAACTCTGACTAATCTTGCTGTCACCAACCTTACCTCCTTGTATCAATCCTACACAGTGCCTTTAGAGATACCTTTCTAAAATATAAATCTGATATTGTCAGGACTCTGTTTTAAAAATCTTTAGCGGCAAACCACTTTCTTACTGGATTAAGTCCAAAATCCTTATAATAACCATTTGTAAAAACCTATATTCTGGGCATTTTATAAACATTTCATTTAATAGCATAACAATTGCTGTATTTTTAGAAACTACTAAGCAATGATTTTTTTAAATTTCTGTTAAATGATGTGCCCTGTGGCTTTTCATCTAATGAGTAAACGGCTTTGGTTTTTCACGAGTGGAGCAGATACAGAGTAGAGCAGTGGTTTTCAACCAGGGATAATTCATCCCCCAGAGAATATGTAATGTTCAGACATTTTTGATCGCCACAGCTGGGAAGGGGTGACTCGTCTCTAGTGAGTGGAGACTAAGGATGCTGCTCAATGTGCTACAATGCATAGGACAGCCTCCCACCCCTACCCCAACAAAGTATTGCCCAGTGCAAAATGTGGTTAGTGTTGAGGCTGAGAAACCCTGGGCTAAAACAATAAAATATATTGCTCAGCTATGACCATGAAACTTGGGTTTGGAGTTTCATGCTACAAGGGTGGACCTTAGAGGCTGATGGGTGGATCCCTCTGGGAATTTCCCTTTGCTTCATTCAGCGTGACAATGAACACCAAGGAAGGATTTGGGACTATATTGCACCACTACATACGGCACACCTGGTGGGTCAGAATCTCCAGATAAGTCAGGCAGGAAAAGAGGTCAGTGTGCCTGCCTGTTCAGTCCCTCAGATGTGTCTGACTTTTTGCGACCCCATAGACGGTAGCCCACCAGGTTCCTCTGTCCATGGAATTTTTCAGGCAAGAATACTGGAGTGGGATGCTGTTTCCTTCTCCAGGGAAAGAGGTCAGAAGAGTTAGAAAAAAATTAGAATGGCAACGGAGCATCTCATATGGGGGAGACTCCTCACTTAGCACAGTTAGGAGCATTCATTGCTGTAGGCTCTTATGAAGAACTTGGGGGAACTGAGAAGCCATCCCTCTGAGAGCATGCAGTGACAAATTCTGCTCTAGCTAATGGTCTGCTCTACATTCTTTGCCATTTAAGATTCTTACATCATCCAACTTCATCTGTTGGTGTTTCCATTAATCACCATCTCTTTAGGACATGACGCACCAGTGAAACAATGATTTTTGTAAGCTAGGCTGAGTTGAGAAAGAAAAGGCAGTTCTAAAATCTCCTTTTAATGTATCAAAGATTAAGCTTTAACATCAGACTACACATTTTTAACACAAGCTATAGGAACCTGGAAATTATGATATGACATAAGGAAATTTCCCAGCAGCCCACAGAGGCAATGAGAGTATTTTCATAATAGGGGAATCTGGAACTCATGTGGAGAAAGAGGAATGGAGGCCAGTGGTCAGGCACAAGGGTGACTTCCCTTCACGATCAAGAGCTTAGATGGTTTGAGGGAAAGGCTGTAAAAATGCCAGATATGGGGTCGCAAAGAGTCAGACACGACTGAGCGACCTCACTTTCACTTTTCATTTTCATGCATTGGAGAAGGAAATGGCAACCCACTCCAGTGTTCTCGCCTGGAGAATCCCAGGGACAGCAGAGCCTGGTGGGCTGTCGTCTACGGGGTCGCACAGAGTTGGACATGACTGAGGCGACTTAGCAGCAACAGCAGCAGCATTAGGTGGGAGCTGAAAGTTTCAGGGATTTGCAACCCACTTCCGTCTTGTCATTCTGGAAGGAGATCATTTTCAGCATTCTTCTGACGAATGTACACCAGTGGAAGAGAAGAAGAAAAGCATGGCAAGGTGGTGGCAGAGATGGCATGGGAGGAATCCAGATGTGTCGTAGGCACTTGGTGAGGAATACAAAAGGATAACTAGATTATCCCTCCAGGCTGAGACACAGCAGTTCAACGAGAGTTGACTTTATAGAAGAGGCTAGGCGTGGACAACCAGACCAGGCACTCAGATGCAGGATGTTGCTGAGGTTCAGGGGATCTGCATCAAGAAAGCCCACATCAGCATAGGAAGAGAGGAACACACACCAAAGAAAACTAACCAAGAAAATAAGACACAAGTTTTACCATCTCTCAACTTCAATGACGGTTACCAAGTAGGACCAAGGAAATCTTCACAAACCCAACAAAGTCCTGGAAGGACCAGCCTTGTGGATTTGCAATCCAGGAGTCTGTCCATGGCAATGCGTGTGATACATATACACAGGCACCAGCTTAGGAGAAAGAGGAAGGAAGGTAACGTTTTGAGAGAATCAGAACTGAAAATCTACCCAAATGTCTAAGCAAAGGTAAGCAAATGGGCACTCAATTTTAGATAAATTATGGGAAATAAAGGAGCTATTTTCTTGGTATATCTAAATTATAGTAGTTAAAATGTTGATACTCATTTCAGTAGAAAGCTCTACAGATAGAATCATGAGGAAACTGGAGCACAAAAAAATAACCTAACTTGCCCCAGTTCACAGAACCGGTATGTGGAGGAGCTCTAACTCCAAAACAAAGGATATTTCCACTGTGCCCCCCTTTAACATAGCATCTCAGCAGACCCTTGGCAGTCTGGCCTCATTTACCTCTACAATCTTCATAGCCCCTTTGTTTCAGTCATGGGATTATTTTCCAAAAAATGGCATGCATTTTCCTGCTTCATGCTTTTAAATAAGTTTTCCCTGCTGCTTTAATGGACTTCCAAGCTACCTTTTTTTTCCTTCCCCCTGTTGATTTTTTCTTCCATACAACTTGACGCCTTTTGGTAGGCTTGAACCCTCTTTGTTGGCGAAAGGTGAAAAGTATTGAGAAACCTAGACAGCATATTAAACAGCAGAGACATCACTTTGCCGACAAAGTTCTGTCTAGTCAAAGCTATGGTTTTTCCAGTAGTCATGTGTGGATGTGAGAGTTGAACCATAAAGAAAGATGAGCTCTGAAGAACTGATGCTTTTGAACTGTGATGTTGGAGAAGACTCTTGAGAGTCCCTTGGACAGCAAGGAGATCAAAGCAGTCAATAAATCATAAAGGAAATCAGTCCTGAATATTCACTGGTAGGACTGATGCTGAAGCTGTGAAGCTGCAAAACTTTGGCCACCTGATGCAAAGAACTGACTCACTGGAAAAGATCCTGATGCTGGGAAATATTGAAGGCAGGAGGAGAAAGGGAGGACAGAGGATGAAATGGTTGGATGGGATCACCGACTCAGTGGACACGAGTGTGAGCAAGCTCCGGGAGTTGGTGATGGACAGGGAAGCCTGGCGTGCTGCAGTCCATGGGCTCACAAAGAGTTAGACACGACTGAGCGACTGAACTGAACTGATTGAGAAACAAGCTGATAAAACTTAGTTACCCAAGTCAGTTCCCAGAGAGGGCTGCTGTCTCACCCAGTTCAGTTTCCTCTGGGCAGAGGCTGCCATGTCAGCAGACAAGACCACCCACCTTGTTTTCAGCAGCTTCTGCCATATCAGCAGAGTCTGCAGACCTGGTGAGTTCTCAAGCTCAAAGAGGCGGATCAGTCATCCTGCTTAAAGCCCCACCGTTCCTTTGACATTCATCCTTCTTCTGGATCACATGCCTCCTCAATTTCTCCCCTCCCCAGCTTTCCTTCACCATGAAACCAGCCAGCCCACCAACAATTCCTGTTTATCTGTTTGCACATGGCCTTTCTCCTTACAGTGTCACTAATATGACATGAAAACCCCTCCAATCAGGCAATCAGAAGTGTGTCAGTCAAATCCTCTGCTTTACTTGGTTTATCTCCATCTGGCTTGTCTCTCTCTCATGGTCACAAGAATCTAAACACCCCACGACCTCTTCTCCTACTGACCTTCATGAGGTCTTCCTACAGCTACTTTGATCAACTCTTGTTCTGCTAAAGCCAATTAGGTTAGTACAACACTTTCCAATAGAACTTGCTATGGTGATGGAAAATTTTGTGTCTGAACTGTCCAGTATGGGACCCACTAGCCATATGTGGCCACTGAGCCTTTGAAATATGGCTACTGTTATCAGAAAACTTTTTTTTTTACATTTTAATTAACTAGAAATGTAAATAGCCATCTGCAGCTGGTGACTACAAGACTGGACAAACACAAGATTGGAACATTCCTCTTTGACCAATGTAACGTAAAAAATATTTCCCAGCATATATTCAAAGCGCTCATGATATATTTATATAGGCACTAACCAAATATATCTTACCTACTTAATACTTAACCTAAAATATTTTCCTTCCTCTGATACAGTAGATTTTCCTTTTCTTCAAAGATAGCTATCAGCTATTCAGTTCAGTTCAGTCGCTCAGTCATGTCTGACTCTTTGTGACCCATGGACTGCAACACGCCAGGCCTCCCTGTCCATCACCAACTCCCGGAGTTTACCCAAACTCATGTCTATCAAGTCAGTGATGCCATCCAACCATCTTATCCTCTGTCGTCCCCTTCTCCTCCCACCTTCAAACTTTCCCAGCATCAGGGTCTTTTCAAATGAGTCAGCTCTTCGCATCAGGTGGCCAAAGTATTGGAGTTTCAGGTTCAACATCAGTCCTTCAGATGAACACTCAGGACTGATCTCCTTTAGGATGGACTGGTTGGATCTTCTTGCAGTCCAAGGGACTCTCAAAAGCCTTCTCCAACACCACAGTTCAAAAGCATCAATTCTTTGGCACTTAGCTTTCTTTCTAATCCAACTCTCACATCCATACGTTCAATTCAGCTCAGTTCAGTTCAGTCGCTCAGTCGTGTCTGACTCTTTGCAACGTCATGAATCGCAGCACGCCAGGCCTCCCTGTCCATCACCAACTCCCGGAGTTCACTCAGACTCGCGTCCATCGAGTCAGTGATGCCATCCAGCCATCTCATCCTCGGTCATCCCCTTCTCCTCCTGCCCCCAATCCCTCCCAGCATCAAAGTCTTTTCCAGTGAGTCAACTCTACATCAAGTGGCCAAAGCACTGGAGTTTCAGCTTTAGCATCATTCCTTCCAAAGAAATCCCAGAGTCGATCTCCTTCAGAATGGACTGGTTGGATCTCCTTGCAGTCCAAGGGACTCTCAAGAGTCTTCTCCAACACCACAGTTCAAAAGCATCAATTCTTCGGCGCTCAGCCTTCTTCACAGTCCAACTCTCACATCCTTACATGACTACTGGAAAAACCATAGCCTTGACTAGACAGACCTTAGTCGGCAAAGTAATGTTTCTGCTTTTTAATATGCTGTCTAGGTTGGTCATAACTTTCCTTCTAAGGAGTAAGCGTCTTTTAATTTCATGGCTATTATAAATAAGCAAAAATTATCCCCTAAGCAAAGCTTCCCTGTCACCACTATAGAAGCAGTCATCACTCTAATACTCACACATCATTTTATGTGTACACGTCTATCACAGAACCCACCACAGTGTGTTAGATCAGTGTTTACATTTTGATTCCCCCCATCTCTAACAGAATGTAAGCAATGACCTAATATGCTGTCCCATCCCTCTTGTTATAGGGCTTCCCTGGTGGTTCAGTGGTAAAGAATCCGATTACTAATGCAGGAAACAATGGATTCGATCCCTGGGTCGGGAAGATCCCCTAGAGAAGGAAATGCCAACCCCCTCCAGTATTCATTCTTGACAGAGGAGCCTGGTGGGCTGCAGTCTATGGAGTCGCAAAAGAGTCAGACAAGGCTTAGCAAGCAAACAACTCCTGTTAGAATGTGTTCTCTCAGAAAGAGGGGAGATGCTCTTTTATTCCTCTTGGATACACCAATACCTAGAGCAAGAGTGGACATAGGAAGCATAAACCGTCTGATGAGTAAATGAATGAAAAATAACTAAAGGCAAGATTGGTAGAAAGGTTACAACTATTTTTTTTGAATGAACACAAGAAGGATAAAATCTCGCTGGGTCAGAGATAATTAAAGTATCATCTGTTTTATGTCTTTTTTTCTTCCACATTTCTTTTTATGGGAGTCACTGTGATCTATTTGAGAGATGATGTAGAATTCTAATTGCCAATGAGAGCTCTGTGGAGGCCAGCATTAAACAGTATTTGAGTTGTCACTTAGCAAATGTTGGTAATAGATGGGAGACAACATGCCTAGTGGAACAGTTCTCACCACAGTTGTCATCTGCTACACACACCAACCCAAGACATTTCTCTGCAGACTTCTGAGTCACAGTTAATATACTGGAGTGTTGCCATCACTCCAGCCCCCTCTAATCCTTTTTTCGACACCACGTCGGTGGTCTTTTAAATGCAAGTGATAGTGGGTCATGTCCGTGGTTAAAATCTACCGCTGCCCAAACTCCTTCACATGAGTTGCAAAACCCTGTGTGATCTGATACCCAACTCAGCTCTCTACCACTCTAGCCTTTTTTAGCCTCTCTTTGCCGAGTTCTTCTGGCCTCAGAGCATGTGATATTTCAGTTCACGTTCCCTAGAATTCTTTTCACTCTCTTTTTTGCCTAGTTATTGTCAGCTCAGACATCACATTCCTTGATGCCTGGACAAGGCTTATCATAAATCACACTTAGCTCTCCATATTAAAAACACTCATCACTGATGGTTTTACATTTATTTGTGAGTATTTGATACAAGTCAGTCTCTACCCCCAAATGCTTAGATCCACAGAGACACGAGTATGTTTACTTTTGTGACCATGTGACTGTCTCTCTCCTAACACTGCCTAGCACAAAGTAGACACTCAGTAAATGTCTGTTTGATGAATTAATGAATGATTGATACAAAAAAACTCCCTCAAGAGCATAAACCCAACAACTAAATATTGTTAAAGATCACGACTCAACTGCCTAAAGATCACAAAGGTTAGGTCCCTGATAAAGAAAAATAAATACCAATCGTGGCCTGACTTTTTTCTAGTAAAAGACAGTAATGACTCTCAGGCAAAGGATAAGGTTCCAAGATCACTTAACAGATTCTATCTTATTCCAGGAAGTGACTCACCTGGGTGTGCATGCTAAGTCGCTTCATTCGTGTCCGACTTTTTGTGACCCCATGAACTGTAGCCCACCCAGCTCCTCTGTCCATGGAATTTTCCAGGTAAGAATACTGGAGTAGGTTGCCATTTCCTACTCCAGGGGAGCTTCCCCACCCAGGGACTGAACCCGCTTCTCTTCTGTCTCCTTCATTGGCAGACAGGTTCTTTACCACTAGTGACACCTGGAAGCTCTCACCTAGAGGTCACAAAATCAGCACACCACATCACCATCTACAGTGACCAGACAGATGCTTCCAGGGATAACTAGAAGCACTGATGTGAAAATATCCACAAATTTCCATTGTGGAATTTACTTCAGGGGTCAAGGATATGGACCTTTTAGCTTAAATGTTTCCTGATCGTTAAAACATGAGAAATGGCAAATCCCACTCTTCACATTTTGCATCTGGTTTTGGATATACTATGAATTTTGTAAACATACAGTAAAACACATTGATTACATACTGACAGTCACTCATTCACTCATTCATCAACTATTCAATGACTCATTAGTATTACCCAGCCGTGGTAGACACATAGGGACACTGTGTCTGGTCTCATGGTGCCTACACTCCAGTGGATGATAACAGCTAACATTTATTGAGCGAATGCTCTCATTCCAAGCACTCTGCTAAGAGCTTTACATGCATTACCTCATCTTAATGTTTCTGCAAATCATGTAAGTTAATATAATAGGCATTTTGTTTGTTTGTTTGTTTGAAGACTGCCTAGAATCCACAGTTCTTAACAGCCACTGTTTCTCTTGAGAAATTATTCTTCCCAGACACATTCTCTAGTTGGGACCATTAGACAAAGGCGCCACCCACCCCAGCCAAGTGTCAAAATGTAACCCAGGCAAGTGCTCTAAACCAAGCAAGTGCTCCCTCCCTGGAATCTGAATATTGGGCAGGGAGAGAATGAGATGGAAATGGGCTGCATTCAAACCAGACTTCTCTGATCAAGACATAATTTGGGCTTCCTTCTTCTTAATGTCCTGTGCATGCTGCCTTTAAATCCATGATATCATCATAATTAACTATTTTTGCGTAAGTTAGAGCCAGTTTCTGTTGCTTATAACTCAAGAACATTAGTTATCACTGAAAAGATGACAAGATGGGTTGAGAAATGTATCCAAGGTCACACAGCTGGAAAATGGTGGGGTTAGAAGGCAATGGCACCCCACTCCAGTACTCTTGCCTGGAAAATCCCATGGACGGAGGAGCCTGGTAGGCTGCAGTCCATGGGGTCGCTGAGAGTTGGACATGACTCAGTGACTTCCCTTTCACTTTTCACTTTCATGCATTAGAGAAGGAAATGGCAACCGACTCCAGTGTTCTTGCCTGGAGAATCCCAGGGACGGCAGAGCCTGGTGGGCTGCCATCTCTGGGGTCACACAGAGTCGGACACGACTGAAGCAACTTAGCAGCAGCAGCAGCAGGACAGAAATAGAACGAGAACTCATGCAGACTGATTCTAGACTCATTCTTACTGGAAATGAAGATGCTGTCCATAGGTGCCATGGTTCGTAAGGTAAGTTCCAACAGTTTCTATGCTGTCCTGTCTTGATCGAGGTTTTATGAATGTACCACCATCAGCTCATAGTGAAGTCCCTGCCTCACATCCTTGTTTGAGTGTTTGAAGGGATTTCTAGAGCAGAACATGGAGGTTTCCTCTATGCAGTAGACTGGTGGACATTTGTGAACAGAACTAGCCAGAGTCTCCAAGACACCGACTCCTATCACTTCAAACTGGACCCAGCGGCAGATGAGCTGGCCACTGGCAGTTGGTAGTTTCCTCTGCATAGCACCCAAAGTGACCTTGGAACAGAATCAGCTACAGGTCTAAATGGAGCCTCCCTCTCCTTTCCCCTGTCCCCTAGCCAGAGGTTTATCAAGTTCTAGGGAGGAGAGAAACTCAACTCCAAAAACATGCACCTAAAATCTTTGAGCCAGAAGTCTCTCTCTCTGAGTATTAAAGTCTTTGCTGCAGCTTCCAAAGTGAGTGAGTCAAGCCTGTGGGAAGAAAAAAGCCTTGGAGAACCAGCAAGGAGGCACAGGGGGAGGAATACCACCAAGCCAGGGTTATAATCCTGCCCCATGACCTTAAGGACCTTGTCAACTCATGAGAGGAGGAAACACATATAAATACATTGTTGGAGTCCAGTGAAGAATCCAGGAGAATTTCTTTGGCTGTGTTGGTTGTGATTTCTCATGCATACAATAACAAGTTTCTGGCTTCCCTGGCACATATGCTTGAGCAATGTGTTGCTGTGTCTCTGACAGTTGGTGACATTTCCTTTGCAGTCAGTCAGCAAGATTCGTACAGAGGCTGTGTGTCCAATGAAGAAATCAACATCCTGAGTCCCATATTGGCTGTTAGTCATCATTTATACCTCCATCCAAAACACATTTATTGAACACCTACTGTGTGCTCAGCCTAGGGAAAACAAAGATGGATCTGAAGCAGTTCCTGCTCCCTCACGGAGATGACACATGTACTTAACTATATTACACAGTGATGTTATTAACTAGAAAAACTGCAATTAACATTTAATTGTGCCAAGAACTACTCTAAAATATTTTGCATGCAATATTTCTTTTAACCTTCACAGTAGTTATGCTATTATACCATTTTATAGATGAGAAGTATGGAGACAATGTGTAATTTCCCCAAGATCACACTAGTACAAAAAGAACAGGGGCAAAGTACTTCTGGATTACAGGGCAAAGATGTTAGTCATATAGAAGAGTAACAGGAAGATTTTGTAGTGAAGACAGTGTGTGAACTGGTCCTGAAACTCTATCATCTATTAAGCTGATCTTAAGGAAACATGATCATATTTCTATTGTGATTCTTACCCTCAAGAATCATTGTTAACCTACATTCTGCATCTGAGAATTTCTTTTAAATCTGGTGGTACTGACAACAGACTTAACATGAAGGCTTTAGACTTATATTGATCTCTTTTTCAAAGCTTGAAAAAGTTCATTTTATTGTTCTGCTGTGTTTGAGATCTGAGAATTCAGTAAATTGATTAAAAAATTAACACAGAGTTAGAGGATCAATTGAAAACCTGATACTTTGATGGATTTATCAATTGGCCCCAAGGCCATTCAATAATGAGAATCTTTCCACCGGGTGAGACTCTGGACATAAACCAATCCATCACTTCCAATTTAAAAATGAAAGAATGAAGACACATAGAAGTAAAAGAGACTTGTCCAAGGGTACACTCAGACTTTGTATAAGAGCCAGAGCTGGCACCCTTGCCTTCTGATTTTTAATCCAGCATTCTTTTTTATTAAAAACAGTAGCTTAATTTACTGAAGTATAATTGAAAGACACAAAATCATATATTTTAAAGTGTACAATTTGATCCATTTTGACATGTGTATAACCTCTGAAACCATCACTAGAACAGACATAAATATTTTCATTGTCTTCAAAATTTTCCTTATGCCTCTTTATCCCTCCCTGTACCCCCATTCCCAGGCAACCACTGATCTACTCTCTATCACTGTAAGTTTTCTTTTTTGGGAATTTTATATACATGGAACTATAAACTATGTACTTTTTTTTTTTGGCTGGCTTCTTTTACATACATGGTTACTCTGAAATCCTTCCACACTGTGTGTGTCCATAGCTCATTCCTTTTCAGTGCCGAATAATATTCTATTATGTGACTATAATGCAATTGTTCAGCCATTCACCTGTTAATGTGCACTTGGGTTGTTTTTTATTATGAGCTGTTGTAAATAAATTCATGGTAAATATTCCTGTACTTACATTCCTACAAGTGTTTGTACGGACAGATGCAGTTATTTCTCTTGGACAAACACCTAGGAGTACGGTGGTTGAATCGTATGATAGCTGTATGTTTACCTTGTTCAGAAACTACCAAACTGCTTTCCAAAGTTGTACCATTTTACGTCCCCACCAACACTGCATGTGAGTTCTACTTGCTCCCCATCCTCTCCAACATGTAGTACCAATTTTCTCTTCAGTATTATTTTTACTAGCTGATATTGATTCCCATCACAACTGATTAGTAAAGTCTTTAATGCTGCTCAAGTAGAGGAATACCTTTCAGTGTCTGAGTTCTGATGTGATTTTCTTACCCCCTCGCCCTTTTCTTTTCTCTCCTCATTGGTTTTGGTAGGATAGCCTTTGCTCAAGTTGAGAAAAAAAAGAGTAGCTTTTTTTAGAGGAAAGGTCAATGTAAAAAAAAAAAGAAAGCTCTGACCTTCTTAGAGGTGCTCCCCTTTGGTGAATACGAAAGCTTGCTCACTCAGCACACAGGAAGAACTTTCCATTACCACCAGACTAGAGCTAGGAAAAACTCACTGACCTGAGGCTAGGAGCCTAAAGGGTCCAGTGAAGGGGAAAAAAAAAGCAGGGAGACCAATGAGAAAGCTCTCCATATCCCAGTCTGGTAGGATCTTTACAGACCAAAAGGTAACCACCTCTTTCCTTCTGGACGTCTTCTCTTGGTTACCCCCGTAAGAAATCCGTAAATACCTAGCATTAGTTATTAAACCATAATAACTACTACTAAATTAGCAGGGACCTCATGTCAGGAGCTGTACTAAGAATTTCTTTCTCAGAACAACCATGTGAGGTTGGTACTCCAAATCTTATTTGACATACGAGGAAAGTGAAACAGAGATGTTAAGTGACTTGTCCGTGACCGTCAACCTAGTAACTGAATAGAATTTGAACCTAGTTCTGACTGATTTCAGAACCCAAGTGCCTAACCACTCAACCACCTTTTTCAATGACTGAATATGGATGTTGTGAACATAAGTGAATAGTAAATGAGTATGACCCCCCACTTCCAAGTCTAACCCTCAATGAGTTTATTCTGCAGTGTCATGGATTGATTGCAGGCATTGCATGCCAAATATTGCAGAAGGAATTTCTGCAATCCTTAAATGTTTGCCAAGAATAGGTCCTTCATGCTTTCTGAAAAATTCTGGAGGGAAGGGAAAATCCATATTTAGAACTTCGGTGACTAGCGGCATCGATCTTTTCTGCCTACTCATTCAAGCTCATATTTCAGAGATTGCTGTAGTTTTTTCCGCTCTGAGTACCCCTGCCCACAATGTTCAGTGATTCTCCACTTTTTATATACGTGTCTCACCTCGGGAGCTCGTTAGAAACAAAAATGTCAGGGCTTCACATTCTGAGATTCTCATTCCATAAGACAGGTTTTGAACACAGCATCAGTAGTTTCAACAAGCATCCTACCTAAAGAGAGAGGCAATTGTTACTTTGTAGCTGCCATTATCCATTTCCTAACCTAAAATCAACCCAATTTTATTTGCGAGAATTACTTCTATGCTGGGCTTGATCCCAGTGGGAGGGTAAATCCAGGCACTCATTCTCATAGAAGCCAAACCTCTTTTCCCATCGGTTGGTTTTGCTAAGGAATTTTCAGGTAAACTAAGGTTAGCCAATCGTGTGGAGTCTCGCAAGACTTTGCATTTTCAGGGAAGAAAAAAAAAAAGGAAGCTCAACAAAGATGTCCTACTCCATCCAAGAGTTTCCTTGGACCTAACTTGTCCTTCATCATACTTGCCCAAATATCTTTTCAACAAATATTTCCTGTTCAAGTTACCCAATCAGTTTCTGATGCTTGCAACTAAAGTGGTACTCTGTTAGTATCACAACTTTCACAATGCAGGTTGTGAAAGAATTCATAGAAATATTGGCAAGAGGAGAAAAGAGAGTTTTTATTCACTTTCCAAGAGAAGAAAGGGACGAGACTCATAGAGTGGCATTTGCGCTGAAAGAGGGGTTTGAGTCTTGTATTGAGCTTCAGAGGGCAAAATGCAGAAAAGGGGGTGGGTTCATTTCTATTTTGGTCCACAGTAGTACTCAGCTTTGCTGTGTCTCTATAGCATGTCGTTTTTTGGAGAATAGACTTGCAGTCTTCAGTAATTTTCTAGTCCATGAATGCCTGAAAGAGGCTTGATAGTGACTCTTGTGCTGTTCTATTTTGAACAATGTTAGATGCGTTGACATGTGGTGTTAGTCACTCAGTCTTGTCCAGCTCTTTGCAACCCCATGGACTGCAGCCCTCCAGGCCCGCTCTGTCCATGGGATTTTCCGGGCAAGAATACTGGAGTAGATTGCTGTTTCTTTCTCCAGAGGGTTTTTCTGATCCAGGGATTGAACCCAGGTCTCCTACACTGGATGCAGATTCTTTCCCATTTGAGCCACCAGGGAAGCCCAGGGGTCTGCATATTCCATGATAACTCTGGAAAGGGATCCAAAGACACTTTGAGAAACAGGGCCTTTAATTTTTAGTACTTCTCTACTTGGTCATTTTGGAAAAGGGCCTGTAATCAGTTCTAGCTATCTCTAGCCATCATTCCCACGTGAGTAAACTTGTCAAATCTTTTCAAAAACAAAAGGATACCCGGTGTTCACAATATTTTAATCTTTTTCTTTTGTTGTCTCTGTATATAGTGAGGGTCCTTTTTTTTCCTTTTGTCCTGTTCACTATTAAATAAGAACTCCAACATGCTGTTCTTAGGCTGACAAACTCACAATTACTCTTACTAGCTTTTCTCTGTTTGTGCACATCAGGAGCTGCTATTATCCTATAAGTAGAGAAACCGAGTGGACATCTGACAAGCCACTAATTAGGTGGCTGGTGGTGTGTTGATGTAGGCCATGACCTCTAGGAACTGACTGCAACGTGAAGATCCATAGGAAAGCATGGAAAACCAAAGGAGTCATGTTATTAGCAACTCTTCATGAAATGATGACATTCCAGTGATAACAATAGATGCTAATTGTTCCCCCAAAGGAAGTTTCTATGGTAATGAGCACATGGTCACAGATTTTTGGCTAAAGAGTTAGTCATTGCAGAACAAATTGTAGCTGAAAAGAGTAAGGACTGTGACCCTCATTTCCCCCAGCTAAGGCGATCTTATGTACGTTTGTGTCATGTACTGTTGTTAACAAACTAGTTCCGGATGCCGCAGTTATCTTGCTCTTCAGAAGAATGAGCTTCTAGTGGGTTGTGGACCTCTGGGGTTTTAGCGAGGGGCAGGCAGGATGTAATATTTCTTTATTTGGTAGTGCCAGGCCTTAGTTGCAGCACTGGAGATCTTCGATCTTCATTGTGGCATGTGGGATCTTTAGCTGTTAGTTCTGGCATGTGGGATCTAGTTTTCTGTTCAGGGATCTAACCCCCGCCCCCTGCATTGGGAGCACAGAATCTTAGCCACTGGACCACCAAGAAAGGCCCCTCTGGGGTTTTTGACTGGCCAACATCTTTATTTTTCCCCTTCTCTGAATGTGACATCCAAATATGCTTCTGGGAGACTACCATTTGCCCATCATAGTCTGTATATGTTCAATGAGGGTAACACCACCTCATCATTTCCAAGAATGGGAATAGAACCTAGGCCTGGCTAGTCAGGGCATTCCATTTCCCTGGCCAGAGTGACTGATCCAAGCTAGACAGTATGGCACAAGACAGACCATTCCTTTGGGAAATGGTGCTTTCAGCTGAGTTCATTAAGCTAGTTAGACCCAGGCCATTTTTGCCATCAGGAAGGGAGAGGCAATATCAGAATCAAATCAACGCAGAGAAAAGCGGAACCAGGAGACTGAGAAAGACGTATTCCTGGTATCATTGTAGGAATCACTGAATCCAGCCATAACTGAGGTAGCTCTACCACTTGGAGTTTTCAACTATACCAGCCACCAAATGCCTTTTTAATTTTGCTTAAGTTATTTTTTGAATTGGGTTTCTGTCACTTGCAACTACAAAAATCTTGAGTAATTCACATGAGAAACAATATTTTGACGCCGCCCCCCCTCCCCCCCCTGCCCCCCCATCCCCCCCCTGCCCCCCCATCCCCCCCCCCGCCCCCGCCCAACTTTCTGAACTACTCTTTGGTCTAGGAGGAAAAGTAGCATAGGCATACGGGAAGGACAGGAAGCTCTTATAATTGAATTCTCCTGCTACAAACACGTTCCCACACATTTCCTAAGCTCTTCAGCAAAATCTTGTTTCCTTGCCTTCCTTCTGCACAATGTTTTCAAATTCAGAACATATGCTGAAACATTCCAAATGAACTTGACTTCTGCTGTTTCTCTCTCTTAATGAAAGCATTTCATTTTGTGTGAATGACTGGCCTCCTCGTCACCTGATGCCTTTCTTCCGCTTGTGTTTTTCCGTAAGAAGCAAGAACAGCTTCCTATGAGGCCAAGGTCATTAAACCCACCATGGCCAACCAATACTTCAGGCAAAGTCTCCATCAGAGTGAGTCACAGAGAGAAGACTCAGAGAACACAGGTCAGGGTCACCTCCTTGTATCCATGCTAATGTGCACACTCCACTTCTTAATGCATTCACACCCTAGTGAGGGACACTAGATCTCTGATATATAATGGCTTTTCTGATGTGATGAGATGAACTAGTGAGTAGTCCAACATGCCTCATTAGTATGAAGTTATAAAGTCAGTTTGCAGCTCATCACCATTCTTGACCCCTCACAAGTAATTTATAGCCAGACCCTGTGATTTCTGTCAAGAAACTTAAAAGAGAAGCTCAGAATGTTTAAATGAAAACACAAGGGGACTTTCCTGGTAGTTGAGTGGCTAAGACTCCTCGGTCCCAATGCAGGGGGACTTGGGTTCAATCCCTGGTCAGGGAACTAGATCCCACCTGCAGCAAAACAAAGATCAAAGATCCTACACCTGCAACTAAGACCCAAATCAGTCAAGTAAAGAGATAAATATTAAAAAGAAAAAAGAAAAGAAAAAGAAAACACAGGGGATTTCCATACCACGGACCCTAGTTTACTTGGCCCAAAGAGCCTCTGCTTTACATCAGATCAGATCAGATCAGATCAGTCGCTCAGTTGTGTCTGATTCTTTGCAACCCTATGAATCGCACCACACCAGGCCTCCCTGTCCATCACCAACTCCCGGAGTTCACTCAGACTCATGTCCATCAAGTTGGTGATGCCATCCAGCCATCTCATCCTCTGTCGTCCCCTTCTCTTCCTGCCCCCAATCCCTCCCAGCACCAGAGTCTTTTCCAATGAGTCAACTCTTCACATGAGGTGGCCAAAGTACTGGAGTTTCAGCTTTAGCATCATTCCTTCCAAAGAACACCCAGGGCTGATCTCCTTTAGAATGGACTGGTTGGATCTCCTTGCATTCCAACGGACTCTCAAGAGTCCTCTTCAAGACCACAGTTCAACAGCATCAATTCTTCGACTCTCAGCTTTCTTCATAGTCCAACTCTCACATCCATACATGACCACTGCTCTGCATACATAACAAAAATAAAATCTAAAACCTTACGGAGAATGACTACAGATGAAGAAAAGATTGGGGGAATGTGAAAGAAAAAATAGTAAAATCTGGCAAAAACTGGACTGGGAATACAAAGAAAAAGACAAATTAGAAATCGTTCTGGAGTTTGTTGCTTAGGAAGCTAGACATAAAGTAGAAAATAGCCATAAATTAGAGCTCACAAATTTAAAAGTATTGCTTTCATTTCTTTTACAAAAAGAATGCTGTTTAATTGTAGAAATAGAAATTCCCTATAATCACACTGCCCAAAGACAAACACAATTAAAACTTTAGTGCATTTCTTTTTTTTTTTTTAATTGGGGTTTAATTACTTTACGATGTTGTATTCGTTTCTGCTGTACAACCATGTGAACCATCCATATGTATACATATATCCCCTCCCTCTGGAACCTCCCTCCCTCACCTCCCTCCATCCTTCCCCTCTAGGTCATCACGCAGCACCGAGCTGAGCTCTCTGTGCTATAGAGCAGCTTCCCACTAGTTAACTGTTTTATACATTGGGTAGTACATTTCTTTTATAACCAAACATACACACTGATTTAGAAAGCTATGATTATGTTAGCATTATTTATTACAACCTGTTTGTTTAAACATAATATTTTATGATCATTATTCCACATCATTAAAAATTCTAAATGCGACTTTTAAATTTTATTTTTTCAGTTAATTATTCAACATCTCAGATATTTGAAGAGGCGTAAGGAACAATACCATGAGCACCCTATACCCACTCCCCAGCTTAAGAAATTAATTATTACAAACTCAGTTGAAGCTTTCTGTATAAACCTCTAGAGTAACATTCCTATCTTGTCTCCACTAAGTAGGGAGTTTTTCTGGGTGTATAATGTTCCCTCATAGAAATGTATCATAGTCTATACATAATCAATGTATCATAATTAACCATTATTTTTCTTTAAAAGTTTTTAACTTTTTATTTTGTATTTGGGTATAGCCGATAAACACTGCTGTAATAGATTTAGATGAACAGTGAAGGGACTCAGCCATGTGTACATATATAGCCATCCTCCCCCAAACTCCCTTCCTATCCAGGCAGCTACACAATCTCGAGCAGAGCGTAATGTGCTGCGCAGTAGGTCCTTGTTGATTATCCATTTTAAATATAGCAATGTGTAATGTCCATTCCATGGATGAAACTAGAGATTGTCATATTGAGTGAAGTAAGTCATACAGAAAAGGAGAAATATTGTATGACATCCCGTATATGCAGACTCTAGAAAGAAATGATACCAATGAATTTATAAAACAAAAACAAACTCACAGTCTTAGAGAATGAATTTATGGTTGTCACTGCTAGAGAAAGAATGGGGGTAAGGGACAGTTAGGGAGTTTGGAATTAACCAGTTTTTTATTGCTGTTTTTCACAATTATGTATATTAGTGCAATGAACATCATTAAATATACATTTTTTACATACACATATCTCGTTATTTCAGAGTTCTCAGGTGGCACTAGTGGTAAAGAACCCATCTGCTGATGTAGGAGACCTAAGAGATGCGAGTTCAATCCCTGGGTTCAGAGGATTCCCTGGAAGAGGGCATCGCGACCCACTCCAGTATTCTTGCCTGGAGAACCCCACGGACAGAGGAGCGTGGTGGGCTACAGTCCGTGGGGTCACAGAGTCAAACACGACTGAAGTGGCTTAGCACGCACACATGTGTGATTATTTCCTTAAGACAAATTTCTAGAAGTAAAATTGCTTTTGCCCAATAGTAAGAACATTTTGCTCCATATTGTTAAGTTGCCTCCAAAAAAAGTTCGGACTAAGTACACCCCATCTCACCTGAGCATTGTATGAAAGAGCTTATGAGACAGCTGCACATGGAATATTGAGTAAGCATCATAAATTTTGTTTCTATACCATCTTTTTACCTGGTCTACAAAGTGTCTGTTTCTGGGCACAGATTCTATATGCAGCACTGGAGATACAGACGTCAATAAAGGTCTATCTGTTTAGCAGGGAACAGCACTGGAGTGCGAGGCAGTTGTGGATTCTGGAGAGGCAGCCCAGCAAAGTGATTAGAACACTACTTTGGCAGCCAGGCTTCCCACTTGGGCAAGTTATTCAGCTTCTCTGTGTCTCAGTTTGCTTATCTATGAAATATAGGGACAACAAATCAAACCTGTCCAGTATAACCCATAAATCTAAGTCTGTAAGTGAAAGGGAGAGTCATTTTGTCGTGTCCGACTCTTGACGATCCCATGGACTATACTATACAGTCCATGGAATTCTCCAGGCCAGAATACTGAAGTGAGTAGCCTTTCCCTTCTCCGGGAATCTTCCCAACCCAGGGATTGAACCCAGATCTCCCACATTGCAGGTGGATTCTTTACCAACTAAGCTACAAGGGAAGTCCAAGAATACAGAAGTGGGTAACCTATCCCTTCTCCAGCGGATCTTCCCAACCCGGGAGTCAAACCAGAGTCTCCTGCCTTGCAGGTGGATTCTTTACCAATTGAGCTCTGAGAGAAGCCCCAATCTAAGTTTAGAAAGACACAATGCACAGTACCACTTGATTGAAATGCAGGGTTACTAATTCACGTACGGGGGTTTCCTGGGTGGTGCGGTAGTAGAGAATATGCCTATCAGTGTAGGAGACATGGGTTCTTCCCTGGGTCAGGAAGAGCCCCTGGCGTAGGAAATAGCAACCCACTCCAGTATTCTTGCCTGGAAAATCTACGGACAGAGGAGCCTGGTGGGCTACAGTCCATGGAGTCCCAAAGAATTGGACACGACTGAGTGACTGAGCACACACGTACACAACTCACCTACATGCACAGCATCTTAGGAAAACGTAAGGGATTGAAAGGAAGGGCAGAGAAGCAAGTCAGAAAATAAAAACAAAGGGAAGATGGGCAGGAAGGAGAGCAACAAGGTTTCTGCCCACGGCACAAAAACTCCCTTACTCTCCTAAGTAAGGGGGCCCAGGAAATGCCCCACGACAGTTCTCCTGGGTCCCTGCCTGTGTGTCACCCCCAAAGCAGATTAGCTAAATGCTTCATGACTGTGATCCACTCTGCCTGCCTGAGGCTTCCTCTGAGCTGTGCAGAGGCAAGTTACTATAAGGGCTTTGGCTCCCATGAAGAGGAGTGTATACTCTGCTGACAAGAAGAAAGGAAAATATGCCCTCTCATTGCACGTCCAGTATAATCTCCCACATACCATCACATAGAAAGAAAGCATGCTGAAGACAATATGCTGCATGTGATCCCATGTATATACATATGAAACTATTATTCATTCATTCACACAGTAATTCATTCAACAGTCTTTATTGAGGCCTTGTTATGTGCCAGGCCCTGTGCTCCCTGCAGAATATGGTCATTGTTGTAGGGGAGTTTCCATTCCAGTGGCTGAAACTGACATCAATATCTTATATACTTGAGACCACTTGATTTTTTTAAGTAACAATTAGGTATTACTGGACTAATGCAAACAATTTTTTTTTTTCGCTTTTGGAATATGAATGGTCTGCAGCAGCTATTAAGACAGAGATAGAAGAAACAAAGGAAAGCACAAAACAAAGCAAGAAATAAACCAGATCATGGGGGTGAGAGAGAGGTTCAAGAGGGAGGGGACATTTGTATACCTGTGGCTGATTCGTGTTGACATATGGCAGAAACCAACACAATACTGTAAAACAATTATCCTCCAACTGAAAATAAATAAAAATAACTAAATTTAAATAAATAAATAAACCAGGTCAAAGAATACTAGGAAAAACCCCACAGTTGAAAGGAAAGCAGGCAGTTTAGGAAGGACAGGGAATTAAAATGAATCTGTTGTTCGAAAGAGTCTTGTTTAGTGATCTATTCTAGACCAGCAGTCAGTAAACTTTTTCTTTAAGGGGCTTGATAGTAAATATTTTAAGCTTTTCAGGCTACCCAGTTCTTGCTGAACTATTAATACTGTACTCAACTCTGTCATGGAAGGGTTGAAGCCAGTCAGCAACAATACATTGATGGATTGGCTTGGCTATGTTCCAAAAAATCTTTATGAATGAATATAGTGATTTGAATTTCATATGATTTTCACATGTCCTGAGACATATTTCTTTGAATTTTTTAACCATTTAAAACTACAAAAAATCTTTCTTAATTCCTGAGGCAGGAATTTGGTCTATGGGCCATAGATTGTCATCTGCTGATTTAAACAATAGCCCATTCCATGGGTACTCCAAAATACTTTGACCAGATCCCCAGCTGGTGACATCTAGATCATTTCCATTTTTTCCCTATTACATGCAGTGCTAGGATGAGCATCCTTATACATGTACCTTTTGCATCCTTGAGTGTGTAAATAACTATCTTCTGTCTCTGAATCCATGCCTGTGTCCCCAGCAGGAGCCCATTTGAAAAAATTATATGGGAGGGGTTCTTAAGACAGTCCTGCTGAGCTCCAAATGCTAAGGCTCATAATGGCTCTTTTATTCACTAACCTAATAATTCCATTTTTAAAGGGCTGTCAAACTGCCCAACATGAGTTATTTCCTGTGAAAACTGCTGCTCGTTTTCAGAAATCCATCGTCCTCAGTGTTTGCAGAATTGTCAAAATGGCCTGCACAGTTTTCTCCAGGAGGCCGTCAGAAACTTCCTATGTCTACTCCCCAGTCCTCTCTGCCTCACTGAGAGACCCTCTGCACCCTCTCTCCCCAGGCTCCTCGCCCTGCCTTCGTTTTAAACGTTCAGTCAGTTTGACACGCGATTACCCTCCCACTTGCACTGTGACTCAAACACTTGGATAGGTGTTTGGTACATTTGTAGATTTCCCCCCCAACGATCCTCAACTTCTACTTATATATACACAGCAATCTCCATCGTGTCTACACAGTTTTCCATTTTTTTCCCTTTGTTTAAATCACTTCCTTTTTTTTTTTCCAAAAAGGTATATTTTAAAATTATTTTTGCAAAAGGAATACCAGCTTGTTGTAAGAAAAATAAATGCAAGCTCATTAAACTTCATAAAAGTGTTAGTCGCTCAGTTGTGTCCAACTCTTTGTGACCCCATGGACTGTAGCCCACCAGGTCCATGGAATTCTCTAGGCAAGAGTACTGGAGTGGGTTGCTATTCCCTTCTCCAGGGGATCTTCTGGACACAGGGATTGAACCTGGGTCTCCTGCACTGCAGGCAGATTCTTTACCATTAGAACCACCAAGGAAGCGCTCACCTTCATAAAATGGAATGTAAAATTTTTCCCTTCTCTGTCCCACCAATAACTCCCAACCCCAGAGGCAGCCATGATTCTCAGACAAACTGGGGCTTTAGCTGCATAACTCCTTATTTTTGTGAACTCAGACAAGTCACTTAACTTCTCTGAATCTTAAGGTCTTCATTTGTAAAATAGGAGTGATAATTCCTATTAGCACAGATGTGAATCATACTTGTGAAATTTAACCCATAGTACAGTGCCTGACTGTAGAGAATGCTCAGGAAACAGTAGCTATATTAGTATTCTTGATAGTTACAGCCTTACATTATCATTCCTCTGCAAATGTGGTCATAATTTTTCAACAGCATCTGGTTTTTAATGCAGATGGTATCATTCTGTGTGTGTGTTTAAAAAAATTGTCAGTTAATTTATCTGGGACATCTATCTTTATTTTGGCTGCATCAGGTCTTAGTTGGGGCTCGCGGGATCGTTCTTTGCAACGCCTGAACTCTCTAGTTGTGGCCCGCAGCCTCAGCATTCTCGGTGCTTGGGCTTAGTTGCTCTGCAGCACGTGGGATCTTAGTTTCCCAACCAGGGATCACCCCAGCGTCCCCTGTATTGCAAGGTAGATTCTTAACCACTGGGACCACTAAGGAAGTTCTCTGGGACACCTGTCTTAATCTTTTTAATACATTCTAGAATACCAATGCCTTGATATTCCATTACTTGCTTAATCATTCCATTGTTGACAGTTATTTAGGCTTTCAAATTAGGTTCTCAGTGCTGAAAGGAACATTCTTGAACACAAAGGTTTGAGTTTCTATGGGAGTGTTTTCTCAGTGGAATCTCAAAAATGGAATTGTTGTGTCCATTTTGAATTTTAATAGTTATGACCCAAGGCAGTCATCTGTTTCGCTCCCAGAATATTTCCAGCTTTCTGCCTTCCAAGGCCTCATGGGGGCTGCACCTTCTGGTCCCTTAGCCAGTAGAAAGGCTATGCGACTTGATCAGTAAACTGTGAGTACAAGGGACACGTGTCATCACCATTCTATTGCCAGTCTGAAGCCTTGCAGGCATCCTTTATCTTCTGCCACAGTGACCAGCAATGTTCCAGATAGTGGCTGCTTCACCAGCCTGAGTCCTGTAGTGAGGACAGTGTGGACCAAAGCCTCAGCTCACTCACCAAGAACACACAGGATCAGTGAGGATAAACATGTGTTGTTTCAAACCACCATCATTTCGACTGTTGGTTACTGTGTCATTATTTGATTGACACACTGCCAAATTTCTCTCTGGAAAAGTTTTTTTTTTCCGATTTACACTCGTACATAAAGTAAGTAAAATAGTCTCATTACCATGTACTCCTTGTGCAATTTTTCTTAATTTTGCCAATTTTTTCTTTTTGATTAGTCTTATTAGATATGAACCAAAAAAGGGGGGGTGGTTAATGCCTTAGGCACTTACCAAAGCTTTATTAATTTCACCCCCTCCTTATTTGTTAGCAAATCCCTTTTTTTTTTTTCAAAACTACCCTACATGCTAATATGCAGCTAAAAGTCCTTTTCGTACACTTTAATTCCCTTTTCCCTCCGCATTGCCTAATTTCCTTTCTGTCAGCCTCATCTTACATTTGCTAGCCTTAACAAGTACATATCCCATCCATATCTCTCCCTCACTACCTTGATTTTCACATGATGTTTTTCACCCATAGAGAACTGAGGAGTCACTCTGTTTTATATGTGACTGTCTTGAATGGTCCTTTTGAAAAATTCACTCTAACTCCATACCTCTTACCTTTATTCTTCATCAGTTCAGTTCAGTTCAGTTCAGTCGCTTAGTCGTGTCTGACTCTTTGTGACCCCATGAATCGTAGCATACCAGGCCTCCCTGTCCATCACCAACTCCCGGAGTTCACCCAAACTCCTGTCCATCGAGTCGGTGATGCCATCCAGCCATCTCATCCTCTGTCGTCCCGTTCTCCTCCTGCCCCCAATCGCTCCCAGCATCAGAGTCTTTTCCAATGAGTCAACTATGCTTCATAAGGCGGAACAAATGTTAAGTGTGTATCCAGGCCCTGGCCACTCTTTAAGAACCAGCTCAAATGCCACCTACTTCTTTAAGCCTCTTCTCTATCATCCCCAGCTCAAGGCAAGGACTCTCTCCTCGAAACACCCGTGATTTTTCTATATCTCTTTCAGGTCACTCACTTTGTTGAACTGCAATTAGAAAAGTCTGCTGTGCGAACTGACCCTTCCTGTGTCCCTTTTGAAGCACATCATTCACTTACATGTAGCGTATTTTGCTATCACTGCATTACAAAGTGGCTTCATTAAGTAGCAGCTCTCACTGGGAGAGAGGGAAGGCAAGTAATCAAGACACAAGTGTGAAGCCAAGGTCTTCCAGAGAGGTATTTGGGAAAAGCCTAAAACTTTAAAATATGAATGCTCTCGCAAACTTCCAGGACATTCTTGTATTTGTCTCATGGAAATTGTTCTACTGATAAAATCCAGGAAGAGAAGAAACATAGGGTGTATTTTATAACCATTGGTGTCGAAACAAAAGTCTCCTCTGGGATGTGTCTATCTCTGGCTTGGGAGTATATAGTAACGGTGTGAACTTACTCAGGTCAATTTGCTTAAGTACAAACTACTAGGTTTATTTAATAGAATATAAGTTCCAGGAAGGAACATAATAGTTGTTCAGTAAGTAATTTTTTAATTAGAGTATAGTTGCTTTACAATAGTGTGTTCGTTTCTGCTGTACAGCAAAGTGAATCAGCTATGAGTATATACATATTTCCTCTTTCTTGTACCTCCCTACCTTGCTATCACACTCCTCTAGGTCTTTGCAGAGCTTTGAGCTGAGCTCCATTTGCTATATAGCAGGTTCCCGCTAGATGCCTGTTTTACACGTGGTAGTGTGCATATGACAATCCCACTCTCCCAATTTACCCTCTCCTTCCTGCACTGTGTCCATGTATCCATTCTTTACATCTGTATCTCTATTCCTGCCCCGCAAACAGGCTCATCTGTACCATCTTTCTAGATTCCTTACATATGCATTAATGTACAATATCTGTTTTTCTCTTCCTGACTTCACTCTGTATGACAGACTCTAGGTCCATCCCCATCACTACAAGTGACCCAATTTCCTTCCTTTTTATGGTGGAGTAACATTCCATAGTATGTGTACCACATCTTCTTTATCTGTCTATCTGTTGGTGGACATTTAGGTTGCTTCAGTATGTCTTTTAATAGTTAGAGGTAGGTAAGTATAAACTGCCTCCCCCAAACCTTGCTGCAACAAAAGTATATCCATTACTATGCTCAATCCCGCAGACATTTGTTAGATAAGTATTTATCAGCAAAAAGGCACAAAACAGTCAAATAATCTCTAACCTTGATAACATCCCTGCGCTCTGTTCTTTAATGTGTTCCAATCATTCTTTGCATGACAAATTATCTTGAGATAAACACAACGTTCTCGAGGAAAGATTCAGTAAGCTTCCTAGAATCATCAGGCAAGCAGAATCATCTCACTTAGTGGATGGAGATAGGACCACATTAGAGTCAAACCACAGGCATCGTTTTGAAAGTTGGAGGATAAAAGACTCACTAGAGTTGTATGGCTTCTTCATTTAAGATTGAGAAATGTCTCTAAAACATTTTAGCCAATCTACAGATCTTGAGCACCAGTCATTTTACTAGTGAAGGCCCACTTCTAACATTGTTATACTAATTAATGAGACCTTTGGTATTGGTCAAGGATAAATATAGTTAAAGCACTTGTGATTAAATTCATCTGGAGTGCGGTCTTATGAAGAAATGAAAACTGGCCATCTCTGGAACACATTCCCAATCAGAGACTGACTGCCCCTAGGATGTAGCTTAAACTAATCAACCACATGCTTAGATCATGCTATTTCAGCTGACATAATGTAAAATCAATTACAGGCACCAAAACACAAGGGGTCACTCATGTCAGATTCTCAAGCACAGAAATTAGAGTGTTTAAACTCAGCTTCTGAAACCAGGAGGAGATGAACAATAGGCTCAGTAGGTACCTCTCTGTTTGTCTCTGGTCATATTAGCTTTTGTGACTGTGAAATAAAAAGGAGAATTTGATACACCAGGAGGACAGTTCTCCTGATAAATTGACTGTATATAATAGAAACAGCTAAGAGTGAGCCTCAGCTCTCCAGATTTCTCAGACTCTATCCCATATGTTTCTTCCCACCCCCACCACCCCATCTCATCGCAAACTCTGGAAGATTCTAACACACAGCTCTAAAACTGGGGATACAGGGCACTAGATGCTTTATTCCATCTTTGTTTTCTGTGAGAAGGATATAAAGGAGAAAAAGACCTTCTCTTGGCCCTTCACCAACCTGCTCCTTCTCACCCATGTGCATCTCCTCTCCCCAGTACAGATGTGAAGTTGATGTGGAAGAAGTGGCTCTGGACAACCCTTACTCTCCTCCTCTCCCCTCATCACCCCTCACAGTGAAGGATATACTCTTTATTTCCATGGTATTTTGTGCAACATCTTACTGTACCCCTAAAATTCCTCCACCAAGCCAAAGCTCAACATTTTAAGGTGCAAATGATTGCACATGGCCTTTTATTTTTCCTTCAGTATTTACATAATGCCTTTTAAGTGTTTTTAAAATGTGTTTTAGGTCAGTGCTAATGGATAATAAAGTGTTGAGTGGTAAGGCTCTGAGCATGTGTCTAGATTTTTTACAATTCTTATGGAAATAATTTCCCATTATAAATCTTTGCACTGTGAGTTGCATTTTTCCCAAGATACAGCCTTGACATGTGATACAAACTCCCTGTCTTCTCAGGCAAGTCTTCTCTCCCCATCAGAGCGTAACAAGAGCAGAATCCACACCTCGTTTTAGCTTTGTGTGTCCAGCTTCTAGATCACTGTAGTGTAACACAGTAGGCCTTCAAGATGAATTTCTGGGCTTCCCTGGTGGCTCAGTGGTAAAGAATCCGCCTGCCAATGCAAGAGACTCAGATTCGAACCCTGATCCGGGAAGTTCCCACATGCCGTGGGGCAACAAAGCCCGTGCACCACAACCTGTGCTCGGGAGCCCAGGAGCTGCAACTGAAGAAGCCTGTGGGCCTAGAGCCCATGCTCTGCAACAAGAGAAGCCTCTGCAACGAGGAGCCCCAGTCCCTGCTCTCCACAAGTAGAGCAAAGCCCATGCAGCAACGAAGACCCAGTACAGCCAAAAATAAATTAATAAAATAGATAAAATTCCAAAAAATATGAATTTCTTGAGTAGGTGGATGGATACTTCCATGATCATGAGCAATTGGGGGCTGTTTGTGCTTAGCTGGACTGTGATTCTGCATATAGACTTACCTTTGTTCTGAAATTATTTTCATAGTTCAACATGTTTAACTGTATCCTAAGTGCACATAGAAGTTTAGAAGTGTGGTTTATTTTCTTTTTCTCCAATATTAATTCTACATTTTTATAGAAGTATGATAGGCATTATGCCAACCCTACATTATTTTTGCATAAAATTAATTCAGTGTAGTTGCCATTTTTTAAAAAGACTCCAAACTGTGAGGAGAATTGGTAGCTAAGCAATTTTATAACTAGAGGAAACCTTGGAGATTATTTAGTAATACTGGTTTACATCTATTGTGTACTGACTATAGTAGAAGGCTTTGTGCTAAATACCTTACAAGCAGGGTCTGATTTAATCCTTTTTCTTTTTGCCTCAGACTCCAAAACAGCACTATTACTGATAATATCCTTATTGAAAATGTTCATGATAAACTTTTGCATTACCTTTGGTTTTTAAAATATGGTATTAAACCATTATTTATCTTGACTGCTGAGTGTTTGGCATCCCCTTACATTTTGCACTCTATTCTTGGCAACAGCCTTAGAAGGTGAGGACTATTATTTCTCCCTTTAGAAATGAGAACCCTGGAAATCAGGCTAGTTACACTCGCCCAAGGGTTACAGGTGCCAGTAATCGTGGAACCAAGATTGGAATCCACATGATCGAGACATATCAGCTTTCAGCCACATAATTTCACAGATGGGAAAACTGAGAAGCAGAGAGACATAAGAATGCTTGGAGTCACTTGACAGCTCTGCCGTAGAGCTAAACTAGAGCCCAGAGTTCCTCACCTGTCACTGAAATATAGCATCATGAGCCATTCATTGCGGATGCATTGTACTTATTCTCTAGGCTGCACCAGGCTGTACAATTTATTCTCTCAGTAACTGTTTACTAAGCATCTCCTAGTTGCTGCACACTATTTACATGGTATAATGATGGCTGACTTCCTGGGCAAAGAAGCTAGGAAAAGGAAGTCTTGGAAGGTTTTGCCCATTACTAGGAAAAAGAAGTCTTAGAAGGCATTCATTTATTCATTCACTCTACTGTGTGATATACAGTGGAGTAAGATTCAAAATGGTCATTGACAAAGGACACAGATATACAACTGAAAATTTGGCATAAAGTTTGATGGCATCACCAACTCAACGGACATGACTTTGGGCAAAGTCTTGGAGATAGTGAAGGACAGGGAAGCCTCACGCGCTGCAATCCTGGGGTCGCAGATTCGGACATAACTTAGCAACTCAACAACAACAAAATGATAGGCGCAACCGTGGGAGGGTTCAAAAGTTCAGATTCTGTCCAGAATCTGCAGTTGAATAGCTTCAGTAAGTACCTTCAGAATTTAAAACACTGTGCCAATAAGACTAAGAGATTTACAGTTGACTTGAAGAAAAAGATCATATGTACACGTGTCCTGTATGTACCTGATCTCTAGTTGACACTTTTAAGAATTCTTGTAGTTTATAGCACTTGCCTGTCATGCAGTCATTCTTTCCTTCATTCATTAAGAATGTATTAAAAAAAAAAAGAATGTATAGTGTGCCTACCTGTGCCAGCCATTTCTTTAGGTATTGGGGATACAAGCATGAATCAAATGGGCAGAGCCTCTGTTCTCAAGAAGTTTTATAAACAAAGAAACTAGCTTTGTATAACAATGAATACTCAGGGACTACCCTGATGGTCCAGTGGTTTAGAATCCACCTTCCAATGCATGGGACATGGGTTCAATCCCTGGTCTGGGAACTATGATCCCGCACACCACGGGGCCCCTAAGCCCAAGCTTCACAACGAGAGAGCCCTTGCACTGCAACCACTGGACGTGCATGCTCTAGAGCCTGTGTGCCGTAACTAGGGAGAAGCCTCTGCACCTCACTGAAAGATCTTGCACGCCACGACTAAGACCCAGTGCAGCCATATTTAAAAAAAAAAAAAAAAGGCAATAAATACCTAAAATAAGGCAAAGAGACAGTGTGGTCAAGGAAGTCTTCTCCAGGTGTTGATGACTGAGCTGAGGCCCAAATAATAAGAAAGATGCATTCAGTGGTGATGTGGAGTAAGAGCGGAGGAAGCAGCAGATACAAAGACTAAGTAAGAATGAGCATGGCTATGCTAGCAGGAGGATGTGAGTCGCTTGGTCAAGTGCAAATCTTTGTGACCCCAGGGACCGTGGCCCACCAGGCTCCTCTGTCCAAGGGATTCTCCAGGCAAGAATCCTGGAATGGGTTGCCATTCCCCTCTCCAGCAAATCTTTCCGACCCAGGGATTGAACCCAGGTCTCCTGCATTGCAGGCGGATTCTTTACCGCCTGAGCCAACAAGGAAGCCCTTGGTAAGAGCAAGGAGGAAGGCTGAAGATAAGGTAAAAAGATAGACAAGGACCAGACCTCATGAGGCCTCATAGGCCACAGTAAGGACTTAAGATTTTAGTCAAATTTATCCATCTTATAACTATTCAACATCTACCCTCCAAACCAGAAAGTAAGATCCCTGAGGACAGGGCTTTGTTTCTTTTGTTCTCCATGACATTCTCAACACTCAGAGTAAGAAATGGATAGAACTGGTACTCAATGCTTCTTTGGGGACTAAGGAAGAATAAGCAGAAGTAAATCATTTAGACATTGTGTCATTCTGATTGAAATTGTAGACACATATTCCGCCCCCCGACTTCAAATGTTTCTTTTGACTAATTTATTTTTAGCATTTTTTTCTGCCCCTCAAAATGCCAACTTGAATCATCATCTGTGTCTCCATGTGCAAAAATGATACAAGATAGATGATAGTAGAGTAAATGTTCTCACTGAAAAGTCTAAGCCTTAGCATTTGACTTAAGTAAGAAGATGTATGGTCTGCTCCAACATGAGGTTTTAAGAATCTAGTAAATATTCTACCGTAGGTATAAAGGCTGGGCTGTTTGAGCCTAATGCAGTATGCGTGATAGTCAATACTCACCTTAGAATTCCCCACCAGGCTGGATGAAAACTGCATGGGAATCTTCTTCCTTTTACATGTCCTGCTTCTTCCTCCTTTTTTTTCGCAGTTTTGATCCCCAGCAAACATCTTGTATGCAAAGCTCTATCTTAGCATCTGCTTCTGGAGAACCCGACTGGTGACATATTCCAGATGCTTGGGCCACTTCCTAGTACATGGATCATAAGCATTCAAAAACATTATTATTATTATTGTTATTGGCCCTAATGAAGGCAAGAATAAAACTGCTTGCTTATACTCAATATGATTTTTTACAACTGTACTGAGATTAAATTTTTTCAGTGGCGTTACCAGGAATTTTGAATCTAATTCATCTTCGCTCTCTCTCTTTCTCAGAGTGCATGTGGATTCATTTATTTATTCTAAACCATGACTGACTACTATGGGCCACCCTCTGAGCTATGCCAGAAATGAGAATAATACAACCAGCCTTGCAAAGCATTTTAATTGGCCTCAACTAGACACTAAGGTGAGTGTGGGACTTACTGCCCTCAGTAAGTGATCTTGTAAATGTTGTTTATCCCTGAAACGTGGACCCCAATGAGGAGTGGAAAGGAAGCAGGGGCTCCACAGAATGTGAGAACAGTGAATTTTTCTACCTCTGTTGACACAAAGAGGAAAGTTACAGTCAGCCAAGATAGATGCATCTTTTACTACCTCCCTTGGTTTTCTCTCAAGTTTATGCATAGAGGAAGCACATAATTCCCCAAGCAGATGGAAACTCTGGTTTCAACTATGGCCAAACTGATGAAGAATAACATGGAAATAGGCAAGAATATAGAAACACAGTGGAAAAAGAAAAAAAAAAAACTCTTCAAAGACAACCAATTATTTCATTCGATCATTTCATAAGCATGCTGGATGCAAAGGCCAGCTATGATGCTGGGTGTAAGAGGCACAGAAATAAGTAAGACAGCTCTTAGCCTCAAGAAACTCAAGGCTCTTAAGTAGACACTGAGACCTATACAGACTGACACTGTCGAGAATAGAGCATTTCTAATGGGTGTTTGTGTAAGAGCATCACATATGCATGAATATAAGGTAGCTTTTAATTTTCTCAAATGTTTATCCACCAAAATGAAGAGAGTTGACATGTATTTGAGTCCTTATCAAGTCTCTCAATATAGAACATGTGTTCAAATATTTCAATTTGAAGAACAAATTATTAAAACAGAACCAACTTCAACAATGTTGGTTTGGGTTGATTATGGAGGTCACCTGATAATGTTTTTTAAAACAAATTAAAAGAGAAATTTAAGACAGATTTAGAAAGTATTCCTAAGTATATAACTTCACAAATCCAAGAGTTATATTATTTATAAACAAGTCTTTGAGAGACCATTTTAGAAACTAATTCAGGACTTTGATTTCAGCAGGGCAGACACTAAATAAACAACACTGCTGAATGAAACGAGTAAAAAGCTGGATTAAAAATATAAAAACCATCTGTTTAAGTGCTTCGCTGGACTGGAATGGAAAGACAGATTCTCCAGAGGCCAAGAACAGAAAAGCAGGGTGCCTGGGAGACGTTCTTCTGAGACTATAGACACTGATTTTTGGCAATGAAAACAGTTCAGAGTGAGTTCCTGAGGGGATGGGGCTGGGGGTATAGCGGGGTGCTAATTTGGTGTACCAGGTGAAGGTGTATAAAGTAGAGACCCAAACAGGCTGTACTTTCAGGGCAAGGAGCAAGGAGAAATAAACCTGTGTACTGCAAGGAATACAGAAGAAAACAGCTCTGGGTGAACAGGGAAAAAAGTTCCCCTGAGAGTCTGTAACTACAAGCCAGACTTCACCTGGGTTTGCAGTCTGAATTCTACCTGTGTGATCCAACAACACTTTCAGAATAAAATTTAACACAAAATAGGACAGGATAATTTAACAGCTGTGTCTTTTCATCCTTAAAACTACAATAATTTTTTAAAAAACATTCATTTTTATTACACAGGTACACTTAACAATCATATTTTTTTAAACAGAAAATGCAAAAAGAAAAAAAAAACCATATGAACAGTTTTCAGGAAAAGCTATGCATTCATCTAAATGAATAAGAAATCATAGAGAGTTTTAAGGACAGCAGCCAAAGGTAGCTATGACAGCAAAATGTTGAAAAGTAGCTTAACATGAAAAATGACTGAACTATTTTCCTAACTCTCTTTTTTACTTTTTTTTTTTCCCCTTTCATGTGACAAAAATGAGATAAAACTTTTGGGGATATTTTGGAGCAAAGTGAAATGATGCTTCTTGTTAATTTGCTAAATTAATAAGAGTTCATACTTTTCTTTAATTATATCAATATTCAGGCTCACCAGAAATAATAATAGACTTATCTGGGCACTGGGGAAGCATTTAACACCAGGAATATCTCAAAAGCTTGTATAAGACAAATGAAGAAGAGGAAAAGAAGTTAGATCCCTACATGTATTCAGGTCACCAGGGATAATTAGTATAAAGGGAATAATTACCTTGACATATCCGTGTTTTCCTCTGATAATTGCACACTTTCAGATGTTCAAATTTGCTTTATTTGTTCAAAGAGAACCAGTGAAGGCCACAAAGCACATCATTTAAATAATCAGGCCCTGAATTTCATCCAAATGGATTTTTTTTTTTGCCTCTATTACATGTTTTGCCCACCCTTCAATATTTTTTTACAGACATTCCTAATATATATAATTTCAAGTAATTCAGGCATCACCATAAATTTATCTATTGATGGACAATGAAATGAGGCTAATGTTCACCATTGCCTAAGTAATTAGTAGCTCTATTCTGAGGACATAGTTTGGAAGTCTGGATGGAACTGTTTTAAATCCAAAATCAAGAGTCTCAGCATGATTCCATTCAAACTATAAAAACAGGTCTGTGCAGCATTTCATTAAACATAAAGATAGTTCTTTAATGAATTAATATTAATCTTATCTTTCTGATGGATGTCTTCAGTAGGAAAAGCTAGAGCCCACCCTCTTAATTGGACTCTTTGTGTGTTTGCTCATTCATGTAGAACTGTTTGCGACCCCATGAGCCCACCAGGCTCCTCTGTTCATGAGATTCTCCAGGCAAGAATACTGGAGTGGATTGGCATTTCCTCTTCCAGGGGATCTTGCCGACCCAGGGATTGAACCCTCGTCTCCTGCATCTCCTGCATTAGCAGGTGGATTCCTTACTATGAGCACCACCTGGGAAGCCCTTTATCTCTAAGGCAGTCTAAAATAGGTTAGTGGATGACTGCTTTCTAACAAAAGCCAGACATCTGACCACACTCACCAAAACTTGCCAAAAGGTGTATTGCACTGCAGTCTAGGGAAGACCATGAAATGAACATGCCTTGAAACAGAGGCAGTTTGGAGAGAACATATTTTGGTTGCCTTATCCACGTACCTTCTAGGCTTTTCTCTTTAAAAACAAAAACAAACCCACAAACTTCTCAGTCATGAGATTTGGCTGGAATTGAACTCTCCTAAGAATCTAAAGACAGGCTGTTCAACCTGTGCTTGCTTCTCCTAGCTGGGGTGACTGTTTTTTTTTCTTTTTTTGGAGGAATTCTGAGAAAGAAGTGTCCTCTCTTTTCTGGAGAAGCTACTAAAATAATTTTTTCTCCTCTCTGCTAAAACAGAAGAGTGTGGGCTATATCCCTGCTTCCAGCCTTTTGTGGACATCTTTAAATGAAAAGACTTCCCTGGTGGGCCAGTGGTTAAGACTCTGTACTTCAGTGCAAAGGGTCATGGGTTCAATCCCTGGTCTGGGGACTAAGATCCCACATGCCGTGTGTCACGGCCAAGGAAATATGAAAGAAAAAGGGGGGAGCAGAAAGAAAGTGAAGATGGGAAGGACAATATGGAGAAACAAAAAGAAACTAGGCCCCTAGTGACATGAGGGAACTACTAGATCAATCTATACCTGAAGTTTGCACCACTACTTAATTTTTCAGTTAAATAAGCTGGTAAATTCCCTTTATTGTTTAAGCTAATGCAAATTGGGCTTTCTGTTACTTGCAACCAAATAAATGCAAGTAACAGATACTTGTAATTTAGCTAATTATTAACAGAAGCTGAAACCAGATTAGAAGAACCTTAAAAACCCACAGAGTTGAATAAAATTATCCAGATTCAAAGCTTAGACAGTGTAGGGTATTTGACTTGACAAGCAAATGTAGCCTGATTTTTAGAAAAGTTTACTTTATTACAATGAAGATTTTAACACTAGCATGTAGAAAAGTCTATTGTTGCTTATAAAATGGCACATTTTGTTAAAACATTTTAGTTCACTGTGAAAAAAAGAGCTGAGGCTAATACCTCAGTCCATCACTATGCACGGGCTGTGAAGAAGAAAAAGAACAAGCGTATAATTTCCTCTATCATCTCCATGGCAATTTGCAGTCTCCTTCATGAAATGTTTAATCCAAGAACACTATTTTGTTTTGTTTTTAAGAAGAAAGATAAGAATTCACAGAGATATTCTTTGAATAACCAAGATAAAACAAAGACTGTTTTGTTTTTTTGGTTTTTTTGTCTGCTTCGTTTTTCCCTTTTCCTATTGAATACCACCAAAAAGTAGCACATTTAAAGGTTTCTTTGACATATCATATACCAGATTGTCTGGCCAACATCTACCACCTGACCCCTTTTCTCTATCCACATGGTTACCACGCTGGATTCCTGGCAGCTGTGGTTAGCCCTGCCCACTCTTGTTCAGTCACTCTGTCACATCCAGCTCTTTGCAACTCCATGCACTGCAGCAAGCCAGGCTTCCCTGTCCTTCCCCATCTCCCGGAGTTTGCTCAAACTCATATCCAGTGAATTGGTGATGCCATCCAACCATCTTCATCCTCTGTTGTCCCCTTGCTCTCCTGCCTTCAATCTTTCCCAGCATCAGGGTCTTTTCCAGTGAGTCAGCTCTTCGCATCAGGTGGCAAAAGTATTGGAGCTTCAGCTTCATCATAAGTCCTTCCAATGAATAGTCAGGGTTGATTTCCTTTAGGATTGGCTGTTTGATCTCCTTGCAGTCTAAGGGACTCTCAAGAGTCTTCTCCAACACTACAGTTCAAAAGCATCAATTCTTCAGCACTCAGCCTTCTTTATGGTCCAGCTCTCACATCTGTATGTGACTACTGGAGAAACCATAGCTTTCACTATACAAACCTTTGGGATTAGTTTATTAGGCCTGAAATACATGTCCATTGCAACAAGTCAAGGGCTTACCTTTAGAAATTTGACTTTGGAACTAAGAGAATGTCAAGTTAATTTCTTCCCTGTGACTAATGAAGAAACCTATAAAATCAGTAGGACTGAGTGGTCATTCTTAACTATACAAACTGGAAAGTTAAGAAATCAAGTCTGCAGTCACATGCTGTATTAAGAAGAATTCAAAGAACAAACAGTTGCTGAGTGCTTAGTAAGTAGCAGGCTCTTTGATAAGTCCTTCACGTGCATCACTGCTTACTGCTAAGAATCATCTTTGAGGAAGCTGCTATTATGTCCATTTTGCAGGTGAGCTCACTGACTTAAGTAAACAGTTCAAGATCAGAGTTGTGTCAGAGCAAAGATTCAAACTCAATCTGTCAGAGCATTTCCTTTAAACCACCACATCCCTTCTCTCGTTCCATTTTGTCCGTTTTGGATGTGTCGCTCTCTTTGCATGCTATAAGAGTCACTCAGTATTTCTGTCATAAACTCTCCCATTTTCTTTAGTTTAACGTGGCTTCTGTTTTATGCAGCCAAAAATGTCTTAAGGAGCACATTAGTGATAATCAGATGTCAAACATTTGTAGTTCCTAAGAAGTTGATAAACAGTGAGTAAACAGATAAATGAGCAAATTAATGTCTTATTACCAGAAATCCCCCTTAGCTGCAGGCTACTGGACGTTGTAATTTGTAACAACTTCAGACTCAGATTCTCTGATCAGAGCTTCTTATTTGTGCCCTGTACAGAACAGATGCTCCATCCCTGGGCATTTTGGTAGTAGGTGGATAATTTCCTGGAATTTAATCAAGTTCTTCATGTTTTTAAGAGGTGGCAGAGATGATGCCCTCCTCTGCAGTCTTGGCATTTTGAAGGACAGATGCAGGATTCAGTCAGTAGTTAGGATCCAGGAGGAAAAGACAGTTAGGTTAAATGTTTTAAAAATAAAACCATATTACTTATGGCAAGGTTAACTCAAAGCTGAGAACTGAGCTTTGGAGGCAAGCAATTCTGATTATGAACTCCCACCATCTCCACCCCTAGGAGCTTTCTGACATTAGATAACTTTCTTAATGTTTCTCTAACTTTTCTGCATTTTTAACTATTGCTTTGGGAATTTAAAAAGTACCCCAAAAAAGAACAAAGAAAGAAATAATAATGAGCAATACTTACCCCAGAACTAATTGCCATGACATCTTGGCTTGGGGCTTCCCAGGTGGTGCTCGTGGTAAAGAACCTGCCTTCTCATCCAGGAGATGCAAGAAATGGGGGTTTGATCCCTGGGTCGAAAAGATCCTCTGGAGTAGGAAATGGCAACCAAGTCCAGTATTCTGGCCTGGAAAATTCCATGGCCAGAGGAGCCTGATGGGCTACAGTCCATAGGGTCGCAGAGAGTCAGACATAACTCAGCACATACACAAACAATCACACACATCTTGGCTTACTTGCCCCCATTTTCCATGTTTGCTTTCTAGGTTAGTTGGTTGACTCAAGAAAAATCACAAAATGATGTTCACAAAGAATGATATGTGTTCAATATAAAGAATCCAAACAATGCAGGAAAAAAAAAGAAAGTTTATTTTAATTACACTAAATTTCACCATCTAGAAATCATTATTATTTACATCAGGTGAACAATATTATGGAAATTTTTCTATGTGTGTACACTGAAAGGTTGGCTATATAGATAAATCATTTGAGAAATACTTTATTAAAATCAGATAGTTTCAATAGTTTTTAAATAAAATATTTGATTTTATTTGACTTCAATAGATAAAATAAACTAAGGGGACATTAGAGGAATTATTCTTATAATTTTTAACTTCTAATTTTCTTAGCTTAAAAGCCTCAAATTCCAGCTGATGCTTATGTAAATATCTCTACACTCCCTCACATTAACGTGTCCTAAATTTCAGAAGAAATAAGACCTTCAGATTGTCCCATGGTATTTTTTTTTAATTATGGCAAACTGTATATACCATTAAACTTACCATTTAAACCACTTTAAAGTATATAATTCAGTGGCATTTAATATAGTCACAATGTTGTACAACCACCACCTCTTTCTAGTTATAAAATATTTTTATTACCTCAAAAAGAAAATCCTACAACCATTAAACATCCACTCCCCACCCATCTCCCTCTAGGAGGAAGGATAGGCTCTCCCCAAAATATCTCCTCAAAATAGTCATGGACACAGGAAAGTACAGGAGCCCCTTTCCTCAATATTACTGGTTAATAGGTAATTTAATAATTCAATCTGACAAATATTAACTCATTTGCTAAGTGGTCATTGTGAGCCAGGCACTGACTCTGCATTTCACACAGTTCTCCTTGAATCCTCACCATAACCCTACAGTTCAGTAGGCGCTATTATCATCCCTTTCAGCTTAGAAAACTGAGGCTCAGAATGGGCTTGCTTCTTCTCAGCAGGTGGCATAAGTAGTGTTTAAATACATCCTCAGTCTGATGCCAAACTCATGCTGAACTTCCCGAAAAAGCAAGTTTTCAAACACAATACAAACATGAGTTCAGGAGAAGACGCCTCTGAGAAACTAATTTGAGTGTATTGACAAGAAAGAAGTGAAATGAAATGTCGTTAACCCTGATACACCCAACCCATGAGCTTCACCAGAAGTTAGATGGTGCAGGTCAAATTGCATTATCTCCAAATACATAATACATGACATAACAGTGTTCAATCTCATCTCTTTCCAACATGTTTCAACATAAATAAAAACAGATGTAATCATGCTATCTTTTAATCATTCAAGCCACATTCATGGACCGCTACTCTGTGCCAAGCACTGTGCTGGGCAGGTGACCCTTTTAAATCTGTTGAAAGATGATTTATCCCACATATTTAACTACTAGATATGCAGTAAGTCTCAGGAAGACCAGTTGTAAGGAGGACCACTGAATGTGCTGTAGTCACAGCTTTCTTTTGAGGGGCTTGGTAATTAGATACTAGGAATGAAATTAAAGAGGAATTTGAGTAAGTATTTAAAACTTTTCTCAGTATCTCCATCAATATTATTGTAATTTGATTAATCTTTATCCCTTTTCTAATGCGAAAATTAAATGTCAGCTAAGCCTAAGACTTTCACATAAAAAAAAAAATCAAGTCAATATGGAACAATTCAAGCATGTTATCAGAATGAGACTACACGTACAAGTTCTTACATCCTTGTTGTGGAAGGCAGAATAACAGCTCCCAAAGATGTCCACATGCTAGTCTGTGGAACCTGCATATATGCTATTTTGCATGGCAGAAAGGACTTTGCAAATGCGATTAAGGGTCTTGAAATGGAAAGATTCTCCTGAATTATTCAGGTGGGCCCATAGTAATCACAAGTGTCTTCATTAAGAAGGAGACAGGCAAGTCAAAGAGAAAAGTACATAAGATGAGAAAAAGAGAGTTCCAAGTGATAAAGGGTCATAATTCAAGGAAGCACACAGCCTCTAGAAACTGGAAAAGACAAGGAGATGGATTCTCCCCTATATTCTCCAGAAGGAAGGTAGCCCTGCCAACACCTGATATTAGTACACTGAGACTGATTGTGGATCTCCATATCTGTACTGTTTTAACTCACTTAATTTGTAGTAGTTTGTTACAGCACCACTAAAAAACTTGCAGACATACCTTTCTGAATCATATGACGATTAGCTTTTTTCTGACTGCAGTATAGTTGCTTTACCATGTTGTGTTCATTTCTATTGTACAGTAAAGTAAATCGGCTATACAAATACGTGTACCCCCTCTTTTTTGGATTTCCTTCCCATCTAGGTCACTACAGAGCACTGAGTAGAGTTCCCTGTGCTATGCAGTAGGTTTTCATTAGTTATCTATTTTAGATGTAATAGTAAGTATGTATGTCAGGCCCAATCTCCTAATTCATCCCAACCCACCTTTTTCTCCCTTTGGTATCCATAAATTT
Source organism: Ovis canadensis (assembly GCF_042477335.2). Lineage (NCBI taxonomy): Eukaryota > Metazoa > Chordata > Mammalia > Artiodactyla > Bovidae > Ovis > Ovis canadensis. The sequence continues at coordinate 54,618,935 of NC_091263.1, read as the reverse complement.
GTTCTCTATTTTTGCTTTGCAAATAGGTCCTTCTGTACCATTTTTCTAGATTCCGTAACATGCATTAACATATGATATTTGTTTTTCTCTTTGACTTACTTCACTTTGTATGACAATCTGTAGGTCCATCCATGTCTCTGCAAATGGCACAGTTTCATTCCTTTTTGTATATTCCACTCTATATATGTAGGGGTGGTTAGATGTTAAATTACATCTGAATGTAAGATCATCATTTAAATAAAGAAAAAAAGGTGTCTTTTCATACTAGTCTTTTTAAAATCTTGAGAAAATGAAATGTTCCTTTTGTGAAGGCAAAGGGAAGAGGAAGGCAGCATGGCACGAGGGGAAGTCTTACCTTTCAGAGAGCTCAGGACATTGTCTATAAAAATGGGGATACTATGAATTTAAAAGACTGCTATGAGTGTAACTCATACAAAATCTACACAAACCCCTACTATCTGGTCCAGTTTCAACAAAGACTCATATTCAAAGAAACACAGATAAGAATCACAATTCAGAGCAACTAAAATCGTGATGCAAATTTTCAAGATTATAAAGGAGAAAATTTATTAATAACTTCTCAAAAATCTATTCAAAAATCTGTAGCAGTGGTCAAAAAATTCTCCTTTTTCTCTTCTACCCCCTAAAATTGTCCTCATCACCACTCTATCGCCTGGTGACGCTCCCTCTCCCCTCCAGATCTCAGTCCTTAAACACATACATGTGTATTTCTCAAGTAGGGACTGGGGTGCCACTAAACCCCTATGATGCATAGGACAGCCTCCAAAACAAAGAACTATTTGGCACAAGACATCAAGGTGTCAAGGATGTAGATGAGTCTCTCCATTTCTTGATTTTCTTTTCATTTTGGAACACCTGGACCCTGCACCACAGAGGTAGCTCCCTAACCAATGCAGCAGCCTTCCTCTTTTAGAAACAGGGGAAGGAAATCACCCACAACCTCTTATCATTCAATGTATTTTCTTTATCCCTATCCTGTAAGAATAAATATAAAGTTCCCAGCATGGTTGTTCAAACCATGGATGGTAATGGGTGCTCAAAAATTATTAGTTCCCAACCCTTTTCCAGAAGGGAATGGAGGATCCAATTTATTCTTAATATGGTGTCCCCAACATAATAGCATCTCCCTACTGTGTCCTCCCACCACAAAGTCACCTCAGATTTTTGAATAGTTAAATTATAGACACTGTTCATCTGCTAAAAAGGAGTAATACATTCCCCAGGAGAATTATGTTTTAGAAATAAGAACATCAGAAAAACAGCAGAGAAGAGGATTACTGAAATCCGGTGTTCGGCTGCTGAATACCGAAGGCTTCAGTTAATATGTTTCGATATTTAAAATAAACAAAAATTTTATCAAGTTACAGTCAGAATGCATAAGAAGGGAAATGATTTATACCTGTTTTCAAAAATGTCTCATTTTTATTGTGATGACCATGAAGCTCTTAAAATTTGTCTGAATGTATAGAATTTCAATTTGTATAGATTTTTTTACATTGAAATCATATACCATTGTAACTATTTTCCAGTGTACAGTGTAGTGGCATTGTGTACAATCACATCATTGGGTAAACATCAACATCATCTATGCTCAGAACTTTTTTCATCTTATAAAACTAAAACAATAAATCCCTACTTCCCCTCCCCCAGTCCTGGCAGTTACCATCCCATTTTCTGTCTCTATAAATTTCATTATTCTAGGTACCTCCTATAAATTGAATCATACAGTGTTTGTCCTTTTATGACTGGTTTAATTTCACTTAATGTCCTCAAGTTTTATCTATGTTGTAGCACGTGACAGGATTGCATGTATCTACTACATTTTGTTTATCTATTCATTCATCAGTGGACACTTGGGTTGCTTCCACCTTTTGTCTATTGTGAATTATACTGCTAGGAATATGGCATATTTTTTTAAATGCATGTCACAACGATTGTGTTTATATTTATACATGTTTAAGGAAAGTTAAGGAAAGTTATGACCAACCTAGACAGCATAATCAAAAGCAGAGACATTACTTTGCCAACAAAGGTCCGTCTAGTCAAGGCTATGATTCTTCCAGTAGTCAAGTATGGATGTGAGAGTTGGACTATAAAGAAAGCTGAGCACCAAAGAATTGATGCTTTTGAACGGTGGTATTGGAGAAGACTCTTGAGAGTCCCTTGGACTGCAAGGAGATCCAACTAGTCCATCCTAAAGGAAATCAGTCCTGAATATTCATTGGAAGAACTGATGCTGAAGCTGAAACTCCTGATGCGAAGAGCTGACTCATTTGAAAAGATCCTGATGCTTGGAAAGATTGAAGGTAGGAGGAGAAGGGGATGACAGAGGATGAGAGGTTGGATGGCATCACCGACTCAATGGACATGAGTTTGGATGAACTCTGGGAGGTGGTGATGGACAGGGAGGCCTGGCATGCTGCGGTTCATGGGGTCACAAAGAATCGGACACGACTGAGCAACTCAACTGAAACTGAAAACATGAAATTCAAGTTTTACTTTACTGGCTGGTCAAATATTGCAACGAGTTAAGTGTTTTGAAACAAAATTAAATAAAACAGCATCAACTAGAGATGACATAAGTACAGTAAAGTCAAGAATATCTGTACAGTATTTTAAGGGTTAAAAGGATGTTGCTCTTTAGTGAGTATGGCCACATACAACTCTGGGTGAGTAACTTCATCTTCCAATAATAGTTTTCACTTTTTATTGAGTAGTTACTAAATAGCAGATTTTTTCCAGAGTTTGTTGTGGTCCACACAATCAAAGGCTTTAGTATAGTCAATAAAGCAGAAGTAGATGTTTTTCTGGAACTCTCTTGCTTTTTTGATGATCCAACGGATGTTGGCAATTTGATCTCTGCTTCCTCTGCCTTTTCTAAATCCAGCTTGAACATCTGGAAGTTCATGGTTCACGTACAGTTGAAGCCTAACTTGGAGAATTTTGAACATTACTTTACTAGCATGTGAGATGAGTGCAATTGTATGGTAGTTTGAGCGTTCTTTGGCATTGCCTTTCTTTGGGATGGGAATGAAAACTGCCCTTTTCCAGTCCTGTGGCCACTGATGAGTTTTCCGAATTTGCTGGCATATTGAATGCAGCACTTTCACAGCATCAACTTTTAGGATTTGAAATACTCAATTGGAATTCCATCACCTCCACTACTTTTGTTTGTAGTGATGCTTCCTAAGGCCCACTTGACTTCGCATTCCAGAATGTCTTAGCTCTAGGTTGGTGATCACACTATGGTGATTATCTGGGTCGTGAAGGTCTTTTCTGTATAGTTCTGTGTATTCTTGCCACCTCTTCTTAGTATCTTCTGCTTCTGTTAGGTCCATACCATTTCTGTCCTTTACTGTGCCCATCTTTGCATGAAATATTCCCTTGGTTTCTCTAATTTTCTTGAAGAGATCTCTAGACTTTCCCATTCTATTGTTTTCCTTTATTTCTTTGCACTGGTTGCTGAGGAAAGCTTTCTTATCTCTCGTTGATATTCTTTGGAACTCTACATTCAAATGGGTATATCTTTCCTTTTCTCGTTTGCCTTTCGCTTCTCTTCTATTTACAGCTATTTGTAAAGCCTTCGCAGACAACCGTTTTGCCTTTTTGCATTTCTTTTTCTTGGGGATGGTCTTGATCCCTGCCTCCTGTACAATGCCATGAACCTCCATACATAGTTGGCTTAAAGCTCAACATTCAGAAAACTAAGATCATGGCATCTGGTCCCATCACTTCATGGCAAATAGATGGGGCAACAGTGGAAACAGTGACAGACTTTATTTTCTGTCTGAAATCACTGCAGATGGTGACTGCAGCCCTGAAATTAAAAGATGGTTGCTTCTTGGAAGAAAAGTTACAACCAACCTAAATAGCATATTAAAAAGCAGAGACATTACTTTGCTAACAAAGCTCTCAAGGCTATTGTTTTTCTAGTAGTCATGTGTGGATGTGAGAGTTGGACTATAAAGAAAGTTGAGTACCAAAGAATTGATGCGTTTGAACTGTGGTGTTGGAGAAGACTCTTGAGAGTCCCTTGGAGTGCAAGGAGATCCAACCAGTCCATCCTAAAGGAAATCAATCCTGAATATTCATTAGAAGGACTGATGCTGAAGCTGAAACTCCAATCCTTTGGCTACCTGATGTGAAAAACTGACTCATTTGAAAAGACCCTGATGCTGGGAAAAATTGAAGGTAGGAGGAGAAGGGGATGACAGAGGATGAGATGGTTGGATGGCATCACTAACTCAATGGACATGAGTTTGAGTAAACTCCAGGAGCTGGTGATGGACAGGGAGGCCTGGCATCCTGCAGTCCATGGGGTCACAAAGAGTCTGACATGACTGAGCGACTGAACTAAACTGAAACAGCAGATGTTGAAATAGACACTGACATGCATTAACTCTTGAAATGATCATAACAGTGCTATGAGAAATACAGCATTATTATCCCCATTGTACTAAGCCTAGCAGTTGAGATAAGTAGAGCCATACTGCCTAGGTCTAAATCATAACTCCTTTACCTACCAGCTATAAAACCCTGGTTAAGGTAATTAACTGTGCACTGACATCCTCAAAGGTAAGATAGAAATGATATTATCTAATATGCTGTTATAAGGATTGAAACAATGCATGTGAATTCTTGTTTCAGGACCTTGCATATATTTAGTACTCAATATATATTACATGTTAATATTTGCATCTACTCTTCATAGAGTGAATACAGTATTTGCAACCTACTCTTAATTTAGCTTAATCCAAACATAATTAAGAAATTTTGGGATTCTCAAGGTTGATATTTATGTCAAGCATAGGTCATCAAAGCTCTATGAAATTATATTTTTGGAAAGCTCTATACCTTTGGATCTAACCTAACAAGGTTAGGTTTCATCAAACAATATCATGCCCTAATTCCCTAAACCCCATTCAACAGAAAGGAAACATGACCAGTGTATGTGTGCAGTGTTAGTCGCTAAGTCATGTCCAACTCTTTGCAACCCCATGGACTGTAGCCTGCCAGGCTCCTCTGTGCATGTAATTCTCTAGGCAAGAATACTGGAGTGGGTAGCCATTCCCTTCTTCAGAAGACCTTCCTGACCCAGGGATCAAACTCAGGTCTCCCACATTGAAGCAGCTTCCTTATTGTCTGAATCAACTGATTGGATACATGTGCAAGATAAAACCTTTTCATAAGGATTGTTTTCTGCTGAGTTAGTAAGCTACTCTTTGAAAAATAATTTCCACTCCCTCCAGCAAGAAATCCCTAGACACTTCCCTGGTGGTCCAGTGTCTAAGACTCCATGCTCCCAAAGCAGGGGTACTGGGTTCGATCTCTGGTCAGGTAACTAGATCCAACTTGCCACGACTAAGACCTGGCACAGCCAAATAAATTATTTGATTTTTTTTTTAAAGAAATCCCTAGATGGCCTCTGTACAGAGATGACTCTTGGTCAAGTGTATCAATGGTCAAATGCTTCCTATCTCTTCACCATTATGAATGAAAGAGCTGGCATATTGAAGTTTTGCTCACCAGAAGAGCATGCACAAAGCCTGCAACAGACGGATTTAACACCCTCTGACTTCCCGAATTCTAGGCCTTTTCATGTGCCATTTCATCCACCAGGCATATCCTTCCTTGCCGTGGAACTACTATCCATCTTTCAAGGCCCAGTTCCGACACCATGTTCCTCCATGAAATCTTCTAAAGCCTAGCAATTTGTAGGGTTCTTTCTCTGTTCAGCTGCAATAGTATTAATTCATGCATATCTATTGATCTTTATCATATACTTCCTTGCTTGATTTGCATATGTCTGTCTAGGAAACTTGCCTTTTTCATCTCCAGAATCCTCCTAGTGCTTAACTCGGCATGGTACAGATGCTCAACAAACATTGACTGGTGGATGCTATCTACAGACCATCTGCAGCTAGGTACTACCTGTGAAATTGAATCTGGTAATTTAATGCATTTATCCCATTCATATACCCCACAATCACCCTCCGAGTCACCGTTAGATTGATTTATTTTGAACAGATTATTTATTTTGGATTATTTTCATGCTGTTTGAACCTCCTTGGTCAGAAAAATGTGAAAATGAGAAACGCAGAAAATCAGGAGCATCTTTGTTTCCCCAGATGGAAAAATCTTCTCACATTTGATTCAGTGCTATTTTTAATGACTTAAAGAATGGAAAAACAGACATCGACTGGATGACTTCAATAGTATGCTGTGAAGCTTCCTGAAGATAAATAATCAAAAAACAGATGATTTCAAAAGTCATTATGAATAATCTCAATGGACGCTGAACTGGGCCAGATGTCATTGCAAATAAACAAGTTTGCATAGGAAGACTGGTTGGAGATACTCAAACATGGACCAATACCAATTTGCAACTTCTGTGAAGAGAAAGTGGATGGCCTTTTGGATTTATCAAAGCTATTTATAAAGTCCATGAGGCTATGAATTAAGCATAAAGAATTAGAGAATTGGCAAGATATGAAAATCCATTGGCTGATGCTACCCAGAACTGAGGAGCTCACCTTAAGTGTTGAAAGGTATCCCTCTACTTTACCTTGAAGGACTAAGTGATACATAATACTCAAGGAAGAAAGTCACACACAATCAAAGATGGGAATCATCAGCTTCACTATAAACCAAGATGTCAATTGGCAAGCAATATTTGTCATGAATAATTAAATCTAGAATTGGCTGAAGTCAGATTCCAAGTAATTCCTTAATGTAAAATCAAATTCACTGAATAACCTCCAGGGAACTTCCCCATGTGTTAGATGGAAATCAGAGTCCCAGGGTTTTGGACATGGCTCTTGGAAAGAAAACAAGCTGGCTACATTTCTGATGTTATCACCATAGAGTCCTGCCCACAATCTCAGTGGGTTAGATGCCCAATATTTCTATTTTTCTCAAGTTGAAATCGTATACGTATCAAATGATCATTGTACTTTAACCAGTTCAGCATATTCTATTAAAGACATTTGTACTGGAACAGCTCATACAACTCAGCAACAACAACAAACAGATAACTGGGTTTCCCTGGTGGTCTAGTGGTTAAGAACCCACCTGCCAATGCATAGGACATGGGCTTGATCCCTAGTCCAGGATTATTCCACGTGCTGCGAGGCAACTAAGCCCAGGCAACTAGTGAGCCTGTGAGCCCCAGCTGCTAGGCCTGCTTGCTGCAACTACTGAAGCCTGTGCACTCTGCAGCCTATGCGTCACAACAAGAGAAGCCACTGCAATGAGAAGCCTCCCCACTACAACTAGAGAGTAGCCCCCACTTGCCACAATTAGAGAAAGCCTGAACATAGCACGGAAGACCCGGAATAGCCAAAAATAAATAAATAAATACAATTAAAGTGGGCAGATTCTAAAAGAGATTTCTCCAGTACATCCTCATTTAATTTAAATACTATTGTCAATTCCTATTAAAAAGAAGACAAATTTAAACTGGGATCATGTTGAATTTATAGATAGAGTGGTATGAATTGACATCCTAATAATATTTAATGTTACAACCCATGAACATGGTATTTGTATGTCCATTTATTTAGGTCTTTAAAATATCAGCAATATTTTCATTGCAAAAGTCTTGGATAGCGTTAGCAGATTTCCAAGAAGTTTGTGTTTAGGAGCACTACTGTACATGGAATTTAAATTTTATTTTTTATTTGCAACCCTGGTGGCTCAGATGGTAAAGAATCTGCCTGCAAAGCAGCAGACCCACATTTGATCCATGAGTTGGGAAGATCCCCTAAAGAAGGAATTGGCTACCCACTCAAGCATTCTTGCCTGGAGAACCCTCATGGACAGAGGAGCCTGGCACAGTCTACTGGGTCGCAAAGAGTTGGATACAACTGAGTGACTAACATTTTCACTTCAGCATATAAATGCCCCATTTGGTCATGATATCTGATCCTTTTTATATTGTTGCATTCAATTTGCTTATTTTTGGATAACAATTTTTGCATCAACACTTCTGAGGGATATTGATCTGTAACTTTTTTTTAGTAATGTCTTTCTCGGGTTTGGGTATTAAGGTTATGCTGACCTCATAAAATGAGTAAGGATGTATTCTCTCCTCTCTTTCTTGAGAGAGATTGTATAATAGTGGTTTTATATCTTCCCTAAGTGTTTGATACCATTCACCAGTGAAATCATCTGGGCTTAGGGAGTATTTTATTTGTGGGAAGAACTTTGATAATATATTTCATTTCTCTAAGAGAAAACTATCAAGATTTTCTGTTTTGTCTTGTACTAGTTTAGGTAAATTGTATTTTTCATAAAATTATCAGTTTCATCCAGCCTGTTGAATTTGTTGGCATAAAGTTTTTTATAATATTATATTATCCTTTTATTGCCTGTGGGATCTGTAACAAAAATATCTATTTAAATCCTGATGTTGGTGATTTGTGTTTTGTTTTTCCATTGATCATTCTAGCTAGGGCGTCATCAATTTTGTTGATCAATTTCAAGACTCAACTTCTTGATTGGTTAATTCTCCTTATTCTTTATCTGTTTTTATTTTACTGATCCCTTATCTTTTATTTTCCCCCTTTTGTAGTGTGTGTGTGTGCATGCGTGTGTTAGTCAGTCACGTCCAACTCTTTGTGACCCCATTGTCTGTCCATGGAATTCTCCAGGCAAGAATAATGGAGTGGGTTGCCATTCCCTTCTCCAGGGGATCTTCCTGACCCAGAGATTGAACCCAGATCTCCTGCATTGCAAGAAGATTCGTTACTAACTGAGATACCAAGGAAGATCCCCTTTTTTTCTTTAGTCTAGCTATTTGTAAATATATGATTTTTGGTCACTGATGAAAAGTGAAAGTGAAAGTCATATCCAACTCTGCAACCCCATGAACTACACAGTCCGTAGAATTATCCACGCCAGAATACTGGAGTGGTAGCTTTTCCCTTCTCCAAGGGATCTTCCCAACCCAGGGATCAAACCTAGGTCTCCCACATCACAGGCAGATTCTTTACCAGCTGAACCACAAGGGAAACACAAGAATGCTGGAATGGGTAGCCTATCCCTTATCCAGGGGATCTTCCCAACCCAGGAATCAAACCACGGTCTCCTAAATTGCAGGCAGATTCTTTACCAACTGAGCTATGAGGGAAGCCCTTTGGTCACTGATATAAACATTTAAAGTTTTATCTTTTCACCTAAATGCTGTTTTGGCTTCATCCTACAAATACCTGTTCAGTTCAGTTCAGTCGCTCAGTCATGTTCGACTCTTTGTGACCCCATGGACTGCAGCATGCCAGGCTTCCTTGTCCATCACCAACTCCTGGAGCTTACTCAAATTCATGTCCATTGAGTCGGTGATGCCATCCAACCATCTCATCCTCTGTCGTCCCCTTCTCCTCCTACCTTCAATCTTTCCCAGCATCAGGGTCTTTTCCAATGAGTCAGTTCTTTGCATAGGAGGCCAAAGTATTGGAGTTTCAGCTTCAGCATCAGTCCTTTAATGAATATTAAGGACTGATTTCCTTTAGGATGGACTGGTTGGATCTCCTTGCAATCCAAGGGACTTTCAAAAGTCTTCTCCACACCACAGTTCAAAAGTATCAATTCTTCGGTGCTCAGCTTTCTTTATAGTCCAACTCTCACATCCATACATGACTACTGGAAAAACCATAGCTTTGACTATACAGACCTTGGTCGGCAAAGTAATGTCTCTGCTTTTTAATATGCTGTCTAGGTTGGCCATAGCTTTTCTTTTAAGAAGCAAGCATCTTTTAATTTCAGGGCTGCAATTACCATCTGCAGTGATTTTGTGCCCAGGAAAATAATGTCTCTCACTGTTTCCATTGTTTCCCCATCTAGTTGCCATAAAGTGATGGGACTGGATGCCATGATCTTAGTTTTCTGAATGTTGAGTTTTAAGCCAACTTTTTCACTCTCTTCTTTCACTTTCATCAAGAGGGTCTTTAGTTCTTTGCTTTCTGCCATAAGTGTGGTGTCATCTGCATATCTGAGGTTATTGATATTTCTCCCGGCAATCTTGATTCCAGCTTGTGCTTCATCCAGACAGTAACAAATACCTGTTACATGTTCTTTATCATATAGTTCAAAGTATTTTCTACTTTTCTCTGTAATTTCTTCCTTGACTCATGAATTATTTAGAAGTATGCTGTTTAATTTTTGAATATTCAATATTTTCCTGATATTCTATTGTTATTAATTTTAAAATTAATTCCTCTGCAGTCAGAAAACATCTTTGCATGATTTAATTTCCTATACACTTATTGAGACTTGTTTTATGACCTAGCTTATGGTCTATTTTTAAGAAAGTATAGTGAGACCTTGAAAAGAATGTGTACTCAGCATTTCCTTGTATATTCCTATTATTAATCAGACCAAGGTGGTTGGTAGTGTTGTTACTCTACATCTTTACTAAATATTTTGGTCTAGTTTTTGTTTCAGTTCTTATGATAGAGTATTAAAAATTAGACCTCTAGCTGTAAAATTATCTTTCTCCCTTTAATTCTGTCCTTGTTCCCTCATGTATTTTGAAGCATAGAAATAAGAAACAGCAGGATATAGTTAGGAAATCTTCATTCAAAGCTGGGTAAGGCTGGGCATGGAGCAATGTTAGAGCTATTAATTTTCATCTTTATTAAATAATGGTTGCATGGGTAGCAATAACAACATTATCATGCTGTTCCCAGCTCAGCCTGTAAAACTTTATTACAATAAAAATAGTGTTATCAGGAGAATCTGCAGGCACTTCTGGAACAAAATAACATTAGATGGAGTTTAAATGAGATTCTTTATAGAAGATTATCTTAAAATGTATAAACACAAGTAGGAGTTATAATCATCATCATCATTATAAAATCATAGTCCTCTTCTATCCAATTCCATCCTAAAAAAGGTTATGTTCTATCAAGACTTTAGTATTCTTAAAGTTTATTAGAGCCATTTTTAAAACTCTTTAAAGAGTCATTATGGTGTTAGTCAAGAGGAGTTCTTCTCTATGAAAAAAAAGGGGAGTGGAAGATAAAAATATTCTGAAAATTGCAAAAGGTACATTATATGAATATAATATTTGATAATAAATTAAATAAGTTTATACATAAGCATATGGAAAGCTGAGTAGGATATACTGGTAAATTTTTTAAAAACAGTTGTAGAACAATACATAATGTTGTTTTTTAAAAATTCATGTCTATAAATGCATATTTATATTTGTATAGGCCTAGATCAAGAATTAGGCTTTCCTGGTAGGTCAGCTGGTAAAGAATCCACCTGCAATGTGGGAGACCTGGGTTCGATCCCTGGGTTGGGAAGATCCCCTGGAGAAGGGAAAGTCTGCCCACTCCAGCATTCTGGAGAATTCCATGGACTGTATAGTTGGACATGACTGACTGACTTGCACAGATCAAAAATTAAGTTATTAATTGTGGGCAGCTCTGTGACGGGGTCTTTTAGGATGGAAAACTGGCTGGGGTACAAGGGATGCGAATGAGAGAGGGGCACTTTTCCTTTTAACTTCGTGTCGTTTTATATTATTTGTATTCTTTCTTACAGTGAACATGCATTGTTAAACAATATTTTTTATTTAAAGATTTGAACAAATCTTTATCCTGTGTCTCTCACTGACCACTCCATCCAACTAGGTCCTGATTCAATGTTGCTCTGACTAGGGAGCCCCATGTGTCTTCCTCCATTATGCTTCTGTAGAACTTGTGACCCCCCTGAGCCAATTTAATTTAATTAATCTAATAAATGACAGCACAGGAGAAGGTTCTTTTAACAATTTAATTTAAATGGACCTAGGTTCTTTCCATCTTTCTGCTCTGCCATTTCCAGTGTATCAGTGAAAGGTATAAGAAAGCTGCTACAGTAGCAAAAAAGCAACAGTGTCAAAAAGCAGGAAGAAAGATTTCTTTCAATCATTTCTTTCTTCATCCCAGAAAATATCCCCAGAAAAAAATAATTTAATTTAAGCCATTTTTTATTTGCACAAATAACAATTGATCAAAAAGGTGGAAAATATGCAAACATAAGTTAAATTTTCTAATACTAGGACAGAGCAGAATCTTGAATAAAAACAAAGAGGAATTCTTCAGTGAATTTACCTCTAAATTCCAAGGCTAGATAAGATTACTGGAGTATTTTTTTCAGAAGTACATGAAAATAATCTGGTCTGAAATTAATGATAATTATACCTTATAACCTGTTTGTTTTATTGAATTTTTAATCAAACTTAAAAATAAGCAAATACAGAGCTACCTCCTGAGCATTGCAGCAGAAAAGCAACCTTCTCCTGTGCTGTCATTTATTAGATTAATTAAATTAAATTGGCTCAGGGGGGTCACAAATTCTACAGAAGCATAAAGGAGGACGACACATAGGGCTCCCTAGTCAGAGCAACATTGAATCAGGATTTAGTTGGATGGAGTGGTCAGTGAAAGACACAGGATTTGCTTGCAGACTGTAGCATCTTTAAGCAAATTCATTTTATCCCAATAAGCTATGCCAGCCTGCTCGAGTGTGGTCTATTAAAATGTAAAGTGATTAGATAACAAAAAGTGCAATTACCACTGGGTCAAAAAGCAGACAGTTTTAGTTGCCGACCTAACAGCCATTTTCCTACCCTCTTTCTTGCCGGCAGAGCCTTCCTGTATTCCAAAGGAAGCTGAAAATCCAGATGTGTAATATCAGAGCCTCCTTGAAGTTAAGGTATATTGTGACTCAGGCCCGTCCAGTAAGACTGAAAGGGCAATATTTTCTGAGATGAGGAAAGAAATGATTGAAATAAATCTTTCTTCCTGCTTTTTGACACTGTCGCTTTTTGCTACTGTAACAGCTTTCTTATACCTTTCACTGATACACTGGAAACGGCAGAGCAGAAAGATGGGAAGAACCTAGGTCCATAAATCAGCTAGAGAACTCCATCTTGAAATCACGTACTTCCGTACTTCTATTTTGCTTTGGGAGATAGAGTAGTCTGTGGTCAGATCAGGTGTTGACCAGAAATTGGGGGCAAATAGGAAAGGTCAGGTGTTCTCCACCTCTTTGACACAGCTTAGAAAATGGCTACATTGTTGCAGCAGAGGTATCAGATATGTGAACAGGGAAAGCTCCTGAGTCATCCATTGCAGTCTAGGAAGGTACTGGAGACAAGGCAGCTGGAAATGGCAAATGAAATCCCCACAGGGCAGCCGGCTTCCCATCCCAAGACGGGGTTGCATTTACAAGGGGGAATTACATCTGTCAGGCCAATCAGGAATGAGATAAAACCTACTTACCTGGTTGTTTAAAGCAGATGCCGGTTCCATCCAATCTACCTCTGTGCAAGTCATTCTCTGTGCAGAATTTCTCACTGTTGTCGTCAAGATCACACATCCTCCATGGTTTCACTAAGAATCCTCACAGCCTTCTTCTATGATCCCAAAGAGGTAACTCTGTACCTCACTGTTACTCCAGCTGATGGCTCTAACTCCTGGGCAATAATAATATAATAATGGAATAGCTAGCGTTTATGGAGCACTCATTCCATGCCAGGTGATATTTTAAGTGCTTTACTGTGTGTGTCTGTGTGTGTATGTTCAGTCTCTCAGTCATGTCCGACTCTTTGCGACCCTATGGACCATAGCCCCCCAGGCTTCTCTGTCCCTGGATTTTCCAGGTGAGATCACTGGAGTAGGTTGCCATTTCCTTCTCCAGAGGATCTTCCCAACGCAGGGACTGAACTCGCATCTCTTGCATCTCCTGCATTGGCTGGCGGATTATTTACCAGCTCACAACAATTCAATAAAAAGGATTCTATACAGGTGAGGAAATTAAGGTGCTGAGTAACCTGCCCAGCTCATATGTAGGGGGTAGCAGAGCAGAGCTACAATCCCTGGCAGTTTGGCTCCAATGCCTGCATATCCAGCCCCTACACAAAACTGCCTCATAGAAATAAGCCTGCTTCAGAAGGAAGAGGCGGAAATGAGGAATTAGTCCAAAGAACAGATGTGTAGAAGTGACAGTGTAGGAAGTCAGAGAGGCTCCAAGTGTAAGAAATAACACTGGGAAAAATGACTAACAATGTGAGAGATTTTCCCCGTGTCACCAAATCATTCTAAGCGCAATCCTCCATATTTCCACTTTTTTCTGAAAAAGCAGAGCAGGCACCACTGTAGTCAAAATATCTCCCTCACCAACCTGCCAAGGTCACCAACCTCTTCTCCCGAAACTCCTACTTTTATGCTGTCCGTTCCTTCATTACTCTTTGTTTAATCATGTATTTATCATCTGATAGACTTCAGGTGTAGGTTGCGGTTTTACTTATTGTTTTGGAGACACTAGACTGTGTCAAGGACTTGGTTTTAGTTTTCTTAAACACAAAGGAGCCACAACAGTGAGAAGATATATAAGAAATGTCCCTTTTTCCTAGTGTTTGTCTCACCTAAGCTCACAGTCAACATAACACTAGTCCCCAAACATTAACTCTCTCCAGCAACACCCACTCACATCCACTTTTCCTGAAGCACCAAACAGACTATATCAGAAGTGGTTTCAGTAGAACTTCCCTTAAGATAGTGATTGTCAGCACCAAGTACTGTTAGGATCACCTGGGGAGCTTAAAAAAAAAAGGACAAATAGAGTGGATGCCAGTCCCAGGTCAATCACATCAGAATCTTTGGAGGAGGAACCAAATAAAAAGAGAGTCCAGAGATAAATAAGGATAGAATTGAACAAGCCTATACATTTCTAGTCAATTGATTTTTGACAAAGGTGCTGTTGCTGCTGCTGCTGCTAAGTCACTTCAGTTGTGTCCGATTCTGTGTGACCCCATAGACGTCAGCCCACCAGGCTCCCCCGTCCCTGGGATTCTCCAGGCAAGAACAGTGGAGTGGGCTGCCATTTCCTTCTCCAATGCATGAAAGTGAAAAGCGAAAGGGAAGTTGCTCAGTCATGTCTGACTCTTTGCGACCCCACGGACCACAGCCTACCAGGCTCCTCTGTCCATGGGATTTTCCAGGCAAGAGTACTGGAGTGGGGTGCCATCGCCTTCTCCAGACAAAGGTGCTAAGACCATTCACTGAAGAAAGAATAGTCTCTTCAAAAATTGATCCTGGTAAAACTGATTACCCACATGCAAAAGAATTAAGTTGGACTTTTGACTCATGCCATATACAAAAATGAACTCAAAATGAGTTAAAGACCTAAAGAGCTAAAACTATAAAACCTAGAAGAAAACATAGGAGTAAATCTTGATGACTTTGACAATGTTTTCTTAGATATGACACCAAAAGCACAAGCAACAAAAATAACCAAAAATAAACTGAACTTTATCAAAAGAGTTGAGAAGACAGCCCACAAAATGGGAGAAAATATTTGAAGATCATATATGTGACAGGAGTTTATTTAATGCCCAGAATATATAAAGAATACTTATAAACTCAACAACAGAAGGACAAACAACCCAATTTAAAAATAGCAAAGGACTTGAAAAGATGTCTTCAAAGAAGACATACAAATGGCCAACAAGCACATAAAAAAATGCTCAGTGTCATTAGTCATTAAAGAAATACAAATTAACACCACAATGAGATCACATCCACTAGGTTGGTCACAACCCTTAGAAAAGGAAAATAAATGTTGACAGGAATATGAGGAAATTGGAACACCCGTGCATTGTCATTGGGAATGTAAAATGCTATAGCCACTATGGAAACCAGTTTGGTGCTTCCTCAGAAACTTAAACATAAAATTGCTACATGATCTAGCATTTCCAGTCCAAGGTATATACCCAAAGGAATTAAACACAGATATTCAAACTAATAGGAGAAGGCAATGGCAACCCACTCCAGTACTCTTGCCTGGAAAATCCCATGGACAGAGGAGCCTGGTAGGCTGCAGTCCATGGGGTCTCTAGGAGTTGGACACGACTGAGAGACTTCACTCTCACTTTTCACTTTCATCAATTGGAGAAGGAAATGGCAACCCACTCCAGTGTTCTTGCCTGGAGAATCCCAGGGACGGGGGAGCCTGGTGGGCTGCCATCTATGGGGTCGTACAGAGTCGGACACGACTGAAGCGACTTAGCAGCAGCAACATTCAAACTAATACTTGTATGAGAATGATCACAGTACCACTGTTCAATGCAGCCAAAAGGTGGAACGAACCCAATGTTCATCAACAGATGAATGGACAAACAAAATATGAGCTAAATGTTCAGTGGAATATTACCCAGTTACAGAAAGGCATGAAGTACTGATACATGCTACAACATAGATAATCTCAAAAACATACTAAATGAAAGAAGCTAGACACGAAAGAAATATCCAGAGTAAGCAACTCCATAGAGACAGAGAGCAGATCAGTGGTTGACAGGAGCTGGGCATATGGTGGAATGGGGATTAACTGTTTAATGGGTACAGAGTTTCCTTCTGGGGTGATGAAAATGTTCTAGAACTAGATAGAGGAGACTATTGCACAAGATTCTGAACATACTAAATTTGACTAAATTGCACACTTTAAAATAGTTAATGGTTAACTTTCTGTTGTATAAATTTTACCTCAATTTTTTTTTGCAGAATTGATTAATCTCCAACAAAATCATAAAGTATACCCTTAATGGTCTTCTGTTCTACCAGATAGAATTTAATTTCATCTGGCTAAATCCTATCAGATAAAAATACACAAAATCTCTGCCTCCTATGAGTGATGAAATGTCCCTGACAGTGTCAAGTCAGTTTAAAACTGAAATAAACAACATTTAGGAACACCTTTCCTATTTCTAAATTTGAGATAGTTTTTTGTTGACTTACATGTAGAGTTCACATTATCAGTTCAGACTTCACCTTAATGAGAGTTATTTTCACCTTTGGAAAGGGGTGCTTTTTTTTTTTTTTTTTTTTACTCAACTGGCCTCATTTGGGGCCTCCCCAATCAGTTAGAAATGTTGAACATACTGAAACTTGGAAGGGAAAATATTAGTGTCCGGATAATACTAATCTCACACGACAGTGAAGTAATGCTCAAAATTCTCCAAGCCAGGCTTCAGCAGTACGTGAACCGTGAACTTCCTGATGTTCAAGCTGGTGTTAGAAAAGGCAGAGGAACCAGAGATCAAACTGCCAACATCCACTGAATCATGGAAAAAGCAAGAGTTCCATTTATAAATAAAAACATCTATTTCTGCTTTATTGACTATGCCAAAGCCTTTGACTGTGTGGATCACAATAAACTGTGGAAAATTCTGAAAAAGATGGGAATACCAGACCACCTGACCTGCCTCTTGAGAAAACTATATGCATGTCAGGAAGCAACAGTTAGAACTGGACATGGAACAACAGAGTAGTTCCAAATAGGAAAAGGAGCACATCAAGGCTATATATTGTCACCCTGCTTATTTAACTTCTAAGCAGAGTACATCATGAGAAACGCTGGGCTGGAAGAAGCACAAGCTGGAATCAAGATCGCCAGGAGAAATATCAATACCCTCAGATATGCAGATGACACCACCGTTATGGCAGAAAGTGAAGAAGAACTAAAGAGCCTCTTGATGAAAGTGAAAGAGCAGAGTGAAAAAGTTAGCTTAAACTTCAACATTCAGGAAACGAAGATCATGACATCTGGTCCCATCACTTCATGGGAAATAGATGGGGAAACAGTGGAAACAGGATCAGACTTTATTTTGGGGGGCTCCAAAATCACTGCAGATGGTGATTGCAGCCATGAAATTAAAAGACGCTTATTCCTTGGAAGGAAAGTTATGACCAACCTAGATAGTATATTCAAAAGCAGAGACATTACTTTGCCAACAAAGGTCCGTCTAGTCAAGGCTATGGTTTTTCCAGTGGTCATGTATGGATGTGAGAGTTGGACTGTGAAGAAGGCTGAGCGCTGAAGAATTGATGCTTTTGAACTGTGGTGTTGGAGAAGACTCTTGAGAGTCCCTTGGATTGATTGCAAGGAGATCCAACCAGTCCATTCTGAAGGAGATCAGCCCTGGGATTTCTTTGGAAGGAATGATGCTGAAGCTGAAACTCCAGTACTTTGGCCACCTCATGCGAAGAGTTGAATCATTGGAAAAGACTCTGATGCTGAGAGGGATTGAGGGCAGGAGGAGAAGGGGACGACCGAGGATGAGATGGCTGGATGGCATCACCGACTCAATGGACGTGAGTTTGAGGGAACTCCGGGAGATGGTGATGGACAGGGAGGCCTGGTGTGCTGTGGTTCATGGGGTCGCAAAGAGTCAACATGACTGAGCGACTGAACTGAACTGAACTGAACTGAAGGATTTTTTCATCATCTTTGGCTGCAAAGAATATAATCAATCTGATTTCGGTGTTGACCATCTGGTGATGTCCATGTGTAGAGTCTTCTCTTGTGTTGTTGGAAGAGGGTGTTTGCTATGACCAGTGCATTCTCTTGGCAAAATTCTGTTAGCCTTTGACCTGCTTTGTTTTGTACTCCAAGGCCAAATTTGGCTGTTACTCCAGTTATCTCTTGACTTCCTACTTTTGCATTCCAGTCCCCTATAATGAAAAGGACATCTTTTTCTGGTGTTAGTTCTAGAAGGTCTTGCAGGTCTTCCTAGACCTGTTCAATTTCAGCTTCTTCAGCTTTACTGATCAGGGCATAGACTTGAATTACTGTAATATTGAATGGTTTGCCTTGGAAATGAACAGTGATCATTCTATCATTTTTGAAACTGAATCCTAGTACTGCATTTCAGGCTCTCTTCTTGACTATGAGGGCTACTCCATTTCTTCTAAGGGATTTTTGCCCACAGTAGTAGATATAATGGTCATCTGAGTTAAATTCACCCATTCCAGTCCATCTTAGTTCGCCGATTCCTAGAATGTCGATGTTCACTCTTGTCATCTCCTGTTTGACCACTTCCAATTTGCCTTGATTCATGGACCTAACATTCCAGGTTCCTATGCAATATTGCTCTTTACAGCATTGAACCTTGGTTCTATCACCAGTCCCATCCACAACTGGGTTTTGTTTTGCTTTTGCTCCATGTACACATAAACACCAAACTTCGCAGACTTTTTCTAAATTTCAGATGGCTTTATACTTCCAGAAAGGCATCCAGATAAAGAATTCCTCTTTTGGCTGCCCCCAAGCCATCAGGAGTGGCCAAATAACCATTTTTAAATGTTCTGTGTGATCTGCCAAACTCATCTGTGAACAAAACCTTCAATATTTATCTTTCATCTTTTTGCAAAGATCTACAGAATGTATAAAATTGCTCTCTTTATTTGTAGATTCCTGAAATGAGGAAATAAAATTGTGAATGGGCAGGAGGAAGCATGAAAGAGGAAAACTTCATAGACTCACTTTTTGGAGCTGTTTCATTATTTTAACTAATAGCCAACTACTGTTAAAAGACATTTATTTTTAAAAACATATACATTTTGCTCCACAACATTTATTCGCTCAGTGTCACTCTTATGTACATAGATTACTGGTTAATGGAGTCTGGAACAGCTTTATTCAGCACGCATTTTAGTTTTAAGCTGAAAACTCAGTGAGCTCTCTAGATCAACTTCTAACTGAAATTAATCTTCACTTTTTTCTTAGGTTGAGTACATTTATAGCCTTCTCTTCCCCTCCCACTTACAAACTCATTATTTTCATCTGCTAATTTACTTTTTAATTACTTATTTCTACCATACTATACAATTAGATTGAATGGTTCTTGACTTAGTAAACGTTGGACTATTTCAGGAAAAAAAAAGTCAGAATGGTATATTTTCTTTTTGACTCTAAAATTAAAAATAAGATTTACTTTGCATGCACCATTAAAGGTGATAAATTTTCCAGCTTCAGTTAAGAATATAGCAGCATCAAATGTCATAGAAATTCTTTCTTTATGCCACTTATTTCATTTTGAAATTTAAAGTAGAAGTTAAGATCTTTTTAAAAAGGTCATGGAGTTGATGAACATAGCTTCTGGAAAGATAAGGAAAGCTACAAAACCAGGGCTAGTAATCAGCTGCCATGCACCAGTACCCAGTGTGGGGTTTCACATAAGGTATCCCTTCTCTTCGGGCTTCCCAGGTGGCTGAGAGGTAACAAATCTGCCTGCCAACACAGGAGACGAAGGTTCGATCCTGGGTAGGGAAGATCCCCTGGAAAAGGAAACGGCAACTCACTCCGGTATTCTTGCCTGGGTAATTCCATGGACAGAGGAACCTGGCGGGCTATAGTCCGTGGGGTTGTAAAGAGTTGGACATGACTGAAGCAACTGAGCAGGCACACGTCCCTTCTCTTTGGGCAGGTGTCCATTCTAATTGATTAGGCATCTCCAGTTTCAATGCTGAAAATCCAACATCCTGGAAACCCTTTTAGTTCTGGGGAAACTGGGACAACTGTTACCCTAATGAACCATTTCAGCAAAACTCAACATTATTAATTTAAAAGCATCTCAAGTCAACATTTTGTATAAACAATTGACCCTCTTCAGGTTTGTAATACACCCCAGAGATTTCTTTTTTAATACCAAAGACAAATTTAAGACAAGAATGGAAATCACATGAGTATCATGTCAGAGAAGCCTGGTAACAGAAAGACTAATTTGCATTGGCATTTGTAATGGAGAAAATTTACATATTACTTGTGAAATTAAAAATAAAGATTGTTTTCAGAGACAGATTTGGAAATATGCCTAAAAGTTGTTAATCTGTGAGAAGTATAGAATAGAATTTCTTCTGAAGCTGAGATGTGTTATTGTTTTAAAATTTGAATTGTATTGATTGGAGTAGATGTAAATTTACGTAGCACAAAAGTTCAAAGGAACAAACAGAAAATGAGCAATGAAGCATCTTTCCTCCCACCGTTGTTTCCCAGCCATTCCACTGCCTAAACAATTGTTATTAATGTCTAATAATTGTCCAGAGATATTTTGTGCAAATATAAACAAGGAAATAGAATTTTTAGAGCATAAAATAATTACTGAAGATGAGATCAGAGCAGTGCAGAGATGCTGAGTTTGGAGTTGAAGGATAAGAGTTAGCCAAGCCGAAAAAGGCAAAGAAGAGCAAAAGAACAGCATGTGTGAAGGGATAGAGTATGAAGTATCTTGGAGCACTTAGGGAACTGCAAGCCTTCAGGTGAGAGCTAAGGTGCAAAAACAAGGGCAGCACTGAGAGATTAATCTGGAGAGCCTGCAAAGCTAACACAATTTTTTCATGATGAAAATATCATTTTCATTTTAAATGAATAAGAACCAAAGAAAAGCAGCTTAAGTCTTCAAGGCGGTGAGGGTGAGGGTCTTGATAGGAAGTTCTCCAAGTCCATTTTGTACAAACCTCTGGATGATATTTTAGATAGTTTGGAGGGGAAGGATATCTACGTTCAAGACCAAACTGAGTTTCTTCCGAGGCTGATATCCATCTCTGTTAAGCGAACCACCAGCAAAGCTTTGGCAACAGTAGACATCAGAGGGAATCATTTCAGCAAGGGCCCCTACTTACATGCAGAGTGCCTTGACAAACACTGTATATGCTTAAGAGTGTTGGAAAGTGCTGCTTTATGCAGCTCCCATGAGCCCTGCCTCCCACAATCTTAGCTCAACAGATGTCATAGCTGTGATCTTCTACAAGGTGTTCTCTGTGACTGAAAGTCTCCATTTGAGAAGCTTAGGGGACACTATCCTCACTTGTGCCTTCCCTCTGCATGTCAACAGACTTCTGGCAACTGGAAACATGTTCCCAGTTACTGAGCCAACAAATAGGGACTCCTGTTCTAGAGAGAATGACTGGCACCATTGCATAGTAATTTCTAGGAAAAAAGAGAGTTGCCACAATGCAATGCCGGAATTCCTTAACCTGGCTCTTGAAAGTTAAAAGCACACAACACACAAACCCATAATTCAGAAAATTAAAAACACACAACACGCACAAACCCATAATTCAGGGCACCAATTTTGATGTCAGAATGGAGAATGCGTAGTAAGTGCGTATTTTTAAAAGAGCACCCCAGAGATTATAATGATCAGTCAGATTTGGGAGACTCCATCTATTAATTCAAAATGGGACAGTCCTCAAACACTCTTTTGTTATCTTGGACTCATTCCAAACGAGCCTGATTGCACTGAGGGTGTTGAAAGGTATTTAATCACTTAGGTTGTGAGACTAACTTCTTGGCAATTTGGTAGTCTCCACAGCAGAGGAAATGGCCAGTGGAGAAAAACCCACTGGTGATGGGTCATTGAACTGTATTGGTGTACCTTAATACAGTAAATGTGTTCCAGAAAAAACAGTGTATGAATCAAATTTTTATAAGTGGAATTTTTTTCAAGTGTACCACTACAAGACCTAAAGATTTAAAGGGATCATGTGGGGGCATTTTTCAAGTCAGTATTTTATTTTAAATGTAATACATACTCATGGTTTGTTTTTTTTTTTTTTAAAAAAGAAACCTCCCACTTACAGGAGAGAGGAAAATAATATGAAGAATAATATCACCCCTTTCTCTTCTTACTCTTCACAAATAGTTTTAATACTTTCTTGTTTTCTAGCCACTTTTGCTGCATATTTCAGTATGATTTTATAGAATATTTGCTTTTTAAAATTCACCTGTATGTGATAAACCCCACTCCATGTTAAGACATAGAGAACCCCCTCATTCTTTCAACTGCTGAATGGATGTACCATGTACAATCTATGTGAGTATTGCTCTACCTAGGGAAATTTGGGTGATTTTCCCTCTTTCTCCTCTTTCTCTTTCTCTGTCTTTCTCTCTCTCTCTCTCTCACACACACACATACACACAGAGCAATGCTCCAATAAATAGCCTTGCCCACATGTGCAAGTATGTCTCTAGGATAATTACCAAGTAAAACTGCTGAGTGAAAGAGCATGTACATTTTACATTTGGTAAATGTTTTCAAAATATATTCTTCAAAAGAATACACTCACTTCCCTTGCCATCAGCAGTGTATGGGTCCCTATGCTTCCCCTTCCTCTCCATTTTATCAAATAGTTTCATCTAGGTCATTTCATTGGTGAAAAATAGTATCTCATTCTTACTTTACTAGTATTTATTTTAGTATGAGGGAAGATGAGTGTTTCTTCCTATTTTTACTGGCCACTTAGATCTCCCCCCAATCTTGGCCCCAGTCTATTGAGAATTCTTTTGCAAAGACTCATTTTTCAAAGTGATCCTTCAAGCACCATGATTTATTTCGTTTTAAGTTTCAGTCATCACAAATCAGCTTGAATAAGTCTTTTCCAATGGATAACTGCACACAGGTCACTCTTATTTTGAAAAAGCCATTATTTGATCCTATTCACATCCCATTTCTCTCCTTTGCTTTGCTACCAAGAGGCTGGTTCTTATGCCCTCTCCATCAGTACCTTCCTCAGTCCCCAAGATCTGGTGGCTCTCCCCACCACTCTATTGAACGAGCTCTCTGGAAGTCACCAAGGGCTTCCTTATTGCTAAAGCCACAAACTCTGCTCTATAATCATCCTCCTTCATTTGTAGAGGCACGTGGGTACTTCTCTGCTCCTTAACCTCTCTGGACCTCAAATTCCTCAAGAGATGCTGATAATACCCTTTCTGTCTTGGGTTTATTCATAGGTTGAAATGAAAACATAT
This sequence comes from Ovis canadensis, assembly GCF_042477335.2. Taxonomy (NCBI): domain Eukaryota; kingdom Metazoa; phylum Chordata; class Mammalia; order Artiodactyla; family Bovidae; genus Ovis; species Ovis canadensis. The sequence goes on along the minus strand of NC_091263.1, from coordinate 54,595,337 downwards.
GAATGTGCTTCATAAGCTATACAAAAACTACATAAATAAAAATTGCCGTTATTGTTTGCCTGTGCCCCTGTGTTTTCCTTCATAGGTTTAGATGTTAAGAGAAGTCAGTCTACTGAGGCACTCCCCTAGATCCCTCTCCTGTTCCCCTCCTCCCTCTGATAAATTGACTTTTATTAAGCACCTACTGTGTGCCAGGCAGCATGCAGGGTGCTGTGGAAACAGCACTAACCACTTATGGGAAACGTTCGGTTAAGTATTGACAATGTGCCAGTGCAGTTCTTAGAAGTCCATAGGGATAACAATGCTTGGTCCTTATATTAAGACTCAGAGTCAAGTATTATTTTACCTTTTTAAAAAATTTTTTTAAAGATTTGTATTTCTTTCTTTATTTTTGGCTGTGCAGGATCTTTCTTGCTGCAAGGCCTTTCTCTCGTTGTGGGGAGTGTTGGCTACTCTAGCGGCAGTGCCTGGCCTTCTCACTGTAGTGCGGGCTCTAGGGAGTGTGTGCTCAGTAGTTGCAGCTGTGTGGACTCTAAAGCTCGTGCTTCAGTAGTTGTGATGCACGGACTTAACGACACATTGCTCTGTGGGACCTTCCCAGATCAGGGATCGAACACATGTCCCCTGCACTGGCAGGCAGATTTACTGCACCACCAAGGAAGGCTCCTTACCTCTGTTTGAAAGTTAGGAGTCTGAGACCCAGAGAGGTTAAGCAACTTATCTGAAGCTACACAGCTAGTAAGTAGGGAAGTAAGGATTTAAATGCAAATCTCTATGGCTGCTCCATATAACGGCCATTACCCTGCATCCTATCTTATGTGGCTATAGGTGGGTGAGATCATGTAGGTGTTTAATGAGATGATGTAGATGGGAATGAGATGTTGTTGTTCTTCAGTCATTAAATCGTGTCCAACTCTGTGACCCCATGAACTGCAGCACACCAGGCTCCCCTGTCTCACTATCTCCTGGAGTTTGCTCTAACTCATGTCCATTGAGTTGGTGATGCTATCAAACCATCCCATCTTCTGCTGCCCTCTTCTCCTTTTGCCTTCAATCTTTCCCAGCATAAGGGTCTTTTCAGATAAGTCAGTTCTTCCCATCAGGTGGCCAAAATATTGGAACTTCAGCTTCAGCATCAGTCCTTCCAATGAATATTCAGTGTTGATTTCTTTTAGTATTGTTTGATCTCCTTGCAGTTCAAGGGACTCTCAAGAGTCTTCTTCAGTACCACAACTTGAAAACATCAGTTTTTTGACACTCAGCCTTCTTGATGGTCCAGCTCTTACATCTGTACCTGACGACTGGAAAAACCATAACTTAATTATATGGACCTTCGTTGACAATGTGATGTCTCTACTTTTTAATATGCTGTCTAGGTTTGCCATAGCTTTTCTTCCAAGGAGCAAGCATCTTTTAATTTCGTGGCTGCAGTCGCCATCAGCAGTGGTTTTGGAGCCCAAGAAAACAAAATCTGTCACTACTTCCACTTTTTCCCCATCTGTTAATATTTGCCATGAAATGATGGGACCAGATGCCATTATCTTAGTTTGTTGAATGCTGAGTTTTAAGCCAGCTTTTTCACTTTTCTCTTTCACCCTCATCAAGAGGCTCTTTAGTTCCTCTTCACTTTCTGGCATTAGAGTGGTATCATCTGCCTATCTGAGGTTGTTGATATTTCTCCTGGTACTCTTGATTCCAGCTTGTGATTCATCCAGCCTGGCATTTCACATGATGCACTCTGCATACAAGTTAAATATCAGGGTGACAATATAAAGCCTTGTCATATTCCTTTCCCAATTTTGAAACAGTCCGTTGTTCCATGTCTGGTTCTACCTGTTGCTTCTTGACCTGCATACAGATTTCTCAGGAGGCAGGGAAGGTGGTCTGGTATTCCCAGCTCTTTCAGAATTTTCCACAGTTTGTTGTGATCCAACAGTCAAAGGCTTTGTTGTTATTCAGTTGCTCAGTCTCATCCGACTCTTTGCGACCCCATGGACTGCAGCACATCAGGCTTCTCTGTCTGCTTTAGCACAGACAATGAGGCAGAAGTAGATGTTTTTCTGGTATTCTCTTGCTTTCCCTATAGTCCAACGAATGTTGGCAGCTTGATCTCTGGTTCCTCTGCCTATTCTAAACTCAGCTTGTACATCTGGAAGTTCTCAATTCACGTACTGCTGAAGCCTAGCTTGAAGGATTTTGAGCATAACCTTACTAGCGTGCAAAATGAGCACAATTGTATGGTAGCTTGAACATTCTTTGGCACGGCCCTTCTTGGGGATTGGAATGAAAACTGACCTTTTCCAGTAGGTGCTAATGAAGGTAGACTCTTACTAGCAAGAATGTCTACACGGTTAATTCAAGGAAGAGCAGATCCCAGACAAGATTGGCAGAGGTGGTGTACAGGCCTGGGGTGGTTGGAGGGGAACTTTGACATTCCAGATGAGCATAATAGCAGCACTGCATGAAGACCAGCTTGGGCCACAGCCGTCACCTGTTTCCTTCTCTGCCACAGGAGTCCACGGCGATTATGTCTCGTCCACTCATGTATTGGCCTCTCACTGGAGGGAACAACAAAGGGATCAGATGTCACACCACAGTCCCAAGTTCCAAGACAGGCTTTTGAATTTAGGTGCCGGCAAGCAGAGAGAGCAGCCTGCTTTTTCGGGGGAGAAACTTGAGCACGTTTTGTGTGGATAATATTCTTTTGAAGCAGGCACTCAGAACTAGGGACTCTGGGTCATTCTGCAGACTCATCTGCTAGGTCAAAGAGAGACAAAATTCACTGGCCAGCCTCCACTCCAAACAATGAAAAAACTACCTAGACATTGCTATACGGTTCTACCAAGGATACACAAGTCCTGTGGCACGGTAGTCTGGGTGCAATTATGACAGTGACGGCTGTAGCCATTTCTCATTCAACCCTAAAACAGCATGAATTGTACAGCACGCTACTTTTTAATGCACCACCAAGAAAAAGGGCTTCCCAGGAGGCTTAGTGGTAAAGAATCCACTTACCATTGCAGGAGACACAGGAGATGTGAGTTCTATCCTTGGGTCAGGAAGATCCCCTGGAAAAGGAAATGGCAACCTAGTCCAGTATTCTTACCTGGAGAATCCCATGGACAGAGGAGTCTGGTGGGCTGCAGTCCTTGGGGTCCCAAAGAGTTGGATACAACTGAGCATGCATGTCACAACTCAACAACCAAGAAAAAGCACTACTACTTAACCTGTTGTGTGCCACCGATTGTGAGACGCAGCCACATTTCTGAAAAGGTTAAAAATGGGGAAAAAAACAATGTACGTCTAAGAACTGACAAAACTGATAATAGTAAGAACAGCTAAAATGTTAGCAGGCATTCTGGCTGGGGAGTCTAGCAGGTGCTTTGGATAACTTATGTTATTGAATCTTCAGAAGCTTGTGAGGGAGGCCTTACACTTCCCCCTTCACAGGTGAGGACATCCTGTGAGGCTTGGAAACACCCACTTCACACACACCAGAACACAGCCATGGCGGAACCCAGACCCGTCCACACCCAGGCACTCTTTCCGTTACCTCCCTCTGCCGGTTTGGAAGATGTCAGTGCGTCCTTTGCAATGCCCAGCGGGCAACGTAGCATCTCTGAGACCAAGTTGGAGAATGAGCGGTGATGGGAACAGTGCCCAGAGCTGCCACCTGCCAAATGAGCCTGGGATGTGTGGCAGACGACACATGTGACTTCCTGAATAGTTTCCCCAAGGTCGTCTAACACGAGAAAAGTTCCAGATGAGTTCTGCAATGTAGTTTACTAACAGGCCATGATTAATCTCAAGCAGTGACATAGTGAGGGCGACGGCAAGCACTATGGGCGGAAGGGACTCAGCCCCTCCTAATTTCACTTAGTGTAGCTGAATTCTGGAAGGCTAGGAGCATCCACAGACAAGCCGGGCTGGTCAGATAAAAAACAGAAGGAAGCACGCTCCTTTTGAACATGTTCTCTGAGACACTTCGAATGAATACCCTAAAAACAGTTAGCTATAATTGTGTTTGTCTCTATTATTAAATCTCCTACAAACTGATATTTTTGAATTGTGGTGCTGGAAAAGACTCTTGAGAGTCCATCCCTTGGACCGCAAGGGGATCAAACCAGTCAATCCTAAAAAAAATCAACCCTGAATATTCACTGGAAAGACTGATACCGAAGCTGAAGCTCCAATAGTTTGGCCACCTGATGTGAAGAACTGACTCATCGAAAAAGACCCTGATGCTGGGAGAGATTGTGAGCAGGAGGAGAAGGGGGCAACAGAGGATGAGATGGTTGGATAGCATCACTGACTCAATGGACATGAGTTTGAGCAAACTCTGGGAGATCGCGGAGGACAGGGAAGCCTGGTGTGCTGCAGTCCATGGGGCTGCAGTCAGTCATGACTTACCGACTAAACAACAACAACAACATTCTGAGTTCAACCTCTCCACACCCTTGCATGGAGCCCCTCATCCTCACTGTTATAGCTGAGGAAATGGACAAGAACAAAGTCATCTAAATAGCGGTCAATGGGAACTAAAAATCAGTTCCCCGGCTGCCCAGTCCCATTCAAGCCTGTTGGTCTCTAGAGAAAAAAGAAAAAAGAAAATGGCTGGATATTTTTGCAAGGGAAATCAGTTCCGTGATTAATAAGGGGCAGGAAGGCCCTCAGGCAACTCTCCCAACAGACCTAATCTTAGGGGTCCCCTGGGCAATCTCATTTAAATTGCTGGTGCTTGCACCCTCTCCTCCCCTGTGCTCTAAATCAAATTATCTAAGAATAGATCTAAAATTTGTATTTTTTTTTAAAAAGTGCCCTTGGAGATTCTTCTGAGCTGGATAGGTTGGAAAACCTTGCCCCGAGGGCAGTTCTTGTTTCAATAGTTGGCGGGTCATTGGAGCAGGGTTACCCTGGCTGGGCGAATAGATGGAATGCATACCAGTCCTCTGGACAAATGGAAAATGGAAAGCTGTTGATTCTTTTTTTTTTTCCAGTTTTATTTAGTGTTGTATTTTTGGCTGTGCTAGGCCTTTGTGGCTGTGCGTGGCTTTCTCTAGTTGCAGCGAGCAAGGTCTACTGTAGTTGCAGCGCATGGGCTTCTCAGGGCTGTGGGTTCCTTTGTTGCGGAGCACAGGTTCCAGGCACATGGGCTTCAGCTCACGGGCTCTGGAGCATGGGCTCAGCCGTTGCGGCATACAGGCTTAGTTGCCCCGCACCACGTGGGATCTTCCTGGACCAGGAATTGAACCCATGTCCCCCGCATTGGCAGATGGATTCTTTACCACTAGACCACCAGGGGAAAATCCAGCTTGTTGGTTTTTTACCATTATTTTCTCTTAAAAAAAAGTCTTTCAGCCAATAACCTGGACATGGGTGAGGATGAGTTGTACCCTTAAGTGGCTACAACACAAAAAGAATATTCAAGACTGTGAATCAGGGACTGTTTTACTGGCTACCGTTACTCTTCATGAAAACACTTGGTAGTTGGTATGTTCTGTTATCCTTCCAATTTTACAGATGAGAATTCCAAAGCCCAAAGAGCCTCCTGGTGAGGAGTCAAGTGCGAACGAAGGAAATGGAAGCTGAAGAGACAGGAAGGAGTCTAAGCTTGAAACTGTCATTCAAGTAAATCCAGTTTCTGCTTGGAAATCTTATCTCAGGCTTTTTAAAAATCACTGGGCTTTGAGTTAAGGGGCATAAACCCTACTCTAAAGTAAATTAGCGTCCAACATGTCCTGCCATTTTAATTCACTTGAAAAAAAGTGACCAAAGCCCCAACATGACCAAATATTCTAAATTTTCTCCAGGTGTCACCTGATAATTTTTTTAATTGGCCCACTGCCTTATCATCCTTATTAATAAGGATGGAGAAGATATTCATTGCACTTCATCTGTACCCATTTGTGTTTCTAATTGCAAACTTACAAGAAAACACTTCAACTTCCACACAAAGAACTTTAACTTCTATCCAGACAAGACTACTCCATCCTTCTGAGTGTTGTTAAAGTAATTCCTTAGTTCTGTTGATTGAAATTCAGTGTGCAGAAGAATCCTTGTGCAGTTTGTCTAAAATGCACATTCCTAGACCCCAGATCCTGCACTTTTAATTCAATAGGTTAGGTTTCCAGTGAAGCCCGGAAATGTAGTAATCAACTGCCCAGTTGAATCTCACAGTGAAGTGAAAAGTGAAAGTGTTAGTAACTCAGTGGTAACTGACTCTTTGCAGTTCCATAACTATAGCACACCAGGCTCCTCTGTCCATGGAATTCTCCAGGCAAGAATACTGGGAGTGGGTTGCCATTCTCTTCTCCAGGGGATCTACCTTACCCAGAGATCAAACCTGGGTCTCCGCATTGTGGGCAGACTCTACCATCTGAGCCACCAGGGAAGCCCACAGTGAGGGCCCATTTATGAGAGTCTGTGTTAGTAAAACTTGTTTGTAAGTGCTTTCTACGCTTACTGTTTTCTTTCACTGCAAGGAAGCCTCTTTTTACACTCAACTCACAACATGTCAGAGGTGGCATGAGTTTGAAGAACAGGTGAATTACCAGCAGAGTGATTTATGAAGTGAAATAACTCCCTCATTTAGGCAAATCAGCTCCCCCTTGTGGAATGTGTTCTGTGGAGGTTCAGGCCTCATAAAGGAACCATAGGTCCTGGTTCTGAGTTGATCCATACAATTCAACCACCAATATTCTTATGGTGATCGGACCTGGAATTCTGGGAAAGCCGTTTGGTTTCCAGTGTCCTCAGCAGGACACTGGACTTCTTGCATCTGAGTTGATGCTTAAAGTTCCTGTTTCACTGATGGCATGAATAGAAATTAACTGAATTAGCCAGTCTCCAGTTTTCATTTGCACAGATTCACTTTGAATTTAATTCTGCAATGTCTGCCTTCCTCAGAGCCCTCTCTTTTTGGAGGTATAATCCCTAGATAAACCACCAACAAAAAGGTTTTCCCCTTGGCTATTTCCAAAGATAGATAAGCTAAAAGAATTTCATACAATAGGTTCCATCATTTCTCAAACCAGTATTTTTTTTCTAAAATCTCTTAATTCTATGATAATCTCTTGTAATGTGTGTTTGCTGTATTATTTAAGATTATTCAATTCTGCAATGGAAAGTAAGAGAAGCAAATAGGGAGAAGAGATGAAACTAAACAGAGAAGCAAGTATTTTATGAGCTACATTAGATGTAGATAAACGAAGTAGAGGAATATACATGCTAAACATAGACAGGAAGCGAGAGGAAACATTGAGAGGCACCAGATATTCCTGCTATACACATAAGGACAAGATTTTTTTTAAGGGTATTTTTTTTAAGGGTAGGAAATTACACTGATGCAGTTGCCTCCAGGTACATGAATCATGCACTATTCAATCTGTGAGGTCTTAATTGCTTCCTATTAATGACACTCATCCTGGTTCCAGGGTTTCTGCCCCAAAATAGGCTTTCTGCTCATCTGATTTTCTGGAGTACAGATGTTGACCAGGGGTACTTGCAGGCACCTCAGAGCAAGTGTGTGGCTTGTCCCTGGTACCTTTCATTTTAGGGTATTTTATTCAAACCTCACTTCTAGTTCTCATAAAAACACACCATTTCCAGGAAGACTGCTGTGGCAGAGACAGAGAGAGAAGGAGAGTGAGAGTAAGAGAGAAGGAACACGCAAACATGGTTTGAAACTTTCAGCTCTTGGGTTCCCTATATTATTATGTTAGTCTGTCCCATCTTGTCCCCCTTGCTTTGCAATGTGTTTTTTTTAATCTTTATTTTTACTTCTTTATTTATTTCACTGCACTGGGTCTTAGTTGAGGCACAATGGGATCTTCGATCTTCACTGCAGCAGGTGGGATCTTTCAGCTGTGGCATGCAAACTCATTAGTTGCATGTGGTATGCAAACTCTTGGTTGGGGCATGTGGGATCTAGTTCCCTGACAAGGGATCAAACCCAGGCCCCCTCCATTGGGAGCTCGGAATCTTAGCCACTGGACCACTGGGGGAGACCGTGCAAAGTGTGTTTTAAATTGCTTCAATAAGCCACATGATTTGAACATCTTACTTGGTATATAAGGCTTTTAGTTAAGTACTCTCTGAGTTAGCTTGCCTGGCAGTTTCTTTGGAGACTATCATTGCATCCAGGTAATTCCCCACAAACATCTATTATTTTTATATTGTAACTTGTTTCCAAACATGTCAGTAGAGATATTTAAGAGACATAAAGACAAAGGGGACTTCCCTGTCAGTCCATTGGTTAAGACTTCACCTTCCAATGCAGGAGGTGTGGGTTCAATCCCTGGTGGAGGAACTAAGATCCCACATGACTCAGGGCCAAAAAACCAAAAACGTAAAGCAGACACAATACTGTAACAAGTCCAGTAAAGACTTAAAAAAGACAAAAAAGTGTATGTGTTATCTATGTGCATTGCCCAAGGTGTGGTGAATTACCATACAAAGTACAGTAAGCAAGAATCCACACTCACTTGGCAATGAAGGATCTTAATCAGGAAGCAACACACTGGAAAAACCCCTTCACCCAGAGCTTCAAATATCCCTAACTGAATCCACACCAGAAGTTTCATTAATTAACATAGGAGATGTTAAAAATAAGTTCTTGTGTGTGAAATGATGTGAAGTTGGCAGGAAATTTTGTACAGGCAATTCATTCTGGCGTGGATGAGGTATAATTATCTGGTGAGCCCAGAAGCCTACCGCCCCCTGAGTGACACCTGAAGTTTATAACTCAGTTCAGTTTTGTGTCACCCAGACTGACTTTCTGGAGGATTCTTTCATCCAATTCAGCTAGAAGGTTAGTCGATCCTGCCATTGCAACAAAGTCACATTTATCTCGGAATAAATCTTTCATGTGAAATGCTATTAATATCAATGGGCCTAAAATGACAAAGGACGGGGACTTTATTGAGTTCAGAAGGCTCAATGTGTGATTATTTTGTTTCTACTTGTCTCCACCACAGAATTAGATCTGAGGTTAGCCATCGTTTTCTTGTTCAGTCATATTGTCAGAAAGAATTAGAGCCCTCACCTACTCTAATTATTGAAGGTTACCAATATCCGTCAAAAAGAACACATGAATTGTGAACAACCAAATTGACTTAGGTTAATTTGAGGCATGTATTAGGGTGGCAGAGGATGAGATGGTTAGGTAGCATCACCAACTTGAGTTTGCACACGAATTTGAGCAAACTCTGAGAGAGAGTGGAGGATGGAGGAGTCTGGCTTGCCACAGTCCCTGGCTCGCAGAGAGTCGGACACGTCTTGAACAACTGAACACCAACAAATTAGTTATCTAGTGCTATGTAACAAATTACCTCAAAACTTAGTGGCTTAAGAAAATAAGCCTTTTATATCTTTCCATCTCCACGGGTCAGGAATTCAAGAGTGGCTTAGCTGGGCAGTCTTGGCTCAGAGTCTCTCACTGAGGTTGTTGTCAAGATGTCAGTTAAAACTGCAGTCACCTGGCTGAGTTTGGCAGGTCTGCTTCCAAGGTGGCTCACTCACATGCCTGGAAGGATGGGACTAGACGGTGGCCTCTCTCCGTAGGAATCCTCAAGTGTCCTCAGGATATTGAGGATGCCTCTCCCAGAGTGGATGAGCCCAAAGACAGCAAGGTGACAATGACAATATCTCATACAATACAGACGTAGGAATCACACATACGGCCACTACCACATTCTGTTCATTAGAAGTAAGTGATTAATGGTGCAGCACAGGGAACTCTACTCAGTGCTCTGTAGAACCTAAATGGGAAAGAAATCCAATAGAGAGGGGATGTATGTACACAGATAGCGGATTCACTTTGCTGTACAGTAGAAATGGACACAGCAGTGTAAAGCAACTATTTCCCAATTTAAAAAAGAAGTAAGTCTGTCCCACACTCAAGGGGAGGAGAATTCGTTTCTACCATTTATAGGGAGAAGTGCGAATTAAATTGTAGACTTATTTGAAAACCTCCACAAGGCACTTACTTGATCTTCATCTTTGCAAGTCTGATAGTGTTTGTTCTATCCATGTTCATACAATAAATATTTATCAAGCAATTACTGTGTGCCAGGTTTTGCCTTAGAAATTTGGAATACATCTCTAAACAAAACAGATGAGGTAGGAGGTGGAGCAGGGTGGAGGAGACCACAAACCCATGTTTAAGGAAAGGGAGGTGACAAGTATCAGTTCAGTTCAGCTCAGTCTCTCAGTCGTGTCCGACTCTTTGCAACCCCATGAATCGCAGCACGCCAGGCCTCCCTGTCCATCACCAACTCCCGGAGTTCACTCAGACTCAGATAAGAATATGTAATAGTTGTTGTTCAGTCACTCAGTCATGTCTGACTTTTGTGACCCCATGGAATGCAGCATGCCAGGCTTCTGTGACCTTCACCATCTCTCGGAGCTTGCTCAGACTCATGTCCCTCGAGTCGGTGATGCCATCCAACCATCTGGTCCTCTGTCATCCTCTTCTCCTCCTGCCCTCAATCTTTCCCAGGATCAGGGCCTTTGCAAATGAGTCGGCTCTTCGCATCAGGTGGTTAAATTATTGGAGTTTCAGCTTCAGCATCCATCTTTCCAATGAATATTCAGGACTGATTTCCTTTCGGATTGACTGGCTTGATCTCCTTGCAGTCCAAGGGACTCTTAAGAATCTTCTCCAACACCACAGTTCAAAAGCATCAGGTTTTGGCACTCAGCTTTCTTTATGGTTGAACTCTCACATCCATACCTGACTACTGGATAAACCATAGCTTTGACTATATAGACTTGGCCAGCAAAGTAATATCTCTGCTTTAGTATGCTGACTAGGTTGGTCATAGCTTTTCTTCCAAGGAGCAAGTGTCTTTTAATATCATGGCTGTAGTCACCATCTGCAGTGATTTTGTGCCCAAGAAAATAATGTCTCTCACTGTTTCCATTGTTTTCCCATCTATTTGCCGTGAAGTGATAGACCGGATGCCATGATCTCAGTTTTTTAAATGTTGAGTTTTAAGCCAGCTTTTTCACTCTTCTCTTTCACCTCCATCAAGAGGCTCTTTAGTTCCTCTTGATTTTCTGCCATAAGTGTGGTGTCATCTGAATATCCGAGGTTATTGATGTTTCTCCCGGCAATCTTGATTCCAGCTTGTGCTTCATCCAGCCTGGCATTTCACATGATGTACTTGGCATCTAAGTTAAATAAGTAATCAGCATGACAACATATACCCTTGATATACTCCTTTCCCAGTTTTGAACCAGGTGATTGTTCCATGTCTAGTTCTAATGATTGCTTCTTTACTTGCATACAGATTTCTCAGGAGACAGGTAAGGTGGTCTGGTATTCCCATGTCTTTAAGAATTTTCCACAGTTTGTTGTGAGCCACACAGTCAAAGGCTTTAGTATAGTCAGTGAAGCAAAAGTAGATGTTTTTCTGGTATTCTCTTTAATCTGATTCTGCTTTCTCTATGATCCAGTGGATGTTGGCGATTTGATCTCTGGTTCCTCCGCCTTTTCTAAATCCAGTTTGAACATCTGAAAGTTTTCAGTTTACATACTGTTGAAGCCTAGCTTGAAGGATTTTGAGTATTACTTTGCTAGCAAGTGAAATGAGTGAAATTGTGTGGTACTTTTAACATTCTTTGGCATTGCATTTCTTTGGGATTGGAATAAAAACTGACCTTTTCCAGTCCTGTGACCACTGCTGAGTTTTCCAAATTTGCTCGCATATTGAGTGCAGCACTTTCACAGCATCATCTTTAAGGACTTGAAATAGCTCAGCTAGAATTTCATTGCCTCCACTAGCTTTTTCATAGTGATGCTTCCTAATGCCCACTTGACTTCACACTCCAAGATGTCTGGTTTTAGGTGAGTGATTACACCATCGAGGTTATCTGAGTCATGAAAATCATTTTTGTATAGTTCTTCTGTGTATTCTTGCCACCTCTTCTTGATATCTTCTGCTTCTGTTAGGTCCATACCATTTCTGTCCTTTATTATGCTCATCTTTGCATGAAATGTTCCCTTGGTATCTCTAATTTTCGTGAAGAGATCTCTAGGCTTTCCCTTTCTATTGTTTTCCTCTATTTATTTGCATTGTTCACTTAGGAAGGCTTTCTTATTTCTCCTTGCCATTCTTTGGAACTTTGCATTCAGATGGATATATCTTTTCTTTTCTCCTTTGCCTTTCTCTCCTTCTCCTTCTTTTCTCTCTTTTCTATTTGTAAGGCCTCCTCAGACAACCATTTTGCCTTCTTGTATTTATTTTTCTTGGGGATGGTTTTGATCACTGTCTTTTGTACAATGTTATAAATCTCCATCCATGGTTCTTCAGACACTATCAGATCTAATCCTTTGAATCTATTTGTCACTTCCAGTGTATATCGTAAGGGATTTGATTTAGGTCATACCTGAATGGCCTAGTGGTTTTTCCCTTTCTTCAGTAAATTCTGAATTTTGCAATAAGGAGTTCATGATCTGAGCCACAGTCAGCTCCTGGTCTTACATTTTGACCGTTTAGAGCGTCTCCATCTTCAGCTGCAAAGAATATAATAAATCTGATTTCGGTGTTGACCATCTGGTGATGTCCATGTGTAGAGTCATCTTTTGTATTGTTGGAAGAGAGTGTTCACTATGACTAGTGTGTTCTCTTGACAAAACTCTGTTAGCTTTTGCCCTGCTTCATTTTGTACTCCCTGGCCTAACTTGCCTGTAACTCCAGGTATCTCTTGAATTTCTATTTCTGCATTCCAGTCCCCTATGATGAAAAGGGCATGCTTTTTTGGTGTTAGTTCTAAAAGGTCTTATAGGTCTTCATAGAACCATTCAACTTCAGCTTCTTCAGCGTTACTGGTTGGGGCATAGACTTGGATTACTGTGATACTGAATGGTTTGCCTTGGAAACAAACCAAAGTCATCCTGTTGTTTTTGAGATTGCACCCAGGTACTGCATTTTGGACTCTTTTGTTGACTATGAGGGCTACTCCATTTCTTCTAAGGGATTCCTGCCCACAGTAGTAGACATAATGGTCATCTGAATTAAATTTGCCCATTCCCATCCATTTCAGTTCACTGATTCCCAAAATATCGATGTTCAGTCTTGCCATCTCCTGTTTGACCACTTCCAATTTACCTTCATGAACCTAACATTCTAGGTTCCTAATCAATATTGTTCTTTACAGCATCGGACTTTACTTTCTCCACCAGACACATCCACACCTGGGCATTGTTTTCCCTTTGACTCAGCTTCTTCATTCCTTCCAAAGCTATTTCTCCACCCTTCTCCAGTAGCACATTAGGCACCTACTGACCTGAGGAGTTCATCTTTCAGTGTCATATCCTTTTCATACTATTCATGGGGTTTCAAGGCAAGGATGGTGAAGTAGCTTGCCATTCCCTTATCCAGTGAGTAACATTTTTTCATAACTCTCCACCATGACCCATCTGTCTTGGGTGCCCCTACATGTAGTGTAATAATAGGGATGGGTGAAATGGAGAATATGTAGCCTATTAACAGAAGGCATTCTCTACCAAGTCACATGGGACAATATGTGCTCAGTCTACCCAGATCTGATTTTTCAAGAGACAGTGCAAAATAAAGACCTGTGTATGAAATTTCCAGAGTTTTAATGTTAGTAAATCGTTCAAATGTTATCAGAACACTCTGAAGGACAAAAGTCAATGGACCTAATTCAACCACAGTTTGCCATTATACAATGTCTAAATGTTTACTAGAAAACAAAATTTCTGGATGACATGAGCAAAAGTAGGGATATGATACGGTTGCTGTTTAATCACTAAGTCATGTCCAACTACTCTGTGACTCCATGAACTGCAGCCCACCAGGCTCCTCTGTCCATGGGATCTCCCAGGCAAGAATAGTGGAGTGTGTTGTCATTCCTCCTCCGGGGGATCTTCCTAAACCTGGCATATGGTAATTGCTTGATAGATTTTTATTGTATGAATGTGTATAGAACAAGTACCATTAGACTTGCGAACATGAAGATCAAGCAAGAAAGGACATGATAGGCAAGGTCTAAATGATAAAGTAACACTTTAGCTAAGGTGGGGAAAGATGAGATGTTCATATATAAATCTCAGATAGACAGAAGTATTCACAGAAAGCTCTGCTGTCATCTTAGTGTTACTAATGAGCTTGTACACTAATAGATGCCTATATTTTTTAATGTTATAATGTTTTTAAGGCTTGCCACAAAAGTCTTCGAGAAATAGAGTAGAAAAAAATGGCATCTGGAAGAAATTGAATCTTCTGCATTTCAATAATGTGAATTTACAATCAACTTTGCAATATTCTGGATAATTTTTGCCCTTTCCTTTTATTGAAAATAAAGCAATTATGGTATTTTTTAGAAACAGATGGAAATAGGGACTTCCCTGGTGGTCCAGTGGTTAATTGCTTCCAATGCTGGGGTTGAGGCTTCAGTCCCTCATTTGGGAACTAAGATCCCTGGTTTGGGAACTATGATCCCATGTGACTTGCAGCATGACCAAAAGTCAACAACAACAATAATAAAATATACCCCATGTATGTCAGCTAGAAGCAAGGACCATATTATACATTTCTCTGGTACTAGTTCTGAGTATAATATGTAGTATTTCAATGAATAATAGATGAACAAGTGAAAACTGCCCTTTAAAAATAGATGAAATTAGAAGTAGATAAAGATATAGAGATACAGATATGTCCTAAACTCAGATTCTTGATTTTGGTGATTTAAATATGAGAGCTATTGGAAATTCTCTGGTGGTCCAGTGGCTAGGACTTAGCTGGGGGGTGGTTCAATCCCTAAGATCCCAGAAGCCACAAGACATGGCTGAAAAAAATAAAAGAAATAAAAATAAGAGCCATTAATACTCTTGCATGATCAATGTCCTTGTCATTCTCTTCATCTCCAAAATTTATTCTGTTCTAAAATGCAGCTTACAATTAAGAAATAGAAATAATGATGTAGGATGTCTTGCTTTAACAATGTGAACTATGGAGCCAGTAAGATTTAATCTACCAGGATTTCAAATTTACATAAGAAATCATTATGACTGACAGTCTGTAAATGAATCAGAGTGGGTGTGGATATTTGGTTTAGAAGGTGAAAGACATCTGCAGATATAATCACAGGATTAAAATCACGAGGGTATCAGTTAGAATTTGAGTTTTTAGCTGCAGTTTCTTGGTTCAGTTTTAACCTTTAGGCAGATTGTTATATCTCTATAAGTTTTTTATTTTTTTAATTTGTAAAATGGAGATAATAAGGTGCACAATTCATCCCATTGGAGAGATAATGAGGTCAAGCAAGTAAAGTTCTGCCCATACTATCAATGTTCAAAAAGTGCTAGCTATGGCTATTGCTGGGCTGTTTGTCTTCCAGATGGCCGCCTCCTGGGAAGGAAATCAACCTGCCTTGTATAGCTCTTCCTTACCCTCAAAATCCACAGGATTCATTGTAGGCCTCAATTTGGGCCAACAGCTGCTTTCTTCAAAGGCAATTTAACATCACCAGGTGGGTGTTTGTTAAGCCCCTGAAAAATTGCCTTAATGGTCCTTGTACAGGTTCAAATCCTTGGAATTCTGTCTGTGACCTCTTCTCTCAGAAAGGGTAAATCACTTAAATTCTCAGCTTGTTTGCCTGGAGAAAAGAATAAAAAGTCACTTCCCCAACTGTGATATTAATTAGTAGAAGTAAAGTGTTTTGGAAATGCAGAATATGGTTAATTTTTAAAGGGTAAAACATAAATGTTAAGTCCAAAGGAATTTTATCATACTGTGGAAGGAATGTAACTGTTTTAACACTTTTTTTTTTTTTTCAGCAAAACATGGATGGCGATGATAATGCTTTACTTTTGGGAGTCAGGATTCATTTTGAGCAGAGCCAAGAAGAGCTTTGGAAGATGAGGCAAGTTTTTTTTAATTTATTAATTTCTTTGGCTGGGTTGGGTCTTAGTTACTGCACGCATATGGATCTTCATTGCATCATCTGAGATATTTCCTTGTGGCACATGGACTCTCTAGCTGTGGCCCTCAGGCTTAGTAGCTGTGGCGAATGGGCTTAGTTGCTCCAAGGCATGTGGGATCTCAGTTCCCTGACCAGGGATTGAACTTTTATCCCCTGCATTGCAAGGTGGATTCTTAACCGCTGGACCACCAGAGAAGTCTCAGGAGGCAAGTTTTTAAAAATTGGAGGGGGAAAAAAAAAGCACTAGGAATTTTACATGATTGCTTTCTCCATGAGATCCCTTTTGTAAAAGTGATTTTTTTTTTTTCCAGTTTCCAAAGATTCCCAGTACTGAATACCGCTAGTTTTTAATATGGGCATAATAGCACTCAAATTTCCTCTTTGTCACAAAGAGGCTCTCTGTTGAGTATTAAATTGCTCATTTTACTTGTGGAAGTGAGAGTCCCTGAGTCACCAAGTCAATGTAATATATTTTACGATCTGGTTTAGATTGGTGAGGTGTTCCAGAATAATGAATTGCTTAAAGAACTCTTTAGCCTTTCAAAATGGAGGCATTATCCATTCGACCAATAAAGTGCACAAAGAAATCCCGAATGAGGGAATCGTTGCCACGGCCAATGTAAAATAACTGTTGCTTATGAGCAAGAAAACTCATCTTTTTTATTTTTTATTATACCAGCCTTTAAAAATCCCCTGTGGAATACAGGAGCAATATTGTCCCCATTGACTGGAGGAAATCAGGGCTGTTGGGCCTGGTGACTTTTCCTGAGTCTGTGATGGGAGCTAATGAAAGAGCCAAAATTAGAATCACTAAGTTCCTGAACATTCTCCTTAGGCTGTCTCTCCTGAACCCCCACCACTCCTGGCAAAAGCACTTCACTTTACTGTTTCCTGTTGGGTTTTGGAGGAGTTCAGCCCCTCCCTTTTCTTTCTCCTTTTGTCTGACCTTCCTAAGACAGGAACATTCATCAAAATCCTCTCTCCGAATGATCTGGTTGGCACTAACCACTTTCAGATTTACCATGAAGAACAGGCTGGGGGCACCCCAGTACTTGGTCGATTTGTTTCAGAGGGACTGTGTGCCTCCAAAAAGGGACAGATCATGATGAGAAGGGGTAGGGAATGGGTTCTATGAGAGACCAATGAAATTAGTTGAGGAAAGGAAAATAAAATCTAAAGAAAGCCTGGAAGAGGAAGTATTAAGGAAAAAGAAACATAGTAACTGATGTTCTCTAGGGACTGGGAACAGAGCTGGAAATCAAAAGATTTAAATTGCAGGAAAGAGGTTAAAAGAGTAGGAAATGTTTGCTTTCCTGGCTCAGGGAAGAAAGCGGGATAACTTGAAGACAATAATGCCCTCATTAGGACTTAGAGAATTTGAATGCAATGCTGCCTGGGGCAAGGGGGCAGACTAAGTGGGTCTGTGGGGTTTGGTTAAGCCACAGGGCTTCAGGCAGTGCAAAAAGTTGAAAGACGAAAGTTGAGAGGCAAGCAGAGGCACAAGGATCTTGGTCAAATGCAGAGTCTGGTTTAGTACCCCTGAATGGGGCTTAAGCTTACATTTCTTTTTCTTTTGATTTGTTATTATTTATTTACTCGGCTGTGCCGGGTCTTATTTGTGGCACTGCAAGATCTTCAGTCTTCGTTGTAGCTTGCGGGATCCTTAGTGGCAGCATGTGAACTGTTAGTTTTGGTATGTGGGATCCAGTTCCCAAACCAGAGATCGAAGCCAGAATCCCTGTATTGGGAGTGTAAAGTCTTAACCACTGGACCATCAGGGAAGTCCCCAAGCCCACATTTCTAACAAGCTTCCAGAAGATGCTGTTGCTATGGGTCAGTGGGTCACATTTTGAATAGCAAAGCCCCAGGCTACACTGTTATATGGAAATATAATGGGAACCACGTATGTAATTTATGGTATTCTAGTAGCTATCTTACAAAAATAAAACAGAAATTAATATATTTTATTTAACCAAATTTATTAAAAATATATTTTAACATGAACTCAATATAAAATTATGATTTTTTTTCTCTATTAAGTCTTTGGAACCTGATATATATTTCACATTGACAGAACATCTCAATTTGGACCAGCCACATATGCTGATGGCTTCTGTTTGGAGCAGTGCGGGTCTAGCCAACCTTAGCAAAAACTTAGCCAGTCCAAAAGCTGAGAAAAACTGTGCTTTCACCACCAGAACCCACTTAAGTAGGATCCAAGAATTCCCAGAGCCTTAATGAATTCCCTGCTATGGAACAGAAGTCCTCAAAATATGATTATTCCACAGGACAAGGTTAAAATACAGATTCTTTGGCTTTACCTCCAATTATTTTTTAAAAATCTTTTTATTATAAAAATGTTAACGGGATTCCCTGGCAGCCCAGTGGTTATCCTGCGCTTCCATTGCAAGGGATATGGGTTGGATCTCTGGTTGGGAAACTAAGATCTCCCATGCCACAGGGTATGGCCAAAAATTTTTTTCTTAAATATGAGCATCTGTACCCTGAAACAGAGAAACTGGAGTATCAGATGTCTTCCGCCTTTGTAATGCCACTGATGTGTCTGTTAGAGAAACTGGGTTGCCACTCCTCCTTGACTTGGAGTGTTGCTTCCCTATGGCGTTATTTCGCTTGTCTTTCTATTACCCTCATTTCCTGAAAGCTGGCTTTCATTGCTGAAGAATTCATGAGATGTAGGTCCCAGAGATTCTAACTGGGGCAGAGGTTCTCACTCCTGGCTCCACATGGGAAACAACACAGAGCTTAAAAAATGTCATGTGCCAGGATCCCTCACCTAGAGCTTCTAATGTAATTGGTATGGGGTATGGTCTGCACATAAGGCTTTTAAAAAGCTTCTGATGGTTTTAGTAGAGAAAGGGTGGAGAACCACTAGATGAGACTAAGTGGCTTGAAAAAGAGTCAAGGGCTCTGTAAAGATCTGGAAACAGGCCTTCTCTCCCTTTTCACTCACCTAAACAGCCTTGCAAGGTTAGCCTCAGAGACTGCTCAATGCTAAGAATTAGAGTCACCTGGGGAACTGAAACTACTCTGAATGTCCAGATTCCATGACCAGAGAATCTGATATAATTGTTCTAGGATGGGCTCTGGTATCTTTCAGGTATCCCTACTTTAATGGTGATTTAATGTATAGCAAGCATTTAATTTAAATATCTCCCAGGATTTAATGGTTTTTCTAATATATAGCAGGGTTTGAGATCTGAGACAGTGCTCCAGTTGTAATGAGCATATCAATCAACTGAGGATTATGTTAAAATACAGATTCTGATTTTGCAAGTTTGGATGGATACCCAGGTTCTTCATTACTATTGAACCCCCAGGTTGTGTTGATGCTGCTGGGACCGGTTTGAGGAGCAAGAGTGTAGATGGAAAATGTCTACTATAGAACCAGAAAAAACTGGCTTTGAACTCTGCTTTTGCAGCTTACTGTCTTGTGTGGCTTTTCAGTACTTCACCTCTGTGAGCCTTTTTCCTCATCTACGAAATAGGGTTCTATAATGATACCTACATTTACCCATCCCATGCCAGGTGTTCAGGAAACAGGACTCTCTTATACTGGCTGATTGATATCAGTAGCACAGACCCTAGCTGGATGTTGAGTCTTTTTCCAAGCTCTTATCCACTGATGCTAGATCAGAAACCTGGGGAAGTTTGTTTGCTTTTCGGTTGATCCTTTGTTTGAAATCCACACTAGATTTCACCAAGGACTCTTTTTAGACCTTTGCACATGCCATCCATTCATTGTGCCTGGAATACCCTTTCCCTGGTGGCTCAGATGGTAAAGAATCCCCCTGCAATGTAGGAGACACAGGTTCAGTCCGTGGGTGGGGAAGATCCCCTGGAGGAGGAAATGGCAACCCTCTGCAGTGTTCTTATGGAGTGCTTAGTAGGTGCCAGACAAAGTACAAAATGCTTATACATGATCTAATTTAGTCCTTATTCATGCTCAGTCATATCCACTTCTTAGCAACCCTGCCAGGCTCCTCTGTCCATGGGATTCTCCAGGCATGAGTACTGGAGTGGATTGCCATTCCCTTCTCCGGGGGGATCTTCCCGACCCAGTGATTGAACCCGGGTCTCCTGAATTACATGCAGAAGTTCTTTACCATCTGAGCCACCAAGGAAGTTTCATGGACAGAGGAGCCTGGCAGGCTGCAGTCCATGGAGCTGCAACAGATCTGATATGTCAGAGTGACTGAGCAAAGGGCTTGTATGAGGCCAGCATCCGTATTCCTCTCCTTGTTGCCAGGGTTTCTGCCTGGCAAAGCGGAATTTCAGGTCATCCATGGCCTGTCTCTTCACTTCTAGTCCTCCTTACCTTGGATTGGTTTCCCTCCCACTCTGCTTTCCCCAACACTCTGGATGAATTGTCTTTATGTCACTATAAATCATAGCCGGCACCACTTATTTCTATGACTATGCTGAAATAAGACCCCTTTTCTCACCATCTGCCTGACTTGCCCCCATGTCTGAATCTCATCAGGTTCTTCATGCCACGATTTTCAGGGCTCAGAACACATGCCAAAAGGAAGGCATCTATCCTGAGTTTGAGGGAGAAAGCCTCCTGTTAACATCTTATGAACTATGAGTTCAGATCCTCTGTTTTTAGCCCCATGGAACAATTTGGAACCCCATTAATGACATGACCATGTAAACTCTTTCTCACACTTAGAAAAAAGTTTATACTTTTTTTCTGTTTTCTAAAGTTGACAGACCAGAAAATAAAAGTTTGCTGTGGCTTTCTGACTTTACAAATCTGTCTTCCAGAGGCTTTCAACATTGTTCTGAGTGTTAACAGTTCCCAGTGGAAATTGATTAACACCATTAATAGTCTTCCAGTTCAACAGCCCTCTCCTGTCTGAATGACTTTTAATATTTGTTTCTTTCCATGTGCTCCCCACTCAGGAGCCTGACTTCCTCTCAGTTTCAAGTTTTCATTGTGTCTTTTGGGGAATCAAATAAATTAAAAGACTTTTTATTTGTTTCCCAGTAGAGATGTCCTATGCTAAGTAAAGTGACTGAACATGCATTTTCTTTTCAAATTAGAGGGGGAGAAAAAAATACCTTCCCTATCAGTATTTTCAAAGCAAACTATTTATTCACTGATTCAGTAAGCAATTATTGGATGTTTGCTGTGTTAAGAATGTTGTGCTGAGTGCTAGGGAGGGCACCTACAGAGATGAAAATAATGACAATAAAGTCTGTCTTGAAGGACCTGAAAATCTAGGAAGGGAGAGAAATCTACATATATGAGCACCTATAATATGAGCACAAAGTGAAAGAGGTTTCTCAAAGCGTTCCGAAGCCCCTGAGATCTTCCGTGTACACTCTGTTCACAATGTAAATGTTAACCGCTGCATTAGTTTTGTTTTGGTTTTAAGGGAGCCCTCCTACACTGGGGGTGGGAATGTAAGTTGGTGCAGCCACTATGGAAGAGAGTATGGAAGTTCCTCAGAAAACTAAACATGGAACTACCATATGATCCAGCAATCCCACTCCTGGGCGTATACTTGGACAAAACTATAATTCAGAAAGATACTTGCCTCTCTGTATTAATAGGAGCACTGTTCACAATGGCCAAGACTTGGAAACAAGCTAAATGTCCCCTGGCAGGTGAATGGGAAACCACTGTGGTTTAAGCACTTCCCTAACCTATGTCTTGGAGAAGGCAATGGCACCCCGCTTGCCTGGAAAATCCCACGAATGGAGGAGCCTGGAAGTCTGCAGTCCATGGGGTCGCTGAGGGTCGGACACGACTGAGCGACTTCACTTTCACTTTTCACTTGCATGCCTTGGAGAAGGAAATGGCAACCCACTCCAGTGTTCTTGCCTGCAGAATCCCAGGGATGGCGGAGCCTGGTGGGCTGCCATCTATGGAGTCGCACAGAGTCGGACACAACTGAAGCGACTTAGCAGCAGCAGCAGCAACCTATGTCTCCTTGGCAGGGCTGTAAGGACTCTGAGGTCACAAGTCTTATTTCACTACCTCTCTGGTTTAAGCAGATTCTAAGGTGCTGGATGAAAGAACGGGGTGGGGGAGGAGGGGCGGGGAGGAGAGAGCGTGCGCTAATGGCAGAGCGGGGACCTTAAGGGTAAGAAGTTGTTCCTGGGCTCCAGACATTCAAAGCTTCTCTGAAGAGGGAGGTAAAATTGAAGTCAGATTTTCAAGTCTGGGAAGAATAAAACTGGCTAAAAATGAGGGAAAAGACACTCAGGCTTAAGAAATGATATGAGGAGAAGAATGGAGGCAGGAAAGTCAGGGCTCATCTGAGGAATAATTCCTGTTTGCTGCTCCTGTTAAACCCAAGATAGAGACATTAAGAAATGTTAAGAGAGTGATTAAGAAGCAGAAACCCTCAGTAGCGGAAATGCCAGTGACTGAGCTGGTAAAAAGCCTGGTGGCTATCCCTCTTTCATTCATTAACCCAACATGTTTAATTGTACACATTGAGCCCTAATTATATGCATGTTGTAGTCCATGTTCTGAGGGCTCAGCGGTGATCGATTCAGATTTGTGAGTTTCCTGCCTGCATAGGACTCATGCTCCACTGGAGTAAATAAACCAACAAAACCAGACACATATATCATGCGCTAATTTACTGTGAAAGAGATAGTGTGCAGCTACAGAAAGAGACCAGTTCGATACGGTGGTCAGGGAATGACACTTTAGCAATGCTTAACCTGGACCCCACAGCTGTTGTAAATTATGATTTTGGGTGGATAAAGTATTTCTTTTAATAACTTCAAAAAAACCCCAAGTCATTGTTTTTGGTTGCTTTTCCCAGCTCTCTGCTATTCCAATAACAGCAAAAAACTATCCCTTCTGAGAGCTTGAAGGAAAAAATGTCCAAACAATTGGCCCGTTCATTCTGTGGATCAACAAAATTCCTGTAGTGAAGAGGAATCCAGAAAATGGAATCTTGTTTAACCTTGTTTAATCCAGTTCTTCACTCTTCTGTCATGTATCTTTATGGCTCTTTTGCCCACCCAAACTGCTAATGTGGGAAGAAAGACACCTTCATTACTGAGAACTCAGACATGATGGATGATGATGTAATGATTGATTTGCCGTTGCTGGAAAACTGAGCTGTACATGTTAAAACCTCACTGGAGAGAAGCAAGATTAAACAAGAATGTGGCTATTAATGTGGTTCAGAGAAACATGAAATAATGTGCCTTTAGAGGCTTTTAATGCACAAACGTATAGTTTTATAAACATACTCATAAATACTTAGTTATCAGTCGTTCTATCACTCATGTATGCTACAAATACTACTGAGCACCTACTAAGTTGAGAAAAAAATGTGTATGATGTTGGAATATAAAAAGAAAAACAAGACAGTAAGAACTTGGTTTCAAAGAATGCATGGCTTATAACTGAGGTATGGCATAGACTCAGCAGTCCCCAACCTTTTTGGTAGCAGGATCCAGCTTCATGGAAGACAATTTTTCCAATGGACCAGTGGGCAGTGTGTGTTGCGGGGGGGAGGGGGGCACGCATGTTGGGGGAGTGGTTTCCGGATGGCTCAAGTGTATTGCATTTATTGTATACTTTATTTCTATTATTGTTATATCAGTTCCACCTCAGATCATCAGGCATTACATCTTGGAGGCTGGGGACCCCTGACATAGACAACAGTGTATAATATAATCCAAAATTAAAGAAATGCTGGATGGAAGACAGGTATCTATAATTTCTGCCTGTCTAGCATATATTCTCTTTCTTTTAGTAACAGCAAGTTGAATTTTCTTCAGGGAGCAACAGCCCCCACATCCTCCGTCCATGTGGACTGGATCAGTTTGGCTCTCACTTATCCTTATGCCCCTCATTATTGTCGTCTCTCATTCTGATAGTAGTAGGCACATGACCTGGCTGAGCCAGTCAGCATATTCCATCTTTTGGCTGAAGGGTGGCTTGGTCCAAAAGTCCGGGAAGACAATGGACTCAAGTTGGTCAAATGCTAGTCACTTCCATCAAAGGGAAGGCCAAGCTTAGAATAAATCCAGCCTAGAATAAGAAAGACAAAAGCTGGAGAGTTCAGTTCAGTTCAGTCACTCAGTCGTGTCCAACTCTTTGTGACCCCATGAATCGCAGCACGCCAGGCCTCCCTGTCCATCACTAACGCCGGAAGTCCACCCAAACCCATGTCTGTTGAGTCGGTGAGCGACTTTCACTTTCTTTTCTTTGCTTGCATGGGAAATGAACACAAGCGTATGGTAGTTTTAACATTCTTTGGCATTGCCCTTCTTTGGGACTGGAATGAAAACTACTCTTTTCAGTCCTCTGGCCACTGCTGAGTTTTCCAAATTTGCTGACATATTGAGTGCAGCCTTTTAGGATTTTAAATAGCTCACCTGAAATTCCATCATCTCCACTAGCTTTTTCATAGTAGTGCTTCCCAAGGCTCACTTGACTTCATATTCCAGGATGTCAGGCTCTAGGTGAGTGACCACACCATCGTGATTATCGTGGTCATTACAACCTTTTTTGTGTAATTCTTCTATGTGTTGTAACACCTCCTCTTAATATCTTCTGCTTCTGTTAGGTCCTTATCATTTCTGTCCTTTATTTGGCCCATCTTTGCATGAAATGGTCCCTTAATATCTCTGATTTTTTTGAAGAGTCCTCTAGTCTTTGCCATTCTGTTGTTTTCATCTACTTCTTTGCATCGTTCATTTAAGAAGGTCTTCTTATCTCTCCTTGCTATTCTCTGAAACTCTTCATTCAGTTGGGTATATCTTTCCCTTTTTCCCTTGTTTTCCCTTCTCTTCTTTTCTCACATATTTGTACAGCCCCCTCAGACAACACTTTGCCTTCCTGCATTTCTTTTTCTTGCAGAAGGTTTTGGTCACCATCTCCTATACAATGTTGCGAACCTCTGTCCATTGTTCTTCAGGCACTTTTCTACCAGATCTAATTCTTTGAACCTGTTCATCACCTCCACTGTATAATCATAAGAAATTTGATTTAGGTCATACCTGAACGGCCTAGTGGTTTTCCCAAGTTTCTTCAGTTTAAGTCTGAACTTTGCAATTAGGAGCTAATGATCTGAGTCATAGTCAGCTCCAGGTCCTATTTTTGCTGACCGTATAGAGCTTCTCCATCTTCGGCTGCAAAGAATATAATCAATCTGATTTCGGTATTGATCATCTGGAATGGCAACCCACTCCCATACCTTTGCCCGGAAAATCCCATGGACGGAGGAGCCTGGTAGGCTACAGTCCATGGGGTCGCAGAGTCGGGCACTACTGAGCGATTTCACTTTTTCACTATGCGTAGAGTCATCTCTTGTATTATTGGAAGAGCGATTTGCTATGACCAGTGTGTTCTCTTGACAAAGCTCTGTTAACTTTTGCCCTGCTTCATTTTGTACTCCAAGGCCAAATGTGTCTGTGACTCCAGGTATCACTTGACTTTGTACTTTTGCATTCCAATCCCTACCAGCAACAGATGAGAGTTTCGTACGCCAGGCATCCTACCCACTACTAGGTACTGTCAATCTTTTTTTTCTTAAAGTCATTTTAATAAGTATACAGTGATACCTTATTATAACTTAATTTTCATTTTCATAATGGATTATAGTGTTGAACAACTTTTCACATGTTTACTTGTCATGTATATATCCTCTTTGGTGAAATGTCTATTCATTTGTTTTGCTCATTTCTGCTTGTTTCCTTGTTGAGTTTTGAGAATTCTTTAAAAATCCTAGATACAAGTGTTTTGTTGGATATGTAATTTGCAAATATTTTCTCAGAATCTTTAGCTTGACTTTTCATTCTCTTAACAGTATCTTTTTTATCTTGATGACAAGTTATTTATTTTGATAAAGTCTTAGTAACCATTTTTTCCTTTTTATGGACTGTGTTTTGGTGTCTTATTGAAGAACTCTTTGTCTAACTCAAGATGGAAAAGATTGTGACCTCTAAATTTTTTATTATTTTATGTTTTACCTATAGATCTATAACCCATTTTATTATTTTATTTTTTAATTCAAGTTTAGTTGATTTACAGTGCTGTGTTAATCACTTCTGTAATCAGCAAAGTGATTCAGTTATACATGGATACACTTTTTCTTTTTTTATATGATTTTCCATTACAGTTTTTCATAGAATATTAAATATAGTTCTCTGTGCTAGGCAGTAGACCTTGTTTATCTATCCTATATTAAAAGCATACATCTACTAACCCCAATCTTCCACTCTAGCCCTCCCCTGATTTCCCCCCTCCCCACAACAACCACCATTCTGTATTTATAAACCATTTTGAGTTAATTTTTGGTTAAGGTGTCAGGTTTAGACTGATGACTTTTTTTTTATGCATATGGTTGTCCAGTAGTTTCATTTCATCTGTTGAAAAAATTGTCTTTACTACTGACATTATAGTCTATGCAGTTCTGTGAAAATCAATTAGCCATGCCAATGTTAGTCTATTTCTGGGATCTCTTTTCTATATATTTTACTCTTCTATGTATATAGACCTCTACTGATATCATATTGCCTTGATTAGCGTAGTTTTATAGTACATCTAACAATCAAGCAATGTGTGAACTTCCAACTTTATTCTTTTTCATAGTTACTTGCTTATTCTATTTCATTTTTTTCCCCATAAATTTAGAGCCACCTTGTCTGTATTTACAAAAAGTCCTGCTTGGATTTTGATTGGAGATGCATTAAATTAGTAGTTTGGGATTAAAATATACACACTACTATATATAAAACAGCTAACCAACAATGACCTATTGTATAGCATAGGGAGCTATACTCGGTGTCTTGTAGTAACCTATAATGGAAGAGAATGTAAAAATGAGAATACATATATTTTTTACATATATGTATAACTGAATCACTTTGCTGTACACTTGAAACTATCACAGTATTATCAATCAACTATAATTCAATAAAATGTTTTTTAAAATAAAAAATGTTAAAGAAATGCATTAAATTTATAGATTTGTTGAAAATTTGCATCTTAACTGTAATGACTGTTTCAGTCCATGAACATGATGTGTCTCTCATTTATTCAGCTCTACTTTGATATCTTCCATCGTCGGTTATTTTTCAGCATACTAATCTTGCACATTTTGTTAGATTTATACCAAGGTATTTAATTTTCTTAGATGTATTGTAAATAAGTTTTTGAATATCAGTTTTCAGTTATTCACTGCTTATGTGAAAACATAAAAGTTAATTTTGTAGGTTGACCTTGTATCCTAGAACCTTTATAAATTGATTAATTAGCACCAGAAATTTTGTTGTAGACTCCTTGGGCTTCCCAGGTGGTGCCGGTGATAAAGAATCCGCTTGCCAGTTCAGGAGACATAAAAGACTCAGGTTTGATCCCTGGGTTGGGAAGATCCCCTGGAGGAGGGCGTGGAAACCCACCCCAATACTCTTGCCTGGAGAATCCTGTGGATAGAAGAGCCTGGCAGGCTCAGTCCTTAGGTTCTCAAAGAGCCAGATACGACTGAAGCAAATTAGCACGCACAGGGGACCCCTATATAGACAACTGCTGCTGCTAAGTCGCTTCAGTTGTGTCCGGCTCTGTGCGACCCCATAGACGGCAGCCCACCAGGCTCCCCCATCGCTGGGATTCTCCAGGCAAGAACAAACATGTCATCATCAAAATAGGGGAAGTTTTATTTCTTGCTTTCTCCTTTTTTGCGCTGTCTAAGGTGTCTAGGATAATGGTGAATAAGAGCGATGAGAGTGGATATCCTTGCCTTGCTGTGTGCCTTGAGGGCAAAGAATTTAGTCTCTTACAATTTATTCATACAAAGTATGACTTTAGTTGTTGATTTTTTGGTTGATGCTCTTTATCAGATTAAGGAGTTTCCCTTTTTCCCTAGTTTTATAAGAGATTTTTTTTTTTATCATGAATGGTTGTTGAATTTTGTCAAATCCTATTTCTGCTTTAATTAATATCACCATGTAGTCTTCTTTAGTCTGTTAATAAGATGAAATATAATGACTGATTTTTCAAATATTGAATCAGTCTTGTATTCCTGGGATAAATTATACTTGAAAATGGTATATTATTCTTATTATACATTGCTGGACTCAATTTGCCAATAGTTTGAGTAAAGTCCCATTTTTTTGTTTAAGCCAGTTTGAGTTGGGTTTCTGTAACTTATGAGTCCTGACTAGTATTTATAGTTTCAAACAAGTACTGTGACAATTCCTAAGAAAGCACAATAATTTCTGAATGTTGTGAATAAGAAAGCTTACACAAAAGAGAAAAGTTCTCTCCTATTTCACAAGCAGTGAATATAGAAATTATACAGTAAAATTAAATCCCTGTGTAAGTTTCTACAGTTGTTTTAGTAAATATTCCTAGACTTATATCACAGTAGTAAATTGTTTCTAAAGTTTAGAGATAGCTTTATTTTTGAGATTATACGTGTAGTATATACAAGTTTACGTGTAGTATATACAAATTTACGTGTAGTATATACAAGTTATAAGAAATTTAAACAGCAAAATGTAAAAAATAGTATATATAAATTACTTGCAATATTATTAGTTTATTATATTATCACATAACCACATTAGTAAAATTTTGTATGTACTGTCTATAATGGTATTTATCAAACATTGCTGCAAATTAGAATCACCTAGGAAGTTTTGAAAATATTGACGTCTGTGATCTACCTGTAAAGATCAGGGCTGTTACTTCTGACTCAAGATTTTTGAAAACTCTTTCAGTGACTCTAATATGCAGCCAAGTTTGGCAAACACTGCTCTAGAACTTAGTTCTTATGTGTACCCAGTAACATATGCACGTGCTTGTTACTGTCTAAAAATGGAATCAGATATTCTTTAATGTTTGCAACTTATTTTTTAACAATTAAACATTATTTTCAGATAATTGTATACTGATACATAGTTATAACAAATAACAGAATTCCTCAAAGTATAAAACATAGTTTTACAGTATGACCCAACAATTCCATTCATTAATATATACCCAAGGGAATGAAAACATATGTCCACACAAAAATCTGTGTACAAATGCTCATGATAGCATTATTCATAATAGCTGAAAAGTAGAAATGACCCAAATAGTCATCAACTGATGACTGGATAATCAACCAATGAATGGATACAATATGGTATATCAAGAGAATGAAATAATATTCAGCCATAAAGAGAAACGAAGTACTGATATATGCTATAAGGCAGATGACCCTTAAAAACTTTATGCGAAGTGAAAAAGGCCACACACAAAAGGTCACATAGTGTATGGTTCCATTTATATGAAATAACCACAGCAGACAAATTCACAAGACAGAAAGCCCGTTGGGGCTTGCAAGAAGCTAGAGAAGATAAGGTGATGGGGGATAGGGAGTAAGTGCTTAATAGGTATAGGGTTTCTTCTGAGGTTGATGAAAATCTTCTGGAATTAGATAGGAGTGATGGTTGAACAATCTTGCGAGTATACTAAAAGCCACTGAAGGTGACTTGCACATTTCGAATTTAAAAATTTATGATATGTGAATTATATCTCAATAAAGCTGCTGTTAAAAAGTAAAACAGAAAAATAATAATGTGAGGTCTCAGATACCCTTTACCCAGTTTCTCCCAATGGTAACATCTACTAAAACTATAATAATATAATATTAGAACCAGGATACTGATGGTGATACAGTCAGGATACAGAAAAATTCCATTTGCTATCTCTATATTCTCTTGGGTGAAATGTCTCTTCATTGCTTTTGTTCATTTTCTAATTGGTTTATTTGTTTTTACTCTGGAGTTTTGAGACACCTTTAAATATTTTAGATACTAGAGCTCTGTTGGATATATGGCGTGTAAATATTTTCTCTCACTCTGTACCCATCTTCTCAATCTCGTCTTATGAGTTTTCAGAGAGAAAAAGTTTTAAATTTTTGATGAGGTCAAATTTAATCAACGTCTTTTTTTTTTTTTTTTTTTGGGATTTGGCTGTTGGTGTTGTTTCTAATAACTCTTTCCTTAGCCCTGAACTCTGAAGGTTTTCTCATTTTTCCTCTAAAATTTTATACTTTTATATTTCACACTTAAATCTATGATCCATTTTAATTAATTAATTTTTGCAAATTGTAAAGCTTAAGCATAGGTTTATTCTTTTTATAGATATATATAATTTTTTAATGGAGGTATAATTGATTCACAATCAGTGTGTGAATCAACTGGTATATAGCAAAGTGATTCAGTTATACAATAACTACATTCTTTTTCAATATTGTGTTCCATTATGTTTATCACAGGATATTGAATATAGTTCCCTGGGCCATACAGTAGGATGTTGCTATTCACCCATTCTATACATGTTAGTTTTTATCCACTAACCCCAAACTCCCACTCCACCCCTCCCTACCTCCCCCTTGGTAAACACAAGTCCATTCTCCGTGTCTGCAAGTCTGTGTCTTTGTTACTGGATAAGTTCATTTGTGTCCTACTTTAGTTATATTTACAATTAAATTAAATTTATTGACTTTAAATTTAATATTATATATATATATATATGATTAAACTGTGGATACACAACTGCTCCAGCCTTTTGTTGAAAAGACTGTCCTTCCTCCGTTGAATCACTTCTGCACATTTGTTAAATATATCCTAGTCTAATCCAGTAGAACTTTCTGCAGTGATGGAAATGTTCTACATCTGTACTCTACATTACAGTATATTCTATGTGTGTCTGCTAAGTCAATTTGGCTGAAAGAATGGTTCAAGTCTAATATTTCATTGTTGATTTTCTGTGTGGATGATCTGTCCATTGGTGACGGGGTAAATTGAAGTTTCCTACTATTATTGTATTACGTGTTTCTCCCTTGAAATCTGTTAATATTTGCTCAACATATTTAGGTATGCTGATATTGGTTGTGTATATCTTTATGGTGGTTATTTCTCTTAATAAGTTGACCCCTTTGTAACTATATAATGCTCCTCTTTGTCTCTAATTACCATTTTTTTGGCTTAAAGTCTGTGTTGTCTCAGTATAGCTACCTCTGCTTTCTTTTGATTTCCACTTGCATAAAATATCTTTTTCCATCCACTTACTTTGAGCCTATGTGTTTCCTTAAAGCTGCAGTGAGTCTTTTGTAAGTAGTACATAAACAGGTCTGCTTTTTTTTTTTTTTAATTCATTAATCCAGTCTTTAGATTGGTGAATCCAATTCATTTACATTTATAGCAATTACTGATAAGTAAGGGTTTCCCTCATAGCTCGGTTGGTAAAGAATCTGCCTGAAATGCAGGAAACCCAGGTTCAATTCCTGGGTCAGGAAGATCCCCTGGAGAAGGAAATGGCAACCCACTCTGGTATTCTTGCCTGGAGAATCCCATGGACAGAGGAGCCTGGCAGGCTACAGTTCATGCGGTCTCAAGAGTTGGACACGACTTAGTGACTAAACCACCATACCAAGGAGTTACTGCTTCCTGGAGAGATCAGCAGGTAAAGAATTAGCCTGCGACGCAGGAGATGCAGGATTGACCCCTGGGTCGGGAGGATCCTCTGGAGGAGGGCATGGCAACCCACTCCAGCATTCTTGCCTGGGAAATCTCTTGGACAGAGAAGCCTGGTGGGCTATGCTTCATGGGGTCACAAAGAGTTAGAGGCGACTGAAGCAGCTGAGCATAGCACCTAGTCCTAATACCTAATCCTAGTATAAGGATTCTCTTCTCTTTACTGTTTTTGAATGTATTGCAGATTTTTGCTTTGTATAGTTACTGTGAAGCGTCCATGAAACATCCCATAGCTGTAATATAATCTATTTCACACTGGTAAGTACTTAATTTCAAACACATACAAAGACTCTACCCTTTTATTCCCTTGCCTTTTATTGTTTTTATTTTTTTGGTTTGGGGGTTAAGTTTATTTCATTTTTATGTCAAAATTTATTTATTTCTGTATTGTATATTCATGAAAAAATTATTGTAGCTATGATTATACTTAATACTCTTTTCCTTTAACCTTTATACTAGGACTAATTGGTTAACACTTCAGCAGATTGTAATATGATAGTATTCTGAATTTGACTGTATACTTACCTTTATCAGTATATTGTATATTTTCATGTAACTAATTATCACCTTTCCATTTCAGCTTAAAGAATTTCCTGCAGCATTTCTCTTAAGGCAGATCTAGTGTTCTTGCCTGCAGAATCCCAGGGACGGGGGAGCCTGGTGGGCTGCTGTCTATGGGGTCGCACAGAGTTGGACACGACTGAAGCGACTTAGCAGCAGTGGTGGTGAATTCTCTTAGCTTTAGTTTGTCTAAGAAAATCTTTCTGTCTTCTTTATCTCTGAAGGACAGCTTTGCTCAGTTAAGTACTCTTGGTTGTTTTTTTTTATTTTTTTCTTTCAAAACTTTAAATATATCAACTCACTCTGTTTCGATGTATAAGATTTATGTTGAGAAATCTGCTGGTAACCTTATGGGGGATCACTTTAAATTACAAGATTTTTTTTCTCTTACTGCTTTAAAGATTCTTTTTTAAAAATATCTTACAATTTTATTATAA
Organism: Ovis canadensis; assembly: GCF_042477335.2. Classification (NCBI taxonomy): domain Eukaryota; kingdom Metazoa; phylum Chordata; class Mammalia; order Artiodactyla; family Bovidae; genus Ovis; species Ovis canadensis. Next base: position 54,562,863 of record NC_091263.1, on the reverse strand, counting down.
TGTGTCTTGGACAAGTTCTCTTCACATTGATTTTGTTTGGTTTATTTGGTGACTTATGAAGTCTGTGAAGTTAGATATCCAAATCTCTGCCCAGATTTGGAAAACTCTCAGCCATTATTTCTTTAGGTAAGTTTTCTTTCTCCCTTTCCATCTGGAACTTCAATAATTTGCAGTTTGCGTCTTTTGCTAGTATCCCACATGTCATATAGGCGTTCTTCATTCTTTTTCATTTTCCCCTCCTTGCCTCCCAATGATTGGATAATGTCAACGTTCCTGTCTTCTGCCTCAGAGTCTTTATCCTGGCTTGATCTATTCTGATATTGACGTACTCTGTCACAGTTTGAAGTTTTATTCATTCTATTCTTCAGCCCTGGAATTTCTGTTTGATTCTTCTTCTTTTTATTTTTTATTTTACAATTCCTATCTCTTTACTTCATTATTGTTTTTCTGACTTCAGTGAATTATCTTTCTGTATTTCCTTGTAGCTCACTGAGTTTCTCTAAAATACCTATTTGAATTCTTTATCCAGTACCTTTCTGATCTCCATGTCTATGGCTTTGATTATCAAAAAGATTATTGTGATTCTTTGAAGATTTCATGTTTCCTTGATCCTTCCAAGTTCCCTAATGTTTTTGTTTCTGTCTTTGCATTTCTAGTGGAAATGGCAACCCACTCCAGTACTCTTGCCTGGAAAAATCCCAGGGATGGAGAAGTCTGGTAGGCTACAGTCCGTGGGGTTGCAAAGAGTTGGACATGACTGAGCGACTCCACTTTGGCATTTCTAGCAGGAGACACCTTCTCCAGTCTTTATTAATTACCCATTCCAGTGTGCCACACTTATATATATATATATATATATATATATATATATATATATATTTTTTTTTTTGCTCCAATGGTATGCTGTAACTTCTCCTCTGGAAGCATGAACTCTCATATAGGCTCTGTCATTCATGGGAGATTTTCCAAGTGTTTTCCAGGGGTTCCCAAATGTCGCTGAGAGGGGCTGGGGCGTGTTCACAGGCTACTTCAGTCACAGTCAGGATTGAGGCTGGACTATGTATTACCCAGTGCATGGCACCTGCCAGGTGCCTTGGTGTATAGTGCTGGATCCCACAACCCTTTTGTGGATGAATGCCAAATTTTTGTTGTTTCGGGGGACAAAAATGAGGGATATCTTATGTTGCCACTACAAATGTTTCTGTCTTTAAAAAATAAGTTTCTCATAGAAAAGTGCAAATGTGTTAGAAATGTAAAGAAGAAAATAAAAATCAGTGGTAATTTTACCAATCTAAGATAAACATTTAAAAGGTTGCAGTGTATTTTCTCCCAATCATTTTATGTATATAAAGTGTCTTTGTAAACATCATTTAAATGGCTGTGCAGTAATCTATAGTAGGTGTTTCAACATACTGTTATATACAACTTGGATTATAAGTATTTTTGCAAAGGATATCTTTGTAAATATTTTTGAGGCATTTATGGTTATCTCTGATTGTGTGTGTGTGTGTGTGTGTTTGAGTGTGTGCACTTTGTCACTCAGTCATGTCCAACTCTTTGCAACCCCATGAGCTGTAGCCTTCCAGGTTCCTCTGTCCATGGTATTCTTCAGGCAAGAGTACTGGAACCAGTTGCCATTTCCTACTCTAGGGAATCTTCTCGACCCAAGGATCTAACCAGAATCTCTTGCGTCTCTTGCATTGGCCAGCATCTTCTTTACCACTGAGCCACCTGGGAAACCCTGTCTCTGATTATCTCTGTTTTAAGTGTTAGTTAGTTAGTTGCTCAGTCGTGCCCAACTCTTTGTGACCTGATGGACTGCAGCCCACCAGGGTTGCATGAGATTTGTCCATGAGATTTTCCAGGCAAGGATACTGGAGTGGGTTGCCATTTCCTTCTCCAGGGGATCTTCCCAACCCAGGGATCAAACCTCGGTCTCCTGTACTGCAGGCAGATTCTTTACTGACTGAGCTACCCTTGTAGCTCAGTCTGTTTTAAGTGTACTAAGTTTAATTTGGGGTCAAATAATATGAATGTTTTTGAGGCTTTTGATACACACTGACCATTTGTCTTTCAGAACATCTACAATTTGTCTTCCACTGATATATAGGAGTACCCTTTTCACTGCATGTTAGCAAAATTTAGTATTATTAAGGAATATCTTATTTAAGAGCTCCCCTGGTGGCTCAGCAGTAAAGAATCTGCCAGCAATGCAGGAAATGCAGATTCGATCCCTGGGTTCGAAGGCAGGGCATGGCAACCCACTCCAGTATTCTTGCCTGGAGAATCCCATGAACAGAAGAGCCTGGCAGGCTACAGTCCATGGGATCGCAAAGAGTCCTATCCGACTAAATAGATTGAACACGTACACACACACCTTTTTTAGACAAATGTTTGCTTATTTATTTGGCTGCACCAGGCCTTAGTTGCAGCAAGTGGGATCTTGTTGCAGTCTGAGGGATCTAGTTCCCTGATCAGAATTGAACCCAGGTCCCTTGCCTTGGGAACCAGGAGTCTTACACTACTGGACTACTAGGGAAGTCCCAGGAACACTTTATATGTCAATTTTCTTCCTTGTTTGCTTTTTTAAGAAGTTGGGTTGCCAAGACATTTTATAGGTCTGAAAAATCAGCCATTTCAGAAAAAAATAGGGATTCTTCTTCACTAATGGAAAAATATTAAACAGAAAAAACTAAACGCACGGCTTTCACATTATTTCATATTTTTTTCTGAAATTGTCAAAAAGATTATTACAGCTGTATGAAAAATATTTTAGCGTTTAACACTTTCAATGTCAAAGCATTATTGTGAATAGCAGCATAATATTCCACTAAACAGGGAAATAATTATTTAATTGACCCCCCCCTCCACAGTTGAACATTAATTTTTTTCTACTCTTTACCTGGAAATACTGTGATGAGGCTTCTTGTTCATGAATTGTTATCACCATCTCTGATTACTCTGGATCTATGATGTTTGTGAGTCATGTTATTATGATTTTTGGCTCTGACTCCTTTAGCATTTAGGTCTGGTAACTAGGTTTCAGAACTTATATCTGAGCCTAAGTTACTCCAGTGACCGAACTGCTTTAATCCCCAGCTCCTTGTTAGCCTCACATTAAAGTACCTAACCTCTCAATCCTTTACTTTTCATCTATAATTATTCCCATTGTTCTCTTAAAACAGGGATAATAATCTTTCCAATCTGAAAAGACTGTTGTCAAGAAGTTTCTTTTCTGACTATCCTTCTTTGTTCTTCTAATGTGATGGAAATCAAAAGGGAGCCCTGCCTCCTCCATCACCAGGCTGGTCAAGTCCAGTACATTGGTCCAGGCAGTTATGGGACCCAAGAGAGGGATATCAAAATATATCCAGGGGAATCAGTATCGACACTGGGGAAGATCCTTTTTTGAGAACAGGAGTCACAGGAACCAGTTAAGGAAATCAAAGTAAGGGAAAGCAGAACCAAGAGATCTTAAGCAGGTGCATGGAGGCATCACTGGAGCCCATGCATCCAGTCTAATCCAAAGTCTTGAGTTTGCAAGCAGTGTCAAATCGATAATTTCCTTTCTTGGCTCCAATTGACTTGTTTTAGGCTTCCTACTAATTAAAAAAAAAAGAGCCTCATCAGTCATGTTTGCTGTTAGTATGAAACTGACTTCTGAAATAGTGTATTAAACTAGCCCCCCTACTCGTTTACTCTGTTTAGGCAGCTGGATATAGAGTTTTATGTAATAATGGATATCATTATTATTAGAGCACTTTGAGGTTTTTCTTTGTCAGGTTTTTCAGAATAAGCAGTTATGCTAAGTCTAAATTTCTTTTCTCCTAAAATAAAACATTACCTCAAAATGCAAAGTCAGAATGACTAGAATAGGTTTTCAGTAGTTTTGCAAACATTCATTTGTGAGGTGGAAAATATGGTCACAACTGTGATTTGTCTACACATGAAAATCATTTAAGGGCTCTGTTTAGAGTTGCTGTAACAAAGCACCACAAATTGGGTTGCTTAAAATAACACAAATGTATTGTCTCAAAGTTCAGGAGGCTTGGAGTCCAATCAAAGTTTCGGCAGGGCCATGCTCCCTCTGAAACGTGGAGGGGAAATCTTTCTTACCTCTTCCTAGTTTCTGGTATTTGCCATCAATCCTTGGTGTTCCTCAGCTTGTAGATGCCTCCCTCCAGTCACATGGCCATCTTCTTCCCATGTGTTTGCACATCATTTCCCCTCTGTGCCTATCTGTTGCTGTTGCTCAGTCATGTGCGACCCTTTGGGACCCCATGGACTGTAGCCCGCCAGGCTCCTCTGGCCATGGGATTTACCAGGCAAGAATACTGGATTGGGTAGTCATTCCCTTCTCCAGGGGATCTTCCCAACTCAGGGGTCGAACCCCCATCTCCTATGTCTCCTGCATTGGCAGGCAGATTCTTGACCACTGTGCCACCTGGGAAGCCTACTCCCCTCAAGGACTAGGGCCTGTTTCCACCTTCCCCTGCATCTGGGCTTTTAGACTTGCTTTAACCAACAAAATGCTCTGGAAGGGACTTCCCTAGTGGTCCAGTGGCTAAGACTCTGCGCTCCCAATGCGGGGAGCCTAGGTTCAATCCCTGGACAGGGAGTTAAATTCCTCATACTGCAAGTAAGACCCAGCACAGCCAACTAAATAAATAGTAAAAAAAAAAATGCTGTGGAAGTGATGTAATGCCACTGCTAAGTCTAGATCTCAAGATGCCTTGCAGCTTCCACCTTCTGTCCCACTGGCCCGAGAGTTCTGTGTGAATAAGTCTGAGAGAGGTTACTGAAGAAGTAAGTCATTGGCTGAGATCTGAGGGGCCTCAGCCAACAGCCACCACCAGTTGGCAGGCATGTGATTGAGGCTATCTTGTCCTGTGCAGACCTAGTTGAGCCTCTGGAAGCTGGTGCCATAGCTGCATGTGTGACCTCAGACAAAACTAGCAGAGCTGCCTAGCTGAGCTCAGCCCAAATTACTGGCCTACAGAATTAAGAACCAACAGAATGGCTATTGTTTCAAGTGACTAAATTTTGGACTGATTTTTTTACACAAGAAAGACATGATTGCTACTATAGGTTGGGTGTCAGAAGCTCGAGGCTTCTGTTGTTTACTATCTCAATCACCTCAGGTAAATTACTTAATTCTAAGAGCTCCTGCTTCTTTCTTTATTAAAAAAATATAAAATGTAGATATTTCACTAATCTTTCGCCATGACTCCCAGGTTTCAACTTTTTAGTTCCAATTGAATAAAAACCCAAATTAAATAGGTAAAAAGAATAAAATGAATTTAGCAGCTTAAGAAACTGAAAAGTCCAGCATCTGACCTGGGTTTAAGTAAGATTAACCTAAAGACACAAGTGATGATATCAGAGGTTTGTTGGCCCCTAGCACTCCCACACCCCACCCCACTTCCCTCTGTGTGTCAGCTTCACCCCAAGCAGGTTCTTCTCAAGCCTCCTTGCTTCTCGAGGCTGAAGTTCATCCAGCTTGGATAAACCCAGGAGGAAATTTGACTTTCATTGGACCAGGTAGAAACACATAGCCACATCTAAGTCAGTCAGGCCAGAAGGTTGAGATGGTCTAAACAGTCAAGCTGGGACAGGTGACGTGAGCCAGTGAGGTGGAGAGGCAGCGGGTAGAGATGTGGGGAAGAAGGGGTCAGGCTTCCCAAGACCATATAGGAGATTAGCACAAAGGAAGCTGGAATGCATTTTTTAGAAGAAAAGAAATGGGAGCTGAGCAGGTAAAAAAATAACAAGTGTTCACTCCTATTTTTAAAGCTTATTAAGAAGATAACAGTAATAGTTTATGTTTATTAATTGCTTATTAGGAACCTGGCACTGCTCTAATTACTTTGTTCTGTTTAACTCCTTCTAATCTTCTCGATTTAAGTGTAGGTGTAGTTATTATTCCCTGTTGACACATGAGGAAACTGAGGCACTCAAGTGATGAAAAGTTAAGTGGTTAAGTTGCCCATAGTCAAGCAGATGTGAGCATTAGAACCCAAACAGACTGGCTTGGGAGCTGTTGCCTTTAACTATCAGTCTGTACTCAAAACAGGGGCTTTCCAAGTGCTCCGGTGGTAAAAGAATCCAGCTGCCAAGACAGAAGACACAAGAGATGAGGATTCGATCCCTGGGTCAGGAGGATCGCTTGGAGGAGGAAATGGCAACGCACTCCAGTATGCTTGCCTGGAAAATCCCATGGACAGAGGAGCTTGGAAGGTTACAGTCTGTGGGGTCGCAAAGAGTTGGACACAACTTGGTGACTGAAGATGCAATACTCAAAAGAGATCAACAGCACTATGATAGGAAGAATTCTAAGATGATCCTCAAGATTCTTACCCTTGGTATATAATCATCTTCTTATATGGGTGAGACCTGTGACTGTGAAAGGATAGTCACTCCTTAATTAGGTCACAAAGAGTTTGACAGGAGTAAACAACAGCAACAAATACTAATTCTGTTTTCAATTTTTTAAAGGAACCTCCATACGGTTCTCAGTAGTGGCTGTATCAATTTACATTTTCACCAACAGTGCAAGAGGGTTCCTTTTTCTCCACACCCTTTCCAGCATTTATTGTTTGTAGATTTTTAAACTAGTTCTGATAGGTGTGAGGTGATACCTCATTGTAGTTTTGATTTCCATTTCTAATGCAAATTGGTTAGTTGAGCATCTTTTGATGTATTTAGTTGGTCATCTTTTCATGCGTTGGTTGGTCATCTGAACATCTTCGAAGAAATGTCTATTTACGTCTTTCACCCATTTTTTGATTGGGTTGTTTGCTTTTTTGATATTGAGCTGCATGAGCTGTCTGTACATTTTGGAGATTAATCCTCTATCAGTTGCTTCATTTGCAGATATTTTCTCCCATTATGAGGGTTGTCTTCTCATTTTGTTTATGGTTTCCTTTACTGTACAAAAGCTTTAAAGTTTAATTAGGCCCCATTTGATTATTTTTGTTTTTATTTTAATTTCTCTAGGAGGTGGGTCAAAAAATATTTTGCTGCGATTTATGTCAAAGGGTATCCTGCCTATGTTTTCCTGTAGAAGGTTTATATATAGTGCTTTACATTCCGGTATTTGATCCATTTTATTTTGGGGTTTGGTGTTAGGGAGTGTTCTAATTTCATTCTTTCACATGCAGCTGTCTAGTTTTCCCAGCACCACTTATTAAAGACGCTGTCTTTTCTTTATTGTCCTGTTGGTTTTAAACAGGTAAGATATTACATTGTTAGGGGGCCGTGTGGCTGGGACCAGAATGCAGCTTCTAGCTGAGACATACTTCTAGCCAACAGCCAGCAAGAAAATAGGGACCTCTAAACAACTCAAGTCATAAAATGAAAGCAAGAAACTGAAATCTGTAAATACTGTGAATGAGTTTCGAAGAGGATCCTGAGCTCCAGAAGAGAACCCCTGGCCAACATCTTGATTTTAGCCTAGGGAGACCTGGAACAGAGGCACCCAGTTACGCTGTGGCCCAGCTTCTGATCTACAGAGCTGTGAGATAATAAATGGATGCTAGATTGTTTTAAGCCACTAAGTTTGGGAATAATTTATTACCCAAACCAGCACCTTCTCTCTGCAGCCTTATTTTCACATGGGGTTGATAAGCACTCCCAGGGCTGTTCACACCTTTGTTGGCACTCACAGGATCCTTCACACCAACCATCCTGGAGTGCTCACTGTGTGATGCAGCCCCTATCATCACCTAGGGGGAGGGGGTCGTAATCAGCAGGTGAGACTATTGTCAGGTCCACTGCCTGTCATTTTGTGCCGCTAACACTTGATAGAATATCTGGTGTGTAGTTGGTTGTAGAATGAATGAAAATGCTTCTCATGTGGTATGCCTGTCACATTCTATTTTATTATGGAAACTGATGGGGCCTGGGTTGTGGGCTGGTGCTTCCAAGAGCACTTTTTGGTATACTTCATCCTAGGGCCACCATAGGCATCAGCCCTGACCTAATTAAATGTTAATTTTGATTGTGGGCCTTCTATATTGTAACAGTAGTGGTAATTCACTCTCCAAACCCATGGGAAGTTTTCCCTACTCCAGAGTCATTCCTCCTCATCCCACATTTCAGTGTCTTCTCAAACCATCATTTCTTTGCCTTTTCACATCTATGGAGGCAGACAGACCTGAATATCTTAGCTTTGCTTCTCCCTAGCCGAGAAGGCAATGGTGACCCACTCCAGTACTCTTGCCTGGAAAATCCTATGAACTGAGGGGCCTGTTTGTTAGGCTGCAGTCCCTGGGGTCCCTACGAGTCAGACTTGACTGAGTGACTTCACTTTCACTTTTCACTTTCATGCACTGAAGGAAATGGCAACCCACTCCAGTGTTCTTGCCTGGAGAACCCCAGGGACAGGGGAGCCTGGTGGGCTGCCATCTATGGGGTCACACAGCGTCAGACACGACTGAAGCGACTTAGCAGCAGCAGCAGCAGCAGCAGCTGGGGATCTGTTATTTTACTCCCCTGTGCATGGTTCCTTGTCTACAATGGGGAGAATAATTCTTACTGCTGTAAGAACTGTTGTAGGGTTGTGAGGGAGTGAATCCTTACTTTGGAAGGTCCACACAGGTCATGGGCCTCCTCTTTTTGTTCATGGGTGTGTCCCCTTCCCTTCCTCAATAACTGCTCAATGAATTTATAGAATGAACAATTTAGAGAAAGAATTTAGCACAGTAGCTGGTAGATAGTAAGCATTCCACAACCGGCAGTTTTTATTGTTATTTTGCAGAGGAAAGTCACTTGGGTATGTCTATTCAGGTGTTCTGTCCTGATTCAAATTCCAGAGATTTCCCCATTTTATCACTCAGTTTTTAACGAGCTAGTCAGACACCCAGGGGTCCTATGCACCTCTCTGAAAACTCCTACTAACCAATGGACATCCCTTAAATACACTCCCAAGAAAACTGACCCTCTCCGAGCATTTATGGGGGAGTCGGATTCGAACAAAACCAGGAAGGACCAAATGCCAAAGCAAACAAACGACTGATTCTCCACCCTGGGGGAGAGTGTTCACCCCCGTTTTGCTAAAGATAGAGCGCGGGCCCTCCCCGGGAACTTCCTGGTTTTTATTAGTTCGTAATCCCAAATGCAACTTTTCAAAGGTTTTTCTTCTGGAAGTGTGGGTGTGAAAGTGCTTCCCTAATAACATCTTGGGGGAGGCTCTGGAACATCTGTACATTTGAAAACCGAGCATCCGGCTGGGCTGTTTGGGTGGGTGGGGGACCCTGCGGGGTGGGCTGAAGCAGCAGGGGCAAGTTAAAAACAAGTCTAGATGGCGTTTAAACAGAGGCAAAAAAATTAGGCAAAAATTACAAATGGCTAATTACTTTGGCTCAGTTACACGTTTAATCAAAAGCCCGCCTCCCCCACTTTAGCACCGGCGTTAAGAGGGGAAAATAGGGCGCTTAGAAGTCTAAGCGATAAAGATCTTTCTCTCCACGAACTAAAGGACAAAACTCATTACAGATAAGCCCTGTTCTCCCATTTCCCTCGGACGCCTCTCCACGATTGCTAAAGAGGTTGCCGCTCCCCGCGTAGCTGCCAGGAAATCGGTCCAGCCCCGGGGCGCAGCTTTCACCCAGCGAGGGGTAAGAGGCGCACTTCCTGCGGCCTCCCCGCCACCAGGCTGGAGTGCGGGAACCTTCCCTCCTCCCGTGGAGCGGCGAGTTGGGAAATCTCGGCCACTGATCAGCCGTGCCGTGGGGAAAGGGGGCGTGGGACTCGAAAGGGCTGGATCTTGCAAGCCTAGGATCGGTATTCCTTCCCTCCCCCACCCCTCCCCAGCCGGGAACAAGGCCAATGGAAGCCCGAAAAGGGGGGAAAAAAATTAAATCGCAAAGCGGAGCCGGAGTGCAAAGGCCGCTCGGCTTTGTTTCCTGGCGGGGAATTCATCGGGCTGGGGGCGCGAGCAGGGGACGAGCAGGGCGCGCCCCGCCGTGGCGCTGCCAGTGCGAAGAAACCCAGCATGAAACCTTGCAGCCTTATAAACGCAGCCGGCCGCCCCTTCCTCTCCTCAGACCCGAGCCGGGGTCCCCCCGACTCTCGCCATCCGCGAGCAACGCAGACGGGGGCGGGGGTAGACCGAGCCAAGCCCGCTCAAACAGTGGCGTCTTTAAGAGCTCGAAAGACGGGAAAGAGGCAAAGACTCGCCAGCCCGCGAAAGCAGTCGCCCTCCTCCCTCTCTCCGAGACCCGACCAGAGCGGGTCCCCAGTCCCGATACTGCCCGGGCCGGCTCAGCAGCGCGCGGGGAGAACCTAGCTGTGGGACGCCCGAGGCGGGAGCCCCGCGCTGCAGCTTTAAGAGCTCGCGGCGCGCGCGCCCGCGACCGGCAGCCCGGCTGCGCGTCCCCGCGGTCGCCGCGCGCCCACTGCTCGCGCGCCGCCGCCGCCGCCGCGCGTCCCCTGCTCGCTCGCTCGCCGGCTTTAAAGTCTCTGCCAGGATCCATGCTCACATGTTACTTCCTGTATGGAGGCATGGCTAGTTTCCAGCCCCGCGCTCCCCGATCCTCCCCAGCTCGCGCCAGAGCCACAACTTTCAGGAGCATGGACTGAAGGCGCCCTCGCCCTTGCGCCCCTCTGAGAGCCTTTGTGTTTTCCTCGGTTTCCTCCGGCTGTTCTATTTTGGGGGCTCTTCGCTCTCCCCCCGCCTCTACCCTCCCCTTCCCCGCTTGCAAACATGCCTCCTTCCTTCCCTGGGCCCTGGAAGAAGCTGCCTGCCTGAAGCCGGGAGACGCCGCGCCGCGCTCAGCCCCGCCGCCGCCCGCCGGCTCTCGGGCTCCGCTGCCGACTCAAGTTGGGGATCTTCGGCTACTCGCCGCCGCCGCCGGCGGTCTCTGCCTGCCCGGGGCTCCGGGCATCGCCGCCGCCCGCCGACTCCTCGCCCTGCCCGCTCGACTCGCTCCTTTTTGAACATAAAGCAGCCCTTCTCCGCCGAGGATCGTCCCCAGCGTGGCTCCGCGTTCTCGGCCACTTTTTGAGATTTTCCGGGGGGCGCTCGGCGGCTTCCCAGATTCCAGAGGGGACTCGGGCGGCCGAGCGCGGGGGCCCCGTAAAGCAGGCGAGCAGGCGAAGAGCCGGGGCTTAGCGGAGGCTCACACCGAGGCAAGAACTTATTCAACAAGTTTACCCCCCCCCTGCCTTCCTCTTTTCGATGTGCGTTTTCGGACATGCGGAGGTTACTGGAACCGTGTTGGTGGATTTTGTTCCTGAAAATCACCAGTTCCGTGCTCCATTATGTCGTGTGCTTCCCCGGTGAGTGCTGACCGCCGAGGGGACGCGGCCCTGGCCAGCGCGCGAGGGGGAAGCGGAGTTGCCGCCGGGGCATGGAGCTCAGGCGCCCGTCCCAGGGACCCCGGAGAGGGTTAAGTGGGGGTCGAGCACCCGGGGAGGAGAGAGGGATCCGCTCCGCTGACTCTGGCGGCGTAATTTAGGGAGGCTTGTGGTTGGGGAGGGTGGAAGCAAAGAGCTGGCCGGGGAGAGGAACGGGAGCCGCAGGGGTCTATTTCTCGCTCGGCTTTGGGGGCCTGGGGGATCCGGAGTCGGGAGAAGACTCGTTCCGCTGCTCCGCCGCTGTGCAGGAGAGCTAGAGCTCTGAGGCTGTTGGGGACAGTGGGGCTAGGGGGAGGATGCCTCTGTGGGTTTGTGGGGGCCCTGGGTGCGTTCCCCGCTCAGGCGAGGATTGAAGGAGCTCAGAAGGGGGGATTGGATTTGTTGCTCCGCGACTCTTTGGAGGGGCTGATGTTCGTGGAGTGGAAGCTCGAGGCTGGCCGTGGAGGATTGGGGATGTCGGGAGCAGCCTGCGTTCGGGTCTCGGGGGTCAGGGACGACCTCAGCTCGGGGCTGGGGCGCGGGCTGCGCTTCGGTGCCGGCGCGAGGGAACCTTCCTGGCTCGGGGACCTGGGCGCGGTGGGAGAGCAGGGAGCAGGAGGTTTAGGGAGATCCGTGACTCCCCCATCCCGGCCCGCGGCCCCCTTTGCTTGGCTGGGCTGCTCGGGTGGGGGGCGGGCGCGGGTCGGCGGCTGGGTTGCTGTTCGCTCCCGGGCGGATTTTTTTTCTGTCTCGCGCCCTGCCTACCTGCATCTTTGCCTTTTTGCAGGCTGTTAGCAGCTGGCGGACCCACACCCTCACCTTTCTGGTCGGGTTAAGATAGGAACACTGTTGACCACTGATGAAGATAATAAATCACCACACGCAGGGTGTGCGGCTCAGCGATCCTCCACTTCCAGCCCTCCATCGGCCGACCCGCCTTGTTCTTTCTGCTAGGGGAGGGCAGAGGCCAGCTGCCTCCCTCTTCCCTCTTGCAGCCCCCTTTACACCAGGCTGCAGCCTCGAGCTCCCTTGAATCTGTCCGTTCCCCCTCTCCCTGGTGGAGGCCACGTCCCCTCTCCTAGTCGGGGAGAGGGTGGGAAGAAGGGGACCATTCATTTTTAATCCTTTGCTCTCCTAAGGACAAGGAAGCCCCCGTTTTTCTGTCTTTTCATCCACCAGCTCCTGGATATTCAGAGGTGGGGGTTATCCAGGAAAAAGGAACGTGCCCTCCCATGTTTATGCTCCCGCTGGTCACAGCCGCCTGTCCCCTGGTGGCCCGAGCGCAGATTTTGGTGCAGCGGGTCCCCCAGCTGCGTCGTGCGCCCTGGAGCAGGGTGCGGGCGCTCTTGCTTGCTCTCGGGGATTGGCAGCGAGGGTCCCCTTTGCAGGCAAGTGGGTGCCTCGAGGGGTAGAGAGGCAAAGCATGGTCTTGTTTCGGCACCCCGCTTTTCCCTTTGCGCATCCTCCTGTCCCTGGAACCGCACAGAACTCCTGCCACAGTCCTGAATCCCAGCTCGGATGCGGAGCCAGGACGTGTGTCCACACTCGACCCGAGGCCTGGGTTTGTCCACCAGGCTCCTGCCTCCACCGGGGGCTGGAGGCGGTTTTGACATTTACTCCTAAACATTCTCTCCACCACTCCTCAGCATTTGTGTTAACCGTTTGCCCCTTCTAGATTCTTCTTTGCCTTGGACTTGCCGGCAGAGTGGACTCAGGCGCACACACACTGGGGTTTAGCTTTGTAAGGGTCACGCTTAAAGCGGGGCAGTGGGAAGCAGCCGGAGAGAGCCTAGCAGCCTTGCGAAATACAAGGAATTTCTGATTCCACTTCTGGCGTTTACTTTACACTCGGGTGTACAGTCAGTGGGCCAGGCGGGATTTTTCTTTTTCCTGATGTCTGAGGAAGCCTAAAATCCAAAATTGGACCGCCAGTGATGCCGCCTGTTTCGAGCTGGGACAGTTTTCGTCTTCCACATTTCCTATGCCTGCCCTCGCTGCGAGGTAAACAAAGAGCCCATTCCGTAGTCCGGGAGTCAAAGGGTGTCTAAAAGGGAAAGGGCAGCGGTGCCCGGGGAAGGAGGGTTGTGGTTTGGAAGAGTGCCGCCGGAGAGGGTGCAGCGGCAGGCTTTGCAACCAAAGTTAAAATGTTAGAGCCGGAGACGTCGGCTTTGGGGTTTCCGAAAGTGCCGCGACGCCGCTGGACCTCAGGGGGCGCCCCCGAGCCGCTTGTCAGGCTCCCGCCACCTCCGCCCGTCGGACTCGGCCGCCTCGGTGCGGTTGGGGCCGCGGTGGGAATGGGGCTGGGGCGCTCGGCTGGCAGCTGCAGATGCGCCTGGGAGCGGAGACGCGGTCTCAGCTCCGCCCTGCTGCTCCTGGGTGGCTCTAAACCGCCTAGGAGCGGTGGGGACCTGAGTTCGCTTTGGGACGCCCCCCTCAAACCTGGAAAGCGTTTGTCTGGTTGGTACCAGGGATAAAGATGCTTCTGGTTTGAGTTAGGGTCCTCCTTGTGACATGTTAACCAAAATCCCTTGTTATTTTGTGTTCCCTCTCAGAATCGCGCCAACTTTTCTGATAACGTTTTGTTCTCAGCTCCTGTTCAGGATACAGGGTAGCTGTGATTTGAAAAGGTTTCGGAAACATCGTTCTGGCGTGAGTGTTTCTCCAGAAGAGGGGAAACAACGGTGTGGGAGCTGTGGGATCCGCATCACCCTTAGTGTTTCAAGTGATGTTTTCCACTTTGCGGAGCATAAGGGTTATTTACATGATGTAGTGCATAGTATCTGTTTTCTGACAACTTAAAAAAAATACTGATATGGAAAATTTTATGAAAATGGAGAAACTTAAGGGGCCCCTGAGAATCCTCTGTCCAGCTGTAACAATTACAACTCAATTTTTGCTCTTCCATTACCCACCTCCCCAAAACCCCATTATTTCAAATCTTATCCATAGTTCATATAGGCATTTGGTATATATGTCTAATCATTGGGAATTTAAGTTCATCTTACAGCATATACATTGTTACTTGAAAGGGTTAACATTTTGTGTATTTTATATTCTTAAGCTTTCAAAAGAAGCTTACAAAAAAATTTCTTCTAAATTGATTTCTCTTTCCATCCTCAGAGAGAAATCCTTCTCTATGATTCTGGTATGTTTTGTAGGATAATTACATCTAGGAGGCTGATATTGGAAATGTTTTAGATGGATAAGCTCTGCTGTGCACCTTGGATGTGTCAGAATCAGAGGGCCTGTGATTGATGTCTCTAGAGTCTCCCTCTGAGCTGGCTCTTGGTATATTTGCATGTACATGCTTTGGTCCTGGTGGCCATCCTTCATGGCCTTATTAGAAAGACACATAAGTAATATAAGTCAGCAGTCTTACTCTTGAGGGATGGAGTGAGAAGTCACGCACCTCCAACTCCTTTCCTAAAGTGTCTTGTTTGAAAACGAAGGATCTTTGTCTAGTCTTGAAACTGGGTCCCTTTGATGCCGTGATGGAATAAACTCTTTTGTTTGCTTCTAAACAGTGTTCATGTCACAGAGTTGATGAAGTTAGAGTATTAGTACAAATAGACATGACAGAAAGAAGTAGGGAAGTTGCTCTTGGTGGAGGCAGAAGGGTTATTGGGAAGGTTGGCTGAAATGAGAAAAAAAAACTAACCAATTGTGAAGCTCTGGGCAATTCCCCTTAATTATGGACCCATTTTCACAGAATAAAAGATAATGTTGTTTAGATGAGGCAGTACAGGGAATGCTGATATTTTAACACAGCTAAATAAAACAAAAACCCTTTCTGATTTCATCTCTCTATTTCTGTTCTGAAAAACTCCCAAGTTTATGTGGTATAATCAGTTACATATCAGTGCACTAATTGAAATGAACCTTCTCGCCTCTCATGAAAGAGCATTTAAGATGCCCCAGAGCAATTGCTGTTAGAGATCTCCTCCTACTTCCTTACTTTTCCTCCTCATTTTCCTAGAAACTTCTTGATCACAAGGACAATCTGGACACGTCAGCCAGACCTAGGGTGAGGAAAGAAATTAAATGTTGCTGGCGCTTTGTTGCTTTTCCTATTTTCTTTTATGGTAAAATTAAAAAAGAAAACCTGAATATATAACATTCAACATTTTAGTTATAGCATGCAGGACAAAGCAGTGTCATTTCTAAGCAGGATAAAGTGGTAATAGGGGTGTGCTTTCCTAGTTGCAAAACTGAAAAAAAATTGTGATTAACACTTTAATCCTAGGGCGTATCTTTCTTAGAGTCACATTTCAAAAATTAGTTTATGTAAGCTCTTGCTATGCTTTGGTTATAGGTTGAACATTATTAGGTGATGGGTGGTAATGACGTGAAACTTCATTTTTGTTTGTCTGTGTAGAGAATGTGCCCTGCCTGCACTTCTTAGTTCTCTGTCTGAGCTTGATTTAGGCAAAGCTGGTAACTACTCAGGGAGGGCCTCGGCAAAGTGAGACTGTTCTTCTGAGAAGAGCCTGCCCCCAACAGGCAGTGAGAGCTGCTTGTGGAATTCTGCGGCTGTTGCGGAACCAGAATGAGGTTGCCTGGGCACACATTAGGCCCTCAGTAAGTAATCCCAGATGATTAAATGATCTGATACCTTTGTTTGCTTGAGAAATGGGAGTGATTCTCTTGCTTGTATAAGGTCCAGGCCCAGAACTATGGCAGTGTTCTGTGCCCTCAGATCAGATGCACATGTGAAAACCAGTTACCTGTTACAGACTGTGCTTTGACTCCTGAATGTTTTAGTTTCCATGGAGGTGAGCACACATTCTTCTGCTCCACCGTCTTGAACCACTCTTATTTTTGTGCAGTTGTAACCTAAAAATCACTTGAAAAATGATATATATTTTAAATACCCTGTTTACTTCTCCCTGCTTTTTTCCCTACAATTTCTTTTTAATCTAAAAATTTCAAGACCAAGGATTTGTTTATGTCTTGAAAAAAAAAAAAGAAAAAGGTCTGAAGGTAATGTAGGTGGATTTCATTTTCAAAAGTCTGTGATGACCGAAATATATAACAGGTAAGTTTGTGGGTTTTCTCCTCTGATGAGAAGGGCAGTGAGGTTTATCACCGATGGATGTGCAAGACTGCTTGAGGTAGCTAGACGGCTCCATGTGCAAGTCTCCTCCTGTAAGGACACCTCTAATCGGAAAGGCCATTTCCTTGGTATCATTCATAGCAAAATGTTTGGTGTTTTGACAGAAAAAAATTTTTATGTGAGTTGGCTTGTCGGGCCGTTGCAGGCTCAAAATTTCTTAGGACTACATACAGCACTTGATATGACTACTTTAAAAAACATTGTGAAAAGTGTTTTGAGGGCTGGTTAGGGGAGTGCTAGTGAGCTCACCAGGTTCTAGATGTGCCTGATTTCTCTTTTCGAAGCCCTCTTAACTGAATTGGGTAGTGTTCCTGCTGTACTGCCCACTCCAGTATTCTTTTGTGGCTGAGCTGGTAAAGAATCCGCCTGCAGTGTGGGAGACCTGGGTTCTATCCCTGGGTTGGGAAAATCCCCTGGAGAAGGGAAAGGCTACCCACTCCAGTATTCTGGCCTGGAGAATTCCATACATAGACTATACAGTCCATGGGATTGCAACAGAGTTAGTCCCAACTGAGCGACTTTCCCTTTCCCTTTCATTTGGCTGCTGTTCTTTGGGTGGACAGTGGGAGGCAAGTTCCACATTGCAGGAGAATCACCGTGCTTTTATCTGCTTATGGAAAGGAGAAATCCCAGTTCAGTTGCTTAGTTGTGTCCAACTCTTTGCGAACCCATGGACTGAAGCACGCCAGGCTTCCCTGTCCATCACCCAGCTCCTGGATCTTGCTCAAACTCATGTCCATTGAGTTGGTGATGCCATCCAACCATCTCATTCTCTGTCATCCCCTTCTCCTCCTGCCTTCAATTTTTCCCAGCATCAGGATCTTTTCCAGTGAGCTGGCTTGTCATATCAGATGGTTAAAGTATTGGAGCTTTAGCTTCAGCATCAGTCCTTCCAATGACTGTTCAGGATTGATTTTCTTTAGAATGGACTGGTTGGATCTCCTTGCTGTCCAAGGGACTCTCAAGAGTCTTCTCCAACACCACAGTTCAAAAGCATCAATTGTTTGATGCTCAGCTTTCTTTATGGTTCCATTCTCATATCCATACATGACTCCTGGAAAAACCATAGCTTTGACCAAACAGACCTTTGTTGGCAAAGTAATGTCTCTGCTTTTTAATATGCTGTCTAGGTTGGTCATAACTTTTCTTCCAGGGAGCAAGCGTCTTTAAATTTCATGGCTGGAGTCACTATCTGCAGTGATTTTGGAGCCCTCCAAAATAAAGTCTGTCACTGTTTCCATTGTTTCCCCATGTATTGGCCATGAAGTGATGGGACCGGATACCATGATCTTAACTTTTTGAATGTTGTTAATACTGTTTCTTTCCTTTCTAAACCAGGTAGCTATGGAAAGTTGTTCAAAATACATCAGAATATCATCTCAAGCCAGTTGGTCTGTGCCATTACTGGCTGTACTGCTTTAGATGAGTCACTTAACCTCTGTACCTTGCTTTTCTCCCCCCCTCTTCTCTGCAAAATGGCATCGTGTGAGGACCCTGAATTCCAAGGTCTTCATGAGGCTTGGAATGAGCTTGCTTGCCAAAGGACTTAGCTCTGTGCATGGTGAACAGCAAGTGCCCAATAAAGTAACCACGTTTATTTTTTGTGTATCAAAGAGAGTTGAGTAGGAATATAAATAAAGGAGAAAACAACTAAAAAAACCAATGCATGTAAAAACAAAAACATTTTCAAAAATTTATACAAACTTGCATGATAAGTTTTGTGCCTGGATTTGCTCTTGAGGGCAAGCTAGGCTGGCACAGGGACATTTCATGTATAATTAGTAAAATGGTTAATGTTTTGAGGTTTAAAGAAATGAGACCGCCTCTGTGAAGTCTAAGATACCTCCTTACTCCCACCTCAAAGGAGGTCTGTTCTTTGCCTGCTTAAAGATGAGAAATGGTATCTGCAGGCTTAAACTGTACCATGTGAATCTTCCAGGTCCTTGTGTGGTGTTACGCATTGTAGAAAGTGCTGCTTGGTCTTGTACCCTGGAATGCCCATTCCCCCTTTAAGGCCTCTGTGCTGTGTGGTATTTAAGGAGAATGGATCTACCTGTGACTGTCATTTCTGAACTTTAGCTGTGTGCCACTACCGGAAAGCAAGCAGTAGTCTTTGGGTGTTGCTTTTATTTTGTATTTGAATGACACTTGATTCATGCCCTTGTCTCCATATCTTCATGGATTCAGACTTGCACATGCCCTGTGTGTACAAAACTCCTGCCCTCTAATCAGGTTTTTTCAGACAAATCAGCATGATGGTTTTCTGACAAAACAACAGAATACAATTTAAACTACTCAACTTAGCTATTCCAGGGCTGCAGCAAAGTGACACAGTTGGCTGCTGAAATTTAGCAACTAAGAAAGAAGCAATGAAAGCATAGTTCATGGAATATGTAACACTTCCATGTAAGAAAATAGAACAACTGGTCTTATTTTTGGGTCTGTGATACTGTTTTCTTAACGAGGAGGAGGAAACAGGTTGCCAACTGATACTGTATCCTTTTGAGGAATCCATATGAGCTATTAGATGAATCCAAGAGGTATTTGATTTCTGACACCATTTCAGCCACATGAATTTCACAGTGTACTTAAATCAGATAAACTCATCAGTGTAGAATAATTTGGATAGGAGACATAGCTGTTAGCCATTTACCAAATATAAAAGCATAAAAAGTCATTGGCTTTTCAAGAGTCAAGTTAGTCACGAGTCATCAAAAGGATTTATTTTCAAAGCCGTAGTTATTTATAACAAATGAGTTCTGTTCTTTTTCTTTTTTTAAATATCACTTTTCCTGAAGTGTTTTGATTCAACGAATGTGAAGGTTAAGAGCTGGCCATGGCCTTGGCTATGTCACTGGTTAGCTGGCATGTCACTATGCCACTGGGCAAATTCCTCAACATCCTGTTGAAGTAGGGTTGGGTGGTAGTGGGGATGTGTGAGTCCCAGTTATACACACCTCTTATTCAGGAAACTACACTAGGACCTCAGAGGTCCAGGTTGAAATTCTATGTTAATTCTATGTTATGTTGAGAAAATTGCCTCATTTTTTTTAATCTCTAAAGTGGTGACATTGGTTATAACAGCCCACACTCACCAAGCACTTGCTGCTGTGTGTGAGTTTTTTGTATTCCTTCAATCCCCTCTGGAAGAAACCATGAATATCCTCACTTAAAGATGAGGCAACTGAAACCAAAAGGAAGTTGTCCCTTGTTCAAGGTTACCTTTGTTCTTAGTGAGAGTAGCTAAAATATGTCTCTAATTGTCTCTCAGGATTATTTTGAATCAGAATGGATTCTGTTCATTTGGAAGATGTTTTTCCTAATTCCACAGGAAGGCAGATTAAAAGACCCAGCCTTTTGTATTTCATGCTACTGCTTTTCCTATAGAAGCCAAGTACCAGAAACACTGGGTGAAATAAAGGTGTCTTCCTGTATTTGCTACAATTAAATAAGGAAGTAATGCAATTAGTATAGGATTTTATTTGGTTACATTGAAGAGATGACCTTTCAGCAAATTACTTTAGCTTCTGAATAAGCTGATAATAACTGTGGATAGAGTGAGTTTGTTGGTGTTTTTTCTAACTCCTCTTCAAAAGGATCTAAATTGGTTTAGTTTATAATTCAAGAACTTTTGTTTGGGGTGTTAAAGATGGTTATGTTATAATAATGGGGTATTATTATTATCATCCCATCTATCATTTAAATGTGGGCTGCAGGCTCAAGTTATGACTTCAGGAAAATGTCTAAGGGAAGTTGTACTTGGCTGGAGAAAGTTTGGGTTCTGGATTTTTCCTCTGGAGTTGAGAACTCACCATGGAAGCCTGCCAAGCCAGCTGTGGAATCTGGGCAAGACCCTAGGTTTCTTTGGGGTCGTCTTCCTCACCCTTAAAGAAACATTCTTCTGGAATTTTAGGGATTGTTGATTCCACACTGGATGGTTTCAGAGGTTGTGACTTCTGTGCTACGCTCAAGTCCAGTGCCCAGTCCATATTATAATGTGATATGTCAGGGGTCCTTCTGGTTAGTTTTACTCTGACAGTTGGCTTTTTTTAAGGCACTAAGAACCCTTTCATTATTTTTCAAACTCTGCTGCAGAATGTCCTGAGGGAATTAGCAAATGGGATAGTGAGTGGATCTTGGTTAATGAAATGCCTGTAAGCTGTTTTTGTTTTTTTTTTTTTTTTGAACAGGAAACCTCATTTGTCCTGGAGTCCTTGTTTTAAAAAAAAGATCAGAAGTTTGCTCATGCCGATGAAGTTATGCCTGGCTTTTAAAATTTACCGAATGTGATTTAGGATTGGGAGAGTGGTGGCAGGGTTCTTTATCTAAAATGAACCACCCAACCTAGTTCCAGAACGTGTTCTGGAAAAGAGAAGCGGAGAAGGGACAGTCATTCGGGTTATCTGGAGCTCTGGCAGGGGGCATCTGGCATTTTTGGCTGTACTGTGTTAAAAAAAGGTTGAATTAAAAATTGGAGCATTTCTCATTTATGTCATCAACAAGTGTGTCCTGAATACCTGCAGCACACCAGGCACTGGGGAGATAGTGGTGACGAAAACAAATGGAGAGTCCTGCCTTCATCGTGAAAAAATCTAGGTCAGTTCAGTTCAGTCGCTCAGTCGTGTCCGACTCTTTGCGACCCTGTGAATCGCAGCACGCCAGGCCTCCCTGTCCATCACCAACTCCCGGAGTTCACTCAGACTCGCGTCCATCGAGTCAGTGATGCCATCCAGCCATCTCATCCTTGGTCGTCCCCTTCTTCTCCTGTCCCCAGTCCCTCCCAGCATCAGTCTTTTTCAGTGAGTCAACTCTTCACATGAGGTGGCCAAAGTACTGGAGTTTCAGCTTTAGCATCATTCCTTCCAAAGAAATCCCAGGGTTGATCTCCTTCAGAATGGACTGGTTGGATCTCCTTGCAGTCCAAGGGACTCTCAAGAGTCTTCGCAGTTCAAAACCATCAATTCTTCAGTGCTCAGCCTTCTTCACAGTCCAACTCTCACATCCATACATGACCACTGGAAAAACCATAGCCTTGACTAGACGGACCTTAGTCAGCAAAGTAATGTCTCTGCTTTTGAATAACTCCTGGAAAATCGGCAGGTACAGCAGCCTAGGGCACGTGTCTTCCTTCGAGACAGTAGTAAGCTGGAATTAAATAGTGGCTGCCCCTTGAGAGAGGGGCACTCACCTGGCCCACAGTGGTTATTTACAATACTCAAATGATCCCTGGAGGTGTTTGCCACCAGCATGCCTGATTTCTAGATTTCTACCCGAGGGACACTTTTCTTTAAAAAAAATCTTACTGCTGTTGCTTGTTTGGGGTTTTATATTGCCCAGATTGGCTGTGTGTAAATATGTATGTGTGCGCATGTGCTAGCGCGACGGAGCCCATCATTGGCTGAAGCCGTGCGTCATTCCTGTCTGCCTGAAGTTCAGCCGTCCCGGGTCTGTCCTTTTTTGGCTCTGCACGTAGGCTGCTACTTGGATGCTTCATCGTAATGTGGCAGATTTCCTGCTGATCTAAATCGCAGTTGGCTTGTTCAATTTTAAAAAAGTTACTTTTTTTTTTTTTTTTAACAAAAGTTTCACTTTGAAGAACTAGGGCCCTTGGTCGCTTTGTTGTGACCAAACTACCCAAGACGGGGATGATATGGGAAGGCCAGTGACCACTACAGTGGAATGTGAGTAAAGTAATATTGGAGATGCCCCCTTCCCAAGGAGCTTAATTTTTTCGCATAAAATCCCTGACCCAGTAATATTTTCACGTGTGACACCTATGTATGGATTTCTGATACATGACAGAAATATCAGGAATCTTAAATTTTTCCAACAGCAACATAAAGGAAAACCTAGACTTTGGATGGAGTAGTGTGTGTTGCTCTTGATGTGAGCAGTTGGAAGGTTGAGGAGGTGATTTCTTCATCCTAATTCCAGCTCCTTTTGTCATTATAATATGCCATCTATGTGAATTGTTCTCTTATGATTTAGAGCCTGATTAGATTCTACTGTTTGCCCTCTGAGGGCAGGACTGACATCCTTCCTCTATCTACTGAATCCTCAGTGTCTAGCTGGTGGTAGTCATATTTAACTACTGATTAAAAAAAAGTGAAAGTGTTAGTCACTCAGTCGTGTTCAACTCTTTGTGATCCCATGGACTGTATGGTCGTCTGACCATGGAATTTTCAAGGCAAGAATCCAGGAGTGGGTAGCACTCCAGGGCATCTTCCCAACCCAGCAATTGAACCTGGTTCTCCTATGTTGTGGGTGGATTCTTTACCATTTGAGCCATCAGGGAAACTGAACAAAATTACAAAAATTAGAAAAATTGCAAAATTACAGGACGTTGTATAAGACAGTGACATCCTTGTATGTGCTTTCTAAAAATGTCACATTGTATCCTCTTAAAAGACACATTACTCAAAGTCAGCATCTTTATTAAGAGAATTCGGAATGTATATAATATATGTTGTCGTGGTGTTTGAAGTCCATCTTTGAAAACAGAAGCTGAATGTGTGTTTTCTGTTAATCATCACCAAGGTATTTATTGCTGAAAATGACATATTCTAATTAAAGGTCAAATGTCTTACATGGCAGCAGGACTAGGTTTTGATGGTCACAGATCTTTGGTTTTCTTCTCTTATGGAATAATTGAGGCCAAATTCTGTGAATCTGGTGTTCGTTTGCATCAGAAATGCCCTTGGCTGTAGGGTTGACCCAGAAGAATTAGGCAGTCTGGTTTCTGCTTGGGTTGTCCTGCAGACAGTGACCCTAGATCTGTGGAGGACAGCAGAGCTTCCCAGAGCCGAGTGTAATCTGTTGCTTGGGAATGGCTTTGGGCAGATTGATCTAGGAGAAGGACCAAACATGACCACTTGGGCTTGCTTGACAGGTACTGCTTGACAATCCTGTCAGTTACCCTTAATTAATCAGATGTTGACTGTGCATCATGTCATTCCAAATATGCTTAGGCAGAAGTTAAGTTTTCTAGAACACATTGCCAGTCGATGTCTGCCTTCTTTCATTCCTCTCCCAACTAGTTGTTTTCTCTTCTAAAACTAGTCATTTTCTCAGCTTACATGTGTGCAAGGGGCCATATGTGGAGGGTGTGGAAAATCACTTGACAGTTTTAGGCATCAGCCCCTCATTTTCTCAATTGGTCAATTTGTGCAGAAGCTGCTGAAATTGTTTTATGTGATGGAGGGTGGCTAAGTCTGGCAGGAGAGTTCTTCCTGAACACTTTTTAGGATGTGCTCTTTAAAAGAAAAACACCTCAGTTACTGCAGTGAATTAACCGACTTGAGGGAGCTGCTGGCTCCGGAGGTTTCTGCCTTCGCTCGAGATGCTGAGCGGAGGGAAAATTGATTTTTGGAGAATCTGGGGGAACTGTAAGCACTCTGACCAGATAAACAAAGCAGTTTGTGGAAATAACTCTCAGATGCCTGGGGACCTTTAATAGGATTTTGAGAAAATGAGACTTGAGATGGGTGGATTCAGATGAAAGAAGCCAGTGGCAAATGCATGTTCTTAGAATTGCACAGATCGGTCAGTCGGGTTAACTGGCTCAAGTTAGTGAATCTTAGTTTCGGCCTGTACTAACTTGGCCCTGAACCTACCTGATTGGTTTTCTCATCTGTAGAATGGGGATAATGAGAGTTTAAGTCTCCCAGAGTCCTTGTGAAGATGGAATGAAATTCTGTATGCAAAGCACCAGGAAAGCATTAAGCACATAGGACAGTGTCAGTGGTACCTTCTTTTAGTAGCTGTTCGTTAAGATTTGTGAAAGAAGGACTTGCATAACTATACTGTCAGTTAACCCCACGCAACCCTGAGAAAAGATAGGAGGGCTGGAGCTCGGGGAGAACAGAGATCCCCAGTTAATGAAGTAGCGCAACAGAATTGAACTTGGCTTTCTGGATGATATCATGTTCCTTCTCTGCTAGCAGAGTACGCAGTGGATGAATTAAGGTACACGTGGCCACTCAGGAGCATTGTCTGTTGACAATCTCTGTTAGCTAGCATCTCTGTTAGCGTAGGCTGTTCACATCCGTGGGTAGGATGTACATACCTCGTGTATCTCTGTTAGTATGAGGCTATTCACATCCCTTGTGTGCATACAGATGGAAACATTCTGTGGCAGTCTGTAATGTACCACGTTTGTTTTTCTCTTTGCTGCCCTTGTGTTATTTTGTAGTTTTTTCTACACAGGGATTGCAAATTGACATGTGAGGCCCTTTATCTTTACTTGTAGCCATGGCAGATACTGCTCATTGATCACAGAACTCTTTTTTGCCTTTGCAAGGTTTGAACTGGGGGAGGACTTTAGTGCCGTCCCTGTGTTATACCGAGACATGTTAGCCAACCTGTGAAAGTAGTATAAGGAAAGGCAGATCTAGGGAGCTTTTACATCCTTGCAAATATGTTTGCTGCTATATAAGCAATTTTAAAGCTATATAGCTGTTTTGAAATTGACCCAAAAGAGCAGGTATTGATAGCAAGTACCTTGTGCAAAGGTTTTCTGATCCATGAAATTGATTTGGGCTTGTATTTGACTCACATTCATTTATTCAGGGGAAAGGAAGTCCAATCTCTAGGCGGTGGTTACATCATATTCTAATGGCAAGCCTTACTAATGGAGATTTGGGGATCTAAAATTAGTTGCTTATTTTTCCTTTCTTCAAACCCAGAGGTTTTGCATCATATTATGGCTTTTGTAGGACTGTTTATATTCCAAAGCAACACCTTTCTGAATTCTTAGCTATTTAAGTAAGTGTTAAGTATGGCTTGGTGACAGCAGCTTTTAAAACTGTGACTGAATAAATGGATCCTTTCCCTCTGTTGTTTATACCTGGTAAAGTGTCTTGTATTTACTGTGAATACATTTATTGTTTCCTTTAGGGTAGCTTGTTTCTCAAAATTTGAGTGGTCCTCTGATCAGTATTGTTTCTGATAAGGAAATTGGAGATTTAGGATAAAAGGCAAAAGGAATTCTTTTGTGAAGCTGACATCAGATAACTTTATGGTGTTCTGAATGCACCAAGTATTAATACTTGGGTGACCCCAGGTGAGCCCGTATTTGTTTCCTGGGTGTGGATCTCCTCCCCAGAGATCCCTTCCAGTATTTAGTTGCACAGTCATGTCCAAGTCTTTTGCCACCCCTTTGGGCTGTAGCCCTCCAGGCTCATCTGTCCATGGGATTATCATTTCCTTCTCCAGGAGATCTTTCAGATGCAGGGATCAAACCTGCATCTCCCGCATTGGCAGATGGATTCTTTACCACTAAACCACTTGGGAAGCCTTCTACTGTTGTACAGCTCAGTTAAGTCATATCCGACTCTTTGTGAGCCCATGGACTGCAGCACGCCAGGCCTCCCTGTCCATCACCAACTCCCAGAGCTCACTCAGACTCATGTCCATCGAGTCGGTGATGCCATCCAACCATCTCAGCTTCTGTCATCCCCTTCTCCTCCTGCCTTCAGTCTTTCTCAGCATCAGGGTCTTTTCCAATGAGTCAGTTCTTTGCATCAGGTGGCCAAAGTATTGGAGCTTCAGCATCAGTCCTGCAAATGAACACTCAGGATTGATTTCCTTTAGGATGGACTGGTTGGATCTCCTTGCAGTCCAAAGGACTCTCAAGAGTCTTCTCCAACACCACAGTTCAAAAGCATCAGTTCTTTGGCGCTCAGCTTTCTTTATAGTGCAACTCTCACATCTGTATGAGACTACTGGAAAAACCATAGCCTTGACTAAATGGACCTTTGTTGGCAAAGTAAAGTCTCTGCCCTTTAATATGCTGTCTAGGTTGGTCATAGCTTTTCTTCCAAGGAGCAAGCATCTTCTAATTTCATGGTCAACATCTGCAGTGATTTGGGAGCCCAGGAAAATAAAGTCTGTCACTGTACCCATTGTTTCCCCATCTATTTGCCATGAAGTGATGGGACCGGATGCCATGATCTTAGTTTTCTGAGTGTTGAGTTTTAAGCCAACTTTTTCACTCTCCTCTTTCACTTTCATGAAGAGGCTCTTCAGTTCTTCTTCGCTTTCTGCCCTAAGGGTGGTGTCATCTGCGTAATCTGAGGTTATTGATAGATCTCCCGGCAATCTTGATTCCAGCTTGCACTTCATCCAGCCCGGCATTTCTCATGATGTACTCTGCATTATAAGTTAAATAAGCAGGGTGACAATATACAGCCTTGATATACTCCTTTCCCGATTTGGAACCAGTCTGTTGTTCCATGTCCAGTTCTAACTATTGCTTTTTGACCTGCATACAGATTTCTCAGGAGGCAGGTCAGGTGGTCTGGTATTTCCGTCTCGAAGAATTTTCCACAGTTTATTGTGATCCACACAGTCAAAAGCTTTGGTGTAGTCAATAAAGCAAAAGTAGACGTTTTTCTGGAACTCTCTTGCTTTTTCGATGATCCAGTGGATGTTGGCAATTTGATCTCTGGTTTCTCTGCCTTTTCTAAATCCAGCTTGAACATCTGGAAGTTCACGGTTCACATACTGTTGAAGCCTGACTTGGAGGATTTTGAACATTACTTTCCTAGCGTGTGAGATGAGTGCAATTGTGCGTTGTACTGTTGATCCTTAGCTAATTTAACAGTCTGTACGATTGAGCCTTCGCTAATTTACTGTGAAATGTCTGTGAAGCTGTGCCGTCCAGTATGGGGACCTCCCCCAGTCACATGTGGCCATCGAGCACTTGAAATGTGATTTGTCCAAATTGAGATGTGCTTTAAGTATAAAATACACCTTGCATTTCAAAGATACATGAAACAAGTAGGTGTGTGCTTAGTTGCTCAGTCTTTGTGGGTCACGAAGATCCCCTGGAGAAGGGAACAACAACCCACTCCGATATTCTTGCCTGGAGAATCCCCATGGATGGAGGAGTCTGGCAAGCTGTAGTTTATGTGATCCCATGGATTGTAGCCTGGCAGGCTCGTCTGTCCATGGGATTCTTCAGGCAAGATACTGGAGTAGGTTGTGTTTCCCTTCTCCAGGGGATCTTCCCAACCTAGAAATTGAACCTGGGTCTCCAGCATTGCAGATGGATTTTTTACCATCTGAACCACCAGGGAATCCCTGAAACAAGTATGTGTAATATTAAAATTTTACATTGTCTATTGAATGTTTTAGATATATTTTAGATATATAGGGTTAAAGGTACAACATTAAGATGAGCATCACTGCCTTTTTATTGTTTCACATGACTATCACAAAATTTAAAATAATATATGTGGCTCCCATTCGTGCCTTGCACTGTGTCTTCATCGGATAGTGCTGGTCTAGGGTGCTCCTTCAGACTTTTCCTGACCTTTCACAAGAGCATTTCATAGCTGTAGTCCCTGTGTGACAGCAGTCACATCTTCTGTTCCTGCCCCTTGAAGCCACAGGACCAAGAGAGAGCTTTGTCATTGATAGAGCGTTTCCTTCTGAAAAGCACTGTCACTAGGAAGCACTGGAGCCTGGGTGGTATCAGGATAGAGGGCTGGGGCTTTGTTTGCCTGACTGTGAAAGGGGGTAATAGTCCCTGCTCCGTGAGGTTGTTGGAGTAATTGAGGTAAGTCACGGAATGCATTTAACACAGGCCTAGCAAACACAAAGCACTTGAAAATAATATCCATTATCGTTTTAGCTCCTGAGTGGGCATTTAGCAGAGCTCCAGACTTCTGTGTCTCCCCTTTCTGGTTTCTAGCTGGTGATGCCCTGAGGGACCTGTGGAGGGTTACACACAGGCCTGAATGCTTTTAAGATGCCAGCCTCTGCTACGGAGGAAATCTAGGACTGTATAGAGTTGAGCATTCTGATTGCATGCTTGCTCAGCAGTTCAAAAAGCAGAGGGGACCTTAGAGATCTCTGGAGATTGCAGGGGTCCGCAGAAACTCCCTGACAAGACTGCTAATGGGTCATAGTGCCCATTCTCTTCTGCTGGTTGGAGAAGCCATAGAATGCTTCCTCACACAGCCTCCCAGGCTCTTGCATTTACTCTCCTGGGTGTTCGGATTTACTGTGGCCCCAGTTCCCATTTTTAGCCAATCTCGTACCAGATCCAAACACTGAATTCTGCATATTACCAGGGAGCGATCCAAGCTTTAACACAACTGTGGAATTGTTGAGGTGGATTGGGTGGTGTCTCTGCATTAGTACAGTGTAGAGACTTCCTAAACGTCCCTAGAGCTTGTTTGATTCCTTCTTCCAACAGACTGTTAAAATGAGAGGCTCATATATGGGTATGAGAGATGGACCATAAAGAAGGCTGAGCACCAAAGAATTGATGCTTTTGAGCTGTGGTTCTGGACACGACTCCTGAGAGTCCCTTGGACTGCAAGGAGGTCAAACAAGTCGATCCTAAAGGAAAACAACCTTTAATATTCATTGGAAGGACTGATGGCCGAAGCTGAATTTCCAATATTTTGGCCACCTGATGCCAAGAGCTGATTCATTGGAAAAGACCCTGATGCTGGGAAAGGCTGAGGGCAGCAGGAGAAGAGGATGACAAAGGATGTGATGGTTGGATGGCATAATCGACTCAATGGACATGAGTTTTTGCAAACTTTGGGAGACAGTGAAGGACAGAAGCCTGGTGTGCTGCAGTCCATGGAGTCATAAAGAGTAGGACATGACTGAGCTACTCTGAAGAAAAACAAATTTGCCAACCTACTGCTTTATTTCGATGTGGAAAATAGGGTGAATGCAAGAAACTAACATACTTGTATCAGAAAGCTCAGGTCTGCCTACAACGGTTTCTAGCCAGGGTCCTGCATGTCCCTGCACATCTCCAGGACAAGAATTTGGGCAGGAGATGCTGCTGCTGGGGAGCAGAGCAAGCAGTGAGCTGGCTGGGAAAATCCATCCCCGTTTTAACTGTTCTTTCAGGTTGTGGATGGGGCCACTTCCTTCCCAGGGGACGATGGGCATGGTGGACACATACCCTTTGGTACAGCTGATAAGAACCTGGGCTTCAGTTGTAAGTTTGTTTGCGAGGGATAACCAAGGATGTTGAAGTCTTAAAGCTAGGGTATTGAAGGGGTGTCAGTGGCTCCTCGGCCCCCACCCCCACCCCCTGCCCTGAGCTTGCCTTGGAAACCCAGGGGAGAGATGAGAGCAGCTGTATGTACCCACTGGGGAAGTGGAAGACAAGGAGCTCCCTATGGACCTTTTCAGTCTCTTCAGCAGAGCCAGATTTCAGGGTGACTCTTAAAGGCAAATAGCCCTCCAGGCCTTTCTGTCCACAGAGAGCTTTAGTGTTTCCCTTGCTGAATTAAGGCAAGTCCGTCCCTTTTCAGGGATGGTGTGATCGCCCGTGTGTGCTGCTGCTGACAGCTACCCACTTCCTTGTCCTTTCCCTGGGTCTGGGAGTTTTATTCCTGGGTAGTATTTCCTGCTTCAAACCCTGATTTCTTTTCTCTCTTTGTTTTTTGGCTGTGCTGGGTCTTTGTTGCCGCGCGGGCTTTTCTCTAGCTGGGGAGAGGGGGGCCACTCTTTGTTGCAGTGCTTGGCTTCTCCTTGCGGTGGCTTCTCTTGTTGCAGAGCATCGGCTCTAGGGCACGTGGGCTTCAGCAGTTGTGGCCCCGCGGCTCTAGAGCACAGGCTTAACAGTTGTGGTGCACGGGCCTAGGTGGCTCTTCAGCATGCGTGATCTGCCTGGATCAGGGGTTGAACCCATGTCTCTTGCATTGGCAGGTGGATTCTTTACCACTGATCCCTCAGTCAAACCCCAGGCCCTGATTTCTAGCATGAACACCCTTGTGCCCAGCCAGTTTTCCAGGAAAGAGGGAGGGTATCTTGAAATTCTGCTATTACTCCTGCAGATGTGTTTACTGTATTGTTGTTGAGTTGCTAAGTAATGTCTGACTCTTTGCATCCCCGTGGGCTGGAGCATACCCGGCTTCCCTGTCCTTCGCCATCTCCTGGAGCTTGCTCAGACTCATGTCCATTGAGTCAGTGATGCTGAGTGTGGTACGGCCATTTATTGGGCAGCTGCTGCCAGCATGGTGAGCATCACGCTGGGGGCTGGACCCATCTAATTTCAAATTCATCCTTGTCCTTCCCAGATGAACACATGGAAGTTTTGCTTAATTAAGAATCTTACCCAGCATCAGATACCTTTGAAAGTGGTGGAACCAGACTTCTGCCTCCAAAGCTAGCGATGTTTTTCCTAACAACCTGTTACTGATACTCAGATGGTAAAGAATCTGCCTGCAGTGTAGGAAATCCAGGTTCGATCTGTGGGTCAGGAAGATCCCTTGGAGAAGGGAAGAGCAACCCACTCCAGTATTCTTGCCTGGAGAATTCCATGGACAGAGGAGGCTGGTGGGCTTCAGACCAGGGAGTTGCAAAGAGTCGGATATGATTGAGGGACTAACACTTTCATTTTCACTGTTATTGATACTTTTTCTTACATAGAGGAGTACTTCCATGCATATGAATTGCACTTACTGGATTGAACTCTGTAGTTTGAGACGGATATCTGAGTTCTGAAAAGGGGAAAGGCCAGGTGAGTGAGAACTGAAGGTCAAGTTGGACAGATGCCTTCATTCTGTCATTCTTGGCCACTGTATGGAATCCACTCTGTGTGTATTCTCACGGAAGGTGGATGAAATGCTACATGGCATTTTAAACTCAATAAATGATAATGTGTGTTAATAGAAGTAAGGAAAAAAAGCCTTACTGGGTAAGTGTATTTTATTCCTATGGCTAAGAATAAAAAAATAAAAGGACTTAAAGACTGTTCTTTTGGCCGCAGAAACCTTTCAGGAGTTCTTGGTAAGTTACCTTGGGTAACAGGATATAATTATACTTTCCATCTGTGGAGGGCATGTTTGCAAGTTAGTGTGTGATTTGTACTTAGTTTCTGGAGGTTTCTGAGTAGTTAGAAAAGTATTGTCTTTGATGGAGGTAAAGTATTTGTGCTTCCTTCATCGTTGTCTTACCCCAGAGCCTGGCAAACACATGTTCTCATCCTCGATTGCTCCTGGGCTTCAGACTTCTGCTCAAATGTTTTTGTCCGGGATGTTTGGGGCACCATCTGTAGTCAAGGGAACCATCATTTAGTTGGGGATGAAGTCTTAACTTTTGCTTCTTGGCGGTGGGTCCTTTAAAAGCCTGAATAGGTGGACTCTGTGAATAATGAACTCGCCTCACTGAGTTTTCTGCCAGTTCTGTCCTAAAGGAGCTGTTGTAAATCTAGGCTCATCAATTCCCTGAGAGAAAGTTGCCAGGGTTTGTTTTTTCCCTGCTTTCTTTCTTGCCACACCTGTTAATTAGTTCCAGACACTAGCTAATCAGCAGGCAAGCGTGAAAGCTCAGGGGTGAGAAGGAAGGTCAGATCAGCTTTGTCTCCTTACCACCAAAGCCCTTGTTTTAATAGAAAGGTTTTTCAGTCTCCTTTTTCCTCTGCTCCTGCCTCGGTGTTTGAGTCATTTCTGAGTGCAGGGCTACAGACAGCTGTGGGGCTTTTTCCGCTGTAATGTAAGATTTGTGCTTAGCAGTTTAGGAGCATGTGGCCACAAGAATGTGAGCGGGAGAGAGCAGTGGCGAAGAATGCAAAGGGTAAATGAGAGCACCCAGAATTGTGTCTTCTATCTTGGCGGTTGCTGTGTGCCTATCTTTTTAACTGGGAATGCTATTGAATATATAAAATACTCAGGTATATTACAATATATGTATGTATGTGTGCGTGCTCAGTCATGTCCGACTCTTTGCGATCCCCGCCAGGCTTCACTGTCTATGGAATTCTCTAGGCAAAAATCCTGGAGTAGGTTGCCATTTCCTTCTCCAAGGGATCTTCCTGACCCAGGGATGAAACCTGCATTCCCTGCATCTCCTGCATTGTAGGCAGATGCTTTCACATTGAGCCGCAAGGGAAGCCTATATTATAGTATATCAGTGTTAAAAACCACAAGGGTATCAGTAGATTTAGGCAGAGAGATAAACTTTTTTTCAATACATTCTCTCATCGCATTGGAATGACTCTGAGATGGATACTCCTTGTTTTGGAGGTCAGAGAGACAATAAGAGATGGATCCATTTGGCCACGAAGGGAAAATGCAGCCAGGAAGTAGCATAATTTGAACCCAGCCAGCGTTTTCCTATGTTTGACAAGAATGGGATCAGTGTCGAATTAAACCATGTACTCCTGTGTCACTGAGATGCTGAGAAACAGAGGATGACCAGGCTCACTCTTGGGTGAAATCAGTGACTTCTGGACTTTACTGTTTTGAGTCCATAGATAAAAAAACGAAGGCCTGAGCTGTTCAGTGGGGCAGTATGTTTTTTAACTTCAGAAGGGGGGCATCCTCTTGCACGGTATTGCAAGGAAAGTTACAGGTTCAAGTCAAATGTAAATGGAAACTTCACATGTATAGATGTGCTTGGTGTTACGGGGGTTCTAAAAATGTGTGCAAATTGGGAAAATAAAGTGAAAGCCGCTAAATCCGTATGATAGAGCTCCGGAATACTGATTCAGTCCCTTAGTGTTCAGGAGCAATGGAGTAATGAGAATGATACCTTCCTGGTAGTAGGTACTTGAAAGCTTGGATGCTATTTTATATATATACCAAGGGAACTGGTGAGCAGAGGCAGTAATGAGCTGGTGAAGGTGGTTGACTAGTGGGCAAAGTAACGCAGTTCTGGCACTCTGACTGGTTCTACCTTGTATCTTAGCTACTTCCTTATGGCATAAAACCATTGGTGACTGTCATCTTCATTGTGGACACTGTTGCAATTTGAGAGGCTCTCAATGTTGGATGCATTGACTGGACTTTGAATGCCAGGCTTAGGCATTTGGGCTTGAATTTGGTGGTGCTAGTGGTAACGAATCCACGTGCTAATGCAGGAGACCCAAGAGATGTGGGTTTGTTCCTTGAGTTGGAGAGATCTCCCAGATTAGGAAATGGCAACCTGCTCCAGTATTCTTGCTGTGAAGATTCCATGGACAGAGGAGCCTAGTGGGCTACAGTCCTTGGGGCCATGAAGAGCTGGACACAACTGAGTGACTGAACAACACCCATTGTTGTCTCGAGACCGTAAGTTAGCACGTGGAACAGCTGAATGACTTTCTACGGTGGTCCTGTGTACTGAGACTGCAGTGTCATCTTGCTTTGTCATGGACTGTCTTTGTGTCCTTTAGCCCCTATCTCTCCTACAAGGTAGAATAATGATTGCTGTCTCATAGAGTTGATGTGAAAATTAAATGAGAATATAAGGCTCTGATCCTAGCAAGCACATGACTGTCATTAATTGTTATTTATCTATTTGTTTTTGTAGCGAAACACGTAAAGTATTTATTAGGAAGACAGAGTACATGGGGGTAGACACAAGGGCTGGCTCAGAGAGAGGGAGTCGCCTTATTATTATTGTGCCCTTGTTTTTGCCTGCCCAGTATCCCTTTACCATTTATTTCCCTCCTCTTTGGTTATTGATTCCTCCTCCATGGTCTTGAGGGGACCTTTTGCACATCAGGGAAATCCTGGATTTCCCTGGTGGCTCAGATAGTAAAGTGTCTGCCTACAATGTGGGAGACCTGGCTTCGATCCCTGGGTCGGGAAGATCCTCTGGAGAAAGAAATGGCAACCCACTCTAGTACTCTTGCCTGGAAAATCCCATGGACAGAGGAGCCTGGTAGGCTACAGTCCATGGGGTCACAA
Source organism: Ovis canadensis (assembly GCF_042477335.2). Taxonomy (NCBI): domain Eukaryota; kingdom Metazoa; phylum Chordata; class Mammalia; order Artiodactyla; family Bovidae; genus Ovis; species Ovis canadensis. Next base: position 54,528,765 of record NC_091263.1, on the reverse strand, counting down.
AGAGTCGGATACAACTGAGCGACTTCACTTTTGCACTTCAAGGGGCTCTTTTGAGGTCCAGAAGCCAGGCTAGGCCAGTCATACCTTCTCTTCCTGGAATTGGACACTTGAGGCAAGTGACATGAAGATCTCTCTCTCAGTTCCTCCTGCCTGAATCCCCTGAGCTACTCTGTTCCTTGCCTTTCAGAAGCTGAATTATTTGATGGTTGATTGGATTCTTTGAGATGTCCACTTTAGTTCAGTTCAGTTGCTAAGTCGTGACCTACTCTTTGCGACCCCATGGACTGCAGCACAGCAGGCTTCCCTGTCCATCACCAACTCCCAGAGCTTACGCAAATTCATGTCCGTTGAGTCGGTGATGCCATCCAACCATCTCATCCTCTGTCGTCCCCTTCTCCTGCCTTCAATCCCTCCCAGCATCAGGGTCTTTTCCAATGAGTCAATTCTTCACATCAGGTGGCCAAAGTATTGGAGTTTCAGCCTTAGCGTCAGTCCTTCCAATGAATATTCAGGACTGATTTCCTTTAGGACTGACTGATTTGATCTCCTTGCAGTCCAAGGGACTCTTGAGAGTCTTTTCCAGCACCACAGTTCAAAAGCATCAAATCCAGCACCACAGTTCAAAACCATCAATTCTTCGGCGCTCAGCTTTCTTTATAGTCCAACTCTCACATCTGTATGAGACTACTGGAAAAACCATAGCCTTGACTAAATGGATCTTTGTTGGCAAAGTCAAGTCTCTGCCTTTTAATATGCTGTCTAGGTTGGTCATAGCTTTTCTTCCAAGGAGCAAGCATCTTCTAATTTCATGGCTTCAGTCAACATCTGCAGTGATTTGGGAGCCCAGGAAAATAAAGTCTGTCACTGTACCCATTGTTTCCCCATCTATTTGCCATGAAGTGATGGGACCGGATGCCATGATCTTAGTTTTCTGAGTGTTGAGTTTTAAGCCAACTTTTTCACTTTTCTCTTTGACTTTCATGAAGAGGCTCTTTAGTTCTTCTTCGCTTTCTGCCCTAAGGGTGGTGTCATCTGTGTATCTGAGGTTATTGATATTTCTCCCAGCAATCTTGATTCCAGCTTGCATTTCATCCAGCCTGGCATTTCTCATGATGTACTCTGCATATAAGTTAAATAAGCAGGGTGACAATATACAGCCTTGATATACTCCTTTCCCGATTTGGAACCAGTCTGTTGTTCCATGTCCAGTTCTAACTGTTGCTTTTTGACCTGCATACAGATTTCTCAGGAGGCAGGTCAGGTGGTCTGGTATTCCCATCTCTTGAAGAATTTTCCACAGTTTATTGTGATCCACACAGTCAAAGGCTTTGGCATAGTCAATAAAGCAGAAGTAGATGTTTTTCTGAAACTGATTTGCTTTTTCGATGATCCAGTGGATATTGGCCAATTGATTTCTGGTTTCTCTGCCTTTTCTAAATCCAGCTTGAACATCTGGAAGTGGACGGTTCATATATTGCTGAAGCCTGACTTGGAGAATTTTGAGCATTGCTTTCCTAGTGTGTGAGATGAGTGCAATTGTGCGGTAGTTTGAGCATTCTTTGGCATTGCCTTTCTTTGGGATTGGAATGAAAACTGATCTTTTCCAGTCCTGTGGCCACTGCTGAGTTTTCCAAATTTGCTGGCATATTGAGTGCAGCACTTTCACAGCATCATCTTTCAGGATTTGAAAGAGCTAAACTGGAATTCCATCACCTTTGCTAGCTTTGTTTGTAGTGATGCTTCCTAAGGCCCACCAGACTTCACATTCCAGAATGTCTGGCTCTAGGTGAGTGATCACACCATCGTGGTTATCTGGGTCATGAAGATCTTTTTTGTATAGTTTTTCTGTGTATTCTTGCCATCTGTTCTTAATATCTTCTGCTTCTGTTAGGTCCATACCATTTCTGTCCTTTATTGTGCCCATCTTTGCATAAAATGTTCCCTGGTATCTCTAATTTTCTTGAAGAGATCTCTAGTCTTTCCCATTCTGTTTTTCTCTATTTCTTTGCACTGATCACTGAGGAAGGCTTTCTTATCTCTCCTTGCTATTCTCTGGAACTCTGCATTCAGACAGGTATATCTTTCCTTTTCTCCTTTGCCTTTTTCATCTTTTCTTTACTCAGCTATTTGTAAGGAGATGTCCAAGAATCTTTCCATACATTGTTTTTCTGCTTATGTTAACCAAAGATTAATTTGGGTCATTTTCAATCAAAGAACACCAGGATCAGCTAGAAAGTACATCAAAGGGAAGGTAACTAGGTGCATTGAGAAGGACAGGAACCATCTCCCTTGCCTGCCAAAAATAGTCCTTTCATAATGGCTTCATTTCTCCCTTTGATTTTTCGAGTTCATTCATTTTGAGCTTTTTATCTCCAGGAATAGGAGGACTTTTATTTTGATGCAGAGGACAGCCTCTCTTGAGGAGACACACTGATAACACTTAGCCTTAACTGCGTCTCTTGATTTTATTTGTAAATGAGAATCCTAAGGATCTGTAAGGAAATGAGTAAAACTTAATTGAACAACATTTAGAGCTGGAATTTAAAAAAATAATAAAAAGAGTCCATAATGGTAAGAGGCCCTGGAGGATGAGATGAATGGAAAACGGGGCATCTGGGTGTCTGTTCTGCCCGCACCTAATCCTGTCCATCACGTTTTAACTACAGCTGACACCGGAGGTCGGCTGAGTATCTGATGGCCTCTAGAGTTTGTCTCCTTTATCATATCTTGTCCTCACTCACGGTTTCCTTTGCTGGTGTTATTGGACAGCAAGTGTTCCAGCCTAAATTAAAATCAATAGGAAGCAATTTCATTTGTTTTTAACTATGGAGACAAGCGCTTCCAGCAGAGTACTGTACTTCCAAGTAAAGTTCAGTTGTGTTTTGGTTTGTTTTTTTTTGCTTCTTTCTGGCTGGAGCCCAAAAGGCATTCCTTTTTCAGTGTGGGCTTTGCTAGTGTTGCCCTGCTTTGATTTAAGGCCTTGTTACCATCATCGTCTCTTTAAAACTGGGATTGTTGGCATCTGAATTACTTTTGTGTTTTATAGAGTCTTGGCAATCAAAGTGCCATTGGGTTTGTCCAGCTATTGCGTGGGAGCTTGTTAGAAATGTCAGTCTTCACCCTCACCCTAGACTAATGGAACTGGAATTTGTCTTTCAGAAAGACCTGCAGGTGACTGGGGAGCACCTCGGAGTTTAAAGACTGCTCTCTGTTTGAATGAGAATGTTATTTTCATCTACTTGGTTTTCATTTTTTTTTCTTTAATAGAAATGTAATAAATGTTCATCGTAGAAAATAGAGGAATTCATAAAGGCACATAGAGAAAAAAGAAAATCATCTGTAACTTCACATTTATTTAGTTGTTGGTCTACAGCCTTTTGGTGGGTTGTTGGTATCATTTTGTGAAAGATATTAAAACATAATAAATTCAGCATAAAGCTTAATTCTTAGAAAATGAAAGATGAAGGTCCAAGTTCTCCTTTGGTCAAGGACAGGAGATTCTTAGTGAGAAAGAGCTTCTCCCTGCTGCTGCTGGTGCTAAGTCGCATCAGTCGTGTCCGACTCTGTGTGACCCCATAGACGGCGGCCTACCAGGCTCCCCCGTCCCTGGGATTCTCCAGGCAAGAACACTGGAGTGGGTTGCCATTTCCTTCTCCAATGCATGAAAGTGAAAAGTGAAAGTGAAGTCGCTAAGTCGTGTCCGACTCTTAGCGACCCCATGGACTGCAGCCTAGCAGGCTCCTCTGCCCACGGGATTTTCCAGGCAAGAGTACTGGAGTGGGGTGTCATTGCCTTCTCCATCTCTCCTCCCTAACCTGTATCATTTGTTAGGGACCTGCTGTGTGCCAAATACTGCTACCTGCCTGTGGGACCCATATGTGGGTAGTCAGAGAGTAAGATGACAATTAAGACACTGACTGGGCTTTTGAACCCTATCGTGCATTTTCTGGACAGTTGAGACCAAGGGAATTATTAATAAGGCTTGCTTTTTGCTTCACTTTCCTCCTTTTAATTTTTTTTTGTCTTGTTTTGCTGCTGTGGATTTTGAATTATTTGCCAGTTTAATTGCTTTCATTAGGTGATAGATTCCTCTGATTGAGCAGACCTTTCCATCCGAAAATATCTAGGATTTGAAACTTAAGGTCAGGAAGGACAACTTCTCCAACAGGGGAGGGGGAAAAAAAGGGTGGTTGTCTTGGCAGCGGAAGCTTGCTAATTACACTGCCAGTTGTAGTATCTATTTATGATGGAGGCACTGGAGACCCAATTAGCAGGTCATTCTCATGTGAGGGTTTTGGAATTGAACTCGATGTATGAAGATGGTATGGCAACCAGTGTGCAACTTCTCAGTGCTGGGGAATTGGGGATGGTTTCAGATCCTGTTGCCTGGGATTGCCGCAGGTCACTGATAGGAAACAGAAGCTCTGCTGTTCCTTCTGTCTCTCTGAACCCACAGGTTCTAAAGTTGGGTTGTCTGCAGGGCCGCTAGTGTGAAAAAGATAACTACTCTTGAGAGAGGCTGCCTTCCCGGAAAGGAACTGGCCAAGTGATGAGAGGAGGCCAGGAGAGTCGTGAGAATCAACAGACTGGAATTAAAGGAACGGGACCTGCTGGGGGACAGTCCTTCGGACTGGGTTCCCATTTGTCTTGGGTGGGGTGGGGGTGGTAAGGGAAGGAGACTCCCTTCCCTGGAAGGAATCTACCGGGATTCTTTGACTAGTGTTATTAGGTAAATGGCAGGACATCAAGAGACAAGACTGGGTAACCTTTTTCTCTCCTTGTTTATTCCTTTATCATTTATGGGGCTAGGTATCCCCCAGGTAAGTCTGCTAGCTTCCACTCCTCCGCCAACAGGAGGGGTGTAGAAGGAATGAGACTGACCTGGTGGGTGCCCCGGGCACAGCGGTTGTCTCTGATGGCCTCACTGTTAGGGCTTGAGGGTATTTTGACTTGTTCTTAGTCTTGTGAAGGGCTTCCCTGATAGCTTTGTTGGTAAAGAATCCGGCTGCAATGCAGGAGATCCTGATTCATTTCCTGGGTTGGGAAGATCCGTTGGAAAAGGGTAGGCTACCCACTCCAGTATTCTTGGGCTTCCTTGGTGGTTCAGCTGGTAAAGAATACACCTGCAATGCGGGAGACCTGGGTTGGGACCATCCCCTGGAGAAAGGAAAGGCTACCCACTCCAGTCTTCTGGCCTGGAGAATTCCATGGACTGTATAGTCCATGGGGTTGCAAAGAGTCGGACACGACTGAGCAACTTTCACTTCACTTCAGTCTTGTGAAGACATGAGACACCGTCTTGATTTTAGCTGACTTATAGTTGTTAGCTGATTTATAGGAGTTGGTGATGGACAGGGAAGCCTGGCGTACTGCAGTCCATGGGGTCGCAAAGAGTCAGACACGACTGAGTGACTGAACTGAACTGATAGCCGTTTTTTGTTGTTGTTTAGTCACTAAGTCATGTCCAACTCTGTGACTCCATGGACTGCAGCATGCCTCGCTTCCCTGTCCTTCACTGTCTCCCGGAGTTTGCTCCAGTTCATGTCCATTGAGTCGGTGATGCTCTCTAACCATTTCATTCTTTGACGTCTTTTTCTCCTTTTGCCTTCAGTCTTTCCCAGCATCAGAGTCTTTTCCAGTGAGTCAGCTTTTTGCATCAAATGGCCAAAGTATTTTTTTACAGTATTTAATAAGTAAAAAAAATTGCAGTATCAATGGCAAATGTCACCTTCCAAAGGCAAGTTTTTGCCTTCTATTTTGTGAAATAGAAACAACAGAAAGCAAGTAAGCATGCTCTTTATATAAGGTCTTTAGACAGAGAACTTGCTGGAATCATTTATTCTTAGTCTTTAGATTTTTAAATTTTGAAATGATTTCAGATTTCCCAAGAAGGTGCAAAAATAGTACAAGGAATTTCTGTATCCCCTCTGCCCAGAGTATCCAAACATTAAATTTACCACATGTACTTTCTCTTTATTTTCTTCTGGACAATTTGAGAGGAAATGGCAGATACATATTTATTTATATATATGTGTATATACACATACATGTATATGCATACATATGTGTCTGTGAATGCTTAGTTGTTCTGTTTTTTTTTTTTTTTTTTTCCTTCAAGTAGCCCAGTGCTGGAGACTCCTGCAACATCTAGCAGTTAACAGTCGTTTAGTTGCAAAGTTGTGTCCGACTCTATTGTAACCCCACTGACCATAGCTCATCAGGCTCCTCTGTCCATGGAATTCTCCAGGCAAGAATATTGGAGTGGGTTGCCATTTCCTCCTCTGGGGGATCTTCCCAACCAAGGGATCCAACCCGCGTCTCCTGCGTTGTCAGGCCAGTTCTTTCCTGCTGAGCTGCCAGGGAAGCTAGTTACATCTCTACAGACAGGAAAAACTTGTTACATGATGGGAGTCTCTCTACTTCGTAGGATTTCTTCTAATACAGGAGTCAGCAAACTGTAGACTGGGCCCGAATCACACCTGCTCTTTGTTTTTGCCCAAGCCAGTGTGCTAAGAATGTTATTTTACATTTTTGAACTGTTGAAAAAAATTAAAAAAATAATTTGAGACCTGAAAATACGTCATTCACATTAGAGGTTGGTAATTCATGTTTTATTGCAGCGTAACCACACTTGTGTGCTTACAAGCAGGAGCGTACTGTCTGACCTGCAGGCTTAAACTATTTCATGTGTATAATATATAAACTATGACCCATTAAAGCAAAAGTTTGCCAGCTCCTCCCATAACACCACGTTATTAATGAAACTACCACTTGCTGAATGATATGTTCTGGGTCATGAACTTAGAGCTCTGCAGGTATTAATTTAACCCTCACCACAACCCCATGAGGGAGAGGTCGCCTAAGATACCTCCTTCCAGGATATTATGTCCATCTAAACATGAGAACCTTGGAGCTTTGAAGAGAGCAAAATTTTCCCCAGTTACACATAGTGAGGTGAAGGGGCTGGGGTTTTGAAAGCAGCTGTTCTGCACCTTAGCCGTTGGTGGTTCAGGCTCAGTTTGGACTTGGAGAATTTGGGTGATTACTGGGATGGGTTGGGTGTGGATGCAGGTAGCCTGGGCCACTAGACTGGTCTGTGCGGTCAGGATAGTCTTCCCCATTGCTGTGTCTTTGGCATGCTGGGCATGGGGCAGCTGCTCGGTGTGAAAGGATGGATGAATGGATGGAGAGATGACGCCCAAACACAGTCTGGAAAGCGGAAGTGGAATACGGGGCTATGGTCAGGGTCAGTCTTTAGACCAGCCAAGAACAGCCACTCTGCGGCGGGCTAGATGAGCGTCTCATAGCCTTAGGACATCTGAGGCAGGAAGTTGAGGAGGTAGTGAGAGATGAGGCTGGAGGCACCCAGGGTGTCAGACCTAAGGTTTCCTGCATATTCAAGTGAGTGGTGACCGAGGACAGCATAGTCCTTTGCTAATGCCTGGGTGTAGTCTCTGTTTCAAGGACTGGTTCTTTCTCAGGATGCTGACATCTTATGTTTCTGATAGAAATAATGGGCCAGGAACATGGAGCATCTACTGTTGGCTGTTGACAGCCCTGTCCTTTATTTTTTTCTTAAAAAAAATTGCATATAATAACATGTTCTTTCTTAGAACATTTCAGCCAAATCTTTAATCTGTTGACTACTTCTTATCCTGCCTTCCCAGAGTGTGAAGATATTTTAATAGATTTACATATAGTTATAAAAATATATGGGCTTCCCAGGTGGCGCTAGTGGTAAAGAACCCGCCTACCAGTGCAGGAGACATGAGAGACTTGGGTTTGATCCCTGGGTTGGGAAGATCCTCTGGGGGAGGGCATGGCAACCACTCCAGTATTGTTGCCTGGAGAATCCTCTGGACAGAGGAGCTTGGCGGGCTGCAGTCATTTGGGTCACACAGAGTTGGACATGACTGAAATGACTTAGCATGCAGTCACACATGCAAGAATCTGCCTGTGATCCAGGAGAACCAAGTTCAGTCCCTGGGTTGGGAAGATCCCCTGGAGAAGGGAATGACAACCCACTCCAGTTCTCTTGCCTGGAGAATTCCATGGACAGAGGAGCCTGGCAGGCTACAATCCATGGAGTCACAAAGAGTCACACACGACTGAGCAACTAACCCTTTCACACACACTTACAAATATATAGATTCTTTTTACATAAATAATATATTGTATATATCATGCTGCTGCTTTTTGGAGGGATTCAGCAATGATTTAAAAAAAATTTTTCATGGATGATGCCTGATAATTTTAACACCGTCCTGTTACTTGCAGTGTGGGATTCCATTGTTAAGAATGGGCTGCAGAGGTGATGAGGTACTTTCTTGCTGGTGGTCCCTGAAGTCACTTGACACAGAATAGGCTTTATGGATATCTCTTTGTGCACATGTGTCAGTATTGGCTTATGGTCAACACAGAGAGTTGGAAGTGCTGGGTCATAGGTTCGTAGAAATGCAAGTCTTGGTAAGTTCGTCCCTCCCCCTGGTCTTGGCCACCCAAGGGTATGATTCTGTTTCTCTTTCTTTGTGGAGGTTGAGAGGGCAGGAAGATAAGCTTGCTGTGGTGTTTGCAGGCCAAGTGCCCCCTGTACTCCGTCATTGGCCTCTTGATGGGTTTTCTTCCCTCGGTTTGTTGTGTTACACAGGTGTGTTACATTTGCCTGGGCATCCTTGCCTTCATGCCGACCTGTCTTAGCAAGAGGGGCCCAGAGGTGTCCACCTCCACGTCAGTGGTGTGAAAACTAGCTGAAGAGGCAGTTGAAAGAGGGGGAGGCCAGTGAGGGGTGTGGAGGAGCTAGAAAGAAGCTGCAGGGGACAGGTTTTGAACGCATGATCTGTTCCTCTTTAGAAATGCTGTGCCCGCTAAAGCACCAGGATACAGTTGTTGGTTGGGAGTGGTATATAGGCTTTGGAAATGGGTATCAGATTTTGTTTGAATCCTTTTTTTATGTTTAACCAGCTAAGGTAGTCATCCTGCTCTGAACCCGAGTTTCTGTGAGGATCCTTGAGAATTATTCCCCGAGGGTGAGATTCCAAAAGATAATGGATGTGAAGGGCCACGCACAGTTGCCTAACATTTACTAAGTGCTAACTGTTAATTCTATGCTCAGTCCCAGTTACTGAGCTCGGTGCTGAGGTTAGAAAGGGTCACTAAGACTTGGAACTAACGGAGCATATGCGAAGTTTTAAAAAAAATAGTGAAGGTGTTAGTCCCTTAGTTCTGTCTGACTGTTTGCGACCCCATGGACTGTAGCCTGCCAGACTTCTCTGTCCATGGGATTCTCCAGGCAAGAATACTGGAGTGGGTAGCCAGTCCCTTCTCAAGGGAATCTTCCTGACCCAGATTGAACCCAGGTCTCCTTCATTGCAGGTGGATTCTTTACTGTCTGACTCACCACAATGAGCTCAGAAGAGGCAGAGAAACTGCTTGGAGTCCTCTGTTAAGAGGCACTGGAGAGAAAAAACAAAACAAAACATGACTGAATCTTCTCTCTCTGCAGCTTAAACTGTGGTAAAGCCAGTGGTTTCTGCAGCATACCAGTTTCTTTTTTTTTTTTTAATGTGAAGCTTATACCTAACCAAAATGATTTTAAATTATTTTCTTAGTCATTGTAAGAAACACCCCTCTTGGGGGAAAGGAGATGGATCTGTCCCCTCTTGTGAACTGGGTACACAGGTTGTCTTTGAAAATCGCCTTCTCTTTGTAGGTACACCCCAGTAAAGCTGCGGGGGGTGGTGGAGGAAAAGAAACCACCCTCTTACGTCTTCTTGAAGTCTGATTGGTTCGCTGTAGTCCCACAGTAGATGCTGGGCAGGCAGAACCAATATAGGATAGTTATTCTAGACAGTTCTAAATCTTAAGAGCCAAAGTGGTTTGGTGGTGTTTGACCAGCAGCATCAACATCACCCAGGAACTTGCTAGAAATGCAGATTCTTAACAGTCTCAGCCTCCACTCTGGATCTGTTCTTAGCGCAACTGCCCAAGTGATTCCTTAGCACATGGGAAGTTTGGAGAAGACGGGCCACCTGGCCCCCATCTGTATGTTCCTTCTCTGCAGCATTTCCCCACATAACCATAGGCGCCTCTGTCCCCCATCAGGACAGACACCCTTGAGATCCTAAAACTGTGTGTGTGTGCCAGGAAAGGCCCAGCTGGGCTGAACTACTTTTAGGAAGCCCTGTACTTTCCTTCACTTTCCAAGGTGGCCCAATGGTAAAGAACTCATCTACCAATACAGGAGACGTAGGTTCAATCCCTGGGTTGAGAATGTTCCCTAGAGGAGGAAATGGCAACCCACAGCAGTAATCTTGCTTGGAGAATTTCATGGACAGAGAAGCCTGACAGTGTGTGGCCACAGTCCGTGAGGTCACAAATGAGTCAGACACAACTCAATGACCAAACAACAGCGATACGTTTCTCCAGCCCAGGAATCAGCATTTCCTTTGTCGACTAGATAAAAATAATTAAATTACCAAAAAAGGACAAAAGGTGGTCCTAACTGTTAAAAAAAGAGCTGTAGTGGCATAGGTTGCAATCACTGCTTCAGACTTAAAAGTCTACTCCTTAAAGGTAAGCTGTGTAACTGTGTAACTGTATATATATATATACAGTTGTCTTTCTTAGCTAAACAAAATGAAATGGGATTTTGAAAATTGGGGATAGATGAGTGAGGTCTTTATAACAGTCACTTGCATTTATTTAATCACTTGCATTTACTCTTCAGTTCTTGTTCTTGCTCTCTTCATTTCCTTTCAGATGGAAGCATTTTTAATGAGATAAATTGGAAAAAGAGGGTCAGGGAAATGAAACGACAGAAAAATTCTGCTGAGCTTGGTAGCTGTTCTCAGTTCTTAAAGTGCTTGAAAAGTAATATTTTGTTGCTACTAAATCTAATTAATAGCTAGCTGGTACTCATCAAGACCTCATTTCTTTCAACCTGGAAGGCAGTTGGAAAGATACACAGATCTGTGTATTATCACAGCAAACGAAGTCTCTCTTTTTCCCTTAATGACTTAGAGCTTCGGCAGCGGATAGACAGCTGAGTTTAAAAAATAGAATGCATCTCAGGGTGTTCACTGTGGCATGTAATAAAATGAGTATTGATAGAATTACTTAAAAAAAAAAAAAGGTTTCGAAATTGGAATCTAAACTGTGTACCAGGAGCCCTGATTCTCGACTGAGTCTCCAACCTGAATATTTGGATCAACAAGTCTTTGGGAGCCTATTCTCTGCCCAGCGCCGACTAATCAGAATGCTGTGGACCAAAATGGATTTAAACACAAAGAGAGGGTGAAAATGCTCATCCGGGAGAGGGGGGGAAGGCGGGGATTACAGTGCGCGGCCCTGCGTCTCTACCGGTGTGGGGTGCAGCTGTGGGCTGTTAGTGGCGAGAGCATCTCCTCCATTCTGAGCAGACCAAGTATGAATTTACTGGGTTAGCTGATGTGCTGCTGGCTCAAGTAAAGCAGCTCAGGCCCTAATGGTAGCGGTCAGACATGGGGAGTCCAGGCAGAAGGGAAGGGGCAGCAATTGCAAATGCTGCTTATTTCAAGGGCCAGAGCTGCTTCCGAGGGTTGCCTGAGCACCCTTCTTCATTCACCACCTCCCTCATCCGAATCAATTATTTCTGTTAAAGCACACCCAGGAGTGGATGATGTTTCATATTTGTCAGGTGGAGTGTTCCTCAGTTTGGCAAATATTTGTTAAGTATCTACTTTGTGCTAGGTCCTTGGTGTAGCAGTTTAAGCCTCAAATCCACCATTTGGTTTGTCACGAGAGCACAGCCAACATCCATCAGCGCTTTGCATGCCTGTAATTTATACTATGGTAATAATCTGGCAGCCCTGCTTTCAAGCCCGACTCTTTATCAATAAAGCATGACAGAGAAATCTGCACAGTGTGTTTGGGGAAATAGCTTACAGGAAGAAACACGATGTTACAGCAAAATTGGCCTGATCCAAGCATAGCTAAGGTCTGACATGGACAGGGAATGGTTACAGTTAATTAAATTCTTTTTTGTCGTTGTTAAATCATTTTTAATCTGTTGTGGGAAAATGGACGTTTTCCTTAATCCAGATGAAAAGTGAGAAAGTCTGTCAGTTTGCAGATGTTTGTCATTTAGTTCAAACACACAGATGATAGTCTGCAGATTTTGGTTTCCATCTGGACATGCTCCGTGTGCCTGAGTGCAGAGCACAGTGGTAACTTCCCACCTCCCTGGACAGAACTGAGCAAGGCGTCGGGTATTTCCTTTGTAGCCTGAACGTGCTTTGCCATCTGTGTTACGGTAGACGTTGGGGTCAGCACAGTCATTAACATGTGAAGAATTTTATTCATTGTTTTCTTACCTTTTGCCTATAGGGAGAACAGTCTGATTATATACTGTTACTGCTCAAAGAAATTAACTGAGTAAAACCATGGAAACTCTATCATGTCTTTCCTTACAATTGGGAGTGTGGCCTTAAAGTCTGGGTGTTCTCCATGCTAGGTCAACAATGTTGCAGGTCCAGGAAGGGGACCAGAACCTTTGGTAAATGGATATTTCTTATTGCTACTTGAGGGAACGTGTAAGAGAATTTCATTTATAACTTGGTAGTTTGGCCCTAGACCTTGACCCTTCTACTAAATGAAGTAATATCATATTCATAAGCTATTCAGTAGAAGGCAGAGCCCCATTTATATACACATACCAGCTCTGTAGCTCTTGGTGGACCTGTATTTGAAGATTTCTGTATAGAATTAGATCTGAGTTTTAGTCTTGTATCAGTTTTATAGGTTTGGGTAGCTGGCTTATATAATGAATAAGAAGTCTAGTTAATATTCGCCTCAAGGTAAAGGTTAGAAAATTTATTTAGTACCATTATATTCTTTAGCACAATCTGAAAATTAAAATATTTTTTAAAAGAAAGCATCTTTTCTTTTAATTTATGCACCTTCAAGGCAAAACCTAGGCAGGTGGACGATTCGTTTTGAAAACAAATCTGAACACTCTTCATCCGAATTGAGTATCAGCAGGTATGGCAAAAGGTATGATTTTTAGAACAATTTTCAGTAACTCTGGCCAAGAAACATCTCAAGACAAAGTTTTCTTCAAAAGTTAGTGTGAAATGCTTGGGTTAAGGCAAAACTTCATCTCTGGTCTCTTCTTTCTTGAATTCCCCTAAAATTAATTTCAGCTTTGTTTTTTCTCTGTATGTGAAGACACTGGATACCACATTTAGCTTAAAAATAAGCGGAATCTTGAAGTTCACATTACTTGTGTGATTGTGAAACAATATACACATTCATTTCTACAAGTTACTTTTGAAAAAAACTGAACTTACCAGTGGGTTTCCAACTTTTTTTTTAAGCATAGAATACTTCCTTCAAATCTTATTGTCCTTGTTAAAGCACAGAATATGAAACACATGAAATGCCTTATTTATTTGGCTCATTTGGGAGGCTGCTCATGAGACCCTTGCCATCTTAGAGTTTACAATAGGTACTGCTTTTTTTTTTTTTTCTTTCTTTTTGGCTGCATGGGTTTTCCTTTCTCTAGTTGTGGTGCGCGGGGGCTACTCTTTGTTGTGATGTGCAGGCTTAGTTCCTCATGGCATATGAAATCTTCCCAGACCAGGGATCGAACCTGTGTCCCCTACATTGGCAGGTGGGTTCTCATCTACCACCAGGCAAGTCCCAGTATTTGTTTTTTTTTTTTTTTCCAGTATTTGTTTTTGATATAGGCCAGCCCTTCCCCGTGCCCCCCCCCTTTTTTTTTGACGAGGATAGTGAGGTCTGAGGTGTCCGAGACTCATTCAGATTAGTGAGTGAGTGGTAGAGGTGGGTTTGAACCTCACAACTCTTAGTTGCTATTCCTGATTATTTCCTCTTTGACAGATAGAAAGGATGATGAACAAAAATGATAATTGGACACATACAATTTCAGAGTCTCAGCTGTTTTTCAGAATTGAATAATTTTCTCAAGGGTTTTATGCCATTTAACTCAACTTTTAGTAACTATATAAGTGATTGATGTAAATGGTATAGAACATTTAATGTCAGTTCTCACTTTTTCCCTGGTCTTTTAGTGGTATGTTATTGCCAACTGCCCACCTTGTCTAAAGCAGCCAAGTTCATTTGTTAAAAGGTTTGATTTACTCTTTTCACCATGTCAAATCTGGTATTAGGTCATTGTCTTGAATTTAGAAAACTTGTCTTAACAGCCTATGTGTTGTTTGCTTATAGCATGTTTATTTAAAAGTATTAAAATGGACACATTTGCAAGGGCATTGAAGATCCTGTATGTCTTTGATAAATTTGCGAGCCATTTAATTGTTTTATTTTAGCCTTATAGTGATATTTATGTCAACATGCATAGACAGAGTGCTTTGTGTTAGTAATTAGAGTCATTCTCCTAATATGAAACTTATCCCCTTAAAGCCTTTGGAACCATTATCTTGGAATATAAAACATAAAACATTATTCTAGCATGGGAAATCCACTTAACGGGCACAGTTATTGCCATCGTTTGTTTTTCTTTACCAACTAAGATAGGCCTTTGGAACCAAGGGACATTGGCTATGGGAAGGACCACTGGCATGCAGTGAATAGAAATTTTGCACATGCTTGTTTTGAAACTAGGCTACTTCTGTTCAAGGTTGACTGGTCTCAGTGGTAACAAGCTTAAAATGAAATAATGCCTTTTTACCAACACCATCTTGATTCTTCTTGTATGGACTTCTTGAGCCAATGTAACACATAATGTAGAGCAAAACAAGGAATCGATAAAGCCATTAAGCGGCTCACTGTCTGGCCAGGAATGTTGATGAATGGGTTTTCATTTCCCCTTGGGTGTTTTTATTCACCACGGGAAGAAAAGGAGCGGGCCAGCAAAGTAGAGAAATTGAGAATGGCTTTCCTTGCGTGAGGGGCCAGTGCAGCTCGCGTCTCTGTCAGTCCCCTCGGAGACTCCTTTCTCTTACCTGTGAGCCAGGATATGGGTTGCTCGTCGTGTGTTGCCCCCTTCCTGTCCCTGACTTTAAGGTTTATCAGCGGATGATAGACTGGAGTTGTCAGACACACTCCGTAACTCGTGAATCAGTTAAATTGGTAACTCCGCTCAGAGTCATAAGACCAGGGCCCAAGAGCTTGGGTGCAACGGCCTGTCGTGGGACCACGGGAGAAAATGTCAGTTCGGTTGTCGTATTCGTTTGCTTGGGCTGTAGTAAACAGTATGGACGGCTTACACAGTAGAAATGTCTCATTGGCTCGAAGTCCAAGATCAAAGGGTGGACGGCATTGGCTCATTTTGAGGGCTGTGAGAAGAATCTGTTTCCTGCCTCTCTCCTACCTTCTGGTGGTTTGCTGGCAGTCTGACATTCCTTGGCTTGTAGGAGCATCATCCCTGACCTCTCCCTTCGTGTTCGCATAGTGGTCTCCCTGTGTGGACAGTTCCCCTTTTTTATAAGGGTGATAATTGTATTGGATTAGGGTCCACCTAATGACTTCATATTTAAAAAAAGTTAATTTCTTTATCTTTAATTATTTTTGGTTGTGCTGGGACTTTGTGTCATGGACTTGGTTGCTCTGGCATGTGAGGTGTTCCTGGACCAGGGATTGACCTGGTGTCCCCTGCATTGCAAGGTGAGTTTCTTAACCACTGGATCACCAGGGTAGCGCAATGACTTCATCTTTAATTACTTCTGTGATGACTCTGTTTCTAGCTGAGCCCATATTCTGAGGTACTGGCGAATTCGGTCCTGGGGTTGGAATGTATGAGTTTGGGGAACGCAGTTCAAGTGGTAACATGGCTGGTTTTATGTCTTTAAAATTTCAAGTCAGAGTGGTTTCAGTCAAGCCATCTACAGATTGAAAATGAGTAAGCATACACTGTATTTCATGTTTTTTTCTAGGAAAAAAAAAACAGGTTTCACATAACCTGTGTTCCTTACTATAGCAAACAAATATATTCATGCATATGAAGCTAGTACAGACTTCATAATGGAATAGAATTCAGTAAACCCTGTAGATGAGCAGGAACTCTCTAGAATCTTCCCATCTGTTTTTTCTGGGTATCAAAAAGCATAATAGTTTGCATGAAGACTTTGATTTATTCATGCTCAGTAGGGGGGACAAATGTTGGTGTTATGCAATACGTGTACAATATTATAACATGAAAACATGCTCTGCACTTTCTGGGTGATTTCAAGGAAATTGACAAGGATACTTCTGACTCTTGTTGAAACCTTGTACACTGACTTTTGAATGTAACCTCACTACCCTATCTGGTAATCCATGCTAATTAAGTGAAAGTTTGATCATGATGGGTGTTTTTTTGATTGGGGGTGCAAAAAATAGTCTTAAGGTCAAGTGTTTTCAAGTCTGCCATTAGCATTGGAACTTACTTTGCAAATAGGACAGGCAGCTCACTTGCCTGCATAATCCTGTTTGTGTCCCACAGTAGCCTCGTGAGGGTAGATACTGTCATGATTAAGCTGAGGCTTAAGCTGTCCAGGAGTTTCCCTGGTGGCTTAATGGTAAACAATCTGCCTGCAATGTGGGAGACTCAGGTTCGATCCCTGGGTCAGGAAGATTGCCTGGAAAAGGAAATGGCAACCCACTCCAGTATTCTCCATGGAGAATCCCATGGACAGAGGAGCTTGGCAGGCTACTGTCTGTGGGGTCAAAGAAAGTCGGATACGACTGAGCGCCTAAGCATGCCTGCATGCTGTCCAAGATCAAGGGCCTTGGCAACAATGGTGGGATTCCAGCCAGGGGTGCAAGATGCACCAGGCTCATTGAACCCATGTCCCTCTGTGACTGTGTTAATGGGACATTCTTAGGCCTCTGTTTCAGGCCCCCCTCGCCTTTCGCCAGCCTGTGTGTGCCAGAGGGTCTGAAGCTGTATCCATCTTGCTCACTCATCAGAGCGTGTAGCTCGTAGCTGCTTTGGTGATGGATCACGGTGTTCAGAGCAGGGGAAGACCGGCTTCCTCTTGGTGGCTTCAGTCAGGCATGCAGCTGTGTGGTAGAATCCTGGAGCATGCTCGGCTGGGGCTCGCGGCGGCTGCCTCACATACACGGGCTTCTGATTTTCTCTGTGGGTCGCACTAAATAGTCCATTGTTCATCAAGGAGAGGGGAAATTGATTTCGAATTACTCCTGTATTGGTTAAAACCCAAACTGCCATGAATGCTTTATGGGATCAGGGAGAAGATAGGCCCTGGGTTTTAGCGGCACTAAAACCTGCTTAATTAACCGAACACTGTGTATTACCATCCGACAGCAAGTGTGACTACTCTTCTGCAGAAGGGCTTGAATTAGAAGACCGAACTTCCGAGGGCCAGGAGTGGCTGAGGCCTGTGCGGGCAGAGGATTGATGCTTTGTGTGCTTCCCTTCTGCTCTGTGCCTCCTTGGCCTGGCGTCAGGAAGCTGCTTCTGCAACTTGGGGAGAACTGGTGCTGAAGGTCTCGGGAACTTTGTGAGCTCGTTATTAAACACAGTCTTATAAAGCAAAACATTATGTGAAATTTACAACCAAAGCATATTTACGAAGTAAAAAATACTGCTCAATTCATTATTTCAGTTTAAAATTGTATTTATTTATATTTTTTATTTTTGGCAGGGTTGGGTTGCTGTGAGGGTTTTTCCTCCAGCTGTGGAGGGCAGGGGCTACTCTAGCTGTGGTGCGTGGGCTTCTCATTGCCATGTCTTCTCTTGTTGTGGAGCGTAGGCTCTAGGACACGAGGGCTTCAGTCGTTGAGGCTGCTGGGCTCTAGAGCACAGGCTCAGTAGTTGTGGTGCAGGGGCTGAGTTTTCCTGTGGCACGTGGCATCTGCCCGGATCAGGAATCGAACCTGAGCCTCCCTCATTGGCAGGCGAATTCTTTACCACTGAACCGCGCGCGAAGCCCCCTAAGTGTTTGAATGCGTTTTACTGTTGTCTGTGCTCTTGAGCTGCTGCCTGGTGTATCTGTAGGTAGAGATGCTGTCTGATGATTGCTGCTGTAGGTCTCTTTCCTCTTCACATTTAATGCTGCCACGTGAGCAGGGTGAAATGAGCTGTGGCGGGAATGTTTACATGATGGTCATCAGCACATGCTACAGGGAACACTGTTGACACTATTGACAGCTGGAAAGGAAAGAAAATTGACACGAAGTAGCTCAAGTGGATAGAAGAACGTATTGATGCCATACTGTAAGGGTATACCAGGTTCAGGCAAGGCTGGGTTCAGGTCCTCCACCCATGTATCAGGTCTCTCTTTTCCTTTTTAAACTACCCTTTTGGGGCAGTTCTTTTGATGTTGATAAATGGCCACCTTCAATCCCCCAACATCCACAGACTTTGTTGACATAGTGCTCCATATTGCTTTTTTTTTTTTTTCCAACGACGACAACAACAAAATTTTGTCCATGCTGCTTGTCATGTGAGATCCTAGTTCCCCAGCCACTGCCCCCTGCATTAGAAGCATGGAGTCTTAACTACCAGACCACCAGGGAGATCTCCTCTCTCTCTTTTTTTAAATTAATTAATTTTTTTTATTGACGGATAATTGCTTTATAGAATTTTGTTTTCTGTCAAACTCAACATGAATCAGCCATAGGTATACATGTATCCTCTCCCTTTTGAACTTCCCTCCCATCTCTCTCCCCATCCCACCCCTCTAGGTTGATACAGAGCCCCTGTTTGAATTTCCTGAGCCATACAGCGAATTCCCTTGGGCTATTTATTTTACATATGGTAAGTAGTCATGTATGGATGTGAGAGTTGGACTGTGAAGAAAGCTGAGCACTGAAGAATTGATGCTTTTGAACTGTGGTGTTGGAGAAGACTTTTGAGAGACCCTTGGACTGCAGGGAGATCCAACCAGTCCATTCTGAAGGAGATCAGTCCTGGGTGTTCTTTGGAAGGAATGATGCAGAAGCTGAAGCTCCAGTACTTGGGCCACCTCATGCGAAGAGTTGACTCATTGGAAAAGACTCTGATGCTGGGAGGGATTGGGGGCAGGAGGAGAAGGGGACGACCCAGGATGAGATGGCTGGATGGCATCACCAACTCGATAGACGTGAGTTTGAGTGAATTCTTGGAGATGGTGATGGACAGGGAGGCCTGGCATGCTGCAGTTCATGGGGTTGCAAAGAGTCGGACACGACTGAGCGACTGAACTGAACTGAACTGAAGTTTCCATGGTACTCTTTCCATGCGTCTCACCCTCTCCTCCCCTCGCCCCATGTCCGTCAGTCTATTCTCTTTTCTTCACTGCTGCCCTGTAAGGGAATTCTTCAGCACCATTTTTCTAGATTCTGTATGTGTTAGAATACTATATTTATTTATCTTTTTCTGACTTACTTCTCTCTGTATAATAGGTTCTAGGTTCATCCGCCTCATTAGAACTGACTGAAAGGTGTTCCTTTTTATGGCTGAGTAATAATCCATTGTGTATAGATACTGCAGCTTCTTTATGCATTTGTCTGTTGATGACCATCTGTGTTGCTTCCGTGTTCTAGCTATTGTAAATAGTGCTGCAGTGAACAATGGATACATGTGTCTTTTTGAATCTTCTCCATATTTTTACAGAGAAGAAATCTTCCTGAGGCTAGATACCATGTCTTACTCTTAATTATCAAGACCTGGGTCACATTTGGCTGGACTAATAACTGGACAGGCTCAGATAATGTCCTCACCACTGTGACTGAGGTAAAAGGTAACGCCCCTACCTTAGCCTTGGAATGGGTTTCCCTTAGAAAAGATGGGTCTTTACCAGTGGAAGAGAGAAGGAGCATTGAACAAGTGAAAGTTCTTCTTTGGACCCTGGAGTAACAGACACATCCTGAGTGAATGCCCCTGATAAAATTTCAGGGGTCTGGGCGTGGAATTCCTTATCCCTCCTTCCTTAGCACCTTTGCCAGTGAAACAGAAATGGTTTGGACAGCTGCCTGTGAAATACAAGCTTTGAGTAATGGGCAGTCCCTGGTAGATTTTTATTTTTGTGTAAATCCTCCATCTACTTGACATGGGCCTCCTTTAAAGACTTATAAACACTGTCCTGAGAAAATGCCACATGAATTCAGAAGTCGGATCAAGCTATGTTCTTTGGGATTCATTAAAGCTGAAATGCCTGGGGCCAAATCCTAGCCAGATGGATCAAACGTTGCACCAAATCTGAGGCTGTACAGAGTGAGGCACACTGACATGCTTGTTTTATAGGACTTTTCTTTGCCATGAAAGGGCAGCTCCACAAACTCTTCAAATCTTACATGACTTTGTTTTCAGGGGGTCTGAGAATGTAGCTGGACATTTTTGATTAGGTACTTCTCTCTCATGCTTCTCCTTAGAATTAAATTCCCCGAGAGTCAGCCTGTCAGTTCAGTCGCTCAGTTGTTTCCAACTCTTTGCAACCCCATGGACTGCAGCACACCAGGCTTCCCTGTCCATCACCAACTCCCAGAGCTTGCTCAAACTCATGTCCATTGAGTTGGTGATGCCATCCAACCATCTCATCCTCTGTCGTCCCATTCTTCTCCTACCTTCAATCTTTGTCAGCATCAGGGTCTTTTCTGGTGAGTCAGTTCTTTGCATCAGGTGGCCAAAGTATTGGAGTGTCAGTTTCAGCATCAGTCCTTCCAGTGAATATTCAGGACTGATTTCCTTTCAGATGGACTGGTTTGATCTCCTTGCAGTCCAAGGGACTCTGAAGAGTCTTCTCCAACACCACAGTTCCAAAGCATCAATTCTTTGGTGCTCAGCTTTCTTTACGGTCCAGCTCTCAGTCAGTCAGTTAGTTCAGTCACTCAGTCATGGCTGATTCTTTGCGACCCCGTGAACCGCAGGATGTCCAGCTCTCATATCCATATATATCAGCCTAGAGGCGGACATTATTCCCCTTGATGAAGTCACATTTGAGGAGGGCCAACCTGGAAAGGAAGGGAAGAAGCTGGATTCTTGCTGATGTCTTTGAGCTGCTGAATCTACCTGAGGCCTGCCCTTCCAGTGGACTTTATGTGACATAATAAATTCTTCATTGTTAAATCAGTGCTGGTCAGGCTGAGAAGTTGACCAGGGAGAGGGCCTTAGTCCATTTGTAGACCCAGTGAACTGATGGTGATAAAGTAGGGCTCTAAGCACCCCCACCATCTTCCATGATGCTGGGCTGCGCTGTCAGTGATGGAGGGTTAGGTGCTAAAAGAATGTCTTATACCTTTACTGTGATCCCTTGTTATTGGTTGCCTGGCTCTGTCTAGTGTTATCGAAATGATACTGCATTCTTTTGTTGAGAAGGATGAACTCTATGGGGAAGGGGGGCTTTGTCAGTTACACCCACCAGGGGGGAAGGAGGTTCAGAGTGAGAAGTGGGGAGCAACACTGTATGTTGGCCATGTGGTCAGATTCAGCCTGAACACGTTACTGAGGTCTTTGGCCTCTGTAGAGGGTTTCATATAGATTAATATAATGAAACTATGACCTTTTCCATTTATGACAATTATTCTTGAGGTTTATAAGCCTTCATGATGGAAAGAGCCTCACTCTTTATGAACCCATGGACTATAGTCCATGTTCTTCAGGCAACAATATTGGAGTGGGTTGCCATTTCCTTCTCCAGGGGATCTTCCTGACCCAAGCATCAAACCTGGGTGTCCTGAATTGCAGGCAGATTCTTTACTGTCTGAGCCACTGCTGCCTCTATACCCAAGGAATGACTGAGTTGTGTTTAATGTAATCTAGAAAGTTTCAGGCTCTTGGAACAGTGCAAAACAGAAAGAGGTCCCTATCTGACCTTTACTGTGAAGGAAAATTGGCTGGAAGCGTCCCCACCATCTCTAAACAGTTCAGATGTTTCTTGTTCCTTTTTCAAATAAATAACATTGCATTTTATTTATTTATTTTTAAAAATACTTATTCATTTATTTGGCTGCACCAGGTCCTTGTTGCAGCATGCAAAACCTGGGCTCCCTGCATTGGGAATTCAGAGTCTTAGCCACTGGATTACCAGGAAAGTCCCTAACACTGTGTTTTAGAGAAAATGTTTTCTTATTTTTATCAGTTTATGTAGGTTATTCTCACAGTCTGTTTCTAATTAGTTAAAAACTAAAGATAGTCCTTATCCTCGTAATAATACAGGTACGCCTGGTTATGCGCTGTGGATTTTCACATTTAAATGTTTTGTTCTGACCTGATGTGGAACTGCAGTGAGGTGTCCACTCCCATCTGTACTACCTGGTTTTGAATTCCGGTTCTGCCACCTGCTGGCTGTGGGAGCTTCGCAAATTGCTTAATTTCTTTTTGCCTCAGTTTCCTGATCCGTAAAATAAACGCAATTATAGTGCTGACCTTGTAGGGGTGTGCAGATTAACAGTTTAATACCTGAGCCTATTTAAAGTGCTTGGACCAGTGCCTGGGACACTGTCAGTGCTCTGTGTATTTGGTACTAGCCATCATCACAGTGATGATAATAAAATCTGCAAGACTGCTGCTACTGGCTCATCAGGTTTCGTTAAGAGATTTTGAAAGACCTGAATCACTTAGTAGATGTAGTGTCGCTCTTTCTTAGATTACGAGTGATTTATCGCTGGATATAAAACATTGCCCTGGGAAACAAGCATGGGAGAAAGAGTCCCCATAGGGCAGGGATGCTGGTCCACAGCCAGCAGTCCTCATAGCAGATGGATAAAGAGATTATGTACTGTGTTTGCCTAGATGGATTTGGCTGTACTCAGGGTGATGGTAAGTACAGGAACTGATTGTTACTTAAGAGCTCAACACTAAAGCATGCAGCATTTAATAAAACAAACATTTGTCTGTTAAATGGCTGTTCCTTTCAAAGGTAGCTCATTCTCTCATTTTATTCACTTAAATGTTACTTATTCTCTTACCTTCTCATTCATTTTCTCTGGATGGCAAAAGCAGTATGAGTTTTTGAACAGAAATCCTAGTCACCTTGTAATAGTTAAAACGTATGGGGTTGAGAGCTGACAAAACCTGGGTTCCAGGTCTGAAGACACATATTCTGCCATGATCTTGTGAGGACATTAGACAGCCTCTCCTGGGCTCAGTCTCCTCATCTGTAAAATGGGGATAACCTGTCCTCAGAACCTTGATGTGCTCGTCAAATGGAATCCTGTATGTAAAGAGACTAGCACAGTGCCTTCCTTGTTAATTTTTTTTTTTTGAGCAAATAATTTTTATTTAATTTTTTTTCCCCAAATACACTGAAGAATCATTCAATGCTGCAGGCATTTGATGGCAATCCTGGGCTACAAGTCTGCCCATTCCTTTTTAACTGGTCCTGTGATGGCAGAACCGGTCATCTCACCTTTATTGTTTACTACGACCTCTGCGTTATCTTCAAAATAAAGGACCACACCGTCTGTCTTTTCTCTAGTCTGACCTCTGTTGTCACATTACCACTGCTGGATGTACCTTCTTTCTGAGCTCTGGTTTGCCTTTCTTGAGCGTGACCATCACCATGTCACCCACACCAGCAGCAGGAAGTCTGTTCAGTGTCCCTTGATCCCCTTCACAGAGATAATACACAGATTCTGGCTTCTGTGTTGTCAGCACAATTGATCATGGCCCCAGCCGGAAGACAGAAAAGTGTTGGTTGCTCAGTTGTGTCCGACTCTTTGTGACACCATGGATGATAGCCCTCCAGGCTCCTCTGTCCATGAGATTTTCCAGGCAAGAATACTGGAGTGGGTAGCCATTCCCTTCTCCAGGAGATCTTCCTGACCCAGAGGTCAAACCCAGGTCTCCTACATTGCAGGAAATTCTTTACCTGCAATGACAAACACTGGTCCACTGTCTCCTTTCTCACTGTCTTCAAGCTAAGAATTATTATATTTTTTTAATGGTTAGGAAAAAGTCAAAAGAATAATATCTTGTAACACAGGACAGGTTTACGTAGTTAAAATTTCAGTGTCTGTAAATAACATCTCATTGGAACCCTGTCATGCCTGATCACTGATGTATCTTCCCTGGTTACTTTCAAGCTACACAGGAATGAGTAGGTACAGTTGCGATGCGCAGCCTAGAAAGTAAAAAATCTCTACGTGGCTCGAGTTTGCAGATGCCTGCCGTCTGAGCCACCAGGAAAGCCCCGAGGAAATTGGGAATTTTGCACCAGAGGACTCACCATCTCCTTGCTTTGACGTCTTGAATGCCAGCAAGGGACAGAAAGTTTCCTTATCATTTAAAAATTTTATCTTTTCTGCCGCTTTATTTCAAACCACTGCCTTGTTACCCAATCAGCAAACTTGAAAGCTTTTCTGGTCATTTTATGTACACTATGCCATATTTTGCTAAGTCTTTTGAGAAGGGAGCCTAGTTAGTGGGTAAAGAGCAGTTTTTCTTTCATATTTTTCTAGTTTGAAGCTGTTTTCCTCAAATCTGTGGGTGAATTACGGCAGGCATCCATAAACTCTGTCAAGAGCCAGGTAGAGGTTTTTGACTTTCTAGGTAGCGCAACGCAACTGTATCCACTCATTTCCTTTGTAGCTTGAAAGTAACCAGGGAAGATACGGATACGTCAGTGATCAGGCATGACAGGGTTCCAATGAGATGTTATTTACAAACACTGAAGTTTGAATTCTGTAAACTTTTCCTGTGTTACAAGATGTTATTCTTTTGACTTTAACCATTAAAAAAATATAAAAACCATTCTTAGCTTGAAGACTATGAGAAAGGAGACAGTGAATCAGTGTTTGTTGACTCTAGCATTAAAGTTTTGATAAATCATTTTATAATGTATGCAGTGATGAGGGCTCTAGAGCTTGTCTGGCCAGCGTCTTGGAATCTGAAGCATCTTTCAGTAACATTCATGGCGATTCTGCAATTTGATCACTATTTTCTCCGATGGCCTTGGTCCAGAGTGAGGTGCCCGCTTCTGGTTCAGGGTACATGTGGCCTATTTCCAGTTAGGAAAGTTAGTGCTATGAGCCTGGGTAGCTGCTGGGGATGAATTGCTTGATTGCCTGCCTGAAAAGTTGTTAACTTCTCCACTGCTTTTGAAAGGAACTTCAGCTTTACGCATTCTCCAGCCTGTTTTGTTCCTTGTTTTTTTTTTTTTTTTCCCCCTCCTGTCTTCTCCACATTAAAGGTGCATTAGTGTATTCTCAGTGCAACACTTTAGAATTCTTGGAATGGGCAGTGAGCAGTTATATCCCATAATAGCAGGATAATCAATGGAAAGAGATAGATTGCCAGGTTGTAAATGATGTGAGAGAATTTGATGATATCAGCTTTGGGGGGAATGGGATCTTATTACTTGTTCTGAATTCTCTGGTTCCTGGAATTAATTTTTTTCTTTTTCTTTTGTATCTGTAATCATTTGATGGAACAGCCTTTGCTGTGAACCAGAGAATGACAAAGAACAGGTCAGCTGTCCTGCATGCGCTCTCCTTTTCTCTCTATCTGCGCTTACCCTGTTATAATTTCAGATCTGGAATGTGGAATGCTGTTACTATAGCCATGGTCGGCACTGCAGAGTGGAATAGACTTAGGCTGTCAGAATTGAAAAAACATTTATTCCTCCATATTCAAAAGTGAAGAAAATCACACCCTTCACACTAGGACACTCAAAAAATCTAGCAGCATTCTAGCAAATGCAGTTAACCAGCAATAGAAAGCAAAGGACTTTTTTTTTTTCCTCTCTCCCCGTTTTTAAGAGCAGTAGACTGTGTCTTTTACTTTTTGACTTAAAGCAGAGAGATAAAAAATGCTAAAGATATATATATTTTAAGGCCTAAACCAGAGGCATTTTGGAGTCTTTTCATCTAGCAAATCCAACTTCCCTCTTTAAAGCAGAGCATCAGGATTGCTTCAATATTTAGGTATTAATATTCCCTTGTGGCTCAGTCAGCTCTTTGAAAATGAATTTCTCGGCAGTGCTGTCACAATTAAGGAAGACATGCTGAGGTGAAAGGGAATTTGTGTGTTTCTTAGATTGGAAGGATGTGTTGAGTCAAATGAACATTCTTTCAAGGTTAAATTATCTATTTAAAACCCTCCCAATTACAGTGCCAGGTATAATCTTTGATGAGATTCAAGCAGAACAGATGACTTAATCTGTGGGAGAGAGATTCTCTTTGTAAGGAAGAAAGCTGTGAAATCATAATGAAGTGGACATTGTTTATGATCAGGGGAAATAGTTGCATAGATTGAGCATGGTGTAGTCTCGGTAAACCATGCGCCATTATTGGATCACTGAAGGCCTCATAATACAAAAGGTGGGGTGGGTTCTTTGTCCTGTTTTTTCTTTTTTTTTTTTCTTTTAAGAATTAGGACATGATCATCGTCAGAAAAGCACCAGCAGTATACTGTGACCTGTATGCACTCTGACCCAAGGAACCAGGATGGTATATACAGTTTTGTTTAGAAGGTGGACTCATAACCTGGCTTTCTAGAACAATTATCCAAGTCCTACTGGCTTTACCTCAAAAATAAGTCTGGCTAGAGCTCTCTGTCTCGCTATGATATTGACTTGGTCTCGGCCACCATCCTGCCTAGGAGTCAGCCTTCTAAGTGGTTGCCCTACTTTAGAAGCATCTTCTGTGACACATGATAAACCCAGATTCTCACCTTTGTTCCTGCTTTCCCTTACATCATCTTGTACTCATCCTCATTCACTCCCTCCCTCCCTTCTTCCAGTTTTGTGGCTAGGATGGTCCCAAAGTTCTGGCTCCTTCCTGTCTCTGCATCTTGGCAGTTAAGTTGCCTGGGGTTGCCTTCATGGTGTAATACTTAAGTATAGACCTTGGAGCCACACTGATAGGTTCAGATCCTGGTTGTGCTACTAACTAACCTAGATGAGTTACTGAAACCTTTGTCACAGCTTCCTCATCTTTAAGTTGGGTGTAACACTAATTCTACTTGAAATACTTAATAAAAATTCTACATAAGGTTGTTGTGAGGAACAAATGAGTTAAAATGTGGAAAGCACTTAGCCCATTGCTTTGCACTCAGTAAGACTGCATAAGAGTTAGATGATGATACCATTTTCTTGTACAGTCAGCATCATAATTGTCTTTTCTACCCCTACGATTTTTTTGTGTTTGGTCCTTTCATGTATATCTCAGCACAAGTGTCCTTTCTGAGTGACCTTCCCTATTCACTTTCTGAAAGTGCTCATGCCTTCCATAGCCACCTTGCAGTCTACCCATTACAGTTAAAAATTTTTTTTCAACCATAGAAGAAAAGACAACCTATGGGATGGGAGAAAATATTTGCAAACAATGTAACTGTTAAGGGGTTAATTTGCAAAATATACAAACAAGTTACATAACTCAATATGAAAAAGCAAGCAGAGACTTGCCTGTTGGTGCAGTGAGTAAGAATCCGCCTGCCAGTGCAGGGGACATGGGTTCGCTCCTTGGTTCTGAATGATTCCATGTGCCACAGAGCAGCTAAGCCAGTGTGTCATGATTTCTGAGTCCACACTCTGGAGCTCCCGAGCCACAATTGCTGAAGCCCACGTGCTCTAGAGTCTGCTCTGCAACAAGACAAACCACTGCAATGAGAAGCTTGCATACCACAATGAAGAGTAGCCCTCCACTCCTTGTTCTATGTAACCAGAGAAAGCGGGAGCAACAGTGAAGACCCAGCATAGCCAAAAATAAATAAACAATTAAATAAAAAACAGAATTCTAGTTAAAAAGTGGACAGAAGATCTCAGTAGACATTTCTCTGAAGAAGGATTAAAGGTAGTCAAGAGGCAGATGAAAAGATGCTCAACATCACTAATTATTAGAGAAATGCATAGCAACGGTCAGAATGTCTACAAACATTTGTTTATAGAATTTACTGTCTAGAAACAATAAATGCTGGAGAGAGTGTGGACAAAAGGGAACTCTCCTACACTGTTGGTGGGAAAGTAAATTGGTGCAAGCACTATGGAAAACAATGTAAAAGGTCTTTTAAAAACTAAAAAGAGAGCTACCATGTGATCCAGCAATCCCATTCCTGGGCATCTATCTGTAAAAGACAAAAACTCTCATCCAAAAAGATGCATACACCCCAGTGTTCATAGCCACACGGACGACTAAGACTTGGAAGCAACCTAAATGTCCATCAACAGAAGAATGGATACAGAAGAAATGGTACATCTAAACAGTGGAATATTACTCAGCCATTAAAAGAATCAAATCTTGCCATTTGTAGCAGCGTGATGCACCCAGAGAATATCATACTGAGTGGAATGAGTCAGACAAAGACAAATACTGTGTGATAGCATTTAAATGTGGAATTGTAAAATAATACAAATGCATTTACTTACAAAATGAATGGCCTCATAGACATAGAAAACAAACTTAAGGTTACCAAAGGGAAGAGGGAGTCATGGGGGACATAGAGGATTAGCAGATAACACACTCTGTATGAAATAGATAAACAATGAGGATTTACTGTATAGCTCTGGGAACGATATTCAATATGTTATAGTAACTTCAGTTGGAAAATCTGAAAAAGTGTATAAATAAGTTTGCTGTACACTTGAAACTAACACAATACTGTAAATTAATTGTGAAGTGAAGTGAAGTTGCTCAGTTGTGTCCCACTCTTTGCGACCCCGTGGACTGTAGCCTATCAGGCTCCTCCGTCCATGGGATTTTCCAGGCAAGAGTGCTGGAGTGGGGTGCCATTGCCTTCTCCAGGGGATCTTCCCATCCCAGGAATCGAACCCAGGTCTCCCGCATTGCAGGCAGATGCTTTACCATCTGAGCCACCAGCAAAGCCCCCAAATTAATTATACTATAATTAAAAAAAAAGAAGGGCTTCCCTGGTAGTTCAGTGGTGAAGAGACACGGGTTCAATCTGTGATCCAGGAAGATCCCACGTGCTGTGCAGCAACTTAGCCTGTGAGTTACAGCTATTGAGCCTGTGCTCTCCAGAGCCCAGAAGCTGCAACTACTGAAGCCTGAGTGCCTAGAGCCTTTGCTCTGCAACAAGGGAAGGCACCGCAATGAGAAGCCCACAGACCACAACTAGAGCGTAGCCCCTGTTCTCCACAACTAGAGAGTAGCCCCCACTCGCTAAAACTAGAGAAAAGGCCTCGCAGCAATGAAGACCCAGCATAGCCAAAAATAAATAAATACAAAATTAAAAAAAAACAAATTGCAACGAATAAACCAGTTTGAATTTATTGCCAACCTCGTGCCCTGTCATCTCTGAATACTTGTATATATTTCCTAGATACAGGGATACTCTCTTGTAGTGCCACACTATGTCGATCACAACTGAGAAATTAACTTTGATACAGCATTGTCATTTAAATATCGGGCCTCATTCAAATGTGCCCAGATTCTCCCAATTAATAACAGAGCCATTTGAGATCATGTGCCAGCGTCCTTTATTTCTGGAAGATTCCTCAGGCTTTCTTGGACTTTCATGATCACTGTTTTGAAGTTAACAAACCAGTAGTTCTGTAGACTGTCCATCAATTTGGGTTTATCTGAGGACTCTTCACCAGTAAATTTGGTTTTATGTGTCAGGGCAGAAATACCACTGAAGTAATGCTGTGTTCCTTTCATCCAATCTTAATCAGGTGGCATGTGATTTCCTTATGTCCCTTTGCTGGTGATGTTGATAAAGACAACATCTTCCAGGCTTCTCTGTTGTAAAGTTACTCCCCCCTGCCTTTAAAGTCTTTTTTAAATTTATTACAGAATTGCTTCTGTTTT
Source organism: Ovis canadensis (assembly GCF_042477335.2). Lineage (NCBI taxonomy): Eukaryota > Metazoa > Chordata > Mammalia > Artiodactyla > Bovidae > Ovis > Ovis canadensis. Next base: position 54,499,116 of record NC_091263.1, on the reverse strand, counting down.
ACATTTTGGTTCTTTCACTTCGAGGCATGTGGGATCTGAGTTTCCTGGCCAGAGAGTGAACCCATACCTCCTGCATTGGAAGGCAAAGCCCCAGCCACTGGACCACCAGAGAAGTCTCTTTCCCCCACTTGAAGGCCATTCTCTTTTTAAACTTTCATACTGTTTTTTTTATACATCAGTTGGAAATCATGAATTTCTGTTTCACTTAATGGGTTATAATCTGTTACTATCCTTATTCTGATGCTCACAATCCCCCCACATTTAGGTAGTGGGTGTTGTTCCTAGCCAGTTCCTGTGTCCTTTTGACATGTGTTGCTATCATTATTTCAGTGCTTCCTTACTTTCTGGAACAAGAAGTTCTAGGTTTCTTTTGTTTGGCCAAGGTGTTGAGGAGCCATGGAGCTCTGATTCCTTTTAGAGGAGAATGAAATTGAGAAACCAAGAACTGGGCATTATATGGAAGTTCATTGCTCCTGAAATGTTACAGTTCCCAGACCCTCTTAGTGGACACAAATAGGGATTGTATAAGTCTGTGTATGTGGGGCTTCCCCCTTAGCACTAGTGGTAAAGAACCTCCCTGCCAATGCATCAGACATAAGAGATACGGGTTTGATCCTTGGGTCAGGAAGGGCATGGCAACCCACTCCAGTATTCTTGCCTGGAGAATCCCATGGGCAGAGGAGCCTTGTGGGCTACAGTCCATAGGGTCACAAAGAGTCAGACATGACTGAAGCAATTTAGCATGCATGCACAGTAGTCTTATCCATTCACACACACATTTATATCTATGTATTACTGGGTTTTTATGTATTAGGAATCACAAGTTCACTACCTCCAATTCCATTTTGACACCACATGGTTCAATTTAGTTTTCTCCTTTCTGTAACTCCCCTTCTCTGGCAGTGAGAAACTCAGACTAACTTGACTATTGTTAGTTATTCAGTGACTTGCTCCCTCTGTTGGGCCACTGTTCCACACAAACATCCTTTTTAACTCTCAGATATCAATAGCCCATCCAAGTCCTTCACCCTACCACTTTCGCTCACTCCCCTCTATCCTGCAGACCCAGAAGCCGCCTTCACTATACTTGGGCAGCCCTTGTGAACAGATGGTGCTTTTATGGAAAGAAAATGGTAGCTCTATCTCCTGGCAGGGAGCAGCCCTGTGCCGAGGTACTCAGCTTGGCACATGGAGGATGTGGGCTGCGTTTCACTACTCTAAACTGACCTTTGTCTTGTACATCGAGTATCCAAGTTTATGTGGCTCTTGATGAGTCTCCTGCTGGGCTACACTGGATTGATCGATGGTGGGCTCCTAACCCACTGCTGCTATTCTCAGAGATTCGCTGCTGTGTTGAACCAAGGAGATTTGAGTATTGGAGGATGTTGGCTATTTGAGAAAGGAGTTTACTGGTAGCTGACTTCTTGCCTTTGGCCCTGGAAGACAAGAAATTGGTTGGACAGACAAAAAAGAAAGTTGATGCAAAGAGAGAACGTGGAGATGAAGGACTTTTGGAGGCTTCCTAGAGGAACTGAGTGCCTGATCTCGTTTGTGTCTGAGGCTAGCTGCATCCCTGTTTTGGTATTGAGTGACAGCCCCATGTTCTTACACTAAATTCACTCTTGAAGTTAAATTACCTCAATGCAAGTCTTACGTCGAAGCCCCAAGTTAATGGACAGAGAAGTTCTCTGAAACTGCACAGACTGGCAAAGAACCTGGATGCAGGGGTGAACCATCCAGCCCACCACGAAGAGGTCAAATTGTTCGCCAAAGGCTAACCCATTAATAAGTGGCAGAGCTAGGAATCAAATGAGGTCTGTCCAATTAGGACGTTGGCATTTAATCACTTTTGTATTGCTTCTGGATATGAAAGTCAGGGACTTGATTTGCATGTGGGTTTATCAGTGTGTGCAGGCAGTTTAAAAGGGGATTCCTCTCCTTGCTCTCTCCTGCTCTGTTGTTTGTAGGAAGTTTACTTTCAAGAAGATAGCGTTAGTCAGATACAGACCTTCTTCCAAGAACCAGATGGCCTTCATTTCTTTCTTCCTGATTAGCTATAGAAAGCTAATTGTCCAACTGAGAGAGGCTTAATTTTACAGGCTTACATGGGAGGCGTGTTTACCGATTACAGCTTTTCACCCCTCTCTTGCCTTCCTTGCCTGAGGCTCTGCTCCAGCAGGGAAACCTGAAGCTAGTGTTAACGAATTTTGGAAGTTGGATTTTTAGAAAGAATCATCGCATGCTGGATAGATATGAGAGCACTTCTCTTTAATTCTGTGTGTTAAAACCTGGCACGTGTTCTTCTGAGGGTGTCCATTCTGTATCTTCTTTCATTTGTCTCATTTTAAGTGGCTTCGACCGATGGCTGGAGTTTGTGAGGGGGTTTTCAGATAGTGTCTGCATGAATGTTCTGTAGAGAGAAGGTTGATTGTACTGGAGACCATATTAAGGAGTTTTAATATAAAAATTACACCAAATTATAAACATGCAGGGGCACATTATTATAACTAATTGCTAAGCTTACAAAGAGGCCAAGTGGTGCTTGGTAAATCTTATTATTTAGCGTGGTGGAAAAACTTTTCCATCAGTGGAAATATTATACTGAAACATTATGCCTTTTATGCAGAGTAAAGATAGTAGTGGCTGGAATGCAGGATCAGCCATGTGCTGTGTGAAAGATGACAGGCTTAGAAAAACTATTTGTATTTCTGGCAAATTGTCTTAACATAATCCTTATGCCTTTCTAATTTAAAATATGAAAGTTAAAGTTAATACTGAAGTTAATACATTAAGAAACTGGTAAACAGTTAAGTCTCCCAAGCCTAGAATCTAGTGTGGGGCGTGTGTGTGTGTGTGCGTTGCTCACATAGGTATTGTGAATTCACATTGCATTCCCTTGTAAGGATTTGCCGTTTTTAATTAAGACTAAAACATGATGGGGTATTCTAAATGAGGCTTGATTATAATTGTAGATAGCAATTGAGCTTTTGGAAGCTGGTTTCTTTAACAGTTAAATAAAAATTGTCTTTTTTAGTGTTGGTTTGTAGAAGTTCAGCAGTGGTTGTTTGGGGAGAAAGAAGGCAACACTTTTACAAAACTCTTCATTTCCATTAAACTGAATCTCACAGTATATCCATCTTCTGTTAAGTGGGTTTGACTCTGAAAAAATTTTTCTGAGGGCTTTTCTTGAGAATTGATTAAATAAAAATTTTTGGCCCATAAAACTGTACTTTACGGGGATTTTCTGTTGTTGAATATGAAGAACTGTGACAGATATTTTCCAAGTGTTCTTCTCTGGATAGTTATTGATCCAGTGCAGTAATAAAGTGGCAGGTTTTTTTTTTTTTTTAATTTTAAGATAAAGAGAATCTTTCACTATTTGTTGACCTTTCAGTTCAGTTCAGTCGCTCAATAGTGTCCGACTCTTTGCAACCCCATGAATTGCAGCATGCCAGGCCTCCCTGTCCATCACCGTCTCCCAGAGTTCACTCAAACTCACGTCCATCGAGTTGGTGATGCCATCCAGCCATCTCATCCTCTGTCGTCCCCTTCTCCTCCTGCCCCCAATCCCTCCCAGCATCAGAGTCTTTTCCAGTGAGTCAACTCTTCTCATGAGGTGGCCAAAGTACTGGAGTTTCAGCTTGAGCATCATTCCTTCCAAAGAAATCCCAGGGTTGATCTCCTTCAGAATGGACTAGTTGGATCTCCTTGCAGTAAGTACAAGGGACTCTCAAGAGTCTTCTCCAACACCACAGTTCAAAAGCATCAATTCTTTGGCCCTCAGCCTTCTTCACAGTCCAACTCTCACATCCATACATGACCACAGGAAAAACCATAGCCTTGACTAGACTGACCTTTGTTGGCAAAGTAATGTCTGCTTTTGACTGTGCTATCTAGGTTGGTCATAACTTTCCTTCCAAGGAGTAAGCGTCTTTTAATTTCATGGCTGCAGTCATCATCTGCAGTGATTTTGGAGCCCCCCAAAATAAAGTCTGACACTGTTTCTACTGTTTCCCCATCTATTTCCCATGAAGTGATGGGACCAGATGCCATGATCTTCGTTTTCTGAATGTTGAGTTTTAAGCCAGCCTTTTCACTCTCCACTTTCACTTTCATCAAGAGGCTTTTTAGTTCCTCTTCACTTTCTGCCATAAGGGTAGTGTTATCTGCATATCTGAGGTTATTGATATTTTTCCCGGCAATCTTGATTCCAGCTTGTGCTTCTTCCAGCCCAGCGTTTCTCATGAGATACTCTGCATAGAAGTTAAATAAGCAGGGTGACAATATACAGCCTTGACGTACTCCTTTTCCTATTTGGAACCAGTCTGTTGTTCCATGTCCAGTTCTAACTGTTGCTTCCTGACCTGCATATAGGTTTCTCAAGAGGCAGGTCAGGTGGTCTGGTATTCCCATCTCTTTCAGAATTTTCCACAGTTTATTGTGATCCACACAGTCAAAGGCTTTGGCATAGTCAATAAAGCAAAAGTAGATGTTTTTTCTGGAACTCTCTTGCTTTTTCCATGATCCAGTGGATGTTGGCAATTTGATCTCTGTTTCCTCTGCCTTTTCTAAAACAAGCTTGAACATCTGGAAGTTCACGGTTCACATAATGCTGAAGCCTGGCTTGGAGAATTTTGAGCATTACTTTACTAGCATGTGAGATGAGTGCAGTTGTGCGGCAGTTTGAGCATTCTTTGGCATTTCCTTTCTTTGGGATTGGATTGAAAACTGCCCTTTTCCAGTCCTGTGGCCACTGCTGAGTTTTCCAAATTTGCTGTCATATTGAGTGCAGCACTTTCACAGCATCATCTTTCAGGATTTGAAATAGCTCCACTGGAATTCTATCACCTCCACTAGCTTTGTTTGTAGTGATGCTTTTTAAGGCCCACTTGACTTCACATTCCAGGATGTCTGGCTCTCGCTGACCTTTACTGATAAAAATTAGCTTAAGCTTCTTCTATTTGGTAGGCAAACTTGACATTGTTCAGTGTCCCAGAAAGGTTTTATAGTTGTGATAGACATTGCTTGAGTATGTAGTGGATTTTCATTTCTTGTTCCCAGTGTAACCAGGCATTCACAGTTTTGTTCCCCCCCACCCTCCACCTTTTTCAAGGGGACGTTTGGTAATGCCTGGAAACGTTTTCAGTTGTCAGAACTGGGAGGTAGTGATACTGTCTTTTGCTTGGTTGAGGCTCAGGAGCTGCTAAAGGTCCTGCAGTGTACAGGCCGGCCTCCCACAGGGAAGAATTATCTGGTGTAAAATGTTAGTAATGAGCACTAAGCAGAAAACTTATCCTGCCTTTGTTCCCCACTGTCAAAATGGGTATGGATTTTCCATGGACCAGCTTTCCTGGTGGCTCAGATGGTAAAGAAGTTGGCTTCAACCAATGCAGGTGACCCCGGTTCAGTCCCTGGTTTGGCAGGATCCCCTGGAGAAGGGAATGTCAACTCACTCCAGTATTCTTGGCTGGAGAATCCCATGGACAGAGGAGCCTGGGGGGCTGCAGTCCACGGGGTCACAAAGAGTTGGACACGACTGAGACACTCACACACACACTTAACCTCCCAGTGCGGTGCCCGTGGGTAGTGCAGTAAAGTAAAGATGAATTGTTAAGAAATAGTATTTTCTGGAAGAATTCAGCGAGGAAGTTGATGGGAGTGATGAACCAGGTATGTGTGGCTTGGAGACAGCCAGAGTTTGTGTAACCAGCCTTGGGGGCAGTGGATTGCTTTTGTCTCCTCTTGGAAGTCTCCCTATATTAAAGTAGATGTCACCCTTAAATATTAACTTATACATGGTAGATTCATCAAAAGTTGATGATGAAAACATCCTAATAAACAACATTACACAACTGTGTTCCTCCTTCACAATGAATTCTGCCTAATGAAGATTGGCTGTGTACAGCCACCACTGCTTAATTTTGTTTCATGTTGTGTACACAGCTCAGAAAATTAAGAGACCAGAGAACTAGTCTTGAGCAGAATAATAACAAGACTTTCTTGAATGGCGGCACTTTTGATGTGTTTTTTTTCCTACCCCTGACATACGTGACTGGAGGAATAAGTGAGGACGATGTCATGGGACTTATAAACAGCTGATAACAACAGGCTTCATTTACATTTTGTAGCTTGCCTAGCCCCCCCCTGCTCCTTCAAGCACATGTGTAGGGAATTGAAATTGCAGTTTGCCTATTATGTGTTGGCAGTAATCTTTCCAAAAAAATTTTATGTTTCAAAATTAGGCAGCCAACAGCAGTAGCCAGTGATATATGGAGCTATTGATGTGAATTGAGTTTGCAGAGGGAAAATGGGATTTGGTTGCAGTATGAACTCGTAATGAGGGGGCCGCACAGATCTGTAATGGTCAGCCATTGCTTGTGCCCAGAATCAGCTAGGAATCAAATACCTTTCAAAGGAAGACTGAAATAAAACTTGAGTTCTCTCTCTGTCTCTCTTTTTAAAACTAGCTAATGGAGTGGTTCCAAAGTGATGTCACTTAGTTTGGCTCTTGAGGGCACAGGAAGTTAAGAAATTACCCTTTTAATAATAAGCATGTGGACCAGTGGTCTTCAGTGATCTCCTTCATTGTCTTGTAAGAAAAAAAAATTGGACCCTTGCCCTCATTATATGCATATTCATTTTTCTCATTTATGTATATGTGTTGTTGCACTAAAACATTATATAAGTTACAAAATGTGAAACACTATAACACATGAAGTAAAAACATTTATGGGAAAAGGTTGCATTTTTCTTATCCCCGAGGAATCATCTTACGTACCCCTGGGTGGCTGGCGCTGGAAACGAGAAGCGCTGGTATCGCCTTAGGTGGCATTGTCAGTACTGGAGAAGATTGGGCTGCCTTCCTTCCATATTGCAGGCGTCTCGTTAAAATAAGTGACTTAATCTTGAAACTTTACTGTGATTGTGTGGTGTGAACTGCAGATGAAATTGGATTAATATTAAAGATTCAGAAGTGGTTCGCCTCCCTAGTTGCAAAGTGTGGAACAGAAATAGCTAAAGCTGACCTCATGTTTTATCTGAATTCTGTGCCTTAGAAGTTTACCTCCTGATTTATCTCAGTTATTTTCCTTTTTTTTTCCTTTTGGTCCCTACCTCCCTAACTTCTTTCCTTTCTTCCCCCCCCCCCCTTTTTTTTTTTGGTGCTAGGGGAAACTGGGACACAGTAATTCCAAATATATTTCTTCTCCGAGAATCAATTAGATTTTGTAGGTTAAGAGTAGAGGGTTTGGGACTTCACGGGTGATCCAGTGGTTAAGACTGTGCACTCCACTGCACAGGACGTGGGTTCAACCCCTGGTCAGGGAACTAAGATCCTGGATGCTGTGGATGCGGACAAAAAAAAAAAAAAAGAAATAGGAGATTTCAAGTTAAATAATTACAGCCAATGAATAGTGGATGTAAGAATTAATAGATTTACCCCTTAGTGAAAACTATGTTGCTTCGATGATTTTGGTGGGCAGGCTGGTAAATTCCTCTGATTCTCTGTTTCTTTATCTGTGAAGTGGGGATCACGGCTAACTCCTGTAGTTTTTTGTAGTGTTAAGTGAGGTGTGTGTGAAATAGCCAGCACAGGGCCTGGCATTAAGTAAATGCCCATTTATTTATGGTGTAATTATTCTCAGCAGTTCCTATTCTTTTGGACTTCTTGGAAGTATTTCTCGAACGTCTTCACTCACTCTGACTAACACTGATTTCCCCGACCTCTATCTGAGCTGTTAGACACCAAAATGACTAGTGCTACAGTGTAGCGGGGCACAGTTATCACATCATTCACGGAGGTGTTCTTTTCCTTTCCTTCTCCCCAGGTAAATTCAGTTTCTGGAGGGTGGAGACTAAGTCTTCACTTCACCTTTTCTTGCCTCCCTCCCCAGCACCAGGCTGAGTGAGTGATCTAGGAACTAGGAACTGTTAATTGTGAGGTGAAAAGGCATGTGTGGAGTCAAGAGACCTTGCTTTTGTTTTTATCAGAAGACCTGCTTTGGAATTAGAGAAAGTGAATGAGTTGTGGGGAGCCGAAAGAAGGATTTTGGAAAGGAGATTTTGCTAATTGCAATTAGTGCTGAGCAGAAGTTGGTACACTTCTGTAGTTTCCTGTTGTCAGTCACTTTGGATGATAAATTTTTTTTTTGCTATTATTTTTAAGTGACAGATTGCAGTACATATTTTAGGACCTGCCACCCATTTTGATGTGGAAGATTATGTTGTTAGAATTTTAGACAGTGCAGGTAAAGACCTCATTTTACTAAATAACAGGGACTTGAGAATCTTGTAAATTGCTTTCCTCTTGCCACGGAAAGTGTTTTTCTCTGATTTATTATGCAAATTATGGCAAACCCTAGAACTGAGCAAAGTAAAAACTTTTCATGTCTTTTAGACTCTGTTTTCTGGTTTTGTTTGTTCTGTGACAGTCTTACCTTCATAGGCAAGAAGTATAAACTGTGTGGACTACTGAACAAAGATAAAGGACAGTATATTTTGGTTATGTCCAGTTAGCAACCAGCCTCTTAATGAATCAGATTAAGTGCCTCAGTCACTTCCTCTTTTACAAGTTGTCTTTAGGAAGGCGCATTTGTACCCTACGTGGAAGACGCATTTTTACCCTGTGTACAATAAAACCAAATTAGTATTTTGCTACTTTTACGAAAAGTGGTAATATTGTTTCCCTGTTAAAGAATTTCAGGCATCATCCCCCTGAAGCTGAGGAAGAGGCTAATTTTCTATGATGTATCTTAATATCAGGGAAATATCTCACATACATATCAAACTGATAGAAGGAGGTTTTCCTGATTGCCAGTAATGGGATGGATTCTGAAGGACTTAGTCAAAATTTGGCTTTGGAAGGGCACCACAGGTTTATTCTCAGGATGAAGGAAAAATGCAATCACTGACTTGGGAACAGCTGGAACCAGGACAGGGAGCTGATAACCAATGGGTCTTGGAAAGAATCGGCCCCTCCTGTGTCTTGTTTTTAGGGAAGATGCTCTGCTCAAGATTAAGATCCATTTCTCGGAGAGGTTCTGGTTCGCTTGGCTGGGCAGGACCGAATGCCTGCATGGATATTGCAGAGGAAAATTAGGGGATCATGGCAAATAGAAGGGGAAAAAGTAGAAACAATGATGGATTTTATTTTCTTGGGTTCCAAAATCACTGTGGACGGTGCCTGCAGCCATGAAATTATTAGGAAAATTAATAGAAGATAGTTACTCTTTGAAAGGAAAGCTATGACAAACGTAGACAAGCATATTAAAAAGCAGAGACATCACTTTGCTGGCAAAGGTCCATATAATCCAGGCTATAGTTTATCCAGTGATCATGTATGGATATGAGAGTTGGATCATAAACAAGGCTGAGTGTTGAACAATTGATGCTTTTGAATTGTGGTGCTGGAGAAGACTCTTGAAGAGTCCCTTGGACTGTAAGGAGATCCAACCAGTCCATCCTAAAGGAAATCAGTCCTGAATATTCGTTGGAAGGACTGATGCTGAAGCTGAAACTCCAGTATTTTGGTCATCTGATGCAAAGAGCTGACTCATTGGGAAAGACCCTGATGTTGGGAAAGCTTGAGGGCAGGAGGAGAAGGGGGCAACAGAGGATGAGAAAGTTAGATAGCATCACTGACTCAATGGACATGAATCTGAGCAGGAGATAGTGAAGGACAGGGGAGCCTGGTGTACTGAACTCTGTGGGGTTGCAAAGAGTCAGACACGTTGAGCTACTGAACAACAGCCTGGACAAGTGAGTGGAAAGGACCATGAGGTTAACTACAGCCTGAGATGTCTTTCTCTTAAGGTTATCCTCACCGTGGCTCCGGTCAGAGTGGATTGATTACCTTTGCATCTAGCGTCAGGCTAAAGAATGTAGTTCCTGAGTAATGTTATCTAACATTGGGGAAGAAAACCTCTTTGAGTTAGCAGAGATTGACAAGGAAAGTGGATGGGATGCCTATAAATGCAAGCCTTCTATGATTGGAAAGGTGCAGTTAAAGAAGATGTGAAGAAACCTTCCAGTTACTGTTTGTAGAAGCCAAGAAGCCAAGTAAAGGACTACCTGCGAAAAGCTTCACCTGTTTGAGGATTATAAATATTACTTGACTAAACAAACATCCAAGGGATTAGTAGCCGGCAGGGTAGGTGTATTCCTAGATTTTACTGCCAAGCACTGAATGAAGCCTCTAGTATCGGGTAGGCCAAAAGTTAACTTGGGTTTTTCCGTAATGCGCGAGCAAACTTTTTTGCCAACCCGGTATTTATGCAGAAAACGCTGATGTTTGAGGGCACATCTGAGGGACTCTTGGCCCTACGGCTTTCTTGGATACTCAGGAGTTCTCACTTTACCCAGAAACTCAAAAGGAGAGGTCGCTGAGCTCAGGAGCCACTTCTGAGATCCTCAAGTGACTCTTAACTCTTTCTCAGTTAGGACTACCCTTTCATAAGGTTTTGGGTTTTTGGAGAGTTGCGGTATAGCATGGTGGTTCCAGGGATGGTGCCACTTAATGCTTGTGAACTTGGGCAAATTTCTAAGCTGCTAGGGCCTCTGATAGATTTGCTTAATCAAGATTCATTCTCTCCTTCCTTCTGATGGAATCTTTGTACCATTGGGGAATGCAGCAGACCTAATAAGAACCCTTCATTTCTTACCTTCCCCTGCCAGTAAGGATGGTTGAATTACAAGTGGAAGTTATTTTTTGGGGTTTCCAGGAAAGTTGTTCTGAAGGGATTCATTCATTTGGGAAGTGTGTGCTTTTTGATATTTCATAGTTTGCATTCCTAATGTGAAATACAGATGTGATAGCTTGGAGCTGCAGCATCCGTTTTAAGACCATGAGGGAAAGGCCAAGGGAATTGCAGAGACTGAGATATCTTTCCCTGCAGGCCCCTACCTCCAGACTTGTTATATGAAATGACTCTAGTGGGTCTCTGATAGTAGCATCAGAATATAGTTCCTGCCTACTACACTGTGAGAATGTAAATTGGTGCAGACGCTATGGAAAACTGTATGAAGGTTCCTCCAAAACTAAAAAATAAGAGTAGCTGTATGATCCTGCAGTCCTTTCTGGGCATATATCCAGCGAAAGCTGTATTTTGAAAAGATACATGCACCCCAGTGTTCATTGCAGCACTATTTACATAGCCGAGACATGTAAACAACCTTAATGTCCATTAACATAACAACATGGTACATGTATACAAAGGAATACTATTCAACCATAAAAAGAATGAAATAATGCCATTTGCAGCAATATCTGTGGACCTAGAGATTACCATACTAAGTCAGAAAGAGAAAGACAAATAGCATATGATATCACTTATATGTAGCATCTAAGATACGACACAAATGAGCTTATCTATGAAATAGAAACAGAGTCACAGTTCTCCTTGACTAGGAGATGGCTGTCTTCTCTCTGTATGCATGTCTGTGTACAGATACCCCCCTTTTTTTTATATAGACACCAGTCATAATGGATTAGGGCACTCTAAAGAACTCATTGTAACTTGATCACCTCTATAAAGATGCTGTCTCCAAATAAGGTCATTTTGTTAGGGACTGAGGATATATCCAGTATATCCTTTGTAGGGTGGGCATAATTCAGCTTATAACAGTACATGTGTAACGTGTTATCAGTGAGGTTTACAGTTTCTCACCCTTTTTCTGATAACAAAAACTCTTCAGCAAAAAAAATCAGATGTAATTTATGAGAAATTAACCCCAAGTGTCCTTTTTTTGCTAATGACTTTAACTTACTTATTTCTAGATTCTGGAATCAGCAAGGGCTTCCAAATTCATTGTCGGTTTTGGGCAGTCGTTTGTTCTTTGGAGAAGGACATGGCACCCCACTCCAGTACTCTTGCCTGGAGAATCCCATGGACAGAGGAGCTTGGTGGGCTACACTCCACGGGTCGCAAAGAGTCGGACACGACTGAGCGACTTCACTTTCACTTGTTTGTTCTTACAACTTTCCTGGATTTGGGTGTTCTCTTGGGTAGGTTGCAAGCTCATTACTGAGAAATAACAGTAGTCTACTGTGCATCAGTCCAGAGATTTTGGAATTCCTTAGAATATTTAATTTTTAAATGTTTTCTTTCTTTATGTGGCTACACTGTGTCTTTGGTGCTGTGTGCAAGCTTTCTCTAGTTAGAGCCAGGAGGGGCTACTCTTTAGTTGCTGTGCCTGGGCTTCTCATTGTGGTGGCTTCTCTTGTTGCTGAGCTTGGGCTTCAGTAGCTGTGGTGCATGGGCTTAGTTGCCCCGTAGCGTGTGGGATCTTCCCTGACTGGGAATTGAACGCATGTCCCCCTGCACTGGGTTCTCAACCACCGGACCACCAGGCAAGTCCTAGAATAGAGTATTGATGGGGCTACAGTCATACACGTGGGCTGTTAGTGCTCTCGGTGAATTCATGTGACTGAGATGTCCCAGAGTGTCACCTACTGTGTTTCAAAGTCTTGATGCCTCAGGCTACAGCATCTGTAACAGTGCCCATGAACAACTCAGATTATGGTGAGTTCAGCAACAGAGGACCTGTTTAAATCCCATTTTGAGCATAATTATTTAAAAATGCTGACATTTCCACCATTGGAGAATTTCCTCAACTCTCTTTAAATCTGGAAGTAAGTTAAGCTAGTGTTCTCACAGCTGCTTTCTTTTCCTTTGCAAATATTTTAAGCATTTACCTCTGGAGTGAAGCAGAGTACTTTATGCGTTACATAAATAATTTTCCTGTCCCAACAGGGTTTTTCTTTGAAGCTCACTTTTAGGTGACTTTACGTGTTTGGAGAGGGTTGTCTTCAAATAAAAGGTATAACTGAGCACAGCTGAATAGGAATCTAGAGTGGGATTCAAATATAAGGTAAAATTGATGACATCCATTATTGTTTTATAGATGTTACTTTTACGGTGGCCTAGTTCTTCCTAAGGGCCTCCCAGGTGACTCAATGGTAAAGAATCCACCTGACAATGCAGGAGACGCAGGTTTGATCCCTGGGTCTGGAAGGTCCCCTGGAGAAGGAAATGGCAACCCACTCTAGTATTCTTGCCTGGGAGATCCCATCAACAAAGGAGCCTGGTGGACTACAGTCCATGCGGCTGCAAAGAGTTGGACACATCTTAGCAACTAAACAGCAAGAGCAAAGTTCTCAATAAAGCCTTTTTAAAAAACGCAAAGTGCATTTTTCAATACTCTAATTGTCCATCCTGACAGCAGCCCCAAAGAAGGGCTGCTCTTGTCCCCTTCCTTACCATTTACAGTAGATGTTGCTTATTTCTTGAAAATTTATTTTTGCCTTCTGATTTGCCATTAAAAAGGGATTTTGTAACCTGAATTCCGTTTTTTAAAATTTAACATAAAGTGTTACATTTTCCGTATTGGCAGATTGTGGAATAGGTAGGTGACTTGAATGTGGTCTTTTTTTCATTTGGTGTTACTGTTCAAAATCTATGTGTGCAAGGAACTGGGAAGGGTTTACGTGTGAGCAGGAAGATGATGATACTGGGGTTAGTTCTTGGCATCCCCCCAGTTACCAAGCTTCTCATACTAGGGAGCTCAGCCCGGGGAGGAAGACCGCCCCTCTTCAACTGATGTGCTATGTTTTGCTGCTGGGTGCCAATGTTCAGCAATGTGAGGAGTAAAGACTTGGTGGAGGGGAGGAAGTCAGATTGACGAGACATTAAATTGTCAGTTTAATTTATATGATCCATCTCACCACTTACGATGTATTTTTGGGAAAAAAAAGAGTAAATGGAATCAGATCAAGCTTCTCCATCAGATGCTGAAGATAGAGCATGATGTAAAAGGGCAGACCTGGCATGCCATCAGCAAAACTCAGCATGAGGGAAATTTTATACTTTAAACCACCCACCTTCGTTCAGCAGATTCTGGGTTGGCCAAAAAGTTCGTTCTGGTTCTCCTGTAAGGTGTTAAAAAAAAACCTGAACAACCCTTTTATCTAATTCAATATATTGAACAGTTTAGAGAGAACCTTTGGATTAAAAGAGCTTAAAGGGACGTAGCAACCAAATGCAGTCTGTGAACTTTGGAAGTTAGATCCTGACATGATCAAATCAATCAAAACTTTTTCTTTTTTTGTTTTTTAAGATGGGGAAATTTGAATTAGATATTATCCTTATCATTTAGTGATAGATACTGAATTAGTTATGGGGGAAATTATGATATCTGGTACTTTGGCCACATCATGCAAGGAGTTGACTCATTGGAAAAGACTCTGATGCTGGGAGGGATTGGGGGCAGGAGGAGAAGGGGACGACCGAGGATGAGATGGCTAGATGGCATCACTGACTCAGTGGACGTGAGTCTGAGTGAACTCCGGGAGATGGTGATGGACAGGGAGGCCTGGCGTGCTGCGATTCATGGGGTCGCAGAGTCGGACATGACTGAGCGACTGAACTGAACTGAACTGATGATGTCTGAATTTGCTTCAAGTTTATCCACTTGGAGCAGGGAGTGGATCGAGGTAACAAGAAATAGGATTTTCAATATATGATAATTGTTGAAGGTAGGAGATAGGTATGTGGGGACTCTAATAATGTTTGAAATTTTCATAGCAAATAATTGAATCGTATGAATGACCTACCTGTCTTCTATTCTTCATGATGGCTGTTGACTTGATAAGACCTACTTCTTTTTAAGTTTTCTTGGGATAATGAATATTTTAATATATAACCTTTTCCTTCAGAGTAATCCAGATATAAATATGGTCACTAACTGCGGCAGCCCAGCCTCCAAAAATTGTCAGGTTTTGCTTAATGACCCATTTTCCTTCATTTGAACTCAGCCCTGTGGAATAACAGGAATGTTTTATTCATCAGACTCCACTTTTTATAAATTTTCAGATGGCTTGGTAGGAATTAGCAGGTGTTTAATTATCAATGGGAGGATTCTTTATTTGCTGAATGCAGTAGAAGGTCATTAAAAGAAGTTTGAAATATGGAAGAATCAAATGGGAGAACTTGGTGGGGGTAGGGGCTGAATAAATGTTCTCTTGCGTCCTGGGTTTATTAAGGTCAAATGAGGTGCGGCTTAATGTTTTGCAGCTTCATTGTAAACTGAGCCAAAAGGAAAGTTTTTCTGCCCTTTGGTCCAGCATTCCTGTGTGAAGAGAACAACAGCTGCCATGGAACACTGCCAAAGTTTTTTTTTCCCCCTCGTGTCATACCTTAGACCTTACGTTAAGATGGTTGAGATAAGCTGGGATTTATGTACAGATTTATTCCCTCTCTCAGTGTTGAGGCATTATTTCCATTTTTCCATTTTCTTTCATGCTAAGTGGTTTTTTGTTGTTGTTGTTGTTGTTGCTCTTTTGTGTGTGTGTGAAGTACCCGCTGTGTAATCAGCTCTGGGCTAGGCACTGAAGAACAAAACAAACTGAAGTTAGAGTTTTTTGCTCTTTTGTCTTAAGTTGGTTGTAAACTGTCTTTTGCGCCTTCTCATCTCTCCCCATTGCCATCTCCCCCATTCTCTTGTCTTTGTTACTTTTCTCTTTTTCTGGCAACATTGCCCCTTCAGTTTGTAATGACTAAGTTTGTAATCCCTTATCTCAGTTTGTAATCCCCAAGGTGATGCTCAATTATTTGGATCTGGGATAAAGGCGTGATTAAGTTGAAGCAGTTTAGAGTTGGGTGGGGAGCTAACATGTATGCGCTTTGACCCTGTAGCAGGTACTGTCCAAAGAAATACCTCCTTTGTGCCATCCCCAAATCCTGCAAGGTTAAGAATCACTTGTTTTACAAGGAAGGAGAGGAAGCCTGAGTGACTTGATCAGTTCTTATGACTCCTGAGTATCTCTGTTGGTTAGTGTGGCCTTGTCCGTGCAAAACGGTGCTTTTAACCAACTCACCGTGTACGTTCTCCCAGGGTGAAGGTGATGAGGGCAGTTTTTCAGTGAAACCTCAGCCTTTCGTTTTCTCTATGATGTTCCTTCGTATTGATTCTGTATGAGAAGTTGAACGGCAGGGAGAGGGGTCAGGCTTCTGTGCTTTCACTTTGGACACCTGCATGAATTTCAGGTTGGCCTAAATTTGATGTTTAACTGAAATACCTTCTGGACAGAACAGGGGCACAGGAAGGACATACAGACACCGGTGACTTGGTTACTGTAAAATAGATGGGCTAGCTGCTTGTTTGCAGCACTGCTTTGTCTCAACCAGAGAGTTGAAAGGGTCTCCATAATGAGATCTTTGTGAACATAGATGCTTATGAGCCTTAGGCATCGCAGAATAGCAGTATCTTCTTTTCAAAGAATTTTTAAAAATTATGCACTTTTAAGTTTCTTGGCTGCACCATGTAGCATGTGGGGCCTTAATTCACCAGCCAGGGATCGAATCCATGTCTCCTGCATTCGAAGCACTGAATTTTAACCACTGGACCACCGGGAAAGTCCAACAGTATCTTCTTAAGGCTTGCAACTGGTGATAAATTTTGTGGTCTCTGGTAAGAAGGAGATAAAAAGAGTAAAGCTTCCTGGAGATTGTTTTGAAGGCCTGGGGTGTTGTGAAGTGTAGTAAACAAATTCTAGTTGATCTAGAAGCTTTCTACATTAACCAGTGTTGTGAGTGTGCCATCTTCAACTTTGGGCTCCTTTTGCCTTCAAGACCTCTTCTGTCAGGCTGGTGAGGAGCATCGTGCCAGGAACGAAGCCTGGTGTTGGAGCAGAACGTTTGGAAACAGTTAGATGGAGACCAGCAATTTCAAGTAATGGACACTAAATCATCAAATTGGGGAAGTTACTCTAGCTGGGATGCTGTGCCCGAAGATGCCAAGCACAGGCTGATGACGGAGACGGGCACTTAAGTAGTGTTTCTTGGCCACGGGGCAGCAGGAATTGGTCAGCTGGATGTGTGCTTTAAATGGATGGTGTTATTAAGGAAATAAAATGATGGGGAGAGAACTGGAGGCTTGCTTTCTGGACTTTACTCCAAATCTGTTCGATGGAGTTGTTGGCTGGAGCAGATTTTGAGAAAGTACTCATTTAGATAAAGAGGTTGTCATGCTCCTAGTCTGAAAGAGTTTACTTGAGCTAAGTCACTTAATATGAACAGATTCCACTGTGCTGGTAGTCCACGTTCCTATATGAATTAAAAAGCCACAGAGAAATAAAACTAACCTCTCTTCAGTGTTTTAGGTATTAACCTGCAGGATGTCTCTTTAGGACTATAGTATTCCATGCTTTCCTATGGTAGTGACTTTTTTTCCCAAGTCAAAGATTCTTTGTCTTGTCATCCACCCCCAGTCACAAAAAGAAGTTACTGTCTTGGTTTTTTTTTGGAGAGTTCTTTGCGGGGGGTTGGGGGGGGGGGAGAGTCTTTTAAAAAACCGATTCAGCGGAAGAAATTTTCCAACTCAGTTGACATTTTTTGCAATGTGTTTGTAGTTTGTCATGGTTGAAAATATGTATCCTGTCAAGTTTCTTCAACAACAAGGGTAGAAAGAAATATAGTGTGCTTTCCCCAAAGTGCTCTAGTAATTGTCCACTACTCAAGAAATGTATCTTTAACGTGAGAAGAGGACATCTTGCCATTTGTGATGACATAGATGGGCGGACCTTGAGTGCATTATGCCAAGTGAGATAAGTCAAGCAGAAAGGACAAGGACTGTGTGATATCTACCTGTATGTGGAATCTAAAAAAGCCCAAGTTAAAAAAACAGATATCTGTCTAAAGGGAATTCCCTGGTGGTCTAGTGGTCGGGTTCTGTGCTTTCACCGCTGTGACCCAGGTTCAATCCCTGGTGAGGGAATTGATATCCTGAAAGCCATGTGGTAAAAAAAAAAAATTATCAGTAAAAACTCAAATTCTTTATCTCAGTTAGTAATCCCCTAAAGCAATAGTCTTGTGATATGGAGAAGGAAATGGCAACCCACTCCAGTGTTCTTGCTTGGGAAATCCCACGGACTGAGGAGCCTGGCGTGGGCTACAGTGTGAAAAAGAGACACAGCTTAGCCACTAAGCATGCGTACATAGAAGTACCGGTATCTCAACTTACATGCAAGAAACCTAACTCACAGAAATGAAGCAAGTTGCTTGTGGACACAGAAGTACTAATTATACTCAGGTGTTAAGAACCAAGGACACAGAAACTGTGTCAGTTCTTTCTCTGACTGAAATCTCCAACCACTGTGTTATCCTCCTGTTTGATAGATTCTGGCTTCCTTGTATTGTCTGGTTTCTAGACATTCCCCAGTGTTTCCTTTAGACTGGCTAAGTACTTGACTGTGAAATAAGTTATGAACATCAGATCAGGGATTTTATCGAAGATTTAAAACATCAGCTGCCACAAACTTTTTGCCTCTTTATAGTCTAAATTCAAATCTAATGATTCTAGTTTTCTCTATCTAGAATGCTTGTTTCACTTGTTTCTTTTGGAAATTTGTTAAAAGTTTTAATTGAAGCATAGCCTCCTCTGTGGATTCTTTTATGCTACCCTAAGATAAACAAGTTCTTATCCCCCATTGCGCATGACTTCACTGAAACATAATTGTTCTAACAATTATTTTCCTGAAGTTTGTAAGTTCTGTGGAGTGTGAGAGGCCCTTTTTAATTTGCATAGCATTGTGGTTCTCAAACTTCAATATGCATCAGAATTATCCGGGATTCTTTAAACACAGATTGCTCACTCCCCCCATTCTCCCCACTCCTCTCCCGCACCCCCGAGATTCTAACTCTGTAGGTCCCAGGTGGGATGGTGTTTCTCATATCACTGTTGTTGTCTCTAGGCTGGTCTGGAATTTGAGAACTGCTCACCTACCAGCAGATACATAAAACCGTGTGAGATGAACACCTGGCTGTAGTGGATATTTATTCCTCATGTTGCCAATAACTTTTCAGTATGAAAAGGATGAGCTATTAATAGTATTGATCAGGCATGAAACTGATTCCTGCCCAGCGAGAAGGGACCTCAGGAGAGACTGTGGACGTTCACTGAGTTTCATCTTCATCTCCAGTCTTCCTGCCCCGCTCTTTCCAACTGAATAGAAAGTGTCCGACTCCTTGCAACCCAATGGACTGTAGCCCATCAGAGTCCTCTGTCCATGGGATTTCCCAGGCAAAAACACTGGAATCGGTTGCCATTTTCTTCTCCAGGGGATCTTCCTGACCCAGAGGTCGAACCTGTGTCTCTTGTGTCTTCTGCATTGACAGGCAGATTCTTTACCACTAGCTCTACCTGGAAAGCCCAAGAAAGCAGAAAGATAGACTCCTAACTTAGAAAAGAGGAGCTTCAGCTTTCTGTGTCTTCTGCTTTGTGTCTGTAGGTACTTTGATGCGTCTATCTGTTTGCATAATTTTGGTGGGGTGGATATCACTCAATAGGAACTGGATTTTAAACATTTTTTGGAAATCAGTAGATTTAAAATAATTGTGCCTACATGAAATCAAGTTAATTATTTGGTGTTTTTCAATAAAATAACTTACATTTTGTATTATTAAAAAAATAAGTATAAAAACCAAACTCATAAAAACAGAAGAACAGTGGTTACCAGGAGATGAAGGTGGGGGGATAAGACAGATGTTTAAGTATACAAGCTTACAATAAGTAATAAATAAGCCCTGGGGATCTAATGTATTCTAGTGACTATAGACAGTATTTTGCTTAATCAACAAACTTGCCAAGATACTAGAACTTAATTATTCCTAAGATACTAGAACTTAATTATTCCAGCCACTAAAGAACAGATAATTATGTAATGTGGTAGAGGTGTTAATTAGCACTGCAATGATAGTCATATTACAACATATGTGTAACAAATTTATGTTTGTTCTACACCTTAAATTCACACAATGTTATATATCAAGTATGTTACAATTAAAAAAGATTATATCTTTAAGGTTAACTGAAATCCAAATCTTGAAACTGGGGGTAAGGCCTATTATTGTCATTGAGGAATCAGAGCTAATGGTTCTTGTTTTACTAACTTGGAATTGAACAGTTATTAAAAAAGGGTAAATGAATAGTCACTAGCAACTTTTAGTTCTCAGATTTGTTAAGTGAGTATATTATTTTTAAAAAATTATGTTTGCTGTACAGACAGATGTTGCCAAAGTTTTCAAAGTACCCCCTTGTAAAAATTTTTGTTTGGTTGGTTGTGCTGGGTTTTAGTTTCAATATGTGAGATCTAGTTCCCTGAGCAGGGATACAACCCAGGCCTCCTGCATTGGGAGCTCAGGGTCTTAACCTCTGGACCACCAAGGACACCCTTTGTTTTTATAAACAGATTACTATCAGAGTCTTTATTCTACTAACATGTGACGCTTATTCAATAGAGAAAAGGAATATTGTAGACACATGGAAAGGATACCCTTTCAGTGATGTAGTTAGTGGTGGTATAGCTTTGAACAAGACATGAATCTGTCCTTGAAACGATTCATAGTCTGGTGACAAAGAAAGACAGGTAAATAATCAATTGCAATAAAATGATACAGATGCTCTGCTTGTAGTCTAGAGTAGAAGCAGTAGAAATCAGTAATAGGGAGTTATCAATTCTGCCAAAGTGAGATTTGAGTCAACAATCTAACATCTAGAAGAGGTGATAAGATACATAGATAACGCTTACAATATTGAAAAAAAGGTGATATGTTAAAAGAGGTAGACAATTAAAGTGCTCTGTGTTTTTCGAGAAAGAAAGTACTTTTGTTTTAGAGTAAGGATGCTTCAGTATGATTAATGATAATTTTGCTGTACTGTGCAGCAAATTTCAGTTGGTACCGAACTTTCAAAGTATTGCATTAGACAAAAAGTTCATTCAGATTTTTCTGTACCATTGTATGGAAAAACCCAAATGAACTGTTTGGGCAATCCAATATATCATCAGCTAGCTCCACAGAAAATCTGGGAGGCAGTTGAGATATATTAGATATTGGCCCAGAGAGGTAGGGTGACATACCGAGGGGTCACACAGCAGGTGATTACACAAGCCTGTGTTTGAGTTTAGCATTTCTGACCTTTATTCCACAAAGAACCAGAGTTAGCACATCATGACTTCCATTGTTCTCCTCTCCCCTCCTTGCCCAGCGCTTCAGCGGATGAAGCTTTCACTCTAGATCTTGGCCTGTAAGGCTCCATATGATGTGCTCCTATTTTCTACTAGGACTAGCCTCGGACAAGTTCCCGAGGCCCTCCCCCCGCCCCTTCCCACCCCGACCCTGTGTTCTGGCTGTTTCAGGAACATACCAGGCTTGTTTCCACCACTGCATTCTTTTTTATTTATTTATTTTTGGCTGTGCTGGGTCTTCTTGCTGCTAGGGCTTTTTTCTGCTTGCGACACGCAGGGGCAACTTTCTAATTGCATTGGGGCGGGCTTCTCATTGTGGAGCACGGACTCTAGGGTGGGGGGCTTCAGTTCTTGTGTCTCGTGGGCTCAGGAGTTTTTACTCCAGGGCTCTAAGCAGTTGTGGTGCACGGGCTTAGTTGCTCTGCGGCGTGTGGAATCTTCCGGGACCAGGGATGGAACCGACATCTCTTGCATTGTAAGGCAGGTCCTTTACCACTGAGCCACTAGGGAAGCCCCACCCCAGCATTCTTACACATGATTTTCTAGTTGCTTTGAAAACTAACTACAACTGTCTTCTTGCTTTGGTTCGTTGTTAAAAAACCTCAGGGAGACTTCCTTGACCTCTGCATTTTAAAGCTCCCCCCAGCTTCTCATCAGCCTCCCTTTCTGTTTTCTGAGCTACTTTTGTGACACTTAGCACTATCAGAAGTTTCAGTTTTCTGTTCATCTGTTGAATGTCTTGTATTCCCAACTGGAATGTGAATTTCATAAAGTGGGGTGGCAGAAATTTTTTTGTTTTGTTTTGTTTACCGATGTTTCCCTTGTGGCTGGGATATAGGAAATACTTGGTAAGTGTTTACTGAATAAACAAGTCTTTCACTGCTTAAGGTATGATTGGAATAGTTTTCCAAGAGCCAGAAATGAATAGCACTGAAGTGACTTTATAATTTTCTGGTTATAGATTGGAAATCTGGAGTTTAATCAGGATAAGTTAGATGTGAAACACAAACTTTTAATTTTCGATTGTTCATTACTAATGTATAGACCTGTGATTGATTTTTGCATATCATCTTGTATCCTCCCACCTTGTGGAACAGTTAGCTCTGATAGGTTTTTTTTGGTGGATTCCTTAGAATTTTCTGTATGCAGGATCATGACACCTGCAAATAGATAGTTTTGCTTCTTCCTTTCAAGTCTTGAAGCCTTTTTGTTTCTTTCTCTTGCCTAATTGCCCTGCTTAACACCTCCATTGCAGAAGTGAATCACAGTGGCCCCTGGAATAGAAGTGGTGTGGGAGCAGACACTCTTACCTTGTTAGCACTGGTGGAAAAGCCCACAGTTTTTGGAATATGATGTTCTCCGTGGGTTTTCCATAGACTTCCTGTATCAGTTTGAGGACGTTCCCTTTTATTCCTCTTTTTGCCAAGTGCTTTTATTATGGAAGGGTGTTGGATTTTGTCCTATGATTTTTCTGCAGAAAATTAAACTTTCAGACTACAGCACTTCTTTTTAAAGCACCGCTTGTAAGATGCTTTCTTGACCCCCACTCAGCAGAGGTTTAGGAGTTTCCACGTTTCCTCCCGTGAGCGCCCTGTCTGGAACATCGTTTGTCACGGGCTGCACTGTCCGAGAATGATGCCTTGTGTTGCCCTCTGGGAGCAGTGCTAGTGATGAGATGTTTCCCTATATGTCTGGGAAACAAACTGCTGGACTGTGATGCCATATCCGATGTGCACACGCTGCCACGTTTGTTTTGCGGGTGTGATACTGTCAAAGCGCTGTTGAGTGAGTGGATTCCGAGCTGTTGATATAGTTCAGACCTTGGCAGTTCTCTAATCTCCTTGAAGCTTTAGTGTTTGATTGTATTCGTTTGCCCTGCAAATAGTCAACGGTGTAAGTGATCTCAGAGAGAGAATATATCTAAAGCCTGTATTTATAATAGACAAGGTTCGACGGAGAGTGCAGACCTTGTAAAACACACAGATGGACTTCCTGAACGAGTAATAAAGACAACTTCTACTTGATAGAGCCTGTCAAACAGCCATATTACAGGCGTGATTGGGTTGCATGAGACTTCAATTCGTGATGGTAAAATAACATCCAGGAAAGTGAGTTGGTGAAAAAAAACGAGCTGTCAAGCCTGAGCAAGAAGGAAAAAGGAGGATATCTGTATAACTGTGTCATGTTAATTTAGTAAGATCAATAGTTTGACATTAGTATTTTTGTTGGGAACATTCTACTGTCCAATATGATACTGTGTCTTCATTGCAGTATTAAAAAAGCACTAATATTTTTTAGAACTTTTGGATATATATTGGAAAAATATGTATATGTTGGGATCTCTGTTTAGGAGAGGGTCCCATCCCTTTTAATTAGTGAATGCTATTGGGTGGTGTTTTTATTTTAGTTAGAAATTGTTATGTAGTTGATGTGGTGGTACTAAAAATATTGAGAGGTTATGGTGATGGCTCATAAGGTTAAAGTTAAGTGAGATGCTCTGGGAAAAGCCTCATCATCATGTTGTTGGTTTTTACCAACTGTCCAGTCTTGATTTGTTTTTATTGACTCCATTTTTTTCCCCCATGGAAGATATAGTTTCAGCTTGAATCCATTCTTTTAAAAATCAACTTAAAAAAATTTATATTTTAATTGAAGAAAATCTATTTTATAAAACAAAAAACTGAGTTTTGAGCTGATTGCTTCAGTAAGATCATACTGTTAAATGGTGGAGTATGGGTGTGATTCCAGGCAGCTCCCTCGTGGCCCAGTGATAAAGAACCCATTTACCACTGCAGGAGATGCAAGAGACTTGGGTTTGACTCCTGGGTCAAGAAGATTCCTGGAGAAGGAAATGGCAGCCCACTGCAGTGTTCTAAAATCCCATGGACAGAGGAACCTGGAGGGCTGCGTACAGTCCAGGGGGTATCAAAGAGTCAGACGTGACTGAGGGCATGCACACACACACACACACACACACACACACACACACACAGCTTACTTCCACATTTAGTACTTAAAACAATTGTTTTTGTTGAAATATAGTTGATTTACAATGTTGTGTTAGTTACAGATATACAGCAAAATAATTCAGTTATACATATATAAATATATTTTTAACATTCTCTTTTATTAGAGCTTTTTACAAGATAATGAGTATGGTTCCCTGTGTCATACAGTAGGTTGTTGTTAGTTACCTGTTTTATATATAATAGTGTATGTATTTTAATCTCAAACTCCTCATTTATCTTCTTCCCCTTCCCCTTTGATAACCATAAGTTTGTTTTCTATATGTGTGACTCATTTCTTTTTTGTAAATAAGTTCATTTGTATCATTTTATCAGTTTTTTTCAATTCCACATAAAGGCAAAATCATACTAATTTGTCTTTCTCTGCCTAACTTATTTTATCAATACGATAATCTCGAGGTCCATCCTTGTTGCCGCAAGTGGTATTCATTTTTTACAGCTGTATATGATATCCCTCTGTGTGTGTGTGTATGCGCGCCCACGTCTTCCTTATCCTTTCATCCACGTGCAAAACTAAACTGAAAATGGATGAAACATTCAAATGTAAAACTGGACGCTATAAAACTCCTGCATGTTTTGTACTTAAACATTCTTAATTCAGTGTCTAATTCTGCAATCACGTAGGTGTCATCCATGACAAATATTAGAATTTTAGTATTGTAGAGACAGTTTCTTCCGGCTTTCAGCCTGCAGTTGAAATAAATACCTTTGGCTGTAGTCGGACTGAAATGTCCAGTAGTCCCTGCTTAAATTCTTTCAGTGCTGAACTCACTACAGCATGTCGGTGATCTTTTTCACTGTTGTGTAAGCTCTTTCTTACTCTGAGCCAATCTGAGGGTCAAGTTAGCTTCCTTAACAATTATAATCTATTGCTGTCTCTATTTAAATTTATAGGCACCTAAATACTCCAGATTTTTTTTTTTTTTGGAGAGGGGTGTAGTTCAGCTATATTGACACAGAATTTATATGCCATGAAATTCACCCATCTAAACTGTTTTTCTTATATTTACACAGTTGTGTCACCGCTGTTCCTTTTTTATTTTAGTTGCTCAGTCATGTCTGACTCTTTGTGACCCCGTGGACTGTAGTCTGCCAGGCTCCTCTGTCCATGGAATTTTCCAGGCAAATGTACAGCAAAATGATTCAGGTATACATATATACATATAATCAGAGAAGGCAATGGCACCCCACTCCAGTACTCTTGCCTGGAAAATCCCATGGATGGAGGAGCCTGGTGGGCCGTAGTCCATGGGTCCCTAAGAGTTGGGCACAACTGAGCGACTTCACTTTCACTTTTCACTTTCATGCATTGGAGAAGGAAATAGCAACCCACTCCAGTGTTCTTGCCTGGAGAATCACAGGGACGGGGGAGCCTGGTGGGCTACCGTCTATGGGGTCGCACAGAGTCAGACACGACTGAAGTGACTTACCAGCATACATATATAAATATATGTGTATTTTTAACATTCTCTTATATTATAGTTTGTTACAAGGTAATGAGTATAGTTCCCTGTGTCATATAGTAGGTCCTTGTTACTTAGCTATCTTATATATAGTACTGTATAAAATACTACTGTAGCCATTCCATTCTCCAGGGGGTCTTCCTGACCCAGGGATCGAACCTCGGTCTCCCACATGGCTGCCCTGCCAGGGAAGCCACCACTACAAGGTTCAATTTAAGAACATTTTCATCACCCTCAAAAGAAACCTTTCTTTTCATGTTTTCTGTCATCCCATCCTCATTTTCCCTTAATCCCTCCTAGCTGTAGGCAGCTCCTGATCTATTGTATTTTTATAAATTTGCCTATTCCAGACACTTCCTAAAAATGAAATCATAAATATGTGGCCTTTTGTCCCTGACTTTTTTCACATAGTAGAACGCTTTTCAGGGTTCATCTGTCTTGTTGCATGTATCGGAACTTTATTCCTTTTTACGGACAAATAATAGTCCACTCACGAATATACCATGTTATGTTTATCCATTCATCACTTGATGGGCATTTGAGTAGTTTTCACTGTTTGGCTGTTAAGAATCATGCCGGTATTAACGTTTGTTCCAGATGCTTTTTTGACTGAACTGTTCAGTCAAAAGTCTGGTCTCTTTATGTTTCTGGACTGCATTACTTATTGATCAATCTGAATACAGTATTTTATATGGTTAAAATCTCCTATTGTTGGTTTTTAGTCAGGTTCTACTTTGCTGGATTCTTTGACATTTTGGTTCTTTGATTGATTGTGTGATCTGTTCATTTCAACCTTGTATACTGTCTGTTCTTTAAATTTCCAGCCTCTGGCTTCATCCAAATTGTAGATCAAAATACTGTTCAGTGTGGGGTGGCTTCTCAGTCACGTGACTTGTTACTGTGGAGGAGGTAGCATCTCCAGCTACTGGTCTGTGTGCAAATAGGAAACAAAAAAAATTATCTAGAAGAGTATTTATTTTTTAGTGGCATTGCACAACACATAGGATCTTACTTTCCCGATCTTTATCGAACCTGGACCCCCTGCTTTGGAAGCATGGAGTCCTGACCACTGGACCACTATGGAAGTTATGGAACTGGTATTCTTTTATGCTAATATGAAGTATTTAAGGCTGTAAAAATATCCTTTTATTTTTTCCAGCACCAAGTTGTTCTGATATGACAGGGTTATCTGTGCCAATTTCTTATATTGAGTTGTTTCCTATTCCAGCTCAGATGAGAATCTGAACCCTGACTCTGGCACCATTTATTATCAGAATGACCTTGGGCAGGTTCCCTGAAGTTTACTTTGGTTTATTTTCTCATCTGGAAAGTGAGGCCAATAGGAGCACTTATTTTACAAGGTTACTGAATGAACTGCATGAAAGGATCCTTACCAGCTGTTCAGTGTGTGGGGGGCACGTTGGTAAGGGCTGTATTTCAGGGAAGAAGATGGAGGGTAGAGAACTTTCTGTGGCTGTCCCAGTGTCAGAGCTGGAGCCACACAGATTAGGCAGGTCCTGTGGCTTGGGAACCTCTTTCCCTTAGGGCTTTGGCTTCTGAAGGAAATGAAGCTGTTGGTGATTGTGGAGCACACACCTGTAGGCCTTCTGATTTCCTGGGAGTTGCTCAGATTCCAAGGCTTCCCAGGTGACTCAGTGGAAAAGAATCAGCCTGCCAATGCAGGAGACATGGGTTTGATCTGTGGGTTGGGGAGTTTCCCCTGGAGGAGGGCATGGCACCCCTCTCCAATATCTTGCCTAGAGGATCCCCATGGACAGAGGCGCCTGGCGGGCTGCAGTCCATGTGGTCACAAAGAGTTGAACATGCACGCACGCAATCCCGGTTTCCAGTGCTGTCCAGCATTTTCGTGTGTGTGTTTATCATTGTTGCCCTTGTGCTGCAAAGACGTCAGTCACATCTGAAACTCAGCTGGTCGCTATGTCCAGAAAAGTCCTGCACTAGAACACAGTCCAGGTTTGACTGAGGATCTTATCTGCTTGTGATGAGGATAAACCAGGATAGCCACTTTATCATTCAAATCTGAAGTTGTTATTTATTCACACTGGAATAATCTTGTTAAGAAAACTGTATATAATCTGTGCATTATAATTGGATTTCAGTTATCACTTGGAGCTCTGACTCAGTCTTGTGGAATTTTAAGGACATAACTTAAAGAAGACATTCCTGGTTGCCTTTTAAAACAGTTAAAGCAGTTTCTTGTCCTGAGATTTGTCAAACCTTCAGCTGTAGTTTTGTGGTCCTAAATTACCATTTGTAGGTATTCATTTAGCCTGGTCCTTTGAGGGCTTAGAAAACCCAAAAAGCCTGAGGGAAGAGAGGCATCTTTTTACTGATTCTCTTTAGATACTGTCATAGAAATGATTCTGAGTTTTTTTTTTTTTTGGTATCGAACATTAAGATTATTTAAATTAATATCTGTATGTAGATGATTTCTTTCTGTTCAGTGAAATGTCAAAACTGTACAGAGAGTAGTATTTCTCAGATTTATATACAGACCCCTTATCAAAGGGGGAAATACTTTGCAAGAACCCTGTGAATTTATCCAAGCCCCACAAACAGAAGATGCTTGTTTTACGGCATTGAAATGTCTTTTGACTGCCATTTATCAGAGTTCTTGCTTGGTTTGGTGTTCATAAATAGGGATGCTTGTTTTTTTTGATTATCGTAGAACTAAAAATCCTTGAACTTGTTTTGAAAATATCCCAGTGGTCTTTTGACCCCATTTTGAGAAACCTTGGCCCAGAGATGAGCCTTTTGATAGAAAGTGAGGGATCTGATTGTTTCCGGGAGATTGCAGGCTGTACATCCATGAAACTCTGGTTATAAGATGTATTCTTTTCTGTGATTTTGTAAACCAGAGGTTTTCAAGTTTGCAGGTAATTAAAACATAATTAAATGCATATATGTGTGTGTATAATATAAATAGGTATTTATCAATCTCAAATATCCGTCTTATCCACAGCCAGCATCCATGTTTTCTTTGAGTTCAGTTCAGTCGTTCAGTCGTGTCTGACTAATTTTGTCTGACTAATTTTGACCCCATGGACTGCAGCACAACAGGCTTCCCTGTCCATCACCAACTCCCAGAGCTTGCTCAAACTCATGTGCATCGAGTCGGTGATACCATCCAACCATCTCATCCTCTGTCATCCCCTTCTCCTCCTGCCTTCAATCTTTCCCAGCTTCAGAGTCTTTTCTTTACATACCTGATGGTCCTGTTGTACCATCCTTGGATTCTTTCCTGGCCCTTTGAGCTGCCCTGTTGCTCTGTTGCTTTCTGACACAGCTCTTTCCTTCGTACTTGCCTGGTTGAACTTGTGACTCTGAGGCTAATTGAGAGGAAAGAAATGGTGACTCAGCTCTGTGACCTTGTGTATTTACCTGTGAATGAGGTAACTGTTTTAGTTTCTTAGGGCACACCTATTCTCTCACAGATCTGGAAATGTGAAGTCAAAAGTCAAGGGGGCGGCAAGGTTCTGCTCTCTCTGAAGGGTCTCGAGGACAGTCTGTTGTTGGCCTCTTTCAGCTGCTGGTGGTTGTTGCATCCCTTGACTTGTTGCTACATCTCTGTCTCTGTGATCCTCCCCTGCCTTGGCTTCACTCTTGCAAGATTACTTGTTAGGGCATTTAGGGCCCGCCTGGATAATCTAGGATAAATACCTCTTCTCAAAATCCTTAATCACGTCATTTGCTAAGTAAAGTGATATTTACTCTTTGACCATGTAAGGTGACATTCCCAGGTTCTGGGAGTTACTATGTGGATTTATCTTCTTGGTGGTGGGATAGTACTATTCAGTCCACTTCTGTAAACCTGAAGCATTGGATTGTTTCTAGCTGACAAAAGCCACCTCTGGTGTATATAATGAGTAAAGTGAAAGTGAAGTCGCTCAGTCGTGTCCGACTCTTTGCAACCCCATGGACTGTAGCCTACCAGGCTCCTCTGTCCATGGGATTTTCCAGGCAAGAGTACTGGAGTGGATTCCATTGCCTTCTCCAGGGAATCTTCCCGACCCAGGGATTGAACCCACGTCTCCCACATTGCAGGCGGACTCTTTACCCTCTAAGCACCAGGGAAACCCTATATAATGAGTAACCTGAAAGGATATTTTATACAGCAATATAGTCAGTATTTTATAGTAACTATCAATAGTGCAGAAACTTTAAAAATTGTGAATCACTATGCTGTATACCCGTAGCTTACATAATTTTGTACATAAACTATATTGCAATTAAAAAATAAAAACAGCAAAAAAAAAAAAGGATCAGTGTACATTACTGGATGCTCAGTGGAAGAATATCACTCACTCTTGAGAGCTGCCACTTTTCTTTCCATGGATCAGGGTGATGTATTGGTTTCCTGTTGCATCATTTTCTGTTTTTTTGTTCAGTAAAAATAGCATATACCAGGCTCGGGGGTAGGCATGGGGGGATGCCTTTCCAAGCTTTCGAGATGCTATGCCTGTCTTTAATTGGACCTGTATTCCTCTGGAGATGCTCAGTGTGTTGCCTCCTACCACTTGCCAGCCTTCTAGACATTTCTCTCACCCTGTCTTCCCTCTCAGAGTGTCCTGCCCACAGTCCACGATTGACAGCCTCATTTCCCGGTTGAGCGCTTCACGTGAACATAAAAATTCATAGCAGCCTTAAGGGAGGAAATGAAGCTGAAGCGGTTGGTGGGCAAGGGACAGCCATCACTGTCTTGTCTTTCCCCAGAATGAAAGCTACCCTCTGGAGAAATCAAGAGTTGGACGCGGGGTATATAACCTGGATGTTTCCAGCACTAAACACAGGCCCTCTCCCTAGTGTGTGAGAGAGATGCGCTCGTCGTCTTCATCCTCATTGTCATCTTCCTCATGTTCATTATTCTCTTCCTCCTGCTGAACACAGCTTGCTGAGCATGTGTTGGGGTCAGACTCTGTTCTTTTTGTACAGTTTCGTATTTAATCCTCATATGACCCTGCAAAGGGGCTACTGTTACCCCATTTAACTGAGGAGGCAGACAAGGCTTAGAGGAAAGAAGTCACCTGTTGACGCTGCTTGTGATGCGTGTGTCTGCATTGTTCGCTTCACAGCCTGAGTTTTATCATTATACAGTCCTCCTTTTTGTTCATTTTGGATTTCAGGTTTTTAGGAAATTAATCTTAACACAGAAATAGGGCCTCCGTCTTTGGAGCTCCTTTCCTCTTCCTTCAGTGCTTTAAGAGGGAAGGTGTTTGCAGATCAGAGAAGCTGATGGGTTGCATGGTGCCCCTTCACTGTGGCGGGGGCCTCTGAAGAAGATAGTGTGGAGATTGTCAGGAGATCGGAGGAAAGCTCTGCCAACTTCAGCTGGAGAAGGTCCAGGCAGGTTTTCTGATTTCATGAAAATGAAGACTTATTTGCAGAGAGGAATCTGAAGCTTAGCTCTTTGGCCATCTCCTTGGAGTATCCTGTTAGCTCTGAAATACCCCTGATTCTAGTGAAATGGATAAAATTCCTGTCTCCCTTCTTCATTTCCCTACCTTTTCTCAAATATGTAGAGAACACCCACCATAAAGCTTTTATTCCTGCAACTGAGATAGGACAATGAATAGAGGCAGATGGAAACCTTTGCCCCTTTGAGTGCTTATGTGAACGTGTGTGTATGCTCAGTCCTGTCCAGCTCTTTGCGACCCCCTGGACTGTAGCCTGCCAGGTTTCTCTGTCCATGGGATTTTCCAGGCAAGAAAACTGGAGTGGGTTGCCTTGTCCTACTCCAGGGGATCTCCCTGACCCAGGGATCCAACCTGGGTCTCTTGTGTCTCCTGCATTGGCAGGCTGATTCTTTGCCACTGTGCCACTTGTGAGCTGCCTTTATGCGCATGGTACAAAATGAAAACCTCAGGAGAGCAGGAAGCCGCAGCACGTGGCTATCCTGTGGAAGTCAGGTGCGTTGTGAGTGGTTGGTTAGCTAATAATTACGTATATTAATTTGACGAAGAGAGATCTTGTGAATGTTTATTCCTCTTTGCTTTCTTCTGTGCCACCCTTTTTCTTAATTTTTGAAGGAAAAGCACTGAGTTTGTTCTGACTTTCATTTAGGTAAATGTTTCCAGCTCATTTAAGGCTTACCATCGTTTCTGTTTTGACCTGCTCCAGATAGGCTTGTGGTTCTTGTTTAAAAGGATGGTACTTTAGTATTTATATAGAAACTTAATCTGGTTTAGGAGTGTCAGCAGATGCCCCCTGAAATCTGACAGTGATTAAGAAAAAAAAACCATTTCTTTGTTTGGTTTGGGAGGAGTGGAGCCCAAATCTAGAGGCATACTCCTGGGCTATTAGAATTTTGTTGCTTATGCCTCTTAGAAAAATTAAAAGCAGGAAGTAAATTCTGCCTGCTGCAAAGAGCTGGGATTTAGGATGGATGGGTCTAATGTTTTGCATTTATGTTTAATGGCTCGGGCCCCTTCCTGTGGGCTGGTGTACATGTAGCTAATGAATGCTTTCTGAGGAGACCTGGTGGACAGTACGGAGGTCATGGCCAGCCTCCCTGTGGAAGCCCAAGAGAGGGATCCTGTGGGCTGGCCGCGGAAGCCAAGCTAGGCCTTACCTGTGGCGGTGTTTTCATGCTCCCCACTCGCCTGTATTGTTAGTTTATAGAAATCAAAGGAGCAAGGCAGAAGCCCGTGTGCTGACCCTGAGTTATTAAGTCTGCTCCTCTGGCCATGTTTCACAGCCTTGGAGCTGCCCTGCAGCCGCAGAACCTGACCCAGTGGCGGGGTGTGCATTGTTCTTGCCTCGGGCCCGCCAGCCTCTCGATTTGTAAAGCCGTCGTTAAATTGCGTTGCGACCGTGGATTCCATTTTTCTCATGTACAGTTTGTCACTTCTCTCTGCTCTGTTGCCCTCCTGCGAGGACTTTTCTCTGCTGGCCTCTGGGGATTTTCTGTGAGGTTCGTGATGCTTGTTTCTGATTCGGGGTGTAGCCCAGGGTCCTCTGAGGGTTCTGGCAGAGCCATGGAGGAGTGGGCTGTTTCCCAGAGCTGGACTCAGCTGGGCCCATGTCGGGGAGAGGTGGCCCCCCCATCCCTAGCACACGTCTGCACTGTGCTGCCGGGCACTGCGGAGAGTGAGTTCCATGTGGACTCCATGTGTGTGCCCTAGGCTGCCCTTTGTGCTGTGTGTAACCCTGCAGGACCCGCTGAGGCCGTCCTGGGACAGGCCCTTCCCTCATCCCCTCTGCTTTAGCTCCTCTCTGAAGTTCTTAGATCATAATATCAGGCACACATTTCCTGAGCTGTTTTACAGATGCTAAAACCCCCCCACCAAATGCAAGATATAAACTATTTGATGACCTTGAGCCCCCAGACCTAGTGGAGACAAAGGGTTGATTACGTTACTAGCCCCCTGTGACACCATCCACCAATCAGAGAATTGTGCACCGGCTGATCACAACCCTGGGCCCCTCACTTTGCCTTGAAATATGCTTTCCTGAAACTCATGGGAGAGTTTAGGCTTTTTGAGTATTAGCTGTCAGATTCCTTGTCCTGGTGAAAGTGAAAGTCGCTCAGTCATGTCCAACTCTTTGTGACCCCATGGACTATACAGTCCAAGGAATTCTCCAGGCCAGAATATTGGAGTGGGTAGCCTTTCTGTTCTCCAGGAGATCTTCCCAACTGAGGGATGAAACCCAGGTCTCCCACATTGCAGGCAGATTCTTTACCGGCTGAGCCACAAGGGAAGCCCAAGAATACTGGAGTGGGTAGCCTATCCCTTCTCCAGGGGATCTCCTGGTACGTTAGAATAAATGCTACACTTTCCTTCTCCACTACCCGGGGTCAGTAGGCTGGCTTTACCGTGCTCAAGCGAGTAGACCCAAGTGACTTAAATTCAGGTGTGTCCATCCTGACCTTTTGGGGAACCCTTTGAACTCCAGATTTGACTTGACAGTAATGAGGCTTTTGGTTGGAGCTTCTGATCGTTCTCGGTGTATTGGAAGCTTAGATATGCATGTATGTATGTATTTTAAAACTTAAGAATAGCTCCTAATATTGAGTAACCGAGTTGTGCTTGAGGGGATGTTTTTCCTCTATGAAATTGTTGTAGCTAAAAACGATGAATGATTCAGTAACAAAAATTGAGGATGGCCATTTTGCATTCCACTTAGGAACTGACGGATCTAGGCATAGAGCATCAACGTGTAATATCACGGAGGGAACAGAATATGAGCCTTTAATAGTGGAACACATTAACCTCTTCAGAAGTACTCTTGCAATGCCCTGCTCCTCCTGCCATAAACAAAACACCTTGACCTGTTCAAATGTCCAACTACCAATTTCCAGGAAGTGGAGAGGACTGAAAAACATGGTAAATGACACTGCAGGAATACAATAGGCAAATTCCAGACTAGCCAAGGATCTGGATTTTTTTAATGAAAAAATTGCAAGGGCAAATGAAGAGGAAAATCTGTAAAGATTTAAAAAGACATATCAATGACTCTGGATAGACCTTCCTTGAATCCTAATTCAAATGAATTAACTAGTAAAAACTAGGCATTAGAAATGGGACAGTATTAGGGAGCTATCTTTAAATTATTAGGGGGTGATAATAGTTCTGGTGTGTGTGTTTTTAAAAAGCCCTGTCTTTTAAATATTTTTGGATGAAATTATATAATGCAGATTTTTTAGAGAATCTTTGTTGTGGGTGCTCACTCGTGCCCAACTCTTTGTGGCCTCATGAATGGTAGCCCACCAGGCTCCTCTATCCATGGAATTTACCAGGCAAGAATACTGGAGTGGATTGCCAATTCCTCCTACAGGGGATCTTCCTGACCCAGGGATCAAACCCACAACTCCTGTGTCTCCTGCTTTGGTAGACAGGTTCTTTACTGCTAGTGCCAACTGGGAAGTGCATAATTCAGGTAGGTTGCAAGTAATACTCAGGAGGGAATATAGGTAGGCATTGTGGAACATGATTGGCTATGGGTTCATGGTCTGTGAGGCTGGGCCTTGAGTATATGGGGCTTCTATTTATCTCAGTGTTGGAAATTTTCCATAGTTGGAAATAAAAAGACAGATATGCTAAGATCTCTCCAAAAAAGCTTTCCCTTGTATGAAAGCCATATGTGTTCATTTTAATAAATGCAGGTAAAATAATCTATCTTTGAGTTATTTGCTTTGAATATTTTTGTTTATTTGTATCTGTGTATGTGTCTAGGTTTTTCTTTTTTGGGTGAAAGTGAATACTGTTATCCTCCGTTATAACCTGCTCTTTTAAGTGAATTGTTTATTTTCCATATTGTCCTAGGCCATTAAATACTGTTTAAAAACTTTGAAAATTGACTGTCAAGAAGTCTTTAATGCTTGCATTTAATCTTTAATGATGATTTTATGGAACAATTTTTTTATTGTTAAATAAATGGTACTTATGATTTTTGTATTATAATGAGTGCTGTAATTAAAATTCTTCTAACTAAAACTGAGCACATATCTTTCTTTCCTTAAACAGATTCCTTGGAAGTGCTAAGGCAATATCCATCCATCCCCAGTGTTTCTGATAGCTTTTGCTTACATACTTTGCATGTGAAGTGTTCTTAATTTTCTTCTGGATGAATTTCTTTTTCCTTCCAGAATAGTAAGCTTCTTGAATTCAGGCCCCATATTTTCAGTATCCTTGTATCTTATAAACTTGTCTAGGTGTCCGTGAATATTCACACAACTACCTTTTCCCCGGATTTTCAAAAGAAACAGTATTCTTATTGGAGCCTGGCAAGGAAGCTGCCATTTCTGTTAGTTACAATTGGCTGTGTAGCACCTATGAAATGTACTGAATATTCAATATTTTCATCCAGCTAAAAGCAATGAGCCTGTGCTCTCATATGTGTTCATCTGGAGGTAAAATTCCCTTTGTAAGAATGGAACTGGGCTGGAAGAAGCACAAGCTGGAATCAAGATTGCCGGGAAAAATATCAATAACCTCAGATATGCAGATGACACCACCCTTACGGCAGAAAGTGAAGAGGAGCTAAAAAGCCTCTTGATGAATGTGAAAGAGGAGAGTGAAAAAGTTGGCTTAAACCTCAACATTCAGAAAATGAAGATCATGGCATCCAGTCCCATCACTTCATGGGAAATAGATGGGGAAACAGTGGAAAAAGTGTCAGACTTTATTTTTGGGGGCTCCAAACTCACTGCAGATGGTGATTGCAGCCATGAAATTAAAAGACACTTACTCCTTGGAAGGAAAGTTTTGACCAACCTAGACAGCATATTCAAAAGCAGAGACATTACTTTGCCAACAAACGTCCATCTAGTCAAGGCTATGGTTTTTCCTGTGGTCATGTATGGATGTGAGAGTTGGACTGGTAAGAAGGCTGAGCGCCAAAGAATTGATGCTTTTGAACTGTGGTGTTGGAGAAGACTCTTGAGAGTCCCTTGGACTGCAAGGAGATCCAACCATTCCATTCTAAAGGAGATCAGCCCTGGTTGTTCTTTGGAAGCTGACACTCCAATACTTTGGCCACCTCATGTGAAGAGTTGACTCATTGGAAAAGACTGATGCTGGGAGGGATTGGGGGCAGGAGGAGAAGGGGACGACAGAGGATGAGATGGCTGGATGGCATCACCAACTCGATGGACCTGAGTTTGGTTGAACTCTGGAAGATGGTGATGGACAGGGAGGCCTGGCGTGCTGCAATTCATGGGGTCACAAAGAGTCGGATATGACTGAGCGACTGAACTGAACTGAACTGAAGAATGTATATTAATTGCTCAGTCGTGTCGACTCTTTGCGACCCTATGTACTGTAGCCCACCAGGCTCCTCTGTCCATGGGATTCTCCAGGCAAGAATACTGAAGTGGGTTACCATTTCCTTCTCTAGGGGATCTTCCCAACCCAGGAATCGAACCCATTACAGGCAGATTCTTTACTTTCTGAGCCACCAGGGAAGCCCGAACTGAAGAATGGAACATTGAAAATGAAACTGCAAGATGACTCTCTGGTGCTCGTATTTCATGCAGGTTTGGAAAAAGACTCACTGTTTCACATTGCTTTGCCTTGGGCGGCTTGGTTGCAGCCAGCTGCTAGGGTTGTTTAGAGACTTTGTATAAACTTTTAGTTTGTGATGAGAGTTCTGCCCTTTGCATATCTCTGTTCTGTTTTCTCCTTTTCTCACGCTGGTCTGAATGTCACGCTGGTCTGAATGTGGGCCTTGGTCATCCTGAGAAGGATGGATATGACATTGGTTTGTGTTTCCAAATTTCCCCCAAGAGCCTGTCCATTTCTCATCTCTGCAGAAGGGAACTTTAGTAACTGTAGAGTGAGATGTTTGGTTTGGACATGGGAGGGTGTTGAGAGAGGTTTTTTTTTGTGCCTGTATACAACAGAAACATTATAGGAGGCTCATTTTAGTTTTTAATTTTTATTTAACAAATATTAAAAAATTGTTTTTGACTGTTCTGGTCTTAGTTGTGGCAATGGGATAGTGATCTTTGTTGCGACTTGCAGTATCTCTTAGTTAAGACATTTGAACTCTTGGGTGCGGCGTGCGCGATCTAGATCCCTGACCAGGGATTGAACCCAGGCCCTCGGCATTGGGATCATGGGGTCTTAGCCACTGGACCACCAAGGAAGTCCCATTTTAAAACATGAAAGGCAGTACTTTCAAGAGATGAAGTCACTCATTTAAAGTCACAGTACTGATGGTGAAAGCATGACCCCCAACCAAGCCTTCTGTGCAGGGAGCCCAGCAAACAGGGGGTCCTCAGGGCCCCTCCTTAGCCTTATAAACCTCTTGTTGTGGGTTCTGTCAAAAGCCTCAGAGGACAGTGGTGAACTCTAGCTTAGTGGTTAAAAGCAAAGGCCGTCGTGTACATAGAACTGAGTTTGGAAACTGGCGTGCCATGTGTAGTTCTGTGATTTTGACAAGATACATGAACCCGTGCCTCAGATTCCCCATATGTAAAATGGTGGATAAGAATTGGGCCCACCTCACAGGGTGCTTCTGAGGAGTAAATGAAATAATAAATGAAATACTGCGTGTGTTTGAAGTGATTAGAGGGATGCCTGGTGTGTATTAATGGCTTTATAAATGATTATCGATAACAGTGGCTTTCCGAGAAGCATTTAAGGCATCTGTTGTAGCACCGGGGACTGTAGTGGGCATATGCATGTTTACATGGTCAGTCTGATTGTATTTTATGATACTTTAGTTTACCTCTTCCAGATCAGCTGGGACACCGATCCTGCCTGAGTTGACCATTTACACCCTGAAGAAAAGAAGAGATTAGGCTCCCAGTCCTCCCAACCCCGCCACCACCCTTGTCTTTCAGGCTCTGTGAAATCAAATCCATCATGTATACAGCACCTACCCTAACAGATAATCACAATCACATGTAAATTATGTTGTACACCTACAGAGATTCAGCAGATGTGTGAATATTTAGTTATTAATAACTAATTGGGTGCTAATCATGTGCCCTGGAGTTCTTGGAGCTGATAAAGAGGTGTCACCTACTGTGTCAAGCCTCTGCTCAGCTCTGGAAAATCATTTTTGGCAGATGTGCTGAAGTTACCTTTGGGCTTTAAGTTTTGAATGTTGTCTCCCACAACTCTTGGTTTTATCTTTTTTTGGGGTTGTGGTGTCTTCCTTTGAAATTGATGTGGCTTCCCACGAGCAGAAATTCCATGCCCCGTTTCTGAAGAGGAGGGTCGTTGATATGTGACCATAGTTTTTCATCTCTTAAGGAAAGAGAGGGACCCCATGAACTATGAGTCATCCCGGGGAAGAACGAAAAGCTACTGAAGGGAATTCAAGGACAATTCTAAAACCCAGTGGGTGTTGATGTATTTTGGGGAGATGACTATATTTGAAGGGCCTTGATCTTAGATCTTGTAAGATTTGGCTTCAGCACTGAGGATATCCATCTCATATATGCCCCACACCAACCTCATCCCGTCAGTAGTTCCACCTCCATCCCAGTTGGTAATAGTTTGGCCTTCATTAACTGGAAGTTAATGAAATCTTTCAGTTAGGAATCCTAGATGTGGAATATGATCCATGCTATCTTAAGGTTTATGGAACCATATAAAATGAAAGGATGCTGTGAATGAGATAATCTTTGAAAACACCACCTTCTCCCCCCCCTTTGTCTTTCTTTACTTGCAAGCATTACGGGGCCTTTTTGCCTCCTGCTTTGTACAGACAAGATAGTCGTTTGTCTTAAAGTCAATCCAGGAGAGAAGACGGTGTTGCTTTATGGTTGACAGAACCTGTTTGCTGCTAGGAAGTTGTTAGAACATTAAGTCTGCCTGGTTTGCTCTGTCTTTTAAAATTAGTTTCATAAGCACACACACTTGAAGAGACTCCTGAACTTGGATATTGCCTTTCCTGTCTACCCAACTAAGAGCATTTAAAATAATCGAAGCATTTCTAGACTAAGGATAAAAAATGTAAAAGATACAAGGAAAAACTGAAAATGAAAGTACACAAATAGAAACCCAGGCTTAGCAAATATTGACAACAATTAACACCTCTTATTGGTCAAGTTGGCAGTAAACCCAGTGTTTGGGTTGAACCGCAGAAAATAATAACTACCTGGTTGGGTTGTGGTTGATGGTTTTGTCCACACTCCGCATCCCTGTCCTCTGTTGTGTTTTTGGCTGCTTGCTCTCTGAGATCACTTTCTTGATTGGGCTTTCCCCATTCTCTGAGTTCTGGTGCAGGCATAGTCTGTGTGATGCTCAAGTTTCCAGCCTCCCTTGCAGCTAGGGTGGGGACATGTAACCTGGACTCAACCAATGACACACAGCTATTCTGGACTTTGGATCTGTTGCTAGTTTTGCAGAGACGAAGTCACCAGTTTTGTCAGTGACTACAACGGTGGTGGCAGTGGAGGGGCCTAACTGACTTCACTGGTTTGGTTCCTGAGCTTGGTTATCTCTCTCTCACTTTTAAAAAATTTTCTTGGCACAGCATGTGGGGTCTCAGTTCTACAGGGATCAAACCTGCACCCCTTGCATTGCAGGTGTGCATTATAACCACTGGATTGCCAGGGAAGTCCCCGGAGCTTGGTTATTGAGCCTAGGGGTTGGCTTGTGTTTGTTTGTTGTTTTCTATAAAAGGCCTCCTAGTCAATATTTCAGGCTCTGTGGGACATACAGTCTTTGTTACAGCTAATCAGTTCTGCTGTTACAGTATGAAAAGGACTGTAGACCATGTGTGGATTTGGCTGTGGTTTGCTAATCCCGAATCATGCCTGCCTAGTGATCCTGGGAGATGAGCTACCTAATGCTTTCCATAAATTCTTTTTCTTAGATTGAAGATTTATTTTGCTTGCCTCTAGGATATGCATTTTTACTTCCAGATTCCTTAGGTTTAATTTACTGCGTGTAGGGGCTGTAAAATCCTACCTGCTTTACACAGACACAAATAGGACTGTCCTATCTCCAAAGAGATGGCAGCTCTTTGAGAGTAAAATATGGTTCTCTCCTTATTCTCTGCAGTACCTAATTTAAATCTTAATTGGAAGTATTCTCTTTGCTCAAAGCTCTGGAGTTACGTATCCAGAAATGCTTCCATTCAAGCATTTTCCCCTGCAAGGGTCCTGGATACACAGTAGCCAGTCTTCCCTCAATGGTGCATTCTTTGTAACTGTAGAATATCAAAACCAAGAAATGGACATTGTCACATCCACAAACCTTATTCAGACTTCACCAATTTACACGTACCCAGTTGTGTCTGTGGGGTGCGTGTGTATGTGTATGTGTATGTGTGGTTCTCTGCCTTTTTTTTTTTAATGGCTGCACTGAGTCTTTTTTGCTGCTCATGGGCTTTCCCTAGTTGTGTTGAGTCAGGGCTGCTCTTCATTGCTGTGGGTGGGCTTTTCATCGCGGTCGCTTCTCTTGGTGTGGAGCATGGGCTGTAGGGGCTTGGGCTTAAGTAGTTGTAGTACTCAGGCTAAGTAGCTGTGAGGCCTGGGCTTTGTTGCTCCGTGGCATGTAGCATCTTCCTGGACCAGGGACTGAACCTGTATCCCCTGTGTTGGCAAGTGGGTTCTTAACTGCTGGACCACCAGGGAAGCCTAGTTGTTTGCATTTTTATCGTATGCAGAGAGTCATGTAATCATCACTACAAGTAAGGTATAAGACTGTTCCACCATCACAAAGATTCCTTCTGTTGCCCTTTGCAACCACATGGAGCCCACCCTTGACCCCTGGCTCTCAGTTACCTATTGTCAGTTCAGTTCAGTTTAATTCAGTTCAGTCGCTCAGTCGTGTCCGACTCTTTGCGACCCCATGAATAGCAGCACGCCAGGCCTCCCTGTCCCTCACCATCTCCCGGAGTTCACTCAGACTCGTGTCCATCGAGTCTGTGATGCTATCCAGCCATCTCATCCTCGGTCATCCCCTTCTCCTCCTGCCGCCAATCCCTCACAGCATCAGAGTCTTTTCCAATGAGTCAACTCTTTGCATGAGGTGTCCGAAGTACTGGAGCTTCAGCTTTAGCATCATTCCTTCCAAAGAAATCTCAGGGTTGATCTCCTTCAGAATGGACTGGTTGGATCTTCTTGCAGGAGTCTTCTCCAACACCACAGTTCAAACGCATCAATTCTTTGGCACTCAGCCTTCTTCACAGTCCAACTCTCACATCCATACATGACCACAGGAAAAACCATAGCCTTGACTAGACGGATCTTAGTCGGCAAAGTAATGTCTATGCTTTTGAATATACTATCTAGGTTGGTCATAATTTTTCTTCCAAGGAATAAGCGTCTTTTAATTTCATGGCTGCAATCACCATTTGCAGTGATTTTGGAGCCCAAAAAATAAAGTCTGACACTGTTTCTACTGTTTCCCCATCTATTTCCCATGAAGTGATGGGACCAGATGCCATGAACTTTGTTTTCTGAATGTTGAGCTTTAAGCCAACTTTTTCACTCTCCTCTTTCACTTTCATCAAGAGGCTTTTTAGTTCCTCTTCACTTTCTGCCATAAGGGAGGTGTCATCTGCATATGTGAGGTTATTGATATTTCTCCCGGCAGTCACTTCAAGCATATTGGATGGATACAGTCTTATAGTGTGTCACCGTTTGGAGCTGGCTGTTCACTCGGCAGTAATTCATCTGACTGCTAGGTTGCTGGTCCTTTTTTTCCCCCCTCAGTGATATTCTGTGGTACAGATGGATGTAACTCAGTTTGTCCCATCATTCGTCTGTTGAAGGACATCTGGGTTTTTCTAGAATTGGAATATTGCAAACAAAGCTCCTGTAGACGTAAGTTTACAGTTCTTTGGAGTTCAGCCTAGTTGTTTGTTTCTTTGAGATAAATGCCTGAGCGTGCAATTGCTAGGTCAGGTGGTAAATGCATGTTCAGTTTTATACGAAACTGCCAAACTCTTAGAAGCGTGTGATAACTTGAATGGGCAGTTTTTGAAATGTTCTCTCTTTCATTTTCCTCTCTTTCAAGCCATTATCTCAATTAATTTTCCCAAACAGTGATTGCAGTTCTCCTACATCACAGATATCATGCTAAGCACCGTAACTATAGTGTCTTATTTAATCCTCATAATAACTCTCCAAAGGAGGGTTGATACCATTACTTCTCTAGAGAGGGAAACTGAATCGGTGTGTGTAATTAACCTGTTCAAGTTCATCCAGGTCATCAAGAGGCAGATCCAGCAGCTCACATTCTGTCTTGGAGTCAGTGTTGATAACTGCCTTGCTAGACTGGCTTCCTACAGTGCACCGGATGCATTGAGATGTTCCCTTGCAAAGTGTCCTGAAGCTCCTTATGGCCTTTGTGGTGCTAAGTTGCTTCAGTTGTCCCCGACTCTTTGTGGCCATATGGACTGTAGCCCGCCAGGCTCCTCTGTCCTTGGGATTCTCCAGGTACGCATACAGGAGTGGGTCGCCGTGCCCTCCTCCAGGGGATCTTCCTGCTCCAGGGGCTGAACCTGCATCTCTGGCATTGCCTCCTGTGTTGCCGGCGGATTCTGAGGTAAGCCTCGGATGGCTTACCACTGAGCCACTGAGGAAGCCCGGTGGCCTTTTTAGGGGTCCATTATACCCTGCCCACCTACTGACACTCCCTCTCACCTATCCACGAATCCTCTGCCACTTTGGATGTATTTGCCCTTTTGCTTTTGACGTAAATGACGCCCAAGGCATTCCATTAGTTTGCAAGCGGAGGCTTAATGTTTGGCCTAACAGATCCTGCTACGTGGTCATTTGAGAAGGTCTTCACAGTGGAAGTAGTGAAGAATTACTGTTGGATGGTGTAGTCAGGTACAATGAGAATGAAGACTTTAAGAGATTCAAATAATCCCGATACACTCCTGCAGCTTGTAGGTTTGTTTCCCATGTGATCCTGTTTTGTGCCCAAGTCCTCATATCTAGCTATCAGTACCTAAGCACAGAAGAGTCCCTGGTTTACCCAAGGAACCCATCTTTTCCTTGAATGCCTTCGTGTGTTTCA
This sequence comes from Ovis canadensis, assembly GCF_042477335.2. Lineage (NCBI taxonomy): Eukaryota > Metazoa > Chordata > Mammalia > Artiodactyla > Bovidae > Ovis > Ovis canadensis. The sequence continues at coordinate 54,456,158 of NC_091263.1, read as the reverse complement.
GACACTGTTCTAGGCTCCAAGGATCCAGCCAGAAGACACTTAGCCTGCCCCTCTCAGGGTGCACACATTCAGTCCAAGAAGGAGGCATGGAAACTGAACAGTAAAAGAGAGTATCCAGGAAAAGAAGGAAACGCTCTCAATTGCTTATGGGATAGGAGACATTTTCTTCTGTAATGCACATGTTAAAATACCTAAATTCCTTTATCCTGAGAAAAAAGGCATTTCATTTTGTGCCAACAGCTAAACTCAGTTTTGTTTTGTTTTGTTTTGTTTTTTAAATTGGGATGATCCCAGGCTAATGGACCAAGGGTATGCCTGCATCTCCTCTGCGTTCTGCTGCTCAGCACACACTACTGATCACCCATTTGGCTGCCATCTGGAATACACTGCTTCCCAAGAGAGGGGGTAGAAAATATTCTCTTAGGTTCTATTACACAGTATTGGAAGAAGAATGGCATATTGTCTGACTGTTTCTCCAGAGACTCTCTTCATGTGCTCCTTGTGTATTTCAAACTCCCAAGTAGGAAGAGTTGTGGTGGCCGTGGTGAGTGAGGCTTGGATAGCGCCTCTCCACGTTAAATTCTGGTCTTTGCTGAAGCAATAGACTGTCCTTTCCTTGAAGTTCCACAGCAAGCCCACAAGCTAAGAAATGTGTGCAGGTTTAATATAGTATATATAGTGATGCTAAGGACCAGTCAGATGTGAGTTTACTACCAAAGTTTAAAAAAAAAAATCTAGTGGCAACTTTGGTTTCCATTGGAACAAAAACTAGAGATTCCTTGTGCCAAAATGTAACACCAGGTTCTTTGGTTGTATCTTGACTCCTCTCAAGTAGTTTGTCCTGTTTTATAGATTAGCAAAATGACTTAACATTTTAATTTTTCTGCTCAGGATCATATGGCTGGTGACAGGGCTTGTATGAATAACTGGTGGAGCTCTGGCTTGGAGTTTGGACCTTCCTTTGTGATATCCTTAAGCTTGTTACTTCAACCAGCAGTTGATGTTCTGGCTCATCAAAAGCAGATTATAAATAAAGATCACTGTTTACAAAAAATAGCCCCCAAATCCTAATAAACGTGACACTGGGTTTTACTCCTAAACTTAGTGAGTGGCATCTCTGGTTTCTCATGATGTCTCCTTGTTCTTAATTCTCTCTTTTCTTCCCAAAAGAAAAAAATAAAGCTTTTAAGCACCAAGGGTTACAGTGCTGCTGCTAAGTCGCTTCAGTCGTGTCCCCGACTCTGTGCGACCCCATAGAGGGCAGCCCACTAGGCTCCCCCGTCCGTGGGATTCTCCAGGCAAGAACATTGGAGGGGGCTGCCATTTCCTTCTCCAATGCGTGAAAGTGAAAAGTGAAAGTGAAGTTACTCAGTCGTGTCTGACTCTTAGCGACCCCATGGACTGCAGCCTACCAGGCTGGAGTGGGTTGCCATTGCCTTCTCCGTTACAATGCCGAGCAGTTGTGTTTTTCCCAGTAGAAATGTAGTGATGCAGAGTGAAAGTATGAGGGGCAGAGCTGCATGCTGCTGTTGAGAAATGATCTTTTGATGCATCTGAGTCATAAAACCCAATCAAGACAGTTAAGAGTGGAGGCTGCATATACCATAATCCTAAAAACGTTGAATGCCAGCGAAGGATTACGGTATTGGCCACTGCCACGTCCCCGGGAACATCAGCTGGAATGTGTAACACAAGATTTTTGTCGAAAGAGGCTAATGTTTGAAAAGTGTGGTGGAGAGTTCTGTGCAAAACTGCTGAGAAGCAGCCAAAAAAAAAAAAAAAAAAAGGAGCTCATGAATGATTGAGCCATGGCCAGGAGAAGGGGAATTTGGCATCTAATTTAACGGGATGTGATAGGTCTCCAACTGCTAGATGCGTCTGCAGTTTTCATGAGGAACACCGTGGGACCTCAGGGTGATAACTGTGCTAGCAAGAAATTTCGTGTTTGAGCCCATGTGTTTCTAACCGGCAGTGTTCTTTGCTGTGGAATAAATGTTTCCGAGCACTAGTGTGAACATATAATCAAATTAACTAAACATCTCATCATCAAATATGCAGTCAAGTTTTATTTTAAAATTTATTAATGCCATCATTTTTTGCTGCTTTGTGTTGACTCTTGACTTGCAAATGCGCTTCTTTGTCAGATGTGTCCCTTTGCAAGGGACTTTCACCAGTGTTTGGCTTTATAGCTTGCTTTTTTAATTTACTCTGTGCTGTAAACTTAATTTTAACTACCAATAAAAGTTTTAGGAATCCTATTTACATCTGAACAATGATTCAGCAACTTGAACATATATTTTTTGCCGTGGAATTGTCTAGTAAAAAATTTATATGATTCAGCTCACTCTAATGACTTAGATGAGTTATACATTTATCTGTGTGTCTGTTTATATTTCTTTCCTAATTGCCTTATACTTTTAGGACCCTATTCATCAACCTCAATTATACAGGTGTATGTGGACAATCTCTTCCTCTCTTTTTATTTTTAAAGGAAAAACACAGTTTCTGTTTGCTTCCAGATGTGTGTGTTGGCTATAAGATAAAAATCCCAAAATATTTAGCAGACCATCTGGTGTCTTGATGTTGAGTTTTTTGATTAAGTTTTTGATTACTGATTTCTAGTCTTAACAGAGGTAATCTTACCCCCCTTTAGATTTCTACTTTAAAAAAGTTGTTTGTATTTTGTCCTGTTGTTAATCTTTTTTTTAGAACTTTCATTAACAGTTTTGGTGGTAGATAGTACAAGCCTTGTTTATGTGTTGGTGCATTTCCTAGTTGATTGGTGATCGGATGTCTGAAAAGGCCCAATGAGGCTGGAGGATTAAGCTCATGGGACATAACTTTCTCGAGGAGATGGCACCTGGTCTGTATGGGAATCGACTTTCCCTGGATTCATTGGTATGGAGCTTGAAGCTAAGCAGTTTCCATTCACCCACCTGTTGCAAGTTTGGGGGTATGTATGTTGAACTTCGTGGGTCACTTCTTAATGTCGTGGCTCTTGTGTATCTTGGACAGTGTTAAAAGCTTCATAAACATTACCCGCTGGAAGTCATATAAGAATTAAGTGAATAGTGCTCTGATCCTCATTTTGCAAATACAGAGTGTGTTAGCTGTTGTCAGAGCCGATCTTCAAGTTCCGTGTGCCTGGCTTTGCAGTTGGAATTTTCTCTCCAGTGCAACTCCGTGTTCTCTTGGATGGGGCACGTGCTTAGCCCCAGCTCTGTGCTGTGGACAGTGGTTAAGGGGCCATAAAAGAACAGATGTTTCCCATCTCTGTCCTCGGTAAAACTTGCTCTGCTGGTAATGAAGCATTTTAAGGACAGTTAATAGTAATTTTTCTTTTCCTCTTTCTTTTTAGGATAGGCCTTTAGACTCCCAATAGAAAGATTTTCATCCTTAAAGTCTCAGATGGAGTTCCTTAACCTCGGCACCGTTGTTGTTGTTGGCTGTTGTTACTGTTTAGTCACTAAGTCATGTCTGACTCTTTGCAGCTCCATGGGCTATAGTCCGCCAGGCTTTCCTGTCCTTCACCATCTCCCGGAGTTTGCTCAAACTCATGTCCATTGAGTAAGTGATGCCATCCTACCAAGTCAGCCTCTGCCATTCTCTTCTCTTCCTGCCCTCAGTCTTTCCCAGCATCGGGGTCTTTTCTGAAGAGCCGGCTCTCTGCATCAGCACCACTGGGGTCCAGCAATTCTGTGTTGTGTGGAGCTGTCCTGCGCCTTGTGGGATTTTCAGCAGCATCTCTGGCCTCTACTCAGTTGATGCCTCTAACACTTCGCCTGCCCCTCAGATGGACACCGAAAGGATCTCCAGGCACTGCCAGGTGTCTCCTGGGGACAAATGCCCCCCATTGGGGAACCACTCTTCTAAAGGAACTGCCAGCTATTTGTCACTGGGTGAAGGGTCAGAAGCCTGTTTTGGCAGCTGCAGAATCTTCTGTCAAAGAAGGGGAGATTTAACGGCACAACCTCCACATGTCATGGAGGTAGGAATTATGTCAGCCAGCAAATTCGTATTCATGCTAGAACATTTTATAAATATAAGATAGGGGAAAGGCAATTTTTAAAAAGTACTTGTAAGTAAAACACAGAGGAACATTTAAGAAGTCATCTCACCAGCTAGAGACAGTGGTGGCTTGGCATTTTGCTCTTCATCTTGCTAGTGTTCTATCTGTACGTATTATGCCTGAGAAAGACATGGTCTCCAGACAGGCATAGAAGGGATATATTGTCCATGGTGTTTTGCTGTCTACTCTTTCACTTTATGTTGTGAACACTTCTCATTTCTTTTCAGTCTGCTTCTGCAGGAGGGTTTATAATGGATAGTACACCTTCTCAGCTATTGCTCGTCATTTTTAACAGCTGCAATAGTAATCCTCAGTTAATGGAACAATGTCTATCTTTCTGCTGGACATTTAATTTTTTTTTAGGGTTTTTTTTTCCTTGTTCCTAATAATGCTTTGCTTTATTCCCCAAGTGTTCATTTATAATGTTCTAGGTAGCAAGCATTCCTATTTTAGGTACCCAAGAGAGAACAAGTGAACAAAAACAACCTCTGCCCTGAAGGTTCTTACAGTCCAGCTAGTATCTGCAGCTCGCCATTGTATGTATCTTCCTTTGTTGGGGTTCACTGTGCCCTCTGCTTTCTCCTCTACCTGTCTGTCGTCTCCCACTCCGATTTCCTTTGCTCTTCTGGACAGCAGCTTTGTAGTGTAAAGGCTCAGCCTCAGTGAAAGGAAAGCTGTAGAATCTGCTTGCTTGTGAGATTAGAATTAGCCTTGACTCAGACTGCTCCCGGTTTTCTAGTGAAATCCGCATGAGTCAGAATCTACGGGAAATAGCATGTGTATGCTTGGTTGACTGGGGGAGCTGTCAGGAAACATGTAATGCTAATTAAGGAATTTAGTCTGTTATTATTACACAGAGAGTGACTGAATGGTGTCTTTCTTGACCTGGTTTTCTTGGCTGGCCTCATGGGAAGCCCCGTGCAGCACGGGAGAGGTCTGAAGAGGGTGTGAGGTTGCATGCCTTTCCTGAGTCTTTGACCTTGGCAAATAACTTAGTCTCTTTGGGCCTCAGTTTACTCTTGTGCCTCTTAGAGTTGTTGCCGGATGTGGATCAGATGTGGGAGTTGCATTTGGCGTGGGGTCTGGGAAGTGGTGATCACTCGAAGAAATGGAGACTGGTCTTGTTCCCATTGGACAGCATTTGGCATCACCCTGTGAGTACCTGCTGTGGACATGCTGTAGAGCAGATATTTGCCATTCTTTCTTCCTTTTTTTTTTTTTTAAATGGACCATTTTTTAAGTCTTTATTGAATTTTTTACAATGTTGTTTTGTTTGTTTTTTTTTGGCCTTGGGGCATGTGAGATCTTACCTCACCAAACGGATTGAACCCACACCCTCTGCATTGGAAGGTGACGTCTTAACCACTGGACCACTAGGAAAGTCCCTTGACATGCATTCTCATAGCAGATCAACATAGGTGGAATTCTGTCCATTTTTGCTTCATATATTTTGAGGCTCAGTTGTTAGTGAATATACATTTGTAACATCTTTCTGGTCTGTTGACCATTCTGTCCACGTGACCTAGGGCTTGGTTGGTTTTAACGTCCAGCTTCTGACAAGGCTTCCTCTCTGCTTTCTTATCCGCTTGTCTAGATGTGAGGCAGAAGGGACCCAGGTTGCCTAGTAATCCTGCAGATGGGATGGTTAAGTCTCTGAGGCCCGATTGGTCCTGAGTTTCACATGGCGTGTTGCTATAGTTCAGTCACTTAGTTGTGTCTGACTCTTTGTGACGCCGTGGACTGCAGCATGCCAGGCTGCCTTCTCTTTCACCATCTCCCAGAGCTTGCTCAAACTCATGTCTGTTGAGTCAGTGATGCCGTCCAACCATCTCATCCTGTGTCGTCCCCTCTCCTCCTGACTTGAATCCCTCCCACCATCAGGGTCTTTTCCAATCAGTCAGTCTTCGAATCAGGTGGCCAAAGTATTGGCGCTTCAGCATCAGTCCTTCCAATGGATATTCAGGACTGATTTCCTTTAGGATGGACTGGTTGGATCTCCTTGCAGTCCAAGGGACTTTGAAGAGTCTTCTCCAGCCCCACAGTTCAAAATCAATTCTTCGACGCATGGCATAGCACTGCCTTAAAGACTATTCTCTTTCCCTCCACTATTTCTCCTTATTTCATCTCTGATGCTCCTCTTACCAGCATTTCACCGCATTTGTAAGTTACATTTTTTCACGTATTTGTTGACCTGTTTATGGATCTTCCTTTATCCTGTGGATTAATATAAGATTGACAGTATCCATTTTGTTCATTTCTATACTGTGTGTTCCTGTAACAGTGCCTGATACCAAGTAGGTGCTTGAAGATGTGATTGAGTGAATGCTGTTATTGAAACATCTCAGTCAAGAAGGAATGTCAGTTCAACTCAACTGTTTCTCTTCATGCATGGTGTATTCAAGTTGATATATGCTAATGCCTGGGTACACAGTTTGGTTGTTTCACTCTTACTGGTGGATGCCATTTATTTCATCAAAGGGTTTCCATCAGCATCCCACTCCTGATGCAGAAGGTGAGGTGACTCAGAAGTGGTCCAAGTCTTGGGGATTAGGAAATGTAGAATTGAATTGCTTGTTTAACCTCTAGTTTATATATGAATAATTTAAGAGCTGATTGTTCCACAAAATTGGAAACCAGCAAGAATGCATTTTAAGGAACAAATCCTGTGGTAAATGGGTTTCCAGAGCAAAGAGGAGATAAACTAGTGCCGATTACTTTAATGCTGGCCATTCCCCTTTGTTGACATTATTTTTAAAAATTAACTTTTAAGAGTTTCTTCTCCAGGTTCAACCTCATAATAGTTCACCCAGATTTTGTTTGATGAATCTATTATAATTCAAATTCTTTGTGATTTTGAAACATTAATTTTATTTTTAGATGGATTACCTGGATAGTGCTCAATATTCTTGTGTATTGAAGATATTTTCTTGTTTCTTTACTTTCTAGCCTCACAGACTGTATTTTTTTCATCATTTTTTTGCTTTTTGAAGCACTGTTTTTACTTATTCTCCAGATATTATTTACAACCTACTTTATACCAGGCACCCAGGGTAGAACAGTGAACCAAACAGATCCTGCCCTTGTGGTGCGTATATTCTATTTAATAGTACAAGCTCACAGCTAGATCACTGTCTGTATCTTGGGTTTGTTTTCAGAGAATTCATTATGCCCTCTTCTCCCTTGGATGTGCTCTCTCCCTTTCCTCCAGCCTTTTTAGTTTAAAATGAAATCAGTTGGGTAAAAATGAAATGAATATAGGCGCCTTTGACGCAGTTATTCACAATGGTGCATTCGGATTTTCCCTTCTTAGAGAGTGTGGTTCACAGGGCTGCTCACAGTGCTGTGCGGGTCTCCTTGTCCTTAGGCCAATAGTCAGCGGTCAGCAGTAGAGATGCCTGTGCTTTGCTTTCTGAAAAGTGGGCGGCTGAGCAGCTGGGCTTTACTTGGCTCAGCCTTTCTGCTGTTGGTCATATGAGTGTGCACTTCCACAGTGGTTGCTGTGCTGTCCCGGGCACATACACTGGGTACCCACCCTGTGCATATCTCCATGAAGAAGATGTTTGGCAAATACAAAAACTCCAGGCTCTGTAATGAGATGGAAAGAGGACCTAACTTGCAGGGGCTGTGAAAGCTGCCAGTATAGGAATGTTCTATCCTGGACCAAGTAGATTACCAATGCCTGTGTCTTCAGAGCTGGTCTTGCAGTTGGACCTTGTGAGTGCAGATGGCCCCCACAGGAAGGTGTCCCAGGGGAGTGACTACGTGAAGTCTCAGGAACAAGTACAGGGTTATAGGAAGCATTGTGCTATCCTGATCAGGAGCTTGTACTGGCCCTACAGTCAGGTAGGGTTCTGCCATTACCTATTTTCTGTGACCTTGGCAAAGCTGGAGGACACTTGGAGCTCATGTTCTATTTCTCCATCCCTCAGTAGGGGTCTAAATGTCTAACTTAGCCACCCTGGTTTCTATTGCCCCCCAACCCACCCCCATCAGTCACACTTGTGATTTCAAGTTTTATTTATCATTTATAGCCAAGATAGGTGTTTCTTGTTGTTCTTGTTTATTTCTCCAGCTTGGATATAAATTCTTTGAGAGTCAGGGACTTTATTCACTTTTTTTTTTTTCGCTGCTCTATCCCAGCACCCCGCACGTAATAGATAAAATATTTGTAGAGGAAAGGAATGTTTGCTAAAGGCTTGTGGTCATTATGCTGTGTTCCTTGGCCCGTGTTTCTTTGCTGCTTGCAAGAAAGGATCATCTTTAAGTAAGAACTCAGCCCATGTCTGTGTTTTAGACATGGATTCTGCCCATCATGTCCTTGGTGTTTAACTTCTGAGTCTGTCTTCAGACCAAGAATGTAACACTCATTCTCTTGGCCTGCTCTGGAGGGTGTCTTTGGGAGTAGTTGCTGACACTTCTCTGCATGAGTTCTGCTGTCTTTTCTCCTGCCACCGCCTCATCTCTTGTTTCTGTTTTTCTGACATTGCCCCACGGCCTGGCAGGGGCACCCTAGGACTCCTGCAGCTTCAGAGACCTGCTGATCCCTTACTTTTAAGGGTCCTGAGCTGTGACCTGATGATCATCAAAGGCAGAATGCTGGTGGGGTTTTTTTTTTTTTTTCAACTCCACAGATGTCAGTTTGATTAGATGTTCTCAGGGCTTCATATAGGCATCAAAAATGTGTATTTTCTTTCATCAACAAAGGCAATGATTGTGCAAGTCCAAACAGTGCCTCTCAGGTGAGTACTTTCTAGTTCAATTTTCGATAGCTCTTGACCGACTGCATTCTGTTCTGTTGGAGAGGAAGATGGTTTGATGGTGCCGAGTACGTTTCTTAAAGTGAAACAGGCTTCACAGATAGTTTCTCCAGGCAGTGGAGTGTAGAAGAGAGGAGAGTTAGAAAATAAGGACCTGTGTCCTGATTTTGAGCAGTCGCATTCTCCAACTCCCCACCCTTCCTAAAAAAACCCCTCAAGCAGATAAACATTAAAAAAAAAAAAACCCACAAAACTTTTAAGTGTTAAATTCTTCCTCTGTCTGAAGAGTGGATAAGATTCTGTATAGTTTGGCTACTCGATTTCATTTTGCATGTCCCTGGTGGTTAACAGGTACAGACTGCCTGGAACATTATGCTGAGAAGGATTCTGAAGTCATATCTGAAGTCATACCTGGATGTCATGTAAAATTTCTTAAAAAAAAAATAAAAAGGACAAAAACCAAGTTCATTTCATTGGAAGAACTGAGTTGGCTTTTTAAATAAGGATAGATGTGAGTTATAAGGGAGCATGTCGATATGGTGGAAACCATGAACAGAGTCTGAGAGAGAATGAAATTCTGGAAACATTAAGTAGATGAATGTTAACTTTCCCGACAGTTTCCTGATTGTTTTGGGGGTTTTAGGACAGGTGGAAGTTTGTGATTTCTAAAAGTACAACTGCGTTCTCAGTCGTGTCTGACTCTTTGTGACCCCATGGACTCATATCCCGCCAGACTCCTCTGTCCATGTGATTCCCCAGGCAAGAATATTGGAGTGAGTTGCCATTTCCTCCTGCGGGGATCTTCCCACCCAGGGATTGAAGCCACATTTTCTGCATTGTCAGGCAGATGCTTTACCACTGAGCCACCTGAGAAGGCCTTTTCTAAAGAGTGGAGAGGCATTGTGTTATGTTCAGTTTCTTTTTTGACTGAGGTTAGATCTCAACTCAAAGCCTACTTAATCACTCTCTAAGAGGCCTTGGCACCCGACTCCAGTACTCTTGCCTGGAAAATCCCATGGACGGAGGAACCTGGTGGGCTGCAGTCCATGGGGTCCCTAAGAGTCGAAAATGACTGAGCGACTTCACTTTCACTTTTCGCTGTCATGCATGGAGAAGGAAATGGCAACCCACCCCATTGTTCTTGCCTGGAGCATCCCAGGGACGGGGGAGCCTGGTGGGCTGCCGTCTATGGGGTCACACAGTCGGACACGACTGAAGCGACTTAGCAGCAGTAAGAGGCCTTATGTACAGAGGCCTGACATATAGCGGTGAGGAAGAGTGGTCAAAAATGTGCGCTCTGAAGCTGGACTGCCTAATGAATGTTCATGTACCTAGTGAGTGATCAAGTTATTTAACTGCCCTGTGCCTCAGTTTCCGCTTCATGAATATGGACAAAACAGGCATGCCTACCTAGTGTTCAGTTACAACCAAGTTCAGTTAGCTTGCTAGGCTCCTCTGTCCATGGAATTCTCCAGGCAAGAATACCGGAGTGGGTTGCCATTCTCTTCTCCAGGGGTTCTTTCCAACCCAGGTCTCCTGCATTCCAGGCAGATTCTTTACCGTCTGAGCCACCAGGAAAGCCCACATTCGACCATATGTTGACAATAATGAGGATTATTGGACATAGGAAACTTAGAAGGATTCATTAAGCAGGTTTGAACATCCCCCCCCCCCCCACCTCCTTTTAAAAAAGCTAACTTGATTGCTGATACTATTCTGAAGTCTAACATTTTATTTATTTTTTGAAAGTTGGCCTTTTTTGTTTAAAGGAGTTATTTCTGGGTGGAGGAGTGCAGATCTTGACTTTGGTGAATATGTTATTTCTCTCCTAGTTTTTATATGCTCTTTCTTGTGCTTGTATATGTCTTATTTATCTGGCTGCCTGAGGCGGTTCAGAATATGTAAGTATTTATGCAGCTGAATATTTCTGAGAATTATGGCATCTTTGGTGAGTAACTCTAGGCTGAGACACTTTATTATGCTATAAATATCAAACACTAGAAATTAAAAATAAGTTTATTTCATTTTTGTTTGTAAATCCTACCCCCTTTATTTTGCAGAAAATAAGAGACTTTGTTTGCAAATCACTTAGCTTTTATTGTCCTTTCTATAGAGTGAGTAAAAGGTAGATATCCATTTGTGCATAGATATCAGTATTCTTATGTAAAGAATTCAGTCTCAGACACTTAAAACCCAGCACCTATGAAATAGTTCTGAAACATGACTGTGGAAAAGAGAATAATGGTTTAGGAGCAATGGTCTGTCATAAAAACCAATCTCTTTCAGTTTCTTTTCAAAACACCAATAATTTAAATTTTAATAAGTTTAGGCCTAAAGCCCCATTAAGGATGAACTTCTTTCCTTGTAATCATACACACCTCGGTGCAGCTAACTTTTAATGAGATCTACTTAGCAGACCAACCAAAAAAACCAATTCTAAACTTCTAGGTCTCAATTTCTGGTTAATAGGCTTGAGTTTTCCTGAAGCTCTAATTTATTCTCATCTTAGACAGGGTTATAAGTTTACAGTCATCTTAAAATATATCTACAAATTCTTTGATATTCCTTGTTTCAGGAGCTGACGTTAATTCTCTTCCTTTTGAGTATGGACTGGACTTAATGACACGGTTCTAAGGAAAAGAATATAGGTGATAGTACCTTTATAGATTCAGTCTCTATAAAGAGACTTGGTTTCCTCAGTCACTCACTCTGGGGGAAGCCACCTGCTCGAGCAGCCCTTAGGCTCATGTGCTGAGAAGCAGGCCTTCTGCTGAGCCATGTGAGTGTGGACGTGTGTCTTCCATTCAAAGTCAGCTACTTACACTACAGCCGGGCTGACACCTCAACTGCAACCTCATGAGAGCTCCTGAGCCAGAGCCACCCCCACCCCTGCCTCAACTAAACTGCCCTGCAATCCATGACCCGTAGAAAGGTGATAGTGTTTGTTGTTAGAAGACATTCTGTTCCGGGATAATTTGTTACACAGCAGTAGATAGCTAATACAAGTTAATGGTTGGGCCACAAAGATAAGAACAAGCAGTCATCACTGAATCCATAAGCAGATTCCTTTCCTTAGCGTTCTCTTTAAATGGAAGCCAGCAATGGTGGGGACCCTGGGAAGGTCCTTTCTAGAGCTAGAGCTGAGATCGTTTTGGGGTCAGATTTAGTACTTTGCACGCACACTGAAGATCTCTTCCAGTTGCAGTTTTTGATGATCTCCTGTCTAAGAGACGATGGTGGCTTGACACATCTGGCTGTCAGCCTGTAGGTAAACAAGGGAAGGCAGAGCAGGTGCTCTAGATGCAGAATACAAACATTGGCTTCTGGTTTATCTTGAAATCTCCAGTTGCTCCTGAAGTGATGCATTTATAGAGTGTTCAATCTCATTGGAAATAACTAGAATATTGACATTCCACTCAGACTTGAATCGTACTTGCCACCAAGAGCACAGTGTGTCTCTGTCATTAACTTCTGAACGTCTGGTGTCATGGAACATGGAATGGAGATAATCATGTGATTTTGAGCTGGTGATGTAATCTCTTTGAGCCTCCATCTTCTGCTCTGTGTAATGGGCATAACTAATTCCTACCTCACAAGGTTACTACAAGGTCTGGAGACCATGTGTTTAAAGCAGGTCTTGGAATGAATGGCCGACAGGAGGTGGGCATATATTTCTCAAAGTCCTCAGAATTAATTCTGGTTGTGTTGATCTGAGAATGAATGTGAAACTGTTCATGTTGCACTTTCTGCTTTGGCAGAATGAGTCTGGGTATTTTAGTTCCTTCAATTGTCAGTGATGAGCTCAGAAAGTGAATGGAAGGATTTGATTTCATATATGTATCATATTAAGTGGATTATCACCAGGCTTCCACTCTCCAAGTTCCTTTCAGTGGAGCTGATGTCACCCACCCTTCTCATTTCCAAGATTAACATGGCAGCTCTGAGTCATAGTTATCCGCAGGAAGGGACATTCCTGGGTCTCGTTTATGGGACGACTGGGAGCTGAGCTTTCAATACTGATGGACCATCTCCTGTTCTTACACTCTTCAGTCCGAGAGGCTGCCCAGATAATTTTTCTTTCACTAATATTGTTTTAATCAAGTGACCTCGTAAAAATCTTGGATATTCAGTAAAAACAGTTCTCCTTTTTTGCTGTGAATAATACGAATGATAGTTTCAGTTTCAAGGTTAAAAAAAGGAAACGTGGAAAAATAGTAGGAATTGTCTGTCTAAAGGGTTATAAGAAGTTTAAGCAACTGGACATACACTATTTTTGTGTTAGTGATGTTTGTTTTGGTACTTCTGGAGAATGACTTTCTGATAATTCTTAACACTACTGTTAGTATCACGCCTGTTTGAATGGGATTGTCAGGGGGATTTGTATTTAATGTCAGATTTTTTTTCTTAGTATCTGTATATCTTATTGAATTACAGTTGACTTACAATGTTTTGGGTGCACAGCAAGGCACCCCAAATTCATTATACATATACACATTATACTATTTTTGAAATTATTTTCCATTGTACGTCATTGCAAAATATTGACTATAGTTCCCAGTAATCCTTTGTTGCTTGTTGTATGTCTATTTTTTTAAATTAGAAATCTAGCATCCTATTCATATTAAATAAATCAAACAAGTGGAATCAAAATGTCAAATTTTTTAGTTAGAAAAAAATTGGTAAGTTTTCTAAAATATATATATTATACATACTATTCCCTGGTGGCTCATTTGGTAAAGAATCTACCTGCACTGTAGGAGACCCAGCTTCTGTCCCTGGATAGGGAGAATCCCCTGGGGAAGGGTATGGCAACCCACTGCATTATTCTTGCTTAGAGAAGCCCATGGACAGAGGAGCCTAGTGGGCTATAGTCCCTAGGGTTGCGAAGAGTTGAACACGACTGAGCAACTAAGCATACAAATGCATGTATATTATTTATACATGTGTGTACAAAAGCTTTTCTACTATTCTTGATAAAGGCCTGGGAATGTCAGATTTTGTTCTGTGTGTGTGTGTGTGTGTGTGTTTTATATTGCTGGGCAGTGAGGTTAGGGGTGGAATTCTGAGGAAAGGAAATCTTATGTAGTAGGTGGGGGTCATCTTGATTTGCGAGCTCTTACCTTTGTACTGTTTCGAACTGGAGGACCTAGAAGACGTAAGAAATGTGGGTGCAAGAAATACATTGTCTGACCTTCCGCAATACTTGCCTTTCTCTGTGTTTTCACTGCCCTCTTCCTGGAAATGTGATTTTCAATCTACTGCAGAAAGCCAGAGAAATAGGTTTGTTTTAGCCAGTGGTTCTTTTATAAAGATGTGTGTACCTTTTCTGGAAGCTCAGTTGCAAGTTTGGTCTGAATTCTGACTTTAAAAGTATAAAGCAAAGACACTGGGTTAAAACACACAAAGACATATTTAAAGGTTTTATTTTTCTAAAAATCAAATGTACAGATGAAGCTCTTTTACTGGAAATTTTATGTGTGAATTCAAGAAGTCCCCAGAATCACATCAAATAACATTATATTGGAAAGGATTGAAATCTGGTTCTTGAAGTCTCACTTTTCTTTGCGTTAGTGACTAATTACACAGGGAACCAGAGGCAGGTGGCTGTGTATCTTACTTGGTAAATAAAGAATGAGGTTAACCTCTCCACAATGCTGGTGAAGATTGAGTTTGAGCAGAAAATCCTATAAAAGAGAAGGAGCTGCAGAGTGTAATAAACTCGCAGGAGCTCAATAAAACCTCTGTTCGTCTTATGCTGGCTGGTCAAGATCAGGGCACCACTGCTGAGCTGTGGAAGGCTCCTTCCTTGTTCGAAGGTGATGAGTTTTCTCCCCTCCTGCTATCTGTCTGAATTACTTCTGGACCTGATGGAGATGGGGACTTTCTTTTGATAGCAGTTCAGAGACTCTGGATATCTTATTTCTCTGAAGTTAGACCTACCAGTCTTCATTTGCCAAATAATTTCCACTTCTGCGAAGAGTGTGTAGTAAACCTGCCACGGTTGTTTTCAGTTCTCTGCTGTTAGTTGCTTTGGGTCCCTGACTTCTGGAGGAGGCAGACCACCCTCACCCCTCTCTGTGCCATCTTTTCTGATGTCTGCCAGTGGGCTGAAGGGAAACCAACTTTGTAGAGTTGTTACGTAGGTGAAATGAAGTGATAAACACATTGTACTTGATAAGTGATTTCTACCATTATTGGTTTTCTCAAAGACAAAGCAGGGTTTCTCAACCTTAGCACCATCTTGTGCAGGATAATTCTTTGTTGTCGCTGAGTACCATATGTACCATGGGATGCTGAGCAGCCTCGCTGATCTCTTTCCACTTGGAACCTCCGTCCCCCTACTTGTGATACCAAAGATGTTTCCAGACCGATTTGGTTATGATCGCCTATGACAAGGTACTTTGGAAAGTCTGATGTCAGATTTTCCCCCTTGATCCAAAATGGTATAGAAGTTGGAATGAATGGGTGACTTTCATTTACTATTACCTCCTGTATTTAGTGAAGAAATTCTGTAATGGTAATATGTACTCATTCATTCAATTGATGATTTTATTAATACTTAAGCCAAGCTGTCTGCTACTTCCTCTTGCTTGAGTTCAACTAGCATTAATTGCTTTGGGGTGGACTTTGAAAATAATAGGAGTAATGCTCTCCTGTGACTCCAAATAGTACTAGAAAACTCAAATCCAAAGAGAATCATAAAAATCTTAAGAGTAAGTTGCAAAAGGTAACCTCATTCCCAACAAACTGAAAAAAAAGTTAGTTTTGTTTGCCATTTTAACCTCCATAAATCTGTTTAAAAAATTTGTTTCTCAGAGGGATGAAGAGAAAATTTCCAACTTCTCCTAGAAAGTCTGGCATCTTTAACATAGGCATAGTAGAAATAAAAATATATGTATTTGGTACTGATTCTGGGATAAAGATATTAGTCACATTAAAAATAATGCTTATAGTGAACTTTATGGTACTTAATATGTACCAGCTTCTATTTCTGTATTAATTCTCTTCTGTATTATTCTCTCTTCTCAGAATAATCCTATGAGGTAGGTTCGGTCTTGGTGGCATCTCTCTCTGCATTTTATGGACAAGGAAACCAAAGCCAAAAAAAAAAGTAACTTGCCCACATTTACTTCACTATTAAGTGGCAGCTTATATAACCTCATTTCTATGAATTCTAAGACTTGATTCTCAAGACCTTGGGTTGGCAGATCACAGCCAGTGGGCAGACATCTGGCCCCCTGCTTATTTTTGTTAATAGCATTTTATTAACACAGCTCTACTGTTTGTTGACTTGCTGTCTGTGGCTGTTGTCTTGCTATAGTGGCAAAGTTGAGTGGGTACGACAGAGGCCGTGTGGCCACCATCTGGGTTCTTTACAGAAAAAGTGTGCCCATTCCTGCCCAAGATCAAGACTGTTCTCACCCACTGATGTAGTCCACAAGGGTAGGAAAATGAAAGAAATCATACTTCTGTTAACTTTTAAATAGGAGTTAGCTAACATTCATCTTACACATTGAAGGTCAAAGTATTTGGTGTCATTCTTAGAGTTACGGTGGATGTCAAAGTGTTTATAGGCTGCATCTCTTCTTCAGGGCATTCCCAGCAGTTCTTTCTGGGAGAGGGGAAAGGAATACATAGAGTTAAATATGTGAAAAACGGGAGAGAGCTTGGCAAGACACATAGAGAGACACTTGTCGGTGAGTGTGTAATTAAGGCACTGCAGAAATGGGAATGGGTGTGGATAGAATTGCTTTACAAAATGGGCTTCAACTCCTTGCAAAATTTGAAAATCGCCCTCTTCAGGTTTCCATTCTTCTTCGGGCTTTTCTGCAAGAGCTTCAGAATAGAAACTGATGGCCTTTTTTTTTTTTTTTGGAAAGTAAATGGCAGCCTGAAGGGTGGATCTTTATAACACCATGGCTCAAGGTTGGGGGAGGGAGAGACAAGAAATGAGTTTCTTTTGTCAAATCAGAAATTATGCAAATTTTACAAAAAGTATTAGAGGAAATGTGTAAAGCTTTAATTGGTTTTATGGTTTTATCGCTTTCTTTAAAAGGTTACTTTGTGAGCATTACCCTCTGCTGAAAATTGTAGACACTTCCTGAAGTTTAATGAGATCTTTTAGTAAAAGCAAAACAAATGTGACTCTTCAATATTTTCAAGAGACGATATTTTTTTGGGTTAAAAGTATGTTACGGGAGGCTTCATTTACCAGGAGGATTCACTCCACCACACAAGCGCTTCTTTATCTGAAATTACTATGAGCTGCAGCAATAAGGCTTTCTGCTCACACCTAATTCACGGAATACTTATTTAGTATATATTAAATCAACGGTGGCCTAATTTTTTTGGCTCCTTTATTACGCTGACTTTTACTTAATGTAGAAATGCTTTATAATTATACTTCTGTCCCTTGGTAAAACTAACACTGTGCATTGCATTCTTATTATTGACAACTCCTCAGTGCTTGTGAGTGAAGGATTCTAGCCACTCTCTTGAATTGGTTATTTGCAGTTTCTATTTATGGTTGAGGGGGGGACTCATCAAAACTGATCTTGTGTAGATCAAAACAGAAATAAAAGTGCAGAAAGGTTTGTTTCAGCAGAGATTTTTTCCTTTGCCTCCCTTCCTCTGGAATTGATGGATGGTGTTTGTAGTTCAGAGCTTGAGATGTTACGGGTCGCTCACTGAGACCCAGAATGGAGTCAGAAGGACCAGTTCCAAACAGAGTGGCGTGCTCGGGTGCTTGTCTCGTTACTGAGAGGCTGGGAGGAAAGCTCATAGTAGCGACAGCACAGTGACACCTGCTGCCTGCCCGTGGCTGTCAGCGTCTTCAGGAACCTCCAGTCCTGTTCTTCTCACGCCCGTTACAGCCTGACCACCACAGTTAATTGCAGTTCTGTGTCTATTTCAGATAGTCAGTCTATTAAAAAGTTTACTAAGAGACCCCGGTACCTACAGTATACTGTTGAATGTATGAGTGTTTGGACTGTTTCTTCTTTGAATCAAGGAATTTGCTGCTTATAATCAATTACATCGTATAGGTTTATCACACACAACATTTTATAGAACATGTAACTTTTTTGAGGTATGTGCCCTTCATTGCTGCAAAAATTAGACAGACTGGTACAGATTGAGAAGAGACGTGTCATGTCCTGGCATCGCAGGTGACTGGTTGGCAATGAAGAGGTGGCAGGTGGGGCTGGGAGGTCCCATGGGCCAGAAGGTGTTTAGTCTGGGAATGAGTGCAGGGGTGTGTGGCCGCTCCTGCTGGCGAAGGGGCAGCTTGATAAGGTGCTTAAAGCCTTAGTCCTGGAGTCCAGCCGACCTAGACTTCTGTCCCAAACCCAGCTCACTGGCTTGTTTGACCTTGGGCAACTTTATTCAACTCCTTTCAGCATTAGTTTCTATTTCAGGCCATTTGGGCTGCTGTAACAAAAATATCATCAACCAAGTGGCTTATGAACAAGTTTATTTCTCACAGTTCCGGAGGCTAGGAAGGCCAGGTTCAAGTTGCTCTGTGGCATATGGAATCTTCCTAGACCAGGGAACAAACCGGTATCCCTTGCAGTTGCAAGGCAGATTCTTAATCACTGGACCATCAGGAAAGCCTTGGGGTCTCAGTTTTAAGGGCACTAATTTCAATCACAAGGGCTTTGCTCTCCTGGCTAAATCCTCCTCCTGGTTGTCCTACTACCATCACTCTGGGGGTTAGGATTTCAATATAAGACTTTGGGGGGGGGGACACAAACACTTAGAGCATAGTCTCCTTGTCTCTTTGTTGGGGTTAAATACCTGCCTCATAAAGCATCTTGGGACAGTGTTACTAATGAAAAACTATATGGGGTCTGCTTTGCAGTAAATGCTCTCTAAACGTTAGCTTTTTAAATTTGAAGGATTGGGACTCAAGTCTGTAGGTTTGTGGCTAATCTTCAAATACTTGGGAAGACCCACAAGGGGGTTGACTTATCCTAAAATCAAGTTCTTGAAATTCTTTCAGGCCAGCAAGGTGTCATGTAAGGCTGCTAAAGAATTAACTCATTCTCAGTGGTCTCAAAATGTCACCATGCCTTTCAGATATGCCAAAGTTATTCTTAAGAACACCTTGCTTGGGAGGAGTGCGTTTTGTAATATTTGTTTAAATTATTTTACAGAGCTTTGCGGACTTGTAATCTGTGTTCAAAACAGTATTATCTGCCCCCATATTGATCAGCATCACATCTTTTACTTGCTTATCTCTGCTTGCCATATGGTCAGAATCCAAAGCTAGACCTTGAGGAGACGCACTAACTCATTAACCTCTCTGACGTGAAATATAAACCTTCCTGAAGGGGACTGGCTGTGAGAGACGGAGTATTTAAAATCTCTTTCAGAGTTCCCGAGTCTGCGTGTTCCTGAGTCCCAGTCAGAGGCATTAGCCTTAGTGAAATTCTCATGCAGCAGGCACAAATTTGTGACGGGTGGGTCTGTGCTGCCAGTTAAGAATGGTTGCTTTGTTTTTTTGAGACATAATTAAGTAGAACAGCAGAGAAGACCCTCTCCTTGACGTTTTTTGTTCTCATTGTGGTTGTTGAAATCTCAGCCTTCTCTGGACTCGCCCTTAACCTGGGGGAGATATGAAGGAAAACCCTGGAAAAGTGGAAGAATTGGGCCAGGTTAAGGCCAGTTCAATTGACTCCAGCTGAGAACATGATGGTCTCCAGGCTGAAATGGGATCCTCGAGAGACTTAGATGTTCATGGGAAGCCATTTTTTTCTCAGTGGTTGACTATTGTTTGAGGTCTTAGAGTTTTCCTTCATGTGGGATGAAAGCTTTGCAGAGAACACTATTTCTTAGAGCACCTCATGGTTTGAAGAATGAAAGTTATCAGTGTGTCTGTGTACATCACTCAGTTGCCTCCTACTGCGTACGTAAAGCAAAAGTTGTCCCTGCTTCTAAAGCCAATTCTTCCTTTCTCAAAGGAACTAAAATTTCTGTGGAGTCATGGCCTCGTCAAGGTTCTTTCTAAAACTCTGAATTTTGGGGTAAATAACCAAGAACCTGAATGATTCCATGGGATAAAAGACTAGATGTGAGACTTTTCAAAGGTGGGATCCCATTGTGATATTTCAGCCTGCTAAATGAGGGCAGTACATGATAAAAATGTTGCTATGTGGGCATGCTCAGTCATGTCAGACTCTTTGCAACCCCATGGACTGTAGCCCGCCATGCGCCTCTGTGCATGGGATTTTCCAGGAAAGAACACTAGAGCAGGTTGCCATTTCCTGCTGTAAGGGATCTTTCAAACCCAGGGACTGAACCGTCATCTCCTGTGTCTTCTACATTGACAGGTGCATTCACTGAGCCATCTGGGATAATTCAGCATTGAGTGCAAACTTGGCTTTAGGTATCAGACTGAGTAGAAAGTAAAACCTCATGAGTGATCATCTTCTTAAATGTGGAACTCTGAAATAGCACTTGACTGGATGGGAAATGTTGACTTGCGTAGAATGATCTGGATACTGATTCCTGTTACCTCCTCTTTCAGTGTTGGGTTTTACTATTACCTTATGTAGCTAAAGCCAGAATTTATTGTTGTTGTTTCATTGCTAAGTTGCTAAGTCACGTGCAGCTCTTTTCAACTCCATGGACTGTAATCCACCAGGCTCCTCCATGAATGGAACTTCCCAGGCAAAAATATTGACGCGGGTTGGCATTTCCTTCTCCAGAGGATCTTCCTGATCCTGGAATTGAACCCGAGTCTCCTTCATTGGCAGTAGATTCTTTACTGCTGACCTACCACGAAGTGTAAATGCATACTCTATTTTTCTTTTTTTTTAAATTAATTTTTATTAGAATGTAGTTGTTTTATGATGTTGGATTAGTTTCTGATGTACAGCAGAGTGAATCAATTATACATATACATGTACCCACTGGTTTTTAGATTCTTTTTCCATATAGGTTCATATAGTATTAAGTACAGTTCCCCTGTGCTATACAGTAGGCTCTTATTAGTTACCAATTTTATATACACTAGCGTGTATATATGTGTCAGTCCCAATCCCCCAGTTCTCCCCCATCCTTTCCCCTCTGTAACTATAAATTTGTGACTCTCTTTCTGTTGTGTAAATAACATACACTATTTTTATGGAGTAGAGGTAGAAAAGAGTCCTCATTCTTCCAAAAAGTTAGATTGATGTGGTGCTGGTGTCTGTTTATTTAGCGCCTCTTTGTTGCACACCTGTTTGTTGAATTGGTTGCAAATGAATTTAAAATAATTTTATCTTGACCTTTAATTTCCTTTTTGCAGTTTCTCTGTCACCTTGTATGAAGTAGTTGGAGAAGTCCTGGAGTGTCTTTCAAACTCTGAATGGGAATGACTGTTTAGAAGCTGCCAGCTAGTGTCACTAGGTGATAATTCTCTGTGTGTGTGTCATGGTTACAGGCTGCTTTTTTTTCCCCCCTCTAAAAGAACAATTATATTCAAGAAATTTTCTGGCACATTTAAAAACAGCTGGGTGAAAGTCATTTTAAATCCCCAAATCCAACACATTAGTTCTTTTATGCATTTAATTAAGCAGAAGTTAAAATAAATTAGAACAGAAGACATTCAGTGCTGATTGTTGAATCAACAAAGCAAGAAACAGCCTAGCATTACCCTACCACAGATGTCTGTCACTCAGCACTGTTGCCCTATAAATTTGCATCAACTCTTAACATTTTTTGAATAATGATTTCTTTTCTAGTAAAAACTGGCACGTGATGTATAGGAAGCAAGGTTATTTATACAAACTTCATGTCTGCGTTTGCGTTCTTGCCTGCGTACTTGCGGTTTTTTTCCCGCTTATAATACCTTTACATTGCTGGGTCCTTTTTGGGTAGGGGAGGGGGAGACTAACCTAGAATGGTAAGGTTTGGAAGACTTAGCAGATACATAAATAAGATATATCAGTACATTTGGATTATTATTAGTGGAGACGACTGCTGAGATTGTTTCCTTTTTAGTATTAAAATATTCTTAAGGACAAGATGAGTTTGAGTTTGAGTTTATAATGTAAGTACTGTATGATTGGTTCATTTAGGAGTAGTTGATTAAAAACATACCATCTGGAAACTTAGCCCTATATTCTCCTCACCCATAGCTATCAGTGTTACCATTTGGATGACATTTACTTTTTTTTCCTAATATGTATGTACTTTTGACTTTTTAAAATACAAGATTATGCTTTATAGGCAGCCTTAAATTACCTTTTACCTCCATTTAGTAGAGTTTCACAGTTGATATGTTGATATATTGCCTTTCAAATAATTGAGGGGCACCATGAGGGTATGTCTAGTGTTTCTGCTGAAATAAGATTTAGGCTTGATTTTTCAAAAACTTTCTTCAGCTGGGTAATGGGTACATAGAGATTTATTATACTCTTATTTTGCACAAATTTTGAGTTTTCTTTAATAAAATAACTTGTGTGTGTGTGTTAGTCACAAACATCTTCCCAGGTCTACAGATGAACAGTGCCATCATTCATTCATTTGAACCACATGTGATACTGTTAACAGCATGGACCCTAATTTGTAGCATAGTTATAATGTAACCATCACTGACTTGTTAGATCACAGTTTTAGGGTCATTCTTGGAAATGGATGCAAACTTGTTTGGCCATTCTCTTAAGAATTTGTTGGTTAAAATTTTTTTTTTCATTAATCACCAAGGAATCTTAAGTTCTGATAACTATAAAGATGAGCACCAGAAATCTTTATTTAGAAAGGTTAATAAAGTTTATGTTCATTGAAAGGACTGATGCTGAGGCTGAAACTCCAATACTTTGGCCACCTCATGTGTAGAAGTTGACTCATTGGAAAAGACTCTGATACTGGGAGGGATTGGGGGCAGGAGGAGAAGGGGACGACAGAGGATGAGATGGCTGGATGGCATCACCGACTCCATGCACAAGAGTTTGGTTGAACTCTGGGAATTGGTGATGGACAGGGAGGCCTGGCGTGCTGCAATTCATGGGGTCACAAAGAGTTGGACACGACTGAGCGACTAAGCTGAACTGAACTGAACTTGTGTGTACATGGGTGATTGAGAATTCAGAGTGAGGAATATCATGTGTTCCATGAACCTCAAAGTTAATTTGGGTAAGAATATATTGTAGCGACTTTCCTGGTGGCTCAAACTGTGAAGAATCCGCCCCCAATGCAGGAGACCCTGGTTTGATCCCTTGGTCAGGAAGATCCCATAGAGGACATGGCAGTCCACTCTGGTATTCTTGCCTGGGAAATCCCATGGACAGAGGAGCCTGGCAGGCTACCGTCCATGCAGTTGCAAAGAGTCAGACATGACTGAACAACTAAGAATGGCTGGTGGGTTGGTGGGTGAGAAGTCACCTTGCAAAGGATGTGGGTTTGATTCCTCATCAGGAAGCTAAGACCCTCCCATGCCCCAGGGCAACTAAGGTCACGAGGCACAACTAGAAAGAACCCTGCATGCCACAGCGAAGATTCCACTTGCCACAGCTAAGACCTGACTCAGCCAAAAATAAATATTATAAAAAGAATATTAATTACTACTTCATACATGAGCTTAAATATGGGATAGATTCTGTGCTATATACGGTACTTGTTCATCCAACTGAATCTTCACAGTGGGCTCAGAGGCAGTTTCTAGTCTTCGCGTTTTTCAGATGAGAAAATGAAGCTTAGAGTGGTAAAGCAACCTGCTCAGTGAAGGCAACCCTGCTAAATACAGATGTTTGAACACTATGCGTGCATGCATGCCAAGTCGGTTCAGTTGTGTCTGACTCCGTGGGACGCTGTGGACTGTAGATTGCCAGTGTCCTCTATGCATGGGATTCTCCAGGCAAGAATACTGGGCGGGTTGCCATGCCCTCCTCCTGGGGATCTTTCCGATCCAGGGCTCGAACCTGCATCCCTTATGTCTGCTGCAAGGGCAGGCAGAATCTTTATCAGTAGCACCACCTGGGAAGCATGTAGTCAACCCGTTTAGTAGTCTGAATCAAAATCTCAGTGGATCTGTGGTGAAGGTTTGGTTGATGTGTATTTACTTACTAATTATAATGTATGCAAATAGAGTGCCCTGGATGTTAGCCCTGGGATTACCTGTCTAAAAGTTTCTTTCGTATTCATGCCTCAGTTGCTAAATCTTACCCTCATTCCATTGTCATTCTCTCTTGATTTGGAATAAATCTGACTTCTAAAGTGCAGGGTCCCAGAGTGGTAAAGCGACTTGCTTGTGTGTTAGCAGTTTCCGAAAACTGGCAGCCCCCTTTGATGTGGAAGACCTAGGACAGACATCAGTTATAAACAGTGTTTATGATTACTGGGCCATGCGATGGGAGGGGAAGGGAAGTGACTGGCGGAGTTTTGAAAGGTAGCTTCTGTTCAGCAATTTCTCCGAATTAAAATTTATGAAGGCTGTTTGGGAAATTCAATACCCAGAGGTACAGACACCTTGTTTGGAAACATTGCTAGCAGTGCACAGGGCCTGAGCAGAGCCTCATGTAGGGCAAATGGGATGCTTAATCATCATTAGACATAGGGTGCAGGCCAACTGGTCCACTGGGGCTGTGGCTGGGAGTAGCTGAGTCCTCTTGAGCAGCTTCCAGTCATCGTTATGCCAAAGCCATGACCGCCCCAGAGCTGAACGAACATGGATGATACATGTAAAATACCTGTCTTTTTGAAAACCAGTAGCTGTGAAAACCATTGAAAATACCTGACAGGGTAGCCTGGTGAGTTTTTAAAAATGGATGAAGGGGTAAATAAATGTTCATGTTTGCTCCAGGGAAGAAGTCATCAATGTGTGTTAAAACGATTGCTCAGTAGTCTAGCTCTTTACAGATAAAGTTGTCTGAGCGCACAGAGAGAGAGTCAAGAAAGGGAGGAGCCAGGTGGGATTAGAATTGTCAAGTACAGCCTGATGGGATTTCCCTGCATCCTCATCTTCATTTTGAAAGAAATTATGTCCGTTGTAGCTTTCCCCTTTCTCTTTGGGTCTCTGAGCTTTCTAGCTCAAGGTATCATTCAACAAGAGGGACACCGCCGAAATAAAAAGTTCACTGACTCAGAACCCAAAGTGCATCTCCCATCTGGGCTTCCAAGTTTCATACTTTGTCATCCCATGTTTTCAGAAAAAAATCTCCTGAGCTATTTTGCAATCCTGTTATAACCACGTGCCACCCCTAAGTTACGGATGCCTCTGAATGTCCACTCTTCAATACAAATCTCTGTATTAGATTTTTGTTTCCTTTTTCTTACTCATATACTTTTCTGGAATAGTGTCCTTCTTTTCTCCCCCTTTAATGAAGACAATCATCGCTAAGTTTAAATGACTAGGAGAAGGAGAGATATTCACAAGGACCCGATACTCACCAGGCTGAGGTGGTTGTACAGTCTGATAGAAACACTGCAAGACTGTGCCATAGTCAAATTGGATACTCTGGAAAGCTTGCTGCCTTAGGGATGGACGTGTATGAAAAGTCCCAAACGGGTACATTAATTGATTTTGATTACATGACTCCAAAGCTTGAGCGTTTCAAACTGTTTTTAAGCTAATGGCTGCCGCATTTGGTAAGGGATCCAACTGTGCATTGAGTTCATTATAAAAGGAGCTCTTGATAACTCATCAGGACGACAGGATGCGTGCTAGGTTTTTTGAGGAGTTGTTTAGTTTCAGTGGAGTTTGCATTGTTTTTCCTTAAAAGATTCTATACACTTTGCACCCCTGCCACCAGCCAAATGAGAGTGACTGTGGTTGGCACTCGAAGAACCTTTAACAGTGTGGTCGCAAAGTTTCCTCGTTCGATTCCAGCTAACCTCTGTAATCAGAGGTTCACTAGGTTTAATCGAATTTGATGGAAAGTTTAGCAAGATCCCCAGGAGAAGTAAAAATCCTTGACACGTTGCCCCCTTCATCTTGTCCCACTTTTCCTCAACTGCCCCACTACTGGAACATGTTCTCAATTTCGATTGTCCCCTCAAGCAATGTACTAATTAGACATTACAATTTCCCAGCCTCTCAATCCCAAAGCAAAACTGATGAACACAGCAAACCAAAGCATTCGGGCTAGAAAAGAACAAAGACGTGCCTGCTGCAGAGATTTGAAGCTGGAGTCAATAGTGGGAACCTGAGTAGGGTGACCATATGTCCCGATAATGCCAGCTTGTCCTGGTGTCATCATTAACAGTCTCTCTTCTTCACACTCAAAGGCATCCTGTTTTAGCTAATTACTTGGTCATCATAGGAAAGGGTGAGGGTGAGTGAATAGGCTGCCGGGGGGTGTATGGATGGGTCCTCATCTTGGGGGGCGGTGTGTGGTGGTAGCTGGCACTCTTATCGACCAGCACTGCCCTGGCTGGTTGTGTGCCCAGGGCTGCCCAGTTGAATCTCAAGAGAAGTCAGAAATCTGGATTTTTAGGCAAAGCTTTGAAAGCTTTTCAACTGTTGGCAGTTATTTAGCTTTATAATTAATTTTCATTAATTAAAATTATTCAGCTTTATAAGAAACTGTGGGGCAGGCAAAATATGTGGGTGACCCATTGGCTGCTTTTGAAGAAAGTCCTCTATTTCCTTCAAAAACCGAAAGGAAAACAAAGCAAAACTCAGGAAACCACAGACACAGGTGATGAAGAGGGAAAAAAGACATGGATAGATACCAGCCTCTAATATGGGATTCATTGGTGAGCAGACTTTTCCTTTGCCTATTTCTGATTATTAGCTTCTGGTACAAAAGTGCTAGGTGGCAATGACTAGAGATGCAGGATGCTGTAGAATAATACTGGTACCCGCGTGGCTTTGGTGTCTATGTATAACCTGCTGGGTGGTGGAAATTTGTACATGGCACATGTCTGGGGCATCATGGAATGTGTTTAATGGGAAATAAGAGTGGAATAGAAATCATTATTTTTCAAATGTGGCCATGGCTTGTAGGTCGTGAGTTTTTGTTTCTTTCCACAACGTGTTTTAGGTGAACAGCTTTGATTTTGTGTCCGGTTGAGTTAATCGTATATCTTTATGTTCTTAGGAAAAAAAAAAAAGTGTAGTAATGTCCCGGCATCCCTGGAGCCATTTCTGTCTTTGTGAAATAGGCGATTTAAGGTCTATCCCATCCTAAAAGCTTTTAGCCTGTGAAAAGCTTCTTTTCTTGCTTTTAAAACCTGTACTCTATGTTTAGAATAAATGGCATTCCTGGATCTGTTAAATAGGCAGTTAATAATGCCATAGAAGCTGCCCATTGTACAGCCAACCGTAAAACTTGCTCCGAGGGCAGGACATGTATTGGAATATTCTGTAATAATCAAATGCTGAAACATTACAATCAGCCGTGACCCTACAATCTGCATTCTTAATTGCAGTCTTCATTTACAGTGCAGTATTGATCTACTTTTAGTAGTTTGTCCTGAAGGTTGACTGGATTTCGGTAATCTATTCATGTCAGCGTGCCTGCTAGGACCAGCTTTAATTCAGCTCCTTAGGGGCATCCTTGTCATAGGGATAAGTCTAGGTTTGTTTCACCTTGATGTATTTCCTAATATATGTTTCGTTCTCTGGATAGTTTTTCATTCCTCTTTTATAAAAGGTGGATTGTAAGCACTCACGCCCCATGTAGTTTTTTTATTCACTTACGGCTGTGCTGAGTCTTCGTTGCTGCGTGAGCTTTTCTCTGCTTGTGGTGAGTGAGCGCCTCTCTCTAGTTGCACTGCATGGGCTTCTCATTGTGGCGGCTTCTTGCGTTTCGGAGCACAGGCTCTCGGGCGGTGGGCTTCAGGGGTTGCGGCACACAAGCTCAGTAGTTACAGCTCGAGGGCCCCAGAGTGCTCAGACTTCAGTAATTGCCTTGGGCTCTAGCGGGCAAGCTCAATAGTTTGCACTAAACCTGGTCACAGGTTTAGTCACTCTGCAGAGTGTGGAACCTTCCCAGGATTGAAGCCCTGTCCCCTGCAGTGGCAGGTGGATTCTTGTCCCCTGTACCACCATGGAAGTCTGAGTTTGTTTTTTTAATGAGGCATAAAAGAACATAATAGGTATCAAATAAATGGTAGCTGTTTTGATTTCTCTTACCCCAGATTTAACTTTCTTTCTTTTTTAAATCTTGAGTTTTGAGTTAATGATTTTGTTGACCAGCGAGGAGAGTTAAAAAAGGATGCTGATTTCATTTTCTTGATTATTGAAATATGAGCTAGTAATGAAAATAAGCAGAACATATTAAGAAGAGGTGGCAAGAATACACAGAAGAACTGTACAAAAAAGATCTTCATGACCCAGATTCCTAGACATCTTGGAATGTGAAGTCAAGCGGGCCTTAGGAAGCATCAACCCGAATAAAGCTAGTGGAGATGATGGAATTCCAGTTGAGCTATTTCCAGTCGTAAAAGATGGTGCTGTTAGAGTGCTGAAATCAATATGCCAGCAAATTTGGAAAACTCAGCAGTGGCCACAGGACTGGAAAAGGTCAGTTTTCATTCCAATTCCAAAGAAAGGCAATGATAAAGAATATTCAACTTGCTGCACAATTGCACTCTTCTCACACTCTAGCAAGTAATGCTCAAAATTCTCCAAGCCAGGCTTCAACAGTCCATAAACTGTGAACTTCCAGATGTTCAAGCTGCATTTAGAAAAGTCAGAGGAACCAGAGATCAAATTGCCAACATTTGCTGGATACACCAAAGCCTTTGACTATGTGGATCACAACAAACTTTGAAAAGTTCTTCAAGAGATGGGAATACCAGACCACTTGACCTGCTTCCTGAGAAATCTGTGTGCAGGTCGAGAAGCAACAGTTAAAACTGGATATGGAACAACAGACTGGTTCTAAATCGGGAAAGGAGTATGTCAAGACTGCATATTTGTTACCCTGCTTATTTAACTTACGTGCAGAGTACATCATGCGAAATGTCAGGCTGGATGAAGCGAAAGCTGGAATCAAGATTGCCAGGAGAAATATCAATAACCTCAGATACGCATATGTCACCACCCTTACGGCAGAAAGCAAAGTGGAACTAAGCCTCCTGATGAAAGTGAAAGAGGAGAATGAAAAAATTGGCTTAAAACTCAACATTCATAAGATCTTGGCATCCAGTCTCATCACTTCATGGCAAATAGATGGGAAAACAGTGGAAACAATGAGAAACTTTATTTTGGGGGGCTTTTGGGCTCCAAAATCACTGCAGATGGTGACTGCAGCCATGAAATTAAAAGACACTTGCTCCTTGGAAGAAAAGCTATGACAACTTAGACAGCATATTAAAAAGCAGAGACATTATTTTGCCAACAAAGGTCCATCTACTCAGAGCTATGGTTTTTCCAGTAATCATGTATGGATGTGAGAGTTGGACTGTAAAGAAAGCTGAGCCCCAAAGAACTGATGCTTTTGAACTGTGGTGTTGGAGAAAGCTCTTGAGAGTCCCTTGGACTACAAGGAGATCCAACCAGTCTCTTCTAAAGGAAATTAGTCCAGAATATTCACTGGAAGGACTGATGCTGAAGGTGAGGCTCCAATCCTTTGGCTACCTGATGAGAAGAACCGACTCACTGGAAAATACCCTGATTGTGGGAAAGATTAAAGGTGGGAGGAGAAGGGGACAAAAGAGGATGAGATGGTTGGATGACATCACCAACTTGATGGATGTGAGTTTGAGCAAGCTCTGGGAGTTGATGATGGACAGGAAAGCCTGGTGTGCTGCCATCCATGGGTTCACAATGAGTTGGACATGACTGAGGGACTGAACTGAACTGAATGAAAACAAATGACATGAAATTTAAAGGATGATTGAAATTCAAATATAGACTGTGAATTAAGTTATGGCAATATTTAAATTTCCTGAATTTGATAGTTGTACTATAGTTATGTAAGAGAATGTGCCTATTCTTAAGAAATGTACTGATGTGTTCGGGGTTGAAGGGATATGATGCCTGCAGCTTGCTTTCAGATGGTTGAGGTAAAAAATGTGTATGTAGAGAATATGAAGCAGGTGCCGCTAAATGGTGACAATGATGGGTGTGGGTGAAGAATGTATAGGAGTTGTTTGTTCTATTCAAAGTAAAATTTTTTTTTTTAAACGGTGAGGCGGTGAAAAAAACATATAAGTGGGACTTATTCACCAGGTAAACCTACTGGTTCAATTAAGTTCTCTTAGAGCCTCCCATCCGAAAGTGGTTTCTACAGTAAACCCTTGTTTATCTTATATGTGATAGTGTATATCTGCTAATCCCTTACTCCCAATATGTCCCCACTTTCCCCCTTTCTCAGTTGTGTCTGATTCTTTGTGACCCTGTGGACTGTAGTCCACCAGGCTCCTCTTTCCATGGGATTTCCTAGGCAAGCACACTGGAGTGGGTTGCCATGCCCTTCTCCAGCGGATCATCCCGATCCAAGTATTGAACCCGAGGCTCCTACGTTGCAGGTGGATTCTTTACTTTCTGAGCTACAGAGGAAGCTGTATATTAGTATTATTAGTATAATAATCTCTAGATCCATCCATGTTGCAGCAGATGGCATTGTTTCATTCTGTTTGATGGCTGAGTAGTATCCCATTGTGTTTTTATACACACACCCCTCCCCCCATCTTTTTCCACAGCACAGGCAGCTATAGTCAATCTCTTATAATAACCTTAATGGAAAAGATTCTGTAAAAGAATATATATGTATGTGTAACTGAATCAAACATTACTGTTAACCAGAAAGTAACACAATATTGTAAATCAATTATACTTCAATAAGAAAAAAAAAAAAAGTGAGTTTCTTCCTGTTAGAGAGTTTTCTGATCTGCTTTCCTTTCCTACCCTTCAGTTCTTCACTCCCGGGTATGGTTATTTGAAAAGCGGAACTTCTTTGCCCAGTGGTTAATGTTCCTGCTGTTTCATTTCCAACTCCAAATCATAGTCTTTTGTTCCTGACATTATAATCATCACCACAAGTGGCTAATTGTGATGTCACAAACAGGGGATTATGACTCAAATGAGGAAAAAACAGCAGGGGTGGATTAATTTCTAAGCAACGAAGAAGATTCTGTTTGGTGCAAATGCCCCAGGGTAATAAAATTGAAAACCAGAAAAAGGCAAGAGGAAGACAAAGCTGAACATATGTGATCTATTAGCCAAATTGCCTTTGAGTGGAAAGCTTTTTTCCCCCTCTTCCCCTCCTTACTTAATTTTCCATGTGGTGTGAATAGCTCCTCTATGGCAGATAAATGGATTTGTTTTTAGGTCTAACGAAGCTCAAGGTGTCTTGCTGACTAATTACAGGGATGTCACACCTGGGCTGAAAAAGTGAGTCATTACGGAGCCATCGAGGTGTGTTTATTTTCTGTAAAGTGGAGTTGCTCTTTGCAGTCTGCATCGGAAAAGTCGGGCTATAAAGATGAATACAATGGCTTCAGACAGCTGGGCTGAGCATTGACAGCCTCCCCAATCTGGAAGCCTGGGCGCTTATGGCCATAGCAGAATGAGAAGGACACCCGTCGCTCAGGCTCAGGACAGTTTTCTGAATGGGTGACATGTAAATGAAGCGGTGATAACAGCTGTTGCTATGGATTGGCCTAGAATTAGTAGTCAATTCTCCGTGGAACTGTAATTTTCAGTTCCAAGTCAAGGATGTATTTTTTTCCCCTTTTAGGAAATGTGTGGTTCCCATGCTTTTTGGTTAACCAACATCCAAATTCTACTGCAAATGACAGTTAACAGCTCCTTTATCCCTGGGGTTGTTTGGCTGTCTCAGGAGTAGTCTTGAAATTTGCGGCCTTTTTAAAAACCATGGTTTCAGTAGCCAAACTAAACTGGAAATCCCTTTGAATTTTTTTTCTTCCCCCTCATCAGAGGACATCATGTTCCCTTCTCCCGTCTGTTATGGTCCGTTGTGCTCTTGGAGCCCTCTCTCCAGTTAGGACTTAACCCTCTTCTGAATTTTGGAAGCTTTCTTGAAAAACACCGAGGAAAGAGTTGAGGTTCTGGTTTGGCATCAAGTGAGCAAATAAACCCACATTTTAAAAACATGGTAAATTTAGTTACAAGAAAGACTTCCTATTTGAGTCTAGGCATTTAATAATAACCTTGCTGCACAAAGTAGGAATTATGTGATTATTATCTTGGGGTTGTGATTAGAATATGTTGTTATGTTGGTGACGTTTACAAATGTCGCAACTTCATCCGTGGTTTAGATGAGACTGCTCCGTGGTACCAGCAGACACGGCATGACTTGGTCTTGTCCACACTGTTGTGACGTTCTCCGGGGTAGAACAGCCATGAGGAACCAGGCCTCCACTTGCCACTGTTTTCTCCTGACTTCTGGAGTGATTGGAGATGTTTTCTGGATTTTTCAGAGTAGCTCAAACAGAACGGTTGCTTTCTGTCTTATGAGGCCATGCCATCTGCCCTGATTCTCACATGGGTGTGCGGTTGGGGTGTGGGGGCAGGGGTGGTTTTACCTGCTGTTTCCCGATTAGCATACTGTGGTCAGCGTGCGGGGCTGTGTCTGTGTGTGTCCTTCAGGAAGGGGCCGGCTGTTCTTTGAAGTGAACCTACGTTTAGTTTTGCCTTGGAGGATTTTGTTTGGAGCATTTAAGGCTCTTCAAAAATATAGTCATTTGAGTGTGGGTTTTCTGTGAGCCAGTAGTTACCCCATTCCAGAGACTTTAGGAAAAACACAGGAAACGTGTCCAAGTCCAGAGGGGCTCTCTCTGAATATGACAGGAGCTTCCAGACCTGGTTCCTATTGTGGGAAGTCTCACACCAAGTACTGCAGGAAATGAAGAGTCACAAAAGTGGTGGCCTCCCATCCGGGAGTGTTCGCAGCTCCAAGTGGGAACCCAAACTAGACCATGGGAAGCCTCTGAGAACAGGTTCAAAACCAAGAGTCAGCAAATGTGGATTAGTGTAGATTGCCTGTGAGATTCCAGGGACTTGCGGGTTTCAGTTTTTTTGAGAAGGATTCCTGGAGTAGCTGGGTTTGGGTGAGTGAAAGTGAAGTCGCCCAGTCATGTCTGACTCTTTGCGATCCCATACCAGGCTCCTCCGTCCATGGGATTTTCCAGGCATGAGTACTGGAGTGGGTTGCCATTTCCTTCTCCAGAGGGTCTTCCTGATCCAAGGATCAAACCTAGGTCTCCCACATTGTAGGCAGACCCTTTACCGTCTGAGCCACCAGGGAAGTCCCAGGGTTTGGGTACCAAGTTTTTAAAGATTTTGCAGAAGACAGTGAAGATGGTCACGATCTATGTCACCAGAGGTGTGAGTTCCTTCTCTGCTATTGACTGAGCCTGAGACACAGTATTTAACTTGTCTAGTCTTCTGGAGGTGATTCTCTCTCTCTCTCTCTCTCTCTCTCTCCCCTCTCTCATTTTGTCTGTTTCCCTGTTTGTACTCCCTCTCGTTCTCTTTCTTGAACGCAAGAGTACCTGCCTCCCCCGTAAGGTGATTTTGATGATTACTTGGGCCATTGCCTGTGATGAGTTGGGCAGAGTGCCTGCACTTATTAATTGAGAATTTGGCAGTATCGGTGGATGCAGAAAGTGGGCAAGATTGGGAAGCTGGCATGTATAAACAGGAGTGCTCATGAAGAAGGCTGAGACTGAGAGCCCTATTTTGGAGGGTGGGTTAGCTCGGTTAGAAAGGAAGATCTGATGAGGAAGGTGAGGAGGGTTTGGTGTAGATGGAGAAGGTACCCTTGATGAACCCAACAGGGTACCCTGTTCATGTCAGTTCAGGGGTATAGACGCTGAGCTCCTGGTGCAAGGAGTTCACAGCAGGAGAGAGGGAGTTACTTTGCAACAGATAAAGGGGCAGGAAGCAAGATTGATAGGGAGAGCCTCCGAACTCACTGCAGACCTGACACAGTGCCAGCCCTCCCCATGGGAAACTCGGGAGAAAAGCTGGCTCACTGTTTATTACATGAGTACAGCTTTGGGTGGAAATGACCAAGCCCCAGTACCCCCACCCTCTGTAGCCCCTTGTCTTGGCCCCTAAGTTGCTTGGATCTTGAAGGCATCTTGCAGCTGAGTAGCAAGTTTTTCCTTGACAGGGTTTCCAAGTGGCAGGCACCCCTTCCCAATCCTCCCTGCTCACTGTAGCTACTCTACTATCTATACTGGAGTCTCTGTTCTTAGTTTCCATCTTGTTTATCTCCTTCACAGGCTTTTATCATCAACTGTAATAAAAATTGTGTACACGTTATCTCTCCTACCAGAGTGTGGCCCCGTGCCTGTCTAACTGGTTGCCGGCACACCTTATGGGCACAGAGTGAGCATTTCTGGGCAGCCGGGCATTGAATGAGGTCAGGTGTCTTACTGCCATGCTCTCTGGGCTTGGAAGGATTACTTACCTGTTGTTGGACGCAGCCATTGGGAACTCTGGCTGAGCTTCAGGGGCCATGCTTTGTGGTTGTCTCGTTTAACCCTCCCTGCATTCCAGCATGGGGAGGGACCAGCTTGTAGTTGTTTAGTAGAAGGATACATGTGTGTGTGACCACTTTATGGAGGAAGAAACTGAGTTTAGAGAACTTAGATATTCAGACTCTCCAGGGTCACTCAGCTTAGGAGTGGCAGAGATGGGACTTCAGCTCTTTGTGCCCGCGAGTACTGTGATCTGCATTGCTCTGCTATCTTGAAGCAGCTGGGATTGGGAGTTAGTGGAAGGAAGTGAAGGAAGTTTTGGTCCACACCAGTCCCCTGAACCTCTCATTGTTCTCTATGCATGCATAGCTTTTTCGGATTGACCTCTGCTGGTGAGACTGTGGGGACTTGGGTAACCTGAGTTGTCACTAGCAGGGATTTGAGATTGGTATGGTTTCTGTGAAAGCATTAGGCGATATTCATCACCATTAAACATACACATGACCTTTTATCCAGCAACTCTGCCCCCAGGTGCATTTCCTGCATGTGATCTTCCACAAGTGCAAAATGACTAATTCCAGGGTGATTCATTGTAGCAGTCTTTGGACTTGAAGAGGTTTAGAAACAACCCGATAGCCCATTACTAGGGGCTGTTTGAGAAAATTGTTGTTGTTTACTCTGTCAGTCATGTCTGACTTTTGCGACCCCAGGGACTAGGCCGTGAGGCTCCTCTGTCCATGGGAGATCTCAGGCAAGAATACTGGAGTGGGTTGCCATTTCCTTCTCCAGGAGATGTTCCTGATCCACAGACTGAATGCACGTCTCCTATACTGGCAGACGGATTCTTTATCGCTGTGCCACTGGGGAAGCTCGTTTTATTAAATTGTGGTAAGCTAAATAATGGCATATGTGTCGCTGTTGAAATCAGTTAAGTAGCTCTATATGAATGGATACATATGTTTATCCAAATACCCGTATCTTTATTTCCCTGCATATCTTGTTAATTGGTGCAGGGCTGGGGGATGGAGGGGGGAAGCAAGGTCCATAACAGTACCTGGATTAGGTTACTTTTCCCTAGCATCTTGGTAGTAGGTGTTGCCATGAGGGATGTATTGGAAGGAGGTGAGGGAAGAAGAGAAAGTATCCACTGTCGATTTTGACTTTGACTTTTTAAATATATGTGTGTATGATCCATTCAAAAAACTTCAATTAAGAAATCTGCCCAAACTAACTAACCCAAAATGAATTAGGTATTGACCATTAGGACTAAAAAGAAATCATATAAAGTTGATCAGTTAGACATTGACATAAAAGGAAAGCTCCCTTTATTTCCTGTTGAAGGAAAAGCATCATGGAGATTTTCACCAAATTTGGAGGAAATACTGGGAATAATTCCACTTGAAAATCTTTTTATCTGGCTTGTCTGGAATTTGCTCTGGGAGACCTTCAGTGGCACTCAAACTGGAATGTAGCCATTTGCCAGGGTGCTCACAGACCCAGATTTGCAGTGGAGGGTCATGTGCTGTCTGTGTTAGCTCTGTTCAAGATAACAATGGTTAATTCCGGGCTGGGTGGGGACCATCCAGATGTGTCTCTCAAGACCATAAATAGACTTTGGGGTGGACATTAGGGAACCTGGCCTGACCTGAGTAGAGGTGGCTTTGGGACCCTTGTAGTTTTTTTTTTTAAATTTTAAAATTTCTTATTGAAGTATAGTTAATTTATACATATATATGGGGGGGAGCTCATTGGAGGGACTGGTGTTGAAGCTGAAACTGCAATCCTTTGGCCATCTGTTGCGGAGAGCTGACTCATTTGAAAAGACCCTGACGTGGGAAAGATTGAGGGCAGGAGGAGAAGGGGACGACAGAGGATGAGATGGTTGGATGGCATCACCGACACAATGGACATGGGTTTGAGTGGACTCTGGGAGTTGTTGATGGACAGAGAGGTCTGGTGCGCTGTGGTCATGGGGTCGCAAAGAGTCAGACACGACTGAGTGACTGAACTGAACTGAACTGATGGGGCTTCCCTGGGAGTTCAGCTGGTAAAGAATCCTCCTGCAATGCAGGAGACCTCAGTTCAATTCCTAGGTTGGGAAGATCCCTTGGAGCAGGGCATCACAACCCACTCCAGTGTTCTTACCTGGAGAATCTCCATGGACACAGGAGCCTGGCAGGCTACAGTCCATGGGGTTGGAAAGAGTCGGACACAACTAAATGACTGAGCACAGCACAGCGAAGCATGAAAGTGAAGTGAAGTCACTCAGTCGTGTATACATGAACATATACACACACACACACACACACACACACACTCAAATGTGTGTGCTGCAGTCCATGGGGTTACAAAGAATCAGACATGACTTAGCAGCTGAACAACAACAAAACATATACACACACACACACACACATTCTTTTAATACTCTTTTCCATTATGGCTTATTATAGAACCTTGACTATATCCTATGTGCTATACAGTAGGAGCTTCTGTGTTCCATCCTATATGTAAAAGCTTACATCTGTTAATCCCAATCTCCCGTGCTATCCCTCTCCCAGCCGCCTCCCCATTGGCATCCACCAGTCTGTACTCTGTGTGGGACCCTTTTGGAAGTTATTGGTTGATGTTACTTTTTCTCCCAAACAAAGTGACTGCAATGAAAAGAAAATGAAATCGTGAACTTTCCTATTTATACAAAAGTATGAAAAAGAATGAGAAGTTAGGAAAGCGTGAATTATTTCTTAAGTAGGACTTCACAGCTTCATTGGTCATAGAAATCTTTTTATTAACACATTAGACAAATTCTTTAGAGGCCAATTTGCATTCACTTAGAGAAACATTTGCGGGGGTGGTGTATACTATGCAGCCATACCTGCTGCTTTTCGGGAAATCAATTTGTTAAATAGCTCTCAAACTATGACAGCTTTATGGTAGGATTATGACTTTTTTTGTTTCCATGTGTGCTCAAGGGCTAACAGAATAAGACAGTTTAATCACATGCCATTATGTTGACAGGGGTGTGGGAAGCTCAGATGAGCCTCCAGAAGTGAAATTGGGTACCCGGCTTTTGCAATCTGCTTCCTAGCAGGAGTGGTTGAAGTACAGCTCCTTGATAATTACATGGTTTGGGGATGTACCCACTGAGGCCCTTTTTCTAAGGGGGTCTGACCTTACTGAGCTGTGGCTGACATCAGCTTCTCTACCCAGAGCCCATGGAGGTGGTTGTCAGGGATCTTGTATTGCTGATGCCAGAATCTTAGCTTCTGTGTATCTGTGGGCGTGCTTAGTCGCTCAGTCGTGTCCGACTCTTTCGTGACCCCATGCACTCCAAGCCAGGCTTCAGCAATACGTGAACCGTGAACTTCAGATGTTCAGGCTGGTTTTAGAAAAGGCAGAGGAACCAGAGATCAAATTTCCAACATCCACTGGATCATCGAAAAAGCAAGAGAGTTCCAGAAAAACATCTATTTCTGCTTTATTGACTATGCCAAAGCGTTTGACTGTGTGGATCACAATAAACCGTGGAAAATTCTGAAAGAGATGGGAATACCAGTCCACCTGACCTGCCTCTTGAGAAATCTGTATGCAGTTCAGGAAGCAACAGTTAGAACTGGACATGGAACAACAGACTGGTTCCAAATAGGAAAAGGAGTATGTCAAGGTTGTATATTGTCACCCTGCTTATTTAACTTATATGCAGAGTAATCCATATTTTCAGCCAGATTTGTATTATTTACTGGGGATTAGGCAAAGACCAGGATTTAGACCAATCTTGCCCTGGAAAAGAGTTACCTGACCTCAGGTCACAAAAGGGCTATGTCCTGACCAACCTAGGAAGCAGGTCCCCAAGTGGCAACCTAGACTCTCTATCCAAGAGTTTGTCATCCCAGCTGGGGATCTTTGAGGAAAGAGAGCAGGTAAAGCATGTGCTCATCTGAGGCCCCGGTTCCTTGGCCGCCTCCGTCTTTCCAGTGACTCAGAGGCTCCCAGCCGTGAAAGTGGTCTTGACCTTTGTCGGTGATTAGCCCTGCAGTGGGGAAGGCCCTTTGTGTTTGCCTCTGGCCCGGGGCTCTTTGATGGATTTGTTGTTCAGTTGCTCAGTCATGTCTGACTCTTTGAGATGCTATGGATTGCAGCATGCCAGACTTCGCTGTCTTTCACCATCTCCCAGAGCTTGCTTAAACTCATGTCCATTGAGTCAGTCATGCCATCCAACCATCTCATCCTCTGTCGTCCTGTTCTCCTCCTGCCTCAGTTTTTCCCAGGATCAGGGTCTTTTCCAGTGGATCGGCCCTTTGCCTCAGGTGGCCAAAGTATTGGAGCTTCAGCCTCAGCAGCATTGTTGCTATCTGATCTGGCTGCTCACTGAAAGGGATGTGGGCAACTCCAGGTCCAGCCCTCCATTCCTAGTGTTTTCCTTACCAAATGACATAGCTTATTACGTTTGCAGAATTCAGTTGTGAGTGGCCTTGTCAGCTGCTACTTTTAATTCGGTGTCCTTTTCCTTTTTCTGGGTCATAGCCTAGTAAATGGCAACATTGCCATAGCCCAGCTTTCTTTTTCTAGGTGGTTTTGTGTGAGGCTTGTCCATAGCAGAAATCTTAGGATGGGTTGACCTTGACTTTTGCCTGCAGAATTCATGAATTGTCCTACCTCGAATCTCAGCGCATCAGGGGAAATATCCTAACGTGTTTGGTGTAACCTTTCACTTTACTGGGAGGACAAAGGTTGAGGGGGTTTGGCAGTGGACCCTGCCATGGGTTAAGGAGCCCGTGTTGGTACATTAGACCTTCCTCAGCCCTGGGATCCTGAGTCCTGTTAGAGGACTTTTATTATTATAATAATCCATCACTCTGGGCTTTATGTTCTAGGAATGAAAATTATATTTACCATTAGCCTTGGGAAAATATTTTGCAATTCACATTTGAAGCTCCTGTAACAAAGATCCCTAATGCCAGCCAGAAGTGATTTGATGATTGGAATAACCTATTTGGGGGAATGATTAATATAAGTCTATCATCATGATCTATCTACCAATGATAATATAATATAACTCTTATCATCATCTGTAATAAAGAGTTGAAACTCTGTATATGTTCACACACGTGTGTGTACACACACACACACACACACACACACACACCATGACAGTTTGTTTACTCAATCTTAGAAAAACTCTAGAAGGATTTTCAGTAAGACTGCATGCATATTTATGATAGTTTGTGGCATACATGAAGTTCACTGTGGAGGGGCCATTGGGAAAGCACCACCCAATAAATAGATAATCAGCTTCCTCTAGGGCAGCTGGAAGGGAATGAGACTCAGTGGCGATGATGGTGACTGCCCAGCTGGGAAGACTGGATCTCTGTGATGTGATGCTGACACCATAGCATCCTTGGAAATTTAGGCACCAAAGCTGAAGTGTCAAGGGCAAATGTGAATGGCAGGCATTGGTTTTCATTGTATCTCCTTCTTTCAGGGGCATTTCTGTGTCGCATCAGAGATTTTAGGCTTTCTATTTATTGACAGTGAATAATTTTCTCAAGCAATGAAGGCGAACAAGCTAGTAACAATAATCACAGTGATGACAGAATAGAAGTCTGCCTCCTTGTAGAGTGTCCTTATTCCATCATTGAATTATTTGATCAGAGAATTTGAGGATTTAACCAGCTTTTAATTATTTTTACTGGAAGGGTTTTAGGAGGATCAGTTTGTGTTCTGAGAAAAATCCTCCAGCTATGAAGTGGGGTTCGTAGAGTTAGAAATAGCGTTCTCTCAAATGCTTTGGATTGAAA
This sequence comes from Ovis canadensis, assembly GCF_042477335.2. Classification (NCBI taxonomy): domain Eukaryota; kingdom Metazoa; phylum Chordata; class Mammalia; order Artiodactyla; family Bovidae; genus Ovis; species Ovis canadensis. Next base: position 54,416,214 of record NC_091263.1, on the reverse strand, counting down.
GCACATCAGCAGAAGGATCATGAGCCAGGGAAGGGGCGCGCCTTCTGCTTGCGTGTTTCCTGCCTCCCTCTGGGCACTGTCCAAACCCTCCCCTGGGTTAGGAGATAAGGGAGAACTTTGCCAGGCTTTGTTCTGGCATTAGTCCCAATTGGGCAGTGGACTTCGCTTGTTGTGACAACTTGACCAACCTCTTATTGTTTGCACATGTGGTTTGGGTGGTTGCTGTTACTTTTTGTAAGTGCAGAGGTTCCTTGGTTCTTCCAGGCCACTAAAGCCAAGAAGGGAGACAGAGTGAGATGGCAGAAACCTATGAAGGGGCGGAGTCACATTCCTTTCTTAGTGTTTATTTCAGGGTAGCCCATCAACCTGTTCTGTCCAGGACAAGAGGCAATTGCTTCATCGTCCCTGTGCTTGATGGGTACGCACACCAGGTGTTTCAGGACCTTGTCGTTCTTGTTTTCCATCTCTTGGACATCTGATACATGCAAAGTGGAGGAAATGTGCAAAACAGTGGAAGGTGGGTTGAGCAAACACGAACAAAACCAGGCAGAGCCTGGGACCCCAAAACGACTCAGTGTGTCTTCACTCTTCAGGTCCATGAAATGTTGAACTGATGCTTCCTTCTCCTAATCACCACTCATAAGGCCAGCATTGTGCTGTTTATAGGTTACACGTCTCAAGAGAAAACCATGCACTCACAGTTTGGTAGTTGACTCCAATTCTCTTTGAAATGCCCTTCAAAGCATTTGACCGGAAACAAAGCTCTTTGAGTTAGAACAACCCTCTGTCGGCTTTTTAGCTTGTGTCAGGGTTTTGCTAGGAACTACGTATTTTAAAGGAAATTAATAGACAATACTCAATGCCTGGCAGTTTTAGATTTCAGCACCATCTTCGTCGAAAGCCACGTTAGTATTTTGTTTTTGTTTTTTTTTTGTAACCTCAGATGAAACTGTTTAGAGAATGATTGATTTTTGTAGAGAATTGCTGTTTTTACATTGACAAAATAAAATCACTCTATCTGTCAATATAGGAATGATTAAATAAACTATGACACAACAAAAATGTGGAATATTAGGCACTTTCAGATGACATTAGTCTGTGTATACTGACTTGGAAAAATTATTGTATTGTTGGATGATAAAAGCAACTTGTACAATATAATATATAATCCTCTTTGTGTTTTTGAAAGGGTTGTAAAGACCAGCCTATATATGTATATTTCTGTGGGTGTATTTGTGTATGTATTTTAAACATATACAAATTTCTGTGTATATATTTGTGTGTGTATTTGTAAACACTTAGCTGTAAACTAAACTGTGTTCTTTCAGAAACATGAAAGAGCACCGAGTAGAAGGGGACAAACGGTGTCCAGCATACTTTGTTTGGACCTATGTATTGTCCTGATGTTGCGCGGCAAGGATATATTTATTCACCATTGTTGTTGTTCAGTTGATAAATTGTGTCTGACTCTTTGCAACTCTCTGGACTACAGCATGCCAGACTCCTCTGGCCTCCACTGTCTCCTGGAGTATGCTCAAATTCATGTCCATTCAGTCTGTGATGCCATCCAACCATCTCATCCTCTGCCACCTTCTTCTCCTTTTGCCTTCATTTTTTTTTTCCCCCAGCATATGAATCTCTTCATTGTGTCCCTTCTTCGCATCAGGTGGTCAAAGTATTGGAGCTTCAGCTTCAGCATCAGTCCTTCTAATGAATATTCAGGACTGATTTCCTTTAGGATCGACTAGTTTGATCTCTTTGCAGTCCAAAGGATTCTCAAGAGTCTTTTTTCCAACACCACAGTTCAAAGGCTCCCTGAAAGCTCAGTGATAAAGAATCCTGTCAAACAGGAGAAGTAGATTTGATCCCAGGATCGGGAAGATCCCCTAGAGAAGGAAATGGCAGCCCACTCCAGAATTGTTGCCTGGGAAATCCCATGGACAGAGGAGGCCTGTAGGCCACAATCCATAAGGTTGCAAAGAGTTGGATGCAACTGAACAACAATATGTGTATATACTCAGTTCAGTTCAGTTGCTCAGTTGTGTCTGACTCTTTGTGACCCCGTGGACTGCAACACACCAGGCTTCTCTGTCCATCACAAACTCCCAGAGTTTACTGAAGCTCATGTCCATCGCATTGGTGATGCCATCCAACCATCTCATCCTCTGTCGTTCCCTTCTCCTCCTGCTTTCAATCTTTCCCAGCCTCAGGGTCTTTTCCAATGAGTCAGCTTTTTGCATCAGGTGGCCAAAGGATTGGAGTTTCAGCTTCAGCATCAGTCCTTCCAATAAATATTCAGGACTGATTTCCTTTAGAATGGACTGATTGGATCTCCTTGCAGTCCAAGGGATTCTCAAGAGTGTTCTCCAACACCACAGTTCAAAAGCATCAGTTCTTCAGCTCTCAGGTATCTTTATAGTCCAACTCTCACATCCACACATGACTACTGGAAAAACCATAGCTTTAACTAGACAGACCTTTGCTGGCATATGAATTCTGGAAATTATCCCAACAAGACTGATTCTGTCAGTAGTTTGTCTTTGGTTAACATTTGGGTTCCCACCAAGAACGGAGAGAACACCAAGCATTTTGGGGTAATTTTAATACCCTGAAGGGCAGGTGGGGCTTTGCTAAGAACTGGTAGGCATATTGGAATAATATTAATAAAGAGGAATAATCTTTGAAGCCTGACTCATAATGAATTTACTTGGGGGAACAGAAGTGGCATATTACTTCATGTACAGATTGAAATACTTTTTAGGTTATGAAGACTACATAAGATAAGAAAGATAAAGAATGAGCATTCCATTCTGTATTTATAGTTATTTTTCCTTTTGTACATTCTGTTGCCAAACTGTGAATAATATATGATAAATAACAAATTTTCTTCTGCTCACATGTAGTATCCTCTCTTTAAGGATTTAGCTGCCCTTCAGTATATATGGTGCTACTTAATGGTTTGATACAGAGGTTTGTGTTGTACATAAGTCACAAAATAACATTTTTAAAATTTGAAAAGATAGAGAACTGGCAGTTTGTAAGAAACAAGGAGTTGAAATTTGGGTGGTGCTAAAGATCATGCCCTACAGATTTGGACAAGTCATCGGTCAAGTTTCCCTTGTACAACTTGCGCTACATTGTTGTCATAAGGTTTCAGCTGGAGGTTTTCAGCTCTGAGGTGTGATTAAAAAAAAAAATCACTTAACTGTATACAGTTGATGTAAGTATTACATGAAGTAGTATACAACATAAGTACAGTTTATGACTGTTGTTGATAGCTGTTAACCTGCTGTTACTGTGGAAATGATCAGAAGTGAAAAATTCTTGGCAAATGTTAGCTACTTCTGTGTAAGCACATGTAAAACTTAAGAGTATGGTGTACATTTTATTCAGTATCTTCACAGTCCTTTCGTTAATCATTGTTTTTATAGCAATAGGATATGATGTGAGACTAAGAATTTTTATTAATTGGTTTCTATTCCTTGGAATCAAAATGAAGAAAAGATTAACACTGAAAGAATATTAAAAATGCAATTTGCTCATTTGTTACATTAGATGATTCAGTTTTATGGAGAGGTAGGCATTGCATTAATGTCCAACTATTTAGCATGATGTATAAATGATTAATATATGAGAAATTCTGAATTTAGCACTTGTCCAAAACTTGTTAGAATAAATGATTTTTATGTTTCCATTAGGTTTTGTGATGGGAAATAATATATTTTATGTTAGAGAATATTCAAATACTCCTGCTTATTACCCATGAGATGTCCTAAAAGTTGGCAGTGTATTCCTTATCTGCTAATATATTCTGAACTCTTATGGTGAAATGCCTAGGTAACGTGTTAGAATTGAATATACATTCATTATCTGTATTGTCTGTTAGCCAGGATCCAGTAGATTAAGCAGGCATTTTCTTTCCATTAAGTGGCTGGATTAGAGTGCTAATGAACCCCAAAAGAAAGTTGATCCTTGTCCTGGAAAGGTGGGCTGAAATATCCCAAGAAAAGAGACAGATGTGTAATCTTCTGCAGAACAAAGATATTAAAAACTGTCTGTGTTGGAGTTGGTGAGGGAGAGGGGGAAGACAACAGTGAAATCTGACTCTGCTCAGGCTCCTGGATGGAGAGGAGGTAAAGGAGGCAAGCTGTTCAAAAGTAAGTGAAGTTTGAATTGTGTAGGAAATGACTTGTGCTTGAAAATTCTTTCTGCTATAAGATGAATAAACTGTGAAGACCTATACATGTTTTCTCTCTCTTACAAACACACACACACACACACACAAATACATATGTGAGTTCATGGATGTGTTAATCACCTAGAAGGGGGAGTCCTTTCACAATGTATATGTGTATAAAATCACTATGATGTACACATTAAATATAATTTTACTTGTCAGTAATAGCTCAATAAAGCTGAAATAAAAGTACTGCTAGGTAAATATAATTTTTCATGACCCTTACACCAGCCTTTCCTGATTTGGTAGCTTGTGTTTTCTAGTCTCTTAATTTTTCATGTTCCTGACTCCAACCTTTCTTGGTTTGGTAGCCTGTGTTTTCCAGTCTCTTCCTCTCCAAACTAGATATTTGAAAGGAAGGAGAGTGATTTTCCTTCTTTCCTACTAAAGTTGAATTCTACCCTACTGTTTAACCATATATTATACCTTTCAATTCAGTCCAATCACATTAATATCACTTTCAATAGTTAATATAAACATTTCTTAGAATGTGTTAAAAGCTGGAGAGGAGAAAAAATTAAATAGTAAGATATTTATAGTTTAAGTCAACATCAATCCATTTTATACATATACACAGACATACAGACTTCTGCCTACATCTTTCTGATGACTAATTATACTCATACATTCCAACTCCACTTTTTCTGATTTCACTTTTTCTTTCCTCTTCTGATCCAGAATCGACCAGAGGTGTTTTTTTTTTTTTTTTTTTTAAACTACCTTGGTGTTTGATATTTAGGAAAAAAATTAAAGCTGGTAAGGGATGATACAGGAATGGATTTTCTAAAATTCCCTTACATATTGACGCTCTAGTGAGATAACTTATTATTGAGTGGCAAAGAACAACATGTTTGATAAAACATCAAATTAGTTAGAGTGTGGATTAAGAGTACAGTTTACCCTTGAACAATGCAGAAGTTAGGGGTACTGACCTCCTCACCTCCACTGAACATGAGCGTATAACTTTGCAGTTGGCCCTGTGTTTACACAGTTCTCTGTATCCACAACTCCTCATTAGTGGACCATCTGTAGGTCCTGTAGCACTGTAGTATTTACTATTGAACAAAATCTACGTATAAGTGGACCCATGCTGTTCAAACCCATGGTTGTTCAGGGGTCAGCTGTATTCTTACTATGTACCTTCACCGGGCCTAGAACAGTGTCAGTGGAAATAGATACTTGGTTCTGTAATCTTTGAAAAACAGTCTGTAAGCTTCCACAGAAAGTGAAAAATACACATATGTGTTTGTATTTCCCACTTGTGGGAATGGTAGGAAATACACATTCCCACTTATGGGAATTTATCCTGTGATAAATAAACTTGCAATCTGTTCCAAGATTTATGTTCATTGATAGTAAATGAAGCCATTTTGGGGATAGCATGAACCTTGAAACAGCCTGAATACACATATTTGGGGTTGTTGCTTGTGACATACTTGTATATGGTGTGTTATATGTAGACATCTTGAAGCAAAGAGGTGACTATGTACGTGTTGGTTTAGAATGATTTCTGATCTAGGTATGGAGTGAAGAAAGGTCATGTGCAGGATTGGTATGATAGTCTAACTTTTTTTTTTTCTCAGTGAAGGTGTAGGAGAGAGGAACATTCTGGTTCTCTTATGTCTCTATCTTCATCTCTTTCTGTCTCTGTCTTCCACACACACAGGGTCTTTGGAAAGATGTGAAATAAATATTGAAGAATGGGGAGGGACTCCTGCTTTTCACTGTTTACTCGTTTGAACTATTTGGATTTCTGTTACTGTGTACTTTGGTTTTGCAAGTTTAAAGATAAAAATTCTGGGGGGAGAACAAGATGACCGAGAAGTAGGTGGACGTGGAGTACGTCTCCCTCCACGGATACATCAGGAATACACCTTCAGACACAGAAGTGCGTGCAGAACACCTGCTGAGAGCAGATAGGAGGACCTGACCAGAAGAGAATATACAGAACCACGCGAAACTCAGTGGGAGGAAGGAACTAGAGGGAAAACCAGGAGTTGTTAGTAGCACTGGACCTTCCCTTGGCGGGTTGGGGAACTGAAGCAGGGGTCCAGTTCCCACATCAGGGCAGTTGTCAGAGTCAGAGGAGAAACATTTAAGGCTGAGAGTGAAGTAGCTGGTCTGTGGCAGGCTAAATGGAATGAGAATCAGACAGTCCTTGCCGCAACCATGCACACCCCAGACAGGGACCCTGGAAGGCACAGCTGCTGGGAAGCTGGAGTTTAGGGATTATGGAGCAATCCCAGGGCTAGGGTTGCTGTTGACTGAGGAGAGACAGATCCAGGGATGTGAGGGAGGAGACTGTGGTGGGAAATGCCTGTGGAGGAAAGCCAGGCAGCCATGGAAGCAAGGTGATACTACTGAGTCACGCATAGGGGGTGGGGCCATCACCGTAGCCCCTCTCTCTCCCCACATGCCAGCATTGGCAGCTGAACAGTAGACAGGCTGGCCCATTCAATGCCTGATATACTGATCTACAGACCAGAACCCCACCCTGGGTGCTCCTTTAAGTGACTAATGCGCTCATCTATGGAGTAAGACCCCAGCCAGGGGGCCCTTCTATGTGCCTGACACTCCGAACAATAGAGAAGAACCCCAGGCAAGGGTGCCCTCTAAATGCCTGAACGGGTAGAGCTACAGAGAAAGACTGGCCAAAGAGGCCTTCAGATTGCCAGCTACAAGAGGTTTGATAAAAGACTCTGATAGGGCCATAACTCCTGTGGCAGAGGCAGTGTGTGTTCCTGCACACTTGGCGCTGCCAGGGTCCCCACAAGCCAAGCAGTGGTGCCACCTTCATGCTCAACTCTCCCTGGGGCAGAGCTGCCACAGGCAAAAACGTCTTTTGTCTATGCATGCAGAGTTGCTTTGATTGTGTCTGATTCCTTGAGACCCTGTAGACTGTGGCCTGCCAGGCTTCTCTGTCAGGGAGAGGAGTTCTCCAGGCAAGAATACGGGAGCGTATTGGCCAGTACTGGTTGCCATACCCTTCTAGAGCACTATATTTTGTGCAGCCCTAGCTGCCAACTCCCCTGAGTGCCTGGTGTTGCCAGAACCCCTGCGACCCAAGCAGCTGCACCACCTCCACACCTGGCCTCACAGGAGCAAACCCTAGTCCTCCAGGGCAGCCTCAGGAGCAAACCCCAGTGGACGACTCACATGCAGAGGTGGAAGTAACACCACAATGGAAACTCAGGGGCAGTGTGACTAAGGAAGAAGATCCAAAACATTCCCACCATCTGTATAAGCTAAATCCACATGATCAACTAGGCAGATTCTGTCTGTGGAATAAATAAGAGGTCATTGAGAGCTCCCACAAAAGAAAACTCACTAGTTCTGATAGCTGTGGACACTGGAGGCAAGAACATGCAGGAGTAGGGCCAGATTAGAATCTGAGCTACCCCCATAGCAGGTCTGAAGATCAGCATCGTGTTGGAGGGAATCTTAGGGAGGTGAGATGGATTGTGACTCTCAGAGAGGGAAAGGACTCTGACAGCAGTGACTCAAGAAAAACATTTATTATTCTTATGTTTTGACTTGTTCTGTAGATTCCTTTGTGTTTTTTTCTTTTTCCCCCCCCTTTCCCCCCTCTGTTGTAGTTGTTGATTTTATTGGCACTATGAAATCTAATTAAGCTTTTGAGCTTTTATTTTTTCCCTCAGTCACATTTTTTATTGTTGTTATAAACCTCTGCCTCTATGTTGGGCTTTTGCAGTTCTGGGGAATGTTCCTTCTTCTTCTTCTTTTTTTTGAATTTTAGTTTTTAATTTTTTAAACCTATTATTACTTTTTCTACATTTATTCCTTTGTTTGCATTTTCTTCTGTTCTTTTCCCTTTGCAGCTACTCTTTATATAAATCTTCCTCTGCCTCGATTTCAGTTTGCATCTCTATTCTTTCTTTCTTTTCCTCTCAACATATTTGTTAGTTTTATTTTCATTGCTTTATTTGTTTTCCAGTTTGTGCTTTAGTCAGTTTTGTTCTGGGAGATATAATTTTTGGTTTCCTTTGTTTGCCAGGTTCATCTATTGTACTTTATTTTTGTTGGACTGTTTTGACTTTACTTAGGGATGTATATGTATATGTGTATATTCAGTCACACTTTTTATTATTATAAACCTCTGTCTCTGTGTTGGGCTTTCACAGTTCTGTGGCGTTTTCCTGTTTGTTTTTTTTTTTTCCTTTCTCCTTGTTTTTTTTTTTCTCTTTTTAAAATTTTAATTCTTTATACCTATCATATTTTTCTACATTTATTCCTTTCTTTGTCTTCCTACTGTTCTTTTCCCCCTTGCAGTTGATCTTTATTTTCTTTTGTTTGCAGTTAATCTTTAATGTATATATAAATCTTCATCTACCTCTAACTTTGCATATATATTCTTTCTTTCTTTTCTTTCCTTTACTTTCCTCTCAACGTATTTGTTAATTTTGTTTTCGTTGCTTTATTCCTCACTTGGCACTTTGCTTTAGTTTTGTTTTCCACTTTGTGCTTTAGTCACTTTTGTTCTTAACTGGTAAATATAATTTTCGATTTCCTTTGCTCACTGGGTCAATCTACCGTACTTTATTTTTGTTGGACTGTTTTGACTTTGCTCATGGGTGTATATGTATATATGTACGTTCCATTATTTTAATTATTATTTGCATGATTTTGTAATTACCATTTTTTGGGGGTTCATGTTTGGTTTTTGTTTTTGGATATTTGTTTTAATCTCACTTAATGCCATAACAAACCACTTGTGGAACCTTCATTCCTGACCGGAGATCAAGCCCTGAGCCTTTGGAGCCGGAGCACTGACTCTAAGACCCTTGACTACCAGAGAACTAACCCTAGGGAGTATCAGATAGTGAGAACTCACACAAAGGAAACCACTTGAATACAAGACGTGGCATCACACAACCTCCAGTAGCACCCTGTGCAGGATGCCTCATCTAAACAACAAAGAAAACAAAAATACGAACCCAGTCTTCAGCAGACAGAATCATCACCTCACTCAGTCTTGCCCATCAGAGGAAAAACAAACAAACAAAAACTCAGCACAAATCTCACCCTATAGGAAGCTTACACAAACCACGGGACCAACCTTAGGAGGGCAGAAACCAAAAAGTTTGAATTCAACCTTGATTCTTGGGAAAAGGAGACCTCAGACACAATAAGTTGAAAAAAAAATAATGAAAAGGCAGAGAAATACTACACAAATGAAGGAACAAAGTAGAAACACAGAAGTCCAAATAAATGATGAGGAAACAGGCAAACTACCTGAAAAAGAATTCAGAATAATCATAATAAACATGATCAAAAACCTTGAAAACAAAATGGAGAAAATGCAAGAATCAATTAACAAAGACCTAGAAGAATTAAAGAATAAACATACAGAGACAACATAATTACTGAAATTAAAAATACTATAGAAGGAATCAGTAGCAGAATATCTGAAGCAGAAGAACGAATCAGGGAGCTGGAAGATAAAATGGTGGAAATAACTTCTGAAGAGCAGAATAAAGTTAAAAGAATGAAGAGACCTGCGGATAATCTCAGAGACCTCTGGGATAATATCAAACACACCAACATTCGACTGATAGGGGTTCCAGAAGAAGAAGAGAAAAGGAAAGGGTATGAGAAAAATTTTGAAGAGATTATAGTTGAAAATTTCCCCAAAGTGGAAAAGGAAATAGTCAATCAAGTCCAAGAGGCACAAAGAGTCCCATATAGGATAAACCCAAGGAGATACCAAGACACATACTAATCAAACTAACAAAGACTAAAACACAAAGACTATTAAAAGCAGAAAGGGAGAAGCAACAAGTAACATACATGGAAACCCCATACGCTTAACAGCTGATCTTTCAGCAGAAACTCTGCAGGCCAGAAAGGAATGGCAGGATATATTTAAAGTACTGAAAAGGAAAAATCTACAACCAAGATCACTGTACCTGGCAAGGATCTCATTCAGAATTGATGGAAAAATAAAAAACTTTACAGACAAGCAAAAGTTAAGAGAATTAAGTACCACCAAATCAGCTTTACAACAAATGTTAAAGGGACTTATACAGTCAAGAAATACTAAAGAAGAAAAAAAGATCTACAAAATCAACCCCAAACAATTAAGAAAATGGCAATAGAAACATATATATCAATAATTACTTCAAATGTAAATGGATTTAATGCTCCAACCAAAAGACACAGACTGGCTGCATGGATACAAAAATAAGACCCATATATATGCTGTCTACAAGAAACCCATTTCAGACCTAAAGACACATACTGACTGAGAATGAGAGAATGGAAAAATATATTCCATGCAAATGGGAAGCAAAAGACAGCTGGAGTAGCAATCCTCTTATCAGACAAAATAGACCTTAAAATAAAGAAGATTACAAGAGATAAGGAAGGACACTACATAATGATCAAGGGATCAATCCAAGAGGAAGACATAACAATTGTAAATATCTATGCACCCAACATAGGAGCACCTCAATACATAAGACAAACACTAACAGACATAAAAGGAGAAATTGACAGTAACACAGTAATAGTAGGAGACTTTAATACCCCACTCACACCAATGGACAGATCATCAAAACAGAAAATTAGTAAGGAAAGACAAGTTTAAATGATTAGATGAGATGGATCTCATTGATATATTCAGGACAGTCCATCCAAATGCAGAAGAATACACCTTCTTCTCAAGTGCACATGGAACATTTCTCCAGGATAGACCACATCTTGGATCACAAATAAAACCTCAGTAAATTTAAGAAAATTAAAATCGTCTCTCTTCTCTAACCACAGTGCTATGAGACTAGATATCAATTACAGGAAAAAAAACCTAAGCAACACAGACACATGGAAATTAAACAACACATTTCTAAATAACCAACAGGTTACTGAAGAAATCAAAAGGGAAATAAAAAAATTTCTAGAAACAAATGACAATGAAAACATAACAGCTCAAAACCTATGGGATGCAGGAAAAGCATCTCTAAGAGGGAAGTTTATAGCAATACAACCCTACCTTAAGAAACAAGAAAAACATTGAACAGACAACCTAACTTTACACCTAAAACAACTGGAAAAAGAAGCACAGAAAACCCCCAAAGTTAGTAGAAGGAAAGAAATCATAAAGATCTGAGCAGAAATAAATAAAAAAAGAAATGAAAGAAACAATAGTAAAGATTAATTAAAGTAAAAGCTGGTTCTTTGAGAAGATAAAATTGACAAGCCTTTAGCCAGACTCATCAAGAAAAGAAAAGAGAATTAAATCAACAAAATTAGAGATGAAAAAAGAATGGGTTACAACAGATGATGCAGAAATACAAAGGATTATAAGACACTATTATGAACAACTATATGGCAATAAAATGTATAACCTGGAAGAAATGAACAGATTCTTAGAAAAGTTCAATCTTCCAAGACTGAAACAGGAAGAAATAGAAATTATGAACAACCCAGTTACAAGCACTGAAATTGAAGCTGTGATCAAAAATCTCCAAAAAAACAAAATCCCAGGACCAGATGGCTTCACAGGAAAATTCTATCAAACATTTAGAGAAGAGCTAATACCTATCCTTCTAAAACTCTTTCAAAAAATTGCAGAGGAAGGAACACTTCCAAACTCATCTACGAGGCCACCATCACTCTGATACCAAAACCAGACAAAGACAACACACAGAAAAGAAACTACAGGCCAATATCACTGATGAATATAGATGCAAAAATCCACAACAAAATTTTAGCAAACAGAATTCAGCAACACATCAAAAAGCTCATACACAATGATCAAGTTGGGTTTATTACAGGAATGCAAGGATTCTTCAATATATGCAAATAAATCAATGTGATACAGCTTATTAACAAATTGAAAACTAAGAACCATATGATCATCTCCATGGACCTTTGACAAAATTCCTAGATGTCCATCGACCGATGAATAGATAAAGAAGTAGTGGTACATATACACAATGGAATATTAGCCATAAAAATGAACCAATTTGAGTCAGTGATGAAATGGATGAACTCAGAACCATTATACAGAATGAAATGAGTCAGAAAGAGAAAGATAAGTATCATATTCTAACACACATATGTGGAATATAGAAAAATGGTACTGAAGATTTTATTTACAGGGTAGCAGTGGAGAAATAGACATAAAGAATAGACTTATTGACATGGGGAGAGGGGAGGAGATGGTGAGATGTATGGAAAGAGTAGCTTGGAAACATATTACCATATGTAAGATAGATAGCCGATGGGAATTTGCTGTATGGCTTAGGAAACTCAAACGGGGGCTATATCAGTCTCGAGGGGTGGGATGGGGCAGGAGATGGGAAGGAGGTTCAAAAGAGAATGGATATATGTAAACCTATGGCTGATTCATGTTGAGGTTTGACAGAAAACAAAATTCTGTAAAGCAAATATCCTTCAATACAAAAAAAAAAAAAAAGCCTTAAAAAAAATCCCTGCAATTGGCATGAGGCTTCCTGATGTCTTAAAACTGTTATACTTTGTGGGTTGTTATATCCCATGCTCTGCTGCTTAATTTAGTTTCTAGGTCTCAATTTTCTTCCCTTGAGAAGGAGTGCCTCTGACTAAAGGATTTCTTTGTTCCTTTGTCATCTCTGAAATCCTGTGCCTTGTGGGGCCTCATTTACCCTCTGCATTTGAAACATTGCTTTCATATTTCAGATTAATAATACAGTATTATAGTAAATACACACTAAATTTAAGTACACATTAATATATTCCTGGTTCAAAAACGGTAGTGAGAATGAGTGAATGAATATTATTTTGGCAAGAGAGTTGGATATAGGGATTTAAGGAAACATTTTGTGAATGTTCTGTTGCCCCATCAATGTGGTGTTGAGTTGGTTGGAATATGAGCACCGATTATTTTTGATGGAAAACATTCATTCGTTTTGGCTATGCTGGGCTTTGGTTGCTGTGTGCGGACTTTATCTAGCTGGGGCTCCTCTCTAGCTGTGGTGCTCGGGCGTATTGCGGTGGCTTCTCCTAGAGCACGGGCTCTAGGACACGTGAGCTTCAGTAGTTGTGGCTCATGGGCTCAGTCGTTGCAGCTTGCAGACTCTAGAGCACAGGCTAAGTAGTTGTGGTACACAAGTTTAGTCACTCTGCTGCCTGTGGGATCTTCCAGGACCAGGGATCGAACTGGTGCCCCCTGCATTGCCGCTGCTGCTGCTAAGTCGCTTCAGTTGTGTTCAACTCTGTGCAACCCCATAGACGGCAGCCCACCAGGTTCCCCCATCCCTGGGATTCTCCAGGCAAGAACACTGGAGTGGGTTGCCATTTCCTTCTCCACCCTGCATTGTGAGGTGGATTCTAACCACTGGACCACCAGGGAAGTTCAAACACAGAGCTTTTAAATTAAAACTTTGAGGGTCTTTAGAAGACAAGCCCCATCACATGGTTCTACTCATGTTGTAGAGTTTATAACTCCCCTAGTGCTTCTCTGGTTACGGTAAGCATTTTTTGTTATTACTGTAGAGGGCTACACATTGACATCTTACGTGCATAGCCATTAAAAAAATTCAGACCACGTGCTCTATTCTTTTTTTAGCAGTAGAAGGAAATTTTGTTAACCTTGTTAACTGTGTGCTAAGTTGCTCAAGTTGTGTCTGACTCTGCCACCCTGTGACCTGTAGGGCACCAGACTCCTCTGTCCACAGGATTTCCCAGGCAAGAATACTAGAGTTGGTTTCCATGCCCTCCTCCCGGTGATCTTCCAAATCCAAGGATCAAACCCGTGTCTCTCTCCTGCATTGGCAGGTGGGTTCTGTACCGCTAGTGTCACCTGGGAAGCCGAACCTTGTAAGTAGTCCTTGCCAAATGTGTAGAAACAACATCTTATTCAAGGCCAATATTAAAACTTTCCCTCAGAGGTCAAGAATGGCAAAGGATTTCTATTATCATCACCACTATGACTTCCTCCTTCTAACTTTGTTGTGGTGTAATTGGTATACAAAAAAAAACAAAAAGCCCATGGTCATTTCTAATGTGATACTGTTCTTCATTTTAAAGGCTTTCTCACTGATGGGTTGTGTCGACCAAGAGACGCAGATGGTTGAAAACAAAAGAAGACTTTTATTTCAGGGCATAGAAATTGCAGAGATACAGATTTGGGTAACATAAAAAAGAGTATTCTGGCGAAGAGAGTCACAAAGGCTGTTTTGTCATAAAGTCGAGGAGTTAAGAAGGTATTGCCACAACTTTGTTAGAGTTGTCTGGCCATGATTGTGATGGACTTTGACGCAAGAAAGGGACTATTTGTCCTTCAGGCATAGGCTGTCAGGAGTTACTTTAGGGTAAAGGTTCCAATAATTATCTGGAGTTCTAGAACATTGAGCAAATGTTCTGGATGCCTGCGTTACACAGTAGTGTTCAAAGTGTGCATTTCCATTTAGGCTGAGATATGTGTAAATCACGCTTCCTCAGTGACCTGCTGGTTCTGTGTTAGGGAACTCTCTCAGCAGTACTGATTCTCATTTTGATTTTTCTTTCACAAATGCATGGAGCCCCTACCTTGTGTGTGTAGACTGTAGGAAGCATGACTGGCATCCTGTGCTCTCTTCAATGGAAAAATACCTGTTCCTGGCTTTTGCTGGTGTAGGGCGGTGTACAAAAAAGAGTTATCTTTTTTTTTTTTTTTTTCCTCCCTCAGAGAGTGTTTTGAAAAGCTAGCCTGTTTAGTGTTTTCATGCTTCACTTGTTCATGGTTGATCTTGGAGTCACACCTGGTTTTGAATACTGCCTGCTCCAGTGATACAGTCCTGTGATCTGAAAGTGCCTTCACCTCTGAGCTTTCCGTGTTTCATCTCTCTAGTGGGAGTGTGGCAATCTGCCTTCATGCCTTTGCTGGAAGGGTTGATGGGACCCATGGAAAGTGGTCGTGACACAGTGTCTGGCACATGGGATATGGGCACTTACGATTGATCAGCCATTGCCGCCGTCATTGTTACAGTCTGTGCATGGGTTGGAAAAGCATTTCCAGACATGAGACAGAATGAGAGAGGAATACAGGTTATTAGAGTGGGAGATGCTCTTAGAACAGCAAGCCAGCTCAAGGGACCAACCCCTTTCGTAAACTAGTCGCTAATTTTTATAGCCTCAAGACAGGAAGGGTGGCATTAGGTGACTGGTTAGAATGCTCCAGGGTGGGTGATAGCATGGGTATTTTACCTAATGTGGGGTCAGGGAACAGGATGGTATAGATCCAGAGGCTCACAGCAGCAGTTGTTACGGAGCTCGGTCAGTCCTAGAGATTTTTGTCCTGTGCCCGTGGTTCAGGGCTCCACACCTGTGACCTTGCAGTGCTGCTGCAGAGTCATCGTCATCATCTTTTTCTGGAAAGGGCCAGGTAGACGGTATTTTAGGCTTTGTGTGCCTTACTATCTCAGCACAACTGCTGAACACTGATACCTCAGTGAATGAGTTATTTTGCTGACAAAGGTCCATCTAGTCAGAGCTATGGTTTTTCCAGTAGTCATGTATGGATATGAGAGTTGGACTATAAAGAAAGCTGAGCACCAAAGAATTGGTGCTTTTGAACTGTGTTGTTGGAGAAGACTCTTGAGAGTCCCTTGGACTGCATGGAGGTCAAACCAGTCAGTCTTAAAGGAAATCAGTCCTGAATATTCATTGGAAGGACTGATGCTGAAGCTGAAGCTCCAATCCTTTGGCCAACTGATGCAAAGAACTGACTCGTTGGCAAAGACCCTGATGCTGGGAAAGATTGAAGGCAGAAGGAGAAGGGGACAACAGAGGATGAGATGGTTGGATGGTATCACCAACTCAATGGACATGAGTCTGAGCAAGCTCCGGGAGTTGGTGATGGACAGGGAAGCCTGGTGTACTGCAGTCCATGGGGTTGCAAAGAGTCAGACATGACTGAGCGACTGAGCTGAACTCATGTCCTAGTAAAATTTTATTCATTAAGAACATTTATGAAACATTTATAAAAATAGACTGGATTTGGCTCATATATACTATGTAAACAGACGAAGCTGTTTGTCAGTAACACCTTACATACAAAAGCAGGCAGATTAAATTTGGCCCATGGGATGTGGTCTGCTGATCTTTTGTAGTAGTAGTTCTCAAACCTTTTATACTCAGGAGTCCTTTATAGACTTAAAAATTAAGGAGGACCCCTAAGAGCTTTTGTTGATGTGGGCTGTTCCTGTTGATATTTACTCTAGTAACATTTTAAATTGAGCTATTTAAAAGTTATTAAGTCATGAAAATAACACCAATAAAACCATTGCATGTTGACATAATTTTCATGAAAAGCAACTATTTTCCAAAGCAAGAAATCTTACTGGGAAGAGTTTCACTGCTTTACATTTTTACAAATCTCTTTAATGTCCGACTCAATAGAAGACAGCTGGATTTCCGTTACTGCTTTTGAACTCAATCTGTTGTGATGTTCCAAGCCATATAGTTTCTGAGAAACTCACAGTCTATCTCCTGAAAGCATCTTGGGAACCTCAGGGGGCCATTTTGAGACCCCTTTGTTTCTTAAAGGATACTTTGAGAATCATTGTTCTATTGACATTGTTAAGAGGAATTAAATTAGGTATTACCTTATAAGCGCCAGCTGCTTTTACCTGTTATTTCCAAGTTCCTTTGTCATCTTATTCTGAGCTGCAGTGAAGGCTGCAGTGTTTTCCCCTTCTTCCTGTCACAGAAAGCATATTTAAGTCATGTGGTAAGAGTTTATGAAAGCGGGCTTGCTTTATTTTCTGAAATGATTGTCACCTTAGCTTAAATTGTCTGCTGCTGCAGCACAATGGAATTTTACTACTGTAGAGAAACAAAAGCCTGCAGATAGTCTGAATTCATTGGAGTAAAAAGGAACAAAAGAGAGGAGCTTCAGAACAGGAAAAATGCCTCTGATGACAAAGAAGCCTCCAGGAATTATTTGCATAAAAGTGAAACACTTGAAAAGCTCCAAAAAATTAAGGTTAAATACAAAAGGAGATTCAACCCTAGAATGGCTGCTTTTGAAAGTACTTTTCAGGATTTTCAAGAGCAAATGTTTTATACTTTAATGTTGAGAACCCTTGAACTCTAGGGCAAAGACACCTGGAACTGTGGATTCTTTGGGGAAGAGAGTGTGTTTTCGTGGTCTTCTTGGGATTAATCCTTATTTAGTTAACTTGGAAAACCTTGAGAGTGTTCATATCTATTTTGTCCGTATTCCTCTGTGCAGCCACTACCACTCAAGGGTTTCCATTTGCTTGTAAGATTTGACTTTTGAACTAATTAATAAGTTGACTCATGTGTTGCTAAAACAATTCTGTGAGATGTTAATACAATCCCTTAAATGTGAGATTTTCCTTGTAAAGGTAGAATTACTTTGTCCAGAGTAGTTTTTTTTTTTTTTCCCCCTTGGATGTTTGGGAATAAAACTACAAATAAGCTGAGAATGTTCAACAGTGAAGTTGCTTGTAGCAATGACTAGACCGAAAAGATGATTAAAGTAATTCTGCACAGGGCTAAAACCTGTACCTAAATTGCCTTTTCCTTATATTTAGCTTAACTTTAAGGGAAATTTATAACTAAATTGGGCTCAATGAATTCCCTGGTTGCCTAATTTTATTACACATCATAACATATTTTTGTTTGACTTACCTCATGTAGGCATTGATACTTGGGTGAGAATAGCACTAGGTATTCTGGAGATAGTGAATTTGACTGGCTTTGGAGGTTGAACTCTAGGGTGTCTGTTAAAAAAGGGAGGTGGGGCAATGAAACAATCCTCTGTTGTTCCAGAGTGTTCTCATTTTGGGTTTTCTCTTCTCAGTGTGGAAGGGTAAAACACCCTCATTTTCTCAGACTCGTTCAGCTGTATCACTTTCATTCTGTGTAGCCTCCCTTTCCCCATTTGTTGCATCTGTTCCTTGTATTTCCCCTGCCTCTGTGAATGCTACATGGTGTGCTTTTATACTCCACGGGAAATACATGTAAAACACGCTAACAACTCTGGTAGAAACAGCTGCACGTCCCCATTGTTAAAGCTACAGCCGCAAGCTTTGCCTCCAGCTGGGTCAAAAGGCCTTGCCATATAGGGAACACCCAGGGCAAACAGTGCAGGAGGGTAAGGCTCCTGGTGTTCTGGAAACGTGTGCAGTGGCAGATTTAGGCTGCTATCCGCCCCTTGCTATCCCTGCCCTTCTCGTTTGCCCTTCAGTCTGTTTACTGCTGGTTGCAAGTTTCCTCCTGTGTGTTGATGGCGCCCTCCGCCATCAGACCATATGGGCTTTCTCCTCTGGTGATTAATGAGTCTGCTGCTGGGCAGTGTGATCTCTGGGGACTTGTTTCCTCATGGTCTTGTCAGAACATGCAGAATAGCAGCGTGAGACTTCTCACATTTGCACCTACTGCTAACAAGGTATCTGGCAATTCCTCAGCAGCAGCACCTTGATCGTAGGGTAGGAGCTGCAGTTGGAAGAGTCTGGTCTCATTTCAAAATTTCTGGTAGGTCTGAGTTGGAAGCGGCCCTGGTGACATTTTCTTATTTATGGTGTGTCTCTAGTTGCATATAATTATCACAATAGTTTTATCTATTCTGTTTTTGCTGAGTTTTGTTGTGAACCAAAAGATAGGGGTTTAAAAAAACCATAGCCATAGGCCACATTCAGTGGCTAGTTCTTACTGCTGCAGTATATTAATGACCTGAAATAAGTGCAGAAATATCTTTAAGAATTGTTATCTATCATCATAATGATGATAGAATTCATAGCAGCCTGTGTGTGCTGAGGGATCATGGTAAGATTTCACTCATCCTTACCCTGGTCACAGTTTTACCACCCCTTGATAAGAAAGGGAACTCTAAAATGTTATCTCCATTTTTGAGACTGGGAATTTGAGGCCCCGGAAGTTAAAATCTCGCTTTCAGTATCTGAGGTAGTAAGTAATAGCTAGATTTTTTCCTTTGTCCTTTTCTTAAACAATTAAAAGTTACTTTTGTAGTTCAATTAAAACATAGGTTGACATGCAAATCAATTTATATATTTATAGCCAAATTAATGCATTTATATGCAAATATGCATTTGTAAGCAAATTGATTTATAACATGAATTATACTAATCATAATATTAATATTAGCATTATAGACAATATATTATAAATATGCACTGTGCTTAGTTGCTCAGTTGTGTCCCACTCTTTGCAACCCTGGCAGGCTCCTCTCTGTCCATGAGGATTCTCCAGGAAGAATACTGGAGTGGGTTGCCATGCCCTCCTCAGGGGATCTTCCCAGCCCTGGGATCAAATACAGGTCTTCCGCATTGTAGGTGGATTCTTTTTATCATTTGAGCCAAGTATATAACATATAAAATAAATAAAAATATTAATTAAAGTATTTCTTGTATGTGTGCAGCACATTTGAAGTGTGTGGCTGGAGATATTCATATAGGTGAGTTACTGTTTTCACCTGAGTGATCACCTTCCAGATGAGACCATTTTCAGCTCCCCAGCCACAGCAGTCACTCCTTTTACCCCCAACAAAATACCTGCTATTACTCACCATAGATAAGATATGATTGTTCTAGAACTGCAGACAAATGGAATCACACAGTATGTCCTCTTTGGTGTCTGACTTCTTTTGCTCAGTATAGTGCCTGTGAGTCATTCATGTTGTGTGGGATACTTTGTTTTCTTGTTGTTGTCATTGTTCAGTTATGCCTGACTCTTTGTGACCCTGTGGACCGAAGCACGCCAGGCTTCCCTGTCCTTCACCTTCTCCTGAAGTTTGCTCAAACTCATGTCCATTGAGTTGGTGATGCCGTCCAACCATCTCATCTTCTGTCACCTCATCTCATCCTGCCCTCAGTCTTGCTCCTGAGTTTTCATTTAATATGTGCATACATCACAGTTGACCTTTCCTGCTGGTAGACCTTTGGGTTCTTTCCAGTTTTTAGGAATCAACTACAAAGAACATTCTTGTAAATGCCCATCGGTTGCACATTCATAGGGAATTCCCTTGGGTTCCTACCGTTGGGAATCATATGGTGGGTGCAGAGCTTGGATTTAAACCTTGGTCCTTTATCCTCAGAGGCATGTCAATGTACCACTGCCCTTTGCTGGTGCCCATAGTTTAAAAATCTCCTGAGGTGATGGAGTTCTGGTTGTTCTGGTGAAAGCTTGGTGAACTGATCCTTGGAGATGTGAGAAGATGGTAATCTGTTGATTCCTCTCCCGTCTGCTGTTGCCACAATCTCACAAACTTGCACCAGACATAGGAATTTCTCCCCGCCAAGCAATTAATCCTGTTCTCTGCAGACACTAACTGGCTGTCCTATGATTTAATTCAGTCTGCTTGGAGATGGCATCAGATGCCACAGGATCAACGCTTAGTCCCACAAGCCAGGTCCTCCTTGCTCCACCACACACACACAGACACACACGTATCAGATGACAGGTGGGCCCCCAGGTTACCCAGAACTTCTGTCCAACTTGGCTACAAGATGGAGCTACTCAAAACCCCTTCCTCTGATTTAATCATTTCCTGTTTGATGCTTTCGAATTGTGGTCTTGAATAAGACTCTTGAGAGTCCGTTGTCCAGCAAGGAGACAAACCAGTCAATCCTAAAGAAAATCAACCCTGAATATTCACTGGAGGGACTGATGCTGAAACTCCAATACTTTGGCCACATGATGGGAAGAACCAACTCGTTGGAAAAGACCCTGGTGCTGGGAAAGGTTGAAGGCAAGAGGGAAAACGGAAGACAGAGGGTGAGATGGTTTGGAGGGTATCACCGACTCAATGGACATGATGAGTTGGAGCAAACTCCGGGAGTTAGTGAAGGACAGGGAAGCCTGGCGTGCTGCAATCCATGGGGCTGAAAAGAGTTGGCGTGACTTAGTGACTGAACAACAACAGGAATGGCTCACAGAACTTGGGAAAAGATTTACTTACTAGATTTCTAGTTTATTACAGAGGATGTATTAAAGCTTATAAATGAAGAGTCAGGTCAAGAGATACATAGGGTGTGGAAAGGTCCCAAGAATATGAGCTTCTGTCCCTATTGAGTTTGGAGGCTTGTCACCTTCTTGGTACTTGGTTCCATCCTGGTTCACCAACCTGAAAGCTGTCTGCCTCCTCCTCTGGGGCTTTTATTGAGGCTTACTAAAAAGTCGCCTCATTAACATAAGCTCCGGTGTGGTTGAAAGGGGCTGGTTATGAATAGCAAAACACTGCTTTCATCTTTATAGCTTTTATCACTTAGGAAATTCCAAGGGTTTTAGAGCTTAGTGTCAGGAACTGGGACAAAGACCAAACCTCTATTTGTTATTATAGGTCATAACATCACAGATGTTTCTTAGCAACTTGTGTTTGCCCCACTTTTACTAGACCATTAAACTGTTTATCATTTTCAGTTTTTTTTCAACCTGATGCTTTTTTTGTAAAATAAATAAGGAACACGAGAAGACGGCATCTTATCAGTATTGCTTGTTTAAAAAATGGTTTTGAAGTTTCAGTTATAATAATGTCCAACTCCACAAGATTAGAACTATGTAACTGTGTTTAACTAGACAGATGCTTTTTCTATTATGACTTTATTTTATTTAATAGTAAGCCTTGGTACTAAATGTTGAGTGATTCATATTCAGAAAGGAGAAATGATGTTTCTAAGATATTCCCTGATGCTGGCAAAGATTGAGGGGCAGAGGAGAAGGGGTCGTCAGAGGAAGAGATGGTTGGGTGCATCACTGGCTCAATGGTCAGGAGTTTGAGCAAACTCCGGGAGATGGTGAAGAACAGGGAAGCCTGGTGCACTGCAGTCCATGGGGTCACAAGGAATTGGACATGACTGAGCGATGGAACAAAGGCAACAAGACATTCCACGGACTGGGGGACTTGACATCATCTATCGTATGCCCCCTTTTTGCCAGTTGCTTGTGTGGCCTTGTGAAAGCCACTTCCACTTCCTTTTAAAGATAAGATGTATGGAATTCTTCGCTCTGAAGTATTTTTATGCATTTATTGTTGGCAGTGCTGGGTCGCTGTTCCTGCGCCAGCTTTTCTTTAGTTATGGAGGGGACAGTGAATACTCTTGGTTGCAACACATGGGCTTCTCTTTGTGGTAGCTTCTTTTATTGTGGAGCACGGGCTTAGTTGCTCTGAGGCATGTGGAATCTCTCCAATCAGGGTTCGAACCCGTGTCTCCTGCTTTGGCAGGTTAATTCTTTACCACTGACCAACCAGGGAAGCCCCGGATGTATAGAATTCTTCACCTTGCCTTGGTGGTTCAGATCCCTTCGGTAATCTGAAGGGTGACTCTCTCCTTTGAAAACCAAATACGAATTTCTGTTAAATTTCATATGCACTTGTTCATGCATATTTGCTCAGGATTTCTTGATTATAAAGGATATTTCCAATTCTAATATTAGATGGAAGTTCACCTCTCTGCATTTGAAGGAGAAATCTTTTTTTTTTTTGTATCAGATTTTTTGTCTGGGGGATGCCAGTATATACTGTCATTACCAAAATGAAGATGATATTCCGTAGTCACCCAGTAACCAACGTGAACTGGATGCAATCGTTGGTCCAATGTTAAGAACATCTCTGAGGACTACTACTCCGAGGCAGCCTTGTGCTGGGGTTGTGGAAAAGTAAATAAACCGTACTCCAATCCTGTCTCTCTGAGGATTCCTATTGGAGTGGAAGGACCTGACTTGGTGAATGACTGCCTGGAGGTCAGGCAGTGCCATAGCCAAGACCACAGGTTCTGGAGGTAGACACAGGTAGACCAGAGTGGCATCTGTGATCTCCACGGATCAGTCATTTAACCCTCTCTATGCCTCAGTTTGTTAATCTGTTAAAGAGTATAATAACTCTACCCACCCATAAGGATGGTTGAGGCTTTATACGAATCCGTGCCGGGGGACCCACCCATAGTCGTGTGACACTCTGGACCATATCGTTGTTTTGGAGCCACTGTCCTGCACGGTTTAGGATGATTCGCAGCATCGTTGGCCTCTCCTCACTAGGTTCCTTCATGTGTAGCAATCAGAAATGTCTTTAGGCATTGTCAGCTTTCCTGTGGGGGGAGTGCTTCTCCTCAATCCTTCGAGGACCACTGGTCTTCCCTTATAGGCTTCCCAGATGGCTTAGCAGAAAAGAGTCCACCTGTAATACAGGATATGTGGGTTCGATCCCTGGGTTGGGAAGATCCCCTGGAGAAGGAAATGGCAACCCACTCCAATATTTTTGCCTGGGAGATCCTATGGACACAGGAGACTAGCAGGCTACAGCCCTTGGGGGTCACAAAGGCTTAGTGTTTAAACGACTTAGTGATTAAACAACAACAACACAAAGTGTTCTGTTAAATTCCGTTTTCTAAATACTTTGGAGAAATTATTAGTGACACTTCCTTTAAAGGAAAAACTCCTTTGAATAAGTCATAATTCCTTCCCTAATGCCCTCTTGATGGGAAACGAAAACAAAATGCTAACAAAGCCCAGTTAACAAAAGTCTGTTTGTAGCCTGCTGACTGAATTGTTGATGCACTCTATGAGATGAACCACATTGATTCAGGTAGGATTAGTACCTACCTGCCTCTTGGAGAACAGTAGGTATCGCCTGGCGCCTGCTCCTGGCTGCTGTGTATAATGTGATGGTTTCTGCGACCTGCCCGTTTGCAGCTCAGCCTCCTTGGCATCCTGCAGACAGGGTTTGTTCTTGTCCTGGCTCGGAACAGACCTCCTAAGTCACGATAGAGCCAGGCTACTTTGCTGAGAGCACTAACCTGTTGGAGGGTGTGGGCTGTGACAGGCAGCCGGTGAGCTTAGCTGACACACACAGCAAGGACTTGGGGTGACTGAGACACAAGCAGTGTTAACCACCACACACCCCAGAGGTATCAAAGTGTCTGGGCCGCCTGGGGCTTGGAGTTGGTGAGGATGCCCATGAATGGGTGTGAAGAGTAGGTGGAAATAACACCGCTGAGAAAGTGCTTGGAAACTCAGGAGTGAAATAGCAGGTTCTGATGGGTTTTGGTTATTGAGGGGGAGGGAGTCAGATGTCGGAAGATGCATGAGTAGATTCAGACAGATTCTTTCTTTAATCATCCTTTTTTTGTTCAAGGATACTATTTGGTTTCTGATTTTGGATTTTGTGGACCAGTTTAAGGTAAAATTGGAAGACTGATGTAAAGTGACTAGTTTTTAAGATTGTTCAATAAGAATGTTTAAAGGGAAAAAAAAAGTTACTATGTATTGTCATCAGCCTTGCACAAAGGAAAAAAATGTTTTGTCACCAAACAAGTATGAGGAACATGACTATAGAATAAAGAGGAGTTGTTTCTGTTTATGTTTATGACCAACCTAGATAGCATATTCAAAAGCAGAGACATCACTTTGCTGACTAAGGTCCGTCTAGTCAAGGCTATGGTTTTTCCTGTGGTCATGTATGGATGTGAGAGTTGGACTGTGAAGAAGGCTGAGTGCCAAAGAATTGATGCGTTTGAACTGTGATGTTGGAGAAGACTCCTGAGAGTCCCTTGGACTGCAAGGAGATCCAACCAGTCCATTCTGAAGGAGATCAGCCCTGGGATTTCTTTGGAAGGAATGATGCTGAAGCTGAAACTCCAGTACTTTGGCCACCTCATGCGAACAGTTGACTCATTGGAAAAGACTGATGCTGGGAGGGATTGGGATTGGGGGCAGGAGGAGAAGGGGATGACAGAGGATGAGATGGCTGGATGGCATCATGGACTCGATGGACGCGAGTCTGAGTGAACTCTGGGAGATGGTGATGGACAGGGAGGCCTGGCGTGCTGCAATTCATGGGCTCGCAAAGAGTCGGACACGACTGAGAGACTGAACTGAACTGAACTGTTTATGTTGAACAAATACAGGATTATGGAACGTTGCCAGTGGTCCTAACTTTTTCTTCCTCCACCTCGGCCAGGTAAAGATGTCATCATGGACTGCTCCATTTCTTTTACTGCCTGAAGGGGGGGACTGGTTTATTAAGGAACCAGTGTTTTTTATTTGCCAGTTGTGGTGATGACGGGTGGTTGAGCAGAGGCTGTGTGGCGCCCGGTGTATTTGAACCAGCCTGGGTCAGGGCATTCATCTCTCATTTTCCCTGCCCTCCTCTCTCTGCCTTTGTCTCTGCCCTTTTTGGAGCTGCCCTGGCAAAACTGAAGCAATACACAAGCATCCCTCTGCATCCCAAGATGTGGCAAGTCTCTCTCTGCCTTTCGTTTCCCATTGTTCGTATGCACCCCCCGGGACAGGTGTGTTGCCAAGGAGCGAGTCCCCTGTTGTCCTGCCCACCCAGGTCTGGAGAGGGATGGCTGATTTGAAAGCCTAATACAGTCAGGATTCAGTGCTTGTAGCCTGTTCACATTCTGAAATGCTTTGGGCACTGAGGCTTAAAGGAAAACTTATAGAGTTGGGGGTACCTATGATTTTTAAAAATCCATTAAAAAAATACTTGGGCGAATTACCAAGATGCAGCTGTGCGCTGACCCCTTGAACAAACGTCTAGTAGGAACTACCTCTGCAATCCTAACCAAGGCCCTGACCTGTTTTTTTTTCAATCGTAATTAATAATATGTAGTGATGTGGAATCTCTAAGGCTATAAGCAATGGAAGACCCTAATTTCTTGCTTTGGATAATGAACATAGAAACAACATAAACTCAATTTCTTTCCTTGTTTTTTTTTTTTTTTTTTTTTTTAGTTATTTGTGTGGCATGTGGGATCTTTGTTTTCAAACCTGGGATTGAACCCTGGCTCCCTGCACTGGGAGGGGATAGAGTCTGAACCACTGGACCCCAGGGAGGTCCCTCTTTCTATTATTTTTATCTTTCTGTTTTTACCAGAGTATTAAAATTTTGATTTTTTTTTTTTAGTTAAAAAAACAATCTCTGAATACTTCCCAGTTTAAAGAATACTAACAATAGACAAATACACTTGCCCAGCCCCTCCTGATTCCAGACACTTCTGAAAAATAAATATGAGTTTTGTGCCTACCCTGTGCTTTTACATTCGGAAAATACCTAATTTTCATATTACATAAATCATATACGTGTATTGTTAGACAATCTGTGTGTTTCTTCCACTTAATATATCTTTGAAATTTCAGAGGTCATTCTGTAAATAGTGTCCACATCTTTCTTAACTGCCGCATTTTATTCTACAGTATAGCTATTCCATGATTTATAGAGCGCATAGCTGTTCAGAGTTGTTTGCTACAAAAAATGGTGCAGTAAAAAGATTGACTTAGTACATGCATCTTTGTGCACCTTTGTATTTTTATCTGTGATTAAACATACAGCAGATGAGCAGTTATTGCTGCTGCTACTGCTGCTAAGTTGCTTCAGTCGTGTCCAACTCTGTGTGACCCCAGAGACGGCAGCCCACCAGGCTCCCCTGTCCCTGGGATCCTCCAGGCAAGAACACTGGAGTGGGTTGCCATTTCCTTCTCCAGTGCATGAAAATGAAAAGTGAAAGTGAAGTCGCTCAGTTGTGTCCGACTCTTAGCGACCCCATGGACTGCAGCCCACCAGGCTCTTCCATCCATGGGATTCTCCAGGCAAGAGTACTGGAGTGGGGTGCCATTGCCTTCTCTGGAGCTGTTATTAGGGGTATTTAAAATTTTTTAATGTATATTATACCTCCTCCAAAATGCCATGTCACCGTATGTTATTTCCATCAGTGATGACTGAGAAGACCATACTCCTTTCTCCATATTCTAGCCAAATGGTGATCAAAGTTTGTTTTAAAATATTGAGTCACTGGGGTGTGGTGACTTGAATATTGTTGATCTGTAAGAATGAGGCGAGTGTTGTGGTTAGGTCATCATCACTTGAGCAGTGACCACCCCCCGCCACCTCCAGGAGTGGCTGTGTATCTCCAGTGACACTTTCACACCCTAACAGGTAGACTGTTAATTCACCAAAACCTTGCTTTGTTGGATCTTTCCTAATGAGCTGGCTCTTAATTAAATGGAGCCGTCTGTTAAGTTTAAATCACAACAGAAACCAGTCTGAGTTTCTTAAAATGTTTTGGAAACATACTATTTTTCATGTGGTTACTTCTAAATTGCGTTTGAGGGCCTTGCCCTAAGAATAAGAGTCATACTTTGTGATAATTTTAGAAAGTGTCACAAAGTCTGGCCAGTTTGGATTCTAAATCTGTCAGAGAAAATAAACACCCGTGGTGAGACCATAGTAAAAACAAAGTAGAAGGTAGGTTATTTCCTCAATAAGCCAGTGGATGGCTGGGCTGTTCTTGTTTCCATTTAGTGTTTTACTCTTTTCTGCAGCCTGATGGAGTCAGAGCTATCATGTTCCCCACTTTACAGTTTGTAAGGGGTAAGCCAGACAAATGCATGTGATGAAAGTCTGCCTAATTCCAGTTCCTGACCAGGGATCAACAAATGTGACCCACCACCTGCTTTTGCACAGCCCACCAACTAGGAATGGGCTTTATATTTTTAAATGGTTGCATCTTAAGGGATTAAATAAATGCCTACATTGTCTTGATTTTGTCTCTTGTCCCGTAGAGCCTAAGATGTTTAATATTTAGCCCTTTACATGAAAATTTTGCAATTTCTTCTCTTGACTATTAGTCCTTAACTACCTAAGACTAAAAAGAAATACCTTCACTCAAGTGGGGAAGTTGGCTAGGCTAGTGGTTCTCAAATATTAGCATGGGTCAGAAGCACGTGGTGGGTATGGCGTGAGTTCTAACACAGATTTCTGGGCCTATCCCTGAGATCTGCAGTGGGACTGCAGAAATGGCATTCTAACCATTTCCCAGGGGGGTGGACTCTGCTGGGCCTGGACCACACTAGAAGCAATAAGCAAGGGGGACGGAGTGGAATTAGGGATATCGGCCGTGGAACTGTGAGAGGGTCTCAGCCCAGTTATTTGCAATTGTAGCCCCTCCAAATTAGGGCCCTAGGCTTGTAGACCGACAAAATATACATTCGGCAAAGAAGGCTTCTGTGTTGAGGAGGAAGAAATTTAACCTGTGTTGGCAACAGCTGTCTGAAAGTGGAGATAGAGCTTCAGAACGTCAACTTTTTCATTCATTTAATCGTAAATATTGAAGATATATTTAAACATCTTATTTAAGCTTCAGAACTTCAACCTTTTCATTCCTTTAATAGTAAATAATGAAGATATATTTAAACACCTTATTTAAGTGATAATTGGTATCAATTAACTGATAATTTGCTATTTACTCTGCTCTGTACAGAACTTTTATAATAATCCTATGCAGTTAGAAGATAGTGTCGTCCCTTTAAAAGTAAGGAAGGACTTCCCTGGTGGTCTGCTGGTTAGGACTCTGTGTTTTCACTACTGAAGATGTTGGTTTGAGCACTGGTCAGGGAACTATGATCTCGCAAGCCATGGGGTGCGGCCAATATAAGATGTAAGAAGGAACTTCCTGTCACAGTTGTGTGGCAAGTGGCCACAAATAATTTAGACTCTTGTCTACGATACAGCTTCCTCCCCTGCATTCACCCTCCACCATGGCTACCACATGAGAACCCTATCTCTCTTTTTTAGCTTACAAAAATGTTGTTCTGGAGGGTAAAAGGGCCCATTTGGCAAAATGTTGTTAGTATTATCCTTTTCTTAGAAAAAGCTTCTATGACTACAGTAACTGTCATAATTATTTTTAAAACTTTGAATTATGGAAAACTCTTTACTAAGAGAAAATACACCATTCACTCACAGTTTGCAGATGTGACTATGTTGTCACTGTTTGTATGGTCAGGCCACTCATGATGGCTGTTCTCTTGCTGTCTGTCCATCCATGGCCCACCCAGTGTCTGCTTCACCTCTGTCTTACACACTTGATTGACCTTCCTGGGTACCTGCCACAGACCCCAGCTGGTGATTGTTCTTATCAAAGGGGTGGTGAGCTGCACGCTTCCTTACTGGTTTCCCTGGTAACTAATGAGCCCACCTGAAGTCAATGTCAGTTCCCTTCTAACTGGTAATCCAGCCTCCCCCTCCATCCCTCTGGGAGAGAAGACTGCCTCCATGTTCCTGCCGCTGTCTTGCACGAGGTGAGGTGTCGGTTAGATGTGTAAGCTCCCACATTCATTTAACTCCTTATGTTGCTGTTGCTGACTCTGGGCTCTTTTTTTTGATCTTGAAGCTGGGCTAGCTAGGGCAGGACTTGTAGGCCTGCGGGGTGCAGCCCAACACAGTTGTTTAAAAGATTTTTCTTTTTTAAAGAGTTAACACTAGAGAATTGTTAAATCCCTAAACATCTTTTCTCTTTCCTTTCCTACCCAAAATGATACCTGGTTTTGTGTATGCCTATTTACAGATAACTAGCCCCTCAGTCTGGAGAAGGCAATGGCAACTCACTCCAGTACTTTTACCTGGAAATCCCGTGGACGGAGGAGCCTGGTAGGCTGCAGTCCATGGGGTCGCTAGGAGCAACTTCACTTTCACTTTTCATTTTCATGCATTGGAGAAGGATATGGCAACCCACTCCAGTGTTCTTGCCTGGAGAATCCCAGGGACGGGGGAGCCTGGTGGGCTGCCGTCTGTGGGGTTGGACACGACTGAAGCGAGTTAGCAGCAGCAGCAGCAGCCCCTCAGTCATGTCTGCCTCTTTGCAACCCCTCGGACTGTAGCCCAGGCCGGAATATTAGAGTGGCCCTTTCCATTCTCCAGGGGACCTTCCCAACTCAGGGGTTGAACCCATGTCTTCCTCATTGCAGGCAGATTATGTACTGTCTGAGCCACTAGGGAAGCCCATGCATACTTATATATGTAGCAAAACTAAAATGCAAGGGAAGTCATATGCTTCAGCATACGACTTTAGAGTTGGTTGTGTGTTGACAATTTATTGAGTAAGTACTCTTGAGAAATTAGATGAGTCATGTTTTCTGATGTTCTGGGGATTTGAGGCCAGTGTATTTACAATCTTATACCAACTTCAGGAATTCCTGTCTGGCACCACAGATCCCCCTCTTTCATAATAATATTTTATTGTTTTGATTTTCTGGTGTCTTGCAAAGTCCTAGAATGCATGTCTTTGGTTTTCGGATCTTTAAGTTCTTATCAGAATTTTGATAGATCCTTTGAAGCAACAAATATTTTGACTCTCTATGGGTTCCAGGCATTTTGCCAGACTGGGGAGGATACTGGAGAGAGTGAGAGAGATGACTAAACCCTCCCCCATCGAGCCTGTATTCAGGTGTTTACAATTCTCTTCTCTGTTCCTCCAATTTATTGTAGTATGAGTTTTCTAGAAATTGGTAATGAAAATGTATTAGTCGCTCAGTTGTGTCCAACTCTGTAGCCGCTCCAGACTCCTCTGTCCGTAGAATTCCTATAGCCCAGGAATACTGGAGTGCGTAGCCGTTCAGCAGTACTTAACAATCATTTCTGTGTGTGGCAGGCAGTGTCCCAGTTTTTGGTTCATAGAAGGTGGTCACCTTATCTATTATGTGGTAATGAGGCATCTACGCTTTTATTAAATGCCTTGCAAAAGTTATGTGCCCATTTCCCTTTGTTATTAGACATTGTGCTAATTGCATGGGTGATTTAAATGTTAAAAAGGCATTAAAGCATTTGTTGTAATAATTAACAAAGGATTGGTAGGTTACAAATGAATGATAATGCCATATTTTTAAAATACAGCATTATGTATCTCTGGAAAGTGGGATATGTTATGAAACATTAATATTCAAATGAGAGATTTGAACTGAATGCTCTCTAAAATCCTTTCCAGTAAGTTCTTTCTGGTGTTTGAAAGTAAGAGCTCCACATGAATGGTGTCACACTTCTGAAAACCTCAAGGAGAGGCCACAGCCTGCCTTTTGAACCTTGGATAGTGGTCTAGAGATTGCTGATTCTCTTCTTTCTCAGAAATAGAAACTCTGTTTTTCTCAGGGAACACAAAGCTACATGGACTAAAGACCAGACTTCTGCTGTGGTAATTACATGTGATTTTAATTTTGCTTTATTTGAATATAAGTGGAAATAACATGCAGTTTCCAGAAAGTTTCCTTAAAGGGAAGGAGGCAAGTCCTCCATATCTTCTTCTTTGCTGTTGGCTGGAATGTGGACATGATGGCTGGATATTGAGCAGTTTCTTAGGACCTTGAGGTTGGTATTTCAGGCAGAGTCACAAGATAGCAGTACAGGCGAGGCTGTATACACAATTCCACAGTGTTCTTGCAGAAGGGCCTCTGGCTGAGAAGTTGATTAAGGGCCTGAAGTTCATCCCAGGCTCTGCTTCTCAAGGAGTGCACATGGGGAAAGGTTGGGCCTTCTCCTTTATACAAAAAGATCATGTGCTTAAAAATCTATGTACCTACAGGACTACTTTCAACTGGAGGGGTACCTTTTTTCTAATTTATTCAGAGGTACCACAGGAGCCCTCTTACTATGGAGCGCCACCTCATCTCCAGACCGCCCTGTATGCCATTAATGGTAGACAGTAGTAATCCTGAGCTTGTTTAGCCTTTCTTGGACCATTGCACGGACATAGGAGCCCGGTGGTCCATGGGTTCGCAAAGAATCGGATACGACTGAGCAGCTGAGCAGCAGCAGCTTGTTCAGCCACTTTGTTTTGACATTTTCATTACTGGTGAAAGTGAAAGTAGCTCAGTTGCGTCTGACTCTTTGTGACTCTGTGGAATTCTCCAGGCCAGAATACTGGAGTGGAGAGCTGTTCCCTTCTCCAGCGGATCTTCCCGACCTGGGAATCGAACCAGAGTCTCCTGCACTGCAGGCAGATTCCTTACCAGCTGAGCTACCAGGGAAGCCCATTAGTGGTAGTTGGACCTCAATCTGGTCAATAGATCACTGACTTTTTCTTTGATTTTTGGGGGGTCTATGTTTTGCTGATTTGTGAACAGAAGACACCACCTCTGGGCAATGTATGTTGATTGAAGTGTTTTGCCTTTTTTTTTTTTTAAATGGGGATATACTTGCTTTACAGTGTTGTGTTAGTTTCTGCTGTGAACCATGTGGATCAGCTAAATGTATACATGCCTCCTCTTCCTCTTGAATCTCCCTCCCATACCTCTAGGCCATCACAGAGCACCAAGCTTAACTCCCTGTGCTCCATCCATCCACAATTCCACAAATGACCCAGTTCCATTCCTTTTTATGGCTGAGTACTATTCCATTGTATATACGTACCGCATCTTTATCCATTCATTTGTCAGTGGGCATTTAGGTGGCTGATTGAAGTGCTTTGCAAGGTTATCAAGAGCCCACAGGATAGAGAGGCAGCTGAAATAATCAACACTGGCTGTGGGCTGGGAGCAAAGAAGTTAGGGGAGGTTAGGAACTGAGTGCTGAAGGTTGGCGCCTGCAGGGCTGGGAGTCTGGTCAGAGGCGCAGCTCCTGTTGTCTGGGACAGTAAAGTACAGCCTGGCCTTTTCTCCTTCAGGAGCTCATTCTTGATTCAGAGCTGCCATGAGAGCAGGGTGTCCATGTGTCAAGGTGTGCATCACGTGTCCTGGCTCTTTCCCCCTAGCTCTGTACTGGGCACATGCTCATCTGGGTCAACTATATATATAACTATATACCTACAGTGAAGGGCATGTACTTTCCCCAAAAAGAATTGAAGTTGCTGCTGAGCTGGGGGATGGATGATGAGTATCAAAAAGAAATAAAAGGCAAAAAGAAGAGAAAGAAGTAAAAGAAGATAGTGACAGTATGTGACCGCACCACCATGCGATCTGTAAAGCAATGGAGTGTACACTGATTTCCCACCAAGGGTCTACTTTTCGGTATTTAATTTCCCACCCTCAGGAAGTGAGTGCTGAGTCTCTTTCTGTGTTCCTGTGTGATTGCCTGCTGTGCACAGCGTGCTGTGTCAGATACGAGGGGGATGTGATGACGTAATAGATGGAGAGGGTCCTCCCTGTGGTGATGTAGCCCTGGGCTCCCTAATATGCATTACGTAATGGCATCACATGGGTGGAGGGAAACTTACATGTAGGATGGATAGACAACAGGGTCCTTGCATATTCAGTATCCTGTGATAAACCATAATGGAAAAGAATATTTTAAAAGAATACATATATGTATGATGGAGTTACTTTGCTGTACATAAGAAATTAACACAACATTGTTTTTCTACGATATACAATAAAATGAAAAAGCAGAATCACATGGAAACTGAGGAAATGGCTTTGCTGTCTTTGCTCCACTGCCACCTGCCACTCCCCTTCCCTTTAGAACTCTTTGGGGAATGGTTTGTTTGCTCTTTTCCCAGAAAAGGGGCTTCAGTCTCAACTCGTAAGAATCTAATGTCATCTTGAGCCCTGCGGAGGTATGTTTCTGGCCTCTGAAGTGCTATTTTGTGATAATTTTATGGTTTTTCTTTATGAATAATTTACCCGCAGAGTCCTAATATCTTTGGAAGCCAGTGAATTTTGGTGTTTATCAAGGAAATGTCTCAACCTGAAGAGAGAAATCAATTTCTTATTACAAAGCAAAGCAGAACGTATGAGGTCATCTACCCTATGGGAAAGCAGTATATTTTGTAAGCGTTATTTATTATTATTAAGTCAGGACCTCAAATTTTGTCCCTTCTTATAGAGACATTGTATGTTCATTAATCTCATTTGTGTCCTCACTGTTTACTCTCTATTTAGGATTATGAAGCATTTTATATTCACAGCATTTTAGGGCTGAAAGGCCATCTTGTGCTTAAACCATTTTGTAAAAATATGTGCCTAATCTTTTTATAAAAGTTCCCAAGAATGTTGACTCCATAACCTATCTTGGTGCCTTCTTTGTCTCAAGCTCTTCTAGCCTTTGTTGCAAGAGATAAATGATACTCCTGTCCAATTTTCATAAATGTTTCTTGAAATCACGTGTTGTAAGAAGTTTTTATGCCTCTTAAACAGTCCAGTGTAGCTGTTTTTCTCTTCCTCCTATTATTCATCTCTGAACGCCCAAAGGAAAGTAAAATAGTAGCAGTAGTAATAGTCATGGTTACAATTTACTGTCTCCTAAGCAATGCATAACCCTGACCATGGCCCAGTGAGATATAGTCTGTTGTTATTTCCATTTTATGGATGAGGAAACTAGGACTCAAGTTCCCTGGACCAAAGGTAAGAAGACCCAGAACTTGAGAGACCTCTGCCTCAAAACTAGTTCTCAGTTCAGTTCAGTTCAGTCGCTCAGTCGTGTCCGACTCTTTGCAACCCCATGAATCGCAGCACGCCAGGCCTCCCTGTCCATCACCAACTCCTGGAGTTCACTTAGACTCAGCCCATTGAATCAGTGATGCCATCCAGCCATCTCATCCTCTGTCGTCCCCTTCTCCTTCTGCCCCCAATCCCTCCCAGCATCAGAGTCTTTTCCAATGAGTCAACTCTTCGCTTGAGGTGGCCAAAGTACTGGAGTTTCAGCTTTAGCATCATTCCTTCCCAAGAAATCCCAGGGCTGATCTCCTTCAGAATGGACTGGTTGGATCTCCTTGCAGTCCAAGGGACTCTCGAGTCTTCTCCAACACCACAGTTCAAAACCATCAATTCTTTGTTGCTCAGCCTTCTTCACAGTCCAACTCTCACATCCATACATGACCACTGGAAAAACGATAGCCTTGACTAGATGGACCTTAGTCAGCAGAGTAATGTCTCTGCTTTTGAATATACTATCTAGGTTGCTCATAACCTTTCTTCCAAGGAGTAAGCGTCTTTTAATTTCATGGCTGCAATCACCATCTGCAGTGATTTTGGAGCCCAAAAAGATAAAATCTGACACTGTTTCCACTGTTTCCCCATCTATTTCCCATGAAGTGATGGGACTGGATGCCATGATCTTCGTTTTTTGAATGTTGAGCTTTAAGCCAACTTTTTCTCTCTCCTCTTTCAATTTCATCAAGAGGCTTTTTAGCTCCTCTTCACTTTCTGCCGTAAGGGTGGTGTCATCTGCATGTCTGAGGTGATTGATATTTCTCCTGGCAATCTTGATTCCAGCTTGTGTTTCTTCCAGTCCAGCGTTTCTCGTGATGTACTCTGCATAGAAGTTAAATAAGCAGGGTGACAATATGCAGCCTTGACGTACTCCTTTTCCTATTTGGAACCAGTCTGTTGTTCCATGTCCAGCTCTAACTGTTGCTTCCTGACCTGCATACAGATTTTTAAGAGGCAGGTCAGATGGTCTGGTATTCCCATCTCCTTCAGAATTTTCCACAGTTTATTGTGATCCACACAGTCAAAGGCTTTGGCATAGTCAATAAAGCAGAAATAGATGTTTTTCTGGAACCCTCTTGCCTTTTCCATGATCCAGAGGATGTTGGCAATTTGATCTCTGTTTCCTCTGCGTTTTCTAAAACCAGCTTGAACATCTGGAAGTTCACATTTCAAGTATTGCTGAAGCCTTGCTTGGAGAATTTTGAGCATTACTTTACTAGCATGTGAGATGAGTGCAATTGTGCGGTAGTTTAAGCATTCTTTGGCATTGCCTTTCTTTGGGATTGGAATGAAAACTGCCCTTTTCCAGTCCTGTGGCCACTGCTGAGTTTTCCAAAGTTGCTGGCATATTGAGTGCAGCACTTTCACAGCATCATCTTTCAGGATTTTAAATAGCTCAACTGGAATCCCATCAAGGTAAATCAAAATCACTCCTCTTTCTCATGAACAGTAAAATTGTTACATACTTTACTTTTATGCTTAAAGGAGAAACATGCCTGTTATTGTAGGAAGTTGTTTGTAATTTTTTATAGGTATTAGAATATATTAAAGCTCTTATTTGAATCAAAACACAATTCATAAAAAAGTAAGGCTCAGAGAACCATAACAGATTGATAAACTTCATTTTCTTACTGTTTGTGTATTACATTCAGGGGAGAGTTTGTTAATGACGTTAGTTATTTTATTAAAAGATTCCTTTTATATTCTTAACTGTGCTTCACTTTAGCCCTCTGCAATGGTGGGTGTAGAAATGAATGGCAAAATGTCATGTAGGTTCTTACTGTGTGCTGGGAAAGGCAGGATTCCACATGTCATATCCACTTTAATGCATTTTTGGTTTTAGTGAGTTAAAATGGTGTGATGTCTTGATACCACCCTTTAGCTTTTAAATCCTGGACATTTTTATATTTTTTATGAAGATTGAAATGGAAAGCAGGGAAGATGGAAATTTTGCCAGTATCTCTGTTGCTGTGAAAGAAATCAGAAAAATTGGGTGTGTCCTGAATAGGAGCTTGGGGATGAGATTCGTGCTTAGTAGCTTTTCTTTGGCAACTAGAAACCAGGTCCTTCGGAAGACAGAGGGCGATGACGTGGCTCAGAGATTTCTAGGACAGCTTGATGAGCTTGCCTAGGAGAGCTGGATTTTCTTTTTTCTTTTCTTTCTTTTAAAAGGCTGCATGGCCCAGCATGTAGGATCTTAGTTCCCCCACTGGGGATTGATCATGCACCCCCTGCAGTGAAAGTGACCAGTTGTAACCACTGGACCCCCAGGGAAGTCCTGGAAGCTGGAGTTTGCAGCAAGGTTTTGATGTCCTTTTGGCCCGCTGCTCTGTCCCTCGCATCCTGGTCCATTTGTAATAGAAACATGGAATTCAATACTATTGACTGAGAGCAGTTGTTGAATTGTGATGTGTGCAGTTAATTTGAAGCCTGGGTCTTAAGTTGAATGGGGATAAATAATCAGCATTGAATGCTTACCTGTTACAGCTTTATTGGTTTTATAAATTGTCCCTAGTGAGCCCTCCTAAATGGTACAGACGGATACCAGCCATCAACCTGGCTTTACTGAAAATTCTAGAAATCCCTAAGCCTCATTTTAGGCAAAGATCTCTGTTTTAACTCTTGTAAAATCTTTCACAAACGGCATGGATTCCATATATGTACTGTTATGTTGCTTTGCCTGCTGTTCAACCATAAAATCTTACCATGGAGAGAGACCAAGGGCAATTGAGTATGACTCATACTTTGGGAAAAGAATTTTCTTTGTTCACTGGTGTTGTATGTGATGCTGGTGTTGTATATGAAAGTATAATCGAGGCAAGACTCTTGAATTAAAAGGAAAAGAGTCCCAGAGTTCTCAAGCATTCATCAAGGGGCCTTGACCTTGGAGTTGTGGGGGTAACTGAGGTATAGAGTCCTTTTCCTACGAAAGCTGCTGGGGAGTGGTGTCCTCAAGAGCTCATGTCCTTTATGCTTCGTGGTTGCTATAGGCTCTTCTAGGTCTGTGTGATCCAGCTGTGGTGCACCCTGAGGTCAGGGCTTTGGTGGCAGGCTTGGTGTAGTGGTCAAGAAAGGGAACCACAAAGAGGTGCAATAAATCTCTACAGTGGTCCGTCTTTCTCCATTTTGTTTCCTTACCCTTTTTATCTTCTTCTCATGCCATTTTGTCTTCAGAGTGGTTGTGTGTTCATCAAGTCTTGTTTTTGAACTGAGTCTGTGTGTGAGGCTTGGGGAAGGTGGAGCTAACAATTGAATTTCTCTGATCATCACTTTTTTAGGAAAAAAAAATTTATTTATGATCATGCTGGATCTTAGTTAAGGCACACAGGATCTTTAGCTGTGGCATATGGTATCTAGTCCCCTAACCAGAGATCGAACCAGACCTCCCGTACTGGGAGCATGGAGGCTTAGCCAGTGGACCACCAGGGAAGACCCTCTCTGATCATCACTTCAATGGATCTTTATTGAATGACGGAAGAGTGTTACGCGGGCAGGGAGAGCAGCAAGTTCTTTTCTTTTTTGCTTCTCTTCTCTCTTGCATTCCTTCAAAAACTCCAAGATGTTTGTTGCTTCCTCATTATTGCAGTGCGTCTCCATTGGGGGTGATTTTTGTACTCAGGGTACATTTGGTGATGTCTGGAGACATTCTGGGTTGTTGTATCTCAGGGGGAGGGGCATGCTAAATCTAATACTTCAAGGCCATCAATGCTGCTTAATATCCCACAACACCCAGGACAGTCCCCAATGAAATATTAGCCTACCTCAAGTGTTGTAAGTGCCCAAATCGAGAAGCCCTGCTATACTGACACATCTCTCTGGCCAACATATGGACCTGTCTTGCCTGGCACATGTTTCACTTGTTGGTTTATCTGTCTGAAGTATATCAAAATACATCAAACTGGTTTCCTAACCCAGTGTATCATGTTTGTTTTAATTTGGATTGCCAATCCTTTTCCTAGACAAGGCCAAACTAATCATTGCCCCCAAAGAATCACAATTTCTAAATTAGTAGGATCAGAATTAGAGGTCTTACTCCTTGAGAGTCATGCGAATTGTGAATCATCTAGACAAAGATGCTTCAACAATCCACAGTGAACTTCTCCAGCATATTATGGGTTAGTGAGTAGGAGGAGAGATTTGGCGTTTGTAATGCTAGTCCAGCTGGAAGCTGTCATCACTCGGGTTCATCACTTATGTGCCAAGCCATGGACTTTGTTACGTTTCTGGTCTCGCTTGCCCCACACCGTTTGTTCCATTGGCCTTCGCTTGGCTCTTAACTTCCTCCAGGAAGCCTTCTTTTCTTCCTCAAGTTTTAGAGTCATGCCTCCTCCCATGCACCTACTCTTTTGGTAACGTGACTCTTGACTCCTTGGATCATGATGGCCTGTTGTCGACTTTGAGGGCCAGCCCCTGCTACCTAATTCCCTCCTGCCTGACACATAGTAGGGCCTCTGTAAATACTTGTGGAATGACTGAACGGAGGAAAACTGAAAGCTAGCAGTTTGCTTGGTTACAAAAAGAAGTGTAGAAGAAAAAACAAGAAAAACTCAGAACCAGAAAACATGTGCTTTGGTGTTGGTTCTCTGATTCTCACTTATCGGACAAGTGGATAAATAAGTGGGTTGAACGAAATGATTCTGAATGGGGAGGTTTTGTGTTTCTCGTGAGCACTCTCTTGTGTCCAGTGCTGTCACAATGAAAGTTGATCTGCATTATTAAAAAGCAAAAGGATGTCTGTGTATCTGGAATCGCAGCAAGCAGAGTATGTTTAAACATCAACTCAGATCTTGTCGCTTCTCTGAACGACACCCCTCTTCCAAGCGACAGTTCTTACCATGTGCGTCATGCGTCTATGCTGTCTGGTCCCCAGCCCCTCTCTGACTCCCCCGCTCCGGCCTTTACCTCTCCACCTCACTTTGCTCCAGCCACACTGGCCTCACTCGCTGATCATCACACGCCCCAAGCACCCTCCTACCTCAGTGTTTTGTAATTGCTTTTCCTTTGGCCTGGAATGATCTTTGCCAGTGAGACCTGCATGGCTTCTTCTGGACTACCTGTGGGTCTTTGTTTGGGTGTCCCATGTTGGGATTGAAGGCAAAAGGAGAAGAAGGCGGCAGAGGATGACATGGTTGGATAGCATCACTGATTCAAGGGACATAAACTTGGGTGAACTCTGGGAGACGGTAAAGAATAGGAAAGCCTGACGTGCTACAGTCCATGGCGTCAGTTGCAAAGAGTCAGACACGACTCAGCCACTAAACAACAGCAAGCCGTGCTTGGAAGGCCTTCTCTGGCCACTCCATCTCAAATTACAGCCACTCCCCAGTTGTTTTATTTCCTCTCTCTGATGTGCTTTTATCCTCTGAGCTTCTTTTGGCATTCTATCTATTTAACTTATTTCTATCTCTTCCTCTGTCCCCTCCACCTCCAACCTCCTTAGAGTACACGTGTCATGATTCCATTCATTTTATTGAATGGCAGCAGGCAAATGTAAGAGTTTACATATTACAGTGAACTCAACACATGCTGAATATACCCATATACATAACTAGCCACCAGTGACTCGGTGATAAAGAACCTGCCTGCCAATACGGGAGACACAGGTTTGATTCTTTGTTTGAGACGATCCCCTGGAGAAGGAAATGGCAGCCCACTCCAGTATTCTTGTCTGGGAAATCCCATGGACAAAGGAGCCTGGCGGGCTTCAGTCTATAGGGTTCTGAAAGAGTTGGACATGACTTAGCCATTAAGCAACAGCAGCAGCACAGAAAGCCCCATTCATTCCTCTTTCTAGTCAGTTCTTTCCATTTTAAGGGCCACTACCATCCTGAATCCCTGGTAGGGACTTTTCAGTGCTGTATCCATAGCACATGGTGGGCACAAAGTCAACACTAGTTGGGTTTATTAAAAGCACTGGGAGAGAAACCTATATGTCTAGATTTCTAATGCTGGTCTCTAATTGTAAATTAATCTCAGTCATTGGAAAATGTAGTTAGAGGCTTTTGAAGTATCTGTTTGCCAGACGCTGGCTACTATGACTTAGCCTATTAGATGTGTCACTTGTTTCTGCTGTGTTGGCCTTGATTATTTAAGTATTTTACCTGTGATCTCTGTAAGTTCACTCTTCCTGCTCGTAGTTTTAATTTACTGTCTATTCTGTTTGCTAGGCACTTAATCAGACATCTCTCTGGTGATTGTCTTACAGGATTATTTAACTTCTTCTGGCCTTTCAACTACATTGTAAATTCAGCCAAGCGTAATAAATTTGTACCAAAACTTGCCCTCTGGTCTTGATTCTTTCCTAGCTGAAATTATTGCACATTTCTGTTCCTGGTTACTGGCCACTATCTGGGACTCTGGGAGTGTGGGATTCTCTTCCAGTTGGATGCCTGCATTAGGATTGCAGCTACTGTAGGTAGTGTCATCAGATTTGATTATACTGATAACCATTTGAGATGTAATAGTGAGTTTCAGCATGCAGTGGCTTCTGAGAATTTTGCTTAGCGCTTCCTCTAAATGTATATGTGCCTGCAAACTCAAGAATCAGTACGTCACTAATGAGTGAAGTTATTGGGCCTTTATCCCGGCAAATAGCAGAGAAGTGTCCAGAGTTCCTCATACAAAGCAACGTATCAACTGGCTGTGGGGCTTGACTGTCCACAGGATGGAATATCACGCAGTCATTAAAGATCAGAAAGAAAAGCAATATATTTTAGGACCAATTTTGTGTTCTCTTTTTTTAAAACCATGTCCTGTGTACTTGATTCTCTTAATACTTACAGCACACTCCACCCTCTCTCCGCTGCCAGCCCATAGGGCTGTCCTGTAAGCAAGACCCAAGTATCACTTAGAATGCTCTCAGCTGCAAGTCAGGAGAGACTCAACCCTGAGCAGTGAGAAAATATAGAAAAATGTTACCATTCATACTATATATCCAGAGGTGGTAGATTTCCAGGTAATCAATGGCCAGCCACTGTTCATTGTGAATGCAAATGGTTTCCATCTTTCTGCTCTGCCATCTGTTTTTTCCCCAGAGGTGTTCTTTTCGAGGTGGCAAAATGGAGCTATAGAAAATCTGCCATCCAAACCCACAGATAGGCCCGTTAGGCCCACGTTACCCAGAGTTGAGATACAGGGCAGCCTCTTTGAAGCTCGCAGCTGAGTGGTGGAGGATGGACTCAGGCCAGTGAACCTGGGTTCTGACCTGGAGGAGGAAGAGGGGTGAGGAAGGTGGGGGACACATGGGCCTTCATCCCACTTGCTGGGATGAGAAGTGGGCATTTGGAGCATTTTTTTTGAGTGAACTCAAAAAGTGAAGAGTGAACAACTTCAGAATGAACCTGTTAGTGTGATAGTGTGATTGGGGAATTAATAATAGTAAATTCTTTAATATCTATTTTGGTTAAAATTTAAAACTTAGATGTCTTAAAAAAAGGATTTAGTTTGCTATCTGGCACACAGATTCTTAGTATGTTAAGTGTGTGAAGGTGCTAGCCTGCAGATAGTAGCATTGTTTTAATTTAAATGATCTGGGGGATAGAAATGGGAATTAAAAAATTCGGGGAGAGGGTTCATGGTACATTTTGAGGAGAACAAGAAAAATGAAAACTCTCATGGTCTCATTGGTCCCCAACATACATTTTGCCTGATACGATTTCCTTACTTCCATGTGGAGTTATCAAAATCGGTTGGTTAAAAAGCAAAAAGTGTGGTCATCGCTAGATGATCTGTCAGAAGTGTTCACACGCTAAACACAAAAGCATTCAGTTTTGAAATCACTGCAGGTTTACAGAACAGCGTAAAAACAGTACAGAGAGCTTATGTGTCTTCCTTACCAGGTTTCGTCCATTGGTTCAATCGTACATGATTATAGTTAAGTATCAAAAAGAGGAATTTGACCTTGGTACAAGGTGTGTATCTAGTTCTCTGCTATTTTATCAGTGCAGATTGCTATAACCACTGCTGGAATAAGATACAGAATGATTTCATCATCACAGAGATCTTCTTTCTATCCATTTGTAAGCACACAGTTGTCCTCCCCACCATCCCCAGTCCACTAATCTGCTTTATGTCTGGAAGGCAGCTATGCTCACCGCTATACCACCGATGTCTGTGTTTGTAGTTTTGCATGGTTTTGTCATTTTGAGAATGTTTAACACGTCTGGAATCGTATAGAAGGGACCTTTTGAAATTGGCTTTCGTCACTCAGCATAATGTCCCCGAACACCTTCCAGGTTGTTGTGGGCAGTGATTTTTGAGCCGTATTCCTTCATGTGGATATACCCAAGTTTGTATAAACATTCACCTTTTACAGAAGTTTTTTTTTTTTTTTTTGCCTAATTCCTGGTGGCTTCTGCACAAAGTCAATTATTAATAGGTGCATACTGATGTTTTTGGACATGAATTTTCACTTTTCTGGCCTAAATACACAACTACAAATGGTAAATATATTTATTTATATTTTAACAAAACTGGGAAACTGTTTTCTAACAATACCTGGACCATCCCATATCCCCACCTGCTGTGCGTGAGAGGTCTGTGGTTCCTGCATCCCCACCAGCTCTCAGAGTTGTCACTGTTTTTCATTATAGCTTTTCTAGTAGGTATGCAGTGGTATCTCATCATGGCTGTAATTTGCATTTTCCTTATGGCTAATGGCATTGAATATCCTTTCATGTGCTCATTTGCTATCCTCTGGTGAAATATCTCTTTGTGTCCCTTGCTCACTTTCTAATTGGATTTTTTTTTTTTTTATCCTATTGGGTCTTGAGTGTCTGTATACATCCTCCAGATACTAGTCCCTTGTTGTATGTGGTTTGCAAAATACTTTTTCTCTGTTACCTGTTCCCTCATCCTTTCCACAAGCCCCTTAGTAGAGCAGATGCTCTTAATTAATATTGAGGAAGGTTAACTTACTTATTTCTTTGAAACCTACTTTTGGTATCATATCTAAGAACTCTTCACTAAGCCCCAGGTCCAGAAGATCATCTCTTATTCTACCCCCTAAAATGTTTTATATTTTTTAATCTAATGTTGAAATTTATGATCTGTTTTGAGTTAATATTTGTACAAAGTATGAAATTTAGGTCAGTGTGATGCTTCTTTTTGTTCCACTTTCTCCTCCCTTTTCTTCCTTTCCTTCCTCCTCCTCCTCAGTTCTTCCGCCTCCTGTTTTCCTTTATCATATGCACATCTAGTTTATTTAATGTTATTTTCTGAAAAAGACTATGCCTCCTATATTGAATTACTTTTGCTTGTTTGTCAAAAACCATTGACTGCACGGTGCTGGTCTCTCTGTGGGTTCTCTTTTCTGTTCCATTGATCTATATGTCTCTCTGTCTACTAATACCTCAGTATTGATTACTATGGCTGTGTAACCAGTCTTAAACTTGAGTGGACAGATTTCTCACACGTTTCTCCCCTCCGATGATTATAGTCTCTTTTGAAGATTTGATTCTCTGTCCTCCACCTTTTGTTGTTGTTGCCTGGATTGATCACTGTGATCAGCGCAGATGACTTCCGTGTGTCGGACCCCCCAACCTCCCAGGAAGTCCTGACTTTAACGTGGCATATTTCATCCTGAGGGTTACTTCCAATGGATTAGTGATGTCTGCTTACAGTCTGGGACACTTTGTTCTCTTTCTGGAATCCAGTTGTGCTGTGAAATGTGAGCACTGCCTGCCTTGCGTTTAGGATGGGCTCATGGAAGAGACAACGCTGGGTGTTTGCCTTCTTGGTATCAAATAAGGCACTGTTGGATCTCAGCTGGAGAGGAGCCAAAAGTTTATGACTGTGGCTGAGGTGGGTGGTGGAGGGCAGGCCTTGCCCACACATTTAATCTAACCTAAATATTTCCAGTGAATCATCCTCCTCTATGACCTTGTAACATAAATCTGAGAGGAGCTGTAGTTCTTATCTTCAAACTGCAGCCAAGTTTCATTACTGTGGCTTATGTGTCGTGGCTTTGTCTTCTGGGCATCTGGTTGTCCTTCTGTCTGCTGTTTAAAATCCCTTTCAAGTGAAAGGCTCTCTTGATTTCTGACTTGATGTTTTTACCCCCACCCCCACCATGGGTAGAGGTGTACATGGATTAATGGTTAAAAACCATTCATTGTTAGAGTATAGCAAGAAAAGTTGGATGAGTAATTTTAATGGAATGTACTATCTGATCTCATTTGTGTTAAGGGTTTTTGTATTGCAACTATACAACCATTAAATAGAAAGAACCATCATATTCCTAAGCATGATTGTAAGTAGACAGTTTTCTACTTGGGATGAATAAGATGTTTGTAAGACCATTTTATAATCTATTAAAGGCTAGTGGTTGAATTCTGTTGTCTTTAAATTAGGATTGTTCATATTTATTTGCATGGCTAGAAATCTTCTCTATTAGACAGTCTTATTTTCCTTGAGATTCTGATATGTTAAGGTGTTCGACATACTAAGATTGGGGTGTAAAATTTAATTTTAATTTTCTGTGGCATGTTTCTATTTACAGTAGTTTGGAAATGGAAGAGAGGGAAGAGGCACTTGAAGTCCTAGCTACTCAGAAAAGTGGTTTAAGGCATTGCAGTATCGAATTATT
This sequence comes from Ovis canadensis, assembly GCF_042477335.2. Taxonomy (NCBI): domain Eukaryota; kingdom Metazoa; phylum Chordata; class Mammalia; order Artiodactyla; family Bovidae; genus Ovis; species Ovis canadensis. The sequence continues at coordinate 54,371,230 of NC_091263.1, read as the reverse complement.
CTATTAATTTAAAAAGTTAAAACCATGACTCTTACTCAAACAGAATTAACACATATAAAATTCAAATAGTTAATGAGATAGTAATATGGCCAAGCTGGTTGGAAGGGCATTTGGAAGCAGTATTTGTAGCTTACAGTGAAAATGTGATTGCTAGCTTTGATTCAATAGTAGTCAGTCTCCTACAGAGTTATAAAACCATAACCTGTTTCTCTTTCTTGAAACTGGTTCCCAATCTACAAGTTAATCTGTAACTTCACTGAGCCTGGTCTTTAATTGTAGTGAATAGCAAGTCAAACAATGATACCTTCCTGTAGAAATTGTAAATAATTTTGAGATGACTCTGTTAAATACAACTCCAGTGCCATTGAAAGGACATGCTGTGTTCTCTTTACCTTATTTCCACGTTTGGGATAATTTTTTCTCATCAGCTGTTTGTGAGGCACTGTCACACCATGGAGACGGACAATGCCTGAGTTTTATTTACTTTACTCTAGTGTGGACGGCTAGTCCACCTGTCCTAAAGGTGAAGCTGTTTACAAGGTTGTAGTTGAACTATTTGTGATATTTTCATTACTTTCCCCCTTTTCTGTTGACTTACAGTACTTTCAGTCTTATCCCTATCCTCACTTCCTTTGTTCACTCTGTTAGAAAGCATTCATATCTTTCCTATTGACTTAGCTTATTCTTACTCTTAGAAGAATGGGTGATTGGAGAAGATTGAAGTATAGAGTCCTGAACAGTTTACTTACTGTGCTGACCTGGACTTGGGCATGACTTTGTCATGTCCGTTTCACGTATGTTACCTTGAGCGCATCAGTTAACCTCTAAACCTCTGTTTTGGTCATCTAAAATGGGTTGAACAGTGGTGCTTACTTTGTAGGGATATTCTGAGAATTGAAAGATGAAAGGATAAAAATGGTGCTTAGCACAATAGTATGTGTTTGATTAAGATGATCTCTAAGTTAGCTGTATACAGACATACATATATGTATTTTGGGGAGTATCTTGTTTTATACACTAGATGTTCCCTAGAGGGTTTGCAAACTCACTCGCTTAAAAGCACCAGGGGGGCACACAGTAACTTACTGAAAATAAGACACGGAAGCAGGAACAATTGGCCTCCCAGCTGAGGGAAGATTAGTGATTGGTGGGGACTCTGGTGGAGAGTCCTGAAACTGTGTCTTGGACCAACTGTTGTCATATGGTTCTGTATGACTTGATATTAATGTTTTTAAACAGAGAAGTAGAGCTTGGATTGTCACATGTCCTTTCCCTTTTGTAAATGTTGGAACTGATCGGCATACATGAAACATTGAACATTGTGATCTGGGCTATATGTAGTGGGCCATCAGTTTGCTGTGTTTGCCTTTGGTTGCTTTAGATTATTCCACAAGAAAGGTAAAGTTGTTCACGGTAGACCATGTCACAAATTAAAGTGATCACAGCATTTTCCTAGTCTTCCTGCTTTTTTTTTTTATGAGACAGTTGTGTTTGGGTGGAGTCATGTAGCCCATTAGTGGTGGTACTTACAATTTTTATGAAAATAGGCTATATTTGTCCATGTTCTTCCACTTTAGGGGTTATAAGGTTTAACACATACTCATTTTTGAAAGACTCGTCACACATTAAAAAAAAAAAGGCATTGATTATTGAAACAGGGGTGGGAAAGAAACCAACATTGTAACAGTGGTTATAGCTATGTTTATTTTCTTTTTTATGGTTTTTAATGTACTCTCTTGTCTGTTTAATGTACTCTGCTCATTAATGTACTTTGCCTAATGTGCTTCTATGACAAATATTTATTGCTTTTATAATCAGAAAAAGCAATAAATGCTATTAAAAAGAGAATATATCATGGGAATGCCTTGACGTGTGATAATATGATTATTGATCAGTTTCATGGCCCCAAGATTGTTGCTAGAAAAGTAATGGTTCATTATTTCATTTGCTCCCTGAAAATGTTGGTGCATCTTATTGTGCTATTTAGGTATGCTTAGATGGGTCTTCCTAGGCCTGTGGTGATTTTGTTGCTGGAATGGGTTTGTGGTTACCGTGGGGCATGTAAGTTGCTGGACCTGCTCCTGGGCAGCTGGCCTGCAAGGGGAGACCGTCTGTTTTGGCAGAGCCAAGGGCTGTCCTACTGGGCTGTAGCCCACCAACTGTTGCAGCCATAGTGCCTCAGCTGTTGTGCGTTTTTACACACTGTTATTAGCCGTGCAGACCTTTATGGTTCAAACCAGGCCACATCTGTTGTCAGTCCCATGACCTTCAAAACCCAAAGCGGAAAGAAATGCAGAACACACTTTTTATCTGAAGCCTTTCTGCAGACATGTCAGTTAACAGGGCTTAGTTAAAAATATTTTTCTAAACTTATTTTGTAAAAGATTTTCATTTTCTTTGCCCTCCTTTAGCAGTGGCTTTTTAAATTAATGATGATTTGAGCAAATTAGTACTCCTTACAGTGTGGTCTGTTGATCTCCTATACTTGATCCCACAAGGAGTTGGTTAAAATATTTATTTTGGAGCCTTACTGTAGACCAAGAGAATTGTGATCTTAGGGGTGTATTCCTTCACCAAAACTTTAAACCAGAGATTTGGACTTTTGGCTTCTCTGGTGGCTCAGACGGTAAAGAATCTGCCTGTAATGCGGGAGAATGCCGGATTTGATCCCTGGGTTGCAAAGATCTCCTGGAGAAGGGAATGGCTACCCATTCCAGTATTCTTGCCTGGAGAATTCCATGGATAAGAGGAGGCTGGTGGGCTACAATCCATAGGGTCACAAAGAGTAAGATACCAGCTGAGCGACTGACAGTTTTCACTTTGGGCTTTTAGGGTTGTGTGATCCCCAGGCAGCTCCTATTGTATCGAGGTAGGCATGAAGTTAGAAAGCCAACACCGAGATACAGGCGACTGGGCACCTTCGGGAATACCGAGGCTTCTTAGAAAGTTTGCTTTTGGTTGTAAGATTTTGGGAATGATCCTAAAGGCATGTGCTGTGCTTAGATGCTCACTCATATCCAACTCTTTATGACCCCATGGACTGTAGCCTGCCAGACGCTTCCGTCCATGGGGATTCTCCAGGCAGGAATACTGGAATGGGTTGCCATGCCCTCCAGGGGATCTTCCCAACCCAGGGATCAAACCCAGGTCTCCCTCATTGAGGGTGAATTCTTTACCAACTGAGCTACCAGGCAAATGCTGATGGTCCTTGCAGAAAGAGCAACTGTGTTCCCAGGGTGAACATAGTGATTCATTAGTTACGTTTTCCGGAAATAGTAATGTCTGAATTGAAATTGTTCTCTTCTCTGTATATGCTCTGTGTCCTCTCAGCTTAGGTCTTCTGAGAAACAGAATGGTCCAAATGCCAAATTCTATGATTTTTTTCTTTTTTCCTATATTCAGTGCCAAGGCATCAGACCTCCAGGCATATTCATGAGCCCTACATTTGCAAAGCTAGAGCAGTGCAGAAAACAGGGGACCAGATCGCTCTATAAAAATCCATCCTCCACAACGTTCCATTGGGTTAGCTTCTTACCCAATAGAAGAGGGAAAAAAGAAGCAATTGAGTTCCTCTCATTTGTGGGACTGGGGTCGGTAGAGAGAAGGAAAAGGAGGGTTTCACCGAATGAGTCTAGGTCACCTTTTGTCTTAGGGGCAGGAGTGTTAGGAGGAAGTAAGCAACATGTTTCCAACAGTTTAGGCAGAGATTCATTTTATACAGTATATTCAAAATATCATTGTGAAATGTATCCCAAACAAAATACTAATGAGATGCTTTATAATAATTTTTTTCTTACTAAGCATTTGAAATCCTTTTGTGTGTTTTATAGCACAGCAGAGTTCAGGGTTGCCCCAGGTGACTCCTGTATTTGACAGTATAGTTGGAAGGGTTTCTTCTCATCCCCAGTTCTCAGTTCAGATGTGAACATATGCCTTTGTGGAACATCCTATTTTTCTGTTGTAGCAAGAATGAGTTGTTTTCTCAGCAGTTAGTTGGTGTTAGGATAATGCCTTCCTGTGTAGGCTGTAGTGTTAGAATTCTCTTTGCAAGCTCTTGTAATAATTTTCAGGAATTATCACTTTTATCATAGTATTTTTAGTTGCAACTAGAGAGTTTTATAGGAGATTCTTTCAGTGTGAAATCTCTTAAAGGACAATAGAAAATACACCGTTTCTTCTGGGGGACACAGGTTGGGGCAACCTCAGTATCTTGAGGGGTCCTTGGAACAGAATGTGTAATATGAGAATGGACCCCAGGTTCAAAGGTCACTGTAGCAGTCCAAACATGTTCTGTGTTAATGTTTAGGTCTCTAATTTTTTTTTCAAAAAAGAACTAAATATGCACCATCTATTTCCCTGTTACAGGCCCTCAGACTTTGTAGGGAGGTCTCAGTGGAGCTTCATTTTCCCTCTTCTCTCTCTTTAAAGTGTCTGGGTTTGAATTCCTCTCTCTGTCCTGTATAGTGTAATGTGACTTTGACAAGGTTCTTAACAATTTTGTGCCTTGGGAACTAGAAAGCTGGGAGGATTTACCCCTCAAAGTTCTGGTGAAGATTAAATGAGATCATCCAGCTGAAGAATGTGGTGCCTCCCAATACATAGTTAAGTATTAAAGAAATATTAGTTATCTCAGCATCTTTATTAATTATTTTTGTTAATTTTAGAGACACAACAGTGCAGGAGGAATTATAGGAATTTTTTTTTTTTGATGTTGAGATAGAGGTTAAAAAAATACTTCTTTCTGAAATATATTAACAACCTTTTTTTTTTTTCTTCTACGGTATCTTTAGCTCCACTCCCCCATTCCATTACTGTTTTGTTCTGGGTTTAGCATTGTTCTACTCTGGGTAAAATGATTTTAATATGAACTCTCTGCTTATAGCATCTCTATTAAAGTCCCTTCTCCCATACTGAGTGAAGGGAAAAGTCCTTAATGTGTTTCACAAAGTCCTTTCTTGGAAACATTGATTCCTGAATAAAACCTGAGAGATCATATATGATTTCTACATTGCCTAAAATATGCAGCCTTTTTGGTTCCATTGTGGGAAATATCAGAAAAATGGTTTGCCGACTGTGGGGTGGTACCAAAGGAAAACCTGAAGTTTCTGCCAGCTTCTAACCCCATCCATTTTCCTCACATTTTCACTTAATACTCACTCACTGATTATGCAGAAATGATATTTAAGAGTGAATGTGTTTAATAAACCTCTGCAAGCAATATTTAAAGGAGTGTTTATTTTTCAAAATTCACTCAGGATTTCTGTAATCTTCAGGCCTGTAGTTCTGGTACATGGTTTGTACAAATTTGTTTCATAGTGTTTTATGGCATATTTTTCTCATCTGCTGTCTAAAAATCAAAGGAACAGTTTGTTCCGTTCAGTTTGCCTGATAGGAGAGCCTCCAAAGATACAAAGTTGCCTTTCGGCATCATTATATTAAAAAAAATATAAAGGAAACTCTTTTTATTCCCCCTCCTAACCCCACTTTGACTATATTGCAGAGTCATAAAAGGATTTACATTGAGAATTGAAATTGTCTCCTTGAAATTGATTTTATTCACCCTCTTGTATACAAATAGGAGAGGAGAACAGAACTGAACTTTCAATTTTGAGCTTAACTCTTCTAAAGTCATAAAACTGCTTTTCCATTTGACTCTTCAAATGGATCTTGCAGTATAATTCGTCAGAGTCAGACGTTTTAGAAAAGGCGCAACCAAAAATGAAAACAAGAATAAAATTGCTTATTTAGTAGTTGCCAGTTGTTCATCAGAAACAGACTTTGGGTTAAATACTTCTTTTTCGTAAAAAAGCAAAATGAGTCTTTTTCATACAGTTGGTTGAAGCCGTTGCTTATAGAGCTAGTTAAAGCTGATTTAGGGATAAATGCTTTAGCCATCTTGATGTGATCTGATGAAAATTTCCATGTGGTTAGAGTTTTTAATTAAATCATTTTATTTAAGATTGTAATAGCCCTTTTCAATTATTTTCCTTGAGACTTGCTTTGTGTTATTTGAAGTTAATAACTCCTCTTGAAGCAAAGCAGAATGCACAATATTTCTTCTGATGATTTCTTTCTGCAGTTGAGAACAAAGCAAACCACATTATTGCTGGAAAGGAAGTGAAGCTAATGCTTAATACAAATGGAGATAACAGAAATCACTTGAAGCCCTGGGATATTCCGAGTATCAACATTAAAGTGGTTGCCTGGGCAGTACTACCCTATTGCTTGGGTAATTTTTTTCTCTTAAATTCCAGGGGCAGATCTACCTTAATTAAATCAAGCCTATGGAGAAGGAAATGGCAACCCACTCCAGTATTCTTGCCTGGAGAATCCCATGGACAGAGAGGCTTGGTGGGCTACAGTCCACGGGTCGCAAAGAGTCAGACACGACTGAGTGACTTCACTTTCACTTCACTATGGAAGGTTTGATTCTCAGTATTTCAGGAAGTAGAAATGGTCCTGTGTATGGACTTAGAATAAAGAAGAGAGAAGTAAGTTGGCAATTTATTGCTCTACCAGTCACAAAGTATATTTGTCCCTGAAAACGTTTTTGTAACTATAGACATTCCTGGATGGTTACTAAGGACAAAATTTCTGTTCTTGTGCAAAGATGAACTCCTGTTGTTTAATTTATTAATTATTCTTCACTCAGGTTCCTTACTGTTCTGTTGCTCACACCTGTGGAAGAGACAGCACTTTTTTTGTCATTGTTGTGACAGTGGAGTGTAGCTTTTGATTTTATTAAAGCAGATAACATAATTTATTCATTAAATTGAGGTAAAATTGGTATAGAATGTGAGTTTCAGCTGTAGAATATTATCATCCTGTGTTTGTATATACTTCAAAGTGATCCCCACCATTAGTTGCCATCCATCACCATGAAGTTCACCCCTATACCCCGTCCCTGTCCCTGTGCTTCCTGCTGCTGCTACTGAATTGCTTCAGTCGTGTCCAACTCTGTGTGACCCCATAGACGGCAGCCCACCAGGCTCCTCTGTCCCTGGGATTTTCCAGGCAAGAACACTGGAGTGGGTTGCCATTGCTTTCTCCCCCTGTGCTCCCTACCCTCCTGCTTTTGTATCTGTGATTTTTGTTGTTGTTTTATATTGTTTATTCATTTGTTTTGCTGTTTAGATTTTATATGAGTGAAATCATTGTGTTTATCTTTTTCTACCTTATTTCACTTAGGATGATACCCTCAAAGCCCACCCATTTTGTTGCAAATGGCAAGATTTTCTTTTTTTTTATGGCTATGTTGTATTCCATCACCTTCTCAGGTGGTGATAGTGGTACAGAACCTGCCTGGAAATTGAGGAGATGCTGCAGGTTGGATCTTTGGATTGGGAAGATCCCTCTGGTATAGGAAATGGCAGCCTGCTCCAATATTCTTGCCTAGGAAATCCCATGGACGGAGGAGCCTGGTAGGCTGCAGTCCATGGGGTCGCTAAGAGTTGGACACGACTGAGCGACTTCACTTTCACTTTTCACTTTTATGCATTGGAGAAGGAAATGGCAACCCACTCCAGTGTTCTTGCCTGGAGAATCCCAGGGACAGGGGAGCCTGGTGGGCTGCTGTCTATGGGGTCGCACAGAGTCAGACATGACTGAAGCGACTTAGCAGCAGCAGCAGCAGAGCGACTTAGCACACAGTCTTCCATGGTGTATCTGCTACATCTTCTTATCCTTTTATCTATCAGTGAACACTTAGCTTGTTTCCATACTTTGGCTGTTGAAAATAATACTGCAGTGGCCATAGCAGTACATATATCCTTTTGATTAGTGTTGTCTTATTCTTTGGATAAATACCCGGAAGTAGAATAACTGGATCATGTGGTAGTTCTGTTTTTAATTTTTAGAGCAATCTCTGTACTGGTTTCTATAGTGGCTGCAGTTTCCAATTCCATACACAATGTAAGAGTTCCCTTTTCTCTACATCCTTGCTACCACCTGTAATTTGCTGTCTTTTGGACAACAGCATTCTGACAGGTGTGAGATGATACATCATTGTTGTTTTGATTTGCATTTCCCTGTTAGTGATGTTGAACATCTTTCCACCTTTTATCTGCCTCTTGACTATCTGTATGTCTTTGGAAAAAAGTCTCTTTGGCTTCTGCCCATGTTTTAAATTGGGTTCTTTTGTTGTTGTTGAGTTACATGAGTTCTTTATTTCTGATATTAATCTTTATTGAATACATCATTCACAAATATCTTCCCTCATTCAGCTGGTTACCTCTTTGTTTCATGGATGCGTCCTTCACTGTGCATAAGCTGTTTAATTTCATGTAGTCCCATCTGTTTATTTTTGCTTGTGTTTCTCTTGACTTTGGAGTCATATCCCCTCCCTTACCGCCTCCATTCGCTTATAGGAATTGTATAGTTTCAGGTCTAACATTCAAGTCTGCAATCCAATTTGAGTTCACGGTTGTGTATGGTGTAATATAGTGGCCTGTTTTAATTCTTTTGCATATGGCTGTCCAGTTTTCCCAGCACCATTTTTTTGAAGAGATTGTTCTTTCCCCATTGTATATCCTTGACTCTTTTGTTGTAAGTTAATTGTCCATATCTGTGTGGGTTTTTTCTGGGCTCTCTAGGGTTTCATTGGTCTGTGTGTCTGCCTTTATGCCAATATAGAGGGTGGTTTTTTGTTTTTTGGTTTTTTTTTGAGAATCATTTGGGGAGGCAGAGAGAAGCCAGTTGGGCTCAAAGCCATATGCTTGTCCATGTTTAAATGATGATAAAATTGCTAAAAAAATTCACCCACCTTCAATATCTATAGTAGGGCAGTGTATACCTCTGCAAGCATTATATATATAGTTATATATAATTTTTTCTTATTAAGATACTGAGAATATAGTTATGCACTATTTGGCTCTAAAAGAAAATATAGTGATAATAAGTATTCTTACCTTCTTTCTTTTCCTCCATTGTGTTTGTAAATAGATGTTTCTGATTTGCCTCTAATTAATTATCTTTTTGCTAATTGGACATGTAAAAGCAATTAATTGCTTGATTAGACTAGTGCAAATCCTAATCCAGGTGAAAAGGTGCAAAGGGGAAAATTATAGAAAGTAATAGTAAAATAAAACTGAAAATAAACCAAGTAGGCTTTTGGTCAGGTGTATGTGAATATTAGGCTACTGTTTGTTTTAAGCTTTCTCTCCATGAACAACCCTTTCCCACCACCGCCCCCACCCTTGACACAGGTGCAAATGTACATTTTATGAATGATGTGTCTTCATTCACCCTGGGGGCCTAGGTGATGAGCCACTGTTTTCTGCTCTTGCCAGTATCCCAGCCAGGGCAGGGTCACCTTTTCAAAGCATACATTGAGGAAAATGTTATACAGTTAGATTATGGTAATGGTTGCACAGCTCTGTAAATATACTAAGGCCCATTATGTATCAAGAAAGCTGTTTTAAAGGAAAGCACGTATGAGACATTGATTGCTTACTTGGAGTCCTTCATTGCTTTCCCAGACTGACTCAGAGCTAATCCTGCAGGGTCTTGCATGTGTTCCTCCTCCTCCCCCTCCTCCCCCTCCTCCTCCCCTTCCTCCTCCTCCTCCCCCTCCCTCTCTCCCTCCTCCTCCCCACACCGGCTCACCAAGCTTCAGCCAGGCTGGCCTCCTTACGCCACCGTCTTTCCTGCCTCAGTATCCTCATCCATGCTCCCCCCGCCCCCCATCTTGACCTCTGTCCTCCCATATGGTGCATCAGTGCCTTCAACTAAAGTGATATCTCCTTTATTGATTGGTCTTTTTACTTTCCTTCCCTACTAGTATTTTTCCCTATTGCATCATGCTTGTTTCTCTTATTTTTTGTATTTGTTTTACCATGTACACAAATGATAGTTTATTTATGGATCGATTGAACCTGCTAGTGGAAAGAAAGCTTCAAGATGGTGGGGGTAATGTTCAGTTCAGTTCAGTTGCTCAGGCGTGTCCGACTCTTTGCTACCCCATGGACTGCAGCACGCCAGGCTTCCCTATATGGTGTGTGTTGTTGATTTCCTTGGTGTTGTCGTATTCTGCCTTGGAAAGACCAGGGATACCTGCCTTACCATGTTTGCTAGAAATCTTCCTTTTGGCAAGAAAGGGTTAGGAGGTCGAGTGGGTATTTTGTTGCCTAGCAGTGGAGAACTCTTGAGACATAGACAGCTGGGGGCCACGGGGTGGCTGGCCAGCTAGGATTTATGTAGTGCCTGTAACGTGGCCCCAGAGGCACCGGCTTCTGGGTTCACTAGGCTAGTCAGGTCTGACCACACTGTGACTGACTGGTGTCTAGGGGAAAGCTGTGTTGTGTCTGGAATGCCTCTGTATGTGACCCCGGAGCCCAGGGCCTGAGGGCTTGTGCCTTCAGTGTGTTTCTACCATCTTCTGTGGTCAGGAATTATCTTAGTGGGTATTTCTGTCACTGTGGAGCTTACTCTCTCCAAATTCTGGAAATGTGCATTATGGCACATTTTGCCAGACTTGATATGATGTGCCATAGTTTTACAATGGGCACCCAACAATACTTAAGTCGAGTTTTTTTCTTTGCCGGTTTCCTTTTGTTCTATGAAAAATGCCCATCTCATTGAATATTTTTCATTCAATATTTCATAGGGACTATATGTATATATATGCCTCAGCTATATAAAAGGCCCAAGTTCTAAAGTTTATTCTTTGTTTCTCGGGGATAAAAAGTTGTCAGGCAGTCCCAGCTATAAATTTTAAACAAAAGAAAATATGAATGAAGGAAATTTATTAATTAGTGTCTCAGTTTGTTTCCCTAACTGAAATTTAACTTTGTATTTCTTTCTGCTTTAATGTAAGAGACTTTCTTTTTACAGACACATTACCAATGTTTGTATAATTATAATTGGATATTTTCCACATCATGTTAGGAAAATCACTCTACTTTTTTCTGGTGGAACTATCAGAACATGATTTTATCTCAGACAATTGGCAGTAGCGGTGGGAGGAGTGGCTTTGACAAATTCTTTCTTTTGAAATTGTTAGGGTTTTAGTTTTCAGAGGCCCATGGAGAAACTGTATCACTTGTGATGCTTATTTAGTTTTGAGCAGGTGGAGTAACTATTAATTCACAGATGTTGTTATGAATCCTAAAACTCAGTTTTGTGAAGAATTGCTGTAGCGTAGGGTCAGTTATGCAGGCTTGAGAGGAATATCTGGTTCAAGGCTATCTGTTCATAACAAAAGTTACATGCCTTTTTTGAATAATTGTACCTAAGCCACAGCATTATTGGAAGAAGTATGTGAGTCACTATGTTGATGGTACTTTTAATAGTGCCTTTTTCATAGACAAAGACTGAGTTAGTAACTAACTTATTACTGAGTTAGGCCATCGGTGGAAAACCCAGGTGCCTATAGAAACTAGATAAGAAATATACATCACCAATGGGACTGGATGGGGTCATGATTCTTCTCTGAAGACCTACTCACTGCTTATATAGCATAGTTTTTTCTGTTTGAGAACAAAGTTCAGATTTCTCATTAATAAACACAGATATTAGAGTTCTTTCTCAGACTTTCATGTTGACAAGTAGTTAAACACATGTATACACATTCAGTGGGTGAAACAAAACATCTGAGTCCATGCCTGCATTCACCATGGTGGCCACCAGCTGGGATGGCTAAGCTGAATCTGCCAGTTCTGTTGATCACTAAGGATTCAAACAGGTGGCACAGGTGTAAAACGAGACGTACAGATTTCTGGCAGTTGATACTATTACAATATTATCTATGTATGATCTTCCCAAGAATTTTGTAGAATCTAGAGACTTGATTCTTTGAGAACCAAGCAGTAGTAAAATGGATTGGGAGGGTTGCTTATTTCTGTATGATGTCTGAAGTCAGGAGGCCAGTTCTTTTTTAGGAGGGTGCCTCTGAGCAAGAGTGAACAGAGATATTTCTCAGATTTTCATTACACATGTGATGAGCCCCCATTTAAATCAGTTATTTACGTGTACCTTTTCTCAGATCTACTGTGAAGTGTGTTTTTTTATTTCTGAACTTTTAAAAACTGACATAGTTGAGAGCAGATGAATCACTCTAGTTTTTTGGGTCTCTTTTAGCTCTGTCAGATTTAAAAAGAAAAAAATTCTTCCTTTTTTTAATCAGTGTTATTTTAGTGTAAAATGTGGAAGAGAAGTTCATTATTTTGCCTCTCTACCTGTCTGAAGCCATTTTTACAAGCCTGTAAAAATGTTTTCTATTTCCCAGCCCTAGGATACTATATTGCTGTGTGATTTCTTCTTTCTTTGAACTACCTTTGAGTTTTAGTAATCTGTTTTACTTAAAAATTTCATGGCTCTTTATTAGGTATCTCTATCACTTTAGATCATGAAAAATACTTTTTTTGTTATAGTTGGGACAGTAAGTACATTTGTATGTGATAAAATAGGTAATCTACTGTAATAGAGTCTATTGTATTTGAGGTTAGCTCAGTATCACAAACAACTGGAGGGAACATTTGTAATGCAGTAGTTACAAAGGAATGCACTTTTTGATTCTACTTTTTGGGAAGCTCACTAAGTACTTTTCCTGCAATTAATTGAAATACAGTCACAAAAGGAGATGAGAGCCTGATGGAATATTTAATTACTTTAACTATAATTTGATACTTTTGCCCATTGTAGTCACAAAAAAGATAAAGATTTATTCATTTTAGACTATTGTGTGGGACTTAATGTTCTTAAATGCACTCTAAAATTTAGAGAAAATTATACTTGATAGAGATTTCATCATCCTTGAGGGATCTTTAATTTGTTTGTTGTATGAGCAGTTATAATAGATATAAACAGGCTGCTTAACTGCTTGTCTGCCATTCTGGAAATAGACATTCTGCATTTGAAAATGTGAGTGCTTATTACTAGTATTGTAGTGGGCTTCTTTTTGGCAGTAACTCTTGACAGAGAACTAGGACTCTTAATATGAGAACCATCCATCCATTGTCCTAAGTAATTCTCATCCTGGCACTGGGGAACCAGAATTTCTTTGACGTTTTCATTTTTGGATGGAAGCTAACCAATTCTCCCAGGCTACTAAGTCCCTTTGGAATTACCTAGAACTGGACATATAGTTAAGTGGAAATATCCTCAAGTGTCACTACACATTTTGTTTTGGATACAAGATATGTGACTGTGTTGTAGATGGAGTTTGGAGCTGTTCTCTTCATAAACAGACTCTGGTTTCCCCTTTACATAACTACCATCACACCCCCATTCCCCTATATCATAACTTTGCTGTGCTAAAGTGGACATTGTTATTCATTTTGGTAAGATGAAACAGTAACGTGGAGGAAGAGTGTGGTCATTTTGAAAGACTTGGTGGCCACTGTTTTCCTTTCTTTGGAGGCACCTCTGACTTTCTTTCATTTTCACATATATAAATGCATGTGTAAATGGAATCCTTTTGTCAAAAACAGACATTAATTAACAGACTCTGTAATTTGTTTACACATTTGTAATTTTGAAAGAGAACATTATTTATCCATCCGTAACTACTTATTTTTATGTAGCTTCAGTGTTCTTTCTCTCACAGGGAAACCTATGGAAAGACATCTATGTCAGGAACGTTATTTAATATGGTGTTAAATGAGCTGGTCTCTTTGTGTGAGAAATACTCAGCCAGCAAGTTAACATGACTTGAAACTTTCTGTCCCCTCTCAAGTCAACATTTCTGTAAAATACCGAGAGTAAAGAATGACACCAAATCCTTCTGAAGATATTGTTACGGCAGATGGGATACACAGACAGCTGCCTTTATATTCCCAGAATAAAAACATTTATTGTTACAAACTCTGTCCGGTGGCTCTGGGAAATAAAATCATGCACATAGGAAATCATTTTGTTGATATCTTCTGTGGTAGGTAAGCTCTTAGGATATTTTTGTAGGAAAGGATTGGGCCCTTGGGTCTGGAAACGTTTTTATCTTTTTCGCTTTAGGCTGGAAATGAGGTAGGCTCTGTAAAGTTGTGAGAGGTGATAGAGTTTATGAAGACTCCCTGATGAAAAGACCCGTCACTCAGTCAGCTTTATGCATAACAACCAACCTAAGATTCCCCCTGCTGAGTGAGACCTGGGAATCATTGGCTAGTTAATGCTATTGGTTTTGAAATCTCTACTTTTATCCTGTCAGCATTGAGAGACACATTCTCCTGGATGATGGGAGTAGCTGGATTTTCCTTTTGTAAAATCGTCTTGTCATATTATTATTATACTATCCAGACTCTTGAAAGCTATCTGAGTTTAATACTCCTCATGTCCAGGTTTGTTATCTGCGTGTGTGTGTGTGTGTGTTGGTTCAAGTGTCATCAGACACAACCTCTTTGAAGAGGAGTGCATAGCAGTATATAGTGTTGGGCATTCTTTCTGTCTTCTCCACCTGTTATATCACTGTGAACCCAACCACTGCAAGCTCTCCTGAGCTTCTTGCTCTCAAATGACTTCACCTCCATAAACCATAGTGGGCTTGGTGCTGCAGAACTCGGAAGAATATGGAATGTATGTTTGCATAATACCAACTCCTCCTTCTTGATAGTCACCTGATAACCATAGGCAGATTTATACTTCCTATCTGTTCTGAGAAGTAGAACTGGATATTTTCATAAGCATGCCCCATTTTTAATTGTGTAATTAAGTTGCTGACATAAGCAAGTAAGCAATTTCACATTAAGGTAAGGATCTGTAAAGGCATGCATTTACATAATTTAATTTTCTGCACAGAAGATATTGAAAATCAATAGCATGATTCATAACCTCACCATATCATTGCCATGCTGCCGTTGGTTGGCTGTTGGAGTTCAGAAGAGTGCAGAGAGTATTAAAATTGATTGAATTTGGTATGCTGAGTCTGTATCTTTACTTGGGAACCACAGATTGTTTCTTTTTGTAAATCTTTGCTCCTTGCCAGTGAGACGTTAGGTTGCTTAATATACTCTGTATACAGTTTTTGACTGCTGTTCAAATAATTTTTAAAAGTTGCTTTTAGGGAGCACTTTGTCATACGATCAAAATACATTTGAAGAAGGGACTTGAAATTGTGTTTTCAATTATGCGATACAAGTAATACATGATTATGTTATCATGAGGGGGAAAAAATCACACACTACTGACATAGAATAAAAGGAAAAACTAAATATAGTTACCTTTAATGAATAGTTGCTGTGTTAAAAGATATCTGGTGCTGGGGTGGTAAAGATCTTTGCTACCTGGTTCATTTCTGAGATGCTTCCTAAAAATTGCCTGTTAGATCCTCCAGCTAGTTCCTTCTAGCTTCATGTTTTAGATGTTTGCTCTTTCTGATAGGTGAGCAGTGATTAAAAAGCGAGACACTAGGGAAGAAGACAGTGTTTTTGCTTATGGCTCATGAAAGCGCACATTAACATACACACATACACACACACACACACACACACACACACATACACACACTCTAGACTCTAACATAGGCACCATCGGTTTTTCTGGTGTTTGTGTGTTCATTCAATCACTCCAGTCACTCATTACTGAGTGCATCCCATATATCAAGCTCTGTCGTGTGAGGTAGGTTGAGAGCTCCTTGTCTCAGGGACCTTGGCGCTCTTTTACAGCATGTCCTTCCAAAGCAAGTCTCCTGCCCATTCTCACCTTGCTGGGTTCAGCCTATGTCATTCGTCAGTACTTTGGGGTATGTGATGACCAAGTTAACCCACCATCCGTGGGATGGCCTCGCCCTCTGTCACTTCTGGTCTGTTTGTCTTTATACAGCAAAGCCATGCCCCTTACTTTTGGCCCAAGCGAAACAGATGCCTTGCGCTACCTTGGGATGTGTTTGGATGGCTAGGAAAATAACTGCACTTCGGGGAATGGGTTCTGTTACTTCACACAGTCAGGGGAGCATCTTCTGATGTGTACCTCCCTTGTGTCTTGAGTTGGACATACCTTTGTGGACGTGCTTTATCACTAATAGTTTAGTGGGCTTGGAGAGCTGCCGGGTGTGAGACCCTAAAACCTATGGCTTGTATGCAGTCAGTTAAAGAGTGTTGGGATTACTGTCTCCTTCTAAGTACTTGGCTAAAGTACTTATCTGATGAAGCTTTGGACTCTAGCGCCACACTGCCGGCAGGATGGGTAATGCAACTGCTGGTGGGCTTTGTTCTCCTTTGCTGCTCCCTAATATTCTCAAAGGTTCTGGGGCTTCCCAGGTGGCACTAGTGGTTAAGAAACTGCCTGCCAATGCAGGAAACACAGGAGATATGGGTTGATCCCTGAGTCAGGAAGATCCCTTGGAGGAGGAAATGGCAACCTACTCCAATATTCTTAGGGTTTCCCTGATATCTCAGTTGGTAAATAATCCATCTGCAATGCAGGAGACCAAGGGAAAGCCTACCCACTCTGGTATTCTTGGGCTTCCCTTGTGGCTCAGCTGGTAAAGAATGCTCCTGCAATGTGTGGGACCTGGGTTCAATCCCTGGGCTGGGAAGATCCCCTGGAGAAGGGAAAAGCTACCCACTCCAGTATTCTGGCCTGGAGAATTCCGTGGATTGTAGAGTCCATGGGGTCACAAAGAGTCAGACACGACTGAGCAACTTCTACTTTTCACTTTCCAAATCCTGTCATGGACAGAGGAGCGTGGTAGGCTACAGTCCATAGAATCACATAGAGTCAGACATAACTGAATCGACTTAGCATGCACACATGCTTCATGTATGACTGACTGAGAAATAAAACACTTTCTAGCAAAAAAAAAAACAACAGCTGGGGATACTAGGTATGGAGACTATGATTCTAGTGGGTCTGGTATAAAGTGTATAAATTAATATCCTTAAGGATAACCTCATTCCGTCTTTACTTTTATACCTGGTTCATTTGTTTGTGAGCATAATCTGGCTGGAACTCTGGTTCGGTTCAGATTTGTCTTAACTGCTCAGGGTGACGCCACACTGGTGTGATTCTTGCAGTAGGCTATTCATTTCTTTGGCCAGGTCTTTACTAAAATTAAGATAGGCCTATTTAACCTGGCAAGTTACAGGCTGTGAGCGTGAGTGGACAGTGTCACAATGAACAGGGCCTAACGTCCAGCTCTGCAGGGAGGTTTGTCATTCTTATCGCTGGTTGAAAAATAGAATAGCTTGGAAAATGTTTAGCAACAACAACAACAACAAATACTGCTATTTTGCTTCCACACCTTAGACTAAAGATGAATCTCTGGAGGCAGGGTCCAGTGCATAGGGTCGTTAGTTTTGTACTGTTTTTAAAGCAGCTTGGGTTGAGAGAACTCTAGTCCAGCAATAGCATTTTCTGCATGGAAAAACTGATTATTGGGTATTGTATCCTGTTTGAAGGTCACCAAGGTCATGTTAGTGACATTGGAGGAAAAGTAAGCATTGGTGGGTAATTGGTCATGTAACTATAAGCCTTCCAGGGGTTGATTTCAAATTGGCTTTGTCCTGATCTTCAATTTTTTCAACCGAATTGATCCATAGATTTTGCATTTTCTGGCTTGGTTTCATTTTGAGCACCTTTGCTGATCCTGTGCTCGACCCTCAACCACCCCCATGAGGCTTCAACTTTTGTCATAATACCTTCAGCAAGAGAGAGAAGACTCTGTCTGACTGGCTGGTGTCCCCATTCCCAAACATATATATCACTAAGCTAAACCTACCAACCTCACAAGATTGGTATAAAGGATGACACCAGGTACTATGAGCAAAGCACATTTTTCAGCTTTGGCATGTGGTGCTTTTTAAATACCTGATAACATAGTCGAAATTTGTTGCAGTGTCTCTGTTTTTGGTAATCTTCATACCCTACTCCACCGGCTAGGTCACAAGTCATGGATGGGACAGCCAGTTCTGTTGCCCTGGCAGCTCCAAAGGTGGGCTTTGTTTGACTTACTCTCCTGAATCACTGTAAACCATGCCCCTGGCCCCAGTGGTATGTATGGGAACGGGGGCACGGTTTTTACTCATTGTCCTCATGCAAAGAGGAAGGATTATTTGGGAGTAATTATTTAGAGTGAATTAGCTCTAAGAACGGAGAAGGCAATGGCACCCCACTCCAGTACTCTTGCCTGGAAAATCTCATGGACGGAGGAGCCTGGAAGGCTGCAGTCCATGGGGTCGCTGAGGGTCGGACACGACTGAGTGACTTCACTTTCACTTTTCACTTTTTGCACTGGAGAAGGAAGTGGCAACCCACTCCAGTGTTCTTGCCTGGAGAATCCCAGGGACGGGGAAGCCTGGTGGGCTGCTGTCTATGGGGTCGCGCAGAGTCAGACACGACTGAAGTGACTTAGCAGCAGCTGTAAGAAGTGTAGTAAACAGATACATAAAATGTCTCCCATATACACAGAAATAAGCTGAACAATTTAGGAAACTTTTTAATGGGTATTTGGCTATGTCGGTGAACCTCAGTTTCCCTATCTGTAAAATAGAGCTAAAAATAGCAACCTCATAGGGTCATTATGAAGACAACACAAGTTACTATGAACAGACCATGAAGTCGACCAACTAGTTTGCTTTAGTGGAGGAAAGAAATAGATGAAGAGATGGGAAATTTTGTTTTTGATCCCTGGAAACTTAGAATGATCCACTTCCTGAGATTCTGAATGGCTTACCTGCAAGAGTATAGGATGGATTAGATCATACGTACCTAAACCGTCACCATTCTTATAAAATGGTTAGTACCTTAGGTTTTGACTCTGTCATTCAGGACCAAACAGTGGGCATACATGACGCCCGGTTTACTTTGCTGATGTGTGTTTGGATTTTATAAGATTCTCACTTCCCTCCAAAGGGCTTGTATTTGTGGGGTAGCTCTTGTTCAAGCTTTATTTCTTTTAAAGCCAGTCTTGGCAACTGACATACAAGCCTAAAGTATAATACTTATGTATTTCCTGATTTTCCTTCATGACCATCACATTGTGGACAAAATTAATGCCATCATGGTGACATGATTATTATTATCACTACTCTGGCTAATTTGTAATAGAGACTGTATTGTGCTTTCCTGGTGCCTTCAGAGTCTTAAACTGAGTATATAGTTCCTCTAACCATTTTCCTTGCTTTTCAAAGGCACACTTGATTTTGTTTGGGTGCATTTAAATATTAACACAGACAGCTGGGATGTATTGTTTGAAGTGTAGTTCCAATTCATTTTGGATTCTGGGCACCTGTGATACTTGTCTTCTGACACATCAGTGCAGTCAGGTGTGGGCACACCACAGAAGAAATTTGCATCCATGAAGTGGTTGGGAGGGGAGGGCTTTGAACACTATAGCAGGCAGATGGAAGCTCTTGATAATGGGGTAGAAAATTGGATTCATTTTGAGTTTTCAAAGGAACGCATCATTAAACAGTGCTTCTTTTCTGAGCATTGCTGGCCTTGGAGGGTTTCAAGTTTCATATCTTCAGATATAATAGGTGACTCTCTGGGATCCAGAGTTTGTGGAGGACTGGTTCTTAACCATGGGGTGGCTCCCAGGCCTGACACTGTGCTGTGTTTGGATGGTAGAGGCCCGAGCTTTGTGGCATGCATGCTTATGTTGGATTCCTTGATCTGCTGCATACTCAGTGTCCCTGAGTGTTCATTCCTCCATCTGTAAAAGAGATGGAATGACTCCTTGCTCAATGAATATTAAATACGGCTGGAAGCATATTGCACCTAGGATATAGGCTTATACACACAGTTGGAGCCAAAACTGCGAGTTCCAGGTCTACTAGCTGTTAAAGTTACTCAACTACTCTAAGCTTTATTTTGCTTATCCATAGAATGGGCCCGTTACTGAAACACTGCATCTGTTGCGTGGTGGTGTGTTGCAAATTATATAAGATAATGCATGTAAAGGGTTTAGTGCACCTCAGGTTCATGGTACGGAGAAAAGTTTCACTGTAGTTTGGTCAGACGGTGAAGAATCTGCCTGCCGGTGCAGGAGACCAGGATTCGAACCCTGGGTCAAGAAGATCTTGGAGAAGTGAATGGCAACCCACTCCAGTATTCTTACCTGGAAATGCCCCCGAACAGAGGAGCCTGGCAGGCTACAATCTGTGGGGTCGCGAAGAGTTGGACATGCCTGAGCGACCTAACACATACACAAGCTATTGTTAGTATTAATGATGGTCCTTGTAATCTCTTGAGGTTCTCCTGTAGTTGCTCTTCTATGAAGTCAGGAAGTTCTATTCAGCTACCACAAGGTCTGTGCTTCCAGGCGGTCACAGGGCTGTGTGCATTTGACACCACTCCCATGTGCAGCAGGGTGACGGCTTTGACTCACTGTGCCTCTCCTGTCTTGCAGCGTTGACGGAGGGCTACGTGGGGACCCTGCACGAGAACAGACAGGGCAGCTCGGTGCAGGCGCAGATCCGCAGGCGCAAGGCTTCCGGCGACCCGTACTGGGCCTACTCGGGTAAGTTGCCTTGTTCCCATTGCGATCATACGGGCCAGTTCACGTCCCATTACACTCAAAGGCACACTTTTAATCAGTTTCACGCCTGATTTCTGTTTGTTCAAACCTTTTGTAGTTCCCTGAAAGTTGAAATATTCAAGCCTGTTTTTCCTCAAGCTGATAAACCTTAATTTATCTCTCCCACCTGTTTCCTCAACCTGCCTTTTCCCCTCAATTTGCATTTATTTCTGAACTTTACTTGTTAATGAGTTATTGTACCAAACTTGTAATTTTCCAAAAGACGTGGCCTTTTCTTGTCTCTTCCCAGAGGCTGTGATTTCAGAGAGCAGAAAATATAAGCTTTGTCTCGAGCTGCTAAATATCTGCTAAATATTGCAAAGCATCACGTATCAAAACGACCTATTATGCTTTAATCTAAGAAATGCAACTTTATTTTCTGATCAGATCTTGCTAGTTTTATATATTTCAGCCCACTGCGATATTTCTGTAGCCTTTTTCAAGTTTTGTTTTCACTTTTTGCCTTCGAGTCAGTGAAGAGAGAGTACATATTGTTAACAACTCTGAATACTACTTTGGAAATAATTTTCTTACATTTTAAGGGGCAGAAAAAAAATCTACAAGAATATACAGGCCTTTTCTGGTTTATGCGTCTAACAACTAACAAAAAGAAGACAGGTGGATTGTTATTTCTAAAAGAGATTCTGATGCTCAAAAATATATGGGAAATGTATTTTTAGCTAATTAAGGAGGAATTCTTGAGCAAGATAGACCACTTTGGAAATCACTATAGCACTGAATAATTCAAATTTTTTTTATGAAAGTGCTTGGAGGCACAGAGTATTAGTCTCAATAATAAATGTACGCATTTTCTATGTTGTTGCTCATAGAACTGAAAGGTATTATTGTCATGATTATACCTTGGTCTTAAACCCTGAATTTCCACCTGCAAATCCTGTTAAGTTTATGTCAGTATAAAATTTATAGGCCTGATCTTTAATTACACCTTATCTATTGGCTTTTTGCATCCTTTTGTCTATTGATAAATCTCCTGCCCCTCCAGGGAGAATAGCCTATCTGTTTTGTTTTGCAAGAACAGATAGTGATTCTGAAGTCTTCCATCACACCCCATTCCTTGTGATTAGAATTATCTAATTAGAACTTTTTTGTCACCATTTCTGATAAATGAAGGAAATTGGGAGATGAAGGCTGAAATTACATATATATATATAGCTTTCTGCCAAGAAACCCAAAGAAAATTTATCATTTTGTTCTCTGTGTCTCTGATAGAAGTTAAGAAGAGGCATAAAGTGGCCTAATGTTTATAGTTCATCAATTTTGAAAATAATGCTGTTGGGAAATTGGAAATTATATGACATCAGCATGTACAGCTGCAGATGGCAGTGACTTTTCCCATTATTTAGTTAAGACTGGGCATAATTAGTAGTGTGGACTTCGGGGTGGAGCAGTGGTTGATCCTCTTAACCCTGGGCTTGATGAATCTCCATTTTGTATTTCTGGAATGCATTGTGTCTGGATTTGAAAACTGCTTCTGTCTGTGGAAAAGCTCATAGTTTATCTTCAGTGGGTCGGCATGCTCTTCATAAGAATCTGGTAGTCTTGGGCTTTGCAGGGCTGCAACCTCCGTTGCAGCTATTCAGCTCTCGTCGTAGTGCAGAGGCAGCCATAGGTAGCTGGACAAACTACCTGTGTCCTCACAGAAATTTATTTATGACAGTGAAATTTGAATTTATTATAATTTTCATGTGTCAGGAAATCTTACATTTTAGTCTTTTTTCCCCTCAGCCTTTTAAAAATAGAGAAACCATTCTTTCTTTGCAGGCTGTACTAAAATTGGTGGCTGGTTAGATAGGGTCCACAAGCTATAGTCTGTCAACCCTTGTTTTAGTTGTGCTTTTTTCTGGAGCCAGGATAAGGCAGTTATTTGAAGAATCCCTTAGAAGGGTATAGACTGGCTTAGAAGAACCACTGAAGTAACTTGCTAGGCATAACGGGAAAAACAAAAGTAAAAGGAGAAGAAAAGCATAAGAGAGTTACCAGTTGAGGTTGATAGTCATCTTCTGGAACATTCCATGGTATCAGTGGTTATTTTCAGCAAAGTGGTGAAATATTGGTTTTCACGTCAAGAACTCTTAGGGTGTTCTTTGGCACTTGAACTGCCGAATGAAAGGTCATTATTTGCAGAGGGAAATGGTTTTGAGTTGAGCAATAGTGAAGTAGTCCACTTCATGAGAGAGGGGTTTAATGGTCCAGATGTTAACCTTATGACTCTAATTCACAAATTTGTATTAGTTCTTCCTAAGATAAGGCATTGTTATACTTTGGGCGGGGGGTGATGTTGTGTGTGACGATGTGAATTTTCAAGTCACGTATGTAGACTGTGGTTCAGATTAATATCTACCATTAATACCTCTTAATATCTTTATGACGTTGGGAAGGCATTTAACTGCTTGGAGCCTCAGTCTTCCCATCTTTGAAAAAGGAATAATTAATAGCACTTCCCTCATAAAGCTGTTAATGGGAATGAAATGAGATGTGTGTGAAAAATTTAACAAATTCTGGGCATAAAGTGCCTAATGTTACTTTTTGCTGCTTTTCACACTATTAGTACTTTTGCTAGTGGTGATACTGTTGTTATTGGAATTCTCTTTTGGGTGCTATGATTGTTACTGGGGGATCCCTAGGTAATACTTGGAGCTCAGCAAGCTAAATTATATCAGCCGTAATTCATAAGAGTCGCCCATTTGAGATTTGGGAATGAAGGTTCAGCGAACAAACTATCCTCCTGTTCAGGGCTTGGCAGACTACAAACATCCACCTGTATTTGTGTGTAGTTTTATTGGGACACAACCATATCCATTTTGTTGGCTATTGTTGATGGCTGCTTTCCTGTTAAGACTGCAGAGTTGAGTAGTTACCACACAGAACTTTGACCAAGAAGCCTAGACTATTATCAATTAGCCCTTTACGGAAAAGGTTTGCCAGCTCCTGATCACACTGGTGCAGCCTGGAGTTTTGAGCAGATGTTCAGTTCAGTTGCTCAGTCGTGTCTAACTCTTTGCGACCCCATGAATCGCAGCATGCCAGGTCTCTCTGTCCATCACCAACTCCCAGAGTTTACTCAAACTCATGTCCCTCGAGTCGGTGATGCCATCCAGCCATCTCATCCTCTGTCATCCCGTTTTCCTCCTGCCCCCATGAGCAGATGTTAGCCTGACTCAGAAACAAAACTGTGTGGAGATAGGGAACATGTCTCTCTTTTTCTTCTGGCCTTGCATTTCCCTTGAGCTGAAATGTCCCCAGCAAATATTCTAGATAGCATTCTAGTGATCCTTGTGTTCCTGCTTTGGCAAAGTTCTGGGAAGAATACAGATGAGGAAGTGATATGTTTTAGGAGGTGGAACACGGAGAGGAGTCGGTGTTGGTGGGCCTGGGGCCCCTGGGTTCTGGTGTCCTTCTTCATCATTAGGTTGCCTTTGGGTACAGGGTGGGGTTTGGTGAATGATGCTGATCTGGTTATTCTGGTAGCAGCCCACCCAGTCAGCCCACTAATCACTTGAGGAGAGTTACGTAAGTAGTTGAGCTGTGGAGAACTTGTTTTAAGGATATTGTCGTGATCGTACTTCGTTAATAGTGTGACTTACCACGTTAGACTATCTAAGTGATTTCAATGTCACTGCATCATCTTGGATAATGTCTGCAACCGATTTATATTTGAAAATGATCAACAACCTTACTCATAGGCTTATCATATGATGCCACTGTGAACACCAGCAGCTTTAGGATAGAGGACTGTTTATTGAGGAGCCTGGAGACTGGTGTTTTAGTCCCATTGTGCCCATCTGAGGATAGACTGTCTCTCGGGTCCTTAGTTATTTCTACTCTAAAAAGGAGTGGTCATAATGTCTGAGTTTAGTGTGAAAACATCATGCATTGGAGAAATGAAACAGAACATAAATGTAAGATTATCATCATTAACTGTTAATGTAACTTCAAGATTGCTTTATATCTTTGGATATATTTTCTTGGTATATACCGAGAACAGGAAAAAGGGGGGAACACCTTTTGGTGTAGCTCATACAGAATTACGCTGAGAAAAACAGTAACAATAATTTAGGTGTCTACTGGAAATATTAAAACACCTGCAATGCAGGAGACCTGGGTTCGATCCCTGGGTTGGGAAGATTCCCCTGGAGAAGGGAATGGCTACCTACTCCAGTATTCTGGCCTGGAGAAATCCATGGACTGTATAGTAGGAGTCTGACACAACTGAGCGACTTTCACGTTTTTTTACTTCTCTTCTGTTGGTTTTCTTGACTAAAATACAGATATTTTTTCTGTGTTATTTGAGGTGATGACAGCTCATGAATTTTGGAGTTCACCCAGAACTTCTGTAAGTATTACCCAAAAAGTAACACATGCTAGGTAGGTCATTGTTGCCGGAAAGAGAAATGAGAAACAAATCTGGAGCAAGTTCAAGTAGAAATTTGAGGCATTTTTATAAAGCTTTCTGTTTCCTCTCCGCCCCCTCAAAGACTTAGGGAAAAACAGGTGGTGGGTTTCTCCTCCCATGCCGTTTTAATTTATCCTCTTTGGTGGTTTTCTTCATTTTTAATAATCTTTATCTTATGTTCTTTTTGTGTAGATAGATTCTGTGAATCAATACAAGGGGGAGCATTTCTCACTTTTAGAGGACTCCAAAATTGAGACATGCCATGACCAAAATTCCTTTGAAAGAAGTGTCTGGTGCTGCACTAGGTGAAGGTCAAGCAGGATTGCTCTAAGAGGCATTCCTTCCTGGCCAGAAAATTGTGGGATGAGATTTCCAAGGGCCTTACTGATTGTCCTGGGGTTTGGTGACTTGCTCGACTGTAAAATGGAGATGACAGGACATACCTTATATGGCTCTGAGAGCTAGCAGTAATATATGTAATCACCTGCTATGGCTGTTAATCACTTGGCCACCCCACTGCACTATGCATATGAACATCTTGTTTTATACCATGCATGTGTGTGTATGTTTGTGTGTGCGAGAGAGAAGGAAAAAGGAAAGGGGAAGAGGCAGAGAGAGAGAGTTTTCCTGAGCTAAATGTAGAGTTTTTAAGGACAAAGATTATAGCTTATTATTCCTTGTTTTTCCTGCTATGTGCCAGAATATCTCCTCTTGTATATATTTGGAACATATTTTTCAAGTAGGTGAATGCATGGATGGATAAATGAATTCATACCAGAGTCTGTGCTTGGTTGGGAACTCTCTAAGGGGATCTTGTCATGAAATCCAGATAAGTTAGTGGGTGATTTACAAAAGGTTTCACTCTTGGATCCTTTTAAGTAACGAGCTCCCCTGGTGAACTTAAGACATAATTAAATTCCTAAAATAACATTTCCATGCCTATTTTTAATAACATCTATACGGGGTAAAGCAAAATACACAAATGCCTGTCCAGGTCTGCTTCTGTCATGAGAAGAATGGAAGGCGCTGTGGAACCTTCCAGTGTACTGTTAATATTGTCATATCGTGTGCCCCCCTCCTGACACCTCCTAGGAAGTCTCCTAAGGGAATCATTTCCCTGGAGACATTCCCTTTGCAGTAGAGACCTTCTGATCTGATGGGTCCACACTGTTGAGATTGATTCTCGTTAAGTCCTGGCTCAAGGGTATGTCTACCTGACCCCACTCTCTTCACTGATCAGTTTCCTCTTTATTTTTGACAGTGAATTTCCCTCTTCTTTACAATTCTCTAGTAATCTGTTTACAGTTTTAAAGTAGAAGTTATTGTGTGCCAGCTGTTATGGTGTAGTGGGAGGGGCCAGAGAAATTCCGCAGAATGGCTCCTGCCAGGTTCCCTTAGAGATGGACAGGTGTTTTCCAGGACTGCAGAAGCCTGGAGGCATAAACAGCCTAGCCTTGACTGGGGAGCTGGAGTAGTACCTCAGTGGGTCTGGGGCGTGTGGTCAAGTGGAACAAGTTAAGGAATAATGCAGGGTATCGGAAGTAGACCAGGAGGGGTCTAACAGAATTCTCCTAGTGACCTAGAACATCTTGCTGAGGGACTCACTTAAGGATTTTACGGTGAAAATGATCTAAGTTGGTTTTATGTTTGAGTGAGACCTCAGGTTGTAGCATTAAGGATTGGTCAGCAGGGGAAGAGAGCAGAAACGGAGAGAAATGTTGAGGTTGTACCGTCAGGAATTTGAGATATGAAAGAGCCTGCGGGAATTGATTACATTTTGTATATGAAAGAGAAAGCAAATGAATTGTCTGGGATGTTCCCCAGAATGATTGAAGAGGGCATTGCATTTAATTTAAATGAGTATGTGAGGAATGGTGGGTTGGTTGTAAAGATAAATTTGGACTTGAACCTATTAAGACATGGTATGGTCTTTTGTTTATATTTCTTACACCCTTTAAACTTTATGTTCCTTGAGCAGAACCTTTGTCTGTAATTAATCTTTGTATCTCCCTGTTCCTACCATAATGTTTTGAAATAGAAATAGTTTGTAGGACAAAGTACAAGCTATTTTTTCCTGTAGGTACTTGTTTTTTTTTTCCTTTTTGCACTTGATCTGTGATTACAAGGATAGATAGAGTGAGAAAAAAACACATGTGGTCACACAGTAATCAGGACTTTATGTATAAAAGAGAAAAATGTGGTGCCATATGCCTAAGGTACCTTGAACATTTTTCAGTGAAGACTTTGGCTTTTTTCTCTTCCATCGTTTGAATGAAATTATTCTATTAACTTAGAGATGTGTTCTTTATCTTCTTCTTTTTAACTCTGTTCTAATCTGTGCTACTTGAGTGCAAACATTTCCTAGCATCTTCTTTCTGGAGGTGGTTTCACAAGTGTTTGTAAAGCTAACAGATGTTATTGTATGTTGTAAGAGGACATCAATAAACTCCTTAGGGTCCTTGTGACCCTTGGCAAAAGCGTATTAGAAGATAAAGTTTTATTCAGGGTTGGGTTGGTATCAAGTGCTGTGTAACAGTGATAAAAGTTTCAATTGTTGCTATGATGAGATGTTTAAAACATGGGTAAATGGAAGGCTGAAAGTTTGGGTTTTAAATCGGCCTTGAAGGTAGCAGGTTGATGGAGCCTTTTTTTAAGGACTCTGGCGTAATCTATGAAGATATTGAATGTTGATAGGCTTTGATCTAGCGCCTCTGCTTCTAGGAATTTGTCTTTCAGAAACACTTGTATGTATCCCCAGTGTGCCATTGTGAGTGTAACAGTCTAAATAACCATCAGTGGGGACTTGGGTAGTTTTAGTACATCCTTATCATGAAATGCTTAGTAAACATGTACCAATATGAATGAGGTTGAGCTACAAGATGTATAAAATAATTTGGGTAATAAGGTCTCATCAATAAATAGAACTGAGAAGTTGAGAGACTATACACAAAGGTTGATTGTGATTATCAGTGAGAAATGATGGATACTGCCTTTTTATATTTATAAGTATATAATATTATAGGGTTATATCTGAAATATTTTATTATGCCAATACATCCATAATATTTCCTAAGATAATTCTTTTATAATAGATGGCTGAGTTTCATCAAATTTGGGCAGTTTTCTTTGTAACTATTAATATTTCGAGGGGAGAAGAAGAAGAAAAAACTGCAAAGAAAGCCAGAAGGAAAGGAAAAGCCTTTTTTGTCTCTTTAATTGGCTATATCTGCATTTTTCAAGTGAAATATTTTCACTGGCATTTCAAATTTTATAAGATGCTGATATGAGCCATGCAGAAATTAATGCACTGATATTGATGCAGTTTGAACATCAAGATTTATTGTACAAAGCAGTAAATATTGATGCAGGCAGAGGTAAGGTCAATATTTGCTTTGATATAACATAAATCTTAACATTTAGTAATCTTTACATTTAGTGGGCCTACAGAAGGCATATAGAGAATTATCTATAAGTATGCATTTTGCATACCTGTGATGGATCAAAGTCAGACATCTTTTTCCCTGGTCATAAATTTGAAAGGATGATACTCTCTCCTTTAAAACTGGTATCTTTGGGGCAGGGGCCGGGTGAGTCTGAGTTAATAGAGGAACATGATTAATTTAAAGAGTCAAAGGAATAGCATACCTAGCCTTACACATGCCTAATAATTGGAGAGCCAGTGATTTGCAATGTGCTGTGTGATTTACTTAAAGGCTACTCATTTTCCTTTGTAAGCTAACAAAATGTACTCATTTATTATATACAATTTGGTTCGTAAAACCCACTTTCTGACTGCATAAAAGAGAGGAATGTTTCTGTCATTCCCTTTGGGTATTGTTAAGTTCTGTTATGTGGAATTTCTTGGCAAATAAAATATTATTCATATATATCTTGCTGAGTAACATTTTATCGGATTTCCCGTACAGTCATTAAGATGAACTACACTCTTATTCCTTACCTTGTCTCTTCTCTTGCTGAGGCGAGCCTTACAAAAGTAAGGGAAAGCTTACTGAATTTCATTATCTTTTGAACTTTTATCAGTAGTATTGCCATTACATGGCTGAAATGTCTACTGTGTGCCTAAAGAGGGCTATTCTATTTGTTTACATATAGACAGGAACTTAGTTTAAGCTCAAATTTAATCTTGTGTTTGAGCAAAAGTGTTAAGTGATACATGGTTGTGTTGTGGTGAGTCCACCGTGAATATTGCTCCTGTCTGATACCCATGCAAAATGCTGTCTTTGGTCTTCAATAGTTTGTTAAGTGATCCTGAAATTAATCTCACTTCCATCTCTCAGCTGCTAATTTCCCATGACTCTATTTGAGATCAATAGCATTAAACATAGTACATCTTCTTGGTTTTCTTTCTTGCTATTAAAAGTTAACCTTTCCTCCATTTCAGTTATATTAAACTATGTATTTTATCATGTAATTAAGACTTTGTTTAGGTGGGAAAAAAACCCAAATCAGTAGTAGGTGTATCATGTGGAACCTTGCCTTTTTGACAAATGCTTTCTGGTAACTTTAGGAGTCCTTGCTTTTCGTTAATAATACTACAGTGTGTAATAAATAATGTTTTCCCTGAGTGTAGTATTAAATGTGATTTTTATGTCATGTGAAAAATGACTCTACTGTGTCATATGCTAAAGTACTTGACTTTAGCATAATAAAGTCATTTCTTCTGAAGTTCTCTATCAAGGAGAAACTCACAATTTAGTGCTAACAGGTCTATAATAATTGTCTGTCACTTGCCAATATCACTTTTTGAAAGAAACAGGTCTTGCCCAGGGCCTTCACCTGGAAGGGTATTTTAGAATTTGATCCTGTGACTTTCATTATATCCTAGTATCCCTAATTTATGAAAGGCTGTGCTAGTTTTCTGTTTTGGTGTGTTAAGTTTCCTGTTAATTACATATTTAAGATTTTATAAAAAGTTACCCAGTTTAATAATAAAAGTCAGCAATTGTACAGCTGGGTGTTCCAATGTCACAAAATAAGTCTTTGCTAGGAGATGTTATCACCATTTTGGAAGGATTGAAAAGCCTCTTACATGCCATACAATCAACATGCATCTCTGCTGAGAAAAAAAATCACGAAGGGTATAGAGATTCTTAAATTGGCTTAAAAATTTAGGAGATTATTTAGTGTCCTAATTTTAAGAAGTATAACTCTTTGTATGTCCTGGCTCTGGTACAGCCATGTAGATGATTAAAAATCCTAAAAACACACTGGCCCAATTCCCCTGAATTACCCCTTCATCTCTGCCTCAACCACTCCTGTTCTGGGACCTTAGGATTGAATACCTGCCCTCTACTATCCATTGTTAGTGTTCATTGCCTCTGATTTGTTAAACATTTTACATTATCATCCCTGCATCCATGATGGAGTGAATTTCAGACAGTGAATGTGTGGACTGTGGGCTGTTATATGTTATCCTCTGCGACCCACTTAATGAATTTTGGTTACCTTGAGATCTTCACTGAGTTTGGGAAGCCACTGGATCCAAATTTCCTGTTTGTGTTAATCCACATTCTCCCAGTCTGATGGCCATTCCCTGGGAGGAAAACGAGCTTCTTCTTGAAACTGCATGAAAATTTGCTGCTCCCAAAGGTATCATTTAGTTGCTCTGTCCCAATTATTGTTGGCCTCTTTCCTTCCTGGAAACCAGTGTGTCTCTCTGCCACCCTTCCCCCTAGTTCCATGTGTTAGGACAGCACTCTTTGAGCAGGGTGCGCTTGCCATTAGTACATTTGGTATTGATTGGTTATTGAGAAACTTTAGCAGGAAAATGAAATATGAGCCTGTAGTAACTAGATTCTATGATGAGTGTCTGCAAAGATGAGAGAAGCCATTTGTGGTGTGTTTCTGCTTCTGGGGCTCTCTGTGATAATGGGAGGTATTTTTTCCTCACTGTTGCGAAGTGCACAGTCCACACTCTCCTCTCGGGAAGTGATTTTGACACTTATTGAATGTCCTGTGGCTTTTATATTCTTACACCACCTCCTAATGAGCTATCTTTATAACATCCTTTTTGTGTAAAGTTTGCCCTTTCTCTCACCATTCACTGGGGTGTGAAAAGGACGTTTCAACACTTATGGTCAGTTGGACCATGGACCTGCTGTGCCAGCAAGAACAAGTCAAGATTAGCTTCTTTTGTTCTGAGGATTCCTGGCTGGCGGTATTACCAGGATTTCTCCCCAGTTCATAATGCAGTCATTTCCAGGGGCATGTTTGTGTATAAGGACTTGCTTTTGTATCTCTTACCACGGTTTAGCATCTGGAAAAGACCTGCGGACTCTCCTGTCTTAATAGTAAGAGCAATGTATCTCTAAAGTTACGTGTCTAGAGGGCAGAGCACCTTTGTACTCTGCCATCTGTAAGGTACACTCCATGCTGTTTGTTATACCAACCAACCTTAGGTGGTAGAGTTGGTGCTTTGAATCCCTTTCCTCATGGCTGTAATATGACTTCTGCAGTTGCGGAGGTCAAATGCTGAGGTATGACGTCCAGAGAAAGAGAAAGTATCCCTTTCCGATGTCTCTGTTTAAGAGCAAGTAAATTCTGCCTCAGAGCACCCTGCCCTTGGACTATCAACCCTTCTACCTCATTGGTCAGAATTGAATCACGTGTTCAAGATTCATCCAGTCACTGGCAAGAGAAATGGAGTTAGCTTGATTGGCTCAGACCAGTCAGTGTACCTAGAAGAAGCAGGGGGCATGCCTGGCAGTTGGCTGGTTAAGCACTTGGTGCTTGCTACCCTTCTTGTCCTTTCAGGTCTTAAAAGCTAAGTGATCTCACGGAACTTACAGGAAAAGAGTTACAGGGAAGACATTTTTTTCCTTTTGAGCTGAGTTCTTGATTTCAGAAGTCTGAAGTGGTTGTAAATAAAGTAATAAGTTTCCATGAATCAGGGAGTCTTTATAACATTCAGGGTTGTACTGTCTAGTTAATCCTGTCAACACTGGTTATACATGGCTGCTGCTGCTGCTAAGTTGCTTTAGTCGTGTCCGACTCTGTGCGACCCCATAGACGGCAGCCCACCAGGCTCCCCAGCCCCCGGATTCTCCAGGCAAGAACACTGGAGTGGGTTGCCATTTCCTTCTCCATGGCTATTTCCATTTAGAATTAGAATCAAATGAAAAATCATACTAGTCGAAATTCAAATTCTTGGTAGCCACAAATGGCTAATGGCTATCTTTTTATACTGCTCAAGATACAGAATTTTTCCATCTTTGCACAAAAGACTTCTGGACAGTGCTGTTCAGAGGAGTTATACATTACAGGGAAGGAAGCGGTTAACATTTACTGAGTCTGTCTCAGGCGCTGGGGGGAATTGCTTTGTCTCTGTTGACTGCTGTTCACACCAGCCCTCTGAGATACACCCTTTTTACAGAAAGGAAAGTCTCTGTGGGGAAGTGGCTTCCCAAGGAGCAAGTTAGAGGCCTCTCCTGAGTAGTGACCCCTGTCTGCCTGTCCTACCCTCCTAGTCACTGGAGCTCAGTTTGAAAGTGGGACAATCTGATACTTGCATCCATTCCCCTAAGTGGAAAGCATTAGGTGCAGATGCTTTTTTAAGATCTTCCTGAAAAACTTGCATATGCTACAAGTGTTCAAGATTCTCAAATTCAGGAATGGCCCCATAGACCTTGTTTCACTTTGTTGGTCTTCGGGAGTTCTAGCTCTTAAGCATGAATTTTGCCAAGAATCTGTATCTTTGCCTAAAATAAGAACTGATAGTGATTGACTTGTGTATGTGTGTGTGTGCTCTCCGGAGTTCAGTGTATTGAATTTTTCACTGAAAGGGTGTTGCTCAAAAACTGGCCACAAGGCATGCTTAAGTCCAGGTTCTAGGGTCACAACAGAGAATAAAATACACAAAATTCCATTTTTACCTGGTGGAGACTGACAGTGTTACATGCACAAAATAATATGTAATCTCATCAAATAGTACTATAAAAAATACTCTTAACTCCAGCAAAGGGAAGCGAGGCCTACATGGGGCATTCCTGAATCTGAGAAGCTTGTATATGTCTGAAAAGCGTGCATATGTCTTGGATCATATGCACATTTTTTCAGGAAGCTCTTAAATCCACATCTGTACTTAATGTGTTCCGCTTATGAGAATGGATGCCAGTATCAGGTTGTCCCATTTCCAAACTTGGCTCCATTGACTAGGAGGGTGGGGCCAGCAGACAGGTCATTGCTTGGGAGAGGCCTCTAGCTTGTTCCCCAGGCAGTAAGATAAGGCCAGCAAGATTCATGACCTGGAGAGAGGTGCTATTTCAGAAGGGGAAGCTGGAGAAGGTCTCTCTGATGAGGTGGTATTAGAGGAGCAACCTTGCATGTGATGACCAAAGCAAGTAGATACTCAAGCCAGGCAATGAAGGCAGAAGCAAAGTGGAGAGAGCACGGATTCTGTTACCTTTAGTTGGGACTTACTCTAGAACTTCCAGTTGCCCAGGGTGCTGCTTAGTGTCTTACGATGCACAGCACAGTCCCCACAAGAAAGAGTTACCTGGCCCCAAATGTCATAGTGTCAAGACTGAGAAACTGCATGTTGGAGGCTCGCCAGAGTTCCTTGCTTTCTTAAAGTCTGTCCCCCACGATGCTGTAAGAAAGAGTTGCCCCTTTCTAGCTAGCAACGGATCCATTTCCTGAACAGAGCAAGTATTCTATGATGAGCTTGTGGCAGGCTGTGTTGTGCAGATTTCCTAAGGTATTACAGGACCAGGTGAGTGGCATGTTGTTCAGCCCTCTCTGAAGACTGGAGAGGAGAAATAGAAAGCTTGACAAATTGACCATTCTGGAAGTCTTTGCATGAAATCATAAAGAAATGCATCACAACTCTGGTTGTGGTGAAAAGCCCACATCTCATATTGTGTGGAGGCAATGAATGATAACCAGGCTGCAATAAAGAGGTGATGAGATTGCTTTCATTATTACTGTTGTATTTTTGAGGTCCCTGGTGACTATTCCGTGTGCCAATCCTTTGACCTAAGAGGCTGTTATGAAATAATACCTATCTCAGTATTGCTAACCATGAAGGACCCTCCAGAATACCTGATCAAGCTGCTGTAGCATCATGAGAAAATTTAGTTAGCTGGTGTGAACCATGGTAAGTCACTTCAGAGTTGAGCAGGGCATAGCACACTTTCTTGGGCAATCACTTTTAACAAAGGGAGTGGAAAGGAAAATAGAGCTGTGAATGATGACAGACAGGTAATCATAAACCAGCTTTTTGTCAGATATCAGCAGCTAAGTATTTTACTTATGTACCTGTTTTAATAATGACCACAGGTTCCTCCTAGAATGGATTCCTTACCTTCTGTGTATGGCTTAAACAAAAAGTATACTATATGTGGAGGGGATATAAGAGTGTGTAATGTGTTTGTACATGTCACGGTGCCCTTAACTTTCTATAGAGCACATGGTTATTATCTACTTGCTGTGTTCCAAGCCCTCTTGTTCATGTTTAGATATAAAGACAGATTCGTGTGGTCACTCTAGGAGGTCAAAGTCTCTCTTCTTCTCTGTTTTGAAAATGAAATCCATTATCAGTTATAGTCAGTGACTCAGAAGGTGGAACATACTGACATTGAATATATTTATCCTGATACTTCTATGTTACTATAGAAGTATTACTCTCTACTGAGAGCTTGAAAAGGTGTAAGGTCATTCATACACCAGGGTGACCCAGAAATACTCTTTCTTTAAATTGGAATGATAACATCTTATGTAAGTATTTACATCTCCATTTAAATTGTGTTCAGACTTGCATTATTGCAGCTCCCTCCATCTCCAATTTAGGATTCAAATCCAGATGCCTATTTATGCTGAAGGTCATGTGAGAAGCACATTTCTCCCCAAAGAAAAGTTGGAATTATCATTGTCTTTTTCCCGCCCTGGATTCTCTCTCATATCCAAGACTGATTCCAAAGGACTTTGTCATTACTGTTGACAGGAGACTTTGTTTTTGGAATATTCTTTTACTTTCAGTTTTTTCTCCTAGATTTTTGAATCTAACAGCTCTGATTGATGCCAACTTTTCCAGGTCTCCATCTATATATAAAAGGGGTAGATTTGGGATTTTCCAACCCTCTGATGGAAATGCAGACTAAATTATAAAAAGATAGTATGCTTCTATTACAAATGTATTATTTAACATCACTATTATATTAAAATGTTTTTTCCAATTAGAAATGTTTAGTATGAAACATCTGTTTATTATTAAAATTTTACTTAAGATAACCATACTCCATTTTTTAAAGTAAGTAGTTTTTTGTAGTAAGAAAGGAACACCATGCTCTTTTACACTATCTTTTTTTGGCTTATTCAGATACATCATGATTTCACTGTAGTAAATTATTTTTCCTAATTTCATCATGCAGATGATGACAAAATGCATAGATTCTCAATTAAGTAATTTGTCTAAAGGTAGCTGCAAGTGAGTGCTGCCCTTTGCAGAATATGTTTTACTGGATCTTAAGAGCATTTAAGATACCTTTTTTCATAGGAATTGCTTGACATTTACATATTTTAAGTGATTTTCATGAATCAAGTGCAGCTGTAATATAAAAGGTAGAAAATATACACTTTCAGGGTTTAAAGACACTTCAGTGGGTTGTAGAATACAAGTTCAGATGAATATTTGGTATTTGATTTTGAGCTCTCATTACAGAACAAAATAGATTTATGCAGTGAGAGGACAGGAAATATAATGAAAAATATATTAATTGATTTCAGATTTCTGTCTGTAAAATCTTGGTCATAAATACAGTTATTAGAATCCATGTTTATGGTCTTGAATTTGATATAGAGAGAGTTATTCATCTGAAAAGCCAGCGGTCCCACCATTTATCACAATGGATTGTGAATTTATATTTCTGGCCTTACAGGTGTGATGTATGTCTCTTTTTGGTCAGGGCATTTACTGCAGGAATTAATTTTAGGCATTGGGAGACTTTTATGACCATTTCAACTGTTAGTTACTTGAAGGTTTAAATAATTTTACTGATTTCTTGGTGTAGCCTTTTCGAGAAGAGTTTCTGTGAACAAAAAGAGTGTCATCAGTATGGAATCGTTTGAGTGTCTCTGTGTTTCCTTCTGAACTGAGTTTCATTGTAAGCAGTCTTTGGCAGAGGGCCAAGTAAAGGTGATTGTTCAGAGAGTTTTAGCAAGTCTATGCCACCTGTGTTCAGTAGGTGGTTAAAAGACTTTTTATGGCAGGAAAGTCCTGGTGGCAAGGAAGGTCGGGAATTGCTGAGGTGAACATAGTAGGTATTTTTACTGCAGGATTTGTCATAACCTTTAATAATCCACTCTTACTAAAGAATTGGACACGTCTCCTTCATTGTGTGCTTATACACTCCATACGGAAGGGAGGGGAAGACAAAAGATGCAAAGGGGTCTGGGGTGGGGAGTATGTGGGTTGGAGATTGGCTCTCCTGAGCCAGATTATATTGGGAGAAAAAAGGAATAGCAGGTCCTCAGATTGAGATGGTAGAACGCATTTCCATACATTGCCATGAGGAATGAGGCAATGCAGATTCGCTTTTGATTGAGAATCACTGCTGTGCTGTGCTTAGTCACTCAGCCGTGTCCGACTCTTTTCTACCCTATCGACTGTAGCCCTCCAGGCTCCTCTGTCCATGGGGATTCTCCAGGCAAGAATACTGGAGTGGGTTGCCATGCCCCTCTCCAAGGAATCTTTCCAACCCAAAGATCGAACCCAGGTCTCCCGCATTGCTGGTGGATTCTTTACTGTCTGAGCCACCAGGGAAGCCCAAGCCTTAGCATTAGCAGTAAGTCACTTCAGCCGTGTCCGACTCTTCACAGCCCCATGGACTGCAGCCCACCAGGCTTCTCCGTCCATGGGATTTTCCAGGTAAGAGTACTGGAGTGGGGTGCCATTGCCTTTTCCTAGGGAAGCCCAAAACATGATGATAATAGGTCATAACAGAATAGCATATCATGGAATTTTTAGATGGCAAAATTGACTTTGGTGTTTGACCTGACAAGCGTTTTAAAATAATTGAGAAAAGTTTCTTATTGCAAGTGGGTGACTTTAAGTATTTCTTACCTTGTTTTGGGGGGTGGGGTAACAAATGTGGCATGGATTTCATTTCCCTTTGATTTCTTCCATGTCAGCCTTGGAAAGCATGAAATTGATTGTAACTCACACTGGAGACGATGAACAATGATTGGTTGCCGAATTAATCCCTGGGTTGGAAAGAGCCCTTGGAGGACAGAGTGGCAACCCATTCTGTCCAGTTTTCTTGCCTGATAATCTCATGGACAGAGGAGCCTGGCTGGGCTGCAGTTCATGGGGTTGCAAAGACATGACTGATCATGCACACACACTTACATGTTCACCCCTGATCTGTATAGTTAAAAGATGTTGCCTGAATTCAATCACAAAAGTAGACAAGCCCATACTATTACTTATCTGAGTATGTTGGCCTGCCGCATATGCAACCATGCATACATATACTTTTTGGTGGGTCTGATTGTGGGCCTAATTTTTTGGATGATTTTCTTAATTTTGCATACACTTTTTCCCCCTGCATATAATCTCATTCCATTCAGAACATCTCTAATTTTGGTGGAAATGGCTTCATAAAGAATTTAAAACGAGCTGTGATCTGAGATCTTCTTCTTAAAAAAAAAAAAAAAACGGAAATTAGATTTATCCAGGTTAGAATTTTATCTAGAATTATAGCTTAATAACTCTTAATATTTTCTAATTCATATGTGAGTGAAATTAAAAGTTGGCTTTTTAATTTTGGGAGTGTAAAGGGAGCTTTTTTAACTTTTCTTTTTGCCTACCACAGCATCTTTTTTCTTGGCATGGACAGGAGTGCCCTCTGTCACACCTTTTTTTTTTTTTTTTTAACCTTTTGCCCTTGGGTCCTGGGCCTTTAAACTCTGTTGGCAGAATGTTCTCCCTTCCGCACTTACTTTCCCCTGGACCATGAGGTTATCGTGCTCTCTGACTCTTGTTTCTCTCTTAAGACAGCTGCACCTCAGTATCGGCCGTGGTCCTCTTTACTTCTCCTACTTATGCCTTATATTTGGGGAGGTTGATGCAGGTGGGGAGTCGAGTTCCGTGAAAAGAAAGTGAATTCTTTTCTCTCTTTTACACTGTACAATGCCTTTTTAAAAAAGCAGAACAAAGCGAAAATAAGATACATTATGATGAAACTCTGACACTTGACCATAATTAAGCTTTTAGTTCCCATAATGTTGAGTGGAGGCTGGAAAATCTGCCAAACCTCTTATTCTGTGTTCAGCTTAAGTTTGCTCTGGCACCTCAGAAGGAAGAAAAAAAGGGTTGCAGAAACTGGAGGATTTTATCTTATCCTTTAAAAAAAAAAAAAGCTTTGTATGCTTTGAATGGCATATTAATTTCATATTCTGGTAGTTCTTTGAGTTTTCTTTAAACCATGCAAGCTGATCATGTGTGACTTCTGTCTGTGTGTTAATGCACATTTAAAGATCCTTAAGGTGCTAGGGGTTAGTACTTCAATCCTTCAGTTTCCCTCATAACGTATTTTGTTTTTGCAGTTTAGTTACCATGGAGATGAGATATAAATCTAATACCAAAAATAATTATTGTACCTACACAACTCAAATTTGCCACCTTGCCTTAGTCCGTTCTTTGCTACTTTAGTGAACTGTTTTTGGAACAATGTTAAAATGATACCATATCCCTGTTTTCTCTCTTTCTCCATTTTCTTTCCTAAAGGATTGGGGTAGCTTGAGCAGATAGAAAAGCTGTGATAACTATTTTAACTTTTGTTCACACACACACGTGGTTTTCTTTTTTAGACATTTGATTTTTGGTAACATTCTGTTAATCTAGAATAGATAATTTATCTGGATCAATACATAAAAATTCACGTTTAAAAAAAATAACCTGATGGACTTCCCTAGTGGTCCAGTGGTTAAGAATTCACTTGCCAAAGCAGGAGACATGGGTTCATTCCCCGGTCTAGGAAGATCCCACATGCCATGAGGCAGCTAAGGCTGTACGCCACAACTACCAAGCTGGTGTTCTAGAGACTATGCTTTGCAACAAGAAAAGCCACCACAGTTAGAAACCTACACACTGCAACTGGAGACGTGACCCCTGCTGGCTACAAACAGAGAAAGCCTGTGCATAGCAATGAAGATCCAGCACAGTCAAAAATAAATAAGTTTATTAAAAAAATCATATCATTCTATCATATAGAGGTAGACAGACCGTAAGTTATCTGAGCATTCCTCATTGAGCAGCATTTGCATTGTATCCAGCTCTCTGACACCACCACAGTGCCCTAGTATTAATCCTGACGTGCTGATGCTTTTAGTTTTATAAAAGAGGGTGTCAAAAGTAGGGCTGCTGGATCAAGGAATATAGTATTATCTTTTTCCTGTGCCCTTTGGTACTTGGCTTTTAAGATTTGATTCTTTATCACAAAGAATGGAAGAAATGAGTGGAACAGCTCCATAATACAGAGGCTGAAAACAAATCGATCAACCATGAAAAAATTGCTTTTATTGGCAAACATTAGACGTTGGTTTGCAGAACAGGCGGTTGCTTGTTTTATCAAGTATATGTCTTGAGGGCTGGTATAGGATACTGTGGCAGGTATGTTTCTCTGGGGGAACTGAATCTATGCTATAAACTCTTTGAAAGAGTTTCCAGACAAACGTAGTCATGTGGAAACTATTCAGAAGAAAAGTGACAGAATCTTTACAATAACAATTACTTCGAATTAGAGACTTAGGAGAAATTTTATCAGCTATGATATTTGAGAAATTGAAGTGATCCAATAGTTTGCTTGTTTTATTGTATGCTGTTCATAGCTTTGAAACTATTTTTTGCTTGAGCTGAAGTAAAGGAGGGAGAAAGAGGAAAGATTAACCTATTAATCTTTTGATTAGTTGACCGACCTGTTGATCAATGATAGCAAAGTAATAAAGAACTCCAGTTTGATAGAAATGGTGGCGAATTCCAGGGTTGCTGTTGATTTGGAAGTTTGATACATGTAGCCAAAATGAGAGCCTTTGGATTGAAGGTGTTTATTGGGAAAATATTAATTTATTGAATATTACTTTTATATATAGGTGTTTCAGGTGAATGATGTCTCTTAATTTCTTCCATAAGTCCGGAGGGGAGGGCATGGTTACTGTGGTGACCTTTAGGTTTGAAAATCAAGGAATACAGAGTTAAGTAGCTCGCCCTTTGCCCATGGCTTTATCCTAGAAAAGGGCTTATTAGCACATAGTAAAAATTTGGTCTATGAGTTAAGAAAACTTCAAAGCTTCTACTTGTCTGTCCATGCCAGGCTTTGAGAGTGTCTAAGAGATTCCAGTCCTTCCCTAAGGTGGACCACACAGAACACAGCAAAACATGACGCTAAAGGTTTTTTTCCCTCAAAACCTAGTTAATTTTCCAATGCAGAGTCTGAATGACTTTGACCAAGAGGTCTCCACAGTGTGAGACACTCATGCTAGTCTGGCAAGTACACTGGAACAGGACCAGACAGCATCATTATTCATTTACATGCTTCAACTAATCCTTTTTGCAGATAACAGTTCAGGTATATATAAATATCTCACCTGGAGTCTGTTGCTGGCACTTGGAAATTTGGCTCTTTATGTAAGTAATGTGAGAATCGGTGCTGGAGCTCTTGTGTGAGTCTCACCAGAGCAGCACCAGCCTGCACCTGAGGCTCACCGCTTTTGTATTCATTACACTGGGTATGTCTTGACCACTCTCTTGGGAGGTTTCAATGTTAAAATCGTTGTTTCATAATCAGCGTCAATATAATCAACACCTGGAATGTTGCATGGGTTTGTGCAGGCAGCCAGCAGGGAATGAAGTATGCCTGCCTGCTCGTGTCTGCTCCCTACTTCCTGTCCACAGGTGACTATTGAGCAACTCCTGAGGTTATTGTGAAATCACAGTCCTATAAAGGTTGTTAAAATAAGATTGAAATCAATGCCTCAGTGACCCAGGTTTGCACTGTATCTGATCTTGTCTTCTAGTGAAGAGTTTATTCTTTCATAATTTAATTGTCCGCCTTGTTCCAAGTTGGACTCCTTTTTGTGCCGTCTGTAGTTCTCAGTTCCCAGCAAGTGTCCTCTCTCCTCACCCCCAATTAATCGTTTTGATCAACTTGTCATTATGTCTGATGCTTTTATACCTCAAAGAAAATTCTTTCAACTTTTTAACTTGCAAGACTGTAGGAAAGCTTGTGAAACAGCATAGATATGGCTGCCTCATTTCCTGAATGTGTATGTGTCTTCTTAAAAGGAAGGACTTCCCAGTGGTAAAGAATCCACCTGCTAATGCAGGAGACGTTGGTTCGATTCCTGGATCGGGAAGATCCCCTGGACAACAAAATGGCAACCCACTCCAATATTCTTACCTGGGAAATCCCATGGACAGAGGCACTTTGCGGGCTATAGTCAGTGGAGTTTGAAAAGAGATGACTGAGCAACTCAACAACTTTTTAAAAATACTAAAATAGTGTTGCTAGAGAAATGTTTGGGAAATCTTCCTTTTGATAACTTAGCTGATATAAAAAGATAAGCTCAGTCTTATCAAAGGCTCACCAGCCTTAAAAATAGCTTCACATATCTAGCTCATTTCTGTGTAAAACGAACACTATAAGGTCCTGGCTGAGTTGAAGGTTCTGATTGGAGTGTATTAGTTTGGTCTGGATCCCTACTGGGAGTGATGTGGAGGCCAAGAGATACTATTTGCTAAGGGAAAGTATTAGACAGTACTGCATTAGTATTAGAAAATCAGAAAGAGTATTTTCTAATACTTTTAAACTACTAGAAAATAGTATTAGATGGTACTTCTGTCCTGTCTAAATGTACTTTTACCAGTTTTTTTCCCTTTCGGTGAATGAGAGTCATGAAATTGACTTACATCTTTAAACGGTTAGATGATTTCTGTTAACCCCAAGTTCCCATTATGATTGGAATTTTAAATTTAGTTTTCTTGAGAAGGTTGTTACTGACACAGGTCCTTCCCCTGTTGCCAGAGGAGTAGAAATTCTAGGTATCCCTTGATGGTTATGGGAAGGACCAATTGTGTCTGTTACTTTCTCTTGATCACACTAGCCCCTCAGACTTGAAACTCAGCAGCTACCGTGAAACTCAGCAGCTACCGTTGAGAGGGAGCCAGGAAGCTGCTTTCTGCCCTGAAACGTTACGAAGGGCTGCTCCACATTTTTTCTGTGCAACAAATCCTGTCCCTTTAGCTGGATGCTCCAGTTTTTTTGATGTTCTGTGGTTGTGATGATCTGTAGCCTTATATTTTGCCGCTCTTTCTCTATACTTCATACTTCAGCACCAACAGTATTTGCCATTACTAAACTTTCTCTGATTTTTCTCTGCAGCTGAATCTTAATTTACACAGATTTTTGAATCTGGAATGGGTATTTTTATTGTCTCTTAAAATCTTCCCTGTCTTATGTGTTTCAAAAACCACTTCTTTGCCTAAATATTGCCAGATTTAAAAATTTTGATCCAATTTGACCTAATGACTCCATGCTTCTATAACTTTCCTTATTTATTATTTTTGACTGAATTTTTAGCTAGTTATTGACTGGACTGCTTTGCTTTGCATACTTGTTTGTGAAGTTCTTGAGAGGCAAGCTTCAAGTTTCCTTCCTCTTTGAAAATTTGCTGGGCCTGGCTTGGTACCACACAGAGAGAAGTTCCTAAATAAATATTTCAAGGACTTTATTGAATTAGGGATCTCTGTGGAACTCAGAAATAACATTTCTTCTAATCAATAAATAATAAAATATTTACTTGGCAGCTTTAATTTGTAAAGATACATATCAGTACTGTATAGTAGAATTCTTTTTGATGATGGAAGTATTCTGTCCTGTGCTAACTAACACAGTAGCCAGTAACCAGATGTGGCCATTGAGCATGAGAAATTTGGCTAGTGTAACCCAGAAACAGAATTTTAAACTTAATTTAATTTTAATTAACTTTAAATTTAAATAGCAGCCATTGGCTAGTGGCTACTTATCTTGTACTGCACAGGCAGAGAAATATTTTAATTTGGGTCATTTCCTCTTTCATTTCAGCCATCTTCATTAAACACCTATTAGGTAATGCTTTTTCTAGACCATGAAGATACCAGGTACGTTTATTAATTCCAGGACTCAGGAAGCCCTTGGAATACTGCAGAGAAGCTGACAAGATCCCTTAGTCATTGATACAGGACACAGAGTGTGAAGCTGTCAAGATAGAATTGGGAACATATAGAAGAGGGTGCTATAAATGTATGGATCATTTGTAGCTAAAATCATGAAACTGTGGGCAGTACTGGAGAGGTCAAGGTGGGCATCACAGAGGAGGGTCACTTGAAGTGAGCCTGCCTACTGGGACACCACAAGAGTGCATTAGCAGTCTGTTTCTAGATGCTTGAAACATGGTAGATGTTCATCAAGTGACTGATTAACTGTATCAGAAGAAGACTCCCATCAAAGTCCTATTACTTCATCCATTTCTTTATCTCTAAGTTGTAGCACTTAAACTTCCAAGGCTTCAGGTACCAGGTGTACTTAGCTTATATAGTTGACCCTTGGACAACCAAAGGTTTATCTGAGTATAATTTATAGTTGGTCCTCTGTGTCAGCAGTTCCTTTGCATGCGAGGATTCAACCAGCCATGGGACCATGTAGTTCTGTAGTATTTCCTATTGAAAAAATGCTCACCTATAAGTAGACCTGGAACAGTTGAAACCACCATTCTATAGGGCCAACGGTAATTGCATCTTCACTGTCTAACACAATGCCTGTCGTGTGGAAGGGGCACAGGAAACTCCTTCCTTCACTGATTCACTCATTCATCTATATGGCAAACACCTGATGGTCTGCTCCCGTCCAGGTGCTGGGGCCGCACTGGAGAACATGACCCTTTTGGTCCCAGGTTCCATGAGACCCACTTTAGTGAGTTATTTGGGCAATAAATTCCTGAATATCAATAGATAAAACTGCTCTGCTGTAGCCATGAAGGAAATGAATGGGCTTGTGATAGACAGAAGCTATAGGTAATCTATTTTACGTAGACAGTGAATGAAAATCTCCTAATCATGTGATGCTTAGGGAGAAAGAATTCCAGGCTGAAAGAGCCAGTCCAACAAAGATCAGGTGGTGGGAGAAAGTGCATGGGTTGCTCTAGCATCGAAGACTGTGACACTCTGAGTAAAGTAAGGGAGATTGGCATTCTCTGAGTTGAGGCCCCAGAAGGAGCGAAGGAGACAGGCAGGAGCCAGATTCTACAAAATCTTCTAGGATGTATTACACAGAATGAATCCTAAGGAATCTGAGAAATCATTAAGGGTGGGCAGTATTTATATTTATTTTAAGAAGATTTACTTACATACACACACACTCAAAAAGATAGAAGTGTGCAGAGCCTTAGTTGATCTTAAAATTTCCTGTACACTTGTGGTCACTTGCGTTGCTATTTTGAGGTAGCCTTCTCTTGGCCTTAGATGAAGATCCATTAAGAAACTGCACAGAGTTCTACATTCTCATGGGAGTGCTTGAAGCTAAGCAGACTGGGGGAACATCTGATGAATCCTCGGAGAAACAAAAATGGAGGACATAGTACTGGTCTAATTTTAAGTGTTAGGAGAGGCAGTAATTGGGCAAAAGAGTGTGATTGTCCCTAATTGCCT
This sequence comes from Ovis canadensis, assembly GCF_042477335.2. Taxonomy (NCBI): domain Eukaryota; kingdom Metazoa; phylum Chordata; class Mammalia; order Artiodactyla; family Bovidae; genus Ovis; species Ovis canadensis. The sequence continues at coordinate 54,326,671 of NC_091263.1, read as the reverse complement.
ACCTAATTACACATGCCAGTGTTGGGAGGTGAAGACCTGGTGCTTGTCACTATATGTCCCGGGTGACTTGTCCCTAGAGAGAGAAGACTAAACTATCTCCCAGGGATGAGCCTTTTTTAAGTCCTCCAGGCAGTGGAGATGCTGACAGGGGGAGTTGAGTGATGTACATTATGTAGAAGGCGTTTGCAGGAAGGGAGACATGAGCCAGCTCAGAGAGGACCCATCCGGTCAAACCTCCTAGCTTTAGGAAGATTGATTTCTGAACTTTTCTTATGTAAGCCTTTGTCATAATGAGTAGAGTATGCCAAGAAGTTGAAGTAGCATAGATGCTGTTGCATTCTGTTCATATTTCCTCTTCTCTTTTCCAGACCTCCGTTTTTTGTTTTGTTTGCTTTCCTTTTTTTGCATGCTGGCGTGCATTTTACCTGCTGGCACCTGCAGGTCTTTGCTTGAGGGTTCTCCAGGGCCATAGGAACCTGCACAGGGCATTTGGGGAGGGCTGGGGAAATCCATGCCCTGGAGCCAATGGCTTTCAGCCATTGATCGAGCAGATTTGAATAATACTCCCTGTCACCTCTCAAGTGAAGTACTGCTACTTGAGTCTTGTCTTCAGGGTCTGTTTCTGGGGAATCAATCCTAGGCTAAGAAGATATTAAGAAGAGTTGACACAACAACTTCATGACCACAAAACTTCATTATCAGATAAGGAAGTCACATATGAAACCAAGGTTGCATTTCTCTGAAAAAGACAAAGTCAGGATTATTGTATAAAGTATAATCATGTCATGAGAATTTACTAGAAATGAGTCATTTAATCAGTAGCTCTAGGTAATGCTTTTAAACTGTGGTGTTGAAGACCCTTGAGAGTCCCTTGGACTGCAAGGAGAGCCAACCAGTCTATCCTAAAGGAAATGAGTCCTGGGTGTTCATTGGAAGGATTGATGATGAAGCTGAAACTCCAGTACTTTGGCCACCTGATACAAACAGTTGACTCACTGGAAAAGACCCTGATGCTGGAAAAGATTGAGGGCAGGAGGAGAAGGGGACGACAGAGGATGAGGTGGCTAGATGGCATCACTGACTCGGTGGACATGGGTTTGGGTGGACTCCGGGAGATGGTGATGGACAGCCCTGGTGTGCTGCAGTCCATGGGGTTGCAAAGAGTCGGACATGACTGAGCGACTGAACTGAGCTGAACTGAAGTGCTTTGGAGCTGCTTCTTGGTCCAGCCACTGAGGTGGTCATCACCAGTTGTATAAAGTCCACTTTACGTTGCACATCACTAATCTGATCAATAAATGGTTTGTTATTGTTGCATAGAATGAAAAGACACTTCAAAACAATTAGTTTTTTTTGATTTGTGATCAGTTCGTGTGACACCAGAGAAGGCAATGGCATCCCACTCCAGTACTCTTGCCTGGAAAATCCCATGGACGGAGGAGCCTGGTGGGCTGCAGTCCATGGGGTCGAGAAGAATCGGACACGACTGAGCGACTTCACTTTCACGTTTCACTTTCATGCCTTGGAGAAGGAAATGGCAACCCACTCCAGTGTTCTTGCCTGGAGAATCCCAGGGACGGCGGAGCCTGGTGGGCTGCCGTCTATGGGGTTGCACAGAGTCGGACACGACTGAAGTGACTTAGCAGCAGCTAGGTGATGACAGTCAGACTTTCCTTTGTCATTTTGCAGGAGGACCTTTTTGTAAAGTAAAACTGGAAGATAGAATATTGAGTGGGAGACAGGCAGACATTTAGGCACTTTGTGAAAACTTTGGGAGTGCTCCATGGAAGCTGGTGTAAGTGTCCTGTGTGACACAAGTCAGAGCCAAACTAGATTCTGCTTCATTTGGTCTACAAATTGTGTGTCTGTCTTTAAACTAGTTTCTACTTTTTATTTAAAATTAAAAAAAATTTTTTTTTTCCTCCACTGTGTGGCATATGGAATCTTAGTTCCCCAACTGGGGATTGTCTATGGCCCTTGCTGTGGAAGCACAGAGTCCTAACTACTGGACTGCCAGGGTATTCCTAGTTTTCCAACTTTTAAAAAATGGGGATTTTCATTTAAAAGGCCACTACTAATGTCTTCCTTCAATGAAAATCACAGTGCACACATTCTAAATGGAACTGTAAAAGTGAGACATTCTGGCCACGTGGAGCCCTCATTCCTACACAGCTATAGTGCTTCTTTCTAGTCCCACCCTGCTGCTCAGCCATTTCTTTCACTGGGCATTTTCCATTATCTGTCTGGTCTAGGGAGACAGTTGAATTTGCATCCAGCATCTAAGAATCTGTTTTCAGTTCATTCACTATTTGAAAAACGTAATTCTTAAGTCACTCCTGCAAATTAGCTTTCAATATGAAGATAAAAGATCTGTGAAATTAAAATGCATCTCTGTCCATCCTCTTTGTTTTAGAAAGCGATCTGCTTAACGGTGTGATACTATGAGTTAATGTTAACGAAAACATTGGTTAGCTCAGAGCTGTCCCAGAACGTGCCTCCAGAAGGAATGGAGAGGGATTTTTGTTATTATATAGTTCTTAGAGTGTCTAACGTGGGTCTCTAGTTAGTTAATTTTAGCTGACTTCAGAGTGTCTGCCAAAAAGTTGAGGGAACGTGTAGATATTAAAAGGATTTGGATAGAAAAGGTTCTGTGATGACCTCTGTAGGGAGAAGGATGCTGTTGCTGTTACATACTGGGAAATTCATCATTGATTTCCTTCTACCTACACTTAAAAAGTTCATAAACCTTTAGGAGTGGAAGAGCCAGTGAAATGGAACCTGCATAGTGGTTCCTATAAAATTGGTTTACTTGTGTGTGCATTTCAGTTAAACCATTGAAGGATGACTGGGTTTATGAGCATTCAAAGTCTTGTTTTTTTCTAGGCATAAATGATAGGGAAAAAAAAAAACCCCTTGTAACTTCAGTTTGAGGACTGTCCTTTGAAAGATCATTGTTTCAAGTCCGTTGTATTTTCTGGAGACTGATAAGGACTATTCTCCGTGGAACAGCAGATTTGGGACCCATGTCATTTCTTCTCCTGTTTTGGTCCCTTCACTGAAGAAAATTTTGTCTGTCATGATGATAGGCTTTTTACCAGCATGGTAACAAGATTTAGTTATAAATATACGCAAAGAGTTGATTTTCAACTGAATTGTGAGGAGTGTTGATTACTTCAGTTAACTGAATTTGTTAATAACTCTTCTTCCCATTTTTCTTAATAAACGTGATTTAAATCTGTCAGGGCTTCTGCTTATCAGCAGTTGACCAGTGGTGCCCCTGAGTGAATATAATTCCCGTTGTGAGCAAAGATGCTTACATCTTTGTAGGTAATTTGTAGAAGTGCTGTGTTAAAAGGGAAACATCCATTCCAGCATGACTTTTTAGGATTTGTACAGCAAGGAGCAAGGTCCTTCATGCTTCCATCTTTCTTTCGCTTTCATTGAAACATTTTTGTAAATATTGTTATTTACTTGGCTGTGCCAGGTCTTGTCTGCGGTACATGGGAGCTTTAGTTGGGGCACATAGGGTCTAGTTCCCTGACCAAGGATCAAATCTAGGCCCCCTGCTCTGGGAGCACAGAGTCTTAGCCACTGGGCCTCCGGGGAAGTCCCTAAAACTTGTTTTGCATTTGCTAAGTCAGGCATTGTTTATTTTCCAAACTATCACTAGGCTAATTTGACAAAACTATCAGTGCTAATTCAATGATAGATGATTACAGTGCTTTATGCACCAGTTGAATCATGTGTTAAATCAGTCAATAAATTGAGTGTGAACCATCAGCTAGGCCAGTGAACCCTGCCTTCCCACTCAGGTGGGATGGAAGATAGACATGAGACAAATGATGTCACCACACATTGATTTAGAGGAAGAGTTTGGTGTGTAGTTAAACAAGAGTGTAGGGTGAGCCAGAAACTGTGAAGTGTTAAGGAATAGAGAAAGCAGTGGTGGTAATTGAGGTAGGGTGGTCTAGAGGGACAAGGATCAAAGAGAATGTTTAAGAAGAAGATGTAACCTAGTTGACCTGGGTCATCACAGAGCTCTTGCTTGCCAGTATGATATTTCAGCTCAAGGTTATATCCAGGATGTGCCGTTTCTTAGGGTAACCATTACATGAGTGTCGTTGTTTGTATCATTTTGTAATTCACTTAAAAAAAAAAAATATATATATATATATATATATATATATCATCCACTTTGTGCTAACCACTGTCCTGGATTCTCAAGGACTTAATGGGTGTTCACTGTAGTTCGGGTGGGAGACACAGAGGACAATTCACATGCTGTTATGTGATAAGTGCAGTACTATGAAAGTGTATATGGAGTTTGGTGCCGGGGTCCACCCTCAGCAGAGTCCAGGGATATCCTCAGAATGGATGACGTTGGTGAATGAAGAAAGATAGAGAAAGAGATAAGGAAAGAACAGCATGGGGTGACCAAGCTTCAGTGAGCGAGGCCCGTTTACTTTATTTTCCTCGGGGCTTTTATACCCTGAGTTATACATACAGCAAGGTGAAAAATGCAAAGTCAAGTGAACATTCCATCAGTAATAACTTTTATCAATATCAGGTTCCTTCTTGTAAGAGTCTTATTTTTTGTACATCTGCTGTCCCGGAGGCCTGTTGATATTCCATGACCTCTTTTTGATAAATGTTGGTCAGCCAGAACAATCATCTTCCCTTAAAGTGCTTCTTCTTAAATTCCTAGCCTGCGTCACCCTTAAAGTACAGAGTTACATTTTTATGGAGCAACGATTCAGTGGGTTACAGCAAAGAAAGAACTTATTAACTCAACATCTAATGTTGCTAATGCTAAAGCTACTGCTTGTTATTTCTATACCTTAACTATATGCACTCCCAGAAATACAATGGATAAGGGATGTAAGAACTTGGCAGCAAGCATAGGCTCAACAATGTTGCAAGAGTCTGGATAAACCTGCCAAGTAAGCTAGAATGCTAACAGAGGGTTTGAAACACTCCTTTCATACCCAGGAGATTTATCAACTAGAGCCCTAAGTTAACTCTTTGGTCAGGGACAGCCCCCTGCTAATGTCAGAAGAGCTGGTGAAAGACATAAAATAATAAGACAGATTCTGGTTTGGGGGTAGGTGCTCGAGCAGGTCCGGGGGTCTGTCAAGTCCTGAGGCCTTGCTTATCAGGACTCTTCCGCATGACCTTGTCATGGGTCGGATGGCCCAGGGAGTCCCTCGAGTCCTGCATGACCTTGTCGTGGGTGGGATCTCCCGTGCTGGCTCCTGGCAGTTTGGAACTGAGCTAGAAATTGTGCTACGGTATTAGATGGTGGACAAAGAAAATTTGTGGGTAGGAAGGTGATTCTTGTCCTCAATCACAGGTGATAACTAGAGGTCACCTGGCTGAGAAATATTGGATGAAGTGTGTTGGCGTTTGAGAATGAGATTGTTTTCAGTGGGATAGGACCTGTTTGCAGCATATTTGATGCAGCAGACAAAGTGTGAGAAAGATGTGGAGATCAGAGCTGGCCAGGTTCACACTGGGGAGACGCAGCCATGCCCCAAGCCCTGGAGTGAATTTGAGGGCAGGCAGTGGAGGTCCACGAGCTTGGATTTCCAACCAGGAGCCTTCTTGTTGGGAGCCTTTTGTGCCGTGTCTGGAAATTTGAAATGGAGAACCAAGAACTGAATCTGTGCAGGAGATTGACTGGGTTAATTTGGGGGTGCTAGCAGGGTGTACTATTGGAAAAGTCCAGCAGGCCATTGGCTATTTGAGCCTGAGGTTTGGGGTGCGATGAAGACTTGGGATTAGTTGAAATCATTGAAGGGTACTTTATAGAGGAACATTCCCTTTGAGAAATACTGATTTTTAAGGAGCCATTAATGGGAGAGAGACCTCAAAAGAGAAGGCTAGAGATGGTGAAACATGCATAGTGAGATTGGAGTGTTGGGTGAAGCACAGACTGTTTCAGAAATTTTGAGGAGGAGCCTTCGTTGGTACCACTGGGCCTGACTCACAGGAGTCTGCCTCCTTTACTGAGCACTTGACCTGCACGGCAAAGCTACATGATAGTTGGGGCGATGGTAGGGGTGGTGTTTATTGATCAAGAAGTAGCTGCTGCTGCTGCTGCTAAGTTGCTTCAATCATGTCCGACTCTGTGCGACCCCATAGATGGCAGCCCACCAGGCTCCCCCGTCCCTGGGATTCTCCAGGCAAGAACACTGGAGTGGGTTGCCATTTCCTTCTCCAATGCAGGAAAGTGGAAAGTGAAAGTGAAGTCGCTCAGTTGTGTCTGACTCCTAGCGACCCCATGGACTGCAGCCCACCAGGCTTCTCCGTCCATGGGATTTTACAGGCAAGAAATAGCTATTCTCTAACTAATAGTTTTCCAAATGTGTATCGTCATAGATAAATGTTTTTGATTTTGCAAAGGCATATTTTTAACCTCAGAAATATGTCCCTGTGTGTGTGTGTGTAAAAGGTATCATAGGTTATTCCTGGCAAGGGTACTGTAAATAGAGAAACTGAGGCAGACTTACAAGCTGCCATCAGTATTTTATCGTTAGCTTTTATGAGGCACAAAACAGGTGTAAGTTTGTTGATCTTCATGGTTAATCATTTTTAAGTTTCTTGTGTATGGTACTGGGAAGTTAGAAGCTTGATAGTATCATCTGGTGATCATGATCTGTTTCTTCTGCCCCACCCCCACCCCTTTTATACATGTAGAAGCAAATACCATTAACAACCAAAATGACCCATTTGCTCTCATTATGAGATACAATTCTTTTCAAGAATTTTAGTATGCATATCCTTGACCTTTTCTTGGAATTAAAAATTATCTTGAAAATTTACCTATCCATCTGTAATTTCTGTGGTGTGCTCAAGAACAGCTTAATAGTCTGAAAACGGATGAATTTAAAATTAGAGTGTTGAAGGTCGTAACCCAGCAGTGATAACTCAGCTAATGAAATATTCATTTCCAACTAGGAAGTGGCACCGTATATCAACATGTTGTCACTGTCTGTCATTGTTACGTAGAGTGCAGGTATATTTATGCATTTATAAATAGCAGAGGGGAAAAAAAAGAGGCTAATTACATGCAAAACTGTGATGGAAATTTTCAGGGCTGTGCTTCTAACAGGCAACTGCAAACCATTTTTCCAGGCCACGTTTATGAATTAAGTATAGGTTCTGCACATTAACCTCTGCTGTATTTGGTTTGCAGAATGATGTAATTAGACAGAGGACAATTCAGGAGATATACATGCTTTTTTAGGTCATATCCACACCAGGGGTTTGTTTATACAAGTGTAAAATGAAGTGCAAAATTTACCACTTACCTCAGAAATTTAAATGAGAAACCCTTTGGGTTGAATAATCTAGAAAATTGTAGAAGATATATATTTATATAATTAGCTTTACCAATTAGGAATGAATTTACTTTAGCAAAAATCAATGTAATTATCCAGATAATTCAAGCTAATTAAAGTCTTTCCCAAATCCTTAGATCTTCATTAGCTGCATATTTCTGGTAAAAGCAGATTTGGGGGTGTTAAATTAGCTTTATAATTTGTGTCAGTCTTGCTCTATTTTGAGGTAGACCTGGCTTCAATTGATAGCGCCCTCTTGAACAACAGATGTTCTTCAGGGACAAGATACAGTGGGAAATATAAAACATTGCCTATCATATCAGAAGCCTGCTCACCCTCATACTGATAAGCCTTAGAATACAGCAGAATGTTTGTATCAACATATACACAGACAGCAATAAAGAATTCATTAGAAGTCATATAAACAGGAGTGAACACATATGTAGTGTTGTGATAATATCCTAATGAACAGACTGTTTTACACACACACACACGAGCGTTCACTGGAAATGAACTCAACCTCATCGCACCCCTTCACACACGCACACGAGCGTTCGCTGGAAATGAACTCAACCTCATCTCACCCTTACACACACACACACACGCATGAGCGTTCACTGGAAATGAACTCAACCTCATCTCACCCCTATACAAACACACACACACACGTTCACTGAAAATGAACTCAACCTCATGTCACCCCTTCACACACACACACACACACACACGCGCACACGAGCGTTCACTGGAAATGAACTCAACCTCATGTCACCCCTTCACACACACGCACACACACAGACACACACACACACACACGAGCGTTCACTGGAAATGAACTCAACCTCATCTCACCGCTTCTCTTCCTTTGATTTCTGTACTTCCCTTGGCCTGGTGGGAGCCCCCTTTCCCCTCGTTGTAGCTACCCATTCCCCTTTTCCTGTAGGCCCCTCTCTAAACTGACAGCGACAGCCAGTACTTAGACTTATAAATAAACGCCACCTTAAATGGGTGTCCTATATAGATTCCCAAGTCGTATGTGCCTCTAGCCTTTTCTTCCCTTCCACGGTGGAATTTCAGAAAACATGCTTTTCCCCGGTTATCTGAGGGAGGTGGAGTAGGTGGTGTCAGATGCTCTCATCATCTTGGTTGCTCAGAAATTAAAAGAGGAAAATTTGCCTTGGGCAGTTGTTACTTTATTTTAGCTTCTGGAAATTTCATTTTGTTCTTTTTCTTCTGTCTCGTTTCCAGCTTCTAACATGAGAAGGGAACACAGCCGGTGGCTTGAGCTCACCTGGTGACCAGGAAGGCATAATACAACCACACTTAGTTTTGTACAATGTTTGGCTGTGCGCTGACCTGATAGCTGAGCCTTAGAAACGGTTTTGTTATCCGCTAGTCATTAGTTACGGTCCTTTCTCTTTGGAGAGCTTTAAGAAAAACTGTAAAATGACCATTTGGGTTTGTCATAATTGTAGGAATTCAAGGGTGATTGGAGAGTCACGGTAGGGAAGCTCTGGTAAAGAGGAAAGGAACGCACCCCATCGAGGGAGTGTTAGGAACAGGCAGGAGTATGATTTTTGGAGGAAAGGGCTGCGTTTCCTTGCATGGTCCTTCTCTTTTTGTATTTGTATCTAATGATTTTTATTTAAACATAAGGAATGACATCTGCCTATCAAGTTTTGGAATTATAATATATTTTAAAGTAATTATTCTCTGTCTTATTATGTCAATTTAGAATATGCTAAATCTGAGGAAAATTAGCATGTTGTCTCTGAAATGTCCCACTGGGAATAGAGGTTGCGCACACTGTACCTGTGCTTAAATGACAGGGAAGAAAGATGTGCTGAGTTCTTCCTGAGTTACCACCGTGGTGATGTTCCATGTTTCACTGCTGGCTTTTCTAAGCAAAGTATAGTTTCAGCTTTTAACATATTTCCCTGAGGGGTAGATAGTAGGTAATCTGATGTGCTCCCCACCCCTGTCTTGCTTCTCCCTCCTTTTCTCTCCCCATAGTAACCACTAGGTTGTTCTCTATTTATATTCCTTATATTTCCTCTTGATGATGAAAGTTAAGGAAAATGACTTTGGAAAGAAGCTAGCAACGAGAAAAACTCTGTACAAGGAATATTGAATTCATGCTGTTACTCCCTTTTCTGCCTTTTTTTCTGAGCGGACCTGATTTGGTCTGCTCAAAACATTTTCTCAGTTTGAGAAAACTTCTCTGTGTTTAGTTTCAGTGGCTCAGTTACCTCCTAGGCGTTTGAAATGGTGGAGGTTCCTAGCGGTATCATTACTGTTTTCATCTGCAGTGATCTGTGGAGTAAAAGGTCCCTGTGAACACAGAAGTGTGTGGACAGTAACCAAGCCACTGGGATCTGCTTTATTAGATGCTTCTGGGGGGCACATAATGACCCCATGGACTGTAAATGTCTGCCTTTGCCTGTTCTGGAGCTTAACCATCATTCCTTATTGGAAGCCTTTCATTTTGATGTGCTGGACCCAACGATATCATAGTGGTTCCTATGGAGTTGTTAAAGTCAATTTGTTCTTTGAAACTTCTTAAAAAGGCCGATTTATTGACTTGATGGGCTGTAAAGCTACTTCCATCTATGACAAGAATTAGTGTTTTAGGCAGGCATTCATGCCCACGATGGCTGTACCTTATTACCCAGTGGAGACCTGTTAAAGTCTTGAATGTAGGCTGTTGATTCCCCCAAGGACACTGTCTGCACTGTTGTACTTGTTTCTTGAAGATGGTGCCTGGTGTGCGGAAGAGTACCAATAAGTGGGTCTGTCTGAGAAAAATAAAGATCTGTACTGGTTTAGTCGCTCAGTCATGTTCGACTGTTGTGGCCCCATGGACTGTAGCCTGCCAGGCTCCTCTGTCCATGGGATTCTCCTGGCAAGAATATTGGAGTGGGTTGCCATTTCCTTCTCCAGGGGATCTTCCTGATCCATGAATCAAACCCAGGTCTCCTGCATTGCAGGCAGATTCTTTACCAACTGAGCTACAAGAGAAGCCCTAAAGATCTGTAGCAATAATCAAAGCAACTGAAGACAATAGCTCCCAGTTTCAGAGACTCCTGCTGCTTACTTCTTGTGTCTTAAGAATTGGCTTGTTGGCCAACTTCTTCCCTTTCCCAGTTTAACAGCTATTTATTCCCATGGTTCCAACTGTTTATTTTTCAGCATGAGAGGGTACAATCTTAGTATCAAGGCTGGGATTCACATTTCATGCCACTTACATTCATAATCAATATTTTTATTTTTTATTTTTTTTCATAATCAATATTTTTAACTGCAGAAATAGGAGTATGTAGTGTTTCAGAGGGCACTGCTTGTACTGCGACAATCAAAGTATTACAGTTTGTGATTTGGTAATACATGAACTGTTTTCAGAAATATATTACCTAATAAGATCTCATGTGAAGTAAAAGTTGCTCAGCCGTGTCCGACTCTTTGCAACTCCATGGACTATAGTCCATGGAATTCTCCAGGCCAGAGTACTGGAGTGGGTAGCCTTTCCCTTCTCCAGAGGATCTTCCCAACCCAGGGATCAAATTCAGGTCTCTTGCATTGCAGGAGGATTCTTTACCAACTGAGTCACAAGGGAAGGGATCAAGACTCCAGGTCATTTCAACCAGCCTGGTACTTTCCAGATCTCATAGGAGGTCTGACAACTATGTTAATGTAGAAGTTGTCATGAATGCATATGACATTTTGAGATTCCTGCAGCAGCTGTCATGTGAATGGTTTCTGATGATATATTCTCAAGTAGGTACTGCTAAAAGTACTGTGGTTTTGCTTAGGTTCGTAAATTGAAAGAAATGCTTAATTCGATGGCCAGTGTAATGTTGTTGAGAATAAAAACAATTGTTTTTTTCCTTCCGAGTTCTTACTGCAGGTTGTTCTAGACCAAGGTCACAGACTTTTCCTATAACGCCAACATGATAAATACTTTGGACTTTGTTGGGTATATAGCCCCTGCCACAGCTACTTAGCTCTGCCTCGTGAAGCAACCAGAGGCAGTGCCTCAATGAGTGATCACGGCTGTGTTCCCGAAGGACTTGATTTAGACACATAGAGGTCTGACCTTTGCCCCTGGCCATTGTTTGCTGCTCCTTTTCTGGAGGAAACTTCTTCTTGCCAAGACTCACTTATACCTTTGATGACAGATCCTCACTTTGGGCCTTAATCACTGATACTGCTGTGTTATGCACGTGACTTTCTTATTGTTGCTGTTTGGGTGCTATGTCCATCTTACATTTCTTTTGCACTGCATTCAATTTAATGAACATATGCCTCAAGCCCTGCCGTCTCTGGTTTCTTAAAATACAAAAAGATGATTAAGACATACTCTCTGCTCTTACAGAACCTTAAACTAGTTGGGCAAATCAACACCTAAATGGGTAGCTTTAGTGTTCTTATTGCTACAGTAGCTATGCATAAAATGTTACTGGGTCCGTCAAGAGGACAAAAATCAGTACCACATTTCTTCTTTAGGTGACTTCTCAGTCCCTTGCACTCAGTCCTTTTTATAGGAAAGAGTTTTATCTTTTCATGGCCTGATGTATTGGAAAATCAATCTATATCTAAATGAATGTTTTATTTAAAAAGAGCAGAGAGTTTAGAAATCACAGGTGTCTAGATTATGGTCATGGAGGATTATTCACAGATAGTGATAACAGATTACTTTGGATATGCTTTGTTTCAGAAGAGTGGGTGTTAATTTTAGGTTTCTCTTTCAAATGAGAAGAGGTAAAGATGACATGTAAAACATAGTCCTCTAATCTGGGGGAGTGAGTTTTGTGTGAAGAGTGCATTTCCACAGCTGGTGTATGCTACCTTGGTTAAGATCCTGTTCATCAGGTTATGCAGAGCTTCGCTTTGAGCAGCTCTTCCCTGTTGCTATCAGGGTCTCTGTGGCCATTGGGTGTTTATCTGCTGGGTTTACTCCAATGGATGGTGTTCACCCGAGTGTGAAGAGTTCACAGGCTACACCTGAGCTCTGTGGGGTAGACGTGCGATCACTTGGTGGGTTCTGTCCTGGGTGGCAGGGGTGGAGGATGACTGCCCTCGCCCTAGCTCACACCTAAAGTGCAGGATGCCTGAGGACTGAGTGTTTTTCCATGGATCGAATAAGTCTTTATCCACTGAGGTTTGGGGATGTACTGCTGCGTGGTGGGCTAGTAGGGTGTGTATGGTCAGGCCACTCACGATGGCTGTTCTCTTGCCCTCTGTCCATCCCCTGCCTGATGAGTGCTTGCTTCACCTGTACTTAGGCATGTGACTGATCTTCCTAGGTACTTGCCCCAGGCCCCAGCTGTGGACTGTTCTTATCAAAGGGGTTGTGTGCTGTGTGCGCCTCCACTGGTTTCCATGGTAGCTAATTTGCCCACCTGAAGTCAATGTCAGTTCCTTTATTACTGGTAATCCACCCTCCCCTTCACACTCCTGCTCTCCGTGTATTGCTCGAGGTAGGGTGTCGCTCCAGGACCTTGCTTCACACCTGTAAGCTCCCACATCCGTTTAACTGTTGATGTCTCTGTTGTTGACTCCAGGTTCTTCTTTGGCCTTTAAACGGTACAGGCACAAAGCGTGTAGACCCGCTGGCTGCAGCCCAACAAGCTGCTGGTTTCTTCCTTGCATTCTTTTTGTCACAAGCCCAGGGTCCATGTGAGAGCTAGTTTGTTCACAGCTATCCTAAGACCTTATTTATCATGAACTTGGAGTTGACTAAAAAGTGCTTTTGTCCAGTGGTTTGGTTTAAAATCACACTTGATGGCAAAACTCAGGCCAGAAGCTATTTTTCTGAAAACAACATTGAGTTTGTTTCAGCTTCAGGAGTTAGAATAAGAACTATTGTGGAGAACAGAATTGCTGCTGATATGTTACTGACCTTCATGGTTAGACTCTGGATCAAATATTTCTTCTAAAGTGATGAATATATAGTGTCTATACATGTGCGTGCATGCTAAGTCACCTCAGTAATGTCCAACTCTTGGGGACCCTATGAACTGTATCCTGCCGGGCTCCTCTGTCCATGGGGTTCTTCAGGCAAGAATACTGGAGTGGGTTGCCATGCCCTCCTCAGGGGGGTCTTCCCAGTCCAGGTGTTGAATCCATGTCTGTTCTGTCTCCTGCATTGGCAGGCAAGTTCTTTACCACTAGCACCACCTAGGAGGCCCTATATGTTTACATGTACAAGTGACTAAATGCATCTGGAGTACTGGCCCCTTATAGCTACTTACTTTGCCATTGATTTCACAGTTCCTTCACTGAGACAACTTCTCAGCCTCTGAACGCCTTCCATCTCTAAACTGCTCTGGCTTCTCTGACTTTTTTTTTTTTTTTGGCAGTTCTTTTCCTGGAATTCAGTTATTCATGTTGTGATTTAATTATTTTATGTAGGAAAGTATGTCCAAATAAGTCTTTCATCTCTTCCATAAATAGGTGTAATGATTGATTTGTGAAGTCTCTGTATATCAATAAGATGCAGATCAGGTAAAATCTGATCTTTTGATCTGTCATATATTACCAAAGGAATTCTTGGTTGAGATGAATTATAAATCACCACCTCTTTTTTCCTCTTACTGTGTTAAGATAAGTCACGGGTCATCAGTTTAAAATAACAGTCCAGTCAAGTCCAATCAGTTGTTGTAAATTCACCTTGAAACAGGGAAAAGGAGTATGATGTGATGGGATTTTTGTTGTTTGATTTTACTTATGTGCATGTATTTATGCAATTAATCCTAAGCTCTTAGATCTCTAGCTTTGGGGGTGGCTCTGAGGAGCCGGAAACCAACATTTTTTAGTGGGTGGGATGAACAAAGTCAGCATTTACGTGGGATGCTTAGAATGTCTTGTTTCTTAGATTTGTGATTCAGGTTTGCTCCCACAGATATTGGAGATGATTTCCTATCATAAAGAGTTCTTTGAGACCTGTTCCAACCTTTGATTCCACATCATAAAGTAGCTGGAGTAACTAAAACAGTCCTGTTGCATAGATAATCTGCTTGAGGCAGAGATTGGGCAGGTATTGGTAACAGTTTCAGGTTCTCAGGACAGCTTGATTCATAATAAATGTATCTGTATTCAGCGGTCATTCTACAAACTGCAGGTCTGTGTGCTAGCTGGGATGTTAAGGCGTTCTCTCGTATTCAGGGGTAGTTATTACTGACTTTATTTTAATCGTATCCCACTTTTTGGATTTAGTTAATGATTTGCAGAGCTTTAAGAGAAGAAGAAAGCAGGAAAGTACATATTTAAATGCATCTTCACGAATAATAAGCGGGATCCTGAGTTCTAGAGGCTGGAGCGCCTCAGTCATGAGAGCCCATCTTCTGCTTGGGTTGCTGCAGCCTCGTGGCGCAGAGCTTTGCGGGGCCAGACTGATGGGATCTGTAGCCTTACAGCTGGTGCGCTGTCACCAGAAGGGGCCCCAAGGACACGGACGCTGAGCCCTAACCCTGTCCTCAGCCCTTGAGACTTTCTGGTTTCGCTCAGCCTTGAGCCTCCCATTAGTGACCTCCTTTGGGCACACGCCGTGTTTCTCGCAGATCTTGGCCCTTCCCACCAATGAATTCAGGAATTTGCGTTCAGATCTCAGATGTGTTTTAAACATTCTCTTTAACTCTTTTCTCCATGAAACACTTTTCTCTCTGTTTTCTTCTCCCAGCCCACAGCTTACCATTCATTCATTAAATAGCATATTGAAAGAAAGGTGTTGAGTTGAGAATGGCACAAGAAACTAGTGGAGGAAAGGAGGGGGGGGGGGGTTGAGTGGGCATCACTGTTGGCAGCATATCAAGATCTGTCTCTCGTGGTCCAGTCTCCCTAGGTCCGTTCCCTAGGTCCCCTCTCCATCCCACCCTCTACGCAGTTCTAGTCTGGCTGTCCATCACATGGTTCAGAACAAGTGTGGGCCACTTAACTAGCCCAGTGGTAGTTGAGAGGTAGTTGAGACATGTTGTTCCAGCCTTTGCTACAACATGATCAGGAGGAGCCTGGTAGGCTGCAGTCCATGGGGTTGCTAGGAGTCAGACACGACTGAGCGACTTCACTTTCACTTTTCACTTTCATGCATTGGAGAAGGAAATGGCAACCCACTCCAGTGTTCTTGCCTGGAGAGTCCCAGGGACGGGGGAGCCTGGCGGGCTGCTGTGTATGGGGTCGCTCAGAGTTGGACACGACTGAAGTGACTTAGCAGCAAGGAGCTAAAATGATTCTATTGCATAGATAATCTGCTTGAGACAGAGATTAGGCAGGTATTTGTAACAGTTTTGGATTCTTGGGACTACTTTATTCATATTAAATGTATTTTGTTCTGGTTGTATATCCCAAGTGAGACTGATAAGTGTCTCACTTTAGTTGGATGGATGGACTCCTTACAAACAGAGAGTTTATCTTCTTTTCATGTGTTTATTATCCAGAAGAGAGTGTGTTTCAGTTTCGGCTTTCTGAGGTCACCTCCTTGGCCTGAAAATTACAAAGGAAATCTGCAGCCTCTTGAGCAAGCCGTACCTGAAAGCTCATATCTTCAGGTTCCAATTTAAGTCAGTTAATTCCCCTTATCTCCTCTTTATCCACTTATATTCATGTCCCTTTCAATCAAAAGCTACCCAAGTATTATACTAGGGAGAGGGGCACACAGTCACTGATTTAAAAAAAAAACAACAACAACAAGCTGGTATTCCCAGCACAGGACTTGAACCTGCAAATTGACAGGGGTCCAGGTTCAACTCTCTGGATGTGGTCTACTTGTCTTTGCTGTGGCAGCCACCATCACCGCCACCCCACCCTTCTTTGCCAGTTTCCTTTTAGCTGAAAGGATCAAAATTAATTCCAAGTTTGGCTAGGTTGTAAAAAAGAAACTGTGAATCATGTGCTCTGTTTCTCCCTGCTGTACAGAAATAAATACCTTTTTTGATTATTCAATTGTAGCCAAACGGATGTTTTCCCATGGCATGTTGAAGTTGTTCCCACCAGATAATGTTTGTGGAGTGAACTGGTGGTCACGGAAGGGGTGACATCCTCCACAGTGGGTAATGACCCAGTTTCTGTGTAGTTTGCTTAGTCCTGGAGACTCACTTTTGTCTTTCCTTTGCTCAAGGGCCTCATGGCTCTGTGAGCACAGAAGACGATTTTAGTTAAATGCTTTTATCTAAATAAATCCTATCTTTTTTTCTTTTTTCTACGACTTTCTACTGTTTTTTTTTATACTCACCCCCATTTTACTATTTTAAAGAATCAGTAAAATTTATGATGATTAATTATTATGAACATGTCTTTGGGGTATCTTTTTTTAAAGGACATGTGAGATTTATTGTTAATTTTAAAATTTTCCTTGTCTTTATTTTTCTGTTGCCATCTGTTGGTTTAAATTTTCTCAGACTGTTTACAGTTCCAATTTTCCCTCCATACATTCTCTGGCATTTGGCTCTTCTTTCCTGACACAATAGGTCAGGTTTTCAAAAATCTGGCCCCTGTGTAACTTGACTTTGTCCATAGTCAACACACTGCCTATGCGTTCTGAAGTCTTCCATCTCTTAGGTCTTTGAGCAGATGTTAACTGTTTAAATATTTTGTTGTTTGGGTGTAAAAAAATTGAAATGCAAGATGTCAGTGATAGCATGCTTTGCTTATACCCGAGCAGATTGCTGCCTTCAAATTAAACACGCACACGTATTTAAAACATGGAGAATTCCCCTTATGCATTTTAACCATAATCTACAGGTTGTATACTCTGAAACATGAGTTATATCCATCAGGTTATAACGGAGATTTTGTTGCTCCCAGAGGATATCTAAAAAGTGGTTTATTTATTCTCTGAATTGGTTTACAACAATGGGCCTTTCCTGGTGATGAATTCAGACTTCCCCATGGGAATGAGAAAGGAATTTGGGTGTGGTTTATGCTCTGGTTTATGTATTAGTGATGGTATTTGGTCATCACATGAATGGCTAAAATAAAAGAGTAGTAAGTTATTGACGTATAGTCAACTGGGGATGCAGTATTGCCCTTGGTAGTGGTAATGGCTTGAGTAGGATCAGTGACTAGCTTCATGGTCTACTTGATACTGTGCAGGGTCCCATTGAATCCTCCAGACAGCTCGCATGTGTTGATCCCTAGATGGCCCCATTTGAGAGATGAGAGAACTGAGGGTGAGAATGGTTAGCTGGTTTTCCTAGGTCATACAACCAAAAAATGGGGGACCTGGGGCTTTAGCCTGGGAGGTCTGAGTCCAGTCTCTGCATTTTACTTCTGTGTGGTGTAGACTTGAAGAGCACCGGCTGTGAAGGTGAGGAGGACTTGGAGCCTCTCAGTCTTAGGTAAAGTAGATGGAAACAGTAGCTGCCTTCAAACTGAGGTTAAATGACAAAGTACAGATGCCTGACTGGTAAGTGCTCAGTAAATACTACTATTATCATTGTAATTAAGGCTATTGATTAGTATTGTCTATAGAAGTAGATATATATTGTGCCTCCTCCTGCCCTAACCCCACCCCACCAAGATGTAGAGGCCTCAGGATAGTAAAAGTTCATTATAGCTTTGAGTGTAATCATATCTTCAGGTAGATAATGCATCACTACCTCTGTCGTACATGATCTATTAAAATATTGAACAGCAGTAGATTTCTCCTTAACTTTATTCAGATTTCGTCCTTGGCCTGTTCGCCACCAGCCAAAATGAGGAGAAATTTGTAGCTTGGTCCCTCAAGTTGAAGTGGGCATTAATATTAGCAAATTCCCTTTAATAATCATCACATTAAATTTGATGACCAGAGGGGACATCCTTATAGCTTATAACTGAAAATAATGTCTCTGGGAGACGAGGGAGCGTTTCCCAAATGTTCACCACTGAGCAAGATTAAAGAGACCCAGAGACTGGGGTGCCCGCTGGCTGGTGTTATTAATCCAGTGGTCCCCACGCAGGTAACTGGCTTTGGGTTTCTTGAGCATCAGTGGTCCTTTAATCTTCACTGCAGAAATAGAAAACAAGGTTGTAGAAACCTGTCTTGGAGCAAAGATTATTGATACTTTTTCCTCTTACATGACTCAAAACAAAAGAGGGCTGTGATAAATAGTGACTCTGATTCTTGGGGTTATTGAAGAGGAATCATTAAATCCAGCAGTTTAGAGAGCTGATAGCTGCCCATTCAAGAGCCTGAATGGGTAGAACCTGGTTCCTTGGGGCAGATGAAGCTCAGAGAGAGTGAAGGCCTGTGTGGCCTCTGGGTGAGAAGTGAATGTTTGGCGAGGTGGCCGAATCCTCTCTCTTTGCAGTGCAAGCAAAGTGTTAGTTGGTCTAATCGGACTCTTTGAGACCCCATGGACTCCTTTGTTGCCCACCAGGCTCCTCTGTCCATGGGGATTCTCCAGGCAAGAAGACTGGAGTGGGTTGCCATGCCGTCCTCCAAGGGATCTTCCCAACCCAGGGGTCAAACCTGCCTCTCCTGTGCAGCAGGCAGATCCTTTACCTCCTGAGCCCCCAGTGCAGCCCAGGTTAAATGTGGATTCTTAAGTGTGGCCCCTCCAGAGCACTCGTACTTCTGTCTGCCACTTTGTGTCGTTGCTATCACCTTGTTTATTGTTTCTGCCTCTTACTAGACACCAGGTAAGGACTTCGTCTCTCCACTGTCTACTCGGAATCACTACAGGGCCTGCTGACACTTTGTTCTCAAAAACGATTTGAATGCTGGCATCAGTGATTGGATTACTTCATGATACCACTGTTTTCTCCCAGTTGGAGGGTTAATTTTCGGCCCCACCTTGATAAGTGTGGAAGATATCAGGGTGAAGGGCCATAGGAAAAGGCAGAAAGCACATCCCTGTTTTCTCAGGTTATTAGAGACCGGGGATCACACACGTGTTCTTGTTATTCTCCATGACTAACATGTCCATCATCAACTCTTTGAGCCTGATTTCCATTTTATCCCTGAATGGCAGAGATGATGTTTAACATGTTGCAGTCTTCCCCTGAGGACTCAAATGATGTCATGGATTTCATTGATGCTGAAGATTTTCCCCCTTCTTCTTCACCTTTTAATATCTCTGAAATCAGGATATAATTTCCATCTAGTAGTGTTAGAAAACTATTGTCTGGGGCTTCTTTTTTTTTTTAACATTTGAACATCAGTGGAATTGGGATGGTATTCTCAACTTCATGAAATAAGGTAATTACTGGAGGTGTATAGCTGTTAGACCTATAAATGTTTGTTTCCTTATCTTTGTCCTCAGTAACAAAGGAGACGAGAACATTGGTACAAACATCACTGAGAAAGAAAGGCGCCTTCCTGTGGAAGGAGAAGCACAGGCCTGGGGACTGGGAGGCTGGTTCCTTTGCGAAATCAGCATTAGCTGTAGACGGTAGTCATTCCCTGTCCCTCTGCCCGGTTTTGTCAGGCAAGGATCTGGCTTTATAAAGAGGTTCCCTCTGTAGTGCCGCTGTTTGCCACTGGCTCATTGGAGCTGTTTGTTCGGAGTTGTGAAGCCAAGCCCCAGAACTGTAGGCAGATGTCAGAATTGTTCATTGCTGACTGCCGTGAGCCTGATGTGCAGAAGAGCACTTTAGAGCAGCCAGCATTTCCACTCCTGGGTTTCCTGGTCTTCAGCTTTAATTTGTAATATCACAAAGACAGAAGATGAGTGGGGCCTTGGGGCTTGAAGAAGGAGAAAATGAAGGAAGGTTGAAGGAAGAAAGGAAGGAGAGAAGAGAAAGAAAAGAAAAACAGGCCGTATGGAATTTTTCCAGCATAAAGTACAAGAAGTCAGGAATTTCAGACTGTCTGCTGAATCTAAGCATGGAGTAGTTTGGTTGGGACACTTGGTTACTTACTTTTTTTTTTTCTTAAAATATTTCTCTGCATTTTAACATTGAGATAATTGCATGAACTATTTCTTATAGGAATAAACTTTTATTGTCTTCTTTTTCTCAAATCTTACCCTGCCCAGTTTAGTTTGGGGCTTCTAAAGAGTTTACTGGCTGTGATGAGGGAAAGAAACGTTTCAGGTGATTGTGAGAAGTAATGAACACAACTGGAAATGTACATTCTAACTCAGCATTCTAGACCCCCTTCTCTCTCATAAATTCCCACCAAAATCCTCTATGTGACAGTAAATGACAACTAGTTAATTTTGGGGGGTAGTTAACAAAGGTTCATTAGGCGTTGAATATAGTGTCAGGCATAAAATTAACTGTGCCAACAAAGGTGCATATAAGTCAAAGCTATAGTTTTTCCAGTAGTCGTATATGCATGTGAGAGTTGGACCATAAAGAAGGCTGAGTGCTGAAGAACTGAAGCTTTTGAACTGTGGTATTGGAGAAGACTCTTGAGAGTCCCTTGGACTGCAAGGAGATCCAACCAGGCCATCCTAAAGGAAATCAATCCAGAATATCCATTGGAAGGGCTAATGCTGAAGCTGAAGCTCTGATACTTTGGCCACCAGATGCAAAGAGCTGACTCATTCATTGGAAAAGATCCTGATGATGAGAAAGATTTAGGGCATGAGGAGAAGGGGAGACAGAGGATAAGATGGTTCGACGGTATCACCGACTCAATGGACATGAGTTTGAGCAAACTCCAAGAGATGGTGAAGGACAGGGAGGCCTGTCATGCATGGGGTCACAAAGAGTCAGATATGACTGAGCAGCTAAACAACAACAACCATCAGTGTAGCGCTGGTTGAAATCATTTGCAACTTACTGCCCTTCCTCTGAGGCTTGTGTGCAAAAGCTGGCCCAAGTGGGAGTTAAGAATTTTCAGTCTGCTTGCTTTTTAAAAAGCCTGTTCTTGGCCACCCTCCTTTTGCTTTAAAAGTTTTTAATCTGAGTTTTAGCTTTGTATTGGAAAGGTCCCTTAAGGAAGGGTGTTTGTTTTCATTTTTAAATGTGTTCAGTTGATAGTTGGCTCAAAAATAGCCAGTGTGCTAACTCAAGGGTGGGGTCAAAGGACTGACTAGTGACTTAAATTACCAGCTTTTATGAATGAGTGACTAGAGAATGAAGCTGTCAGTAGAACAGCCTGGAAGCGGGATGGGTCTTAGAGTGCCTGTTGATAAGGCAGTGCTGTGCAGTCAGGCCAGCCTCTGCTCCTGAACACAGTTCCCCAGTCCGAGGCCTGGAACTTTGGAGGATTTCTTGACTTGTATATACTTTTCTTCCAAGTTTTAGGGACACTGTTATCAGTCGCTAAGTCATGTCCAGCTCTTTGTAGCCCCATGGACTGTAGCCTACTAGGCTCCTCTTTCCATGGGCTGTTCCAGGCAAGAATACTGGAGTGGGTTGCCATTTCCTTCTCCCGGGGATCTTCTTGACCCAGGGATTGAATCTATGTCTCCTACACTGGGAAGCTGATTCTTTACCACTGAGCCACCAGGGAAGCCCATTAGAGACATAAACAATTATAAACATGTTATTTTAGAATACTTTTAGGTTTAATGGAAACATTGAGAAAATCTCACAGGGTTCTCATGTACTCCATATCCAGTGTTTGCTGATAATATTGACCTGTTTATTTTATCATATTTTTGAGCCAAAGTTGATCCATTGTTACTAAACTCTCTACTTACTCACTTTTTACCTAGTGTCCTTTCCTGTTCTAGGGTCTCATCCAGGATATGGCAGTACATTTAGTTGTCAGGTCTCCGGAGCTTCTGCTGGGCTGTGACATTCTCTCAGACTTGCCTTGTTTCTGATGATCTTGACAGCTACTTGTCAAGTACCTCATAGACTGTCCTTCAGTTTGGGTTTGTCTGGTGTTTTCCTCATGACTGGATTGGGGTTGCAGATTTTTGGGTGGTAGGTCACAGACGTAAAGTACCATTTTCATGACTTCATATCAAAAGTGCATGCTATTAACACTGTGATTGTTGATGTTGGTGCTGTTCACTGGCAGTGTTTGTTAGGTTTCTTCACGGTAAATTTATCCTCTACCCCACTACACACACACGCACTATATTCTTCGGAGAGAATTCAGTCATGACTTTAAGGAGCTGGGTGTTTTGCTCTACTTTCTTGAGAGCTCCTTCTCCCCCTCCTGAAAAAATGTGTATTGATTAATAAGGAGTTAATTTGATTCTTAATTTGAGGGGTAGAATATTTCTTAATTTGGGAGGTGGTATCCTATTATAGTTAAGATGATCAAGCCAGACCAGTGGGATGTGAATTTCATCTCTGCTATTTCCTGCCTGTGTAATAGGGGTGCAAGGAGACCCAACCAGTCCATTCTGAAGGAGAGCAGCCCTGGGATTTCTTTGGAAGGACTGATGCTAAAGCTGAAACTCCAGTACTTTGGCCACCTCATGCGAAGAGTTGACTCATTGGAAAAGACTCTGATGCTGGGAGGGATTGGGGGCAGGAGAAGAAGGGGACGACAGAGGATGAGATGGCTGGATGGCATCACGGACTCGATGGACGTGAGTCTGAGTGAACTCCGGGAGTTGGTGATGGACAGGGAGGCCTGGCGTGCTGTGATTCATGAGGTCACAAAGAGTCGGACGTGACTGAGCGACTGAACTGAACAGAAGTATAGAGACCACGAAATGAAATATTCTATGGTACAGTGCTTAGCCTGCTGCTGCTGTTAAGTTGCTTCAGTCGTGTCTGACTCAGTGCGACCCCATAGACGGCAGCCCACCAGGCTCCCCCGTCCCTGGGATTCTCCAGGCAAGAACACTGGAGTGGGTTGCCATTTCCTTCTCCAGTGTATGAAAGTGAAAAGTGAAAGTGAAGTCCTGTCAGTTGTGTCCGACTCTAGTGACCCCATGGACTGCAGCCTGCCAGGTTCCTCCATCCATGGGATTTTCCAGGCAAGAGTACTGGAGTGCAGTGCCATTGCCTTCTCCGTGCTTAGCCTAGGACATGGCAAATTCTTAATATGTATTGCTTAATAAATACCATTGTGATTATATAAACAAACTAGTTTCTACATGTCTGTTCTTAAATTGATTTCGATGTGTTTTTTCATAAAGGCAATTTTGTAGAAGGTGGTAGGATTTCTAGGTGAGTTGAAGACAGGTGACAGGCTGCTGCAGTCCCAGTTTCAAAGTTGAGAACAATCAAATAAGAAACCGTGGTTTAAAAATATCCTGAGCCCTGGTAGAAACTAGAGTTTTCAAGAGAAGGGGAGTAGGTGTAGAGACTACAGAGACTCTCGGAGATGCGTCTCAGTGCCTTTGCTACTTTAGAGGTTGGTGTTTCTTGATGAGCAAGCCTCCAAAGCCTGAGAGTTCTCTGTGAGGTTGTCCCAGCTCTCTTTCCCGTCTCAGCTCTCTTTCCTGTCTCTCAAGATGGGTGTTTCAAGCTGGAGGAAGAAAGTAACATTTCCCCGAGGTGTTAGGATGCAGAGAGGACTGACCTGTGCTGTCAGTATAACTCTGTAACAGTTCTTTCATGGAAGGAGAAAGATCAGAAGGAAACCAAAATGTGTTCAAAGTTCTATTTGAGGGGTTTCTAGGTGGGAGCCCCCGACCCTGCCCTGCAGGTTACAGTGTCCATCTGGGAAGTGACTTTCTGGTGAGGTACAGAGTGTGTGATGAGCTGTTCCTATAAACAGATGCCTGGCAGCCCATGGAGGTACTTGTGAGGTGGGAAATGGTTCCTGACTGCTTAACATAGCTTCAAGAGCCTGTATATTTTCATGATACTTCCCAGTGGTCTGTACCTGGAGGGTATAAAAGTGTGTGTGCGTGTCCTCAATCTCTCAGTCTTGTTCAATTCTTTGCGACCCCATGGACTGTAGTTTGCTACAGTCTGGATTTTCCAGGCAAGAATAATTTAGTGGGTTGTCATTTCTTCCCCCGGGGAATCTTCATCTCCCAAGGATGGAACCTGCGTATTTGTGTCTCCTGCATTGGCAGGTGAATTCTTTACCTCTCAGCCACCTGGGAAGCCCATAAAGACCCATAGACCTTCCAGATACAGATCGCTGGGAAAGAAGGGGAGGAAGAGGAAGGCGTTGGTTTTAGGAATACTCCATTGACAAGTTAAAGCAGAAACTCAACGCAAGTCAGTTTCAACAGTAAAGGAAAAAGATAAACTTTGTTGTCCTCAATTTTCATTGGTTCCAGCTGCTCAGGACCATGGTGAGAGATGCTGTCTATTTCTGTCTCTGGGCTCTGCCACCCACAGTGTCTGCCTCATCCTGATGCAGGCTCCCCACTGTAGTGGCAGTGTTGCTGCCCACAGCAGCTGGTTATCTTAGGCTAAGTGAAGTGCATCTGCAACCTGGAAGGCTGGGTGTAACCTTGCAAATTAATTTTTAAACTATGAAAATGACCAGTAACGCAGAGAAGTCAAGAGAGTAATGTCCCAGCCCTCATACTCATTATGCAGCTTGGGTGGAATGGTTTTAATCATGAGGTCATGATTTGGATAGGGAAGGTGTGGCCAACCTCGACAAACTCCATCACCCAGACGTGTTGAAATTGGTATCAGGAAGATGACCAGAGGGTGTGGAAGCCCACCACTGTGTTCCTTCCACAGACACTGGGTAAGGCCAGCCCCAAGATGTGTCAGGCGGGCTTTGTTTAATAGTCATACATGGCGCTGCAGAGGGCATGGCCCCTGCTTTCTCTTCTTGTTCATGCCTGCATGCTGGGGAAAGTTGACCATGTTTTCACTGTAGGCCTAGGTTTCTTTATCAGTAGGAATCAGTATATACTTTCTGATGGAAGTTGACTAATCCAAATTCAATTATTAATTAAACCTCTTTTTCTGCCTCAGAAATGATATGGTTTGGGTGACTAATGATATGAGTCAACTGATGTAGCCCTTGATAGAAACTCCCGGTTTCTGATTCTATGACCATGTGGCTCTTTGGCGTGCCTCTTCCTAGGACATCACTTTCACAGAGGGAGGCATGCACATGGTCCTGGTATGAGGGAGGCCAGGTAGACTTGGTGAGTGATGGGGGACCATGGGATCGGAAACAGCCAGGCCCAGTCTAAAGATACTCACGTTTAGGTTTGCTCAAGACTCATGCTGGATATAAAAACGTATATGCGACTAAATTCATATCACATGCCCTTGATGTATTCATCTTCCTCTTAATGGGGAACTGTTAACGATCTGGTCCCTGAGAAGGAGGCAAACTGGGGCTCACAGGCCAGATTCATCTGCCTGGTTTGCAAATAAAATGTCACTGGGACACAGCTGTACCCACTTGTTTATATAGTGTCCATGCTGCTTTGGCACCACACACAGAGACAGAGTCTAAAATATTTACTGTTGGGCCCTGACAATTTGCCGACTCCCATTGTAGAACAGCGCTTCTCTTAGGAATCTCATGGGAACCATAAATTGAGTCACACTTGTAATTTAAATTTTCTAGTGACTTCATCCAGTTCAGTTGCTCAGTCGTGTCCGACTCTTTGCGACCCCATGGACGGCAGTGCGCCAGGCTTCCTTGTCCATCACCAGCTCCCGGAGTTCACCCAAACTCGTGTCCATTGAGTCGGTGATGCCATCCAATCATCTCATCCTCTGTCGTCCCCTTCTCCTCCTGCTCTCTATCTTTCCCAGCATCAGGGTCTTTGCCAATGAGTTAGCTCTTCGCATGAGGTGGCCAAAGTATTGGAGTTTCAGCTTCAACATCAGTCCTTCCAGTGAACACTTAGGACTGATCTCCTTTAGGATGGACTGGTGGAATCTCCTTGCAGTCCAAGTGACTTCATTAGAAAAATAAAAAAGAAAAAAAGTGCAATTAAGTATAATAGTATATTTCATTCAACCCAGTATTTCCAAAGTACTATCATTTCAACATATGATTGATCAAAAAATTATCAGTGAGATGTTTTACATTCTTTTTCTTGCTAAGTCTTGGAAATCTAGTGTGTATCTAGCATTGTAATGACACCTCAATTTGGACTAAGCCACATTTCAAGTGCCTACGGTGCTCGTGGCCACCGTACTGGATAATGTGGTTCTAGAATGTATGTTGGAAGCCTGTCTCTGAGGGTGCTGCAACTCAACAGTACCTTTTCAATTTATGTTCATGTTTTATTGAATAGTTGACGAGGTGTTTTTCCTGCAAAGGTTTTTCTTATTGCTTCCTGAATATTGCTTTTGTACAAGAACAGTGTGGCAATGTGAACATCCATTGGGTCAGCTTGGCTCTCTTCACTGGTGATATGATGTCTGGGAGTGGCTTCCTGGTGCTGGTAAGTCATTTCTTCCTCAAGAGGATTCACAATATCTATTTGTCTTAGATCTTCTTGATCTGTTAGAATAATCACCAAGCATTTGGGAAGTTAACAATAGCAACACTAGGGTCTTTTTACTTCCTCTAGGATGGAACTGCCAGGTATGAAAAATCTGCCATGGCTGGATCCATTTACTGTATTAACCACTACCTTTCCCTTGGAGTTGATTCATGGTTCATTGGGAAGTTCTGGAAAATGCATTGTGTAACCAAGACCACATTCATTCATGGAGAATTTGGAATACAGGTTTGAAGAATAAGAACAGTGTCCAGGGCCCTTAGGAAAAAGTGTTCGGTCACTTAATTTCCCATGAACTTTCTGTAAGAACCTTGAACCTTGTCCTGTGTATTAGTTCTGTAGCATCTTACACACAAGAGAAGGGGAGTAGTGTTAATTATTCCTGGCCAACTCACTATAAAAGGTATCTTTGGATTACTCCCAGGTTGCCATTGCCCTTAAAATATTTTTTCTAATTTATTTACTTGGTTGCACCGGGTCTTAGTTGTGGCATGATATTTGTTGAGGCAAATGGGATCTTTAGTTGTGCCATGGAAACTCTTAGTTATAACACGTGGAATCTAGTTCCCTGGCCAGGGATTGAACCTGGTCCCACTGCATTGAGAGAACTGAATCTTAGCCACTGGACCACCAGGGAAGTCCCACCATTGTCATTTGAGCTCTGATACATAAAGACTTGCTTCCTAGACTACATTTCTTATTAGGATTCTAACTTTGTGGTGTAGTCTCGGGTTAATTATTAGAACTAGATTAAGCATTCTCTTCATTGGGCTCTGGGTTCTGTCACCTGAATAACTCAGTATGTTGGGCGGAGAGGGTAATCTCATGTCCTAGTTGGATGTGGTTTGCTTTAATATCTCCCAACAGGTATTGCAACCATCTTTATCCCAATGGTACCATGCGGTAGACTGTATTCAGCAACCTCTTCTGCCAAGGGGTTAAAATAAACCTGGTCATCAGTGCCTTTTGGTTGAAGGGTAGTTTAAAAGTGCTGATGGTCAGCTTTACTTTCTTGTATGCTCATTCTTTATTTTTACTGCAGGAGTTACTGACTTTTTTTTTTCTCTCAAAAAAATCTTCATTGATACATCAAAAAGATGAAAAGATGTTGTCAATGTACTTTGACTTTTTCGTTTCTTTGTGGCTTCCCTCTCCCCAACTTTTAAAAATAGGTCTCAAAGCATCAGGCATTTACCAGAGCAGCGGTTTTAAAGCCTAGAATCTCCCTCTTTCCTGATGTATGAAGGCTACGTACCTCTTGGCATTTGCCTTTTGGGGGGTTTCAGTTTTTTGTTAGCACACATTGTGAAGAGTTTGGCAGATCATTTAGGTAAAGATAGGTCTGTACTTTAGCCTGGAAAATCCCATGGACGGAGGAGCCTGGTGGGCTGCAGTCCATGGAGTCACTAGGACACGACTGAGCGACTTTACTTTGACTTTTCACTTTCATGCATTGGAGAAGGAAATGGCAACCCACTCCAGTGTTCTTGCCTGGAGAATCCCAGGGACGGGGCGGCCTGGTGGGCTGCCGTCTCTGGGGTCGCACAGAGTCGGACACAAGTGAAGCGACTTAGCAACAGCAGCAGCAGCAGCAGTTGCTGTTTTTGGTACCCTGCGTACTTGGTGATGGTGGCGGAGGCATTGGATATCCACAGAGACTGGATGGACCTGCAAATGCTCCTCAGCAATGCTAGGAGTGGCCTAAGTAATGTTAAAAGGGACTATCCCGTTAGCTCTAAAGCCTTGGTTGTCAACTGGGGCCATTTTCTGTCCAGGATGACGTTTGACAATGTCTAGAGACATTTCTGGTTGTTCCAACAGGGCTGGGGCTAACAGCATCTAATGGATCGAGGCCTGAGATCCTATACAGCCACATGGTACAGTACAGCCTCCCGCAGCAAAGAAGCATCTGGCTTGAATTGTCCCTGGTGAGGAGGTTGAGAAGCCTGGCTATAAGGATGCTTTCTAGGGTCGAGCTGTGGCCTGTGTGTTTGTTTCTCCTCTGTTTTTCTGTTTCTTAAATATGCTAAAAAGTGAAAAGCCACCAACTATATCCATAATAAATTCCATCTTAAAGGAAATCCCAAGTCTACTTTTCCTGCAAAAAGGAGAGGAAAAAAAAACACACACACACAAGTGGCCCCATGGTACGAGTTACCCACGGATGATATTAAATCTTTCCCTCTGAGGTCTGTTTTCTGGGTTGGGGTAATTAACAGAGCCCAGAAGGTCATGAAGTCTCTTCTAAAGGGCGTCACAGATTTGGACCCCAGATGAGCCACCCCACTAGGAAGTGTAATGGTAGAAGCTGCAGTTATACCTCATGATGTATGTGTCTTCTATTTTCTAGAAGCAGTGTTCTCTAGTCATTTGTACTAAAGGAAAACTCATGCTTTTCTCATTTTAACGTGTGCTTTCTTGTGAATGGTAGGTGTTGGATAGCGAAAAGGGGGGGAAATGAATTTACAAATGTTACACTTTGCAAAGTGTGACATGACCTTTTGTTTTTACCTTGTGGAACCGTGTTTTCTATTAAGCCGTCAATCTTATTTTCTCTTTGCCATTTCAGAGGAGACCACAGACCATTTTGCAGATTTTGATGCATAGTGAGACTATTTGGTGGGATGATTGCTAAAGTTCTAGGATAGACTTTTGGACCTACTTTTTTTCTTTGAATGGACAAGTATCAAATGTGCTAAGTATGGTGTTATGTGCCTGCGTGTCTAGTAGGGTTTGCATTCATGGGACAGGGAAAACTTCAATGATACTTCAGCATTACCATTTTGTTCTTTCAGGAGGGAGGGAGGCAAGGAGAGAGAGAGAATCCAATTATAGCAAGAACTCTTGATTGAATAATCTTGGAGTGGACTTTGTGGGCAATAGTGGTGTTGGGTAGAAACAAAGTTGGGTTTCTAAAGTTAGTGAATGTGTCCATCTGTCAGAACAAGTGCATGTGGGCAATCTCCTTCCAGAATAAATCAAAGCCTATTTGCAGCGGATGGGTTTAAGACTTTGTTTCTCCATCCTCCTCTTCCAAGTTCTAAATACATACGCCCTGTCTGTTCTGGGACTCATTTAAGATGCAACGAGTGGAAAATTGAATTTAATGATTAAGTCCCTTTGATTTCTGAGTCGTGGAAATTCTTGTGATTTTTGTGCTTTTGGATTTACAGTGCATCTTAATGAGTATCTCTTTTTTTTTTTTCTCCTTAAATGATCTTAAAAATATGATTGAATAGTTAGTGGGTTGTGCTGGTTATGTTCATGGCCTAATGAAGGGAGAGGAGGTGAGAAAATAGTTTTCCATGAGCCCTGGCTGAATCAGAGAGTGGTAATTATTCTTTAAATACTAAAATAGAGTTTTACTTATTAGAAGCATAAAACCAGCATCCACCATCTATCTGATTTTTGCTGTTGATGTAATTTTAGGAAATTGAATGAACCGAGATGGAAATTAGGTTTCATCCTCAGCGGCTTGTGTACCTTGAGTTCTATTAGGTTTAACAGGAGTTTTGCAGGTGGAGATACAGCAGGACCACAGCTTTTATCACTTCATAAAGAGAGAATACAGGATCATCCCCTTTATCTTGCTTTTAAAAATTCTTCTTTTTCTGCACCCAAGTTATTTATCGCCTGCTTGGAGTGGACAATTCAGGATATTGTGTTTTGTAAAAGAAAAAGAGAAGCCATTCAAATTCCTGTTAAAATGAATGGCATGAGCCGTATATCACTTTCTAATTTCTGAGACTCCTTATAAATCACAGAGAGAAAAAGGGCATTCTACCATGGGTCAGTGGGAAAATGGGAAATTTAATAGTTTGTCAAAGATTAATAAGAAAGGATTACTGCTTGGAGAGACCCTGATTTAGTAGTGAGCAAGTTCGTTTTGAAGTCCATCAAGCTCATAAGCAGATGGAGAGTTTAATTAAAGTTACTTGTCGTTACTCACGTTTGCTTCTCCTCAGGCCCTGGGACAGACGTGTGGTAACTGTGCCAGGGTCATTTTCAGAACTTAGGTTTGACCTCTAGAGGTGTGGGTTTTTCTTTTTATCCTCTTTCCATGCTTCTTGTCATGATTTAGGAAGTGGTGACTATCTCTTAATCTTGGTTCCTTCTTTGTCACAGGTGTTAATCAATATAAGACCCGGAGGTTTTAAGTTTATTAATGTATGTTTTAATTTATTTTTATTATTTTGTTTTATTTTAATTTTTATGGAGTATAGTCGCTTTACAGTGCTGTTAGTTTCTGCTATATTGATAACAGACCAGATGTGTGTGTAAATACATGTGCGTGTGTACACGTATGTTTATATGTGTATATTTGAATGCTATTGGGATGATATTTACTCTTTCAAACTCTGAACCACATATTGAGGCTGTTCCTACCGTTCTTACAAGCAGAGCTCTTTCTGTCTTTCCCTGCAAGCGGCTTAGGGAATGACTGTATCTGTGAGGACGCAGTTTTGATCTTGTGTGGAGCCAGGAGCACTCTGACATATGGTTCAGCAAAGGTGCACGGGCTTAGGTGGTCAGCCCTTGTGGTGCTTCTATTAGCACCTGTTTATCCGATTATTGAAAGGCAAGCCTGCCTTCCTCAGAATGTGCTCCCTGAGTTTATGTAATCCTATCCAGGCAGCGTCCTGATATCCAAATACAATCAACTCTCAGCACGTGTTCCCGGAACTCAGAGTAGATTCTTCAGGGTCAGGGCTTTTGTGTGAATGTAACCAAATATGCAGGAGACATGATGACCTCTGTCATGAGCTTTTCAAAACTGTAGTTGCTGGAGACAGAAGCCAAAAACAATAAGAGAATCCACTGATCTTTTTTTTCTTTTTCCCCCTGCACAGCTATTTTCAAGCAAGTAAGGTACAAAAGTGTTAGTGGTTAAGGTGTAGAGTAGACTAGAATCCAGGAATCTCAAGTCTTGCACCCCTGGGGACCTTTGTAAGCGACACCCCTCCCTTATTCCATAACTATGAAATCTGTTCCCCTCCCCACCCCCACCCCCCCCCCGCCCACCAAGCATCCCAGAAAATTTGTATGCAGGTGGTCCCTTGGTTTGATTTGGGAATCCCTAATACAGGTTATCAACCTTATCGTAACATTCTCTGGCAGGAATTGATTTCTTTGAATGTAAGTCATTTAAATTCCATAATGCGATATTGGATCTTAGAGCAGATTTAATTATGTAACACAGACTGCTGTTTTTCATGAGACACACAAAGTGAGGCCGACAATCTTTGGAACATACAGAACATTGAACACAGGTTTGTTGGCCTAGATAACACTGAATTAAACTCCACCCTTTCTTGCTCTCCCACACAGAAATTGGCTAAGATATCCCAGTGAAGGTTATCCTCAAATCCAAGCCTGTTATTCATATCTGGCCATGAAAAAGGCTTTTAAACTTGATTCCTCTCCTAATGGAGCCTTTTGATCCAAGTGGTTTGAGTTAGATCTTTTGTTATCTTAGTTAATGAAAACTGGAGTGTTAATATAATATTAAAGTTATTTCTTATGGAACCTCTTGGGTTTGAATTTTTTATTCTATTAGACATATAACCTTAGGCAGGTAACTCTACCTTGCCACACCTTGTTACCTCCCGATAGAGATGAGGGTAATAGAATTTGTAAAGATATCACAGGAATAAATAAAAGAATGTGTCAAGCATTATCTTCTGCATAGGAAAGACTCAATTAATGTCATCTCTTCTTACTATCCTGGGCGGCGGGGAGATTACAGAATGAATGTGTAGCTGATCAGATTGTAGTCAGAAGCTGGCAGCCTGAAATTCCATGTAAGGTATGGGTAAATTACCATAGTACAAGTAAGAAGGACTGAAGGCTATAAAGGGAAAAGAGAAAACTGATTGCATTTTTTGTCAGATTCAGTTCAGTTCAGTCGCTCAGTCATGTCCGACTCTTTGTGACCCCATGAACAACAGCACGCCAGGCCTCCCTGTTCATCACCAACTCCCGGAGTTTATCCAAACTCATGTCCATCGAGATGGTGATGCCATCCAACCATCTCATCCTCTGTCGTCCCCTCCTACTCCTGCCCTCAATCTTTCCCAGCATCAGGGTCTTTTCCAATGAGTCAGCTCTTCACATCAGGTGGCCAGAGTATTGGAGTTTCAGCTTCAACATCAGTCCTTCCAATGAACACCCAGGACTGATCTCCTTTAGGATGGACTGGTCAGATCTCCTTGCAGTCCAAGGGACTCTCAAGAGTCTTCTCCAACACCATAGTTGAAAAGCATCAATTCTTCAGTGCTCAGCTTTCTTCACAGTCCAACTCTCACATTCATACATGACTATTGGAAAAACCATAGCCTTGACTAGACGGACCTTTGTTGACAAAGTAATGTCTCTGCTTTTTAATATGCTGTCTAGATTGCTCATCAGGTTCTCTTTTTATCAAAGGAAAACACAATTGCTTATGGTTTTGCAACATCTTATGAGAAGAGGTGACTTTTACCTTTGTGATGTGGCTTTTTGAGCTGAGCCCAGAGGGAGTGGTCTAAAGGAGTAGGATCATTAGAAAGATAAAATGGTTGTGGAAAGGATAGGATGTATTAGTGTCTGGCTTTCCTGGTGGCTCAGAGGATAAAGCATCTGCCTGCAATGCGGGAGACCCGGTTCCATCCCTGGGTTGGGAAGATCTCCTGGAGAAGGAAATGGCAACCCACTCCAGTATTCTTGCCTGGAGAATCCAATGGACAGAGAAGCCTGGAGGGCTACAGTCCACAGGGTCGCAAAGAGTTAGACACGACAGAGCGACTTCACTTTCTCTTTCACATAGTAGGTACCCAGGAAACAATGGTTGAAAAGTATTGGGCTTTATGGAGAGAAACTTGCATTGAGTTCTTGTCCTGTGATTTGTGTTGTGGGTGTGATAACACTGGCCACCTTGGGTTGTATGGAGTAAGTTAGTGAGTACTGTATGTAGTGTGTTTAGCAGGCCGTTTGGTGCATCATAAGCTCTCGGTACCAGTGGTTAGTCATACAATTATTCCCAACTGATGTGAAGGAAAATAGACATCAGCTGGCAAGATGGATGTGCCCTGGATAATGAAGGCATTTTAATACTGACCTCAGGAGTTTAGGTTTTGTTCACTTGACAGCTGGGGACTAGGGAAGCATTTTGATCAAATGCAGAGACCTTGATGGTCTGTCCTCTCATGATTTCAATACAATGCCTGGGAGAATATCAGAAAAAGAAGTTTCTTTCCACAGTTATCTTCCTGTCAGGAAGTCAGACCTTCTCCAGAAACCCCATTGAACATTCCACCTTGGGTCCCTTCTGCTTGAGATTGAATCTCCTGCCCATCTCATGGCTGCAAAAGAGGTTCCTGGAATGTGGTGATGCAGCCAGTGGTATCTGCCCCAAATGGCATGTTGGAGCCCAAAAGTGTGCTCAGTAGGAGATGCAAGAGAAAGGAAGAAAATACCATTTATAAAGAGCATATGGGCAGTGGTAGAGGGTTGTGTAGAGTGCATTCAGGGGGAAAGTAGGCTATCCAGGAAGAAGTGGTCCACAGGCAGGAGAAATTTTGGATTTGAGTGCACAGCTGCAAGTATTGATCAGAAATCATTCACTTGAAAGGTTACAAAGAAATACCAAGATTCCCAAAGAAGGAGAGATGAGAGAGGGATGGATGAAAAACAAATAATAAGCCAAAGGAAGTGATTTCTTTTTAGGCGGCTTCTCAAAGGCAGTGACGTTGCTAAAGGGAATCTTCACTTAATATTTGTAAGGAAAAAAAAGATTCCATTAGTCCCGAGTCTCCTTTGAGACACATACCCTCAGTAAGAACAGTGATGTGCTAATTTTACAGTCTGTGCTAGAAGACAAGTTTCTGGGTCTGGGGGCCCATTCCTAGACTCAGCTCTTTGGACAGATTTCTCCTGTCATCACCGTCTAGATAGAAATTCTGTTGTTGCCACTGTGGCCTCTTTACAGACCATACTGGAAAGTGGCAGAGCTGCTGAAACTAATTGGAATGAGTGGGCATTTAATATGATGAATTACAGGGAATTCAAGGACAAAGAAATTTAGTCACCAAGAAGGACTATAAATAGAACAGTTGAAGTTGCTTTTGTGGACTATATTACGTTAGGGTTCTATCACCAAGTGAACATCAGAGAGAGAGAGAGAGAATGAGGATCTGAATGGCACCTGTCAGCCAATGAATGGATTTTTCCTGCATCCCATGTCCTCTTAAGCCTATTTCCATGTACCTGTGGTGGAAAATGAGAGGCTGTCAGCAGGAGGGCAAGCTCAGGTGAATTGTGCAGATCTGATTATTGTGTGTGGGCAGAACTGATTGTTGTGCAGACTGGATGCTCCCTTCCTATAACTGCCCTTGCAGCCCCTTGGCTGAGTGACTCTGCTCTGCCTCCAGGTAGGTGGACACTTTTCTGTCCCCTAGAATTTGGACTGGACTTTGTCCTGTGGGATATACTGGAAGCATGTGGGTAGAGGGCTTCCATGTCCTTGCATGATGTTTCTTGGTCTCTCTGCCCTGCCGCCTGCCTTAAGTGGACCATGACCCAGGTTGCTGCTGATCCCACAATGAGAGATAGAGGGCATCCTGGCCCCGACCTTTAGCTTTACGCATCATGATGTCACCCAGTGTACCTGAACCCCAGTGATCAAGAAAGCAGCCTTTCTGTTGTCCACTGCCATGCTTCTTTTCCTTTTGGGGGAGTCACACAATATTATTAGAACAGAAGTGTGACCTGTTCAACAGCCAAGTTAACTCATAAAGTATCTGTTCTTTGTTCAGAAAACTGAGGAGCGGGCGTGGTGAGCCATGTGGAAAAATGAATCCATCTCTTTCAAGGTCACGTAACCTGCTCTCTGTTTGACTGAAGCTGAATTCCAGTGAAGCCCCCGCGTCAATCACACCTGTTTTCAGTACTGCAAGATGATCTGCTTTTCCCCAAAACACAACTTTAGCTTTCATATTCTGATTAACAAAGGCTGGTATGCATTATTAGACTTAATTTAAAGGTATAATCGGCTGTGTCAGTCAGATAAGGAAAAAAATAGTGCCATGGACCTTTTCCAAATTCCCGCAGGCTTCAGATATAAAAACTCCCTCCAGAGTGCTGCCAACACACCTTGCCTGTTATTACAGCTTGGGTGTTTTTTTGTTCCTCTGCCAGAACCAGAATACCATTAGGTTACAAATCAGATCTAACAGGTTAGATTATTGTTCATCTTGAGCGTGTGCTTTCTCTCCATTAGTTGTGGCATAACAGAAGTAATTTAATTTATTATTAGGCCATCTTCAAAAGAAGCTTTTATTTCACAGTGTGCTCGAGGACATAGTGGCGAGAACCATGAGTGTTTCCTCAGTGTCTCAAGAGGTAGAAGTGCTAGCATAGAACAGATTTTAAAATGTTTGTGGTTTTACAGGATGAAGAGATGTGTGTACCCCGATAGAGCACATCCTTGCTACAAAGAACAGATTTCCTGGCAGCTTCTTTTTGGTGGTTTTAGTTTTTTTTGTTTGTTTTGTTTTTAGTGTCATAGCAATGACATTAGATTTACCGTCCTCGAGGTAATTGAGCAAGGGCTCCTGCCGTTCACTCATTCATTTGCTGTCAGTCCATTTATTAGCCATTCAACAAATAACAAATATTTATTCTCCACCTTCATTCCAGGGCATGATCAATTTTCCTTTTGTACATAATCATCTGTCATACAAGGTTGAAGATTATTCAGAATGGATATGGACACTTTACAGTGCAATGAAAACTCACCAGTATTAACTCAGATTTGTTATTAGATTTCCTAAGCTTGCATATATTGCCTCGAAGAGCTGCTTTCTGCAATAGAGGTTGAGGATTCTTCTACAAATATGTGTCTTTCCTCACCAACTTAAACTCGGATTCAACATTAAATTTCCCAAGTTTTCAGGGAGCTCCTCAATTAGCTGCTTTCCACAGTACAGGGAAGCCTGGAGAGCTGCAGTCCATGGGGTTGCAAAGAGTTGGACATGACTGAGTGACTGAACCACAGCAACAAGAACAACCACAGTGCAGATTCTTACGAGGCATCGTGCATGCTAAGTCACTTCAGTCGTGTCTGAATCTTTGCGACCCCATGGCTTCTCTGTTCATGGGATTCTCCAGGCAAGAATACTGGAGTGGCTTGTCATTTCTTCCTCCAGGGGTTCTTCCTAAACCAGGGATCGAACCCACATCTCTTACTTCTCCTTCTTGGCAGGTAGACTCTTTGCCTCTAGTGCCACCTGGGAAGTCCCTAAGGGGCAGCCTCATCACCTAAATGGCTCTGGGTCTTCAAAGAAGTTCTGTGCCCTTGGGGCTCTGCTGATAATCCACCTTCTGTAGTCCTTCCCAAGTTGGTCAGAGCCTGGAGTTAAATTGGGTGATACAGATAAAAGTGTGGAAGTGTTTGAGGTCATTGAAGCTGATAAAAATGCTGTGAACAACTGTTTTGTTGGTTTGATGAATATTTAATGTGCACCTACTGGTTCAGATGCTGGATTCATTTAAATGTGCATACCTGTCTTATGGTCTTAAATGCCCCATGCCTTATGGAGAAATTTAAATTTTAAATCCAAAGATCAGTATTGTTACACTCACTGAATAATTGCTTAGATTACCTTAAGCAACTTTTCATCCATTATTGTTTAGGAAACACCAGGGTCTTGAGACACTAGGGCACGTTAGTATGGTGTGGGACATAATAAACCTTCTAGAATGAGGTATTGCGTGGGGCTCAACTTAATGGCACAGGATGGGGAACAAGGTTTTAGAAAGAGTGAGGAATAAAAGAACTAAAGTGTGTGTGTGTGTGTCTGTGTGTACATGCTTACTTCTACTGATTTATTTTTCAGCTGTCTTAATTTTGAAGAGTTCTGGATGCCTTTAAAATAACAGTAGTAGTTGTATTTGAAGTGTTAATAGTCGTTTATTGAACTAATACTGTGGTCCTGGCCCAGTGCTATACAGTTTACGTGAACTATTATGTTTGATTTATCCCAACAATCTTGTGATGAAGGGGCAGTTAATATTCTCACATGACAAAGTGTTTCTTTATGTCCCAAACATTTACATAATGTTTTAGTACATGCCAAGCTTTCTCCTAAGTGCCTTTCAGGTATTACATTAATCCTTACAGAAATCTTCTGAGATATTATTTTTAAAGACAATGAAATTGAAGTGGAGAAAAGTTAAGGCACCACCTGTCCAAAGTCACAGTTAATAAATGATGGAGGAGGATTTGAACTTGGGCCTTCTGGCTGTAGAGTGGGCTCCTCAACCGTGTCCATCATTAACTAACCCAGCATGGACATCGCTCTGGGATTTGTTCTTGGACCATCTTGCAGAGGAGCTTGTATTCGGTGGTTGTTTAGCTGCTAAGTCGTGTTCGACTCTTGGTGACCCCACGGACTGTAGCCCGCCAGGCTCGTCCATCCATGGGCTTTTCCAAGCAAGAATTCTGGAGTGGGTTGCCATTTCCTTCTCCAGAGGATATTCCTGACCCAGGGATTGAACCAGAGTCTCCTGCATTGTGGGTAGATTCTGTAGCCTGTAAAGAATTTGTATTCTGTAGCCATTACAGTATTCCAACTCTTGTATAATAGAACAGATTCAAGGACAGACTTTGCTTGTTTTTTAACAGAAAGCAAATCTGAAATTCACCAAGAGAACTATGTCTAGTGGTAACTACTTCATTGAGATTTGATCTGCTGTGGTTCAGCCTCGCTTTAGTTGCCCCATATGTTTTTTTCACTTGGTTTTTGTTTATCCTTTAAGATCTGCTCTTAAAGTCTACTTAGACCTTAGGGAACTGTGAGTTATGTGGAAGGTTACTTAAAATTCTGTTAAGTTTGGTTTAGCTACCTAGGGTGTATAGTCTTTTATGTATAAGCTAAAGGAAAAAGATGTACATATGTAAAAACTTACATACCCTTGTGGAGTATCTCTCTTCTTTTCTACTTCTGTCTTTTTTTCACACCATCATGTATTCATCTAGGATGATTGCAAGGGAGTCTGGAAGATAAATTTCATTGCATGACTGCTTTGTGCCAAGTATATTGCTAAGTGCTTTGTGTGCCTGATCTCATTACCCCAGGCAGCAACTCTGTGAAGGAGCTACAGTTTTCATCCCAGTTTTCTCTAGATGCTCAGACTTAGGCCAGTAGGGGAGGCAGGATTCAAACTTATATTTGCCCAGCTCCAGATCTAGTATATATTCCCCTCTTGCAAGGCTATTTCAGACTCGAGTTCTGTGACCTGCCTCCTAGTTTGGTTGTTAATGGCATTTGGTTTCTCAAATTTAGTTTTATTATTAAAAGAAATCCCATTGCTTCTTTCTACTGGTTGTAATTCCATTTCTACTGCAGGATGGAGATGGGCATTACATTGCAGTGCAGATAACCATTTCCCAGTGCCATCTCTGATTTAAGCTAACAGGAGAATATGAGCTTATATTTTGTTAAGGTTTAGGAATTCAGATGATGGGGCCTCATTGTTTCACTGAGCAAAAAGGAGTTTACCAGTTCCATATTGCCAGAGCTTGTTGAGAACCATATTGCTCTTTTGATCTTGGTCATTACCAGACAAGATGAATGATACTGTGGCTTTTATTAGGTTTGAAGAGGCCAATTCATCCATCCAACAAATACTTATAAAGCTCCTGTTACATGCTGGGCAGTGTTAACAGGCACTGCAGATACAGACGTGAACAAAGCAGATCTCTTTTTTAATTTGCTTCGAAACATGACTAGTGCTTAGAAATTCTAGAATGTACATCTAATTATTTTATTATTTATTTAATTGCAGTTTATTTCATAAGGATAAAGACTTTGCCCACAATGTGGGAGACCCGGGTTTGATCCCAGGGTCGGGAAGATCTCTGGAAAAGGGAATGGCAACCCACTCCAGTATTCTTGCCTGGAGATTTTCACAGATGGAGGACCCTGGCAGGCTATAGTCCATGGGATCGCAAAGAGTCAGACAGGACTGAGGGACTAACGCTTTCACTTTCACACTTGCTTCATAAACTCAGTGGTTACTGACCATCCTTAACCCCTGAAAATACTAATGCAAATGAAGATCATTCAGTAGCAGAACCCATGCCTTTAGTTTGCTAGTGTTCCTTGCCTGAA
Organism: Ovis canadensis; assembly: GCF_042477335.2. NCBI lineage: Eukaryota > Metazoa > Chordata > Mammalia > Artiodactyla > Bovidae > Ovis > Ovis canadensis. The sequence goes on along the minus strand of NC_091263.1, from coordinate 54,286,960 downwards.
GTCAAATAACTTTTTAAAGTTTGTTACAAAATCTATAAAGATGACTTCAAGATTGTCTATTGAAGTTTTTACATTTATCTGGTGAGGAAATTGAGACCCAAGGATGTGGAGTAGAGATAGCAAGGTAGCTTTACTTTAGTTCAGAGGAGAAATTTTGACTTGTTGCTGTTTTGTGTCTTGGTATTCCTGAAAAGAATTCATAGTTCCAGAAAAATGGCAGACTGTTAAGCTGTATCCCATGAAAGGTACAATATTAGCTCTACTGGTTTTTAAGGTTTAGGAAGCCAATTATTCCTTGGACATCTCCCCAGAAAAATACTGTTGTGTGCCAGATCTCATTACCCCAGGCAGCAACTCTATCAGGGAGCAACAGTTATCCTCCCAGTTTTCTAAAGATGCTAAGACTTAGGCCAATAATGGCGATAGAATTGAAACTCATGTTTGCCTAGCTCCAAATCCAGTACGTTTTCCCTCTTGCAAGACTGCTTTAGACTCAGATTCTGTGTGCTCCTTGCTAGTTTGGTTGTGTATTCTATTTGTTTTTATATTATTTTAAAATGGATTGAAGAGGGATATCGATTCAGTTCAGTCCAGTCACTCAGTCGTGTCCGACTCTTTGAGACCCCAGGAATCGCAGTACGCCAGGCCTCCCTGTCCATCACCAACTCCCGGAGATCACTCAGACTCGCGTCCGTCGAGTCCGTGATGCCATCCAGCCATCTCATCCTCTGTCGTCCCCTTCTCCTCCTGCCCCCAATCCCTCCCAGCATCAGAGTCTTTTCCAATGAGTCAATTATTCTCATGAGGTGGCCAAAGTACTGGAGTTTCAGCTTTATCATCATTCCTTCCAAAGAAATCCCAGGGTTGACCTCCTTCAGAATGGACTTGTTGCATCTCCTTGCAGTCCAAGGGACTCTCAAGAGTCTTCTCCAACACCACAGTTCAACAGCATCAATTCTTCGGCGCTCAGCCTTCGTCACAGTCCAACTCTCACATCCATACATGACCACAGGAAAAACCATAGACTTGACTAGATGGACCTTAGTCGGCAAAGTAATGTCTCTGCTTTTGAATATACTATCTAGGTTGCTCATAACCTTTCTTCCAAGGAGTAAGCGTCTTTTAATTTCATGGCTGCAATCACCATCTGCAGTGATTTTGGAGCCCCCAAAAATAAAGTCTGACACTGTTTCCACTGTTTCCCCATCTATTTCCCATGAAGTGATGGGACCAGATGCCATGATCTTCGTTTTCTGAATGTTGAGCTTTAAGCCAACTTTTTCACTCTCCTCTTTCACTTTCATCAAGGGGCTTTTTAGTTCCTCTTCACTTTCTGCCATAAGGGTGGTGTCATCTGCATATCTGAGGTTGTTGATATTTCTCCCAGTAATCTTGATTCCAGCTTGTGTTTTTTCCAGTCCAGCATTTCTCGTGATGTACTCTGCATAGAAGTTAAATAAGCAGGGTGACAATATGCAGCCTTGACGTACTCCTTTTCCTATTTGGAACCAGTCTGTTGTTCCATGTCCAGTTCTAACTGTTGCTTCCTGGCCTGCATATAGGTTTCTGAAGAGGCAGGTTAGGTGGTCTGGTATTCCCATCTCTTTCAGAATTTTTTACAGTTTATTGTGATCCACACAGAAGAGGGATATAGATGGCTGGTTTTGGTGACTTTGGTGAGAGATGATGAAAGTTTGGTTGAGAATGGCAATGGGATAAAGAGTAAGCAGGTTTGAAGGCTGATGTCTCAATGTGCTGATTAGAACAGTTTCACTTGAAAATGTGTATGGAAATGGATATTTTTTGGTTGGATAATTTGTTCACAACTTTAAATTTAATGCTCTAAAGTTTATTGGTAGGTGCATAAGGGTTTCATTAGTTGATTCTCTTGTGTGTTTGTGTATTTCATGATAAATTTACAAAGGGCTAATGATAATCTTAGGAAAACTTATTGCTAAATCTTTTAGGTTTAATCTCTAAAATAATTTTATGTTGAAAAGCAAAAAAATCATGGAAAACATGAGGGGGTGGGGGTCTTTGATTTAGGGGAAATTGGAATACTTTAATGTACTTTTAGTAGCTATAAGAAATACTAAAAGTTTAATTGGTTGGCTTTGGACTTATTATAAATTGAGTTTCCAGTGAGTTCTGGGAAGTGATACCAGTGGTAATAGTTTTTAAACCTCAAACTCTTCCATGAAAACAAATGCAGCAACTAGGAGAGCTAACATAGAAACCCACATACAATATTTGCTATAAAACTAGGATTTAAGGTATCTTCATTAGTCTCAGAGTATGTGTGGATGAGACACAGTGATAGCTGTAAGACCTGTGTAGGAATTGGGCATGGAAGGGAGTGAATGATCCAAAATCCCCCAAGTCAGCTGCAGATCCCAAAGAAAAGTGTGATGAGCCCATAGGAATTATGTAGAAGAGCTGAGAGTTGTAACAGGCTCTCTAGTTCTAGGGCGAGTTCAAGGAGACTGGGAAACAGTAAGGTCTGGTAATCTCTCAGCTCTGTTATTTTATCAGCTAACATCCTGAATGTCCCTTCCAAGGTAAGAGTCAGCATCAAGGGAGAAGTGCTGGGAGTAGAGCCCAGATTGAATAAAATTGGGCAACGAGGGTCCAAGAGAAAGAGGGTTTCGGTAAATATGTGGGCATTGAAAAGATAGATCTGTAAAAGCAGAAGGTCACAGTTCATTGTGACAACACTTCTGTTCATTTGAACGAGAACGCAGCTACAAACCCTTCAAATATTGGGGGATATTTATTTTATAGGAAAAAAAATGGGACTAGGATAATAACTCCATGCAAAATTATAGTTAAACAGAAAATAAGGAACAATACTCACAAGAGCTGAAAACTGTATACCTGATATTTTAAAACGGGACAAAGCATTTGCATGATGGAAGTGTGAAAGGTCATTAGAGAAACAGAAATGGTTTGAAAAGAAAGATGGGAGAGTTCATGAAAAAAGTACAGATAAAACTGATTTTTAGAAATTAAGAGAAAACTAGAAAAATACACAGGAGCAGGTAAACACAACAGTTTATGTTTTGAGAAAAGTAGAAGACGAGATGAAATGTTTTAACAGTTAAACGAAAATATAGTAATGAAAAGAATTTAAGGAAATATTGTATAGAAACTACCTAAAGAAGAACCAAGTATGTATAACAGGAGACCTATAAGATGAGATTGAAATCAAACAGAAAAAAAGTAATATAAAAAACCATTAGAAAACTTTATTGAAGAAAGAGTCCTTGAAGTTGTATATTGAAAGGGCCACTTTGTTCCCCATGAAATCATCTCAAATCATCACTGAGACATAGTATAGTAAAAGTATGGCCTTTAATGCAAGGAAAACATACCTTTGAGCATGCAAGCAAAAAGACTTCATCACTATAAGGAAGAAAATTAGGTTCTCATGAGACTTTTTTTAACAGCAGTGCTTTATGCCAGATAAGCAAAAGAACATCATAAATAAGATAATCATGGAAAGAAATGTGAACCATGGAATTTATAACTAACCAAGCAGATCTTCAAGTATAAACCAGCAGACATATTACTGTGACTGTGATAGAAATGAGGGAATATTATTCCCATGAGCTCTTCCTGGAAAGTTTAGTAAAGTCTTAGCTTCTTTGTGCTCCTTGGTTCAGACAACCTTAGAGCCTGAAGAAACGCTGATGAAATAAGTATACCCAGGTAACTAAATGGACTTCCTAGGTGGTACAGTGGTAAAGAATTTGATCCCTGGGTCGGGAAGATCCCCTGGAGGAGGGCATGGCAATCCACTCCAATATTCTTGCCATGGACAGAGGAGCCTGGTGGGCCATAGTCCTTGGGGTCTCAAAAAGTGGGACATGGTTGAGAGACTGAACATGCCCACACTGGTAACCAAATGGTCGGTAAAGAGTCTTTCTCTTTTAGAAGTACTTCAGATAACACATCACACTACTGCCTTTAAGATTACTAGAATTATAGTTTCCAGCGGATTCAGAGAGAATTGTGCCAGTAGTGATATAGTTTTGCCACCCCTGATAAATTTGCAGATGTAGCCAATGATCATTGAGGGCTTCTATCATTATAAATATGGGAACACCTAAACACAACGTACTTCTTGGTAGGTAGTTCAGTTCAGCTCAGTCGCTCAGTCGTGTCCGACTCTTTGCAACTCCATGAATCGCAGCACACCAGGCCTCCCTGTCCATCACCAACTCCCAGAGTTCACTCAGACTCATGTCCATCGAGTCAGTGATGCCATCCAGCCATCTCATCCTCTGTCGTCCCCTTCTCCTCCTGCCCCCAATCCTTCCCAGCATCAGAGTCTTTTCCAATGAGTCAATTATTCTCATGAGGTGGCCAAAGTACTGGAGTTTCAGCTTTAGCATCATTCCTTCCAAAGAAATCCCAGGGCTGATGTCCTTCAGAATGGACTGGTTGGATCTCCTTGCAGTCCAAGGGACTCTCAAGAGTCTTCTCCAACACCACAGTTCAAAAGCATCAATTCTTTGGTGCTCAGCTTTCTTCACAGTCCAACTCTCACATTCATACATGACCACTGGAAAAACCATAGCCTTGACTAGATGGACCTTAGTTGGCAAAGTAATGTCTCTGCTTTTGAATACGCTATATAGGTTGATCATAACTTTTCTTCCAAGGAGTAAGCGTCTTTTAATTTCATGGCTGCAATCACCAGCTGCAGTGATTTTGGAGCCTAAAAAAATGAAGTCTGACACTGTTTCCACTGTTTCCCCATCTATTTCCCATGAAGTGATGGGACCGGATGGCATGATCTTCTTTTTCTGAATGTTGAGCTTTAAGCCAACTTTTTCACTCTCCTCTTTCACTTTCATCAAGAGGCTTTTTAGTTCCTCTTCACTTTCTGCCCTAAGGGTGGTGTCATCTGCATATCTGAGGTTGTTGATATTTCTCCCGGCAATCTTGATTCCAGCTTGTGTTTCTTCCAGTCCAGGTTTCTCGTGATGTACTCTGCATATAAGTTAAATAAGCAGGGTGACAATATCCAGCCTTGACGTACTCCTTTTCCTATTTGGAACCAGTCTGTTGTTCCATGTCCAGTTATATAACTGTTGCTTCCTGGTCTGCATACAGATTTCTCAAGAGGCAGGTTAGGTGGTCTGGTATTCCCATCTCTTTCAGAATTTTGCACAGTTTATTGTGATCCACACAGTCAAAGGCTTTGGCATAGTCAATAAAGCAGAAGAAGATGTTTTTCTGGAACTCTCTTGCTTTTTCCATGATCCAGCAGATGTTGGCAATTTGATCTCTGGTTCCTCTGCCTTTTCTAAAACCAGCTTGAACATCAGGAAGTTCATGCTTCATGTATTGCTGAAGCCTGGCTTGGAGAATTTTGAGCATTACTTTACTAGCATGTGAGATGAGTGCACTTGTGCGGTAGTTTGAGCATTCTTTGGCATTGCCTTTCTTTGGGATTGGAATGAAAACTGTCCTTTTCCAGTCCTGTGGCCACTGCTGAGTTTTCCAAATTTGCTGGCATGTTGAGTGCAGCACTTTCACAGCATCATCTTTTCAGAATTTGAAATAGCTCAATAGGAATTCCATCACCTCCACTAGCTTTGTTTGTAGTGATGCTTTGTAAGGCCCACTTGACTTCACATTCCAAAATGTCTGGCTCTAGATTAGTGATCACATCTTCATGATTATCTGGGTCGTGAAGATCTTTTTTGTACAGTTCTTCCGTGTCTTCTTGCCACCTCTTAATATCTTCTACTTCTGTTAGGTCCACACCATTTCTGTCCTTTATCGAGCCCATCTTTGCGTGAAATGTTCCCTTGGCATCTCTAATTTTCTTGAGGAGATCTCTAGTCTTTCCCATTCTGTTGTTTTCCTCTATTTCTTTGCATTGATTGCTGAAGAAGGCTTTCTTATCTCTTCTTGCTATTCTTTGGAACTCTGCATTCAGATACTTATATCTTTCCTTTTCTCCTTTGCTTTTCGCCTGTCTTCTTTTCTCAGCTATTAGTAAGGCCTCCTCAGACAGCCATTTTGCTTTTTTGCGTTTCTTTTCCATGAGGATGGTCTTGATCCCTTTCTCCTGTACAATGTCACGAACCTCATTGCGTAGTTCATCAGGCACTCTATCTATCAGATCTAGACCCTTAAATCTATTTCTCACTTCCACTGTATAATCATCAGGGATTTGGTTTAGGTCATACCTGAATGGTCTAGCGGTTTTCCCTAGTTTCTTTAATTTGAGTCTGAATTTGGTAATAAGGAGTTCATGATCTGAGCCGCAGTCAGCTCCCGGTCTTGTTTTTGTTGACTGTATAGAGCTTCTCCATCTTTGGCTGCAGAGAATACAATCAATCTGATTTCGGTGTTGACCATCTGGTGATGTCCATGTGTAGAGTCTTCTCTTGTGTTGTTGGAAGAGGGTGTTTGCTATGACCAGTGCATTCTCTTCGCAAAACTCTATTAGTCTTTGCCCTGCTTCATTCCGTATTCCAAGACCAAATTTGCCTGTTACTCCAGGTGTTTCTTGCCTTTCTACTTTAGCGTTCCAAATACAACTGTTATCAATGGAGTAGTCTTGCCAGAAATGAAGCTTTAGTGTGATCAAGCCTCTACATCTGTCATTTATAGAAAATAAATAGTGGTAACAAGTTAAATGACACCATGGGGATATAATGAGTAATACTTGCAAAATGCAGACCATGGAAACTTTACAAAAGACTTAAGTCTTAAAACACAGTGGGTAAAGGAGATAAAAGGGGAACTTATAGGTTAAAAGAGATTTAGGATTGCCTCAGTTTATATATGGACCTTTTTTGGATCCTGGATCAATCCAACAAATTGTGAAACAGAGAAAAAGATCTATTGAAATTGGGAAAATGTGAATATAGGATTTTGTTTTGAATTGGTCACTCGTATTTTTAAATATTTTACTATCTTTTGGCTTTTGTTAGTAGTAGTGAAAAAGAGTAAATTTTGTGGAAAAAGTCTGGGCAACCGGTTAGAGATTATAGGATTTTGGTAGATGTATTAGAGTGAACAGAATCAGTAGGATGCGTTTAAATCAAAGTTAAACCAGATAAATGAAAGTAGAAAGATTTTTTAATATAGGATTGGCTCACATGATTATAGAAGCTGAAATGTCCCATGAGACCCAGCAGAGCCTCTGGTATAAGCTTCATCTGAGTCTGAAGCCTTCAGAAGAGCAAAATCCCAGCTCTGCAGTCAGGAAGAGCTTGATTTCTTGTTCCTTGGCCTTTTTATTCTATTCAGGTCCTCAACAGCTTGGATGATGCTCACCCACATTGAGGAGGGCCATCTGCTTTACTCAGTCTATGGATTTAAATGCTAATCTCATCTAGAAGCACCCTTATGGACACACCCAGAAAAAGTTTTTCACCAAATATCTGGGTAATCAAGTTGAGATAAAACTAAAGCATTTTTATTTCTCATCCCCGTCGCTCCTATTGTCCTTTTGGCTGTAGGTGATCACACAGTAATTCATTGGTGTTGAATCACTGTGGTCCTCAGAAAAGAAAAAGCAGGTTTTGCCATTCAGTAAATTGAGTCTCCTGGTGCCTGGGGATCACTCCAGGAACAGCTCCAGTGTTCATCTTCAGGGGTCCATTTTTTGCACTTCCTCTGTTAAGGGAGTGGGAAATTGAATATGAGTGAAATTTCCTATAGTTTTGCGCACCTTTTGGTGAACTTGATTACTTGTTACCTCTTGCACCTTTATAAGATATGTTTGTTTTGACTCACTGTGGACATATATGGGCTTACTCCTTTTTGTGCACTGAGGATTTAAAATATTATTTTTCTTAGTTTTTTAATGTTTATTTCTTTATGGAAGTCTAGTTGATTTACATTGTTATGTTAGTTTCAGGTGTGTAACAGTGACTCAGTATTTTAGTTATGCTCCATTTTAAAGTTTTTATGAAATACTGGCTCTATTGCCTGTGTTGTACAATATATCCTTATAGCTTGTTTATATGTAATAGTTTGTACTTCTTAATCCCCTACTCTGTTTCTTTCCTCTCCACTTCCCTCTCGCCTCTGTCTGTTCTCTGTATTGTGAGTCTGCTTCTTTTCTGTTATATTCGTTCATTGGTTTCATTTTTTAGATTCCGTATATAAGTGATAACATGCGGTATTTGTCTTCTGTGTCTTTCTTAGTCAGAACTTTTAAATGCCATTTTTAATAGACTTTACATTTTGTAGTATTCATCTCAGTGTTGGTTTACTGTAGCTATTGAGGGCTACTTCTTCACCTTAAGAATCTTAAATTCAGAAACAGTAACACTAATAACAAAATCATACTTGTTTCATTTTCATTTGTTCCCCCCAAGTTCTAAATTGCTTGCTCTTCTCAGATTGACAGAACACCTGATAAGTTTTACATTTTTGACACTACTTAAAACTCTGGAAGGTCATATTTCTTTCATTTGGAACACCAGAAAACTGGAGATTAAGTGATAAGTGACTTGTTATGAATAAAATCTAAAGGGAGAGAGTTAGATTGAACCTAGGGCGACTCTAAAGAGGCATGCGAAGAGGGAGAGACAGAAATGTTAAAAAGTGTAAACTTTAAGGAATAGTGAGTTGTGAGCAAGTTGGTGAATGAGGGGCTTCCCAGATGGTGCTCATTGTAAATGGGTTCGATCCGTGGGTGGGGAAGATCGGCTGGAGGAGGGCATGGCAACTCACCCCAGTATTCTTGCATGGAGAATCCCTTTGGCAGAGGAGCCTGGGGGGCTACAGTCCATAGGATTGCCAGGGGTTGGACACAGTGGAAGCGACTTAACACTCACCCTCATGTGAATTAGGAAAGCTATAAGTGCTGACAGTGCTAATGATCGTAACGATAGATAACACTGTCCCCGGAAGGATGCTCAGACCTCCTGGATTTCATAGTACCTCTATCAGATCACCACCATTATTTTCTCCATTTTGCAGATGAGTAAATGGAGGCACTAGGATTTATATAAGTTGCACTGGGTAGGCTTAGCCAAGAGGTATGGGGCCATGACTCAGTAATGTTAATTCCTGTTACACATCCTAGTGACTTTTCCAAATCCTTCTCCCAGGGATTAAATGCCCCAGACAGGTTAAGCAACTTCCCTAAGCACTTAAGTTTCCATCAATGGCAGAGCCAAGAAAAGCTTGCTTGTTTTCTGACAGGGAAGCATTATTTTGACTTTTCTCAATGAGTTTGCTTCTGGAATAGCTCCTTTAAGGCCACAGTCTTGTCTTCTCAGTACAGTTTCTTTGACTTCCTTGCCAGTTTGTTACTGTTCACGTCTTCACTTTCCATCTGAGTTCCCAAGTATGAAGTAAGTAACAGCTGGGTTTCACACAATAATTGCAAAAAATAAAAGGTAATTGGAAAGTAATCTGGCCTGTTGGGAATGCCGGCTTGACGTTGAAAAACTTTCTTTCTTGTCCCTGACTCGAGGCTTAACTTTCCTGGTAATGAGGAGTAACGTGTTGATGGTGTCCCTGAACTTTATTTGTGAAAACTCACCAATGCGAGCTCTCACAGCCAGCACTGGTGATGAATGTTCACAGCGACCTTCTGTAGAAAAGGAAAGAAGGAAATCTTTTCTGTTCTCACAGGAATCTTTCCTGTTTGGAAAAACCAGAGGGACCAAAAAAAATAAATAAATGAGGCACTTGAAGGAAAGGAGCTTCATTCTTGAGAAAGTTGTGTTTGTGAAAGTGCTAGTAGCCTAGAGATTTTCTTTCCAATTTGAGCACTGAGCAATTTTCCAATGTGAAGTTATTTTTCTTATGGCTAACAGTCGGGTATTTTTGGCACTGTTCATTGGTGCAGCAATCCTTACTCTTCTAGCTGTCCACAGCAGGAGAATTTCCTCTATAACTGTGTCCTCAGACCTTCCCCCCAAAAAGGAGACAAGGAGAAAGGGAGTATTGGTTTTCAACAGATCCTTTCCATGGCTGAGGGTGTGTCTCTTTGGGGAATGAGAACAAGGCTGCAGAGGGCAAGCTTCTGTACAACATTCTTTGTGCTATGTTTCCTGGTCAGGACTTCTCAAGGCATTTTATTATCCTTGGTCGAGTATTTTGTGCCTTATACTTCGTCCCATTTTGTGCACTTTGCTCCTCACAGTTTGGCTGTGTTTGGAGATGGATGGCATTAGAGTTAATGACGAGTTGTGGAAGGGTTATTAATTAATGGAATCTTATTACTCAATGCAAAGGCAAGTAGAGCTTAATGGGCCATGCATTTCTGGTGTCAGAAGTATGTGCAATTAAAATAGAGTAAATTTGAGCTTATGAAAAGTGATGGAAAACTTAAAAGTTGTCATTATTTATAATATTTTTATATTGTAGACAGCAAAACAAATACAGATACAACAAAACAAATTATAACCCCCCCCTTCCTGAGAAAAACCCCTGATTATCATGAAGATAAAATTTACATGGATTCAAAATGGAAGTAGAAATTGATGAAGCGGAATGTGTAGAAATATCTTTAGCTCTTAGATTTGTCTGTGCAGCCAATTTACTGATGATATGTATCCGTGGGTTTAAAAAATATTTTTTATTTAATCTTATACTTAAAATTTAAGCTTAAGTGTGGTATAATTGACAAAACTGTAAGATACCAAGTATATGCTATGGCAATTTGATGTAATATATCAGCTTTTTAATGAGTCTAAAACATTGACACTTATGAGATTTGGGTCAGAGGACCATGAATTTTTTCTCAAACCAGACCAAGTATTCCTGTTGAGTACTTTGAAAATATCCCTGGACTTTTTTTGTAGCGAATACTTATTTCTTAAATGAATATGTTCATTCTGTCTGGGAATGGGAAGCGAGTTGACCTTTCATATTTTAGCCTCCTAGGCTGGCAAGATTGTACTTCATAAGACAGCAGGTAGCTTTTACCCGCAAACAATATAGAGCCTTCTACCACGTAGAGCCTTCTACCACCAAGCTGCTCAAGTAGGACAGTTAAGTCAAAGCAAACCACAATTTACATTGAAGATAGTTCCCCGTGCAGTAGGGAAAACCTGGCTGCAAGTTCGTTCCACTGTGAGAGTTTCCAGCGTCAATGGGATGCTTAAGTAAAATTGTAATTTCTCCACAATCAGTTGTGTAGGAGATCAGCTAAAACTCCTTGATATGTTCATGCTCGTAAGCTATACAGCGTCCAGCTGGCGTACTTAAGACAGAGCCAGGACAGGAGAGGAGATATGCTCTTGGAGGTCTGATTTCATGAAGTATGGCCCAGGGTCTTGTCCTGAGGTATGAACAGTGACAGAATGGCAGACAGATGTCAGCCTTCCAGAGCAGTGATCAGGAGACATTGTCCTCCAGCCCTGGCTCCCCAAGTGTCTGCTCTGAGAATGATGTGTGAGAACAGTCAGAACCCTGAAGATGGACCAGGAGGCTTACTTCCATTGTTTCCATGGTCTGGAGAGATTCTGGGGTGTTTACCCTTCTAAGCGTCTCAGCACTTTTAGAAATCATCAAGTAAGAGAAACCCAATGAGGTTACTATTTTCTCAGATTTTATTTTATAGCCCAGAAAGTTAAATGCTTCAAGTAGAAGGCTAGTCCAATGGAATATAGTATAAATGGGACAACTTCAGAAAAATGCAAATAGATCCTTATGGTCATCTGAGAGGTGGGTTTTCTTCTGTTCATGATCCATAGAAATAGTAAAGACTTGAATATACAGGGAAGCATGGACATTTAAGTAGTTCATATATAATTATTTGGTTTTACAATATGGATTAAGAGTTAAAAGTGTTTCTTACATAGGAGACAATATCATGTGGTAGCTAAATTTCACAAAATTTGAGTAAGACCAAGATTTGATCTCATGTCTTCTATTCCTGATTCTATGATCTTGTTAATAAAATGAAGATAAAACCAAGAATTGTGTAAGATTCATAGAAATACTCTGTAAATTGCTTAGTGTGCATGGCGCATAGAGTGCTTAAAATTTCTTGACCACCAGTGTCATTAACAAGCGTCTGTATAGTTTTCAGAGGATAAATAGGTTTCTGAAATTTTTAGAAAAATCTTAATTATTGATGAATGTAGTTTTTGGATGGCAGGGCCTGGAGAAGCTTCTTCGTTTATTTCTTTCTTGAAGATTCAGTTTGTATATGCTAAAAACATTCGTCCCTTTTCTGTCAAAGGAACCTGTCTCCCCAATGATGAGTTGCATATGGTGAATATCAATGTATTGATATTCAAGATTTGAATACATTCAAATCTTGGAGGCACCAGAATATTAACCTGCAGTGATGCTAAGTGGATCTGACATGATCCTGACATGGAGGTCATTGATAATTAATGTAGGTCACAAGGGATCATGGGGAAATGCATTTGTCCTTTCACCTGACCCTCCCACCCCTGCAGATGTTTTTGACAGTAGGTTTGGGATCACCCAGTGTTATTTGGGCACATCTTCCAGAACTTAAGCATCTGATGTCTTTACTGTTTTCCCCCTTTGCACTATGGATAAATGTTTCATGTTTATGTTAATGTCAGCCTGAACTTAGATTCTTCTATGGTGATAAAAATACTTGTTTTCCTATCACTTGTTTGTTCTCCCACCCTGTATAACCTTTTCTGTAAGCAAAGATGAGTGACTCCGCATACCGTCTATTTAGGTACCCTAGGTCTGAAGTCCCCAAGATACATGCTCAAATGTGAAAGTTTCTGAACATGGAAATGGTAAGAAATTGGTCAGTTCAGTTCAGTTGCTCAGTCGTGTCCAACTCTTTGCTACCCCAGGGACTGCAGCATGCCAGGCCTCCCTGTCCATCACGAACTCCTGCAGTTTACTCAAACTCATATCCATTCAGTCGATGATATCATCATATGATTGCAAAACCTAACTTGTCCTGAAATTATTTGGTGACTGAAGTAGTAATTATTGTGCTTCAAGAAATATTTTGAGCTCTACACCCCTGGGCAGATGATAGCACTACATGTCCTTGGTCTCTTCTGAGGTGGGTGTGGTCCTGGAACAAGTAGAATTTCAGTCGATAGGAGCCCTGCTGCCTTAGGCGGAAACTTTATTAAGAATGAGTGAGGGAAGTGCAGAGACCTGAATGAGGATGGTGTTGAGCCTGGTCTTCCTCACTGGCATATGTGCAGCAGGAGTGAGAAAGCATTTTGTTGTTTGAAGTTTCTTTTTCGGAGAACTGCTTATTTCTTCAATATAAACTTACTCACCCTGAGAAAAATGGCGTCAAAAATAAGACATATTTTTCGTCTTTTTTTTTGCTATTTTTAATTGTAATATAACTGCTGCATAATTATTACTTAGTCTCTGCTATGCAACATCATAAATTAGCCATATGTGCACACATAGCTCCCCCCCGCCCCCCGCCATTATTTTTCGTCTTTAATACGAGTTTTGATTCCTAGTTCCCGCTGGAACCTTTCTGTGCTTTGTTGCTTCATGGCTCCTCTTCTCCCTCCATATCACATAGCAGGACAGAGGAAGGCAAATGGAATCTGGGTGCTAGTCTTATGGGTCCAGAAGTAGATATCTTCTTGGTCCCATCTAAGCACTGCAATTTTTTCCCATGGCTTCTTGACATACTGTGACATTCCTGATCTGTCCTTTAGTTCACAGAAATTTTCCTGGCTGTAGGAATAGTTTCTTGACATACATGTATATGTATGTGTGTATGTATATATATATGCATGTGTATATATGTGTGTGTGTGTATATATATTGATACACATGTGGATAAAATATTTTCGTATCTGTCTGTCCAGAAGACTCTACCTTACCTGTCTGTTTCTCAGTATTAGATTACGCAGCTATCAAAATAATATTAATATCAAGTAGATAAAATGCAAAGATTTTGTCTTCTGAAACAATACCTTGTCACTGGTAGTTCTGTCGTTATAGAGCTAGTTTAGGGACCCAAGGAGATACTCTCTACTTAGTAGAATTATTTCAGAAATAGAGTTCATGCTGTGCTCATTTTACAGTACCTTAAAAACATCTTTATTAAGAGATAATAAGTAGTGTATTATCTCAGGTACTACTTGAAGAGAGATGTTGAGCCTTACTTTATTTGAAAGTATTAGGTGTTGTTCTTACCAGTGAACTATGTTTTTCCTTCAGTTGTTTTCTTAAATCAACTCATGATCCTTGGACCAAGTCAGTTATCCTCAAGTGGCTTGTGTTCCACGTACAATAATTAGTTTTGCTTTGCTGTGAATACTGAATCTCTGCTACATTTTTGCCAAGAGTATGTGAATTTACTCTTCTGTGTGCCTTTTCTCTGTGTATCGAGACACATTACATGGATTTTACACTGCAAGCATTTTTATGAAATAAAATAACTGTCATTCATATTTTAAAGGTTTAAAAGCCTAGGATTTCAAACAGGTAAGTCACTTTTCCATATGCAGCAATCAAACCTGGGTGACATGGTAGGAAACATATTTCATATATCCACCTGTCCATCCTTGCCCATAGCCACGTGTTGTGTAACTGTAGGTACCAGGCATAGTCGGTTGCATCTGGGAATACATAGATGAAGAAGATCTCTCTGTTCCATGGGGAGAATTCAGACTAGAGTGAAATGAGGTAGACAAGGTTTGCACAGTGCCTGACAGATAATTTGTACCAAATAGTGACCAAGTGAATTTCAACTCACAACAGCCAGTTGCCGCACCCCTGATGTGTGTTTTATTTAGCCTCTCAAGGAGCCACTGTGTGAACCCAGAGGAGGGAGTTACTGTACACACACTCTTGGGGTGAGATGTGTTAGAAAGGCTTCGAGTAGAATGATACTGGAGTTGAGCCAGTCGGAATTGGCTTGGTGAAGGCTTATGGGAGAGAGGGTGAGAAGTCTTGCCTGCAGTGACAGCAGCTTGTGTGAAGGGCCCAGTGGCAAGGATTATGTGAAAAAAGAAAAAAAAAAGGTAAACTGTGGTTATCACTTCCCTGAGGAATATCTTTATTTGGGCCAACATCTTTTGTATTTCTTTTGTTCCACTTGGACGTGGGTATAACATAGTTACTTATGTGACTGACTCTTAACTCAGAACAGGTCAAGGCTCAGAATGGACCATTTCTCCAGTCCTGTCAGGATTCTGTTTAGTTAGTATCTGCTTGCATTGACACAGATATACAACCTTAGCGCATGCTTGTGTGTGTGTGTGTGTGTGTGTGTGTGTGTGTGTGCGCGCGCATGTGCACATTTGATTGAGGAAAAACAGACTTGGTATGCTATACCAGTAAAGAAGACCTTTGGTGTTTGTTCAGACCCATTCACCCCAACAAAGGAGAAGATCTGTGGTATCCTGCATAAAACTTGAGGCACTAAATAATATCAAGGGAGCCTTTCTGAGCCCTCCACGAAAAGTACATTAATGTCAAGGAAGTGTCGAGGAATTCCCAGAGAGCATTGTAGTTCAATAATGACCACTATTTATCACAGATGTACACTCTGTTTGTTCACATCGGGTAATGAATGACCTTTCTGTCTCCATGGGTCAGGGCCAATGGGCCTGTGTTGTCTCTGGTGCAGACTGGGGGCCATTCTTTACACTTCACTCAGCCTACCGCTGCCTTGAGCCCTACCACCAGGGAAAATATCCCTCAGGCTTGAAGGATCATTCCAAAACAAAGTCTCTGTGGGTTAATCACTTTAAAGGCCAACACTGCCTGACTCTCCCTACTGCCTCTGTCTCTGTCTTACAAATAGAGACACAGATTTGACTAGAGTTTGAATAAAGTCACTGGATAGTGCTGTCAAGAAGCGAGTCTTATCTCACCCCAAAAGTCTATGTCCAGCATGAATGACCCTTGCAGAGTTTGTTGTTTTATTTTGTATGGCACAGTTGCCTGTAAAGATTTTCTTTTTCTGTTGAAAATTTTTATCCACCTTCAAAGGATAGGGCTGAAGTCCAGAAATTTGCTTAGTTAATTTAATTAGCTGGTTTGTCATGACCCTGAACTTGGAGAAAAAGGCACTTTTGCTTGTGACTTATTTGACTCTGCTGGTTATGCATACAACTAAGGAAGACCATTCCTTTCATTATAGTTTGATAAGTACATGATGGTATGGTTCAGAGAAGACAAAAATCTTTGCATGGGATGGTCATACAGTGCAGTGTGAAGATAGCATCTTTCTTATACAACAGTAATTGTCCCCAAGTGTTAGATTTGCCTCAAAGCCTGGTCAAATTTACTCATTTAAAAATGTATTTAAAAGCTGCTTCTGAGAAATGCTGTGATGTCACCTGGCATAACCCTGGAACACTGCCAATTCTGAGAACCTGAGTAGCAAATCAAAAGTATCGTATTTTTGGAAGCCTCAGATTGCTAGGCTTTGGAATTATATGCTGTGAGCTGTCTTTACTCTCTCTTAGTGAAGGATGCTATCGTCTTTTAGGTTAATAATGTTTAATTTAGTTGTGTGGCTATATTTCAAGTGTAAAACAGAAAAGAAAACATACATATTAAATATATGTGTCTGTACATTTTTTAAAAATGGAAAGTGGAGAGTCTTCTCTAGTATTGCTGATCCTTGACAGATTTGTTGACAATTTTGCTCTCTTTTTTTGACTGCATCGTTTAAAACTGGTATGGCTCTCCTCATCAGAAGCTAAGAGAGAAGCTACATCATGGTTTGTCGAGCCAAAGTGAAATTTTTGCTTTGATTTTGCTTGGTGGCTTCCTTTCTGTTTTAAGATTCAATGAGAGCATTTAACACAAATACTTCTAGTTCAGCCTTTGAAGCCTTACCTTTCTCAGTCTGTTATTCTCAAGTTTTTGAAGCCTGTCAGGAGAGGGGAGGACATTTAGCTATAAAGTATATTTTGTAAATGATATGTATACTTAAAGCTGATGTAATACCATTTGTATATCTATCATATTTTAATGGAGATAATCAAATTCATAATATTTCTAGCTGATGTTATAGACTTTTCCACTGAAATAAATTAATAATATATGTAAAACATTTGCTTTACAAACTTTATGAGATAATACCCATTTATGATGAAGAGAAAGAATAAGGTGATTAAGACATCTAGCAGTTAAATGAACAGTTTAAGTCATAAAACTTGCATAACATAATAGAGAATTTTTACCTATTAATATTGTAAGCCTATCACAAACAGAATGGGCCTTTGGTTGCGCTTTTTATTTCAGGTGACACCTGCTTTTTCTCCATGTCACTTCTCTCGCATCATGCTCAACCCAGGTGAGAGTGAAGTCAGGCCATTCATTCCTCTTTCATCAGTCTCATTCATCTGTTATCCTTTTGTGTTGTTAATCCAGTTGCTGCATTTATCAATGTTTCCTACTTGGAAATATCAGGAATGCCAGTGGACATTGCCAGTGACCATTTAAACACAGACAAAGCACTACCAAATTTAGGGTGTTTTTTTGACCTATCTTTTATGGGAGATGACAGTTTTGACACTTTTTCCTCATTGAAACAAGGATAGATTTTTAATGGGAATCGTTGATTCTAACAGTGTGTATGTGTACATACAGTTACACACACAGAGACATACATTAACACTGATATGATGGATATTTATGGTGGTAGGATTTTTCTAATTGCTTAGGGTAGGAAAACTAAAAAACATATTTGTTGAAGGAGAAAAGAGGATAAACTCACTTTTAATTATTTATACCTGTTCCAGGTAGAGTTAAAAAAATGTAATATTTTTAAAGATATTTCCAGATGAAGAATTTATCCATTGATTTCTTATAAAATAGCCTAGAAAAGTCAATCAAGAAATTATATCTGCCAAAATAAATGTAATCATGGTGTTCAGCCTAACAAGAATTAGGAGGTTCTTTGCATACACAATTCCATGCAAATGAATTCACATTTCCATCTCGTCGTACCGGGCGTATTCTCTTCACAGCTGTGCTTTTAGTTTTGACATGGTGATAGAAGCGCCACTTTGAAAATTATTCGATTTGGAAATAGGGTTTGGAATTTGAATTTCCTGCCTAAAATAATGTCTATTAAAATCTTTTTTTATGTACCAGGCATTGCTGAAAACCCCACGCCTGTCCTAACTCATGTAAATCTGCTAGCAACCCAGAGGCAGGTACTGTTACAATCTCCTTTTTGGTGAGAGAGTCTTCAGGCTTAGAGAGGGTATACATTTGGTCTGGTGCTCATACAGCTGGTAAGAGACGGGTCTGAGTTTGAACCTAGGCTTTTCTGGCTTTAGAGGTCGCCCTGTAATCTGCTGCCTTCAGGGTTCAGGCCCTTACCTCGCATCATCTCTCCTGGTTCCGCCAGTGCCCTTACAGGTTAGGTGTTGTCTTCATTTTACAGCTAGAACACTGGGACGCAGAGTAATCCCACTGGGTCCAGAGAGTTGGTGGTATTCTTATCTTCTCTATTTTCCTGTTTCTTCTTACGGGATGGGTGGAGTAGAATTGGGTGAGGTGTAGGTGGAGTGCCTTGATTGAAAGTTTTTAAGTGAATTCTGCACAAGAGACAAAATATTCTATAGGGCATATACCTTAATAGCCATAGTTTTGCAGGGCAATTTGCTGCATCTATCAAAGTTAGGCACATCCTTTTGGTGTAGCACCTCGAGTTGAAAAATTACAGAAGAAACTGCAAGAGCATTTACTAGCTTACTGATTTAATCCAGTTTTTTCAGAAATTTAGGTTTTATTCTCAGATAGTGTTGGTGATGGTTCTACACTAATGCAGAGACCCTGCGAGGTTTTTTGCAACCCAGGTATGCATCCTCCAGTGTGACTTTTATTCCCAACCCTTCTCTTGCATCCCTGTGTACCTCTTATCTTTAGCGTGGCAGTGTTTTCCGTGCAACCTCATATATAAAAAGATTGCTTTACCTAAATGTTAGGTATAATTATCCACAAGGTTATGGGTTTTCCTAATTTCTTACCTCCGTTACTGGTTCAGTTAGTAACTACTTACAACCACCTATGATTAGTGAAGTGAAGGTCAGTTTTAGGACTTCAGAAAGTAAGGAAACATTATAGATAGCTTATTATATCCTTTCTTTTAGCTTCTTTGTCAAAAAACGACATTTGCCTTGAAAGGAAATTATTTGTTATAGCGTCTTCTTTTGACATGCTGCCTCTCTGAAGTCATTTTTTGACCAAAAAAATCTCCTGCAGTTAAAATTGTTTGGATGAGTTTTGATAAAAAATAAAAATTGGTCTTAGTGTCACCTGGAATATTTTTATTGTCAAGTTTGTTCCTGAAGATTTCTTTTTTGGTCTTAAGATTATTTCTTTTAAAAATATTCTCCCTGGTAGGCGGTCAATTTAAAGTAAAGAACTTTCTTTACTATTGAGCTTAATTTATTTAGAAATCTGATTCTGATACATGATGCTGAGTTTGGTTGCTCATCCTGAGAGTTTGAACAGTGGATATATCAGGAATCCAAGGCTGCTGGCTTGGGTGGTTTTATTTCAGCCAGATTGTGATTCTAAGCCTTAATTTGGAGGCTTACATATTTATATTTTGGGCTTTCTTTCCTACTAGCATACCTTTTGCCTGTGTTTTCCATCATTAATTCAATTAAATATCATAGTCCACCATCATGACTATCAGGTCTACTGAAAGATTATTTGCTTTTGTGTTCAGAAGTATCTTGAGAAGTTTGGCAGTTTCCTTATCTCTATCGCGTTGGGTGAGACGCCTTCTGGCATTCAGTAGCCTTGTTGCTGTCATTCCACCTCAGAGTTTTCTTGGAAGAACAGGAGTGAGATTATTCCATCAGCTTCTGGTCAGCCCTACCTGAATCTGATGTTCTGTGGTGGAGTCAATTTTCTCAGTGAGGCAAGTCACGTCATTGCCACCATCCAACTCCTTGAAGATCAGGCCTCAGTGGAGCTCGAACTCTACCTCAGTGGTTCTCAAAGTGACTTACCATCAGGATAACTTTGAGCATGTGTGAAAAGTACAGATACTCTGGCCCCACAGCAAGCCCTTTGGATGTTTTCAAGCATTGTTCTTAGATCTGTGACTGGAGTCCTTCCTGCCCAGACTTCTCTCCTCTTTTCAAACCTTATTCTCTGTCTGTGACTATGAATCTTGTCTATCTCATCCACTAGCCACTGACCTTTCAGGTCGAGGCACTCCTGACTTCAGTTCAGTTCAGTTCAGTTGCTCAGTCGTGTCCGATTCTTTGCAGCCCCATGAATCGCAGCATGCCAGGCCTCCCTGTCCATCACCAACTCCCGGAGTTCACTCACACTCACATCCATCGAGTCAGTTATGCCATCCAGCCATCTCATCCTCTGTCATCCCCTTCTCCTCCGGCCCCCAATCCCTCCCAGCATCAGAGTCTTTTCCAATGAGTCAACTCTTCTCATGAGGTGGCCAAAGTACTGGAGTTTCAGCTTTATCATCATTCCTTCCAAAGAAATCCCAGGGTTGATCTCCTTCAGAATGGACTGGTTGCATCTCCTTGCAGTCCAGGGGACTCTCAAGAATCTTCTCCAACACCACAGTTCAAAAGCATCAATTCTTCGGCGCTCAGCTTTCTTCACAGTCCAACTCTCACATCCATACATGACCACAGGAAAAACCATAGCCTTGACTAGATGGAAGTTTGTTGGCAAAGTAATGTCTCTGCTTTTGAATATGCTATCTAGGTTGCTCATAACTTTCCTTCCAAGGAGTAAGCGTCTTTTAATTTCATGGCTGCAATCACCATCTGCAGTGATTTTGGAGCCCCAAAAAGTAAAGTCTGACACTGTTTCCCCATGTATTTCCCATGAAGTAATGGGACCAGATGCCATGAACTTTGTTTTCTGAATGTTGAGCTTTAAGCCAACTTTTTCACTCTCCTCTTTCACTTTCATCAAGGGGCTTTTTAGTTCCTCTTCCTCTCCCATAGGGGTGGTGTCATCTGCATATCTGAGGTTATTGATATTTCTCCCGGCAATATATCTGAGGTTATTGATTTTCTCCCGGCAATCTTGATTCCAGCTTGTGCTTCTTCCAGCCCAGCGTTTCTCATGATGTACTCTGCATAGAAGTTAAATAAGCAGGGTGACAATATACAGCCTTGACGTACTCCTTTTCCTGTTTGGAACCAGTCTGTTGTTCCATGTCCAGTTCTAACTGTTGCTTCCTGACCTGCATATAGGTTTCCCAAGAGGCAGGTCAAGTGGTCTGGTATTCCCTTCTCTTTCAGAATTTTGCACAGTTTATTGTGATCCACACAGTCAAAGGCTTTGGCATAGTCAATAAAGCAGAAATAGATGTTTCTCTGGAACGCTCTTGCTTATTCTCCAAGCCAGGCTTTAGCAATACGTGAACCGTGAACTTTCAGATGTTCAAGCTGGTTTTAGAAAAGGCAGAGGAACCAGAGATCAAATTGCCAACATCTGCTTTATCATTGAAAGAATACCCCTGACTTACCACCTTGTTTTTGACCATTTAGCACACTTGGAAATAAACGGCTGGAGGGAATGCAGATTGAGATTGTAATATTCTGAGTTGTAGGGTTGGTAATCAAGGGTGATAGACTTAATTCCAGAACAAGTCACTAGGTTTTCATCTCTCCTGCTGCTGCTAAGTCACTTCAGTCGTGTCCGATTCTGTGTGACCCCAGAGACAGCCACCCACCAGGTCCCCCATCCCTGGGATTCTCCAGGCAAGAACACTGGAGTGGGTTGCCATTTCCTGACTGCCAGCCAACTTCATTAAGGTTAGTGATCCTAAGTAGGCATGTGTGTGCTCAATCACTCAGTCATGTCTGGCTCTTTGTGACCTCCATGGAATGTAGCCTGCCATGCTCCTCTGTCCATGGGGTTTTCCATGCAAGAATACTGGAGTGGGTTGCCATGCCCTCCTCCAGGGGATCTTCCTTATCCAGGGATTGAACCTGCATCTTTTGCATCTCTTGGGTTGGCAGGCAGATTCTTTACCACTGTGCCACCTAGGAAGCCTGTTGACTAAGTATTCAGTTCAGTTCAGTCACTCAGTCATGTCCGACTCTTTGTGACCCCATGAATCGCAGCATGCCAGGCCTCCCTGTCCATCACCAGCTCCCAGAGTTTACCCAAACTCATGTTCATCTAGTTGGTGATGCCATCCAACCATCTTATCCTCTGTTGTCCCCTTTTCCTCCCACCTTCAATCTTTCCCAGCGTCAGGGTCTTTTCAGATGAATTAGCTCTTCACATCAGGTGGCCAAAGTATTGGAGTTTCAGCTTTAGCATCAGTCCTTCCAATGAACACCCAGGACTGATCTCCTTTAGGATGAACTTGTTGGATTTCCTTGCTGTCCAAGGGAGTCGCAAGAGTCTTCTCCAACACCATAGTTCTAAGTTTAGCAATGACTATTTATGACACTTATATTGTCTTCTAGACACCTTTTTAGTTTCCAATGATGAGTTCTTCAGTTTTGGGGAATCCACAAAAATAGGTGAGGAAACTGAACTCAGGTGCATTGGATGGCCATACCAAAATACCACAGACGAGGTGGCTTAAACAACCGATTTTGTCTTCTCACAGTTTGGGAGACTGGAGGTCCAGGTTCAAGGTGTG
Source organism: Ovis canadensis (assembly GCF_042477335.2). NCBI lineage: Eukaryota > Metazoa > Chordata > Mammalia > Artiodactyla > Bovidae > Ovis > Ovis canadensis. Next base: position 54,264,432 of record NC_091263.1, on the reverse strand, counting down.
GGTAGGTTTGGTTTCTCCTGAGGCCTTTGTCCTTGGCTCGCTGGCTGCTCTCTGCTCACTCTGTCCCCATACTTCTTTCATCTGTGTGCCTCTTCTCCTTATAGAGACACCAGTCCTGTTGGCTTGGGGCTCCGTTCTGATGACTGCATCCTTAATTACTTCTGTAAAGGCTCTGTCTCCAAACACTATGATGCGCTGGCTTAGGGCTTCAACTTATCAATGGTGGAAGCTAAGGCTAAGTCACATCAGTCGTGTCCGACTCTGTGCGACCCCATAGATGGCAGCCCACCAGGCTCCCCAGTCAATGGTGGAGGGGTGGCCTAATTCAGTCCTTAACCCCAGGGCAGGTTAAATGACTGGCCTGAAATTCCAGATACTGTGAATGAGAGGGAACTGGACCAAGAAGTCAGAAATTTACCAGAAACCTTCTGGGAAATGTACCAGAAGCATTGTCTTCAACTTAGTGCGAAGCAGTTACTGTTGTACTGCTGGGTGGCCTTCCTCCGATCCATTGAAGAGTTTTCTTTGTATTAAATGATTAATTCTATAGGTTAGAGCTGAGTGTAAATAAGGGCACCAAAACTGCACAGGCTATATGTGTGTCTGTATTTGGTCTGAAAGGTCCCTTTTTGATTCAATTACAAAATAACATTGTCAGATTTAACCTAGTGAGTTTTAGCATGCCATTGAGCTTTCCATGTTCTTGAATCAGTTAAACTGCTTCTGCAAGCTTGCCTAAAATGGAGTTCAACTGTGGTATTCTGGCCTGCGTGGTGATTAAAACCAGGCTTTTCCTTTAAAACTCTACATAGGAGTTTATAACTGCAAATCCCTTAAGTAAAGATGATCCTTTAAGTAAAGTAATATACTTAAATATGCTGATATGGACTAAAACTTTTGAGGCCAACCAAGTTAGAAAGACTTTTTAAAAATAGCTGACCAAGTTTTATTTCAATAGCATCATCATATTTTATATCACGTGACTGGTCCAAAAAATGAGAAATTGAGTATTCTTATGATTCTCCCTAAGGTTTTTCTTTTTCATTTGCTTTCTTCTGCTAAAACTGTCATTCGGAATTAGTTTTTGTCTTGTGTTTCTGTAAATAAAATTGATAGCGTGTTATTAGTGTCTTTGTTTCCAGAAATCTGAGAGATTGCTTTTAAAAGGGAGCTATAGAAAACCTTAAGCTTTTCATGCTTAATGCTTAATGGGCTGGTCTTTTAAAAGTGAACAATAGTGTGAAGTTAGCACATATTAATTAAAATGTCTGAAAGACTAGTGCTTTATGAATTCAATAAAGACAGAGAGAAGGATGCAGGTTTCTGATTTATGTGTTCCTACCAGAGAATTTTTAATGTAAGCAGATCTAAAACCAAGAAGGTCTATCTCTTGTATAAGATAATAACTTTCATTTACAGGTTTTAAAAAGCTGAATTGTGATACAAAACATCATTATAAAGAGAAATAGGATTTTTTTGTTTCACAGGAAACTGTCCTTTTTATTAGTGGCAGGTGAAGCTTACCTGATGTGTTAACTATATTACATAGCTCTTGAGTTGATTATAGCTGAAAAATATTTGCAGTTCAATAGATCCAAGTTTGGCCTCTATAAAATGAAAGTCAGCCTCTTATTTCAGATGCCTTGGGCATGAGGATATTTTCCAGTTTCTTTAAAAATGTCCAGCTGCTCATGGAAGCCTCAGATCAGCATGGAAGATAAATGCAAAAACAAACTTAAGTAAAACAGTAAATATTCTTCAGCTGCCAGAAAGAGTGGAATTTCTAGGGTGTACCAGCTCCAAGAACTTTGGCCCAAAATGTAAACTGAGCTTGATCGAGTTGGGGCTTGAACTGAAAAGATAGGAATTTGCTTAATACAACTTTATAGAAGCAACATTACTTTTCTCATTTGAAACAACACCTTGAAAATATTTTTGATGACGTTTAAGGTTAGAGGTAATGAGTGCTCAATATAGAGAAGTGGAAAAGAAAGATATATAGAGAAATAAAAAATGCCGATGAATTTTATTAAGGAAAAAGAAATGCTTTTGCCAATTTGTGGATTTTTTTTGCAGCAGCCTTTTCCTACCAGGTACTCTTTCAGCTCTCGTCCTCCGACTCTTACATTTTCTTCATTATAAAATCACCCTTCTCAAACATTTGGTTTGTTTTGTAGTCCTAATGCGTCTTAGAGTTGTGTGTATTTTATGTGGTGCTATTTCTTTTTTCTCCCCCAAAAAGCTGCTATTAAAACGACTGAATTTCAGAATTCATGGAGTCTTGGAATTTAGGGAACAGAGCACACATATATTTATAGCCACACTTAAAATTTATATGCACGTATATATTTCAATGTGTCCTGCATTTTTATCCCTTGATATTGTGTATGTGCATTCCCTAGTAGTAGTAAGGTCTTACCAACACTTTTAACAGCTCAGCATTATTACTTTGTATGATTGTGCATACAGTGATAAGATTCTGCTTTAGTCATTTAGGTTGCTTTTATAAAAGGTTAGACTTTTAAATGTAATTATTTTCTTAAGGATGTTCTTTGTGAATTCTCTGTCTAATCCATGAACTGTTGCGTTGGCATTCTTCCAGGTACTGAATCTTTAAAGTTTAAAATACTAGAGGTTGTAAACTCGTGCTTCATATTTTAGGGCAACAAAAAATTAGATTTTCATCTCTTAAACTAAGTAATTTAGTAAGTACGTAACGAGGACTATTGCTTTTTATTATAAATAATGTCAGAATGTGAATTGTGTACCTATTTTTTGCTGTGGTCATGCTGATAAACGTAGGATAAAGAATCTTTTATTGAGTAAAGAATTATTAATTGCATAGTGCTGTCCCAGACACTTTGTAGGTGTGAGTGAATGAGAGAGTTATTTATTTTTTTTCATTGCCATTGGAGAAGGGAAGAATGGTATTGAGATAAAGAATATGTTAGTAAACAGATATAGAAGATACAGATAATTTCAGATGGATGTTTCTGTTTTTTTTCTTTTTTTTTTTTTAGGATACCTTTTATCTGTCCATTGAGCAGTTCGCTGAGTAAAACAAATAGGAAAATATTAAAAAACATCCACTCATGCATTGCGACTGTTTAGAAGCTAAAACAAAAAACCTTAAAGAGGTATTTTATGTGTCTATAAGATAATGCCATTATATTAAGGAGACAAAAGGAGAAGAGGGAGGCAGAGGATAAGATAGTTAGGTAGCATCACCAACTCAATGGATATGAACTTGAGCAAACTCTGAGAGAGATTGGAGGACAAGGAGACCTGGCATGCTGCAGTCCATGGGATTGTAAAGAGTTGGATATGACCTAGCAACTGAACAATGACAACAACAACTTTTCTTTGTTTTTGCAAGTCAGCTGCTGGTTGAATGGACATGAGTTAAAATGAAAACTTCCAGTGCGTGTTCTGGGAGGATAAATTAAGATAGTTGCTTCCTCTATAGTAATTTTAGTTTAATGGAGTTTCTTTCTTTCAAAAGAAAAAAGAAAAAAATCTGTCTTGTAGATATAAAGCCATTACTGAGACTAATGAGGCATTGAACTACAGGGTAGACTCTATTTTAAACCTTTTTATTGATTCCTTTTGACTATCAAGTTAAAGGAGATGTGATTAAACTTAGCCCTCTTCACCACCACCCTCTTGCCCCCAAGATGTGTTTTCATGCTTAGGGAGTGACACCAAGAGAAGAACAGTTGTGTGTTTCCATCCACTGGCAGTTTGCTAAGTGAAATTAAGAGACTGCTGTGGAGTAGTGAAGCTTTTTGGGTACCAGTAGCCCCGTAACCAAAGGACCAGCGTGGATGTGTGACATGGGGAAGGGAACTAACTCATTGTGGGTGGGACGCTCACTTTTCTTGCAGCTTCAGTGTGAGATTGACTTAGGAGCCATGGTCTACTTGAAAAGCTACTCTGAGGTCCTGGGGACAGCAGCAGCCAGAGCCCCGGGGAAATTCTAGAGGCATAGTTGCAGTGGGTCAAGTATTTTTTGTAGAATCAAGGAAGGCAAGTGTGGACTGCCAACAGAGTCAAAGCCAAAAAGAGTTTAGCTAGGTGGAGGGGAAGGGGGTGTCAGAGTCTGCAGGAAGGGTAGGACCAACAGTGAGCCTTTTGGGATGCTCAGAAATAGGCTGACTGCTTGCCAGGCTGGTGGTTTAGGAGCCTGGCCTAAGTGTCCAGTGTCAGGGTGGACAGAGGCATCAGTGGAAGACAGGGTAGATTGGGAACCCACATATTGGATTTCTTAAAATTAAAGCTAAAAATTAACGTGTGAATTCTACGCAATCCCAGTGAAAGTACCACCATGACTTTTTATACAGATTGGCAGCCTATTCTAAAATTCATTGGAAACACATGGAATCAGAATAGCCAAAACACATTTGAAAAGGAAGAAGAGTTAGAGGACTCAAACTACTTGATTTCAAAACTCTGTGTAATGATTCAGTGATTAAGGCAGTGAGGCGCACAAAAACCTTATTGAGACTGTTACGCAATTGGTAAAAACCGGATACATCAACTGGTGAGTAGAAACTTCGTGGTGTATTCATACGGAGAAATTCAGCTCAGCAGTAGAAAGGACCATGCTGTGAACACACGCAACAGCATGAATCTCAGAAACATCACGTGTGTGAAAGGAGCCAGATGTAAAAGACAGTATACTTCATGGTTCCCCTTTATAGAATTCTAGAATAATGGAAATCATTATTATAATGGAAATCATTTGGGTAGTGTGCAGGTGTTAGGGAGAGAATTGACCACAAAGGCATTAGAACAGATTGGGTTATGGAAATGTCTAACTTGATTGTGCTGCTGCTTATACAATTGCCTTTTCTATTAAATAATCAAATTGTACCCTTAAAGGGGTGAATCTTATTTTATATAAATTATCCTTAAGTTGATATCAAATGAAAACGAGAGGTAGACAGACTTCCAAACTTTCCTCTTTGAATTTATCCCTGAAAGGAGGGTTTGGAAAAATGTTTCTTTGAATAGCTGTAAATTATTGATTTTCTAAGCTATCCATGGTATGAACGTAAACTGCAAAGTTGTTGTACTTTTCCTGCGATTTGTGGCCTTTTAGTGCCTGGAATTAATAACTTTGGGAACTTTTTTTTTTTTTCCTAAGAAACATTCAACGTTTAGGTGATTTTCTGCTTCAGTACCTGGGGTATCAGGTGTTAGCGTCAACTAATAATGTATTTCACTGTAGCTCTGTTAGAGATTTTAGAGTAGTAAAGGCAAAATCGTTTCTAGTCAATGGAATCCTGCCGATGAAAGAAATACTTTTGGTTTGGTAATAAAAAAGAGGAAAATTGCCTTGGGGATAGATCTCATGGATTTGGGGAGGACTGAACAATTTGGGAACTGCCAAAGTTATTAAAATATCTTACATACAAGCACAATCAGCAGTTCAGCTTCTTCACCAAAACATTTCAGTTACTTTTCCCTACTGTAAGTTGTCTCAAAATACTCCCCGAAGGTAAATACTATCTCATATTCATGTATAATTCTCTCAGTTCCCATTTGTACATGGGGCTGTTCTAGGCCCTGCATGTATGTTTTGTTTATCTATTAGCTATTGCTTTGTCAGTACTAAATATAGACTATACTTTTTATAATGAGATTGCTTCATATTTATTTTCCTTCTTTCAAATTGCTTAATGGTGCATGAGCTGTACATTTAACCTAGCCATTTCCAAACATTGGTGATAATGAAGGAATTGGAGGCTTATCGAAGTTTAAATGGACACATGCTGCCAAACTGGGTTTTCTTTGCAGATTAATTCAACATGAAACTGGTATAAAAGAGACTTTTACTCTAAAATGGAGAAGTGTTCTAAATTGTGCTGGAGGGACAGAGTCATAAGAAAGATTTCTTTACATTTCATTTCATGGAATATAACTTAGATTTCCATTTGCATTGCAAAAGCTTGAGTATATCTTAATACAGCAGTGGTTCTAACAGGTTGTTCTATCATCCACAGACTAAAATTTGTTTTTAATGCATGCAAAGTTAGTCTTTCAAGTCTTGGTTCTCATGAACATGCTCAGGCTCCTCCTGTCTTGTAGCTCAGCTTCCCCCTCTAGCTTGGAGCATTGTAGAGGCCAGTTCAAGAAGCTGTGCACATCACATTTGCTTTCTATCATGCACATAGGTCAGTACTAATGAAGGAGTTTGGGAAATGCACTCGATTTGGATCCACAGGAAGAAAAGGAAACCAGGTTTATTGTAGCAGTGGATGTCTCTGCAGCATTTAAGTCAGTGCCCAGCACACACTAACATAAATTGGGTTGCTTTAATGAGGACCCTGAGTATATTGCCTCTCTGGCTCTGGAATAAAAGTGACACAGAACGAAGGTAGATTTGGACCGTTTTCCCTTGAGTACATTTCTGGTACCGACAACAGTCAAGCATGAAGATTGAGCCAAGGAATGCTGCTCACCAGGCTGGTGCTAGGAAAGATTGAGGGCAGGAGCAGAAGGGGGTGATGGAGGATGAGATAGTTGGATGGCATCAGTGGCTCAGGGGACATGAATTTGAGCAAATATGGGAGATGATGAAGGTCAGGGAGGCCTGGCATGCTGTAGTCTATGGGGGTCACAGAGTCGGATAGGACTTAGCGATTGAATGACAACAACAGGCTGGTGAGAGAAGGTACAGGTGTATCTGTGTGTATGTTTGCATGTATGTGCTGCAGAGAATCTACTTCCTTGAAGCATGTGGCACTCTCTCTAGAAACAGTAAGAAATTTTACTGCTGGCAAGTGATGAACGCACACAGACTTGATGAACGTTTGGAGGGGCAGGTTGCTAACCTTGACTTATTTGAATTAAATGTGGCATAGAGTGTGATAGCATACTTAAAGACAGGCTTATTTATCTCTTGTCCTGTTCAATAGTACATTGTTTTCTGCACCACATTTGTCCAGAAAATTTAGAAACCACAATCCCATAAACAAAACATTAAACCTTTCATTGTTGGTTCACCCAGGGAATTCCATTCACAAGCATCACGGGATTGGATGGTGACCCAGGTTCTCTTGTTGTATGCTCCCACCATTTATACTGAGGATTGTTACATAGTATTTTGCCTAAAATTCTTAACTCTTAGGGCTCTGGTACAAAAATCTATATATTTCCTGTTTGTTTTACATCCTTTTATTGGTTAAATGATGTGTTAGGTGTGCCAGATCCAATGTAGAACATACTTATTGTTGTTGTTTAGTCACTAAGTCATGTTTGAGTTTTGTGATGCTGTGGACTGTAGCCCGCCAGACTCCTCTTTCCATGGGATTTCCCAGGCAAGAATACTGGAGTGGGTTGCCACTTCCTTCCTGGCCCTCAGATTGAACCTTGTCTCTAGTGTTGGCAGGTGGATTCTTTACCACTGAGTCACCTGTAAACCCTAGGACATATTTCACAGAAGAATAAAAATAATCATTTGTCATTTATCAGAAGTTTAAATTTAACTGGTCATGTGTATTTTATTTGCTAAACCTGGCAAACTAGTTTCATCATATGATTTAAAAACAGATTTTAAGTGCTTTGACACTTTGGGGATAACTGAATTAAATATTGCAATACTGACATGTTAAGACTGTATAAACTTGGATAAGCCTGTATCTCATTTGTTTCTTTGTTCCTAATTGTACTGCAATGCCTATCACGTAGTAGGTGCTCAATATCCATTTCTTTTTTTAGAAATCATTTATTTTAATCGGAGGAGGATTACAGTATTGTGATGGTTTTGTGATCCATCAGCATGACTGATTAAGGAAAAAGTCCTTCATTCGTTTCTTTCTCTGAGGTTTCTAACACCTTCTCTGGTAGCCTGTTTTAATCGCCTTGTGGGTGGAGGTTGTTTCATATTGTTTTTATTTGTTTTCAACTGTATGAGTGATTTGAAAGGCACCTCTGTACATAATGCACAGGGACTGCATGAAAGAAGTTGCCAGTCAAGGGTTTTTAGTGGATGCATAACCACTGAGAGGGGATTTTTTTGGGAGAGCAGCTTGTGATTACCATGTGGAAGTGTAACACAGAGAATGTTAGACTATAGATGTGAACAGAAAACCTAACAGTGAGGACGATTAAACTGCGGGGTGGCCTCACAAGGCAAACTGCGGAGACTGTTGCTTTAGTCAGTTGGAGGCGCTGCCTCCAACTGGGAAGCTGTCTATTGATCTTATTATCTGGGGACTTGAAATAGGGTTTCAATTTTCCCCTTGAAAAGCCATGATGTTGTTTATTTTTTTTTTTAAATCACATGCTTCATCTTCAAACTCTCATGCAAAAACCATTACTTGAGCTAAACCTTTCTTGCTAGAAATATCTTCAAGGAACACACTTGGCATAAGGATGTGTATTATAGAAGGTTAGAAAAAAAAAGTGTTTTGGTGCTCTGTATTAAATGGCAGGGGCTCTTGGCAAGGCGAATGCCTTTGGAACCTATGAAAAACTTCATATAATATAGTCTTTTCTATTCTTTTTTACTGGTAAATTAGTGTATGTATTAATAGGTTGTATGAAATCATATGGCAGCCTGGTTCAGGGAGAGGGTTTGGGGATCCTAGCAGATGTGAGTTGAGAACTATTCTTTCGTTTTGTAACCTGAAGCAAACCGTTTAACCTTTGAAAGCCTCGGTTTGCTCATCTACTAAAGTAGGGACAATAATAGAAGTTAATGAAATTGAAGGAAGTCTGTATAATGCCGTACTAACTTCAGTGTCGAACATCTGAGAAATGCTGTAAAATTTTCAATTGCCATGTTTTATTTATGCACATACTGTTCAAGAGATAATTATTGTTACATTGTTTAAGACCCAAAACTCCAAAAGCAAATGATTAATCCTTATAATAGCAATTAATATCTGAGTGATGCATTATCTTCCCATAAGAAACAGCTAGGAATACAGTCCTCAATGTAGCTGTTGTGTGTTCCAGGACAGTTTCAGAAGTTAAAGTGTGATGGAAGCAGCTGCTGTATCAGTGCAAGACATGGGCTTGTGTGAAGTAAGAAAATGCCACGTGTTAAATCAAGTCCTAACTTACAGGATCTGTGTCTTTGGACAAAGTGCACGTATTTACCCTCTGTAAAGTTGAAAGTGAAAGTCGCTTAGTTGGGTCTGACTCTTTGCAACCCCATGGACTGGACAGTCCATGGAATTCTCCAGGCCAGAATACTGGAGTGGGTAGCCTTTCCCTTCTCCAGGGGTTCTTTGGAACCCAGGGATCGAATCCAGGTCTCCTGCATTGCAGGTAGATTCTTGCCCAGCTGAACCACAAGGGAAGCCCGACTCTAAAGTTAGGCTTGGGTAACTGGTGGTGACGGTACCTCCTATGCACTGAGCTTCACACAGTGCCTGGAATACAGTAAGCCACGCATGAGGTGAGTACAGTGAAAGAGAGGAAATATTCTGGGCCTATCCTGTCCAATACAGTAGACCTAGTCACAAGTGACACGAATTAGAATGAAATAAAAGTAAGATCCTCAGAAAACCATAATTTGAAAAGACACATATATCCCAGTGTTTATTGCAGCACTATTTACAATAGCCAGTACATGGAAGCAACCTAAATGTCTATCAGCAGAGGAATGGATAAAGAAGATGTTGTACCTATATACAATGAAATATTACTCAGCTGTAAAAAAAAGAAGATAGCGCCAGTTGTAGCAACATGGATGGACCTAGAGATGATCATACTGAGTGAAGTAAATCAGACATGGAAAGACAAATATCATATGCTATCCCTTATATGTGGAATCTAACATAAAGAGTACAAATTTACAAAACAGAAATAGAGATACAGATGTAGAAAGCAAACTTACGGTTACCAGGAGGTAAGCAAGGGGGAGGGATAAATTGGGAGATTGGCACTGACATATTATGCACGACTATATATAAAATAGGTAGCTATTATTGATAGTAAGAGCCCACTGTATAGCACAGGAAACTGTACTCAGTACTCTGAAATGACCTATATGGCAAAAGAATAAAAAACCGAGTGTGTGTATGTATGTGTGATTCACTTTGCTGTCCAGTAGAAACTAACTTTGTAACAACATTGTAAATCAACTATACTCCAACAAAACTTAAAAAATAAAAAAAGATCCTCAGACTTTTGGTTTGGATTGCATTCTCTCCAGATTTATGTGTTGGGGTCCTACTTAACATCTCAAATGTACTTATTTGCAATAGTCATTGCAGGTGTAATTAGTTAAAATGAGATTATAATAGAATAGGATAGCCCTTAGTGCAGTGTGACTAGCTTCCTTATAAAAAAGAGGGATTTGGACACAAATGTATACATAGTGAGAATGCACGTGAACTTGAAGGCAGAAATTAGGGTGCTGCTTCTACAAGGCAAGCAACACTGAAGATGGCCTACACACCACTGGGAGCTAGGAGAGGTGCCTGGGAGAGCTTCTCCTCACAGACCTCATGAGGAATCCACCCTGTTTGCTCCTTGATTTCAGACTTCTAGCTTCCAGAATCCTGAGGCAGTGAATTTTAGTTTCTTAAGCCAACTACTTTTTGTTGTTGTTGTTGGATCATGATTGCTTTACAATGTTGCCCTTTGTTTCTGCTGTATAACACAGTGAATCAGCTGTAGGTCTGCATACATGCCTTCTCTCCAGGCTTCCCTCCCGCCCGTCCAAGTCATCGCGGAGGTGGAGGTGAGCTGCCTGTGCTGTATGGCCGCCTCCCGCTCGGCATCTGTTCACAGGTGGTAGTGGATATATGTCACTGCTACTTTTCCATTTTTCCCATGCCCCACTTCTCCCTCTGTGTTCACATGTCCACGGTTTTCTTTCTACCTCTGCATCTCTGTTCCAGCTCTGCAAACAGATTCATCTGTATCATTTTTCTAGAGTCTGTATATATGCTTAATGTGCAGTAAGACCACCTACTTTGTGATACCTTGCTACACTTGTCTCACTTGCCACTTCCAAGCACTGAGTAGGCACATGTGCCTACTGTATTGGATGGTGGAGACACCGAGCATTGCTGTCCTTATTGAAAGCACTCTTGGATAATACTCTTCAGGGGATTCCATGCTGTTCATATTTTAAGCAAAAAAAAAAAAAAAAAGTATGAAAGGTTGAATGAGTTATATGAAGTATGTTCCTTGTGCTAAAATTCAGGACAAAGCACGTGAGTGATGTAAAAGGTAAAAAAAAAAAAAATTCTTCTTAAATATGTGCTGGTCAGACAGCCAAGTATTCATGGGGACTTCCTGTTCTGGGGGAGATGGAGAAACCGGCCAAGGCAGCCTTGTCTTCTGTGCAGGATGAATTTCTGATTCTGCTTCCCTGGTTAAACTCTTACATAATTGCATTCTATATATAGAGCTTTCCTTTGTATCCAGCTCTATTTTCCCCCCTTGTTTTCTTCTGCAACTATATAAGTGTTTGCAAGATGCTTTGCATCTCTCTGTCCCCTGTTCCCCCAACCAATGAACTGTAAATAGGGCTTTCCGTCTCCCTGTCCTCCCCGCTCTCCAATCCTCCCATGAGCTGTAAATAGACAGGACAGATGAGGGTTTGCTGCTCCAGTTTTCTAAGTGCTTCACCATGTGGAAGGGTCACGGAGTCCTTCCTAGTTCCCAGCCATGGCTGGGACATACTGTGAAATGCTCATAGCCCCTTTACTTTGGCTGTAGAGTGAGTGCCTGAGAACCTGTCTGGGGATGGGGCTGGCAGGGAAAAGCCTCCTTGGAGCAGAGGTGAAAACTTCCCTGTGGGTGCTGCCCTTCATCCTGGAGGGGATGTGAATTGGCTGGCAGTGGTTGTGACCTCTGGTGGGGTAGAGTCACCATCCTTTCTGCAGTCCGTGCCCTCTTTTCAGGAGGTTATACCTTGGATGCTGGGAGAGTGCTGAAGGTCCTTGATCCAGGGAAAACAGTTTGTGTACCTGATCTCCCACCTGCTCCTTTCGACCCTGAAATGCCTCCTTTGGGAAACTTGGCCTTCAGTGAGTCAAGTGAGGAAGAGGCTGAGAAATGTTTGCATTTTTTTACCTTTTCAAGTTAAGGAAGGTCTTTTGAAAGTGAGGTGATACTTCAGTGTATTTTTAATATCTCTTTTATAACAACTAATGTCTTGAAAAATTATTTTGTCTTTTCATATTCGATTTGTTATTTCAGACCACTTTTCTCATAAGTTTTGTTAAGTTGAAGTCATTGCTATAATGAATATGGAATGCAAAGTAACACCCTTCCCTAAATAGCTGAGTATTCTCTTTCTTGGGTTGTTTTATACTCAATCTAATATTCTATTTATGGGAAAAAAAGTGTGTGTGTGTGTTATAAAACCATCATCATGCCATAGTGTGTGCCAGGCATTCTGCTCAGCTCAAGGCATTCATTTTAACCTTTAGCAATAAATCTTCTAAAGAGGCAGCTGTAATAATTACCTTAAAACCAAGATGAGGAAACTGACATTTAGGGAAGTCTCATAACAGATAATAGGGCTTCCCCAGTGGCTCAGTGGTAAAGAACCCTCCTGCAATACAGGAGATGTGGGTTCGATCCCTGGATCTGAAAGATTCCCCTGGAGGAGGGCATGGTAGCCCACTCCAGTATTCTTGCCTGGAGAACACATGGACAGAGGAACCTGGCGAGCTACAGTTCATAGGGTTGCAAAGAGTTGGACATGAGTGAAGCAAGTGAGCACGCGTATACACATAACAGATCCACCCGCTGGCGATCAGCAGAAAGCTTATCTGACATCACAGCACAGCACCACCGCCACCCACCTCCCACCAGAGAGCTTGTGAACAAGCAACTCCATTAAGTATTGTTCAATTAAAAATTATGTTTGTTCTTGGAGTCTTTGGAGTACATGGGGACCTTTTGCAGTCGGGACAAGCCCATTTCCTTTCTCAGTGGGAAACACTCCAAGTATTCCTCTTGAAACAAAAAACGCCAAGGATTATTTTTGCAGACTTCTGTAGAGTGGTTTTTGGACAACACCCTGGAACAGGAAACCACAGTTTCTCCTAAATTTGTACAGGATGGAAATAGATAACATTCTTTAGAAAACCACTGCCACAATTAGTGCTTTCAAATCAGCATAATGGTGGACGGTTCAGTTTATACATTTCTTACCTGAATAAAGTATTGGAACCTGCTGCATGAGAAATCCATGAATATTTTTCCAGAGCCTTATTTTATTAACTGGAAATGCAGCAAAAAGATAGGGGTAGTTGAGGGAAAGGAGTGTGGTATGATTTAAACTATTTGAAAGCTTTCCCTGGAAAATGGATTTGAAATAGAACAGGACGCAGTAGCATAACTGATGAGAACACAATTTGCTGTGACTTTCCTAATGCCCAGAAGCTGCTTATTGTTATTGAAAAGAATGAATGAACTCGATGCAATAGGAGGCCATGATGTGTGAGGGACATTTACACATTAAGCAAAGAAAAAAATGACTGTCTTTAGACACTGAATTTTTTTTTTAAACGAAGATACAGTGGCCAAAACTCTGCATGAAACATATGGTTGGTATACTCAGGCTTCCCTGGTGGCTCAGCAGTAAAGAATACACCTACAATGTAGGAGACATGGTTCGATCCCTGGTTTGGGAAAATCCCCTGAAGGAGGACATGGCAATCCGCTCCAGTATTCTTGCCTAGGAAATCCTATGGACAGAGGAGCCTGGTGGCTTATAGTCCACGGGGATCACACAGTCAGACACACCTTAGCAGCTCAACAGCAACAGCAAGGTATACCCGTGACAACTCCAGAAGTATTGGGGTTACTTAACTATCTAACCCCAAGTCTTCATGCCTAGAGTTATCTTTCCATAGTGGTTGAAACTCCTTTTACATTTTGAGTCTGTTTCTGCAAAGTTCTGATAGCTGAATTGAGCTTTTTCAGATTACTATACTTTTCTGATTATTTTTAATTGTTGTAAGCAACACATGGTTATATACTACTGACAAGAATGGAAATGATTTGCACATACTTCATTGCTTGATTCTTTCCCTAATTCCAGGCCTCCCTTTTTGTCCTTCCTCTGAAAAGCTATCAGTTTTGTAAATACTGCTGTTTTGCTTTTAATGTGTTATTTGAATGTCTTCATATCTCTTTGGGAAATATTTAATATCTTTTTTTCTTTTAGCTGTGGCAGGTGTAATCTGTATGATTCTGTGTATGGTTGTGTAAATATTACGCTTTTAAAATCTTTCCCCCCTGTTTGTGCCTTTCATTTTTGTCCACATTGGTTCATATTTGTTTGCTTCATGTTTTATACTGCTCCATAGGTATTTCCTTACTGTGGCTATTTCCTCGTGGTTTATTTGCTTATCCATTGCTTGATGTTTACATTGTTTCTATTTTATTGACATTAAGAAAGAAAATTGACTGAACATCTGTCTACCCTTCCCCCTTATACACATGTGCTATTTTTGGGGGGAGGCACATTTAAAATTTAAGTAAACACTGCAAAAAGGAGACCACCACCTTTCAGCAATTTGGGGGGACTGTTTGCAAAGTGAAATGTGCCTTTGTGTGAAATAGGATGCATTTAAAAGTGGATCTCGGTTTTGCTTCCCTGTAAGATGCCTGATAATGGAAGTGCCCATGGGTGACTGCCGCTAGGTTTCTTAAGAGTGGACAGCATCTGTGAGCTCAGGTCCATGTTAGGTGGGCTTTTCACAGCGCAGACGGTTCCTCTCGCTCTTTCTGCTGCTCAGTGAGTGCAGTGCCCTGGCTGCTGCCCATCTGCTCCATGCTGCCGCCACTGTGTCCACAGATAACAGAAAATTAACTTGGGCTGCATCGGTCAGTATTGCAAGCAACAGAAGTCTACTCTGGCTAAACTTAAAGATGGGCTTTATTGCAAAAAGGTAGGGGTCCTGGTGAAAATTCTGGCAAGGTGAAAAAGTCCCTCAAAAAGTAATTATTTGGGGGGATGAATCTGCTCTAGACTTACTCGCAATGTCTGTGTCTAAAAGACATTGGTTACATGATGGGCCTAGTGTAGGAGGTGTATATCCTGCTTGCATGGTCCATCAAGAGAAGACCTAGCTGGGGGAAAAAAAGTTAAAGCAGAAGGAAATCCATCTACTTTGAGCAAAAGGCAGAGAAGACAGATGCTCGGTGGCCAGAAAACATACTATCTGCTGCCATTGAATACCTTGACAAATATATTTTATAGCTTATGTTATCAAAATTCAGTTTTCACATATAATACTTGTTTACTTGCATAGCTGGGGAACTGCTTGTTTGAAATAAACACTTTCAAAGAATTAGACTAAGATGAAGTGCATGTAACACATTTGAGTTTTTAAATGACTGAGAACTGGCGTTAAGTGGCTTGGAATTATTAGGCTCTTTTTGATGGATCTGTGATTCTTTATTTAAAATGATAGAAAACAAATGTTCTGATTGGGATTCTGGTAGAGCTAGCATGCTCAGTTTATTCTTTTCTTTTGTCCTTTGATGGCATGATTTTGAAAGTAAAAAAATTAGAAAGTATGGTTAAGAAATAATAATTTTAAATTGGAGCCACTTGATTGTCTCCTATTTTATGATTGTGATTATGTAGATAGGATGACCCTCAGAAATGGTGAGGTAATAAATGTTAGTGCTTTGAAGTTACGAAGTTTTCAGGTAGTTTGTTAAATAACACTTGGTAGTGAATGTGGTACTGACATAATTGAGGCTATACTCTTGGTTGACGGGAACATTTCTGATGATTTTGGGACTCGATTTTAGAGAGTTTAACAAAACCATCTGTGTTAACAGCCTTCTTTCTAAGATGTTTAAAAGAAATACTAAATATTCTGTTTTCTCTCTCTGCCGCCACCATTTCCTAAAAACTAACCTTTGAAAAGGAGCATTTTACATGTTGTCCACTGTGCTTTTCCAAGAGTTCTGACTTTCTCTTGTTCTGGTCAGTTCCAAAGGACTGTCCTGAGGATTATTTTGACCTTTCTTGAGGGTCAGTCTTGGTGGATTTTCTTCCAAGCATGCTGTACAGAGAGTAGAAGATGGGGCCAGAACCGTGGATAACAGTTTAAAAACTAAATTGCTCTGTGTGTGTGTGTGTGTGTGTGTGTGTGTGTGTGTGTGTGTGTGTTTCTTAGTTGCCCTACTAGGAGGACTGTACTAGTGTGCTATGTATTATATGTGTGTGTGTGTGCTTATATATGTATACACACAGACATGTATGGCATTAACAATGTGTAGGCTTATCAAGAGCTATTCTTAGTGGACAGACATTGGTAAGACATAAACCGGTCTTTTCTGTATATAAGCATTTCCAGTGGGCAGTACTTACCTGAGGTTTAAACCAGGTGCCAGGTCAGAGTATTACTCTATGGAGAACCACATATCCTAACAATCTATGATGAGGAATGTGTAGAGAAGGGGAAAAATGTCAGAGCAGTGGAGAGGGACTTGCTATATTTCTGGTTTCCAAGAAGAGCTGAAGGTATATCGGCTTTAGTGGTTAGTTGCTTGTTCATGTCCGAGTCTTTGTGACCCCATGGGCTGTAGCCCATCAGGCTTTTCTGTCCATGGAATTCTCCAGGCAAGGAAACTGGAGAAGGGTTCCCATTCCCTTCTCCAGGCGATCTTCCCAACCCAATGATCAAACCCAGGTCTCCTGCATTCTAAGCAGATTATTTAGCGTCTGAGCCACCAGGGAAGCCCATATCTACCTTCTGTATATCTTACACTTTTAAGATTATAAGATACTCCATTTGTTTTAGTCTTTCCCCATCCTTGCTGCGAATCAAATATTTGCATTAACTTTTCTAGTGAAGCTGGAGAGCTACTGGTTTATAGAGGTATGGGTTTCCTTTTTTAAAGATGGCTATGATTTAGCTTTTTCTTATTTTCATTTCATTGGAAGGAGAGCACAGTTACTGTACGGTTCTCATGTTTGGTAACAAGGCTTTCCTTGTCCATGTTGTGCCCAGACCCATGTTTAGGGCCCTAAAAAGACTGCTAAACTCTCTGGTCCGTACTGACATGAGCACCTAGGGGATGACAGTAGTAAGATGAAAAGCTTTCACCAGTGGACAGCTGGACTGTTTCTATTGTTCTTCTCTGCTGGGTTTTTGTTCCCTCCTCCCCCCGCTCCCCACTGGACTTCTGAGATTCATGGATTTTATGATCATGTTGTTGCAACTTATACACATGAGTCTTTTGAAGTTAACTTCTTCCCTGTTTTCATGGTATAGATGGAGATGCTCTCGTCTTTCTAAAAACGACAGAATCTTGCCCAGGCCTGGTGGTTTTCAGAGTGTATCCTAGAATGCTCTGACTCTTTGGAGTCTTATAGAATTTTACTTCCTTTGTTTTGGTTTTCTATTTACAACTTCAAAACTCAGTTTGAAATAGCTATAAGAAGTTCGTGTTAAAGTAGACCTGAGAGTTCTGTAATGTTTTACTCAGGGAACTACAGTACTTATGACAGGCGAGACCTTTTAAAAGCAAAGAACATACAGAATTATAATAATTTCTTTTACTTCTCACGTTCTTGGTTTGAATAGTGCTTCAAGCCTCACAAAGGGATCTTGCTGAGGTTAAAAGCCTTGGGTTGTTTGAACAGTGTCTGGCAGGGGGTTCGTAGAGAACCTGGGGCAGAATTGACAAGTATTAAACCAAAGAAGGTGTGGGGGGAGACACTTACTGGATCTTCGGGTGTTATAGAGCCTGGGGTTGGGCTTACTGTGAGTTATAGGTAAGCAAATATCTAAATATCCTTCTGGGCTCACCTGGGTTTCCACCTCTTTCTGCTCCTAGAAGAACTTACAAAGTTCCTTTCCTCCCGTAACTGTTTCCTTGGTTGCTTCAATATCTGCTGGTGGAGGTTCTAGTGACCACAGTCTCTCTACTTCCACAGAACTTGAAGATCAAGAATTTTTAAACTGTGGAAATTCCATTCCTTGATAGTCTAACGGTTAGGACTACATGCTTTCGTTGAGGGTGTAGGTTCAATCCCTGGTCAGGGAACTAAGATTCTGCAAGCTATGTTGTGCACTGCACCCCCCCACCCCAAATACTTAGAAGAGTTTTTAAATTGAAAAATACATAGAACATAAAATTTACCATTTAAACAATTTAAAATTGTGCAGGTTAGGGGCTTAGTTCGTTCATGGTGTGGTACAGCCAGCACCATTATCTAGTTCCAGAACTTTTTCATCACCACAAATGAAAACTGCGTACCTATTAAGCATTCATTCTCCATTTCCTCCTCCCCCCAGCTCCTGCCAGCCACTGACTGACTTTTCAAGAATTGTTGAAGGTGATTGAAAATTAAAAACATTCATCTTTTTAAGCTACAGCATAAGAACTGGCCCAAAGAACAAATCTGAAGTGAATCCCACAGTGTGACCCACAATTTCAGTTTTCTTTTTACCATTCTTCTTGTGCCGCCCCATTCTCAGTGCTAAACATTTTGGAATGTGTTTTCACAGTGTTTTTTTTTTTTTTAATAGCCTGCACACACATGTATTCACATATCTTTGATTCATTTCCTTATTGCTTATGAATATGGAATTGTAGTATACACATTTCTCTGCAGCTATCTTTATATAGGGGCTTCCCTGGTGGTTCAGACAGTAAAGAATCAGCCAGCAACATGGGAGACCTGACTTCGATCCCTGGGTTTGGAAGATCCCCAGGAAGAAGGCATGGCAACCCACTCCGGTTTTCTTGCCTGAAGCACGCCCATGGACAGAGGAGCCTGGCCGCAGTCCATGGGGTCACAAAGAGCCAGACACAACTGAGTGACTGAGCACAGCAGCATATATATATTATGAACATCTCTCCAGTCTGTTGCGAGCAGCTTTAACTCATTCACTTTGCAGCTCTGTAATATTTCATAGTTTGGATCATCCATAAATTACTCAATCATGCTGCTCTTCGTGGCCTTTTGAAGATTCAGTAATTAATTTAAAGAAAGTCTTGTGAGAAGGGCTGGGCAATTGCAATTAGCCCTTTTTGTATATAAAGAGACTAAACCTCAGAGAGAGATTAAATTATTTATCTTAAGTCACAGACATATTACTACAGACATATTACTGCTCTATGACGTGATTACTCAAAGTAAGGTCTTAAGAATCTAATTCCAGTGAGTTTTCTCCATAATTGCATGCTGTTCCTTTATTTTTTTGAAGGTAATGCCTGTTTCCATTGGACATTTATTTTCTGGTGAATTCCCATCCTACTCTCCTATTCTTCTGTGTGTCTAATCTTTCTTCTTTATCGGCATAGCCTTAGTCATTTAGTATTTAGCAGTTCTGCAGTTGAAGTGCAAAGTACCTTATTACTCCAGAAATGCTATATTGTAACATCTTATTTAGAATTAGAATTAAAAGATTCTTTAAAGATTCCTTTAGGAATGTTATATAATTGAAGGAAATGGACCCAGAGAGCTTATGTGACTTTGAGTTCATGCAGCTCTTCAGTGACCAAGGTGAGACTTGAACTCAGTCCTCCTGAAATCATATCTCATCATGGATATCTGTAGCATCTCCCACGCCAGTTCCATGGACTGGAGCACCGCATAAGAAAAGTTGAGACTTTGATCAGTTAATGATGCCTGCCATGAAGGGGAGAGGAGACGACCAGCTGTGGTAGACATGCCATACACTGTGCCCCAGCATGCCACACTGACAAGGATGATTCTTAAGTATGGCTTGAGAATTGAGAACCCTTATTACATGTCAAGGGTTCCAAGAGTCAGCTTGGGAGACCAATCACAAAGTCAAGTTGAGGTCTTATTCCTTACATGGATTTTGGATCAGTTGGCCAACATGTGCTTTAGTGTGTGTGTGTGTTTTAATGAGTATTTGAATTATAAATTGGTCATGGGTGTTGTTATCATATCTTTCTACTAGTCTTGACAAGAGTAATGTAATTCCTAATATTTTAACCACTGTTAATTACTGTATTGCTGTTGAATGTTGAATTTGTGAAATTGGCTTTTTTATTTTTTGTTCTGCCATCATATATGGCTTTCTTTTGACTTTGGAATTTACTGGTTGTAATTAAATCTGGGTGTCTAAACATCAGTGCTATGGGTATTGAGACTGGGTAATTCTCCCTTGTGAGGGGGTGTCCTGCGCAGTGTAAGATGCTTTACCAGCATCCCCAGCTTCTACCTACTAGAAGCCAGTATCCTCGCACCTCAGTCTTAACAACTGTGTGTATCTCCAGACATTGACAGATTCCTCCGGGAAAAAGATCACCCCTGTATGATAGCCACGGAGTTAAACTGATTCATGCTTGAAGTGGGTTGTAATACATTTTTTAAAAGGTTAGTTTCTCTGTAGCCCATTTGTATTTCAGGTGTGGGAAGTGACAGGAAAGAAGGAAGGAAAATAAAGACTCATTATCTTGAAAAAGACAGTAGGAT
Organism: Ovis canadensis; assembly: GCF_042477335.2. Taxonomy (NCBI): domain Eukaryota; kingdom Metazoa; phylum Chordata; class Mammalia; order Artiodactyla; family Bovidae; genus Ovis; species Ovis canadensis. Next base: position 54,244,031 of record NC_091263.1, on the reverse strand, counting down.
GCTTTGCTTCCCTGTAGAAAGAAATAGGAAATCTTCAAATACAGAAGCTCGTTTTGTAACAATAGGTGGCACACTACTACCAAAAGCTGCTGCAGAGAGTTCATGGAGAAGATAGGTGAATGAGTAAATATATTTCAGTCCATTTTTATTAGTATCACCAACTCCTTTTATTTCTTTCCAAAGGATATGCAACTTTAGCAGTGCTTCTGCAGCTGAATTTATTCTTGGAAATGAATACAAATTGGCCACTGAGTGGGAAAAGAACAACCTATAATAATATAGTATTTATAATAAAAAGATTCTTTCATCATGGTAGTCAACCAAATTAGCTTTGATACGTCAGGTGTCTTCTCAGTGTGGTATAGAAAAAGACATTTTTTGTCTTCCCTATGAGATTAGGTATTTTGTCCAATTTTTGAAACAGATAAATGAAGTTTTACTCACTTTTAGCACTTTTAGTTAAGCTCACTAATATAATACATGGCTTCTGTTGAAAACATGTCATGAGATGCCAGTTGGGGTTAGCTGAGTTGTGGCAGCCTAATGCCTCTTTTACACTGGTGAAATAGCCTTAACTTTTAATTATGATGCTTTTGTGTGTAATTGGATCCGACTGTAAATTCAATTTTAAAGATAATAACCATGGTACGTACATTTTGCATGATAGACTAGCTCATTACACACTTCCTTTTAATAAACTGTCCACTAATAAATTTAAGAATAATGACTGTTCTTCTTTGCCTGGTTTAGCAAACATGACTTTCATTGTTTTGTATATGCACGTCATGATGAGAAAATAAGAAAGTAGAGACAAAAAATTTCCTGAACTAATACTGAAATTTTTATGGTTGTGTCTTATGACTCGCTTAAGGGTTGGTTTTTAAAAACTTGAAGTGGAACAGGTTAATCTAATGGAGACTCTTAGAAAGAGCAATAGCTTTCTCCTGCAAAATAATTAAGTATATTTTAACATGAACTTTATAGCTCCTGGGATCTTAGTTCTCTAGGCCCTAAGCAGTGAAAGTGTTGAACCCTAACCACTGAATGGGTAGGGAATTCCCAGTATTAAAGTTTTGAAGATTTAAAGATGCTTGGGAATTGTTGATCATCAGAATTGATCATTTATTATGCACCCACTATGTGCCAGGCATAAAGGCCTTTGGGGCATTGTCTCACTGTAATCCATATAATAATTTTGTAGGAATGTGGAAGTTGAGACACAGGGAAAATTATTAAATAGCTCCTGTTACAGTGTTATCTGAATCACAGACCTGAAATTCAAACCAGGTCTGATTTAAAATTACCTTTTATCTTAAATCATGGAATATCACATAAGGAAAAATCAGAATCATCATGAAATAAAATTATACTTCTTCCCATAGCTCTGTCCTATATACATCTGATGTAAGGAGAACTTCTTGCTTGTAGCCCTGGTAAGGAATCCATAGTTTTGGTTGCTAGGAGTTTGCTTGTCAACCAATGAAGTGGTCGCTGGTCAAGACTCTTGTTTTGTTTGTTTGTTTTAAATAAGGGGAATAAGGTAAGAATGGGAAGCTGGTGAATGACAGGCACTTGGAAATAGTTGTAAGAACTAATGACCTGAACCCAACAACAGCTTATCTTATGTCCTTAGTTTTGATCAATAGAGCACATCATTTGTTAACTAGCATATCATTTTTTAAAAAATGTGAACCATTTTTAAAGTTTTCATTGAATTGTTTTGAATATTATTTTGTTTCTACATTTTGGTTTTTTTTTGGCTGCAAGATATTTGGGATCCTAGTATCCAAAGTAGGGATCAAAACTAGCACCCCTTGCATTGGAAGGCAAAGTCTCAATCACTGGATCACCAGGGAAGTCCCATGTTTCCTTTTAAAATTTAATAAACTCTGGAAAGATGCTGAGGTTTCCTAATTTGTACATCAGTCCATAAAATCATGCATGATTGCTTTGTCATGTTACTAAAGACAGTGAGATAACAGAGGAGGAAACATTCTATGCTTGTTTCTGAATGAAAAGTTGTGCCTCAAGGTAAGGATGCAAAATTGAAATTGTTGATATGAGTGATGTCAACTCATAATGAGTTGATATCAGTGCTAGACTGAGAAGGAAATCCTTTTCTTAAATTTTTACATGTCCCCCAGTCATATTTTATTTTGCTGACAGTTGCTCTTGTCCTTTTCTGCTGCCATAGACTCTTGGATGATTCCTTCTTTGCCTTTAGCAAAGGGTGGGGGAAAGGCTTTTTTTTTTTTTCCCCTTCTAGGATATAGAGGTACAGCTGATTTTTTAAATAAAAAATTTTGAGGTAACTGATACTTCATGTACAGTTGTCTTTCCAGTTTCTTGCATTGGTGACATTTTGCAGAATTAATGTGTAATTGTACACCCAGGACATTGAAATTGGTAACAATCCACCTGTCAGATTTAGTGCTAAGATTTTCTTGTATTCATTTGTGTGTGTGTGCGTGCATGTATGGGCACAATGTGCATTAATGTGTGTGCGTATTAAAATCCTACATGATTCTATCACCTTCGTAGGTTTATGTATACACCACCGCAGTCAACAGTGCCAACCCCACAAGGATCCCTGGTGTTGCCCTTTTATAACCACACCTACCTTCTTCCTACTCTCCAGTCCCTATCCACCTCTAATACAGCTCCATTTCCAAAGTTTTGAACATTTTCAAAATGTCATGTGAATAGAATCATACAATAAATCACCTTTTGTTTGGTATTGGCTTTTTCTACTTCAGTCTGCCTTTGTAGTGAGTCACCCCAATTGCTGTATATCAATAAGTGGTTTCTTCTTATTGCCAACTGAAGAAAATATGAACTGCTATTTTAAAATGGTCCTTTAGAAAACCAGCTTTTATTATGATAGTTTTGGTGACATAAGGTGTCAAGTACAGACTGTCTGCTGTAATTGTCATTCTCCAGAGTTTCCACTGAGCAGCTTTTATTTAGCCCCCCAAATTGGCACAGACATCACTCTTCAAAGCTTGTGTCAAACTGGGGGCCCACAAACAAAACCCTGCGAAGATGCTGATCAAAGACACCAGTGTAGGAGTCAGTCCTTGAGGGCAGAAAATGCTGTCTGCCTTTGACTTTCTTGCCATGGTGCTTTTCTTGGAGTCTTGTCCTTTGTCTTCAAAGCTTTGGAGAAATGCTCCACATAAAAGAAAACGATGCAGGGGCCAACAAAGGGGCTTGCCTTTGTTGTTGTTTATGCGGAAGGTATTGTTTTCTGCTATTGGCAAAGTAATTTTCATCTCTAGGTGAGCCCAGGTCAGTTGCAGTGATTTTCACAAGCCTTAAAAGAAGGCACAGACTTAAAAGCAGGCACAGACTGGTGTTAATTAGAGGTGGCCGGAAGCTCCATCACCTTGGCGTTCCTTCTGGAGACTGGGGCGCTCTTCAGCAGTCCTGGCAGTTAGTGCCTGCTAATGCCAGTGGGTTTTATCACACTATTTAGGTTTCTGCCATGTATCGTTATGATTGGAAAGCACTAATGGTTTTGACATCCTTTGTCTGCATGTACAGTCATGTCTGACTCTTTGTGACCTCATGGATTGTAGCCTGCCAGGTTCCTCTGTCCATGGAGTTTTCCAGGCAAGAATACTGGAGTGGGTCGCAGTTTCCTCCTGCAGGGGATCTTCCCTATTCAGGGATCAAACCCACATCTCTCACATCTCCTGCCTTGACAGGTTGGATTCTTTACTACTGAGCCACCTGAGAGGCCCAGATCTATTATGTGCTGTCAGATTAGACTGAAAGAATCTTTTAGGGGCAGAATTAAGATAAGACGTAAGCAGAGCCTGATGGGGTTTTTATACTTTGTATTATCATATAATAAATGTCATGGAAACTTTTTGACATTGTCACCTAGAAGAATGGTCTTTCTTGAACTTTATCTAAGGAACCCTAATTAGTATTAAAAGGTCGTTGGTAATAATGTGAGTGTTTCCCAGACTCTTATTTTTTGTTGGTTTATTCCTTCATTCATTGACTTTTGGCCACTGCACTGCTTCCAGAATTGTAGTTCTCCGACCAGGAATTGAACCTGGGCCCATGGCAGTGAAAGTGCCAAGTCCTCCCCACTGTACCACCAAGGAATTCCCTCCCAGACTTTTGAAAGAGTACAGTTGCATTTTGCTCGTTAAAACCTGTTGCAAAGCATTTCCCTCCTGTTGGCTTAGTTCTTATCTGCCATCAGGCCAATTTGTATTTTAGGAAATACTCCAGGTATCTTATTGGAGAGTTTTAATTCCCCCGATTATGTGATCCATATGTGATCCTATATGGCATTTAACCTGTTGAAATCTTATTTGCCTCAAGTTTAAAATAAAAGATTAGGTTTCACTGGCTGACCCCTAAATTCCTCTTCAGTTCTAGTAGTGAAAGTAAATCTGTGGGTATAAAGTAGAAGACCTACTGGCTTTCTCTGCATTGAAGGTGATGAGACGATATGGTTGCCTGAAGTTCTCTATGGAAGCCAGTCCCGTCAGGTTGCCGGTGCTCAGGTTCAGACACGGGGTGGACATGTCTGATGATGAGTTCAGAGCGACCTGCTGCTGTGGCTGCACCTTTCTTCACCCCTCTCCTGCCTCACCTGTGCATCTGCCGTGGTGATGTCACGGAGAGCTTTGAGGTGGTGGGCATGTAGGTGTCCACTATAAAAGTACTTCCAGTTTTGTATGTTTGAACATTCTCAAAATAATAGGAAGGGGGAGAAAAACGTAGTGGGAATTTTATTGCTGTAACTTTGGGACCAAAGCAGAGTGTGTATTTAGGCACAGGTCCTAATAGCATAGACTTAATTCCTGGCTGTGGCAGGCTCATCAGGGCTCACCTCTGGAGTGACAGGTGTCTCCAGGGCAAGGATGTGTAGTGGGCGAAGGATGTTTCCACATTCCCTGTGTCTTCTCTGCCAATCTGCTGTGTAAGGCAGCGCATCCCAGTTTCCCATTGTGGGGCTTCAGAACGCCTGTGTTACCTTGAGCAACACGACTGTGGGGCCCCACGATAGGCCTCTGCTCCTGCTTGCTCTTTTCAAGCCTTGGGGTGAGTCCCCCCTGCCCTGGGATGGGAGGGGGGTCATCATTAAATTCTGAACACGTCATTTAAACATTTAAAAGAAAGGTCAGATGTATATAGATAGTGAACCCCAATTCAGCTGTTTTCCGCTTTCACTAGAAGAGAGTTCAGTAAGAATATTACCTGGAATGAACCTCAGAGGTGCCTTACATGTTTAGCAGAACTCATTCATCTATACCAGCTCTGAAGAGGTTGTCCAAGGTTATGTGCATGCTGGTTAAGAAAAACAGCAGTAAGATCGAGGTAGCTCCGGGTCCCAACCCTAGGTCGTGCTCTCCCTAAGTTAATGGAACTTTAGACAAATCAGTTAACTCCTTTGCATCCCTCATTCTTCTCTGTTGTAAAGTGGGGAGAATAAAATCACTTACCATGTGGGACTTTTATGAGAACAAAACCAAACAGCCCTCCCTGTGGCACCTGTCATTGATAAGGATCAGTGAATGTTAGCTAGGGTGGTAGAATTCTTCCTGCTGCATAATTACAGCCTATTCTTTCCTATTACTCCTTCGTTTACTCACCCAGAACTTCAGTGCAGTAGCCCAGAAGACGGAAGTGTTCCACTGTCTCACAGCACTGTTGGGACTTGGCCTTGTGATGCTGATCTCTAAAGATGTCCATCTTTGTCTGTCCATCAGTCAGTGGATCACGCTCCCCCTGACACCTAACTGCCGGGCGTGGAGACCCTCACTCTTTTAATGCCACTTAATTGTAAGCAAATCAGTTACCCTGAGCATCTCGGGGATTCAGGGGGAATTAAGGCAAATCCCAGGGGGATTAGGGAACCAGAGTCATTTGCTTGTCACTTGATTTTGCTCTAAAAAACTATCAAGTTCAACTTAGTGTGGTGAGCTGGGTTTGTTTCAGCTCTTGATTTTTCACCTTATAGCTGTAATTTTCTGGCTGCTATTGCCCTCTTAAAATCTGGTTCAGCAGTCACCCGGAGTGTTCAATAACCCAAACGTTTTAAGGTTTTCTCTTCAACATCTGTGCTCTGCAAATTGAGAGGAAACGACAGATTCGAAATACACTCTGAAGGAGACTCCAGGATCCAGCTCCTTGTAACACGCAGTGTTGGTTTCCTGATCTTCCCAGATTGCTCCCCAATGTTCCTCTCCATACTATTTCAGTGGTTCTGCAGAAGGTGTCTTGTGAGGTTTCAGTGTCTTGGAAGGGCCATTTATGTCAGCTTGCCAGTGTCAAATTGTCATTCCCTTGCTGCCCCCCCTGCCGCCACCCCGGCTTTGTCCCCTCCAGTCTACAGGTTCATAGCTGTGTCCAGGTATCCAGAGACCATGGATCATTTTTGCTGATCACTGGGGATGATGATGCTTTTTGTCCTGAAGCAAGCTGGGGAAGTGCACCATGTATATGACCAATGAATCTGTGGGGTCAAAAACAGTACAGCTTAGAATGCCGTCATTCAGTGTCCGTTCTCAACCCTGTTACACAACCAGCACCGCAACAGTGATGTTAAGAATAAAGCAGTTACCAGTTAGACAGCTTCATTGTTCTCATCTTCTCTAAAAGTCACTTGAGGAGAGTACTCTTCTCTCCTTTTCTGGAATCCCAGGGATGGGAGCCTGGTGGGCTGCCATCTATGGGGTCACACAGAGTCGGACACAACTGAAGTGACTTAGCAGCAGCAGCAGCAGCAGCTGAAAAAAACTGTGTTAGACGTTTCAGTCTGAAGCACATACCTACTGAGTGGTGAAGCCAAGATGCAAACTCAGACCACCTCTGCCTAGCGTCAAGTGGGTACTGACTGTGTGCCATCCCCTTACTCTCTGCAGTGGAGTAAGTGGGGCAAGGCTTCTTCCTGCTCCAGATGGCCTCTTACCTGATCATCATAAAATCATCCTGTGTTGGCCTAGGGCACCCCCTCCCCCGTGCTGGCAGGGTAGGTGGCAACACGCTGCTTGTACTCCATGAGCAAGGCAAAGCATGTTTGCCTTCTCATTAACTAAGTTCTACTTTGCTGTATCTGCACCATGTGCCACTGGGGCCAGAGCTCTGAGCTGAGCCCATTACCCCAAGGATAAAGTATATCTCCTCTGATGGCCATGTAGCCAGGACAGCCACAGAAGGCTTGGGGTGTTGTGCTGGGGTTAAAGTCGGTGGAGGTCAGTCAGTGCTGATCCAGGCTTCCTTTGCCGGACAGAGGGACTCTGGTTTGTCCATAGGTCTAATCTTCAGTCTTTTACGGCCAGTATAAGAATATGGTGACCTCTGATGGGGCTGCTTGATAAATGAACCAGGGGGTTCATCTATCCCTGCTTCCATGTACAATGGGTGACTCATGCAGCGCCATTCGCCTTACATCCAGGAACAGGCTGAATTTGCTCTGTCCGCTCTTTGGAAACACTGCCTCCTGTTGCTGTCACCGGCTATTAGTTTATTATTTGACTCTTCCTATTAAACATCTGTACTTCCTTTCCCCACTCCTGATACATGTGAAGATGGATTCTTCATTTTGTTCCTGGTCATACACACTTTTTTTGGCACTTGACTCTGATTGCTTTCGGTAACTCTCATGTCAGAGAGAGGCAGAAGGTGGTGGTTTAGGAATTGGAAGGCTTTTGACCCATCCTGTCCAGGCCGGTGAGATTGAGACAGGGGCTAAGGACTAGAAGGAAGAAGGGCAAGCACATCCCCATCTTAGAACACCTGGCTGGAAGTTAGCACAGAGAAGTGAGCATTGCTCCTTCCTGTAAAAATGACACTTCACAGGGTTTTCCCCTTTTCGGAACTGGGTGCTGTTTTATCCTACTGGAGACGGGTCTATGGGAAGAGAGACTAGAGCAGCACTGGGGCCCAGGTCATATGAGGCTTGGATGTGGGTCATAGGAGGCTTGTTGGCTGGGTGGAACATCAGCCTCCTAGCCAGGCGTCATGCTTTGTCAGATTGCCCAGGATTGGGACAGCAGCCCTACCAGATGGCCTCCTGGCCCCAGAAGTTCCTTCTGGAACCCATCAGGGTGTTCTTGTCACTGTGATTCAGCAGCAGCAGGCTTGATGGTGCCCCCGCCGGGGGCCTGGCATGGCTTCTCCCCGCTGCTGCCCGCAGCTCGCCTCCATGGCCAAGGAGTGGCTGCACGTGGAGACATACCAGCGGCCCCCATTGAGCTGACTTGGTTGCCTGAAGTGAGAATGGTTAAATGGGTAATTGATGGAAGGAAAGCGAGGGGAGGCATGTCCCTGCTGGGCAGCTGGTTCACTGTGAGGGGATGTGTGTATGGAGCAGGCGCAGAAATGGGTGACCTTTGCAGAACGTGAGCCTGTCCCCTTCTCTTCTTTCCCTCCCTTTTGTTTTATAATAATAACTTTCATTCTTCACTGCTTTTTATGAACCATACACTATAGCTCTTTTCATCCATTACTCACTTGATCTTTTCATGACTGATCTTCCTAGTAAAACTAGGGAATCGGGTCATTTTGGGGAGTGACAGAAGTGGGCCTTGGGTGGGTCTAACTCCCTGACAATTCAGGCCATTATGCTGCAGCTCTTCTCCATCTCGCTGTGACCCCTCTCCCCATCCCTTCCTCAGGGGTCTCCCTGGAGCATGCATCCTATATCAGGCTGCTGATGGAGCTCATAGAGATAGGGGAAATAGCCCTTCTCTTAGTGCATATGTGTGTGTGCTCAGCTGTGTGTGACTCTTGGTGACCCCATGGACTATAGACCACCAGTTTCCTGTGTCCATGGAGTTTTCTAGGCAAGAATATCAGAGCAGATTGCCATTTCCTACTCCAGGGGATCTTCTCAATCCAGGGATCTAACCCTCCCCTCTTCCATCTCCTGCATTGGCAGGTGGATTCTTTACCGCTGTGCCACTTGGGAAGCCCTTAAAAAAAAAACTCACAGTTAACTTGTCATAGGACAAACACATGCTTCTGACCCTTTGAAGATGAGACACAGCCCCAGGCTGTGTGGGGCTCATTGATGAGCTCCTGCCTGAGCCTAGGGCCTAGAGGTGGGTTATAAAGTTTGAGCCCAGTGCTCTGTCTTCCACTGAGAGTCTGAGCCCTTGTGGTCTTGCTGGACTGAGCACCTTTTCCCCAGCAGCCTAGAGCATGAGATATAGGAGTGGTTGCCGCCTTCTGTGACTGTCCGGTGGGTGTGGTTTAACAAGTAGGGTTGGCTAGTACACCCCTGTTTTTAAGATCTCCTGTTCTACTTAAGCTTCCTCCTTCTGCCCTACCCCCAAATAGTCCCTTCACCAAGGAGAAGAGAGGGTACATGTCTTGAGACCCAGGTTTGTGCCAGGCTCTGGATTAGACATGCAAATTGTTAGTTATCTCATATGATCCTTACACAAACTCTGTGCAGTGGGTCATGTTCTGTCTTACCTGATGATGAAAGAACCCCAAGATCAGGGATTGTCAGGTATCTTTTATGTAACTTCTTTGCCCACAGTCCTCCTGGGATTCCTTTCCTTTCTCCGAATTGATTCCACAATCCCTAAGTTCTTAAAAAAGGCCTTCTGTGGGCTTACTCCTGGTGGGCTTGCTGATTTTGCTTCTTTCTGGTCACCCCCTGCCCCACCAGCCCCCTGCACCCTGGCCTCCCTGCTGTCTTCTTGGCCTCCTGGGCTCCCCCACCCCGGGCCTTGGATTTCACTGCCCCCTCTTGCCTTCCTCTCCCTCTCCTTTCTCCTCTCCTCACCTTCTGGGCTCTCTCACCTCTCCCTGTTACGTTTTTGCTGTGTGAGTTTGATTCTGAAGGTTTTGTTGGGCAAAGTGAACACATTTGGCATGTAGAATTTCCCTGAGGCTAATTTGTAACAAAATTATTAGTAAAGCTATGGGGCTTTTTTGGTGGTTTGAGTAAGCACAAGTAAGGCCAGCGATTCAAGGTCAAGGTCAAATGCTGTGTCTTGCAGTTTTTGAAGTTTCTAGGGCCAGGCTTTCTATATCTCTTGTTATTTTGAATTCCTTTGGGCACTGGTCTTTGTACCTGAAATAGCCTCATATTTAATTCAGCAGGCACATTTATAACAAGGTCTTATTTGATGACTTGCTTAGAATTTTTTTAGATTTTAGCAGGATTGTAGAATCACTGGCTTTGAAGTTGGTTATCTCTAGGAACATTTTTGGTAAATTAAGCCTATTCTCTCTGTGGCTTCCCTGTTTTGCTTACCCTGAGGAGGGTGGAGTTTGGTAGTCTGATGGCTTTTTCTGCTGTGGGTTTTATTTTTGCTCTGATGTACCTGTTATTGGGCTCCAGTAACTCCTGGGCTCCAAACTCACTGCGGATGGTGACTGCAGCCATGAAATTAAAAGATGCTTGCTCCTTGGAAGAAAAGCTGTGACCAACCTAGACAGCATATACAAAAGCAGAGACATTACTTTGCCAACAAAGGTCCATCTAGTCAAAGCTGTGGTTTTTCCAGTAGTCATGTATGCATGTGAGAGTTGGATCATAAAGAAAGGTGAGCACCAAAGAACTGATGCTTTTGAACTGTGGTGTTAGAGAAGACTCTTGAGAGTCCCTTGGACAGCAAGGAGATCCAACCAGTCCATCCTAAAGGAAATCAACCCTGAATACTCATTGGAAGGCCTGATGCTGAAGCCGAAGCTCCAGTCCTTTGGCCACATGATGCAAAGAACTGACTCATTGGAAAGGACCCTGATGCTGGGAAAGATTGAAGGCAGGAGAAGGGGAAGACAGAGGATGAAATGGTTGGATGGCATCACCGACTCAATGGACTTGAGTTTGAGCAAACTCCGGGAGATGGTGAAGGATAGGGAAGCCTGGAGTGCTGCAGTCCACGGGCTCACAAAGAGTCAGATGCAATTGAGCAACTAAACAACAACAAGAACATGCGTTGTATAAAGTGAACTCACTTCCACTGTTCAGCAATGATACGTGTGCTGAGATGCAGGTTGCAACCACGTGGGTGCAAAGACAGTTCCTGGACCCTCATGAGGATTCCCTTGTGCCTCTTCCTTACCTATAAACTCCCCTCTCCCTGAGGGAAGCACTTTTCCCATTTTTGTGGCCATTGATGACTTTTGCCTGTTCTTGATCTTCCTACAGATGGAATCATACCATATGTACTCTGTTTCGGGTGTTCTTTCTTCGTGTCTGTGAGATTTGTCTGTGTTGTTACTTATACTTATGTAGTCTGGTGTCGCATTTCCTTTGTCCTATTTTATTGCATCTTTCTACCACGGTTTACCTATTTGTGCTTCTTGTTGATGGGCACCTGGGCTGTTCCAGTTTATGACTACAATTAATAGATCCGTTGTGAACTTAACTTTGCTTTGGTGAACGTCTGTATTTTTATTTCTCTTGATATGTAAATTAGTATCAGTCTTCTCTGATAGCTCAGTTGGTAAAGAATCTGCCTGCAGTACAGGAGATCCTGGTTCAATGCCTGGGTTGGGAAGATCCGCTGGAGAAGGGATAGGCTACCCACTCCAGTATTCTTGAGCTTCCCTTGGGGATCAGCTGGTAAAGAATCAGCGGAAATAGTTTTATCCAGGTGTGTGCATATTACAACTTTTACAGTTTAAAACACTTAAATATGTAGTTCTAAAAGTTAAATACAAGTAACTTTAAATGAGGGAGTAGACTACATGTTGTATAGTGTCTTATTTAATTTAAAAAAAAGTTATAATTTAAGATCATCCAAGCAATTGTATATGTGAAGTACAAAATTTTCGGCATTGTCCTTTATATCATTTTAGGAAAAAAGTGTCTACATATGCTATTGTATAAATACCATTGTTTTATTGCATTTTGCTGGAAATACATGATAATAAATAGTTTTAATATACAGTATACTTCACTGACTGAGTTTTCCATTGTTAAGTGGGGAAAATGATTCTTACTTCTCAGTTTTGTGACACTGCTGTACAAACTGTAAAGTTAATTGTAAAAATTAACAATGACCAGGTTGTGTGTGCCTTACATTGTGAAATCAATTAATACAATAAGATCCCTTAATGAATATGTCTGTGAAATTCGTTTTAAAACATTGCTGTTTAGAAATCAGCAGTGAAGTAAAGTTACAGATGACGTTCAAAGCAGAGGTTTTAGGAAAAGAAGGGAATATAGTTTGTTCAGATAGTCAGTCTCTGTGTACGTCAGTTTCCTGGCTTCTAGAATGGAGGGTCGTTAAGTAGAGCATTTTGAAGGTCCCTTCAGGGCTCCAGTCTCTTCTTGCTTTCTTTTGTTGTTAAAAAGCATAAAATTGCTGACTCTGAACTGGATGCTTGATTCTAGTAGGGAGAATACCATCCTCTGGGCCCAGTTGGATGAAGGGATGGATCATTTGACAGAATCTGTAGTGACTTCCATGAAATGAAGAAAGTTTGACTGCTTAAAAAATATTTGCTCTGTCTCTCTTGCCAGGACTGAGCTGTCATGTTCGGATCTGTTGGGTTCCAGCTAAGTTACCTTGAAAGTGACAGGTTTGCACGGGGGGAAAGGGGAGAGGCCTGTTTCTCTCTGACTTTACGTTTTAGAATTCATCTTGTGTCCCGCTAACCGATCGATTCTGGGGTAGGAGTCGTGGTCATCAGGGCAGTCAGTTCTGGGAATCACCGAGGCCTTTTAGAATCGCAGCTCCCAAGCAGCACCGCTGGCTTGCGGTCCATTTTGAAGGAGATAAATGACTGTCTTTCTCACTTTCCTTTCTGTGTCTCAGCACAGCTGTTTAACTTTAAAGGCCACAGGCATTCAGATTTCAGAGATCTGTATTTTCTACCTGAGTGTTTTCGCCCAGCGTTTCTAATGCCCAGCTCAAAGCTCTCGACAGCTGAAAATACCGCGTCACTCTATAACCAATAAGCAGACAGTGAATTCTTGGATCATAGAGCTTTCTCCATATATTTCATTTACTGTTGGAACCTCAGTAAGAGAAAAACTGGTCAAAAGGTCTGGCTATGGAGTAGACTGGGCCAAAGAAACACACTTCCTGTGGAAATAGCATGCACTTGGACTAAGTCCAGTCTCTGTACTGAAGTGGGTGTTTGAAACGCAGTGTCATTGATTTGGGTGAGTTGCTTTTGTAGTGTTTGGCTCCATGACTTGCTGGCCTTATGATCTTGGACAAATTACTTATTCATTGTGAGCCCTGATTTCTCCATCTATAAAATGATATCACACTTAGTGTTGAGGCTGGTTTGGTGATTGTATCAGTGCTTGGCTGGTCTGGCCCTTCCTTCATGCTCACTTAACATATGGCACAATCATCCATGAGGTGTATCATTGTATGTGTGTGGTGGTGGTAATTTAGTCTTTAGATCTTGTCTGACTCTTTGCGACCTCTTGGACAGTAGCCCGCCAAGCTCCTCTGTCCATGGGATTTCTGAGGCAAGAATGATGGACTGGGTAGCATTCCCTTCTCCAGGGAAAGCCCCGTATATGTGTGAAGGGTCACAACAGTTTTTCCTCAGTGAGCTGGGCCAGGGTGTATGTGAGCCTTCTGCACATCTAGACTGTGTGTTCCCAGAGGAATCCAAAGGTCGTGGTGGAAACAGAATACCCAGCTTGGTAAAACAGCTATGTTTGGAAAGAAAGAGCTTTTCCCTGAAATTATGTTTCTCATTTGCAGTTCCATCTTTAGAAAATCTGAGGAATTTGTTTTGAATCAGAACCATCCATCTCTGGAATGACAAAGAGTTAAAGAGGGAAGTAATTGAATTGCCAAATGTGGCTTGGGTTTTCTTCCCCTTTCAAGACAGGCATTGGCTGGGAGCAAATGGATTCCACCATTTGGGGAAGTTCTTCAGTCAAGTTGAAGATTTCTCTGCTTTTTGATCAAAAAATTCCATTTGTAGGTGAGAAAAACTCTTTATAAGTAGCCTGGGTGACATGTCAAATACTCATCACAGCACAATTTGTGATGCAGAAAACTGGCTACAACCTCCAGTGACTTTCACCATGCAATTGGTGAATTCATGTGTTACATTCATACCTTGGGGGACCAGGCAGCTGCTGAAATGAGTAAATAAGATGCATAGGTCAACATGAATAAACTTTTAGCTTTACCTGTAATATTTCATTTCCTTCATGTTAAAGCAAATACTATGGAGAAGGAAGTGGCAACCCAGTCCAGTATTCTTGCCTGGGAAGTCCCATGAACAGAGGAGCCTTGCAAGTTATAGTCAACGGGGGTCCATAAGAGTTGGACACAACAACTAAACAACAAAACATCAAAAGTAAATATACTGAAACATTGAATCCTGTTTAAATAGTGGTAGCAATGTGGCCATCAGTTATATTTTTTTCTGAACATTAGAAACATTTTTCAACTTTAGGTAGCTGGTAGAAAAAGAAAAGTACTGTAGAATGGCTTATGGGTTGCATTTGGCATTTATTTCATGTTATAAAATATTTCCTTCAGGAAAGTAAATCGGTAATGTGTGGTATAGTGATGAATGTGGGTGTATGTTTATGGGAGCGCCGAAGGAACGTAGGTTTTTCCACCTCATTTCTCTTACTTATCAGGAAGACGTTTTTACCCATTAGCTCTGTAACGTGACTAAGAGTGAATGACATTTCCGAAGGCAGCGTAGATGAGCACCTAAGTGATCAGGCCACCGAGTCAGCTTTTCTGGGTTTGCGGCCGTTCCCAGCCCTCCTGACTGCGCCGTGAGAGGAGAGAGCCTCAGTCGTCTTCTGCTCTGCTGCCTCTCTGTCAAACAATGTCCAGGAGAGCGGTGGGTCATGAATGGGATTATTTCTGTTGATTCAAATCCTAGACTGTTTGACACAGTAGAAATGTCAGCTGTTTCTGTTACTATGGGTTTTGGTGGGAAAAGGCACTCTACAACCAGTTGTAGACCCCAGCAATGAAAGCTGTGGATCGGACCGTCCCCGCCACAGGAATGCAGAACAGCGCCCTGAGTCTGCGCCTTTTTCTCCGTCATCTGCTCACCTTGGCAGCTCAGGCGCTCCCTGGCCAGTGTCATCAACAAGGGCTGTCCCCCATTTTCTATCTGTTTCAGGCCTTGAGATGTGGGCTTGGCCTGGCGGCCTGTGCTGTTTTCTCTCCACCAACTTTGGGGAGCTTATCTCCTCAAGTTTGACTGGGTCTCATCACAAGTTTTTCTTCCCAGGATTTTATCTACCTTATGCAGACTGGTTTTCAGTGTCCTGATGTGTTCTGTATTTACTATCTCCAGGCTAATTTCACATTTATAGGGACTTCCAGGATGGGGGTGCTTTGGGGGCCAGAGAGGTGAATTGTCTTCCCTTTCACCTAAATATCCACCATACTTTTTTCTTTTTCTCCCTTTCCCTTTTTTCCCTACCTTTTTCTTTGACTATCCCGACTTTAAGAAGTGTAGGAATCAGTAGGAATAAAAAGTCGTTGCCTTTAAAAATTTTCCTTCCTCTTTTCCTTCTGCCACATGCCCTTATCTAAAGAAGGGAGATTCACAGTGGATAACGATCTCACAAAATCTCTTGCTTTGGCTTTTGATCCCTCTTCTGATTTTCTTCCTCTCTTTTCAGTGTGTAGAAATCATATGCCAAAGCACAAGACCGGCTTAGAGTACGGAGTGTTTGTAGAGGCTGCAGCCATCTTCCTCAGCATCCCGTTTCAGCAACTGACACTTGAGTGGTTCCCATTGATACCACGCAGGGACGCGTTTCAGAAGGCCTCTGGGATTGCCTGGGGGTGGTGTCAGGAGTACTTGAGTGCCATCTGTGAGGCAAAAGGCTTTGAGAGAGAGAGGATCCTCCTTTAAAAGAATCATAATGTTTTTAATGATAACTACACCATCTACTTGGTTAATCAGTAAATGTCTATCTTTGTAAACGAGGGAAACTGGGAAGTGCTTCAAAGGAAGGTTACCTAGTGTCTCGAAAGAAGTGTTGGCTCCGCATTTGTGTTTTGGTGTTTGGATAGTTAGTGATTCAGACATCTATCAGATGGAGGGTTCCCTGCTTGGAGGTGTGCCACAGTGATAAGCACACGTTTCATAGACTGGCTTCAAGCCTTTGCCAAGGGGCTTTCTATTCTTAAGAGTGCCATCATTCCTTTCTAGGGATGTGACTGGAGAACAAACCTTGCAGAGATGGTTGACTTTTTTTCCACTCCCTCCATGTGCCTAAAATCAGGGTGAAATAGGGCCGGATGCCCCCTTGATACAAAGAACCAACCCAATGTGAGGGACAGGAGTGGTGATGGGGAAGCTTTACAACTGAAATCCATTTCCTACTTTTTTGAAGTCTTCACCATGATTCACTAAAAGCAGTTTCTCTCTCTCTCAAAAAAGAAAAAAAGGGCATTATAGATAATGCTAATAAATGTGAGCATTCAATACCCAATATCAGTGAAAGATTCTCTTACAATTAGAAACAGTAATCAGGAAGGCTATACTATTAATTCTATGGTATTCTTGCCAAAAATGCATAATGTCACTCCAGTCCTGGGATGCTGTCAGATACCCCAGACTGAGGGACATGCTGTGGATCAAGATTCTTCTGTTGAGATGGTGCGAGATCAGGGAAGACGGAGAAACCGTTAGAGACGGGAGGAGGCTAAGGAGATATTACTGAATGCAGTATGGGATTCTAGAACTGGAAAAGATATGAATGAAAACCTGGAACATTTCATGTAAGGTCTGTCTTTCAGTTCCTTGTGTCTTGCCAATGTTAATTTTCTGGTTTTGATCATTGGAATGTGGTTATATAAGATGACATTTGGGGAAGCTGAGTGAGGGAAATGATACTATTTTTGCAACTTTTCTATAGTTCTGAAATCTGTTCAGTGTAAATTGGTTGCTTTCAAAAGCAGTAATTATTGTCTAGAGTGAAACAAGTTAAATAGTTTCTGTTGTTTGCTCATCCAAATATAGTTTAAATGCCATTTCATATAAATAGTTCACAAATGTGTTAGTTTTATGAATTATAAAACCATGGAAGTATCAGTTCCAAATATTAAATGGCGATTTTTTTTTTTTTACAGTGGGGTACATAAGGAAACTTTCTGTGTTTAGTACTTGGAATGTAAAAAAAATTATAGAAGTAGCAGGCTTACTGTGAAAAATTAAATAATGAAAAGTAGAAACAAGTGTTCTTAATTCCTTTTTCCACTCTGCCTTACTTACAGCTCACACCTCCCTTTGTTAAAAGTGAGGTACAGATTCAGGATTTGAAGTTCACCAGTGTCTGTCTAGGTAATATGTATTAGACAGAATGTGATCACATTGTCAAAGCCTTTCTATAACTTACCTTCCTCTTTTCCCACCTAACCGTAATTCATGGCTTTCTTCAATACCCGTAATTCTACCTTATGTCATTTATTTTCTGTCAAGTAGTACTTCTTTTGCATTTTTTATATTGATGTGTTTTGTTCAGTCGGTAAGTCATGTCCAACTGTTTGAGACCCCGTGGGCTATAGCATGCCAGACTTGCCTCTCCTCCACTATCTCCTGGAGTTCCTTCAAACTCATGTTCACTGGTTCAGATAATAATGTGTCTGACTACTTATTTATTGGAATTTCAGCTGTCTTCCAGTTACATTCATGAAGTGTTAACATCTCTTCCTCTCTGTGTATTCTGATTTTTTTTAATATTAAGAAAGGTAGCTTTTGATTCAGGCCTACATTTTTATATCAGAAAGAATTTTTATATCAGAAAGAAAGTCTGGGTCTTTGCCTTATGCAGTCTTTGTATTCCTTTTTTAAACTTCTTTTGTATCGGAAGTGTATCTAAAGTGTAAATTCCTAGACATCAAATGCCTGGATCCAAATATAAGAACATTTTCCATTCAGTCTACCAAGAAGAAAAGGCATATTTAAATTATGTGATTCTTAGCTTTTATGTAATTTTAGTTCAGTGTGGACCCAGAAGCACAGAAGCATGACTTTGTATCTTTATTGCTATTCCCTAAGTATTGAGGTTGTGAATGTTCTGCATCAGTGGATGGGTATTTGACAATGCTAACCTGGCCCTCAGAAGTTAATTTTGTGTTTTTGAACTTTGGTACAAATGCTTAGGTCCCCAGGAGGAGGTTAATATGTAAACTGCAGAGAAACCACACAGGTGCCTAATTTTGGTTGTTTTGTAGTTTATCATTAAGCCAGAAATGAGGAGGAAACAGCTGACCAAACAGCTTGCAGACATTTATCACCTTTGAGTGTTTGATAAAAATACACTAAATTAGAATAATGTTCAGTAGTTATGTGTAGGCCTTGGTAGTAAAAGCATTAATTGTTCAATTGCATGTCAGAAACACACTCAGGGGATGTTAATGTGTTTAAATATGGAAACTTCTGATGCAGTGGGATGGAAACAATGAAAATAATGGCAGCTAGGAGGGAGTGTAAAATGAATGCTAGTTGGTGAAATAAAATACCTCTTCGTTTCCAAAATATTTGAACATTGAGCAAGCTGTGTGTTTGTGGAATTCATTGGATTAGCAGTGACAACGTTTAACATGAGGAGGGCCTTATTTTGAATATAGAACACTGGAATAATTACTGAAAGTACAGTAAATGTCCCGCTCATTCTTTCGGTTTAATCTTAACATAATTAGCTCCTTGCACAATAGAGTATTTAATTTGAAACGCTGCCAAGGCTTATTAAGTGAGAGAAGTACTTCCTGAGATCTCTGTTGTTAAATTTGGGACTTTCTATAGGAGATAATTTGCACCCGAAGTGTCAGGGTATCAGAATTGTTGCACATATTCTGGCATTTATCACCAAAACTCACTGAAACACTTAACATTTTCAGTTTTATTGATGGAGCCTTTTATGAATATTGGCGAATTTGCTGCATCTCATGGAAAGAAATTAATTTTGGGAGACCTGACAAGCCTGAGTGATAGATCCCTTTGCCCTGGAGAGCCTTCTTCATTCCGTGACTTGGGTAGTGATGATGAGCCAGTAGAATTTCATTTTTTTTCCTGCTTTCGGTTCTCTTTAATGGTTCATTGTAGAGTCAGTCATATTATAGGAAATACAATATGTGAACACCGGTTTTCTTTGATTTGCATTTCTCTTTTTGTTGTTACTTGACATTTTCCCCGGACTTGTAAAGCACAACAGAATTATCCTGCATTTTGAAGTTGGAGTGCAAGACATTTAGTTGCCTTTTCAGTTTGCAGATGTATCCAGTGACATGGTTTCACCAGCAATGCCTGTTATTCTATAAGATCACCAACCTGTGTATCAGAATTCCTTGCTCTTTTCAACTAATGCCATATAGTCTTAGAAAAAAGTCTAATTAGGGTTATAAAAATTGCAAAGTAGCCAATGTAGGTTCACCACGACTAAAGCCTGTGGAATTTACCTCATTTCCTATTTTGATAGCAAACATCTGAAGATTTCTTATGAAAATCATTGGAAAATGTGGTATTTACATGGGCTTCCCTGGCGGCTCAGAGGTTAAAGCGTCTGCCTCCAATGTGGGAGACCTGGGTTCGATCCCTGGGTCGGGAAGGTCCCCTGGAGAAGGAAATGGCAACCCACTCCAGTACTCTTGCTTGGAGAATCCCAGGGAAGGAGGAGCCTGGTAGGCTGCAGTCCACGGGGTCACAAAGAGTCGGACACAACTGAGTGACTTTACTTACTTACTTTACTTACATGGTGAGCAAACCATTTGAACCTTGATTAATAAGGCGATTAAAACCTTAAAGGACAGCTTTCTTTGTAGGCTTCTAGGCTGTCTCTGTGTCTTCAGAATTAGTTCCAATTCAAACACTGGAATAATTTAAAGTCTGATGTGTGAACAGGGGATGCCTGTCATTTTACTTAGGCCTTTAACTGCTTTTTATGATTTCATTGTAGTTTTCAATGCAGTGGTCTTATACTTGAGTAAAATTTATTCTGAGAAGTTTTGTTCTTTTTCCTGTTCTCAATTTCATTTTTGGACTGTTCATTTCCAGGGTATAGTTTTATGTATTTATCTTCACTCATTTATTGGCTCTAATCATTTCTGGTGGTTTTCTTTGAAATCATCTGTATGTAAGATTGTGTCTTCCGTGACTGGAGGTAGTTTTACTACTTCTTTTATGATCTAGATGACTGTTATTTCTTCTCTTGTATTATTGCCTTGGCTAGAACTTCCGGTACAGCATAGAATAACAGTGGTAAGATTGGCCATCATTGGCTTCCTTAGGTATTTTAAGGTGCGTGTTTTTTTTTTTTTTGCTTCCCAGATTGTTTATATAATCTTATATGGTATTTTTATAATTCTTCATGTTAGAATGAAACAAACTCAAAATAATTTATAGTTGAGGATGTAGAAGACTGAACTGGAGGTTGTTTTCACTGTAGCATACCACCTTTTTCTGGACTTTACCTGTTCTGTGTTCACGTAAAAGTTGACCTGGTGATGATTCTGGTGATAGTCTAATTTTTTGTATGTCTTCATTGTATTGTACTATAAAAAAGGAGCATCACACTCTCTGGCTTTATTAATAGAATGGTCACATCAGGCATACTAATCAGGATTTAAATATTCATTTAGTCAGCAAATGTTTATTGCATGCTTACCAAATCCCAGGCACGATTGATATTCCAGAGAAATAGCAGTTCGTAAGAAACTTAGAGGCTGTTTGCTGGAGGCAGACTGATTAACAAATTGATCGATATAAAATGTGTTTTGTCTGTTTGTCTCCTCCTCACCCGCCACCTTTTCTAGAATTTTTATTTTCAGGTGCCTTCAGGAAAGGCCATATGGCATGGTGAGAAGGTATAAAGTAATGTATTATGAGGAAGAGCCAACAGCATCAGAAAATGATTGCCCGCTGTTTAGCCAAGAATCTTGGGATATGGGTGAGGAGAGAATGAAGTTACATAATAATGGTTACAAGTATTTGTCCTCTGGATGCAGGAACATACTGATTAGCTTTCAGACTGGTGGCCAATGGGTGGATGTTAAAGTGAGAGAGATGTTAGTCTCTTTAAGGAGATATCCACTGGGTCAGTGTCTCTTTGGCTGCAGCCAGTTAGATGGGCAGCCACTGACTGCTTTAGCTAGAGCATGCTTTTTCTCCCCTGCAGTTTTTCCATTCCTTATTGTCTCCTTTTGGTATGTCTCACTCATTGGATACCTTCTTGGCATCCTTGTCATGTTGTTTTACAGGGAGATTTTTCTAGCTGTTCAAATGATCCGTGGGCAGAACAGGGAGGAATTTAGTGGCAGTAAGAGTAATAGCCTCTTTTCAAAAGAATATTTTAGTTACCATTTTTCTTGGAAATATAGAGTTGACTAGATTGATTATTTTAGGTGTGGAGTACTTCACTCAAATACTTACATACAACACCCTTACTCCCCAGTATATATAAGTGGAGAGAGAATTTTAATCCAGATCTGTATCCTCTTGGCTTTCATTTGCTTAGATAGCTCCCAATGGACCTCTTAAGGACCATGGACACAGAAAGTCACTGGTTCTGATAATCCTTGGAGATCTGCATTCCTCTATAGTAGTCTTCCTCAGCCTCAGCATTATTGAATGTTGCTGGTATTGTTAAGTCGCTCAGTCATGTTGGACTCATTGTGACCCCATGGACTGCAGCACACCAGGCTTCCCTGTCCTTCATCATCTCCTGGAGTTTGCTCAAACTCATGTCCATTGAGTGAGTGATGCCTTCCAGTCATCTCGTCCTCTACTGTCTCCTTCTCCTCCTGCCTTCAATCTTTCCCAGCATCAGGGTCTTTTCTAATGAGTCAGCTCTTTGATCAGGTGGCCAAAGTATTGGAGCTTCAACTTCAGCATCCGTCTTTCCAATGAATGTTCAGGGTTGATTTCCTTTAGGATTGACTGGTTGGATCTTGTTGCAGTCCAAGGGACTCTCGAGGGTCTTCTCCAACATCACATTTCAAAAGCATCAATTCTTCATGTTGACATTTGGGTCCATGTAATTCACTGATTGGGCTTCTCTGGTGGCTCAGTGGTAAAGCATCCGCCTGCCAATGCAGGAGATGTGGGTTTGATTCCTGGGTCAAGAAGACCCCTTGGAGAAGGGCATGGCAACCCACTCCAGTATTCTTGCCTGGAAAATTCTCTGGACAGAGGAGCCTGGCAGGCCACCGTCCATAATGTCGCAAAGAATTGGACACTACAGAGCGATTAAGCACACACAGACACAATTCACTGATTGGAGTGGAGGCTGTCCTCTGTACTGTAGGATGTTTAGCATCATTGGTGACCGTTGACTCACTAGATGCCAGTATCTCTTTGCTCCTCAAGTCATGATAATCCGAATGCTTCCAGACATTGCAAGGGTTCCCAGGGGCCAGAGATGGCTGGGATGTCAAAATCGGCCCTGGTGGAGAACCACTGGGTCTATATTAGTGCCGATGTCCAGCCTAAGCAGAGTCCAGGGATATCCTCAGGATGGACGATGTCGGCGAATGAAGAAAGATAGATAAAGAGATAAAGCGACACGGGGTGACCAAGCTTCTTCGAGCGAGGCCCATTACTTTATTCTTCTCGGGGCTTTTATTCCCTGAGTTATGCATACAGCAAGGTGAAAAATGCAGAGTCAACTCAACATTCCATCAGTAATAACTTTTATCGATATCAGGTTCCTTCTTGTAAGAGTCTTATTCTCTGTACATCATCTTCTGTTCGGGAGGCCTGTTGATATTCCATGACCTTGTTTTGATAAAGGTTGGTCAGCCAGAACACCAGAACAATGATTTTCCCTTAAAGTGTTTCTTCTTAAATTCTTAGCCTGCGTCACCCTTAAGTACAGAGTTACATTTTTATGGTGCAAAGATTTAGCAGGTTACAGCAAAGAAAGAACTTATTAACTCAAAGTCTAATGTTGCTAATGCTAAGGCTATTACTTGTCTCTTCTACATCCTGACTATATGCACTCCCAGGAACACAATGGATAAGGGATGTGAGAACTTGGCAGCAAGCATTGCATAGGCTCAACAATGTTGCAAGAGTCTGGATAAAGCTGTCAAGTAAGCTAGAATGCTAACAGAGGTTTGAAACACTCCTTTCATGCCCAGGAGATTTAGAAACTAAAGCCCTAAGTTAACTCTTTCCAGAAAAATGTGGTCGAGGAAGCCCCCTGTTAATGTCAGAGGAGTTGATGAAAGGCATAAAATAGTATGACAGATTCTGATTTGGGGTAGATGCTCGAGCAAGTTGAGGGGGTCCCTTGAGTCCTGATCTCGCCTCTGCCCATCAGGCCTCTTCCTCATGACTTTAGCCATGGGTGGGATTCTCCACGCTGGCTCCCGGCATATTAGTTTAGTTATGACTTTGCAGTCTTTAATACCCAGTTGAGGATATTTATAGTTTTTAGTGATGAAGCGTCAACTTTAGTAAAAGACTGATGGTGGGTTTCATTCCTCCATGATTTATTTTTAAAATGGATTTTAGTAATACCTTTCTCATAGGACTCATGAGAGTAAATACAGACAGAGCACATGGTGTAGAACTTGGAAACAGAGAACAAACACTATAATAGATGGTTTTATTAGTGTGTTTATTTCTAATTTGTGTGTGTGTGTGTATAAGCAATTTCTAAACATTCTTGTAATTCCTTTGAAAGAAATGTTTATTTCAGGGTTTTAATCTTCATTCGTGCTACCCACTCCTATGAAATATATTCTTAAAACCTTCTACCTCCACCCGCAAGTCAACGTGCAGATAACAACAGGCACATATAAAAGAATACTGCTTCCCCCCTGCTGGGAGTAAGGACTTTGTGTGATGGGAAATTCCACATTTGAT
This sequence comes from Ovis canadensis, assembly GCF_042477335.2. Classification (NCBI taxonomy): domain Eukaryota; kingdom Metazoa; phylum Chordata; class Mammalia; order Artiodactyla; family Bovidae; genus Ovis; species Ovis canadensis. Next base: position 54,220,274 of record NC_091263.1, on the reverse strand, counting down.
TGACCCCCAGCTATGTGGCACTGGTACCGATAATGTCCCTCCTTCTCAATGAAGTACATGCCAAATCTTTCATTTCCTGGGAACATAAGCTGGGAGCAATTTTCCGAATGGAAAATTTGTTTGGCATTTTGAAACATAATTAAAGAGCATCTGGGTAACTCATAAATTGTGGGTCAGTCAACTGCATGTATTGTTTCCACAGTGCCAGTGACTGGCTGGCTGGAAAGCTCTTTCCCCTGAACTTAATGGCTTGCTTAGATGGATTTGCTTTCTGCAAGGCTAGGTTTGTTAAATCGCTTTATACCCTTTGGGAGGCCGAAATGTCCTGGAAACTGTGCTGTCCTGATATGACATGCTTTGAAACTACTCGAATGCATTTACTGTGGCGTCCTAATTGAGTTAGGTAGATGAGTCATGGATCTCGTATATAGACATAGGTTTGACTTGATCCAATCTTGGTGACACAGCATGAAGTGTAAGGGCTTTCAAGCTGTGTGCTACTTGTCTCTCTATTTTTTTTTTCAAAAGAGTTTACAAGCCCCACACATTCCCATGGACGGCAAAGTTCATAAATTGTGGATTCATGTGGTTCCCTGGTGGTTCAGCGGTAAAGGAGCCCACCTGCAATTCAGGAGACATGGCAGGAGATGAGGTTTTGATTCCCCTGGGGAATGAAATGGCAGCCTGCTGTGGTGTTCTTGCCTGGGAAGTCCCATGGACAGCCCTAGGGGTTGCAAAGAAGTCATACCTGACTTAGCAACTAAACAACAGTAATAAGAATTGTGTGTCTAAATACCTTCCCGCTCACCTGGTTGACATCTTGGTTTTCAGAGCATTTCCTCTCTGGATTCACGGTGCTCTGGGTTTCCCTCTTTTGGAATCCCTGTTAGTGTTGTAATGGCCTGTTCACTTGCTTGTCTTTCCTGTGGTTGTTGGGAATAGTTGTGTTTGCCTGTTTCTGTGTCACGCGTGTGCGCACAGAAGGTGTTTGCTGATTATAGGGATGACCCAGGCTCCTCTGTCTCTCCCTCCTAAATCTGTTCCAGTGGTTGGCCTCTGGCTTCCATTTCATCTGCTGCCATCTCAGGCCTCTGCCTTTGTGGCTGGGCAGCTTCAGGAGATGCTTGATGGTCACCATAAGGCCAGGCTTCCTCTGAGCAGATAAAACTCACTTGATAACTTTCAGCTTTCTGAACTTGTCGTAAAGGCTGTTCATATACACGGGAGGTCACCAGGTCATCCTTGGAAATTCATTGGGACAGAGGTTTTGAGGCTGGACCAACAGTTGTATCCTTCTTGAGGATTAAAAAAACATTAGAAAAAATTGACTTGTATAAAGTTAATAGAACCTTTTGGGTAAAAAAAAAAAAAAGGAAGAAAAATGATATGAAACTTACATGCTGAATTATATTTCCTGTTTCCTGTCTTCTAAGCAAGTCACCCCTCAGCTTCTCTCTGTTCTCATTAATGTGTCAGACTGTCGGCCACCCGTCTCCTGGCAGGGCTTCCTGTGCTCCCAGTTCTTCTTTTAGTAATTCAGCAGTCACCTTGTTTCCAAAAAAAGGAATTAAGGTGGTTTACAGGGTAAGGGTCAATTTTCATAGGGACAAAACCCAATATCTTTGAGGGTTAGTACGTAAAATACAGCTAGAGATTATGTCAATATAAAAATACATGTTATAAAGTTTGAGATACCTGTTACAGGTACATATGTATACATAGATACCTGTTACAGGTTACCGGACTTAGCTTGTTATATTCTCAGTAATATTCTTACTGCCTTCAGTTTTTGGTGATTTGCTTTTGGTGATTCATGTGGCAGAAGACAGTGACAGTCCCTGACACCTTCTGGACACTTGCAGCTCCATCTCTCCTCTTGCCTTCCCTAAGTTGTTTTGGGAGTTGCACGTTGTTTTCTCCTGCCCTCCTCCTCTCATTCCCCTTTTCAAACTGACCTGTATGATTGATAAATTGCTATATATGTTGCCCAATCAAATGCTGCAAGAGACAGAATATTGATTTAGTAACTGAGTTAAAATTGGTGTTTTTCACTTGCTATGAAGGCATATGATGTGTCAGCTGCATGTAATCAGCTTTAAGGTTATAAAATGGTGGATCGGCCCTAGAATTGAGTCTAGGGGGCAGACTGCAAAAGGTAAGAAATGAATTAATTAAACGAGGGGTCCCCAACTTCTGGAATCTAATACCTGATGGTCTGAGGTGGATCTGATGTAATAATAATAGAAATAAAGTGCACGGTAAATATAATGTGCTTGAATCATCCCCAAACCATGCTCTCTCACCTCTTAGCGGAAAAGTTGTCTTCCTTGAAATTGGTCCCTATTGCCAAAAAGTTTGGGGCTCTTTGCATTAAATGGTTGGAGATTGTGGTGAGACCTCTGGAGTAAGAGTTCTGAGAGTTGGTCTGTCTTGAATAGAAGTTGTAGAATGTCTTTTCACAATGCATATAAGCTGAACCATGAGGTGGGCGTGTTGTCTCTGGCAGAGAGAGAGAGAGCAGTTTACACAAAGGCCTCGATCCGGCCTGGCAGTAGCTTGATAAGTTTAAAGAACTGAGGAATGTCTCTGTAATCGGAGTAGTAATTTAAATGTTTTTGGAAAATTCAACATTGTCTTTAAAGAAATGCACTTTTTGTATCTGAGGGCCCTCCTCTCTTTTTGGTTTGAAAAAGCAGGTGTTTGTTTATACAAGGCCGCATAGTGCTTCAAGATTCCCACATGCCACTTCTACTAAACTCTAAGGCAGTGATCTTCAAATTTGATTCCTGACAGATTTTAAATGCCCCTAGCAAAAGAAAACCCGAGGGAAAAGCATGGTTAAAGTTTGGGAAAGAGGGAAGCTCAAGTTTAATCGGAGGACCTGCTCTTCTGCCCAGAGCCGCTTATGAGATCTGTCCTGCATTGGTAGTTGGTAAATAATCTTGACAAGGGTGCTTGCTTTCATTGTCGGCTGGAGCAAAATGTCATTTATTTCCGTCTGCCAATTCGAAAACCATGCTCTTTTATGAAAATACAAGCAGATGAGGTGCACAGGTGGGATTTTTGGTATCTTTTCAACCGATTTGTAAATTTCATAGATCACATAACACCATAAACTGTGACAGTTTTGCTTAAAACCAACAAAAACTTATCTGAAGTTTTGCCTGTAAAATCTCTATCCTACTGTACTGTTTCTGAAAACAGTTGTATGGGTTTCTTTTCAATATGGTAGAATATTTGGAACATACTCCAGCTGTTCAAGAAGGAAAAATGATTACCTGTTCTCCTGCCGCCAAGGGCTGGCCATCATTGGTGTGTTTTTTCCTAGTTTCTTTTTCCGTACATGCATATTTACATGAATTTATGTAAGAACTCACGCGTGTGCAGTCTTATTATCCTTTCTTGTTATCCTTTCACCCAGCTTTGCGATAAAGATCAGGTATCAGATCAAAACTGTTTAATCAAAAGCAATGCTGATAGGATGTCACCATTTGTATCTGCGGGTCACAGTGGAGCATCTCTATACTTCACATTAAGTGCTCGTCTTAGGACGATGAGGAGATGAGGCATGCAAGGAAGAGCTAGACAACATTGCAGGAACATGTCGCATGTCTCACACCACTTAGAGAAAGAGAATAAAATGAATAAGCTATCCTCAAAGTTAGAGACCCTGTAAAACACTCGACTCTGCCTCCTTGTCAGTATACAAGTTACTTCTCCTTTTGCAGGAGAGTCATTGGTGAGGGGATGTGATGGAGAAATTGCTACTCTTTTATAGGGAAGGAGTGTAAAACTATTTAAGTTCAGTTCAGTTGCTCAGTCGTATCTGACTCTTTGCGACACCATGGACTGCAGCACACCAGGCCTTCCTGTCCATCACCAACTCCCGGAGTTTGCTCAAACTCCATTGTCCATTGTGTTTGTGATGCCATCCAACCATCTCATCCTCTGTTGTCCCCTTCTCCTCCTACCTTCAATCTATTTAAAGATATACATAAAGGTCCGTCTAGTCAAGGCTATGGTTTTTCCAGTGGTCATGTATGGATGTGAGAGTTGGACTATAAAGAAAGCTGAGCGCCAAAGAATTGATGCTTTAGAATTGTGGTGTTGGAGAAGACTCTTGAGAGTCCCTTGGACTGCAAGGAGAGCCAACCAGTCCATTCTAAAGGAAATCAGTCCTGGGTGTTCATTGGAAGGACTGATGTTGAAGCTGAACCTCCAATACTTTGACCATCCGGTGTGAAGAGCTGACTCATTGGCAAAGACCTTGATGCTGGGAAAGATTGAAGGTGGGAGGAGAAGGGAATGACAGAGGATGAGATGGTTGGATGGCATCATCGACTCAATGGACATGAGTTTGGGTAAACTCTGGGAGTTGGTGATGGATAGGGAAGTCTGGCGTGCTGCAGTTCATGGGGTCACAGAGTTGGACACGACTGAGCGACTGAACTGAATTGATAAAAGTAAGCATTTCCTGACTTTCCTGGTGGTTCAGACTCTTACGTGTTCAGTGCAGGGGGCATGGGTTCAGTCCCTGGTTGGGGAAGTTTCACATGCGGTGCAGTGTGGCAAGAAAAAAAATGAGTAAGCATTTCCTCTTGGAATTTTCCAGTTTTAATGTCATATTTAATGATTGCCTAATAGTTCATTTACTTACTGGCATTTTGACAATACCTTTTTATGTTACTTTTGTTTTATTTATTTATTTATTTGAAATCCAAAGGAAACCATTGCCCAAAAAAAAACCCATTCCCTGGAGTAAAGAGAAGAGTGATCAGAAACACTTACATCTGATGTTGGTTGCTCCACATCTTAGATGCCTGCTAGAGCCCACCTGTAGGTGTTTGGATCCCCAAGGATGAAAGAGGGAAAGGTAGACAGCTTGAATCACATAAACAGAAAGCGTGTAGATTATTTGACAATAAGACATGTGCTTGGGGGAATATTTCCTGGTTAGTCATGAACCACAATCATCTTGAGCTTTATTAACTACCCTTTCTATTTTCTGTTTCTTTTCAGATTTGTGTTTTATAATCTTCTTCCAAATAGAAGGGTTTTATTTTCTGCTTAATTGAGTGTAAGCAATTGATTACATGTTTGCTTCATAGACTCTGAGTGTTGTGGTATTTTTCTGCCATTAGAGAATTGATCAGGAAGAGGACTGGACTTCTCTTTCTTTTTTTTCAAGTGAAGCTTTGATTAGGGATGAAGTCCAGCAGTGCTCAGTGTTCATGGATGATCAAGCAACGCAATGAAGCATCTTTCGTGCTCTGCTAATAATAATAAAAAAGGAAAAAAAACAAATACCTCTCCAACTCCACTTTTCTGATTGCCTTCCACTTAAACATTATCTGGAAATACTATTTTTAAAGTATAAATAACCATAGCATCTTATTTTTTGGTGCCATCTTTAATACCCATTTCAGCCTGCTAAGACAAATTCAGCCCTTTCTGAAGGGATGTAAAGAAAGTGAAAACAGATCTGCAGGATGAAACTCTGCTGTGATTTCTAAACTGCTGGCAGCCTTTTCTTCGCCCTAACCAAGAGTCATTAAACCAATTTTAACAAGACATCTAGACACAGCGAAAGACACACGCTAAGAATAAAGAGTCCAGCAAAACTTTAGAAGATTTTCTCACTGAGAGATTTCCCAATGCATGGTTTACAAACATGTCCCAGTCTTGAAGTCTACTCGGATTTCTTAAGGCAAAGAGAAACTAAAAGCACACTCACCAGAAGGGACATTTACTTACCAATTAATGAAATCGTGAGGACTGTGTATGTGAGCTGCTGTTTAACCTTTTGTTGGATTTAGGGGTGGCTTTGAGCTATAATAGCATTACATGGTTGAACTCCTGCTGTTTTGCAAATTGTAAGCCAAGTGTTACCAAGCTTTAATTATGGATGATTGCTTTTAGTAAGCCAAAGAGAGAGAAAAGGGGGAAAAGAGTGAAGAGTTAAATCATCCATGTTTTTTTAGGCCAGAAAAAGAGGCCCTCAGAGTATCTTTGCATATATTTTTCAGTCTTAAACAAAAATTAATATACTACTTATCTAAATATTGCTGAGGTCACATTCCTGGAAATGCAAAGATTTTAAAGGAACATTACTCAATCTAATTTTTCATAGGAACAATGCTGTAGATTGAATTAAAGAGTTCTGTAGATTATCAAAATGGATTGATGTAAAATCAAATCAGGGATATGTGTTAATAAAACAGAAGCAAACAGTCAGAGATACAGAAGGTATGTGTCTTGTAACTGGGTAATCATTCGCGTCTTCTTCTGTGCCCTTGAGAGTTTTGGGTGGGGTAGACCTTTTCTTGTTTTTGTTTTTAAATCATTTCAGTCTTCAAAGAAGTTGCAACAACTGTGGAAAACCGGTTTTGTATCTCTGATCCAGATTAACCAGTTTTTCTTTTTTAATCATTTTTTCCCTCTGTATGACACTGTGTGTATGTATGTATTTTATATAACTAACAATATGCCCAATTAGTTACAAATAATTTATTATTTATATCCTAGGAATAAGAATGTTTTCTTACACACCAATAGTAAATTATCTAAATCAGGAAAATTTGGTGTTGCTACGACAGTATTAGGTTCCCTGGTGGCTCAGCGGTAAAGAATCTGCCTGCCAGTGCAACCCACGTTTGATCCCTGGATCAGAAAGATCCCCTGGAGGAGGAAATGACAACGCACTCCAATATTCTTGCCTGGGAAACCCACGGACAGGGGAACCTGGCGGGCTCCAGCCCATGAGGTCACAAAAGAGTCGCGCGCGACTTAGCAACTAAACAGCAAGCATGACACTATTACATAAAGTCACTGTCTGTGGTCAGATTGTACTGTTTGCCCCTATTACGTCCTTTATGACTGTTTGCTCTCCAATACAGAATCATACATTGCCCTTTTCTGTCATGTCCCTTTAGTCTCCTTTAACCTGGAGCAGATGAGGTTGACATCTTGAAGAGCATAGACTAGCTATTTTTCAGAGTATCACTCAAATTAGATTTCCCCCAGTGTTTCCTTTGATTGTATTTAGGTCATGCACCTAAGGCAGGAATTATCTTAGGTTATGCTGTGTTTTTTTCAGTGCGTCTCATCACAACACATGGTGATGTGGATTTTCAACATTTAAGATGAAATCTTGTGTCCACCAGATCTCTGAACTTTAAAACTACTTCTTTCCTGAGTTATTTGTCAAATGATACTTTGCAGCTGTATTAATATGCTATTTTTCATCAAATGTTTCCTATTAGTTTTACTATCCATTGATAATTGCTGATACTGCTATGAAAATGGCCAAATGGTGGTGGTTTCTAACTGCGATTCCTTTGTATTTCTTTCTCTGTGTTAGTTGGCATTCTACTAAAAGGAAGTACTTTCTTCCCCAGTTATTCCCCACTCACTGATGTTTATCATTAGGGCTCATACATTATTTCTTTATTGAATGGGATGTAATCTATTACTGTGATTATTTTGGTGCTGAAATTGATTGTTCCAGATTTGACCAGTGCGATCGCTTTAAGCTGATTCCTGTGTCATTTGTCTGTGTCCATATTGTGTCTGATTTGATTAGGAAAGTTGAAATTTCACGCAGTAGAGGCGTATTTCTATACGATGTGAAGACTTAACCTTTATCGCGTTGTCCTGTTCTACCAGTATTTTGCTTCGTGAGTTCAAAAGGCTGTTATTATTTCTGCTGTGTATGTTGGAGTCGTTAGCTGATTTAGACATTAGCATCTACTTAGAGTTAATTAATGTTGTCTTAAAGTGGAATTTTCCAGTAAGTGGATGATTCTTACGAGGATGGCAACATCCTCTGGCCCAGAAGTCAGTCATGCCCTGCTCAAGTATTTCCATAATGAACTGCAGATGTGACTTTGTGTGTATTTCCTTCTTGTTGTTTTAATATTTAGCTTATTTCCCTCGTCACTTCTGCAGCAGACCCAGATTCATAATCTAGATTTAATTAAAACACAGAGACTTCTAATACAGAGGCATACCTGCAGACAAGTTACAGAAGTGATGTCTGAGAAGCCGGGTTGGGAGGATTCTCTCTGAAACGTGGCATCATTTCAGCAAGCGAGCTGCTGAGGTGCCGGCAAAGCCTGAGATTTTGCACATAACTATTCTCATACTTTCTGAAGAAAGATATTTTCAGTTTCTCCCGCTTCAGCTTTTCTGCAGGGTGTATGGGGCCAGCTGTTGCATTCTTTTTAGTAGCAGAGTATCATTTATTTTGCTGTCTGAAGGTCAGACTTGAAACTCAATTACTATCCTTGAGGTATTTATTGGATGGGAAATAATCCATAGCTTGATATTTAAGGTTAACCAGATCACCCAATTTAACCATAGAAACAACGTAGCAAAGCATGTTGTCATTTCTGTTCTTTTGATTATTCTTTTCTGCCTTTTCAGTGAATACCTGTCTTAGCGTGTTGGATGAGCCAAGCATTCAGCATTTTTCTACCCAAGGTGATGGTTGATGGGGGTATTTATGGGGGTTTGTGGCCTTTTCATTGTAAGGTTTTGTCAATTTTTAAGCCCTAACTCAGTCGCTCTGTAGTCTTTGAGCTAAGACATCTGGAAGCTTTACCAACAGTGAAATTACAGGCATTCCTTGAAATAGTTGTGTTACTCTGCTTCATCCTTTTTTGTTCCAAATGTGCAGAGGGTTGAAATCCAGTCTTCACGAACTCTTGCATTTGAGAAAGGGTATTTGGTATAAAAATGGGCTTTTACTGCTGACTTGGACTCAAACCCTGTTTTAGCCATTGAGTTTCTGACAGAAGACATAGCTAACATCAGCATGAGGAAACACGAGGGTGTTTTTTCAAATTGTGTTTGCACTATCTGTACTTTACATCAGTGTAAAATACCTCTTTGTTTTATAATTAGTTGTGTCCTTTTGCAGAGTTTGACCAGTTTAATATCATGACATTTGTTATTGAAAATTCAATATTTTTATGGATAGAAGCTGTTGACTTCCAGTTTCTGTTCTATCTGTTTTAAAAAATATAAAGGCTAATCTCCCTGTGGCTTTTCTCATCCTTCATTCCACTGTGCATTTGATCTCAGCTGGCTCAAGTCTACCCCCTAAGCAATCTTTTTCTTCTGTTCTGAATGACAGGAGTCTACATGGGTTTTTTAATGTGCAAACAGTTTACTTTTTGTCTTACAGTAGGAAAGGCAGGTCTTCAGGCTAAAGTCTTAGTCATTTTTTGGTTAAGTCAACTTGGCAATGCCCTAATCATGGTGAACAGATACATGATTTAGAGAATGAAGATCTACGTCAAGAAATGTTCGTATGTAGATGTCTATATTCTGGAAAGAGCATGGGGTGACTGAGAGCAGAGGAGAGAACCAGAAGTTGGATTTAAAGTGGAAAAGGCATATTCATCTGGAATCTTAGGGAGATGGTTCTAGTACAGGCCAGTATGATTTGTAAGCCTACGATTTATACATCTGGTACCTAATGAAACTTTTTTACCTTACTATGCAAAACATTGACTTTTTCACTTTAATGAAAATTGTTGATATAAGATGTTCAGCCATGTAAATGCCAATCCTTCTACAAGCTAGCACTTTTTAAAGTACACTTGTGTGACTTCTCTAAAATCATTTTTATGTTTTATTTTTTGGCATAAATGAATTTAGCTGAGTTTTCAAATAATTTCATAGTAGTCTCTATGAAAATAATAATAGTTTTGTTTTACTGGTTGTAAATAATGTGCTCAGCGCTGTGCACACATTTTAAGAGATAAATTTATTGAATCTTTCCAATAGCTTTGTGAAGTAGTATTGTTATCTCCATTTTACAGGTGAGAAAATATGTCTCAGAGAGCTCAAGGAACCTTTTCCAATCCGTCCAGTTAGTCAAAGTAGAAGAAATTTTAGATGTCCGTTTATCACCCTGTGTGATTGCAACGCTGACGGAGCTGAACCCTGTTGTTCGTTATCAACATCTACATGCTTCAGTTAGTGGGATAAAACATTAAGCTCTGTTCAGTTTTTAATAAGATGATCTTAAGGATTTAAGCTGGCAAGTAACTAGGAGAAGATATAATACAGAATAAGAATCAGACCTGATGTGTTCACGGCATCCATTCTCAGTTTCTAAGGTAGCAAGGCGGCAGATGTAGTTGCATTTAGACTGTTACTTTGATGGGTGGCACATTGCTATCGCCACCTGCTGATGAAGTGCAGATGCGTCCTGCTGGGAGCTGTATGCTGCAGGGGCATGGGGAGGGAAGTTCTAACTGGAGTGCTCAGAGTGTGGAAAATTTAAGAACTTACTGAGGTTTTAGGAGGTAGCATGTTTTGGGAAAGGGTATGTGTCTACAAGCTGCTGAAAGACGTTCTAGTAGATGCTTGGAAGAATCAAGAGCTATAAAAGGCCAAGGTTGTAAGATTCAAATTCCTTTGCTAATAAGCATAATAGTAGCATCATTGATTACCAGCTAGTATTCAACTGCATACGTAATAACAAATTTGATCCTCGTAAGAACCCCACAAGGTAGGTACTTTGGTTACCTATTTTCAACAGTTGAGTAAATAAGACCCAGAATGGTTAGATTATACCAGCTGTACCTGGAAGAACCATAACCTGGCTTTGGTGCTTGAGTTCTTAACCAAGTTTCTGGGTTCAGCCGCCTTGGTGGTTTCATGTTTTTGCTAAGATCCACTTGAAGACTGGGTGGTATTTCCTGTAACAGGAAGGTTTTCCTTCATCCGATTAGCTACCCTGTTGCATTTTTAAGTCTTAAGATAGAAACATTTCTTTTTAAACCTTGAAGGAGCTGTGCCTGTGTGTTCACCATTTTATTCTTAGTATCCAGCGTTGCCAGCCCCTCAGTGGCGTGTGATAAATATTTGTTTGCCAGACTTTGAATTCTGAGCTGAGGCATCTAGTTTGCATCGTTAGGGTCCAAAATAAGCATTTTATTTACATAGACAACTCTTTAGGAATGTAACTGCAAAACTTTTAGTCTCAAGTGTTCTGAACTGCTTTGAACATAGAAAAGGTGTTTGTCTCATAATGTTATCCCTTATATAAGAATATTAGTGAAGTGAGTTACGTGGCTGATAAAGATGCTTAGTGGGGTTTTTCACAGAGAAAGCAAATGGCACTAAGTATATGTAATGAGAAATGGGCAGCTCTTACTGAGTGCTGGAAGAGAGGAAACTAAGCTAAAAAAGTAATCCGATTTATCTTGAAAAAGACGAGGAATCAGAAGTGATTGACATTGTTGGTAGCTAAGAAATAAAAAGATAGTGGGGTGAGAAAGGGAGATAACTCATTAGCAGTAACAAATATGGTTTCTTTGACACCCCATATCTTATTTCTTTTCCTAAGAGCTCTTAGAAAGAAGAATATCTATGTTCCTTTCCATGTAATAACTGAGACTTAGCAAACATATTTCGGAGAAGGCATGGCACCTGACTCCAGTACTCTTGCCTGGAAAATCCATGGACAGAGGAGCCTGGTAGGCTGTAGTCCATGGGGTCGCTAAGAGTCGGACATGACTGAGCAACTTCACTTTCACTTTTCACTTTCATGCATTAGAGAAGGAGATGACAACCCACTCCAGTGTTGTTGCCTGGAGAATCCCAGGGACGGGGGAGCCTGGTGGGCTGCCATCTGTGGGTCGCACAGAGTCGGACATGACTGAAGCGATTTAACAGCAGCAGCAGCAAACATATTTATCCAATGTCACTCAGATATTACAGGGCAAACCTGGAATTTCAACTTGGGCTTTGTGGCTTGAGAATCAAATGTTGTTAAAATAATGGTCAAAAAGAGCATCATCTTCTTGGAGTTGAATCAGAAGATGGAGGACTAAGAACCACCTTTGTCCTGGAGGTCACCTCCACTTGATAGCTCTAAGTTATTGGCTATAAATAGCTCTAAATATTTGTCCCCTTATTTTACATTGTATGTGAGTATTCCTCTGGGTAGACCCAGTTCTAGTATCCCTCTATGTCAAGGAGTTTAACCTTAGCACCAGTAACATTTGACCCCCATTATTCTTGGTTTGTGGGGGCTGCTCTTACCCTGCAGAGCCTGCAGTGCATCCCCGGCTGCCCCTCCCCAGGGGCCAGTAGCACAGCCAGCCCCGCCCTGCTCCCCAGCTGTGACGACAGAAATGTCTTCAGACTACTCTCTGAAGGAGAGACCAATAAATTGTAAGCAAGTACTTAAACAGGGTCCTGTGACTTCCATGTGTATAAAGTCACTTGATAGCTTCTTCAGTGTGATTCTTCTTGAGCACTACTGTGATTTAGTTGGTCCGGGCAGGAACTAAGGAAACTGCAGTGATTTATGTGGGTTAGTTCTTGATCCTGTGTTTGGAGGAAGTGCCCCTAAAGAGTTGACTCATGTCCTTTCCTACAAGCCATTTGTGCTTCCAGAGTGTAGTACCTTTGTGGGTATCTAAATGCTTTTCTCCCTGTCCTTTTAATCTTCCTTAGATCTGCCGGCCTGTCTTGCCTCTGATTAAGTTTACAGTTCAGCTAATGATTTGCTTCAAATTCGCCAGCTTATAAAATTGCATGCCGTGCATATAAATGTGTAGGATTTTGACCTTACGAACTGAATAGCAGTTATCGGCATATCTTAAGACAGAGGAGGCCACCTTTTTACTTTGAAAATACCACCAGAAGGACGTTTTATGTTAGGAAGTCAACTTTGATGTTCTTAAATATCTGTTTGTGGGGCATTCTTGGTAGCAGTTCACGGCAAAATTTTAGTATGAATAGAGGTTGAGACCATTGATAAAAATGAGACCTGGGATTCAGTGATGTGCTGTGACTCACCTCCTGTGGCTGCAGATAAACAAGAGTTGCTTCTCTGGGTGACTTCTGCTAGTATCTAGTATTCAGTATTCTGCTAGCTAAATCTCAATGGAAAGAGTGTTGTATTGGAAGTGATCCTCCGCCTTTAAAGGGAGTCCTTGGCTTTTCAAAAGACACTTTGGGCTTGGCTTTGATGAATTTTAAAGTGATATGCTTCAGGTTTCTCAGTCTATATCTTTTTAAAAAATTTAAGCCTGTATCTTTTTTTTTTTAAATTAAAATTTCTTTTGAGATTGAAGAGTCACATGCCGTTGTACAGAATAATACAGGGACCTCTTCCATCTTTCCGTTTCTTCTCCAAAAGGTAACATTTTAAAAAATTGTAGCATATCACAGAGTGTTGACATTTTATCATGTGTGTGTGTGTGTTCTGTACAATTTTATTATCTGTTTAGGTTTATGTATCCACCACCATAGTCAAGATGCTGAAGAGTTTCAACACCATTAAGATGTCTGGTGTTTCCCTTTTATCAACCACACCCAGCTCCCTCTTACCTCCTGCCCCAATTGCTGGAAACCACTGATCTGTCCTCCATTTTTAAAAACTTTATCACTTCAAAAGTTATGTAATTGGAGTCAGACAGTGTGTAAGCTAGGGATCAGCTTTTTTCACTCAGTAATTTGGTGGGATATACAAGTCGTGTGCATCGGTAGTTTATCTCTTTTTACTGCTGAGTAGTGTTCTTAGATCGGAGAAGGCAGTGGCACCCCACTCCAGTACTCTTGCCTGGAAAATCCATGGACGGAGGAGCCTGGTGGGCTGCAGTCCATGGGGTTGCAAAGAGTCGGACGCAACTGAGCGACTTCACTTCCACTTTTCACTTTCATGCTTTGGAGAAGGAAATGGCAACCCGCTCCAGTATTCTTGCCTGGAGAATCCCAGGGACAGGGGAGCCTGGTGGGCTGCCGTCTATGGGGTCGCACAGAGTCGGGCATGACTGAAGCGACTTAGCAGCAGCAGCAGCAGCAGCAGCGTTCTTAGATATGGGTGTTCCGGTTTAACCTGTTACTTGGTAGAGCACATCTGGGCGTGTTATAGTTTCTGCTATAAATAAAGCTGCTGTGCTTATTCTCGTACATGTTTTTGTGTGAACCTGTATTTTCACTTTTCTGTGATACATGTTCCACGTCTGCAACTGCTGGCTTGTATGGTCATCACGTGTAGTTTCATAAGGAACTGGTGAATGGTTTTCTAGAGGGACTGCACCATTCTACAGTCTTTACAGCCCCGCACATTCTCTACATTCTTTACTTTATGAGTGATCCAGTTTTTCCTGCGTCCTTGCAAGTTTTGCGTTGTCCCTGTGTTTCATCTTATCGTTCTAATAGGTGTGTCGTGATCAGTGTGGTTTTCATTTGCATTTCTCTGATGGAAGATGATGTAGGTCATCATTTGCTGTGCTTGTCTTCCATCCTGGATAGTGTCTTCAGTGCAGTATCTTTTCATGTCTTCTTCCCAATTTCTTTTCTAATTGGCCTTTTTTTTTTTTTCTTTTTACTTTGAATTTTGAGAGTTCTTTATGTATTCTAAATATTAGTCCTTTGTTAGATTTGTGATTTGTAAATATTTTTCCCAGTCTGTATCTTGGCTTTTTATCCCCTTTGTATGGGTTTTCCTTCATAGAGTGAAAGTTTTTATTAACCTTGATTAGCTCTAGTATATCAGCCTTTTTTTTTAAATGAATCATACTTTTGATTTCAAGTCCAGTAACTCTTTGGTTAGTCCTCGATCCTAAAGATTTTCTTGTGTTTTCTTAAAAGTTTTGGCATTTTACCTTTAGGCCTGTGATCCATTTTGAATGAAATTTTGTATAAGATGAGGGGTTTCGGTCACTGTGGCCTTTTTTTTTTTTTTTTTTGCCAATAGGTGTCTAGCTTCAGCAGATAGTGCATCTGAAAACACCATACTTGCTTAATTCTAAGCCTTTGTTGAAAGGAGTCGAATATCTTCCTGTGGGCCTATTTCTGGGTCCTCTCTTCTGTCCCATTGATGTATGTATCTGTCTTTCCCCAGTGCTACACAGTCTTGATCACTGTGACTATATAGTATGTCTTAATATCAGGCAGAGTGATTCTTCTCTTTTTATTCTTCTTTGTCAAGACTGGTTTAGCTCTTCTAGGGCTTGTGCCTTTCCATATGAATGTTACAATAAGCTTGTTTATGTCTACAGAAACTTTGCTGGGATTTTTATGGGGATTTCATTAGCGCTATAGATCAGTGTGTGGAGAATTGGCAGCTTTACTATGTTGTGTCATACAGTCTGTGAACACAGTGTGTCTCCATTTGGTTAGGGTCTTCTTTGATTTCTTTCAGTGCCATTGGAATTGTCAGCATACAGACCCTGGACATGTTTTGTCCAGAGTGTACCTAAGTATTTTATTTACTTTGGGATAATTGTAAATGGTATTATGTGCGTTTCTGTTTGCTGTGTTAGTATATAGGACTGTGTTGTATTTTTCTGTGCTATTTTTTTTTCCTGAAACCTGGCTGAACACTTATTTCTAAGATGTCTTCTTTTGTACAATCTTTGAGCTTTCCTATATGGGTAGTCATCTCATCTTCAAATGGAGGTAGTTTTCTTTCTTCATGTTCTCTCTGTCTTTCCTTCTTCTTTGTGCATTATTTTAGCAGCTAGAACTTGGTACCATGATATTTTAGCAGCTAAAAGTTGCATTACCTTGAGTTGCCTTGGTGTCAGTTTTAGAATAAATATGTTCAGTTCTTCATCCTTACTTCCTTATTTTTTGGTAGATGCTCTGTATTACATTGGGGTAGTTCCCCTCTATTTCTAAGTTCCTGAGTTTTTATCATAAATGCATATTCAATTTTGTCATGCCTTTTGTATGGCAGTGAATATGATCACACGATTTTTTTTTGGGGGGGTTTAAGTTGATTCCATGGCCTCTCTCTCTCTCTATATATATATATATATTTTTTTTTTTTGATATTCAGTTTCACACGTATTTTCATGACATCAGGCTTCAGAAAGGAAAGTCACGAAGGCTACATCTTTGTCAGTGTTACACAGAGATACACTTGCTTTATTGTTTGCCTTTGTGCCTCGTCTGTCTTCATCTTGTTCTGACTTTATCTTTGTTTCTCTTGTCATATTTATTCAAGTTACGCTTCAGATAGTCCAGGCCAGAAAAGTTGAAGGAGGGTACTGTTAGCTTGAGACATCTGAATCATCTGAGTCCGTATTTAAAGCTAGCCTTTCTGATTTGACCCTGAAAATGAGTGTGAGAGGTTTCACAGCATTGTTTCTTCCAGCCATTGCACTTCTTCACTATGTGATTTTCCCGTGGTTTAACAAACAACAACAGAGAAAGAGAAAAAGTGGTTGTGTTGTTTCTCGGGTTTGGTTTGAACCTGAAATCTGGAATTGATATTGGTATGTCCTGGGGCAACTTGTTTAGCCTCTTAGAATTTTTTGAAATCTGTGAAATGGGGCCATCTCTCACATGGTAGGTTTAATGGAATGATGGAAGTCACTTGTGCTGCCTGGTGCTGAGGAACCTTGTATGCTCACTTGAAATGGTGCTGAGTTCTGGTCACAGTGTGTTTGCTGTACGTGGAATTGGTGAATAATTCTAGCAGGGAGGAAGAATGAATAGGGGAGGTGGTCACAGAATGAATGCTGAAATGTTATTGCTCCTTTTATCAGGTCAGAGGCTCCTAAGGGACATTTTTTTCAGGATAAAAGCCAAAATACTTGAAACAGTTGTTTTGAGAGGGAACGTGTTGAAGGCATGTGACTTGAAAGTGATTTCTAATGCCTTTGCTTCTTGAGAGGGAGCTGCCAGTTTCTGCTTTGGCAAGGTCTCAAAGTGGAGGTGTGGTGGTGGTGGTAAAGAACCCACCTGCCAGTGCAGGAGATGTAAGAGACACAGGTTCAATTCCTGGGTTGGGAAGAGCCCCTGGAGGAGGGCCTGGAAACCCGCTCCAGTATTTTTACTTGGAAAATTCTATGGACAGAGAAGCCTGGTGGGTGACAGCCCGCAGGGTGGCAAAGAGTCGGACACGACTGAAGTGACTTAGCATGCACGCACAACTTGATTATGATGGTGCTGATGGTTCTCAGCTGCTTTGCAAGATGCAGGGATGAGCCTTCCCAAAGAACCACCAACAGTGGCTCCCAAACTAGGTTGCCCTGCAGACTCATCTGGGGAACACCTGTTCCATGAACAGGTTTTCAGAATCTGCTTGCTGGATTCTTTAGGAAGTAGGTTTGGAGGAGGGCCCAGGATGCTTCATATACTACTTGAGACAAAGATCCTCAGAAATTATGAAAGAAAATTAAAAGAAGGAGGATGAGAACCACTGGGATGACATCATCATTAGACATTTAGCAGTTGTCATAGCTTGGTAAGTTCCATTACCAATTTTGTGTGCAATCCTAGGAAAACCGCTTAACCTTTTTGTATCTTTCTTTTTCTAAATTAATTATTTGGCTTCACTGGTTCTTAGTTTTCAGCACATGAGATCAAATTCCCTGACCAGGGATTGAATTTACGGCCACTCCGTTGGGAGCATGTAGTCTTAGCCACTGAACCACCAGGGAAGTTCCCTTTTGTAACTAGCGTTTTGAAAGAGGAGGCATGAGGGATAAAAACTTCAATTTACTTTACATGGTTGTTGTAAAGAATAACTTAAAAAAAAAACAAACACACAAACTGGAAAGCGCTTTGCAAATAGAAATTGTTCTATACATGCATTTTAAAAGAAATGTAATTTTCTAACACAGTTTTAAACACAGTCTTGTCAAGTGCATCAGCTCAAATTATAAGTATTCAATGACATGGTATCACGGTGGCCAGAACCCAACGTTTAGAGACATCAAGGAAACAGCACAAGGTGGTGATGTCTTCCTTTATTTGTTTTGTTATTAAAAAATAATGCTGATGCCAACCTCTAAAGTTCACATTATCCCTTCTGGCTTGTTTTGTATTTTTAATAGGCCACTCCCACCAATTTGAGAATTTAATTGGAAAAATAAATGACTTCTGTGATTGCTGCTGTGATGTTCATCCTCCCTTCCCCAGTCTCTCAATTAAAGGCTTGCTCCCCCATCACAGACACATCTGTGGTTCTGCTAGACGTCTATAAATGGGGACAGTGTCTTTGCAGTGTTGGCAGAGACACTCTTGGTCCTGTCCCCTGATGCAAGTTGTGTTCTCCTGTCGTTTCATCCTCGTAGGAGAGCCTGAAAGTGCTCCCCTGCAAATATGCCCCCGCGCTTTCCCCACACCACCCCTTTCTCTGATAGAAAGGCAGTGGAAGCTCATCAGTGCAGAGAAGCAGAAGTTACACCTGGGATTTACAGATTGTAAACTCATTTTCCACCCCCAAAATTGCTGGCAGAGTTGTTGAGGTTACACCCGATGTCAGACGGGTTAGATAGGAATATCGTAGGAATTCAGAACACATTGTTTTAGACATTTATCTCCATATTCATGTCCTGTAGTTTTAAAAAGAAATGTAGGTGGCAGTATAGAATAGTTGCCTGGAGATTGGACTGGCGAGTCCCAAGAGGTTTCACCTCACCAAGCGTCCTTTACCTCCTCTTTAATCTGGGAAGGCTCCCAGTAATTATCTCACAGAAATGTTGTGAAGATCAATGGAAATAAGCATAGAAATTTCTTCTTTGGAGGCTTGGCGCGTATTAAGTGTTACACATTGCCAAGAAGGCCTATTGGCTGATAAATGCAGTGGTCCCTTATAGAAGTACAAAGTACGAGCATGTGGATCTCAGAGGTCGGATTGGCCTGCATTGAAATATTGTTAAACCCAGGAACCAACAAATGTATCTATGTGTATTTTTTCCATTTTTACAATACTTTCTCTTGAATTATAGTTTGAACATGGGGGATGTGTGTTTGCAGTTGTCAGTACAGATGGAAACCACACAAGAGTGATGCTGTTGTATGGATTTTTTTCACATTGTGTTTATAGGCCAGTGAGCATGAAGGTTGGATGGGTAAGTGAAGAGCTGCCTCTTATTTTTGACTTTTCTTGTCAAAAACGTTATCACATGGCTGTCCAATCAATGGATGTCTCTGTCGATAGTTGATGTTAGGAAAGTGTTATCAGTTGCTCCCTTTGGGTGCGATATATATTCAGATCAGGTAGAATTAGAAGGAAGAAAACCGTAGAAAGCAGAGCTTGAGCTCCCTTGCAGAAGGTAAATCTGCAGGGTAGGTGTACAGACTGTGTGCTCCCCAGTTTCTACTGGAGACCCCTCAACCTGCAGAGACGTGGTCTCCTGTTGCACTGTCCCTTGAGACTGCAGCAAGTGTGAATAGCGGCCCAGAATCTCAGTGCAGGAAGCTTAGAGACTTTTCACACTGCCTTGCAGATAAACCTGTTTGCCCCCTTTTCTCCCACGGTGACCACCTGCTACCACGGTCTAACCCATCCTGTTTTAGACATATTCAGTGTCCACTTTGCTGAAATACCTTCTCTTTCTATTATGTTTTAACATGGATATCATTGCCAGATATTTGCTTCATTAAAAGAGCAAAAAGAATCTACTTAATAAGAAAAATGACATTTAAAAATAATATTGTATCATAGGTATGATCGCCCAGTTTTAATGACTTTCTTTCTCATTGGAGATTTTTCTCTTGTGATGAAACATGACAATAAAGAGCAAATTGAAGGGATAGTTAAGTAGTTTGGATGGTCATGTACACACTACTGTATTTAAAATGGACAACTAATAAGCAGCTACTGTAGAGCACAGGAAGCTCTGCTCAAGGTTATGTGGCAGCCTGGATGGGAAGGGAGATGGGGGGAGAATTGGGTACATGTATATGTATAGCTGAGTCCCTTCACTGTGCACCTGAAACCATCACAACATTGTTAATCAGCTATATCCCAATGCAAAATAAAAAGTTAAAAATGTAGAGCAAAGTAGATAACAAGGTACTATATTCTTCTATCAACTTGGCTTGGAAAGAGTGAACAGGTTCACGCTGGTTGGTTTGGTTATCACCCAGAATAAGTTGTCCTCGTCTCTCCCACCATGAGGCACACCAGGTGCAGACCTGGGAGCTTGCTCTTGAGGTCTGGGGAGAGCCGCCCTGTGTTTTCTCGTGGGCTGGTGAGAACTGAGAAAGATGGCGTGGCAGTCAGGGTAGCTGTGGAGAATCTTTGTGCCTGCTTGGAGGGAAGCATGTGGTCAGAGAATAGACAGAGAAGAGCTTTTCATAGTGTGGCTGTTGACTCATTTTTGACTGGGTGAGTTTTGCGCTATGCTTATTTCCATTGATCTAACACCTGTGGCCTGCAGTGGATGTACATGAATATTGAGACACTCTGGTGAATAACATTTGGAAAACAGAAAATGTATTAAGATATCTCTGGTCAATAATGTGTTAATACTGCAGCGCTGAGAAGCATAGTGCTGAGTAGCACATGCCTGGACATGTCTAGACCCAAGAGAGCAAAGTTAAATTCATGGAGCCTTAGTTTCTATCGCCTGTACCTTGGGATTTACTAATCCTTTTACTGTTTCATCAAATTGGTCATTAAATATACTTATATTTATCCACTTAGGTTTATCCACTGTTTGTAAAACTTAACCACTCTTTTATGTACCACTAAGAAGGAAATCTCACTACTAATTTACCTATTACATATTGCAGTGAGTGGGTTTTCCTGGTAGCTCAGATGATGAAGAATCCACCTTCAGCGTTGGAGACCGAAGTTCGATCCCTGGGTTGGGAAGACCCCCTGGAGAAGGAAATGGCAACCCACTCCAGTATTCTTGCCTGAAAAATTCCATGTACAGAGGAGCCTGGCAGGCTACAGTCCATGGGTGGCAAAGAGTCAGACACAACTGAGCAACTAAGCACACGTTGCTAAGGATACTGTCAATTAGAATCTGTCCTGATTTAAGGGAGATAGGGTGTGAGTTCTCGAATGTGTAAGGAATCATATCACAAATTTGTAAGGACCATAATAGTTAAGACATTGCTCGTACGTTACCAGTATTAACACATAGGGAGCGCTCAGTCATCATTAACTTACTGCTGTGTCCCAGTGGGGTTTTCTTCCTAATCGGTAAATCTTTTTTGAGTGTATAATACCTGTCTGGTGTGTTCTTTGTATTTAGCACATACCAGTGAACAAAGTAGACATATATCTTACTAATGGTGCAGCTTGCAGTCTACCTTGTGGGCAAAAAAGGACCCTCTACCTCCTTAGTAAGCAGCATCGTTGACCCCAAGCTAAGCTCCCCCTTTCCACCAGAAAGAGCTGCTTTTCTTGGCCATAACCTTACGGTTGAATGTGTGTGTCAGTAGCATGTATACATACAACATCTGCCAAGCTCTTTACAGTTTTGTTACTTTCCAGCATCTTCTGTGTACCTCGCCATCTGGACACCTTATCTCTTACACAAACCAGACCATGCCCCAGCTGTCTCCTTTTCCTCTTGCTCTTTGTCCCTCCATCTTGCCCTTAGCCATGGACATGCAAGTTCCCTAGCATTCCCAGAAGCTACCTCTTCCCCTAAGCCTTTGCTAATCCATCCATCTGAATACAGTTTATCTTCTTAGACTTTCCCCTGTACTCCTGTGCCCTTGTTTCTGTGATGGTACCCTCTGCATGTAATATAATAGCCACACAGATACAGGTTGCTTAAGGAAGCCCAGTGAAAAACAGTTACACACCAGAGGTACGTGTTTTTATTAACGCACATCAGCAAGTCACACCGAATTACACCGATGAATATTCTCTGGTTTCCCCAAATGAAGTCCACGGCCTTCCGGTTGGGTCATATGGCAGTCCTGCACGGACTCAATTATTTTTATATTTTATTAACAGGAAGCATGTCATTAAAATCTGAAGGCCCTCTGCCACCCCTTTCCTTTTAATATGTATGTGTTCTGTCTTCTCACATTTCTGGACTAACTTAAACTTGTCATCTGGAAAGATGGATGTCATTCAGGTACTGGCAGCAAGAGTAGCTTCTGTAAATAGTCTTTTTCACATCTGGTGGTTCAGTTTCTCCTGCTGGTGCTGAGAGAATCTGATGAGCTTTGGATATTCCCCGCCCCACTGCCACCCCCACCTGCCCGTACCCAGGACAGATCCAGCCTGGGCTGCTCTCTGCCTCCGCACCGGCAGAACCTCATTCTGTTCTTCCTCGTCTTCAGCACCCAAGTGCAGCTGTGGGACTTCCTCGGCCTCAGACCTGCCAGTCCCCGCCACTTGAAACTAGGCCTTGCTGTGATTTTAAGTCTCCATCCAGAAGGAGCTGAGTAGGTTTTTTTTTTTTTTTTTTCCTCCTCTACCCCACCCCCTGCCCGCCCCCACCACCACCCTGCAGGATTCAAGAGACTGTGAAAGTCTCATGAAAAGGAAAAATTTTGTGCCAAGAGAAAGAAGTGCAAACACCCTCTGTTTTCTGCCTCTAAAAGCAGGGCCTGTGGTTTCCACTGTGTGTTTTTTTTTTTTAAATGTCGTTTGACTAACCATCTCCCTACAGGCCCAAGCAAATGTGGGCAGTGCTAATGCAGCCTCCCAGGATCCTTTGAGACTTACTGTGATACAGTGTTTTGCCGTTTGCAGCATGACTATAGATTGCCTCTTTTATAGGATTTAAAACCTTCCTGTCAGATGCCCACAGGCCTCTGGCTCATATCTACCTAGTTTTGTGGTCAGCTTTCTAACTCTTACATAATCCCCAAGCATACAGCTGGGGTTTTCACTGCATTTAGATTGTTACTCAGAATTTAATGTAGTCTTTTAAAAAAGCCAAACCCTAGGTGGTTTACAAAGGTGTAAATCCAGTCTGTAAAAGCCAGGATAGGCATATATATGAGTATAGTTGGCATTTAAATGTATATGTATATATAGGCATTTCACATATGTATGTATTTGCAGTTGACAAAAATCAACCTCATAATTTTACACTTGGTTTTCATCTCAGGCAAGTAGATTGTTAAATATTACCAAAGTATAAAGTGATCTTTGATTTTAATCAGAAAGACTTTCTTTTTGATGCTCAAGAGCAAAGTTGTAAATGGGTGGAAAATTGTGCATTTGGTTCCTGCTGTCTACCTTTCCCCGCACTTTGATGAAGGAAGGGCTTTTATCAGCACTAGGAAGACCTCAAAGAAGCTCCCCCCGCCTCTTTTTTTCCTTAAAGGAAAAGACTCCTCCCTGCTCAAAAGGTGCTGTACTATACATAATTGAAAATCAGATGTAATCATTTAAAGAGGATTTGGGTAGTCTGACTGCAATGACCCGTATAGTATATGTTACAGTCATGTATATGTTACTCGATGAGAGCTAAGCTGGGCATGTCTACTTCATTAGGGTCAACTGAGGTTAGAGAAGTATAGGGGCTTGCCTATGATCATAAGGCCGGTACCCTGTGAACCCAGGACTCCAAGATTAATTTCTGCTCCTTTAAATAGTCTTGCCATGTGCTTTCCAGGAGACACATTAGAATCTTCTGTCCAAGCACATGTCTGGTGACTGTTTAGTTCTTTTAGGATCGCTTCCCCTTCTGTCTTCTGATTCTGTTCAGTCCTCAGGATTCTTTGTCTGCCTTCCAAACTTAATTTCCCAGATTGAACTTTCCTCTTCTCAGGATGTGGGTGGTTCTTTTAACATTTGCTTGCCATAGTTTCCTAGTTCATCCATTTCTTTGTCATACACTTAACGTTAATCCCCAGAACTCAAGTGTCTTAAGTGAATCTTGGAGAATCTTTTCCAAGCTTTGGCATTTATCTGAATGAAAGATCTATACTTTCTGAAACGAAACCTACAGAATTCAGATATTTGCCCAATTGTAGTTGATTTCCAGTCTTGCTCTTGTGGGATAAACAGAGGTACTATTAGGGAACTTCCAGTGCTGTCAGTAGAAGTTAAAGAAAGAACCAATAATTCTTTACTCTTTTCAGTGTCCATTTGACTTTCCAAATACTTGTCTACAAGAAGTGAAACATATTTAATATTTGAATACTCGCTTCGGATAGTCTTTGTGTTTTCAGGAAGCAAATCCTCTGTGTTTTGGAGGAAATATGCTCTTCAGAAAGAACCATGTGAATATTAATTTTCTCATTAATGTGTTTAATTTTAGAGAGCCGTAAATGTACTTAGCTTTATTTCTTAAGTTTTCATTTAGCTTCAAGGTTGCATGTGTTATCATTAGAGTTGGAAAGGATTTTTCTTTATCATGGAGAAAGTAAAGTTTTAGAGAAACTAAATCATATTTGAAGAAAACATTTTAGTTCCTGAAATTTTTATATCATGAGATTGTGTTCATAGTAGTCAACCTATTTGAGTTAGGTTTTTAAAGGTCTGACTACTGTTACTTCTGGCTTAAACATTTTTAAGAAAAGTGTTAAGCTTTCTTTTTGGAAAGAGCTCTGTTTTTCTCCCTTAATAGGAAACAGAATTGACTGATCCACTAAGTGATGTGATTGCACGTTTGAGTTGGACAATTGAAAACACACAAAGTTTGAAATTATACAGCATTTTCTTGAGCAGTTGTTTTGGGGGTAGCCTTTTCTGTTTCGGTGTGCTCCTGCCTTCTCAGTTTTCTTCTCTTCTTTCATATGAATGGTCTTCCATAATAAATACTCATTGCAGAATATGCCTGGTTTGTATTGTTGCTGAGAAAAGCTTAAGAGTGGGTCTCAAAGATTCATTTTAAGCCCAGCAATTGGAAAGACTTAATCCTAGATTAATCCTTTAAGTATTTCCTTTTTCTCTGTGCTCAAGGAAGTGAAAGTGAAAGTCGCTCAGTCCTGTCTGACTCTTTGCGACCCATGGACGGTATAGTTCATGGGGTTCTCCAGGCCAGAATACTGGAGTGTGTAGCCTATCCCTTCTTCAGCGGATCTTCCCGACCCAGGAATTGAACCGGGGTCTCCTGCATTGCAGGAAGATTCTTTACCAGTGGATCTGTCTTCCTAGCAGAGCCCGATTTACCTTCCTGATTCTTCTCAGCATTGCTCTGCACACTGGCTCCAGGCTGAGATGAAATCTGCATGTCATCTTTGAATCCGTGTATCTTTATTGTAGGTCATTTTATTAGGCAAAACTCTTCCTGAAGGGAAGTGCAAAAAATTACTTTATTCTACAAATTTATATTTCCAGTTTGGATGGCTACTCCAAACACCAGGTAGAACCATAAGCCAAGTGCAAATCAAAGCTCTTGTAATTAGAACACAGATGATCACTCTCCACCTTAGAAAATCCTGAGCTGCTCTGATTTGATCTGAAATCAGACTTGTCTCTGGAACTTCTTTCTCAATTGTAGTAAAAGCTAAAGAACTTGTTTCCTTTCTAAGTGTTCAACAGGGACAGGTTCAAATCCATATTTAAAATCAGTATCCTAGAAATGGAAATCTAGTAATGATACATATGTTCGGGAGGGTCGCAGGGTGCATTTGACCCCAATTCTGGGTATAAACTTTGGAAGGCATGGTTAGAATCGTGAGTAATTTAGGATCAGCAGTTCAATCCTGTATAATTTAGTGACTCAGCACAGTAATAAACCCTGGACCCTTCTGCTTCTGTGTTTCTTCTCTGCAGGAATTAAGGGCAGATAGGAAGAAAGCAAACATGAATTAATTTGATTTTTATGTGCTTAAGCAGACATAATGAGAATCTGTTGGTGAGGCAGAAGTTACCACCAATCTACATAAAAATGAATAATACTGACATTAAAAGACAGAGCATTAATTATGTTGCTGTGGTTGCAGACTTAAATCATTTCAGGGGCTCGTGCTTACACACAAGGGCCCCAAGTCCCTGAATGCTGGACATTGTGTGAAAACTGACAAGGCAGGGGCCCTGAAACATTGCCCTGCAATGTGACACCCCATGAAACGTGACATGGGCTGTTCCTTTCCTTGACTCTCGTTTGCACTTAATACCATCTTTTCTCAGAAACTCTAAAAAGGCTTTTGTGTTTTCGAAGAGTAATGTTGAAATGGCTTTTCCCACCCCTTTTGAATAACCAGGTATTTATAATAGCAAGGCTATTCTTGGCATCAGTCCTTGGCTGATTTTGTGATAATTTTTTGAGCGTGTTGGAGCTCACATACTCTGCGAAAAATCAGAGATCAGTTACCAGATATTTCAGATTTCCTGTTATGAAGTCAAGGAAATGATACAAGTTATGTAAATATTTTCTGGGACCATAAGGGAACTGTTCTCTCAGGCTAAATGTACCCTTTCTAGCAAGCTAATATGAATCTCTGTCAGCTCAGGTTTTTACATTTTTAGTACTGGGCAGTTTAGATGTGAAAGGTAGTACAGTCATTTAAAAAAATCTTGAATCGGTAAGATTTATTAGAAAAATACAGTTGCTAATATTGGTACCATGATATTTATCACTGGAAAATATTAAAGTTAATTTCAAAATAATTTAGAAATTTAACTTGTAAAATTTGGGCTTAAGATTCAGAAGGCATCAAATACTTAATGTTGTGTTATCATACTCAGTTTGTCAAAAGATCCTACATGTTATATTCATTATTTTTTTTCCCCTTCATTCTGATTGCATTTTTTTCTTTTCCAAAGAACCTCACTAGTAATGGTTTTAATTCACCTGCATGTTTTATGTTTAGAACTCAATTTGTTATTGTGCACTTTCAATCAATGCCAGCTTTGAGAATTTCTCTCCACTGTTTTATTTACATCTTACGTGCTCATTGCTTTCGATTGTTGTGTAGTGTTCCATGCATCCATCCACCCCATTCTGCTTACCCATTCCTACAGGAAAAGGCCCCTTGGTCGTCTGTAACTTGTGTTTTTCATTCACAGTGCTCCCATGAGGATCTTTATACCTGTTGCCTTATGGACCTTTTATGTATAAAGATGTGTATGTGTAGAGGTGCATGGCAACACTGACTCGATGGACATGAGTTTGAGCAAACTCCAGGAGTTGATGAAAGACGGGGAAGCCTGGTGTGCTGCAGTCCATGGGGTTGCAAAGAGTCGGACATGACTGAGTGACTGAACGTGTGTGTGTGTGTGTCTGTCTGTCTGTCTGTGTGTACTTCCCTGATGGCTCAGCAGGTAAAGAATCTGCCTCCAATGCAGGAGACATGGGTTTGATCCCTGGATGGGACAGATCCCCTGGAGGAGGGAAATAGCTATATGTGTGTGTGTGCATGTTTGTGCATTTGTGTATTCATCCATCCAAAATGGGCTTCTTGAGTTTTACCATTGACTTTGGTTATTACCGAATTTCACCACAATCTACTTGGTCCTTAGCTAAAATGACCACGCTGCTGCTGCTGCTTACTCACTTCAGCTGTGTCTGACTTTGTGTGACCCTGTGGACTGCAGCACACCAGGCTTCTCTGTCCATGGGATTCTTTAGGCATGAGGACTGGAATGGGTTGCCATGCCCGCCTCCAGGGGATCTTCCTGACCCAGGGATTGAACCCGGGTCTCATTCACTGCGGTGGGGTTCCTTACTGTCTGAGCCACCAGGGAAGCCCCCAGAATGGTGATATCACTATTATGCTTTCATCCTTTGTATCTGGAATTCAGTGAGTGCACCAGTTATTTGCCTGATTTTCTAATGGTTACCAACCCAGTGGGTATGAAATGGTAACTCATTCTTTTACTTCTACCTTCCTTGCGTTGCTCTTGAGGTTGAACATAATTTTACATCTTTAACCATTGCATTTTCCCCTCTTGGAAATTGCTTGCTTAAATCTATTTCTATTTTGAATGTTGTGTTTCTCTTCCTTTTCTTGGAGTAGTTACTGTATTTTCTTGACTGTGTTGAAGAAGCTGAACATGAACTCATTCCTGCAGGACTTGGGGCTGACTTTGTGACTGCAAGATACCCCTGAGATTAATCCGAGCCTTTCTTTTTGCCTTGAACAACCTCAGGTCTTGCTCCTCCTGTGCACCTGCTCCTTCCATAAGCTACTGCCTCCCTGCAGTGCAGCCCAGCCGAAGTGAGCAAACCCTGTCAGGTCCCTGCTTTGCTGAAAAGCTCCAGTGGCTCCCCTTGGCTTTTAGGGGAAAGGTCTGCATCTTGGCTGGGTCTCAATGTCCCCCCTTGTTTAATCCTTGAGTCTGGTCATCCCCTATGCCTTGTTCGCAGCCCCAAGAGGCTACTTCCTTACCCCTCCAGGGACTTCTCCGGCCCCACCTGCTGTGCCCTGTGCTCTCACTGTTGAGCTGTTGCGCCTTGATAGGGACTCCTCCCGACTTCTCACTGCATCTCCAGGAAAGCCCTCCTGTATCCTTATACGAGGCGAGGTCTCTCCGAGTTCCCCCATGGCAGCCTCTGCTTCCTTCTTTGAAACTCCTTCTATACCTGTGATATCTAATCCTTTTTCTGCTTGAAGACAAAAGGATGAGGACAGAGGCATTTGGGAATTTGATGAGGTCAGTACCTGTGTCTTTGTTCTTTCCTGTTGTTTCCCAAGCATCTAACTTAGCACCTGAGACATGGAAGTGCAATTAATCTTTGTTGATACGGGAATAAAAATGGATGCACATTAAATGCAAATTTCCTGACTCTGGCTTCATGACTCATTTTCACTAGACATTTGGATGGATTTATCCATTTGAGCCTTCTTTCAAGGCTACTTTTTACATTTACGATATAAAATACCTTTAATTGCATTTTCCTTGCTGATCGAATATGTTTACTTAAATACATTTCTCTCTGTTATTAACACTAGCTATAGGTTTAATTTTCAGTAGGGTTGTGTGTGCAGAGTATTAGCTTAAGTACCATCACATATAGGGTGCTGCTGTGTCGTGGTTTGTATAATTGTTCTGCTATTTTGAAGCATTAGGTTGTCTTCAGTTTCATTACTCTATAATGAAATATAATATTTCTTGGTATAAATTAATGTCTTTTTTCCCCGAGTCATTTCTTTGGAATTACTGCTTTTGAACAGCTCTTATTAAAGGCTGCTCGATCATTAAGAAAGATTGAAGTTGGTTTCATTGCCAGGCAGTGTGTACCTGTTTATCTAGAGCTCCACCAAAATTGAGTCTTATAATTTCATTGTATTTTAATACCTCTGAAGTGTAACTCTAAAGCTGTTTCAATTTACATTTCTTTCTCTCCTGGTAAATCTGTGCGTTTTCCATCAGGATGATTTACACCCTCTCTTTCCTCTATTTAAATTGTTGGTGCGCATCCTTTGATGTCCTCCCAAAGTAATCAAATCTCTCCTTTCTGTGAGTGGCGAAAGGTACAGGTAGTCAGGACCCCATCCTGATTTCTGTGTTTTAGAGTGTTTTTGGAACCTTGCAGGTATATTTCTAGGAATATTCTCTGATACTTTTCAAAAATATGTAACAATATACAGTCAGCTTTGGAATATGCTCCTTCTTTATGAATAATTCCCATTTAAATATAGTCATGGCCCCTTAGCACTGCTAAAACTAAACCCAAACAGTAGGGCTTCTGTTCATTTGGGTGAGAAATTTTCCCCTGAAAAGATCAAAATTCATATATCAGAGAGTGTGTTTTCTAGGTTCTCTTTTAAATGTAAAAATTATTTATGGATTTGCATTCCGTAGTATCTCAGCATCATTTAGAATTAGGCTTTGCTTACTGAACTCAAACTGCAAAGCTTCACTTAAGCATGACTCAATTACCCTTTAATGTATCAAAAAAAAAAAAAGGCAAAGAAAAAAATCCATCGGAATTTGTCATTATGATTGATTCTGGTGCACAGAAGACTGGCAGTCTTTTCCAAAACTTTCATGGTTGTTTTTTTGATCTTTGCCTTTTTGTTTGATATACTTGAATAATCTGCATAGTTTTGATATTTAATTCCCCTTATTCTTGTCAATTGGGAGCTAGGTTTGGGAGGTTGGCATTTCTTTATTCTCCATGCAGTCAGGGGTTTCTTCTAAAGCATTTAAATTATGCAGAGCCTAGAGTTATTCCAAGAGTGGTTTGCTAGGGTATTTTGGATTACCAGGAGGAAACGGACTACGTGGATTTGAAACAAGTCATAGCTTGATGGCTAGGTTTGAAGTTATTTTTTTTTCCCCCACCATTTAAAAATATTTCTTTTTCTTCTAGTTTCTTTTCTCTTTACTGATTTCTTTCAGGCTGAAAATAACATGGACTTTTACATGTGAAAGAAGGGCTGCCGTTGACAGCTGGGCAGGATGATGACTGTACAGGAGCAGTGCCCAAGGGCAGATGAGGGCCACATTTCAGAGCAAGGGGCACTTTCCCCTACCTCATACAAATATACTGTGTGAAGGTAGAGCCACCCTACAGATATGTGACTTCAGCAGTTGCTAAGAGTTTTCTGGGTATTTCTATCAGGGTTTCCTTTTCCTTTCTCTTTTTGCAGTCTTGCTTTCATGATCCTCCAAGAAGGGATACCCAGTGGTCTGGACCTTTATTGTTTTTTTTTTCGGTTTATAGCATATTCCTCAATAAGTTAACACCTTGACTAGATTCTTGTTGTCCTGTTCATCTAAGTTCAAATCAGTGTCCTCCATTATGTTACTAACCTTTGAGGGAATGCTCTCAGCTGTCAGTTCTTTCCAGCGCTTTCTCGTCACCACTGGGAATGTCTGGTTTTTTTCAAAGCCATGTAAAATGAGAGGTATGGTCTTATGAGAAAAGCTCAGCTCTCAGAGATTAGCCCAAAAGTTCAGCCCTCAGAGATTAGCCCAAGTCTGATAGAGCGTTTCCTTTTGTGTCTGTGCTATAACAGAAAGAAAACTTCCTCCTTTTCCAGGCTAATTGGGTGTATTTCACAGTGGGAGCACAAAGGCTCCGGTTTACTCCCCTCTCTGAATAGAAACGGGAGTGGTGGAGCTGCCTTGCTTCTCATCGGAGGCATTTCAGTCCCCATCTTCAGTGGACCAGGTCCCAGGCAGATGGTTCTGTCACAGACGTTAGATCAGAAATCGGATGAAGGTCAAGATAAAGATGCCACTGATACCTGGCTTTTAAAGTCCTCTGACCCACTTTTCTTGTGTTGGAAGGAGTTCATTTTACTTGACGTATCATTTCTTTGTGATTTTGCGTTGGAATCAGATATAAGGTTCATTGATGTTCTCGAAGATGAGTCTTTTACTCTAAGACCCAGTTCAAATCAGTGCCTCCAGGGATTTGAGATTTCTGCTCCTTGCTCATTTTATAGGCCCGTGTTGGGGACGCTCGGCTCTGTTCAGCAGTTCGTTGCCATCTGGTTGTCATCATTGTCGAGGTCTCTTTTCCTCTGTAAAGACGGCCGTGTAGGAGGGAGGTATCTGCCCATCCCCTTGTTTTCCTATTTAAGCATCTGATAGTATTCTTCCTAAGTCAGAACCAGCTTTATCATCATGAGTAAAGATGTTGTTCTGAAATGACATGAGTGTCTTTTTTCTTTGAAGTGAACTACCTGCCTGATTTTATTAGCTCAATCTTCTTCCTAGCTTAATACCAAGTGAAAGATGGATCCTCAAGAAAAGATGTGTTACCTTAATATTTAAATGAGTTATACAAAGATAGGGCTTCCCTAGGGACTCATACTGTAAAGAATCTGCCTGAAATGTGGGAGGCTTGGGTTCGATCTCTGGGTCGGGAAGATCTTCTGGAGAAGGGAATTGCTTCCCACTCCAATATTGTTGCCTGGAGAATTCCATGGACAGAGGAGCCTTGAGAGCTGCAGTCCATGGGATTGCAAAGATTTGGACATGACTGAGCGACTGACAGTAGAGAGATAAGGAAATGTGTATGTATATGTACACATACAAATACACCCAAAAAATTGCTACCTCTGCCCTGAAGAGGAGGAGGGAAAGGGTGGGGAAGAAGAAGCAGGCTTTATAAGGGATTCATTTTGGTTTCATTAAACATGGCTAAATTAACTCTTTTAAAATGAGAATCTGTTTCTTACAAAATAATTTTTATGTGGGCAGAATTTTAAAATGCATTTTACGATGAAGAGCTCTATAGATGAACCCTGCCTTCCCTGCCCTTGCAGCGTGTTCTGAAGGAAGGCAGTCTTTCTCAACCACTTGGTTTGTTCTGTGTTTACAGATTATTTCAGAATATCTCTCATTTTTCTCTCGTTGGCTGGAGCATGGCAGTGGTGAGGGAGTTGAACTGAAATCCTGATTAATGTATTTACGTTTCTTTACCGTTCTTAGCAAGAGATGGCTTCTACTTGCAGGAAGGCGTTGTTCTGTAAATAGAGCTGCGGAATATATCTTATTTGTCATCATCTTATTATTCCTTGGCCTGTTTCTAGAGATTAGCACAGCAAAGTTTGTGAATCCTTCTTCAGAAGCTATAGATTTGGACTTTGCTGAGTGAGGCTTAATAGGAACTCCCCAACCCCAGCCCCGCAAGTTCAGGGAGTGTTATTTTTCAGATAGGCTGGAAATTGAAATTAATTTTTCAACGAGAGCACTACATCTTAGGAGATGTTATTAGAGTTTACCAAGCTTCATTCATATTATCATTTGATTTAAAGTCAGATACTGACTGAAACTGAATGTAGCACATGGGAAAGAATCTGCCTGCCGGAGACAAAAGAGGTGGGAGTTCGATTGCTGGGTTGGGAAGATCCCCTGGTGTGGGAAATGGAAACCCACTCCAATATTCTTGCCTGGAAAATTCCATGGACAGGAGCCCGGTAGGCTACAGTCCATGGGATTGCAAACAGTCAGATATGACTAGGCGAGTGCACACAGACACACACACAAATCTGAATAATATAGGAAATGCCACATAGTGACTGAATTTAAAGTGGCTTAGGTTGCTTTCACAGCTCCTAAGAGAACAGCGCAAATAATCACAGCCCATTCTTGAATGAACGTGACTAGGTTTGTGTGACTTAGCACATGTAAGGGGAAAACTGTCAAACTATTCAACTGTTGATTCTTATGAATAGAATATATACAGAAAGCACTGTTCAGTCAGATAGGAATATTATGGCACTTCAATCCCTCCGCCCAAGTTGAATCAGTTGCATTTGACATGGAAGAGATTTTAATTAACCCTTTAGTCAGGAAACTGAAGGAACGTTCTTCTCTTGAGCCATTAAAAGCTGGCTCTGTATTTTTGTTGTTGTTGTTGGCATTTGTAAATTGAGTTTTTACCATGACTTAGACTTCCTTTGGGCTCTGTGTAGAGAGCCATAGTATTTCATGAAAATATAGCTTGATTCAGGACTAGGGAAGTGTTGGAAATCATTTTAGTTACAAGATTATTATAGTTATAAATTGATTTTGAAAATCCTAATTTTAGTGCTAAGTGGCACCCTAGAGACCATCTATTTTGACCTCCCCCTCCAGTGTTTTTTATAAATAAATTCTACAGGAGAAGCCACGGCAGAACTGTGCTGAGAAGAAAATCTCCTGTTCAAATCAGACACCTTCTTTTGTGTCCTGTAACATGAAATAGTGATCATTTAGGTTCCAGATGGAGTTCTGTAGATGTTGTCTAGTTATTTCTCTTTAAATCTGTTTGGGAGAAAACTCCCATGTAATTGCTATTATATGTTTCTGTAGATAATATATACATTATACATCTATATCTATACTGTACATTTTACTCACTAGCTTATGTTAGGCTCCATACATGTGTAGAATCCCTATGTATATTTAAATCTTCATCCTAGTCTGGGGCAGTGTAGACACTTTTATCATGCCCATTTTTTTTAATGAAGAAACTGAAGTATAGAAGTATTAAGTAACTTGCCTTGGCATGTGATGGATCGATTTCCATTCCAAATCTCAAGCTTTTAAACACTAATTTTAAACCTCTAGCCAACACCCTCATGAGTTTAAACATTCTGAAATTTAAAAATTTAAGTCTAAAAATGTTTTAAAATTCTTAAAATGTGATGTGAAAATAACAGAACCCAGAGTGATGGTGAAGGATGTCCTTCCCTGTGGAAAATCTTTCCTTGTGTTCTGAGCCATTCGTTCTCCTTTTAAGCCTTTGACCCGTCTTTGCCCCTGTGACGCTATGGAATCAGCCATCCGGGCTGATGGCAGATGTGTTTGGGGTCAAGGTGGCAGCCGATGCTTTCTGGGTCTCCTGCAGCTGTGCAGACAGTCTGAATCTGCGGTGGAGGTCTGCCAAGTTAGATGCGCGAGGCTCCTCCTTATGCTTCAGGAACTTACGCTTTGTACAAACCTCCTGCCCTGCAGCGGCTCACATCAGTGCATTGCTATGTCAGGCTGAATAATTCGCAGCATTTAGCACTTAAATTGGCTCATTGCAGACAATCCAATTAGAATAAAGTCTATTATCGTTTGGGTACCTTGGAATGAAATGGAGTGTTTAAGGGATGAACATGCCACGTTGCCTGGCAGTCGCTCTGTGCCCAACTCATCTTCTTCGTCTTGCAGGTTCTCTGCGTCTTGCTAGAATGACACCCTGCCTTGGTGTGAGCCATGTATGAAGTCTGGTAACACACTTTCCTCCTACAAACTTTTTCTGGATATGCTAATATTGGGAGGATCCTGAGAGCTCCACAAACACCTCTTCAAATAGCGGTTATGTGTATCTTGCTCACAAGGGCTGTTTAATTAAGGTTGCTTTTCAGATTGAAGTCTAGAACCCAAACAGATATTGATCCAGGAGGTTATCACACCCTGAGAAAAGACATAATGCAGTGTTAGTGATCAGTAAAATTGAGGCAGGAAAATTTTGAGTAATAAGCAGTTTATAGCAGCAGTTCCAACCTTTTTGGCACCAGGGACCGGTTTTGTGGAAGACAGTTTTTCCACACACCAGGCTGGGGGTGGTTTTGGGATGATTCAAGCACTTACATTTAATTGTGCATGTTACTTCTATTAGTATTATATCAACTCCACCTCAGATCATCAGGCATTGTATTCAGGTGGTTGGGGACCCCTGGTTTATAGAACTCCTGTATTTCCCCTCCTATATAGCTTGGCCAGTGATGAATGAGAAGCAGGGAAGGAATGAGTAGAGGCAGCGTGCTGGAGATATGATTCAAGAAAGAAGCTGGACAGAAAGTCTTTGCATTGGGTGCAGAGAGAAGGATGGTTTCTACATATGCTGGTCGGTTTGTGGGCAGAAATTTTGATGTCAACATCAAAGGGCAGTGCGTTGTTGGGAGACTCACTTGGAAAGAAAAGTTGTTCCTAAATGATGTTGTGAGGACACAGATGTATTTCTACTCATCAGGTTACAAATGAGGAAGAAGTCAATATTTGACTGGAGATAAATATTTTTATTAATGTATTTATATTTAATTACCCTCAGATGCATCATGGTACTCCTAAAACACCTGGATTTGACATTCAGCTCTATCGTTTTTTAGTTGTGTGATATACCAGCTAGAGAGATAGCAGTGACTCTTTCCCAGCTTCATCTAATAAGGAGTATAACATCCCTCTGAACAAAGAATAGAGAAGATAGGAAATAGTATGTAACTGCCATATGCCTTTAGTAAAATCTGCAAATGTCTGTCTGTTTCAGCTGTGAACTCAGAAATTACATGGATAAGGAAGATGTCTGAAATAGAGTCCTCTGCCCCTTTAAGGTTTTGAAAAGGCTGTACTTGAATTAGTCACCATGAATGGATTGGAGGGCAGGAGCGGGAAATGCCCTGCCATCCCCTGAATATGGCTGTGATTTAAACCATCTCTCTCTACCTCTCCTTTCTTTTTGTCTAACATATACTTTATATCGCTGGCCAACTGATTCTCATTGATTTCTTTTATACTGTGAGTCAAAAAGCTACCTCATTTCCTGGGGAAAGCCCAGTTCTCTAAATATCCTTTTATCCTTCTGTAAATGCTGTTAATGACTTCTTGAGGAGAACTCTGTGGCTATGAGAATGGGACTGGGAAATTTTGCAGTCTGCTCCCACACTATAATAGGTGAGTTGGTTTTTCACTTGGTCCCCAGTGGTGGAAATGCTCCCGAAAGGTCAGGGCATTGGTGCTTGTAATTCTTGTGATCCCCTGCTTTTGAAATTACAGACCTGAACCAGAAGGGTGCTGTCCTTGGTAACCAAGGCTTTGGAGCTGCAAAGGGAGTGTTTTTAAAGGAAGTCTGGTTGACAGATAATCACTCCTCTTGCTGCATTCCAGGTGGTGTGTGGAAGGGATTGGAAAGAAATGCAGATGTGACTGGTTGCGTGTGGTCACTTGGGAGAGTACTGTAGGCCTTTCCAAAGGAAGGGATGTAATAGAAATAGCAGGACACCTAGAGAGTGGTTAAATGGTTAGTTTTAGTGTATGCCGCAGCAACTAGAAAGCCAATAAAGAACCAGATCATACCCAAATTTCACTTATTCATGGACCTAGGTAGGGTGAGGTGAAGTCGCTCAGTCGTGTCCGACTCTTTGCGACCCCGTGGACGGTAACCTACTAGGCTTCTCCATCCATGGGATTCTCCAGGCAAGAATACTGGAGTGGATTGCCATTTCCTTCTCCAGGGGATCTTCCCAACCCAGGGATCGAACCCAGGTCTCCCGCATTGGAGGCAGACGCTTTAACCTCTGAGCCACCAGGGAAGCCCCTACTTACCCACTATTTGACTGTCATATTAATTAAAGAGGCCATGAGACTGAAGTGGGGCTGATGCCCTAGTGGCCTGTGTAGCAAACCCAAAGCCAAACCTGCACATGCCTCAGGGTTATGAAATTGACACTTAACACCAACCAATCACAAACAACTTGCTGGGCTTCAGCCAATCAGTAATTTCCTTATTTTGTTTCTACTTTTTCTCTATGAAAGCTCTCCTCAGCTCCTGCCAGTAAATATTGTCCTATATGAGTTGACTTTTGATTAAATAAACTCTTAAAATTTTTGTAATGCTTCAATTTATCTTTGAACACTACCCACTTTATAAGAAGCAACCTTAAAAAAGAAACTGTTTGCCATGCAGCACGTGGGATCTTAGTTCCCTGACCGGGGGTCTAACCTGTACCTCCTGCATTGGCAGAGCTGGATCTTAACTATTGGGCCACCAGGGGAATCCAGGAAAGCAACTTTTTTGAATAAAATGTTGTTATCCTCGGGACTTCCCT
Organism: Ovis canadensis; assembly: GCF_042477335.2. Taxonomy (NCBI): domain Eukaryota; kingdom Metazoa; phylum Chordata; class Mammalia; order Artiodactyla; family Bovidae; genus Ovis; species Ovis canadensis. The sequence goes on along the minus strand of NC_091263.1, from coordinate 54,183,431 downwards.
GGTGACCCAGTGGCTGAAACTCAGCACTCCCAGTGCAGGGGGCTCAGGTTCGATCCCTGGTCAGGAAACTAGATCCCACGTGCTGCAGCTGGAGTGAGCGAGTAAGTATGGAGGGAGTAAGTGTGCGTGTTATTGTCCTGGGACCCAAGGAGAACCCTTCTTTGGAACAGAGTCACTAGCCTGCTCTTACTCTTTGCTCTCTGGAACATGTTTCCCTCTTCACCCTGTACCCCGACCTTCACCGCAGGGCACGGAACTTATTCTTTCACTCAGTTCTTGTCTCTGTTCAAACTTCACCTTCCCAGGAAGGCCTGCCCATAAGCCCCCGTAGGACAGTACTCCTGTCTGCTCTGCGTCATTTTCTGCACTTCCTTTAATTGTCTTCAGAGAAATGATCCCGCCAGCCATTTTTACCATGTACCACTCTTAGAACTTAACCCTTTGAACCACATTTTCTTAGTGCCTAGAGTTTAGTGGGAACTGATTACATTTATTCGTTACCTAAAGCTGACATATCAGCTCAGTCCATTTCATAAACTTGAGCCCTTTAAGACACTTGCTTTCTTTCCCCTAAACATCACAGTAACATCAAGTAATTTACATTTTACTCTTAACCAGCTTTCAGGTTTCTAGGCATTACTATACCCCTTTCCTTCACAAATTATAAAACTAGTACAATTGTGGGAAATGAATGGGATCCAGTTACGCTGTACTTAAAACCACTTGTATTTCTTTTGCCTAGTATGTGGTTTTTAAACTAGCTAAAAACCCGTAATATTTGTTTTGTCTTCACCTGCCTTCATTTAAAGCCCTGACTCAATTTTGGTGTTGAGAAGGAACAAAATCCAGGCCCATCCCAGTGCTTCTGCCCCTCAGCACCAGGGCCGAGCATGGACCTGGTAAGGAGGGCACAGTGGACATCCACCCAAGACAGGGAAATGACGATTATGAGGAACTATGAGTGTAATACTCTTGCCTGGGAAATCCCATTGGTGGAGGAGCCTGGTAGGCTGCAGTCCGTAGGGTCGCGAAGAGTCGGACACGACTGAGCAACTTCACTTTCACTTTTCACTTTCATGCATTGGAGAAGGAAATGGCAACCCCCTCCAGTGTTCTTGCCTGGAGAATCCCAGGGACGGGGGAGCCTGGTGGGCTGCCATCTATGGGGTCGCACAGAGTCGGACACGACTGAAGTGACTTAGCAGCAAACATCACAAAACTAAGCTTGTGTCTTGAAGGTGCTTAGGTTGTGACTCTGAGCTGTGTAGTGAAAAATAAAGGCTTTAGAGCAGCGCTAGCAGTGGGCTCAAAGATACATGATATTTGCTGTTCCTGGGTATTTCTTTACTTGCTGAGTGAAGCTGCCAACCTTCTCCCCAAAGGAAAGGCCTCATATCGAAATTGTCTATTTCTTATTCACATTTCTTCGAGGAAGAATATTGAGACATAGCCTGGCATAGATTAATGATCCACTATATATTACTGAGACAGGTGGGACAAATTGGGAGAGTAATGTTGACGTATATATACCACCATGTATAAAATAGATAGCTGGTGAGTAGCTCAGGGAGTTCACCTCCATGCTCTGTGGTGATCGTAGAGGGGTGGGACTGGGAGGTGGGAGGGAGGCTCGGGAGGAAGTGGATATATGTATCCTTACAGCTGATTCATGTTGTCCAGTAGAAACAAACAAGACTTGAAAACATCTATACTCCAATTTAAAAAAACCAACTATAACATTTTAGGCACAGGTATATAATACAGGGTAGGGGAGACTCCTTTTTGATAATGTCAACAGTGTGTAGGGAAAGATAGAAGTAAAATTTTTAAAAGATGAAGGATGCTAGGTAATGTATTTCAATGATTTCTATGTGTTCTTTACTTTAAAAATACCAACAATGATATATCGCTACCATCTGTTGAGTATTCACCTCAACAAATGTGTAAGAGAAGTGTTAGTATTATGTCTATTTTTTGGATTAGAAAACTGAGGCCAAATTATTTACCCCCATCCCTAAGCAGGAACTCTAGCCAAGTTCCAGCTCTATACTGCATGGTTTTTTGTTGTCGTTTTTTTCCCTTCTTCATCATTGTGCTGTTAGGCTACAAAAATACAGTAAAAGGAATGTATCCACTGCTAATTCTGTCAAGAAAACTCGTTATCTTCGAAAATAACTAGTAAGCATCCATTTCCATCATAGCATTTTGCCGCAAGATACTTCTGTCATAATGTTCCGAGTTCTCTGTAGGATATCCTCTGGTAGCTCTTTTGCTGTAGGAAGTTGGGCCTTTTATCATCCTGGGGTCTCCCACTTCTTTTTCCTTTTCTTCCTTTATCCAAAATTTATGTTTCCTCTTGGGCTCACAGAAGGCCGTCCACTATTGTGTGTTCTCTCTGCTGTGGACTCAAGTTGGCTGGAGAGCAGGCCGTCCATCCTGCTGTTGGCCGAAGGACTGGCGATCATGCAAATTCTGACCTGGACTTCCAGGCCCCGGGCTGTATTGCTTCTGGATACAGTGAGTCCGGATTTGGCAGCCCCATTCTGTCCTGCCTGTAACCGATCGGAGAGGAAGGAAGTGGTATTTGTGGAGGATGAAAGGCAGGTTATTGCTATTAATAGGAGGTTATATTAAGAACTGTCATTTTTAGCATAGTCTAAACACTGACTATTGAGCCAGAGAAAGGAGCACAAACTTGCAGATATCTTGATTAAAACATTGGAGCTTAATTACAAATTTCACAACTCATTGTGCAGCCCCTATGGGCCTGGTACTGTGCTCAGAACTGGCAGATAGTAGTAAACAAGATAGCTAAGGAGTGTATTGTCCAACAGGGGAGGAGGCTATTGCAGCAGACACGCTGGTGAAATGCAGGATGGCATGTAGCATATGGGGAATTGATTTAACGATCTAGGCCAGGGGTCAGCAAACTTCTTCCGTAGAGGGCCTGGTTATAAACACTTGAGGCTTGGAGAGCCATATGGCCTCTGCTGCAACTTCTCATCTTTGTCACTGAGGCATAAACCTAACCATAAACAGTAGATGGATGGGCATGGTTCTGCTCTAGTAAAACTTTATTTACAAAAACAGATGGCAGTCTGGATTTGGCCTGTGGCTCATAGCTTCGTGACCTTTTATCTTGGGCTCTCATGTTGCATTCATTCTGTGGTCTTCTGTACATGCCCTTTCACCTCTGTCCTTGGCCTTCAGATGGTTCCTTCGGCCCCCTGTAGCCCAGACTCACATGGCAGAGGCGGCCGCAGGAGCGAAGCTGGGAGGGAAGTCCAGTTGACTTCTCCATAAAAATCATTGGCTCAAGCTGGACCTTGTGCCTACCCTACACCTGTTTCTATCAGAGCGGACTCCAGTTCCTGGGACTGGGTTGGCTCCAGCCTGACTCAGCCCTCAGGTTAATTAGGTTGCCTCTCTTAGATAAGACAGAGAAGGCTGCCCGTAGGGAGCCCACAGTGTTTCCATAGTTACCGAGCTCCCGGCTATGCACAGCTTGATCTTTGGACCAAGGGCATGGGCATCTCCTGGAAACTTGTTGGAACTGCAAGACTTGGCACCCCACCCAGAATCAGAATAGAAACTGCTTTAAAACAAGAGTCTCAGGTGGTTTGCAGACACTTTCAAGTTGGAGAGGGTCTCAGGGTCATTTTGAGGCCTCAAAAAAGGCCATTTTGAGGATGGTTAAACCAAGAATGGGCGATGGAGTGGAATGAGTGGTTGTGGTTGGTGAATCTCACCTTGGCTCCCGATTAAGCACCTGAATGTGCTCTTATAATTCCAGTTTGTAACGTTATTCTGCATTTAAACTCTTGGTACTTTGTATGGCGTTCAGTGTTCAAAGTGGACTACAGTTATTTAGAGGACCTATCTCATTCCTTCTCCCCAGGAAGTCCTAGCAGTGTTCATGGTGGTATGGGATTGAAAATAAAAACAAAGTGGAGAGAATAAAGCAAGATTTGTAGACATTGTCATTGCTTCTGTTTTGACCCACGTTATAGTGCACACAGCTGACATGCCGTGTCTAGCTTTTATCTTGAAAATAATTTGCCATCTTTCATGACAGGTCACTGCATGAATTCATATGACCATCAAGTGTCTGGATTCTATTTTTGATGACAGGAAGCTCCACAGTTAAGCAGCCGAATTGCATTTCAGGATTCTATTTTTTGTTCTGTTCGTTTGATCTTTTCCATCGGTAGGCACGTTAGCTTCCCAGGCATGAAGAAAAAAAATTGATTTTTTTTTTTCTAGCTTTCTTCTATTGAAAATGCTGAGAGTTTCCCCAGGAAATTAAAACCTGCCTAACTGGAAATATGGCTGGCCTCCTGGTACACCTGTCGGATCCGGACAGCAGGTCTGTGCCTGTTGTCATCTTTGTAAGACTTGCCCCACATTTTAAGGCAGAACTCTCAACTGACCCTTGGAATTCCATTAGCCAATGTGTTTTGGGAGCTCAGTGTGGGGAGAGGCCTACTGAAGACTGTCTTTGCCAAGCAGGCAAGTCTCCCACTTGGGTGTTTGGAGAAGGGTTATATCCTGTACCGTTGAAGCAGGATGAACTTGGCTATGAGTGTCAGCCAGAAGCCCTCTATCCCATTTATGCGGCAGTGCTGGCTGGGTTCTGAGAAGTACATGATTTCATTGGGGAACTGGCTGTGGTTTGCTGCTAACCATCTGAGTCTGCAAAATGATGCCTTTTGAGCATGACCGGGACAAAATAACCCTGGGGCTGTATTTGGTGTGGTTTGTCTGTTAGGTTTAAAAGCTCAATATAGGATTTCCTTGCTTTATAAAATTGAGGCCTCCTTTAAAGTTGTGTCATTTCTATGGTTTATAAATCGGATTATCTTCTTCTTGTACTGGCGGTCGTTTACATTTAATAGAAACAGGAGATAAGATTCGTCTATTAAGATCTCAGAATTATTTGGTTAAGTTGGGTGTTTTCACTTCTCAAAGTGCAGTGTACTTGTACTCAAAATGAAGGGGCCTGGGAGGTTGTGGGAGAGGGCTCTTTCAGAAGCCCTCTGTACCTTGGGTGTTCTTTCCCTGTCAGCCACCCATCTGATTCTGATGGAGAGTTTTCCATGTAGTTGTGGAGGAAGATAAATGAGCCGGGTGATAGATTACTAGCCATTCTTCTGCTGCTGTAAGGAGTATGAGGCGAGAGGTTAAGTGACACAGCTCATTTCTCAGTGGAGGACAACGCAGAGGTGCATAGCTCACTCGAATGCCTCCACCCGGCTGCTTATGCTGTTGCCTCTTGACTCTCTTTCCCGCTTCTTTCCCCTGAGAGCATACCCCAGAAACCTTGCAGGCATGCTGACATAGCATGCCTGGTCTCCCCTTCTCTAAGGCAGCTCCGCCATGAGAGCTCAGGAAAACCAGAGGTAGTAACAGGCATGTAGATGTGAACCACACGGGATGCGACCATTTTCCATCTCAATTGAACACAGGCTGAAACCCAGTCATATTTTCCAAATTAAACTTGTCATTTTGCCTCCTTGTCTCTTTTGTTTTTTTTTTTTTTTTTTTTTTTTTTTTTTTTTATCCCTGACTTTCTATTGGGCAGATTACATTACAGGAATTTATTGAAAGAAAAATCGTAGCAGGTGTCAGACTGCAAGAGGAGGGAATTTATTTATCTTTCAGAAATATGGGACCAATGTTTCCTAGACCCAGTTACTGAAGTTTATGAGCTTTTACACGATAGGATGTTGTTTGGTGGTCTCCATAAAATGTAAGCTTTTTTTTTTAATCACCCCTGTGATAATAAGAGTGGGAGAAGACCAAGACACTGGTGGTTTCTTTCTTTCTTTTTTTTTTTTTCATTTTAGTTTTCCCTTCTGTTTAAAAAGTTTAAGATGTGTTTTACAGATTACAAAGATGTTGGAGATAAGGAGGCTGAAAATGCCTTATCTCTTTTTAAGCTTGATCTGTTTTTATAAGGGTATCAACTGTATTGTGACAGTCTTCAGATGTAATCAAGTGACATTTAAGTATAAAACAGTATGATTGCAGTAGTGCAGTCTTCTCAGTTAAAGGTGATTTTCTTGTTTCTTTCTTGCCCCGCTGAAGACATTTGGCACTGGTGACATTTGTGGTTATCAGAATAGGGAGGGATGTTGCTGCTGGCACTTAGTGGGTAGAGGCTGGAGATGCTTCCTAAAGTCCTACAGTGCACAGGACAGGACCCCACCCCCCCACCCCCCCACCCGACACACACACCAGCGAGTTAATGTGGCCAGAAATAAGAATGCTGCTGCTGTTGAGAAACCTTGCGGTGTCATAACCAAAACCGAATGCTCTGTCTCTGAGCTTTCGTTCTTCACGTGACATTTGGGACATTACCAAAAGCATGTCCGGAATGCCACACATCACAGGGAAAAAGCATTGCTTTCTAACATACTAAGCATGAGACTTCTGAACCTCATTGTCTCGTAGAGCTTGTTCTCTCTTTAGGGAAGGCAGACTGAGGTTTTTTCCTTTTACGTTATACATTCCTGGTGTATTGTGAAGCCTTATGTTTAAGTTTTTTAAAATAACATTGGTTTACAAAGGTGGACTTTGCAAGATTTCTTTGGCCATATTCTATTAATTCAGTGATTTTCCAACAAACCCACATATTCTGTTAATTCAGTGATTTTCCAACAAACCCATGCTTAGTTCTAGGGTTCGTTTCCCATACTGGAAGTCAACATTTCATTGTAGAAAGAACACGCTATGCTGGTTCCGTATGCTTTTCATCGTGAGCGTCCTCTGAGAAAAGCCCATTAATTGAGCCAAATTGTTCTCTGGATGTGGGTGTTTCAGTGTGGATCCCTGCCCAAAAGGTGATGAATTAAATTGTTCTGCCCATTGCAGTTGTGACCTGAGATGAACAAAAGTGTGTTTGAAAAATGAGGCACAGGTTGTTGTTCAGGCATTACATGAGCCCCATGTCTTCAGACTCTGTACAGGTATCAAGGCTACTCCAGCCCTTCGGCTGCAGTGTCTGAGGAGAAAGATGGGTGGGTTCTTTGCAAAGTGAGGTCCTTTTGACCTTGAACAGCATTGACGTTTTCATACATACAGTTTGAACTGCCTGATTTTTATTTTCTTTCGGTATGTATCCTATGGGAGCAGATTCATGTATCCCAGTTTCTACTCAATAAAAGGGCATTGAGTTATCAGTAATAGAATATCAACTTGTAATTAAAGTTTTGCCCTTTCTTGCTCTGGGTGCACAGATATTGACACATTTATGATAGAATAACAGACAGTGTGGTATTTTTTTTTAACGCCTACAAATTGCTTTTAATTCCCCACGATCTGGTTGACAATTGCCAGTGTAAGTATTTATAGAGAGAGATAAAGACGGAGCTACCTACACTGTATCTATAAATACAGCCGAACACACAAAAAGTGATGGTGACAGCCATCTTGGCTGTATCAGATGTGTGTGTTTTCAAGATTTCAGTGTAGATCTGTATTTATATAAATTAGTTTTCATGTTTTGTATGAGTTTTTACTTTTAAGGGTGACTTTGGAAGAAAATTTGACTTGTGACACCAGAAAATTAGTTCCAACAAATTTCATCTGGAAGAATGCTTGTGATTTTTGGATGATCAAAGTTTTGGCTCTTTCTGTTTGTGTGTGTGTGTGTGTGTGTCTGTCTGTCTGTCTGTCTGTCTCTCTCTCTCTCTCTCTCTCTCTCTGTTTCTATCTCCCTCTCTCTTCTCAGGAGTGTCGTGAAGAATTACTAGCCCAAGGATGATTCCTTAATTCACTTTGGGGTATAAGATTGAATGTTACCAGTTACCTTTTACTTTTGACTTACTCCTAACGACTATTTTCCTTGTCAGATGGCTAGAGACAAATTCTAAACAAGACTGGAGGAAGAATGTTGAAGGGTTTTTGAAAATCAAATCACCTCAAAACTCTGAATGGACTGTGGGCTGTGATTCTTTTTGTGTGGGGCTGGACATCATCTCTGGATGTTGCAAAATTTAAGTTAAGTTATAAGGGTCATAGTGCTGTTGAACCACTGCAGATGGGACGTATAAGAGAAGGCGTTCTGTCTTCATGCATTGCTGGGAAAGGATCCGAGGTCTCTGGGTACCCAGTGAATCTTGCCATCTGGCTCCCGCCGTACCCCCTCCCCACCGACTTAGTCTCCCAATACCGGGTCTTTGCTCTCCATCTCTCGAAGTTGCTGCTCCTGGCTCTTGCCAGTTGAATTTCTTCTCACCCTCAGCATCTTCTTTTAAAGGCTCGTTCCTTGTTGTAGCTGTAGTCACGTCAGTATTATTATTATTTTTTACAGTTCTGTATCAGAAATGTAAATTCTGTGAAGGAAGTTATTGTGCTTGCCTGGTCCCATCCTCTATCCCTCCCACTTCATGGAGTGAGCACTCCTTAAAAATCTAGTGAACAGATAGATACAATTTTCCCCCAGATTATTTACATCATAATGATGTTAACGTTTAAAGGAGTACACATCCGGGAATTCCCCGGTGATCCAGCGGTTGGTGCTGTGTGCTTTCATTGCTGAGGTCCTGAGTTCAATCCTGGTTGGGGAAGTAAGAGCCTCTAAGCCATCTAGTGCAGCCAAAACAAACAAACAAAGCGAAAAAAAAAAAAAAAGCAGCAGACATCCATTTTTCTGGAGTCTTGCTTGACAGTATTTGATAGCTAGACTATTGTTAAGCACAATTTGGGCTTCCCAGGTGGCTCAGTGGTAAAGAATCAGCCTGCCAAGCAGGAGACGTAGGTTTGATTCTTTGATGGGGAAGATCCCCTGGAGAAGGGAGTGGCTTCCCGCTCCAATATGCTTGCCTGCAGAAGTCCATGGATGGGGGAACCTGGCGGGTTACAAGTCCATGAGGTCCCAAAGAGTTGGCCACCACCGAGCGACTAAATTACAAAAGCACAAATTCCTGTTTGATCCCATTTAATGCAGGGAGGGGATGGCATGTCCCCAGACACTAGGTTTCTTCCCTACTTAGTTCTGCCCACTGTGCCCTCCACGCTGTTCCTCTGGAGTAATGTTCAGCTCACTAGATCTTTTGGAAAGCCTGTGATGTGCCTGGCTCGAGCTGGGTTGTTGCTCCAAGAAGAGGTCCTGCCTCTTCTTAGAGCTACCTTCCCAGCCACCTCATGACCAGGCTGCGTCCTCATTTCCCTTGGCCCAGGGAGGACAGTATTTAAGTTTATGTTCCCCCTTGATTGCATTTTTCGGGAGCACCAAAGCAGCGATGGAGTCAGTGCTGTGTACTTTGTAGTATAATCCCCCCTCACCCTGACCAAAAACCAAAACCAAAGACCATGCCAGGAGATTACAGAGAGATGACTGTGATGGGATTTCTCTGATGTTCTGGTGCTTAGGAATCCGCACTTCCACTGTAGGGGGCGCAGGATCCACCCCTGGTCAGGAAACTAAGAACTAGCATGCTGTGTGAAGCATCCAAAGAAAAACAAGAGTGATGATCATGTAAATTCTACTCAGTGTTTCGCTCCCTGTAGGTTGTTGGGTGAATACCATAACAACCTCATGGTGTTCTGTTCTTAGCGCCAAAGGGAAACCTTTCAGCCTAACATTTAAAAATTCTTGAATCATGGTTCATCTATGTTGCTGTCCTTTCTTATCAATTGGCAACATTTATTTTATCTTAAATATGGCAATTGTTCTTCATTTGTGTTTTTCATTTTTCACTCTGTGTTTTTGCTATCTGGAACACATTTTTTGTGTGGAAAGCATTTCCTCTGCCGAAACGTGCTTCTTCCTTTTAAATGAATAACATCAGAATTACTCTCCAGGTCAATTAAAGAGCTATAGCTAAGTGGCTGTAAGATGGGGTCTACAGATGTGGGGCTGGCTTGCTCTGGTTTTTATTTTTTTTAATCTGATAGTTTGGTAAAGCTTTGTTGGCCTGGGAACTGCATCTCTGGATTGGATATTGCATAAATTCTCGTTCCACAGCACCGCATGGAATTATCCCAATGTGGGCATTGGTGTTGAACACAGCCGACCATAAAATTCCATTTCGTTTCTGTTGCATAAACATAGGATCACAAATAGTGTGATTATTTCTGGCAGCCTCAGGCATCTTAGCTAGGAGGAGGATGTAGGAAAATATGAATCCTTAAATGTATTATGAGTTTCCCAGCATGAGCTGACCAAGTGCCTTTGGCACTAGCCTTTAAAAGGGTCAAGTAGAAAAACATCTAATCCCCATCATTTGCTGAGTTCTGACCGTGCAAGGCACTGTTTTCATGGTTCATTTGCCTTATCACAGCTGGTCCTCACCATAGTACTGTGTTAGATTCGTATTTTATAACTGAGGGGATGGCGGCCCAGAGAGGTCAAGAGACTTGCAAAAATTGTATGGAAGGAGAAAGAGGTAGGATTTTAATCCATGTTCTTTGACTCCAGAATTTACAGAGCCACGAGTGTGATGCAGCAGTCTTGATCACAACGTTAGAACTAGTTGACTTGTCTCACCATTTCTTTGATCTTTATTGACTTTCTCTTGGAGATTTCCAGGGGTATCGTGCCCTGTTCTTTTCCTCGTCCCAGTATCTTCTGAGAGGCAGGTGGTCTCTCAGGCCGAGGGGGGAAATCTCATCTTGACCAGATCAGAGTTGGAAGCAACCCCCTCACTTGCTGTCTTTCTTTATGTTTATAGAAGCTAATATACAGGATGGTTATGCCGTCTGTCTGGAGAGCGGACTGCCAATTAGGAAACCCATATGGCTAAGGATTTGTGGTCAGACAAGCAGAAGTGTTTGAGCAGAGCGTCTGCTGCGATTCTATGATTGGGGTTCCAGAAACAAATAAATATCTGCAGGAAGGTCAGTCAAGGATGATAAATACCTCACACAGGGGAGTTAGGAGACAAGAGGTTGATGGAGCCCTAGCCTATATGGTAGGATGAGCGCTCCTTTTAAGTTAATAAAGTAACAAAGACAGAATATTTCAAACACCCTAGCAGATCTGAATGTTGCTAAGATCCAAGCTCATGCTTTCTGCAGAAATAATGTTGGCCTGTGAAGTCAGAGACCTTGTCTTTTTTTAACCTCTTTTGCTCACAGTTAGTAATTGTACACGGTACTCATTAACTCCATTGTGAACTAATTGTAAGCTTTAGTTTCCTCATCTGTCAAATGCCCATCCAAACTAATAGTTTGCAGCGCAGGATTGTTGAGGGGATAAACTGTATGTAGTACACTTTGCTTATCATGTCCTGTGAACGTAAATGATAGCTCAAATATTGGCTTTTAATAGTAGTTGCCACTCATTGATTATTGCTTCCTACCACATCACTCCTTGCTTTACGTGCTAGCAAATAAACTTGTGGAAGAAGTCATCTGAGTCCATCCATCTAGGATTTCCTTTGACAGTGGTCATTGTCACCCATCTCCTGCTGCTCTTTTAGTCCCATTGCTTCTCTCCATTTTGGAGGGTGTTTTTCAGACTCTGTGTCTCACCCATAGTAGTAAGATAATCTAAAAGATTTCCTTCTTGTCTCAACGATGCCCGTGTTTTTTTTCTCTGGCATTTATATCAAACATGTAATCAGTAGATCAGCTAGTTTGAAAATAGTCTCCACTGTAGAAAATCACCCCTTTAGATAGCTGTGCCATCAAGCCCAGGGAAAAGCAAATTTCCTCTCTGCAAGTTAACCACATGTGGGTCAGCCTGGGGTCCCATCTCTCACTCCTGCACCTGTGTTTTCGTGCCTGAATATTTTATGGACTCAAAGATGCAGTTATAATTACCTCGCTTGTGAGAACATTTAGCTTGTTCTACTGGGTGTTTTGAGTCTCAGTGATGGGGGAAATGTATGCAAGTTACATATCCTCGTTAGAGCTTAAAAAAAAAAGGTATCAATCTTAAACACAGCTTTCATCACATTAAGTTCTATATATGTATATATATGTGTGCATGTATATGTATTTATATAAATTAGAATCTCTGACATTACATATTCTGCTGAATATTCTGAATGCCCCTTGAGAGGGATGCTTAGGTAATTTACGGACTAAATTATGTTCTTGCATTTGCTCTGAAACTTGAATTTTCTAGTACTGGTCTGTCATTCACAAAATCACAGTGTCTTTTCTAGGCATCTGTATTTGGATTTTTGTTCATCTGTTATAACAGTAGCCCTAGTAGCAGTGATTTAAACAGTCTAGTGGATTTCATTCTCATGGAATAGTCTCTGTGTGTGCTAAGTCACTTCAGCCGTGTCCGACTGTTTGCAACCCTATGGCCTGTAGCCCACCGGGCTCCTCTGTCCTCGGGATTCTCCAGGCAAGAATACTGGAGTGAGTTGCCATGCCCTCCTCCATGATGGAATAGTCTACACCCAAGCAGTTGAATGTTGATACAGTGAAAGTGTCAGAGACCCAGGCTGCACCTATAGTAAGTCTCATGATCTCAGGTGGTTGCCCCACCTCCTGCCCTGCCATTGTATCTGTCCTCCAGCCAGCTGGAAGGTGTGTAGGGGAAAAGAAGGTCTGAAGTGTACATGCTGCTTTCACTCTAGTCCTGGTGATCATGCTTGCAAATACATTCCTAGCTGCATGGGATGCTGGGAAAGGTAGTCATGAGCTTGGCTGGCCACCTGCCCAGGTAAAACTTAGGAGATCTATTACTCATTTCTTTCAGTTAAGTTGACTTCTCTAAGCTTCTCACTCAGCCTATTGAGTGACATGATTGCTGGCACATCATCCATGCATGTATTGCTTGAATGAATGAATATGATGGAGCCCAGAGCCCATCTCATTTTTGGAACTTCCTGTGTGGATTTCCACGCAAATCTCTTCCATCTCCTTTTTGTCGCTCTTTCTATTCCAGGGTTTTATAGAATGACTCCATCCCCCATCCCACGTATGTGTCTTTACTTGGTTTAAAGACAACTGCCAAGTGCAACTCCCCCCCTCCTCCAGGCCCAGCACCCACATTTCTTTTAGCTGTTACACATTTTTGTAAGCATTTCCTGAGGTCCTTCCGCCATCCTTGTCTCTCACCTCCGAGTACATTCCAGTTTTGCTCATTTCTCATTTAAAAGTGTGATCCACAGAATGGAGCACAGCTTCTCAGCTTTGCAAGTAACAGATGGACAGAAAGCGGTCTGTTTCATGTGCTTTTGATGGACACCCTGTCTTCTCCAAATTCTTGACTGCTGCTTCTTTCCATGTGGCTCAGGGTGGCAAAGATATGTATGTGCGTTCATACCCACCCACATACGCGACCCTGCCAGAAATACACATTACGTAACCTCCATAGCACATGGAGGCAATGAACTTGCTGGACCCTTCTCCAGAAGCTGGAAGAAGCACCATTTAAGCAGTGCAGAGAGTCTGGGCATAAACGCTGCTTGCTCAGTGGTGCTTTCCGTATCACTCTTAGTGTAATCATACTGGTGTAGGGTTTTTGCTGCTGATTTTGTTTCCTTTTTCCTGCCCTCAGTCTTAGATGCTCTCACATTTTCAGTTTCTTAATGTTTTGATTTCTACATATTTGCAGAATGTCTCGATTGTAAAGAGTTGCTCTTTATGTATATCTTAAGATTATATTACTATTTGCCACTCCCACCTAACCCTGAGTAAGACCTGGACTTTGGTCTAGGCATTTCGTTTGGAATATTTAGTAACCTCCTAGTGGAAGGGGTAGCATTTCCATTCTCTTAAAGGAAACTCTGCCTAAGCAAGGCAAATACCAGCCCAGTTTTTTTTTTTTTTTTCTTCAGAGATGAGATTCAGTACCAGGAGGTCTGATTCTAGACCTCATGCTTTTGATGATCATTAAGCTCCACTGTATTCACTTGTAGCTTTGGAGCTTCACTTTTACCCGGGCACCCCATGGCTGTCATACTAGTTCACTGCATATTAAGGAAATGATAAATGAATGCCAGACGACAGTCACAGCAACCCTTGCTCTTCCCTGGTGAATGTACCTGAGCACATACACACATGCATGTACCCACCAGTGAAAACAGAACTGAGCCTGGTCACTGGAGATATGAAGGAGGACCGGACTGAAGAGCTATGTGTTGAAAAGGCCTTATTTCCATGGCAGCTACATTGCTACAACCACATCTGTCTGCTCTTCCTTAACATGTCATTGTGAAATAAGGGTAATCACATTTGACCATTTTTAACACTGTGAGTGAACTAAAATGGACTGGAGTGGGTGAATTTAACTCAGATGACCATTATATCTACTGCTGCGGGCAGGAACCCCTTAGAAGAAATGGAGTAGCCATCGTGGTCAACAAAAGAGTCCGAAATGCAGTACTTGGATGCAATCTCAAAAATGACAGAATGACCTCTGTTCATTTCCAAGGCAAACCATTCAATATCACAGTAATCCAAGTCTATGCCCCAATCAGTAACGCTGAAGAAGCTGAAGTTGAACGGTTCTATGAAGACCTATAAGAGCTTTTAGAACTAACACCCCAAAAAGATGTCCTTTTCTTTATAGGGGACTGGAATGCAAAAGCAGGAAGTCAAGAAACACCTGGGATAACGGGCAGATTTGGCCTTGGAATATGGAATGAAGCAGGGCAAAGACTAACAGAGTTTTGCCAAGAGAACACACTGGTCATAGCAAACACCCTCTTCCAACAACACAAGAGAAGACTCTACACATGGACATCACCAGATGGTCAACACCGAAATCAGATTGATTATATTCTTTGCAGTCAAAGACGGAGAAGCTCTATACAGTCAGCAAAAACAAGACCGGGAGCTGACTGTGGCTCAGATCATGAACTCCTTATTGCCAAATTTAGACTCAAATTGAAGAAAGTAGGAAAAACCACTAGACCATTCAAGTATGACCTAAATCAAATCCCTGATGATTATACAGTGGAAGTGAGAAATAGATTTAAGGGCCTAGATCTGATAGACAGAGTGCCTGATGAACTATGCACAGAGGTTCATGACATTGTGCAGGAGACAGGGATCAAGACCATCCCCATGGAAAAGAAATGAAAAAAAGCAAAATGGCTGTCTGGGGAGGCCTTACAAATAGCTGTGGAAAGAAGAGAGGTGAAAAGCAAAGGAGAAAAGGAAAGATATAAGCGTCTGAATGCAGAGTTCCAAAGAATAGCAAGAAGAGATAAGAAAGCATTCCTCAGCGATCAATGTAAAGAAATAGAGGAAAACAACAGAATGGGAAAGACGAGAGATCTCTTCAAGAAAATGAGAGATACCAAGGGAACATTTCATGCAAAGATGGTCTCGATAAAGGACAGAAATGGTATGGACCTAACAGAAGCAGAAGATATTAAGAAGAGGTGGCAAGAATACACAGAAGAACTGTACAAAAAAGATCTTCATGACCAAGATAATCACAATGGTGTGACCACTCACCTAGAGCCAGACATCCTGGAATGTGAAGTCAAGTGGGCCTTAGAAAGCATCACTATGAAGAAAGCTAGTGGAGGTGATGGATTCCAGCTGTTTCAAATCCTGAAAGATGATGCTGTGAAAGTGCTGCACTCAATATGCCAGCAAATTTGGAAGACTCAGCAGTGGCCACAGAACTGGAAAAGGGCAATTTTCATCCTAATCCCAAAGAAAGGCAATGCGAAAGAATGCTCAAAACTGCCTCACAGTTGCACTCATCTCACATGCTAGTAAAATAATGCTCAAAATTCTCCAAGCCAGGCTTCAGCAATGCATGAACCGTGAACTCCCTGATGTTCAAGCTGGTTTTAGAAAAGGCAGAGGAACCAGAGATCAAATTGCCAACATCTGCTGGATCATGGAAAAAGCAGGAGAGTTCCAGAAAAACATCTATTTCTGCTTTATGTGGATCACACTAAACTATCAGAAATTCTGAAAGAGATGGGAATACCAGACCACCTGACCTGCCTCTTGAGAAACCTATATGTAGGTCAGGAAGCAACAGTTAGAACTGGACATGGAAGAACAGATTGGTTTCAAATAGGAAAAGGAGTATATCAAGCCTTTATATTGTCACCCTGCTTATTTAACTTCTATGCAGAGTACATCATGAGAAATGCTGGGCTGGAAGAAGCACATGCTGGAATCAAGATTGCCAGGAGAAATATCAATAACCTCAGATATGCAGATGACACCACCCTTTTGGCAGAAAGAGAAGAGGAACTGAAAAGCCTCTTGATGAAAGTGAAAGAGGAGAGTGAAAAAGTTGGCTTAAAGCTCAACATTCAGAAAACAAAGATCATGGCATCTGGTCCCATCACTTCGTGAGAAATAGATGTGGAAACAATGTCAGACTTTATTTTGGGGGCCTTCAAAATCACTGCAGATGGTGACTGCAGCCATGAAATTAAAAGACACTTACTCCTTGGAAGGAAAGTTATGACCAACCTAGATAGCATATTCAAAAGCAGAGACATTACTTTGCCAACAAAGGTCTGTCTAGTTAAGGCTATGGTTTTTCCTGTGGTCATGTATGGATGTGAGAGTTGGACTGTGAAGAAAGCTGAGCGCCGGAGAATTGATGCTTTTGAACTGTGGTGTTGGAGAAGACTCTTGAGAGTCCCTTGGACTGCAAGGAGAGCCAGCCAGTTCATTCTGAAGGAGATCAGCCCTAGGTGTTCTTTGGAAGGAACGATGCTAAAGCTGAAACTCCAGTACTTTGGCCACCTCATGCGAAGAGTTGACTCATTGGAAAAGACTCTGATGTTGGGAGGGATTGGAGGCAGGGGAAGGGATGACCGAGGATAAGATGGCTGGATGGCATCACTGACTCGATGGACATGAGTTTGGGTGAACTGTGGGAGTTGGTATTGGACAGGGAGGACTGGTGTGCTGTGGTTCATGGATTTGCAAAGAGTCGGACACGACTGAGCCAGTGAACTGAACTGAAGCGAACACTGTGATGGCTCTGAGTTATCTCTCAGTGCTCTAAATTCTTAAAGTGGAAGTCGTGTAGTTTATAGCCAACACGTGAAGAGTATTACCAAAAGTGATAATGGGGAGGGAGTACCTTCTGTGCTTTTTTGTACCGTCTTCTCTAAAGACAGAACATTGTTGCCCCCTGTCACTTTGATGAGATACCAAAGAAAGTGCTCAGCATTTCAGCTGCAAATGTGTTTCCTTGAAAGATGGAGGACTTCTAGTCTATGAAGTTCAGCTCAGTTGTGTCCTACTCTTTACAACCCCATGGATAAGGCATGCCAGGCCTCCCTGTCCATCACCAACCCCTGGAACCTCGTCAAACTCATGTCCAAATCGTCAGTGACGCCATCCAACCATCTCATCCTCTGTCATACCCTTCTCCTCCCACCTTCAATCTTTCCCAGTATCAGAGTCTTTTCCAGTGAGTCAGTTCTTCACATCAGGTGGCCAAAGTATTGGAGTTTCAGTCTTTCCAATGAATATTAGTCTTTCCAATGAATATTCAGGACTGATTTCCTTTAGGGTGGACTGGTTGGATCTCCTTGCAGTCCAAGGGACTCTCGAGTCTTTTCCAACACCACGTTTCAAAAGCATCAGTTCTTCGGCACTTAGCTTTCTTTACTCTCCAATCATCCATGCATGGCTACTGTGTATAGCTTTGACTAGATGGGCTTTAGTTGACAAAGTAATGTCTCTGCCTTTTAATATGATGTCTAAGTTGGTCATAGCTTTTCTTCAAAGGAGCTTTTAACCTTATGGCTGCAGTCACCGTCTGCAGTGATTTTGGAGCCCCCGAAAATAAAGTCTGTCACTGTTTCCATTGTTTCCCCATATATTTGCCTTTGAAAGTGACTGCCTTTTTGAGAGTCAGCAAGTGGAGGGATTGAATATGGCTGCAGATTTGGCTTTCCTGCCAGTTCACTTTAAGAAGGAACTGCCATCCATTTCACTTTGACTCTGGTTTCACCAGTGTTGCAAACCGTCTTCTGAATACCAAGTGTGCTCCAACAGGGCACGCTGCTTTCTCCCATCACAAACATTTTGCTCTGCAGTCCTTATCAACTAAACCCATAGTCTTACCGAAACCACCCTTAGATATTGGTTGTCAGATCCAGAGTCTTTGAAACTATTTGAAATATCCTTCTCCTCACTGAGAATTTAAAGCTGATTGTCGTTCCGTTCTTTAAAACAAATGCTGCTAGTCGCTTCAGTCGTGTCCGACTCTGTGTGACCCCACAGACGGCAGCCCATTGGGCTCCGCCATCCCTGGGATTCTGCAGGCAAGAACACTGGAGTGGGTTGACATTTCCTTCTCCAATGCATGAAAGTGAAAAGTGAAAGTGAAGTCACTCAGTGGTGTCTGACTCAGTGACCCCATGGACTGCAGCCTACCTGGCTCCTCCGCCCGTGGGAGTTTCCAGGCAAGAGTACTGGAGTGGAGTGCCATTGCCTTCTCCAAAACAAATGCTTAGAACCATAAACCCAATTTACCTTTGATGAATGTAGCTGAAAAAGCCCCCCCTTTATGAGTTCTCTGTTCAGATCTTTGTAACTTGGAAACTTGGAGAAATTTTCACAGCTTTTTGCTTATTTTAGAGGCAAGAAACATGCAGTCAGAGTGATCACATTTTTAGATTCATAACAGGTGACAGCAAACAGAGAGTTGCTGGTGCCACATCCAAGTCCCAACTCCGGGATATTTATTAACATCTTTTGAGCAAAGTCTTAAAATTATCTGTTAGGCACAATTTTTCACCCTTTCTGACAGATTACTGGTGCTGCCAAGTAGCTTTTAAGCTGTAAATGAGAAGAAAAGACAGTCCTGCATTTGATCTTGATTTTGTTTTCTTCCTCTTCTTTGAATTATCTTTGAATAGTCGTTGGCTGTGGGTGCTTTTATTGAAATTTAAGACTGTAGTACTATCTTTTACTTCTGTGTGGACTTAAGATTCCCCACTGTTCTAAGGCTGCATTTGAAGTTCTCTGTCTTACCTTGATAAAGGTTTTAAAAGTATTCTTCATTTTAATCTAAATTTCTTTTCTCTGTAGTTAGCCAAGTCTGAGTGGCTCGTGCTAAGAAAGATTGTTTAAATGTTTGTTTGTTTTCTTAGATGTATTTTCCCTCTTTCTAGGTCTCCTTTTTTTTTTCTAACTTCCAAAATTTTCTCCATATTTGCTTAGATAAGCATATGGTCTGGGTATATAAACTTGTGTGTGTATCCATAAAGCTTGAAAATGGGTTTTAACAAAGTATTTACATAGTCTTACCCTGTGAATTAGAGACTTTCTGATCTAGAAAAGAACTTAGGGTATGTCTCATCTATTTCCCTGGAGTTTTATGTAAATTGAAATTTATTATGAATCAAGTTCTGTTTTAGGTATTCTTAAGGAATCTATAAATGCCAGTAGAGAAGGGAAATTGATTTAGCATTCGGGATGTGATGAATATCATCGTGTTTGAAATGTGTAAGTGCTCTCCTTATATTGGTTATATTTTCCTAATAACCTTTCAGAAGTGCTGGCTAATGAAAGCTGTTGCCAGTTCCTTGTTTAGGGTGCGGTCAGAGTTTAAAATGGAAAATGATAGTTTTTATTATCATGGTCTGTTTTTCTAGAAAAAACAAACAGGTTGATCTTCTGGGATGAGAAGAGATGGTAGCATGGCTTCACGTTTTCATCATTCAATATCTGCGTGTTGCTGGCGTCCAGATTCATGTTTTGGGCACGAAAAGCTTCATGTGTGGCTTTGTGTTCCTACTGTGTTTCTGCGAATGGAAAGTCAATTCAGACATCAACAACAATTACTTTAAGTAGCCCGCTCCAATTCATTGTAGATGTGTCGTTTCGGTTACTACACGTGGAAATTACCAAGACTAGTTGCAAACCAGAAATTGGTACTGCTGCCTTGTGCATGCTCGCCATTTTTGCAGTGGTTTGAATACTGGGCAGACTAGACCAAATTGGGTGTCTCACTGGCAGTGTGTTTTGGATGGGTCCTTTTTGCACAAATTAAGGAAGTTTTAAAAATAAAACCTTGTTTTCTGGTGCAGACACCTTGTAGTTACACGGGGATTGCAGTGCTCTGTGTAATAAGGTGACATCAGACGACTCCAAACAAACCTTAAATAAGCTCCTTTCCTCCAATAAGTCTTACAAGAGGGTGCTTACATAGCACAATTGAGTAAATATGTGCAGAACTCATAAAAAGTCAAACGTGATTGAACCTAAAGAAAAAGCCAATGCTTAATGAAATTGCAGTGTGAAGATATACTGCTTAATCTAGCCTCAGAGCAAAATGCCAGGCAAAATACACAGAAATTTCCTAAGACTTTATATGATTTCTTTGAGTTCTCCGCATGTAAAAGAAGTAAGGCACTTCATTTTAGAGAAAGCAATGCATACTCTGTTTCTAAAATCACAGTCTTACCGTTTTATTAATAATAAACTAGTAAGTGTTTTGTATTAATAGTTTTTATTAATAAAATGTTTTGAGAGGTTTGTTTAACTTCTCATGCTTTAAGATGAGGGTCCAAGTCTTACTGACTTTTGTTAAGAAATAATAATCGTCTGTTTTGGAATGTTCAATAGCAACCTCCAGCTTGCTGTTTGATGAAGAGTTGGAGTTTCTGCTCCTTGTGCTTCCCTCTGACCACAGTGCATATGGTTGGTGTCCACATGATAGATGTGGAAATAGAACAAAGGAAAATGCTGGAGACATACTGAATTGAATGAAATCTGGACTGGGTCCACATCTTGTCTTCATCACCAACTTGTTTTTAATGTGGTTGTGTTGCTTAATTCCTCTCTACTCCCTGTAGCTTTAAAAGAACACGAGTCATTTTATAGGAAAATAGTGCTTACCTAGGTGGCACAGTGGTAAAAACAATCTGTCTGCCAGTATAGAAGATGCAAGAGATGCAGGTTTGATCACTGGTTCGGGAAGATCCCCTGGAAAAGGACATGGCAACCCACTCCAGTACTCTTGCCTGGAGAATCCCATGGACAGAGGCACCTGGCGGGCTACAGTCCATGGGGTCACAAAGATTTGGACATGATTGAGCACACACAGTACACTGAGGAGATAAATCATTTAGGTGGTGGTTTGGTAGGGCACCAATTGAAAGGTCACACATGAATGAATGAAGTTTGAATGACATTGGACTTCAGAACTTCTAGTTGCAAAACTTTGAGAATACTTTGAAAGCAGTTCTGAGATTTCGTTCTCATCAGTTGGTGGCTTCTGCCCTAATTGTCACTGTACCTGATTTGGCATTTGCTCATATACATCTTATGAGTCTTTACAGTTTTATTATATTGATAGAATTCAACATTTTTCTCCGGAAGAAACCAAATTTTATTATTATTATTTTTTTACTGCGTTCTCTGGATTGCTAATTGCTGTATATGGTGTGAAACATATGTGGTCCATTGGAAGCAGTTTTGCACTTGAGGTTGGACAGATTGGCATCCTAGTCCCAACAGAAGCCTTTGGTGCTACTTGAGCAAATTAATTGACAGCTCGGTACATTCATCATGTATGACACGGGGAAAGAAAAGTCTTCAAAACTGGTGAGTGGGTCAAAGATGACAACCCACTATGACTCTGTAGGAACCGTTTTCTGGTAACTCCCTAACACATCATTCATATAAAGGGCTTAGCCTCATTTCTGAAAAATAAAACTTTATAGTTTTAAAAATAGAAGAAAAAGAGGCTAGTGATTTAGGGGTGCCATAAAATAACACTTTGTACTGAAATGATCGCTTAAATTTAGCCAACAATCATTCCCTACTCCCCCACCCACCCTTTTTTTTCTTTTTTTCGAATAGTTTCTAAATTGTCCATCTTGGACATATAGGGCTCTTAGTGTGAATCATACTTTAGTTAATACTTTGTTTTCAAATAAATGTTTGATGTGTTATCCCACAGGTAAAAACAGATTTTACTTTATTTTCTGAAATAATCTTAGTACTTTGCTTGCATCATGAGAAATATTAGAGCCAAGTTGGTACTCTTCTCTTTACCTGGACATGTACTATCATGTTTGATGTGATAACAGGATAGGTCAGGTCCCCATCTTTACCTGCTGAGCTCTGAGTAAGAGGCCACCAACTTAATGGTTATTTGTCACCACACATGTGGTGTTGTTTTCCAGGTAACAGGACTAAGAAGTGAAATACCTGTGTTTTTTATCTCCTGTTTAGTATTTGCCATGACCCTCTTCACTTCATGGTCATTTTCGTCATTTTGATTTTGCAGATGTTATTAGCTGATAAAAATCAGGTTCAACTAATACTTATTGTCTACTTTATGCTACGTATCTCATTCAACCACTCAGTCTTTGAAATACATAATGATTATTATCATTATTTCACTTTAAGAGATTAAGAGTTAAGGCTCAGAGAAGATTGTGAATGAGCCTGAATTTACTCAGCTCTAAAATAGAAGAGTCAGACAGTTAATTTTTTGTTTCTGCCGCGCCAGAAAAACTCTTCCTGCATCTTGACCCAAAGAAATGGTCATGGAAAACAGTTATTCTCCAATTAAAAATCAGGTTTTAAAAAATGGTCAGTTTTTATTTAATGTTAAAAATAACCCAGAAAGCATTGCTTCTTTATTAACTTTGTTTTTAAAAAAAAACAATCCTTGGTATGGAAATGTGACTTTCTCCATAAAGTCTTTGGGACTTTCTTCCCAAAGCTAAATGAGGATGGGAAATAAATGGTGAAATCTCTTTGTAATAGACATTTCAGATTTTAAAGCTATTGTTTGCTAGTCGGGAGAAGGGCAGTCTTCATCACTGGAAGAAGGAAACTGGTACACAGATTTTTGTCATGTGGCTGAGAGTGGATCTGCTCGCCAGATGCAGAATGTTGTCTTTGCCTTGCAACTAGCTATACCAATGGGTCACATGTGTATAGGTCATTGTGTTTTCGTTTCAAGTTTTCACCACCCCCCCCGCCCTGGTGTTAACGTACCAGATGTGCAGAAGAATCCCCATATAAAATGTAGATACCTTAAAAAATAATTATTTGTAGTATGAAGAGAATTGAATTTGGGAATGGGGTTTGGGAGGTTTTGGGCCTAATAACCATATCCTACTTGGGATTTGGGTATATCATTTTATTGTACTAAGCCTGCTTTCTGAACATGATAATAAAAATGTGTAATACTGGGTTGGACAAAAAGTTCTTTTGGGTTTTTCCTAACCAGCTTACAAGACCTGAATGAACATTCTGGCAACCCAAGGTTATAGCCCTTCCCTTGTAGGGTTACAAGGCAATACTAAGGACCACAAAGCAGTACATAATTGTATTTATTTCTGGCCATACTGGGTCTTTGCTGTGCAGGCTTTTTTCTAGTTGCAGTACTAGAGCTTCTCACTGTGGTGGCTTCTCTTGCTGCAGGGCGTGGGCTCTAGGGCGTGCAGACTTGAGTAACTGCAGCACGTGGGCTCCGTAGTTGTAGCTCCCAGGCTCTAGAGCACAGACAGGCTCAGTAGCTGTGGCACATGACCCCATTGGCTCTGCAGCATGTGGGATCCTCCCAGATCAGGGATGCAAACGTCTCCTTCATTGGCGGATTCTTTACCACTGAGCCACCAGGGAAACCCCAATAGATTCTTAGTAAAACATATTTTCCTCATGTCATTGATTTGCCACCGCCATCGTCACACCCTAAAATATTTCATTGTCTTGATGGGATACTTGGACATTTTTCATACCAGTCACTTTGTGGGTCCTCTTAAACAAAGCCTGAATGAAATGAGAAGACATACACTCTCAGAGGATTGGGTAGCTGCTCTTTAGCTCATTGGGTGGAAATGATCACCAGTCACCAAAAGTGGAAAACAGAAAAAACCAAGAAGTAAGAGTTTTAGGGGCAGTCTCAAAGGTGCGATTATGCATTATGTTTCCCCCTTGTTCACATTTCATACATTGATCAACGGCTGTATGTCTGGAATACAGCAGCAGACAAAATATCATGTTTCATCGGTAATAGCAAAGTTTCACCTGAGCGTTGCTGACATTTTGTGGCTTCTGTCCTGTGCTTTGTAGGATGTTTCACAACACCCTTGGCCTCTACCCACTTGCCAGTAGTATCACCTCCCAGTTGTGACAGTCACATCTCTCCAGACATTGTCCAGATGTCCCGTGGAGAATAGAAACGCCCCTGCTGGACAGCTGCTGAGTTTCATGATTCATGCTTTTCATGTACTAGTCATCCTGTCATGGGGATGCATCTTAAACAAGTTATGTCCGACCCTCTGTAAGTAGTTGGCAGGGGTGATTCCTCGTGGTGTGTGGATGGAATTGTGTGATGGATGAACCCAGTGCTTCGGCAGCAGCATCTTTTCCTCTCACCCCATTCTCAGAGCTCATGGTCTCCTGGCTGCAGTAGAAGTCTGGAGACTAGACTAGGTGAATTGAAGTTCCTCTCAGTTTGAACTCTGTGACTTTTTCACAGACTGACTCTCCCTTTTCCAAAGGGTCAGACACACAACGATCAATTGTCTGTCCAGCCCTTTGAATTCATCAGGGAAAATGCCTGAGATAGTTGTCAGGCTCTATATTGCCCAAGTATAATCCTGAAAAATTGTTTTTCAGCATATTCCTGTGAAATGTCGTAGTTTGGATCTGGTTTAAGTCCAGTCACAAGTTGGATCCGGTCTAAATATTTTTTTAAGTGCATGATGTTGCATTTATGTGTGTGATTTTAGCTACTGAATGAAAACTTTTGGGGACCCAGGTAAGATGGCCAACTGTGATCTCCCCTCCGCACCCACTTCTCCCTCCACCCCCTGCTGAAATCCCCATGGTGTTAAAGCTGTTTTGTAAAGTGCTCCCTGAGTTCTGTCCTACAGACAGAAGTGAGTAGACTGAGAAAAAGAGTAATTATGTTTCTTCTCTAATTCACCATTCTCATCTGTGAAACATCCCGGCAGTGGATAACAAAGGGCAGAGCTGACTTTGTGACCCTTAAACAGACTGTCAGTACATGTTTCAAGGCATGCAGTCTTGGCTGACAAATTGTAAGCAAAGTACCAGAAACATTCTAGTTTAGTAGCAACCCCTGTATTCTTTCACAAACATCTGATGACTTACCTGATCCCGCTGACAGGGAAGGCCCTTGGAAGAAAAACTTCAAATTGAGGCACATCTGGGGAATTGTGGAAACTGACCTGAGCCACAAACGGTTCGTCTACATGTTTCTCTGGGAAACTATGATGGTAGACGATAAGCATACATTTACTTACTTTCTATGTGTTTATTTATTTGGCTGTGCTGGGTCTTAGTTGCGCCATGTGGAATCTTTATCTTAATTCTAGCACTCAGGACACTCAGTCTTCCTTGTGACATGTGAACTCTTACTTGCAGCTTGTGGGATCTAGGTCCGTGACCAGGGATCAAACCTTGGCCACCTGTATTGGGAGTACAGAGTCTTAGCCACTGGACCACCAGGGAAATTCCATTTATTTTCTCTATTCAAGTAGTGTTGCTAAATTCATAAAGTTTGCAAGAGTTATTGTTTGTGGAGCACCTAATGTTTACCCAGACGCTGTCCTGAGAACTCTGAATGTAGAATTAACACTTACCCCATCCATAAGGCTAGTCTCATCAGTAGGTTGACACGATCCCCAGTTCTGTCTCAGAGATGAGGGATGTGAAACTCAGAAACGTGATGTGGCTTTCCCAAGCTCTACACGTAATAAACATCACCGTTGAAATGGTTTTTGGCCTCTCTTGCCAGGTTTTTTGATGGAGCCATTCACACTGTTTGTACTCTCGTCTCTCCCCTTTGTACCCAACCATAAAGTGTTACTTGGAACATTGGACTTGTGATTCGGTTACTGAATATTCAGACAGCACCAAATTAAGAGCTCATTTCACTGGAAGGTTTTTAAGACACAGGGGAAGATTAGTATTTTGTGTCTGCTTTGTCCAATCCTAAAGTCAGCTCCACCCTCAGTATCAGCAAATGAAATTATATGAGATAACAAGTTTGAGATTGTCTGTCTGTCAGATGTATCAACAAGGCTGTGCTCTGAGTCAGTTCACAACTGGCTGGAGCTGAGAAACAAAATACAGTTTTTCATGTGATAAATAAAAATTTAATTCCGGCTCTGCCTCAGAGGTTTGGAGTGGGGAATAGAAAAGGGTTTCACATAGGGAGCGAGAAAGATTTAATTTAGAAATGATTTCATACAGATCTCGGTTATAATTAAAAAGAATGAAGGGAGAGTGTCAGGCCCTCAAGCCCACACTTTTTGGGGATCTGTTTTACAGGGAGTCTACTTCTCTCTCCAGACATCTCCCTATTGCAGGGATATCTGTGCATTTTCATCCAGAAGGGATATTTATCTGCAACTAAGACAAGTACAGGTATATTCCATTGCTATGCATTTAGCTCTGTCTCAATTTTATAATTGAGAGGCCAAAAATACCTTGCTCAGTAATTAGTATCACTTACTGCATCCGCGTGCTGTTTTGGCACTGCTGTCTTCTGTTGCAGAGACGTGAAGACATCTGTTTACTTTCAACTCTGGAAGACCTTTTCAAGCACAGGAAATATGTAGGACACGAGCTTTCTGAGGTTGAGTGCCTTTCGGTACCTCATCTCTTCTAGAACATTTCTACCAAATTATTGAAAATGAGTGAAAACATTTGAACAAATTTAGACATGGTATGATGAGAAATGACAGCTTCTAATAAAGGAAAGCATGTTCATCTAAAAATCTCTTTTTGGGGGAGGTGTGATCTGGTTAAGTCAGGCAGGGTTTCAGAGGTTTCCAGCAGAGATTTAGTCCTTTAAAGAAAAGGCTCAGGTTTCTTTTTTAACAAAGTCACCAAAGAGGGCTGACTGGGATGATGGCGCTTTTATTAGCGGTGATAATTAGTCCAGCTTAATTATGTCAGCAATTGGGGTTTTGATCCCCTGCTAATTTGTGGGCCTGTAGAAGGAGATAAACTTTTGCAGACTAAAGGTCAGTTTTGCAGCTGGCCTGTGTAATGAGCATCTCTTCAAAGCATATAGAATGATTGTTTAAAAATCCACAACAATTTCCAAAACTGCCTTACAGCACAGAGTGAACAGTTCTTGATTTGTTCGTGAGGAATTACAGATAAAATGTACAGGATACCAGGGATGGATTGATTTGAGTGGGAGGGTTCTGACCAACAATGCCTGGGTAGTGGAGGATGAGAGATTGAGATCAAGTGCGAAGAGGTTCTTAGTGAAGGAATTTGGGTGATAATTAGAGAATCTGCAAATTTGGGAGGGCCCAAATGAAGGTGAGAGGAGGTACGTGTATCCTTTTGGACTTGTTCAGGACTGTGTAACAGAAAATCCAGGACATACTTCACTGGAGCAAAAATGACATGTATTGGTTAAAGTAACTGGAACGTTCGGGACTGGGTCTGAGTGGATTGAGATTCATTTAGCTTGAATGGGTCTTTATGCCTCTCCTGGCGTGGCTTTCTTTGTGGTGGCCCCTGGCCTCCATAGGCTTAAATCATCCTAATGGCTTGCAATGGCAGTGTCACGAGAACTTGTTTCTCTGCTGTTTCATGCAAAGGTCTCATCCTTGGACTCCTGAGTCTGGAGGGATGTGTCTAATTACTAGCTTTGGATATCTGTCTGCCTACTTTTTCAGAGGACATCAGGCTTTGGTTGCCTTTTTTGAGAAACACTGAGTATGGATTAAGGAGATTGTTGCCCAAAAGGAAAGATGAGTGTGTCATCAGAAGGGGAGGAATTGATGCAGGCTGCATCTGAACACCAGCCATTTTGTAGGGAATCAAAGAAGAAACTGCGGTCTGATCATTCATTCATTCACTCACCCTTTCAACACATACTTATTGGGCACCTATCATGGCCAGGCATCATTCTAGGTGCCCAGAGTCTAGTGATGCACAAAACTCTCCTAAATCCTTTTCTTTGTAGAGCTTATTACATTTTCATGCTGTTGTTGGAAGAGGCAGGAATGGAGTATGTTCTCCAGATATGGAGTGGTGGTTGCTATAGATACAGTAGAGGGCAGAGGGATTGACTGCTTCTAAAGTGGCCAAAATAATCAAGGAGACAGGAGATGGGGTGTATTAGAGACAAGGAAAGAAAGGATGGAGAGATGATTGAATGCTGCCAAAAAGGAGGCTGACATCGGATACCTCGAGTATTTTATACAGCACAGAGGGATTTAGCATAAGTGTGTGAAGAGCCCCTTTGTTAATTGGGAGTGAGAGTTAATGTATTTACCTTTGAGGAGGCAGTCATGATACTGTGTTATTTTAGATACTTTGCCTGCCCTGGAAGAAGCACCAAGTTGATGATCTAATAGCTTGTTACCACAGTTAATGTCTATGATTATCTTTGTCACAGTGGGAATATAGCTGTCAGGAAAAGAGAAAGGCATTTCTTGTTCACTTTCAGTAAGGGAGCTCAACTTGCTAACACTCCAAAGAAGATGCAAAGGTAGTTCCTGAAATACAGAAGCAAAATCATGCCCTGGGGCATTAACATGTGGTGGTTTTTAATGGGAATGCCCAAAGGATCTCACTAATGACCCGATTTTCCCCCCTCAGTGGTCTTTTTTGTTTAAGAGTCTGAAACAAGGACTTAATAGCAGCAACAGAATGAGTGTGATAGGGGGCTTTTTATAACTGAGAAAAGAATCAGATTTAAATGAGCAGGTGGAAGAATAAAAAGAAGACAGTTTTGCTTGTTGATGGTAACAGAATGAGACTTCTGTAGCTGTTGATTTTTTGAGAAATGTACAAATATGAAGGGTCTGATACAGGCTGAGAAGGATAGGAACATCAGAAATCAAGTCTATGGAGGAGAATTAGGTATGGGTATCTTTGAGGGGGAGAAACCATAGTTCAGGTGAGGCTTTGAGTAACTTGAACCTTGTGCCTCTTGCTTCCCAAGAGTCTGGAGTATCTTACTTTACGCTCAGCTCACCCTGCCTGGAAATCAGTATTTTCCTAATGGTACATTTGAGCTTCCCTGGTGCCTCAGCTGGTAAAGAATCTGCCTGCAATGTGCTGCAAAGACTCTGCATAGGTTCGATCCCTGGGCTGGGAAGATCCCCTGGAGAAGGGAACAGCTACCCACTCCAGTATTCTGGCCTGGAGAATTCCAAGGACTGTATATTCCATGGGGTTGCAAAGGGTAGAAAACGAGGAATTTGCAGTGGAGAGAGGTTATGGAGCTAAGTTTCCACTGGTGACAAATGGCAGTTCAGACAGAGAAGGTCAGGACATTTCTTCTTCCTAAGCCTTTGGGTTTTAGCCACTGCCCTGAATTTCTGAAAGCATCTGGTAAAGTTTGCAAAGGTGATCAGGTCCCGGCCTCTAAGGATTCCCTGAATGACTTTGCATGGTCAGAAAGATAAAGTCTCAAATTGCTTCACCTGGATGACAGAGTTCTGGCTGAACCTGCTCCATTATGTGGTCCCCACCTCTGCACAAAATCGTCCACTCCTTCCTGACCTCTGTTTTGTCCCACCTCCTTCTATTTCCAAATTATTGCCATCTTGTTTGCTGCTATGCCCTGCACTTTTGCTTTCAGCTCTGTTATGAGAAGGATGCCTCCAGTTGTATTTTTCTGTATTCTTCACTGTGGGAGTTTTAGGGGTATTCCAGTCTTGCAGATGTTGTATCTTGTTATTTTTTTCCACATAGTAGATATTTGATGAAGTGAATCTGGAAAGAAAAGATATATGGTAGATTTGAGAGGGTTTGTAATTGTTGGTATTTCTTTTCAGACTAAAACCCCAAGAAGAATTTTAGGAGCAATAATCTTGCTTTAAATGGTTTTTTTTATTAATATTTTTAAAAAAACATCAACTCTGGGTTATTTTTGTATGTTTGTATCAGGAACCGATTACGTTTGCTTTCTTGTGCTCCTAGTAATTGGATGAAAAAAATCTTCATTCACCTGAGAAATCTTGATGCGTACCTGAACTGGCTGATTCAATCCTTCCAGTTATTTCACCGTATTTATGCTTGCAGTGAAAATGTGAGATTGGATATTTTTAGGTCCTTAGGTTTAAATCGTTAATATTAGGAATCAAACCTGGAAAGAGAGCTCAGGTGATACATGACATGCTATGTTCATAAACATTTTCATGTTGATAAATACCATGTCCTGAGATAAACCATGGGGGCTTAGCAATAATTCTTTGTCTTGTGGTATAAACAAGGAGTTCTGGAATAGGTGAACCCAGGAGTCTCCAAGCCATATCATTTTTCCCTTCCAATGCACTAGTTTTGTGAAACTTGCAGGTACTTCGATCCAGATAAAAACTAATTTTTTCATTAGTAGAAGAGGTCATAGATTGTCCCACTAATCATTGCACACCCATGCAGAATTTAGGAATGTTTTTGTCTTTTTCAGCTAGTTCTCATTTTATCTTTTCTATTAGAAAAGAATTTTCTTTCCTCCCAGTTGAACTCTTTCTCCTAGTTACTAGAATCAGAAGTGCCAAATCACGTCTAATCCAGTCTGTCCACTGTTTTCTATGAGCCCTTTCCTGTCACTATTGAGGAAGGGCAATGCTGTTTCCTAGTGACCAGGAAAGCCCTTCAAGCTGAAGCTTCTCGCGGTTGTGGTTTTGTAATAATCCTAGCTCTTCAAGAGTGGCTTCATATTCCCATTTCTTTAGCCTCTGTCGACCATATCTTTGTGCTGTTTTGGAAATCGATTCTTTCACAGGCTGTTGTAGACTTCACATCAAGGCTGTATTTTTCTTCCGGCAGCCTTTTCAGAAACACTGTTCATCTTCGTGTGGTGGTAGGAATTCTTCACCTGCGTAGATCTGGACCATTGGCAGCAGGATGTATTCCAGTCTACCTTCTTTGATCTTCCAGAGAGGACCCCAAATATTCCTGGGTATATGCAGTGTCTGGCTGTAAGGGAGTCTTCACACCGTGTTCACAGGTGAAGGTGCAAGGGTTTCTTCTTGGCAACAGGAGAGTAACTACTGGTTTTGTAGGAAATGCTGAAAGCCGTTACTCTGTTGCCGATGGGATTGTTGATCTGTTCCATGACTCAAGCCCAAATCAAAAATGCCAGAGTTAGAATGCTGCCATTCCTTGGACCTCCGAAGTGGACACAGGTCCTGCTCGGCAGCATTAGGGAGAATGGTAACCCCAGGATCCGCGGAGACCACTACTGACCTCGTGGGCCCACCTTGGCACTTGACCCATCAGCCAGGATTTTAAAGTTTTTGTGACAGTTTTGCTTTGAGCAATACAGGAGGACTCTGCGCAGTTTTATGGCCTGGGAATGCACAGAAATCTGGAGCAGCTGTTAAAGGTGGAACTGTGACCACGCGACTCTTATGTTGACAGCCTTTCAAGTGATTTTTCCTTCAGTCCAAGGATCCATTCCAGCGGTGGCTTTTCTCTGTGACGTCACCCTGCCTGCCTCCCTTGCCATGCATCGGTACACAGTTTCCCCTGGGAGCCCTTCATCACCATCTAAGTCTGCTGGAAGGTCTTTTCCCTCCTTCCAGCCTTGCCTCTCCACTGTCACCTGGTTAGAGTCTAACTCAGCATCAAGGCTCGGCTTAAATTACTTCTCTCACTTCCCGTCAAATCAGAGCATTTTGCTCGTTCTCCCAACACCCTACATTGTTGTTCCACTACTGATGGTCAAGGTTTGCTTGAGAGGGGCAAAAACAGAAGGAAAAGAGATACCGGTATCGGGATTCAGGCCAAAGGGAGGGAAAGGCTTGTCCTTGTTGACTTTGGTCTTTGGTAATTAAAAACCTGGGCTTCACTTGAAAAGGCTATACTATATGATTCCAGCTATGTAACTGTATGATTCCAGCTATGTAACATTATGGAAAAGACACAGCTACACAAACAGTAAAAAAATAGACCAGGGGTTAGTGGTTGGGGTAGGGATGAATAGTTAGACCACAGAGAATCTTTTAAAATTTGTTTATTTGGCTGTGCCGGGTCTTAGTTGTGGTCTGTGGAATCTTCGATACTTAGTGGTGGCATGTGAACTCTTAGCTGCCAGATGTGGGATCTAGTTCCATCATCAAGGATAAAACCTGGCTTCCCCTCATTGCGAGCATGGGGTATTAGCCTAGTGGACCACCTCTCCCAGGGCAGAGAGGACTTTTAGGGGAGTGAAAACATTATGTGTACTACTGTAATGATGGATACGTGTTATTATACATTTGTCCAGTGTGAAATTTGTGCACATTTATTTACGGGTGATGGTAGTATGGACAGAGTAGTCCGAACAGGCAAGGATGTGGAATCAATCATAGGGTTCCTGACTCTCAGAACTGGAAAAAGCTATGAATACCATCTGCTCCCATCACCTCGATGTACTGTGTAAGGTGAAATGATAGATAAAAGCAGAGTTGGCTCGTAGAGCTTTTCTATTTAATGAAGTAAGCAATAGGGACCTGTGAGAGATTCATGCGAGAGACATTTCTTACAACCCTGAAAAATGGCACTGTTTGGCAGGCAAGATTGGAGAGGGGAGCCCAGACTCAAGAGAGGCAACGGGGAGAATTTTAAGATGGAAGATTTTTCAGAGGCTGACACTCATAAGATACTTCCCTTTATCCCTTATGAAATCCAAAACTATACCCATTATTCTTTCTTGAGCTCAGATATAGCAGAGGTCCACTGGAAATATTTTGTGGTGAAATGATGGGAATTCTGCTGCGTAAAGTAGAAGGATCAGGGGACGTACAGGGGAGGACATCTCAATGAAGTGTGAGGCCGAGGGCTGAACAAATCAGATGGGGAAGGAGATGCTGAAGAGAAATCAATTCCAGTAAAAAGGGATGCACGTGTCAGACTTTGATTGAACAACACCAACATATCCTGGGAAACTGCCCTAATAATGATCTGATCGAATCATCTTGTGATACACTGCACTGTTATAATCATAGAGTATCACTTCAATTTAATGACCATGCGTAATGACATCTCTCAGCAGTTAATCTAACATTAACCCCCATCCTAGGTCTTAGATATAAGCTGTAGTTTAGGCTGAAAACATGATGGATAAGAATTACTGACTGTTCTGGACCTATGTATATGTATCATATCATTGAACTTTATTGTTATTATTTTTTCTAGTTCCATCTTTTTCAAATCTTTATCACTGAGAGCCAGTCTTTATTATTTGTGACTCAGTAGGCTGTTAGGTGTTTTTAACTAGAAAGTGTTAATGACCATTTTTTTAATGAGAAGTAAATGTTGTAGAAATTGAATTTTAATGTTCTCATTGTCCCAGAGGAAGATGAAAACCATTAGCTAATGCTATGGTAATGTTCACATTGTTTTTAATTTTAAAATAATATTTATAACCTGTAATACTATGCTGTCTCATTTTGGGTTTAGAAAAAATTTATGAACATCTACGTATATGTATGTGAATTAGGCACCAGGAAGAAGATGGCTTAAAAGAATAACTGTAGTTTAAATCTATTTATATGTATGTTTGGAACTTGAACAATATAGCTCTCTGGCTAGAAGCCTACCTGCTCAATTATGACTAAATGTCAGATTCCCCTACAGTTACCCGTTATTATAAATATCCTGGTCTTAAATTTACTTTGGCAGGGGAATGTACCTGTTAGTTATCATACTGTGTTAGTC
This sequence comes from Ovis canadensis, assembly GCF_042477335.2. Classification (NCBI taxonomy): domain Eukaryota; kingdom Metazoa; phylum Chordata; class Mammalia; order Artiodactyla; family Bovidae; genus Ovis; species Ovis canadensis. The sequence continues at coordinate 54,149,909 of NC_091263.1, read as the reverse complement.
TGGGGAATTCAAGATAGGTATTATGTTTCAGTTCCACTGAAATAATAGCATTTGCAGGCACACACATATCTGTGTGTATATACAAATGTGCTTGAGAAAGTTCTTCTTTAACAATAGCTGATGTTAGTATTGTCTGAAGATGAATATGCTTTGCTTCATGTCACTGTGGAATATCCCAGAATTCTTGTTTTTTTCTTCATTCCTAAAATAGGTAACACAATATAATATGTTATGCTCATTAAAGAACAAAATTTCAGTTTCTGAGACAGAGTTGCCAAGTTCATTATTTCTTTGGAAAGGAATAAATACCCTCTCTTAGTTTAACCTGCTGAATGAAAGTATATGAATTTAATGAAATGTATTTATTAAAAAATTGAATTTTCTGCCTTGCAGTTATCTTGTATGTCTTTAGTTCTAACAGACATGTGATGACCATCTGCCCAAAAGTGCCATGAGGAATTATGTTTAATTTTTGTTCAATTAATTATTTACATTGCTTCTATCCTCCTGGCACCCAGCTTTCATACAAGTACACATCAACATTCATGCTCACCATGTGCTCAGACATTTGTTCCAAAGGAAAAGGAAGAAATGGAACAAGAGACAAGGTTTGATACTGATAGTGCAGCTATATGCAGAATGAACTCAGAACCCTTCTTGCTGCAACTTTTGGTTTGACTTACCATCTGTATCTTTCAATGTCGCTATTTATTGAGGAAATATTTAATGAGGATCCAGTAGATCACAGTCTAGTTAATTTCAAGTGATCTGAAAAGGCTGGTCATTTGCCAGTTTCTGTTCTAAAAATGAGTTGAATATTCAACTCAATGGATGCATCAGGCCCTAAATCTAGAGATGAAATGTAGGAAAATGAAATAACCTAAGGATGATGTAGTGTGGCAAAAAAGACTGTTACTGGTCTGTTAAAATGAAAGAATATTTTAGAAAGACTCCCACATCCATATATTGAGCTTTTTGTCATCATTGAAAGAGGAAGAAGGTTTGCCTTTATCTTCAGAGGCATCTCAGGCAGGACATAGGGACAATTCTGACCAGACTATGTGACACCCAGGCGGGGGTTTTAGTTATCGGCTATTTAGCTGTCTGTCTTTGTCCTGGAATAGTGAGCGAGTGAGTTCTAAGTCGCTTCGGTTGTGTCCGAATCTGCGGCTCCATGGACCGTAGCCCACCAGGCTTTGTGCATGGGATTCTGTAGGCAAGAACACTGGAGTGGGTTGCCGTGTCATTCTCCAGAGGATCTTCCCAGCCCAGGAACTGAACTGTTGTCTCTTGCACCTCCTACATTGGCAGGTGGGTTCTTTACCACCAGTAAGTACCACCTGGGAAGGCCCCCTAGAGTAGTACCTCAGTGCATCTGTCCTTCCTCCTAAACATTGACTAATGAAATTGCTTTGTGTCATTGCCATTTCTATGATTCGCTTCCTTTATTCTGTTAACTTGTTTAAGGTAAATAGGAAGTTGGGTTGGAAACCTGTTAGTATTCCACATTAATATTACCTCCAAGTCTGTCCCTCATATCACTGAATTACTACAAATAAAAACTGGTAGCGTGATGTATGTTGTTTGTCTATAAATATCACCTGAAACAGAGAGCAAATAAAGCCGTGTATGTTTAACTGGGAGGAGTTGAAAATTAATGCGAAATTAAAATATTGTCACACAGATTAGTAGAGGCATCCTCACAGTCAGTCAGTCTCTGATGCCTTTCCCTTTACTGTGAACACTGAATAATAATTATTTTATGAAGGCAGTGCATTGTAAATATTTATAAACAGAAATGTAAAACAGTGAGACCACAGTGAATAAATTATTTTGAAATATTTTAAAATCCAGTTTTTATACGCTTTTTTAGTAAAAATTATTCATGGTGATCAATATTTCTTTCTCACTTGCCATCTGCTCTGCTTCTTTGGCTGTGCAGTTCTAGGTGAATGATGCACTATGCCGTATAATGCACTCCACCAATTTATTGACTTGGATGCTGCATTTTTACGGAGAGCATGCAAACATGTAATTGCTGAACATAAGTCTTCTGGGGTGGGTAATTGCCAATTCTTCCCCATCCCTGGGAACAATTAGGTAATCATTACGTTTGCCATGAAATGCCTGTCTCCTCTCTTAGTGCAGGTGGCAGTCAGTAGCTTCTCTATTAGGAAGGTGGAAGAAATTCACTCCTCATTTTCCTAGAATGCACAGGCATGGTCCAAAAGAATTGTATGTATCGGTGTGTTGCAGGCAATTTTGATATTTTTCCTGTTGCATCTGTTTGTGAAGAGGCCCCATTTTCATGCAATTCCATTTTCATTGATTTTCAGCAGCCAGTTTTGCACTATTGAAAATCACCCCCACCTGAAAGCCTCAGATAGGGTCTTTGGGTTAGAACAATGGCACTTAGGTGGTTTGGCCACCTCTTTCTTAATCTGAAAGCAGATGTCTGTAGCCAGTTTAATAGTGTGTGACTCTTGTTCTTTCCTTTTTTTATCTGAGGATTTGCCTTAATGAGGTTTATGGGTTTTGCTGGTTTGTTGGATACACTTTCTATTTCCCCAAGCAAACCATTGTAGGCTTTATTATTATTATTTTTATTTCTGCCTGCCATTGGGCTGGCTACTAATTTTTAAGGAATTTTCTTGAATCTGGTAAAATAATAGCAACACAGTGATGTGGGCTGTGTTTTCAGACAGATGAGGGTCAACAATTTTTTATACTTCCTCTCCTGTGAAGCCATCATTGATTCTCTTAGTTTAAATAACTAGCCCTCTTTTGGACCCTTCCATAGTTATGGATTATTTTTTCCCCGTTACCTTCTTCCATGAGCCTGCCCTGCAAAAGTTGCCATATTTATGACCATCTCCCTACTGCATGTCAAAGTTTTCTGAGGCAGGAACTGACTCTCATTCATCTTTGCTTTGCTCTGCAGAACACAGAATACATGCTTGATAATTGCGTGTTAAATTGGAGATGGTCAGATTTTCTAGACTGAATGCCCCCCAAACCCTCATTGTACCAGTCAAGGATCACTGGGTGGGATGAATGAAAACCCACATCCACTGTCTTTGGGCAAAGGCAGGGGTTTATTTGGAGGATTCAGGGGCTTCCCTCAGACACAGGACTGGACAGTAGATTTGGCCAGGACTCAGGATGGAATCCCATGGATAGAGGAGCCGGGAGGGCTACAATCAATGGGGTCACAAGAGTCGGACACGACTTAGCGACTAAACCACCACCACCGCCACCACAGGATGAAACAGAGACCATTTATGGGAAAGCCCGGCCAACTCCATTCTCTATCTGTCTGCGGGTATCTCTTGAACTGGTGGTGTTGCTGTTTCGTGATCAGCCTCTATGGAGTTCTATCTCTATAGTTCTTTTTCCCTTCCTGGACCAGTGGAGCCCAGAATAATCTTGCTCTTCTTATAATTTTTAGAGAAATACACAGTTGATAACTCTTAGAGAAATACACAGAGGCGTTACATTGCCAACAAAGGTCCATCTAGTCAAGGCTATGGTTTTTCCAGTAATCATGTGTGGATGTGAGAGCTGGACTATAAAGAAAGCCGAGTGCCGAAAAATTGATGCTTTTGAACTGTGGTGTTGGAGAAGACTCTTGAGAGTCCCTTGGACTGCAAGGAAATCCAACAAGTCCATCCTAAAGGAAATCAGTCCTGCATACTCACTGGAAGGACTGATTGTGAAACTGAAATTCCAATCCTTTGGCCACCTGATGTGAAGAGCTGACTCATTTGAAAAGGCCCTGATGCTGGGAAAGATTGAAGGCTGGAGGAGAAGGGGACGACAGTGGATGGTATGGTTGGATGGCGTCACCGACTCAATGGACATGAGTTTGAGTGAACTCCGGGAGTTGGTGATGGACAGGGAGGCCTGGCTGCAGGCCATGGGGTCGCAAGGAGTCGGACGCGACTGAGCGACCGCACTAACAGTTCCTTCGTTTCACATCTGTTTTCTGCCCATCCCTTCCCTGCTCCCCAGCTCTCCATGCTGCTCTGAGGTTTGTCCTCTGCATCACAGCTTCTGTTGGCACTCTTCCACTTGTCCGGAATACTGCTCCCTCATCTTTTGTATAGGTTTGTCTATTTATCCATTTATGGCTGTGCTGGGTCCTCGCCATTGCACACAGGCTTTCTCTCTAGTTGTGGTATGCGGGCTTCTCATTGCAGCAGCTTGTCATACTGTGGAGCGTGGCCCCTGGAGCCTGTGGGCTTCAGTAGTTGTGACTTCCGGGCTCCAGAGCACAGGCTCAGTCATTGTGGTGTACGGGCTCTGTTAATCCCATGGCATGTAGGATCTTCTCGGATCAGGGATCAAACGTGTGTTCCTCTCATTGGCAGGCCAACCCTTCATCACTGAACCACCAGGGAAGCCCCACTTCCTTGTCTTTACTTGTCCATCCAGGCTCAGCTTAAATGTCACCTCCTGAAGAGGCCCTGTGTTATGTAAATTCTCCCCACCCCAAGAGTTTTACTTCACATTCAATAATTTCAGATTCTTTCTCATAAGGTGCATTTACATATGGGTATGCTTGGTTACTTGTCCTATGCCTTTCTCCCCTGCTGGAAAGCAAGCTCTTGAAGGCCTAGGCCATCTCTGCCTTGTGCAGCTTGGGTCCCAGTGTTTGACATGCACTGGGCGCCCCCATAGACGTGGCTTTAACTTGTGCTTGTCTAGCTGTCATCCATCTCTCAGAGGTATGACACAGCCTCTTCTAGAACAACTGAAACTGAACTGTGCATCAGGCCATTGGTATCAGGGTGATAAATTCCCTGTTTGTGTAGTCAGCTGCCCTGCCACAAATACAGCACTCTGTAATGTGCACAATAGAATCATTTAGCTTTTGGGGTTGTTTTTCTGCATCATTTGATAAAGTCATAAACTTAAGTTATGAAGTCAACTCTAGAGACTAAGTCTAAGTAAAACAGATCAATGGGATCTGTCTCAGGAGCCAGAAATTTAATACACTCCACTTGACAGCCAACTAGAGTCATTGTTTTTGCTTCCCAAATGCAGGGCTAATCGTCCAGATATGACAAGGGTGGTTTGTATTTCTGCTGAGCAAAGTAAGCAGTTTCTTCTTCCTTGCTTCTGGGTCAGAGGATGAGATGGTTTGGGCCTTCTGGTCTTGCTGGTGAGAAATAACCACTTGGTAGTACGACTTGGGGGGTTTATGAGTCCCTGTGTTTCTGATTCAGGTTGCCAAGTATCCCAGCTTCTGAACTCTTAGAATTAAGGGCAGCTAGTGGTGTGGTTTGCCCACTACAGACTGGGTTCAAATCCCAGCCCCTCCACTAATCAGCTTCGTTATCTGCAGCAAATAGTTTATCAGCCTCCTTTCTTCATTTATAAGACAGCGATAGCAATAACACTGTCTGTGCAGGGATCTAGTTACAGATTCAGACAATTGGTACCATCAACACAAAGTTAGCAGTTGAGTGTTGTGTAAGCTTTGACATCACCACCAGCATCATCTCTCAGAGAGATCCTTAAAAGGAGGCACAGATAATACCTGGAAGGAGGCCAGGAGGTACAGGGTGATACTGAAATGGGTGTAAACATTATCTTGGGCAAGATAAATATTTATAAATAGGAGTTCATTTATTACTCACTGCTTTTAGTTTATCTTCACCTATTGTTTCTGAATGATGCCTTTAGGGGTTGATTGTGGGGACAGACCTGTGCACCATTGTCCCTCAGCTGCAGGGATCCCTTATGGCTGAGATACATGTGGTCATCTTAAAATCCAACAAGTCCCTTGACTGTGTAGAGCAAAAGGAAACCATTTTATGTCACTTTATTACCCACATCAGACTGGGTTCTTTTTCCTTGGGGGAAGTGTGACTTGATGCTTTGTTTTGTCCCCTAAATGTTAATAATCACTTTTAGGCACATCTTTTCTCAAGGGTTAGACACTCTTGGTTGAAGTTTTGTTCTGCGCACTATTTTAAAGATAAACATTTAATGGGAAAAGTCAGTCTTGCTTGAAAGGTATTAAAGTTTTTCTGGGTCTCCCTCATTTAGTTTCAACAATGGGCTGGAGCTGAATGGAAGCTGGTCTGTTGAGATTGGTCTCAAAGTGTGGTCCCTGGACTAGCATCACTTGGGAACTTGTTTAGGAAAAAGAAAAAGAAAAAAGAGTACATTTCCAGATTCCTGCCCAAGGCTTCTAAGTTTGAAATTCTGAGACTCTTTTCTGTTCTGGTAACATCCATAGAACTAGAGTTTGAGCAGCATTATTTTAGCTTGTGACCTGATATTTTCCACAGTCCTCCGTCTTCTCTGTTATACACCCAGCTTTACTCCCTGCATTATAGAGGTATTTTTGTCTGGGGACTGGTTTGGCTTGTAGAGTTTGGTTGCCTTGTGGGCTGATTTACATTCAACTTCAAACAGATCCGACACCTTAAGCTTTTCAGTCCCCTGAGCTTCTCTAAGCCTGAGTACGAATTTCATGGTGAGAGGGATTTATCTCTAAGAGTCTGTTTAATGTTGTGGAAGACTGTTGACAGCTGTGTTCACTCTCAAGACAAGATCTGGATAATAGACTGCCTAAAGACAGTATATTAATTTTATTCTTTCAGATAGAAGAGAATCCGTTCTTCCCCAGTACCCTGGAGAGCTGGGGTTTGGATAAGGTACAGTTGGTTGGGAAATTTCAGCTTTGCTCCTTAAACTGCAAGGCTTAAATGAATACTTTTAACGTCTCTGAGCACAGCTTTGCTCATTTGTGAAATGGGTATAATACAATCAATATCAAATGGTGAGAATTCAGTAGTGTGCATACAGGAAATATCTTTAATTCAAGGTTCAATTTTATGTTCACCATCAAGCTCTTTATAGTCAAAATTGGTGAACTTATTTCTCGATTAATCAATAAGCCATATATTTCATAAATCCTACATGACTCATTTTTGTTGATGTGTTTTGAATGCTTACTTGGTACTGGGCACTGTTCTAGAAGCTAGGATAACACAGGAAACTAACTGTTGAGACAAGATCCATGCATTTATGGTGCTTCCAACTTGGAGATGGAGGGAAAAGACAATAAACAAGCATAAAAATAAATGAATGTTGTGATTTTACTTATGCTCTCAAATAACATTGTTTACAGTGCTTTAGCAACAGTAGCTCGTTCAAAGTATCCAGGAAAGGATAACTTGCCAGGAATCAACCATGTGGCATCTGCTTCCGAAGGAGCAGACCACAACCGTTACTGTGTGATCTTTTCAGGAATGTAAAACTAAGTTCATGAGACGGAGCAGACACTTTCATTCTGTCATCATAACGTGGGTCGGAGACTTTCCCAACAATATCGCCAAGATGGCTTCATAAACAGAAACTGTGACTTAGAAAGGGTGAGATTCATCAGTAGTCATCACTGAGGTGAAGTGGTGAATGAGGTGGGAAACACCAGGGGAAGAGTCTTTTTTTGTGCATTTCGAGAATTTCTTGAATGGTCCTCCCCATAGTGTCCACTCCTGGGCAACACTGTCCTCTGTATTTATTGTGGGGTTATGAGTTAATGGTCACTGCATGTGCTTAGTTGGAGATCAAAACCCCATGTCCAATGTTGCTAAATTCCAGACATCTGAGCTGCCTTTCACTGTAGGAGAAAATGATAACGACCTCCTGCACATTTCTCCAGGCGCCTCTGCAGCCGATAATTCTCTATTCATGTGTCTCCTCATCTTTATTGCCTCAGCCTCTTTTCTCCACCCTTTATTGTGGTTTCTTTGTCTGTCTTGCTGTCTCATGGCTTTACACACGTGGCCCAGCCTGAGCTTGAGGCTTTATTCTCTCCGCTTTTTTAAAGAAAATGTTTTGCTGATTTGCTGGGTAGTTCCAACCCTCACTGTTGTCATTTGATCACCTATGCTTTGATTGCCCTAGACTTCCAGAGGAAAATGCAGTCTAGATTAGTGTCTCACAGAATTATTTGGCCTTTCAAAGAAAAAAAAATTCAAAATGAGATAACTGTGTAGTTCGTAAGGAATCTAGACCATGCACAATGTTCATTTGACACTCTTCGAAGGGACCTGTATTGATGAGTAGAGAATGTATGAGTTGTTTGGATGTAGGTTCCGTCTTAAGTATCTGCAGAGAGAAGTTTTACTTTTGCACGGTCATGTTGGGGGCCTGCTGTGTGTTCCATATTGGATATTAATAATGTTCTGGGAAAAGACCCTGATGCTGGGAAAGATTGAAGGCAAGAGGAGAAGGGGATGACAGAGGACAGGTTGGATGGCATCACGGACTCGATGGACATGAGTTTGAGCAGGCTCCGGGAGATGGTGAATGGCAGGGAAGCCGAGCGTGCTGCAGTCCATGGGGTCACAAAGAGTAGGACGCGATTGAGAGATTGAACAATAACAACAGATGCTCAGGGTACTAATAGTTAATACTTCACATGTCATATGCTCAATGTTTGCAAGGCATCATTTTAAGAATTTTGCTTCATTATAGCACTGTGAGTTAGGTATTGTAACCTTTCCCATTTTACAAATAAGAGAACTGAAGTGCAGAGAAGTTAAGTCACTTGCTCATGGTCATTTACCTATCAAGTGGCGAAGTTCAGATTTGGTTGTCTAGCTCTAGAATTCATGATCTTTACCCTTAGATTATGCATGGCTTCTTTTCTTTTCTTTTTTATAACTTTATTTTATTTTTAAAATTAATTAATTAATTAATTTCACTTTACAATATTGTATTGGTTTTGCCATACATTGACTTGAATCTGCCGCGGGTGTACATGTGTTCCCCATCCTGAACCCCCCTCCCACCTCCCTCCCCATCCCACCCCTCTGGGTCATCCCTGTGCACCAGCCCCAAGCACCCTGTATCATGCATCAAACCTGGACTGGTGATTTGTTTCATATATGATAATTTACATGTTTCAATGCCATTCTCCTATATCATCCCGCCCTCGCCCTCTCCCACAGAGTCCAAAAGACTGTTGAACACATCTGTGTCTCTTTTGCTGTCTCACATACGGGTTTATCGTTACCATCTTTCTAAATTCCATATATATGCATTAGTATACTGTATTGGTGTTTTTCTTTCTGGCTTATTTCCCTCTGTATAATAGGCTCCAGTTTCCTCCACCTCATTAGAACTGATTCAAATGTATTCTTTTTAATGGCTGAGTAATACTCCATTGTGTATATGTACCATAGCTTTCTTATCCATTCATGTGCTGATGGACATCTAGGTTGTTTCCATGTCCTGACTATTATTGAAGTGTTAATGTTAGTTGCTCAGTCCTGTCTGATTCTTTGTGACCCCATGGACTGTAGCCCTCCAGGCTCTTCTGTCCATAGAATTCTCCAGGCAAGAATACTGAAGTGGGTGGCCATTTCTTTCTCCAGGGGATCTTCCAACCCAGGTATTGAACCCAGGGCTCCTGCATTGCGAGCAGATTCTTTACTCTGAGCGTACAGGAATGTTCTTTCCTTATTGAACTTGTCATCTATTTGAACCTATCCCATACAGTTTTATTTCCAGGACTCTAAGCATACCTTTCTTCCATAACAGAAGCAAGTTGTTGTTCCAGCTCTGCATTGCCATAGGTTCCAGATTAACAGAGTTCAAAGAGATTTAACCATAGTTACCATGCCCCCCCAGCTGACATATGACTTCCGTGTCAACACGGTCTTCCATATTGAGTGACACTTACATATGATACTTGGTTATCGGGTTTAAGTCAGGAAGCAGCTTGCATGCTTAACTACCTGCTGCTGAATTTTCCAATGCCATAGCATGTATCAGAGCCAGTGGAGCATTGCGAGTTAATTACCTGTATGCACAGCGGGCAGTGCTGCAGATGGGCAGCCCCCAGTGATAGGAAGATGAGAGACATTACTTGAGATAGCCGACACTGGGCTGTTAATGAGTCATCTTGATGAGATGGGGCATGTCAGGAGGGCTAGGTATGCCTTGTTCTGATGCAGTGTTGAGCCTGTGAACCGATGTTTTAAGTAGGTGTGCTGATGTGAGGTTGACTTCTGGTGGCACTCGTACACTTGTATGACCGGTGTTTATAATGCCGCTTGTAATGCCACATCAATTCCATATGAAGAAATGTGTTCCGAGCAATAGAGCTTCCGATTTAGTTCCCACTCATCTATTAGTTTGTTTCTCACTTTATTCAGTCAAGAAGGATTTACTAGGTGCCTGTTATGTGCCAGATGCTTTTACTATCCTCTTGGGAATAATGAGGAGCAGAATGGGCAGGTGGCTCTAGAATTTTTATATAAGGTTCAGCCACTACAGCCTGGGTGGAAGTTGGAGCTATTGGAGTTTGCCTTGCAGTAATGGTATGGCACGCACTGTGCTTTTATTTAGCTTGTATGTTTGGTTTTTAAACAAACATTTGTTGTTTGTTTGTTTCGCTGTGCTGGATCTTAGTTGCACATAGGCATGAGGAATCTTTAGACTCCTCATAGACTCTTTCAGCTGTGCCATGGGGGAATCTAGTTCCCTGATGAGGGATCAAAGTTGGGTTCCCTATACTGAGAGCACAGAGTCTTAGCCACTGGACCAGCAGGGAAGTCCCAGCTTATCTGTTTGTTTAGGTGATCTTAGAGAGGTCCACATGCAGAGGTCTCTTGTAGCTATTTGTGAAGGCTGCCGTGACACTTAACAGTTGGGTTGGTGGGAGGCGGGAGTTGTTATGAATAATATAGGCTTAAATTCTTTTAGGAGAATGAATGAAATTTAAGATTAGTAGTCCCAAAGGAAAGCAATGTGATTTTTCTGCAGTTTATAACCAAGTAAACTGACCTAGAAATGGGGACCAAGGATGAATTCCTTGAATAAAGTCTCTTGAGCTGTAATTTTTACATGCAATCCAGAGGCTAGGCCTGAGCTGGCCACTAGGGCACTGGACACCAGCTCTACCACAGTGTCTTGGCTAACCTGTATCCACATTGCTGGTGGGGAAATGTGCCTGTCATGGGGACTTCTGATTGCCTGTGATTTGATTTCTCACATTGAACTGTTAAAGCTTTTTTAATAGACTAGGCAGAATGGAGTGTTAAAAATCTCTGTGAGAAAAATTTTATTACTACTCATTTTATCAATAAGACCTTCAATTCATCTCAGCTTTTTCAGCTCCCTAATCTTTGCTCTACTTGTCAGAAGTGGTAAGAAATATTAACCCACCATAGGAATGGTCTCAAGCCTTGTTTCAAATGTTAGTAATGCATCAACACCCTAAGTTGCATTTTAGATGTCTAAATTCATTCCCTCATTGGGAAGAGAAAGTAGATCGTTTAAACACAAAGACAAGCTAATGATAATTGATAATCATGACCTTCTGATCAGACACAGTGCCATTCTCCTGAATTTAGTGCAGGTGAGTGCTGCCAAACACTGACTAAACTTAAATTTCGCTGCTTGAGACAAATGATTTCCATGTTAATTAAGGGAGCCATGTTTATCTCTGACTAATGTTATAGAAAAATGTTCTTGGAGTTGAGTTCATGGATCAAAGTCAATGGATGTTTTTAAAGATGCTTCTATAAAAGGGTGCATGTATTTTGTGAATACATAGGTATTTACGTGTATATAAACGGCTTTTAGATTTTCTCTAGTGAGCATGTCAAAGAAGTATTTCAAATAGCAATAAAAATGCTATATGACTAACATTCAATATAAAGTATGTTATTTTATCAAAGCTTTGTGGTGGTTTGTAGTCATGATGCATAGTTAATTTCACATTGTTTTTCTGCTTTTCAGTATCATTTCTCTTGCTGAATGGCCTTCCTAGCTATGCTTTAGAGCTATGTTATATTCCACCAAATGATTACAGCCTCTCATTGTTGGGCCAGGAAGTTTGTTCTTCCTTTTAGCAATACGAATCAGGAGATGAAGTCTATCTGTGCAGATCACCCTCTTCTTTTATTAAACTGGGTTTTCCTGGATTCTTAGATTCCCGCATAAAGACCCAGTAGATTTAAATGTGAAGGTTGTGAAGGCATTAAATACATATTGTAAGAATTCTGTCCAAAATATATGTGGTGCCCCTGGCATTGTCTGAGGGTACCTCTAGCCTCGTACTCTTGATTAGTGGTAGCTTTCCTTTGTGAGAAAATCTGTTTGATAAAGGTTCTGACCATGATAAAACCGAGGTGCTACCATTTCTGAGTTGCCTTTGGGCTGTTCACTGAAGCCCTCTTCCCCGTTGAATGGGAAATGAGGAAGGCTATGGTGAAGGATTATGATGTGGCAATGGCACCCCACTCCAGTACTCTTGCCTGGAAAATCCCATGGATGGAGGAGCCTGGTAGGCTGTAGTCCATGGGGTTGCTAAGAGATGGATACAACTGAGCGACTTCACTTTCAAGCATTCGAGAAGGAAATGGCAGCCCACTCCAGTGTTCTTGCCTGGAAAATCCCATGGACGGAAGAGCCTGGTAGGCTGCAGTCCATGGGGTCGCTAAGAGATGGATACAACTGAGCGACTTCACTTTCACGCATTCGAGAAGGAAATGGCAGCCCACTCCAGTGTTCTTGCCTGGAAAATCCCATGGACGGAAGAACCTGGTAGGCTGCGGTCCATGGGGTCACTAAGAGTCGGACACGACTGAGCGACTTCACTTTCACTTCTCTTTCATCCATTGGAAAAGGAAATGGCAGCCCAGTCCAGTGTTCTTGCCTGGAGAATCCCAGGGACAGGGGAGCCTGGTGGGCTGCCATCTGTGGGGTCGCACAGAGTCGGGCACGACTGAAGTGACTTAAGCAGTAGCAGTAGCAGTACTTCCTAGGATCAGTGGTGCTCTTTAAGGGGATTATACAAAGTAGATGTGTGGTAACAATTAATCCACCTTAAAGAACATGTGGTAAGAGGGCAGCAGGGGATGAGATGGCTAGACAGCATCCTTGACTCAATGGACATGAATTTGATGAAACTCCAGGAGATAATGGAGGACAGAAGAGCCTGGCATGCTAGCATGCAGTCCATGAAGTTGCAAAGAGTTGAACATGACTTAGCAACTGAAAAAGAACAACAGATGAACGTGTGGAGGGTAATTAGTTCCATGCTGCTAAGTCACTTCAGTCGTGTCCGACTCTGTGTGACCCCATAGACGGCAGCCCACTAGGCTCCTCTGTCCCTTGTCCCTGGGATTCTCCAGGCAAGAATACTGGAGTGGGTTGCCATTTCCTTCTCCAATTAGTTCCATAGCGTACCCTCATTTAAACCCTTAATTTCTTCTGAGACATGGTGTCTGCTCCACACATTTTATCAAAAAGCAGATGTCATGTATGACTGAGTACAAATGAGTCATAGATTCACTGGAATTTGTATTCCTCCCCAATGTGACTTGTTCATGCATCAGTTTCCACATCTGTATAATGGAAATGCAGCTATATTTGACACAGGGTGGGGTGAGGAGTAAAATGAAACGTTGCAGGCCAATTGTCTGGTTGAGTGAATGGTTCACTGCTAGCAGTAGCCGGGCAGTGGTTGTAGGCGCAAGAATGTGTTTTCTGTTGAGATAGAAAACTTTATCCCTCCACAGAGTTCCAGTATACCTGGATGCAGAGCTCAGTAAAAAATGAGCCCTGTGTTGCGGGGGGAGAAACACCCTTGAATGTGATATTTGCATCAATGAATGCATGATGGGGACAGTAAATGATTATCAATGTGTTATGAGCAAGTTATTCTTCTTGCAGAATTCTAATTATTTCCACAAAACAACAGTTTGGCACACAGGAGTCCAGTACTGTATTGTGTGATTCAAGTTACCTTTCTCAGCAAAAGCATCAAGGAAGATGGGAAAGGCTTCTTTTAGAGGGGCAGGTCATGGGCAGATTGGTTAGTGGAGGGTATTCAGAAAATACAGTGAGGAGGTGAGATGAGTCTGTGCTTCACAAACTACAGTGCGTAGATTGATCGTCCCACAAATAGGCTGCAGGCTCAATGTCCTTCGTTTCCTCCAGCTTGTGTGTGCTCCGGGGACCCTGGTGAGCACATCTGACCATTCAGGACTGAGATGTGTGGCACTATCTACCTGCACGGCCAGCCTGGGGAGCTGAGCACCTGGCCCAGCATGCCTCGTGACTCTGATGGGGGTAGAGAAATACCTGGATGATGTTTTTCCCCTTGAAACGCTGCAGTGGGGATATGGAACTCACCCATGTGCCTTCTCTGTGATATGTGCAACATCGATTTATTTACATGAGTGTGCAAATTAATATGAAATCAGGGAGGTTGTTTTTGAGATGTTTCAAAGTAAGCATGGGATAATTGGGAAGCTGTTCTATCTCAAGCCATAGATAGATTCCTGTTGTTTCGTTTTAGCATGGATAATCGTTCATTTGTCTTTAGCCATAAATTTCTTGAGCAGGTTAATGAAGCGCTGAAATGCCACTTTTTTTGGAATTGTGTGAGGTATATCTCCCAGTTGTTCATGTTTATAATGTCAATTCAGGTTACCTTGATTCATTGGAACAGAATATTTGGGTGACGTTTGGGATGGTGTTGAGAAACTACATCTCCCATGAGGAAAAGGAAAGAATGATTTTAATTCCTTTGTAACCTCTGCCTTCTGTCTGTGTTTTAGAGTTGGGGAAAAGACCATTCTCAAGGAATTTTCCTTTCTCCCTTGTCTTAAAAAAGAAAGAAATGCAGCAGACAGGAAGGAACATCTCTGTTTAAAGAGGCCTGAAGAAAACAAAGTTACCTTATCTTCAAAATTGGTTTTACTATTTGCTACTTTTTGGAAGCCAATTTAATAGCTTCATCTGCTGTGAATAGTAATACTTGAAAGATACCCAATGTGTTTTGCTTGTAAATTTTAGTTGTTAAATATGCAAGGGAAAAAAACACCTTTGGGATTAGAAAGAATTGTTTGACATAACTAATAATGGTAGATCAGTTTAGTCGCTCAGTCATCTCCAACTCTTTGGGACCCCATGGACTGCAGCATGCCAGGCTTCCCTGCCCATTACCAATTCCTGGAGCATACACAAACTCATGTCCATCACATCAGTGATGCCATCCAAACATCTCATCTTTTGTCGTCCCCTTCTCCCACCTTCAGTCTTTCGCAGCATCAGTGTCTTTTCCAAGGAGTCAGTTCTTCCCATCAGAAGGCCAAAGTATTAGAGTTTCAGCTTCAGCATCAGTCCTTCCAGTGAATATTCAGGACTAATTTCCTTTAGGATGGACTGGCAGATCTCCTTGCAGTCCAAGGGACTCTCAAGAGTCTTCTCCAACACCACAGTTTAAAAGCATCAATTCTTAGGTGCTTAGCTATCGTTATAGTCCAGCTCTCACATCTGTGTATGACTGCTGGAAAAACCATAGCTTTGACTGGACAGACCTTTGTTGTCAAAGTACGTCTTTGACATTAAAAATGTCTCTGCTTTTTAATATGCTGTCTAGATTGGTCATAGATTTTCTTCTTTTAATTTCATGGCTGCAATCACCATCTGCAGTGATTGTGGAGGCCCCCAAAATAGTCTCTCACTGTTTCCATTGTTTCCCCATCTATTTGCCATGAAGTGATGGGACTGGATGCCATGATCTTCATTTTCTGAATATTGAGTTTTAAGCCAACTTTTTCATTCTCTTGTTTCACTTTCATCAAGAGGCTCTTTAATTCTTCTTCACTTTGTGCCATAAAAGCGGTGTCATCTGCATATCTGATGTTCTTGATATTTCTCCCAGCAATCTCGATTCTAGCTTGTGCTTCATCCACCCCAGCATTTTACATGATGTACTCTGCATAAAAGTTAAATAAGCAGGGTGATAATATACAACCTTGATGTACTCCTTTCCCTATCTGGAACCAGTCTGGTTTTCCATGTCCGGTTCTAACTGTTGCTTCTTGACCTGCTTATAGATTTTTCAGGAGGCAGGTCAGGTGATCTGATATTCCCATCTCTTGAAGAATTTTCCACAGTTGGATTATGCCCTCTGATGGATAAGGATAAGAGGCCTATAGAATCTTCCTCATGGGAGAGATTAACTGAGGGGGAACTGGGCCATGCTCAGTACATCTTTAATCCAATTTTCTGTTGATGGGCGGAGCTGTGTTCCCTCCCTGTTGTTTGACCTGAGGCCCAACTATGGTGGAGTTAATGAAGATAGTGGCGACCTCCTTCAGAAGGCCCCATGCCCGCATTGCCCTGGACCCTGCAGCAGGCCACCATCAACCCACGCCTTCACTGTTGACTCCTGGACACTCGCGGGCAAGTCTGAGTCAGTCTCTTGTGGGTCACTGCTCCTTTCTCCTGGATCCTGGTGCACAAGGTTCTTTTTGTGCCCTCCAAGAGTCTGTTTCCCCAGTTCTGGAATTGAACTGGGGTCTTCTGCATTGCAGGCAGATTCTTTAGCAGCTGAGCTACCAGGGAAGCCCAAGGTAGATTAATAGTGGTTTCTTAATTGTAATTTTTTAAGGTGGATGTTCAGTATTTATTTTAAACTCTCCCTGAAAATTCTAGTTTCTGAATCTGGATCTTAAAGTCATATTTATTTCTTGCCTTTGAACTTGATAGGGCTGAAATGGCAGGTTTGGAAGAAAACACAAAGGAAAGGAATTTGATCCAAGTTAGTTCAAATATAAGAACTTCTACTTGCAACTTAGACTGTATAAGAACTTTTACCTCCCACTTAGGCTAAATTTCTTTAAGTATCCAAAGCTCTAAGGTAAAAAGTCCCGTATTGATTAACTTTTTATTTTCTGTCCCTTCATTAGTTCATTAAAGTGTCAAGGTGGCTTGAATGTTAGTGAATAATAGTTTCAAGGAGCACTTGATTTCCAAAAGTGTAGGTTGCTAACTATAAACTCCTGATCATGGAAAGTCATAGCTGGGCATATCTGAGCAAAGAATAGTTGAGGAACCGGGTCCCAGTGGGAATATATCCAACCATTCAGTGAAGATCTTTTCCCCATTTGATAGAGGTAATGTTAGGAATTCAGTGTTTTTATGGTAATTTTCCATATGTATTACCCATCTTTCTGGTTAAAGAACAGGATTCAAATTCTGCTCATCTTCCATCAATTTCAGTGATCTGGGTACTGTATATGAATGAAAAAGAAATCTGCATTTTGAAACAAAAGGAAATTGTAGATTGATGAGTACCAGTAGTTCATGAACAGGTTACTTCATATTCAGTGTTCCTAGAAGTTTGATTGTGTTGTATAATACAACAAGGGAGATGTCACGGAGGTAGGAACCCAATTAAAACTTCCACTCCAAATCATTCGCTATAATGGAAGTGATGTGAAACTGATTTGTGGTGGTTATTTTAATAAATTTACAGCGTTATGCAACCAATAGTCATTGAACTGTATGCTTGAAATGGTTGAAGTTAAGCATATATGTTATATACCTCCATAAAATTGTTTAAAAACTCTATTGTAAACTGAGACTACATTGTTGTTGATATTTGTCGGGTTATTTCTTGACCTGTGTATATATAGCAAGGCACCTAACGTGTTTCCCTGTCCTTGTAGAGTTTGTATTTCAGAGGGAATGGTGAGTAGACAACAGACAGTAAATAAATGAAATAAGTATGTTACAATATGAGAAAATAAGTGCTATGGATGAAAAGATAAAAAAGCACATAGGCATGAAGGACGCAGTTTGAGTGGCAGGACTTTGAAAATAATGACACGAGTTATGATCTCAAGAAGGTGAGGGGTTACTTGTTACCTTAGATAGGACAGCAGTGAAATGCTTGACGTGTTCAAGGGACAGCCAGGTGGCCTGTGTGGCTTTCATAGAGTCAGTGCAGAGAGAAGTGGAAGCTGTGATCAGGAAGGTAATTGGGGGCAGGGAGCAGATGTGTGTGGTCTTGCAGACTGTTTTGCAGGTCTCAGGCTATTCCCTCTCAATGTCAAAGGATGCTATTGCAGGATTTTAAGCAACCAAGTCACATGATTGGGCTTATGTTTTAGTAAGATCACTGGCTGCTGGGTTGATACTAGAGCAACGAGACACGGTGGAAGACAGCTATAGCAGTCCCTAGGAGAGGTGACAGTGACTTGGACCAGAGTGGGAGCAGGTGGAAATGAGCAGAAGTAGTCAGCTTCTGGATCTCTGAAGGGTAGAGGCTAGCATTTTGCCTCTATTGAATACTATCAAGAAGGAATGAGGAAAGACATCAAGGATTTGCCACGAGCATTGAAGAATGCTTGTAAAATAGTACAGACCGCATTGTGCCAAGTTTAGGATAGAGGAAAGCTCTGGAAACTTAGGTTTATGCTTGTAATACATGAGATGGGTTCAAGACATGGGTTTTGTGATCAGTTGTCCCCAAGGGGCTACAGCTTCTGCTGAGCGGAACAGTAGCCATCCCAGCTTGCAGGGCAGTGTTAGGCTGAGGCTAACAGAGATTCCTTTATCCACCCCTACTCTCAGATTTATCCATGCCCACTGGGGTTCAGGACCTTTCACATTATCAAGAACTTCAGGGCAGGAGCAGTGCAGGTATTAGGCTTTACTGCTTATTGGCTTTGATCGTGTGTAAACAGCCAGTGGAGTAGTTATTTGATTTCCCTTGCTATCATGGAATTATTTCTCTTTGGGATCTCACCCAAGGGTGGAAACAGCCCCAATAACACATATTGCAACGCAAATTCAGAATGGAATATTAAGTATAGTACTTTAAGTGATCCTTAGAACCCCAGTAGTTTAGGGGTTTGGTCTTGTGATCTAGTAAACATGGTTAAGAGATGGCTGCTTAAAGAACTAGTCTTTTCTTTTGGAAAGATTTTTCCCTTATTTTTCTGATGTAGGTGTTTTTGGAGGAATTTGGAGAGAAAATTTAGTGCTAATAAATGAAAACCACCTCTTTTACCTAGACATTCAAAAGGTCTTCATTCCTTCCGTAGAAGGTGGTCCCACAGTTGACTATAAAGCTTGCGAAAAGAATGAAAGCTGATTACAGCACATTCCTCCTCTTTGTCCAACGTCTTCTGAAAATGATAATTTTTTATTAAGTCTGCCTGCATTAGCAACTTTATCTGCAAGAAAGGGACTTCTAAAATGCTAATTAAAGAGCTTGTTTTTCGCAACCAAAAGCCTATTGTTTTGGATATCACTAAAACATTCTCTCTGGAATGTAAGGTCCTGAAGTAAAAAATTCCCACTAAATCCATTATGATGGTCGCCAGAACTCCACTTAAGCTTGTATTGTTCATGGTCAGAGTTCTAAAAGTGCGAAAGGAAAAATGTATGTTCTATCTCCTGCTTAGTCCCAAGCTGTGGATCCTAAATTCAGTTTCTTATTAATCATATTTCTTAGGCATCTTGCCAAATACAATTCTTCATTCAGTTCTCTGAAAAAACAGTTTCTCCTCTCTTTTTCGTTAAGCGTTTTGTATGAATAGAAAGTCCCGATGTAACTGTGAAATTGTGCTCTGTCTTCTTAATAATGTTCCTCAAATGTAGTCAGAAGGAAGTTTTTTTTTTTTTTTTTCTCATGGTATTACCAGTACTAAATCACCTGTTGAAGAATTATAAGACCAACATGGCACAGCCACACCTTAAGCCAAAGTTTGTTCATTTCATGCACATGTTTAATGCAGTTATTTGCTTTGATACCTTTAAAAGTGTCCTCTAAAGTGAACTGATAATGTTTTAAAAAACTTTTATTACCTGAAATTGGGTAGCCCCTCTTTAATATGCAAAGGTATGTGATTTTTCTTTTAGATACTCATGTAATTTGCCCATCGGTTATTCCTTCATTCTTAATCTTGACGTGTTCATGGCATTAGTCTTCTCAGGTTTAGTAGGGTGATTCTGGGATGTTAGACCTTTCTGTGACCATGGTTGCTTACTTCATTTCCCTAATCAGCCTGCCTCGCTTTGCGCCCCACCTACAGACACATGGTTTTTACTGGAAAATGTTAGTACTTTGATAATAGAATTTTCTTTGCTGACTATGAAGAACCAAGGTCAAAGCTGCTAGCAGGCTATTCAAAATTTGTGGAGCAGATTTTTGGACCTGGACACATAATCTGAGTTGAAGTTGACCTCTAGATTTGGCTAACATCAGAACTGTCTAGAAGTATCCACCTATTCAACTATTACTATAGCAGAATATTTAAAGAGTTGTCTGTGGAGCCATCTAAGTTTGACTTCTGACTCCCATTACTTACTAAATGGATTGACCTAAATACCCAGATAAATAAACCTTTCTAGGTGTAGTATCTTCATCCATAAAATGAAGATAGTATTGTCAGGAGCAAATAAGATAATCCATGGATTCTGACCACTTGTCAGTGGTCTAGAAATGTTAATATATAAAGAATGCATCTGAAATGGGGGTTAAAAGCTGCTTACTAGAGGGATCATTTTGAGCAGATTAGAATACCCTCTGATCTTCCTCATAATATTGGGTTGGCCAAGAAGTTTGTTTGGACTATTTTATAACACCCTACAGAAAAGCCTGAATGAACGCTTTGGGCAACCCAGTATATAATAGGATAATAAGGATAATAGTGAAGTTTATTGCCTACATTTGATTTCAGGAGATGATTCTTGAAAAGCGCAATGTCTTTTGTGACAGTATCAGTTCTTAATACTGTTCCTGGCAATTTTCTGAATTCTCAAAACAGTTTCCTTGATTCCGCTCTAGAAGGTGCTGATATGAGAGCTCAGAAATATCAGTTTTGTTTTATTTTTTAAACTTTTTATTTTATCTTGGCGTATAGCTGGTTGAGAATATTGTGATAGTTTCAGGTGGACAGCAAAGGGACTCAGCCATCTTTCTCCCCCAAACCCCCTCCCATTCAGGCTGCCATGTAACACTGAGCAGAGTTCCACGTGCTATACAGTAGGTCCTCCTTGGTTATCCATTTTAAGTATAGCAGCATATACCCGTAGGAATATAGGTTATATCTATTTCTTAAAATTTTTTATTGCAAGATAGTTGCTTTACAGTATTGTGCTGGTTTCTGCCATACATCAGCATGAATCAGCCACAGGTATTCAAGTGAAGTCTATGTATTATTTTTAACAAATTTTTATTTTTAATGAAATTTTCTGGTTATCAAGTCCATCTCTGGGCTTTGGGTCATCATTTTGTAATCACTGTTTCTATCATTCTTGGCCATCAGTGGGCTACCACTCCCTGCTACTTAAATCCTGAAATGAAAGTGTGTTTCACCTGAAGATAAATTCCTTGCTGTTTTTCCTGTACACTTTTGGTTTTCACAGTGACCGCTTTCTTTGCTGCCAATATAAATAGATCCCATCTGTCCCTCCTACATTTGTCCCTCCTTGCATTTGTTTCTTCCTCATCACTGATCAGTTTAGTCCCTAAAAGTATAATAAGTAAGTAAGTAAGTGAAGTCACTCAGTCATCTCCGACTCTTTGTGACCCCATGGACTGTAGCCTACAATGCTCCTCCGTCCATGAGATTATCCAGGCAAGAGTACTGGAGTGGGTTGCGATTTCCTTCTCCAGTAGTGATTCCTAAAATTGATGAGATTTTCATCAGGAATCTTACTTTGATCACAAATATCTGGCAGAATGAGCAACAGAGTTGGCCATTTTGTCATCTCACTGATTTGCTCTTTTTGTATTTTCCCATTCTGTGCCCCATTTCTGCAACCCTTAGTTATCCGCTGCCTGCTCTTCCTAGGATGGGTCACAAGGGTGAAGAAATTAAAGTATGTCCTGCCCTCAAAGCACTGTGTGCTGATATTTGCAGGAAAGGTCTTTGTTAGCACCCCTACCTCTTTAAAGCTCTGCTATGTGTTGAACACATTGCTGAATTTTCAAGCACAACCAACACAGGCATCTGTATTTCAGAGAAAAGCCTTGACATCCTATCTCTTGATATTCTTAGAGTTAAGATGGAGAAATGAGGATTCATGGTAGATTGAAAAAATCTTCCCAGGGGATTCTGGATAATACACCACTGTAATGATGGAGAGTTCTATCTTGGGCCCTGGCCTTTTGAGTATTTTTATCATTAACTTGACAAAGGAGATGGATTTATTAAATTTGTGACTGGCATGTTATTGGGAGGCCTATGTCTCAAATTAGATGACAAAGTCAGGATCTCCCCAGCTCCTGTGAGGCAGGAATGATGGGTGAAAATTCAGTAGGATGTAGGAGAGAAGCAACAGGCAGTGCAGCCAAAATGAAGAGTTACAGTTGTGCAGCTGCTGCTGCTGCTAAGTCGTCTCCTCAGTCATGTCCGACTCTGTGCCCCCCATAGATGGCAGCCCAGCAGGCTCCCCCGTCCCTGGGATTCTCCAGGCAAGAGTAGTGGAGTAGGGTGCCATTGCCTTCCCCACTTGAGAGTGTACTGCTGCTGCTGTTGCTAAGTCACATTAGTCGTGTCCGACTCTGTGCGACCCCATAGACGGCAGCCCACCAGGCTCCCCCGTCCCTGGGATTCTCCAGGCAAGAACACTGGAGTGGGTTGCCATTTCCTTCTCCATAGTTGTGCAGACTTGGGTTCAAATCATAGCCTCAAGTACTTGCACTCCAAGTAAGTGAATCTCAGTTTTCCTTTTGTAATAATGGGTATATTAGTGGTACTATTAGTATATTAGTATTATGATGGAATAATGGAAGATAAACTGGAATAATGGAGGATAAAATGGATTGATAGTAGAATGATGAAAACAATTATTCAAAAATGATGACTGAAAGACCAGTGCTGGACTTGATGACTAGAAAACTTCATTAAAAGTGAAACCCATATTCCTGCAGGTATGCACTGCTATATTTACAGTGGATAATCCTAATATACCATAGAGTTTTCCTATGGGTTAATGACATAAAATTAGGAGAAGGCATTGGCACCCCACTCTAGTACTCTTGCCTGGAAAACCCAGTGGACGGAGGAGCCTGGTAGGCTGCAGTCCATGTGGTCGGTAAGAGTCGGACATGACTGAGCGACTTCACTTTCACTTTTCATTTTCATGCATTGGAGAAGGAAATGGCAACCCACTCCAGTGTTCTTGCCTGGAGAATCCCAAGGACGGGGGAGCCTGGTGGGCTGCCATCTATGGGGTCGCACAGAGTTGGACACGACTGAAGCGACTTAGCAGCAGCAGCAGCAGTTGTGTAAAATTACAGTGAGGAGCATATGACTTCTCAGTAGTATTGGCTTTTTAAATAGCTGCCTCGGTTTAAAGTTAAAATAGAAGTTCTACTTTCACATGGATCTGACTCAACAGTCACATGAGAAAGACCTGTGGAGCACTCAAAGCCTTGCTCTAGGACAACCCAGAGGGATGGGATGGGGAGGGAGGTGGGAGAGGGGTTTAGGATGGGGGCACACATGTGGACCCGTGGCTGATCCATATTGATGTGTGGCAAAAAACCACCACAATATTGTAAAGTAATTATCCTCCAATTAAAATAAATGAATTCATACAAAAAGAAGAAGACTTGAGGATCTGTTTTGCCTACAGAATTCTTCAATCTTTTTGTTCTCAACCTTATTTTCTGTTACTGCCCACTGCCTATTTAGATATTTTTACAAGAGAGTTTTTGTAAAACACACTGTCTTTTGTAGTAGTTAGTACTGTGTCAGCTCATAGTAATGTCTGTGACTTTTTTCATTGTTCTCAGAAAAGCTTCCTTGATCCCACTCTTGAAGGTGCTGCTATGGGAGCTCAGAAAAATGGATTTTATTTTTAATGAGGTTTTAGATATTTTCCCCCTAATCAGCCCTTAACATGTGAAATTTTAACATTATGGATAACATCCCCTTAATCACCTCCATCTGATTACACACATACATACATGCCTGTGCTTTAAAGATGAAAATAGTAGTTTATTTTCCCACAGAAAACAAACTTTTACTCTACTGGGATCCCTGTTAAAATGATACCATCATGTTATAAGACCCCAGGACTTCCTGAGTCCCTCAAGAATATTCTTAGGTCAAAATCTCAGAAGTGTGTCCAAAATTTAAAAAAAAAAAATTTTGTTGTTGTTAAATAAAGCACTACATGTATCCTCAAAATAAATATCTTTCTAGATCATATTAGCATCTTGTATTCATGTGTAAGTACTTTATTTGATGTTCACTACTTGGGTGTTCATTTCAGCCTTCCACACATTCATGTACGTGCATCTTTTGATTCCCATCCTGGAGCTAACCACCATTCACAGTTTAGCAAGCTTCTTTGTAATCTTTGTTTTTTGTCTCTGGTTTTAATTTTATTTAACTTTTTTCTGTACATGATCTGATATAACTTCTGTAGTATTTGCTCTGTAATATTACTACTGAATGATACCAGGTACTCCTCCATGCAGTTAAGTTTCTGTGTGTTCTTAAGTTTAACTTTCAAATAGGTTAGTGAAAAATATCCTGTTCTTATTTCCTCTTCATTTACTAGGATTATGCTCTCTGAAATATGCTTCCAGGGGTATTTTATATAACTACAGTAAGAATATATGTGTATACATATATAGTTATATATATGATCATTTATTTTCTCGTTTTTTAAAACATAAGCCCGCCTGGACCCTCTGTCCATGAAATTCTCCAGTAAGAATCCTGGAGTGGATTGCCATGCCCTCCTCCAGGGGTCTTCCTGACCCAGGGATCCAAGCTGTGTCTCTTAGGTCTCCTGCTTGTCAAGCAGGTTCTTTACCACTAGCGCCACCTGGGAAGCCCCTAACTAACCTTAACCTTAACTTGTATGAATACAAGTATACCTGAAGAATTAACACTAGGCTCAAAGGAGTGCACATTTTTCCTTTCAGTGTACATGTGTATACTAAGTTGCTTCAGTCATTTCTGACTCTCTGTGACCTTATAAACTACAGCCTGCCAGAATGCTCTGTCCATGGGATTCTCCAGGCAAGAATACTGAAGTGGATTGCCATTTCCTTCTCTGGGGGGATCTTCCCAACCCAGGGATTGAACTCACATATCTCGCATCTCTTGCATTGGCAGGGGTGTTCTTTACCACTGGCACCTTTTGGGAATCCATTTCCTTTAAATACTTGTTATCCAGTTTTCTTTTATGAAGGTTGTTTCAGTCTCACTGCGGCACAAATAAATATACTTATTCGAACACATCAGTGTATATTCAAACATCTTTGTGTTTACAGATTGAGTGAGTAAAAGAATGCATCTATGCAATTTTAATTTGTGTTTCTTAGTATTAGTGTGGCAGAACAGCTTTTCTTGTGTTAAGGGGCCATTTGTGTTTTCCTTTTTTATTTCAACTGTTGATTCATATCTGTTGCCCATTTTTATGTCCGGTTTTGGGTTTATCAGTTTCTAGAATCCCTTGGTGTAATAAAGACATTTTCCTTTTTGTGGTTTGAATTGCAAATGGTTTTGCAGATCATTTGTTTTTAGTTGTTTCTTATGGTGCATTCTGCTATCAGAAAGTTAAATATTTCTTTAATAAAGTTGATTTTATTAGTCTTCCTGATGCTTAGGATTTTACATATGTAGAAATACTTTTCCTACTTCAAACTTCCTCACAACTGCTTCTTGTACTTTTACTATTTTAAATATTTAACACTTGCAACCATTGGGAATTTATCTGAGAATAGGATTTGTCTACTTTTGAACTCTTAAATATGAAAGTAGTTTGCTTAGCAAGCCCCTACTGTTGGATATTTACATTATTGCCAGTTTTTTCACTTTGTAAACAAAAGGCTAGATGATAAATATTTTAGAGAGTTTATTTTTTTGTCTCTCTCAAGATTTTAACTCTGGAGTTAGAGTCTGGAAAAGACCATGGTAATACATATGTGAATGGCTGCGGCTGTGTTCCAGTAAACCTTTATTTACGAAACCAGGTGGTGGGCTCTATGTGCCGCACATGCCCTGGTTAGCGAACTCTTTGTTTCATAGTACGGGTTATTCCCGTGTATCTAAAATTGACTCCATGCGCTGTCCCTATGTGAGGGCACGTTTCCTGGCTTCTGAGCTTCAATTTCTTAACCCAAGAAACAGAAACATATATACTTGAGACAAGTTTTTTAAAGGCTCAAAGAAGATAAACTATAACATGTTTCATCACGATGCCTGGCACAAAGTGACTGTTCTCCAAATGGATTCTCCTTAATGATGTCATTTGATGGCTGTATACTATTAAATATCACTCCCGTCATTTTTAGTCGGGCTGGGACTAGAGTGTCAAAAAAACTCAGTAATCAAGATAAATTATATTTTAATGTAATATTTGCGATTGCTGGTTTTTCCTTTTGCCTCAGACTCCAATAGGATTTTGTATAGGACTTTGTTAATGATAATATCTTTATTTTTTAAAATATTCTGCTCATCGTTTTTGTTTTTTTTTTTTTGCATTCACTTCAAACTTTAAAATACTTCATTGGAATATTTTCTATTTTGATAAGTAAGTTTGGGTGAGTGCTTCACCTTAATACTGGCCCTTTTGATACTTATTTATTGACTGCCTTCTGTGTACTACGTGAACCAAATAGTCAAGTATTTAACATCATGGAGGTTATTTTCTCACGAACTGTATACTCGAAAGAAATGCACGAGGTCAAGGAAATACAGCTTGGATGAGAAGACTATTTTAAATAGCTAGGTTAGCAGAGTGTCCTGTGATTTGATGCACTGAAAGGAGTTAATGTTCTTTTTTTCTCTGTTGCTTCTGCTGATTTCTTCGGGTTTTCCTTATAGATCCCCTTTGCTGGATGTTACCCACACTATACGTTGATTGAAATAGAGGAGAGTGTAAGTTGAAGTGAACTATTCACAGTGTGTCACAGAGGCACAGAATCCATCATGTTGTTTTGGCGTCACCTCATAAATGTGGCACTTTATGTCTAGACATTTCCCCGGATGGCACTCAATAGTTAATGCATTTTGGAGCATACATGCCTCCTTTTATAGTTGTTGCTGGAAGGGTGTGAATCATCCTGTCTCTACCCTCTGAAGTGCTTCCCAGACCCACACACCCCCTCCACCCCAGCTCAGCTGTTGAGTGAACACCTCATAAAATGATTTTTAATTCCTTGTTCTTTTCCTCTCAGCCCTTATATCATGGGGTTGGTCTGTACACTCTTAGCCCTTGCAAACACCAAACTCCTAAAATGTGTCTGGAAATGTTTCCCTGTTCCTTCTCATGATGGGGATTTCTCATAAGCTGAAGTAGTTTCTGTTCTACAACACAGTGTGAGACTAGGTACTTACTGTAGAGAGAAATGGTGTGAAAAAGGCCTTCCACTCAAAGTCAGGAAGTTCCAGCATTGTCTGAGCCAGACTGAACTAGATCCTAATTGTCTGTCTTGTTTGCCCCACCCTGAGATGAAATTGTGACCTTTGGGAATCAAGTGTGGTCACCTTGGCAGGTCTTCCCTAGGTAGTGACTTGCGTTGTGTTTTGTCTCTGAGGCTGAGGACTTCAGAGAGAGGCATCTGGTCCCATTAAGTCAGGGATTCCTGTCCCATGACCTCTGTTTTACCCATTGTGAATTTATAGTCAGGGACTTCAGGACCTGTTTCCTCTTCTTTTGTCTAAATGAGATCTTAAAAGCCTTATCCAAATTTATCCTCTCCTCTAGGGAGAGAGGAAAGGAAGGAAGGGGAATCCGGAGATGTTATCCTTATACATTCCATCCAGCCTGCGTTCCTGATTTTTATCTTTATAATTTGACATTTTCTTCCTAGTGATGAATGGGGAAAGCGCTGAGTGATTTAACTGTTGGTATTTTTAAACTAACATTCTGATTATCTCCTATATTTCTTCCGTCACAAATAGCAGAAAGCCTAATCAAGAAGTTTTGACTACAAAGACACTTAAAATTGAGAAGTCTAGAGATCAAATTTGAATCTCAACATTTGTTTGGTCAGGTCCTACCCCTTCTCCTCACCACCTGCCTTTTTCCCTGTCAGCTTTGGCCTCTACCTCATTCAGTCTTGATTCAAAACCAGTCCATTCCTCGCCTCTTCTCTGCTCCCATTCAAGGAGGAGGTAGGTTGTTCCTTCAGACTCAGAACAAAAATCTGGAGCCTGGTTTTGAATGTTGTTGATCCGTCGCTGAGTCGTGTCTGACTTTTTGTGACCCGATGGACTGCAGCATGCCAGGTTTCCCTGCCCTTCAGTATCTTCTGGAATTTGCTCAGAGTCATGTCCATTGAGTCAGCAATGCTGTCTAACCATTTCATCCTCTGCTGTCCCCTTCTCCTTTTTCTTTCAGTCTCTCCCAGCACCAGGGTCTTTTCCAGTGAGTCAGCTCTTTGTATCAGGTGGCCAGAGTATTGGAGCTTCAGCTTCAGCATCAGTCTTTCCAATGAATCTTCAGAGTTTATTTCTTTCAGGATTAATTGGTTTGGTCTCCTTGCAGTCCAAGGGGAGAGTCTCAAGAGTCTTTTCCAGCACCATACTTCAAAAGCATCAATTATTCATGCTCACCCTTCTTTATGATTCACCTCTCACATCTGTTTATGACTACTGGAAAAGCCATAGATTTGAATATACAGACCTTCGCCAAAGGTTACATTGAATCCTATCAATTCAGTTCAGTTTTGTCATGTCCAACTCTTTGCAACTCCATGGAATGTAGCACGCCAGGCTTCCCTGTCCATCACCAACTCCCAGAGCTTGCTCAAACTCATGTCCTTTCAGTCAGTGATGCCATCCAGCCATCTCATCTTCTGTCGTCCCCTTCTCCTCCTGCTTTCAAACTTTCCGAGTATCAGGGACTTTTCCAATGAGTCAGTTCTTTGCATCAGGTGGCCAAAGTATTAGCGTTTCAGCTTCAGCATCAGTCCCGATGAATAGTCAGGACTGATTTTCTTCAGGATTGACTGGTATGATCTCCTTGCAGTCCAAGGGACTCTCAAGAGTCTTCTCTAAACCTCCCACCTCAAACATTTCCTCTGAGCAGGAAAATCCCCTCTCCTCAGTGGTTTAGTCCTGGATTAATACTCCTTCCTGAGTCAGTCTTTTGTCAAGGACAATGGAATTAAACTAATGGCCAGATGAGCAATCAGGTGCTATTTTTGGAGCCCTGGAGCAGGGTCACATCATCCAGAATTTAATTTTGGTTGTAGTTTCCAGGTGAAAGTACAGATAATCATGCTTACTGAGCACTATTAGTACGTGCCATGTACTGGTGGATGCACTCTGTAATTATTTGTGTAATCCTCACCAGATCCTGTGGTTACTTTCAGGACTGTATATGGTGAGAGTGAATGGTAGCTAAAATGTCAACAAAATTTAATGGGCCTGTTTGATTCTTTCAGGTGTTACAGGAAGTATTCTTGTAACATTTAGAACTCTTTGGAGTTTTAGAGATGATCTGGAGATCAGCAGCATGAATGCTTTTTAGTCCTTTTTCCATTTTTCATGTATACAGTGTTTAACTTACAACACGTAGTTAGCTACCAGGGGTGGAAAATGCAGAATAATCATAAGTTAGTCACATAAACTTTTTAAATTAAAAAATAGAACAGTTTAAATACGTGTTTTAGATTTGGGAGAAAAAACATTAATTATACTGTTAGGTTAAAAAATACATTATTTTTGGATTGTTGCTGTTGGTTAAAAGTAGACACCAAGATGCCTGGATCAAGGTAATGCTTTTAATGTAAATTCCTTGAGGGAGGCATTAATAAGCATATTTGACTAGTAACAACATATAACATGTATATTAGTTTTGTTTTTAATTAGATTTAGACAGAATTCATTATTTTTAATGGCTTTTCATTAGTGAATAGAAACCATTATTTGGATATGTTATTAGTAAAATAAATTCAAGGTGTGTGCTTATTTTCTGCACAGAATCTCTTATGTATTTAAAGAAACCATTGTTTGGAATAGACATTGGAAATTCTTTGCTTTTAGACACAAGTATGATTTATATGCTCTAAAGATAGCATTTTTATCTCTTTTTCTCAGCTCAGGTATTACTAGCGAACTACATTGAAGTGAGATGGTTTGCTTACACTATAGAAAAGTCGTATTGCTAACCAGTTATATTTGCTCCTCTTAGTTGTTCAAGTAAAATTGTTGGAGATGTGGAGGGGGTTGAGATGTATCTCTCACATTTTTATTTTTCTTTGAACACATTAGCTTAGTTTGGGTTCAGAATTTATGCATGTCAGCCGAGTTCTTTGAGTTAAATACGCCTTAAAGAAGCAGTGCAGATTAAGCAGGATCTCAGACTGAACCCAGATTTACAGTATTTGCCATTATTTTCACATGGGGAATTGTCTACCTTAAAGAGGCCAGTTGGAATTAATCTCCAGTTGTGTGATTTATTTACCCTCCTGTAGAAATACGTTTTCTTGGTGCTAGTCTACTGCATTGTAAGCATCTCAAAATGAGAAAATAGAGTGACTTGTTAATGGTACACCGTGGAGGTAGAGGTGGGTTCTTTTCATGCACAAATAAGCCATAAATTAAGCTAATAATGTTTTTCCTTAGCTATAATTTGTCCAACTTTTGAAGGTTTTTATGTAACCTTAAATAATGAAATATCCTTTAGGCCACCTCTCTTTTCCTTTGGCATTGCTCTGTGCAAATTTCTTTCTTACAAAGAGGGTATGATAGTAAGCACAGCATTATCTGTAAATCAGTATCCATCTCCTTCATCCACTAGGCCATAGAGCTACCCCCAAATATGTAACAGTAAAGTCAGTAAAATCTAGATATTAAAATGTAGCCCACTTAACAACACTTAGGTTTTATTTGCTTTCTGTGAGTTTCATAAATAGGTCTTCCTCTTTCTTCCAGCCTTTATTCAGAGCTCATGAGTTTTCTGACTAATTTCCATGTTTGGTTCCATTATTCAGTCTCAAATACCACATTGCAGTTTTGGTCTTGGCTCCTAAATCTTCTTTGGTTTGTGACAGTTTTTTGTTGTCTTTCCTTGCTTGTCATTACCTTAAGGACTATTGGCCACGCGTTATGTAGAATGTTCCGTTCCTCAGTATGGGTGTGTCTGATGTCTTCCTCATCATGGGGGTTATGGATTTTTAAAAAAGAATCCATGATCCAGAGAGATGATATGGAGTGGGAGGTGGGAGGAGGGTTCATGGTTGGGAACTCATGTACACCTGTGGCAGATTCATGTCAATGTATGGCAAAACCAATACAGTATTGTAAAGTAAAAGTAAAAATAAAAATTAAAAAAATAATAAATAAAAATAAACAAAAATCCAAGAGTGGTTCTGTACCCTTCTTACCACATCCTTTCAGGATGTGCATGATAACCCGTGATACCGAAGGTGGGTTTTACCTCCATCACTTGGCTGAGGTGCTCTTTACCAGGCTTCTCCATTGAGAAGTTGCCTTTCCCCCACTTTTCTGCCTTATTCTTGGGAAGCTAGTCCCTAAATGTAGCAGGTACTAGGATTAAACTTCACCTCCTGAAGGGATCAGCTGTACTTCTGACTCTTGTCCTCTGCCCATGTGGGAAGCACTTCAGTTCAGTTCAGTTGCTCAGTCGTGTCCGACTCTTTGCGACCCCATGAATCGCAGCACGCCAGGCCTCCCTGTCCATCACCAATTCCCGGAGTTCACTCAGACTCACGTCCCTCAAGTCCGTGATGCCATCCAGCCATCTCATCCTGTCGTCTCTTCCTCCTCCTGCCTCCAATCCTTCCCAGCGTCAGAGTCTTTTCCAGTGAGTCAACTCTTTGCATGAGGTGGCCAGAGTTACCGGAGTTTCAGCTTCAGCATCACTCCCTCCAAAGAAATCCCAGGGCTGATCTCATTCAGAATGGACTGGATCTCCTTGCAGTCCAAGGGACCTAGTAAATTTCTCTCCACTTCTGATGTAAATTTCTCTCCACTTCTGATGTAAATTTCTCTCCTTCAGGTGTCTCTCCTCTCTCCCTGTGTAGCGCTTAATGCCCGCCTCCACCTACCGTAGTCCTTGCTTGAGTGCACGGTTATTTCCTTCATTATATATGGTCAGGTTCTTGAGGAGGGATTGCTGTGTATTTTATAACACACTAACAGTGTCAATAATCACACCAACCACCATGCACCGAGTTTCTATTGTTTTTTTCTTATACTGAGTATCTTCTGTGGATTATCTCATCTGATCCTCATAACCAGCCTTTGAGGTCTGATCACTGATGTTCCCCGTTTGTTGTACAGATGAGCTGACAGAGGCATCTGTCGTATCTCCACCCCTCAACCACCATTTCTTAGCACTGAGCCTGGTACTGAGCATTTGTTGAGTCAGTATTGAAGTGACTTTGTTGATGAAGTAATGAGCAAGACTTGTTTCCTCCTTGACCTTTGATTAGAGAGCTCTGCTAAAGGGTAGGAAAAATGAGCATCTTAAGAATAATCGGTTCCCAAAAGGTTTAGAAAGCAAAGTTTTATCACATTCCTTTCTTTTAAAAAACCTTAATTGCCGTTGGTGGACTTGTTAAGTTTGCACATAGATTCTATCCTGCACGTCATGTCTTTGCTGATAACACTATATCACTGTTCAGATTAATGTAATGTCTTAATGAAGAAATGAGTGTTTACTTTGAGAGCTGACATCTTGAGTCCAGAAAATGAAGACTTAGGAAGAAATCAGCAGATAGAAGTGTAAAATTAAAACCACAGTAATGACAGAGAACATGTCATGAGAAGACAGACCTATGGAAGATTGCTTAATGTCATCTTCCAATTTATGTATTTGTGGTAAAAATATGTATACTAGGAGCTCATTGTCTATACAGTTCTATGTAGACAATAGAATGAAGTCAAACAATGTAGAGAAGGAACCTGCTCTCATAGAGTAATGAGCTGGTGGGGAAGCCAGACAGTAAAGAGTAAATAATTACATTGATGATCAGATGTCCTTAGGAAAACAAGAACCCATTGCCAGGAGAATACAGACCCCTGTGCATTTCTCACGAAAGCCTCCTTGGCAAGGGGATATTTACACTGAGGTCAAAACCTTCAGCCAGGAGTTTCAGATGTATGCATTGAATTTATTAAAAGGAAAATACTGGGAATTCCCTGGTAGCCCAGTGACTAAGACTCCGCACGTCTACTGTATGGGGCATGGGTTCAAGCCCTGGTCAGGGAATTAAGATCTCCCTTGTGTCCAGCCAAAAAAAAAAAGAAAATATTTCTCATTCTAGATTGAGGGAAAGTCACTGTTAAATTCCCTTGGTACTAATATGTTGGCAGTATGTCTCAATCAGATCTAATTCATACTAGACTCTTAACAGGTGAACAGGGAGTTGCTCTTGGCAGCCGAGCTACCCTGCGGTTTCTACCTTTGAGCCCCATGCCTCCCCTTTTTTGAGAAGATAGCCTTGCATATTAGATTGTCATGTCGGGGTTGGTCCAGCTGTTAAAATGCAGATATTCTGAGAAAGAATCAATAAGAGGAAACAACAATGCACGTGACTTTTTCTTCTTATTTTAGATGGGTAATCCCAGGCCTGAGAGAGGAAGGTGAAGGTGAAGTCACTTAGTTGTGTCCGACTCTTTGTGACCCCGTGGACTGTAGCCTACCAGGCAAGAATACTAGAGTGGGTTACCTTTTCCCTCTCCAGGGGATCTTCCCGACCCAGGGATCGAACGCAGGTCTCCTGCATTGGAGGCAGATGCTTTAACCTCTGAGCCACCAGGGAAGCCCAAGAGAGGAGGCTTCTTGCTAATTGTTTTCCCTCCTTCAAAACTAGGTTTCAGTTAACCACAGTGGTTTTGTTTTGTTTTGAGTCATGTTTTTAGCTTAAAGGCATTTACTCATAGTTTTGAAAAACAAAGCATTCAATGCTTTGAGACTTGTGCATCTGGAAATGATTAATGATATAATTCTCAGTCCTTTATAAAGTGTCTGAACACTGAAGAGATTTATACAGTGTGGAACGGCAGTGGTGCTTCAGCGTGAGAATAGGTAATCGATACCTGCAAGCTTGGAAAACGTGTTCTGTTTCCTCCACTAATGACATAAGGGGTTTTTGCAAAGCAAGGGTGTCTGGAGCATGAAACACTCCAAAAAAGAATTAATTTAAAATCTGAAGTGGAAGATCAGTTTCAATTAAAATTGCACTTGAGCATATATTGGGTAGAAGTGTGAAAGCAAGCATGGTAGTTGGCTTAAATCTTCAGATTGTTACCAGTGAACAAATGAATCTCACTGATATGAACCCTGATTATATTTTTATAGAGTGCTAACTTATATTTCACCCATGTCTGGCAGGTTATGAGAAATAATGTGAATGGCAAGTATCTATCAGAGATTACAGAGTATTTTTTTTTTATTAGTAGGATAACTACCAGGTGTCTAGGTGTTTTTACAAATGATGGCTTGTGTTCTTAGTTCTTTGGAGTCACGTGTGTTAGAATTGATTTTTTACCATGCATTCTTTTTCCATTGAGTGTAATTTTATTGTAGTAGTGAGTTTCTGAAAGACAGTGTATACATACATACACACACACAATATTCTAACACTTCAGTTTCCATATTTCCAACATACAGGCCCAGTTGTAGCTTAGCCAGAATTAACATGGTGCTCAGCTATCAAATACATCACCGGCACTTTATTCATAGGAATCTTTTTGGTATGTGGAAGAAAATCTAGAGCAAATAGGATAATTGGAGCCATTCCCGTCCACTTTCCTCTCCTTTTTTTCAAGTATATTGATGCAAGGTGAAACATACGCAAATGCACATTCTGTTCCTTCGTGACTCATCGCACTCAGTCTTAGGGAATTTGACCAAGAGGTGACATGACATGAGGAAACAGCCCTTGACAATTCCAAATGTAGCTAGAATCGTGCAGTAAAGCAAGTGGTGATGCTAACTTTTTGCAGAAAGTCTCTGGCACTTCCAAGTAATTTTGAAACGTGACCTGCGGTCGCTGAATCTCTGCCCATCAGTGAACATGTTCTTTCTGATAGTCTTTTATCTTAGTCTTTGGGATGTGGATTAGGGAAAAGGACCCAGGAATAGAGTGAGGCTGAGCTCTTTGCCAGACAGCAAGCATTTGAATCATTTGGGGGGCAGCTTTGTCAGTTACTCTTGCAGCCATGAAGCTTCCATTGCTATGACTGAAAAGGTTTTTTGTGGTCACCCCTTTGTTCATGGTACCCCTATTTGTATCTGCTGTGAGCTGTATCAGACTTAGCTGCTGCTGCTGCTGCTAAGTTGCTTCAGTCGTGTCCAACTCTGTGCCACCCCATAGATGGCAGCCCACCAGGCTTCCCCGTCCCTGGGATTCTCCAGGCAAGAACACTGGAGTGGGTTGCCTTTTCCTTCTCCAATGCGTGAAAGTGAAGTTGCTCAGTCGTGTCTGACTCTTTGCGACGCCATGGATTGCAGCCCACCAGGCTCCTCTGCCCATGAGATTCTCCAGGCAAGAGTACTGGAGTGGGGTGCCATTGCCTTCTCCAGTATCAGACCAAGGGGAAAGGGGAAATCCATGGTCAGTGAGTGTGTGGTGGGTGTTGGGCACAGGTGTGGACTCTTATTTGGTAGCAGGGAGACCTAAGATGTCCTCCTGTCTTCCATCATGCAAGGCTAAGTATAGAATGAGGCAGAAAGGAATGGGTTCATGGATGAGTGGATCACCTAAAGTCACTTTGGCCATTCATCCTCTTTTGCTTGATATGTGAAGAAATTTAAAGCTAAAAAAATCCTGCTAGGAATACAAGTATGTATATATGTTTGTTTATACACAAACTAAACTGTATTGATTGAGAAGTCTAAGTTTTATCTTCTAGTTATTATTCAGTTATTATATGCTGCTATATATAAAACAGAGAATTAAGAAGGACCTATGGTATAGCACTGGAAACTACTCAATATTCTGTAATGACCTCTGTGCAAAAAGAATTTGAGAAAGAATATGTATATATATAATTGAATCAATTTGCAGTATACCTGAAACTAACACAACATTATAAATCAACTGTACTCCAATATAAAATGAAAAATTGAAAAAAGTATACCTTTTAGACCTCTTCTATATCTGGTTTTCAAACAAAAAATGTATCTTAATCTCTCTAGTAAATGATTTTTTTTCTAGTTGACAACTTCTGCTTTGTCATGTCACAAAGCTTGTAAAAATTTCTCTCCTTATATCTGCTTGATCATCAAGGTTATGCATGATAGCTGCATTCTCTGTCTATTTCTGTGGCATATGTCCCTCCAAAATCTTTTATTTATATGAATGCTGAATCCAGTCCTAAGGTAGTTTTGTATCTCCATCTCCTATGAAAGAGGAGCTGAGAATGAGAAGTGGGTGCCTTAATACATACGTGTTCAAACTGTCTACACTGAAAAATCTCACAATTAGCCAAAGGAAAACCATATCCTACTGACTACATTGTTTGTGGTGACTCTCATCCAGTGTTGTGTTGCTTTTAATTTTTTTTCCAGTTCAGAAATTCCTAGAAACATAACAAAAAGTTGTGTTTCATATAATGTTCACAATAGCAGAACATGTTAAATTGATAAAGGTGTTTTCTTGTGAATAAATGCTCTGTTTATTTTAGGAAAAATATTTTTAAAACAATTATTGTAATGTAAATAACTCTTGACAACCCTTCTGCTCAATTTTCTTAATTGGGTAACAGCAAAAAACGAGCAAATATTTGGTTACAAATCAAGAAGCAAAACTGTCTGAAGTAACATTTTTTATTTACATTTTCTTGCCCTTCAGAGCAAGTGGCTTGGGCTGATAGCTTTCCAAGGCACTAACATTGTTAGGGTGGGTTTACATAGGAGAATGTATCTTGGCAGATGACGTGCTTGACTTTTGTGTGTCTTATTCATTCCATCTATGTCCTTTGAGCCACAGGAGTTGAAATCTTATTTTCTCTTAACAGGTGCCTACGGTCCTGAGTACTGGGTCACATCCAGTGTCAGCTGTGGGGGCCATCAGCAGTCGCCTATAGACATTTCAGACCAGCATGCACGTGTCAGTGAAGAGTACCAGGACTTGCAACTCGATGGCTTCGACAACGAGTCTTCTAACAAAACCTGGATGAAAAACACAGGGAAAACAGGTACAGCATCTTCTTTACCTGTCTGTAGGCCAGCATGAAAAGTTTTTGGTGTCTCTGGTCTGTACCTTAACCATGACTTGCTCCTTTAGCTGTGCATGTTCCTATAAACGTAAAGCTGAGTGAGAGCTCTGGATTTGATCCTCGGTTTAAGAACCGCTGCTTGCTTTACTAGCTGTGTGATTTTGGGCAAACTGCCTAACCACTTTGTGCTTACAGATTTTTTTTTTTCAGTGTGATAAGGAGGCAATGGCGCCCCACTCCAGTACTCTTGCCTGGAAACTGCCATGGACGGAGGAGCCTGGAAGGCTGCCGTCCATGGGGTCGCTGAGGATCGGACACGGCTGAACGACTTCACTTTCACTTTTCACTTTCATGCATTTGAGAAGGAAATGGCAACCCTCTCCAGTATTCTTGCCTGGAGAATCTCAGGGATGGTGGAGCCTGGTGGGCTGCTGTCTATGGGGTCACACAGGGTCGGACACGACTGAAGTGACTTAGCAGCAGCAGGGTAAAAATATAAAGATAAAAGTGTATATGGATAATGAAATTGTATCAATCTCATAGAATTGTAAAGATTTGAGTGGGTCAGTCCACGTAAATTATATAGAATGAACTTTGAGACCTCTGTTTTAGTATGGGGACCACTAGCCATATGTTAGCTATATTTAAATTTAAATTAATTAAAGCTCAGTAAGATTAAAATTTATTCCATGTATAGTTTTGTTTTTGTTTCCTGCCTTCTTAGGGTGTCTGTCTGCAATGTTGGAAAGCAGAGGAGACTCACGTTCAGATCTTTGTATTTTGGGGGTAGAGATAGGGTTACCTTTATTTTTTTCAGCTTTGTTAAGATACAGGGCTTCTCAGATGGCGCTAGTGGTAAAGAATCCACCTGCCAATGCAGGAAATGCAAGAGACATGTATTAGATCACTGGGTCAGGAAGGTCCCTGGAGTCAGAAATAGCAACCCACTACAGTATTTTTGCCTGGAAAATTCCCTGGACAGGGAAGCCTGGCAGGATGTAATCCATGGGGCTGCAAAGAGTCAGACACAGCTGAGTGCCTGAGCACACATTAAGATATAATTGGCATATAACGTTTTGCCATTTCATTTTATTGGTCGTTTCTTTTGCAGTGCAGAGCTTTTTGTTTTGGTGAGTCTCATTTGTTTGGTTTTCTTTTGTCGCTTGTTCTCTTAATGTCATATCCAAATTATCATCGACATGACCAATGTCAAGGAGCTTTCTCCCTGTGTTTTCTTGTGGGAGTTTTATAGTTTCAGGTCTTACGTTTACGTCTTTAATCCATTTCAAGTTACTTTTCATGAGGGATGTGAGGTCCAGCTTCATTCTTATATGTGAATGTCTCATTTTTCTAGCACCATTTATTGACGAGGCTATCCTTTTCCCGTTGAGTATTCTTGGCTCTTTTTGTCAATTATGAGCAAATATTCCTATGCGTGGGTTTATTTGTTAGAATCTAGATTTTATTTCATTGGTTGATGTGTTTATTTTTATTCCAGTTCCATACCGTTTTGATTATCATAGCTTTGGAGTATCATTCGAAATCAAGAAGTATAATGCCTCCAGCTTTGTTCTTCTTTCTAAGGATTCCTTTTCTTATTCAGGGTCTTTGGTGGTTTCATAGGAATTCTAGGATGGTTTTAACTTTTTCCGTGAAAAACACCATTGGAATTTTGATAGGAATTTCAAAGAACCTATATATCTCTTTGGGCAGTATTATACTAGCCATGTTTCATATGTTCAGTAGCCATGTATAGCTAATGGCTACCAGAACAGGCCACACAGTCAGAAAACATTGTCATTACAGAAATTTCTACTAGACATCACCATGCCAAATGCACAGATGGAAATGCATTTCTTATCTCCCTTGAGAATTTGATTTGTTAATATTTGTTTTGTATTATAATACAGATGAACTCTATCTTATCCCTTTGTGTATCAGACCAGTAGTTTGATCCTCCGGCTTCATTTTACCTACCTCACCTTTCACTTAGGGTCCATGAGTATGAAATACCACATTTTCAGAATTGCTAATGCAAAATACTTCCCTCTTAATCACTACCATGCAAATAACAATTACAGACTGTTGATGGAAGTAGCAGAGATTGCCTTGCTCTGCCCCACTGTTTGATTTGAAAATAAATGCCTGGGTTTTATATTACATTTGTGCCTAGTGTTAACTGGGATTCTGTGGTGCTAAAGGTATTTTTTATCTTATTTTTCTACTTTTATAACCCACCCCATTAAAACTGACTCACTCTCTCTCTCTCTTTGAAACGATCCCTTTGTAACCAAGGATGTCAGTACAGAGCACTCTTAGCAGTCCCTCCAGGAGCCTTGGCTGCCTGAAGCCCTCATGCGAAGCTAAAATGACTTCATTATCTGTCTTTTGGTCCCATTCATGTTGTGGGTCACTGAGTTGCCTTAAAAAAAAAAAAAATCTAAGTGGCTGCACGTACAACTTTAGGGCTCTATTTTCTTTCTCTGAACCAGCATTTTGCAGAGATTTTTTTGTGGCTGATTGCTTTGGGTTGGTCTGACTTGATCTTAGAATTGTTTTCCACTCAACACAGTGGTTCCTGGCTTCGAGCTCTTTTTCATAATGTCCCCATAAACAGGTCTTCGAGCATTATAGCAGGCTACCTTCTCCTTTACCTCGATTCATCCATTTGAGCATCTGCTCAGGACAAACTTGTATACTGGTGATATTATTTGTACACACCTTTTCACCTGCACCTTTCTACTCCCCGAGTTTAGATGGTGTGTTTATAGTTACAATTCAGATTTTTTCTAACAGTAGCTCTGCTTTGTATTTCAAATGTGAGTATCCTTTGGAGATCTGTGATGGGAATATTACTCTACAGACAGTCTGAATGTGGTAGACAGAGCTTTGCTATGCTGGGGTAATCAGATCTGGGGGTTGAGTGCCACCTTGGTGCCACATTCCGGAAGCCTGCCAAAGGCAATTTGCTGGGCTCTGTGATACGGTTTTCTACTTGACTTGCAACGCTTGACAGCCTTCTGCAAAGATAACATGTTTCAGTGACAGCTTTCAGCTTGGTATCTCCAATGACAGGTTTTAGACAAGTGTAGGGTTCACTCAATGCAAGTTGATTCATGACCTTGGTCTTCTAGAAGCTGATTATCAATCTCTGTCACTCTCTGGGCCTCCAGAGTGACCACAAGTTGTTGCCTGTCTGTGGGCGCATGCGCCTGACTTTAGAGCATAGCCATCTAAATATGAATGCATCTGTCTCTGAAATTCAGAAGCACGGCTTTCTGAGAAGCCAAAATAAATCTTTGTTACTTCTCAAACTGTGCTTATGACTTCAAAATTTATGACATCATGCTAGACAGGCTAATAGCCCATAGATAATCAATCTAGCATGATTCCGCAGAAGTGATTTTTTTTTAAAGTACCAACCATTAAAAAACAATTATTTATTTATTTTAATTGGAGGCTAATCATTTTATAATACTGTGGTGATTTTTGCAATACATTGACATGAATCAGCCACGGGTGTACATGTGACACCCATCCTGAACTCCCCTCCCACCTCCGTCCCCTTCCTATCCCTCTGGGTTGTCCCAGTTCACCAGGTTTGAGTGCCCCGTTTCAGACATCAAACTTGAACTGGTCATCTATTTCACATATGGTAATATACATGTTTTAGCGCTCTTCTCTCAAATCATCCCACCCTCATCTTCTCCCACAGAGTCCAAAAGTCTGTTCTTTTTATCTGTGTCTCATTTGCTTTCTTGCGTATAAGGTCGTCGTTACCATCTTTCTAAATTCCATATATATGTGTTAATATACTGTATTGGTGTTTTTCTTTCTGACTTACTTCACTCTGTATAATAGGCCCCAGTTTCATCCACCTCATTAGAGCTGATTCAAATGTCTTCTTTTTAATAGCTGAGTAATATTCTATTGTGAGTATGTATCACAACTTTCTTATCCATTTGTCTGCGGATGGACATCTAGGTTGCTTCCAGGTCCTAGCTATTGTAAACAGTGCTGCAGTGAACATTGAGGTATGCAGTGTTAAATGTAAACATCAAATTGTATCTTCAGTTCTCTTAAAAAAGAGTTTCAATGTATGTTTCTCTAGAAACTTGGGTGCTGGAAAACCTGTCCTGTTTTTTTTTTTTTTTTTAATATTTATGAACCTAGGAACAGCTTTATTCTCCTGTTCTTAAAATGCCAGATAAGTTCATAAATATTCCAGCATTTTTAGAGAAATGAGGATCTATTTGCTTTGTCTATGTCTGGATCATATAAACTGAGTTGAACACAGTACAAATACAGGGCAGGATGCTGTGTATCTGAATTAACTGTGGGAGTTGATAATACCAGCAGTGAATAGTGTTGATAGGCAAGCTGGATAATATTAGTTTAAAAAAGTACATATCATTGTACTTTAGTTTTAAAAGACTTGACCATTTGGAGAAACTGAAAAAAAGGGACACAGGACCTCTCTATTATTTCTTAGAACTACGCATGGATCTACAGTTATCAGGAAGATTGAAAGTTTAATTTTAAAAAAAAGTATATTATAAGCCACATTGTCTTTGTTATCATCATTCATTTTGGACCTAACTTTCTTGCCTAGATGCCAAAAAAACCTTATTTTTCTTCAGTCATTAATTTTTGAGCCTCAAAAGTCTTTTCTTGAAACTTGCACTTCTACAAAATAAATTCAGGAAGAGACACTTATTTTTTCTGTTGGAAATTTACAGGTCACTTATCTGTAAAATAGACTGTCTTTTGGATATTAAAATATGAATACAGAAAGTTAATATTTAAAGCAGCCTGTTACATACAGACAGTAACTTTGCCATAAAACAGTTTTAATGTTCATATCTGTCTTAACCTGTGAATAGGATCATATATCCAATCCAGCATAATCAATAGAGCAATGTGGT
The DNA here is from genome assembly GCF_042477335.2 of Ovis canadensis. NCBI lineage: Eukaryota > Metazoa > Chordata > Mammalia > Artiodactyla > Bovidae > Ovis > Ovis canadensis. The sequence continues at coordinate 54,108,034 of NC_091263.1, read as the reverse complement.
TGTCCGTAGTCCACTTCTCGAAAGTTGTCTAAAATATCTTTAGAAGACAGATAGCATCTCTCTGTTTCTTTCTGAACAGCCCTAACTCTCTATTGTGCCAGTTCTCATTTGATTTCATCTAAAGTTATTTCCCTTTCTTTCATTTTTGTAGAATGAAACGATAATGCATTCAATAAGAACATTTCAAGAAAATCTTACTGTTCCTAGCTTTAGCTTCTAAATAAATGATTGGAATTTAAGATGTAGATAGTGGTTCTGGTGTATGTTAATAAGCCATGATCTCCTGTGAGTTTTAACTATATGGAAGGTGTTTATTTTTCCACCTCTTTTTCTGTTACCTTACACTAAGGACAAACAGTAAATACATTTGCCAAAATGCACGTTACTACTATTTTCACACTTCATATTGATTTGCTCTATTTTTTCTTTGCCTACATTCTTTCTTATTTGTCTACGTATACCTGACATAGAAGATTAAAGTAGCTGTTAATAAAAGTAGATCAACAATTGGGAAAGTCTGCGTAGATAAATTGTGGAGGAACCATGTCCTAATATGTTGCTGAGCCCATATAATTCAGACAAAGATCAGGAGACAGTTGCATCTACTCTATTTCACCTAGTCCTTGAAGCTTTTATGATAAAGCAGTTCCATAAAAACCTACAGACTTAAACTAAGTCTCAATGAACAGTCTCACTGCAGCCTGGTAGAAAGAGAAAAATACAATCTTAAAAACAACCTCTGTCATTTCCACATGCTGGTTTCGTGGCTGAGCATGTCACCCCAGCTCAGTACGAGAGGAGCATTTTGACGCTGCTTCTCTTTTTGCTCACCTGGTAAGCCCCACTCCACCCCAGCCAAGTGAGTGTCTGACCAGAAAGGACACTCTATGTTCATTGCAGTTGCTGCTTGATCAACTGCTGCCTCCATGGTGCCCTGAAGAATCAGGGTTTTGAGCAAGGTTGGTGGAGGAACTGACGCCAGCCTTACTGAGAGCCATCATGGGCTCCTTACAGGATTTCCAGTGGTGATTTTCATGATGCTTGATTTCTGTCCAAATTCACGGACTTCTGTGCTCAGCCCTCACTCAGGAGGGAGTTCCATAGTTTCAGCATGACTGTCCAGGTATCACACGCATAGAAAAGCCTTTAACAGCTCTTAGATTGGTGGAATATTCTAGGAATTCTCTGTGTGCTTGTCTTCTTGACTCTCACTGTTTGCGCTTCCTCTTCTGTTGCTACTGTGTACTTCTTTTACTAATCTATTTCTGTCTGTTCATGAGTATATCTCCACATGCTTTCGATTTTTGTGGTTTCGCCCTCTCCCATCTTTTCTCTCACATCTCCCTGAATTTCCCCTCTCCTGTAACAAGACTGGCTCTTGCCTGTTGGTCTGTCTTTACTCCCAGCTCCTAACTTTGTCGCCTTTCTCTCCCTTCTTCCTGTTGTCCTTATAGCTAGCCGCAGATGAGAACCACGGTTTGAAAAGGGGTTTTGCTTACTCTGTGTATGGAGTAGAGTGTCCAGCATTGATGGTGAAAATCTAAGTGTGTCCTTATTTCAATAAAACCTCTATTCCTGGCATATTGATGTAGGATAGGTTTTTGGAACAAGTGAAAATACACAGTGATCTCCCAAGTCCATGTTCTTAGGGTTTCCAGTTGGGCTTGATAAGAAACCATTACTTATTTTTATTTTATCATCCACAGCCTATTGCAGTGATATTGCATTCACCTTATCTTAGTGATCCTTGATAGGTACTGAAGAGGGACTGGCATTGGAACTTTTCCCCTAGATCACATTTTCTTCTTTAAGCTGTGAGTTTTATTTATGCCATTAATGAATTGGTCATTTTGCTCGCAAAGAGGCTGCCAAGCTTTCTGATTAGAAGCAGAGCATCAGCCAAGTAGACAGATGTTTGAAAGCATCTGGGTGTTCAGCAGCATTGACACTGGGCCTGCCCAACCCTGTCTTTGTAGTACCCTGCAGCACCTCTGATGAGCTCAAGGTTGCCCAAAATAGAAAATTTAAGTGTAATTAAGAAAAAATTTTGTTCTTCTTTGGGGGATGCTAAATGTGCTTTGGCTTTTCATTTTTAAAATTTTCCTATTTGTAATATCCAGATCCCTTATTATTTAGCCATTAAAAAGAGTGAGATAATGCCATTTGCAGCAAGGTGGATGGACCTAGAGATTGTCATACTGAGTGAAGTAAGTCAGAGAGAGAAGGGGAAATATCATATGACATCCTTTATATGTGAAATTTAAAAAGAAATTACACAAAGGAACTTACTTACAAAACAGAAACAGACTCACAGACTTGGAGAATGAACTTATGGTTGCAGGGGAGAGGGATAGTTAGGGAGCTGGGGATGAACATGTACACATTGCTATATTTTAAATGGATAACCAGCAGGGACCTACTGTATAACACAGAGAAATCTGCTCAGTGTTATACGGCAGCCTGAATGGGAAGGGAATTTGGGGGAGAACAGATAAATGTGTATGTATGGCTGAGTGCCTTCACTGTTCATCTGAAATTATCCAATATTGTTAGTTGGCTATACTCCGATACAACATAAAAAGTTTTTAAAAAATCAAATATCCATATTCTTGGATTCTTGTCAGCCTGGCAGCTTTCAATCTGAACCCTGAAATTCCAGTTGGAGCTATTTCCCCAGGTCTCTCTTTGCAAGACACACTGCAAGCTCTGTTTCCTGCCTGCCAAGCTCCACATCCTTTCTGTTATTCCCCCAGCCCTAGCCCTCGCTCAGGTAGTAGCAGCTATCTTCTGGGTAAACTGAAGCTGAATTTACCAATTACAGAATGGGCAAACCAGCGCTTTGTTGTATAACTAGACTCATGTAGATTTTGAACTTGGAGGATAATTTTTAAAGCCCACTTTGCTGTTTTAGGGCATAGAACCTTCTACTGGGTTGTCATCCAACATATTTTATGATTAAAGGGTCAACTATTCTGCCTTGTCCATCTTGCTTAGTTTCAGTTCAGTCACTCAGTTGTGTCCAACCCTGCAGCCCCATGGACTGCAGCACCCCAGGCCTCTCTGCCCATCGCCATCTCCCAGAGTTTTCTCAAACTCATGTCCTTTGAGTCGGTGATGCCATCCAATCATCTCATCCTGTGTCGTCCCCTTCTCCTCCCACCTTCAATCTTTCCCAGCATCAGGGTCTTTTCCAATGGGTCAGTTCTTCGCATCAGGTGCTGGCACCTGTTTTCCCCACCAACTATACACTCTGTGAGGGCGGGAGATAATACCTCATTTAAAATCTTTCCTTTTCTTCCCAGTAGGTACAGGTACATATTAGATAAATTAAATGCTGGTGCTTATAGGGAAGTCAGTAGAAGGTTAGCACTTGAGCTTGTGTGTGTTGATTTCCAGACCAGGGAGTTTCTCTTTTGACCAGGAGCCCCAAAGCATTCCCTGATGCACACTGGAATTGTGGGTGGTTGGAGGTCTCAGCACTAATGATCCAATAATGGTAGTCTTTCCCCATCTTGTAGTGTTGAAAGCTGGTTGACAAGTGGTGGAGGTAAGATACTGAGGGGCTTATTTTCCTTTTCACATCAATTTTTAAAAAACTTTTGGCATCTGTTGCTACTTAGTCAGATTTTAGTGGGAATACTTGCTTTGCTACTGCTGCTGCTAAGTCGCTTCAGTCGTGTCCAACTCTGTGCGACCCCATAGACAGTAGCCCACCAGGCTCCCCTGTCCCTGGGATTCTCCAGGCAAGAACACTGGAGTGGGTTGCCATTTCCTTCTCCAATGCATGAAAGTGAAAATAGGCCAGCATTATTTAGACACATTGAGTATAATTTATTAACCGTTAATGGATGTCCTGCAAAGAATGCAGCGAATGCCTGGTCCTCAGTCACCCCGTCACATTCAGAAAGTAATTCCTTATCCATGGTGTGACTTGTATGTCTCCCCTGCCCCTATGCAGAGCATTTTTGCATTATGGGGAGCCCTGGACACAGGGGGAATCTATGAAAGCTGTGGATCCTCTTCCTGGAAGAACTGTTCTAAACAGTAGTTATACAATGCCATCTATTTTTTAAATATAATCTTGAGGTATACAGTATTATAATCTGACACTGTATACACTACAAGCTGATCAGCACCCCAAGTCTCATTACCATCAGTCACCATACAGTTGATTCCCTCCACACATTTCACCCAGCCCTGGTAACTGCTCCTCTGATCTCTGTATCAATGAGTTTATTTTCATTTTAGTTTGCTCTTTTTTTTTTTTTTTTTTTAGTTTCCAGATATAACTGAAATAATGCACATGTCTTTATCCTTCTGGCTTATTTCACTTAGGGCAATATCTTCAAAGTCCGTCCATGTTGTTGCAAATGGCAAATGTCTTTCTTTTTCGTGGCTGAGTAGTATTCCATTGTGTCTACATACACCACGTTGTCTTTATCTGTTCGTCTCTCTGTGAGGCCTTAGGTTGTTTCTGTATCATGGCTGTTTTAAACATAGAGGTTCACATACCTTTTCAAATTAGTTTTCATGTGCTTTGGATAAATGCCCCAGTGGAATAAGTAGGTCAAATGACAGTTTTGTTCTTATTCTTACTGTTTTCTATAGTGAAAAAATCCCCACCAGCGGTGCCCAAAGTTTCTCTTTTCTCCACCCCAGTGCCAACACTTACTTCTGGCCTTTTTGGCGCTAGCCATTGTAACAGGTGCCAGGTGATTTGCACTGTGATTTTGTTTTGCGTCTTCCGATTAATTAGTCATGTTGGACATCTTTTCACATGCCTGTTGGCCATCTGTATGTCTTCTCTGGAAAAATGTCTACTTAGATCCTGTACCTAATTTTCAATCGGATTTTCTGTCTTGTGGTCATTGAATTCTATGAGTTCTTTGTATTCACCCCTTAGTGGGTATACACATTGCAAGCACCTTCTCCCCTTTAATAGGTTGCCTTTTCCTTTCTTTTAAATCGTGTTTCCTTTTCTGAAAGATGTGTATTTATTTGTTGTACGGCTGCACTGTGTCTTCATTGCTGTGGAGCACCCTTCTGGAGTTGCAGCTAGTGGGAGCTGCTCTCTCGCTGCGGCGTGGGGGCTTCTCACAGGGGCTTCTCCTGTCGTAGAGCACAGCCTCGAGGCGCAAGGGCTTCAGTAGCTGTGACTGCCGGGCTCTAGGGCACAGTTTCAGTAGTTGTGGCTCTAGGGCACAGTTTCAGTAGTTGCGGGATACAGGGTTAGTTGCTCTGCGGCATGCGGGATCTTCCAAGAATGGGGATTGAACCTGTGCCCCCTGCATTGGCAGGCGGATTTCTAACCAATGAGCCACCCAGGGAAGCCCCTGCCTTCTCATTTTGATGGTGGTTTCTTTCTCTGTGCAGAAGCTTTTCACTTTAATATATTCCCATTTATTTTTGCTTTTGTTTTTCTTGTCTTTATAGTCAGATCCAGAAAAGGAGGAGTAAGACCCATGTCAAAGAGCTGACCACCTATGTTTTCTTCTAGGAAGTTTTATGATTTCAGTCTTATATTCAGGTCTTTAATTCATTTTGAGTTAATTTTTGCATATGATATGAAATGGTAATGTTCATCCTTTTGTATGTGACTGCCCAGTTTTCCCAACACCATGTGTTGACAAGTCTGTCCTCTCTCCATCATATGTTCTTTGCTCCTTGTAAATTGATTGCCCATATATGTATGGATTTATTTCTGGGCACTTACAATGCCATCTTCACGCCGTAATGTGGTGAATGAATTACTCTTCTGGGCATTCACCCTATGTCAACTATTGTGATCCCACAACAAACTTGTGAAGTTGCTGTTGTATTATTCCAGTTTTAAGAATAGGAACTGAAGCACCCAGAATTTCAGTAACTTTGTCAAAACTGGATAGTGGCAGATCTAGGTCTGAAATCCAGACCCAAGTGGCTCCAGAGTCCAACTCCACTTATGTCCCCATGCTCAGAATTTTACTTCCTATTTTAGGAGGGCCTAGATGCCCACATCTGTGAGTAGCTGTTGCTATGGACTTTGGACTCCAGGTTAAGGATTCTGAATTTGAAACCTGTAGCTTCTTCCATGTCCTCCATCATTCTGCTTTGACTTCATCAAAATCCATGTAATCAGTTGAACAGCCAGAGGGACTCGTTCTGTAAAGTCCACTCCTGGGTAACTTACCTGCCTCCTCATCCTCTTCTAGCCCATCTTTCCCCAGTCTTTAGCTGCTGCTTGCTACCTTCTTAAGTGTCGCCTTACCCAGATTCACTTTTTTGTGCTATTGTTTTAAAATTTAAATTAAAATGTACTTGTTTTTTATTATCATAATTTCATTTACCTGTCATACTATATTACTGTTTTCAGTTGACTCCCTTCATTTTAATTAAAATGAATTGATTTTATAACAAAACATTTTATCAACACCTTAATGCAAAAACCCATGCTATTTGACATGTGATAGACGTATGTAAAAAATTATGTCTATAAGCTGTGAAAGTAAATCAAAGGTACCAGTGTTATTATGTTCTAGCTTATATACATCTGGTAAAAGGGGGAAATGAATGAGTATCATTTGAAGTGTGGAGTGCATATTAGACATCCAATTGAGATTATCTTTTCCATTGATAAGCCTAAAAGGATAAAAATAATGGAAATATGTTTTTTTACTCGATGCTATAGTAAATTCAAAGGAGCTACTCAACACTTAACATCTCAAGTATTTGGGCCACATCTGCCTTTGCTGTTTGTTGTTTCTGCTCAAGGACACAGTTTTGTTTTGTGGGAAAAACAATATTGCTTTAGAGTGGAACTCTGTCTGAAAGTGAAAGTACAGGTGTGGTCACCCATCTGAGCTGTATATAGTTTGACAGTAACCCACATTGACCGTGCACTTGCTGAATTGCTGGTGCTGTGTTCAGCGCTTGCTGTGTGTGATTTCCTTCAAACATCAAAACAGCCTCACCAGGTAGGCATTGTTAATGTCATTTGAGTAATGATGGAAACCGAGACACAGGGAAGTCAGATAACTTGCCCAAGGTCTCCCAGCTTTTAAGTGGCAGAACAAGATTCTCACCCAGGTCTGTCCGTCCTCTGAGCTCGAGGCTCTTAGCACATTCTGTGCTCCGCAGCAACTACCTTTGGTACGTTTTGTTGTGAAGCAGAGCTGTGTTATCTGTGGTCGGCAGAAACTTGTTGCATGGTAGCTGGGCAGGTTCTCTCTTCCCAGTGTTCCATGAAAACAAGAATGTCAGCCGTGAGCTGCTTTCGGGAGGTGGGGGCAGTGCGTGCTTGTAGCATGCTGTGTTCTCCAGTGAGAGATACTGTAAAATGAAAAATGAGATTAGTGTTTCAGGTTGTACGGTTGCCTAATTATGCCTTTAATTATTCATGTAAAACAAGTAAAATGACCCCTGACAGGGACATAAATGATTTAGGTAAAATCAAATATTTATAAGATGCTGCTGAGTCCCTGGATGTATTGTAACAGATGCACTCCAAATGCTTTGCCTCCGTCCTTTGGATGCAAATTGGTATGTATAGAATCTGTAACCGGCTGAGAGTCATCAACAGTGTTTAGGACACTACTGAGCTAATTCATAGGTATTTTGGCTTTGGCACGCAGGTTCAAAATAATAGTTTGTCTTCTAAAATATATTATATCCTAGAGATCACCCACTCCTGTGTCCTTGCCTGGAGAATCACAAGGACAGGGGAGCTTGGTGGGCTGCCATCTATGGGGTCGCATAGAGTTGGATACGACTGAAGCGACTTAGCAGTAGCAGCAACAAAGATCACCAAATGACAACCCCCTACTGCTTGTTCTTAATGTTTTTTTAATGGTTGAGAAAATTTAAAAAAGAAAAAAGAATATTCCATAACCTGTAAAAATTATATCCAAATTATAGTATGGATAAGTTTTTCTTGGAACAAAGCCTCACCTGAGCATTTACTTACTATGTTTCGCTGCTTCTGTGTTATGAACACTGTTAAGTAATTGAAACAGGAGCCATAAGACCCACCAATCCTTCAGTATGTCTTATCTTAACCTTTTACAGAAGAAGTTGGCCAACCCTTCTTCTAAACCATGATAACAGAAATAAAGGTGGAACAATGCTGTAGCATATTCAATCAGCCTAAGAAACACTTTTATTTCATCTTATCCTTTAATCTCCGTTCTACTAATTGAATATTTTTCAGAAGTTGGAGGAAAACTGCCTTTTGAATGCAGTAAAAAGGGATTTACACCAACAGGTTTCCTTCACTTGCTTTTAGTGCTCCTAATATAGAGAAGTGCAGAAACTAATTATACTTGTTTTAGAAATGGGTCATTAGTTTAGTCCCTGTCTTTTATGGAGACCTAATTTTCATGCAGGATTTCTCTCTAAGACTCAAACTGGGATCTCTTTAGGAAGAGCAGATGATGAGGATATGAAAGGTTTTCCCTGCCTTAAAAAAGCTTAGCTTTTGATCACAAACCATTTAATATATTGGTTGGAACTTAATGTGTATTTAGCAGCCAATAAGTGTTTGAATGAATGAATTTAGTTCAAACAACAAGGAAGGGGAAATATGTAACTTACAAAATAAAATCTTTTTTATCCACTTGAGTATTACATTCCTTTTAGAAAAATATTTTTTCTGCTAACATAAGTCCATGTTTTTTGTTCTTGATTTTTCTTTTCCAGATTTTAAGGAAGAGAGATGTGGTTTTGAAATTTATTATTTGAATTGACTGACCTATTTTCACATGGCCTAAGCAAAAGTTTCTTAGAATTAAAAAAAATAGTAACCTACTAAACTGCAGTTATTTGAGTGACTTAATGAGAATTTTGACTACACTTTCCTGTACACCATCAATTCAGTTCAGTTCAGTCACTCAGTTGTGTCCGACCCTTTGCGACCGCATGAATCGCAGCATGTCAGGCCTCCCTGTCCATCACCAACTCCCAGAGTTCACTCAGACTCAGGTCCATCGAGTCCGTGATGCCATCCAGCCATCTCATCCTCAGTCGCCCCCTTCTCCTCCTGCCCCCAATCCCTCCCAGCATCAGAGTCTTTTCCAATGAGTCAACGCTTTGCATGAGGTGGCCAAAGTACTGGAGTTTCAGCTTTAGCATCAATCCTTCCAAAGAAATCCCAGGGCTGATCTCCTTCAGAATGGACTGGTTGGATCTCCTTGCAGTCCAAGGGACTCTCAAGAGTCTTCTCCAACACCACACTTCAAAAGCATCAATTTTTCGGCACTCTTCAGCCTTCTTCATAGTCCAACTCTCACATCCATACATGACTGTTGGAAAAACCATAGCCTTGACTAGACGGACCTTAGTCAGCAAAGTAATGTCTCTGCTTTTTATGCTATCTAGGTTGGTCATAACCTTTTTTCCAAGGAGTAAGCGTCTTTTAATTTCATGGCTGCAGTCACCATCTGCAGTGATTTTGGAGCCCCCAAAAATAAAGTCTGACACTGTTTCCACTGTTTCTCCATCTATTTCCCATGGAGTGATGGGACCAGATGCCATGATCTTCATTTTCTGAATGTTGAGCTTTAAGCCAACTTTTTCGCTCTCCTCTTTCACTTTCATCAAGAGGCTTTTTAGTTCCTCTTCACTTTCTCCCATAAGGGTGGTGTCATCTGCATATCTGAGGTTGTTGATATTTCTCCCGGCACTCTTGATTCCAGCTTGTGTTTCTTCCAGTCCAGCGTTTCTCATGATGTACTCTGCATAGAAGTTAAATAAGCAGGGTGACAATATACAGCCTTGACGTACTCCTTTTCCTATTTGGAAGCAGTCTGTTGTTCCATGTCCAGTTCTAACTGTTGCTTCCTGACCTGCATACAGATTTCTCAAGAGGCAGGTTACATGGTCTGTTATTCTCATCTCTTTCAGAATTTTCCACAGTTTATTGTGATCCATACAGTCAAAGGCTTTGGCATAGTCAATAAAGCAGAAATAGATGTTTTTCTGGAACTCTCTTGCTTTTTCCACGATCCAGTGGATGTTGGCAATTTGATCTCTGGTTCCGCTGCCTTTTCTAAAACCAGCTTGAACATCAGGAAGTTCACGCTTCATGTATTGCTGAAGCCTGGCTTGGAGAATTTTGAGCATTACTTTACTAGCTGGCTGTCTTCCCTTTATTATTGCCTTAATATTGGTTTCTTGTAGTCGCTAAGTCATGTCCAACTCTTTATAATGCAATAGACTGTAGGCCGCCAGGCTTCTCTGTCCGTGGGACTTCCCAGACGAGGATGCTGGAGTGGGTTGCCATTTCTTCATCCAGAGGATCTTCCTGACCCAGGGATTGAACCTGGATCTCCTGCATTGGCAGACGTATTTTTTACCACTGAAAAGCCCACCTTAGTATTTGTAGACCCTGCCAGTTTTATTACCTGATACGTTGCCTAAGTTTTGTGATTGAAGAAACATGTCTTTTGCATCCGGCTTATGTGTATTTCCCGTCTCATTCCAGAGTGAATCTTTTAGCAGGTGAAAGAAGGGAAAGTGTGAGTCACTCAGTTGTGTCTGATTCTGCGATCCCATGGTCTGTAGCCTGCCAGGCTCCTCTGTCCATGGGATTCTCCTGGCAAGAATACTGCAGTGGTTTGCCATTTCCTTCTCTAGGGGATCTTTCCAACCCAAGGATCGAACCTGGGTCTCCTGCACTGCAGGCAGATTCCTTACCATCTGAGCCACTAGGGAAGCCCTTGAAATCAGTGTTTAAGAAAGAGAAATGATTTTGATCATCAAGCAGATTTAGGAGGCCTGATTCAATGTAACTTACTCTGTCATTGTCTGTGGTTTGTGGGTTTTTTTTTTTTTTTTCTTTTCTTTTCCAGCTTTGAAATGGATAAATTCTGAGACCATTCCCTGGGAATTTTCAGAAGTTAGAGTCAACTGACTCTTGAGAGCTTTCTTCACCTAGAATGTGCTAATGTATGCAAACTGATGTTTTTGGTTTGCCTTTTACCAGGTACATGAGGAAATAATTCACATCATATAACCATGAGCTTCAGGCACCAGAAGATATCTTTTAAGTTTGGATTAGAAACTCATTGTTCACCTCTGCACCCTATTTTTCACAGTTGCCATCCTGCTGAAAGACGACTATTTTGTCAGCGGTGCTGGCCTGCCTGGCAGATTCAAAGCTGAGAAGGTGGAGTTTCACTGGGGCCACAGCAATGGCTCTGCAGGCTCTGAACACAGTGTCAACGGCAGGCGGTTTCCCGTGGAGGTGAGTGCAACCTGAGATTTCAGGGACAGCCGTGTCTTGGGCCTTGGTGTTAACAGAGTGCTTTGTCTTTACCCCCCAGACATTTTGCCAATGAAACTTGTACCATTCTTTCTTTGTGTCTGGAAATCCTACATATACAGTGTGACAGAGGAATAGCTGTTCTCAAATTTCTCATCTTTGTTTAATGGGCGCAGCATATAGAAGTTACAAACATTGTGGTCTGAGTCGACTTAAACCTTTGGTGGATGATTTCAAACCCTTGGTTTCATTTGACGTGATTTCTTCTCCCTGTCCATTTCTGAAACCCTGCTTTCTAAAAGAGAAATTCTGTCTTCGTTTTGACATTTTACAAAAGCAAAGAGGTAGTTGATATGTGAACGGGAGTCTCAAAACCATCTCTCAACAGGGAAGACGCTTGAAAGGTTTGTGTGCTGCTGAAGAAGATGCTGTGACCCCTGGTCATATGACTCACTGTTACCTTTTTGGGATCGATGGTGTCATTTTGCCTCTTCTGTCTGTTTTCTCAGAGATCCATGCAGACGAAAGGGTGGGTGCGGTAGGGCATGTGTACCCTTTGGGTGAGAGAGGGAAGGAGCAGTTCTCCAAGCTCTTGTTTTAATCTTGGTGGGGACAACGCATCTGCTCTATTGCTAGCCTCATTTTTTTATACCTTTAATCACAGTCAGGATGTAAATATTCCTCCCTTGGGAGAAGCATATTTGTTGATTATTTGGATGCCCACATGGTAAGCTTTACAAATTTGTGAAAGAAGTAGGTAGGCTTGTACCCAGGCCTGTGACTGAACTCAAAACATGGAATGACAACTCTCTTCGTTGTTTTATGACTTCAGTAAGTCATGACCTACTTGGGTCATCTGATGAATACTTTCAGTCTTTCTCCGTAGAGAAAAGATATAAATGTGTACACACGTATTTGCACGTAATCTGTAGGGTTTTGTCACTCACCCTCACTCCTCAAGCCCATTCATGGGCCTTTTAGGTAACTTTGAAGCTTAGGTGAAAAATCCCTACAAGAGGTGGAGATGAATAGTATTTCTTTGCTGATACATGTTTATGTTCACATACTGATTTGTGTCTTTTCCATGATTGCTGGAGAAACCAGAGATCACCATTCTGAGAAAGTGCTGCGTATTTGTTGTTGTTGTTGTTGAGCTGATGAATTCACAGTGTTAAAAATTCTTTCTGCATTAACATTCCTCTATCATGGACTTCCTGTCCTAGTCACATTAATGTTATGCCTTATGAGTAGACTTTCTACTTAATGGGCTCTTTTTCTCCTTTTATGTTGAATGAATCATTTCTTAGAAATCGTAGCTTGATTTGTACTTGGAAAACTTGATTCCTAGAAGCCAAGTTGCATCCGGTTTTGAAGTTTGGGGTTTCTCTTTTGTTCCTGTTGGCCAGTTCGCATTGGCTGTGTAGCTGAAGGGAAAGTTTCTGTCCAGCTAGGTTTGCTCTAAAGCTTCTTTATCTTAGAATCAGCCTGCCATTTGTCTAATTAATGTTGATCTGGACAAAAGACCTGTACTTGAAAGTTTGGGAAACTTAATTTGGCAGCTGGCTTGGAAAAGACAAACTCTGAAAGGAAAAAAAACTGGAAACGCCTGCCTCATGCTGAAATCACATTTCCTAGTGCCTATCTCCTCCTTCTGTTTGATTCTGAAAAGATGAATAGACTAGATACATATTCTTTTGAAAATTTATTGCTTTAAATGAATTTTTTTTAAACTCAAAAAGGACCATGAAATTTAGAAACTAATTAGAAATGGCAGCTACAATGCCCAGACTTACTGTTTGACCAAGCTCTTTGAATTTATTTCTTCTCAGTAATGTCAGATGGTAAGCTGCCTATAGTAATTGGGTGCTTCATTGAAACCCATCTGGTTCCTAACTTGTTTTTCTTTTTAATGTGATAAATATGTTAAATTACTTCGTGGTTGTAGTTGAAGGAACTTGAATTTCAGAGATCAAAGGTAACGGGATCAAATTTAGTTGTAAAATATGCACAGAAATGTTGCTCAGTTTTGCACAAGAATTAAATTGCTTTGAGCTCTTGATTAACACCAGCTCTTCCTGAGATTTTTACACTGTTTGAACATCTCAGACTTGGTTTATATCTTCCCACATAACTACACTGCTTTTCAAGAGGTTAGAAAGAAAGGGAGAAAATCATAATGTACCACATGGTAATTTATCAGCATTGGGGATATTATTGGTCTTTTATAGAGAGCCAGAGAAGGAAGAGCCATTGTGGGCGATTGGGCTGGGATTGGTCAAATACACCGTTGATTCTCCACTGGAGATAGCATCCTCCCTTGCGGAGGACATTAGGCATTTTCCGGTGACGCTTGTGGTTGTCACCGTTGTGGGCAGTGGTGTGCTACGAGCATCTAGTGGGCAGAGGCCAGGGATGATGCTAAACATTCCAATTCATAGGACAGCCCCACTGTCACTATTGGGAGACTCTCAGGAAGAGAAAGCTGTGTGTGTAGTGGAATCCAGCCTTCCTTTACTGGTGTGGCATCATTTTAAGTAGATTTGACTAAAGAAGCTTCATGGCAGAGTTGTTCCATCCTCCTGCAGTTTTTAGAGAGGAAATTGCCTCTCTTGCCTCCTGGGTCAGAGTCTTGCCGGTCCTGGTTCCTTTAGATTCCATCTGGGATAAAGTCATGACCTTGAGTGTTTCCTGTTTCCTCAGTTGCCTTGGCCCCAGCGCTGCAGGTTGGATTTTAAGTTTATGCCCCATGAGATTCTGGATCTGCTCCCTCAGGGTTAACTGCTACAAACCCAACCTTGGATGTTTTGGTGCTTCCCAGGAATTCTTTGAGGTCATCTGCAACAACTTTGTACACATTCAGAAATTAAACCTCTCCGTGTTTTTCTGGCTGAAATCCTGGCCTCAGCCTTGTCGTTCCTGGGCTTAAAAACATCCAGCCTAACAGAAGAAATAAATGTCCTTGTTAAAACAAAACAAAAGCCTTTCAATAGTGGCATTCTTTACAGCTCTGTTAAAATTAGAAAAGGAAGTCGAAATCAGATGATGAGGCTAAGAGACTAGACCCACTTTAGGCCCTCAGATGCACTCACCTCCTAGTATTCAGCTTTATCTCTTGTCTAGAAGCAGATTTGTCTGGAGTGCCTTCTGTCATGTGGATGCTGGGTTACAACAAAGAGGCAGAGAGCCCTTTCATCGAGATAATTATACTCGAGTCACGACACAGATATTGACCAAACACTCACATATACGAGTTTGTAATACTGGTTGTGAAACAGTCTCTGAAGGAGAAGGGCATTTTGTCATGAGATGGAAGACATCAGTGGAGACAGGTATTTATTAAGAGGGAAGAGATTAATTGGAGCCTGCCCCAAGAACAGAGGTGTGCAAAGTCCCTGAGACAGGTAATACTTAGTTGCTTACAGGTACCTTTAAGCAATTAAGAGAGATCAAGTTGGGGTTTTGATAGGGTAATACCCTCCCCCCAAACAATGTTCACTCACTAATTTCTGAAACCTGTGAACTTATTTGTTACTTTGTCCAGCAAAAGGGACTTTGCAGATGTGATTAAGTATCCTTAAAGTTAGAAGGTTTAAAATATTCTTATGATTAGAACAGGGGTTCTGTTTGAGTTTTTCCATGATACTCCACTTTATCTGTCCAATTAGTTATCTGTGATGGCCCTGTCTGAATATTCTCCCTACTCCATACTCATTCCCTGTTTTAAATAAAGGTTCATGTAGCACTAATAGGAATTGAATCATGCCGTGTTTTCGCTAATAACTGAAGTTGGAGTTAATGCAAAGAGAAACCTCCAGATGAAACCCTCTGAGAGCTCCATTAAGGTGGAGGTTCATTGCATGCTTATTTTCTGAGGTAATTAAAATCGTGTTTATTACAATAAGAGATCGTGGGAATTGTTGATTCAGACTTATCGGTGCTTTATGAGTTGAAGTCTTCAATAAGCTTAAATGATCCAAATTGATTGTGTGTGCCCTTTCCAGCGAAACTCACAGCTGGTTCACTTCAGTTCAGTTTAGAGCATCTTAGCAAGTGAGTAGAAGCAAAGACATTTTTCCTAATCCATACCGTGCACACACTACCATATGGCGCAGGTCTGCAGTGCCTTAGCTGAATCCCTTGAGGCCAGATGTTTTAGAATTCAGTATCTTTTTTAGAAAGGCATGATGGTGCATATGCCATTTATATTTACAGAAGACACATAGTGGGGTCTGGGACTATACCCCTTGAATGCATTTATATTTCTGCAGCATACAGATGAATATTCACACAAGTAGGAAATATCAAGATTCTAAATAGCTTCACATCTCTCCACCTCTGATTTTACTACTGAACTAGTTTTGTACCAAAATTATAAATATCGATAGTAAGAACAACTTTGATCTTGGAAGCTTTTGAGGTTTCGTAGTCACTGATAAAGGATTTATGGACCCACATTTTAAAAACTGGTCCACATTGTGGCACTGGTTTATGTTCTAAAGAGTGTAGGTTATTTCCACCCATGAGACAAGCACACACTAAATTCCTTGTCTCCCTGATGGGCTGTGTGTGTCTGGGTACCCCTCTCATCCTGCTCCCTCCTCTGCTCGGCCATGATACCATACAACATTCTTAGTCGAAGTTAGGTTTTGTCCAGTGGGCAAGAAAGTGCTAGTGTTAGCCTGACCTTAGTGTGTGATTCAGTCCCATTTTAACGTTCTGTTTTTGCCTGCATTCTCCTCCAGTATCCATGTCTCTGGATGTGTTACCTGGACCTACTGTGTATTCATTCTTGTCTGCCCAACACCTACCTTTGTGCTTAGAGTCAGCCTGATGATTTTCCTTTCATTTTGTGAAATGAATCTTGCTCTTCTAGTGCTTCTGTCCTATTCTGGTTGGATAGTTGACTTACCTTAAACCCCTAGGTTATGTCCAGGTAACTCACATCTGCCTTCCTTCTCCCAGGTAAGATGCTAAAAGCAACCTCAAGTGATGACAAGAAAAACAGTGACATAATGTACAAGTAAAATGAATCCTAGTTAAGATTTTAGAGACATTGGAACCCAGATTCTCGAGTTCTAACACTGCACTTCAGTCGGGGCGCTTAGCATCCCGGAAGCTCAGCCGTGCCATCTGTAAGATGGGTGTGATAAGAGTACACTCGTGCTCTTGTGACACGCACAGAGGCCTCACACTCTGTCACCGTCTCTCCACTCATAGAAGCATGGCAGCTACTGCATAACCCAGATGTGGACCAGTCCAGCTGGGATTCGAACTGCCACATGGAGTCCTAGCTACAAGCATGACATTCTAGAAGAGGACTAAGTGGGCTGAAGGCAATTTGCCCATTACTCTTGTATGAATTTCTTTTTTTATGCTGGAAATAAAGGTTGACATGTGAAATGCCTTCTTGAAGACTTATTGTATGCAATGGCATTGCAAAGCCTATTAGAAGTCTTCCATTGAGGAAATGTGTTTGAAAAGTGAAAGTGAAGTCGCTTAGTCGTGTCCAACTCTTTTCGACCCCATGGACTGTAGCCTACCTGGCTCGTCTGTCCATGGAGTTTTCTAGGCAAGAGTACTGGCGTCAATTGCCATTTCCTTCTCCAGGGGATCTTCCCGACCCAGGGATCAAACACGGGTCTCCCACATTGCAGGCAGACACTTTACTGCCTGAGCTACCAAGGAAGTGGAAATGTGTTTACCTTTGTTTAAATTGGTATTTTTCTGAACTTAATAACTACCATCTCCCTCCTTTGTTCGTGTAAGTTAGGCATATCACTCTTTCGGAAATGAGGTTCATAACTTTCTCTTCTCCTCCCTCAGTCCATATTCCTTGTAAGAAGTTGAGTCCTCTTCAAATGAATGTTTTCAGAGGACAGATAGGATGATTTGGATTTCTGTCATGTTGAAAACTATAAAACCAGCAAGGCTTGTTCACAGAACAGTTGTTTAGTGTCTTTAAAAAGTCGATGCTATCTTGCTTCGTCATTACAGAAAACTATCATTAGGAGATTGAGACATTTTCTACTAAAAATAATTTTTGCAGTACCATCCTTTTTCTTTGGCCTTGCCTTGTTCTTGACGTAAATTCCTGCAGTTGTTACAGGTTCTTGGAAAAGTTGCTTTGTAGGCAGAGCTTCCTCAGTGGGTGGAGCTCAGGAGAGGGCCTGGTTTTCTCATCTTGCCCCATCCTGGAACATAGAAAGTGTTCAAGAAATTGTTACCTGCTAGTCTAGTGTTGGCTCTTTGGCGACGTGTCCAGTCCTGTTTTTCGTTAGTGGCTTCCATCACATGGCAAGGGAATTGGTTGGACTTTAAGTAATGACTTGATTGAAATAAGGATTCCATGAAATATTTAATTTCCATCTGGCTGGTTTTTTTTTTTTTTTTGGAATGCGTATGTCCCAAGTTAATTGGGCTTCTTTCCCTGGTGGCTCTGCAGTAAAGAATCTGCCTGCCAGTGCAGGAGATAGAGGTTCGATCCTTTGGTTGGGAAGATCTCCTGGAGAAAGAAATGGCAACTCACCCAGTATCCTTGTCTGGGAAATCCCACAGACAGAGGAGCCTGGCGGGCTAGTCCATGGTGTCGCGGAAGAGTCAGACATGACTGAGTGACTGTGCAGACATGCACACCTGTGTTCATGAAGAAGAACACTGGAGGAGGCCCCAGGACTTAATGCTTATCCCCAAGAACAGAGGAGCCTGGCTGGCTACAGTCCCCGGGGTTGCAAAGAGTCGACACGACTGAGCGATTGAGTACACACGGTACCTAAAGTGTGCTCAGTGGAGAAGCTCCGGCGTGGCTGTGCAGAGCTGGAGAGGGGACTTTGTGAGATGGAAGCAGTCTCGGTCCCCTATGTGAAGGTGTCCGTGGTGCCCAACAGTCCTCACCACGCACTGTCATCGTGAGATCTGAACGTGACTCAGGGCTGCCTGATGCTGTGTCGCTGCCATTTGGGGTCTGGCAGCTGGGTGCCCCGCACTGAAAAGCTCAGACAAGCAGAGGACACTCTGTGAAAAACACCTTGGTTAAATTGAAAACATTCTCAGTATAGAAGCGTGAAGACTTTGTGATGGGGGTCAGGGAGGGTGGCATGGACAACGAAAGAAAAAAAGACTTAGGGAGGCCATGATGGTGTCAGACATGGGGCTGCTGTTACCGAGTCAGGTCCCTGGACTCGTGATTCAGTAGAAAGTGATAAGGCCACGGGGGGAATTTAAGCATCGCTTCACTGGAAATTAGTGCTGAGGGAACCTGAGGAGGTTGGGCTGGTTCTGTGAAACGAGTGAAGGTAAGGGCAGATTGGTGGGCCAGGCTGGAGGGTTGGCTTCGGTGGTGGTCTGCCTCGCCCTGGGTGCTGCTGTGCACAGGGACCACACCTTGCTTTTGCTCTTGCCTCTTAGCAATGGCAGTTTGGTGTTTGGCCCTTTGGTATCTTACTGTTGATAATTGTTACAACTGGGACTGCTGCATTCATGCAGTTCTTTTTATTTATTTTTTTAAATTTTTTATTTCTGGCTGCACTGGATCTTCTTGCTGCATGTGGGCTTTCCCTGATTGTGGGGAGCAGGGTCTCGTCTGCTGTGGTGCACGGGCTTCTCATGGCTGCGACTTCGCTTATTGCAGACCTTGGGCTCTAGACCTTGTGGGCTCAGTAGTCGCTGCACACAGGAGTAGTTGCTTTGTAGCACTTGGGGCTGTCCCAGACCAGGGATCAAATCCCTGTCTCCTGCACTGACAGGTGGATTCTTAACCACTGGAGGTCCCTGGCTATTTTTAGACCCTTATAGTTTCTCTGTATTTTGTTGCTTGAGGAGACATTTATCCAGGTGTAAGCACTGAAGCTAAGGGTCCCAGGTTCCAACCTGTCTCACTGGTAGTTATGACTGTGTAACAGCAATACTACGGACACCATTTAATAAGTGTTACTTGTGTCTAGAATGTTTCAGGTGTTTAATTTTCTTATGTGCCTTATGAAGGCAGTGCTCTCATAATAACCATCTTACACATGGCACAACTGACCTTCTGGGACGCTAAATGGCTTAGCTGAGGTTTACTGTTAGTACTCCAAAATCTTGGTTCCAGTAATGACCATTCATTTTACTGGATAAGTTATTTCACTATTTTTCTTATAGTCACTTTAGGTTGTTTTTAATATCACCAGTAGAAATAGTTTTGTTGAGATCATAACCACTGTTTATTATATAACAGGAGAAAAAAAATCAAATAACTTAAAATGTCCAAAGATGATTGAACCAGCAGTAGAACATAGAGTGAAAAAAAAAAGAGAGAAGTGAACAGAAAATGCCATCAGCCCTTGCCTAGAGATATCTGTAGCAAGCACTACATGTTTTATCTGGCTTTACCACTTTAGTCTATTCTTTATCATGTAGAGAGCGACACTGTCTGATAGAAAGTATAATATCGCCATACATTATAATTTAAAATTTGGGGGAGCCACTTTAAAAGAGGTAAAAAGTGTTTTAATTTTATTTTAATAATTCATTTTATTTTCTATAATTTATATAATAATCACTGTTACAATTTTAATTATCTGTTATTTTCACCAAATTATTTAAAAATTTTGGGCTTCCCAGGCAACACTAGTGGTCAAGAATCCACTTGCTAATGCAGGAGATGCAGGGTTCAGGAAGATCCCCTGGAAAAGGGATAGGGCTACCCGCTCCAGCATTCTTGCCTGGAGAATTCCACTGACCAAGGAGCCTGGTGGGCTACAGTCCATGGGGCTGCAATGAGTAAAATTTTACTATTTCAACATGTCGTTGTTTTTCAGTTGCTCAATAGTGTCCGATTCTTTGCGACCCTATGGACTGTAGCACACCAGGCTTTTCCTTCACTGTCTCCTGGAGCTTGCTCAAACTCATGTCCATTGAGTTGGTGATACCATCCAACCATCTCATCCTCTGTTGTCCCCTTCTCCCCCTGCCTTCAGTCTTTCCCAGCATCAGAGTCTTTTCCAGTAAGTTGGCTCTTTTCATCAGGTGGCCAGAGTATTGGAGGTTTAGCATCAGTTCTTCGAATGAATATTCAGAGTTGATCTCCTTTAGGATTGACTGGTTTGATCTCATTGCCCTCAAAGGGACTCTCAGGAGTCTTCTCCAATACCACAGTTAGAAAGCATCAATTCTTTGGCACTCAGCCTCCTTTATGGTCCAACTCTCACAGCAGAACATCACTACTGGAAAAACCATAGCTTTGACTATACAGACCTTTGTCGGCCAAATGATGTCTCTGCTTTTTCATATGCAGTCTAGGTTTGTCATAGCTTTTTCTTCCAAGGAGCAAGCATCTTTTAATTTCATGGCTGTAGTCACCATCTGCAGTGATTTTGGAGCCCGAGGAAATAAAGTCTGTCACTGTTTCCAGTGTTACCCCTCCTTTTTGCCATAAAGTGATGGGACTGGGTGCCGTGATCTTTATTTTTGACTGTTGAGTTTTAAGCCAGCTTTTCCTCTCTCCTCTTTCACTTTCATCAAGAGGCTCTTTAGTTCTTCTTTGCTTTCTACCATAAGGGTGGTGTCATCTGCATATCTGAGGTTATTGATATTTCTCCTGGCAATCTTGATTCCAGCTTGTGTTTCATCCAGCCTGGCATTTCCCATGATATACTCTGCATAGAAGTTAAATAAGCAGGGTGGCAATATACAGCCTTGATGTACTCCTTTCCCAATTTGAAACTAGTCTGTTCCATGTCTGGTTTTAACTGTTGCTTTTTGACCTGCATACAGATTTCCCAGGAGGCAGGTATGGTGGACTGGTATTCCCATCTCTTGAAGAATTTTCCACAGTTTGTTGTGATCTATACAGTCAAAGGCTTTGGTGTAGTCAATGGAGCAGAAGTAGATGCTTCTCTGGAATTCTCTGGCTTTTTCTGTGAGCCAGTGATTGTTGGCAATGTGATAGCTGGTTCCTCTGCCTTTTCTAAATCCAGTTTGTATATCTGGAAGTTCTTGGTTCATGTACTGTTGAAGCCTGGCTTGGAGGATTTCAACATGTAATCATGATTAAAAGCTGAGATATTTCACATTCTTTTTTTTTTTTTTTAATCGATGTGTATTTTTCATTTAAGAGATCCTCTCAAGTCAGACTGGTTGCATTTCAGAGGCTCAGTTCAGTTCAGTTCAGTCACTCAGTCGTGTCCGACTCTTTGCGACCCCATGAATCGCAGCATGCCAGGCCTCCCTGTCCATCACCAACTCCCGGAGTTCACTCAGACTCATGATCCACGTATAGCTTGTGGCTACTGTACCTACAATGTGCAAGACTTGACGGCACCAGACCTCGACAGCAAAATTTAGAAAATAAACTGGGGTTTCCCTGGTAGCTCAGCTGGTAAAGAATCCATCCTCCTACAATGCTGGAGACACCGGTTTGATCCCTGGGTTGGGAAGATCCCCTGGAGAAGGGATAGGCTACCCACTCCAGTATTCCTGGGCTTTCCTGGTGGCTCAAATGGTAAAGAATCTGCTTGCAATGCAGAAGACCTGGGTTTGATCCCTGAGTTAGGAAGATACTCTGGAGAAGGGAATAACTTCCCACTCCACGGTTGTTGCCTGGAGAAACCCACGGACAGAGAAGCCTGGTGGGCTATAATCCATGGGGTCTGAGAGTTGGACAGGAATGAAGCAACTTAAAACAGCACACACAGTTAATAAACTAGCCAAAAGAGTAGCAGGGATTCTTTAAGAGGAATCTTTGTGCTGAATTTCTGGTAATTTTTGCACTTCTGCTCTCCCAACAATAAAACAGACTCTGTAGTTCACTTTTGTGTTGGGATCTGAGTTAGCTGTTGAGAAGCCTTCCCCTGGATGTGATATAGGATTTCTTTTGTTCCTTTATAGACTTTCAGGTCTTTTCCCATTGTTTAATTTTACAACATTCATTCCTGGGGCTATGAGCACTATTCTTCTCAGAATCCATTTCCAGGCTGAGGAAGTCCAATAAAGCTTACTGGGGAGACCTTTGTGCCCTGGGGGCAGGGATGGACCTCAGGCAGCCAGATTGGTTGCATTGTAAGTTCAGGTCAAGCGCGATTTATGGACGTTGGACTCAGAAACGCATACCATCACAGACGGACACCACCATCACTTTTTTTTTTTATCCTGTCAAAATTTGAGCAGGAAGGTTTCAAGTCATCTTAAATCTAAAGCCTTTAGCTAGTTCTTTAGTGTCAGCATCAGTCACAAAGGACAGTCGGAAACATTTATAAGGAATAGAAAGAAGTCAGGATTGAAAGAAAGTCTGTTTCCTCCCTCCCCTTCAAATCCCTGGCATAGAATTTCATTGCATCCCTCTTTAATAAGATGGGAGCAGATCCGTATAGCTTCCCACTCCAATTGCGTGGCCTGGCCCCCTGTCTGTGCAGCAGAGATACCAGTCTGGGTACATTTCCTGTGATGTACTGAGGCCAGCTGGGCAAAGTCACCAAAACCCCATTTTAGTTAAAAATGCAAAATTTTATCTCCTGAGTGTTTGAGGATGTCTTAGAAGACTGGGCTGTAAAACTCAGGTTAATACATGAAAGATACTTGGGTTAAAAGTAAAATACCTTCTAAATCCCAGCCCTTTCTATTCAGACTGAGCTTCGGTTTTTTAATTTCCCTATTAAGACCTTTACTGCTTCGGTTAATAAAGTTCAACATTCATGGAATCTTCTTAATATATGCCTCGGTGTTGGCCATTCTCTGGTCAAGAAAAGCTCAGGGTGAGAAGAAAAAAAAAAACTCATCCTGTGATTTTCTGACATTGCTCATGCTGCCTCTGACTTTAATTTTGCCTGTCTCTATCTCCCTGTCTCTTTCTTTTTTCTTTTCTTGTTTTTCATCCCTTATT
Source organism: Ovis canadensis (assembly GCF_042477335.2). Taxonomy (NCBI): domain Eukaryota; kingdom Metazoa; phylum Chordata; class Mammalia; order Artiodactyla; family Bovidae; genus Ovis; species Ovis canadensis. The sequence continues at coordinate 54,084,944 of NC_091263.1, read as the reverse complement.
TATGTTTATTTTTCTGGCCAATATGGGCTGAAATATCATAAGTATACATAGGCAGTGCCCTTGGGAAAATATGCCCTTGGTCTATTTTCTAGATTGTTATTGTTTCATTGCTAAGTTGTGTCTGACTCTCTGTGACCCCATGGACTGCAGCATGCCAGGCTTCCCTGTCCTTCACCATCTCCCAGAGTTTTCCCAAACTCATGCATTGAGTTGGTGATGCCATCCAACCACCTCATCCTCTGTCACCCCTTTCCTTCTTGTTAGTGGGTCTAAATGTATAAAAAGTGATCTGTGGTCAGACAGATGTAGGAAATCCTGCTTGATATATCTTCCTCTTATATTAATAGCTTGAGGATAAGCTAATATGGTAATACTTGAGGAATATTTCAGTAGAGTAGCCTGCTTAATTTTCATCTGACTTGGACTTTCCTGAGCTCAGGTGAGCACAGAACTCCTCTTATTTATGCCTTCTGATAAACTAATAAGGAGAATAAATACTTGGAGACATGCAGTGTCACATAGTTCCAAGGACAGCTCCTTCTGACATCTAGCTGCTAGCTATATAAACGTTTAAATAACTTCCTTTATGTTCTAAATTATCACAAGTATTTGCTTGTTAAGTTAGTGGACAGAGCCTTCTCTACATGGACCAGAAAATGCCCTGGCCTCAAGGAACCTTTATTTTAGCAGGTGCTATGGCCCTGAGACAGAAGCTTGCCTCTCCTGCTTGAGCAAGCAAGGGGGCAGAGTGATAGGAACAAAGTCAGCAAAATAATCAAGGTCTTGATGATATGACCTCTCGTGGACTGTGTGAAGCTACATGGCTTTATCTCTAGGTGAGTAACCAGAGGAGCAACATTATCTGGCTTATATTCGAGAAGGATCTTTTTGGCTGCACTTGAATGTAGGGAACAGAAGTCAAAAGATGATTGTAGTATTCCAAGAGAGAGTATCCTAGCATGTGTGTGCCATAGATGGCACCAGTAGGAAGAGGCTGAATTTTGTTTGAGGCTGAATTCTATTTGATGGAAGAATGTGTTAATCAAGGGAGATAAAATATTGCTGTTATCTCAGGAGAAAAAATGTGTATGTCTTGATTAGGAAAAAAAAAGACAATTTGAGGAGAGAAAAACTGTGGATCAGTCACTAGTCTGTAGGATTTTCTTGTATTTAATTTAGCTTTTAAATATACTTTTATATCTTTCTTGAATGTTTTATAGTATTCAAATGGTATTTGTATAATAGGTGTTATATACCAGTTTTGAGTACATACTCTTCAGTTCAGTTCAGTCGCTCAGTTGTGTCCAACTCTTTGTGACCCCATGGACTACAGCATGCCAGGCCTCCCTGTCCATCGCCAAGTGCTGGAGTTTAACCAAACTCATGTCCATTGAGTCAGTGATGCCATCCAACCATCTCATCCTCTCTCATCCCCTTCTCCTCCTGCCTTCAATCTTTCCCAGCATCAGGGTCTTTTCCAATGAGTCACTTTGCATCAGGTGGCCAAAGTATTGGAGTTTCAGCTTTAGCATCAGTCCTTCCAATGAATATTCAGGACTGATCTTTAGGATTGACTGATTTGATCTCCTTGCAGTCCAGGGGACTCTTAAGTGTCTTCTCCAACACCACAGTTCAAAAGCATCAATTTTTTGGCACTTAGCTTTCTTTATAGTCCAACTCTCACGTCCATATATGACTACTGGAAAAACCATAACTTTGACGAGATGGACCTTTGTTGGCAAAGTAATGTCCCTGCTTTTTAAAATGCTGTCTAGGTTGATTATAACTTTTCTCCCTTTAATTTCATGGCTGCAACCACCATCTGCAGTGATTTTGGAGCCCCAAAAAATAGTTTTCTCACTGTTTCCACCATTATCCCAACTGTTTGCCATGAAGTGATGGGACCGGATGCCATGATCTTCGTTTTCTGAATGTTGAGCTTTAAGCCAACTCTTTCACTCTCCTCTTTAACTTTCATCAAGAGGCTTTTTAGTTCCTCTTCACTTTCTTCCATAAGCGTGGTATCACCTGCATATGTGAGGTTATAGATATTTTCCCCAGAAATCTTGATTCCAGCTTGTGCTTCATCCAGTCCAGCATTTCTCATGATGTATTCTGCATAGAAGTTAAATAAGCAGGGTGACAATATACAGCCTTGACGTATTCCTTTCCCTATTTGGAACCAGTTTGGTTTTCCAGGTCCAGTTCTAACTGTTGTTTCCTGACTTGCATATAGGTTTCTCAAGAGGCAGGTCAGGTGGTCTGGTATTCCCATCTCTTTCAGAATTTTCCACAGTTTGTTGTGATCCACACAGCCAAAGGCTTTGACATAGTCAACAAAGCAGAAGTAGATGTTTTTCTGGAACTCTCTTGCTTTTTTGATGATCCAGCAGATGTTGGCAATTTGATCTCTGGTTCCTCTGTCTTTTCTAAAACCAGCTTGAACATCTGGAATTTCACGATTCACGTACTGTTGAAGCCTGGCTTGGAAAATTTTGAGCATTACTTTACTAGCTTGTGAGATGAGTGCAACTGTGCGGTAGTCTGAGCATTCTTTGGCATTGCCTTTCTTTGATATTGGGATGAAAACTGACCTTTTCTAGTCCTGTGGCCACTGCTGAGTTTTCTAAATTTGCTGGCGTATTGAGTGTAGCACTTTCACAGTATCATCTTCCAGGATTTGAAATAGCTCAACTGGAATTCCATCACCTCCACTAGCTTTGTTTGTAGTGATGCTTCCTAAGTATATTCCTAAGTATATGCTATTCAGTTCAGTTCAGTTCAGTCGCTCAGTCGTTTCCGACTCTTTGTGACCCCATGAATTGCAGCACGCCAGGCCTCTCTGTCCATCACCAACTCCCGGAGTTCACTCAAACTCACGTTCATTGAGTCAGTGATGCCATCCAACCATCTCATCCTCTGTCGTCCCCTTCTCCTCCTGCCCCCAATCCCTCCCAGCATCAGAGTCTTGTTCAATGAGTCAACTCTGCATGAGGTGACCCAAGTACTGGAGTTTCAGCTTTAGCATTATTCTTTCCAAAGAACACCCAGGACTGATCTCTTTTAGAATTGACTGGTTGATTCTCCTTGCAGTCCAAGGGACTCTTAAGAGTCTTCTCCAAACCACAGTTCAAAAGCATCAATTCTTTGGTGCTCAGCTTTCTTCACAGTCTAACTCTCACATCCATACATGACCACTGGAAAAACCATAGCCTTGACTAGACAGACCTTTGTTGGCAAAGTAATGTCTCTGCTTTTGAATATGCTGTCTAGGTACTATTAGGTGTACACTAAGGAAGAACACAGCATAGAGAATTGATTAAAGATGACAAGGATGAAGCAAACCCCATCCTGGAAGGCTGCCTGTGAATTAGTAGATGCGGAGTGCTGCAGCAGAACTGGAACATTCTAAGAGTATGTTCGCTCTTCCCCATTCCCCTTATTATGTACAAATCCACTCCTTCTATGTGGCAGCAGATCCTTAATCCATCTGTGTATTGTCTTTGCCACTATTTGCACCCAGGTTTCAGCCATCCCCATCTCTGACTTGGACCATTGCCGTAATTTCTTCTAAGGTCTGTCTTGCCCATCCACCCCTCTCCATAACAATCCACTCCTTACAGTACCGACAGTTTTACATCCTTGAATTGCATTACATTTTTTCTTTAAAATCTTCCAGTGGTTTCTGATCCCGTGTTGAACAAATCCCCAAATCCTGCCTCGCCTTACAGACTCCTTCTTCATCTGGCTCCTACCCTCCTGACGCCTCTTCTTTCACTGGCTGCTTCCTCAGTGGAGAATATTCCCTCCCTGATTATCCCTTTTCCTTGCTCATTCCTTCCCTAATCCTACCCGTTACAACTACCATTGCCTGCTTACTCCCCTCCCAACTCAGCCACTTTCTTTCCTATTAACCCAGTTTCATTTTCTTCATAACGCCTATCACTTTTTGAAATTGGTTATTGATTTGTTTACTTGTTTATTAACTTACCACCTCCCCCACCCCTGTATGCGGCATGTAAGCTTCTGGAGGAGAGAGGAGTCTGTCTTAGTCACTGCTTCATCTTCACACCCATGGATATAATGCCATAAAAGGTTGAGCAGAGTACATATTAAGCAACCAACTCCTCATATTGTATCTTCATCTTGTCCTCTCAGTGACTTCAGGGTGAGGAACTCTAATCCCTGAGAATAAAAAGTTACAATTCATTCCTATAAAGGACATACAAAGAAACAAATCCTACCCTCCCCTGTCAGACTACCTCTTGTGTTAACGATGTGAAAGACCCAACTGAACTCCCCAATAAACACGTGCATTCCATTGCCTCATGCTGCTAGGCTGAGGTCTAGTCGTACAGCTTGGAAAAAATGATCTGTTTAAGGTCTGTTCTGCCAGAGTGGGGCTCTTATATTAACAACCATTACATGTACATACCAAGATAGATTGTTCCAATTAGTCAGTGAGGTCCAGGTTTTTGAGAGCTGTTAATATGTACATGAGCCATTACTGTAGCAGAGTTAAAAATGCATTCCTTTGGGAATTGTAGATTGAGATTATCAGTTTCATTCATGAACTAAAGCAGGACCCCTGAGAATGAAGTGTAGCATTTCTCCACCAACTTATTCGCTAGAAGGTTCTCCTGTATCCACACACAAGGATTATGAGGTTGCCAGTTCCCCTCCTCTGCCTCACTCTCACCCGCATCCTAGACCAGTGCCTTCCTCTGTATTTGTCTATAACTAGACACTGTGTTGAGCATTAGGAGATTTCATGGTGAACAAGATAAACAAGCCCCTTGACTTTAGGCCACCTGAGAGACCAGCAGAGAGAATCTCAACTGGTATTTACATCAAAATCAAGGCAGCATTTTTTAATTTTCCTAAACCAAGTTCAAGTGGCTTCCACTCATTCCTAATTAATGGTAAGTGAAGGAAAAAAAATTAAAAGTGCTTCATTGGTTGGTATTTTGACATTGCAGTAAAATGCCGTGTGTTCCTCCTGTGGGTACCATACTCTCCCCTGTGCTGAGATGCTCACGTACTCTGTCTCCTTTGTAGAGTTTACTAGAATCCTGTGATGGAAGCCAGCACTGGATTTGGAGTTTAAAAAAAAAAAAGAAAATGATTTGTAGATCCTGGGGGTGATACTGCCTCTTTTAAGAAGGCCAGTCTCTTTGAATGATTGTGGATCGCCAAGTTTATCTTAAAGTTTGGTGTCTCAAATTCTTCTGAGTTCAAGTATTGCTGCCTCTTCAAATGCTAATATAAGGGAAGAGCAATGTATGTATGACAGTTTTATCTCTTGAACACAGGAAAAGAACTGAACATATCCTGCTTCAGAGGTAGCTCAAAAAGAATAAGATGCAAAAGAGGGCCTTCCCTGGTGGTCCAGTTGTTAAGACTCCTCGCTTCCAATGCAGGGGAGGTGGGTTTGATTACTGGTCAGGGGACTAAGATCCCACATGCTGCACTGTGCTACCAACATAAAAGATGCAAAGGAAGTCAACTCTGAGTGAGCAAAGGTGGACAAGGCTGGATACAGTGGTTCCCGTGGGAGAAGGAACGTTTGGATTGGATATATGAATGGGGGTGTGGATTGGAGAGAAAGTGAAAGTTGCTCAGTCGTGTCCGACTCTTTGTGATCCGATGGTCTTCTCCAGGCCAGAATACTGGAGTGGGTAGCCTTTCCCTTTTCCAGAGGCTCTTTCCAACCCAGGGATCGAACCCAGGTCTCCGGCATTGCAGGCAGATTCTTTACCAGGTGTGCCACCAGGGAAGCCCAAGAATACTGGAGTGGGTAGCCTATCCCTTCTCCAGGGGATCTTCCTGACCCAGGAATTGAACTAGGATCTCCTGCATTACGGAGAAGGCAATGGCAACCTACTCCAGTACTCTTGCCTGGAAAATCCCATGGACGCAGGAGCCTGGTAGGCTGCAGTCCATGGGGTCACTAAGAGTTAGACATGACTAAGCGACTTCCCTTTCACTTCTCACTTTCATGCATTGGAGAAGGAAATGGCAACCCACTCCAGTGTTCTTGCCTGGAGAATCCCAGGGGTGGGGGAGCCTGGTGTGCTGACATCTTTGGGGTCGCACAGAGTCAGACACGACTGAAGCGACTTAGCAGCAGCAGCAGCAGCAGCAGCAGGATTGCAAGTGGGTTATTTACCAGCTGAGCTACCAGGGAAGGATTGGAGAGGGGAGGCCTTCAAACCAGTAGTGATTAGGCCTGGCCGTCAGTGAGCCAGCCGTGCCTGGAGAGCAGATGATCTGACTGAACAGTGGGGTGTGCAGAGTGTAAGAGTGTCTCGATATTTGTGGACGGAGTCTCACTGAGTCTCATTGGGAGCCCAGAATGGAACCAAGACCAATAGAACTGAGCCTACTAAAGAAACTGGTTATAGCTCAGGCACAGCACGCAAGCCAGGAGCAGGTACCTACCATAGCTGCTTCTGTATCACATAATTCAGGGGGGATTTTTTCAACATCTAATTTTCTCAGTCCCTCCAGGGAACTTCTGAGACAGATGTTGAGAAGTAAAAGCTACCGTCCCAAGTTCTGCCATCAAAAACTGCACCTGGGATGGTAAAGATGGTTAACTTTGCAAAAAGTACTCCCTGTGTATACTTAGAGTGTTCTTCACATATTATGTCATTCAGTAATCACTGATTAAAAATATCCTTCTATGAAAACAGCAGTTAATAACAAGTATCTCTTTTTTTCTGGTAAGAAAAATGAGGTTAGAGAGGTCCTGAGACACATCTCAGTGTTTCCTGAAGTTGTCTTGGTAGAAATCATCACGAAGGCTAATAGTCTGAGTTAAATGCTGTTTTCTACTGATCACAGAATGATCCCTGTTAACATTTGGATCTGTTTCCTTCCAATATTTAGCAGGAGGGTGAGAAAAGATATAACTATGGTCAGTATGAAAGTGAATACAATCATCACCTGCTTTATTACTTCACATATTGTGAACATTTTCCAGGTTTTGAAATATTTTTCACTCCTTCAAAAATTTTAATTTTCTTACTTGTCATTGCTGCTGTCTACCAATTTTTCATAATTAATATATTTTACTTTAAGATCTGGGGGAAAAAATAAGCAGAACACTGAATCTAATTTAATGTCATTTCTGAGACCTTTTTTCCCTAAGCAGAAATAAGTACAAAGGCGGCATATTGAAAACATAAGAAGTATTTTTTCTTAATATGCAAATAGTTTTGTAGTTTTTTGATTTTCGAAGTAATATATGTTCATTATAAAGTAACCCAAGTAATAGACTAGTTAAGAAGAAAGGGCGTGTTTTTCTGGCAAACACATAGCCCTCTTTAAAAATGCCAATATAATGTGCATAGTTTTATAGGCTCATTTCCCCTTTTAGATGAAAGAAGTTGCCCGTTGACAGTAAGTAGCTTTCTACATCATGCTAGTTAAACGTTGCATAGCTTGGGTTCTGAGGAAGAATATTGGAGTTCAGATCTCATCACTGCCATTTTGTAGCTTTGTGACTTTTGGGAATCTACTTAATCCATTCCTCTATCTGTAAACCAACATTTAGTACTACTATCTATCTGATGAGGATTTTTGGAGAAATTAAAAGTACTACATTTATAAAATACTTGTTCTAGTGTTGCACAGTAGGATGATAGATAAATGTTTGCCTGTCCATGGTGTGAATGTGGCATTAATTAGTTTAGCAATGCTTTGTTGATGGAACTTTTGGCTCTTTCCAGTTTTCCCTGTTAGAACCATCACAACTATTTAAAAGCATGTGTCTGAGATTAACTCAGGTTCTCTAGGGACCAGCTATGTGACATGAACGTGAAAGACTGGAATTGCCCTAAATGCTATTTGGCTTGTTGACATTTGAGAATATAAAGCAACATGAGTCAGAACTTTTGGCTTTTTCAAAAGAAGCTGAAAGTCTCTGGTTGAAAAGGCCCGAATCTCTGCATTTATGTGGATGCTACGCTGTTTATGTAAAATGTACTCTCTTGGTCTTCACAACTTGCTGGTGGGCTAGAATTGATCAGTTGAATTTCATTTGCAGGATGTTTAATCTCAAAGATCAAGTTCCTTGTGTTACAGCTCACTCTGCCTTTACCTTCATGAAATAAGAATATTTAGGATGTTATAGGAAAAGCTGATTTGTTATTATATCATGTGGCTTTATATACAGTTTCTAAAACTGTCTAATAATAATAATAATAATAATAATAATAATTAGTTTCTCTCACGAGAATGCAGTATATGAGTTCCCAATATGGGGCTAATAAACTTCCCGAAATTCCATGTGAAATTTTGTACATTTATGTGACTTTTTTTTTTAAGTCTTTATTGAATTTGTTACAATATTGCTTCTGCTTTATGTTTTGTTTTTTTGGCTGCAAGGCATGTGGGATCTTGGCTCCCTAACCAGGGACTGAACCTGCACCCCCTGCATTGGAAGGCAAAGTCTTAACCACTGGACTGCCAGGGAAGTCCCTATGTGACTTTTTTTAATGGACGGCTTCCTTCAAACTCTAGTATTGTCTTCTGATTCTTTTTCTGACCCTCACCTCTGAAAGAGTGAAGAATTTGGAAAGAAAGCAAGATTTTTTTTATAGGACATTTGCTTTTTTGCTTTCTTACATTTAGAATATATAAAACTTGCATAGTTTTATTCATAACCTCATTAGTAGTCTCATGAATTTTCTCAAGTTTTGAATACTCACAGTGAAGGCAGACATGAGTGGCTCTTCTGCCACCATCCAATGGACAAGGACCATCATTTTCTCATTAATTTCTATACTCTCAGCAGCAAGCACAGAACACGGGACATCATTGGTGACCTATGTAAATTTTTTGTAAAGTTAAAGAATGGATCCATTGCTCTTTATCTTAGTTAATACATACAAGGAGTCTTCCAGTGCAGGTTCACTAGAACTAGCTCACAAAACCTGTCTTTTAGTCAAAGCTAGCTCTTGATGCACCAGTATCAGTGCCAATCGGGATTGTGTTTTGACATAGTGAGTGGCAGGTACAATGCTTGTCACCTTCTCTTGGCTCAACGAGGATGGAAAGTTGAGCAGGTCATACTCAACCGGCTTTGTTCAGTATAAGTAGATTATAGAGTGAACAATGGAGAAGAGGATGGGCAAAGAGCTGGAATTTGAATAGGAGGTTTTGACATGTCTAATGTTCTTATGAATGGGGATGCAACCTTGGTTTTTAGTGCTAAGTAGAAAGATTGGCTATAGAATTGATAGTCTTGGATACATTCGTAAGTTGATTTTCTAAGAACTAGAATGATATACCTTTTTGGTCTGAAATTCACCTAGCAGCAGCTTAAGATAACAAACCTAGTGTCACTAGTACTTCAGAGGCATTTTGTACATTAGCTATAAGTGGCTTTTCTGTAGAACTATTATTTCTACAGAAATACAGGCTAGTATTTTCCTTAATAAAAATGGGTAATTGATTTCTTGGTGACATATTGCTTATCTGAAGCGCTTTATTTTTCCTGGCTGTTCTTTTTTGAAAATATGTTCTTTAACCTTCTCGTTGCATATTTATTAAAATTATATGATAAATTCAAATGAAAAGGAACTCATTACTTAGTAAAATACTTCACTAATTAATTAAATTTAACCTACAAAGGCTGCAGTTAAATTTTACTGATGCATATGTTTTGGTTAAATTACCTGTTCTAAATAGTTTAATAAAATAGGAAAAAGCAATAGTACCTATTATCTGTTCAGTGAATTAAACCTTTTTATTATATTTAACTGAAGGTAAATATGTAACCCTGAATCAGCCTCAGTAATAAATATATTAATAAGCAGATACTGAGGTTTTTATCTTTATGGTCCTATTGAAATTATCAAGAAATCAGAATTTTCCTTGGCTAGAGATGAGATTGATCAAAAATAGATTTATGATGACATTTATGTCAACTGTCCATTAGCACCAGTACTACAAATATATATTTCCTCAGTGTGTAGCTTTTTGGAAATTTCACCCAAAGCCCTCCCTCTGTCTTTTCCAGTTCTCTGTACATCTTCTTGATAGGATTTCAATAACCATTTTTATTTTAAAGTTATTAGTATGTGGACCATGTGGTTCAGAATATTTCTTATTGCTATGCATTTATCCAAGTATTATTTTAAAATAGGTATTACTTTTCTCTCTTCATCATCCTTGTTTACTTCTGTGTATAAATATATTTTAAAGAAAATAATTTCCAGCCTAGGTTACCTAATATAACTTAATTTTCTGAATTATAGAAGTATCCAAAATCTGCCCTTTTTTCTTTTTGTTTCTTTCTTTTTTTCTGTTACTAATATGGAAACCCAGGGAGGCATAGTGTTTTGAGATCCCAGGAACAACTTTGGCAGTGCCGAGACTTGAATATGAAAAGCTTAAAACATAGGGTCCTAGTTTATGGTAAATTTAAAGAAGGTGCTAGTTTCTATAGTGTTTTAGAATATAGTGAATGCTGAAAAAATAATTGTTTTATAAAATACTAAATGGTGTTATGAATCATATTCCTCATGGGAAATATTTAAATCTTCATTGAAAAGCAGATTTATCTGAGGTCATATCATAATTGCCTTCACAGATATGAAGAGGTTCAAGGAAGTCTAGCTTTGGTCATTACTGGAAAGATGAATGAAATGAGGTTACTTAGAGAGTGTCTGTGCAGTGTTACCAATGCTTTCTAGACACTCACTGTTATCTTTTTCCATGTCTTTTTCATCTTAATTCAGTACACTTGGTTTAGCTCAACCTGGTGGTGACAATGTATTGAGCTTTTTTTAATATCAAGTCACTGCTACTGATTCCCATCTCTTCACTTTTCCATAATGTGATTAATTATGGTAATAGTTATAATAAAAGTTCACTTTATTATCTTTTGGGTGTTTTAATACTAGAAAAATGCCAGCTAACATCTAAAAAACATTTGACTCTGTGACTGTCATTACCTGTTTTGTTTTTCCATTCCATCAAACTTAGGAAAACAAGGCTAAAGTCTGAATGAAGCACTAGATTTAAAAAAAGAGAAAAAGACATCTCAATATACTTTTAAGCAGAAATGGAATGAAAAGTAGACCAAATTAGAGTTGATCAGAGTTTCTTCAGCTGCTTATGGATTTTCTAGCTGTTTACTTCGCTGTGGAATCTTTTGACCATTTCATTGCTTGTTACCCTTTATATCAAGTGAGTATTTGAAGAAAGTGAAAAGTTTTGGGTTCACGTCTTTCCTTTCTAACCCCTAACATGTTCTCTGATAGGTAAAGGTTGATCAGTTAATGAATGGATTTAAACTTCATAGATCTGATAAATGCTTTAGATTTGAATTCATGCTACTGGGTTTAGCATCATAAACAGGGCTTTATTTTGTGTAATTCATTGTGAGATTTTCTTATTTCTCAGTGTCAGATAATTGGAAATTATTTTCCATATTTTCAGTAATAATCTGTTTTTAAAAACAGATTGCTACCTTTGTCATTTAGACCTCACTAGAGCAATATCCTTCTGTCCATTGTTGTTCAGTCGCTAAGTCCTGTCCAAGTCATTGCGACCCATGGACTGCAGCATGCCAGGCTTCCCTATCCTTCATTATCTTCCAGAGTTTGCTCAAACTCATGTCCATTGTGTTGGTGATGCTATCTAACTATCAGATCCTCTGTCACTCCCTTCTCCTTCCCACAGTCTTGCAGCATCACGGTCTTTTCTAGTAAGTCAGCTGTTTGCATCAGGTGGCCAAAGTATTGGAGCTTCAGCATCAGTCCTTCCAATGAATATTCAATTCAAGGTTGCTTTTCTTTAGAATTGACTGGTTTGATCTTATAGTCCAAAGGACTCTCAAGACTCTTCTCTGGCACTACAACTCAAAATCATCTATTCTTCAATGCTCAGCCTTCTTTGTGGTCAAGCTCTCACATCTGTACATGACTGCCGGGAAAACCATAGCTTTGACTGTACAGCAGTCAAAGTGTTTGTCAGCAAAGTGATATCTCTGCTTTTTAATATGGTGAGTTAGTCATAGCTTTTCCCCCCCCAAAGGAGCAAGTACCTTAATTTCATGGCTGCAATCACCATCTGCAGTGATTTTGGAGCTGAAGAAAAGAAAATCTGTCACTGCTTCCATTGTTTCCCCTTCTATTTGCCATGAAGTGATGGGGCTGGATGCCATGATCGTAGTTTTTTGAATGTTGAGTTTCAAGTCAGCTCTTATACTCTTTTTTTCACACTCATCAAGAGGCTCTTTAGTTTCTCTTCTTTTTCTGCCATTAGAGTGTTATCATCTGCATATCTGAGGTTGATATTTCTTCCGACAATCTTGATTCCAGCTTGTGAGTCATTAAGCCCAGCATTTTACATGATGTATTCTTGCATGTAAGTTAAAATAGCAAGGTGACAGTATACAGCCTTGACATACTCCTTTCCCAATTTTGAACCAGTCTGTGTTCCATGTCTGATTTTAATTGTTGCTTCTTCTTCTTCTTTCTTTTTTTTTTTACTTTATTTTACTTTACAATACTGTATTGGTTTTGCTATACATTGACATGAATCCACCACGGGTGTACATGAGTTCCCAATCCTGAACCCCACTTCCACCTCCTTCCCCATACCATCTCTCTGAGTCATCCTAGTGTACCAGCCTCAAGCATCCTTTATCCTGCATCAAACCTAGACTGGCGATTCATTTCTTACATGATATTATACATGCTTCAATGCCATTCTCTCAAATCATCCCACCCTCTCCCTCTCCCACAGAGTCCAAACGTCTGTTCTATACATCTATGTCTCTTTTGCTGTCTCTCATACGGGGTTATCGTTACCATCTTTCTAAATTCCATATATATATATGTGTTAGTATACTGTATTGGTGTTTTTCTTTCTGGCTTACTTCATTCTGTGTAATCAGCTCCAGTTTCATCCACCTCATTAGAACTGATTCAAATGTATTCTTTTTAATGGCTGAGTTGCTCTTGACCTGCATTCAGGTTTCTCAGGAGATAGGTAAGCTGGTCTGATATTCCCATCTCTTTAGGAATTTTCCACAGTCTGTTGTGATCCATATACTCAAAGACTTTAGTGTAGTCAATGAAGCAGAAGTAAATGTTTTTCTGGAATTCCCTTGCTTTCTCTATGATCCAGCGGATGTTGGCAATGTGGTCTCTGATTCCTCTGCCTTTTCTAAACCCAGCTCTGGAAGTTCTGGGTTCACTTAGTGCTGAAACCAAGCTTGAAGAATTTTGAGTATAACTTTGCTAGCATGTGAAATGAACACAATTGTAACAGTAGTTTGAACATTCTTTGGCATTCTCCTTCTTTGGCATTGGAAGGAAAACTGACCTTTTCCAGTCCTGTGGCCTTTGCTGAGTTTTCCAAATTTGCTGACATTAAGTATAGCACTTTCACAGCATCATCTTTTAGGATTTTAAGTGGCCCTGCTGAAATTCCATCACCTCCACTATTTTTTAATAGTAATGCTTCCTCTAAGGCCCACCTGTCTTCACACTCCAGGATGTCTGGGTCTAGGTGAGTGACCATTCCATCATGATTATCCAAGTCATTAAGATCTTTTTTTATATAATTCTGTGTAGTCTTGCCACCTCTTCTTAGTCTCTTCTTCTCTGCTAGGTCCTTACCATATGAGAGTTAGCCTTGTGAAGTATAAAAGCTATGCTTGTGACTCCAGTTAGAAGGGAGACATTTATGTAATAGGTTGGGAGGTAGACCAGAAGGCTTTCAATATGTGGGCAGTGAAGTCAATTAAACACTATAAAAGGGAGCAGGATGAAGCACTAGAAATTTCTAATATGTGATGTCTTAGCTGTCACTCTGCACCTCTGCTTAAGAGAAAAACTTATGATAAAAATATTACAGGTCTGAATGTGTATATATAGCAACAAACATATTGTTAATGCAGATGTACTGTTATTATGGGGAACCTTGTTTTACGTTTCGCTTTGGTGTTTGAAAATTCAGCTTTGCAACCTTGGCAGAAAGACTGGGACTCGGGAATGTTTGGTGTTTGTGTTTTTCTACCTATAACTATTTTTTAGGAATTCTCAATTCAGTACAGTGGAAAATCATTTTTTAGTTCTTTTCATGACTGTTTTTCCTTTGTTTTAGTAACCAAATTTTCATCTGTATTTTTGAGTTGATATGACCTGAGTTTAAGATTTCAAAAGGGATCCAAGGTTTTGTTCTGTTGACAAACATGAAATGTAGCTGTTCTCAAGCAAATTTTTTGCCTTTGAATTCTTTCCAGTTGATGTCAGTTATTCTACTGGGTTTTCTCTTGAGTATCTACCCATCCTTAAAGATCATCCAGTTTCAAAACAGCTCTCTTTTGAACTAATGGAAAAAAAGTATAAATGTTTTAGCATAAAGACACAATAAAAACTAATCTGATTTGAAAAAATTGTTGGATAGGCTATGTGTAGACTTCAATGATAAACTGACTAAATCTGATCAGAGTTGTAAGAGAAAACCTTAAGCAGTGTCCTCATCAATATTGGTGTTTAAAAGGCAAAGTCGTTTTTATATTCTTTTTTATATTTTACTGATACATTTCTAAACACAAGTTTTCCAAAAAGTTAATAAAAATTGGAGTGCTTTATTGCCATGATGCTTAAATGATTTCTTTTTCAATAAAGTGTATGTTATTAAAGAGAAAAATGATTTTGTAACCCATGCATTAAGAGATGCAGTGCCATCTGTCTTAAGGCTTGGTAATCAATGATGTAAGTGAGGCTAGTTTATTTTTCATAGATTTACTGGTGTCACTGCATAAATAGCCATAATGGAATTGATCTCTTAGGGCGAAGCAGCGTTTATCACATACAAGGGTTTGATGATAACTGTATTAAACATTGGCCTTTGATTATTAGGCTTCCCTGGTGGCTCAGATGGTAAAGAATCTGTCTGCAGTCTGGGACACCTGGGCTCAATCCCTGGGTTTGAAGATCCCCAGGAGAAGGTAATGGCTACTCATTCCAGTGTTCTTCCCTGGGAAATCCCATGGACACAGGAGCCTGGCGGGATACAGTCCATGGGTTCGCAAAGAATCAGACATGACTTGGCGACTAACACTTTGATTATTCTTAATCTTTCCTGGATACAGAGGTTCCAGAACTTTATGGTTATAGATTGAAAATGCACATTTTTTACATTAACTACTAGTCTTTAATACTACTTCCTAGACACGTCCTTATGTTGCATGTCTCTGGACTTGTACCTCAGTGAAGTGCTGTGGTTACCCTTACCATGGCCATCTCCATTGTGTTCATTTCAGAGGCACAAAGAATGGGGTGGTGAGCAAGTGTATAATATTTGAACTCAGACGTGTGTGCCTGGGTTTCAGGAGTGCCTTCATTCCTACTTGTATGACCTGAGCAAGTGACTTGATTTCTGCAAGCCTCTGGTTTCTCATTTTAAAAATGGATATGGCAGTTTCCCTGGTGGTCCAGCGGCTAGGTCTCAGCGCTTTCACTCACGGGACTGAGTTCAAATTATAAGGTGGGGAACTCTGATCTTGCACGCCATGCTGTGCTGTCAGTTAAAAAAAAAAAGATATGAAAATCCTCCTTATAAGATTGTTATACAAAACAAAGCAAATATGTGTTGATCATACTTGGCAGAGTGCCTCACATAGGGGCAAAGTGAAAAGTGAAAGTGGCTCAGTTGTGTCCAACTCTTTTCGACCCCATTGACTATACAATCCATAGAATTCTCCAAGCCAGGATACTGGAGTGGGTAGTCATTCCCTTCTCCAGGGGATCTTCCCAACCCAGGGATCTAACCCAGGTCTCCCACATTGCAGGTGGATTCTTTACCAGCTGAGCTACCAGGGAAGCCCCAGAACATAGGGACAAATAAATGGTAAAAATTATTAATATTGTTATTACTACTACTACTATTATTATTATCTGCTCTTATTATTTCTACTACTGAGTCAAAACAAGACTTATCACAGTAATCATTTTGAGGCCACATATGTACTTTATTCTCCTGAGAAAAAAGGAAAAAAAAAGTAACTTTTATTCCATTTTCCTGTGGTGTAGTGTTTTTTTTTACCATATGTGGCTATTTAATAGGGTAAATTGGGGATGACTCTCACTGTGTTCATCCAAAATTGTTTCTCTGCAAGAGATTAAAAAAAAAAATCACCAGTGAATAAAGCAGAAAAGGCCTCCCTTCTGTGCAGATCTAGGTCTGGAGAACACTGTGAGCGCAAGGGAACCTGTGTTCGTCCACTGCTCCCAGAGCAGTCCTGCCTAAACTGGCCTCCACAGTCTACACTTTATTCTGGTCCTGGAAGGTGACTGACTGACAGCTTCACTCCTGTTTGCTGGCCCCAGTGTGCCTCTTGCCACCCCTACCCCCCTTGCTGCAAAATGTAATTCCTGCCCAGCGAGCTTGTATCTGAGGGCACTGTCTCCTCAGACCCCAATGAGCAGTCAGACTGAACATTGATGTTCAGGATCCTGGCTGAAAGCAAGTGTCTGCTTGAAAATAATCTGTCCCTTACCTGAAAAAGCCTCTATCCCATGCTAAACCTAATTTCTCCAAATATTTTTGAGTGCTGACTCCTATTTTAAGCCAGGCAGCTGACAAAAATTTGCCTGTAGGCTAGCTTCATCAGACTGTAACCTAGTCTGAGGCCCAGCCAAAGAAAGAAACTTCTTTCACAGGAGAGATTTTCAAATCTGTCAAAACGTGTGCCTCAGGTCCCGTGTGAATTTATTTTTTAAAAGGGATTTGCTAAATAATAACCCAGGAAATGTGTGCGTGCGTTTATAGGACAAGGCCAGTGGTTTGAAGAGAGGCACATTTTTGTGTTTCAGTAAGTAATTTTCCTTGTTATAATAAAAAAATCACATCCCTTGTTGGAAATCTGGTCAGTACCCGAATGCTCCAGGCAAGTGTTTTCAACTCGTGATTATTTATTCCCCGGATCTGTTTAGATGTGCTATGTGTGAATCAGCCCAGCCTGCATTTAAGGTTTGAAAAATGTTCTTTAGGATTCCTTGGTATCAAAGCATCCATTAATTACTGAAAGGATAAGCTAGTGGTTTACTGGAAGTCGAAATCTGCGTGGCTCTTTGTTCTGACGGGGAGAAACGGAGTCTTCCAGAGAAAGCAAAACCACTTTTAAAATTATCCTTTTAATATCCTCTTGAAAGAGACGTATTTTTCAGTTATAAAGAATTTTTTCAAAATGATCTTTCTGTAGTGACATCCATGTTATACTGGAAAATATTCCTGTGTTTCTGGCAATGATACACTAATTACTGCCTTTAC
This sequence comes from Ovis canadensis, assembly GCF_042477335.2. NCBI lineage: Eukaryota > Metazoa > Chordata > Mammalia > Artiodactyla > Bovidae > Ovis > Ovis canadensis. The sequence continues at coordinate 54,067,643 of NC_091263.1, read as the reverse complement.
ATTTTTAATGGCATAATTTGTCATATTCTAGGAGGGAAGTGACTCCGACTCGAAACAGGTGAAATACATGACCAAACACGTTATGCAGTATGTGGTTTCATCAAATCCTGTTTTTAATTCAGTTAGAAGAAAATTGTTTAGTTCATCAGAGGAACAGGAGTGCCAAGGTAGTATGATTGCATTTCCAAATACGCACATACCTTACTATCCATTGTCAAATTTTGTCATGATAGTCTAATATACTGCTTGGGAACTTCAGAAAAAGGAAGACCTGTCACAATTTGAAAGGAAAACATTGTCGTAGATGGTAGTTCTGTTAGTACTCATGGGTTGCATAGAACAGAAACCTACTGAAGTCAAGTTAAACATAAAAGGATAGTTTATTTTAAATACATAGGAGTGTCTCATGGAATTCAAGGGCACAGATGTGACCAGAAAGCAGTGGAACTTCTGCTTTGTGTCTCCATGGTTTCTTCTTCTGTATCTTCTGCTCTGAGCAGGTTCTCTGTCTCTGTGACACATTCTGGTTCTTGATACTTCCTGAGTTTGTGGATGATGGGTTGATACTCACCCATAATCCTTTGGGCCTAGCACCAGAGACCCAGAAATGACAACATGATTGGTCCAGTTGGGTCAAGAGGTCCTTACCTTTTCTAAATCTCAAGGGTAGTGGTCTTGCAGTAACTGTGCCTCATCTGAACTCGGTCTAGCAAGCGTGACTGACCTGGGTCTGTGTTAGAGTCAACCAGGAGACACTGCTTATCATTTCATTCTCACAAATCCATCTCCCATCTTCAGAAGCTTCAAGCTAGCCTCCTTAGAAGAGAAAGATATCTATTATTTAAAGACGAACTCATTATCGAAAGGTTACCAGGGATGTCCTAGCTGCAATTCACATTCCTAGCACGCCCTTAAAAACTGCTAAAACATTAGGTATTATTTATGGACGAGTCAGAATAGCAGCATGTCCTCTGAAGGGATGCCTAGGTTATTTATTTATTAATTTATCTGTCTCCGTCTGAAAACTTACCATCTGGATGTTGTCCACATTGAAGAAACACATAAATTAAAATCTAAGGCAAATTGACTACAACATGGGTGACCTTGAAACCCCTCTGATGCCAGCCAGCCATTTCCTGTTCTGATTGCACTGAAAGGAAGGAGAAAAGAGGAGAAATACATATACACAGATTTGTCTGCTCCTGTTTATTTGGTGGGATCAGATCTTCCTTCTTAAGACCTTATGTTTACTTTAAACTTTGTATTATAGATGATGATAAAATGTGAAGTATGAATACCATGCTAAGGTAACACTCTGGCAACAACATAATGCCTCTTCTCTTGCCTGGCCCCCCCTTCCCCCTTCACAAGGCATTGTCCAATCTGATTTTCCATTCTGCATTTCTGGCTCTGCTTGAATGACTGCATAAATTGCTTTTATGATTATCCTTAAGGTCTGTGAAAGAATACAAGTTTGATGAGTAAATACATTGTTTACAATGCTTCTATCATTTGTGTATTCTGAGCTGCTCTCTTTTAAATTGCATGAGGTTTTTAGGGAAATCATGTGTATCCAAACACAGGTTTTAACTTTCTGTAGCTATGTGTGGTACATAGAGAAACAGTTCTTAAATGATGGAAGGGGATGTGCTGCCAGTCCAGTGGTTAAGACTTTGCCTTCCAAAGCAGGGGATGAGGGTTTAGTCCCTGCTGGGGAAGCTAAGAACCCACATACCTCATGGCCAAAAAATCGAAACAAAAGTGATATAGCAACAAATTTATTAAAGGCTTTAAGCATGGCCCACATAAAAAAATAAGAAATAAAATAAAGTGATGAAAGAATTTTCCCTCTGTTTTTAAACTTATGTCACTTTCTTCATTTCTTAAAGTCCATTTAGACATATTATCCCCCCAAAAAAGCTTAGTTTATTAAAAAATGTTTTTGTTGTTACTGATATTTGTATGAGAACTTAATTTCACTCTCAGTGTCAAAATTCTCATCAATTAATTAACTGTAAGAACAGTCTAATTGAAATATTTCTTTAGGAAAATGTTAGGGGTAGGTAAGAGGACAAAATATACATAAAACTAATTAACATTTTCCAATAGATGGTGCATTTCTATAAATCAGAACTTTCAGCCTAGGGATTTATTGTGGAATTGTGGTTAAATGGGGATTAGTCAGCTTGAGCATGTTTCATAATGATGAGTCGAAGGAATTGGGTTTTTACTAGAAATGCCATCATTGATCAATCAGTTGACTTTCAAATTAGTCTTGAGGAGGCATAGGTCTTTGAGTGGTGGTGGGGGGTCAAACATCATAAAATCCAGTTTGGGATACAAGACACCATCCTGAACAGTTAATGCGTAGCAAACGGGGTGAAATAAAGAATTTTGTCTGCATTGCAGACAAACCCAAGGAAAAGATGTGAGTGTCTGTAGGGGGAGTAATTGTGCAAAAATCTGAACAGGACAAGGAACTGTCATTGACTTCTTTTCAGGTGAAGGCTACTTGACCTGTGGAATGGGGCAGTAATTTAGGCTGATTCCCACTGCCTTGGTGATAGTCAGCGAAGGGGCATGGAGCACTGACTGACCAGGGCAGAGCTAGTACTGGTTGTTGTTCAGTTGCTTGGCCATGTCCAGATTTTTTGTGACCCTCATGGACTGTAGTCTGCCATGCTCCTCTGTCCATGGGATTTTCCAGGCAAGAATACTGGAGTGGACTCCCATCTCCTTCTCTGGGGGATCTTCCAGCCCAGTGACCGAACCTGTGTCTCCTGCGTTGGCAGCCAGTCCTTTGCCACTGAGCCACGAGGGAAGCCCCGGCAGAAGTGGAGTGAGTGAAAGCTGCTCATGTCGTGTCCAACTCTTTGCAATCCCGTGGACTATACAGTTCTTGGAATTCTCCAGGCCAGAATACTGGAGAATTTCCAGTAGCCTTTCCCTTCTCCAGGGGAGCTTCCCAACCCAGGGATCGAACCCAGGTCTCCTGCATTGAGGGTGGATTCTTTACCTGCTGAGCCACAAGGGAGGCCCAGTACTGGAATGGGTAGCCTATCTCCTCTCCAGCGGATCTTTCCAACCCAGAAATGGAACTTGGGTCTCCTGCATTGCAGGTGGATTCTGTACCAACCAAGCTGTCAGGGAAGCGCTGGAAGATGTAATACTCATTAATAATTGTACTTACAAAACAACAGGTGACCTATGGTGAAAGAAAATGAGCTGAGTCATCATCTAGCCTAGAAGCTCAGAGACTCTTTCCTGAGAGGACTTACATATTTCCTGAAACCTGAAGAATGTAGAATAATCGGTGAAGGGAACCTGGGGAAAGGGAGGTTGTAGGCAAAGGGATGAACAAGCGAAGGCTGAGAGTTTAGGGAGAGAATGACATACATGAGGGGAAAAGTCTAGGACAGCTAGTTGAGTGGACAGAGTCACAACGTGTTAAGAAAGAAGCCTAGAGATGCCGACACAGGGATTTGACATTAGTGAATTTGGATTATATCCTAAAGAAAATGGAAATTCTTTAAAGTGCTCTGAAGGAGGAGAGTGGTGTGATCAGAGTTATCTCTTAGGTAGCGACCAGGACTGTGGCGTGAGCGCTGCACTGCAGAGTGAGGTCCCCTGGGGAGGCTCCGGAATGGAAGAGGCACATGACGGTGGATCTGACTGGAGGCAGAGGCCTGGAAGGAAGTGGGTTGATTGGAGCGCTGTTTGGGAAATGAGGTTGACAAGTCTTGGTGTTGGATGTGGAGAGAAAATGGATGATGTCACTGTTTAGGTTTGCACGTGTGAGTCCAAGACAGTGCTCTATTGAAACCATGGGCCCTATGGAAGGGGCGGGATGTGTTCTGGTCTAGAGTCACAAGGTGTATTCGACTGGATGTGTCTAAGAAACCAGTTGGTTAGATGGATCTGCCACTCAGGATACAAGTCTGAACCAGAAATAAAGATTCGAGAGGCATTTGCACACATGTGGAAGTGAATGGCTTGGTGCTGATGAGTGTGACAAAGAGGCCATTAGGTTAAATGAAAACCAGTCTTCCCAAGCCACCAGCCTTTAGGACACACCTAAGGGAAGAGGTACCTTCAGAGGAGACAGAGATGTATTGGCCCAAGAAGTCAGCAGAAAACCTGAGCATACAGATATAGCTAGGGACAGACACATTTGTTCTGAGAAATACAGGAGCAGTCCATTGTGTCAGGTGGGAGAAAGAACTGGGATGGAATTCAGTTACAGGAACACTTGGTGGTGACCCCCACCCCGCCCCCAAACAGTTGCTTTAGATGTAATCAATATGGATTTAAACAGAAATATTCAGTGTATCATTTGCTGAACCAACCTGAATAGTGAATACACAATTACAGAAAAGGCTAAGGGTCCCAGTGGCTACAGTGGCAACACCGATGGACCCTTTGTGGCCAAGGAAGGAATGAAGCAACGGGGCTCTTTTGGAGAGTGTTCCAATTTCACAAAAGTATTGAAGGAAGGAGGGAAGCAACAAATCTGATTTAGTGAAGACATTTTCCTTGACAGCAGGATTTACTCCTGGGTTATAAATTTGCCATGATCGAGACTAAAATGCAGTGAAAGTTAAATTTCACCTATATCTCATTCAACGCCTAACGTGATTTAAATGACAAGATTTCAGAAGTGACATGTAGCCTTGGATCTAAATATATTTTTTATGGCTGGAAATCTTAATTTCAGATCAGTGAAAAATCATGACGCCTCTTCATGTGTAAGAGACTTACAGAGTGGAGCATTAGGCCAGTGCAGATGGTTTTGTCAAGCAGAACTATTAATGCTAAGGGGAGTCAGATGGCAGAATTTGCACAGGCTTATCTATAAATTCGCTCCTGCAAGATAATATTGAAATGGTTGAATGACCGACCTAGTTCTAAGATAGAGACATGATGAGTTCATCTTGTTTTAATCTCACATTGGATGTTCAATTTGCCCATGACATGCTGGTGCAGATATCCTATATAAAAAGTATTACGTGTGTGTGACCCCCGTTCCTGCCTCCCAGCCCAGCTGCATCTGGAAATAGTTTTTCTCTTATTATTTCTGCTCCAGTTTCAATGGCCTTTTTCCTTCCAAGGGGTTTGCTTCTTTCTGCCTCAGGACCTTTGGACTTTCTTCTCTTCTGCTTTCCCCTTTAAAAATCTCCATTCACCTTGTCATTCTTGGTGGAAGCCTTTTCTCTCACTTCCTTCCTGAGTTATAAGGTCCCTATTATTTATTAAGTTTTATTATTATTATTTTTAACCATGCCACATTGCGTGTGGAATCTTTAGTTCCGCAACCAGGGATTGACCCTGCTTGCCGTACATTGGTAGCACAGAGCCTTAACCACTGGACCGCCAGGGAGATGCGGTGCCTGTTATTTACTCTCATTGTCCCCCGAGCTTTCTTGAGTGGTGGCACATTAGGGAGAGAGGGAACAAGGGAGAAAACTTGGTAACAGCCAACCCTGACTTCTCTTGACATTTTCATGACCCTTTTTGTTAACTAATGATTTTCATAGAGAAGATGATATTACGAGTCGATGTTTATTGGGTGCTCATTGCATGCTGAGCATAGGGATTATCTGAATTTTCACAGGAACCCTTCAGTGTTGGTACTCTCTTCCTGCATGCTATATGGGGAAACTGAGGCACAAAGAGGGTACGTCTCCCAGCTAGTAATAGTACTGAGTGGCATTTCAGACCTTGGCATGGCTTCCTCAATGAGGTCTGATGGTGGAGGTTTTCTTTTTAAAGGCAGCTACTCTCAGCCGTGTGCTGAGTCACTCAGTAGGATGTCTTTTAAGCCCCTCTCTCTTCTGGTGTTTTGAGCTCTTCAAAGTTACTCTTATTTAGCAGTCGATGTCCATTACAATTCTCTGTCCATTAGACTGCTCTGTTGTGATGGTGACTAACCCAGTCAAGTGACTGAGACAAAGAAATTCCAGCAGTCAGCACCCCCTCCCCTGAAAGAAAGTTTAAAAATATCCATCCCAACAGAAGAAAACTATGAATGATTTTAAAATAAATAAGATCAACACCATGTCTTTGCTGGGTTTTGCAGATGATGGTGTGCGGTGGACTTGTCACTGGAGATGCTGGTTCGATAAATGTAATGGGAGCAATCTCACTCTATTACTTTCAAATTAACTTACCCTGTGTGGTTGTCCTTGTCCGTGGCTCACTCTTGGGGAGTGGGGCGGTACCATATTGATTCAACTGATGGATGAGAATATTAAGCGTTCACAGGCAGTTATGAGGGACCGGCATCGCGGCCTCCACCGTGTACAGACCCCTCGCTTCTGAGTAAGTCAGTGCCGCTGGATAACAGAACAACCCGGGGGTAGACTTAAAGTTGAAAACTTAACATTAACACTTTGCTTGCACCTTGAAAATGACAATTTTGAGACTCTGCATTTGGGGGCTGTTTTCTGTTTAAGTACAGGTCGAAGCTAGAACAAAGTGACGTGAATTCCTGGTCATCAGGCAAGACTGATATTTCATGATCTTCCCAGCACCTGAAAACAAGAAGATAGCTCCTCCAAACATAAAAGCCAATCAAGACAGTTCGGCTTTCATGCCCAGAGAAATGGCCAGGGTGGGGTGGGTGAGATGGTGTTAAGATTCTTCCAAGACATTGCAGAGTAATTGTAACAGTAACACATTAAAGTGTCAGGAGGGGAGCTGATTAATTGAATTTGCCTTCATTTTTCTCATCTGTTTGCTTTTGGTCCTGTCTTCACTGTCCTCTATTTTAAAAAAATAATCCAAATTGTCCTGCTTTGCCCAGTCCCCAGCATTCTCTCTGAAGTCTTTTATTATTGCAAAGCGACATATGTGAAACCTTGCCACTGACATTCATAGTCTTATAATCCTGCTCCTTCAATTGCTTTATTAATGCCTTGGCTTTTAGCATAGAAGCCAGCACATTGAAAACCACAGAAAATTTCTGATGATGACAGTGACATTTGTCATTCTCTAATGGAGGAGTGGTAGCTTCCAGGTGGAAAGCTGGGGAGTGCATTCAATGCAAAATTCCTCCTTTTAAATGCATTCCTTACTGAGAGTAGCTGTTCTCTCCCACTGGAGTATTCTTAAGCCTCACACAGTTGTAGGTGCATGTCTGACAGATTGGTGGGAGCACTGTTAATAACTTTTAACTGTTGATTTTATGGGTGAAGAATTGATGCCATGTTAACACATTATTGACTGGGGTATTTGTGCAGAAACCAACGCCTATGGCTAGGGATTTGTTACGTAAGTGAATATTGAAACACTGTAGTCAGTAATGTTCAGGGGACAAAAGACATATTAATATGTGTCCGGTCAGTAAGTTGTTAGTTCAGTGATGTATCTAACATATTATAAGTGCTTCCTGTGTGTCAGATACCATTATATACACTTGGGGTATGTCAGTAAACAGATAAAAATTCTTTTGTCCTACGTTCTAGCAAAGGGTAGGCAGACCAAAAACAAAAAAAAACACGAATTATCATATGTTAGAAGGTGTTAAGTATTAAATTTGGGGAGACAATAGAGTAAGTAATGCAAGTTCATTGAGCCAGGGATTTGTTCCTGCTTGGGAGTTACAGCTTAAGAGGCATCATTGAGAAATTGACATTTAGGCAGAGGCCCTGAGGGAAGTGAATCTGATAAGTATCTCAGAACTCTTACAAGGAATTCCAGATTATATGGGCAAAAAATTAAAAAAAATCCACATTGGAAAGTAATATATCCTGGGTCACTAGAACCTGAAAATCTTTTCCCTTTTTTCCTTTTCAATTTGAGTTCTCTTTTCTTCTGTCCAAGCCCTGGCATTATTTGGGGACAGTGGCCCACCCTCTGCCCTCCGCCCCCCGCCCCACTGACAGGAATAGGATGAAATCCTGAGCATTCAGAATGTGACCTTGGTGTGTGACATTCACAGATTGTCAGGAAATCCATTCAAGAGTGAAACAGATGGGAAGGGGTGTTGGCTTCAGGCATGCTTTTGCCTCACTTTTATTGGTGTTTACTGTGATTCACTGACCTGATTCAGTTCTAATGGTTCATTTATACATGCAGCTTATTGGGAAGGAAAAAGATAAAAATGTCCCCAGAGCAGTTTTACTGAGATTTTGGTCCAAAAAAAGAAACAGTGTAAATAAACAGCAAGAAAAGCCTTGTGCTCTGGAACAAGCGAGAGACAAATGCAGGGTAATTTGTACCATCCTCTGATTAAATGGCCATGAGCAAATCCTGGAGCCTCCAGGGCATCTCCTTTTCTCTTGGCTGGGCAGTGAACGGGCTTCCCAGGTGGTGCTCATGGTAAAGATTCTGCCTGCCAATGCAGGAGACTCAGGAGATGCAAGATCTCTGGCTTCAGCAGATCCCCTGGAGGAAGAAATGGCAACCCACTCCAATATTCTTGCCTGGAAAAGCCCGTGGACAGGGGAGCCTAGCAGGCCACAGAGTCAGAAATGACTGAGAGACTGCGCATACGTGGGCACAGCTCAGCACTGAAATAACTCAGGCTCAGTTGCTACTACTCCCCAGCACCCATAGTACCATACCCAAGCCAGTTACTATCCTCATCAAATAATCTGAGTGCATTATCTAATCTCTCAGTAATCTCATTAAAGCAGTGCTTCATTTTTTTCCCCTTTTTTTTTTATAGCTTTTATTTTATTTTGGTCACAGCTTTATTGAAATATAACTCACATACCATAACAATTCACAAATTTAGAGTGTCTAAACTCAATGATATTTAGTATGTTCAGAGTTGTGCAACCCGTTAAGTATTCGGGCAAAAATGGGTATGACATATGGATACATGCTCTAACATCGATGAACCAGATACTAAGAGAAAGAAGTCAATTGCAAAATACCATGTATTTTGAGATTCTGTTCAGATAAATTGTTCAGAATAGGCGAATCTACAGAGGAATGCATTTTTTTAATCCTCAGTTTATAGATGGAGTTGGTGTGGAAATGCGGACAGCTAGGCACCGTAGGTCAGGCAAGAATACATTCAGTTATATCCAGTTAAATCCTTTGTATTGACATGATGCTAGATAGTAGTGTTCATGGAATTGGTCTCTTGATGTTCTGCTTCTTGATTGGCTGATGTAACTTCTCAAGCCCTCCTCTTCTCTTACCTTTCAGCTACCTCTCCTTGCTGGTGTGTCCTTTTTACACAGATGACCCTCTCCTTCCTCTAAAAGTCTGATGAGTTTAGAGCTCTTTTTTTGGGGGGTTGGGGGGAAGGCTGCCCTGCAGCTTACAGGATCTTATTTCCCCAGCCAGGGAATGAACTCAAGCCCCTGGCAGTGAAAGCACTGAATCCTAACCACTGGGCAACCAAGGAATTCCCATGTAACTCTTTATAATGTTGGTCACCTTTGCCCACTGTAATTTTCTCATAGTGTTTCTGGAAAATCTTAATTCCTTTTGCTGACGAATGTACATGGAGAAACACCAGTACATGCATTTTTTTTTTTCTTTGTAGCTATGGGTAGTGCCTGGCAGAACTCAGTATGTACTTGTTGAATGTACCCAGATCCTCTTTCAGAAGTGTTTGTCCAGGGTCTGTTATGTGTCAGGTAGTGCTTGGGAGCAAGGGCTCTCAATGCAACACGACTGACATTGGGCATGGTGATTCTCTCCCATGAGGGGCCATCCTGTGATCTGAAGGAAGTAAGGTAATGTCCCTGGCCTTAACTCAGTAGGTACCAGTAGCACCTCTTGCAAATTTTGACAATTAAGTGCCCCCAGCTTTGCCATAAGGGCAGAATCACTCCCTAGTTGAGGGACCTGTGGTCTGGATGCTCAGTTTACACAGACCTGCTCTCGTGTGCCAAAATTAAACTTTTCATCTCCAGTCCAACTTTTCATTTATCTGGAAACTGTTCCAGGTGGAACAGTTGGGGCTGAGTGTCTTAGTCAGTTTGGGCTGTCGTAAACAAATACCAGAGACTGGGTGGCGTAGACAACAGACATTTATTTTTCACAGTTCAGAAGGCTGGGACATCCAAGGGCAAGGTAAGGTTTGTTCTGCAACGTCTTCTCTTGGTTTCTAGGCAGAAGCCATTTCAGTCAGTGCTCATAGGGCCTCTTTATGCGCTCGGGGATAGAGAGAACAAGCTGTCTGGTGTCATCTTACAAGGGCACTAATCTTACTATGAGAGCCCCACCGTCATGTCAGCATTTAATGCTGATTACCTCCCAAAGGCCCGTCTCCAAATGCCCTCATATTAGGAGTTAGGGCATCAACATGTGAATCTGGGGGAGACAGACCTGAGCCTCAGTATGTTGAAAGGATAAAGAAAGAGCATGAAGTCAAATAGATAAAAGTTGATTCATGTTCCAGCTTATTTAGACATGTTATTTAACCTTTCTTAGCCTATTTCCTGACCTGCTATTAATAAATGGGGATAAAATGATTTGCTTCATGGGTTTGTTTTGGAGCTTAAATGAAACAATCTAAAGGGTCTCATTTTTACTAGGAAAGAGGTATTTGGTCTGTTCTCTCCTAAAGTCTCCTCATACATGCCCTGGGTGGGTGATGAAGGCCTACTTTCAAATTTCAAAATACATACTAGCTTTTTTTTTTTTTTTTTTGTAGTTTGTAGCATTTGGTGTAGCCCTTGCATAGCATTTTATTCAGTTCAGTTCAATTCAGTTGCTCAGTTGTGTCTGGACTCTTTGCGACTCCATGCAAAGTGTATTATAATGTATGCAGTGAAAAATTATGCTGTTTTTCTTGGTCACCATAATTGTTACACAAATAAATGGGACAGAGAGAGAGTGATAGAGAGAGAAGGAGTGCTTAAATGTATTACTTAAGTAAAATAAAACTTCTGTAAAATTTCTTACCATATCCGTAAGAAACAGTGCTTTCATGCAATAGGGGAAAAATCCATTTTCCTCTAATAAAGCTGTGGAAATAAGATGAGTAATAGAAACGTGACAACATAGGGTGTTTTCCAAATACTCTGGTGTTTGTCCCACATTTTCTTCACTTCAGGCAGATCATGGCCTTGTACACAAATATGAACTTCAGAGCCATTTTTAGTAGATATGAACAGAGTCTGTGTACAGAACTGTTGTTTGCCATCCTGAGGAATTAATTTCATAGACAATGGCTAAACAAATGTGGCTATATGTCGGGCTCAGAATACATTTCGGGCGATCAGCTATGCAGGGACTCCTACGTTGAGCCTTTAAATGTGCTTTATAACCGTCTCTGTCTGCTGCCAGCACAGCTGTAAACACTTGGCTCCTTTGCTCTATAATAGTTAACGGCACTTGCCTTTTTTTACCCAGCATTAGAACAGGGCTAATCATTAAGTATGTTTAATAAAAAATATCTTCCCAGCCTCCAAGTGACTCTCTGTGTTAAATATTTTAAAAAGTTACTGCACTCAGTGAGACACTCTTGACATTAAATAGATTTAATAAGAAATTGTTGGTTTCTGATGGTTTTCAGTCTTAAGTATTTTTTATAGGTAGTTACTTTTCCAGCTGACAGCCAGCTCCAAGTCTTCAATATTTTAAAAGTTGCTTTTATAGCTGCTTTGGTGCATCTGTGTAGAAAACATAACATGAGCATTGCCTCTAAATTTTGAAAGACTCCTCTTAATGAACATAAGAAGAAAGCATTTTCATTTTCTAAGTATGTTTATATTTCATACACCAAAGGAGATTCCAAGTTGCACAAATTGGAGACAGTTTCCCCCCAAATATCAGTTTCGTGTCTTGTAAGATGCCGCACAAAGCGGCACTCTTGAAGAAATGTATTTATCTAGCGTTGAGTACCTATGGGGAATGTGCTGTGGGTGATGATTAAGGCATATAATTTTGTTTCCCGTGGAAGACATCGCAGATAAGTTAATCTGTCTTCACAGAGTTTATTCCAACTTGCACATGCTTCTCGTGAGTAGATATTTAAGGTGGAACACAGGGCAGTCAAGTATAGGAATTCAGATCTTACTCAATGATTGCAGAGAAAGCTGGGCCCACCCCTTGGTTTCTGTTTTGAGAGCTTCATCCTGGGCCTTTGTAGTGTTCAACTCAAAGTTAGGATGAACTCTCTACAGAGCATTGTTGCTAAGTCGCTAAGCCATGTCTGACTCTTCGTGACCCCATGGATTGTAGCCTGCCAGGCTCTTCTGTCCATGGGGTTCTCAGGCAAGAATACTGGAGTGGGTTGCCATTTCTTTCTCCAGGGGATCTTCTTGGATTAGGGATCAAACCTGTGTCTCCTGCATTGTCAGGCAGATTCTTTACCACCGAGCCACCTCGGAAGCCCCATGTTTATAGTAGTTGTCAATAATTTTGTCAGCTTTGAAATGGGTTAGCTGACTTCAGCTAAACCCTGGGGTTGATCTGTTGCAGGAGGCAAGTGTAGAGAGTAGACATAGGGGATGGTGATGGATAGAGTGAGCTTTGAGATCTAAGTGTCCACTTTGCTGAGTGTGTCTGGGTCAAGGCACTTAACCCCTCAGTATGTCAGCCTATTGCTTTGTAATATGTGAATAATGGTATCTGATTCTTGTGGGTTTTGTGAGAATTAAATTAGCTGATGCATACTGAGATTTTTCTATTCAGCACTGACAATATATTGTGTTTGTTATTTACTGTTTTATATTGTGTTTTTGCCATTGAATTGCAGAGTTCATTCTTTGCAGCCATGCTTCACAGAAACACTGACCTGCAGACTTAGGAGCCTCTTCAGTGCCAAATATGATCACTCCGGTACACACAACTTTGTCACTTTCCTTATAGGACTTGACAAACATCAGTATATTTTCCCACATGTGAGCAGATTGGTGTCAGAAGTTTAGGATGATACCATGTGTGAATTCTAGGGATATATGAGACGCTCACCCTGAAATTAACAAAGGTCTGAGAATGTCTCTGGACATCTTCCCCATTGTGAAAGTTGCTCAGTCATGTCCGACTCTTTGCGACCCCATGGGCTATACAATCCATAGAATTCTCCAGGCCAGAATATTGGAGTGGGTAGCTTTTTCCTTCTCCAGGGGCTCTTCCCAACCCAGGAATCAAACCCAGGTCTCCCGCATTAAGGGCGGATTCTTTACCAGCTCAGCCACAAGGGAAGCCTTCCCCTTTGTAACGCAAGGAAATTCTCCAAAGTCTCTTCCCTCCGATGAAACATGTGACCCCTTTTTCTTCATGTTCATATTTCTCCCACTTTGCTTAGAATTGGCCTTTTTGTCATTTTCCCCAACATCTGACACTCTAGGATGTTCTCCTGGATTAATGTGGTGAGCTAAAAAGATCTCCTCATATCTGCCTCCAAAATCTTTCACTGGACCTTTGTGTTCAGTTGTGATGTGGTGAATATGGAGACGGTACCTCCCTTGTGTTGACAGTTATCATGTGATTGGTACGATGCTAAGTGCTTGAGGTCATAGTCTCTTTCATTCTCTATCATCACCATCCCTCCTGAATGGGCAGGCTTTAGTTTACCCAGGGCTTTAACCCAGGAAGTGGTGAGCTCATATTAGAACACAGACCCTACTTTAGCTCCTGTTGGGGGTGGGGGTGGCGGCAGTCACTAAAAGTCTTTCTGGAGCTCCTAGGATTAGGGGTAAGCTCAAATTTAGGCAAAGTTGACCTGGAACTTCCCCGCTAGCTTTGGAGGTGGAGTCATGAACAAGGTTTCCAGCACTACCGTGGCCTCTCCTAAAGCCGTGTCCAGAGGCCTGCATGGAATAAACCTGGGCTTTGGAGGTGGGATCCCAGAGACCATTTGCCTTCAGAACAAGTCCACGGTGGCTCACCGTTCATATTTTAAAGACCAGTGATTTCTACAGTCTGTCCTTATGCTGAAAACCATGCTGTGTTTAGCCTTTGAGATCATTTAACAGTGATTCCAGGTCTTGAGCTCCCGTTCTATATAAATGATCTGTAAACATGATGTTCCTTTGCCTTTGCCCAAAACTTCCTTCCTACTACTCCCCCACCTCACGGAGCCAGTCTTAACTATTGCTTTTCCTCTGGGTCTGGCCTTAATTGCTTCTTATTTACACCTTTTACCTTCAGCTTCCTATCTGGTACCTCTCTTCCCTGGTGTTCTTCTCTCGTGGCCTCCTTCACATTTTGTTGGAAGTGCTCATTTCCTCCTTGTCTTTCTCAGAGATCATGAGCTTCCTGGTGATGCTAAGTCTTGTGGCATCTGTTCATCCCCGTGTGCTTAGCATTTAGCACCTGCCTTGCTGCTGCTGCTGCTGCTAAGTCGCTTCAGTCGTGTCCGACTCTGTGCGACCCCATAGACGGCAGCCCACCAGGCTCCCTCGTCCTGGGATTCTCCAAGCAAGAATACTGGAGTGGGTTGCCATTTCCTTCTCCAATGCATGAAAGTGAAAAGTGAAAGTGAAGTCGCTCAGTCGTGTCCGACTCTTAGCAACCCCATGGACTGCAGCCTAGCAGGCTCCTCCATCCATGGGATTTTCCAGGCAAGAGTACTGGAGTGGGGTGCCATTGCCTTCCCCATGCACCTGTCTTGGCTTAGTCAGTATCAGTTGCCTGTTTGAATGAATTCATGTCACATTTGCACCTGAGAACCACTTCAAGGAGTGTGGAATTAAGGAACTGGCATTGTGACTTTTTATCTTTTGACCTGCGTCTTAAAAGGGTCAAATTCTGCAGTAACATACAAGCCATCATAGTGTAGTAAAAATACATTTCTTGTTGGAAGATGCCCTTCAAGGGTACACTTTGTTTCTAAGGAATGTGTGAAGGAAGTCATTGGACTAGATGTAGATAAGTTCATCAGTTTGAAATGTTCGCTTTTAAAAGACAGAAGGCATAAGGAAAGGCAAAACTCGTTTTCCTCTTCTATTTAATTTCATCACATAAAAATTATCTCAACAAATACAAGGAAGCCCAATATGTTTTTCCATTAGGCTTCTCTGTTTATTTTGTAGAATCAGCTCTATGGATGTACCTCCAGTGTTTTGTCATCTAGCATGCAATATTGTTTATTTTCATATCCTATTTTCTCTCTCCAGCAGCACATCAAGACTTTTTAAATCAACATTCAATTATCACCAAATGACTTTTCTGCCTGTTTTGGAATGATTTTAATGTGGCGGTGTTTATTTTATTAAAGAGTTTTTATATCTGCTTTGGGATAATGCAATTAAAATTTTTCCTTTTACACAATCTCTACAGAACCCTTTGCATGAGAGAATAAAGACAATAGAGAAGGAAAATGGTTTTGGTTTATTTTAAAAGGGCAGTTGAGATGTCCTCTGTTTTTAAAAGTCTTTTTTTGGCCCTCTGTCTAAAACAGCCTATCAATCAGTGGATTATATCATGCACTTAAGATTTAAAGCATCTTGATGTAGGTATCCAAAAACAAGCTTTAGTCATGGCTCAAGTTCTTTAGTTCTGCCAGCTTTATTATTGGGATCGTGATAGCCTCCTGTGGGTTTCAAAAAAAGTAAAAGACCCAACCCTTGTCCAAGGGATAGTATAATTTCATTAGAAAGAAACTACATGAAGGAGAAAAAATAGTCTTAGAAATAAAGAAGTTTTGAAATCGCCATCAGAAGCTATTAGAAAACAAGACAGCTTTTCAAAAATCTTAGTGGGCCAGTGCAGATGGGTAACACCCAACAAAGAACTAGAAGCAGCCAGAATAGTTACGATGGACATTGCCAGTTTTCTTGGATAAAGGCACTTGGAGGCTCATTTGCTCCCAGTAAGAATGGAGCTGGGGAATCCCCCTGGTGGTCCTGTGGTTAGGACTCCACACTACCACCGCAGGGGCATGGGTTCCATCCCTGGTTGGGGAACTAAGATCTGGCATAATACAGTCCAAATAAATCAGTAAATATATAATCAATCAATTAAAAATTATCATGGAGCCAGCACCCTCTACTCTGGCACGAGCCCCTCCCATTGTCTTTTCTTCTCTCTCTGAAGCCTTTTTCCCAGAATCTAATTATGAATGCACATCCTCAGCTCTGCTCCTTACTAGCTGGGCACTACTGAGCAAGTCATATAGCTTCTCTGTGCTCAGTTTCCCCGTTTTTAACATCAAGGGAAACAGAGACACTTGAGATCACTGTGGGATCAAATGAACTGTCACATTTAAATCAATTAGTTCAGCATTGGCTACACGGTAAATACTCCCAAAATCTTAGCCATGGCTATTAATAATAAATAAAAATAATCAATGACATATATTATGCAGCCATATTGTCATTGTTGTTAATATCTCTCTAATCTCATATATGTCATTGCTCAGCCCAAATGCCAGCTCATCCATTAAGCTTTCCCTCTTCACCCACTGGAATTAATTATCCTTTTGTATTTTATACTTTTTATGTATGTTTATTATAGTCCTTAATACTTGATGGATTTTGTTAGCAGTGTCCTAGAAACTTGGGACCATTTCTTATGCATCCTTTTAATCAAGCCTAACCATAGTAATTATTTGAAATTAAACAGCATTGTGGTAGAGTGAAGGATAAAAGATTGTGACCTGCATGAGTGTTTTAGATGGTTTTCAGTGCAAGACTAGGGAAGGGATAGTATTGTGAGATGAAGGCAGCTATTTCCTGAAACTCAGAAGAGTTGCTCTGGAGGCTAGCTACCTTCACTGAGCTGTGTGTTTGGATATTTGCTTAGATTTCAGCTGTTGCTTTTCAAATGATGCAAACTCGGTCCTAGGTCGAATATTCATTATGCAATTCAAGAAGAAGTTTCCCCCAGATGGAAAGTCTTGAATTATTGATGCAGTGTTTATCTCTGAGTTTACTTCCCATCACAACCAATTAAGGCTATTTGGTTTCATTAAAAATAGCATTTTCTCATTTGGGGAAACATGTTATCTGAAAGAAATTTAAGTTTACCCAGTTGGAAGCTTCAAAGCTAGTGTCAAGTTAGCCATACAGCCGTTAGCCAAGAAACAAAAAAAGGAAACATGCATTTTTCTCTTCACTAGACTGTTTTTTTTTCCTTCCCTAATTCTTTAAGATTTGAATTACATAAATCCAATCTCATTTTGTCCAGTTTTTAGATTTAAATCTCTGTAAATCAGAAATATGTAAATGGCACAGGTAAGTATATTGCATTCACCCTGAAAACTGTTTTCTGTACCATGTCAAGTGCTCTTAATATGAGTTATGATAGTTTAATACATGGAGAATGGTATCAAGTCACTTAGCACTTACCATTCTCCAGTCATTACCTTGAGTAAAATGTGTTTGGTCTTCTCTTCGTAGGTGATGATCTGTTTAACTTGTGATTCTGAGCCGCTCCCTCTCCCAAGGTCTTGCAGTATTCCATGAAAAGCCATATTGAAGCTTTAACTTCTATAATTCAGATTTTGCGTTCATTCATAGATAACCGTATTTGAGTTACACTTTGGAAGGGCCAAGAGGAGCACAGCAGTAAGGCCCAAAACTTTAGTGACCATTTGGCCAGATCGTCTCCAGGACACTGCTCCAGCTGGGCCACCAGAGGCTCAGATTTTTCATCAGGATGCAGTTGATTCCCACGGCATGCTCTGCTCCCTTGCCCTCTGCTCATGCAGTGGTTACATGAAGCAGCATCTCACCATCATGTTGTCACTGAACGCCCTAACTGTCAGCTGTGGGATGTTCCAGTTAGCTCTCCCGGCTACTCTCTTTGCACTCAACTTTCTGCAGAAGGCCAGTTATTTTAGGTAAGAATGGAAGTAGAGTAAAGCTCGAGTTGGATGATGTTGGTGATTAATATCAGGCCGTCTCCCACAAAGATTATCTAGCGGTGCCCTGTCCTTGGAGACACACATGGGATGAACCCTACAGGATTTCTTCAGTTAACCTCGCTTCCATGTGACTACCCATTTTCTCTTTCTTTAGGGTGGGTAACAGTAGTATATAAAATGGAGGAATAACAGATACCTTCTTTGTATACCTCTGAAGCCCATGCTAGTCCTCACTAACTGATCTTAGAATTCTTTCCCCTGAGTCTGATAGGATTTCCTAATCTTTATCCAAGATCAGAGCTGAGCCACCACCAAGCCATTGGCATGCTAGACTAAAACCATTTGCTACCTTCAACTAATTTAAGTCTTTCTTCCCTATGTTCAGCTTGGGGGGAACTTTCTGTCTATTATGTGCTAATTTATTTTGAAATCAGGCTTTCAGAATTCATGTATCACCTCCAATCTGAAATAGTCACATTTTCCCATGCAAAATCATTTTATGATTTCATTCATAGGAAGAATACTCAAAAAAAAGAAAACACCTTTTGGGAGGATTATCCTTCAGTTTACTGGTAGATATTTGCTATTTATCTGGTTGTTTTGACTTTTCCTTAAAGGATGTCATATGCATTGGAAAATATGCTAGTAATAACCACTTCCTTTTAGTGGTACTTACTGAGTACAAGATTGCGTGCTGAGCTAATTACAAATATTATGTCATTTAATTCTTACAAATGAGTGCTGAGTAGGCAGTATTACCACCCCATTATTACAGATGATATAAATGGGATGTGGACAGGGTAATTTGCCCATGCATATAAACCAGAGCTACAAGTAGTGCACAGAATTAGAACCCATATCTGCTGGATTTGCAAGTTTCATCTCAAAGTTAAATCAGTCTTTCTGTTTAACATGTTCGGTGTGACACAACCCCGTTTACTTCTATGTAGTTGCCCTTTTCTGAATTTGAAAGTAGCTTCTAGAGTGCAGGAGTGATTGTCATTTCTTGGTTCACAACTTCCTGTTGTTTACACAGTATCCCCGGATGTCTTGCTCACAGTTCCAGACTTGCATTAAGTTCAAGTTTTATATAAGACTTCTATAGTCCATTCAGCTGTCACCTTATGTAACATGCATTTGCCCTTGTCTTTAATGGTGGTGTCAGTGCTGAGTTCTTCAGAGATAGTACATGCCTCAGGATGGTAGGACCCCTTCGTCCCAGATGTAAATCATTCCAGCAGAGGCCTTTGAGTTCATAAATGCAGTAAGCTTTTTCTCTTTTCCTACCCTTCCTGCTCCCTCCCCTGCCTTCTTAAAACAGATTTCAGGTTTAGATTTACAGAAATACAAAAAGCCAGCATGGTTGTTTAGCACCAGTCTGCAGTTAAAACAGTGGGATGCATAACTAACTTCACTCATATTTTTTTTAGTGTGCATTAGTAACCTGACACTCCATTAATTACTATATTTCATGTTGGGAAGCTAAACTTACTTTTCATAGAAGCCTGCTGAAAGTAAGACAATTACCTCTGCAAGCCATCTAAGAGTGTTTCATATTTAATATAGCATGTTAAGAAAATCTGCTCCATGGAGAAAGGAGGGTAAATTATATCCTGATAATAAAAAGCCTGCTTTAAAAAGTAAATTTTAAAAGGAAAGAATGTGGAAATGGATGTTGCTCTGTCCCAGGAGGCAGGATCTACACAAGTCAGAAGAAAACTAGTCTGGTTCAGGTAGGTTGTTGTAACCTGCCTCTTTGGCGATTTGTGGCTTTTCTTCTACTTGGCTTTGACTCAAATGGGGTGAGGGTGGCCGGTACCAAAACAGTCTAGAGCACATCCTTATTTCTCCCGAGATACAGACTTTGTGACCTCTCAGCATAGATGAGATAGGTAGAAAGGAAATCCTTTGTCTGTCAATGGAAAACTGCAGAAGCTATTAATCACCTCTTGTAAAGTCGAGATGCAGGAAAACACTGTGATGTTATCATCAGAAAGAGCAACCTTTTATACACATTTACATCTTATTTACCTCCCAGTTTTTCTTAGTCCCTTGATCATATGTAGACTAAAAATGAATGAGACAATGTATTAAAACATTGTGACTGTCTTTAGAAGATGTTTGTGGTCCTTTATTCTTCATCTGGAATCATACAAGTTACCTGCACCACATAACTGCTGTATCATCACATTTTTATTTGCTCTGTAAAGGCGAGCATGTTCTTTTTCCCCCTCCCGCAAGGAGCAAAGTCAGAGAATATGTATAATTCAAAAATTGGTCCAGTGAAAGCACATAATTTTCATTTAATTAAGGACTGTGAATAAAGGAAGTTTGAGATAAGGTTGAACAGGTGGCCAGCTGCCTGTTTCTCTCTCTGGCCCTTTCAAAAGGGACACAATGTATAACTGAGGATTTTGTGAACTGAATGAGGAAATATTAGAAAAGGAGAAATGACTTTGACACAGATTTGAAGATGATAACCTTGAGAAAGAGTGAGTAGGTAAAGATCCTGAAAAGTATTTTCTTAAAACCAGAATCTGGGAAAAGAAAGTATTCCCATTGTTCTCCTTTTGTATCCTTCAACTAAAGCATGACTCAAACTATTTCCTGTCGATTTGAGATCTAGGTAATACAAGCTACGTGTATGCTCTCTTAAGGTTTTAACCCAGATTACGCAAGCCTTTTCTTGCTTTTGAAAACGAGTTGTGGTGTATAGTTTTTCAATTTCCAGATAAATTAATAGATATGTAGCCTTTTGACATACTGAGTAGACAAAATTTGTTCAGAAATAATTTTGAAAGTCCCAGTTTGGTAAAAATATTTTCCACTGGATGTATTTGCATGGCAGTACACATATAATGGAAGTTTACTCTGAAATGTGCTATCGCTTCCTGTAATCAAATGCGTTTTCACTTTTCGAGTGATGTGTAGGATTTTCATTGTTTCGTGCCCATTAAAATCATCAGCTGGAATGGTACAGCTCGATAAGTTGCAAAAGACGCTGAGAGGTAATTTTTGAACTTGCCTAAGTTTGGAATACCATAACATGTTGATGTGAAAGCCTTCAAGGGAAACGTACATGTAAAACATTTTGAGTTCTGCAAAACTCAGCCTGTATGATAAGTCAAAGGGAATTCCAAGCAGGCAAGAAAATTATTTCTGAGCTGTAGAGATAAATTCGGAGGAAAATTAAAATTTGTTGGTTGAAGTAAAGTGGTGTTAAAAAGTAAAAATGACCTCTGGCTCTTGCAGTTAAAATAACATGCTTAAAAATATCTTTTAAGAGGGATGATATGGGGAGGGAGGTGGGAGCAGGGTTCAAGATGGGGAACACATGTACACCCATGGCAGATTCATGCTGATGTATGGCAAAACCAATACAATATTGTAAAGTAAGTAGCCTCCAATTAAAATAAATAAATTTATATTAAAAAAATATCTTTTAAACTCCATAACAATTCATATGTGATTATATTATGAAATCCTGCTGAAGTTTTTCTGGATCATGATGATCTAAAATACTTACAGGTAGATGCAAGTTTTCGTGTACATGCATATATACATATGAACACAGAGTCAGGTTCTATGTGTTATAAACAAAATGTTATTCATGCAGTGTTATGCTTTGATTATTAAATTTACTTGCCTTTATGATGAAAAAAAAGGAACTTTCATGTGGCTCTCATATACACACACACTCTCTCTCTCTCTCTCTCTCTCTCTCTCTCTGTCTCTCACGTGCTTGTGTGCCCAGTTGTGTCCGACTGAACAGATACCGAGAGTGTCTGGCTCTGAGACTCCATGGACTATAACTCGCCAGGTTCCTCTTTCCATGCATTTTACAGGCAAGAATACTGGAGTGGGTTGCCGTGCCCTCCTCCAGGGGATCTTCCTGACCCAGAGATCCAACTCGCAGCTCCTTCCTTGGCAAGTGGACTCTTTCCCATTTGAGCCACCTGTCTGTCTATAAGAGAGAGCAGGCACCACGCTGTGTAGCTTCAGTTCCCTGATCAGGAATCAAACGCACGTCCCCTGCAGTAGGAGCATGGAGTCCTAACCATTCTATCACCATGGAACTCCCTTATGTCACTTTCTATAGAATCTCTCTCACTTCTTTCTCCCAGACCTTGAAAAACATCCAAA
Organism: Ovis canadensis; assembly: GCF_042477335.2. Taxonomy (NCBI): domain Eukaryota; kingdom Metazoa; phylum Chordata; class Mammalia; order Artiodactyla; family Bovidae; genus Ovis; species Ovis canadensis. The sequence goes on along the minus strand of NC_091263.1, from coordinate 54,045,781 downwards.
AATGGTGTTAAACTGGGGAAATATTAGAAATAATGGAAGACATGACTAAATTGACAGCAAGAAGATTGTTAAAGATGCCTGTGGATTCAAGAGTTAAGCTTGTTGAGCATTTCAGTGGACATCAGTAGTATCAAAAAAGGATAATGACTAAATATGAAAATTGTTAAAGAAAAAAAGAGATTCCTGGCGATTATCATACCAAGTGGAGTGAGTGAGACAGAGGAAAACAAATATATGATATCGCTTATATGTGGCATCTAAAAACATGACTTAGATCAATTTATTCATAAAACAGGAATTGACTCATAGACATAGAAAACAAACTTATGGTTACCAAAGGGGAAGGTGGGGAGGGATAACTTAGGAGTTTGGCTCTCGGTTCATCCACATCATTAGGACCAACTCAAATGCATTCCTTTTTATAGCTGAGTAATATTGCACTGTGTATCTGTACCACAGCTTCTTTAACCATTCATCTGTTGATGGACATCTAGGTTGCTTCCGTGTCCTAGGTCTTGTAAATAGTGCTGCAGTAAACATTGGGATACAAGTGTCTTTTTCACTTACGGTTTCCTCAGGGTATATGCCCAGTAATGTGACTGCTGAGTCATATGGTAATTTTGTTGCTAGTTTTTTAAGGAACCTGGAGCCTATTATACAAAGTGAAGTAAGTCAGAATGAGAAATACTGTATATTAACACATATATATGGATACACACACACACACACATATATATATACACATGCATATATATGGAATCTATAAAGATGATACTGATGAATTGATCTATAGGGCAGCAGTGGAGATAGAGACATAGAGAACAGACTTCAGGGAACAGTGCGGGGAGAGAGAAGGTGGGATGATTTGAGAGAGTAGCAGTGAAACATATCCATTGCCATATGTGGGAATTTGCTGTATGATGCAGGGAAGCCAAAGCTAGAGGGGTGGGATGGGGAGGGAGGTGGGAGGGCGAGGACATATGTATGCCTGTGGCTGATTCATGCTGATATATGGCAGAAACCATCACTATATTGTGAAGTAGTTATCTTCTAATTAGAAATAAAGTAAAAGACTATAAAAAAAATAGGAGTTTGGGATTAAAATTATACACTACTATATATAAAATAATCCACAAATACCTACTGTATAGCTCAGGGAACTCTGCTCAGTATTCTATAATAACTAGGCTATTACAGAATGGGAAAAGAGTGTGAAAAAGAACAGATATATGTATATGTGTAACTGAATCACTTTGCTGTACACCTAACACAACATTGTAAATCAACTATATTTCAATAATTTTTTTGAAATGGAAAAATGGCAAAACAAAGAAACCAAAAAATGGATTAAACTGTTCAGCTTCTAGCCACTCTGAGGCTTTGTGTACTAAAATAAACATATATCCTCAATAGAAAAAAAAAAGTTCAACAGGTAAAGTACAATAGAGACATGTAGAAAATAATAGAAACAGACATAGCAGGGGCTTGAGAGACAGCCCAGTGACCTTGTGTTTTTATGAAAATTGAGGGACATTCCTACTAAGTGGTTATCACCATTGTGTTAGTATTGCTTTGGTTAGGAACTACAGAATTCATTCCCATTTAGCTTAAGAAAATTATGGGGATTTAATGGCTCACTTCTCGATGGACATGAGTTTGAGTGAACTCCGGGAGTTGGTGATGGACAGCGAGGCCTGACGTGCTGCGATTCATGGGGTTGCAAAGAGTCGGACACGATTGAGCGACTGAACTGAACTGAACTGAACTGAATGGCTCACTTAACTGAAGAATCCAGAGGTGGGATTGATGTATCGCAGTGAAGACAAATGGCCACCATGAAGCTGTTCTGTGGCCTAGCTCCTCCTTTCAGGCAGGCTGACTCCTGAGGTTGCCTCCTTCAGCTCCAGCATACCCTCCTAGGTTCGCACTGAATGGGAAATCCTCTCTCAGTATTTCCTGGAAAGTTCCCGCCCCCGCTCTGCCACTGATTTTTCCTGCGTCTGAGTGGATCACATTTCCATTCCCCTAGCCTGGGTGTGTTTCTTCTAAAGATAGGGAAGAGGGGTATCCAAAGAAAGTTGGAACTTGGTTACCAGAGGCAAGGGTCACACCTCCCAGCATCTTGAAGGTAGCACTTAGAGCTACCTCCGGGCAGAACTGAGGCTCTCCTCAGGTTCCTGACTGTATCAGACTGCCATTCTTGCCATTGAGACCATTAATCCAAAACATATTTGAGTGTCATACACAAGCAAGATACAGAAAGTAGCAAGAGTATCATTGCCAAATTGGTTCCAGTTTGGATTGGAGAGGCACTGGGGCACTGATGTCCAAAGTTGTTTGCCATGGGGCTTGTCTGGCACAGCTACCCTGGACCTAGGAAATCAGAATCTCTGGCATGGGAGCCTAGAAATGTGCTATTTCAGTGAGCCTCCTGATGACACTGGTAAGCAGCCAGTTTGGAGAACTATTGTGTTAGGAAGAAGTGCTCTAAATATGAATACATGTCTCTCTAAGGGTCATTTGTGGATTATTTCTGTCATACCTGCAAACCAAGCTGGAGTTTCTCAAAGTTAGGAGTATGGAGTTCCTGATTTGGAATTAGCATGTTAGACTCTTCAGTTTCCAAGGGCCCCTGCATGCGTGCTCAGCCACTCAGTCATGTCTGACTGCAACCCCATAGACAGTAGCCTACCAGGCTCCTCTGTCAGTGGGATTTCCCAGGCAAGAATACTAGATTAAGTTGCCATTGCCTTGTCCAGTGGTTCTTCCCAACCCGGGAATCTAACCTGCATCTCCTGCATTGGCAGGTGGATTCTTTATCCCTGAGCTACCAGGCAAGGCCCTTCAAGGACTCCTACTCTACACCTATTGGAATTTCTATTCTTGAGTTCAGGAATCTGTATTTTCTTTAAGCTTCCCTGGGGAATTTGAATACATGATAAAGCTATTCCCCCAAGTGGGTTGTGCAACACTGACCCATTGAGGCTGAGAAAGAGTGTGTGTTATTTTTATTTTTGTCAGTTAAAAGAAAGCTTTACTAATATTTGATATATCCATGGCAGCTGGCACCCTCACGTGGTCTCTGTGCCAGGTGGTCACATGTCTTATGTGGCAGGTATCCAATGGAAAGAATAGGAATGCCAGAATACATGAGCATTCAATTGCTTTCACCATATTGCAATCAGTTGCGTTTTATGTATGCCTGTATAAGTGAATCTATGTGTTAATATTATGTTTGTAACTGAATCCCTACTCCCAAAATAGGCAAATGGCTTAATCAGCATGCTGTCAGCCTTCTTACAGATACAAATTAAGATCTAATCAGATCTGACATGAAAGGTATAAATTATCAAGACAGTTTGATATCTGCTTTTTTGTCCCTTATCGTTAGCCATCAACCTCAGGTGAAATATATTTTGTTAAGTATTACTAAATGGTGTGGTTGTATAATATTTTGAAATAGTGTTTGTTTCACCCTTACTGCATCCATTTTAAAAATTTCTACCTCTGTGTTTTAGAATGAGAGCATCGTGTTTAGTACAGTAATGTAAATATATAAGTTATCAGTAAACAAAAGTATTGGGAGCGCCTGCACACACAAAATTTCTATCAGTGGGCTAGGCACAGGACCTAAAAAATAGAAACCACTGCTTTGTAAAAAAGAAATAGCTAATCTTTAGAGCTCTGGCTCCCGTATCATGGTACATTTGATCAGTCTTTCATTTCCTTATTGCTTGACTTTAAAATAAACCTGCCATTTAGTATTAGATTTAAACCATAAGGAAAATAACTCCTCTGTCTTCACATGTTCATAAATTGCCTTCACTCCGTCGGATTTATTTACATATTTCTTTCCTCTATTGGTAGAACAGAGGGAGATGCCCAGAGTAGCCAGATCAGCTCATATAACACGTTAATTTTTAAAGTGTTCTTTAGATCAGAGTCTCTTAAATTCATCGGATTTTCCAATTGCAGTACCATTTGACAAATGCTGTGTTCATTTGCGTTCCCTCTGGCTTTGAAATTTTTTTTCTAAGGGTGCATCAAACTCTTGACAGATACTTGAGTGTCATTTTTCTGGGTTTAATATAGATGGTATTCATATTTATAAATGTAATTGCTCTCCAAAGGAAATCAGTAATTTGTAGGCGATTATCTGTATTTCAAACTTCACTGCCTTGCTTTTACTACATGGGAAACTTCTGTAACTGGTGCTTAATATTCTGAAGGCACGATTTGTTTGCTGTCAGAAAGATAAGCGTGACTTGAGTTTCACACCTGTGGTGTGCTCAAAAGGATGCAGTGAGCTATATTCAGGGTTCTTCACTGGCTCTCCAGAGAATGGTGTCCATTCTGAGATTTCTTCTCATTTAAATGTAAACAGAAGTCTCAACATCCCTGATACTCTCCCTCAACTGCACACTTTTAAAGGGTCTGGAGGCTCAACCTGGCTGTTAGATAATTTGGCTTCCCAGCTCTGCCAAGAAAGCTGTTCATACGGTGCTGAATTTTAAAATTTTTCTATTGTGCTATAACATACCTGTAGTCAAGCTGTCATGTAATAAGTGTGCAGCTTGGTGGATTTCGCAAAGAGTTGGACACGACTGAGCGACTGAATGAATGAAATAAAATACCCACGTAGGGTTTCCCTGGTGGCTCAGTGGTAAAGAACCTGCCTTCCAATGCAGGAGACGAGGGTTCAATGCCTGGATAGGGAAGATCCCCTGGAGGAGGAAATAGCAACCCACAGAAATCCCGTGGACAGAGGATCCTGGCAGGCTATACACTGGCAGGGTTGTGAAAGAGTCAGATACAACTTAGTGACTAAACAACCATCACCACCAGGTAACTACCATCCACAACAAGATATTAAACTTTTCCATCACTCTTAACATCTGCCGAGTGTCTCTTCCTGGTCAGTAACCTGGTCCTCACCCAGAAGGGCTCTTTCAGGAGGTTCCCTGGTGGCTCAGATGGTAAAAAATCTGCCTGCAATGCAGGAGACCTGAGCTCGATCCCTGGGTCAGAAAGATTCTCTAGAGAAAGGGAATGGCTTCCTGCTCCAGTGATTTTACCTGGAAAATTCCATGGACAGAGGAGTCTGGTGGGCTGTAGTCTATGGAGTCGCAAAGAATCAGATATGACTGAATGACTAACAGTTTAGCTTTCTGCTGACTTTGGGCCTTTCTGTCCCCTTTTTGCCTGTTCGTGACCAAAGTTAATTGCTGCTGATACCCTAGTGCTTGCTGGGTTAGAATAGTATTATTGGTACACTAAACTTCTATAGTTTCTATAGTGCTGAACCAGGGAAAAGCCCTGTCTGCCTTCAGAATCTTCTCGTGGGCTTTCAGTAGTATGGATGGTGTTCATTATTAGTTAGCTGGTAATTTGAATTGTAATTTTATCTTCTCTCTCCAGTTGTTTCTCAGTGTACATGCCACCAGCTCAGAGTAGCTTGTTAAGATATTAGTGTCTGCAAATTCATTTGTACCAATCAATCAATGTCATGAGCTTGCGGATGGTAGTGGGGGCCTCCAGGCAGAGAGATGTGGGCCAGAAGAATCTGGAAAGTTTGCCGTTCTTCTGGGTGTCTCTTGACTTCACCTGGTTACTCAGGAAGACTAAGGAGGAAGGGGCAAGGTTAAAAGCAGAGATCGAGACAGCTGCCTAGCCACTTATCTCTTTGGGACATCAGAATTTCTTCAGGTTTATGAAAATGGAACCAAAATGGGAATCCCTATTATGTTTGTCCCAGGTGGCTCACTGGTGAAGAACCCTCCTGCAATGCAGGAGATATCAGTTCAATCCCTAAGTCAGGAAGATCCCCTGGAGGAGGAAATGGCAACCCACTGCCGTATTCAAGAGCCTGAGTGAGAAGTCCTGTGGACAGAGGAGCCTGGTGTGCTGCCGTCCAAGGGGTCGCGAAGAGTTGGACAATACTGAGCATGAGCACACATGCACCCATTATGTTTGTGCCTTTTAAAGTATCACAGTTCCCAGTCTTAACAGAACTGCATTATTTTTTTAATTTTTTAAACATGTGATTACACATGATAGGGGATTCAAAGATGAAAAAGATGCGGTTTCTTACTGTTTGATTCTCAGACTGGAGAGTCATGTATTTTGCCAAATCAGTGTCTAGATGACCTTTCCAGTCTGAATTGGACACAGAAAGTCATCCCTGCCTCTGGAGTTCTGAGGGGAGGCTGGCATATTTTTTAAGATATACTTTACATAGCAGGTAACACTTAATTTGAATCTTGAAAGATAATGAGTAGAAGTTTTCCAGGTAAAATTACATCTCGAACTTTCCTGATTCTGGTTGTTCTGAATTGATACCCTCACATCATACATTGTTATTATGGTTAATATTGTGATTAAGGCCCAATTATGTTTCAGGAATTAGCGGAATTGAGTCCATGCTTTCACTGCATTGCAGAATTTAAAGCAGTAATTAATATAGGACTATTATTATAGCATTACACTTGTTTTAAAGATGACATCATACTTCTTTACATTTTGGATTAGAATTACAAAATGAATTGGGGAAAAAAAAAGATGAAGGTGCCATAGAATTGAAGCTTCACCGGTTCCAGTCATTGATGGTGGGCGTTCTAACATGAGAAGAGTTCCTGCCTGTTGAGCGTCTAACATGGGCTGGTCACTGGGCTTTGTTTGTCACATGTGCGTTTCATAGCAGCCTTAAGAACTGGATACTATTAAGTTTAATGCTACTTAACAGATACTGAAAGCTGAGACATATGCAAAGTTCCCTGTATTGGTTTTCTAGGGTTGCTTTAACAAAGTATGGGAAGTGGGTGAGCTTTAAAGATAGAGATTTGCTGTTTCTCACTTCTGGAAGCTAAAAGTTTGAGATCAAGGTGTCAGCAGGGTTTGTTCCTTCTGAGCATTTTGAAAGAGAATCCGGTCTGTGGTTCCCTGTTGGCTTCTGCCGACTTGCTGGCCATGTGTGGTATTCTGTGACTTACAAATGCATTACCCCTCTTCCCCTTCACAAGGCATTCTCCCTGTGTGTGTCTTCATGTCCAGATATTTTCCTTTTTATAAGGACACAATCATACTGGTTTGGAACCCATCCTCATGACTGCATCTTCCCTTGTTTGTGGGCAAAGACCCCTTTTCCAAATAAGGTAACATTCACAGGTAGGATTTAGCATTACAGCATCATTTTTTTTAAAGACTGTTATTTACTTGTTCAATGGCTGTGCTGGGTCATTGCAGCACACGGGCTTTCTCCAGTTGCGGCAAGCAGATGATACTCTCTAGTTTTTCGCAGGCTTCTCATTGCAGTGGTGTCTCTCATTGAGGACTGTGTGTCAGTACTTGTGGTGCGTGGGCTTAGTTGCTCTGCGGCATGTGGGATCATGAAACAGTTCCAACATGGAGTCAGAATTGGCTCTTCCTTGCGACAATCTTCGTTCCCTGGCCAGGGATCAAACCCATGTCCCCTGCATTGAAAGGCAGATTCATAACCACTGGACCCCCAGGGAAGTCCCCACAACATCTTTTCAGCCCATAGCTTTACATGAGTTCACCCAGGTAGAGTGCAGTAGAGACAGTAATCCACCTCGAGTTCACATCGGCTGTGCAGCCCGAGGCTCTGACTGCCTCATCATCATGCATTAGCCCCAGTGTTTGTACCCAAGAGCATCATGTGCTTCTTAACTCAGCAGTCAGTAGGCAAACAGCATGATGTGAACATCTTGTCCAGACATGACTGATTTGGGAATAGCCAGGGGAAGAAATGTTAGTCCAGTCATCTTGAAATTGGAAATTTTTGATCCATCTTCTATGTATGAGGAGCCTCTGAGCCATTGTCCACTGAGTCTGAATAGAACAGAGAAAGTCAGCCTTATCAGAGAAACTTACCAGACATTGTGGGCTGGATAATTCTCTTTCGCCTCATGTGCATTGTGAAGTGCATTCTAAGCCTCTACCTGGGCTTCCCAGGTCATGCAGTGGTGAGGAATCCACCTGCAGTACAGGAGATTCAGGTTCAGTCCCTAGGTTGTAAGATCTTTGGAGGAAGGAGATGGCAAATTGCTCCAGTATTCTGCCTAGGAAATCCCATGGACATTGGAGGCTGGTGGGGCATCGTCCAAGGGATTGCAAAGAGTTGAACACAACTTAGTGACTCAGCAACAACGCAAGCCTGCACCTATGACAGGTCAGTAGCACCCGAGCCACAGTGTGTCAGTCTGAAATATCTGCAGACATTGCCAAGTGTCCCCGGGAGAGCAGCATCACCCCTATTTGAGAATCAGTAGTCTACAAAGAGAGGAGTAGCATTATGGATAAATGACGCTGGCCTGGCACTTGCTGTGTCGTGCCTAGAATTCATCTTTATTTAAAGTGGTCGCTGGTGGAGAGCGTAGGGAAGCCAGCTGTTTTTGCTCAATTTACTCAATGGTCTGTGCTGTCCATGGACATGAGAAGGAAGACGACAGGCAGGATGGAGAGTTGAAGACCCAGTGCACATTGAACATGCTCACTGAACAATATGATGATTTTTCAAGCAAGCAGGTCATTTTGGAATAAATTTAAGATTAAAAAATAAGGGTCTTTCCTCTGAACACAAGGGGTTATCCACATTTTTAGAAAAATGCAAATGATTCTGATGGCAGGCCTGAAGTAAATGTTTTTTCCTTACTATTTTGGGAGATATTTGCAATTAAGATCAGGGTTTTGATGGGCCTTCTGTCTTAGAGGGAGGGATAGTAAACCCTGGTCATACCTACAAGACAGTTTGTGAGTTTTTTTCTGCATATTTATGGTAAGAAGCCACAGCTGTTCTCAGCTGAACACAGGAGTGTTCTTTGGAAATTCTGACTTAAGGTTCATCTCTTCCTTCACCCTCCCATTTCCTCTGTTTTCTCCTGTTCAAGAAGATGGAGAGGCTTCTCGGGTGGCTCAGCGGTAAGGAGTCTGCCTGCTAGTGCGGGAGGCATGGATTCGTTCTCTGATGTGGGAAGATCCCACATGCCCCACGTGGGGCAAATAAGCCCACGTGCCACAGCTATGGAGCCTGTGCCCTAGAGCCCAGACGCTGCGACTGCTGAAGCCTGCGTGCCCTAGAACACATGGTCTTCAACAAGAGAAGCCACTGCGGTGAAGCCTGCAGACTGGAACGAGAGAGTAGCCCCTGCTCACTGCAACTAGAGAAGGTCCCGCACAGCAGCAAAGACCCAGCATAGCCAATAAATAAATAAAATTATTTTTTAAAAGAAGAGGAAGATGGAGAACTATAACTCTTCTTTTAGGAGAAATGCTTCTTTGTGGGTTGCTTTGCCAGGGTACCCAGAGAACCCTGTTTCCCAAGATGTGTTGGGGTATCTACACCCCAGGGTGTTGCCAGGCCCCCACATCTATCGGTGTGTTTTCTCTCGTCCCCCAACTGTTAACATGGTTGTGTACACTGGTAACAGTTCACAAAACTGGAAAAGGAGCTCAGAGCTTCACTGCCAGGAAAGCCAATTCACAAAGATAACTGTGCCAGAGCAGGGCCCAAAGAGGTTCACAGCTCCGAGAGCCCCCAGTGCTGATGGCCTGGAAGCCCAGTAGAATGGCTCTATAGAAGGCAGAAATCCATCTGCTGTGCAGTTAATGTTCCAAAAAGGTAATGCCCAAGAGCTCCAGATGGGTGTTTACATGCTGTTTAAGACTCAGAAAATTCAGAGAGCTGTATGTTCTACACCATCCTGTGCTTGCAGACTGAGAACAAAAAACGGTATTTCCATGCAGCACAAATAGACAATCATGGGGAGGAATCCGTGGGTAGGAATCATTGAGCCAGCATGTTAAAAATACTTGAGGTGTAGGTGTTTGAAGAAATAACAGAGCCCAATATTCCAACCTTTAGACAAGGACATGTGCTGTATTAAGGTGGAATACAGTGGGCTTCCCACGTGGCGCAGGGGTAAAGAATCCCCCTGCCATTGTAGGTTCGATCCATGTGCTCAGAAGATCCCATGGAGACGGAAATGGCAACCCACTCCAGTATTCTTGCCTGGAGAATCTTCTGGACAGAGGAGCCTGGTGGGAGGTAGTCCATAGGGGTTGCAAAAGTGTCAGACATGACTTACTGACTAAACAACGGTGCTGTGAGTAAAAATATACCCGTCTACCAGTGACCCCTTTAAATATAAAAATGCATGTGTGAATGTATTTCCCTGAGCATGCAAATCCCTATGGACCCAGCCTTTAGAAACAGGATGGAAGATTCTGTTTACCTAGCCATGTTTCTTTAATGTGGGGTGTCTGGTACAACTCCATCCCTAACCTCTACTTAGGAACTGTGGAAGCAAGCTAAGTTACCTTACAGTGAAGAGACCTTGACGACCGATGACATTTGGATGGATGTTCAGTTTATTTGGGTCTGTTCTTGAATTCCGAATCCTTCCCCTCTCCCCGATTTTGTTAGTGTCCAGAGTCCTCTGACCGCTGCTGGTTCTTGTTCTTGGCTTATGTGTGTGGCCCTGGGTAGTTTCTGTACCAAGTAGGTGAAGACTGGGCTTGTGCTGGGCTGCAGTGCATGCCTAGCTGCTGATGGTTAGCATGACTCTACTAGGCAGTAAGGACCAGGGTGGATTCAGGGTGCTCACAGCATCTCACAGATTGGACAGAACTTGAATTGGAAGCAAAGCAGTTGTTGAGACAAAGTACATCCGTGCTCCCTGAAGAAAGAAAATAGAGCCCTGGTGATCAGAGCTGATTCAAGTTGAGATCTTCCAGTGAGGCTTTTTGCTGTTGGGTGTGCTCTGTGCTGTGCCCGTGAGTGGTCATCACACCAGGAAGAGTCAAGGGCTGCAGAGTAGAACCGCCTTTGATGGGCTGAAGTGAATAGTCCTCCAGCATCTGATGGGTCCCATGGGGCACATCCCAGGTGTCTGATCTCTTGGGGAGCAGCAAGGCTGGGTTCGCAACTGCTCACCAGCTGTTCCTGGAAGCAGTTTCTACACTTTTCTGCGTCTCCCCTTTCCTGTCTCTAAAATGAGGACAGCAGCAGCACCTCCCTGTTGGAGTTGTCATGACAGAAAAAGTTCCCCAGTTTTTGTAAAGCACATGGCCCAGTGGCTGTTTCATAAGTGCAGCACACAAAAGTATGGATGATGACTCTGAGATGTGGAGTGTCTCACATCCCTGTTTCTTAGGACTTCCCCCCCATCTACCTCCTAGCAATCATCTTGAAAATAACTCAAAAGGGTGCCTCTAAAGGCTCCAAACACTCTTACAAACCCCCATCATCCATAAAAAAAAGCCAGGGAACGAGAACTCACTGATCTCCCAGCTGTCACCCTTGTAAGAATGTGGACTGAAGCCTGGTGGCGAAGAGAGGACTTGCTTTAAAGCATCATAGAATCTCTTGTTTAAAATGAGCTGAAAAGCCATCTGGTTAGAAGAATGAATTTCTCTCTGCTAGTGGATGTCAGGAGATGGTTACTTTTGTTTGAGGGTAGTGACCAGATGGAAACACATGGGGCTTCTTGGGTCCAGAAGTGTTGCATGAGTGCTCACTCTGAAACTTCACCAAGGTTACTTAACAAGTGCATTTACTCTGGGCAGTGTTCTGTATGAATGTCAATACTTGGTAAAATTTGATGCATCTTGTCCTCTCTCTGTTGTTTGATTCTTGTTTAAGTCTTTGTTGTTGCTGTTTTTTGTTTACTAAATACTTACAAAAGAAAGTTTTCTCTTTGAAATGATCTTTAAGCAGTACTGAACATATGAAGTAAAAATGGAATCCATTCTGTCATCCCCATCTCTGCATTTTTAGTTCTCAGAGGTAACCATAGTTGTGCTTCTTATAGATTGTTCCAGTGTTTTCTTCTTCCTCACTGTTGGTATTTCTGTGTTTTTTCCCTTTACTTGAACAATCAGATGATTTTGTACATAGTGTTCCGTAACTTCAGTGTTTGACTTAATGGTATATCCATGGGCATCTTTGCATGTCAGATATAGAATGAGCATCATTCTTTTTAAGAGCTGCATAATATTCCACAGTTTGCTCCCAATTTATTGAGTCCTTTTCTCATGGATTGACAATGAATGTATCTACATTTTTTAATAGAAGAATAGTTGCTTTACAGGGTTGTGTTTCTGCTATTCAGTGAAGGGAATCGGCTGTATGTACACATGCATCTGCTCCCTTTTGGACCTTCCTCCCTCCCCACCACTCTAGGTCCTCGCCGGGCTGAGCTGCCTGTGCTACAGAGCAGCTTCCCAGTGCCTGCTGCACACACGATGGTGACTGTATGTCAGTGCTGACCTCACAGCTCGTCCTCCCTTCCCTTCTCCCCCGTGTCCAACGCCTGTTCTCTATTCCTGCCCTGCAGACATGCTCATCTGTACCATCTTGCTAAATTCCATCCATATGCATTAATATACAGTATTTGTTTTTCCCTCTCTTACTTTCTTTACCTTGTGTGACAGACTCTCAGTCCATCCACATCTCTATGAATGACCCAATTTCATTCTGTTTAAATTGAGTAATATTCTAGTTCAGTTCAGTCACTCATTCATGTCTCACTGTTTGCGACCCCATGAATTGCAGCACACCAGGCCTCCCTGTCCGTCACTAACTCCTGGAGTTCACCCAAACTCATGTCCATCGAGTCGGTGATGCCATCCAGCCATCTCATCCTCTGTCGTCCCCTTCTCCTCCTGCCCCCAACCCATCCCAGCATCAGAGTCTTTTCCGATGAGTCAACTCTTTGCAGGAGGTGGTCAAAGTACTGGAGTTTCAGCCTCAGCATCAGTCCTTCTAATGAACACCCAGGACTGATCTCCTTTAGGATGGACTAGTTGGATCTCCTTGCAGTCCAAGGGACTCTCAAGAGTCTTCTCCAACACCACAGTTCAAAAGCATCAATTCTTCGGCACTCAGCTTTCTTCACAGTCCAACTCTCACACCCATACATGACCACAGGAAAAACCGTAGCCTTGACTAGACGGACCTTTGTTGGCAAAGTAATCTCTCTGCTTTTGAATATGCTATCTAGGTTGGTCATAACTTTCCTTCCAAGAAGTAAGCATCTTTTAATTTCATGGCTGCAACCACCATCTGCAGTGATTTTGGAGCCCCCAAAAATAAAGTCTGACACTGTTTCCACTGTTTCCCCATCTATTTCCCATGAAGTGATGGAACCAGATGCCATGATCTTCGTCTTCTGAATATTGAGCTTTAAGCCAACTTTTTCACTCTCCTCTTTCAAGAGGCTTTTTAGTTCCTCTTCACTTTCTGCCATAAGGGTGGTATCATCTGCATATCTGAGGTTATTGATATTTCTCCCAGCAGTCTGGATTCCAGCTTGTGCTTCTTCCAGCCCAGCATTTCTCATGATGTACTCTGCATATAAGTTACATATGCAGGGTGACAATATACAGCCTTGACATATTCCTTTTCCTATTTGAAACCAGTCTGTTGTTCCATATCCAGTCCTAACTGTTGCTTCCTGACCTGCATATAAGTTTCTCAAGAGGCAGGTCAGGTGGTCTGGTATTCCCATCTCTTTCAGAATTTTTCACAGTTTATTGTGATCCACACAGTCAAAGGCTTTGGCATAGTTAATGAAGCAGAAATAGATGGTTTTCTGGAACTCTCTTCCTTTTTCCATGATCCAGCAGATTGTTGGCAATTTGATGTCTGGTTTCTCTGCCTTTTCTAAAACCAGCTTGAACATCTGGAAGTTCATGATTCACGTATTGCTGAAGCCTGGCTTGGAGAATTTTGAGCATTACTTTACTAGCGCGTGCTGCTGCTGCTGCTAAGTCACTTCAGTTGTGTCCGATTCTGTGTGACCCCATAGACGGCAGCCCACCAGGCTCCCCCCACTGTCCCTGGGATTCTCCAGGCAAGAACACTGGAGTGGGTTGCCATTCCTTCTCCAGTGTATGAAAGTGAAAAGTGAAAGGGAAGTCACTCAGTCATGTCTGACTCTTCGCAACCCCATGGACCGCAGCCTACCAGGCTCCTCTGTCCATGGGATTTTCCAGGCAAGAGTACTGGAGTGGGGTGCCATCGCCTTCTCTGACTAGTGTGTGAGATGAGTGCAATTGTGCGGTAGTTTGAGCATCCTTTGGCATTGCCTTTCTTTGGGATTGGAATGAAAACTGACCTTTTCCAGTCCTGTGGCCACTGCTGAGTTTTCCAAATTTGGGGGCATATTGAGTGCAGCACTTTCAAGCATCGTCTTTTAGGATTTGAAATAGCTCAACTGGAATTCCATCACCTCCACTAGCTTTGTTCGTAGTGATGCTTTCTAAGGCCCACTTGACTTCACATTCCAGGATGTCTGGCTCTAGGTGAGTGATCACACCGTCGTGATTATCTTGGTCATGAAGATCTTTTTTGTACAGTTCTTCTATGTATTCTTGCCACCTCTTCTTAATATCTTCTGCTTCTGTTAGGTCTGTACCATTTCTGTCCTTTATCGAGCCCATCCTTGCATGAAATGTTCCCTTGGTATGTCTAATTTTCTTGACGAGATCTCTAGTCTTTCCCATTCTGTTGTTTTCCTCTATTTCTTTGCAGTGATTGCTGAGGAAGGCTTTCTTATCTCTCCTTGCTATTCTTTGGAACTCTGCATTCAGATGCTTATATCTTTCCTTTTCTCCTTTGCTTTTCGCTTCTCTTCTTTTCACAGCTATTTGTAAGGCCTCCCCAGACAGCCATTTTGCTTTTTGCATTTCTTTTCCATAGGGATGGTCTTGATCTCTGTCTCCTGTACAATGTCACGAACCTCAGTCCATAGTTCATCAGGCACTCTATCTATCAGATCTAGTCCCTTAAATCTATTTCTCACTTCCACTGTATATATATGCCCCATATCTTCTTTATCTGTTCATTTGTCAGTGGGCATCTAGGTTACTTCCATGTCCTTGCTCGTATAAATAGTGCGGCAGTGACCACCGGGGTACATGTGTCTGTGTGAATTATGGTTTTCTCAGGGTATACGCCCAGTAGTGGGATTGCCAGGCCATATGACAGTCCCATTTTTAATTTTTTAAGAAACCTCCATACTGTTCTTCATAGCAGTTGTACCAATTTATATACCCACCAACAGTGCAAAGGGCTTCCCTTTTCGCTACATCCTCTCCAGCATTCACTGCTTGTAGATTTTTTTGCTGATAATCATTCTTACTGGTGTGAGGTGAAACCTCATTGTAGTTTTGGTTTGCATTTCTCTAATAATGAATGGTGTTGAACATCTTTTCATGTTTTTGTTGGCCATCTTTACGGTGTCTTTGGAGAAATGTCTTATGTCTTATTTGCCACCCATTTTTTTGATTGCCTTGTTTGTTTTTTTGATGTTGAGCTGCATGAGCTGTTTGTATATTTTGGAGATACATATTTTTGTCCATCTCTGTCAATTGCTTTGTTTGCAGATATTTTTTTTCCATTCTGAGGGTTGTCTTTTCTTCTTGTTTATGGTTTCCTTTGCTGTGCAGAAGCTTTTCAATTTAATTGGGTCCCATTTGGTTATTTTTGTTTTTATTTTCAGTACTGTAGGAGATGGGTCAAAAAAGATCTTCCTGTGTGTTATGTCAAAGAATGTTTTTCTTATGTTCCCCTCTAAGAGTTTTATAGTGTCCTATCCTAGCTTTAGGTCTTTGATCCAGTTTGAGTTTATTTTTGTGTATGGTATTAGGTAGTATTCTAATTTTTTTCTTTTACATGTAGCTGTCCAGTTTTCCGAGCACCAAGTATTTTGCTGTTATCAATCAGGCTTCGTGAACTCCATGAATCTCCCTAGTAACATACACAACACTGCTTGAATCCCAACTAAGACAGCCAATTTTTAGCTCCTTTTGATTTTAAAGTACCTTCTTCATTAAGATTTTGGGGTGGAATTCTGTGGGGAAGAGTCTCTTTGGTGGCTGAATCTCAGATGTGGAGATAATGAATAAAGCTTCCTGGATAGACTGCTGGGTGTGTTCACTGTTACATTATGTATTATAAATTCAAGACAAGTGAAACAAGCATTGAGGCATGGTTACACTTAATGTATACTGTCTCTGGATGTGTTCTGGTGTTAGCTCATCAGAGTGGGGCCTGAATGGAGCCAATCAATAACATGATTATTGACTGACACTATCTCCTGTAGACTCGTGGCTTCTTCAAGACATAGCTTTGATATTTTGTTGTTTTTGTCCCATCCTTTAAACTCTGTCTTTATTCCAAATTATGAACAGTTCCCTGCAGAGATGTAGCTATCAGAATCTCAAGATGTTCTCATTAATGGGGTTATTAACCCCCTTGCAAACCAGCAAGACATTCCCTGGCTTGGACTCAAAACCTGGAAAACATTGCCTGGCTTTTTCTTAATATTGAGGTAACTAGTTGACTGCCTGAACGTGCTAATTTCTTTTTTCCTTTACAATGCAGTACCTGATAAAATGTCCGGATAGAGGAACCGATTGTTATTTGATAAAACAAGTTTCTTAGAATATTAATGTTAGCATCTAGTTGGCGATATATAGGTGTTCACAGTAATAGTCTTCGACTTTGCTCTTATGTTTGAAACTTCTTCATAAAAATATATTGGGAGGGGGAAGGAGTATGGAACAGAATGGGAAATGAGAAACTGTAATCAATAGAGGTCTTGGCTCTAAAATCATACAGTCATTGAACTTAGTAATAGCGAGCTGAACAGAGACATGTATTTTTTAAAAGGATTTTCATGTAATAATTATCATAGCCATAGTAATAATGAGGAAGAAGATATTAATATCATCCATAGGTTTTGTGGTATTTAATCCTAACATCAAACCTGTACACTTACCGTCAGTCATCAAACCTCTTTTTAAGTCATCATTGTTGAAATTAATAACATCGTATCAGCTGTTCATATTTAGAAACTGGGATCTAGAGAATATTAAGCGATTTGCCTCCGATTTTAACACAAGACGAGGCAGAGCTTGAACTGGAACTTAGATGTTCTAGTCATATGTGTGTTACTCCATCATATGTTTGCTCTGATTATAAGATTTTGAAATTCAAAATCATACTCTGGGGACTTCGCGGAAAGGAGGATCATTCAGCAAGAATATCATGAATGACGATCAAAGCACTGTTGGTGGCAGAGCTCTGTCCTCATTACCACTGAGGCCTTCAACCGTTTCCTAAAAGCTTCTCCCTAAATCACTGCTCTCAGGTTGTACTCAGTCCATCAGCAGAGCCAGTGCTTTGCCCAGCTTTGGGCAGCCTTGCTTTCCTCCTTAATTTGCTGGTGTTTTCCTGACCAAATACACAGTCTGTGAGCATTAGTACTTTGTGTTTACTAGGTGTGCACACTGTAATTTTATGGCCAGGTAGGTGGGAAACTATTAGTCTAAATAAATATACTTTTCAACAGAGCAGCTGTGTTAAGTGAATTGAATAGTCTTTGTAGGTCAGAAACAGTAGCTCTATCTTTTTTTCCCTCCCCCCCACCCCTCCTTCCTCCTTTGGAGTGTTACTGAACTTGAATCGTGTTTCACTGCAGGCAGAAATAAATGAAGAGTGGATAGTGTCAGAGTGAAGTCAGGAATAGAGCAGGATCATAGCCTGTGTGACGCTGTGCTCTCTGTCGCTAGGAGCTGATGGATTCATTCCTTTGGAGCTCTTTGCTGATAACGCACGTTTTCTGAGTTTGGTCCCCCAAATGAATCCATTAGCTTCACCTTCCCCCTCTGCAGTAGTGATGGGGATTTTGATTTTGTTCTTTTATTTTTCGATTTTTCCCTTTCCTTTCCCTCATTTTAAGGAACCCCTCCTCCCCCCGCAACACAGAGAAAGTATTATATAGAAACAGCAAGTGTTTTAAATCATTGGAATAGAGCAAACTACCTTCCTTGGCCCCAAACCAATCCAAGTCCCCTCTCTAGAGAAAACCACTGTTATTAGTTGGTGTTACTTTCCAGAGCCTTTTCTTTCCTTCCTTTTGTATATCTGTGCAGATGCTTTTTGTTATTGTTCAGTTGCTAAGTTGTGTCAGACTCTTTGTGACCCCGTGGACTACAGCACGCCAGGATTCCCTCGCCTTCACCATCTCCCAGAGCTTGCTCAAACTCACGTCCATTGAGTCAGTGATGCCATCCAACCATCTCATCTTCTGTTGTCCCCTTCTCCTCCTGCCTTCAATCTTTCCCTGCATCAGGGTCTTTTCCTGTGAGTCAGCTCCTCGCATCAAGTATCCAAAGTATTGGAGCTTCAGCATCAGTCCTTCCAGTGAATATTCAGGGTTGATTGCCTTTAGGATTCACTGATGCAGATAGATACACAACAAATATTTTGTTGTGGTTGTTTTTAAAAATCAAATGTGTATATACCCTGCATCTTGACTTTCTTCATTACTAATACATCTTCAAGAAGTTTAAATGTCAGTGCCTACTTGCGAATTTCTTTTCTCCACCCCATTGTTTATCTTATCAGTTCTTCTATTTATAATGCATGTGAATTTTTTTCCCCAATGTATATGGGACAGATATTTGTACTTGTCTGTCTGTCTTTGTATTTGCTACACTTCTGGCAAATCTTAAATTTTCTTAGTCAAGAGCCTCCTCAAATCATAAAAAAGGAAAATCATTAGAAAAAAATGAATTAAGATTCTCATTTTTACTGATTATCAGGAAAATTAAAAAATGAAAACAGGAATGTTCACCCAATGTGTAAAAAAATAAGGATCCACCAATCCAGTGTTACCAGTGGTTTAGGGAGATGGTATTCTTTTCCATTACTGCTAGAATATAAAAGATGTGTACCCTTTTCAGGGGAAAATTTGAACCACTTCTAGGGATCTGTCTTATAGAAAGGATTTTGTGCTCATAGAAGCATATTTACATATTTTTTATCAGTGATTTTTACCCTTTCTGGCTTGTAGAACCTGTGAAGATTTTGATGAAAGCCATTGACCACGTGGCAATCAGGACTGAAAATGTGGTAATAGGTATAACCATAAGAGTTTATCTGATGAAAAGAGGTAGACAGTGTCCGGTGCACACACATACAACCCTTGGCAGTATTCCGAGGGATGTGCAGAACCCCAGTTTATAGCTTCATAAATTGGTGCCCCCGCCACCAGTTATCTACCCAAAGCTGTTGTCTATAAGGGAGACTTAAAAATCAGAAAGAGTTTAAATAGAGCAAGGCAGTGCATGTCCTCCTATGCAAGAAATAACCGCCTTACATTTATTTATTCCACAGTCATTTAATGAGTAACTACTGCGTGCTTGGTCCTGGAGCCAGTACTGCCCAGTGGGAGAGGTCCCAACACATCGGACCTGGGAGAGTCCATTATAAGGACACCTCATGTCCTGTGCTCAGGCGCTCAGTCATGTCTGACTCTTTGTGGCCCCGTGGACTGTAGCCTGCCAGGCTCCTCTTGTCCATGGGACTCTCCAGGCAAGAATACTGGAGTGGGTTACCATCCCCTCCTCCAGGGGATCTTCCCAGCCCAGCGATCAAACTCGGGACTCTTAAGTCTCCTGCATTGGCAGATGGATCCTTCACCACTAGCGCCACCCTTCACTAAAATTAAACAGAAGATCTGAGTCGCAGAGAGCTGTTTTAAGGAGCAGATGTTTTAGTTCGATTGACCCAGCTAATCTAAAAGAATGCCTCCTATGGAGATTTCCCTTAGAACATAAGAGGGTGAGGTTTTGATTTATAGAAGTCTAAAAAGCTTTGGAAAGCATTCATATTGTCTCGCATGTCCTTCCTCAGACATGTTTTGCATAAACCTGTTTCTTAGGGAGAGCTTAATTTGGCAACATTTAGCTGCAAAGGGCAAAATGCAGTTTTCTGGGTAAAAGTGCACAGCTTCTCTTTATGTAGAAGCTTTCTGGCAGACTTTTCGCTGGGAGAAAGGGAGGAAAACAACTAACTCTATACCTGTGTTAATGTTATTTAGCTTGATTGCAAATTCATGGCGTCATCATTTCCCCAGAACCTATTGGGGGGTAGAAAGTACAATATCAGAAATGAGGACAGAACCGTAATGGGAATTCTGGGTGAGTCAGTAACAAATAAACTGTATTTCAGGTTTCTTGTATTTCAAAATGGGAGACGTATTGCCGATTCCTCGTTGGTTTTGAATGATTTATAACCTTTTATTTGTGGTTGAGTGTTGCAGTCTATGTTGTCATGGAAATTCTATTGAATTTATAGGTCCATTTATCCAAAATGATTTTCCAGACTTCATTTCATGGTGAATCATGTGGCTGTTATTCCCAAGTACAAAGCAATTTCTAAAAAGTTTCACATTACAAAGAGCACAAACACTGAGGTGGTTATTTTCCTGTTTTTGAAATACAAATGAGTTCCAGATGCACCTAGGGCTCCCCACCCCCTCCACTGTGTCCAGGGCGTTAAGCTCCACTGCATTTCAGAACCAGGCTTAGGTACAAAATAGAAAGCAAGGATAGGTTGTTTTAATAGAAAAGAAGGTTATTACAGTCACTGCAGTAAGTGAAAGAGGTCTTAAGTTACTGGTTTATGGGTAAGGGCAAGACCCTGGAAGCTTTGAGCCCCATTACATCAGACTTGTTCCTCCTCCCTGTAAGTTCAGTAGTAGGAAAGACAAAGAAAATCAAAGAGCTTTCCCATAGTCGTTGACTAGACTTCCTGTGGCAGAGGGTGTAGACATGATTTGTGCACGTCAGCACCATTGACATTTTAGGCTAGATAATTAGTTGCTTTGGTGAGGGGTATCCTATGCATTGTAGGGTGTTTAGAAACTTCGCTGGCCTCTACCCAGTATATGCCAGCAGTAGCATCTGAACCCAAGTGACACCAACCACAGATGACATTGACAGATGTCCCCGGGGGTCCAGAAATCAGCCTGTTTGGGAATACTACCCTAGAAGCTTTGTACCAAGATCCTAGCAATAGCTAATAGGTCGTGTTCATGGCTTATGGGAATTCTGTCAGGATGATCTACCAAGAGGATTTTTAAAGTTTGGGCTCTGCGTTTGAATCCTGGCTTTATTTCTTCACAGAGAAGACATAATATCTCAGCCTGAATTTCCTTTTGTTAAAAATGGGGAGAATAATACTACTTTCCCTGGTGGCTCAGCTGGTAAAGAATCCACCTGCAATGTTGGAGACATGGGTTCTATCCCAGGGTTGGAAAGAACCCCTGGAGAAAGGAAAGGCTACCCAGTCCAGTATTCTGGCCTGGAGAATTCCATGGACTGTATGTATAGTCCATGGATTCGCAAAGAGTCAGATATGACTGAGCAACTTTCACTCACTCACTCACCCTCCATATATGCCAAAGATTGAAGGGATGAATTCATGTCAAGTATTGTAAAGAGTTGGATACGATACGTTTAAGTAGCCCTCCGCTGCTGCCTCTTGGCTTCATTCTGCAGCGTCTCCCTCAAGAGGAAGGGTGGAAAGAAGCAGAGCTGGGCCCATGTCACTGTTATTTGGTCCTAGGCAGGTGTGATTCTGCACACACTTCCAGTCATCCACCCTAATTTGCTCTTTGAAGCAAATCAGTTCTCTGCGGCCATACCCTCCTGTTGAAATCAGCCTCTGTTGCATGGAATGGGTACAGAACAGGGAAACAACGTCACCCTGCTCCTTTATTATAGGAGGAGACTATATTTTGTTTATCCCAGTTGGAAAATTACAGCTATTTCACTAATTTTATTTCTTTTTCTTTCTTTAAAATGGACCACTTTTTTGAAATCTTTATTGAATTCATTACAGTATTACTTCTGTTTTATGTTTTTGTTTTTTTGGCCGCAAGGTTTGTGGGATCTTAGCTTCTGAACCAGGGATCAGTCCTGCACCCCTGCATTGGAAGGTGAAGTCTTAACCACTGGAACCCCCAGGGAGGTCCCTAATTTTATTTCTTTATTATTGAAATATTTATATATAGAGAGAAATTCGCAGATGATCAGTGTGCGGCTGAATGAATTTTCACGCTCTTGGAACCAGGCCCCAGATCAAGAAAAAGCACTTTCTCATCGACTTCTCCCCAGGACCCCTCTTCTAGTTACCATCCACCGGGTGTTGGCTTGTAACTGCAAGAGTTCTTCCTGATTTTGTACTTCATTGTAGCAGGATCACAGAGTATATCCTTTCTGTTAAAAGAAAAAAAAATCGGGTTTGTCTCCGCATGGTTTGCATTGGTGAGGTGCGTTCATATTCTTACGTGCCATTGTTGTGTGTTCTATTAGGTAGTCCATTATTGGCTGGCATCTGGGTAATGCCCAATTTGGGGTTATTGAAAACAACCCGTGCACTAACATATTTGGGTTTTTCCCTTTCCTTTTTCCCCCCATTAGCTAATTTTTAAAGACAAACGATTCATTAGGGGGCCTATTATATGTCAGCTATTGTAGGAAGCACTTTACTTACTTTATTTAATCCTCAATGTAGCCCAGTGACTTGTTTCTGAGCGTCAGTTTCCTGCTAAGCTGCTAAGATTCAGAGAGGGTGACTAACGTCATCTGGGTCACACAGCTAGAAAATGGGAGAGCTTCAACTTTCTGGAGTCCGTGATAAGATCGGGACCAACTGTAGCCAGATGCTTAACCTCCCTCATTTGTGTCCAAACTTAACGTTGAACTTTTAAGAAATAGCTCAAGAATCACACGTAGTAAATCCTTCGCTGATGGAAGCAAGAGGCTGAGTTTTTCCCTACCAGGAAACAGCTGAAAAAGTTAAATGTTTATTTGACTAATCAGATGCAGAAATTAAAAAAAAAAAAACTAATAAAGACACAATGGCATAAACAAGTTAAACACAAGAGACTTTTGAAAGGGATTCCTTGATACCCAATTGCATAGGAGTCATGCCGCTACGGTACACGTGGGGTTCTTCTCCAAATATTTGGATTCCTGCTGTTCATAGTTGAAGATAATTCCATATAACAGGGCAGGGGGAAAAAGGGAAATAATTAAGGATTGGTGCATTCCATGGTTAATGATATTTTATAAAGCAAATGCTTCAGAATGTTTATTTAAATGCTGCCTTGCCTGTAAGGATGTTGAATGCCATCTATTCTTTGGGTCAGGTTTCTTCTAAAAATATTCTTGGAATGAAGGCTGTGTGAAGCCCCCACACAGGTTTCTTTGCTACACCTTGTGGCATGACTCATTGGGATTGTTGGCTGGTCGGTGGAAACAATTTATTTTCACCTTAATTTGCATCTCTTTCCTGGTCTAAAGAAAAGTAATAAAGATACATAGTAATAAAAACTGAGGGCTATGGAGTTTCTTCTTACTTTTTCCAAGCATGGGAGTAGTGTTTCTCTATGACAACCATCCCATGAGGGAAGTATTACCTCTGTTTGACAGAAGGGGACACTGAGCCTGAGAAACCTCAGGCGTCTTCTGTATACAAATCAGGACTGATTCTGTGGCCCATGTCATCTGGTCTTCATTTTATATCACCCAGTTGTGTTGCCTGTCAGTTTCACGGATGTTTTTCTGTAGGTTGCAAGAGTGTGAACTGGGTTGTTAACAGGGCCTACATTCTCCAGGGGAGAACCTTTTTAGAAAGAGACGAATGAAGAGGATAAAGCTCAGAGCTCACAGAAACTCAGAAAGGAATGAAGTTACAGAACAGTTTTATAAGGTGAAGCAGAGAGACATATAGATATGTCCGGATACATTTTGCTTAAGATTAGTAGTAACATTTAGGGTTGCATTAGTGAGAGTTCGCCAGAGAAGTGAGACCAATATGAGAGAGACAGACTGAGCTTTTAAAGAAGTGCTTGTGCCTCAGTTGTGGAGTTGGGCAAGTATGAAATATGCAGAGCAGGCTGGAAATTTCAGCCTTGATGAAGAGTTGTGTTGAAGAGCTGATGTTGCAGGCTGAAGAGTGAAGGCTGGAAACTCAGGCAGAATTTCTCTGTGGCATTTTGGAGGCAGAATTCCTACCTCTTCCTCCAGCTTTCAAATGATTGGATGTGGCTCCCACAGTATGGAGAGTCTGGTGATATAAACAGTAATCACATTTAAAACAATACCTTCAGCCCTGGGATTTCTTTGGAAGGAATGATGCTAAAGTTGAAACTCCAGTCCTTTGGCCACCTCATGCGAAGAGTTGACTCATTGGAAAAGACTCTGAGGCTGGGAGGGATTGGGGGCAGGAGGAGAAGGGGACGACAGAGGATGAGATGGCTGGATGGCATCACTGACTCGATGGACATGAGTCTGAGTGAACTCCGGGAGATGGTGATAGACAGGGAGGCCTGGCGTGCTGTGATTCATGGGGTCGCAAAGAGTCGGACACGACTGAGCGACTGAACTGAACTGAGCTTCACAGCAACACGTGGAATACTGTTGGACCAAACAAGTGGGCAGCATAGCCAGGGCAAAGTCGACCCATTAAAATTAACCCTCACAGGGGATAAAAATAAAATCATGACGCTTTAAAAAAAGTAACTGGGAGTAAAGACTGTTGATTGATGCGAAAGAAAATACCTATATCATAGTTCTGAACTCAGAGTATTCCTTATAAAGTATACATAGTGGGTATTTATAATTTTTCTCCACACTTTAGGTGACTAGATTTTCTTTTGTTGGATCATTAAAATTTCAGGCTAGAGTTGCTTGGGTAGAAAACAGTTTGAAATGCCTTGCAGATTAAAGAGAAAGGAATGTTGCCGGTGTTTAGCAGAACCATACCTGGTTCCACTTAGTCATTTCATAAGGATTTGGGGTTATATTTGCACCTTCTTGAACATTTTCTCCAGCAATTTTAAGTCCATTCATTCTCTTAATATCCTTATCTCTCTTTGCTGCTCATCTCACTGTATAATTTATTCCTGGAAATAACAAGAACCTCAATGTAATGATTGTGACTTTATCATTTGACTGCCCTTGCTTCCAGTCATCCAGAGCCCCCACTCATTTTATTCATTCCACGAATGAGTTAATGGTATTCACAAAAACAGCACTGTTCAAGACAAAGTCTTTAACTAAGCAGGCAGCCTTCCTGCCCTCATCAGTCTTCCTGTCTGATGGCAGTGGCAGAATGAAGGGATTGTTGAATGCGTGTGATCTGGCTCTTCAGTTGTTAAGGTACAGCATAATCTAAAAATAAAGTTAGAGTAAGAACTTGTTATCCTAACCCTGGTGATATCATCATTTGCAAATCATCCAACAAGTAGAACCAGCAGATCATTAACTATGTTTGGATTTTTTCTTTGTCTTTACTACACATTTTTATCCTTGGGTGACTTTTTTGTCCACTACTGTGTTCTCAACTGGCTGGCTACATGGTAGCCCCAAACATGATCAGAAAAATACATTTCACCTCTTCAGTCCTGTTATGTACTGCCTCCTCGGTGACTTTTAATTCTGCTGTTGCCCTTTTCATCACCATCTTTATCTCATCGTGTTTACGTCTCATGTGTTCTTTTCCTGAAGCTTTTCCTATGTGTTCTTCTGTTCTATTAAAGATGAACAACAGTATCCTGGAAGTGTCTAATGAATCTACCAGTATGTTGCCTGTCCTCTGGACTGTCTGCATGCCATTTCCTTAATTCATCATGAATTTTTCTTGGTTCATGTACGTGGGAGGGGTGCACATTGGAGAAATATGTGTTCTGAGAGGAAATTAAAATGTAGAGCTTTCTGAATCACCAAGGAAAGTTCTGTTGGGTTTCCCACTCTTGCATTGGGATCATTTCCTCTTGCTGTCATTATAACAGGGATGTGAGAGCTGATTTAAACAAACATTAGAAAATAGGAAGTCTAACTTCAGCAAAATCTCCCCCCCGACCTGGTCCATTCCCTGTATTATTTTATATTCATTTAATATATGCCTCCCATGACCCTGAACCATTTACTATCTTATGCTTTATTGTGGTACATTTACATATGACTCAACTTGAATCTAATGAGAAACTATGAAACTGACCCCATTTCTACTTAGTAACTGGCCTGCATCCTTCAAACTACCAAAAAAAGAAAAAGGCTGAGTAACTGTCCCAAATGAAAGTTGGGGGTCAGAGGGGTCATTATAAAGAGACGTGGCAACTGAATGCAGTTTGGTCCTCTATTAGATTCCTGGACCAAGATATAAATAATGATCTATAATGGACTTTATTTGGGCACTTGCCAAATGTTGAAAGTGGACTGTGAATATGATTAATAGTATTATATCAAAGTAAAGCTTGCTAATTTTAATAATTTTACTGTGGATGTATAAAAGAATATTCTTATTCTTAGAAACAGTACACTTAAGTATGTATTGGTAAAGGGGCATATTTTCTCCTGCTTATTATTTAATGATTCAGGGGAGAGAGGAAACATGCAGATAAGGTAAAATATAAATAATTGGTGGTCCGGGCAAAGGCTATAGGGAACACTTAATAGATTTCTTTATTTTCCAGTTTCTCAGATCTTTTCTTCAGCTTCTGTTCACCATGTTTCTTCAGAGGGAGGATTTTTATGCAGTCAGCATCACTTCAGTTCACATGATTGGAAAGAACACACTTTGGGGAAGGCTGAAGGAATGGTCCGAACATGGCGCTTGCAAACAGATGTACAGAATGGATGGGCTACTCAAAATGCTCAGTAGCTACCATGACCGTTCCCAAAATGTTTTTGTAAAATAAGTTTCCAGACTATGCGGGGATTTGTCTCGTCAACGGTAACAACAAAATAATTTAAAGTCCAATCCCTCAGCAAAAGTCCATCTACTTACTTTCACATTGAAGATATCTTTAAAAGTTAACAAAATTCAGTAGACTACAACTTGAGAAAGATATTGATGGCAAGGGAAATTGATATTTCAGACCTATGGCTGCTGTTCTCTTTATGAGACATTTTATTATCCTGATGGGTGGAGCCATGATTCAAAGACATTTTCTAAAAATGAATTTCCTCACCCAGTTGTAAATGAAAATACCCTTGAAGAGGTTTGAAAGTATTTTGTATCACACACTATTCAGGTGATGCATTAAACAATGCTGCTCCTGCTCCTGGACTGAAGAATAAGGAAACCTTGTGTGAATTTACTTCATCTGAGGGTCTAGGTTTTAAAAGGAAAGTGAAGTGTAATTTTCTGAATATACTTGTGCAGAGTTTCTTTCTTGGTTTAGTCTCATTGTCCCCAGAGCAATTCACCCAGTATTCAACTGTTTTAATCTGCACCTCATTGAACGCATTTTTCTCAGAGTAAATTCATGATGTCTGTAGCTGTCCAGACATAAAGGTAACACATTTGTAAGTGGGTGGTGGTAGCGTCAATGGAAATTCACAGTCTAAGGAGAACAATTCTGCATAAGAAAGAATAATCTCCAAAAGAATCTACCATCCTCCAGTTTACTTGGGTGTCTGACTTTTCCTAGAAAGTGTCCTGATTTGGGCTCCCTGATCACACCCTTCAGGGGAAAAAAATGTCAGCTTGTTCATAACGTGTGGGTGAATTCGGTCAGCCGGACTCTTCGCATTTGACCTGTATTTCAGCTAGTCTGTCTGACTTCCCTTTTCCCACTGGGTAGTTACCATTTAACATCAAGTCTCCATATTCCATCTGGGGTGTGGTTGTTCAGAAAATAGCATCATGTCATTTGGGAAAGTGGAAAAGTAAAGGTCGTAGACAAGAACCAATGACAGCAGGATTCTTGATTTTCTGTGAGGAGGAGGAGTGATTCAAGAAGATTCAGTGGAATTATACTGCAGTTAGAAACCTGAAGATGCCCGCCAGGTGTTACTGTGATGGTGATGGGCTTTGTGGACCTGTAAGGTCCAGGCATAGTGCACACACTGGGTACCACACTGACATGTTTAATCCCCACACTCCTCTTACCAAGGGTAAGAATGGGATTCTATACATAAGGAATGATGTTTAGAAATTAGCTTACTTGCCTGAGATCTCACATGCAAGTAAATGAGGAAGCTGGAGTTAGGGGCCCAGATCTTTTATTCTTATCTCATATGTAGTCTCTCAAGAACACTCTGTGATCTGTTTTTGTTCTCTGAATTGTATTAGATATCAAGGAATGTTCAGGCATTCAAATTGTGTAATGATTTTAAGCTGATTTACCGTAAAGGATGAGAAGCCCTTGCCAAACGTCAGAGAAGGTATTCAAGGTTGGGATGAGAGTACCTGGATTTTGCACTCAACAGTGTTTTTGTCTTAAACAAGTGAGCATCAAGTTTATGAAGCACTTTCTTCATGTGTAACTGAGTGTAGTCCTTTCTGACCAGCCTTCACAGGGATTGTTAGATGGATTAAGTGAGATCAGGAAGGGGATGCCTTTTTGCAGACTGTGAAATCCAGAGTAGTATTATCATCATTACCATTAAATTTTTGTGGATTGACTAAAATAGCCCCTATTGGCTATTTCTTAAAGCTGAGAGCCCCCATCAAATTCTTATCATTAAAATGATACTTGTCTATAAAGACGTGTCCATTTAAGCCTTTAAAATTTTAACTTGTGGACTGAATCTCACAGCTTTGGTTTTCTACCTTTGCATGTTTTAACTCCATTAAAATCTGGCTTCTTAGTAGGGACTGTTCATCATGGCATGAGTATTAGGTAATAATATGTTGGGTGTTATTTTTGTGTGTGACCTAAAGTCATCATAGTTAGGTGAAAAGACATGTGTTTTATTGATATCTACTGAAGTAGGGGTAGAATGATAAAATGTCTAGGGTTTGCTGTCAAATACTTTAGCAAAGAGAAATAGGGATAGATGAGTATATTGGTCAAAATCTTATTATGTTGGGGAATCTGAGTACACTGTACTATTCTCTCTACTTCTGCATAGGTTTTCCTGGTATATTCTCCTAATGTTTTCTATTGTTCTTTTTGCAGATGCAGATTTTCTTTTACAATCCAGATGATTTTGACAGCTTTCAAACCGCCATTTCTGAAAACAGAATCATCGGAGCTATGGCTATATTTTTTCAAGTAAGTTAACAATGGCTCAAGTACTTCAACCAGAGTTCTTTGAGTATTTTTTTTTTAATTCACCGAATTGTTCCATGTTTAATGAATGCATCTGTTTTCGAGTTCACACCTGTCTAAATGAAAGATATTTCATATTGTCTAATGTGTGATTTAAAATGTAAATAAGTATGTTTAGAAACATAGTGAAAAATTTTGCATGAATTATTCTGATTTTATTGCTACTTGACTGGTGCACAGATTGAAGAACACATTTATCATCTAAGTTACTTCACTCCTGAAGCGTTTTGAACAGGTTCCTTCAGCATATTAAGAAGCTGATGTTTAAAAAAAAGGTGGTTTTCTTTGGAGCAACTTTAAAATTTGACATTACTTGCAAGTAGATTAATAAATCGCATCAGTCATTTCTCTAAAGAGACTTCATTTCTCCCTCCTCGTTCCCCTCCAGAAATCCCCATGGTAACTAAAATTCTTATTGAGACTGTTTCCAAGTTAGTATGTTTATGATCTCCCAGACTCATTTTCTCTTTTTTGTTGTATTTGTATTAAGGAGTTTTCCTGGCTCATGTGTTGGTTCCATATCTAGAAGTGAAACATTGCATCCTTCCATAGATAATGCTGTCCAGGCTTCTTAGTGTTGATCAGTGGGTGTCTTAACCAAGTAGCCTAGAGGAGACCTGGTGCTTTTTTTTGTGTGGGAAGGTAATCTGAGTAGGAGGTATATGGCTTGTCTTTCAGTATTGCAATTTGCCTAAAGACCACTTAACAAGTGTTCCTTTTACCAGTGAGTCATCATGGGGAAATTATGTCTTTCTGACAACTCAGAGGAACATTAAAGACATCAGAACCTTCTTCAATATGTGTCTTTAACCTCCGCCTTTTGAGGCAAGCTTCTTTGTCATTGAGATGGAGCCACTCTTGTGTGGAGTGTGTTAATTTCACTGCCCTTTTTAGTGAGTGACACAGAATGGACAATTCTCTGTACTGTTTGTCTCTCTCTCTTAATACCCCTCTCCCTTTCTTTTCTTGGATAAAGGCTCAAAGGGGATGTGATTTTTGAAAAATTGAAAAGCCTAATATCCTATCCAAACTTCCGAAACAATGAGAGTGGCGTTCCACAGCATTGGTTATGACGCTAATTTTCATAGTAAGGTTTCTGACCTAGTAGTGCGCCATGAAGTCATTTCAGTGAGTCTTGACCAGCATTTTTAAAATAAATAGAATAATACAGAACAGAAAGTATTCAAGTGTACCACACATACTAAGGGTAAATAATTTCTTTGAACTTGGTTTTTCATTGCTCATACACAGACATGCAAGCAATTGGGTCATTATATGAAATGTGTTTCTCATTGTGGGTGATACTGAAATATTTTGAAATTTTTTGTTTACACTGTGTTTTATGATAATCTCCTCATTGTTCCTACTGTTTTCCCAGGCATTTCTTCCCCTGATTATTTTCATGAATCACAGTAGAGCCTAGTGTTTTAAAAGCTTATTTGGCGGAGTCAAAAATACGTGCATTTGAGTCTCATCTTTTCCACTTAACTGCATAATGGTGATGTAGTTGTTTAAACTTTTTATTTTTTGACCACACCGTGTGGCTTACAGCATCTTAGTTCTCTGACCAGGGATCAAGCCTATGCATTAGGCATTGAAAGCACTGAGGCCTACCCCTGGACCACTAGGGAATTTCTAAACTTTTCAACCACAGCATTGTGATCTGTGAAATGAGGATGGCAACTTGTACAGCATCAAGACTGTAGTCTTTAAATGAAGTCCCTAATGTGGGTTTTGGCACATAGTAGAAATTTGGTAAATGCCGAACAAAATATGTACCCATATCCAGCCACTTCCGTTTCATGAGATGGAGACCCCATGGTGTATGTGTCTTCTCTGCATAAACAGAGGTCTATTCTGGGCACAGCCCTGCTAGCAATTCAGGTGGGTTCTGTCATAACCCCTTCTGCATCTGAACTGTGATAGATTTGTTTCTGGCATTACTGAGGCTACTTGAACTTCTCAGACTGTTTGTATGTGTGAGTGTGCTCTCAGTCATGTTCAGCTCCTTGCAGCCCCTTGAATTGTAGCCCATCAGACTTCTCTGTCCATGGAATTTTCCAGGCTAGAAAACTGGGGTGGGTTGCCATTTCCTCCTCGGGGTCTTCCTGCCCCAGGGGTCAAACCTGTGTCTCTCGCATCTCTTGCATTGGCAGGCAGATTCTTTACACTGTGCCCCCTGGGAAGCCCTTGCCCTTACATAGTTATCCTTCCTTTTCATCACTCTCTTCTTAGCACACTGTTTTTTGTATTGCTGGATCTCTACCCCTGCAGCCCTGCCTTCATACCTACCCTTTCCTCCTCTTCTGTCATGCCCACCCATGCCTCACCCAACCCAGTTCTATTAATACTTTATAGGTCACCTTTTTTTTAGAGGAAAATAAAATTTTAAAATGTTATTTATGAGTACTAGAAAGTCTATTTCACAGCATGCTCTACCCAAAAGGCTTCTATTTTTCCAGCTCTAGAAAGTCTTTTAAATGTAAGACCAATTAGAGTATGGGCAGGAGAGGCACATAGGTTTAAAAACCAGCAAAAGACCTCAGTGTGAAATCTAGGTTTGAATTTTTAAAGTATTTCCAGGACTCAAGTGCTCGTTCACATACAAAGAAATATAATGTGTATTTCATCTGGTTAGTCCTCTAAGTTTTGGCTTGCTGTCCTATAGACACAAAATAGAGGACAGATAATAAAAAATAGAATAGTTGTTGTTTTTTTTTTTGATAGCAGCTGCGTGGGGCTGCTTTTTTTGTTTTCCTTGTAAGTCCACGTGTACGTTTATACATCTGAGTTCACACTATGTCATTGCAGTGGAAAGATGATATTATTGCTGTTTTAATTTGGCAGTCTTTTTATAACCTGTATTTTGAGATCTTTGTGTTTTGAATCTTTCTAATAAGAATGCTTGATTTGAGACTTTGGTATTTCTCCCCCAGGTAAGGAAATCTGGTGTACATTTCCAAATTCAAACCTAGTACCTTCCATTTTGGTCTTAAAGAAGTATTTATCATTCTCTCAGGAATGATTTGATGACATGTATGGTATCACTTACTATGTTAAATAGATGTGATAAGTGTAGTCACCTCCTGCCCACTAGAAGTGGATCATAGTCCCATGTGATAATGGCTCGAAAGAGGTGAGAGGAGAAGGTCTCCTACTCATGAATTGACTGTACTCTGCTCTGGTACTCTGCTCCATAAATGCAAGGATTCATTGTTGAGAATCACAGGATATGAATGACCTACAAGTACGTGTCTAGGCAAGGCTAAGTTCTATGTAGATGCTGTGGCTTTGATGCCAGCTTACTCCACACGCTAGAATAATTTTCCCAACAATTTCAATTTTTCGTTATCTGTGTTTCTTTTTTTCCCCCTGACCCTCTGCCTGTTACTCCCAGGAGTTTTGGCTCTCTTACTGCCTTTGCTGTGGTTTGCAAAACACCAAGGCGCACACACACCTAGCAGACACATGGTCGACCAGGGAACATATTGGCTGAGCACAGGTGGTCCTGTTGTAGCTTATGGACATAATGATGGATGCTCCATCATGCTTACAGTTATTTTCTTCAGTTAAACATGGAATATTTAACATAAGATTTCCTGATGATGATGTAACAATTGAGATCTGAGCAGTGACTGTCTCCTTTGGAGGGGGTGTGAATTTCCATGGTAATAACCCATTCTCTTAAGCAGTTTCCATGACTTCACTGTCAGCATGATCTTGATTTCATGACCCCAACCTGGGCCCCAGTAACTTTGAATAGTGCCTGACATCCTTTGGTTGCGGACAGAATTGAAGGTCAGTCTCAGTGTTGAAATGGAGTGAGGCAGGTTTCCCCTGAGTGCTTTGTGTGAACACCAGTAGAGGAAGGATCGCTTCCAGGGACAGAGCAGAGCAAATCCTGGCAGCCCCACAAGGTTTTGCGCTTTCTGGCCCATACAGTGCTAAAAGGCGCATTCATTCCATAGATAACTACTGCTGAGTGGAATGGTACAGTTTTCCAGCACATGTTACTAAATGCATCTGGAGAAAGAACACCCCTTTTCCAGTTCACACACCTTTGGGCTAGTGGCCCTCTGGAAGATAAAGGAGAAAGGAAGGGTCAAGTTTGATTTTAAAGGATTTTTTAAATAAAATAGGGTACAATAAGAAATAGGCGAGGCATGAAGATACTTGTTAAATCACAAAGAGAATAAATAGATGTTTGTTTAGCTAATTTATTAGTACAAAAAATAAGTATTTTCTGTTTAATCTTATCTATTAGCCTGTTTTGAAGTCCTGTAGAAATGTAAAAAGCCAAAAGTCATCAAAATGCTCCTTTAATGTATTCTCATATTTGGATAACACACCGATTGGGTTATCTCTTTAAAGAAGAAGGATGAAAGCCTGTGTTTGTAGGACAGTTGAAATGACAGTGGACTGATTAGGCAATTTGTTGATGATACTGTGTTTTGAAAATAACTCAAAAAGGTTTAATTAATTTTGATGTAAAGTTACAAATCTTCCTTGACAAGTTGAGGTTTCCTCCTGGTAAACATTGTAAGTTTAAAACGTAGCAAGTTGAAAATGCATTTAATACACCTAACTTACTGAACGTGGAACCATCATAGCTTGGCCCAGCCTACTTTAAACATGCTTAGAATACTTACATTAGCCAATGATTGAACCTGTTTATCTTAACACAAAGCCTGTTATTGTTAACCAAAAGTATAGCACAGCATGAAGTTTTCATTGTCTCATGGAATTTACTGAACACTGAAAGGGAAAAAAGGAAGGGTCATCTGATACAGAAAGGTTGTATATGTATTGGTCATTTACCCTGTGATCATGTGACTGACAGGAAGCTGTCTCTCACTGCCTTGCCTATCATCAGAAGACAGTTTATCTTACCATCTCACTAGCCTGGGAAAAGACCAAAATTCAAAATGAGGTGTATCACTTTCACAGCATCATCAAATCAAAATTATAAGTTAGGGACTCTGTATAGAGCAGAGACTACTCAATTCTCAGAGTGACCTTATGTTTAACTTGACCTGTATTGCTTTTTAGATCAAGAATCTTCTATCATTGCCCTTGAAATTGGGTTCTGGTTTGATTTTTCTTTCTTGCAATCTGTTTCTTCATCATTTCTCTGAACTGTTTCCTCCATAATCCCCATGAGCATCAAAATGCCTTTGAACCATGCAACCGTCTTAATGACTTTCAATCTGTTGCTTATAGAAGTTTGGGATTCCCAGCTTGTAAAATTTTGATTTTATACGTTTGATTTTTGTGTTTTTTTTTTTTTCCTTTTGAGGAAGCCCATGATTATCTTTGAATATGTGATGGCGAAGGAGTCTCCTTTGTATTGCTACCCAGTTGCCATTGTTATTTAAATGCCAGAAATTTTATTTGTATTTCCTGATTCTATTGAACTTCAGAATTATAAATGCATGATTCTTTAAAAGCATCTATATTTATATTTAGAAACTTTCCTCAGGTGGTTTTCTTTTCAACTTCTTTGTTAGACCTTGTTGGGTATAATCACTTCTGAATCTTTGCATCAGACACAAAGAAAATTTTTACCGTGTCTTCATCCAGGGGCCCAATCAATAGCATGTTTCTTATACATTTAAGAAATAAGTTGATGTATTTATAGGTTGTCTTATAGTACTTCTTTTTCACAGATTGTCTTCAGCAACTCCATTGAAGCTTTTTTCATTTAATACTAGCTCCTACTTCTTCCGGGAGCATTGAGCTCCTTTGCACAAGTTTTTTTTTTTTTTTTTTCCTATTCAAATTTCTATCCACAAACTGACTGCTGTCATTGGATTTTCACTAAGTTCTGTTGCTCATGCATTTGGGTCTTCCTCACTCTGTCCTAGGAGAAGGCAATGGCACCCCACTCTAGTACTCTTGCCTGGAAAATCCCATGGACGGAGAAGCCTGGTAGGCTGCAGTCCATGGGGTCGTGAAGAGTCTGATATGACTGAGCGACTTCCCTTTCACTTTTCACTTTCATGCATTGGAGAAGGACATGGCAACCCACTCCAGTGTTCTTGCGCAGTGTTCTTGCCTGGAGAATCCCAGGGATGGTGGACCTGGTGGGCTGCCGTCTCTGGGGTTGCACAGAGTCAGACACGACTGAAGCGGCTTAGCAGCAGCAGCAGCAGTCTGTCCTTCCTTCATAGTTGAAAGCAAACTTCAAAACTCAAATGTTTCCAGAGTTGCTAACCCATTCTTTATATCACTCAGTGGTGCAGACTGCTTAATTATTTTTCTCCATCTGGAGAGGCTTAGTAATTAAGTGAAATGGCAGCACCTGGGATTATTTATAGACGTGAAGAAGGCGGGAGGAGTTCTTGATGACTCATCCAGGGCTGGCAAGGAAGGCTTTTTCTCCACTTCCCTGGGTCTCCCCCCACCAAAGGAGCTGTGATTTGTCCTTCCTCTGACGCACTGCTTCTCTTACCGCTCCATCTCCCAGTCACGCTCTGATATCAGTCGGCTTCTTCTGACTTTGTATTGTGAATTCACGGAGGACTGGGAGCCTCTGCTTACTCATCAAGTGCACCTCTTGTGGGTGACTCCCATTGTGACTTGGTGGTGCAAGTACTTAGGTGAATTCAGTGCAAACACATTCAGGCTGTCCTGAGTCTTGACTGGAAAGGCGCACGAGATAGCCTGGTAGCGAAGAAGTGATTAGAAACAGGCATTAGGGAGTGTTGTTTGGTTATTCAGTTGTGTCCGATTCTTTTGCAACCCCATGGACTGTAGCCACCAGGCTCCTCTGTCCATGGAATTTTCTGGGCAAGAATATTGGAGTGGGGTGCCTTTTCCTTCTCAGGGGAATCTTTGCTTCTCAGGGATCAAACCCACATCTCCTTCTTGGCAAGTGGATTCTTTACTACTGAGTCACCTGCAAAGCCCATGAGGAAGTGTAAGACCTGAGAATACTGGACTACAGTTTTGGAGGTGGAGGTCCGTGTCTGGTTCCTCTTCTTCCTGTCTCACCATCCGCCTTTCTCTAGCCCTTGCATCAATGTCTTGACCTCACTTGTTGCTCAGGATATTTGTAGTGGATAGGATTAAGTTACAGGAAGCCTTTTAGGATCCCACCACAAGACTGATGATGTGGGTTTTGGAAAAGCATGTGCCTAGGTAACTGCGTAAGCTTCAGCTGAAAAAGGTGATGGTTTTACAGAAGTGTAAGGCTTTTGAAATGGTGAAGGACGCTGACCATGAGGATTCTCAGACTGCTGATCAATTGAGAAGGCAGTTCTAATCTGAGACTCCACTGGGTCTAACATTGCTCTCAACTGTATCTCTGCTTATGCATGTATTTGGGAAAAGCATCAGGGCTTGAAACTTCTTAAAAGGTACAGTGCATTCAGAGGCCTTAAAGGAGTGTGTTAGTGCCAAGAATATCTGGATATATCTGTGTCTGAAGTTGTTCTTATGAAGTTTCCCACAGGAAATTCCCTGGCAGTTCAGTGATTAGGACTCTACTTCCATAGTAGGCGGGTAGGTAGGTATTCCATTCCGTGGTCGGGGAACTAAGACCCTACAGGCAGTGTCATGGCCAATTAAAATAATAATAATAATAATAAAAAGTTTCCCACTGAAATGATTTTATCTCAGCAGATGATGGGTGGAGAGAGAGGCTTTCTTGGATTGTTTAGCTCTTTTCCATTCTACCACGACTCTTTTTCTGGCGCATTTCCTTCCTAGGGTTGGTTTCTTTGTATTCCACTTCATCTGTATGTATGTCCTTTTTCTTGCTCTTGCTGTATCTCTGCTGTGCTGACTCATTTTAGTCCTTTTTCAGTATGTTAAGCTCCTTCTTCCTGCCTTTCTTCATTAACATGGCGAAGGTATCCTCAGAACTGTAGCTTGCCCTCGGAGTAGTTAGGTAACTGTAAGCTTTGAAAAGAGGTGGCCTTTGAATCCTTGCTTTACCAGTAGCATCATTGTTTCATTGGGAGGTAGGGGAAGACAGATCAAATTAAGTAGACAAAGTATCGAGAAAAGAGTACAAGAATTATGTCTTTATATATCTGTATAATTTCACAATGATAAATATTTAATTATAAGAGTATGGATTTCCTATTTGTGAGTTTTAGAACTGGAGTTTCCTCCATTTTTCATTTTCCTCCCATTTTTCTACAAAGCACAACACGAGTATAAACCACCCTTTTTTATTTATGGTGACCTAAAGTCACCTTTTCAGTTTTTTTTTTTTTTTTTTTACCCATCTTGAGAAATGGTTTTTCTGTTTTAATGAACAGCACATTTTCTATCATGGCTATAGATAATTTTCTTTTTTTTTTTCCTTAACGTACGACTGGACCTGTGGGCAAGGTGAAATGAATGCCTCTACTCCATAGAATGAAGGGAGAAGAGAAAGAGAAAGAAGGAGAAAAGGAAGGAGTGAGAAGGAAAGGAGGAAAAAAATATTAAACCCACTACCAAACACCCAGCAAAAAAAAAAAAAAAATCTAAAAACTATTTTTGAGTCAGAGACTGAGTGAATTTGTGTCAGGGACTCGTGATGGATTTTTACAACTTCTTCCTTAGACTGCTTTTGGGAATAATTGAAGGAAACTAATATGATTGCTAATTGATCCCTTTCCAGTTGCTGCTGTTTGAATATCATCCTTCTCACATTTTCCACATCCTTGGTTTTATCCAGCTATAAGTTCAGTTCTTTCACTACATTGCCTAGAAGTGTAATTTCAGAATGTTTTGGGCTAATTAAGAGACTTTTTTTTTTTAAATATACACGCAAGAATTAAAATACATATGTTCCAATTAAACTTTTTTAACAGCTAATTGATTTCACAAGACCTACCATTACGTGAAGGCCAGAGTCATCGTTAATGTGCAGGTGCAATCGTGGAATAGATGTGTGGATGTACAACATTGCATTTATGCCCTGTGAGGTGTTTTCAGTACATCTCCTGTCTGCAAATGGCCTGTAATTCAAATTTCCTCTTAGTGGACATTATGGAGGACTATAATTGGCGAAGCATTACATAATTAAGAAACTTTGAAAGAGACCATGTGAAAATCTTCTTTAATTAAATATTGCACTTCAAGGACAGTCACCAAGTTCTTTGCCTCTGTACATCACTAAATGACAGTTTAGATTCTACCATTTACTTTAGAATTTAGATATTTTGACCAGTCACTGAATCTGATTGTCGTAGTCTCAGATGAAACACTGGGAACTCTATAGTGATCCCATTAAAATGACAGAAGAGAGACTGGCTTCTGAGAGTGAAGTGGTTGGTCATGGTCCCATAGCTCTTTGAAATCTACTAAGCTAAGAATTCTAGTTTTGTTACTGTGAATCCAGTTGTCTGATTTTTCTTAAGCTCTGATTTCCCTGAAGTAGACATACTTTAACTATTAATAATTAGATCTCTTGGGACCACTCTACACACAAAGTATCTTGCATCCCAAGGTTAGAAGTGAAGGACAACTCTCTTCTTTTCCTTCTCTTTCCTCTAGGTAAACTAGTTGAAAAGATGCTTCTAAACAGAATGCAAGCACTTCTAATAAAAGTTAGTGTTTATCACAGACTTAATTCATGTGATCTTTACTGAGACCCCCCCCCCCCCAAGGTATTATTGTATCCATTTTACTGATGTACAAGGTGAGGCATGGAACTTTTTTCAGTATAAATTACTCAACATCGTATCAGCCAATAAATGTTGGAGTCAGTATTTCAACAGCAGTAGGGTATCTCCAGGGTCTTGCTCTTTGTGTAAAACTGAATCAGAAAATTTGGCTGTTCTGTTGGAGAGGGTAGAGAAAGAAGTGTATATCATTGGTACCAGTTATTATATATGTATATGTGCTTCGGAGCCTCTCTTAATTTTTCCGGTACCCGAAAGGTATTTTCTCCTAACTTAAAATTTTGTCCTTACTCTTTTTGCCCATAATTAAAACCTTTGATCTCATTCTAAATTCCCTTAGACTCTGTGCCTGTAATTAGTTTATAGATTTGATGACAGCTTTCTTTCTTCTGCCTTTTCCCTTTTATGAAAAGGCTATAAAGGGAATTGAATGAATGGTATGGTTAGATAAGGATACTGTGAGTGAACAGGGTTAAGATTTGAACAGTCATTTATTAACTTTTTTAATGGCAGTGGTTCTTTGAGGGAAGGGTGCAGGGGGTTTTCCCCCCAGAGGACCTGAAACCATGTCTGGCGACACTTCCGTGTGTCGCATTGGGGTAGTGGTGCTACTGGCATCTAGTGGACAGAAGCCAGGGTTGCTGCTCGGAATTCTGCAGTGCACAAGAGAGCCCTTCACAACACAGTTTGATCTGGCCCAAATGTCAGCGCTCACATTGAGAAACCCAGCTTTGCGTGAGGACACCAGAGGGTTTCGCTCTCAGTAGATGTGGGCTATCCAGGCTGCTTGGGTTATTCTGCTAGCTGATGGCTGTAAGAATAACGAAATCATCCCATGCCTGAGAAGTCCCCTAGGACTCTGGTCAACCAGGGTTTGACTGGATTCTAAGATAAGACTTAAAGGCTTAGATGCCTGTTTGCAGGGAAGGAATGAAAACGCAGATATAGACAACGGGCTTGTGGACACAGTGGTGGAAGGAAAGAGTGGGATGAACGGAGAAAATAGCATCAACATATATACACTACCGTGTGTAGAATGTATAGTGAGTAGTCACTGTATAACATGGGGAGCCCAGCCTGGTGCTCTGTGCTGGAATGTGGGGAAGGGAGGGAGGCTCACAAGGGAGGGGATATATGTACAATTATGACTGATTTGTGTTGTTGGTGGGGCAAAAACCAACCCAACACTGTAGAGCAATTTGAATCAACCCTGCTTCTAGGTATTCCAACCTCATCTCAGCCCCTAGAAATTAAAGAACCCAGGGGAAATGTGTTCCCAGGCACTGCAATGATTTGTGAAACAAGCACCGATTTAATAGTACATTCACTTAGACCTAGAAAAGTAAACAAAGGTTAAGAGCATGTGCAAATGCCTTTGAAACTAGACTTCAGTGGGAGCTGGTTTGAAAAACTGAGAGATCAAGGAAGCTCCCTTGGTGTAGGCTGTAGGAGACTATGTCTCCGTGAATCACAGGATGCTCTTGTTCCCACGGTCCCTGCACTTTCCTAGGGCAGGATTTTAAAGCTGTTAACGCTGGTTTTATTTCAGAGGTCTGTTACGGCTTCTCTCAAAAGGTTTTGACTCTTTGGCCATCTCGGCATTGTCTCAGAGGAGTGAGGAACCGTCTTGAGCTGGGTGAATCCGATTGTTACTCACCTGTGGTGCTGCTGCATTGAGTTGCCCAAATGAGAAGCTTGCAATTCTGAGTTCAGGGTTTACATGAAAACTGCTGTTGGTTTTCTTTGTCTGTAGGATCTTAATATATATGATACAAGTGCGCTTGTCTGAAGCCCAGAGCTTTTGTTCTTTGTGTGCTCTGGATGAGGCTTACCTGTCTTCTGTTAATATTTTTGGTTCCTGGAATGTGCTGAATCTTCATTGCTGCACAGGCTTTCTCTAGTTGCGGAAGGCAGGGGCTCCTCTCTGGTTGAGACGCGCTGGCTTGTCTTGTTGTAAAGCATGGGCTTTAGGTGCGAGGACTTCAGTTGTTGTAGCATGTGGGCTCAATAGTGCTTCGTGGGCCTAGTTGCCTCCGGCATGTGAGATCTTCCTGGACTGGGGAACAAACTGGTGTCCTCTGCTTTGCAACGCAGATTCTTAATCACTGGAGCACCAGAGGAGCCCTATCTTTTTTTAAAACTTTTAGTATTTATTTGGCTACACTGGGTCTTATTTGTAGTATATGGGATCTTTAGTTGCAGCATGTGGGATCTAGTTCCTTGACTAGGGACTGAACCCGGGCCTCCCCGAATCAGGAAAGTGGAGCCTTAGCCACTGGACCACCAGGGAAATTCTAATATCTGCCTTACTTGACCATACCTTTGACCCATACTCCCAAAGCACTTGCCTGGTACACCACAGGGATTCAATGTAAAGACAAACTGTTTTGCACAGCTCTTCTTAGTTGGTTGAAATTCAGCTATTTTTCCATGATGTGGTAACAAATGAAGAAGAAACTTAGTTTTATTTATATGAGACTTATCCTCATTTCTGTAGTATCCACTTCTTCCTGTGTCATCTTGATCTTGGTAATACCATCTGGCCAACTGTGATATTTTTCAGGAATGTAGTCCTGTGGTTTGTGAGAGAAACTATTTGGAGAACTTCCATAATACTTTAACCCTCCTATCTTTCACTTGCAACAAGTAAGCACCCAAATATGATATAGTAAAACACACAGTATTTGGGGTGTCTATGATTTTTTTATTGAAGTATAGTTGATTTACAATGTTGTGTTAATTTCTGCTGTACAGCAAAGTGAATCAGTTTTACGTACACATATATCCACTCTTTTTTAGATTCTTTTCCCTGATAGGCCGTTTCAGAGCACTGAGTACAGTTCCCTCTGCTGTATAATAGGCTCTTATTAGTTATCTGTTTTATATACAGTAGTGTATATGTGTCAATCCCAGTGTCCCCCTTATCTACAGGTAACTGTGATTTTGTTTTCTACATTTGTAACTTATTTCTATTTTGTAGATCACTTCATTTGTATTCTTTTTTTTTTGATTCCACATATAAGCAATATCACATGATACTTGTCTTCGTCTGACTTTCTCACTTAGTGTGACAGTCTCTAGGTCCATCCATGTTGCTGCAAATGGCATTATTTCATTTTTTTTTTTTTATGGCTGAGTGACATTCCCCTTGTTTCTTTATTAGGACTGCCTAGCTGTCTTTTGCGGAGAAGGCAATGGCACCCCACTCCAGTACTCTTGCCTGGAAAATCCCATGGATGGAGGAGCCTGCTAGGCTGCAGTCCATGGGGTCACTAGGAGTTGGACACGACTGAGCGACTTCACTGTCACTTTTCACGTTCATGCATTGGAGATGGAAATGGCAACCCACTCCAGTGTTCTTGCCTGGAGAATCCCAGGGACGAGGGAGCCTGGTGGGCTGCCGTCTATGGGGTCACACAGAGTCGGACATGACTGAGGTGACTTAGCAGCAACGGCAGCCGCAGCTGTCTTTTGAGAAAGATATTAGCATTGAATTCCTCTGCTTTGGGTTTTGTGGGAGTCCTAAACATACCTATACATTGACTTGCCTGAACACATTTATATAGCAGATTCTATTTTTCTCAGTCCTTTGAGTTCTCTGAATATGTATTAAGTTATATGATTTCTATGTTCATGCAAATTCATAGGTTGCTGCATATAAAATCATAGAGTTAATTAATTTAGATCTCACTTATTTGGCATCTGGATTTGTCCAAAGTTGAGGTAAGCTGAAACTTACTTAAGAAAGCATTAATTAGACACATAAGTATTATAGATTGCATTGCAGTGAGAGGAGCTGCTCAATCTGTGTGTATCAACTGAATAATATCTAGCAATTTTATGTAGTATTCATTTGATACCAATCTTTTGGTTCTAACAGAGAACTCTTACATATCATATAAATGGATTTGGTGAGGAGCACTCCTAAAATCACATCAGTGTGAGCCACATATAATGAAATAAAAACCTCTGTCTCTAGAGACCTCTTCATGGACCTCAGCCTTATTGTGGCAAAGGAGCTTGAGCCATAAAAAAGGCGGATAAAGAAGGTGAGCACCAAAGAATTGAGGCTTTCGAATTGTAGTGCTGGAGAAGGCTCTTGAGAGTCCCTTGGGCTGCAAGGAGATCAAAGCAGTCAATCCTAAAAGAAATCAACCCTGAATATTCATTGGAAGGACTGATGCTGAAGCTGAAGCTCCAGTGCTTTGGCCACCTTATGCGTAGAGCCGAGTCATTGGGAAAGACCTTGATGGTGGGAAAGATTGAAGGCAAAAGAAGAAGGGGGCAGCAGAGGATAAGATGGTTAGATAGCATTACCGACTCAATGCCCGTACATTTGAGCAAACTCTGGGAGATACTGGAGGACAGAGGAGCCTAGTGTGTTACAGTTCATGGGGTGGCAAAGAGTCAGACACAACTTAGTGACTGAACAGCAACAATTTCTAAAGTGATACCCAGTTTAGACTCTTAGATAATTCCATTCCGGAGTCTTTTTTATCTGTATCTGTGAGGTCTTACTTGACTTTCTGGAGGGTTTTCCCAAGCAGCTTGGCGTCCTTGAGCACCATTCTGATAAGGTTTCAATGAATTATTTCTGTTTTTAGGCACCTCTCCAATGGTGGCTGCCAGGCACTAGCTCTTTTTTTTTTTTTTTTTTTTGAGTACTGATTATCAGGTTTAGTGCCAGATGTCTCAGAAATGCAAGCAGCTAACACACGGTCAATTACTAGATCGTTCAGGAAAGGAAACGAATGTCTAGGGCCACATCTGAACTTGGCAACCTGGCTACCCTCCTTTTTTTTAAATGGCAGTCAACCTAAAGCTTTGGTTCCTCTCTGTTTTATGTTGTACAGGTGAAAGATGTCCTCATCCCATTAAAGTACTTCGGACGGGTAAAATTCCAAGACTTCTAAAAAAGAATTACAATTTCCAATTCTCTATGAATATAAACAAACAAAAAATAAATGCAGCAGGTGGCAGTTGTGGATCCTGGTCAAGAGACTGTTCTGCCAAGCATTGTGCATACATTATCTCTTGTAATGCTCCTGCCAGTCCTCTGAGAAGGAGCTTCTGATTCCAGAACTTTTCTCCGATGTTTAGATTTCCTTTGATTGTGAAATCAGTGTTGAGGAAAAAATTTGTGGTAAGGGTTGGCATTTTGGAATGATAATTCTATCCTGAAATTTAGATTTTCCCCTCACTGGCCTACTCATTTGGACAAAGCTATTCCTTCTCTCGCTGCCTCAATTTCTTTGTCCATAAAATGGAGATAGTGCTATCCTGTTGATTTGTTATGAGCTTCAAATAAAATCGTGTCTAGGAAAGTGCTATGGAGCAGAATTTGAACTGCTCTATAAAATTTGTAATATTTCAATGACTGTAAGTAAGTAATCATTTACATGATATTGATAATGAGTAACAACTGGAGTCCAGATGCTAAAATAAAAGGGAATACTGTGTTCTTTTTTTAAGAAGACTTTTTATTTTGTACTAGGGTGTAGCCAATTAACAATGCTGTGGTAGTTTCAGGTGAACAGTGAAGGGACTCAGCTATACATATACATGTATCCATTCTCCCCTCAAGCCCCCCTCCAATCCAAGCTGCCAGATAACATTTAGCAGAGTACCCTGTGCTATACAGTAGGTCCTTTTTGGTTAAGCATTTTAAATGTAGCAGGGTGTACACGTCTGTCCCAAACTCCCTAACTATCCACTCCCCTCATCCTTCCCTCCCTGCTCCCCAGCAACCATAGATTTGTTTATTCTCTAGTCTGTGAGTCTGTTTCTCTTTTATAAAGTGAGTTCGTTTGTATCATTTCTAAAAGGGAGTACTCTGAATGATTGCTTCCCTGTACCCTGAAGCCTGGCCCAGAATAGATACGTTAAAATAGTCATACTGCTTTGGGCACATCAAGTATATGCATCTTCCCAGGCTCCTTGTGTTTCGTGGAGGGTGCTTGAGCTCTCTGATTACCTCGACTGTGAGACAAGGTTCTGAAGTCTAAGTGTTGTTATTGGTGCTATAATTCAGGAGGAGGTAACCAGATTCAAATTTCTTCAAGGAGCATCTACACATCTCTCTTACTCCTTTAAAGAGGAGCTAAAGTAATTACTCCCAACACCTGGGATGGTGAAATAAATATTAATTTAAT
Organism: Ovis canadensis; assembly: GCF_042477335.2. Lineage (NCBI taxonomy): Eukaryota > Metazoa > Chordata > Mammalia > Artiodactyla > Bovidae > Ovis > Ovis canadensis. Next base: position 54,001,066 of record NC_091263.1, on the reverse strand, counting down.
TGGAGCAGCTAGTCAGCTGGGGGAGAAACAAGGAATACGTTGATATGGGCCCAGATGCCTGCACATGGTGTGTGGGGGGTCCTCTTTGGAAGTCAGAGGACCCCCATCAGCTCTGCCCCCAAGTGACTGCTGAATTCCTAGGCGTGAATTTCACTCCAGTGTCAAAGATGTAAACCAGGTATCCTTTATGTGGCCTTATTTGTACTGGAAATGTATCCTCTCTTTGGAGATCCTTTATTATTGTCTGCTTGGTTAGAGACATTGCCAGCAGTAATGATGTGATTGCTGGAGGCTTCTTAATACTATGGCATGAGAATGATTGTGCTAGCAATCCGTTTCATCCATCCCCATGGTCACTGTGCTCCATTCATTGGGTTGTGAGTGGGAGGTGCTTGTCATCTGCGTTTTGCGGCTCTAACTCTCTGTTCCTCCTTGTCCAAGGGGATGTGATCAGCCCATACGCATGTCCCTCTCTCCTCTCCTGTGGCTGTTCCATTGCCTTCTTTGTTTATTCCCTTTGCAAAGCTGCAGAGTCCACATGGTGTCCCATGTACTGTGGGCAGCATGGTGTCCAGAGAATTGAATAAACTGTGGACCCTGTCACGTGTTATCAAGGACGTGGCTCCGTGCATACACACATGGATGTGTGTGTGCACGCTCACACACACACACACACACCTGTAAGCTCTTTAATACAAGAACCTTACTTTGTTTGCTGTTACAGTCTCACTGCTTACCACAGACGTATTGTGCTGTGCTCACAGTCACTCAGTTGGGTCTGAGTCTTTCTAATACCATAGACTGTGGCTCGCCAGGCTCCTCTGTTCATGGGGTTCTCAGGCAAGAATACTGGAGAGGGTTACCATGCCCTTCTCCAGGGTATCTTCCCCACCCAGGGAGTGAACCCACATCTCTTGGGTCTCCTGCATTGGTGGGCGGATTCTTTACCACCAGTGCCCCCTGGGAAGCCCTCAGAGGCACTGAACACAAGCAGAAGTCACTACTTGAGAGAGTCTGCTTGATGAAGCAAAGAGACTCTGGATTTCGCTGGCTTGATTCAGTCCTAGTCCAGCTCATCAGTAGTTGTAAACTTCAGTCAGTAGTTGTAAATTTCACCTTTTTGCCTCTCTGTTTTCTCATCTGGACAATGGAACAGATGAAAAGAGACCTACCTTTCAGGATTGCCGTGAGGACTGTGTTCATGAGAACAGATGGAACGAGCATGTGTGTGGTGCAGAGTAGGTTCTCAGTAAATGTGAGCTTCTGTTGTAATCTAGGCAGTAGCAGGTATCATCATTTATGCAGTAACAAAAACCGGTCACCGAGAGCTGTGGTCATGTGGAAGGAAGAGTAAAGAACCCACATTGTGTGAGAGAGGAAAGGCGTTGTCCCCTGCATTGGGGTCATGACTTCTTATCTGCGGTTTGTTCTTCCTCTTCCTCGCCAAGCTCAGGGACTGGCAGGAGCACAGAAGCTTGTCCTCCCCAGTGACTGCCCAGTGGGATCACTGAAAGAGCTGTGAATCTCCTGGCATTTGGGGCCCCCTCCTAGAATTTAGATGTCATTGGTCTGGGCGGTGGTCTGAGCAGCAGTCTTTCTCCCCGCCCTCGGCCCTGCCCTTGCTCATGTATAATTCTTAGATGCAGTGCGCAGCCAGTGACTGGCTCTCGGGACTCCCTTGCGTGCATGCTCCGTCTCTTCAGTCTGACTCTTTGCAATCCTATAGACGGTAGCCCGCCAGTCTCCTCTTGCCACGGAACTCTCTAGGCAGAAATACTGGAGTGGGTTGCCATGCCCTCCTCCAGGGGATCTTCCTGATCAAACCCTCATCTCCAGCTGCTTCTGCAGTGCTGGAGAATTCTTTACCACTGAGCCACTGGTCAAGTCTCTGGGACTCCCTTGGGTCCCCTGAATTGTCCTCCCTACCACCCACCTCCCCCCACCCCCTGCATTCCTGCTTAGGCAGCTAATGATTCATTGGGGCCTTACTTGACAGTCTCCTTAACAGGGCATGTTCTCTGCTGATGACACCCCAACTCTCATATCCCAGGGTAGCACCAGTCCCACATGCATTGTGTTCTCAGTTTATAATGAACAGTTTCAGGAAGTGTTGTTGTCTGTGGGTGACTCCACCTTATCCTATTACCCAGGATGGCAATAATCTCCTAGGTGTAGAGGAGACTAGTCGTCTCTCCTACCTCCTAGTTTGTGCCAGAAGAAATTCAGGTGTAAGAGTTGTTAGCGATGAGGCAGATAGAAGGAGACTGCAACTGAGGATCAGATGAGTCTACAAGCTTCTCCCCACCTGGAGAGGATGAGTAGGCAGAGCAAGGCCAAGCTGATGCATTAACCCAGGCGCAAGGTCTTGGGACTGTTGTCTTGGGCTGGCTGCTCAAAGCTGGAGACCAGAAGCCCAGCCTTCCCCTCTGGCTGGGGTGTAGCTGTGGGAACTGGGAAGACAGTGTAGGAAAAACAGCTGAGCTTGCTTTTCTTCAAATAGTTGTATTTAGGGGAGCTTCCCTGACTTGGGCAGGCTTCCCTGGTAACTCAGACAACAAGGAATCCACCTGCAATGTGGGAGATCCGGATTAGATCCCTAGGTCAGAACGATCCCACGGAGAAGGAAATGGAAACCCACTCCAGTATTCTTGCCTGGAGTATTCCATGGACAGAGGAGCCTGGCAGGCTACAGTCTTAACAGATCGCAGAGTCGGACATGACTGAGTGACTTAAGACTTTTGCATCTTTCCCTAACTTAGACAGGGGCTTATAGAGGGGAACTAGAAGCAGAGTTCCAAGGAATAGAGAGAGTTGCTCCCCGGGCCCTTCTGGATAAATCCATGTTGGGACAGATCCCCATTTCTGGTGAGCCCGGAGGAAATGGAGAAGCGAATAGAGCTAGGGTGCATTCTGTGTCTTCATCCTCCAGCTTACTGTCTGTTACTGATCACATTAGGGAGGAAAGTCATATGTTTGTCTGGCCAATCCATACCTGTTATTTTCTTTGATGCTCAGACTTGTGCAGTAAGAACTTGCATCACTGACTGACAAATGAGACTAAGGAACAGACAGTTTGTAACTTGCCCTGAGTCACACAAACGTTAATAGGAAACGGTGGGATCAGAACCTATTCTTCCTGCTCTGGAGGCCTTTCCTGTCTTGCCAACCTCAGTTGGATCCGTTCCTACCATCCTGGAAACCCTACCTCCCTGGTATTTCTTCCCAGGAATGTGGACCTGGGGTGAGGCCAGTTCCTCAAAGTGTTTCTGCTCAGCCCTCGAGGTGGGCTCTGTGGTGATAGCACTCAGGACATCAGCGATGAGAACTTTCAGGAAAAGACTTTATTGGGGAAACTTATATTTTGGAGTCACTGCTGCCAGCAGCTCTCTTAACATTTGGAAGATGCTCAGGCTGGAGAGCTATGTGTTTTCCACTACCTGCTTCCAAAGCACATGATTTTAATTGGCTACCCGTGGAACTTCACTGCGAGCCCATCGACATTGGGTTTTTATGCTTGTTGCCATGCAGCTTCCCGAGTGTGGTTGCTTCAGTGGAAGATTATGGATGTTCTCTGCTCGGATATCCCAGGCACTGGCAGCACCTGCTCCAGATCTCGGGAGCCGAGCCAGACCTCCCCCAAGCCCAATGTCCCCACTGAGGCTGTGTGCAGGGCTGATGCTGAGAAGTCAGCTCAGGCTGTGGGCCCAGAAAGGTGTTTGAGTTGGGAGACTTGGGGAGGCTCCAGGAGTTCTCAGTTGCCTGGCGGACCCCTCGGTGCTGCTGAAACTTTCTGGAAGCCCAGAAGCAGCCCTGCTCACATCTGGGCTGTGGTCTGCCAACAGGCTTTTCTTTTTCGACATTTCTGGATCAGAAGGGCTGTGACCTGCTGCAGAGGGGCACTTCCATCCACAGCCTCCCTTAGCCTAGAGGAACGAAAGTCCACCTTCAGTGTGTTCGTCTGCCAGAACAGCCCCACCGTAATCATCTTCTCTCCAGCGTTACACTCGATGAAGTGCTGCACAGCGTTCTTCTGTCGGGAGAATGTGTAAAATCAGCCCAGATTCCCGGCAAAGTACCATTCCTTCAATTACATCCTTGTTATAAAAGCTTCATTTAAAAATTCTTGGGCCGTAAAGCAAAGCGAGAGAGCAGCGTTTACCATCGCAAGTTGCTAAGTAGACAGTCTTGGTGTCAGAGGGTGCTCTGGTAGGCAGCGATGCTATCAGTTCTCGGGCATTTCAAAGCCACACCCTTGTGTGGCCTCCAGTGAGGCAAAGGAAGGATACTCTACAAAGAGGTTCCTGCAGCTTGTCCTGGATGTCACCTCACCGGCGACTTCCAAGGCTTTTCCAGCTGTAAAAGACAGTATTGGGAGACATCCCTGATGGTTGAGTGGTTAAGAATCTGCCTTCCAATGCAGGGGACTTGGGTTTGACCCCTGGTCTGGGAACTAAGATTTCCCCATACCATGGGGCAACTAAGCCCACGAGCCACGACTAGAGAAACCAGCATGCCGCAAGAGCCTGTGTGCAGCGACTAAGACCCAGCAAGGCCAGAAAAATGTTCTTTAAGGCAGTATTGGAACATTACACCAGTACAGTGGGTCATGTGCTATCCTGAGTTCTCAGTGGAAGAAGCGTGTTAATTGTCTAGACCTTTCCAGCGCGTGTATATAGAAGAAGCTGATCTCTTTCAGTGTTCACTAAATATGTCTCGTAGCCCAGCAAGGGCCAGGTGCTCTGCTGGACATCAGGCCTGCCTTAGTTAGGACACACCCATGTGGCTCTGGTCCTTGTGGACATCGCAGTCTGTTAGCAAAATAGATATTAATCACATAAATGTGCTTTGGATGCAGGGTTAAACTTGTGTTGAACTCATTGAAGGAAAGAGACATTCAGTGCTTTGAGAGCGTGTCACGAGGTCCAGGCCCTATCTGGGGGTCAGGAGAGGCTTCCTGAAGAAGATGTGATTGCCTAGAATTTCACTAGGTCAAGAAGCTTCAAGGGAATAGTAGTGCGTGCCATGGCCCCAAGGCAGGAGAACAGAATACCAGTAGACCTGAAGGGAAACCACAAGGCAGGCAGCTGGACCCCACAAAGCCAGAAGGCCGTCTCCTCTGGGGTTTTATCCAGGGGAGCCGTTGAGAAACTGGCTGGGTGGGGAAACTAACTTGTTAGCATTGTGGAGCCAATTAGGAAAGCTGTGTTTGGGGGACAAGCTGGAGAGAAACGCAAGGAGGAGGCACTGTCATCCGTTTGTCACAAAGAAAAGAGATGGCAGTGGCTGGGGCCTGGGGAAAAATGATCCCTTTCTATTACCAAGATTGTAGGAATTTTATGTTCTTATGTAGGAGGAAGAAAATTAGTTTCAGGCTCTGGGAGAGTGCAGTTGAAGCAACTTGATGATGAATGAAAAAGAGTACTTCTGGGGTAGGAAAGCAGGTCAGAGGGGTTTTATGAACGCTGCTCACGATCAAGTTTGTAGTAACATCCTCATTGTTGTTTGGAGGCCGGCAATTTTTCTACATTCACTTTTCACTGATTGTTGTGTTGGATGTTTTTTCTTCCTGTTGTGTGTATTTCTTGTTTTATGTGCATTGTGCAAGGGTATTGAATGGGCCTTCTGTCTTCATCAGGTTCCATTTTAATTTTGGAGAGCTGGACAAGGGTGTGATTATAATCAGTTTGTGTGTGCATTTCGCCATGCCCTGTCTGCAAATACAGGCTGACTGCTTTCCGTTGTGAAAAATGAATTTTGCAGCCATGTTGTTAAACCCGTAAGCCTGTAGATCGAACTTCATGGGAATTTCATTAGTGTGTTTCTGCAAGTAGTCTTCGGATGTCTAATATATAAAAATTAGGGATGTCATTCAGAATGTCATGTTAGCTCTTCACCCTCTGTTAAATGATGGATGACCGTACTGAAGCTTCATTATAATTATCAGAATAAAAGAACAAATGAAGTGAATGGTCCCAGGCTACGGTGGTCTTTTAATCCCAATCAGACTTTATACTCTGTTATAGGTTACAGTTCCAAAACCTTCCGTTTTGGTTTTGTCAATAGCACAGAAGGATTTTTAAACAAACACAGTTTACTAGCTCGTTTTAAAAACACAAAGCAAAGAGCTTTCCATCTTAAAAGTGAAATGATAGAGCTGAGCTGGCTGAAGATAACTCCATTAGTAACCCACTGTCAGAAACAGCAGGAAGCCCCCTAAGGAAATCAACCCTGAATATTCATTGGGAGGACTGATGCTGAAGCTCCGCTTTTGGCTACCTGATGCGAAGAGCCAACTCATTGGGAAAGATGCTGGGAAAGATTGAGAGTAGGAGGAGAAGGGGGCGGCAGAGATAAGATGGTTAGTTAGCATCACTGACTCAGTGGACATGAATTTGAGCAAACCCCAGGAGATAGTGAAGGATAGAGGAGCCTGACGTGCTGCAGTCCATGGAATCGCAAAGACTTGGACATGACTCAGTGGCTGAACAACAACAAGAAGCAGAGGGTGAACTCAGATTCTCTTTGAACCTGGTTGCCTTGTTCCACTTAGTCCTGTGAAGGAGATACTGGTTGTAAAACATAATGGTACAGAATTGAGTTACTAAAGGATGGCCTTCCTGGTTCTTTTATAAAGATCTTGCTCATGTCATCTTCCAGCTGAGAAGTGAGAATATGATTCCTATTAAATGCTGTTCAGGATGTTCTGCCAAAGCGATATTGCTTCAAACCTGGGGCTGGTCCAGCAAATGAAAACCTAAATAAACGCCACAAGAGCACCCAGTGTTCTTTGAAGGACTCCTGGCCTGAGTGTTTCCACATAAATAAATGAACACTGCGTGAGTAATGTTGCGTTTTTGACATGCTCTTGTTATTGATCTATAAGTACAAATTAGAAGGTCATGTTCTTTTAACGGCAAAAGCGAACCCCCTCCACATTCCTTTCCCAAGTTAAAGGTACCATAGCAGAGTAGGATCTGTCTTTTTTATTTTTTTTTTGAAGTATAATAAATCTATAATGTTCTGCCAGCCTCTCCTATACAGCAGTGACTCAGTTATGTACATGTAGACATGCTTTTCAAAATATTCTTTTCTGTTGCGCTTTATCCCAGGGTTTGGAATATAGTTTCCTGCTGTATAGTAGGATGTTGTTGTTTATCCATTCTGTATACAACAGTTTACATCTGCTAAGCTCAGAGTCCCAGTTCTTCCCTTTAAAACAAGTTTTCTAGATGATATCGCTTGTATGAAATAAACTACACTCTGTTTTTGGTACTGTTGGTATCTAGAGTGCTCGGAAAATAGACTTTTCAAGAAACCTAACAGTCCCGTAATTAACTTCACTATACTTTGGGTATTAAATAATAATGAACATCATATTATATCTTCAATAAATAATAAATGTGGACTAATATGGCCAGAAAATATCTAAAAACTAGAAATTCATTTTCCTAGAGGATCTTTTCTATGCAATTTCTATTCTACTATGCACTATTCTAAACCTAAGTTAAAACTACATTCACTCATTTTTAATACAGAGAAGTGGTGTTGATTTTCCTCTTCAGTCTTCTTTTAATTTTTCTGTTATTTTGTTAGGTACAGAAAGTATATTATTTATGTTTTTATAAATATTTAAGTGGATGACAGGCATAGCCAAATATTCATCTCATGAAGAACTCTCTAGAAGAGGCATTTGTGATTCTCAAAAGCACTTTTGGTTAAAAAAAGTTTGTTTTTTTTTTTCAGTGTACAATATAAAGCTAGGAAATTAACTTCAGTCATGAAAATAAGCAGTAAATATCTCAGAACAATAATTACTGTCGTCATACCTTTCCAGGTTCAAGTGATCACTATTTGGAGATTTACTAATCCTGATTAGAGATTATCTTCATAAAAGATAATAAGCTTTTGAGAGATTACAGGGCTAATTGATTTAAAAAACCACAACAAATATTTTAGTACCAATTCACCTTTCTACAGAGCATGACAATTTGTCACCAGTCTTTACTTATATTGTTTGGTGGTTCTTAAGTTGGTAGATATGGCGTGGTGGATCCCCTCACACCCTTCATTCTGGCCCCAGCTTTTCCTCTGGTCATTTTCTTAGCAGGTTTTTGGAAAGAAATATAGGAGGTCAAGTGACTTGCCCAAGGTCACAGAGTTAAAACTAGCACCCAGACCTTTGGCTTTTATGCTGTCTCCTTTACTGCCTTCCCGGAAAGCTGATGTTTCTATAATTGTTGGCCTTCTCTTAGGTTCCATGGATGGATAGGTTAAAAGAATATTCTGGAAGCCATGCCAAGTGTCTTTGTATATAGTCTTAGGAAAATAGCAGTCTTTGATAGTTCCTAACCTTCCATGCTTTTATCTCATCCCTAACAAATGGTAGAACTGAACTGGATGCTTCAACTCAAAGGGCTGCAGCCACAGAATGTGTTCTGACTTTAGTAGGGATACCTGAATTAAGATATAAGACATCTTAGAAACAAAAGTGTGCATCTAAATGTCACTGGACAAACAAATCCCAAAATGATGAATTTGTATGCAAAGGTAGAATTTAGACTTGTTTGAGATAGGAGGTAGTTCTGATTGCCACCAGCCTACAAATACAGCTGTGTTTTCTGATTTACTCATAAAATTCCTATGTAATATTCCTAACACATGATGTCACCAGTGCTATAAAATGTGTTCACATGTGCGTGGAAAATTTGGAAGGACGAGTGATGCAGTTTCCAGCACTGGTGACCTGTGTGATGGGAGTTTGTGAGGTTTAGTCCTGGTCTAGTCTTTTCTGTATCTTATAAAGAACTTGCGATATTTTTGTTCTTAGAACATAATGCAGTTTTAAATTTTTTTACTTATTTACTTATTTTTAGCTGTACTGGCTCTTCATGGCTACACTTGGGCTTTTTCTGGTTGCGGTAAGTGAGGCTACTCTCTAGCTGTGATGCACAGGCTTTAGAACGTGTGGGCTCAGTAACTGAGGCACATGGGCCTAGTTGCTCCACTGGACCAGGACTCGAACCCTTGTCCCCCTGCATTGGCAGGCAGATTCTTAACCTCTGGACCGCCAAGGAAGTCTATAATGCAGTGTTACATAAGTGAGTACATAGAAGCCTTCTTTTTGTCTCCCGGAGTCTCCTTGCCACTGGGTGAAAAGCCATCCTATGCTGTCATATCCATGTGTTCATTTCTGAGCAGTCAAACCACAGAGGTTAGATCTCCTCTACCATGACGTGCACTACCTCAGTCAGAGAGCGTGTCTGCCCATATACCAAGCAAGTTTGCCTAGACATTTCTCTGCTTTTCAATCATAAGCAAAAATTCAAGGGGCACTTGGGAATGTCTGATCTGAATACTGGATCTCTCTGTTCCCATCTCATAACTTTTTAGGTGATTTGGCTAAATGCATGGGCATTTTAGCTATGGGATGAATACTAGTGAAGATCTCGTAGAATGAATAATGGGAAGCATTTTTCAGTGGGGCACTATTTCCATTGAGCGATGGACAGATGGGTTGTTTATGCTCTTTCAGATATAGCCTGGTTTTTGTTTTTGTTGTTCTTTTGCTGGTGAAAAGTAGAGCCAGAGTTCTTTTGTTTCTTTGGTTTTTTTGCTCTCTCCGCTAAGCCGTATTTAAATGTTTTCCTCTGTCAACTAATTTGCAGTGATAAAGTAGCACCCCAAATGCTAAAGGAATCTATTAAAAGCGATTTGAAAGAGTCCCGTTCATTTAAGAATACATATGAAAATATTTACCAAGAAAATATGATTGAGGATTTCCTTCAGCATATTTGGAAGAAGATAAGGATGTAAATGAAAAGATCGGTCATGAAGCATAGTGATGAGGACACAGAGGCTCATAAGAGGACTCTATTTTTGTTTATGTTGAAAAATTATCATCATAAAAAAGTGAAGCAGAGTTCACTGCCATCTTAGCAATTCTATTGCATCATGGAAAACAACACATTCAGTTTGAAAGGCAAACGTTCAGGGAAGTCACATAGAACTTTAATCTGTAAGATGCCAAAACAAACCACTGAAATGTGATAAATTCTGACAGTCTATCACACTGTTTGCATACAAGGCTCAACCGTGCCAAAGAATAATTGACTGGTTTTTTTTTCCAGTTCAACTAATCTTATGAGAATAGTTTTAATGAATTTTTATATATGTTCAGGTTGTACTTTTGAACTATAAGCCTTTTAGAACCTCTTACTCCTATCTTACCTGTGGACTTTATAAAAGTATCTGAAATGTTCACCTTTTTAAAAGATATTTTTAAAATTATTTTTCATATTGGTGTGTAGGTGATTAACAGTGTTGTGTTTCAGATGTACAACAGAGTGATTCAGTTGCATGTACATAGACGTGTATCTGTGTTTACTTAGGTTTCAGACTCTCCGCCTCCAAGCCCCTCTGTGTGCTTCTTCTAAAGTAGTAGCACTTGTCCCTTATCATTCTTGTCCAGACCTTGGCAGTGGATCTCTAATTACCTGTGAATAAAATCCAGATGTTCTAGTCTGGCCCAAACTTACCCCTGCAAATGGGCTTTTTTCCTCCTACCAGCCATTTCTTACAAATGGAACCACACAGGCACAAGAGAATAGGCCATTTTAAAACCCCTGAAATTTGTTTCTGAACAATTTCTGAAATATTTGAGTGAAATTGTACTCCCACTGAGTACATAGCAGTGCTCCTGTCACACCATACACACATAAATAGTAAGTATTATTACCTTTCAAAGTACCTTCCTGCAAAATAAATCTTTTTCTTACAGTTGTCACTGAAGATGGACCTTTTTCAGATTTTCATTGAGATTCTTTTTTTTCAATTTAATGTGTATTTATGTCCCTATCTATTGTATTATTAATATATTCTATAGTAATATTTTACAGCCAAATAAAGGTTCATTATTTGTTCTCAAAAGTAGATTTTTTGAGAGGTCCTTGTGTGTGACCCATTTCTCATCCTCTGTATCTGGTCTTGAGCTCAATGCCAGGTGGGTACTTAAATATCTGTTTTCCTGGTGGCTCAGACAGTAATGAATCCACTTGTCAATGCCGGAGACCAGAATTCGATCCCTCGGTTGGGAATATCCCCTGGAGAAAAAGGCTTGGTTACCTACTCCATTATTCTTGCTTGGAGAATCCCATGGACAGAGGAGCCTGGTGGGCCACAGTCTATGAGGCCGCAAAGAGTCAGACATGACTGAGCGACTAACACTTTCACTGTCTCTATTCAACTTTCTTCTGGAAGTGAGAAGAATAGAATGGGGTTTATTAGGGGTCTGAATGTCTTTAATACTCCTCGGTAGGAAGTATTTTTTATCAGTGGAGGGGGTCTGAGAGGGCAGTGGCTATAACTCAGGAAGAATTGCCCTTATGATTCTGAGCTTTGCTTCCCATACCAGGAGCCTCGTGTAGGCAAAGGGAGTGTTCTGTGCTGCAGCTTGAACGTTGTTGGTCCTTTTACATGACACTTACCAGTAACATCTCTCGCGCTCATGCCATCACCTAAATCAAAGACTTAGAATGATTGACAAGTTTTGATAAGACTTCTTTAGCTTGATGCTCTAGATTATTTTAGTGACTTTTTAAAACCCGTTTCTCAATGTTGGTGCTAAAAATTAGAAGTCACATCATCATTGTGTCTTATGATCCCATATTTGCTAGTATTCTACTTCCCCTCTGTCCTCTGTGATTTTTAGTCCTATAAAAATTTTTTAATAAGCATTTTCTCATAAATTCTGTTTCTCACCACATTTCCTTTGTTTTGTAATACTAGCTTTGAACACTCAGCCTAAAGACTCTGGTCTTTCTACAGCATGCTTGGACTCTTTTATGACATGGGGAAGCCAGCCTTCTGCATGCTGGCTGTGCTGAATAGATGTTCATTAACTCAAAGTCTTAATGAGACTTTGTAGCCCTCAACTCTCGCCAGCTCCCCGCCAGCTACACTGTTAAGCAGGGTTTTGCCCGTCTCATCCCACACATGTCTACACTGGATTCTTCTAGAGGAATAAAATAAGAGTGATACACTTCAAACACCTGAGATCCCAGTCTCATGTTTAAAAAAATCTTTCATGTTCCCCTGGTCTGAGATGTTCTTAGTCAGGCTAGCCCTAGAAAGGACTATTTAATTACCCCCTAGTTTTTTCCCTCTCCTCAGTTCCCATGAAGAAATTCAAGCCTATAATGTTTTCTTCTTTTTTCATTTTGATATCATTTTGTGACAGATGGTGAATAAAAGCAGTGAGCCCAGGCCAGGTGGCAGAGGGTCTGTGTCTGCATTTTGATGACACCTGTCACTGGAGAATCCAGGAACATAGACAGTAATACTGTCTGGGGACAAAAGGCAGTTGAAGTAGGCAGCCTGGGAAGCCCACCAGCTGAAGAGCTGTATTGGGGTCCCAACAGCTTAGGTAATTTTGATGTGATTTTGTAGTCAGATCCAAATTTGTAAACAGCCTGCATGATGCAAGAGTTGCTCATCATTTGAATCATGTTTTCTCTTATGTAATTTTCTTACAATCAGGTGTAGTATCCTGTTGGAATAAAATCATCAATGAAAGAGAAATGCAGTCAGCTTTGTGCCATTGCTTCTAATGAACCAACGTTGTTACTAGTTCAGGTTCTACAGTGTTGGGTATAATTTTGGTTCTCCAGCCTAGCTTCTCTGAACTATGCTTTGGCAGAGAGTAAGTTGGAATTTTGCCCCTAGACATATCTGTTGTCAAGTCAGCATGTCATTTTCAAGTCAGCTGGACTATCCATCCTAAAAGGTTCCTCTTGCAAAGTTCTGTCCCTCACTTCTTGCCGAGCTAATATTCTGGAAGGTAGCATGGAAACGGAAGAGCTGACGACTTTGAACTCTTGCCATTATACCCTTTTCTAACATAAGGGAGGAAAGGAAGAGGATGCTTAAGTTTTCTCTGTAATCAGCTATGTCTTTTTATCGACCTCCAAGTACTCTGTGATTCCCTGTTCCTCTGTCTCTTTATCTCAAATCATTTTTATGTATGTATAATTTTAGCTACTTAACACTCTCCTGAATGTCACCAACAGTGCATTCTAAGACTCTCAAATTATAACAAAGCTTTTCCAACTTGACCTGGTAAAACGGATTCAGCATGGCTCTGTACTCTGACCATAGTAGGGGAAAGAGTAAGCTGTGCCTGATTTTGAATCTGAAGGAAGTGATGTGACTTACTTGTCTCACAAGAGTTATTTGTATGGTTTCCTCTGCTTCAAAGCACACATCACACTGGAGCCTACGCTTTCTTTAAAAAATATTTTTTAAAAAAATTCTTGGCTGCACTGAGTCCTTTTGGCTGTGTGCAGGCTTTTTCTAGTTGTAGCTAGTGGGGGCTACTCTCTAGTTGTGGTGCTGTGGTTTCTTATTGTGGACTACAGGCTCCGGGCTTCAGTGGTTGTACTGTGCAGGCTTAGTTGTTCCACTGAAAGTATAATCTTTCTGGACCATGGATCAAACCCATGTTTGCTGCTTTGTAATGTGGATTCTTCACTGAGGGGCCACCAGGGAAGCCTAGGACTACGGTTTCTGCTACATAGAAGGGAGCCCTATGTGCTTTACTTCCTATTGAATTACAAAATGCACCTTTATGGCAACAGTACTTTGGAATATTTATATTCCAAATAATTTTTTTTTCATTATTATAAATGGCAGAAGGACATGGCTATGGTGCCCTGTCACCCAACTCATGGACTCATGGTGAAATGACAGTATGAGAGAGCATGGCTTTCCTTTCATCCTGTGCTACCATGATGTGCAACTTGCTGTCTTCGTTTGCTTTTTTGTCTGAACCAAATATGAGATTGAGGCATGAAATCCTAGAGTGCTGGAAGTTCCAGAATCACACTCCAATAGCCAGAATTAAAGAATTAAGTTCGAGCTCTACATGCTACTGAGAAGTCCGACCTAAAGGGCTTTCGGTCCTTTGCCTTGTTTTCTGGAAATCGACTTTCCCTGGGTCAGTTATCTTGGCTTTCACCAATTGCTGATTCACTCATTCACTTAGTAAATTACGTGAAATGCCTAGTGTGCACCAGGCACTGTTAAGATTTTTTCATCACAGTGTCAGTGTTTAGTGGAGAACAAGAGTGCTGGTTGTGTTTATGACATCAAGAACCATTTAAACAAATTATTTACTTATTATGCTTGTCTGCGTCGAATCTTTGTTGCTGTGCTTGGGCTTTCTCCAGTTGCAGCGAGCAGCGGCTGCTCTTCATGGAGTTGCTCCGGCTTCTCCTTGTGGTGGCTTGTCTTGTTATAGGAACGCAGGGTCTAGACCATGTGGGCTCAGTAGTTGTCACACTCAGGCTTAGTTGCCCAGTGGCAGGTGGGGCCTCTTCGGACTAGGGATTGAACCCAGGTTCCTTCATTGGCAGGTGGATTCTTAACCCCTGGACTACCAGGGAAGTCCTACAACCATTTATAATGGTGGACGTGAGCACAGTTCTTTGCTGCTTCGTTAGACTTGCTTTTGATGGAGAACAGAATTCACTTAAACACTCCATTGGGAAAAGTCCTTCCAAACAGTTCTTGTGAGAGTGAAATCTAGAACCATTTGCCACGCCACTTGTGATCATGGGTCCAGAATAGTAGAGCATAATGTATTTTTTTTAACCTGGAAAATCTACTGCTAGAAGTTTATCCTAGGGAAATTAACATGGATATGTACCTAGCCATAAAGATGTTCATTCAGACTTAAAAAAATCATAGTAGTGAAAGTTTAAAATAACCCATGTGTCCAGTAGTGGGATGGGTTACATGTGTTATGGTCTGTCTGTGCAGCCACTAAAAGTGATGTTGAAGAATAGTGAAACTTTTTTTTTTTTGCATATACTTTTCATACATTTGGGAAGCATAGAGGGGGCACCTGGGAATTTAGCTTCACTGTTGATGGTTTGGTGACTATTGGAAAGTGACTTAATATCCGGTATAAGCCTGAATTCTTCTTTATCCTTAAAATGGTAATACTTTATCAGTTAAGTAGTATCATTGTAAAAATTAATGAGATAATTTACCTAAAGTGCTTTTAGCATGGTGCTATGCTGTATTCATTTGATTCAGTCATGTCAGACTCTTTGTGACGCTGTGGATTGTAGCCCACCAGGCTCCTCAGTCTGTGTGGATTCCCCAGGAAAGAATACTGTGTCAAACCCTCCTCCAGGTGATCTTCCCAACCCAGTTATCAAACTCATGTCTCCTGCATTGCAGGCGGATGCTTTGCCCACTGAGCCACCTGGGAAGCCCTGTAGCACAGTACTTAGCATTTAATACACATTAAGAAATAGTTATTTAACTAGAGTTTTAAGGGAAAACACCTTAATTAAAGAAGTGTGGTCATTTGGGGCTTACGAGTACCTGCAGTTTACACCAAAAGATGTGGGAACTTTATTGTTAGTAGAACTGGGAGGATCCAACAATTTCCCACAGATATTTATGGCTGGAGTTTCACTAAGACAAAAGAACATGATTTAGTTGTCATCAGTGGGAAAATTCATTGTATTTCTAGGGCATGTGTATTAGCAGCAGTGGCCGAATAGCTATATTAAATGTTCTGGTGTGTGATTTGGGTTAATTACTGTCATAGTTTTATTAGGCTTTGACATGACTTTTTTCCCCCAGCAAATAAAACATGAGGAAATTCAGGATTGGTGTTAACTGTCTTGCTGCAAATGAATTTCTAATATAGACAACTGAAATCAACAGCTATAAAACCACACTGTCCATGAGGAGGTGAAGTTTCCTACTTTAATGTTGAAAGCCTCTTTTGATTTTCACTTCCCCTTGAATATGTGTTGGGCTTCCCTGGTGGCTCAGACGGTAAAGAATCTGCCTGTCTGCAGGAGACCCGGGTTCGATCCCTGGGTTGGGAAGATGCCCTGGAGAAGGGAATGGCAACCCACTCCAGTGTTCTTGCCTGGAGAATCCCATGGACAGAGGAGCCTGGCGGGCTGTGGACCACGGGGTCACAAAGAGTTGGATACGACTGAGAGACTAACACTTAAATATGTGTAGTACATTCTGGAGAGAGGTATAGTGAAGTTGCCTCTGAGCGCGTAAGAAAAGAACTAGACTCAATGCATTATAATAACCTATAATGGAAAAGAATCTGAAAGATATATAGGGATACGTATATATAAAATCTGAATCATTTTATTGTACACCTTGAACTAACGCAGCATTGTCCTATAATAAAAAAAAAATTCTTTAAAGAAAATACCTTCAAGGGGCATAGAGTAGAGCCTCTATCTAGGTGGATTCAGTATTTCTGATTTGGACAGCTGGTCCTAAAACCTTTGAAGATGACGCAGAACCCTAGACATGTGTTTTGGATCGTCAGGAACTATAGACTTACCTAGTAGCAAGTTGTCTGTTGTTCATTACTGCAGCTTGGATCATGGGCTCTTCTCGGTTTTCTTTCTTGAAACGTTGTGTATTGTCGGCTGCACACGGTGGGCTCTTCTCGGTTTTCTTCCTTGAAACGTGGTGTATTGTCGGCTGCACGCGGTCTTTGTTGCTGTGCTCAGGCTTTTCTCTAGTTGAGGTGAGCGGGGTTACTCTTCATTGTGGTCCTCTGGCTGTTACTGCAGGGCACAGGTTCTAGGCGCTTGGGCTTCAGTAGTTACCGTCCACTGGCTTAGTTGCCTGGTAGCATGTGGGATCCTCCCGGACCTGGAATCAAACCCATGTTTCCTGCATTGGCAGGCAGATTCGTAACCCCTGGACCACCAGGGAAGTCCCTTCAATTTTCTTCATCTGTTAAGTGAATCCTGTACTATGTAATTAATTAGGATACAGCAGTGAGCAGGGCAGATGCAATTCTGGCCTTCATGTGAGAATTTCTAGTACAATTAGTTTCTGTAGTAATAGTCACAAATGTCAGGATAATTGCTACCTTTCTTATCAATGTCAAAGTTATATCACAAAAAACTGATCTTTATTATCATATATTTAAAATACAATTCCCAAATTTGCTTTTCATGGTCACCCAACTGAATCTGAGTATTATATAAAATTGTAAAAATATATTTTGCCCAGGTAAAATTATATCCTCTATTCCAAAACTGAGAAGGAGGTGATGCAGGCAGATTTTCTACCACTTCTGTGGTTTTGCCATCAAGAACACAGTTGGAATCTAGAGAGGGGAAGGGAGGGTATCCCTGACTCACGGTGGGAATTTTTTTCTTTTTTAACATTAGCTGTACTCGAGCATCAGGGTGAGTTAGCCTGTTGGTGGACTGTCTCGGCAGATACCACACACCAAGCAGGGAAGTACTGAGAAGCCTCACTCAGACAGGAGTCAGATCAGTGTGGGTAGAGCTCCATTAGGGATGCAGTGGCTGATTGTTGTCTTTCTTGGGGTCGTGATTCTCTTCTGATCCTGGTCCTGATTTCATTTGGTCCCCTGTGACTCTGAGAGACCTCACAGATGTCTTTAGTAAAGCCGTGTTTTCTCTAAAAGCAGATCCCTGATCTGCTTCCTGGAATGTAACTCTTTGCAATGTAACCGTTTTGTGTTAAAGAAGATCTTTTTGATTTAGTTCATAGCACTGAATATTTTTGGGTGTACAGCTTATGCCCACTCTCCTTTCTCAGGGTTCATATGGTTTTATGAGAAGAGTATAAAAATTGATAGTCATGTAAGAACTTTATTGAAAAGAAGAATGGTAGCTGTCTGTTTCTTTGATTATCTTCACTAGAAATATCAATGTCAGGCTACTCTCAGCATTAAGAACTTGATTTCCTGTATCGAACCATGATCTCTCTCACCTGTAAATTAGAGGTGTTCAAGATGTTCCCATTAATATTGAGAGCAGGAGAAATGTGAAACAGCCAGTTGTAGAAATGGAAATTACAGGCATATGGTTGGTTATATCTCACTGTTCACAATGGACATGCCTGTGATGGATTATGTCTCAATAAAAATTTTGTCAATAGAATTAGATTATTAAGTGCATCATGGGAGCTTGCTGTTCCAACCATTTGTATGGTAAATTATTTATACCATGTAGCATACTCCCGTAAAATGATTAATCACCTCCAAATTTCAGTTGCAATTTTATGTCCCCCATGTTTTCATAAAAAGTAAACTTCTGGGCCAGAAAAGGTATACTGATATGCCTGCAGCATTTAAAATCTATGTGAAATACTGTTAACAATGTATACTGTGATGATAAAGGCAGCTTTTTATAATTCAACCAAAATGTTTCTCTCAGGCAGTAACCTAATAACTTGAAGAAATGTTTGTTTCAGGTTTATATAACATTATATAAAATGGATTAAGACTTCTCTGGAGATAATTTTCCATGTGAATTGAGTTTTGAGTAATATATGATACATATAGTAAGTTGTCCTACCTTACCCTGTAATGAAGAAAAAATGCAAAATAGTTTTCTGTTGTCTGAACACAGATATTTCCTCCAGCAGCTGGTAAACAAACCAGTGTCCTGGTCAAAGATAAAACACTGCGAACATTTATGTGTTTATTTGTTCGTTCATTGATTACAAATTCATTGAGCAGGCACAGGCACTGTTCCAAGAGCTTGTGCTCTGCTGAGTCTCTGCCATTGTGTCCAACTCTTTGTGACCCCATGGACTTTTCTGTGACCCACCAGGCTCCTCTGTCCATCAGATGCTCTGGGCAAGAATATAGGAGTGGGCTGCCATGCTCTTCTCCAGGGGATCTTCCCAACCCAGGGATCGAACGTGAATCTCACAGCTTCTGCACTGGCAGTCAGATTCTTTACCACTTGTGCCACGTTACTCTTTCCCAATTCTTTTACAGAGAGAGACTTTTTAATCAGCATTTTATAAAATTTTTGGCATCTGCTGATGAATCCACGGAAGTTTCTAGCTTCTCGGTCAAAGTCTTTTAACAGTGAGCCATTTTTCAGCTCTCAGTTATAAATTCACCCTTCTTTGCCTACTGTGATATTTGAGCTAAGCCCTATAAACATTTCTCCTTCAGTAGCTCGTGCAGCGGTGGGTTTTGTCGATAGAGGGAGCCAGGGCCCACCGCAAGGTGTGAGTTTCCCCTCCTGCTGTTGGAGTGCTGGGCGGTTGGGGAGCAAGAGGGCGGCTCTGTGGCTCTTTTCTTAGCAGCTTTCACAGCAGCTCCAGCCCACCCCTTCCAGCGAGTTTCTTCACCACTAGGTGGGCTGCTCCTTAGATCAACCGTAGCCCACTTGATTCCTCAGCAGTGTGTCTGTACTATGCTGTGCTCTTTGGTTCTGCGAGCCACCATCTAACAAACCATTCATCTGGAGGCTGTCCAGCTGACTCTTGCTTCTCTGCTAACCAGTGAGCCAGTGTCCTGGACCGTTGGTAGCACACAGTAGCAGGCTACATGCTGTGAGTTCCAGACCATGTTCCTGTGGCATCCACGCCCTCCCCAAGAAGGTCTCAGTGCCAGCCTTCTGAGTTCTTCATTTCCTCCTTGCCCACTCTCTATCTGTCCTAAAGTTAGTGGCTACTTTCTGCATTTGCTTGCCCTATTCCCTTTAGAGTCCTTTCTCTTCCCCCAACCCTGCCTCCACCCTCCCTCTTTTTGGGAGTTAACCATCTTTTAGTTGACAGCGATTCTTTATATTAAATTTTCCCTATTCAGATTACCAACGTGGTTTCTGTCTCCTGAATGGACCTTGACTGAAAGGAAAGGGACAAGCAAAAAGCCTCCTGCAAAAAGAATTACTTGCTATTAAACTGCCAGCTCGTGACCAGTACTGTAGTTTCTTTGACCTTCTTTGATATTTCTGCTTAATGCCTAATTTTATTTTAGTGTGGCTTACATCAGACATTCCAGAATCAGGTGCTGAATATTCCCACCAGTATCGCTCCTCTGAGTATGAAACCGGTAAATACTCTTTTATGCGTTTATAGTATGAAGGCATTTATCCACTCAGCAGAGATTTATTTAGCAGCGCTGGCATACTTGGCACTGGAGTATGTGCTTAAAAAAGGCATGATACTCAGGCCCTGCCTTGCAAGTTTGTCAGGAAGACAGGACCTGGGTGTGTGAAAAGTTAACCAAAAAAGCAATAGGGTTCGCATTAGCATTTGTATTGCTTCATATTTCTAAACTAAGTAATGTTACAGAACAGCAGTGTTCTGTTCTGTACAATCCATTCACATTGCTAAGTGTGTGAGCATTCATTTGTCTTTTCAATTGTTTCCTGTTTTCTCTACATCCACAGGACTTGCTGGGAGGAGTTTTAGGGGTTGCAAATTGGTAGGTCTTCTGTAGCCAATGAAAATAGTTTATGACACTAGATCTTTGAAACGGTGTCTGAATATGCACACTTTGGGACTTCAGGAAACATTTCTTTTACTGTATAAATTACTGGAAGCCAGCTGTGCAGGATGAGGCAGGAGTGCTGGGTGGGATCTCATTGGTTTGGGGAGTGTGGCGCTCTGTGTGAAGTGATTCTACTTTTGAAGCCTTTATGCAGACAAGATACATGAAGCCAGATTGGTAGTCTGGTATCCTGTCAGAGATGCACACTCTGCAGAGTAATATTTAAGATGTTCCCTTCCCAGAATTGTTCTAGTGAGTCCCTTGAGTGGAATGGTGTGCAATTCTCTGTGCAGCTCTTGCAGAGAAGTTAAAGCACACGGGCAACACCTTTGCAGTCTGCACCTCTGACCCATTGCTGAAGGTGGTGCTCTGAAATTGACTCAGTCAGCCTCCCTGGCACACACCCTTCAGAGCACTAGTCTTGGAAGATGCTCGGCGTTGATTGAAACCTAGGAAATGTTTCCTAGTCTAGAATATCCTCCTCCTCTCAGAGACAGTTCAGTTTTCACATCATAAGCACTCTCTGATAAGTCCAGAAACATTTTCCAACATGGTAGTCCTTAAATATTGCTTGCCCTTTTTTTTTTTTTTTCTCTTAAATGTCTGATGTCCCACCAAGGTTTTCTTTTCCCTATGTAAATTTGGGAACTTGGCCATTTTTTGCATATCTTTCTTTAAAGAAGCTTTCACCTAGCTCTGTGTGTGTGTGTGTACCATATGGCTTTTAATGTTTGCTGATTGATTGATTGATTTTGCTTGATTTCTTTGCCTGCACCGGGACTTAGTAGCGGCACACAGGGTCTGCAGTCGTCATTGTAGCACACAGAATCTTTAGTTGTGGCATATGGAATCTAGTTACCCGAGCAGGGATTGAATCCAGGCCCCCTGCATTGAGAGCACAAAATCCTAGCCAGTGGCCACCAGGGAAGTCCCCTCATCTAGCTTTTTAAAAGATTTTCCATGGTCCCTACCACCCTTAAGACTTTGAAGGATTGGGTAAATGGCCTTGGGGCTAGAAGGGAAACGTGCATATGGAAAAGAGGAATTACGACAGTGTAGGCAATGCCTTAGGATATACCAGCAAGACCCCTCTACCACCTATTTGTAGGTGTGTGTTGGTAGTCCTGATGTAGTTGCTAAGTTGTGTCTGGCATCTGTGTCCCCATGGACTGTGACTTTTGGCCAAAACCAGTTTTTCTCTCCAGGCCTTAGTTTTTGAATCTGTTACATGAGAATGAAGATTTGTTCTTCACAGGGTTGTTGAGAGCAAAGTGAAATAATGACCACAGAGCGCTAGGTGTACTGCGAGATACATTGTAACCTCAGTAGATACTGTTTTTATGTTGAAAAAGAACAGACTGTGGCCAGTATTTGGGAGTGGTTCTCTGCAGATCCTTCCTGGATGTGAGAGAGCCAGTGACCAAAATCATTTTGAACTAGGTTGGCAGAGGTTCTGCTGGTAAAATGGAAGAGACTGCAGCTGTCACCAGGCTAAGCGAGGTACATTACCGTGTCACTGAGATGGGTGCATCTGTGTGTGGGGGGTGCTGATATCTGTGAAGAGGGACCCTTGAGGAACAAGCAAGAAAAACAGCAGTTCCCACAGCAATTGCTCCTCCAGATGGGCATTGCGTGTCTACACTGGTCCCATCTGCTCAATGGCTCTTCCAGCAGTCAGTTTAGGGTGCATTTGTTTAGGTCTTCCCTGCTTTTCACCGTAAACCATGTCACCTCAAACCCTATCCCAGTTCAGAGAACCACATACATCACAATTCATAGGTGAAAAGTAACGATTCTTCTCCGAGAGCTGATTTCACTCTTGGCCTGCTTGGGGAAACAGCAGCTAATGCTCTGCAAATCATTGTCTTGTTTTCCTTGCCCAGGTCAGGGGGAGGCTGGGCTCGCTTTAGTCCATTGATGTATTCAGGAACGGCATCTTCTGTCCCCAGCCAGGTCCACGTGGGAGGAAAGAGGGATTATAGATGAGAGGTACAGAAATGTGACCTGTTGTCAGCCACCCAAAAATCATGCTGTGGTTTTACAACCCCTTACCATGTGTCAGAATGACTCCATTTGGTCAGAAAGAACCAAAATGGAATATTGGTTCTATTGGAAACCAAAACAGCACTGCTGCTACCACTTACCCTAGGCTGTCTTTGCCAAAACACTTGCTTGCCATAATATAGGCATATATGAAGTTTTTCATTTATCCTTTATGTACTTGATATAAACACACCAAATTTGAAATGTATGCAAATCAGGATCACAAAATGTACATATCAAGTTTGATGAATATACAAATCTATCAAAGTTGGTATCTACATATATGTCAACATTCAAATACAGTGTTTTTCCAGAATATGAACAGATTTTTTTTTCTAGTTCTAGAAAGAATCATGTTGTACAAATTTCAAGCAGCATGAGGTTCCGTTAATGAGAAGGGGAAAATGGTATGCCCTTGATCCCAAGCTCCAGAGAGAATTGCTGATGTTTGCTCTATCTGCCATCTAAAGTTTTAAGAACATTTGTAAACAAGCGTCTCCCAAAGAGGATGAAATTCTACTGCAAAGTGGTTTTTACCCTAATATGTCATAGCCATGTCTTGATGCTGGAAGACACATGTTTTCCTTATCCTTTTTAAGCTTCATAGTGTTACACTGAATGGCAATACCATAATCCATTTAACCAGTTAGCTATTAATGGATTTTTTTAGTTGTTTCCAGTATAATGAACAACATCAAAGTGTTGTATTCATATCTTTCTGCCTTTTCTCCAGGTATTCAAGTTTGTTTTTTTTCCTTAGAAGATTCCCTGGGTCACTGAATGTGCCCAGGATTCATTTTGAAAAGGTGTGACCAGATTATAACACTCCAATAAGCATGCCATGCTCCTTTGATAAGTTTCTTATCAACATGAGGCATTTTTTATTTGATTTTCCAAGTATATTGTATATATTGTACTATTGTTATACAGAAATAACCAGTGTTGGAGTTACTTACCTAAAGCAAGAATGATTGCATCTGTTTTCATGACAGCAGTAAGAGGTTACTCACAAGGTTGTTGTGCTATTATTGAACTTCATTCTTCCCCCTTTGTATTTGTGTAGCCTAGGTACTTCATATGCCTCAACTATTTAAGTTATATAAGAAAGTCAATAGGAAACTTTTGACTAGAAGTGAAAGAAATGTTGACCTATAAACATACTAATATTAAAAGTAACTTTTTTAAGCCAAAATAAATATTGCAGTTTACTCAGTTGGGCTAGTATTAGTGACCATAGCTTTGCTAAAATGGGATTGAACTGAATGCTTCCATTGTACAGAGGCACAAAGCTTTTGGATTTTCAGGTCATCAAGAAAATGCAGATTTTTCAGCCATCTTGTTTGTCTCCTCTCTTTATCGTCCTACCTCCCAATTATTCCTTACCCCAGTGGTCTAACTTCCAGCCAGGCAGAATTTTTATCTCTCTCTGTCTTCCTAGGAGGTGGTATACATATCTAAAATTCACAGATAAATGTTCTCTTGGTTTATCATCTCAATACTAATGCAATTGACCAAAGATCACAAAGAAAAAATTTCCTTTCCCTCAGGAGATTATAAAGAATGTTTATCTTTGGCACAGACTCTCAACTAAGATTTTGTTTTGTAGTTTTGAATATCAACAGATTTTCAAAGGGGGGAATCAAAAGCAGGTGGGTTGATGATGGAGCAAAGACTGTGAAACTCAATGTCTGCTCTTCACTGAACCCAAGCAAGAGAAATTATTATTTTATTATTATCTCTTTAATATGTAAGAATTTCAACTTAGATTATGGAGTGTAATTGTGCCAGGCAAAGTACTCATGGTTCTAAGGCACATTCCTTTAGTGGGAGACAATGTAAGTGAAAGAGTTGTTCAAAAATAAGCTTACTCTGGGACTTTCTTGCAGGGCCAGTGGTTAAGACTCTGAGCTTCCAATGCAGGGGTAAGGGATTCAATCCCTGGTTGGGAAACTAAGGTCCCACATGCCATATAGCATGGCCAGATATTTTTTTAAAAATTTTAGAATAAGAATGATAAAATATTTTTTAAAAATAATCTTGCTATGATGTTTTTGTCAATCAGTTATACTGAAAACAACTTTTCCAAGTATTGTATATATTGTACTATTGTTATACAGAAATAACCAGTGTTGGAGTTGCTTCCTTAAAGCATGAATGATTGCATCTGTTTTCATGACAGCAGTAAGAGGTTACTGATGATTCACTTTGAAGTTGAAGGCATTGAGTCTCAAGGTTAAGCACCTGCCCAAGTCAGCCAGGTAGCCTAAACTCCAAAGTTCTACCCAACTCTCGTTGTAGTCCCTGAGCTTGACAGTAATACTCTCCTGACCGCCAAGGTCAAGGCACTGATTGAGAATCTTGACCTAGATACCGTTTGAACAAAGGTCAAAGTCAATGTCATTTCTATGCTCCTTGCTTTCCTGAAATGTTGTACCCTACCCTGATGTGCTTTCTAGACTGAAAACCTTTCCATAGACGGCCTGAAATTGGTGATGGTTTATATGACAGAGAAATAATTGCCCACTGAAACAACAGAGTATTGGATAAGTAAGGAGTGGTATGATTAATATGATTGAATTCTCTGTAGTAGGGAATAAGAGCAAACTACTGCTCCGTGGAACTTTGGTGAATCTCACAGATACAGCGATGAGTGAAAGCAGGTGAAAGAAGAGACTGGTGTGTAATTCCATTACTGTACATGTGTGATACGGGGCTGCCTGCTGGGAGGCAGTCATAAAAGAGCCCTCTGGGGTACTGGAAATACCTGTCTTCATTTGGACTGAGATGTGTCTCTATGTCTGTGAAAATCCATACAGCTGTGCACTTACGATCTGTGTACTTTACCATTTTATGTTATATCGCAAGTAAATATCAACCTTAAAAAGTAAATCACAGCACACATTTCATCCAGGGCCCCAGTGTCTGTGAAGGGTGAATTAATCTCTGGACCTTTGCATCTCAGAGTTGATGCCTAATGAGACCTCTTACTGGCATCCAACTTATGTGTGGATCGGTTATCTGACACCCTTGAGAAGCGTAAAATACTTCTGAAGTTTATGCATCACTCCACCCATATCCTGAAGTGCGTGTATGGCATTCACGAGGGAACTCTCAGGTAGGCCCTCGCTTCTGGTGACACCTGGCAAGGATACAAATACCCTGAGACTCTGGGTTTGTGAGACTTTTGTCACCCGTTTATAATTCCAAAGGACCAGCTTTAATCATAAGACTTACATTTGAAGCAACGTGATGGACCTAAAGATTGTCATACTGAGTGAAGTAAGTCAGACAGAGAAGGAGAAATACCATATGACATTTCTGACGTGCAGAATCTAGAAAGAAATGAAACAAATGAACTTACAAAAGGGAAATAGACCCACAGACTTAGAGAACAAACTTGTGATTGCCAGCAGAGGTAGGAGGGGAGCGATAGTTAAGGAGATTGGGATGGACGTGCACACAGTGCTATATTTAAAATGGATTACCAACAGGGACCTACTGCGTAGCATGGGAAACTGCTCAGCGTTCTGCAGCAGCATGGGTAGGAGGGGAGGTTGGGGGAGATCGGATACAGGCATATGTATGGCTGAGTCCCGTCACTGTTCACCAGAATCTATCACAGCATTGTTATTCAGCTGTACACCACCGCAAAATAAAAAATTAACAAAAAAATTTTACTAAGGCTTAGATTGTTTTGGAGAAGGCAGTAGCTTTTACAAAGATTTTATCTGAAGTTGTAAGAAAGTTGGAGTGCCTAAAGGGGACCTCTGCAAGTTCACTGACAGACTGCTTTCCGTGGCTCATTCTCCACGCTGTTCTGCGAACAGAATTATTGCATTGCGCCTCACGTCACAGTGTGGAACTCTGCAGATTTAACGTTCAAAAACAACCCTCACATTTCTCAGTGCACTCGTAGCCTTTGGAATTACTTTAGCAGTGATACCAAGATCTGAGTAACACCACCTGTGAAACCTGTCTCTAGACTGTGGGTGATTTTCATGTAGTGTTTACAGGTAGACTGAGTTCCTCTACGACGTCAGAAAACTGGGGCAGTTTCACACCATCATTGGAAGCCTCCCTACTTGGAAGCTGCACCTTTTGTAACAGCCATCCATCAGTCAGTCATTCCCCCAAAGACTTTGTAAAGGCTTCCCGATGCAGTGCCCCTTCAAATAAAACAAAAGTCAAAGTCTTGTCAACATAGTCTAATACTGTAGCTGCTAATACTCGTAGCTTATAACTGCCAGGCTGTGAGGACATTACAGATAGATATTTTTCATTCTTTCCTTTCTTTTTGCTTTTGTTCATCTGATAGATGTATCCGCAGTCAAATATATTCTAGCTCAATCATTGGCACTTACCAGATGCTTAGTAAATATTTGTTGAATGTATGCGTTACTGAGCGAATTAATGAATGAGTATAGTTAGATAGTTGAAGGGATGAAGTTTATTGCTTATTTATTATTCAGAATTTATTTAGTTCATATACTTGACACTTTGTGCAGTATTTTATGTAGATTATCTCATTTGACTGTCTCAATAGCTCTGTTAAGAAAACACTGGGTTAGTATCTCCATTTCATAGATCCAGGAAACTGATGCTTAAGGGAAGTTAAATAATTTATTTGTGTAAAGCTGGGCTTCTTTAACTTTCTATAAAGGGCTAGACAGTAAATATTTTTGGCTTTTCAGGTCATGAAGTATTGTGCCAACTGTTCCTTGCTGTCTTACACTACAAAAGCAGCCATGGGCAGTATGTAAACTGATGGGCAGGGTTGTGTTACAATAAAACTTTATTTACAAACATAGATTGTGGGAGTGTCCCAATGGCTGTATTTTGCTGATCAGTTGGAGTTTGCTGACCCCTGTCACATCTCATCAGTGATGGCACTTTGATTTGAACCAAAGCAACATGACTCTGAAGACCATGTATAATTAGGAGTAAATTGCAATCTGTTAAAAAAGTGGGAAACCTGCTTTAGCTGTCCTTTACTGATTCTCCTCTCCCTTCCGTTATCATTGCTATTGAATTTTGTTTTTTTTTTTAATTTTAGCTTTCAAAACCTCCTTCAAAGAAAATAAAATGAAAGCCCTTCTCAGTGAAATGTCTGATTAAGTCACTTAACTTCAGGTCACATAGCCAACATACAACCAGGACTTGAATCAGAAATCCCAGAGTTCTTTCAGCTCTCTAGATACCCTGGCTAAAGTTTCCTTTAAACTCTTTCTCCCTTTTTTCTTTCTCCTTGTAAACCTCTTCAATAGCTACCTATTTTGCTTGTTTAAAAACAGACATTGTTAGTGCCTATTCTATGCAGGCACCAAAATGAAGCTGGTAATAGAAAATCAAATTAAAGAATGCATTAACCGGATTTTCAGAAACGGGGACCAGATTGAAGTAGAAAGGCATTTATTTGGGGTTTGCTGGGACTGTAGCCTGAGAGACATAGATTTATGGAACACTTGACTTGTGTTCCATTGGGCTAGAAAATGAGGATTTTAAAGGCCAAAAATATCACAAGGTTATAGTTAGTTACATGAGTTGTTAATCAAGAATTATAACTGGAGCTGGCAAGAAGTAAGGGTGCTTGTTAAGCAAGGGTTGGCTAGGGTCTGAAATGGTTCATAGTTAAAAGGAGAGACCTTGAGACCAGCAGGTTGCAGCTGCCAGGTGTTCTGAATAGGCCTGGTGATGTCCATTGGTCTGGCACAGTTCAGAGAAAGTTTAAATTCTCAGTGGTGCAGTGATGTGTCTTGAGACCAGATTCTCAAAGAGCCCCGCTCCACTTTTGCATGCCTGAACTGCAGTTATTCCATTATAATCTCAATTTGTCATTGAAAGTATGAACCCTGCCTTCAGGGAGACAGTCGGGAGAACAGTTAGAAAATAGATGTTTAAATAGGTCATTAAAGTAAAGTAGAAAGTGCTATGAGAGAGCAGGTGTTATAGGTGATACCTTGGTCACACATGGAGGGGATGAGGACCTCTGACCTGCTTAAATTTCTTGGACCCTTCATCCTAGGTTGGCTCTGATGCACTGATCACCTGGGCTATACCTTGACCTTCAGGTACTGACAGGCAGAGAGATTGGTGCTTGCAGGGAGCTAAGCAGAGTAATGGTTAATATATATAGGATGGGCCAGTTTGGATGAGCACTCAGGGAAGGTTTCTTGATAAAATCAGACTTAACCAAGGTCTGAAAAGTGAGAACTGTCCTGTATAGAGCTGAATGAGGAACATTCTCAGCCAAGGATCAGTGGGGCAAAGGCCTGGAGGCAGTGAAATATTCAGGGTATTTGAAGAAGAGGAAGGAGGCCAATGAGGCTGGACTGTAGTACACCATGGGAATAAGAATTAAGACTTTGCAGTAAGAATCTATAGGTGGCCTTGACCCAGATCCTGGTGAACTTCCAAGCAGGGATGTGTTGTCATTGGATTTACTTTTTAAAAGATAATTCAGGGAAATTCCCTGGCAGTCCAGTGGTTAGGACTACATGCTTCCACTGCAGAGGGCACAGGGTCAGTCTCTGTTGAGAGAACTCAGATTGTACAAGACAAACTAAAAATAATAATGAGTAATAGATAATTCTAACTCAGTGACTCTCAGAATCACCTAGAGAGCTTTTAAATACCCGGAAGCTCAGACCGCAGCTCAGGTCAATCAGAACAGCTGTTGTTGTCTGTTTCTGTTCTTCTCTGAAGAACTGATTAGAAGTGATCGCAGTAGGCTGCCAGGGGAGAACCATTGGTAGAACTGCTATACAGAGAAGAATTATAACTGGAGCTGGCAAGAAGTAAGGGTGCTTGTTAAGCAAGGGTTGGCTAGGGTCTGAAATGGTTCATAGTTAAAAGGAGAGACCTTGAGACCAGCAGGTTGCAGCTGCCAGGTGTTCTGAATAGGCCTGGTGATGTCCTGGAGGGTGCAGTAAAGAAATCAGGGAAATCAGTCAGTGTTTGTTTAGGTTCAGGGTGCTGGTGGCCTGGACTAGAGTGAGAATGGAGGAGCTGGAGAAAGGTGGACCAACTGAAGTCATTTTTAGGAGATGGAGTTTTCTGGACTTTCTGATGTATCATAATAGGTATGGAAAGAAAGGGAGGAGTCAAAATAATTCCCAGTTTTGGCAATTAGTCTACTGGGTTGAAAGATACCATTTTATTGCAATGGAATTTTGACATGAAAGTGAAAGGGTCATGATCGACTGAATTTAGCTTCAGTTCAGTTCAGTTGCTCAGTCGTGTCCAACTCTTTGCAAACCCATGGACTGCAGCATGCCAGGCTTCCCTGTCCATCACCAACTCCCAGAGCTTACTCAAACTCATGTCTATTGAGTAGGTAATGCCATCCAACCATCTCATCCTCTGCCACCCCCTTCTCCTCCTACCTTCAATCTTTCCCAGCATCAGGGTCTTTTCCAGGGAGTCCGTTCTTCCATCAGGTTGCCAAAGTATTGGAGCTTCAGCATCAGTCCTTCCAGTGAATATTCAGGACTGATTTCCTTTAGGATGGACTGGTTGGATCTCCTTGCAGTCCAAGGGGCTCTCAGGAGTCTTCTCTAACACCACAATTCAAAAGCATCAATTCTTTGATGCTTAGCTTTCTTTATAGTCCAGCTCTCATATCCATACATGACTACTGAAAAAACCATAGCTTTGACTACACAGACTGTTGTTGGCTTTTTAATATGCTGTCTAGGTTGGTCATAGCTTCTCTTCCAAGAAATAAGTGTCTTTTAATTTCATGGTTGCAGCTTCCCTGGTAGCTCAGCTGGTAAAGAATCTGCCTGCAATGCAGGAGACTCCGGTTTGATTCCTGGATTGGAACGATCCATTGCAGAAGGGATATCTACCCACTCCAGTATTCTTGGGTTTCCCTGGTGGCTCAGATGGTGAAGAATCCGCCTGCAATGCAGGAGAGCTGGGTTCTATCCCTTGGTTGGGAAGATCCCCTGGAGAAGGGAATTTAGGTTGGAATTGCCCAAACTGTTGGTCTGTCTGTAACCCAAAGTAGAGTCATATTTGTATCTTTGTGTATGTTTGTGTGTGCCTGGTCATGGTACCTCTTTGGGGGAAAGTGAGGCTATATCTGCTTTTGTAAAGAATGTTGGATATATTAGTCATTGTGCTAAACATTAATTTAATCCCCTTCACCACACTCTGAAGTTATGGGGGAATAGTCTTATTTTACTCATGAGGAAACTGAGGCACAGTGAGGTTATAATTAACTTTCCCACGAGCATGAGTCCCATTGAACAACTAAGCACTTAGTTCAGTTGGTAAAGAGTCTGCTTACAATGCAAGAGACCCGGCCTCAATTCCTGGGTTGGAATGATCCCCTAGAGAAGGAAATGGCGATCTGCTCCAGTATTGTTGCCTGGAGAATCCCGTGGACAAAGGAGCCTGCCAGGCTACAGTCCATGGGGTCGCAAGAGTCGTACGACTTAGCGACTAAACCACCACCACCAGCACCACGAGCATATGGCTATTAAGTGGAAGAGTTAAGTTTGAATCCTGGGTCTACCAACCTAGTTTCCAAAACTCTGTGCTTAGTCACAGCACTAGTCTTAGAAACCCAAGTTGCTGTTTCAGGTAAGTTCATGACATTCAACTACAGGAGACCTATTTGCATTGTTTTTAAGGAGTTTTATTCTCAGGCTATTGTCAACAGCTGTTTGTATAAAATAAGCTTCATCTTGGTTAAATTTTACCTGTACTTACCCCACTGGGGCCATTTTCTTCAACTGAGATGCTGGAGGAATTCAAGAATCCTGAAGTACTGGTGCTTAAATAAGTAGACTACATGCTCTGTGAGGAAGTCATATTATTGTCTCAAAGGAGAGAAAGTTGGCTCAGTGAGGCAATGATTGCTGCAAACAAACTTTCTGGTTTTCCCTTTTGTTCTGCTACAAATGGCACGTTCTATCAATCAAGGCCTGCTGGGAAAGATTTTTGTCTTTCCTTGTTGCAGTTTAATTTTATCCTCTGCTGAACTCAGGTGCATTTTAAATACAAAGCCCGAACTGTTCAGTTACTATTCATCTGTGTCCTCCTTGAGATGGGGCTGGCTTTTGTTGAAGAGGTATCACTTACTTAGAGGGAATTTCTTTAATTTATGGATTTGAAGACGTTCGTCCACTTAAATAATCTTATTGTATCCCCCACCAAAATGTCGTTTAGCGAAGGCTCTTGAATCAGACGCTTGACAGCTTTAACACTGTCTGCTGAAAACAGTTTTCATCAGTTTATTGGTGGACGAAGTGAGATGTTTAGAACAGTTCAGGGGTTGATTTTAGACGGCCGTGACAAGGGGCAGGCGCCTTAGAGCGACAGGCCCCGAAGCCCTCCCGGGGCCATGTGGTTTGGAATAGGAAATGCCCTGTGAA
Organism: Ovis canadensis; assembly: GCF_042477335.2. Taxonomy (NCBI): domain Eukaryota; kingdom Metazoa; phylum Chordata; class Mammalia; order Artiodactyla; family Bovidae; genus Ovis; species Ovis canadensis. The sequence continues at coordinate 53,969,320 of NC_091263.1, read as the reverse complement.
GCATTGCTTGGGAGAGTGGAATGATACTTAATCAATCCTCAGAGACTACACTATAGGAGCAGTCATTTAGTGCTCCAAACAAAGCACAAAGTAGAAATACCCCTTCCAAAAGAAAAAGAGAAAAAATGCATCCGGATGTGTAATTAGCTTGCACTTGGCTTGCTTGCCATGACTTGGAAACAGCAGCTGCGCAGGCCCATGCGTTTCACTGTGCACCTTGCCCAGGAGCAGGTTTCATCAAGAAGGCATTAGTTTTTGTGCTGCCACTTACTGGTTTCTATGTTTGTTTAAACAAAAGAGCTACTGAAAACTGTCGACTCACAATGTGTTATCATTGACTGTTGACACTGTTTAAGAATTGCTGACTATTATTATTTTTTTTTAACCATGTTTTCCTGGTTAGAACTTAGATTCTAAACATATTGCGTCCCCTTAAACTCTCAAGCTGTGATGTAACATAGCAGCTTAGGTCTAAAAGGGATAAGGGTTTACTCAGAAGGGTGGAAGCTGCCTTTTAATAGTTGATGCAGGGTGAGGACAGTGGCGAAGTGTGGATTCTTTAAGGAATCCTGGGCGCTTCACCCCATCTATGTGAGTTTGAGCTAGGCTCTCTGCTCTGAAAGGATAAGCGCCATGCTTTGTCCAGAATCATATCCCAGTGCCCTGCTCCTGACATGTGCGTATCTACTGCTGTATCACAAATTACTAGAAGCTCAGAGGCTAAACCAACACACGCTTGCCATCTCAGTTTCTGTGAGCCTTCTGCTTTGTGGTTTCTCAGAAGCCTGCAGTCAGGATGTCAGCCAGGCAGGTGTCTCATCTGAAAGTTCAGCTGGGGAAGGATCCATTCCACCCTCACTGTTGTTGGCAGAATTCAGTTTTTCCAGGGCTGTTTTCCTGAGGACCTCGGTTTCCTGCAGCTGCTTGCCACACCTGCCCCTCTAGCACGGCTGTGTTCTTCACAGCTGAGTAGGGACTGGTAAGAGCCTGCTAGCAAGATGGAGATGAGAATCCCTTGTTGCCTAATCATAGAAGTGACTTCCCTTTGCTTTTGCCTCATTCTACTGTTGTAAAAATACACAGTAAGACCCCCCACAATGTTCAAAAATGAAAACATGCCACTGCATGCCAGCTGTCATACTCTGCTGCTGTCATTTTCAAGGTATAGTACTGTAAGATTGAGGCTTCCCCAGTGGTTCAGTGGTAAAGAATCTGCCTGCTAATATAGGAGATGCAGGTTCGATCCCTGGCTTGAGAAGATCCCCTGGAGAAGGAAATGGCAACCTCCTCTTCTATTCTTACCTGAAGAATCTCATGGATAGAATCCTGACAGGAGCCTAATAGGAGGCTATCCCTGGGGTCACAAAGTCAGACACGACTTAGCCACTAAACAACTACAACTGTAAGATTAAAAATATTTTCTTTTGTGTGTGTATGTTTGTTATGTATTCTTTGTAAAGTATTATAAACCTATTACAGTTCGGTACTATATAGCTGATGGTGTTAGTTGGGGACCTAGGCTAACTTTGTTGGACTTATGAACAAATTGGATTTGAAAACATACTCTTGAAACAGAACTAGCTTGTATATAGGGGACTTCCTGTAGGCCACTAGATCAGCCTGGTCTCAGAGAGCGGAGACTTGTAGGGTCTGAATACCTGGAGTGGGGACCATTGGGAGATTCGTTAAGAGTCAGCCTGTCACAGCATACAACAGGCACTCAGTGAGTGTATGTTGAGTGAATGAGCGTAAGAGCTGGGTTCTTAGGATTTGAGCTGAAGAGATCCTGTCATTCCCTGCCCGCCCCCGCCACCCTGCCATTACATATGTAACTCTAAGATGAGCAAGGTTTGTTTTAATAATTTATATATGATACCTATGTGATATTTATATAGTCTTTCCCATCCTTCATAATGCCATTTGGATCTTTGGTTACTGGACTTAAAGTTTATCCAAAATGATGACCTGACCTACTCCTAAGGAGGAATCTCTTCAAGGAAAGGATCATATGCTTTGTCTCCTTAAGTTTTCCTTGCTGCATATGTGGTGGGGATTTAAAACAGTCCGTACCTCCTGCTTCCTGGATTCTGAGGCTCTTGTAAATGAACTGCCCTGAGCAGCTTTTTGCTTCAAGGGAATGGAAAAGCAAGGGTGAGAGTTCACATTTCATGTTTTAGTTGAAGTCACTTACTACATGTGGAAACAGCCCTGCTTTCTCCCCCAAACCTCTGATATTGTTGGAGCTTTTCAGTGCATGGCAGGATTATGAACAAGAGAAAGTCAACATTGTCCAGCATTGTGATACCAAATCAAGAGAAACTTACTGGCAAGGCACTGAACCTGAAATAAGCTTCTCTTGCCCCAGGCTTCTCTCTCTTTTTTTTTTTTTTTTAATTTCAAAGGTCCTGAGAACATCTGTGTGAAACAGTAGCTTAAGACTCTGGGTCATACTTTGCTGGATTGGAATTTCTCTTTTGCTTCTTCCCAGTACAACAGCAGCCTTTACATTGAGAAGACTGGCAGGGGTAGGACAGGCGGGCTCAGGGACCCTGTCTTGAACTGCTGTGAAGCCCTCCCCACTATCTTCTTGGCTTTGAAACGCAATGCGTTAAAAAGACAAAGAAGGACCAAAACCACCATGTGGGCCCCTGTGGAAGTCCCATTTGCCAGGTGCCCCCGTCTGCCCACTCCCTCGCTTTCTTCTGCTTTGGCTTTGAAACTGAGAGTTGAGTGAGTCCACAGCTAGAGGAAATGGCACTGTAGACCGAGCCCAGGGCAGTTTGATTCTCATGAAAATGAGAAATCGCCTATATTGACAGTAGGCATGCTTGCTGCTGGCAAGATCTGCAGTCGTGCAGATTCGCTCCTGGGCCTCCCTGTCACCCTGCTGGGTTGGCTTTTCCAGCAATAGACTCCTCCAAGCCAAGTCTGACAATTAAGTGGTAAACCCTCTGGTGAGCTGGGGAGGTGGGAGCAGAGGGATAGAGAGTGGTCAGTTTAAGCAGACCAAGAGCTTTAACTTTATTTCTTCTGTAGCCTTCTCTGGCCATGCATCTCAGTTCTCTGGAGATGAATAACTTGTGAATTGACTAGTCTCCATGAATATTATGAATTAACAGGAAGTAAGCCCGTGTCCATGCTCAAGGGCCACTGGAAGTGAGGAGCGTGAATTTTATTAGCATTTATGTGTTGCTTTCTCATATTAATCCCTTCCCATGGCTGAGGAGTTAGGAATTTTCTCATCTGCTGATGGAAACCAGTCCCAGGAGTGTGTCCTGTCAAGTACTGGAAAATAGATGATGATACGGGGCCATGACCTTTCTCTCTGACAGGAAGTCTTCTTTCTCTGGTGAGACACCTCTGTGATGTTTTGCATATCTATTAGATTAGGCTTAACTATGATTCTGGAAATTTTTGATTTGAAGTTAATCCAAGCCTCCTGCTTAGGAATTCATACTTGGTTACTTGCCACTACTTGATCAGGAGACTAAAATCATTCATTTCAGAAGTCCTGCAGCCTTTCAGAGCTCTTCTTCATCAGCCTCGACTCCTTCTGGCTTGTGTCTCTGTTTTCTCCTTGACTTTATTCTGTGGCAGTGTGGGGTGTTAAATGCGCTTGAATACCTCTGATTCCACTTTTTGCAATCCCACGGCATCAGTGGCAGTCCAGAGAGAATCAGAGAGAATAGAAAATGTTATTGTGATGTCAAAAGGGAAAAAGAAATTTCTACCTTAGAAACTGAGAGTATAGGGTGTACAAGAAGAGAAGTCATATTTGTGAGTATTAAAAAGAAGAGTCAAAAAAACAATGATGTTTTCAACATAGATCAGTGTTATATACATCAATATACTTCAATATAGATCAGCATTGTTTCAACAGTGTCAGTAGTTTGATGCTCTTATCTTCTTGAACGTAGATAGATTCTGAAATTATTGACAAGCATTTAATTTATTAATGGCTTCTCTGTTGGCTCAGATGGTCAAGAACCTGCCTGCAGTGTCAGAGACCCGGGTTCGACCCCTAGGTCGGTGAGATCCCCTGGAAAAGGGAATGGTAACCCATTCTAGTATACTTGCCTGGATTATCCCATGGACAGAGGAGCTGGGTGGGCTGCAGTCCATGGGCTTGCAAAAGAGTTGGACACAACTCTTTATTAATAAAGGGATGTGGTCAGTGCTCTGCCTCTGAGGCTTAACTTGGAATGCAGTTTTGTAAAAATAGCCAAGTCATGAATGGTTTTTGTCAGGAACGTCTTGAGAGCAGCTTCAACTAAACCCTGGTGAGTGGTACCCAAGGTGCTGGAGCCAGAATGGAAGAAGCTGCAGCATCCTTGCTGTGTGGCCCTTTAAGTGATAGCTGTGGGTGAAGAGAAGAATCAGATCTGAAATCAGCCTGCCCTTTTCTTGATAAACACTTTAGCTTCTGAGTTCACAGTTACCTGCTAACCATCATTGTGGATGGATCATCATTGCTGCAATTCAGGAAGGATGTGCAGAGCCTCTGGTCCTGCTGTTTGTCACTTTCCCTCATAGTTGTGGTTAATGGGGTAGCCATTCGCCCTCAGCAGGCATAAATCCTTTTTCCCACATGAGGGTATTGGCTGGATATGACTTTTCTAGGACTAACGGAGCAGCTGGCGATGTCGGATTCAAGGCAACTAGGTTGTCTTGGCCATCCTATTCAGCAGATGGCCAGGACTTGATAGATTGAAGATTATTAGGATCCAAGTCAAGGGCTACATGGCACAGTGGATGGAAAAAGTAAATGGCAGCTCATCTCCAAATGCAGACACACGCAGTCTGGCAGGGCCTGTCTACTTCCATGTCATTTTGCTTCCAGCAGGAATAAATGGATGTCTGCCTGTAGAGCCTAGATTATAGAGAGACATCTCTGGAGATTATCGATAACTTAGTTACTTAATTGACAGCTGGCTGAATCCTTACAGCTATAATTTAGAAAGAAAATTTTATGAAGTTTAGGCGTCATCTGTGTTTATATAAATTTGCCCTTTTACCCAAACCTACATGCCATGGTTTCCTGTATTGCTGATATCCCTATGTCTTCTGATTATATCCAAAGACAACTTAAAAGCTTTAATTCAGAGCCCTCTGTTGCGTCAGCGTGCTATCCTTTTGAAGATGACTAATGCTGTGAAAGCTGCTCTGAATTGGAAGTGCCCGAAGCTATGTTATGCAAGGAGAGCAGGAAAGGACTGCTCTCCGGGAAAGCGGTGTCTATTTCTCCTCGTCCATTCTAGGCTCATTTGTGCAATTGCTGCCTTCTCCATATTACTGCATAACTTCTTTGACTCTAAAGTGGAAGGAAGCAAATTTCAAAAGCCAGGAAAACTCCTCATGTGGTTTTAGCGGGAGCGGCATATTACAAAATGGAGTGGATGTCAGATAAATTTGCATCTTTTGAAAATTGAACTCAAGGAGCTATTATTGCTTTTAGAGCCAAGTGCATTAAGAAGTCTCAGGGATAAGATGGCTGGTGTTTGACATTCATTTACGTTTGAGTGTTTGGGTCAGGTTGTTACCCAGTCCTATGCAGCCCACATGAATTGTTGCATTTGGACTCAGCATTATATCCCAAGCTTCATACATTGATTCTCATAACATGATGAGATTGGGGATTTCCCTGGTGATCTGGTGGCTAAGACTCTGAGCTCCTAATCAGGAGGCCTGGTTCGATCCATGGTCAAGAAACTAGATCCTACGTGTCACAAGTGAAAGATCTTGCCTGCCACAGCTAAGCCCTGGTGCAACCAAATAAATAAATAAAATTGAAAAAAAAATTAAATTTATCATTAAAAAAGCCATGAGATTGTATCCCCATGTCACAGATGAAGGCACTGAAGCTCTAAGATTTCCATCTTCCCCCATCTCTTGGCCTCCTCTATCCTGGGCAGAGATCAGAGTCACCTTGTACACCTTCTCTGAAGGCATATTTCAGAGCTTCCCAAATTGCTAAGCTAATGTCTCTGAATTTTTTTTTGAGTGGCACATTGCTTAAGCAGTGAGTGGATGGGATTATTTGTTAGGCTTATGCCTTCTGGAACAAACCCACATATTAATATGCTCTTAGGATTCTAATCCTGATTTTTAAATCCAAGACATGAACTGGAAAGTAGGTTCTATATTATTAGTAAGTTACTTTGACCATCCAATAATCTTCATTTTTCTCCCTCTTTCTGTCAGTCTTCTAAACCTCAACCATATAAACCAGCAATAGAGGCTGTGTAGGTAAATGGACATTGTAGAAGCCTTTTCATTTTCAGCATTGCTTAGAATCTAGGGTCAGGCTCTTGAGTCTGAATGAGACCAGTCTTGAGTAATCAAACACAGAGTTAGTGGAGTCAGAAGCAACCAGAAATTGAAGGTGGATTAGGGTGCCAGATAATTTTCTTTTTTCATGGGCTACAACATTATTGATGGATGTAAGTCACAGGGGATTAGAACACTTTCTTTGAAGTTTCACATCGTCTGATAAGGCTAAATGCATTAAAGGGTTCCCCTGAGTACAGAACATACCCCTATTATTGGGATCAAAAATCAGAGTATCCAGGGGACATTCCTGGTGGTCCAGTGGTTAAGACCCCATCCTTCCAGTGCAGAGGGTGCAGGGTCCATCCCTGGTTAGGGCACCAAGATCCCACATTATGCAGGGTGTGGCCAAAAAATAGAAAAAAAAAATCAGAGTATCTGTTAAATGTTGCCACAGTGGAAGAGGGGTAGCACCATTTTGTAGAAGCACAGGAGTTGATCAGGTTGATGGTAAATGTTGTGTCTTGTGATGTGAGATCTCATTGAGAAACCATCCAGACAAGCCATAAATAAGCAAAGTGTATTAATTAAGAAAATGGTTGGTATCATAGCCTACCCCCATCTTCCACCTCTGTACACAGTCATGAAACTCAGGTAAATGTTGCTCTTTAGTAAATGATCCCAATTAGTTAAAACAACAATCATCTTGTTACTTTCTGATTCCCTAGATGAGCTGGTTGGTGCTTCTGGTCAAGGCCAACTTGGCTGGTCTCTGCAGACTGCAGGTGGTCCTTCTAAGGCTGGATGGTCTCAAATAGACTTACTCTGCTGTCTGCCCATTGGGCTCGGTCTAGGATGGCTTCAGCTGAGACTGTGTGTGTCCGTTCCTGTGGTCTCTTGACCTTTCTTGTTTCTAGCCTGGCGTTCTTTACCTGGGGGTTTCCAGATTTCAAAGATTAACAAGACAGTATAAACCCTTGCACCCAAGTGCCTATATAAGCTTCTCTCTGCATCATGCCTGCTGATGTCTTTTTGGCCAAAGCAAATGTGTCAAGCCCAGTTTCAAAGAGTAGAGAAATTGATCTGCGCTCTTGATGAGAGGAGTAGAAAACCACCTTTCCAAGGTGTGTGTGACAGTGAAGGCAGGCGTTGGTGGCCATTTGCCATTTTCCACATGCGTTAGAATAACTTTGAGTAGTTGAACTGGCATTAACATGTCCAGCAGCCTGAACCTGGACAAGGGAGAAGGGGACCATGTTTTCGTCTCTAACTTCAATTTGATACGAGGTGTTTGTCTGGAGTCTTGCTTTATTCTATCACTCTTAAAGTTTGGCCATTCACTGATAGACTCTTATCTTGCGTTCTTGAATTGTGTTTCCATTTTGGTTAAGTTTTTAAAATGTTTGATTAGTCTATGCTGCGGTGCAAATATGGTTTTTTTTTTTTCATTGTGTGGTGTTCCGTGGATGTTTGCCTTTCAGGAATGTTTTGTTCTACGACCAGTGTATTAAACCCCTGGTTTGAGCTTCCTCTCAGGCTATTTTGGAGGTAACACTCATGACAGCTTCTGGAATTCTACCACTGTGCTCTGATACAGTGATCCCTTTTTTTTTTTTTTTTAATACTTGTAGTCTTTTTGATGTAGCACCAAATTCTACCTCATTTTATTAGTCTATAAACATAACCCCATACCCAGTGACAACTGTGTTTGAATTTAGTCGTAACTCAGGGCTCCAGACATTAATATGTAATCACTGTTAACTCAGAGCATCCATTCTGCATTTCTGTCTCAACGTAATGCATGGTTGGAATCATGGGCTAGTTAATTCCTTGCATTTTTCTGAATGTTATTGGATGTTTAGAGCAGCCCTGCCTCTACCCCCTTGATGCTCATAGCCCCACCTCCTCTACCCTTACTCATAACAACCAACAGTGTCTGCAGACATGATTACATGGCCCCTGGGTGGGAATGGGGAGATAGGTAAAAATGCCTCCAGTTGAACCACTGCTGAGGCAGAAGAGAGAAAGACATTGCGAAGTATGACTTCTATTAGAGAGCAAACTAGGATCGGCAACCAGACAAGGAGAATTGTAAGGGAGGAAGAGGTGCACTCATTTTTTCGGTCACCTTAAAATTTAACCTATGATGGCCCCGGATTCCCCTGGACTAACCAGGAAACATCAAGTTGGATCTTGCTACATGTTGAAAGGTTCATCAATATCTTAACTTTATTATGTTAGAAGTGGCTTAAATTTGGAGAAACTCAGTTGGAAGAAGTTCAGTATACACAAAAGCACAGAAAATCATATCATGGCCCTTCTGATTCAAATGCCCTAAGATCCTAAATGTGATTAATGGCCAGTCCTGATGCGTTTGTACCCTGCTTGCTTCCCCTGCTACCCACTGCTGAATTCTTTGGAAGCAAAGATCATTTCATTTGTTGCTATTTGAATATGTGTCTCAAAGAAAGAACTTAAAAACCAAAATTATAACATGCTGGTAAAATTTTAATCTTTTGGAAAAGAGAAGATTGAGAGTTATGCTGAGCAGTATCAGAAGTTAAGGGGAAAGTATGTGAGTCAGGATCAAAGAAGCTTGACATTTGAGGGGATTAAAAACTCCAGGAGGAGGAGAAGGGGTGTTCCCTGGTGGTTTAATGATTAGGATTGGCCCTTCCACTGCTGTGGCCTGCATTCAGTCCTTGGTCTGGGAACTGAAATATCCGGCAAACTGTGCAACATGGCCAAAATTTTAAAAAGAAAGAAAGGGAAAAAAAAAAAGAAAGCTCCAGGGGGGAATCAAGGTTGGAGACACTGTCTCTTTGAGCTCCTTTCCTCTCTATATTTGCCCTGCCTGAGTGACTCTTAGAAATGCCTCTTTGAGCATAAGTTAAGGCACATGGGACTGGGATCCTTAAAAAGGAGAGAAGGCTGCAGGGAACAAATCCATTTTCAAAAAAGAAGAGAAAAAAAATCACAAAAAGGTATTGAAATATTCGGTCAGTGATGGATTGGTCTCTGATGACTTTCAATGACTTTTTAGTCGGTTGGGGTCTACTTTTAATAAAACAAAGCAAGGGGAAAGTCTGCATGCTTTTTAAGATCTTGCTGGGACAACAGTGTTTCTCTCCTGTTCTGATGTATTCTGAGAAGTTTCTCTCTTTTGATTTAGCCTTCCTCACTTGATTTTATGATGTCATAAATCTCCTGTGTTCGGTGAGAGGCATGGTGTATGTGAGACCCAAGCAGCTTGCTTGATAACATCCCCCTTCCCCCTTCTCTTTAGAAGATTAAACTGAGACTGTTGTGTCTGATGCCAGAACAGATTTAACCAATCATGTTTCCTTTACATATAGGTCAGTCCAAGGGACAATTCTGCACTGGATCCTATTATCCACGGGTTGAAGGGCGTCGTCCATCACGGTAAGGCAGCTGTGTACACTTCCCTTTTTCTGGGGTAGGGAGGGCTAAGGTCTTCACCTGAAGGAGTGGGTTATCTTGCAGAGGATGGAGCGTGACACCTATTCCTCATGCTCTGATGGTGAAGGGCATGAGAGCCATTATTTGATGGGTAAAGAGCACACCCATTTATTACCTGCAAATGGATCTGGGTTAACAGTAAGCCATTTGTTTCTCTTCAGGTACCACTCAGAATGCATATGTTATAAATCAGAACCTCATAAGAGGTACCATTCATACACACTGAACCTGCCACCTGCCTCATAGCTATCCTAAATTGATTCCCTTTTCAAGTAACTTTTCATTTATGAATTTCTTGATTTGCCTCTGAGATTTTGGGGAATAAGTTTAAGTAACCCTGACAAGTCATTAAACTTTGCTGCATGTGAACAAGTACCATTAGCTACTGGAATGGAAAATGCTGGGCCGTGTTCTGTGCAGCAGACATGTCTTATCCTCAAGCATAAAACTGGGAGAGAAAGTAAGATAGATGGGTTCTGTCTTACCCAACCTTTTTTTATTGGAGGAATTTCCCTGCAACTTTATTATTGGCAATGCATCATTACCTATGACATCAGGATCATCTAATTTCAAAAGTACCCTGTCACGGGGAGGTGTGGAGTTGAGAAGTAATGTAATGATTTGCAAAGTTTTAATAATCTAATTAGAATTCCAAAGACATTGACAGAAGTAGCATTAGTAACCATAATAAATCTCCCTTTCATCTCCACGGCTGTGATAAAACATCTTCCCAGCTTTCTGGGAGGGTGTCTTTCCACATTAGCCAACTCTGCCGAGCTTAACAAACATTTTACCCGCTTTCTCTCAGGGAAACAAAACCAGTTTTCAGTGTTCAGTGGAAGCAAGTAGGATTTGGGATTAATTCTTCTGCTCTTAGACCTGTTCAATCGTACAGCAGGTAACAAGAATAAACCTAGTCAATGTAGAAAAGTAAGATGACTTGAAAACACCCCATTGAGGTCTTCACTGTTGGAAATTTCCATTGTTTCTCCATTTCCAAAGAAATCCCCTCACGCAAAATTGGGAAGTAGGTGGTACAGACAGTTCCCTTAGGGAGTAAAACGCTTTTGCCAACTCTTAGGCTGTCTGCCCCTTGGTGACGTGATGTTGAGAGCAGCATAGGCGGTGGAGGACAGCAATATAGGAGGAGATTTGCGTTGCACTCGGAACAGTTTCAAAAATGCACAGGATGTTGGTGTCATGGGCAGCACGCTGTGTTCTCTGAGCTCTTTCTCAGAGGGTGCCCTAGAAATCTCCATTGATGAAACAGCTTCTTGAAATTCCAGCCCATTGTGTAGATGATAAGTTTGGGGGGTTCACATGTACTGAATGATGGACAGGCCTTCCTTCCCCCTGGCTCTTCTTGTTATAATGCAATCACCCCACAAGGAATTCTAAAATCTTTGAAACAGGTACCTCTTCTCCAGCCTAAGAGGAGATGCTCCATCAGCTGTGGCACTTGAATGTGTCTGTGGCATCTGGCGTTGTTTCCACAGTGATCAGTGAAGGAGATTCCATCTGTTAGAGAGAAGCAGTAGGCGTCCTTTAGTCCCTAAGTCCCCAGATCTCAGCAAACGCACTGCATTGCGATCATTTGGTTCATGAGCTGCATGCTGGCATGATCGTGTTATCCTTCTTCATTCTCCACAATTACCCTCTAAGAGGCTGTTATATGTAGGGATGTGGTACCTGTTCTGGCAGGGATGCCCACGATGTGGTTTCAAGTCTACCTCCTAATTGAAAAGTCAAAGTAGACCTGCGAAAAATAGCTGCAAAGGAAGTTCAGTTCTTCTTTTTTTTTTTTTTTAATTTTTAGAACTCAGCATTCATGTCAGTGTAACTCAGAAGTCATTATCCCCTGGAGGGGTGGACAGATTTCTTCTTTAACGCACAAGGGAATGTGTTTCTTTTGTCTCTTAAAATCTGGAAATTCACCTTTTTTAACTTTTTATTTTGTATTGGGGTATAGCCGATTAACAGTGCTGTGATCGTTTCAGGTGAACAGCTAAAGGACTCAGCCATACATATACATGTATCTATTCTTCCCCAAATCTGTTTATTAATCGTTGATATTTGATGAAGGCTTGAGCATTCCTATTTGTGAGTATGTTTGGTTCAACTTTAGTCTTCTGGTCAAAGGCTGCTCTTGATTTGGGCACACATGGCTGGCGTAGCCCTAGGGCTCCCTTGAATTATTCATCATGCCCAGTTACAGAACTCAGATCAAGGTTTCTAGTGTCTGGCTTTTATCCTAATTATGCTAAGTAACATATACCACAAAGGGCACCCAGACATGTGCCAAGCTGAGGTGAGGAATTGCAAAGTCACTTCTGTGAACAGAGTGACCTAGCCTGGGAGGGAGTCCCAGCCATTCTGGCAGAGGATGCCTTCCACGTTCCAGCATAGGTCTCATCAGGGCTTTCTCATGGGGGGAGAGTGTGGGCTTTGGAGCCGGACTGGCCTTGGTGGGGATCTCAGCTTTGCCACTCCCTAGCTGGCTCAACAGCTGCCTCTTGAGCCCCTCTGAGAAAGTTCACTTGTTTATTCCACAGGAGTGTTGCACGCCCATTCAGTCTGATTGCTGGACTGATGCACTGGTGAAGACAGACCCAGGCCAGCCCTCAGGGACCCAAGAGGAGATGAATGCCACCCCCTGTCGCCCTAGCCTGCCCAGACTGTCACCCCTTCTAGTCTTTGCATCTGCTGTTTCTGTTTCCTCTGCCAGATAAGTTCAGCTCAGAACCCAGATGTCTTCCTCTAATTATTTCAGGTCTTGGTTCAGATCTTGCTTCCTCAAACAATTCTTCCTTTATCCTCCCCAGCTCCCCACTGGCTCCCCACTCCCTTCATTCCTTGTCATTTCACCGTAGGTTTCTTCCTTTGAAGCTCTTAAAGGTATCTGAACTCATGTTGTGTATTTATTCCTGTGTGAGTGTGTTCAGTCGCTCAGTTGTGTCTGACTCTTTGCAGCCCTGTAGACTGTAGGCCCCCAGGCAGGAATACTGGAGTGGGTTGCCATGCCCTCCTCCAGGGCGTCGTCTTCACCCAGAGGTCGAGCCATCATCTCTTGTACCTCCTGCATTGGCAGGTGGGTTCTTTACCACTGAGCCACCAGGGAAGCCTGTTTACCCGTGTATTACCTCCTAAAGTGTAAGCTTCATGGGAGCAGAACCCATGTGTATTTAACCGCTAATAGATCCTCAGGAATGTTAGCCAAAAGAGCGAATCAAGTAAAGATGCAAATAGGTGAAAAATATAAAATTGGAAAAAGAAGAGGTAGAACTAAAGGCTGCTCAGGCTTTGCTTTCATTGGGAAGAGAAAGAAGTAGGATAATGTCTTGGAAACTTGATTTTGCCCTCTGTTCCTGGGCCATGGTTGACTCTCGTTTTGATAACTCCCATCACTTCTGTCATTCTTCCAAAAGAGAAGAAACATCTGAAGTTGGTTAAAAAAAAAAAAAACTGCTCTTGGAACTAGAAGTGTTTTGAGCTGAAGGTCCTATGAGGGATTTGAATGCTCTGTTAATGTGATGAGACATAAATAATCATACCCTTCACAGAGTGTCTGGCTTGAGCACGATGATAGAGAGATGCACCAAGAAGGAATCAATACGGATTTCTGTTCCAGTTCACCACTGTCTTTTATTTCCTCAGCTCTGGGAGTCTTATCTTAGAATATTAATTTCTCATTAAGTGATTTTTTTTCAATAGGAAGAATCTTACATATTCCTCCAGCTGAAATGGCAGTGAGGAATCTGGTTCCACTAGCCAACCATTGGCCTTTGGTCACTCGAGTCCCCTGTGAAGCAGATGAAAGATTGGATTTCAAGGGGAAGAGACTGCCTAGGAAGGATAAAGAGGAGAGGGAGCAGGAGTGGGTGGGGAGAGCATTAGAACCCCAACACAGGTCTGACACCTCCAAAGAGAGGGAAGCTAGGAGGACTGGCTGAAAGCATCTCTAAGGAAGTTTTGGCTGGGCCCTTGGAGAACCCCAGAGACAAGGCTGCCCATAAGAGAAGTCCTCTATGTGGTCACTGACTAGAGCATCCTAACACGACCGGTCTCCCTGGAGGCACAGAGGCTGACAAGCCTCCTCACAGCAGCTTGTCTCTAGAAGGAAGATCTTAGGGGTTTCCCCATGACTGGTCCAGCCATTCACGTTTTCCTTCCAAACACGTTCTCCTGATCACCTTGCCAAAAAGTTGATGACTTGGGCCTCTCACTTTTCAAATGCGCAGAGCTTCTTACAGGCACTGCTTGCTCCTTTTGTGCGCACTTATTAAGCACCTAATCTAAGTACACCATGAAGCCATGTGTAGAGAGAGAGCACAGCTGAGTTTATAGACAGTCAGGAGACATATAAGGTTAAATATGGAATTACAGACCTTACTCAGACTTGGGATTACAGAGCAGGCATCTCAGACAAAATGACCCTTGAGACCTAAAGAGTGCGTAAACATTGTCCAGGCCGAGAAGGGAGCCTAAGGTTTCAAGCAGCACCAGCATCGAGGTGGCATGTTTGAGACCCTGAGCTCTGAAACCTGGCTTCTCTCATGCTGGGGAGAGATACCTGGAAACCTCTTGGCAGCGGAAAGTGCACTCTCTTAAGGGTTCATTTTTCTATGTAAATTGTGATTTTTACAAACTTAGGCGTGAAGAAATAGAATGAAGAGAGGTGATTTGCCATTGATTTTGATCTTGTCTATCTCTTGAGCCACAGATTGAAGCACTAAACTGTATCTAATCAGAGAATTTATTTACACTACCACTAGCATCTGCTGGAAAGGAAAGAAATTGTGAATCATATTCATAGCACTGACTCAGTCATTCACAATGCTTTTTGTATGTAAGAACCAGGACTTGTGAGCAGCCACGCCTGATAGAAATAATTAGTTTCAAAGAATTTAGTCTAATTCTAATTTTTTCAAAACCCATTAAAAAAATAAACTTGTATGTGAATTGGTATAAAAGCCTGAATTAGTATAAAAATATACCAATTCCTGTGTAAGTATTTTGTACCCGATTGACCAGTGCTAAGAAATAGACATTGTATAATCTTTCAGTGAAAAGGGATGTATTATTTTTCTTTCAATTTTCAGATTGCCTGCTTTCTATTCTTTTTCATAATATCTACCCAAAGGAAATCCAGCAGACTCTACATACACCTCATCTAGAATGCTGTCGGGCATCAGAAGACAAACCATTCCCTCCTGTCCATCACCCAAGAAAGATTTGAGTTTTGTGAAGGAGATTTGAGAGTAGTGATAGTTTTATTGGTGACCCTTGACTGTTGTCTTTTTTTTTTTTTTTGACATTCATTTTTATTTACTTATGTGTTTGGCTGTACCGTGTCTTAGTTGAGGCATGCAGCATCTTTTGTTGTGACATGCAGGACCTCGGTTGTGGCGCGTGGGATCTGGTTCCCTGACCAGAAACTGAACGTTGCGTTGGGAGTGCAGAGTCTTGGCCACTGCACCAGCAGGGAAGTCCTGAGCTTTGACTGTCTGTTTCTCTTTTGTCATCCCCTTGCTCTTTGTGATTTCTTCTTCCACTGAATGTACTACTTTAATGAGCAGGAAGGTATCATCCTCATTTACCCGAAACGTGAGAAAGACAGAAATTGCCTCAAACAAGATGGCTCTTCTCTCAGTCTTCCCTTCCCGCACACTTCTGAGAAAGTTATCACTGAAAGTGCGCATACATTATCACCTGACTTTCTATTGGTGTCACACAATGGGCTCCCACAGGCTTTACTTGTTAAAACTCAGCACAGTGGAAGCTGAGTCTATGAAAGATCAAAACTTTCTTTGCAGAACACCTCCCCTAACTGACTAGTTTATTCACTGGGCTCACTTAGAGGGTATTTTTAGCTCGTCTTCTCCCTTGGTCTGGGATACTCATCATCCACTCACCAGGTCTATGGAAAAAGTCCAAGAATAGCTAGACTCAATCTAGGCACCTTGCAGAAAGGGAAGTGATGACATAAATCCTGCAGATCTGTGTGACTGCCAGCCGAGGGTTTTCATTCAGTGCTGAGATCTGGTGTGTCTGCGTCTGTTCTGTTCTCCATATCCCACCTGCGAGGATTGAAGTGTCCATGATCGACACTAACCCGGAAGAGACTCCAGTCATGAAACAATCTGAATTCCTTCTAAAGAGGTGGGTAGGCTTTGCCTTGTCAACTGCCACTGCCACAGATAGACTATTAAAAAAAAAAAGAAAAGAAAACTAGCCCTGAGCACAGCACTGTTGACACTCCAGGAGAGGTACTGTGGGGACTGCAGATGGTGCAGCCTTTCCAAAGGCTGTGTAGCCTTACCTGCTGAGCCAGCAGTTCCACATGTAGGTATATACCCAGGAGAAATGGCCACAGAAGCACTTGTACACAGGAGCTTTGTCTATAATGGCCCCCAAGTGTAAACAGCCCAGATGTCCTAGAGGAGCCTAGATATACAAGGTTTGGTCTGGTCATAATGAGGGAATAGTCTACAGCAATGTAAAATGATGGACTTGATTCACACAAAAATGAAAGAGCATGTGCTGCATGGTTCTATTTATGTAGAGTAAATAGAAGCTTGGTAGTAAGAGGCAGAATAGTGGGGTAAAGGCGTACATACACTGAATGAGAAAGGACCCAAAGAAATCTCCCGGGCAATAACAGTATTATAGGTCTGGAAAATGATTAGATGTCATAAGTATAATATAAACATTTACCATACTGTCCCCTTAGATTCGTGCATTTGACTATTTGCAAACTAAAGAATAGCACATGTGTATTATATGTTTATTTCTCAAAGGTTTTAAATTCACAAAGATCAAAAATAATCTGGCAACATGTACCAGGTAGTCAGATATTAAAAATCCTGACCATATCAAGTGTTGGCAAGGATATGAATGCCAGGAATTCTCAGGTCTCCTGGAAATGGTTTGGCAGTGTCTAGTCGAATTGATTGAGTAGTTGCACCGCTGCCTGTGTCCCCTAGAAAAACTCAGATAAAAGCACACCATGAGCTGTGTATGAGAATGTGGCGTTCATTGTTTTTCCTGACTGCCAAAACCCAGAAGTGCCTCTGATGCCTATTGTTAGCAAACTGGATAAATACGATGAAGTATGGTCATACAACAAAACAATTCACCCCAGTGAAAAACGTGTGGAACCTTGCAGCTCACACCAGCATGGGCACATCTGAAAACCATAAGGTGATGCAGGAGCCTGAAGAAGGCACTGGATGTTTAAAAAAAAAAAAAAGGTGGGGGTGGGGAATCAGAAACCAACACAACATTGTAAAGCAGTTTTCTACCAATTAAAAAATAAAACTTAAAAAAAAAAGAAAGGGAAGACCTGGTGTTTCAGAGTGCACATGTCGGTGGTGAAAGTGTAAGAAAAGGAAATAGTGAATATTTAAAAGCAAAGGGTGGTGGTTACTTTTTGGGGTGGGGAGGGAGAATGAGGAGGACCCCACCCTGGGAGGGGTGGCAGGTCTCTTCATGTTCAGAGTGGTGGTGAGGCCAGGGTTCACTTTAGGATTATTGGTCAGCAGGACATTTATGTCTGTGCACCTGTCTGCATGCGTGCTAAATTTCATCATCAGAGAAGACACTGATGAGCATTAGAAAGTCAGAGATTCAGGCAGTGCTTTATTCAGGGACATATCAAGTACCAAGTGGCCTCACACCAAACAGACAGACAGCGTTTTTGTTTTTATAAACTTTTTATCATAAGTACCCCTGACATGTAGTTTATTCTCTCTACAAATTGATTGCAAGACCCCGGAAAGAACTATGGCTATCTTGGGACTGTATCATTAAGTGATGACTTTGGAAGCCAATAGTTCCTTGTGGAATTTAGAAAAAAAGAAATCAGAAACCAAGGGGATGAGGTGGCAGGTGACAGGTTTGAAAACAGAAACTCCTCACTGCTAATGTGCTGGTACATGCTGGCTCTCCACCAGGTCAGGATGTAATTTGCCCTGCAGCCATCACTAAATCCTCTGGAAACCCTCTGAGATACAACTCTCACGTTCCCCATTACATAGGAAGGCAAGGAAAGCAGACAGTACCTGGGAGACTTGAACCAAGGTCTTCGTGACTTCAGACTGCCTCTTGTTACTCCCAGGCCATCTCCTGCCCTGTTCTTGGCCAGGGTTACCATTTGCTTCTTTTAGTTGATTGAAGCCCATTATATAGACTTGTTGAAGGGGCAAGTGAAGAAATACTTGAGGACCATATTCTCATCATCACTCCAACACCGTTTTGATTATCCTTGAAGCAAAGAGCTTAGCCTGAACTTTCTGTCCAAGACTTAATGGCTGAATCTCCTGAAAATATCTTGCATGGACCTTGGAAGAAGACATCCTAGCACAAGGAACATTGGTAGCAAAGTATACTATTAGTCGGAAATGTCTCTCTGTATTATTATAATCCAGCAGCAAGGAAATGGAGGAGAGATGAATTGATGTGATTTGAGGGGGTCTTGCCTGTTTTGTGTAAGTGAACTTTGAACCCCTTTGATCATAGTGTCCATCCATCAAATGCTTAATAAGTGCTAGTTTGGGTGTTGAGGGCAAAATGATCAACTAGATGTCCTCTGCTTTGGGAAAAATTTTAATCTCATGAGGATTTTTTTTTTTTTTTTTTTTTTGGTTCTTACCATTCTTGTTGTTTAAGGTCAAAGAGATTATTATTTGACTGCAGAGTCATCTCATGTGTTCACATGACTATAGTTGGCACTTTGAAAGGAATTTTTATTTAAAAAAAAATTTGCTTATGGGATAATTTTAGAGGAATGGAATTTTGTTATTTTTCATTTGAAATTTGACTCTTTCAGAACATTACTGAACAAGGATTCTAGACCAAGGCTATAGAGTTCAGGTTGTCGTAGATTTGAATGCTGGCTCTGAAACTTGGGAGCAGTGTGATCCTGTTCAAATCGTTGGTTCTCTTTGTCCCTGAGGTTTCACCTGGGGACATGGTGATTATGAAAGTATCTGCCTCGTATTAATGATAAATGCTTTAAGACAGGGAAAGTACTGAGAAGGAAGGGTGCCTGGCATGTGTCCACTGTCCTTGAAATCAGAGGTCAGGAAATACAATCTGTGGGCCAGATCTGGCCCACTGCCTTGTTTTTGTAAGTAAAGTTTTATTGGAACACAGCCACACCCATTCATTTACTTACTGCCTATGACTAGGGCTTCCCTGGTTGCTTAGACGATAAGGAGTCTACCTGCAGTGCAAGAGACCCAGGTTCAATCCCTGGGTCTGGAAAATCCCCTGGAGAAGGGAATAGAAACTCACTCCAGTATTCTTGCCTGGAGAATCCCATGGACAGAGAAGCCTGGTGGGCTACATACAGTTCATGAGGTCACAAAGAGTATGACGCAACCTGAGAAGTAACACTTTCATGACTGTTTTTACACTAGAATGGCAGAGTTTTGTAACAGAGAGACTCTTTGGCCTGCAGAGTGTTAAATATTTACTTACTCGCTGGTTCTTTACAGAAAAAAAGTGTCAACCCTGCCTTGTCTAAATGGGAGCTATTCTGGGTCTACTAATAGTGTTGTTTCATGGCAGTGGTATGTGCATTACTTACCATTTGATACACTCTACAGACATGGGCTTCAGTTTAGATTTTGCCCAAATTGCTACATCATCCACATATATTTCAGTGGAATTAAAGGGGGTTCTGTTTTAATGTTAACCTTCCAGAAAGAAATCATTCAAATTTTCTCCCTCTTGAAGGGAAAAACCAGTGCTCTGTTATTTACAGGCCACTGATAGTTTTGAACATCTTAACACGTGACAGAATTTCCCCTTTGAAGTTTATGTTTCCAGCATCTAATTACATGGAACTTTCCTGAAGTGTGCTATAAATACCCAGCACCCTGCTCTGGACTAATTGGCTCATGTCTGTTGCGGATCCGGGAAGGGCAGATGCTTATCTGAACCCGCTTTGATCTCAAAATCTTCTAGAAACAGGCCCACTTCAGCCATTTCCACAGTTTCCTGGACTTAGGTGTGTCAGAACCACCACCATAGATGTGGGCTACTTCCATGTCTTTTCTTAGCCAAAGCCAGGAAATGGGATGCTGTGGGCTTTTATCACTAGTAACGCTGTTAACAATCATTGAGACAGAAAAAGCCTTCAGAAGTGATTCCTTTTAGGTTAGATTTGAATTTGGAGGCTCCTTCTCATTTAGCCAGCCTTCTTTATGAATATGTCATCATGAGAACAGGACTGTGGGACCCCAGGGAAATGCCCTTTTCCTGGTTGTTTTACTGGCATGGAGAGCATAGAGACAGTTTTCGGATGTCTCCACTGTGGCCTGCAGAAGCACTTGGTCAAGTGCCTGGGGCTCTCTGGGGTGACTTTGCTACCCTAGTCTGTGCACATCACCTTGGTGTAGTAGAAGCAAGGTCATGTCATGGCCAAGAGCAGACGCTCTGGGTTTGAGTTTCAGTTCTGCTTTTGGGTAGTTGTACAGCCTGCACAAATCACTTCATCTCTTTGTGTTTAAATGTTCTTAGCCATGTACAGTGGTAATAGTAATACCACTTCCTGGTTTGTCTCGCGGAGCCAGTGACTTACTGTACATACTTGTGCCTGGGACACGGTCAGCATCCAGTGTCAGCGGTTTTCACTGCCCTCCCCCACCCCTAGCGACAAGTTACTGTGGTTACTTGGGTATTTTTTTGTTTTTTAATTAATTTATTTTTAACGTGTCTGCACTGGGTCCTAGCTGCAGCACTGGGATCTTCAGTCTTCATTGCAGCATGCAGGATATTTAGTTGCAGCAGGTGAACTCTGAGTTGCGGCACGTGGGACCTAGTTCCCTGACCAGGGATGGAAGCTGGGCCCCCTGCATTGGAAGTCTGGAGTCTTAGCCACTGGGCCAACGGGGAAGTCCCTGTTGTTACTCGTTGATGTGAGTATGATGGAGGCCATGAGGTGATAGGAAATGATTGTGGATCTCTGAGTTCTGCCCCATCACCACCTGGCTATTGAAATAGAATGTGTGTTGCTTGACTTAGTTGGGTCATTCAAAAATCAAATTAAGTGAGGGAGAAAATGTTCACAAATTTGATTCGGGATAGCCGGTCCCTTCGAGGTGAGGGCTCAGGGGAGTGGACTAGGAACCAGAAAGAGGCTGAAAGGAAGAAAGGGGAACCTTTTATCTGTTACCTTCTTGCTGTGTGCTGAGCTGTACCTGGATGTTTTAAACATAGAGTGTCATTTAATCTCAACAGGAGCCCAGGGAGATATGAATTCTGAACCCATGGTACAGATGGGTAAACTGAGCCTCATAGAGCTGTCTCATTTGTCCCAGCTCATGGCAGTGAAACAGTGATTTGAACCCATTAGTATTAGACTCAGATTCATTCTGCTGGACCAGGTTTCATTTCCATCCTCGACTGTCTTCCTAATTATTGTCAAAATCACTCAACTCTGGGTTTCTGCCTAGGTTTCTCCTCTGTGAATTAGGTCATTAACTGAATGTCTAAAAGAATATACACACCGTGTCAGTTATGCCACCAGAACCGTGTCAGGGAGAGAGGCAGGCAGTGAAACTGTTCACTGCTAACACTGGGTCTCTGTCACTATATAACTCTGGATAATCTGTGTCGTGTGCCTTCTAATTGTTGATGGGACTCTGTGCTCTTTGGGTAGTTTCTCTTTGGAAATCTTAATGTCAGCATGTGCTTCACTTCAACATCAGTCTTTAAATCAAAATATCACATTTGGCCATCTGAAGCTGCCATTAAACTCAAGGGGGTTAGATGTCTTTGAACCTGCGTAAAGTGGCTGTTAACCTTGGAGGGCCACCCTAGGTCCTTGAGTTCAGGAGTCTGATTATCAGGTGAGCACTCTCCTGCTTAAGCCGCCCTTGCTCAGACCCTGCAGTAAGATGCCATGTGGGAACTTCTCAGGTTTTCTCAGACCACGCCCATGGTGAAGGCCAAGGGGCATGTATTAAATTCTCTGCCCACTGGCAGAGACTTTCAGAGGCAGAAATAAGCTCCACACATCTCTGAGTTACCATTTAGTTTGCTCCATCTACATTTGAATAGGTTGCTTGTCCCCATCCCTTCTAAACACCCTACCCTTCACAAAGGAGCAAGTGTCAGCAAACTTGCTCAGTAAAAGGATTGATGGCAAAATCTTTTAGGTTCTGCCGGCCATCCATTGTGTGCTGCAACAACTCACCTGCCCAGTTTTAGCCAGAAAGCAGCCATAGGCAATGGCATGGCGGTGCTCCAGTAAAACTTTATTCACAAAAGCAGATTCTAGAGAGGATTTGGCCCCGGGGCCCAGTTTCCCTACTTCTGAATGAGAGCTCCTTAGTGACTTGCTTTGATCAATGTTTTCAGCCCTGTGTAGTGGGCTTTTTCTCTCAGGTCCTGTCCTGGGCCCTGGGGATGCAGTAAGGAGCCACAGTCTTGGTGTAATAGAGTTTCTTGTTTGCTTTAAAAAAAAAAAAAAAAAAAGGCTACTGGTAACTAATTACACAGATTGTATAGCTATGACCGTTGTTTAATTAGCAACTTGTTGCCTTTATTAATGACTTTTGAAGTAATGATTCATCTCACGATTGATGGTGACACGGCCATGAAGAAATCTAGGATTTATTGGCCATTTAAAATACACCAGCTGCTGTGTGTGTTCCTTCACTCTCTTGTCACAGTGATTGGGCATCTGCTCTGTTCTGGGCAGTGTTTTAGTTGCTGGGTGTACAGGGTACCCAACAAAGATGCGGTATTTTTCTCTTGTGGAATTATCCAACGCTTGAGAAGAGACCAACAGTAAATAAGTAAACACAGGAAGGAAAAGATCACAGAAAGGTGAGGAAGAAGGTGATGGTCAACAAGGGAGACGGTGGAGAGAAGTTGGGCTGCAGAGTTAGATCCTGGAGGGCCTCATGGCTGTGACGAGAAGCTTGGATTTTACTGTAAATGAAATGAGAAGCCACTGGAGGATTGTGAGCTGGGCAGCGTCAGGATTAGATTTAGGTCCACCAGGTTAAATGAGTTCTTCAGTCTTCAGGGAGATTTCTTCACCGGATCATGTTTGTATCCGCTGCAGGCAAGGTGCCCAGAGACATGGAATCAGGTAGTAGAGAAGGATACCCAGCCTCCCTCGCACTTCTCTGTGTGATCTTAGGTCAGTTGCTTTCCCTCTCCGGACCTCATTTTCTTTATTTGTACATGGAATACAACTAGCATCCTTTGAAACTCTTCAGAACCCCGCAGTTCTCTGTGGTTCTGGGGTGACTCCTCAGGGATCCCCTTGTTGTAACCTCAGTGTGGTACTTGTTCCTTAAAGTCATCTGTCATGAAGCCTTGCCGAAGCTACAATGCCCCATCTTTGCCATTTTATCCTCCTTATTTCTTTTTTTTTAATCCTCCTTAGAGATGAGAGATGGCATGTCTGATAGTCACCATAGTCAAATGGAGCAAGCTTCATTTCTTATATTTAGATCATGAAATGAGTTCCTTGAGTCCCTCTGCCACCATCATTAATTACAATGTAATGCTCTCTAACCTCCGTGGGGGCTTCTAGGTGCCAAGCTCCTGAAGTCCTGGAGTTGTGGCCCTCAGGCTCTTTCTCCCCATTATGAGTTCCCATTTTTTGTTTTGTTCGGCAGGCCCTTCTGTCACCAGCTTGTCTGACCCATCGCCCCTCCCAGATCACACAGTCCACATGTGCCTAGTCCAGGCTTCACCCAGAGCTGCTGACTTAAGTTGAGTGTTTTGGCCTCTTCACAATTTTTAGCCATATTCCAGGTTATCCTTAACCAGCAACTGATTTTTTTTTTTTTCCCCCTCCTTGAGTTGTCAGATTTGGGCTCTTGAACTTTTCTTCAGTTTTCCTTTTCCTCTGCTTCACTTCACCACACACCAGGCAGAACCACTTTGCAGTGCCCTTTCTCTCTGCCCGGAATGTCCTCCCCAGGTAGGCACATGGCTCATTTCCATCTTCAGGTTTTTCAGTCAGAGGCTTCCATCTCAAGGGGTCTGTGCTTAAAACCCCATTTGCAGGACAATAGTCAGAGAGAGTCACCTAATTGAGAAATGGGTCATTCAAATATAACTAAGTTGTTGGCAGCTGAATTTGGTCTCAAACCCAGCCATGAATAGAGCAGTGAAAAAAATGTTCCAGGCAGAGTGGAGAGGCAAAGGCCCTGGGGTGATATGATCATGGAGTAGCCAGGGGTCCGTGTGGTTTAGCCTAAGGGTCAGAAAGCAGCAGAGGATGAGACTGCAGAAGGCAGAGGAGCCCACTGACACATTCCTCATAAAAACTGACTCTCAAGTGTGGTCAGCATGATTAAATATGCAGAATCTTAGTCCCCATTCCCAAGCCTACTGGCTCAGAATCTACAGTATAACAGGCATCCCAGGTGATTTGCATACACATTGGTTTTCAGCAGGCCTATCAGAAATCTTCTCCCATTTAGCATCACCTAATCCCCAGTTTTTGCCCAGTGTCATTCTCTCCCTGCCTTTCCCTGTATGAAGCAGAAGGCCAGTCCTACCCCAGTGATTATAAGCTTTTAAGGAAAAATTAATAGCTTTTCCTTACAAAAAGTTTTGGAAAACACTGAAGAAACCAGTCCTTGGGCTAAATATCGAAGTTTGGGCTTTCTGTTCTTAGTCTATTTTATATACGTCCCTAAAATTGGTTGAGTTCTTGTTTTGAGGATTTTCTTCCCGTTGACACCATCACATTCTGTCCATACTCTTTATAGTGCAATGCTCTGTTAATTGGGGTGTGTGCATATGTTTTCAGTATAATTCCGTAGGCCTTGATTAGTGCACAGGTCTCCTCTCTGTGTTGATTGTTCATCATATTTTATAAAGGCTTTCTTTTTTCCTATATAACCAAAGCATTGAAAATATTAGGTTATTAACACGCTGAAAAATGCAATCAATCAGATGATTATCATCTAATGTTTTAATGATCACATTTTTAATCCAATTATGCATGTTTGAATCTTTCAAATTTTCTTTAATTAAAGATTGCCTCCTGGCACTGCTATCAGAAATAAGAAATTGAACAGAATTGAGCCAGATATAATTTAATGTTGAAAGGAAACTGCAAGGATAACTGGGCCTCTCTGCATTTAATGGTTGACCATGACTTTAAAGCCCTCATACAAAATTTTCTAATTGATAAGAAAAATTTAATCATCTCTGGATACACTCCGTTTGCATTCAAATAAGGTATTTCTTTTTCTAAATAAACCTCCCCTAACTGATTATTCATATTGTCGTTCAAAATGCTTAAAAATGAAAAAGACAGAGTTGGGTGAAATGTAGACTACTTAATACAGTGTGTATTTAATAAAAAAGTCATACATTATTCATTTTTGCAATTTGAATAACTTTGAATTTAGCATCCCTGTTCCTCATCTTTTTCTTTGATGAACAATTAATTATTAAAATATAATATTGTCTGCATACAGCACTGGGATCCTTGAAAGTGGAATATGAGATTCATTCCTTTTCAATTCTTTTATCTAGTAATGCACAGTACCTGCTTATTATGGTATAATGGAATGAATGGTGGGATAAGCAGAGTGTTTCAAATATTTTTCTCAACTAGTTAAGTGTCTGGGACAGCAATGTTTCAAATTCAAATTACTAATTAGGATAAAAGTTGGAGGCAGAGTGTCCTGATCTGGATGGCTTTAGAGTCAAACTGCCCTTTATAATAGGATTCATTTTAACAAGTACTTATCTCTGCTTATTCTGTGCTTTCCTACGCCCTTAGCTAATGTTGATTCTGGTGGCTCAGATGGTAAAGCATCTGTCTATAATGCTGGAGACCCGGATTCGATCCTTGGATCAGGAAGATTCCCTGGAGAAGGAAATGGCAACCCACTCCAGTACTGTTGCCTGGAAAATCCCATGGACAGAGGAGCCTGGTAGGCTACAGTCCATGGGGTCGCAAAGAGTCCACTGAGCAACTCCACTTTCACTAATGTTGATTCATGTAATACTCTCCTGATAAGATAAGCCTTCAGATGAGTCACTGTTATAAACCCATTTTACAGATGAGGAAACAGTTGCAGAAAGATTAAAGTAACTTGTCCTAGGCAGGCCTTTAGGTAGATTGGGCTTCCCTGGTGGCTCAGAGGTTAAAGTATCTGCCTGCAATGCGGGAGACCTGGGTTTGATCCCTGGGTGGGGAAGATTCCCTGGAGAAGGAACTGACAACCCCCTCCAGTATTCTTGCCTAGAGAATCCCATGGACAGAGGGGCCTGGTGGGCTACAGTCCACGGGTCACAAAGAGCCGGACATGACTGAGAGACTCTAGGTAGGTATTAGGTAGACTAATTAGGTTTCAATTCCAGAGGCCTGGCTCTAGCAGTCCATCCATTTATAAGATGTATATTTATTAAGATTGTCTTAGTGAGGGAGTGTAAATTTTTAGATGAAAAGTGCATTCTTCTTTATTTCCAATGGCTATACTCAGGAACTCTCGATCTTGGGTCCAGCCAGTTAAGTGTCTTGTGGCCTGTGAGGGCTTTCTGGGCAGTGCCAGAAATATTGGGTACCGTTTCTAAAGTTGTTTCTAACAATTAAGCATTATGAGTGCCCCCATCTTGCCAGTGGAGCACTCCTGTGGAACTGAGCGGAAAATGGAATTTTCAGAAATAGCAGTAATAATTAATGTTCGAGTTGAACTTAGAAAACTCAAGGGAAAAAGAAAACAACTTGAGAGTTAATTCTGTAATGTATGTTCATAGAAGAAATCCTCGTTAATGATGGAGGCCCCTGAAAAGATGCATGGCACACCCCTGCTTCTTGCTGTGGCTCTAGGATGACTTTCTAACACAACCCCCCTCCACCCTCCAATGCTTGGCTTGAAATTGGGAGTGGGCACAGTGTGGCCCAAGGACCAAATCCGTGTCACTGTTTTTGTGTGGCTCCTGAGCTAAGAATTGTTCTCATAGGTGAACCCTAATTAAGCAAAATCTTATTCCTGCCTTCTCCCCAGTCCTAAAGAATTCCATTCTTCCCATTAGTAGATGTATATTTTTTAAACCATCATCAGTTGTTATTAGCATTTTGAACATCATTAGTAAAGTTGTGGAAATGTGTTTGTTATATAGCTACCTATGTAACATCTTTGGTTTTGCCTCTTGGCCTGCAATACCTAAAATATTGCTCTCTGGCACTTTCTAGGAAACATTTGCTAGTCCCTGGCTTAAAACACAAACTAATCTCGGCTGCAAGCCACTGTGCTAATAAGAACGTCATATTTATTAGTCTGATTAATTGTCACTCCTGAGGGGTAAATAGCCTCAGTTTTTCCATTTTACAGATAAGGGAAGTAGCTCAGAGAGGTTAAGAGCTTTTCCTAAGGTCACACAGCTATTGAATATTAGTTGATTCTGAAGCTCATGCTAGAGCTTTGGCAAAGAAAATTGTAACCTACAGTGTTCAGACTGATGGAGACTATATCAGACATGCTGTGCCTTTAAGGCACTAGTAATTCTGTTTAAAAAAAACCAAAACACATACAGAAACATTCAAGGAAGTACATGGCTAAGTATAGGCTTAGTAGTTTACAGGAATAATAATAATAGTAATAATACAAGTAGTAAGAATTAGAGTGAGAATCATATCTGTCGTTTATGAGATGTTTAGTCTGTTCCCAGCTCTTTCTGAACTCCATTCTCATACTGATTTATTTAATCTTCACAGCAGCCTGGGAAGGTTTAGTAACTAAGATCACACAGTTCACAGGTGGAAGAGTTGGGATCTGAACCCAGTAGAATGAGAATCTGCTCGTTTCACCAGTTTCTATAGGAATGGAGAAATGAAGGTACTGATGAAGTTTTCAGCGTTTGGTGATATTTCCTACTCACAGACTTAACTTTCTGATTCTCAGTGGTATCTTTGAAGAAAGAGTCCAGTCCCAGCCTCTGTGTTCTCCTTAAGTTTTTGACCTTGGGTTCATTAATCCTCTTTGGTCTCCTATTTTCCCAGCTGTAAAATTAAAGAATTGGACTAGATGGGTGGTTTTCAAAGCGTCCGTGGGGTTTCCAGCTCAGCTTCCACCTTGGTGGCTGCACTCTGGCAATTGACTTGCCTGGCTCCTGTGTAAGATGGGGTTTGCAGAAAGGGTTCTTGGGTTCCCAAAACCAGTGACCCAGGGAGGTCTAAGAGTAGTGACAATGTGGTAACAATAAGTACTGAAGCCCCTCCCTTTTTTGTCCCTATCACTAGGTCTAACTGTCCCACCACTCATATTACTGCACCTTTTTTTAAAAAAACTAAATTTTAGGTGCTTTGCAATGTTTTGTTAGTTTTTGTTGTACAGCAAAGTGAATCGTCTAAAGCGAAGTGAAGTTGCTCAGTCGTGTCCGACTCGTTGCGACCCCATGGACGGTAGCCTACCAGGCTCCTCTGTCCGTGGGATTTTCCAGGCAATAGTCCTGGAGTGGATTGCCATTTCCACTGGAAGATCTCCAGGGGATCTTCCCAACCCAGGGATCGAACCCAGGCCTCCCACATTGTAGACAGACGCTTTACTGTCTGAGCCTCCAGGGAAGTCCGAACTGTCTATGTATATGCCTATATCCCCTCTTTTTTGGATTTCCTTCCCATTTAGGTCACCACAGAGCACTGAGTTCCCTGAGCTGTAGGGTAGGTTCTCTTCTAATGAATTAAACTGGAAGCTGTGTCTGAAGCCCTTCAGTTGGTTTAGAAGAGAAACACTGCTGTATTTGTAGCAGTGGTCCTGCCTACAGTTCCCATCAGTCCTTGCCGAATTTAAGAGCCCATACAGGAATGTATATGAGAGTCCCGATTCCCGTGAAACAGTGTTCCCTTTTGAAGTTCACCCACCTCTGTCTGATTGGCACGGCAGGTTTTTCTGACTTATCTGTCTATATTCTTTAAAGCCACAGCCTCTTCCCAGAGTGGGTACTTTGGATGAAGGCTTTGCTACCCTGGGCTTACAGGGATTGTCCTGTCACTACCTGTCTGCATCCAGCATGCTTAACTGCAACCCTAATGTTAGGTCAGGCCCCTCGGGGAAAACTCGGAAGATTTTCCTGTCCTTCAGTTTAGAGCCCTTGATCCTCAGGCAGGTTGGTGTGATGCCAGGTTTACCTACAACACTGTGGAAGAATGAAGGTGGCAGTTTTTGATGCCAGACCCTGTGCACAGTGTATTGCATGGGGCTTTGTATTGACTATTTGCACAGCCCAGGAAGTCCAAAAGCAGCAAGCAGAGGCCAAAAGGGTCCTTCTTCCCAGCCAAGCCAGTCCTGGCCAAGCACACTAACAGAATTTCCCCTATCATTAGGTGGCTGGTAACCAGGTTAAATTAAAGCCTAGACTTGCCAGCGGGTAGAGGGGTGACTCTGTTATTTCCGGCCTTTTATCCCACAGAAGTTGCTTTTGTCGGTTTGATTATAGCACCCTATGATGCATTTGTTAGTTAACATTTAATTTTCCCGTTTAAAAAATGAACTGAAAACCTCTGCAGAATCAGCCAAAGTTTCTGAGCCTCATGAATAACTGCTGGTGCTTTAGTCTTCACTAGTGACCCGGGGCTTATTGATTTAACCTCTCTGTGCCTTAAGTTTTACATCTGGAAAATTGGGATATTAAAAGTACATACTCTAAAGGTTTCTAAAGGGAAAGGGCATGGTGGTGGCCTAAGACAAATGAAAGTCTGAATTCCAAACTCTGCTACATGGGTGTACACGACAGCACTGGAGATGGTAATAATAACCCCGTGATGTCATGCCTCATGGGACTGTCTTTAAGTATTAAATACATCAGTCTTTGCAAAACTCTTAGAACAGGGCCTGGCACATACAGTAAGTGTTGTTTAAATGTCTGTGGTGTGCTGTGCTAAGTCACTTCAGTTGTGTCCAATTCTGTGCAACCCTATGGACCCACCAGGCTCCTTTGTCCATGTGATTCTCCAGGCAAGAATACGGAAGTGGATTGCCGTGCTCTCCTCCAGAGCATCTTCCCAATCCAGAAATCCAAACTCTCCATCTCTTACGTCTCCTGTATTGAAAGGCAGGTTCTTTACCACTAGCGCCACCTAGGAAGCCAGTTTAAATGTCTGCAGCATGTAAATACTCAAGAAGAGTGCTTGGTATATAGTAAAAGTGAAATAAATACTAGGTTTTGTTCAACAAATCTCTACCAAAAGGAAATTTTCATTTTCATTAGTTGATTTCTGTTGGTTTTTTGACTTAACCCTCAGTTACATAGACCTCTTGAGTCTAAGGATAACACATTTGCCCAAATACCTGTGTACCGGTTGTTCTAAAGGAAAAGGAGGGAGAAGGTGTGAGGCTGGAAAGAATGTTCCTATAAGTCACAGGAGTGTCCATGCATTGTCCATGTGCAGGACTGCACATGCAGTCCATGTACCTGGAGCCTTGCAGTTCCCAAGAAGTGTCCAGAGGCGCTTGTAGAGGAGGCCATCAAGGAGCTAAGGCAACCTGTTAGCAGGACTGGGCTTCCCAGGTGGCTCAGTGGTAAAGATCCGCCTGCCAGTGCAGGAGACACAGGTGATGAGGGTTTGATCCCTGGGGTGGGAAGGTCACCTGGAGAAGAAATGGCAACTAAGTCCAGTATTCTTGCCTGTAAAATCCCATGGACAGAGGATCCTGGCGGGCCAGTCCATAGGGTCACAAAAGAGTCAGACATGATTTAGTGACTAGACAACAGTAACCGTAGTACAGCCCTAAAAGGATTGAGGAATTCCTAAAAGGAATTCCAGAGTAGTCGTTTGAATAGCCAGGTGGAGATCACAACCTTCTCTGACTTATGAGAAGCTAGATGATCTACTGTGTCTAATGAGGAGAGTTATAATATAGTCCCCTAATCTCTTGTATTGTTCCTTCCGGCCTCAGGACCTTTGCACCTGCTGTTCACGCAGCTTAAAATGCTCTTCTTTTCCTGTTCAGTATTCACCTAGTTAACTTTAGCTTCTTTAGCTGAATCAGAATTGTGCAAGCTCTGGTGTCAAGGTGCCTGGGCTCATATCCCAGCTCTGCAACACAGGAACTGAGCTCTTCTCTCGCTTGTTTTCCTCATAGAGTTATTGTGCAATATCAGTGCTGGGTCTCAACTTAAATGGCATTTCCACTACCTAAGAGAACACCCCTCCACTTTTGTAAAAAGAAGAAGCCTATTTTCTGGGCCATCATTTTATAAATTCAGGGCCGTACCTTGGTTTGATTTCACTTTGATTTGAGTAAGCCTTGGATGAAGCCATACTGAAACTATTATCAACTTTGGAGTTGCAGTTTATTGTTGCCGTGGTTTCCTTTTCCTACTTCATCTCATGGGTGTCCTAGAGTTTGTTCACCTGATTATTAGTTCATAAGTATTAGATGGAAAAGGGGTCTATGATGCAACAAGGGTGGGTATAACTGAATCACTTTGCTGTACCCCTGCAATTAACGCAACGTTGTAAATCAACTATATTTCAATAAATAATTAAAAAATTAAAACAGACATTAAAAATGGACTTAGCACAACTCTGCTATATTTAAAATGGGTAACCAACAAGGACCTACTGTATAGCACAGGGAACTCTGCTCAGTGTTATGTGGCAGCCTGGATGGGAAGGGCGTTTGGGGGAGAAAGGATACATGTATATGTATGGCTGAGCCCCTTTGCTGTTCACCTGAAACTCACAACACTGTTAAATCAGCTGCACCCCCCAATGTAAAATAAAAAGTTAAATAGAAAGACTTAGTTAAAAAAATATAAAATATCTCATTAATAATTTTAACTGTGATTAAATATTGAAATAATATTTAAAATACAGTGGATTAATTAAAATTTATGAAAGCTTAAAAAAAGTTGGAAAGGAATGAGGTAAACAAAACCACGTCTGTTTCTTTTCTGCTGGGCTCAATGGCGCAGCTGTGCTAATGTTTTGTCTGTTTCCTGGGGGAAGAGAGAGGGTTGCATGTTGCCCGGTGCTGTTCACCATGGAACCTGTTTTTCATGAAACACAGCGCTGTGCGAAGTCTCAGAACACACCCTGGGAGATGCTGCTTTATTTTCCATGGCTCTCCCACCACCAAATGCTAGTGCTTCTCAGGATGTAAACAAACACAAGACTCGTGACGCGGCACCCGATGCCAAGGGTTTTGACTGTGTGTCTGCCGTGTAGCAGGACTTAACCACTGTGCTTTTCTTTTCCCTCTTCTCCCAAACAGAGAAAGAGACCTTTCTGGATCCTTTCATCCTCCGGGACCTCCTGCCTGCATCCCTGGGGAGCTATTACAGGTACACAGGTTCTCTGACGACCCCGCCGTGTAGCGAGATTGTGGAGTGGATAGTGTTCCGGAGACCCGTCCCCATCTCTTACCACCAGGTAGCTATTGAGCCCCCAGAGGGCTTCCATACTTAACTTGTTTTGTGTTGACTTAACCTGATGACGTTGCTAGAGTATAACCAGGATAACAATTTTGTTTTTTGGTATCCTTTGCTTCTCACTGATTCTTTACATATTTTTGCACCCGAGAATTGTAAAATATAAGACATGCTTGCTCAGCCACAAATGAACTTAGTTGAAGAGAATAGCAGGCATGAAAGCGGAGATCTTGTAA
Source organism: Ovis canadensis (assembly GCF_042477335.2). Classification (NCBI taxonomy): domain Eukaryota; kingdom Metazoa; phylum Chordata; class Mammalia; order Artiodactyla; family Bovidae; genus Ovis; species Ovis canadensis. The sequence continues at coordinate 53,936,969 of NC_091263.1, read as the reverse complement.
GTATTCAGTCTTGAGCAGATAAAAGCCACCGTCTGTGATGATGAGACCTTATGCCAGGAACTGTTGAGCTCTTTATATGCGTTAACTCATTTAGTCTTCATGAGCAGTCTTAGGAGGTAGGTGCTGTTCGTACCTTCATTTTACAGAAGAGACACAACAGAAGTGAAGTGATCTGCCAAGGTCACACAGCCAGCTGCGAGGCCAGGATGTCTGACCCCAAGGTCATGCTCTGAGCTACTAAACCTCCCCAAAGTTCAGAAAAGAGAAATTGGTATACATGAAGAAATGAAAGAAAAAAATGCCACCAATGGAGCTCTTTCTGTGTGATAGGCATTTTACATGCAATCAATTCCGTTGCAAAACAACATTGAGGGTTAGGTGTATTGCACACAGGTGTACAGATAAGGAAAACATGGAGAGGTTGGATAACATGCTCAGGGGTTCATGGTCAATGAAGGTTGCAGCCAGAAAAACAAGCTTGAGTTTGTCTAATTGCAAACCCGTGTTGGCAACCCCTACATTGAACTGTGTCTCTCTGAGTGTGACCTGGCAGATGTCATAGTCTGGTGGGCTAAGGCTGAACTCTTAACTGTGGGTAGGAATTTGGTGAAATGGGGATGAGATTGGGGGGAAATATCAGAGAAAGAGGAGCCACCAGAGGGTGAGAGGTCTTGACATCACCTCACCCCATGAAGATTAATAGATGGAAGGGGGAAAGAGAGGGGAAATATTGTTTTTGATGAAAAATGCAATGTGTATGGCAACCCATTCCAGTGTTCTTGCCTGGAGAATCCCAGGGATGAGGGAGCCTGGTGGGCTGCCATCTATGGGGTCGCACAGAGTCGGACACGACTGAAGTGACTTAGCAGCAGCAGCAGCAATGTGTATTGCAGTAAAAGAAGAGTAGATTTCTACTCCATGATTTCATAAAATAGGACCAAGAACGATTGGTAGGATTTGTAAGACCATGCGTGGATTTGAGCCGTTGACTCAGGACTGTTTGAAAAATGGAACATTAATATCAGAGACATCCATACAAATGCATCCTTAAAGTTGGTCAGCTCGGGTTGAAGCTAATGTAGATGAAGGGGGATGTTTTCAAATTACATGATAAATTAATATAACAGAAGAAGACACAGGAAACAAGATTAAGAACCTGGCTGGCATGGGAATTTCATGCCCAGAGATTTTCATAACAAGGGCAGAGAGTACAGAAAAGGGAGTGGGAGAAATAGAATTGGATGGTGTCCTGGTCGGAGCTGTTTGGGGTATCAGAAACAGTAACTCACTTCAGTAGAGGGAATATTTGAAGAAAACCAGAGTAGGGACATCCTGAGATGAAGACATCATGACCAGGACTGTTTCTAGCAAGTGAGGCACAAGAGTTTTACTCTCTTTTAGGGGCCAGCTCTTACATCTTAAGAGTTTCTGCCACAGCTTTGTGATTCTGTCCTTTTGCGAAACTCTGGTGCCATCTCTCTCTCCCAGTTTGAGTATGGTTTCTTTGGAGGGGATTGGAGCCCGATATGGTTTGTTGTTCATTTGCTAAGTTGTGTCCAGCTCTTTGCAACCCCATGAACAGCAACACACCAGGCTTCCCTGTCCTTCACAGTCTTCCGGAGTTTGCTTAAACTCATGTCCATTGAGTTGGTGATGCCATCCAATCATCTTATCCTCTGTTGCCCCCTCCTCCTTCTCCCCTCAGTCTTTGTCAGCATCAGGGTCTTTTTCGAGTTGACTGTTCACATCAACTGCCAAAGTATTGGAGCTTCAGCTTCAGCATCAGCCCTTTCAATGAACATTCAGGGTTGGTTTCCTTTAGGATTGACTGGTTTGTTTTCCTGCCATCTAAGCAACTCTGAGGAGTCTTCTCCAGCACCACCGAGCTGCCAGCTGTTAGTGGTCTGGGTCTTGTGTCAAGTATTTGGGAAGATAGATCTGAGTAGAAGTTGGCCAGCAGCAAGTTGGATGGCCTTGATCTTGTGTCCATTTCTTCATAAATCAGCAGAGGTGCTGGTTGTGTCCTGAGACATCAGTGTTTGTTGCCATTCTGGGCAGGGAGGGAGGTGGGAAGGGAGCAGATTATCTAGAAGGACCTATGTGAAGGAGAGAGATCCTGCTAGAAACAGTAGGTGCTGTGTGACCAGGGGAAACAGGTTAATTTGGCCTTACTACAGTTGGCAGACCTTTTACTTTCAGATTTTTCTTTTTTTGCTTTTAATTCCATTGTCATGAAAAAAGAAGGACTAGCAATTTGGTTGCTGAACAGGATCTGCTAGCTTTAAGGAGATGATGAAATATAAAACAAATTTTTTTCCTCATGGTGAGGCCAGCATTGTTTTATTAAAATGTAAGAAAACTGCAGTCCAAATATTTATATCCTCAAGGTTCGGGGCGGGGGCCAGAGCTTTGAAAAGGGACCCTTTTTGTCGATTAAGATAAATGCTTTTGTCTTCAAAGATATAAAGGCTTGAGATAATGAGGTTAGAAAATTCAAGTTTGGCTTGTTTTGTTTTGTTTTGTTTTTGGAGAGTGCCGTGTGAGAGGGAGGCATAGAGGGGTAATTGTTTGGCTGAGGTGAAATAGACCTTTAACACGTACTGGGTTTTATTGCAGTTTGGTGAATCTTAAACACAAGACAGAGTTTTAGGCTTGGATGTCTTGTCAAGTATTTGTCAATAAGAAGCATTTTGACATTTGGGAACTGGGTATCTTAAAAAGTGCTTTGTTAACATCTTTTTATGCTTCTGCTCTGCTAACTCATATTCTCAAAGAGAAATAATGAAAGAGTTTTTTTTTTCCCCCTGAGATTTTTCAGTATATGACCTCTCTGTAGGTACTATTGTTTCGAGAGAATAGTGATGAAATAAAGCAGTCATACTGGCTCCCCAGTTTCTTGCCTCTGAGCCGCCTTTAGATAATGCTTCACTTGCATCAAGCACAGCTTCATATATCCTTTCCTGTTTCCCAAGGGAGGAAGCAACTCATTTTCATGTGGCCGCACTGGTTCCTTGCTGGAGAGCTGAGTGGAGGTCACCGCTGTGTCAGTCCTCAGACAGGAAAGTGTTAGCCATCCAAGTATTATCGTTTCAGCCCTTCCCACCTTGAGCCTGCCAACATTCTTTCTGTAGTTAGCACAGAATGTTCATTTCAGAAAGGCAAATGGCCAATTCAGAGAAGACAAGTAGACAGAATTCCATGTCTGCTTCTGTCAGGGGGAAAAAAAAAAGCTTTCCTAGTCATTCATCCTTCCTTTTCTCCAAAGGCTCTTCTCTTCTACAGGGTGGGGACCTGTCAGCAGTGAAAAGGAGAGCAGGTTCACGCTAAAATAGAGTGCTGAGCCCTCCTGTTGACTTGTATGATGTGGATGTCTTTCTGAGTAAATACGAGCCTCTTTTGTGGGTTTCCTTGGGCATTCAAACCAACCCTATAGCCAGTGAGCTCTAACACTGGCTTCTGTGATAATCTAGATTTGAATGTGGTGTAGGTAATGGAATCACGTTGGTTGGCTTGGTTGATCAGCAGTCAGCATGGCTTTGTGGCTCCACTCAGGTCGACTGTAAATATCAGGCAAAAATCCAACCATGATTTTGTCACCCAAACAAAACGGTGGTACCCTCAGTCTGGCGTAGGAGGCCAAAGGAACAGGGACTAGGACATTGAGATGGGTCCCTGCCTCGTATTCATGATCAGTCAGGGAACATGATGATTTTTAGTCTGCTGTCTAGGATATGTTTTATTCTCGAACAGTGGCTGTCAGATGGTGATACTTTGACTATCCCAACCTTCACTTTCCAAGGCTGTTGGCTTCTATAGTTTGAAATATGACACTGCATATAATCTCTCCGAGCATCAGTTTTGTTGAAGTGCTTCTTGGAGGTTCTATCAAAAAGACTAGTTTATTTATTTGCATGACTTCTAAAAAATTGAAGTTAGTTGATTTTTCATTGGAGTTCATAGTTGATTTACAATATTGTGCTAGTTTCAGATGTACAGCAAAGTGCTTCAGTTTTATATATATATATATATATGTATATATATATATATATATATACACACACATATATATATATATTTCAGATTATTTTCCATTATAGGTTATTACAAGAGGTCCAGTATCGTTCTCTATGTTACACAGTAAATCCTGTTACGTGCCTGGTTATGTACAATAGTTTGTTAATCCTATACTCTAATTTATCCTTCTATGCCACTTTTCTCTTTGGTAACCATAAGTTCGTTGTCTATGTCTATAAGTCTATTTCTGCTTTGTATATATATTCATTTGTATTATTTTTTATATTCCACATATAAGTCATATCATCTAATGTTTGTGACTTCACTTAGCATGATATTCTCTAGGTCCATCTATACCATTGCAAATGGCAATATTTCATTCTTTTATATGGCTGAGTAATACTCCATTGTGTGTATGTGAAGGGGGGCACAGCTTAAACTGGTCATCTATTAATGGGCATTTGGGTTGCTTCCATGACTTGGTTATTGTAAATAGTGTTACTGTGAACATTGGGGTGCATGTGTCTTTTCAAATTCGTTTTTGTCTTTTCCAGATATATTCCCAAGAGTGGGAATGCTAGATCATATAGTAGCTCTAGTTTTAGTATTTTGAGGAACCTCCATGCTATTTTCCACAGTGGCTGTACCAATTTGCACCAATAGTGTAAGAAGGTTCCCTTTTCTCCACACCCTCTTCAGCATTTATTATTTGTAGACATTTTGATAATAGCTATTCTTAGCAGTGTGAAGTGATACTTCATTGTAGTTTAAATTTGCATGTCTATAATAAGTAACAATATTGAGCATCTTTCAAGTCTTCATTGGAGAAATGTCTGTTTAGGTCTTCTACTCATTTTTTGATTGGGTCATTTGTTTTTTTGTCGTTGAGTTGTATATTTTGGAAATTAACCCTTTGTCAGGCACATTGTTTCCAAATATTTTCTCCCATTTCATAGGTTGTGCTTTTGTGTCATTGATGGTTTCCTTTGCTATGCAAAAGCTTTTAAGTTTAATTAGGTTCCATTTGTTTACTTTTGCTTTTATTTATTTTGCTTTGGGAAAGTGACCTAAGAAAACATTGCTACAATTAATGTCCAAAAATGTTTTGCCTCTTTTCTCTTCCAGGAATTTTATGGTGTTATGTCTTATATTTAAGTCTTTAAGCCTTTTGAGTTTATTTTTGTGCATTGTGTGAGGGTGTGTCTTAACTTCACTGATTTACATGCAGCTGTTCAGCTTTTCCCAACACTAGTTGCTGAAGAGATTTTCTTCTCCCCTTTATTTATTTCTGCTTCCTTTGTTGTAGATTAATTGACCATTGACATATGGGTTTACTTTTGGGCTCTCTCATCTGTTCTGTTGATCCATACATCTGTTTTTATCCCAATAGCATGCTGTTTTGATTATTGTAGCTTTGTAATATTGTCTTAAGTCTGGGAGGGTAATGCTTCCAGCTTTGATTTCTTACCCCCACCCCTCCAGGATTATTTTAACAATATAGGGTCTTATGTAGTTCCATATAAACTTTAGGAATATTTGTTCTAGTTCTGTGAAAAATGTCATGGGTTATTTGATAGGGATCATGTTAAATCTATAGATTGCTCTGGGTAATCTGGCCATTTAAACATTACTTCTTCCAGTCCATAAGCAAGGGATATCTTTCTATTTCTTTGGGTCTTCAGTTTCCCTTGTCTGTGTCTTATAGTTCTCAGCATATAGGTCTTTCACCTAACGATTAGGTTTATTCCTAGATGTTTTGTTTTCTGATGCAGTTTTAAAATGGATTTTTTTTTTAACTTTCTGGCATTTCACTGTTAGTGTAAACAAATACAACAGATTTCTGAATATTAATCTTGTATCCTTGTACTTTGCTGAATTCGTGTATTAGTTTTAATAGTGTGTATGTAGGGTCTTTAAGTGACATGACTTTTTAAAATTGCAACCAATATTGTCCCTGTCATAGAGTAGAGCAACTCTTTTGAATTAAGACCATGTTCCATATGGAGCCAAACTGTTGCCTTTTTGGCTATATTCTTCATCCAAGTTAATCAATTACCCTACTAACTCTGCCTCAACTTTCATCTGTAAAATGGAAATAATAATAATACCTACTTTATGGAGTCATTATAGACATTCATTGATGGAGGGCATGTAGGATATGCTCAAGACTAGTGCCTGGCACCACAGGAAGTACTTGGAGATATTAGGTGGGTTGCTTTGTTGCCTTTTTTTTTTAAATTGCTGAAACCACTCAGACAGCACTGTCCAGCGGCAACAAACAAGCCACATATATCATTTTAAATTTTCTGATAGCCACACTAAAATATTTAAAGATAAACAGGTGAAATTAATGTTAATAATATGTTTTATTTAACCTCGTGTATCCAAAATACTATCATTTCAATATGTAGGACTAGCCACATTTCCAGCGGAATGGCTATGTGTGACTGCTGATGGTTGGGCCTCTCATATTTATCTCAAGGCCGTAACAACTGAGGAATCACGTAATTCAAAAAGTTTCTATCCAACACTACACAACGTGCAGTGATTTGAATAAAGACTTTCCTTTAATAGTGAGTGAAGATGCTACTTTAGCCCATAACAGGTAGGTTTCATTGTTAAATTATGGTTAAATCTTCTTTCTGTAGAAGGCCCTTCTATAATCACCTTCACCCAAAACTGTCCATAGCTGCAGGGAGAGAGCACAGCCTGCAGACATGGAACATTCTCAGATTTTAGTTTTATAGCCATGGTTCAATAAGTAAAACTGTGAATGCTCCAGGCTACTGGGAATTTCATATTCCCTCATTATTATCTTATTTACTCATGCGGCAGCCAAGCCATACATACCTCTTAAATGTATGACAAAACTCACGTCCCCATGACCTTAGGTGCAACATTATAGATCACAATGTTTACCCTGGAGTTTATTATTATTCTTATAAGAATAATTATTATTAGACAAAGCCAGAGTCGTCTGGCTTTCTCTAATTGCCATTCTATATACAGCCTATAAAATATCGTGCACATCAGCCTTTCCATGGGCAGTAATTACATTACTTTTGATTTTCTCTCATTTGCCCCCTTCAACCATGATAGTCCTCTCCCACATCTTATGGACCAGATCTTACAAACAGTATGAATAGTTTTCAAATTTCCTTTGACTCAAACTGACAGATTAAAAACTAATTATTCTTTGTAATATTTTTACAATAAAAACTTAAGTTGAATTGATTTATATACACTTCCAGCCAGCACATTTGCAATTCAAGGTTAAAATTGTTCTTGAAACAGCACCAGTTAAAATGCAATTACAACTCCCCAAGCAGGGATAAAAGAAGGAAATGTTTTACATGTTCACTTCAAAAGTTAAAAAGTCAATTTAATATTACAGAAATAAAAACTTTCATTTATTTTCCCTAAATGATAAAGAGTTTGTTAATTATATTCAAGGTAAATCCAAGTGTGTTTATTACGTGCCTCTGGAAAAGAATAAGGGAAAGAAAAGTACAGGCTCTGTGAGGTGAATTCTCTTTTCTCTTTGCACCTCCTGTCTTGTTCATAGTTCCTGATTCTTCCTGTGTTGGGTTGTAGGCTCTGTCTTTCCAGAGTGCAGAAAAATGTGAATAGATGTATATTGCCAGTAGTGAAATGGCAGTAGTGGGTGTGCTGCATGGTAGGGTCTTTGGAGGGCAGCTAAAAGGAATGGTTTAGGGTCGTCTGTACTAACATCAAATTCTATTTGTCCACTACAGTATTTCTCTTTTAGTGAATAATACTGAAGCCCTGTTACTCATGTGGCACAAAGTAAGTGAAAGTGTGAAAACCAGAGTCACATAGACCCAGGCTTCTAATCCTCACTTCACCTCTCACTTTCTGTGTGATTCTGAGCAAGAGACTTAATGTCTCTAAGCCCAAGTTCCTGCTCAGACAAAACAATATAATACAAAACAATAAAAAACAATAATACCGCCAACAGTACTGGATTTACATGAGGATTAAGTAGGAGAAAGCAGATAACGTTCTTAGCACATTGTGCCTAATCAATACTCAGTAAGTATTAGTTTCTAGTGTTAGTGATATCATAATAATATTATGAATAATGTCACTGTAATGGTGTTATTTTGAGCCAAGACAAAGTTAGCAAAACAGTGTTTATGAAGTGCTTGACAAAGGTACCTGGCACATAATAAGTTTGATAAGATGCAAATATTCATGATACATATACATAGACACATTATAATGACATTATACACGTAACTACGTATGTATTGTTTACTATATATGTATAACGTACATTGTTGATATATATGTCTATATATACTATGAGAAAGAAAAGGAAAAAGAAGCTGCCGAGAACTTCTTATGGTTGTTGTAAGCGTAGCACACAATCATAGTTACTACATTCTTCACAAAATAATAATAGTCATGACAGGTGGCACAGGGGTAAAGAATCCACCTGCCAGTGCAGGAGACGCAGAGGACTTGGGTTTGATCCCTGGGTTGTGAAGATCCCCTGAAGGAGGAAATGGCAACCCACTCCAGTATTCTTGCCTGAAGAATCCTATGCACAGAGGATCCTGGTGAGCTACAGCCCCTGGTGTCGCAGAAGAGCCAGACACAACTTATGCACTGATGCGTGCACGAATGACAGTAATATTTACTGAGTACCTTTTCTGTGTCAGGAGTTATTCCAGGCAGGAAAATGCTTACCGATAATACCTGTCTAAAGGTGTTGGACCAAGGTACATTTGAGAAGGATCTTGTGTACCTTTTAGAAGGATCCCTGTGTACCTTTTAGAAGGATCCCTGTGTTAGCTAGATCTAGAAGAATGTAGTTAACTAGATCTAGAAGAACTGAACAGTTTACACACCAAATGTGTGGACCAATCAGAGGCCGGAGAGACGCAGCTTTGCAGTTTGTTCTATGCCTGGCGCTTTACATAGGGCTTCCTTGTTGCCCAACTCTTTGAGGCACCTTCCTATCACCGCCTGCGCTGTGAATAGCGTCCCATGGAATCCAGCAAAGTCAGGGTCCTGGTGGTGGCCAGGGTTACCTTTAGCAACTGTGGGTTTCAAGGCAAGGATAAGGACTGAGGGACAACACTCAGCAGCTGTGTGATGAGCTGCAGAAGTTGTCTGGTCCAGATGACCGCTGATCTCCTGCCCAAGTGAAAAATATAGGTTCCCCTTGCCAGTCTGGAGACCATGGACGCTTCCACTCAATGGCCAAGCATGCCCGTCACCAGCAGGAGAGGCCACTGACAGTTTTTATCCAGCTGAGAGGAGTGACAGGGTTTTAGTAAACGCTGCCAATACCGAAGGACATTTGATGAGGCTGCTAAGCTTGTCCTCCTTTTTTCCTCTTCTATGCGACTGTCAAGAGAAGCTATGATCCAGGTGACAATATAATATCACCCAGGTCATCAGTTCACTCTCAGAACCATCACATCCTTCCTTTGAAATCTTCAGGCAAGTTGAGTTAATGACAAGGATGTGGCTGAGCTTTTAAGCCATTGCATGTCATTAAACTATAAGAGCAATTTGAGCAAAATCACTGCTGTGTTGAAATCAGAACGTGCCTCTTTTTACAGTTATATGACTAATTCTTTCCTGAGGCATCAGAAATAAACTTTTCAGGAGTACTAAAAGAGAGCTGTGAAAGAAGCAAGTATTTGAGAAAATAAACAAACCTTGGAGTCACATTGCTGAGGGTCTCCCAGGCCATCCTTTCCTGGCATCCCAGAGATGAAAGTATTTGATGACAGATGGCTGTCCCTTCTAAAAAATTTCTGGTCTAACTTGCTATGTACGACAGCCCACTCTTCTTTTAAAAAAAAAAAAAAAAATCACCCTGAAGTTAAGGAATTCCTTCCTCTATTCAACTCACGTCTCTTAAGGCTTTAATGCAAACCAATTTTCTCTTATTTGGCCTTCTCTGGACGTGGATAAGGGCTGGTCATCATCTTTCACATACAAGGCCTTTAATCAAATTACTCCTTACTCGCCTTTTCTTCAGGCGAAACAATTCCTCTTCCTTTAACCTTTCCTCACGGGATTGTGCGCCTTCCCTTTCATCATGTTGGTTGGTCTTTCCCTTGACTGCCTCCAGAAGGTCTTTGTTAATTCCTTTCATGTAATTTTTAGGAGTTATTTTCTCTGAGAAAATCCTGAAAGCTCCTCTCACTTTGAGACGCTTGCAGTTCTGATCTTGGTAGTCTCTACCAAGTGTGTGCACCTTGCTAGGTGGAGCTGATTTTTCCCTTTCTGCACCTCCAATTATTTTCATCTGAATAGGCCACCTGTGGACAGCGTAAACAGTCCAGTTTTCTTAATTATTCTGCTTTTATGGCCTTTGTCCCTTCGTGATACATAAACAGGGACCATCACAAGGAAGAATGGAAGAAAGACAAATTCTAAATAGCAACCACGTGAGTTGTTAGAAGTTCTATGAATTGTAGAGAACTAGAATAAGAGGGGAATAACAGGCTACTTTTGCGTGAAAGACCACCCTGTTTCTATTCCCTTGAGGAAAAAGCAGAAAAGGTTTCATGGTTTATTATCACTTTCCATGTGCAGGAGAATTGGGAGAGGAGGTGGAATGATGAGTGAATCTGTATACTTAACTGATTTTTCTTGACGGTGTAAATTCAGTACCTTTTCATGCAAACAGAGGAGTTTCAGACTGTAAGCCAGTCATTTTCTGTCATTCTGTGAGGCTGTTAGAGAAACACTGGGGTTTGTTCCAAGCTTCAAGACGTCCATCCAGAAATCCCGGTCCTAATTCTCTTATTATCCATTGGCTTAACCACCTCCTGGTCCTGTTAAGTTTAGGGAAGCCACTCCATCTCATCTTGGGAAGTGGCTTTCTATTTTCCCTTGTAATCCTCTCCACTTAGGTCACCACAGAGCATTGAGTACAGTTCCCTGTGGAGATGCTCGTTAGTTGCCTGTTTTATACACAGTAGTATATATATGTCTCCCAGTTTCCCAGTTCATCCCACTGCCACCCTCTACCCATGGCTGTACGTACATGTGTTCTCTACCTATGTCTCTATTTCTGCTTTCCAAATAGGTTCATCTGTACTATTTTTATAGATTCCATACGACCTTTTTTATGCTATGCAGAATGTTGAGGGCCATAAAGAATCCTTTTTGATAGTATAAATAGGATCCTGGAGTCCTGAATTTTTCTTTAATTTCCCCTGAAAGTGTAGACAGCAGTCTTGAGGAAAATGTTTCCTAGCAATATTAATAATAATGACACCTAATCTTTACTACGGGCTTACTGGCTGCTTCATAGATTTTAATCTTTTTAACAACCTTAAGAAAGGCAGTACTAGTATCGTATCCATTTTATAGATGAGGAAACCTGTGTTACAGAAAGCTTGAATAATTTGCCTATGATTACCCATCTGATAAATGTTGAACTTCAGCAGTTTAACCTGCACATCATGGGCTTGTCAACTTTGTAACGCAGTAACTGCTGAACTGTATCCCTAGTATATAAGAAGGTACTTAGTAAGAATTTTTGATAAATTGCGAATATTTCTAAAGTTCTTCTGTTCTTGGAACTGTTTTAATGACCACGCATGGATAATCTCATTTACTGCTGACGCAAACCCTATCCGGTCGATGTTGCAGTAATTCTCACCATTTTACCAAGGAAGATTTGAAGCTCAAGAGAAGTTAAACAGCTTTCTCAGGGTCACAGAGTGGTTGAGCCATGGAGCTAGAATTCCCACCCAGGAAGTCTGAGTCTCAAACTTACCAGTTTCACTATGTAACTCTGTGCTGCTTCCTGTAATATGGAAATTCTTGCCAGGTGTTGGGGTAGGGATGGCTAGGGGGTTACTGCAGACAGACCCGGCCTCTTGTCTGAGACACGAGCTGCAAGAGTCCTAAGCACCTTCCAATGAAGTGTTTTCCTTTTCAGTTGACAGAAAAGAATCCACAGCTGGATAAGCCCACTGGCAGTGATTCCAGCCAGCAGCCTGTGTCTGGCTGAGTCTGTCCCACTCAACTTCGGGCACCTCCCAGCACCTTTTGTTCCCATCACCCCTCCTGGGTTTGGACCATGTAGCCTTCTAACCAAATTTCTTTTTTCTCCTTTTCTCTGGTTCTATGTTCAGCTCGAGGCTTTTTATTCCATCTTCACCACGGAGCAGCAAGACCACGTCAAGTCGGTGGAGTATCTGAGAAATAACTTCCGGCCACAGCAGGGCCTGAATAACAGGGTGGTGTACAAGTCTGCCATTCGTGACGCCTGGAACCACGACATGACAGACTTCTTAGAAAACCCACTGGGGACGGAAGCCTCTAAAGGTACATTTGGATTCAGTGCCCTTGCCCAGAGGAAGATTTCCTTATCATAAATTACTTTAAGTGAAAAGGAGTTCGGAACCAGCCAAGAATTGGAACTTGGCATTAAAAGCATGTTTCTCTGCTAAAAGAGACTTGTCTGGGTGATAAATAGAAGCATTTGTGGGAATAACTTCAGTTAAATAGATATGTTCAGAATTGCCCTTTTGACTAGCGAAATATCAGTCCTTCTCTCTGTAATTTGACCTTGTAGTGTCAGCACTAAACTCGTTGATGTGTTAAAGCTTTTTGGTGTCTTACTTTTTAACTGTTTCCCTGCTGCAATCAGGTGTTTGTCTCTGAGCTCAAACATCAGGACCTCAGACTTGCTTTCAACACCCCAGTCTTCAGCTTTCTTACTAACTTCCATGCTAAGCAAGAAGTACCCCTCCAGCTCTCCACCTCCACCAGACATCACGTAACCTTTTAGATCTATTGTTTAACAGTTCAACTCCCAGATCTGAAAAACATAAGTTTCATAACTTGCTTGTGTCCTAATCTTTTTCCATTTCTCCTTTCTCATGGGAAATGGTCATGAATTTCTCTCCCAGGAAATTGGAAAGTCTGATTCTACCCTCAGCCCAACCTTCAAGCTCTGTGATTTGTCATAAAAACACAGAGCTCAGGAAACTCTTGGAGGAATAAGGTTTGTCAAAGACCCAGTATTTGGAAGGGAGGAAGGAAAAAGAAGGTATTTCCTTTGGGTTTGAAGAGATGGGTCTTTCCCAAATCAGTTCTCTCCTTTGAAATAGTGAGCTTGGGTGATGTGGGAAGCATTTGTCATTTATTGACGTTGACAGTAGACCGTGGTATTTTTAGCGTCGTGAGTTATATGCAAGGGCTTTATTTCAGGAGTGTACATACCCCTCCCTCCAATAAAAGGGACCAGTTTACTGGCATATGACCTTTATAGGAACAAGAGGAGTGAGTTGATATTCCGGAAATAACTGCATTGATGTGCCCTTTGATGATAAGAATGAGCCCATTTTCCAGGCTCATGTATCTGTAAAGGAGCTAAAAGAAGAGGAAAGGGAGTTTTAACAATGTGATCATCTCCTTCCTGTTGGTGTAGTTCTGTCAGAGGATGGTGCGAAGAAGCTAGTCTGGCCAGGTTCCATCAAGACATAATTGAGAATCAACTAATTTGGGGCTGACACTTTGTCAAGGGCATCATTTATCAACTGGGAACAGCAGGAAGGTTGAGAAGCACGCAAACCTGTAAAATATCTTGGATTGGACTGGCATGAAGAACCTCATTTGGCCAATTTTTTTTTTTTTCAATCCAAGTTAAAAATAAAGCAAACGGCCAAACTGTAAAGCTTTCTCCCAAGAGAACATGCTTAGGGAAAGGAGGACTTTTAGGGCTGACTATGTTGCAAGAGGTGGGACATTTGCAGGATGGGGAATTTATATCACAAGTGAGTATAGGATCTGGTAGCTTGGAAATGCTGACGTTATGACAGTTACAAAGTTCTTTCCTAATAAATGGGCTTGACCATCTGATATACCAGCTGTGCAGAGAGGGTGTATAGTCCTTCTTACCCAAGGAAATTAGAGAGCAACTGGTTTCCATTGTGTTAAATTGTCAGAGTGGGCGGTGTCCTCCACCGAATGGGCTTTCTTTGATTTTGAGCAGAACCAAGGACCCATCCTTATGTAGAGGGAATCAGTTCTTCATCTTCCAAGGTTACAGTGATCATGGTGTGCATCTGTTGCTGACTCTTGAGATGTTTGAATATTAAAATGTTTTGTGATCTTTCTAGAGACAGAGGTGTAGACACAGTCTTCTTTTTTATTTTTTATCGTAGTGTTGGAGTATAAGCTACAGAAAAGTGCACACACAGCATGCATACAACTTGATAACTTTTCAGAAACTGAATATATTTGAGTGACACACACCCAGATCCAGAAACTAACATCACATCAGCTTCCCAAAGCACGTTGCTCTCCCCATTCCTAGTCACTGCCCATTCCCAAGGATAACCGTGATCATAGTCTTGCCTCCTATCAATTTCATATAAATAGAATCTGTTCACCAAGTTCTTGTGTGTGTCTTGCTTCGGTTGCTTTACACTGCTTTGAAGAGTCACCTGTGCTATTTCACGTAGTTGTAGTTTGTTCTTATGGCTGAATTTCAGTGTGTGACTGTACCTGAATTTACCCATTTTAATATACATGAAGTTGTAGATTTATTTTCACATTTTGGTAATTATGAAAGTTTTTTTTTTTTTCTAATGATTTGTTTGGCTGTGCTGGGTCTTGGCTGCTAAACACGGAATCTTTTTAGTTATGGCCTGGGAACCCTTAACTGAAGCATGTTGGGACCTAGTTCCCTGACCAGGGATCAAACCCGGGTCTCCTACATTGGAAGCGTGGAGTGTTAGCCATCAGGGAAGTTCTTGAACATGCCTTTTAACCAACATGTGGACACGTCTCTGTTGGTTATGCACCCTGTCGTAAAATGACTACAGCCTAAAGGATACATGTATGTTTGGATCTGATTAGATACTGACCAGTTTCCCAGAATGACTGTATGTACCACTTTACAGTTCTGTCAGTGATGTAAGAAAGTGTTCTTTTTTTTTATATATACTTTTTTCAAGGCCTAATTTACATATCATAAAGTTCAGATGTAGTGAATGTGCAATTCAGTGATTTTTATCAAACTTACAGTTGTGCAGGCATCACCACATCCTCTCTTAGAGCATTCTCTTCACCCCAGCGAGTTCCTTCATGCCTGTTCGCAGTCAGTTCTTTCTCCTAACCTCAACTCTGCTTTTGACTTTAGGGTTTTAGGATTTATCCATGTTGTAGATCAGTAGCTCATTTCTTTTTACTGCTGAATAGTATCCCTGTTTGAGTTTTTAAAATAACAGCTTTATTGAGATTTAATTCGCATGCCGTATGGTTTATTCTTTTACAGTGTACCCTTCAGTGGTATTCTGTATTCACAAAGCTATGTGATCATCACAAGTATCTACTTTAGGACTTTTTGTCACCCCCAAAAGAAATTCCATCCCTCTTAGCAGTCACTCCTTTTTCTCCCATGCCTGCTTCCTGCCCAGGCCCAGGAAACCAGTAATGTGCTTTTTGTCTGCATGGAGTTTCCTGTTAGGGAGATTGCACATAAATGGAATCCTCCAATACTTGACTTTTTCGTCTGTGGCTTCTTTGACTTAGCATCATATTTTCAAGATTTATCCATATTTGCACATGTGTCAGAATTTCATTTCATTTTATGAACAAACTATACATCATTGTATGGATATACCACATTTGCTTATCCATTTGTCAATTGATAGATCCTGCTTTTGGCTCATTATGAATATTGCTGCTTTGAACATTCATGTTCACATTTTTGTGTGGATGAATGTTATCATTTCTCTTGGACATAACCCTAGGAGTAGAATTGCTGCGTCATAGGGCAACTCTATGTTTTCCTTTTTTTTAAGAACTGCCAAACAGTTTTCCCAAAGCAGCTGTACCAGTCTCCATGCCTGTCAGCATCGTGTGAAGGTTCTGATTTCTCCACATCTTCACCAGCACTTGTTATATATCTTTTTTGTTGTAGTCATCCTAATGGATATGAAATAGTATCTCTTTCTAGTTTTGATTTGCACTTTCCTGATGACTAGTGATGTGTCTGGTCTTTTTTTAATATTTATGTGTTTATTTACTTGGCTGTGCCAGGTCTTGGTTGTGGCACACTGGATGTTTTTAGTTGCAGCATGTGGAATCTGGAGTTGTTGCATGCAAGTTCTTTTAGTTGCAGCGTGTGAGCTCTTTAACTGCAGTGTATGGGACCTAGTTCCCCAACCAGGGATCGAACCCAGGCCCCTTACATTGGGAGCACAGAGTCAGCCACTGGACCACCAGGGAACTTTCTTCCCTATTGCATTTAAATGATATTTCTATTTGTTTTAAATATCATACAACCATGGTCCACATGACGAAATGCTCCTCCTGTATCCCCCACAAGAAAACTCAGATATTTCCATGGCACCAAAAGCTGAAAGCCAGCCACCAGTGCTCGCAATTATCAGGAAGCCTGGAGGACTTGGATTATCGAGCTTAGTGACCTGAGTGGAGGAGAGCGGATACAAAGGAAGATCCCGTTATTTATTTATCTTTGGCTGTGCCAGGTCTTCATCACTGTGTGGGCTTTCTTCCAGTTGTGGCAAGTGGGGGCTGCTCTGTAGCTGCAGTGTATGGGATTCTCATTGCAGTGGCTTCTTTAGAGAGAAGTGGGAGCAAAATCTCTAGGGCATGTGGGCTTCTATAGTTGCAGCTCCAGGGGTTTAGAGTGTACACTCAATAGTTGTGACCTTGGACTTAGTTGCTCTGTGGAATGTAGAATCTTCTTGAATTAGAGATCGAACCCATGTCTCCTACACTTGCAGGTGGATTCTTTACCACTGAGTCACCAGGGAAACCCAGTAAGCTTTTTGAATCTAGGACCAGATATTGGGCCATGTGATCTCTTGTTGCAACTACTCAGCTCTGCCTCTGTAGCATCAAGGCAGCTGTAGACAGCACATAAATGAGTAGGTGTAGAAAATGTCTTCTAATAAAACTTTATTTGTAGTAAGAGGTGGCAGTCCAGATTTAGCCACGGAACGGTAGTTTACATACCCCTGCCCTCGGGGATGGCTCAGACTTAGATGGAGAAATCCAGTCTTAGGCATGTTTGAAGGTATTTTCATGGTGGCTATGACTGTGAAAGTGTCCATGGCTTGGTTCTGCCTTTCCAAGACACTGCAAGAGGTTTATTAGCTTGGTAACCATTTACTGACCAGTCCACCCTAAGATCTGCTCATCTGCCACTCCAGATGTATAAGCAGAGCCTCAGGAGACTGAGCCCCACCTCCCTCTTTCGCTGGCTGTGATCATCAACTGGTGTTCACTGAGCAGCACCGTGGAGGCTGCCTGAGTTAAGGTGCCCCCATCCTGCCCTTCTGTCAGGATGATCCGACATACTGGAACAGAAAAAGCAGAATCAAGCTTTCAGACCCGAGCAGGAGATGCATGGCCGCACGTGACACCCAAAGAGGGGGAAAAGTCATCTAATCTTCTATTGATGCCTGAGATAGACTTAGAATGGATATCATCTGTAAAAAAATATAAAGCTCTAGTTTCCAGGAAATGGAAACAATATTTAGGCTCAGTGATTATTCACGGGACATTCAAGTCACCACTCTGCCCTTTGTCAGTAAATAACTTGGATAGACTTTCAGATTTAATGGGCTGTCATTTTAGTTCCTCTTAACACATCCCGAGCGCGTGGAAGAGCACGTCGGTGATTAAGTGCTGAATACTGTCTATTGTGAAGACTTTTGGAACAGCGAACAGAGAAAAATAACTTTCCTTCCAACAACATGAAACATATGGTTTATTAATGTAATGAAACCTGTTCAAACCACAGTGGGATCAAAACCACTTGATCTGATAATGTGATTTGATGGCTTAATTAAAGTGACATTGTATAATGTAATGAAAGCAAAGGAAGAGGACAGTGAGCTGCCAGGGTGCCACCCAGTCTCTTAAAGCCACTGCCACGGTTTTTGGAGAATGATTTTTGCTTTGTTTTTGCTGATGGAGGAATCTCTTTGTTAGCTATATTTTTAGTGCTGAAGATTGCTTCCTATCTTGGTTAAAAGGCAGTTTTTAAGGACATATACCAACGTGAGAATGCCTAAGTAACTAGCCTATTTTAAATCAGAACACACTGAGAAAGAGCATCCCGTTTTCCACCCAAATTAGCAAACAACGAAGTAAATCCATGGTTGCTTTTCAAGAGTTTGACATTGAAATCATGGTTTTCTGCTATTTTGGGAGAAAATATTAATGTTGTTCTATTTTCAGTTTAATCATTTTCACTCACCAGATTAATGAGCTTGAATCAGTTTATCTTCATAAAAGAAATTCTGATATGAGCACTTAATTCCTTTGTAGGCAGCTGCGCTCCCAGAAACTCTTCCCAAAAGTTACCTTAGTACTTCTAGAAAGTTTCAGCATAGAGAAGTATAAGGAAAATAACATTTAAATGCAGCCCCTTAGAAGATTGTTACCTGTCTTCTTTAAAAAGTAGCTTCCCTGGTAACTCAGGTGATAAAGAATCTGCCTGCAATGCAGGAGACCCCAGTTCATGTCCTTTGTTGGGAAGATCCACTGGACAAGAGATAGGTTACCCACTCCAGCATTGTTGGGCTTCCTTGGTAGCTCAGCTGGGAAAGAATCTGCCCGCAATGTGGGAGACCTGGGTTCAATCCCTGGATTGGGAAGATTGGAGAAGGGAATACACTCCAGTATTCTGCCGTGTAGAATTCCGTGGATGTATATAGTCCACGGGGTCACAAAGAGTTGGACATGACTGAGCAACTTTCACTTTCACTTTTCTTTAAAAAGTAACTATTACTAGCTGTTACTTTTTATTCTTGGAAGTGATTAAGAGAGAAGTAAAAAGAAAAAAAAATAAGGCTGGTTTTTTAAGACTGTCCAGCATCCTGGGTTCTCATACTTTTTTTTTTCTTTTTGTTTAATTGGAGGGAAATTCCTATTCTGTTGTTTTCAGTGGCTCAGTTGTGTCTGACTCTTTGTGACCCCATGGACTGTAGCCCACCAGGCTTCTCTGTCCATGGGGATTCTCCAGGCAAGAATGCTAGAGTAGGTTGCCATGCCCATCTTGAAAGTGATTAAGAAAGAAGTTAAAAAAAAAAATACAGCTGGTTTTTTAAGACTGTCCAACATCCTGGCTTCTCATACTTTTTTTCTTTTCTTTTTAATTGGAGGATAATTACTTTACAATATTACAGTTTTTGCCATACATCAACATGAATCAGCCATAGATCTACACGTGTCCCCTCCCTCTTGATCTCCCCTCCCACCGGCCTGCCCACGCCACCCCTCTAGGTTGTCCCAGAGCACTGGCTTGGGTTCCCTGTGTCATATATCAAACAACCACTGGATGTCTACTTTACATATGGTAATGTATATGTTTCAATGCTGTTCTCTCAGATTCTGGGTTCTCATGCTGTTGAAGGTCATATCATGTTCTATCAAACACTTTTTCATGCTCGGATATCCCATGATGATTAATTTTATGTGAATAGGTAGAGTTGGTAAAAGTTTCCTTTGATTGGTTGGCATAAAGTTGACACTTGACATTTACCATAGCTTTAACTACTTTGGGCTCATGTTTGTAGGCAGTGAATTTCTTTTCATGTCTCGGGCAACTTCATCTACAATGAAGAGCTTTCTCTAGGAGCTGTGCCTGCTGCACCTATGGTTACATAGGGGTTTTCATGGACCAGATTCTATACTGGCCTTTTCCATTCATATTTGTTTTATTTAATCCTCAAAACAGCCTTTGTCAAGATTCACATTCATTTATCAAATATTTGTTGAGCATCTACTATGAACAAGTATTAGGTACTAGACATAAGGCTGAACAAGGGTGAAGAGTCTCTTATGGAGCTTAAGTTTTAAGGGGAAGAAAGAAACGAACAGGTCAACCAATGATAAAGCTCTGGTATTCTTCTGCAGATCAAATTGGGTGTTTTGCTAGGAGTGGCAGAGTGTAGTGAGGCCGTGGGGAAGCAAGCTTCCCTTGATAGAGTGGTTGTTCCATCGCTCAGTTGTGTCTAACTCTGTGACTCCATGGACTGCAGCACTCCAGGCTTCCCGGTCCTTCACTGCCTCCCACAGTTTGCATGTCCATTGAGTCGGTGATGGCATCCAACCATCTCATCCTCTGTCATCCCCTTCTCCTCCTGCCCTTCAGTCTTTCCCAGCATCATGGTCTTTTCCAACGAGTCGGCTCTTTGCATCAGGAGGCCAAAATATTACAACTTCATCTTCAGCATCAGTCCTTCCAATGAATGTTCAGGGTTGATTTTCTTTAGAATTGACTGGTTTGATCTCCTTGCAGTCCAAGGGACTCTCAAGAGTCTTCTCTAGCACCACAGTTTGAAAGCATCAATTCTTCAGCACTCAGCCTTCTCTATGGTCCAACTGGTGGGCTAGTCTACAAAGTTCTGAGAGAGAAAAGTCCTTTGCAAAGGCCCTGCCTGAGGCATAGGAACCAGTGAAGGCAAGATCTTGAAAGACCTTCCTTGGTAAGGGAAGACTTAAGACTGTGTTCCTATAACCATGGGATGCCTTTGAAGGGTGCTAAGCAGGGCTGTGGAACCATCTGACCAGGTTTTTAAACCCATCATTGACTGTTAGGTGAGAAATGTTTGCAGAGGACATGGGGTGAAATTGGCAAGACAGCTGGAGGCTGATAGAAATACTCCTCCTGGCAGGATGACATTGCTTGGATGAGGACAATCCGGATGAAGGTAAAAGTTGTCTGTTAGGGTTGCATTTTGTTGTAGAGTCTCTAATATTTACTAACACTTTGGATGGAGGGTTGGTGGGGGCAAGCAAAGAGAGAAATGCAGTGTTACTGTTTAACAGATGAGGTATCTGAGATTCCGAGAGAACAGGAGGTCATCCAGAGCCTCCCAGCAAAGGCAGTAGAACTGAGGCGTGAACCCAGATCCCTTTGTGTTCAGATACAGTGTTCTTTATATTTCACGAGGGACTGCCAGCTCCCCTATGGATCCGCAAGCAGTGGCCTCTGTTTTTAAATGTCATCAGGTGGCTTGAGCAGCACAGTTTATTACTCTTTCTCTGAATGAAGGAGCTTTAAAACTAAACGTCCTTGCGGCAAGCAGATACCCTTCCTAAAGATCAAGTTTATCTTCCTGAAAGGCATCACTGGACTCTCTTTATCTGCTTGGCTTACTTTTGACAGGTTATCTTAAGTCCTCAAGGCAGGGGCTGCTGAGGCCTTGATCACAGGGTTGCTCCCAGGGAGGGTCAGTGAACCCACTTGATGGGGATGGTAGAGCCTCCTAGACTGCGGATTTTGTGCATCTTTGAATCAACAGGACCTGACAGTTCCTAAACATAAGCAAACAGTTACTGTTCGTTGAATGAATGAATGGGGAGACAATATAAGGCCGGTGGGTAAGAATGTAGATTTTGAAGTCAAGCACATCTGGACTCAAATTCCAGACCAGTCGTTTACTCCTACATGTCTTTGCTCTGGTAAATATCTAAGCCTCCGTTTCCTTTCTGTAGCATGGAGCTGATAATCGCATTTCCTTCCCTGACTTTTACGTGAGACAGTGTGCCTCGGCCCAGATACTGTCGAGGCATTGGTACTCTTTTGTAGCACTTCTCAACATCGAAATTTTACATTCACTTGTGTGTTTTTTTCCCCTAATACCTAGCTCTCCCACTACCTTACAAGCTCCATAAGTGGTAAAATTGTTCTTTTGTTTTGTGTTGCTTTTTCTTTGTTAGAGAGTGGGTACAGTGCTCACTGTTAGCTCCACAGGAAATGCTGGAATGGATGGATGGAGCAAATCTGTACATGCCAGGTGGCCAGGAGTAAAAGAATGCTTGCTACAAGAATTGGCACAATTGAGACATTTATAATCTAGCCCAGACTAGGTGCTGTAATGGGTGGAGCTAGGCCAGGCACTTGGAGTAGCGTTCTGCACCTCTCCCAGGCTTCCCCAGTGCTTCCATGATAAAGAATCCGCCTGCAGTGCAGGAGACACAGGAGACGTGTGTTCAGATCCCTGGGTCAGGAAGATCCCCTGAAGGAGGAAATAACAACTCACTCCAGTATTCTTGCCTGGAGAATCCCACAGACCGAGGAACCTGGCAGGCTGTAGTCCATCAGATCACGTAGAGTCGGACACAACTTAGCCAGTGAGCACTTCACACCGTTCCCAGGACCTGAAATCAGAAAAGCCTCTAAGATTTGGAAAGGCATGACAACACCATGTAAAGAAGGCTTTCCTCTCAGTCCCAAGGAACAACCATGCTACTCAACTCCTCCACCACTGCCAAAAGCAGAGGGAAGGAGGCCCCAAATGAGTCAGACGCTGGTGTCAGGGTGCTCCCTGGCAGATCCGCTTTATGGCTTGGGAGCTGCTGAGCTGATACTGGTACCAGATGCCAGCGGCCGTCTGTCATTTTCACACTTTATCGATAGCCGCTAATTACTGAATCCTCTGTCTCCAGGCAGGTAGGCATAGTTTCACCTTCAGGGCCGACATAATCACCCTCTTACAGCTTCAGCTTTTCCCTGCCCTCTAGAAAAAACCTTCCGTGACATTGGGTTTGTCTGTGTGGGCGCTATGGTGCTTGCGAACCACAGCCTGGAAGTTAATAAAGGCCACCAGCGTCCTTCCTTCCAGAGCGACATAGTTCCCCTTTCTGTCGCTAACTAGCGGTTCACAGCCCAAGAAGCAGGAGGCACCGAGATGCCTGCGTGCGTCCCCGCGGAGTCACGCAAGGAGGGTAGCTGGGAGACGGATGATTTATCTGCTCCATTCTTCATTCATCCTTCCACGAGCAAACACAGGCTCCTTGAGGTTGATTTTTCTTTGGGTACAAGGAACGCGGCCAGAACCCTTGGCTTTCTGAGGGCGTAAGCAGCGCTGTCACACCCCAGCGCCTGAGACTGTGTGTAAAGGCACAGGGCGGGAGCCCATGATGAGGCCTCTGGAATCATTTTTTTTTCTCTCTCTTAAAAAGAAAAAAAAAAAAAAGTACCTATTTATTTGGCTGCACTAGGTCTTAGGTGCCACCCGGGGGTGTTTTAGTTGTGGCATGTGGCATCTAGTCCCCTGACCAGGGATCCAGCCTGGGCTCCCTGCATTGGGAATGCAGAGTCTTAGTCACCAGGCCACCAGGGAAGTCCCCATCTTTTCCTCTTTCTTTCCAAGCACAGCCAGGTGTCGTCACAGTTCCTGGCTTCACTCCTGGGTCCTCTCGGGACTGGTTTTGTGATTCCAGAGCACTGGTTTGGACCCACACGAGCGTCTTGGACCATGTCACGTGTACGGCTGTGGTAGAGAAGGTGCTGTCTGCCCATTGATACTGAGTGCTAACAGGTGTTGTTTATCAAGTGCACAGAGCCCCATGGTTTCCATGCAAAAAACGGCTTCTGAGAAGAGAGGAGCCTTCTCCACAAGGAGTATACTGAGCATCTCAAACTGTTGGTTTTCGCCATTCAGCTAGAAGCCCAGCTCCTTGGAGCATATGGATCTGTGTGCCCAGGGGTGGGGAGGGGGTAGCTAGGAGGCAGAAGTGGGGCTGTTGTTCCCAAATGCTGTGCAGGTGAGTTCCCCCCTGGGGCCCACTAGGAACACTGCTTGATCACATCCTGGTCTCTCACATGTAAGTGCCATTTCTGATCTCTTGGGTCCTCCTACCCAAGGCCAGGAGGGTCTGCTTGAGGCCAGTCCTCAGTGGAAGACCCTGGACCAGACCAGAGAGGGCCATCCTTACCAAATGACCTGTTGGTACAGGTGCCACATCTCGGGATTGAAACAAGGTTGGAATTCAACCAGTGGAGCACATCCAGTGGCTTCCTTGAGGCAAAACAAGTAAGAAACGCAGGTGGCCAGAAATCAGATTCAGAGCTAGTAGCGTGAATGTGAGGTGAGAGCCAGAACACTCCTTTTAGATATAGTCGGTACCTGAGTGATCCCTAATTCTAAGCAGAAAAGTACTTTAAGGACCAAGTTCAAGCAAAGGAGTAAAGCACTGTGACTTGCAGAGTCATAGTCATCTAGAATCAAAGATTTAAATAAAAGCCTGGCTAAGCACATCAGTGTGGCTCACTAGTTGATCTGTTGACATGGCCATTGGGATCACTTAAAAAAGATAGCTCATGGGATCTTAGATCGTGAGTGGTGTTTAGAAAAGTCTCCCAATACTGAGGACAGCTTTTGTTGTTCAGTTGCTAAGTTCTGTCTGCCTCTTTGCGACCCCATGGACTGCAGCACAACAGGCTTTCCTCTTCTTCACCATCTCCCAGAGTTTGTGCAAACTCATGTCCATTGAGTCGGTGATGCTGTCCAACCATCTCATCCTCTGTTGCCTGCTTCTCCTCTTGCCCTCAGTTTTTCTCAGCATCAGCATCTTTTCCAATGAGTCCACTGTTTCTTCATGATAAACGAGACCGTAACATCATGTCAGCCGTGGAAACTAGGAGACTAGTCAAGAGAAGGCCCAGCTTCAGTCTCAGGGCACTGGGCATTTGCCCACTTCAGGCCTGCACCCTGCTTTCTGGTACCGACCCTCCGTTGCAACCCATAACTTAGAGCAAGACTGCAGGTGAAGTTAAGAGGTATCATGGAGAAACGATGCTTGTGCTCAGTTAAAGTGGGATAGGTCCACTGTGCCCTTTTGGCCGACAAGCACAGCATGTTAATGTTGGGATGGAGGGAAGGGCTCTCGGGCACATGGAATCCAGCCTTGCACCCAGGGTCTGAGAGGCGGCTCTTCTTAGGCAGGACTGGGATGATGCGTCACTCTGAACTTGGCCACCTCCCTTAGCGGCAGGCTGAACAATGCTATTTCCTGCACAGGACAGAGGTACCTCCCCTGGCCTTTAGCTCTGAGAGGAAGACGGATATCATGCAGACACAAAGACTCCAAGGAAGAGGGAGAGGTCCGGATGAGCAGAATGTGGGAAAGTCAAACCCGAGTGTCTGGAGGACTGTGGCTGCTGCTGCTGCGGCTGCTGCTGTGTGTGTGTGTGTGTGTGTGTGTGTGTGTGTGTGTGTGTGTGTGTTTTTAATATTTGTTTACTCGTTTACTTAGCTGTGCCAGGTCTTAGCTACAGTGCATGGAATCTTCAGTCTTTCTTGTGGCATGCAGGATCTTTTTTTATTTGTGGCGTGCGGAATTTTTAATTGAGGCATGTGGAATCTCATTCCCTGACGAGGACTCAAACCTGGGCCCCCTCCATTGGTCACTTGGAGTCTTGGCCACTGAACCACCAGGGAAGTCCCCTGATGTGTTTGGAGCCTATGACTCCATCATATGCACCATGGAGACATCCGATGAGATGAGAAAGCTTTCCGGTTTTCTGTCTTCCATGGTATTTGGTCGGACAAGACTGAGTGACTGAACTGAACTGAACTGATGGTATTTGGCACACAGCTTCTGGTACTCAATTGTTGACCGAAAAACAGAATTGTATTAATGCACCAAAGCTTGTTCATGGAAATAGAGAGAATGTCATTGGGTGATGTAGAAAAGAACCCCAAGGGTGTGTCAGGAAAACTGAGTTCTCCCTCCAGGGTAGGTTCTCCACCTCCTGGGTGTTTCTCCTTTACCTTTTAGGTAGAATCCTTCATTCCTGGTCACCAAATGTAGGGGCAGGGGTTTCCCTACAACAAGTAATTCTCTGCAGTACCAGCTGAGTGTCCTGCCATGTAACCCAGCTCTCACACTGCCTGGCCTCTGGCCCACAAGACCACTCCCACCCCACTTCAGATGCCAGCCACCAGGGAGCAGATTCCCAAATTACCCATAACTGCTGTCTGATTGGGTTACAAACTGGAGGTTTGCATAGTTTTCTCCTCTGCTTTGATGAATTTGCTAGAGAGGCTCACAGAACTGAGGGAGGTATGTCTGCCAGTTTTTTGAAAGGTGTGACGAAGGTGACAGATGGACAGAGGTGAAGGGACACATGGGGTGAGGTCTGAGCAGGTCCCCAGCACAGGACCTTCCATCACTGCTTTTGGGTCTGTTCACCCTCCCAGGGTATGGCTGTGTTTTCCTCTATGTTTGAAGAAAACAAAACCGCTAACTTGAAAAAGATAAATCCACACTTGTGTTCATTGGATTATTTACAAATACCCAAGATATGGAGACAACCTAAGTGACCATTGATTGTTGCTGTTCAGCAACAAAAAGTCGTGTCCAACTGTGACTTCATGGATTGTAGCACACTAGGCCCTTCTTTCCTCCACCATCTCCCAGAGTTTGCTCAAACTCATGTCCATTGAGTCGGTGATACTATCCAACCATCTCATCCTCTGTTGCCCGCTTCTCCTCCTGCCTTCAATGTTTCCCAGCATCAGGGTCTTTTCTAATCAGTTGGCTCTTCACATGAGGTGGCTAAAGTATTGGAGCTTCAGCTTCAGCATCAGTCCTTTCCATGAATATTCAGGGTCGATTTCCTTTAGGATAGACTTGTTTGATCTCCTTGCTATCCAAGGGACTCACAAGAGTCTTCTCTAGCACCCCAATTCAAGATGAATGGATAAAGAAAATGTGTGTGTGCACATATATATCTATATCTATATCTATCTCTATATATATATAGATAGAGATAGATATAGATATATATATATAGATAGAGATAGATATAGATATAAAATAATGGAATAGTATTCTACTGTATCAGGACTGGAAAAGGTCAGTTTTTATTCAAATCCAAAAGAAAGGCAATGCCAAAGAATGCTCAAACTACCGCACAATTGCACTCATCTCACACGCTAGTAAAGTAATGCTCAAAATTCTCCAAGCCAGGCTTCAGCAATACGTGAACCGTGAACTCCCTAATGTTCAAGCTGGTTTTAGAAAAGGCAGAGGAACCAGAGATCCAATTGCAAACATCTGCTGGATCATGGAAAAAGGAAGAGAGTTCCAGAAAAACATCTCTTTCTGCTTTATTGACTATGCCAAAGCCTTTGACTGTGTGGATCACAACAAACTGTGGAAAATTCTGAAAGAGATGGGAATGCCAGACCACCTGACCTACCTCTTGAGAAACCTATATGCAGGTCAGGAAGCAACAGTTAGGACTGGACATGGAACAACAGACTGGTTCCAAATAGGAAAAGGAGTACGTCAAGGCTGTATATTGTCACCCTGCTTATGTAACTTATATGCAGAGTACATCATGAGAAACGGTGGGCTGGAGGAAGCACAAGCTGGAATCAAGATTGCCAGGAGAAATATCAATAACCTCATATATGCAGATGACACCACCCTTATGGCAGAAAGTAAGGAAGACCTAAAGAGCCTCTTGATGAAAGTGAAAGAGGAGAGTGAAAAAGTTGGCTTAAAGCTCAACATTCAGAAAACGAAGATCATGGCATTTGGTCCCATCACTTCATGGCAAATAGATGAGGAAAGAATGGATACAGTGGCTGACTTTATTTTCCTGGGCTACAAAATCACTGCAGATGGTGACTGCAGCCATGAAATTAAAAGACACTTACTCCTTGGAAGGAAAGTTATCACCAACCTAGACAGCATATTAAAAAGCAGAGACATTACTTTGCCAACAAAGGTCCATCTAGTCAAGGCTATGGTTTTTCCAGTGGTCATGTATGGATGTGAGAGTTGGACTACAAAGAAGGCTGAGTGCTGAAGAATTGATGCTTTTGAACTGTGGTGTTGGAGAAGACTCTTGAGAGTCCCTTGGACTGCAAGGAGATCCAACCAGTCCATCCTAAAGGAGATCAGTCCTGGCTGTTCATTGGAGGGACTGATGTTAAAGCTGAAACTCCAATACTTTGGCCACCTGATGAGAAGAGCTAACTCATCTGAAAAGACCGTGATGCTGGGAAGGATTGAGGGCAGGAGGAGAAAGGGATGAAAGAGGATGAGATGGTTGGATGGCATCACCGAGTAGATGAACATGGGTTTAGGTGGACTCCGGAAGTTGGTGATGGACAGGGAGGCCTGGTGTGCTGCGGTTCATGGGGTCACAAAGAGTCAGACAGGACTGAGCGACTGAACTGAACTGAAGTGATTCTGCTGTAGAAAAGAAGGAAATGTTGCCAGTTGCAACAGCAAGGGTGAACTTTCAAGGGCTTCCCAGATGGCGCTAATGGTTAGAAAACCCACCTGCCAATGCAGGAGATGTAAGTTAGCTGGGTTCTATCCCTAGGTCTGGAAGGTCCCCTGGAGGAGAGTATGGCAACCCACTGCAGTATTCTTACCTGGAGAATCCCGTGGACAGAGGAGCATAGTGGGCTTTGGTCCATAGGGTCACAAAAAGTTGGACACGACTAAAGCGACTTAGCACAGATGCAGGGGTGGACCTGGAAGGTATTATGCTAAGAGAAATAAGTCAGACAAAGATAAATACCATATGATCTCATTTATATGTGAAAACAAAAACCAAGGACATAGATACAGGGAACTGACAGGGGTAAGGTTTAGGGGTGGGGAAAAGAAGTGAGCTAGTTTTTGTTTGTTTTGTTTTTTGGTTTGAATAAATTGAATGATTTTGAAGGGAAATTTTTGAAAAGAGTAAGAGATGTTTCTAGTATCACTTGGGAAATGACAAATTTTTAGGAGCTGTGTGCCAGGAACCCATGGCAAAGACCAATATATATATTTTCTATTGTAACAGGTTAGAGTTTGCATGATTTAAGACAGCATAGATTTAAAACTTGAAAACAGAGTTGTCCTCATGCTTGGGGAAACTTGGAGTCTCCCACATCTTGAGAAAGTGGTCCTTGAGTCAGAGCTGCCAAGGATGGACTCAGCTTTACACACTTTCTTCCTTTGAGACCTGGGTCTCCACCATCCTCCTCCTCATTCTCTGCTTGCCAAGTCATGCTAGTATTCTTCCCAATTTTCCCACCTCAGGGACTTTGGACAAACTCTTTTTCTGTCTTCCATATGTAAGTTTCCTTCCTTCCTGCTCATATTATAAACACCTAATCATTGTTCAGATTTCAGTTCAAGTATCACTGTGCTCGGTAAGCGTTCCCTAACCAGTCTCTCAAATCTAGGTCAGAGTTCTTTATTAAACCATTTTACAGAGTGACTATGACATTTTCCTTAAAAGCATGTAATCACATACTCCTTACTGCTGGGAGTATTTAACCTTTTTGATGCCATGGACTCTAAGCCATCGGGTGAATCCCATAGACTTCTCATTACTGATGGTTTTCGATCGATTACTGAAGAAGCCAATTTTCTTCAGATAATATGAAAGTAATTTTTAATTGTAATATAATAATTGATCTGTTTCTTGATGAAGACATTCAATTATAAAACCTAGCAGCAGATCTAATAACCATTATAATTTCAAAATAATAATGAACATAAAGGAAAATTTGAAGTATTAGCAGTAACTGCAATCAAATAGGAATATATCTGATTTCTCTTGGTGATGTCACACAGTTTCTGCTGACTACTGCAGTTTCCAACATTTGAAATATAAGGAAACGCTAAATTATAGTTAGAGATTAGCAAAAATAAAAGTGTATTTTTTTCCGATCCAAGTTAACACATTCCTATGGATTCCATCCAGAGCCCCTAAGGAACCCCAAATTAAGAAGCCAGTTTTAACTGGGGTAAAGCAGTTAATGTCAGTTTCCCCTCTGGGCTGTAATCTCTAGATGATCAGAGACCATGTCATCTTGTGTTCACATTTATCCCTAGTTCCTTGCCGTACAGTAGGTGCTTAAAAAATATTTAACAGTTGCCAGGTCTTAGAGCATCCTTCCAACACAGCAGCCAGTGTGTGCTTGCGTGTTTCATAGATTTATTCCTGATGCTTCCACTTAAGCTTTATCCCAACTCCACTTGGTGTGTCCAGAACCGAAGGAGTCTGACTCCAGAGTGACAAAGTGAGTGAATGACCTTCTTGAATCTCAGACTTCTAAAACAGAGGTAATGATGGAACCAGCAGCCCCACAGAATGACCTGAGGATGTGCTGATGTAATTTGTGAAATGCACAAACTCAGCCCAGAACCAGGCTCCTCTGATAGGATTCGTGACTGTTGCAATGTTGTCACAGAACAGTGCAAGCAAAGGCCCTGGGGTGGGCACCCTGCTCTACCACTCCTGTTTCCAGCCTCCACATGGTGGCTTGAGGGGATCACAAGCTTAGTTTGTATTTCTGATGGAGGGGAACTGTATTTGGGCTGTGCCCAGTCTTAGAAGGCCTCGAAGGAGTTGGAGGCTATGCTGGAAATTGTCAAGAGATGCACACTCTTATCTGTCATTGAGAACAAAGAAACCCAGAAAGAACAGGTGGGAAGAAAGCGTTTTGCATAGAGTATTGTTAACCAGGAGGCTTTCCACTTAGCTCAGTGGCAAAGAATCCGCCTGCCAGTGCAGGAGACACAAGTTCAGTCCCTAGGTCGGGAAGATCCCCTGGAGAAGAAAATGGCAGTCCGCTCCAGTATTCCTGCCTGGGAAATACCATGGACAGAGGAGCCTGGCGGGCTACAGTCCATGGAGTCAGACACGACTTAGCAACTAAACAACGATAACCAGGGAGGAGGCACAGACCTGAGGCTGGAGCAGGGATGTATTATGTCTTCTGTATGGGACGTTTTCCACCTTTCAAGCCCTTTGAATGACCCTCCTGACCTCTTCAGTAGCGTCTTGCAGATGGGAGAACAGACATGGGAGGTGTTTATGGATAGAGTGTGTATGATAACTGCACCTATCTCCTTGGTATGAAATACGGCAGGCTGGGGCCAGTTCTGAGTCTTCCTCCCACCCAGGGTGCACAGCCCAGCCCAGTGGCTTGATCTCTCTGAATGCCAGTGTCTTCATTCATCTTGCGGGGAGAGGGTGGCCCTGTGGACCGTCTGCGAGGAAGGCACGGTGCCTGACCCCTGGCAGGTGCTTGGCAGCTCCATCTAGGTAAGAGTTCGGATGTTGTCCTTCCCCCCCAATGCCAGGGCTGGGACCCTGCTTTGACCCAGTTCTGGCACTTCGCGCATGTGGTTTCCCTTTCAGGAGCTCTTAGGCAGTGTTGGGGGAGGTGACACCCCCCCTCACCCAGAGTACCACGATGCCAGGTTTGAAGTCCTACACTATCAGCTTTGGGGGACTTTGTGTTTACCCAGACCTTTTTGATACAGCCCTTCAGAAACAGAAATCCTTCCCCGAGGCCATATCTTTGGAAATTTTCCCTAAAGCACTCCACATTCGAAGGTTCTTGAGCTAGGCCAGGCGAGAAAGCAGTGACAGGCATTAGGCGGTCTGAGGCCAGGCTGGTGCTAAGTTCCCACCTGCTCACGAGGACCCGCTGCCTCCCCCGCGGTCCTCCGCAGGGTCCATGTGATATCATCCCCGCCCAGTCCCCACTTCACAGGAGACAGCAGTCTCTTGTCCATTGACAAGCTCTGGGAGAGAGTGGATGGCCCCAATCACTGTGTTAGAGCCGTGCTGTTCATTTGACGCCAGATCAATAATTGCCCGTTGCCTCAGGTGCAAAACTCGAAGGGTCTGGTGGCGGGTGGAGGCCCCCAGGGATGATTTCAAATCCAAATCATGTAAGGCACTTGGAACTTACACTGGCTTTCACATTGAAAGCCTGCTATTAGTTTATCTCTAAGGCCCCAAATGAAGAGGAGGGAGGGGGAATCTCTCATGTATTTGTGGAACCACCAAGAAAATATCCCTGACATTGATTGAGAATCAGAGGACCTTGGGTGCTCGGCTAGAAGCCTCTTCATTATGTAATGAGGGCTGGGATCATAATTAAAGGTGGTTTAGAAGGAAGGCAGGGATTCTCGGAGCCAGCGCCCAGCATCAGCCAAGATGCCTGTGAAATGCAATCAGACTCCAGTGGGAAAGTAATCAGGCCCCCACAAGGGGAGGCTGATGTCAGGAGCACCTCATGGGGGATGTTTGTTCAGAGAGCTGGGTGTGGTGCCTCCCACCTGGTTAAAAGGCTTTGATTTTGCGCAAAAGGATGTATCAGGATTGGCCGACGCCCTGTGGTGGGTGTAGTTGTGACGGTCATCGTCAAGGGCATCGGACACCTGCTTCCTGCCTAGGGCGAGGCAGCTGTGAGTGAAGGCCAAGGAGGGCGGTGGAACTATGGCAAATACGAGGGCACAGCCCCATCTGAAGGTGGGGCTCTGGGAAACCACTGCAGTGTGTGGATGCAGACCCAACTGAAAAGCTGGCTTTACATGTAAAATATACCAGTTTTTAACAACTTACTGACCAGAGATGTATTAATGCGTCTCTTGTAACCCAAATGTTATTGGCCAGAGCGTTTCAATATTCGCTTACATAACAAATCACCAGCCACAGGCGTGGCTGCTGCTACTGCTAAGTCGCTTCAGTCGCGTCAGACTCTGTGCAGCCGCATAGACAGCAGCCCACCAGGCTCCCCTGTCCCTGGGATTCTCAAGGCAAGAACACTGGAGTGGGTTGCCATTTCCTTCTCCAATGCATGAAAGTGAAGAGTGAAAGTGAAGTCTCTCAGTCGTGTCCGACTCTTAGCGACCCCATGGACTGCAGCCTACCAGGCTCCTGTGTCCATGGGATTTTCCAGGCAAGAGTACTAGAGTGGGGTGCCATGTTAGTTTCTGCAAAAATCCCCTGCTCAGTAATCCCCATGTGGGCCTGGTGGTTTGTCCTTGCATGTGCTGCTGGGCCTCAGGCCCTCAGGTTTTGGCTGGGCCACAGTGTCCTCTGTGATCTTTACCCCCAACCCTGTGAGGAGGGTAATGCCAGGTACCAGCCACCCATTTCGCAGATGAGAACACAGGGGTCTCTATGAGTCTGGCTCCAGAGTCCACGCTTTCTTCATTATACCAGCTCTTCTAAGCTGTCCCTTCTGTGATGTACCTCAGTGCCATTTTTATCTGATTAATAGTTGGAATTTTGATGGAGGTGTTGTAGGAAGGAAGGGTGTGCGTTCCTGAACAGGCCAGCAAAGCGTGGAAGCACAAGGCCAGAGCGTCAGGGAGACTGGGTGGAGCTGGCCCGAGAGGAGCCCACGAGGAGGACGTGAAGGTGGTGAGGCTGGAGACATCGGAGTGGCCACGTCACAGGGGACCTGTGGGCCAGGGCGAAACCAGGGAATCAAATCCATCCATGCCGCTCATTCAGCCCACATTTACAGGGAGTCCACTGGGTGCCAGGCTCGGATCTAGTACCGAGGAAAGTGCAGTGAACAGGACAGAAGCGTGCAGCCTCCTCATGGAGCTCACATTCTAGCAGTGAAGTGTCATTACTCATTGCAGGCAGTCCACGAGGTCAGTGGTACCAAGCACAGGAGGATCTCAGCTCTGGGCTGGGTAGGGGGCAGAATGCAGTGCAGAGAACACAGATGCAGTCAGTATGGTTGGATGGCATCACCAACTCAACGGACATGAGTTTGAGCACACTCCAGGAGATAGTGAAGGACATGGAAGCCTGGTGTGCTTCAGCCCATGGGGTTGCAAAGAGTTGGACACGACTTGGCCCCGGAATCACAAAACGTGTTTCAAACAAAGATTAGGCCTCCCTTTAGCTTCTATGTGTGGCATCAACAAACCATTGATCCACAGGCCAAAACTCTTCCCACCAGCACCTTTTGTGCACCCAGGAATTGAGAGTGGTGTTTATATGTTAAATAGTTGAAGAAAATCAAGAAAGATTTCATGGCACATGAAAATGGTATGAAATGGAAACGCAAGGTCCATAACCAGTTTCACTGGAGCACGTACATGCCCGTCACGTACAAATGAGCTGGGCTGCTTCTGTGCTTCAAAGGCGGAGCTGCGTAGTCGTGACAGAGACCACGTGGCTGGGGAAGTCATGCCCACTTACTGTCCTGCCCTTTACGGGGCAAGTGTGCCCACTCCTGTCCTAAGTCCTCCCTGTGATCTGCAAGTGCTTCCTCCCAGTCTGGCCAAGAACATCCACTGTCTCAGGGAAGAGGAGAGCAGAAGGGAAATTCCTGCCCCCACCTGCTCTTCCCTTAAGCTTAGCTGGGGGTCCTCAGCCTGCAGGCCCCTGACCTTCTGCTTCCATGTATAACCTTTGACAAGCACGCATCTTTGGAGGCCCCTTCAGTTACGGCTCAGATCGTAAAAAATCCATCTGCAATGCAGGAAACCAGGGTTCAATCCAGGGGTCAGGGAGATCCCCTGTAGAAGGGAATGGCAACCCACTCCAGTGTTCTTGCCTAGAAAACTTGACAGAGGAGCCTGGAGGGCTGTAGTCCAGGGGATCACAAAGAGTTGGACACGAGTGAGCACCTAACATTTTTTTCAGTTACTGAATTCTCCCCATGGCAGGTGGTCCCATTAGAGTGAGGCCTGTTTTGTGAACTTAAAGCAATATTTTCTAGCCCTTTAAGACAGTGGAATTCTATACTGTCATCAAAACAGTCATACCAAATTCTTTTTTAAATATATATATATATATTTATTTATTTGCCTATGCTGGTCTTAGTTACAGCATTCAAATTCTTAGTTGTGGCATGTGGGATCTAGTTCCCTGAGCAGGTATCAAACCCAGGCCTCCTGATTGGGAGTGTAGATCTTAGCCACTGGGTCACCAGGGAAGTCCCCCACGTTCTTCTTGATAAGACAATATTTCTATGACTTAAAACAACAAGAAACTCACTCATAGAGCCACAATGCATTATATCCCATTTATGTCAAATTGTATGTATGTGTTTTTGCAAATGTACGAAGATGTTGGATCCTCAGAAAGTTAACAGTTATCTCTGGATACTGAGATTATGGGTGATATTTTTAAAACTTTCTTCTTACTTTTTTGGATGACTTTGGTTGCTTTTTAAAAACATTAGCATGAATCATCTTAATCAGTAAAGAAAAAGCCAGCTATTTTAATTTCAAAGAACAAATAAGAAGAATGGTTGCATCCGCCTGTGGGTGATAGAATTATTTATGTGGTTGTGATGTAACTGGTAGAGACACATGCATTCCCATACGGCTCATCCCTAATTGGATCTTCAGAATAAAGGAGATAAGTAAGAACATGGGAGAAAGTGAGGAAAGATCTAGAAGTCAGAAAATCTGACATGGTCGTCATTGGAAGGGACTCAGTCTTCTCAATATATAAATTTCCTTGGTTCGTTATTGGTATTTGGATAGATCAGAAAGTAGATCTTTCCCTGGTTCGCCCCTGCGGGTCCCCCAACCTTGACACTCTCTAGAGAAACTAAGCCACTTAGGGTATTTTTTTTAAATGATGTGTTGGCGCCACCTACTGTCAGCACCCTGTCATCTCACCCCCTTGTCTCCGGAGGAGCCGACCATCACATTCATTGTTTGATGTCTCTGCTCTGGTGGCATTTGTGCAGCAGGCAGCGAAATGCCTCCCGGGGTTCTTCAGGGCATTGGGGATGCCTCATTAATTTATCCCTTCCTTCCTGTCTCAGTTGCACAAAACGAATCTGTCCAACTGAAGCGGGGTTTGGCAGTTGAAGAGCAAAAAAGGATGCCTCCTTGTCAAAACCAATCTCCACTTTTCTCTAGCAGCTGGCTCCTTAAAGCCCGTCCCTGCTTTTCTGGCAGGAAAGCCATCTTCCCCAAGGCCGCCTTGGGCTTGGGGCTCTCGTGTGACAAATAGAGGACTCTGGCTCGTATGGGCTGCTTGGCTTGTAGTTGGCCTCCCGGGAGAAACCAACACCAAGCTCCAGTCCTCCAGGGCTGCCTCCCTCCTGCTTGCCACTGCGCAGCGTTGTCCTCCCTCGCCCCCTCGCCCCCATGACCCTCCTTGTCCAGCACGTCATCGCCTTTGCCTATTTGCTCTAGAACCCGATCCTGTCCTCCTTTTCTCTCCCAGCTCGACAAGCACCCCCACTGTCTGCGGCACCTCCTCCCAGGCCTCTCTTCTCCTCCCTTAGCTCAGCTGAAGCTCCAGGGACCTTTGTGAAGTGCCCACCTGCCTGTGTGGTTCTGTGGTTCAGATCTTTGCCGTGGCTTCTGAGTGCTGTAGGGTAAAGGCTGGAATTTCCCTCTGGGCATGTGAGGCCTCCTGCCTTGTTTCCTGCACCCCGAGCCAGCAGCCTGTCTTTGATTCCCCCAGGTCTTCTGCCTCCTGAGGTCCCTTGGCCCACCCTCCCCTCCTCCCCTGACTCCCACACAGTGAGTGTCCACTCAGTCCTCAGTTGGATGAGTCTTCTTCAAATGGGGCCTTCCCTGGTCTGTGTAGCATGAGTCAAATCTCCTGAGAAAGTGCTTGGAAAATGCAGCACAGCCCTCCTCCCCTTACCCACCCCATCCCAGGGTAACAGTAACTCCATACATGTCATTCTTTGGTGAATCACTGTCTCCCCCCTTTAGACCAGCAGTTCTCAGCCAGGGATGGTTCGCCACCCTGGGGACATTTGGCAATATTTGGGGACATTTATGCTTGTTTTAACTTGGCAGGAGGGATACTGGCATCAAGTGGGTAGGGGCCAGGATGCTGCTAAACATCATACAGGGCACATGGCAGCCCCCAGAAGCAGAGAATCGTCTGGCCCAAGAAGCCAGTGGATTACTCAACTATAAAAAGGAAGGCATTTGAGTCAGTTCTAACGAGGTAGATGAGCCTAGGGCCTATAATACGGAAGGAAATAGGCCAGAAAGAGGAAGACAAATATTACATATTGACGAATACATGTGGAATCTAGAAAGATACGACGTCGATCCTATGTGCAGGACAGCAAGGAGACGCAGATGTGAAAAACAGATTCTTGGACTCGGGGAGAAGGTGGTGGGATGATTTGAGAGAATAGCAGTGAAACTTGTGCTGCCCTGGTGGCTCAGACAGTAAAGAATCTGACTGGCATGCCGGAGACCTGAGTTTGATCTCTGGGTTAAGAAGATCCCCTGGGGGAGGGCATGGCAACCCACTCCAGTATTCTTGCGTAGAGAATCCCTATGGACAGAAGAGCCTGGCGGGCTGCAGTCCATGGGGTCGCAGAGTCGGACACAAGTGAGCAACCAAGCACAGCACAGCACATTCATGTTACCATATGTAAAATAAATAGCCAGGGCGAGTTTGATGCATGACGCAGGGCTCTGTGACAGCCTGGAGGAGCGGGCTGGGGAGGGAGGGGGAGAGGGCCTCAGGATGGAGGGGACACATATATGCCTAAGGCCTGTTCATACTGATGTATGGCAAAAGCCATCCCAATATTATAAAGTAATTTTCTTCCAATTAAATAATAAACTAAAAAATGTCTTTTGAGAAAAAGAAAAACCCTGCCTCAGAGTGGAAGCCCCACGGAGGCAGGAACCATGGCCACTGGGAAGGAGGTCGTCTGGAGAGCCAAAAATGCCATTTAAAGGCTGACTCAGCACTCTCGGCCCTTAAATGGGCTTGTCTGTAGACAGGTACAGAACTACCGCATCCCTTCAGAACTACCAGCCAGAAGGAATAAGTGGGAGGATTAGCCTGACTTTTCCTTGTGCTCTACCTACATCAGAATAGTTATACAGAGTCCCCCTGCTCCTAAGAGAGTCATCCTGACCTTTTGTGCATTTGCTTTAAAAATGATTTGAAGTCCTATTTTTAATTGTATTTGTTTACACTCTGGTCTATTTACAGTAAAATTTGATCTACTATTTTTAGTTGAGACATTCCACAAGTCAAACAGCCTTGGTTTCTAACAAAAATTTTGTTGTGGAAGCAAAGGCCAGATGACTAGGCAAGATTAAAAGAGGTTAATGCATCATAACAGCTGAGTCTAAACTGTGATGTTGGGGGATAGGGTTGTAGACAACCTTTTGGAGACAAGTGGGGAAATTGGAATGTGCATGCTATGTCAGATAATATCAAGTTAGTGTTTATTTTCTAAGGTACGAGAGTAGTCAGCATGGGGTGCTATATCACACACCATAGCCTGGGTGTCTTAAAACAGCAGAAGTTTATTTCTCACAGTTCTGGGGGCTGGGGGTCTGACATCAAGGTGCGGGAGTCTCTCTCTGGTGAGGACTTGCTTCCTGATGCACAGGCGGCCATCTTCTCGCTGTGTTGTCATGTGGGGAAGGGGTGAGGGAGCTCCCTGGGGTCTTATCAGGACCTTCATCCCACACTTAGAGGCTCCACCCTCAAGATCTACTTGTCTCCCCACGCTCGACCTCCTATTACCATCTCGTTGGACATTAGGTTTCAGCACATGAATTTAGGGGCACACAGGTACTCGGATCCTCATCATTACAGGATGTCCTCATTCTTGGGAGATACAGACCCAAGTATTAAGGAGTGAAGTTCAGAATGTATATAACTTGTTTTCAGGGATAAAGCAGGAAAGTGTTGTGTTGTGTGTATGTTGTGTGTCTGTGTGTGTTGTGTGTCTGTGTGTGTTGTGTGTATGCTGTGTGTCTGTGTGTGTTGTGTGCCTGTGTGGTGTGTGTGTGGTGTCTATGTGTGTGGTATGTGTCTGTGTGTGGTGTGTCTGTGTGTGCTGTGTGTGTGTGTGGTGTGTGTCTTGTGTGGTGTCTGTGGGGTGTGTCTGTGGGGTGTGTCTGTGTGGTGTGTGTCTGTGTAGAGTATGTGTTGTGTGTGTGTGGGGTGTGTGTGTTGTGTGTCTGTGGGGTGTGTGGTGTGTCTGTGTGTGGTGTGTCTGTGTGGTGTGTGTGTGTCTGTGTCTGTGTGGTGCCTGTGTGATGTGTGTCTGTGTGTTGTGTGTGTGTGGTGTGTGTGTGGTGTGTGTCTCTGTGCTGTGTGTCTGTGTATGGTGTGTGTCTGTGTGTGGTGTGTGTCTGTGTGTGTGGTGTGTGTGTGTGTGGTATGTGTCTGTGTGTGTGGTATGTGTTTGTGGTGTGTCTGTGTGGTGTGTGTCTTGTGTGGTGTCTGTGTGGGCTGTGTCTATGTGGTGTGTGTCTGTGTGTGTTGTGTGTCTGTGTGTGGGGTGTGTGTGTTGTGTGTCTGTGTGTGGGGTGTGTGGTGTGTCTGTGTGTGGGGTGTGTGGTGTGTCTGTGTGTGGGGTGTGTGTGTCTGTCTGGTGCGTGTGTGTTGTGTGTCTGTGTGTGGTGTGTGTGGTGTGTCTCTGTGGTGTGTGTCTCTGGTGTGTCTCTGTGTTGTGTGTCTGTGTGTGGTGTGTGTAGTGTGTGTGTGTAGTGTGTGTGTTATGTGTCTTTGTGTGGTGTGTGTGTGTACAGAAGGAGGAGGAGAGAGGGAAAACAGGGAAATGTTAGCAGGGAAAATGTTGGCAGGGGGAGGCTCTAAGTGGCGGGAGTGTGGGCACTCTCCGTCCTCCCGCGCCGGCGTTTCGCGGCTGTGGCCTTCAGGAGCACGGGGCATGGGGCCCGGGGTGCCGCCAGGCGCTGAGCTCGGCCGTGTGTGTCCAGTCTGCAGCTCCCCGCCCGTCCACATGAAAGTGCAGCCGCTGAACCAGACCGCGCTGCAGGTGTCCTGGAGTCAACCAGAGACCATCTACCACCCGCCCATCATGAACTACATGGTGTCCTACAGCTGGACCAAGAACGAGGACGAGAAGGAGAAGACGTTCACCAAGGACAGCGACAAGGACTTGGTAAGACTGCCTTGTTCTGAGTCGGGGCATCCAGGGCAATGAGGGGGGCCCCCCGTGCATCTCCGGGGGTGCTTCCTGTGCGACATTCCAGCCCCAGGCTGCCTTCCTGGTGAAGCAGGTACTGCCGTGGACAGCGCTGCAGCGCCTGCTTGGGCTCCATCCCACCCTTAAACTTGCCAGCCACACTGCCAGGAAGAGTTAATCTGTTTGTAGTTAAGCCCTTCAAAACTGACTGCTTTTTCTTTCATTATTTAAAAAGAGACGTCAGAAAGCCTCCACGAAGCCCTCATCATGTGATAGCGTTAGCGTAAATGCTAAGTGCGTTACACAGTTAACCGTACAGCGGGGCCGGGCACGGTGTGAGCACTCTCAGTGCTCGCTGTTACCATTACTGCAGTTATTCCCCCTCTGCCTTCCTCCTTCCCACCCCTCCTCCCCTCACCCCCACCAGGCAACCCTCTGCAGTCCCCACCGCTCCCTTCTGTCACATTTCATCTGCCTCACGCCTTCTACCTGCGAGACCTCGGTGACCACACCATTTTTAACCACAGTTCTCAGGCTCTCAGACCCTGTAATACCTGACTTCACTTTTGAGCTACACGTGCCCAGTTCCGTGTTTCATCTTAGATGTGCATAAATATTTAGTGGCCATCCCCCAACAAGGCCCTTGAGAACAGATGTTTGCAGAAGCCAAGTCTTCTTCCCCTAGAAAAGCAATCACTCCAACAAGCGCTGGTCTTTACATCTTTGCCCGGAAA
This sequence comes from Ovis canadensis, assembly GCF_042477335.2. NCBI lineage: Eukaryota > Metazoa > Chordata > Mammalia > Artiodactyla > Bovidae > Ovis > Ovis canadensis. The sequence goes on along the minus strand of NC_091263.1, from coordinate 53,896,771 downwards.
CTCAAAGCGACACATTTGGGTTTGAAAGCCTGGCGTTTATTGTTAATCAAAAGAAGTCTTTGGGATAATGAAGCCCATCATTGTATATGTACATGAAAAATGTAATAGCACCGAGTGGGATTCTTAATGACTGTTACTGCTTTTTTTCTTCCCAATACAGAGTCCCCAGGGCCCGTTCAATCACTTACAGAGTAATACTTTCCGTATTGCTTCAGATGACGATTCTTTTACTTCATTTCCATTTATACTTTCAATTTCCCCACTAGATGTTGTTATCTGGGTCACATTAGGGAATGATGAGCTTCAAGAAATCAGAGAGGAATCTGTTGAAAGGCACCCAAGGTTGTGATGTGTTTTAACCTTTTCTCTTGTCAGGACCCGAAGTCCGGGAGGGAGGTTTCTCTTTCTGAGCTGAAGGGGCTTGCATTAATCAGCAGAAACTAGCTAGGCGCTTATTCGGTTTCTTATACTAAGTGGGAGATAATTAAACATGCAAAGATGAATAGATACCAGCTCAGAGTGAATTCTAATAAATCCCTGCTTAGAGGAAGCGAAGATTTTTGCTCTGCACAGAAGACGAGGTCACAGGTTTAGAGACTGAGGCATAAATGAGTTTCAGAGAAAGAGAGAGATGTAGAGAAAAACATGCTTTGACAGCAAGTTTTTTATAAGGATTTCTAGGGGTGGTTCTTTTCTTTGGGGACACACAAAATTAATTTTCTTAATTCCTCAAGAAGTTGAGAGTGCTGACTTAGTGGCAGCAAAGCTTTTCTCTGATTTAGGATTCTTGTGGCCCAGAAACATTCCCCAAACATTTTCCTGGCTTTTGCCAGCATCCCCCTGACACACACACCCTCACTGCCAGCCTGGGGAACAGGTGTTGTTGCCTGCCTTTTCCAAAAGGTAGGCTGAAAGTGAAATAACGGGACCCTAACCTCCCGCTCTACCCAGGAATACATTTGCTAGGCAGCAGGCAGCAGGCATGGCCACAGTAACTTGTTAATGCCTCTGCAGAGGTTTTCAATAGCTACCTTGGGGGAAACCCACTCAGTGGTTAAGCTCCCAGAGCTGCTTTCTGGACCTGGCCCAGAATTTAGTGACGAGACATTTCATCATCAGGGAGTCTTTAAAAATCAGTTGCTTTTGCTACTTGTTTCTTTGGGTAAGCAACCCCTGCCAACTTTTTAGGCATTTTCCATTTTCTGATTTTTAAAAGTCTCTTGGAGTAAAGCTTTGCGGGATGGGGATCTGGATTTGGCTCCTGACCTGGGACCAGGGATTGGGAAACTTTTCTCTTTAAAGAGTCAGAGAGTTAAGATACTAGGTTTTAAGGCATCTGTGGGCAACTACTCAACTCTGCCACTGAAGGGTGAAAGCTGCCACAGCAACAGGGAAATGAATGGGATGTGGCCGTGTGCCAGTAAAACTTTATTTACAGAAAACAAACAGCGGGCCAGACTGGGGCTGTGGACTGTCACTTGCCAACCCCTGTGTTAGACCAGGGGCATGGTTTCTATTGCGTGGTGAGGACTACCAATCAAGGCTTGCTTGACCTCTGTTGTATGGCAATCACAAGAACCCTGCGAGGGAAATCTTACTCTCTCCACTTAACAGCTGGAGGGAGCAGAGGCTAAAAGACATTGAGCAGCTGACTCAGAATCACAGAGCTGGTGAGTGGCATGACACAGGTAGATCTCTTGTCCTCTGACTTCCGGTCGGGTATTCTTCCAGCTTCATGCCTTGTGTTATCCAAGGTCAAGGTACAACAGTGCCTTTAAACTGCAAAGAAACAGTAACACAGAGACTTCGTTGTGGCTTCTCTAAACTCTGCATGGCCCCGGAAATTCAGTACACTTGATGATTCTAGATGGTAAATCATTATCGTTTACAAGGTAGAGCAGTTTTGATAGAAGTCCCAGCCTCATGGGTACAAACAGGGCTGAAGGCACGCTCCAAGACAGAGTCCAGCATCTATGTCGAGGCTGGTGTCCCTTCTCTGACTCTACATATTTTTGTGTTGAGAACATACTCCCAGGTGAGGTTGCTTCTGAATGCTTGTTCCTTTCAGAGTGAGCCTTTGGTCAGTGAGGAAGCACCGTGTTTGCTGGGCTTCGCATGGCACCCAGAAACCTACATGTGATGCTTAACAGTCTTTTATATTCGGCTTTACTCCTGTCCTTTCCTCACCCTGCAGAAAGCCACCATTAGCCACGTCTCACCCGACAGCCTTTACCTGTTCCGGGTCCAGGCCGTGTGTCGCAACGACATGAGGAGTGACTTCAGCCAGACCATGCTCTTCCAAGGTGAGGAGCTGGCCTTCTCGTCTGCCCTGAGCCCTTCTCCTTTGGGCTTTGTCTTTTTTCCTGTTCCAGTACGTACACATGAGACTACAAACCTGGCCTCTAAACATCAGTGTGGGTTTTTGCAGTCACACCTGAAAAGCCTGGGCCGTTTTGGCCTGTCTTTTAGGTAGGAGGTTTCACAGGCAAGAGGAGGGGAAGAAGGGTGAAGTGATTATTTTTAAAAATTAACGTTATTTTCCAACCGTGCATGTGTCTGCTACTGTATCAGATCATAGAATTGTCTCCTAGCCACAGGGAGGAGTGCTGTCTTTGGATTTTGAGCATGATCTAGTTAGCTGATTTAGGGTCTAGTGGAATGTTTCAGCTCAGCTTTGGGGCATGGCAAGAGGAGAATGCACTTTGGTGAAGAATTTAAAGGAGCTCTTAAAAACTTTGTCATCAAGATGTCATTAAAGATGTCATCTTTAAATGGAATATTTTTTAAACCAAAATCAGTGTAAAATACCCATGAACAGCAACAAAAAATCAAAACTTTGCGTGAAGACAGGATATTCTCTGTCTTACTTGCCCCACGATCATCTCAGTCCTGGTTCCAGTAAAACTTGATTGACAAAAATTGGCAGCTGGCCTGTGGGCTGTAGTTGGCAGACCTAGTTTTGTGATGCGAACTAAGACCAGTGTGGAGGGAGCGACCAGGGCATCAGGCTTTGCTCTCCCTGTCTGAACCTCCCTGGGAAGGTTCTTTACTTCCTGGATCCTCAGTTTCAGAGGCACAAACCAGGCCAATGCTTCTTCACATTTGTAAGTTATGTATCTGGGTTGAAGACTTTGGACATTTTCCCTAGAAAATGCCAGAAGTTTGCACATCACAGCTTCCAGGGTCTCAGAAACCTGTAAACCATAGATCCGGCTTCACTGTCTGGAATCCTGTGAAGAATGCACATTCACGGGCCCCTCCCAGACTAATCATCTCGGAATCTCAGAGGATGAAGCCCAGGAATCTGAATTTGAACCAGATGGCTCAGGTACCAGGCATGCAATGAGAGATGGAGAAGTTGCTGACTCAGAGCCGGGGCCTGACATGAGGGCCCCACGTTGAATCTTGGCTGCCACGTGATCTTTCTGTGACTCTGAAAATGTTGACTAATGTATCTAAGCTGCAATTTCACAGTCTGAAGGTGGTAGTTAGGAGAGTACTGCCCTCATGGGGCCCTTGTCAAGTGACAGGGTGATTCATGTTACGTAATTAGCACAGAGCCTAGAACCAATGCTCAATATCCCCTTAGTGTGAGGCTTAGTATAAAAGATAGTATGTGATGAACCCAGAGTAGGAACCCCTGCAGCTGAGATTCCCTCCAAGGATCCCTTCTAGCTTTGCAGGTTTGCCTCTAGTATGGAAAGAGCCTTTGCTGACATTCACCTCAGCTCATCCTTCCGTTTAAACTACTTGAAATTAACATGGCTGTATTTTTTTCACAAGTAAATCGCTCTCACCGTGTGTCCACCTGAATGCACAGGCCCATCTGCTTGTGTTGAGGAGAGTCCACAGGCCAAGGCCAGGTCTGTCTGGGCCAGCCCATGGGAGACAGGAGGGGAAGCCAGGCGCACGCTTGCTGAGGCCAGAGGCCGGCAACTTGGGCACATAAATCATGATTAGGCCGCCCATGCGCTCTAACTAGGAACCTGGAATCTGCAAAACCGCCTTTCCTGATTAATAGGCCCCTGAGCTCACTGGCTTCTGCACAGACTTTGAAAAATGAAATGTTTGTAATATAATGCAGTTCCCAAAAGCCTCGTCAGCTGTAAATTCTGAGCACGGAATAGTTAAAATGTCTGATCACGGTGACTCCTTAAAGATGGCAGTGCCTCCTCTGCCTGAAGGCTTCCCTTGCTCAGGGGTGGACATGCATTCACTCATTCTCTGTATCAATGTTTGTCCCTGCATGTTGACCAAGGGACATACAGTGGCCTTGGGATCTTCCCTGCGTCTTCCAGTGGGCAGTGGAAAAATCAACTCTGCAGGTCATCTAGCACCTTTTCTGGTGAACCAGCTAGGAGCCTGTGAGCAGTAGAGGCCAAAGTTCAAGACAGATCAACTTAAGAGTTCAGTGTTAAAAGGGAAAGAAGTGAACTTAGGGAATTTCATGGGCACTTTGTTAAGAATAATTAGGTTTCCCCTTGATAAAGTTTGCCTCTGACTTGGCAGCATGAGAAAGACATGTAGAATATTTTCATTATTATAATAAATAACACGGGTTTCCCCGGTGGCTCAGTGGTGAAGAATCCACCTGCAGTGCAGGAGATGCAGGACATGCAGGTTTCATCCCTGGGTTGGGAAGATTCCCTGAAAGAGGAAGCGGCAACCCACTCCAGTGTTCTTGCCTGGAACATCCCATGGACACAGGAGCCAAGGGCTCTCAAAGTCGGACACAACTGAAGCGACAAAGCACAGCACAGCACGTAGTAAATAACACAATATTTATGTCCTGTATAACATCATAAATAAGTTATGCTTACCTTACTGTAGTAAGTATGATGATAATAATGGTGATCATTGTGTTTGGAGCAGCTCCTAGTTACAGACCCTTTGGCCATAAGTCATCTCATCTGACCTCGTGGCAGCTTGTAATGCAGACTATATATTCTAGAGGGAGAAACGATGTTCTGAGCAATTGAGTAACTTGCCCCCCACCAAAAAAAATCATTTGATTACAAAGCAGAGTCCAGTTTCTTATTCCAAAGCCTAGTCATTTATACACAATGACAAACCACCCCTAAAGCATAAATATTATTCTGTATCCTGGGTCTTCAACAAACAGCTCAAAAGATTGATTGCCAAGTATTCAAAAGTTTTTTTGCAGGTCTCAACAGTTATGCAAAATAAGGGCTTGTAAGCCTTCTCTTTGAGCCACAGACCTATCAGGCAGCCTGGCCAACCCATCAGATCCTCTCTCAGAATGGTTTATAATAAATAATTAAAATACATAGGAAAGGAAACCAATTACACTTAGATACAGTTGTCAAATATTTTAAACACGCAAATCGGCAACGTAGTCATTGCTGCACTTCTTTTATGAAAGTATTCAATGACAGTGGTGGGTCTGTTAGCGATGGTGATTTCTGAGTAGCAATGAACATAAATGATACTTCAAAATAGCTCCAGCAACTGTAAGGCAGCAGGAAAATACCCCATTTCAATCATAGACAGAGACACAGGATGGTCCTGCTAAAGAGAGCTGAGATTCCAAGCTTCTGCTCCTCTTGCAAGAAGAAGCTACATCTCCCTGACAGCTCAGTGGAGACATGTCTCTCTTTCTCCCCCTATCCCTGAATTCCACCAGGCCGATGGACTGGTGATCTGAAAGGCCCTATAGAAGCTTCCTAGTCGTCACAACTAGCACTGACCCCAGTGCGAATTGTTCAAGATCAATGAAAACAGCCACAGTGATGGAGTGGCCACTGAGTTTGTTGGCCTTAAATTAAGGCCTTTGTAAAGGGCAGGAAAAGCAGATCTCTTAGGAAGCTTTCTTCCTGTGTTAACAAAGGGAGGTGTGTATACCTGTCTGAGGCAGCACAGTATTGATCCTGAAGCAGCTCACTGATGGTGGGAGGTTATATTTAGTGCCAGGCAAGGACTGTTTGCTTCCTGGGCTGCCTCATCTGACCTGGTTGTATTGATGTGTAGATCAGTCTATTCCCCACAGTTGTCTCTTTACACGTTTCACTTTCCAGCTGAGCAAAGTGAATATATCGTTAAGTTGGGGGTTGCAAATGTAGACGTCCTGTGGCCCAGCAGGGAACCACATACAAATGAGGCGGGACCATCATGGAAAACTGGAGAGGTGCCGTTTGAAAGGGGGTGATGGACACTTAGCCCCTGCCAAATGTGCCCTGCAGGAAGGTGAACTTAGTTTTGCCAAAAATTGCGTTTTTTTTCAGGATGAGCAGAAAATTGGGATTTTCAGGTTAAAGCTGCTGTTTAAAATGTTGACAATGAATTCTTTTTTTTTTTTTCCAAAAAGCTTGCAGGGCAAATAAAAAATAGTTCCAGTACTTGCCCCACTTCTAATTTAGGTAAAAACTCCAGCAGATACAATGTTATTTATTTGGGAATTTAGTGGGTTTTTTGCACCTTTTTCAATGCCATGTATGTATGGGAAGCAAATGTTTATTTTATACAGGACTATTGTTTTTGAGATCAGCACAAAAAGTGAGTCTGACAAATAGATTACAGTTCTTACATTTTTTAAGGAAGAGATAAAAAGTACTAGTTTAAGGTAAACTGTAATAAGTTTAGAATGCATATTATAGTCCCTGAAAGGATAATATAAGACATTATCACCAAAAAAAAAGACGAGTAACAATGGAATAATATGAAGTTCAGAAATAGACAGAATGTTGACAAAGGTCAGAGCGGTCGTGAGAACACCTCTATGGAGGCATGTACAAACCTGCTGGGGTGCTGGAGAATGTCTGTATTTTAATATGAGGGCGAGTTATACAGCAGTAAAGATTAATTTGACTCTACACTGAAGATTTGTACATTTTGCTGTTATGTAAGTTTTATCTCAACTAAGAAAATGATGACAATTTTGTAAAATTTTAAACTAAGAGCTTTTAAGACAAGAGTCGGAAACTATGACCCACAGATATGGCCAGATACGACCATCTGTGTTTTTTGATGACTCACAAACTGAGATGGGTGTCACATTTTTTGATAGGGGGGAAAAAATAAAGAATTTATAACATGTAAAAATTATGTTTTTCAGATTTGTGTAGGTAAGTACAGTTTTGTTGGAACAACAAGAAATTTCTGCTGTTTACAGTATAATTTCTTTGCTTCTCAGCTAATACCACTCGAATATTCCAAGGGACCAGAATTGTCAAAACAGGAGTGGTAAGTAGAGAATATAATTGCTTTGTCATGGCTGGTTGGTAATTTGCATGCATTTAGAACTGTCACCACAAGGTGGCAGTATGATGTTGTCAAACTGCTCAATGAGACCTAGTTAAAAGACTGAATAAATTATACACTCCGTATAATTCAGTACAATGCATTATTTTAAAAAGCCTTGCAACAGAGTTAAGCCAGCAGTGTTATACTGTATTGTTTTTGTCAAGATAAAAATTTTTAATGGTTTATAATTTGTGAGATCATAGGATGTAAGAATGCAAAGGAGTGGGGACAGGCTAAGATTGAAAGGTTGTTATTTGACCAAAGTTATATGAATTTGCCCATGCTGGAGCCTCAGTATCTATGTTTTCTCCTTTCTAGTACAACTAATAATTGTAATAATAATTGCAGTGTTCGTAATAACAAATCCTACAATATATTGAGTTTTTCCTGGGTTTCAGGCACAGGGTATTAGTTTATTTACCCCTCACAGCATCCCACAAGTTTGGTATTACTATGACTCCCATTTTATGGATGAGGAAGCTGAGGCTCCATGAGTTAATGTGCCCAGCATCTCCCAGAGAGCAAGTGAGGCATCATGCTCAAGCCAGACTGTCTGCTCTGTCTCCAGTGCCTTATCGTGGGTGGCACCTGGCATTTCATTCACCAACTTCAAAACTCAGCGTTTGCTAACTTGATCATCATTTAAACTACAGACTTTTCAAACTGAAACTTGATGAGACAGTGGTGAAATCTAAGTGGTTCTGGCTGTATTACTTTTAACTACATAAATGATGGGATGGAATTCTGGATTCTGCATGTGAGGTTTCAAGGACTAAAAATAAATGTCAGAGCAGCACTTATTTTTGTAAGATACTGTGTGCAAATACAGTCCCTCCACGAAGCCTCATTTAGTAGGATGGGAAGAATGAGCTGAGACTCGTAGCTAGTCAGCTGCACCTCTGCCCCTTAACCTCTCTGTGCCCCATTTTCCTCACCTCTAAAGTAGGGTGATGTTCACATGTGTCCCCGGGAAAGCCTGGGATGCCCAGGCACACAGTTGGAGCTTTTTAAATGGGACTCTTACTGTCATCTTTACAAGCATGTATTTCGCTATGATTAAATCTGGAGGGTCTGAAATCAGATATGGCAGGTGTACAGCACCTGACCCAGAGATGCGGGTGTAAACCGGCTCCCGAGGCCTGCAGCGTAGAGCGCAGCCCGACTTCTGACCCGGCCACTGCAGACATGTACCGGCCACTGTCCTCTGTCCATCCACTTCCTCGCTTTCAGATGTGCAGCCGCGTCCTGGAGAGCTACTGTAGACCTCAGGGCTGCGAGTTGTCCACAAGGGACACAGTGAATGCAAAAGCTCCTGCCCCCTCCAGCGTCACCCCAGCAGCACGTGACCGTCCGGTGTTGCCCCTGTATTGCTTATTTGACGTTTGCCTTTCAGACAGAGTTTCCCAGGTGGGTAGAGAACCCAACAGGAAGAATGCTGCTTGCTTTTTTGCCACTTAGCCTCCTCCTCCTGAGCAATATCAGTGAAAAGTTGAAGTTGGGTTTGATATGTAGATTACAAATTTTAAGTAATTATAAAAATATGAAGAGCGGTGACAGTCAGCCATGGAGGGCCTGTTGTCACTTTTGGCACCAGCCTTTGGGAGACCCTGAGAATAAAGGTGAAGATGAGTGGAAGCCCTTGGAGGGTCGCATCCAGGGCCTGGTTCCCAATCCCAGTGACTGACACTCTGCTTTCTCTTCCTCTCTCCCTTCCCCCCACCTCCCTGGGCAACCCCTTCAAGCCCACAGCATCGCCGGCCTCTTCGGCGGACATGGCCCCCATCAGCTCAGGCTCTTCCACCTGGACATCCTCCGGCATCCCCTTCTCCTTTGTCTCCATGGCGACTGGGATGGGCCCATCGTCCAGCGGCAGTCAGGCGACCGTGGCCTCGGTGGTCACCAGCACGCTCCTGGCCGGCCTGGGCTTCAGCGGCGGCGGCATCTCCTCCTTCCCCAGCACCGTGTGGCCCACGCGCCTGCCCACGGCTGCCTCTGCCAGCAAGCAGGCCGGCAGACCCGTCCTGGCCACGACCGAGGCCTTGGCCAGCCCGGGCGCCGACGGCGATTCGGCGCCCAGCAAGGACGGCGAGGGCGCGGAGGAGAGCGAAAAGGACGAGAAGAGCGAGAGCGAGGACGGCGAGCGCGAGCACGAAGAGGAAGGCGAGAAGGACTCCGAGAAGAAGGAGCGGAGCGGGGTGACCCACGCCCCGCGGGCGCGCAACCACACCCAGCCCAGCGCCGCGCCCTCGGCCCCCGGCACCGCTGCCCAGGAGGGCGCGCATCAGACTACATCCGGGCGCGAGCGGGCCCGCACTGCCGTCCCCACCGCCCGACCCCAGGACGCCCTGGACCCCCACTCGGTCACCCCCACCCAAGTGCCCCCCACAGTCACAGAGGAGCAGGACGAAGACAGTGATCCCGCGAGGCCCGAGGTGCCATCCAGGAAGCCTGTGCCCCCAGGGGACCGGTTTCCTGAGGATAGCAGGTTCATCACTGTTAACCCAGGTAAGCGGCCGGCCCTCCCCGGAGCCCTCAAGCTGATGTGAACAGTTACCCTTGAAGAAATATTTGAGGGTAGAGAGTGAAGATCCAGAGAGTGCTTAGTATTCCTGGAATTGTGTGCGCGTGTGTGTCTCTTTCTATTTTCTTCTGATAAAAATCACCTCTTCTATTAAAGTGGCTGGACTAAGTCTTGCCTTCATACTTGCTTCCCAGTAAAGTCAACTTGCCTCAGAGTAACTCCAGGCACTTCAGCCATATTATGAAGTACATGATGGAAAAAGGCATCTGTCTTAAGAAATGTATTCTTTCAGATTTGTTTGCCTAGGCTCTTCCCCAGCCCCTGTGTTTCTGGGCTGCCTGATCGGTGCCAGTCGCTGGCCGGGGTGCTGACTGAGGTGAGCTTGTTGCTGCAGCTCACAGGGTAAAAGAGGAGCCGGAAGCAGGGAAGTTAGGAAACAAGAGAGGTTGGAAAGCAAGCAAGCAAATCCATGGGCAAGCCAGAAATGTAGCTAACGGTTGTTGGTGACTGTGAACGGTCATAGTAAAGGAAAAAAATAGGGTGATATCAAAGAAAATAATCAGGAAGAGGGCAGGGAGCTATTTTAACCACCAAGGGCCACTCGGGGGAAGTAACTTTATATTAAAGCTACAAGGGTGAGAAGCTCCAGCGTGGGGAGAACTGGGATTCGCTCATGCCAGCCTATGAAATAGTGCCCCATTTGCTCTGAATTGTGCTTTTTATGGATGATGACTCCAGGGCACAGCTGGTCTACCCTCCACGAGGAGGACATGATGGCCATCTTCCTAGCCAGGGGTGATTTTGTGGCTCTGTCCTATGCTCATATCTTATTAAAACATCCTGTTAGTTTTTACAAGGGGGTCCTGAACATGAGGGGTTGTTATTGTTGTGGGGGTTTTCTTAATAAGAAAGTCTCTCTTTTGCCAGACTACAAGATGTTTAGTAACAATTTTTTTTCTTTTTTTTTTTTTTCATCTAAGCTGTTGTGGAGTTATAAGAGTGCAAAAAAAAAGCAACTGGTAAATATTTATTTGCTTTTGCACTTGTAAACATTAAAATTCATCTAAAGCTGAGACCTCGTATGTTAAGATACAACTTAGAATAAATTTTCATGTTTTGAATTACATTCCTCCTTAAAGATGGTATGGACTCATGTTTTGAAGTGTGGGTCTACTGTGGGTGCTGCTCACTTTGTCCCAGTTTTAGGGGAAAGTGCAGAGTAGCCCTCTAAGAATTGAGTAAAGGAAGTATCAAGCCACTTGGGAAGCTGTTTGCAACTCTTCCTGCAGGAGCAGTGACATTCCCTACAAGAATTGATGTGAAAAAGCTGGATTTCTTGGATTTGGAGATATTAAAAGAGATATTTTTGGAGTAACCACTGAATCCCAGGCGCTGGACTAGGCGTTGGGAATAGACTCTAGAGCTAGTCAGGCTTGTGTTCTCCTGAGGTTTATGTTCTAATGGAAAAGCTTGAGAGTGTTCCAGTAAATAGATGCATTAACATCAAGTGCTGGAGTTGGGGTCAGGGACGGTTTTCATTCAGTGGTCAAGGAAGGACATTTGAGTGGAGACCCCGGTGGTGGAAGGAGCTAGCTAGGCAGTGATTCATGGAAGAACATTCTGGGCTGTAAGAGCAGCAGGTCCAGAGACCCTAAAGTGGGGGCTAACTTGGATCAGTCAGGGAGCCATCAGAGGCCCAGTGTGTCTGGACCCCCGAGATCAGGGATCCAGAATGAGTTAGAGCAGAGCTCAGTTCAGAAAGGGGCTTGTCAGCCATGCTGAGGCTTGAGTTCTAAGCACTGTGGAAAACCAGCAGTGGATTTCCCCAGCAGAGTTACTCATCTGATGAACTTTTTCAGAAGGTCATTTCCACCTCTTTGTGGACGTTTAGGGAGGCAGGAATGGACACAGGCAGTTGAGTTAGGAGGTGATGACTGAGGCAGCTTGGACCAGTGTAGTTTCTCCACAGACGAGCAGTGGACCTGGAATTGATTTTCAGGCTTGAACAGTTTCGCTTGCAGACTAGGGGCTCTGGCAAAGTAGCCTTCCCAGCTGGCTCCTCTTAAACACTTCTTTGTCCACACTCCTGAAAAGCTCTCCAAGCGAAGAGCTTGAAGCTTTGGCAGTTTGAGAGACTGGTGAGGGTGGGGGCCCAGGATTCAGTCCAGGTGAGCGGAAATGAGTCCTTGCAGTGGCAGTCAAGTTGCTGATTCCAGGGAGAGGGGAGCAGAAACACTTGGTAAATCCTGTGGAGGCTTCTGCCTTCGGGTGCAGGACCTGTGAGTCTCCAGCTTCAACCCTGCACGCATCTGAGTGTCCACGATCTTGGCACAGTAGCTTGTGGAGTCAGATCCTTCTAGGGGGCTCTGCCCTTTATTCTCACAGGGTCCTCAGGCCAGTCTTTCCACTCAGCATCATCACCTGTAAGGTGGGCATAACTAGAGCCCTTAGTGCTGAAGGAGGTGCAGATAAACAGAGTCACCCTTCTTGTCAGTGACACGGGAAGAGGAGCTTCACGCAGCCTGAGGTCCACAGGACAGCAAGAGCGACTATGAGGCAGCCCCTTGCAGCTCTCCAGCAGTCATCCTGGGACTTTGAAGAGCAGGCGGAGACTGTGGTCCCCAATGATCTGGCACTAGAAACACTCTCCAGAAACTCCAGTCTGTCCGCAACACTGGTAAAGCAGAGTTTCTGCCTTTCCACCTTCATCTCAATGGGAGCGTCCACTTCTTCCCAAAGTCAGAGGGATCTTTCTTTAGAATTTCAGGTAGTTCCAATTTGAGAGTGGTGGTGGGGCTTGGTTAATACAGAGACGAACAAACGTTTTCTGCAAACAGCCAAAGAGTGGACATTTCCAGCTTTGTGGACTGTAAGTCTTTGTTGCAACTGTACCTCTTTGCAAGGGGGCATGTAAGCAGCCTGAAACACCCCACAAATGGGTGAACGTGATTTGAGTTCTGGTAAAACTCAGTTTTCAAAAACAGGCAGTGGGCCTGATTTGATCAGCAGGCTATCATTTGCTGACCCCTGTGGCTTTACACAGAAATGTGTATGTGTGTTGCTCAGTCGTGTCTGACTCTTTGTGACCCTGTGGACTGGAGCACACCAGGCCTCCCTGTCCCTCACTGTCTCCCGGAATTAGCCCATTGCCCGTTTGCCCATCACGCCGATTGAGTCAGTGATGCTGTCCAGCCACCTCATCCTCTACCACCCTCTTCTCCTTGTGCCTTCAGATGCTTTGGCCACCTAATGGCCAGCTGACTCACTTGAAAAGACCCTGATGCTAGGCAAGATTGAAGGCAAATGTATGTGTGCCCGTTGGTTAATAAAAGATATAAGTAACTTGAGGGTAAAACCCCACATTGTGCATGACCCCCAAGGTCTCACTTTGCCTCGATCCATCTTCCTTTTCTCCATCTGCCTCCTCCAGCTTGGTGTTTATTTTTTTAAACGAAATCCCCATCGTTTTAATGTTAGTGGCGACTTCTTTTAAAGACTCTGGATGTACATTTGTGTAAATCTGTTCCACATTTATTTTTTCTTCACGTTAAAAACAATTCTTCCAGTCGATATTTAGTCTCTTCAAAAAAAGCGTCAACGTTAAACAAATTGTGTTTTTACCAGCATCTCCAAAAGGCTTATTTAAATCTCCTTGATGTTTGATAACATCTTTTCAAAAAATCCTATGACTAGTATCTTCAGTATTAACTTGCAGGGAAGAAGAGAGAACGATTCTCTAGAAGAAAGGGGCCAGTTCAGACACATGCAGAAATCAGGCAGGTAACGGCCAGGGTCCCTCCCTTAGCAGCCACGGCCCAGATGTGGTGAAGACACCCCCAGAGGCCAGTTGATGCAATACAGTGTTCTTGGGGTATGCAGCATGCCCCAGCAGTAACATCTCAGGGTGGGCACAGTCTACAAACTCATCATTTAATGCTGAGGTTTTTCCCTTTTTCTTTCCTTATATCTGGGAAACTCCTTTTTCAGACTGCATCTTGCTCAGAACCCCATTATGTAAACACTCATTCACCGAAAGCTGGCTGAGTGCCTCCTCCAGTTCAGGGGTCGGGAGAGTAGAGTCTCCAGACCAGATCTTGCCTTTGAGTGACTTTGGTCCTAACCCTGAGCTAGAAATGGGCTTCCCAGTTGGTCCAGTGGTAAAGAATCCACCTGTAATGCAGGAGACTGAGGTTTGATCCATGGATTGGGAAGATTCCCTGGAGGAGGGCACAGCAACCCACTCCAGTATTCTTGCTTGGAGAATTCCATGGACAGAGGGACCTGGCAGGCTACAGTCCATGGGATCACAAAGAATCAAAAGGACATGACTGAAGCAGCTGAGCACGCTCATAAATCTGCAGTACACTCAGTTGGTCAGAGACTTGGGGCTGCTCTTCTGCTCTGACTCAGAGTCGAGGGTGCTAAGCTCCAGTCACCTCTCTGCTTTGGGCAAACCTTGAGTACCTCTTGGGAACACTTAGGCTCTAAGGAAGCCCAGCTTGAAAATCTTTACTTCTAGAAACAGTTGCATCACTGCTTAATATTTATTCCATGCTGGTGATGTGGGTACTAAAAGCCAAAATGTGATGTCGCTTATCCTACATAACCCCAGGCGGCCTCTGCTGTCTTTGTGGCCCTTAAACCAGTGGGGAAACGAGGCGTGCATGCTAAGTCGCTTCGGTCGTATCCAACTCTTTGCAACCGTATAGACTGTACCCCACTAGGCTTCTCTGTCCATTCTCTAGGCAAGAAGACCGGAGTGAATTGCCATTCCCTCCCCTAAGGGATCTTCCCAACCCAGGGATTGAACTGCTGGTGTCTCTTAAATCTCCTGCATTGGCAGGCAGCTTCTCTACCACTAGCATCACCTGGGAGGCCTGGGGAAACCAAGGCTCAAAGGTTAAGGAATTTGCCTGAGCAAGACGTGGCGAGACGGGGGGTCAGACACAGGCCCAGAACCCACCTGGTGCTGCTGGCTTCCTGCCCTTGGGGCTTATTTTCCAAGTGGGCAAATAATTCAAATGAATTATTAATTATTAAGTGAATATTTGAATGTGTCCTTGTAAAAAGAAACCATTTTTTCACTTTTGACACAGACTCTCAAGGTCACCTAGAGATGAGCTTATTCCTTTCCTCACAGGGTAATATCTGGAAATGTTTTCGGTTATCATGACTGAGGCAGGGCCTGCTCCTAACATGTAATGGGAAGAGATCAAGGATGCTGCTGAACATCCTCCAAGGCACAGACCAGTCCCACAACAAAGAATTTCTTAGTCCAAAATGTCCATAGTGCCATGGTGGAGAAACTTCAGATTTATAGGTTAACATAAAGTTCCTTTTCAAAGATGTTTACTTGGGAGGAAACAATAGGAGGTAATTTAAGGTCAGAAATAAGTAGCAATACAGGCTCATGAATATAGAGCAGACGTTATGACTGAAATTCAGCCGGGGTTTATGGAGCGGGGGAGAGGCTTCATGCTTTGGTTGGTTGGTTGGTTGGTGTTTTGGCTCTGCTGGGTCTTAGTTGCAGTGTGTGGGATCTGCAGCCTTCCTTGTGGCGTGCAGAACGTTTAGTGGTGGCATGCAAACGCTTAGTTGTGGCATGTGGGATATAGTTCCCTGACCAGAGGCTCGAACCTGGGCCCCCTGCACTGGGTGCACAGAGTCCTAGCCACTGGCCCCCCAGGGAGGTCCCTGCATGCTTTAGTTAAAGTAAATCAGACCAGGATTTTGTATGGACTGTCATCGCAGTTTTCAGCCTTCCTGCTTTGGTTGCTCAGGCTCCTGTTGTGGGGATAACTTTTCTGCGTCATATGGCTTGCCCTGGCTCTTGACTGTGATTTTACTGCAAGTGTTGAGAAGAACTAGCTTGGGTGCCCTGAAGGCAGCAGTGTGGTTTAGTTTCCTCCTAGAAAGTGTCTGGGTCCTTGGAAGTTTCTGTCCCTCACTGAGTGATCTTGAAATAGGACAGATTGTATACCTCTTGATGTAGGAAACCAGACCTCACCGAGAACAAGCAGATTTCCAGAGAGGCTGGAGCAAAGGATTCCGGTTGTAAGGGGCTGTGTGTCTGGCATGAGTCCTGATTAACGGCAGAGACACATGATGTTCTAGTGAAGCATCTATGGTGGTGATTTCCAGTAGGTCAGGACCCAGGACCTGCCGTGTTTATGGAACTTGAAATAAATTGGGATTTATCAAGTGCCTTCATTGTTCCAATGCCTTATTGAAATACAGGTGACGCTTGCATTGATTTGAGTCTGAGCTCTGTGAGAAATGGTAAGGGGGCTTATTGAGGACAACTCCTAGTGGTGATGTAAATGGAAAGACAGGATGCATGCTCTAAATCAAGCTCAGACGTGGTCATGGGAACATGAAACCCGTGTCCCGTTGCAGGAGAATATAGGTATTTGTGACTCACAGTCATGTCTCTTTTCAACAGCAGTTTAGCTAATACCAGGGCTTCAGAAAATAAAGACAAGTTTTGTGGCCCTATAAAAAAGCAGCTTTCTTTTTACTTCACAGCTGCTAGGGATGCTAGCGCAAGACTCAAAAAACAAAATAGAAAACAAGTGTTGTTGAGGATGTGGCAAAATGAAGACTCTTGTGCCCTGTTGAGGGGAATGTGAAATGGTGCAGCCGCTTAGGAAACAGTATGGAAGTTCTTAATAGAATTAAAAATAGAATTGCCGTATGATCCAGGAATCCTGTTCCTGGGTATTTACCCAAAAGGATTGAAAGTTGGGTCTTGAAGAGAGATTTGAACTGTCATGTTCATAGCAGTGTTATTTATACTGGCCAAGTTTCCAAGGAATGGAAGCAAGCCACGTGTCCAGTGACTGATGGACAGATAAACAAAATGTGGTATATACCCAGAGTGGAATGCCATTCCGCTTTAGAAGGGAAGGAAACTCTGTCACAGGGCTATAGCATAGATGAACCTTGAGCCAGTCACCACACACACACACACACACACACACACACATACATGTGCACGCGTGCGTAAGCACACACGCACATGCACACACACACACACGCGAGTCCACTCACATGAGTTACCTAGAGTAGTCAGGTCATACAGAAAGTTGAATGGTGGTTGCCAGGGGCTGGGGCTGATGGGAATTGTCCTTTCATCAGTACAGAGTTGCAATTTTATAAATGAGAAACAGATTCTTTGAAATCAGTTGAGCAACACTGTGATGTGCTTAACTCTACTGAACTGTACTCCTGGAGATGGTAAAGATGGTAACTTTTATGTGTGTTTTACCACTATTTTTTTTTTTTAAGTAGCACCTTAATTCATAGCTGCAGCTGGTTTTGAAGGAGTAGCATTATCCAAACTTACACAGTCTAGTTTTTTGTGACTTAAACCCAGCTATAGATTTTGAGTGTGCAGGTTGTCCTGCTCTCAATCTCCCTTGAAATGTGACCAAATCCACCTTTGCCCAGCCCCTGAGAGTGGCCTATCAGGATCCAAGCCCCTTTCAGTATTGACCATGTAGAGGTTCTTGTCCCGAAGCAGAAGTTGAGCCCTTCCTGCAGGGTAGGAGGCGTCTTCTACGGGTCCATCTGATATCTCCCTGCCTGTAGCATTTATAGTACATTGTACTCCGTTTTTATTTGCTTCTACTGGGATGAGAGCCAAGCCAGTAAAAGGCAAACAGCATTAATTCAGTGATGACATATGCCACTGAAAACTGTTTTTCTTTTCTTTCTTTTTTTTTTTTTTTTGAGAAAGCAGAATGGAGGCAGTTTACTCAGATTCTTGTGGATGCTGAAATAGAAGAGGAAGATGATCTGTGGGGAGGTCATTCACCTTCCCCCACCCTCTGCACACAAATGCTCAAAGAAGATTATGTATTAGTATTTTGCTCTACATTTCCGCTGGAAGATGTTTCTGAAACTGGATCATTCTCTGAGTCCCAGGCCTGCCTGGCCTGACATCTTCTGACCCTCCTAGCGGCCCCTCATGTGCACATCACATCCATGGGAGGAGAAGGGGCATAAGTCGATACCCCCTTCCCATTTTTATCCTTTTACACAGAACAGCAAGATGCAGCCCTGGAACGAGTATGAACAGGTTCTAGGTTCACAAAGGGGAATGGCCCATGCTGTAAAGATGGAGCAGCAATCTGAGTCACTTCTCATTGGTTGAAAACTAAAATCACTTTCAGGATAAAAGCTGAATTGGAAAAGCTGCCTGGTACAGCCTCTCTCTTGAGTCGTTAGTGTTTTCAGAATCCTGGTCAGGAGTTCTGTTAAACCATGATTCTTGCTTTTGATGATAAGGCTTTTGTAAAAGCCCCAGGTGTGTGTGCGTGTGTGTGTGTTCCAGCTGCTTCCTTGGGTCAGAGTGCCATACTACAGATTGAAATTCGACTGGCCAGAGGGAGCTGGCCGCTGGACTCAGGGATAAAGAAAGCAGGTCTTATGTTGTGTCTAGGGGGCAGTGAGGACTGTGGCAAGCCAGGGAACCATAGCTTGTCTTAGAGTGTATGCTCCTTGCTTCCAGCTGATGTGTGCCATCTGGGAATTCAGAACTGTGATATGGGAGATTTTGGGTAGTTGTTTTTTTTTAATTTATTTTTTATTTTTATTTTTTGCTGAACTCTATTGTTTATGAAATCTTGGCACCTACCTCACAATTTAATTAATAATTCCCAGGGGAAGGGTGTCAACCCACACGTCTGTGGGCTGCCAGTTCACATTGCCCATGGCAGGCTGGAATGGCCGGGCTGGTCCTGCTAGTAAAACCAAACCAACTGGACAGATCAGAGATGGAGGCAAGAAGGTGCTGTGTTAACCCAGCGGTCCTGCACTTGTCTTGGTGTCAAGGTTCAGGCAAACTCTCCTGGAGCTGGGCAGCCTGGCTCTGCTGGACCATTCAGGAGGTAGCTGGGTTACAAGTGAAGCTCTAAGGACAAGTAAGCTGCTCCTAACTGTTCTGTTGTTCAGTTACTGAGTCATGTCTGACTCTTTGCAACTTCACCGACTACAGCATGCCAGACCTCCCTCTCCTTCGCTGTCTCCCAGAGTGCTTAAATTCATGTCCATCCAACCATCTCATCTTCTCTCGTTCCCTTCTCCTCCTACCTTTGATCTTTCCCAGCATCAGGGTGTTTTCTACTCCTAACAGTTGGGAGCATCTAGGTTTATCACAGTCAGTGGTGTCGCCTGGTTGAAAGGAAGAGAAGAATGGATGTCCCCTGGACGCAGGTACTGGGCTGAATGCTTGACTGCTCAGGGCCAGCTTTCTGGGGATGCGACCTTTGCAGTTACACAGCCCTGTGCTCAGGAGGCCCTGTGTTTGCATTTATGTTCTGTATCAGCTCTTGAAACTCTTCAGTAATTTTTGAAAAAGAGGCCCCATGATTTCCTTCTGCATCTAGCATAGTCTGCTCTGCGTAGGTTATCTGATTCCTCTACGTCCCTCGAGAGGTGAGCATTGTCATCTGTTTCCCCTTGATAGAGGAGCGACCAGAGAGGCTCAGAGACAGTCACTTACCCCAAGTCACAGGGTGAAAAAGGCATGAGGCAGGATGTGTAGTCAGAATTTGCTATCCTGGAGGGCAGGATCTTGGTTTCTCTGAAAAGTCAGTAGTATGTTCTAGTGTTTGGGGCCTTGGCGTGGGGAAGATTGTTGGGAGAACAAGGGCAGGGGAGGAAGAGTGTAGACCTAGCTCAGGTGGCAGGCTACGTGTTCCTAGTTAGTTTCTAGTAGTTGACTGTTTGATGGCACTTTCTCCTTTGAGGGCCCGCTGGGCCATACCTCGAGTCAGGCACCAGGACAAGTGTTTCTTCCTAAAGCACGGCAAGAAGCTCTAGTCTTAGGACAGACTTTGAGGTTCTGGCTCTTCACTGGTGGTCACCTCACAGGCTGCCCCCACTGCCGATGCCCCCAGAACCCACCTGCGGTTCTGTGTGATTGCCACGTGAGCCCTCGTATATTACAGGGGGATTCAGATTTTGCAGACACCTGACGAGTGCTCTCCATCTGCCTGGTGCTATGCTAGGGTGCTGAAGAGGGAGAGGATGGTGGTGGTGATGATGGTCATCACAGTTGATAATGTTAAGTAGGTGCTTATGGGTGCCAGGCAACACGCTAAGGGTTTTATCGAATTAACTCATGTAATCGTCACACCCCCCCTCCCACCCCACTGTAGTGGGAAGTATCATTATTTCCATTTACAGATGGCAAAACTCATGCCCAAAGAGCTTAAGTAACTCCCCAAGTGTCACGTGACTAGGAAGAGACAGAGCTTTATTACTGTTCTATACGGAGACCATCAGCCTACTCTGGGGGACCTTACAGTAAGTAATAAGAGAGCACCTGAAATTACACGTGCCGTAAGGAAAGTGCATGATGACAACCACCGTGGCGAGGATTAGAGGATTTATTTAGTTTTGCTCAATGCCAGGCACACCTCTAAGCATTCTGCTTGTGTCTTGAGTTTTCCCACCACATCAGGGGAAAAAGTTCTTGTCTCCCCATTTTATAAATAAAGAACTCCAGGCCCCAAGTGATGCAAGTTATCAGTTAGAGGTCATGTAGAAAGTGGCAGAGTCAGGGTTCAAACCTGTAATCTCTACTGCACCTTCCGGAGAGCACAGTCTGAGGGTCTGGGGAGACTTCACAGAGAAGGTGATCCCTGCGCCTGAGCCAGGACTGAGGGATCAGGACCTTCCGGGGACAGGATGGAGCAGTGTTCCCGGGCAGTGAGCTCAGCAGGGTCAGAGGTTGAGAGGTGGGATCATGGCCCAGCTGGTCACTGGATGGGTGGATGTGGCTGGAACCCATTGCAGCGGAGGCGGGTAGCAGGAGAGGATGGGGTGGGGAGGCCCACTCAGGGAGGACCTTGCTGTCCCCAGGGGCAGGCCGGAATTCCTCAGGAGAGGATGCGCGTGACTGTGTGGCCATGGAGTGGAATTCCAGGCTCCTGGTACCGTGAAGACAAAGGGGGACTCTTGAGTTTTAACATGCAGTCAGCTTTGTTGTGCCCAAGTGGAAATCCAGCAGCACTCCTATTTTTGCCTGGCTTTTACGTAAATGACCTAGGCAGATCCCGGTGCCTGTCATTAGTCCAGGCGAAGACCAAACTGCTGTCAAAATAATCCTTAGATTTTTGTCTCTCACTGCCAGCTGTTGCTGGTCTGAGTTTTCTTCCACAAATGCCGCCATTCAAGGGGCTGTCTTGAGAGGGACTTGAGATATGTTTACTCCCTCAACCTCTCAAAAAAAAAGTGCTCACACAGGCATGATGAAATGTTAGAAACAGCTCCATTGTGAAATCTGAGGGAGTTTTGGGCGAGGGTCGTTCTCAGTGATTTGAGGACGAGCAGGACGTGGACTTTGCCTTCTGCCTCCTCCCCACCCCTGCCTAACCATGCAGTAGCCCAGACAGGAAGACTCTTCGGTGAGAAGGAAAGGAGAGAAATAAAACATTGGGTATGCCTGGGCTTCCCAGGGTGGAAAGTGAGTTTGCTGGTTGTAAGGCATTTATGTCAGCCCTCCTGCCATATTTTCTATTAAGGGCACCATCCTGGCTGAGATTCCCCACCTCAGCCACATAATCACCTGACTGGGCTGCCCCCTGCTGGAGCCCTGCAAAATTTTCATTTGCAGCTTGGATTCTTTCTGCGGCTGGTGACCAGAGCTTGCGATGAAAGCATGATATTGAGGGAGAGATTGTACATCTGACACTTGTCTGTCTCTGCTTACAGTCTTGCAGGACATGTCCTGTGGCCTAAAACCGGTTCCCTTAATCCAGCCTACAAACCCTGGCTGATGGGGCCTCCAGCTCTCCATTTTGGAACCCCCCTTCATCCTCATACCCCCTCTACTTCAGTCCTCTCTCTCCAGAACACATCCGTGCTTGCTCTTGACCTGGCTAACTCATCTTCATCCATCCTTCAGCTGCCATCTGAACATCAGGAAGCCCCCCCCCCTCAAATCCCTAGGCTGAGACCACTGTTCCCCTGGACCCCGTGTGCTGCCTGTGGCATCACTTTCATTTATTCCAATTGCTTGTTCATGCGTCTGCTCCTCTCCCTTCAAATTCCCACCCCACAGACACAGAGTTGTTCCTGTCTGATGTCTTCTTGCCTCCGCATCCCGTCTCACCATGCCTGGCATGCAGTCAGGACTTGTCAGATAGATGCCTAACGGAAGCCTCTGGGGCATGCTATCACAAGAAATGGGCTAGCATGGTTAGGGATGCTCTTTATAAACCTCCATTTGCCCTGCTGAAGTTTTTCATCAGAGTATGCGTGCCTCTGTCTTGTCACCTGTGAGCTGGGCATACATCTGGTCCCGCCTGTGCATGAAACAAAGGAGGGGATCAGGGTCAACTACATTTGAGGAAACCCAGTAAAAAGGCTGTAGCCCATTTCTTCCTCACTCCAGGTCTTGCCTCTTTAATAATCTGCTCCCAGGGATAATTATCTCTTTCCTGCTCAGCCCACCTCCTCTCTCCTGGAAACCCAGCCTGATTAGCCCTTCACGTAGTCCATCCAGCTCAGGGGTGCTCGGGGCTGGCTGAACGCTGGCCTCATTTCTGCAGAGCAGGAGGAATCCTCGCTGAGCCCTGCAGCCAGCGGTGGAGGTGTCTGTGGGCTTCTCCCTGCGATCAGGGAACCTTTGCTTTCTCACACGTGTGTCTCCTGACCGTCTCTGTGCTCCTGGGCTCTTCCCAACCCCACGCCACCCTCTGAGCTTCCTGTGGACCACCTGGAGATTTCCAGGCATCAACCCCACTGTTTGTAGACTAGATTCTCACCTGAGTCCACTGGGAACTTGTGAAGATCCTTGGGACCTGAGAGAGAGGAGGAGGAGCTGCTGGGGTAAGAGGTGCTAGCCGACCCGAGAGAATCCTCTATTCCGCAAGCTTCCCCTCTTAATGCCCCCCTTCCCCCCGCCAAGGCTGGCTACTGTTGAGTGGCTGATGTGTGCTGGCAGCAGAGAGAGATGTGGCTGCCTCTCTGAGAGCCTTTAGAAGGATGGGGTAAGGGGGCAGGTGGGAAATGGGATCAAAGGAAAAGCTTTCAAACCAGATTTGAGGGAAAACGGGTTCTTGGGGGATCTGGGTGGTGGGAGCTGATGGGCGGGAGGAACCTGGGTGCTTCTGCAGGGGTGTGCTTGAGTCCTGCTCCTTCCCCTTGGCCGGGAGACTGAGGGATCCACTCTTGGACAGTTGTCTCACCAGGACTGTTAGGGAGGGTGGTTTCCCACAGCAGGACTAGAGGAGGGGGTAATGGATGCTAAGCCAAGAAATATACACCCGATCAGTCACAGAAGGTTGTCTTAGTAAAACCCATCTTTCCCTCCCTCCGTCCCGCCCTGGCAAACCTACCAGGCTCCCCTGTCCATTTTCCAGAAGCGGGCTCAGTGCTCCTTTCAGACCCGAGCATATTTCTTCAGTATATCCAGAGGCCACTCAGGGTCAGTAGCGTTCTCAGAGCGAGGCTGGGTCTCTGGCATCGGCTCAAGTCTTTTCAAAAACATTTGGACTCTTATCTATAAACCGATCCCACTGGTGACGATGGGGTGCAGCCTGCAGAAAGGCCCTGCTTGGCTTGGGCCTCCCCAGGAAACGGCGAGGACAGTGGTTTGCCCCTCATCACCGGGCAGCCCCGTTCTCCAGAAACCACCCAGAAGTGGAGCAGAGCTCTCCGGCACAGTCGGGCTCCCCTAGCTCCTGCGCTCGGCTCGCCTCTGCCCTCTGACTGGCACGGTTTCTCTTTGCAGCAGAGAAGAACACCTCTGGGATGATAAGCCGGCCTTCCCCCGGGAGGATGGAATGGATCATCCCTCTGATTGTGGTATCAGCCTTGACCTTCGTGTGCCTCATCCTTCTCATTGCTGTGCTCGTTTACTGGAGGTGAGTCGCCAGGCAGGCCTGGTGTAGGGCTCGGGTTCCGCTGTCAGCACGTGCCCATAAGAGGGGTTTAACCAAGGGGAGGGGACACCCATGGCCTCTTCACTTAGAAAGGTAAGGTGGCTGCGGTGCTTCTTGTGTTACCACCTGGGAGACCTGCTTTATCTGCAAGAAACTGGCGATACAGAGCCGCTGTTGAGATTAAGGCACCCATGATGAGCTCCTAGAATTTAGCGCCAAAGAGGCTTTTGCTCAAAAATCAGGGAGATGCGAGTTCAAATACCAGCCCTGCTACTTGCTGGCTACAAATCCCATTTCTCACTTTGAGCTTTAGTTTCTGAACCTGCAAAATGAGTTAATAAGTTTCCGAGCTTTCCCAGTTTCTCTGAGACCATGCTCCACTTTGTCGTAACCACATAATAGCTCCTCTTGACCTTAAAATTTTTTTCATAGCCTTTTACTGAAAATTCAGTGATGGAACATATATCATATTCTCTGGCATTTAATACTCATAAAGATGGCTGATGGTAAGTCATCCTTGTACTAGCATCATCCTTGAACTGGTTCTCACTGCTTCCCGAGGGAAGCCTATTTGAAGCTTCTATTTAAAAGTTGTCTGTTTTTTCAGCTCCACACTGTCAGCCAGTTTTAACTGAGTGAGATAGGCTGGCCCACTTGGTTGCCCTGGCAGGCTTCACCTCTCAAACTGATGTAGGAAGCTTCTACCCTTTAACAAGCTTCATCAGTAATGGACAGGTGTCATGTTTCCCTCCCTTCTTTCCATTCATTCAATGAATTTTGAGCCCCTGTTGTGTGCCAGACAGTCTCCTCTCTTGGAGCTGAGGAGACGGGATAAATAAAGCAAACAAGATGATGTTACGTGTACAATGAGAAAAGTCAGTCTGGAAGGTGGAGGGGGATGCTGAGGCTTTAGGGTGAATGGTCAGAGTGGTGGTGGTGGTGGTGGTTGCTTGGTTGCTAGGTCATCTCTGACTCTCTGCGAGCCCATGACTGTAACCCTCCAGGCGCCTCTGTCCATGGGATTTCCAAGGCAAGAATACTGGAGTGGGTTGCAATTTCCTTCTCCAGGGGATCTTCCCAACACAGGGATCAAACCTTCATCTCCTCTTGGCAGGCAGGTTCTTTACCACTGAGCCACCTAGGAAGCCCTCAGCGTGGTTAAAGAAGGCCTACCTGGTAAGGGGTATTTGTCCAAAGGAGTCAAACGGGCTCCATCTAGGGCAGGTTCCAAGCAGAGGAAATTGCATGTGTAAAGGCCTTGAGGCAGGAATGTGCCTGCTATGTTCCAGGAAGAGCCAAGAGCTGTGGCTGGAGCAGATGAGTGGGGGGAGAGAGTGTAGGACAGGGTATCAGGAAGAAACAGGATAAAGGGGAGTTGGTCATGGACAGCTTTGTGAACACTCTAGACCGCTGGAACACATTGCCTTTTAATGACAGAAGGAGTGTTTGGTAGAGAAGTCTTGTGATTCAGGATCCCTTGGCTGTGTTGCAAAGACCACTGAAAAGGAGCCGGGGCAGAGGCAGAGAGGCCAGCTAGGGGACTACGGACTTGTCCAAGGAGGAGTGATACTGGCTCGGCTGAGGGCAGCCACGCAGGTTGTGAACTGACGGACTGTAGACACATCCTGAAGGTGGGATCAACAGAATCTGTGAACAGATGGTGTCCCTGGGTCTGTTCTCAATCGGAAAGGTTAAGGGAATAAGGAAGGGTTCATCTGAGGGCTTCCGCTGCCGTCTAAGGGTAACCGTGGTGCTGTTTGCGCCATAGTCCAGCTAGGTGATAGCGGACGTTGTGTTTCAGGGTGATCTAGGAACACTAGACTCACGTCCCTGTCACCCTTTCTCTGAGACATGATGGTTTGCAAACAGATACTCTCTGGAGCCCACTGATTGGTACATCGGAGGCTGCCTCACATGGGTTAAACTGAGCGCCTAGAGGTAACAAAAGGTCTGCTGCACGCCCTCCTCTTGTCTCTGCTTGGTGCTGTGTGGTTTTAGTTGCAGACTCTCCGCAGGAAGGAGCAGAGAGGACCCACCGCCGCCCCAGGCTTGGTAACCCTAGCAGCTCTAGTGTGAAAAAGCTCCTGTTCCCAGTAGTTCTAGCACAAACCTCAGTGTTATTTCTGCTTGGCCCACCTTGGTTCTCTGCCTGCCTGATAAGGGTCATGCTGGCCACTGAGGACCCTGGCTATTTGGTCAAGCAGATGTGGATACCAGGCTGACCAGACAGACATGCTGATGACAAGGTGCTTACAGGAAGGGGCTGTGCAATGTCGTCAAGAGAGCTTTTAAGGTCCTTCCATTCAAGATGTATTTCCCCATGAGAAATTCATACTGTGTATACTTTTGAAAAACTCAGTGAGTCTGAATTGCACATACATATTGAATAATATATTATTATTTCATGTTTAAAATATGTTTATAATGTTTTGTACATGTTATTTACATGTTAGTTACTATTAGTTGCTCAGTCGCATCCAACTCTCTGTGACCCCATGGACTATAGCCTGCCAGTTTCCTCTCTCCGTGGGATTCTCCAGGCAAGACTATTGAAGACAGTTGTCATTCCCTTCCTCAGGGGATCTTCCTGGCCCAGGGATCAAACCCAGGTCTTCTGCATTGCAGGCAGATTCTTTATCATCTGAGCCAGTAGAGAAGCTGATATACATATTACATGTGTGTATTCAAAGCTTGCTTTAAAGTAACGAGAGGTTTAAACCTCCTTCAGTAGATACTGCCTATGAGTTGAGGTGTTTTTTGTTGTTTTGGAGGGGGGTTTTTTGTTTGTTGTTGTTAACAATTTTATTTATTTACTTTTGGCTGTGCTGGGTCTTTGCTGCTGTGCAGGCATTTCTTTTGTTGCAGCTACTGGGGGTCACGCTCTAGCTGCAGTTCAGAGGCTTCTCATTGCTGTGGCTTCCCTTACCGTGGAGCACAAGCTCTAAGCACGCAGGCTTCAGTGGCTGCACATGGCCTGTTGTGGCTCCCAGGCTCTAGAGCGCCGGCTCAGTAGCTGTGGTGCACGGGCTTAGTTGCTCCGCAGCACGTGGGATCTTCCCAGATCAGGGATCAGACCTGTTGTCCTGCACTAACAGGCAGATTCTTTACCACTGAGCCACCAGGAAAGTCCTGCCTATGAGTTTTTTCCAAACTCCTAACATGCCAGTACACAGGACTGAGTGCAAAGGAAAAACTTCTTTCAGAACAAGCAAAGTGAAATTGAATTAGCATCAGGACAGATGAGGTGGCCAAACATGAGAACAGCCTACAGGGAACAAGGATCTTTTTTTTTCCTCTTTTTTCAGTTTTTTTTTTTTTTCATTATTATGAACATGAAAGAGAGATGTGTTGGGAGAGTACACAGAGAAAATGCATACATGCTGAAGGGATGGGTGTTCCCCTCCAGCGATGTGGTTTTGAAGCTAAAACAACAGTACACCTCTCCTGCCTTTGAGGCACCGTGAGAGCAGATGGTTGGCAAGCAGGCTTGACATAAGTAGAGCAGAGAGGCAGATCAGAACGTCCTGGAGTGTTCCCTCAGGTGGCAGGCCTGACGCTGAGGTTTCAAACCAACTCGCCATGGTGGCGGTTTCCATAACGGAGGACTGAGTCTTCGCAGCTATTGCTGTGGTTTCTGCGTGTTCACTGAGGCTGAACTGCATGGCCCAGAAGTGTAACCCTTCACTCCCATTGGCCAGACATGGTCACACAGCCCCAGGAACACGGGAGAAGTGGGAGAGTATGCGGGTATTCATGGAGCACCATCAGAAGTGTCCTCAAGTGTTGGCATTATTGGGCTGAGTATGTTTCTTGAAAAGGACACCTTTGGAGGCCAAATACTAGTTTTGTTACAACCTTTGGCCAAAACTGAAAAATACAGGGTGGGAAGCCCAGGTGGCTCAGTGGTAAAGAACCCATGTGCAGTGCAGGAGACACGGGAGACGTCCGTTCCATCCCTGGGTTGGAAAGATCCCCTAGAGAAGGAAGGAAATGGCTCCCCACTCTAGTATTCTTGCCTGAGAAATCCCATGGACAGAGGAACCTGGTGGGCATGGAGTCTCAAAGAGTCAGACCACAACTTAGTGACTAAACTAGCAAAAAGTATAGGTGGAGACCTCATATATTTTTGTTCCACTGGAAGGTGTACAGAGGTCCATTGGGGACCATCTGAGCAGTATTTTTACAGTTATCAACATGGGTTTGTGGGAGAAATTTGTTTTGAAACTTAGTTGGCTGAGATGTTACTAGTAGCTCTCTCTCAAATTCCCCTTGCCAGGGTCTGCCTTTAAGAGATGTAATCAAATCCCTAACAATGCAAAAGTTGCTGAAAAGCTAGAAATAAACATGCAGAGCATTTGGGGACAAGGGACAGAGTGGTGGGGCGGCTAATAAGGATAAACTCGAGGAAAATCTTGTCTCATTTTACAAGTAGTGCCCTGTGTGTGCCTTTTAAATAGTGCAGCCCATGTCAGCATGCGACGGTGCAGAGCTGTAGTCGTTGGTGTTGAAATGAAGGAGGAGAAATCAATTCCATACTTTTTAAACTCTGCCATTTTGGCCCTGTTCCTCCAGACAGTAACAAAATGCACCTTTTGAGTGACTACAGTCACAAAGTACATTGCAAGAGCTCTAGCCCCCATCTCACCAAGACAAGCTGTTTATATGGCACTAATGTGCTGGCGTTCCTGAAAAGATTGGAGCAGCCAGCTGCTGCCACTCAGAAACAAGAGGAAATTTTGGAGAAGGTTTCTTTGCAATTTGCATCACTTAAGGCTGATGCTGGGGAAAGAGCTGTATACAGGACCTCCAGACCATATGCTAGGGCACACATCTTGTTCGTTTATTATCTTGTTCCATGGAATAGCTTAATACTGTGTAAGTAAAACATTAGTGTCCCCTTAGAATTGTCAGGATTGGAAAAATATTTTTAATTTTTTTTCCTGTAACCTTGAAGAAAATTGCTTTGAAGGTAGCTGTTCTCTCTGATGAGCAAAGAAAGTCTTACCCCTGAAATGGCTTCATACCTCTTAAGGTCTAAACAGCCAAGAGTCTTTTACTGAGTATTCAGCAAATCACACATGTGCTACATGGATTGCATTGCTACTTTCAAATCCTAGGAATTATTACATCCATTTTGCAGATCAGAAAACTGAGGCTTGGTAAAATCATAAGTGAGAGCATTCATCTCTAGTGGCTCCTGGATTTGAACCCCGCAAATGTGACTTCAGGTGGCACAGTGATAAAGAATCTGCCTGCCAACGCAGGAGATGCAAGAGATACAGGTTCAATCCCTAGTCGGGAAGATCCCCGGGAGTAGGAAGTGGCAACCCACTTCCGTATTCTTGCCTGGAGAATCCCACAGACAGAGGAGGCTGGAGGGCTACAGTCCATGGGATCGCAAAGAGTCGGACACAGCTGAGCAAC
The DNA here is from genome assembly GCF_042477335.2 of Ovis canadensis. Taxonomy (NCBI): domain Eukaryota; kingdom Metazoa; phylum Chordata; class Mammalia; order Artiodactyla; family Bovidae; genus Ovis; species Ovis canadensis. Next base: position 53,867,671 of record NC_091263.1, on the reverse strand, counting down.
TGAGAACACACAGCACAATGTGACTTCATTGCCCACTATGTGAATCGTTACATTATTTTGCCTAGATGAGGAGTAGCTTGTCTGGAGGCATTCTCTTCCTTCCAGAGTCTGTTTTCATAGCTCATTTGCTTGTTGAAAATATCTGAAAAGATCTTATGATTCGGATTTGCCAAAGTCGCAAAGGAGAAAACTTGAGGACCTGCCCTATTTTCAGGTGTTTAAGAAGCAGACTAGATTTTGATGCTGAGTAATCCTACCTACCTGTCCTATTGTTAGTCCCAGCTAATCAGTGCTATCTTACCTGATGACAAATTGAGCATCTCATTGACCATAACTGTAGCTTGGGAGAGAACTTTCCAGAAGTGTAAAAACAGCTTTACTTCTCAGATGCAGAGAGAGCTGAGCTAAGTACAGAGACTCCAGAGCAGCAAACCGAAAAGCCTTAAGTGGGAAATGTAAAAAGTAACCCCCATTGGTTGAAGTTTGGTAGTAGAAGGATTTCACCTTCTGGTCTGAGAAATCCACATCCCTCTTGAGCACACAACTGAGCCGTCTGTAAATTCCATGGTACATCAGTCCACACCAGTTTAGCTTCATAGGCAGGTGGAGAAAGGTCTCTGTTTTTACTCTCATCTTTAGACTCCCAGAAATTTTGCCCTCTGTCGGTGCCTCCACATTTAGAATGCTGTTCGTGAAAGCAAGTGTGTTTTGCTGACACGCGATTTTTCTCTCTCCTGGATGTTCAGGGGGAGACAGTGTAATAAATAGGAAGGGACATAAACCGCAAATGTGTGCGGGGTTTGAGCTGGCATAGCAGAGGCTCTCGCAAACAGACAGATGCCCGTGAGGTCAAGTGTGGGCATGTGCCGCATCTTCTTGCTGGAGGGACGGTTGACCACGTGTGCCCAACAGAGCTCGGGTCCCTCCTGGATTCCACAGTAGCAGCAGTGACACTCAGAGCACTGTGAGCTGTGTGCAGGCTCTCCGCCCATCTGCTGTAGCAGCGGGTGCTTCCAAGCCTGCTCGCCAATCACCGGATTTGGTTTAGACATTTGTCTCCCACCCCCATCCCAGGAAGGTCACAAAGGAGCTGGGGCAATAGCAATGATTCCTCCCGTGCGTGACTGTGAACAAGCTAGTGAGGAGGAAGCATGATAATAATAAGTCAAGATAATAATAATATTATTATTAAATAATAATAAGCACAATAATAATAAGTCACAGCAGCCAATAGTGGTGAATTAGCACAAAGCAAACGTGACATGACTTAATCCTCCCAGCAGCCGCGGGTGTTGGCCATGGTGTTGGGGACTGTTCCTTCCTTCCCGTTGGAGGAAACAGTGTCCACAGAGGGCACAGAGGGAATGGACTTGCCCAGGATCACAAGCTAGTACCTTTGAGAAGTGCAGTTGACCTTTTTTTTTTTTTTGGCTGTGCCATGCAGCATGTGAATTCTTAGTTCCCTGATCAGGGATTGAACCCATGCTCCCTGAGGGGGAAGTGTGGCTGGAGTCTTAACCATTGGACCACGAGGGAAGTCCCTACAGTTGACCTTTGAACAACGCAGGTTTGAACTGCAAGGATCGACTTATACTTGGAGTTTTTTCTAGTAGTCAGCACTGCAGGAGTATGCAGTCTGGTGTTTGGTTGAATCTATGGAATCACAGATGTCGAGGAACTGTGGATACAGAGGGCCAAGGACATTGCATGCAGATTTTTGACTGCAGAATGTTGGCACCCTTATCTCCATGTTCAAGGGTCAGCTGTACTCAAACCTAAGCCTTTGTTTTGTTTTGTTCACCTAAAAGACCCTTTACAGGTGGCTCATGTATTCCTTCCTTCCTTTCATTTATTCAAAGACATTTCTTAAGCATCTAGTTTGTGTCAGGCACTGGAGATATGGCGAGAAGATAGAGGTCCTGCGTCAAGGAGTGTGTAAGGGGTCTTCCCTGGTGACTCTGTGGTAAGGAATCTGCCTGCCAATGCAGGAGACACAGGTTTGATCCCCAGTCGAAGATCCCACATGCCTTGGAGCAACTAAGCCGATGCACCACAGTTATTAAGCCTGTGCTCAATAAATAAAGTTATTGAACCCAGGAACCCCAGCAACTCCATGTCTTGCAGCTACTGAGGCCCACATGCCCTGGGGCCCTTGCTCTGAAGCAGGAGAAGCCACTGCAATAGGAAGCCTGCACACCCCACCTAGAGCCTAGCTCCAGCTTGCTGCAACTAAAGAAAAAGCCCGCGTAGCAACAGAGACCCAGCACAGCCAAAAATAAATAAATAATTGCATTTTTTTTTTTAAGTGCGTAGATTAACAGAATAGATGAGCAGGTAGAAAAAGGTTGTCCCAAGCAGAGGTTACACTCTGGTGCCCTATTATACTGGTTTTGTGTAGCTAACCTCTTTTTTTCAGAAACGAGAATTTCTTTGAAAATGGGAAGATTTTGCTTAAAACTCCTACTGTCTGGATTCTCGTGAGATCACTGTTCTCATACTCTGTCATGGCACTGGTGGGCTGCACAGACCTGACCGTGGTCCCCTGCTCACCGGTCTGCCCATCTCTGCCCTGCCCTCGTATGTGCATTCCCAAGGTCAGTGGTGATGAAGGGAAGCTGTGCTCCCGGAGGTACTTGACCATCGCCAGAGCTGGGCAGAAGGGAGTCAGGGAAGGCTTCCTGGAGGAGATGGTTGGCTCTGATTTTCATAGAACTGAGAAGGATAGATGTTCAGGGTGGAGGAAACTGTGTGAGCTGATAGAGCAGCATGTGTTCTTGTTGTGTTTGATACTCCCCGAGGAAAAACACACTTCCTCTTTGCAAAATAAAGTCCACTTTCACAGGCAGCCTCAGATTCTCTTTAAGGGAATCTGGGGCACGCACAAAGGCCCTGGATCAGTCTGAGCTGCTCTTCTGCATCTCATGTGAGGGAAGGAATGAGGATCAAAAGACAGGTTTACGTGCAACTTTTCTCAAGTCTGGAAAAAGCCAAGCTTCCAAGTCGTAATTTTTGGTGGCTTTGTGCAATCACCTTTATCATTTTGGAAATAAACTGCCCTCAGGGCCACCTGTATTCCAAGCATCATTTTTTTTTTCTTTTTTAATCCAGTAACTGCTCATGTCACTCATCTCTGTCCAAAACATGGACTTGTAGCCATAGTTCAAGAAGGTTTTAATGTAATCATTAGGAATAATTGTTGCAATCCAGCTCTTCAAAGCCTGACAGTGTGTGGAGCCAGTGGGGAGAAGAAAGCACATTTCCTGATGCTGAAACATGGCTTGCCTCTGAGGATTTTTTTCTAATGATTTGCTGGTGTCTTGCTCTGAGATGCTAAAAGGCATGGGGGTGGGGAGCCTTTAGAGACCCCAGCTGTTCGTGAAGATGGTCACCTATTTTTTTTCTTTCTTTCTTTTCTCTGGACAGCTGTGTGCAGGGGAATCTGGGTCACGTGGCAGATCCCAGGCAACTTTTTGCTCAATAACTGTTTCCCAAGTGGCTACTCAGGGCCCTTTCAGAATTCAGGAGACCCATCCGTTGTTATAGTAACCAGCCCCCCTGCTGTCGAGTTGGCCCTGAGATGCCAGCCAAAGCTCTTGGAACCAGGGGAACACGTAGTCACTTAGACAAAAGCAGGGAGAGACTCACCATTAAAGATTGCCATTTATGCACTGTGATCCTTAAGAGACAGGACTGATTCTGTGAAGAAGTGAATGGATCCGTTTTTCAACCACGCTCGCTTTGCAGGAAAGGGAAACTCCTAGACATATTCAGTGTCTGTTACATCCTCGGTGCCTTTCTTTGGATTTCTCAGAATGAAGAGTCCTGTCTCCCAGGGTTGATGAGGTCTGCCTTGTCGGGTTTCTCAGGTAGCCCCCTCAATTATTTGGGATATTAGTTTTGTAGCATTTGCTTCTCAGCGGAGTGTTGTCAGTTTACAGGGTGGGAGTTTGAAGCGCCTGCAATTGTGTGTGAGGAGAAACTGCGGAGATAGCCGGCTCGGCTCCAAAATTCCTGAAAGAGTGAGTCTGGCAGAATTCAGAGTAGGGCTAAGGGTTGAGAAGAAGTCTAAATATTTTAGGAAGCTGCAAATTTCAAGTTCTTATGAAAATTTGCAAAAACACTCCCAACACACTCGTGATTCCCTGGGATTGATGTTGGTAGCCGCGCTGCATGTGAGAGAGAGGTTTTGAGGACAGTTGTTGCAATTCCACAATGTGCTCAGTAGAGGGAGACAAGAAGTTCTGATTTATAGCACCTTCCCCCCTCCACTACTTCTTAATCATTTTCCTAAGTTTTGACTTAGCCCTCATTTGGTTTCGGCACCAAGCACTTTTACCCACCATCGAGGCTATTAATTATCAACATAAAGGAAATCTTGTGTTGATGGAGAAGAAAAAACTAACAGCTATGTCTTAGAGAAAGTCCATTCTGAGACGATGACAATCAGAAGTTCACAAGTGTTCTTTGAAATCACGTCCTGAATGCAGAGTTCTGCATGAGATTAAGAAGAACTTCCAGAAAGGAGAACGTTTCCATATCCGTGTTAGTCTCTACCGTCCTACAGAGTTGAGAAAGAAAATCCTTTCGATGTGAAATCCTATAGCCCAGGTGGTTTGGGGGTTGCATATAATTAAAGCAACGCTTCTCAGGGTGGCCACAGTGCCTCTTTTCAAATGCTAGAGCCAAGTCTCCAATGCTCTGCTTATTTAAGTATTAAGAGGAAATTCAACGTCAGACCCAGTGTATTCCAGTCACTTGCCCACTGCTGCCCCACCCCACCCCAGCCGCCCATGTCTGAGCTGCCCTCGTGTGATCCCACCCCCTGCACTGGGAATCAAAGCGTCTTTCCAGAGAGGAGTGACATGCATGGGGAAAAGACCAAGCCCCAGACCAGTCTCACAGCACCAGTTTCAGAGAAATCTGTGGCAGAGCTGAGGTTCAAATGGTACCCAACCTGTTCCTGCCAAATTGTGTTTATCCCAGTGGTGTTTTAAGCCACCCTGTTTGCCAGGGGAGCTTGTCAAAGATGGGAGGCTCATCAGAAACTGTTACTGGGCCGGTGGTATCCTCCTTACCTTCTGATCACACTGGGGGTGATAATATATTTCTAGTATCTTAAAGACAGCTTTTAAGAGCAGAATTTCCCTTTTTGCATTTCTTTACCTCAGTTTTGAAAAAACCTTAAGAAGCCCAGTTATCTTTGTGGGTAAACCCTTCTCTTTGGAGCATGCCCCCTGCAAGGTCCAGTGGTGGGGTTGGTCTGTGCGAAACGGGAGGGAGGGGTGGCCAATTGAAAGTACTGTCTTCTACACCTGTTCTCTTCTGTTTTTTGTCCATTTAGAGGGTGTAACAAAATAAAGTCCAAGGGCTTTCCCAGACGTTTCCGTGAAGTGCCTTCTTCTGGGGAGAGAGGAGAGAAGGGGAGCAGGTGAGGGGCAGTCAAGCTGAAGGTGGGGAGGGGGTCTCTTTGGCCGGGACTGGCTTGCCGGATTTTTGTTCTGTTGCCATGGGGAGTCAAGCCCTCCGGACAGCACAGCGCTGAAACTCACCTGTTCTACCCCAGCTCCCAAAAGGATGGCTTGCAAACATCAGTGTGGCTGGAGGGTAGCTGGTAGCAATGCCAGTATGTCCCGCGTGTGCTTGCTTTGCTTGATTTTGCCATTGGAGGGGGATGTTTTTTATTTCTAGGATGGGGATATTTTATGTTTATATGTTGGTATGTCTGTTGCATCCCTTTTCTTTCTGAAATTTCAGATGTTTGCATGTTGGAGAGCTGTAAAAACACTTTATGCATGCATTTAGCCTTGTGAGTGAAAGGTGTCTTGTAGAAACCTAAATTTGTCAATGAGTTAAAGGAGAAGGGCTGGAAGAAAAGAGAGAAATAAATGGGGTTACAGCATTTTTTTTTCCATAAGAAGGCTAAAATTCAAATGAATATAAGAGTTTTTGATGGCTTGAGTACTTAAAAAAATTATTGTCCTGGAGAGATTTATAATAAACCTTTAGCAGTCAGGATTATATAACCTTAATCACCACACGTAAGCCCTTGATACTTTCTGTAAGGCTTATCTAGGCAAATTCTACTTAAGATGGTAATTAATGCTTTAATATTAAATGGCCTCTTAGAATAATTCACTAATCAACGTTTCATTGTTAGTAGCCCCTTGTTCCTTTTCAACAAACCAGTTTATTGAATTGATATTTGACTTTTTGCATGAACTTATTTGTCTCCATTGGTTGTGGGTAAAGCAGATGATGAGATGAAATTGTAGCTGATGCACCCACTATAATTGGGGATAGCGGTGAGATCTAGGAAGGTATAGTATAAGAATTGTGGAAGATCAATGACAGATTCTATGATCTATCTTCTTTTAAGCTGAACGGTGCAATTTTGGGCTTTTAGAGAAAGGCAGTAACTGCTAACTGGTAATGCAATGATTCTTTCTATCATCTCTTTTTCCTTATTGAAGTCTTTAATTTTGAATCCCATTTTCAACACTTCAAGAGTAAAAACTGAAATGGAAACCCTTCTGTATACGTTTTAGATTCAAAGATCTAGTCTTAAGAGAAAGACCTTGGACCTCACTTAAATGACCAACTTTCATGCCCAGTTCATTATAAATATAATGTAGTTTTGACTCTTAACACTTTAAAAAGCCATCATTACCTTGTGAATGGCACAAAGATAAATGCCCATCCAGTTTCTAAGTCCTTTCCAGACACAATGCCACAGCCAGGTGGACTGTTACTAGCTCTGATTTTTGTACTTGGCCCCAAATGAGGAAGTGGGCTCATTAGAGAGGCTATGTTTTGTTATAAAGCACTCAGTCCCTCTGGTATCTTCTCTACCTCTGAGTGCCAGAAGCTTGGGGGAAGAACAGTTTTATGTAGGTCTAGAAGTTTCCCGAGGACTATCTTGGGAAACTGCAAGTATTTATAGAATTCACCTACTTGTGAATCATAGTTTTGACTTTACTTTTTTTTTTTTAATAGTGTAGCAGCTAAGACAGACCTTGGCTCAGGGAATAGTAGCTTCTAACTGCAGCTCTGCCTCTTTGTGACTCTGTGACCTTGAGTTACTTACCTAAGCTCTCTGAACCTCAATGGACTCCTCCAGAAAATGGGTCTGTGATGGTTCCTTGTAGTGGAGTTGTGAGGAGTAAATGTAATATGTATAAAATACTGACTGTGTGAGATCTATTATACCGTTAGAAGACAAGGAGATCGAGGCTCTGAGAAGTTATTTGTTAGGGCCACGCTGCTCAGGCGACCCAGTGGGGACAGCCCTCTCTGTTGTCTGAGTCCTGAGGGATGACCTTTCTCACACCCCCACGTGCTGTGCTGACCACTCCCTGGTGAAGACCTGGGCCCCATACTGACCTGATCTGCAAGTTTCTGCTCTTCCTCCCTGTGGCTACCCCACCATACTCTCTCTCTCCCAGGCTGCTGCAAGAAGCTGCCCTTCCATCGGCCCCTCTGGCTCCCACCTTGTCTCCCTTGATAACCTCACTGGCCTTAACACTCGTCCTCCTCATTTGTGGGTGAGAGGGCCCCGGGCAGTCCCAGAGTGGACACCATTGCTAATGCAGGACCAAGGCTGTTAGAAGTCATTGTTGATGATACCCTATAGAAAGGAGAAGAAAAAGCAGTAAAAATCAGATCCAAGTATTTCCTTTTTCAAACAAATTGTAGGTTTAAATTTGGAATAGGTAATAATTGACATGGTTCAGAAAGCAAAACGTATAAAATTATATTTACCCTGAGATCACTGTCTCTTCACCCAAACACCCACCTGTTTCCTGCCCCGTTGTAGACAGGTAACCATTCACTTCAGTTCAGTTTAGTCGCTCAGTCGTGTCCTAATCTTTGTGACCCCAGGACTGCAGCACGCCAGGCTTCCCTGTCCATCACCAACTCCCAGAGCTTGCTTGAACTCATGTCCATCAGTGATGCCATCCAACCGTCTCATCCTCTGTCACCCCCTTCTCCTCCTGCCTTCAACCTTTCCCAGCATCAGGGTCTTTTCTAGTGAGTCAGTTCTTCACATTAGGTGACCAAAGTATTGGTGGAAAAGCCATAGCTTTGACTGCCTGGACCTTTGTCAGTAAAGTAATATCTCTGCTTTTTAATATGCTGTCTAGGTTGGGGTCATAGCTTTTCTTCCAAGGAATAAGTGTCTTTTACTTTCATGGCTGTAGTCACCATCTGCAGACATTTTCGAACCCAGGAAAATAGTCTCTCACTGTTATTGTTTCCCCATCTATTTGTCCATGAAGGGGTGGGACTAGATGCCACGACCTTAGTCTTCAGCTTTTTCATCTCCTTTTTCACTTTCATCAAGAGGCTCTTTAGATCCTCTTCACTTTCTGATATAACGGTGGTGTCATCTGCATATCTGAGGTTATTGATATTTCTCCCGGCAATCTTGATTCCAGCTTGTTCTTCATGCAGCCCAGCATTTCGCATGATGTACTCTGCATATAAGTTAAATAAGCAGGGTGACAACATACAGCTTTGACATATTCCTTTCCTGGTTTAGAATGAGTCCATTGTTCCATGTCCGGTTTTAACTGTTGGTTCTTGACCTGCATACAGATTTCTCAGGAGGCAGGTGAGGTGGTCCGATATTCCTATCTCTTGAAGAATTTCCCACAGTTTGTTGTGATCCACACAGTCAAAGGCTTTGGCATAGTCAATAAAGCAGAAGTAGATGTTTATTTGGAACTCTCTTGCTTTTTCTATTATCTAACAGATGTTGGCAATTTGATCTCTGGTTCCTTTGCGTTTTCTAAATCCAGATTGAACATCTGGAAGTTCTCGGCTCACATACTGTTGAAACCTGGCTTGGGGAATTTTGAGCATTACTTTGCTAGCGTGTGAAAAGAGTGCGGTTGTGCAGTAGTTTGAACATTAATTTGTGCAGTAGTTCGGCATTGCCTTTCTTTGGGTTTGGAGTGAAAACTGACCTTTTCCAGTCCTGTGGTCACTGCTGAATTTTCCAAACTTGCTGGCATATTGAGTGTAGCACTTTAACAGCATCATCTCTCAGGGTCTGAAATAGTTCAATTGGAATTCCATCACTTCCACTAGCTTTGTTCGTTTCGGTGCTTCCTAAGGCCCACTTGACTTCGCAATCCAGGATGCCTGGCTCTAGGTGAGTGATTACACCATCGCGGTTATATGGGTCATTAAGATCTTTTTTGTACAGTTCTTCTGTGTATTCTTGCCACCTCTTCTTAATATCTTCTGCTTCTGTTAGGTCCAGACCATTTCTGTCCTTTATCGAGCCCATCTTTGCATGAAATGTTCCCTTGGTATCTCTCATTTTCTTGAAGAGATCTCTAGTCTTTCCCATTCTATTGTTTTCCTCTATTCTTTGCATTGATCACTGAAGAAGGCTTTCTCATCTCTCCTTGCTGTTCTCTGGAACACTGCTTTCAGATGGGTATATCTTTCATTTTCTCCTTTGCCTTTAGCTTCTCTTCTTTTCTCAGCTATTCGTAAGGCCATCTCAGACAGTTACTTGGCCTTTTTGCATTTATTTTTCCTGGGGATGGTCTTGATTGCTGAAGCTCTGTCCATAGTTCTTCAGGTACTCTATCAGATCTAATCCCTTGAATCTCTTTGAATTTCTACTATATAATCATAAGGGATTTCATTTAGGTCATACCTGAATGGTCTAGTGGTTTTGCCTACTTTCTTCAATTTAAGTCTGAATTTGGCAATAAGGAGTTCATGATCTGAGCCACAGTCAGCTCCCAGCCTTGTTTTTGCTGACTGTGTAGAGCTTCTCCATCTTCAGCTACAAAGAATATAATCAATCTGATTTCGGTGTTGACCATCTGGTGATAACCATGTGTAGATTCTTCTCTTGTGTTGTTGGAAGAGTGTGTTTGCTATGACCAGTGTATTCTCTTGGCAGAACTCTGTTAGCCTTTGCCCTGCCTCATTTTGTACTCCAAGGCCAAACTTGACCATTACTCCAGGTATCTCTTGACATCCTACTTTTGCATTCCAGTCCCCTATGATGAAAAGGACATCTTTTGGGGGTGTTACTTTTAAAAGGTCTTGTAGGTCATCATAGAACCGTTCAGCTTCTTTGGCATTATTGACTGGGGCATAGACTTGGATTACTGTGATATTGAATGGTTTGCCTTGGAAACAAACAGAAATCATTCTGTCGTTTTTGAGATTGCACCCAAGTACTGCATTTTTTACTCTCTTGTTGACTTTGAGGGCTACTCTGTTTCTTCTAAGGGATTCTTGCCCACAGTAGTAGATATAATGGTCATCTGAATTAAATTCTCCCATTCCAGTCCACTTTAGTTCGTTAATTCCTATAATGTCGATGTTGACTCTTGCCCTCTTCTCTTTGACCACTTCCAATTTACCTTGATTCATGGACCTAATATTCCAGGTTCCTATGCAGTATTGCTCTTTACAGCATTGGACTTTACTTCCATCACCTGTCGCATCCATAACTGGGTGTTGGTTTTGTTTGGGCTCCATCTCTTCATTCTTTCTGGAGTTATTTCTCCACTCTTCTCCAGTATCATATTGGACACCTACTGACCTGGTGAGTTCATCTTTCAGTGTCCTATCTTTTCGCCTTTTCATACTGTTCATGGTTACCATTAGTACTAGTTGGTTGTCTGCTCTCAGAGATGGTTATATATGTGTGTGCGTGTGTTTCTGTGTGTGTGGATATATATGAATTTATTGAGTATATTCCTTTATCTCCTTTTACAGAGCAGAATACTGCATATGCTATCAGCAACCTTTGTTTCACATAACATGATTTTTTTCTCTATGCATATGTAGTTCTCATTCCTTTCTACAGAAGCACAATATTTTCTCTTTTTTTTGGTATAGTTGTGTTGTGATTTATTGTACCATTCCCCTGTGGCTGTCATTTTGGTTGCTTCCAAGTCTTATTATGACTGACAGTAGTGTGATGAATAACTTGATATGTTCTTTTGCAAGTTGATAGGTCTATTTCTAGTATAAATTCAAGAAATTGGCTATATTCTGAGCTACATGCATTCATAACTTTGATAGTGCCCGTTTGCCCTCCCCAGGGGACATCAAGGTGGGCTTCTACCAGCAATGTGTGAGCCTGCCTGTTTACCTACAGCTTCTCCAGCACAGCGTGTTGTCAGACTTTGGTATTTTTGCTAACTTCACAGGTGGAAAGGAAAAATGTGTCTTAGTGTGTTTTATAAAAAGGTTACATATCTTTCCTATGGCTCTGCCACTTGTATTTTTTTTACTATACATTGTTGATCTTTTGCTCATTCTTTCTTTGCATTGTTGGTCTTTTTCTAATCAAGAGAGAGACCTCTTGTCAGCAATACAGGTTGCAAATGTATTTTCCCAGTCTGTACATTGCCTTTTAACTGTGTTTATGCTCCTTCTTTGATGTTGATATAATCAGATTTATCCATAAAGTATTTTTTTGGTGTCTGAGTTTTGAATTCTCATTAGAAAGTCTTTCCCCCAACTGAGGTTACTTTTTTTTTTTTTAAGGTGCTTTTATGGCTTCAAATGTTAATGTGGAATTCTTAAATCACTTGGAATGAAACCTGACTGATAGTGTGATGTCTGAATCGTTTTTTTCCCCCAGATGGTCCCAAATATTTTAAAAGTACTACAATCTGGGGCTGTTTAGTGGAGAGGCACATAACACCTCAGTCGATCCTTAAAATAGCTCTTGCAGCAAAAACCTGACGGACTTAGTTCCGTCACTATGTTCGTGAAATAAGTACTTGGCAAAGGTTTTTACCGGGCCACTTTATGATATAGATACTCAGTCGTACGTGCAATAAATGAAATGACAATTTGCATTTACTAGCTCCTGCCTGAAATAAGTTGGACTGTCCTGTCCCTGTTAACCCTTCCAGTCCGTAGGGTGTTATGTCAGTCTGTTGCAACAGTGGGAAAGATAAGGTGAAGAGTTCCTGAAGCCTCAGTTCAGAAATTGGGAACATGCAGACCAGGCACTGACTGAGCAGGAGTGGACTTGAGGCCCTCTTTCTGAGTTGACAGCCAGGAGTGTGGCGAGGACTGTCTAGTGCTCACTGTCTTAAAACCAACTGGAATGTGCACATTGCCCTGTTCAGGTTCTGGTCTTGTCAAAATATGGTTCGTGAAATTATCTTTTCCTCTCATATCTCCCAGAAAGCGTTACTAGTACTCAAGGGTGTCTGCAGGGGTCTCCGGGAAAACTTAATGTCTAGCCTGGAAGTTTGCTCCTGCTTCTCTGCGTATTATTTGTTAATTTTCTCCCACTTTCCTAAGATGTTAATTGCAGGCAGTTTGTATCCTCCAATGAAATTATCACTGCAGAAATCAGAGTCTTGTCCCTTCCAGCCATAACCAGAGTTAGATGGGACATCTCTCCTATCTATGTGAGATCCAATCTATTTCCAAACATTTTCTCCTTATTTAATATGTTTGCCCTGTCACCCTGCCCACCCATCATTTCCAAAACAATTTTGTTCGCTTTTTCTCTTCCTTTCTCCCATCATCTCCTCCTCACAGCAGACAAGCCCCACTGATCCAGGGTATGACAATCATGTGTCCTGGGATGCCTGGGAGCACCCTCGTGTGGATTATGCCATTAGATTATGCCCACAAGGATATTAGTATTTATCAGATCTCAGCATCCCTTTAAAGGTTTAAAGAATATGCAAATAAGAAGCGCAGGTCTGAATTCCTTTTTTTCTAGAAGATGCCTTCCTGAAGAGATACTCTGAGTATAAACTGAATTTTCCAGTGTGATTTCAGATGCAATAAAGGGAACTGAACATGAGTGAGTGGTTGCACATGAAAGCATCTCAGCTGAGAACTGACACGGGACTGCTTTCCAAGCGGGACCCCTGCATTACTTCTAGCAGACCCTCCTCTTGGAGGAAAAAGCCCATCAACTCCCACAGCCTTTCCCTTCTGTTATTGTCTTTGTCAATTCGATTTCTTAAGAAATCGAATTTTGCCATAATAAATCAATCCGTGTCCTTTTAACATAGCCCTCAATCATCTTCCTCGAAGGCACGTGAACATGTTCCCACTTTCTGTTTATAAGTGACTCTTATTCATACACAGTTTACTACAGCAGTTCCATTTACAAAAGTAAATATTAACATGATTTCTGTGCTTGACAGCATGAGAATAAATGAGAGTATTAGCAAGCATGCCACTGTGATGTTAGGTGAGGGCAGTATACAGATCGGTTAAGATTACTTAATTAATATTCAACAGCATCTCAGCCACCCGCCTGTTCTAGCCTCCAATTAGCATTTTGAGCTGCACACCATAGACAAACTCCTTGTCACTACAGTGTGATTACAGAGCCATTGAACTGAATTTGAAGACAGTGACTTGGTTCCTAATCCCTGTGTATCAGTATTTGGTTCCCTGTGTATCAGTATTTGGTAGTTTCATAATCGTGGGCTTCCCTGATAGCTCAGTTGGTAAAGAGTCTGCCTGCAATGCAGGAGACATTGGTTCAATTCCTGGGTCAGGAAGATCCCCTGGAGAAGGGATAGGCTACCCACTCCAGTATTCTGGCCTTGAGAATTCCATGGACTGTATAGTCCAGGGGGTTGAAAGAGTCAGACACAACTGAGTGGCTTCCACTTTAACTTCCATAATCCCAGGTTTCCACAGGAGTCTGCATATTGTCCTTCGGCCCTACTGTCACCCATGCCCCATCAGTTACAGTGATGCTGAGGGAAGTGTTACTATAAGCCAAGGACCCTGGATGAGAACAGGGTCTCATCTCAAGCTCGCCAGAGATGTCCAGTTTGACCCAGGTGTCTAGAGGCTTCAGAAAGTCTCCTGTAAGCAGATCCAGATGCCTGCCGTTGGCAACAGTGAGCAGTGGAGTTCCAGACAGCTACAAGATAGAGTCTTCCTGGACTGGAGGTCAGCACTTAGCTTTTGAAAAGTATCTTGCATCTAAATTATTCTCAGCTTCCTGTTAGACGGGCAGAAAGAGATCTGAGTAAGGAAATTGTGAGGATGTGTCAGAGGCTTATACCCAGGAAAACAGGAGGAGCAGAAAGGAAAGCCTATCTGCAGAAGACTGGTCCTTCTGGGTGATTCTTACAAAGAAATGAGAGGCCAGGAGGGAGAACCTGGAGGGCCCCTGCTTATCTCTGTACTTGGCTACGTTTTGTTTGAATAGGAAGCCTCTAGCTTGAGTCTATTTATTAACAGCGGGCACCACTAGAGCAGCTGGGTGTGTGTGTGGGTTGGGGGTTTTCATTGTCAAGAGGGCCAATTAAACATCCCGGTCTGTCCTGTGCTGGCAGCATGCGTGTTCCCATGGGGAGCTCTGGGGACTGGTGTTGATGGCTTCCACATCTCAGTCCATATCTGCTACAGCTTGACTGGAAGATGTCCTGGGTACTAGGCTGTGCTGTCTCAAGACTAGGATTTTTGATTTCTGAAAAAGTCTCCCTGCAAAGTATCTGCCTGACTTGAAAGAATGGAAAATTGTTTTTAGAAATTTTAGTCTAACACCCATTGTTCGTGACTGTAAGCTGAAAACATCTATGGGTTTTTAAAAGCCCGGCTGATCCATACATACATACCCAGTCCTGCCACGAGGCCTTCAGACCCTGGATGGGTTCTGGGCCCCAGGCAGTGGGGTGTGGTCTTGAAACCAAGGAGCTTCTAGCCAGGATCCATGTGCATCTGATCACGTGGAGAGGAATGTTGGGCATCATCCTCTTGACTTCTAGTCAAAGCTTGCTTATACTCTTAAAACACAGGAGCCCATGTTGGTTTTCTCAGAAGAGATGAATGAATGGAGAATAGTACAGAAAGCCTGTTTCCACTTAGCTACCTAGAGCTTCCTGTAAGATGCACATAGTGGACCACCTTTGGTCAAGAAAGGAGGCGGTTGGCTTGTATTCAGGGACTGTGTTGTATGAGATGTGCGTACCTTTCCGTGTCAGACTTCAAGGTGAGAGAAAAGGTGAGAGATGCTTACTCTGTGAGAGGCTTAGGGAAAGTGGGACCCACAGACTCACTTCTTCCGTTTCATTTTCATTCTGATCCAGCTCCCACTTGAGTTGAACTGAGGAAAAGTCTCTCCTGCCAACTTGGAATGCCTCTTCATTGCGTCCATCTGGGAGCATTCAGTGAACGTGTGGTGGAACTCTTTATTGTGGTACTTGCTTCCTAGGGGTGGGTTTTAGAAAGCCCTCTAACTCGACTGGTTTTCATTGTTCAAGTGGCAGGACGCTTGGAATCGAGGACGTCAGAACATCATGAACTACTTGACAGTCAAGTTCGTATCTATAACTGGAATTCCTGCATGGAAACTAAAATTTATTTTGCTGGCAGACAAGCAGAGCCAGAAAGCCACAAAGGTGGCTTAAAAGGTAGCGGTAGGAGGAACAACTTTCATTTGAGAAATCTGACTTTTTTCTGTGCTCTGAAGCTTGTTTTACACACAGTGGCAGCACGCTTGGTCTCTCTTAGAGAATTCCATCCTATGTCTGGGAACTTAGGTTCTCACCGAAACAAAGCAGAAGACCTTCCGTGGTTTTGTTCAAGCTTTGTGCAATCCAGGTTTTCTTTCCGTGTTTGAGATGAGTTATGTTAACACCCTTGAATTCTTACTCCAGTTTTATTTTCTCATACAGGACCCTTTAAATTCTAGAGTCTTCACTGGGCATTTTTAAGGTGCCCGCCACCCAGGATTGTTTTATTTCTTTAGGGCTTTCTTAGGGCCTAGAGACTCTCGGGAACCATTTTCTCTCTTGCAGTGGTCCTTCACCAGAGACAATCACACCCGAATTTGGGGATAATTTTTGCAGAAGACACAGATCTGTGTACCCACCCTGGGCCTGCCCACCTAGAATCGCCAGGAATGGGGCTCATCCAACACGGGATTTTAAAAGCTGCCCAAGGCAAAGAGCAACGGGCTGCTGAGTGATAACCACTACTTGATTGAAACTTCAGTGGGGAGTGTTCTTATATGTGTGAGAGAGAGAGAGAGAGAGGGGCTGATTGACTTCAGGACCCTCCAAAACTAAGGTGAACTTAAAAATTCGTAAATTGAATGTAAAATAGATAGCCAACAAGAATTTGCTGTATGGCTCAGGAAACTCAAACAGGGGCTCTGTATCAATCTAGAGGGGTGGGATGGCGCAGGAAATGGGAGGGAGGTTCAAAAGGGAAGGGATATGTATATACCTATGGCTGATTCATGTTGAAGTTTGACAGAAAATAGCAAAATTCTATAAAGCAATTATCCTTCAATAAAAAATTACAAAAGAAAAAAAAGAGTAGTAGAAAGTAAGGTTAAACCAAGTAATTTTATTTGCCTTTTTGGTTTGTTTTTGCTCTTACTAATTTGAGTTGTGAAGTGAGCCTTTTCTCCTCTTCTTTTGCTTAGCTGGTTTCCACATCTGAAAATGACTTAGCTAGTTCAGCATGGGAGTAAATACTATATTTGTAATCTTAAAGAAATAAAGAGATTATTAGGGAAAAAACAGATTCCTAAATTGGGAAGCACAGAGTGTCAGGAAAATACCTGCTGAAAGGTGGATTAGAGGAAGTAAAAGATAACTAATTTAGATCATTACTGAGCCAGTCAGGGTTAGTGGGGGGAAAAAAAAGATCTGTTTTCAAGTTCTTAAACCAGACATGATGGGAGGGGCAGAGAAAAAGGAAGGTAAGAAAAGGGGGGAAGAGGCGAATACAAAATTTATGGTGAGTATCCAGGAGACTGTAATTTGTAGTTAAACTTAAAAATGTTTTTTTTAATTTTTATTTTCCTATTCCAAACACAATTGACTATTTCCCTGTTGGAGATACTGACAGAAACAAATGCTCAGTGTGAAGAAATAAGGTTATAGGATGGCTCTTGATCCAAAGAATCTGTTTCCTTCAAGGAGAGATGTTAGAATCAGTAACTTGAAGGAGAATTGAACCTAAATAGAACTTTGAAATTGCACACTTGGTGACACACTGAGGCATCTTCAGAAATTTTATCTCTGTTTTCCTGAGTTCAGAGTTAGAGACAATACTGCCTCTTGGAACACATTACCATTTAGATATTTAGAGGCATTAAAACTCAACACTTTCTTTTCATCTTCTCCAAAATCTCTTGCCTTTACTTTTTAAATTCCTGGATACTACTGAAGGTTTAAAGAAAAAGAAGCAAAAAAAAAAAAAACCCCAAAACATCTCATGAGCCTTCTCTGAGATGAGCAAATCAAATAAAATGTCGTGTGGTGATGACTCTGAACCAGCCACTTTTCTTAGCTATTAAACCCACAGTGTAGAATTTGTACCCAGAGAAGATTCATCTCCACGTGGTCAATGGTAGTGGAAAGGAGGCCACAACCCAGCAAAATTACCAGTCTCTTGACTTCCCTAGTGGCTCAGATGGTAAAGTAAGTGTCTACAGTGTGAGAGACCCAGGTTCAATCCCTGCATTGGGAAGATCCCCTGGAGAAGGAAATGGCAATCTGCTGGGAGCCAGCGTGGAGAATCCCACCCATGGCAAAGGTCATGAGGAAGAGGCCTGACGGGCAAAGGCGAGATCAGGACTCAAGGGACCCCCTCAACTTGCTCGAGCATCTACCCCCGAACCAGAATCTGTCTGTCTTATTTTATTTTACGTCTTTCACCAGCTCTTCTGACATTAGCAGGGGTCTGTCCCTGACCAAAAGAGTTAACATTGGGCTTTAGTTTCTAAATCTCCTGGGCATGAAAGGAGTGTTTCAAACCCTCTGTTAGCATTCTAGCTTACATGGCAGCTTTATCCAGACTCTTGCAACATTGTTGAGCCTATGCAATGCTTGCTGCCAAGTTCTCACATCCCTTTCTTCGCCCTGAACAGGGCGCCACTTGCCGAGGTCCAGCCTCAGCAGAGTCCAGGGATATCCTCAGGATGGACGACATCGGCGAATGAAGAAAGATAGATAAAGAGATAAAGAGACACGGGGTGACCAAGCTTCTTTGAGCGAGGCCCATTTACTTTGTTCTTCTCGGGGCTTTTATACCCTGAGTTATACATACAGCAAGGTGAAAAAATGCAGAGTCAACTCAACATTCCATCAGTAATAACTTTTATCGATATCAGGTTCCTTCCTGCAAAAGTCTTATTTTTTGTACATCATCTTTTATTCCGGAGACCTGTTGATATTCCATGACCTCCTTTTGATAAAGGTTGGTCAGCCGGGACATCAGAACAATGATTTTCCCTTAAAGTGCTTCTTCTTAAATTCTTAGCCTGCATCACCCTTAAAGTACAGAGTTACATTCTTATGGAGCAAAGATTCAGCAGGTGACAGCAAAGAAAGAACTTATTAACTCAAAGTCTAATGTTGCTAATGCTAAGGCTATTACTTGCTTCTTCTACATCCTGACTGTATGCACTCCCAGGAACACAATGGATAAGGGATGTGAGAACTTGGCAGCAAGCATTGCATAGGCTCAACAATGTTGCAAGAGTCTGGATAAAGCTGCCATGTAAGCTAGAATGCTAACAGAGGGTTTGAAACACTCCTTTCATGCCCAGGAGATTTAGAAACTAAAGCCCAATGTTAACTCTTTTGGTCAGGGACAGACCCCTGCTAATGTCAGAAGAGCTGGTGAAAGACGTAAAATAAAATAAGACAGACAGATTCTGGTTCGGGGGTAGATGCTCGAGCAAGTTGAGGGGGGTCCCTTGAGTCCTGATCTCGCCTTTGCCCGTCAGGCCTCTTCCTCATGACCTTTGCCATGGGTGGGATTCTCCACGCTGGCTCCCAGCAGCAATCCACTGCAGTATATTGCCTGGAAAATCCCATGGACAGAGGAGCCTGGAAGGCTACAGTCTATGGGGTCGCGAAGAGTCGGACACGACTGAGCGACTTCACTTCACTTGACCAAAGTAGACTCCCCCATCAACGGTTATTCAAGAAATAAGAAGTTAAACATCTAACAGTGTAGTGTGTCCATAAAGTGGAGAAGTAAGCAGACTGAGGATGTCAGTTCATATTTGTTATCAAGGAGATATGTATAACATGATCTCCTTTTGTTGAAACTGTCTGCCTGTCGGTGTGTGGATGAGATTACAGCGGTAGTGCCTGATGGCGCTCCTTGCTCCGTCCTTGCTGCCCTGTACTCCATTCGTCATGTAGCAGCCAGAGCACCTGCTTTGAAGGGATGAGTGAGAATGTTCCAGTCTGTGGATTAAAGCCTTCTGTGGGCTTTTCATTGCTCACAGATGCTAAGTGTATGGCCTTGGATCTGGCATGACCTGCCTCTTGCCCACCTCTCTGGGTCTCCTTCTTTCCCTGCTCTTAAATCTGCCTTCCTTTCAGTTCCAGCAGTGGATAAGCTCACTGTGTGCTAAGGCTCTTTAACCAGCTCCTGGATCTGCCTGGAATGGTCTTCCCTGCACCTTCCCATGACCCTTCCTCCTCAATCACGTGTCAGCTCTGAGGCCACCTCCTCAGGGAGGACCCCCTCCCTCACCTCCCCCCTCAGTTAGCACCACCTCATCCTGTTGTATTTTGTTCATAGCTCTTGACGATTTGAAACTGTTTGTTTACTTGTTTGTGGTTGATTTCCCCGAAAGAACGTAAGCACCACTAGGGCGAGACCTTCTCTGTCTTTTGTTTATTGTTCTGCTCCCAGTTTGTCATTGTCAATGATCAAAGGACAGGCTCTAGATGAGGGAAAGTGTGCAATGAGACACCCCGAAATAGCACTAGTGACGATTACTAAGAGAAGGATGAGGGTAACTTGGGTTCTTTTTCTCCTGTTTTTCATTTGTATCAATAGTTCCTAATTTTTAATTACTCAAATGCTTAGCCAGGCTTAAGGAGGTGTTTTTATTTTTTTTATTTTTTTATTTTTTATTTTTTTTAATTTTTAGTTTTTTATTTTTTAAATTTTAAAATCTTTAATTCTTACATGCATTCCCAAACATGAACCCCCCTCCCACCTCCCTCCCCAGAACATCTTTCTGGGTCATCCCCATGCACCAGCCCCAAGCATGCTACATCCTGCGTCAGACATAGACTGGCGATTCAATTCACATGATAGTATACATGTTAGAATGTCATTCTCCCAAATCATCCCACCCTCTCCCTCTCCCTCTGAGTCCAAAAGTCCATTATACACATCTGTGTCTCTTTCCCTGTCTTGCATACAGGGTCATCATTGCCATCTTCCTAAATTCCATATATATGTGTTAGTATACTGTATTGGTGTTTTTCTTTCTGGCTTACTTCACTCTGTATAATCGGCTCCAGTTTCATCCATCTCATCAGAACTGATTCAAATGAATTCTTTTTAACGGCTGAGTAATACTCCATTGTGTATATGTACCACAGCTTTCTTATCCATTCATCTGCTGATGGACATCTAGGTTGTTTCCATGTCCTGGCTATTATAAACAGTGCTGCGATGAACATTGGGGTACATGTGTCTCTTTCAATTCTGGTTTCCTCGGTGTGTATGCCCAGAAGTGGGATTGCTGGGTCATAAGGTAGTTCTATTTGCAATTTTTTAAGGAATCTCCACACTGTTCTCCATAGTGGCTGTACTAGTTTGCATTCCCACCAACAGTGTAGGAGGGTTCCCTTTTCTCCACACCCTCTCCAGCATTTATTGCTTGCAGATTTTTGGATCGCAGCCATTCTGACTGGTGTGAAGTGGTACCTCATTGTGGTTTTGATTTGCATTTCTCTAATAATGAGTGATGTTGAGCATCTTTTCATGTGTTTGTTAGCCATCCGTATGTCTTCTTTGGAGAAATGTCTATTTAGTTCTTTGGCCCATTTTTTGATTGGGTCGTTTATTTTTCTGGAGTTGAGCTGCATAAGTTGCTTGTATATTTTTGAGATTAGTTGTTTGTCAGTTGCTTCATTTGCTATTATTTTCTCCCATTCAGATGGCTGTCTTTTCACCTTGCTTATATTTTCCTTTGTTGTGCAGAAGCTTTTAATTTTAATTAGATCCCATTTGTTTATTTTTGCTTTTATTTCCAGAATTCTGGGAGGTGGATCATAGAGGATCCTGCTGTGATTTATGTCTGAGAGTGTTTTGCCTATGTTCTCCTCTAGGAGTTTTATAGTTTCTGATCTTACATTTAGATCTTTAATCCATTTTGAGTTTATTTTTGTGTGCGGTGTTAGAAAGTGATCTAGTTTCATTCTTTTACAAGTGGTTGACCAGTTTTCCCAGCACCACTTGTTAAAGAGATTGTCTTTACTCCATTGTATATTCTTGCCTCCTTTGTCAAAGATAAGGTGTCCATATGTGTGTGGATTTATCTCTGGGCTTTCTATTTTGTTCCATTGATCTATATGTCTGTCTTTGTGCCAGTACCATACTGTCTTGATGACTGTGGCTTTGTAGTAGAGCCTGAAGTCAGGCAAGTTGATTCCTCCAGCTCCATTCTTCTTTCTCAAGATTGCTTTGGCTATTCGAGGTTTTTTGTATTTCCATACAAAGCTTGAAATTATTTGTTCTAGTTCTGTGAAAAATGTGGCTGGTAGCTTGATAGGGATTGCATTGAATTTGTAAATTGCTTTGGGTAGTATACTCATTTTCACTATATTGATTCTTCCAATCCATGAACATGGTATATTTCTCCATCTATTAGTGTCCTCTTTGATTTCTTTCATCAGTGTTTTATAGTTTTCTATATATAGGTCTTTAGTTTCTTTAGGTAGATATATTCCTAAGTATTTTATTCTTTTCGTTGCAATGGTGAATGGAATTGTTTCCTTAATTTCTTTTTCTACTTTCTCATTATTCGTGTATAGGAATGCAAGGGATTTCTGTGTGTTGATTTTATATCCTGCAACTTTACTATATTCATTGATGAGCTCTAGTAATTTTCTGGTGGAGTCTTTAGGGTTTTCCATGTAGAGGATCATGTCATCTGCAAACAGTGAGAGTTTTACTTCTTCTTTTCCAATTTGGATTCCTTTTATTTCTTTTTCTGCTCTGATTGCTGTGGCCAAAACTTCCAGAACTATGTTGAATAGTAGCGGTGAAAGTGGACACCCTTGTCTTGTTCCTGACTTTAGGGGAAATGCTTTCAATTTTTCACCATTGAGGATAATGTTTGCTGTGGGTTTGTCATAGATAGCTTTTATTATGTTGAGATATGTTCCTTCTATTCCTGCTTTCTGGAGAGTTTTTATCATAAATGGATGTTGAATTTTGTCAAAGGCCTCCGCAAATCAATCAATGTAATTCACCACATTAACAAATTGAAAAATAAAAACCATATGATTATCTCAATAGATGCAGAGAAGGAGGTGTTTTTAAAGCTCCCAGAAAGAGAATGTGTTCTCTGCATGCACCATACTAAGCAGTGAGTGCTGAATAAATGTTCACCGGGTCCACTGAAACCTTTTTTCCGAGGGAAGATGTTTGTCACCGAGTTCTGTAGTTGGGTGCCCACCCGAGTCCGTGTGACCTGCCTCAAGGTGTGGATGTAGCAACCTCGGTCCCCGAGTTTCTGACCTTCATCCCCAGGGTGTGCTCTTCTCTGGCAATCCCAGAGTCCTTTGCTCCAGGGAAAATCCCATTATAAACAGCCACATTTGGAACATGTGATATGCTTCAGTCCATGCTACTTTTTCCAAAGAGGATATGGAGCCTCTGGCCTCACGTGTAACTGAGGGTCTGGGTGAACCGTCTGCCTGTTTTCTTCCAGGAAAAGAACCTGCCATGTCAATTCATGCTTTCCAAGTCGTTTGATGTTAACAGTTACTTGGCCAATGCTGATTGTTTTGACTAATACTTTATATTTTAGAAACCTTATCAGGTAGCGTAATTATGGTCTTAGTGTTAATTCTTTGTTGTGTGGTATCTTTTTTGCACTTTTTCCCCCCTTTGTGCATAGTTCAAATCTGAGCTGGTAAACTGGGCCATTCGTTTCACTATCATAGAGTACTTTTTTGGGCTACTAAATACTTCAGTGGTCCAGTATCTTAAGAAAAATAGATACTCCTCACCTATGACAGTGGGTT
Source organism: Ovis canadensis (assembly GCF_042477335.2). Classification (NCBI taxonomy): domain Eukaryota; kingdom Metazoa; phylum Chordata; class Mammalia; order Artiodactyla; family Bovidae; genus Ovis; species Ovis canadensis. The sequence continues at coordinate 53,844,671 of NC_091263.1, read as the reverse complement.
GTTACAGTTTTAGGTGGTTGGCAAAGTCTCCATCCTCTGTGTTTTAACTCTAAGGTTACATTCTGGAAATCTGTGTAAATTGGGGACGGGGACATGGGAGGTGGCAGGGATAGAGAAATAGAAAATTTGATGAAGCGCTTGGAAACAAAGAAACTATTAAGTGAAACCACAAAATCATGATTTTTTTCTTTTCACATGTATCTGCTTTATTTCACATGGAGTAGAAGATCCTGTCACTACTGAAGCCCTAAAATACTTTGTACGTTTCATGTCCTTGTAGCTTAAGTCAGACTGACTGTTCCTTCCAAATTTAGGGGTAGACAGCTAGACGGTGAGTGGTGAAAACGTGTTCTATTATTTATACTACAAATGCCAGGCAGTTCATAGGAAAAAACTATTGTTCAGTGCTCTGCAAGAGCAGTCCCATGAGATGTGTGCCAGGAGAGGGAGTGATTTATGTTTCGGAGCCCCTCATGGCAGGGAGCAGCCCTCCAGACTGCTTCCATAGCCGTGCCTGGGCGTGCAATTGGTTAGAACTACTTCCTGTCTGAACACAGGCGCCACTGAAAGGAAAACACTTCCCACTGGGATGTGTGATCCTTCTTGATTGTGTGTAGTTACAACAGCTCCGTGCAAACCTACAGTTCCAATAATCTGCAGAACTCAGAGGCTTCCTCACTCCCACCAAGATCTCCTGTACTCTCTGAGGTTCCCTGGTATTTTCTTTTCCCCCCAAACCCCTCTGCTTTGGCTTCGTAGAAACAGGAAACACCCAACAGAATCATCGCAAGAGTACTTGCGATCAGGTGAGCCAAGACAACTCCAAAGAAAAGTTGACTTACTCGTGGTAGGGATACCCATCGCCTACCCCTGAAAAAGTGGAGCTCTAATTGGGTGTACCCAGGGCTCTTGGGAGACGCCAGAGGAGTGGCCTGGGTCCCCGGGACCCCAAGCACCAGAAGGCTGCCGCCTGCTTGTCTCAAAGACCCAGCAGTGGGGCCGGCTATTGTGAAGCCCCTCTGCCAGATGAACAGGGACCCGTCTCTGGTCACAATAGCCATTCACGCTGAGCAGCCTCATTAAATATTCAGCCGGTGCTTCCGGCAGCTCATTAGGGCCGCAGTGAGCAGTGACGTGGCTGCGGGAACACCGAGGGCCAGCCGGCGGCAGCAGGCAGAGGCTGAGTGAGCCGCCGATGGCTTTTCTGCTCCCAGCCTGTCCAGTGATGACCAGTGTCTGCTCCCTGCTTTGTCTCAAGTCCAGGTAAAAATCAAACAGGACCCCTGACATACAGACGACACTCGACAGCGTTGGGTGCTGGTCTCTGACATGATCTGGCTAGGGTGCTTGCCCCTGGAAGCCCTCTGACCCCCTTCAGGAGCTCTCTGGGGCTCGGGGTGGGGCCTCCGTTGAGCGCTAACAGTGAGGTGCTGTTGTGTGCTTGGGCCGTTCCATGACTGCATTTGGGAGGGTTCGAGGTATCGTTTGAACTTGGTGCTGAGAGTTTACAATAGCGAATAATTCTTCCTCTGGAGCAGGTTGAATTGGGGAAGATTGTGAGCTAATCCTTGCAGTTTATACAGCAAGTTTCCTCAGTTCATGCCAACTTTTCATGTGTCTGAGTGGCTCATGACTAAGTCGTGTCCCTTTTATCTCTCAGGATGGGTATAGTGTAAAAAAAAAGTGGATATTCTTCAGCAGGGGGGGAGGGGGGGATCCTTCCAATCGGCTGGACATTGTCCTCCTGTATCTTGTTCCTTTCCCGTGGGTGTGTACTCAGTGCTAGGTGAAATAGAAAGCTGGGAGAGTCTGAAAGAAGAATTGAAAGATGGTGAACTCAGACAAAGTGTATTTCTCTTCTCTCACTGTTTGCTTTTCTCTTTCTTGCACAGAAAATGTTTTCAGACAGCTCATTTCTATGTGGAAGATAGCAGTTCACCTCGGGTGGTCCCCAATGAAAGTATTCCAATCATTCCTATTCCGGGTAAGTAAGACACGACTCCTGTTTCCAGTGGGCTGATGGTTTTTCTTTTTTTGTTCTCAGTGTTATGTGACAGCCATGACCAGATATAATTTGTATAGTCTTTTCCAGCTCGCCCAGTCTAAGAGAGCCTTAACTAAGGGTAATTTAATGAGATCTTTGCTCCTTTACATCTCTTCCATGTAATGAAATCATCTTTCAGAGAACAGATGACTATGAGTTCACATAATGTAGAGTCTCATGAAGAAAGGGGGGAAAGAGTAGAAAAAAGGGGGGAACATACTTATGTACTTGCAGTCTACTTGGACTCGATTTTGTTATGACAGGCAATGTGTGCTTGCTTTTAAAAAAAATTGAAATACTGTTATATATTTTAAAGTTTTATCCTAAGATTCCTTACTCTGAAAATAATTACATGATGGTTGAAAGTTTTCGTACTTAGGCCCTTTGTATGGGGGTCTAGAGCGATGTTCTTGGTCTGGTATCTGTTTCATTTGTCCTTGATACAAGTAGGAAATGCTCAGGTGCTGTTGGGGTAGGGATTGGTGAAAAGCGTTAGTCACTCAGTCATGTCCGACTCTTTATGAAATCATGGTCCATAGCCTGCCAGGCTCCTCTGTCCTTGGAATTCTCCAGGCAAGAATACTGCAGTGGGTAGCCATCCCCTTCTCTGGGGATGTTCCCGACCCAGGGATCAAACCCAGGTCTCCTGCATTGCAGGCAGGACTCTGGTAAATCATAGCTGATGCCACAGATGTGAGAAGTTCATTAGTAGCTTAGCTCTGGTAGATGGTGTGAGTGATTTGAGGGTGGCCCCCATCATTTTTTGGGTTTCTCTGGTGGCTCAGATGGTAAAGAATCTGCCTGCAATGTGGGAGACCCAAGTTTGATCCCTGGGTCAGGAAGATGCTTGGAGAAGGGAATGGCTACGCACCTCCAGTATTCTTGCCTGGAGAATTCCATGGACAGAAGAACCTGGTGGGCTACAGTCCATGGGGTTGCAAAGAGTCAGACACAACTGAGCCACTAACACTCACTTCTTTACTTTTCCATCGTTTTTATTTGGTGTCCCCTTCCTGTTGTGCCAGAATCAAACGTTCTTCCTCTGGGTTGCATTCTGCACTTGGAAACACGTATTTTCAGATATCTTATACATTCATCCTTTTGTATTTTATAATGGAGTAGTATAGCCTATTAACAATGTTGTCACGGTTTCAGGTATACGATAAAGCGATTCAGCCAGACATAGTACATGTCTCCATTCTCCCCTAAACTCCCCTCCCACCCAGGCTGCCAGGTAACACTGAGCAGAGTTCCCTGAGCTATACAGTAGGTTCTTGCTGGTGATCTGTTTTATTTAAATATTTATTTTACTCATTAGTCTGCACTGGGTTTTAGTTGTTGGATCTTTAGTTGACATATGGGATCTAGTTCCCTGACCAGGAGTTGAACCCGGGCCTCCTGCATTGGGGGCATAAAGTCTTAACCAGTGGACCACCAGGGAAGTCCCAGTTATCCATTTTACTTATAGCAATGTGTACGTGGATCCTCTTGACATCATTCTTTTGTAAGCAGAGGTGCCATCTCCTACTCCCCTGCAGACCTGGATCCCAGCTGTCTGCCTCATTCTTTAGAATGGTTTTCTTCACCATCTAGTACACCATACATTTCACTTGGTTTGTGGTCTCCCCCAACTACAATGAGAGCTTCCTAAAGGCAAATGGATGTCGTCTTAGTGCAAGAATAAATACCTGGCACATGGTAGGGATTCTCGAACTCTCTGGATGAATGATGAATATGAGCAAAGCTTCCTTACAGTTCTTTTAAGACCTTTGCTATGAGGCTCGGAGATGCAGTACTTTTCTGAGTCCCCGGAAGGAATGCTACTGCTGTCTACACGTTCTCTCTAGATATGGTTGTGGTTGGGGACTGCTTTGGCCCTGTATGTCTCTTTATGTTAAGACATTAGATATTGCTGGAATTGGCCATGTTCTCGCCATTCTGTGAGCTTCTCTCATTAAAGCTTGTCACACAGCAAAGAGAGGGTAGCAGAAAAGTCTCTGCATAAGTCCCCCACTGGGTCATTCTGTGGCTGCCAAACAATTCCCATACAGATGGGTAGGTTTTGTGTTACGTTTGTTCTTCTCCACTAACCCTCACCCTTTATTACATTCTTTGCCTTTTGAGAGGAGGCAGACAGGAACCAGCCCCCCATCCCCATGGAATAAGTTTTGTTGACTCTACCACATTTGTGCAGCAGTGCGTGTATAATCATTTTCCTCTCGCATCACCTAGAATATGTGTTGACCTCTGGAAAATGCCTGGGGCCTCTCCCCTCTGAATTGATTCAGCCAACAAACACAGCTGTTGGGTAGCTGTGCAATTGAAATCCATTTTAAAAGGTTAAGTGGTGAGAGATACTTCTTGCACTGTCTTTGCATTTTTAGTTTCTTTCCCCCTGGATGGGGAATCAGAAAGCCAAGGATCTCACCGTGCCTCCACCATGAAACCTAGGTCAATGACTTGACCTCTCTGAGCCTAGTTTCCAGAATCTGCAAAGTGAGCAGGAAATTAAAGATCGCATGAAGTGGTATGTGTCAGGGCAGTTTGGAAAGATTCATGGAAGCCAGAGTGGTCAGCTGTGGATATCTCCTTCCCAAATCGTGGTATCCTTCTTCCCAGCATCTGTAGACAGCAAGCATTTGCACAATCCCCAGGTTAAAACTGTCCCAAACACGGATCCACATACACTGGGTGCAGCCAGCTTCACCGCGTTCTTGGGCTTGGATTTTAGAACTTGTAGTTTCCTGGGATCCTCAGAAAATGCCATCAGTCGGGGCTGCTTTGCCACACCTCTAAGTAGGTGTCTTAGACCAGAAATGCTCTTTGAATGTTCTCTGCTTCATTTCCCAGCAACAAATAAAAAACTCACAGTCCAACAACATACCTATTTAAATGTGAGATTCTCACTCACTGAAGGTAGAAATACGTGGAAGGAACAATTCCATGGTGTAAGATTCTCCACTAACTGAGAAATGCATGGAATCCAGTTGAATCTTCCTTGGTGTAGTAGATGCATCCTTTTTTTGAAATAAGATATTTAATATAGGTCCCTGTGCTATATAGTAAATCTTTGTTGCTTACCTAGTTGATTAATGTTTTGGCCATGCCGCAAGGCATGTGGGGTCTTAGTTCCCCAACCAGGGATCGAACCCTTGCCCTGTGCATTGCAAGTGAAGTGTCCTAACCGTTGGACTGCTAGGGAAATCCTAGTAGACACATCCCCTCGATGAGTTGTGACACATTTGTGAGAATGAATGACTTGAAATGCTGTAGTGTTAGAAGGCCTTAGCTGGTGAAACCAAATGTGAGGCTGCTCTTCTAGTGTTTCCTGAGGTTTTTATAGATAGCAGTAGCCTTCTGTGGGGGTGTGCCTAGACAGAGAACTTATTTCACCCTTCACTGAGAAGTTACCTTATATGACCTTGCTTTAAAAATCTTTCAACCAGATCACAATCCGTTTTTCTTAAAACTACAGAGTCCTATTTACTAAATTTGTAGCATAGTTTATAATTTCATTGTAACGATCCATGATTGTATTTATTCTTAAGGTTTCTTCCAGTTATTACAGGATGGTTGTCTTGCATAAGAAAAGGCAATGTAAGGAAAACATGAATTTCTGAAATATCACCTGTTTTTTTAAACTCTATTAAGTTTCAGCACAAGTTTTCTTTAACTGAGACCTCCTTAGTATCCTTCTAAATGATTTACCTTAGGACTTATCTAATTTTTATAATTTTTTTAATGTGGACCAGTTTTGCAGTCTTCATTGAATTTGTTACAGCACTACTTCTGTTTTATGTCTTGGTTTTTTGGCCGTGAGGCATATGGGATCTTAAGCCCCCAAACAGGGATCAAACCTGTACGTCTTGCATTGGAAGGTGAAATCTTAACCATTGGACTGCCAGGGAAGTTCCTCTAATTGTTTTTATGTCTAAAAACAGTAGGATATTTATTGAACTAATATGGAATACTTACCCTGCCCACTAGATTTCACTCATTCTTTGTCCATATTCGAAACCTAAGAGGAAAACTTCTAGGCCCTAGATGTATCAACTTCAGTTATTTCATCATTTGAACCCCTCACTTTCTATCACTGATTTTTCGAAAAAGATATTTCCAGACAGTGACCAGTAAACTGAACCATTACACAGTTTTGAAGTGTGGGCAACAGAGTGAGACTGAAAATTCAGCTACTGAACTGTTGTAGAGTCCCTAAGTCATCATCATAACAGGTGTAACATACTCTGATCCAAGAACTTACTTTGCACTTAGCCTTCCTCAGAAAATATCATCATCATCTGATATTTATTGAGCATTTATTGATCAAAATTATGTGGTTTATTATTTTTTTTCCAACATCAATTTTAGGGAACGTGGTGCAGTCCATACCCCCATTTCACAGATGAAGAAACCGAGGCTGAGAGACATCCTTTAATTTGCCTGAGGTTGCATGGATAAATGGTGGGCTAGCATTGGAATTCTATGTGTGACTTCAAAGCACAGATGCTTAGAAATGGCTCTGCCACCTCTTGGCATGTTCCTCTGACAGTTCTGATATCAGGATTTCAGTCTCATTTGGATTTTGCTTCCTTAAATCAAGGCTTGTATCTTCAAATACATGTGACTGTTCTCTTAAAATTTTTTTCTGGATATTCTTCTTTGAGTAGCACTGACCACTTGCTTTTCCACTAAATTCCCCTTCATCCTCCATGAGAGCATTTCATCATTCTTCTGTTGAAGTTTCTTCCATATCCAAAAAAAAAAAAAACAAAACAAAACAACCCAAACCAAAACTCTCCTCTTTGCTTCCTAGTCATCTTTATTCTTTTCTTTCCTAAGAAGAAGACTCTCCCCGCCACCACCAATATCACCATTCCCTGTACCAAGTAGGAATTTGAGATTGATTGATTGATTGATTTTATGCTCCAGGCCTTTGTTGCCACACATGGGGTCTTCGCTCCTTGTTGGGGCATACTGACTCTTCTGATTGTGGCATGCAAGCTCTTAGTTTCGGCATGTGGAGTCTAATTCCCTGACCAGGAATTGAACCTGCGCCCCCTGCATTGGGACCGCAGAGTCTTAACCACGGGGCTGCTAGGGAAATCCCGGGGCTCTGTGATTTAAATGACTTGGAGAACAGCTCAAAAACATGTTGAATTTTGAATAAATTTAGACTCTAAATCACCAATTTTTGGGTGATTCTGCTGTGGTTCAAATTCACGGATAAACAGCTCTGATCTTGAAATCCCAAAGCGTAAGTAGAACCAGCAAGTTACACTGGCTCTTTAAAAAATATTATAAAATAGACGAAAGGTTAAGGAAAGCTTTGCTAACCTTTTGATACTCCTCTCTTGGAGATAGATGCTTACAGGAACCTTTGAGGAAATTTGAGTTATCAGATTTACTAGCTCTAACTGAAATTTAGCAATTTAGACTCTTCATAGTGTCCTGGTTTAATTGGCAAAGATAGTGCTGTAAGAAGGAAGACTTTTTTTTTCACCTAAATCCTGTACAGTGTGGAAATTGTAAACCCAATATGGCAGCGAAGGTTGGTTAGCCAAGCATATGAGAGAGAACTCCTTATGCAAACATTTTACCAGACAGTTCCAATCACTAGAGAAGTGATGTCAATTATTTTATTAGGAATTTTTTCTTTTAATTCATTCATTTCTTTGGCTGTGCTGGGTCTTAGTTGCGGCATGTGGGATCTTGAGTTACAAAATCCAGGATCTTTAGTTGTGGCATACAGACTCTAGTTCCCTAACCAAGGATTGAACCCGGGTCCCCTTCACTGGGAGCAAAGAATCTTAGCCACTGGACCACCAGGATAGTCCCTATCAGGAAATTTTTTTAATTGTGAAATCTGCTATGTGTATAATGCTTGAGAAAAGTATGCAGTCTTCTTCCAGATAAGTTAAATTGTGACTTCTTCAGGAGAATGAAAGGGGCTTTGACTCTTCATACGTCCCACTAATCACTTTTCAAAATCAAATGTTCCGTGCTCACTGGTCTCCCATTGTTACTCTGGGAAGATAAAGCACAATTGAATGTAATGACCTAGCTATCAGCCCCGTTCTGGTGGTCTGTCTTCTAAGATATTGAAGTAGTCACAAACTTCTGTCCTTTAAGACCACCATCATCATCATTATTTTGGCCACGCTGTGCAGCTTGCAAGATTTTAGTTCCCGAACCAGGGATTGAACCCATGCCATGACAGTTGATCCATATTATTATTAAATTGATATTATTATTATTAATATCTGCAAGTATTTTTTAAAAATCTACTGTTTCCGTCTTTGGGGTAATCTTTTGAAACACCAAGCTTGCGTTATATTTTCACTGCAGTTATTAATGAATTACATTTTCACTCTAATTTTTAATGAAACATTATATATAATATGTCATCTGCAAATTATATTCAGTGTATTATGCTACTTATTCTTTTAGACTTTCATCATATGTAGCTTTTTAAAATTAGAACTCAGCTCATTGAATTAGCCTGTTTATAGAGCATGTTGAAAGGGCTTTTCCAAATGTGCCTACTGTCAAACACAAATGTCCTTATAAATGTTTTTCTCTGGAAACTAGAAACTCTAACTTTCTAACAAGAACATTACAAAACAAAATGTTGCTGCTAACCAGTAGTTTAGAAATCCAGAAATGATTCGTGCCTTTCCCGCAGTTAAAACACATCTTAATAATTTGAAGGTCACTGGCTTCAGCAGGGTGTCAGCACATAAAGGGGTTTTAAACATGCAGTTTAAAACCCTTGGGATTAAACCAACCTTGTTGGCATATTTTATTTATACAGAGATTATCTCCAAAGGAGATTCATTGGTCTTTTGACTATAATGAAGCCCTTTCTTTATTGACTTCATTGTGTCATAAATGAAAAGAGATTTCTTTTTTATGGCAGGAAATAAAATGTCCTCATCTCCACAGCACTCCTTGCATCCTAAGAGTCTGATTTAGATAAAAATCTATTGTGTCCTAAATCAGGAGCTAAAACATCTCAGTAATCGTATTTGCTATTTGCTTTATCTTCTTAAGTTGACACAGGTATTACTAAGCACAGAGAGAGGCCTGAACTTGGCTTCTGAGATGAGAGGCTGATCCCTCCTCAGAAAGGAAGGAGACTGTTCTCAACATTAAGGTCTGTCCACTACAGGGCTGGTTAGCAGTCCCTGAAAACAGCCCAGTCATGGGGCTTGGGGTCAGGAAGATGCCTGAGTATGACTGAACTGGACCCAAGTACTAGGCTCTCCCTATCCTCATATCGATTTGGTTGCGATTTGGAACAGGGTTGAAGGAAATGCTAAGTGTTAAATGAAGTTTGCACAGATTGGCCTCAGTAAGTGACTGAAGGCCTTCTGAAATCTTCACGGTAAATTTATATGTATACCCACAGCCTGCCAGAGTAAACAAGCAGCGATAATTTTCTGAAAACAGACCTTAGGCCAGTCAACCCCACAGCTAAGCTTCTTGGAAGGCAGGAAGGTAAATACCATGGTGTTTTATTTACCTGGCATCTTCAGGGTGACCAGAATATCAGCGTGAATTTTCCAGGTAAACCAGAGTTTACCTATGAAGCCAAAATGATTCATTTCAGCCCATTTTTGTTGGAGAACTTCTTTAACACGTATCATATGCTTTTCTGCCCTCTCACTGTGTATGTTCAGTTTAAGACCTAGAGAGGTCACATTAAGGCTCAAGAAGCCAGCTTTGGGGTCAGCCTGGCCCAGCCAATGCATGGCAGTGGACCTTGGCCAGGTTTTTTGTTTGTCCTAGCCCCCAGATCATAGGATCTCGCATGCATAGCGATTCTCACCTCATAGTAAATCACAGCTTTACTATGATTTACTATGGCACTTACTAAATGCCAAGCTCTCTGGTAAGTACTTATGTTTTCTGGTTTGTTCTGCATAGCTCTCTGAATTAGCTGATTCTGATTTCCAATTAGATGAGGAACTACAGTCACAGAGAGGTAAGGTCCTGTATCACCAGGCTGACTGATTCTGGCTTTTTCCATTTACTCCACTATCTCTGGGTACCTGATGCACTGGAAGCATTCTGGCCGCAGTGGCAGGTGAGAATAAGGGCTACACAGTTACACTGAGTTGCAGTCTAAAGACCCTACCACCCTGCAGCGTGCTAGGCGAGGCCCTCTGCAGCGCCCCCCTGTGGTGGATGTTCAGGGACCGCCTCAGGTGCTGATTTTTTTTCTTTGCAATTTCAAAGGAAAAATTGCTGAGTTTTTCCTTTTGGTTTATCTGTTGTTCCTTAATACTAAGAGTCTGCAAATTTAGCATGGGTGAGTTCTCTCTAACGGAATGAGTCTGAGCATGCAAGCACAACAGAGATATAACCACAGATTTTAGAAGCAACTTTTCTTTTTTTTCTTTCTGTTTTTATTGAAGTATAGTTGATTCACAATGTTGTGCTAGTTTCTGGTGTACAGCAAAGTGATTCAGTTATATAGACACACCCATGTATATGTATTCATTTTCATGTTCTTTTCCGTTATAGCTTATTGCAAGATATTGAATATAGTTCCTTGTGCTATCTAGTAGGACCTTACTGTTTATCCCTTCCATATATAGTAGTGTATATATGTCAGTCCCAAACTCCTGATTTATCCCTCCTCCGTTCACGTCCCCCTTTGGTAACTGCATGTTTGTTTTCTGTCTTGTGACTCTGTGTCCATTTTATAAATAAATTTGTTTGTATCACATTTTAGATTCTACGTGTAAATAATATCATATGGTGTTTGTCTTTTCTTTCTGACTTCCTTCACTCAGTATGACAGTCTCTAGGTCCATCCATGTTGCTGCAGATGACAAAATTTTATTATTTGTTATGGTTAAGCTGTATTCCCATTGTGTGTGTGTGTGTGTGTGTGTGTGTGTTACCGTTATCTTCTTCATTCATTTGTCAATGGACACTTAGTTTGTAAAAGCAACTTTTCTTTATGTTCACATGCATTTTTCTCTATTTTTTGCAGCTTTGCATTTGAGGTCAACATTACCCAGCTCTTTCCTCCCTCTTGGAATTTCTCACGTTCATACTTTGTTTTCAGTAGAGGTTTAGCCTCTTAAAATGCTCTGCTTTTGATCCATATGAACCAGAAACTATTTTCAGGCTTCATCAGAAGTGGTACATAAGGATGTTTTGTTGTGGACTGACCAAAATTAAAGGACCTCTTATGTGCTGGATTTAATTCCAACCACAAAAGGCTAAAATCTTGGAACAAAGTATAAATAATGTTATTTAAGATCAACAAGCCCACTTTTCCTGATCCTCAACTAACTGTATCAAATATTTTGTAACAGGGTAATGTAGTGGTGATAGTACTTATCCCATTTTTGCCTTATTTAAACCTTTGGTATCTGAAAGCTCTATACTTAAAAATACTGGCACAAAATTATACTGTGTAGAAACATTTTATCAGATTAACAGACACGCTCTGCCTAATTGCTTGCTTTCCCTTGCAACTGTGTTCCGAGAATGAAGGCGGTGCGTCCCATCACATGGGAGCGCAGGCTTTGGGCTTAATACACCAGGATTCGAATGTCAGCTCTGCTGCTTAGTAATGGCGTCGCTTTGGACAAGTTGCCTCAGGTTCCTTACGTGTAAATTGAAGACAGCGGCATCCTCTGTGCCTAGTCCTTGTGAAGATAAGTGTATGCAAAAGGCTGAGCATAATCCCTGGCAGTCAGTAAGGGCTTCCTTCACATTTCTTTCAACTCTGTCATTAGACATTTCACTGTGTCATAGTAATCCAACGTCTAACCTGTGGTCAGTGAAACCATCCTTGTTTTTGTTTAAATCGTTTATTTATTTGTCTGTGCCAGGTCTTAATTACGGCACGTAGGATCTTCATTTGTGGCATGGGAACTCTTAGCTGTGGCATATGGGATCTAGCTCCCTGACTCGCCCAGGGATGGAACCTGGACCCTCTGCATTGGGGGACGCCGAGTCTTAGCCGCTGGACCACCAAGGAAGTCCCAAGGCATCTTTACTTTGATTCCAGCTCTTTTCCTCTTCTTCATGTCCCTCCCTGTTCACCAAGTTATCAAACCCATCCGTTTTAAGACACTGGCAGTCTTCACCTTGTCATTTCACATGGTCCTTGCTCTCACTTTCTTATGTTCAGCAGAACACATGTTGCCCTTGAGCAGACACCATCTCGCTAATATCTGGCTGAGTCCTAGGTGCTCACTAAACACCTCTTCCAATGGTTTCCCCTTCACTGTGACCTAGAGGACAGCCACTCTCTCCCACCAGAAGCACTCTTTGCCTGGCTCTCCAGCCAGCCGCCACCGCCATGCTCCAGGCTTCGGTCCATCTTTCCAAGCTTGTGTTTTCAACTCTGAAGATGAGTATTGAAAACAGTGCCTATCTCTTAGGGATGTTGGGAGGAATGAGTGCTTGTAAACACATGTAAAGGGCACAGAAGGTGCCTGGTCCATAGTGCTGCTGATAGTTGTGACATTTGTTAATGAAACTCGGCTGTATAGGTGGAAATAACATCTCACAGATGGGTATCTTCTTGTAACACAGGCTTTCTGCAGATTTAAACTGAGCAGATCAGGTCTACAGTGCTGTCCTAATTGCTTGGCCTTCTGGCTAGTTAAGAGTAATTTTATAATTATCGGGCTCATGTTGAGAGAAATTTAATAGGAAACCAGTGTAAGAGGAAAACTATTAGGACTTCTAATTAGCTTCAGCCTTATATTTATCTTAATATCGAAGGGAAAAAGATTTACGACCCTTCAGTTTCATTTATGTTGATTGAAAGACAAAAATGTGTTATCTGGGTGGTCACTATACCATGCGTGTTTGTGTGTGCGTATATATCTTTCTGTTTGGTTGTTTGGTAGTTTTGTGACGTTACTGGTGGTGCTTGGAAACCTAGAGGATTGTGATTAGACTTCTTTGGATAAAGAACCAAATTTGAGAGACTAGTGAGTCGTGTATTTCCATATGCAGTTCTCGAACTGAGTTCTGCTGGGTCTTGCTGCTTCTAACCATGGGAGGAATGGACCAACTGATTTATAGGCATGTGTAGTGTTAGCTTAGATAGTGTAGTTGAGCATTTTGTAGGAAAAAATAATAAATTGTTAACCTTAAAGTGATTTTTTTTTTAGTGACTCAAGCAGGACTCTGCCCTTTAAAACACTGTGGTATGTACCTTGGAGTAAAATAACTGTGAAGCTGAACTACAGTCTTATTTTGAACTAGAGTCCATGTACTTAATCATGGCATGCGTGCCTGCTAAGTCGCTTCAGTTGTGTCTGACTCTTTGTGACCCCATGGACTGTAGCCTGCCAGGCTTATCTGTCCATGAGATTCTCCAGGCAAGAATACTGGAGTGGGTTGCCATACCCTCCTCCAGGGAATCTTTCCGACCCAGATTTGAAACCCACATCTCTTGATATCTTCTGCATTGGCAGCAGGGTTCTTAACCACTAATGCTGCCTGGGAGTCCATGTACTTAATCATGGCACCTGAAGTTTATTGGGGATTTCCAGTTCTAAACTATCATTACAGAATAAATGTTGCCCTCAACCTATTACACTATTTTTTTTAACCTTATTTTGTACTGGGGTATAGGTAAAGAATTCACCTGCAGTGCAGGAGACGCAAGTTCCATCCCTGGGCGGGAAGATCCCCTGGAGGAGGAAATGGCAACCCACTCCAGTATTCTTGCCTGGAAAATCCCATGGATGGAGGAGCCTGCTGGGTTACAATCCATGGGGTCTCAAAGAGTCAGACATGACTGAAGTGACTGGACACAAGTGCACATAGCCGATTAACAGTTTCGTGATAGTTTCAGGTAGGTGCAAGGGGACTCAGGCACACAACCTATAAACTATTAACCATGTCACTCCACTCTTGGAAACAGTGTCTTTCATGAAATGTCTTTCATTTCAAAATAGGAGAAAAGTGTTGCCTGCAGTCTGTAGGCTGGAGTGTTTGTGGGGCCAGGTTGTGTCCCATCTTATTTATGTCGCCTCTTGTTCAAAGATGAGTTTATTCTTGGGTTAACCTCTTAGATACACTCTAGTTTTGTACACATTAGCCTTTTCTTTTCTTAAGATCTTTTCTTTGCCACTTGATCTTTATTATAGAATTTGCTTACTTCTAAACATTTTAAGTGAAGTGATCAGATAATTTGGGAAATTTTTCTTGAACTGTGCATTCTGCTAAATATTCCGGGGAAACATTTTGGCTCAGCTCACTTTGTTAATGCCGGTTACATCATTATGGGCGCTATAGATTTCTTGGGCGTGCAAAATGATTGCATATTCATGAACATCTTCAATCCTGAAATATTTGTAAATAACTTGGCAATTTTTTTTTTCATAAGGACGCCTGTTAAAATGATTAGGTCTTTAATGGTTCACACAGAAAGAATTGGTACTTACAAAGCACCCCCTATTTGATAAGTCACATTTCTTCGCTAGGCAGTTTGGATTATGAACGTTTATAAGTCACCTTCCTTAAAGTATATGAGAGACGCTTCTTTTCCTCTTAGGAATGATTCAAGTTTGAAAATGTCAATAGATGCAAAAAGCCACCCTTAGAGCTTTGCTCTCTCGAAAGAAAGTCGAGAAGGAATGACATAGTCAATGTTAGCTGTCACCAGATGAAGAGAAATCAGATTGTCAAGCCTGGATCTCTAACACTCTTGCCAAAGTAGGACCTCATTTACACATACAGATCTTCATACCCTTTGCTAAGAAAAGCATCTGTGGCAGTTTAGATGTTTGTGCGTTTGCCAAAGATCTTTCACTCTGAATAAAGTAAATGTCATGTCTGTTGTTTATCTCAAATTCAGCAGAGTATTTTTAAAAGGAAATATTTGTGGGGGAGGGGCGAGGGAAGGAGAGAAGGGGGAGGTCGGGCAGCTCCAGTGGGTGGGGTGTGGCCGTCCTCAAGGTGCAGAGCAGAGCTGGGTAAATCAGCGTAAAACGCGCACAAGGCTCACGAACTGAAAACGTCCTTTTGAAGTGACAGCATTACAAATAAATTGGAATGTGGAGTCTTCCCGAATTTGTACCTAGTTCTGTCAACACCAAAAGAAAATCCAGTTAATTCCATCAAACTGGTTGTTTGGCATTGTGTAGACACAGCTGTCTCGCACGAAAATTGTGAACACGTAAACGTAGATGGCAGTGTACCCAAAGCCAGCTGGTTCAATGGCACCTGTCTGGGACTGTCTGTGATTGTGTATAAAGATTGCATAGACTTCAAAGATCAGAAACAGAACTGAGTTGTTCCAACTTCAAGCTGGACCCCACTGAACAGCAAATTCTTCAAAAACCTGGGTCGTGATAACATTTCTTAACAAACAAGTACACTTGGTAAATTCAATTTTAGTTAAAAGTATGATGTGGTGCTTTAAGTATGTAAATTCCCTTGAATATGAAAACTAAAGGTAATTCTTTATAGACCATTTTAAAAGCCATACTTAGCTGTTCAGTTCAGTTCAGTTCAGTCGCTCAGTCAACTCTTTGCAACCCCATGAATTGCAGCACGCTAGGCCTCCCTGTCCATCACCTACTCCTGGAGTTTACTCAAACTCATGTCCATCGAGTCGGTGATGCCATCCAGCCATCTCATCGTCTCTCGTCTCCTTCTCCTCCTGCTCTCAATCCCTCCCAGCATCAGAGTGTTTTCCAATAAGCATTCAAAAATCATAATGAGACCCTAATGTCAAGTAAATCCAGAGAAGGCATTTTTCTGAAAGATGTCTATTTCCGGTAATACAATTATATCACTCTTTGTAGAAATCAAACACCTGTCTTCAGGAATTCCCTTATTGGTGTCATTTGTTTCTGAAAGAAATCTATGTGACTCTGAATATTATTTTATTCCTACAGATGACATGGAAGCCATTCCTGTCAAACAGTTTGTTAAACACATCGGTGAGCTCTATTCTAATAACCAGCACGGGTTCTCCGAGGATTTTGAGGTATGCTTTAAAACTGGACGTTCCTTTCCAGAAAGCTAACTCTTCTTTTACAGGGATTTGTTTGTAAACTTGAAATGAATGTATCTCGAGCATCACAAAAGCAGTCACTGAAGAAAGTGGGGACTGGCTGTCTTTTCCTTACACTGAGAGTTCTCACGGGCCTTCCTTTCCCAGTACAAGTGAGTAAAGAGAGTTGGCTGCACAGTTCCTGAACGTGCACTTCTGTGAGAGAACAGACTCAGTGGCAGGAAAGAGGCAGACTCGGATTCTGCCTCCTGCATTCTCACTGGGACAGCGGTCATCGTGCAGAGGACAGGCTCCTAACTCCACATCCGTTCTGGAAGGCACACGGTGCAGGGGAGACCACAGGTTGTCAGTCTGAGGAGTCAGATGCCGGCTCCACCAGGCATGATCGTTCTGGAGTCAGTCATTTCACCTCTGATCCCCAGTTTCCTCATTTTTTATTATTTTCTTTATTTATGTGGCTGTGCTGGGTCTTTGCAGCTTCACAGGCTTTCTCTCACTATGGGGAGCAGGGGTCCCTTTCTAGTTGCAATACATCGGCTTCTTATTGTGACAACTTCTGGTTTTGCAGAGAACAAGCTCTAGGATGTGTGGGCTTCGGTCGGTGCGGCTCCCAGGCGCTGAAGCACAGGCTCAGTAGCTGTGGCACACGGCTTTAGCTATTCCACGGCACGGGGGACCTTCCCAGACCAGGGATCGAGCCCGTGTCTTCTACACTGGCAGGCGGATTCTTCACCACCCAGCCACCAGGGAATCCCCCCCTACGCCCTTCATTTTTGAAAATGGCAGCAACATCCTACCCCAACCATGTTGGCAGAAATGAATGATGAACATCCAGGAGAGTGCTAGGTTAACAGTTGCTGCTGCTAAGGCACTTCAGTTGTGTCTGACTCTGCATGACCCCATGGACCGCAACCCACCAGGCTCCTCCGTCCATGAGATTTTCCAGGCAAGAGTACTGGAGTGGGCTGCCATTGCCTTCTCTGTTAACAGTTAAGCCCGTGCAAAAGTGGATTGTTCTTGTTTTCACAATTCTTAAGCCCTGGAGAGGAGACATGGGTGAGCAGAGCCTCCTGATTTTGAGAGCTGGTGTGTAGGGAACAAGGAAGGTAGAGAGCAGCGCGCACCGCCCTGCCAGCTCCGGGTCCCGCGCCAGCTCGGCAGTGACAGGGTGTCAATGAGGAGCTATTAAACAGACTGCCCTTTTCTTCACTGAGGCGCTTCACTGAGGCACATCTCTGGCAGCACGAGTGGTGCTGAGGGGGCCAAGTTTTCGTGGCAGCTCAGCTGTCTTCTAGCTTTGTGGGTAAGTCAGTTCCTTTCTGTCTCATTTCTCCTTTAAAATGGAAATGACGCCGAGGGTGCTAACCTGCCCACCTCTTTTCACAAAATTGGTCCGGGGGCTCACTTGGAATAATGGAAGGGAAGCCCTTGGAGATCACCTAGGAGCCATACGGCTGGGAGGCTCAATTATTTTCGCACAGAGGAAGAGAAAAAAGAAGACCAGAAGCCCTGTTTCTATGCAAATTGGGGAGTCCCTGAAGGCCATCCTAAAGGCAATTATATTGACAACTTGTTTTAAACGAAGTCCCTCTCCTAGCTTTTTGGTTCTTTGTTTTATTTCTGGAGCAGAAGCAGAGCAAAGGTGGTAGAGAGAAGGACCCCTCTGATGTATTCTGCAGAGTCATATGTTTCCTGGAAAAAGCAAAAACACATGTCCAGTGCTTAATGCGGCTATTAGATGCTGACCCAAAAAAAGGTGCCTGTCCAAGTACAGAGCACATGGTGTGAAGTCAGACATTTTGCATTCATGAGGACAGCACATGTGTGGGGTGTTCGAGTGATTTAGTTCAGTTGACTGTTGGCTGGATGACTGAGCAAGAATATTGAGGCATTTAACAATGTTGATGGTATTCCGGACAAACATTCATCCTCTCGAGACGAGAATTTGATCAGGATGATCAAATGCAGCTCCAGTTTCTCAATTATTTATGATTTGAGACCCCAGTGCTGTTCATCACAGCTGGTTTTGACACCATTTAATTATTCAAAATAATCAGCTACACCTCTGTAAACTGGCTCTGACTTAAAATGGGCTTCACTGCATCAAAATCACGCCTCTTAACAAATCCTGGGCATCTGCACCCTATTTCTGTCCTAAAAAAAAAAAAAATTACTGCAGCTGTAGCTTTTGTCACCTATATTGAAGTCTGTAGCTTATCACCTGGTATGTTTGGGACTGGAACAGGGAGGGCACGAGAAGGGTGGCTTTGTTCTATCATTGTTATTTCACAGTCTGTGCTGGTTTGAAAGGTTTCAAGTCAGGGCTCTTCACCCTAGCAAGAACATTCTTTCTTCCAAAAAGAATAGTTAGACACTCATGCAGAGAAGGGAATGAGACAGTAGGAAAGCCTACTACTATACTGTCAGTCTTCTAATTTAGGAGAAATTTGAAGTATTTTAAAACAGTAGTGCTCCTTTTGCATAGCTCTGCTAAAAAGGACAACGGTAATAGTATCTTTAACAAACTATCAAGGCTGGTTTTTTTGGCTGTACCACGCAGCTTGATCTCTGTTCCCTGACCAGTGACTGAACCCAAGTGCTCAGCAGTCCTGAACAGTGGACCACGAGGAGATTCCCTTATCAAGGCTGTTTTATAGCCAAGAGATAGTCATAGACTGTAAAAAAATAATAATGATAATAAGGTCAGGACAAGAGATTTTGTGTTAATTCAACAAGAATAAAACAAAACCCTCATCCTGTTAAGAGAGTAGAAACCTCAACTCTAGATTTCTGGGTCCTTTTATGTGGAATAATTACAGCTGGTATCTGCTTGGCACCATTGCTCAGATTATTTCACTCATTCCTCAGGAATAACCCCTGTGAGCTGTGAGCTGTTTTGTCCCCATTTTGCAGATGAGGAAGACTGAGGCATTGGTTAGTTCAGTAATGAAGTGGCAGCAGTAGGACCACTTTCTGATCAGTAAGACCAAAGCTTTCTGATTCAAGCCCACATGTTTAACCCTAAGGCCATCCAGACTCTTCGTTTAACTAAGTAGTGTCCTATAGTGAGGAGAATTAACCAAGATGATCAGTGATTGTCTAAAACTGATCATGCAGCTGACGGACCAGTAAATTCCTTGGCAAAAAAAGTAGGAGAGGGAGGTTAGAATAAAGGAGCTACCCCACCCCCCACTCCATCCCACAGCTAAGAATACTAGGAGCCCAATACATGATCTTCATGGTCTAGATCCTTCCCAAAGGGCTGAGAATCTGACTTACAAAAATCTTACGTAACTTCCGAATAGAGGCCTGAAGTTAGTCCAAGAACGAATGTTAAGATTATAGAGAAAACCACTTAACAGTTAATATTTGCCCATGTTGTTATTCAGTTGCTCAGTCATGTCTGACTCTGTGCCCCCATGGACTGCAGCATACCAGGCTTCCCTGTCCTTCACTATCTCCCAGAGATTGCTCAGATTCATGTCTGTTGAGCCCATGATGCCATCCAACCATCTCATTCTTTGTCGTCCCCTTCTCCTCTTGCCCTCAATCTTTCCCAGCATCAGGGTCTTTTCCAATTTGCCCATGAAAAGGCTTTGAAGCCAGTCATTCTACAGTTACTGAGTACCTGCTATTCTCTGGATGTTTTATAAGTCCAAAGATGGACTGGACAGAGAACTTGCCCTCAGAGAGTTCATTCTGGTTGGGGGAGACCAGAGTGAACACAGCTAATGCAGAAAGAGGTCAAAGCAAAAGAAGTGCCAATCCAGGAATGAAGTTCTGCCAGGGAAGCAGAGGAGAAAGGCTGCTAGGAATTTTGATTGGGTTTTTCTGCGAAACTTCTATTATTTGCCCCATTTTGTTTTCAGATCATGGAGGGAAATAGAAAAAAAACAAGGTGAATACCTGTCATATGTTCAGAACTTTGCTGCTTAAGGAGAATGAGAAATGATCTGCTGGTAATTTTGAGTCTTTGTCTAGAGGTGATGCTGAATGCAAGCTTTTTGTCCTTGTCAGATAAATTTTGGAGGCTGTTAAAAAGCTGGAGACATTATACCTCTAGCAGATTTTGCAGTCCCTGGAAATAGCATCAATCCTGGTGTCAGGATAGTATTCAGTCCCTATTCCCTTGACTACCTTAGCTGACTTCAGCCTCACTCTTCCCCCGCCTCCCAGGTCATAATCAAGGAGTCTTCCAGAGGCTCGGTGCTAGCAAATAATCTTTCAAAATCAGTGGAGCTTCAAGGCCCTGTGGGTCAGCAGAATTAATAGGCAGAGGTCAGGAGCATCACAGGCTTAAAAGTGGAGTGTAGAGATGAGGCCAGAGGTCCAATACCCCCTTGATAAGATCCTTTGGGGGATCAAGTCTGTTAAAATGAACTCCAGCTCAGCTGAATTTGGGCCCATTGCTCATCTTACATCAAGAGAACATAGCTTTGTCCACCCAAGCCCAGGCACCAAGGGGCCAGTGGCCACAATGGCCTTAGGTAAGATGCAGAGTTCCCTTGTTGCTGATGACACATACTAGGGAGTTCCTGACAGAGGCAGAAAACTGCAGAAAGAAGGCTGCCTGCAGGTTGGCAGTTTCCTCAGCCTCAGTGACAAAATGCCAGTGTGGGTCTTACATGACCCAAAGGAAAACTTTGTAAACCCTTATCATGAAAGAAATCCTAGGTGATGAAGCTGAGGTTTTTAAGTTGAGGCTCTTAAGAAGAGTGAGGGAAAAAGTACGGTAGCCAAGTTGTACAGGAAAAAATAATTCTGTTTTATAGACCAGCTGCAGGATGATAGACACTGGGATAGTTTCTTCAGAGATGGGTTGATTTTCTGGAGGGTAAGGCAGACACTTGAGATAAGGACGTGGATTTAGAGGGGCGTGAAGAGCAGCACAGGCTTTCCTGAATAAGGAAAATTGCGGTGAAGCAGAGAGAGTAGGAGGTCACACAGGCTGTTCAAAGGGCACCGAGTTAAAACTGTCCTGTGTTGGAAAGGAAGAGGTACATAGGTGGGGGCCCTGAAAGCCTGACTCGGGGATTTGGAATCTCTCCAAGAGATGTCTGAACAAGAAAAGAACATAGGTAAGCAACCTTTGAAGAAAACCAGTGTGGCCGTAGTGGTCGCCTGAGCGGAGGGAAGGAGAGGCCGGAAGATGGTGTGACCAGTACCTGGTGAGGGCCAGCTCTGTGTCCAAATTCAGCAAGCACTGCGCTGTTGGTCCTGACTTATTCTCATGCGGGGCAGGCCCCTGAACATAGATGGGGGTGGCCTGAGCTCAGATACTAAGGCTGTTATACACGCTCAGCCTAACCCTTGGTCACCAGGTCCAAAATATTTCCTTCTCAGCTTGCTTCACTGTGAAGCTGAGTAACCTGAAAGATTTCTAGATCTGTTTTGGCTATTTTTTTTTTTTCAATTAAGCTTCTGAATGGGAGGACAGGAAGTCAGCATGTGCCTTTGGACAGCCTCTTCCATCTACAGCTCCAGGCAGCAGATGATGCAGCCCATATCATCTCCGAAGGATTCTGTATCTGTCAACTTGTACTTTTCTTTTTTTTCTCTTTTGGTTCATTTTTTGAAGTTATGCTTTGTTGTAGATCCCTTGTTTTCAGTTGGCTCTTCTTGGTGGTGGTGTGTCCTGGTTATTCGCATAGTATTCATTTTGAGAATTCCGGCTCTGTTATAGAGACAGTAAAGTGCAAACAAGCTTAAATCTTCAACTTTTTATTTGGGTATTGACTAAGTAACTGCACTATACACATTCTATTGGCCAGTGTCACTTCAAAGGGTCTTAACACCTATTAAAATCACATTAACTTTGAAATGCCAGTTCAGCTGGAGAAAAAGCACTCCAGGATCGGATGATATTATCAGCATCTAAATGAACCAGGCGGTACTGCAAGGAATTACAGATGACATTATTACCCACAAGACAAAATCAGAAGGCCGTAGGCCAACCCCTTGGGTTCTCGTAAAATCAGATGTAGCATTATTTATGGCCATTCTTTGTTTTCTGTCATTCACATAATTGGGAAAGTGAAATAGAGGCGACAGATCAGACTAAGGGTTTTAGATAGCGCAGAGTTTGATTGGCCATATTGAATGGCCGCTTTAAACAGTGCAGACAGCTGCTCCCACACAGGCTTAACCAATTGCATTAGACTGTAACAGAGGCCCCACCTCAGTCCAGTGAGTGTGGTCAGAGTCACACAATGGGAAAAAAAATATCAATAAGGCAATCTCCAACTAAAGTACTCAAAGCTGAAATCTCAGCACAAGATGTCTGAACAGCTCAGCCCAGAAGAAGTACATGCCAAAGGTATGACCTTCAGAACCCAGGAACCAAAGCATGTCAGCTTATTTCACAGATTTGTGTACAGGCTGAATTAATGTCTTCCGGAATACAAATCCATTTTCAAAGGTTTTCTGCCCCTGAAACTGTTCAGAAGAGTACGCCTTCGGCTTTCAAGGCAATCCTGAATGGCAGATATTCTGAGTACAGCTACCATTGCTCCTGTTCCTAGAGATGTTAAAACAGCAGACTCATTAAATTATGCTCACATTTTATGTCTGTTTCAGAGAAAACAGCCGAAGGCACCCTTCAGGCCTTTTTAAACCAGCATTCAGCAAACTGTAGGTTATAAACCATTTTAGATAGAACAGCAGGTTTCAGAGTTTATCACATTTAGTAAAAGTAAAAAAAGCTAACGCACGGTCATGAAATACACACTTTGTCCAGAGACATGTGTTGAACTAATGGATGTGGCTTTTCTCTCTCTCTCTTTCCTTCCTTCCTTCTCTCTCTTCCTTTTTTTTTTTTTAATATGTAATTTTGTGCATTTATTTTTGGCTATGTTAGGTCTTCATTGCTGCGCGGGCTTTTCTGCAGTTGCGGTGAGCCAGGGCTTTGCTGTAGTGCTCTTGCTTCTCTTGGTGTGGTTGCTGGGCTCTAGAGCCCGGTAGGCGTGTGCACGGGCTTAGTCGCTCCGTGGCACCTGGGATCCTCCCAGACCAGGGATCAAAGCCATGTCTCCTGCATTGGCAGGCAGATTCTTTACCACAGAGCCATCTGGGAAGCCCCCTGTTTTTCTTCCTTTTGTTCTTTCTCATTCTTCCTTCCCCCGGGAATGTCTCCAATTCTGAAAAATTGTGTGTACATCCTCCAGGAATCAGGTGTCTGTGAATATGGTTCTGAATATTTAGTGACCTATTGTTTTTTGCCTTGGTTTTTTGATCATGGTGAGCCTCTCCTAAGTACTTTGTGAATATAAAAGACACCTGGTTCCTGATAGGTTTCATTGTGCATGATGAACATGCTGTGGACATCATCTGTACTTGCTGTGCAGCTCCTTTGTGCAGAAAAGTCTGCACACTCGTAAACTCAGTTATATCTATCACATGTGAAAGGTTTTGCCTGATCCCCTCATGTCCCTTTGCCCTGCTCTTCGTCACAGCTGTGCACTCCAAATGACTTCCTTTATTAGTTAGCACCAGTGGTTTCTTGGGATTTGAAGCATATGGTGTCGAAAAATTTGGCTTTTTTAACAATCTTTTATTAGGCTAATGGATAATGTTTCTATCCATGGCAAAGGTAATAGAAGAGGAGATTTGCTTCTCCCGTGGCTGTTTTTATAAAGAAGGATCATGTAAGTAAAATTAGAATTAAAAATTAGTGCATCAGAGCCATATATGGGTAAGTCAGAT
Source organism: Ovis canadensis (assembly GCF_042477335.2). Taxonomy (NCBI): domain Eukaryota; kingdom Metazoa; phylum Chordata; class Mammalia; order Artiodactyla; family Bovidae; genus Ovis; species Ovis canadensis. The sequence continues at coordinate 53,820,921 of NC_091263.1, read as the reverse complement.
ATGACAGTTCTTAGGTTCTAAGGGGAGCCTGGTGGGCCGCCGTCTACGGGGTCGCGCAGAGTCAGACACAACTGAAGCGACTTAGCAGCAGCAGCAGCAGCAGTGTCATTTCAGGGCTTCCCAGGTATTGCTGGTGATAAAGAACCTGCTTGCCAGTTCAGGAGACATAAGAGATGTGGGTTCCATCCATGGGTCAGAAAGATCCCCTGGAGGAGAGCATGGCAACCCTTTCCAGTATTCTTGGCATGGAGAATCCCACAGACAGAGGAGCCTGGTGGGCTACAATCCATGGGGTCACAAAGAGATACGACTGAGGCAACTTAGCACACACACACTGTCATTTCAGGGCTGAGGATAGTCACTTGGTAGTCTGTTATAAAACAAGGCTGTGAGGACCATAATATAAGCATATTGCAAATCATGGTGGAGATGATTCTTCTGTCTGGAATATTCCTGTTCATCTTTTTAAGACCCAGGTGAATTATCTCCCATCTAAACCTTCCTCTGTGTTCCTATCCATTTCTTCAGGCCTCTCTTCTCCTAATCATACTTGACTATTATTATGTTTTTTATGTTTTTCTCACCCATTTGACTGCAGCATATTCAAAAAGAGACACTTATTTCTGTAATCCCCATGCCTAGGTCAGATCTGGAATAAAATGGATGGTTGATGAATTAGTAAAGAATGAAATCCTTTTATTTTGTTTTCATCCTTCATACATCTGTTATGAATATGTTAGTATTCATTTCTGAAGTTGAGTTTGGGGAGGTGATGGTGGCCAGTGACTGGGGAGTGAGTAAAGGCTCTGGGCTTTTGGATGTTTGTAGTTTCTTGCTTTCAGCTGTTGTTCAGCATCTAAAAGCATGTCTAAAAATCTTGGTAACCTCCCTGTATATTTCCTTCTCTAGGAAGTCCAGCGCTGCACGGCTGATATGAACATCACTGCAGAACATTCCAATCATCCAGATAACAAGCACAAAAACAGATACATCAATATTTTAGCATGTGAGTAATAAACTTTAAACTATCTTCAACAGCAAGGAAATGAAATCTTCCTGCTGGGTATGAGCTGAAATGCAAGCAGTTGAAATCAGGATGCCAAGAGGACATTACACTTGCAAGTTAACCTCTCATTGGCCCGTCTTCTTCAACAATGTGTAAGAAGTGGGGACATCCTCTGCCCCCTTAGTGTTTCATGAAGCTGCCAGATCTTTGTTGTCATAATCAGGCGATCAAAGGAAATGTTCTGAGCTTTACTGTTTTTACATGAAGTAATTTCATATCCAGTGTTGGGAACCAAAGTTTGTCACGTGGCTAGCCTAACATTGTTTTCAACCAGTGAAAGCCAAGCCTTTTAATGCAAATGGGGAAATACTGAGAGCTGAATCAAGGAAGCTGAATTTCAGAGCAGTCTTTCAAAGAGTAGGTAATTGGTTTATTCCAGTCCTTGTGGCCTATGTGTTTAGTCCTGTCCAAAACATTTCCAGGGCCATGAGTACCGTGGAAGTTTAGGAGCAAATAAATAAGAGTTCTTCTTACAGAGCCTCAAGGCTGCTAGGAGGACAGGCCACTTTTCACAGACACTGAGACTTGACTCACTGGCTGAAAATATTCACTTCGATATTAAGGGCAGGAGCACAGATGTTTTTGGTTAACGTACAGTTTCATGTAATAGTGTTTAAAGTTACACACTGCTGTAGACAGATTTTTAATAATACTTTAGTGAGATATGATTTATATAACATACAAAATTCACCCATTTTAAAGATAATTTGATTTTAAATTTAATTTGAGTGGTTTTTTATAGTCAAAGAGTTGTACAACCATCACCACTGTCTAATTTTAGAATATTTTAATCACCTCAACATGAAACCCCTTATCCATGAGCAGTCACTTCTAATTCTTCCTGCTCCCAAGTCCCTAAAAACCACATATTTACTTTCTTTCTCTGTGTATTTGCCTATTCTGAGTATTTCATCTAAATGGAATCATACTATACGTGCCCTTTGTGTCTGGATGCTTCTACTCAGCATGATGTTGTTAAAAGGTACACGTGGCATTGTTTTTATGCCTGAATAATACTTCACAGTATAGATATGCCGTATTTTGTCTATTCATTTCTCATTTGGTGGACATTTGTTTCTACTTTCTGTCATTAATAATGCTGCTATGAACATTTGTGTATAAGGTTTTATATAGACATCTATTTTCAGTTCCCTGGGGGTATATACTTAGGAATAGAATACCTGGGTCATATGGTAACTTTATGTTTAATATTTTGAGGAACTGCCCAACTGTCTACCAAAGTGGCTGCACCATTTTACATTCTCAGCAGCAATATATGCAGGTTCTAAGGTTTCCACATCCTTGCCAACACTTGTTACTTTTTTTTTTCTGATAATAGCCATCATAATGAGCCTAAAGTGGTGTCTGACTGTAGTTTCACGTTTGATTGGCATTTCCCAGTGATTAGTGATGTTGAACATTTTTTTCATGTGTCTATTGTCCACCTTTCTGTCCTTTTTAGAGAAATGTCTATTTAGATCCTTTGCTCATTTTTATATTTGTTTACTCATCTTTCTATGGTTGAATTCTGTATACATTATAGATACAAATATCTTACATATATAATTTGCAAATATTTTCTTACATTCGCTGTGGCATCTTTTCACTTCCTTGATAATGTCCTTTGAGGTACCAACTTTTAAAACTTCGGTGAAACCTGTTTTTTTTTTTTTTTGTTTGCTGTGCTCTTGTTGTCATATGTAATGAACCAATGCCTAATCCAAGATCATAAATATATACCTGTTTGTTTGTTTTTTGTCAGCATCTTCTGGTCTTAGCTCTTACATCTAGGTCTTTGACCCGTTTGCATTAATTTTTGTATACAGTGTGAGGTAGGGGTCCAGCTTCATTCTTCTGTATGTTAATATCCAGTGGTCTCAGCACCATTTTTGAAAAGTTTCTTCTTTCTCCCCATAATGAATTGTCTTAAGCACTCCACAGAAAGTCAGCTGACTGTAAGTGTGAGGGTTTATTTCCATGCTTTCATTTCTTTTCTGCTGATCTGTGTGTCTGTATGTCAGTGCCACACTGTCTTGATAACTGATTGACCGTGGCTTTGTAACAAGTTTTGAAATTAGAAACTGTGAATGCTTCAACTTTGGTCTTCTTTGTCAAGATTCTTTTGGCTATTTTGGATCCTTTGTTTTTCATATGAATTTCAGGATCTCCCTATTACTAGAAAAAGTACAGCTGGAATTTTAATAGAGATTATGTTCATTCTGTAGACTGATACAGGGAACACTGCCATATTAACAGAATTAGGTCTGCCAATTTATGAAGATAGGGCATCTCTGCATTTATGTAGGTCATCTTTTATTTCTTTCAGCAATGTCTTATGATCTGTATGTTACAAGTATTAAGCTTTTGTTAAATATATTTCTAAGTATATTACTCTTTTGCATGGAATTGTTTACTTGGTGTTTTCAGACTGTGGATAGAAATGTGATTGATTTTTATATGCTGACCTTATATCTTACCAACTGGACTGAACTTATTTATTAGTTCTAACAGTTGTTTAACACTTATTTCTTATCTTTTTGGTCATAGCCGTTGTAACAGGTGTGAGATGCACATTTCCCTGAAGATTGGTGGTGGTTGAGCTCCTTTTCATGTGCCCATTGGCCATCTATATATCTGCTTTGGGAACATTTATATTTAGGTCCTCTGCCTGTGTTTTAATTGATTGCTGATTTTGCTAGCTGTTGATTTGTATGAGTTGTTTTTATATTTTGGTTATCAACCCCTTATTATATGATTTATAAGTACTTTCTCCCATTCAGTAAAGCTTCCTTTTTCTTTTGTTGATGCTTTCTTTTGCCGTACAGAAGCTTTTTAGTTTGATGTGGTCCCACATGTTTATTTTTGCTTTTGTTGCTTTTGGTGTCAGAATGAAAAAAAATCACTGCCAAGACCAATGTCAAGGAGCTTTCTTCTCTGTTTTCTCCCAGGAGTTTTATGATTTCAGGCCTTAAATTCAGTTTCAATCCATTTTGACTTAATTTTTATGTATGTTGTAATATAGTAATCTAGTTTCATTCTTGTGCATATGACTGCCCATTTTTCCCAGCCCCACTTATTGAAGAGACTGTCCTTTCCCCATCATGTGTTCTTGGCTTGTTTGTCACAAATAAATTGATTGTATATGTGTGGGTTTATTTCTGGGCTCTCTAATCTGTTTCATTGATATCTGTGTCTGTCTTTATGCAAGTACTTTTCAAATTATTATAGCTTTATAATATAATTTGAAACCAGGGGTGTGATACCTCCAGCCTTGTCCTTCTTTCTCAAGATTGCTTTGGCTGTTTGAGTTCTTTTATGGTTCCATACACATTTTAGGATTGTGCTATCTCTGTGGAAAGTAGCATTGGAATTTTGATAGGGATTGCACTGAATCTGTAGATTGATTTGGGTAATACGGACATGTTAACAATAGTAATTCTTCTAGTCCATCCATGAGCATAGCATATCTTTCCATTTATTCGTGTCTTCAGCTTCTTTTTCAGTGTTTTACAGTTTTCAACATACAGGTCTTTCACCTCCGTAGATAAGTTTATTCCTAGGTATTTTCTTCTTTTGGAGACAATAATAAATGGAACTCTTTTCTCAATTTATCCTTCTGATAATTCATTCTTAGTTTATAGAAATTCAGTAGGTTTCTGTATGTTGACTTTGTATGTTACAACTTTACCAAATTCATTTATTAGTTCTAACAGTTTTTTCATGGAGTCTTTCACAGTTTTCTACATACAATGTCATGTCATCTGCAAATGGTGACAGTTTTACTTCTTCCTTTCAGTTTGGATGTTTTTCATTTCTTTTTCTTGCCTAAATGCTCTGGCTGGGACTTCCAGTACCGTGACAAATAAAAATGGCAAGAATAGACATCCTTGTCTTGTTCCCAATCTTAGAGGGAAAACTTTCAGCTTTTCATCATTGAGTATAATGTTAGCTGTGGATTTGTCTTATATGACCTTAGGGTACAACCTCATGTCATCTGTGAGTGTAGTTTTACTTCTAGAAAAAGTTTTAAAAGAACTAAAAGTCATTTTTTAGTAAGAGTATTTGTTTCAGTTATCTGAGAGAAGGAGAAAAGGAGAACAAGGAAGAAGAGTCAAACTTTTCTCACCAGTCTTTGGATGGATTACTCAGGCAGCGTTTGTTGACCAACTCAGTCAAGGCTCACCTTCCTGAGACTGTGAGGAATTGTCCATCTACAGACCTCATTTCTGATCATAGAAGTCAGGCAGAGATATACACACATATATGCCTTACATATGTCCACATCACTCTCCACCATGGTAACCTCTACTTCTAGTGACCTCACTGCCTTAGCTAAAAGTATGTGGCAAAGAGGAAGTCAGAGCAACTCTGTGTGATGTGCTCAAGGGTCATCATATTTTGCCAGAAAATCACCATTTCTGGTTGGATGTGTTTATACTTTCACAAGTTTACTTGAGGTATAATGTTCACAAATTCAAATTAGGTGTTTTATTTTCGCAGTTCAGAGAGTTAGGTTTTGGTACTATCTCGGCTACCTCGTCAGATTCTGGGCACATAACCCATCACTTTGGTCTTCCCTTATATCAATGCTTTCATATAGCAGAGAATAGCATGGAAGTGTCATGGAACAAGTAGAATTAGTCCATGAATGTGCTGGATACACAATATAGGAAGAGCCTTTTCTCATGGAACCATCACAGCTTTCAAAGCAGACGTGTATGCCACCTCCGGTATTTATCTTTTTTAGCCAGTCTTTTACCTTTTTGATTGACTATGAAGGACGCAGCTTGAGTGTGTGTTCTTATTTGTCAGTCTGTGAAATAACAATATAATGCTACAAAGAGTTTGAATCCAGATGCCTTAAGAGAATATTTTCATGTGGGGCCCCTGTTTAGATTCAGCAGGCAGCCCCTGTTTAGATTCACTGCGTCTGTGCGTTTCTCAGCACAAAAGCAGTTCAGAGTTCAAGAATGTGGAGGGCTTTCCAGAAGTGCATGATGTAGTCTGAGGTCAGTAATGTCCACGCTAATCCACTCATTGGACTTCTTTCGAACTAGCCTTTTATGATCATGATTATAAATAGAAATGTAAATCAGCTTTTGCCCATTCTCTTTCTAGCTAGGGGGAAAAAAAAGTATGACCTCAGCTTTCTTCTGTTTGTTACCTTATAAATACAAACTCCTTCTGTTGGACAACCAGAGGCACATATCAGCACTCACCCTTTGTTCATAGGCAAAGGTTAAGTGGGTCTTGAATCTGATCATGGACTTCAGATGCCTGTATTGAGATTACTTTGAGAAGCAAGCTTCCGTTCTCTCAGTTACTCGGGGTCTTCTGGGGTGGTGGGGAGTCCAGCTGAGTGGCATCTCCTAAAAATTGATGTTCTGGACTTGAGATAATAATCACCTTTTTATATCTGTATCAGTGGAGAGGGGGTGGAACAGAGGTAATCAAAGATCTTGGAAACTTGTTTTAAAATGTAGGATAAGGGAATTTCAGAGGGTTGCATCTTGAATCGTTTTACACGAACTAATAAGGACCACTATTTGCATTTCTTATCAGCACTCACAGCTCAGAGCGTGTGGTAGAAGTGTCCCCGTGATATGGAGAGGGGTCCCAATGCTGAAGCTTTGGTGTTCTAGTGGTTCGTCTGCCAGAAGCTTTTCCAGGGCCCTCTGGGAGATGCCACATTGCCTCTCTGCTTTGTTGTGTGCTTCAGAATGCTGCTAGTTTTTGAATCATACATTTTGTTTTTGCTTTTTTTGCTTTCTTACCCTCTATAGATGATCACAGTAGAGTGAAGTTAAGACCTTTACCAGGAAAAGACTCTAAGCACAGCGACTACATTAACGCAAACTATGTCGATGTAAGTCAGAAATGTTTTCCTAAACTTGTTTCTGATAAATGAAGAGTGCTGCTGAGACGGTTGAATGTGTTTCCGTACTGCACAGAGCTTTCATGAAAAACACAGCCTACTCAGTATGGAAGGCGCTTGAATTATTAACCGGTCTGTGGCACTGCTTTCATCTCACTGTGTGCTGTGTCATCTTTGAAGGGTTACAACAAAGCAAAAGCCTACATCGCCACCCAGGGACCGTTAAAGTCCACGTTTGAAGATTTCTGGAGGATGATTTGGGAACAAAACACTGGAATCATTGTCATGATTACGAACCTTGTGGAAAAAGGAAGAGTAAGAACTTTTACTCATGTACCTGCATTCAAAAAATTACTTGTGGAGTGTCTGCTGTAGGGTAGAAACTTGATAAGGCCAGACGAGTTAGAGAAATGAGAAATGTCTACCATGCCAGGAAAGTGGTCACTTACCAGAGTGGATTCAACATGATGATCAAGGTGAACAGGGTATCTCTAGGTGTTAATCTGTCTTTCTCAAATAGATTAACAATACATTTATAAAAGTCTTTAAAAAAAAGATGAATAAGGTATTAATTAGGAGGATGCTGCAAAATGCGTGGACATATTCTATAGTTCAGATAACTTTTTAAAGAGCTAATGTTTGAGGTGAGATTTAAGCAATGAAAGAGAAGGCAGAAGAGTCACACAAATGTGGAAAGAGAAGGAAGGACATTCTAAGTACAGTGGGAAGAAAGACAAAAGTAGGGACAGTGGAAGAAATGCAGTATATAGTCAAAGAGCTACTAGTAGTTCAAATCCAGGGGAGTAAAGACTGCTTAAACACCTCGACCATCTCTAAGAGAATCTTTTTTTAAGATGGTGAGTCATACTTTAACTTTACTGGATTTTGAACTTACATTGCTGCTAAGTCACTTCAGTCGTGTCTGACTCTGTGCAACCCCATAGACTGCAGCCCACTAGGCTCCTCTGTCCCTGAGATTCTCCAGGCAAGAATACTGGAGTGGGTTGCCATTTCCTCCTCCAATGCATGAAAGTGAAAAGTAAAGTGAAGTCGCTCAGTCGTGTCTGACTCTTAGTGATCCCATGGACTAAGGATCCCACCAGGCTCCTCCATCCAAGGGATTTTCCAGGCAAGAGTACTGGAGTGGGTTGCCATTGCCTTCTCCTTGAACTTACATTAGATACTAATTAATTAATGGAATGGAATAGAATAAGGTTCCAGGCTATAGTCCCTTACTCAGAATCACTACTGCCTCACTTTGTGGAGTCAAAATTGGTGACCAGTTTTTAACACACAGGCTCTCACAGTTAGAAGAGACTTTCCTTTTTTCTCCCCTTCGTGTATTTAGCCGCATATGGTATGGCATATCGGATCTTAGTTCCCCAATGAGGGATCCTACCTGCACCCCTGCATTGCAAGTGCAGAGTTTTAACCACTGGTCCACCAGGGAAGTCCCGCAAGAGACTTTACCTGTGAATGCAGGCCAACCTCCCAAGTGATACTCAGACTTCCTTGGTAACATATCCTACCCACATTCGGTATGGGTCAAATATACAGGGCTTTTCTTAGACCCCCTTTAAAGTACATCATGAGATGCAGGATGGTCACAAATACTAGGCCCAGTCCTCAAATTATCTAGCCCAAACGTGTCCCAAGATTAACCTCTGCAGGGGTTGCAGCTGCCTGCAAGGACTTCAGCCCATTCATTCCTGATTGAGTCAGCCACATGGTGAGAGTACCTGTGTTTCAACAGTGCTATTTGAAACCGCATTACCAACAGTGGCATTGTGGTATCGATTGTAGTTATAGTTACAACTTTTTTTATTTATCTTTTTTTGCAGCGAAAATGTGATCAGTATTGGCCCACAGAGAACAGTGAGGAGTATGGAAACATTATTGTCACCCTGAAGAGCACAAAAGTACATGCCTGCTATACTGTTCGTCGTTTCTCAGTCAGAAATACAAAAGTGAAAAAGGTATTGAAGGGGTTGGGTGGGCTGCCAGGGCGTCTCTTTTTAAACTAGTATGAAAATCACTGTGCTACCAAGGCCAACTCTCATAACCAACTTGTTTTTTTTTTTAAGTATTTTTGAAACGTTTTTTCACAACTCTTTTGATTGACATCAATGTATGGTGTGAAAGATATTGGCAAAGCACATAATAGAATTTAACTGGCCTGACTGAGTTCTTTAATCTCCTCATGAAAGAGGCTTCATTTGGAGTGGGGGGAGGGACAAAAGGTCCTCTGAGGTTTTGGTAGCCAGCAAATATGGCAGCATCTGTTTGGTAATTTAGCTTTTTAAATCTAATTTTCTGACAGCTTTAAAGCATTGTTTCCCAAAGTGTGTCCCAAGGAATACTAGCCCTGCAGTATGCGTGCAAAACTCAAAGTGTGCAAAATGAGTGCTGAATGAGCCTGAATTCCCCCTTAAAAATTTACAAGGAAAACAAGTACCCAGAGTGCCAGGGTTAGGAAACCAATGTAGCTCTGTCGTGTTTCCTAATGTGATTTAACAGTAAAGAACTCTTACCATCCTGAGAATCGCCCTTGTGGAAATGGCACATTCTGGTTTTCTCAGTTTCTCTTGTTGAAAATCCACTGTCCCATTGAGACTCACAGATCACTCTAGCAGTCCTAGGAACTCAGGACAGATGCTCATTAGGACAGTGTGGAGTGTTACTCACTCTCTGGAGGCTTAGGTAGGCAGCTGTTGGTAGCACTGGCTCCTCATTTATTTTTCTAGGCTTGGACATCTTTGGGAATGTGATAAAACTGTCTGCCTCTTGCCCCAGAAGAATTCACGTTTACTCAGGTTTTTGTACACCATTTCAGTGGCTCTGAAGCCCATTCATGGTCCAAGGTTAACAGTCCTTTCCATGTGTAGCTTTCTTCCCAAGAACGGCAAAAGTATTATATATAAAGATTAGTAGCACTGTCTTTATCTATGTTCTCTACACCAGAGCTGTTACTTGGTTCAAGCTAACCAATAACCAGTTTATATTCATGAAGCATAACGTCCATTAGGCATGGAAACACCTCAGGTATTTAAATGTGGCCCACTTACTCTTATTTTAGAAATGGCTTAAGCCAGAGGAGGATGTCAAATAGGAATGTCTGGCGTTTTGCACACTGACAGTAGGAACTGAAAATGAGGAAGGAAAAGGAGAGGTAACTGGAGAAGTAATAATCAAGGACATCCAAGCACAGGGCCAAGCACCCTACAGTGTTCAGTGTCAACAGATTAATGACCCTGAATCACGAAAAACATTTGTAAATTTTACAAGTATTGGTAATAATAATAATAAAGAACACAGCTCAGAAACTGATCTATTTGAAGAAGATTGTCAACCAAAGTGGTTGAAATGTAAAAAGTTCAGCCACTTGAAGGAAAACAACTCTAAAAAATTCATTTTGAAAGGGACAGATAAATTGACTGTTGCCTTGGACTCTGGAGGTTCAGAAGGATCTTCCCCACACTTCCTGGAGGTTGCACAGCACACGCCTTGCAGCCCCTAAAGGATCAGCCTGGACAGTGGAGAAGGAATGGGAGTCCTGGCACACAGTCAGAGGAGCTGGGGCAGGAAGTCAGGAAATGGAAGTTGTTGTTTGTGTAGTTGCTAAGTAGTTGCTAAGTTATGTCTGATTCTTTTTTCAACCCCATGGACTGCAGCCTGCCAGGCTCCTCTGTCCATGGGGTTTCCCAGGCAAGGATACTGGAGCGGGTTGCCATTCCCTTCTCCAGGGGATCTTCCTGACCCAGAGGTAGAACCTCGTGTCTCCTGCACTGGCAGGTGGATTCTTCACTGCTGAGCCATCAGGGAAGCACCTAGGAAATAGAAATCTTGTAGGCAAATTACTGAGCTCTTTGGATAGCAGATCCAGAAAAATGAAATATGAAACATTCATTCTTGGTGCAGAAGGTAACCATATTCTCTTCTATGAAGTATCTGCGCCTTCTCATCCAGCTGGGTCATGTCCTCATTTGTGGCCAGAGAGGATATCAGCAGTTAGGGCGAATGAGAACAGAGGTTGGGATTCCTGCCGTCCTTACAGCATCTTCATCTAGAATGCCCACTGTTGGCTTAAAGACATGCTTTCTTGCCTTTCTCTTAGGGGCAGAAGGGAAACCCCAAGGGGCGGCAGAATGAACGTGTAGTGATCCAGTACCACTACACGCAATGGCCCGACATGGGGGTTCCGGAGTACGCCCTCCCAGTGCTGACCTTCGTGAGGAGGTCCTCGGCAGCCCGCACGCCGGAGATGGGCCCTGTGCTGGTGCACTGCAGGTGAGGACCCACCCAGCTGGGGAGGGCAGGGGCTGCGGGCCTGCCGCTGCCTTGTTTGACAGCGAACTAGAGTCTTCCACCCCAAACTGGGACCACTGAGACTTGTGGAGTTACAGGAGGTCACTATAGTCCTTCTAACGGTAAGAAAGCAGCTGCTGCTTGTGAGGGTGAAACAGAATGAACTCTTAGAGGATGAGTCTCCAGTTTTTATAACACCATCTCATTATTGATAAAATCCAATGTTATTTTGTAAGGCAATTGTTGGTAGCTCCTAATATATAAAAACCTTAAACATAAGTTTAGAACTTCCCACACTAGAAACTTTGAGGGGTTTTTTTTTTTTGGTTTGGTTTTTAATTTTTATTTAAGTATAGTTGCTTTAAAGGGTTTGTTAGTTTTTGCTGTACAGCAAAGTAAATCAGTTATATGTATACATACATCCCTTGTTTTTTGAATTTCCTTTCCATTTAGGTCACCACAGAGCAGAGGAGCTTGTGAGTTTTTGAATATGGCTTTTCTGTAGGGTTTCTCCAAAAATTAGTATTTATTTTCTGGGTGAAAGGCTTTGCGCTTAAAGGTACTATATAAAATACCTTTGTAAAGCACATAAAAAGCCTGTTTTCCCTTCTAAACTACCGTAAACAACCTTAGTAAATAGTAACATTAATGCTCAGTTGTGTCCAGCTCTACGACCCCATACCCTCTGGGCTCCTGTGCCCATGGGGTTTCTCAAGCAAGAATACTAGAGCTGGGTTGCCATTTCCTTCTCCAGGGGAATCTCCCCGACCCAGGGATCGAACCCAGGTCTCTTGTGTCTCCTGCATTGGCAGGCAGATCCTTTACACTGAGCCACCTGGAAATCAACCTCAGCTGGTTGTTTAAAAATGCCTTTACTGTATTTATTTATTTATTGAAGGATAATTGCTTTGCAGAATTTTGTTGTTTTCTGGGAAACCTCAACATGAGTCAGCCATAGGTATACATATATCCCCTCCCTTTTGAACTTCCCTCCCATCTCCCACCCGATCCCACCCCTCTAGGCTGATACAGAGCCCCTGTTCAGGTTTCCTGAGCCATACTGGATTGCTTGGCTTTGGCGTTCAGACAGATGTTGCTGCTTCTGTGATGTATCTTACACGGCTGCACAGCTTCCTTGGCTCTTGTTTGGGGCGGCTCCCCTAATAGATGCCTACAGAGCAGCAGGAGTTGGAGCCTGTCTTCTGTTTAGAGTGCCTCGAGAACTCTCCATTTTTGCTAATCCATTTACAATCACTAAAATAGAAGAGAGTCTACCAGAGAGCTTGTGTATCAGCAGAGTTGTGTCAGACGGGAAACCTTCTAGGGGGGTGGGAGCAGAGATTCTGCCAAAAAGAAGTTTGTTGTTCAATATGGCAGAACTCGGGTCTCCCTAGGATGCTTTGTTTCTCTGAAATGACAGTTAGGATGTGGGATTAAAGAGGCTGGCTTTTCCAGGTGCGCTCTTCCTAGTCCACCTCTGGATTATGAAAGAAAAGTATCCTTTTCAACAGGGACTTTTCCAGTACTGAGCCCACCGGGCTCAAAGCAGAAAGGTGGGCAGAAAGCCCGTATGTTGAAAGGCCAATGGGCTCCCCCACGATCGCTGCGGGAGCAGGAGAGCCAGGTGATGCCTCTGCGGGAGTGGTTCTGGTGTGGGCATGGGGCTGCCAGGAGGGATGCCTTGGGCTCCCTGGCATCATGGACTTAGATCCTTTTGCTTGAGCTACAAGGAAGGCCAAGAAAGCTCGTATGTAGCTTATATATATTTTATTTAAGTATACATAGTCTGTATTTTCATACAAGGAATGAAGTAGTCTTCCCTCCTCATGAAGACTCAAGAGGGAGGAAGGATCCTCTTGTCGTTTGTGGATGCTCTCCATTCATCATAACCTGCGCCAGGTCCCTCGAACAGCAGGGTTATTTCTCAGGGCCGTAGAGATGCAGAGGGTGGTTTCTGCAGTTTGTGCCAGGGCCAAGCAGCAGGGGTGCTCGCTGAGCGTCTGCCTTTCTTCCAGCGCTGGTGTGGGCAGGACAGGCACCTACATCGTCATTGACAGCATGCTGCAACAGATAAAAGACAAAAGCACAGTCAACGTCCTGGGATTCCTGAAGCATATTAGGACTCAGCGCAACTACCTCGTCCAGACTGAGGTGAGGAGAGACTGTGCGGCCCCCATGGGGTCTCCGTGCGCTGGAGCGGAAGGGTGAGGAGCGTCAGCAGACAGGGCTGGGAGGAAGCTACAGGGGTTTGGATGGGAAGGTGTCCTGACGAGGCTATCTGGTTGTTCCCCACTTTTGTGTGGATGTGAAGTGAAGCTGGGACACTGTACCTAGTGCTGTGTATTCGTTGATCTGGGAGTTAAACATTGTCTGGCCTGAGAGGATGGTTGTAAAGCCCTCCAGTGAACATGCATTTCCCCACTGCGTGTTCGGAGCATGGTGTGGCGTACAGAACCGAAGTCAGTGCAGTCCCTGCCCTCAAGCTGCTTCTGGCGCATTAGGAAGTGAGTGCTGAGGGAATCACGGAGAGGTCCCTGCCAGGGGAAGAGCGCCTTGAAGGTAGATTTCCTGCAGGAAACAGGTGGTATCCCGTCACAGCTCACCTCTGTGACCGTCATGTCCTCTGCCTTTTAGGAGCAGTACATTTTCATCCATGATGCCTTGTTGGAAGCCATTCTTGGAAAGGAGACAGAAGTGTCTTCCAGTCAGCTGCACAGTTACGTTAACAGCATCCTCATACCAGGAGTAGGAGGCAAGACGCGACTGGAAAAACAGTTCAAGGTACTGCTTAGAATACATTTCTTTGGGCAAAAAGCAAGGAGGTAAAGAAATGCCTTGAGTTTAGGGCTCCATGTCCTTTTTGCATGAATGTTTAGACTGAGATGGATTACTTTGTGTACTCCTGAGATGTAATACATGGGAAAATCAAGCTGTGACTTGTTTGTAAGTGTCTTGAGTAGAGAGTGCTGTGCTATATTTTCTTCTGTGCAGTTTACAACTTTATTTGAACATAAACACTTGCCCCTGGCCACAATGATGTAATATGTTGTTCGTTGTTCCAATCAAAAAAAAAAAAAATCCCCTGTATTCTTTCTGACCTAATTTATCTTACCCTTATGAAGAACGGCAGTTTGTTGACATTATCTTGAAAGCTGAGCTCTTTGAAAGACTATCCCAGCAGATGATTTAGAAACTAAAAAAGACTTACTAAGCAATACTAGAAAAAAGGTTAATTTTTCCTAAATGGGGTTTTCTTTCTCTTTGATAGGGGCACAAGGTGTGAAGACAGTTAGGGTTATATGGAATTGAGTGAAATAAGGTGAAAAGAGAGACTATAAGAACTATTAAAGTAATTAAGGTCAGAGCAGCTTAGCCATCTCAAAAGTACTGAATGCCTCCTATTTAGCAGTCTCTCATTAGACTTTAAAAATCTGTCTTTTTTGCACATTGTTCTATTTCTCATTTTGTGTCAAGATAAAAAGAATGAGATGAATCGCTGCCGTTTTCATTTTCATGGTAAAACTTTCCATAGACACTGAAACCTTCCTTTGAATCTCAGCTGAAGAAATGAGACTGTCAAGCAAATGATAACAAGTGATATGAAATGAAAAATAGATTAATTTCACCAGGTTCAGTCATAACAACTTTATATTTCCAGGTCTCCTTTTATAATGTCCTACCCACTCTAAAAACCATTAAGTTAATTAATAGTGAGGACATAGTGTCTTATTTTGAATGCTGAAAATGAATTCTTTAATAATTAATATTTCTTATATTTAAAAAATTATTTTTTACTGGGGCATAGCCAGTTAACAATGTTGTGATAGTTTAAGGTGGACAGCAAAGGGACTCAGCCATATACAGACATGTATCCGTTCTCCCCCCAAACTCCCCTCCCATCGAGGCTGCCACATAGCATTGAGCAGAGTTCCCTGTGCTCTACAGCACCTCCTTGTTGGTTATCCATTTTAAATATAGCAGTGTGGAGTACCAGTATTTTTAAAATTCTGCCGTTTGTTCCTGAAACATTTGCTTATACCTTGTTTTAAAAAATTCATCAAAGGAGACCGGGTTGTTTTTTCTTTTACAGGTATAGAACTTACCTAGAAAGAAAACACAAGAAACAGAAACTCAGGCTGCCTCCAGGGCCCTGGACAGTGTAGCCGTAAAGCCGGTAGAGCAGGAGAGCATTCCCATACATTCTAGTAGAGAGTGCATGGGAAAGTCCACATTAATTCAGTAAATCCAAAGAAGTCATTCCGTAAATCCACATTATTCAATAAATATTGCTTACATAGAGCCTGCCGTCAAGAAACCTAAGGCCTAAAAGTAAGTGAAACAAGACGCACTCCACCGAGACAGTTGAGAAAAGTACCACCAGTCAGACACAAAGTGCTCTTAGGGTGCAAAAATGTTCAAAAGTCATCAGTTATCTGATTATTGGCATTTTTGCCAGATCTTCAAGCAGATGCTCTCAGTTGTAGCTTTGTTTTTGTTCTGTTGTCTTTCCAAGCTTTATTGAGATAGAATTCTAAGTTCAGGGGACACAAGGTATGATTTGATGTTTATGTGCATACTGGAAAATGTTTGCCACAGTAAGTTAACACATGCACAGATATAGTCCTTTGAGTGAGGACGAAAATGTTGCTTTTCTTTCAGCTGGTCACACAGTGCAATGCAAAATATGTGGAATGCTTCAGTGCTCAGAAGGAGTGCAACAAAGAAAAGAACCGAAACTCTTCAGTCGTGCCATGTAAGATCTTAACAGCTGTTCGACTTGACTGTGTTTTTCTTTCCTTGAGATTTTGTGTGTTCAGTAAAGAGGCAACCACCACCACGGGGAAAAGTTATGCTTAGGACAAATAGAACAGATGGGAGGGGCAGCTATCAGCACCAGGAAGTTGCTGTGTCTATGGGACAAGAAATCTAGCTTCAAGTTCACCTCGAGATTGAAGAGTGAGGCTATTTCCACCATGTCTTAGCTTAAAACCCTAAAAAGAAAGGTAAAGTCATTGTCACTGTGGCATGTATGCTCTCTTAAAATAGAAAGTCCTGGTTTAATCTGTCCAACTGGAACTACAATTATAAATTATCCTGTCAACTGAGACCAGGACACTTGATAGGTGGTGACCATCGTGTAAGTAACTTGGGACTCAGCAGAGGATATTGTGTGTATGCTGTAGAAACAGACATAGGGAATCAGTGGAGAGATTCTCTTGATTGAAAAAGGCCAAGATTTTCTAAGTGCTTCCTGAACAGAAAGATAGAGATAAGGGGATGCAGAAGAGCAGAGTGCAATATGTTGGTCTAATTATAGGAACATCAAACTGGGGTCAACAGTGACCTCAACTCCTCTTTCGTCTCTAGCTTCTTCGTGACCTGCTGAGAAAGTGTCTCCCACAGTTGCATGCTATTCGCATAATGCCTGCGTCCCTCTGGGCACGTGCAGATGGACGTGTAAAGTTTCCTTTTACATTCAGTCTTAGCTGATAATGCTTTAGCTTGGTTAACAGCATAGGTAAGTCTTACAAAGAAACAGGAGCCAAGGGACTCTGTGGCTCATCAGGTAACTCTGAGAAGGTGCTGTTGATGGTGTGTGGGTAACCAAGGCAAATGTGTTTTTTTTTTTTTTTTGTCATAGCTGAACGTGCTCGAGTGGGTCTTGCACCATTGCCTGGAATGAAAGGAACAGACTACATTAATGCTTCTTATATCATGGTGAGAGTCAACAGTTACTTATACGTAAAGTCGAATACACTAAATGGTGCCAAAGAGCAGACACCACCTATGTGGCTACTCAAATACTTTCTCAATGTGTAATATCAAAATTTGAGAGATTTCTGCATCTGGAAACCTTTAACAAAGAATACCTAATCCATGAGGACACAAAAATACTTAAGAAACAAGCTTGTTAAGGAAGTGATCCTCTTAGTGATTTCACCCGTCTAGTCTTGGAATAAATGTTGAAATGACTGTTAAGTAAAAACAGCAGGGGGAATGAGAAGTGAATAGGACACAGAGAGAAAACTGTCTCTACGTGTTAGCAGAAGTACGTCTAAAAGTTAGCCGAGTGCACTGAAAGCCTCTTTGGATTGTTTCAGTGAGGTTAGCACCATGTGGTCTTATTTCATGAATGTGTTTTGCTACCGTGGAGTTACAATTAGGCACTCATAATCGCTGGTTCTTCATCTTCCTAACTAAAGGGCTATTACAGGAGCAATGAGTTTATTATAACCCAGCACCCTCTGCCGCACACCACCAAGGATTTCTGGAGGATGATTTGGGACCACAATGCACAGATCATTGTCATGCTGCCGGACAACCAGAGCTTGGTGAGTGAGGCACGCCTGCTCTGCATTCACGGGCCTGTGAGGCCGCACGCATTCATGACCTTGCAGTAGGGCTGTAGTGTCTGCACGCGCTGGGGAGGGAATGTAGACTGCTCATTTCATAGGTCTGCTCCAATCCTTGATTTCTGATTCCTAGTGGTAGAACCCCTCAACTCTACTGTACACGGTAGGTGACAGAAGGTTTTGAAAAAAACTTCTGTCTCCAGCCTCACTAGTGTATGAACTGACACTGATCTCTTAGTTGCTACATGTCACTGTTGAAAACCACATGAGCAGTGGTCAACATGTATTGATTATATGACCTTGTTTTTACATGTATTAGCTCATTAAATCATTTCTACAACTTGATGACGTAGGTACTGTCTTCACCTCCTTTAGAAGCTGAGAAAACTGAGGGACCTAGTTTGCCCAGGGGCATATACAAATAATTATGGCCATGATTTGAGTCACTTGTCTTATTTTGTTATTGTCTATGTCCAATCCCACATTACAGAAATGTTTCCCAGCCAAAAAAAAAAAAAATCAGTATCAAAAGTACTAATAATGTATCATCATTTACCCCTCATTCCATAGGCAAGCCAGATCTGTTACAGGGAAGGAGAAAAGGAGAGGCTTTTTTGTTGGAAATTAACGGTGCTTTTTAAAGAGCTTGACTAAGCTACTAATTCTTTCTCCTCCCTTTAGTCCTTCCCTGTTGAGGTCTCCAGACTTCCCAGGTGGATCAGAGGTAAAGAATCCACCTGCCAATGCAGGAGACCTGGGTTGGGAAGATCCCCTGGAGAAGGAAATGGCAACCCACTCCAGTATTCTTGCCTGGGAAATCCCATGCACAGAGGAGCCTGGCGGGCTACAGTCCAGGGGGTCACAAAGAATCAGACACGACTTAGCAACTAAACAACAACTGAGGTCTGTAAGACCCTAGAGGAGAAGGGTGAGCACGTTTATGAAAACAAGTTTAAGTGTTACCGCTGCACTTTGATTGCCTGAAGTTTTCAATCAATTGGGTCTTCGGAAGTTACTATGAGGACATGGAAGCACACAGACTAAAAACAAAAACAAAAATGATCTGCTTCCTTGAGTGTCAAGAGTAGTGAGTTTTTTAATCAGGAAAGAACAGCATGTGATTGAACCCCTAGTCTTGATGACATGCGTTTGACTGTGTGCCCAGTCAGTAGGAACTTCACTTTGTCACTTTCTGCTCCAGCTTCAGAATACCAAGACTGCTTCTGTGTGATAGAATGGCAACAGAGTTGAGAATCTTAAGCTAAAAACTGGAGTGTAAATTTTCAAATTAGCTGGCAATAGGGGTCTATTCTGTTTGGCATATGGAAATTGGAGGCATTTAGGGTTGTTAAAACGTGCATTTGTTGGATGAGTCAGTGTTTTGTTATCCTCACTGAACAGAGGACAGCCACTGAAAGCAGCTCTACCCACAAGCTCATTTGCATGGGCAGGCGCGTGGGAGCCTGGATCCAGTGAGTCTGCTGTGCGGACAGTGAGGCTGCAGGGCCAGGCCTGCCACTTCCTGGTCTCTCTCGGGCCGCGGAGGCGATGCTGGAATCCTGCACGTCTGCGCTCATAGCTCAGAGGTGGAAAGTCAGATGTAGTGTTTCCTAAGGGCTTTCCTGCTGGCTGAGTCGATAAAGAATCTGCCTGCAATCCAGAAGACCTGGGTTCGATCCCTGGGTCAGGAAGATCCCCTGGAGGAGCAAATGGCAACCCACTCCAGTATTCTTGCCTGGAGAATCCCATGGACAGAGGAGCCTGGTGGGCTACAGCCCATGGGGTCGCAAGGAGTCAGACATGATGATGTCTCTGCATTTTTTGTTTGCTTTGTTGTTTATCACTACTGTAACTCTACAAGACCATGATTCTGTAGATGGCCCAAAAGTCACTGTGGCCAAGGCATCTTTGCCTTTTCCATCAGCAAAATATCCATGAGACCAGAGCTCCTACTGAAGTCAGTAGCATTGTTTCTTTGTGTCTGTCAAGTTGAGGCATTATTCCCTAGTTTGCTGTCTTGTGTTCAAAACTATTTTTCTGCCTTTCTTCCACCATTTTGTTAGTTGTTCAGCTGTGGGGTTTGTGACCCTGTGGACTATAGCCCACCAGGCTACTCTGTCCATGGGGTTCTCCAGGCAAGAAGACCTGAGTGGGTTGCCATTACTAACTCCTTTTGGCAATTGGTAGGCCAGTTAGAGAATTTCTAATTCATATTATCATCATAATAGTTATTTGGGGTATATAGTTTTATTATTCCCACTTTTCCAACATGGAAATTAAGGCCTAGTCAGATTATTCAGGGTCATATCCCGTCCTATGCTTAATCTGTGTATTTGGTCAAATTTAGAGGCCTTATTCATCATTATGTCTTTGCTGCTGTTTTAGTTGCTTAGTGGTGTCTGACTTTGTAACCCTATGGACTGTAGCCAGCCAGGCTCCTCTGTGCAGGGGATTTCTCAGGCAAGAACACTGGAGTGGGTTGCCATTCCCTTCTCCAGGGGATCTTCCCAAACCAGGGATCAAACCCACGTTTCCTGCATTGCAAGTGTCTTCTTTACCACTCATCCACCAGGATACCTGTTAAAAGGGTCCTAATTCCATATCCTAGGGCACAGTGTATTAAAATCCAAGACAGTTACAGACTTCTTTTGTATAGACTAAACCCGATTGCTAATCTGTTTCCCCTTATGCTGAGCTTTAAAAATAAAAATGTACTTGGCAATAAGCTATATTGAAACTTGAAAGGGTGATAAGTCTTATTGGACTGTTGGCTCATTTCTAATGCAACAATGTAAGATTAAACAAAACCTTGCTTTGAACATTATTCAGAATTATTTCTGACTTCACTAGTATAGTGTCTAGGCTTTTTCAGGAAAATGCCCATGGAAATCTATATATTACATGCAAACTGTTATTTGCCATTTGAACTGATGAGAAAAAGGAGATGAGGCTCATCATAATGATTGGATTTCTCAGCCTCCAACCTAGGCAACGGTTATCTTTTTCTTAGGCCGTCATAGTTTTCAGGGAAAGAATTCAAGTATCAAGCCTGAATATTGTATTAGTTTCAGATGTACAGCTTAGCGATTCAGTTATTTCTTCTGATTTCTTTTCCATTACAGGTTATTACAAGATATTTGAATATTGCTCTCTGAGCTGTAAATTGTTATTGCTTGTCTATTTTATGTACTGTAGTTTCTGTTACTGAATATTTATGTTTAATCTTAAAATAGATAAACATTTAAAGCTTGCCTGATTCAAGACTGAAAGACCTGAAGTCTTAACATTGACAGTTTAACTTCCCTTTTACAAAGCACCTTATACTTATAGCCAGCATGCTTATTTATGGACCTGTCTGAGCTTTGTAGATGAAAACTGCCTTCCCTCACTGGTATATTAAGAAAAGTACATAAGATAATGTTTACAAAAAGTCTTTTGGAAAATGCTAGTCAACTGTAGAACTCTTAATAACATAATCCATAGAACAACAATTAGCATATCTTAATTGCACTAAGCCACTGTGAAATAATAAAATGGATAGGATAGGAGATCGTATCTTCTTTTTTATTCTCACACTTACCATTACACAGCATTTCTCAGCTAGGGGTTAGACATCCCCTACAGAAGGAGCCTTTTTGGTTGGTAGAGTAACATAGATGAGAGGTGCCAAAACATGGTGATTGTGTTTTACAATAAAATACAATAACCACTGACCTCAGCATGATGCAGTATGGGTATATCAATAATTCTATGAACCCAACTTAAAAGATGATCTGGGAATCATGGGAAATTGCAAACATAAGAAATTGGTAAGAAAATTCAAGAACGAATGGTTGACAGCCCTGCAGAAGAATTTTTTTCTTTTTTTCTTTGGTGCCTGTAGGCTGAAGATGAGTTTGTGTACTGGCCCAGTCGAGAAGAATCCATGAACTGTGAGGCCTTTACCGTCACCCTTATCAGCAAAGACAGACTGTGCCTCTCTAATGAAGAGCAAATTATCATCCATGATTTTATCCTTGAAGCTACACAGGTAACCTCAACCTCAGGTCCTTGGTAACAGCTGTACCTAGGTCCTGGGTGATTCTAAGTCACAATGAAGTAATCTACCACCCTGAGGACAGGCCCAGGCAGGCGTCTTGAGTATGACCTAATTTTAAATGTGCACACTTCCTTTTTTGCTGCCTTCAAGTATTTGCTTTTTCCAGGTGCAAGGATGAAATGTAGCAGTTCCTCGGATTGAGCATGCATACAAATAGGCTTGTTGACCTGATTATAAGAACAATATACTAGAGCTCTATAGTTACTTTGCCATCAGAAATGTAAGCCTTAGAATATAATATGTTGCAGGGGTGATAATATTAAGACTATACATTTAAAAAAATACACATTTTGATGAGTAATTAACTATCTTCCTATGGAGTGGTTAAGAGGGGAGTTATCTTATTTAGTAAATTAAATACTGATGTCCTTTCCCCTTCCTTGTTTTTATTTTTATAGATAAGATAGAATAGGATATAAAGTCTCTTACAGTTTGTTGTCCCTTAAAATGTTTGCCTGAACAGGATTCTGTTTCACTGTGATAACCTCATTTGTTGCTTCCCTGGTGGCCTAGCAGTAAAGAATCTGCCTGCAGGGCAGGAGACACAGATTCAATCACTGGGACAGGAAGCTCCCCTGGAGAAGGAAATGGCAACCCACTCCAGTGTCCTTGCCTGGGAAATCCCATGGACAGAGGAGCAGGACTATAGTTCATGGCATCAGAAAGGATTCGGACACAACTGTAGCAACTACAGTACCACACCACCAACCTCATTTGTTAACTGTCAGGCAGAGACCTCCCTAGTACTTTCCTCCTTAGAGCAGCTTGGGTCTCCTGGCAATCATGGCATTCTTCAGTGGTCTGTACTATGTGCTAGCAAGTCCCAGTTGTTAAGACTGTAGATGGGGTGAAGTGAAGGGTGACCTGTGACTCGTGTCATGCTGGTTGCAGGATGACTATGTCCTCGAAGTCCGACATTTCCAGTGCCCCAAGTGGCCCAACCCGGACGCCCCCATCAGCAGTACTTTTGAGCTCATCAACGTCATCAAGGAAGAGGCCTTGACAAGGGACGGCCCCACCATTGTGCACGATGAGTATGTACCAGGTTTTTTCCATTTTCCTGTTGCACTGTAATAGGAGGAGGGAGGAGGGAGAGACTCACAAGCCCTATCTCTGCGTGCGACAATTCCAGGGTATTTCTAATGTGCACGTCGTGGTTTCTGCTGGGTACATGTGGTTTCTAGTGTGCACTGGTGTAAAATGTTGTGCATTTTAGTTTGTCAGAGGCTTCAGGTTCTGCTATAGGGTTCGTCTTTCTAGATAGTACTGTGTATTAGCCTACCGCAATATATCTGCATGCTTTCCTAGGTTTTCTGTTTCAGTAATGCAGACTAGACAGTAATGTACATGTTTACATTTATATTAATTTACATGTCATAGTTTATATTATCTTTAAACCCTTACACTGAATTTCAACAAACACTAGGTAGAAAACCTTTTAAAATATGTTTAGTTGATTAGTAATCATAAAGTTAACTCTTAATAATATTTATAGTTTACACTGTGTTTTGAAGTTTACCGTCTCTGGTGGTTTAAAGGTAAAGCATGATTTGCTTCTAGCTCAAAGCTGCTAGGTGTCTGAGTGGAGTTCAGACCCCGCACACTCTCACTTTAATGAGAGGGACAGGGTCCTAGATATGCCTAATGGTGTGTGAATATCTGGAGTCAGACTTCATAGCTGGGACTTGACCTGCCAGACAGTGGCAGACGGTTTCAAATCTCACAAGCCTCTAGCCCAGGTTCCACGGTAGGTAGCTTCCTTAGTCAGCACGTTGTTAGGCATTTACTATTAAATTACCACCCCTCTGCTAGAGTAGATATTAATACATTTCACAGTGAAGCTTATAAAATAAGCCTTTGCTTTGACCTGTTGCTGTCAGAGGAAATGAGACTTCTGGCGGAGGTCAGTACTGTCACCAGTTTGAAGCAAGCCACATGACTGGCTCCTTCCAAGGAGTCTGATGGTCTTTTTAAAATAGTGACTATTTCAGAATGTTAGCCTGCCTCTTAATTAGATTAAGAAGAACTAAGAGGCTACAGTCTATGGTGTCCCAAGAGTTGGACACAAGTTAGCAACTAAACCACCACCAGTAAGTAAGATCCCTGGAAATGTGACAACCAGCAGTATTGTTTAAATGACACAGACAGCTTCAGAATAACTAGATACTTGCTCCTAGTCTAAGCAACTGTAGGATATGCAGTGATAGCAGAAAGTGAGGACTGCTTCTAGAGTCTCCCTCCTCCCCACTAATCTGGGTTAGCTTTTCAAATACCTTCTGGATTTTACCAGCTTTTAGCAATTCAGACCAAATTCTGATGTTGCTGCCCGGTTTTGTTTTGGATTTTGCAGTACTAGTAGTACTCCAAGGATCTGCCCTTAACTCAGGAATGCAGCTGATCTTATATTAGAGAACGGAGAAAGGGAGGGAAAAAGTACAATTTTAACAGAACTGTTTGATTCATTCATCTATATACAGCTTTGGGGTGGATTGTCTTATGTAGAGATTTTCATTTTACACTACATGCTGCATATGTTACCTCTGGACTTAATCAGATACAGCTTGTTCTTAGGTCTAAATAAGAAAAGAGCAAGTTAATCCTGCACGAGTGCATCTTCACATGTTACGTAGGTGAGCTGGATGAAAAGTCCCCAACGATCAAGTGTTCATTCATTTACCCACCGTCTTTAAGAGAGAAGTGAGTGCATTAAAGTTATTTTTCTACATTACTTGAGCAAATTTGAAGTTTTTAAGTAGTTGCTAGCTCTCGTACAGCACTCTGAATGCCAGTTACCTTTCAGTTTCCATCTTACCTTTTGCACCTCTAAATATCCCTTCCTGCTAGCCTACAGACACCTCAAGTCCAGTATCTGTAGGTCCAAACTCAGCCTCCCGTCCTGCTCCCATCCACTTAGTCGTACAAACCAGAAAGACATCAAAGTCCTTTGTGCCTCCTCACCTCCATGTATCATCGGCCCCCAGAGCTCGCAGATGCTCCGCAGGCTTTCAGTACACTTTCCAGATCCTTCTGCAGCCTGGTTGAAGTCTACTCTGCCCCAGCTATCATCCCAGTCCTCCTGTCTTCTCATTCAACACACACCTCCAAAAGGCACTCTCTTTGAAACTGTCTCTAATTCATCCCAGAGGTGACCATTCACAGACAACACATCTTTACCAGTGCCATTCCTGTTTATGAGATCCGCTTCTCAGGGCTTGTTTACATGACTGTCAGCCCCACACTGCAGAGACCAGCAGTGTGAACTCATTTGTCCCATTCTCCATAGAGTGAAATCGCATGCCTGACACACAGTGGGTAGTAGATAAATACTGATATGAGTTGGTACCGTGTTTCAAGTTAGGATGACTTACCCATTATTCAGGATATGTGCTTATATATGAACTTTGCCCGGAGAGCCTTGTTTTTGTTTTGGTTATTGTTATTTTACCTGCTTACATTTATCTGTGGACTATAAAGCCAATTTACAAAGTTTTTAAAGCCCTGTCAAAAAATAGGTGGGGGGAGGCTTGGAAAGGCCTGGGTGCTTTCCACTGACCAAGAGTCAAACTTCTAGTGCACGACCTCTGTGCTGTCTGCCTGGTCCTCACAGCTGTGTGCCAGGTGAGTGGAGTTTCTAGATAAAACGATCTCTAAGGGTAAAACTTCCTCAACGAAAAGTACACTCATTCAGTTTGAGCACAGGCATAGGTTAAAGGCAAACCACTTTGTTCTCAGCTTCCTATGTTCGTCTGCTCAAGACAGTCCTATCCAGAGGCTGATCTGCATCATTACTGTCAAATGGCAAACACAGAGCCTATTTTCCTCAGAAGAGTGTGGAACACAGTCATGGTTCTTACACCGTTTTATGAGACAGTAGTAGCTTAGACCTTCACTTACAGAACCAAAAGGCTGGTTTCTTGTGTGAATCTACCACCCTGTTGCATGCCAGAGTGGGCTGATTTCATTCAGCAGTTCTCAGAGTGGGATCTGAGGGTCCCCGATTGGGAAGGGCAGCGGGATGGTCTCTTGGATCACCTTCTAGGTAATCCAGGCAGACACAACAGTTTTCAGAATAATACAAAGATACTGGTAGCCTTGTTCACTCTTATTCTGTCTTGAGTGTACAGAGGAGTTTCTCAGAGTGACCTGACCCAGGTGACATCCCCACTCTGACAGCGAAGGGAATGTGTGCTTGCATGGTGGTGTGTTTCAATGTTTTCTCAGCTCTAATGTCTGATACAGTAAAGACTGATAGCTAACAGCCAAATAAGAAAAAGCTCTTTTAGGGGGTTTTCAATAATTGTTAATTTTGACCTGAGATGGTCTATAGCAAATGCTTCTGAAATATATGGACTGCTTTCTGAACCACCTGTTGTAAAGACACCCCCCTCAAGTTAGAACTAATTGAGTCCTTCTTTTAATCCTCAAAATCACCCCATGAGGGGAGTAATTTTAGGATCCGCTCTTCCTGTGTGAGGAAATGAGGGCTGCAAAGGTAAGTCCTAGGGCCTGTGTGCACATGTATCTGGTTAGCAAGGATCAGAGCCAGCACCAGCTACTAATGTGCATAGGACCCCCTTGCTCAAAAATTATTACCAGTAAAGCATTTCCAGTTAAAGAAACAATCCTGTTTACCATCAAATCAAAAAGAATAAAATGCCTAGGAATAAACCTACCTAAGGAGGCAAATTTAAGTGACTAGATGTGATAGAGTGCCTGATGAACTATGGAATGAGGTTTGTGACATTGTATAGGAGACAGGGATCAAGACCATCCCCATGGAAATGAAATGCAAAAAAGCAAAATGGCTGTCTGGGGAAGACTTACAAACAGCTGTGAAAAGACGAGAAGCGAAAAGCAGAGGACAAAAGGAAAGATATACCCATTTGAATGCAGAGTTCCAAAGAATAGCAAGGAGAGATAAGAAAGCCTTCCTCAGCGATCAGTACAAGGAAATAGAGGAAAACAACAGAATGTGGAAGACTGGAGATCTCTTCAAGAAAGTTAGAGATACCAAGGGAACATTTCATGCAAACATGGGCTCAATAAAAGCCAGAAATGGTATGGACCTAATGGAAGCAGAAGATATTAAGAAGAGGTGGCAAGAATACACAGAAGAACTGTACAGAAAAGATCTTCATGACCAAGATAATCACAATGGTGTTATCACTCATCTAGAGCCAGACATCCTGGAATGTGAAGTCAAGTGGGCCTTAGAAAGCATCACTACGAACAAAGCCAGTGGAGGTGATGGAATTCCAGTTGAGCTGTTTCAAATCCTGAAAGATGATGCTTGAAAGTGCTGCACTCAATATGCCTGCAAATTTGGAAAACTCAGCCGTGGCCACAGGACTGGAAAAGGTCAGTTTTCATTCCAATCCCAAAGAAAGGCAATGCCAAAGGATGTTCAAACTACCGCACAACTGCACTCATCTCTCACACCAGTAAAGTAATGCTCAAAATTCTCCAAGCCAGACTTCAGCAGCAATACCTGAACCGTGAACTTCCAGATGTTCAAGCTGGTTTTAGAAAACACAGAGGAACCAGAGATCAAATTGCCAAAATCCGCTGGATCATTGAAAAAGCAAGAGAGTTCCAGAAAAACATCTATTTCTGCTTTATTGACTATGCCAAAGCCTTCGACTGTGTGGATCACAATAAACTTGGAAAAGTCTGAAAGAGATGGGAATACCAGACCACCTGACCTGCCTCTTGAGAAACCTATATGTAGGTCAGGAAGCAACAATTAGAACTGGACGTGGAACAACAGACTGGTTCCAAATAGGAAAAGGAGTACATCAAGGCTGTATATTGTCACCCTGCTTATGTAACTTATATGCAGAGTACATCCTGAGAAACGCTGGGCTGGAGGAAGCACAAGCTGGAATCAAGATTGCCAGGAGAAATATCAATAACCTCAGATATGCAGATGACACTACCCTTATGGCAGAAAGTGAAGAGGTACTAAAAAGCCTCTTGATGAAAGTGAAAGAGGAGAGTGAAAAAGTTGGCTTAAAGCTCAACATTCAGAAAACGAAGATCATGGCATCTGGTCCCATCACTTCATGGGAAATAGATAGGGAAACAGTGTCAGACTTTATTTTTTTGGGCTCCAAAATCACTGCAGATGGTGACTGTAGCCATGAAATTAAAAGACACTTACTCCTTGGGGTAGCTCAGAGGATAAACATCTACTTGCATTGCGGGAGACCTGGGTTCAATCCCGGGGTCGGGAAGATCCCCTGGAGAAGGAAATGGCAACCCACTCCAGTATTCTTGCCTGGAAAATCTCATGGATGGAGGAGCCTGGTAGGCTCCAGTCCATGGGGTCACAGAGAGTCAGACACGACTGAGCAACTTCACTTTCACTCACTCCTTGGAAGGAAAGTTATGACCAACCTACATAGCATATTGAAAAGCAGAGACATTACTTTGCCAACAAACGTCCGTCTAGTCAAGGCTATGGTTTTTCCAGTGGTCATGTATGGGTGTGAGAGTTGGACCGCGAAGAAAGCTGAGTGCCGAAGAATTGATGCTTTTGAACTGTAGCATTGGAGAATACTCTTGAGAGTCCCTTGGACTGCAAGTAGGTCTAACCAGTCCATCCTAAGGGAGATCAGTCCTGGGTGTTCATTGGAAGGACTGATGCTAAAGCTGAAGCTCCAATACTTTGGACACCTCGTGGAGAGTTGACTCATTGGAAAAGACTCTGATGCTGGGAGGGATTGGGGGCAGGAGGAGAAGGGGACGACAGAGGATGAGATGGCTGGATGGCATCACTGACTCGATGGATGTGAGTCTGAGTGAACTCCGGGAGTTGGTGATGGACAGGGAGGCCTGGCGTGCTGCGATTCATGGGGTCGCTAAGAGTCAGACACGACTGAGCAACTGAACTGAAGGAGGCAAAAGGCCTGCACTCTGAAAACTGTTAAGAAAGAACTTAAAGACAACAGCAACAGATGGAGAGGGATAACAATATCAATGCTTCCAATCCAAGAACATGTTAAAATATACCACCCAGGTTAATCTACAGATTCGGTGACTCCCTATCAGATTACTAATGGCATTTTCATAGAACTAGAACAAGAGATTTTTTAATTTGTATGGAAACACAGAAGATTCCAAATAACCAAAGCAAGCCTGAGAAAGAAAAAAAGCTGGAGGAATCAGGCTTCCTGACTTCAGACTATACTACAAGCTACAGAAATGTAGACCAATGGAACAGGATACGAAGTCCAGAAATAAACCCATGCATTTAAGGTCAATTAACCTACAACAAAGGAGGCAAGAATATACAATGGAGCAAAAACAGTCTCTTCACTAAGTGGTGCTGGGAAAACTGGACACCTACATTTAAAAGAATGAAATCAGAACATTCTCTAACACCATACACACAGACATCACCAAATGGTCAGTACCAAAATCAGACTGATTATATTCTTTGCAGCGAAAGATGGAGAAACTCTATACAGTCAGCAAAAACAAGACCGGGAACTGACTGTGGCTCAGATCATGAACTGCTTATTGCCAAATTCAGACTCAAATTGAAGAACATAGGGAAAACCACTAGGCCATTCAGGTCTGACCTAAATCAAATCTCTTAAGATTAGACATTGAAAAAGTGAAAGTTGCTCAGTCATGTCGAACTTCGCAACTCCATGAACTGTACAGTCCGTGGAATTTTCCAGGCCAGAATACTGGAGTGGGTAGCCTATGCCTTCTCCAGGGGATCTTCCTGACCCAGGGATCAAACTCGGGGCTCCTGCTTTGCAGGTGGATTCTTTACAGGTGAGCTACCAGGGAAACCCATTGATTATACAGTGGAAGTGACAAATAGAATCAAGGGATTAGATCTGACAGATTGCCAGAAGAACCATGGACAGAGGTTCGTAACATTGTACAGGAGGTAGTGATCAAAACCTTTCCCAAGAAAAAGAAATGCAAAAAGGCAAAATGGTTGTCTGAGGAGGTTTACAAATAGCTGAGAAAAGAAACAGTCATGTGTAAATGTGAGAGCTGGACCATAAAGAAGGCTGAGCGCCGAAGTAGTGATGCTTTTGAACTGTGGTTTTGGAGTAGATTCTCGAGAGTCCCTTTCACGACAAGATCAAACCAGTCAATCCTAAAGGTAATCAACCCTGAATATTCTTTGGAAGGACTGATGCTGAAGCTCCAATACTTTGGCCACCTGATGCAAAGAGCCAACTCATTTGAAAAGACCCTGGTGCTGAGAACGATTGAAGGCAGGAGAAGGAGGGAACGACAGAGGACGAGGTGGTTGGATGGCATCACCAACTCGATGGACACGAGTCTGAACAAACTCTGGGAGACAGTGAAGGACAGGGAAGCCTGGCTGCTCCAGCCCATGGGTCACAAAGAGTCGGACATGACTGAGCAGCTGAACAACAGCTAACACCATACACAAAAATAACTCTGAACAAATTAAAAACCTAAAGGCAAGACCAGACTCTGTGAAGTTCTTAGAAGAAAACATAGAACAACACTCATAGAACAACAGTGACGTAAGTCACAGCAGTATCTGTTTTGATCCATCTCCTATATAATGGAAATAAGAAACACATGAGACCTAATTAAACTCAAAAGCTTTTCCACGAACAAAGGAAACCACAGACAACAAAAAGACAGCCCCCAGAATGGGAGAAAATACTTGCCA
Organism: Ovis canadensis; assembly: GCF_042477335.2. NCBI lineage: Eukaryota > Metazoa > Chordata > Mammalia > Artiodactyla > Bovidae > Ovis > Ovis canadensis. The sequence goes on along the minus strand of NC_091263.1, from coordinate 53,790,552 downwards.
ACTCTGTAACCAGCTAGGAATTAGTCTTCAAAATATACACACAGCTCATGCAGCTCAACATCCTAAAACAAACAACCCAGACAAAAAGTGGGAGAAGACCTAAATAGACATTTCTCAAAGGAGACATACAGATGACCAGCAGATACATGAAAAGATGCTCAGCACCGCTCATTATTAGAGAAATGCAAATCAAAGGCACAGTTAGGCAGATCTCACACCAGTCAGAATAACTTGCCTTTATTTTCTCATCCACTTCTAAAAGTCTTACAGGCTTGAGTTGCCATTATTCCAGGATTAATGTATATTCAAGCTTTAACTCTGTTTTCCTTCCTGCCGTAATGATTTTGAAAGGAAGCTTCACTTCCTTCATAGTGACACGGTTTTTACCCCTGCATTGCCATCTCAGTTATGATTTTTAAAACATCGCACAAGCAAAACAACAATAATGGTAATTATACGAAGTAGTTGCTTTCAGCAATAATTATATGAAGTAGTAAAAAGTGTAATTAAGTGGCAAAAGGCCATAGGTATTATACATACTGATGATAGAAGGAACCCCAGTGTCTCTTCAAATGAATATAGACAGAGCCACTTAAAAATATTACTGTGTATTGGGAAATTGCTTTCAATTGTTTGAAGCATTGACAGAGGAAGATGAGAATACATTGTAACAGCTAAGGGTTAAAGCACTGTTACTCTCAAGGGGGCCCTTTAAGAAAGTGGCAAACTACCAAACCAGTGAATTTATATACTATTCTTGTATTAGCTAAGTTATAAATTACCTGTGTCGCTTTTCCACCAAGTCTCTGTAATGCGAAGTGCAAATGCATGAGACTTGACAAACCTCCTCTAATCCTGCTGAATTCCTAAACTTCTAAAAGAGAATGGCCTTTTTCAGTCTTTCAAGACTGATACTTCAAAGTATCTGTGCATTTGATTTGATTTGACCTAGTTTCTAGTCATGTTTAAAGTCTTATTTTGTAGGACTTTCCTTTTATTTAGATACTTATTTAAGAGTGGCTAAGTATTAAGGAAAGACAACCCAGGCAAAGGGCAGAGTAATCCCACATGGAGCGCGCACTGCATAATAAAGCACGTACTACCTGACTTTCCTAACTAATGGCTGAGGTTAGCTCGAAAGGGAGAAGGAGAAAAGATCCTAACAGTTTCACTAGAACAAATTAAGCAGAGATTAAAAGGTTAAACGTTGAAAAACATTAATACAAATGATTGGGGTGGAGGAGGTGGGAAATCCTAGCTATGCTACACTGAGAAGGTAAACTCTTCAGATTCTAAAATGAACTGAAAGACAACATAATGAACAAGAAAAAATAATACAGTGAATCAGAGTTAAAAGAGCAGTCATCATTCTAAAGATATAATGAAATGAATCAGAAACACTGATTATGAAATTGGAACAAATTAGAGGCTAATAAATGGAAAGGATAGGAGACAGGCTAGTAGTAGAATGGACAAAACTGCAATTAGACTCAGATATGGAAGTCAGATACAGAAGTTCTGACATCGATCTAAGGGATGATCTATGGAGAGAGAGATGAACGAGGAAGAAGAAAAGCTGAAAAAAAATCATGGCCTGAAGATTCTGTAATAACTGAATAAAGGGATGAGATATTAAAATGAATTATCAGGATACAAGGATACAAAGAATAGTAACATTCAGAGAAAAGATCTGAAAACCACAGTTAACAAGGCTGGTCCAGTAGTGGCCTATAACGGCATGTGCCCCCATCAACAGAGGAATGGATAAAGTGGGACACATCCACAGTGGAATACTACGCCTGCATTGAAAAGAGTGAAACAGAAGGGGCAGCTCTGGCGCCGCCGGAAGGTAATGTAGCGGTCCTAGAGTTGGAAGGAGCAGCGGACTTGGTGCAGCGCGTCCAGGGGTAACCTGGTGTCTGGGAGAGAGTCACCTGCGGCCTTGTGTTTCGGAGACGGAGGCTCTGGGTTGGACAGGCGTCTCTCTGAGGTGAAAAAGTCTCAGGCCTGTTCCCGGACGAGGCCTCCCTCACCCCCGCACCAGCCTCTTTGGGGTCAGACAACTCGACTCAGCCCACACCCTGCCTGCCCGTCGTCACCCCCGAAACCGGGGTTCTCACCTCAGGATGACTTCTAGACCGGAGATAGTAGAAGTGCTAGGAGAGGAACCAGTGGCATCTAAGACTCATGATCATCAACTGGAATCAGATCCCAACTCTGTGGAAGTGTGTAATAAATCGTCCACCTCCCAGAAGATGACTGAACGTGTTTCAAAGGACCGAATCCACCTTGGCCGTAGCCCCCGAAAAGGGGAAAGTGGTGATCTCAGCCACCAGGAAGAACTTGAATCCAGGTCCCTTCATTTGTCCCCAGAGCAGTCTGCTTGTCATCAAGACAGGAGGCAGTCCTGGCGGCGAGCAAGTAAGAAGGACACAAACCGGCGGAAGTCACTGCCTCCCTTTCATCAGGGCATCACAGAGCTCTGCAGATCCATCAGTGTCGACCTAACAGAAAGCAAACGGCTGAGCTCTCTCCTCCTTTCCAGTTTCCAGTTCTCTGTTCAGAAACTTGAGCCTTTCCTAAGGGGAACTGAGGGCTTCAATCTTGAAAGTTTCAGAGCCAAAGTGTCTTCCCTTTCTGAAGAGTTGAAACATTTTGCAGACAGATTGGAAAGTAATGGAACACTACAAAAATGTTTTGAAGATTCAGAAGGAAGAGTATCAGATTTGGCTCTGGAAACATCAGTGGCTGAGATGAAGGAATATATAACAAAGTTTTCTTTAGAACGTCAGAGTTGGGATCAGCTCTTGCTGCGCTACCAGGAAGAGGCTGAAGAGATCCTATCAAGAGGATCAGCTGAAACCAAAAATACTGAAGTTGAAGTGGAACCTAGAATGTATGTCGGGTCTTCCCAGAGTGAAGTCCTTAATACAAAACCTGACTACCAGAAGATACTGCAGAACCAGACCAAAGTCTTTGTATGGAGTTGGTGATAGACGAACTGCAAGGATCCGTGAAGCAGCTGCATGCCTTTATGGCCAAAAGTACCCAGTGCCTCCGGGAGGTGTCAGTACAGCTCGGGAAGAGAAGCACTCAACAGTTAGATCCTTCACCAGCTGGAAAACTGCTCAAGCTTCAGTTACAGAAACAACCTAGCAGATATTGCTCTAAATCTTGTCAGTGACCTAATGCAGCTTTCCTGCCACAAGGTGCTCTAGAGGAGAGAAACCGGAAGAGTGCCCCAGTGCACAGCAGGCGGAGCTGTGACATCTGCCTTGTTGCCTTTGAAGATAACTGGCTGACTGTACAGCACTCTGATTTTTTTTCTTAAAATGGAATTTATGCATTTGAAAGAATGTCATATACAAGCTTTTTCCAAGAACAAGCAAAATGCTTGAGACTTTGCTTTGGAATGACGTTCAGAACTAGTAGCCCATTCTTTGAAATATCCTTTGTGATCAGAAATCTCCCTACTCTGAAGATGTTTTTGAGGTTTTGAAACAACCGAAAGTCATTCAGGACCAAATCCAGTAAGCATTTTAGAGGTCATTCTGGTTGTAAACAGAATGAGACTGATCTTCTGCTGTGACTTTGAGGGTGATGTTAGGTAGAGGAGTTGTGAGCATTGTTTGCATTGTATGGATACATGTATCTCCTTACAAGATTCCCAAATTGAAGGTAATAACACTCATTCTTTATATCCTGATGTCTGTAATGTGTTTTAGCTTTTTTAGGGGGGCGTGCTACACCATGTGGCATGCAAGATCTTAGTTCCCCAACCAGGGATCAGGAAGGGGTTAAGTGTTTCTTTTTCATTGTTCTCCATATTTGTTAATGATTTGCATTATAAGATTGCATGTTCTTAAAAGCTTTCCCTTATCCTCATGTATGGAAAAAATGAAAAGGCAGGGAAGGCTTAGCAGAAAATAGGATTCTTTGTCAGGACCCAGAAGTGAACAGTAGCGTGAAGTTACACCTCAGTGTTAACAGCCAATAAAACACCAACTAATTTATAAAAAAAAAAAAAAAAAGAAAAGAGTGAAACAGTGTCATTGCAGCAAGATGGATGGACCTAGAGAACATCATACTAAGTGAAGTAAGTCAGAGAAAGACAGATACCATATGGCATCACTTATCTGTGGGATTTAAAATACGGCGCAGATGCACCTACCTGCAAAGCAGAAGCAGACTCACACATACAGAGGTCAGACGTGTGCCCGCGAAGCGGGAGAAGGGGCGTGGGGGGGGGTAGATGGGGAGCTTGGGGTCTGTGGATGCAACCTATTATACAGAGGACAGATAAACAACATGGTCCTATTGTATATTCCAAAGGGGACTTTCTGGGATAAACTCTCATCGAAAAGAGTAGAAAAAACAGAGTGTATACATGTGTTGAACGGAGTCACGCTGCTATACAGCAGAGATTGTCACATTATAAGTCAACTATATTTCTAAAGTTCTATTTTTTTTATGTAAACATTTCTGAATTAAGTACGTAAATGTTGAAGTCTGTACCCAAGAGAAGGACATTCCAAGTATAGGGGCGAGAAAGACAAAAGCAGGGACAGTGGAAGAAATGCCGCATATAGTCGAGGAGCTACTAGTAGTTCAGACTAGGGGGAGTAAAGACTGCTTAAACACCTCAACCATCACTGAGAATCTCTTCAGATGATGAGTCACATTTAAACTTCATTGGATTTTGAACTTACAGTAGTTGTCACTTTAAGCTGGAATAAGCATCCAGGCTACGGTCCATTACTCAGACTCAGTACTGCCCAACGTTGACCATGGAGTCAAATTGATGACCAATTTTTAACACAGAGGCTCTGATAGTTACTTTCAAAACCTAACAGGATACACACTCAAAGGGGGAAAAAATGTATGTATCTATATATTCATATATAGATCCATATATTAGAGAAAATATTAAAAAAAGAACAACTAAGCTTTCAACTGGAGAACCCAGAAAAAGAACTAAATAAATCCACAAAATGTACTAAGAAGAGCAAATAGTAATGAAATGGAGGCAAGGATGAAAGTGAAAGTGAAGTCATGTCCAACTCTCTGCAGCCCCATGGACTGTAGCCCACCAGACTTCTCCATCCATGGAATTTTCCAGGCAAGAGTACTGGAGTGGGTTGCCATTTCCTTCTCCAGGGGATCTTCCTGACCTAGGGATAGAACCTGGGTCTCCCACAATGCAGGCAGATGCTTTACCATCTGAGCCACCCGGGAAGCAGATCAACTTTATTGCTTAAATTTTATTAACAAGAGATACAACTCTGGAAAATGGTGAAAAAAGCAGAGAAGGCATAATTTACCATGGGGGAAGGAAAAAAAGTCTCCCACTTAACCTGCAGTCCTCAAATGTTTTAAAAATTGTTAATTGTGATAAGATGATGTTTATTTTTAAAGTCCTTATCTTTTGGAATTTTACACTGATTTATTAATGGATGAAAAATCTGGGGTTTGCTTCAAAACACGTGTGGCGGAAATAGGCACGAAACGCGAGCAGCTGCAAGCTGATGATTGTTGTAGTTTAGTGACAGAGCCATGAGGGTTACTATACTTTGTATTTTGCTAACAGGTTAAAAATCGTATAAATGTTTTAAAAGAAATGAAATAAACATTTTAAACTATTTATAGTGCTATACCAATAAATTGTTAAGCCTACCTAATCATAATAAACGATACTTAGGGAACATATGGTACTTACCAGTCTCTGATCTGAGCCCCCAATGTGTATCAGCCGCAGCAAAAAAAATCTCGTCTCCCAAGCTATGACCCCAGTTACTTACCTGGATGTACATTGTTTATTCAACCTCAAAATGGGGATGTTAATAGTACCTGGATTTTTCTGAGGATTAAAATCATTGGCACATGTAAAATACTTACAAGCCTGGTATTTACAGTTTTCAACCTGTCTAGGCCTACTGCGTTTTGACCAGGCTACACTTGTAGCACACAGAGAAAACATGTAATGTCACCTTGATTAAGAAAACAGACAAAGCTAACACCAGAATGGAAGGGAACAGTGTAAGCCATTGTTACTTACTTGAATACGGGTACAAAGATCTGAAGAAAATGCTGTCGAATAAAACCCAGTGTGTTATATTGAAAGAATTACATACATCATTTCAAAAGATTTCTCCCAGAAATACAGAGCTAGTTAAATGGTACCAAAAAACTATTCTCAGTGAGTTCAGGACTTTAGGAACTTTTTTTATAGATGTTTGAAAACATACAATAAAATGACACGCATTCATTATCCCCATCCCCAAAAGAAAACACTCTTAAGCAAACTTAAAGTCAAAAGCATTCTCTTTAACTTGTTAAATGTTATTTCTCAGATGCCTATAGAAATACTTTTATTTAATATTAAGAAAGTAGATGCTTTACCATAACACAATATGGTAATTCTTTACAGTGTCAAAATGGAAGACTATTGATATCCTATCCAATGCAGTAAAAGCAAAAGATGTAAGAGGTATAAAAGAAAGACATAATTGGCGTTATTGGTGGATGATGGTATAGCCAACTAACCTAGAGAATCCACAGATTGTTAGAACTTAAAAAAAGTTCTAGAATCTACAGATTATTAGAACTTAAAAAAATGTTCTACGTGGCTGAATACAAGTTCACCATGTGAAAAATCAATAACTTCCCTATATATAGCCACTGAAGAGAGGCCATTCTTTGGAATAACAGAAACTACCTAGGAATCACCCTAAAATGACATTGGGGAAGACTATACAGAAAACTGGACTTTCCTGGTGGCTCAGTGGTAAAGAACCTGCCTGCCAGTGTAGGCAACACCAGAGACGGGGGTTTGATCGCTGGGTCAGAAAGATCCCCTGAAGAAGGAAATGGCAGTATTCTTGCCTGGAGAATCCCACGGATGGAAGAGCCTGGTCAACTATAATCCATGGAGTCCCAAAAGAGTCAGACACGACTTAGCAACTAAACAACAATATGCAGAAAACTGTAAAATCTAATTGAAAACTATAAAAGACCTGAGCAAATGGAAAGAAAGATATCTTCATGAACAGAAAAGCTCAAAAAGAGGTTTATTTCCTCAGATCTACTTGAGATATTCAGTGCAGCCTAACCAAAATCCCAACAACTATTTATATTCCTTGACAGTCCAGTATCAGTTAATATAAGGTAGAATGGGACGAGGTAGGAGGGTCGAAGTGGAAATGAGTGTACAAGTGAAAGATGCAAATGCGTGTGTCTGAAGCCCTCAAAGTGAAACAGCAACTGTACTGCTAGCAGCCAAGACTATTGTATAAACCTGCTTCATCAAGTGTCAGAACTACTGAGAACCTAAGGGAATTTAAGCAACTGTGGGGAAATACAGTATCAAAAACCAGACAAGCAGATTAAAGGGCCAAACCAGAGAGTCCAGAAATAGGCCTGTATATGAGAATTTGGCAAATTATTAAAAAGGCAGCCTAAATCAGGAAAGAGGAAAGAGGAGGCTGTTCACTATAACACGCTGGCACCAGTGGTTATCTGTTGGAAAAATGACTAAAATGAGACCCCTGCCTTACATCAGAGGAAGAATAAGATTCCAATGAATTAAACAATTAAATGCAATGAGGTAGAAAATTGTAGGAGAATATTTCTTAAATACCGGGGTCAAGAAAGCATTTTGAAATGGCCTGATGAAAATACCTGGTACCCTTGCTACGCCTTTTTCGTGCCTGTGTGTGAAGCAAACAGAAACATATTTTTCCAAGAATTTTATAGAAGGTGGTCATACTTGGAAAGTTCCACTTCCATGCCAGAAATAATTACTAAATATGAAACTCACTGTGAAAATTTTCTGACTGCCTTTTGGGCCATAGATTTCCATTTTTATTCAGATTCTGAAAGTTCAGTTTAGCCATTTGGAATTTAAAAAATAATTTTTTTTCCAGAGCTTTTTGCCTCTTCCTACTTATCTCATAGCCTCCAGTTAAAATCCTCATATTATTTTTCCTATCATATCACCCAACTCCTCCCTCACATCAAATCTTATTGCCCTTGCAAGTCTAATTTTGAACTTTTCAAATTAGACATCAAGTGAAACAACTGATAAACCAGTCTCAAAAGAGGCCACGTTATGAACAAGTATCACCTTCATGCTAACCTTAAAATCTCTTCCCTTGTCAGCATTTCATTCATTTTTGTGTTCTAGAATAGGTATAAATTTAGGCTCCCTAGCGTCTACAGAAATACGTGATGGTGACTTCATTCCAGTATATTCAGTCTTTTAGTGATCCTGCAATAGGTTTTTCTTTTGTTGCCCCCAAGGTATGGCGCGGTTTCAGCAGGAATGCTGTGTGCTCTTACCACCTTGTCCCAGCAACTGGAGAATGAAAATGCCGTGGATGTTTTCCAGGTTGCAAAAATGATCAATCTGATGAGGCCTGGAGTATTTACAGACATTGTAAGTACTGTGCTTATTTGCAAAACCTGTACAACATCAGCTGAAACTCAGCCTCACCCTGTACAACAGTAGTTCTCAATGGGGGTGAGGGTGGAGTAATTTTGCCCCCTAGGGGATGTTGGGCAATGTCGGAGACCCTTTTTATGATCACTACTGGGGATGGGGTTAAGTGAGTGGAGCCCAGGGACACTGCTAAACATACCACAACACCTGAGATGGCCCTCTGCAATAAAGGATTCTCTGGCCCACATGTCAGAAGTGCTGAGCAAACAAACTCTGCTTTCTAGAGTATGTCGTGTTTTCTGAAGATAAAGTACAGATTTCTTATTATCTTAGTGGACCATTCCAAGGTAAGAGATGCAAAGGACACAAAGCAGGTGTCGGTTTTGATCATAACGGATTCCACAGATGATTTTGTAAGTTTCTTCAGGAGCATAGACATATATTCCCATGTCTCTAGTGTATTTTTCACAGTTAGATTTTTAATCAGTACTTTTACCTGCGATGAAATGAGATGAAGCTGTTCTTCAGCTCCAAAACCATCTTCCTCTCGTTTTCCAGGAACAGTACCAGTTTGTCTACAAAGCGATGCTCAGCTTGGTCAGCACTAAAGAGAATGGAAATGGCCCCATGACAGTGGACAGAAACGGCGCCGCTCTCACCGCGGACGAGTCGGACCCTGCCGAGAGCATGGAGTCGCTGGTGTGACTGGAATCGTGAAAGAGTGCTTCATTTGTAAACCTTCTGAAGACTGAGAACTTTCTTGAGGCCTTTTTTTTGCCAGACTCTAGGTCTAGGTTATATGATAACCCAGTTACTTTTTTACACTGATAAAACTTTTGATATTTATTTTTTGCCATTTTATGTCTTAATGGTATCCTACTGAGCATTTGCACCTCTGTTCATTTCCCACAGTGAAACGCGGTTTTACCTAGTTTGCACTATCTGATCAGTGTTACTGCCTATAATCTGATACTACAGCAAACCCTGACGTGACATTCCACGACACCATACATGCTACTTTTTAATTCAGTATAGTGAAGGTCTTTGTTATGACAGTGACTCTTGATTTTTTTTTTTTAATTATTACTCTTGCTAAAGCAGCTGCATCCTCCTCGCAGGCAATGCTGTCCTCTTCCTCAGTCCTCTCCTATTTTTTAAGGCACTGCTCAGTACTTCTGTATGCCTTCTGTGTTTTAATGGAGTGGATGAGCCCTGTTTTCTTTTAAAGAATAGTGGCGGCGGGGGGGCTCCTCTGAAGGCCTGTCCATGTCATGGCCTTGAGAGAGTCCCATTTGTGATGGTAAAGGTGTCCATTAAGAAACAAGAAGGTTGAAGAGTCATCTGATGTGAACATCACTTCCTAGTTTCAAAGTTATATTCCTAGCTTTAAAAAATGCCCAACTGTGTCAAAATAAAGGATATCTCTGTATTACAGTTTTCACAGTAGCTATGTGGACAGTGTGTGTTATTTCCATTTGACTCTCTGAAATAGTTACATCCCTGCCCCCCAAATCAGGGCCATCTTTTACAAAAGAGAGATGGCAATATTTTACGTAACTCCAGTTATGAAATCCTTTAGTGAGTCTTCATTAATGCCTCATGGTTTATAATTTCATACCTCTTGGCAGGTGGAATAATGCAAATCTTGGCAGGTGTATAATTTTGAAAGTAGTCCTAATATTCCTATTACTCATATAGCAATCTAATAAAAACTACCTATAGAGTTAACATTCTTACATTCTTTTCTTTCCTTTCTTTTTGGCCAAATATTTCATGATAAAGCTCGTTAACTACATGTATTCTTCTACTTAAACTGAAAATATTGTATTAATTAATTAGCAAAAAGTCTTGGGACTATCTAGGTTCCTCCACATGGAGAAATCTGACGTGGAGAGAGAGAATTAGAATCTTGAGTGAAAGGTAACAGTGACATTTTCAAAGAGGAGACAGCTTTGTATGCTTTTGTCTATTTTAGCCTCAAAAACAGGTTCACTTCAGTAAAAGAGACTGCTCATAGGGACACAGAGCCCAAGGAGGCAATTTCCCAGAGCCACATTCACCCTGCCATCCATCATGGGGAAATCAGGAGCATTCACAAGAAATTTCAGTTCAGCAAGTTAGAAAGATAAGCTACTTACTGAGATCTGTTTCTTCTGGTGCATATTTGCTTTTGACGGGTGACTTCTGTCAGAAGTTAAGCCATCACCAGGACTGAGCCTGGGAAGAGGAAAAGGGTTTTGGTTAATTTTTTTATGTCAATAAACATCAACCAACAGGTCACACTGGCTGTGACCATACTTTCTGGCTAGGCATTAAAACGTCCGTGATAAGCAGCACGGAGACTCTGTTTGTCCTGAGTTGATTTTCTATGAAGTTTGTCAGAGCAGAGCTCAAAGGACCAAAGCTGCTGAGGCCTCCTGGCCCAGGATTTCTAACACACGGGCCAGGTCAACCAAGTTTTCATAAACAACGTAACTTGCCAGGATTCATCTCATCTTCTCATCGTGCAGAGTCAGCCACACAGGGTAGTCCACTATTCACGGACTGTGAGCGCTTGCTTGAGAAAATGTGAACAAGAGAGCCCAACCATGAGTGGTGGAGGACACAGACTCGTTCACCGTCCCTCCGCTCCCATCAGAGGTGACGTGCGGAGCCTCTGCCTAACACTTGAGGGAGAATCCTGACCTCACCAACACTACTGCCACGGGCTGGCTGAGGGAGACCAGGAAGGGGAAGCTTTCAGCACGGATTCACCTCTGCATGGCAAGAGCTAGGTCACTAGTCCATTACGGAGCTCACTTTAGCTGTAGAGTGTTGACATGAGCTGACTCTCCTCAGTGGATGGCACAGTGGACCTGACTTTCAGAAGCAACATGCAGGTTGGGGCTTGTGGTCCCTCTAATTTTTTCAGGACACGTGGCAAGTATTCCCTTCTGTGCTATTGTTGAGTCACTCGGTCGTGTCCGACACTTCGCAACCCCATAGAATGCAGCCCGCCAGGCTTCCCTGTCCTTCACTGTGCTATTACAGAGGGCCCAATTCATGGACATTCATACCCTCCAATTCTGTGACCGTCTCTTCCATGGGTATCAGAATCATGATAAAAGAGAGAAATAGGTTGGAGATAAAACAGAAACGTCACAAGGATGGCTTAGAATTTATCTGTGAGCATTCGAGTGTCTGTAGTGGGCCTGAACCAGTCTACAAACCCTAACCCACTGAACCACAAGCAATTGCGGTTTGCCCATCTTGCCAAAATGGTCCAAACACACTTCGTGGAGGATAGTGATAGTCAGCAGTCCCTTTGACTATAGAGTGTATCCTATCATTATTCATATGGCATTGGCAAATATACGCTTGTATCTTTGCAGAGGCAAAGAGTTTCAAAGATGGTGTTTTCTTTGAGACAGAAGCACATTGCTTAACTAAATAACAAGGTTATTAGCCCATGCACTCAGGAGGAAAGGAAATAGCTACTGCAAATTACTGTGTGCTGTTATAAAAATAAGCTTTTAGAGTGTATGAGTTCTAGGTAAGCAGAAGGCACACATTCAAAATGAACTGCAAAGATCAGGGCACGTGGCCATGCTGGACATCAGAGAAAACACACCTCACTGCGCCAAGAACTTTCCTGCATCTGAAAGTCACAATACTTTGATACTTTAAAAAAAAGTTTCCTTCTGAAATTCAAGATGATTAAGATGAGGTGAATCGCTTTTCCTAATTTTTATGCCTTGGAGCTTTCAGAGTCAATTTCAAGTTGAAAAGTCCAGCAAGGTCAGAGATGTTTATGGCATTTAGGGTCTGGTGGCTGTAGGTTTTAGCCCGGAGTGACATATCAAAATCAACAGATAACCTTAATTATTTTATAATGACAGCACAACTGCCTTGTTATGAATTTTATTAAACGCATATATACTGTATTTAAAACTTAAAATATAGATACCAATTTACCAAAGACACATACTAATTGTAAGCAAAAAAATGTTAAAGAAACCCAAACTCATCATAATTTAGGAAATAATAATCAAAAACGTAGTTTGTCTTAAGAATCTAGCAAGTTATACTGGAAAATACATTTCCAACTCCAAGTCCTAAAGTTTATGTTCAAATGGTGCCAGTGAATTTTTATATGAAGGGAGAATGCCTGCTTTTTTTTTTTTTGAAACAGCTGTAATCTCACTTGCCCCTTTGCGCTTGCCCATAGCTGCCATCTAACATACGATTTTGGCTTCACTTATCTCTAGAAAGAAGGCATGCGACAAACCGGAAGGAGTTGTAAGAATGGTATTTGGCCTCTACTTTGTCTTAGCTGTTAAACTGTTTTTAGTATTTTTGTTAAATATTTGCAAAGGGAAGCATTTTCTACAGAGGATAATTAATTTCAAGAAAAATAATCTTGAGTTTTAAGAAATAAAACATCTCCAGAAAAGGAGACAAACGATTTTATAAAATGTCGCAACTCTCCAACATTTGGGGTAGTGACTCCTTTTTTGTTAGGACATTTGAAACTAGCAAGTAGCCATCGTTTCTTAAAAAAAGAAAAAAAAATTCAGCCTTTGTGTGGATTCATGTTTCTTTCACTTCATTTTGAAATAGCGAAAATCATTAAAACTGTAAATATTTTGTTGCTTGGATAAGCATCTTCTGGGAACTTTGTATCTATGGTATATAATCATAGAATTTTATATTTTCATATAAAGCTAATTTTTTTCTAGTTTCAATTCTGTCATAGTTTTTTTTTTTTTTCCTTTGTGGTGGATATGTGAATTCAACTTTCTGTGTATTGAAGTAGCAAGAACCATCTTTGCATTCCAAAAGAATCCAACATGTGTTATTTCTTTGAGGCAGTGATTGTGACAGTTGGGTTTTCTTTTTTAATTTCATTGACCATTTGTGCAATAGGAATTAGACATAATTAGTCACACTGAATACATTTGTTGCATTGACCCATTTGGATAAAGTGCTGTTTTTGTTTTTTTTAATTTGTTCGGGGGGAGGGGTTTTGTAACCTGAAATTTTTCCCTTTTTTCTTCTGTTTAAAAGTATATCAAATCATTCTATTATAGTGTTATTTAATATGTAAATTGTATTGCTATACATAAAATAAAGTATGGTTTTTGATGTATTCATTAGTGCTGAGCATTTCTAAGAAAATACCTACATCCAATAATATCAGATTACTCGTTTCTTTTAATGGGTCACGTTTATACACACAGACCCTTGGTCTTAGTTTTCATGGTAGTAAATCATTATTAGGAGTCATCTTCACACAGGCAGAAAACCACAGAAATGTCTTTTCTGAGTTCTTCCTCCTTTAAAGAGTAATATTTCACCGGCATGTCAGATGAAACTGTGCTCACTTTATGAACCTCCTGCTAAATTATAAGTAGAATTATTGTCTTATCCAGTGTATCAAATAGATTTGGAGCAACTCCTCCCTCTAAATATTTACTTTGTAGAATGAGAGACATTTGTTGGCAAGACTTTGGGAGGATCTATGAAATACATACATAAGATCCTGTAACTCCTACTGAGCGACATTTTGCCATCTCCAAACACAAGTTGCCAACTGGGCAGCTTGGGTCCACCATTCTCTGAACTTTAAGCAGCACTACAGGAATTCAACTCATCACTGTGGCTCCAATTTTTCTTTCCAGCAAGATAAAGAACTGATAGTTCACTCTCCAAAAGTAACTGGGAATTTGACAAACAGCATATTAATCCTTGTGGTACCTACATCAACCCCTCAGTACAAAAGAATGGAACTCTACTGATGTAACCCTTTGTCTGTGTGCTCAGTTGCCCCTTCATGTCTGACTCTGTGACCCTATGGACCTGCAGCCTGCCAGTCCATGGGATTCTCCAGGCAAGGACACCAAAGTGGGTCGCCATTTCCTTCTCCAGGGGATCTTCCTGGCCAAGGGATCAAACCCCCATCTCCTGCATCTCCAGCACTGGCAGGTGGATTCTTTCCCACTAGCGCCACCTGGGAAGCCTGGTCTTCCTCAAACACCCACAGGGACTCAATCCTCTCTATCACAGAGTACGTGAGTGGTCACAAATTGTTGACCTGTAGATCATATTGACTCCACATATTGAGGCCATCATCTTTATCACAGTTATTAGTTTCTAACATCTAAAAAGTGAAAACTTTTACAGTAAGATTCAGATTTCAAGCTCTTTTGGAAAAAGTGCATTGTTGAAACCCCAGGCTCCTGTTCTCACTTGGGCGTCAAGACCCGCAGAGGAGGAGCTGTCGCCCCTTCAGGTGAGGCGTGTTCTCTCCAGTTCACCGCAGTCTCCGCCTGTCCCACCGCATCGGCCTGCCCATCACCAGTCTACCTTGCCTGGATCCTCCGAGCAGCTGCCCACGAATTTTCAGACCATCATCTGCCTCAGGCTGGTAAACCATCAACCAAAAGGAGCAGCAGACGGATTTATACTGGTCTTCCATCATTAAAACACTAGGAAGCCAGCAAGGGGTAAAGAGGCAGGAGGTATGACTCTTCAAAATAATTAACAAATCTATTCTCTACTCCATGGCTTTCAAAGGAAATAAACCAAGACAAGAAAACTTCATTTTTGTTACAAAGAATGGGGCAAAGAAACGAGTGCAAAAGCCACTGGTCCAAAACCCCATTTTCAAACAGGTTAGACTGTTGAGCACATGAAGATTTAGAAATGAGTCACTACTAACCAACCCTGGATTCACAGACAGAATTAAAAGTACTGTTTTTACATTCTGCCTGTTTTGGTGAAATAACATAAAGGTACTAGAAAATGATAGGAACTAGAAATCAAGAACCAACAAGGTAAAACTGACTTTTGGGATCATGAAGTTTGGCCACAGTTTATTAGGATCTAACAACTGTATTTGAACTGGCATGTTGGAGAAGACTCTTGAGAGTCCCTTGGACTGCAAGGAGATCCAACCAGTCCATCCTAAAGGAAGTCAGTCCTGAATATTCATTGGAAGGACTGAGGCTGAAGCTGAAACTCCAATACTTTGGTCACCTGATGCGAAGAGCTGACCCATTTGAAAAGACCCTGATGCTGAGAAAGATTGAAGACAGGAGGAGAAGGGAACGACAGAGGATGAGATGGTTGGATGGCATCACCAACTTGATGGACATGAGTTTAAGCTCCGGGAGTTGGTGATGGACAGGGAAGCCTGGCGTGCTGCAGTCCATGGGGTTGCAAAGACTCAGACACGACTGAGCGACTGAACTGAACTGAAAAAGAGAAACGGATGTTTTCCTCACAGGACTGCTACAAGGAGTGAATGAGAAGTTCTTGAGAAAGTCAGTGAATACTAACTTACATACCTAGCCTATAAGTTTGCTTTATTTTAAAAAATTGCTTAGCAGACCTTTCTTCAACCATGAAATACAAAGTCAACTACCTTTGCTTACCCAACTAACAGTAGTGGTGAGGAATTACCTTCACTGGTAAGGAAGCTGAGCACTTCAAACCAGATCCAAGAGGGATAATGGGGACAGAACTGGACAGTGAGCATGACCCACACAGCCTACGTCCAGAATCGGGAGGGGCAGAACAGATAGATGGTCACGATGCCCAAGCCTGAGTGTCTCAGCCTCTAATGGCTGAAATCTCCATTCCAAGGAAGTTTATTGTTTTCTTAGGAACAAGCTTTGTAATTTCAGAAGAGTGACGCCAAAAGCTTCGTATTTGTTAACCTCCAACACCAAGGGCAGATTACTGTGTGGCACTATTTAAAAAAATGAATGCTGTCTCCACCTCTGGTGACACTGCCCTCCCTCAACCCTCAGGCCTACACGCTAGTATACTTAGTGGTAATTCCTTTTTTATCTTCTTTACTCCCCATTGCTTTCAGTTTATCACTGTCATCATCAACCATCGTGTCTCCTCACCCCAGACCTATGCAGCCTCTGATGATCCTACTGTGAAGGAGTGACCACAAATCAGAGGCCTTTCCTTTCTCTTTACCAGATTCTTAAAGCCTATAAACCACATTATTCCAGAGTATCTGATTATATATACAAGATAATCTGTCCCTCTGCCAAAGCTCTACTGAATAAATAGGAATAAATAATTAGAATACATAATGAGTGTATTTGACCTCTTGGCATATTTCACTATAATTGTTTTAAAAGTACAACTTTATCTGTTTCTGTTCACATGTATACATATATATATGTCATTAATATATATAGACACACAAACACATATATGAATAAAAACTGGAATTGTTACTATCTGATAATTCAGAGAAGCTGATAGGGTAGATTTTTTAATCTCTGTATTTTTCTGCAACTTTAGAACTTCACGAAAAGGTTATCAGAGAAAAAAATATTACTTTCTATCTCACTGAAGAGAACATCGCATACTGTTCAACCTAAGTTCTCTTATATGAATATATCCTCCTGGAGGGAAGTCTGGGAAATAAATCTAAGAAATTAAAAAAATATTGATGCCTCATTCTTTAATTTTAAAAGTCTTGAGAGTTTATAATTTTATTCACAACATTTTAAATCTGATTTCAGTATTAAATACACTTGAATTCCATGAAAAAACTGAATTAAAAACACATATCCTAATACTTAATATTTTCATGATTCATGAATCCTGTAAATGTCTCAAAATTGAACTTCTAAAAATAATATGAGATGAGCTGTTACAATAGGATATTGGGTATGAAATACCATTTTTCATAGAAAGATGCATAATAACCATGCAAAATTAAAATGAACTTAGTAGTAGGATTGATTATTTCTCAAGACACCTTTGGTGGGACAAAACTCTCAACAGTGCTTAAGAATATTTGAACTATATTAAAAAATACATATTTGAACTGTATTTTTTGTTGGGCTACTGCAACAAGTTGCATAGGACTCTTTACTTCTAAGTTTTAACCACACCAGTAATCAACTGTTCCGACTAGAAAAAGCATGTGCTATCGGCAGTTTTACTCTTGCTTTTTCAATACTTTCTGTGGGTGCGGACATGAGAGCACCAGGCCATGCTTTTCTAAAACCATCCCCTGACTTTCAAGAATTATCCCAGGAATTTTAATGGACAAAAGATCTTTTTTTAAACACACCTCCCACAGTAAAGAAAATAAACAAACGGGACCTAAGGAAACTCAAAACCTGCTGCACCGCAAAGGAAACCATCATCAGGACAAAAAGACAAGCCTCAGAATAAGAGAAAGTATTTGCAAACAAGCAATGAAAATGGGGTTAATCTTGAAAATTCACGAAGAGATCATACAGCTCAACACCAAAAAAAACAGTCCCCCAAAAAATACAGGCAGAAGACCCAAACACATTCATCCAGAGAAGACATAACGGCCAAGAAGCACATGAGAAAACGCTCAGTATCACTGATTACTACAAACACACGCATGAAACTGCACTGATGTACTCATGTAACAAGGATCAGAATGGCCATCATCAGAAATTCTATGAACAATAAATGCTACAGAAAGTTTGGAGGAAGAAACGGATCCTACAAAGTCTTAACATAAATTGGGAACAGCCAAAACACAGAATACTATGGATGTTCCTTTTAAAAATTGCAAACTGACCTATCACATGACTCTATCATACCACCTGGGGGCAGATATTCGAAGAAAACCATACTTACAAAAAAATACATGCTGCCTGCTAGTCTCTTCAGTCATATCCGGCTCCTTGTGACACCATGGACTGCAGCCCGCCAGGCCCCTCTGTCCATGGGATTCTCCAGGCAGGAATACTGGAGTGGACTGCCATGCCCTCCTCCGGGGGATCTTCCTGACCCAGGGATCACACCCACATCTTTTATGTCTCCTGCACGGGCAGGCAGGTTCTTCACCACGAGCACCACCTGGGAAGCCCCCACACACGAAAAATACATGTACCACCAATTTTCCCTGCAGCACTGTTCACAATAGCCAGGATGCTGAAGCTAAACAAAGCACCAACAAAAGGATGTGTGAAGAGGTGGGGCACATACACACCGCAGAGCATGCCGCAGGCGAAAGTGAGAAACGGCCTGCGGTGAGAAACAGATGTAAGGGCCTAGATCTGGTAGACTGCCTGATAAACTATGGACGGAGGTTCGTGACACCGTACAGGAGACAGGGAGCAAGACCATCCCGAGAAAAAGAAATGCAAAAAAGCAAAATGGCTGTCTGGGGAGGCCTTACAAATAGCTGTGAAAAGAAGGGAAGTGAAAAGCAAAGGAGAAAAGGAAAGATATACCCATTTGAATGCAGAGCTCCAAAGAATAGCAAGGAGAGATAAGAAAGCCTTCCTCAGCGATCAGTACAAAGAAATAGAGGAAAACAATAGAATGGGAAAGACGAGAGATCTCTTCAAGAAAATTAGAGATACCAAGGGAACATTTCATGCAAACATGGGCTCAATAAAGGACAGAAATGGGATGGACCTAACAGAAGCAGAAGATATTAAGAAGAGGTGGCAAGAATACACAGAAGAACTGTATAGAAAAGAGCTTCACGACCAAGATAATCACAATGGTGTGATCACTCACCTAGAGCCAGACATCCTGGAATGTGAAGTCCAGTGGGCCTTAGGAAGCATCACTACAAACAAAGCTAGTGGAGGTGATGAAATTCCAGTTGAGCTCTTTCAAATCCTGAAAGATGATGCTGTGAAAGTGCTGCACTCAATATGCCTGCAAATTTGGAAAACAGCAGTGGCCACAGGACTGGAAAAGGTCAGTTTACATTCCAGTCCCAAAGAAAGGCAATGTCAAAGAATGCTCAAACTACCACACAATTGCACTCATCTCACATGCTAGTAAAGTAATGCTCAAAATTCTCCAAGCCAGGCTTCAGCAATACATGAACCATGAACTTCCAGATGTTCAAGCTGGTTTTAGAAAAGGCAAAGGAACCAGATATCCAATTGCCAACATCTGCTGGATCATCGAAAAAGCAAGAGAGTTCCAGAAAAACATCTACTTCTGCTTTACTGACTATGCCAAAGCCTTCAACTGTGTGGATCACAATAAACTGTGGAAAATTCTGAAAGAGATGGGAATACCAGACCACCTGACCTGCCTCTTCAGAAACCTGTATGCAGGTCAGGAAGCAATAGTTAGAACTGGACACAGAACAACAGACTGGTTCCAAATAGGAAAAGGAGTACGTCAAGGCTGTATATTGTCACCCTGCTTATTTAACTTCTATGCAGAGTACATCAAGAGAAACGCTGGGCTGCAGGAAGCACAAGCTGGAATCAAGATTGCCAGGAGAAATATCAATAACCTCAGATATGCACCACCCTTAGCACTACCCTTATGGCAGAAAGTGAAGAGGAACTAAAAAGCCTCTTGATGAAAGTGAAAGAGGAGAGTGAAAAAGTTGGCTTAAAGCTCAACATTCAGAAAACTAAGATCATGGCATCTGGTCCCATCACTTCATGGGAAATAGATGGGGAAACAGTGGAAACAGCGGCTGACTTTATTTTTCTGGGCTCCAAAACCACTGAAAATGGTGACTGCAGCCTCAAAAAAAGACGCTTGCTCCTTGGAAGTAAAGTTATGACCAACCTAGACAGCATATTAAAAAGCCGAGACATTACTTTGCCAACAAAGGTCCATCTAGTCAAGGCTATGGTTTTTCCAGTAGTCATGTACGGATATGAGAGTTGGACTGTGAAGAAAGCTGAGCGCCAAAGAATTGATGCTTTTGAACTGTGGTGTTGGAGAAGACTCTTGAGAGTCCCTTGGACTGCAAGGAGATCCAACCAGTCCATCCTAACGGAGATCAGTCCTGGGTGTTCTTTGGAAGGACTGATGCTAAAGCTGAAACTCCAATACTTTAGTGACCTCATGCGAGGAGTTGACTCATTGGAAAAGATTCTGATGCTGGGAGGGATTGGGGGCAGGAGGAGAAGGGGACGACAGAGGATGAGATGGCTGGATGGCATCACGGACTCGATGGACGTGAATCTGAATGAACTCCAGGAGTTGGTGATGGACAGGGAGGCCTGGCGTGCTGTGAGTCATGGGGTCGCAAAGAGTCGGACACGACTGAGCGACTGAACTGAACAATTTTTAAAGGCCAGCAGTATTCTCCTCAGGCTGGGTGACCTGGACTGCTTGCACACCCCTGGATCCTGAGCAGCCTCGGGCCTCAGGGCGGTGCTGGGCTGGCCTGAGGGAGCTGCAGAGGACGTGCCAGCAAAGGAGCCCCCTTGGGTCTGGAGTGACTGGTTCCTCTGACGGGACCCCAATCTTTAGATTCTGGTGAGCCCTCCAGGAGCACATCCATGCCTAGGGCACTTTAAAAAATGATGGACCCCATGGGCAGGAAGAGCTCTGAAATGACACCTGGTCTCCAAGTCTCCCCAGCCCTGGCATATTCCACTCTCATCTACAGCTCTGCACGGAGACTTTCTCAAGGGCTCCAGTTGCATGAGGAACCCAAGCGGGGCATGAAGAAGTGCTGCTGCCCTGTGGACATTTCATGTAACTACAACTTGAATACAGCAGCTTGTGGGCAATTCAAACTCACAAGGCCTGTGGGGCTGGAAAGGACACCCGCCCTCAGGCAATAGCCTGGGTTTGCTAACCAGAAAGCAACTCAAAACAGGGTAAGACTTAAGAGACCAATCTCAAGGGGTCAACTGTAACACACCCTGTCTTTGTCTCCATTACCCCTGTGTCCCTCTCTCTCTTTGAAAAACAAACAAAAAACCCAGAGGAGAGGATGCTCTAACTTCTAATTATTAAAGAATGGCAAATCAGAACTAACATGAGGTTATCAACTCCCACTGCTCAGAATGGGCATCCTCGGAATGTCTACAGGCAGTAAAAGTGGGAGGAGGAATGGAGAAACTGAACCCTCCTAACCTATTTTTAGGAACGTAAAGTGGTAACAGCCAGGAAAAAGGACACTATGGAGGTTCCTTAAAATACTTTAAATTGGGCGATCTCAGGCCCTGGCATTCTCACTCCTGGGCCTCCACTTGATGAGAAACCGTAATATGAATGGACACGTGCTCCCCGTGGTTCACTGTAGCACTGTTTACCCTGCATGAGACACGGAAGAGTCAAGCCATTCACCAGCAGACTGATGGATACAGGATGTGCGGCAACGGCACATGGATACGTACACCGTGGAATACGCCGCAGCCACAGGAAAGAGTGAAAGGATACACCATGGGAGGATCGCACTAAGCGAAAGAAGCCAGAAAGAAAATGCCAGGAGGCCTATGATATCACTTTTGGTAGAATCTAAAAATTGATACCAAACAATGCATTTACAGAGAAACAGCCTCAGAGTCATAGAAAACAAACCTCTGGTTAGCAAAGGTGAGAGCTGGTGTAGAGGGGGACATCTTACGGGGTGAGGATGACCATATGCGCAGAAATATACATACAGAACACAGTCAACAAGACCTCCTATAGAGCACGGGGAACTCAAGACTTTGTGATTACGCATTGATATGGAAACCAAAGAAGGACACATGTATGCATATGCCTGACTGAATCAGGGGTTTTCCAGGATACTGTAAATCCAATGGGTTCCAGTATACAATAAAAATTAACATGCAAAATTTTTAAATTACCAGCAGTATTCTCGCGCCTGGGTGACATGAGCTGCACACACATCCCTGGAAGCCTAAGCAGCCTCCAATCCCAAGGTGGGTCTGGGTTGGCCCGAGGGAGCTGGGGAGGATGTTCCAGCAAAGAAGCTCCTCTTGGACCCGGACTGATTGGTCCCTGGTGGATGTGACCCCAATCTTCAGATTCAGGTGGGCCTTCCAGGAGCACATTCATGCGTAGGGCACCGATAAAAAAGATGTATCCACTGGGAAGCAAGAGCTTTGAAATGTCACCTGGTCTACAAGTCTCCCCAGCCCTGGCACTCTCCACTCTAATCCATGACCTCGCAAGGGGACTTTCTCTAGGGCTCCAGTAGCAGCAGGAATTCAAGTGGGGCATGAAGAAGTGCTGTCACCTTGTGGACATTTCCTGTACCTACAAGTTGAATACAGGTGCCCGTTAATACAAACTCAGAAGGCCTGTGGGGCTGGAAAGGACAGCAGCCTTCAGTCAATGTCCTGGGTTTGCTTTACAAAATAAATAAATAAAGCAACTCAAACGAGAAACCAGGACAACCTTAAGAGATCAATCTCAAGCGATCAACTTTAACACACACTGATTTTTGCCTCCTCCTCTCCTGTCCTCTCTTTCTCTTTAAAAGAAGAAAAAATACCAAATCAGCAGAAGAAAGGAGCTCTACATTGCTCATTATTAGAGAATGGCAAATCAAAATTATCACGAGGTATCCCCTCTCACTGGTCAGAATGGTTATGCTCGAAAGACTATGATAATAATCGTGGGAGAGCGCTTGAAGAAAACAAAAGGCTCCTACCCTGTTTTGGGAAATGTAAATTGGTAATTTACACGTCCCAGATAAAGGACACTGTGGAGGTTCCTTACAATACTTTAAATTGGGCTGTACTTATTCAGGCACTCAGTCCTGTCTGACTCTCTGACGCCCTGGACCGCAGCACAGGACCTGGCATTCTCACTGCTGGGCCCCCACTCAGATAGTAAACATAATACAACCCAACACATGCTCCCCGAGGCTCAAGCAGAACTATGTAACTGCGCAAGACAGGTGAGCAAGCAAATGCCCACTGACAGACTGTGGCTTCAGCAGACACGGTGCATATATGCATTCACACCAGGACTTCCCAGGCGCTGCTAGTGGTAAAGAACCCAACTGCTCGTGCAGGAAACAGAAGAGCTCAACCCCTGGGTGGGAAGAACCCCTGGAGAAAGTCATGGCGACCCACTCCAGTATTCTTGCCTGGGAAATCCCACAGAGGAGCCTGGCGGGCTACAGGCCATAGCGTCACAAAGAGTCAGAGGCGAATGAAGTGACTCAGCATAGCACATGTCAGCCATAGGAAAGTATTGAAAGAATGCCTTTTGAAGCAACAGGGATACACCCACCGGGTGATGATCATACTAAGGAAGGAAGCCAGAGAGAGAAGTCCGGGTAGCCTATGATATCACTTTTGGTACAATCTAAAAATAGATCACAAACAACTCATTTACAAAACAGACACAGCCTCACAGTACTCGAAAACAACCCTCTGGTTACCAAAGAAGAAAGGGGAGGTGAGAGGGAGGCGTATCTCAGCGGGAAAAGATGAGCATATGCAGCAACATACATACAGAACATGATCCTCAAGACCTGCTTCAGAGCACAGGGAACTCTGCTCGACACTCTGTGAGGATCTGTATTGGAAAGGAAACCAAAGAATGCACAATTCATTTGCATACCTGAATCAGGGGTTTCACAGGACACTGGGTTTCATTACACAATAAAAATTAATATGAACTATTTTTAAAATGTCAGGAGTATATTCCTCAGGCCTGGGTGACCTGAGAGGCGGTCACATCCCTGGATCCTGAGCAGCCTTGGGTCTCAAGGCAGGACTGGGTTGGCCTGAGGGAGCTGGGACGTGCCAGCAAAGGAGGCCCCACTGGACCTGGAGTGATTGGCCCTCTGGGGATGGGAGTCCGATCTCCAGATCCAGACAGGCCCTCCTAGATCTTACCCGCTTCTAGAGAACCTAAAAAAATGACGGACCTGATGGGCACGAAGAGCTTTGCAGCACCACCTGGTCTCCAAGTCTCCCGGTGGTGGAGTTCCCACCAGCAGCCTCCTCCTACAGAGTCTCCCCACCTAAGTGCCACAGCACTCTCAGTGGCAGTTGGGGAGGGCTTGGAATTTCTCTGAGTGCTGCAGCAGAAGGGGAGAAAGTCACGAGACATGAGCCCTGGCACATTCCACCCTTACGTACAACCCTGCCTCAGGACTTTCTCTGAGGCTCCTGTTGCCTAAGGAACACAAGGCGGGGTAGGAAGAAGTGCTGCCACCTTGGGGACATTTCCTGGAACTGCAACCAGAATCCTGGGGCAGGGGCGTTTCAAATCCACAGGGCTTGCTGGGCTGGGAAGGACACCTGCCCTCAGACAATGTCCTGCGGTTGCTAATGAAACAACAACTCAAAATAGGGCTAGCCTTAAGAGATTAATCACACGGGATCAACGTTACCACACACTGATTTTTGTCTCTGTCCTTCCTGCCCTCTTTCTCTCTCTCTCTTTCTCTCTCTCTCAAAAAAGGTGGGGGCTGGGCAATCAACACAGGAAAGGATGCTTTACATCACTCATTATCGGAGAACAAAAAACCAAAATCATCATGAGGTATCACCTCTCCCTGGTCAGAATGGCCACCCTCAAGGGACTACAGACAGTGAAAGCGGGAGAGGGCGTGAAGAAGGTGGAAGGCGCCTACCCTGCTTCGGGGAATGTAAATTGGTAACAGCCAGGATAAAGGACACTACAGAGGTTCATTATCACCGACGCGATGGACGTGAGTCTGAGTGAACTCCGGGAGTTGGTGATGGACCGGGAGGCCTGGCGTGCTGCGGTTCATGGGGTCACTAAGAGTCGGACACGACTGAGCGACTCAACTGAACTGAAATACTTTACACGGGGCTACCACGGGACCCGGCATGCTCACTCCTCGGGCTCCGCTCAGAGAGTGAACATAATATGAATTGACACCTGCTCCCCAAGTTTCAAGCAGAAGTGTCTACACTGAACGAGACAGGTGAGCAACCAAAACGTCCACCGACAGGCTGATGGATACAGAAGCTGTGGCGCATGAATATGTACGCCACGGAAAATGCCTCTCCTGTTGAGAGGAATGAAAGAACGCCTTTTGCAGCAACGTGGACATACCACATGATGATCATACTATGTGAAGGAAGCCAGAGAGAAAAGGGTGGGTAGCATAGGATATCACTTTTAGGTAGAATCTAAAAATCGAAACCAAACAACTCCTTTATGGACCAGAAACAGGCGCACAGTCTTAGAAAACTATCCTCTGATTACCGAAAGGGAAAGGTGGGGCGGAGCGAGGCATACTTTAGGGGGTGAAGATGAACACGTACACAGTCACACACAGAGAGAACAGAATCGACGAGACCTACTGGAGAGCACAGGGAACTCTGCTCAACACCCTGCGATAATCTACACAGAATGGGAATATGAAGGAGAATACACATATGCTTATGTAAACTGAATCAGCGGTTTTCCAGGGCACTGAAAAAACCACTGGATTCCATTATAAAATAAAAAATAACATGCAAGGATTTTAAAGTACCAGTGGTATTCCCCTCAGGCCTGGGTGATGTGCGGAGATCCCAGGAGCCTGAGCAGCCTTGGGTCTCAAGGCAGGACTGGGTTGGACTGGGGGAGCTGGGAGGTTGTGCCAGCAAAGGAGCCCACGCCTGGACCTGGAGTGACTGACCCCTTGTGGATGGGACCCCAATCTCCAGACCTAGGCAGGCCCTCCAAGAGCTCATCCATGGCTCGCAACTCCATGGACTGTAGCCCACCAGGTTCCTCTGTCCATGGGATTCTCCAGGCAAAAACACTGGAGTACTTTGCCATTCCCTTCCTCAGGGGATCTTCCTGAGCCAGGGATTAAACCCAGGTCTCCCGCATTGCAGGCAAATTCTTTACTGTCTGATCCACCAGGGGAACCCCAACCCCTCCCAGGCCAAGAAACGGTGGTCCCGCTGGGCAGGAAGAACTTTGACAGGCCATCTGGTCTTCAAGCTTCCTGGTGGCGGGGCTCCCGCCTGTAGCCTCCTTCCCCACGGTCACCCCACGTAAGTGCCACAGCACCTTCCGCAGGGCAGTGTGGGGAGCGCTTGGGATTTCTCTGAGCAGTGCAAGGAAGACGGGTGAAGTCACGAGATGGAAGCCCTGGCAAACTGCGCGCTCATCCACAACCTGCAATGGGACTTGAAGTGGGGCATGAAGAAGTGCTGCCGCCTTGTGGAAATCTCCTGTAACTACAACTTGAATATTTCCAGTGGTCACGTATGGATGTGAGAGTTGGACTGTGAAGAAAGCTGAGCGCCGAAGAATTGATGCTTTTGAACTGTGGTGTTGGAGATCAGCCCTGGGATTTCTTTGGAGGGAATGATGCTGAAGCTGAAACTCCAGTACTTTGGCCACCTCATGCGAAGCGTTGACTCACTGGAAAAGATTCTGATGCTGAGAGGGATTGGGGGCAGGAGGAGAAGGGGACGACAGAGGATGAGATGGCTGGATGGCGTCACAGACTCAATGGACGTGAGTCTGAGTGAACCTCAGGAGTTGGTGATGGACAGGGAGGCCTGGCGTGCTGCGAGTCATGGGGTCACAAAGAGTTGGACACGACTGAGTGACTGAACTGAAATGAAGGGCAATTCAATATGCCAGTGAATTTTGAAAACTCAGCAGAGGCCAGAGAACTGGAAAATGTCAGCTTTCATTCCAATCCCAAAAAAGGGCAGTGTCAAAGAATGTCCAAACTATCACACAATTGTACTCATTTCACACACTAGCAAGGTAATGCTCAAAATCCTCCAAGCCAGTCTTCAACAGTACATGAACTGAGAACTTCCAGAGGTTAAAGCTGGATTCATAAAAGGCAGAGGAACCAGAGATCAAATTGCCAACATCCGTTGGATCATGGAAAAAGCAAGCAAATTCCAGAAAACACATCTACTTCTGCTTCATTGACTATGCTAAATCTTTGACTATGTGGATCACAACAAACTGTGTAAAATCCTGAAAGAGATGGCAATACCAGACCACCTTACCTGCCTTCTGAGAAATCTGCATGCAGGTCAGAAAGCAACAGTTAGAGCCAGACATGGAACAATGGAGTGGTTCCAAATTGGGAAAGGAATATGTCAAGGCTATATATTGTCACCTGCTTATTTAACTTATAAGCATAGTATATCATGCGAAATGCTAGGTGGATGAAGCTCAAGCTGGAATCAAGACTGCTGGGAGAAATATCAACAACCTCAGATACACAGATGATACCACCCTTATAGAAGAAAGCGAGAGGAACTGAAGAGCCTCTCGATGACAGTGAAAGAGGAGAGTGAAAAGCTGGCTTAAAGCTCAACATTCAGAAAACTATGATCATGGCATCCGGTCCCATCACTTCAGGGCAAATAGATGGGGAAACAATGGAAACAGTGACAGACTATTTTATTGGGCTCCAAAATTACTGTGGACAGTGCAGCTACTGAAATTAAATTTAGTGGTGCAACCATGAAATTAAAAGACACTTGTCCCTTGAGGGAAAAGTATGGCAAACCTAGAGAGTATATTAAAAAGCAGAGATTTTACTTTGCCAACAAAGGTCTGTATAGTCAAAGCTACGGTTTTTCCAGTAGTTATGTACAGATGTGAGAGTTGGATCATAAAGAAGGCTGAGTGCCAAAGAACTGATGCTTTTGAACTGTGGTGTTGGAGCAGACTCTTGAGAGTCCCTTGGACAGCAATGAGATCAAAGCAGTCCGTCCTAAAGGAAAGTATCCCTGAATAGTCATTGGAAGGACTGATGCTGAAGCTGAAACTCCAATACTTTGGCTATCTGATGTGAAGAGCTGACTCACTGGAAAAGACCCTGATTCTGGGAAAAACTGAAGGCAGGAGGGGAAGGGGACGAAAGAAGACGAGATGGTTGGATGGCATCACCGACTCAACGGACATGAGTTTGAGCCAACTCTGGGAAATGGTGAAGGACAGGGAAGTTTAGCGTGCTGTGGTCCACGGGGTTGCAAAGAGTCAGACACGATGGAGGGACTGAACAACAGGCAATTCCAATTAACAAGGTATGAGGGGCTGGAAAGGACACTTGCCCTCAGGTAATGCCCTGGCATTATTAACAAAGAGCCAAGTCACACCAGGGCAACCTTAAGAGCCTGATCAGAAGCGGTCAACTTTAACACACACTGGTTTTTGTCTCAGTTCTTCCTGCCCTCTATTTCTTAAAAAAAAAAAAGAAAGAAATCAACACAAGAAAGAATGTTCTACATCGCTCACTATTAGAGAATGGCAAATCAAAATTACCATGAGGTATCATCTCACTATTCAGAATGGCCATTCTCAAAATGACTTTGGACAGGAAGAGTGGGAGAAGGCTTGAGGAAGATGGAAGGCTCCTACACTGTTTTGGGGATTGTAAATTGTTAACAACCAGGATAAAGAACACTATTGTTGCTGTTCAATCACTCAGTTGTGTCTGATTCTTTAAGACCCCATAGACTGCAGCACACCTGGCTTCCCTATCCTTCACCATCTCCCAGAGCTTGCTCAAACTCATGTCCATTGAGTTGGTGACGCCATTCAACCATCTCATCCTCTGTCATCCCCTTCTCCTCCTGCCTTCAGTCTCTACAAATAAAGGGACTTTTCCAGTGAGTCAGCTCTGCACATCAGGTGGCCAAAGTATTGGAGCTTCAGCATTAGTCTTTCCAATGACTATTCAGGGTTACTTTCCTTTAGGACGGACTGGTTTGATCTCCTTGCAGTCCAAGGGACTCTCAAGAGTCTTCTCCAACACCACAGTTCCAAAGCATCAGTTCTTCGGCACTCAGCCTTCTTTATGATCCAACTCTCACATCCATATGTAACTACGAAGAACCATAGCTTTCACTAGATGGACCTTTGTTAGTAAAGTAATGTCTCTTCTTTTTAATATGCTGTCTAGGTTGGTCATAGCTTTTTCCCCAAGGAACAAGCATATTTCAATTTCATGGCTGCAGTCACCATCTGCAATGATTTCGGAGCCCAAAACTATAGTCTCTGTTCCCTGGTGGCTCTGACGGTAAGGCGTCTGCCTACAATGCGGGAGACCCGGGTTCAATCGCTGGATTAGGAAGATCTCCTGGAGAAGGAAATGGCAGCCCATCTACTACTCTTGCCTGGAAAATTCCATGGACAGAGGAGCCTAGTAGGCTACAGTCCATGGGGTCGCAAAGAGTCGGACACAACTGAGCAACTTCAATGTCAATGTCCCTTGTTTCCCCATCTATTTGCCACGAAGTGATGGGATCAGATGCCATGATCTTAGTTTTTGGAATGTTGAGTTTTAAGCCAGCTTTTTCACTCTCCTCTTTCACCTTCATCAAGAGGCTTAGTTCCAATCTGCTTTCTGCCATAAGGGTAGTATCACTGCATATCTGAGGTTATTGATATTTCTCCCTGCAACCGAGTCCAGCTTGTGCTTCATTCAGCCCAGCATTTCACATGATGTACTCTGCATATAAGTTAAATAAGCAGGGTGGCAATATACAGCCTTGATGTACTCCTTTTCCAATTCTGACCTAGTAGGTTGTTCCATGTCCGGTTCTAACTGTAGCTTCTGGACCTGCATAAACGTTTCACTGGAGGCAAGTAAGGTGGTCTGGTATTCTCATCTCTTTAAAAATTTTCCAGTTTGTTGTGATTCACACAGTCAAAGGCTGTAGCATAATCAATGAAGCAGTGGATATGGTTTTTTTTTTTTTTAATTCCCTTGCTTTTTCTGTGATCCAACACATGTTGGCAATTTGATCTCTGGATCCTCTGCCTTTCCTGAATCCAGGCTGAAAATCTGCAAGTTCTCAGTTCATGTACTGTTGAAGCCTAGCTTGGAGAATTTTAAGCATTACTTTGCTAGCAGGTGAAATGAGTGCAACTGTGCGGTAGTTTGAACATTCTTTGCGTTGCCCTTTGTTGGGATTGGAATGAACACTGACCTTTTCCAGGCCTGTGGCCACTGCTGAGTTTTCCAAGTTTGCTGGCATATTGAGTGCAGCACTTTCACAGCATCATCTTTCAGGATTTGAAACAGCTCAACTGGAATTCCACCACCTCCACTAGCTTTGTTCATAGTGATGCTTCCTAAGGCCCACTTGACTTTGCTTTCCAGGACGTCTGGCTCTAGGTGAGTGATCACACCATCGTGATTATCTGGGTCGTGAAGATCTTTTTTCTGTAGATCTTCTGTGTATTCTTGCCACCTCTTCTTAATATCTTCTGCTTCTATTAGGTCCATCCCATTTCTGTCCTTTATTGTGCTCATTTTTGCATGAAATGTTCCCCTGGTATCTCTAACTGGAGATTCCTTAAAATACTTTACATTGGGCTACCACAGGACCTGGCATTCTCATTCCGTGGCCACCCCTCGGATAGTAAACATAATATGAATTGACACACGCTCCACAAGGTTCAGGTAGGAGTATTTCCAACGGATGAGACAGGTGAGCAGCCAGAACATCCACTGGCAGACGGATGGATGCAGAAGACATGGCAGAGACATATACTATATGTGCCATGGAGTATGACTCAGCCATTGAAAAGAACGCAAGAATGCCTTTTGCAGCAACATGGAGTCACCGGGTGATGATCTCAAAGAGTGAAGGAAGCCAGAGAGAAAAGGCTGGGTAGCCAGTGATGGCACTTCTGGGTAGAATCTAAAAGTCAATGCCAACCACTCATTTATGGACCAGAAACAGCCTCCTAGTCCTAGAAAGCAATGCTCTGATTACCAAAGGGGAGAGGAGGGGCAGAGGCAGGCATATCTTAGGGGAAGATGACCATATACACATGAACATGCGTAAAGAACACAATGAACAAGACCTACCGGAGAGCACAGGGAACTCTACACGCTGTGATAGCCTGCATGGGACCCGAAACCAAAGAATCACACACACAGGAATACACATAACTGAATCAGGGGTTCTGCAAGATACTCTAAATCCACAGGATGCCATTATACGATAGAAATTAACACGCAACATTTAAAAAATCGGCAATGGTATTCCTCTCAGGCCTGAGTGACCTGGGCTGCGTGCACATCCCTGGAGCCTGAGCAGCCTCGGGTCCCAAGATGGGAGTGGGTTGGCCGGAGGTAGCTCAGGAGGATGTACCAGGAAAGGAGCCCCTCCTCGGCCCCCGAGTGACTGGTCCCTGTGGATGGGACCCCAACCTCCAGATCCAGTCGGGCCCTCCTAGAGCTCATCCACACCTAGAAAACCTAAAAAACGGTGAATTACTACTAACTGCCAATGGTATACCCCTGAAACCTCGGTGACCTGGCCTCTTGCACATCCCTCGACCCTGAGCAGCGGTGGGTCCCTAGGCTGGACGGCACTGAATCAGAGGGTGTTAGGGAGGACAGGTCAGCAAAGGAGCTGCCCTTTGGAGGAGGAGTCCCTTGTGGCCTGTGGATGAGACCCCAATCTCCAGATCTAGGTGGGCCCTCCTAGAGTTCATCCATGCCTGCTACTGCTGCTGCTAAGTTGCTTCAGTCGTGTCCGACTCTGTGCGACCCCTTAGACGGCAGCCCACCAGGCTCCCCCATCCCTGGGATTCTCTAGGCAAGAATACTGGAGTGGGTTGCCATGTCCTTCTCCAATGCATGAAAGTGAAAAGTGAAAGTGAAGTTGCTCAGTCGTGTCCGACTCTTAGCGACCCCATGGACTGCAGCCTACCAGGTTCCTCCATCCACGAGATTTCCAGGGAAGCGCACTGGAGTGGGGTGCCATTGCCTTCTTCATCATCCATGCCTAGGGCACCCCCCAAAACGGTGGATCCGTGGGGCAAAAAGAACTTTCAAATGGCACCTGGTCTCCAAGCCTCCCAGTGGGGGGTTCCCACCAGCAGCTTCCTTCCTTGGAGTTGCCCCACCTAAGTACCACTGCACCCTCTGACAGAGACTTCACGGAGACCTTGCAATTTCTCTGGGGGGAGGGGGAGGGAGAAGAAGTCATGAAACACCAGCCTTGGCACAGATTCTTTACCAGTTGAGCTACCAGGGAAGCCCAAGCCTCGGCACATTCCACTCCAACAACCTTGCAATGGGGACATTCTCTAGGGCCACCTCGTTACCCTAGTGGGACAGGAAAAGGTGCTGCCGCCTTGTGGACGTTTCCCATAAGTACAACTTAAATAACACCGCCTGCAGGCAATTCAAATTCACAAGGTGGGCCCTCAGGCAGAGTCCTGGGTATGTTAACAAAGTGAAGTCGCTCAGTCATGCCCGACTCTTTGTGACCCCAAGGTCTGTAGCCATCCATGGGATTCTCCAGGCAAGAATACTGGAGTGGGTTGCCATTTCCTTCTGCAGGGGATCTTCCCAACCCAGGGATCAAACCCGCGTCTCCCACATTGCAGGCAGATGCTAACAAAAAGGCGATTCAAAACAGGGCGAGCCTTAAGAGACCGATCTCAAGGAGAAAACTTTAATGCACACTGTCTTTTGCCTCCATTTCCCTTGCCCTCTCTTTCTCTCTGAAAAATAAAAATAAATAAATACATTGACACAGGAAAGGATGCTCTAGATTGTTAATTATTAGAGGACGGCAAATCAAAACCACCATGAGTTATCACTTGCTACTGCTCAGAATGGGCATCCTCAAAATGCCTGCAGGCAGCCAAAGTGGGAGAAGGCATAGGAAATAGAACCCTCCTCACTTCATCAGTTGCTCAGTCATGTCCGACTCTTTGCAACCGCATGGACTGCAGCACGCCAGGCTTGTTGTTGTCCACCACCAACCCCCAGAGCTTGCTCAAACTAATGTCCATTGAGTCGGTGATGCCATCCAACTATCGCACCCTCAGTCGTCCCCTTCTCCTCCTGCCTTCAATCTTTCCCAGCATCAGGGCCTTTTCCAAGGAGAACCCTCCTACCCTGCTTCTAAGAATGTAAATTGGTAACAGCCAGGGAAAAGGACACTATGGAGGTTCCTTAAAGTACTTCATAATGGGCTACCTCAGGACCTGGCATTCTCACTCGTGGGCCTCCACTTGATGAGAAACCATAGTATGAATCAACACGTGTTCCACACGGTTCATTGTAGCACTATTTATCCTGCATGAGACGTGGAAGAATCCAACTGCTCACCAACAGACTGAAGGATACGGAAGATGTGGTGCATACATGTAATGTATATGACATGGAATAAGCCATCGAACAGAAAGAAAGAACGTCTCCTGCAGCATCATGAATACACCTGGTGATGAGCATACTAAATGAAGGAAGACAAAAAAAAAAAAAAAAAGAAGGCCAGGTAGCCCACGATATCACTAAACGAGTAGGATCGAAAAGTCAATACCAAACAACTCATTTATACCAGAAACAGCCTCACAATCTTAGAAAACAAACCTCTGGTTACCAAAGGGGACGGTGGGGCAGAGGGAGGCATACCTTGTGGGGTGAAGATGAACGCATACACAGGGACATACACACAGATCAGAAGCGACAGGACCTCCTGTGGAGCACAGGGAACTCTGCTCAACCCTGTGACCACCTACATGGCGAAGAAACAGAAGGGGACGCATACGCGCACCTGCATACCTCAGCCAGGGGCTTGAGTCCACTATACAGCAGAAAACTAACATGCAGATGTTTAGAAAATGCCAGCGGCACCCCTCTCAGGCCTTGGGGACCTGGACTTTTTCCTGGAGCCTGAGCGGCCTTGAGTCCCAAGCACCCCAAGAGTGGGTTGGCCTGAGGGAGCTGGGGAGGGTGTGCCCGCAAAGAAGCTCCTCTTGGACCTGGAGGGATTGGTCCCCTGTGGATGGGACCCCAACCTTCAGATTCAGGTGGGCCTTCCAGTAGCACACTCACGCGTAGGGCACTGAAAAAAACATGTGTCCGCTGGGAAGGAAGAGCTTTGAAATGTCACCTGGTCTCCAAGTCTCAGCCCTGGCACTTTCCACTCTAACCTGCCATTCAGCAAGGGGACTTTCTCCAGGGCTCAGTTGCAGGAGGAATTCAGGCAGGGGGCATGAAGAAGTGCTGCCGCCTTGTGTTCATTTCCTGTAACTACAACTTGAACATAGGTGCCTGTGGGAAATACAAACTCACATGGCCTGTGGGGCTGGAAAGGTCACTGCTCTCAGGCAATGTCCTGGGTTTGCTTAAAAAAGAAAAAAAGAAAAAAAAGGCGATTCAAATCAGGGCAACCTTAAGAGATCAATCTCAAGGGGTCAACTTTAACACAGACTGATCTTTGCCTCTGTCCCCCCTGCCCTCTTTCTCTCTAAAAGAGGAAAAAACCCAAGTCAACAAAGGAAAGGATGCTCTACATTCCGCATTATTGAGCTTCCCTGGTGGATCAGGTGGTAAAGCGTCTGCCTGCAATCCGGAAGACCCGGGTTCGATCCCTGGGTTGGGAAGATCTCCTGGAGAAGAAAATGGCAACCCATTCTGAATGGCAAATCAAAACTATCACGAAGTACCATCTCTCACTGGTCAGAACAGTCACCTTCAAAACGGCCAGGACAATCGGGGGGAGAGGGCTTGAAAAAGAGGGAAGGCCCCTACCCTGTTTGGGGGAATGTAAACTGGTGACAGCCCAGATAAAGGGGAGGTTCCTTAAAATACTCTAAACTGGGCGACCACAGGACCTGGCACTCTCACTCCTCGGCCACCGCTTGGATGGTAAACATAAATATGATATGAATCCATACCCGCTCCACAAGGTTCACGTTGAAGTATTTACACTAGATGAGTAGGTAAGCAGCCAAAAATGCCCACTGATAGACTGATGGATGCAGAAGGCATGGCACATGCTACTATATATAACATGCAATATGCCTCGGCCATAGTAAAGAAGGAAACAGTGAATTTTTCAGCAAGATGGGGATACACCAGGTGATGATCATACTAAGTGAAGAAAGAGAGAGAGGAGGCTGGGTGGCCTATGACATCACGTCTGGGTAGAATCTAAAAATCAGTACCGAACAACTCATTTATGGACCAGAAATAGCCTCAGAGTCATAGAAAAGAAACCTCTGGTTACCTAAAAGGCACGGTGGGGTGGAGGGAGCATAGCTTAGGGGGTGAAGATGACCATGTCCACAGTAACAGAAACGGAGAACATAATCAACAAGCTCTACTCAACCCTCTGTGATAACCTACATGAGAAAGGAAGCCGAAGAAGAATGCACACACGCCTAAGTGTGACTCAACCTCGGGTTTCACAGGACACTGTAAATCCACCGGATTCCATTAAACAATAAAAATTAACATGAAAAATTTAAAAAAATATCAACAGCATTTCCCTCAGGCCTGGGTAACCTGGGATGCGGTCACATCCTTGGAGCCTAAGCAGCCTCGTCCCAAGGATCCCAGGGCTGGGTTGAACTGAAGGAGCTGGGGAGGATGTGCCAAGGAAAGTAACCCCACCCCCTGCCTTGGACCTGGACTGACTGGTCCCTGTGGATGGGACACCAATCTGCAGATCCAGGCAAGCCCTCTTAGAGCTTAGGGCACCCAAAAAACGCTGGACCTGCTGGGCATGGAGAGCTCTGCAATGTCACCTGGTCTCCAAGTCTCCCGGCAGCCTCCTTCCAGAGTCACCCCACCTAAGTACCACAGCAACTCAGGAGCAGAGTTCAGGGAGACCTGGGTATTTCTATGGGAGGCGGGGAGGGGGAATGGGGAAGAGTCATGAGACACCAGCCTTGGGACATTACACTCTAATGACAACCTTGCAAGGGGAACTTTCTCCAGGGTTGCCCTAGGAACCCTGGTGGGGCATCAAGAGGTGCTGCCACCTTGTGGGTGTTTCCCATAACTACAACTTCAACACCAGTGCCTGCGGGCTATTCAAATTTACAAGGCCTGTGGGGCTGGACAGGACGCCTGCCCTCAGGAAGTGTCCTGGGTTTACTAACAAAAATGCAACTCAAAACAGGGCGAGCATTAAGAGACCAATCTCAAGAGGTCAACTTTAACACTACAGTCTTTTCCCCCTGACAGCTCTTTCTCTCTCTTTAAAAAATGAAGAAAAAAAAAATCAACACAGGAAAGGGCGCTGTACACTGCTAATTATTAGAGAATGGCAAATCAAAACTACCATGAGCTATCACTTCCCACTGCTCAGAATGGTCATCACAGAACGCCTACAAGCAGTACAAGTGGGAAAGAGTGCGGAGAAAATGGAACTCTACCACCCTGATTTTAGGAATGTAAATGGTTGGCAACCAGGATAAAGGACACTATAAGAGAAAGTCGCCCAGTCGTGTCCGACTATGTGTGACCCCATGGCCTATAAAGTCCATGGAATTCTCCAGGCCAGAATACTGGAGTGGGTGGCCTTTCCCTTCTCCAGGAGATCTTCCCAACTCAGGGATCAAACCCAGGTCTTCCCCATTGCAGGCGGATTCTTTACCAGCTGAGCCACAAGGGAAGCCCAAAGGACATTATGGAGGTTCCTTAAAATACTTTAAATTGGGCTACCACAGGACCTGACATGCTCACTCCTGGGCCTCAACTCGATGAGAGAACATAAGAATCAACACACGCTCCACAAGTTTCAAGTACAAGTATTTACACTGAACGAGATCAGTGCGTAACCAAAATGTCCACCGACAGACTGGCGGACACAGAAGATGTGGCATATGGCTGTGTGCACGAGGGACTATGCCTCAGCCACAGAGAAGAATGGATGATGCCTTCTGCAGTGACATGGATACACCAGGTGATGATCACACTGTGTGAAGGAAGCCAGAGAGAAAAGGCTGGAAGCCTATGATAGTACTTCTGGGTAAAATCTAAAAACCAATACCAAACAACTCATTTACGTACGAGAAACAGGCTCAGAATTATAGAAAACAAACCTCTGGTTACTAAAGGGGAAAGCTGGGGGCAAGCGAGGCATACTTTACGGGGTGAAGATGACCGTACGCACAGTAGCGTACTTCAGCACATAATAAGATCTCCTGTAGAGCACAGGGAACTCACACTTTGTAATCATCTACATGGAAAGGAAACCAAAGAATATATATGTGCATATTTATAACTGAATCGGGGGGTTTAAAAGACACTGTGAATCCACTGAATTCCCCTGTACAATAAAAATTAACATACAAAATGTTTAAAGTGTCAACAGTTATTTCCCTCATTCTGGGTGAGCTAGGATCCAGTCACATCCCTGGAGCCTGAGCAGCTTTGGGTCCCAAGGTGGGAGTGGGTTGGTCTGAGGGAGCTGGGCAGGATCTGCCAACCTTGGACCTGGAGTGACTGGTCCCCTGTGGATGGGACCCCAATCTCCAGATCCAGGTAGGCCCTCCAGGAGCTCATCTATGCCTCAGTTCAGTTCAGTCACTCAGTCGTGTCCGACTCTTTGCGACCCCATGAATTGCAGCACGCCAGGCCTCCCTGTCCATCACCAACTCCCGGAGTTCACTCAGACTCACATCCATCGAGTCGGTGATGCCATCCAGCCATCTCATCCTCTGTCGTCCCCTTCTCTTCCTGCCCCCAATCCCTCCCAGTATCAGAGTCTTTTCCAATGAGTCAACTCTTCTCATGAAGTGACCAAAGTACTGGAGTTTCAACTTTAGCATCATTCCTTCCAAAGAAATCCCAGGGCTGATCTCCTTCAGAATGGTCTGGTTGGATCTCCTTGCACTCCAAGGGACTCTCAAGAGTCTTCTCCAACACCACAGTTCAAAAGCATCAATTCTTCCACACTCAGCCTTCTTCACAGTCCAACTCTCACATCCATACATGACCACAGGAAAAACCACAGCCTTGACTAGACGGACCTTAGTCAGCAAAGTAATCTCTCTGCTTTTGAATATGCTATCTAGGTTGGTCATAACTTTTCTTCCAAGGAGTAAGCGTCTTTTAATTTCATGGCTGCAATCACCATCTGCAGTGATTTTGGAGCCCCAAAAAATAAAGTTAGCCAATGTTTCCACTGTTTCTCCATCTATTTCCCATGAAGTGATGGGACCAGATGCCATGATCTTTGTTTTCTGAATGTTGGCTTTAAGCCAACTTTTTCACTCTCCTCTTTCACTTTCATCAAGAGGCTTTTTAGCTCTTCACTTTCTACCATAAGGGTGGTGTCATCTGTATATCTGAGGTTATTGATATTTCTCCCAGCAGTCTTGATTCCAGCTTGTGTTTCTTCCAGCGTTTCTCATGATGTACTCTGCATGTAAGTTAAATAAGCAGGGTGACAATATACAGCCTTGATGTACTCCTTTTCCTATTTGGAACCAGTCTGTTGTTCCATGTCCAGTTCTAACTGTTGCTTCCTGACCTGCACACAGATTTCTCAAGAGGCAGGTATGCCTAGGAGCACCTAAAAAATGGTGGACCTAAGGGCATGAAGAGCTATGAAATGGGACCTGGTCTCCAAACCTCCCAGTGGCGGGGTTCCCACCAGCAGCCTCCTTCCACTGAGTCATCCCATCTAAGCTCACAGCAACCTCAGGAGCACAGTGTGGATAGACCTTGGGATTTCTCTAGGGATTGCAGGGGAAGGGGAAGAAGTCATCAGACATGAGGCCTGTGACATTCCGTCTAATCTACAGGCCTGCTAGGGGAGTTTCTCTCTAGGGCTCCAGCTGCCTGAGGAACTCAAGGGGGGCATGAAGAAGTGTGCCGCCTATGAACAGTTCCCATAATGACAGCTTAAATACCAGGCTGCAGCTGTTCAGTCACTTAAGTCATGGCTGTCTGCAACCCCATGGACTGCAGCACTCCAGGCTTCCCTGTCCTTCACTATCTCCCAGAGTTTGCTCACACTCATGTCCACTGAGTCGATGATGCCATCCAACCATCTCATCCTCTGGGCAATTCAAATTCATAAGACCGGGGGGGCTGGAAAGGACACCTACCCTCAGGCAATGTCCCAGGTTTGCAACAAACAAGCAACTGAAAACAGGGCTAGCCCTAAGAGACCATCTCAAGGAGTCAACTTTAACACACCAATTTTTGTCTCTGTACTTCCGGGACCTTGGTTCCAAAGCTAAATCTTCTTTGGAGATCAAGAATCCAACATTGTTCACCGTAAGCTATCATCTGTGTGTGTGTATACATATAGGTGTGTATGCGTATACATATCTATATATAAACATATATTTATATGCACACACACATACAGCTTGAGATGTGACTCAGTCATGAAAAAAATGACAGAATGTCTCTCCCAGTAACATAGCTGGACCCAGAGGTTATCATACTAACTGATGTAAGTCAGAGAACGGCAAGTATCTTATGACATCAGTCATACGTGATTTCTAAGTTAAAAAAAATGATACAAATGAACTAACGTACAGAACAGAGGGATTCACACATATGGAAAACAAACTTCTGGTTCTGAAGGGGAAATGGTTTTGGAGGCACGGTGTGGGTGGGTGTGGGGATAAATTAAGAGCTTGGGATCAAGATCCTCTCACTAGTCAATATGTGCTAGATAATCACCAAGGACCTCCTTCTGCAGCAGCAGGAGATCTACTGAATATTCTTCAATCACCTATAAGCATAAGGCTATCAGAAAGATAGGGATCTGTATGTGTATAACTGAATCACTCCACTGTACACCTGAAAGAAATACAACATTATAAATCAACTATATGTCAGTGTTTTCTCAAGTTAAAAGTAATAAAAAGAAAACAAAAATAAAGCCAAGAAAGACCATGAAACAACCTTTTTTCTGTTTGTTTTTTTGCAGTGCCATGGGGTGTGTGAGATCTCAGGTCCCTGACCAGGGATGGAACAGATAACTCCTGTAATGGAGGCACCAAGTCTGAAGCGCTGGGCCACCAGGGAAGTCCCAGAACAGAGTATTTTTCTTAGTCAAGTCAGTTTTCTCCACATTTTTTTTTTTTCAGGAAAACATCCCTCTTTTGAAAGACAGGATTTTCCTGAACATCTCCGGATAAGGCTCACTCTGCTTAAAACTGTCCCTAGGAATGATTTCAAAATTTAAATACGAATACTTGTTCAGTCGCTAGGTCATGTCAGACTCTTTGCAGCCCCATGCCAGGCTTTCCTGTCCTACACTATCTCCCTCTTTTAAACAGTTAAGCCAGAAATAAGTGAATTTCTTTTCAGCCATCTAGGGATTAAAAAGTGTTATACTTTTGCGCTTCCAAGCAATACCTCAAACTCCAATAGACTTGTTAATTCTACTCTCTTGGAAATCTTTACAATGTGCATTTAAAAACTCTTTAAAATTAAGTTTAGATTATTCACTTTATCAGTCACTTTTGAGAATTAAATTTGGTAAGTTTCAGAATGAAAGTGGATACTCGGTTCTTTTGAGTCTAAAAAGCATGAGAAAATCAGTTCACAAAGCCTAATAAAAAGCTCAGGATACTATTTAAAGATTTATTGTAAAAACTGTACCTTTATTTGCATGTTTAATAAATATATATCTCCCCCCGCCCCCCACATAGTGGTTTATCCATCTTTTCAGGTCATTATTTCAGAGATGAGAGAAAATACTATCTTTGAAAAGATGTGAACCGGAAATTCAAAGAATAAATCAGAACTAAAATATACCTGTGCCTTACATGTGGTAATTAAAACATACCACAGCCTTGCTGTGAAGGAAACTTTAGTCCATGAGATCGAACTATGTTCTAAATTACCCAAATTCTGTTTATTTTTTTACCACATGGAACAAGACTATGTGTGATACAGTGTAATAAAATAGATCTACTTTACCACGACCCCCACTCAGAAAAGAAGCCTTGCATGCCGCAGTGGCGCTCAACTCTGAAAGCATGTTCATATGCATTTTTCCACTGGGCCCTCACAAGCATCCGCTGACGCTGAGAGAGATGGCGATGTTTCCTCTGCCTGGTCAGTGAAGAAACCGAGTTCTTAAGCGGGAAATCTGGAGCTAGAAGCCCTGTTTTCTGACTCGGCGACCTGGCTGTTTTACCACGCTGCCTCTGTGGCAAATATCAGGGCCCGGTTCCTCAATAGTTCTGTTGTGAAGGTCAGACTCTTTACTTTTATTCACAACATAAACTGGGTTAACATTTGTAGGTCTGCAGTAGGAAAACGAACTATTTTTACACCTCTTCTTCTGTGTGTGTCATGTTTAAGGCTGACCTACTATTAGTCAAGGTAGAAATGTTATAAGGATATAGTTCTGTACAGCAACGTTGGCACAGGAATAAATGAATATAAATTACATTTTTTTTTCTTCACAGAACTTTCTGTAAAGTCTCATAAGTACTATCAACAGACTATGTTTAAACCATCAATGAAAATAAAATGATGGGCTTAAAAAAACTGAAAAACATTCCCAGATGTCAGAAAAAAACTTGTCTTACACCAACAGATTAAGAAATTCACAGGGAAAACTAGATTACAGCAAAAACTACAAGAATATCTTGATTTCAGCAATGCTGAAATACTTTAACAATTTCACGTATCTTCTGTGGTATGTCTACTGAGAATTTCTCTACCAAGAACTTATATACTGATATGTGAAACAAAAAAATTATATAAATAAGTATTTACTCTTATTTCCCTAAATCCTTAATTATTTGACCTCAATGCAAAGTATTACTATGAAACATCTCCAGGATTTTCTTGTGAACATCAAATATTAACATGAGAATATAACTTTAGAAAGGATAACTTTCTAATAGATTTTATATCATAACAGTATTCCACATATAAAATCACACCACGAATTTAGTAAGTCACTTAGGAGAGTGTAGTTGTGCAAAGCATGTTTAACATATCATTTTAAAATTCTAGCATATAATACAAATTAAAAGAAAAACCTTTGGGGTCAGTGGCTATAATGATGGGCAACTACATCGAATATACAGCACCAAGGCCCTTGAGTCAGAACTTTGCTTCTGCACCCCTTTGCAAACTTGAGGCCTCTCTCCTATCACTATCAACGTTGCTGCCTAGATCTTCTTTATTCATTTATTTGACCATACTGTTATGCCACGTAGGGCTAGCGGCTGTTCTATGTATTGAGGAATCAGCAGTCAGTAAGACAAACTTCCTGCTCTCATCAAATTTATATTCTAGTGGGCAAGACAGACAATAAACAAATCAGTCAATATAGCAGCTATATATGTATATGTCTACATATTAACACACATACATCCGCAAATATACATCAGGGAGAGGTAAGTGCTATAAAAATAATAGGACAGAAGATGATGGTGACGGGATTATTTTTAACAAGGTGGGCAAGAAGGGACTCTCTCAGGGAGCGACATGTGAAGGACATGAAAAACTCTGTGGAAGATGTTCCTGGCAGTGAGAACTCTTGAGTGCAAAGGTTCCTGAGGTAGGATTGGGTTGGCTGGCATCAGCAAGGTCACAGTAAATGAGGGGCGATCTGGTCAAAGATCAGAACACAGGTAACCAGGCCTGACCGAGCAGGGCCGTGGGAAGGAGCATGGATCATCCTTGAAGGGCCATGAAAGATCACCTCGGGGTTTGAGGATGAGAATTACAAGTTCTGAAATTACAAGTTTTGAAAAAGAAAAAAAAAAATCCCACTGTGACTGGAGAGAAGATTGCAGAAAGGAAAAAAAGTAGAAAAAAAAATTAACGAGGAGGTTTTCATGCACTAGTCTTTAGTACTTGCATATCTGGATCCTATGTGGGTGGCATGTGCTACCTGCAACAAATTACTTCTGAAACCTAATTAAAGGTTATTCTCTGAAAGTGAAATTAGGAAGAATCAAACTGCAAAGGATGGGATATCTGTAGCTATTACTCAAGAGAATGATAGTGAACATGAAATTGAAGACTTTTAGAAAGATCCCCAAACCTAATTTTAAGAGAACTAAAGAGCAACCTCAAGAAAGTATGATAAGATGACAACCATAACTAAAAGATCCAACATTTTATTTTAAAAATAAAATAAACTTAGCTTGTAAAATAGCTTACAAAGTGAG
This sequence comes from Ovis canadensis, assembly GCF_042477335.2. Taxonomy (NCBI): domain Eukaryota; kingdom Metazoa; phylum Chordata; class Mammalia; order Artiodactyla; family Bovidae; genus Ovis; species Ovis canadensis. Next base: position 53,747,558 of record NC_091263.1, on the reverse strand, counting down.
AGTGGTACATACTGAACCATCAGACCACTGGTATGTGGGTGCATGTGTGTGTGTGTTTTGTTTTTTATTTGAATTAGTTGCTAACGCTGAAATATTGGAAAATTTCACATTAAAATTCAATTTCTGTCTTCACTTAAAAAAAATTAGAAGCTTCGCTAATTTATATTCAAGCAAGGAAACATGAGCAGCAACTGCATCAATCATTATAAAATTCTAACAGAAACTTCTGTATAATAAATGGATAAAGTTTTGGGGGTAACATAGGACTGTTTTTATGTTGCTTAAAAAGAGGAAAAGAAACAAAGCATTTATCATGCTGCCAAGTTATATTCAACAAGCATTCATCAAGAAACTATTATAAACCAACACCTGTTATTAGGAGTTTGCAGTCTGGGGAAATAACTCCAGCGGCACTGGGGACTCTCTAGCGTGGGATCACATCTCTTATTACAAAGTCTGCTTCACACGTATTCTACCAACTCAGATGCTCATGTTCACGCTCAGGTGCTTCAGTCGTGTCTGAATTTTTTCAACGCTCTGGACTGTAGCACTCCAGGCTCCTCTGTCCATGGGATTCTCTTGGCAAAGTGCTAATTCCAGGACCTGAGATGTTTGAGGCTACTTTGAACCTCTGTATCTTCGTGTCTGGGGCTTGCCAGGTGGTGCTAGCGGTGAAGTACCCTCCTGCCAATGCAGGAGGCATAAGAGACACTCAGAGGGCGGTTCCTGTTTTGCTCTAAAGGAGTCACGGTTCGCCAGAGAGTTGATTGTTTTTTCTCCCTTGACCTTTGTGCTGCCAAGGGATTGTCTCAATAGAGCTGTGCTGTTTCAGGGGGCAAAGTAAGCAATTCTGAGTTTACGCTTTCCTTATGTTTTACGAAAATCAGATTTTTTCAAAGCCAGTATTTCATCTCTCTCTTAATTAAGCAGCTGACAATTTCTCTTTCACTGTTTATTCCTGAATACTAGCATACAGCACAGTCAAACCCCCTTTCCCTTCAAGGGTGAGCATCACTGTAAGATTGTCTTGTCACTGCTAACTCTGCTGCAGACAGCCTTAGGGCCCATTGGGGCTGCCAGTGAAAGGGAAGATTCACTTTTCACCAGTTTGATAGAAATTTCATACCAAATTCAGTGATATACCTGACCTATGTTTGTTTAGAAGTCCTTTCTATGAATCTTCTTGAAGATTAAGCACTTTTGCAAACCATCAGCTTAACTGTCTGCTGCTGCTGCTGCTAGGTCGCTTCAGTCATGTCCAACTCTGTGCGACCCCATAGCAGCCCACCAGGCTCCCCCGTCCCTGGGATTCTCCAGGCAAGAACACTGGAGTGGGTTGCCACTTCCTTCTGCAACACATGAAAGTGAAAAGTGAAAGTGAAATCGCTCAGTCATGTCCGACTCTTTGCGACCCCATGGACTACAGCCTACCAGGCTCCTCCGTCCATGGGATTTTCCAGGCAAGAGTACTGGAGGCTTAACTGTCTATTAAAGACGTAAAAGACAAGATTAACGATCTCATCACGTGTTAACAAAGTTCAATCAAGTTGCTGTGATACCACCAGAATTATGGCTGACAGATTATACCAGGACATATAGTAACATTTACCCATAGAGTATAATCTTAGAAGGCTTTGAAAAACACTTTGAAAACACTTCCCATGTAACTCAACATACCGAATAAAATTAATTATATTCTCCTCCTTGAGGTGCCTTGAAGGACCCCTGGTAGTGGTGATAGTTTAGTTGCTAAGTCAGGTCTGACTCTTGCGATCCCATGGACTGTAGCCTGCCAAGCTCCTCTGTCTGTGGGATTCTCCAGGCAAGAATACTGGAGTGGGTTGCCATTTCCTTCTCCAGGGGATCTTCCCGACCCAGGGATCGAACCCAGGTCTTCTGCATTGCAGGCAGACTCTTTACCAACTGAGTGACAAGGGAAGATAAAAAGGACCCCTAATGAACCTCAAAGTTAGCTGGAAGTCAAAAGAAATTTAATTAAAATTTGATATTTGGGATGTTTGTCAAAAGTTTCAAAATACTTGGTCAAATAAGATCACTGGTCACTGTAAGACAATATAGTCTAAAGTTTATGTACACTATGGCGCAAGATCTGGTACTCAATTAATACTTAATAAATGGATGACTAAAGGATAAATAAATGTGGTGAGATTAGTTAATACTGCTATCACGTACCTATGTCTTCACTAGCAATCTTGAAAAATTTGATGTTGCTGTTCTGTCACTAAGCCAGGTCTGACTCTTTGCAACCCCATGGACAGCAGCACGCCAGGCTTCCCTGTCCTTCACTGTCTCCCAAAGTTTGCTCAAACTCATATCCATTGAGTCAATGATGCCATCCAACCATCTCATCCTCTATTGCCCTCTTCTCCTCTGGCCCTCAATCTTCCCCAGCATCAGAGTCAGCTCTTTGCATCAGGTGGCCCAAGTATTGGAGCTTCAGCACCAGTCCTTTCAATGAATTTTCAGCACTGATTTCCTTTAGGATTGACTGGTTTGATCTCCGTGCTGTCCAAGGGACTCTTATAAAATAATGGGGCCCAAATTTCTCCAAGTTGCTCCTCCCAATGTGGATCTTTGCTTAGTGGTTGAAGATTTTGGAGGAAACCTGAAATGCTCATAACTATAGGTTCAAAGGAACCTCCTCCGAAAATACATATTGATATTATCTCCTCTTGGGAGACTAAACCTCCTTCAAGTTATAGCATTTTAATGCAGTGCTGGTTGCATGGAAACTTCCCAGAAGTTAAAGTTTCTGAAGCAGTTCTTATGCTGGCAACAAAGGAGAAATCCTTAATTGGTAGAACATAGACAACTATTTTCTGACAAGGAGGCACATTTCAAATCTGTATGTCAGGAGGACATTACTGAACTGGAATGCTAAAGCTGATGGTGATTTCCTTCGGCAATTGGTCTCAGCCTTAAGAATGACTGCCCTTTTGAAGTAAAAAGACCAACATCTGACATCATTTGCAATCCCAACATCCCATGCTATGAGTCATTACAAGATTGATTCCTAATCCAATGTTTGCCTTTTTTTCTATTATAAATTTTATAAATGCAGAAAACTTGAAAGAAGAAAACAAAATAATTCACCATTCAAAGAAAGTCAGCATTAAAATCTGGAGTATTTCTCTCCTGTCATTTTTCTATGTGTATTTTAGCATAATTATGTTTGTGTATTACATGGAAAGATTTTACATTCTGATTTTTTTCCAATTTAATGTGATGATATAGCATTTCTTCATATTTTCTGAAAATTATCCACATATATTAGCAAAATCAATTTATCTAATTTTAACCTAATCTCAGCCTGACCTACATAAAACTCCTTTTTACTCAACACGTATATCCTACATTCCTACTATATACTGAAAACTTTCCCCTTTCTTTTTAGTAGCTTTAACTACACATTTAGCTTAGAATCCTCAACTCTAAAACATCTTAATTTTTAGTGAAAACCAAGAAGCAAATGATTGTGAATTGTCTGTCATACCAGCATTTTCTGATTGGAAACTTATGCTTTAGTTTTCCTCTCCTAAGAAGGCAAAGATTAGTATGCTTAGATTCGCCCAGTAAACAATGTTCTAATATTTTATCCTATTTGAAATGACCCAGATAGTCAATGAATTCTTGCCACTTAACTTAATTCAGTTTCAATGTACCAAAATCTGGAGAGGCTATTTTTGATAGACTTAAAGTGTCATTATATCTAGTTACTGATATTTTCTTGCTGACAAGTTTGCAACAGATATAAGGTCTTGATCTCCAACAAACCTAGGTACAACAGTACTGTTACATTTAGCAAAACCACAAAGTCAAGCTAGCTTCAATATGAGATTATTGATTCAGTACTCAATATTTCCCACATCATGAGGATTTGAAATTCATTTTGGCCTATTTTCTAAATATTATCAAGTATTTAACTTGAAAGTTCTTACTTTTAAGTCAGTTAATAGAGCTCTTTTGCAAACTTAACTCAGAAGTATTATAACCAAAAATGATCCATTTCTTGAATGCACCTCAAGGGACTACATTCAGGAAACAAATGTGAGTTTCCATAGCATGCACACTAACACACAAGACAGATACAAACACACAAAGAACCAAATCTAATTCCTGCAGGACAAAAACAAAAGGGTAAAGATCAACAACTTCCTCCATTTTTTCAAAGATTCCTCTTAGTAATAATAAATGACGTGCAAATGGAAAGACAGCAAATCATGACCACGTGCCATGGCGATTCACCTGACAAACACAAAACCAGAAATAACAGCTGGAATAAGTTACATTTACTGAGTTAATGTCATGCTTTCTTCTAGAAGTATTTTTATTTTCTCAGTATCAGAATTCTGAAAAAAAGCATTTCATCAAGCCACCCTTCTCAAACTGCATATGCAAAAAGAGCCAGTTTTGGAATTTCAGAAGTTTCATCTTAACCAATGTCCATCTCCCCTCCTCCAGAGCCACACAGTGTAAAGAAATCTTTTTTCTTATAGCCTAAGGGAACTATAAGACGAAACAGAGCTCTGATTATCACAGCAGGTATTATCAAATAACAACAACAACAACAACAACAACAAAAAGGCAAGACAAAATGGTCTCCATGAGAGCTCAGTTGGTCAAGAATCCACCTGCAATGCAGGAGACCTGGGTTCGATTCCTGGGTTGGGAAGATCAGCTGGAGAAGAGACAGGCTACCCACTCCAGTATTCTTGGGCTTCCCTGGTGACTCACCTGGTAAAGAATCCCATCTGGAATCTGAAGACCTAGGCCCAATCCCTGGGTTGAGATGATCCCCTGGAGAAGGGAAAGGCTACCCACTCCAGTATTCTGGCCTGGAGAATTCCATGGACTGTATAGTCCACGGGCTCACAAAGAGTCAGACATGACAGAGTAACTTTCACCAAAACAGTCTCTCAGGATCACAGTTCCCTAGAACCAGAAAGGGAGATACTCACACACTGCAAAGGGAAAATGCCAATCAATGTTCCACCACAGACAAAACCCAATGGAGTAGGGAAGGATACCTGGTGTCATCACATGCAAGCTCCATTATTCAAAGACATCTCAGCTGGCCAGTGCAAATACTGATTCACACACATACAACAAACAAATAACAAACATGGTCCCCCACACAAAAGGACAAACTGGAGGGCTTACTCCAAAGCAACACACACACATACACCAACAACATATAACCTACAGTCATAGAGACAGAAAATCACAGAAGGTGTAGTCTAAAACTCCACTTCCACTCCTAGACAGAGGCCTCCAAGCAGAGAGGCCAGCTCTCAAAAGAGAACGAACCTGAAGCGGCTCACTTCCTGCAAGGCAAGCAGCCCAAATGGAGCTGACGGAATTCCTAGCCTGCACAAGCCTGACTGACACCAAATATGGACCACAGCTCTGGACCTTTCTCTGCTCCAAATAGCCTTGTGCCTTGGGGTGGCCGGCACTTGTCAGGGAGAGTCCTTCCTGGTCCCCTGGAGCAAAATGAACTCTGGCAGCTGCTGGGAATTTGGGAAGGGGCAGCCCCTGGCTGGCATCAGCTTGCTATGGACACAGATCTCCTGGCTAGCTTGCCTGCTCTGTTACATTACCATTGTGAATTAAATACTAACATGTGAAAAAGCCTGTTTTCAAAGACAAAGCAAAGCAAAAATGATCCCAAATGAACACGCTGGAATATCTGTGCCAGGTTTTGGAGTGGACTTTTACAGAACACCTTGTTTATGAAAATAAGCTTTGCTTGTATTAAAAATTTTCAAGACGTTAAATATGTAACAGTTTTCCCAGTGGCAGATGGCTTGAATTGATATTGGTAAATAACTGTACATAAAATAAAACTACACTGAATTAAACGTCAGCACAAATGGCAAAATAAAATACAGGCAATACACTACTGCACAGGTGTATGCCATATTACCAGCTGAAAAAAAATCTTGCAATTACAGGCCTCCACTATTTATTTCATTTGTGTGCAATTACATTTTATATGTGTTTGTTTAGTAATATCGATCCAAGACATCATTTTGAGAAATATAATTAACTGGACGGTAGAACAGAATGTGTGTGTGTTTTACTGTTTTTGTATTTCTGTATTTCAAAAACAAGTTGGTCTTTGTTAGTTGTGTTTAACTGCCATCTAGAGTTAAAATGAATCCATTTCCTTTCCCCTCTACTACTCTTCAAAATTTTAGGCATATGAGCCAACATGTTTAACCCCTTCTTTCCTTCAAACAACAAAACTGTAAAAGGATGACTATCCAACTTTTCAAAGCACTTGTAAATTTCTACCGGCTGCAAATATTTTAAGTAAAAAGTGAGGCTCACATTTAATCTAGTTAAAACATTATTTCTGAATGTATAAACAAATCAATGGGCAACTAATACACATTTAGACTTGGGGAAATACAATAACAACTTAAAACTAACTTTCTATTTCTATATACACAGCCTATTTGTATTTTTTTCAGAGTCTGAAAAAAGCACTCATATATAAAGATATTATAGAATTATTCCATTTTTATATCTGAAAAAGTTGATTATGAAAATCAGCCAAATTCCAAGTGTATATTTAACTAATTAACATTTTTAATATTCTTATGTTAAAAGTGGCACCCAGGGACTTCCTGGTGGTCCAGTGGTTAAGACTTCTCACTTCCAAGGCAGGGGTGTAGATTTGATCCCTGGTCAGGGAACTAAGATCCCACAGGCTGCATAACACAGCCAAAAAAAAAAAAATAAAAATAAAAAATGGCATTTGTATTCAAATTGAGGAGAAGGTTTATAAAAGAATAAATTGTCAGTAAATTGCTCAGCTTTCAGCTTAAGAAAAACATGACTGAAAAGCAGTACCATCTAACCTGACACCTAAGCAAGAAACAAAACTCAAACTTGGTAGAATGAAAGAAATCATGAAGATCAGAGTAGAAATCAATGAAAGAGAAATGAAGGAAAAAACGGAAAAGACCAATAAAACTAAAAGCTGGTTCTCTGCAAAGATAAGAATTGATAAACCTTTAGCCGAACTCAGCAGGAAAAAAAGAGAGAGGGCTCAAATCAATAAAATTAGAAATGAAAAAGAAGTTGCAACTGATGCCACAGAAATACAAAGGATCATAAGAGACCACTTCCAGCAACCACATGCCAATAAAATGGACAACCTGGAAGAAATGAACCGGTTCTTAGAAAAGTACAATCTTCCAAGACTGAACTAGGAAGAAATAGAAACTGTGAACAGACCAATCTCAAGTACTCAAATTGAAACTAGTTTAAAAACTTCCAACCAACAGAAGTCTAGGACCAGCAGGCTTCGCAGAAGAATCCTACCGAACATTTAAGGAAGAGTTAACACCTATCCTTCTGAAAGTCTTCTATAACTTTGCAGAGGAAGGAACACTCCCAAGCTCATTCTATGAGGCCACTGTCACCCTGACACCAAAACCAGACAAAGATATCACACACAAAAGAAGAAAATTACAGGCCAATATCACTGATGAACATAGATGCAAAATCCTCAACAAACACTAGCAAACCAAATCCAACAATATATTAAAAGGATCATATACCATGATCAAGTGGGATTTATCCCAAGGATGTAAGGATTCTTCAATATATGCAAATCAATGTGATATGGGTGTTTTCTTTTTTTAAATCTGTACCAAACACATTAAATCACAACAACTTCTTTGACAATATCTTCACAAATCATTAGGTCCTGAAACTAAGAAGTTGCAATGCAGTGAGAATGCCAGTTTTGTTCTTTCAAAAGGAAAGTACATAAAGTTTTCAAGTAGATACATATACCAAACAATAATGATGAAAAACCAGATGGAGCAAATAGCCTTGAATGGTCTGGATTAACACAATGGAGCTGCATTATAAAAAGATGGACTACCTTACCAAGTAGTCAAGCATACGTTTAAGAAAGTTTTCAATTGCTTAATCAATAGTGGACTAATGATAAAGCTATTACAGAATTTATAAGAGCAAAATGGAAGGAGGTGGAGATGGAGAAAATAACAGGCAGAAAGGCTCTGAAAGAGAAAATTCTTACTTCAAGAAAAACCCGAGCTAAACAGTTATAGTGAAACATGTGAATGAATTAAAAGCCACTGCGAAATCAAGGAGACAGGACTGAAGTGAGGTGATAAAAAGGCCTTCATAAGTTATACAGCTATGAGCACATTGCTTTAAGGCAGAAGGATCACATGAGCTTTGAGTTACTAAAACTTGGGAAGTAACAAGTATATATTTCTATGTATACAATACACAAATAATTTCCTATGAATTATCATGTGTGCTGTCAACTTTAAAATTCTAATACTTCCTCAAGTGCATTTTTGAACTAGTGAGGTTTTTTAATTTGACACCCCCCAACCCACTCCAGTATTCTTGACTAAAGAATCCCATGGACAGAGAAGCCTGGCGGGCTACAGTCCATGGGGTCAAAAGAGTTGGACACGAATGAGCAACTAACACTGATATACAGAATAAACCCAAATGAAATCTAAAAAGATGGCCTTTGTACAAACCATAACAGGATTTACTGTTAGTAACTTGGAGTCTTTGAAATTGTCAAGGATTCCGCAATTCTTTCAATAATTTCTTACTCTACAGCATGCCCTTCCTTTCTCATCATCACGCCTCTCCTCTTTTCTATTTTCCACTTACTAGTCTCATCTACAAAAGCACTCCTTCTCTTTCTTACTGTCAATCCTCTATTTTCATATTCTCTGGTACCAGAAATGAAACCTTTACAATTGGGGGGAAAGAGAGGAAAACACCCTTCTCAATGCGTCCTTTCTATTGGCCCTCATTCGAGGTGTGTTCTCAAGCACACACTTCTGTGCCCAGCCCACTCACCCTGTACACCCAATCACAAAAACAGACCTCCAAACTCCGTCCACTTGCAAAGTCTCCAAATCCCACCCCCTTTTCAAACTCCACCTCGGTCTCCCAAAATGCCATCTAGACTATCCCAAGTCAGACTCATCTCTCCTGACTTTTCGAGCTCTCTCAATATCTGAATGATATATTTTAACTACACAGTCTCAAGACAATCAACATAACTACTTAGAATACTAATATCAAACAAGCTGGAGTCCATTTCCTAGCAGTGGGCTCTTAAGTCATTTGAGTTAGTCAAAACTAAGTCTCGGTTTTCTCAGCTATGAACACGGGGATAGTAAGAGTTTGGCACTGTTGCTCATGGGTTAGAAGAGTAATTCATGCCAAGAGCCTCCCACAGAACGTGCAGTCAATAGGTATTTTATACTGCCAATCGTCATCCTGTAGCTTCGAATATGCCTTCACAGCCCAGCCAGACTCTAGGCCCTTGAGGGCAGAGACTGCATCTGAATAAATACATGTTTATAACTAAATCACGTGTTAGTCACTCAGCTGTGTGCAACTCTTTCCGGCCCTATGGACTGTAAACCTGCCAGGCTCCTCTCTCCATGGAATTCCCCATGGGCATGAAAGGCTAAGGGGATAATTATGGTATCCTAATGCACAGGACTAGTCTAGGGTTAGGAAGCAACAACCACCACATATTTAGAGAAGGCCTCATTATGGACCAACTGATACTTAGTAGGTTACCATAATTTTCATGGTATGCCATGAATACCTCACTCCAGAAAGTACCTAAACTTACTAAGCGAATACAGAAGCTATATGTTAATAGCTAGCCTGTGAATTGCCAGAGATTCTTCTCCCCAGCCAGGTATCGTATAGGATCAACCATGGATTACATCAGGAGGTGGGGGCCTATCATAGCACATCTTTAGGCAGAGAGTAAATACTGGAAAATAAATGATCTCTAAATGTCTGTGAGGTAGCCCTACTTACATTCTCTTAAAAATTGCAAGAAAATTTCCAAAGCATTCCATAGTTCACTGCCAAGGCAGGAAATGACTGAAAGAAACTGGGTTCAAAGGTCAAAGACTTGGATTTGACCCAGTTGTGTCACTATGCAAGTTTACATAAAGAAGAGAGGTGTGAAGCTTGTTTTAAACAGCATACCAATGCTTTAATGTGCTGTCTCCCAGCTCTCTACTTCATGCAACGCATTACCAATTTAAGAAAAATCCTTATTTGTTAATGTCAATAAAAGATAAACAAGAATGCCTTGTCACCATGCAATAACTCCATTCTATTTCTACAACACAAGACCAGTTAGAGGTCTATTTTTTAATCTTTACTAAGTAAAACTAAAGGTGTATACTGTCATCCTGCTTATTTAACTTATATGCAGAGTGCATCATGCGAAATGCTGGACTGGATGAAACATAGGTTGGAATACAGATTTCTGGGAGAAATATCATTAACCTCAGATATGCAGATGACACCACCCTTATGGCAGAAAGTAAAGAAGAACTAAAGAGCCTCTTGATGAAAGTGAAAGAGGAGCATGAAAAAGCTGGCTTAAAACTCAACATTCAAAAAACTAAGATCACGGTATCCAGTCCCATCATTTCAAGGCAAATAGATGGGAAAACAATGGAAGCATTGACAGACTATTTTCTTGGGCTCCAAAATCACTGCAGATGGCAACTGCAGCCATGAAATTAAAAGACGCTTCCTCCTTGGAATAAAAGCTATCACCAATCTAGACAGCATATTAAAAAGCAGAGGCATTACTTTGCCGATAAAGATCTGTCTAGTCAAAGCCATGGCTTTTCCGGCAGTCATGTATGAATGTGAGAGTTGGATCATAAAGAAGGTGAGTGCAAAAGAATTGATACTTATGAACTGTGATGTTGGAGAAGACTCTTGAGAGTCCCTTGGACTGCAAGGAGATCAAACCAGTCCATTCTAAAGGAAATCAATCTTGAATATTCATTGGAAGGACTAATACTGAAGCTCCAATACTTTGGCCACCTGATGTGAAGAGCTGACTCATTAGAAAAGACCCTGATGCTGGGAAAGATTGGAGGCAGGAGGAGAAGGGGATGACAGAGGATGAGATGGTTGGATGGCATCACCAACTTGATGGACGTGAGTTTGAGCAAGCTCCATGAGTTGGTGATGGACAGGAAAGCCTGGCATGCTGCAGTCCATGGAGTCCCAAAGAGTCAAACATGAGTGAGAGACTTAACTGAACTGAAGTAAAGCTTAAGTCCTAGCAACTGAAGACACAGCTCTCCTACATTATGATGAAATTTCAACAGGGGAAGTTATTTAACCCATTCATTCAAAAATATTTACTGAACAACTATAGTCAGGCAGTTTCAATAGCTCAGCAAATAAAGAGAGATAATTAAAAGAAAGTTCAAATCCTAATTGGAGGTGCCTCCTAAACAAATGAACAAGTGATTAGAAAATACGTGGAATGATACTGTGTTCTGGAGAGAAGTAAAGCAGGAGAAGGAGCATGAAGGGTGAAGAGACAGACTTGAGATCCTCTACTGGAGGTTCAGGGACTAGTTCACTGAGGAAGCAGCACTGAAAGATAAGAACTGAATCTATGTCAATATCTGGGGAAAGGCCTTTCCAAGCGAAGAAAACACAGAAGTGCAGTAGTCCTCAAGCAGGAGATATTCTGGAAGAAAAAAACATAATTTAAACACCTAGAATGGAGTCCTAGCTCTTTGCCCTTTACCAACTCAGTAACCTTCAGAAAGAAAACATTATCCCACCTGAACCTCAATATTTTACTCTGTAATTAAGGATACTACCATGTAACTTACAAAGTTCTTTCAATGGGAATGTTTAAGAATGTAAAACACCGAAGTATTATTCTCAAATGATTTTGTCCAGAGGGCTGTGGGAAATTTAATGGAGGCTCTGATGGCTTCCAGCTACCACTTAAATCAATGATCAAGTTTGTTTCCTTGTCTGTCAAATGAGAAGAATGGCATCTATCTCAGCAGGCCTTGTGGGGATTCAGAATGAGATCATCCACAGAAATACAGGGACTGATACGCGTATTTCTCAACAAGTGAAAAATCAGCATTATTATCCCTATGGGGGCTGCCCTACAAGCAGGAAGAGCTCTGCTGTCCGGCTGGGCATCAGACGCCCAGGGTGAAGCCCTCTGAAGCTGTTCCCTGGGCATTTGTGGACCTGACTGTGCTTACGTGATTAATCACTTCAGTCTAGTCTGACTCTTTTCGATCCCACAGACTGTAGCCCACCAGGCTCCTCTGTCCATGGGATCCTCCAGGCAAGAATACTGGAGTGGGCCACCATTTCCATCTCCAGGGGATCTTCCCAACCCATGAATCAAACCGCCTCTCCTAGTCTCCTGCTTTGGCAGGCGAGTTCTTACCACTAGCGCCGCCTGGGAAGCCCTGATTGTAAAGTCTGTTGTAAACACTTTGCAGGACTCTTAAGTGTTTTTCCCCCCTCCACATTCTACTGTGATGTTCTGGCTTGTAGAAACCATTTTCACTCTCTAAAGTATTTTCAATACATGCAAGTACGCTTAAAAGAGGCTTGAACTTAAGCTACCACCAAAGTGATTTTCCACTCAGTTTGCAACGACTTCACAGTCCTTCGGTGCCGCCTTACTTCACTACCGTTTTGGTGCGAGACGCGCTCCTTTTATAAGTACGTGATGACATCACTTCGCGTTGCGCTTGCGCAGCTTTGTGGCGTGGCCACGCCCACGCCTGCGCGGAGACCTAACGTCCGCACAGTCTGTGGCGCGCCTTCCCGGAAGAAGTCAATACCGGGCTCGGTGAGTGAGGTCCAACAGTAGGACGGCCGGTGGGTGAGTGCCCCGAGTGTCCGAAGGACAGCTGTGCGCTGGTGGCGAGGATGCTGTTAAAGGGGAAGAGGTAGGGTGATGAGGAAAGTTCCCGAGTCCTTCCAGAGTAAGCGAGAGTTGCAGTGGTTGGTGAGCTGATGACTCCGAAAAGCTGCGGATCTTCGTCTCTGAAGGCAGACTTTTTCTAAGTGCTGATGCTGGTCGACACAGAAAAGAAGTTACCATGGACTCACTTCCAGCGATTTCCTTGACACCGCATTCAAAACTGGGAGAAAGGTCTGCAGTGATTTCGTCGGAAATCTGTAATTCGACCCCTTCCGGGCTAGCCTGCGCGCGATTGCTGTCCGCGGTGCTGAAAACAGAGCGGTATCTTCAGGAAGAAACCCGTTGAGGGCAGGGCGGTATTTCCATTTTCCTCGGCTTTGCTCAGAGTCTCTCTGTGTGTGCTGAAGGAAGGGCTCATTATTATTATTATTATTTTTAAATAAGCGCTGGACACGCAGGCGACGAGCAGACGACCAGTATTTGTTTCATAAAATTTAGGAAAGCCAGTGCTTCATTCTAAGACTGAATTTTCATTTTTTTTAAAAAAATATATTATTTCGGTTTAGTTGCATTCTTCCTTTGTGCAGTCAGGACACTTCAGTCCTTGCACCCAACCAGATGATTTGCCTTCAGACTCACAGCCATCCAAGTAGTTCGCTAGACCTCTGTCTGTATTGGCCCAGGCACTTCTACCAAGGTGAGCTTGCTTATGGCGTACAGTGTGTTGTGAAAATGGGTTTTCCCAGACTCCCCTAATGAAGAGTCCAGAGCAGCCAGGGTAAGGTGAAACCACTTTAATGTGCTTTTCTTCACTGTTAGGCATGAAAAATACTTCCCCATTTGGAAGAGAGATAGTAGAACTGGGCAGTCTTCCAAAAAAAGGAAAGACCATGAGTTTCCAGTTGGTTTTCATACTTGTTTATCTCTCTGTGTGTCTGAGGGATGGTGTTTCTCTGAATTATACACTGTGGATTTTTTTTTTTTTTTTGTTGATTCAGTAAAATGTTTACTAGTCTTGGTACCAGCTGCTTGTTTGTTTTGAATTCTGATTAAGGTTAAAGTGTGTGTGTGGTTGGGGCGGGGGAGACAGGGGAAGTATGCTGTGTTTACCTGCGTCAGTGTTCTGGGATGCATATGGCACCTGGGAAACTGCATTGTGAGTAAACATGTAAAATGAAAGAATGCATTTAAAAACATCAGTACAGCCCAAGCTGTATTCTTCCCTTCTGAGACAGAACCAATAGATTGAGGTGCTGAATGATCAAAGCTAAGGCCATGGGGTAGAAATAACTTTAAATGTCCTTACTGTTTAGCAGAAAGCTTATCGAGGCAGCTTTGATTAAAGATGACATCTCTGCTCACTCAAGAAATTCGCCTTTCTATAAGACATGAAGAAATGTAAGTTGTTGTTGTTGTTTTAAAAAGGCTAATCTCAGTGTATACACTGTACTGGCTTTATTAGTGACACTGTATGCACAGGAAAACTTCAAAATCTGTGTGTCATTTTTTGTGATACTTGAGAGATTTTGGTTTTAAGGAATGTCATTACCCCTCAAGAATAACACAGATTAAAAGGTCTAATTATGTTTTATGTCTTTTAACTTCTTGTTACTAATACCTACATAAATTCACTCTCCCTCTTAGCCGCTCTATGCTCTACACTGCTATTCAATGAACTTCTCTAAGCCTTTTACCAAGGCCAGCTTTCATGAGAATGTGACCTTTATAGTCACAGGCCCTGCACTAGATTTAGTCTAGGAGCAAAATTTTCATTTGCACTGGGCTCTGCAAATTATATGGCCAGTCCTGCACTTTTATTTAGTATTAACCCTTCTCTAGCCTCTGTTTGTGGGCTCTCATGTTTTGCTTTTCTTTAATTAATTACCAGCCTCTCTGCCATGGCCTTCTAAGGTATTTTTCTTATGAAAATGACTTTTCAAAGACCTAGGTTTTTATTTCTACTCTCAAGAACAACCCTGTGCAACAGACTGTTTTCTGAGAATCTCAACTCTTTGAGAAATAGTTAGACTGTTACTGTACAGTAACACCAGTAACTGGTGTATTTTTTTCTGATTTGATCACTTAATAAGACTAAACACTTATAATAGGAATATTTAACCATGGAGAAACTTTTGAAGTCCATTATATATAACAAAGTTAGTTTGATAATTTATTTGCAACTTTCTACATCTTCGATTAGTTTTACCATGTTGTGAGTATGCATGTGTACACACAGCCTCTCACTCATATATGGAACCATCATCTTTCTCTTGGAAAAAGAGGAAAAAAATATTTTTATTGCTTCTTCAAACATATGGAAGTTTAGCACAATTCTAAATGTGTAACATAAGATTCAGGGGTACTGAAGTGTTAAGCAGAAGGTTTTGTATAGCAAGTCATACCAATGTATGTGTGGGGAGGTATATATAAGTATGTGTACAAAGGGATATGGATTACAGTTTGCATTTTCACTAAATATTTTCCAACACTTTAAAATACATTCAAGACTAGAGAGGTTAAAAAAACACAAGTGTGTACTTACAGTGTAAATATGAAAATAAAAATAATTTCACTGAGACTGAAGACTTACTGAACTCCCTAAGTTTTCCACTGTCTTATTAACTGACATATAGTAACTGGCTTTCAAAGTAGGTTGAACTGGGAGTGAGGTGCAATTAAGCAATGATTTATATTGGCCAAGCAATAAAATGTTTCTTTTAAAAATCTTTACATAATCTTCATTTTTTTGTAGACTATCACAAAGATTAATGTTACTTCAACGAATGGAGAATAAACCTGAAGATCAAAACAAGGGAAGGGCCTCTCAGACACAAGCAGCTAAGGCTGCTTTACAAAGGAATGTTAGTCTTTTAAAGGTAAGATTCTCTGAATTAAACCTGTTTTCCCCACTTTTGCAAAAAGGTTTTAATTCAATTTCATTACTTTGATTTATGTAATTCCTTTAAGTAACAAATAGAATTAATGATACACTGCTATTTAAATTCATGTTAACTGGACAAGAAGCATGGATTCTCACTTATTAAAATGAAAGCCTTGATGTTTGCTTAGGCTAATGAAAAATCAATCACTATAAAAAGAACTTTAAAGTCACCTTTGTGCAAGAAGTAATAAATAGAAGACATAGCTTCTGGGGACTTGCCTGGCAGTCCAGTGGTTAAGAATCCGTCTTCTGATGCAGGGGATGTGAGTTGGATCCGTGGTCAGGGAACTAAGATTCTTCATGCCCATATCGCAACTAAGACCTAACACAACCAAAAAAAAAAAAAAAGACATAGCTTCTATCTTCCATCTTCTTTTATTTGTAGGGAGATTCTGAAACATGATAAAGTACCTATAATATGCTCTAAATAATTTGATTTTGCCCTCCTGGGGCCACAGTCAATATACAGATTTCGTATCTAAGGTAACAGATTTCCCAGGATCTTCTTTGATGGTGATGGAGGAGGTGGTCAAAGTATGTGACTGCGCAGGGCCTCACCATTTGGCCAGTGTGCCCATTTGGAGTAAAATCATATGTGTAACATTTTTGGCTGCTTGCTGTACTTTGCTTCCAGAATTGTATGGCTTCATCCATAATTAAAACCCTAAAGTTTGCTTCCATTCGAGCTTCCAAGAGATCCTATGACTAAAACATTTGGTAGTAAGGCTATATTATTTAAGTTATAAAGCAGTGTTTTCAGTTTTTTATTGTTAAATATTTTCATCGATAGGCATGATGTAGTTCTCTTCTGTCCTCACTAGAGGATAAAGGAAGAGGAAAATTCAGTTATCTTCTCAGCTTCTGGCAGTTTGATCCACAGTAATTTAAGTCACAGCCATAGTGCTACCAAAGCATTCTATATTGCCATATGTCTTACTTGCCCAATGGTATTTGCAATATTTATTTTTAAATGGAAATATATAGGGTAATCTAGAAGTTGCTCTGAAAAGTCAGAAAATCCAAATTGGAAGTCTTCACGGCTTGCTTGCTACTTGTTACGACGAGTGCAGGTAATATCGGCGAGTGCAGGTAATATTGTCTTCCTTTTAATGCCCAAGTATTTGAGGAATGCCCAGCTCTTTACTCTTGAGCTAGTTCTGAGCAGAAAGTGAGGGTAACAAAATAACTACAAGCTAGGTCCTTTACATCAAGTAGCTTACAGGTTCTGTTCATGACCTAAAATATACACAAAATAGAGACCCTGTATGATCAAACACTAATTACATGCTGTGGAATACTCAGGACTTTGCTGTGCGCTCAGTTGCTCAGCTGTGTCCGACTCTTTGCGACCCCATCGACTGCAGCCTGCCAATCTCCTCTGTCCATGGTGATTTTCCAGGCAAGAATACTGGAGTGGGTTGCCACGCCCTCCTCCAGGGTACTCAGCACTTTAGGCGTGTTAAAGTACTTAGCACTTTAGAAGTGTTAAAAACTCTTGGAGAGCTAGAATATTCCATGAGGTCTCAGAGAAGATGCTAAGCTAAGCGGGAAGACATTCCATTGAGTTCTCAAGGAAGAGCCAAGACCAGAAGAAGAATGAATGGCCTATTAATGTTCATGGGATCCTAAGCTAACTGGCTTGGAGAGCCCCAGGAAACAGGCTGAATATATATTGTGAGACAAAATGAAGTTGAGACTTGGTATGTAGAGATAATATAGTGTTGTGAGCAAAAAAATAAAAAAAAACAGCAAGACTTAAACATATGAAAGAGTTTTAAAGAAAGATTCATTTGCTATTTAGCAAAGTAATTTCAAAAATGGAGAGTTTTAAGGAGGTAGCTAAGAAATCACTGTCATATCTAGAGGGAAGGTAATGAACCTAGTGTCATAGTCTTGAGAAACCAGTTTGGTATGGTGTTTTTTTCCCTTAATTACCAAAAATAATACACTCTCATTATAAAAAAACTTGAAAGAGCAAAGATGGAAAACCTTCTGTATCATCTGCCTATCTAGAAATTAGTATATTTTTCTATATTTCCTTTCAGCTTTTTATAAACAAGTTTTATAAACATTTTTTAATCCCAGGTAAAGTTAGAGATACAATTTCCCCCTATTTTTTAACATGTGTGCTTAGTCGCTTTGAATAATTGGATATGCAACCTTTTTTTTGTCCTTCTTTCCCTCATATAATTTTTATATACAAGGGATATAATTTTAGTGGCTCTCCCACAGAAGTTATTGTTAAGATAAATAGGACATGATTACAGAATTTGAGCTGGAATAGACTGTAAAAAGCATATAGCTTTAGATTCTTATCTAAAGTCTTTTTTGTTTTGTTTTTTAGCATAAAAACTTTTCCCACAGATGTAAAATAAAGGTCTTCCCCTATGCTTAGTGGTAAACAACCCACGTGCCAATGCAGGAGATGCAAGTTCAACCCCTGGGTTGGGAAGATCCCCTGCAGGAGGAAATGGCAACCTACTCCAGTATTCTCACCTGGGAAATACTATGGACGGAGGAGCCTGGTGGGCAACAGTCCAAAGGGTCACAAAGATTCAGACATGAGGGAGCACACACAGTAGATAAAAGTGGTCCTACTTTGGCCCAAAGTCCTACAATCCCTTCCTTGACTATACTGCCGTGGCTCTAGAGAACTGGGAAAACCACTCATCTGGGCTAATCCCTTAATTTATAGAGATGAGAAAACCATCATGTATCACTCCTAACATCCCTTTGCAAGAACAGATTAAATAGGATTTCCTGGGCAGTTCAGTGGTTAAGACTCTGTGCTCCCAATGCAGGGGGCACAGATTTGATCTGCAGTCAAGGAATAAGATACCCCTGAACACACACACACAGACTTACACAAAGAGATTAAGTTATAGCAGGATAGCTACTGAAGTACTGAGTGCAATTGAAAATGGTACCCTTAAAACCAGGTGGCACTCCTATAATATAGTAAACAAAATAAGGATGACTGTACACTGTCCATTATCTGACCTTATTCCCTGTTCTGAACAGTATCATGAACACTAAAAGGGCATGAGCTTTAAGAAAGAAAGATAAAACACTAGTATCTTTCAATGACATGTCTTTATACTTAAGAAAAGCCAAAGTTGTTTCACAACTAGTATGAGTTGAGTAAAATTAATGGGTAAACCACGAACGTATAAAAATCAATAGCAATCCTATGTATGCTACTGCTGCTAAGTCGCTTCAGTCATGTCCGACTCTGTGGGACCCCATAGACGGCGGCACACCAGGCTCCCCCATCCCTGGGATTCTCCAGGCAAGAATACTGGAATGGGTTGCCATTTCATGAAAATGAAAATAAGTGAAAAGTGAAAAGTGAAAGTGAAGTCACTCAGTTGTGTCCGACTCTTAGCGACCCCATGGACTGCAGCCTACCAGGCTCATCCATCCGTGGGATTTTCCAGGCAAGAGAACGGGAGTGAGGTGCCATTGCCTTCTTCGAATCCTATGTATACAGGTGGAAAATAGAGATCACATTCACATTAGCAATAAAATTATAAAATACATACTTGGGAATGCTCTTAACAAAGGATCTGCATGACTGCTATGAAGATAATTATTACACTTCAGTTGCAGTTTTAAGGGAAAACTTAAATGAAGACATAAGCCTTAATCCTGACTGGGGAAAACTATTATTTTTTCTAAGTCATCTGTCACAAAATTATTTTTAGATTTAGTAAAATCCCAAGGAAAATGTTCTTTAGTTGCATTTAAATAAATAAATTAGCACAAATATCAAAGACTGATTTTAAAGGGGGAATAAGAGTAATCCCATCAAAGATTCAAACTTAGTAAAAACTGTATATGAATGTAAGTAGTGAAGAAAATTCACAGTGAGGGTTTAGTCAGTAAATATCATAGAAGACAGTGGATTTTGAACACTAGCTCAGTGATTTTTATTTTCTGTTACCGTTAATACAATGAACTCTATCTGCCTTTTAAAATCAAACATAAATGGACTTAGAAGCCAGAAAATATTTTATTTCTGCAAATATTTCCATGATATAAACCGCCCTCTTTCCCACCTTTCCCTCCACAAAATTTAGTTTAAACCCCAAAAGATGCCTTTTTGGTAACAGACATCCTCTTGTGAGATGGACCAACAGGACAGAGTGAGGAAGAATGAGAGTGTCCTCCAGCAGATTAGACATACAGCCGGTGCTTTCCTTCAGGGACATCCTGGAAGCCTCCATGGGGCAGCTGGCAGTCAGAACTGCCACCCGGGGTGGCCAGTACTTGCCGGCCCATGTGCTCCTCTTTCCTCTCACATTTCTCACTTTCCCCAGTGCATATGTTTAACACATGTCTCTGCATTCTTTGTACCAATGACCCTTGCACTTCATGTCTTTAATATCTTATTTTTTGTATCCCAGAAATTGCCCCTCCAGCAGCTTAAAAGATTAAACCCAGGCCAGCCACAGCTTGATGAGGAGGGATGGATGTATGCAGGGAGGAGGAAAGACAGATCTTGGTATATGATGCTTTATGCTCCTTCCTTTTCCTATTCAGGAGTCAACTTGTTTATACAGGCTCCCGAGTCATGCCGTAGAGTAACAGTTACACCGTCATCCACTGGAAGCTTGTTTTTTAATTGCTATGAAAAATCTCACAACTATGCCAAAGAAGGGATAAAAGAATGTTTCCATGCACTTATCACCCACATTGAATCATTGTCAGAACACAGCCAGCTTGTTTTGTCTATACTCTTCACCTCTACCCCTCACATCACTTTGAAGCTAACCTCAGACCCTGCATTGTTTCACCTGTAAATATTTCAGTGTATCCCTTTATTTCAGTGTCTGTCACTAAAATATAAGGACTGTTTTAACCAAAATAAAAATATCAGTGTCAGCCTAAGAAATTAACAATGAACCCTCAAATAGCTAATCAGGTTCCAAATAAAAGTCAACTTGTAATTGAGAGGTTTCCTAAATTTCTCACAGTACTCCCTGCTCTTTTATCCCCCCTTTTAATACATCTGTTAAAGAAACTGGGTCATTTGTCCTGTTGAGCTTCTGGGTGTTGCTGCTTCCATCACTGAGGTTCTCATTTAACATGTTCCTCTGTTCCCCCTCATTCCTTTTAATATAATTGACAGATCTAAGTTGTGTTGTGCAACAGAAGTGTGGTGCAAGCCACATATGTAATTTTAAATTTCCAAGGAACTAATTTTAATAATGTCAACCTAAACAGATTAAATAAAATGTTAAGATTTCAAACATATTTCAAATGTGCTCTTAAAAGTTAGTAAATATTTTATATTCTACTTTCTTACTAGACCTTCAAAATTCAGTGTGTATTGTACATCACAACACATCTTAATTCAGACTTGTATATTTTGAGTGCTCAGCAGCTACTTGAGGCTAAGAAATATTCCATTATCAGTGCAGATTAGAGAGGCCTGAGTAGATTCAGATTCTGTGTTTTGGGGAAGAACACTTCCATAATGCCAGCTGTCTCTCTATTTTTGGAATGTTAGGCATTGATGATCACTGCCTAAGTATACTCATTAGGGGTTATGAAAAGCAGTATTCAAATTCTTTTATTCCTTCTCATTCAACTGCTGATTAGTTATATTAAGAGACACTTGTCCTCATCAATTATTTAATTACACTGACGTATATTTCATAGAGGAAAAAGCATGATGAATGCTTGATTCTATTTAGTTTTCAAAATAATAGGTTGGCTCTCTACTGTCCTACAAAAGTGACCAATTAGGTGTTGTTGGTTTTGGTTGTTTTTTTTTTATATTGTTTTGTGTTTTGTTGCTGTTGTTTTTTGAGGTGTCCTGGATTGGAAATGTTTCAATACATTTCAACATTTATTCCCATTTATTCTCAACTTGTCCCATTTTTAACAAGTGGGAACTTCTTCAGATTAGCTCCTGAATGCCTCTGCTGAAATCTTAGCAGCATGACAGTTTCCTTTCTGTTCTGATGAGACATTCCAGGCTCATCATGTGCAATTGTTGCTGAGACCTGGAACAGCCACTGTTCCAAGGAGCCCTGGATCCTCTTGGTAGAAAATATGTTCAGAGCCCTCTATCTGGGCAATGGTGGTGTTTATTGTGACCTTTTTTTCTTTTTTTTTTTTTTTTTTAAGATAAGAGATCCTATCAGAAATTCCAGGATTCCAGTTTGCAAGGCTTTTAACTTAAAATCATAGATTTCATACCTCTGACTTCTTTTTCTCAAATCCAAAATCTGTTCCCAAAGAAGTTTCCAACACCAGCACAACTACTTCTGTACCTTATATCCTATGATCCAGACAACACTGTCACCATCCATGTGATTATAAAGAATGGTTTTCAGTAAGATGCTTTTACTAAGATTCTTTCTGTCCTTAGGGTATATCTCACTAGGGGTGCTCACTCAAAACATTGTGTTCTAAGGTCATTTGATATATTTATTCTCTGTGTGGTTATGCCACCAACTAGATAGCAGTTAGATCTGTTTATTTTCAATTTGTAGGGACTGGTTTTTCAGTTGTTTTCTAACTGCATACAATTTTAAATGGTCTAGTGACAAGTCTATACAGCAGGACAATAAGATAGTCAGGTAAAGCTGGCCAGCAAGCCCCTGTTCTCCTCTTTCTTCCTTTTCTTCCCCTACCTCCTTGGGTACTTTTTTTTCCTTAAGTTTCTGATTTATACTCAGGATTCTTTGACCCTTCAGCCTGTATTTACTTAATGAATATTTCAGTACCTAGTACATACCCTCTTGTTAGATTCTCAGATACTTAAAGGTTATAAGAGACAGTCTTTTCCTTTGGGCAGCATATAGTGAGAAAGAAGGTTCTTATGTTGAAGGATTAAGATACAACTTGCTACAGAAGGCTGCCGTCAAATTGCTGAGATTCTGAGTCAGGCTAAGGAATGCCTGCTTGATCCTCTGTGTTGTGGGTACCAATTATTATTTTTTTTTAATCTAGGGGAGGACATATTTAAAGTAGTTTTTAGCAGAGCTAATCAATTCCAAGTTATGTATGTATTAAAGTATGATATGGTCCAGGCATGAGTACAAGTAAGCATTAAGTATTTGTTGAATGAATAAGTGTAATTAGAAGGCCACAGCATTAAGAATCACATGAAAAGACCAGAGGAGACATCCTGAAAGAACAATATAGGGAGCGCTGAATTTTTAAATGGCAGGAATAAGAAGATTTGGAATTACACGATATAGCATAGGTATCTGAATGGATAGAATTCCCACTAGTATACGTTTAATACATTCAGTGGAAAAAGATGAGTTTAGTTTTATCAGGTTGAGAATTAAGGGCCAGGAAAGAAACTAGCCATCCTTCTATGATAATAATTGATACTACATCAGAGATAATCTTGGAGGGAGGAAAAGTGAAAAGATGGGGCCAGATGTCTCAAATCTTAAGAAAGCCCACACTGAGGATTAATGAGAGAAAAAAAACAGCCAGCCAAGGAGAGGAGGAGGAGGAGGAGTCCGAGAGGTAAGCGAAACATCGAAGGAAGTGAAATATGACTTGAGCTAAGGAAGAAGTTCTCTCGAGGGGTGATAATCCCTTGTCCAAATGCTGCAGAGATGGCAGCTGGGTTCAGCGGACTTGGGCCTGCTTTTCCAGGCCATGCGTCCCTCTCCACCTGTCTGCTCTTCCCATTGCAAATCTGCTCTTCTCTACAAGATACTTGGTTTTCTTATTTTCTGATCTTTAAGAAAAATGTTTAATCTTGCCTATAGGTGCTAGTAGCACCTCGATCTCCCAGTTCAGGCAACTTTGTAATTGTTCGTAGAATAATGGTAACATTGGGGTTGTGAGTTTTTGTTTGATTCCTAGATGTATAAAGTGGTTTTCCAGAGCCTTGTTGAATCCTGGTGTAAGCAGAAGAGCTGGTATCCCCTGTCTGCTGTATCACTGACATCAAAAGCCCTCTGAGCCTGCGTGTTGGTTGTGAACTGCTGGTATGGGATAGACATGCTAATAGATGGGCTTTTTATCCCTAAATCATTTTCTTTCCCCTTCAAATCACCTTCCTCCAGACAGCAGGTGCACTAATGGTTGTGCAACTTTGGGGAGTCCCTTTAGGGAATTTCCTGTTTTTCCCTTTTCCATTTCACACCCATTCCTTGCTCCCGCCGCTGCCATCTGCTATCTCTTTTCTCCTGTTCAGCGTTGGCTTCTTCACACCCCACTCCCACGCCCTTTTCCATCGCTCTCCTTCTGTCCAACAGCCCTGTACTCAGATCGCTCCTGTGCTTCTACATGGAGCAGAGAACTTTTTCTTTTCTATCAACTTATTAAGCTGAGAGACAGAATTTACACAGCCTTCCCACCAGTGGCCCTGTGAACTTGACAAACCTAAGCAAGCACAAGACAGCAGAGGTGCTGATTTGGGGAGAATTTACCACACAGGGCTTGAGTATCTCTGTAACGACTTGTAAAGTCTTATGTTTCTGGGCATGAACTTTATGTCTAGATCTAGATAAAATCGTTCCTGAAGTATGAATCAAGCTTAAATACTCTTGTGTTTCTACATCCGTAAGAGAAAACATAAATATCTACATGTTGAAGTACTTAGTAACACACAGTGCTTGAATGCCATGAGCTGAAGGATACACTACCTTGCAATAAAATTTACCTTTGAGATTAGCTTAGAAACCTGGTACTAAAAGTCTAAACAGCGTAGTGAAAGGTTCTTGTTGCCTGAGTACTCAGGTACCTCATGGACCTTTTAAATATAGGGAATATTTGCCTATGTATAAAATTCAAATATGGAGTCCCGCATAAATGAAAGGTGTGTCATTAATATACCATGTGCATGATTTCGACAGACTAGAACTCTCTACTTTGAAGGTTAGCCTAGCGTGGGTCTGAGGATCTGATTGTTTTTAGTATCGGAATATTTGACTATTTTATCCATCTGGCTGTTTTTAAAGGATTTTAAAGCTAAGTTAGTCCTCTGAGCAGTTTTAGAGGAAGTTCTTTTTCCAAGAATTATTGGCATTTACTAACTACTTAAAATGAAAGAGGCAGAACTTAGATGTACCACCCCCATCCCCTGCCTTTTATTTTAAAACAAGAAACGCTTCCTTCTCTATTTGCAACTGGTTAATTAAGCAGTGATCAGTTCTCTGTCAGCATCATCTCGAGTTTAAACTGTGTATGCAGAGGAGAGATGAAGCAAGAGATTAGAAATATATAGATCCTGCTATTACAGGTGCTCTGTGTGTGTGTGTGTGTGTGTGTGTGTGTGTGAATGTTTTGAAAAATGCTTCTATCTGTTTCAGGATATAGAAGCGGCAGAGAAGTCTCTACAGACCCAGATTCATCCAGTTCTACCACCTGAGGTGGCTGCTCTTGAGGTGAGAATCTTAAGGACCAAATGTCCAACAAGAGACCCTATTCTGTCATTAGTGCATTTTAAGTGGCTCTGTGTATTTCCCAGCTTTCTGCGTTCAATAAAATACACCAAATGTATCTGATTGATCTGTGTCCACAGTGCCATACCTTGTACATTGTAGTAATCTGTAAGTATTTTGGTTTTAAAAAAATTTTTACATCAAGTGAAAATTTTGTGAAGACTTCGTGTCTTTTCACCGAGTCACTTAGAAACTACTTTCTTGTTAAATCCTAACAGACAATATGCACTAAATCTTAAGATGACAGCCTCACCAAAATGCTTTTCCTGTTGGCTGATGTTACAAGTAGCAGCTCAGTCTCTTCACCGAAAAATGCAACCAACGCTATTTAAATGCATATTATCATGCAGTACAGCGTGGCTTTTGTCTGTTTGATTTTGCTCTGTTCAAGAACAGATTGAGAAGATGGCTGGCAAAAATAAACCATAGTTGGTATATGCATGTATGTGTGCTGAAAGGGAATTTGCTACATATAAAATAGTTTGACTGTATTTTTAATGACCTTTTTCTAAGTGCAGTTTTGCTTACTGCCTAACCAAGGAGGTGAACAGACTCAAAAATGGAAGGCTGACAATTTGCCCCGCAATCTTCTGTGTCATCTAGGGTAATAAGAAAAGGCAGTGATCAAGGACAGAAAAAACTCCCGTTCAAAGTTGTGCCCTGGGCATGTCTTTTTCTTTGTTGGATTTTCCAATACCTTACCCTGGCCTGCACAGGGCTCACACAATAGGGGTTAATCCAGCCGTGAATGGCAGAGAAACACCCAACCACAGGCCCTGGCTGGTATTTTTCTTAGCTAGTCTCGCACAGCAGGATGGCCCCTGTTTTAAGTATGTCAGGCTACTTCTCAGACCACATGCATAGATGCATAGATAAGTGGAGTCCCTTTTTCAGCTTTCAGAACTCCTGTTATCTTTTTTTTTTTTTAATGACAGTATTTTATTTTTTTGGTCATGCAGCACATGGGATCTTAGTTCTCTGACCACAGGTTGAGCCCAAGCCCCCTGTTGTAGAAGCGCCACACCCTAACCACTGGACCACTGGGAAGTTCCTCCCACCCCATACCTTTTATTGCTCAGAGTGTGTCCCCATTGCTATCTAACTCTTTGACTGAATTTCCCAAGATGAGACCGGTAGTGACGATCTCATATAAAATGCCCTCCTACGACACAGAGGTTTTGGCAGCTTACTTAGGACAGTGAACCAAGAAACCACCCAGCTGATGGACAGCGATCCAGTGATGCAGTTGGAGCTTCTGAGCTGGGACTGCTCCAGCCAAGGCAGAAACACAGCACCTCAATTTCCAAGTTATTTGAATTAAAAAGAGCTAGGTGATGTTGGTATTATTTTGTCATTATCCAAAAGAGTGTGGGAAGAAACTACAGTTTGTCCCAATGTGCTCTTCGAATAGATAGAGTGGATACATATTTTAAATGTTTTTCCCTCATACAATTAAGGGGTTAATTCACCCGAATCCTGTTATCATCCTCTTTATATTTCAGTTCCTGATCTCATCCCAGGTCACTTCTTTTTCTGTTAATTCTAAAGCAGTTGTTCACAGTGAATCATTTCATTGTGATAATTACAGTATGAGGAGTCATTTGGTATGGGATTAGAAACATTAAGCAAGAACTTTTAATGATTTGGGGGCCATAAATGATACTACTTGGAATAATCACATGATTGGCCACAAGAGGGCGTGTAAAATCACAATAAAATTGTAAAACCTGTAATTCTGCCAGGCTCTGGTTTTACTGAGAAATTTGAAAATTAACACTAGTAAGTAGCCAGATTTTTTTTTTCTAAAATTAACATAAAATATTCTGCAGAGGAAGTGCATTCTCCGTATATGTGTGAGTGTGTGTGAGTGTGTGTGTACACGCACGCACACACACTTAAGGGAATAAACATTTAGACTATTATGAAGCGCCAAGTTCAATTGCCTGATATGCTTTTTCACTTTTGGATGTTGTCCCCCCCCTCCCCCGCCAGACTCTTTACTGGGCATCAGTAGAAGAATATATTCCCAAATGGGAGCAGTTTCTTTTAGGAAGAGCGCCGTATCCTGCTAGTAGTGAAAATGGAAATGAAGCAGAAGATACCATTCCAAAGAGGGCACAGCAATAGCTTCTCCACATAGTATTTCAGAAACCTGTCGAGTAAAGCTGTACATTAAAGAGCATTCAGGTCGCTGCGGGGACTTCAGGACTCAGAGAGACTGCCTCATCACCTCCTCTGCGGCAATGAAGGGTTGAGAATCTACCGGCAGCTTTCAGGTTCTCACTGGAAGATCCACTGCTATTTCAGTGTCATAAATTTGTTTTCTACCAAACCCATGGAAGTGTGTTAAAAGCTGATATTGGAAAATGGACTGTTGAGTAAATAAGTTGCTAACTGAGTGTTGTGTGCTTTTTTTTTTTTTAATCTAATCATATACCATGCTTCTCATCTAAACAGTGAATACCAGATTAGACATTTTCTAGAATCTTTACTTTTCAATTATTTTATTAAGAGGATAAGGCGCAGGATCCAAGAGGTTTGCTTACATTTTAGTTTTTTAACAGGTGAAAAGACAATGACAACTGCTTTAGTATAGTAACAGAGATTAGGAAATAGAGTCATAGGATGTTGTCCCTCATAGATAACTGATCCTGTACAAATTCTGGAAGAAAGAAGTGAACTGTTAAGCATTCAATAAGCAGCTAGTTTCAGGAGGGCTCAGACTGGGTTCTGAGAAAAGAACTGGTAGAGCTGTGAATGGTCACTGGATTTTGAGTTGATTAAAGATTGCCAACCTGTGAATACAAGTAACTCCTCTCCTATCTTTTCATCTTTAAATCTGCCTTTCCCTCTCCCTTCTATTTTTGTTAGTTCTCAAACAACTGTCAGTCAGAAAGCTTTGGGTCACAACCCTGAACAGCTCTGAGACTGTTCAATCCACCACTGCTCTAGAGACCTCAAAAAAAAAAAAAAATCTAATTTTTCTAATTATAAAAGCAGCTCCTGCTCAGTAAAGGGAGTCCACATCACAGTGAAAGACTTTCAATTTCAAACCGGTTTGTGGTTTTATAAGATGACAATAGGACAAGCTGGAAAAAAAAAAATCCATTGTGCTGATAAGTTCCTTTAAACTACCATCTTGGAAATATCCTGTTGAGTGGGTGTTGGTGTGGGTAACAATAATGTTGTTTTCATAATATGTGCTGGCAGATGAGCACACTTCTCTACAGTGTTAACAGTTGTAATTAAGGAATAAACAGCACAGAGTGTCAGTCCGATGACAATTTCATCTATAGTGTCACAATACAAAATGTCACAAAATATTAGAACTGTTACATAACTATAAAAAGGATCGGCTTAAAAACCGAAAGCCCTTTAAAAAGCAAGACAGAGAAAGGAAGAAAAAAGAAAACTGGCATAGAGACCAGAACAATTTTATACCTTCTCAAGAATGTTCTGTCACGAAAATAAATTGATATTTTTTTTTTCCTGTTACATTACAGTTTGGTTTCTAGCCATCCAGTTGATTTAGCAGGAGAATGCAGGGCTTTTTAGCAGCTTCAAATTGGTAAACAGATTTAGATGTAGTAGGGAGAACATGAGGAAGTTTTTTTTTTTTCTTAACATCCAATCTTTCCCAGCATATGCACATAAGAAGGTGAATGAAGCAATGTGAAACTTATTTCTCTGTAGTCAAGTGAAAAAAAAAAAGGCTAAACATTTGTTGAGATGGTAAAATATTGTGTCAAGCAAGTAGGCACATTCCAAAATTAAACAGTGGTTGATACGTGATCGTCCTCAAATATTTGAGCATTATGCTTCCTTTGAGTTCTGTAAATTAAATCACCAGTAGGTTAGATTAAAATACAAAATGAATAGCAATGTAACCATCTCAGAAAAGGTTCAGGTTTTTTCTCCCTCAAATTGATTAACTTGCTAAATCATGTTTTTAAAAAGCCTAAGTTTAATGTTCCCTGGGTTATGATTTAGGGCAGAGGGGAAGGGATTTCTGGGCTTTGACTGTTCCATTTCCCCCACTTCTAGTTACTACCTCAACAACTCCCAGAGAGGACTTTATTCCTGGCCCCCATAGAGCTTTTCCCCAGTCCCCTCCTTGTAGACTGGAACAGATTGCACCACATGGTGTATGTTATAAAAAAAAAAATTCCCAAAGGGACCTGGATACCCCCATTAAAGGGTGTTATATTCCTCATGTCAAATTAGCTTTAGATAGGAATTTCCAAATTTTTTTTTCTGTAAGGAGGGGAGAAATACCGTATCTACTACAGATTTTGTACATAATTAGTAGGAAAAAGACAAGGAAAAAGAAATGTCATCCATTGAGTCTTTTCCCTCTTATTCAGTGCCCTTACATATACTATATTGTATATCCACTAGTCTTTATGAAAACTATGAGTTTCTTTTTTTTCCTTCAGAATAATGGGGTTTTCTAAATAAAGCTTGTTCCAAGAATTTTTCATAGCCTTTCTTGGGTTACTGCAAATGCATAAATATTCAAAGCTCATTTTCTGCTGAAACACTTCTAGTGTATGATATTATTAAGCTACAAAATGCTAAAGATCAGAAGGAGCTGCAGTTTTTCTCTGAAATATTAATTTTACTAAAGTACTCAGGAATAAGCCTAATACTCTGGAAACCAGACATCTGCTCTTTCTCATGTGTAGGGAGCAGTGTGAATGAAAGTGATGTCAAAAGGACAGTTTTTCTCTGCCTTCTGTACAAGGTGTTTTAACTTGCTAGCTTAAGATTTAGATAAGAATTAAAATAATCTTTAACAGTCTTTACCATTTTGTGTTCTCTGCTTCATTCTTTTTCTATTAAGAAACAAGGTGTGTGGGTATATTCATTTTTTGATTCAAAATTAATTTGGAGGTTATGTTGTCACTTTTGAGGCAACTGGAGACAGATTAAGGGTAGAGTAAGGGAACATTTATGTGAAAAACCAGGGTGCCCAATCAGCATTAATTTTAGATAGGAGGAAGATATTAGCATTAAAACCACACTATGGTGGGTTATATTGTGTAAAATTTAATGCACAAGGCCATGAATTTGTCTTATCTACAAAATACATTCTTTTCCTTCCTAAGTCTATTGTCTTTTTACTCTAAGCCAATTCACATCCTTTTATTTATTTATTTTTTTAAAGAAATCCTCTTGTTTAGAACAAAAAGTTCTAAAGCTCCCTGAAGAGTTTTCCCCCGCTTTTCAAGAATTGCCCAAACATAATACCTATATAACTTAAAACATTCTTCATTTCAGAGGTCTATTTTGACTCTTCCACTTTAATTAGGATAGTAAGTTTGTTTTTAAGAGTTGCTGACCAAAATCTCCTCTTCAGAGAAGGTAGTAACTAGATGGTGAATTCAAACAGTAAAAGTAAGTCTGTGGAAAATATGGAGAAGGTGAAAAGGGAGAGAAATTACTTTGAGAAAGCTTCAAACTGAAACAAGAAAGTGTGTCTGTGCGTCTGTTTGCTGGTGTTTTTGTTTGTTTCTAATTTAGAAGTCAATTTGTCTATATAGGAAATTTAATTCCCTACTGCTAATAAGAGAACAGTTAGAGTTTCCTGGGACAAACATGGGACATGTCAAACTTCAGCAATTATGGAGAGGACTGATTTGTAAATTTGACACCTGGCATTGTGATCTCCCTTTCTAACTGGGGCTGGGATTATATCCTTACTAAAATCCAAGACAAGGAAAACCAGTCCAACAAAAAAGAGGCTAGAAAATGCTTCCGGACATCATCTTACCTCTCAGAATCAAGTTTCCTTGCTTACAAGAGAAAGGACTGGGTTTCCAACACTGTAATAATGTTTTAAAGTTCTTCCTATTTTAAAAACTCTAATTTGTGTCTCAGGCAGAGTGTGAGACTGTCAAAGGAGTAGCCTGATCACAGTGCAAATCAAGAAAAAGTTGCAGAGAGGAAACAATAAAGGGCTCTTATTTTAGAAAGCAGGAAAGATAGTTGTTCTCATCTTGACAACTACGATCCAACTGGATCATTTAACCTCCACCCTTACAGTCAAAGGTTGGTTTTATTTTTACTCTTTAATAAGTCTAAGCTATCAATGTTGAAAAGTTTCTGATGTTTTACATAATACCACTTTGGAGACAATACTATGAAATCAGAAGGAAGCAAACTTCCACTTGTTTTGTCTAGTCTATCTCTGGCTTCTTTCATCTCCCAATAATTATTTTTTATACCTGTCTCTTTATACATTTACAAGGTCTATAATACTGACAAACATATTTTTGTACTAGCATGTTTTACTCCAGGAAACCAAATACTGAGTTATTCAAAAGAAGCCAAATCTAGAGCCTTTTAAAATGATGTCCAGTAAACACAACGGTGGATAACACTTGAGCATCATTCATCCACTCCCTAGATCTTACTGCCTGCCTACTGTGTAGTCGGCACAGTTCTGAGCACCAAGAATATAGCAATAAACAATACAGTCAAAAAACAACAAACCTGTCATGGAATTTACATTCTGGAGTGGGCAACGGGTGGAAGGAGTTGAAGATAGTGAAACAAAAAAGAACACATGATCTCAGATGATGATAATGTCTAATAATGTATGAACTTCTAAAATGTCTTCTCTATGGAAAAAAAAGAAAGCAAATGTCATAGTTTCACAGAAAATATGACTGGAATAGAGACTCCCCGCACCCCCATTCATAGATCTTGAGTTAGGGTTGTCCAGTGAAGCACCATTCCCACTGCTACTAATTTGGAAGCAATGTAATCTTAACGGATAGGGAGATGGTTGTTGAAACATACAATCTGCTGCTGCTGCTGCTGCTAAGTCGCTTCAGTCATGTCCGACTCTGTGCGACCCCATAGATGGCAGCCCACCAGGCTCCGCCGTCCCTGGGTTTCTCCAGGCAAGAACACTGGAGGGGGTTGCCATTTCCTTCTCCAAGGCATGAAAGTGAAAAGTGAAAGTGAAGTCATTGAGTCGTGTCCAGCTCTCAGCGACCCCATGGACTGTAGCCTACCAGGCTCCTCCGTCCATGGGAGTTTCCAGGCAAGAGTACTGGAGTGGGGTGCCATTGCCTTCTCCGATACAATCTACCAGGACGCAATCTTGAATAGAAAACCTGAACAAACCAATAATAAGGAAATTGATCAGTAATCAAAAACCTCCCAACACAGAAAAAAGCCCAGGACCAGATGGCTCCACTGGTGAATTCCACCATGTATTTAAATAAGAATTAAGGTCAATCCCTCTCAAATTCTCCAAAAAAAAAAAAAAAAAAAAATATATATATATATATATATATATATATATATTAGCAGAAGAAACACTCCAAAACTCCTTTTACAAGGCCAGTATTATGCTGATATCAAAGCCAGATAAGGACACTACAAGAAAAAAACAAAACAAAAACTTATACCAATATCCCTGATGAACACAGAGACAAAAATTTTCAGTGAAATATTAGCACACTGAATTTACCAACACATGAAAGGGAGCATACACCCTGACCAAGTGGGATTTATCCCTGTGACACAAGGATAGTTCAACAAAAACATCAAAACTGTGATCTTGTATTGATGCTCAGTTACTCAGTCATTCCCAGCTCTTTGCAAACCTGTGGACTGTAGCCCATCAGATTCCTGTGTCCATGGAATTTCCCAGGCAAGAATGCTGGAGTAGGTTGCCATTTCCTACTCCAGGGGATCCTCCTGAATCAGGAATTGAACCTACGTCTCTTGCGTTTCCTGCACTAGCAGGCAGATTCTTTACCACTACACCACCTGGGAAGCCCCCAATAAAATATAATACGTCACATTAACAGACTGAAAGATAAATATATATGTATATATATATGATCATGACAACAGATGCAGCAAAAGTACTTTACAAAACCCTTTCGTGATTAAAAATCCTCAACAACCTGGGTAGAAACCACAACATAATAAAGGCCGTATATGATAAACTGACAGCTAACATCAAACTCAATGGTGGGAGACTGAAAGCTTTTCATCTAAGACCAGGAACAAGAAAAGAATGCCCACTCTCACCACTCTATTTAAACATGGTGCTGAAACTCCTAGCTAGAGCAATGAGGCAAGACAAAAGAAAAAAGGCATCCAAATCATAAAGGAATAAGTAAAACTGTCCTTATTTGTACATGATACGCTCTATATATGTATATACATGTATTTGTGTATATGTATATATATATATATGGGCTTCCCTGGTGGCTCAGAGGTTAAAGCGTCTGCCTCCAATGCGGGAGACCCGGGTTCGATCCCTGGGTCGGGAAGATCCCCTGGAGAAGGAAATGGCAACCCACTCCAGTATTCTTGCCTGGAGAATCCCATGGACGGAGGAGCCTGGTGGGCTGCAGTCCATGGGGTCACAGAGAGTTGGACACGACTGAGTGACTTTACTACTACTATGTATATATATATGTATATACATATATATACAAACACAATTCCTAAAGACTCAACCAAAAAAGTGTTAGAACTAGTTCATGAATTCAGTAATCAGTAAATGCAGGATATAAAAATAAACATACAGAAATTAATTGCATTTCTATGCATGAACAGCATAATATCTGAAAAATTAAATAAAAATTATACAATTTGCAACAGCATCAAAAATAATAAAATACTCAGAAATAAATTTAACCAAGGAAGTAAAAGATTGAACAATGAAAAGTATAAGATTTTGGTGGAAGAAACTTAAGAAAACACAAATAAATGGAGAACTATCCTATGTTCGTGCATCAGAAAACTTATTTAAAAGGTCCATACCACCCAAATTGCATAAATTTGATGCAATCCCTATCAAAATTCAAATGGCATTTTTCACAGAACTAGAGAAAACAACCCTAAAGTTTTTATGGATCCACAGTTCAGTTCAGTTTCTCAGTCATGTCCAACTCTTTGCAATCTCATGAACTGCAGCATGCCAGGCCTCACTATTCATCACCAACTCCCAGAGTTTACTCAAACTCATGTCCATTAAGTTGGTGAGGCCATTCAACCATCTCATCCTCTGTCATCCCCTTCTCCTCCTGCCTTCAATCTTTCCCAGCATCAGGGTCTTTTCAAATGAGTCAGTTCTTCTCATCAGGTGGCCAAAGTATTGGAGTTTCAGCTTCAGTATCAGTCCTTCCAATGAACACCCAGGACTGATTTCCTTTAGGATGGACTGCTTGGATCTCCTTGCTGACCAAGGGACTCTCAAGACTCTTCTCCAACACCATAGTTCAAAAGCATCAATTCTTTGGCACTCAGCTTTCTTTATAGTCCAACTCTCACATCCATACATGACCACTGGAAAAACCATAGCCTTGACTAGACAGGCCTTTGTTGGCAAAGTAATGTCTCTGCTTTTTAATATCCTCTCCAGGTTGGTCATAACTTTTTTCCCCAAGGAGCAAGCATCTTTTAATTTCATGGCTGCAGTCATCATCTGCAGTGATTTTGGAGCCCCAAAATATAAAGTCTCTCACTGCTTCCACTGTTTCCTCATCTATTTGCCATGAAGTAATGGGACTAGATGCCATGATCTTAGTTTTCTGAATGTTGAGTTTTAAGCCAACTTTTTCACTCTTCTCTTTCACTTTCTTCAAGAAACTCTTAAGTTCTTTGCTTTCTGCCATAAGGGTGGTATCATCTGCATATCTGAGGTTGCTGATATTTCTCCCAGCAATCTTGATTCCAGCTTGTGCTTCATTCAGCCCAGCATTTCTCATGATGTACTCTGCATATACGTTAAATAAGCAGGGTGACAATATACTGCCTTGACGAACTCCTTTTCCAATTTGGAACCAGTCTGTTTGTTCCATGTCCAGTCTAACTGTTGCTTCTTGACCTGCACACAGATTTCTCAGGAGGCAGGTCAGGTGGTCTGGTATGCTCATTGCTTCCAGAATTTTCCACAGTTTATTGTGATCCACACAGTCAAAGGCTTTGGCATAGTTAATAAAGCAGAAGTAGACATTTTTCTGGAACTCTCTTGCTTTTTCAATGATCCAACAGATGTTGGCAATTTGATCTCTGGTTCCTCTGCCTTTTCTAAATCCAGAGTGAACATCTGGAAGTTCATGGTTCACGGTTCATGGCTGAAGCCTGGCTTGGAGAATTTTGAGCATTACTTTACTAGCATGTGAGATGAGTGCAATTGTGCGGTAGTTTGAGCATTCTTTGGCATTGCCTTTCTTAGGGACTGCAATGTAAACTGACATTTCCCAGTCCTGTGGCCACTGCTGAGTTTTCCAAATGTGCTGGCATATTGAGTGCAGCACTTTCACAGCATCATCTTTTAGGATTGGAAATAGCTCAACTGGAATTCCATCACTTCCACTAGTTTTTTTTGTAGTGATGCTTCCTAAGGCCCACTTGACTTCACATTCCAGGATGTCTGGCTCTCGGTCAGTGACCAGACTATTGCGATTATCTGGGTCATGAAGATCTTTTTTGGATAGTTCTTCTGTGTCTTCTTGCCACCTCTTCTTAATATCTTCTGCTTCTGTTAGGTCCATCCCATTTCTGTCCTTTATAGAGCCCATCTTTGCATGAAATGTTCCCTTGGTATCTCTAATTTTCTTGCAGAGATCTCTAGTCTTGCCCATTCTATTGTTTTCCTCTATTTGTTTGCACTGATCACTGAGGAAGGCTTTCTTATCTCTTCTTGCTATTCTTTGGAACTCTGCATTCAAATGGGTGTATGTTTCCTTTTTTCTTTTGCTTTTCACTTCTCTTCTTTTCACAGCTATTTGTAAGGCCTCCTCAGACAACCATTTTGCCTTTTTGCATTTCTTTTTCTTGGGGATGGTCTTGATCCCTGCCTCCTGTACCATGTCATCACGAACCTCTGTCCATAATTCTTTAGGCACTCTGTCTATTTATTTTTGTTGTTGTTGATTCAACAGGTATTTTGATTATTTTTTAATTTTACAATATTGTATTGGTTTCGCCACTCTGTCTATCAGATCTGATCTGAATTTGGCAATAAGGAGTTCATGATCTGAGCCACAGTCAGCTCCCAGTCTTGTTTTTGCTGACTGTATACAGCTTCTCCATCTTTGGCTGCAAAGAATATAATCAATCTGATTTCAGTATTGACCATCTGGTGATGTCCATGTGTAGACTCTTCTCTTGTGTTGTTGGAAGAGGCTGTTTGCTATGACCAGTGCGTTCTCTTGGCAAAACTCTATTAGCCTTTTCCCTGCTTCATTATGTACTCCAAGGCCAAATTTGCCTGTTACTCCAGGTATTTCTTGACTTCGTACTTTCGTGTTCGAGTCCCCTATAATGGAAAGGACATCTTTTTGGGGTGTTAGTTCTAGAAGGTCTTGTAGTCTCCACAGAACCGTTCAGCTTCAGCTTCTTCAGCATTACTGGTCGGGGCATAGGCTAGGATTACTTGATATTGAATGGTTTGCCTTGGAAATGAACGGAGATTATTGTGTTTTTTTGATATTACATCCAAGTACTGCATTTCGGAGTTCTATAGTAATTAAGACAGTATAGTAAAAAAAATGAAAATAATAACAGATACAGGGACCAAAGAAACAGAAATAAGAGTTCAGAAGTAAACCCTCACATATACAGTCAGCTAATATTTCATAGAGGAGCCACGAACACTCATGGGAAAGGATAGGCTTTTCGACATATGGTAAGAAAACTATATAACCACATGACAAAAAATGAAATTGGACTTTAACACCACTCACAAAAATTAACTCTAAATGGGTTAAAGACCTAAACATAAGACCTGATAAAACAAAACTCCTTGACATTGGTCTCGGCGATGATTTTTTGGATACAACACCAAAAAGCAGAAGCTGTAAAAGCAAAACAAACCAACAAGCAGGACTATATCAAACTAAAAAATCCTCACAGAAAAACAAATAATAAGCAAAATGATGAGGCAAACTATGGGAGAACATATTTTCAGACCATATAATGAATAAGTGGTTAATATCCAAAATATATACAGAATTCACACAACTCAATAATACCACCACCATTAATAAGTAATGCTATTTTTTAAAAAAAGAGGAACTTAAGACATTTTCCCAAAGAAAGTATCTAAATGGACAAGAAGTATATGAAAAAGCACTCAACATCACTAATCATCAGAGAATCTAAATCAAAAATGAGGTATCTGTTAGAAGGGCTACTATCAAGAAAAAACAAACACACACACAAAAGCAAATGTTAAGGAGAATATGGAGAAAAGGGAACACTTGTAGACCAATGGAAGGAATGTAAATTGGTTCAGCCCCTATGAAAAATAGTCTGGAGGTTCCTCAAATTAAAAATACAATCACCATAGGATCCAGAAATGCCGCTTCGGGTACATAGCCAAAGGAAGTGAAAATAGAATATCAAAAAGACATCCACATTATTCAGTGCAGCATTATTCACAATAATCAGGATAGGAAACAAGCTAAGTGCCCATCAAGAGATGAACACATAAAGAAAACATGGTATGAGAAACATGTATAACTGACTCACTTTTCTGTATACCTGAAACTGGTGAAACATTGTAAATCACCTATATACCAAAAAAAAAAAAAGTTACCAATAGGGACCTACTGTGTAGCACAAACAACTCTACTCAATACTTTGTAACAACCTAAATCGGAAAAGAATCTGAAAAAGAATAAATACATGTTTATGTATAACTCATTCATTTTGCTGTACATCTGAAACTAACATAACACTGTTAACCAACTATATTCCAATATACAATAAAAATTTTAAAAAAAGAAAATGTGGTATACACTGGAATATTATTCGGTCATAAGAAGGAAGGAAATCCTGTCATTATTGACAACATGAATGGACCTTGAGGGTGTTATTCCAAGGGAGATAAGTTAGACATAGACAGACAAAGACAAATATTATATGGTATCATTTCTATTCAGGATCTTTAAAAAGCCAAACTCATAGAAACAGACAGCAAAATATGATGGCTGGGGCTTGGGGGAGTTGGAAAGATGCGTAAGATGAATGAGTTCTGGAGATCTAATGCACAGCATATTGATTACAGTCTGTAATATAGTACTCAATACTTCAAAACTAGTGAGAGTCTAGATCTCAAATGTTCTCATCACACACAAAAAGAAGCAATAGTTATATGACTCGAACCAGTTGTTAGCTAAAGCTACAGAGGCACTTACAAGACAATAAATAAATGTATCAATTCAACATGTACATCTTAAATGTATACCATGTTACAGGTCAATTATATCCTAACTTTGAAATGTGGCTTATCCATAAAATAGAATATTATTTGGGAAGGAAATTCTGACACATTCTACAACATGGAGGAACCCTGAGGAAGTTAATTGAATCAAGCCAGACAGGAAAGGACACATCTTGTATGATTCCACTTATGTGAGACACCTAGAGTAACCAAACTCAGAGCCAGAGTGGCTCCCAGCAGTGGTTTTGTGTCTATGAAACTCCTTATAAACAACATTCTAGCCCCAAGTCTGCCACTCACTGCCACTCCATTTCCTCAGTGGTTTGAATTAGAGCTGTGCGGTGCAACAGAGCTTTCTGCAATGGTTGAAATGTCCTGCGTCTGTGCAGTCCAACGTGACAGCCACTAACCACAGGGGCTATGAGTATTTAAAGTGGAGCTAATGCTCCTGAGAAGCTAAATTTCTATTTAAGTTTAAATTTGTAGAAAAAAAAAACTTTAAATACGTCTGTAATAACTTTTAACTGTTTTATGAAATCTAAATAGAAATCAAGTATTTCCAATGAAAATTTCATATCCAAGTGCAGATGTGCTCTCAGTGTAAAATATACACTAGATTTCAAAGACAGTATGAACAAAGCAATGTTTTTATCTTGTTAATTTTTGTGTTGATGACATATTGAGATACTTTCAATACAACGGGTTAAATGTATTACTAAAATTAATTTCACTTATTTCTTTTAATTTTTTCTAAAGTAACTGCTAGAAAGTTCAAAGTTCCATATGGGCCTTGCAATATATTTCACTGAAGAGTATTAAACTAGACAATTTCTCAGAGCCACAGCAATTCCCTGAATCAGGAGCTTTATAAACATTTCCTATAATCCACTCTAATATTTAAGAACAAAGACAATAATTACTGAATTTGGGGGAAAACTTAAATAGTTAATGGACATTTCATACTTCCAAAACTTCACAAGGTAAGTGAAAGTTTTTTAACAGCAGAGGAGAATATTGTTTTATCTTCATAGTTGTATTTAGACACATTCATGTGTAGAATCTTGAGTCCAAGTACAATGCCTAAGAAATACAGATGTTCAATAAATACATTACATCAATAGTAAAATGAGGACTTTCATTTTCACCAAACTCTTAATTAAGGTACATTTGATGAGATTATTATTATTAAAGATCAAAAGGCACGAAGTCTCAACCCAGATAAAATAATTTTGCATTGGTTTTCCTATGGTACAAGCTAAAAAGAAGTTGGCTACTGAAATCAAAGCTCTGTTTTTCCTCAGAACAACTTAGTAATCATTGGAAGCAATATTAATACTTGGTGATAACAGCATCTTTTATAGGAAAAGTACATTACTGACAACTACTATTAATCATCAACTTGCAGATGGTGAAATGGAAGGACTGTCACTTAATGTCACATTAAGTGACAGTCTTAAGTCACATCAGGGGTTCTCTTGTTATACCTGTGTACTCAGAACTGTTAGTTTCTCTTTCCCATATCCCCATTCCCACACCTACAGGTTCTCCAGAGGAACCATAGAGAAGCAGTTACCAGTTAAAATTAAGTGGAAAGGAAACACTTTTCACAAAGCACATGTTTCAACCTCATAAACTAACAAATAGTCTGAGTTCAAAATGGAATTAACATCATTGTCACTCACTAGTGTAAGGCTCTGACCATGAACTTCAAGGTTCTTGAATTGTCTTACTCAGCTGGTATGGCAATACCAATGTCAGGAGGTATGGTGCTGTTTTTATATCAACTCTGTAACTGCCTGCTCATCTAATGGAACATATTTTCTTCATCCACTCCCTACAATGCTCATCCAATTCAGACTCTTCTCTAACTAGAACAAAGCCTCCTTTATCTCATCTCCCCTTTTAAAATGGAATTCGGAGTGAAATTCAATTCAAGAAATAATTATTACTGAGACCCAGAATGGCCTAAGATTACGGAAAGAGATCGACAACATGGCTGTCCCAGAGCCTCTTGTCTTTAGGGGAGTCACCTGGACAGAGATAAAGTGGAGAGGGATAAGACCAAGGTGGGACTTCCAATGCAGTCTGAGGAATGGCAGGGGGTGGGGTGGGGGGTGATAGGCGTGGGAGCTATGGAAGCTGGGAGAAAGAAGAAACCAGCGCTACATTCTAAGCATCTCTGAGTAGAAGAGCAGAAACTGGCCAAGGCACTTCCAGCCTTCAGACAGCAGAGAAGCAAAGGCCACAGCTCTTTCACTGTACCCAAACTTTATAAACGTGGGGATCTCCACTTCATCAAGTGATCTCTTCCCCAGCTCTCTCCACTGAGACTTCTCAAGTAAAGTCACCACTGCCCTCTGTCTCACCAAGTCCAACGTGTGTCCTAAGCATGCATCTTCCTCAGTCTTTTCACAGCATATGATACGTTCCCTCTCTCATTCCTGAACTCCTTCTCCTGGTTTCCAGAGCCCTGGCAATCCTGTCTACTGTCTTCTCCTTCCGAGTCTCTGCCTCCAGATTTGGAGCAGCCTCAGCTCTTTCTCTGACCCTGTTCTTCTCTCTATTCCTCCAGTGATAACATCCAGTCTGTTGTATTAAGCATGCTCCCTTAAGGCTAGCGCTAGTGTTAGTCACTTAGTCGTGTCCGACTCTTTGCGATACCATGGACTGTAGCCCACCAGGCGCCTCTGTTCATGGAATTCTTCAGGCAAGAAAACTGGAGTGGGTAGCCATTTCCTTCTCCAGAGCATCTTCCCAATCCAGGAATCAAACCAGGTCTCCTACATCACAGGCAGATTCTTTACCATCTGAGCCACCAGGAAAGCCCATTAAGGGGACTACTCTCAAATATATAGTCCCAGTTTTGATTTTTTTTTTAAGTTTAATACCAGCTCAACACCTACAGCTATAAGTTGTTGCAAAAGTAAATGCAGCTTTTGCATTGTTGAAATTTGCCTTTGAAATTGCAATAATTCTTAAATAAATGTGGTCATGTTACACATCATTTAATGCACATTTCTTGCTTTATGGGTTTTTTTTTTTGGCTGATGACTTATTACTTGCTATTTATATTTATTTTAGACTATGGAAATGATGTTAGACAGAAAGCAAATTCTAGCAATTTTCTTGAGTTCAAAATGGGTTGCAAAGCAGCAGAGACAATGCATTTGGCCCAGGAACTGCTAATGAACGGACAGTGCAGTGGTAGTTGAAGAAGTTTTGCAAAGGAGATGAGACCCTTGAAGATGAGGAGCATAGTGGAAGTTGACAATAACCACCTGAGAGCCACCATCGAAGCTGATCCTCTTACAACTACATGAAAGTTGCCAAAGAATTCAGCATCGACCATTCTACAGTCATTCAGCATTTGAAGCAAATTGGTAAGGTGAAAAAGCTCAACAAGTGGGTGCCTCATGAGCTGACTATGGTGGATTCATGTTGATGTATGGTGAAACCAATACAATATTGTAAAGCAAAAAACATGTAATAAAATAATAATAATAAAATAAAAAACAAACAAACAAAAATATCATTGCTTTGAAGTGTCATCTTCTATTATTCTATGCAACAACAATGAACCATGTATCTACCAAATTGTGTCATGTGATGAAAAGCGGATTTTATACAACAACCATCAATGACCAGCTCAGTGGTTGGACTAAGAAGAAGCTCCAAAGCAGTTCCCAAAGCCAAACTTGCACCAAAAAAGGTCATGGTCACTGATTGGTGGTTGCCTGCCTGTCTGATCCACTAAGCTTTCTGAATCCTGGCAAAACCATTACATCTGAAAAGTATGCTCAGCAAATCGATGAGATGCATTGAAAACGGCAACACCTGCCCCCGACACTGGGCAACAGAAAGGGCCCAATTTTTCCCCATGACAACGCCTGACCACCCATCATCACACCACTAACACTTCAAAAGTTGAACGAATTGGGCTACAAAGTTTTGCCTCATCTGCCATATTCACGTGACCTCTCGCCAACTGACTACCACTTCTTTAAGCATCTGGACAATTTTTTGCAGGGAAAAACACTTCTACAACCAACAGGGTGCAGAAAATGCTTTCCGAGAGTTCATCAAATCCCCAAGCACAGATTTTTACACTACAGTAATAAAATTATTTCTTGTTGGCAAATATGTGTTGATTGTAATGGTTCCTATTTTGATTAATGAAGATGTGTTTGAGCATAGTTATAATGATTTAAAATTCATGGTCCAAAACTGCAATTACATTGGTACCAACCTCATAGTAGGCATGTCAAATGTAATATTCCCTAGAGCTCTAGATTCGTCCCCTCAAGCCTGCTCCCCTCGCAAGCCTTCTCTACATTCTAAGTGTCATCAGTATCCTCGAGTAGCTCACATCACTCTTGGAGTCACCCTCGTCTCTTCTTTTTCCCCCTCGTACCATACATACACATGTATCATCCACCATCGGCCACACATGCCAGCTCCACCTACAAAATACATCCTGTATCTCACTCTTCCTCACGACCTCCAATGCCACGATCCCAGACCCGCTTGCCCGGGCGTCTGCAATACTTGCTGCAATACGCACGTGACTGTTCTCCATGCTGCCACACTTGTCCCTCTTCCCACCACCAGAGTCGCCTAAATAACACCGTTCCAGCTGCAAACCTCCATACCCTGGAAATACAAGCACCTTTATCGTGGACCTCAATGTCCTTCATGATTCGGATCCCGCTTCCTCTGTGACATCATTTCCTGCAGTCTGCCCCTTGGCCTCTGGGCTCCAGCCACACCATTATCCCTCCGAACTCTCACTTTCACCTCAGTGCTTCTACACTTGCTGACGCATCTCCTGGGATGGCTCTTCTTTCCCTCACTGCATTCAGGTCTTTGCTCAGACCGCGCCTCTTAATAAAGGCCTTCCTGGCCACCTTCTCCCTGCCTTACGCCCATAACCTCCATCACTTTGTTCGCCTCATCTTCACAGGACATGACATTGAGCCACACACCCTTAATATGTTGCCCCTTTCTCCCACTGAAATGCAAACTCAGGGTGCCAGAGGCTCTTGTATTGTCACCACTCTGTTGTAGTGCCTGGCACCTAGCAGGCACTGGAGGAATATTATTTTAAATAAATTTGAAGATAAAGAAGTTAATACCAAAAAAAAAAAGAAGTTAATACCTTCCTTCTACTTCAAGTTATACTTAAGCAGAGTATAACTCTGGAGGAAAAAATCAGCAAAGAGCCAGAAACAGAGAGAGAGCAGAGAAGCTACAGGAGAGAACCACGGTGCAAACAGGCAGGAGCCAGCCTGGAGAACCAGAGGCAAGAGAGGTGCAGAGAGAAAAGCAAAACTGCCATCCAAGGTAGCAAATGATTCCGAGTCTTGAGAATAATCCTGGACACATGAGCTACACCAAGACACCATTTCTCACTCATCAGATGGGAGCAAGTAACACAGTATGGTATCAGTAAGTGGTAAAAAAACATGGGGAAAACATCCTCTCGGACGCTGCTGGTATGAATGTAAAGAGGAGCCGTACAGCCAATTTGCAGGGCAGCTTT
Organism: Ovis canadensis; assembly: GCF_042477335.2. NCBI lineage: Eukaryota > Metazoa > Chordata > Mammalia > Artiodactyla > Bovidae > Ovis > Ovis canadensis. The sequence goes on along the minus strand of NC_091263.1, from coordinate 53,703,671 downwards.
GCAGTCTATAAAATCCCCAAATTCACACAGCTTATCATCCGATATTTCCATTTATAGTCTAGAGAAACATTCACACAGCTGGACAATGAGGCATACACAGGAATGCTGCCTGGAGCTTGGTTTGTAGAATTTAAAAGGTTAGGAACAAGCTGGACATCCTCGGTAGGAAAATGGAGACAAGCATGCTATCTACTCATATAATGGGATAATATACAGTCGTTAAAAGGCACAAGCTTGATCTACACATCACAACATGCATACCACTCTGAGACACACTCCTAAGTGGAAAAGGGAATATGCAGCCATTATTCACTATATAATTTCTATTAAAAATCTGTACATACAATTGATGAACAGATTTGCAGACCAGCAACGGAGACACAGACATAGAGAACAGGCTTATGGACACAGCTGTGGGGGAGGAAGGAGAGGGTGGGATGTAGACAGAGTAACATGGAAACACATATTACCACATGTAAAATAGATAGCCAATGGGAATTTGCTGTATGACTCAGAGAATTCAAACCGGAGCTCAGTAACAACCTAGAGGGGTGGGATGGGGAGGGACGTGGGAGGAATATTCAAGTGCAAGGGGACAGTTAAACCTATGGTTAATTCATGCTGATGTTTGGTAGAAACCAGCATAATACTGTAAAGCTGCTGCTAAGTCACTTCAGTCGTGTGCAACTCTGTACGACCCCATAGACGGCAGCCTACCAGGCTCCCCCGTCCCTGGGATTCTCCAGGCAAGAACACTGGAGTGGATTGCCGTTTCATTCTCCAATGCATGAAAGTGAAAAGTGAAAGTGACGTCACTCAGTCATGTCCGACCCTCAGCGACCCCATGGACTGCAGCCCACCAGGCTCCTCCATCCATGGGATTTTCCAGGCAGGAATATTGGAGTGGGGTGCCTTATCCCTCAATTAAAAATAAGCAAATAAAAAATAAAAAAGCCTTGCTGGTAAGAATCTAAAGTTAAAATATTTGTTTGTAATGTTTGTAAAGATACTAAATTATATGAGACACGCTTGCAATATAATAGTAAATGATAAAAACAGAATTTCAAATCCTATCTACATATCATATTGTTTAACATTTTAAAAATGAAACACTGAATAATGGATTTAAGAGGCACACTGAAAAAAAATTTAGAACTAACACCCAAAAGAGATGTCCTTTTCATTATGGGGGACTGGAATGCAAAAGTAGGAAGTCAAGAAACACCTGGAGTAACAGGAAAATTTGGCCTTGGAATGCAGAATGAAGCAGGGCAAAGACTAATAGAGTTTTGCCAAGAAAATGCACTGGTCATAGCAAATACCCTCTTTCAACAACACAAGAGAAGACTCTACACATGGACATCACCAGATGGTCAACACTGAAATCAGATTGATTATATTCTTTGCAGCCAAAGATGGAGAAGCTCTATACAGTGAAAAAAAACAAGACCAGGAGCTGACTGTGGCTCAGATCATGAACTTCTTATTGCCAAATTGAGACTCAAATTGAAGAAAGTAGGGAAAACCGCTAGACCATTCAGGTATGACCTAAATCAAATCCCTTATGATTATACAGTGGAAGTGAGAAATAGATTTAAGGGCCTAGATCTGATAGATAGAATGCCTGATGAACTATGGAATGAGGTTCGTGACATTGTACAGGAGACAGGGAGCAAGACCATCCCCATGGAAAAGAAATGCAAAAAAGCAAAATGGCTGTCTGGGGAGGCCTTACAAATAGCTGTGAAAAGAAGAGAGGCGAAAAGCAAAGGAGAAAAGGAAAGATATAAACATCTGAATGCAGAGTTCCAAAGAATAGCAAGAAGAGATAAGAAAGTCTTCTTCAGCGATCAATGCAAAGAAATAGAGGAAAACAACAGAATGGGCAAGACTAGAGATCTCTTCAAGAAAATTAAAGACACCGAGGGAACATTTCATGCTAAGATGGGCTCGATAAAGGACAGAAATGGTATGGACCTAACAGAAGCAGAAGATATTAAGAAGAGGTGGCAAGAACACATGGAAGAACTGTATAGAAAAGAGCTTCACGACACAGATAATCGTGATGATGTGATCACTAATCTAGAGCCAGACATCTTGGAGTGTGAAGTCAAGTGGGCCTTAGAAAGCATCACTACGAACAAAGCTAGTGGAGGTGATGGAATTCCAGTTGAGCTGTTTCCAATCCTGAAAGATGATGCTGTGAAAGTGCTGCACTCAATATTGCCAGCACATTTGGAAAACTCAGCAGTGGCCACAGGACTGGAAAAGGTCAGTTTTCATTCCAATTCCAAAGAAAGGCAATGCCAAAGAGTGCTCAAACTACCGCACAATTGCACTCATCTCACATGCTAGTAAAGGAATGCTCAAAATTCTCCAAGCCAGGCTTCAGCAATACGTGAACTGTGAACTCCCTAATGTTCAAGCTGGTTTTAGAAAAGGAAGAGGAACCAGAGATCCAATTGCCAACATCCGCTGGATCATGGAAAAAGCAAGAGAGTTCCAGAAAAACATCTATTTCTGCTTTATTGACTATGCCAAAGCCTTTGACTGTGTGGATCACAATAAACTGTGGAAAATTCTTCAAGAGATGGGAATACCAGACCACCTGACCTGCCTCTTGAGAAATCTGTATGCAGGTCAGGAAGCAACAGTTAGAACTGGACACGGAACAACAGACTGGTTCCAAATGGGAAAAGGAGTACGTCAAGGCTGTATATTGTCACCCTGCTTATTTAACTTACGTGCAGAGTACATCATGAGAAACGCTAGACTGGAAGAAACACAAGCTGGAATCAAGATTGCCGGGAGAAATATCAATAACCTCAGATATGCAGATGATACCATCCTTATGGCAGAAAGTGAAGAGGAGCTAAAAAGCCTCTTGATGAAAGTGAAAGAGGAGAGTGAAAAAGTTGGCTTAAAGCTCAACATTCAGAAAAAGAAGATCATGGCACCTGGTCCCATCACTTCATGGGAAATAGATGGGGAAACAGTGTCAGACTTTATTTTTTTGGGCTCCAAAATCACTGCAGATGGTGACTGCAGCCATGAAATTAAAAGACGCTTACTCCTTGGAAGAAAATTATGACCAACCTAGATAGTATATTCAAAAGCAGAGACATTACTTTGCCGACTAAGGTCCGTCTAGTCAAGGCTGTGGTTTTTCCTGTGGTCATGTACGGATGTGAGAGTTGGACTGTGAAGAAGGCTGAGCACCGAAGAATTGATGCTTCTGAACTGCGGTGTTGGAGAAGACTCTTGAGAGTCCCTTGGACTGCAAGGAGATCCAACCAGCCCATTCTGAAGGAGATCAACCCTGGGATTTCTTTGGAAGGACTGATGCTAAAGCTGAAGCTCCAGTACTTTGGCCACTTCATGCGAAGAGTTGACTCATTGGAAAAGACTCTGATGCTGGGAGGGATTGGGAGCAGGAGAAGAAGGGGACAACCGAGGATGAGATGTCTGGATGGCATCACGGACTCAATGGATGTGAGTCTGAGTGAACTTTGGGAGATGGTGATGGACAAGGAGGCCTGGCGTGCTGTGATTCACGGGGTCGCAAAGATTCGGACACGACTGAGCGACTGAACTGAAGTGAAGACACAAGATTACTACACATCTCACAAGGATATAGTGTTTTTTGTATGTTGGAGGACACAAAATCAAGTAAATTGTTCAAGAGGAGCTCATCTTTATATGTAACACCTTAATATTTCACAGGTAATTTACAGAGAGAACTGTTGTTGTTGTTTAGTTGCTAAGACGTGTCTGACTCTTCTGCAACTCTATGGACTGCAGCCCCCAGGCTTCTCTATCCACGAAGTGGGTTGCCATTTCCTTCTGTAGGGAATCTTCCTGACCCAGGGATTGATCCAGCGTCTCTTATATCTTCTGCACTGGCAGGCAGATTCTTTACCACTGAGCCACTAGGAATGCCCACAAGTACATTATATTATTTTAAGAACATATATGGGCTTCCCTGGTGGCTCAGAGAGTAAAGAATCTTCATGCAATGAGGGAGACCTGGGTTCGATCCCTGGGTTGGGAAGATCCTCTGGAGAAGGGCATGGCAACCCACTCCAGTATTCTTGCCTGGAGAATCCCCATGGACAGAGGAGCCTGGTGGGCTACAGTCCGTGGGGTCACAAAGAATCAGACATGACTGAGCAACCAAGCACAGAATAATACATAGGTATATACTCCTGGAGCAGTAAGATCGAGGCAAATAGTGGCAGTAATTGAGACTAGGGAGGCTGCCTGGGGCAAGCAGTGAATAGGCTAGTAGTGTACCAGGCTAAGTCTTGTGGACTTTATTCAGTGATTCTACACCATTCATCCATTTCTCCAGTTTAATTTGTAGCTTTGAGAACCAAGAGAAATCTCTCAATAATTAGGACTGACCCTATACATTTTTAAAATGTATTTGAAATCATTACATTCTCTTGCAGACTTGCACAACCTTCACACTGATAAGCCCCTTTTATGATGTACAAAAGTTGCCCTGCTAAAAGCATTATATTCTTTTGGACGTCATTAAAAAAAAAAAACAAAACCCAACCAGAGGCTGAATATGGCACCTATTAAATTACCCTGCCCTATCTCTTTGAAATTCCAGGAAAAAACTTGAAGTTCAAAGAAAAATGAGGATGCTTAATTATAAAGATGTTTTCAGCCTGCATAATTAACTGCTTTATGGTGACAGCATTCAGTCTATTAGCCAGCATATCATTCACCCAAACTTGTGTTGAGCTCAATGGTATTAGGTATTCAGACTACACTGATGAGCAAGGACAATCCCCACTCTCATGGAATTTACAGACTAGGAAGGGAAAGGTATTAGATATATTACTGCAACAAAGAATGTAAAACTGCAACAGGAGCTGACTGTGGCTCAGATCATGAACTCCTTATTGCAAATTTCAGACTGAAAATTCAGACTGAAATTCAAACCACTAAGCCATTCAGGTATGACCTAAATCAAATCCATTATGATTATACAGTGGAAGGGACAAATAGATTCAAGGGATTAGATCTGATAGAGTGCCTGAAGAACTACGGATGGAGGTTCATAACACTGTACAGGAGGTGGTGATCAAAACCATCACAAGAAAAAGAGATGCAAGAAGGGAAAATGGTTGTCTGAGGAGGCCTTCCAAATAGCTAAGAAAAGAAGAGGAGCAAAAGGCAAAGGCAAAAAGGAAAGATATACCCATCTGAATACAGAGTTCCAAAGAATAGCAAGGAGAGATAAGAAAGCCTCCCTCAGTGATCAATGCAAATAAATAGAGGAAAACAACAGAATGGGAAAGACTAGCGATCTCTTCAAGAAAATTAAGAGATACCAAGGGAACATTTCATGCACAGATGGCACAATAAAGGACAGAAACAGTATGGACCTAACAGAAGCAGAAGATATTAAGAAGAGGTGGCAAGAATATACAGAAGAACTATACAAAAAAGGTTTCCATGACCTGGATAACCATGATGGTGTGATCACTCACCTAGAGTCAGACATCCTGGACTGTGAAGTCAAGTGGGCTTAGGAAGCATTACTACGAACAAAGCTAGTGGAGGTGATGGAATTCCAGTTGAGCTATTTCCAGTCCTAAAAGATGATGCTGTGAAAGTGCTGCATTCAGTATACCAGCAAATTTGGAAAATTCAGTAGTGGCCACAGGGTTGGAAAAGGTCAGTTTTCTTTTCAGTCCCAAAGAAGGGCAATGCTAAAGAATATTCAAACTATCATGCAATTGCATTCATTTTCCATGCTAGCAAGGTAATGCTCAAAATCCTCCAAGCTAGGCTTCAACAATAATGTGAACTGAGAACTTCCTGATGTACAAGCTGAATTGAGAAAAGGCAGAGGAACCAGAGATCAAATTGCCAACATGTGTTAGATCATAGAAAAAACAAGAGAATTCCAGAAAATCATCTACTTCTGCTTTATTGACTATGCCAAAGCCTTTGACTATGTGGATCACAACAAACTGTGGAAAATTCTGAAACAGATGGGAATACCAGACCACCTTACCTGCCTCCTAAGAAACTTGTATGCAAGTCAAAAAGCAACAATTAGAACCGGACATGGAACAACAGACTGGCTTCAAATTGGGAAAAGAGTATGTCAAGGCTGCATATTGTCACCCTGCTCATTTAACTTAAATGCAGAGTACATCATGGGAAATGCCAGACTGGATGAAGCACAAGCTGGAATCAAGATTGCTGGGAGAAATATTAATAACCTCAGATATGCAGATGACACCACCCTTCTGGCAAAAAACCATGAGGAACTGAAGAGCCTCTTGATGAAGGTGAAAGAGGAGAGTGAAAAAGCTGTGTTAAAACTCAACATTCAAAAATGAAGATCATGGCATCCAGTCCCCTCACTTCATGGCAAATAAATGGGGAAGCACTGGAAACAGTAACAGACTTTATTTTCTTGTGCTCCAAAGTTACTGCAGACCATGACAGCAGCCATGAAACTAAAATTCACTTGCTCCTTGGAAGAAAAGCTATGACAAATCTAGACAGTGTATTGAAAAGGCAGAAACATCACTTTCCAACAAAGGTCTGCATGGTTATAGCTACAGTTTTTCCAGTAGTCATGTATGGATGTGAGAGTTGGACCATAAAGCAGGCTGAGCGCCGAAGAATTGATGCTTTAGAACTGTGGTGCTGCAGAAGACTCTCGAGAGTCCCTTGGACTGCAAGGAGATCAAACCAGTCAATCCTAAAGGAAATCAACCCTGAATATTCATTTAAGGACAGATGCTGAAGCTCTAAGACTTTGGCCACCTGATGCAAAGAGCCAACTCATTGGAAAAGACTCTGATGCTGGGAAAGACTGAAGGCAAGAGGAGAAGGGGACAACAAAGGATTAAATGGTTGGATGGCATCACCAATTCAATGCACATGAGTTTGAGCAAACTCTGGGAGATGATGAAGGACAGGGAAGCCTGGTGTGCTGCAGTTCATGGGGTCCCAAAGAGTCAGACAGAACTGAGCGACTGAACGACAAAAACAATAAATAAGTTCTACAAAAGAATGGCCCGTGGTGTTTTAAGCACATAATGGGAGAATATGACTTAAGAAGGTCACGGAAAGTTTTTTCTAGAGAGGTAGAGACTGAGATTTAAAGGAAGAAAAGAAAAAAAAAAATTATGTTCTGCAGCAGTGGATAAGGCAGTTAACTCCTCTTGACAAACGGAACAGCGTAGGTAAACATCCTGTGGCCCCAAACGCAGAACGCAAAGATTTCAAAGGGCCTTTGAGGACACAATAGCTGAAAAAAAAAATGGTTTTGTTTTTTGCTGTTTGCTAATTTCTTTACCTGGAGAAAAATGATGAGAATATAAAGTTGATATATCATGTAACTAAACACTTGACCTTGCCATCTTACTGTGAATCATGCTTTTTTTTAAAAAAAAAAAAAAAAAAAGAAGAAGTCCCAAACAAGGCTTTAAATCCACTGCTTGAGAATGAGACTACAAATCTGAGGCTGCAGCATCTTCTCTGGTCTGAGTTACTTAATCAAACTCCACAAATTGTCAAATCAGTAACCTCTTAGAATGAGTAGCCTGTATATACATAATATAAGAAAAATTTTTATACCTCATGGCAGGGGCAGGTGGGTGAAGAGCCAAAGCATTTCTATAGCTCCATATAAATGACACAAGCAATTGACAGCTAAAATTTTAACTTTGGGCTACCTCCTGGCATGTACAGAAACTGGCTGTCTACAGGAAGAGAAGTTTGTTCTTGAGTTCCCAACAAGCATCGGTCAATACCCTCAGGAATAACTTTCCAGAATGTTCTTGACTACAACCCATATTAAGAAAGCTATCTCTCATTGTGACTTACCACAGATATATAGACACATAAATAAAAGTTTCATGTTTCAAATAAACCAACTATAAAAAGATTTTTTAAAAAGAGTTCACTGGGGCCTATGGTCAACTAATCTATGACAAAGGAGGCAGGAACATACAGTGGAGTAAAGACAGTCTCTTCAATAAGTGAAGCTGGATGGAGATGCAGATAGAGAACAAACTTACGGACACAGCAGGCGTGGAGGGGTAGGAAGGAGAGCGTGGGATGAATGGAGAGAGTAGCCTGGAAATATATACACTGACATATAAACTAGAGGGCCAGTGGGAATTTGTTGTATGACTCAGGGAACTCAAACCAGGGCTCTGTGACAACCTAGAAGGGTGGGATGAGGTAGGAGGGAACTGACGTATGTATACTCACGGCTGATCCATGTTGATGCATGGTAGAAACTAACACAATATTGTAATTATTCTTCCATTAAAAATAAATTTTAAAAAGATAAGTGGTGCTGGGAAAACTGGAGAGCCACATGTAAAAGAATGAAATTAGAATACCCTCTAATACCACACACAAAAATAAACTTGAAATGGATTAAAGACCTAAACGCAAGGCCGGATACTTTATAAAACTTTTAGAGGAAAATATAGGAAGAACACACTCTCTGACATAAATCATAGCAAGATCTTTCTGGATCCACCTCCTAGAGTCATAAAAATAAAAACAAAAACAAACAGAAGAGAACCTACAGAATGGAAGAACATATTTGCAAACCAAGCAACTGACAAGGGATTAACATCCAAAAGAAATAAAGAGCAACTCAGTATCAACAAAACAAACAACCTAATCAAAAATGAGTAGATCTAAATAGATATTTCTCCAAAGATGACATACAGATAACCAAAAAGTACATGAAATGATGTTCAATATCTAATCAACACTAATTATAAGAGAATGCAAATCAAAACTATAAGGAGGTTATCACCTCATACTGGTCAAAATGGTCATCATCAAAAAAAAAAAAATCTACAAGCAGGAGTTCCCTGGTGGCACAGTGGGTAAGAATCTGCCTGCCAATGTAGGGGACATGGGTTCGATCCCTGATCGGGAAGATTCCACATGCCTTGGAGCAGCTGAGCCCATGTGCCATAATTACTGAAGCCTGAGCACTCTAGGGCGCTTGAACCACAAGCAGTGAGCCCCTGGGCCACAACTACTGGAGCCCGTGCACCATAGAGTCCAAGCTCCACAACAAGAGAAGCCACCTCAATGAGAAGCCTGTGCACCACAACTAGAGAGGGCCTGCGTGAAGCAATGAAGACCCAGAGCAGCCAAAAACAAACACATAATAAATAAATGTGGTAGTGTGCACATGTCCAAAATATATATTTTAAAAAAAGTATACAAACAATAAGGGTTGGAAAGGGTGTGGTGAAAAGGGAACCCTCCTGTTCTATTTGTGGGAATGTAAATTGGTGCAGCCATTATGGAGGACAGTACAGAGGTGACTTTAAAAGCTAAAAACAGGGCTACCATATGATCCAGCAATCTCACTCTTGGGCATATTTTGGAGAAAATCCTAACTTGAAAAGATACACGCATCCCAATGTTCACTGCAGCACTGTTTACAATAGCCAAGACATGGAAGCAACCTAGATGTCCACTGGCAGAGGAATGGATAAAGAAGATGTGGTACCTATATACAACGGAATGTTATAAACATTCAAACAGAACAAAATAGTGCCTTTTGCAGCAACATGGATGGACCTAGACACTGTCATACTGCGTGAAGTAAATCAGAGAAAGACAAATATGATGACTGCTTATATGTGGAATCTAGGGGAAAATGGTACAAGTGAACTCACAAAACAGAAACAGTCTCACAGATGCAGAAAACTAACTTACTGTTACCTGGGAGACAGTGGGGCGGGTAATTCGGGAGGTAGGGATTGACATATACACACACACCTATATATAAAACAAATAGCTAATAAGGACCTACTGAGGGCTTCCCAGGTGGTGCAACTGGTAAAAAATCCACCTGTCAATACAGGAGATGCAAGAGGCGTGGGTTCAATCCCTGCGTCAGGAAGATTCCCCTGAGCAGGAAGTGGCTCCCCCCCCCCACCCCAGCTATGCCTGTCTGGAAAATTTCATGGGCTACTGTCTACTGGGCCACAAAGATTCAGATGTGACTGAGCACACACAAGGACCTACTGTATAGCTCAGGGAACTCAGTACTCAGTAATAACCTATATGGGAAAAGAATCTAAAAAAGAGGAGATATATGTAAATGCATAACTGATTCACTCTATACCTGAAACTAACACAAACTGTAAATGAGAGACTTCCCTGGTGGGCCAGTGGTTCAAATTCTGTGCTTCCACCACAGAGAGCAGGGGTTCGATCCCTGGCTGGGGAACTAAGGTTCCCGCATGCTATATGATCTGGTCAAAAATAAATAAAGTTTAAAAAATAAAGCTTTGTATGGATGATGTCTCAAATGTATTAAATAACATTATTTTAATAAACATTATAAATTAATTATACTCCAATAAATTGTTTTTAAAAAAGAGTTCACTGGGGAAATTAGAATATTTGAATATTTTAGAGATTGGTTATTACATGATATTAACTGTTAATTTTATTAGGTTTGGTAACAATTACATTGTGGTTTTGTAAGAAAATGCACACACTTAAAAATATATATACATCCTGAAATATATGAGAGTAAAATGAAGTAATGTCTGGGATTCACTTTAAAATATAATCAGCCAAAAAAGAGATAAAACTGGTATGGCACAAATCTTGACAACTGTTGGATCTGGGTGATGAACATATGTGGGTTTATTATATTATTCTCTCTACTTTTGTATATGCTTGAACTTTTTCATAGTAAAAAAATTAAGTTCAAAGGAAATGAATCTGCTCTTACCCTAGCTATGTATAACACTCTTTCATATTTCTGGGTTTTTTTTAAACTAAATAATAGAAGGGGAAAAGAATGGTGGTGGTGACCCCCTAAGTTGATTTAATGATGCTCTAAAGGTTTGCGGTACATGATTTGAGATTTATAGCTACCTGGTCTTTGCTCTGCCCATATGGAATCATTCTATCACAAAAGAGACATCTTGGTCACTTGAATGCAAATCAGAAACAAAAAGCCTAATTCTATTCAATGTTTCCAACTTCTAAAAATGTAATGCTTCCTGACATTTCCATAGTTGTCTATTTAAGTTCAATGTAAATAGCTGCTGCTACTTTGGGAGCGCCTGATAATGTCTATCACAGTACAAGGATGCATGTCTCTCTGGTGACATCTAAATGTTGATCTTGTAAATTCTACAGCAACACATAATGTAGTACAAGGATATGCCAAGTAGCATCAAAAACATTTTTTTTTTCAAAAGCTGGGTTTAATGTAAATGTCAAATCAACTCAGAGGAAAACAAATTACAAAATGTATTCAGATGATTTCAGCTAATTAATTATCTCCATTGATAATATTTTGAACTTTGGACACATAGGTTATCAGATGCATCATTTCTGTTGTTAGTTATAATTGCTAACTTACACAACACAGTGATTGTATATGCTGCTGAAATGTAAGACAACTTTTTTTATTTTTTTTAATGTGGGAATTTTATATCTTTATGTGGGAATTTCCAACATTAAATTTATATACACCCAGTGTTTTTACTGTACTGAGATATGGATTGAAAAAAATGCTTATGATCCCAAAGATAAATATATCACACTCAGCCTTCCATTCGATCACCTGGGGGAAATCGCCCATCAGTTCCAAAATGCCACTGTGACCTTGTGAATGTGACTGGCTATCTAAACATTTATAACACTGCTTCCTCCACCTGCTTAACTGCAACTTTATTTTATTCAAATGTCACCTTTTTCCAAGTCTCAAACACTTTAGGGAAGCTGGGTTACATAAACCCTTTTATCTAAACCAGTTATGGTAATCCCCTTCTCCCTGCCATTGATTGGTTTACTAATGAACATGTGATAAAATTCTGGCCAATGAAATAGGAGAGTAAGCCAGTTGGGGGGGTTTCTGGGAAAGTTTCTCCTGCTCCTCTAAGAGGTAGAAGATTATTCACTTGAACACTGTCAGAGCTGCACATGAGGCTGGGTTCCCTGCAGCATCTTTCTACCAGCCTCAAAGAGAACGTCACATAGAGGAGAAACAGTCAAAGACAATTACACATAAAAAGAATTGAGGCTCCTACTTCTGAGTTTCTTATAATGTGAAATGGTCAATTTCCTTACCGTTTAAGCCTCTTGCATGTCACTTGCAGGTAAGAGTTCTTAAAAGATACATGAGTATTTTTAGTATTTTAAACTAAACTTCCTATTACTTATTAAGTAAACTGTGAGCTTAAACTGAGTGGATCTGTGTGACTCCAGAACAGCTGGTCATTTCAGCTCGAAACACCGAAAGTAAGTTGGGATGGTATCAAAGAAAAACATTAATGTACCAGTCTCTGAGAAATTTAGGAGTACTCTAGCCAACAGGGTGAGGCTGAGTAGAGAGAAGAAAAGATGAACAACAACGAAAAAATTGGTGCCTAGGTTAACTCTATTAGAACAAGGGGGCAACAACTCAAACGTCTGAATTTCATATATCATGGATCTCAAAATGTCTGGAGGCATGACTGCAAGGTGTCAGTGCAAGTGAGAAAGAGCTCAGCTAATTACGAGACTACATGGTACTGTGTGGTGTATCAAAGCAGGTGACTTCTGAAGTTAAGTATCACCAGAAGGAGAGATGCTGATCTAATCTAAGGGCTGGAGAGAGAGAGAGAAGGAAAATGACTGAATTTTGACAAGAGATCTTTTTGTGGGAAAAGGGGATGCTAGGCCACCCTCATTTTGCAACTGATGAGAAACGATTAGCTAGGCAAGGAATGGGCAGAAGTGCTGTATCACTCTGTCTTCACCAAGGACTCTTCCTAATTTTTAGAAAGGCATGCCAGGTACAGGAAAAAGTAGGTAGCATTTGGTTTTCATTAAGTTCAGGAGGATAACGTGAAGGTAACTGTTTTGACTCGAAAAACATCTTGAGCTCCTTGAAAGAAAGGAATGATGTCATTTCTAAATGGGAATTATGTATTTTATGTAAAGGAGTTATATGCTTGGCATATGCTATTTAAAGCAAAATGATCACAGCATATGTTTTGTTTTACATTACTTACGTGACATTTAATGTTAGAACATCACCCAACACATAGTAGGCATGCAGATTCTGGTTGAAGAAGTATTTCTTGAGTATTTACTAGAAAAAGTTGAAAAGGTGGAACATTTATTCAGCCAAACATAGGGGGGAAAGCTTTCTTGACATATAAAACTTCTAAATAAATTTGAAATCTTTTTTTTTTTTTTTTGGCAAAATACACCTTTTAGAATAAATTATTTCTATTATTACTTCTGGGTTTTTTTTTAGCTGACAGTTTTTTAAACTAGCAAATATATTTTTAAACAGTTTCTAAAACTAAAGAAAGCTTGATAATTAGGTGTAAACAGAGATGTGAGTGGCAATTCTATTTAAACTCTTTAAAATCCATTCTACACTTGTTAGTATTAACGCAACATTTGATTTTTAGTCTAATTTGAATGGAGATAATGTAAAGCTATATCTGCCTGTGACAGAAGCTATCATGGATTTCAAATATGTTTATTATTTAAAATCCCATAAAATAAGTCTAATGGTTCAACAGGGATTTTCACTAATAGGGACAAGACTTTATAAACCACATTTGCAAAGTGTACAAAGCACATTTAAATCTAATCTGACCCACACATGTACAATTTCTTAGAAGCTTATCAAATCCAAGCCTTTGAAAATGCATACACTGTAACAGATTTTTCAAAAACATGATGGAAAATATATACCACCCAGCTAAACACTCTCTTGATTTAGAATCGAGGCCTATATGTTTCTATTTCCATAGTGACTATTGCTGTGGAATCGACATGTTTTAATTTAGATTTGAGATTATAAACATCGTTTGGAGACAGAATTTATTTTCTCTCCTACAACTTCTGAAAATTGATCAGTCTAAGTGCTACAGAACAGAAGCAAATTCTGAAGTAAGATTTAGAAATTATTTGGCTTAAGGGACATTTTTTATTAAGAGAGGATGAGTTTTTATAAAAATTCATGGCTTTTTAACCCTTACAGTTTTTCATCAATGTTCATACTTTGTAAAAATACTCTAAAGAAGGGATTTCTAACAGGCCTCTCTCAGAAGCATTTAAACTGTGCTAAGATGTAATTGTTTTGTTTTTTAAATCAAGGTCATGAGACAAGGATTCTGCAAATATTTTTGCCTAAATTTCTTCAAAGGTTAAAATGAGACTTTTTTTTCCTTCATTCATTATCTGAGAAGGGTAGAGAATGTGACTCACATTTAGCAATGTAAATTAGCAATCCAAATGACTAATGAAAAGAGGAGAATGAATTATATTCCTTTAAAAATTCTTATTTATTTTGTGGGCGGGACAATCGATGCATGGCAACTTTCATCCTTTCTGGTTAGCTCCTGGCTTCTGTCACGCCTATGTGTCCTAAATTCCTTCTTTGACCATACCCCACAGCGTGTGGGAACTTAGTTCCCTAGCCAAGGATCCAACCTGCACCCACTGCATCGGAAGCGCAGAGCCTTAACCACTGGACCTCCAGGGAAGTCCCTACTCTTTTCATTAATGTTTTCCATGAGCTTTCTTTTCCTTTTGGAACCCCTACTCTCCCTCTGCTCAAGAAGCTTATAAATGAGGATGGGCAGGGGCGAGGAAAGTGGTGAAAGAAGCAGAGGTTGCCAAGTGCTAGGGTGGCGAGCAGCTCAAAATGCTGGCGGAGAAGAAAATGCAAACGCAAGGACGAAAGTGAACCCTAGGAGAAAACGAGGTAGGCAGGAACACGTCCCAAGAGCTCTACGAAAGGAAAATGGTTTATACCCTGAAAGGAAGGTCTACTTCTGCAAATGAACAAAAACAAACTCAGACAACTTCCCTTCACAAGGTTCATATGACCCACACAGCCCAGCTGCTACAGAAGCAGCTGCCAGCCCACACCTTGGGACCTGCAGGGACTAAAAAGCCATACTAATTAAGGTCACTCTTGAACTGCAGCTTTTAGTTTTGGAGAGATAAGGTTGAAAAATGCTTCATAAATCCACCCTCTTCAACAATTTCTGATTTTTTTTTTGTTCTCTCTGAAGAATAAAGCTAAACCAAAAGTTTATACACCCCCATTCATTGATAGAACTGCTCCATCCTCAGAAGCCAGCGTCTCAGCCCAGAGATGGTCTTCAATGAAAAGAAACTGTGAGTCTGCAGAGGGGAAGCCAGGAGAGATGTCAAAGAGAGCAGATTTCATTCATGATTAGCCAGACTCACCAATGATAACTGAAAGCTACCGCTTTGCAGGACTACTGCAATATGATTTCTCTCAAAGACTGCGAAGCGTTTGCTGAAGACGTGTGTGCGCACGCACGTGCACCAAGTTGCTCGTCATGTTCGACTCTTTCAACCCTATGGACTGTAACCCACCAGACCTCCTCTGTCCATGGGATTCTCCACCCAAGAATACTGGAATGGGGCGCTATGCTCTCCTCTAGGGGAATTTTCCCAACCCAGGGATCAGAATCACGTCTCTCACATCTCCTGCAATGGCAGGTGGGGTTTTTTGTTTTTTTTTTTTAACCACTAGCGCCACCTGGGAAGCCTGTAGTTTATTCAAATATGTCTGGCACACTCTTTGAAGGGACCGCATTTACCATCCAGGGACAGATTAATTCATTCTTCGATGTGATATTCAGTGAATGTTTGCTGGAACCCTGGAGGGCCATGAAGAACAATGGGGCAGATAAGACAGGCCAAGATAGTCATTCATTCCAAAGTTACTAAACACCTCTTATGTGCTATTCTGGGATCCAAGGAATACAGCAATGAAGAAAATACATAAAAATCCCTGCCCTAATAAAGAAGGAAAGGGAAGAGGGAAAAAGTGGGAGTGAGTGGGAGTCTATGGGCATAGAAAGGAGGGAAGTTTCACATTTCAAACTGACTGGCACAGAAGGCCTTCCTAGAGACCTGAAGGGAGAGATAATCCATGGGGGAAAGTTCCAGAGGAAGGCATGGAAAGTGCAAAGGTCCTGAGGCAGGGGCTTGCCCAGCATGTGTGAGCAATATCAAGCAGGCCATGGAGTGAGTGAGGGGGAACAAGCAGACGAGCTGAGACGCCAATTTAAGGGGATGGGTGTGGGACCTTGAAAGTCAGAATTAGCCTTTTACCCTTGGGTGGTAAATGGTAAAGCATTCAAGGGCTTCAAGCAGAGTGATGTGAGCTGATATTCTGCAGCAAACAGTTACTGGCAACTATTGTGAGCCAGGCGCTGTCCTGACATGTGGGTGCTGGGGATGTGCCATCAACATGGAAGACACGGTCCCTGCCCTCACGGAGCTTAGATTGGAGAAGGATAGAAACACAAGCAAAAAAACCAGCTGACAAAAATGGTGGCTTGTGAGCATTCTGAAAACAAAATCCAGGTCCTGGCATCCTTGCATAATGCTAGATGGGGTTAGAGAATGGGTCTAGGTGTTGAGGAAGACATCTTCAAGGAGGTGATACTGGAGGTGAGTCTTCAATGAGACAGAGGAGCTAAATATAATGATGGAGAACAGAGTACGTCAGGCAGTCCGTGCTAAGTCACTCCAGTCATGTCTGACTCTTTGTGACCCCATGGACTGTAGCCTGCCAGGCTCCTCTGTCCCTGGGATTCTCCATCAAAGAATACTGGAGGGGGGTTGCCATGCCCTACTCCAGGAGATCTTTCCAACATCAGGCAGAGGGAACTGCATATTCTGGGGCCCGAGATATAAACAGGTATGACTTACTGCAAGGACAGAAAGACACCAGGACAGCTAGTCCACAAAGCATGAAGGACAGCAGACAGAGGGTGAGATTGTAGCCTCAGGCTGGAGGCAGACCAGAAAGTGCTTGAGCCCCAGGGAAGAGATCTGAAGAAGACATTGGTGATCCAAGGAAGAAAAATGTCACACGTTATACAAGACCTACAGACAAAACCTGTGAGAGTTTTCATTGAGGCACTTGGAGGAAGGAAGTTATGTTTAACTGAGCTTTGAGGGGGCACAGAATTGAGGCACGCCAGGAGGGGAGAGGACCCTGTGAAGGCGGGACGGGCACAGAGGGAGTGAACCCTGTCGTTGGCACTCCCCTGTAATAGCTGGGCCCCACTGCAGTCCTTGGGAACTCCGTTTTCCCCTAAAGGAAAGGGCATGTGCCCGGAAGGTTTGAGAGAAATAAAAACCACTATTCACAAAATTCTTGTGCATAGTGAATGCCAAACAAATACTCGTTCTCATGTGTGTTAGTCATTCAGCCATGTCCAACTCTGCAACCCCATGAACTATAGCCTGCCAGGTTCCTCTGTCCACGGGATTGTCCAGACAAGAATATTGGAGTGGGCAGCCACGCCCTTCTCCAGGGGATCTTCCTGACCCAGGAATCGAACCTGAGTTTCCTGCATCGGCAGGCAGATTCTTTACCATCTGAGCCACCAGGGAAGCCCGCGAGTTCTCATAATAGAATATAAATGCTGCTGATTTAAGTTCTTGTCCCCCAATTAGAGAGACAGGAGGGAACCAGCAACAGTTATCTTCTGAACTTTGTATATCCTTTTCAACACTTGATTTTTTTTTTTTTAAGGAGGAAGTACCTAGCTTCATTCAGATCTAGATTTGATGAGCGTGGAACTTGGCATGGGACATACATGACTGACAACCCCACACTGTGGTCCTCCCAGTGTACTCAGGGAAAACAAGAAAGGAAAAAGTAAACCATGCCTTACTACAAGCCCACCTAGGATTAATGAGGTGGAGTGAGGGGAGCTGGGGCTCTTTTCAAGGATAAGCCTCACAAAGACCAGACCCAACCCCAATGTTACTATCAAGTTTATATTATGTACGTCCTTCCTTTGAATAAAGACCTTTGCGATGCAGGCTATGCCCAAAGGATGAGCAGGAGCCAGCCACAAGAACAGTGAGGGAGAGGAGGCCACTCTACAGCTGAGAACAAGAAGCGCAGGTGCGAACTATCAGATGTGGGGGAAACCTCCAAACAAAATCAGCCACATTGAAAAAAAAAAAACTCATGGGGAAATGAAAATCTCTTCTCTCTTGCAGGCACTCTGGCATCTATTTTCCCAGAGGACGGAATGCCTAACACTGACTTCTGAAGCTATTGATTTCCCATGATCTAAGCAGAAGCGATGTGAGGAGTACTTTAAGCACAGAGCTTCCACTTGTGAGTTCCGCGGAGCACCCCTCGAGGGACGCAACTGCGAACATCAGTGCATTCTTCTTCCAACACAATATTCCTTTGCAGTAGATCGTCAGTGGTCTTATGTCAATTTTAAAGATTTGAGAGAAAGCCATCGAGACCCCGCATCTTCTTCAAATTAATCTCCGGCCTACAGTTTAAATCCCACGTTTACTCTGGCTCACTCAAGACATCCAACTCCGCTCTGCTCTCCTCCCCAGAGAAACCCTGCACATGTTAGCACAGGCATGTAGTATGTGAGAAATTTATGTGAGAGAAAATTCAGGCCAAGAGGACAATTTATCTAAAAGTCATGCATTTTCATGAATTAGCCACAAGTCAGAGCATTTTGACTTTCCACTTTTTTTTTTTTTTTTCCTCTGTGAGCTCTGGACATGACAGAAGTTGGCTAGCACCTTCTAGTTATTACTATACAACCCAGCTGGTGTTAACCTGTATGTGGGTTTCTGGGTGCACACTTCACAATATTCAAGACCAAAGAGCTCACTTGAAACCTAGTAAGACAAATCGGATCAAGGAAGCTGTTCGGTTTTCTGGCATCTCTTGGAGAATGTCAGAATGTAACCCACTGTCCTTCTTTACAGCTACCAGGAAGTTCAGTGGCTGTCTCCATCAGTAGCCCTGGGAGCTCAGTAATGCTTTCTCTCAGTAACCTAGTAGCTCGTCTAGTTTCCTCCCATATGTTACTTTGACTTAATATTTTCATTGACTACCTAATTAAAAAGTGGTTTTGAGTGACATTAGATTGATTTACTTTTGGAAGGGGACAAATGATAAATGATGGTTCTTGCCTCTTAGGTCCACCGGGTTTTAGGGTCCATGTCCTTCAACAAACAAGGCACAGACTTCTAGGTTCAGACCTCAGGAAGGGAAACCAGACTTCTTCCATGGTACCACTTGACCTCAGTCAGTATCTTCCTAACGTCTATGTTGAGATGTCCTCTTTTTGAGTCAACCACACTTAAATTGTTCCTACATCATGGGAGTACTGCAAAAAATAACCAGATTATATCCTAAGAGCTCATTCTTCTTTATTGTTTTGGTGGGGAAGAGGGGTATTTTACTGTTTCTCCCAAAGTTCTATTGAGACAAACTGACGCAACGTTATATCAATTATAAAATGCATGACATGCTGATCTGATAGACGTATATTGTGAAATGATTATCGCTACAGTGTCAGCTAACACCTCCATCACGTCACATAATTACCATTTATATTCTGTGGTGAGAACATTGAAGATCTGTTCTCTTAGCAACTTTCAAGTATAACATGCAGTATTGTTAACTATACTTACAGTGCTGTCTATCAGATCCCAAAAACGTATGAAACTTCTAACTGGAAGTTTGTACCCTTTGATCAGCATTTCCCCGTTTCCCTCCCTGAGAGATCTTCCTAAATCTCATCATGGTGGTGCTGTATTTTTAACTTTTCCCCAAGTTCCTTGGCTCAGCCTCAGCCCCACCTCTGAAGACATTTTTATTCTGTATATAAATACGATGTGTGGATAGGGTTATAGAGTTTTCTTCCTCCAAACTTCTTTCATGTCGCAAAGTAGGACATGTCTACTTGAAAGATTCTCACAACCAGAAGAAGGGATTTAGGCAGACTATAAAAATGAGGCACAAGGAAAACCAATCTTGAACTTCAGACGTTCTGTTTCTAAGGATTACAAGGAGAAGGTGGGTCATGGCTGAGATTACTGTAGTAGTCAGTATTTTTGGTTATAAACTACAGAAGAGAACTCTGGCCAATTTATGTGGAAAATTAATTCATTGGAAGGTTATGAGGGAGCTAGCAGAACAGAGGGGGAGGTTGTAATAGAAGGTTTGGAAGGGCAGGAATTAGGGCAACTCATGTAACAGGCTGACCCTCGGGTCTCCTTGGAATGAATGAAGTCCAGTTATCTGTAGTCTTGTCCCTCTGCTCAAGAGTTGAATTCCAAATAAAGTATCTGCATAATTCAACTTAAGCTCCACACCTGTCCCCTGGCTGGCGGACATGTCCCAGGGGGGACTGCTTCACAATACCGGGGATCTGAGCTCAGTGTAGAACGGCAGCTCCCTCAAAGCAAAACCAGAAGGCTGATAATCAGGAGGGAAAGCAGGAATGCTCAGGCGAAAACAACCCATGCTTATGCTTATGCAGCATCATTAGCGGCAGTCGCTGCGCGAGGACACCCCACGGAGCTCATCGGAGTGAGCTGTGCAAAAATTTGCTCTGCCACTCCCCTCTCCTGACACTTTGGCCAGGTCTCTGACTTCTGTGACTTCAGGAAGTGAGAGAAAAAGACTGGTATCCTGGAAAGCTCTCACCCAAAAGTCTGTTAAGAGTCTCAAGTTCCTAAGACAAGCAACCACCTCCTTGTGGAAAAATATGGCCTACCCAATATAACTGTTAAACAGTCACATTTAAGTCAAGGATGTGTTGCTTCGGTGATTCCATCTGGAGACTTGGCTGAGAAACGCGCGCTTTAAAAACATGGCAGCAGTATCTCTTTCTATAAATTTTTTTTTTAACTTTGATCAATTACTGTGTCATTCAGTGGGAAAATGATATGTGGGTCAATGGCCTATAAGCACTCATTGCCCAGGGGTGCTTTTTCTTTTGTGTATCATACCATGGAAAACCCTTTCACCAAGTCCCAAGCAGGTTTGTGCTGTACCAACCAATGGATAATTAGGAGTTGTGGGGGAGCAGAGGCCTTGAGATTAAGTCCAAGTGGATTAACTCCAGAGGCCAACTTGAGTTGTGTTGCTGCTTCTCTTAGCTGGTGCCTGGATACAACAGGGTCTTGAATTGTATCATGACTGGTACCGACGACTTATTTCAAGTAGCCTTCTCCCACATATATGTTCTATCAAGTCGCCCTCTTTGATTTCCTTCCTGGTGTTTACTAGCATCTGAATCTGTCTGCTGTTTCTTGGCTTGTTCATCACCTGTGTCCCACCATTAGGATGTTAAGATTCACAAAGTCAAAGTCTGTGATTTTTACAGCTGTATCCTCACCACAATGGCCGGCACACAGCGAGCCTTCAGTAAATGTTTTAGGACTGAATTGTTACAAGATGAGAGGGCCAGTGGCTGCCCAGAAGACTGAGCAGGTAACCTCCCTGCCCACGGGGAGGAGTGGAAGTTCTTATCCAGCTCATTTTCGTGTACCTACTATGTGCCAAGCATTGGGCACATGGCAGTGAGCAAGGCAGACAACCTTGCCCTTGCAGCGCTTACTTTGCTAAAGAACTTGCAGGGCCTTCCCAGGTGGCTCAGTGGTAAAGAATCCCACATGCCAAGGAGCAAGTAAGCCTGTGAGCCACAACTACCGAGCTCGCACGCTGCAGCTACTGACGCCCACGTGCCCTAGTGCCTGTGCTCCACAAGAGAAGCCACTGCAATGGAAAGGCCGGGCAATGCAACTAGAGAGCAGCCGCTGCAGCAACGAAGACCCAGCCCAGCCCCAAATCAATCAAATTACAAAAAAACAAAACATTGCATCACGGACCTCAAAATTTGAAGGGTAACAACTGTAGTATTAGCAATTAGTATTCCGAGTAAAAAGCTGTAATTTATTGCATGTCAACTATGCACCAGCCACTTTACACATATTATCTCACTTAAGTCCTTCTAACAGCATTGCTATTGGCAAAGAATTTAAAGATGAGGCAACTGGGTCTCAATGTTAGAAGCTCAGTCTCGCAGCTTAGTCTAGGGTACTCCACAAAGTCGATAATATTTGATCTATACTCCCTGCTTTACTCAGAAATAGGCAGGCTTCAGCAGCCAGGCAGATGCTGACAGGGCGCTAGGGTACCAATCTTTGCCCTACAACACCTCAAACTCCAGCAGAACACTCCATTGGACCACGTGGGAAATCAGAATACCGACAGTCCCTCCCTCTTAAACCACATCGTTGATATGTGGTTTGTCTTTTGTTATCTGAACATTATTGACCAGGGATATATCAATTTGTTTTAGAGAGTGACACAATTAACATCACTGGAGCTGTGATGTTTGTTAAAGCTTAAAATTCATCAAAGGTTCATTATACAACTTACTGCTATCATTATCACATTTTGCTCCGTTAGGTTTTTTCCCAACTCGTGTATATTATAAACTCAAGTTTATTACTGAAAATTTTCAAAAATGGCTCATGGTGAAATTTTGAGTGAAGAATAATTTTTTGGTGAATTTCATGCAGATAACTTTCTCTGATTGCTCGAGCAACACATGTACTAGTGTCTCTGAAGAGGACCGTCCTTCAGAATATAGTTCTAAATCAGGCGACCTCAATATTAGACCAAGAGAAAGACAAAAACCTTAGTGATTGACTGTTATGGGAAGTGAAAACGAAACTCGTGGTACATGAGAAGACTTTACAGGTGTGTTGGGTGTAATTATTGAATGTAATAATCCAAAAAGTGTTACTTAAATAACGATTAATTTTTGGTTTGTCAAAATAAAAATTGCCAATCACAAGCAGCAGTTGCAGCAAAAATCATCTGGTCAATAATGAGTTAAGGTGCCTCACATTCCGGTGATAATCATCACAGTCATTTACCTAAACACCCGCAACGGATCAGGTGTTTGATTAGCCCCACTGCACCGAATCCTTATGGCCCACTTTACTGCCCCCACTTCGCAGAGAAGAAATCTCAGGTTCAGAGAAGGCAAGACTGTAGCGCAGAGTCTTACAGCTGCTCAGAGGCACAACTTAAGTTTCAAAGTCAGGCTCTTCATATTAAACCCAGCCACACCCAACCGCATCTAGACGCATCAACTCACCGTCCTTCTTTCACCTGCGGGCTTTCACTTGGGCTGCATGAGATGGCTCTCCTTCCATTTCTCCGTTGGTAATGCCTTCTGCTTGTTGAAGACTCAACGCAGGCACGACTTTCTCTAGCCAAACATCTCACACTTTCCTTTTTTCTGCCCAATGTCCATCAGGAGTCGCAGAAGTGAGAGCTGGGAGACTCCATTTTAGAGCAAATAGCTATGAAGTCCATGTGTGCCTCGGGTTTCAACCATACTAGAGTCCAACGGGGTCTTTCCGGGCCTGCTTTCGATTCCTCTCCCTCTCCACCTATAATACTTTCAGTACTGGAAAGTCTGAATATTGTAAAAAACATGCATATACCACAACACTGTAACAAAGACGTGTACACTGGTCCCCAGACTTAGGCTGAGTCCACTCTCGAACCTCAGGAGCACAGCTTCTGCCTTGACCCACACCAGGGGGCGACTTGAAGGCTCTGATTGGGTCATGTGACTGGTCCTGAGCCAGTCACCATGGCCAGGAAGACTCCATACTCTGATTGTTCAGACCTGGGTCACATGCCCACCGTGGAGGGAGGGACTTACCTCCCCCCCTCCCCCCCCCACCCGCCTCCACCCCACCTTAACCATACTGATGGAGAGTGGAGGGGAGGTGGTGTCTCAGAAGGAAATGTTGATTTTGTTACCAGAGGGGAGAATGTTGATCAGCAGGCAAAAGTAACAGATGTCCACTACACACCCCACCCCAGACAGGACTGAATGCGAATTTCATCTTCATGACCAGGTATCATATGGGGATTTTTGTTGTATGTGATTTTCACCCCTACTCTATTATAAAGGGCTTCCCTGGTGGCTCAGAGGTTAAAGCGTCTGCCTGCGATGCTGGAGACCTGGGTTGGATCCCTGGGTAGGGAAGATCCCCTGGAGAAGGGAATGGCAACCCACTCCAGTATTCTTGCCTGGAGAATCCCATGGACTGAGGAGCCTTGGTGGGCTGCAGTCCACGGGGTCGCAAAGAGTCGGACACGACTGAGCAAGTTAACTTTCACACTTTTCTGGGGCAGAGGCTATGTTCTTCTCTTCCTTGTAATTCCAGTACCCAGCATAGTGTCTGACACATTGGAGGTGTTCTTATCATATTTGTTGGATGAATAAGTGTATTAATTTATGAAGTCCTAATGGTGTTATTGGGGCTTCTCAGGTGGCACAGTGGTAAAGAATCCACCTGCCAATGCAGGAGTCACAGGTTTGATCACTGGGTGGGGAAGATCCCCTGGAATAGGAAATGGCAACCCACTCCAGTATTCTTGCCTGGAAAATTCAATGGACAGAGGAGCCTAGTGGGCCACAGTCGTTTCATCTTTTAAAGGCAGCATCACTGTGAGGTGGAAAGAACACAGATGCTAAATCAGTGTTTCTTAAGTGTAGTCAGGAACCAACTGCTTCAGGTTACAATGCAGATTCCTGGGCTACAGAGCAAAACTGTCCACCCAACATCTCAGTAAATGGAATTCAGGTACCTTTTCCTTTTTAAAAAATTCTTTTATTGGAACATAATTGCTTTACAATGTTGTGTTAGTTTCTACTATATAAGAAGTGAATCAGCCTTGTGGAGACATACATAGCCTCCCTCTGGAACCTCCCTCCCACCCACGCCCCCATCCCACCCATCCGGGTCATCACAGAGCATGAACTCAGCTTCTGTGCTTTACTGCAGGTTCCCACTAGCAATCTGTTTACATTAATACATGGAAGTGTACACACGTCAATCCTAATCTCCCAGTTCGTCCTACCCTCCCTTCCCACTCTGTGTCCACATGTCCACTCTGTGTCTGCATCTTGATTCCTGCCTTGGAAATAGGGTCATCCATACCATTTTCTAGATTTCATGTGTATGTGTTAATATACGGTATTTATCGCTCTCTTTCTGACTTACTTCCCTCTGCATGACAGACTCTAGGGTCATCCCCCGCTCCACAGATGGCCCT
Source organism: Ovis canadensis (assembly GCF_042477335.2). Classification (NCBI taxonomy): domain Eukaryota; kingdom Metazoa; phylum Chordata; class Mammalia; order Artiodactyla; family Bovidae; genus Ovis; species Ovis canadensis. The sequence goes on along the minus strand of NC_091263.1, from coordinate 53,678,704 downwards.
ATTCCATTCCTGTGAGTGGCCGAGTAGTATTCCACTGTGTATGTCGCCACATCCTCTTTACCCATTCCTCTCTTACTGGGCTTTTAGGTTTCCACGTCCTGGCTATCATAAATGGTGCTGAAATGAGCACTGGGGTACACGCGTCATTTTGGATCATGGTTTTTTCAGGGTATGTGCCCAATAGTGGGATTATTGGATCATATGGTAGTTCTATGTTTAGTTTTTTTTTTTTTTTGTTCCATCTGGTCTTAGTTGCAGCACATGGGATCTTCATTGCATCACACAGGCTCTTTCATAGTGGCACGCATGCTTAGTTGCCCTGTGGGATCCTAGTTCTCCGAACAGGGATCAAACCTGTGCACTATCCCAAGGCATGTTCTTAACCACAGGACCACGAAGGAAGTCCCCTATGTTTAGTTTTTAAAGGAACCTCCATACTGTTCTCCACAGTGACGACATCAATTTATATTCCCATCAGATGCATTTTAAACAAAAATGTTATGCGGTTCTTGTACACCTTCCTTTTAAAACCATGACCCATATTTAGACAGAATCATCTGAGTATGAGTCCCCAGTCCATCGCCTTCCAGTCATGAGAACTAACAGGAATCATACCTTCTCAGCAACTAGGTGTGCCCCTCTTTAAAATGGGGTTGAGAAAACTTGCCTAATGAATATGTAATGAAGAGTCAACAAGATAACACAGGTAAATTTTCTTTAGAAAGCTCTGCATTCATGTTTTGCTGCTTGAGGTTTTCTAATAATTACTGCTAACTTCTGGAATTCTTCCTGTGTACATGCCAGGTACTATTCTAATTATACATGTTAACTCATTTAAGCCTCACAACAGCCCTGTGAGAAAAAAAAATTTTTTCTTTTTCTTTTTAAGGTATAATTGACACAGAACATTATATTAGTTTCAGGCACGATAGAAACTATTCCTGTTTTGCAAATGAAGAAACAGAGACAAGGTAGTCTTCCCTGAGAAGTATCTGAGCTAGGATTTGAAGTCAGCTGTTTTGATGCCAGACCCCAGGCTCCTAACCACTCACTGGATTTTCTCCTTATAAATAATAAGTTATCTTTCCCAAGGCAATTCATCACCACCCACTTTGTGGGGGCAGGGCAAAATGAGGACAGTGAAACTCCTTGAGGAAGAAAAGAACTCCAAAAAATGACCTAGGACTGAAAAACATGGAAGGAGAAACCACAAAGGTCATGTGTCAGGTCACATGGCCTTCACAGGATGCCCTGATAAAAAACAAATTATATCAGATTCTGATTGATCTACAATAGAAACGTCTCACTTTCTCCTCTATTTCCTGAAATCTACCTTTCTAGATTGTATAACACCTCTGTGCTTTGAAAACTAGAACCAGTCTTTCATCCTAGATGACTGTTTTTATTTTGAATTGGTATACTTTTTCTTCCCCATTCTTTACTTCTAGGCACCAATATATTTTTTTCATGAAGCATGAGCAAAGCCTGAAGTGCAAGCCAAGACCTCAGAAATGTGATAGCTGTTACCAAGGATTTGAGAGTAAGAATACAAAACCTAGAATCAAGATTTCAATGCTGCACTCTAGTATCTGAGGTGGCACCAGTCCCACGTCAAATATGGAATAAATAAGGCATTAAGCAACCACACGATTTGTTCTGGGTTCCTTAGCTGGAAGTTGGGCTTCCCTGGTGGCTCAGACACTAAAGAATCTGCCTACAATGCTGGAGACCTGGGTTCAATTTCTGAGTAGGGAAGATCCCCTGGAGAAGGAAATGGCTGCCCACTGCAGCATTCTTGCCTGGAGAATTCCATGGACAAAGGAGCCTGGCAGGCTACAGTCCATGGGGTTGCAAAGAGTTGGACACTTAACAAACTCCTTAGTTGGAAGTGGAAAACCCTATCACACACCATTAGGTTCTCTTTACCTGGCTTTACTGAACACTGAGTGTAAAAGAAACCCCAAATTCTTGTAAAAGAATTCCCAAACGCTGTTGGGAATGTCTGGACATTTATGTTTAATTGGGATGTAATACGCATCTGAAATAGACAGATATGTTGACCTACTTTGTTAAAAAGTGGAAACATTAAAGTGACGCAGTCTCTTAAGGCCAGATGAGCTAGGAGAAATAGTTTAAATACTTGATCACCTGGTCCACAAAGCCATGGGTGATGAGTGTCTTTCTCTCCACTTCTGTGCCCTGAGCAGAATTAGGAAGGCAGTCACCTGGGGGCGGGGGAGTGGGGGGTGGGGTGGGTGACAGTTTTGAATGGTCACTAGGATGGAGGGTAGAAGAACTGAATGTGAATTACATATATCTGGTATCCCAGTGGGTGGGAGGGGGTGGGGGTGGCCTTAACTCTAGAAGAGGGGGAGGTGTAGTTTGAAGAATGCTGGGAGCTAATAACCAGATTACTAGAACTTGTAGGGAGTCCTCAAAGGCTAGCCTGATACCTTTTTTACTTATGAAAGAAACATCCAGAGGGTTGGTGGTGGGCACCAAGAGCTTCAGATCAGCACCACCAAAGGTGTGTGGCTCGTAGTAGAGTTTGCTCTGTGCTGGCAAGCCCACCTTTCTGCCTAGTTCCTCACTCTTGGCTGGTTGAGTTCTGCCTCTGTCTGTCCAGTGTCCACCAAGGGGCCTGGCAGCGGCTCCCTTTTCTTGGGCTATGTACTTTCAACCAGTTTTGAGCAGCCCCATTTCAGATTGGCCTTTTTATGTTTGATATAAAGAATAGTTGTTGGCCAATTTCATCTTTTCATCGCTGTTCTCTAGGCCTGAATCCAAGCAGTTTGTCAGATGCTCATTAACTCCCCCTTTGGCTCTTTCTAGTGTGTCTCCTAAGCTCATTGTGCCAAGAACTAACGCTTTCTTTTACACGATTCTCTTTCTCTGCTCCATCAGGGAGACAAATTACTTTCCAAAAGGGATCGCCAGGGATGGTTTAATGAGAATTTCTTTGGGGCTAGGCATGGAACGCAATGTAGTTAACATTCGGTGGACTTAATTGGACTTTTCTTTTCTGCCTCTTTTTAAAAAAATCTGAAGCTATCCTGTTAATCTCTCATTTGTAATCAATTGTGTTGACTAAACAAAAGTCTAGGTCGTCTTTTCTTCCTGTCCCAGACAATCCTTTGTTGCCTCTAAATGCCTCATTCTTGAGTGATCCTGGTCGCGTAGATGGGCCCGATTGTTGACAGTTCATTATTGCGCTTTTGTCCATTAATCTTTCTTGCTGTGTTTTGCATGTGCATGCCTTAATGAGCTCCGTTGGCAATTAACATGTTTCTAGGAGCAAACTGGTTGCTCAGACGTTTGAGAGGGAAGTGCAGGGAAAAGGGCAACGCAGCTGCCTTGAGGTTGTTTATTTCCCAGCATTTTCTCAAGACTCCAGTCCTCTCTCTGGCAGCACCCCCCCACACCCCCCTCACTGTTATTCACTCCCCAGCTCATTCACCACCAACACACCTGGATGCCTTGTTGCTGTGATTCTCGGGCCTGGCTCAGGCGACTCCCTATCTTCTCGTGAGCCAAACAGCAAAATGGGGACCTTACAGACACACTTCTGCAGCCGAGGCAAGAGTGAGCACAAGTGCCCCCCAAAATGCGTCTGGATGCTGGCAACTTCTCTGTGTCGCTCTTTGCAGAGAGGAACCTCTTACTCGCCTAAGGCAATAGGACTGTACAATCTGTTATGTACAAGGCTGTGGCTTTGGAAGAAGGAGGTTTTTTTTTTTTTTTTTGAGTCTTGCTGGCAAGATTGCTGAAGTGTGAGCAGTCATGGACAGAACAAACATCTTGTAGGGGAAAAGATAATTGGAGTCTTTTTTGTGTCTGTGACAGGATTCCCCTCCCCCGCAATTTGATTTTTTAAAAATATTTTTTAAGGGCGGCCTCTTCAATTTAATCAAAGTTAGAATATTAATATGTGCCTGATGACTACCTTGTTTAAGTCATGTGTTAATAATGCAAGCTACAAGTCATGCAAACAGCTTAATATTAAGAGGCAAATTAAAAAAAAAAAACAGAAAATAGAACCTTTCACCCATCAATTCCGATGCATGGGGAATAACCTAGAAGGATTTCAGTGAGGACAGTTACTTACAACAGCTTAGCGTTGGTGTCAGAGCCTGCACTGGCTGCGAAAGGTGTTTAGTCATACAGATAGAAGGTTCCTTTTCTCCAGAAGGTTCCTTTTCTCCTCACACTACTTTCCAGGTGAAGAAATCCTTTTCTGAATCCCCCACAACTGAAGGAAGCAGATATCTTAAACTGAAGAGGAGGGACTTCAAGCGAAGCAGCGCTAAGCCCTATAGATATGAAAAAAGTCTGTTTATCTACAATTACCACCAGATGTGAAATAACACCCTTCTCAGGGCAGAGCAGTTGACAGGCACTGGTATGAAGGTTAAGTAACAATCAGGTTATGAGGGAACAACCTCCAGGAGGTTGGAGTAGTCAAGTAACTCTGCTCAGGTTCCACTCAGAGCTCTGATTCCTTACCTCTCCCCGACGGCAGAGAGAGATGAGCAGTCCGAGAGAGAAATGCCTCCTGTTCCACGTATTAGTATTATCTCATTTGCAGTCCTTTGCAAACATGGGCTCTTCAACCCTCTTCAGAACCGTCACCTGGAAATAAATGTCTCCAGTTTATGAGATGGGCAACCCTTTTAGTCTTTCTCCTGTGAAAACATCACAGAAGAATTTCCTCAGAGAACCATTCTCTCACTTGATGGTTAGAAAGTTATTTCCCTGGATGGGAGTGCCCCATCTATTTTTTATTTATCTTTTCTTCTTAAGGAGAAAGAGGAGAACCGAATCACCTTTCCCAAATGCAGGCCAACTTTTTAAACCCAATTCTCTAAGAATTATCTAAAGAGGAGGCTTCTGTGCTAAATTTTGTGGTGTCTGCCCCTTGCCCAAAGTTCTGGAACTATTTAGGAAGAAGGCGGGCTTGTCCTGGCCAGTGTCTGGTCTCCAAGAAGCCCCTCTGCCAAGGATCCTTCCAGAGATGCAAGAAGCAAAGGATGTTTGATTGAGACAGTCGGAGGGCACCCAAGAGCTCCCAGAAATGGGGAAGGGGTGTGTATCTGTGAGGCGGGGCTAATAAAACCTAGGGAGATAAAACTGGGATAAGATCGGACTCCTCAAACCAGCCCACAAGCCCCCTGGGGATAGATGTCTGGGAAGAGCAAGGCGCTATTTCCGTATCTTTAGCCGCCAAGTCCTCCTCGCCCAATGTGGGGTTTCCTGGGGTTTGTGGCATCCACTGAGATTTCGGAGTTAAATCTGCATATCCCTCTGGGTCCCAATCTCCCCTCAGCGAAATGCAGCCAGAACGAGCTAACATTTAAATTCCTCCTCGCTTCCTCGCCCCCCTCCCCTGGCTGCGTCTTCCCAGACTTGGGAGGGGGAGAGGAATACAAAAAAAAAAACGAGGACGCTCTCCTTTCAGGAAATGGAATTCTAATGTACACGTTCCTATTTCTGAATCGGAGGTACTAAAAATACCCCCGCGACAGCCTGAGGAAGCTGTCGCTGTCCTCTGTGCAAACAAAATCGACAATTCTCCTTCCCGGCGCAATGGGTCTGCTAATCGGGCGGGGGTTGGGATGAGGACCCAACCTTTGGCTGTGACCTGGGGAGAACTTCCACCCAGCAGCCGAACGTCTTCTCCCGAGTCCCAGCTGGGACACTCCTCCCCCACCAAAGAGGACTGAAGGCAGTTGGGATTTTCTAAAAGTCTAGACTCCGATTCCTGACCCTACCTAGTCCTGGGACCCTAGGCAGGTCATTTAGTTTTGATCTCTGCCTCAATTTGTCCGTCCTTCCACAGGGTGAGAATAATCACCCCCCAGCTTGCGGGTTGTGAACGTTCGAAAGAATATGGTTTGAGTGGCGTGGAGCAAGCGCTCCGGCAATGTGAGCTTCTTTGATTGTGAGAGTCCCTGGCGCAAACAGCGCTAAGCGCCTACTGTATACCGGGCTCTGGGATAATCCCCACTCAAGTCACTTTCAGACTTACTTGGGAGTTTCTTTTTGCATCAACCATCTTTCCCTCCAAATACCCTCCACCTGCAGTGGGAATCCGCGTGGGATCAGCGCCCAGACGCCGCCGCCCTAGCCCTTGCAGTGGCGAGGCTGCGTGGAAGCCCACTCCCCGGCCCCGAGCCACATTTCCTTCTGGCGCTGGGGAACATTGTTCCAGAAAACGTGGGCTGAATCGCGGTGCGAATATTAGGGGCGGGAGGAGAAGGCCCGGCGCGCCAAGCCAGTAATCCGAGCTCTTGATTATCCAGATTCGGATCAAACGGGGCGGCGGCGGCCGGCCCCCTCCTGGGAATGATTAGATGATTAATGTAATGCTGTTTGAAGGGTCTCTGTTTTCTCTCTTAATTTGGGTCATTACTTAGAAAGCAAGCGTGAGATCATTTCATCAGCGTGCTCGGCGGCGGAGATAGCTATTCAGGAAATGGGCTAACTGCGCGGTAATCAGGACGCTGGGGGCGGCGGCGGCGGCGGCTGCGAGCCGCGGGATCCCGGGTGCGCCCTCCCGCGGCAGGGCGCACCGCACCCGGGGGCCGGCCCCAGACCACAGCGAGGGCCGCGGAGCCTCAAAGCTCCGGATGGGCTGGGACACTTGGCCCCCAGTTCTCGCCACCAGGAATGATTGAGTGGAAGAGTGGCTCCCTTTAAACCACCCAGACAAGAGGGTGTGCCTAGAAGCGCCCGGCGCGGCAGTGCCCACGCCATTTACCCCACTGTGGCACGGCTCTTTGCTCTAGGACACGCACCCCAAACCTGCTCTCCAACACCTAGCCACTTTTAATCCCTTCTTTTTTAAAAAAACTCACCCAAATATGGCAACACCCAGAATCCCTTGGTCAGAACAGTTAGCAAATAAAAACTTGGTACAACGTGAGGCCCGTTGTAGGCCTTTGCATCCTTGATTCCTGGGGGGATCTGAACACATTAGCGTGGCAGGAGGACCGATCTGGCCTCACCCTGGTTCCAGTGCCCTCAGAAAACGTCGCATGTGGGCGGCCGAGAAATGCTTAAAATGCCTATTTCTTTTTCATTCTTTAGGGTTGCTGAGCTGATTTGCGGCGAGGGGAGAGGGGGTAAAAGAAAAGACGCACTAAGGATTCTGTTTATTGAGTTATATATGTATATATTCCGTGTTCGTGTGTACAGGAGAATTTACATGGCTGTATAAAGATGGCTGGGGGCGCCGCGCTCTTCCGGGACGTTCACGTGACAGGCTGGGGTTAAAACCCGCTGCCGCCGTAGGAGAAGCCAGAAGCCGAGGCCTGGAATTAAATACGTTTCGGCGCGCTGGGTTTAAATAAGTTTCCCGAATATACAAAGGTGGGGAGCCAGGCGTTTGCTGCCAGTCATCGAGGAAACGTTTAGCTTTCCAAAAATATGCTGGTTTCGATAAATAGATTTTAGCCTTTCTGCTATAGCTTTTCTCTCTCTCTCTCTCTCTCTCTCCTTTCTCTTAATTTTAGAAAGTTTATACGTGTGATCTGTTTGGGGGTTGGATAGGACTGGAAGGGAGGGTGAGGCAGGAGCTCTCAGCTCTGCACTGTCCGAGTCAGGTCCTTTGTGGAGGGGGCGGTGGGGCCCACGCTGTCGTGGAGTTTGCGCACGTGTTTCTTTAAGTCAAAGTTTCTGCAAAACCCTTTGCCGCAAGTGGCGCACGTGAAAGGCTTCTTGTCGTTGTGGGTGTGCATGTGGAAGGTCAGGTTATAGACCTGGTGGAAGGCCTTGTTGCAAATGGTACATTTGTACTGCTTCTCGCCGCTGTGGGTCAGCTTGTGATTCTTGTAGTTCCCTACAGGAGACCAAAAACAAAAAGGGGGGGGGGGATAAAGTGGGACGGGGAGGGGCCGGGTGTCCCGGGGTTGGCTCAGGTGCCCGCGTAAAGAAGGCGACGCTTGGCTAGGCAGGCGCGACCTCTCCGAGTGAAGAAGTTGTCAAACTTCGTACGCGTCAAGCCCCGGGCTCTCACTATAGGATGCAGGGCCGAGTCCCGCGTAGCCGCCCCGCGTCCCAGCCCCGCCGGGGCCTGAGGCCCGCGCAGCATCCCTCCCGCTGAGCTCCGCCGGCCCGGAAACTTTTGTGCTGCCCAGAGAGACGCATGGGGCCCTTGTCCGGGCCGCCGCCTCGCTCGAAGAAATTCGCATGAACCCGGGCTTCGTCCCCTATTATTATTATTTTTAAAGTTACTCCCTGTTGTCCCCTAACTACCATTTGGAGATCCGAACGTGCCTGGGAAAATCCAAGCGGAATGCTGGAGACAGTAGCGGGTTCCCCCATTCTAAATTGTTCCCAGGAGGTGGATTACGCCTCAAAATTTTTTTTTTCTCCATTTTCAAAAGAATCCCGGCTACAAAGGGATGCTTCCGCCATAGGGCGATACCTTGTCTTCCTCCAACTTCCTTTCCCTATACCCCTTTCCTTCTTCCCATCTCCCAAATTCACAGTCTCCCCGCGCAACCAGCTTGAGTCCAGCGAGCTCTACTAATCCAACCCGGAGAGCTTCCACCGAAACCCCGTACAACCCGATTCCAAAGAAATGCTGCGCCTGAGCCCGCGGCCCTCGCGCGCTCTCTGCTCTCTCTCCAGATCCTTCTTTGCCTTCCCGCTAGCGATGACCTGCCGAGACCCAAGGGGAGGTGAGGAGAGGGCCTCGCCCCGCACGTTACCTTTTTGGTGAAAGCCTTTGCCGCAAAATTCACAGACGAAGGGCTTGTAGCCCGCGTGGATGCGAATGTGTGTGTTGAGCGTGGAGCTGCGGTTGAAGGCTTTGCCGCACTGGTTGCATTTATGCGGCTTTTCCTGCGGAGAAGGGCGTGCGTATCATGAGGCTGAGGCCCCGGCCAGGAGAAGCCACCTTGGGGGGCACCTGGAAGGGGCACACCGAAGGGACAGGGGCCTCTGGTGGAGGTTATAAGGGGAACCCTTGGTCATTCTCTCCCCATCCCCATCACTTAGTTCCGGGTGTTGGGTACGGGTTGGGCCACACCCGGGGCCCACGTACCTGGGTGTGGATAATTTTGTGTCTGCAGAGCGTGCTGGCTTGGCGGAAGCCTTTGCCACAGACTTTGCACACGAACGGTCTGGCTCCGGTGTGGACTGGCATGTGGCGGGTGAGGTTATAGTGAGCGTTAAACACCTATAGAAGCACACAAGGGGGCCTTGTGGCTGTCTGTCCGAGTCCGCCTGGGCAGGGTTGAGGGGGTGCTGTCGCGCAGAGACCACCTCCCCCAACCAATATCCCCTTCAGAAACCAGAGCCCTTTTCCTTTTGTAAAGAGCTGCCGAATCCACTGTTCGTGCCAGTCCTGTGAGGCAGCTGACAAAGGCATCCCCATTTTACAGAAAAGGAAACTGAGGCCCAACTGTGCCCTCAATTCGAGTAGACAGCTACTAGGGAGCTCCCAAATTTGAGAAAGGGGCCGTCCAGGCTGCCCCTCAAGGAAGCAGCTGCTCACCCCTCCCAGGCTCCGAGGACCCCGAGCCTCACCTTTCCGCACACCTCGCAGGTGAAGTTTTTAGGCTTGCCGTCTGCTGAGCCCCCGGGCAGCTTGCTGTGGCCCTTGACTCCGCCGCGTTCAGCAGTCAGGCCCGAGTTCTCCTTCAGCACCTGCTCCAGCGGCGCAGGCAAGCGCTCCTTATGAGCGTAGGGGGCTGGATGGGCAAACTTGTCCGCGGTCAGGCCGGCCAACTTGGCGTTCTCCAGCAGAAACAGCTTGGGGTGCGCAGCCAGAGCAGCGGGGGTCTGTGTGTTGAGGAGACCGGACGGGAAGAGGTGGCCGCCAAGGAGCTCAGACGGCGGGTACGTGGCGGAGTCCAGGTAGTTGAAGTAGTAGAGCGAGCCGCTGGCCGGAAGCCCCACCGCCTGGTTGATGACCTGCGGCTTGATGACCCTGCCCGCGGGCAGCGCCGACGGTACCAGGCCCAGCTCGGCCTTGCAGCACACGCCACAGTTGGTTTTGCACAAGCCGCTGGCGCCGCACACCGGGGCCCCCCCACCGCCGCCTCCACCTCCTCCTCCGCCGCCGCCGCTGCCGCCCGCCCGGAGGCTGCTTTTCCAGAGCTCAGAGTAACTGAGCAGCGTCTTGGACGGCACCTCGTAGCCTAGGGGCTGGAGGGGGATCATACAGGGCAGCGGCGAGCAGAGGTTGAGCAATTTCTTGCCCTGGCCGCTATCCGCGTCCAGTGCCCCCGGCCGGGGCTCAAAGGGCGCGCGGGGCTCCGACGTCTTAGCCATGATGCGCTCGATGGAAAAGGCCAGAGTCTTGGAAGTGGCCGGCGACGCTCCTGCGCGCGGGCAGGCCGGGGGCACCATGGTCTCCAGGGAAGCCGAGCTTGCCATGGCGCGCCGAGCCGAGTCGTACCGGACTGGGCCAGGGCGCAGCCTCTCTCCTCTAAGTCTGCATTCCGGAAAAGGCAGGGAGGGAAACCGCAATTTAATAAGCACCTTGTCGGGTTCAGGTCACCCATTTGCATTCAAATGAACAGGGGCAGAACAAAGTGCACCCAAGGGTACCAAATTACCGCCCATTAACCCGCCGCGCAAAGGAACCCACCAGCCCCTGCCCCGGGACTTTGAAAGGGGGGAAAGGGGGGGAGGGTTTACAGAGGAGGAAGAGAGAGGGAGAAAAAGAAAGAAAGAAAAGAGCCTCAAATTAACCCCCCTGAGCCGCTCCCTGGACCCCGGCCTCCGCCACGCGTGCTGGGAGCTAGATAGTGAAGGGGCAAAGTTAAAGAGGACCGGGAGAGCCACCTCGCATTTACCTCTTTCCCCCACCGCCAAGGAGATGCGGTCCGAGCCATGCAGCCTGTCTCCTCTGTCACATTTTGATGGCAAACATCTTCCCCTCCGCGTGAGATCACTGTCTTTTACATTCAGCTGACATCACATGAAGTCACTTGAAGTGGAATGACATGGGCGGCGGCGCGGCTCCTGTAGCGGCCCCTGTGTTCCACCGCGCCTGCCGGCCGCCGCCGCCACCGCCCCTCAAACTTTAAAAGGAGGCAACTGGCGCCCGCGCTCCCCTCGAGAAAGTGCGAGCGGTTCGCGAATCGGGAAGGAGGGAAGAGACGGGAGGGGGAGGGGGAGGAATCGTGATGGTTTTGCCGGTGGAAAAAAAAAGGGGGGGGGAGCCCAAACCCAGGCAGAGTTCCGTGCGTGATTCACAACTTTGGGGGCCTATAGGTTTGGGGGACGTGGAGAGGGCACGGGGTCCCGGGCGCGCCGCCTCAAAGGGCCCCTGGGTGTCCGTCTAGTCACCGAAGTATCCCTTAGCCCTCTGCAGCCGCGCTGGGCATCGTGCTAATAAACTGCCATTTACCCACGGAGCCGGCGCCAGCCCCGAACACGCGCAAATGATAATTACCTCATTAGGATGTGGCGCAGGGACGCGGGCGCCGCGTTTGGAGGGGGGAACTTGTTAATGGGGAAATATTAATTTATGCAAAAACAACCAGCTCGCCTTGGCTGGCGTCGGAGGTCGGGAGAGAGTTCCCGCAGCCAAAGGACGACCCCGTAGCGTCCGTAGGAGCAAGGCCGCGAGCCCAGATCCTGGGGGTTTTGGCGCCTGGAGGGTGCGCGTCCCCCTCTCCGACTCGCTCTCCGCCTGCGGCTGAGGGAGGCTGCACCCTGAGCGGGAGGGCTGTTTGAGAGCTTGATTGATAGGGATCGCTGATTTGTGATCGGGTTTCTGAGGCAAAGCCCAACTCCGCTGCCGGTTCAGGGCTGTGAGCGAGGAGGATTCCGAGGGCAGGTCTCCCCGCTGACGGGTACTTACTGTTTGTATAATTGAGACGGTCCAATCTCCACCTGTTTAAGGAGCAGATTGAAACAGCAGAACCTCCCCTGGATCCTATTAAAACGTTTTTCCTCCTAAGGCCATTCAGTCGAACCAATTTTCCGAAGTGATTCATAGAGCTGAATTCTGCCAAGGCAGCTCTTTCACTTTTAGCCACTAAAGCACCGCGTGGAACCGGGTTTTGTGTTTTTCTAAAATAAAGAGAAGGATTATCAGAGGGGAGAGGGAGGAGGACTGAAGGGGGGCGGGCAGAGACTTAGTGTGGCCAGAGGTACACGCAGAGGGAAGAAAAGGCCCTTTTCTAGACAGGCCCCAAGTAAGTTCGGAGGAATTCAGCGTTTTGTGCCTCGCCACAAAAGCAGCGCACTCCGCGCTCGGTTTGGAGGGGCTGAATTCATCTGTTTGCAGACCATTCCACCTGCGTATCACAACAAACTGCTCAAAGACGCTCCAGCACTTTCAACAGGCCGGGTGCTCTTGGCGACAACAAAAGTGATCGAGGTTGAGGGTTCTAATGGGGAGGGGGACAGCGGCTAGCAAGAGAGCGAGGGAGAGAATTAGGTTTAGGAAAGGAGAAGGGAGATTCTGGGGTTAAAGAAAAAAAAAACTTTTGGAGGGTTTTGTTTGCTGGACAATTATATCTTGCCTGCCGGCTTTTGCAAGACCAGGAGCTTTGTAGCAGCAACTACAGTTTCAGAGGATTATGGTTGGTATAATATGAGCAAACAGGGCTGAGGGTTTGATAGTGAATTCTCTCTCCAAAGGTGTAAGATCTTGTGGAGCTCCAGAAAGTGCTGGTGGGAAGAAAACCCTCTCCCTTCTCAGTTGAGTGCCCCATCCCAGGCCTCTCTCATGCAAAACATCCCAGGAAAACCAGCAGGGGAAAGAGACAGGAAAGGTCTAGTTTTAAATTCAGGCAAACCACTCCTTTCTCCCCTTTGGAATTTCTCTTTTCTACCCACTCCCCCTCTGACGTGTAACTGCAGACACGATATGGATGTGGCAGGTAAAGAAAAGGAAAAGTGTACTTGGAACGCTAGGAGAGGGAGCAGAGAGAAACGTCTCCGGGGGAAAGTGCCCTGGATGGCCACAGCCGTGGTTTAATTCTTCCACCCTGCCAAGCCTGGAAACTACCCCCAAATTCAGCAGTCTTAAATCTGTTATCCAGCATTCCAACCCCGCCACCCCCAACTTCCAAATTTCAAAGCTAGAAAGAGGCTAACTCCTCTGGAAGAGAACATTTCCATATACCCCATTTAATTTAGATGTTCTGAGAGGCAGAATTCCAGACTCAGTATGCCCCCATCCCTATGTTAAGGTAAAAACAAGACAGATAAACTACCCCCTACCCCACCCCACCACCAAGCAGGAAACAAATCAAAAACTCACCCTGAAATTGAAACAGTATCAATAACACCGGAAGGTCTCATAACCTGCATTTCTATTCCGACTTTCCTGTGGATCCTGTTCAGCCATCAGCATTTGCACCCCAACCCCCTTTCCAGTTTGGGTAATTGTTGATCTCCGCAGCAGCTCGAAAGATCTGCTGGTCTGAAAGCTCCATCAGGCTGAAAGGCTTCCAAAGACTTCCCATGAACCTGCCTTGCCATCCCTAGTGCTTTTCGTAGCTGCAGAAGCCCTCTCTCTCTCCCCAGCATCACAAAGGAGTGCTACCTCCACAGAAAGAAAACATTTGGGTAAAAACAAGTTGCCCCTAATGTGCCTCTCTTTCCAAATGTTGGGTGAATACACTGGCTTTTATGAAAGTATTTAATTAGCTTCCACAAACTTCTCCTTCCCTGCCTGCAGATTATATTGAAGTGGAGGGTTGGAAACTATTTTACACCTTGCCACTCACATGTTAATTAATCTCTATCTAACCCTAATTGCAGTTTATTCAAGCACCGCTCAACAGCTCACCCACACAATAAACACTGATCCTACTTTTATACATATTACTTCACGTTAACACATTGAGTAATTAACTCCAGTACCAACTAATAGTGCAAACAAATATTTTCTGTAAACGAGATGATTTCAGGCAGAATAATAGAGGACTGGGGAACCGTGGCACTTGGTGGAGGCAATGCTGAGATTTCGATTTGCTGCTCCCAGCCCTCTAAATTCATTCTCAACCGCAGCATCTTTTTTACCCCGAGGCTGAAATGCTTTTTAGAAAGGGGCGGGGTGGGGGGGGGGTGCCCGACAGTATGGAAATGTGACAATTTTTCGGAGTTCTTGGAGGGGTTCTTCAAGAATAAGGACAACATTTTTCCACCCACACATTTTTAGTGAAGGAAAAAAAATCTGGAGTAACTCTACAGTAAGGCAATAGAAGGCTAGCCGGAGAGCAACTATTTCAGGGATGTGGATCCCTCCGACAGTTGTTTTCCAAAATCTACTCTAAGCAAGTCCTGTCCTTTTAAGCAATGGTTCTAGGAGAGGAGTGAGCAGTGACTATCCAGATAGATAAGAAATCCCAGGCTCTCTCCCAATCCAGACTAGCATACACGTGGCTCTGAGGGGCCAGTGCCTTGGTCTCAGCCCCAAACAAGGCACCTGTGGCCGCGGCGCAAGCAAGGCCCACTAGGCCTCACTCAGCACACCGCTCTGCCCCAGGGGCCAGATGACAAGAGGTTGCCTGCCCGCAGTCCTGGAGCAGCCAGGCCAGAGGCTGCCGGCCTTGCTGGACGGCGCGGGCTGCAGCTCTTTGAGCTCGGCCTGTCAGCCCTGGACCCACCGTGGGGTCCTCTTGGGCCCTGTGGCCTCAGCTTCAGGCCCTTCTCCTCCTGGGCGCCTCCGCCGAAAGCCAGACGCTTTCGTCTCGGCCCATCTGGCCCACGTTTGGGCCTCCACAGCTCGGCCGCGGTGGGGAAACACTGCCAGGGTTGCGACTGACGCCTCTCGCGGCCGGTGCTCTTCCCACGCTGCAGAGCAGGGTGCCACGGCCCGGTGCTCCGCAACGCCGCTGGGCCTGACCCGGACCGCGACCTCGGGGATCGGCTGCTGTGGGACGCCGCGCCCGGGGCCAAGCCGCTCGCACACCACTGACTGCGGATCCAGGCTCAACCAGGGACCGGAGCGCAATGTTTTAATTGAAATCGCAGGTTTAAGCACAGCTGGCGGCTGTCTATTGATTTTGCAGAGGCTTCTCTTGTGGGAAGCATATTAAATATGACTGGCACGGCTAGAGTCTTCCTCCCTTTACCCCCTCCCTCGGGCCTTTTTATGGTCACTAAGCCGAACACTGTAAGGATGACTTTTGTTTTCAAAAATGTCTTAATGCCAGAAATCGCCCTCACTTTAGAATAAATTACTTAGCAGACGCCTTCCTGGGGTGTAGACAACCTCAGAGGAAAACCCACCTCGGGAGCAAAAGCTCACACGTTTGCATTACTTCTGAGATGGCAGAGGGAAAAGGCAAGCATTTCTGCTCCACAGAAGTGTTGCAATTCCAGCCTTGGTGGCTTGTATCTCCTGGTGCTAGATGGCAAGAGGTGCTTTTTTTTTTAAGTATTAGGATTATAATTATTTCCTCACCCTATTATTAGGTTGCAATACATAATATAACATCCTGTCTCCTCTCTCCAGGGAGCTGAGTAGCTTGGGGGCCACTGAAGGCTGGAGGCTGCTGAGTTTGGGGAAATGCCCACTGGGCATATTTGATATTCTTTTTCACCGCTGCTCTGAAACTCGTTTGGAAACAAATAAACAAAAACCAAATCAACCAAATAAACAAACCCAAACCAAACAAACGTCATGGTTTAAGGAGTCTCCCTTTTTTCCTTATTCTTTCTAAAGGGATATTTAGGATCGGATTTACCCGGTGCTGCGTTTAATCGCTGAAAATAGATTAACTTCTGCAGAGAAATTCTTTTGCGATCTCCTTTTTTTTTTTCTTCAATCCCCTAGGAAGCATTTTATTGAAAACATTCGAACCGGCTTGCCAGCGGCGTGCTTGTCCAAGGCCCAGGGGCCTCCGCCTTTAGTGCCCGCAGTGAGCTGGATTAGTGCGTCGGGGAGACAAAAGAGGCCCTGATCCCCCGGCCAGGCAAGGCCCGGAGCGCCCCGGTCGCCGGTAACGCATACCGCGGGAGCACAGTCTTGGGCCCGGGCCTCCAGGGACAGATGGGCCAGAGCCGTCTGCATCTGCCCGCGTCCTGGGAGATGCTGCGGCGCCCACAGCCAGGGTGGCGAAGCGCCCGGCCCACTGCACCCGGCTGTTTCACAGCGCCCCTCGCATCCGGGGACTGGTTTGCAAATCTCAGTGCACCCACAGACTGGTTTTCACCCTCGAAGAGGAGAGATGCCTGTACATCAAGGGCAGCCGGCTTTGCTGCCAAGGAGGGAGGGGGATGGTGCTGTGAACCTGTTACAGTTTCCAGGACCCTCTCAACCCCCACCTCAATCTCTGCAGAGGACTTCCACCTCGTCTGGAAATCCGGGGCAGTGTGCGCACTCTTTGGCCAGAGGGACTCTTCCCCAGAGAGCAGATCTGCAGCCCCTACACGCCAGGTTTGGTGTGCTTGCTGTCCCCTCGGCTTTCGATGCACATATAACCACACTCACGCATATATATGCACACGTAAGTATATTGTATGTATATGTATATATGTTCACTGCTCTCCACAACCCTTCACTTAAAATGCCTTTTGATTAGGACTCTGAATCCAATACCTGCATGTCTCAGTTTGCTAGTCCCGAGCAGTAGTGGGGGCAGGTAGTCATCTTGTAAATGCCTTTTTTTCTTGCCACGTGATTTCCAGGTAAAACTCAAAGGAAACAATAGTTTACAAAGAACAGTTATATTTTACATATATTTTATACACTGTGTACATGCATATAAGTGTGCATTATATATATATATGAAATAAAAAGGCATTTTGGAGGAGTAACAGACCCTGTAGCTCGGATGCTGTCGGATTTCTAACTCCCTGGGAAGACGGCTTAGGATCCTCCGCGTTATTTAACTTGGCAGCTAGTTAAACTCCGCGGTGGAGCCTGCCCAAAGGTATTAGCGTTAGTTAAGTGCTAAGAGCTGGAGTTAAGCCGGCAGTGAAAAGGAGGGACTGGAGGGGCCAAAGGGGTAAGAGGAACTGATTCCAGGTTCGCCCAAACTTCTGGAAGTCTGCCGGGCAGAGTAGGTCTGAGTTGGATGGCCTGTTGGATAGGAATCCCAAACTCTGTGATCGCTCTACAAGTGAATCTCTTGGTACTGTTTTGTTTGCTTGGTTGGTTTGGTTTGGCTTTGCTAGGTGTGTGTAAGAACAGAAAAGCTCTTTCCTGCCCAGTTTTCTTGAGTTCTCACTAGTTCACGCGAATCCCATCTTTTCTCCTCACCTAGGTAAAGACTTCCGTCTCTGTGCTCACCTCTGCAGTTTTGCAAACTGGGCTTAGATAACAAAATAGCAACTGTGACAGTGCTAAGCAGCACTCCACCAAGAATGAATAAATCTCTTTCTGGTTCCATCCCTGTCTCCCTCTCACATACAGACCCTCCCACTTTGGGGGTTCAGCTAGGGTGGCCATCAGTGAGTGAAGGCGCTCAGTCGTGTCTGACTCTTTGCAGCCCCATGGACTGTAGCCTACCAGGCTCCTCTGTCCATGGGATTTTCCAGGCAAGAGTACTGGAGTGGATTGCCATTTCCTTCTCCAGGGGATCTTCCCGACCCAGGGATCAAACCCAGGTCTCCCGCATTGTAGACGTGGCCATCAGTAGATGATTACTTATTACTGAGGGCCTTTTGTATGCCAGGCACAGGAGTAGCTAAATATCCACTCTAGTCAGTTCTCAGTGTTGTCCTATAAAGTCAGTACCTATAGCCAATGTGCCCATTACACAGATAACATGTCCAAGGTCACACAGCTGGCAAGAGACTGTTTTAAGAACCCATTCTCCTAAGGACCATGCCAAGAAAATCACAAAAAACACCATCTAGACAATTAACTTGAGCTGGCTGGTGAAGTGTAAAACTGGGAAAATTTGGAGTAGAGGGTAAACACTTGGAAAATTGGTTGGCAGTAACAATTAAATTTGAATATGTGCATTCCTTATAACCCAACAATTCCACTCCTAAGTATATACCCAGCAGAAGTGTGTACTTAAGTTCACAAAAAGACAGGCACTAGAATGTTCATAGCAGCACTATTTGTAATAGTGCTATGTAATAGTCCTATGCTGGAAATTTCCTGAATAACCATCAAGTGTGGCACCCATAAATAAATCAAGATAAAATAATATACATCAATAAGAATCAACTAACCACTACTACACTATACATGAGTTTCATGAACATAATATTGACCAAAGCAGCCAGATCCAAAAAACTACACACTGCATGATTTCACTTAAGGTTCAAAGTAGGTAAAATTTGGGGTCATAATGGGGGCTTCTGGGGTGCTGGTAAGGGTTTGTTTTCTGATCTGGAATTTGGTTTGTGAATATTTTTTGAACTGTGCACACTTATTATGTGAATGTTTTGTATATGTTTGTTAAACTTCTATACATCAGTTAAATACACTTATCTGTCCACATTTTAAGATATCTATTATAATATCTCTTAAAGTCAAAGTGTTATTCACTCAGTCACATCCAACTCTTTGCAACCCCATGGACTGTTGCCCACCAGGATCCTCTGTCCATGGATTTCTCCAGGCAAAAATACTGGAGTGGGTTGCCATTCCCTTCGCCAGGGGATCTTCCCGACTCGGGGATTGAACCCAGATCTCCCGCACTGCAGGCAGGTTCTTTACCATCTCAGCCACCAGGGAAGCCCAATATCTCTGTATTTGTTAAATAAGTGAATTTTCAGCCTGAATATGTCTAACTCACTCCCCGTCCCCAGTTTTCCCAAAAGATACTGCTCCTTACCTGCCTCTTGCCTTGCATTTCTTCCTTTGCACCAGACAACCACATCAATTAATTGGGCTCTCATACTTAAAAATAAGCAGCTTCCAGACTTCTAAGACAATTGTCTTTGGAGCCTGGGCATTGGATCCAACTTCCCAGGGAACCTGCAATGGGCTCAAGAATGCTTAATCAGGGGAACTCATTTGAAGCATTCTGCTCACCCAAGATCTTAGTGTAGGGGAGGTAGCTTTGAACTTGGACCTGTACCCTTCGCTGCAGGTGAAGCAGGTAAAGAACCTTTGGCCAGGAACTGCCTCAAACCTTTCAGAAACACAATCTGGCAGGTTGCGCTGGGAGATGGAGTTCTGGCTGAAGGTGGCAGGGTGGGATATGGGATGTTTGTAGGGACTAGCATTAATAGAAAGCTTTGGCAAGTCCTTAGAGCTCAACTCACTGGTTCCTGACCCAGAGGAGTCCAGGGGGAAAAAAGTCTTGGCTGCCTGGCAAAGTGACCCAGCTAGCAGAAGGAGCAGCTCTGCTTTAGGAGAGGGTGGGGAAGTTTATTTCAGCAGGAAAAAGCTTTGGGGCACAGAAATAAAGTACTTGACAATTCCTTTGTGCAAAGCCAAGGTAAATTCTACCAGGGGCAATGGTTGCAAATCTGATCTCAGCACTTTAAGAAAGAAATCTTAAAGAACCTACAACTAAAGCAATTAAAGAGAAGGTAAGAAGGTAAGCTATAATTTAGACAGACTAAAAAGATAAAAATTCTCTGGCAAGTAGATAAGACCCAACATAAAGTAATTCATTCATTAGTTAGCCTCATCTATCTGAGACTTTCTGTATTGGGTACTTACAAGCTACAGGCCAGAGATATAGTGCTTACCAAGATAGACACAATCCATACCCTCATGCCTCTTCAATTCAGTTTAGTTGCTCAGTCGTATCTGACTCTTTGTGACCCCATGGACTGCAGCATGCCAGGCCTCACCAACTCCTGGAGCTTGCTCAAACTCATGTCCATCGAGTCAGTGATGCCATCCAACCATTGTCCCTTTCTCCTCCTGCCTTCAAGCTTTCCCAGCATCAGGGTCTTTTCCAGTGAGTCAGTTCTTCGCATCAGGTGGCAAAAGTATTGGAGTTTCAGCATCAGTACTTCTAATGAATATCCAGGACTGATTTTCTTTAGGATGGACTGGTTTGATCTCCTTGCAGTCCAAGGGACTCTCAAGAGTCTTCTCCAACACCACAGTTCAAAAGCATCAATTCTTCAGTGCTCAGCTTTCTTTACAGTCCAACTCTCACATCCCATACATGACTACTGGAAAAACCACAGCCTCGACTAGATGGAACTTTGTTGGCAGAGTAATGTCTCTGCTTTTTAATATACTTTTTAATATCCTTTTTATGATCCAGGTTGGTCATAACTTTTCTTCCAAGGAGCAAGCATCTTTTAATTTCATGGCTGAAGTCACCATCTGCAGTGATTTTGGAGCCCCCTCCCAGAAAAAAAGTCTCTCACTATTTCCATTGTTTCCCCATCTATTTGCCATGAAGTAATGGGACATGATGCCATGATCTTAGTTTTCTGAATGCTGAGTTTTAAGTCAACATTTTCTCTCTCCTCTTTCACTTTCATCAATATGCTCTTTAGTTCTTCTTCACTTTCTGACATGAGGGTGGTGTCATCTGCATATCTGAGGTTATTAATATTTCTCCTAGCAATCCTGATCCTAGCTTGTGCTTAATACACCCCGGCATTTTGCACGATGTACTCTGCATATAAGTTAAATAAACAGGGTGACAATATACAGCTTTGATGTACTCCTTTCCCAATTTGGAACCAGTCCGTTGTTCTATTTCCTGTTCTAACTGTTGCTTCTTGACCTGTATACAGATTTCTCAGGAGGCAGGTCAGGTGGTCTGGTTTTCCCATCTCTTTAAGAGTTTTCCAGTTTGTTGTGATCCACACAGCCAAAGGCTTTGGCATAGTCAATGAAGCAGAAGTGGATGTTTTTCTGGAACTCTCTTGCTTTTTCAGTGATCCAGCAGATGTTGGTAATTTGATCTCTGGTTCCTCTGCCTTTTCTAAATCCAGCTTGAACATCTGGAAGTTCATGGTTCACGTATTGTTGAAGCCTGGCTTGGAGAATTTTGAACATTACTTTGCTAGTGTGTGAGATGAATGCAATTGTGTGGTAGTTTGAACATTCGTTGGCATTGCCTTTCTTTGGGACTGGAATGAAAACTGACCTTTTCCAGTCCTGTGGCCACTGCTGAGTTTTCCAAATTTGCTGGCATACTGAATGCAGCACTTTCACAGCATCATCTTTTAGGATTTGAAATAGCTCAACTGGAATTCCATCACCTCCACTAGCTTTGTTCATAATGATGCTTCCTAAGGCCCACTTGACTTCGCATTCCAGGATGTCTGGCTCTTGGTGAGTGATCACACCATCATCCCTCCTACATTTGTGCATTCAACTAATACACTTACATCAGTACCTTCCATAAACCAGGTTATGGGCTCAGAAATGGAGAAAAGACAATGGGCATGGCTAAGGTGGTGCAAGATTCTTAAAGAGAGCAGAATTTGAGGGAAAAAGTAAAAAATATACCCAAAGAACCAAAATATAACCAAAGAACTCCCTGACGGGGAAGTTAAAAAATTTTAAAGCTTCTCACTCCAACAGAGGCCACAGGCTGAAGTCATAAATACCAATTCTCTAGAGACATTTCCATGATGGGTAGGTAGACCCCTCTCCGATAATTTATCATCTGGTGCTTTTTCCTAGAGACAGAATTTTCTGGTTTGGATGGAGCATGGCATTTCTTAGGATATTAGGACATAGCATGAAACTCCTTTCTGGGCTTGGAAGGGCTGAGTGTCTTTGAACCAGAGAATGGTTCTAGAATCAGATCAGGTCAGAAGCCTGGCTTATCTGAGAGCCGTCGGTCTACAGGCAGGTTACTAAACATCTCTTCAAGTCTGAGTTGCCCACCTGGGGCAGGAGATGAACACCTATTCGGTCGCAGGGTGGTGAGGACTAAATGAGAAAATGCAGAGAGAGAGCTCAGCACCCATAACTGGCCAACGGAAAGCCTGCAGGGAGCATTTGCTATAATTATTATTCTAAGTGTTGTCATTTGTAGATATGGGCCTTCAGTCTGATGGGTAGTGAGATGGGAGAAGACAGCCACAAACATTTACTTTGCTCTGTACTTGTTTTACTTCTCTTGGTAAATAAAGTGAGGTGGGTTTTCCTCCCCTGATTTAAAAAGTAAGCAGTGGAAAAAATATTGGAAAAAGCAGAGAATTACAAAGAAGCATATTAAAATTATATTCGAATTGTACCTAATCTTGTAATTCAGAAATCACAGACAATGCTTTGGTATATATTGTTTCTTTGCCTTTGAATGGTTGCCATCATAGGATATATACTGTTCGATAATCTGCTTTTCTATTTAATATAGTATGAATGTTTCCCTGGTCTTAAATATGCAACTAAGACATGATTTTAATGTCTCCATGGTACTCCACTGCCTGGCTTTAACAGGAGTTAGACAGTCCTTTGTCGCTGGATATGTAGGTTGTTCACAAATTTTTTTTTTTTCCCTAATAGTTCCATCAGGAACATTCTCACACATTAATTTTGTGCATAGCTAATTCCTGTAGGATAAATTCCCAGAAGGAGAAATACTGTGGCAAAAGATATGCACATTTTTAAAGCTTTAGATACCAAGTGGCAGATTGCCCTTCCAAGAGGGGGTGCCATGCCTCCTTCCCAGCACCTTCACTAACATTGGGCATTAATTATCATCTAAAACACCCTGACCAACCCGATAGTCCCCACATGGTATTGCATTGCTATTTCTGCCTATCTGTTCCTGTCCAGGGCAGACTCAGGTGCCAAATTATGGAGAACTTGGAATGTAGGAATGTTGGTACAGACTGGGGTGACAGAAGAGAGGAAGAAATATGGGAAAGCATGTCCCCAGAGAGAGAGAAACATCCAAAGAAAGCAAGGAGGGACAGCATCACATATTTTGGGGCATCCAAATGGTTCTAGTTTGCTTTAGGATTTGAACATTTCCTGAGAAGCCTCCTCACGCCCAGCAGAAAGTGAGCTGCTCCCTTCCTACTGCTTCTAGACCATCTGGCCCTTCCGCAGGCTGGCTTGCCCCTAGGTCCTGCAGGTGGATGTCAGTCTGTAGCTGAAGGTCCAGCCTCGAGAGTGGAGTCCTGGGCTAAGGAGGCTAATGTGGTCTGTCTACCTCCCAAAGGCAGCTAGATCAGTTCAAAATCTCTCACCATGCCCAGAAAAAGAACCAGAATCCCCAGGCCAAGGAAATGACATGAAATAAGAAGCATGGTCCTGCACATGTGACCCAAGTAAGAGAGGGTCTAAGGAGAGTCTCGTGCTGAACTTGAGCCTCTCTGCAGGCAGAGAACGGCACGATTTTCATCACCTCTCTACCTTTCCTGGTAATTAAAAAATAAGCAAATCTTAACAGAAGCGTTCAACACACACAAAACAAATAGATAAAAATATAATGACTCCATAGGCAGAGTCCCAGTAAGACCAGTCCGTGGCCAATCATGACTCATCTACGTCCCCATCCACTTACCCCCTCACATCATTCTAAAACACGTCTAAGACGTACTATTTCATCATCCATAAATAATTTCAGTACCCTCACCTAAGATATTAACGATAATTTCTCAACATCATCAAATACCCAGCATGTCAATTTCTGATTTTTAAATGTTAGAATTTTCAGTAATCATTGGCTTAAATTATGATTCAAATAAGGTCCATACATTACAATTGGTTGTTATGCCTTATCAGTCTCTCTTAATTTCTAGATTTCTCTCCACCTCGTCTTTCCCCTTGCAATTTCTTTCTTTAATGAAAACTCAGGTTTTGTTGTTGTTGTTTTTGTGCTATAGAGTTTTCTTTCACAGTCTACATTTTGCCGACAATAGCTACAGTTTCGGCAATTTTAAAAACTCACGTCTTCAGATGTTGTCCTCACTGCCACTCCGTGAGCATTCCTTAGAGAGCAAATCTTTGCTAAGTCCTGTGGTCTGTGTCCTCCTGGAGGGCAGGGGCATCTCTTGTTCAGTTTTCTCACTGCAGCCACTTGCACTCACCGCTTGGACAGCAAGCACATCTGGTTGGTTGGATGAATCGAATGCCTGAAAGAGTTATGTTCTTTCATTACACTTCTGCCGGGTACATCCCTGAACTCAGCTTGCAGCCCTGCATTTTATATCACATGTATTTTTTCCCCCCTGTGTGGTTAGTGTCTAAGGACAGGATAGATCTCGTGCTGCTTTTAAAAACACAGACCTTTTCTCTATTGCCACCTATAAGGATGCTCCACACAGATCAAGATTCTGAGTTATGACTAGTTCAAAGGCCAACTGACTTTTCATCTTTTTTGGTTCTGGAGTGTATACTGGTGCTTTCATTCTCCTCATATTTTAAAGTGTTAGTTGCTTAGTCATGTCCAACTCTTTGTAACCCCAGAGACTGTAGCCCTCCAGGCTCTTCTGTCCATGGGATTCCCCAGGCAGGAATACTGGAGTGGGTTGCCATGCCCTTCTCCAGGGGATCTTCCTGACCCAGGGATCAAACCCGCGTCTCCTGCACTGCAGGCAGATTCTTTTACCATCTGAGCCACCAGGAAATCTGGCTGTTCACTGAAAAGAAGGAAGCCCTCTCAGACTTTTCCTTGGATATTGAGAAGATATTTAATTCCAGAGGAAAGATTTCCTTTAGAGCTGCAGTTCTCTCCCACCCACACCTCCATAGGTCCCCTGGGGGTGGAAGTGGAGGTGGTACAAAGTTCGGTACAGGGGAAACTTAACATTCTATAAATAAGGGCTTGCTTAAGGAATGAAAGAAGAGCCGTAGCAAGGATGTCTCTATCCCTCTCGTTAAATTAAATTGGAGCACATGCTTATTTAACATAATCAAGTGTAGGAAGAATTCTCCTTCGATTTCTTCTCAGATTAAATTTTCACTTAGGACACATAAAGGAGTAAGTAAATTAATATTGATCACCTAGGATCTTATTGGTGGATCAAGCTTTTGTGTTTCTAGACTGAATGACTTTAATTGCTAACACTTAACTGCATTCAAGTAATGTAATACGTATGCAATGAAAATCAAGTCTCCCACCTAAATCTCTGGCCTCTTTCCCCAGAGGCAACTACTTACTTTGGTTTCCTACTATGTGCCAGGTCCTGTGAGCTTAATCATTACCACCAGTTACTGTTATTATTGCATAAATAGTGTGAACTTGTAGGGCAAGTAGACCAGGTATCTTCCTTTTCAGATGAAGTAAATGAGACTCAGGGGGTATCGGTAATTAGCCTAAGGCTGTATGTCTTTGGTTTTGTGTTAGTTATTTTTGGCTGCACAGTGAAGATGTGTTCACACTGTGAGGGTCTATGATCAGGAATTGAACCCATGCCCCTGCAGTGGAAGCACTAATCTTTTTTACCACTGGACCTCCAGGGAAGTTCCACAAGGCCACATGTTTAGGTGAGAGGCAGAGGCAACACTCGGAGCTAGCCAGCATGGGATCCTACACCCATGGTTCTTAGCCATTAACCATCCTGTCTAGAAACACAAAATTATGACCTACTGATATCCTTGAACAGTAAATTGTAGACTATCACTTGTCAAACTGTTTTTGCCAGTTTGATGGTTTGAATTTCTTTCAAAAAATTAAAACTCTACAGCTTACATGGTTTGTATAAAAAAGGAAAAGACACAGTCCCCATTTTATAGGCAAGGAAATTAGGAAGAAAAACAATGGATAAAGCAAGGAGTGGGGTGGGGAGGCAGAAGATGAAGAGCTTTGGCATAAATTTTCAACTTTTCTCTGTGTGTGCATGTGTATGTGTGTGTATGAGTGTGTTTATATGTGTACAGTATGTAAACAGTAGACCCCTTTGACAGTCTGGTAAGACTATGGACCTCTTCTCAGCATAATGCTTTAAAAAGGCATAAAGTAGATATAATTGCAAAGCAGGCCCACCATCATTCATACACAGTTATCAGAATCTTTAAAAAATCAATGTGTGGCATAGTGATATACGTGCTTCCTTTTTAATGCATTAAATAAGATCTGGTGGCAGGTGTAATAACTAAGGAAATTTAGAAGTACTGATGAGTGTAAATGATATTTTGAGATACTGCAACAACTGTAATGTGATATGAAAATATCTGTGATTTTTCTTGGTGACAAAGTCACAGATGCTACTATGGTTTGCTGTCTCTCTCTTTTTATTCTTTCTTCTTCAAGTTCACAGACCTCTCGAATTCTGGCCCCAACACTCCAGGTTCAGACTCTCTCGCCTGCAAGAGGGTATGAGCCAAGGTTAGAGAGCAAAACTTAACCTTCCATCCTGCACCTGCTGCTACTACTGCACTCAAGTCCACAGTTTTCTTGTCCAGATGATGCTCTGTTGGGACACTGTAAACAGCAGATTCATTTAAATGACACTCCTTTAAACTATTTTTAATTTGAAGAGTAGTGAACGCACATGGTTAAAAGAACCAAACATAAAGCAGTACGCGATGAAAAATGCATCCCCTCTCCCAGAGGTGAACACTGCTACCAGATTCTTCTGAAGCCCTCCTGTACGACTCAGTGCTGTTGGTCACCAGCAACAGAAACTGACAACAGACAAGGAGCCGATGCGGTAGCTCTGAGAACCCACTGAAGGCTGGGGAAACAGGCTCAGTCAGGAGCCAAGGGTCAATGAGGCGCAGACACGAGAGCCCTGGCAACAGTTTTGCTTGGGCTGCTGTTGGGCAAATGCATAGTCGCTGGAAACACCCCGGTCTAACCAGCAGCCACACTGAAGGGTGTCTGACACTGCTGTGCCTTGGGGTCCTTCTTTTAACGAACACAGTGTAACAACAGGTCATGCTTAGGGTATTGTTCTGGTTATTTCTCTTTTATAGATGAGAAAACTGATGCCTAGGAAAGATTAGGTAATTTGTCTGAGGTCACAGGGTAGGTGTTCCCACCAGTTGGCTGAAAACTGAACCAAGGTGAGCCTGACTCCAGAACCTGAGCTTGTGCTCTTGATCTCCACCTGTTACTCCTTGGTGCTGTAACTGTCACCCAGGGGTCCGCAGATCCTGCAGCCCCTGCTTTCACCTGTACTTAACATTACATAGAGTGGCTTGAACCCCCATCCTTTGTAATAACAGGATCGGGGCCTCTCACCATTTCAAGGATCATCTTCTCCTCACATCCTGGGGGCAAGGGGGTGCTTGTTTCTCATCCATTCCTGAGCCAGCTCCTAGTTCTGCCTATGCCCTCGGTTCACTGTGTGGGAGGCCTTCCCCTGAGATAGATAGCTCTTTTTCCTTGCATTTTCCCAAAGCAATATTAACACTATGTGTACAGCAGGGCTGTTACGGAGCTGGCGTGGTGGCAGGGGTAGACGCAATGCGAGCTTATGTTTGTTTTCGCAGTGGAGGGATGAGCTCCAATCTCAGACATGCTAAAAAAGAAAAGAAAAAGGTTTGTCTTTGACTCAATGAAACATAAGAATTGATTTCACTTAGAGTCAGAGAAGAAGTGGATCAGAGATGGTTTTACTTCATTTCAATGTTAAGAAGAAACCGTTTCCTTGATTCGGAGATCATTCATCTAGGTTAATCTCTCCAAAATTATTTTATCAGAAATATCCTGAGTTCCAGAGAGAAAGACATCTCCCCTGCCTGCCAAAAATCACTTCATAGGGGTTCAACTTATAGTATCACGAGATCAGAGACTGTCGTTTAATTAAAGCGTCCTCTGAAGAGTTCAAACTTTCCAAATACATTACGATGTCAGTATTCTCCATATGCTCTGGAATTTTTAGTCTATAGTCTTGATGTTTGGGTTTTTTTTTTTTTTGAAGGGTGGTTTTTATTTAAAATGAAAGTAACTGCACAGAAGAACACGGTGGAGGACTATATTGTGCTCCAAGTTCCATTCTGGGCAGTGGCTGGGGAATCTCAGTGAGGGGCCGAGTTCAGGACCATTCATATAGTGACATCAGAGTTTGAGACCTGGTCATACCGTCCACCTAATCTGAACTTTTGTTTGCATGAAATACTGGCAGTATTTGTCTTTTTATATTCCCTTTGGTTTTAAGTGCATTCCAAAATTTCCAACACTTTCTCTGAAATCTGTACTATCTTCAATCATGTTTCCTGCTTGGAGATTTAAGCAAAGCCTTGTTTGTTCTTTGCAATTGTATTCTCTACCCAGGAAACAAGCCAACTTGTTTCTGATGGACAGAGGGAAATATGCCAGCTTAACCATGTTTACAATTCCTTTTTGCCATCACATCATCAATTCTTAGGAAATAAGGAAAAATTTTATTTGGGTGCTCTTGGCTTTCTGTTGCCTTTGCAGTCCTCTTATTTGTAGTCAGTGTATTAACTGTGATCAGTGTATCCCTCTGTTTGCTGGGGACTGTGATTAAACTGTTGTGGAGGGCTCTTCTTTGACCTTTTCAGTGTACTGTCATCAGAAGAGAGGACTCTGCTGGCTGGCGGCACTGTCGCCAGTCCTTTTCTCCGTTTCTGCTTAGTTACCACAAAGGCAGATTTACAACTTTACATGAAAGGCATAGTTTCATAAGAAGGGAAACAGATGATAATTTTAGTATTTAGATGAAGAAAAAAAAACAACCTTGAATAAAAGATGAATATTGATTTTTTAAAATTTGTTTACCCAGAATTGCAGAATTGTGCATAATGTGATTTCAGTTCAGATTTGTTAATCATGTGCTGATGGAAACTGGCCACAAAGAATACTTATTTTGGATTTTAAAATTTAAATAAAATGAACTTCTTAAAATTTATGCTGAAACAATAATGATACAACCCTGGCTGGTTGATTTCCTGAAATTTTTACAGAACCCCAAATTTATGACAGCATGACTATTCTTGTGTGCACCAGAAGTTTGGGTCATGTTAGTGACAAGGTGGATGGTTTTCCTAAGGCTGTTGAGATTCATCTTTTTTATTTTGTAATTCTTTCTTTATAGACAGAGGATACTGTAATAAATTGTCTGTACTTTCTTAGTTATGATCATACTCCAGTATGCCTCTCTGATGTTCTCCCATTCAATTCAACCAACATTTACTGAATGCCTACTATATTCCAGGCACCTGAATGGCACACACAAATAGACGTAGAGTCCCTGACCTCAAGCAGTTGGCAGTCTGTCGAGGAGACAAGACACACACACACAAATCAGTATAGTATAGTGCAGTTAGACTGGGATTGAATTTGGGGTGTTTCAGAAATTCTTCAGTCACATTTCAGACAGTCTCTTGGGTCACTTCCACAGATGGCTCATTTCCACCATTATGTTTTGATTCATCCTAGATTTCCTCCCGGAATTTTAGTTTATCTTATTTTGCTCTTGTTTCTTCTTTGATTAGACAATCTCCTTAAACACAGCACAACCATTAAAAGTAATACAGAAAATCTGTATGTGCAGACATGGAAATGATCCTTCACTGATAAATGAAAAATATGATTTGCCTCAGTAGGCTCAGGCTGAATCCCATTTGTGAAAATATATTTCTAAATATATATATAAATATATAAAAATATAAATATATCCAACTGGATATTGGATATATGTATTATATATATAAATATATATCCAATATACTTATATATAATTTGAACATATTTGGAAGAATATAGGCCCATCTGTTAGCAATGGCTACTTTGGGGAAATGGGTTGGGGAAGGAAGAGGCTTCAACTTCGTGTTTCATAGAATTCTGCTCTATTTGATTTTTTTTAACTTAAAAATTTTTTTCTTTAAATATTTTGAAAAAGTAAAAATCCTAGTTATGCAGACCATTAAACCCAAACTAAATGAAACTTGAAACCTTAATGCACCCTTCCCATCTTAATCTCTTCTAACCCTCTGCATAAATCTTTCCATGAAGCCAGGTTCCCATAACACACCAAGCATATTCATTAATGTCTCAAGTCAACATGTATTTGTTGAGCGCTTACTATGTTCACTGGGAATCTATCAGAGGAAGGAAAAAAAAGAACAGCTTCAGCCAAGTGGCACATTCCCCTCACCTCCCTCTGCTTTGGACCATGTCTCTTCCTGTCCTTTCTTTGGGCTCTTCAAGGCCCCCTCCTCCAGGAAGCCTTCCTTTCCTTTTCCCTCGTTTGAATCTTATTCAGTGTAAGTCTTTTAAAGAATCATACTGGCTAGACTAAAGGTTCTAAGAGAACAGTAATCATATATGGAGTGACTACAATAAGGATAGAGCAGGGAAGTTGGCAGGGATCACATCCTCTGGCAGTGGGGAAGAGCTACATGAAACATGTAATGATGCAAATAGCCCCTCCAAGAATAGTGTGATGAACAGTATGAAAGAGGAGCAGAGCGCGTCATGAGGATATATACCAGGAACGTGGATGCTGGACTGAGGGTTGGGTGTGGAAGGGCTTCCCTGCGGAAGTCAAATTTACTTAGCTGCGATGTGAAGGAAGAGATGAAGTGCTTAGGGGAGGGGCCCAGGTGGGAAGCACCATGGCGCCCAGGAAGTAAAAGATGGCAGGTATAGCTGTAACCTAGAGAGAGAGGGGGGTAGAGTTAACAGAGGAGGCTTGTGGGAGAGTGAGGATCCAATCAGATATGACCTTGTATGTCCCTCAACGAATTTGGGCTTCATTCTATGGGCAAAGGGAGCCCTGAATTCTTTTAATTGGAGGATGGGCAAGATCACACTTACCTTTTAGAAAGGATCCACTGGCTAATGAGAGGGAATGGATTAGAGAGAGAGCCTGGGTGTTTCTAGCACTGGTGGGATAGTAGGACTCAACTCTCTGCAGACTTGATTGCTAATAGAGTGAATGCTTTTCCATCAGGTTCACACTTCCCTCTATATCTCTGTCTCACCATCCATCTGGCACTTTTTCCTACGGCCTCTTCCCTACCAGTGTTCATACAACTCTAGGATTTTCCTCTTTTAAGAAAAGGGAATAAAATTGAAACATGCAATTCATGAGAGGCTA
Organism: Ovis canadensis; assembly: GCF_042477335.2. NCBI lineage: Eukaryota > Metazoa > Chordata > Mammalia > Artiodactyla > Bovidae > Ovis > Ovis canadensis. The sequence goes on along the minus strand of NC_091263.1, from coordinate 53,647,936 downwards.
CCCAAACTGCTATTATATGAGTTAAAAGGCAATCAATTCCGTTTGTGTAATCACTGAACTACAATTATAAACCACTGCACCACTTACCAGAATGATGAAAATTAAAAGTAGTGACAATACTTAGTACTGTCAAGGGCAATACCTATGGTTGTCAGGGACTTTGATTCTCTGCTGGTAAGACTGTAACTCTGTTTTTGCTCTGTGGAAAACTGGCAGTATTTCCTAAAAATGAACAATATATCTTTACCTTCTAATCCAGCAATTGTACCACAAGTTATGCACAAAGAAATTCATGGCAGTATGATTTATAAGAGCCCCAAACCAAAAAAAAAAAAAAAGAGGTTAGCATAGATAAATACACTGTAGTATAGTCATACATTGGAGTTTATAGAGCACTGAAAAGAAATGAAGCACAGCCACACCAACAGTATAACACAGAGCAAAAGATTATGTACTGTGAGTCTAACTGCATCAGAGTTTCAATTTAACTGATGCAATTAGAAACCAGGATAGTGGTAACCTTTGGACAGTGTTTACCCCTAAGGAGGGGGAGAGACTGGGAAGGGGCGTGGGCCTGGGTCTATCTGGGGGTGTTCCTTATGTGCCAGTTCTTGAGCTAGTGGTGATTCAAAAAATGTGCTCCCTTTCACACATCACTGAGCTGTATGCTTAGGATGTGCATACTCCTTTGCAGGTATATCATATTTTAATTTAGAAAAAGGAGAAGCAAACTTCACATTACATCCCAAAGGAACAGAAAAGAAAGCTCAAGGTTCCCAAATGGTCTCCTTCCCAGTTTTGAGCTCAGGATAATCTGAATGTGAACTTGGTCAGTTTTTGGTTTCTGAGCCCTTCGGATGTCATTTTCTTTCCCCCAGCCCTCCCTCTGGGGTCTCCCCATGGAGGGATGGTGTCCAAAAGGAGTCTCAGTGCTACGCTGTGCTGAATTCTTCTTTTGGAGGAAACTTAATAAAAACCCATCAGCCTTGCTTTAAGGTCTTTTCTAACTTGCTTCTCTTTCTGCCTTTTGGGTTGGTCGCCTCACTGCTCCAGGCTCCTGAGCATTTTCTTCCTCGTCCAACTCCTATACAGGTGATGTGCTCTCTTCTGCATTGTTTAGTGTTTTTAATCACAGCAAGAAACAGACTTTAGTTTTGCAATTCAAAATGTCACCGACACAAATATATCTTATAGCATTCTAACTCTTCCACCCTGACTTTGTGCTGTTGGGCAATCAGAGATGCATCCTCAGTTCAGTTCAGTCACTCAGTTGTATCCGACTCTTTGTGACCCTATGGACTCCCGCATGCCAGGCTTCCCTGTCCATCACCAATTCCTGGAGCTTGCTCAAACTCATGTCCATTGAGTCAGTGGCAATCAGAGATGTTTTACACCTGTATCCTCATCATTTGTCTGAACAATTGTGTGCTAGTATCTCTAGGTGAGTGTTTCTACACGGAATTGTGTCACCATGGGGTAAGTTACCTTATCCTTTCTTATCTCAGTATTCTCGTCAAGAATGAGCATAATTACAGTCCTCTCTCCCCAAGGTGGTTGTGAAATCTGAATGTGGTTAAGACATGTAGAATGTATAAACTGAGTACAGTTGATAATAAAATAGTTGCCCAATAACAGCAACTATGGGTATAAAATAGTTGCTCAATAAATGGGAGGTATTCTCAGTACCAAGGGCAGGAAGTACTGGTGATTTGTTCCAGCAGACCTTAAGGATTAAATAGAGTGAGATGTGCTATATGTAGAGGGGTTGATCTGTCGAGACCAACTGATGAGCATTTTGCCTGGTCCTAATGAAAAAGCAGTTGCTTCTCTAAGACCTTTGTCAGCCCCAAGGAAAAGGTCAGACTGATTTAGTGGCAGACACAAATAAAATAGGCAAGGCTACCAAAATGTTTGGTTGTCTTTTAAACTTAGGTGATTATACGGCTGACAAAGACTGGGGAGCAAGATGAGTACTCCATATCTTACAGAATCTTGTAAAATGCTTTAACAAATATATAAGAATCATATATAATTGGCACACGCTTTGTTTGAATGCAAACACTGCTGTTAAAGTGGTGCTTAAAAACAGTTTGTTGGCCTTCTCTTCATACAGGAGAAACATTTCTCTCGTTTACACTACTCTCTTGCTTAGCAAACCCTTATTTATCCTATAATGCAAGTGTAATCAGCCCAACATGTCCAAATGCCCACAGATTCTGAATTAGTGGAGTCTGCATTAATGGAATTTTACACTGTTTCTCGTGGAGACAAGTGTTTGTAAACTACCCACTCCAGCAGGTTCGAGAACACTCTGTGAAAACGACCCCTTGCCTCCTCTTGTCCACATCTTCCTGATTTGTGTGTTTTAGTTCCGGCTTTCAAAGGAGATGCAAGGAAAAAAGACTCAAAAGTACTCTTGGGACATCTGAATAGTTATTTATTGAGAAGCCACAGTTTTCCGCACTTTCATAACTGTAGGCTTTATATAAGGCAAAAGCAAGATGGATCTACTACTTTACACGGAAAGAAAGAGCTCTGCAGAGGACCCCAGGGTCATGCAGTTACAGAACAAAATGCAATGTACATGACAGATATAAAAACCAACATGGAACAAAATAATTTTAAACTATGGTTACAATCTACTGAAGGAAATATCCATATCTTAATATAAACACATTTATAGTCTAGGGTCATAATTTAAATATTCAGGTTTTTTTTTTACATACATGGTTATGGAAACATAAAAGCGTAACATTTAATAGGATAAACTTTGATAGAAGACAGTGGCTCTGAACTGTGCTGGATGTCATGAGAGGATCGCTCGTGCCACGGCAATTAAGAGGATCAAGCCACTGGTATGTAGCCATCCTTTTTTTGGGTAATTATTTGGATAAATGACAGTATGGGTTAACAAGGATGCCAAGGGTTCATTTTTTTCAGTTTCAGGGGAAGAGAAGGAACCAAGAGTTGGTTGTTGGAGACTTGCCTTTTGTTTTTCAAAACACAAAGCAGATCTATTTGTCTTAAATTAATTTATTGTACTCATTTAAATAACTGGCATCCACATATGGGAAATAAAGAAGGTACTTGGCGTACTCGCCCTCATATCCATTTACTGTCAACGTACACACACAGCACATTAATGAAGCATCACTGGACTCTGCTGTACACAGGGGTACACCTAGCAATTGAGCTATGTATTCTCCAAAATGGTATTTGAAAGGTCATTTGCTAATCTTGGTACCACATACCTAAAATGGCAATTGTCTCGGTACATATCTCATGGGCATGGTAGTCGACAGAAAATTCCCTAATGGGGTTAACTAACAGACTAAGGACATGCATTGATTACAAGACTCTGTCCTAACGGACCCCGAGCCTGAGCATTCTAATCGTCCTCTTCGTCTTCCTCGTCGCTGTCCTTCATGCTGATCCCCTGCAGGCCCCCACCCTCGCTCACAGACGCAGTGGCCTCCTCCACAGTGAGACGGTTCCGGATGGTTTCGTAGGTCTTGCTGTTTAAGGTCGAGTCCAGGACTCCTTGCAATCGGAAATCTCTATAGGTTTTCTAAAGAGGGAAAAGATGCAGTGATGAGGGAGGTCTCATCTCCATGGAGGGTGGGAGGGGGCTCAAGGCGAGTGTGGGGGTGAGAACAGTGGCCTCAGCTAAGTGTCACACTGCATGCACTGCCACATGAGAAGCCACCATGCTCAGAATTCACTTGTACTGAAAACTGAGATTTGTTGAATGACAGAAAATGAGAAATGGTGACAGGATAAACTGTATTAGATGAGACAAAGCAAAGAACATAAGCTTGTTTATTCAGTTTCATAAAGGGAAATGTTCCATCATTGTTTTGGTTCTCCTTTTTTTTTGGGTCTGGTTCTTTCTCTTGGGTTAGTATACTATCATATGATAGACAGTGTGAATAGCTGTAACACATAAATAATGGATTGCGTGATACGGTATTTTGTGATTGCTGCTGCAGTCTGGTCTTCAGTATTCTTTGAGGTTTGTGACTGCGTATCCCTTTGTCTCATTCGCAAGACAGACATATGCATATTGGTGTATGAAACCGATCACGGGCAGCCACAATTAGGGGGAAGATGGAGCGTTAATGCCTCATCAGTATGTTGCAGGCATGTGACTCATGGCTTGTCTCCTTGGGAAAGAAGTGTATCTATTCTGTTCACAACTTCGTGGTCTCAGGGAAGAAATTTGGCTCTTTTTCAAGAACAATGGTTTGGTGTTGCTGTACCACCGGTTTTTTCTTTGTTCCTTCAGGCAATTTCTCTTGGATTTCCTGAGGTATCCCAGGGACTGTTTTTCTAGGAATCCCTTTGCGTTAATTGAACATGACCAGAAGCATCTGGCTGTTGTCTACTTCGCAAGACATGTTTTTTTGCAGAAGGTCCCTCTCTAACTACAACTCTCCTCATCACACTGCATATCATTTCAGCTACTGATTCTGCTGTTTGTTTCTCCTCTTGATATAGGAAGCATGCTAAGGGGTCAAAGGAAGGTACAGTAACATACTTCAACACCACTTGCATTAGGATTTCTGGTTTCTAGAGTCCATCTGATGCAGTCCTAGTGTCATTCACCACGTCAACCACTCCTGAAAATCACATGTGGTAATGACTGCAGAGTTAACTCGTGAATGCTGCTCAGCTCAATGAAGTCCAATAACAAAAGATTATAAATAGGAGGACCATGGGTTCCCTTTGCCAGGTTATATCTGTGGTCCCAGTATGATTATCTGTAGCACTTTTCTTTCTTAAAAGTAATCCGTTCATCCTAACTACTTAAAAAGTACATCCTAATTACTTAAAAGAAATTCAAAGGTCACCCTAACTGTGGCTCAAGCTGCAAGGCTAGGTAGCTAGTAGAATTGTGTCTTCACCTGGAGGGGGTATGGGTAAGAGGTTGATTAGATGCCAGTCTGGTGGAGACCAGATATCCAGACGATTTACTTGGTTGTTCTGTACTTTTGAAGCACTTAGAATTGGTTGCCAGAATATGATGGGGAAAAGAAAGGTAGAGACCATTCAAATACTCTCCTCTCTATTCAAATTCCAGAGCAGTGTGTTTCTCAACCAGACTCTGCATGTTTAATGACATAGAGTTGTTTTTCTTTTTTTTAAAAATACTCCACTGGGTAACACATAAGTAGGGGCTCAACTAATATTTGTCTCAGGTTGGATGGATGAACAAATGCTTGCTGGATAACGAATGAATGGATGAATAAACGGAGTGGATGGAGAGGCAGGGGAAGAAAGCCAATTATCATTGGAAGTTTGCCTGAAGGAGGAGGAGGCCCCTGGTTAACGTACTTAGCGAAGAGGTGGTGAGTGCTGCTTCATCCCTCTGTGTTGTGGCTGTAGTTAAGCCGGGCCCACTTTTGGCAAAAGTGAAGGAGTTCCTTTGGCAGGGATGTTTCTGTGTCCCTTTCCCCGTGGCTCATGTCTGTGTTGTTTTTGGCAGAGGCTAAGAAGCAACCTCCTCTCTGACTTATATTTTTTTTCTTAATAAAATATTGCTAATTCCAACAGTCTCAACAAAAATCTGGAAATATCAGTAATGGGAAGATATTGTAACAGACTAAAATGCATGTCTGCCCAGGAAAGGTCAAATAGAAAAAAATTCCCCTAAGAGTATTTATAGCCAGAAAATGGAATTCAAGGGATCAGGCAATGGTTAGTGAGGTTGCCTTAAGGAACTTACATTTAAAAATATGAAAATAAGGCTGGGTACATAGTCTGACTGCATACGTTTCTTTTTTAGGAGCTGCAATACACTGTCTGTAACCTTCCCTGGGAGGACTCTTTTTGAGATCAAATGCATATGATAATAATTCTCCTTAATTACACTCAACGGAACAGTAATTGGTTTTAAGTCAGCACTGAGGTAGAGGAGTACCTTGAATGAAATGGTGCTAATCCGAAAGAGACTAAGAAATGGGGCAGGCGGGAGGGGGTGACTTTTGGCAAACTGTTAAGAAATAGAATTCAGCCCTGTTTTATTGTTAAAATATTTTTAAAGAGACTTTGTGCTTTGAATGAGATTTTTGCATACGAATGTTTTTAAAACCCTCTACGGTGCAGCATCAAATGGAAACTGAAATGATCAAAAACGTATTTACCCCCTTCTGTGATCTTATTATTTCATGTAAACCACTGAGATTTCACGCTGAAATAATTATCATTAGTCCAAGGCACACACACAAGAACAGGGGGAAAAAAAGCTACGTTCAGGGTATGTTACCTCACCTTCGTGATCCTTTACATTTGATTGTATACACGCATTGCAAGAAAAACTACTTCAATTAACTATGAGAACAATATTGATTTGCATCCTGATAATGGTCACAGGACATATTTAGAAGAAGCCGGAGGTAAATATTTCTATTAAATTAATTGTGGCAAAATTTAACTTAATTAAACCATAAATGAAATTCATAATGGAGGTGATTAGCATGGCGGTACCCCAAAGCCAGCTTCTGAAAGTCTAATGCAAAAGGGCACAATGGCTCCAGCAGTATATCTGCATGGCAAATACATAAAGTATTTTTCCAGTCTGGATAACGTATCAAATGCCTTTATATTAAATTTCCCTTTGATGTCTGAATAATAAATTAACCAGGCAGCCCACAATGATTTCATCGGTTTTTCTTGCCTGAGATACTGTTTTTAGAATTGTCTTGTTTTATACATAAACTAATATTCTTTGTGTTAGAGAAGTCCTACAGCTTGCCAATGCAATGTATTTCAGCCAGCTATTTGCAAAGGAGAATCACCATGTTTTCTTTTACCTTGACCATCCTAATTAGAGTTTTCAACTGATAAATGTGAAGCTGTAAGTCCATCCGGTCCGTCAGCCAGGTACAGATCACGTTCATGGAGCTGTTGTACCATTGCTGAAAAAAGAGACAAAAGTTCTCCAGCCAACACATCGTGAAGCATTTAAACAGCAGAGAGGGAACAGGCCAAGTGTGAGCACCCTGCTCTGCTCCAAAAGGAAGACAAAATGGTTAGAATTTGAGAGCACAGAGATCACGAACAGTGATTTGACACAAAGTCTCAGAGTCCTAGGTCAGCCGAAAAGAGAGCGGTTTGGACTCTGGGTTGAACACAGAACTCTTCCACTCTACACACCTCATATGCAATCAGTTTCATAAGGACCATCTTTTGCTCTGTTGGTTCATTTTACTCAGCCGAGATGTAAGTCACTGTGTATGTCCTAATGCCATTGTCTCAGGGGTCCGGGAAGATGGCTCCACTGAGCCAGTTGATGCCACTGGCTACTTACCTGTTGAGAAATCCAGACCCTGTCTACTTAGGATGGTTCGGGGAATCAGGCTGAGAGTCTTGGGAATTTAGGGCAAAGTTTACCTTCATTTACCCTAATGGGACATCTGAATAAAAACAATGAGGGAGGGTTTCTCTTTAACGGCCAAATTATACTCTGGGCAGCTTATGTGACCTTACATTGGCTGTGCAATCTGTTTTAATCTTAACACCCAAAAATTATGGAAGATGAGAGGGGGGAAAAAACATCTACAAATGAGCTCATTTCAAGCTGTTGAAATCATACTTCCCCTTAAGGGGGTTAAATTTTGCTTCTTGTCTGTGAAAAATGCTTGAAGCTGTGTCACTTTAGACTGCCACCCCTGTGGTGAAGAGAGTCTCTGGTGCGGTATAATTTTGCAGCACTGCTCATATATTCATAAATCTCACTCGGAGACATATGAACAGTGTTATGAAGTGTCAGTACGAAAAAAAAATCTAATCTTTTAAACTTCACCAGGTTTCATTACGCGTTGCTGCTTATACCAAACAATTTACAAATAAAATGAAAAGGTGTGGATGGACCTATATATTTATTTATAGGAAGTATATGAACTGTGCACAGAAAAGATGTAAAAAAAAAAAAAGTGGTTAAAGAATTGAAACATTGCATACTCTCCTGCTAACTGACACGCACATTCGCACACATGCACACGCACACCAGTGGAGATTTGAAAAGCATAAATAAAAACATGTTTCTGATGGTAACTCCACCCTTTCTCACCTAAAGATCATCCAAAATCAGTTTATGCCTAACACTCACAGTTTTTCCGAAGCCTTGTTTCTGACTTAATTTCTTAAAAAAAAAAAAAATTAATTTGGGTTTTTACTTGCAAGGTAGAACTGCCAAGTTTCACCTTGCAAGAAACGACACAGTCGCAGCCATGGCCCCTCTCTGCAATCTCCCATTTCGAGGCTCTTTCCTCATCAGAGCCAATTGTGGCTCTCCTTGGAGCCCAGCCGCAAACAGAGACCACACTACCCCAATCGAAGCAGCACTGCAGCCTCACAGCCAACTTCTGCTCTTTTAAAGATCATGGAGGCGAAACTGTCAGTTTCGGGGAACCTTCTGTCCCTCCCCAAAAGAGTGGGTGGGGTGGGGGTGTTCTTTTCCTTCAATGTGCAGTTCACCCCATGTCGGGAGGGGGTTTGCCCTGGTCAAGCTACTTTAGGCGTGGACAGGTTTTCCCCTCTGGGAGTAAGAACATTTACCGAAACATTGTTTTTTGGTGGGGGTGGTGGATGTGATTATTTGGGGTTTTTGGCACCTCCTGCCGTGGGATCCTGGAGCTCTGGCTGTCACCACTTCTGGGTTTGTTAAGGGGCCGGGCAGGAACATGACTAGGTTATGGGTGCAGCCCTGCTTTACTCTCAGCAACTGGGGGCCCTCTTGTGTTTACCCCAGGTCTCAAATTCCCACATTTACTGGCTTTATCTGACATGCAGTCTGGGGGCTCAAATAGTCTATTTTGAGAGTCATGAGCAACGTCTCCCTATCCCCCCACTCCCACCTCCTGGGGTTGGAGAATGACCCTCAAAGGAACCTGGGTGACCTCCCGGCCAATTCGACCAGACCAGGGCCCCATGATGGGTGCATCTCAGGGACACAAAAGAGGAATGTGGCACTCAGGCTTCTAGGCAGAGGTGGCATTTCGCTTTGGCTGTGACAACAGGCAAACCGGCGCTGGCTTCTATCGCTGCCAGCAAGCCTTGTGCAACATGCCTTTTTCTCTTTGCTGAGAGACATGCCACCTTTCAGGGGAAGAAGAAACTAACGAGCGCCCCCCACCCGCTATTTCATATAAGTAATTCCCCTTCTTGTAAAAAATGGCTTTTGGATAGTCAAACAAGAACAAGAAAAAGGTAGACGGCTCTCAATACTCTTTCTGTGCTGCTGAAAGGGAGATGGATGCGTCAGCTTATCACACTCACAGATTTCCACTCCAGGAGAACAAGAAAGCCCTGGAACATCCATGCTTTTCCTCCTGGATCTCACATCGTGTGAAAGAAGTGTAAAAAATGTATGATGCCCCATTGGCTACACATTTCAAGAGGCAAAAGGGAGTAAGTCACTCCTTTCCAAACCTTATGCTCAGGAGATGAAATTGGAGACACTTTTGGATGAAGTGCGGTGCTAACTTGGTTTTCCAGAAAGGCGCTTACAGGCACTTGGATGTTGGAGGAAGCAGGAGTCACTGCCTTCGAGAACTTGAAAACGTTAAGGGGTGAAAGGGATCTTCCTCCTTTGATCTCCACCTTGGAGATGAGGCACCCAAGGCCCAGAGAGGTGAAGTGACTTGCCCGCAGTCACACTGCTAGTGAGTCCGTAAGTGGCGGTTTTGCAGGGTTAGGCACTGGCATGAAAAAGCTGATCATCTAAAGACTGCTACCTAGGAGGGTGTAACAGTGCACTGGGCATGAGAGCTAATCTGGTGTATCTCTTCCCAACTCTACATTTGGGGGGTATCACACTGATAGCTAGAAATAGGCTTTAGTGGGAGTTCTTACCCTATGGAAATTGGCAAACGCCACCAACTAGGGCCTTCTCCTTTCTAGAAAGCCAGTTGTTAAAGCATTTCATCAGCATATTACTGGGTGTCTGGGGTGTTCTTGCTTTTCCTCATGCAGTTTACAGTGCTTATTAATCAGGTTTGCTTTATTTGAGATTGATGCTAATATAGCAGATTTGTTATGATTCTTTGAAAGATGAAATTAATACAACATTTTAAGTTCTCCCTGCTTTGTTTTGTCTTTGGTTCAGATATGCCTTTTCCAGAGATAGCCACAAAAACTTTGGTAAAATGCACTCTAAACCGTTAGAAATAAAACTTGCGAGTGCATGACATATACTATGCCTTGCCTTAGTTCAGGTATATTAACTGCAAACTACCTACATAAGGTTAATTTAATCCTAAAAAAGCCCTCGAGAAATAAAATCACCAGTTACCTGGGCACCATGAAAGTACATTCCCTAGGGAATAATTTTGTGAAGGTTTTACAGTTAGAAGCCAAAAGAAGAAAGGCTAGTAAACCCTTAGAGAGTTGGGAACTTCTTGGGTTTCTAAGCTGCTAAAACTAACATGATACTATAAATCAACCACACTTAAATTAAAAAATATTTTTTAATTGAATGCAAAAAAATAAAAAAAGAGAACTTGGAAGGCTGATCTAAAACCTTACCATTGATTTTCTTTTTTCTTTTCACTTTCCTTCCTTTTTTCCACACAATTGTTAACGTCATAGGCCTGACCTCCTTTTCACCTACGTTTGTGATCCTGGGCAAATTACTTATGTTCTCAGAGACTCAGTTTCCTGTTCAGTCAATGGGAATTAGTCACTCTTTCACAGGCCCTTCTGATGGCTAAATGAATTAATGCTAATAAAGCTCACATCACAGTACTTGGCACATAATAAGGCCTCAATAAATGTTAGCTGTTTCCACAATGAACACTACCACCAGCATCATAACAACAGTCACCACCGTCGTCGTTGTCATCATCACCATCACCTCTCTCCTCTTTATTCCCTCTCTTTCTCAAACCAAGAAATGCCATAAAACAAGGAAGAACACAGAACAAATGACCAGAGAAAGCCATGAGGTGGTGGAAGAGATTATTCCTATTGGAATATCTCTGGGATCATATGCTTAAGTCTTACAGGACACATGACTAGCTCTCAACAAAGCAATCCCACTGTAGAGAGGCTTTGTGTTAGAGCATCACCCAAACCTATAAAACCATCCTGAGTGCCGTTATACACATTTGAAACTATATTGACCTAGATTTAAATATTGGATTCAAAGGATTCAGACAAGTAATGAGTGATTTTGCAAACTCTACATGGATAAATTACACCTTCAGCTTGGGTTGGATACTTATTAGCTGGATAAACTCAACTCTTAAGCTACTTAACTCTCTGACCCCTAGTCTCCTCTTGGGGTTAATATTAGTACCTACTTTATAGGATTACTGTGAGAGTGAAAAGAGGTAATTGTGTAAAGTGCCTAGCAGAGTGACTGTCACATAGTAAGCACTCAATAAAATTTAGCCAGTATTGTTATTATTACTCCCCAAAATGGACCAGATATCCTTTTATGAATAATACACAATACAGAAGACTTTTCATGATCCATTTCTAGTAAAAATCAACATGCAGATATACTCAGGTCACACATTCTGTCCTGCAACTAACTACACTGACTTCATGCAGAGGAATCCTTACACATAACATGTCTCTTCTGTAAGTGGGGCTTCACTGCAGCTAGAATTAGGGTGAGACAGGGTCTTGCAAAAGTGCAGGATTGGATGCTGCCTTTAATTACTACAAACTCAAATATGAGTTTGTTCATTATGGGTGTCTTGCATTCAATTTTAAAAAACATATTAAGACATTTACCTTGATCACTCATTAAGATTTTGAAACTGAGAAGTGGTTCATTCATCTCTCCCCAGTCCCTATACTTGGGTTCACTGTTTATCTGGGAATTTTATCCTCTGGAAGTGCCGTAGGATTGTGAGATGGGATAGATAATTCACACCTCACTGGACAACATGTTTGGGTTGTTATACTGGATTTGGATAGTCCCTCATCAGCGGGATACAGTGTTACCACACTATAAAAAGGTTGCTGCCTTCATTCCTCTACCATCACAGCCACCTAGATGAGTCTAAATTTTCCACCCTCCCCCACCTTGATGTTAATTCAACATCCCAAAGGGACCTTACTATTAATGACTCATTTGTTTTCAGAGCCAGCCACATCGCATTTGTGAGCGGCAATGAAAATAAGGAATAGAGGCTGAAAAGGAGATAAAACTATTCTGTAGTGTTTCCATATTCACTAAATCGCAAGGGCTAACGTATCTGCTTACCTTACATGGCTGCCTATCACACCATACCATTCTCTAAGACTTTAGAGTCTACAGTTTTGGCAAAGTGCTATTTTGTACAGGATTCCTAACACACACAAACACACAGTACCCCAAATTAATATAGCTACCTACTCACTGAACATCGAGTCCTTGGAATGTACAAGTAATGTGCACAGCATTCTATAAGCATTATGTAATTTCACCACAGAGCTGAACTTTTAAGAGTATCAATAAGGGGAGAGATGGACTGAGAGTTTGGGGTTAACAGATGCAAACTATCAGATACTGGATGGATGGGCAACAAGGTCCTACTGTATAGCACAGGGAGCTATATTCAGTGTCCTGGGATAGACCATAATGGAAAAGAACAATATAAAAAAGAATGTATGCATATGTGCATGTGCATAACTGAGTCACTTTGCTGTACAGCAGAAATTAACACCATATTGTAAATACATAATACATAAATATGTATTGTAAATACATCAATAATAAAAATAAAAAATATAAAACAAAATGACACACTTAAACAAGTATCAATGGTATTAACAACCCTGTTTTATAGATGAGAAAAAGGGGCATAGGTAAGTTAAATAAGTAGCCTGTATTCAGATGACTGGTAAGCAGTGAAGCAGGCTTCAAATTGGTTATTTACCACTACACCTATGTAAGTTGTCACACTTAGCTCAATAACTTTAAAAACCAATGGCTTGTTTATATAGAAACAGATCTACTTGCCAGGTACCCTTTCAGCAAAGTCATTCAGCTCTGAATTTCTCAAAGGAGAAGTGTGTGGGTGGGTTCCAGTGTTTTTGGAACTGTCTCCCTCAGAGTCTAAGCTTGGCCTGTTATTGAAAATATTCTACTTCCTATGAGCCTAGAAAGTTGCTAGGTATAGTGTGTGGAGTCAGGGGTTTTCCCACCACACACACACAAAAAAAACAAACAAAAAACCTCAACAGCCTTACAGAACTAATAATGGATGAGAGACAATCATTGTTGACTCTTAAAGAGAAATGATTCAGAAAAGTTGGATGGGGGTAAGGGATGCTATTTCTTAGCTAGCATCAATGTATTTTTAATTTCTCTCTGTAGTCCTACCTCATTTCTTCTTCTTTTCTCTTAGGTTGGTAACTCAGCAATTGCTACTAAGAGAAAACTCTCACTGTGGGCAGTTTGAGTTTTCAATGACAAATACAACTAGAAAAACTGCCTCTGTCACAATGGATTTAATTTTCCTAACAGAGTGTTGGAGATACAAAAGTTATGACACTGACCAAAATTTCAGTTCCGAAAAAGTATCCATCAAAAGCCTTAACACTGTCTGTGAACAGGGAGAGGAAGAGAGCCTTGGGGAAATTCAGTTTCATGTTCAGTTAAATAGGGTGTCATCAGAAAGGGCTGAAAGGGAAATGATTTTGGGTGGAATATCAAATCCAACGAAAATAGTCTAGTGCAAAGAGTTCTTCCTGTGTTGCTTTTTTCTTCAAAGAAAAATTTTATAGAAGTATATAGCATGCACACTATAGTGTACCACTTTTGGCAAACCATAAGCATTTACATACAAATTCCAAGTGCATGCCTACAACAGAAGGTAATATTTAGCCCGATACATGAAAATGTACCCTTTCAGAAATTATGGTATTTGGTTAAGGACCAATAACCACACCATGCACAAACACATCTCTTCACACACCTTCTTTGATTAAAAACTGTGACTCTGTCCTATACAACCTATTCACGAATGATCGTCAAAATTTACAATGATCTGAGTTCTACTGTTGGCTCATTTCCAAATACATGTTTCGTTTGAAACTGGCATGTTCACCCTACTCATGCCAGGGAGGCAAAGTGCTAAGGGCCTGGGCAATTCGTGGCTAAAGTCTGGACAGTTGAGTCTTTATCATTATCTATAGCCTCACTTCATAGACTAGGAAACTGAAACTCAGAGAAGCGGAGTGGTCTACTAGCTAGCAAGAGATGAAGCCTGGCCTCAAGAGGCTGAGATGCAGTACAGCTTAAGAGACTGGACTTGAATCAGGCCTGTCCTGTGTTAGAATCCTGATAAATTCCTTATCATCCCTGTGCCTCAGTTTTCTTATCTGCTAAATGGGGATGATCAGAAAAACCACTTAGGGTTGTTGTGGGAATTAAATGAGTTAATACATGTGGCATGCTTACAACAGCACCAGGCATATACTAAGTGTTAGTTGTTACTATCTAGCCCTGCTGTCCTACCTTATTCCATGAATAAGAAATATTAATGGTACGTTCCTAAGTGCCAGCTAGTCAGGGTTGTGCAAAGCTTTCTGAGCAGTTCCCATTCTTTGCATAAGACCTGAGCAAACAGGTAATTTATAACTTCTTGATAAGCAACCTGTATTTCTGAAGTGAGGAAACACAGTGAAACCTGGAAGATTTTTTCTTTTCTTTGGAAAGTACCCTTTCTCCAATGCAACACAGCCAGACATCAGAGAAACTGCCTCAGCAGTTTAATGAAGAAAGGACACTTTATATGTTGGCAGAGAGTCAAAGAGAAAGATAATACTTGGACCACACCCATGTGACTATGTTCCTCATGCTGCTTTTTGGGACAAAAGTAGATTATTATTAGCAGAAAGGAAACCTGCAACCTATTTAAATGGCTGTATTGAAATACTGTAATGAAATATTTTACATTTGAAGCTTTCAATGCATATTTCTTTCTTACAATTTGGGTAATTTAAGAGCATGTGAAAAGCTTCATTAAGGTTTCCTCCACACTCCTACCAAAGTCTCCAAAGCTTTGTCGACCTGGGCCAAAATTCCACAGCCTCACGGGTTTCTTACGGCTAAGGATCTGGTTGTATTTGGTGTTCTACTCCAGATTCAGAGAAGGTTTGACAAAGGCTTGGCATGTTCAAGACATCTGTGCCAAGTCGATGAACACTAAAAGACTGCACATAAGTTTCAGAATTTGTCAGAGCCCCCAAAGGGAGCTGATATGCTTCACTAAGAGGGTGTATCATCTGAGTACTTAAAAAAAATGATATGTAGTTAAAAGATGCAATCTTTTGCCTTACATGAGTGACACTGTAATACAGGATTTGATTCACCAAAACAACTGCTTCTCGAAGTGGGTATTTCCAGTCACAGCTTCAGGACGCCCAGATAAAAGCACAAAGATACCACAATCCGAGGGTATAGATAATCAGGGTGACATTCTAGGCTGTCCCAAGTGTTCTTTTTTAAATTGAAGGTTTTTTTTTTTTTTTTAAATCTTTAATACTTTGGCCACCTGATGCAAAGAACTGACTCACTGGAAAAGACCCTGATGCTGGGAAAGATTGAAGGCAGGAGGAGAAGGGAACAACAGAGGATGAGATGGTTGGATGGCATCACCGACTCAATGGACATGAGTTTGAGCAAGCTTCGGGAGTTGGTGATGGACAGAGAAGCCTGGCATGCGGCAGTCCATGGGGTTGCAAAGAGTTGGACACGACTGAGTGACTGAACTGATAATTCTCTGGATGGCTAAAAACCATTTCATTGAAATCTTTACAAAGCTGTCTAGATGCTGTGGCTTTTCAGGGTTCTAAACTCTGGACAGCAACCTCTGAAAGTCTGATGCAATCCAGACTGAGGGGGACATCAGAGGCAACTTGCTGAAACCATGGTTCCAGAGACCTTTGCTATCTACAATGTGGTAAGAAGAGAACCCCAACGTGGTATGAAGAGAACCCAGCGACTCTTTTGCCTTTAGTTTCTTCTCATAAGGAAGAGATACTGCAAATTAAATATTTTTTTTAAACTTTGACTTAAATCGATACTTTTTAAAATTTTTGCTTCTTCTATAGGAACATATATAGAATTTAACATATGGGAGCAATTTTATTTTTAATTTCCTTCAAAAGGGCCTAAGTGATACCTTAATATTCTTTTATCAAAATAAGCAGTTATCTATTCAAGACCAAATTTTACCTGTCTAAACCTGAAATATAGAGAAATATGCAACAAGCAATGTCTTCAGGAATGACATTTCAAATGGATGTTCAAAATAATGACTCTACTTGGACTCTTGACTAAATGCACTGTAGCCTTTTCACCAAGTCAATACCATCACTACTAGTTGCCTGGGAGAAAATACAAGGAAAGTAAGAGTCCCAAAGGGTTCTTTCTAGGATCAAATCAAGCAGGAGAGTTTAATTCAAAGGTTATATTTATACAGGTTATACAGGGATCTCTCTTTGGAAGATATATATATATATATATATATATATATATATATATTTTAATGGTTTGATAAGCTGACAATTTCAGTAAGCTGTCCAAAATACCCAAAGCCATATGGGAAATGAGTTTGCCGGTTCTGAATCAATCAAACTATGTGAAATCCAGCAGGTCCCAAGTCTCCTTGTATCCCGCCCAACCCCACATCTCAGTATGGTGAATGGCTACCTGCAAGGAGCTGAGATAGCATCCAAAAGGTCTGCTTCCCTAATACTTCCAAGATATTTCTGTAAAGTTTTCCAACTCTGAATGAAAAAAACTCAAAGATCAGCTCACAGATATTTACCTAAAGACAGAAAGGCACAGAAAGGAGGCACGAAAGTGAATTTTCTGCTGTGAATGCAGCTTCAACTTCCATTGGGATACCAATCTTCCACCATTTCCACAACCTGAGTACCTGCTGTTATAAAAAGATGGGAGACCCAGCAATTCCACAGATGTAAGGAAATGGAAAGCAGGATCCTGAAGAGATATTTGCACACCTGTGTTCAAAGCAGCATTATTTGCAAGAGCCAAAAGGCAGAAGCAACCCAAGTGGCTATGGATAGAAGAATGAATAAACAAAAGGTGGTATCTATACATGGTGGAACAGCATTTAATCTTAAAAAGGAAGGAAATCCTGTCAAATGCTGTAACATGGAGAAAACTTGAGGATACTGTGCTAAGTCAGTCAGTGAAAAAAAAAGACAAATACTATGATTCCACTTCCATAAGGTTTCTACAGTAGTCAAATTCATAGAGCAGTGTATGAATGTGGTTGCCAGGGGCTGGGGACGGGGAAAATGGTGAGTTACTGTTGAATGGCTATAGACTTTCAGTTTTGCAAGACTTAAAAGAGTTCCAGAAATTGGCTGCGTAACAGTGTGAATGCACTTACCACCACTGAACTGTACCATTTGAAATGGTTAACCTGATCAATTTTACATCATGCTTGTTTTTACCACAATCAAAACAAAAAGAAGGTAAATGCAGTATTGCTCTCCTGATTGAAAAGGAAACTTTGCTAAAGAAAGCACGGCCAGGTAGCAATGTACATGTTCTAATCTGGAACACTCAATCGTGTTTCACAAAAAGCCAAAAAATGATGTGCATGAGGAACGGGGGCCGGGAGGAGATGATTTCTCAAGGCCGAGCTCTGCGACTGTGCAGAACAAAGAACATATCTGGTAGCATTTGCTCAGTCACTTATTGGGTTTATTTAAAACATGCCACGGGGCCAACATTTCTAAATCTGTGAAAGAGAATTAAATGAAGCCCAGAGATGAGAACTGAGAATCCTCATAGAGGATTGGGTCCAAACAGCCAGAAAGGATGCATTTTTCACACCGCGTGACACATCACCTCATATGTTTTCACGGAGACTCCCCCGTCCCCTTCCTGCTCCCCGCCCCCTGATGTTCCCCGTACAGATTGATCAAGCAGCGCTCAGCCCCAAGACCCCAGTTCCCTCTGCCCAAAAGGGCAGCGGCTCCACCATTCAGAATCACCACCCCCCCACAACAGACTTATTAAGGTTTGGAATGTGTGTTTAGGAAGCCCTTATTTTAGGAAACAATTAAGTAGAATTAGGCTAATAATGCGAGGCAGGCAAAGCTTTTGCCCTTTGCTGAAAAATAACTCCTACATGGAACAGTTATACTAATAAAAATCATGTATTTCTTAAATGCCTCAAAATGATCTTTGTACCCAGCTCGGCAATTAACACTGCCCCACTGAGGAACATTTATTCCCCAGGCTAAGGAGGATTAACCTCCATGTTTGCTCTACCAATGTCTTCCTTCGCTGAAAATATAGTATGAGGCTTTGGGCTGCAAACAGAAATTTCTGTAAGTGGAGATCTCACAGGAGGCTTAATTCCCTTCTCATCTTAGAGCATGGCAAGGTGGACAGGAAGGGTTGGGTGCCCCCTACCAGACCCACTGGAGGCCCATGCCAAATACCTCCTTGGGCCAGTCCTTGACCCTGAAGGAGGATGGGAAGGCCTTTCTTTGGGTGGCCTGGGCCTCATCTATGGAAGGGGACTTTCGCTCCCAAATCCCCAAGCTGACTCCTCCTCACTGTAGCCATTCCAGGACCTTCTTCTGGGCCAGAATCTACAGATTTCCCACTTCCAAGCCTGGGCAGGAAGTGACCGCTGGGCAAAAGGGGGACACAGACCCTCCCGTTGGACGCTTTGTCTCCTTGACAACACCCCAGCTGGTGGCCCGAGGAACAGACTTAATTTCTTTTCTTCCTCTGCCCACCCTCCCCGCCCCATACTTCGTTCCCTCTTTCTGTAGATGCAAACGTATGACATCCAACATAAAGTTGCCGAAATAGCAATCTTGTCTCTGAATATATAAATTGCAAAAATTGATATGAATAAATCTGCAAGTAGCACACTGATTGTGGCACATTTTATCAAAAAACGGCGCTCGGGTGCTCGCTGGCTGGGACGGGGGGTGGTGTCATTACACATACAGAAAAACATCTGCAAACTCCCAGCTTCTTTACTTAGAACTGAATGGAGGCATGACCTCCTGTTCCTTGCCATGAACCCTGAGTTCACACTCATATTTTACATGTTACAGGAAGCCACAGCTCGCCCCAGGGGTGCTGCAAACAGACACGCAGAAGCCAGATGTAGCCCCCCCACCCCCCTTGCTCCTTAATGCACCTGAAGAAGCCGGCAACTCGACATTCAAAAGCTGACATGCTCGTAGCTTAAGGTCACTTCAGATTTTGTAAAGCAGAGGACAAAACCAGGAATGCTTCTAGGGCTGGGCTGTCAGCGGGGAGGCGGAGGGATTACAAGAAACCTGTGACTCTGCCTCTTTCTGCCTTTGCTGGTAGTTTTTTTGTGTGTGAACAAGTGCCATACAACAGATTGAGCCTCGTATAAAGGCCTGAGACTGTGCAAGGGCCCCCCGCTGGGCCTCAGCTGTGCTTGCAATTAGCAATAGGCACGGAGTGATTATTGTTGGGGTAGCGGATGGCAATGCGAAGTGACAAGTTTTATGGGGGAAGTTGGGAGTGGGGATGCTCGGCAAGTTTCTCTTTCTTTTTTCTTTCTTTTATTTTTTCCTGGTTCTGCAAAAACCCCATCCTTGGGTGGCTGCAACCTCCCATTGCAGTGAAAGCTAATTCCCCCCCTCCTCATCATTCAAAAGAGACTGAACAAAATTGGTAAAAGAATATATTTTTTTTTCTCAGTGCTTCAGAATGCGGGTTTTCTAGGTCAGAGCTTCCTGGCTGCCCTATTTAATGTCAGAAATACCCATTTGCCTCAAATTAGCAGAGATCTGGGAGTTGAGGGCAGGAGATTAAGCATACAAAATTACTCAGCAGGTGATGGTGGGGTGGATTTGAGGGTTGAGAAGTCTTTAAAACTGACTACAAGACATTATATACTTCTGACAAAAGAACATAGTAATCCTACCTGCTTGCTTTAACCACTGTTGTTTGCCTATTATTATGTGCTTTAATGCTCATGAGAGCAAAACTAGTGCTGATACTACTCAATTACCATAGTAACTCACACCAGTGACCTCTTATCTCAAGGCTCCCAGCCCAGCTGAACTAATCCGAAGAGTTTGTGTCTTTTTATTTATTTAAACGGTGACATATACTTGGACTGGAAAGCCCCAGAGGGAGGCTACTCCTCTCTTTGTCCAAGATCAGAACTTGTTTTGAGATTTTGAGTAAGGCCTTTTCACCTTTTGAATCCAAGGTGGTTCTGAAGTTTATGGATTGGAGGCTGTGGGATGTCTTTAAAAACCACTATGAAGACACAGAACAAATGCCAAGTAAAGACCAGCAACCTCCCAGCTGCACGATAGTCATGTTGCCCCTTGGGCCTCCTTGGGAGGGGGAAAAATGGGAGACTCTTAATGGGGAACGTTGGCTGTCTTATCCCATCCATGGGGCCAAATGCAGACAGGACAAAACGACTACCCAGAGGAATTTCATCACAAGCTTTTAAAAAGAATTACAAGTGATACTAGCGTAACGTTTTCAAGCTTTTCAATTTTACCTGGCCTGTGAATGTGTTTGCACACATGCATACTGTATACTAGGTCTGAATACTACTGGTGATTCAGAGCCACAGGTTTGCACTAACACATTAAATGCGCTGAAAAGTCCTGCAGTAAAGAAACCCACTGAACTCTGCTTCCTATTTTCCAAATGTATTTGACTAAAGAATCACTTTTCATGAGCCACCTAGTAATAGCTTTCGGGGTACTAATGTTCCGCTGAATCCGCTATGGAAAAAAAATCCTATAAAGACATAACTAATAATAATGAACAATAATAGTAGTAAAAATAACGACAGTAAACATTTAGCGAGCACTTTTTATGTGTCAGGCACTATTCTAAGCGGTTTATACGGGTTAAACTCATTTAATTCTCCTAACAACCTCAAGAAATAGTTACTTTTTAAATTCCATTTTACACTTCTATAGCACCATACTGATATGGATTCATACTCCATGAAAGAGGGAGAAAAGGAAATATAATCCATATGTAATAAGCTGGCTTTTAATGTTCATTCTATTTTTCCTGTTTCCAGAGATCCTGAAGCATGTAAGCTCCCCCTATATATATATATATATTTTTTTTTTCCCCCTATAACTCAAGGCCCTATTTAATATCAAGTTAAATGAGTGAGGCATGACTCCCTGCAAAATCCTTCCACCTGTGAACGTAAGGTACTCAAATAGCAAAATATCTCTCTCTCCTCTGTCTCTTTTGATTAGCCTCCAATGCCCTGCTGTCCTGAAAAAAAGAATCCAATCTAGGTATCAAAATTAGATCTGTGCTTTCCTGTACACAACGTGATTTCTAAAACTGCTGGACACCTAAGTAATTGAATAAAAATGTAACTAGAGGTCAAGCCCTGAATGGAAGATGGAACATGGGCCCAACACCAGCTGTTCTAACACCCTCTGGCTGACCAATGGGACCTATCACTGTAAATCTGAACATACTTGTGTTTCGGACTTTTATTAACTAGACAAGTTCTTTAGCAAATGTCAGAAGCTGATACCTAACTTTCAGCAATCCCTGATACTTAAGGGAAAAGAAAAAAGCTCTCTCGGGTACCTGGATTTTCTCAGGCTCTTTCTTTCTCCAAGAGACGTAAATAATGAGCCAAAAGCGATTAATCCCCAATCAGCTTCTAGCCAGGCCTGGTCTGCCGCCTGGGCTGCCCAGGGCAGGTGTGCAGTTTGGACATTAACAAACTCACCCCGGTTAACAATACCTTTTTCTAGGGCCTATTTTTCTCTGGATATGTTGGGGATTTAGTCCTGGGCCTCCCTGTGCATTGAGAAAATGGACCCCCATGCCTTGAGCCTCTGTCCTCTCAAAGAAACCTACTGTTTTGAGAAAAATGTATAGTTACAATCCAAATTCACACTTTCAAGTCATCTCAATCACTTCAAGCTCAATTATGTTGAAAAAGAAACTAGTTTTGGTGGCACATCCTACTAACCTATTATCCACGTGAGAAGGGTTAATACTTGATCTGAAAACTGCTCTCTGGGACGCATACAAGGACCTTAGAGGGAGGAGACAGATTCATCCCAGGAGCGGAAATCAGATTGTTC
Source organism: Ovis canadensis (assembly GCF_042477335.2). Classification (NCBI taxonomy): domain Eukaryota; kingdom Metazoa; phylum Chordata; class Mammalia; order Artiodactyla; family Bovidae; genus Ovis; species Ovis canadensis. The sequence continues at coordinate 53,625,862 of NC_091263.1, read as the reverse complement.
ACGAACAGCATCTGCCCGCCCCCGACTGCTTCATAGGTACGGGAAGTGCATCGAGAGTTAACTGCATTAATTCACAAGCATATTGACGTAAGCAACTGAATAAGAAATCTGCATACCATATAGAAATGATTATAGAAATCATACTCTAAAATAAGGATTGTAACTCATGTACCGAACGGAAAGATAAAGTGGAATGCCAACTATGTCTTTTTAAAACAGGGTTGGTTAATCACATTAAGAGGCTAATTTCATAATTCGCACATATTCACCTTTGTCTATAAAGTCATGACTCGTGAGAGTTTTGTGAGTCAAAGTTGAAGTTCTTATGTGGGAAAATTCATATTGACTTCAGGGAGTTCTTTTTCTGGGCTGAGACTGTTTTAGTCACTACTCTCAATATTAAAAACAACAACAACCAAAACCCATGATCTGCACCTTCACATAATTTGTTACTCCATGGAAAACATTCAGGTAAACAGACAAACGGGATGCTGTTGGTCCAACCACACAGAGAGTTTCCAAGCAGAAGATGACTGGGTGCTTCTCATATACCATCCAGGAGGCAGAGTCCAGAGCCGCAAGGATTCTAAGACAATAAAGCCAACAACTATATCTATGGGTCCAGGACCCTTTTCCAAAGTTCTCTAAGCAGTTTTAAAATTACATCAATGTCAGCCCTCGGGAACCTGGGCTTTCTGGGGAATGGTTTCCCATACGGAAAGGGTACCATCTTTTTAGGACCAGAGATGGCATTGATTTCCAAGAAGCTGTCCATGGAACAATACTCGGATGCTGGTTCAGGAAGGCCAGGTTTCAAAGACAAGTCAGTGGCATGAGAATGGAGGAGAAAAGATGGCGGGGGCGCTGGTGAAGACTTCTCAAACTCTGAGGAGGAAACATTTAGGGGTACATGGTGATCACCCCTATATAAAGGAGATCAGAAGGTAAGTTCTGATGCCTGGGGCTCAGAGATGAAGAAAATCAAAGTGCTGCTTTTTAAAAAGTTAACATGTGTTTTCACCATGTACAGCTGGGCTCTGCTTCCCAAAGGCGCCCTTTCCTCTTGCTTTATTTTTAATCTCTGTAAACCATATTCCCCACTTACTACTTCTCACTCAGTGTGACTTTTTTTTTTTTTTTTTTTACCTTTCTGGGAGGGAAGAAAAAAGAAAAAAAACTTTACACTCGCCAGATCACTAACCCAAACCTCCTTTTGGGGGAGCTTGATACCTCATCTCTGCAAAGGGCACGGACCTCAGACCACTGTCCCCACACAGGACACACACCAGACCCTGCTGGGCGCCCTCAGTGTCTACAGACAGTTCTGGATCCACCAGCCAGGAGACAGGAAGGCTGCGTCAGGTGCCTTGCTGCAGCATTCAGACGAGTCTAGGACCTGAGCGCATAGAGTTAAACCGTAAATTAGCCATGAGTTAATATGTGCAGGCGGAATCCCTCTGCCTTGCCATTAATGCTTTCCGTCCACAAGGCTCCCTCCCCCTTCTCCACCCCCCCTTCCTTTTTTTGAGGCGACAGAATAAGAAATTAAACACTTGTGGGTTCATTCGAAAGAGTGAATGAAATTGAATAAGCTCTCAGTACTTGAGGCGCACAGCGAGTGCCTGAATGGGGCAAACCTCCTAAGTTGAATGGAGTGTCTTTTGGGACCAATTTGTCTCTTTTCACTCTTTATTCTTCCCTTTCTGCTGACAGATGTACAAAGGCGGAACTGCGCCGTGCAGCTTATCCGCAGGCACCCACAGCAGCTGTCACTTTTGTCGAGCAAGTTAATCAAGCAAATGCCACCATATCCCACTTTCTATAAGGAACAACATGTTATAGACAGTAGTCTTGCTAGAAAGAGACTTTATTTTAACTTTGATTGGCTTGGTTCCTTGGCCCCTCCCAATGCTTCCCCCCTTTTTCCCCTAAAAGGAGGGAGAATGGGGGGATTGTGCCCAAGCCAAAGATTTGGCTGTGATCACATTATAGATTTAATAATAATACTGTGTGACAGGCTGCAGACTGGATTCCAAGTTCTATCCTAAGGACTGAAGGATGCCCTGGGTCTGGCTTTTTTTTTTTTTTTTTGAGCATGATATTGTTTGCACTGGACTGTTAGGCTGTGTGTCTCAAGTTATAAAAAGAAAAGCTGAGGGCAAAAAACAGTATCATGCCACGGATGTCTTGGATTAATTTCATTCTATTTTCCTTTGTAAAGCAGGTTGCATTATTTACATACTTCTTGTAATAAACCCCCTTGCCTGGCCAGGCTTACAAAAGCTGAGCTAAACACAGAATCACTTGTCTTTGTACATCTTGCCATTCGTGAGTTCTTTAAGCTGAGTGCCCAAATTTATTTCTAATGTGCACCAGCACGGGCCATCAGGCCTTCATGTCTCTAGTTCTCTGTAAGCCAAGGGGGGGGGGCACCTTTAAGAGAATCCTAGCATGTCTGCATCCACGTCCTCCCGTGCAGTGGTCACCACTAGCTGGTGACTTCCAGAAACCATAGGCAGAAGTGAGCTTTAGTGAACAGTGTACCACTGCTGACCTTGCTGCCACCGTGAGCCTGCACTCACTTAGGAAGCTGAATGCCCAAAGCAGACATATTTTCAATAAACAAACTCTTTAGAAACAATGTGGAGAGACGACTTTCTAGTGGCCAAGGGATTTGCTACTTTCAAGGGTTGGCTGACAGCTGACGATCTATCTGGTAAGCTCTTTAAGGCTTCAACACACACACACACACACACACACACACACTTCCTTCCTTCCTCCCTCTCTCCCTCCTTCCTTCCTTCCCTTCTTCCTTCCTCTTTTATCACCCTGTCAGATTGTTTATTCTAATCTTCGGCTGGAAATAAGTCAAGGAAGGACTTTGGTGAAACGCGATCGCAAACTTTCACATTGCTGACATCTTGGGCATTGTTGGATAATGACCACATAATGATTTAGTTGCAACTACATTTGTGTTACGAATGGATTGTATAACCGTGTTATTCTGTAATTCTGGATTACTTTTCCCCTCCTGTAAAGCCCTGCTGATCTGTGAAACTTAGTGCCATTGACAACGCAGCTATGTGGGCAGGTTAAAGGAGTCCATGGGGCCTTGTAGGAGACTCTGGGGCATTGTTGCTGAATTATACCACTTGTGTCAAGGTTTGCTTAAGGACCTTAAGCTGCTACCCTAAACTGCTATCAACTGTCTGGGATGTAATGGTATTGTGTTACCATCATCCCCCTTGCCTCAAATAAACCACAAAACTTTATTCTTATGGGACAAAGGATCTTAGACAGCACCCAGAGGGAAATACAGACTGAAAGCTGAAAGCCTAGGTAGAAGAGGCTTTTGCAGCATATGGCATGCAAGCTTCCCCACTGTGCTGCCGTCCCTCTCTGCTGAGGAGGGGGTTTCACCCTGAAGTGGGTACAGTAGAGCTTCCTGGGGTCTCCCACCTTTAGGTCTAGATTTGCTGGTACAGGTGGAACTCCAGCTTGAGGACAAAATCCTCACATTCAGGAAGAGGCTGGGTTGAGTTTTCATTAAAAAGTCTGCCTGATTAGCTATGCAACTCCCATCATTGTTCGTGGACAAGCCGTGACTAACAAGCTCCTTTCTACTAGGGGGTCACAACTGCAATTTCTGTCTTGAGTGCTGCTGTGGCAGCAAGCAGGAAATAATGACTGTGTTACTGTTACATGTGTGGTGGATGAATGTGGGAGGCAGAGCCCTCATTGGATGGGAATTTGGGGCTGCGTATTTGAAGACTATAGTTTTTTTTCTGAAAGATATCATGGTTAGGTGTCTACTTTGCATTGGAAAGAAAGGACTTTGATCTAGGACTGATCACTTCTCTGGCTTCTGAATTTACTGAAGTCAATGTACCTCTCAGTGACTCAACTTCTTTGTCTGTAAAAACCCACCTCTAAAGAAAGATACGACAGTTACAGAAATGATTACATTAAGTTCCTAGAACTGTACCCTGGTACATAGATGAGTGAGTGAGGCAAGTCGCTCAGTCGTGTCCGACTCTGCGACCCCATGGACTGTAGCCCACCAGGCTCCTCCATCCATGGGATTCTCCAGGCAAGAATACTGGAGTGGGTTGCCATTTCCTTCTCCATGGTACCCCATAAATATTGGCTTTCATCAGCCTCAGTAGCTATAAAGTGGGCATCATTAGGTATCTACTTTCTAGGGCTGCGAAGAGGACTTACAAGAAATAACACTTTAAATGAGATGATGTGGTTACCATCAATGAATAGTCAAGAGATATACCTAAAAGAAAGACTAAATAAACTTTATCATTATTATTAAACCTGTCAATTATTGGGGCTCTTCCTCCCTGTTTGTACCTACAAAGCAATCCTCTTCCCTCCCTTCACAAGTCCTCTTTGGGACTGACTCACAAAAGCAGCTGATAAACATTTCAGCCCCATCTTCCTAAGGCCTGGGGTACGACAGGAGGAGCACTGTATTTGGAGTTGGGGAGGTTATTAGCAATACTGGATAACTCACTCTTTCTACACCTTCGTGACTGGACAGCGTCACTTGGGGTTAAGCAGGGTAAAGCCAGAGCCCTGAAAGATGCTGACCCAGGGAATGAGATTTGGTTTAAAATGCTCAGTAAGGCAGAAAACAGACCTAAGACATTGTAGAAAGTCTATCCAAAGTAGAGGCTGAAAGAGAAACGGTTTTCTAATAAATCTTCAAAATAACTGAAAAGCTGAAAAGCCAAATGGACCCAAACAATCCATTCCTCATTAAATTAACCAGAATACTATATATTCAAGGCTTCTGAACAAAAAAAAAAAGGTGACAGTTGCAAAAATCCATAGTGAGACATTTAAAGAATTACTATTTTTGAGTTAGAATTGGAAATTACAAAATCCTTTTAAAAAATCTCTGACAAGGTCCATGAGGCAGGTTAGAGATTCAATACCTGTGTATACACAGTGACTGAGAGTTCATGGGTGCAATGGTGAGTAAGACAGAGAATACTGCTGCTCTCAGTGTGGTGGTGGTGGAGGGCGGCAGTGGTGGCAAGGCCACAGTTTCAAGAGATGGGGTCCCTGGACTTGGGGGTCTTGGGCAAGCTCTTTTTGGACCTTAGGTTCCTATCTTAAAAATGAAAATAATAGTACCTTCTTCTATCTCTTTGTATGCTTGCTATATATATATATATATATAAATAGAAAGGTTATCAAGTAGTTTTGTTGGCCACAAGATGGAAAGGTTATTACTAGAAATAATAGAACTAAACATGTCTTTTTGACTAAATCAGGACTTATCAACCTTACTAGTGTTGAAATTTGGGGCCAGATAATTCTCTGTTGTGGGGACTGTCCTGTGCAGGGTCATGCTGACCATCTACCATCAGATCTTAGTAGCACCCCTCCCCCGACCCCAGAGGTGTGACTGTCAAAACGTCTCCAAATCGTTTCCAAATGCAAAATGATCCATGGTGCAGAAAATACTGCTCTAAGTCAGTGATTCATGATTGGGCTGAACCCTTGGACTTGTTTAAAAAAACAGATGCTTGAGCTTTATCTTACACCTACTGACTCAGAATCTGTGGCATACAGAATCTGTGGCTGGAATGAATACATTTTTTTAATTAAAAAAATATATATAAATATACAACTTCCAAATTCTAAAGCCCTGTCTAAATATGATTCAAACAATCAGATAATTAACAGAGGGGTATCCTATGTATCTGACCAACATTCCTTAAAATTTCATGTGATTCAAAGAGGAGCCTAACATGACACACAACTGAATATAATGAGATATGATCAATAGGATCCTAGAACAGAAAAAGGACGTTAGGTAAAGCTAAAAATGTATGAGAGAACTGTGGCTCACAAAAATATGTAAGTAATTCTTATGTACACCCCTGGTTAACAAGCACATATTAATGACAAAACAATACCTATTAACGTAAAAAGAATTTAGCCCTTAAGATGATGGAGCAGCTGATGCCTTCGTGGCAAATATCCAGATGCCTAGACTGGAGTCATCATAACCTGAGTGAAGCTATCACTTAAGTTCTGAAAGGACATCTCCAAACAGAAGTCCTGCCGAGCTGATGAAGCTACGGTGGTGGTGAGTCAGGATGCTCCCAGAAGAAGCAATACTGTTTCCCTGTATAGCGCCTGAGCACAGAATCCTCTCTCTTTCTCTTGCCCAAACCCAACCTGCCCAAGCTGGCTCCTCTGGGGTACTATCTCTGCGGCTCCAACCTACAGGACTTTGCTCTAGTTTAAAGCAGATTTTCCCAAGGGAACCCTCCTACACTGTTGGTGGGAATGTAAACTGGTACAGCCACTATGGAAAACAGTTGGAGGTTCCTTAAAAAACTAAAAGTAGAGCTATCATATGATCCCGAAATGCCACTTCTGGGCATATATCTGGAGAAAACTCTGATTTGAAAAGATACATGCACGCCAATGTTTGTAGCAGTATTCTTCACAATAGCCAGGACATGGAAGCAACCTAAGAGTCTATCGACAGATGAACGGATATGCGTGGGTGCGTGGGTGGGTGGGTGGGTGGGTGGGTAGGGGTGTGTGTGTGTGTGTCTGTGTGTGTCTGTGTGTGTGTGTATATGAATATTACTCATCCATGAAAAAGAATGAAATCATACAATAACATGGATTGGATGGACCTAGAGATTCTCATACCAAGTGAAGTAAGTCAGAGAAAGATATGTATTATATGCTATCACTTATGTGTGGAATCTAAAATATGATACAAATGGACTTAGATAATATAAGTAGACTCAGAGACATAGAAAACAAACTTTTGGTTACCAAAGGGGAAATGGAGTGGGGGAGGGATAAATTAGGATTTGGGGATTAGCAGATACAAACTACTATATATAAAATAGATGAACAAAATCCTACTTATAGCACTGGGAATTATATTCAATATTTTACAATACACCAGAATGGAAAAGAATCTGAAAATTCTCTTTATATAACTCCATCACTTTGCTGACAGAGAACACTGACATAATATTATAAATCAACTATACTTCAATTAGAAAAAAATTTTTTTTCTTTAGAGATCCTGTAGCACAACTGGGTTCTTTGTTACACTATTATATTCTCTATTTCATCTCTGGTTTTTCAAATTCCTGTTGACAAAGAATGTATCATTACTTTTCTTTGTTGCAAAGCTTGTTTTAGTGTTAGGCAAGAATTTCTGTTGGGTTTCATGGTACTACCACTACTGATGGAGACAGCAACAAGAAGGGGCATTTGTGGAGCAATTTTAATGTGCCAAGCATCATATGGTTTATTCATTGCCTCACTGAGTTGTTCTAATCCAAAGAGGTAGGTACTGTTTTTATCCCTATTTTTAGAGGGGGAAATCGAGGTTCCTCAAAGTCACACAACAGGTAAGCAGTCGTAGACCCAAAAACTGACCTTGGGCTGTCTTACTACAAAGCTTATGCTCTTCATGTCTGTTTGACATAAAGAAGTTAGTTCCTTAAAAACTTGAAAGGACACTTTTTAGTAAAAGGAAGGTGTGGTGATTCATTTAACTGACAAGATTGGAGGTTTATTGATGTACTGAAGTTTCATGGGAACCACTCATGGATAAGTGTTAAGTTCAAGATGAGAAAGGCAGGTGTTAAAGATTCTTTGGTTTTTATTTTTGAGACCCTAAAAAGATGTCTTTGGATGACGCTTGTCAAAAGGATTTTGGAGACTAGTTTCTGATAAATCTCTGAAGTCGAGTATTCTTTAGAGACAGAAATCGGAATCCCTTGGTGAGAAAATGATCCAAAGATAATTGCATGTTTTTTTTTTTTTTACCAACATTTAAAGTTAAACAGCCCATATCACTGCAGACAAAGGATTTTTAAATTATTGACATTTTGAGCTATATAATTCCTTGTTGTGGGGCTGTCCAGTGCAGCCTTCCCGGTCTCTACTCACTAGATTCTAATAGCAACTTTCTATCTCTGACAACTGAAAATGTCTCCAGACATTGCTGAATGGTCTCTGGGAGGTGAAACCACCTCTGGGTTAAAAAAAAACCACTGGTCTAGTACTCCTCAAATAGGTGAGGTCTCTTCTCTTTAACAGGATGGATCCCTAGGTCAAATAATGAACTTTTTGAACAAAAGGAGGTGATGGTTCTCTTCCTTAAAAAAGGTGTAAAACAAGCTCAAGGATGTATTGTATAACATGTAGAAAACAACCAATGTTTTGTAATAAATATAAATGGAAAGTAACCTTTAAAAATTGTAGAAAAAAATTTTAAAAAGCCAAATGGGGGAAAAAGAACCCTACTGACTTAGAGAATTGTACTGGAAAACTCATGAATTTAACTTGGTTTACGTATTATTTGTTCTTTGCCAAAAAAAATTTTTTACACAAAATATGATAGGATATTTTATATCCTGGATGGCATGAAGATCTGGTAATTAATAATAATTCCATCCTGGACAAGACCTGGAGATTTGTTGGTATAATGGGCATTAATTAGTACAGGGATGGTTAGGGTGAAAAATTCTGCCGAAGGCAGTCAAGGTGACCCAATGTGGCAAGCCGCGCAATCATTATAAACCTTCTGATACAGGAATATTCATACTGGTGGCAAATTGCTACACTCCATTAACTGGATTTTTAGTGAACTCAGCAGGAGTTTAACAGAACAGGAAGCTGTTAACTGTTCTCTTCAGAACTGGGAATTTAGGGTGAATGAAGTATTCAAGTTGAGCCTTCTTTTCAGGTTTTTGGACACACACAAATAACTTGTAGCCACCTAGTAGAAGCAAAAAAAAAAAATAATTTTTTTTAAACCAAGGTCCTGATGAAATTATAAAAAGCAAAGCAATTGAGGGAGGTCAAAGTGGGACTCTGCACTGCTGACCTAACTTGCTGCTCTGGATCCCTCCCCTGGTTTTGAGCGACTCCTCCTGAGAGCCATGGTGAGGGAGGTGGGGAGTCCCTGGACGTCTCATACGCTTGTCCCATCGCTGCACAAAGCCCTCCAAATATAATCTACTTCCAAAGCAGGCACAGCCTCCATGTCACCTCTGGGGCTGACAAGTGGACTCTTCGTTGCAGATGCTACACACACTTCTCAAATGTGTGCGATGGTGGTGGCAGAGGGACATATGACACACAGAGACGTAAGGCTCCCTTGTTCATGTGGGGCATTAACCTCTGGGTCATCCAGATCAGTGGTTCTCAAACAGGAGTCATTTTGGTGTCCCACCCCCCTGCTCCCAGGGTACTTCTGAGAATGTCTAGAGGTTGGATCATTACAGTTGAGAAGGGGTTGCCCCTGGCATCTGGTGGGTAGAAGCCAGGGAGGCTGCTTAGCATCCTTCAATACACAGGCCAGCACACCCACAACTAAGAACTATCTGGCTTGAAATGTCAGTAGTGCCAAGAGTGAGAACCTCTGCTCTCTAAGGACCTCTTAAAACTTACAAATCATACAATGAAATCATTTCATTGGTTACCATCAAGATTTCTGAAAGACGGAAAATAAGATATCACGCTGCACCTCACAGAGGGTGAAAACTGTTTCATAAACTTTTGTTGTTGTGTGTGTATGCATAAATACATACTGGGTTGTAATATAAAATGTGCTTCCTATTGTGAGTCATAGGCATATAAGAGAGTCACTGATCTTACCCGGTACTTCTCAAACGTTAAGTCAACAGAGGATCTTGTTAAAATGGAGATTCAGATCCGTTTCAGCTGGAGTTGTGCTGCAATTCTGTACTCCCAGAGGAGACAGATGCTGATGGTCCATAGAACCACACTTTGAATAATAAGAACCTAGATGATATTTAAAATCTATTCATTAAAAAATTTTAGAGCAAGTGATTATGACTTAGACATCAAGAGATAGTGAAATCTTATGATAGTAACCTTTACAGAGCACTGCAAGAAGGGAAGTATTTGGGGATTTAGTACATCTCGTATCTTGAAACTCAATGTGATAATATTTGTTCCACAAAATGTGCCTTGGCTACTGTGTGTGTGCCTGTATATATGGGGTGTGTGTGTGTGTGTGTGTGTGTGTGTGCGCGTGCATGCACGTGCACATGTGAGTCTGTCACTTACTGCCTCCATGCCATAAGTCTGTCATAAGAAAAAAACAAACCTTTTCTAAGACACAAAAGTATTGTGTGGGTCATGTTAGCAAGGATACTGTGACCTTAATGTAACAGAGCAATCAGCTTGGCTTCTTAGAATGACTATTGGAACATTCTCCCTTGGAAAAGAAAACAAATTAACTGTATTCACCAAATGTCTCTTGGAACACAGAAAGCTGTTCTGATAAAGATACTTAGCAAAACTCTTTGGTAGGCGCAAGCTCCAGAAAAAATTCAAGACTGGTTTTATGTCAAGTTTGCCTGAAAGTAAACGAGATCTATTTCTGTGAATGGCTTCAGAGACAACATCTAGATCAGAAAGAACTACTTGAAGACATGGCCCTGAAATATAAATCTGTAAGACTGATGCTAACAAAAAATAAATACTTCCTTTTGGATAGTAACAGCTCATTTGATACAATTAATCCAAATAATCCAAATCTATTAATGCCTCCTTATCTTTTCTGCATGCAGGACTATTGAAACCTCAGGCATGGAAAGAAGCCTGTGGAACAGAAATGTGTTTCTATACCTAAGACTTGAAATGCAAAATAACTGCTATCATTTACTAGTTATTGTGAAGGATATGTATTTGAAAATAAGATTTACTGCCATAGGGCAACAGAGGCATGAAAACATTCTTCTTTCCATCCCCTCCCATTCTAGTAGAGCTTGCTTTCCATCATGTCAAAGATCACCATTATTCATGCCTTACTCTTTGGGCTTAATATCTGAGTAAAACTGCCAATATTCCAACAAGGGCAGAACTAAGTCTTCTTCACCTTAATACTGGAGCAAATAGCACATCTGCTAAAAGCAGATCTACATGATGGGAAACAGGGAAGTCATGAAGACACTGGGTCTTTAAGGAGCACTGGATAAAAGTCATGAAAGTGAACTGTTTTCTAATTCCAGCTTGGAACAGTCCCGAGTCTGAGGTTCACTGCAAGAACTCAAACCCTAATCATATGTGTGTGTGTTTGTATTTTATATTCCTTATAATGTTACAAATCAAGGTGAGATGGACAGGTTTTCCACTTCTCAATTCCCTCTGACTCTGTGCTCCGTTTCCACATTCTACTTGGGAAATGATACTTGGCCCAGGACATGCCTGAACTGCCAGAGTTTACTTTGGGATTCACGATCAGGTGGAAAAAAAAAAATCAGTGATCTTTCCTTTCCTGTATTTCCTGATTCATTTTGGATCTGTTTTCCTGTTCAAGTATATATTATCACACAGATTCTCAAGGATATCCTAGGAGCCTGGAGAAAACAATCTTTAGCCTCATCACTGAGGATGATGGGGTTGAGGTCATAGTTCAATTAAAGCTGGATCTGAGGAGTATTGAAAAGCTCAGCTTCAGACTGATTTGAAGGGCTTAATTTCAGATTGATAACCTCAGAGAAAATCCTAGCAGAATTAACCAAGAACCCCTCCAAACGATGTGAGGTGGGGAGTGGGGGAGGCCAGTCTAAGTTCCCAGCCCAAGATTTCACCAAAGCAGTTACAGTGAGATGAGAAACACTGAACTGGGACCTCAGATTTCCTTCTTCAGCTCAGATACCTGTGCCTTAGTGCAGGAAATAAAATCACCACAGCTCTTCATATGGGCAACTTGTTCTTGACCTCTGTGAAGTCCTTGTGGTTTAGCTTTTTATTTTAAAACTAGCTTCAGAAATTTTCCTTACATACAGAGAATAGCTTTAAAAAAAACAAACAAACCCTGGTTGAATTATGCTGAGTTACTAATTATGTCCAAAAGAGCTACTTGGTTGAATTCAGCTAGATATATATTTTTTTCTCCTTAAATTAGTTCTATGTTTAGATAGTAATAAACTCCTCCAGTCTGCAGAACAATTGGCACGACAGTCCCTTTAAGTCAGGATCATGAAAAAAGGGCCAGTACTGGTAAAAATGAAATTGAACGTACATCTCCACCAGAAACAACGTGTGGCCCTGAATCACAGCCTGGGTTGCACAAACCAACTATAAAGAATATTTTGGGGACAAGTGGGAAATTCTGAATATGGACAGTGAATTAAATGAATACTTACTGACATTGAAAATCAAGACCATCAACTTAAAAATATCAATTTTTCCTCACTTACTTTGGTTAAAAGTATATCATATACATAAACAGAAAAAGAATCAAAGAATAAACACTGCCTGCTGGACATGTAACATTTTCTTATTTCTGCTTAGCGGTATTTTCTAAATGTCTAAAATGTACATTTGTTTCCTCTGTAATAATAAAAGGTATAGTCACTCCTTCCTATCCTTCCCTTCCCCAATCAGAAGGTCAATTATAAGTTATTTGCCAACATACTGTTGCTCTGTTTAGGAGGTAGGGCTAGGTCATTTCAGAGTCAATGGGATGAACAGATAGTTCTATGAGATGATGATGATGATAAAAGACTTGTTAGATTTTTAACCATGCCAGTCTATATTCATTATGTTCTTCAGTCCTCAAAACAACTGTTAAGAAGTCAGTTTCTTCACAGGTGAGAAAACTGAGGCTTAGAGAGATAAACTAATCAACCCCAAGTTAGACAGCTAAGAAGTGGCAAAAACAGAACCCCTTCTCCTGTCTGGCTTACTTCAAAGCCCCGGCCCTGATCACCATTCTTCTACCTGCTTCAGAACTATGTTTTACCAAAGGTACCAGGCGACTGTACATCCTGTAATTCTAAACAAGTTTGGAGTTAATGCCTGCAAGTGACAGCACGATTCTTACAGCACCTTCACATGGATATGGGGTTTTGTTTAACAAGAAAAAAAGATGCCTGGGAAAAGCCTTTCCACTTCAGGGATGACGATGATGTGATAATGGTGGTGGTGGTGGCTGACACTTACCAAACGCTTCCTGGGCCTGATGCTGGCAGGAGTGCCCGGTGCTCCACCCTCAGAACCACTCCACAGGAAGATTCTGCTTATTATCATCTCTTACACAGATGAATCAGCTGAAACTGAGAGATTAAGTACCTTGTTCATGGTCACCTAGCTTGTGAGGATCAAGGGTGAATTCTGAAGGCTCCAGAAGACAGGCCTGGGCTCATTACCTAAGAACTCCCATGAAGGGGCAGCCAAGCCGGCTTCTTGCTTCTAGAGGAGATAACTCACTGTCTCTGTGTCTTGAACGCCATATGCCTTGATTTTCTTTAATCAGCCCTTAGAACTACAACCTATTCTATTGGTGAATCTTGTATGCTTCTCTCCACTTTTGTTCTTTTGGAGGTAACTTCCCTCTGAGGCATAGCTGGCCACACACCTGACAGATATCACCTAAGAACATAATGTTTCTCTTGCTGCCTGGTCTTCTGTACACTTCCTTCCTCGAGCAGAATGGCTCCTACTTTGATTGATACATGTTCACTTAGGTTGTGCTTTTGTAATTTAATCAGGTTATCTGTGGCATCTTATATAAATAAATACAGCAAATATATTTTATAGGCAGGGGTTTCAGTTTTCAAATTACCCCTTTAAAGGGACATATTCACACTCAATTACTGGGCTGACACATAAAGTGGACAAATACATGATTTGATAATGGAACAGCAAATTAAAATCCGTGAAAGGCAGAGAATACGGGGCGGCAGCCCCAACCGAACCTGACTGTGCTGCCTGATTAAGTGCTTACGAGGCGGTGTGGTGAGGGGGCCCTTTCCTGATCTGATAACTGCCACGGAGAAGCCAAATGCAGAGTCAATCTGCAAATACTTAATCCTCCAGAAGGCAGATTAAGTGTATAATTGACCTATATAATCCACATATCATCTCCAGTCCAGTGTTTGCTAGGCCTGGTTCACGGTGACATGGGGGCCCGGGGAAGGCAGTGCGCATGCAGCATTACCCCCAGCGTGGATGCCATCCAAGTTTGAGATGGCTTTTTAATCACTCATCTCCGAGCCTGTGAGGTTTAAGCAGATGAATTCACCCTAAGCACATCTCTTTTAATCCCGATTTTCTTCTCAGTCTGTGTCTTCAAGAAGTACAAGGAGGAAAGAAAATAAATTAATTTTTGTTTAGACCTTGAAATCTTAGGTGCTTCTCTTGATGATCTGATCTCTAATTTCCAAAAGCATGTTTTTGTTTCAGGGGAAATGGTGAATTAATCACCAGAGGTGGGGGGAAGCTATCTGCATGATTTATGGACACTCAAGCTTTAAATTGCTGTCTTCCAGTTATTTCTTGGGCTGTGCTTTCCTTTTCAAGCTGCTGCTTCAGGAATATGGAGATTATTCATCTTCATGTTTTATATTTTCTTTAAAAGTCAGCAATAATTTTCAAAGAGGCCAAGCTCTCACTTGAGTCTGACAGCAACCAGATTCTCTTTTCAGAATTCAGCATCTTTAATATAATTTAGATTCCCTATGATTGTACATATCAGCATATTTGCTTGCTCTAAACCTCTGCATCTTTCCCCCCAAATATTATGAACTGTTATTTTGAGCAATTGGAACTGGTTTACAATGGCTCACCATTTTTTTAGCAAAAAAAAAAAAAACAAACAAACATGCAGATGAAAAAATGTACATATCAGAAACACCAAGAAAAACAGTTTAAGGATTCTTTTCCTGTCAGCACTTAATTTTGAACTGATCAGTGTTTTCTTTAGGAGCATGACTAAAAAGGTTGCTAGCATTTTATAGGAGACTATGTGAATCAGTGATTAATAAACAGGGAAACTTTCACTGCATTGAAAAGACTTGGTGAGACAACATTATGCTTGACTGTATTTCTTCAATCAACCTAGAAAATGCCTGTTTAAAAAAAAATTTTGGCGAAGATGAATTTGGAAAGCTGTTCTTAAGTTACATAATAAAATAGATAAAAATGCAGAACATTAAATATAGAGCCCCAAATGCTATGCCGATAATCTCCCACAAACACCCAATTCCAGCCAGAAGTACAATGACGAGGAAAAGAAAAACCCCAGCTCAGACAGAGACAGAGAGAGAGAACACGGAGATCGGTGCTTGGATAAAACGGAAGATGCACTCATTAAATGACTGGGTATTAGTCTAAACATTCTCAGGAACAGATACACACTAAAGCCATCCAGACTCTTCCACAAGGTACACTCAGAGGCAAAAAAAAAAAAAAAAAAAAGAAAAGAAAAGAAAAGAATCCTGAATAATAAGAACTTAAAGGACTTTCCAGGTAAATTAAACTGAGACTTTGAAACACCGTTAAAAATACAACAGGAACTCTGAGAACCCTCCTCTAAATGACAGATGCCAGCAGGAACTATAAAACAGAATGACACAATAATCAAAATCAACAACCTCCAAACAGCAAACAATCTCGGAGATACAGATTTTTCTCATTCAAAATGCTAATGTTCTATTATTCATTTTTGCCATTTATCAAAATGCAACAATTTGGAAGAGACACCTCTCAGATCAACAAGTTTTTCTCAATAGCTTTCTGCCAATTGTTTAGAAACCCGCCCTAGGACCACTATCATTAAGAATGAAGTTGAAAGGGTAAGTCCACTGTAGCAAGAAATGTAGGGTGAGAGGTTTTACAGACGTCCTTTTTGCCTCAATATTCCTATTCCCTTGTGTAGCTTAGTAGACAATGAGGGCCTTCCAGAGCATATATGTAGAGAAATAAACATCCTACTTGAGGAAACAGAAGCCGAAGATAATCAAACATGTTGGTAATCTGATGTTTTGCTGCTAGATTATAGAAAAACAGTAAGTACTGAATTAAATTACTGGGGCTGCATGGTAATGAAGCTTCTTGAGAAGCTCTGGGTTTTATCGAATGACAAATGTTTTAAAATCATGACAGATTCAAGAACTTTTCCTGCACGACATCAGTTAGGTTGCCTAGCACCAATATTCTGTAAATTAGGGGAGCAGGTTATTTGGGAAGTAAGGAAGTAAATGGCACAGAAATTCGCTATCTTGAAATAAAACTGCTGAAAAATTTTTTCCCACAGGGGTGGGAGTGATGTTCAGTGAATGATTGTAATGGTTAAGTTTTAAACTCAGATATTCAGGGAAGCGCAATTAAGATTCCTTTGGAAAAACAGAATTAGGACAATGGGAGATTAAATTGTGGGGATTTTGATAATATTACTGATGCCATTTTATGCTGGTCAGTTTGTAATTCCACAAGGGATTTGACATACTTGTGAATTTTTGAATAACCCTAAACATAATTTGCATTCCGAGAAACATACTCTGTGTATTGTTTCTTTTCATTATTAATTCACACCAAGGACCAGAGGGCTTGAATTTGCCTCTGTTCTTCAACAGTTGGGCAAGTCCAGTTTACCATCTGTGCTGGCCAAAGCTACAACCGTACTTTTAAAATCAAGATCCAGTTGTACTTTCCCTTTAAAAAAGCCCCAGAAAAGGACAATCTGCCTTGCTGCCTTTGACAAAGCCACCTTAAAAACATTTTTCCCCCACCATGTACAACTTCTAATTAAAAAAAAAATCAGGAGGAAAAAGTGGGTTGTTAATGAAATAATAGGCTAAACTGTGGATTCAACATGAAATTCAGTACTAGGTGTCTGAAAGTTTTGGAGAGCACTGGGTTATTCACACACACACTCACACAGAAACACACACACACATGCACACGAGGGCCACACAAAACTGAGAATTAGAAGATACTGATCAAAGAAAAGAAAAAAAGGCAACCTAGGCATTGAAAAGAACAACCCCACAGGCTTCCTGAACATTTGTGGCTTGGAATTTCATTCAGCGGAGATGGGCAGAGAGTCCACACTCCAAAACGCAGACCCAAGGGTGCTGCCTGACTGTTTTCAATGCCTATTGGCTGGGTGATTGGGCCCCAGACACTCCAGGCTTGGTACTTTCATAAAGGCATGCATGCAGAGAAGGGAGAGGACCCGCCGGTGAGCTTTATGCATGTATGAGGCATTCTCAGTGGATGTGGGCCATGCTAGAAGATGTACACAGGAAGATTATTTGATTCTAATTCATGCCACTTGATATAATGTGATAAAACATTTGACATGAGAGATAAGTTCCATTTTAATCTGAGAGAGGACGGGTGGGAATTAAAAAGTAAGAAGGGTTTTCTCGAAGAAAGGTGATGCAGAGGAAAGAGCGATATTGAACACAGAAAGGGGATGATTAGAAAAGAGAAAAAAAAAAAAAGACAGGAGCCTTTTCAACACACGAGGAAAGCAAATGAGCTGGAAGACAAAGCGCAGAAAAGTCAGGAGCTGCAGATTCTTAAGCGGTGCCAACAATGAGCTCACTTAGCCATGGAACAAAAACACACACACACACACACACACAAACTCGATGTAAATTGCTGAACACAATTGCGGAAAAAATATAGAAACACGGATTCCATAGTAGACCAAAACATTAATGTTCGAGCTGGCACTCAAAATACGGAAACCTGGACAGGAGGAGCTCACGCTTCACAAGACAGAAGCAGGCCATACAATTAGAGCCACACGGAGACAAGGACGCCGGCTTCCATGCACTCTGGCCGGGTCTACACTGGCAAATTCGGTGGGAACTTGAAACAAAATATCTGCCTAAATCAGGCAGCCCCATCTGCTTTGGCCTGAAAGAGACAGAAAATTTGAGACCGAAGCAGATTCCTTTTTATTTCTTGCTTTTGACCTCAGTGGTTTGCTTTGGGAGTGCAGATGTAGCCACAGTGGAAGTAAGTTTACTTGGTAACTAGCACCCCTCAGAAATGTGTTCTCTGAGCTTCAAGCCAGGTCTAGCAGCCTCATGTAACTGCTCTTTATACTCCTGCTTCTTTTTCCAAATTTTTAAGTGGGTGGGGTGGGAGAGGTGGGGAAGGGACACCCCGGTTTAGAACAGCAAAAGAACAAGTAACTAACATTAAGTGTTTGCCAAAACCCAGGGCTAGCTAAAGATTTCTAGTCTTCCAGAAATGCAATCGTCTTTGAAGTGATAACGATGCTACGTTTCCTGCAACAGCTGCATGCCACAGCTGTGAACCACCCTCAGGAGAGGGGCCAGTCGCAGTCTCCCAGACGGCAGGGAGCATCTCGCTAAAGCAGGGCTGGGTTGCAAGAAGGGGAACCATGACCCAGGAAGGTCTTTGCCAGTTAGAGGAAGCTGCCACCTCACAAGCTTCGTGCAGGGAGGAGCCGGCTTTGCGAGGCTGTGTGCCGCGCTATGTATCACACAGGTGGGAACTGAGACACGGCCACGCCAGGGAGGGTTGGGGACAGACAAAGGACAGATAAGAGCCTAAGGCGGAGGGGAAGGAAAAGATTTAGTTTGCATCAGGACCAATCCATTTTCTCAAAATGTGACTTATCCTCCTGTCTCTTTATTTTGTCACATTTTGGAGGGTCTCCTCCTTGGCCTTCAAGGAGGAGAAGGCATTTACTTACATCAAATAACCTTTCTATATACATCTCCTCATTGACCTTATCACGAAGGACATCCTGAGAGTGGCGGACGAAAGTCACGTACGCATCGGCCACGTCCATCCCAGGTTTCTGCAAAGAAACAGGAGAACGTGAACATGGAATTCTCAGACAGTGGCTCTTTCTCGACTACCCCTGCATGCTCTGCCCACTTCACCCTGCCTGGACCCCCAGCACTTCCCCTGGAGTTTGAAACTCTCCTCTAGAGCCGGGAGCAGTCCAGAGCACACCGAATCCAGAAGGTCCACCATATATGGCATCACTATCCACAGCCTGGACTGAGATTCCAGGAACTGAAACTGATATTAAAATCTCCAGCTCTTTCTAGAAATTCAACCTGGCAAGAGGGAGGTTGAGATTGCAGGGTTGTACAGGTTTTTTTTTTTCCCATTATTAATTTTTTTTTTCTGGCAAAGATACTCTAATGGATAAATCTTTACCAGATAACAGAGAGATATTCTCTGGTTTTTCTTTTGGTTGAAAGCTCCATCAAAAAATACTCAAAAATACTCTATCTTCCACTGTCTGTCCTTAAATAATATTAGAAAAATGACAGCTTTCCCTGATCCCCTCAATTTAAAAAACTGAGGATGTGACAAGTAAAAAAATTCTTTTTCAATCTATACCGCCTCGTACCCAAGTCATATTGTGGGGGTAGTTTAACCTGAGTATATAGTGAGTATTTCCTTATTAGTTTACTCAAAGGAGACATTCAACCAATTGTCTTTCTTCCTGGTATAGCTTTAGAGTCCAAGGATTCAAAAAGATGGGGAGGGGGAAGGATTAGACTTTTAAATAAATTGGATGTTCTGGAAAGGTAGGCAGGTGGTCTCATTCAGTAGTTACAAAATCATTTATGGGAAGAAAAAGAAAACTAAACTAACAATGCATACTGCTTGAGATGTCGAAATCAAAGTTTTCTCCAAAGAAACCTATTAAAACACTGTAATGTGGGTCATTAGGAGAGCTGCCACAAACCCCTTAAATTTCCAGTCGATATGTATGTTTGCTAATAACTAAAAAGATTAGTTTTCATTACTGTGACTTTACCTTAGATCACAAAGTATCATTTTTCTACAAGACATGACTGTCAGGCACTGCAAATTGAAGTTAGTTAACACTTCTGTGTAATTTCCAGGGTGAAAATGAGGAAGGTTTGGAAACAGTAGGTTTGTATTTTTTTTTTCCTGATACAAAGCAAACAATTATCAAGCAAAGGGCCAATGCCTGGCCCCTGGGATGCTACTAACATTTCTTAACACCTGCTGAAACAATGACAAGGTATTAATTTGAAAAACAATGAGGACAACTCAAAGCGGCAGTAGTCAACTGCTACACTTTCAAGCAATTTTCAGCGAATGGATTGAGCAGGTTGTGTGATGGTCCTATAATTGTTGCAGTTTTATGATAGGAAACCACAGAGGTTCTCCAATGAGATGGAAGTGATAGCTATCAGTTCTAAGCTGGCAACGCTCTCCTCCGCTCCCTTTGGCAGCCACTCATCACAGAGCATCCTCAGTGGGGATGGGGACCCCTACCTGGGGCACTTGAAAAACTTATTATTGTTTCCATTTCTTCCCTGATGATACTTGTGGCAGACGTTGACTTTTCCTGGATGCAGGCAGCCATCTTAGAGCTAAGATTCAAAGCCAAATTCAGCAGACCTATTTGTAACCACAATAGCGATCTACAATAACGGTTATTTTCACCCCTCCTTCTCGTTTCACTAAATTGCTGTCCTCAAAGGGGCCTTTCATTTATGCTTTAAAACTTTGAAAATAAATATTAGTGTAGTTCAGCTCACCCAGGTAGTTAAAAAACTGAGTTTTTGACTGAGCTTTTATTTTTCTTCATAGCACTCACCAATATCTGACACTGTATAATATATTTAATTGCTTTTTGTCTTCTCCCACTTAGCACATAAGCTCCATGAATACAGGGACCTTATCTGATCTATTTTTTAAAATTGTATCCTCAGCACAGGAATGATGGCACATAGTATGTGCTCACTAAATATTTCCCAAATGAACAAAATCATGAATGAATAAGTCTCTGTTCCACCTCCTTATTTAAACTACTCAGTCACACTACATGGATTTTTTATTTGATCCCCCACACAATGGAGCTTTTGAAAGTCATTTCAACTTCTCTGGGCTTTGGTTATAACCATCTGTAAAATGGGATTAATAATAGCTCCCCTACTTACCTTCAAGGATTGTTATGATCATCAGCTAAAATAATGAAAGTTAAACTGCCTCAAAGGCCACAAATTGCTATTTAAACATAAGCCACTATGATTCTCACCCCCACATCCCCCACAAGATTATATCACTTCATGACCTTACCTACCTTTGGAATCTACTTTGGAACCAAGAAGAAAAAAGTTGCTTCAGAGAAACCAATGTCCAAAAAAAAAAAAAAAAAAAAAAAGGACCAAGTCTGCATGAAAATGTGTTTTCTCCAAGTCCTCTGGTCCCCACATTTTTGACCAGCTTTTTGTCCAATTCTGACAAGCCTGTTTTCCATCCTTTGGTGGACCAGGAAGGGCGATGAGGGGACTTATTTGAAACAGAGGTGCTGACAGAAGTTATCACCTTTCCTGATACCCTTAGCTTGTGGGAGAAGGTTGCCAAACTGGAGCATCAGACATGTAGACTCAGCATACAGTGAGGTCTGGGGCTGTGAAGGGCTACGTCTTGGGAAGTCCTTGGGGGAGCAGGTCACTAAATGGCCACTGGGGATCCCTGGTCACAGGGAAAAGGTGCAAGTACTGTCAGTTCCCATTTAAAGAGGTAGAGAAGGTTGTGCAATGCATTCTAAGCAGGTTTTCAACCAAAATGGTTACACTTGTAACTGTTCACTGACCAATAAGCTAACTTGTAGCTGTAGATGAAAAACATTGTTGGTTGAACAACTGATGTTATTAGATAAATGAAGCTTCCCTTGTGGCTCAGCTGGTAAAGAATCGGCCTGCGATGCGGGAGACCTGGGTTTGATCCCTGGGTTGGGAAGATCCACTGGAGAAGGGAAAGGCCATCCACTCCAGTGTTCTGGCCTGGACAATTCCATGGTGTTGCAAAGAGTCGGACACAACTGAGCGACTTTCATTTCATTTTAAACCACATGGCTATCTAGTAACAATGGGAAAAACTTTACAGGATGGTTTTTAATATTTCACAATTACATTGCTTATTTTAAATGTGCCTTGGACAGACTGACAGCATGAGATGTAGATTTTAAAAAATAATTAAACAAATAATGACCATATAAATCCCCATATAGTTAACTATAATCTATGTGTAGAAGACATAATTTGAAGAAGCCACTTGGTGGCTTGGAAGAAATAGGACATTTTAATCGTGGTGTGTTCCTCCCAGGATATTTCTGAGCTTGAGGGAAATGAATTCAAATTTCCAGCATCCTAAAGCAATTCTCCAGGCAAGAACACTGGAGTGGGTTGCCATTTCCTTCTCCAATGCATGAAAGTGAAAAGTGAAAGTGAAGTTGCTCAGCTGTGTTCGACTCTTAGCGACCCCATGGACTGCAGCCTACCAGGCTCCTCCGCCCATGAGATTTTCCAGGCAAGAGTACTGGAGTGGGGTGCCATTGCCTTCTCCAAGCCCTAATTAGGAATGCAAATCTGCTCCGTACTGAAGGGTTGAATATTCCACCTAAGACAAAGAGATGTGCTTTGGGGATCACGCAATGTTTTGAATGACTGATAATAGTGCTTCTCTCTCTTAGTGTAGATAATTAAGAGACAAACGTCTACGGTAACTAAATACTAGTCCCCACAAGAAACTAAACCAACAAACTGTGTTCCAAAAACGTCACAGGGCAACAGAGGTAAACTCACCAGAACTAGAAACAACTTAAGAGATGATTTTATCCCAGAGTTCTTAAACCTGGCTGCAAATGAGGATATGGGAAGCTTGAATGATATTAATGCCTAGACCCCACACCCAGAGATTCCCCTTTAAGCTGCTGAACAACCTCATAGTGATACTTGTGGGGAAAAAAAAAAAAACCCTCCCTATGTTTCCAGTATAGACCAAAGGTCAAGAATCACTGATTTAGCCACTGGATCCCAGAGTTGTGCAGAATACCAGAATCTAGTGGACAGCTTCTCAGAGATCTCTAGGCTTCACCCCAGAATGGCTGAGTCACAATCTCCGTAGGCAAGGGGCTGGGAATCTCTATTAAAACAGCAAAAACAACTGAAACAAACCGAAAAAACCTTGCCAACTATCACCTCTGCACATTCTGGTTTGGGGACTACTGATTTAATAGGTGATATTTGCTGGTGAGCTGGTAGACTGGCTCTTCAAGACAAAAACAACCAAACAAAACAACCAACCTTGAAGTGTAGTGCTTGACAGTTTCGTGGTGTAAATACTCCCCCCAAGGCTGAGTTTGAGCCACCAACGTGCCCTCACTGATGGCAGAGTTGGAAGCAAACACACACCATTGACTCTTGGAAGCCAGTGCCAGTGGCTCTCTGTATCAAACCGCTAGCGCTTGAAGGTTCATGCACCCGTCAACTCGTCAGGTGACCGTAGCAGCCACGGAACCTCCCTGTGCCTCAGTTTCCTCACTGTGAAACACGATGGTCCTATTACTCCCCTCCCAGGGCTGTTTCGAGAAGTAAATAATTATTGAGAAGTAAACTATTATTTACTCTGGGTGAACAACGTATATATAGTACATGTGTATCCTGTACTAATGTTTTCTGGAAAATTATTTATTAAAACATTTGCTATAATATTATTGTCTGAGCCACCAGGGATTTGCTGCAAAAATACTCTAAGGAACTTAATTTTAAAGTTGAGCTTTGTCCCCAAGGCATACTAATGGGTGAAATCAGGGTGAAAGAGCACATTTGACATGCCGATTGTATTTTTCTAATATTAAAATAATTTCTCGGTTTTCCAAAAAAAGATGTTTGTCTATGCACTAAAGGAAATCATATCCAGCAGATGATATAGTGTTTAAGAACATTAAGGCTCAGCTGTGCCTCTTATGAACCGTGGGATCCTCAGCAAGCCAACCTCTCGGGGCCACGGTTTCCTCATCTCGAAGGGGGATTGTTGTGAAGGTTAAATGTAAAGTGCTTCAAACAATGCCTCACACATGGAGGTTGTTTATAAGGCTTGGTTGCAGTTTTTGTTCCTATAAGATTGTATATTGTGGGTGGGAAGTATACCGCATTTGGGGACATACTGCATCAATTTCTCTGTTTCCCTAGGTGGGGAAAACTTGGCTAATTGATTTTTGTGCCTTTTCGTGTCGACGTAGAATCCATTTTGTCCACATCTTGACAATAAATCTGAGCCTGGCTCACAGGAAGTGGGTTGAGCCAAGTGACATTACCAATACTTGACTTTTTTTGACCTCTGCCCCAAATAATTTCAGTTGATAGAACCAATTGCCAAATCAATTTTTTCCAACATTTAGGTCTTGCCCACCTATTTAAGGATGCCCACCTGTTTAAATCTGTTTAAATCTCATTGGTGAGATCTCCCCTTTGCTTTGAGGTGTAACAGAAAACAGACTTCAGTTACCAGATCTTTGGGTTGGGGACTATAAACTCCCTTTCTATGACTGCTGAAGCCCAGGCTAGGCCAGGGTGGATGTCAACAATTCATCCCACCTCCTCCCTTGTGCAACAAAGCAGAAATATCTCCCCCCACCCCACCCTGCTCCTGCTGCAGAAGAGAGTATCCCATGTACGTGCCATGTCATCTGCAGAGTGAATCTGTGATGTGCGTTTTTATCTCTATTTTAAGGATGGAGAACCAGGCTCAAAAACTTGAGTAGTCTGCTCCCCGTGGACTGGAAGTTTCTACTCTGGGGCTTTTGCGAAAATAAATTACTTCTCTCCTAACTCCAGGTATGTGAACTTTTTCTCTTCTCCATTATAAGGACTATCTACGTGAAGGAGTCGGGGGTCCCCCGATGAGAAGTATTATATAAATTCAAAGCATAATTATTGATTGTACATTCTTTCATTAAACAAACAAAATATATGCTAATGCTAAACTCCCTCCAATTTTCCATTTTGCCATCCTTTGAGAAATAAGCCAATAAACCATTACACACTGAGCTTCCTGGGGAAATGAATTTAAATGTTAATATAAATCCTTTTAGAAAAAAACAAATTTTAACAAATAAGTATTTGAACAAGGAGGGTACTTAACCACGTTCAGAATGAGAAACGCTCAGTACAAGGCCCTTGGTGGCTGTTGAGATAAGCTCTTTAAATTTAATATTTTATAATAGACTCACACCTCTTTTGTTAGAAATGGAGAAATAGAATCATTTTCTTTTCCCCTTTATTGGAATATATTTAAATCTCTCCAATTTTATTTTGCTAATAGGCAGGCCCAAGTCGGTCTATAAATGTATCCTGATTTATCACAGGTAATCCCACACTCTAGCATTCATGTGTAATACTTAACCTCAATTTAAATGTAAATTTTGGGCAACTTTGAGTGCTTTATCTGTGAACTTGGAGAGCTCTCTTCATTAATGAGGTCTGGACTAATTATAAGCAGTTTTGTAGGGTTTCTTTAAAACAATTGCAGAATTGACCCCAAAATGAACAAATTCCGAATTTATTTGTTTTTAAAAAATGCTGGCATGCTTGTGCAAATTTCTAGCTCAACGCCCTACTCCCAAGGTGTGCACATAGGAGGGGAGGGGAGCCGGATGATAACAGAACGAAATATGCCAGAAAAACCAATGGAGATGGAAACGAAAGTGAATCAGGGTCACCCTCAAATACAATCTCTCTTTCCTGCTGAAAGAAACCATACCCTCTTCTCATCTCAAAACGATTTTACCAGGAAATATTCTTGCCTTTCTTCTGGTGATCCAAGTCAGGACTATACAATTCAGTGGCAACTAATGAAAAGAGCACCATCAAAATTCTCATGAAAGCCAACCCCTCCCCCCAAGAAAAACAGTTTTCAAATACTCACAGGCACATCCACGTATTTGGAAGCTGCCTTCACCTAAGGAGGAAAGGACAGAATGGAAGTGAGGCTGGTGTTTATGTTTAGCTGTTCACAGCTCGATGCTGTATCACCATCAGAGTTAAAACAATCTGCTGGCAGACAGAGCTGACCAGGAAACCCAAGAAAGGTACTAAAACAATAAAATCTGTTTGCTGTTTTTTTCTGCAAGCGATACCCACTGCTTTGGAGAGAAAAAGAGTGAGCGAGAGGGAGGGAGAGAAAAAGAGAAAGACAGCAAAGTTTTACTGACACACTGGACCTAGTGTGGGAGTTCTGCATTTTCCTCCCTCCCCTTAAAAAAAATTATTATCATTATTATTTTGATGTGGACCATTTTTAAAGTCCTCATCAAATTTTTTTCAATATTGCTTTTGTTTATGTTTGAATTTTTCAGCTGCAGGCCAAGTAGGATTTTAGCACCCTCCCCTCCCACTGCACCCCAGTATTGGAATCACCACGTTCACCCACACGTCTCCCAGGAAGATATCGAAGGTAGTTGTCCCTGTTGCTCTTTTCTCAAAGCCACTTCTTAAAATGTCAACTCTTAGGGTATATATAAAGTTCACCTTAAAAATGCATTCCAATCTACATTAGGTGCAGACAAATGTGGTCTGATTCCACTTACACGAGATACCTATAATAGTCAAATTCAGAGTCAGAAAGTACACTCAAAGATGCCAAGGGCTGGGGGTGGGGTGGGGTGGGAGACTGAGGACTTGGTGTTTAATGAGGAGAGTTTCAATTTAGGAAGGTGACAGTTTTAGGAGATGGATAATGATGACAGTTGTAGAACAATGTGAGTGTACTTAGTGTTACTGACGTGTACCATTAAATATGGTTAAAATAATAATAATAATGGTTATGTGACTTTTACCACAATTAAAAACGTAAACAACAACAACAAAGGAGAAATTAGTGAGCCAATGGGCGGAGTGGAAAGAGTACAGGATTTGGACTCAAAAGTTTCCCAGAAAGATGTTATGGGGAGGGAGGTGGGAGGGGGGTTCATGTTTGAGAATGCATGTAAGAATTAAAGATTTTAAAATTTAAATAAATAAATAAATAAATAAATAAAAGGAAAAAAAAATAAAAAATAATAATTAAAAAAAAATAATACAAAGAAAAAAAAAATAATAGTTGACCTTCAGATCATCACTCTGGAGTCCCTTCACCTAGGTTACTCAATTTCTAGAATAGGGTGATAGCACTGCGTACTTTGTAGGGTTGATAACCTACCTGATCAAGTGAAAAAAATGTATAAGAAAGTGTTTTGTAAACTTTAAAGGGTGGAATACACACTGATTAGTAAATTTTTGAAAGGACAATGCATTCTATCTCCTGAAATCACCACCAACACCCTAGATGATTCCCAGAGTATCCTGGTACAGATTCTCTGAGAACCCTAAATTTTTTTTTCTTTGCAGCTCTGACTGCAACTGCAATGCAGTCATTTCTCTGCAATGTCTGTCTCCCACACAATGTCATGTCTTGCCCATGGCTGTCTCCTGTGACTCATTTGGTATCTGGCTTAGAAAGGGCACTCAGGGAAAATCTGTAGAAGGAAGAAGCTAGTGACCAGTGCTGGCTTCAGGATGCTTAAGGGATAAGCAGACAAGATGGAGAAGTCACTGCAGGAGTCAGTCTGAAAGCCCAAAGGGTTGCATATAAAGCTGGGTGCTTGCAAAGCATGGTGGGTGAAGGAGTGAACCCACCCTGGGCTGTTAAGGGGAGTATGAGGAAAGCTTTCTAGATTTCACATAATTAACATTTTGCCAAATGATTCTCAACCAGAACTATTACCTCTTTATTCCTGTTCTAGAATTTAGTTTGAGCAAGAGGGTGACTCTCTTTTCACGTCTCCTCTATGTACATTAACATTTAACACTTCGATGATATTTTTCACTTTGCAAAACATTTTCATGTATTGTTTCTTTTTAAACCAACCTGCAAAAGGGGGGAGGGCTATTAATCCTATCTATTGACTATTGAGAACATTAAAACCCACTGAATTTAAAAATTTATTTGATCCTGACCTGGGCCAGAAGGCAGAGAAGCCCAACTAAGATGCAGGTCTCCTGAGCCCTAACTTTTCCTTTTGAACTCCCGATCTTCTCACCACCGGTAGAAAGTGTGTGGAAGGTAAGCTTCAGTGGTCAGGCAGGCAGTTGCTGACAAAATTCTTCTTCGCAGCTACAAATTGCCTCCTTCGCTCTGTTGAGTGAGTGCTTGGCAGTTGGTAAGAGTTTTGCTACAGCTGAAATGATCAGCCTTTCAACACGCCCACTCTTCCCACCAACATGCAGTTTGAACCCAGAAAAGGACACCAGTCAGAGCCTATTCCTTTCAAATCAGATTGGGAAGATAAGGTAAACTCTGT
This sequence comes from Ovis canadensis, assembly GCF_042477335.2. Classification (NCBI taxonomy): domain Eukaryota; kingdom Metazoa; phylum Chordata; class Mammalia; order Artiodactyla; family Bovidae; genus Ovis; species Ovis canadensis. The sequence goes on along the minus strand of NC_091263.1, from coordinate 53,597,934 downwards.
ATCTGGATGAAAATCATCCCCTCTGCTACATGCATCAGCACTCAGTTCACGGGTCGTTTTTAAAAATTTGAGAACTGCTGACTTGCACTTAACCTTATTAACCTTTCTCCCATCCCATAATAAAAAACAGCACAGAATAAGTTGTGGTCCTATTATTATTTAGAAAGATGTGCTGTATCATTTTTGGTTCTGGACACTGAACTTGAAGGAGGATGTTGAGGACCCAGGGCGGTCTGGAAGTGTCTTCTACAAGAAAAGTGAAGGAGAAGTCTCTGGAAAAGGAAGGGCTAATGGCAAAGGAAATGAAAACCTTCACGTAGTTCAGCAAGGACCTTCAGTATAGAGGGTTGAACTAGGTCATGGTAATTCTTGAGCATACAATCAGGAAGGATGAGGAACACAATGGGACTCTAAAGGAAGGTGAAAATAGCTATCTTGGTCCAGCCAGGCACTGGCTGTCTCTGACCGAGGACACTTTGCTGGAGGAGCTCAAGCATGAGGTATGCTTTTCCTCAAGCGAGAGATTACCTCTAAGACTGCTTCCTGTTTTCTGTTGCTCATCTTTTTAAGAGACAAAATGCTGGGACTTCCCTGGTGGTCTAGTGGTTAGGAATCCACATTGCAATGCAGGGACATGGGTTCGATCCCTGGTCCAGGAGGATCTCACATGTCATGGGGCAACTGAGCCCATGCACAACTACTGAGCCTGTGCTCTAGAGACCCGGAGGCACAACTGCTGAGCCCGTGTGCTGCAACTACTGAGGCCCAGGTGCCCTAGAGCCCGTGCTCTGCAACAAGGGAGGCCTCCGCAAGGAGAACCCTGTGCACTGCGACTGGAGAGTAGCCCCTGCTTGCTGCAACTGGAGAAGGCCTGTGTGCAGCCAAGACTCAGCACGGCCAAAAATGAAAAAATGAGTAAACTTTTTAAAAAGACTGAAAGCTATTATTAGCTCTGTTTCTTCGTTTGTTCGTTTTTCAGTACACATGTCGAGATGTAGCTGAGTGAGTAAGCTGACAGAACCAGGATCGAACTGTGGCCCCTAGAGAGCCCTTTCCTGCTTAACGTCAACCTTTATGTGCTACCTTTAGGTGCTTTTTTTAAAGTATCCACAGGACTCTGTCTTTGTCCAGCTATATGCTAAGTAGAGAGGAAGCACCAGATCCTCCCAACTCAATAGGGATTTCGAATCATTGTCAAGGGTCAGAAAAATCTGAGCGCACACCAGGTGACTTTGACCAAGTTAATTAACTTCTGAGCCTACTCTGCAAATGGGACAATTATAATGTTCCTCAAAGGAATAAGGAGGGGATTGGACGAGGTAATCCAGCTAAGGGTGAAGAACAGAGCTGCAGATGTGGTAAAAGCTACCACATGTACCTCTTCTTACTCCAATGTTGGATTACTGGTGTAGATCAAGTACCAGCTCCACATCCCAGTGGCCATGGAGACAGTTTCACTGCTCATGTCTAGTCCATGAGCAATTTCTCACCATAAAAAGGATGCTGGAATCTCCCCAGGTTTCCAGCAGGTATCTTAGCTGGTTCTCAGTCTGGCAAATGTCCTGTCAATTCCGTGAACACCATATGGACCATATGGACTCCTCTCTAGAACACCGAGGCAGTGTTCCCTTCTACTCCCTTCCTCAGGCTGCCAGAGCCAGGGCACGAGTGGGAGGGCAATTCCCCAAGTCAGGGTGCTCTGTACATGCAATCACATATCCCTAGCACTCTCTAGTACAAAGCTAAGTGCCCTATGGCACAGGAGAAAAGGCTGAGGGAGAGGGGTTTGCCCAGATACCATAGGGACCCAACTGCCCTCCAAGGGAGAGGCAAGAACTGTGACTTCAGCCAGACTTCATTTCCTGAGACTCCCTACTTTCCCACCACCCCCTTTGGTGGGACAAAGAATGCCTGCCTCCTCTCTAGCAGTATCCATAAATACCCCACCCTCACCCCTTGACCAGACAGAGCCAATTCTGGGTTCAAAAGAGGCACACAAACTAGGAGAAGTTGATGGAGACCAAGGGTGAAGGTGGTAAGGCCAGCTGATCATATTTTCACAGGTCTTCAGGGAAGAACAATTCTCAGGTCCTGGGCACTGCACTAGGGGACAGGGATGGAAGCCACTGATGCTTGACTCACAGCCCCTTCCTTGGATGGTGTCTAAATGCACAATCTCTCCAAACACCCAGAATGAGTCATGTCCCCTGCCACGACTCATAATTATAAGTAACATTTCTTGAGTGCTTCCTACTTGCCAGGTGCAGAGTTAGGAAGACTGCACTTGTTATATTTAATCCTCACAACAACCTTTGAAAAAGAGTCCTATTAACAGTCCCATTTTACAGCTGACGAAACTGAGGCTGAGAGAAAGGAAGCAATTTGGCTTAAAGTCACACAGGCAGTAAGTTACAGCTTTGAACTTCACATCCCCCAAGCTGTCTATAATCCAGTTTTTAAAAAAATCTATCAAACCGCTTTTATTAACCAGTCATATTTAAGTCTTGTTTCTCATTGTATGTAGACACAACCTAAAATGGCTTTTCCTCGAAAAATATTTGAGGGATTTGAATAATAATCTGTGCCGACTCAGGGCAGAAGGTCCAAAACGGTTTCTCTGGCTTTGAATGTCCCAGCTAATTACCTAGACCCTCCACCTGACTTAGCGTGTGTAGACAGGCTTAATGGTTACTCTATTGAGCTCCCCCATTATTTTTCAGGTGCCCAAAGGTAATCTTTTCATTGAACACTCACCATTCTGGGATTTTCACAATGCTGATGACTAAGGGATTTTCTTCTGCCCGGTCCTAATAAGGGGACCTGAGTTAATCATTGTGCGGCTCTGACAGGGAGCACGGCGGGGGCTTAAACCACTTCTCTTGCTTCATTAGGGGAAAAAGCAACCCAGGTGCAGACCACGAGGACCTCAGGGTTTGATACTATTAAATCAATGCACAGACAAAAAAAAAAGTGGATTAGGCCCTTTTTGCAAACAGAAATCTGGTGGGTAGGACGCAAAGATGGAAGAAAAAAGAAGTCAGAACAGATACCACTGCATTAGCGACTGCCTGAGCTCTCTTTCTCCCTGTGGTCCCTTAAAAACAAAAAAAGACAAAAACCAACCAAGCCAACGATTTATTCTCTGCATGAGCTGACTCCACCCGTTTCTGTTTGACTTCACAAGAGCTCTGAGCTGATTTCTCTGCCTTTGCCTAGAAAATGCTGACCACACTGCTCTTTCAAGGGCCCAGCAATATCTACTTCAATGCTTGGTTTGTGAAATATCTGCTGCAAGGATCATGGTGCTATTTTGCCTCTTTTTCCATTTCCCTAACCAAGAAGATCTTAGAAATCTTTTTTTTTTTTTTTTGAGAGTTGAGGCAGTTCAGTATCTCAGTATCATACTTTGTACCACTACTATCTATAAAGTGATTTTATCTTTATTAGTTGAATTTTATAATTTATCACTATCCTCATGTCTAGACTGTAGGCTCCATGAGGAATAAGAATTTCTTTCTTTTCTCACTATCTACAGTGCCTGGTATACAGTAGAGGCTAAATAAAAAATAATCAACAAAGACAGGGGACTCTACTCAACACTCTGTAATCACCTATATGGAAAAGAACCTGAAAAAGAGTAGATATGTGTGTATGTATAACTAAATCACTTTGTTGTATACCTGAAATGAACACAAAATTGTCAATCAACTATATTTCAATATAAAATAAAAAATTTAAAAAGTGTTGAAAGAATGACTTGCTGAACATGGTACTCTTTATTCTGTACCCAGGATAGAAGCTTCCAGTGCTCCCTGGAATAACATAATAACTGGTACACAGTAAGAGCTTAAGAAATATTAGCTAATATTGTTACTAGTGTCTAACTCACATGTAGTTAGCTGGGAGCGACTGTACCAAGTGAGTTCTTAGTTGTAGTTTACAGACTAGCAAAAAGGATGGCAAACTCTTGCCTGTGGGTCTAATCTAGTCTGTTGCCTGTTTTTGTGTAGTTCACAAGCTAAGAATGGTTTTCACATTTTTAAATGAAAGAAGATCAAAAGAAGAATCTTATTTCCTGACATGAGACAATGACAAGAAATTGACATTTCAGTGTTCATCGATAAAGTTTTACTGGAACACAGTCATACCCGTTCATTTACATCTTGTTGATAGCTGCTTTCATGCTACAAGGCAGAGCATGCGTTACTGTGACAGAAAATACGCAACTTATAAAGTCAAAAATATTCACTATCTGGCTCTCTCCAGAAGAAATTTTCTGACCTCTGGACTAGAACTTGCTTAAGTGGAAGCCACTGGGATGAGGGTGGGAAAAAATCATGAAATGCACATTTCTCATCTCAGCATGACCATTAACTATTTGACTGTCTATTTGTCCAGCCTGGTGGCCTCCTATCCTTATCTATGATAATAGGGAACAGAGCTCAGGGTCTTCTCTGAATTTCTTACAGAAATGCAACTCTTAGATGGTGTATGAGGCAGCTGCTACGAAGGATGTGAAGCAGGGAACACTTCCCACACCTTGAGAAGTTCATAAATACTCTAGCAGGAAAACAAAAGGTTAATAATATTTTAATATTAACAAGAGCTCTGGAAATGAGCCTCTAGGAAAAACTACATTAACAGGGAAAGGGAAAAAACAACAGAGATAAATAAAGACCCTTTGCACAGGTACCAGATAATGCAGCAGTGCCCAGCAGGCAGAACCGGCAGGGAGACGGCAAGATTACAACAGGCAGTGTTTGCTGCCTAGCCACTCTGTGCCAGGCTCTGTTCTCGGTGCTTTTTATGAACCAGCTCATTAACATCCCCGGTACCTTTGAGATACGTCATCTGTAGCTCTCTGGGCTGCCATGAGATTTAACTAAGATGATACACACACGGGGCGTAATAAAGGACACAGCAAGTGCTCAGTACTTGCTACTGTTACTACTGTTGGAACTGCAGGCTAAACGAGCAGCCTTTCTATTCCATTAGTAAGATAAGCTAATTTGCCTTGCATCCCTACATGTGCCCCTCTGTGTCCTCAGTCTCTAGTTCTTGTGCTCTCTTTTGTTGTGTGGCAAAGATGGAATGGGCTATACACGCACATAAGCCCCCATGATAAGCACTGCTTAGGCCATTAACATGGGAGAAACATGAGTTCATCATTAATCAGCAGATTGGAACCATGTGAAAAAGGACGTGGGCATTTCTAACAGGGCGTAGAGGCAGTGTGGAGAAGCAGCTGAGAGCACAGACTCTGGGGTTAGATGACATGGGGCCAAATTCTAGATCTACCATTTATTAGACAATTTACTTCACTTTTCTATGCCTCACTTTCCTCATCTATAAAATGGGGATAATAGAACTTTTCATGGAGTAGATGGGTTATTAAGTGATTTTTCAGAATAGCTCCTGGTTCACAGTAAGAACTATGTGCCAGCTCTTAATATCATTTCTGTTGGAAAATCAGGTTGTTCTAGGTTGTCAAACCTTTATATTGACCTTGGTCTGGCCCTGCACTATCAGACAGGTACAAGTGGCTATTTAAATTTAGATAACTGAAAAAAGAAATGCAACTAAAAATCCGACTTTTTAGTTGAACTAGCCACATTTCCAGTACAGGTGGCTATTGTATCAGACAGTTGAGATATAGAATAGCTCCGTCATTGAGTAAAGTTCTATCAGACACTTCTGGTCTAGATTCAAGAGACATTCATACATATAGGTTATTACATTTTTTAGTGATAAGAATGAAGAAGTGTATCATTCAATTCTCATATCAGAACACGAGATCAGTTAGAAGAAGCAGCAAGGTGAAGAAGAAGCGATGGTTTGTCAAGAGCCTCATCCTGTGGATGAAACAAGAACTTAAGGTGGATGGGAATTATGTAAAGTGATAAAGATTCCAAGGGAGTGCTGGTAATATAGATGCACTTGTAATAGAAGGGAGCTGGGAGGAGAAACAGAGAGGGTAAAGGGAGTAATGCTCTACCTACTATAGCAGGGGAAAAAAATCATCTCTATGATCGATAAACCAGAAAGAGCAATTTAAGAACAGCACTTAGAGCTAGGAAGAGAAAAGCCAGCTTGTTTAAAAGGGTCCCTTGAGGAATAAGGGACTGAGAACTGTTGCTTTTAAAAAATTATTATGGTGTTTCTGTTCTATTTCACATTTCAAATATGTATATTTCTTTCATAAGAAATTATTGCAAAAAGAACAAAACCAGCGATAGAATTTTCAGCATTCTAGCATTTGCAGGAAGACTGTATCTTCTCCAGGGTAACTTCTTCAAGGTTTTTGCTTGATTGAAATCATGTTTCTGAGCAACAAAACCTAGCAAAACCCCCCCTCAATACATAATCTGGATGCTCTAAGTGCATCTTGGGAAGAGGAATTGCAAGTGCCAACCGAGGGACTGACGGCTTGGGGGAGACAGAATGTGCCAGTGGGTGGATGTACTGGGACTGTGTGTGCGGGTGAGCAGTTGAGCAAACCTCGGTGGCTCTTGCTTGGGGCCAAGTGACAATTACAGTGAAAGCCCCTTCCAACACTTTCTGAGCACTGGAGCAAAACACAGCCCTGAAGTGGATCTGGAATTGCAGATAGCATGACGGGTTCCCAGAGCTCTGCCACCAGAGGGGCTGAAGTGTTTTCAATGCTTGCTGCAGATCAAGGTTGTTTCTGGCCAACTGGGAAGCGCTGTGCCCGTGTCAGCACCGAACTCATGCCGCACAGACGCACATTCAGTGTGAGGCCGTTTTCCTCTGCTTTCCTTTTTAGGAGGGCAGGATTTTAGAAGCGCTGTTTTTACCAGATGTGGGAACTGTGACCTCAAAAATTGTTTATGGGTAGGTCATCAGAAGGCTGCTGCTCAGCAAGATAATCACTGGCTTTCAAAATGTGATTCACATTTGAAAGACAAGAGTCAAGCATCAAAATGTTTTCAAATAAAATTTCTCTAAATTGCCTGTAAGTGGAACTTAAAACAGTTTTTTTCAGATGAGAGAGAGAGAGAATTGGATTCTAAATTCAGACTCTCACTATTGTTTTTTCAATGACTGGCTCTATGAATTTTGGGAAAGCAATTGTCTTTACACAGACAACACAGAAAGAACACTTGATATAGAGTGAAAGGGAAAGTGTTAGTCACTCAGTTGTGCCCGACTCTTTGCAACCCCATGGACTGCAGCCCACCAGGCTCCTTTGTCTATGGGATTTTCCAGGCAAGGATTCTGGAGTGGTTTGCCATTTCCTTCTCCAGGGGATCTTCCCCACTCAGAGATCAAACCTAGGTCTGCACTGCAGGCAGGTTCTTTACCGACTGAGCTACCGGGGAAGTCACTTGATATGAAGTTGTACATAAAAATACGGATGCCTAGTTTACAGTATCTAGCCAATTCTTTTCATAACATGTCTTCTCATTTTACAAGTGAAGGAACTATCACTCAGAGAGGTTAAGCTGCTTTCCCCAGGGAACACAGCTAACATAAGGCAAACCTGGGATCTGAACAAAAATGGATCTGACTTCAAAGGATTCATTACTGCATTATGCTGCCCCCTAGCCTGCCACACCTTTGTTCACAAAACAATTTACCAAAGTTTGAGGATAAAATCCAGATCATGGCTTACAGATCTACTTTGAAAAGCAAAGAGGGTCTGCACTCAGTTGCTTCATTTGTGTCCGACTCTTTGAGACCCTACGGACTGTAACCCTCCAGGCTCCTTTGTCCATGGGATTCTCCAGGCAAGAATACTGGAGTTGGTTGCCATGCCCTCCTCCAGGGATCTTCTTGACTCAGGGATCAAACCCACGCCTCTTATGTCTCCTGCATTGACAGGCGTGTTCTTTACTACCAGCACCACCTGAGAAGTCCAAGGAGGTAATATTATGATGATATTCACCTATCATCACAACAAGACTTCATATGTAACAACTGATGGAACCATCATGTATATTCTGAAATAACCTCTGAGGACCACTGGAGAGCTTCAGAGGGACTGAGGGAAGGTAGGAGAGAGCCCAGGCTTCCCTGGAAAGCCTCCTTAGGCAAGAACACGAGTTGCACGGCTGCTGGTTGATTGCACGGCTTCTGTGCATGTTCATAAATATTGATCGTGATTAAACTATTATCATAGTAATGAGGGTAATAATACCTCCTCCAGCCCATCCCACCACACTACTCTAAGTCCCCACCTTTCATCAAACAAAGAGCTGCTGGCACTGTTGGGGAGTTGGGCAAGAGGCAGGGAAATGATCTCTATTAAGCAAAAGCATTCTGTTCCATGCGCTGATTAGGCTCCGCAGCCTCATTAACGAGGAGAATTGTTCGCGTCTCCTGTTGCTCAGGGTACTGTGCTCCGAGACTGGGTCCAGGAAGTGTATGTTCTCATCTCTCTTCCCCCCTGGGGCTTCCGAACAGATGCCCGATGGAAGGAGACCTGTTTTTCTTTCCACTCTCCCTCATTTCTGTCCCAACCATTACTTCCCAGGGAGGATTTCTGCAAGGCTCAAGGGATCCTCCAAAACCACTCTTTCTTCTCATGCTGCTGAGACTCAACAATGGTCATAAGCTTATTATTTCCCTGGCACGAGGCTAAGCGATTTATTGGTAATTAACCCTCACACTGGGAGGGGTGATGGTTATTACCCTTAAGAGATGAGGAAATTGAGGCTCAGAGACGTTTAGTGACTTTTAAAGGACCCCAAGTTGGCAGTGTCATGGAGCAGGTGTGTGAACGTGGGTCCACTGGACTCCAGGGTCTGTGCCCTCTCAAGGCTACTGAGCTGCTCTTCCATGTACTTATTGACATGACATCCTCTCACTTTAGGGGAAACGTGGAAATGCAGAATGGAGAGCTTTAATTCTGGAAACTCTCCATGAAGGAATAAAGGCTTGTTTTGATTTGATTATATTGGGACTTCCCTGGTGGTCCAGGGGTGAAAAGTCTGCCTTTCAATGCAGGAGACGCAGGTTTGACCCCTGGTTGGGGAACTAAGATTCCACCTGCCCCAGGACAACTAAGCCCATGTGCCGCTCCCACTGAGCCCACCTGCCCTAGTGCCTGCAACAACAGAACCCACTGCAGGGAGCTCGCACACAGCAACTGCAGAGACTGCTTGCCACAGTGAAGACCCAGCACAGCCAGAAAATAAAGAAACAACAATAGTAGGGGGCCCTTGCCCACTTCTGCCATTTTCGGGCTTTATCTTGTAAACATCTCTCAACACCAAGAAGCCCAACTGAATGTAAGCTGGAAGAGGCCAGGGGCCATGTCGTACTCGTGTCCTTGCTTCCACATGGTCCTGGTGCTGAGCCAAGGTAGCCTGTACTGAACAGTAATGTTTCTACACGAGGGCACCACTTGTCACCCCTGCTGCCTTCCCCTATCCCTGCAGCTGCCTCACCTTGAACTCAAGGGTATACAGTGCTTCTACTGCTGCTGCCAGAGATAACCTCTTATAGCCAGGCTAGGTCTGCTACAGAGTGAAGCTTTTTTTCTCCCCCGCATTTTTTTTCTTTACTGCATCTCAGGTAAAGATCAGGGAAAACAAACACATTGATAAGACGGGAGGTCTGGGTTCTATGTCAAAATGACTTGCTCAAGTCATTCTCCTTCTCTGGTCTCAGTGTAAACAACTGCAAAAAGGGGGGGCTAGAATGTATCACAACTTCCCAAACTTTTGGCATCAATACCATCTTCCTGATTTGAGCTATTGCCCATGGGCCCTCTGTATGTATTGTATTTACTTATTTACTTAATATTGTCCTTTAAATTGGCTCACTTTTTAAATACTTAATTCTAAAAAGAAACCTGGTATCACTGCCGTAAATGGAAACACAGGATCACTCTCAAGAAGAGAAGGTAAGCGTAAAAATAAATACAACATACATATGATGAAGTGATTACTTTCTAGGTAGACAGGGTTGCCTGCTAAGGGTGCTGTGTCTGAGGCTGCTCATTCTCTCTGTCTCTCTTTTTGTTGGGCATGAAGATCTGAAAATTTGGAGAAGTCTGAGAGGCAAACACTCAAAGGAAACTTTCTCCCTGATAGAAGGATATGGAGGGAAATACAATTAAAAAAGAAATAACTTCCTCACAACTTGACTGGTGTTATTTAATACTGAGTTTTTGCCACATCTGACACCTTCTCACATAACATGTAGCCTGTCCGCTACATTTGGTAAATACTCAGTGATACACGAGGAAAGGCTGTCAAAGAGAAGGAGGAGGAGGAGGAAGAAGAGGAAGAAAGGGAAGAAGCAGCAGAAGCAGCAGCCTTGGTTGGTAGAATCTGCTAATTTCTGTGGTATATGCACTTTTACTAGGTCAATGTCAAGCTTCCAACAAGACATCACTAAAAGTGAACATGAAAAGGACTGCAAAGAATTTGCTCTTAACAGCAGGTAGAAACTGAGCACATCACTGGAAACAATGGACCAGAAAATCTCAGGTCCTTGCTTTGTATGGACTCTAGATTGTACCTTTCAGTTAACAAGAATCAAGTCTTTTTAAAAAAGTCTTCCCTAGTCTACAACTCTAGCTCAATAATTCGCATAGAGCCATCATTTAAAACATGGTGGCTGATTAAGTAACTGACTGTAATACTCAGGACTCAGTGATATAACCACAGTAACAACCACAAACATACCAGTATTAAAAAAAGCATTGAATGCTTGAGTGAAGTCGTTCAGTCCTGTCCAACTCTTTGTGACCCTGAATGTTTATCCCATTGCAGATATATAGCATTTTCTCATTTATTTCTAAAAATACCACATAATCTAGGTATTATTATTCCTATTGTATGGGTCAGTAAATTAAGATAAGGAGTTAATTTGTTCAAGATTATAATATGGTAAGGGGCAGAACTTGACAAGTAAGTATGGCTTGCTGTATGTTGAAATAAACTTGGCTCAATTTAACATTTTCTTGGAGAATGGAAGATTCAACTCTGGTAACAGAACTATTTTGATTAATAGAGAGGTATTCTAGAGATCATGTATGAATGAAAAGTTCCTGAAGAATTAAAGTGAGAAATGCTAAAAGTATACTAAAGTTAATGGAAAATATCTTTGAGGAATCCAATTTCTGGATATGGAAATGTGCTGAAATGGAAGTTATAAGAACTTATAAGAGAGTTTTGGTTGCTTCTGTTACAGAATAGTTTGGGTTGCTTAGGAGAAAAGATGCTATGCTAAGGACTGAACCAGTGAGAAAACTGCTGGTTAAAAGCATTAGGGTCATTTCAACCTTCCCACAGGTTTAAGATGAAGGAAGGTTGTTGTTGCTTATTTGCTCAGTCAGTCAGTTCAGTTGCTCAGTCGTGTCCAACTCCTTGCAACCCCATAGACGGCAGCATGCCAGGCTTCCCTGTCCATCACCAACTCCCGGAGCCTACTCAAACTCATGTCCATTGAGTCAGTGATGCCATCCAACCATCTCATCTTCTGTTGTTCCCTTCTCCTCTCGCCTTCAATCTTTCCCAGCATCAGGGTCTTTTCGTTGAGTCAGTTCTTCGTATCAGGTGGCCAAAGTATTGGAGTTTCAGCTTCAGCATCAGTCCTTCCAATGAATATTCGGGACTGATTTCCTTTAGGATGGCCTGGTTGGATCTCCTTGCAGTCCATAGGACTCTCAAGAGTCTTCTCCAACACCACAGTTCAAAAGCATCAATTCTTTGGTGCTCAGCTTTCTTTATAGTCCGACTCTCACATCCATACATGATCACTGGAAAAACCATAGCTTTGACTAGATGGATCTTTGTTGGCAAAGTAATGTCTCTGCTTTCTAATATGCTGTCCAGGTTGGTCATAACTTTTCTTCCAAGGAGCAAGCATCCTTTAATTTCATGGCTGCAGTCACCATCTGCAGCGATTTTAGGGCCCCCCAAAATAAAGTCTCTCACTGTTTCCATTATTTCCCCATCTATTTGCCATGAAGTGATGGGACTGGATGCTGTGATCTTAGTTTTCTGAATGTTGAGTTTTAAGTCAACTTTTTCACGCTCCTCTTTCACTTTCATCAAGAGGCTCTTTAGTTCTTTACTTGCTAAGTTGTGCCTAATTCTTTGTGACCTCATGGACTGCAGCACATGGGGCTTCCTTGTCCATCACTATCTCCCAGAGTTTGCTCAAACTCATGTTCACTGCATTGGTGATGCCATCCAACCATCTCATCCTGTCACCCTCTTTTCCTCCTGCCCTTAGTCTTTCCCAGCATCAGGGTCTTTTCCAATGAGTGGGCTCTTCACATCAGGTGGTCAAAGTATTAGAGCTTCAGCAGCAGTCCTTCCAATGAATATTCAAGGTTGAAGGAAGGTTAAGAATGGCTATTTATGGGACCCCCCCCACATAACATGCCAGGTATCATACAAGGCCAATGTACACTTTGTACCTAACTGTTCCCTCGAGTCTCTGAGGTAGGCATTAGCATCACCACTTTACAGATGAAGAAAGTGAGACTCCAAAATGTTCAGTGACTTTCTCACATTTCTGTAAGTCTGGGCTCCACAATCACGTCTCTTCTTCTACCTTTCTGGGGATAAGCTTCCCATTGCATGTGACTCAGAGGTCTGGTCAAAATCTCTATCTTTTAATTTCAGAACGATTATTTTCTGTTTGAAGCCATGCACAAGTTTGTTAGCCATTTCTTTCATAGCTGACCTATTACCCTGTAGTTCAGCACCTCATGTTCTAAAGAAAATATTGGGTCTGTGTCATGTTCACCCTGAATACCTTAGCTGTTTACTAAAGAATATTAAGGGAAATGATTAACTTTGGATGCTTACTTTATTTCTTCCGAAGGGCTGCCTTGGACAGCAGATATGTTAATTGTCATGTGCGTTTTAACAAGGCATGAACTGGAATGAGGATGATGTCCTACTAGGTGATAAAATTATCTGTCACAGACCCCAAAGTGGATGTCAAGCTCTGAAACACTGGGGAGCAGCTGATGAAAGAAGTCATAGAAGACACAGCAGATCAGTATTTTACAGTTCTTGAGCATTTCAGGGCAAGCTGTTTTTGTTTGGTCCATGTGAACAAAACACATTAGACAACCTAAGTCTTGCCTTATACTAGTGGCTCAAAGCTTCAAAACGAGAAGACTGCAAACCCAACACTAGCTTGTAGAAGGCAGCTGGGCTCTCTATGGCCTCTCTTAACTTTTCCGAATGAATCAACTTCCATTATGTCTCTATGCAAACCCTTAAATCCCATAACCACAGGCTCAGGACTAGATCCTTAACTCCATTCAACTCCATCCCTGTCATTTTCCCCCTTTGGCTCTGGCCCTACCCTGAGTCACAATGAACTTCCAGTTTCCAGAGTGAAATAGACCTTCGGGGCTTCTCTGGTGGCTCAGATGGTAAAGCGTCATCCAGAAATGTGGGAAACCCGGGTTCGATCCAGGGTTGGGAAGACACCCTGGAGAAGGAAATGGCAACCCACTCCAGTCTTCTTGCTTGGAAGATTCCATGAATGGAAGAGCCTGGTAGGCTATAGCCCATGGGGTCACAAAGAGTCAGACACAACTGAGCGACTTCACTTTCACTTTTTACTTTTTTCTTCCCCAAGTCTTTGTACTTTGGACATTCTTTGTTTTATTCTTTACCAGGTGAGATTTTACTTATCTATTAGACCTCTGCTCAAACACCTTTCCTCTATGGCCTCCCAGGTGAGGCTGGGTCCCTTTGCGCTATGGTCCAATTGCATCAGCTACGCTGAATAATCGCTACGCTTGTAAATTACTTGTTGAGAATGTCTCTCTCATAGGAATATACAATAAGAGATAATGTTCCTCTCATTCATTGCTAAGCTCCCAGTGCCTAGCACATAGTAGGTGCTTCATAAACATGTGTTGAATGGAGCAGCATAAAACTAAAGACTGTTCAGAAAGCATAAAGGAAGTGGGGAGATGCTGTGTGTCTACTCCTTTGGTTTTACTGCAAAACTAATTGGCTGGTGGGTAAATTATAAGGGAAACAACACCACCACTCGGCCTCAGGCACCTGAGGGACGACCTGGAGCGCTCCAGGGGCACCACCGAGGGTCACAATAGATGACTCTTTCCCTTAAGAATGATCACATACAGTCGATGGTTCTGGGAAGAGTCACTAATTACCTTCATCTACGGGTTTCTTAGCTTCTATGGGGAATAACATTCTGGTGATAATTAAGCAGTAGATCTAAGGTGGAGTTTTATCAGCTGTGTAAGACTCAGCTGGGCACATTACTCAACTTATCTCATCTGTTAAATGGGGTAATCATCATATTATTACATAGGGTGACTGTGAGGACTGGATGAGAAAATGCATGTCATTTACTTAGCACTGTGCCTGGCACACGTCATGTTCAAAGCATGGAAGCATTTACTACCATGGCCGGTGCTTCTGTCCAAGGCAGGCACCTCTACTCTGAAGTGCAGAAGCCAAATGACTTGAATCACATGAACCTAGCATCTGATAATTTGATAAGGTTACCCTCTGAGGAAGAACCAAGACCTCTCTGTCGATACCGCCATCACCAGCCCACACTGTAAAAAGCCATTTCTCCCTTGCTGGTGTTCCCTGAAGCCAAAGGAAAAATGGAACGCCATCAGAGGTAACACTGATAAGTCAGGACCAACCTCAGCCCACGCTACACTTTGAACTGCTTCCTGATCAAACTGTTCTGTGGACAGAAGTGAATACCCTTGATCCAGTTCTGGCCTTTGACCGAGCTGGCAGTCGTGCTCTCTGGCCTGCCCTCAGGGGCTCTGCACTGAAGCAGTCCAAGCTGCTGCTTCATCTGCAGGAACATCAGCCCTGGCCTCAGCCTCTAGCAGGAAGAGAAGCATGTCCACCGCATTTCATAACTAAGCGGCAAAGCAATTAAAATGCTGACAAAAGGGGAAAACGCTGAATGAGGGTAATTTGAGACCTAGGAGACTGGTCAGACAGTGGAGCTGGGGCCCCTCAACAGCTCTTTATCCTCCCTAACCTGAGCAGTTTCCATGCTATGCTGTGACCATCTCGAATGGATGTGGGTGATGCGGGGGAATCTTAGGTAAATTTTAGGGGGCTTCAGGGAATCTGATGTAATCATTCTGTCTGCTGGCAGCGGGTGCCTCTTACATCCTCCCTTTTCCTTGGAGGCTCCAGAGAGTACACGGAGAGAGAAGGCTGGCCAAGCTGCAGGGCTTAACCTCCTGAAGCCTCAGTTTCATCATTTGCAGGAGAGCCTTGCTGCAGCAGGATTGTTCAGAGGATTCGACAAGAAAAAATATATTTAAAGCACTTAGCCCTGTGCCAGGCACTTAGCAAGTGCTTAAAGGATAGGAGCTGAAGCTCTTGTAGCTATTTTGGACTTTCAAATTCATCTACCATAGCCATCATCAGATTACACTGAGAGGAATTCAAAGCCAAGGGGTGGTCCTGTGTCCCAGGTCACACAGTTTGCTGGTGAGGGGCAGAGCTGGGGTCCCGCCCCCAGTCTCCCCACCCTATGATGTCTTTCTTCACTAAATCCCTTACTCTCAGGACTCATCTGGCTTAGCTGAGTTCTCCATAAATCACACTTCTCAAGCTTCCCACCATTGTCCCCTGCAACTGAATCTACCCTCTACTCAATCCCTAAACCCTTCTGATGCTCCTTTCAAAGTACCCTGTGAAAATGTCTTCTCTGCTTTCCTGCCATGAGGCCATGGCAGCTGTTGTTCTGTCCAGAAGCATCTCCTCTCCTTTTTACCCATGTCTGGTCCCTTTAAGTCTGGTTCCTCCATCTCCTCCTCGGAGGGACTGTCCAGGACCATCACAGCTGAAGGAACACCGCCCCCCACCCCCCCACCTTCTCTCTGTCTCCAGTTTGTGGTCTGTACAGCAGTGGCCCCAGCCCCAATAACTTTCTTTTCTTTTTCTTTGTCTCCCATCCTCAGTGTAAGCTCCCAAAGGACAGAGAACATGCCACCCGCACTCACTGCTGGGTCTCTGGCACTGACATGATCCGCAACACACAGGTTTGGGGTAAACACACACCAGGTGAATGAATGCATGAGCCAACAGATGGATTCTAGAAACAACAATTTGGTAACACCTGGAGAGGACCAAGGCAAAGATTCTAACTTGCTGGGAGGACAACCTGGACACCTGTTTGGCCCCCTTCTTGGCCTCCTAAAAGAACAGCGCCTAGCTACCCACAAAGACAGGGAGTCTTCCAGGCAGGCAACCCACACAAAAGCACATCTTGCAGTCGGGGGAAATGGGAGGATGGTTGCTAATTGCGACTTCCAACTGGGCTGATCTTTCAAAAGTTCGAAAGGCGCCTGCCTCCCTAAATCCCGGGCTGCTACCGCTGCTGGGGCTGGAGGAGAGGAGGGGTGTGCCTGGGCGCCTCTCAGGCTGGCACGGAGAAGACACATCTCCTCCTCCCTCCTCCCCCCAGCTCCTCTCCAAGAGAGGAAGCAATGCAGATGGAGACGAGAAATAAATATTCCTGCCTGCTCTGTGCCACTGCAGACGTTTTCCAAAATGTCTGGCTTGGACCATGAAATCAAGCCCACCCAGGAAAGGAGGCGCTCAGCGGGAGAAAGAGGGGGAAAAGGGTGGCATATTTGTCGGTACTTGTCAGCTTTCTGGGGGGCAGAGCACACGGCTCAGACTTGGCAGCCCCCCCGAGGCGGGGACGCGGTGAGTGCACAGTAATGCTTAAGGAACAGAATCGGAAATGGGAGCGAGTGAAGGAAGCCCTGCCAGGCTGTCGGCAGCATCCCTAAGCCTTTGTCCGCGGTCGCAGGACTCCTGGCTGGTCCCCCTGTCCTTGGTGTCAAGGCCTGGTCCACAGTACCTGCTGCCTCCACGCAGCCCTCCGACCTCCACCCCGCTCTGGGATGGTTAACACCACGGCGCCGCAGGCAGTCTTCAAAGGCTCTATGAGATTCGGGCAGGAGCCCAGGATCCACGTGTGGAGACATTCCTGCCACCTCTCTGCATAGCTCGCCTCCTCCAGCGCTGGAGCACCGGCAGGGATGAGAACACAGGCTGCAAATGATAAGTGGGTGCTTCTGGCCTTGGGGGAGCCGAGAGTGTGGGAGGAGTGTCATTAAGGAGGGGAAGTAATGGGCCCACCAACAGCCCTGCAGTGTCCCGCAGTGACAGGAGCTTCACGAGGCGGGCTGCGCAGCTGCAAATGTCTCCCAAAGGGGAGATCGAGAGGCTGAGAATTCCAGCATGAACATTCTGGCATGTGCTGGGTCTTCTTTGCTTCTACCCCTGCTGTGAGAATCCCCCTGGCCCCATGTTCCTGTCACCTCCAGACCACCTTTCACCAGGTCCCCTGGTAAGCAAGGAATGTTCCCCTGGCATTAGGGTGGGGTCCTTAGAGGACTGAATTCTGCTCCAGGAAGAGCAGAGGGGCTTTTATGGTTTGCACTGGTTCAAATCCAGTGCAGCGAAAACAGTTGCTCAAAATGAAGACTCAAAGAAAGTGGTTCTCTTTTGTGGGTGTCAGGATAGCGTTTTCCAAAAATGCTGCCTTTAGTTCTGCCTCTTTTCACCATTTCCATGACTTCACTGAGGAATGAGAGCTTATCTAATATTTCCCACTCGTGTGCCCTGAATCCTTCTTTATGATTCTTTCCTGCTCACATGCCCATCTGCCTTCTAGTGTCAGGCAATTGCCAGCTGAATGCCACTCTCTCTAGGAAGCTGTCTGGTGGTGGGGAGAAGCTGGCAGAAGACCTAAGTTCCTGTCCTCATTCTTCCAGCTGCTGAGTGACCTTAGACAGATTATTCCCTGTCTCTGGGCCTTGGTTTTTCGGTTCATCAAAGAAATGGGTTGGACAGTGTTCCTTTCGGCTTTGACATATCATGCGTCGTCCTACTGAGTGAATCAGACTGCTGTTCTCTGTCATCATCCTTTTCCCATCCCAACTTTGCGAACAGATTCCAGAGACCAAGGCCATCACACTTTAAGGACTAAGTTCAATCCTTACACTTGGGAAAGTCAGAGCTGCATATCAAAATAAGCTGGGCACATAGATAAAGTATATACATACAATCTAAAAATTGCTTTAAATGTTTTATGTCTACATTTCCCTTAATTCCCAGGAAATCTAATGTATGTATTAGGGAAAGACCAAAGCAGGATATATTTGCAAAGAACTTGTAACTATGTATTAAGTTTGTAATGCATAATCACCTTCTTAGTTATCTTTTACTAATCAAGGCTGCCATTTACTGAAACCTACTATGTGTTATGACTATGCCAAGTCTTTCACTCACATTATTATCATCATGACAGCTCATTACAGAAGAAAGTACTTACTCTCCACTTGCCTACAACATTGGTAGTTGATGTGAATTAACACAGAGAAACACAAAGCGAAAACAAAAGGATGCAATTGCATGCCTCCTACAAACCAGAAGCAAACTCAGGCTCAGAGAGGATGAGACAGCTACTCTAGATCACACAGCTGGTTAATACAGGTAATGGGATTTGAACCCAGGTCTGCTGGATTCCACAGATGATGATATGCTCCTCCTCTGGCCCGTGCTGGGCTCTGCCTTGGCATTCGATGCCTGTCTAGGAGATTCTTCATCTCCTAGAAGAGAGGTTTTGAAGGACCCATAAATAGCAGGTCCTAAACTGACTGCCTTTCTTATGGTGTTGTGAGAGGAAAACAGCTGGTCTACCAGCCAGCAAAAACCTTGCTGTGAGAAATGGCAAGAAAGCACGCAGCAGCGGTGGCCACCTCGCACAGAAGGAAGGGTGAACTGGTAGCCCATCTAAGCCACCATCTCCATGGATCACTTACCTACAGAGAATGAGTCTGGCTTCTGCCAATGACCTATCACACTTCTGTGTCCATGCGGCATGTTGGCACAGAATTAGAGCTTTTCCGAATGTGCACAGATTGGATCATGCGCAGCAGAAGTTGTAAACTCCAGTGTCCCCAAGCCCAGGCCAGTACAGGAATGAGCAAAATGGCAAGCAAAGGGGCTACAGGGAACTGGTTAACACCTCTCTGATCTGTGGGGCCTACAGACTGAGCTCCAGCAGACTGCTGCAATGCACACATGCAGACCAAAGACTGCCGACTGCCTGCCGTATGAAGAAACCTCCGAATACTGACATCTCTGAGTTCTCTTGATTCTTAAACGTGGGCAGCTAATTCAGTAAAGAAAAGTGTACCGGATATAGTGAGGACCAAACAAAACCTACTTAGGAGCTCTATCTGACTTTTAGATCTCTGCTTGGTAATCTCCAAAATTAATTCTCCTCATTTGCAGGAAAAGGAGCCCAGAAATACCTGAGCTAGCTAAGGTGAGCACAGACTGGCAACCCTCTTTGGATACATACATGTATTAATAGAGACATATATGTCTCTGTGTACATGCATATACATACATACATATTATATATTCAAAATTAAATAGAAATGATTTGGATTACTTGTTGTAATGAACTGTTTTGCTTATTTTCCTGTGTTATTATTATACATTAGCAGTTGACCACAATGAACATATGTATACAAACCTAAACCAAAATGACATAAAAAGCACCTCGCTCCTAAACCCAACCCAAACTAGAACATACATCAGGAAAGAAAGAAGCTCTTTACTTACGGTAAATGACAAAAAAGAAGAAAACAAAGTCCCCTCATCATATCTGGACAATTTTGCAAGCACTCCTTCCAGGATTGTAACGAACTAGCAAAATAGCAAAAAGGGAAAAGAATCATTATTTCAAACTATAATTGCTCATAATAAAGAGCAACATTTCCCAACCTCCCAGGGACCAGCAATGAGCTCTTGCTCATTTTTAAGTTCTATTATTTGGTTCCTGTCTTTGGGGAAAGGAAGAGACTGCCTTTACATAGAAATATTTGACTTATTCGGCTTTCTCTTCATTATTATGTGATTGCAAATATAGAGTGTTACAGAAGTGCAAAGTGACAAAATATTATTGAGTTGCATATAGCATGCGATAATATTAAATGCACTTTTCAAAATCCAAAACTGCGCAAAGCAGTTTTTACGTTACATATTAGCACTACATTTAATCCAATCTATTTTTATTTGTATTTTATCAGTAATTTTGGGGAAACAGAAGTTTAGTACTGGCAAATATAAATGTCTTCCCATTCAGCATTACTTAGTTAAAATTCTATAATTCATGAGGGTGACTGAAATAGCTTTATCTGACTTTTATGTTTTATTATGACTCTCACTGCATGTGAAACGAGGGGAAAGGGGGTTTTCATGATGGCAGAATTCCTTATTACCATTTAACTTTCTGTTTTTAAAAAGCTAACTTTGTCAGGGCTGAAAAACAAAACAAATATTTCCTGCATAACCTACTGCAACATTGGGGGACAAATTTTTATTAGGGTAACATATGCCACTTGATCAATTCATCTTCACCGGGCTCACAATCATCAGAAAATCCTTCAGAGCTGCAGCGGGGGGACATACTATCTTGTTTCCTGAGAAATACAAGCACCCAGCGCAACTTTTTAACGTGTTACATTTTAATGGAAACGCAGACATAACAAAGCAATATTCACAATGAAACATTTCACCTGAAGCTGAAGGTTACCTTTGCAACCAAGAGTGTTATCATTTCTTTAACAGTTTCTTCAATTAGTTCGTCTATTTTTGAATGGTATTGATGCTAAAGAACACAGAAAGACAAACATTAGCATGTTTGGGAGGTGCTGGCACTGCATCCATCGGTAATTTTTAGACAACACAATTTATAAATAAAATGTGGCCGGCAGACCTATTTTATTTCCATAGTCCCAGAAGCAGCTGTAAGATTCTGACTCCATGTCTTTGAAGAAGAAAGATCAGAAGCTCTTAAAAAAAAAAAAATGACCAGACACATCGTTCCTTACCCAAAGCTTTTGCTGGCTTTGATATGTGTAGACACACACATTTACAAATAGGATGCAGGGGTGGCTTAACAAATGGTCTGGCAGTGTGTTGATCTGGGTCTTATAAAGCAAGACACTGCACTGATTTAATATAGAGGATGAAAATTATTTTTAGGAAACTGCTGGGTGATGTGACTTTGGGAATCACAAACTCCAAAGGGAATGTGACCAAGACTGACTGATTTTGCACAAACTGTTCTCAAGTTATCAGATCCTTTGCGTTACCGCCTGAGAGCCGCCCAGTTATATCTCCAGGGGTTGACTCAGTCTAAAGGCAAAGCATCTCTCTAGGAACTCCTGTGGCAGTTACTCAGTTTCTTCATTTGTGGAGAAGCAGACCCAGGTTTATAGGTTCTCCTGAGACTGCTAAGCTTTTCAATTTATCGTACCGCCACTGTCAATTAAAACTTAAACAGTAATGCAAAAACAAATCCCCACACAAACAAAAATCTGCTGTAAATGCCAGGGAAAAAGGAAAAGCGATTTCAACAGAAGATACTGCATGCCAGCTCCTTGACATTTATTAGATCATTTTAGTATCCATTTGAATTATTCCATATTTCCTTAATAAAAAATAACAATGCAAAACATTGCTATTTGGAAAGGAAAATGCACTTACCCACTCTTTAGCAAACTTTCAGAAGGATGATTAATTAGGAACAGAAAAGAAAAGAAACAGTGCAAATAAAAATTAGGACAAAAGGACACATGAGAAAAATAAAAATTAAACAAAGCATCCAAAAAGTTATGAAAACATACATAAAAAATAAGCCATAGAAATGTGGTTTGATATTCTGATAACTGGCAATTAGGAGCAAAGGGATGTGAATTAGGTAAATTCACTTAAAGTCATAGGTGAATTCTGATTGTAATTGGAAGACTGAGATAAAGTCCCAGTGCAGAGTTGGTAAGTCATGATGTCTAAGAAAATACGGCTCAGTTTCCTCATCTGCAAAACAAACAGGTAATACTACTACCACCCAGGACCAATGATAAGGGAGGGAAACTAGTAGGGAATGAGGCAAACTCTGTATGAAGACATTTAGCATTATTAATATGATGATAAAACCACAGCTAAGTCCTTTCCTGCCAGTCCTGCTCTCAAGCTCAAAAATCTACTTTGAAGATCATACTGAGGGTCTAGATGTGAAACCATTTTGTCAACTATAGCTGCAATTCAAATATTTGTTCAAGGTCATAAAGGAGAAGACAAAGCAAGGGAGCGATTACCATCAGTCATCTCATTTTAGTTTTTTTAAATTTATTGAAGGATAATTGCTTTATCATTTTAGTTGATTAGAGGAAAATAAGGACATGAATGGTCCATGTTGGCTCTACTGGTAGCTTCATGAAAGTGGCATAAACCTTCAGGTAAATGGAAAAACTATTTGGAGGATTCTGTGTTAGATGCACAAAGAAAGATGTCAGAGCAAAAGAATTTCAGGAGTATTGACGAAACTCCAAATTCATTTTTAGGTCTTGAGATAAGATCCAGAATCACATGCTTACTTTCCCTCCCCATGTGACTGCCTCACTCTGCTAGATTTTCTTTAGAATTACTATAAATGATTCACCTTTATTCAATTAATTATGAGGTTTAACTCAGGAAAGCTAGCTGCAGGCAAAATAATATAATGTGAAATATTAAATGAGGGGCTTCTAACCAAGCAAAGAACATCACTGAGAACAGGAACTCTCTCTTTAAACACTTGGCTGAAATGGCAGACAAAGCCAACAGCAATCACTCTCCACACTCTAAGAAAGATTCAGGCTTGGGCTTTCCTGGTGCTCCAGTGGTTAAGAATCTCCCTGCCAATGCAGGGGACCAGGGTTTGATCCCTGGTCCAGAAGGATCCCAAATGTCTGTGGAGCCTGCGAGCTCCAACTACTCAGCCTGCACACCTAGAGCCTGTGCTGTGTAACAAGAGAAGCCACTGCAAAGAGAAGTCTGCTCATCGCAACTAGAGAGACAGTAGCCTCCGCCTGCTGCAACTAGAGAAAGTCCCTGCATGGCAACGAAGACACAGGGCAATCAAATATAAATAAATAATTCTTTTTTTTAAAGGGAGATTCAGGCTCTTGATTGGAAGATTAACAATGTTATTTTGGCTTCAGAAGTGAGAGAACCTCAAACCTTTTCATTCTCTAAGGTATCCAAGCTAAAGTTTATGGAGACATGGGAGCCTCTTCCTACCTTCAATATTTCCATGCGGAACACAGTCCTGAGGCATTCTCCAGGGAGAATCACTGTCACTCCCTTTCTCTCTTGGTGAATATTGGGATCTCCACGCTTCTACACCTTTTTTTCCTACTTATAAAAAAAGGCATCTGCCATGATTATTCTGCTTCTGACTTCCACAGGAAAAACTTGAGCATGTTCATCTCTGCCAGTCTATTTCCTCCTCTCCTCAGTGGGGCTAGAATTAAACCTCTTGTGAAAGTAGGTTGACCAAACAAAGTCATGAAACGATGCTCGGAAACATGATTTAGAAACCCAGAACTGCTATCTGGCAGAATCACTACTACAGTTACTAATTGATTACTACAATGTTTACATGTGTGTATACCTTCTCTCTGCTGTGCTGTGCTCAGCTGCTCATGTCTGGCTCTTTCTGTCCTTAAGGACTATAGCCCGTCAGGCTCCTGTGTCCATGGGATTGTCCAGGCAAGAATACTGCAGTGGGTTGCCATTTCCTCCTCCAGGGGATCTTCCTGACCCAGGGATCAAACCTGCGTCTCCTGTACTGACAGGTGGATTCTTTACTGCTGAACCACCAGGGAAGCTCTTATATGTAAACTTTATTTAATCTGAATTAAATAAAACCTACTTTGGGAAAGGTTGTAGGGCAGGGTAGTTATCTACTCTGTTAATCACATAGCAAAGGGTTACGTATCAAAGCAGCCCCCATTGCTAGTCAAGTAATTACAAAAACCGTGAATTCCTTTCACCGGATTCTTCTGAGACTTATTTGACTGACTTGCTTTTCGGGAGAAATAGTGACCAAGGAATGTGCCTTCACTCTGTTCTCTCAGGAGACAAATTGTTCCCTGCAGATGAAAAGCTCCATGAAGGCATATAAATACTATTGTGGAATCTTTTAATTACCATCCTATCTAGATAGTATTTCCTTGGTGGCTCAGATGGTAAAGAATCTGCCTGCCATGCAGGAGACCCAGCTTCAATCCCTGGGTGGGGAAGGTCCCCTGGAGAAGGGAATGGCTACTGACTCCAGCATTCTTGCCTGGAGAATCCCAGTGGACAGAGGAGTCTGGAGGGCTACAGGCCATGGCATTGCAAAGAGCTGGATATGACTGAGTGACCAACACTAGATAATACTAGATTATCTTGTCACAAAATTTCTTGCAGTCAAAGGAACTATCCAATTCTGCCTGTAACCTCAGTCAGTTCAGTTCAGTCGCTCAGCCGTGTCCAACTCTTTGTGACCCCATGGACTGCAGCACGCCAGGCTTCCCTGTCCATCACCAACTCCCAGAGCCTACTCAAACTCATGTCCATCGAGTCGGTAATGCCATCCAACCATCTCATCCTCTGTTGTCCCCTTCTCCTCCTGCCTTCAATCTTTCCCAGCATCAGGGTCTTTTCAAATGAGTCAGTTCTTCGCATCAGGTGGCCAAAGTATTGGGAGTTTCAGCTTCAGCATCAGTCCTTCCAATGAGAATTCAGGACTGATTTCCTTTAGGATGGCCTGGTTGGATCTCCTTGCAGTCCATAGGACTCTCAAGAGTCTTCTCCAACACCACAGTTCAAAAGCATCAATTCTTCAGTGCTCAGCTTTCTTTATAGTCCAACTCTCACATCCATACATGACCATTGGAAAAACCATAGCTTTGACTAGATGGACCTTTGTTGGCAAAGTAATGTCTCTGCTTTTTAATATGCTGTCTAGGTTGGTCCCAGCTTTTCTTCCAAGCAGCAAGCATCTTTTAATTTCATGGCTTCAGTCACCATCTGCAGTGATTTTGGAGCCCCTCAAAATTAAGTCTCTCAATATTTCCATTGTTTCCCCATCTATTTGCCATGAAGTGGTGGGACCGGATGCCATGATCTTAGTTTTCTGAATGTTGAGTTTTAAGCCAACTGTTTCACTCTCCTCTTTCACTTTCATCAAGAAGCTCTTTAGTTCGTCTTTGTTTTCTGCCATAAGGGTAGTGTCATCTGCATATCTGAGGTTATTGATATCTTTCCCAGCAATCTTGATTCCAGTCTGTAACCTAATATGGTACAAAAGGGGATCCTGCCTACTTTGGCATTTTTCAGTCCTCTCTGTTGGTTTTCTTAGGTTGGTTTGACCCAAAGGGCTTCCCTGGTGGCTCAGCTGATAAAGAACCTGCCTGCGATGTGAGAGACCTGGGTTAGATCCCTGGGTTGGGAATATCCCCTGGAGAAGGGAACAGCTACCCACTCCAGTATTCTGGCCTGAAGAATTCTATGGACTGTATAGACCATGGGGTCACAAAGAGTCAGAGATGACTGAGCCACTTTCACAATAATCATAACAATATTTCTAAGGTATATTCTAGGGCACTAGGTTGTGATGACAGCAAGGGAACCACTGATCTTCATTGGCATGGAAAGTTTGGAGAGTTTACTTTTGCTTCTGATGAGCTAAGTTGCAACGAATTCACAATCACTTTGTGAAAATTATTCCACTTGACTTCCTGTGCTGCACATTTTGCCTTGTCATGGAACAGATTGTGTGTACGTTGTCTTTCTGTTAAGACCATCTGACCTTGGAAATGAGACGAAAACACACTAGACCAAGTGAGAAACTATTTAATACACAATTTCCTCTCTATTGGGGCTTGACAAATTTTAATGAAAAAATAAATATTTAAGATGGAAAAGTATGGTTAACAAATGTTTCAACAGCTGCCTTTAAATGAGACTTTATCCCAGTGATGAAATTCAGGAAGTGATCTTAAAACTGGAAAACACTGTATCACCTGGTTGATATCTAGTCCAAAATACCTTAAGGGAGTTGGAATCTAGATAGAAACAGGTATAAGTCACTAGATATATAATATGAGTTTACTATCAAAATTTTCACAAAATGAAAAGAGAGTGAAGTCTCTCAGTTTTGTTTAACTCTTTGTGAGCCCACTGACTGTAGCCTGCTAGGTTACTCCATCCATGGGATTTTCCAGGCCAGAATATTTGAGTGGGTTGCCATTCCCTTCTCCAGGGGATCTTCCTGACCCAGTCGAACCCAGGTCTCCTGCATTACAGGCAGATTCTTTAGTGTCTGAGCCACCAGGGAAGCCCCACAAAATGAAAGCTACATAAAAACATTGGACTTCTTTCCACCCAGTATTGTGATGTCTCCAGCCACCCTTGGCCAATCTCACTTTAACAATTGTTTTACTTTGGAGATGAATATCACCATTCTACAAAGTGAGAAAAATTGAGAGATCACTTGCATGAGACTTCCCAATAAAGTTCTGGCCAAGGTCATGGCTACAGAGCCAGATGTGTGAAGGAAGTACATATTTACAAGGATGTCTGGTTTCATTCTCACTGTTCTCAGTCATTTGGCATTCTAAGATCAGAAGAGGCCTCATTTTTCACTTAAGTGTCTCTGATACAGTTATATCAGGGAGAAATGGCATAGAAGGTCACTCTAGCATGGCTTGGGAAAGTGACAGGCCTAGGGTAAGGATCACAGACTAGAATACAGTATTGGATGTGCTCTTAATAAAGATCATTTAGTTCAGTTGTCTGTGCAGTAGTTCTGGGAAATTGTGAAACATTTATAAGTGTCAGTTATTGTTTTCATTAAAAAAAAAAGGAAATAAAGCATGTTGACTCATTTAGGGGTAAATACATGAAGTTTTTTCTACCACATAAAATAGAATAATGTCCAGAAAAAAGCAGTCACTGCTGTTTAGCCTTGAAAATGTTACTATTTGGGAATATCCAAGACAACTTTCTAATCTTACATACAGAAATTAGGAAGCTTTATCCCCAATTCTGACAAGCTACATACCTCTCAAATGTTGTGTGTTGCGTACTCTCTCTCTCATCTGACAAATGACAGCAAGATTATAAGCGTAAGTGACTTGCTCAACGTCATGTAGTTTGGTAGCTAATGTGTAGAATTCGTATGATTTAGTTACTAAAGCCCTTGGACAATTTATTCAAGAAAACCAAGGCTTTGAGATTAAGCCAATGTCATACTACTCTAGCACGGAACAGATTAGTGGTAAAAATAAGAGACGGTCAACTGTGGCAAAACAAACTGGTTATTTCTCATCCTATATCTCCAACCAGGGTCTACAGGTTGGCCTGACAAGGCCCTGAAATCGTACAGTGAAATTTATCAAAGTATGTTTTTTTTTTCCTCCTGGAAAATGGCTTCATCCACTTCATTAGATTCTTAGTAGGCTGCCTGACAACACCTCCCTCCACTCCTTCACCCTACTACCACTACCCTCTCAACTCCAGTTCAGAAAGAAAAGATCAGAGTGACTAGTTCTGTTTGAAAAGATGGTTCAGCCATCTGACCAGGTAGGCAGGAGTTCTATGATCAAGGCCATAGCTGAGTCAAACTGAAGAGGGACTGTAAAAGTTGCCAAGGGTAAAGGAAAGCCAATCCTAGGGACATCACCCTTTCCTACCCTGAATGGTGCCATCCTTGTAAAACTCAGTTAAAATGGACATGCCAAGCAGCTATGAGGAGAAACAGATAAAATGGATTTAAACATTTTTCTATTTTAAACAATGTTACCTTGCTTGCAGACTGGGGGTGTGGAGAAAAGGGAACCCTCCTACACTGTTGGTGGGAATGCAAACTAGTACAGCCACTATGGAGAACAGTGTGGACATTCCTTAAAAAATTGCAAATAGAACTACCTTATGACCCAGCAATCCCACTGCTGGGCATACACACCGAGGAAACCAGAATTGAAAGAGACACATGTACCCCAATGTTCATCGCAGCACTGTTTATAATAGCCAGGACATGGAAACAACCTAGATGTCCATCAGCAGATGAATGGATAAGAAAGCTGTGGTACATATACACAATGGAGTATTACTCAGCCGTTAAAAAGAATTCATTTGAATCAGTTCTGATGAGATGGATGAAACTGGAGCCGATTATACAGAGTGAAGTAAGCCAGAAAGAAAAACACCAATACAGTATACTAACACATATGTATGGAATTTAGGAAGATGGCAATGACGACCCTGTATGCAAGACAGGGAAAGAGACACAGATGTGTATAACGGACTTTTGGACTCAGAGGGAGAGGGAGAGGGTGGGATGATTTGGGAGAATGACATTCTAACATGTATACTATCATGTGAATTGAATTGCCAGTCTGTGTCTGACGCGGGATGCAGCATGCTTGGGGCTGGTGCATGGGGATGACCCAGAAAGATGTTATGGGGAGGGAGGTGGGAGGGGGGTTCATGTTGGGGAAGGCATGTAAGAATTAAAGATTTTAAAATTTAAAAAATAAAAAACTAAAATTAAAAAAAAAAATAAACAATGTTACCAAGAAAGTAAAAAAATAAAAACCAACCCATAGCAGGTAAGAAAATACCTGTAAATCATATATATGATAATGGTCTGATATCCAAAAGATATAAAGAACTCTCATAATCAAACAACAGATAACAACCCAACTGTGAAAAGGAGCAAGAGATTTGAGCGAATAGACTTTTCTTTAAAGAAGACATACAAGTGGTCAGTATGCTCATGAAAAGATGGCCAACACCACAAATCAAAACTATAATGAGATTCTGTGTCGTCCACACTAGGATGGTGATACCAAAAAAGATGGTTAAGAAGAAGTAGTATTGGCTAAGTTATGGAGAAATAGGATTTCTCGTACATTGCTGACAGGACTGTAAAACGGTGCAGCCACTTTGCACAACAGTTTCATTGTTCCTTACAAGGTAAACACAGAGTTACCGTAAGACCCAGCAATTTCACTCTTAGGTATATATCCAAGAGAAGTGAAACAGAGGTCCACATGAAAATGTGGACAGGAATCTTTGCAGAAGCATTACTCGTAGTAGCTAAAAAATAGAAGCAACTCAAATGTCTATCAACTGACGAAGTGATAAACGAAGTGTGGTATATTCACGTAACAGAATATTATTCAGCTATAAAAAGGAAATACGAATACATGCAATAACAATGGGTGAATCTTGAAGACACTTTGCTATGTGAAAGAAACCAGATTTTCAAGGGTTACACATGAGATGCCAGTGATATGAAAAGCTCAGAATAGGAAAATCCTTGGAGACTATAAGTAGAGGGGTGGTTATCTAGTGTTGGGAAGGGAGAGTTGAGGAATTCCTACTAATGGGTCTGAGTTTCTTTTCAGGGGGATGAAAATGTCCTACAACTGACTGTGGTGATAGCTGCACAATTTTGTGAATATACTAAAAATGACTGAATCGTACTCTTTAAAAGGCTGAATTTTATGGTATGTGAATTATATATCATAATATAAAAAAGCTCAAAGGGAGAAACATTTAGAAGGGATGATACTTTGGAGTTTGAATTCAAAGGTATTTTAATGAACTTTAGATATCACTAAGAACAGGTTTTTAAAGTAGACTCTGTGAAGCCTATAAGATTGTTCAGAGTCCCCCAGAGAAGTGTTGGTGGGTAGGTGGCTGGTGGGCAGTGAAGAAGCGCAGAGGTGGAGTGGAATATGGTAGGTTGGACTCTGGGCCCCCTATTTCTTGAATTCCTGCCCCCTCCATTTCATCCAGAACAATTTTATTCATTCCATATGCTGGCCTTCTTGGTGAGGTCTGAAGAATCGACAGCTAAAAACAGCCTTAATGAAACTATCCTTTTACAGATGAGGAGACTGAGGTTTGAAGAAGCTGAGTGACTTGATCAGCTCCAGTTTGCAGCACCGC
Organism: Ovis canadensis; assembly: GCF_042477335.2. Taxonomy (NCBI): domain Eukaryota; kingdom Metazoa; phylum Chordata; class Mammalia; order Artiodactyla; family Bovidae; genus Ovis; species Ovis canadensis. The sequence goes on along the minus strand of NC_091263.1, from coordinate 53,568,118 downwards.
CCTAGGAAAAGAACCAGGGTATGGATGCCCATCTAACCTAAGCCTTTCTCAGGAGGCTGGCTTGTCACACCTCAGCTGTTCTCCATAACTCTTTTTGGATACTAAGCCTCCAGACCAGTGGTTTTCACAATGGGGTCTCCAGACCAGCCAGCAGCATCAGCATCACTAGGAAATTTGTCAAAAATACAAATTCTTGGACCACACCTGAGACCTATTGGAAACTCGAGTGGGGTGAGACCCAACAATCTGGGTTTTAAAAAGCTCTCTGGATGAGTCTGATAGGCACTGAAACTGGATACCTACTGCTCCAGATAGTTCTCATGCAGTGAATATAGCCAGCAAAGAGAACCACTGGCACCTCGCATTTGAGCGTAGTGCTCAGAACACAGCCCCCCGGGGCAAGGTACCCTACAAGAAGATCCATCAGGAGCAGCAGCTAACAGGGATGGCTGAGGAAGCTGACTTGGAGGGGAAAGAAGGTTAGAGACAGTCTTGCCAGGAAGAGAATACCACCAACCCACATTTAAAAATGGAAGGTGCTGAAAGAGAAAATAAATAACGAATAAGGAGCAAATATAATTTAGTAAAAATTCTGAGCATATAAGGCTGGTATCGAAAGATCTGATTTAGGAGCAATTTATGCCAATTGGCAACAACATGAGAGTTGCCAGAAATGTTTCTGAATTAATTCTAAATTGGTATATGAATATCTAGCTGGCTTAAGGCCATCAGAGAAAAATGATCATGATAGTCTTTAATCAAGCCCAAGTTGCTGTTTCTTTCTCCTTTACATTTTAAATACCACTTTGGGATTTGAAACTTAGCAAAGGACTAAACTTTTGGTCAGGGAAGATTCACAATCCACTCAGTCTAAGGGAAATGAAAAGCCTGGGATTTCTTGGAAGTTCAAAGCCTGCTGGCTGGGGACTGGGTGGCAGGGTGAGCTAATGCTATACATCCTTGAGGCTGTGTGATGCTAAGAAGAGCTCTCTCCTGCTGCCCAGATGCTCAGGTAATGAAATGTATTTCCCATGTGAAAATGACTTGCATTCTGTCAAACACACCTGCTGGAGATGCCAGCCCAACAAATAAGGTCATCAAGCTTGATCTGACTGAAAGGAACTTTATGGTCACCCCAAGCCCAGACGAGAATCACTTCCAAGTGACTGGCATAGTCATCAGCACATGCCTTAGAAATTTACTTAACGAACAGACAGCAAACATTCATCTGTGGCTTGATCCACGTTAGAGTGTATTTCTGAAACTAGCAGGCTAGAGTAGATGGAAGGAATTTATGAAGTTTTCTTCTACATGATCAATGGAGGAGGGGATGAAATCTGTATCTTTTTTTTTTTTTTTTACCTCTTGGCCCATTTCCATGCTGCAAAGTTTTGTTGATTGAGCTTTGGCATCAACCATAACATTAAACATGGTGCATATTGACTGTGGGACTCGGAAATCTGTTGATCGACTGGTTTTTTGCAGCTTAACTTCAAATGCAATCCTGGTTCTATTAAAACAAAGTAGGAAAAGACCGATTCAGCATTCAGATGGCAGCAGGTGGAGGAGACATTTTCTGAGAGGTCAGTGAAAAAGAAAATTGAAGGCTGTAATCAGTTTCAATCGACAATGACTTCACATGTGTTCTTTTAAAAATGACTTTCCCAGCTAAGGAAGCCTATTCACAGAGACAGCCACGTAAACCCTTCCTTTCTCCACAGCACATGGAACACCTGTAGCTCAGCGTATTTCTGTCTATAGTTTACATGCTATGGAGAACCCTAATTGCAGAAGAATGAATGAATGAACAAAAACTCAATTACAGCATTATAGCATATATAAGTTCGCTCACATTTGCACCTGACTACATTGAAATACTTCATTAAAAAACAACAACCCCCACCCCCTAAAGCAGTTTCTAATGTTAAAAAATCTCATGGTGGGAAATATCTTAAATGACATTATTTTTTCCCCCTTTCTGGTTGTGAAAGAGAGAGACATAAAAAAAATTCAACAAGTTCATTATATTGCTCTAAAGACTAAAAATATAGGATGGTTACCTTTGGGGAGGAGACTGAAATTAGGAGGAGTGGTCCTGGAGAGTGCTTCTACTATGTTTTTTTTTTTTTGCTGTTTCTGGGGTTTTACAATGTTAAAGTATTGCTTTGCAATAAGATGATATTATTTTTACAAGTAAAAGCATCATAATATACTTACCATTTTAAGAAGTATACAGCGGTGGAAACTTAAAGTGACTTGATTTTGACATAGGTCAAATTATGATCCCATCAATGTGCTAACTGCTCACAGGAAAAACCTAGTCTGACATGAGCAGGTGGTAATACAGGGCGGAGATGTAATCCTTGGTATCAGCATTGTAAAGGGGGCCAGTTAAGATTTTAAGAGGTTTCAGAGAAGTGGGTCAATGTCATGACATGTCTCTTAAAAAAAAAGCACCTGGTTAGTAAGTGGCTTTAATAATGCTCCTTCTGTCTGGTGCATCTTTTGAGCATTGTTCACGGTCAGGTTCTGGAGATCACGCAGCCACCAGGAGAGCACTACTTTAAGAGGTATTTGTAGCAGTTTTCTAACAGTGCATAGGGAGGACCACACAGCTAGTTAGCTCAGGAAAGGATGCCAGCTTGCTAACACACCCTGGGTGCATGCAGGGAAGCCAAGTATAATTTCTAAGGTTGGAAGCCCAGTTCTTAAGAAAAAAAAAAAAAGAACTAAAAGGAAAAAAAAAAACCCTTAAAACACTCCTATATATTATATGATCATGTTAAAGATAAATGTATCTTGGCTCCCAAAGACTCGGTGCACTGAAGAAGCGTTCTACTCATGATGATCATTTTAAGCTACGTTGAAAATACATTGCTTTCTGGTTTTGTGAAAAGGGGGCCTGATGCGGACTGACTTGGACAGGTCCCTGCACTGATCTTCTGAGGTTTGTGTGCCAGTTCCGGCCCCAATTTGAGAAATGGAAATGCTAAATCACTCCCTTACAATGAAGTAATCATCTTCTGTTTTCACAGGAGAGCTGTTCATAGCCCTTGGAGTGTGTGGCTGTGAAAAAAGGAAGCTGAATGCAAAATTAATATGACTGAGAGGGCTCCATGGGATGGAAAAGCCAAGGTCAGTTACTACACTGCCTCTCAGAGGGTGGTTAGGGTGCCTTATTTTGTGTGGATCTCACATAAAGGAGACCAGAAGCTCCGTCAAATGTATGATTTCAACTGCTGAGAAACTTTGAAATGAATGCCTGATTGACTTTCAGGCACTGCACATTTACACCTATGTAGTAATGTTCTTGTCCTTCTAGAACAAGACCCTTTTATTCTTTCCCAAAGAGGAAAGCTAACGTTCTAGGCTCTACTCATGTACATTCTATGTCTTACAACATCCAAGGACTTCTTCAATTTTTAACTGCTGAATCTGGGGGTCTGGGGATGGTATTTGCCACTATGCTTGCTCTGATGTGCTTTTGTTGGGGCCTCAATTGAAAGGGACATCGGGAAATTTATGTGTACATGTGAAGCTGACCAACTTCTGTTCACAAAAGGTTACCTAACAGCTGCTATATGTCAGGCATGAGGAGGGGACCTGAGGAAGGTTAGGAGCTCATAATGAACAAGATACACTTCCTGCTTTTCAGTAGCCCACAGTCTTGGTGGTGGATGAACCATAAAGACGTGTGATAAGGGGAATTCCCTGGCAGTCCAGTGGTTAGGACTCCGAACTTTCACAGCAGAGGGTGTGGCAGGTTCAATCCCTGGTTGGGGAACTAAGATCCCGCTAGCCAAGCCATGTGGTGAGGGAGGAAACAGAGTCACTACCTACCTTTTACATCCCTGTGTCTTCCCTTTTCCTTACAACATCTCCCTATTTCTTACTCCATACTCAGAAGTCTGGCTTCTCAGAGAAGGGCAAACAACTCTTTGTGTACAATTGTGTGCAGAGACCAGAAGCTAGTAAGGCTTCCTTCTAGTGCACTGTAGCCAATGTGTAGCTAGAACTGTGCATCTAGTTGTAGATCAAAGGAGAACTTTTCAGCACAGGGAGACTGCCCTGCAAGGATTTTTTGGTGGGTGTTATGGCTTTAGGGAAAGACTTGCTTTTCCTAAAAGTGACCATGTAGGAAGTGGGGGAAATCAAAACCCTAAGGAAAGATTTTGACCACTGGTTTGAGAAATAGGCTCGTCTTTGGTTCTAGGATTGGGAAGAAAAGAGTAAAACACAAAACCTGAGTCCCTAGGACTTTAAGCTTTTAGAAGTGCCATCAGACAGACACCTGCCCAGAGTCCTTGGTGCACACAGCCCCTTTCCCAATTCATGCTGTGATGCTCCCCAACCTGGGACTGTGCTGTTCTTTTGCCTTTTCGGCCTCCAGTTCTGATGCTATTCCTTCTCGTCTCTTCTTGCAAGATACAAGATACCAGATTCAGATCACTCTCAGCCAAACCCAGCCCCCATCACACACAACTGATCCATCAACTCAACTACAGAACATCTGGAGATCCAGAGGAGTCTGTGGTGTCTGGGAGACTGGGGGTTTTTGTGAGCGAGGAAAGATAATGAAACAGTTATGGACTGGAAAAGGAACTTGGATGTGTGTCTGGAGATAGACAGGGTGATGATAATGATGTCAAACCAGACAAATCTCCTCTCTCTCTCTGATATTCAGATATAGACACTCCATGAGGGAAGGGATGTGATCTCCCACCCTTCTTGGCGTGCCAAGAACTCAGCACTCGGCCTGGCAGACAGGAGGAGCCCAAACAGTTTTTGTTTCTGGTCCTCATTTTCCTATTTCTCTGGAAAGTCTACCTGGAAAGCACAAATGCAGCATCCCCACTTCAATCCCACATGCCATGGTGACAAAATGGGCAATGTGTAGGAAACCAGAATGCACAATTAATGTCTCATGCCCCTTTGTTGCTATCTAGTCAGATTTTGGGCAAGATAACTCATGGTCAGCATGTGGTATGTGCTCACAAAACGAACGGTGCTGTGGAGGTCTTATCCACATCACTGGAGAGTCAAGAGATGCCTGCTCCCTGTGCTTAAAATAGTGGATTAGTAGGTTCTCCTCTTTCTTTCCAGCCAGCTACCCACCCATACATACACTCATACATTTAACAAATGCATATTAACTAAACATTTTGTGCCAGACACTTATGGGTATTAAGGATATAGAGACAAGAAGAACCCTTTCCTCACAGAGCTGAATGAAAACATGGGCAGCCTTAATTTGTGCCCCCTTTTGTTGGGTTTGGCAAGATGTGGTAAGGTGAACAGAAGCTGTAGTGTGGTCACCACTCCAGCTGACTATGACAAGCAGTCACCTCCCAGACACTCCAAATGACGGCTGACTCAGAGCAGCCACCCAGCCCTTCCTGAGTCAGTGCACAGCAGGGAAGGTGTGCAGAACCTGTCCAGCCACCTGTGCTCACCTTTTGACACAAGATTCGATCATGTCACTTGCCATCAGCTTCAGCCGTTGTTCCAGGTGCTTTCCAAACTCTTCTTCGGGCCAGTGCAAGTCCCGAATGAAGGTCTGCAGGGCATCGAGTTTCCAGAATAGATCTTCTGAAGTGCCTGATCCATTACTGGCAGGATAAAAATGAGAAAATAAGACTCACCCACTGGCCAAGGGTTCTGCAAAAGCTGACACAGAACAAGGGGCGGGGGGACTAGAAGGCTTAAGGCAAACAGTGGCTTCCACATACAAAACGACGAGTGTTGGCGGTGGAGGTGGGGGCAATCTCCACTGGCAGATTAGAGTTTTACCATACATGACTTAGCAGGCTTTGTTCGGCCAATTATTCCAGACCACTGAGAAGTCTGAGGACGTGTTGCCCCATCACTCGAACAATGTATGGTAAAAATCAGCCTTCTTTTAATAACCACATTAACACATGTGATGATTCAGATGAAGGCCACGAACCAGGGGGAGAAGTAGGTCTCAACGGATAATAACTACATGGCAACATGCAGTTATTAGAATTCAGGGTTTCATGCATTTCCCCAGCTCCCCTCCAGAGCGGAGGCCTCTTGGAGACTGCACAAGACTTTTAGTTGTAAAAGGACAGTGCTAACAAAGTGGTGAGCGAGGACCCACTTTCTCCCTTGAAGAGCTGGAAAGAAATTAGGGTGACTCAAACCAAGCCGAGTACACCTGGATGCCTTGAATCCGAGATTCTTGCTCAGTTTGGTTATCATTCCAATTTTCATAGACCAGCCCATTGCATGACAGCCCCAGGACAGGGTGGGTTGTTGGGGGGAGGTGAGTGGACAAGGAATATTTGCAAAGCTTTAGGGCACAAAACCCGAGCTCCTGTACTGTTGCACCATCTTACCCAGTCCTCTGTACAGATGGAGAAACTGGTCTCGATTCCTTTCTGTACAATGGCGTTTAAGAAACATCTACCTGGGGCAGCGACGGAAAGCCTGTGTACGGGAACTGCTCCACCTCCCACCCTCTCAACCTTCTCTGGCTGGCTTCCTCTTTTAAAACAATTCCATTGGGAGCTCTAAGGGGTGGCCACCCCCCACCCCCTTCCTCGCATACCACTAATGCTAACACGGCAATTTATAAAATGTCCAACATACCATGCATTACCACTTGTTCTGACATCGTCTATAGAAACAGATGAGAGTGGGTGTTTCTATTGTGACAGATGCCAGCTGCATTGAATTAATGCTTCAGAGAGAGAAAGATAGCTAGTGCATAAGTGCATACACAGCTACTGCGGCGGGGGGGGGGGTCGGGGGGCAGACTCCCAACATGCCGGGAGGGAGCCCACGGCCTGCACCAACAGGATCACGTTTTCAAGGACAGACCAGTCTGAGGTCAGTACGTAGATGTATCTGACACGGAGGAGCAGGTAACATGGAAACACGTCCTTAAAATGAAAGGTGGCAAAGGAGGAAACTGAAATCATGAAAAGATATAGAATCAGGCATTTCCTGGTAGGTGACTGAGAATCTACATCTTCTTTCAAGATACTGTGGCAGGCACTGTTCAAAAGTGGGGGAATGCATCATCAAAGTTTGGCCTTCCCCCTATCCTGTCCTAGGCTTGGGAAAAAGAAACCCCAACTTTGTCTAGTCTAAACCCCGTTTTGGAACTGCATGGTTGTATGTTTTAAATCATTAAGTACATATGAATGCAATAATTGGTATTTATTACAACAACATTTTGACACCCATCTGGTTTCAGAGTTTCAAAAAATTCTTCTAGGGTTTTTTTCTTTTTTCTTTGAAGAGCTTATTATTAAGTTTTGACATGAGGAAAAGAATATTTTCTTTTTATTTTTAAGATAAACTGTTAATGTTAAGGCAATAGCACCAAGATTATTTTGATTGCTGAGCAGTTACCAAAATGTGTTCCCACTCATGCCTTAATTAATTGAACGGAGACCATTATCTGCTTTATTACAATGTCTTGATTCATATCTTTTCAAAAACATGTCACAGAGCATGCACAGAAAGAGGTAAGGGAAGCTTTCAGATATTTATTTTTAAATTTTTAACAGATACTACCTAATCTAACTTTTCATATAGTCATCTTAGCATGAATATGATTTATGGTTTTTTTTTAAAGTTTTTCTTTCTCCTCCCGTATACAAATTTTGGAGGTTTTAATTTGTCTTCAAAAGAAAATCAGACACATTGACCAGATGATTTCTTTGTGAACTTGTGAGCAAATATACGAGTTTTTAAAAAATGTTAGGTGGCTTTGGAGAAGCCAAGTAGAGCAATCATTCCAAAGTTCTGTTCTCTACCTGGATTACTGCAGAAATAAAAACATGGAGGGCCATCTTGATGAATGCGATTCTGAGATTTCAAAACATCACTGCCAGTTTCAGATCATTTTTTATTCCTTTGATAATAACACTTCCCTTTGAAAATATGCCAATTTATTCTTTCAAGAAAAAGCTGATCTGGCCTATAATTAGCTGTGGTCTAAGACAAGGATCAAAGGAGGGTGCAGGATCACTAAACCTTCTTTCACTTATTAAATCATGCATGTGGTTCTAATTTAATTTTCCTGAGGGAGGATTTTGGGGTGCTGGATCTTCTTCTTGCTTAGGAAAGAGGGAGAGAAGATTCATTTCCTAGGCTAGAAGAAATGACTTCTCAACCTCCACCCTTCAAACTGCCGGCTTTAAAGGGGTGACCTCACCTCCATGGAAAAAGCCCGTAAATTGCTGGCATTTGGATGAATACAGAGAAAGGCCCTCGCTACACTGAAACCACAGATGATATGCCCATCCCCAATTTAATGGCACTGAGTTCTCAGATTCAGAGCTCTTCTTGCTACCTAGATCTCAATGCTCCAAATTGTATTATGACCTTGGAATGTACTTACATAACATTTACATTACTAAGGCTTGATCCATTCAGAAATTTTTGTTTAGCCCAGAACATACTGTTACTGTATTTGGCCATTTGCTGACACCAGAAATATGCTTTATGGTTTAAACATTATCTAGGAATTTTTTATTAAAAACAAACAAAAAAAAAACAAACCAGCTTCTAGATAGGTGTGCTTTTCTCTCTGATTTGGATCAAGCCAGAAATGACTGGCCAGCCCAGCAAAGAGGTTTCCTGGACTATTTTTGGGTGATTAATTTCTAAAGTCATGTCACCTGGATTAGGAAAAAAAACAACAACAAAAAAGCAAAACATGGGAAGAAGCCTTTTGCAAAGGAATTCAGGAAGTGAAACACAGTTCTCAAACATTCAGTGGGCGTTAAGACAAATTGTTAGTGCGGTATATATAGCCAACGTCTTACAAACACGCTGCATGCCAGAAATAAACAATATTGTCTCTGTATGATCAGCAAAATATGTCTAATTATCCATCTCCATCTCTGTTATATAGGATGTATAGAAATAAACAATACATATCCATGCCAAGATCACTTAAATTAAATGAGATCTAATGTGAACTGAATACACACTCAGCATCATATATAGCAGCCATCCATGACGGTGCCGAAAAAGTAGGCATTTGTGGGATGCCTAGAGGGATGTTAACTGGTAGATTTGGTACTTTGGGAAGGTTCACATTGGGTAGGTTCACATTGGGTAGATTACTGGTTAAACTCCTGTGGAAGAAACAGACAGAAAGAAAAAATACCATCACAGTGACAATGCAGATGTGGCAGAAGCACGCGACAGTTGTAAATAAACCGGCTAAGTCCACAGAAAGACAACAGTGAAAACTTAAGCGACACATTTCAGAAAGCAGCTTACGGATGGGAGCTGTGGTGTGGCTCAGTTGTTCAGAGAGAAATGATAAAAATTAATGGGAAAAAAATTAACCACAGAGAGACTGAAAAGTGTGGACACTCATGGACACCTATATACAATGATGTTACACATGTTATTTCAATGCCTGTGTGAGGGGCTTTCCGTTTCCAGAGCCACTGCTTGTGAGGGTCTGGACCTGTCTCAGACAAAAAACTTTAAGTTGATGGGATTCTTGGCATTGCTGTGGCAAGGGCTGTAGTGAAGTAGCTGGGACTGATGGAAAGGGTAGAACACACTTGGATTTTTTCACTCTTGTTTATGAGTTATTTTTGATGGAGGCACATTTCTTAAGTCAGAGAGTAGACATAAGTTGGAGCAGGAAATTCACCCACTTGAACCCATACATAATGATAGTGGACAAAACCTGAATTATTTCCAACCCCTACTTCTGAAGACAGTGTATGTGCAATGGGGCATCAGGGTTGATGGCAAAGATAAAGGAATTGTGTCAATAGGAATGATTAGGTTTGTATAATTTTATAGAACACTTAAAGAGAATGGAGACCTCCCCTCCCAAACTAAGTCTAATTAATGTGAAGAAATGCTTACACTCAAAAAGGGAAAAAAAATCCCAAATTCAGCTCTTACAGTAAATTCTTTGACCACAAGAGGATTTAAAATGTGGTCTTCTGTTATAAGTAATTACTTCTGAAAGTGAGATAGAGACTGGAGGAAAGGATGACGGGGCCTTGTAAGGGGCTGGGGATATTCTGTTTCTTGATTTGTTTGACTGTCATTTGAATATTAATCAAGTTTTATATTTTCTGTAAAAAGTCAAAATTTAAGTTAAAAAGTAATAAACAGTTAAAAATTGTGACCTTGTATCAGGTTTTCTTTTTAAGCAAAGATTGATCAACTGAGGTAATGAAAGAGAGATGGATGGCTTTATGAGTAAAGAAAGGAAGTAAAACAAAACGAAAACTCCAAAGCGAATCAACCACATCTCTTTGGAGGGACTGTGTCATATACCGCTCAACCAGCTGGCATCGTGCGATTCTGTAGTGGCATTTCAAGGGTGTTCCATCCAGCCAAAGTCACTGGCACAGTGGAGCCCAGCCTAACTCTGCATCTGAGAGGAGCCTTCCTGTTTAAGTGGAGTTGACAGCATTTTGGCAAAGAAGTTGAGGTTTTCTTTTTGGATCTTGCAGAAGAAGAGCAAGTTTTGCCAAAGCAGCTCTGCCCCGGGCAAGCTGTATTTGACTAACACAGCTCTCGCAAGGGCCGGAGCTGCCTCTGGGCTTGCTGAGGGGGGTAAGTCTCCTGATAGGTTTGAAATTTTGGACCCCTGAGATAATCTGGACATCTGTCTCCCTCTAGAAATGAGCTGGCCTTTCATAATGGGAATAGAGCCCTGGATGGTAGATGGAGGAACCTAGGATGCAAAACTGCCAGCCTGGCATTCTCTTCCTTAAGGGAAACAGGTGTCTCAAAGGTTTGTCCTTAACACTTGACATTTGGGGAAAGACAAGTACACTTCTCTGCTTGGGATGAAGGGGTGCTCTCGTGGGAATGATCAAGAGCTTAGCTAAAGCTATTAAGTAGAAGGAAAATGGAACTTTGACCTCCATGTTTCTCTGTTTAACTGGGGAATCTGCCTTTGAATTCAGTCCCTGGTGGTTCTCATTCTTAAACACTGCTATGCAATAAAAACCGTTGGCGATTTCCACTGAGACATGTGTAAGCCTATATAAGCAAATGTGATCATTAAATGATACACACACTGAATATTGATCAAGGAATTAGAAGATCTTTTGAGATGGCAGCCTGGAAAGTTAAAATGTCAATTCTGAGCAAATTAAAAATAGCTAGGAATGAATAACATACAAATATATGCAACAGCAACGCAATTTAAACGTATTAGTGGAGGGTGGGCACACAAACTAGAAGTGAGCTTTGTTTTAAACATGAAAAATTTTTAAATACTTAGATAATCAAAACATATTGTATTGGCAAAATATGACATTTGGCCAGACTGCTGTGATGGACTCCTAGAAACATTCTCGTTCTGTGACATATCCTTGTGATCTAGTTTTAGAAGGCTGAAGAAACATGCTTGACATTTCTGATTTTAGCAAAATAACATAGTGTATTACTAATGTTATTGATAATTCATTTGGATATTAATCATCTAAGAGTCAATTTCAAGCATTATATGTGACTCATATATATGTTAAAGGGGGAATTTTCCTATAGCACTCAGGTCTACAGGCTCCTGCAGTGGCTGATGGATATAACAAATTATTACTTTAGAGGGTTGTTTAGCAACTGCATAGAAACAAGTCCAGCATACTTCTCTGTAAAAATCATAATTGGGTATCTCTGGATAGTGTAAGAAGTGTAGACTGCAATCATAACAACAGATACATGTTAAAATTTGCTATTGTAACAACATATACATGTTAAAAATTAAGACTCATTCATTTTGGGGACTGCTGAGTGAGTTTGGGGACCTTCTTCAGGGTAGCTCCCATTCATGTCAAAGGACTCATCCCTGGAGCACTAGATTAAAATACTCTTAGTTGCTCTCTCTCACAAAAGGATGAAAATTACAAATGTGTGAACATCTCATCATTTCTATGGATGATAGAGTCATTCCTGACTTCTAGGATTAATTTTGGGGCTTTCCTGGTGGCTCAGGAAAGAATCTGTCTGCAATGCAGGAGGCCTGGGTTCGATTCCTGGGTCAAGAAGATCCCCTGGAAAAGGGCATGGCAACACACTCCAGTATTCTTGCCTGGGGAATTCCATGGACAGAGGAGCCTGGTGGGTTAGAGCCCATGGGGTCACAAACAGTTGGACACAACTGAGTGACTAGCATACTTATTTCCTGGGCAGAGAGGGTATCATTGGGTCTTCTCTCAAAGTCTTCTGCTTTAGATTTCTGGATGGGGTTAGATTTAAGATACAGAAAGCCTTCCATTGTATGAACCCTTTGCTGCATGGATACACACAGCAAGACATACTATATACATAGTACATCTTGTCTTCTCTGTGTGCTCTGAACACTGAAACTTCTCTCCTGGTGTACCCTTAGGTCTAATCCCTACTTTGGTCCATGGGGCACTCTTTGGTATCTTTCTAGAGTTTAGAGGGGGTGTTTCTCAACTTTTTGTTTACTATCACTACCAGCCTTCCCCACAAAAGCCTTTTTTTGTGTGTGCATGTTGCTCAGACTCAACCAGACTGAAACGTCCATTCAGGGGAATGTATCTCTTCTTTTCAATTTATTTTCCCCATAGTTCTCCTGCGGTACTCTTAAAACAGTTTTCAGCCTGTAAGGGTTTCCGAATAAATATCAGCTAATCAATACATGGTTACTGAACACCTGCCCTAGGTCCTGTCTGAGGGGTTAGGGAGGCACTGCTGATTAAATGTGTATATGGAATGAATATGGAAAATCAGATTTTCTAGAATGTCTTGGATATTCAAAGTTTGTTTTACAAAGGAGGACACTGAGGATCGAGAAGGTCATTGGATTTGCCCAAGGCCACTTAGCAAGTTATTAGCAGAGTTGAAGAGTTCTGCCTCTTAGTCTAAGATTTGTCTATTTCATACTAGGACACCTGCATATTGCTATGGTATCTTTGGTTTGACATTTTATTAAGATATTGACATCTTTAGTAATCTGGGAAAAGACATTATTTTAATACTTCTCACATGTCTATCTCAGGCAGAGAGAGAGAGAGAGAGTGCATTTTGAGAAAGGAGAAACCCAGTTTTTCGAGTGTGCACGTATCAGGAAGCAGTGTTCAGTTCTACAATTCAGAATCACCCTGACCTGAAAGGGGCAACTGTGAAGGGTGGATTCCTTGTGCTGGGAAGTGAGACTGGAGATGATCTGTCAGCGAAAGAGTCGCAGAGGGCTTTCTGCAAGCTTTAAATTAGATGCTTTCTAAGTTTTCTTCCACATAGGTCAGGATGACATGACTAGCAACAAACCAATTCTCAAAAGCTAGTAGAATGAGGTCCATCTGCATGGACCAGAAGCTCATACTCCAGGGCCACTGGAAGGGTTCTGAACAACCTGCCCAGCTGTGGGTGGCAGCCCTATGATGTGTCCTGATGGAAACCCCTGAGAGGGCCATGGGCTCCAGCCAGGCTTGCCCTCAAGAGGTTGACTGACTTCAGCTGTGGTGAGAAGCTACGGGATGACATTTTCCACCAAAGCCTGGAGATTCAAATCACGACCACTATCTGGTCTAATGGACATGGAGATGCAGCTCCTTTTCTCTTCTTGCAGAGATGGAAGCTCACCTTTCTAGAGAAAGGCAGCAACAAGGACCCAGTCATTTCATCCTTTCTATCAAATGACTTTAGTTGTATGAAAGCCAAATAATGATGCTTTCTTTTCTTTTACAGGACCATATTTTGAAGGAAGAAAATCTGAAGGATAAGGAATATGTATACTCCTTTCTTAGGAACTTTGTTACATTGGTAGCATTTCCTTGTCAGAGTTCTGTTTTGCTTTAACATTTTAAATATTTTGTTAATTCTTGAACAATGTGGGGCTTTACAGGCACTGACTCCTATGCAGTTAAAAATTCACATATACGTTTATACTTAGCCCTTGTACCCATAGTTCCTCCTTACCCTCAGTTCCATATCTGTGGATTCAACCAATCTCTGAGTAGAACTGTCATATTTACTACCAGAAAAAAATCCCTGTATTAGTGGACCTGTGCCATTCAAACCCATGCTGTTCAAGAGTCAATTGTACCAGTTTTTCCTGAAGTAAGTTTGACAATGCATTTCTCTGTCATTTTATGTATAATCAGGCGCTATAGCAATGACTTTTGAAAAGTAGAAGAACAGAACTATTTGAGTATAAGAACTGTTTGAGAGAAAGGCTGTGGTGTTTGTTTCTGTGTGCGTGTGCGTGCGTGCTGCAGGATCACATGGCACAATTAGAGATGACTGAGCAAACTACCTAAGCCAGCTTCTTATTTTTGAGTACCCTGATGAAAACCATTCCAAAAAGCTCATTTTTCACTTGGGGGATAAAAAGGACCTAAAAGTCAGAGAGAAGCTCATACTTTCTTTTTACATGGTAAGAAGTAGAGCGATTTATCATATAGGTGTGCTCTCAATTCTGTATTCCCTTTTATACCCTTTATATGTGCCAGCCATTCTGCAGATCTGTTCTGTGGTATCCACATTCTGTTTACAAATCAGCTAATAAAACGTAGGTGATTTCACACAATTTAAATTTAGCTTATGTATTAGCTGGCATTTCCCAATACCTCTACCTACTCTGAAAACCATGTACTATTTAGTATGAATTAAATAAACCACAGTCATATTCATGAGCCCACCCACAGCACAGTTTAGGAGAGAAAAAAGCTACTTAAGGGCAAAACACATCCCTATAAACTATTTTTAGGTTTTTAGTCACAAATGATCAACTCTTTGCTAATTTTCAGATCTTTAAATTACTGATCTGAGAGTTCATATTTTATTTATTTCTACCCCTTAAAAACACCGTGTGAGAACATTCCCAGACCAAGACTTCCAATTGTGAAAATAATTCTGAGTCTACTTTTACTTCTGACTGATCATGTATATGTTATGGTGCAGAAGGTTTCTGAAGAATTTAACAGGTTAAAAATGACTTCAGGGACATGATCACAGAGCTTCAGCACAGATTTCACATAATGAGTAGAGACGTTTTTAAAAGTTAGTTTTACAGATGAGAAGACACTTATGGAGGTTCCAGGCCTTGCCTTCTGGCTAGTAACTGGAGAACAAGGCCCCTGCCTCTAGGGCCCTTTAAGAAACAGGAACATCCGGATGCCCATCATTTCCTCCCGTGTGTGCTGATGGTAGTAGCCTTCACCATTTAAACCCAAGTAAGTAAATGCTATTTCAAGACCACTGCTATTTTCAAAATGTGAGTATTACTCATTTTAACCTTTTCTTTTTTCACAACCATTCTGCACGGGACAACTGTCTTGCTTCGAGTGAGCATTTAAAAAAATACACTCGCTCATGCTTTATCATCAAAGGTCCCGTTTGTATTCTCATGAGTTGAAAGCCAGCAGGGCTGTATTAAAAAACTGTTGTAAACCTGAGAATTATAAGCAAAAATTTATATATTTATATATATATATGTATGTATTTTGGTACTTGCAAATGAAGAGCTACTGCCTATTAACCTGCTCAGTAGGGCAAGTCAAGAGACTTCTTATGTGGCTCAGATGTGGAAAGAGGGGGGTATGGGTTGAAAAACCTATTTTGCATTGATTCTTTTATGAGTCAGAATCTGATTCAGTGTAATATTAGAAGGGGAGTCTTGATTCAGAAAACTACTGAAAGACAGGGTGCAAGTAAAGGCTTCCAAGTTGAGAGAAGGTTCCTGAACATCTGTTCTGGCGTGCCTGACAGGGTGCGGTACACTGTACCCACTTCACTCCATCCTGGTTGCCACATCCCACAGATGTAAAGGACCAAAAGAACAAAATGGTTTTCTTACAGAAAAAAAAAGAGAATCTAACAGAGCAAAGCTCTTATCAGGTTTTACTGGAGCTTTTCTAAGCCTATCAGAAAATTCTCTCCCTCAAGAAGTTCTTCACTTCTCCAGAAAAGGGGTCGGGGGAGGGTCTGAGACTGACTCTCTGGCAGCCTTGAGTGACAGCCCTTCTTCCTTGCTGGGGAATGGAGGTGGCACTGAATCTGCAACCCATTTCTAATAGGATCTATCTGCCAAGCAGCTATGGCAACTGTCAAAATCACAACCTATGGGATTTCCTGTGCTTGGTTCTATAGGATAGATATCCTGTTAGGAAAATAAGTAGTAATTCAGAAAGTTCTAGATTAAGCACGGGCAAAAAAGTTTCTGTATTACTGTACTCTCCGAGTTTTGAACTACTTCTCGGAGGCTACCCAGGAGACAAGGGTGTTGGGTAGATGAGGGGGGTATGCAGAGTTTCCTAAACATATCTGGCCACAAAGTCCTTTTCTTGAGCATTTCAAAAGCCTAGGCCAAGAAATGACAAACTGGCTCACAGGCCAGCTTCCTGTTTTTGTAAATACAGTTTTAGGGGAATACAACTATACTTGTTCATTTACTTATTGTCTGTTGCTGCTTTAGCACTACTGTAGAGTGGAGAGCTTATACAGATCATGTAGCTTAAAAAGCCAAAATATTTACTATCTGGTCTTTCATGAAAAAGTTTGCTGACTCCTTAGACTCCTGTGGAACCCACTTTGGGAAACGTCAATTCCTAGGGGTAAAACCACTAGAGTAAGACACACAGTACAAATATCACAGGCAGGTTTATATCCCATATTGCTTATCTATCTTGTGCAATAAAACGAAGATTTCATTTTATGAAACATTTCTCAACCTCTTCCCCGCTCCCCTCCTTGGACAACGAGGGTATGAGCATCATAGTTGGGAGTAAGGTATTTGCTCTCTGTCCATGTAAACAATCAACACCATAAGACACCATTAATCCATTTGTGTATGACTCTCCAGCCATTTGCACCCAAACTCCGATAGTATCAAAAGAGGTTTCCTTACTTGACTGGTTCCCATGACTCCCGCTCAAAGCCCCTGTGAATGGATTGTGCAATTGAGGACTCCATCAAATCCACATATCTAACCACAAGTGGGGCAAACAGGTCTTGCAGGTGTCTGTGAAATTTTCCATTGCACAAATTATCTAGAACAGATAAGCAAAAGCTCAGTAAGAATCCACAGTAGCTTTATCAGCATACAATGTTGACGTAGAGAGGACCGTTTTCTCTTTTACAAATACTGCGTCTTAAAAAGCCAAAAAGGAGAAGGAAGAGGACAAGGACGAGGAGAAGGAGGATGGGAAGGAGGAGGAGAAGAAGCAAAGCAAACGGTATATGAATGGCATCATGCTTCAATCTGGGGGGAAGGATAATGGAATTCAAAAACCTTTTACTCATTTGTGTCACTCTCCAGAAAAGGGAAAAAAAGAATGCCCCCTTGAAGAACAACAAAAGCAAAAAGTGATACTTTTATTTTCCTTTAAGTGTTCTTTGTACCTGCTCCCTTTCCCCTCTTATGTTACCAGGAAAAGAGAATTCTGTATCCCTTCTTTCCTTCATCATTCTGAGGAGGACGGTCTACTTTGTGGCTATGTGGTGCTCTACGACACTCTGAAACACCTAGGCGTTACTTAGCTTGAAATTGTTTTTCATCTAGGAAGCATCTTTTGATTAAAAATTCAGAATGTGTAGAGCTGAAGTTAATTAGCTTATTCAAGAGCAAATAAAACACACGGGCATGGGCACCCCTTTCTCACTGAGCTTGGGTTTTTCTGCCTAGTGAAGAGAGGGCTTCCCTGCAACAGGATACTTGCTGGAAGAAAGGGAATTTTATCAGCTGTAACCCGTTTTTTTTTTTTTTTTCTTTAAAGTAATCATAAAACTCGGAAGAGCTGTTTCCAACATGTAGCCTGCCTGGGATAAACACATTTCAGTCATCAGTTATCTGTACACTACTTAAGAAAGACAAACAGTCAAAGATGATACATACAATCAGTCCGGAGAAAATCATTCAGCAACTGAAACAGCGGGAAACTGTCCCACGTGTCTGGGGGCTGCACTTCCAATGCTGCATCCATGTCCACTGCAAAGAGTGACAGGAACGTCTCGGCATGTTCCACCATCAAGTCTGACCACCACGCGAAGGCCTTTGAGATGTGGCAGAAAAACAACAGGTAAAGAGGTGGTGAGCTTTTTGTCTCCGACCTAAGATGTGACGTCAAGCCCTGGCTGTTAAAGACTGATTGTGCATCCAGCAGGGTTTGGTAATTTTATTGTAAAGAGAACAGCACTTTTGGATATAGCTGCGCCTCTATGTGGTCCAGGGCAATGTTTCTCATGAGTCCAGGCCTGCTTTAGAAATCTGCAGCTGTAGAAATGACAGGCACAGAACTTCTGTTCAATTTACAATAACTCAGTACCTTTTGAGTCATGCTCTTTATCACTCTTGTTGACTAGTTCTTGCTCTAAAGTATTAGAATTTGGGAGTTTCTTCACTGTGTTTATGGGTTTTCTGCTGGTCTAACTTGAAAATTGGTAATTATTGTCTATTATCTCTACACATCTGGGGCTTAATTGTCTGTGGTTTCATACAAGCTTAGCAACTCACGTTTTCCCTACATGTTAGAAATGTTACTCCTATTTCATACCAAGGCAAAGGAAACCATTGTTGTATTGTCACAAAACTTTTGAGTTGAAATCTCTTTGAGCAGGGAGCCTCTGGTTTTGCATCCTGTCTATAGGAAAGATCAGGCTTTAAGCTAGGAGACCTCAGTAAGATTAGGACTTACTTTTCTGAGGGTTGGACACATATGTACATTGAAAACCAAAAATATCAGTGAAGTAACTCATTTTCATGCACATGGGTCCTTGGAAATCATTGTGCAGGGTCTCAGAGGTGACATTCACATCAGATGGGCCAGATGTGAATGCAATTCAAAGGCATGCATGCATGTTGACTAATCATTTCTGGCAGGGAGCATGCAGAATGAGTGGCAGTGTCAACAGGCCCCCTTTTTATCCCCTTTTGCTGATTTCAAAGAGAGCAGAAAAACAAAAACAACTTGCCAGCCCTTTTTATTCCCCTACCTCCCCACCCGGTGCCACAAAGTATTTACATGGGAAACACCTTCCAGAGCGTTCATCGAAAAAAAGATGGGAAGGCATTTCAAAACATGAAAGATGATTATGGAAATAATTCCATAAATAAAAGAGTCTGTTCAATGGCCAAGCTCTTCTGTGATCTCTTAGTTATCTGGGGATATTCTAACAGCCACCAGGAGGCAGAATAGGGGTCCACCTCTCTACTTTCATGAGATTTCATTTACTTACTTCTCCTTTATCAACATGTGGCTGGTTTGGAAATTAAATGGAAAAAATCAAGTCAGGGACCATTCTGCAAGGGCAGCTTGGCTGGAAATAAGACACCTGCTGTTTCCATTTTAACTTACAGTAAAACCTCAGTGATTCAGAGTAAGGGAAGAGAAGAGATGCTAGTCTGTCAGCAAAAAAACCTCAATTACTGGGCTTTCTAAAAAAGAACGATCATTTAGCTGCTTTTCAAAGCAGGTTATACCCGGGAGCCCAAGTACAATGTATTCATTGACTGGCTATCACTAAGCGTATGATAAACTTAAAAGTATTTTTAAAATTTCAAGTAATTATAGATAAATTGACCTATAAATTGAAATAAAAGAGATGGGAGCTTTAATTTCATAGATCCTGGGATAAAACTTGGAAGAAAAGCTGTTAGAATTTCTAGAGAAAGTTGAGATCATGTCAAACATTTTACTGAAGAGGAATTAAAAGAGCCACATCTGAAGTTGAATTGTCACAAATTAGGAGGAAATGGGTCTGAATCGATGAGATTTTACTGCAGTTTTACCACCTGAGGATGAGAGCCCTGGGGTTTGGGGCTTGTTCCACTGACCACCTGGCTAAATCCAGCCAAGGGAGAAACCCTCCACTCCTCCCCCAGAGCTCTCCTAGCCATCTGCCTTCTAGGCAGAGACCTTCTAAACACTCAAACTTGCTAAAGTTCCACTGCTGCCACCCAACCCTATGTGGAGGGCAGATTCTCATCAGTCCTGATGGAGGATATCTGCACTAATCACAAAGGCATACCAAACACTGGCTGGTACTTATGCTTTAGTTATTTGTTTCACTTGACATCTTCAGGGTGAGTTCAAAAAATGGTAACTGGGGAGACTGAAATGCCTTCCCAGACACAATTTTGCTCTAGGATGACAAGAAAAAAAAAAAAAACCCACAAAATGAAACAAAACAAAACTAATCCTAAATGCCTAAAATAAAAATTTTCTCAGACCAACCTCATACCTGGTTCTTACCAGCTTTATTGAAAAGTTGCAAACCAGAGGCCTTAAGAAGCACCCATTTTTACTCTCTACAGAAAATTTAGTCCCTTGTTAGAATCTGATAAATTATTGAGAAATTATCTACAGTTGTTATATTAATAATCATATAGATTGGCAGCCCTATGAAGAACAATGACTACTGCGACATGAATTATTATCATTAATATCTGGCAGAGAAACCTGGTAATCTAGCGAAGGAAGAGAGATTAAATAGGGGGGTTGTTGGAGAAGTGAAGTTCAAATTTAGTTTTCTATACCCACAGTAATTCTTTCAGAACCTCATAATCAAACCTGACTCATTAAGAAGGAGAAAAAGATTCAGGTGAGAGCAGTAATCACCAAAAAAGCCATTTCTTAATTTTAATCAAATGAACAGAGTCTGTGAACCTGGACTGGGCAAGGCAAAGGTTTAAAATAAAATGACGACGATATCTATATTTACTTTGAACTTGCTCATACAGGCGAATTCTATTTTTGTACATGTCTATGGTGTCTAAAATCTTCAGAAATCTTTTCCAAAGACAAGAAGGAGTTGTACTTTGGTTTCTAGATACTTACCCAGCGTTTTCCATTATTTAAAGGCAAAGATGTATACTTCAGGGGTATGGTCAACCACACTGAACACACTCTGTATTTTCTATACAAACTACATGTATATATGTACCCCTATGTGTACCACAATACATATATACATATACATACGTATACATAGAGAGAGAGATTGGGAAAGTGAAGTTAACAGCACATGAAGGTATAATTCCTGTGTGTGTGCAGGCGTGTATATGCGCATGACTGAGGCTCTGAGAGCAGAATTATGTTGTAATTTAGAGATTCGGGTGATAACTGCTACCATATACTACTTGTGCGTGTGCACATGACAATATTCTTAGCTGGTGGGGATTGTGTTTTCTCCTGAAATTTTTAATTACTTTATATTGGAATTCAAAGTAGTTCTAAGGATTATTGACTTCTGTGGGGGAGGCGATCCCATTTGTCACTTTTATTAGTGTGGTGCCAGCAAACAGCATGACCGCTAAGGTCCAGCTAAGATTCATGTTTAGCACTTACTGATTTTCTAGAGTTCACTGGGCATCTAGAGAAGATGGCAGTGAGTACTGGCCAGTAGGATAAAAATTTCATCCTTCATCCTTTTGGCAGCAAAACCTCATCCTCTCATCCTCAGTGTACCAGGGCAAATTTTACTTCTTTGGTTGCAGCCAAGGGTCTCTTGACCAGGCGTTACCCTGAAATCAGCTGGACAGCTTTAAAAAATCACCAGGGCTGAGGGAAATGTCTCTGTGCTCATAGATGGGTATTTTTGATCAACTGAGTAATGAGGTTTTGTGATTGGGTGAAAGGACTGATTTCGGAAATCTCTACATTTATCAAAAAGCAAACTGGGCCTCTGAATTCCAAAGTATGCCAAAGATTTTGTTTCTCACTTCTGAAGTCAGTAAATGAGAACAGAACTGAGTTTATTTCTGCCCTAGTTATGAATGGCTTTTGAACACGTAAGATTAAAATATTTTGTGATGATGGTTATGAGGGTTGTTTAAGATGGTGATTAGTACTGAGTGAAGAAGGGCTTTTTGGAAAACTGGGGAAAAAAAGGCTTCTTTGGAATATCAGTTCTCTTTGGTACCACTTGTGAGTCATTTGGGAAAATGTTCTCCTTTCTCAGACTGCAGTAGCCTCAGAAAATAACTTGATTAAATCAAGCATATATGTCCATTTCCTTCTTCAATCATTCACTGAAAGAAAACCATCTGCTTTGTATCCATGTCTTCAAAAATCTGGTCCGAAATATTGGGAAAAGTCTCAACACCCAAATCAGGAAAGGACTGGCCAGACCTCTCCATGCCTCTGGAGATGATTCTGTAGATACCCAGAAAGAACATACTTACCATCACAATGAACCCCAGATGTCCCCATCTGAAAAGAACATCACATACGATAGAGTAGAATAAAAAACTCTAGCCCAACTTAATTTTCTGTCTGAAGGTGTCTACATTTGGAGGGTGTTGACGTGGCCCCTCTTCTCACTCTTGGCTGTGCATTTGCTAGGTGTTGCCGGAGTTAGTTGTACCTACCTCGAGGGGTCTTCACCCCATTTTCAGTGAGGGTTTGGGGGACATCATGGTTCGTTGGCACTCTCTCTATATATAAATACTGTATATATGGTTCACATACAGACAGCTGTAGAGGAAGATTAGTATCACTCTGGCTAGCTACTGGTGACTAGGCTCGGTACTCATCTGCTGGGATGAAGGTAAGTACAGACGGACAGAGGAGCTACAACACGCTAAGGGGACAGAGTCAAGGCAGCTAGGAGGCGTGTGTTGGGATGTAACCGCAGTCATTGTTAAGTATTATCAATTGCTTCATGCACGCACAAGAGAATCACCCACATTGACCCTGCCGTGGAAGGCCACCCATTTCACAAGCAGTCCACTGGAAATTGCTGTTACATTCCTTGGGTCAGTGTTAGGAAGCAGGGGCACTGGGAAAAGTCCCATTAGAAGACATGGTACTGGAAGGGCATGCACAGACTATGACAGCAGGTGGCTGACTCATTCATTTGGGTCACATACCTCTTTCCCCTGCCACGATCAGCCAAGATTGAGTGGAACAGTAGAAAAACAGGGAGGAAATTTAAATATGCAATCAGGCATTAGTTGGGATGACTGTCTTTATGGTGTATTATTTAACTATACTGTTGATTTTCATTTACTTATGGGAATTAGCATTTTAGGTGCCTTTGACATTACTTTTATTGATGCCCTCTTTTCCCCCTTGTAGATCTGATTGGAGGGGAAGAGGGAGCATGAGTGAGGTTTTTTAGAGAGGTGATTTTAAAAGAAATGCTTTTAAATCTCAGTTTTGAAACAAGCAGTGGTGTAACAGTTTGATCATTATGAAATCTTGCAATCTTTTCTTGGAAGGGTTGGGTTGTTTAAGTCCTTACAGGTTTGGGATTGAATTAGCCTCTAAATCCCTCAGTGTGTAATTATCAGAATAATAATTTTGACAGTGGCTTGTTAAAAAAAAGTAAGCTATATTTATTTAGATGTAGGTTGGAGAATCAACAAGTTGAACAACACAGAATAATTTGTTTCTGTCACTGAGTTTAGCAACCCAGGTCATCTGAGATTAACAAATGAAGACTCTAGGGCGAGCAGACTAAGTTACAGAGATAAATTCAAAAAGACGGCTCTCAATCCACACACCAAATAAAATAAATCAAAACAACAGTGGTAGCAACAGAAACAGCCACAAAAGACCAAAAAGCATTTCATATGTTCCTGACAATAACCATATGCTGCTTGAATAATTATCTCAAAGATAGACTCACCTCTTTGGCTTGTTGCTAGAAACATCTGAAAACTCAAGCTGAAATGTACATCACACAACCCACTTTTTGGCTGTTTTAAACAACCCTGTAAAGGAGCCTCCTTGTAAAATTGCCACTTTCATTTGCATGGCAAGGTCAGTTAAAAGAAAATGGGAGTTAAGACATCGTATTCACAAAGTTGCCAGTAGAATCAGCCCTGCTGTATCTTCTGAGGAACCAGAGGCCCTGCCCCGCTGGCGCCCGCTTACCTCTGCGTGGTGCTCTTCATTCTGCTGAAGAACTTCAATGACTAGTTCAGCAAGACGTATTGTATCTTCCAGCTTTTTGGCAGGAGTGATTAACCGGCCTACATTTTCTGTAGTACAAGAATTTGTGTTAAAATTCAGTGAAAGTGGTGGGCTAATTTTGTGGCCATTAGAACTAGTGGACAAGAAATTCCAAAGATTATCCCCTTTTTAATTTTTTTTTTTAGGTTTCATGCAAATGTTAAATGCCACATAATTAGTAGTGAGCAAACCAGAAAGCCATTTTATTATTATTATCACCATCATTATTATAATACATACTAAGAAAAAGCAGTGCTCCAGCTTCCAATTTGCTTCTTAAAGCTGTATGAAGACTATGACAGCCCGTTATAAATTTAGCGACATTTTGTGCACATGTTCTTTAAAGACAGCATAAGTGGACTATCGTATAGCCCTCTCTAGGCAGTGTTTGTGCTACCTGAGGTGGGACGATGTAACAGAAGCTTAGTCTTGATTGCTGCTCCATCTACTTCCTGGCTTTGTCCCTAAACAATACGACAGCACTGTTTTTCATTCAAGGTCGGCGTGTTTAACAGGTATTGGAATGTTCATTCTAAAAAAGCAGACTTAAAGGTCTGGCTGTTTTAAGTTGTCCAGGGTGGAGACTGAGAATTAATGGGCATTCCTGGGCCATTAGATAGAAGGCAGGATAGAATTTTTACAAGAACATAGGGTGTAGAGTATTGGATGAAGTGGTTTGTTTCACTGGTGGGTACAAGTGAAATTTTATCAGTGAGATGGCAACAATGCGCTTTAGGTTCTACTGTATTGAAAGGGCTTTTATTGGACTTAAGAACAAACTGATCCCTGGTTTCCAAACTCTGGTTTTCATTTTATCCTTTATAGAGCTAAATTCATGAATGTTTGGCAATGTTATTATGTTACAAAGAACTGTATTTTTTTTTTCCTGTTGGGGTGGGGCAAAGCGTAGTAATATTTGAAACAAAGATTTCCTAAGCCAATGAAATGGCCTGAATTCAACCAGTCTAAACTCACAGGTGAACTTGTAGTTTGTGCTTAGACCCCTTCAAATCTTGAAGCCTGAGTCATCTATAGCCCATGGTGTGTAACAGCAGTGTGTAACAGCAATTAGGATCCTTTAGCACAATTCCACAAGGAGGGTATACATGTGCACAAGAGGACTGCTGAAAGTTATTTCAATCTCCTCATCTGAAGCAAATACGTTTTGACTTCAGGGTTTTACTTGCCAGAGAAGGTAACTGAATACTTCACAGGAAGGGCTGGTGTCCTGTTGGTAGTTGGTTGTGTGTGTTTGTCAGGGGAGTGGTAAACAAAATGGTAGGGAGGTGGCTAATTTAAAAAGAAGAGAAACAAGCAGTTTCTCATAATATTTTCCTATTTTTTCGTGCATTTGTTATATAGGTGATGAACATGGAAGATGATTAATAATGTAGGATTTAACAACAACAAAGAAAAATTCTGTGAAACACTATGCAAAAGGAGTGGTCCAGCCAATGGGAACGATGAATGATGGATGCGGTTGGTCAGATAATTGAGGTAGTGCAAGTTTCACTCTAACAAGGCCTGATGACTGGTGTGAAAATGAGCTTTCTGGAATCAGGCCAACAGAATGCTCCGTTGTCTCTGCCAGGTTCAGGTGGAAGTGTGGCTGCGTAGAAGATGGGGGTTTGAAGGTGGGAGCTGGGGGAAATAAATCTGCAGATTAGGCAGAGAGTCTCCACCACCCAGATAAGGTGATGTGCACAGCTCAGGGGCTGACAGCTCACTGCCTGGTCCAAGGCAATAACACCTGGAGCAAGACTGAGTGACAGGTTTGATACCTGTGCTTCTGGGGTGCCTGGTCTGTTTGTAATTTCACAAATGGACTATCATAATTTCATTAGTAGACTTTCAGGCATTTCTAACAAACATACTGTGTATATATGTTGAGGTAATATGTGTAGAGTGAGGTATTTGCATTTCGATAGTAAATATGCACAGGCTACTTTTTTGTTAGTTGATATTCACATTTACACATCAATTTGCAAATTCCTCATCCTATGCTTATTACCTATTCGACACATACACCCACATACACACATCACACACTTACATACATTTTCTAGTAACCAGACAAGCCTGCACATTAATACAAATCTGCAGGAAATCCCACTTGGGGCACATCTTTGAAATCTCTTACTTACAAAATAGAGAATACTATCCTTTTGGGCGGAACACTTACCGAATCTAGGGAAATTCTATATGTTCATGACACACGATGCAGTAATGGAAATCATTCCATCAATATTCTTCTGTACTTTTATTTCAAAGATGTAAATGATTTTTGTGTTGGGAGAAATGCAAGATGCATAAGCTAGGATCACCTGAAGATTTGTTTTAACATGCAGTGCTCTGAGATTGACTACCATATATATCAATAGGTACACATAGAGTGTACATGCGCACACAATCTTTCTGTGAGTGTGTACACTTGTACGCAGATATGTGTATGCCTGATGTATATATACAGACAGTATGTTTAATAAAATCTTTTGCAATTCTGCTTTAACCTGCAACCATTTCATGTAAGTAGGTTACGTATGCTTGAATCTAGAATATTTGATCTTTCAATGGACCCATATAGCCAGACTTTCATTTATTATTAATTAGCTACAATTCCATTATCTGTAGATCAAGCTTCTATATTGAGACATGACTTTATTTTCCTCTTACTTGCATTGTTGACTCACTAGTTAGTAAAAATGGTACTAAAATCAACTTGTTTAAGATGTTGTCTTTAAAGAAAATATTGTGCAAAATCCTGTAGCCCCTCTTCCATCCCCCCAACAGAGATCAAGGAGAAATTTGTGCTTAGAAATGATTTTTTTTGGGGGGGTCATGTCTGCTGTCTGCAATATCTGGAAACATACTGCGATACTCCTATCACCCAATCTTGTACTAGCTGGAGCACTGACAAAGGGGAACTAAAAATACAATATACTTAGTAAACATTTCATACAACAGAATTGAAGCTCATAACATAGAAAAAAATCATCATGCAAAATGTTATGCAACAATGTTATTTTGTGCTGACACTGAGATTTGAAAATGTTGCATATGTCAGACAGAGCTAGACAAAAAAAAAATGTGGACATTTGGAAATAATGCTCTCTTTTCAAGTCTCTCAAAACCTACGGTGTCAAACTTGAGAGTCTGAGCCTCAGGTTAGTATGCTAAAGAAAATTTCCAGAGAAATGAACAGAAAAGCAAACTAAACTAGAAAGCTGTCGCATAAAGGAAACGTAAAAGTTTACAGTACTTGGTTTTGGCCTAGGCATGCCTTTGAGCCTCTGATATAACATGCTGGTCTGCGTTTGGGTGGGTGGAGGAGGCCCAGGAGGTGGCGGGGGAGCTGCTCGGGTAGGTGAGGAGAGACGGTTAAAAAAAAAAAAAAAGTAAAGAGACAAAGTGACTATCACAAAGGTGACAAGTAAGATGACAAACTCTGAAAAGAACAACCAAACAAGCAAAAATGATCACACACGAAAGGAGAGCTGCTGCTTTCCTGGAGTGACTGCAGCGTTACAGAGGTGTGACACTGCCTGACGAGGACGAGACTCTTACCACCGTACTGAGACACTCAGAGGCGGAATGCCTTCATCCGGATGGGAACACATGGATGATGGTGGTGGTACCACTGACCGAAAGAAGATAGACTTTTTGTATAGTAAAGCACGCCTAAACGTTAACAGCTGCTTCCTCCTTCCAGATGACCAGAAATAGCACTTGATGTCAACAGAGCTGGGGGACATGACTTCTCATCCTCACGAGGCTACTTAATTTCCTATGGAACCTTCTCCCCTCTATGTAAGCCTCTCCAGGCTTCAGCTTCCTCCTCTGTAAACTGAGAATATTAACATCTTCTTTTTGTATACCTTGAGAGGTTGCCAAGAACAGCAAAGAAAATAATGCATGGGAGGGATCTCTGTAAAGCTTCAGGTGCCTACAAATCTTCACTGTTGTCTCCCACGTGGTGAGAAGGCAGGGATTAAAATTGCTTTGCAAAAGCAGATGAAGGGCCATTATTAGTTCAATTGAGCTGGGGAATATTCTTGCTCCCTTTGTGGAATTTCAACATGTCAAAATCTGTCATTTTGCGGGGAAAAAAAAATGTGTGGTATCTGATTGTTTCCAGCTCATTTAATTATTTTCAATTTGGAATTCTCATGGCTTTTATATTGTGGGTTGAATCATATATAAAAACTTGCCAGCTTATCAAATATGTTACTTGCTATTCCAAATGTTAGAATACGGTAATCAGCACTTGACCCATCTGTCATGTGGTTTACAATATCAGCACAGCAAACATCTTATAACAATAGCCTCTCCTTCAACACAGGCGCAGAGCACTATCAGCTTCTGCCATTCTCTCTCTTTAATGAGTGTCTCATTAACCTCGGACCTGGTCCTTTCGAATGGTTTTCATTTATAAAGCAAGCTGTATGGTGAGGGGGACATACTACATTGCCAAGTCTGCTTCTTGGTTTGCTTGAATTTTTCAACTGGGAAAACGAAGTTTACTGCAGGCTTATAGGAAATGGAATTCTAGCGGCAATAATAAAAAATACAAGAAATAAGGATAAATATAATATCCTGGCAAAACCATCTCTTAAAAGCAAAAGTTGATATCATCCTTTTCTTGTGGGATCACCTCAATGTTTGAAATGAAGAACTAAAAATATATTCTATTCACCAGTCTCTTCTTATTTGAATCTTTTGTTTGGGAAAGATTGTATGTAAATAGACTTTTTAAAAAAATCAGTATTAAATGACAGCTATATAAAGGAAGGCAATTACTAATCTCCTCTTTATAAAAAGGAATTCTATATTTTATGTCTTGTTAAAATCTGCTTTTCCACCTACAGCAGGGCACAAAGTTGGGAGCATTTCTGGTAACGCCTCTTCTGGTTCTCTGAATGAATGTGTATTACCTGAGTGTGCAATTCTTAGGGAAACTCCTAATTTATTCTTTCTCAGATAACAGAACCTGTGTAAACCACTTCGTAAGTCACTTTATAAAACAATGAAATGCCCCAGGGTGGATCCATAACCAGCAAGGCAGCAGATACATATTTCAGCTCAATGGGTCTCAGTGAAAATTCGTAAAGGGATTCCCTCCTGCCAACTGTCTGTCCAGAATTCTGACAGTGAGGTTTGCCACCATAGAAAAACAAGCTCCCTATTTTTTTCCCCATCACAGAGCAAAACAAAAACATCATACCTTGGTTTCCAACTTCATTTACCCAATTACCATTGCTCATGTTTACACAATTAAATCTGCTTGGCTTCCAGAGAGGGAGTTAAATGTGACTGCAGAAAAATAAAAAAGAGAATTCCTCTGCAGGCTCAGCTAAGCAAAGGAAGAGAGGCATCCAGGAGCAAGAGATTCTCCAATAGCCCTTAAATAACCTGACCAGCTCTGACTCCAACAAGCCAGTTAATTGCCAGTTCCAGAAACATCGTATGAGAAATGGATATGGTTGACTGAAAGAACACTTAAAACCAAGTTCCAACCTATTTATGTTTTGCTGAAGATGCCAGTGTTTGTATTACATAATTACTGAAAATAACTATCCTGGAGCAATTCACTAGGATTTGGGGGTAGGGGTGGATAAAAGCTAGAGTGGGAAGAGAAAGCCAAACAGATAGCCACAACATGCTTCCCAGAATACGCTGCCTATCTAAAACAATGGCTCCAAGGACCACACATTTCAAACAGGGTCATAATTCAATGTAACTTCTTCAGTGGGGCAGGCCATCATGCATACTTGATCCCCTGTATCTTCATCACTCTCTTTCAGAAGATTCCATTTTTAGGGCAATATGAAGTATATGTTACTAAAGACCAGTACCTGAGTCACGAATTGTTTACTCTTTTTATTAAAGCCATCTTTGACTCCTCCCCATAAAGACATGGGTGGCGTGGCCTGCCCAAGCCACCTCTACTGTGTCTCTTGATTTTACCTCCCACTGTACGAGATCATGTGGCTATACTCTTGCTGACAGAGTTGATGTTCAACTCTCGTCTCATCATCTCCACCTCAACAGTTGCTTAAGACTCCAAACCAGCCTTTAGTTCTTTCCCTCCCTTGTAGTTCATTGCTCACACAGCATTCATGGTGATCTTCATACAGCACACATCTGAACCTATCATACTCTTGCTCAAAAGCCTTTAAGAGATTCCCTACCATGCCTCCCCCCAGTCCCAAGAGTTATACCTTCATAACAAAGACTCAACTCTTCTGTTGATACCTCTGCTTGAGCTCTTATGGTCCCTGACTAATAGCATGTTTGTCTTTCCCTGTACCCAGTGAATTCTGTATTTCTGGGGACTAGTACAGTACCTGGTCCAGAGCAGGAAATCCTCAGTGGATCCAGCCCAATGGTGTGCTTTCTTGGAAAACCAAATATTCTGTGGTTGCAATATGCATAAATACTATACAGGCAACTTTCATCTCTTAGCCAAAGTCCCTGGCTATGGAGCAAATGCATGTAGCTGAATTGCTGAATAGCAAACATTGTTAACTTCTACTTGCAAACCAGAAAACAACTTCAGGTATTTTAATGCAATGAAAAGTGATTTAAGATAATGAAAAATCTTTGTATTCAAATTAAAATATATCCACAAGAAAGAAACAATGCTATTAAGATATATATATACATACACACACACAAAGATATATATATATACACACACACATACATATATATATATATATTTTGTCCCTCCAATTTGCTATCTTTGTATCCAAGGTCAGGCTTGTCCTCGAGACTGAGCTGTTGTACCTAAGAACAGTAAACTTAATTCTAGAGAGACACAGTAGTGGACATTTGCTATTCTTGTATGTGCAGTTGCCTTGCTTAGAATTGCCTCTCTTCTACTCTATGCGGCTTTAGTGGGAATGTCAAGCAATGAATCCTAAATAGGAGCAGCCATGTGAGCCAAGATGGGGCAACCATAACACCCCACGTCATCATGGGTATTATGACTGGCTCAGGGACTAACACATGACCCAAGCCTGGCCAATAAGAGTGTTCTCTGGAACTGTATTCAGTTTCATAGAGAGGAAACCTCTTTTTGCCTCATGCCTCAGCATCTGGGATAAAAACCTGGTGCTATCTGTGGCTATTTTGGGCCCAACCCCTGCTATCATGACAATCACATTAAAGAAGACTGTCAGCAGCTGGAGCGATCAAGACACACTAAAAGCCTTTATTTCTGAGTCCAGTCCCTCCATGCATTTCCTAGCTACATGGGCCCAAATGACCTTCTCTTGCTTAAGCTATTTACGGTGGTGGTGACTGTTTTCGAACACTTGCTCTAATAAGGCTACTTATTTAATAGTACTATTAAATATTCACCCAGTCCCCAAATAAACTTTCACTTATATGGTCGTGGGTGCTCTAGGACAGACTCTGGGACGTCTGGATGGATGATGAGCAGGTCTTCAGCAAGGCCGAAGAACATCCCAGGCAGTTCTTGGGGGACCAACCCTGGGCACCATGCATCAAGGACCCCAGCCCAGGTGACATCCCTGTGTGTGGCATCCCTGCAGCATCCTGCATCTCCCTCCACAACACAGTCTCTAGATGAAATCACTTGTTTTATCGCCTGTCCTCTCCCTGAGAAGTTTATTGGGAGCTGCCTGAGGGCAAGGGACCTGGGCTGCTTTTTCTCACAGCTCCCTTCTCTGGTGCCTGACCCAGCTCCTGGAACTCAATGGGTATTTAACATATGTGGAACTATATTGTAACATTTTCTTTTGAAATTTATGATAAAGAGATAAATCAGCTGCTTCCTATAGTCCACTGACATTCAAACCACAGCCCCTGCCTCACGGCTTCATCATCAGTATGTTAGAAATGCAGATTTCCATGCCCCGTTTTAGACCTACCAAATCAGAATGTACGTTTTAACGAGATCCCCAGAGATTTGTATAAAGATTAAATTTTGAGAAGCACTGCTTTCTATTCCATTTCTGAAATCAAATAATATGTCTATATTGTACATTTGGATTTGGGGGTTTCCTTTTAAATAATAATACACCAATAATGACATAATTTTATGTTTATAGTAATATATATAAAACTTTGTCTTTATAGATAGTATCGAGGGCTTATTATGTACCAGGCACTGTGTTAAGAGCTCTGTTGGAAATGTATGTTTTAACCTTTGCAACAACCCTTGGAGAGGAGGAAACATTATTAGCCCCTTTTACAGAAAACAAAGGGGCTTCCCAGGTGGCGCTAGTGGTAAAGAATCTGCCTGCCAATGCAGGAGGCATAAGTGAGACGCAGGTTTGATTCCTGGGTTGGGAAGATACCTGGTGAAGGAAATGGCAACCCACTCCAGCATTCTTGACTGGAGAATCCCACAGATGGAGAAGCCTGGTGGGCTATGGTACACAGGGGCGAAAGAATTGGACATGACTAAAGCAACTTAGTACACATGCACAGAAAACAAAAGTGAGACTTAAATAGGTTAACAACTAACTGGAACCAAGACTGTGTGATGTAAATTTTTGACATAACAGATCCTGAGTGTTCAGGCTGGTCCTGGGAGACTTTTCTTGGAGCTGTGCATTTAGGATTCTGGTGTATGGACTCTGGAATCCCTCAACTGTCACACTAGAAACCAGTTACTAGATCATGAGTGGGGACAGTATCTCTTGGCTGAAAGACATGGCAGCCTGGTGGTGGTGGCGGGGGTCAGTGTGGGGGTGGGTGAGGGCCCTAAAGAGTGTGCAGGACCCCAGACAAGAGCTGCTCACTTGCCCATCTTATTTGGAAACAGGCTTCTTTTCTCTATGCCTTGGTCTCCCCATCTATCAAATGGTGGTTTGGGATTAAGTGATTGAGAAACCTCTTCTAATTTTATCACTAACAATCACAAGTCTTTCATAGTATAGAAGTTGAAAGTGTGGGCTTGGAATTAGGTTCATGTTCAAATTCTGTCTCTACAACTAACCAGCTGTGTGCCCCTGGGCAAATTACTTAACATCTCTGTTTCATTTCTCTGCATTTCAACAGACAACAGTGATTTTTTATTTCATGGAGTATAAGAGGCCCATTTTAACATTTCTGAAATTGGATGTATCTTACATTTGATGGTGTGTCATAATTTAGTTGGCAGCATTATTTTATTCTTAGGATTACATAAATTAATGGTGCATCTTATAATTGATGCCTTTTAGATTCAATGAAATATGGTAACAAAATACTTATAGAATGTTGTGAAAATTAAATGAGATATGCATGTATCTACTTAGCACATACTAAATTCTCAATAAATGACAGTTGTTATCGTGATCGGCAGCATGTCTTTTTGTTCTGGGAGAAGAGATGTCAGTTTCATATTTATTGATTCATGGCATATTTTTAACACATCCTCTCTTCCTCCAGGATCTTCCTTGGTGAGAGTGTTTGAAACATGTTTCTCCCTGCCCTCCTCACTTTTCATAAAGTATAGATGAGATACTAGTCTACAGGATAATTCTGGCTTGGAAACCCTGGTTTATGTATCACTGAAACAAGAAAGATGAAAAGATAAACCTTTACTCCCCGGTGTTTAAGACAGGAAGTATTAGATGGGCCTTGTTTTAGGAATTTAGGATGGCCTGGATCTTGCTGGGATGGGATTTACCCTCACTGGTCTCTTGGGTGAGTGGCTCCATACTGTGTGCTGTTGAGTGTCACAAGCTTGCTTGTTTCTTTTTTTCTTCTTCAACTGGACTCAGACCTATAAGGCTTGATGGAAACAGGGAAAGATACAGAACCTCACTACTACAGAATCTGCCTGAAAGTCCTTTGGATAAATCTGACTTGCTCTAGAAGGTTTCTGTCATTTGGGAAGAAAAGAAAAATCCTCAGTTCTCTGACAATCTCAGGGGATCTCACTGCCCTCAGGAAGACTTCACAGGGGAAAGATTCTGGCAATGATCTGGGTCCAGAAGACTGCTCTGACTTTGGTGGTTTTCCTGAAATGAAAGTTGTAAGTAATTTTGAATTTATCCACTGAATGAAAGGGTAATATCCAAATGCTATCCTGCTGGCTGGAAAGGCTGAATGGAGGAAGGAGACCCCTCCCCCACAATAAAAGGAAAAAAAAAGCATGGTGTTTGATGACCCAGAAAGATGTTATGGGGAGGGAGGTGGGAGGGGGGTTCATGTTTGGGAATGCATGTAAGAATTAAAGATTTTAAAATTTAAAAAATAAAAAACTAAAATTTAAAAAAAAAAAAAAGAATGATGTGGGTTCAAATCCTGCTGAAGAATGTCATTTATCCTTTCCAAATCTCAGCCTTCTCAACTGTAAGAAGGGCAGTAATGAAACCTTCTTGATAGGACTAAAGTAACAAATGAATCAGATCCTTCTTATTAAGTCCTTAGCACAGTGCTTGGGCCCATGGGTACGCTGTCTGTCTGTCTAGCTATATATCTATCTATTTTGCAAATCCTTGCTGTATTTGAAGGAAAAATTATACAAGTATTTAGCCAAGAACTGAGGCAAACCAGCAACAGGTGTGTAGACTTTCTCAGAGATTTGCTGGGTTCAGAAAGTGTGACGGTTTGAATGGAAATGTATTTAAAATAATAGAATTCATTTGCGGAAGTCACAGCTTTTCTTTCATAGAGTAACAGCCTTTTACATCTCTCTCTCTCTCTCTTTTTTTTTTTTTTTTTGAGATACTGTAATTGAACATGCAATTTCTAATAATGCTCCCCGACAGAAAGCATAAGTCCACCAAAATGCCATCTGTAGAGTCTCGGAGCCTCACAAAGCACAGTCTGACTGCAGGCTTCAGCAGCTGTTTGCACCTCAATTTTTGTATGGATAA
Source organism: Ovis canadensis (assembly GCF_042477335.2). Lineage (NCBI taxonomy): Eukaryota > Metazoa > Chordata > Mammalia > Artiodactyla > Bovidae > Ovis > Ovis canadensis. The sequence continues at coordinate 53,533,392 of NC_091263.1, read as the reverse complement.
CTCCAGTTGTGCCTGGCCACCTCCACATAGTTAGTTTTGCACACCCATCCATGTATTCACACTTTGTTCACTCTAAGGAAACTGAAAAGGTAGGGGGAGGGTAAAAATAAAAGATGTAAAGATCAGGAAAGAAGTGATTATGGTTGTGATTACAGCTGAGATCTACTTTGCTTAGAAGGGGCCTGGGATGTACCAAGCTTCAAACCCAGCTCTGCTGCGATCTTAACTTTCAGGTCCACTTTCACCTCTCCCTCCTCCTCAATCTGTTTTCTCTATCTCTGCTGGTATGGTTTTTCTGGAGTGCAAATCGCGAAGCTGCCCTCTTGCTTAAAGAGCCTTATTGGCTCTCTGTCACCTTTGGATGGGAGACATGTGGAATTTTTCCTGTGAAAACTCTCTGCAAAAATTGATACAGATTCCAGGTGCAGAACCCAGGGACCACGAGAGACCATCTGAGCTCTGTATTATGGAGGTACAGAGAGCTCTCATCTGCTGCCTCTGTTGCCATCACTGTGCCCACTCCTGCTGTTCTTTCAGCCTGTTGTACAACCACACTGAGTTACACAGTAGTTCAGAGTATGGCCTCTGCCTGACCTCAGACTCTGGCTCTGCACTCAGGCTTCTAGGAACATGTTATTTAACCTCTGCATATCTTAGTTTGCTCATTTCTAATATGGGAATAATAGTAGTAGCTATCTCATAAGAGATTTTGAGGTTTAAATGAGTGAATACATATAAATTACTCAAGAGTCATTGCTGGCGTGTAATACACATTGAATAAGCTTTAGCTATTTTTATTAATGGTATGGTTTTATGTATTTGCATATATTACTCTCTTTAGCTAGGATGCCTCTCCACTTTTCCATCCCATCTCCTTTTCACTGATTCTATTTCACCTTTCAAGATGTAGTTCAAACTTGCCATCCCTGCCAAGATTTCTATGGCTTTCCAACAATGCCCTCTCACACACAACTCTACCCATTAGTATTGCTGAGCACAGAATTTGTAATTTACATTTAATTACCCATTGACACATATGCTCTATGAGGGTGTCAGCTGTTTCTTCTTGTTTACACAGTCCCTGGTTTTACCATTGTATCTGGCACATGGCAGGCTCCCACTAAGCACCTGTCGAATGAATGAATGAGTGAATGGATAAATGAACATCTTCCCTTCCAGGGAGAGAAGAGCTTATATGTCTTGAACATAGGTTTGTGAGTCTTCAAATACTTATTACTAGCCTAGTGCTTGGCACGTGCTCAAAAAAGCTTTCTGAACTGATCTGAAACACATTCAACTTTACTCAGATGATAATTATCTTTGGAGAAGTCTTTAGACCTTAAAACCATGATCTATACTACATATTTTTTCAAGCTTTCCTCAAAATAGACTCAGAAGTTTGGGAACCAAACCAGAAGAAAATTGCCATAGCCAGAAAACTTTTAAGGGCTTTCCTCTCATGAAAATTCTAGAAATGGCCCCTTTAGCCACCTGTGTGTACACCCTGCCCCATCACATGGTACATACAAGAACAACACGGAGACGATTCCTCTCTGCCTTGGCTGATAAACATTCATCAAAGAACACAAACTTCTCAATAGAGCAGAAAACAGGAAAAAGAAATGAAAAACAAAAAGGAAGATTAGTTTGCTTCAGTCACTTTAAAAAGAAAAAAAGTACATGAGGCCAAATCACTGGAGTCCTTGAAGCCAAAGATGAAATGAAGCTCCACAGCAAACCATAGTTCTGTCCCTTCGAAGCTTATGCCTTTACAGAAAGTCTGCTCTACAGAGGTCAACATCTCGTGGGCAAGAAATATAGTGAGACAGCACAAATTAACTCCTTAATCTCATTGCAACTCCGCATCAGTCTTTGGGAGTACACACGTTAAGGAGCTATTAAGGAACAAAAACAGAAAAAAACTAAATATAACTCAACAGTCCTGACAGTTTATAATGCATATACAATGGGTTCACCTGCGTCCTTTTGATTCTCTATTTGAAAGAGAAAGCACAACAAGGAGAGAAGAGAGAGAGAAACAAGAACACATATGCAGGATTAATGAGCAAGTGAACCAAAATGCCCCCCATTTATGTGTGATACATGATATTGGAAAGAAAAAGTTGCCCTTGAGTTCCCACCGCCCGGAAGTGTGGGGGCCAGCAAAAAAAGGCTCCTTCACAGAGGTGAAAAATGCTGCACAAATAGAAAATTAGTGAAATTAAGTTTTAATGTGAAATCAAGCTATGAAACATACATGAACTCTCCAAGTGACAATTAAGTCATATGTTCTAGCCAGAGCTTAGAGGACGAGGACAAGTTCAAATCTTCAGAAAGAACAAGGAAAAGCTTCCCAGCTTGCGCGAGAACAGACAGGAGGCATATAAGAGCTCATTTTACATAGAAAGGACCACTTGTGCGATCTTCTACCCACAACAGTTCAACATCTTAAACATGGAAAAGAAAGCACGGTTTTGCCCCAACTGTCCTTTTCCTGACACCTAACACATGGCTCCCCGCCTAGCTGCTATCTTTTGATTGTGTACCAGTGACAAGCACTTTACAAATTGGGGTTACACACAAGCAAAGTAAAAATGCATTCAGGTCACAGACAGAGAATAACTGAAAAACTTACAGACAAATCTGAGTTCATCACAAACAAATGGCTTAATTGTCTAACCTGTGTTAGGCTGATAAAAAGTGACTGGACTTCTCACATTGGGTTTCACAGACAGAATCAACAGACAAGCCAATGCTAAAAAACTTGAAGCAAGGAGAGTGAGTTGATTTGGATCTGGATTTTCTTGAAATAATGAAAACAGAAAGAGTGAAGACAGCATGGCGAGGAGGTGGTAGGTACTCACGAATGGTTAAATCCATCACTTGGGAGGCCAAGCAGAAGACAGGATGCTCATACATTTCTCTCTTTTTCCCTATAAAAGAGGATTTGGGCATGCAAGAGGCTTAGGTCAGAGGTCAAGAGGTTAAAGGTCATAGGTTAGAGGAAAACGTTACATTAGCTCAAAGGAAAATAGCCACAGAATATTTTGGGATAAACACAGGATAAAAGAAAAAAGGAGTATCAAAATTGGAGATCTACTGGATTAACCATTCAGCATGCCGTGAGTCACGAGAGAGATTGTGACCATGATTTTACACGTCTCTTTAGAATAATTTGCAAGAATACAATGACCGAAAACATCATGAATAAAGGGAAACAGAATTTCATTGATTGAAGGCTCCAAGATACTAAGGATTTCAGACTTTAGTATCTAAGGCTCTTGAGGTATTTCTTCATAAACATAGTCTCCGGCAATATTACTATAACTTCTTTCCAACATTCTCAGGGAACTAAGCTATTAATGGTCACAGAGAAGCTCAAATGTCAAGATTTCTTTTCTGGGGGTAGGATCAGTACCTTGTAAAAGAAAGTTGACTGGTAGTAATATCTTTAAAGCTGCCATGTCTCAGCCTATGGTGGACTATGTTCATGAAAGAAAACCTGATACATGCAGCCAGAGGATGTTGGGTTGTCTGAATTAACAATCCCAGCATGCTTTGAAATTGGCGTCACAGCCACTTTTGCAGAGGTAAAGTCAAAAAGTGGCTGAGCCAATCACGGACAAGGAAGGAGAGAAGCGGAAGAGAGCAGGTAGTGTGGAATGAGGTACTTCTCTGACAAGAGAGTTGGAAAAAAAAGACTGATTTCTCCAAAGAATCCCCAGACCTAAAAGTCACAGTGCAAAAGATAATTAACACAACCAAGAAGAATTGAGGCACAAAAGGAAATTACAGACCAGCTGATCTACTTTGGAAACGAATGCATTTTTACTTACAGATCTTAAAGTTTGTTTTTGGATATATTTATCTGAAAGAAGAGAGCAGATCTTACCAAAAGACTAGTCATAGCTAGACCAAGACCTACGTACGAGTCAGTGGACAAGGCAACCGAACGTTTCTTGATCCCATCCCATCTCTGGCCTGGCCTAGAATTATTAGGTCCCCAGTTGACTTTAACAAATACAACCAATCATTATGTCCTGGCAAGGTAAATGCTGGAATCAGTATTTGCTAATATAGCCCTTTAACAATCTACTTGTTCCTCTATTTTTGTCACTCATTACCAAGCCAAGAGTTGATCATCCTTTTAGTGCCCAATTCTTAAGTGTTTCTCCCTGGATGCATAACAATGAATTCATTACCACTGGTACACAATTTGCATTGTCAGACAGACAAAATTGAGAGAGGGAGGACATGGAATGTACAGAACACTGCGAATTTGACATGATCTTAACCTAATTCTCTAAGGAAACAAGAACTTTAGCAGGGTAAGTGATGGGGCTTTAGTAGTTAATTAGGTCTCTCTCTTTGTTTTATTTTTTTTCCAGTCATGTCCTGAAGGCAGACAATGAGTATTTGCTGGATTGATTGGGTGTTTCACAAGGGAGAGAACATCGGATTCCAGAATGCGGACACACTGAGTTTTGCACACAGAACTTCCACATTTACACACTTACACCACGGGTCAAGTTGGGTGTGGTTTTCAAATCACCCTATAGCAGCCAACAGGGTAACAATGAAAAGTAATTAATACCTTTTCAAATAAACAGGTCCCAAAGAACCATATCTTCTCAAGTAGGGTGGACTCAAAGTGCCTTTGGACGATTACTTGGTCATTAGTGACCACATCCCTAAAACCTGAAAGGGGAGTGATAACAACCATCCTAGGTTTGGAGTAACAAGATTGAACAAGATCTATAACAAACCAGGAGCCATCAGAGACAGTGGAACACTAACCTGCCATCAAGTTTGAAAAGCTACCAAGAGACAAGATATGTTCAAGGGGCAAGAAAGAGTTAAGCAAAATCTTGATGTTGCTTTATTCAATTCTTGTTTTACTTCCAATGCAATCAACAGTGGACAACAAACTGTTTAGTTTTCCTCTATTTAAAGAAGGTAGCCATCCTACAGAGCTCTTTCATAGAAAAACATTAGCCACAGAGCAAAGTTAGGGCCAACACCAACTCTTAGAAGGATCTTAGTTGTCCTATAACATCCTATATTCAACATCTTTTTCTACAAAGACTGTTTCCTGAGCCCCTGTTCTTGAATTCATTTATGTGGCCACAGCCGAGGAAGCTATCACATTTCAAGTGTTTTCAAATTTCAGCTTAAATATAGAGATGGGCCACTATTTTCTGGTGCCTGTCAGGAAAGAGAAAGATGTCCCCAGGGAGGCATACCAAAATTTAAATTAAAAACTGGGGGCAGAAGGGGGTCTTACCTTCGATTTTGGCATACTCTGACAGTCGAGAATAGTTGACTAAAGCAGCTTGCTCTAGACATTTACGGATGACTGCTTTTACCTCCTCCTGTGGCACTGGGGTTACAATGTCTTTCATCAAGACCTACAGGTGGAAAAACAAGGCTCTTAAAACGGTTCAATGATATGTGTTACCCATTTATACTTAAATAATTCAGTTTAAAATTAATTGTGAATGCCTCTTTGCAACTTAATATTGATCATGTACCATGGTTAGAGACAAAATAAAAAACTCCAGTGCACAGTTGGGCTGTCAAAGCCTGTCCATGATTCATGGAAAGGTTAGGAGCATATCATCAGTATATCTTAACTCTTTGAGAGGCTGGCAGTTTTCTCATATTTATTCTGATATTTGACGAATGGTAAAAAAATCTTCTGAAAATGAGAAACTAGGTCATTCAACCACAATATTTCATCACAGTGATGTTCATGTCTCTGTGTACATGTCATCTGTCTTTTACTTTCATTCTTACCCTTTCCAAGAGTGAGAGGGTAGCTTTCAAAGCACCTTCAGGTCGACCAAATGGAAAGCAATACCTAAAACAGACAGAAAAACGTTCAGGTTGCCGAATCAATTGCATTTTAGCATGAAATATGCTATAACTTGATTCCTATGGCAACTCTCTCTGAGGAACAGAGAATGCTTTTTGTCACGTTGTGTTATGTTAATCTGAATTCACACCATATATGTGTGTATATAATGTATATATATGTGTATGTGTGAATAATGACTAAAGAGAGACTCTGCAAATGTCTGCAACAGAAAAGAATATTTCCAGTGATGACATAAGGTTCTGTTTAGATTTCTATTGTGAAGGAGAACTCTTTGTTAGCTCAATTGTGACCTTATATATAATTATTGAGACTGGCATTAAGAAATAGTTTTAGTTGAAACAAGCTAAACTTCAAACACACCTAAATCCCTAGAGGATTAAGATAGGAAATACAAGAGTATATTTTGAGCAAATTCACGATTCTGCTAATTGTCTTGCCTTGACTGTAGTTTTTAATTGCTATTTGATCTTTTGTTACTGGCAATGTATCTTGCATAGAGTGTACAACCAGTAAGGATTTATCCAGGGTTGTGTTTTTGTTTTTTTTTTAATGTGTATCACACACAGATTTTATTTATTTTTGCTGCACCACACGGTCTGTGGGATTTTAGTTCCCCAATCAGGGATTGAACCTAGGTCCACAGCAGTGAAAGCCTGCATCTTAACCACTGTACCATCAGGGGAGTCCCTATCGAGGAGGTTTTTTCACGATACAGATAGTTCTAGTGACCATTTCGGGCAGTCATAAGCCTTGCAAGACACTTCCTCATGGTACATAGGGAGCAGGACAGCTTATACAAAGAGGGCTTTGTTCTTTTAGTGGAAATAAAATGACCTTAAGATTTCTAAGTCTCCTGAATATTAGCAAACTCTGTCTTGGTTGGCTTTTTCACTTGTTATTTCAAGTTTTTTTTAAAGTATAGCTGGTTTTCAACATTGTTCTAGTATCATGTACACAGCAAAGTGGTTCAGTTACATATATATATATTTTCTTCTCAGATTCATTTCACTTACAGGTTATTATAAAATATTGAGCTTAGTTCTCCATGCCATACAATAAGTCCTCATTCAGATGTTTTTAAATATCCAGTGTGTCTCTGATAGATTTATAGTTTTAGAAAATCAAGCCCTTAATTTGCCCCTCCTCGGGCTCATCCTCCTAAAAAGCCCTTTAACCCCAGCTCCTTACCTAAAATGTGTAATCTGATTTTCCAATAGAACCCGGAGCCTCTCCTTGATTTCTTCAAAACGTTCCTTTTCTTCAACAGTCACAGTTCCAATTCCATCAGGCCTGAAAGGAGACATGTCATGAGGTGATGGGAACCTCATATGCTGACACCATCAAATCAAATCTCTAGCAGGAGGAAACTGTCCATTTTAGAAGAACAACTACAGTGATCGATGTGACCTTAGGAGAAGTCCCGCTTCTCGGTGCTGGTGACTAGAGGGGATGGGGTACGCTGAGGTTATCATTTGGAGACATTTGCAGAACTGTCGCTCATTTATTGTGAAATGGTAAAATGCACAAAGTGGTGGCTTGCAGGTTAAAGCAGCTTCTAGATCTTTTCTGTTTGGATCACAGCTTCTGAAAATTTTGAACTGCTTGCCACATTTGTTTCTTTAATTAGGAAAGTTTTATAATACAATTCTCTTAGAATTTGGAACAACTGGCATTAAACTGGCAAGGGGCAGAAACAGCTTCTCCCTTGGCTGTGGCAGGTCGGTCTTCTAGTCCACATTTCTACTTTATGTTACCTGAATCTCTTGCAGGCACTTAGGTTTGAGACTCCTGAATTACACACACAAACTCCTATGAAAACCAGGTGCCCTGTAAGTGTCTATCTTTCCCAGAGCTCAATGCTGATAAATGACTCAATTTCCATAATTACAGATGTTCAGATTAATTTAACCACTTATATAGAAACTAAAGAACAAATTACAAGACAGTGTAGAAATTATAAGACCTTTATGAAAGAAACTGAAGAAAACAGATGGAAATATCTTGTGTATTTGGACTGGGAGATTTAATATTGTTAACATATCTATACTATTTAAGTCATCTATATATTTTATGCAATCCCTATAAAAATTCCAATGGAATTTTTTTTCATAGAAATCCTAAAATCTGTAAGGAACCACAGAAGCCCCAACTAACCAAAGCAATTCTGAGAAGGCAGAACAAAGTCAGAGGCATCTCAGTTCCTGAATTCAAACTATAAAACTGCAGTAGTCAAAACAGTGTGGCACTGGTATAAAAACACACATACAGACCAATGGATCAGAAATAAACCCTCGCACATACGGTCAAGTAATACTTGACAAGGGAGCCAAGTGTAGTCAATGTGGAAAGGACAATTTCTTCAATAAATGGTGTTGGGAAACTGGATGTTCACATACAAAAGAATGAAGTTGGGCCGTTATCTTAGAACACTCACAACAAAGAACTTGAAATGGACTAAAGACCCAAAACTGTAAAAATCCTAGAAGGAAATATAGAGGAAAAGTTCCTTGATACTGGTCTTGGCAATGATCTTTTTGAATATGACACTAAAAGCACAAACAACAAGAGCAAAACAGACAAGACAAAAAAGTGACACTTTAGCAAACTAAAAAGCTTCTTCATAGCAAAATGTACAGACAGTCTATACAATGAAAGGAAATATTTGCAAACCATCTATGTGATAAGGGGTTACTATTCAAAATACAGAAGGGACGCATAAAAAAACAGCAAAGACCCCAAATAATTTGACTGAAAATAGGCAGAGGACACAGACATTTTTCCAAAGAAGACATATAAATAGCCAGCAGGTACATGAAAAGATGCTCAACATCATTAATCTACAAGGAAATGCAAATCGAAACTGTAATGAACTATCACCCCACACCTGTCAGAATAGCTGTTCTCAAAACAAAAAGACAACAAATAAATGCTGGTGAGTCTGTGGAGAAAAATGAACCCCTGTGCACTGCTGGTAGGAATGTAAACTGACATAGCCACTATGAAAAACAGTGTGGAGGTTTTTCAAAAATTGAAAATAAAACTGCCATGTGATCTAGTAATCCCACTTCTGGGTATATATCTGAAAAAAGGAAATCACAGTCTTCAAGATACAACTGCACCTTGTATTAACTGCAGCATTATTTACAATAGCCAAGATAAGGAGACAACCTAAGTTGGGTATTGACAATATTATCGACTCAGATGAACGGAAAAAGAAAATGTGACCTATACAAAGCAGAATATCATTCAGCCACAAAAAAGAAGGAAATACTGCTTTTGTGACCACACGGATGGACATTGAGGGCATTATGCTATGTGAAATAAATGAGACAGAGTAAAATATACAGTGATATGTGTATGATAAACACATATCACTTATATGCAGTATCAAAAGAAGCTAAACTCATAGCAAGAGAGAGTAGAATGGTGGTTGCCAGGGTGGGGGAGTGAGTGAAATGGGGAAATGTTGGTCAAAGGGTAAAGCTATAAGAGGAGTAAGTTTTGGGGATCTAATATATCCTATGGTGATTATAATGAACAGTACTGTATTACTTACTTGAAAGTGTTAAAGTAGATTTTAAATGTTTCCAACACACACACAGAGACCCACAGACACACACAGTAAGTATACGAGGGGATGTAGGTGTTGATGAACCTTATTTCAATAATCATTTTAAAATGTATCAAGTCATCACATTGTACATCTTAAACTTACATCATATGTCAATATCTCAATAAAAGCAGAAAAAAGAACAAACCACATAGGCTATTTTTTGATCTTACTGAACTGCTGCTCATTTAATAAAAAAGAATGACCCAGCATAAATAAGTGAATTTCAGTTTAGTCCCAGTATTCTCATGTTTCTGAATCACCAATAGGTTCACACACATTTTCCTTATTTCCTCTGGCCCATTCAAGTTGAGAATACAAAGGAAGGCTGCATATTTATAGCCCAAACTTATCTGTGCCAAATTAGACGTAGGATAATCTGACCCATTCAAAGTCTTCAGCTACCCAGATCTTGTAGTGACTTGTTTTGACTACTGGCTGAGCCAGTTTGCAGATTGGTGCGTCACCATGAAACTTCTATTGGAACATTCTTCAGTTTGCAAATGCAAGTCATCTTGAGACCAAACAAATGGTCTTATTTATAGGCCTTCTCAAGGATCCAGCAGAAGTTGGGAAAATCCTGTATACTAGACCAGTCTGACTGCACAAAAGACTTGGCAAATGATAGCAGTGTACCTCCTGTTAGGGGTTTATTGGTCAGCTTCCCTTCTTTTTAAGTACTAAAAATGCCCTATTTGAAAAAAGAAAAAACTTCCTCTCCCCCATTTTGTGGAAAATATCCGTAACAGTAAAATCCTATACTGTGCATTTACTCACACCCTCCTGAACTTAAGTAGATGCAAAACAGTAAATACCAGGTAGGCAGTTTGAATCTATACATGTGCCCTTATTTTTAAATTTTCAGAAAAATCTCAAATGTTAATTTATGAAATTAAAAAAAATTGTTTTAAGCATGAAATGCCCACAAATCTGTAGTTAAACCTCAGGATGAATTCATTGGCCCCACAAAATACATGTGACACTTTCTGTAGTAACATCTCATGGGTCTGTTATAATCTAAAACTTCCTTTGGCTATGGCTTTTGGATTTTGTTTACACAAAATTCAGCTTGCTAATGCACTGAATACACATTTATACAGTTGTTTTGTGTGCTACCTACAATCAGTTTGGGAAAAATTGAGCCATTTTAAGCATTTTGTTTCTTAGTGGGGAATTAAGCCAGAGAAAAATGCTATTAAATACAAGGCACAATTCAGAGAGGAGTTTACAGATCACCTAGAAAAGCCTGAAAACCATTTCACAAAGGCAGCCAGAGATGTCTACGGCCGTTACTAGGAAATCAACCTCTGTGTGAAGAATATCATTCCTTCCTTACCCAACAAGCCTTCTAAGGCAATCAGGTAATTAGGAAGCAGCTCTCAGATTTGTGTTTGAGATGATAAAAACTGAACATTTAGTATGTGCCTGGCTTTCTTGTAATTCTCACTATAAATGGTATTATGAACATAACATTTCTGATGCTTTCCCCCTTTTGTTTTAATGATTCACATTTATAATTATTAAACGTATCAGATGGCAGCTTCCATGTCTCCTTGGACTACTTTGTGAGCACTGTTAATCTCCCTATTCAAAAAGGTAAACAATGAAAAATTATTGTTATCTTTTCTTAAATTTGCTTCTTAATCACCTATGCCAGTGTGAACACTTTCATTTTAAAATAAATGAAACAAACTAATCTATAATTCATTATAGTTTTGATTTGTATTTCTGTAAGACACACAGTGCAGAGTTCACCAACAAAAACAGGTGATAAAACATATCACGATTTAGACATCCACTGCACATTTATTTGTAATTGCCAGAACTGCCCTGAAATGATGCTAGTAATGAGGGATGTTATTTTACAAATCAAGGGAGAGAAATGCAGGAATAAGAGAATTTGTCTAAGATCACAGATTGTCACTCTATCAGTTAAAAAGCAAAAATAACCTTGGCTGCATTGATTTCTCACAGTTTTTGAAAATTCTGTCAAACATCAATTTCTTTTCCATTGACCCTTATAATTCATCAATGTTAACTGTACAGGTTAACATGGATCTACTAACTGAAAAATCCTGTTTAATATTCTGGGGAACATGGTTCTCCTAGAAGCAATAAAATACTTTCCCTAGAACAGGAGCCACACAAGCCTGTCTTATAATCACACAGAAAGCCTGTGAGACCTCAGACTGAGGGGCTACCTACTGTGGGTGTGTGAGGTACGATCTGGCGGGGGACCTGAGAACTGGCCTTTCTAACAAGTTCCCTGGTCCTGCTGGTTTGGAGAACCTTACTTTAAGAACCTCTGCCTTAGAAAGCAAGAAAATATTTGGTGGGTGGCCGAATACATGAAAGGGTATTTTGGTTCAGGGTTCCTAATTTCTCTTGGATTAGAGTGAATCTGGAACCAGAGATTTTCTCTAAGAAGTACACAGTCCACTTAACAAAGCTAGCAACCCCTTCCAAAAATGGCATTTGCACTGTTTCCAAGGTGCCATTCCAAGCAGTTCTGGTTGCAAAATAAACAGAAGAACTGTACTGGTATCGCTCAGAAGCCATGCTTTGTTTCTGTGTTCTGGAAACATTTGGGGGTGATTCTATAATTGTCATAAAACTGGCTCTGCATCCTGTTCTGCTCTCAATACTTCTAACACTTAAGGAATCAAAAAGAATGAGAGAAGAGGAGGACTGATGCTGGATCTTTACACTCCTACCTAGCAAATCCCAGGCTGAGATGTTTCTTCACTCAGGACACATGTCTAGGAGCCTGAATCCTCTGCTCTCTTGGATCCTGTTACATCTTCTGCTGCTGTTTCTGTACTTCTTAGGGCCCACTGCCATTTCCTTAGGGCACCTAGATCTCCTTCGTTAGGAATGCCCTTGGCTGCACTGGGCATAAACTGAGGTGCCTACTCTCCCGCTGTCAATGCTGAAGGCTTCATACAGGCCAGCTCCTCCCTTCGGTGGTCACTGGACATCTCAGTTGGACTATGAACTACACTCAGCCAACTGGACACTCTTCCTTGGAACTTTTCCATCAAAGAAACAATGCAAAGATAAAAGAAACAGGTGGGGTTTGCTCATGCTAGCAGCTGTGCCCTGCCCAGCCCATCTCCCCATGTTCGTAGTTCTTAATCTGTGACACTACCTTAGAACCAGGAGAGAGCTTTGAGAGGTCCCACCCTCAATCTCTGACTCAGTGTGGGCATCGAGGCCTACACGTCATCAGTTTCATTCCTTAAGTTATTCTCATGTGCAGGTAGGATGGCACCATGGCTTTGATCCTGTGTCCTACTTTTCAGTCACTGCTTGATTCCAGGTTCCCCCTCCCTTCCTTTGAGGTTCCTGGCATCATCCCAATAAACTTTCTTTTGCTTAGATTATCCAGAGTTAGTTTTTGCTCCTTACATGGAACTGACGTACATGCATAAAGCACACATTCCTTCCTTTCCCACGCGCTCAATTTTAGTAGAAATGTTGACGCCTTTGAATCTAGCTTTACAGACACACATACAAGAAGGAAATGTGATCCCTCGTCACTGGTTCCACCTAACTGCACACTGGCTAACCACTCACTTCTTGTATATCATGATCCCGCAAACTTGAGACAATATGCAGGTCAATTGCAGTCATTTTTGGAGCCCTGTTGAAGACTGGAAGCTCTCCCACCTGCAGGCCATCGCTGGAGCCAGAAGTGGGTCTCTCGGGCCACGACAGACTATATTGCATCTGACACAGCAAGCATCTCCGGAATCCACCTTTCAAGTTTTCGGCAAACCGTTTTCTCACTGTCCTTCACAAAGTTGACATTTTCGGCAGCACGATAGGAAAGATGTCACGTCGGCTGCTCTTCAAGTTCTTGTCACAGTGGTTAGCACCAGTTCTGTCATCTTCATTCTCCTCACAGCCTCCCATCTTAAGCCATGTCACAAATAATAATACATCTGGAGTTGTGTTTTTCTGTTTCTTTTTTTTAAATCAGATTACAATGACCCTAACCCAGCTGCCCACACTTCAGAACTAGTATTGCCAATTCTCCTTCCTTCACCCAAATATTTCTGAGCTAGAGCCCGTTACTTAATGTCTACTGTAGGATTAATCCAATATGATTAAGCATGAGGCTTTTAATGTGAAAATACTTTATCTTGATATTTGAAATTAAGTGTGAACAACTGCGGCAAAGAATTCAAACTACCTTGTGTTTTGTGAAAGTGAATTGACCTCTTTGGGATTGTTAAATTGTTGTTAGACACCCAGGTGGGCACATGGAGTCCTAGCATTTAATTATTCTGCCAACAGGGTTCTCTATATTGAAAGCTGGGCCACAAAACCTCCATGTGGAATGTAAGATATTTCAAGAAGGTCAGGTTACTAAATTAATTTGAAACATATTGGATTAATTGATGGGTGTGTTCTGACACTGCATCTATCTGGTAATCAAGTGCAGAATCCAGTGTGAAAGGAAATGTGTGAATTCAACAAAAGGGGAAAGCGTGTCTGGTCCACCTCTCTGCATTCAGCCAGCTTTAAGCTCCAATCACTATCAACAAGGGGTAAAACTCCAGCTGAAGTGGGAATATACTTTCTCTCCAAATGCAAATGTCCACATATGCCGGTGCAGGCACCGTAAACACGATATATTCTCTCTCTCCAAATGGATGCATGCCTGCAGACCGCAGTATGGATCCATGAAAATGTCCTTAAACAAGCAAGATAACCAAATCCTGCTTGCTACAAAATTGTTCCAGCCCAGAAACATGAAAGCTGAAAGGGTCAGAGTGGAACAGAATATTTTAGTAGCCGTTCCTTGCAATGGTCCCTCAATAGAACATTCAAACTAAACACACACTCTTAACCTCTCTCTCTCTCTCTCTCTCTTTAAAAATTGACTTCTAGCAATTCTTAATCGTTACAACTTTCAAAATGACACTTTTGAATTTAATCCTATTGTGGAATATTTTCCTTTGTCTCTTTCAAGTGGTTAATAACTCCACGTTTAAGAACAGCAAAGCAGCACATCTCAAAAGGAGGCATCCCCACTTGCTCATCTGGATGGTTTGTATAATCTCTAGGTTAATTATAAATTGTAATTAGGACTCTCACATCCTGTAGTCACTGCTTCATTATGAAAGCCCAGCCTTACCCTTTCCTTCTCCTCTCCCTCCAGCCCTTGCCCTTTTCTAATTATGCCCGGATGCCCTGGGGCTCAGACACGCTGCTAAAACAAATATATCAAAGTGTTTGTATCACAAAGAGTAAGCTAGGAAGCAACAGCAACCAGTTTCTACAACATTACAAATGCATAGTGAAGATTCTTGAGACTGGCTTTAGTCAATTTGAGAAAGAGGTTAGACCAGGGCAAAAATACACAAGTCAGGTTTCTTGTGACTTGTTTACTGCTTTTCTAAATATGGAGCTAAAACCCAACAATATCAGAAGGTGTCTTTACTCTCTCATAACGATGGGAGTGACAGAAGTCTCTCTCTACTGAACAATCTCAGAATGTGTAAGTTATTGGCGCAAGGACATTAATTAAAGTGGCTTAGGCTCTGCCCAGGTGCTGAGTGAAGCAAGAGCCCCAGAGATGATTAGAAAAATGATATAAAATGCATGCATTATAGGAGAGTACATATTTCTTTCTCCAGAGAAGGACCAATTTCTAAAATTTTGACTACATAGATTTTTCTTTTTGAGGACTAAGCAAAGAGATGAGTTTCTTTATTTCTAGGCAAGCAAAGACACACCTAGGTTTTAAATTCTACCTTGAATATCCTATGACCCTATGTAAAGATTTCTGAGTGGTTCAGAGCAGTAATATCAGTGGTCAGAGTTTTTGGGTATCACACCTACCCTAAAAAGGGTATGATATCTGAAAACATATTTTGTACCAATGAGCACAGCATGAGGACACACTAGTGTAATTTTAGAAGGAAAATGCACATTATTTGGATTTTTTGTTAGTCACTAATGGGATAGATATCCAATACATTTTATATAAGATTTTATGTTTGAATTGGAAAATCTGCTATTTTCATGGGGCAAATTTCCTTCAGGAAGAGAGTCACATGGGTTAAAAAATAGCATACAAGCTCTAGAGAGAATTTCTTCTTGGGATGCGGACTTTTACATGAAATATCTTTGGTTTTTCCCTCCTCTCCTTCATCCAATTAGGTGAGGCTGGTTCATTAGGATTTAAAGAGTATGACGCAGCCGCGTATAAGGCTACCACCACCCACTCGGAGCTGAGAGGCCAAGCAGCCAGGTGCTCCTGTCCATAAGTGAGATAAGGCCTGTGTCAGCATGTAACATGGGGCCAGGAGTTTGAATGTCACTGTCACCCCCCACCCATGCCTGCCTGCTACCAAACTGCTGCATTCACAGGCCGGTAAAAACAGAACTACCCTGCTATCGTCTTTTCTCTCTTTTTTTCGGGGAGGGAGAGTTAGAAAGCACCAGACATAATGTCCTGATGGCTGTATGTGCGTGTAACACAGAGAGAAAAGGAGGAAGGAAAGGAGGGAAGGAGATACTGGAGAAAAAAGGAAAAAATAAATACAGATACAAAATGACTCATTTACTTCTAGGTAGGCATTCCCCCCACAATAAAGGCAACCATGATATGACATGGATTGGGAGTGAGGGACCCACACTGGAGGCAAGGACATGGACAGTAAAGCAAGTGCTGTGGTCCAGGGGAGGGAAGATAGAGACCTGAGCCCTGGCAGTGGTACCGAAGGTGAGGAGAAGTAGGCAGACTCGAAAGAGATGTAAAAGCATGGGCAGGGCACAGTAACTAAAGCTCTGTGATGCGCTGAGGAAGGAGACATCAAGGACGGCTCCCAAGGTTTTGTTTTGGGCAAATGGGTGGGTGGAGTCACTCACTGACTTAGAAACAGGAGTAACAGGAGGAAGGTGAATTCCATCTGAGTGCTCACTTACTAAGCCACAGGGATCACATGGTTTCTGCACACAAGCAGCACCTTGGCTTCAAATGCATCTCCCAAAAGAATCCTTGGACACATTTTCAGAGATTTTTAGGACTCATGCCCTCTTACATCTGCTTACAGACGCATTAATCTATGCAGCCTACTTTGGATTGGGGCGGTTGGCATTATGGATTTGTTAATTGCTGATACAATGTACTTTCTCCGCAGGCCATATGTGAAGAGCAGCACTGGCATTCAAGAAATGTTAAATAATAATGTAAATGAGAAAAATTTCCAATCCCAATAATAAAGGGATCCAAGGAACATTGACGCAACTTGCAATCATCGGAGCTGTTTGATTGCCTTGTCACTGTGGGACAGTGACCAAAGTGATGTTAATCTAAATGTCATCTAGAAAGAAGACTAAAAATATTATGGTGAAAATTAAGTACTGCAACCTTAGGAGCTGATTTAAAAATTAGAAGATATAGCGATTTACATCTGTGGATTTGATGATCGCCAAGAGCAACCAGCTGAACGTACTCACATTTTCCTTTTCTTTCCCCTCTCTCTTTGCAAAAATGGGTTCAGTTTTAAAGAGCTAGTTCAAACTAATGTTCCCTCAATCAATGGTTCTTAAATGCTGCTACATGTAAGGGTTTAAAACCAAGATGCTTAGGTCATATCCTAGACTAAATCAGAACCTCTGCTGGTGGGGCTAAGGCATCAACATTTTTTTAGGCTCTTAAAGTGATTCCAATGTGCAGCTAAGTTTGACCACCAAGGTCTTGAATAAGTAGGATCTGAAGACCAAATGCCTTAGAAATACCTGGGGAGGAAATGATTAAAAAGGGAAGATGCCTGGCACCATCGAACACTTGTTGAACCAAATTATTTGAAGATGGGACCTCATTCTTTCCATTTTTACAAACTCCCCATGTGATTTCTGTGACAACCCCTGCACAAGCTGAAGATCAGTGTCAAGCCTTTAGACACAGAATACATCTGTATAAAAGAAACCAAAATCCAAACAAAAAGAAGAAATTTCATCCCAACACCTGGAAGTTTGATGTTCTGGGTTTTGTGTGCAGGGCGCTGCCCTGTGCACTGTAGGATCTTTACAAACATCCCAGGCCTCTACCCACTAGATGACAACAGCATCACAAAGTAACAATCAAAATGTCTCCAGACATCACCAAGTGCCCCTTGGGGAAGAGATCACCCCAAGTCAAGAATCTAAAAAGATTCCAGGCATGTCGATGGTTCCATTATCTTCCACTGCTTGGAATCATGAACAGTGAAATTGACCAGGTATGTCTACTCTGGATTAGGTGTTCTGGATTCAAGTAGGCATAGTGTTAGGCTTCCCAGGTGGCACAGTGGTAACAAATCTGCTTGCCAATGCAGGAGATGTGGGTTTGATCCCTGGGTCGGGAAGATCTCCTGGAGAAGGAAATGGCAACCAGTCCAGTAGTCTTCCCTAGGAAATTCCATAGACAGAGGAGTCTTGAGGGTTTCAGTCCATGGGGTTGCAAAAGTGAGAGACATAACTTAGCGACTAACAACAATAACAGGCATACTCTCTCACAAAGATGTAGCACAGGCTTTCAGAGAAGATGGGATAAACTCAGTTACCAGCACCTGAGTGATCACTAATGATGTCTAGCTGCAGCAGGGCTGGGCTCTGCCTCCATGTTTGGGGCTGCTGAGTTATTAATAGGTAAAAAAATTAATCAATGGACAAAAAGCTACTTTTTACCTAATCTAAAGTTGGTTGGGAGATGACAATAGGAATGAGATCTATTATTGAGTTAAATTCAGTTAAAGGGCAATTTGTTTCCATGGGTCATCGGTTCCTTCTTACTGTGAGTCAAAGAATAGATAACCTGTCCACATGTAAACAGTGTTCATCCCGGTGAAAGAGGTAGGAAAATATTTTCCAGTGTTAATTGGTGCTCAAAGGAACGTCTCCTCTAGGTGGCCCTAAGCTCCAGATACACTCTTTTTCTACAAGGTCAAAATCACCAGGTGGGCCAAGACTGACTGTGGACATCTTCAGGGCAAAAATGGAAATTTTTAAGTAATTTTAAAAATTAATTATTTAATTAATTTCTTTAATTAATTCAGATGGCTGCTATAGTAGGTCACCTGGAAATGTTGAAACTCATATTCAGTGGGCCGAATTTGCATCTCATACCATACAGAGTGCTAATGCTGGGCAGGTAATAAGGCAGAGAAGTTACCAATCCAAGCTCCAAAGATAGAACAACCATGTTTGCTATGTGAACCATGCTCACTGAAGACAGTGAATGAATTTATCTGAGACTCAAACTCTTCATCTGTTACGTGATAGTAATAATAATACAGATCTCACAGTGATGCATTAAGGTTAAAATGAGATAATATATGTAAATAGCACTTCCCATAGTACTTTGCATATAGCAAACACATTAAATGGTGACAAGTAGCCTTATTTTAATTACACTTTATTTATGAACTCTAACAATGGTTTCAGGAGGCAGGTCAGGTGGTCTGGTATTCCCATTTCTCTCAGAATTTTCTACAGTTTATTGTGATCCACACAGTCAAAGGCTTTGGCATAGTCAATAAAGCAGATGTTTTTCTGGAACTCTTGCTTTTTTCCATGATCCAGCGGATGTTGGCAATTTGATCTCTGGTTCCTCTGCCTTTTCTAAAACCAGTTTGAACATCTGGAAGTTCACGATTCATGTATTGCTAAAGCCTGGCTTGGAGAATTTTGAGCATTACTTTACTAGTGTGTGAGATGAGTGCAATTGTGCGGTAGTTTGAGCATTCTTTGGCATTGCCTTTCTTTGGGATCGGAATGAAAACTGACCTTTTCCAGTCCTGTGGCCACTGCTGAGTTTTCCAAACTTGCTGGCATATTGAGTGCAGCACTTTCACAGCATCATGTTTCAGGATTTGAAATAGCTCCACTGGAATGCCATCACCTCCACCAGCTTTGTTCATAGTGATGCTTTCTAAGGCCCACTTGACTTCACATTCCAGGATGTCTTGCTCTAGACTAGTGATCACACCATCATGATTATCTGGGTCGTGAAGATCTTTTTTGTACAGTTCTTCTGTGTATTGTTGCCACCTCTTCTTAATATCTTCTTCTGTTAGGTCCATACCATTTCTGTCCTTTATTGAGCCCATCTTTGCATGAAATGTTCCCTTGGTATCTCTGATTTTCTTGAAGAGATCTCTAGCTCTAAAATCACTGCAGATGGTGATTGCAGCCATGAAATTAAAAGACGCTTACTCCATGGAAGGAAAGTTATGACCAACCTAGATAGCATATTCAAAAGCAGAGACATTAATTTGCCAACAATGGTCCATCTAGTCAAGGCTATGGTTTTTCCAGTGGTCATGTATGGATGTGAGAGTTGGACTGTGAAGAAAGCTGAGTGCCAAAGAATTGATGCTTTTGAATTGTGGTGTTGGAGAAGACTCTTGAGAGTCCTTTGGACTGCAAGGAGATCCAACGAGTCCATCCTAAAGGAGATCAGTCCTGGGATTTCTTTGGAAGGAATGATGCTGAAACTCCAATACTTTGGGCACCTCATGGGAAGAGTTGACTCATTGGAAAAGACCCTGATGCTGGGAGAGATTGGGGGCAAGAGGAGAAGGGGACAACAGAGGGTGAGATGGCTGGATGGCAGCACCTACTCGATGGACATGAGTTTGGGTAAACTCTGGGCATTGGTGATGGACAGGGAGGCCTGGCGTGCTGTGATTCATGGGGTCACAAACAGCCGGACACAACTGAGCGACTGAACTGAACAATGGTCTATTTAACTTGTTACAGCCCATGGAAGATAATTTTAGAGATTGATGGAGTATAAGAGATGCTATGATTCTATGTGCTCATTTTGCAGATGAGAAAACTGAGGCACTGAAATGAGATATGATCATCTTAGATTTATGCAGAACAGGCTTTAATACTCAGATCAGTAGAATCTATGTACAGTGCTGATGTGGTACAAAGAAGAACTTCAGGCTCAGAATATCTGGGTTTTCCACCTCAATTTTCAGACATTCAGTTTCATCATCTGCAAAATGGGTATAAAAGCACCTGACCTGAAAATGTTATAGCAAGTGACATGTATGGAGACAGGAGTATATTAAAAGCATTTTGTAGACTGCAGAATATCACACTTAAGTACAGATATTTAAGATTATGATTTTTCTTCCTTACAAAAATAGCAAATATAGACCCTTATTTGTATAAGCCTGAAAGTACCACTCACAATCTTTCCTGGTAGTTTTTCATGGCACAGGAAACAGGGCAGGCTCCAGGAAATGCAGCCATTTGCTTTCTGCTCCACTTCAGTGCCCAGCATGCCAAAACCAGGACCTTGGACAGCAGCCAGAGAAGCCTCCTTTTCAGGCACCTATGATACTCCGCATTTTCTTACCGACTGCAAGCTACTTCTGCCCCACACTCTGACCCACACAGGGAAACATGAAAACTCCACTCCACTTCTCTCTGCGTATACTGCAAGCTCAGAAGATGGGTGTTCCCATGAAATCAGGGCTTTCTTTGACCTTCACTAATAGACTGGCATACAATGATCTACTGCCTGCTTCATTTTCTAGGAAGTGAAACTGGCCTTTTCATTTGGTCTGCCTACAGTGAACTGTATGAATTTTAGGACTTAGAAATTTTCAACTGAGCAAATTCATAGTGAAACATAGAGCATAGCTCCCTGAGAACTTTGTGTCCTTTGGCAATGTCAGGGTCAGAACATCCATTTCAAAACCTCACCATGAAACTTTAAAATGTTAGTGTTAATTTGAGGCAAGATAGGGAAGGTGAAGAAGGACATAGGGATAATGCTGGATATAACTGTACATCTACCTCATTTACTTTAAAAGGGAATAAAAGCCACCGGTTTGCCATTTTACCAATTCACAAAGAGAACATCTAAAAGACACAGGAAACAAGAGAGGATAAACATTATTTTAGAACTTGAAAGTATTTTAAAGGTGACTTCATCATATAAATGATTCTATGAGGAGTCATTAATTTGGTGACAGACATTACTTTGTGCCTTTATTATAAACAATTATTTGAAAATGGACTACTTTCATGCAATAAATGTAGAACTGAGAGGGTCTGCTGAAAACGATGGCCCTACTATAAAGGTATAAACTCATTTTAAGCCAACTCATTTTATTTTCCCCTTAACCATAATTTCAAAATTATAAATCATGGGTTGCTTATTATGAGTGACTTGTTAAGGTACCTGGCCCCTAACTAGACGCCACCAAAAAAAGCAATCTGACTCATGCTTTTGTTTACATATTGCACAATTAGTCTTTTTCAATATGAACATGCTTTAAGAGTCACTAAATACCCGATTCAAATTCAGTCCTAATACATGATATTTTTGCCCATTGCTAGGGTTTTTTTAAGTACACCTTCAAACAGAGACTTCAGGAATATACAAAGCTTGCTGTTTGCTAAGGTTGAGATTCAGCACAGATGGGGAAGAGGGAAAGGTCACAGACATCCCAAAACACAAGCCAATAGACACAAAACATCTTACCTTTTAGGCTCTGGATTTGCCTGGGTTTTGGGATTTTTTCTTTTTTTGGATTCCTTTTTGGTATCTTTTTTAGCCTCTGGTTCAGATGGGGAGGGAGTTTTGCTCCCTTCAGGGTCTGTGTTTGGTGGCAGCCCACCAAGGTACGCATGCATTTGTTGACTTTGGAGAGGGGGTGGTCGCATGGAGCATGCACAAAGTATGGCCAGCCATGGGAGAATCAAGAGCACACACACATGCACAAACAAAAGAAAGAAAAAGAGGGATGCATCAAACAGCAAAAGCAAATGCATTCGAACTAAAATAATAAGCAAAAAAAAAAAAAGATGCAAACTTGCATAAGGAAAATCAGAACTGAAAAGAAAATAAGAAATCCAAAACTGTTTCCATGACAAGATGTATAAACCTAACTGTGAATCAAGTGGCAGTCTTACAATATGAAATCCAGACAATGTGTATCATAATTCATGATGATGTTTACCAGGGAGTTTACAAAAACACTTCATTATTTTATAACACTTCCTTATTCAGTAACATATGTAGAATACAGTGTGACAACCCAGAGAATATAATGCAACTTCTCTCTCTCTCTTTAAAGAATTCAGTCCAAGAGGCTGTAACAGATAGTCATCAAAGTGTACATATTTATAAAAAGCAGAATTATGCAGAGATAGTCCCCAGGTATCAGAGTTTTTATGAATATCTTTTATGCAAATGAAAGGTCATGTGCTGGGCTAGCAAACCTGGTAACAATGAGGGGTGATGAAAATCTTGTTGCCTGTTAAATATTCAAACCTACAGTGCTATTGTTACCCAGCTCTAAATGTTGAAGTTGCATCTCATAAAATCTACCAGCACTAGAGAGAGGGAAAGCACAGAACCAACCCCACAGATATTCCAGAGTTGTATAGCTTGCAAAGATGACTGACATGGTTCTGATTTAAAAGAAAAGGCTGTCAATTCTGGACTCTCCCATGTAAGAATTTCCCCAGAGCAGTAAGTTTTCCACTGCAGGCTGGGTTTCTGAAGCCACCCAGTTTTCCCTGTGTGAGCCTTCCCTGGCTATTGGTAAGGGTTCGTGGGGGTAGTGGGGGCTTCTCTTTCTAGCAATGTGAGGCTACACACACTGGGATAGCAAACTGGCTGTGGCAGTGCAGAAACTTATTCCGGGTCTTGAGAGCCAAATGGTACCATTCTTATTTGCTGCTTTTTGCATTATTCAGAACATAGATCTTTTCCTCCAGGAGCTGGCCAATGTCTAAAGAAAGAAAGTACTTAGTATGTAGTTAGAAGAACTGATGTTCTGGTCTTGTCTGTAAAACCTATAAACCAAAGGGGTTGACTACACCATGGTCTCTGAAGTTCCTCCCAGCTCTCTGGTTAAGCTCAGTGTCATGATTATCTATATCTCCCAGCATCACCTTGCTTGCTTCAGCCCTTGAGTTTCCTCTGCTGAGCATTTGTACATGCTCCTCCTTTCGCCCAGAACCACTCAACTCCTAGTTCAGTACTCGGCCCAAGCATCAATTCCTCAGGGAGACTCTCCCAGCATCCTGCCACCCCATCTGAATCATGGTCTTTCATTAAATGCTACCATGGGATTTCATCCCTGTTTCTCAAAGAATCAATTTCTGTGTAACTCTGCCTTTGCTTGACGTCTAGTTTTTGCTCACCATGTACGCGGAAGGTGCATCAGAGACCACCCTAGAAGTCCTGTGTGACGTTTCTGTTGAGACTCATGAAAGCAGAAGAAATTCAGACCTGTGTGTATGTTCTTTGTGTTTGTGTGGCTGGTGTGTGTGTGCGCCCACACGTCTGTACTACTGAGCAAATAGGAATGTGTAGACTTAGAGATGACCCTAAAGCAGGACCAGCTGTAAACCACTGCCAGCACCTTACACATCTGTTTAAAAGGAATACCCCTGACACGTGCCTACCTGTTCCCATGGACGTGGGATGCACAGAAGGCGAAGCTATAGTGAAGGAGGGTTGGGTCGATCATGGCGCCGTTTTCTGCCCGTTCAAGCAAGTCTCTGAGGTAGCACAGATGCCGGTGACATCCTCGGACTCCGTTCCGGGCGCAGTACTCGTCTAGTACAAACACCTGGCCAGGGCTGAACCAGCCCTGATTGGGGAATAAAGGAGAGACCTTTCAAATATAGGTTGGGTTTATTTGGGGGAGAGCTCTACAGTTGGGGGTGACTGGAGAAGGGGGTTAAAAATAGCCAGAGCCAACGCTTCTTGATTGCTTATTAAGCCCCAGTCACTCTGTCAAACACCACGTGTGCTAGCTAGTTCAGTCCTCACCAGAGCCCTGTGAGGGAGGTGCTGCTCTCCCTGTTGGACGGATGGGAAATCTGAGCTCAGGGAGCACATGGAATTTCCCTAGTGTCCCACAGCTAGTAAGTGATGGAGCATGGACTAGCAGAGGGCAAGATCCCAGAAACAAGAGTCTCACCCACTGCTTTAACACCAAACCGTAAACCCTAAGAGCACTGGAGTGGGGCTAGGGCAAAGTCTTGGTTACTGATAAGAGAAAATAATAACATTAATGCCTTAAATTGGTACAGTGCTTTACCCTTGACAAGAGCTTTTAGTTGAGCCCATGGCAACCTTGAGAAGTAGACAGGGCAGGTTTATCTTTATTTCACAGATGAGGAAATGAAAATAAGAGCTCACAAAGAATACAAAACAGCCAGGACTCAAACCCAGCTCTGTCTTTCTCTGTATCTTCTGTATTTTTAATACTCTGGAGCATTAACAAATACTAGGATTGATCTACATTCATGCCAGGACTTCATAAATCCTTTCACTTTGGAAGAAAAAAAAATATATATATATATTTTAGATTTTAAAATGAAGATAATACCAGAACTTTCCAAAAAGAACAACATGACTTTAAGTTCTCAAGTTGTGAATCATATATGATTCAACTAAACTGAGAGGAGCTTCCTGTGCCCAGGCTGAGTGCTTTATATTCTCCTTGGCAGTTATTTGTTTTCTTATTATGTATTTGCGTGCTGCAGGACCACACAAAACTCTGCTCTAAAAAAGAATCGGGCTGGACTCTCTCATGCAGAGCACATTAGGAGGTGCCATGGTGTAGAAACTGCTGCCTCCACCAAGCACTTAAGAAAAAAGATGCTCAGTAAGGCCTAGCGACTTGCCACTCAAAGTCACTCTTGGGACAAGCCTATAATGAAATCACGTCTTTCAGTCTGAGTACCTTTCTGAAGCCAGAAATAAAAATTGAGGTGGTACTTTATAAGCTGGGAATTTAGGATGATCTTAAATATAAACCTAATTTTACTTTGAGGGTCTTCTCTGAGTCATCTTTTGAATATACCTCTCCATCCTGGGAGAGAAAAGGCAAAAGGAGAAAGTGACTGGGTGGCAGGTAGAGGCCACAGAAGTGCAGCAAGGGAGGCCCCCGCAACACTTGAATCTTGTGCTAGGGATCCGGGGAATCTTCGATTGACAACATGCAGCTCAGCAATGCATCCGATGAAAGACGGCATCTTTCCTATTTCAAATGATAAGTTACTGCAGAGGGCGGGAGAGTAGTCGAGGCAGTGGGCTGCCCCTATAGGCAACTTCTTTGCCACTCCATCTGCTACCCCAAATGCTAAATCTTAGAAACAACACTGCTGTGAAAGATTAAAATATATTTTCTACGACTCAGATGACACCAAGTCTTTTGTAGATGCCAAAATAGCTGCTTTGAAAAGAGTTGAAGAAATATCAATTAGGAGCTCAGTCGAAGACACAGAAAAATTTATGTATCCCTGCTGGTCGGTCTCCAAAACTGACTGGAAAAAAAGACTGTAATAATGAGAAAATGGAATGTATGGAGGCAGGAGATGGGGTCCTCTTAATGGCTCTTATTTTCTGAAATTGGGGGATGATGATTAATACATACAGGTATAAAAATGGGAAAGGAAACTATTTTACACTATTCACAATTAATTTGGAGTTTTTAGGCCTGAATATGACTAACAGGAAGCAAGCGTCAAAATTTCATTTCTGGTTTAATTCTTTAGACGGCATTCACTCCTCAGTGATGAATGTCTTAGTGAAAAAGAAAACTGAAGAAAGTACAATTTGAAAAAAGTCTTGAAAATAATATGTCTCAAAAACATTCCTCAAGAGACTAGGAATTATATATAAAAGGAAACGATTTAAGTTCAGAGGCAAATTCTTACAAGTTTCATGAACACAATTTATAATTATGTGAATAATTACATAATCACAGAAAACATATTTGAGAAAAACTGCCTTGCAATGCAAGGTAAGCCTTTTTTTTTTAAAAAAAGTCAAAATGATGTATTCCTTTTCAGTTTGGCAAAGTTCAAACTTCTGATAATGTGATTCTAAACCTGAGATAATCAATGAATCTTTTATGAGACAAAGATTAATAAATTATTCCACATAATCCTGCTTCTGTTTTTTGGACTATTTTATCTGTCATTTTTATATTTTGGCTTCTGACAAAGAACAAAAAAAGGAATTTAAAAGAAAAATTGGAACAGATTTAGGAGAAAGCCGTATCATTTAAAGAAAAACACCCAGATTTTCATTATATTTATGTTGATATCAATAAAATGTCAACCTGAGTTAATTAATATTAACAATATACAGATATATTCATCTTAGTATGTGGAGTGAGAGATGAGGCTTCTCCTCTGCGTAAAGCCATTGTATCCTTTGCCCTCACCTTTCCCATCTATAAAGTGGGATCAACAGTCTATCTTTAAAAAATAACAATTTTTGGTTTGCAGAAGAAAATAAATTGAGTCTCTTTTAAATTGCATAGCATAAAGCCCAAAATGTATCTTCAGAAATCCAATAAAGACATAATAGCAGTCCTTTGCATGTAAATGATTTAAATCTGGGCTTAAAACAGGATTTTAAGAAATATCCATGCTCTTGTGGGAGAGTTGGACTTCTAACCATCTTAAGCACCATAAAAAAATTCCCTCAAAGGGTATAAAAAATGCTTGGAATACTATGTAGGGAAAAAAGCCACCCAAACAAACAAACCCAAACCCATTTAGCTTATGAAAGGGGAAGTGAACTTTATTGACAAATCATTTTAATCTTTAAAAATATAAACAAAAAGGACCCATTCATTTCTGAGACAGGAGCACAGGGTCTTATTATCTGGGGTGAGGTGGGAGGGGGATCTTGAAGACTAAGAAACCAAGGCAATTTTTACAAGTTCTCTATAAGTAGGTGCCAAACTCGATTATCCTCTTGAGAATATTTCTCATGCAGCAGCTGAAAAGGGGGAAGCTCAGATAGGGAGGCTGAGGAATTGGATCTGTCTCTACTGATAACTTCCTCCCGCTCTGTCTTCTTTCTTTGGTAAGGAAAACTATCTCAACCCAGGAAATCAAGAACACATTTATAATTGTTAAAGAGGTTCCGTAATGGGGAGAAGAGCTTCTGACACAAAGGTAGAGAAATATTTTATCTTTCAAAACGTTATTGCATTTAAATTGCTGTAGACCAAAGAATATACTTGCCAGGCAAGAATAGGAATCATTAAGTCTGTGATCCAAAGTTAGGCGTTGCACCATCTCAAAGAGGGAAGCGTGGTCAAAGTTACAGGGGTTGGAAGAGATAAATTCATCCATGCCATGTTTTTGAGCTCTATCTGCGTCTGTTCATTTATACATGTAGAGAGAGACACAATTTAGAGAAACATCGCATTTTCTTTGACATTTCAAATACACAGGAATTCACTAAGCATTACGAACGCTAGCTGTTTTCCCGTTGCCGCCCACCAACGTCCCCAAGATACTTTTTTTACCTCCCATTGTCAACTTGCATCACTTACTGGTGAGTTTATTGCATTTCGGCAAAAATATATTGGCATCAACGTGTTTATCAAATGATCACAACTCTCGTGCATTTATGTTGTTCTTGAAAAACTAAGCACACGACCGTAACTTCGCCTGTGTTTCACCAAACACTGAAAGCAGATCGGATCTTTGCTTATAAAAGCCTATTTAGCTTTTCAATTTTTAATAGATTCTGCCATTCCAGTGGTTATGTCTAGAGTAATTTCTCTACAATTACTGGGATCATCTGGAAAAAAAGGGTTATGCTGATTCTCAGCCAAGTGACAATATCAGTATCCTCCCCTTTCAAATCCCCGTGGCCAATTTGGTTGCACAAAAGATTTGGGTCCCCATCCTCCAAAATTAAAACAAAATAATAACAAAAGATTTCCACTGAAACCTGGAGAATAAGTTCACTGGGAATTTAGTTAGTGATAGCAAAGGACACTGCCTGAGATAGTGTGCTTACTCAGTTAGCAAAGCTTATGAAAGACAAACAAATTTACTCAGCAAGGGCTATGATCTGCCATTTATTGTGAATTAATAGTCTCAATGTATTCACACTTTTCCTTACAGGGTGAAGGCTGTAGGCAAAACCTCCTAAGGGCTAACTAATTAATCTCAATATGTGTAACTAAAATAGTCTATATTCAATCGGCAAAATAACTCAGAGAATTCAACTCGAGTGAGACCAAGCAAATCTCGGAAGAGGAGGGAATGAAGGTCCTAGAAATTAAAAGAATCGGCTCGCTCCATCTCATAGTTACTCACTCTCCTGAAATGCTGCAAGGAAAAAGAATCTTAAATCAAGCAAGAGTGTATTCATCTCCTTGCGTGCAACATTCTACTCGAATACAGGGACCTGCCAGGGACCAGCGATGCTGTCAGGACATGCAGAGAATGGATTTCTGACTTGAGAAGGTGTTTGAATAATATTTTCAAACGTGGCCTTCATCCCAGGCAGCTTTTTTTTCTTCCCTGCTTGGGGGCTGACTGAAAATGGGGGTTACAGTTACAGGGTAATATTAAGATGATGATTTTCCCTCATATTATTACTTTTGTGTATCATTCCAATCTAAATGCATGGTGTGTCAGATGTATGCCTTCTTCCTATTAGGTTTTTAAATCTTCAGCAAGTGGTCAGTGTTTGAACAGGATGTGTTGTTTATGCCCAAGACACACGAAAGCAACCGTTTCCAGAAGGCAAGTTGAAGAACGTGTATTTTAATAGCCAATTCGCTCCTTTCAGAGGATAAGACACGAGATTTTGGAAGGGCTATCACACAGGCAGAAATTTTATTAGAGAATCTGGCTCTTTGCTGGGTTAATTGCCTGAGATTTGTCTTCAGGAAAGTGCTTTCAATTTGGAGGTTAGGTGCTTAATCTTTGAGCATTCTTTTTTCTGGTAATGTGGTCTCCAAGCTGTATTTCTCCATAGATTCAGGATGGCTGGAAAGAGAGATGGCCAGGAAGCTGGTTCTGAGGAAAAGGCTAGCTGTTTCTGCGGGGTGGGGTGGGGTGGGGTGGGGTGGGGTGTGTGTGTGTGTGTTTCCCGTGGCCCAAGGCAACTGGTTTGAACCTGCTCCAACCTTAGGTGTCTTCCTGCAAGATGACACTCCTGAAACCCAGGCGGTACCGCTCCATCGCCTAGGACAAGTCTGTTCTTTTAGCCCCACCGTGTCAGTCCCTGGAGAAACTAACAGTGGGGTACACACAAATTGCTCGTCCTGTTTCATCCTCATAAAAAGCCTCACTCACGCTGTGCCTCCCAATTTCTAGCAGATAGATGAGGCGAGTTTCGGCCAGCACCAGCTTCCTGCTCTCAGATTTCCCAGAGGAGGCGGGCAGGCTGACTAACTGATCGGGCCATTCACCTTACCAGCTTGGCTCTGCCATTTTACTGTTCTTCAATTATGATGACGCAAATGGTCACTCAGCTAGAGAGAAGAGGACTCTCTTTTGCGGCTGTTAAAAATATAGCCCGTGTTTCAAGCCTCTTACTCTTTATCTGTTGAGCCTCTAGAAAACTTGGTGATGAACTATTTTGCTTGGCTGCCAGTTCAGGAAATGGATGTGCAAAGAGGGCTTGGCTCCTCTGTGGAGACCCGGGTACAGACCCACCCTCCCGCCTTCCCCATCCATCATCATAAGACAGCTTCACCACGCTAATTCTTGGCTTAGACTTCATAGAAAGAACAATTTCATTTTTACCGACAATTTAAAGCAGGCTTTAAAATAGGCTTAAAATTCGCCTGTTTTCCTTTTCTGAAAGTAACCCTATCAACATAAAAATTCCTGTTTCCCTTCTTCCTCCTTGTCTCTTGTAAGTTCACATGGTGAATGAGCCTGGGACTGAGGGAGGGGGTCTGGACGCTCCTGTGAGCTCTGGTTTTAAAGAGGTGCGGGAGACTGGCAGAGGTGTTGATCCGTCCTCACGTTTAAAATGAGCCAAACTTTCAGTTCCCTTTCTGGTGTCACTGTCACTTAATTATTCTTAAGGTCCCTTTTACACCTTCCATGTGCGTGGGATGGAGCTTAATGCAGTGGGGATTTCCAGCAAGTAAACCGAGCAGCCCCTGGATTTTGCTTACATAAAATCATCATTTACTCAGAATTAGGCTCATTATTTCAATGGTTCCAACAACTCAGAGTGCTTAACAGGGTGGCTGGCTTCCATGAAATTTCTGAGAGTTTCACTGAGTTTATTATATTCGGGGGCGGGGGGGGGGGGGGCGGGGAGAGAATCAGTCGGTGGTAAATGCTATTTTAAGGTGTCCATGGAAGGGATGTGATTTTGAAGCTCCATCCAAACATGGATTTTGAAATTTTTGTTCTCTGCTGTGCTCCCAGCACCTACAACAGAACCTGGCACACAGCAGGCACTCAAGACATATGTGTTAAAATAATTTATTAATATCTCATTGAAATAAATAAATACAGTTGGTCAACAAATATTTTCTATTTCTTGACTTTCAGAAATGTTGACACATTAAATTCAGCAGGAACAATTTATCTGAGGTAGGATAGCAGGTGCTTAGATGGCTGGACTTAGAGGGTCACAAAGACTGAATGTGAGGCCAGCTCTGCTATTAGAAGATATGAGACGTGAGGAAGTTGACTAATGTTTCTGAGTCTCATTTTCCTCATGTGTTAAGTTGAGAAAGGTGTCTGAGTCTACCTCAGAGGTGGTTGTTGACAGGATCTGGTAAGAAGAATCTGTAAAGCACCTAGGTACCTGGCATATACAAAGTGCCCGCCTTAGCTGTGAGTGGACGAGAAGGCTTCTCACCGCTCTCAAAGTCAGTTGGTCTAATATTCTCAGAGAGCCAAGTCTGTCTCTACATTGATCACTAATGTTAGTTAGAGGTTGCCTCTTAAACCATATTGTTTCTAGGAAGCTGAGAGTCCTTCCCAAGCTCTCTGCTTTATGCTTCTCCTCTGGCCCTGTATAATTAATTCCTAATCTCTGTCTCTGTGTTTTTGCTGGGTGATGTTCCAGTTTCTCTGTGGTCAGAACACACACTTAAATTCCCTGATAGATAATATGTTTCTTGAGGGTACGTTCCTGATCTGTTATTTTCCCTGCCAGCTCCCAGAGGAGCCAGGTCCTTGAGAGGTATTTATTAACTGACTTACTCTGACACCTCCATCCCAGGAAACTTCCCATCGACTTTATTAAGGAGTCACACACATGGGGATTCAGATGGCATCTTGCAAATCCCAAAGTGGGAACATGTGCTCTTAGGGGGGAAAAAAATCTTATAAAAGGAAACAGAATTCTAGGTGCAGGTGTCTTTGGATACCATTCAGATTGTCTGCCTGTGTCTCCATACATGTCTAGGACCATATGCATTACATATGTTGTCTATTTTAAAATAAAACACTGCAGCGGTCCAGCTGTTCTAAATTCTGTTTCAAAGAACTTGTGGGTGCTTCTCAAGCAACACCATCCAGTCATCCTTGCAATGGCCCAGTCTGTTCTTCCACAGTGCTGAACATTAAAAACTAAATGCTCTGTGCAATCCCATTTTGCCCTGTACAAACGATTGGAACAGGCTGATGAGAGAAAAAGAAAACTCCAATGTTGACATTAGCAAGGGGAAAACAGCCCAGAGCAAAAGGGTGAGAAAGTCAATTCCTGGATTCAGGACACCTTGGGATCCATTCCTTTGCCAATGTTTGGCATGTGTCAAGGGAATGCAAATGAATTTAAATACTAGGCTGAGCAAAACAGAATTAGGAGGGGAAAGTAGAAGCTTAAAGCTCTAATGAGGTTTGGATTAGCTCTTGCTTTCAGAGACACATACCAATGTTCTTTTTCATTATTATGTGTGTGTGCGTGTGTGTGTTTTACTTATTTAAGAAAGCAAGGATTGACTGAATTTTAAGAATTTACTTCAGTCTTAACCTTTTTCAGACTTGGCTGAATAGTTGCTAACTCTTGCTTGATTTGCAAGGGCTTTACATGTACTGAAAATGGGCTATGTAATTTCATAGGCTTTGGAGCGAGGGCATAATTCAACACATCTTCCAAACAATGCTATTTGTTTCACTTCTGGGCTTTAACTGTATAAAAGATTTTGAAGTCTTCTACAGCATGGGCATAGAAGAATGACTTCACACTGAACTTAAATGAATAATGGTGCCTAAACCACATTTATAAATTTAAGGAAATATCAGTGGGCATCCATGATAAAGGAAAAGGCTGACAGATGCACAGACTTCAGGAAGGCAGGTATCCTTTCAAGTGGAAACCAACTAAAATCTTTACCCCAAGTTTGCTGAAAAACAATTTTGGTGTGGCATTTAAGAAAATGAGAAAATTTTTTGAGAAAATCATGGTTCCTGGAATGATATGATTATGTGGACTTCACACTCTCATTTAATCTGCTTAAATTTCAAGTGATGTTCCTCATTGACCATCCTATCATTTATCTGTTCTTTAACCCATCACGATGTTTGGGTTTACTTCATGTTTGATATTTTCTCCCTCACAATGGGAAAGCACGTATCGTATTATTTCATGATCTCTTAATAGCAAGCATTTTTGTGTGATCTTATTTCTGATCCAAAAAAATTTAGGTAAGTTTGCAGTAAGGTCTACCAAATGGAATTTTCTTGAGGGGAGTGGATAATACAGTTTTTCAATTTTCATTTTATGGAGACTTTATTATCCCAGCAGCTCAGGGAATAAACAGAAAAGGTCAAATCTCTCTTTTTATTTTGTAATATTACATTTTAGAACTTTTTATAGGCTAGAGAAAAAAATTCTGCTGTTGAAAATAAACTATGACTATGTTGCTAATAAACTGTCAGAGAGAGGCTCCTTTCTCTACTGAATCCCTTTTATAATAAACTAGAGGTAGCTGTTTTATCACTGAAATTTAGAGCATAGTTATGGCTGCTGTTACTCCTGATGGATGCTTGAGGCAAGAGAATAGCTAATGTAACTATAAAGTCATTGTGAACTCAAACTGCAAATTAAAAGGTGACTTTGTATCTTTCTTATATGGAAAATGTGTGCTTGTCATATCTGCTTGACAGTGTAAGAGTGAATGTATGGTTTGGACAATAACGAACAATGACAGTAGTCAACCTCATCAGAAGACATGAAATAAAGAAATGACAATGATTGATGGCAGCTGGCTGTTTACAGACTTTTCTAGAAGAGTTTATCTTGGCCATGACCAAGTAATAACCAGGGGATGTTGCTCCCTGCCTGAGCTCTGCACGGCAAGCAAAAGACTGGTCCTCCCCTGCCTGCTGCCCTTGAGAAACAACTTAATTCTTTCATGGTCCCTTTGACTCAGTCAAGCTAACTTGCATAGCCAACACCAAAAGGCTTCCTCAGAAGCTATCAAGGGCCACACTGCATTTTGCAGAAATCACTGACAGGACAACCACGGGGATAAACGTGATATTTATATCAATGTTCATTTTTGTGATTCTTCACAAGGCAAATGCTTTGAATAAAAATCATCAGAGATTTTTGTCAGTGATCAGGATACAAATAAGTGATCTGCAATTTTCCCTGCTTTACTTACAATTTACAGAGTACTTGATAACATTTTTATGGCACTGCAGCATGAGCTAACACAAATTTTCCGGAGTTGACTAATTAATAATGTAACAATATGTAGATGTGCCTGAAGTAGGTAACAAAGAAGTGACCCTTCATTTACTATGATCTATTGAGAGCCTACCACAGTATTTGGAAAATTTTGGACCTTACTGTGAGAGCCTATTCTTTTAAAAAGTCATATACTTTATGGAGAGAAGAAATGTGATTTATAGTGTGGTTTGGGGTCATGCAAGTTAATACTGAATTCATTCTCTGATGTTGCATTCCTGCAATGTAGTAACTGCAAGTTGACAATACAAGAAGATATAGCAAAAAATCTCCTCAGACAAAACTCTAGACAGGAATCAGGCAAATGACTATTTGGAAGTCTATTAGGATATCAATGTGTTGTTGGGCAAATACACGTAATTTTACTGGAAAAAAATTCACTCAGTCATCTATTCATCCATCTTGTAGATTTTTTTTTTTAAGTATAGCAAAATCCTAAATTTTTACCAAGTTCACATTCTCCAGTAAGCTTTTAAAAATGCCTCATCAGACATGTAAAGGAAGGAAAGTTAAATTAAGAATTAAGAATCTGCTTGGAGTGGTAAAAAAAAAAAAAAAAATCTGTCTGCTAGCCAGGGGTACATTTATGCAAAAGAAAAGATAAAAAAAAAAGGAAGGAGGGGGAAAGCAAAATTAAGAAACGAAAAGAGTCAAGGACTATTATTAAATGGTCAGGAGAAATGATGCGACCTACAACTTCTAAGTGAGCGTTCAGAATACTTGAGTACATATTTGCCTGCTCTCTTGACCAATTTTTCTAGCTCCCTCTAATGTCAAGTTTTCCACATTTTTGGTGACTGACTTTTTCCTCTATGAATAAAGGAACTGTATACTCTGTTTTAGTAATAAATAGTGAAGAGAATGATTTTCTAAGTTTTAAAGTTTCTTTTTTTCTCTTACAGGTGTATTTTTAGAAAAATGAATACAAATACAAAAGATGTAAAAAAACGTTATTGTTGTCTTTGTTCTTGGGAGAGCAGTGGAGAGAGATTTGAGACTAGAGGTCTAAACCCTCCATGACATTGTGAGATTGTGAATCTGAAGCTTCTGTGAATAAATTACATGATTTCAATTGTGTCCTCAATTTCTTGCTTTTGTGTGTGGTAGCTGCATGTATTATATCTCTCTTTTCAAAATTAACCTCTATTGGGTTTTAGAGTACACCCTCAATTTAGGCAGAATGAATTCTTTCATGTTCAAATAATGCATTTACTTTATTAATTGTGTTCTGCAGTTTCTTGGAGTCTTGCTCAGTTACCATCTTTGGGTTTCCTAGCCCACCTTTCTGTTTGTGAAGGTATCCATGGTTACCACACCATTAGTTCTCTGACCATTCTAACCTTTGGAATGGGAAAGGAAAAACAACAACACATCATCAGAGTGCAAAATGATCTGTTTTCAGGCATTAAGCAGTCAGGTAGCTGTGAATTACATGAAACGAAGGCATTATTTGCCATTTCGTTGTGATGTTCATTAATATTCTTGGAATTAAAAAAAAAATAGGAGATGTTAATGGTTGGCTTTACTCAGAGGATCATTTGATGCCAATATGAAAGCCAAGGAGAGGAGGCAATTATGCACACATCACATGCATCCTAGTTCCAGTATGGAAGCTTACATTTCCAACCTAAGGTCAGGAAAATTACATAAAAAGTTTTACTACAAAGTCTAGACATGAGGAAGATTTCAGAGGAGAGGGAGGAAGCACATTGCAGGTGTCAGATAATCTAGTCTGATTATCTGAGCTGTGCTAGCTATAGGGGAACACTTACCCTTCAGTCCAGCTAGAAGTTAGCAGGGTAAGAAGGAACAAACCAGAATAACATAAAGACTAGCAACAAGGCTCAGGAAAGCAGACAGGAGTTCTAACCTAGCAGCTAAAGTTCTCGGGTTCGAGCAAAGATTGAACAAGAAAACTTATATGAAACAAAACAAAAAACAAGAAAACCAAAGCCAACCCCACCCCAAACCGACAGTAACCAAGGTCCCCCTAACTGTTGAAGGCTGTTCAGGTGGTAGCAAAACTAGAACAATTTTCAAAAACATCCAACTTTAGGGGATTTATGATGTGATTAACGGTTATTAGTTGAGAAACAGACATTAATATGAGACTCATTGCAAGTGATATATCAAATAATCATTGACCAAATAGCAAAGCTTAAAATTCCCACTCCCCTCCCAGTCTTGAGAACAGAGGTACTGATCTTCACTGTTCCTCTAACACACACTGGACAGGGATCAGGTGTTTCAGTGAGAGGCCACTTGGTATAACAAATTGTGGCAACACTCAATTATACATTTGGATGTCATTTCCAAAGTAAGCAACATTTTCCTTAAGAAATTGGAAAATTATAAGTATTTGCTGTAGAAAGTTGTATAGGTAAGCACTGACAATTTTTTTAAGTTTTAACCAAAAAAAAAAAAAAGAGAGAGAGAGAGAGAGAAAATTAAATCAACAATAACACACACCAAAAAAACCACAAAAGAACAAAAAAGTTGTAAAGTTTGGTGGAACCCTCCCAAAATTATTGTAGAGTCACATAGAAATTAATGAATAGCAGGATCTATTTTTTTCCAGTTTTCCCAATTTCATACAAATACTCCACTCCACTCTTAGACGTGTCTTTTCATTTTGAAATCGAACTTCTGAAATTGCAAAAGAAATAAAATCTGCACCCAGAAGTCTGTCAAACTGAATTTAGAAAGACCCAAATAAACTCATGATTACAGTCAAGTATCCCAAACTGTAAAATGTTCCATTTTCAAATTTCCCTTGAGCAGACAGCGACATGACAAGACTGGAGTGTTTATTTTTCTCTATCCAAAAAGCCTCTTGCATTTTTCTGTTAGCTTCCCTTTGCCATATAAATACTAACATAGTGATTACAAAGTTAACTCATTAAAAAGTTCTTCTTCATTCACTTGCAAGGACGGCAGCTACTTTGAGTAAATACTCAAAACCAGCGATTTAATGAGATGTGAACAGAATCAAGTATTTAACAATGATCCTTACCTTTTGGAAATGAAGGAAATCTTTTTAAAATGCAATACTTGATTGTATTTACTCCTTTTGTTAGAGAGTCTGTGACTGACAATGTTTGTGATGTGACAAAATAAACTGAGGTATAGACTGAGAAGCAAGTGTCAGCGAAGGGCCAACACGTGCTATTTCTTACTATGTTGTGATTGTTTCTCATTTTTCTGCAATCTTGCTTTGCAGTACTAGGTAACCAATTTGTCAGTTTGCCCAGGACTAAACAGCTTCTGCAGAGAAGGCAGTGGCACCCCACTCCAGTACTCTTGCCTGGAAACTTCCATGGATGGAGAAGCCTGGTAGGCTGCAGTCCATGGGATCGCTAAGAGTTGGACATGACTGAGCGACTTCACTTTCACTTTTCACTTGCATGCACTGGAGAAGGAAATGGCAACCCACTCCAGTGTTCTTGCCTGGAGAATCCCAGGGACAGGGGAGCCTGGTGGGCTCCTGTCTATGGGGTCGCACAGAGTCGGACACGACTGAAGTGACTTAGCAGCAGTTTCTGGGACACGGGACTTTAACTGCTAGGATAAGGCAAGTTTTGGCAAATTTGGATGAACTAGTTAGGATTCTAAGTATGAATAAACACTAAATCTGACTTACTTAGTATAAATCTAAATCTAATCTGTTTAATAGTGAGGGTTTGAATTTAAAGGTTTAAATGCAGCTTTGCAGTAACTGTTCCGTAACCTTCACTCTATGGCAGACTCCGCTTGATATGATAGAGCCCCCACTCTCAGCGATGTTTGGGTTGTTTCACACAACTACTCAGTGACACCAAAGAATACAAAATTCTTGGATCCTGTTTGGATCTTTCTTGTGGGTTTTATATACTCTTGACTGTAAATGACTGGGGATCAGATACAGAAGTTTGGGTGAGTTAAATCCTGACTAGATTACGATGCTGGTTTCTAAAGTATGGGAACAGAGCCTCACTTTCTGGTACTCTGGCCACAGTTTTCATTAAGTGCCTACACTAGCAATAGGTAAAAGTCTGGAGTAGTTGAGGCTCTGTTTCAGGGCTAGTAAAGTAACTACAGGATTACTGGGTTTAATGCTAGTGGGTTGAAACTCCATGTAAGGAGTGTCACTGACTGCGGGGTCAGAAGCATACAGTTGTGCAAAGCGGGCACTGCACAACTCAAGAGGCACCGTTCATATTTTTGTCTATGGGAAGAGAGCCTCCTGAAGGGCACAATCTGCATGGCTGAAAGCAGTGGCCTTCTTACAGAGCCTGGTAGGTGGGGTACACCTCATACTCTCGAGAGACCTGTTCCCAGCAGAGACGAGGAGGTAATAGAGAAGGGGGTGGCTCTCGCAGCAGGTACTGATAAATCCCAGGGGCATGACACCCCTGACCTTCTTACTCACCTCCCAGCCTGCCTCACATGTTCTTGAGGGATGATACTACTTATCCTCATCCCCAAATTTTAACTCTTAGAATTCTGCTTTGGATGCTCTATTTAACAAAAGCTTCCTCTGTCAACTAGGATAGTAACATATATCAACCTTGCGTGCATGCAAAAAAATCTAGCTGATGACTACTGACTGGATTCTAATTTCATAGCTAAATGAATCCTACCCACAGAGGAAACTCTAAACCAAGAGCCCTAGTGTATTCCCATAAAGAAGCATGCATCCCTTTCAACAGCCTCTTTCAGTCATTGCCTTTACAGAATCTATGTCTGGTCTCCATTTCACTTTACCTCTGAATTTCCATTCTCTTTCCTATACTAGAGAGAAAAAAGTGGGCTGATCATGAACCAGGTACTAACTTCTTAATCCGGGGAGACGATAGAACAGAGACACTGAATGTAAGGTGAAATGACTTCAGAAGAAATGGAAATTATTTGGAAAGAAAACCGAGATTTTCCAAATATCACCTGTGATACATGTTTTATGAGGTTGATTTAGATGGTGATCATAATTAGGCATTTTTGTTTCCTCATGCACAGATAATTCTATCTGAGAGGGATATGATAGGATGTGTTGTTTCCAAATTCATTTATAAGGAGCCTGTTAGGCCAGGTGAAAGAAGGGATTCTATTACAGAGGAACTTTTATAATTAAGTTAATATTGGGGATGTTTTATTTCAACTAATGACTAAACCATTTACAAAGAGATGCTTCTTTTCGAAGTGTCACAAATGTTACAGGAAAAAAGAGTAGGAAACTTGGTGGTGGTCATGGCCAGAAGGGCTGTCCCTCCTCCCCTGAGCCCTTCCTTGACTTCTTATTTGTTTGGGGTTTTCTATGTGGAAACTCACATGATTGTGTGATTATTTACACTGTCCCACAGGGAAAGCATCTTCCTTTAAAAAAAAGAAAAAAACCCATCAGTACAGGACAAGAATCCTGGGGAGCACCTGTTGGGTAGTATTTGTCATCCAACAAGAATGTTTCCCCACCAGCAAAGGTGTAACAAGATTTAAGAACACAGTCTGGTTAAATAGAAACAGACATGGCAGTGGAATTCATCCAAAGGGAATTACCTCTACTTAGTTGCTACAGCGACAGAATCATGTGGTCCATGTTTTAAGAGCAAGTGGGGAGAGACTGTGTGAAAGCACTGGGTTCAAGGTCAGGTTTCCGATGAGGGACTTTCACACTTGCTTTCCCTTTTGCTGAGATTCTTTTCCCACAGATGTCTGTGGGGGTAATTTCCCATCATTTGGGCTTAAGCTCAGATCATCTGTGTTATATTTCCTCTCCCCACTCACTCACCAACACATGACATTCTTTATGGTGTTTCTCAGTATGTGAAACTATCTTACTATTTTTTTTTTTTCACTTGGTTTACTGTCTAGACTTCCCCACTGGGCTGGAGGTATCCTGATGTCTTCCTCATCAACATGTCTCACCACCTAGACAGTTGCTCAGTGAACTACACTGAATGAGGAGGTGCCATGCTAAAGACAAGACTCACCATGATTATTGCTAAAAACTGACTTGTACCTGAGCTATTCCTAACTGACCTGTATTCAGGGTATGGCACACATTGCTACTTAGGGTGAACGCTTGTAACTAAAATGAATTTGGTGCTTTATGTTTCCAATGTTTCCATTTTCTTTGTTTTAATAAATATCT
Source organism: Ovis canadensis (assembly GCF_042477335.2). Lineage (NCBI taxonomy): Eukaryota > Metazoa > Chordata > Mammalia > Artiodactyla > Bovidae > Ovis > Ovis canadensis. The sequence continues at coordinate 53,493,308 of NC_091263.1, read as the reverse complement.
ACAAGGGCATGCTGTGTTTCAGCTTACCCTGTGCATCTAAATTGTCCCAAGATCAAAATTATCTTGGTAGCAAGACGGCATGGTGAAAGGGCAAGAAATTAAAACTGATGCTAACCTATAGAGGAGAAGAGACTGGAATATGAACTGGGACTGTTGAAGGAGACGGTTTCATTTCTGGGTTCTGGGATTTTAGCTCAGAGTGGGATTTTAGCTCCTGTGTCGTTTTCTTGTGCGTGTTCCTGTGTCCCCCCACCCTCCCCTATTGCATGTGATAATGTCATCATTTATTTTTAAATGGTTCTAAGCTGCATATTAAAATTTATTTCAAATTAAGCTCTATTTTAAAGTTACTTTTAATAGGAAGAAATGAGGCAAGGACATACATAACCTAGTATATTTGAAGGACTCAAACAAATACCTGTTTGGCTGTGAATTCTAAACTCTCATCAAAACACAGAGAGAAAAATCCACCTGAAACATATTTTTCTTTGTTTAGTCCTGGAGGAGGGGATTGTCAAGTATTGCACTTTAAAATTACTTTTATCTAACATTTTTGTCCCAACTCTCCCCCTCTGAATTCACTATCTTTTTGGTTTTTTTAAAGGCAAACATGATTTTGAGCATCCTTAATATGAAAGCAACTAGATTTTCTAATTCAACTTTAGAAGACTGACTTTACAGAACTAGTTTTAACAAATGGCATATTTACTTACAAAATTGGGAGATGGGGGCGTCCAGCTGAGGCACATTCCCTCCCTTGGCGTTTAGTTTCTGGACTTGGGTTGGGGGCACAGGCTTGTGTGACTGCCCAGTGGCCCGATACATGGCTTGGACCCAGAGAATGCGATCTTGCTCATCATCACTTGCAAATATCACGGTGTCTCCTTCTTTGACTGCATTGAAGAAGGCTCGGCCACCCTCCAAACCTGGATTAAAAGGGAAGAAAGACTACTAAGTTGAGCTGCAATGTTCTCAGCAGGACTATGCTCTGAGCGGCAGTCTCTATGCTTTTTCTGGGGCTGGAGAAAAGACGTGCATCGTTTATCTAACTATAGGATAGTGATACCATGATGTCCAAGAGGCATTTTGAGCCTGGCTGTTGTCTCCTGCCACCTTTGTTTTACTGAGGACAGAGTCGTCAACTCTGCCTAATGGCAGGGTAAGTATCCATCTATAAACATTCTATTACTTTCCTCATTTTTAAAAACAAGCCAAATGACCACAACAGAAACGCCTCTTGACCCCGCCTCTCAAGTCTACAACCTCAGGGAGCTTTTGGACTCCTGATTTTTGTCTCACTGCCCATTCCAATGAAATTCTGAAGACTCTACTTTCAGGACATTACAACAGAATTTGACCTCTTCTTCTCCAGCGCTACTACTCTGAATTCACCCACATTCATCTCTAACCTGGACTATTCTAGTAGCCTCCTATCTGATCCATCTGCCTCCACCCTCACTCTCTATACTTGACCCTCCAGATGGGAGCCAGGGTAATTGGTTTAGCACAAGAGTCAGGTTGTGCCATCCCTTTGCTCAAAACCTACCAGTAGCTCCGCATTTCCCTTAGAAGAAAAGTCTAGGTTCTGCCAAGGCCTTCCAGGCCCCATGTGAACTGACCCCCCCCAACTCCTTCTGCACACCTTTCTTACTATGGGCACATGTATGCAGCCACTTCACGCAGCCATGCAGCCTCCTGCTGCTCCGTGAACACTCCAGGTGCATTCTCGCCTCAGGATCTTTGCATAGTGCTACTGTCTGTGCCTAGGACTCTTCCTCCAGTTATTTTCATGAGTCACAGCCTCGCCTCTTTCATGTTTTTGCTCAGACATCACACGCTTGTTCAGGCCTTCTCTGATCTTCATCTCTCCTTACTCACCTCTCTTCTCTCACATTCTTTTGCTCCAAAGCTCTTACCACCTCTAAAAAATTATATAATTTACTTCCTAAAGGCAGGGAGTTTTTGTCTCTTTTGTTCCCTGCTGCATCCCGGTACCCAGCACTGTGCATGGCAGAGAGCGAGTGCTCAACAAATACAAGTTGGATGAATGAATGCTCTACAGACCCATTTTGTCCCATAAGCAGTTCTCTAGGTTAAAATTTAGAGAGAAGTGGGCAAAAGAGGCCTCTCTCTGGGCTCAGGCCAGAGCTACATTGTGTCTGTCAACATATTCCAAAAGCCCATAATTTTGGGCTTTTGGGTGACTGAGACTCTCTGTCCATAAACAAAGCTTTATATCTTCACCAGTTTCCTCATCATTCCTCTACCTTCAACCTACCTCTTTAAAGGTAAAAGGGGAGTAAGTGGAATAGTTAGAATCCCTCAACCAATAGGGCCCAACTGCCAACCTATTTGACATTTGCCTTGGGAAAGATTTCTGGTGATGTTAAGACTTATCTATTGTGCCGACAATATTAATTCAAATGTCTACTTCATAAGAATGGGTGTGTGTTAATAATTTTGCACTTAAAATTGCCAGGGATTATACAATAAAGAGCATCTTTTTTATATGAAGAGTTGAGCGGTACAGCAATTTTAATAAAATATTTTTTGTGATTATGAAGCAATATTTTGGTTCTTTTCTTACAGAGAGCTTTAAAATGTGTGATTTGGATAGGATGGTGTACAGTGAGCAAGCTGGGAAAACCTGATGAAATGGATGGGCAGCATGGTAAGAAGGAAAATTCTGCAGAGAGAGAGAGAAGACGACCTTTGAGGAATGCTTTAAGCTCTGAAAAGTGGGTACCAAGGAGCTGAAAGGAAAGAATGGGTTCAGTAGAGCTTCTGCAGCCTAGTCTCATGGTGACTCCTGGGATACGGTGCTGGGATAGGGCAGGTGAACCCCAGGCCAGCCGTTAGCAGGCGAGACCTTTCCCCTGCCCTACCACCTCCCATCTGCCAGGGCCTGAAGCTCAGAATAGGGACATTGCGTTCTTGGAGCTACTGTCAGAAAGTCTGTTCATGGGGCTGACTCAGGAAGGAGAGAGGTAGAGGTGCACAGATGCTAAGAAGTGTTGAGATTTTTACGGACTCCTCCCAACAGCCTCACGAAGTGTGTGCATGTGGTCACATACTCAGTCGCGCAGTTGTGTCTGACTCATTGCAACCCCATGGAGTATAGCCGGCCAGGCTCCTCTGCCCATGGAATTTCCCAGGCATACTGAGAATACTGGAGTGGGTTGCCATTTCCCGCTCCAGGGGATCCTCCTGATCCAGAGATCGAACCCACATCTCCTTCACCTCCCACAGTGGCAGGCAGATTCTTACCACTGCACCACCTGGGAAGCCTGTAAAGAATATACATTATTGTCCTTATTGTATAAATGTGGAAATTAACTATCTCATGAACACGAAGTGGAGCTGTGAGGATTGGAGCTGGGCTTCTGACCCCTGCTGTCTGACTCCAGAGCTGACGATTATAAGCACAGTGCTGGACCCTCCGGAACCTGGCCAGCACATCTGGCACACAGCAACTGCTCTTAGAGGATGAGTTACTGACAACAGAGCGGAGCCTAATTATGGGGTGAGTGAGGCAAAGAGAAACATGTAAAGCAGGACAGAGACAGCAGTGAAGAGCAACAGAGCTTTTCCAGAAAGCCCGGGAGACCAAGCACACACCAGTGAGAATGAGGAGAGAGCAGGGCAACTAGCTCAAAGAAAACCAAGGAAGAGGAGACAACGTGAACGCCAACATGTGCTCCCGGGCAGCATTCTTAAGCAAGGCAGCAGATCCTGGGGACAGAATCTGCAAAATGCGATGTATGATAATGCCTGGGCTCTCCATGGAACATCCCACAGGGACCGACCTTCAGGAACAAGAGGAGATGTCTGGGAATAGATGGAGGCAGACCAGGCAAGGAATGCTAGCCAGTTCCCTGGCTGGGGATCGCTGTTTCAACCGCACACATGGACATAGTCTATCTAGGGTAGTAAAGTTGTCGAAGATTTAATTTAGTCATTGAAATTGTGCCACTGAATTATTCCAAATGAATATCCTCTTATTTGAAGACTTCCTTATTTAATCTAATAGGAACTGAGAGATTGCTGCATTCTCTTTGAACCATACCCAGGGAAAGATAAAGGGAAGCAGTTTCATCTTTAGATTAAAATGAAGAGCCTAAATGTAAAAACTACTTACAGTTATTTACCAACTCCCCAAACCAACTTTTAAAGGACCCTATACCGGAAGAGGTGATTTAGAGCCAATGCTTCTATTTGGGTGACTGCTGCGATCCAGGCTGGCACAAAGGCAAGGATGTCTATGCTATGAGGCTACCTGCCCCATCTCCACCAGCTGGTTCCACTGACAACCAGAATAAAGCCAAGAGGAGGAGAAGGACAGCTGGACCCAGAGGTCTGGCTTCAAGTGCACACTCACCTTGCAGGCAGCAGTAGGGGAAGACTTCTCAAATCTCCCAGGACACTGGCCAAGTTGTGTATTAATTACCCTGATCTTCAGCTGCAACTTTAATGTCCAAAAGAATCTCCTAGAGTGCTCATTTATTATTTAGTAAGTGACCGATGTGGGCCGTTTTTAAAGTCTTTATTGAATTTGTTACAACATTGCTTCTGATTTTATGTGTTTTTTTTTTTTTTTTTTTAGTTACAAGGCATGTGGCATCTTAGCTCCCTGACCAGGGATTAAATGTGCACTGAAAGGCTAAGTCTTGATGTCTGGACACCAGGGAAGTCCCCAGAGTGCTTATCTGAACTGGAGGATTCTGGTTCTTGGTTAGGTTTAGGGTTCAGGAACTATTATTTTTCATAATCACTTTTTTAAAAATTCTAGGTTAGATTTTTCCCAAGACAATTGGGAGAATCTGCATCTCCATTTTCAATCAAACGTTGCTTGAAAATAACTAGAACTTGGCACACAGAAAGGCAGAGAAGACTCTGTTTTATTCTCAAGAACATAATCACTCTGCTTTCCATTTACATCCTTGGTAAAGGAATTTATAAATTATATCCCAGGGGATCAATGTGAAGAAAAAGAAGAGAAGCTTTTATAACGTGTGTGCACAGCTACTCCTTTTGCATGTAGATGGAACAGCCTTCTCCCCACTGCAGAGAGGTCTGCTTGCTTCCATATGAGAAGATAACAACTCAAGCTTCTCTAGAGCTGTACACATAGCCATGTTTTACTGCAGGTGCCAAAGGGTGAGATGGGTTAGACCTCAAGTCCCAGCGCTGCTTCTTCCTTTACAAAATGAGATGACAATTCTGGTCCTATGTACTTGGTGGACTGCAGTGAAATCCAAATGCTATCACGTAGAGGAAAGGAAAAGGGAACTGGCTTAAAAAGAGGTAGTGTCACAAAATAGTGCTGTTTTTCCTGCTCATATTGGTCCCTGAGTTTCCCACTTTAAAATGGAGGTCTTGGGAAAGAGGGACTATTTCTCTGAAGGGAATGCCCTGATTTGAGAAGAAACTACTGCAGAATGCCACAAGGGTTCGTTTCTTAATACAGGGGCCACATCCTTTGCTCTAGCTGTTGCGTGAAACTGGGTCCTGACTCCAGGGTCCTGTTCATGAGGAGGGATTTCCAGGATGAGCGTTTAAAGTCCTGACACATTTCACGTGGTCAGCTCTGTATCATGCTCTGGCAGGACGCGAATTATCCGTGGAGGTCTGAGGGGGCAGGTCTGGTCCAAAGCACTCGGGAGTGACAATTCTGACGCCCACTGAGATGATAATTTTTCCAAGTGAACTGGGCCAGAGGTCTTCCCAGTTACACCTTTTCAGGTTAACGCCCCATCTTCTCTCAGACTCTGTTTTTCCTTTATGTGTATTTTGTTGCATGTGGAAGAGCAATATGGGAGTAGAAAAAAAGGTTTTGGGCCAAATAATGCAGTATGGTTGGAAATGCTTTCCTTGTGCAGATTTGGCATAAAAATAAACTTCTCTGGGAGAGGGCTGTTGGTGCCTGTTGCTCATTAATATGCTGAAATGATTTCGCACCCCCCCCCCCATTTTGAAGGTTCCTTGAGGCAGATTTCTATTCATTTTTTTTTTCTTTCTGGGAAAAAGATAACATGGGTTTGGAGAGAGGTGTGAGAGGGCAGGATGTAGAACTTATGCAATGTAGAACTTCTGAGAAATACTACCATTTGTGTGGTTCTCTTAGTTACATAAGGCTGAGTTTGGATGTCTACGCTGTGGACTGGTGTCTTTTAGGAGAAAAAAAACGGTTTAGAGAAGATTTTCTTTTCAAGTACTATTAGATAACTGTGACTTGTACTCAGCAAACGTGGACCTACAGGGAAGGTTCATCTGGACAGGAAACACAATACCTGCCAAGCCCATGCATCACTGGTGAATAAGACACACACACACACACACACCTGCCAATCCCATGCATCACTGGTGAATAAGACACAACACACACACACACACACACACACACACACACACACACCCCTGCCAAGCCCACGCATCACTGGTGAATAAGACACACACACACCTGCCAAGCCCACGCATCACTGGTGAATAAGACACAGACACACACACAGACACACACACACACACTCATGAGAGTACATGTAGGACTTCTTTTTCAGGAATTTCTATTGAACATTCTAGGGTGGAATTAAAATTTGAGGTGGGCACAGCTACATAAAAGAAAAACGTACTACATTTTCATTTTGGTTTTATGAGGATCCCTTGAGTGAAAACAAACTCCAGATTGGAATTGGCCCTTCTTCATTCAGGACAGAACCTCCAGGGGATGGTGAGCTGTGGCTGTGGCGCCCTAGTAACTTGGCTCAGTGTCCAACATGGAGGGAAGGGAAAGAGCTTTGTGAGTTCATGGCCTAGCAGGTGGGCAGGTACCTGGTTGGGGGTCTGTGTAATCCACGGTGTAGCCATCCAGTTGGAGAAGTTCCTGAGGCTCGGCTTTTTTCTCCCGGTAACTGCACATGGCAAATGTGTACTGACTCACCTGAAAAGGAGAAGCAGAGACGTGTGAGGTTGATTCCCTAGAGTCCGTCTTCCTTGCATAAACCCTCCCCATTCAAGCCTGTCCTTTCCCCTGAGGCCCTGCACTCTGGAGCTGGGTTCAGATTGCATTTTTCCATCTCCTGGCTGTGTGACTTGGAGCAAGTTAAGAGACTTCTCTAGGCCTGATACCTCACCTGTAGATGGATATAATCTGAGAACCTACCTTGTCACTGCCTTATTGTGTGGATTGAATGAGTTCATATCTGAAATGCATTTCAAATCTTGTCTTGATGCTTAGGAAGTGCTTGAGAAAAGTTGCTGCTACTGCTGCTGCTAAGTCCCTTCAGTCGTGTCTGACTCCGTGTGACCCCATAGACGGCAGCCCACCAGGCTCCCCCGTCCCTGGGATTCTCCAGGCAAGAACATTGGAGTGGGTTGCCATTTCCTTCTCCATGAGAAAAGTTAGCTATTATCATTACTGCTATATTTTAATTGGGCCAAGCTACATGAAATTCACATCTGGGTAGGTCAAAACTGGTTGCATGGCAGCAAGTTTATAGCTCCTGCCTGTGACTCTGGCCCTGGCTCTGGCTGAGGCTGTCATGCTCTCAGACTCAGCACAGGTCTTTCAGTCATAAGTTAGGGCCTCGATTTCTATTTACACCGCCTCCATTTCTTTTAGTATTTTATGCTTTGCAGGTCAATTCTCTGCACTGAGCCACACATCTCATTTCTTCCTCGCCCTTCCCATGGAAGGGGTGCCTTTGGTTGCTTTGAAAAGTCTCCCCTTCATCTCAGACAAGTGCAGGAGTGACATGCTGTCACAAGCAATGAGTGCTTGATCTCTAGGCTCCAGTCACGGGAGAGCCACCCTCAGCCCCTGTCCCTCACCAGCCTCCGCCCACATCAGTGCTGGGTGCATGCTCCACAGCTGCAGGCCGGCCTTCAGGATCCTGTCGCCACAGTGCATCCAGACCCAGCATGGACACTGAGCATTTCTGCATCCAGCCTGTCTGCAAGGAGCCCAGGGAAGAGCAAGCATCCTTCAGGCTTCGGGCTGAAAGCTCAGGGGCATACTTGCCATCCGTGGATGTCAAATGTCTTGGAGGAGTGCCACATCCCTCATCTCTTAGTTCCCTTTATTAAAACAGACATTTACTAAGTGAACTTTGATCCCGGCAGGGGATATTTTTTTTATCTCCTCCATGGATCAGATTTGTCCTTTTTTTAAATGGTAAGAAATTAGAGCTCTCAAATCCTGCATTTATCTCCCACAGTCCCTGGCCTGAAGGTCCCAGCAGTAAGATAACAGGAGTCTTAGGGAGAATGTTTCATTGGTTGGTTTATCTCTTGCTGCCCTCTGTTGGTTCCTGATGAAAACTTTCTGCCTAACTTGGATTTCTTTACTGTGCTTATAGTTTACAGAATCTGTTCCTTATACTGCAGGGTCTCGATGGGCTTCAAGGGAAACATAAAGCTGCTAAGAGTATGTTCGTAAGTGGACATATATTATGCTTTGCAATAAGCATCTTCTTCTAAAAAGGAGGATTAAGAATGGAAGCTTTGTGTAGGGGTCATATAGGCCTGGGACCTCATCCCAGCTCTCCTAAGTTCTCACACATGTAACTCAGAGTCCTTCTCTGTATTTTACCTGTCTTATTGTGGCAGAAGAATAAATTGAGTGGTGAAGAGCTTTTTACATTGTGTGTGATATTCACCTGGCAAATACTCAATATATGCATTTATGTAAGCAGTTTCCTTACATTTGGCACTACTTTCTCCTACAAAGCAGCTGAGCAAGTGTATCTGCCTACCAGATTATAAGTCCTTTGAAGGCATTCCTAGAGAATCATATATCTTTGTTATATTCCCCGTGCCATGAGCAAAATCTACCATGTAATGGGCATTCACTGAGTCTGATTCACTAATTGATTCTAGAAAAATGAGTATTATCATCCAATAAAGAGGTTTCCTCCCTTCCAGATTTACATGTTACTCCAGTCCATTACTGATCCCAGAGACACCTGATTCTCCATACCTGAGAGTAAACAGATATTGTTGAAATTGGTCTGCAATGATATTCTTCACCTCTCTGGTAAACTGGACATTATATAGCACATTAATGTGATGATCAGCCAGACAGAGGGTTGGGGAAGTTTATTTGAGATCAGCGAAACATCACAAAGGAAAGGTGCTACTTCAAGGTTCAGGCATTTACTATTACTACATGCTTGGGGCTTTTTGACTTTTCCTTCATCTACTTAGAGTCTTGCTTCTTGGAGAGCTGTACGCTGCTGCCCCCTTCTGGCAATACTGTTGAAGTTGTTCCAGACAAACTGGGCTCAAAGAAATTGGTTTATCAGGACCATTTTAATAAGGAATTTGGCAACTTACTTTGGGAAAAAAAGGAGGACAGAAGGAATGATTTATTTTTAAATATTTCTAATTATTGCAAGGAACCTCAGATTTTCTAGAGATCTTCATGTGTGAGGGAACAGCAAGGGTTTGGGACTTGCCAAACTGTTGTAAAAGGAGGCAAAAGGAGAAGGGGACAGTAGAGGATGAGACGATTAGATGGCATCAATGACACAATGGACGTGAATTTGAGCAAACTCTGGGAGATAGTGGAGGACAGGGAAGCCTGGCATGCTACACTTCATGGAGTCAAAAAGCGTCGGACATAACTTAGTGACTGAACAACAGTGAAGCCTTATAATCCCTGACCTGCCAGAGTTTGCTACATGGAGAGGGCTCCTCAAGAATGAAGCCAGTTTAGAGGAAAGCACAGTCAAGAGATTCTATAAGCAATGAAGCTGCTCAAAAATCAGTGGGTGGATGGATGAATGGATGATACATAAATAGGTAAGAGATTTGTAATTTTAAAAAAATTTATAATGGAACAAGTATAGTAAAATGCTAATAGAAGAATTTAATCGGTGCTTTTAGAGGTTTTCACTGTAAAATTCTTTCAATTTCTCTATATGTTTGAAAATGTTCTTGATAAAATAGTAGGGACAGATAAAAAGATAACAGGAAAAAAAGCAAAGAAATGGTTCAGATAGAGACTGAGTCTTGGTGACTTTGTTTAAGCTCTGGATCCAGCCATGTCAAAACACTCTTTAGCTAATTAGTAATTTAATAACTAACCAATAAAATTCTTCTAAAACTTAAGCTAATTCAGGTTGATGGTTGTTGTTTACAGAATATAAATATAAACGTCTTTTAGGGCACTTGTGAAGCTGAGTGGCAAGAATGAACATTCGTTCAGCGACTAATCATTCACATACTCCATGTCTTACAATTCACTTTCATGGTTAACTTAATATTGATTTCTGGGTGGTAACTATTGTATTATGAGGTGCTTTATATTATCAGGCAATATGCTAGCTTATTCAGATTTAGATATTTTAGAAAGTTGGAATGGTCAGAATTTAGGGACATTATGTTATTTCTATATTTTCTCAGGGCTTCCCTGGTGGCTCAGATGGCAAAGAATCTGCCTGCGATGCAGGAGACCTGGATTCGATCCCGGAGTCGGGAAGATTCCCTGGATAAGGAAATGGCAATCCACTTCACTATTCTTGCCTGGGAAATCCCATGGACAGAGGACCCTGGTGGGCTAAGTCCACAGGGTTGTAAAGAGTCAGACATGACTGAGCGACAACAACTTCCACTTCACTTTCATATTATCTCTAGGGAATCAGAGACAAGATATTATTTCGGGACTACTTAGGTTCTAACTGATGCAAGTGAGAGAGCTGTAGGCCGCTGTGACTGCCCAGTTTCATCTAAGAGTCTGGCGTCATGGAAGCCACCTGCAATCAGAAGACCTGTGTGAGGCTGCACACTGGTGGTCTATGAGCTGTTGCTCCTGGGCAAGTCATTTAAGCAGCCTCGGCTTCTGTTTCCTCCTATGTGGAACTTGGGTGGTGGAGGGGGTAAGATGGGTCCTCACTACAGTACAGAAACATTGTGAAGACCAGCTTGATACACACCCTGTAAACTCCGAGAGGCCGTAAAATAGAATTATCAGCATTATTAGAGAAATCATATAAAGGTGCTAAAAGGGGACAAGTATCTCAGAAATAATTTGACTGAAGACCAGTTAAAAACTGATTTTAACAAGAAATCATGGGGGTGTGGAAGAAAAATATTTTAAAATAAGAAGATGATAGAGGTGAGGCTTTCTAATCTGATATGGATGAGGAGTTGGCTGCGTCCACTCCTCCCCTTCCAACCCAAGATGGGAAGCTCAGAGTGGGGCTAATCATCATTAGCAGCGGTCTGGTCATAGTTCCTGACAATGGTAATCAATGCGCTTGGTCCTGACCACGGCCCTGGCAGTTTAGTTACCCTGATGCTCATTTTCTTGGAGAACATGTACTCTGAGAAAGCATAGTCTACAAGGAATGAGAGACTTGGTTTAACAGGGACGATGACTTCTGAGCAGTGTTTCTTCACAGGTGGTCTCTGGACACCCTGCACCAGCACCTCCTGGGCTGCGTGTCAAGGACACAGGTTCCTGAGCTCCATCTCAGAGTCTTCTCTGTGTCAGAGGCCTCTGCATGGCTCCCGAATCTGCATTTTAAACAACACGCAGTCCAGACAGTCCAGGTCCATAACCGGAAAACACGGCAGAGCAACACTGAAGTCTCTGTCACAGAAACCCCCTGAAAGGGCTTCATTCCTACCAGGGCCGGTGGTGCAGGCTCTAGTCACTCACCATCATTTTAGCCTTGATCCTTATACACGGGAATTGCTGCTTTGGCTCAACACTCCTCAAAGGGTGGCCTTAGTCCCTGGTTAGTAGGAAGTCCATTAACAGGCTATTTGTTTTGTTCCCAAGGTAGCAGCTTAGCTCTAAAAGGAAATCTCATTAAGACAGAATGCAAAAATTCTGCATTATGGATAAAAAAGGAGACCATGTGCGTGTGTGTGTGTGAGAGAGAGACAGACAGCTGGGGTGGGAGAGGAGATGGACTCTGAGGAGACTGGCGTTGGATATGTTCTCTCTTTAGGCTTTCCAAACAATTTTCCTTGTATTAAATCTAAAGGAACTCAGGATCCTATTGGAAATGATACATCACCAAGTCTCTATAAAAAAACACTCCGTCCGAATGGAGAGGAAACAAACATTCATTGAGTCACGTGGGTAGCTGTGCTTCCTAAGTGGTGGCTTCACGTTGTCCACAGAGACCCCTCTGAGGCTGCTGGGGAGTCAGGACAGGACAGGGTGGGGGATCTGCTTCTTCCCAGCTCCCTCACCCATCCTCAGATTTGATCAGACCGGTTCTACTGTTTGTTGTTTTTGGCCGCACCACACACTCAGCTCCCCAAGTAGGAACCAGAGACTCTGTGGAGGAAGCGTGGAGTCTTAACCACTGGACCACCAGGAAGTCCAGGTTCTCCTGTTTTTACTTTTGCATGCTGGGTGTCAGTGGAACGGTGCAGTGGCTGAAAAGAAACTCAAAATCATCTGTCTGTTAGACTGGATTCCATACCACATGCAGCTGCCCGGCGCCAATGGGCACCATTTGGACCATCATCTTTCTCTTCAAGCAACTTGGGGTATTTTTGGTTTCCCTGAATTGGGCCAGGATTTGGGGCCTTGAACTTCTCTCTTGCAGTTCTGTTGGCACTGGGGTTGTTTCAGAGTGCTTAAGTTTTTGTTTATCATTTTCACAGAGTGCCTGTAAGTGTGATCATCTAAACAGCAGAGATGAAAAGATGAGCAGAATCCAAAAGTGACGCAGTATTTTCCAGGCAGGCCACTAAAACTGCTCTGAGACATTGTTGTAGTGGACAGGACAAAAAGGTCAACAAAACCTGAGCTCTCCTCCTGGCTCCCCCGTTACCTTGGTGATGGTAAGGCTGTCGTATCATCTCTGTAAGCCATAGAAGGTGTTAAGGGAAGCACTGGGTTTAGATTGAAACAGGTTTAGTTTGAGGGATCCCTGTACCCAGTGTACCGCAAGGGCGCTTTAAAGTGAATGAGTATCACATGTACATGAAACATCTCACAAAATCCTTGTAGGAAAGATGCTGAGCTTTAGCTGGGCCTCCAATGTTCTTTCATGATTTTCAGAAGTGAGCTCAGAGCTTGGTTTGTAGCTACTGGGTGATTCTTATCTTCTTTTGGTAGAAGGCTTGGTGTGAATGCCCTAAAATGTCTGTGTTCCAGTTGCCTGGTTTACAACAATCATTCTCTTCTTTCGGGTTCAGTACATATTGTATAGACATAGCTTCAGTAACATTTTCAGCACAATTAATTTTTTTTTTTCCTGAAGAGTGAAATCTCTCCCGAAGTAGATCAGCCACATCTCCTAAGCACTCTGTCATTTCAAAGATTCTCAGAGGAAAGTCTTGTGTCCAGGAACCGGCTGCCACAGTGGGAGACGAGACTTTGTATCACATGACAAGTCCGCTTGTCCCACTTCCTCTGAGAAGGTGTCGCCAGCCACTCTGCAGCCATATGACCTTTCCTTTCTCAGAACCACCTGAAGCACTGCCTGGGCTCTCTCTCTCCTCCTTTGCCTTCTTTCTTCCACCAAACACTTCCTGAGTAAGCATGCCAGACACTGAGCAGGATGGGGTATGTGTTGGAGCTGAGGGGAGGGAAGGACAGCTGGAGGAATCAGAAACAGAACTGACCCTGAAGCAGCACACTGTCTATGCAGGAGGCCAGACTCACAAGTGAGTCTAGCTGGGCTGCTCTGCCCAGTGGGAGGCACAGAAGGGGAGAATCACCCATAATCCAGCATTACTTCTTTTGATGTCTGTTTCTCTCAACCTACATGCTCTCCTTAGAGTCGGTATCACCTGTTTGTGCCTGCTCAGCATTCACTTCTGCGTCTGGTAACGGCACCCTGATTTTGCACTGGAGACAGCTCAGTGGCACTGAGTCAAAGTGCCACGGCCTGCCCTGTGAAAAGCCGGGTGTGTGACACAGGCTGGACTGAGCCAGCTCCCTGTCTCAAATTCGACCCTTGAGTGGAGATGCAAGGATAGAAAATGGTCAGAGCTGATCTGTCCTACAGCCACAGCAATGACACTGGCCGTGGTTCCTGCTGCCTGGGTTTCTGGAACTCCTCTGGGAAGTAGCTTTTGCAACCACTGTATCAACTACCACAAAAGCCTTCCAAAATACATTTTTTAAAATCATAATTGCTTTGCATCTGTTTCTGCTGTCTGCTTATGAGGAACTCTAAGAGATACTCTTTTGGAAGTAGGGACTAGGTCTCCAGGTTCTTCTCTATGATCTATCAATGTGCCCTAATCAAAATAGGTACTGGATAAATGTTGCTTAGCTGATATTTCAAGGAAATGTACTGAAGGATTAAATGTCTTCTCTCGCTTAGACGTGGCTCATTTGAAAGGGTGGGAAAAATTCCAAAGTTTTCCTTTGGCTAATTTATTTCGAGGTTTTGTTGTACCCTACAGCAATCATGAAAGCAAAGATCATGTCTTGCTTACAGCTAGAGAGATGAAGTCTGCCTGAGAGGCTCAGCAGAGGCTTGAATAGAGCCACAGAAGGTCTAGCCTTAGAAGCTCAGAGTTGGTAGAACTTCTAGGGCCATTTAGACTAAGGGGCAGCTGCTTTACTGTGAGGTTTCAGAATTGGTAGAGCCCAAAATACTAGTCAAGGCTCTTTGCAACCTCAAGGACTGTAGTCTGCCAGGATTCTCTGTCCATGGAATTCTCCAGGCCAGAATACTAGAGTGGGTAGCCATTTCCCTCTCCAGGGGATCTTTCCAAATCAGGAATTGAACCAGGGTCTCCTGCACTACAGGCGATTCTTTACCAGCTGAGCTACCAGGGAGGCCCCATAGCCTACACAGTAACCCAGAAACACCTTTAGTCACTTAAATTTAAATTACAAGTTGACTCACTTTATGACATGTTTCAAAGTACAGCATAAATTAATTCTGACAAAATGAATTATAGTTTACATGCTCTGGTGGAACTTACAAATTAAAAAGAGGTAATGGCAAATTTCTTTATAAACTGAAAAATCCTGATGCAAAAAGCAAACAAACCAAAAAAAAAAGAAGAGCGAGATTTTTCAAGGATACATATTACTATTCTGGAATTATATTTTTCTTAAGGAAGCACAGAAGAGAGCAGTGATATCATTTATATATTTCTAGTGTATTATTAGTACCAACGTCTGTACCTACACCTGCATCTATATATACAGAGACGTTCCTGGCTGCACGGTTAGTAACAGTACCAACTGGAGAAACCCAAAGGACATCAAAAAGGAAAACTCAGTGTCTACAATAATTTGTGTTCAAACACACAAAAAAAAGTTAATAAAAAACATGAAGAGTTTGGTTATTTTTTAAAAAAACATCTATGTGGAAAGATATGTTTAGAAAGGTAATCTTAATTATTGGGGATCTGGAAGCCTCAGAAATCAGTGAGATTGGAATGTTTTTCCACAGGTAATTCACAACCAAACATATGAAACAAAGAAAAAGATGTAAAAAGTCCAACTAACTTCTGGCTTTTCTCATAATGACAATCTTAATGCTTTTAGAAACAGCAGATTCTTGTAAAACAGGCACATGCTTGCTCTCTCCCTGGGCCCTGCATCACTGGCAGGGGTGAGGGTCTACTGTTACCACCTTTCATATATATTTCTATATTGTTAGAATTTAAAAAATAATTAGCATGTATTAATGTTCAGAATTTTAAAGTGATGTAGAAGTAGGAAAAAGAGGCATCTAGGCACTGGAAATGTTCTGTATCTCTCTGAATGGTGACTGCATGGATATATAATAAATAGAAGTTCATCGAGTTAAACACTTGAGCTTTGTGCCCTTAAGGTAAATTATATGAAAAACATTAAAGTGCTTAGCTGCTCAGTCATGTCTGACTCTTCGCAGCCCCATGAACTATAGCCCGCACCAGGCTTCTCTGTCCACGGGGGTTCTCCAGGCAAGAATATTGGAGTGGAGTTGCAATGCCTTCCTCCAGGGCATTTTCCCAACCCGGGGATTGAACCCAGCTCTCCCACATTACAGGTGGAATCTTTACTGTCTGAGCCACCAGGGAACCCTCAAAACATTAATGAATCCTATCAAGTGTTTAAAAATAATGGCTCTTAAGTTTGATATTAGAGTTGAAGAGTTACCTGCACTAAGACAAAGAATCTTTTCTTCCATCTCTTCCAGACATTCTTACCGATGGCCCATAAATACCTAAAGAAAAGAAAAAGACCAGAGGTGCATTAAGCTTGAGCAAGTGCACTGTTTAAATTGCTGGGTGCTCATGGAGAAGGAAATTCACAGGGCTCAGAAACAGAAAGCAGATTCGGGGGTGTGGTTGAGGATAAGGAACAGGAGGCAGGATTTACTTCCACTTATAGAAAGCACTGTGGCCCATCATCAGACTCGACTTAAACTCCTTGTCAGGTTAAGCACCTTGGAAAATGTTATACTGCCCCTTAATTTGTTTATGTGCTAAGAGTCTTGCAGGTAGGGAAATTCCTGCTGCTGCACAAGAGAGAAAAGAATAGTGCTAAATATTACAACTCTAACTCTTTCACCTCTCCTCAAGTCTTACTCGGGAAAAACTTCTCTTGTTTGCTTCTGCTGTGATTCTGGTGAAGGTATGATACAGAAAGGAAGACTCAAGCTGACGCAGCAAGTCCTCCCTACACCTCTCCTTCCTCCCCCAAACGCTCGTCTGTTGATGGAAATCATTCTTCATACAGGAAAAAGAAAAAAAAAATTAAGGGAGGTTAAGAATTACAAAGGCACACTTCAAAGATTCTATTATCAGTGTAACTGACTGTTACTGATTCATGAATTATCCCCCACGCCCGGCCTTGTGGACTGATACATGTTGAATTGGCACTGATTAAGGAAGTGAGGCTGGTGCTTTTCAGGCTTTATTGGATCAGGTGAAGAGAGACCTGGTCATACTCAAATGCATTCAAATCCCCGAGTTCCCAAACTGGCTTTACCTGCTAATCAAAAACCAACTGGCCTACTTCCAAGTTCCCACTTCACCTGCAATCAGACAGAATTTCCGCTCTGGAATGTAATGAAGAATGCACCTAATGAAAACATACACTGTTTGACAAATTTCAGGGGCTTCTGGGAGTGGCTGGTGGCCAAAGCAGTCAGACCTTCAAGCCACAGACCAGAGTCATCTGGGTCCTCAAGCATATTCCTCAGCCGCAAGTGTAGCTGATTTTTACCTCCTGCAAAGTTCCTCACTCTGCTCACACCTCCCCTCTTTCAGTCTCAGCCCACATTTGAGGGCCATGGTTAACCACAGACCAGAATGATTTGCATCTTCCTTCTGGCCTCAGGACGGATCCTACCATCTGCACATTCTAGCATGGATTTCCCTGGGGAAACACTTTCACTGAGTCTCCCCTGTAGACATGAGGGGGGCCCCCAATTTCAGCCACTCACACTGCACTTCCATGATTTATTCCAAATCGATCCATCTATCATATAATTTACTTGCCTTTTTTTCCTTTAACTTATTTAACATGAATAAGTTTATTTTTAAAGGAATTGTCATATCATGTTTATATTTATATACTAATTTTATATTATACTGCATAGTACACATTAAAATATGTAACTCTTTATATGCTTATCTGTGTATCATAAACGGTGTTGTGTAGCATCAGTGGTAATGGGTCAACTAGATCAGGAATACACTCAATCGAAATAAGAATGCGCAACTATGAGAGGGTTTCAAGCAGGGGGCGTGACACATTTTTTTTTTCTAATTAAGATGATTCTAGCAGTTGCTGAGTGCTTAATGCACTGTAGATTGAAAAGGGCAAGAGGGAAGGCAGGGAAATCATTGAGGAGATGGTTACAGGGGTGCAGACCAGAGGATGGTGGCTGAGGCTGTGGAAAAGGCTGGTTGGCGGGTAAATTTATCAGCTCTGAGGCCAACACAGTCAGCTCTGGTTATGTGGATCACCTAGCTGCCTTGGACAGTGCTCTTAACCTTCTGGAAATATATTAATGTATCCATGGAAGAAATGGACCTTAAAAGGAAGCCTCAGCCAGGTCTAAGGAGAGAGGGGATTATTGGTTTGTACTGCTTAAGAGTGTATTCTTCCAGTTCTAGTTTTTCTGCTTAATCCAAGGTGTTGGACAAAACACTTAACCACTTTGTACTCTGGAAAAGCATGGCTAGAAACCGCTCTCTCTTGCAGGGTTGTTGTGGGGATTAAATGAGATGATGCTTGTGAAGCATAAGCACAAAGTTGGCAAGAAGTAGATGCACAATGAATGTCAGTCTAATTATAAAACATACATAAGCATATCATTACTAACAGCTATTAACAGCTCCATATGTGGTAAGATCTGTCCTTGCACATATGTACACAGGGAAACAGATGAAATGAAAGATCAAATAAAGACAATGGGCAAAGGTTTCTGCATTTTTAGTAATGACTGGTAAGACTGTAACAGTCTCATACTTTTCTAGCAGCTACTACCCATTTTTTCTTTCTTCTTGACCTAAATCTGTATAAAGAGATTCAAAAAACACAAACACAGCTACTACATCTAAAGAGTTACAGCTCTTTTAAGATTTTTTTTTTTTTTTGGCGTGGACCATTTTTAAAGTCTTTATTGAATCTGTTACAATACTGCTTCTGTTTCATGTTTTGGCTTTTTTGGCCACAAGGCATGTGGGATCTTAGTTCCTGACCAGGAATCAAACCAAACCCCCTGCATCGGAAGGCAAAGTCTTAACTACTGGACTGGCGGGGAAGTCCCATAAAGTGTAGTTTTAACTGAGGAGAATGCAAGTAGGAAAACGAGTTCACTTGAAGTTGCAGAATATAATTCATATGGAATCATTAGTTTTTCTCCGTCATAACAGAAATACTAGCTACTGCTTAGTGAAGTCTTACTATTCTTCTGTGTTGTGCCCAGTACTTTACATGAATTGATTATACCCACTTGGAGGAGTTAAGAGCTTGAATTTGGAGCTATATTGCCTAGGTTCCTGAGTGACCTTTGGCAAGTTACTAAACATCTCTGCCTCAGTTTTGTCCTCTGTACCATGGAGATAAGAATAATAGTACCTATTTAAAGCGCTGCTGTAAGGATTAAAGTAGCTAATGAAGTAGAAAGTGCTTAGAACAATATCTGGCACAAAGTAAGAACTTACTACTCAGTATGTCACTATGTTATTACTCCTATGTTACAGCTAAGGGAAATGAAGTTCAGAAAGCTCAAGTAACTTCTCTAGGGCTTCAAGCTGGTGAATGACATCACCAGAATTTACACCTGGAACAGTGGCTCTAGACTGCCCTTGGAGCATGCTACTCTTCCTCTTGCAAATCACAAACACTGGCTTTTTTATTGAACTAAGAACATGAACGGCTATTCCAATCAGAGAAGACTTGTGGTTAAAAGCTACTGAATAGGAAAGCTGAGTGGGATCAGAGAAAAATTAATCCTCCTTTAGAAAGTATCATTTGGTTTCCCTGAAAGAAGGGTTTTCCATCTGAGGTTTTCCTCAGAATTTATTGCTAATCTGGCACATAACAGAAGATGTCAAAACTGAGAAAAATGGAGGGCTACAATGTACTGTTTCTGTCTAGCCAGCTCCAGCTCTGTATTTTCTTAGGTTGGAACATGCTCCTTAAGCAGAATGGAATGCACCTGGAGCAGATGGAATTCTTTCACTGTAGATGTACAGGTGGTTTTCCCCCTGCTTCCCACCTCACACTCCAGCTCTTCAATCCACAGACAGACCCGTGTGGGCAGTGGCCTTCAGCTGTCTCTTCAAGCCATCCAGATATGTAGAAATCTGGATTTGGGAATAGACAGATGAATATTATAGCGCTGTGAGCCTAAGCTAAGCTGAACAGTTATATCTTCAACTCAAGATGGAAGTACTGAGGTGGGAATTAGCCTGCCATTAGCTATCTTTTGGCTTAGCTACCCATGCCTCAGTTTACTCAGCTGTCAAATGGAGATGGCACAGCATCTACCTCATTTGGTTGTTGTGAGGAGTGATGAAGATGACTTACCTAGTAACTGGCACATAGTAAGTGCTCAGTAATGTTAGGCATTATGGATGTTTGTTGTTATTAGTAGTAAAAAATAGTAGTCCTAGTAGAAAGAATTATTGAGTTGGCCAGGAAGTTTGTTTGGGTTTTTCATATGCTGTCACAGATAATCCCGAACAAACTTTTTGGTCAACCCAATATATGCAATTACCAACTCTGTAAAGGATTCATCATTCGATTCTCTATTTCAATTTGTGTTCAGCTTCTGGCACACATCTACTGGGAAATAAAGCAACGTTCACATATTTGGGTTTGAGGCTCCAGGCAAAACTCTGCATCATGCTTCTAACATATCCTTGCTTGTAACATTTTCTTAAAATCCATGCCTGTGAGACACTGACATCCCTGCCATTCACTGGTGGCATTTTAGCTATACGAGAGTCCAGTGTGAACTATAAAGGACTACAAAGGGAGGAGAAAGATCCACTTGGGTTCAGTTCAATTTTGGGTCCAGGAAATCTTGAACAAATGCATGGAGGAGTCCCTGGCGCCAGCATCCCTCTGCTCTGGGACCACCTAGCAGAGGAGCACCCAGGGTGAGGCTCGCATAGTTGTCATTTGTGTAAAAAGAAAAGCACGGGGCAGTCTTCCAAGCAGAGTCTGTGAATGTCCGCAGCTCTGTTTATTAAGTATTGTCTGTGTTTAGTCCCAGGGGAGCACACGGAGGGTGTTCAATGACTATTCGTGGGGAAATGCTGATTGTGTATCTTCGGGTGTCTCCTCAGGTGCCTAGGGATGAGCCTCCAGCGCAGGGAGAAGAGTACATGGCCCCCTCGCGACATCTGCCAGAATCACTTTCCCCTTACAAAGGGGTGAAGGTGGCTAAGACAGACCTGGAAACCAGGGAGGCGGAGGTTTCATTCTGGGGGGACTGTGGAACCAGAAGTCACGGAGGAGCCTAGAAACGAAGAACTGGTGCCGCCTGGGCTGAAGTGCAGCGTGCGCCTCAGTCCTCAGCATGTAGGAGGCTATACTAGCTCTCCTCTGTGTCCCGCTACTCCTGTGTCACCATGGTGCCTGGACCGTCACGATATAATAAGGCAGAGATCCCTTTTTGTTGCTGTTGCTAGAAATTTTTCATGAGACTTTTCCCTAAGAAGACCAATCACAAGAGGACAAAAGCCATTACTACTACTAGGAAGCTTCCCTTCATTCACTGAGGAATGAAAGAGATTACCAAGTGCTAAGGCTCCAGGTGCTTCCATCTTCCTGCAGCATCTCAGCAGGAAGAGGCATGCACTGAGAAAACGTGCAAAGTATAGACAAAAGCAAATGACATGGACGATGACAACCACCACCGCCACCAGCTCTTCTGTAGCTGTGGCCGTGGCTCTTCCCATGTTCAGATCCTGTCCTACATGCTTTACGTTTATCAACTCATTTAATCCTCTAGGACAAATATTATCATTACCCCCATCTTATGCTGAGCAAAATGAGGTTCAGAGAGGAGTATGTTCTAGTCACTTGGGATTTATACAAATTGGCATTTATATAAAGCAATACAATGAAGAAGATAAAATGGAGTCAAAGTATTCAACTAATTCAAAAGAAGGCAGGGAAAAAGGGAATAACTATCAGTTGGGATATACAGAAAACAAACATCAAGATGACAAATACCAATTTAATTTAAACTTAACCTTATCAATAACCACATTAAACAGAAATAGGCTAAATATCCCAATTAACAGGATATTTAATGCCCAATGGCAGAGATCTTCAGGTTGGATTTTAAAAGGCAGACTTAACTATATGATCCCTGCAAGAAATACACTTTAAATCTAAAGACACGAGTAGGCAAGAAAATAAAAGGATGCAAAAGGATTTATGATGCCAACATTAGTTTTTAAAAAATCTGGAGTGTTTATATTTATTACTGTCATGCCAAATAAATTTCAGGGCCAAATATTACTGGGGATAAAGATCAATTTATAGTGATAAAAGGGTCAATTCATCAAGAAGACATAGTCATTTTAAATGTTGATGCATCTAATAACAGAGCTTCAAAATGTATGATGCAAAGATGGACAGCTTCAAAATATATGCTGTAAAAATGGACAGAACTCTCAAGCAGAAAGAAATAAAGCCACAATTATAGTCAGACTTCAATGATTTATAGAAAATCAGTAAGAATTTAGATGATTTAAACAACATTATCAGCTAACTTGATTTAATTGATCTAATTATAGAAAATAAGCCCATGGGAAATAAAGTGGAATCCCAAATATATTCAAGTAGGTCATTCTAGGTAGTACTGATTGAGAGACTACGAAAATGAGTGGTACCTTGAAGACTTATGGGACAGGAAGAGGAATGTGATCAAGAACAAGTTTTCAAGAACAAGAAGTCTAGAGCAATGGCACAGCTAAAAAGATGGAAGAGGATAGAGGATTTTAAGAAACATGGCTGACAATCCTGTCAGTCATTTTGAAAGATGTTTTCATTGGGTGTATAGATCTGAGAACATTAAAGGTGTTGCTCCTCTGTCTTCCCACTTGTAATGCTGCTTTTTTTAAGCATTTGAAAAATATATTTATTTATTTATTTTGGCTGCAATAGGTCTTAGTTGCAAAAATGCGGGATCTAGAGTTTCCCGACCAGGAATCAAACCTGTGCCCCTTGCATAGGGAGCATAGAGTCTTAGCCACTGGACCACCAGGGAAGGCCCTCACTTGCAATGTTTCTAACAAGCACTGTTTTGTTCTTTTTAAAATTTATTTACTTTTTATTTGAAGGATAACGGCTTTACAGAATTTTGTTGTTTTCTGTCAAATATCAACATGAATCAGCAGAAGGTATACATATATCCCCTCCTTCCTCCCATCTCCCTCCCTCCCACCTCCCTCCCCAACCCACCCCTCTAGTTGATAGGAGCCCGTTTGGGTTTCCTGAGACATATGGCAAATTGCCACTGGCTATCTATTTTACATAGGGTAAAGCAGTTTCCACCTTACTTTCTCCGTGCATCTCGCCCTCTCCTCCCCTCTACTATTCTGTTCTTATGTGCAACATTTTGTTGTCCTCTGGCTGCCTTTATGATTTGCTCTTTATTACTAGTTATTAACATTATACTTACACTGTGTTTTTCTATAGGTTTTTTTTCCATGTTTCTAAACGTGTGTTTGTTGAACTTTTTGGATTTAAGTTTTATAGTTTTTATTAAATTAGAAATATCAGCCCCCCCAAAATCAGAAGAACTGCTGTAAATTACCTCTGCTTGAGTGGACTGTGGTTCACTGAATGAATTCCCAGCGGAGCCATGGGAAGCTTTGTATTTTATTCATGTTTCAGGTCTTCCATCAAGTTGATTTCTTTCATTTCAAATGGAAAGAAATAACACAATTCTAGACCTGGCTCTGATGTTTACGCTGCCCTGGGCAAGTGTACTCACCACTATAAACCTCAGTTTTCCTATTTGTAAAGCAGGCATTCATTCATCCATATTCACTTATATGGCAACAAATTTATTGAACTTTTAGTACAGTCAGGCACTGTACTAGCTTCTTTGAACAAAGAAGACAAATGCCTCTGCTGATAAGGAACTCAAAGTCCAGTGGGGAAGACAGACAACAAAATAATAAGTGAAGAAATAGCTGGTATGTGAGATGACTGTAAGTGCTCTGGTGAAACAAAGAAAGGTGAGAGAGAGAAAAAGGTAGAGAGAGGATAGGTGGGTCAGGAAAGGCATCTCATAAGGTGCAGAGAGGTGCAGAAATCAAGATGTCCATCTGGGTGGGGGAGAAGGGACTTCCAAAGCAGAGGAAACAGTGGGGACGAGGGCCCTGAGATGGGGGTACACATGAAGTCCCTGGTGAAGAGCAAGGGGGCCGGTAAGGCTGGAACCATGATCAAGGTCCGACAGGCAGCAGAGTCTTCATCAGACAGGGCCTTGGAGCCATGGAAACAACACTGACCTTTATTCTAAATGAGCTTGGGGAATCACTGGAGATTTTCCAGCATTCAAGTGGTAGGATCTGACTTGTGTTTTTTAAAAACATTACACTGGCTTCAGAGTGGGAGATAGCTGACAGGAAGCAAGGGCAGCAGCCAGGGAACAGCTTTCGAGGCAAGTGCAACGAGTGAGGGGGTGCAGTGGTGGTGATGAGAGGCTAAACTCTAGATTTACCTTGAAGGTGGAAGGAAGAGGACTTGATGATGGGTGAGATGAAGGGTGGGGGACAGAAACATGTCAGAGATGACTCCAAGGATCTTGGTCTGAGCAGCTGAGTGAAGGGAAAGACTATTTAAGATGGCGGGATAATGATACCTAATCCTCGGGAGGCTGTTTCAGGGATAAAATGAGATAATGCAAATGCATGCAATTCCAGAACCTGAAAGCATCATATGGATACAAAAGACGAAAAATTAGAAAGTCATTGAAGAGCTGCTCGTTCTCAAATGTCCCCAATACTCATATCTTAAAGCCAAAGACCAGTGTTGATTTTCTTGCTGACAATTTCCCACTCAATAAAGAAAGCTATTCAAATGGCCCAGTGGCTCATTCCAGGAACCACACAGTCCACACAAAAAAAGAGTTAATCATAATAATTCTAATGTTTCCTTTAAAATTTTAACAAACACTGAAGTAGATATAATTCATTGGGTTGGCCAAAAAGTTTATTCAGTTTTAAGTAAAAATTAAAAACCTATTTTTCATTTTCACCAAGAACTTCATTGAATAATGTATTCACTAATCAGACTTCTTCACCAACCCAATATAATCTCAGCTGTAATTTTTAAAAATTCCTTTCTTTTATTCTCTAAGTGAAGTGAAGTGAAGCAAAGTCGCTCAGTCGTGTCCGACTCTTTGCGACCCCATGGACTGTAGCCCACCAGGCTCCTCCATCCATGGGATTCTCCAGGCAAGAATACTGGAGTGGATTGCCATTTCTTTCTCCAGGGGATCTTCCCGACCCAGGGATCGAACCCAGGTCTCCTGCATTGCAGGCAGATACTTTAACCTCTGAGCCACCAGGGAAGCCTCCTCATTCTCTAAGCTGTGACACTATTCTGATATTTTTATCCTCCTTCCCCATATAATAGGGTTTCATAAACTATTTTAAGTTCAAATGCAAAAAAAATATATAGTTGAGAACATTTTTATTTTCCTTGCATCATCCCTTGAGCAGCTAAGGTCATTCTGATTTTAGGGCACAGTGGGTCAGACCAGGTTTTAAGGCAACCACCATTCACTTTTCAGAGCATCTCTATGCCCTCCTGGCATACTTCCTGGCAGGGGTAGTTTTTAAATGGCAGCTTAGTAAACTGAAATAGCTGTGGAGCCCATCAGAAGTGAGTTACAGACTTCTGTCATCCATAAACTCAAGATGGCCTAAAACATGTTAATAATAATTCTACAAATGAATCAAGAGAAAGAAATTACTTAACCCAGATTGGTTAGAGAAATGAAGAGTGTGTGAGAAACAGGAATCTGTCTGAAGAGGAAAGGGGCATGTGTGTCAAGTGCCTGCAGTGGGGATTAAAGAACAGAGTGTTTCTAAAATTCCTGGTTCAGAGCTTCAGAGGGGCCTAGAAAGTAGGGTGAGCTACTGATCTTTTTAAGGAAGTTTTTTTTGAAGCATGTTTAAGGACAAATATATTCATTCATATTCTCTTTTTTGACTGCTTTATCCTCTGCACTTTGCCCTTATCCCCTCCATATTGCTCACTCACGTTCTTGTTCCTTTAGCAAATATTTACCAAGTATTTATGACACAATGTCTGCTTCAGACCCATAATCTGTTTCTGGGTGCCACAGGAACCCAACAGAATTCTCAAATCCTTTGTCTTAAAAGTAGGATGTTTATATTGAACAAGAAGAGATTTTAGGGAGAAATCCCATTTACCATTTTGGGAATAAGTGCCAGGAATATGATAAGGAGGAAAAGCTGACCTCAGAAACATGTCACAAACATTTTTATGAGTTGCTAATGTAACTGAAGCGAAGCTGGATGCCCTTCATGATGGATGGCTGAAAAAGGGCAGAGCATATAGCAGAGCCCTGGCCCACTCCCCTACAGCCTTTACACGGCCACGGGCAGAAGAGCTTTGCCAAAATCCCACCTCACCCTCTAGGAATAGTCTGGCCACCAGACGATGCCATGGAAATTGGTCAAATCTAAGCCAGAGCCCAGGTTCAGTACCTGGTCCTTAGTTTGTGAGGGCCCTTTGCTTCCTCTGGAGTTCCTCAGATCTGACCCCCTCCAATGCCCTGGCTGGTAAGTATCTATCTTTCCCTCAAATCCTGAGCCTTCTCTGTTCCCTAGAATCTGGGAGCACCAAGACCAGAATGCCGCTCTTTACTCGGATCACAGGCTGCCGTGATCTGCTCAGTTGCTGGGATGTGAACTGCCTATCCTGACCACGTGCCTCTGAACCTCTCATGGGCTTCTGTTTAAATCTGTCCTAATCAGTGGCCAGTCCCTGCTATATGGTTTATGAATTCGCCAAATATTTAGCACATAACCAAGCTTCAATTTTCATGTCGTTTTACCACTTGAAGCAGAATGATAGCTGGTTGGCTGTGGTATGTGCAGAATCCTTGGAAAACAACCCACTCCTTTTCATTGGTTAAGCATTCTCCTTATCAGAGTTAAATGGTCCAACTCCCTTCTAAGTGATCACATTTTCTGAGCTTGTGGGGTCCAAGCAATTTAGCTTTGGGTGACAGCGCTCCATATAAACCCACGTGTCAATAAACATTTCCTGTACAAACCACTGGTTTGATCTATAAAATAAAACTACATTTTATCTTTTTTTTTAATCCTACTTGAAATTACTTTATTGGTCATTCTTCTCAAATCTTAAGAAACTTAGGACAAATTTTCCACTTTGTGGTTAATTTAAATGCTACGCTAAACACTAAAACTGATTCAATGTGAACTGATTGTTTGAAGGTTGCCTAAGGCAACTGCTCACACATCCTGGATGTGGCTGTTAATGAAGGTGTAAGCGCCATGTGTCAGAGAGTCAAAAAGATCTAGATGCCTTTAAAAAGGTATGTGAAGCCAGTAAAACCTCATAAACCAGAATCACCCAGCCTGGGCCTGGGAAGGTTTTGAATTGTACTGGAAATTTTTTTTTAAAAGGAGAAAGAAACAACTATCCTGACAGTTTAGGAAAAATGCAAATACAATAATCATAAGGATTAAGGAAGTCTATAGTAAATATCATAGTCATGAATTTTAATAATCTCTCATATATTTCTTTATATTTTCTTCCATGTCATTCTCTAAAGATCAACTTTTTTTTTTTTTAATAAAGAAATGAATGAAGAAATTACCCCTCAGAGAAGGAGCACTTACCCAGAATGCTTCATATTCTGAGGTTTGTCCATTCGGACAGCGAGTTTGATTTTGAGGTCTTGATCGGGGCAGTTTTTGGAGACTGTCATTTTGTGCCACTCTGACTGTTTGGGGCTGTTCGGGGTGGGATGGAGAATAACCTGCAGGGATAAAAGACAACCACCTTAGCCAGAAAATAGGGACACGATGTGGATATGTTTTCACAGATGAGAAACTTTACTGCTGAGAATCGAGGGTCTTTATCCATGCCCTATGGCCAGCAGGAAGGCAGTTAAGGCCTAAACATCAGACTCAAATCCAAGGATTCACCTACCAACCACGGCTGACTGGTGCCATGCAGCCGGGCCTAAGAACAGAAGCGGCATTATTGGTTTTCTTCTCTCGCTCCCTGGCTAATTCTGAAAGGGCAGGGATCACAATTTCTGTGATCATGCTTTTGAGTAAAGCAACACAGAACTAAGAATGTACTCCATACATTACTCTCCTCAAAGAAGATGGCTGCATAAAAGGAAGAAATACACTTCTATAGTAGAGAGAACATTTATTGCTTTTCCCATTCTTCAGGATTTCTTCTGCTATCTCGAGAGGAGAAACCCCTTTAGGATTGCAGGGGAAGAAGGGAGGGACA
Organism: Ovis canadensis; assembly: GCF_042477335.2. Taxonomy (NCBI): domain Eukaryota; kingdom Metazoa; phylum Chordata; class Mammalia; order Artiodactyla; family Bovidae; genus Ovis; species Ovis canadensis. The sequence continues at coordinate 53,465,380 of NC_091263.1, read as the reverse complement.
TGATTTGATGGGACAGGCTTAGAGTCCCACATTTCAACCTGGATGTGACATCACACAGCACCCAACTCTGTCCCGGCCCAAAGGGAAGCACACACAGCTTGAAGGATAGGCTCTGAGGAAAGGCCTGTCACCAGGGTGCTGCAGAGATGACAAAGTGACTTGGGTCTTCCATCCCAGCTCTGATTGTCACAGATGCTGTAAGTGAAGCCAGAAGGGGACCCAATTTCCTGTAAATCCACTTTTTCATGATGCACCAAAAGAGTTCTCACTAAGGAGCTAGCTGGGGTCTTGGGAATACGCATTCAAGAGGAGTGAAGTATTTGGAAAAACCCCTAAACAAAGGGAATGTGAACCAAATATAGGCATGACAAAAGCTGGGCCCCTGCTTCTGGGATGGTAGAGTGCCCTGGTTTAGTGCATGCTGTTTGGTCTGTTTTCAAAGCCTCTCTTTTCTCCAGGCGCAGCAAAGGCAGCCACTTGCAGTCTGCAAGAGGACGAGGGAGAGGCAGTCAGAGTCTCAGGGCTGGACACTCGGCCTTCCAGAGGCTGTCATGCAGGCTTGGCCTGCACTTGGAGGGTTGGAGCACACAGCTTCCTGTGGGACGGAGGAGCAAGAGCTTGGAGCGGAATAGGAGATGGCAGGAATATAAAATCAGCCCACTTTGACATGTCTTGCCTGCTGATTTTTGACCCCTTCTGATTCTAGGCCTGACCCTTTTTTTATCCACTCAGTTCTGTCTTTCTGATGTAACAGAATTTGTACATTCTTGATAACTCCAACATTTGAGTCCTTTTAAGGTCTAATGACCTGATTAAAATACAAGAAGGCCTGATTTTTCAAAACTGAGGCTGCCAACATTTTTGGATCATTACAGACTTCAGTAAAAAAATTTTAAGCAAGTAGCCAAAAACCTGTAAATAGATTATTAGTAATATAAAAATTAATATAAATATATATAAAATATATATCCATGTATATTTTATATGCTGTATCTTTATATTAATATTGCATTACATATATTTTAAAACATGCACAAACAGAAGTTTTTAAAAGATGAGTTAAAGATTTAAAAAAACTTCTATTTTTATTTTTTACTTTATTAATTTTTTTGACATTGCCATCCTTGCAGGATCTCAGTTCCCTGACTGGGTATTGAACCTGTGCCCCTGCAATGGAAGCACAGACTCCTAGGGAAGTACCCTCAAACTCTAGTTTTAAACATCTTGCTAATGCTGGTGGCTCTGTACTATTATTAGCTATATGTTAAGGTACCAGGTACAGGTAATGCAGGGCTCACTGTTAGTGATAGCAGATGTGAATCTGTGGTTCAAGAGGACTTAATGGATAATTTCATCCTGTTTTGATGGACATCCACACTGGCATCGTTTTTATCTCATGACATGGATGGCAGAACTCTTCATTAGCAGGACTGATGTCACCTCCACCTTTTTCACATTTTTTTTGCCAGACTTGCAATACCAGTATCATGTTTAAATCATAGCTCTTCTGTAGTAATCTTTTTGGTCATTTGCTCATTTTGTGAGGGCTGATTTAGCTGAAATTTCTATCACAAAATGTTATCAGTTCACTTACCTGGCACTAGTGAACTGTGGCATGCCTTGGGCCACTGGAAGGAAACAAGTCAGTCACAGTGCCACTGGGTTGTAGAGATCTCTCCTTATCTCTCAAGATAAAGCCTGTCCCTCTAGGACACCTCCATCAGGTTCCACATCCTGAGACCCCAGACTGTGGAGGCAGAGAGCAGGCCCTGCTGATCTTGGTGAAACTGACCTTATCAGCTGTGCTCATTTGGCCCAAGAGGTGATGAGTTGGGAGAAGGGGTGATGTGTTGGGAAACAGGAACGGGAGGAGCTGATAAGGGAAACACCACGAGGGCCAGAACAGCAGCAGGTAAGGCCCAGGGCCTCCTTCTGCTTCTGCTTACTTGGCAAAATTGAAACGGGCACTGGGTACCCAGAGCTCATTAACAGGCCATCCGCCATATGGATCCTGGGCACATTTCCCATTGGCAATATGCTGTCCATTCGCTGACACAAATGGCCACAGATCATCACTGTCCACTCCACAAAGGCTTCTTCCCCCATTTGATCACTCCCTGGGGAGACCTCGTCTCTAGGGTGGATGGAAAGATGAGGTCACTGCAAGCCTCCTCCATCTTCATCCCACCCTGCCATGTGCCCGACAGACTGCCAAATCTTTTGTAAGTGTCAGCCCCGCTGAATTATTAGGGTCCTTCTGGGGGCACACGAGCACACAAGAGTCCTGAGTAGTCCAGACACCTCATCTAGACATTCCAGGCTGCTAATCAAGCACTTTGTCATCTCAGCCGCGGTCCATGTGTGCTGTGCTTTGATGTGGTAATGCTGATGTGGGAACACGTGCCATCCTGAGCAGTAAGCTGCATGCCGGCCAGCCCCCAGCTTCCCTACATTACCTGGGCATCCAGACAGATCCTTCTGGTGGATGGCTTCACCCTGAGTCTTTACCTGGCTTTATTCACCTGGCTGATCCCCTCCAACACTTAGCCTGTAAGTCTCTCCTGATCTCTGCATTCTCCTGGGTCAGTGTTTTTGCTCCTCAGACTAGAATATATCCCCTTGCTATGTGTTCCCTAGGTATCTTTCTCTAGCAGAGCACTCACGACACTACACTGTAAGTTCTGGTGTTTTGTCTCCACCCCTTACATTTTCTGAGGTTACGGATTGTTTCCTGTCATTCCTGTTTGCTCTGTGCGTGGCACAAATGACCAGACATGGCAGGCCTGCAATCCTATTTGATGAATGTGTTTGACAGTACTGCAGTGTTGGCAAGAGTGTGGGGAACAGACATTCCCTCATGCCTTTTGAGAATTATAAATTGGGGTACACTCTTTGGGGCCTCCCAGTTGGTATAAATGGTAAAGAATCTGCCTGCCAATGTAGCAGACCAAGGGACACAGGCTGGATACCTGGGTTGGGAAAATCCCCTGGAGTAGGAAGTCACAATCCACTCCAGTGTTCCTGCTTGGAAAATTCCATGGACAGAGAAGTCTGGTGGGCTATAGTTAGTGGGGCAACAAAGAGTCGGGCACAACTGAGCGACTGAGCACATACACTCTTTAGGGGACAATTTGGTAGTATCTGTCAAATTTCAATTTTCATTCAGCAAGGTAGTTTTTTGAAATTTACCTACAAACATGCAAAGAAATAAACTTAAGTAATTCACAGAGGCATTGTTTATACAGCCAGAGAGTGGAGACAATCTAAATAAATACCTGTACATAGTGTATGTGGCTATGAAAACAAGAGGGAAGTCAGTATGCAGTGATACAGACTAATCTCCAAATATCCTGGTATTTCAAGCAAAGTGCAGAGCAATATATATCCAACTATGCTCTTTTTCTCTCTTTTTTTTAAAGAGAGATATATTCAAATATGTTTGTACATACTATGTTTGTACCTCCTAAGAATATCCGGGCAAGAATACACACCAAAAACAAGGTTTTCCTCTGGTAAAAGAAACCAGAGGAAGGGTGGGTGGACTCATTTATTTTCATTATATATCCATTTAGATTATTATTTTTTTTAGTATATGAATGAGCTACTTTTTAGTTAGCAAGACTAATAAAAATGAAACATAAAAACACAAATAGAACCAACAAAATACTATTACATGAAGGAACATAGCACCAGAATCTGTGAACGTGGCTGTGTCCTGCTAAACTTGGGAAGAATCTACGCATAGAAACACTTATTCAAGGGGTCCAAGGAATCTCCCCCAAACTCCCCTCCCATCCTGGTGGAGGGGAGTCTGGAGGAGAACGCCTCCATGTGTATGTATGGCTGGGTCACTCTGCTGTGCACCTGAACCCATCACAACCCTGTTAACTGGCTGGCTGCCTGCTCAGTTACTAAGTCATGACTGACTCTTTGCGACCCCATGGACTGTATGTGTGTAGCCCACCACGCTCCTCTGTCCATGGGATTTCCCAGGCAAGAATACTAGAGTGGGTTGCTATTTCCTTCTCCAGAGGATTTTCCTGACTTAAGGACTGAACATGTATCTCCTGCATTGGTAGGTGGATACTCTATCACTGAGTCACCTAGGGAGCACCATTAATTGGCTATTTGTTGTCGTTCAGTTGCTAAGTTGTGTTTGACTCTGCAGCCTCATGGACTGCACAGCTTCACTCTGCAGCATTACCAGGCTCCTCTGTTCTCCACTATCTCCCAGAGTTTGCTCAAATTCATGTCCACTGAGTGGGTGATGCTATCTAACCATCTCATCCTCGGCTGCCCCTTGTTAAAAAGGCCACTTCTGTTACCCAGCTGCTGCCTGTGGAGGTGCTGCTGGCAAAGGATGCCCACCGCGCCAGCACTAGGGCCAGGCAGGCCAGCTCCACTGCAAGGTGGAAAGTTTCTTTGGCAGGAGGGAAGGGTAAACTGCTATCTGGCAGAATCTGTAATGAGACTGGAGGAGAGTATAATTTGTTAAGAGATTAATGGCTGTGAGGGGCTGTGGCAAACTCATGGTCTTCACCCCAACAGCAGAGGAGTTTTTGCATAAGAACAAAATGGTGTAGTAAAAACAGCCCTAGAGATGAGGTGACATCATTCCTGGCAAGTCACTTACCTCCTCTGGGCCCAAGAACAGAGGAGGGTAGTAACAGTGCCTTCTCCCTAGGGTTCAGATGAGAGTCAGTGAGGGGCTGCGGCCTGGCCAGCGGTAAACGTGCAGCTGGGTTTGGTCCCGAATGAGTGGGCGGCTGGGTGTGTGCACACGGGCGCGCACTAGAGGATCCTGCCTTCCACAGCAGTCAGTTTTCTCATCTATAAAGTAAAAGGCTTTGACTAGACCAGTGGGTTTTAACTTTTCTGAGCCGAAACAGTTTTAGGAAGCTGGCGAACACTTGGATTAGCAAGCATTACTACGTCCCCCGCCCCAACATCTGTAAACAACTTCAAGGGGCTCCTGAGGCCCATGGAATGGGCTCAGGTTGATGCCTCCTGAACTTGAGTCTGCTAACACTAATATCCTAGGTCTCTGAGACACTCATGATTCCTGATTCGAGTCTTCATGGAAAAAGAAAGGCTTGAAGAAAAAGAAAAGACAGGCTCCTTCCCCCACTCTATGTGTCTCTTTCCCTAGGGATGGAAATGAGTATTTGTCATTTCACAAAGAAAACAGGTAAACCTCTTCTTACTTTAATCCTCCTTCTTTTTTGTGTGTGTGGTGGGGAGAGGTCTTTTTGCTATTAGTCTTGTTTACTTTTTGCCTTATTTCCATCTGTGGTCTCAGTTCAGTTCAGTTCAGTTGCTCAGTCGTGTCCGACTCTTTGCGATCCCATGAATCGCAGCACGCCAGGCCTCCCTGTCCATCACCATCTCCCAGAGTTCACGCAGACTCATGTCCATCGAGTCCGTGATGCCATCCAGCCATCTCATCCTTGGTCATCCCCTTCTCCTCCTGCCCCCAATCCCTCCCAGCAACAGAGTCTTTTCCAATGAGTCAACTCTTTGCATCAGGTGGCCAAAGTACTGGAGTTTCAGCTTTAGCATCATTCCTTCCAAAGAAATCCCAGGGTTGATTTCCTTCAGAATGGACTGGTTGGATCTCCTTGCAGTCCAAGGGACTCTCAAGAGTCTTCTCCAACACCACAGTTCAAAAGCATCAATTCTTCGGCGCTCAGCCTTCTTCACAGTCCAACTCTCACATCCATACATGACCACAGGAAAAACCATAGCCTTGACTAGGTGGACCTTAGACGGCAAAGTAATGTCTCTGCTTTTGAATATGCTATCTAGGTTGGTCATAACTTTTCTTCCAAGGAGTAAGCGTCTTTTAATTTCATGGCTGCAGTCACCATCTCCAGTGATTTTGGAGCCCCCCAAAATAAAGTCTGACACTGTTTCCACTGTTTCCCCATCTATTTCCCATGAAGTCATGGGACCAGATGCCATGATCTTTGTTTTCTGGATGTTGAGCTTTAGGTCAATTTTTTCGCTCTCCTCTTTCACTTTCATCAAGAGGCTTTTTAGTTCCTCTTCACTTTCTGCCATAAGGGTGGTGTCATCTGCATATCTGAGGTTGTTGATATTTCTGCCGGCAATCTTGATTCCAGCTTGTGTTTCTTCCAGTCCAGCATTTCTCATGATGTACTCTGCATAGAAGTTAAATAAGCAGGGTGACAATATACAGCCTTGACGTACTCCTTTTCCTATTTGGAACCGGTCTGTTGTTCCATGTCCAGTTCTAACTGTTGCTTCCTGACCTGCATACAGATTTCTCAAGAGGCAGGTGAGGTGGTCCGGTATTCTCATCTCTTTCAGAATTTTCCACAGTTTATTGTGATCCATACAGTCAAAGGCTTTGGCATAGTCAATAAAGCAGAAATAGATGTTTTTCTGGAACTATGATTCTATATAGTTCTATAGATGAAAACCAGTTAAAGGAAATGAAAAAACAAAGGTACGAAAAAGAAAGTCTGGTTAATGTGCTCTTCCTGGTGTTCTTAGGCACATGTACCATATGCACGCCTTGAGGTATTCTGTCCCTATCCTATAGAGATGATGTGTCAGAGGCTCGGAGAGGTGAAATGTCTTGGTTTGTGTCACACAGCTTTCAGAAGGGATTATGCATTCAACTAGTGCAAATGAAATGTACTAAGAGTCTATGTGCTGGGCTCTGGGGATAGGTATAGGGTGGTGAACAAAACAAGGTCCAGTTTCATGCTCATGGTCTCTCTCTTGCAATGGGAAGAGGGACGGGGGAAGGGGCAAAAAGGGGGTAGGGGATTGAGAGGTACAAACTACTATATATAAAATAAATAAGACACAAGGCTATACTGTACAATAGAAGGAATATATCCAGTATTTTATAATGATTGTTAATTTGAGTACGATCTATGAAAACACTGAATCACCACGCTGTACACCCGAAACACAATACTGTAATCCGACTACACTCTAATTTTCTAAAAAAGGACAAAATTGCTTTCTGTCTCCTTTGGAATTTTTACAGTTCAGTGGGGGAGACAGAAACTCAAATCTCTGTAAATTCTCTCAGTGATAAATTCTGGAGGCTATGAACAGGGAAGGAACTGAGCGGGTAAAGGAAGGAGGATGGGGAGTCCACAAAGGGCTCTCTGAGGAGGCAGTGGCATTTATTAGAGAAGCAAGCAACCTCTGGGAGGGTTGGGTGGTGGGAAGAGGGTCCCAGGGAGAGAGAAAGCCTTCTGAAATGAGATAGAATTTGGTGTACTTGAGGGACTAAAATCTGGCCAGTGATGCCGGTGCATCTGGATGAGGGGCGGGGTGACAGAAAGTGAGGCGGCTGGGCGGTGGGGAGAGGCCAGGTCACATGCATCTCTGCGTGTTGCGCTGCAGCTCTGGTTTCACTATGGAGTCATGGAAGCACTGTAGGCCAGCAAGGAACAAAGCCACCTGGAGCTCTGAAAATACTGACTGCTTGGTGCAGAGTCAGTCAGTAGCGGAGGTGAAAGAAGAAATTAGTCATAAAAGAAATGATTCAATAAGAATTATTATCTCAGTCGTACTCACAGGGATTGGTAGCACCCCTTGAGATGTTTTAGACACGTGGGGGACATTTTTTGGTTGACAAAACAGTTGGTGCTGGCCTCTGCTGGCACTGAATGGGCGGGGCTCGGGGCACCAATCATCCAGCCACAAGTGGGCTGTTCCTCTATAATGATGAATCGTCCTGCATTCCGCCTGACTGTTGAATATGCCCATCAGATAGGAACGAAGGTAGAAAACACTGCGGATAATCAACTGAGTCTAGATCCTAAATCTTTTCCTACATGTATTCTCTAAGTGTGTTTAGCACTTTTGCAGGGAGCACTTACCCGTCCCAGCTCCTTGTCCTCCAAGGCCAGGACTCCCGTGCTCTCTGTGAACAGCTTCACCTTCACAGCGGGCAGTGCATGGGTTGTAGAGAAGTCACCCTGGGTGCCCCAGCTGTGGACAGAATCAGAGGTCATCACGGAGCCCTCCACTGTGACAATGCTCAACTTAGCCCTGCCTTCTTCTTGGGTTGGGTGAACACAGGGTTAACCCGAGGCATCATCACTGGCTGTCACATCCCTCTTCCCTCCCTTCCCAAGCTGCCAGAATGACAAAAAGTGTTAATTAACTTGTTAGACAAATGCAAGACAGATGCTCAGAAAGTTGCCAGGGGTCTTCACAGAGCACTAGATTGAATCACTTGGAATTAGCATGAAATCAAGTTGGTGAGAACTTTGTCCCATGCACTTGCTTTCCCCACAAACTACTCCAGGGTAACTGCTAACATCTCCTTGTAGCCTATGAATCAATCCCTAGTTCTTGGAAACTGCTGCTCTAGATTTTGAGACGGCACTTCCTCTGGCCGGAGCTAACATATGACTTTACAATGAGAACTCACTAGTAGTGGGGAGGGAGTGAGTCCTATTTCCACTGACATTCACAGATATGTTGACTAGAGCAATGGCTGGAACTCAGGCCTGCTAAAGAGGAATGAAGGTGGAAGGATGTGATGAGGGAAACCCCCTTCCCCACTCACCAATCTCTGGGAACCACAGTGGATGTCCCGAGAGGGGAACCCCTGGCTTGCCTGGCATCTACCAGTCTGGGTTGACATGAGCCCCTGATGTGCCCCTGACGTGTGACCTTTTCATTCATTCTCATGATTCTCACAGATCTACTTCCATCCACTCTGCACCTGAAACGGTGTGATCTTCCTAAAGGGCTGAGTGGATTACAGCGAGCTGCTGCCCTAAACCCTTCCATGGAACCTGCTCCACTGCACTGGGGGCCATCCGGACCCCTGGTATGGTCTCCCAGTCATCCACCAGAGGGTCACGGGCTCTTCCTCACGCCTCCTCCGGGCTGTTGCCTGCACGGCTCCCTCTGCTGGCAGTGCTTCTCTCACCTGGCTAACTCTTCAGGGCTCAGCTTAAATAACTTTCCCAGAGAATATGCCCCTTGAACTCCCAGTCTTGATTTGGTTCCAGTGTTAAACTCTCTTGAGCGTACTGTTTAATTTTCTATCCTAAGAATCACAGATTTGTAATGACTGATTTACTGTGGTGATTATTTAGTAACTGGATCCTCTCGTATTCTGTAAGCTCCGTAAATGCATGACTGTGTATTTTGTTTATCTTGCATTACCACAGTACTTAGCACACAAGAGAAACTTAACAAATATTTGTTGAATAAATAAATTAGGCAAATATGTATTCTTTTACAGAATTAGGAAATAGGAATAGATATACTTTTGTACAGAAACGTTTCTCAGTTTGCCTATGTAATGGTTGATTTCCATATTATAGATTAACTCACTGAACATTATTTTTAATGACTGTAATATTATGGATGCATCATAATTTATTTAACCATTCCTCTGTTACTGAGATCGGGTTGGACATTACTTTTTAACTTCATTTCTGTGTATTTCTTTGGGAATCAGGGAGTTAGATGGGAGATCATTTCTTCATTCACTCATCAACAAAGATGGTAGTGCTCCTACAATGTTGTGGGAACTGTGCTCATCAATGATGACTTTCATGGCTTGGAAGTGATCATCCATTTCCAAACTGCTTTCCACACAGGTGGTGACTGTCCTCCTACCATACGGGAAGGAAAGTGCAAATCACAAGGCTTTCTGCTTCCTCTGGATGTCCCTATTCTTTTTTTCTTCTGGCCAATTTTGTCATTCTTGTTTTCAGGGGCATTTCTGTGGTAAATAGCAGGCTTGACTATGTTACTCTATGTTTGCTGGCTGTTTGTATTTCTTCATTTGTAAATGATGGAACCCTTCTAATCTCATGGTTGTACACAATAGGCTAAATCTCACTAACTTAACTCAAAAACATGAGGTACCTAGAGAGCTGGCAAGATAGCACGAAATGGAGAGAAGGGGACGTCCAGCTCCGTGGGGATCCAAGTGTTTGAGAACCACTGAGGAAATACCGCAGTCACAGAGAGAAAGGCAGAGGACATGAAGACAGGACAAGCAGCAACAGGTTTCAAATGCAACAGCAAAATGTTAGATGTATAGATGGAAGCACCTCATTTTGGTCATTAGCTACTGCAGCTATTCCCAAGCTCCTAAGATGGGGAGCCTCTGTCCTAGCAAAGGCAACATGACAAGGAGTAAGGTTTTGAACCCAACATTCTTCATTCAAATTCTGTTAAGTCACTAACAATTGTAGGACTTGGGCGAGTCAATGTCCCTGAGCTTCAGTTTTCTTAGTGATAAAATAACACAATTTCAGAGACTAGTTACAAACAGTAAATGGCAGCAGGCTTGGGACAGGGTAAGAGCCCCTCAAACTTTAACTACCTTCCTTCCCCAAATAAGGATACATAGATGTATTCTAGAAACCATGACACTCACTGATCTTTTGCGTTATTCATCCAACACATATATATTAAGCTCTTATTAAGTATCTGACCCTTTGCTGAACAAACAAGAGGGACTTTACCCTTCCTACTACACAAGGTAAAACGTTCATACTGTGCCTGTTTCAAAGATGAGAAAACTAAGAACTTCAAGATCTTGTCCATTTTATTCCAGTGAACTGTGATCAGTTTGGGCTGGAACCCAAATCTCTTAATTCCCATTTATAGCTCTTGCTATTAATGTTATATTCAACAACAAGAACTATTAACAATTTTGCAGTGATCATTACTATTTATGATTAACTGTGCTATGAATTTCTTTGGGCATTTATCATGCTTAGTCAAGGAAATAAGGAAGATTCCTGCTGGAAACCAAGAGTGCTCTAAAATGAGGTACTCTATCATGGTCACAGACAGGCCTTGATCCCAGGTCCCTGGACATTCCTCACACTGGATCCCTGGGACACTGACCTGGACACTGGTGTGTAAGGGTTTTTCTGGCCTGTTCAGTGGGCACGACCCAGTCTGCCTGGACCCCTGGTGCCACCCAAGGCTGCTCAGCTCATGAGGCATTCAACATGACTCAGACCGTGGGGCATGGCAAGGTCTCTGAGACCTCATCAGCTGGATGGAGTTCAAGCTACTGCAGTCTGTCCTGACAACTCTGTCCCTTTGACCAGTGATTTCCTTTCCCTTCCACCAGGCTTGCAGCTGTACCCCTGGCTTTCTACCATGACCCCTGGCTCACCTCAAGTTGCTTGGTTGCTACCGACTCCCAGCTTAGCCCCAGATTTCAAAATGGCAACTCGGCCCAGCAGACCAGGAAAAAAGAGAAAGCCCTCAGTGTAATCAGGACTAGCTACGTTATTTCCAGGGTCTGGCGCAAAATGAAAATGTGGGCTTTTTGTTCAAAAGGCAGGAAAAAGTGCTAAAGACACTAAAACACAGTGTTTTCCTTTCTCTGAGTATTTCCTCTGTTCAAACGCATGTGCGTTATTCCATAAGACCCCACTTAACTGACTCAAGGTCAAAGATAAAAGAATTGAGAATTTCAAGACAGAAATAAAGAGCATGGACGATACCAAATGTCTGCGTGTGGGGCCTGTGCAGCCACAGGGATCACAAGCTCATGAATCAGGCTCTGAGCCCAAGGCCACCCAGTCTGTTTAGTGTGGTCAGAGAACGGGTGATGGCGGTGGTCGGGGAGAAGGTCGTCACAGTCACAAGACTCTGTGAAAACTACTGCCAGCTCCTTTTGGCAATGCTTCCTACTAGGAGGTGCCCCAGGGAGATTTACTTATCAGCACTTTCCCTGCTCCTCTCCCCTCTGGAAAAAATGTCACGGAAATGTTCATTGTCTTTTTCCAACTATGGTAACGACCTGACTATAACAAAAACAGCTAATATTTCTTGAGAGCTTCCTATGTGCTGGTCACACATTCCTATGGTCATACGTGTATTTTTCTTTTTAAGCGCCCTTGGCCATTCTGTGAAATGCTTATAATGATCTCCCCGCTAGTGACAGATGAGGAAACTGAGGCTCAGAGGGGACAGTAATGTGTCCAAGGTCACAGCGAGCAAATGCATTCTGGCTCCACCACCAAACTTTTAGCCATGCCGCCAAGCTGCCTTCCTCCCAAATGCCACCAACTTACTTCTTGGTGTCGGGATCCTATTAACATCAACTACCTCTGTAACTCAAAGGCAGAGTTTTGTTACAGAAAGGATGAGACCACTCTGAATTCATTTCACATGCTCAATATGCTTCGCAGACTGCTACATAACCTGCAGACAAATCAGTCCGCGGCGGAACTGGGTCTTCTTGGTGGAGCCAAACATTGATAAATGAATCTGTTTCTCATGGTTGCCTTCTTCTCTGCTCATTTCTTTTCCTTTGTTGAGAACTGACTGTGGCTATTAAGATGAATACCTTTTCTCAGAGTTTCACAGGACTGAAATAAAGTTCCACTTTGATTGGAAAAGACCAGGAGTTGATAGGATTTATGACAAGCAGCAGTTGGAAAGGTTAACTAAGCTCTCCTTGAACACAGGATACATAAAGTCAAGTGGGTGAGGTGGCCTTCTTCTGAGATCGTATCGCACCTGCTACTGTACTCACACTGTACAACCAGCTCACAAAAGCACTAAAAACAGTCACCAATTGAGTGCTTATTTTGCCAGGTTCTGGGCTGAGCATTTTTCATGGATAATCCCATTTAATCCTTCTGACAGTTCTGTAAGGCATATCCTGTGATTATCACCACTTGATCAGTGGAGAAACTATGACTCGGAGAGGTTAAGTAACTCAGCCAGGGTTTCAGGCTATCCCAGAACTGGGCTTCAAACTCACAGTTTCTGATCCTAAAACCCATGCATCAAACCATAGAGCCTGACTACTTTTCCATGACTCACTAAGCTGTGTTAGAACTGACAATAATCTGTGTGTCTAGCTCCCTCTCTAGATGAGTATCTTGGGGCGAGGAGCATGACTTTTAAAAAAAATATATCTACTGTACCAAACACAAGGCCCAACACACAACAAACATTTGTTTAATGACTAGGAAGATATGACAAATTCAGAAGAGTCATGTCACCAGACTCAGGGGATTTTTGAAAAGATCAGACACAAGAGATACCCAAGGGTGTGACTGCCTCCTTTAAGCCAAGTTCAGTTCAGTTTAGTTCAGTCGCTCAGTCGTGTCCGACTCTTTGCGACCCCATGAATCACAGCACGCCAGGCCTCCATGTCCATCACCATCTCCTGGAGTTCACTCAGACTCGCGTCCATCAAGTCCGTGATGCCATCCAGCCATCTCATCCTGGGTCGTCCCCTTCTCCTCCTGCCCCCAATCCCTCCCACCATCAGAGTCTTTTCCAATGAGTCAACTCTTCGCATGAGGTGGCCAAAGTACTGGAGCTTCAGCTTGAGCATCATTCCTTCCAAAGAAATCCCAGGGTTGATTTCCTTCAGAATGGACTGGTTGGATCTCCTTGCAGTCCAAGGGACCCTCAAGAGTCTTCTCCAACACCACAGTTCAAAAGCATCAATTCTTCGGCGCTCAGCCTTCTTCACAGTCCAACTCTCACATCCATACATGACCACAGGAAAAACCATAGCCTTGACTAGATGGACCTTAGTCGGCAAAGTAATGTCTCTGCTTTTCAATATACTATCATAACTTTTCTTCCAAGGAGTAAGCGTCTTTTAATTTCATGGCTGCAGTCACCATCTCCAGTGATTTTGGAGCCCCCAAAATAAAGTCTGACTCTGTTTCTACTGTTCCCCCATCTATTTCCCATGAAGTGATGGGACCAGATGCCATGATCTTTGTTTTCTGAATGTTGAGCTTTAAGCCAACTTTTTCACTCTCCTCTTTCATTTTCATCAAGAGGCTTTTTAGCTCCTCTTCACTTTCTGCCATAAGGGTGGTGTCATCTGCATATCTGAGGTTATTGATATTTCTCCTGGCAATCTTGATTCCAGCTTGTGTTTCTTCCAGTCCAGCATTTCTCATGATGTACTCTGCATAGAAGTTAAATAAGCAGGGTGACAATATACAGCCTTGACGTACTCCTTTTCCTATTTGGAACCAGTCTGTTGTTCCATGTCCAGTTCTAACTTGCTTCCTGACCTGCATACAGATTTCTCAAGAGGCAGGTGAGGTGGTCTGGTATTCCCATCTCTCTCAGAATTTTCCACAGTTTATTGTGATCCACACAGTCAAAGGCTTTGGCATAGTCAATAAAGCAGAAATAGATGTTTTTCTGGAACTCTCTTGCTTTTTCCATGATCCAGCGGATGTTGGCAATTTGATCTCTAGTTCCTCTGCCTTTTCTAAAACCAGCTTGAACATCAGAGAGTTCACGGTTCACGTATTGCTGAAGCCTGGCTTGGAGAATTTTGAGCATTACTTCACTAGCATGTGAGATAAGTGCAATTGTGCGGTAGTGTGAGCCTTCTTTGACATTGCCTTTCTTTGGAATTGGAATGAAAACTGACCTTTTCCAGTCCTGTGGCCACTGCTGAGTTTTCCAAATTTGCTGGCATATTGAGTGCAGCACTTTCACAGCATCATCTTTCAGGATTTGAAACAGCTCAACTGGAATGCCATCACCTTCACTAGCTTTGTTCGTAGTGATGCTTTCTAAGGCCCACTTGACTTCACATTCCAAGATGTCTGGCTGTAGACTATTGATCACATCATCATGATTATCTGGATCGTGAAGATCTTTTTTTACAGTTCTTCCATGTATTCTTGCCACCTCTTCTTAATATCTTCTGCTTCTGTTAGGTCCAGACCATTTCTGTCCTTTATCGAGCCCATCCTTGCATGAAATGTTCCCTTGGTATCTCTGATCTCTAGTCTTTCCCATTCTGTTGTTTTCCTCTATTTCTTTGCATTGATTGCTGAAGAAGGCTTTCTTTTCTCTTCTTGCTATTCTTTGGAACTCTGCATTCAGATGTTTATATCTTTCCTTTTCTGCTTTGCTTTTCGCCTCTCTTCTTTTCACAGCTATTTGTAAGGCCTCCCCAGACAGCCATTTTTCTTTTTTGCATTTCTTTTCCATGGGGATGGTCCTGATCCCTGTCTCCTGTACAATGTCACGAACCTCATTCCATAGTTCATCAGGCATTCTATCTATCAGATCTAGACCCTTAAATCTATTTCTCACTTCCACTGTATAATCATAAGGGATTTGATTTAGGTCATACCTGAATGGTGTAGCGGTTTTCCCTACTTTCTTCAATTTAAGTCTGATACCCAGTTGTGGATGTGACTGGTGATAGAAGCAAGATCCGATGCTGTAAAGAGCAATATTGCATATGAACCTGGAATGTCAGGTCCATGAATCAAGGCAAATTGGAAGTGGTCAAACAAGAGATGGCAAAGGTGAATGTCGACATTCTAGGAATCAGCGAACTAAAATGGACTGGAATGGGTGAATTTAACTCAGATCACCATTACATCTACTACTGCAGGCAGGAATCCCTCAGAAGAAATGGAGTAGCCATCATGGTCAACAAAAGAGTCTGAAATGCAGTACTTGGATGCAATCTCAAAAACGACAGAATGATCTCTGTTCGTCTCCAAGGCAAACCATTCAATATCACAGTTATCCAAGTCAATGCCCCAACCAATAACGCTGAAGAAACTGAAGTTGAACAGTTTTATGAAGACCTACAAGATCTTTTAGAACACCCAAAAAAGATGTCCTTTTCATGATAGAGGACTGGAATGCAAAAGTAGGAAGTCAAGAAACACCTGGAGTAACAGGCAAATTTGGTCTTGGAATGCGGAATGAAGCAGGGCAAAGACTAATAGAGTTTTGCCAAGAAAATGCACTGGTCATAGCAAACACCCTCTTCCAACAACACAAGAGAAGACTCTACACATGGACATCACCAGATGGTCAACACCGAAATCAGACTGATTATATTCTTTGCAGCCAAAGACGGAGAAGCTCTATACAGTCAACAAAAACACAACCTGGAGCTGACTGTGGTTCAGATCATGAACTCCTTATTGCCTTTAAGCCAAAGAGAGGGCTTTATCTCCTTGAGGATTAGCTGTGTTGTTAGAGCACCAACACTCTGAAGTGTAACACAGTGTCTGGGAACATGAAGAGGGGACCCAAAAGACATAGCAGCAAGGACAGCACTCTGATGAGCAAGGAGCAGGTCTTTGAAGGTCAAGAGTGGTTAGCTCACGACGCCAAGGCCTGGAAGCAATGTGGGTGCCAACAGTATAATGTTGGAAAGTGTCACCGAGTTCCAAATGAACTACTGTCATTACTTGTGGTCTTTTCAACCAGAAGCAACACAAGCACAGACTGCGCAAATGCAATCACCCACAGTGGCGCCTCCAAATATGAAGGAACGTGTACTGAGACATGTACGTTCACTCCAAATCAAACACCTCTTGCAAGAGGGTGGGGAACAAAGAGAGGAACAGCTGAATAAACTATATGTGCCTTGGTGCTGGATGAAGCTCTGACTTCCATTGCCTAGGACGCAGACCTATACTTTGCCCTCCTGTATTTAGAGAACACTTGCTGACTGTCTACCACGTGCAAGTCACTTTGCTAGGTGCTGCTGTGGATCCAGAGATGAGTGAGGTGTCAGTGCTGACCGTACAGATGTTATACTCTACTTAGGGTGATGTCACGTCCAGAAATAACAGTTGTTGTATGTGAGTTGGAGCCTCGACTTTCACATCTGTAACTGGGGATAAGAACAGTACTGATCCTAGAGGGTGGATGGAAGGATAAGTAGGAGATAAGCTATTTGCATATACCGTGTTCAGCTCAATACTCAGCACATGGAAAGCACCAAAAAAAGTAAGCCTTCCATGTTAGGATTACAGACCACGGGTTGGTAAACTAAAGTCTATGGGCCAAGTCTGGCTAACTACCTGCTTATATATGGCTGATGGACTAAAAGTGGTTTTTACATTTTCAAGTGGCTAAAAATCTAAAGAAGAGTTATATTTTGGGACACATGAAAATTAGATGAAATTCAAATTTCAATGCCTTACAATAAAGTTTTATTAGGACACAGCTACACTCATCCATTTACAAATAGCCTTCTGCACTTCAAAAGCAGAGGTGAGTAGTCACGACAGAGACCTTATGGTCAACAAACTTCAATTATTTACTTTCTGGTTCTGTACTGAAAATGTTTGCTGACCCCTCCTACACACACAGTTCAATCACCAGCTCAGCCTAATGGAAATGTTTCTACCTTCATTAGCAGATTAGGAATATGCTCTCCAGAGCACATCCACAAAGATAAACAGTAAACACGCACTTACAAGGAGCGCTCGCCGCATGGTGCTTTAACATGCTGCTCGAAATCCTTCCCAGAGCTCTTGCTAGGGCTCTTGGTGTACAGGAAACCTGGGGATTGGGTATCACTGTGTTTCAGACACGTGGTGCCCAAATGCTGTTTTCAGATGCACTTGAGGCTGGCTGAGTCATTCAGCCACACTACATCACTATTCATATCAAATAATAAACAAGAGTAGCAGATAATTCATATTTGAGGAAGGATGGAGATGACTTTTAAAGTCACAGCACGTTATTTTTCCGAACCTGTTCCACAGCATTACTGCTTTGAAAATGAACGCTTTGATCTGGGATGGGGTAGAATAGGGGAGAGGGATGTGCTTGGATGGAGGAAGGGAGGAATCTACGGGCAAAGCCACCTTCTACTATGTGCTCAGAGAGCATCTGCTCCGTCGCAGTCCCATCTCTGTTTACTATTTAAAGCCTCTTATTTGCGGAAGCCTCCCCAGACCATATGTTATCAACAAATGTTGCTAATCAAATACACACAGTAATTTTCATTAGAATTTCCCCCACCTCCCTCATGAACAAAAAACAACATTTGCCACAAAGGGAATATACCTCCCAAAATGACAGTAAACATCCACTGCAAACCTCTGACAACAGAATGATATTTATGAATGCGTATGTGAGTAAGCCAAGAACACATCCATGTTAGGCAAATAAGGACCCTTGGAGAATAGGATTTTGTGCAGTTTGGTGTTGGGGGGGGGGGATGATGTCATTAGTTGCCATGGCAATGCTCAGCATAAGGCCATCATTCATGCCACGGAGACTAGATTTGCATTTATTCAAGGTATAGGGCTCACGCAAGCTGGGTGTTAGATTGGTGTGGTTCGTAAAATTAACTGTGGGCTTTAACAAGAGAGAAGTGTCATTTCAGGGAATGAAAGTCCCTTGGTCTTGTTGCTAAGAGGGATAAATTTATTAATTGCCTGGAGACAACTACATTAAAATCTTTTGGCCTGCCTTTCAAGGCAGACGGCATGCTATTCTACATCGAGCGAATCAATTGTACCACCATGATGTGTTTCATGCAAACTAATTGATAGGATGTGACTCGGGGCCTTTAATGGACTAAAGCTAAACTCCCTCTTGCCTACACAACTGAGGTGTCTGCTTTGTAGAAATTGGGTTGTCCAGGAGGCAGAGGGATGGAGGCTCCAATCTGCCTACCTGACATTTCCACCAGAACAGTTCCTCTCCAGGAATCAGAAATGCAATGTGTCCAAACTTCAGCTGTAACGTTCTCCCCTCAAATCTGTCTCACTAAGGCGTCCCCAACGTAGTCAAAGAACTGCCAGTCACTCAGAAAAGAAAGGTTAGAAGTGTCAGAAAGAGGGTGGATGAGTGGACAGTTAGAACTTTACCAAGAAGCAATTAATTACTTGTACTTCTTTATTTGGTTTCTTGTCTGTCTCCTCCTGCAAGAATGTAAACTCCCCCAAGGGCAGGGTTCGTGCCTGTGTATCCATGATATCTAAGGATGGCTGTATCCCTAACACCAAGCACAGTGCCTGGCACGTGGTACATGTTCAATAAGCATTTCCTTAAGAAATGGATTCAATGAATTGTGACTTTATTCATATTCATATGCACATTTGGAGATGAGATTCAAGTTGAAAGAGACATTTAACAATGTTGGGTTCACCTGGACTTACATTCTTTGGCAAAGTGAAAGAGGAAGTACAGGAAAATTCTTTACCAAAAACTTTATAAGAGTGGGGACCAAGCCCATCCCTGGGCAGTCCAGTGTTTAGCTCTGCCCACTGAAGAAGGAACCCTGGATAAATGCCTGGTGAATGAAGGCCAGAGGAGATAGAGTACAAAGATCTGCCTATCAATCCTAGTTTTCTCATTAGCTATGTGACCTTGGACATACCATTGGACAATTTACTTATCTCTATAATAAGGGCAGGGAGACTAATATTTTTTCATCCTAAAGATAAGAGCCTGGCTATATGATTTAGAGCATTTCCTTCTGATTCCTTAGAGTTTTCATCTCTCTGCTTATATTATCCTTTTGTTCTTGTATGTTATCTACTTTTTTTTTCTTGTGCTATTAGAGACCTTAGTATATTAATTGTAGTTGATTTAAATCTCCAGTCTAATAATTTCAACATCTTTACCATATCTGAGCTTCATTCTGATACTCGCTTTGTCTTTTCGAACTATGTTTTGCATCGTATCATTTATGTTGAAAGTGACGTACTGGGTAAATGGAACCCCGTGTGGCTCCAGGAACAACTTCTTTTCCCAGTCTTTGCTCCAGTAGGCTATGATTCTCTCTCTCTGTCTCTCTAAATTTGGGTGCAGTGGTTTTCCCTGTGACTTAAATTCCTTGATGGATCTAAGGAGAGTTGCTGATTTTCTGTTTGTTCAGCCTTTTTATTATTTTGACAACAAAACCCATGCCTTCCAAGCTCTTTACATTCCAGATCAGAAACCAGAAATCCACTAGATCCTGGCTCTGTCAAGATCCTATCCAGCTGTGAGAATCGAGGCTGCATTCCTTATTGGAGGCTGACTCATAAGAAAATATATAAGTGGTCAAAAAGAGAATCTAAATGGGGAACTCAAGGCTGGAGTCAAGTATGAGAATGGTGTGGGATTAGGGTGGATGGGGTGGTATACAGCGCTGGTGCTGCAGGGTGGTGTGAGCCTGGGGTTGGGAGGGCTGGGAGGACATGTCAAGGACTAAATCACGAAGATGACAATACCTCATATGACTTGAGTGTCAGGGTTGGAGTTTGTGGTGTGGAATAAAGATATCCTCTATCATGACGAAAGGGGGTGAGTTTCTGTCACTTGAAATGATGGCTATCTATCCATTCTGAAGTTCTCCTGCATCTCTATCACCTAGCTGTCTTTCACTATCTGTTTATTCTAAGGTCCCAGGGACCATTAGAAAAAGTGAACTGTTCACTACATGGCAGACACCAAAAAGATGCTTGCAGGAGACTGCTGAGAATATGTTCATCTACTTTCTTCTCTCTGTGACTCAGCTGACCAACGCTTATTTAATTCCCCACACTATGCTTTTTCCTATAATTGCTCTGGTAACCCGAGCTGGTTATTTGTGTTGCAACCTGTGATTCTCGTAATAACTAGGAGGGCCTGTGTCTTTAGAACTTGAACCTGCCTTAGGACACCTTGCAGCTTCCAGAAGATTTACAGGTATACAGTCAGCGAGACTAATGCTGTCAGAAAACCTGGCCAGGGGAATCACAAAATGCACTGCAAACCCCTTTGCACTCCAAGTTGGTTCCACTAAGAACCTGAGCCAAATGATGAAAAACAACTAGGAGAGACAGCAACAGACTGAGTTGACTGGGGCCCTGATGATCACTGTGGCCAAGCTCCTTATTTACAAACGAGGAAGCCGGAGCAGTGGGGATGAATTCTGAAGTCAGACTGCTTAATTTCTATCATTTCACAGTTAACTATATCAGGCAAATGAGTTTGTCTCTTAGAGCTCAGTTTTCGTGTCTATAAAACAGGCACATTATGACTATCTACCGATAGTGCTTCCTATCTGCCTGTCCCCCAATTAAATGAGAGAAGCACTGACAGCTAGCATTATCTATGGAGTTCAGGATTAAGAGAGCAGGCCTGAGAGTCTAGCAACCTGGGTTCCACACCCAGCTGAGCCGCTGAGTGGCTACCTGAGTGAATTTAAAGAGCTGACTGAATGTCTGTGGCCTCCATTTTCTTACCTGTAAAATGAGGACATTAATAATGCTTCCCACTTAGCATCCCCTTGTTAGAATTAGGTGAGGAAAATGCTTCCCAGTCTAGTCATCAATAAGACCTCCACAATTACTTAGGCCATCTCAGAAATACACAACAGCACTCCAACTGCCAGCAGCAGAATCAAACATAAAGCTATGAGCTGACCTTGCAAGTGTTCTCAAAACCATCTGGGCAATGACTTTTGTGTTTTCTCAGCCTGGGGATGATAAAATTGGGACTTGAATTTCGGTTGATTATTTTGGCAGCAATGGCACAGGACTGAGAGTTGAAAATGCATTGTCATTTTCTCAAGACTTCATTTTCTCAGGAAGGGCCTGAAATACTTCCTCTTACCGCCATCCTGTATATCATCCTTCTCTGGCTTTCTCTTGACCCTGGGGTGGGGGCTAGTGTATTAGACTATTATTCAAAGGGATTCACTCTATCCTGCCTTCTCCAGGAGAACTCAAATTTGACTTTGAAATTGCTCAGGTGACTCTTCTGGGCCAGTGGGGTATTAGCAGATGTGATGGAATCAGGGGCTGGAAATGTGCTTGAATGGTTGGGCTTATTCCCCTGAGCCTCCGTCATCATGGTAAGTATTGTTTCCTCCAGGTAGCTCTGGACCTTCAATCTGGATCCCACAGTGATCTACCTGGAGCAAGACCAAGCCCAACCCAGAGAGAGGAGCCAAGGCCAACCAGATCCACAGCTGAAGCAGAGCCACCCAGCTGAGCTTGGCACAAACTGACTAACCCCCGAGCAATATGCACGTGAGTGAACGAAATAAATGACTGTGTTTTTAGCTACTGAGTTTTGAGATAGTCTGTTACATGGCAACAGATCACTGATACAGTGCCTTCATCTGGTGCTTAATCACATCATCCTCATTCTATGTCATATAGAATGGTCTGGAGCCCTCAGCTAGGACAGCACATACGGGAGACCTCACACATCTCAGTCCTTTCATATTATTAAAAAGCCTATTGCAGTCACTCAATAAATACCCATCTAAAAACCTTGTTGCTTTGAAAAAAATAGTTCCCAGCTCATATGTCCTCATAAAACCACCTCCCTGTCTGCCAGTGCCAAATGAGGCTGTCTCTCCACAGTGTAAGAACTGGACTCAGGCCTGAGTGTGCTGGTAAAGGCTGCCACAGGCACTGACCAGGTCCCCTAGGGAGCAGGAGGGCCAGACACTTCCTAAGGCCAAGGCAGGCAGCCTGTGTCTCTCACACCACCTGTGGTCAAGCGCTCCCAGGGAAGACTTAACCACATCAAAGGCATTCCAGATTAAGCCTCCCACATGGAAGGCGATGAGCATCAAGCCAACCTCGGCGACACTTGAGTGCCCTGAACATTTGCAGCTCTGTCTGAGTGGGCACCCGAGCTGTGGCAGGCACACAGAGGCAGCACCGGGGGATCAGGGATGGCCATTGGGAGCATCGACTGCCCTCCAAGCGCCAGTCTCTTCCTGTGAGAACTCCCAGCAGCCTTTGATAGATAGAGAGGCCTGTGGGAGCTATTGTTGGCTTTGCTTCCCTGGGCTGGGTTCCCATCATCCCACAGAGGGGGATCTCCGAGGACACCATTGTGAGCCGCGCTTGTCTCGTTCCCCCAGGGACTGGCTGGTGGATCTGTTCTTTTTTCTCTCTGTTTCACATTTGTGAGGAACCACTGGGAGTGGTCCTGAATGCCAGGAGTCTTAGAGAGAAACACTGAATAGGCCAGCTGGCCAAATGCCCTTCAGTAAGGACTGAGGCGTTGTCTTAGAGCACTGGGAAGATTGCTCTCGAGACCAAGTGCGATGGCACAGGTCCAGAGTGAAGCCAGTGACTTGTTCCTGAAAAGTGACAAATCTCATTTGTAGACAAATATCACTGCCACTCAACCATCCAAGGTGTACTGACGCTGTCTTAGTGGGGTGAAAACATTGCCGATGTTTCCACTCAAGTCTGGCTTTCCTTGCGCTGACTACAGGGGTCCTCCCAGGGCCCAGCTACAGTAATTTTGGAACTCCCACCCACACAAATATTAAACATACTGAAAGGACTCCTCCAGACCATCTTGCCAAAAACATACACAAAGCCGAATGAAAGCTGGATTGACTTGCTATCGACTAGTAATGGAGGGCAAATTTAAGAGACATGTAATTCAATACTACTTTTGATTTTGTAATTATCTTCAATTTGGAGTTAAAATATTTCCTTTTGAGGTTTAGCTAATTTCTCATCCTCTTAAGGAACTTCTGGGTCCCAGGCACTGTACCTCCTGGAGTCTAGTGTGTAAGATGACTCTGCTGGCTAGACTGTCTCAGGCCCAGATATAACTAGTATTTCATGACTGGCACTTGCTTTTCACTCTGAAATAATACATTTGGGGACTTCCCTGGTAAGTCCACTGGCTAAGACTCTATGCTCCCAATGCAGGAGGCCTAGGTTCAATATCCATTCAGGGAACTAGATTCCACATGCCTCAACCAAGAGTTTGAATGCCACAACTAAAGATCTCACGTGATCTTTAGATGGACCTGGTGCATTTAAAAAATGATCTAAAAATAATAGTAATAATCAATTTGAAGTCCCTGCAATTGATAAGAGCCAGGATGAGCTTTAACCTCCACCCTATGCTGACTTGCACACATCCTCCCAGTACAAACCAGCTTCACATTATTTGCCCAGAAAAAGTAAGCAGGCAGATGCTGTCATTATTTCTTCCTGCCTGCAAGGCCCACGTGCTCTCTTGTCCTAGTGCCACGAGAGACATAAACAAAAAGCAGGAAACTCGGCCGGGTGTACCTGAGATGCTCAGAGCAAGAGCCGACCACTTGCCTCTGGACTGTTTTCTCACTGGCTCTGGGATTTGACAGTAACAAAACCTCCTTCTTTAGCCCCCTGGATTGATGAAGGTCATAACAAATTTCAGGGCTTCAGAAGACTTCACAAATGTTACTTATCTTTTTATAATGGAGTCTATTTTTGTCACACTAGCATAACTGAGTGCTTCCTTCCTGTGTCCTCTTCTGCCTTGTGTACAGATGGACACCAGCCCTGCAGTGACGCCCACCTGGAGCCCGTCAGCTCAGGAGCCTTCTCCATGCCCTCCACTGGCTACTTGGTAGGGGCTCTGTTTTGCTTTGTCAGGTTTCCATCACACTGAGGCTCAATGTATTGGAAAACAGAGTGCAGAAAATGTAGGTGCAGCCAGTGAGGACATCTAAAGGTGCTGTGGCTAGCAATGTGTGTTCAGATGGTCAGATGCTCTGGTTTTGAACTCAGCTCCTTCTTCTAGAAGCTGTGTCATCACAGGCAAGATACACTACGTCTTGGAGCCTCTGATTCCTCATCTGGTAGGATAAACAAAATATCTACCTCATAGGGTTGTTATAAAGAATAAATCATATCATTCAGGTAAAGCACCAGCATAGTGAACACATGCTTGGCTGAACAGAGTTAGCCACTGTTATTAATTGTGGGCTCCTGGAGGTGGCAGGGGTTTAAAGGACCCTTTAGAAATTCATGTGTTGAACTTGGAGGTTTTCTTGAAGAAGGCCATGATTAAACCTTCCTTTGGCACACCTGGGTTGTCAGGAACAGCCAGCATCTACATACCATAAACTTTGCTATACCTACACCATGATGGACTTGTCTGCAAGTTTTTTTTTAACCAACATAACCACGGAGATTCACTCAAGCAGCAAGTGGAGCGTGAGTGTCCTCTCCTGTCTCCCCTCCTGCCTCACGGGCCATGCCTCCTCAGTCCCCTTTGCTGCTGTTTTCATCTCCTCTCCAGACCTCAGCATAGCCAGGCTGCGGGCTATGGACCTCTTCTCTGTCTGTAGCAGTGGTTCTCATGGGGATGGTTTTGAGCCCCCAAGACACATTTGGCAATGACTAGAGACATTCTGGGTTGTCCTGAAGTGGTGGGTGCATGTTCAGCTACTGGCATCTAGGGGGTAGAGGCCAGGGCTGCTGCTAAACATTCTGCAGTGCATGAGAGAAACGTTAACAACAGAGAACTACCCAGCTCAAAATGTCAGCAGCGCCAAGGCTGGGAAATCCTGGTCTACACTGACCACACTAACGAAGTCTCATAGGCACCCCCAACTTAATACGTTCAACACTCAACTCCTAATCCCACCCATTCCAACTCAAATCAGCTCTCCTGAAGTCTTCCTCAGGTCAGCAGTGGGTAAACCCATCCTTCCAGTTGCTCTGGCCAAAAGCTTGGAGTCATCTGCGACTCCAGCAGATCTACTGGTCCCATCTTCAAAGAACAGGCAGAATCTCACCATTCCACTCATCCAACCATGGCCCAAGGCACCATCATCTCCTCCCTGACTTAGTACACTGCCTTCTAACTTGTTTTTCTTCAACCCCTGAATTCTCCAATGCCCTCCAAAGCCATAGTGATCTATTTTCTTTTAATTAATTTTTATGGGAGTACAGTTGCTTTATGATGTTAAGTTTCTACTGTACAGCTAAGTGAATCAGCTCTATGTATACACATAACCCCTCTTTTTAAGATTTCCTTCCCATTTAAGTCACCACAGAGTACTGAGTAGACTTCCCTAGCTATACAGTAGGCTCTCTTTAGTGCTTTACTTCATGCACAGTGGTGTATATATGTCAATCCAATCTCCCAATTCATTCCCCCTCTCCCCCTTGGTATCCATAAGTTGGTTCTCTATATCTGTATCTCGCCATAGCGATCCTTTAAAACGCAAGTCAGCTCTCAACATTCCTCTGCTCAAAACATTCCAGTGCTTCTCCAGCTCAGTCAAAATAATTGACAAAGTCTTCACTACGGCCTCCATGGCTCTACCGGAGTTCGACTTGCATTGCCTCTGATCTTGCCACTTTCACTTTCATTCACTCAGCTCCAGCCAGCACAGTCTCTTTGCTGTTCTTTGAAAATCCCGGCACACTTCCACCTAGCATCTTTGCATGTGCTGTTCCCTATGTCTGAAACACTTCTCCCCCCATACACTGGATAAATTACTCTCTTGGTTTCTTCTAGGCTCTGCCCAAAGTCACTTTATCAGTGAAGACTTCCTTGACCAACATGTCTGAAAAAGAACACCCCCAGGCTCCTTATTCTCCTTCCCTGCTTCATTTTTATCTTCAGCGCTTATTGCCATCTGACATATATTTCCCTTTTGTCTGTTTACTGCTCATCTGCCCCCACTAGAGGCCACACCCTGTGAAGGAGAGTAGCTTTTGTCAGCTTTGTTCTCTGCCATATCTGTATCAAGACTAGTAACCTACACTTCACAAATGTCTGTTGAATAAAGAATTGATTCTGAAATAGTGCTATTGTTGAGTTCTGATTTCAGAATAACTTTCATTATCAACAGACTATTCCAATTACTCTAGGCCAGCTAGAAATCTGTTCTATGCTGGGTAACCAGGGAAAGCTACTTAAAATCTTTGGGCCTCAGCTTCCTTATCTGAAAACTCATCAGACTTTCCATTCATAGATTGCTATGAGATTCCATGAAATAAAACACATAAAGTATTTGACACAGTGTCTATAACACATAAAACACTGAATAAATCATAATAGGCATAGTGATAACACTGGAGCTGTACTTGGGGAGTTTCTCTAGTCTGTAGAGGAGCTCACTAGGAATTCCCCCTTTAGCTGCCCAACTCCAAAGACTTGCCTAGAGTGTTCCACCTGCCTCTTCCCTACCCATCCTCTGACAGACTTTCTGGGTCAGGTCCAGGGTTCCCCTAGGTTTCTGAGCCGTCTGACTCCATGTACTTTAATCCAAATCAATTCAATAATAGATACGGGACCTAAGTGCTGTTGTCCACAATGGAGATGAATTACTGGGTGCCAGGCAGATGCCTTCTGCCCTGGACTTGCAAGATGAGGGGGAGGAGCCATAACAGAGTTGGGGACAGACGGGAACTGACTGGACAGCCGCCCTTGCTACTCCCTCTGAGTTTTCCAGTGAATGACAGCAGGCTTACTGATTTGCTTCCATATTTCTCATTTGTTGTTGCATTTTTGTTGTTGCTATTCATTTGCTCATCCATTCACAAATTCACCAACCACTCTATGCTGATCACCATATGGGCTGGGCACTATTATAGGTTTGGGGCAAGAGTCAGTGAATAAGACAGAGAAGGTCCCCACACTCACGAAGAAGGTTTTATCATTTGGGCCAGACAGATAATAACCAGATAAAAAGTGTGATGATTTCTGGGAAGGAAAGACACTGTGAAGATAGTAGAATAGGGTCAGAACACGGAGAATCCTGGGTGCAGGGCTACATTAGGTTGGATAATCAGGGGACAGACTGAAGACATGGTGTTTGAGCTGAGACCGGAGGGGAGGGGTCAGCCATCAAGCGGCCCACATCCATCTTCGTCCCCCTTCTCTAGTGAAGTAAAGGGAGAAAGAGGTGGGGCATCACAGCAAAAGGGAGGGATCTAAGCTCTTGGTCTCCAGTTAATCCCTGGTACCCAGTATCCTGAAAATCCTCACTGCGTAAATGAGTGAGTCTGGTTTGATATCCCCGCTCTCTTTACTCCCTTCCTTTTCCCTTCCTTTTTTTCTCCCTCCCTTTTTTTTTTTCTCTCTCTCTTTCTGAAGACACTGTCTGAGTACAATGTGGTAAGTAAATTTGTTTAAAATCAGAATTCCCAGTATCTAAGTGTTTAAACCCTCCCCTCACAGTTTCCAGATTTATATAAATGATAAGACTATTCATGACCTCCTGAGTACACACTGTCACATAGCTTCACCCCCTGCCCATGAAGGAGGGGAGCAGAATCAATACCACACAGCTCTGCAATTAAGTTCAAGCGTCATCCCCCTACAGAAGTCTGCATGCCTTTTTCCGCTGCCTGCAAACACCCCCTCTCCCTCTAATCTGTAACTTAGGCTCTGGCAGTTCATCACAAGCACAACAGAATCAGGTTTATTCCCTTCATCAATCGTCCAAGAAAATTTATAGAATTGTGGTCATTAATTTCATCACGTTAAGTGGAGGAGAAATAATAATTTCATTATCCACTATTATTGCTTATAAATTTTTATGAATTATTTGCATTATTAAAAATTCAACATGTGCCTAATGTGAAAATGCAGAGCTGTCTGGATCAGCCAGGCTTTGTTCTTCTTCTGTCAGGCACAAACACTGGTGATGTTTAGGGCACTGACACGTCCTCTTCCCTTCATACAGGGTGGCAGAAGTGGAGTTAGGCTCTTAAGAGAGTGAGAAAAAAAATGCCAGAAAATCATTAAGAGGCACAACGGGTGACTGATATATGACTTAGCCCTTCCAACAGCAGTGATACCACAGGATGGTTTAAAAGACTGGCATATTCATACTTCACCATGAGGAGTCAGACGGCCATTTCACGGTCACGTGCAGGCATCTTGGCTTGGCTAGTGCCTCACCTTTAATAACGGATCATGTTACAGCACACCTTGTGTATGATTCTACATTGCCCTATACTCTGTCACTGTCTTAGTCAGCTTGGGCTGCTCTAACAAATGCCCTAGACTGGTAACTTAGACAACATTTATTTTGTTTGGCTACTCTGCTGCTGCTGCTAAGTCGCGTCAGTCGTGTCCAACTCCATGCAACCCCATAGACGGCAGCCCACCAGGCTCCCCCATCCCTGGGATTCTCCAGGCAAGAACACTGGAGCGGGTTGCCATTTCCCTCTCCAATGCATGAAAATGAAAAGTGAAAGCGAAGTCGCTCAGTCGTGTCCAACTCCCAGCGACCCCATGGACTGACTGCAGCCCACCAGGCTCCTCTGTCCATGGGATTCTCCCACTCTAGAGTCTGGCAAGTCCTAGCACTAACACGTTCAGTGTCTGTTGAGAGACTGCTTCCTGGTTATGTCTTCACATGACAGGAGAGATCATTTCTCCTTTGTCTCTTTTACAACCTAATTCCATTTATGAGAGCACCAGTCTTATAACCTAATTGTCTCACAGAGGCCCTACTTCCAATTACTATCATGTGGGGGAATCAGGGCTTCAAATCATATGAATTTGGAGGGTGACATGAACATTCAGTCCATAACCTTATGCTCCTGGACCTCTAAAATTCCTGGCCTTCTCACAGGCAAAATGCCATCCCAAAAGGTCCCCCCTGAAACTCCGAAGTCTCCTGTAATTATCATCAGGACACTGATTTAGCCAATGCTGATTCTGTAATAATGGATCACATTACAGTGCATCTTGGGCTTCCCTTGTGGCTCAGCTGGTAAAGAATCTGCCCGAAATGCAGAAGACCTGGGTTCGATCCCTGGGTTGGGACAATTCCCTGGAGAAGGGAAAGGCCACCCACTCCAGTGTTCTGGCCCGGAGAATTCCATGGACTGTACAGTCCATGGGGTCATAAAGAGTCGGACACAACTGAGCGACTTTCACTTTCACAGTGCATCTTGTCTGCAATGTCACATTTTTTTGTATACCGTTAGCAATATTTATTAACCATGAATCTTTGACACGATGCTCAACACTGTATGGATATCATGTGCATGAATCCTTGCAACAACCCTATGATGTAGGTATGACTACTTCTATTTTACAGGTAAGGTGTTCTAGGGATTCACCAAGGCTGAGGGCTGTTTTTGAGTGTCTAATTCCACGGGTATTTACCATGAGGTAATTCATCTGTATTTTGTTAGGTCTACATTTTACTAAAGTTGTCTGAGTAAAGTTAGGGACTTTTAAAAATTAAAAATAATTTTTATTCAAATGTTCTAATCCTATAAAAAAATCTTGCAGAATAAGATATCTTACATTTTCTAATTTTATGATACCCTGTCACCCTGGGAAAAAATGTACGACCAATCTCTTGGAAAACATGAGTTGGTAATCTACTCTTTGCACATCACAATCTTAAGTTCTGAGGTGCTACAAAGATGTCTGGCTCCCAGTTTTTGTCCTTGTTTGTCTGAAGAACAAAGTAATTTTCTGAACAATTAAAAAACTGCCCAGAGGAGCTAAATGGTTTAATATAGTTCAAGAAATGTCCCAAGGCAGAATACAGTCAGCTAATAAATGGATAATAGAGGTAATGAATACTGTGGTTCAGAAGACAGTGAGACTGATGTACTTTCAACGATTTAAAAGTCCATCTTGGTGGGCGCAGATGCAACTAGCAGAGGTCCTAAGAATCAGTAAAACGCAGATACAGAGAACAAATATATGGATGTCAAGGGTGAATGGAGGGGTGGGCAGAATTGGGAGATTGGAATTGATATATATACACTAATGATATTATTTATAAAATAGCTAGGGGCTTCTCTGGTGGCTCAGTGGTAAAGAGTTCACTGCTAATGCAGGAGACACGGGTTTGATTCCTGGGTTGGAAAGATTCCCTGGAGAAGGAAATGGCAACCACTCCAGTATTCCTGCCTAGGAAATCCCATGGACAGAGGAGCCTGGTGGACTCCAGTTCATGGGGAGCACAAAAATGTTGAACATGACTTAGTGACTAAACAACAACAAATAAAGTAGATAACTAATGAGAATATACTGTATAGCAAAGGGAACTCTACTTAATATATTGTGGTGAGCTAAACAGGAAGGAAGTTCAAAAGGGAGGGAGAATGTGGTTGATGCATTTTGCTGTATAGCAGAAACTAACATTGTAAAGCAGCTATACTCTAATAAAAATTAATTTTTTTTTAATGGATAAAATATGGATGGGCAGAGGCCATATACTGGGGAGGGGAAGTTGAAAGCATTGGTACTAAAAATCCTTCAGAGGAGAAGGAGGCTACTCAGCAGTAGCTCTATAACAGAAGCTAACCCACGTCCACAGAGAAGTGATGGCAGTCACAGAGGATGGCTAACTTAGGCTTCTGGGTAAACGGTAGAAATGTGTAGGTCTGGTATGATAAATGAACTATCACAAGGCAGGTAGAGATGGCCCAGAGAAAACCAGTAAACTCGGTGAAGTTTATGGACATCTGTTATTTTTCCTGCCCAACACTCTCGTCCGGCCTCTAGTTACAGTACTGTAATTCTGCCTTGGCAACCACCTCTCCCTGGCCTTGGTTCATGTGGTTTGAGTGAAGCTGACCCCACTCCTGAACTGAGAGGTGGCCATTCTTGACACTGCGTTTCCTAGGCTAGGATGCTGAAATCAAGTGTGGATCTTTGACTCAGTCGATTAAGAGTCAGCTAAACTTTGGCTAAAAAACAAAGGAGAGATGCTTTTCCTTTAGGGTTACTACATGCAGAATCTGCCTGCAATGCAGGAGACCTGGTTCGATTCCTGGGTCAGGAAGATCCGCTGAAGAAGGGATAGGCTACCCACTCCAGTATCCTTGGGCTTCCCTTATGGCTCAGCTGGTAAAGAATCTGTCTGCAATGCGGGAGACTTGGGTTCGATCTCTGGGTTGGGAAGATCCCCTGGAAAAGGGAAAGGCTACCCACTCCAGTATTCTGGCCTGGAGAATTCAATGGACTGTATAGTCCATGGGGTTGCAAACATGACTGAGTGACTTTCACTTTCACTACATGCATAGAGTGTAACCCATGAACTATTGGCAACAACCAATTAGCTTCCATAAGGCAAGAGGTTACCTGAGAATGAAAGCAATCCAGTGGGATAGAGCTGAAGGAAGGAGAAACACCTGATGACGCCATCTGAGCTTTAGGGTCAAGCCATGCCTGCAGGCCTAGACACTTCAGTTACATGAAACGATGGACTCCTGTCTCAGTCTAAGCCAGTTAGAATCAGAGTTCTGTCCACTGCAACAGAAGCAAAGCAAAGCCCCAACTGACCTGCTTGCTGCTTCTTCATTTACTTCTTCCCACAGTTCAGTCATCTCTTCCTTTCAGGTGCCTGCCGCCTCATGACCGGAGTCTGACCTTTTGCTTTTCAGACTGCATTGGCGCTACTCTGTTTTTTTTTTAGCATTTCTTTAGAATTCTTCCTAATCAAATCTACTTGCCCTGTGTTCTGTTCCTCCAAGTCCTTAACAGAATACAGATTAGTCAGAAAACACAAAACTTCCTTTATCTATTCCTTCATCTCATTTATTGGCCATCCCTAAGGTTGGGAAGATAGCCTGGAGGAAGAAGTTGCAACCCACTCCAATATTCTTGCCTGGAGAATCCCGATGGACTGAAGAGCCTGGTGGGCTACAGTCCATAGTGTTGCAAGAGTCGGACATGACTGAAGCGACTTAGCATAGCATAGCATATAGTAGGCCTAGGCACTGTACTCTACACTTGGAAAATTAGGTAGGAAAAAGTCCCTGCTCTCATGGAGTTCCACTGCTAGATTAGTCGTACAGTAACTTAATCTTTCTTAGGTAATGATGACTAGGAATGGTCTAACCCAGGGATCACCAAACTATATGTTATCGGCTAAACTGGGCCTGTAGCTTGGTTTTGTAAATAGTTTTACTGGACACATCTATGCCCATTCCTTTATACACCACATGTGGCTCTTTTCACATGAAAAAGGCAGAGCTGAGTAGCTGTGACAAAGACTGCAGAGCTTGCATTTGCCATATGGCTCTTCACAAAAAAGTGTGCTGACCTGTGGCTTAACCCTCCCAAGGTACTGCATACGTGAAGAGTAAGTGAAATCCCAAGAGATCTGGTGTTTCAGTTCGGTTCTTTTTAATGGTGGAGGTAAATAAACTGTATTGAACTCAGGAGAATGGTGGGCATCTCTGAAACACCACTCTGCAACCACTTTTTCAAAGTCACTGATTTAAAAAAAACCCTCGGACTTTTGGACTCAGAGGGAGAGGGAGAGGGTGGGATGATTTGGGAGAATGGGAATTCTAACATGTATACCATCATGTAAGAATTGAATCGCCAGTCCATGTCTGACGTAGGGTGCAGCATGCTTGGGGCTGGTGCATGGGGATGACCCAGAGAGATGTTGTGGGGAGGGAGGTGGGAGGGGGGGTCATGTTTGGGAACGCATGTAAGAATTAAAGATTTTAAAATTAAAAAACAAAACAAAACAAAACAAAAAACCCTATGCATTGTGCGTTCTATCCCATTACGTGGGTTTCTTGTTTCAATATAAAAATCTTTCCAATTTTATCAGTAAGCTGGTTTAACAGGAAGATGCTCCTTGTTGAACTCTGGGACTTTGGGATCCACACACGTTCCAGCTGGAAAAGCGTTGCCTGCATTCAAAATAGCATGTTTCTAAAGCGGGGCTGTTCAAGTCAAGGCTTTGGGGAGGGGAGGCTTTCTTTAGCTTCTGTAGCACTTCTGCCACCATCAAAGGGATGACAGCAATCAGAAATGCCTGTGCTTTGGAGTGAGTTCTGGCCCCAGCATCTGCTCCTTCTGCCTCTTTGGAGTGCTGAGAATTTACAAGGCTCTGAAAAAAATGCTTGGTGTCCTATTCTTGTAGCTTCTGGGGAAGCATTACCGCTTCCTTAATGAGAGGAGACGTTCACATATCATTCTTTAAGCTGTGTTTTATGCCCTTCCCCCAGTGACCTGTTACCACTCATCAATATATTATCTGTGGACAGAGACTGCTTATGGACGCATCTCTTGGTTTGAGGTTCTGATTATGGATTTTTTGTTGCCTTTATTTATTTGTTGGGCATGTTTGGTGGTAGAAAAATCGTTTTGTATGGATGGAGCATTACACTGTTACTGATGTACAAAAAGGTACTCATTATTTATTGGGTGCTATCGATTGCTCTTTTACTCTTGGGCAACTGTGATTCTGTTTATATTGTTAGGTTTTGTTTACCTCTATTGAAAAAAGATTCGCTTAGCAAGACAGACTCAGTCCCTTCCTCCTGGAAGGGTAAGGATGCCAGGGAAGCCTGAGGGACTGTTATCATTCAGGGCTATCGAATGGCTCACTCATGAAAGACTCTGACTGAGGGCCTACTATGTTTCTGGTCTGTGCTAAGCACCGTGTCTGAAGGAGCTCACTGAATTGCTACCCCTGTCATCGGAAGGTACAGTCTTCACCCCCTAGTTTACAGACCATTGACATGTTCAGTCTTTAAGCAACTAGATCAAGGTCAATCCACTAAACAACAACAATAATCATAAATCAGCACAGCTCATTATGCTGTGTACTGTGCTGAACACTTTAAACCCGGTGTCTTATTCCATCATGGCAGCAGCTTTACAGAGCAGGTACCATTACCACTGCAGTGTCCACAGTAGGAAATGGGGCTGAAAACATTAGCCCCATTAGAGAACCTGCCTGCAGATTACCAGACTAGTGAGCAGGGAGGCTGAAACTCCAGCCCTGACAGCTTGACCTCAGTCATCTTTTCAGAAAGCCACGCTAATACTCACGTCTTATTATCAGAAAGTGAAACTGGGATCCAACAAGTGCGGCGCCTGCTGAAGTGAATACCCCTCTACCTCAGCAGTGCAGGCCTTGAGCAGCCTCCGGACTGGCACCTCTGGCCTGGCCTTCCTGACACTGAGCAGGAATTCCTGCATGGAAGAGGAATCCCAATGCCCCTTGCCTCTCTCAGGATGCTGGGTGCTAGGTCAGAAGGAGCACAGGATGCAAAGTTTGGAGGCCTGGGTTCCAGCCCCACTAGAGTCCCGTGCAACTCTGTGTACGTTCCAAGCGCTCTCTTTGAGCAGCCATTCCATCCGTACAGCAGGGGGTTGGATGGGAGGAACTTAACCCTCCCTTCTGGGTTCAGCATCTTTGTTTCTGTCATTTAATCTCTGCCAAAGATATTGGAGAGTTTCCTGTGACTCCCATGTGAATACAAAATATAGACGCATCTCTGGATGTAGGGTAGTCACAGTTTTCTAGGAAGTGGATGTTGCATGCTCCATTATGGAACTGGGTTGGGGCCACTCCTGGGTCCTTCACCTGGAGAACAGGATGGCAGGCAGGCAGCAGAGGTGCGAAGAGCGGCCCTCGGCAAAGCAAGAGATTGAATGCCATCCAGGCAGGGCAGGACGGCAGGCTTCTAGGCTTGAAAGGCTCGCTGGGTCGGCCGCATCTCAACGACCTGAATCTCACTCTCCTCTCTCCTAACAGTGACCTCGTTACCCCCAGGCTCCCTAGGTGCCCTCGCTAGGGAGTCTTGCCTGGGAATGTGGGATGGACTGGGAGTCTGGGATTAGCAGATGCAAACTATTATACATAGAATGATATAGATAAACAGGGGCTTCCCTGGTGGCTTAGTGGTAAGGAATCTGCCAGCAATGCAGGAGATGTGGGTTCGATCCCTGAGTCGGAAAATCCCCTAGAGAAGTAAATGGCTACCTACTCCAGTATTCTTGCCTGGAAAATGCCATGGACAGATGAGTCTGGTGGGCTAGTCCATGGGATCACCAGGGGTTGGACACTAATTAGCGACTAAACAAGAATAACAGCACAGATAAACAACAAGGCCCTATTGTATAGCACAGGGAATTATAGCCAATAACCTGTGATAAACCATAATGGAAAAGGATATGAAAGAAAATAAATATGTGTGTGTGCGTGCGCGTGTGTTAGTTGCTCAGTGACTCTTTGCAACCCCATGGACCATAGCTCGCCAGGCTCCTCTGTCCATGGAATTCTCCAGGCAAGAATACTGAAATGGGCTGCCGATTCCTCCTCCAGAGGATCTTCCTGACCAGGGATTGAACCTGTGTCTCTTGCGTCTCCTGCATTGGCACGCAGATTCTTTACCACTGTGCCACCTGGGAAGTCCTGGAAAGAATGAAAACTTTCCTGAGTCTGCTTTCTCCACCAGTAATGGGTCCTCATTCTTCCTTTAGGCAAATCCCACTCGGCCCCAGGCACCTTTCCTGATCATTCT
Source organism: Ovis canadensis (assembly GCF_042477335.2). Taxonomy (NCBI): domain Eukaryota; kingdom Metazoa; phylum Chordata; class Mammalia; order Artiodactyla; family Bovidae; genus Ovis; species Ovis canadensis. The sequence continues at coordinate 53,429,639 of NC_091263.1, read as the reverse complement.
GGCCCTTGATCACCCCTCCCTCCTGCTGCAGTTACTCCTACCCTGCGGAGTTTCTTGAACTGTTTCCCTGAGTTGGTTTCGGTTTAGAGCTGGTGTGTATCGCCAGGCAATGTGGCCCAGGGCTGAGTGGGCCCTCCAATGTCTTAGAGAGTCTCAGTGTGGAACGGGGACGAGCTGGAGTTAAACGTCCCCAACTTCTGCATGCCTCTCTACTCTCAACAACAAAGACTATTCTGCACTTGGACTCTGCTCTCCAAGGTTGAGTTCTAGGCGCTGTGGATACACCACAGGGTGCAAGACAGACCCGCATTTTCACTTGTGTTCCAGACCTTTAACGTTTGTTTTTCTGGGTCATGAAACTTCTTCTGACAGTTAAACAATCAGGCCTAGATGCATATGCACGTCTGATTTGTTTTCCAGAACATGGTGATAGTAGGCTTTCCTGTTTTATATAAAGTCCTTTATAGTCAGGACTTTAAAGGCAGACAGCCAGCCTTACTGAAGGAAGTAATACAAACATATTTTATAAATGGACAGGGCCAAGCATTAGGTATACTGATATTTTTAGGCATCTTAGTTCCTTCTTATTACAGAATTCTTCGCTTATCCCTGAGCTAAGCTGGGCTTCGAGGATACACTGGCCTATCATCTGTTCACTGGTAAGATACAAATAGGGCTTCCCAGGTAGCTCAGCGGTAAAGAATCCACCTGCCAATGCAGGAGGCATAGGTTCAATCCCTGGGTTGGGTAGCTCCCCTGGAGAAGGAAATGGCTACCTACTCCAGTATTCCAGCCTGGGAAACCCCATGGACAGAGGAGCCTGGCGGGCTATAGTCCATGGGGTCACAAAAGAGTCAGACATGACTCAGCAACTAAACAACATCAAGTAAAAGTGAAAGTCGCTCAGTCGTGTCTGACTCTTTCGGACCCCATGGACAGTAGCCCACCAGGCTCCTCCGCCCATGAGATTTTCTAGACAAGAATACTGGAGTGGGTTGCCATTTCCTTCTCGAGGGGATCTTCCTAACCCAGGGATCGAACCTGGGTCTCTTGCATTGCAGGCAGACTCTACCTGAGCTACCAGGGAAGTCCCTAACAGCTACAAAGATACAAACAAAGGATTCCTGAAGCCTAGGGGAAAAGGAAGCTATAGCAGAATTTAGCCACTAGATGGCAATCCCAGACCATGAATGCCTCCCCACTCAGCCAGGGTGGATTTTCTATTCTGTGTCCCAAGCACATTTCCATTGGCTGCAGAAATACTTCAGCAGACCTAGAAAGGTTCAACAATGGCACCAAGCCCTCTCAATTCTTAACTACCTTATTACTTCAACAGTTGGCGTTAACTGATAGATAAGAGGAAAGTATAACTAGTGTTTACATTCACAGGTAATTTTAAAATGCACCTTTTTTTTTTTTTAAATATGAACCTTGATTCTGCTTTATACAAAAGTGTAACAGTGATAGAAGAAGTCAGAATATCTCAAGAAACGTCCACTTCCCTTCTCTGTGTGGGGTGGTTACATCTATGGCACTTGTCCAGCGCTGACCATGCCGGACAGAGACACAAGGCCAAAGCTCAGCCATGCGGATTTCATGCTTTAGAGACTCTGAAACTTGGATCAGGGAGACCGAAGGGTGGGGCGGGGCAGGGCGGGGCGGGGGGGAGTTTTAAATGGAAAGTGTCATTGGATTAGTCTTTATTAGTGGCTGATAACTACTGGGTATTTAATTAATATTGAAATACAATCCTTCCATGTCCTCTGATGCAATCAATTTAATCAGGCTCCATCCCTGGCTGCCATCAGGAAATGGACTAGACTGGAATGTATTTCTACTTATTTTTGGCATGTAAGAAGATAATAAATATGACTCAAGAATAAAGTCCTAAATTGATTTACAATCAATTCCCAGCTTCCTTGCTTGCTAGCAGTACATTGGTCCCTATTTGGCAATAATATGAAGAGGGTTAGAGCTCGGACTGGCCATTTTTTTGAGTTAACCATCAGACAACCACATTCTTTGATATAGTTGTTCACTGATGATACTTCCCACAAGGCCAATGAACACAAACTGTAACTTCCCAGAGCTGAACAATTCTTTTCTTAAACTACCATTTCAGTCAGTGCAAAGTAAATTACAGATAAAAAGGACTATTAGTTAAATCAGTGGTTCTTGGTTGGTGGGGACTTCACCTTCCATTTTCTAGAAGATGTTTGGCAAATGTCTGCTGACATATTTTGGTTGTCACAGCCAGGTGTGTGGAGAAGGAAATGGCAACCCACTCCAATACTCTTGCCTAGAGAATCCTGTGGACAGAGGAGCCTGGCAGGCTGCTGTCCATAGCGTCGCACAGAGTCGGACACAACTGAAGTGACTTAGCATGTATGCATGCACTGGAGAAGGAAATGGCAATCCACTCCAGTGTTCTTGCCTGGAGAATCCCAGGGACGGGGGAGCCTGGTGGGCTGCCGTCTATGGGGTCGCACAGAGTCGGACACGACTGAAGCGACTCAGCAGCAGCAGCGGCAGCAGCCAGGCGTGACTATGCTGCTGGCATCTATTTAGCTTATATCTACAGAATTTATTCTCTTCTTCCTCTTACAACTTTTAAGAGCCTTTTAGAACTTTTCAGAGTTCAGGAATACTGATATGTATCCTACAATGCACAGGGCAACCTTCTGTAACCAAAAATTAATTGTCCCCAAATAGCATTTTGCCAACAAAGGTCCATATAGCCAAAACTTGAGTTTTCCAGTAGTCATGTATGGATGTGAGAGTTGGACCCTAGACAAAGCTGAGTGCTGAAGATTTGATGCTTTTGAACTGTGGTGCTGGAGAAGACTTTTGAGAGTCCCTTGGTCAGCGGGGAGTTCAAACCAGTCAATCCTAAAGGAAATCAACCCTGAATATTCATTGGAAGGACTGATGCTGAAGCTGAAGCGCCAACACTTTGACCACCTGAATTGAAGAGCCAGCTCACTAGAATAGATTCTGATGGTGGGAAAGACTGAGAGCGAGAGGAGAAGGGGATGACAGAGGATAAGATGATTGGATGGCATCACTGACTTAATGGACATGAGTTTGAGCAAACTCTGGGAGATAGTGAAGGACAGAGAAGCCTGGAGTGCTGCAGTTCTTGGGGTTGCAAAGAGTCGGACATGACTTAGCAAATGAACAACAAAATATCAACGTAGTGCCGAGGTGGAGAAGCCCTAGTCCATATCTTTCAACTCCATCCAGTGGTGTGGAAATTTTAGCATTTCTAGGAGTTACCCAAGCCAGTGAGAGGACTGATGGGGCTGTCTGTATTTGGGGAGGACAAAATGTTTGGTTCCTTAATCTCTGTCTTTTTCATTGTCTCCCCATCCCCATCCTAGTGTATTTGCATACTCTTCCCAACTCCAGCTGTTTGAGAACTGCATCAGATCATCCATCTGTCTCTAGGAAAGAGGAATCCAAAAATGCAAATGACCTGTTCTCTGCTAAGTACACAGCTGTGCAAAGAACCATTTAAAACAGGGCTGGTAATACTTTTTTTTTTTTTCCCCCCAAGAAAACTTCTATTCTCAAGTTTTCTCCAGCCTCTTAAAGAATCTCTTAAACAATCTCTTGTTGAAAGATTAAGTTGTCCATTTCAGATGAACCTGCTTCCTGCTCTACTGAGAATTTGGAAATTTTCACAGACTATTCTTTAAGGAAAAGCCTGAAAAACTTTCAGGAAATTTCTGTCTAACGTCTTTCGTTTATATTTTCAAGATTCTCCCCATTTCACAGGGCAAGTTATCTAATGGTACTGAGTCTCAGCTTTTCTTAGCTGTAAAGTGGGGATGATAATACTTTACAGAATTGTGCTGAGGTGGGTGCACATGGATATTCAGCTGAGGGTAATCCTCTCTCTCTGGCCCTTCCTCCAGGATTGGTTTGGCCTCCAGTAGCCATGTCTGTCGTGTATGAATTTGCCTTCCTGGCCACAGCTGACTGATTCAAGGATAAGGACTTGACCTAGTCTGAGCCAATCAGAATCCTTCATTCCAGAGTTGGAAACTTACAATGGGGAAGCCCAGAAAGGGGCAACAGCTAGAGCTGGGTCACACCAATGGCAGTTCACCAGCATTCTTAGCTCGGTTTTCATGTTATCCCTCGCAAATATCCTTGTGTCTTTAGGTTCCTTTCTCTGAGTTTAATTTTCAAGAATCTTTTTTTGCCTTTGACTCAACTTATATTTATAGATTTCATTCTCCTTTTTTATACCTTTTTACATTCCCACCACATTCCTGAATTTGCAGGTACTTCACAGCCAAACTCAGAGGCCATTTCAAAAGCCATCTCCGCTAGGAGCACTCCTTCGGTTTTCTCAAAAAGAAGGAATCTGCAGTTCACCTCAGAATGGAATCTTTTCTACTTCATATTCACTCTGAATACACATTTCTTATTTCCCTGTGAGTGTGTATGCATCCTAAGGGCAAGGTCTCTGCTTTTCATTTATTCATCTTTGGCCTCTAGTAGTGTTTTACAAGTTGGATACTCAATGGAAATTTATCAGATGAATGAATTATTCATTTTATTTGTGGCCTGGGAACTTCTTCAGTAATTGCTATCTCATCTTTTTCAAGGCTATAATAAAAAATGCTCATGCATATAAAAACAAAATTCAGAGAAAAGCAAGAGCCTATTTCAAATGTTTCCTTCCCTATGGACCTTTCCTTGGTTTTCCCATCAAGAATTAACACTTTCATTTGATGTTTTACTCAGATAAGTCAAGAGATAAAGTTAGTTGTGGAGAAAAACATTTTCTTTTTTTTGTCTTGACTGTCCACCTTCAGTAACATCAATTAATTTCAAACATTTGAAACTAATTGTTTCTCAGTTACTTTACTTCACAAGCTGGCATGGAAGATTTACTAAGCACAGAGAAAACCACAGGATGTTCTTGGAAAATCATTCCAGAAATTCAGAGTATATTTAAGCTCTTTAACAAATAGTTATTGAGTATTGTGAGTCTCAAAACACAGACCTAGTATTCTGGAAATGATATTAGGTGGCACAAAGAGGGGGCAACGAATGCCCATGCTAGACAGCCATCCTCTTCCCTTCCGACTCCTCAAGAAGACTGGCTCAGCATGGCAGAAGAAAGTCTTGAATTTGCTCATCCTCTTTTATTTGAAAGAGATGGCAGTTTGTTGACATTGGCGCCTCCTTCTGCAGGGAACAGATTCAATCTAGAATTTACTAAAGTTGTATTGTTTTCACTGAAGTTATTTTTATGGCTACTCTCTATTCACAATCAGACAGAAAAAGGTCTCCTTTAAATCTAAGTTCTAGAATAGGAGTAGATTTTTAAAAATATGAATAAAACAAATAATTAGTGCTGGTTGTATGCAGGTATGGTGTGAGGGTGGTCAGGAATGACTGTAGTTTTAGAAAAGACAGAGCCAAGCTAAACACTGTAAATTTCAGTGCTGATTGATTGAAGTGCAGTGGATGGTAAAAGTATGATGGATTTGAAAAAGGGAGGGTGACTTACAAGTAGATATATGTCCTAATTCTTCTTAAAGTCAAATACAGAATTTTTTTCTGTGAAAAAATGAGATTTTTCTGTGAAATCTCATTAATATGTGTGCATGAGGATTTATTTTTACATAATGTTAAGTCCTTAATTCCTCTGAATCATTTCCACATTACAGTCTACCTTCCTTCCGGTTTGTGTGTGTGTATATGTGTGTGCATCTTGTGTGTGTGTGTGCACATCTTGCTTTCAACAGAACACAACATCAAACATGAACTGTCATATTCTGATTCTGACAAACTATGCAAACCTCTGCCTAATCCAATTATTCTATATAATTAAAGCAGTTAGTTTTAAATTACAACTGAGCTGAATTTTAAGGGGAAAAATAAATCTCTCTTTTTAATTTTCTAGTGCCTTGGTTTTATCCAGCTTTGCAAATCGTGCTTATGGCCTGTCTATAAAAATAAACCTAAATGTAAATTATGATTTAAATCTCTGTGGGCAAGCTGTTCTGCCTTATTTGTTAGAAAGCAAATAAGACCTACTTTATGGCCTGTTTACAGAACTGAACATTTCAAACTGAGGGATTTTAAAAAGACAGCAACCGTCTTGATGCCCTAACTACAGAAATGACTAAACAGAGTAATGCTCTCAGAATAATCTGACAGTCTTGAAAACAAACCATTACTTGATGTCTTTCTTTTAAATTATATGATGATATGGAATTAAAAAATTATACATAAATATATGACTTTTATTCACCATTTAAGCTGTTATTTATACAATCTATAGAGATAGAGGGCTCTAATCTGTTGAGTTTCTTTGTGATGTAGTTTTGATTACAGGCGATCACTTAAGCTTGCATTCAGTCCCCTCCCTCCCTCCTTCAAACTATTTCACTCTTAGTTTACGCTTTTAAAACCACTGGGAAGAAAGAGAATTCTCCCTCTCAGTGAAAAGCCATTATTATTTGAGATCTCAAATATATTCAGCCTCATACTGTCATATGAAATTCTAATTGTGAAGCTCCAGGGTAGGCAACATGTTCGTAAATCAGTTGATCTATCCCTGAGGAAGTTTCTCAGGTGACATTGCTCGTGCTCGTAATGTCTAAATATTTAGGTCTGCTCTGCTGTAGGTGGAGTGGAGTATTCCTCTTCCTCTGTTCAGATCCACAAATTAGGAGGAAATCAATTAGGAAGGTGTCTGCTGTGTGACTTGCCTCCCATGGGCATAACCAGAGTGGAAAGAACCCCCTTCCCTGCCCCTGGCACCTGCAGAGAAGAAAAAAACTGTGCGAGCCTGCACTGCTACAAGGGAGAACGTCTCCCGAGCCACATCGCTCACTCGGGCCCAAGACACTGATGCGGCGGGATGAAGATGAGATCCAATTCCCCATGCACACTGGCCAGGGAGCAATCATTTTCTTCCAGACTCAAAAAGAAAAAAAAAAAAAAAGACATATAAAAGCACAAGAGAATTAGAGAGCTGTTAACACAGGGACAACTCTGAATCCTCTACAGTTGACTAAATATGTGTCTGTGTGTGTGTGTGTCTGTGTGTGTGCATGCAAAACTTCCTAATTACCAGCACCAGGCTGCTTACAGATACTGACGTAGCAGGTATGCTGACAGAATGAGCTGCTCCTGTCATTCAGGAAGTGGCACCACCACTGTGCGGTCACTCAGACCCCAAACTGAGACCTTATTCTGGATTCTCCCCCCGTTACTTTCACGCATGCACACATTTTATTTCACCATGAGCCTTTTTGCATCTTTCTCCAAAACATGTCTGTTTTTCTTCACTGTCACTCCAGTCTAAGTCACCATCATCTCTTGCTTGGACAGCCTCCCACTAGTGGCTTCCCACTAGTTTCCTAGTGTCTCTTTTATTTTCAAAAAGGACAGATACGGAACTCCTTTTCTTCTGATAATTTTAAATAACCGCCTTATTCACGTCTAATTTACATACCATAAAATTCATGTTTTAAGTGTAAAATTCAATGATTTTCAGTAAACTTACATGATAGCAACCAATCATTCCAAAAGATCTGCCTGCAATTCTGCCTGCAGTTCTAGGGAAGCACTAGTCTACTTTCTATCTCTATTGATTTGGCTGTTTTGGATGTATCATATAAATGGGATCACATAACATGGGGTTCTTTGCATCTGGCTTCTTTTACTTATAATGTTTTTGAGGCTTATCAGTGTTGTAGCATGCATTAGCACTTCATTGCTTTATGTTGGCAAATAATAGAGCTATATACATAATTTCTGAAGCACAGTAATTACACAACACCCAGGAAGTTATCACTCAACTTTGAACCAGAAGGTTACAAAGGTATTTAGTGTTCTGTTTATCTCCTGACCCATCACACACATAGGACTCACAAGGTACCTGGCAGGGTGATCATCCTTTGCTCACAGCTTCCAATGGCTTCCTCTGGCTGTTAAATTAAAACCTAAAGTCGTTTAATGGCCCACAAAGCTCTATCTACCTGGTCTGGCTGTTGCCTATCTGTTTCATGACAGTCCCCCTTGCTTATGTATTCCAGATATAACACTTTTCTTTCTTTTCCTTGACCATCATAAGCTATTTCCACCTCAGGGGCTTTAAACTGGTTCTATGCTCTTTCTGGAACATTCTTCTGCTTGCTCTCCAGGTGGCTGACTTCTTGACACTGAGTTCTCAACTCCCAGAGCAGCATCTCAGGAATAAATTCCCTGACCAATTTATTAATAAAGGGAACTTCCCATGATAGAGCATTTCCTCTCATATTACCCCTTTCCATTTGTTCATAGCACTCACTGCTGTCTTAAAGGGCTTCCCTGCTTCCCTTCCTGAAATTCAGGAGATCCAGGTTCAATCCCTGGGTCAGGAAGATTCCCTGGAGAAGGGAATGGCTACCCACTCCAGTATCCTTGCCTGGAGAATCCCATGGACAGAGGAGCCTGGTGGTTTTCATTATTTTAATTCAGGTCAGTTGCTCAGTCGTGTCCGACTCTTTGTGACCCCATGGTTTGCAGCATGGTAGGCCTCCCTGTCCATTACCAACTTCTGGAGCTTGTTCCAAGTCATGTCCACTGAGTCAGGGATGCCCATCAACCATCTTGTCCTCTGTTGTCCCCTTCTCCTCCTGCCTTCAATCTTTCCCAGCATCAGGGTCTTTTCAAATGAACCAGTTCTTCACATCAGGTGGCTAAAGTATTGGAGCTTCAGCATCAGTCCTTCCAATGAGTATTCAGCACTGATTTCCTTTAGGATGGACTGGTTGGATCTCCTTGCAGTCCAAGGGACTCTCAAGAGTCTTCTTCAACACCAAAGTTCAAAAGCATCAATTCTTCAGTGCTTAGCTTTCTTTTTAGTCCAACTCTCACATCCACACAAGACTACTGGAAAAACCATAGCTTTGACTAGACGGATCTTTGTCAGCAAAGTAACATCTCTGCTTTTTAATACGCTGTCTAGGTTGGTCATAACTTTTCTTCCAAGGAGCAAGCGTCTTTTAATTTCAAGGCTGCAGTCACCATCTGCAGTGGTTTGGGAGCCCAAGGAAATAAAGTCTGTCACTGTTTCCACTGTTTCCCCATCTATTTGCCATTAAGTGATGGGACTGGATGCCATAATCTCAGTTTTTTGAATGTTGAGCTCCATGCACAGAGGAGCCTGGTGATCTTATTTGTTTACATACTTAATGTCTCCTCCCACTAGAATACAGGTTCTCTGAAGGCAGAGACTGTCTTGTTCATTGTTGTACTCCTGTGGCTAAAGCAGTGTCTGGTTCCTACTTTATATAAATGACTGCTAAATAAATAAGGAAACAGAATACGAATCAGTGCAGAAAAACCAGAATATACCAGGATGCAAAGTGGATCAAGAGATCTGGAACAGCCAGGCAGCAGAGTCCCATCAAACCATAGTTTTTGTTTTGGCTGAACTGACAATATTTTTGTATCTGCACTATCTCATTTTCTTTTTAAAATAAGTAATCCTAGGAAGAAATTTTAATCACTTGTCCCTTGATTAAATTTAACCTCATGCAGAGAAAGTATGTACTTCTAATCAGCACCTTGGGTCTAAAAATCATTGCAAATACTGCTGGTCTGGAGTTTTCTGTGATTTATCCTCACTTTTTAACAAGGTGCTTGATGTCAATTTCAAGAAACATGGTTTTAGTTACCCTGGCAACCTAGGTTTAGAATTAAGCCCTATTAACTGCCTCTCCATTTAGAGTGTCCTCAAGGTTATGTACATTTCTCATCTTATTTCTTAAGTGCTCCATTTTGAATATGGGTCAAATCTTTTTCTTAGTTTATTTTTAAAAAGAGATATGAAATTTCAAAAGGAAGAGAAAATTCTTTCCTCAAATTATATCTATGTCTACATCTCAATTATGTTTATACTATTTTGTTTTTTCTCTATATACTTATATAGAGGAAAATATATCTTTTTTTTTACTATGTATTTTTCTGTGTACAATACTTTTTCCTAGATCCTAGAAAAAATTAGGTATTAGGTAATGAAGTTGGTAGCTGATCTTAGGTTACTTTAATTAAAGCCAGTGGTATTAACCTTGGTTCCATGACTTGCCTGGCAGACACATTTTCACTGGAACTTAACACACAATGTGGATATCAGTAAGTTAAAAAAAATGGAGAAGGAACTAACTCCCAAACTCTATTTCAAACAGGACTCATATTATTACTAGTTATTGAAGAAGATCTGGAAAATTTCTGCAATGAGATGTGTCTGTTTCATGTGCCTTGTCTCTCCCTGTATAATTTACTCTGCAACTCTGTTTTCTCTCCATGCTTTACTCACCCAAGATCCTATACAAATATAACTAAGAAATTAATTCTTCTCACCTCAATGTATAAACATCACAATGTAACCTGCTTGCTAAGTTACACCAACTATTACTCTGCTGTTTATATAATAATTTTAACTGTGAGCTTTTTTTATGTATCCAGATTAATGAAGCAAATTAAGATTGCTCAGTGAGGCCAGAGAATGACCTTCATTTGAGCACAATGACTTGTCTGCTGTTTGTATACAAAGAACTGAATCGCATCTTAATTTGGGGCTTCCCAAATAGCTCAGTTGGTAAAGAATCCACCTGCAATGCAGGAGTCCCCAGTTCTATTCCTGGGTAAGGAAGATCCCCTGGAGAAGAGAAAGGCTACCCACTCCAGTATTCTGGCCTGGAGAATACCATGGATGGTATAGACCATGGGGTCTCAAAGAGTCACACAAGACTGAGCAACTTTCAAGTTTAAAAGCTGCCAGGAATTCTCTGAGGCCCCAGAGACAAAGACAGCATCCTGATGGCTGAAGCTCCCAATAAATAAACTCATCAAGTGACTATCAATCATATCCTCTCCCCAGCACCCTGCTTGCAGGGTGACAGAGGCTGAAAATCTGTGTTCACTTGAATAGGGTGACCAACTATCCCAACATGCTCCAGGACACAGGATATTTAGTGCTAAGACTCGCAAGTCCTGGGCAAACTGGGAGAGTTGGTCACTCTACTCACCAATAGGAAATAACTATGAACCATTATCCCAGGAATTTCTCCAAAAGAAACAACCATAAATGAATATAAAGATTTCCATACAAGGGTCTGTATCATGTGCCTACATTTATGGTGTTAAGTATACACACTCATAGATACAGAACTGCAAACTGGAAAAACACCACCAAGACATTTATATTCACTATTGACAGATATTGGCATCATGTGTAAAAATTCTCCTTACAATTTGTCTCAATTTTTGTCAACATATGACTTTTCTGATCTGAAACATCAAATCTGATTTTTAAAACTAAGTCAATAATAAGAACAAGCATGGTGCTTTATACAAAACAGAAAATATTACCTGATGTTTATGTACAAGGTATGTATTTTCCACCCACACTTTTTCAGCAGCTGCACCTGTTAGGAGAATCCTAGGTCTAAGACTCCATTGTGAAGTTGGAGACTAACATCATTTACTTAAATATAACTAAACATGGCTCTTAAGAAAGACTTTAAGTACTCAACACTCACATTATTTACAGAGAGCTGCTGCCTTGTTTGGTGACGTTGAGCCTGTTGTAGGTTACTTCTTGAAATGCTTTCACATTCATACTCCCCAAGCACAGTGCAATCTGACTTTTACACCAAGCAGGGCATGTAAGCTTAAGGGGGAAGCAAATGCCTTTAATTTTCGTTTTTGGTTGGTGTCAGTGTCACCCTAACGTCAGCATGTAGCGTTCTGTAAAAGGTGTATCTTTGCGAAGGTGGAGAGGGGACGGATGCAGCACAGCTGTGGAGTGATCCTCACAGAGAACAAGAGGCCCAGCCAGGGAACCGACTGTCCCAGCTGCACATCCAGGACCCACGGGGCTGCAAGAGATGCCTGCTGACTGCAATGCACTCAAGGTCAGTCACCAAGACACTGGAACCACAATGTACACACTGGCAAATAACGTGAGCAAAAGCAAGGTTTGGGGGGTAATAAACACCTACAATTGCACTCATCTCACATGCTAGTAAAGTAATGCTCAAAATTCTCCATGCCAGGCTTCAGCAATACCTGAACCGTGAACTCTCTGATGCTCAAGCTGGTTTTAAAAAAGGCAGAGGAATCAGAGATCAAATTGCCAACATCCACTGGATCGTGGAAAAAGCAAGAGAGTTCCAGAAAAACATCTATTTCTGCTTTATTGACTATGCCAAAGCCTTTGACTGTGTGGATCACAATAAACTGTGGAAAATTCTGAGAGAGATGGGAATACCAGACCACCTCACCTGCCTCTTGAGAAATCTGTATGCAGGTCAGGAAGCAACAGTTAGAACTGGACATAGAACAACAGACTGGTTCCAAATAGGAAAAGGAGTACGTCAAGGCTGTATATTGTCACCCTGCTTATTTAACTTCTATGCAGAGTACATCATGAGAAACGCTGGACTGGAAGAAACACAAGCTGGAATCAAGATTGCCGGGAGTAATATCAATAACCTCAGATATGCAGATGACACCACCCTTATGGCAGAAAGTGAAGAGGAACTAAAAAGCCTCTTGATGAAAGTGAAAGAGGAGAGTGAAAAAGTTGGCTTAAAGCTCAACATTCAGAAAACTAAGATCATGGCATCTGGTCCCATCACTTCATGGGAAATAGATGGGGAAACAGTGGAAACAGTGTCAGACTTTATTTTTTTGGGCTCCAGAATCACTGCAGATGGTGACTGTAGCCATGAAATTAAAAGACGCTTACTCCTTAGAAGAAAAGTTAGGACCAACCTAGATAGCATATTGAAAAGCAGAGACATTACTTTGCCGACTAAGGTCCATCTAGTCAAGGCTATGGTTTTTCCTGTGGTCATGTATGGATGTGAGAGTTGGACTGTGAAGAAGGCTGAGTGCCAATGAATTGACGCTTTTGAACCATGGTGTTGGAGAAGACTCTTGAGAGTCCCTTGGACTGCAAGGAGATCCAACCAGTCCATTCTGAAGGAGATCAACCCTGGGATTTCTTTGGAGGGAATGATGCTAAAGCTGAAACTCCAGTACTTTGGCCTCCTCATGCGAAGAGTTGACTCATTGGAAAAGACTCTGATGCTGGGAGGGATTGGGGGCAGGAGGAGAAGGGGATGACAGAGGATGAGATGGCTGGATGGCATCACGGACTCGATGGACGTGAGTCTGCATGAACTCCAGGAGTTGGTGATGGACAGGGAGGCCTGGCATGCTGCGATTCATGGGATCGCAAAGAGTCGGACACGACTGAGCGACTGAACTGAACTGAAACACCTACAAACGGGGAGAACCAAGAGATGACAAAGGCTAGAATGCAACACAGTACTATGTCTGAGGGCATAGTGCTCCCCTTGGAAAAGAGTAGAAAATGGGTATGAGCAAAGTCTTCGTTTGAGGTCCCAATGTATCTTTTTTTTTTTTCAATTGAAGTATACTTGGTTCACAATATTGTATTAGTTTCTGGTGTACAGCATAGTGATTCAGTTGTTTTTGCAAATTATGTTCCACTATAGGTTTTTACAAGATATTGGATATAATTTCCTGAACTATACAGTAAATCCCATAGAGCAATCCTTGTTGCTTATCTGTTTCATGAGTAGTAGCTTATACTTGTTAATCTCATACTTCTAATTTGTCCCAACTCTGTTCCTTTCCCCAAACCATAAGTGTGTTTTCTATAAGTCTGTCTCTGTTTCATTAACATTAGAGAGTCATCTGCATTCTTTTTTTTAGATTCCACATGTGATATCATATGGTATTTGTTTTCCTCTGTCTGACTTCTGTCACTTGGCATGGTAATCACTAGGTCCATCCATGCTGTGTTGCTACAAATGACATCCTTTCATTCTTTCTTATGGCTGAGTCTCCACTGTCTGTATGCATCACATCTTCTTGAACTTGTCTCTTTCACTCCTGTTCCTGGGTACCAGCAGCCTCCATCATCTCCCACACGACTGCAATAGCCTACCAAATGGTGTCCCTGCTTCCATGATGACCCATGAAATAATTCCTCACACAGCAGCCAGAAAGATCTTTTAAACACATAAATACCATCAGATAACTTTCACGCTTAAAATCCAAACTTCTGACCTTGGCCTCCAGACCCTGTGGGATCTACCTTCAGCCATCCTTGTTAACCTGCTTTGGTCTCCCTTTGACCTTGCTCTGCTCCAGCCCCTCTGGCTGTTTATCTGCCCCTCAGACATGCCAGTTTCTATTTAAGGTCCCTGAACCCAACAGTCTCTCTGTTCAGCTCTTTGTCTGACCAGCTCCTTCTTGTTTTAACTGTCAACTCTTGGAGACACTTTCTGACACTTTCTAACCTCATTCTAATAGCTGCTTTTTCCCAACTTAGTTGTCACTTCCCTGGTGGCTCAGACAGTAAAGTGTCTGTCTACAATGTGGGAGACCTGGGTTCGATCTCTGGGTTGGGAAGATCCCCTGGAGAAGGAAATGGCAATCCACTCCAGGACTATTGCCTGGAAAATCCCATGGACAGAGGAGCCTGGTAGGCTACAGTCCATGGGGTCGCAAAGAGTCGAACACGACTGAGTGACTTCACTTTCTGTCAACTTAGTTAGTCTCCACCAAATCTCTTTGCATCATTTCTTTACAGCAGACCTCAAGGGGCCCTAAACCTGCATTCTGCATGCAAAACAAATGGATAGAGGGTGACAAATAAATATTTGACCAAAGTTGAGTATTAACGTCACAGAATAAGCTGTTAAGAATACAAGAATCAAGTGAAATTATTAAAAAAAAATAGAGCTACCATATGATCCAGCAATCTCACTCTTGGGCACGTATCTGGAGAGAAACAAAAGATACTTGCACCCCAGTGTTTGTGGCAGCACTATTCACAATAGCCAGGACATGGAAGGGACCTAAATGTCCATCTATGGTTGAATGGATAAAAAGAGATGTGGTAATACATACAATGGAATATCATTCAGCCATAAAAAAAGAATGAAATAATGCTATCTGCAGCAACATGGATGGGCCTAGAGATTATCTTATTGAGTGAAGTCAGAAAGAGAAAAAAAAATAGTGTATTTTAATGTATATATGCGAAATCTTAAAAAAGGGTACAAATGAACTTATTTACAAAACAGAAATAGAGTCACAGATATAGAAAACAAACTAAAGGTTATCAAGAGGGAAGAGGGTGGGAAGGCTAATTTTAAGATTGGGACTGACATATACACACTACTATATATAACAATAAGAACCCACTGCATATCACAGGGAACTCTATTCTGTAATGATCTATATGGGAAAAGAATCTAAAAAACTGGATATATGTATATGTATATTTATAACTGATTCACTTTGCTGTACAACAGAAACTAATAACATTTTTAATCAACTATACTCCCATAAAAATTAATTAAAAATAATATAAAGAGATGTTAACAGGTTTAATCATTTATCTAAAAATATTATCCTGTACTTCTGAGAGGAATACAATTCAGGAAAGTATTATTTTAAATTTGTAAAGCTAGTAACTTAGTTATAATTTTATTATTATAGTTTTAATAGTAACAATTCAAGCTTCTGTTATTGCGGTGTAGGAACAATAATTTCCTAGCACTATCAGCTAAACATGTCCCCTTGGTGCTGTTATATGGCACATTTAAAGATGGATGCCAAAGAGATATTTACTTTGCCTTGAGCTTGGTGAAGAGGTAGAATATTTTGGGGTCAATTCTGACAGTGTGGGGAAATACTAACAGTGAAAGCAAATGATTAAGCTTTTCTTCCTTTCAGATAGCAACTGACTAACGTAAATTTAATCTTTTTCTTGTATAATGTGATGAATGCTAGAACAGCAAATGGGTCTACCGAAAGATTAGAATTATGATATAGCCTAACCTTAATTTTTCTGCCTTAACAATTATTTAAATTTTACAAAGATTTCTTGGCTCAAATGGAATATGATAGTCATCCTAAAGATACCCAGTTATATTATTTTAATAGTCACCTACTTATTTAACTCTTTGACAATCTTAATTTTTTCATATAAAATAAAATTTTAAAGGTACATTATTATGTTGACATTTGACAATAAATGTATGTGTGTATATATATATCACTGACAGAGAATTTCAATATACAAAGCATATAGAAAGATTTTTTATTCTAATACACATTTGGAATGCTCACTTATATTTCAGAATATGCAGATATTAACAAAAGGCAGGATACATATCTTGCTTTTATTTCAGACAGTATCACACCGATTGCCTATGATGATTATCTACATCACTGACCGTACTCAAGTGCAAAGATGCCAGAGATGACTTTGAGATATGATCTGACTGTCAGGCATTCCAAAGGCAAGGCTAAAGCAAAGGTACACAGATTCTGACTAAACAGTAAGGCCAAAGCCAAACTTTGATGCATCTCTACTCACCGACCTACAATGGCCTTTTCTATTGTTTGCCTGTCCCCTTAGATTGTGGGTGCCATTATGGTGGGATTTTTGCTTCTTTTGTTCACTGCTGTATCCTCAGCACCTTGCACCTGGTTTAGCATATAGCAGCCACTCAGATAAACAAGATAAAAGGAAGAAAGGGCTAGACGAATGAGCAAAAAAGTATGGAGAATGCCATCTTGTGCTCCTCTCCCTGTGATCTGATTCTCCTCCTGACTGACAAATACTTGAGGGATCACCGAGTAGCAGGCCCACGGGGGGAATTCTGATCACAAATGACCAAAAGAGCACAATGAGCTCTTCCAGAGGCTGCCATGTCCAAAGACCAGGCTCGTTTCGAGGTGTGTCTTGTTTGGGGTCTCTCTAGGGTAGGAGAGTGAGAAAGAGAGAGAAGCATTTTTCAAGTTTCAAATATTTGGCTCAGCAGAAAATCACCTAGTTCTGTTGCTGGAGTGGGTAGCGGACACAACAGGGAGGAAAGCAAGGTGACAAGGCATGGCAGAGCAGAACTAGGGTTTCAGACAGCGACGTTCCTGCCTCGGACTCCTCTTTCCTAACAACTCTCAAACACTGGTATTGCAACTCTACTGCACTGCTCGATATATGAAGTAACAGTAGACAAAAGATCTCTGTATTCCTTCTCTCTCTCTAGCAAATTTACAAAAGAAAAATCCATAACAGCAGAAGTTAGAAGAAGTGAAGTTGCTCAGTCGTGTCCGACTCTTTGCGACCCCATGGACTGTAGCCCATCAGGCTCCTCCGTCCATGGGATTCTCCAGGCAAGAATACTGGAGTGGGTTGCCATTTCCTTCTCCAGGCGATCTTCCCAACCCAGGGACTGAACCCAGGTCTCCTGTATTAGAGTCAGACGCTTTAACCTCTGAGCCACCAGGGAAGCCCAGGCCAGAATACCATAACAGCAGAACCTTGCCTTAATTAGCTAAATGTCAAGACACTCCCGAATTTTCCAAAATTATTTTACCCTGTGATGTACCCGGTGATTCTTTGGACAGGATGTGCGTAGTGTGTATGTACTTTGTTCATACTTGAAAAGTAATAGTGGTTTGGTGTCAAGAAGAACTCACAAAATGGGTTGACTTTATTTTTCAGGGTTTTTTTCCTGTTCTGGATGATTTGCAGCCATTTCTGTTCTTTCAGATATTGAGAACTCGTCTGAGTGGAGATATCTCTGCCACAGTGACAGTTATGGCCATGAGTATTCTAAAGAGGTTTCCAAGTCCATTCTACGGACCCACTTTTTACCTTTGCCCAGAGTCCTTCACCATTTGACATTAAGGCTTTGACCTGAGTCAACCAAGATTTATTAACCATCATACATGTAAGGCATTATAGGAAAACTAATTTGATACATGGATTTTAACAAGTATGAGTAAAGAATCTATATATTGTTGGGGCTCAGAGGTGTGGTTGCCCTAATATGCCACAATAGTGCACTGATTATTGTTAAGAGTTACTTGAACAGTCAGTAGGGGGAAATGATATAAAAACACACTCTGATCTCTTTCTTGCCCCAACAGCAGGATATAAATCTCCCACGTAGCTGTATCTTCCATACACCAGGACAGAAAGCATCCTGTCACTGAGCTGGTGGTTTAAGGCTAAGAAGACTATAAAAATACACTTTCTTGCTTCTTCATTAGTCTCCTACCCTAAGCAAAAACCCCCTTGTTAAATCTTCACAAATTAATAATTTGTCTATAAATGATATATAAATAGCCTAGTTTGGTCCCTTTGGGGGACCTGTTTTTATGAGACATATTGACTGTATTAATTTAATTGATTTAATTATTGATTTAATAATTCAACCAGCCAAAAGAGCTGAAGAGGGATGGTGGGGTGGCAGGAATTCGCCCTCCCTCAAAATGTAAATGAATACATTTCAAGGCAGACTACAAAAGGATATCTAATTGAAAGAGAAAGTATCTTAACCTTCGTTAGTTCACACCACCTGACTTTGATGGCCTGTGCTGTTTTCCTCTCTATCCTGCCTCCAGTGATGGCAACAATAATTATAAAGATAAGAATAACAGCCTTCCATTTGTGCCAATGCTCAGCATATATTATTAAATAGATACCTCATCAACAACTTTATAAGTATTATTAGCCTCACTTTACAGATGAAAAAACTGAGGTTCCGAAGGATTCAGTAAACCTACTCACTGTAACAATGTCAGTGGCACAACTGGGGTCCAAACTAGGATTGTCTCAGCTTTGGATGAGACAAATACCCAGGTGATATTTTGGGTGATACCGGGTCCTGTTCGATTAGACACATGCTCGAGCATCTGTTCTCATGCACTGGAAAGCATTTTAGCAATAGACCCCTTTCTCCTTTGGCAGACCTGGCTCTTTGCTTTTCACGTACTTGGAATCCTATAACCTAGGTTTTGGGAGTTGTAGGATTTAAGCAAAGCCTGCCTAACTTTTCTAAGCTTTTTTTTTTAATATGTAAGGAGGGGAAAATGAGCATCTATTTCCTAACACTACCATGTGGGACTCACTGATATTATACTGAGTTTTTGCTACTAGCAATGTTTCTCAAGAGATTACAATATGCCATCCACTGGACTCAGCTCTTACCTTGAATCATAGCACTTTTCAACATTAGTTCCATGGGAACAGGATGTATTACTGTCTCCATTTTAAATCAGAAGAAACTGAAACCCAGTGAGGAGCATCCACTTGCCCAAGGTCACCCAGTGGGTGAGCAGTGAGGCTGGGATTCACACCCAGTTCTGTGTGACTGTACCATTTGGTAACAGGTGGCTTGGTGCCTGCCACCTGCTGTATTTTAATAAGTGGTAGGAACAATTGTTATTGATAACGATTTCTCTGAAGAGGGATGAGGCTCAGCAGCAGCTCTCCTGGGATTCTGTAAGCACCTCCAGGGCAGGGGCCGCCTCTTTGCAGACTTGCACACACAACACCATACCATGTGGCTCCCTATGGGCTGGAATCTGCTGCGGAGCCGAGTGTCTGCACTGACATGGAACACCAGTGAGACAGCACATTCATCACCATTTACGCAGGGGCAGTGATTTAACCCACAAGAAAACTGAGTTTGTGGAAAGGAAATGAGCCTGTTAGACCATTCTGCTGAGTAGTTAATGCTAATTAAAAGACTTTCTCTTAGGGGAGTGACTTCTTTCAGAAAGAGTTAAAAATAAAGACTTTACATTTGGCTCTTGGCTTAGCTCTGTATTATCTGTGCAACTTTGATCAAATCACTTAATCTTCCTGAATCTCAGCAGTTTCATCAGTAAGATGGGAATGACAATAGTTCCTATACTGTAATTTCAGTAGAGCATTAAAGAAGACATTGCCTATGAAATACTTGGTAGAGTACCTGGTCACAGAAAGTGCTGGATCAATGTTAGTGATTACTATTTCAGACCAAGCTCACTTTTTCTCCTCATCTCTCCCTTCTCCCTCCAAAACAAAAATGAGGCCATGATAACAGCTAACATGACTACTGTGCAACAGGCACTGTTTTTAAGTGTTTTATATATGTTAACTTAATTTTCTCAAGAATTTGGGAAATAAGGCATGAAGAGGTGACCTGCCCAATGTCACAGAGTTGAGATTCAAACCCAGCACTCTTCCTTCTCATTCTGAGCTCCTGTGCATAACACAAGACTGCATCTGTGCCCCGATGAATCTAAACCAAGCCACTCTTGTTTTCTTATTAGTGAGAATTTAGAGTTTCGGGGTTGTATCTCATTACTACAGGTAAGTGACTGTATGACATTCCACCCTATATTCTCCCTGATCACTAAATACCAAATAATAGTGGTTTCTCACACTGGGCAATTGGCGAAGCTTCCTCCTGGGAGACTGAAGTACAGAATTGCATTCTTTATACCCAACTTGTGCTCAATCATGTCCGACTCTTTGTGACCACATAGACTGTAGTCCACCAGGCTCCTCTGTCCATAGGATTTCCCAAGCAAGAATACGGAGTGGGTTGCCACTTCCTTCTCCTGGGGATCTTCCTGACCCAGGGATCAAACCCACATCTCTTGCATCTCCTGCACTGGCAGGAGAGTTCTTTGCCACTAGTGCTACTTGGGAAGCCCTGGGGAGACATATATTGAATTAGATTTCCACTGGACAGTGATGGGCAATAAAGCCAGTTCTCAGATGACATCATCATCAGATGTAATTGCCAAGTAAGCTCTGGCAAGGTACTCGAGGAGCTGAGCTAGAAAGGAAATGGACCTACTGTCACTTAGTTCTTAAAGAGCTATCAAAAAAGCTTGATAGCTTTTGATACATTGGCTGTTTCATACCCAGCCAATGTAGGACTCTTCATGAAATCAGAACTTTCATGAATTTCTCACATCTGGATGGAGTATCATGGTCTAATTGCCAAACGCCAGTCACCACATAATAATCCGATTCTGGAACTCCTATCAACTCTAGACATCTTAAACAACTTCATGTTATTGCCTGAAAATTCGACATTAAGTTCTGCTACTATGGCTCTTCTCAGGATCAGCCAGATGAAGAAAAAAACAAATCAAAACAAAACTATAGCACTCTTGAGGGAGAAGGAGTCTTGGATACCACTTCTCAGGATGTGGTGAAGCTGGAAAGCTTGGTGACCTACATGAGAGAGGGTGGCTAACTGAGGATGGAGCCAGATGCAGCACTCAGAGCACCTTCTCCAAAGCTTATTCTCTAGCATCTGTTCATTTCTACTGTGCTGTCGATTGTTGCTTTAGCAGCCAGCTTCCTTTCACCCTCCAGCTCATAAGCAAACACAAACTGGCTGTCAACACAAGTTGTGGCTTCTGGTCCAGGCTTTCTGGTCTCTGAGCACGGCAAACTGTGATTAGAAATGTGCTTCCTCACAACTCAGACATCTTCAGGGAGCCTAGCAAAACTGAATTTCTGGGTCAGTGTTGGCCTTTACCATTTATGATTTAATTAACTCTGAATGAAGCTAAGCCTTTTCCTCAGAAAGGAAAATCCATAGAAATGGCATCAAGTTCTCACTCAGTATAACTGTCTTCTGGACTATGACCTTGAGCTGAAGATTCAAGAAAGGTAGATAATAAAGAAGCTGATTCTCAGGAGGCCTCACTCCCTTTCCCACGTGGTGGCTTTGCAGTTCTCAAAACTTAAAGTGGCTCCTGAAGAATTGATCACTCTGTGGTCCAGGCACGAGGATGTTTCCACCCAGCTTTTTCAAGGCTCTACAAAATTGAAGGCCATGTCTGTATTATCTCCCAGTTTATACTGTAGGGGCTCTTATTTGTTGTCTTATTTGTTGACCAAGACTTTCATGGTCTCGAGTTTATTCTGGTCCGTAAAGAGGCTTCAGGTTTCAAGATGGAAATCCAATTGTACCCTCCCCTCACTGGCTTAAAATCTTCTAATGGCTGGATCCTTCTCATCCTTCATGTGTTATATCACACACTACCCACTCTGAGTGGGCTACATCCCTGCTTCTTTTTCCTGGAGTAGCCTGTTCATTTCTTATAGAACTGAATTACATTCTGTTTTTATCATGTATATTCATTTATTCACTTGTTTACTGCTTGCGCCTTTTACTAGATTGTATACTTCATGAGGGCAGGGCTTGATGTGCTAATCACAGCTGTAGCCCCAGCACTTGCTGGCCACAAGTAGAGCATCCCCCATACATTTGTTGAGGGAATATAAGTGCTACCCTTTGCACCATTCCCTTATACCTAAATTTCAAAGGGGTCATTCAGGAAACGCACTGTTTCCATTTAAATCATTCCAAGTACACAGGAAAAGATTTTTAGCTAAATTGAAGAAGGAAGTACCATTAAGAAGATGATGCATTAGACAACAACCGAGGGCATGGCTTCCTTTCTGACTTTGTAACTGACTTAATGTGGGGCAATTTAATGGAACCGTGCTTCTAAGAATAATTTGGGCATAAAAAGCCCGGCCCACTCTGAATTATACCATTAGGACAAATAATATATTTCACAGAAGAAAAAGGTTATAGCAAGCCTCTGTATTTTGTTCTTGTTCTTTTTTTATAAAAAATATGTTCTTATCAGATAAGATGCCATTAGAAAATGCTATGGCTACAGCCCAGCATATCATTGGGATATTTTAGTTTCTTATTCTCTTGGAAAATGTCAGGAAAAGGTCTGAACGTATTTTCAAATTCCTGACAGTAATAAAATCCAGATATCATGAAGCCCATGGTTTGTCAGGGAATAACAAAGTTGCTAAATAATAAAATACCAAGTGGCATTCTTGGCTTCAGTTCAGAAGAATATAATTTCAGAGAAGCTAGCACAATGCTGGGCTGCTAACTCCAGCTGCCTTTCTTTTCGGCAGAATTCCTTAAATTTCTCTTGTATTTAGTCCTCAGCACACGCTATAGTTAGATGGCAGCATGTGCCATGAGAATCCACTGAGAAGGACAGGCATCTGGGGCTGCATCTTGCACTCAGGGAATATAGATCAGGTTTCCTTACACCATTTCTGCAAATTAATTTGTGTATCATCTTTGCAATCTTCGCCATTCCCACATACCAATACAAGATAGCTACATGATTTTTTAAAAAATCATACTTAGGTACCACCTGTGTTATTATTTGCTTAATATATTTTATTTAAATTAATTCACTATCTAAATGTTAATATAGGTCTTTAGAAAGAAAAACCTATGTCACCAACCATGATTGGAAGGTAATAGAAAGTACAATCTTTATTACCTCGTATATTTTTCATTCATTAGTTTGTTTTTTGTGTCCTTTACCAGAATGAATGACCCCTGAGGCCAAGGCCTGATTTCTGTTATTTATGTCCACAGCCCCAGCACTAGCTGGACGTAAGGAGAGCATCCCAAGTACGCTTGTTAAGAGAATGTAAATGTCTGCCTTCTACATCATTCCCTTATACATAAACTTCAAAGGAGACACCCAGGAAAGATAATCGATTCTCATTTAAATCATTCCAAGACCCAGTACACAGAAAACATTTTTAGTTAAATGAGATCTAAATCACGCTATTAGATTCTAATGGAAGGCTCTTGTCTGCCAAAGGCTCTGAGTATGAGGCTGGTAGGGGTATTAAAGGTTTTAGCTCAGTTCAGTCGCTCAGTCTGACTCTTGAGACCCCACGAACTGTAGCATGCCAGGTCACCCTGTCCATCACCAACTTCTGGAGTTTACCCAAACTCCTGTCCACTGAGTCAGTAATGCTATCCAACCATCTCATGCTCTGTCATCCCCTTCTCCTCCCGCCCTCAATCTTTCCTAGCATCAGGGTCTTTTCAAATGAGTCAGCTCTTTGCATCAGGTGGCCAAAGTATTGGAGCTTCAACATCAGGCCTTCCAATGAACACTCAGGACTGATCTCCTTTAGGATGGACTGGTTGGATCTCCTTGCAGTCCAAGGGACTCCCAAGGGTCTTCTCCAACACCACAGTTCAAAAGCATCAGTTCTTCGACAGTCAGCTTTCTTTACAGCCCAACTCTCAACATCCATACATGACTACTGGAAAAAACATAGCCTTGACTAGATGGACCTTTATTGGCAAAGTAATGTCTCTGCTTTTGAATATGCTATCTAGGTTGGTCATAACTTTCCTTCCAAGGAGTAAGCGTCTTTTAATTTCATGGCTGCAGTCACCATCTGCAGTGATTTTGGAGCCGCCCCCCCAAATAAAGACTGTCACTGTTTTTACTGTTTCCCCATCTATTTGCCATGAAGTGATGAGACTGGATGCCATGATCTGAGTTTTCTGAATGCTGAGCTTTAAGCCAGCTTTGTCACTCTCCTCTTTCATTTTCATCAAGAGGCTCTTTAGTTCTTCTTCGCTTTCTGCCATGAGGGTGGTGTCATCTGCATATCTGAGGTTATTGTTATTTCTCCTGGCAATCTTGATTTCACCTTGTGCTTCTTCCAGCCCAGCGTTTCTCATGATGTACTGTGCACAGAAGTTAAATAAGCAAGGTGACAATATACAGCCTTGACCTACTCCTTTCCTGTTTTGGAACCAGTTTACTGTTCCATGTCCAGTTCTAACTGTTGCTTCCTAACCTGCATATAGGTTTCTCAAGAGGCAGGTCAGGTGGTCTGGTATTCCCATGTGTTTCAGAATTTTCCACAGTTTATTGTGATCCACACAGTCAAAGGCTTTGGCATAGACAATAAAGCAGAAATAGATGTTT
This sequence comes from Ovis canadensis, assembly GCF_042477335.2. Taxonomy (NCBI): domain Eukaryota; kingdom Metazoa; phylum Chordata; class Mammalia; order Artiodactyla; family Bovidae; genus Ovis; species Ovis canadensis. The sequence continues at coordinate 53,404,988 of NC_091263.1, read as the reverse complement.
TTCTGATGGTCTCTTGCTTTTTAGATGACCCAACAGATGTTGGCAATTTGATCTCTGGTTCCTCTGCCTTTTCTAAAACCAGCTTGAACATCAGGAAGTTCATGGTTCACGTATTGCTGAAGCCTGGCTTAGAGAATTTTGAGCATTACTTTGCTAGCTTATGAGATGAGTGCAATTGTGCAGTAGTTCGAGCATTCTTTGGCATTGCCTTTCTCTGAGATTGAAATGAAAACTGACCTTTTCCAGTCCTGTGGCCATTGCTGAGTTTTCCAGATTTACTGACATATTGAGTGAAGCACTTTCACAGCATCATCTTTTAGGATCTGAAATAGCTCAACTGGAATTCCATCACCTCCACTCGCTTTGTTTGTAGTGATGCTTCCTAAGGCCCACTTGACTTCACATTCCAGGATATCTGGCTCTAGGTGAGTGATCACACCATTGTGATTGTCTGGGTTGTGAAGATCTTTTTTGTATAGTTCTTCCGTGTATTCTTGCCACCTCTTCTTAATATCTTCTACTTCTGTCAGGTCCATACCATTTCTGTCCTTTATCGAGCCCATCTTTGCATGAAATGTTCCCTTGGTATCTCTAATTTTCTTGAAGAGATCTCTAGTCTTCCCCATTCTGTTGTTTTCCTCTATTTCTTTGCACTGATCGCTGAGGAAGGCTTTCTTATCTCTCCTTGCTATTCTCTGGAACTCTGCATTCAAATGGGTATATCTTTCCTTTTCTCCTTTGCTGTTGGCTTCTCTTCTTTACACAGCTATGTGTAAGGCCTCCTCAGATTAAAGATTTACCAGAACCAATATAAGCATTCTCCTTGACTTGATCATAAAAACTGAAAAATACATGGAGGGGTAAGTTCTTTATCATATGACTTCATGTTACTCAATTCTAGGTCTTCCTAACACCTAACATGATCTCTGTTATCAGCAGAGTAAGACTGCCACCCTTCAAGAAGCACTGCCTTTGAAGATCTAAACAGACATTTCTATGTCTAAATAGACATTTTAGTAAAACATACAGATGGCTAGAAAGCACATGAACAGATGCTTAACACCACTAATTAATAGAGAACAGCAAATCAAAACTAAAGTATGGTATCACCTCATACCGGTCAGAATGGCCACCATAAAAAAATCTACAAATAACAAATGCTAGAGAGGGTGTGGAGAAAAGGGAACCTTCCTTCACTATTGGTGGGAGCCACTATAGAGAACAGTAGAGAAGTTCCTTAAAAAACTAAAAACAGAACTATCATAAAATTCAGCAATCCTGCTCTGGGGGATATAGCTGGAGAAAACATTAACTTGAAAAGATATATGCACCCCAGTGTTCACAACAGCACTATTTACAAAAGCCAAGACATGGAAGCAACCTGTCCATTAACAACTGAATGGACAAAGAAGTGGTATATAACTCAGCCATAAAAAAGAATGAAATAATGCTGTTTGCAGCAACATGATGGACCTAGAGATATTCATACTCGGTGAAGTAAAATCAGAGACAGGAAAATAGATCCCATATGATATCACTACATGTGGAATCTAAAATATGACATAGATGAGCTTATCCACAAAACAGAAACAGACTCACAGACTGAGAAAACAAACTTGCAATTACCAAAAGGGAAGGCTGGGGAGGGAAAAATCAGGAGTTTTGTTTTAGTAGAGACAAATTATTATATATAAAATAGATGACCAACAAGGACCTACTATATAGCATGGGAAGCTATACTCAGTACTTTGAAATGAGCTAGAATTGAAGGGAATATTAAAAAGAATATGTAACCTAGTTACTTTGTTGTATGCCAGAAACTAACACAACACTGTAAATCCACTATATTTCAATAAAAAGTAAAAAAGAAGAAAAACACTGCCTTATTGTAAGAAAATCCCTCTGCTCTATTTCACAGGAGGTGGGCAAATATATCTGAGTTCTTGAAACCACAGTCTTTGCCTCTCCATTTCCACGCCTTCCTGAGAAGCTCATTGAAAAGTGGGATTTCAGTGACTCCTGCCTCAGCCCCCTCATCAGTTTCCTACCAAAGCAGAAACGGTATGTTGCAAATGAAGGCAATGTTTTTTAAAGTAAGTATATCTCTTGAAAAAATCTGATTGTATATTTTGGCTTCCTACTTCAAAAACCCAGGAGAGGAGGACAACAGAATTGAGAAGATATATGGTCTGCTTCAGAATAACCCACATGTAGCCAAGAGACTGATACAGTGAAAGATGAGAAGGGGTACACATACACACTCACACACATGTTTTCCAACCACACAGTGTATCTCACTCATGAATACAGCATTCTTATAATAGGCACCTAATTAAAAATGACCACCTGGGGGCAGAGCTCTGGTTATAACAGAAGATGCAACCTTGATGAAGGAGGTGAGAGAGCTTGAACCCTCCACTGCTAGGGTTGAACAATACAGAGCAGCATTTTCAGTGGATGCTGCTACTGCTGCTAAGTCGCTTCAGTCGTGTCTGACTCTGTGTGACCCCATAGACAGCAGCCCACCAGGTTCCCCCATCCCTGGGATTCTCCAGGCAAGAACATCGGAGTGGGTTGCCATTTCCTTCTCCAATGCATGAAAGTGAAAAGTCAAAGTGAAGTCGCTCAGTCGTGTCCGACCCTCAGCGACCCCATGGACTGCAGCCTTCCAGGCTCCTCCATCCATGGGATTTTCCAGGCAAGAGTAGTGGAATGGGGTGCCATTGCCTTTTCCCAATGGATGCTAATAGGGGTTAATTGAGTATCATTTGGGAAACTCATGGATCAACAAAAAACAAGGTTTATTTTTCTTTGGTAAATCTTCAAAGCCTTTAAAGTGCCAATATGCACTGAATAATTCAGAAAGAAATGTAATGCCTTGCATTTCCCAAAGTCAACTTGAACATGATACCACTGTCCCGTCTTTGTTTTTTTGGATTATTCTATACGTTAGAGTTTTAAAAAATATATTCTTGGATAAACTGGGTTATGCACTATACTCCTGAATTTCTGACTGTACTTGGAAAAAAGAAAAAGCCAAATTCCTTATAGGCTAGGACGTGATAAGATATTAGAGTTCCAGCAAATGGGTAAAATACTTGGTAGCAGCAACAATAGAATTTATAAGTACTAAATGAAACAGGCTTCAATGGAATCCTGGTTTTAGAATGTGTCAATAAAGAATGGGCATCAGTTGGTTGTAGCATAGTCAGAGAAAAGAATCAGAAGATGAATAGGGCAGGAAAAGGGCTAAATTTGTCAGATGATGAAGTGGAGTTATTAGGGCAGATGAAAGATGACCCTCCACAGGGTACTTTTTGGGGTAATCAAAATCAAGTAGCAGAGATGAGAGTTAGAGATTAGTAATGGGAAAAACTGTGAGCAGAAGCAAGGAGGAAAGGAGAAGAAATACAAGCTTCAGAGAAAAGAAATGATGAAGAGGATTCTGAGTGAGTCCAAACGAGAGGGAAGAAGAAAATGCGCCTGTGTGAATGTGCACAGGCTCCTTCATCCTGCCGGGTGAAACTGGAGGCAGAGCAGCAGTTAGCAGTGAGCCATGATGAAGAAAAAGGGAGAGAGACGTGGGCAACAACTGTGGCTTTAGAAGGCAGCTGAGCAGAGCTTATAAGGAGAACTGACAAAGGAAGGAGAAAGGAAGAGACGGGAAGAAACATAAACTATGGTAGACCTCTTTGAGATACTCTAGAAATGGCAAACACAAGCCACTCGTACCTCTTTTTTCATATTGATCATGCTTTATTTTCCTCTGACTATAGATCTGGCTTCAGAACCCTCTCAAAATAGCACTCTAGTTAGCCACTACTGACTGATTTGACCTGATGCTAGTTATGGAAGCTGCGTTCTTATGGTATTAAAAAACAAAAAATACAAACAAGCCCTCTATGGGGTTCTGCTAATACCTACTCACTGACTGAAGAGTAATAAAGAAAAAACTTAACTTCTAGCTAGAAGAGCAAAATGCTTCAGTGTGAGATGTTTATTAATATGGACATAATAATCCACATATATGGAAGTCAGTAAATATATATGTGAAACATCAGCATTTCAAATAGGTAGACCAAAGCATTCAATATTTGTAATCTGAAACTCTGTTTTAAGCATTCATATGCACATGAAAATCAGCTCATCCTTCACCTTGGCAACTGAAACCTTTAAACCCCATAAACTGATATGAATTACATTTTGAGTTAAGTAGCTGGTATCAAACAACAGCATGTTCAAATAATCAGAGTCTTCTCCTTCCTTCCCTACATATGACACTATATCGGGCTCAACTTCGTAAAAGGTTAGCATGAACACCAAAGAAGTTTTTCTTCCCACCACATGACACATGTTTCAAAAACACATATAAATTATACAACACCCTAGCAGCACTGATTATGATCAGGCTATGGTGACAGCTGGGGGAAAATTGGGATTTTTATCAATGGTGATAAAAAAGAAACCGCATTCATTTTCAGTCTGAAACTAAATTTTTAAAAAGGGAGGAAGGATGGAGTGTGACAAGTTGCTTTGGTTCCAATTTCCTCCTCCACCCGATAGTTAATTTCACCCAGATCTGAGCATCTGAGGCCTTTGCGTATTCATACAAAGAACCACTTGAAGGCACACAATGCCCTCCGATTTTCCCTAGTCAGGGAAACATTCAGTGCTTTCTTTGAACTCTTTTGTTTGAACATCTCAGTATGTTATTCATGTTCTGCCAAACAGCTCATAATGCTTTGAGGGAGGAGAGCTGCTGTTAGGGGTTATCCTTTTTATGACTTTATTCTGAATTAACAATAATAAAAAAGATGTTCATTATCCTAGGCTAGTTTAACTGAGATAGAAAAGGAAAGAGGCAGTGGGGAGAGAGGGAAGAGAACAGTGATCTCTCAAGAATTTTTTGCAGCCTGAGTGTCTATTGACCCAAATACATTCATCATCATAGCTCCCGGGAACCAATGCAATAGAATCCTAAGTGGCCTCCTACAGTGACTCCAGCCCTTTTCACTGCAGCCAGGGTAATCCTCTCAAAACACATGTCTAATCATACATGTCTATCCATCCTCTCTGTGGTCTAGTAAGGTTCTTTATGGTGTGGCCTCTTCCTGCCTCGTGGCAGATTATGTCATACCTTGTTCTCTGGACTCCACCCCCACTGGCCTTCTTTGAATGCTGCCATGCCACAGGGCCTCTGCTGACCACAGGGCCTTTGCACAAGCTGACTCTGCATGGAATGCTCTTTCTACTCCCAACTCCTTTGCTCAGCTTTTATAATACTAGCCTAAATGTCTTATAACTTCTCAAGAAGGTCTGCTCTGAATCTGTCTCTATACACTGGTTCAGGTTCCCCTGATGTCTCCTCACAAAGCACTCCTTCTTTCTCAGTATTTGTATCTATTTGTAGCTATAAATTTGTGAGACTCTTTTTCCGCTCCCCCATTCAACTGAAAGCTCTGCTGGGCTATAACAAAGACTACTTTCCTCTCCACTGTGCAACCGTGCACTGCACACACACACAGGGAGTCCTTAATAAATATGTGTTTACCTAACAAATTAATGGAATGTGCCTCATGTAATGTACTGCTTAGCTGATATATTCATAACTGTGGCACACAGAGAAAGATTTTGGAAAAAATGCTTATACTGTAAACCAAATATTATTTAGTAAATATCATTTAAAAAATTCTATCAAGCTCCCCTGCATATCCTGTTGAAACCAGCAGGTGATGACTAAACTCTGTCAGGTAAATGCATAAACTCTTCAGAAAGGAGACTGTATCTCATATTTCCTTCTGTTCTCTGCTCTGAAGGAATGGAACCCTTATTAAGGCTGCTAAGCGAAAATGCAGTCAAGTCATTCTGTCTGGAGAATAAACAAGGTGGATGTCACTGTACTCTTCTGGGGGAACCAAGCTTCAACTTGGGAGTTGGCCAAAATGATGCCAATGAGAAGAACCACCTGGAAGGTGAACCACGGAGAAACACAACTTACGTTGGTTTTGAAGCCTCGGCCTGGTCGGTCTGCAGTTTCTCTCCTCCTTCCACCTCCATCGTGCAATACACAATGCGATTTGGAGCCAAGGATTTGAGGCCTTGGACTTCCATGATCACCACCTGCAAACAGAGAGCACAGCAGAATTTACTGTCAAAGTCTATGGACAGCATCAGCCAGAGGAAAATAGATACATTAAGACCATATACACAAAACCCCAACAGGTATCTGAGAACTTCAATCAGGTGTCTACCAGCCATGTTGGGACATATCCAGCACAAAGATGCAATTCTTCATAGTGTAGCTTATTGCCTCCCAGACGGAAAGACAAGGTTCACTAACTTAGATGCACACAGGAACCGGATTAAGTGGAATGGGCTACATTTTTCTGTGTTAAAAACACATAAGATCTTGATTTTTCATTTCCACAGGAAATAGACTCTCCTTTCTTAAAAAAATATAGAGTCTAGCTTTTAACTCAGAACCTGCTGGAGACATAGACCAAGACATTCACTTTCCTCTTTACAAAAAGTAAGTGATAACACAAGTGCTAAGATAAAGGGCAAGTACCATTTGGCATGAGAGTCAGAGATGCAAAAGGGAGTGACGGGGACTGTGGCAAACTGGAGAGCTCCATTCAAAGGTGGCAACTGCTACTTTGCCACAGCCCCTGTTCCCTTGCTTTACTTCGGTCTAGAGGTAAATGGATCACCAAATACTCCAGCTTCTGCTACCAGAAAATGAAAACCTGAATCAGAGTCAAAGTTAGAAATCTGAACTTGAAATTTCGACAACAATTTTAAGACAGAGAAATAAAATAAATAAATTCTGTGCAGGCTAACATTGTAGAGTGGAAAAAAAAAAAAGCCTACAATTGTATACTCTCTGTCTAGACTGAGAAAAAGGCTGGGTTTGGATTGACCAAGTTATATTATTTACAGCTCCTGGCATTTCCCACCACTACCCTCCAACTCCATTCAATCACCTGCTATTTTCATATTTAGTGGTACACACTGCCACTCATCAGAGGGAAGGGAGCAGAGAAGAGAGGAAAAGACACGGATTTAAAAATCAGGAACAAATGATGTCAGAGATCGATAAAGACCAAGGGATATTAACAAATCACTGACCTGTACTCCAAAAGAGCTAATGGCATTACACACGGAGAAGGATTATGGATGTGCAAAAAATGCACACTTCTTTAACAGGCTCAGTTCAAAGAAGCCTACGACAATAGGGCCTGCACTGCCTCAGGATTCACAAGTCAATTTTCTGCATAATAGCCCAGGGATTCTCAAATTCAGTGTGAATCAGAATTGCCTGGAAGGATAAGCCAGACACTGCTGGGCTTCACCCACTTAGCTGCTGACAAGCAGGTCTGGGGTAGAGCCCAAGACCTCTCATTTGTAACTAGTTTCCTGGTGATGCAGATACTCATGCTGCAGATCCAGAAGCCAGTATACCACTCATCAGATACTGGGCAAATCTTGACCATCAAGTCACTCTACTTTTAAATCTCTTGAGCTTCAGTTTCCTCATCTGTAGAGTGGGGATAATGGTACAGGTTCTCTCTCTCTCTATGGCTACTGTGTGAGGATCTAATGAGATGATGCATGTAACTGAACATCTTTTCACTAGGTGGAAAGAACCATCAAATGAAAAAAATAAGAGGCTCTAGGGAAAGAACACAATTTTTGGAGTTTTAAAGATCTGAGTTCAAATCCTGAACCTGCATCTTCACCAGCTGTGTAATGATCTACAAGGTTCTTAACTACTCCAAGGCTTTGTTTCCATATCTGCAAATGCCTTGAAGGGTTGTTGTGAGGATTCACTGAGTGAATGATGGTGAAGGATTCTAGATACCTACTGGTTTTCATCAGAACACTTCTCCCCAACCACCACCTGCCCAAGGACACTCCCCTTGTGTTCCTGGACATTAGTTCTCCTGCTTCAGGGGACTGTTCTCTTCTGTCCCTTCCAGCCATGCAATTCTATAACTACACAAAATTTATCTAGTACGAGCCTGCGATTTCAAACCTAGTCTGCCCTGATGAGATGACAGTCCTCTCTCTCTCTGCCTCTTTTTAGCTCCCCTTCCTGTGTCCACCAAAACACATTCACAAACAGATACACAAGGCCTTCTCTTGCTGACTTCGAATGATGAGCAACCTAGCGTTCTAATTACAAAGTATTTGGGAAACCTAGGGCATTTCATTTTGTACTTGCACTTACAAGCTACAACCTGTTTGAATCATGTACACATGGGGGTACGGCTGGGGACTCATCCACATGGGTATTTTTGACAATCAGCTGTTTAATATTGAGCACTGATAAAGAATCAGAAAATTACAGACTTAAAAGCTTCATGAAGATCAATAAACCACTTTCCCCTCACCTTTCAGTAGAAAGACAAGAGGCAGTAGGGAATAAATCGCCACCTTTAATTGGCAATCATCAAATTCAAAGACACCTAAGAAAAAGCATTCAGTATCTCAGGTGGCAGTATTTAAAAAAAGAAGGGAGTCTGTGTGAAATTACACTGGTGATTTTTTCATGCACCAAGTGCTCTATATTTAACTGAAGACTGCCTCTTCCACTTGCAAGATACATGCTGAAAATACTGCAATGTGACTATCCCAGTCTGAACTGAGCACAGTAAAACAAATTACCGGCAGTTCATTCACAGCAAGCCTCAATGATGTTCTAGAATGTTAATTTAATCTTTACAAATTTTAATTAAATCTACAGAAATTTGATCTAGTCTCTTAGTTTCCTATCTTGGATCATCATAAAATCCTTACAGCGTTTGAGCTTTCATATTTTATGAATGGGTCTCCAACTTTGGAGTATGTAAGGAGTACCTGGATAGCTCCTTAAAACACACGTTCCAGGGCTATGCTCTGTGTGGAGATTTTATTCCTGACAATTTTATTGAGTTTTATTATGTTTTACATATTATATAATTCACCATTTCAAGTGTACAATATGGTAATTTCAATAAATGTATTAGGTTGTACAACTATCATAACAAATCACTGCTTGGAACATTTTTCTCTCTCCCAGTAAGTTTCCTTATGATCATTTCTACCTCCTGTCCTCGGCAACACTAACCTACTTTCAGTTTCTGGATATGTGCCTTTTCTGGACATTTCATATCAATGGCATCAAATAATATGTGGACTCTTGCATCTGGCTTCTTTCATTAAGCAAAATGTTTTGGAGGTTTGTCTGTATTTTTAAAAATGTATCAGTAACTTATTATTTTTTAATTGGTGAAGAGCATTCATTTTTGTCTATTTATTCACCTGTTGATAGACATTTAGATTGTTTCCATTTTTTACTATACTGAATAATGCTGCTATAAACATTTGTAAGCAAGTCTTTGTGGAGACCATGTATTTTCATCTCTCTAGGGCAGATACCTAAGAGTGGAAATGTTGGATCACCTGGTAATTTTATGCTTGCCATTTTGAGAAACCACAAAGCTATTTTCAAAAGTGGCCACACCATTTATAGTCTCCTCCTCTAGAGATTTGGGTCAATAATTCTGGGGGTGCTGGAATGTGCACACTGAACCAGTTTTTAATAATTCTGATGCAATTAGATCAGATCCACTCCTTACATTCCATGTATAATAAACAAACATGTGAGCCAAAGTGACAGAGAACTACTGACATGTTGAGACTTCTGCCATAATTCTGGCCCAAGGGGGTTCTTTCCTGGGGTGATGAGACAAACTAAACAAGGCTCCACTGCAACAAGGGCCTTTCTATGGAGAAGCCAATGGGAGAGGGAATTGAAGAGAAAACTGTCAACCTACCATGAAATGAAGCTAGATTGTTTGTTTTTTTTTGAACATAGGTTACCAAAATGTTAAACTTTCTAAATTGTACAAGATATTTACAAAATCTTTCAGAACTGCTTTAAGACGGGCAAAGTAATTCAACATTAAATTTAGTAAGTGGTTCTTAAGATTGCATTTCCTAAGGAAAAGGATGGTTTCCTGGAGATGGGAAATTACTTGCTGATTAGCTGACCCATGCCTAGCAAGCTGTTATTTTAATAACTGCTCCTGGGGAGCAAAAAGGAGAATAAGCTGATTGTGATGCATCTAATCACCCCAGTCTGGCCTGCTCTGCCAGGAAGCTCTCAAGGATTTAGGGCTTTTTACCTCCAAGGAGAAAGACAGCACGACGTCTGATTTGGACAGCTGGTTCTCACTCTCCTCACCCATGTCAATGATGGAAGCATTGTGGCTGCGTTTGAGTTTCTGAAGCTTGAACTCGCCGCCTTTGGACACTGGCATGCTCTCCAAATTAGCCATGAGCAGGTTGACGGATGACTTCAGCTCCTCAATGTACATGTTTTCCATTTCTTTGGATACGAACTTGGGAAATTTGCGTTCCTTGTAAAGAAAAATAAAGGAATGAGCCATGGAGTAAATAAAGACTTGATTTACATAAAAGATTTTCATCTTTCAGCCCTGAGTTCTGATGACATCTACCACTAGTGAAATTTTCCCAGATACTGTGGCACATGCTAGAAAAATGTTCAGTCGAGTTGAGTAGACAGCTGCCTGCCTTCTAGTTATTTATCATCTCTAACAGGTAAGAAACACATAATATACAGTAAGAGAGAAATGTTTTATTATAGTTCTATCTTCTCCCCCCTCTAGTTATCTCCAGAATATTTGATTTATGGAATGAAAAATGGGGTGATGTTTTTTCAAATCTGGTTTCATATTAAACAGTTTTTCTTTTTTAGGAAAATGCAAGTCAGTTGTTTTTAAGTTGAGGAGACAGAAAGACACCTTATTTCTGGATATCTATAGAGATTTTCTCACATGAATAATTCAAAAGGAGCTCATTTGAGATGTTTCAAATGTAGCCTGTGGCTATTTCTAAGAGGAATAGTTAACTGTTTTCAAGAAAAACTGAAAGAAAAATTAATGAAGTGATGAAAAACATGATTAAAATTCCTTAGAAAAGAAGACAAGACAACTCAGTATCAGAACTGAACTCTCTATTTTTTCTTTTTTTTTTTTTTGATCATCCCATGCAGAATGTGGGATCATTTAACCCACACTGTCTACAGAAGTGTGGAGTCTAAACCACTGGACCACTGGGAAATACCCCTATTTTTCCCTTTCTTAAGAGTTCGGTTGTAATGGCAACTTGCTTTAGCCAGGCTATGTGTTTCTTCACAGCTCTAAGTTGTGTAGATATCTTGAATGAGTACACTCTGGATTCTTTTCTCAAAGAATCAGCCCTCTGCAGTCCAGCTCCATAACTGAGCAGGTGAGGGGCAAGTCAAACCAGTTTGATGTCTTTTTTTTTGCAAGTGACAGAAAAATCCAATTTGAACTGACTTAAACAATAAAAGGAATGTATTGGTTTGAAAATGTCCTTTTAGGGTAGCACCAGCTTCCGACAAGGCTGGAATGAGGAGTCAGATAATATCATTATAACTAAGTTTTTCCTTCAAAACTGGGTTTGAGTTTCTCTGAGTTGGCTTCATGCTCAGTCTGGCTCCTCTTTATGTCATAAAAAGGTTGCTAAAGCCCTGTACTTCACAATACCACAGTACCCTATCTAAAGAAAGAGTGAACATCTCTCGTGATGCTCACAGATGGTGGATTATCTTTATCTCAGAATTCTCAGAACTCTGACTGATGTGCATACCCTGAACCAGTTTCCATGGCCAGTGGTGGGTCATGTTGAATTGCTTAGACCTGAGTTGTGTTTCCCATCTTTGTGGCTCAGGGTAGAACTCCACCTGGATCACAGGGAACACGGATTGGAAACATCAAGGTAGACGCTATGACGGAAGTAGATGAGAAGTGAAGTCTTCCTGAAAGATTCAGAGGTGGCTTTCCAGAGAAGGTGACCCTTGGGCTGAGTGTGATGGATGAGGATGAGTTTGACATTGGGTTGACGTGGCTAAGACAGGGCCACTTGTATTTGCTGATTTTCCATGAAAAATATAACAGGCAACCATAAATCCAAGAAGGTCTATATAAGCTGAACACGGTTGCAAATATTTCCCCATCTCTTTTTCAACATGGTGCTTCTTACAAGTGAAGAGAAGGATGAGGTAAGTTAATTTATGTTAAGGCTGCCAAGTAGCAAAGGTTACATAATAATAGCCTGAAGGCTGTTACAGTCATATATCTCCTTTCTCCTTATATTTGGGCCAGAACCTCATATCTGTATGGGATATTGGAGGAGCTGGGTAAGTGGTATCTTTAATTTGTACTAGAAGCAGCTGGCCCTGCAGTTGCCATGGAGATGGAGAGAAAAGCCATCCTGACTAGGAAGTGGGTTCTTTCCTGCCAATCAGCTTTACTATCAACTGTGATCCCTCATCACACACATCTTTGGGACTCACTGAAGGCTTTTTCATTTGAAAGGCCTTGAAACTCTGCCACAGTCTTGAAACTCTGGAAGAAAATTCAGTGGTTAAGACACCACCACTCTGGCCCAGAGGTGGCTTCCACCAAACTTTCTACAGCAGAATATTGGAAAAATCCAGAGTGATCACTCCTCCCTGAACTTGGACAGTTCCTAACAACAGCATAAAAACAGGCTCATAAAACTGAGGTCTGCAAGGGAAAACAAGGCCGTTTCTCTGTTCTGAGTACTTAAGCCTTGAGACGCAATAGCATTCTGTCAATCTCGGCTGAGGTTCTAAAGTGGTGTCTTCAGCAGCACACCCATTATAAACACATTTCTAAGCTGAAGTTGTGCCAAAATAAGGAAAATGCAGTCGTCCATCTCAATTGCTACATTCCCAAGCATAAAAGTAAATCAGCCTTGACAAAAGGATTGCTTATTCATATTGCTTTATGAAAGACACAGCACGCGGGTGGAGAAAGTCTCCCACAGAAATTCTCTGCTGGTCATTCATTTTGGTTTTGGGATGATAACATTCCACAGTGGGGATGGCCTCCCAAGGACAATTCCTTCCAGAGTTACTGATGCTCGGCCACACTGAGGGATTTGGGGAACATCTTGAAAAACAGCATTTGAAAGTGCTAACAGCTCTCTCAGTCATTTGCTTTGCTTTTATGTCTCTTCATTTTCACTCATACTGAATGACATTGTAGGTGGTCAGAAGGAAGGCTGTTGGTACAAGGACACTCTCCAGATGAGGAGCTTGCCTACAGACATGCCAAGTCAGCACAATTTCTCAGACCCTTCCTGGGCTCCTAGCACCCGTTAGACAGTACGGCTATCACTAGGAATGAAAGACTCAGCTGAGACGTAGGTGTCCAAGGTTGGGGGGATCGCCAGAAAGTGCCCAGGCACCATGAGACACATGTGGTGTGAGAAGCATGGGCAGGTACAAAGGGGCACTGAGGAGCCTTATCCAGTCCACACCAGTGAAACAGTGTGTTATGTGTTCACTAGTTATGTGACTTTGAACAGATTTCTTCACCTGTCTGAATAATGGTGTTTATATCTGAAATGTGAATGACAAACCTTAAAAAGTTATTGTGAAGAGTAAGAGATAATAAACATTAATACTTTTTGACCACTGAGCATTCATAGACATACATATCTATGAATACACATATACTCAGCCCATATATATGTATATTTATGCACACACATATATGTATATGCATATATACATATATTCCTACACAGATATCCATATCAAATTATATCAGGCACCATGCTACCTCTAGCACTCTAATAACAACAATAGCAATTGTAATAGTGGTGAACACAGAAAAGATCATGCTGCTAGGTGGCATTTACAGGTTACTGGGTATTAAGTTATATGCTCTACCTGCTTTAATCTTTCCACAACCCAGTGAGGCTGGTGCTGCTATTTATTCCCATTTTCTGGACAAAAATGAGATACAGAAGTTTTATCCATAATCAGCAGAACTGAGTTTGAAACCCAGGGCCCACACAACAGGGCTGGATTATCTGGCCCCAAGTGGCACCAGGGCCGAGGTGAAACCTTCAGGGCCTCTCAGCAGTGAGCACCCTCCACACACCTCGCTGTACAGCTCACAGTGCTCAGCTGAGCATGGGCCAGAGCCAAGTCCTCCACAGCAGTGGCCACCCCACCATCACCAGCCAGTGTGGCCTGTATGATGCTGGGAGATGGGTGAAAGTGTAGGGAGTGATGGGGGAAGGGTGAGTGTGTTAAATGAGAGAAAGGAGGTCTTGGTAGTAATGGTCAAAATCAGCATCACAGATACTAGAAGCATTTGGGGCACAGCTAGTACAGCTTCCTGGATTGGTTCTTTTACTCAAAGTGGTGCTTAAGTGGCTTCATTGAACTTCCTAGCTTTTATGAATTACATAGACTTACTTTCCCTTGAATGAACCTCCCTGGTATTTAGATTTTTCTTTGAAGTCAGATTCCCCTGGGTTCTTAGGGTTAGGGTTAGGGTCAGAGTCAGGGAGATGCTCCCTACACACATTTTTCAGGAAAAAAATTGAACTAAATTACTATATGCTTGGACACTGTGCTACTTTTTTACCTAGGATAGATGCCAGGTCCAAGAACATTCATTAAGGTGGAGGTGGTATCATTCTCTGGAAGGAGAGGATCCACTCTGATTTGAGTTTTGGCAATGCATGGAGCAGAACTTTTCCATCACAGAAATATCTGGATGCTCTTTATCACATAGGCACATCATCATGTTTGCAATGGGACCACGGAATGAGATAGTCATTTTGCTCTGCAGAGAACAGGGTTTAAATGGCAACTCAACATTTAAATGATAGCTTGAAAAACCAATGGTATTTCACTCCCAGACCTCTGCCTCTAATACTGCAGAAGCTGTATTTGTCTTATATAATTAGCTCAAAAATTTTGGAATTTTACCCCAAAATGTGGCCAAAAGAACTGGCAAATATCACAGCAGCACTAATGCCACAAGCTGCCGGTGTAAGCTCCAATGTCAACTTCTAATCACATAATTTAAATAACTTAGACTTAATTCCTGGGTGAAATCTGGGGAAACTTTAATGTCAACATGAGAGGATTTGGGAAAATGTTTGAGCAGGGATTAAGAAGTCTTTCCTACCAGATTTTTAGAAATGCATTCAGGCCCCTTCATGGAGCTTTTAAGGCAGCGTGTCTGATGTTCACAGTGAGGGCTCACACAGCCGTCTGTCTGATGATTTGTTGGATGCTGGTGTAACTGAATTGACAGATTACACAGTAGGGCTGCGGATGGAGGAAAGCCACCTCACACTTGGCTCCTTTCTCTCTGAGGAAGAAAGGACAAACACCTCCCTTTTGTTTAATTGCATGAGAATGAGAATGCTGCTGGCAGAACTACCAAGGTCCCTACCACCTCTTTCCCAGATTCCAAGGTAATCAAAGTAGAAGGGATTCAGAATTCCAGGAGCCCATTCTGCCTGCTATGTGATACTGCTTCATTTGGGCCTCTGGATGACCTGAAGGGAATGCACAGTAAATTGTTGTGGAAGAGAGAAAGCAGGCTCCAGGAGAGGCAACCGTCAGGGATGCAGGGGCTGGGACAGTCTTGTCCTGGTGGAACTTCCTGCCTGTCATCTGACTATTGAAAAGAAAGAACATGAAGCTTGGAATTAAAGCACTCAGCTTCCTCCTTATTAGCTAGGTGCACTCTGGTGCACCACTTACACTTTCTGATGTGCCTGAATTGGGGAGAATTATTGCAACACCCAGAATTGTCTGTCACAGGTCTGAATAAGACTTCATGTGAAATCACACAGCCAGTGTGATTTAATAAAGGACTGATTAGCAGAGAGAGGTCAGGATGCAGAAAGGTAAAGGCCTGGGTGAAAGGCATGTCAAACCCTTGGATTGGGATGATGGGGAAATGAAGCTTTGTGTTTGGGATGGCATTTTGGGATGGTAGTGTGCATGATGGTTAAGAGAGAAGGTTCTGGTCACTGAATGACCTTGGCCAAGGCCTCTAACGTCTATGCCCCAACCTCCTCTATTATCCCCAAAAGGGGATAATAATAGAACCTTTCTCATAAACATAAAGTTGTTGGAGGGTCAGAGAGGTTCTCAGATGTAAAATGATTAGGAGAGAGTTGGGCACATAGTAAACACCACATAAGCAATAGTTATTTTGTGTATATCTTCAAGCAGCTCCCAATTTATAATGACCGCTCTACCCACAGCCCTGCTTTTAAAGTTAGAATCCTCACCCTCAGTGATGCATCACCAGCATCCACGTGTTTCATTAAGACCCTTACTCCCTTTCATGGTGGATTGATCAACTGCTCCAGGGGCTGGCCCTTGAACTAAGCTGGGTCATTCAGAGGCCTGACTCTTGAGATTGTGAATGTGAAAGGGGTAGTGAAAAAAGGGGAAAGAGGAGAGAGGGAGAGACATATGAGAGACAGGTTGATTGGCTGAATCATTTCCTATCTGGCCATACTAAAAACCTGTGGAATAGCTATGTTTCTCATTTTAGAAGCAAAGAAAGATGATTTGCAGACAAAGAAGGAATAATGAATGGGACACACAGACTCAAGAGAAGAGGGGAAACTCTGACCCCTGGGTGGCCCCTGGTTCCACATCCTTCCTAGATCTTGGCTATCACTTGCCCATGGGCTCTGTGAGACATTCCCTAATTCTTAGAATTGATACCCTCTTGTAAAAAGCTTCCCTGTGTTGGAGCTTCTAATTTGCAATCAAGACACTTATCTTATAATTCAGAGAACAGAGTGAATTACGTATGGCAGATGACATCTATTTCTAGGAATTTCTGGTTATGATATTTACAGGAGCTGAAGTTCAGCCATATGGGTTGAATTGCACACCCTCAATAAAATTCACTGTGATGCTAGAAATAGAAAAATCAGGACATGCTGAAAGAAGACAAGCAAGGGTGCTTTGTTTCAATATCTCTTCATGAACTAGCTTTTATCTAAGAACTTGATACTTTATTTAATTTCTAGTAGACAAGATAGTTCTCACTCTTCCTTAGTATTAGCCAGGTTAGTTTAAGCAGAAGGAGAATTTATTTTCCTTGGCATTCCACTAAATGGGACAAAAAGTAGTTCTATAGCTGCAGGTCAAGACGAAGATCTAGGGGGTTTGAACATCCTGAGGATCTCAGTATATTCTGTCTCTGTTTATTTCTGTATATTGGCTTCACTCTTTTCTCTTCTCTTCCCTACATGGAAGAATTGAACATGACTGCAAACATCTTTTTTACCACTACACAACACAGCTCTGTTAGTTCATGGTCCATAGGTCTCAGGGGTTTCACTGGTTAGGTGCACCCATTTCTGGACCAATCACTGGTGGCCAGGATAGGCTGGAAGCTGTGATTGATTTCACTTGCATGAGGAGCTCACTTCCAGGACCAAGTAACTATGGCAAGGAGGCCAAAGGCGTGAATGAATATTGCAAAAGAAGACAGTAAATGTCCAAGACAGAAGAAGACAGTAGTGGGCAGACTCACAGAAATCCTCCTGAATGTTTAAATATACCCTCAATATACTCTGAAATTATTCTCCATTCTCTGTAAATTTTGACCCAGATTCACTTCAGTTGCATATTTCCCTGTTCAAGAAACTCGAATTCTAAGTCATCAGTAATACTCTATTTGGTGTCAGAGTATCCAGTGATGTGGGCCAGGGGAGAGAATTTCTTCATCTACTGATCAGAAATGAGCAACTTGGCTCACTATGTTAACAGCTGTTCATCCATGATATTTTAAAAATTAAAATTAGCTTACGTGAGTTTCTAAAATTATCTTGTTAAGCCTCAAAGTAAACAAGACAACTAAAATAAAGGTGCCATGAGCTCATTTTAGAAGTGTGTATAAAATTTTAAGTGGCATGAATACTTACTAGCTGTGGATATAATAGCTGCCTAAGAGCAGGGCCTGGATGAAATGACCTCTATTTTCTGGATAATCTGCCAAGGAGACACTGACTTTAGAGAAGTACATTTTAAAGCCTTATTGATGTTTACTCTCACATTAAGCAGGATTTTCAAACTGAGAGTCTTTTACACCACCTTTAGCCAAACAACTGGATACTATTTTTAGCCACCAGACTGACTCGAGTATAAACTTTGAAGGTGTCCAAAAACTAGATGCAAAATATTTCAACAAAAGTGCTTGAGCATGACAGGAAATTTTCCTGCTTCTTGGAATCTCTCTTGGGGTTTCTCCTCCAGTAGAATTCCTTTCCGTGTGTGCAAATCCTGATACACTTCTTCCCATAAACAGGAAGGCTGAATGCCAAGCTCTACTCTGTGTCCATCTTCCCCATCCTCAATTCCCACAGCCCCCACCCTCACATGCACACAAGGCCTGTGGCTACCATAGGAACCAGTAGGATGCTGTTATTTAAAATGTTGATATTTTGTTCTTCATGGATATTTTTGCATTGGTTATGATTTTTAAAGTACTGCATTAAAATATTATTTTAATGCCCACATCCTCCCACCTGGAATTTTTAAATTCTGAATCTGAGGTGGATACCTCACCCTGTTCCAGTCCTGATACTTAGTCAGATTTGAGTTAAAGGTCTGGTGCAGTCTCTTAACTATTACAGAACTGTTTAGCTTAGATTTTTCCCATCTCTAAAACAAGAATAACTGAAATGTTGTTACAGGACTGTTTGGAGGACTTAATGAGATGGTACATGTAAAGCATTTAACATGCTTGACACAAAGGCAATATTCAATAAACACCACTAGCGTGACTACTATGAACAACAACACAAACAAATAGCAGATAACACTTAGGCTCATAGTCATCGTGAGGAAGAGATAATCCCAACTCTAAAGCAATCCCACCTTCTGGGAGACTCAGTCATGTCAATGAAGAATCATCATTCAATGAACTGTCATTATAAGGGTTTACATACGGAAAAAAAGAAAGCACAAAAGTGGGAGGACAAGCCCTTAGAGAAGAGGTCTTAAGTTGAGGACTGAAGGCTGAGTAGGACGGCGTGATAAGTAGAAGAGAGGAGAAAGGCCATTCCAGGTTGAAACACTAATGAGTACAAAGGCACTGGGGCTAGAAAGGGCCTGGACGCGTTAGAGGGAGACATTCTGTGCAGCTGGAATGGGGAGTCCTGGTGGAAAAGTAATGGGAGGGTGAGGCCAGTAAGGAAGGACACGGTTTGTGGATTAAGAGCCTTGAATGTCCTTCTAAAGGAGCAAGCTTCTGTTCTGAGGACAGTGGAGTAGTCTATTGAAGGATTCTGAGGCTCTGTTTTGAGATGTCCATATACAAGGTTTAGAATGACAATTATGCGCAGGATGGACAGAAAATGGTGAGGGAGTGGATCCCCATTTGGAGGCTACTGTAAGATCCAGGCCTGGAAGATGAGGACCTGAACTGAAGCACTAGCAGTGGTGCTGGAATGCAGTAAAAGGGATCTGACCCACATCTGGGAGGCAGAATCAATGAGCTGAGTGGCAGACTGAGTGCGGAGTGTTGTGGGAAGGAAGGAGAAATCGACAATAACCAGGAGGTGTCATCCACAGTAATTAGACAGAGGCCACATGAAGAGGAGTAAAAGTAGGTATGTGCACTCAGTCAGAGGAAGAAGGTAAGGAGTGAGATTTTGAACACATCCAACTTAAAATGAAGGGGATTATCAAAGTGGAAATGCTCAACAGACAGGTGGAAACATAAGGTAGGGACTCAGAAGGAAGGTAAGGCTGGATCTGAGTATGGATTGGAGTACAGGAAATACACGCATTGTCTCAAGGACAGTGGCCCCGAGGAGGAAGGCTGAGGACTCCATCAGGATGACTATCCTCATCTTTCTTCCTCTCTGATTCTCAGTTTTGTCTTTCCACAGCCCTTAATAGTCAGTGTGCTCCCTGTGTGGGACTCAGGTCTGGTCCCCCAGCACATGTCCCCGGAGTTTCCTTACCCTGGCTATTTGGTCTGCCATTTGGAGACGGCCGTCCAGCTCTCGTCTGATCTGGGCTGCTTGCTCATCCGGATTGTCCAGCTGCACAAAAGCACAAACATGGAGACTTTGAATTGGGGTGACGACAAAAGCCCAGCAACTCATGACTTTACAATTAACACTCTTACTCTGTGCTCCCATGGACCTATTTCACTAAAACTTGAGTATTGTGTGACAGACAAATCCTTTTAGACAGAGTGTGATGGGGTAGGCAGGCTATTCCTAAGAAAGGCATCTGAATGAACTTGGATAGAAGCACTTATGAACTTCTAAGCAGTAGTGTTTCTAATGAGGGCCTGATGCAGCACTTCTGTTTGGGGTCCAATGAAGAAAGTGTTCACAGGGCAGACATACAGGGAAAGAGATGGTGATATAACCATTAGGGATTTATGGAGCAGACACAGTTTGCATCCAAAGCACCTACATAGCATATATCCTGCTGCTCTCCCACCCCTGGACCATTAGTCAGTTATTGCATCCTTTCTCTCTGAGCCCTGAGACCTTCTCAACCAGTACTCCAGATGGCAGCAGCCTCTCAGGTGGTGTTGATACCGTATATACACTACTATGCATAAAATATTGCTAGATAACGAAGAGAACCGACTGTAAAGCATAGGAAACTCTACTCAATGCTGTGTGGTGACCTGCACGGTGAGGAAATCCAAATCAGAGGGGATATATGCATACGTGCAGCTGATTCACTCTGTTATATAGCAGAGACTGGCACAACACCGTAAAGCAACTATATTCCAGTAAAAATCAATGAAAAATTAAACAGTATAGGAGAAGTAGCTGCATGTCTCCTTCTAACTAATTGAATGCATGCCTTAGAAACTACACTGAGTATGCTTCAAAGGAAGGTCACCAATGAACTGTTTGTGAAATTTGAGGTTAGTTACCCACTCAGCTGACTTTTGGCACATCTATATTAAATTTTTTTTTAATTAAATTTACATGTGGTTCAAAAAAAGAAATCTATCTTTGTCTTTTCTGATGGGGAGACAATCCCCTAACTTCTCTAGTATCAGTTTTTACCATCTATAGAATAAAGGTGTTGGTTATATAATCTCCAGCATCCCTTTCCCATATTTCTACAAATCTGTGAAATATATTCTAAGTATTTCTACAAAGGGCCATACAATGAATACTCTAGGCTTTGAGGGCCATTAGCTCTCTGCTGCCGTGACTCAATTCTTCCAATGAACCATGAAAACAGACACAGACAACATCTAAATAAATGAGCGGTGGTGTGTTCTAATACAATTTTATGAACAACAGGTGGTGGGCCATAGTCACGGACCCCTGCTCTAGGAATTAAAAATTCTCTCTTCATTTCTAAGCAAGCTTAGCATTACCCTTCAAACTGTAATGAGCCTGCTTTGTTCAGTAATTGATACATTATTTTATTCACAGAAGAGTTTAATAAGTACAGAACAGCGACATTCAAAAGGGATGTGCTCTATTCTTCATTTCAGAACATATTAACTCACAACAAAAAGTCAATTAAGAACTTGTGAGTTTTCTAAATCTTTTTCTTTAAAGAGCCATTTTTTTATTCAGAAATTTGAAGATGAAAACCCAACTCCACACTTAAAAAAAAAGAAAGTCATCTATGCTATGAAATGGTACAGAAAATAAGTTATGTCTCAGTTCAGTTCAGTCACTCAGTCATGTCTGACTGTGACCTCATGGACTGTAGCACCTCAGGCTTCCCTGTCCATCACCAACTCCCAGAGTTCACTCAAACTCATGTCCGTTGAGTTGGTGATACCACCCAACCGTCTCATCCTCTGTCGTTCCCTTCTCCTCCTGCCCTCAATCTTTCCCAGCATCAGGGTCTTTTCAAATGAGTCAGTTCTTTGCATCAGGTGGCTAAAGTATTGGAGTTTCAGCTTCAGCATCAGTCCTTCCAATGAATATTCAGGACTGATTTCCTTTAGGATGGACTGGATTGATCTCCTTGCAGTCCAAGGGCCTCTCAAGAGTCTTCTCCAACACCACAGTTCAAAAGCATCAGTTCTTTGGTGTTCAGCTTTCTTTATAGTCCAACTCTCACATCCACACATAACTGGAAAAAACATAGCTTTGATAAGACAGACCTTTGTTGGCAAAGTAATGTCTCTGCTATTTAATATACTATCTAGGTTGGTCATAACTTTTCTTCCAAGGAGCAAGCGTCTTTTAATTTCATGGCTGCAGTCACCATCTGCAGTGATTATGGAGCCCCCAAAAATAAAGTCTCTCACTGTTTCCACTGTTTTCCCATCTATTTGCCATGAAGTGATGGGACCAGATGCCATGATCTTAGTTTTCTGAACGTTTAATTTTAAGCCGTTCTGCACTCCCCTCTTTCACGTTCACCAAGAGCCTCTTTAGCTCTTCACTTTCTGCCATAAGGGTCATACCATCTGCATACTGAGGTTGTCGATATTTCTCCCGGCACTCCTGTTTTCAGCTTGTGCTTCATCCAGCCCAGCATTTTGCATGATGTACTCTGCATATGAGGTAAATAAGCAGGGTGACGATATACAGCCTTGAGGTACTCCTTTCCCTATCTGGAACCAGTCTGCTGTTTCACGTCCAGTTTTAACTGTTGCTTCCTGACCTGCATACAGATTTCTCAAGAGGCAGGTCAGGTGGTCTGGTATTCACATCTCTTTAAGAATCTTCCACAGTTTGTTGTGATCCACACAGTCAAAGGCTTTGGTGTAGTCAATAAAGCAGTAGATGTTTTTCTGGAACTCTTTTGGTTTTTTGATGATCCAGCGTAGGAAGTCAAGAAATACCTGGAGTAACAGGAAAATTTGGCCTTGGAATACAGAATAAAGCAGGGCAAAGGCTAATAGAGTTTTGCCAAGAGAACGCACTGCTCATAGCAAACACCCTCTTCCAACAACACCAGAGAAGACTCTACACATGGACATCACCAGATGGTCAATACTGAAATCAGACTGATTATATTCTTTGCAGCCAAAGATGGAGAAGCTCTACACAGTCAGGAAAAACAAGACCGGGAGCTGACTGTGGCTCAGATCATGAACTCCTTATTGCCAAATTCAGACTTAAATTGAAGAAAGTAGGGAAAACCACGAGACCATTCAGATATGACCTTAATCAAATCCCTTATGATTATACAGTGGAAATGAGAAATAGAGTCAAGGGATTAGATCTGATAGACAGAGTGCCTGATGAACTATGGACAGAGGTTTGTGACTCTACAGGAAGCAGGGATCATGACCATTCCCAAGAAAAAGAAATGCAAAAAGGCAAAATGGTTGTGTGAGGAAGCCTTACAAACAGCTGTGAAAAAAAGAGAAGCCAAAGGCAAAGGAGAAAAGGAAAGATATACCCATCTGAATGAAGAGCAGCAAGGACAGATAAGAAAGCTCTCCTAAGTGAACAATGCAAAGAAATAGAGGAAGACAATAGAATGGGAAAGACTAGAGATCTCTTAAGAAAATCAGAAGTACCAAGGGAACATTTCATGCAAAGATGGGCACAATAAAGGACAGAAATGGTATGGACCTAACAGAAGCAAAAGATATTAAGAAGAGGTGGCAAGAATACACAGAAGAATTATACAATAAAAAAAAATTATGTCTACTATGATATAAATAAGAAAGCTGGATAATTTACAATCATTTTTTTTTGAAGTACCATGAATAGCCTTCTTTGGTTTGTTTTACAAAACAATAATCTACCTGGCTTTATGCTCTTTTTATCACCTTATTCAATTAATTAGTTGCTTTATCTTCTCTCTTCCACAGGTTTTTTAAAAAATTAATTTATTTCTTTATTGAAGGATAATTGCTTTACACAATTTTGCTGTTCCAGAGTTTTGATGAGCAGAACTATTTCCTAGATCATGAAGACTGGATTGTAACTTTTGGCCATATATCTAGCATTTCTCAAAGGGTGTTCTGCAGAACAACCACCTTAATAGA
This sequence comes from Ovis canadensis, assembly GCF_042477335.2. NCBI lineage: Eukaryota > Metazoa > Chordata > Mammalia > Artiodactyla > Bovidae > Ovis > Ovis canadensis. Next base: position 53,381,136 of record NC_091263.1, on the reverse strand, counting down.
TACTCCAGAAGAAAGGACTTGGAAAGGCTCCAAAAGAATGTTAGATAAGCCTGGAAAATGCTGTGTTGAAATACAGTTTCTGAGTTCTTCAGTAAGGAAAACTGTCAGATTTTGAAACAATTCAACTATTATTTAACTTAAAATTTTATTTTTTTGCATAATGCCCAAAGAACAAGAGTTGGAAATCCTGTTCTAAATTAATCAGCAGTCACAGCACTGACCAGTGGGCCATCCGTCACTGCTTGACAACCGGCACACATAGGAAACCTGGTATCCTCAGGGCTGGTTTATGCTCCAATGAAGTGCTTTTCAGTCTGTTTCTTGGAAACTTCAGACCTCTTCAGATCCAGGTGCAAATCCACTGGGAACTCTTAGAAATGAATGTCTTGCTCAAAATATGTATGATATATATATATATATATATATATATATATATATATATATATCTCTGACTACTTCACTGAGAAGAAGGAAAATTATTTGGTTAGAGGCTACAGTTACGGGTTCTGTCAGAAGATATGGTGCTCACAGAGGTTAAAACTGAAAAAAAATGTAACAGAACTATTTCCATTATGAAAATTTTCAGAGGTGTCTGAGGGCTCCCACTGGCCTCACCAAATACAACTACAAATGGCAAAGGAAGCCAGCAGTGAAGATGATGAGCAGGCTAGGTCTATATGAAATGTCATTCATTCATTCATTGGTTTACCTATTCATTCATCAAACTTTTATGGAATGTCTTGCTATGCGTAATTCTGGAATACAGAAAGGAACAAGACAGACCCGGCCCCTGACTCTATGGAGCTGAAAATCTAGACAGAATAGGTATGATTATTTGAATAATTTGGGCACATAAGAGAAGGGATTAGCATTTACTGATGCCTATTTCAAGAGCAGGTATTGTATGACATATATTAAACCCTTTTCTCAGGGGTTCTAAGAAATAAATCTTAATGCGCATTCTCCCAGCAAAAGGATTCTGGGCCAGGAAACATTGCTTCCTCCTGAAAATTCATAATACATATTTACATACTATTTAGGGAAATTCTGTAGTAAATAACCCTACTTAACTGCATTTAATATTGTCTTTGACATAGTTATTTCAGTGAAAACAAGTGTTCCACAGGGTAGTGTGGAAAATTCCCCATGCAAAACATCTTTATGAGGAAGGTACCTTCATCATCACCATCTTATAGACAAGGAAACAGTCTCTGTAATGTACAGGAATGTGGTAAAATGGCATGAGCCATGTGAAACGGAGCTGGCCCTGCCTCAACCTGGAACTCTTTTTGTTCTGCTTAACATTGACTTTCTTTTTTTATTGAGTTGTTCTGGTTTTCTTTTTGGCCCTGACAATTAACTCCTCACTCTTACTTTGTTTAATTCAATACAAAGAATCCCCACCCCTCCCCACCCCATGACTGGGGGGAAGAAAAATAGCTACCCTCTGTTTCCTCTCATGACTGATTTCTTCTGGGCAGGCTGCAGCAGTGCCAGAAGCCTCCCTAAGAAATGACAGCAACAGGCATGTCCTTATCCTGGCTCTGCCACTTAGTAGCTGTGTGACCTTGGGCAAGTTACTTAACCTCTCTGTGCTCAGGCCTCCTCATCTGAATAATCAGGATAATAAGTCTACCCAAGGAGTAATGGGGATTCACCGAGACCACAGATATAAAGCATTTAGCCCACTCCTTGGCACGCAGCAAACGCTTAGGAAATAGTGACTGCCAGCTGTGTTATAAGAACAGCTCATGCTGGCTGTCATTCTGACATGGCCCACAATGGGGCATCAAAGATTCAGATGAAAGGTGCCGGATGGGCTAGTGTCCCTGCCAGGTGTGGGTGTGGGTGTCTTGGTCTAATCTTCTGTGCCCAAAAAGGAAACTGACAGGGGCTTCCATTTCTGGACAAATTTCCTCGGCTTTTCAGTGTATCCTACTTTCTCCAGGGTCAAGTCCTTTGCTCTGTTGGACTTTAATTAGCAGGAGTGACCAGAAGGTGGACACTGCTGCCTGAGAGTTAATGATCTGAAGGAAAGATGGAAACAGAAATGTAACCAAAGCTCCCGAAAACAGTCTGGTGTGAGAGAGGGGCCAACCTCCACCAAAAGGCTCCACAGACCCACTGGATGAGGCCCCTCCACAATAAAGAGAAATCAAGAAATTATTTTCAAGAGCTGAAAAGAAAAAGCCAGCACGGGAGCTTCCATGGAAACAAGGTTCTGTTTACCTTGCTGGTCTTTTCCACCAAGAAAAGGAGAGATCTGCTGGCGAACCAGGCCAAGGGCAAACCTTTCCTGCCGACAGCTCATTAGGGTTAAAATATGTACATGTGCATGAAGGCTTTTTACCTAATTAGCCAAATAATCTTCCTACTAGCAGGGGTCAGACAGAGGCAGCATGGTTGTTTTGATTTGCCAGCCAAGCAAAAGGAACCATTTCTCTGGGCTTTTCTTTTAAAGTGATGGAGAACTAAGCTTGGCACAGGGTTAATGCAGACAAGTATCACCTCAGCCAGGGGTTCAAGTCCATCCAGAGGTCTAGGATTGTCTCCACTCACCGCTGTGCCCTTTCAGTCAATGTAGACACGAGAACTCAGCCCATCATGGCTGTCGGGCTAGCTAGCACTGGCAGGAACGCCACACAAGGGAGGACCCCCAGGGGGAGTCTGTGCCCAGCTATCCCAATCCTTGGCTGCAGGACCCTGTCATCTCTCTTAACCTCTCTGAGTCTCAGTTTTTTCACTGCAGCAGCTGCTGCTGCTGCTAAGTTGCTTCAGTCGTGTCTGACTGTGTGACCCCATAGACGGCAGCCCACCAGGCTCCCCCGTTCCTGGGATTCTCCAGGCAAGAACACTGGAGTCGGTTTTGCTTGCAGAGGGAGGACTATTTTTCACCTTGCACAGCTACTGAAAGGACTGAATGAGACCTTGTGCTGCAAGGGAATTCAGGCTGACTTGGGTTCAAACCTTGACTCCGCAATTTCCTCACTCAAAGGGATCAAACAGGTGACTGAACCCTTCTAAGCCTCGGTTTCCTAGTCTGTAAAAAGGGGAGAAAATAAGATACCCACCTCAGTGTGCTTAGAGCATGATGGAGTGGAATGATTATGGTGTGCACATACGAGATCATATAGCTTAGCAACTCGTTTCTAGAATGAACTCTTTTGAGGACGGGTGCTCATCAGATGTTACCTCCCCTCCGTGCCCTTTGCGATGTATGAAAGAAACCAGGCTGGGGGACAGGGGAGCCCTGGTGTGGACCAGAGGTACCTGTGTTCTGTTCTTGACTTGAACTTAGCTGGAAGATGTCAGGCCAGAGCCATGATCTCTCTGTCCACAACCCCGTCATCTGATAAATAACAAACCCTCAGAGATTATGTTCCAGGAGTCTCTGAAAAACCTAGAGGAGCATTTCTCAAAGCTACACTCCAGGGAACACGAGTCCTAGGGATCCTCCATGAGATAGGGTTCTGTGTATTCCTCTCTCCCCTTTCTGAGAAGCAAGAAGACACCTAAGTGGGAAATCCTACATGAAGGCAAGGTTGTGTGGGTCCATATTTCCCAAACTTATCTGACCACATGGGTAGTTCATGTGAATACCCCACACATTTTGGGCCATGCTCGCTAGGCAGTTCTCCCATGTGCCTCACTTTTCTCATGCCCATGGACAGAATTTGGTGTGGCGGGAGAAGAGAAGGAGGCAGGGGGGAAGCACCCACACTATGCAAATAAGTCTATGTCTCAGGGAAAAGGGACCCATCTGGGAGACCCTGTCTGACATCTGGGGTGATGGAGATGTCATGCCAGGGCCTGGGCATGCAGCCCCCTCAGTGGCCTCACAGCCCTGGACGAGGGGCCTTGCCAGTGTGCCTGGAGACATCCTTGGGTACCAGCTTTCCCTAGGGATGCCTCAGTGCTCTGGGGCTCACACATTATCATTTTGCGGAGGCAAGTCCAACTCTGGACTCATCCAGTCATCACTGTTACTGCCACAAAGCAACCCACCATCAAGCGAAGAAAGGACTGTGATTCAAATATGCAGAAGATTGAAATAAACAGGCAGAGTACTCGATGCATTGTCTGAGTAATTGTTCTTCTTTCTGGACAAATCTCTAGTCCTCAGCCTCAGAGCAAATGGACCGAGTTCAGTCTCAGGACTACACTGACATGACCCAGATCAGAGATGAAACAGTGACTTCAGGGTAGAGATGAGGGTAGAGGGCCTGCTGAGCTCTGCGGCCTGTTGGGCACCACATTCCCGCTCTGTCTGCTCCACTGTGTCCTCCGCCCAGGCCTGTGGAAGGGCTGGCTTGCTCCTGCTGCTGCACACACCATCTGCCACACCTGCAGCACTCACCCTTGTCTCCTCCGTGACTTAACCCTAACCTCCTCCGTCCTTCAGTTTGGCAGCAAACCTTCTCTGATCACACCAGACTCGGGGAGTTCCCGCTGCCGTACACTCTCCCGGTGCGGGCACGTTCCCTTCATCAGCATTTATTGCAATTATAGTTTTACATCCACTCATGAGATTACGAGCTGTCCACCTACTAGACTGTAAACCCTGTGAGGGCAGGGGATGTGATTTTGCTGACCTCTGCATCCCTGGCACCCAGCCTGGTGCCAACTACAGAGCGTGCTCTGATGACTGCCTGGCCAACTAAAGGACTGAGTTAATGAACTGTGACCCGAAGGAAAGTAACCCACCCACAGTCACAGCATCGTCATCAGTGATAGGGCTGGGACTATGTTCCTAACCTGCTCACTTCTAGGCTCTGTCTTGCTGCTTAGCGCTGTGTCCTGCGATGGGCCACTTTCCCTGAAATACGTGAAGTCTAAACTTGGCTGGCTTATACCCAGTCACATCGCCGATAAAGCATCCTTAATTCTGGGCTACCGGGGATCAAGGCAGGTGCGCCTATCAGCAGCTGCAGGGCAAGCCACCTGCTGACCTGAGCTTAGCTCCATCTGTTCCCCTTGTTTCCTTTCTACTTCCCAGGCTGCTCCCTCGGTGCCCAGGGACTCGTGTCTGAGAGGGAGGCTGCCAGAAGCGACTGCGGAGGAGAGCAGAGGCCCCTCCCAGCATTCCACCCCCCACCCAACCCCGTCCTCCACAGGTCTGTTTTTTTTAATCCTCCTTCAGAGACAAACTGCTCCAGCCAATGCTGCCTTCCTGGTGCACTGCAGTCTGGAAAGTTACAGCCAGGACAGAGTCAGTTTCCACCCAGGGGGTGTGGGTGCCGGAGCTCAAGCCTCAAGAACACGCTGAGGTCTGTACAGGCCTCCGTTACTACACTCAGTGCCTGGCTGCCGCCTCCAGGATCCTGTCCTCCTGTCTCTTACAGCCCATCTCCCCTCTGTCCACCTCCGACGTGGAGGCTGTGGAAGAGGGTCACACCTCTCTTGTCCAAGATCAATTGCTGCCTTTCCGCTTTGAAGCCGCGCAACACTGAACAAGTTATTAGATTTCTCCAAGTCTTCACTTTTAATTTCTCAACTCTGTTAACTCTATGATGGGAATAATAATGCAAATACCTCCTTCGTAGGGTTGATGAGAGGTTAAACGAGGTGTTATGTGTATGATGCTTAGCAGAGTGCCTGGCACACACTTTCTGTAAATCTCAGCAGCTATTAGCACTCAGCATTCTGCAGCCCGTATACTTCATCCTTACACAAGTTCTGATTCTATTAACACTTCAAATGGCAGAACAGGTTTCCCCTACTTTCATGAAGGAAAACAAGCTTCAAAAGATGAAGTCACTTGCTGGTAGTTTCAGAGACAGCTGACCCTGCACAGAGGGTATGACCCTGAGAAAAACAGAGCATCAGAAAACCTGTTTTTTTAGAACCAGAAAACCTTAAGATCAAACCCCACCTTCATCACATACTCACTGTGCGACCAAGGCCAGGGCACTCAACCTCTCTGAGCATCTGTACCTGGAACTCTAAAATAATTTCCTCAGGGGACTTCTATGATGACAATCATAATAGACATTTCCACACTCCAGGGGTTTGATACATTGTAGGTTTATTATTACTTCTATTATTATTACTGGGGGTGAACCTGATGAAATCTGCAGCCTTGTCTCTGATGTGAGTCTTTATGAGGGCTCCACTTCAGGGTAATTTGTGGACTTTGGTATCCCGTGCACACTCAATTATATTCTGTTTTCATTAAAAACATTCAATGTTAGTGGTAAAGGTAAAATAAGTTAGCGTCTTTCTTTCCCATGCCTTATTCCCTCTCCAAGAGAAGACCTTGTGTAGGTCAAAGTCTCCATTCTGAAGGATGCACCTCTCCTTGATTGCAAAAGGCAAGGTTTAGCTCCCAGAGTCTGCCAGCCAATGAGAACATCCTCCGCATCTGAGTCACCCATTTTATGTCTTTGCTGGCTTCTGGCAATGCAGTAAATATAACCCAAGAGCTCCAAATGCAGCAATTCTCTGAGTGAGCAGCAAATAAATATATAAAAATACCCTGGAAAGGAAACCAATCCACTCCTTTATGATCCTGCAGTGCTCAACCAGCCTCCCCCTACCCCCACCCAAGTCCTGTAATGACCTCCCCTCTGCCTTCCACCATGTCAAATCTGATGTATCATTTAGGGGGCTGGTTCCAGACCCATATTCTTCAGGGAAGCCCTCCTGGATTGCTTTGGTCACATATAAACTTGCTGTTATAGGCAGTGCTGGCCTGTCTAGCATTTCAACCTTCTCTGTGTCACGCGTTTTGGATTTCTTTTCCTGCCTCAATAATTGTTCAGTTCAGTTCACTTGTTCAGTCATGTCCAACTCTTTGTGGTCCCTTGGACTGCAGCGTGCCAGGCTTCCCTCTCCGTCACCAACTCCCTGAGCTTGCTCAAACTCATGTCCATCGAGTTGGAGATGCCATCCAACCATCTCCTCCTCTGTCATCCCCTTCTCCTCCTGCCTTCAACCCTGCCCAGCCTCAGAGTCTTTTCCAATGAGTCCGTTCATCGCTTCAGGTCGCCAGAGAACTGGAGCTTCAGCTTCAGCATCAGTCCTTCCAATGAACACCCAGGACTGATCTTCTTTAGGATGGACAGTAGGGCACAATAGTCAGGGACCCAGGGAACTAGAAACAGTCAGACCTAGTCTCAAAACTTTGCTCTGCCATTTACTAGCAGACAATATACTCTCTGTGTCTGCCGCTTCATCTGCAAAGTGGGAGTCCTAATACTAACGATGCCAACAGCAGAGGTTTGTAGTGAGAATAAAAGAAGATGGTACTCATAAGGCACTTAGCACGGTGCCTCAAATACGATGCGAGGACACAGAGTCAGGCTATCATTTAGTACTTTTGGGGCCAGAGCCTATGAATTTTGTCCAGCATGAAGGACGCAGCTGTGCTTTTTATGGATCATCTTAATGATCTTTACTGCTGGGGCTGGGAGATGCTCCAGTTCACTTAGACCATCCTGAGGTCACACAGATCAAAGCCACTGAGAGAGCAGGCATTGTCTTTCAGAGTGGGAGTGTGGCCACTGAAGCTTGGCGTACAGAGGCAGCAGCTGGTTTCTGTGCTTGGGACTAGGTTGGTTTATTCCTTCTTAACTATGAAGTCATATCTACTGTATCTCCTGAATCCATCTAATCTGCTCATCCACTTTCCTAGGGCAGGTTACCACTGTCTCCACCCTGGAGCACTGGCCTGTTTGCCTGCATTCTCTCTGACAAAGCAGTTCTCAACCTGGCCCATACATGAGAAACATCTAGGGGACCGGAAAGACAATCCTGATACCCAGACTACACCCAGATCAACTAAATCAGACATTTGACTTGGGGCTCAGACAGGCATCATTTTTTTTTTTAAACCTGTTCAAATGATTCCAACATGCAGTAAAGGTTAACAGTCTTTACCAAAAGCCAGTGGTTCTCAAACTATGGTGAGAATCCACCAGAGAAATTGTTAAAAAAGAGTTTTGGGCCTCATTTCTAGAGAGCTTTGATTCAATAAGTCTGGGGTGAGAATCAAGAATTTACTCATTCTGAGTGATGCTGATGCTGAGAACTGCACTCTGAGGGGATGCCTGTAGTGTATTCTGCTCATCATGCTGGAATGTGCATTTGCTCGTATTTCTCTCATGCTTAAGCCCCTACAGTAATACTCTATTATCCTTGGCAACAGGAATCTGAGATCCTTATCAAAGCAGACTATACTACAAAGATATAATCATACAAACAGTATGGTACTGGGACAAAAACAAAAATATAGATCAATGCAAAAGGACAGAAATCCCAGTAATAAACCCACACACCTATGGTCAATTAATCTTTGACAAAGGAGGCAAAACTATATAATGGAGAAAGATAGCATCTTCAATAAATAATGGTTGGGAAAACTGAAAGTTTACATGCAAAATAATGAGATTAGAACATGCTTTAACACCACACACACACACAAACTCAAAATGGATTAAAGACCTAGATGTAAGACCTGATACTATCAACTCTCAGAGGAAAACATAGGAAGAACACTCTTGACATAAATTGCAGCAATATATTTTTTTTTTCAATCGGCCTCCTACAGTATTGGAAATAACAAAAACAAACAAACGGAACCTAATCAAACTCAAAATCTTCAGCACAGCTAAGGAAACCATAAACAAAATGAAAATACAATTTGTAGAATGGGAGAAAAGATTTTCAATGATGTAACTGACAAAGGATTAATCCTCAAAATCTACAAACAGCTCATGATGCTTAATTGAAGAAAAATTCTATTTAAAAAATTGGCTTAAATAGACATTTCTCCAAAGAAGAAACACAGACAGCCAAGAGGCACATGAAAAGATGTTTAACATTGCTAAGTTATTAGAGAATTGCAAATCAAAACCGCAATGAGGTATCACCTCATACCAATCAGAATGATCAGCATCAAAAAGTCTATAAACAATAAAAGGTGGAGAGAGTGTGAAGAGAAGAGAACCCTCCTACACTGTTGATGGGAATGTATGTTGGTACAGGCATTATGGAGAACAGTATCGAGGTTCCTTAAGAAACTGAAAATAGAACTACCATATGACTCAGCAATCCCATTCCTGGACATAAATCCAGAGGGAACCATGGTTCAATAGCATACATGCACCCTAAAGTTCCTGCAGTGCTATTTACAGCCAAGGAATGGAAGCAACCTAAATGTCCACTGACAGATGAGTGGATACAGAAAATGTGGTACATTTATACAATGGACTATTACTCAGCCATGCAAAACACAATAATGCCATTTGCACCAACATGGATGAACCTAGAGATTATCGTGTTAAGTGAAATAAGTCAGACAAAGATGAATATCATGTAATATTGCTTATACCCAGAATCTAAAAAATAATACAACTGAACTTATTTACAGAACAGAAACAGACCCACAGACTCAGAAAACAAACTTATGGTTACCAAAGGGGAAACACTGTTGGGGAGGGATAAATTGGGTGTTTGGGATTGTCATATACACACGACTACATTTAAAATAGATAAACAACAAGGACCTACTGAATAGCAAAGACAATGCTGGTCAATATTCTGTAATAACAGAATATGGGGAAAGATGGGAAAAGAATCTGCAAAATAGATACACATGTATGTATAACTGAATCAGTCTGCTTTACACTTGACACTAATACAACATTGCTAAAAACTATACTCCCAATACTTCCCAATACAAAATGGAAACAAAAAGCAACAACGAAGCTGAGGCAGCATTACCATTTGGCTCCTGCACGGCTTTCTAGCCTTTTTTTCCCACCGCTTTATCTTGCCCTCTGGGCCGCTTCCAAGTTCTCAGACATGACATACTTACTTATTCATGGTCCCAAGTCAAGGTGCGTGTGCTGCCTTCCTCTGCCATCTTCATCTGGCTGACACTCAACCCACCTCCCAGTCGCCATGATGTTGCTTCCTTAGGATACTTCTTCACCCCAGCCAAGGTCACTTCCTCAAGGTCCCCACAACATGTTGAACCTCCTCTTCTACCAATCTAATCACATGCGCCATTATTTGCTCTAGGTCGTGCTCTTTGCAAGACTATAAGCGCCTTGATGACAGGGACTGTGTCTGTCAGGTCCACTACAAAATATCCTGACTGATGCATGGTAGATATGCAAGAAGTAGTTGCAGAATTAACTTTGAGATGGAGATAATAATGTCTACTTGGCAGGGTGGTTTTTATGAATTAATGAGACAAGGTTGTTGAAAACACTTAGTGTAGTGTTTGATATTTAATAGATGGTTAAATTATGACCTCCTGGAATGAGAAGTCAAGTGGGTCTTAGGAAGCACTGCTACGAACAAAGCTAGTGGAGGTGATGGAATTCCAGTTGAGCTATTTCAAATCCTAAAAGATGATACTGGGAAACTGCTGCACTCAATATGCCAGCAAATATGGAAAACTCAGCAGTGGCCACAGGACTGGAAAAGGTCAGTTTTCATTCCAATCCCAAAGAAAGGCCACGCCAAAGAATGCTCAAACTACCATACAACTGCACTCATCTCACACGCTAGCAAAGTAATGCTCAAAATTCTCCAAGCTAGGCTTCAACAGTACATGAACTGTGAAATTCCAGATGTTCAAGCTGGTTTTAGAAAAGGCAGAGGAACCAGAGATCAAATTGCCAACATCTGCTGGATCATCGAAAAAGCAGAAATTTCAGAAAAAAACATTTATTTCTGCTTTATTGACTATGCCAAAGCCTTTGACTATGTGGGTCACAACAAACTGTGGAAAATTCTGAAAGAGACTGGAATACCAGACCACCTGACCTGCCTCCTGAGAAATCTGTACACAGGTCAAGAAGTAACAATTAGAACTAGACATGGAACAACAGACTGGTTCCAAATCATGAGAAGAGTACATCAAGGCTGTATATTGTCACTCTGCTTATTTAACTTATATGCAGAGTACATCATGCAAAATGCCAGGCTGGATGAAGCACAAGCTGGAATCAAGATTACCAGGAGAAATATCAATAACCTCAGATATGCAGATGACATGACCCTATGGCAGAAAGCAAAGAAGAACTAAAGAGCCTCTTGATGAAAATGAAAGAGGAGAGTTTTTTAAAAAGTTGGCTTAAAACTCAACATTCAGAAAATTAAGATGATGGCATCCAGTCTCATTACTTTATGGCAAATAGATGGGGAAACAATGGAAACTGTGAGAGACTTTATTTTCTTTAGGCTGCAAAATCACTGTAGATGGTGACTGCTGCCATGAAATTGAAAGGTACCTGTTCCTTGGAATAAAAACTATGACCAACCTAGACAGCATATTAAAAAGCAAGCATTACTTTGTCAACAAAGGTCCATTTAATCAAAGCTAAGGTTTCTCCAGTAGTCATGTATGGATGTAAGAGCTGGACTGTAAAGAAAGCTGAGCACTGAAGAGTTGATGCTTTTGAACTGTGGTGTTGGAGAAGACTCTTGAGAGTCTCTTGGACAGCAAGGAGATCCAATCAGTCCATGCTAAAGGAAACCAGTCATGAATATTCATTGGAAGAACTGTCGCTGAAGCTGTAACTCCACTATTTTGGCCACCTGATGCAAAGAACGGACTCCTTGGAAAAGATCCTGATGTTGGGAAAGATTGAAGGCAGGAGGAGAAGGGGACGACAGAGGATGAGATGGTTGGATGGCATCACTGACTTATGGACATGAGTTTGAGTAAGCTATAGGAATTGGTGACAGAAAGGGAAGCCTGGTGTGCTGCAGTCCAAGAGGTCGCAAAGAGTTGGCCATGAGTGAGCAACTGAACTGAACAAAATTATGACCTAAATAGAGATCTCAGTTCACATGGTTTAACTTATTAAGTCCTCCTTGAATGTGTAACTGAAATTGAGAAGGGTCAGAACAACTAACTAAAGTGGTGAAAGTCATACACGTGTGAACCAGTCAAACTCTGGGAGTTTCCTCAGTTGGAACCTGGTAGCATTAATACTCAACTCACCTTTTAAAAAATATTGGCTTAAACACTTGCCATATGCCAACCATTGTGCTACAGAATGTGAAAGCAGCACAAACAGAAATAGCTTTAGTGAGTTTATGGTCCACATGAGAGACAACATATTGAATACTGAGTATATACTATGGCCTGGTATATTCTCTAATTTTTATTCATTGTCGTGTTTGATCTTTGAGAATATTACTATCACTATTATAATCAAATCCACTTTCCAGATGAGGAAACTGAGGCCCAGAGAGATCAAAGTAACACCTCAAAGAAGCGGGAGGGCTGGGATACGAATTCAGTTCTGTCTTAATCCAGAGTGTAATCCAGACAGCTTGCTGTCCCAACACTCAGTGGGGATAACTTCCAGGATTCTTTCAAAACTAAAAAAGAAGGGTTATGATCCAATTAGTAAACTATTTCACAAATGTAAATTATTATGTTTGTTGTCATTAACTTTGAATTTATTTTTTATTAACTTCTCAAATTCTGCTCAGGCAGCTCATCTGATTAAAAAAAAAATGCTGATCTGATAAAAAATGATCACTTCAAAATGAGCCACAAGAGATTTCTGACATGAATATGATAGAAAAGAATATGCCTTTTTGTGCTGTTGAATCATTTTGGTATCTCAGCAGCTCTGAAGTATGGTAAAAGGCAATTTATAACTGACAAAAATAATGCACTCAATAGGAAATCCAGAAAACATCCATTAACATCTAAAATACACTAATAAAATCAAATGCTTTTGCTAAAAATGTCCACTATGTTAAGAGGAACTGAATTTCATTTTCAAATATTGATCATGCAGTATGAAAGTTACTCACAAGGTCAAAATGAAATCAGGTTTTCCAGCTTCTGTAATTATGAATTTAGTAAATATGTATATGTACATGTGGGCGAGTGTGTGTGTGTGTGCGTGTGCACGTTTAACAGAGATCTCAACCAGTGGAAAACATTCAGAGCTCTCAATCATAAAGCTGTCCATCAACTACAATGGAGGTCAAGTAGCATAACTTCCAGGGCATGTGAGAACTGTCGCATGTGCTTCTCTCTCCTTTGCAGTATGTCACAAACAGAAGACATGTTTAATTTCTAGTACCAGTCTTATCATTATACAAGTTCCTAGTAGAAATTGGGTCTATTCATGAATCTACCCACATATATCATTATCTCACTTTGCCTGCCCTGAAGAGTGTGTCTACCTTGGTGATACCATTGTTCAAAGCCAAAAATATTTATGAGGGTGTATTTCACCTTGATTAAGACCTGTCAAAGAAACAGTTGGTTTCTGCTATCAAATCCATAACCAAGTAGATACATTTTATTAGTTATTTTAGAAGCGTCTGTGGGCAAGAGGAAAGAGACAGTATTAAAAAGAGTGAGATTCTAAATTTTCCAACAGATGGGAGAAAACAAACAACAAAAAACCCACCCAAATTACACTGTCAGTATTGATTGACAGCTTTCTGCTTGCAATAGTCTGTATCATGTGCTAAACATGAGCAAAGGCATCAAGGTATCATCTACTCTAACACATGTGATACACTGCTATACTGAAAATGTAAGTAAATACTAAAAAGTAAACTCAAAAGGGGAGCAAATTCATCAGGAAAGCCTAATGTATTCAACAGTAACAAATCAACAGTGAAATCTCACGGCTGTCTGAAGTCAAGGTTGATTTCTTGCTCACCCTACATGACTAGTGTTGATTATGGGGGCCACTACTCCACAAAGCCACTCAGGGATCCAGGCAGATGGAAGCACCACTTTGTGACTCTGCCATCTCAACATGTGGCTTCCAAGCTCACGTGACAGGGAACACAGAGCATGCACAACCCATAGCCTGTTTGCTGGAGCCAGTCCCATGATCCTAACCTAACTGCAAGGGCAGCCAGAAAATGTCAAAGAACACACAAAATCTTTGGTGAGCATTTCTGCCTCTGCCACAAAAAGCCACTACAGATTCTGGTTAAAGTGCTTAAAGTCTGTCTTGAATATCTGGAAATTGCTTGATTCTCTCTATTTTACCTGATCTGTGCTGACAGTTCTACATCATTTCCAAGTAATGCAACTGAACTTTGTGTAACATAATTAAATTTGCATTGTGAAAGGTAAATATGGCTGTGGCTTAGAGGAGGGAAATTAAAGAAGTGCTCTCTTGGAAAGAGAAGCCTGCAAATAAGCAATATTTTAACCAGTATAAATTAAAACAGTATTGACTGAAATACACAATTCTGGCACTGAAGTGGTTTGCATCAAGACAGCTGCAGGGTCTCATAATCTAATTTATTTCTAATGTACTCAAAGTTGTCCAGGCTAAGAAGTACTTTGAGGGCAGACCACTATCAAGACAGATAATTTCATCATCTGCCATCAAATCATAGCAAAAATCTCTTAAAATTTTATTTGCACTTGACATGCAAGACAAAATCCTCTGTGAAACAGTTTTTAAGATTAGATAGTCCAGTCCAGTTGCTGAAGTTACCCTTTCACATTAGCAAAAACATCTAAGTTGAATTTTCTGAGCAAAGGGAATGCTTTTTAGGGAAAAAGAAAATTTAAGCAATTGTAGCAAATTTCTCCCCAGCTCACAAATTACTGTAAAAATCTCAAAGGCAAAAAAATTTAGTCAGGGATCTCATTTAAACACCTTTAAAAAAAAGAACAAGTAAAGTAAATTCACAAACGGGGGTTTTGTTTTTAAAAAGCGATACCAAATGTATGTATCAGGTCAATGCCCTGCTCTTTTTATGTTAGCATTCCTGGACACAGAATTGATTTGTAGAATGACGCCTTTCAGCAAGATGTTTACTGTATTCTAAAGCAGCAGAGTGGAAAAATACATTTTTGAGAAATGGTTTTAACATGAAGTGAAACTCAAAATTATTTTCAAGTGAATAAGCTCTGTTAGGGCCTGACACAAATAGGTTTTCAATATATACTTATTGGGTGATTGCCTATATTTTATCCTCCATGTAACAGGGAACCTTCAGTATTCTAAGCTGATCTATGTGTTTTTAAATTTAAAAATCATTCTCTATGACATGACTGGATCAACTGCTTAGTCATTTTATTTGGGTTAAAAAAAAACCCAGAGATGTACAGCACAGGGAATATATCCAATATTTCATGGTAACTATAAATGAAGTATAACCTCTAAAAACTGGATCACTATGTTATACACCTGAAACTTGTATAATACTGAAAATCAACCATACCTCAGTAATCTTTTTTAGTTAAAAAAAAGGCCTAGGGGCTTCCCTGGTGGCTCAGTGGTAAAGAGTCTGCCCGACAATGCAGGAGTTACTAGTTTGATCCCTGATCTGCGAGGACCCCACATGTCACGGAGTAACTAAGCCTGGGCACCACAACTACTGGGGCTGTGCTCTAGAGCCCAGGAAGTGCAAACTACTGAGCCCACGCCCCACAGCTCGCGTGCGCCCTATGCTTTGCAACATGAGCCTGCACACAGCACCTAGAGTAGCCCCACAGCCCGTCTCTAGACAAAAGCCCGCGCAGCAACAAAGACTCAGCACAGCCAGAAATAAACAGATAAGTAAAAACCTCAACAGGCTTAGACATTTGAGCTTCATGACTTGGAGTAAATGACATGTTTTTACAAGTTTATGATTTTGCTTTCACTAAAATAAGCACCATTTAAAAAATAACAGAAAGAAAAAAGAAAGGGAAAGATCAAAAAGTACAGGGTTTAGAAAAAATAAGAATACTTAAATATATGAAAGATAAATGAAAATCCTTCAGAAAGTTGAAAGGACTGTACAGAGATTATTATTGTTGTTGTTGTTGATTCAGTTTTACTTCCACTTAAGTCCTACAGGCATTTTGCTGACATTTTAGCAAAATGTGTGCTTCTAATTTCTTATTGTGAAATTCTGTCTTAGAGATATCAAATCACAGTGCCACAGGACCCTGTTGGTTTCAGACGGTGCTTAATGGATTCTGTCTTTACAGTTTGACATCTGCAGTTGAGTTGGAAAACGGCTGATTAAAAAATTTAGAGTCAACATATGCAGCCAGCCTGCACGGAACAAGATAATGCCCTGGGTGACAGCCTGTGGCTTTGATGTAGGACAGTTGGAAGGGATCCTGTGCTGCTGACAGGAAGTCAGACAGCAGCGCCCAATGAGGAAAAAATTCTGAAAAATTCATAAGCTTCTCTATCATTAATAATTAATCCCCAAGTCAATAAGCTCTGGCAACTTATACTGGCCCGCACTGGGGAACAGTCAAGGACTAGAACTACACCTCCCTCTGTAAACCTTTCTGAAGTGATTAATTTCACAGCACCCTTCAGCTTCTTATCGGAAAAGCAAGGCTACAGAAATTCAGGAGACAGTCCTCAGCATAAACCATAATATTAGCTATCATCATGTATTAAGATGAAAGTATCAGGTCTCTCCTTACTAAACTCCTGGAAAATGGCTTAGATTTGCTTCTTAACCAGGTGGAGGTGATTGGGGGAGGGGGTATTCTGTTCCCCAGCGTACACTGGTAAAGCGTGGTGTCATTTCTGGTTGTCACAATTGAAGGAGAGAGCACTACTGGCATCCAGAGTGTAAGAGGCCAGGGATGCTGCTAAACATCCTATTACACAATGCACGGGAAATTCCTACAACTAATGACCCAGACCAAAATGTCAGTAGTACCGAGGTTGAGAAACCCTCCTGTAGATGCTGACTTCGGGCATGCAGTCTGTTTGCTCCGACAACATGTGATTATGAGGGCAAAAAGAACACGGCTGAACTGACACAGAGGCTTAACCTCAGCATGTTAATCCTCGAGCCGTTAAACTCTTTCCAATGCTACCGGCCAGGCTGAGATCTGAAATAACTTGAGGAAAGCAAGAGAGAAGAATGGGGAATTTCAGCAGTTCAGACTGTGGTTAAAAACTTTGTTTGACAGGTGTCAGGCTTCCAGAACTAATCCAGGCAGGTGTATGTGGAACCCAGTGTGAGAGGTTGCTGCATTGTGGGGTGTGTAAGACATGGCCGAGGCAGTGGCAGGGGGGTGGTATGTGTGTCAACCACTAGAACCTTGAACGGGAGTGCTCAAGTGCATCAGCCCACCTGTGTTCTGAGCATGTTCTTGACTCAGGCTTCCTCGTCCCAGGGGAAACCTGCAGCAAGGTCTCCAGAAGCACAGTATCTTCTCTAACATTTCTGTCAAGTGGACAATGATGGTAGCACTCACAAACCAAGACCCCAACCCGTAGGTCAGAGTGACCCAAACATACAGCCACCTCTCCTTGATTTAAAAGCCTGAGATGCCTCTTGGAACTGAATCATAACCCAAGAAGTAGAAAACCTAGGGTTGGATGGAAATGTGGGTAAGGAGGGTGACATTCAGGTGGTAGTTTAGATGCTAAGTCGTGTCTGACTTTGCGACCCCATGGACTGTAGCCTGCCAAGCTCCTGTGTCCATGGGATTCTGTCCATGACATTCAGGTAGGTGATCCTTTAGTCCCTTTAATCTAACTCACTTTAAGATAAAAGTGGAAAAACCCACTTCTTTTTTTCAATCATACCAAAAAATTTTGCTGTCTCTCTTTACTAAGTTCCATTTTCAGCTATCTTCTTAGATTTCCCAGCATCACCAATTCATAAGGAAGAAAAAAATGATGCTTGATTCTAACGTCTATGTTTCTGGAGATTCTTCCACTGTAGTGAGAAACCACACTAATCTTGTACAGAAGAAAGAGCTTCTGATGAATTCATTTTACCAAAGAATATCTTAAGCCAGTTTCTCTTCTCTGATAAGCCTCATAGTTAAGTGGGAAGTTGAGATTCTGGGCCCAGGCTTATATTACCCATCCCTTGTTAAAGTTCTCTGGAAGCATAAGTAGATGCATATTTTTACATATAATTTCTACATAAACAAAGCTGCAAATAAGACACATGATGACCCAAGGAAATGTCTGCCATGGGGTGTTGAAGGGGGCGGTTTCTTTTATTTAGGATTTGGAGACAAACTTTAGGGAAACATCCACATCCTCCAGGGCTTATCAAGAGTCATCCAGCCTGACGCGCTACCTCTGCTCATCCTCCCAGCACCCTCCCCACTGACCTCGTCCCCATGCCTATGGAAGCAGAGGCCTAGGAAAGGACAGGAGAGGGAATGATCAGAAAGAAATAGAATTATCAAGGTTCCTGGGACGCTGGTCAAGGGGTATCGTGGTGGCTAGTTTTTGTGCTCCCTGGGGGACTATGCTACTTCTCCTTTAATAATTTGGAGATACTGGAGACCTGTAAAAACAGGGTCATTTCATTTTTCCTGTTGGATGTTTGGCTTGCAGCCAGCTGGCTTCTCTGTGTCTAGGCTGTTGCTGTTGTTTAGTTGTCAGTCGTGTCTGACTCTTTGCGACCCCATGGACTATATAGCCCACCAGGGTCCTGTCCATGGGATTTCTCAGGCAAGAATACTGGGGTGGGTTGCCATTTCCTTCTCCAGGGATCTTCCTAACCCAGGGATCAAACACGTGTCTCTTGCACTGGAGGGTGCATTCTTTACCACTGAGCCATTACTAAGGTTATTTTTGGCAACTTGGTTATTTGGATATGATATTATAGATACTTTGAAAAGAAAACCAAATATAAATGTGGGTGTGATTAGTATAAATCTACCCTATAAAGTAGTGCTAATAATAGATATCATTCACTGTGACTAAGAAAATTCTGCAGATTAATTAAACAGCTAAGATGAATGATACGCATAGTATGTGGCCCTCAGCTAACTAGATACTTTAGGTAGGTAGATCTAAGACACAAAGAGAATGGCGGAAGAAGGCAGGAAGGTGGTGGAATACATCTGTGGACTATTTTTACTACAACTATTTGGTACGACAAAGATGCAAGAGTTTCTTAAGGACCAAATGCACACAGAGAAAGATGGCCAAGCTAGAGCCATCTTGCCATAATCCTGCCCTAGAGGGGTGGATACTGGTCCAGGAAGTCCAGCAACGGGAGGCTCTGGCATGGAGTCCCAGAGGTAGGAAGGGAGGAGTGGTCGGGAGACAGGGAGCTTCTGAAGAAGGTCTAGCTCATGAAAACACATCTTTGCATGACAAGGATCTCCTAGGCTGCACAGCCCACCTCAGATGCACTACTGCCCCATCCAGAAGGCGCCTACTGCACTCCACCCGAAGGTGATTCCTGCCATCTTTCCTCTGTAGGGCAGGCTTTGTGTAACATCCTGTCTTCTAGACTTCTTTCCCACAGGATCTCAGAAAACCACACACTTATTGTCAGGGACCCCAGGGCAGTGTGCAACTGCACATGTGGTTGTGCAACTGTAATCAATATGGGCTTCTCCATTCCTCACAAGATAACCTTAGAGACAGCACAGAGCCTGGCCTGTTAGGAGTCCAGTAAATTCTTAAGGACAGAATGAAGGAAATGAACTTTTTGTAGGGAGTCCTCCCAAAGCCCCCCTCACAGCATTTACCACTGTAGAATCTGGTATTTTTATTATGTGCAACACATAGCTAATGTTCCTTTGAGACTAGAAATTTTGGAGGGCAGGAACTACATCTGGTTTCTCTCTTGACCTCTGACCAGTGAAGAAGGAAAGAAATGGTGGACACAGTTTTTGTTGTCTGGCAAACCCACATAGATTCATCTCATTTAAAGTCTCCTAAAAAATCTTGTTTTGAAGAACTCTGGTTCATCAGTCACCAACTCAGCTTCAATACATCTATAGTATCTCTAAGATTCCCAGAATTGACTCTAAATTCTGTTACAGACTAACTTATGCAATAGATCCAGAGGAAAAAGGATGGTGGACGTGCATAAAACAGAGAGAAGAATGGCATTTAGGCCTTTTTTCCTTTCCAGAGAACCTCACTTGGGGGGCGGTGGGGGCGGGTATCATATTGAAAAAGACACACCATGTTTGCATCTGTAGAGGAATTAAAGAGTACATATTGCTGGGCTGCATTATTAACTAATGAATTCAAAGGCAATAAGAAAAAAATCAGAAGTTACAAGAGTGAGCTATTTTTGGCAACATGGAATGAAGTCAATCTGGAAAGGGGGAGGCTTCCTTCTCTAATAACTGAAACCCTATTTCACAGTCCACAGACTTTGTGGCTGCGCCGCGGTATCACAATAAAAGTATTTCTGGAATCAAGGAAAGAACTCAGCCTTTTTTCCTCTGACATTAAAGATAAGTACAGGAGCTATTTTTCTCCCTGTTTATTCTACTTTAGGGAATAAACATAGGGAACCTATATCTCTAGAAAGTCAGTGAATCACTAAATGACCAGAAAATGCCAGGATGGACACAGTCTAAATCCTAAAGAAGCTTAATTTAGAATCATTACGAGGAAGCCCTGAGAGCCAGAGATGCTGTGTATACCTGCTCTGAAAGCACTGTTTTTTCCACTGGAGATATTAGTGCTTCAAAAATCATCTCTGAAATCTGCTACTGTCTAACAAGTCATAGGATTTCCAAATTAGTCTATTTTCATACCCTCCCTCACTTTGCTGAAAGTTCAGAGTTGGAAGCTGAGAGTTCAGGAAACTAGTTCTGCATTTCAAAATTCTTATTTTAAGAGATCTGGCTCTCAGGGCAAAAAAAGTTTCTGAAACAGTTTATAACAAAGGCAGCTCATTCTTTCCTTCCTCATCTGCTTCTTTCCACAAATACTAAACATAGACTGTGCCAGGTAATGTGCTAGGTGTTAACACACTGATGAGCCTAAGTGAACTAACTGACCCTTCCCTCGTGGCATTTATAATTTACAGAGGGATGATAACATTAATCACACGAGCATGCACATCAACGTAAACTTACAAACAGATAACTGCTCCAAATGATGAGAACAAGATTCAGTGAAAGAAGTTCTATTTAGTAACTCTTGGATTAAGAGCTAAAGATACACAGAGATTAACTGGGCAAAGAATGAAGAGACACATTACAGACAGGGTAGTACAGTCAACCCTTGGTATCCACAGGTTTCCTAACTGTGAATCCAGCCAACCACAAATCCAATTACTGTTGGCTGAATCCGCAGATTTGAAACGTGTGGATATAGCAGGCTAACTGTAATCTTTGTACTATGCCAGTTTACAGAAACGACTAACAAGTACGGATTCTGGTATCTGTAGGCTCTGAGAACCAATCCCCTGTGGATAGTGAGGTGTGACTGTGTATGTAAAGGGCCTGTGGCAGGAGAGACTGTGGAAGCAACTCAGTATGGGGAGTACAGGGCGAGGGGGAGAGTTGTTCAAAATAAGGTTGGAGAGAGAGACAGGGGTCAAGCCTTGACATGGGGTCATGGAAAGACTGTGCAGGGTCTTGTAGGTCATGGGAGGGTTATTTGTCTTTATCCTACAAGAGCAGGGAACCACTGGAAAATTTAAAGCTGGAAGGGAGAGTAGGAAACATGGGCAGAAGGAATAAGAAACTGACTGGGGTTTCATATAGCTCATCTGGAGAATGGATTGGGTTAACAGTAAACCCTGTTGATGTGGCCAAGTCAACTGAATACACCAAGCTTCACTCTTTTGCCTTCTAGCTTCCAGTGTTGCTGTCAAAAAACAACAACAACAACAACAACAACAACAAAAACCAAAAAACAAAAAACCCTTGAAATCATTTACTCTTTGTTACTTAATCCTATTTTTGTCCCATCTCCTGAAAGCTTGAAGATTCCTCTTTGATCCTGATTTTCCAGCCTAAGGGTTTTGGTGTGGATCTGTTTTCATCCATTTGTGCTGGGCACTTTCAATCTGGACCATATTTCCTTCAATTGTGTGAAATCTCCTCAAAATTATGTTACTGATAACTTCCTCACCTTCATTTCTTCCGGCCTCTGTTCCTGGAGCTGTCATTCTGATGATGGACCTCCTGAACTGATTCTCTTATTGTCTTACGCTTTCTTTCCTATTTAAAAAAACCACTTTAAGTCTTTGCTTCATATTCTAAAAGAATTTCTCAATTTATCTTCCAACCCTTCTACTGAGTCTTCAATTGCTGCTATCAAAATTTGTATTTCCAAAACTACTTTTTTTGTTGGTAATACACTGTTCTTGTTCCACAGTTGCAATATTTTCTGTGATCCCACTAAAGATGCTAGCGTCTGCTGACATTTTCTTCCTCCTCATGGTCTATGTTTTCTCTGATTTTCTAGTCTTCCATGATTTTCCTTTTGGTTTCCATCTTCCTTATTAGAGGCCTTTCTCAGGTGTCTAATAATCTTTGGGCTTGGGTCATTTTTTTAAAGAGTGTGGGAAACTAAAAATCTAGTTGGAAGCACTGAGAACTTGAGGGAGCTATTGACTCATAGTACTTAAGATGATGTGGAAACTTGATTTGAGGGAAATCTCCAATGTCACTATATCGTGATGTGCCCTGTTGAATAGACTGCCCAGAGAAGATGCTTCCTGTCTCCTGCTTGAAGAATGAAGGCCGAATTATCAGTATTTGATTGCTATGTGGCAGGGGAAAGCCGAGGATCTCCATATCTAATCTGCATCTGCCCACTTCATCCCCTTTCACCATATCATTGAGACTTTCTCGGCTGTGCCTGATTTATCCTGTCTGGAGACCCCGTGCTTTACCCCCTCCAGTCCTGTTCTGGGAGGAGGTGGCTGGAGTTCTGAGGATACCAATGCTTCTTAGGCTTTCAACCAATTCTTCTCTTTAGTTCCTTTTCTTAAGCCCTCACTTTCAGAGATATACACTGACAGCAGTTTCTGAGCTATTTAAGGAGATAAATCCTAGAGTGCTCAGATTTCTGTATTGCTGGTTTAGGATTAGGTTTCTTTGGGATTGTGGAGTCATTTACCTCTTCCCTGTTATCCAAATTACAGTGTTCTGTCATCATCTTCTCTCCTCACCCCCTTTAACTATTAGTTTGGAGAGATTAGACTGGAGGGAAGGATGGCAGTCATGAGTGTTTTATCCATGGTCCTTTAGTCACTGATTTTCAATTTGTGATCTACAGAGTCCCAAGGCTCCCTGCAGGTCCCTCAGGGACCACACAGAGGCCATGAGTGCAGCTCCAGACTTTCCACATCACTTTTAGGCACAGCAGCTCTAGATTTTAACCCATGAGATATCTCATTTGAAAAAAGGATTCTGCTGCTAAAAACAACTGCATGTCACTTACAAAACAATCTATGCTTGGCACTGAAACCTATCCATGTGCATGCCCAACGAAAGAGAAGTAGAGGACATATAGACACCACAGTGTTCACAGTAACAGCCTCCAAATACGGCCTCTGACTAGCTCCTTCCTCTTGTGGGCTTCTGTCACTCCTGGGATCAGGAGGTGGACTCTATCTCCTCTCCCCACGGATTGTGGCTGGGTTTATCACCGGCTGTGGCTCATTAGGCCACAGGAGAGACAGGATGTGGCCCATTAGGTTCTGGAAGCTCTGAGTTCAAGCCTGAAGTGGACTGGAAGTTTCTACCTCCTGTCTCTTGGTGCCCAGCTGCTATACCCTGCAAAGCCCAACATACATGAGAGGAGAATTAAAGCCCATCAGTACTTTAAAGAACTGTACTGTAAAGTTAGTCAGTACTTACTGCAAACAAGCCATCTTCATTCCAGCTCAGTGGACACTGTGGGTGACTGCAATCCGAGTCAACAGCACATAAAGCTAGAAGAACCACCCTTGCAAACCCAGCCAACCCACATAATCCTGAGAGGTAATACAACAGTTGCTCTTTTAAGTCAGAATTTTGTGGTAGTTTGTCACACAGTGACAGATAACTAAAACAGAACATTCTAGGGGCTCTTTTCTTCTCTGTCGTTTTCTGATTTTTAAGACTCTTATTTGTAATAAACATGCTATTTAATTCCCCTTCTTTAAAAATAAGCTATAAAAATATGTAAATAGAGAAGTGACTGTGACTTTTTTGCCTTTATGATTACTTCCCTTGTTCAATTTTCATAATTAATAGTATGTAAGATGGTTATCAAGGCATGAGCAGTCTCAGAGCAGAATAAAGCTAACCAGTTCTCACAGGTTTCCAACTTGATAGAGCGTAATTACATGCTAACATACATGTGCACATGCACACACACATGCACATACACACACGCACACACCTGACACAAGTGATCCAGACTAGACGAGTGTAAATCACGGCAACAGTCAACAGACTTTCTATGGAAGCGTTTGGTGGAGAATAAACACACCATACAAATCAAAGAAGTGGCAATAACAATTCTAATGTTTCTAAGGGAAGCAAGGGGCTTAAAAAATCATCTATTCCTAACATTTCGGCTCAGAGGTCAGTAACCTGAAGTCTAGACTGTGAAGTGCCTCATTCACATTGCCAGAAAGTGGCAGTGATGATGACTACAAACAAAGATCCATGCTAAGGGGGTAAGTTAACCGCATGCCAGTGAATGGAAATTTTCTGAGAAACTGACATGTTTTCGGCAAACAGAAGACTGCTTTACTTTTCCTGATAGAACTCTTCAGAAGCATAAAATACTTCTGCCTTCCTGTGGAAGGAAAACAACAATAAAAGGACCAACTTATTCAAAATTATTTTAGAAAGTCAGGTCGGGGAGGGAATCAATGGATCAGCTGACCTCAGTGGGCAGAAAGGTGTCTTCAGTACAACACACAAGAGAAACAAACTCGTGTATTAACTAGGAATCTGAGAGACATTTCCCTTGATTTTCTGACGCTTTTTTTTTCTTGCCATTAGACTTCATGAACATTTTAAGTCATTATATAAAAAGCGATTAATCTGAGGACAAGCAGAGGCAAATAAAATCCCCCAGTTTCATAATGGCATACGCTTTAGGATTTTTCATTTTCATTCTTTCTGAGTTTGCCTCTTTGAATGTCCTATTTATGGAATATATTTCATGATGGCACCTCATCAACCTTGTTTATGTGAAATACAACTCATTCGTATTGCAGTGTGTGTTTCTTTGTCACCATTTAATGTTATGCATCTTGGTAACATCTTTCACTTAGGGAGTATCCCAGAATGCACTGGATGACTAGCCAGGAGTGTATTTTAATCCAGCAGGTATCAGAGAATTTGTCATCACTACACATGCCCTTTGTACAGTGCTTCTCTCCATACAGTAACACCCAGAAGATGCTGGCCTCATGCTAGTTCTTGGTAACATAATTGTGATCATGGTTATGGCTGAGGGCTGCCACCAAGCAGCGCAGCTGCAACAGCTGTCACTATAGCCTGGGAATTGCCATCAGGAGGGGGTTACTTCCTTTATGGCCAAAGGCTTTCAGCTTAAAACAGCATGAGGAGCTTTGTTTATGGCAGAGAAGAGGGATCAACAGTCTTGTTTGTCTAGATTAGGGTTGAGGGGGGATCTGCAAGGGGGTGGCAAATCTCTCCCATCTGCTCTTGTTTTTCTAAAGGGTTGATGTCAGTCAACAATTTAAAATGGCTAAAATTCCCTGCTCACTGTCCTCAATATCAGTTTATAGGTTTGTAAATTCATACTGACCTCCTCAGGGAACTTGTGAGAAAGCCCCAAATGGGGAAGGAAATACTGCAAAGTGACATTTGACTAAAAGAGAAACGATTTCAATCAACATTCCAAATGCCAGGGGCATTTGGGGGGCACACTGTTAAGAAATTCTAAGAAAAAGCACTTCAGTGCTGCCAACAAAAGGAATGTCTTCTTGTTTTTAATTAAATGACAAGAAAGAAGATATATAATCAGACAAGGAGGCCCTTAAGACCCCAGGGTACTAGGCATTGCGGGCCAAGATGGATTCTGTGTTGAACATTTTCAAATTTCAGGGGTGAGTATCATGACTACTTCACCTTTCTACTAATATTGTCTTTTGTATATTTTGAAATCTTGCCCTTAAATTTCAATGTTGTGCATTACTGCTACTTCCTACTCTCCACATTTTTTTTTTTGCTTCCACCTTAGCAAACGACTATGATAAAAAACCTCTTATTAACCGCCACCCCCCATTTTTTGTAGGATTTGTAAAGAACTTTTAAAGACCTTATCGCCCCTGTGTAACAACTGTGTAGCAGGTGGCAAGAACAGTGCTGTGAAGTAGTTGGAATTGAAATTAAGTCATACTCATTATACAGTTGAGGAAACGGAGGCCTGAAAAGGTAAAGATTAACTCCCAATGTAAATCATTCATTTAATCCCATCATGCATTCATTCAACAGCTATTCAGAGAGCAGGCACTATGCCAGGTGTGCAACCACATTACAGAGCTGAGGTGGAAAAGTACTGTGGCCAGCAGAATACGTTTGGGAACGGAGATGAGGATTTAATCAAAAATTTCCATCACTTCATTAAGATTTCTCACTCTCAGCATGACTAACATCTTCAAATGAATAATTCTTTGTTGTGGGAGCTGTCCTGTGAACTGCAGGATGTTTAGCAGCATCCCTGGCCCCTGCCCAATAGCAACCAAGGGCAAACCTCTCCCACCTGTGATAACCAAAAGTGTCTCCCGATGTTGGCTAGTGTCCTAGGGTGGGTGGGGGTGGGGTGATGGTACACAATTAGTTATCTCCATTGAGAACCACTGAGATAACTGAATTTGTGGTCTCAGTTCCTCATCTCTAAAGTGGGTATAACTGTTTCTACCTGTCAACCTTGCTGTGACTAATGAACTGACCAGAGGTGAGTAACGGGAGATATCAATCACAACTGTATTGTAATTACAGTGGATGTATTACAATTCTTGCTCCCACCATCCTTAAACATTTCCCCATCCTAGTCTGTTGTCATCTCTCATTGCCTAACCTGTAAAGAAGCTTTCAGGTTTGAAAAGGCTTTTCCTGGGCTGACATTTTAGAACTTGCCAAGCTCAGAGGTTCCATGCCATCTTACTGTCCCTTCTGTGAACAACCCAAACAAAGGATCACAAAGCCTTCCAATGTCTAGTGTCAGAGGAAGTGGGGATCCTATAACCCACTGCTTCCAAGTGGTTCATGGCAGCAGTGACAGGTGATGTGAGAAGAGACGAAGAGGAGAAATGAGTTGACAATGTCAGCAATTTTCTCTAAATGAGTCCCAGATTGGGGTGAGGATGGGGGGGAACCTTTCCAGTGTATTAATAAGTGTAACAAATGATTTAGCTTTTGTTGACTTCCTTTGTTACTAGGCTGTGATTTGACACCTTTCAAGAGTTTTACTGATATCCATTTGTAGAAAAACTTCCTAGTCCTAAAAATAAATACATCTTGAATAAGGAAGGGCTAACGTTAGATTTCATCCAAGTAGTAAAGTGTTTTCTCTAGGCAGAACAAGTACAATTAATTTTTCTCTGCTGCACCTGAGCTGAAAAAAAATGCAGTCCTTTAGTCCCATTCTTTTGGTGTTATTACCTTAGATGGCTTATAAACACTTTCCCTATAACATGAAATTTGAATCTAAAGAGACAGTACACAATGAACTTTAAAATCTTAATGTAAACATAATTAAGAGATAATGCCACGAGGATAGAATGTCATCTTGAGATAATGACCTCCAAGTGCTGTAAAAGTATGGAAGGAGAAGAAAACTGATGCCCAGAAATACAGGTTGGGCATGAGCCAAGACCTTCACTTGAATGTCAGCGCCCTAGGGCTCTCTGAGTAATAACCGAATCACTGCTTTATAAAATATAGTTAATTCTCCGTCATTCTCAGGAGGGGGGTTGCAGGGCATAAAACAAAAGACAACACATTAATTTCTATCTGTATTACTGTATTTGTATAACCAAGAGTGTACTTGACATTATAGAATTTCCTCCTGCCAAGGTCCCAAAATTTGTAAGACCCCTGGTCTGAATCTTTCAAAGCCTTAATTTCTGCTTCTGGTTGATAAATCATTTCACGCAAATATGCTAATAGCTTCTAGGTCATCTTTCCCAGCACATACACTTCTCTTTAAATAACTGGAAAAGCTTCTAGGAAGAAGCAGCTACTAAGATGGGTAAGATGGGTGAGATTTTCAGCAGGCAAGGAGATATATGCTGAGAGGCCATTCCAAGCTCATGGTGGTAGAAAAGTCAAAGCAAGCTGAGAGAGATGACAAGCAGTCTAATTTGACCACAGGGCAAAACTGATCAAAAAGAGTATCAAGTATTTTAGCTGGGAAGAGTCCTGATTCTTCTTTAGACTAGAGTCCCAAACAGGTATCCTGTTTGCTATGTTTGCAATAAAGATGTGCTTTGCTTGTCATGTGCAATATGTATTTTTAATTAAGACTTCCAGTTTCTCTTAAAAGAAGATCTGTCCATACTGGGCCCATGATCCTGCTACAGCTGAAGATGTGATTAGCTGCCTCCACTCAGTGAGCCATTTATTCTCCAGTTGGCCACAGTCCCCACCATTCCATATTGTTTGCCAACATACCAAAAGGGAAAAAGAAGCTGGGCTTTACTGTCCGTTTTTTCTTAGGATAGAGAACCAGAATCTCCAAGAAGATACATGGTTGTATTATGTTTTGTTCATCCACTGATGGTCATGAAAAAGTTGAATTTTTTTGCACCAGATTCACTTCACTCATTTCTATCACTCTCTCAGCATCTGAGATCATGACCACTGCTTTAAACAGAGGAAGATGTTTAAAAGGTTTTCGGGACAGGTGGTGATGTAACCAAATCATACCTCAGTTTGGGCATAAGAAGCTACATCGGACAGAAAAGAAGGAAGAGTGTTCCAAGACAGAACAGAATTGGCATGTGACTGTAGTGCTACAGACTTGAGCTCACAGGGTCTAGACCAGGCTAGCAGAAGCAGCAATCGACTGGGCAGTGACAGATACAGGGGCGAAGGAGATGACATTTTGGGGTTTTCATTTTAGCTTCCTGAGGTTTTTATTTTGGTAGGATCAGAAATTGGAAAATCAGAAGAAGGAATTGGAGTGCTGAGGTGAGTGATGAGCTAGTTTTGGATACGTGCTAGTAAGGATAATGGGCAGATGAGTTGGAAACAGGAGACTAGGGCATAAGGGAGGGAGACCAGGGAGGAATTGGGAATCATTTGAATGCAAAAGGCAGCTGATATCATGAAAAGGAAGGTCTTTAAGGCTGAGGGACAGCATGCAGAAAGAGGAGAAGTCCATGTAAGAACCATGGGAAGAGCTACATTTAAGAATGTCTTAATTTGTTCAGACTGGTATAAAAATTATCAAGAATTGGGAGGCTTATAAACAACAGAACTTTACTTCCCACAGTCAAGTTCAAGTCTCTGGCAGATTCCCTGTCTGATGAGGACCTACTTCCTGTCTCACAGACGGCCATCACTCCTTGAATCCTCACGTGGCAAAAGAGATCTCAGGGGTCTGTTTCATAAGGGCACGAGTTCCACTCATGAGGATTCCACTCTCACGACCTACTCACCTCCTAAGGGCCCTGCCTCCAAATACCCTTACCCCGAGAACTGAGTTTCAGCGTGTGAACTTTGGAGGGACACACAGTCTACCGCAGAGAGCCACAAGGGGGCAAGCAGAGAAAAGGAGGAAAACCAACAAAACAAAGCAGGATGAGAGGCGGGGACCACGGAACTTTGAGCTACAAGGACTTGCGTTGTCAGGACCACTGAATTTAGAGGCACCATGAGGATGGCACCAGATTCAGAGGAGAAAAGGAGAAAGCTGAGGAATGATACATATCAATCAATCTATTAAGTAGATTAAAGGCTTACTCAGCAGGGTTTCCGAGGATCAGAAGTCAGGAAGTGAAAAGTAAACACAGGAACTAAGGGGTCAGAAAGAGTTGTTTTATAAATCACCTTAGTCATTTACTAGAAAGTTCTCATAGAGAGTAGACAGCCCTTCCTTTGTCATCAATGACATTCTGAAATCTGGCATACACCATCAGGTATTTTTTAAATGGAAGACTTGTTTGGGGCTGGTCATGACTGTGTGACTTTTGTTCTATAAACTCATCAGCCATTTTGACATCAACCACTTGACTTTCCCAAAACACCATCACACCTCTGTATGACACAGTGTAGAGCATCTAGGGTGGAAATCTTCTGGGGTGTGCTTGTCCTACAGAGGGGTCCTCTTCTCCTGTCAATGGTGCACTTTTCTCCCAGTGAACTGTCATTGCATCTTGTTCTGGAGGAATGGCAGTTTCAAGCAAGGTACAATCTTCCTACCCACTGTCCCCATTCTTCTACCCAGGCCAAAACATAAGCAGAAGGCCCAAGACAGTCAATCAGACCGGCTCCCTAGAGTTAATCTCAAGCAGAGGAGCGTGAGAATGTATTTCAGTTGGAATTAAGTCATTCACATGATGGCACCTTGAGGACAGCGTTCGGTACCATCTGTTGTTGTTACCCTCAGAGCAGTGCTGTTCCTGTCAGCCCCCAGGTCTGACTGTTGTCCCTCAACCATCACTGGAAAAAACAAAACAAAACACTGTTGTTTCAGTTAGCTGGCATCAGTTTCAGTTGCTTGTTCCCAAGTACTCTCACTGCTATGTATCTGTTTAAGAAGATACTACTGGTGAATTATACTGATATGAAGCTGGAAATCAAGATTAATGACCTGGAGATTTGCATGATAAACTATGAACAGTATTTGGAACCATACCATGAATATTATTAACTGCCAGCACAAATTCTCCTCAAAATACACTCCTATCCCCTGTGGGAGCAGGGCCAGTATCTGTCCTTCACGGCAACAGTGCTCCTCCTTGGAGCAGACCTAGCACATAGTAGATACCCGTTAAATAGGTGAGTGACGTATCTCACATATTCCTAGGAAGAGAACATAGGAATACATGCTCTCTGCCATCATGACAGCCATACAAAGCTTTACATTTTGTTTCTCATGAAACTCCTCCAAAGTGAATAGTGGGCTACTTTCTTTATAGACTGGGAGATTGAAACTGAGCCCCAGAGAACTTTAATGCTTGACTTGGTAACAAAATATAGCAGCTCTAGGGGCCATTCTCATCTTTGGAGAAATTAAAAAGAATCACCTTAGGCTTCCCTGGTGGCTCACATGTTAAAGAATCTGCCTGCAATGCAGGAGACCTGGGCTCAATCCCTGGGTCAGGAAGATCCCCTGGAGAAGGGAATGGTTACCCACTCCAGTATTCTTGTCTGCAGAATCCCACGGGCAGAGGAGCCTGCGTTATAGACTCTTTGGGGTCACAAAGAGTCAGACAGAGCTAAGCGACTAGCACTTTCACTTTTCACTTTCAGGCTTTCTCTCTGTTTGCTGCAGCATTGTGGACAGCCAACATCCATCCACCAAATTCTGCTCACACTTACCAACCTTGCTGGCCCTGGACCTCAGGGCTAAAGCCGGGAAACCTCAATTCATGGCTGGGCTGGATTACTGCATGAGTCTGAGAGGCAGAGACAGAGAGACACGTGCACACACACACAGAATATCTCATCTGCCTTGCCACAGAGTGTCTTAAAAGTACATGCGCCTGGCACAGAGAGTAAAACACACCTCAAAAATGATTCTTCCAACAGCAGCCAGGGATGACACTTCCTCTCCTGGAAGCCCCTGAGTGAAGACAGTGAATGAATAGATGATATGCCTCTTTTGACAATGGGGTCTTCTCTTATGAAATGGATATAAAAGTCCAGATACTCATGGACTTTCTTTTATAAATACTGTCTGTCACTTAGCATCCATCATTTAAAATTCTCAATCCCAGTGTCTTTAAGAAATCTGCCAATGATTTTTTTTTTCCACTCTGCCTTCAAACTCTGCTGTGCAGCAGAACTGCAGGAGAGTTTGAAAAAAATATGTGGATCCTCAGAACTCACCGCAACCCTTGGGGTCAGGATGCCTAGAGGAGAGAGTTCCACTCCCTACATTTTTGCCCCACTTCCAAGGAAATTCTTAGGTTGAACCAAGTACAAGTGCCGCTCAGTAAAAAGGAACGATCTGAGTCCGAGAAGGCAAATACCTGGCACACACAGTATGGCGTGTTCTCCTGCACACAGCAGACATCACTAACTCATCTCTGTACCCTTCCCCTCTGAGCTGCGATGCTGCTCATCACTCAACTACTACTTGATCAGAGTTGGCTCAGGAGAAACTCCTCTTTGTTGGCCCAGGAGGTAACATTTATATATTGTTCTAGCTATCTGGAGATGGGTTGGAACCGATAAGCCCACATCCTGCTGTCTTACTACAAACATAAGCCCGATCCTGTAACTATATTCTTGACAGATACCACGAGATCTTTAAAAAAAAAAATTAAGTATTATTGACAAATAAAATTTTTCAAACAAAAATATTTCAGGTGTACAACAGGATGATCTGATACATGTACACATTGTGAAGAAATCCCTGCCATCAAGTTACTGAACACAACCATCATCTCACAGTTACACCTATTTTTTCCCCCCTGAGAATACTTGAGTTCTGCCATCTTAGCAAATTTCATTTATGTTACAGTAATATCAACTATAGTTACCACATGACACATTAGATCCTTGCTGGGGACAGAGGGGTGGGGAAATAGGAGATGTTGGTAAAAGGGTAAAAACTTTCAATTACAAGATGAATATGGGTGCATGTCACCATCTTATTCCAAGCCACCATCATTGCTCACCAAGATAGTTCATTAGCATTCTACCTGATCTCCCAGTTTTGATTATTACCCCCTGTACTATAGTCTCCATACACAGCTGAGGTGAGGGTTTTAAATAACCAACTCTGTTGGTATTTTTCTAGGATGATATTGAATTTATAAACTCATCTACAGAGAACTGACATCTTAATAATCTAAAGGAAATCATGTCACTCATACACACACAGGGAATGCTACTCAACAGGAAAGATCTATACAGGAAAAGAACCCTAAAAAGAGTGGCACAGGCATAACTAATTCATTTTTATGTAAATCGGAAACTAACATTTTAAACCAACTGTACACCAATAAAAATTAATAAATTGTTTTTTTAAAAAGGATGGCATGTCATGGTCATACTTTGAACCATCAGTGTCTCTTCTTACTTGTTTCCAGAATAATCGTGGCTTCTCAGCAGATGATGTGATCTCTAGTCACCTCTCTAATATCATCTTGAGTCACTCTTCCCCCTCACTGATCTCTTGGTTTAAAATATATATATATATTTATATTCTTCATTTTCACTGAATTATATAGCTAATTTACAACATTGTATTACTTTCCAGGTGTACAATCTAGTAATTTGATATTTTTTAGATTATGCTCCATACAAAGTTATTATAAAATACTGTTATTTCCTGTGCCACACACTGCATCCTTGTAACTTCATTAACAACTGGCTGGTTTGTACTTCTTAATCCCCTTCACCTATTTCACCCCTCCACCCACTGCTCTTCTCTCTGGTAACCAGTAGCTTGTTCTCTGTATTTGTGAGTTTATTTCTGTTTCATTTGTTCAGTTGCTTCATTTTTTTTGGATTCCACATGTAAGTGAAAACATATAGTGTTTCTCTTTCTCTGTCTGGCTCATTTCACCAAGAGTTATTATAACACCCTGCAGGTTCATCTACTATGCCACTGTATATATGTTCATATGTCCCATATTCATGAACCATTTTTCTGTTGGTGAACACTTAGGTTGTTTCCATGTCGACTACTGTAAATAACGCTGCTATGAACAATGGGATGCATGCATCTTTTTGAATTAGTGTTTTCATTTTGTTCAGATAAAAGCCCAGGAGTAAAATTGCTGGCTCATGTGGTAGTTCTAGTTTTAATTTTCTGAGGATCCTCCATACCGTTTTCCATTTACATTCCCACCAACAGTGTAGGAGGGTTCCCTTTTCATATCCTCACCAACTCTTGTTATTTGTTGTCTTTTTGATAACAGTCATTCTGACAGGTATGAGGTGATACTTCATCGTGGTTTTGATTTGCATTTCTTTCATGATTAGTGATGTTGAGTATTGATCTTTTGGGTTTTTTTCCCATTTCCTGAACAGCAAGTTTTTCCTCATCCCCAAACCCCTACACCTTCTCTTCCCTCTGTCAGGGATACTTAGTCCCTTTTAAGACCCCAGTGCTGGGAAAGATTGAAGGCGGGAGGAGAAGGGGACAACAGAGGATGAGATGGTTGGATGGCATCACTGACTTGATGGACATGAGTTTAAGTAAGCTCTGGGAGTTGGTGATGGACAGGGAAGCCTGGTGTGCTGCAGTCCATGGGGTTGCAAAGAGTTGGACACGACTGAGTGACTGAACTGAACTGAATTGGATTTCCATGTTGGTTTCTTTCCATCCTTCCTTGTATGGAGAATTTACTTCCTCAGAGACGTGCTCTTGTCCACTCTAACTAGAGCTCACTGCCTCTCGCCCATTCCTCTCTACCCCATCCATCTGTTCATTTCCTTCCCAGTCATTCCAACAAACCATGATTATTTTGTGCACTCATTTGTTCACTTATTTTTTTTACACTGCTTCTCACTCTGAGTTCTAAGCTACACACTATGAAGACAGGGAGCATCTGTCATTCTCATCAGTGCATCCCCAGCACCCAGCACTGGGCTGGGCGTGGAGCAGATTCTCCATCCGTATTTGTACCGTGTCGGGGCTGGGAGTCTGCAACCCTTTCCTTCCTGCTTTGTTGGCTGCTCCCTGTGAGGCTCTGACAACGGGGGTCCCCAAGGAAAAGCTGCAGGGTGGAAGAGGAGCATGGATTTGCCCCTTCCTGTTTGCTTCTTTTGGTGGGGGTTGCACCTCAGCAAAACATCTTCCTCCTGGCTGCAGCAGTGCCTTCTCTCAGCAGCAGCTGAATCCCATGTGCGAGATTTTCATTACTTACAGAACCAACCTCAGAGAAACCAGCATCTCCTCCCAGAGGTCCGGGTACCAGACTGGCAGGGCCCTGTCTCTGAGCTCAGGGACATCACTGTCAGTGCCCAGCAACCTCCTCAGAGGTGTGCCCCTCTTCCTTAAGCTTCTGATTGTGAATAATTCTGATGCATTTTTTTCAAACTCTCATGTAGAACTGCATGGGGAGAATGAGTGGGTCCTGGCACTGCCACCCAATGTGCATATGAGTCAGGCCTCCTTTTGTCACCCTGCTGGGCCTGTATTTCCTCAAGCAGGGTGATCACCTCCTGCGTCACTGGTTCTTTTCAACTCTGCCTGTACTTTGACGTCACTTGACAAGCTTTTAGAAAAAATACTGTTATCTGGATTCTCACTCCCAGAGATTCAGATGTAACCAAACCAAGCTGTGGTCTAGACTCTGGCCCTTAAGAAAAAAAATTCTCTTGCTGTAAACCCAGGGTTGATCAATATTGTGTAGGTCAGGGGTTGAAAAACCACAGCTCATGGGCCAAATCTGGCTTATGGACTATTTTTTAAAAATAGTTTTATTGGAACCCAGACCAAACTTGTTTATTTACATTTTGTCTACGGCTGCTTTGGTGCTATGAAAGCACAGTTGAGTAGTTGCAGCAGAGACCATACAGCCTGCAAAGACTAAGATATTTACTAACTGATCCTTTACAGAAAAAGTTTGCCAACCTCTTAATCTAAAGGTCTGTGTGATCTCTACAAGTCTTCCATCTCTACCATGCTATGGATCCAGGATTCCTATCTGATAATTTAAATAATATGGTCAACTTAGAGAAACGACTTTCAAACTTTTCAGACCACTCCCTAAAAGCAGAGACATTACTTTGCCGACTAATGTCCGTCTAGTCAAGGCTATGGTTTTTCCAGTAGTCATGTATGGATGTGAGAGTTGGACTGTGAAGAAGGCTGAGTGCCAATGAATTGATGCTTTTGAACCATGGTGTTGGAGAAGACTCTTGAGAGGCCCTTGGACTGCAAGGAGATCCAACCAGTCCATTCTGAAGGAGATCAGCCTTGGGTGTTCTTTGGAAGGAATGATGCTAAAGCTGAAACTCCAGTACTTTGGCCACCTCATGCGAAGAGTTGACTCACTGGAAAAGACTGATGCTGGGAGGGTTTGGGGGCAGGAGGAGAAGGGAACGACTGAGGATGAGATGGCTGGATGGCATCACTGACTCGATGGACGTGAATCTGAGTGAACTCTGGGAGTTGGTGATGGACAGGGAGGCCTGGCGTGCTGCGATTCTCTCTCTCTCTCTCTCTCTCTCTCTCTCTCTCTCAATGCAGGACACACAAAAGAAATGGGTTTGACCCCTGGGTAGGGCAGGTCCCTTGGAGCAGGAAATGGTGATGCACTCCCGTAGTTTCGCTTGCGAATTCCATGGACAGAGGAACCTGGAGGGCTACAGTCCATGAGGTCACAAAGAATCGGACACGACTGAGAGATCAAGCCCAGCACAGCACATAATTATCAGAACTCAGCCCTTGAGTGACTCATTCTTATTAGGGATGATTTTTACATTTTAAAGAAAGGAATTGGGTAGCTAATCCTGTGACTCATTCCTATCATTAAAGTGGGAATTCTAAGACTAACGCTATAATCTCTATTTAGTTTTTACCATGCCCCTGGGAATGTACTCGCATTTCACATGCTCTGTCTCCCTTAAACCTCACTGGAACACTATAAGGACTGTACCCTTAATATCCTCAGTTTATGATTAGGAAAATGGAGCAAAGAATTTTTCAGTAATATCCCCAAGGCTACACAGCTAGAATTGTGGGAACTCTTAGTTGAGCCCAGAAACTACAGTCTTGTTCACATTATTCCTCTAGGACAAGAGAAAGCAGCTACTCTGGGGAAAAGCTAAAATTACTAGTGTTGGTAGTTGGAGCAGGGTCCAGGAGTGAAAAAGCCCAGTATAGGGGCCCAGAGCTGTCCCACTTAAAGGTATAGGGATGAACAGAACACAGATGGCAGCCTATCTCCTGGCCTCTGCCAGAGGACCATGAGACCGCTGGGGAGTCTCTTTGAAAAGCCTGAGGGCAAAGTCATGCTTAGAAGAGATGCCCTGCTTGTCATCTGATTTTACTGGAAGATATATACAGGTTCATACCTGCAGGCAACGCCTTGGGGCGCAGAAGCAGTTCCAGAAGAGGGTGCCTTGCAGAATGACAAAGAAGAATGGGATACAGCCTCTTGTTCGCCAGCAGAGGGAGGTTTGCTCATTTATTCACCGAATCATTCATTCATGCAAATATTCAAACGCCTATGACATGCCAAAGTCTGGGAGACACAAAATAAATAAAACATGGTCCCTGCCTTTAAGGATCCGTGGAGATCAAGGTCCAAGTGACCAGTTAAGAGTATATGGGCTGAGCCAGACAGAAGAAGTGCAGCTGGGGCTCAGCTTGGGGATGCTCCCAAGGATGACACAGAGGAGGAAAGGACATGCAGAGACCAGCTGAGCTATATCATCTAGAAATAAATGGCTGCTTGCAGCAATATGGATGTAATTAGAGACTATCATACTAAGTGAAATAAGTCAAAAGAGAGACAAATACCATATGATGCCACTGATAAGCAGAATTAAGATATGGCACAAATGAGCCTATCCCTGAAACAGAATCACACAGAGAACAGACTGCTGGCTGCCAAGGCAGAGGGGGGTGGGGGAAAGAGGGAATGGGAGGCTGGGGTTAGTGGGTCCAAATTAGTATATATATTATGGATGAACAACAAGGTTCTACTGTATAGCAGAGGGAACTATACTCAATGTCATAACTATATTCAATATTCTATCCTATGTGTGTACACACACACACACACAGTCTTTTTAAATATTTTTTTCCATTATGTATGTATCACTGAACCACTCTACTGTACAGCAATACTTAACAAAACATTGCAAATCAACTACAATTTAAAAAAATGAAATAAACAGATTGGTAGTGATAAAGCCAGAGAGAAGTGAACACACATGAAAAATACAGACTTGGGAGTATATGGTGACTGACTGGATGGAAGTGAAAGAAATGCAGGAGTTACTGGGATGATTTTTAGTCTGTATCTGGCAATCTCTGTCCAAAGGAAATTTCTATGATGATGGAAATGTTTTATCTGCATTGGTCAAGGTGGTAGCTGGTAGTTACACATAACTAGGGAACACTTAAAATATGATTAGTGCAACTGAGGAGTTAAATGTTTAGATGCTTTTAGTTAATGTATATTTGGAGCACTTTAAATGAATTTTCTCATTGAATTCTCAAAATGAACCCATGCAGTCGGTACCACCCTTAGGTCCATTTCACAGGTGAAGAGACGGAGGCACAGGGAAGGGAATCACTGGACCAGAGTGACTTAGCCAGTAAGTAGAACATGAGCTGAGACATCCTGGCCCCAGAGCACATGCTCTCAGTCACTCTATGTCAGCATTCTGCTCACACAAACCTTTCTGTAGAGGTAAGCCCCATTTATGTAACAAACATGTGAAAAGCTTGTGAGATTTCTGACAGAAGAATTATTTACAAGGTATGAAGATTGCTTGTTCTTTAAATGAATACATATGTGAACATCCTGGTTCAACTTTTTGGTAAATCTATAGAACTTGGCTGAGAAAGTTCACACCTCCAACTGAGTGACTCTACTTTATGAATTCTGAGAATGTATTAAACTACTCAAGGGACTCCAAACACTTTTCTACCACGAGTCACTTAATGCAGGAAGGGACCTCTCAGTGGGCATGGAGGAGAGTTCTGTAGTTCATTTAAGGGAAATGACTGACATTTTTGACTTCCAACGCGGGGAATGCGCATTAGAGCCCACCGCTGGAGACGGTTGTGCGGATGTGAGAAAGCCCTAGGGAACATCCTTCTACAGTCCTCAAAGACTGCTGACATTTGGCCCGTTCCACCAGGAAACTGAAATTGTATTCTGACACCAGTTTTTTTTCTTCAGAAGGATTAATGACAAGTTGAAGAGAGAAATCTTTGAAGTGACAGACCCCAGGGAGGGAGTCAGAATGAATTACGGAGCTCTAAGACAGATCTGCACTAGCGGCTCCTGGCGTGATGCAGCACAGCTACAGGAGACTGGCAAGGTCACAAAATGGGAGATTCCCAAGACGAAAAGCAGGCAAGTCACACTGAGATGAAGCGCTAGGTCGCATTTTCCCTGAGTTGCCAAAGGTGAAAATTTGAAAGATGAGGAAAGACGCCCCCCAATGAGCCAGTGCTGTGTATAACACAATGTTCAATCCAGCTGACCTGTTCTTACAGCAAAGCACTTCCCTTTGCAAGTCCTCTCATTCAGAATTGGGTGTCCACAACTGCATTTCTGGAAACAGGAGAAGTTTTAGCTAAGTGAGACCTGGTCATAATGCTGTAAGTCGTAACTCTGACTTCATTCATTCATTTTATCCATTTATCGGATACTTACGCCATGTTAGGCAACATTTTAGGTACTGGTGACACAGAGGATCAAGTAAGTCTCTACTTACTTGGAGCTAATGTTCTAGTGGGGAAAAAAGGCAATAAACGGGAAAATGAAAGAAAACAATTTCAGATCATTATATATATGTATGTTGCAGAAAATAAGATGTTAGGACACCAAGGCCTCCTTGTATAGGGATGCTTCTCTCGGCCTGAGTGACAGAGGGTAACTGTGTTTGTTACTCTGAGAACATTTCTTTCATGCTCTCTGACTCTGCTCTGCCAATCACTCCACGTAAATCATAGATGTGGAGATGTCTGTGATACACTCATCTGAGTGTCCATTTCACTTTGATTTGACTCATTCTTCTTTCCATTTGACTCACACATGCTTTAATGATACCTAAAGAAATTAGCTAATATTCACTGGGGTTCTATTTATTTCAACTACTGCTGTCTTTCTTCACTTTTTTACCTCTACCTACGATTCCTCATTTGGTCTTCCTTTCATAAGGCAGGCTTTCTTTCATCAGTCTGCTCTGAATTTGGACTTAGTGCTAGTGATGATGGATTTATTACATGGAAATTCAAGTTATCATCAATGATGAAAGCTGGGGGTTACTAAGGATGGTTTCCTCCTGTAGTACAAAGCTGATATCAGCCAGACATAGCACTCTTGAAATTCTAAAATGGTGCCACCAAATTTCAGAAGGCACAGGAGGATCCAGTATCAAACAGTACATGATTTTTTTAAAAAAACAGAATTTACAGGAACTCTGTAGATTGACATCATTTTAATCAATATACAAACTGCAGCTTGGAAATATTCCTTTCCTTTTTTCACTGTACCACTTCTGGAAAGCCCAATAGAGGGAAATAACTACTAAAGGCTTCAGCAAAGTAGAAGCTTCAAGAGAACAGAAAAACCCCATATAAATTAACCAAGTCTAGCATATCTGCGCTTTGATGATGTCTGTGATTTCAGATTGCTATTAAAAATAACTTACTGTAATATTCCTGTAAGACAGAAGAGTGCTCTAGGGCGGGGGGCGGGGATGAATAAAATCTGCCTCCTGGGCTGTGTTCCTCTCATTAACCTGATGATAGATTTTGTGAGAGTCTTTCATTATTTGTGTCACATGTTCTAAATCTGGAAAAGTAACAGTGGCTGAATAAGGTTGCCTAGGGTTCAGTTCCTCTCTCCCCTGTAAGACAGCATCCTTATCATTACAGGCAGCTAGGCACTAAGGAATTCTCCTTTGCCCACAAATACCCACCTCCTCTAGTTCACTCTTCTTCCCTCAGTTGCTCCTGATTTCCCATCAGTGAGGCTTAAGACGGGGCCTGGCTGGCTCCCCTCCAATCTATTCTGCTTTCAACAGAATGTCTGTCTTCACAAGCCGTTCTCCCTATATGTCTGTCCAAATTTTCCCTTATTATAAGGACATCAGTCATATTGCATTAGGGACCAGCCTAGTGATTTCACTTAAACTGGATTGCCTCTGTAGAGCTTCTATCTTCAAATAAGGTCACATTCATGGAGGGTTAATACTTTCAACGTGAGTTTTTGGGGGATACAGCTTATTCTATAACAGGAAATTATGTCACTTTGCATCCATGAGAATCAACACAGTGTCTAACAGGTAGAAGGCACTTAATAAACACTTCCTGGATGAAAGGAAAAATTAAAAGCTGACAAAGGGCCTTGAAGGAGAAACACTGGATTGGTAATTTTCCATAAAGGAGAGTGATGGGCTAACTATGCTGTCAAATGCATTAACATCTAACCCCATGTGGCTACTGAGCATTGAGATAAGACTAGTCCAACTGGAGTTGTGCTGAAATTGCAAAGTACATCCCAGATTTCAAAGTCTTAATTTAAAACCATATACAAATACCTTCTTAATAATTTTTATATTTAATATATTGATGAAAAAATAATGTTGGGCTGTATTAAATAAAATTTAAAATACTATGAAAATAAATTTTACTTGCTTATTTTTACTTTTAACATAACTATTAAAATTTTTAAATGTATATAGCCTGCATTATATCTGTATTGGACAGGATTGGAGCAGAGAGAAAGCACTGAAGTAGGGAGAGAAAGGAAAACATAGTCAGGAAATAATAAACAGTAGAAGCAATAACAATAAGAAAAATATTTGTGTGTATTGTTGTACATGCATATATATTGCCAGTGTATATATATTATGTAGTGTGTATGTGTGGGGGTGTGTGTATATATATATATATATATGCTGAGAACTGTGTATATAAAATTTTAATCTTCATGATCTAATGTGGTGGATGTTATTCTTATCTCCATTTCACAGATGAGGAAAGTGAAGGACTTGGCGATCGGGTAACTTGCACAAGAATACTATAAGTGGTGATTTAAACCCAGCCACCCTGGCCTCAGAGCCCTCTCCCTTATGGACTGCTTCCTTTTCATGAGAAAGTTCTCTATGGAGAAGACAAAAGCATTGAAAAGAGCCAAAATCTGAGTTAGGGTATGCAGAATCCCCCACTGTAAGAAAATTCAGCTACCTTCCCTGCCTAATTGGATGCCATGGAGGAGAAACCCAGTTGAGTCCCTGGTGCCCCTGCTATATCATTGCCTCCAGGGCTGGATCAATGATGAAACAGAAATCGGAGTGGCTGTGGCATCCATAGCAACCGCACAGGATAAAGGTAGGGGCAGGGTGTAGTAAGTGCTTTTCAACTTTGAGGGCCTGGGAACAGAGCAGAAAGCCAGTGCAGATAGAACAATGAGCTAACAACCTCCCTCTGCCAGGGCTCAGCCGCTGAAGAAAGCCCCGTGGGCTGTGCGGAAAGAAGCTCCAGTGCCAGCACACCTCCCTGTCACTGTGAGGCGTCTGAAGGTACTTGCAAGACCCAGCTTAGAGCTTCCCGCTTTTGTGATCCAGCATCTTACAGCTGATACTGGCTTTAATGAGAGAATCTCCAGCTCCTGCTCAAACAGAGGGGTGTGTCCAAGCAGTGGTCTGACAAATCAGGTCACTCCCTCCTCCTCTATCCCAGTAATAATGGTCCCTCCAGGAAGGGGAAAACAAAACTACATTTTTTTTCATACTTGAAGTCATTATGAGAGATGTGTTGGAATCCCCACTCATTAACTTCTTTACCCTCAGACCATGGACAGATTGTTTGCTCCAAACTACAGTTTACTTATTTGTAGAACTGGGTTTTATTTAATACCATCAAAGGGTTGTTGCTTATGATTAAAGGAGATACTGTATATGAGGCACTTGGCCCAGCAACTCAAGTATTCAGTAACTATTTGTTTTCCTCCTATGTGCCAAACCTCATATTATTCATTGTTCCTTAAACACATTCCTCAGGTCCCAGATCAGACTGCATTAGAATCTTTGGGGGGCAGCCTAGGAACTTTATTTTCAACATGCTCCCCAATAATTCTGAGAAAGACCACTAAAACTGGAAAACTCAAAGGTTCCATGCTGATTGTCAATACTGCTAGCTATTACCTTATTTCACTTCATAAAAACCCTCAAGAAGACAGACTCTCTTTCTCCACAGCCTCACTCCTTATTAGCTCTCCAATATGCCTAGACTTAATGACTGAACGATTACCTTCTGTGAAGCTTCTAGGTGGTTCTCAATCTTAGCTGCACATTAGAATCAACTGAGTGGGGACAGGGGAAGGCTTTTAAGAAATACCTATATCCAGAGAAAATCATAGTTCAAAAAGATACATGCACCTCTGTATTCACTGCAGCACTCTTTACAACAGCCAAGACATGGAAGCAACCAGAATGTCCATCAACAAATGAATGGAGAAAGGAAATGTGCCGCATATACTCAATGGACTATCTCTCAGCCAGAAAAAAGAATGAAATCATGCCATTTGCAGCGACACAGAGAGACCAGGAGAGGATCACACTAAGTCTGGTAAATCAGAGAGAGAAAGCAAATCACTGGGATCACCTATAGGTGTGATCTAAAACCTGATAAAAATGAATTAATGTATAAAACAACAACAGACTCACAGACTTAGAAAAGAGAGTCTCCAAAAGGGGAAGTCAGGGAGGGGGAAAGGATAACTTAGGAGTTTGGGATTAACATATACACACTACTATATGCAAAATAGATAATAGACTGAGTGTGTATACTCAGTCACGTTCACTCTTTGAGACCCCATGGACTGTAGCCCATGAGGGTCCTCTGTCCATGGGATATCCTAGGCAGGAATACTAGAGTGGGTTGTGATTTCCTCCTCCGGGGGATCTTCCCAACCGAAGAAATGAACCTGTGTCTCTTGCATTGGCAGGAAGATTCTTTACTACTGAGCCACCTGGAAAGTCCCTACTGTATAGCACAGGAAACTATACTCACTATTTTAAAATAAATATGAAAAATAAATAAATATTTAAAATAAATCTGAAAAAAATAGATATATATATGTATTTATAAATGAATCACTTTGCTATATATCCAAAACTAACATAACACTGTAAGTCAACTATCCTTCAGTAAGCAAAATAATAATAAAAGAAATAATTAAAAAAGAAAAACTCACTGATTCACCTTGCTGTACAGCGGAAACTAACACAATATTGTAAAGCAATTATACTCCAATTTAAATACCAATTCCTGTATTCTTCTACTCTTGAGATCAACTGAATTATTAAGACTTTCAGTGGTGGGGCCTGTGAACAGCTGTTTGTAAGACATATGGAACATAAATGCACAAATATTAAATGTATAGCTCAATGATATTTTATGTATAGATAAAAACCATTTAACCACCACATCAAGACATGGAATACTGTCATCCGCTCAGAAAGCTTCTTCATGCCTCTTCTAGTCGGTAACACACCTTACTCTTACTCTCTTTGACAGATTCCAAAAATCTGCATACAGCACGGTTTGAGAATCACTCATCTGAATTCTAGACCACTGGACTTTCCATCTATCCTTTACCATCCCTTTTGCGAGCTTGTCTTTGGGCAATTTCTTTATGAGATGATAGAGAAGAGGAAATAATAGGATGAATCTTAATTATCAGAGCAAATAAGAAACGAAATACTTTCTGTCTAGCCCAAGCATATCATTGCTGCCTACTCATGCTTATCGCTTCTTTCAACTCCTGACTTTTTTCCTCTGTGCCTATTCCTTCATGCTATCAGGACCCCCCACGAATCGCTCCTTTACTGAGGTTTGTGCTCCTACCAGGAAGCCAGGCTCTGATTTTAGCTG
The DNA here is from genome assembly GCF_042477335.2 of Ovis canadensis. NCBI lineage: Eukaryota > Metazoa > Chordata > Mammalia > Artiodactyla > Bovidae > Ovis > Ovis canadensis. The sequence goes on along the minus strand of NC_091263.1, from coordinate 53,336,758 downwards.
TAGCAGAAAAGCAAACAAAAAACAAGGGGGAGGTTTTTATTTTCTTCTGCGGCACAAACACCTTGGCACAGACTGGTAAGTTCTAGAGACCCCTTCTCACCTTATGTTTTAAAGTTCATACAATAAGATATGCAGGATTACCAAGAGAACTAATTATGCTGACATACAGATATCAAAACAATTTGAAATATCATTTTTAATAAATGTGCTTATTTAATTACTCATTAAATAACAAGGTCTAGCAACAAATCTAATACCCACGGTAATTTTGATGGAGTGATGAGTATAAACAGTATTTCAAGGCATTTGCAGCAACTATGAAGATAATATGCAAGCAGACGTTAACATCATTATAGTTGGTTGCCTACATTTATAACTGAATTACCTGCTAAGTTTCAGGTAAAGGCTAGTAAAAACAAACATGTAACTTTTTCCCCCCTATTGAGTTCATGGATCTCTTGAATGGAATTTATGGCCTCCCTTACTGAGTCTTGCTAAATCCCCCGAGTGAGCCAGTTTCAAATTCCTGTTGCCTTGTGATTTTCCAGATGAGAAGCCATACTTCAGGTGACCAGCTGGGCCAGCCTGGCCACACTACTCACAAGGGAGCTGAGACAAGGAGGGATGAAGCGACTGTCCAGGGTCATACAGCTGCTCAGAGAGACTGAATTCCAGGCCTTTCTCCATGTCAGTCCTCCTTGTTGTTCAGTCACTAAGTTGTGTCCAATACTTCACAACCCCATGGCCTGCAGCACGCCAGGCTTCCCTGTCCTCCACTATCATGTCACCCTGGGAGCTTGGAGTAACCTGATTGTTCTCTTGGTTTACACCAGCTCTGCAAAGTATTTGTTGTTCAGTTACTCAGTCATGTCTGATTCTTTGTGACCCCATGGACTGAGGCACGCCAGGCTTCCCTGTCCTTCACTGTCTCCCGGAGTTTGCTCACTCATGTCCTTTGAGTCGATGATGCCATCCAGTCATTTGCTATTTATTGACTGACTGTATTATTTATTCATAGTATTGCTTTAGAGTCTAAGAGCTATATTCTATTCATACCTATTATTTCCTTATTATAACTTAAAGTCTAAAACCAAGGGATTCAGTCTTGTGACCTCACTAACCCCATAGTGGATGCGTATTTCCAAGTGGAAAAAAAAAATCCCCCACATATTCCTGAGCTGCAGCTTTTCAATACTCCTAAAATATCTAAAAATATATAGTGACAAAATGGGAAGACATTATCATTTTATGAAACTTTAAAATGTATTTCAAACATCTTTCTATTTCAGAAGATACACTTTATTCTTTAACAAATGTAAACACTTTTGATTGTATGATTAAGTCAAAACTTTAAACGATTATTCAGTTGATGGCATTTCGGTTGTTTCTAATTTTAGCTATTGAAAACAATGTATATTCATGTATATAATTATTTCTCCCATATGTGAATGCTCTGTATGGTTTATTACTAGAAGTGGAATTATTGGATCAAATAATACTTAATGACAGATATATCTTTTTGTCCTTAGAAAGGCTGTGCCGATTTATATTCCTAAAAGCAAGATGCGAGAGTGGCAGCTCCACCACATCCTTGGTAACATTAGGCATTGCTAGTTTTCCTGTTTCACTGCTGCCAATATTTTAGATGAAAATTCAGACACTGCTATTGAATATGTGTTTCTTTGCTTATGAGCAATATTGAAACCTTTTTTATATGCTTATTGTATATTGTATGTATTCAGTGATTGTGCCCTTTGCTCATTTTACCATTTGGGTTATTACAGACATTTCTTAGATGATAAATCAAAATGGAAGACTTGTTGCTCACCTCTGAATTTCATTTTACCAATCTGCATCCTTAACTAGGTAAGAGCTGAATCATTGCTATTTATACAAAATATGAACAGTCAAAAACCCTTCTGGAATTAAAGGTAGGGTGATAAATAAAAGATACTTTACAAAATACGTAAACTATGGTTTTACAAACTTGCCTCAATTCTTTCCTTTGACTTTACTGTATATGTTTGGCCCTCTCTATCTCCCTGAGTCTATCTCCCTGACAAATGAGCAGAAATTGTGCTCTACAGCAGTTTTCTGACATGATTCCCGATTATTCACCAGCGTTTCATACCGGGAGGAGGAATTGGCCAGAAAGGTTAAGGCTCAAGGTCGTAAAGTTAATGGATGTAAATGAGCCAACATTAAGCCAGGCCACTTCTGAGAGTTCTAGAGTTACAACGTCAGGACCTCTCCTAGTGAAAGAATCCCTAATAATCCTGTAGTCTTGCATCACGGCTGAACTGTTGCACATTTTCTCTTTTAAAGTGTAGAAATAACACTGGTCACCACTGACTGAGCTTATATCAATGCCAGACACTGTGAATTTTATATGTTTTATCTTCTTTAATCCTCATTAAAACTTTACAAGGTAATGTGATGGGCATTTGCTTCCTTGTTTTTTCCCTATACACACTGACCCTCTTTGTCCTGGTAAAAGACAATCTCCTTGGAGGCAGAGGTGGGGGAAATGATCTCTTCCTCACTGTTTGGTCATGGTGGAACCTGAAAAGTAAAGAGTCTTGTCAAGGAAGGATACTGTGACCCAACCCTGACCAGTATTATTCTCCAGGGTCTTACGGTCTAATCTCTTTGCTGGAGCAGATCCTCCTCAAGGGCTGTGACCTGTGGGGACTTTTTAGTAGGTCCTACTACTTAGATCCTTTAAGTCGCCTGGCTTTCTGCCTCTTCTGAACCTAGTTTATGGCTATTTCTTTGATTCTCTGTATTCTACATTTACTTCCAATAACTTCACCTTTGGTTAAATCAAGCAGAGTGTTTGTGTATTGTCATTGTATAGATGGGGTATCTGAGGCTATTCGACTAGTAAATTAAGAAGCTGGGGACTATCAAATCCTGTTCTATACCAAAAAGCTCTTCGACACTGATATGTACTCAAGGTCACAGTTAGTTGCCACAGAGGAAAAGCAAGCAAGCAAAGAAACTCTGTAAGTTTCTGTTAACTTGTACAAAGTATAGTAGTTGAATTTAAAAATCCTACTCATAAGGAAGGGATTGCATCTGTGATTGGTTCAGTCATGTCTGACTCTTTGCGACCCCATGGACTGTAGCCTGCCTGGCTCCTCTGTCCATGGGATTCTCCAGGCAAGAATACTGGAATGGGTAGCCATTCCCTTCTCCAGGAGATCTTCCCAACCCAGGGACTCCTGCATTACCGATTCTTTATCATCTGAGCCACCAGGGAAGCCCACCTAGAGTGTTAAGCAGCTTAACATCAGGTTTAATTGCCCATTTTGCTCAGCTTTGCTACCCTATACTACTCATGAGACCGGAGGAGAGGAGGCAGGGTACAACCTTTAAAAGCATGACATAGACTTTGAGAACATGACATATTTAGAACCAACCAGGCCCAAGATGGCAAGTCTGACTTTCAGTAGACCTTACACCTCATTATATCTGAGGGTATAAATGGCAACCCACTCCAGTGTTCTTGCCTGGAAAATCCCATGGACAGAGGAGACTAGCGGGCTACAATCCATGAGGTCGCAAAGTGTTGGAACCAACTTAGTGACTGAGCACATAATAAGAATAATCTCAATAATCTAACAGCGTTCTTGCCTGGAGAATCCCAGGGACGGGGGAGCCTGGTGGGCTGCTGTCTCTGGGGTCGTGCAGAGTTGGACACGACTGAAGCGACTTAGCAGCAGCAGCAGAGGACAAGGTGGAACAGAGATGAAACAAAGATGACCATAATTCATGTGTGCCAGGTGATAAAAGTTGCATCATAGCTTCATGGGAGCTCCTTATATTATTCTTACTTTAGCACATGTCAGAGATTTTCCACAGTAAAAAATTAAACGAAAGGGGTAAAATGCATTTCTTAAGTTAGGTGTAGGTGTTTATTATTCTTTATATATTACATATAATGCTTTGCATGTATGATAGATTTGTGTCATGAATTTTTTTTTTTGGTTTATCCAATGCCTGCAATATTTATTAGGCTCTGAATGTCATTTCTATTCAGCTGTTGGGCCTTTGACAAGTTACCTTTAACTTTCTCTATATCTCAATTTTCTCACCTAAAATCAAGATAATGGTAAAACACACCTTATATCATTTTGTGTGAATATTAAATTGACAATCTCTAAAGAGATTGGAGACAATCTCTAAAGAGATAGCCTGGAGCCTGAGATATTATAAAAACTGAGTGTTAACTTGAACTATTACAATTATTAGTAATATACAAAATTTTTGAGGTTTTTATTCATTCAACATTCACTGAATGCATATTGTGTTTCTGATATTTTGGTGAGCTTTTTTTTTCCTCCTTAGAAGAGTGTAAATAAAAGGAATTTGATAAATATGGGGATTAAATATTAAATTACATTCATTTAAGTCACAAAAGACATCATACCTATGCTGCTGCTAAGTCACTTCAGTCGTGTCCGACTCTGTGCGACCCCATAGATGGCAGCCCACCAGGCTCCCCCGTCCCGGGGATTCTCCAGGCAAGAACACTGGCGTGGGTTGCTATTTCCTTCTCCAACGCACGAAAGTGAAAAGTGAAAGTGCAGTCGCTCAGTCATGTCCGACCCTCGGTGACCCCATGGACTGCAGCCTTCCAGGCACCTCCGTCCATGGGATTTTCCAGGCAAGAGTACTGGAGTGGGGTGCCACTGCCTTCTCTGCATACCTATGCTGCTGCTGCTGCTGCTGCTAAGTCACTTCAGTCGTGTCTGACTCTGTGCAAACCCACAGACTGCAGCCCACCAAAAAACAGTTTTCTTATGAAATGTTAAGAATCCATGCCTCATACTAACACATGCACATTAAATACAAATGTTACCTGAAGATAGATATGATCTTTTAAAATGAAATATTGAGACATTTGCTAAGTAACTTAAAATTCAGTGTAGCATTTAGAATACTATCAGACTATGCAAATTCACATGTATTTCTTGTTTATAAATGAGAAAACAACATAGCACAAAGCACAGAACAACACAACATTAGAATTTATACTATTGTAAATCAAATCTAAATCTGTAGGATAATTTCTGGAAAAATCCAGAGAGCTTAGGATCCAGGTCTCTGAATGACAGCTTTAAAAATGTAAGCCAGATCTTTATGCAAACTTGGAACATTCTGTATCATTTGCCTGCTACATAGTCTGACAGATCACAGCACTTTGCCATTTTCTGAAGGTGGCATTACATTAGATGTCATTATATTAGATACTGTCACCCAAACAAGAAGACTTTACTGCTATTTTCTACCATGTGTCTATCTCAAAACCAAACCTTTACCAATGACAGAACTGGGGCAGGAAGATGACAGGATCTTAATCTTTTACATCAGACTTAACGGGTTATCAGTATAATTAGCTGAAGAGTATACTGGTCATCACCTGCTTGCTTGACTAACTTCTATCATGTAGCTTGACTGGTGTTTGACTGAATTACTGGGTATTTTGGACAGAGTCAAAGCCTCACAGAGTCTGAAAATCTAGTGTTCATGGACCAAATGATCCTATTTTTCCAATCTCTTGGTGGCACAAATTTAGATTCTGGCTTATCAGGACAACTCCAAGCAGGCAAAGATAATTAAAAGACCAGGGAAGTGCACAGGGTAGGCATCCAAGCCGGCCCTTCAATCTTAGGTTGTTTCAGAATTTCTCAATGGCAGGGCAAATTCATTCTTCCATAAATGGCCACAGAAAGTCTGCACTTTGGTATCTGCCATTCATTCCCCTCTTTTTTGATATACCCATTACAATGAAGACTAGACGGACAAAACAAGCAATGAAGGGCTGTATTACTTGTCCATCACAAACCAAAATCAGAAGGGATCTGTTAGAGCTCAATATAAAATCTCACATGTTGTCAAGGTAAACATACTATTTGTTGAATGAAAGAAAAGAGAAATGTCAGATGTTCTGGTAATGATGCACATTACTTTTGTGGTGTTTGGTATTGATTACACAACTGAATACCTCAACTGTATCTCCATACATATGTGCATGCCTCCTGAACATGCCCACTTAGACACCTAAAGGAAGTATCAAAGTTAACTTGCACAGAAGAGCAACTCTGGTTTCATCTACCCCCAAACTTACTCTTTTCTCACCTCTAACAGTAACACCTACATCCATCCCATTGCTCATATTTGGAAACTCAGAGATCATCCTCTTTTCCCTCACATCCCATACTAGGTCTAGGCGTAATTCTTTCTGGCCCTGTATCTATACTTCCTGCTGAATCTAACGGCTTCTCAGTATCTCCCAACCACCCTCACTGCTCACTTCACTGTGACTCAGGGTCCCCCCTGGTCTCCCTATGTCCATGTTTGCTCATCCTCTGACTTAGTTTCCACAAAACAGCCAGAGTGTTCTCAAGGTATAAATGAAATCTTATCACAGCTCTGCTTAAAATTCACCAATGGTATCCTGTTGCAGATAAAATACAATCCAAACTCATGACCACAGACTACTAGACCCCACAAGGCCTGGGTCTTGCCCATCTCTCTGATGTCATTTCCTGCCAGCTGCCTCTGTTTTCTGCACTCCTACAACACCCTACACTCATTTTCTCATTGCCACTCCCTTCACCTGGAGACTTGTTTCTACACAGCTCATGGCTGAATCACTCTCATGATTGAATTCTTGGGCCAACTGTCACCTCTCAGAGTGACTTCTTCTCCTGGCCACTCCAGCTAACAAAACCGCTCCTCCCCTCCCTGACACTCCATCCCATAGTCTTCTTTCATCTTATTCATAACACTTACCACCATCTGCAATTATTTCACTTAATTATTTACATGTTTATTGTCCATCTTCTTTCACCGGAATGAAAGCGCCACAGAACTAAAAATACATCTGACCTGTTCACATCTGTCAGTCCCAGCTCTAGCCCAGCATCTGGCCCATTGCAGTTTCTCAACAAATGATGGCTATGCTCATGAAAAAACACATTAATGCATTTTTAAAAACCCATCCATTTAAATGTCTGATGGCCCTCTATAAACTAAGTTTTCTTTGAGGGTGCAAGGGTTACACAATCTCTACCCTTATAGCGTTTCTTAACTGTATCTTTCAACTCAAAAGGAAATGACCACAGAGCCTGCTGTTCTTCTGTGCAAGTTTGAAGGGCAACAGCCAGGCACTCTCTCTCTCCTCTACCCATGAGCTTGGCCAGGTGAAATTCCTAGAATGCTAGCTTGAGAATCCTGGATGCTTCCAAGCTGAGTAACTGTTGCTCTACTCTTCACATCTATGTAAAGATATAGATGTGAGACTGGGTGGGCTCAGCGAGTAATAATAGTTTTGGCAGGAGATCTGGCAATGCTAATCCTCTACGGCTAAGGAACTGACACAACAACCCTCCCCCTCTGGCAGACTGAGTGCAACCCACATCTCCAGAGGGAACAGCCTATTGTCAGACGCATTAGGAATTCGCTGCTCTCCGCAGGCAGTTGCACTGCTCTGATGCTATGTCATTTCCTTCCCAGAGTCTGTGGGAGGCATCCCCAAGTGTGAGAAGTACAAAGAAAGGGACACTTCAGCTATATAGAAGGTAGCTTCAGTTTACAGAGAGAGGCTCCAGGATTCTGGTTTGCAGAGAGAGGCTCGGAGTATTTGCCTTAAAATGCTGCACGTTTAGGTGATCTGTGATTTCAGACTATTGCTGGTGAGGGAAAGGAATCAGGGCCCTTCCAAAAACAAGGATTTTGGGTAAGTTCAGAGGTCATGGGAGTGTTGTCTCTGGGTTCTTATGCCAACTCCTTGAATTAAGTGCTTCTAAGGCTCATGGTGGAGATAAAAGAAGCAGATCCTAACCAGACTTAGCCTGAGGTCTACACGGCCTGGCCCCTGCCTGCCCCTCCAGCCCCACCAGCCACCACGCCTCTGCCCTTCTCTCTCCCACACACCTGCTTTCAATCCCTCGCAGTTTTAGTTCCTCTCCTGGCACAAGGCCTTTGCATATACTGTTCCCCCTGTCCTACACTTTTCTCACTCACCCTCTATTCACTTAGTGAATGTTACTTATCCTTTACATATCAAACTCAAAGATCAGTTACGACTAGCTACCCCAACCTCCTAATCTACATCAGATACCCCTACAGAGACCGGTTTCTTTTATTTTTGTTGTTGTTGTCGCTCTCGTTCAGTCATGTTTAACTCTGCAACCCCATGCACAGTAGCACACCAGGCTTCTCTCTCCTCCATCATCTCCCAGAGTTTGCGCAAATCCATGTCCATTGAGTCAGTGGTGCTATTTAACCATCTCATCTTCTATCGTCCCCTTCTCCTTTTGCCTTCAATCTTTCCCAGCATGGAGTTTTTATCTCAATTTAATACTACAAACTCATTGACGAGATCTTGAATCTTGGTTTCCCCCAAAGGTCTGTACAGTACACGGATACAAGGATTTTGTGTGTTTATCATTATATACCAGGTGCCTAGCACAGTGCCCGCCTTCAGCAAGTATTCTGTTAAGTATAATTGGGTAAACTGTAAATAAGGGCGATACTTTCGTGGAAAATACACATCCTGAAAAATACAGCCATTGCCAAAAGAAAAAAAGTTCATCCCACCATTATGCTAAAGGTCTAAGTTGGTTATTTGTCCTTTGAGCAAAATCTATCCACCCCCTACCTAAGCTAACATGGCAGGAGCAAATCTGCTATCACTTGAGGGTCTGGGTGGGGTTATGTGACTAGTTTTGGCCAGTGAGTTGTGAGCCCATGTGCTGTGAGTCCTTTCTAGGTTAGAGCAAGAGCCATCAGATTTTTCTGGATCAAAGAGTAGTCATCATGATCAGAGCTCCCTTGCCTGCCGATAAGTGTATACGTAACATAAAAAACAAAAAAAACAAGCCCTCATCTTTGAAGCCACCGAGATTTGGGGGCTATTTGTTCCTGCAGCCCAACGTAGCTTATCCTGACTGACGTATGAGTTGAATCCAAACTTCCTTGCCTAAAAAAGTAACATGAGGAATAATGACAGTAAAAACGATAAGCATTTCCTAAAAAGTTACCATGTCAGGATTGGTTTTATACATTTAGAGGAAGAATCTCAAATCAGTCTCACAAAAAAATGGTATAAAGGCAGTAATTTTTTTTTTATTCTCAGTTTAAGATGCAGAAATTAAACTCAGAGAGGTCAAGGATATTGTGCGGGCTCAGTGTCCTTGTGAGAGGTGGAGCCTGACTCCAAAACCCATGAGTGAGAGGCCTGCCCAGCTTAGGCAGAACCAACCGTGAATGGATTATCCAGCACACATTCTCACCTCAGCACTAACGACATCTGGGGCTGTTGTAATGCTCTGTGGTAGGGGCTGTCATGGGGATGTTTAGCACCATCACGACCTTTAACCTCTACCCGAGTCCTGTATCACCCCTCCCCTAGCTGAACCCCAAATACCTCCAAATACTGAAAAATCTATGGCAGGGGGAAGAGATGTTCAAACTGTCCCCAGCTGAGAACCACTCGGCGAGCAGCTAATTTCATTCAGTGCTGAGAACCTTAACATGATTAAGCTCAGGGATGATGCTGGCAAGACAGAGAAGGCTGGGGCCTTCAGGGAGCTTCCAGTTTTGAGAAAAGAGCTAGATGTTAACCACACAGTCTGTGAACAATTCCTTGGAGAAAGGGCTACCAAACAACGTTCAAAGCCTTCAACTGGGATGAAAAATGTTCTTCGAATCTGACTGCAAAGAGGCCATTCAGAGTGACAGATTTTTATCACGAAGAGATATTAGAGGTCTCCAATGAATGCCTGTAGATTCTGCTGAACCCAACTGTGACCAGGCTCTTAATCACCTTAAACTCTAAGGTTTCTCTGGCTCAAGGACCCTGCTACCAACCTTAAGACTGGCAGACAGGTGGAGAAAAAGGGACCCAGCGTATACAGACCCTCTTCAGCAGCACAGGGTGAGGGGCTCACCGCCGTCATCTGAATATACATGAGCTCGTCTCTGCTAGGCCTTTATCTGTCAAGTGGCTGCCAGAAGGGTTCAGTGGGTCTGGGGATAATGTACTTGTATGTTTATCAGGCCAAACAGAAAAAGCATTCACTGAGACTGAGGGATAGGGAAAATATATTCCTCTAAAAATAAACTTGATTTTAATTTCAAACTGGGTCAGTTTGGCTTGGGAATTATTGGGGAGTGCAGCTGAGCTGCTCTGGAGATGAAGAGGAACCCTTGCTAATTTAATTTGCATATGCTGCTTAAAATGCAAGAAGCCTGCTGCTGGACTGGCAGCACCCTTTCCGGCCTCTGCAAGCTCTGTCTGAGAGGCACAGCAGGCACTGCTGTTTCAGAGAAGGGTGGGGGTCACTGAGGTGCCACAGGCAGCCTTCTTCCCAGGGCCATGCATCCAGGGCATGGAAGAGGAGGGCGACCAGGTAGAGGGGATTACAGGTCAGGCGGCCTCACTTGGGTCCTGCTGTGTCCAGGGGAACCCTGCCTGCGGTTTTCTGGTGCCAGGGGAGCCTGCGGTTTTCTGGTTCACTGCTTCCCTGCATGCACTTCACCTTGATGTGTGTGTGCTCAGGGTATGGCCAGGAGCTCCAGTGGAACAGGGGTGCCAGAGAAGGGCCTCTCCATAGGACTTCACATCAGTTCTTCCTCCCCCAGCTCCACTCACAGGCAAGGAGAAACCACAGACTCTTCGGAGACTCTTTTACTCTCTGCCTCCTTGATTTCTTCCCCATCCACTTGTCTACGGCTTATATCATTTGCTCTGAAATGTGCCTCTTCCTTTCCCCAAGAACTCATCAGCTCTCACCTGGGCACCACTGTCAAACTGTCTAACTTTGTAGTTCCTGGATTTGGGAACTTCATGGACTAGGAATCATAATTTAAAAACAGACAAAGGCACAGATATACATTCTGTCTTGTCAAGTAAGGACATTAAAAAAAAAATCCCTACCATCTACTACAGTACTATGAATGTTATTTCACAAACAAAAGGCATTTTGACATCAAAAAGGTAGAAAAATTAGTAGTCTCTGAATAGCAAGGGATTCTCAAGAAAGTACAGGGCTTCCCAGGTGTCTCAGTGATAAAGAATCCATCTGCCAAGGCAGCAGATGTGGGCTCCGTCCCTGGGTTTGGAAGATCCCCTGGAGAAGGAAACGGCATTCTTATCTGGGAAATAACATGCACAGAGAAGCCTGGTAGGCTACAGTCCATAGGGTTGCAAAATTGGACACGACTGAGCACGCACACAAGAAAGTACAAATAGAACAGTGGAATTCTCACCTACATGGTCACATACGCAACAAAACACACAGTCTTTAGTTTCCTTATTTCTCGATGGATCAGTGAAAATTCTGGCAATAACTGTCACCAATTCAAAGCCCCACCTGTGGGCAACAGCATCCTAATTTATTTCCCTGACTGATTTCTGTCATGAATCCTCTCCAGGAGACCTCCAAAGAGACACCTTCCTAAAAGGCAAATGTCATCATACATCCCCATAGCTGAACACCTGCAACAACCCCTCAACTATCTTCAGGGGCACACAGGGTAAGGGGAATATAGAGAAGTTCAATCACTCCTGACACACAGCAAGCTCCTGACTGGGCCCCAGGATACATGACCATTGCCACTGCAATGAGACAGTAAACTGCCTGTACACATGCACCCTACATGGCTGACCGCCTGTCCTCTAGGCCAGCTGGAAGGCTTCATTTGTCTGCCTTTCCTCCCTTCTCATGCACTGCCAACATCTGAATTCCTCATCCTGTCCTCAACACCCCAACTGTACTTCTCCATCTTGCTTCCTTTATTCCAAATTTAAATTCTAACAGAACTGTCCTCGATGATGGAAACATTCCATATTTGCACTTAGATGAAGAGTTGACTCATTTGCAAAGACCCTGATGCTGGGAAAGATTGAGGGCAGGAAAAGAAGGGGACGACAGAGGATAAGATGGTTGCATGGCATCACTGACTCGATGGACATGGGTTTGGGTGGACTCCGGGAGTTGGTGATGGATGGGAGGCCTGGCGTGCTGTGGTTCACGGGGTCACAGAGTCAGACACAACTGAGTGACTAACCTGAACTGATAGCTGAGAGCCCCACGTGACTAGTGAGCACTTGAAATAGGGTATCATGACCAAGGAACTAAATTTTTATTTTTAGTAAATTCTGATTAACTTAATCCAAAATCACTGCAGATGGTGATTGCAGTCATGAAATTAAAAGATGCTTACTCCTTGGAAGGAAAGTTATGAGCAACCTACATAGCATATTCAAAAGCAGAGACATTACTTTGCCAACAATGGTCTGTCTAGTCAAGGCTATGATTTTTCCAATGGTCATGTATGGATGTGAGAGTTGGACTGTGAAGAAAGCTGAGTGCCGAAGAATTGATGCTTTGGAACTGTGGTGTTGGAGAAGACTCTTGAGAGTCCCTTGGACTTGCAAGGAGATCCAACCAGTCCATCCTAAAGGAGATCAGTCCTGGGTATTCATTGGAAGGACTGATGCTGAAGCTGAGATTCCAATACTTTGGCCACCTCATACAAAGAGTTGACTCATTGGAAAAGACCCTGATGCTGGGAGGGATTGGGGGCAGGAGGAGAAGGGAATGACAGAGGATGAGATGGCTGGGTGGTATCACCGACTCGATGGACATGAGTCTGAGTGATCTCCAGGAGTTGGTGATGGACAGGGAGGCCTGGCGTGCTGCAATTCATGGGGTCGCAAAGAGTCAGACACGACTGAAAGACTGGACTGAACTGAACTAACTTAAAATTAAATTAGCAACCTGAGACTAGTGGCTAGTGCCTTGGACAATGCAGGTCTAGACCCTGCTCAGAGATAACAATAACCTGGAACCCAGGTAAATTCTCCCATAAATGTTCAAAGGGAAAGCATAGTGTAGCAGAGCCAGATCCACTGGGTTTGAACCTGAACTCTAGCTACAGGGCCTTGGGCAAGTTTCAACAATTCTGTCTCTCCGTTTCCTCAACTGTGAAACAGGGATGAAAACAGTACCTACCTCCTTGGGCTGGGCAATGATTAAATGAGTTAGTATATGCAAAATGCTTCCACACCACCTGACATATAGAAAGCAGTGGAATGTTCGTCAATATTGTTAGTCAGTTTACATTGCATGTAAGGCCTTGGGATCAAGTCTGGACTAGTTGCTAAAGATGAGACACTAGTCCCTGCTCCTAAACTGATGCTCAGGAGGTGTCATGCTCCATACACAGACTGCTGGAATCTCAGTCGCAGCAGCAGAGCATGCCTAGCATGAGAATTTATCACCATTCTCCATATGAAAGAGAAGTTAGCATCTCTCAGGAAGGATGATACTCTCAGGAAGGATGATGCTCCAACAAAGGGCTCAGAAGGACTGGAGTGGGAGAGAAACAGGCTGAGGGAGAAGCCGTGTGGGTATTTTAAAGCTCCATCCTTAGATAATTGAAGGATGCAGCTGGACTGTAGCTGTCTGTAGCTACTGCTGGTGACTCAGGCCTGGCATAGATCCACCCTGGTAGGGGGACAGTGAAGGAAATGGCCACCTCAGGTTCACAGAGGAGCTTTTGAAATCATTCAACTGGAAGAGTAATTACACCAATTTCCTTCATAGTGCTTCACAGCATAAGTAATGCATTTATACCTCTTTCTGCAAACTGAAGCTCTTGATTTTCCTGTTTTCAAATTTGAAATAAAACTCTGGTTCTAGAGGAAATGAAAGAGTCATGCCCCTCAGCCTCAACAAAAACAATCCTTAGGTTCCCAGTAGATTGGACCTTAGCTACAAATACCAAAGGGAGAGAGTATTTGCCTACTGCTAGCAGGATTATTGACCTGGCCTTCACAAGAAGAGACACAGAATTATCTTATGGCATGAGATACACTCTATTAGGAAGGGTAATTTTCTCTATTCTTAATTACAGGGACCCAAGATTGTTCAGTTTCTAGTCATACTGGGGATGTATAATATCTTCAAGTGACCCATTAACTGTATTGATCAATGGCTAGGGAGAAATAAAACAGAATTCTGGTAAAAGAAAGTAAAAACAACATTCAGCTCAAAGTAATTAACCCTTCTGCTCCCTTTATATTTTTGCCACCAACCAAATCACCCTCAAAAATTCTCTCTTTTTTTTTAAATAATATCACAGTAAGATCAGAAGATCCATCCACCAGACAGTTAAGTTCCTGCTCTATTTTTGGTTTTATCTGGTATGGGCAGGGATGTGGGAGAGTTACTCAAAATTTATCCACATTTTAACAAGCAACTCTTTTTTTAAAAGTCATTGCTTTAAGATGACATAGATAAGGGCTATTTGTGGGTGAAAATGTGAAGCACCCGGATTCTCTCACATTCCTGGTAGCAGCTTCCTGGTAAACTACCCTGGAAAACGGTCTGACAATACCTACTGAGGAAGAACATCTGAATATCTATCCAGTTGGCCCTCTGTATCCATGGTTCTGCATCTGTGGATTCAATCATCCAGAAACAGAACCTGCAGGACCTTGGGCCAACCATGAAACTGGCGCATCCAGGGATTTTGGCATCTGCAGGGGATCCTGGAACTAGTACCCCACAGATATTGAAGGATGAGTATGTCTATACGCCTCCTGATTCAGAATTCTATTATTCCAAAGTATGTATCAAAAAATGGATTCTAACATCCACCAAATACCATGATGAAGAGTATTCAGAACAGTTTTCTCCACAGTGGCACCAAACTAGAACAAAGTCAAATATTCATCAACAGTTCATCAAACCTTGGTGTATTCACAAGCAGAATGAATGAGAATGAACTACTCTTAGTTACCTGCAGCAATAAAAAATACATCTCATAGATATAAAGTTGAGGAAAAGAAGGCAGACACAAGAGGAGACATACAGATAGATAGATTCAGACCTAAAATTTTCATTTACAGAAAGTTTGGAACAGGCAAAACTTATCACCAAGAACAGTTTCAGAGAGTGGGCAATCTGGAGAGAAATGCTGATGTGAAGAGCTCAATATCTAGTTTTTCTCTGATTTCACAGCTGTCTTCATAGCAACAGTCACAGACTTTAAATGGGTAACCTCTTCAACAAAACAGCCCTGGATGCTCCAGTCCTTTTCAACAGCTGCCTGGAAGAGTGGCCAGTGAATGCCGTTTACGTGGCATCTGCAGAGATGCAGGCTTCCTACACGCTTTCCCACTAAGGAAAGGTTCTATAAGTGATAACACTAACACACCTTTGAGTGAGCACACCACGGAGACCTTTATACCCATTACCTTGAGAGACAAGACCAACGTTTACTTAGAAGCAGACATTGTTATCTCAGTCCAGGAAGCCTGTGATTCAACTGGTGGACACTGGATAAAGAAAATGGACATCGCAATAAAGCTTCTCCCCAAATATTTAGTTTACTTGTACCTGGAGCAAAACTAAAATGAGAACATTCTGATCGCTGGTCTTCTTTTTCTGTAGTTCAGGAGCAGGGGCTGCTTTTCAGAAATGGCATAAGCTCAATTTTGGTTCAATTTGTGCTTGTGTGGCTCTCATCAATTTATAAATGGCCACTGAAACACAATGTTTTTTGATTATGTATATAATCCTACAAGGTCAGGAGGGCACATCTGGTAATGGTAATACTGGAAATTTCTTCCTCCCCAAAACTCATATACTCTATAAGCTCTTGGTGATAAATGATATACATTGTATACCAAAGATTCAGAAATATCTATGTAGTACCATAATCGATTAATCTATTAAAGCTTATTTAAAGCAAAAACATGGTAATATTAAGAGTACCTATCTGCATATGACAATGCATATTTATAACCACCTCAAGCATACATGTTAGTCATTGTTATCTGTACTAGCTTTTCAAATTAATCCTCTGGCCTTAGCACCTAGGATCTAGAAACACTAGGTGGATTCCAGCTGGGTTGGTTACAGATTCCTCAAGTATCCACACTGCTGAAACCACTTGGTGTAGTTTTCAGCACTGAAGCTGATGTGGGGCTCAGTACCGTTTCTGAGTAACTGGAATCATTCTATTTGTTTCTCTGAGCATGATCACCTCATGATGGGGCGACTGGATGGCTCTCTTCCAAATGTTCAAGATCGGTGGGATTCCTTAAGAAAAATGCTCAGGGAATGTAGGGATGGAACATACTCGCCATCACATGTCCATTATGCTTCCAGTTTAAACCACAAAGGTGCTGAGCAGGTTACTGGAGAGACAACTTGCTCATTCAACCCAAAAAGGAGAGAAAGCCATTTGCACAACAGTCAAACTGACCTGTAAAGTGGGGCTTAAGTGCTCAGTCTTTAACGTCAGAGAGATCTGGGATTAAATCTCATTCCTGCCACTTACTAGCTGTGTGACTCGAGGCAAGTTACTTAAGCATTCTGTGTCTCAGAAATGAAAAGGACTTCACTCATTGGGTTTTTATGTGAGAATTAGACTGTCTGACACATAAGAAGCACAATTCAAATTATTATTATTGCATCACAGTTATTCTTGCTGTTGTTGTCTCTAGAAATACCAGGTAACCTTGTATATTCGGCCTTCAACACTTTCTCATTCTATATTAACAGGAGAGAAAGACCTCCTTTGCATCTCAAATTGTTGTTAATGCTACTTGCTAAACATTTCTATTATTAGTTCTCCTCTTTACTAGGCTCATGGTAAGGCTACACTTCCTGGTCTTCTCGTGGTTTGTGAATCTGGGCATAATACAAGGGTTGTGAGAGCAAATGGTGTGAAACTTCTGAGATGAAGCATTTAATGGCTGGTTTGAGACTCACCGGAGCATTCTGTCCTGGCACCCATGACATGGGAAATGTGGGCCATTCCATTAGTCTGAAGCTCTGAGTGACCATGCAGTCCAGACTCCCTGTCACCCGACAATGGCCATACAGCATGAACAAGAAATAGGCTGTTTCAGCCACTGAGATGCTGGGGTGATTTGTTACTACAACCTATTAAGTCAAGCCTGACCATATCACATCACTATTGACAGTCCAGTGATTTTCAGCTGTTGGTAATTTTGCCCTCCCCTGTGGGACATTTGGAAATGTCTGGGGACATGCTGTTTGTCACAAATGGAGGAGTGTGTCAACTACTGGCATCTTGAAAGCAGTGGCCAGGGATGCTGGTAAACGTACTGCAATGCACAGGGCAACCTCCACAGGGATGAATTATCCAGCTGAAAATGCCAATAATACTCTAGCCCAACACTGAACTGCCCTCACCCTCTTTAATCTGCTCCCCACACTCAGCCCACTACCATCAGCGAACAGACCCATAAAGCCTGTGCCTGCCACAGGGACCGTGTTCATTTCTTACCACACATGGTTACCTGGGACAGTGAGTCACATTATGACCAACAGTCTGCCTCTAAAATTCTGCCAACCATCCTTGCAAAGGGTACCCTGGAGATTGAGCCGGGTTTGTAGCCCAGACATTACAGGAGAAAAATAGTCACCTTTCTCAAGAGAAGTTCTGCTGTTCCATCACAAGCTGCGAAGGTTGCCTCCGAGTTAGACGCTGGCCTAGTCGTTTTCTACATGACAGAAAAATCTATATTCTGGCTCATTAAACATTTCAGCGTAAAGGTCTGAAAGGAAGGGGAATTTGGCACAGGTCTGAGATGTCCATTTGGGTCCAGGCTCCCAACAGTCTGATATCTGGGCTGGGATACTAATAGGCTTCCTTCAAAGAGATGATCATATGTGAGAAGTTTAAAAAGACATAGGCAAGCAGACAGTATCACCAGGACAAGAACCTAGACCTCCCAATGACTCCCAAATCTTCAGTCTCTTCTAATATGTGCTGGGAAGGAGAGTGGGTGGTGATGATGGAATTAGCTTGGGCTTGAAAGTCTGGTTGCCTTGAATTTTTAAACTTATTTCCACTTGTCTCCTGTGTAAAAGTTGTGGTGAGAATTGGGAAGAACATATGTAAAATTTTTAGTACAATGTCTGGCATGTCGTTATGACTCAATGAATAACAGGGGTTTTTACAGCATGGGCAGTGCAGGCCTTACTGCTGGGGAAGGGGGCAGAGCTGAGAGGGGTAGCACAGGCGTGCAAGGCTGTCGGCTACTTTAAAAGCATGAGCTTGGTGAAGAAGGCAGGGAAGGGAGCTGACAAAAACCCAACACAAACGTCACTATCATTTGTGTGCATGCCCCAATATTTTCTTACCTCTCAAATGGTGTAGGCCAAATTTGCAATGGCAATTTATTAATAACTTACACCCCAGAGAGAGTTGGCTTTGTTAGAACGCATACTCTCAAATCTCAGCAGAGTCCCCATCCCCAGGACAGCTCTAAGTACCTGAAAACTAGCTGAAGGATGACGACTCCAACTGGTGTTACTTTTACAAAGCAAATAAGCTGTAAAAAAGGATTTAAAAATACAATTTTTTTTTTCCCAACACATAGTTACTGAGGCCTAATATGTGTGAGGTGCTGGTTAGTGAGGAGAGATCAAACAGGCTGGGCTCCTGCCCTCACGAAGCTCACTTTCTTGTGGAGGAGGCTGGCAGTAAGCAAAATATAGGAATGGCAATTTGTGCCAAAAAGGAAAAGAAAAATGGGTGCTGGATTAAAAGAATGGCTCAAGGGTCACATTTTCATATTCAGTGAAGGCCCCTTGGAGGTTGCAGCACTTAAGCTAAAATAGGAACTATCAGTAGGACGTGAGGAAGTTCATTCTAGGAAAAAGAATAATTAGGAAAAGCAAACAGCAAGGGTATGCTTCACAGATACTGTCTCTTTCTGAACTTCCTCGCAGTCTTTTGAAGGAGGCACGTGCAGTAGGACCCTTCTGACATGGCCCCAGTGATCCTCACCTCAATATTCACAACCTCATGTCATCTCTTCCCCTCAGGGGACCACTGCACCAAGTAGCTTGGTTCTAACAAATAAACACAGCAAAAACTAGAGCATGTCAGTTCGGTGATTAGCTTATAAAAATGATAGCAAACTCGGTCTTCCTAGCAAACTCTCTCTTGCTGGTGCAAGCTGCCATGCTGCAAAGTCCCACTCCCATGTCGGAAAGGTAGGATCCAACAGTCCCCAAGGACCTAAATCCTCCCAACAAAACAGACTGAGTATGGAAGCAGAGTCAGCCCTAGTTGGGGGGATTGTAGCTGCAGACAGTACCTTGACTGTAGCCTGTGAGGAACCCTGGGAAAGAAGACCTAGCTAAGCGATGCTTAATTCCTGACCCTCCAGGGCTATGAGATAATAAATGTGTGTTGTTTCAAGTCCAAGTAACTTGCGGGGTAATGGGTTACAAACCAATATATAATAGAGCACTCCTTCATTCTTTCATTCACGTACTGACTCAGTTATTCAAAAGACCTTTTTTCCTGATATCCCGCAGGCCAGGCAGTGGCCTACGTGTTAAGGAAACAATGATACACTTCCTGGACCCCAGACGCTCACAGTCCAGCGGGAGAGGAGGTGCACGGTACTAAATTACAGTGTCACCGTGCTCTCTGCTGCTCCGTGGTTGCCATGTCTTGTGCTGGGAACAAACAGAAGCGAAACAACTCTTCCTAGCAGAGCTAGGGAAGGCAGGAAGCAAGGAAAACTGAAGCTGAGAGAAAGTAAGAAGTTACCCAAGGTCACATAGCTCTTCTGATTCATTCCACTCTGCTCAAACACATGTGTTTATATCCAGTGTGAGAGGCCTACAAGTGACCTACAATTCTCAGACTGCTTCTTTTATGCTTCTTGATCATCTAAAAGCTACTACATGTTGAAAGGGATTCTTTGTTGCACATGTAAGATAAAGTAGTGGGTTAATCAGATTTCTGTAACAAAGACTGAAGTTACATTTCCAATTAAATTTCATAAAACAGAAATCAGACCACTCTAATCTAACTCATTACTCTGAATGCATTTGTGCACGATGGGGGCTCACACATCTCTACACAAACAAAGATGCTGGTGCTGGACAGAAAATGATTGAAATCGTGCTTCATGATGGAATCTAATTAGCAAAACAGATTAGTTACACAGGGATGTAACAAAGGCAATGATACCAGAAGAGCATTCATGAATGCTTCAGAATTTGAAGAAACTTGCCTGAGAGCAGAGCCTAAGGTTTTTATTTTTGGTTTGATAATTTGCTAAGCCTGTAAACCTAAAAGGAGCCTAATTAAAGTTAATGAGAAATAATATCTAGCTTGAAAGTTTTATTTTATATTTCTGCACAGAGCTCTTATGCTTTTTCTTCCTGTGGTTATGTTCCATATTAGTTTCAAAATTAAAATTTTAAAAGCCCTTATTTATACTTTTTGTTTTCTTTTTGTCTTTCCTGCTCACTTCCCTCTTATTTTACAAGGTAAAACATTTATTTTGAAGCATATTTTATGAGGTATGTATACAGTAAAGGGTAAATTCCAAGGGCATAACTTGGTTAATTTTCTTTGATGTATACCATGAAAACACGATCCTACTCAAGATACAGTAAATAGTGCTGTCCAAAAGGACTTGGTGAGGTGTCTGCATTGTCCACTTTGACAATCACAAGACATACGTGGCTACTGAACACTTGAGATGTGACTAGTGTGAACTGAATTTAAAATTTAACTCAACGAGGTAAGTGGCTGCCATTTTGGATGTTACTGGAATAGAACATTCCTAGCATCTGAGTACCTTGAATTCAATACCTATCCAGTTTCCCCGCCCCCTCTGCTGATGCAATCATTATTCTGATTTGTGTCATCATAGATGAGTTTTTCCTGACCTTGAATTTCAAGATAAATGTAACTGATTTTCAAGATAAATGAAATTCAAGATAAATGTCTGTGAAATTCATTTTTGTTGTTGAAGGTAGCAGTGTTATTCTTCATTTGTAAACTGCTTGAATATTACATTGTATAACTATACTATGATTTGTGTATCACTTGATATTGTTGATAGATATTCGGATTGCTCCCAATCTTTGGCTACTGGCAATGACACTTCCATAAATATTCTTGGCAATATACTTTGGTGGACAAATATACTCAGTTCTCTTCGGTAGGTACCAAAGAATGGAAGTGCTGAGTCTCACCACGGTACCACAAAAAATGCAGTAAAGGACATGCTGTGTTATTCCCATTCTACAGAGAAGCACAGTGATGCTCAAGGAAGGTTAAGTGACTTGGCCAAGATGTACAGTGGTAAGGTAAATTCACTGTTGACTTCTTTCTTTACTAAAATGTACTTTTCTCCTATAAAATCAACCAATCAAAAATTAAAAAAAAAAAAAGACTGAAATGGCAAGTGTATTAAGAAGTCAACAGCACAGACTTTACTTCTGGGTTATGTAATGATGGTCTTCACTGCCGACACTGTTAACCACCATTATGTCCCACTGTTCACAGAATGGACACAGACAGTCTAAGTTTGGTGTTAAAAACCTTTGGGGCTGTAAAAGTAACATCTGATATTCAAAGGGCAACTTTGTGGAAAGTAAAGAATTATTTCTGTTATGATGTGATATAATATTTAACTCAGGGGTTGGCAAACTACAGCCCCGGAGTCAAATCTGCCAGTTGCTTGATTTATAAGTAAAGTTTTACTGGAACATAAACAGCCATGCCCATTCCTTTGCATAATGCCTATGGTAGCTTTTGCTACAATGACAGAATTAAGTAGTTGCTATACAGGCTGCAAAGTCCACAAAGCCTAAAACATTTAGCAACCCCCGGTTTAATTCTTCATTGAAAACCTTTGTAAGATGAAAGTTCATGCATGCTTCTGTGGGTGTGTTTTTTTCTCCCAAGACCAACTTTGTTCTAATTCTGGGGTCACTGAACCCAGGAAGGTACTCATTATGCAAGACATGTTTTCAAGTCCTCTTACTGGCTTGATTACACACTAAAAAGGACAGGCAAGAAAGAGCAACATTTCCTGTTCTTAACCATCCTCTGAACACTGTGAGGTTTGAAGTATGTTTCTAAAAGTGAAATCAGGACACACTAGTACTGATACAGTAGAACCTAAATGAGTGAAGCAATAATAAACCTTACTGGTTACCAGTGAATAAAAAATAACTAGCTTACAAGCTTATTATGAATAAAGATGCATTCACTAAAATTCTAACTAGAAAATACACAGTGTAACAGATGTAGAAAACAAACATGGTTACTAAGGGGAAAACAGTGGGGGCAGGGATAAACTGGGATTGACATATACACACATCTATATATAAAATAGATAACTAATAAGGACCTATTATAGTGCACAGGTAACTCTACTCAATATTCTATAATGACCTATATGGGAAAATAATCTTAAAAGGAGTGGATCTATGTATAACTGATTCACTTTGCTGCACAGCAGAAACTAACACAACTGTAAATCAATCATACTCCAATAAAAATTTTTTTTAAAAAAGAAAATGCAAAGAACTGAGTGTCAGCTGGCCTTTCTTTTCCTCCAATAAATTTTAGGAATAAAGGAATAGGCTACATTAAAAGAGATTCAAAAAGACTGAGTACAATACACACGTATCTGTCTTCCTAGAGTAAAGGCAGGATTGATAAACTTTCTACTTACTCTTCAGAGCCTTCTATATTGATATAAAATCACCATTATTTTCAGCAATTATATGAAAGAGCTAATTTTTAAAATTTTATTTATTTTACTTGGAGGCTAAGTCATACAATCTGGAGTCCAAATCCAGGTTGCTTCTGACTGACTGACTCACCTTGGAAAAATTGTTGAACTTCTTTCTCTCTCTTTTAGGTTGTTTATTAAAATGTGGGTAAAAATAACTAGCTTACAAGCTTATTATGAGGATTAAATATGATAATGTATGTAAAGTACTAAGCTTAGTGTCTGGCATGTGGTCAAGGCTTCATATCTGATAGGTATTATTACTGTTCAAACTGGAGGTCGGACATGGATGGGAGGTGTTCCCTGAATAAAAGTCTATTATGAAAGACAGAACCACTCACAAGCTGGGCGGGAAAGAACTACAATGCTTTATGTATACCTGCATAAAGGGTGAAGAAAAAAAGCTAACCACAACATTTAATCAGTAAACAACACTCTATTATCCAAGTTTCTGCAAACTATAGGTTTGAATCATTGAAGAAGAATAAAGTAAATTCAAATAATGATCATGGGGAGTCTGGGTTGGTGAAGCATGTCAGAAGACCTGTAAAATATCTCCCTTTGCATAGCTGGGTTCGATTGGTTTGTACTAGCCTCCCTCATTTGGTGAAAGGTAGCAAAGTAGAAAATACTATTTCTGTACGTCCTTTTCTGAAAGAACACCTCTTTAACACCTCTGATTACAATTTTGTGGTTCAATGCTTATGAAAAGACTTCAAATAAACCCAGTATATTTGTAATTCCATTTTGGCAACAAAGAGAAGAGCTTTGTAAAATGTCTTCAGCAGTTTCAAAGCCTGCATAGAAAATGCCCAATTTCCTGTTCCTCAGCTCCAGGATACCCACTGCCTCTCAATTTCAAGGTTCCATTGCAGTCCATCTCACCATAATAGCAGGCACAGTTAGACAGAAATGTCTAACCATGTGTTCTAGAAAGAACTGATAGAGAAGCAAGAATTTTCTGATGACTCCATCATGAAAAGTCCTGATTTTAAAAGTCCTGAAATTAAATATTGCTATCTGACCCTGTGCCCTCCACATCTTCAATGCCCACTAATTTTGCCCCTGCTAACAGAGAACATGTTCATGGGGATGGATACATCTTGATCTCTTTCCATATCCCAAGAATGCTGAATTAAAGTACATCTGGCAGGCAAAGCCACTGAAAACCAGCAGTTTAGCAAATATCTAATGACTGTTAGAGGCAGCGAGTGAATTTAATTTCTGTACTTTGTCCTCCCACCCTGTGATGGGAGAGATAGGCAGGGAGTGACCAGAGGGAAGGTTTATGACTACCGGCATTATGTGACTCTCATGTGAAATCCACACAATAAAACAGGAGAATCAGCAGTTCGATTCTGGTCTCAGACTAACATGTCTGTCCCACTGCTGCACTTTGCCTCAAGGGAAACAAAGGAGGAAACACACACCTTTGTAGAATATGGGCATTTAAGCATCTGAAGACCATAAATACCTTGGCCTCTCCGTTTAGTGATTTAGTCAATATTTAGTTGAACATCTATTCTGTGCCTAGCATTGTGCTTAAGTATCTGCCCTAAAGTGGTGAATGCAAGACATGGTCCTTGCTCTTAAATAATAGAATCAGGAGAGGGAGGCAGAAAATAAGGGAACAAATAGCAACTAGTATGAAGAATTCATGCTTTTGAACTGTGGTGTTGGAGAAGACTTTTGAGAGTCCCTTGGACTGTAAGAATCTGCAACCAGTCCATCCTAAAGGAGATCAGTCCTGGCTGTTCATTGGAAGGACTGATGTTGAAGCTGAAACTCCAATACTTTGGCCACCTGATGCGAAGAGCTGACTCATTTGAAAAGACCCTGATGCTGGGAGAGATTGAGGGTGGGAGGAGAAGGGGATGACAGAGGATGAGGTGGTTGGATGGCATCACCGACTCAATGGACATGAGTCTCGGTAAACTCCGGGAGATAGTGGAGGACAGGGAGGCCCGGCGTGCTGCTGTCCATGGAGTTGCAAAGAGTCGTATATGACTGAGTGACTGAACTGAACTGATGCAAGGTAATTTCAGATTGTGTGATTTTCTATGATGGTAAAAAGCAAGGTACTGTTACAGAAAAAAACCAAACCCCAAACATGGAGAAGCCTGTTTTAGGTGGAATGATAAGGCAGAATTTCTCTTAAAAGGTTACTTGAAGGAGTTCTATGAAGAACATTGGAATGGGGGCCGAACAACTGTGGCAGAAACTGAGATGATCCCCAGTGACTAACATTCTACTCACTTGCCCTTGAGGGTGGGGGACTCTATGTCCTTGTTGCTGTTTAGCTGCTAAGTTGTGTCCAACTCTTTTGCAACCCTATGGACTACAGCCTGCCAGACTCCTCTGTCCATGGGATTTCCCAGGTAAGAATACTGCAGTGGGTTGCCACTTCCTCCTCCAGGGAATATTTTCGACCCAGGGATCGAATCTGCGTCTCCTGTATTAGGAGGATATTGGCATAGGCCAATTCTTTACCACTGAGCCAGTAGGAAAATCCGGGGGGACTCTATGACTTGCTTCTAATTGATAATATATGACAAGAATGAAGAGATTCTGCAGATGTAATTTAAATCCTTAATCAGTTGACTTTAATAGAAAAGGATGGTTATCCTGGATGGGACTGACTAAGGTGATTAAGATCCTCTCTTTTGAAAAGATTTTTTTGACGTGGACCATTCATAAAGTCTTTACTGAATCTGTTACAGTATTGCTTCTGTTGTTTATGTTTTGATTTTTCAGCAGAGAGGCAGACCTGAATCAGGGATGGAACCCACACCCCCAGCACTGGAAAGCTAACTCTTAACCAGTGGACTGCCAGTGAAGTCCTGATTAATCAGAGACTTGAAACACCAGACAAGTTCTCTCTCTCTACGGCTGGCTTTGAAGACTTCTATAGCTGCGCTGACGTAAGAACATAGCCCAATCATAGTTGATTCTAGCCCTATGATTCCTTGTGCACTCAGAGAACCCAGCTAAGTAATGCCAGATTTCTGATCTACAGAAACTTTGAGATAATACATGGGTAGTATCTTAAAACATTGCATTTGTGGCAATTTTTACACAGCAACACAATGAAAACAAATACAATACTCTGAGCAGGAAAAAACTATAAAAGTCACTAGGAGTAGTTTTGGGGGTGAACAAAGAGGAAGATTGCCAGGAGGTAAAATATGGGCTTGTCTGTGAGAAAATAGAAAAGTTTAGGCTTTATCCCAGTATCTGAAACATGGTGGTTAGTGTGCAGCAAGCAGGTAAAACATTTGTTAAATTGATGAATGAACTTAGGAATAATGAAAGTACACTGCCAAATAAAAGTGTTTCATACTAGTCTGCCGTGTCCATCCCCTCAGATGTTAAAACATTTCTTCAGTAGGTATTTATTAAAAGACCATTATGTACAAAGAAACGTAATATTGACAGAGAGCCAAAAAAAAGTGATTAAGAAATACAGCCAGGACAAGAAGCAAATTCTGAGACTACAGATCTTCTGGAGACTTATGGATTAGGAAAAAAAATCTACTTAAATAGAGATGAAAGATTCTATGGGAAAAAAAAAAATATCTACTTAAATAGAGATGAAAGACTCTATAATGAGGTATAGATACAATCCAGTAATCCGGGTCACAGCTGAAAGCTGATAATGTGAGGTTTCTGCTCAGAGTCTAATAAACTATTTGAAAAGCTGCCAAGTGTTAATCAAGTCCAAGGAAGACAGCCCTGTAACAAGATCACATCATCAAAAGAAACATCAATGACGGACTGGAGAAAAGGTAATGAAATGTTAATACTGAAAATGCAAAGATGTTTATAGACTGGGAAATTATATTCTATGTGTTTCTTCTCAAGTCTTCTGGATTATATGAAAAAATCTCTAGAAATTCAGAGAAGATAAATGAACAGAATACTGTCATCTTCATCTAACTGCAGTATGTATGTTGCCTTGCTGCCCACGAGGCACAATTGATGGCTGAGGAGAAGATTAGACTCATATCCCCACGTTTCCAGGAGCTATGGGTGAGATCATAAGGACACAACCAGAAAGAACCGCTGTTCTCAAAGAGCAGAACAGAAACATGAAGAAACAACTAACTTTCTTAGCTTCTACTCATCCATATCCCCTTGGAAATTAGTTGGGTTGCTTCCCTAAGAAGGATTTATCTTCATTTAAAAATACATAAAAGTGAAGCACCTCTGAAGTGTTTTTCAAGGAGAAATGCCCGCACATTTCAGAATAGAACAATTAAAACTCATGAAGTTAAGCATATGGGTAGGAAGTTGCAGACACCTGGTACATCTAACTGGGCATTAAGTCAATTCCAGATGTGGAGGTTACTAGAAAGAATGAGGAAAAAGGGTGCTTTGCATTCTTTAAACTTTTAAAATACATCATCATCATCTTTGCATTTTATGAAAATAGAAAGCAGGTCTGTGTTCATTTCTCAGATGATAACACCCATTCTCAGAGGTTATCCTATGTTTTTTGAGTAACAGATGTCAACTCAAATGGCTATGTAATTGCTTCTTCTCAAGAGTCTGGGAAAATAAAAACAACACTGATTTCATAATAGGAATTTTCAATGATTTTACAACGATGATTATGCTGTATGAGCAAACTCTTCTCTGAGCCAGAGCCATGAGCCTTCAAACACGACCATCTTTAAAAGATTTTGTGTGTAAATATGGAGACGTCTATTAATCCTCCTTGCTTTAAAAAAAAAATGGTTTGATGGACATTCATTTTTCAACAGACAGTTGATGTGTAACTGATACAATCACTCTTTGTTAAACATCCTTTCTCATTTGAGATAAAAACAAGTTCCTGGCAATACCTCACAGAGAGATCACAGAAACCATCAGAAAACTGCACCAGAAATCAGATTATACTTTCCCCTAAAATACAATATGCATACAAGGAAATAAGCACATTTCTAGATTGAAAGCACTTATGAACTGCTCTCTCTCATAGGGAGAAGGATCAGAAAATATAAAGCAAAACAAGCATACTTTTACAAATGAAAAGTATATGATTTTCAGTTCTACGTCTTTGCTCCTACGAGTGGATAGAGTACTGCAGAGTTGAGTATAATCTATGAGAAAGCTAGTGAGTGTATCTATAATTTCTGAAACCTGATTGCAGGGTGTTAGAAGTACAGACTTCAGGTCAAATCTGTTCTGGTTAGTCTGGGGCTATTTTCAGGGATGGTGTCAGAGGGAATCTATCTCATCAATGTCAGTATTTAAAGGAACTGGTCACCAGAGTCATGCTGCCCACATCAATGGTGGTGTAAGATTATGTCAGAGGCAGACTGATAAAGAACATCTATTTTAATGATTATGGTTCCCATTACTGCATAGCATTTTTTAAATCTAGTATATCAAAGTTGTGATTTCACATGTATTACTTCTAAGGTAAAGACAGGCTTACAAAGTGGGTTAAGTGTTGGCTTAATTATGGATATTAAATAATCACACAGGTAGTACTTGGAAATGGTATAAAATCATGAAGGTGATATATTAATGACTGAGGTCTCAAATACAACACTGAAGATAATTTTCTTCTTTTGATACCTTCTTTGTTGAGATTTTTGCTATTTGTTTCTATTTACAAAATACCTATAAACTTAAGGTAGAAAATGTGAAAACACCAAAAAGCACAAGTGAAAAACACAAAAACCAATCATAATGCTTAACCTTAAAGATATCATAACCCTTAAAAATAATCATAGTTTAGATTTTATTGTTTGCCTATCCAGTCCTTATTCCATAAAAATGGAATTATATCTTCACACTGGTCCATAGCCTGACTTTCCACTTATTCCACAAATATCTACTGAACATTTCCCCACATGGTAAGTGTTCTTTTTCAGCAACTATTTTGCTAGCTGAAGAGTATTATCTCATAATGTTAAAATCTAGTTAATCAATCCCCTCCTACTGGGAATGAAGGTTTTTTCTATTTTTTTCACTGTCATATAAAATGCCGCAATGAACATCTTTGGACTTAAAACTCTTGATAAAATCTCTGAGTATCTACTTAAAACAAATTTCTAGAAGCAGAGCTGCCAGGTTAAAAGGTTTGCCAAATATAAAGGTGTTTGGCTGCAAATTAACAGATTATGCTACAGAAAGTTTACCACAATAAATCATTCTACCAGTAAGTGATGAGAATACCCATTTCTGTAACATTTGCAATGTATTATTGTTACCAATGGAATATTTCTTTTAAAATACTTCTGATTGTCAATACAATTATATAACTCAGATGACTAAACACATGGAACTTAGAAATTCTATAATCATATATTCAGAATTATTATTTTTTTTTCTTTCTGAATTACCTGTATATGCTCTTTTCCCTGATTTCTACTGAGGTGAACCAATGAAGCAGTAATCAGACTAGGTGTCAGTATAAAATAAAATACTAAATGCCTTAAGTATTCCAGTCCCAAGACATTACTTCCTTTTACATTTCTTATAACTCTCTTTCAGCTAAGGGGACAACCATTATTTCAGAAGAGAAGACATTACTCTTTTATATCATTGTATTTTTTAACACCACATAGAAAAATCTTGAAAATGAGTAGAATAAATTAATTTTTTAGGAGAAACAAGTAAAACAAGGTCCTGCCACTTTACCATAGTCAACAAGTTCGAAGCAACCAAGGTAAGAAATGGCATATCAATAGATTCATTTCAATGATGCTGATGTTTAAGCAAGAGCAGAAAATCTTCATGATAAGCTAGCCACTGAAATTAGAAAAACTAATCCCTAGAAACATTTTATGCCTAGCAAATTTAGGAATACTTGACTAACTCTAATTCTGCATATTACTTACCACTTAAGTGGGTGATTGTCAATCTTTTTAAAGCTATCACAAGTCATCTTCTTGTCGTAGACAAGAGGGTGGTGATGGATGGTTTTGCTACCTACTTACCCCAATCTACAAGTGCTACATGGGATGCAGTACTAATACATTAATTTAAAATAACAAATAAATTTAATCTCAAATTGAGGCTTGAGAATTTCAAATACTTTTTAACCCATCACAGAAACTCTCTATCTTTGGATAGGAAACCAGGGTTCTGAACTGAAGTGGGCTGAGAGGAAAGCAGGGTGTCAGGAATACCTTTGAATATTATATATATATATACACACACTATATTATGAGATTTCAAACAGATTCCTGTTTACTAAAACATCCAGAAATTTTAGGGTGAGCTATAATGGTTGATAAGAGCCTACCAACTAGTTAGAACAATCTGCCATCATCCATTTATTAATGCAATAGGCATTTATGGAACAGCTGTTTTGTGTCAAAGTACTGGAAATACTTCGACAAAGCATTTGACAAAGTATTTTCAATACTTTTTAGAAATATTTGCAAATAAGGCAGAGATGAACTATCGTCCTCATAAGGCCAACATTCTGCTGAAGGATGGGCAGAGAGGGTGAGACAGATAGTAAACATAAAAATAGGTGAATAGGAAATGGAAGACAGTGGTAAATGCTTTGATAAAAATCAAACAGGGGAATGGAAAAGACAGTGACTTGGCAGGGTGTGAAGCAAGGGAGAACTTTAGATGAAGTGGTCCAGGAAAACCTCATGGAGAAGCTGACATTTAAGCTGTGCCAGTCATGCAAAGGTCTTGGCAAAGAGTATTCTAAATTGAGGAAAGAGCAAATGCAAAGGCCCACAGCCAATGTGATATGTTTGGGAAACAGCAAGAAGGCCAGTGAGAAAGCACACAGGGAAAGCGGTGTGATCCAGGCTGATTCCTGCTCCGCCTTAAGCCTTAGTTATGAGTTGGGATGCCATTCTAGGGGTGAGGGGATGGCCACGGAAGATTTTAAGTGCAGAATTGGCATGATCCAGTTTACAATTGTAAAAGATCACTTCGACTGGTGTGTGGTGGGTACATTTTCTTGGGCAAGAAGGGAGGCAGCATTACTAGTTGGGTAAACACTGATCATCGAAGTAAATGATGTGTGCCTTGAATTAGCAGATAGCCATGGAGGCAGGAAGAAGAAAATCTCAATATCCTGTAGTTCTTACATTAAACATTTAATTATATAGAACAGAATATTATTCAGCCACAAAAAAACAACGAAATAATGCCTTTTGTAGCAACACGGATGGATTTAAAGATGATCATACTAAATCTACCATACATAAATTAGATAATCAATAAAGACATACTGTATAGCATTGGGAACTCTACTCAATACTCTGTAATAACCTATATGTGCAAGGAATCTAAAAAAGAGTGAATATACATACATGTATAACTGACTCACTTTCCTATATAGTATAAATTAATACAACACTGTAAATCAACTATACTCCAATAAAATTTTTTAAAAATTAAAATATATATATTTATGGCACTGTTCTGATGGTGTCTGTTGACTTTTTGCTTATTCCAATAGACTGTAACAAACTTTAATTGCTACTATTTAGAAAGTGCCCCATGTTACTCCAGGCTTTGCATACCTGCATTCTTATGACTGCCTCCCAAGCTCATGTGTGGGGAAGTTAACTCCAAAGGCCTCAGAGTTATTTTAAGTGAGGAGTTATATTAAGATTTACCAAGGTTTACTGGATTCTGAGCAAGGAACAATTGTTAGTCAATGAACTACAGTGTCCTCATTTAACCAACTTTAGGGGTACAGCTGTACAGAGAAACCAGCTAAAATTCTATAATGGTTCTTAAAAGGCAACGGGGAGCAAGATTACTCGGAAGGGAAGCTCTTGTTTAAAAAAGCATTTTTCTGGGCCCTACCTTGAGAATGCAGAAGGAGAATCTAGGGCTGGGGCTGGAAATGTGCCTTTTAAAAACGCTCCCAAGAGACACTCAATAAACTCTGCAAAGTCTGCTGAGTAGGCACACAATAGGTATTTGTTGAATAAAGGAATATAATGGGGAAAGATTTGCAGTTAATGAAGATCTAGAGTACTTCACTCCCCCAAACTTCCATCCAGAGAAAATATAAGCGCACTTTTTGGATGGGCCCAAGATGAGCCTGGAGGAGGGCACAGCAACCCACTCCACTATTCTTGTCTGGAGAATCTCATGGACAGAGGAGCCTGGCAGGCTAGAGTCCACAGGGTCGCACAGAGTTGGACATGACTGAAGCAAATTAGCACACACGCAAGCAGAGCCACCTCAGATCCACTTGGAAATTTATGGCGTGACTAATATAAAGGTACAAGCCAGGTTTTATGGAAGTTTTGTTTAAATAATTTCTCTTGACCAGGTGCTAGGTCCAAATGTGTCACCAAATGAGGAAGTACAAGCCCTTCAGCTGGTACATACCATCTATTTTAAAAGCACAAAATCTTTAAAAAAAAATCATCTTGATCTTACGACACTTTCCACAAAGGGGCCAAGTGACCCCCTGAACACAACACACACAACATCTAGGGGCCAGGAGATTTTTAGGAGCTCACAAAATGTTTTCATTTCTTTTAAAAATCAAAAGAAAAACCTGAAAATATTCTAGACCGGACCATATTCAACTTTTATCAATGCGGTTACAAAATGTAACTTTAAAATATATTAAAATTACAAAATGTAATTTAAAAATACATTTTAAAAAATCAAGATACGCACACGAAGGCAACAATGTCTAGGGAACATAGAAGTTGTCATAGGGCCCCGCTTTTTTTTTTTTTCCTGTGCTGCATAGCTCGGGGGATATTAGTTCCCCACCAGGGATGCAACCCGAGACCCCTGCAGTGGAAGTGCGGAGCCTTCACCCCGGACCACCAGGGAAGTCCCTGGCCCTGCTTTACTCACAGCCCTGAGCCTGGGTGACAGCTTCTTACCTGGCAAGCATTGTACAGGAGTTGATGCTCGAACTTCTTGATCCCAAGAATGTTCTGGAACATCTCGTAGAGTTGCTCTTTGCTCAGAATCAGCTCGGAAGCGGCACTGGCCGTCATCCGGGCCTGCTGCTTCCTGGGGTCCTCCTCCCCGCGGTAAATGGCATCAAACTTGGCCATCCAGGAGCTCAGCACGGTCTCCTTGCTGAGGCCGTCGATCTCCGGCAGGCTGCGCACGCGCTTCTCGATGTGCTTCTTGAAGACTTCTCGCGAGTCGTTGGCGGAGCAGCCGCCGCTCTGCACCATGCGTGCCACGCGGTCGCTCTTCAGGAACACCTGTGCGGGAGGGGGCGGGGCAGACGTCAGAAAGCTGCCCTGGAAGAAGTGTTTCCTGGGGCAGGGGCGGGGTTGACCCCTTCGAGGGCATCCCAGGAGGCATCGGGGTGGGTCACAGCCTGACTGCTACCTCCTAGCTGTGGGAACTCAGGGGAGTCTCTTAGGTGTTCTGCTTTTGTGTCCAAATCTGGAAAATGGGAATGACAGTGGTATGTCCTAGATTGTCGCAAGGATAAAATGAGACAATCATATCCTGAGAGGCAGCATAATATAGAGAGACTCGGTTGCTCAGACTGCTTGGGTCCTTTCTCTGCCACTAAGTGGCCGTATTTCTTTCAACAGATTAGCCTCTTTGTACTTCAGTTTTCTCATCTATATAATTGGGACAATAGTAGTTTTTACAGCACAGGTGCTACTGTATGAGGGATAAATGAGTCAATATATGATAAACACCTGAAAGGGTGGTTCACATTAATACCATATGGATTGCTGTGGTGGTGGTGATTATTTTTATATGTAAAATAGCAGGTATGATGTCCGGTCATAGCACTTCACACAGTACATAGTCCACTATTTACATCTCATTTTATCCTCTCAGGGATACTCATCACAATTCATATTGAACAAGGATTACATAAATATGTATTTCATGCCTGTCTTCCCTCCCCAAATGTAAACTCCATGTGGGCCAGAAATGCCCCTTCTTCTTCCCCCAAATATCACTCACCCATCTTTAGAGTAGAGCCTCCTGCTTTGAGAGTGAATAATGAGGAAGGCAGGCCTTACACTCAATCCATTTTGTAAATGGAAAAGCCAAGACTTCAGAGAGGAGTCTTTTTTTAACTCATTAATTCAAAATGGACAACTCTATAAACGCATGGTCTCCTGACTTCACCCTGGTTCCTCCCTTTCCAATGAGTCTCAACTGCCTGGTGGGACAGCCCTTGGTTATTTTGCTAGTGCTGCCTTGATCCTGGGATAGAGCAGCCATTAACAACAGTTTGCTTTCACTCCATTTGAAAGCTTATATAAGCTACACAGTTCTGGGGTGTCATACAAGGCAGTGAAGCTGCTGCTTCCTATTCACCAAGAGGAAACACCTCATGTTTTTGAGCCATGTCCTGTCCTGGTCACAGTTCAGAAGGTGCATAAATAACCTTCCAGAAACAGAACAAATATTCACTTCCCTGTCATATTTCAGAGAATGCCTGTGGTAGGTGATGGCTTGAGGGGCATCTCATTGCCTTCCACTTCATCACAAAGCCTTCTTTGGGGAGGAGAGATGTTAGAAAGTTGGACTCCATTTATTGTCAATTGAATGAACTAATTCAGGGAGAAAAAGAACCAAGGATTTGTTTCACAGGCTACAGGCCACGGCCTGCTCCTCTGTGCTTGGGAATGGTACTCAGTTGAGACCATAGCGTTCATTTAAAAATCAATTTTAAAAAAAAAGGTTACAAATGAATCTTGAGGCTTTAAGAGCTTTAATGAGCTAGCAATTCACCCAAAACTCTATAATGCTTAATGCAGGTAGTTTCTCCATGTAACAAACACAATGTGTTTCAGTTATAGGTCTAGATCTCAAAGAATATCAAAGTTTTGAAGCAAAAGAGGAAGTTTCTGGATAGACAGTATAACACTGTGACATGACCTGTAAATCATACTCCCAGGCCATTAACTTTCTGTGTAATCTTGGGTAAGTTACCTCATCTCTCTGATCCTCTAGTATCTTATCTATACACTGAGGGAGTTGAACTATAAAACTTGGAGCTTGTCTTTTATGCTGTAAAGTTTATACTCTTACTCATGAGTCCATTCATCCTTTTTTTAGATACTCACTGGAGGAAGGCATGTGCCAGGTGCCAGGGTTAGAATGAGGAGGAAAAAGATGTTGACCCAGCCCTCATGCCTCTGTGACATTGTCCTAATCATCCCATACAAATATCATTACAACCTGGGACAAGTGCTAACCAAGGGAAATTATGCAAGTTCATGCATGCTTGTAACCAGGAATACATTCCAATATGTGGTCAGGAAAGGCTTCCTGGAAAACTCCTTTAGGGTGAAATGTGAAAGATGGATAGGAGAATGAAAGAAGGAATAACATATGTAAACACACTGAGGATCTGAGGAAATAAGGAGAAGTCAGTGTGGCTGTGGTGAGAGAAGTGTGAACATGGTCAGTGTAAGACAGGTAGAAGGGGCCGGATGGCTAGCGGCATGGGAGGTTCTATTAAGAACATTAATTCTCATTTGAAGGGCACTGGGAAGCCACTGAAGGCTTTAAACCTAGACATGACACAATCAGGTTCACATGCTCTGGCTTGAATGTAGAAAATGGACCTGAAGAAGGCCAGGAGAGTAGACAGGAGGCCAGTTGAGAGACAGCTTATGAGCACAGGTGAATGATGGTGGTAGCGATGCAAAGGGGTTAGTTAATTCCTCGCTGTCAGCACTAGTGAATATTAGAGGTGACTTAAAAACATTCACTCAACAATGAAGCCACAGTCTCCTTCCATTTGTCCATACCAGAGTCCCACAAATTTGGAATGGGACCGCATTTCAGGTTCTCACCACCGTATTCCTTTCCCTCATGGCCCCTCCACAGCTGCTATCTGTCCTTTGTCTCTCTAACTTTAGTTAATGTCTGAGGCTCCAGCTAGACTATATAAGTCCTCAGAAGGCAGGAGTTGTATCTGCTTTGTTCCTATTATTTTTTCCGAGTGCCTAAGACAGTGCCTGGCACATAGCTGGTGCTATGTCGAATGAGGAAAATCAGCGAATGAACAGCAGGAACAAAGCAGACATCTCAAAGCAGAGACCCTATGGAGATTATATCTGGATGGAGGGAAGAAGGTAAAGAAGATACCAGCAAGCACAAATACACGGGTCTCTTAGAAACAATTGACGGACACTACATTTTCCATGAGACCTGACAATAGGGGATAAGAAATGAGGAAGTGTTAGTCTCTCAGTTGTGTCTAACTCTTTGAGACCCCATAGACTATAGCCCACCAGGTTCCTCTGTCTATGGGATTCTCCAGGCAAGAATACTGGAGTGGGTTGCCATGCCCTTCTCTGGGAAAGAAATGAGGATATTGGCACATTGGTCCCAGTCAGCATCCATAACTGGTGATCCCTGGGTCGTGCACACATTATTTGCTTTCTACAGGTGCTTCCTTTATACACAATAGCCACTAAATATATATTTGTTGTACTACTAGTGGATGGCTGTAGACAATCACTTAACCTGTATCAACTCACTCTCCTTCACCATTACCTGGGGTTCAACCAGCCAGCCTTCTCTGAGAAAGATCAAATTGAAAAGACTCTGCAAAGTGGAGGGTTCCATCTGTCCACAGGCAAGATACAATCGCTAGGCCCCAGAACAAAAGGGGATGAGTGGAATGTTAAGAGAATAGAGGAAGGAGGCAGAAGATGGAGGAGACGGACAAGTGCCATAAAAGCAGCAAGTCCGCCACAGGGAGAAGCGGTGGCAGCAGAAAGCTAATTCCAGGCACATCACCTGTCTTGGCTTCTCAGTCTTGTCCAAAAGGAAGCCAGGCAGGCAATGTACTTGGGTGTCTCTAAAACGACCCTTGAAATTCATTTGTTCCAGGAGCTCTATCTGGTATTTTGTGTTTTGTTTTCTGTTTCATTTTTCAGTGGCTCTTGCAAGAGACTTCAACTCCAGGCACAGCTCTATGCGGCACATCCATAAATCCTGCCCGCTTCTCTGCCAACTCTCAGACAGGTCATAATGGGAGAGGGCAGATAAACAAATAAATACAAAACAGTGAAGGGCAGTCAATTCAGCAACTCAGCCTCATCCATCAGTCTTTCCCTCCATTGCCAGAGCCAAGCAGCCTCAAGGTTGTTTTAGAAACACAGAAGCGCATCGGTACTTAATGATGGGACATGCTATGGGGTAAAGCTGGCACAGCTCCTGCTTCTCTACAGACAGGCTGAGAACACAAGGCAGATCCTCTATTGCTCTACAAAAGCACATCATTTCAACATAAATAAGAAAAGTACCTAGATGCTATAGTAAATAAGATTTTAAAAACCTACAAAAACCAGGTTACTAACAATGTTTCTGATGACTGGCACACACATAATGGTAACCATGGGCTCTAGTGTCAGACAACCTGAGATCAAATTCTGGCTCTACCAGCTGCTGGTTTTGTCAGCTGAGCAACTTACTTCATCTTTCTGGGCTTCAGTTTTATCATCTTTCAAATGGGAATCATAACCACCCTCCTGTGCAGGATTGGCAAGGGAATTCAATGAGATAATGAAAGTCAACTGATGAACATGCTGCCTGCCCCAAGAACGTAATAAAAGTTAAATGTTATTTTTAAATTGACTATTATACAGCCATGAAAAAAAGATAATTTTTCTTCTTTTATCAGCATCAAAGGATGTCCATGATATGCTGCTAAATCAGAGACTTCCAATGGTAGGGGTGAAGTGGGGTTGGGGCACAGGACTGTAACTTTTGATTGAGAACATCACAGGTACTGTAATAAAACTTTTTACTGATGATTGAGCTAGCACAGGTTTGACTTTTGCATAAGTAGAAAGATTGAAAACAACTGTGAAATGAAACAAATGGGTTATTAACATTTTTTAGTTATTTTCCATTTTAACATGGAAATCAAGGAGCTATCTTTACAAGTATAGATATATCAAAAAATACCTGGAAAGACATATACCAAAATTTAATAGTGGTTGTCTAGCATGATGGGATTAGAGGTATTTTCCTAACCATTTCATTTCTATTTTTTCCCTATTGTCTAGTTTTATAATTGACATGTTTGACTTTCACAGTTATATAAAACACCCCTTTCTATGTGGGAAAATGACAAATTTTACTTTCACTGAGACAAGATGCATGTAAATTTCTTAAATAAAAAGCATCTTTGGATCTTAAAGATATTTTTTGTCAGAAAGTAAGGGGAACTTAGGCAAATTTAAGAAACATATCTGAGGCCATGACCTATGGTAAGTGGTGGTAGGTTAGGAACAAAAGTAGTTCCCTTGCCCTTTTCTATGTCCTTTTCCCCTGCCTTGACCTTGTACCTTCCATCCCCGTGTCTAGGCCCCAAACTAGGGAATGGACTGATTCCGTAACTCTCAATCCTCTTTTATCATCTACTTCTACACAGCAGGTGGGCACTATATCACCACTCTTCCACTCTTGTATTCATACCAGCACTTTTCTGTTGCAGATTTATGATGAGGTTGTATGTCTAAGTGTGTGTGTTTGGAATTTAATCTTGACAGCAAGGAAGATTCTACTACAGATGAAGAAACTGAAGCTCAGAGGTGGCTGAGGTCCCACAGCCAGTTTGCAGCCAAACCAGAATCCACCCCCACTTTCAGACACTCAACTCATCCTCTTGCTTCCGGTCCCCTACCTTTCTGACACCAAGGACCAGTTTCATGGAAGACAATTTTTCCACAGACCGAAGAGAAGGGAATTGTTCTGGGATGATCCAAGTACATTACATTTATTGTGCACTTTATTTCTGTTACTATTACATCGGCTCCACCTGAGATCATCAAGCATTAGCTCCCAGTAGCTGGGGACCTCTGCTAGTCTTACCCACTCGGCCCTCGGCTCCCTCCTTCCTTGCCTGGTTTTTCCCACAGGAATAAATGCCTTTAGAATGGCTGGTTACTCTTTTCCTAGGCCACTGAGGAATCATAGTGGTTTTGCCTATGATTGCCTATGAAAATGTATAGCTTTATTTTAGAAAAATAGCCAGGTCACACACACATCTACTTTTCTTAGATAACAAAAAGTTCAGTGATAAAGATGAAATGATATATGTCACCCTGTGCAGAGGACACCTGCAGGTTTTGCCTGCCAACCATCCATCCCCTTCTGTAACAGCACCTCAGTCCGAGAACACCTTTATCGCTGCACGCTATTTCGCTGGGGCTGTCACTCACAGGACCGTGCGCTTCCTTTGCCAAGTGGTGAACTGGGGCCTGCACTTGGCATTCAGACTTCCCCTTCTGGGGTTCAGATTCAGAGAGGGGAAGCATAAGAAAGGGATGGGGTTGGAGTAGATTCATGCCAGTGATGGGGTATGCATTATATCCTGCTACCCAGCTTCCTGACGCTAAGCTATCCTGCATCCCATCTTTTCTCTAGATGGTTTTTCTCTTTTGATAACAAAACAACAGTTGTTGTTGTTATTAGGGCTTAATTAAGCCACAGTCAGTTTCTGTTACTCGCAATCAAAGAACTGTGTTGGATACACCACTCAAATTTAGTGTGACAAAAACTGAGGCTTTGTTAGAGAAGATCAGCTGAAAATAAAATGAAACAAAACTAAACTCAGTCATAGCAGTGGTACTGGCCGCAGTCCAGACAGCAGCTGTCCTGCTCTAACACGGTGCTGGTCTGCATGCCTTCTACCGTGCTCTACACTCCCTGGCCCCACCAGATGCCCCCGTGTGTCCTTCCAAGCAGGGTCTCAGTGAGGAAGGTTCTGTGAGACCTTTCCATCTGCCTCTTTTCACTGCTGTCAGGGTCAGCCTGTGAAGGAATGAAAATTAAGCAGGTAAATGGGGAGGGAGGTGAGGATGAGAATGGAGGGTGAGAGGGCTTATGTTTCACAATTTGTCTTAAAAGAGCTGAGAGTTAGAAAAATGTGGGGGCCCTGGAGAAACGGGATGGGGGGGCTCTCTGATGCCTTAGCACTGTGGCATGGAAACAGGATGAAGCTGCTGAGCTAGATCTCAGAGCATCCACCTTGGTGCCCAGCCCTCAAAGCCATCATGAAAGAGATTAAGGGATTAATCTCCTGCCCTGCTTGATCTGCTTTGCCACAGGGAAACTTGGTCTCCCTCTATCCTGACCCAGCTCTGCTTCCAGGCCTGACTAGCCTGCAATGAATGCTGGGCAGCTGGGCTCAGACTGGGCTGGATATGGGTGGGCACAGATGGAAAAAGGACAGTGACTTCCCACTCCCTTTATTTAAAAAGAAAATGCTCATCACTACTTTAGCAGGTTGACAAAGCATCTCAGAACTTTTGGAGAAACAGTTTTTATTTGTTTGTTTAAATTGTCATTATCACTTGTAAACTGGGATATGTCAGGGTTGGTATGGTGGGATGGAGAGAGAGAGAATATGTGTAGGGGAGTGGAGGTTGAGAATTTAGGAGAATGTTTTGCCTCTTAAGCATACATTCCCCCTTCTATTAGAAAGCATCCCAGTTTCATAATGGGAAACCAGGCCATTTCAACACAAATGCTTCCAGTGGAACTGAACCTGCTCTCCAGCTCCAGAGGTGCTGTCTGTCCTGGGTCTGATCCTTGGTCTACCTGAGCAAACACTGACATAAAAGCAACTGGGTCCCAGAGGAAGGGATGGGACTCTGCAACTGGGCAGAGGAAGAGATGCTAGCTCTCCACTGCCCAAGAATGAAAAGGAGAGAGAGAAAGGGATGAGTAATCAACTTGGAGCATTCCCAAGTGATATATCAATCGTGATGCCTTGACTAGGGACCTTTGCTTCAGAGGATTAGGCTTCCCAAGAAACATGAATCTCAAGACACTCTAAAGCTTTACTAATGAATACAGTAAATAATTAATACCCGACATTAGTTCCTGTTACTCAGATCTCAATATTAAATATTCAGTAATTTCTTTATGTCTATATTCTCATCAGACTAAACAGAAGCCCTTTCAAATAAACTAGCCACTATAGAGGAAAATATCAGGACCACTATAGATATCATGGTAATTTCCAGAGACTCATTAGCAAGTTGATGACTATTAATTTTCAATTTTAATTAATAGATAGAAATGGTGCTTTCTTGTAATTTATATCATTAGTCAAATGAGCTTTCTAATTAAGATCTGCAATCTGCAAATTTACAAACTCATGAATTACTCTAAACATGGAGAATTATTGATAAGTGTCTGCCTGGTCTCAACTGGTTTCCAGATTTTGACAAAAGGGGGATAATTGGTTTCAAGCCCTGGCAGTTTCTAAACAGAACCTTCTTAAATATATTTAGATTATTCACTGCCACACAACCACTATAATCACAGATCTCATCTCCATTCTCCCTTAAATCTAACCAAAAAGTATGTCACATCAGATGAAGCACTAAGTTCGACCCTTATCGGCAATCATTAACAGTTTGTAAACTGAAAAAAAAAACCTAAATCTGACATATATAAAAACAAGTCAGACTTCTAAAACAGATCCAAATAGAAATTTCATTGAGGAAAAAATGGCATGCAAAATGAGTCTGTGGATAGAACTAGCAAACATCAAGGAGATAAAGGCTGTTTACTATTAAAGGCTAATTAGCAAACCAATCAATAATATTTTCACAAGATCTCATTGCAATCTTGCTCCACTCTTTCCATGAAAGAAGGAGTCAAGTGCTTAGCAACAAGAAGGAGCATTTCATTGATTCAATCAGCGAACATTTTAAAAGCATCTACTGAGAAACACAGCACTCAAGGGCGGAATAAGCATGTGCTTATTGACTGAGGCAAGGACACCTGTGTTTTTGTTTTAAAACAATTTTCTACTTAAAAACTGAGTAAAGAAAGGAAAAAAGGAGGAAGGCATTTTAATAGCTGTGTGACTTTGAAAAACTGACCTAACTTCTCTGAGCCTCAGTCTCTTGATCAGTAAAATGGGAATATCACTGTTGTCAAGATTAAGCAAGAAATGGTTCGTAAAACACTCACCACTCTTCCTGGTATAACAATTTACAGTTTCCCTCACCCCTTGAACAAAATGCTCCTTTATACTCCTTAAAATTATAATCAGTCACAGACCCCTTGACCTCAGGAAGGATGGCCCTGTAGAAGGCCAAAGCTACTGTTCTCACTGACCAGTATTTCAGAAACCCTGGACTTCAGGTTTGAGCAGTGTTGGCATTCTTCTGTCCCGTGAACCTTACCTCGTAGTAACTCTGGACAGCATTCATAAAGGCTTCGTCAGCCACGATTTGGGTTTCCCCATTGAGGAAAGCCTGAAACCGGTCCTTGACTGTCTGCAGCTGTTGTTTGCTGATCTGTAAGAAACAGAGAAGGAGGAGATGGTGAGGACCTTCTCTAAACAAGGATCACAGTTACTTTATATTGAGGATGCCAGGCCCATTGGCATGCTGGAGCTGGCGTGTACTGGCGTGTGGAAGCTGACTGCTGTATTTGCAGAAATTCTGTGAGGCAGCTGTTAAACATATCATTACTAATAATTCATATAAATTAGAACTAAATTATATTAAAAACAAAATTCAAAAACTCAGAATTCAATGCTTCCTGATTCTTTGATTATCTGTGTTTTTGAGATTACTTACATCTGTTGTATTTCCATGGTGGAAATGATAGATAATGGGGTGCTACAATACATTTCTTCCCAGTTTTGCATTCAATTATGTTTTTTATTTTGAGAGGTAGATATCAGCCAAGGTGGGAGTCTGTATTCTACAGAAATTGGCAAATGCTACAAATCAGAGTTGGATTTTGTTGCTGTTTTTGGTTTTTTGAGATCTGTTTTCTTGTTTTTGACACACCATTGCACAAGCCCCTCAAAAAGGCTGAAATATCCTGCTTTAAAAAGATATAATAATCAAAACAGCATGATACTGGCATAAAAATGGACACATAGATTAATGGAACAAAATTGAGAACCCAGAAATTAACCCACATATATATGACTCACTAATATACGGCAAGGGAGCTAAGAATACTTAATAGGGAAAGGACAGTCTCTTCAATAAATGATGTTGGAAAACCAGATATTCACATGCATCAGGATGAAACTGCACTCCTATCTTCTACCACTCACACACACAGACACACACACAAACACTTCCTTGATAACTCAGTTGGTAAAGAATCCGCCTGCAGTGCAGGAGATCCTAGTTCAATTCCTGGGGTCGGGAATGGGGTCGGGAAGATCTGCTGGAGAAGGGATAAGCTACCCACTCCAGTATTCTTGGGCTTCCCTGTGGCTCAACTGGTAAAGAATCTGCCCACAATTTGGAAGACCTGGGTTCTATGCCTGGGTTGGGAAGATCCCCTGGAGAAGGGAAAGGCTACCCTCTCCAGTATTCTGGCCTAGAGAATTCCATGGCCCATGGTGTCGCAAAGAGTGAGACGTGACTGAATGACTTTCACTTTCACAAAATTAATTCAAATATGTTAAAGACTTAAATGTAAGACCCGAAACTGTCATACCACTAGAGGAAAACATAGGGTAAAGCTTCTTGACATTGGTCTTGGCAATGATTTTTTTGGATATCACACCAAAATCACAAAGAATAACATCAAAAATAAACAGATGAGACTACATCAAACTAAAAAGCTGTGACATAGCCAAAGAAACAATCAGCAAAATGAAATACAATCTGTAAGGAGAAAGTATTTTCAAATCATCTACCTGGTAAGAGGTTAATACCCAAAAGACATAAAGAACTCATATACCTCAATAGAAAACAAAAAAGATTTAAAAAATGGGCAGAGGACTTGAATAGACATTTTTCCATAGCAGACATACAAATGGCCACTAACTACATGAAAAGATGCTCTATTTTACTAATCATGAGGGAAATGCCAATCAAAACTGCAATCACCGCACATCTGCTAGAGTAGCTATTATCAAAAAGATAAGATACAAGTATTGGCAAAGGTGTTGAGAAAAGGGAATTCTATTAACTGTTGCTAGAATTGGTACAGCCACTATGGTTTCTGAAAAAATTAAAAATACAACTACCATATGCTCTAGCAATCCCACTTCTAGGTATACATTCCCAGGAAGGGAAGGAAGTCACTCTCTTGAAGAGATAACTCCTTCCCATGTTCACTGCAGTATTATTTACAATAACCAAAATGTGGAAACAACCTACTGCTCATCAATGTATGAACAGGTAAAGAAAATTTGATATGTATACATGTGTGTGTACATATGCACATACATATACATAGTACATACATACATAGGAATACTATCATACATACACAGACACACACATTGGAATATTACTCAGTCATAAAAAGAAAATCCTCCTTTTGCAACAACACATAGGGACCTTGAAGGCACTATGCTAAATGAAACAAGTCAGACAGACAAAGACAAATATTGTATATTCTCACATATGCAGAATCTAAAAAACCCGAACTCATAAAAAGAGAGACGTAGAGACTACAACAGTGGTTACTGGGAGCTGGGGGTGGGGGAAATGGGATCAAAGAGTGAAAATTTCTAGCCATAAGATGAGTAAGTTCTAGGATTCTAATATGTATAACATAGTGGCTACAATTTATATTACTCTTTTAAGTATCTGAAATTTGTAAAGAGAGTAATGTTACATGCTATCACCACAAAAGAAAAATGGTAATTATATGAGGGGATAGAAGTGTCAACTAACCTTCTTGTGATAAGATTCTGCAGTATATGCATGGACTGAATTGCCACACTGTACGTCTTAAACCTATATATGTTTGTTCTTGTCTGGAGAATCCCAGGGACGGGGGAGCCTGGTAGGCTGCCGTCTATGGGGTCGCACAGAATTGGACACGACTGAAGCGACTTAGCAGCAGCAGCAGCGTGTTATATTTCAAACATATTTCGATAAAGTTTGGGGGTAAGTATCCTGCTAAGTGCAGCATGGAAATAGACAAAAGTTTTTAAACTGTACTGTTATTCCAGGGTGTGGCATAGATAATTGGAGCAGTAGGTTATATGTGATTCTCTTACCTCATCAAACTTGCCTTTCTTCCCCACTTCGGAAAGCATCCCTGAAAGATTCCTATTTATTTTCTCTTCTCCATCCCTTATCTAGCTGTGTTCCACTGTCTTCAGTCTAAGGAAGCCCTTCCCAAACCCTAGCCTCTGTCTGCCTGCTAAGTAGTTCCAGGCCACATCATGTATTCTAACTACTTGTTAGTTATGATCAAATTTGTTAGATGATCTGTCTCTTCTTGCTATTTTGTTCACTGATGTTTCCCCAGGGCCAACTTAGTGCCTTAATACATGTCAGGTATTCATGTTAAATGGATGAATGAATGAAGTGTGTGGAAGATAAATTATTTTTGAACATCCTTTCATTAT
Source organism: Ovis canadensis (assembly GCF_042477335.2). Lineage (NCBI taxonomy): Eukaryota > Metazoa > Chordata > Mammalia > Artiodactyla > Bovidae > Ovis > Ovis canadensis. Next base: position 53,291,870 of record NC_091263.1, on the reverse strand, counting down.
TTCTAATTTATCCAAAAAGAAAGTCAGCTAAAAACTTTACTCTTTTAAAAGTTATTTATACAAAGTCATGGGTTTCTCTGGTGGCTCAGACAGTAAAGAATCCACCTGCAATGCAGGAGACGCTGGAGATCAAGTTTGATCCCTTGAGTTGGGATGAGCCACTGGAGAAGGGCATGGCAACTCACTCCAATATTCTTGCCTGGAGAATTCCATGAACAGAGGAGCCTGGTGGGCTACAATCCATGGGGTCACAAAGAATCGGACACGACTCAGTAACTTTCACGTTTTGTACAAAGTCACACCTCCTACTTGAGCATAGGATGCTGTGTCTGAGAACTGCTGCTCTAGTAGAACGACAAAGATCATTTCAGGCCCAGTTCTATCAACCACTGCGTCATCTTGGAAAAGTGACATGTTTTCCGAGTTGGCCAAACTTACAATTCATTGCTGGAAGAGGGCCATGATTAAATAAATAAATGTCATCTCATCCTCAGTTTTCTCACTTGCAAAATGGTAATAATCCTAATTACTCACTACCTTGGGATAGTTATAGCTATTCACTGACATGATATGAGTTCTTTTATTTTTTTTAATTATGAGTTTCTATATACATTGAGAGTGTTTTCATCACTTGAGTCAAAGAAAGTCTTGCTAGTAGAAAATAAGGCTAAAAGCTATAGGAGACTGAAGCCTGCTATGAGTTTTGACTCCATCAGGAAATGAATTGAAGCAGAACAGATTTTTGAGAACAGATATACATGAAAGTTGGGGTGCTTTAGCTAACTGTTTGAACTTTGGGAGAACTGGGGAATGGTGAATTTGGAGGCAGACGTAGAGGGCTTCCCTGGTGGCTCAGTGGTAAAGAGCATACCTTGCAAGGCAGGAGATGCAGGTTCGACCCCTGGTTGGGAAGATCCCCTGTAGAAGGAAATGGCAACCCATTCTAGTATCCTTGCCTGGGGAAATCCCATGGACAGAAGAGCCTGGAGGGTTAAAGTCCATGGGGTCACAAAAGAGTCAGACATGACTTAGCCACTGAGCAGCACAAAGGAGTTAGATTTGTATCAGATTCATAGTTGTTTTGTTCTAGAATACCAGTGGCCAATGTCAATGTAATTTTACATTTTCTAATAAATTTTCATTTTCTGGTCACATTTCAAAAAGTAAAAAGCAGGTAAAATGAATTTTCATACACTTCATTAGTCCCAACATGTCAAGATACTATCACATTAATTGTAACTATTAGAGAAATTATTAATAAAATAGTTTACATTCTTTTTTTATACTATGTCTTTGAATTCAGTGTGTGTGTATGTGTTTTAGTTGCTCAGTCGTATCCGACTCTATGTGACCCCATGGACTGTAGCCCCCCGGCTCCTCTGTCAATGAAATTCTCCAGGCAAGAATACTGGGAGTGGGTTGCCATTTCCTTCTCCAGGGGATCTTCCCAACCCAGAGATCAAACCCAGATCTTCTGCATTGCAGGTGGACTCTTTACCAGTCTCAACCACCAGGGAAACCCATGTACACCTAAAGTACATCCCAATTCAGAATAACCCCACTGCAAGTGTTGAGTAACCACAGGTAGCAAGTGTACAGCATGGGCCTAGAGCATGGAATAACTCACTTCTACGCTGCTTAAGCTTTACTGTTCTAACCTGAGTGTATTGATTATCAGTGGAGTTGTACAGAAAATCATAGTTATAGTTATATACACTGAAATATCAGGCAGCAGTTGATTTGCTCATAAAGATGACACCATCACATGAATTTCTTTTAAGCAGGCTGATTTAAGTCACAAATCTTTACAGTATAGAACCAACTGAAGCATCTCACAGAATTTCTTGCTCAGAATTCCTTCCAAGTCTGGATCCATACCAACTCTGCAAGATTTGGGAGTTGGATGTAGTGAGGTGATGGGGCAGGAATGGAAAGGAAAACAATAAACTGCTTTTGCAGTAAGTGCTTCAATAATTAACATAAAATGAGGTGCACACAACCTAGAAGACAGGGATTGTTGACCCAAGCCAAATCCATTATCACTCTTACCTTTTGTTAAACAAGCCTAGTGCTCATTTATTTAAGAAATATTTACAGATAACTTATTGCCTGCCTGGCCCTGGCCCTGCCCCAGGCCCTGAGACCAACAAAACATACCATTTCTCATCTCACCCACCAGGGCTAGGCCCTGGGGAATCAAAGGCAGTAAAGGATTGCCCTCAAGGACTAGTCTAGATGGAGAGGAAAAGCATACCAAAGACACATAAAAGTATGGTTTAGGGTTTCAGAGGAGAGAGATTACAGATTATAAAAATCTCAAAACCAAATCTGAAATAGATATATGTATATAAGTGACTGAATCACTTTGCTGTACACCTGAAACTAACCGAACATTGTGAATCAGCTGCATATCCTCCAATGTAAAAAATTTTTAAATTCGCACAAATGGAATAGTTTATCTAAAAAAAAAAAAAATCCCTGCCAAAAAGAGAAGGCCTCTAGGTATATTCATTTCAATTGAGTTTGTAGAACTCAAGTCATGAAGCCTCACAAAACATCCCCCACTTCCCTGGATACCCCAAGCTCCAAGCAGGATAGTTAAGGACATGAATTCTAGTATGTGTTTATGTCTGCACTTGACACCTGCCCATCCATGTTCACTTCTTTTCTCACCATGAATCAAACAAACATTGCATCCATTCGTCAACTCACTAGTTGTGTCTCACTAGGCAAACAACTAACCTCTGCATACCTCGGATTTTTATCTGTAAAATGGGGCCAATAGTGACCTCATAGGATTGTTCTCAGGGTGAACTGGGATAAGTAAAATATTCATTACAGAACCTGGAACAACATGAATGCTCAATGAACATCAGCTGCTGTGATGATTAATTCTCATCTTTGAGTCTTTGCCTACCATTCCCTCAAGAAAGCATGCCTACGGGAAAATTCATTATGTATCCACAAAATCCAGGCCATGAACTGCTTCCCCAGGTGGAATTTTCTACTTGTTCATATCTTTGGTCACAACTCCAAGTGTACATGCACCGTACTATGAAGCTGAGCACCAGTCCTTAGAGGTGGGGTTAGGAGCCAGGAGTTGAAAATGTGGGCTTGGAGTCAGAGAGATGTGAGTACAAATACTAGTGATTCCCCTCATTTCCAAAGTGGGTGACCTTGGGAAAGTTATTATTCCTAAGCCTTTGTTCTTCCTGTGTTGCACTAGCCAAAAAGTTCATTGGGGCTTTTCTGTGAGCTGTTATAAAACTCGAATGGATTTTTTGGCTAACCCAACATAACATGGGGATTACAAAACCTACTTCTTAAGGCTTCTCTGGAGAGATGACTAGGACATGGGATGATGTAGCCAAGGATCTTAGCACACTCTCCAGATCAAAAGAAGAGTCCAGTGACAAGGGGCGGACCACAGAGCAAACGTCCAAGGCCCTAAACAATGAGGCCTCTGTACACTCCCAGCTTCTGGTCCCACTGTGTTCTCCACTTACTCTGCTCCGGCCACAGTGACCTCTTTTCTCCTTCTCAATGCACCCTGACCTTTCTTGCCCAGAAGCCTTTGCACCTGCCATTCCCCCTGCCAGGGATGCTCTTACCCTTCCTCTCCCCAAGGCTGTCAATTTCTCACCCTGAGGACTCAGCCTACCTGGTATCTGCCAGGAAGGTCTTCTCAGCTCACCCCACCTACCATGATGCTCCCCCAAACTGCTCTCTATCAAGTTGCCCTAGACCCTGTGCATTTCCTCCACAACCATTACCACAGTCAGCATACATCTTTTCTAAGATCAATTTAACTGAATTATAACCTGCATGTAGAAAAATATACACCCTAAGCACAGAGCATGAGACATCTTCACACAGTGAAATTTCCTGTGGAAATAATTCTCTTTTCAAGATGAACTAGACCCCAGAAGCTCCTGTACTTTCCCAAACGAATTGCCCCTCTCCAAAGGTGATCTGACTTCTATCATCAGAGACAGATTTTGGCTATTTTTGAACCTGATGTCAGTGCAGTCAAGCATTACGAGATTCTGGCACATGGTTGGGGGTAGCAGTAGCTTGTCCACCCTCATTGCTGAGTAGTAAAACACAGTATAACTTTGTTCTTTACCCATTCTCCTATTGATGGACATCTGGACCTTGTTTCTCCATTTTATGATTCTACTAACTTTTCATTGTTTATCTCCCCATAAGAGCATCTGTTTCACAGGTAATGAGAATCACATCTGTCTTGCTTACTGCTGTGCTTCTAGTGCCTGGCACAAAATGAACTCTGATCAAATATGTGTTGAATAAATATGTAAGGTTACTAAGTGGTTAATAAATCCCAGGCACAGTGTTAAAACTGGAAGAAGAAAAAAACTGACCAAGGCACAATCTTAGTTCTCATTTTTCTCATAGTATAGTCAGAGATCATATTCATCTTTGATTCCTTAGTATCCTTTCACTGAGTGTATGAGTGAATGAAAATCTCTCTTAGGAACTCCCATAAATAACCAGACTAAGAACCAATCTGTAGGATAGAATTTCTCTCTGGATAAAAGTAACTGACCTACATAGGACTGCATCCTGAAGGTGACCTTGTATGAACACACCAAGATAATTGGCCAAGAGTAGCTGACTGTACAACTCTAAATAGACAAACAGGCCTCTATGAGCTGCTTATGAACAGAATCCTCCTAAAATAGAAGCCCATCTCAAAGCACTCAATATGTATGGAATCCTCTTGTGCATCAGATCAGAATTCAGAATTGAAGTAATGAGTTCCAAGAGCAGAAAACCTGAATGATGAAAGGTAATTATCGCAGAGGAAAATGCTGCAGTGGCGTTTGCTAGAACTATTCAAGCATTCTTGGTTCAATCCACCTCAGTAAGCGAGGCCTGACAATTTCCCCTGCATTTCAGACAGTATGTAATCTACTGCAGCATTCTGGAGAAGTATCTAATGGGACCCACAGTGTAGAGAAAACCACACGTTCTAAGGGCTGGTCTCCGGAGAGGCAATGTTGAAGTCAGAGTAAGCTCAGGTCAAATCTCAACCTGAATACAAGTCCTTGGGCATGCAGTTAACTTGGGTTTTCCCGTCTGTAAGTAGCAAATGATCTTATCTACTTTGTAGGGGTTTTGTGAGAATGAGATGAAATATGTATAAGAGAGCATAGCACATGGTACAGAGTAAGGGCTCAGTGAATAAACAAAAATAAGAAGTATTATTGTTACCATTTAGTTTTTCCTTTTTCCCTTTCAATCTTTTAATCTTATTTCAATGCTTTTTTTTCTTGTTTATTCAATCACTTGAAATTACATTTACCCCTTCTTGTTCCTCCCAATTTAGAAGCTGAAAAGCCAACTACTCTTTTCCCAGCATCCTTGCAACATAGGTAGCCGTGTGACAGAGGCAGAAAAGTACTGAGGGTCTTCTGGAAAAGCTTTTGAGAAGCTTTATGAGAATGAAATTCTCATAAAAAGGAGTACATCTGGGAGTGTAACACTTTCCTTCCTTGCTGCCTCCCTCTTTTGCTGAGAATAAAGGTATTTTGTCTAGACTTGCGCAGTTTATTGGGTGACCGTGAAAGAAGGTTGATGTTGGTACATTTGAGGAGCTGCATGAATGTCTGTAAACACCCGTCTGTGGCTTTCTCAGTATGTGAGAAGAAAAGGAATCACTATTTGGTTAACTGTTGTGTGTTTTCTGTTACTTGCAGGCAAATGCTTTCCTAATGGATACATGTGGCTTCTCTAGGCATGAAAGAAAGCATGCTTCCTAAAGTGCTTATTGGTTAATATGCTTCCTATGACAGGAGCAATGTATTATGAAGAAGGGAAGAAGCAATGCTTACTTACAGAATGAGTCTAATATGGTAGCATTCTAACAACTGGGAAAAGGTAATAAAAATTGTTTTTGAGTGTAAAGAGAAGTTTCAATTACACACACACATGAAATCCTTCTCTAAATTACAAGGTCAGCACTGTAGATTACAACATGAACTATGATTTTTCTTTATCAAAAAAGAAACTTGGGGGGACTTCCCTGGTGGTCCACTGATCCAAAATCCCAGCACAGGGGGCCGGAATTCAACCCCTGGTGGAGGAACTGGACCCCACATACTGCAACAGAAGATGCCACATACTGCAGCTGAGACTCAATGTAGTCAAATAAAAAGTAAATTTTTTTTAAGAAATTGTTACTTCATAATAGAAAATAGGCAAATATATCAACAAGTGCTTTAAAAACTAAAAGTTTAATCCAGAGCAATGAGAGCAATGTTGATTTAATTTCTTTTCCTTGAAGGTTATCAAAGTTTATGTTGTTGGCTCATTAATTTTATTCATAGATAAAATCTCCTCTTTCTACAACTAGACTAAAATATTTTGTACAATAAATGAACCCTTGCTTTCAGGAAAATTAAAAATCATTCTTATCAATTTCTACATCATGAACATGTACATAATATGTCCTGAAAAAAAAGATGTTAATGTGAGTTTCAAGCATTTTGCTTGAGAAGAAAAATTTGAAAGTCTTCATCACATAAAAATATAATAATTCTGAAATGGAAGTTGAAGGTGCAAAATTATGGAAGATGGGAGAAGTTACAATGCAGCTGTAACTCTGATTTTCTCTTTGCGACATGGTTTCCCAAATTCAACCATTCAGGTAATGCTTTCATGAGTATGCACTCTCTATATACCAACTATACTACTATTTACTTTAAATTTTGTCCCAAATGTATTTCAAATAGCTTCATTTTTAACTGAAACTTTAAACAATAATACCTGTGCAGGCCCTGGCTTTATATACTAGCTATAGCTAACATAGGTATCTACTCTGGTCTTGTACACATCCACCACATTTTTAAAAGTGCTACTTTAGAAAAAATTTTTAATCTGCTATATAGAAATGTTCTTGCTGAATTTTTTTAAATTTAGGGCAGCAACTGAATGGCTTTACATTAATTACTACCTGTAAACAAATTAACTCTGAACTTTTCAGTCATTAAATAATAGAAAGTCAAACCAACCAGGTTACTCCTAAAAAACTGTTGGGGCAGAAGAGAAAGAACAAAGTATTCTATGACCCAAGAAAAGTGACCTTCATAGGAGAATTTAAACACTGATTAAGCTGGAATTCTCTGAGAAAATATTTAGTAAAAGAGAAAAAAATTAGGAAAAGATGAATCTAGAGAATGAATCAGATTAACAGTTGGATTAAAGATGGGATGAGAGGAGGTAAAGGGCACAGTACAGGTAGAAGCAAAGAACAGGAGGAGAAGAAGGAGATAACTTGTATACACATTGCAAAGCTCTCAAAAGTTGGATTAAACGTCCTGCCCTTTAATGCAATACTCACAGTTTAAAGGAAAAAAAAAAAATTACACTCTTTCCAATTTGGAAGCACTGAGGCAGCATTCAACTCAAACATTCTGACAGGTGGTTAAAGATGGAAGCTCAGACCCAAGGCCTCATGGAGAGTTGTTCTAGTTGCCACAGGTCTCAAATATTTTGGTTTCAAGTCTCTTTATACTTTGATAATGCATTGAAGACTCCAGAAAACATTTCATTATGCAATTCACATCTATTGATGTGTATTATAATAGAAATTAAAACTGGATAGTTTTAAATATTTATGAATTCATGGAAAATAACAATATAGTTTCCATGTGTTAAATCTAAATAACTCTTTAAGAAAATAACCCTGGTGGCTCAGGTGGTAAAGAATCTGTCTGCCATGCGGGAGACTCAGGTTGGGAAGATCCCCTGGAAAAGAGAATGGCTACCCACTCCAGTATTCTTGCCTGGAGAATCCCATGGACAGCAGAGCCTGTAAGGCTACAGTCCATGGAGTCACAAAGAGTCAGACACAACTGAGCCACTTACACTTTCACTTTTCAAAAACAAAAATCAGTGAAATCAATGGCAACAGGATACAGTACTGAAAATCTCCTTAAAAAATTAGCAGGAGACAGCCGGATTCTCTTATCTGTCAGTCTGTTGTGATATGCGGTTTGGGTTGAAGCATGTGAAGAAAATCTGGCCTCCCACAGATAGATGGTTGAAAAGGGAGGAATATTTTAATAGCTTTTTGAGAGAGATAGGGATTATCTTTGGTAATATACCAAAGTTCAGCCAGAATATTTTCTTAAAAGTTAGTTGTGATGTAAAATTGGAAACCTCATCAACGCGACTGGGGAACAGCAAGCTTTTATGCTGTGTTTAGAACATTGCCCCTATGGGCATATGTTAAAACACAACAGGATACAGTTTTTAGAAAGCTGTAGAAAGGTGGTGGTTTCTGTTGTTTAGTCGCTAAGTTGTGTCCGACTCTTTTGCAATCAGACCTGCGTCTCCTGCACTGTAGGCAGCTTCTTCACCACTGAGCCACTTGGTAAGTCTCTGGGGAGGGGGGGGCGGATAAATTAGGAGTTGAGGATTAATATATACACACTACTATATATAAAATAGATAAAAAATAAGGACCTACTGTATAGTGGAGAGAACTCGACTTAATATTCTCTTATAACCTATATGGGAAAAGAATCTAGAAAGGAATAGATACACTGTATATACATAACTGAACCACTCTGCTGTACTCCTGAAACTAACACATTGTAAATCAACTCTGTGTGTGTGTGTGTGTGTGCACACATGCACACTTGGCTGTGTCCTACTCTTTGTGACCACAAACTGCAGCCCACCAGGCTCCTCTGTCCATAGAATTTTCCAGGCAAAAGTACTGAAGTGGGTTGCCATTTCCTACTCCAGGGACCTTTCTGACCCAGGGTCATCTCCTGCATTGCATGCATATTCTTAATCACTGCACCACCTGAGAAGCCTAAAGTCTATACCCTAATAAAAAATTTAATTAAGAAAATAAAATAAAAATAAAACAGCACAAAGTAGGAAATGAAGATGACTGTGATGTTTCCTCCTCTATCACCATTGAGCTATAGGACTGTGGGCATCTTACCTAACTTGTCTTGACATGGGAATACTTATGTACACTCTAGGTTTTGGAGATTATATTAGATAATTCATTAAAACAAACTAAAGTTTGAAAATAAAGCTACAATATGACTTTTTCACCTTTTTTTTTAATCATGCAGAGCAATGTCTAACAAGCCTACCCAAATATCATCACATTCTCATAGGTTTGTTTGACCTATTTATTTCTATTGAATAGAGCTCAGATTCTGTGAAGCTAGAGTTTAAGTTACAGAATATGGATAAGTTGCAAATGATTTCTGTCTGGTAGAAAGAGATCATCTCCAAAGTTGCAGAATTATTGACACTGACCAATTTTGAACAGAACTTAGAAAACTCATTTTAGCATCCCTTTGATGGCTGAATATATAAATTGCTTCTCCTCTAATACACTTTGAATTAGTTTTCCTTCCTTCTGGTCCTTTTAATAAATAGTTAAATAAATCTTTGGTAAATGCTCATTATGTATTTATATGTGGTCATGTTTTCAATTTTTTGAAAAATATACTTAGGCAATAGATAAAGACTTATCATAGTACTTGGCAGTTAAGTGCTACCAAGTAAGTGTTAGTCCTGTTCTCCCTTTCTCCAGGACTCCGTTTCTAATTTTTAAGGAGGAAAGGTTGGACTAATATTTATTAGGGTTCATTAGCTTTGCTGGATGAGTCTGGCTGCTAGTGTGCATGGGACCTATTGGAGACAGGTAGCCTCGGGTGAGGGAACACATGCTTACTTACTCACATAACCAGTAAGAAGGGGCTGTGATAGGGTAGACACCACAGTCTCCCTGAGAATTGTTCACTGCCCCGAGGGCTCACAGCAGTCAAAACTCCTAGGCCCACAGCAACTGAGTTGGGTGCTGCCAAGCACAAGAGCAGTGAATCTGTAGGCAAGAAATACTTTGAGGGTACGTCAGGACATGCGTGCATTGACACACTTCCATTCAGAAATAGAGAAGTCATTCCTACGCAATCCTCTTCCTTTCCAAGAACAAGCAGCTTTGAAGTTGGGTATAGAAACCCAGAAAAGAGCAGATAATGTTGGGTCAGTCTCATGGGCCTCGGATAAATGGGAAATGACACACTGGACACCCAGCATGGGGAGCCGAGAATCCTGAAGCAGAAACAGAAGAAGGGGCAGTGTGGGACAAGGCTGCTGGAAACAGCACGGTAAATTCTGCTCGGAGGGCACAAAAGACAGGAGTGGGGAGAAAGCTATTCCTGGGGGCCAGGACATGCTGTGTGGGTGTCGGGGGCAGATGGCAAGTTCGACCCCTGGGTCAGAAAGGTCCCTGGAGTAGGAAATGGCAACCCACTTCATATTTTTGCCTGGAAAATTCTATGGACAGAGGAGCCTGGTGGGCTGCAGTTTGTATAATCACAAAAGAGTAGGACACAACCAAGTGTGCATGCGTGCACACAGATCCGCACACACAGTTGATTTACAATGTGTTAGTTTCAGGAGTGGTTCAGTTATGTATATACAGTGTATCTATTCCTTTCTAGATTCTTTTCCCATATAGGTTATAACAGAACATTAAGTCGAGTTCCCTCCACTATACAGTAGGTCCTTATTTTTTATCTATTTTATATATAGTAGTGTGTATATATTAATCCTCAACTCCTAATTTATCCGCCCCACCCCCCCACCCAGAGACTTACCAAGTGGCTCAGTGGTGAAGAAGCTGCCTACAGCGCAGGAGACGCAGGTCTGATTGCAAAAGAGTCGGACACAACTTAGCGACTAAACAACAGAAACCACCACCTTTCTACGGCTTTTTAAAAAACTGTATCCTGTTGTGTTTTAACATATGCCCATAGGGGCAATGTTCTAAACACAGCATAAAAGCTTGCTGTTCCCCAGTCGCGTTGATGAGGTTTCCAATTTTACATCACAACTAACTTTTAAGAAAATATTCTGGCTGAACTTTGGTATATTACCAAAGATAATCCCTATCTCTCTCAAAAAGCTATTAAAATATTCCTCCCTTTTCAACCATCTATCTGTGGGAGGCCAGATTTTCTTCACATGCTTCAACCCAAACCGCATATCACAACAGACTGACAGATAAGAGAATCCGGCTGTCTCCTGCTAATTTTTTAAGGAGATTTTCAGTACTGTATCCTGTTGCCATTGATTTCACTGATTTTTGTTTTTGAAAAGTGAAAGTGTAAGTGGCTCAGTTGTGTCTGACTCTTTGTGACTCCATGGACTGTAGCCTTACAGGCTCTGCTGTCCATGGGATTCTCCAGGCAAGAATACTGGAGTGGGTAGCCATTCTCTTTTCCAGGGGATCTTCCCAACCTGAGTCTCCTGCATGGCAGACAGATTCTTTACCACCTGAGCCACCAGGGGAAAATACAGTTATTTTCTTAAAGTGTTATTTAGATTTAACACATGGAAACTATATTGTTATTTTCCATGAATTCATAAATATTTAAAACTATCCAGTTTTAATTTCTATTACAATACACATCAATAGGTGTAAACTGTATAATGAAAAGCAAGCAGACCACAGGAGGACAGAGATGTTACAGAGGCCAGGCGTTCCAAGTCTTTGCATCTCAGAGGTCATCTTCTGGAAGGAAACTCTCTTATTTTAGAAATGAATAAGAGACCAGAGTAGGCTTTTACCTCCTCTACCACACTGAAATTTCTTCTTTTTGGTCCCCAGATTGATTGAGTTTTATTCATTTTGTTTTTGTTCTAAAGAAAACCTTCAATACCAAATTCTACCCATTCATACCCTCATATTGCTCACCTCCCTTATCTCCCCCAGTCCTCCACCAATAGTATGCTGACATCTGCTCTGCTAAGAAGTCTAGATATTTGGTGTGGGTGGAAAAGACGAGAAGCATCATTCTGGAACTTGTTGAAAAACCGGAAAAGGACAGGATGTCCAAAGGCAGGAGACAGACAAAGGTGAGAGGGGAAAAAGCATCTCCCCCTCTTGGCAATTTTTGCACAATGCAGACTAGCGGGGCATCCTTACAGTTTAACATCAACACCGACCAAATTTCTGGAGCTCAAATTCATATATCTCTCTATCCATTCACTTATTCATTTCATTCACATTCAACCAATTATTTATAGTGCATCACTACATGTCAAGCACTGTTCTAGGCACCGAGGATCCAATGATAATTTTAAAAAGCAAAAAACAAACAAACAAACAAAAAACCCTTGTCCTTTTGAAAGGATGAAAGGATAAGGAGGATAGTCAACCACTCTGGTTGACCCTCATGATACCTAATTGATGGTATGAGTTCATGAACAACGTTTTACTTAGTGTGCAATAAAAGAAGAGGTGAATTCTTGCTTACAATTTACCATATAGTCTCCAAAGGGGGAAATAAAATGTCCCCAAGTGTGAAATTTGGCTATGAAGGACGATCAACTTTCTTTCTCTGGAAGGACATACAGAGTTATGCTACGTAACCCTGGACAGGAGGAAAAATAGCCAAAGAAATTGTCCTTAGTGCTTAATCACTGCATTCCAGGAGTTTTGAGTACATTCTAGACTGTTACTTTCCCAACAGCACCATCTTCCATCCTTCCAGAATATTCATGTGGTTCCAAAAAGAAAACAAACAATGAAGAGTATGGCTCTCCCTGAATAAAGGTGACCCAGTCTGAGCTCTAGGGGCGCATCAGTAAAAGGCTGACCTTGTTTCAAGCACAACTGGGAATGGTGCACACTACGTTTTTCCATCATCAAAAACTTCTATTTTTCCCTCCATGGACCCAAGTCTTGAAAGTTGTCTCCTTTCTAAAACTTTCTATTTATCACCTAATAATGTTTTCTCCCTTATTTTTTTTACTAATTAAAGGCCAAGTAAACTTTGAGGTAGGGCTTCCCAGGTAGCTCAGCAGTGCAGAATCCCTTTGTGATGCAGGAGACGTGGGTTCGGATCCCTAGGTGGAGGTTGTCTGGAGAAGGAAATGGCAATCCACTCCAATATCCTTGCCTGGGAAATCCCATGGACAGAGGTGCCTGGAGGGCTACAATCCATGGCCTTGCAAAAGAGTCGGACATGACTTAGTGATTAAACAACAGCAAACTTTGAGCTTCTAGCAGCAGTACCTTCACAATGAATTGGTAGAATTCCAAGCTCAGTATATTAGTTATCCTGGGATAATAAAGAAACAACAAATGAAAATCCAGGTTTGGGAGCTAGACAACAAGGTGTGGTTTGAATCCCAGCTCATCACTTGTTAGTTGTATGATCTCAGGCAATGCACTAACCCATTAGTTATCATTATAAAGTTAGGTGAAAGTCACTCAGTCATGACTGACTCTGTGACCCCATGGACTGCAGCCTGCCAGGCTCCTGTCCATGGAATTCTCCAGGCAAGAATACTGGAGTGGGTAGCCATTCCCTTCTTCACTGGATCATCCCGACCCAGGGATCAAACCTGCATTGCAGGCAGATTCTTAACTATCTGAGCCACTAGAAAAGCCCACAGGTTTTTAAAAAGCAATGCCATTCATTAATGTATTACTTAAAAGAGCAAATGCCCACTACTGAGGACTGATTGAAAACACTACTGTATCACATGCAATGGAGACGTGTATAATTGTAAGAAAGGAATGGAGAATAGTTTAAGATACTGATATGGAATATCCTCCAGTATGTATTGTTAACTGGAAAAAAAAATAGGCAGAGAAATGTGTGTATAGTATGAAATTATTTATCTAAGAGAAAAGGAGAGAAACACGCACACATTATAATTAAAAAATGAAAGATTAAACCAAAGTTTAAAAGAAAATGGTTTCCAGATTGCAATCTCTGAATACCATTTCCCATGAAAACTGACCAGCGTTCCTCTGCTAATTCCCTGTCTGAGGCATGTAATGTACATGATGACCCCTATCTTACTAGAAATTAAGGGAGCTGTCAAAGACTGCTGGAATCTTGTTAAAAGGAATCAGGAACTAATTAGAGGAGGCTCTCAGTAGCCAGAGATGGATGATTTGAGAATCAATAAAAATAATAACTCTCCAGAATGTCAAGTATATTCAAATCATAACAGTACTCAAACAAAACAGAACAAGACCCATAACTGATTCTCTTCCACAGATGGTAGGGAACCAATCTTTTATTTTGATAGATTAAACTACCAAGCTTTTTTTTTTTTTTGGCCTTTCTTGTGTGATCTGTACCTCAGAGTAAACAACAATTGATAAAAAGAAACTGTCTTTATAGACTTCTTCCAACTAATACGTGAAAAAAGAAAGAGTACCACCTGTCACAACCCCCCAAAATAATGAACCTAGGTAATTGTCATCCTGGGCTATTAAGATTCCAAAAGGAAGAGAACTAGTCATTATGTGGCTACTGATAGAAATTCAAATACTGCCTTTGAGGTATTCCTGTAAAAGAATCAGATCTTAATGTGACAATCCACCACTGCATCCTATCCCAGTTTATGGGAATTCCAGACGATCAAGTTAAAAAATTAAAAGGAGGTGCAATCAGCAAGTTCCAGACCATGGGAAACTGTTCAAAACAAATGACCTGATAAAATCCACAACAACAAAAAATCTGCAAGCAAAAATAACAATGAAATATTATTTTAACTTTAAAAGAGTGAGAGAGGAAAATCTAAAGATTAAAAAAAAAAAAAAACAAACAGAAGAGTCATACCAATCAATTACAATATATGGACCTCATCTGGAATCTGATTTGAGTGAACAAACGAAAAACATTTGTGACATCTCAGGGAAGTTTGAAAAGTGGTTGGATTTTGATGTTATTAGGAATATTGTTAACTTATCAAGTGTAATAATGGTACCATGGGTTATGCTTAAAAAAAACAGTTCCTTATATTTTGCAGATTCATACTAAAATATTTACGGATGTAATGATATTATGTCTGGGATTCACATCATCATAGTTCAGTAAGGAGGCATGGGGAATGTAGAGGAAACAACTGACTGTGAAGTGACAGGTAATGGGTTGAAGGGCAGATACATGAGGGCTTGTGACACTGACCTCTCTACTTACTAAAAACATTTGATATTTCCATAATTGACAAATAGTTTTTCTCAAAGTAAATGAGTGATTGAACTCTGATGGTAGCTGTGTAAGGGGCAGGAGCAGGGAATGTTAGTGACCAGGGCTCTTTAGAGCAATTTAACTTCCCCACCATAACAATGCTGAGTTTCAGTCTCCTAATACCATAAGTTTCACAGGCTTGTACTGTATTTTGAATAACTTAAAAAACTGGAATAGCCTCTTTATAGAAATGCAGTGTTCACCCAATTCATGTATGGTAAGATTTCTGGCCATTCCCCAAACTGAAAGAATCCATAAAAAGAACTCAATGTATCACCATTAAAGACCCATCAGCTTTCCACCTCCCTTCCCTATCTAAGGTGGTTATGTTAATGAACACAGAATCAGCACAAATAAGTAAGGAAATGGCCAGATCAAAATTTCCTTTCTTACTCTGCCTCAGCCTATTAAGAATTACACAGATGAGCTCTTCGAATCTATCAAGAGGTCAGCCCTCCCCAGTGCAAAGTTATGAGAAAAATATTTGATAGATGGATAATCATCATTAACAGTGAATTAACAGTGAACTATGTCCCATGCAGACTATCTTGAGATGTTCATTAATGATGGCTTGAAGCCATCACAATTAGCAAGACACAAATACACCAAGCATGTTAGACATTGAAGAGACATTAAAGAGAAAAACTCTAAAAAAACAAAACACAATGGAGTATTACTCAGCCATTAAAAAGAACACATTTGAATCAGTTCTAATGAGGTGGATGAAACTGGAGCTGATTATACAGAGTGAAGTAAGCCAGAAAGAAAAACACCAATACAGTATACTAACACATATATATGGAATTTAGAAAAATGGTAACGATAACCCTGTATACAAGACAGCAAAAGAGACACAGATGTATAGAACAGACTTTTGGACTCTGTGGGAGAGGGAGAGGGTGGGATGATTTGGGAGAATGGCAATGAAAGATGTATAATATCATGTAAGAAACGAATCACCAGTCTAGGTTTGATTCAGGATACAGGATGCTTGGGGCTGGTGCACGGGGATGACCCAGAGGGATGGTATGGGGAGGAAGGTGGGAGAAGGGTTCAGGATTGGGAACTCATGTACATCCGTGGCGGATTCAAGTTGATGTATGGCAAAACCAATAAAGTATTGTAAAGTAAAATTTAAAAAAAATCAAATAAAAATTCAAAACAAAACAAAACAAATAAACCTGGTCTTATGGAAAGAGCAATTTGAAGCAAATAATTTTTTCAGAAATGATTCATTTATTGTGTGATGTTAAAACATATCCATATTTTGATGTATCTTAAAAATCTCTTTAAAATAATGGAAAAAATTTTATAAGCCTGATTAATCAGCATTCAGAAGTTTCGAATTTAGAGTTTTAGTTAGTTTTAAACAAATTAAAAAATATATAAAAATGCACTTGCAGAACAACAGATTGACCTAAGAAAAGACAGCTACGCACTAGGTAGATTTCAACAAAAATCTTTGCATAATTGGTGGGAAGAACTGAAATATGGTTAACTTGATCTCCCCGTAGTTCATTCACTGTTGATGATGATTATCCATCCGTCAAATATTTTTCTCATAATTTTGCAACACCCCCCCCCCCACCGAAAAAAATGTGCAGCCAAAAAAAAAAACAAGTGATGCCAAATTTCCATTTGGATCTAAGGATCTTCCTAATGCATCATTTCCAGTTTTGATCAACTAGTGAAAAAAATCTCAGAACTGAGCCTTTGAGCTACTTATTCAGAAAATGTTAAACAAAAATTTCAAAAATACTGAAGAATATAAGCAGGTAACTTTCACCAAAACATCAATCATAATTACCTTTTTATGATATCAAAAATATTTGTGTACTGTTGAAAAATATAACAAAATATTATATTTCTTCTTTTGTCTATCTTTCTCCATTTACACTTATTTTATTATGTATATAGTATATTAGTATGGTATTAATAAAAAATAAATATAAGAGGGGCATTAGCAAAATGTTTTACTGATGGAGTGTGTGTTCAAAGGAGTTTACAGATCACAGATATAGTGATTAAAGACCTTCATCCTAGAATCAGACTGTTTGAATTCTAGACCCACTGCCCAGTAGCTATGTGGTCTTGAGAAAACAGATTGGCTTTTCTAAGCCTGATTTTATTTGTAAAGTAGGCATACTCTTAGTATCTTCATTGTGATTGTTGTAAAGTTTAAATGGAGCTACTATATGACATTGCACCTTTGTCCCTGGAACGTGCAAGGTATGCGAAATGATAGCTACTAGACTCCTCCTCCTCCTCTTCATTGCCATCCCTGTGGTCATCATGCCAAGATCACCATTATCAGGCAACACAGCAGGCTGGTCACTACCATCTATGTTATGCTCTAAATATTAAAATTTAAGTAACCTTCAGTGTGTCTTTGAGGGAATCTCACAGTTGTATAAGAGATTCCATAACTTATTTTGGCAGTTTTATCTTAAAGGCACGACTGCTCAACTAGGTCAGGTGTCCCTCAAGGCTCCTTTGAATAACATGGTATGTAACACACACGGTCAACTCTGAAATAACTCAAGGGCAGAGATCAGAATACCTTTCCTATGAGTTACCTCCCTTAATTTGTTTACAAACCACAATATGTGATTGAAAACTAAGAGGCTCTTGGAAAAAATCAGCAAGGGCACAATGATAGCACTTTTCACCATATGCATCCTTTCTCTAGCTTCCTCTCAGGTTCTGCTTGTGTGACAGCATTTTATGGTTTCTATAGCCCTAGGTTTCCTTAGATGAGAATAAACTGAGTTAAGATGGAATTGAGATAAGCATGCACTTTATTACGGAGATACCCAGAAAGCTGGTGACTCCTAGAAAGTTACTCATTTCTCACTGTTCACTTAAATGTTTCATGGCAGAAACAAAAACTCAAACAACCCAATCTTATATCTAAAGGTCCAAGGTCAGGGATGGCAGCTGAGAGGAGCTACCCCACATCCAAGGTAAGGAGCAGCAGCTGCACTTTGCTGGAGCAGCCGTGAAGAGATACCCCAAGTCTAAGGTAAGGTAAGAGAAATCCAAGTAAGATGGGAGGCGCTGAGAGAGGGCATCAGAGGGCAGACAGACTGAAAGTACAATCACAGACAACTAGCTACTCTGATCACACAGACCACAGCCTTGTCTAACTCAATAAAACTAAGCCATACCGTGTGGGGCCACCCAAGATGGACGGGTCATGGTGGAGAGGTCAGACAGAATATGGTCCACTGGAGAAGGGAATGGCAAACCACGTCAGTATTCTTGCCTTGAGAACCCCATGAACAGCATGAAAAGGCAAAAAGATAGGACACTGAAAGATGAACTCCCCAGGTCGGTAGGTGCCCAATATGCTACTGGAGATCAGTGGAGAAATAACTCCAGAAAGAATGAAGAGACAGAGCCAAAGCAAAAACAACACCCAGTTGTGGATGGGACTGGTGATAGAAGCAAGGTCCGATGCTGTAAAGAGCAATATTGCATAGGAACCTGGAGTGTTAGGTGCATGAATCAAGGCAAATTGGAAGTGGTCAAACAGGAGATGGCAAGATTGAACATGGACATTCTTAGAATCAGAAAACTAAGATGGACTGGAATGGGTGAATTTAACTCAGATGACCATTATATCTACTACTGTGGGCAGGAATCCTTTAGCAGAAATGGAGTAGCCATCATGGTCACAAAAAGAGTCTGAAATGCAGTACTTGGATGCAATCTCAAAAACGACAGAATGATCTCCGTTCGTTTCCAAGGCAAACCATTCAATATCACGGTAATCCAAGTCTATGCCCCCACCAGTTATGCTGAAGAAGCTGAAGTTGAATGGTTCTATGAAGACTGACAAGACCTTCTAGAACTAACACCCCCCCCCCCAAATGTCCTTTTCATTATAGGGGACTGGAATGCAAAAGTAGGAAGTCAAGAAACACCTGGAGTAATAGGCAAATTTGGCCTTGGAGTACAGGGCAAAGGCTAACAGAGTTCTGCCAAGAGAACACACTGGTCATAGCAAACACCCTCTTCCAACAACACAAGAGAAGACTCTACACATGGATATCACCAGATGCTCAACACAAATAACAGATTGATTATATTCTTTGCAGACAAAGATGGAGAAGCTCTATACAGTCAGCAAAAACAAGACTGGAAGCTGACTGTGGCTCACATCATGAACTCCTTATTGCCAAATTCAGACTTAAATTGAAGAAAGTAGGGAAAACTACTAGACCATTCAGGTATGACCTAAAGCAAATCCCTTGTGATTATACAGTGGAAGTGAGAAATAGATTTAAGGGACTAGATCTGATAGATCTAGTCTGATGTGCCTGATGAACTATGGATGGAGGTTCGTGACATTGTACAGGAGACAGGAATAACACCATCCTCAAGAAAAAGAAATGCAAAAAACCAAAATGGCTGTCTGAGGAGGCCTTACAAATAGCTGTGAAAAGAAGAGAAGCGAAAAGCAAAGGAGAAAAGGAAAGATATAAGTATCTGAATGCAGAGTTCCAAACAATAGCAAGGAGAGATAAGAAAGCCTTCCTCAACCATCAGTGCAAAGAAATAGAGGAAAACAATAAAACAGGAAAGACTAGAGATCTCTTTAAGAAAATTAGAGATATCAAGGGAAAATTTCATACAAAGATGGGCTCAATAGAGGATAGAAATGGGATGGACCTAACAGAAGCAGAAGATATTAAGAAGAGGTGGCAAGAATACACAGAAGAACTGTACAAAAAAGATCTTCACAACCCAGATAATCATGATAGTATGATCACTCACAGTCACCTAGAGCCAGACATTCTGGAATGTGAAGTCAAGTGGGCCTTAGGAAGCATCACTATGAACAAAGCTAGTGGAGGTGATGGAATTCCTGTTGAGCTATTTCAAATCCTGAAAGATGATGCTGTGAAAGTGCTGCACTCAATATGCCAGCAAATTTGGAAAACTCAGCAATGGCCACAGGACTGGAAAAGGTCAGTTTTCATTCCAATCCCAAAGAAAGGCAATGACAAAGAAGGCTCAAACTACTGCACAATTGCACTCATCTCACATGCTAGTAAAGTAATGCTCAAAATTCTCCAAGCCAGGCTTCAGCAATACGTGAACCATGAACTTCCTGATGTTCAAGCTGGTTTTCGAAAAGGCAGAGGAACCAGAGATCAAATTTCCAACATCTGCTGGATTGTTGAAAAAGCAGGAGAGTTCCAGAAAAACATCTATTTCTGCTTTCTTGACTATGCCAAAGCCTTTGACTGTGTGGATCACAATAAACTGTGGAAAATTCTGAAGGAGATGGGAATACCAAACCACCTGACCTGCCTCTTGAGAAATCTATATGCAGGTCAGGAAGCAACAGTTAGAAACGGACATGGAACAACAGACTGGTTCCAAACAGGAAAAGGAGTACGTCAAGGCTGTATATTGTCACCCTGCTTATTTAACTTCTATGCAGAGTACATCATGAGAAATGCTGGGCTGGAGGAAGCACAAGCTGGAATCAAGATTGCTGGGAGAAATATCAATAACCTCAGATATGCAGAGGACACCACCCTTATGGCAGAAAGTGAAGAAGAACTAAATAGCCTCTTGATGAAAGAGGGAAAGAGGAGAGTGAAAAAGTTGACTTAAAGCTTAACATTCAGAAAGCGAAGATCATGGCATCTGGTCCCATTGCTTCATGGCAAATCGATGGGGAAACAGGGGAAACAGTGGCTAACTTTATTTTTGGGGCTCTAAAATCACTGCAGATGGTGATTGCAGCCATAAAATTAAAAGATGCTTATTCCTTGGAAGGAAAGTTATTACCAACATAGACAGCATGTTAAAAAGCAGAGACATTACTTTCTCAACAAAGGTCCATCTAGTCAAGGCTATGGTTTTTTTAATAGTCATGTATGGATGTGAGAGTTGGACTATAAGGAAAGCTGAGTGCCAAAGAATTGATGCTTTTAACTGTGGTGTTGGAGAAGACTCTTGAGACTCCCTTAGACTGCAAGGAGATCCAACCAGTCCATCCTAAAGAAGATCAGTCCTGGGTGTTCATTGGTAGGACTGATGTCGAAGTTGAAACTCCAATACTTTGGCCACCTGATGCAAATAGTTGACTCATTTGAAAAGACCCTGATGCTGGGAAAGATTGAGGGCAGGAGGAGAAGGGGACAACAGAGGATGAAATGGTTAGATGACATCACCAACTCAATGGACATGGGTTTGGGTAGACTCTGGCAGTTGGTGATGGATAGGGAGGCTTGGTGTGCTGTGGTTCATGGGGTCGCAAAGAGTCGGACAAGACTTAGTGACTGAACTGAACTGATATCTAAAGGAACTCAGAAAAGAAGAACAAACAAAAACCAAAGTTTGTGAAGGCAATAAAACATAAAGACCAGTATAGAAATAAATGTTTGCTTCTTTGAAAGGACAAATGAAATTGATAAAACTTTAGACAGGCTCTTCAAAATAAGTAAATAAATGACAGAGGGCCCAAGGAAGGAAAATCAGAAATGAAAGAGAAGCTACAACCAACACTATAAAAATACAAAGGATCATCAGAAATTACAATTAATAACTATACACCAATAAAATGAATGACCTCGAAGAAATGGAAAAGTCTTAGAAACATATAATCTCCCAAGACTGGATCAGTAAGAACTAAAAAAAATATGAACAGACAAATTACCAGTAATAAAACTGAGTTAATAATAATAAAAAAAATTCCAACACACAAAGGTGCAGGACCAGAACTTCACAGGTGAATTCTACCAAACATTTAAATAAGAGTTAACACTCAGCCTTCTCAAACTATTTCAAAACTTTGATGGGGAACGAATCCTTCCAAACTTACTTTATAAGGCCAGCATCAAGCTGATAACAAAACCAGACTAAGGCACCACACAGAAAAAGAAAGTTAGAGACCAACATCACTGATGAACACAGATGTAAAAGTCTTCAACAAAATATTAGCACAGCAAGTTCAACAATACACTAAAAAAGCCATACACCATAATCAAGTGGATTTACTCCAGGGATGCAGAGGTGATTCAATATCCTCAAATCAAGCAATGTGATACATCACATTAACAATCTGAAATATAAAAATCATGTGAACATCTCAATAGATGCAAAAATCCTTTGACAAAATTGAAAGGGACTCGTTGTGCACCATTAGTGGGAATGCAAATTGATACAAGTGCTATAGAAAATAGTATGAACGTTCCTCAAAAATTAAAAACAGACCTACCATGTAATCTAGCAATTCTACTTCTGGGTATTTTTCCAACAAAAACAGAAACATTAGTTGAAAAGATATATGCATCCCTGTGTTCATTATAGCATTATTTATGAAAGCCATATATAGTAGCAACACAAGCATCCACTAATGGATAACTGGATAAAGAATATATGGTATCTATCTATCTAGTAGACTATTACTCAGCCATAAAAAAGAGTGAAATCTTGCTATTTGCAACAACATGGAATGACCTAGAGGGTATTATGCTAAGTGAAGTAAATCAGACAAAGACAAATACCATATGATTTCATTTACGGGTGGAATTGAGAAACAAAGCTAATGAACATATCGAAACAAATGAACAAATTTAAAACAGGCTTAGAAACAAGTAGATGGTTGTCAGAAGGGAGGAGGATGCGAGGGATGAGTGAAATAGGTGAGGGAGATTAAAAAGTACAAACTTCCACTTACAAAATGAGTATGTCACAGGAACGAAATGTATAACATGGGGAATACAGCCAATAATATTATAATAAATTTGTATGATGACAGACAGTAACCAGAATTACTGTGTAATGTACAGAAATATCAAATTCCTATGTTGTGCATCTGGAATTAATATGGTGTTACAGGTCAATTATATTTAAAAAGAAAAAAAAATGAATGCCTTCAATCCATGCATTTTAAAGATCTATCAGGATGACCTGGGAGACCCACACAGCTGCACTTTTTAATTCTGCAAAGCCATTACACGTGTCCTTTAGTCCCTGTTCTAGCTCCTGATTCAATGACATGACTTGTTGCCAAACAGACTTTCCAGCAGAGAGGGCTTCCCCACAGTAACAAGGTTATTAGTGTGTTTTCAATCAGATGACTGGCTTATTTGAATAATCTGCTGTCTTGTTTCTCTCTGTGTGCTCAACCAGAGAGCTAATGAATACAGGCAAAACAAATCTCTTCTTACAAAGGAAAGTGGGATTTCACTCAGGTATTTTTCCAAGAAGACTTAAAACATTCCTGTGAATTTCCAGTATGAAAGGCTAGTGGCTTAGGGTGTTTTTCACTGATTTTAAACAGGATTGAAAACAGGAAACAGAAGTTAGTTTCTAAGATGAGTCTGGCTACACATTCAATCCTGGTGATTTGGCAGTATTTTCAATGATCAGAAAAAAAAAAAAATGACCTCACTGACTTCTGCTGAGAGCAGGGACTACCTTCTGAACAGTTGGTTTTACAGAGCAGTTTGTGGTAGGAAAGAGCACAGATTTTCAATCTAGGTTAAACTGGTTTCTGATCACAGCTCCATAGTTCCCAGCTATGTGATCCTGGACAAATTAATAGATTCTCTCAGCTTCTGAGAATAAATAGCACTTACATCTGTGCTTGTTATAAGAATTAAATGAGATACTATGTATAAATGCACCCTTCCCAGCCAAAAATAAGCACTCATTCATCAGCATTGTGTTGACCTTTGTTACCACCACCAGCCTGACACTTTGAATTAAGAATGGAGATGGTTTGGTTAGAATTCCAGTTCCAACGTTTTCCTGGATCTCTGGAGTGCCAGAAGCATTTGCTTGGCAACTTTGGGTCTTACTTTCATTTAGTCGAAAATGGCTCAATAAAAATCTGCTGTAAGATTTCCCAAATGGCAAGCTCAGCAAAATCTAATGCACTAATCTCAGAATTTGAAAGCCAGTGTCAAGTTCATAAAATAGAACCCAGGGAACATAACACTGGACATATAGTCAGAGTTCAATCACTCACAGCAATGAGGTTCTAGTATCAATGCTCACTGAATACTGGAGTATTCATTCTGATCTAGACTTGATGCTAAGAGCTTTTTGTGCACTGTCTTGGGGGCTCTTCTTGACAACTCAGAGATAGGCACTGCTATTGCAAGTGAGGAAAATAAGACTTACGGAGGCTGGGTAATTATTCTGTCATTGATTTTAATCTTTTTTACATTTAATAAAATTTCAATTCTACTGGAGTATAGTCCATTTACAATGTTGTCTTTGTACAGCCACTGAGCCCAGACGGCAGACCCAAGTTCTAAACTAAAGCCAGTATTTTGAATTGTGCCACATTCCCTGGAAACAGGAAAGATGACACAGGTCCAACCAGCAGACATACAAAAAAGCACTAATGTTGGACATGGCACACTTCAATCATTTTTCTGTTGCTGGTTTTCATAAACTCAATATGGCAGATTTGCCCCCAGTGAGTTGTATTCTTTGAGTCTGAGTAGATGAGTCGACATCAAGTGACAGCATGAAGCTTAACAAATAAACTGGCAAAACACCCAAGCAAACAGAAAAGGCAGAAACCAGTGCTACACTGAACATGTTCCCAAGACAGTCAGCAAAGGGAATGACACTCAGGAGAATACAAAAGGGATTAGGTTGGAGTTTTCAAAGGTGTTATGTTTATTTTTAGACATTATTCCAAATAAACCTATAAAGATGTTGTCATGCAGTGAGAATGTGTGAGCCATGAGAATAATAAAAACTTCAAAGACAGTATACTGTAATTAACGTTTATAAAACATCATTATGTGCCAGACTCTAGGCTAATCAATTTTTATTGAGGGCCTACTATCTGTTAAGTACTATTCTAGGTTCTACAGATAGTCTGAAATAAAATGAGTCCATATTTTCAGGGAGCTTACTTTTGTATATTTTCTCTTAGGTCCAGGAATACAAGCATTTTGGAGCAGACTTTGAAACTCTGCAACAGAGGGCTTAAATTTTTAAAAAAATATTTCACCAAGTAGTACCATTTTGGGGGGAACTTATCATAAAGAAACTTATGTCAATTACTCCTACAACCACAGGGTGGTTTAACACAATAAAAGGAAGAAGTGATATAAATGCTTCTGTGAGTCAAAAGGATATGTTTTGATGTTAGCCTACAATAAAGTTATTACTTTGGCCACTAGAAATTATTTAGAATCTAATGAAACGATTTGAGAAAATGTTAATGATATTACAAAGGAGTATGATATATATTTTTATAAATTTCTTGCACAGAAAAATAAGGCTATATAATCACCAAATTCACAGTAATACCTCTGAATAACTGCTATGGGTGATTTAAATTTTCTTCTCTTTTCTTACTTGTAGTTTCTAAATTCCTGTAATGAGTAGGTACCACTGATACAAAAAGAAATTACTTTGTAAATGTTGTAGCCTTATTTGTTTCCATTCTGGACAATTTGTTTCCAATTTCAATGCGGCCATGTATATCTTCTGCATAGTGCAAGGAAATAAAAAGGGCAAGAGGAAGTAAAACAAAATAATAGTGCAAGGGGAAATAAAAAGTGTTCTTTGGTGATCACTGCGTCCTTTAAAGGTTGATTATCCAGGGGGAGGGGGAGAGGTGATTAGATTCACATCTGTTCTGCAAATATCGCCTTGCATCTAAAACCAGCTCTAACTAGCACTTAATTGAAATTGCTTCTCCTTTTGAACCTTTGTTTACCTATTTGCAAAATGAGAGGATTGGACAAAATGACTTTTCAGTACATCGTCAATGAGCAAAAATGATTTTCCTTGCTCTAGCTGACAATGACCATGACCTCTAGATAACCAAGGCATAAAAGTTGAGTCTTATACAGGACATCTATCTACAGGCAGATAGATACAGTGAAAAGTCACAGCTGTGGCTAAAGAGGACCAGAGAGCGCTGGTTTTGCAGGCGTGTCTTCATGTTTCCTGTCTAGTTCTGGTGCTTTTGGAGAGGTGACAATCCTGTTACTGGTTATTTTTTTTTTTAAGCATCTTTTTTTCCTTAAGCACATGTCTTGGATCCTAAACATAAAAATGAAAATTTATTTACCAGTATTCTTGGCACAACATTGACATTTCCCATCAAAGATTTGGGTATCTGATATATAGGTAAGATAACGTAAGTGTTAATGAGAAAATAAACACTATTTCAAACCAATAAGATGAGATATGAATGTATTTGCAACTCTTAAAGCAGATTATATTTTTCTATTCTACCTGGACATTCTCTAACAATGCAGAACGATAGGACTTTTTGTGATGACTGAAGTGTTTTCGATCTGCTTGTACAATAGGGTAGATAACAGCCACGAAAGGCTATTGAGCACTTGAAAGATGTAACAAGTGCACGTGGGAAACTGAATTTTATTTAGTTTTAACTATTCTAAACCTAAATAACCACACAGTAGCTACAGGCTTGCAATGCAAAATGTGGTCTATGGACCAGCAGTCCCAGGGTTATCTGGGAGTTTGTTAGAAATGCAGACCCTCATTCCCTACCTGAAGCCTCTGGTACCTGATGCTGCATTTTAACAAGATCCTTCAGTGATTCATATGCAAAGTAACAGTCCAGAAGCATCCCTCTAGAGACAACTGTTCAACTTTCCATTTCATCAGGCAATCAAATAACCAGCGGATCTTTCCATCATCGGCAGGTACCAGGATCTCTGGCCGGGGCACCAGACACTGAGCTAGGCAGAGCAGGGCAAGTAGAGTGTCACGGGCATGAGCTTGGGATGAGAGTCTTCCTACGGCCCTTTTGGTTTTCTCTGTGAGTCTTCTTGGAGAGAAGCCAGCTCAGACCCGAATTATACAGAATCAGTTTCAGTGTTGCTGCTGATCAAATTTATCCCTGAACTGAATTAAGAATTATGGAAGCGGCTGGAGCTAATATATGCAGCAGACCATCCCATTAAGCATCCTTTCTCATTTGCCAGCATGACTGTTAAACCAGAACACAGACCTTTTGACACAAAACCCTGCTCAAAAATGACTGCACCAAATAACCAGGGTCCTGTCCCCTGACATATTGTGATCCTCCCTAAAGAAAACTTGGTTGCTTCACGTGGATTAGGGACAGGGTTATTTTCTGAGGACAGTTAATATAGTTCTTAGAGAATTTTACTACATATGTTTATAGATTTCCAATTTTTGGAGAAAATGAAAGAAAAAAACTATAACCGTCAAAGGATGAGGTGGGTATGTATACACACATGTATGTTTGATGACTTTGTTTCTCAGAATCACTATTATAAACTGTAAATAACACCATGGATAAGCTCTTGAAGAGCAGGAATTCCAATTCTACCTAATTACACCCCCCTTCTCTTAATGCCC
Organism: Ovis canadensis; assembly: GCF_042477335.2. Classification (NCBI taxonomy): domain Eukaryota; kingdom Metazoa; phylum Chordata; class Mammalia; order Artiodactyla; family Bovidae; genus Ovis; species Ovis canadensis. The sequence goes on along the minus strand of NC_091263.1, from coordinate 53,264,463 downwards.
CACAAAACCAAATAAAACCTACACTCAAAATTTGTCAAAATAACAGCATAAATAAATGGGCAAATTTCCAAGCCAGATGACAACTCTGAATAAAAAAAGTATGATAAGAGTGATGATTTAGAGCTTGGGCTTTGAAATCAGTCTGGGTTCAAATCCCAGCTATGCCAGTAAAGAGCTCTGTATTATTGTTCAGTCACTCAGTCATGCCTGACTCTTTGCAACCCCATGGACTGTAGCACACCAGGCTTCCCTGTCCTTCACCATCTCCCAGAGCTTGCTCAAGCTCATGTCCATTGATTTGATGGTGCCATCCAACGATCTTGTCCTCTGTTGATCTCTTCTCCTCCTGTCTTCAATTTTTTCCAGCATATCAGGGTCTTTTCCAATGAGTCAGCTCTTTGCATCAGGTGGCTCAAGTATTGGAGCTTTAGCTTCAGCATCAGTCCTCCAGCACCACAGTTCAAAGGCATCAATTCTTTGGTGCTCAGCCTTTTTTTATTGTCCAGCTTTCACATCCATACATGACTTCTGGAAAAACCATAGCTCTGACTATATGGACCTTTGTAGGCAAAGTAATGTCTCTGCTTTTTAATATGCCACCTAGGTTTGTCATTGCTTTTCTTCCAAGGAGCAAGTGTCTTTTAATTTCATGGTTGCAGTCACCATCCACAGTGATTTTGGAGCTCAAGAAAATAAAGTCCGTCACTGTTTCCACACCTTGGCAAAAACATAAAGCCTTTAAAGTTTTCCCATATGTAGAGTAGGGATAGCAACCTTACCCACCTGATAAGAGCAGTTAATAATACTTAAACCACTGATGGAAGCTTGCTTTTACATCAGTTTGTATGAAGAGCTATTCTAAGCACTTTCCTTCTATTCCCTAAATATGCTTCATAAAACCCACAGGACATACCTTATCATCTCCTCTTACACCCATTTTGCACGCTAAACCACTTCAGTTATGTTTGACTCTTTGCGAATCTATGGACCATAGCCTATCAGGCTTCTCTGTCCATGGGATTCTCCAAAAAAGAATACTAGAGTGGGCTGCTGAGTCTTCCTTCAGGGGATCTTCCCGACCTAGGGGTTGAACCTGCATCTCCTATATCTCTTGCATTAGCAGGCAGGTTCTTTACCACTAGTGCCACCTGGGAAGCCCATTTGACATATGAGGAAAGTAAGCCACACACTTGGTAATCTGCCAAAAGCCACAGAGCTGGTAAGTGCAAGACGCAGTATTTGAACTCAAGGAGTCTAACTTCAGAGTCCATGTGTTAACCTTTGTGCTGTGAGTTGTCTGACATAAATCAGCATTGCTATGAGCTATTTTTATTCCACTGATGCTGGATAGTAATAAAAAATAGAGCAGAAACCATTGCTAACCCTTCTATGTCACTGTCAGTCCCTCCCTAGGGATGGGAGGACCCTACTGATACATTTGTGGGGGCTAGAAAATCTGTGGCTTGTGTTTACAAAGGAGGGACAAATGGTAAAGAATCCAAGAGTTCTTTCCAGTGAATGCTGGGGTCTCAGTAGTTTAGGTAAAGAATTTCCTCAAATCTAATTTCTCCCTTGTCCTCCCACATATCAGTTTACAGAATGTGGGGACCAGTCTTTAGCCTGTGGGAGACTCTCCTTCAGACCCGTCTCTCATTGCCAGAGTCTCATGGACCCCACAGGGTCCATTCTCTGCACGCTTCTGAGTCTTTGGTCTCTGAGGCACCCACAAACCAACCTGTTTTACTAATCATCTTCCTTTTGAACTCAGGCCCTCTAGATTCCCAACCTGACCTCTATATCATGACAGATTTTCTCTCCCTCAAAAATCTTGAATCTGTCCCACCTCAAGGCTTTTACGTGCAGTAGAATACTCTTCCAGCAGCTCTTGACAAGACTGGCTTCTAGGGCAGAATCAAAGATTGCAGATGAATAGGGGGAGGAGACCACCTTCTCCCCTAATACATCAAAAGACCATCTCCACATGGAACAATTCCTAAAGAACAACTTCTGAACTCTGGCAGAGGATCCCAGACATTCAGAAAGGCAACTGATCTCCTGGAATGAGGAGCTTTGACTTGTGTGCTGTGTGGCCTGAGAAGTCTTGATGTTACTATAAGAGGTCACGCCTGAATCCCAGAGACAGGAGACTCAACTTCAGGACTATGGAGCATTAGAGAACTCCCGACCCCATGGAACATTAATAGATGAGAGCCCACCCAGAGGCTTCCATACCTACACTGAGACCAAGCTCCACCCAAGAGCCAGCAAGCTCCAGTGCAGGATGCCCCATGCCAGTTCTCCAACAAAACAGAAACACAACTCTGTACATTAGCAGGCAGGCTGCCCAGACCCATACCAAAACCAAAGGCACCCCAAAACTCACTCCTGGACACTGCACTGCCCTCCAGAGAGACGAGATCCAGTCCCATCCACCAGAACACAGGCAAAAGTTGCCCCAATCAAGAAACCTCCACAAGGCACTGGTCCAGCCCCATGCACGGGGAGCAGACTCCACAGTTAAGAGAAACTATGACTCTCCAGCCTGCAGAAAGACTGGTTTCCCGCCTTACCAATTCTGGGTATTATCTCCAAAATCTTTTTCTCAAAGACACTTGGTCTAACCATCCAGTCAAAAATCCCTTCCTTCTACCACCTGTATCTTATTTATTTAAAACACTTTTTTTTTTTTTTTGCAGTACTCTAAGCTTATGCCCTAGAAGTAAGCTCCAGAAAGGTCCTTATTTATCTTGCCCAACACTCCACCTCTTATGTTAGCACATAGATGCTAACAGTAAACACTGGTTCAACAAATGCACACATGTCATCTTTTCTGCATTAGCTCCACGTCCCACACTGGTCTTCTCACCTTCCTGTAATTGTATTTTCAAAGTCTTCTCTGACTCACTGACTTCCCACCTCAAGTTCTTCCTCATGGGCTCACGTTCATTCATGTCTTCATTCAACAAACGTATACTGAATAGCCAGAAAATGCCAGAAATTGATGGACAAAGATGACTAAAACACATTCTGGCCCTTGTGGAACTTTCAGTCTATTGCACAGGGCAGATGTGCCCAGATGATTACAACAGAAGCTTCTCTGTCTACCGCTGGTATTAAGGAGTTCAGATGGGATCTTAGCTAAAACCAGTGCAGGGGTAGGGAGACTTCCCACAGGGTGTGAAAGAGGAGCTGGTTTTTGAAAGACAAGTGGGAAATAGTCAAATAAAGAAAACTGCAATGGGCATTCCAGATAGAGGGAAGAGCATGAACAAAGGTACAGAAATCATGATGGTGGAAAAACTCTAAGTGGTTAAATGTTAGATGGTGAGGTGTAAGGAAGGCCCTGATCATGGATGGTTGTGAATCATGTGTTAAGAAGCTTGAACTTAGGACTTCCCTGGCAGTCCATTGGTTAAGAATCTGTGCAGTGAGGGGGCATGGGTTCATTTCAGGATCGAGGAACTAAGATCCCACAAGCCACATGGTGCAGCCAAAAAGTTAAAAAAAATCTAGAAGCTTGAACTTTATCCTATAAGCAGTGGGGAGCTATTGCGAGTTTTATTCAGGAGAGTTAAATCTCCAAGGGAAGCTTGGGTTTTTAAAAAAACACCTCAAAATTTCCTTTCCTTGAGCTCCTGAAGGACAGCAATTCACAGTTGGTCAACTAAAGAGAAAGAGGAAGGAATGAGTTATATAAGAATAAAAATGCCGTGTGAAAAGGACATTAAATTCTTTTTTTTTTTCCCCCTGCAAAAGGCCTATAGCAGAGAGGGTGTCTAAGCTGGGCATAATTGCAAATTATTTTTTTTTACTGGCATCATTTGCTTAAGCTAGGAGATGATTTCACTCTGATTGGAAACCATTTCTGATGCAACTTAAATGACCTACATAAATATTTTATAACCACTCAGGATCAGCATACTTGAGCATAAGCTAGACTACTTCATAAACTTGTTTGCTTTAGTGCTGCAGAGGAAAAAAATAAAACTTGAATAAATGCAGGGCATGTTGGAATCAAAAAGAAGTGTGACAGAAGTTCTTTGGATAAATATCCCACTGCTCTGAAACCACGGGTTTTCAATAACTTACTACCTAGTAATCATGATTTTATATAGCAACTTATTTCCTCTATGGCAAATACTTAGATGTAGGTATATTTTGTAAAACAGCAAGATAACACCAGAATTCCATAATTTCACAGATTCTGGAGTTAAAGAGACCTGCATTCAAGAGTTGATGTTGCCACTGTCTGTGCATGTGACTCTGAGACAAAGTCACTAACCATTTCCGAGTCTCTACTGTGTATGAATGTATGTGCTCAGTCAACCAGTTGTATCCAACTCTTTGAGACCCTATGCACTATAGCCTGCCAGGCTCCTCTGTCCATGAGATTTTCCAGGCAAGAATACAGAGATCTTCCTGACCTAGGGGTCGAACTTGAGTCTCTTGCATCTCCTGCATCGAGAGGTGGATTCTTTACCACTGTGCCACCTGAGAAGCCCATGTTTATATACAAACAAGGATAATAAGTGGTTTACCTCTAGAGTTGTAATGAGTATTGGATGAGATTATGGGCTTGGCCCAATGTCTGGGACATGGGAGCCAACAAAAGCAAGCTACCACCACTGCCCCCACCATATCATGGTAGGGAAATAATCCACCATGACACTGCTAAAAATTCTTGTGACAGCTTTTCTTCTTGACTATCCTTTCAAGTTTGTTTATATGCTAAACATTTTGGGAAGACAGAGATAGGGAGTCTCTACAGGACAGAGGGAAGATTTGTGTACAACCAGGATTATAACTGGGCAAAAACTGGGCAGGTTCACTAACGGCACTCACATAAACCAGAGTTCCCTAAGCTCACTGTTCCTCAGCTATGACACAGATCCACTGACTTCACAGTATCTACCTGGGGTCCTCCCTGTGGCCCCATGCGAAGTGGGGAACCCAGGAAGCCACCATGAACAGGAAGGGAGGCCCCAAGTCATGCCATAAGTTGGAAAATCCTTGGTCCTTGCTATACTGCTGTGTCATCTGCCAGCATCCATGATTCTCTGGCAAGTTAACTTGTTAGCTTGAAAGCAGAGTAAAATCTCAGACCCTTCACAGTTCTTGAGAATCACCTTCCTCTTCATCATTCTTCTGAGAGAAGAAAATGTTGAAAACTGATATTGAGGTCTTTATCCAAAGTGAAACTCCTTATGTGATGCAGGCTTACCACTTCCTCTGAAGCCGCTCATGCATTTGAGTTTAATATTCCCTGGTGGCTCAGATGGTGAAGAATTTGCCTGCAATGCAGGAGACCTGGGTTTGATCCCTGTGTCAGGAAGACCCCGTGGAGGAGGGCATGGCAACCTACTTCAGTATTCTTGCCTGAAGAATCCCATGGACAGACGACCCTGGCGGGCTACAGTCTATGGGGTTGCAGAGTTAGATACGAGTAACACTTTTCAACTAATCTATTCTGTTTTCACTCAGAATCATGTAGATAAATGGAAATATAATTAACTGGATAAATATTTTAAATGCCAGTTAACTCTGAGTGTGTTTACTGGACATGAATTAACCTGATTAAATACAGAATTACATTTCAGTTACAAATTGTAGATTTGCATTTTCCTGGTTGATATAAACAGATGCATTTACTTCTTGTTTTGAATACACAGAGTTCAAAACAGAGCCATCCAGGCAATTGGGTACATATATTGTGCTGCCATGATCTTGCTGAATGTGTTTGTTAATATCCTTTTTAATCTGTGTCATTTTAGTTAAATGATTTGGAATAAACCAGAACAACAGCAATAAAAAGATTAAAACATCACTCCCAGAAAATTCATTTATGAAACATTCTTCTTTGATGTCTTAGTAATAAAACAATTTTACACCTAGAGCTCCCAATTTAATTTTCTTTCTTTCTATTTTTATAAAAAGCCCTTTGTTAGTATGCTTTCTCCCTCTACCTGCCCCTTTCAGGGTAAACACGTAGCCTAGCTATCTTTGTTAAGGTGCAGACTAGGGGACAGGATTAGAATAGGATTGAATGAGTTATTAAATGGACCTTGATTCAAGTCCTAGATCCCTCTCTATGAATACCCTTGGACTGTAAGCCCTAAATTCCTTAATCTGTGCTATGGCGTTATAACACATACCTCTAACTCTTACATAGAGTTTTAACTAAGGGCTAGTGCTTCATGAGGTGATGGAATTCCAGTTGAGCTATTTCAAATCCTGAAAGATGATGCTATGAAAGTGCTGCACTCAATATGCCAGCAAATTTGGAAAACTCAGCAGTGGCCACAGGACTGGAAAAGGTCAGTTTTCATTCCAATTCCAAAGAAAGGCAATGCCAAAGAATGCTCAAACTACTGCACAATTGCACTCATCTCACACGCTAGTAAAGTCATGCTCAAAATTCTCCAAGCCAGGCTTCAGCAATACGTGAACCGTGAACTCCCTGATGTTCAAGCTGGTTTTAGAAAAGGCAGAGGAACCAGAGATCAAATTGCCAACATCAGCTGGATCATGGAAAAAGCAAGAGAGTTCCAGAAAAACATCTATTTCTGCTTTATTGACTATGCCAAAGCCTTTGACTGTGTGGATCACAATAAACTGTGGCAAATTCTTCAAGAGATGGAAATACCAGACCACCTAACCTGCCTCTTGAGAAATCTGTATGCAACAGTTAGAACTGGACATGGAACAACAGACTGGTTCCAAATAGGAAAAGGAGTATGTCAAGGCTGTATATTGTCACCCTGCTTATTTAACTTATAGACAGAGTACATCATGAGAAATGCTTGGCTGGAAGAAGCACAAGCTGGAATCAAGATTGCTGGGAGAAATATCAATAACCTCAGATATGCAGATGACACCACCCTTATGGCAGAAAGTGAAGAGGAACTAAAAAGCCTCTTGATGAAAGTGAAAGTGGAGAGTGAAAAAGTTGACTTAAAGCTCAACATTCAGAAAATGAAGATCATGGCATCTGGTCCCATCACTTCATGGGAAATAGATGGGGAAACAGTGGAAACAGTGTCAGACTTTATTTTGGGGGGCTCCAAAATCACTGCAGATGGTGACTGACTGCAGCTATGGAATTAAAAGATGCTTACTCCTTGGAAGAAAAGTTATGACCAACCTAGATAGTATATTCAAAAGTAGAGACATTACTTTGACAACAAAGGTCCATCTAGTCAAGGCTATGGTTTTTCCAGTAGTCATGTATGGATGTGAGAGTTGGTCTGTGAAGAAAGCTGAGCACCGAAGAATGGATGCTTTTGAACTGTGGTGTTGGAGAAGACTCTTGAGAGTCCCTTGGACTGCAAGGAGATCCAACCAGGAGTTGGTGATGGACAGGGAGGATTGGCGTGCTGCAATTCGTGGGGTCACAAAAAGTCGGACACAACTGAGCCACTGAATTGAACTGACTGTTTCATGAGTACTACTTCAGTATCGGCCTATAAAACAATAATAGATGATCTGTCCAGTAAATGCCATCAATGCAAGAGTCTTTTGGCAGCTATAGGGCTGAATTAAAAATAATTCCTGCCAACTAATGCTTAATTCACTTCTACTTCTTCATCATGTCTCTGAACAGCCTTTGCATCCACTGAGCAGTTTTCTATCTCACTCCAAGACTAGGTCAAATTCTGCTGAAAAAGTGAAAGTGTTAGCCACTTATTTGAGTTTGACTGTTTATGACCCTATGGATTGTAGCCCGCCAGGCTCCTCTGTCCATGGGATTCTCCAGGCTAGAATACTGGAATGGGCAGCCATTACCTTCTCCAGGGGAATTTTCCCAACCCAGGGGTCGAACCTGGGTCTCCTGCATTACAGGCAGATTCTTTACTATCTGAGCCACCAGGGCAGCCATCAAACCCTGCTAGTCCTCCTAACAGGTGTCAAGCACTTTCCTCTTCAAAGTGGTGGTCAGAGCTACTTGACATTTATTCATGTGATTCTTTGATGGGGTTCTTTCTCCTCTACTACACCTTCAGCTCCGTGAGGACAGACTTGTTTCCAAGTCCATGAAAGACACACAACATATTTTGATTGAATGAATCAAGTCTTTGACTTACTTTGATGGGGGTAGAGTTGGATACCTTGGGTGAGGAGAATGGTTTTAAAATGTAAAAGGGGTCAAGACACCCCTTTAAGAACTCTACTCAATACTCTGTAATGGCCTATAAGGATAAAGAATCTAAGAGGAATGGATATATGTATATTTTCAACTGATACATGTATATGTATAACAGATTCACTGTATACATGAAGATTACACAACACTGTAAATCAACCATACTCTAAAAATTTTTTTAAAAAAGACATCCCTTTGACATCCCAGATGTTGAATAAATTGAATAAATAGGCAAATATTTATGGACACTTATTAAGGGACACATCAGAGAAGGCAATGGCACCCCACTCCAGTACTCTTGCCTGGAAAATCCCATGGACAGAGGAGCCTGGAAGGCTGCAGTCCATGGGGTCGCTAAGAGTTGGACACAGCTGAGCAACTTCACTTTCACGCATTGGAGAAGGAAACGGCAACCCACTCCAGTATTCTTGCCTGGAGAATCCCAGGGACAGGGGAGCCTAGTGGGCTGCCATCTATGGGGTCCAACAGAGTCAGACACGACTGAAGCAACTTAGCAGCAGCAGCAGCAGCATTAAGGGACACATGATGTTAGCCTTTCAGAAAAGGAAACGGCAACCCACTCCAGTATTCTTGCCTGGAGAATCCTCAAGGACAGACAGGAGCCTGGCGGGTTACAGTCCATGGGATCAGAGTTGGACATGACTGCGTGACAAACACTGAATGTTAGATTTTAACACTATTCAAGTCAAGAGTCTGAAGCTAGCTAATCATGACATCATTTTTTCAATCTTTTTTTTTTTCATTTTCCATCCTTCTGTATCTTACCATTCTCTGACCCAGAGAAAGGATGCACTTTTCTGTGCCACCAAACTAGGTCTTCACCAGCTGTTCCCAGCATTGCTGGGAGGCACTAGTTCTAAGTCAGTGGTGGCACTGCTCCAGGGTCACCCAGGAGTGCTGAGTGGGCTTCTGAGATAAGCAAGAGCAACTTTCATGAGTGGAGAGGCCTTTGAGGCAGGCAATGGTGGCTTCCTCCAGCACATCTCATTATTTCACCTTCCAAGTCTACTTCAATGTCCAGGAGAGCTAAACCACACAATTCCACATCACTACTCTTACTGCATAGTCTATGAGCAGGTGGGCCCATGGGGATCGAGTACCCACTAGCTGGGGAAGGAGGGAACCATTGCTTGGAGGTGGCTGACCTGAAAGAAAGATGTCTTGAAGCAAATGAAGGGGAAGCTTAGAGAGGCGCCCAGAAGGAGGTGCCCCGGAGGTGTTTTAGGTTGTTTTTTTTTTTTTTTTTGGTCTGTCTCATATAAGAGTTGAACCATAAAGAAGGCTGAGTGCTAAAGAACTGATGCTTTTGAACTGTGGTACTGGAGAAGACTCTTGAGAGACCCTTGGATTGCAAGGAGATCAAACCAGTCAACCCTAAAGGAAATCAACCCTGAATATTCATTGGAAGGACTGATGCTGAAACTCCAATACTTTGGGCACCTGATGTGAAAAGTCAACTCTAGAAAAGATGCTGAGTCTGGGAATGACTGAAGACAAAAGGAGAAGGGGGGAGGGGGGCAGAGGATGAGATGGTTAGATAGCATCATCAACTCAGTGGACATCAATCTGAGCAAACTCCAGTAGACAGGGGAGCCTGGTGTGCTGCATGCAATCCATGGGGTTGCCAGGAGTCGGACACGACTTGGTAAATGAACAGCTACAAGGGACAACTGACAAAGTCTGGACATGCTTTTTGTTGTCACAACCAGGAGAAGAAGGGAGGTGACTACGAGCAGCTGACGGGGAGAAGGCAGGGTTACTGTTAGACATCCTACATCAACACTCTAGCCCTGGCCCAAGGTGTCCACAGTGGTAAAGTGGAGAAACCGAGTATAGCTATATGATCTTCAGTTTCTCAAGCTCCCGGGCTTCGTTTTCTCTTCTACAAAATGAGTATAATCATAGGTCTTATCTCACAAATTAGATGTATTAAATGCTTTATCATCTACGTATAAAATGCTCTCAGCCTGCAGAAAATGCACACTACATGTTAACAAACATTAAGTTGCTGTCCAGTTTAAAATACTTTCATTTCCCCACTGCTTTTAGAGTAATTTCAAGCTTCCCACACATGCTGTACCCTTCTCCAGCTGCTCTTGTCCCATAGCCTCTCATCAGAGAAAGCTTACTCACCAATTCCCTGAACACACCTAGCTCCTTCCTGCTTGGGGGGCGGGGTGGGCTTTGCACATGCCAGGGCTTCCTTATAGGGCCTTACCTTGTCTGACAGTTGGAAAGCCCCTTCTCTTCCTTCCTCACTCAGCTTACACATCATCTCCTCAAAGAGGGCTTCCTTGATCAGACCACTGAAGAAGGGCTCTGGTTTTGGTTCTGGTCATGGGCCCTGCTTCTTTTACAGCCCTGGTCACAATGGGTACTTATTATTTGCTTGCTGACTTGAGTAATGCTTCCATCCCACCACAAGTTGTATGCTTGTTCCATCTTAGCCAAGGACTTGAGTGAAAACTCAAGTTGAATGAAAAAACTGGAGGGCTGGGAAGACAGGTCTTCCTTTGAGACTGGAGGAAATGAAACAAAGAGTGAAGCCCCAGAGCCATCTTAAGGTGGAGGGGTATCCTGCTTTAATAACCTCTACTTTCTCGAGACAAGTCTACTGTTGCCAGGGGCAACAACTCTGGATAGGATGGCACTGAGCTCAAGGAAGAAAAAAGCGGAAAGAGAAAATACAATCAAACTAGGTTTAAGGGTGATCCTTCTCTAAATGAATGCTTAATTCCCCTCATCTATTTCAAATTCATTATTTTTTACAAGTTTGCAGCATTTGTTTCCTATAACAAAGAGCCTCACCAGAGATCACAGCTCAGAAATAACACTGTGTTCCAACAGACTGCTCCCTGGTGATTTGAAATGCCCCTGGAAATAGCTCTGTATTGTTACCACCTTACAAGTCAACAACGTAAATCTGACATGAGTGATTTAATATTGGATAGTTGTAGCTTGGGTTATAACAGATCACAGTGATTTCTATTTTTCCCTTATTTTCTTTATGTATCTATCTTTCCTTTGTTTTTGTTTTTTCTTTTATTCATTCATTCATCTAACCATTTAGCATAGTGAAGGACAAAGTCACTGAGTTTTGAAGTTGAAGTATATATTGGGTTGGCCAAAATGTTTTTGGGGTTTTTCCATTAGATATCATGGAAAAACTCAAACAAGCTTTTTGGCCAACCCAATATATACTATCACCTCATCTTTTTATGGAAGGAGGAGGACAGAAATCCCAAATTTACTGAGAGGGAACAAGAAAGTAGTAAGCATGGGTCTTAAGAACCAATATCAAGTAACTCAGAGGCCCAAAGACAGACGTAGAGGGATGAAAAGCTTCTCAGACAAGATCTGTGAACACTGGGACTATTGATATTTGGAATGGATGGCTGTCCTGGGCAAAGAAGGTTTAGTAGGATCTTTGGCTTTTACCACTAGATGCCAATAGCACCTTTTCAGCAGTTAAAACTAAAAACATCTCTTGGCATTGCAGAGGGATGTCTGAGGGGCCAAAACTGCCCATGGAACTGAGAATTCACTTGCTAACCTGCTTGCAGCCCATTTTTGTGCCAGGCATACAATATGCATCATCTCATTTACTCCTCAAAAGCAGCTTAGAGAGTAGATAATTAAATTCATCCTTCTTTCTCAAAGGAAGAAAGTGAGGCTAAGTCATTTGTTTATAGTAACTTCCCTCAATCCTACAGTCAGGAGAGGGGAAGGCATAATTCAAGCTGAGGTTGATGGGATTCCAAACCTTAGCTCTCAACCACTGTATTAGGAGGAAAAGTCTTTCTCAAGCTACATTAAAGATGAATTTTCAACATTTTATCAACCACATTCCATCAGGTTTCCTTTTCTTTCTTTCCACATTTATTTTTTTTTCAATTAATTTATTTTAATTGGAGGCTAATTACTTTATAATATTGTAGTGGTTTTTGCCATACATTGACATGAGTCAGCCATGGGTGTACATGTGTCCTCCATCCTGACTCCCCCTCCCTCTTCCCTCCCCATCCCATCCCTCAGGATCGCCCCAGTGCACCAGCCCTGAGCACCCTGTCTCATGCATCAAACCTGAACTGGCAATCTATTTCACATAAGATAATATACATGTTTCAATGTTATTCTCTCAAATCATCCCACCCTCGCCTTCTCCCAGAGTCCAAAAGTCTGTTCTTTATATCTGTGTCTCTTTTGCTGCCGCAAATATAGGGTCACCATTACCATCTTTCTAGATTTCATATATATGCGTTAATATACTATATTGGTATGTTTCTTTCTGACTTACTTCACTCTGTAAAATAGGCTCCACTTTCATCTACCTCATTAGAACTGATTCAAATGCATTCTTTTTAATAGCTGAGTAATATTCCATTGTGTATATGTACCACAGCTTTCTTATCCATTCATCTGCTGATGGACATCTAGGTTGCTTCCAGGTCCTAGCTATTGCAAATAGTGCTGCGATGAACATTGGGGTACATGTGTCTCTTTCAATTCTGGTTTCCTCAGTGTGTATGCCCAGCAGTGGGATTGCTGGGTCATATGGCAGTTCCATTTCCAGTTTCTTAAGAAATCTCCACACTGTTCTCCATAGTGGCTATATTAGTTTGCATTCCCACCAAGAGTGTAAGAGGGTTCCCTTTTCTCCACACCCTCTCCAGCATTTATTGTTTGTAGACTTTTTGATAGCAGCCATTCTGACCGGTGTGAGATGTGGTTTTGATTTGCATTTCTCTGACAATGAGTGATGTTGAGCATCTTTTCATGTGTTTGTTAGTCATCTGCATGTCTTCTTTGGAGAAATGTCTGTTTAGTTCTTTGGCCCATTTTTTGATTGGGTCATTTATTTCTCTAATATTGAGCTGCTTGAGCTGCTTGTATATTTTTGAGATTCATTGTCTGTTGCTTCATTTGCTATTATTTTCTCCCATTCTGAAGGCTGTCTTCTCACCTTGCTTATAGTTTTCTTCATTGTGCAAAAGCTTTTAAGTTTAAGTAGGTCCCATTAGTTTGTTTTTGCTTTTATTTCCATTACTCTGGGAGGTGGGTCATAGAGGACTCTGCTGTGATTTATGTCAGAGAGTGTTTTGCCTATGTTTTCCTCTAGGAGTTTTATAGTTTCTGGTCTTACATTTAGATCTTTAATCCATTTTGAGTTTATTTTTGTGTATGGTGTTAGAAAGTGTTCTAGTTTCATTCTTTTACAAGTGGTTGACCAGTTTTCCCAGCACCACTTGTTAAAAAGATGGTCTTTTCTCCGTTGTATATTCTTGACTCCTTTATCAAAGATAAGGTGTCCATAGGTGTGTGGATTTATCTCTGGGCTTTCTGTTTGTTCCACTGATCTATATTTCTGTCTTTGTGCGAATACCATACTGTCTTGATGACTGTAGCTTTTTAGTATAGCCTGAAGTCAGGCAGGTTGACTCTTCCAGTTTCATTCTTCTTTCTCAAGATTGCTTTGGCTATTCCAGGTTTTTTTGTATTTCCATACAAATTGTGAGATTATTTGTTCTAGTTCTCTGAAAAATAATGTCGGTAGCTTGTTAGGGATTGCAATGAATATGTAGATTCCTCTGGGTAGTATAATCATTTTCACTATACTGATTCTTCCAATCCATGAGCACAGTATATTCCTCCATCTATTTGTGTCATTTTTTATTTCTTTCATCAGTGCCTCATAGTTTTCTATATGTGTGTCTTTTTTTTCTTTAGGTAGATTTATTCCTAAGTATTTTATTCTTTTCATTGCAATGGTGAATGGAATTGCTTCCTTAATTTCTGTTTTCTCATTGTTAGTGTAGAGGAATGCAAGGGATTTCTGTGTGTTAATTTTATATCTGCAATGTTACCATATTTATTAATTAGTGCTAGTAATTTTCTGGTGGTGTCTTTAGGGTTTTCTATGTAGAGGATCATGTCATCTGCAAATAGTGAGAGTTTCTCTTCTTTTCCAATCTGGATTCTTTTTACTTCTTTTTCTTCTCTGATTACTGTGGCTAAAACTTCCAAAACTGTGTTGAATAGTAGTGGTGAGAGTGGGCACGCTTGTCTTGTTCCTGACTTTAGGGGAAATGCTTTCAATTTTCCACCACTGAGGATAATGTTTGCTGTGGGTTTATCATATATGTCTATTATTATGTTGAGGTATGTTCCTTCTATGCCTGCTTTCTGGAGGAGTTTTTTTAATCATAAATGGATATTGAATTTTGTCAAAGGCTTTCTCTGCATCTATTGAGATAATCATATGATTTTATCTTTCAATTTGTTAATGTGGTGTATCATTATTGATTGATTTGTGAATACTGAAGAATCCTTGCATCCCTAGGATAAAGCCCACTTGGTCATGATGTATGATCTTTTTAATATGTTGTTGGATTTTGTTTGTTAGAATTTTGTTGAGGACTTTTGCATCTATGTTCATCAGTGATATTGGCCTGTAGTTTTCTTTTTTTGTGGCATCTTTGTCTGGTTTTGGTATTAGGGTAGTGGTGGCTTCATAGAATGAGTTTGCCAGTTTACCTTCCTCTGCAATTTTCTGGAAGAGTTTGAGTAGGATAGGTGTTAGCTTTTCTCTAAATTTTTGGTAGAATTCACCTATGAAGCCATCTGGTCCTGGACTTTTATTTGTTGGAAGATTTTTGATTACAGTTTCAATTTCTGTGCTTGTGATAGGTCTGTTAAGATTTTCTATTTCTTCCTGGTTCAGTTTTGAAAGGTTATACTTTTCTAAGAATTTGTCCCTTTCTTCCAAGTTGTCCATTTTATTGTCATACAGTTGCTGATAGTAGTCTCTCATGATTCTTTGTATTTCTGTGTTGTCTGCGTGATTTCTCCACTTTCATTTCTAATTTTGTTGATTTGATTCTCCTTTTTTTCTTGATGAGTCTGGCTAATGGTTTGTCTATTTTATTTATCTTTTTAAAGTACCATCTTTTAGTTTTGCTGATTTTTGCTATAATCTCCTTTGTTTCTTTTTCATTTATTTCTACTAACCCTGAGGTTCTTCATTTCTTCTTTTTCTAGTTGCTTTAGATGTAAAGTTAGGTTAGTTGATTTTTCTCATTTCTTGAGGTAAGCTTGTATTGCTGTGACCCTTCCCCTTAGCACTGCTTTTACTGAATCCCATAGGTTTTGGGTTGTTGTGTTTTCATTTTCATTTGTTTCTATGCATATTTTGATTTCTTTCTTCTGTGATTTGCTGGTTATTCAGAAGCATGTTGTTTAGTCTCCGTATGTTTGTATTTTTAATAGTTTTTTTCTTGTAGTTGACATCTACTCTTTCTGCACTGTGATCAGAAAAGATGCTTCAAAATGATTTCAAAATACCGCACTCACACCTATGGATTGATCAACTAAACAGAAGATTAGCAAGGAAACACAAACTTTAAATGATTCAATGGACCAATTAGACCTAATTGATATCTATAGGACATTTCACCCCCAAAACAATGAATTTCACCTTTTTCTCAAGTGCACACGGAACATTCTTCAGGATAGATCACATCCTGGGCCATAAATCTAGCCTTGGTAAATTCTTTCCACATTTATTGACACCTTTTGTATGTAAAGCAGCTATATTAAATGATGGAGCCTGGAGAAGCAGTTTACTGCTTATATCCACTCCTCTCCTTTCTCCTCCCTGCTTTGCGTTATGGATGTCAGTTTCTACATGGTCTTAATCAGCTTCCTTATCTTCTGGCTTTCTGTTGGGCTCAGCCAATGAGAAGCACCAGCAAGAGATCAGAGGGTGGGATGAGAGAGAAGAATGTATTCTACTGATTCCCTTGGGGTCAGAAAGCAGTTTGGTACTTCTCTACCTGAAGCTGCTGCGGGCTGGCTCTCATCCCCTGCCTCTCATCCCCTGCTATGTGCACTCTAGTCTCCTTGCTCCTTCTTCCCTTACGTGCTTAGCTGCTCAGTTATTTCCAACTCTTTGCAACTGCATGGACTTCAGCCCACCAGGCTCCTCTATCCATGGGGATTCTCCAGGAAAGAATACTGCAGTGGGTTGCCATGCCCTCCTCTAGGGATCTTCCCAACCCAGGCACTGAACCCAGGTCTCCCACATTGAAGGTGGATTCTTTACTGTCTGAGCCACCAGAGAAGCCCTTATGGGTTTCCTTGATTCTGCCCACTCTTCTTTAAATAATCCCTTCACTCAGCCCCCCTCAATTATCCAGTCTGAATAACCTACCTGTTTTTTGCTAGGATGCTAATGGCTGTTAAGGAAGAATAAAAATAATAAAGGAAGAGAGCCTAACCCTTGTCTTGGAAAATGTTCTTTCTAATTGGGGAAGAAACCATGCAAACCAAAGAGCTTGAGTAATTACATTGTGAGCATAGAAAATGTGATATACTAATGATAGTGGACATAGCAAAGACTACAATTTAAGCATCTTCTTTAAACCAAAGCATTAGAGTCTTCTTCTCAATCTTCACTGTAATCCTGTGGCATGAGTATTACTGGTCTCATTTATGGTTGAGGAAACAAAGATTAAGTAACTTGTTTACGGCCATATAACCAGTAACTGGCAGAGCCTATTACTGAATTTAGTGATCAAAGTAGAGTCAAATTGGACTAATATTAACCCCAACTGCAACCAGATACACTTAAAAAAAAAAAAAAGCATGAGAACACACATATTTTAGAGAGAACTGTTTCCAGCTGAAAAGACACTAATTCACATAACACTAATTCATAAATTGTGCTTGCTCAGGCAAGCAATCAGCAATTCTTCCTGAATAAGACGCTGGAAGAATTATTTCCTCCTTAACATTTATAGTCTTAATTGAGACAGCAAAGGCTACAGTCCAAAAGTGATCAGTTTTTCAAATCAAGGCCTATGAAAGTTAAGAATTATTTCAATGAGTGTTTAGTTTCTGAAACAGCAATTAATTCTTACACTTTTGAGACAGTAGCATTCATTGTGTATTATTGGATAAAATGGGCCTATACAGTTAGTTCAGTCACTCAGTCGTGTCTAACTCTTTGCAACCCCATGGATTGCAGCACACTAGGCTTCCCTGTCCATCACCAACTCCTGGAGCTTGCTCATACTCATGTCCATTGAGTCAGTGATGCCATCCAACCATCTCATCCTCTGTCGGCCCCTTCTCCTCCTGCCTTCAACCTTTCCCAGCAGCAGGGTCTTTTCCAGTGAGTCAGTTCTTCACATCAGGTGACCAAAGCTATTGGAGCTTCAGCTTCAGCATCCAATGAATATTCAGGACTGATTTCCTTTAGGACTGACTGGTTTGATCTCCTAGCATCCAAGGGACTCTCAACAGTCTTCTCCAACACCACAGTTCAAAAGCATCAATTCTTCGGTGCTCAGCTTTCAACTGAACTATTAGGGAAGCCCATAGCTTTGACTAGATGGACTTTTGTCAGCAAAGTAATATCTCTGCTTTTTAATATGCTATCTAGGTTGGTCATGGGCTTCCCTCATGGCTCAGTTGGTAAATAATCTATCTGCAATGCAGGAGACCCGGGTTTGATCCCTGGGTCAGGAAGATCCCCTGGAGAAGGAAATGGCAACCCACTCCAGTATTCTTGCCTGGAGAGTCCTGTGGACAGAGGAGCTGCAGGTTCCAGCTGCTGTCCATGGGGTTGCAAGTCGGACACGACTTAGCAACTAAACCACCACCAAGTTGGTCATAGCTTTTCTTCCAAGGAGGAAGTATCTTTTAATTTCATAGCTATAGCCATCATCTGCAGTGATTTTGGGGCCCAGGAAAATAAAGTATCTCACTGTTTCCATTGTTTCCCCATCTATTTGCCATGAAGTGATGGGACCGGATGCCATGATGTTTATTTTTTGAATGTTGTTTTAAGCCAACTTTTTCACTCTCCTCTTTCACTTTCATCAAGAGGCTTTTTAGTTCCTCTTCACTTTCTGCCATAAGGGTGGTGTCATCTGCATATCTGAGGTTATTGATATTTCTCCCTGTAATCTTAATTCCAGCTTGTGCTTCATTCAGCCTAGCATTTCACATTGATATACTCTGCATACAATTTAAATAAACAGGGTGACAATATACAGCCTTGATGTACTTCTTTCCCAATTTAGAACCAGTCTGTTGTTCCATGTCTGGTTCTAACCGTTTCTTCTCGACCTACATGCAGATTTCTCAGAAAGCAGGTCAGGTGGTCTGGTATTCCCATCTCTTGAGGAATTTTCTACAGTTTGCTGTGACCCACACAGCCAAAAGCTTTGGCATAGTCAATAAAGCGGAAGCAGATGTTTTTCTGGAACTCTCTTGCTTTTGCTATTAGGGCCTATCAGGGACCAAGACATTTTGACCCGAAACTTTGACCTTGTCATTTCAACCACAAATGTTTTGATTATAAACATTAATCAGATCTAAACCAATACTGGAGAACTGCCATGAAGGCAATAGTTTCTCCAGTAGATGATATTAAGCCAATTTAATTCCCTAATCAAATTTCTATCCAGCACATGTGAATCATCTCCAGTTTTTCTATTTTCATGTTTTTTAATCAAAGTGATCTTCACAGAGGTTAGCACATTTCTTTTGAAACTTCATCAATGTTTTCTTATTTTATCAGATTTTTTTTAACAGTGACTTCAAAGTTTTTTGTTTTTATTGCCACAGTGAATTTTCTCATTGTTACCAAGGCTAATTTCCCTGGGTCAACTTCTACAAAATCTACATTTCATCAAGAAGATGTTATTTTCCATCCATTTGTAGGCAATATAAAATTTTATCATGTGCAGTTTTAGGAATCCTTAATGTTACTCCATCTGAATTTCTAAATAGAATAAAAAACCATTCTCCATAACCAGGTATTAATTGGAGATGTCACCCATATAGGTCTTCTGTGAGGATTCAGGAGCACAATGTGTGTTTCATGCCAACCACAGAGCTGGGATAGGGGAGGAGAGACTGCACAGTCAAGCCCAGC
This sequence comes from Ovis canadensis, assembly GCF_042477335.2. Taxonomy (NCBI): domain Eukaryota; kingdom Metazoa; phylum Chordata; class Mammalia; order Artiodactyla; family Bovidae; genus Ovis; species Ovis canadensis. The sequence goes on along the minus strand of NC_091263.1, from coordinate 53,245,360 downwards.
TCTCTCTTCTCCACTACTAATGAGCCTGATTCCAAAACCAAAGGAATTAGAAAGGGGAAGCCAAACTCACACTAAGGGAATAGCTTTTCATGTTGGGGGTGAGGGGCTTGGTTCTTAGCTTTCATCAGACTTCCAAGGAGGTAGAAGACCCAACAAAAATTGAGTGTCAGAGATGTCAATTCTGTAAGGAGTCGGATGTAAAGCACACTGAAATGAATCAAGTCAAACACTTCACAATATCTTTAATTTTTAACTGAGAGAGCCGCTTAAGATTTTGACCTAGTAACTCTCTCCTCTAGTTTCTGCTTACCCCACCCACTCCTCCTACTGGCTAATCTTATGAAAATCTTTGGAACCAGCCTTTCCTGCACCCCTTCCTTCAGTGTCTTGTGTGTTGCATAATCATCACCAGACTCAGCTACTTGGCATTTAATTCTCTCACAGAAGTACATACTGTCCACACTGCAAGCTCTGAGAAAATGCATTTCATTTGGCACTATCGATTTACAATTATTTGTATTAAAAGAATCATAAGAAACAGTGTTTGTAGATAAAGGGCTGTGTCATGTGACTGTCCAAAGCCCTGCATGATGAAGACTTATTTCAATCCTATTTCATCCTTCAAATCCCATCTATGACTCACCCAACTCTTCCTGAAGTCTTCTCTCACAGGGAAGCCACCTCATGTTTTTGTCCAAGCACTGTAATTCACAATTTTTTTCATACAGAGCAAGGACTAGCAACTATTAAGTAGTCAGAACTGAGTCAATTTTTGTTAGAAGGTATCTTTCACACCCAAATGAGGACATTCATTATCTCCGTGTCACAGTTTAAGCAAATTTATCACCTCATCAAAAGATACACTCTGTTGGAGTTTGAATTAAACTTTTAAAATACTGTATTTATTTTGCCCTAAGGTTTTAAAATTGCCTTTTATTTACTTAAATATCCCCCAAAGGCTTAAATGTTTCTGAATTACCTAAAAGTCCTCCAACATATTACATAAGTTCACCCTATGAAAAATTATATATGAAATCAAAATTGTTAAATGTTTTCATTCTGAAAACATTTTTACACAATAATACTGACTTCATGCTAAAAATATTTACACATATTGACATGTTTATATGTCAAATGAAAATGAAAAGGGCAGGATATGCATTTATATAAATATAGTATGACCTCAAAGATGAAAAAAATAGTACCTAAAAACAATTGGAAGAAAGGCACAAAAAAATTAACCTATTTTTATTTGGTGGTGGGAATGGTGATTTTAAACTTACTTTTTATATACTTTTCTGCATGAGTATATTTTATACAATAAGCATATTTTTACTGGTATAATAAAAAATGTCCCTTTTTTTTAAAGCCCTTTCCCCTTCATCTGTAGGTTGGCTTTTCACTATGAGGTGGCAATGCCCACCCAGAAAGGCTAGCTAATATGCCCAAGGTTAATAAGTTAATTAGCATCCACACTCAAGTTTGAACCCAGAAACTGTCATCCTTAAGAAATGATTCCTTTCCTCCTAGCAAATGAGTAACAAATACTCATCTTCTATATTCAGAGTCAGTTAAGATGCAGCCACAGAAATCTCAGCTTCAGATATGCATGTGACCTCATTTTAAAGGCAGCCAAGAAAACAACTGCATTTGCTGCCTCAGGCCACACATGCTTTCTAGATAGTTCTTGGGCATTATGAAAATCACTCACAGGAGCATTTCAGTGGTTCAGAATATACACTCTCCATCATCGGAAATAAGACACACATGCTCTTTTATGACATTGATGCTAGACTCTTCTGAATTATAAGAGATTGAGTGGGTTCTACAGCCCTCCATTTGAGACAACTCCCCAAAGCATTAGCCAAAGAGTCTGCCAGCAACTGATTTATGTGTGCATAAGAATCCCCTTCCAGAATACTCTTGGTGGGTGACCTTCTGATCCTTTGACTTCCTAATGGAAATTGAAAAGCATGTGACTGGGGGTGTAGGGATGGGTGGGAGGGGGCATAGGAATAAAAGAACACTAGTCAAAAGTGTCTAAAGCAGGTATTTTGATTCTAATAACCAATTTCGACACATGTGGGTATTAAGCAGTGTTATCCCACACCAGGGGTTTCCCTGGTGGCTCAGACAGTAAAGAATCTGCCTGTAATACAGGATACTGGAGTTTGATCCCTGGGTTGGGAAGATCCCCTGGAGAAGAAAATGGAAAGCCACTTCAGTATTCTTGCCTGGAGGATTCCATGGATGAAAAGCCTGGCGGGCTACAGTTCATGGGGTCACAAAGAGCTGGATCTGACTGAGTGACTAACACCCCACACCAACCAATTCTCCACTATTTGATTCAGTTCTGACACTATCTGGAGACAGCAACAAATGCCACAGGTTAAGGGCTCAGTCTCACTCAGTCCACTCCCCTCACACAGATTCCAATCACAAGTCCATTTCGTCACTTATGCTTCTGACTGATCAGCTATAAACCAGAGGTTTCCATGACCTCTACCTTGGGCACTGTTAATTTGCTAGAACAGCTCACAGAACCCAGGAAATCACTCATGTTTTATCAGTTTCTCTTAAAAGGATACGATAAAACATATGGATGAGCATCCAGATGGAAGGGTCATGTAGGGTGTGATGTGTAGCCTCCATCTTTCTCTGGGTACCTGCACAACCACATGTTCACCCTCCTGAAAACTCTTCTAACCCCATATTTTGGGGATTTCTATGGAGGCTTCATCACACAGCCATAATCAACCCTAAACTCCATTTTCAGCCCTTTTCCCTTCTCAAGAGAATGGTAGGTAGGGCTGAAAATTCCAAGTTTCTAATCATGGTTAAGTCTTACTGGTGACCAGCCTGCTGCCAAGAGCCATGTAGGAGCCCACTCAAGGTCGATCCATTGGAAGAAATGACACTCTCATCACTTAGGAAAGTGCAAGAGTTTTAGGAACTCTGTGCTGGGAACTGGAGGAGAGGGAAACCAGTATATATATTTTCTGTTATCTCACAGCACCTCATATTCCATAATGCCTCCCTACACCCCCAGATCTCTACTTTCCATATACCCACTTTGCTTTCTTATCTCTCTCTTCTATTTGACTCTAAGCTCTTTTGCAACAGAAGTGTGCTTGGTTTATCACTAAATTCCTCATTCTTTGCCTAGCTGCCAGCACACAATAGAAGCTCAATAAATCCTTATTGAATGAATGAATGAATAAAACATATGGGGTTTTTCTCCTCAATAAGAAGCATGGCTGTATAAACCATTTCTCTTAACTGCACACAGTTGGCACTTACTAAATGCTCTAATCATTTTATGATAAAAGCTATGAAACAAGATAAAAGGCAGTTGCAATCGAACTAAGCCCATGTAAGACATGGAATCTGTGGGTAGATGTAGAAAGTAAGTAATTAGAAAGTCTAATTACTAAAAACACAAGGTCATACTGTACAGCACAGGGAACTATATTCAATATCCTAGGATAAGCCATAATAGAAAAGAATATAAAAAAGAATGGATATGTGTGTATAACTGAGTCACTTTGTTGTAAAGCAGAAATTAACACATTATAACTCAACTATACTTCAATAAAAAATAAATTTAAAGAAAAGTACAAATATCTGAAAAACTTATTTCTCTAATCCTGCGAAGCTTTTTTTTTTTTTTTCTTTTCCTGGGCCAAAACACCAGTCTTTGGAAGGTAATGGGAAGGTTTAAACATACCATAGTGAATGTAATATGAGCCACATACATAATTTTAAATTTTCTAGTAGCAGTCAATAAAATACATAGAAATAGATGAAATTAATTTTAACCTTATACCTAATCCAATATATAATATTATCATTAAAAATGTCAATATAGAAAGTTTTATTTTTACTGTTTCTCTAAACCCATGTGTATTTCACATACAGCACAGATTTCTAAGTTTCCAAAATCTCGAATTCAATATCAGGAAGAGATTACATCACGGGAAAACCTTACTGAGGTTGTTCACAAATTTACAATTCCTTCCAAACTGACAAGCCATATTCTGAAAATGCAGTCATACATTTGTTTTCTCAAGAATAGGTTTCAGATGAAGCTGGAGTGTATTCTGTGGGCTGTGCGATCATTAGGGTCTAACTCCATGAAACTTAATTGTTGAGTACGGGGAGTACTGACTCTCTTACTCCTTCAACAGCTTTCATTACTTTAAAGATCAAAGCAATTAGTTGATGATATGAATCACTAAATAAACTTTCCCATTTTAAAAGCAAACTCAATTCTGAGGGTTCTGCAGAAATACAAATCTCACACAACAGGTTTGCTTCACTTCTATCTTCTTTTTGGTCCTTCCCTTATCAGAGCTCATCAAACCCCTTTGAGAAGGTTCTGGCCTTCTCTTGAAGATGTGCACAGGTGTTTTTTTTAAAAAAAAACAAACAAATTTCTGATGTTTAGACGTTTAGGAGACTACAGTTCTGAAGACAAAAGGAGACAAAATATGTAAGCACATATTCACCAGAAGACATGTACCAGCTTGATCATGGCAACACAGGTTGAAATAGTCTCAAATTGCAAAGAGCTAAAAGATCTATTACCAGTAGAATGGGTGAAAAACGGCCTAGTCACTGAACTACACACAAAATGAAAATGAATCCACTGCTCTACATGCAACAATATGGATGAACCACACACACAAATTAGTGAGTGAAAGAAACCAGAAATTTCACACTATGATTCCATTCACATAAAGTTCAAACCAGGCAAAAACAATCCATGGTGTTAGCAATCAGAACAGTAGTGAATGTCCATGGGAGCAGTGACTGGTGAGGGGAGAGCTGGGGAACAGATAACATCTTTTTTCATGATCTGGGTACAAATTATACCTGTCAAATCTGTGTGACCTACTGTATGTCCTTGATACTTCAATACTATTCACGTAAAAATAACGGGCCACATAGAAAGTTGGAAGCTTGGTTGTCACACACTTCAATCTCGTGTGTTCCTATTAAAGATTGGTTACTTTATGTGGCCTCTTGCTTCCACCTTTCTGAGTTTCTAAGTAAGCTAAGATAAAACAAACTGATATGGCTTTTATGTAAAATCCCTCCTTCTGTGTCCCTGCCTTTGTTTTCTCTCTTTTTGTCTGTCTCTATCTCTCCATCTCTCTCTATCTCTAAGGCTTTCTGTCTTCTTCAGGCTTGCAAATTTACTGAAAAAAGGAGAGATTAGCAATACATAAAACTTTCTACTTGAATTAGAACAGCTGTGGACACTCTCTGAGCCATGAAGTTAATCTTTCCAGGATGATGTGGGGATCATGAAGAGTTAAAGTATTTTCTGTCAATTTCGCATTTCATTTTTCAGTTTGAGCTGGAAGAGAGATCAATTTTTCTCCACCCATCCAGGGCTCATGGAGATGATCACAGAAGATGGATATATTTTTATAAAGCTTTAAATTAACAACTGCTTAACAGACACTCTGACCTGGCCTTGCTATGAACACTTCAGTTCAGTTCAGTTCAGTTCAGTTAGTATAAGACAATTGGATAAGGCCAAAAGAATGAAAACAATATTTCATACACCAAAACATATATATATATATAAAATGTATGTATATAAATATACAAAATACATATATATATTTGGGCCTCCCTGGTGGCTCAGATGGTAAAGAATTTGCAATGCAGAGACTCAGGTTCGATCCCTGGGTTGGGAAGACCCCTGGAGAAGGAAATGGTTACCTGCTCTAATATTCTTGCCTGGGAAATCCCATGGAGGGAGGAGACTGGCGGGCTGCAGTCCATGGGTCACTAAGAGTCAGATATGACTGAGTGACAAACATTTTCACTTCCATATACACACACACACACACATATGCACATGTACATAAACATATATATATATATAATGGTTAAAACAAAAAATCTTTCCCATTCCAACTCTTCCTGCCTCCTTAGGAAAACGGTAGATGCAGGCTTTGGACACCATCACCAAGCGACTGAATACATTCTGGATTTAGTTTGTCTCCTGCTACGCACTCTTACCCGCCATCAAATAATTTGTTTACAAAGGTGGGTATTTTATTAGTTCCTGCTACAAAAGGAACTTGCATTAAAAGGATCTCATTTCAAAGCATCATACGGAAATTTGAGCTGAGAACTTAGAAAAAAAAAAATCTATAAACAGCCTACGACAGTCATTTAGAGTAAATAAAATACTGCTGCTGCTAAGTTACTTCAGTCATTAAGAAAAAAGGAAGAAATTTCTACTTGATGGAAACTTAAAAAGATAAAATAAAAACCAGGCATGGCTAAATGAAAACATCCTGACACTGCTGGGAAAGATGACCCTACCATCTTTGCAGAAACCTGTCTTAGTGCAGAACAGTATGAAACTGTGCATTCAGAAAGACTCAGATTAACTAAAAACAGAGCTACCATATGATCCTGCAATATCACTCCTGAGCATAAATCCAGAGAAAACCATAATTCAAAAAAAATATATGCACCCCACTGTTCACTGCAGCACTATTTACAAAAGTCAGGACATAGAAGCAACCTAACTGTCCATCAACAGAGGAACAGATAAAGAAAAAGTGGTACATATATACAATGGAGTAATAGCCATAAAAAACAATGAAATCATGCCATTTGGAGCCACATGACAGAATGTGGTCCACTGGAGAAGGGAATGGCAAGCCATTTCAGTATTCTTGCCTTGAGAACCTCACAAACAGCATGAAAACGCAAAATGATAGGATACCAAAAGAGGGACTCCCCAGGTCATTAGGTGCCCAATATGCTACTGGAGATCAGTGGAGAAATAACTCCAGAAAGAATGAAGGGATGGAGCCAAAGCAAAAACAATACCCAGTTGTGGATGGGACTGGATAGAAGCAAGATCCGATGCTGTAAAGAGCAATATTGCATAGGAACCTGGAATGTTAGGTCCATGAATCAAGGCAAATTGGAAGTGGTCAAACAAGAGATGGCAAGGGTGAACATCGACATTCTAGGAATCAGTGAACTAAAATGGATTGGAATGGGTGAATTTCACTCAGATGACCATTATATCTACCACTGTGGGCAGGAATCCTTTAGCAGAAATGGAGTAGCCATCATGGTCAACAAAAGAGTCTGAAATGCAGTACTTGGATGCAATCTCAAAAACGACAGAATGATCTCTGTTCGTCTCCAAGGCAAACCATTCAATATCACAGTTATCCAAGTCTATGCCCCAACCAGTAACGCTGAAGAAACTGAAGTTGAACGGTTTTATGAAGACCTACAAGATCGTTTAGAACTAACATCCAGAAAAGATGTCCTTTTCATTATAGCGGACTGGAATGCAAAAGTAGAAAGTCAAGAAACACCTGGAGTAACAGGCAAATTTGCCCTTGGAATGCAGAATGAAGCAGGGCAAAGACTAATAGAGTTTTGCCAAGAAAATGCGCTGGTCATAGCAAACACCCTCTTCCAACAACACAAGAGAAGACTCTACACATGGACATCACCAGATGGTCAACACCGAAATCAGATTGATTATATTCTTTGCAGCCAAAGATGGAGAAGCTCTATACAGTCAACAAAAACAAGACCAGGAGCTGACTGTGGCTCAGATCATGAACTCCTTATTACCAAATTCAGACTCAAATTGAAGAAAGTAGGGAAAACCGCTAGACCATTCAGGTATGACCTAAATCAAATCCCTTATGATTATACAGTGGAAGTGAGAAATAGATTTAAGGGCCTAGATCTGATAGACAGAGTGCCTGATGAACTATGGGATGAGGTTCATGACATTGTACAGGAGACAGGGATCAAGACCATCCCCATGGAAAAGAAATGCAAAAATGCAAAATGGCTGTCTGGGGAAGCCTTACAAATAGCTGTGAAAAGAAGAGAGGCAAAAAGCAAAGGAGAAAAGGGAAGATATAAGCATCTGAATGCAGAGTTCCAAAGAATAGCAAGGAGAGATGAGAAAGCCTTCTTCAGTGATCAATGCAAAGAAATAGAGGAAAACAACAGAATGGGAAAGACTAGAGATCTCTTCAAGAAAATTAGAGATACCAAGGGAACATTTCATGCAAAGATGGGCTTGATAAAAGACAGAAATAGTATGGACCTAACAGAAGCAGAAGATATTAAGAAGAGGTGGCAAGAATACACGGAAGAACTGTACAAAAAAGATCTTCATGACCCAGATAATCATGATGATGTGATCACTAGTCTAGAGCCAGACATCTTGAAATGTGAAGCCAAGTGGGCCTTAGAAAGCATCACTAAGAACAAAGCTAGTGGAGGTGATGGAATTCCAGTTGAGCTCTTTCAAATCCTGAAAGATGATGCTGTGAAAGTGCTGCACTCAATATGCCAGCAAATTTGGAAAACTCAGCAGTGGCCACAGGACTGGAAAAGGTCAGTTTTCATTCCAATTCCAAAGAAAGGCAATGCCAAAGAAGGCTCACACTACCGCACAATTGCACTCATCTCACATGCTAGTAAACTCATGCTCAAAATTCTCCAAGCCAGGCTTCAGCAATATGTAAACCGTGAACTCCCTGATGTTCAAGCTGGTTTTCGAAAAGGCAGAGGAACCAGAGATCAAATTGCCAACATCCGCTGGATCATGGAAAAAGCAAGAGAGTTCCAGAAAAACATCTATTTCTGCTTTCTTGACTATGCCAAAGCCTTTGACTGTGTGGATCACAATAAACTGTGGAAAATTCTGAGAGAGATGGGAATACCAGACCACCTGACCTGCCTCTTGAGAAATCTGTATGCAGGTGAGGAAGCAACAGTTAGAACTGGACATGGAACAACAGACTGGTTCCAAATAGGAAAAGGAGTACGTCAAGGCTGTATATTGTCACCCTGCTTATTTAACTTCTATGCAGAGTACATCATGAGAAACGCTGGGCTGGAAGAAACACAAGTTGGAACCAAGATTGCCGGGAGAAATATCAATAACCTCAGACATGCGATGACACCACCCTTATGGCAGAAAGTGAAGAGGAACTAAAAAGCCTCTTGATGAAAGTGAAAGAGGAGAGTGAAAAAGTTGGCTTAAAGCTCAACATTCAGAACATGAAGATCATGGCATCCGGTCCCGTCACTTCATGGGAAATAGATGGGGGAACAGTGGAAACAGTGTCAGACTTTATTTTTTGGGGCTCCAAAATCACTGCAGATGGTGACTGCAGCCATGAAATTAAAAGACGCTTACTCCTTGGAAGAAAAGTTATGACCAACCTAGATAGTATATTCAAAAGCAGAGACATTACTTTGCCGACTAAGGTCTGTCTAGTCAAGGCTATGGTTTTTCCAGTAGTCATGTATGGATGTGAGAGTTGGACTGTGAAGAAGGCTGAGCGCCGAAGAATTGATGCTTTTGAACTGTGGTGTTGGAGAAGACTCCTGAGAGTCCCTTGGACTGCAAGGAGATCCAACCAGTCCATTCTGAAGGAGATCAGCCCTGGGATTTCTTTGGAAGGAATGATGCTCAAGCTGAAGCTCCAGTACTTTGGCCACCTCATGCAAAGAGTTGACTCATTGGAAAAGACTCTGATGCTGGGAGGTATTGGGGGCAGGAGAAGGAGGGGACAACCGAGGATGAGATGGCTGGATGGTATCACGGACTCGATGGACGTGAGTCTGAGTGAACTCCGGGAGATGGTGATGGACAGGGAGGCCTGGCGTGCTGTGATTCATGGGATCGCAAAGAGTCGGACATGACTGAGCGACTGAACCGAACTGAACTGGAGCAACATGGAAGAAGCAAGAAATTATGATACTAAGGGAAGTAAGTCAGAGAAAGACAAATACATGATATCACTTATATGTGGAATCTTAAAAAAATGATAAAAATGAACTTTTTTACAAAATGGAAACAGACTTGCAGACATAGAAACCAAGCTTATGATTACCAAAGGGGAAGGTGAGGAGAGAGGGATAAATCAGGAATTTGTGAATAACAAGGAAATCAGCCCCGAATATTCATTGGAAAGACTGATGTTAAAGCTGAAACTCCAATACTTTGGCCACCTGATGCGAAGAACTGACTCATCTGAAAAGACCCTGATGCTTGGAAAGATTGAGGGCAGGAGAAGAAGGGGCTGCCAGAGGATGAGATGGTCGGATGACATCACTGACTCAATGGACATCAATTTGATTAAACTCTGGGAGTTGGTGATGAACAGGGAGGCCTGGTGTATTATAGTCCATGCGGTCGCAAAGTGTTGGACATGACTGAGTGATTGAACTGAAGTAAACAGTACTATATATAAAATAGATAACAAGAATTTACTATATAATATAGGGAACTCTACTTAATATTTTGTAATAACCTAGGAAAAGAATCTGGAAACACAGATAGATAAAACCGAATCACTTTGCTGTATGCCTAAAACTAACACAACAGTGTAAATCAACCATACTTCAAAAAATTAATTAAAAAAAGAAAGCCTGAAATTTTTTCACAGGCGAGTCTTAAAAATGCCATTTCTCCTGGAGTAATTCAGCAGAGCTGATATATAGTCTTCACTCCTTTCTCATTTCAGTCTTATACTAACACCCAGCTTTCAAATCTCCACAGTTTGCAATGACAAGAAAATTTCTAAATGATGCAGAAGCTTTGTCAAAGCCCAGGTTTCCTCCACTTTCTCCGTATCAAAATGCTCCAACCACAGCTGCAGATGAAGTGAAGGATTTGCGTTAAACTTTTCCTGGCCTTTCTCAGCCTTGACCTTGTAAGAATAACAATCAAATGTTCAAGGTCAGGAAGTAGACAGATGTGGCCCTGGAGCAAGGATCTTGGAGATTCTCTGATGGTTTGAACATCTTTCCTCCCTAGGATTTAAAATATCTCTTCTCCCTTACATGTAGAACCAAAAGTTGACTGAGGAGCCTTTCTAAACACTGGGGTAACAGACTATTTGATAGACACTGCATAATTTGTTTGCTTTTGCTCTCTGGCTAACTTCAGAACCTCATATCTTGAAAGGTCAAGTACACAGTATTGAAAAAGGTACTTTCTTGCTCAGCGATGGTGAGGTTATCACAAGTCAATTGCATCTCACTTGCCTGAAGGAAAAGGCAACCCACTCCAGTATTCTTGCCTGGAGAATCCCATGGACGGAGGAGCTTGGTAGGCTACAGTCCACAGGGTCGCAAAAAGTCGGACACGACTGAGTGACTTCACTTTCACTTGCCTGAAGAATAGGGAAGAGCTCTGTGTGACCTTCAAGGGAACCATATTAATCAGCATTTTCATATGAGATGCAATCTATTTGCCATCTTTGTATTGAATATTAGCTGACTAAGGCTGTATATGTGCTTAGTCACTCAGTCGTGTCCAACTCTTTGCGACCCCATGAACTGTGTAGCCTGCCTGGCTCCTCTATCCATGAGGATTCTCCAGGCAAGAATACTGGAGTGGGTTGCCATACCCTCCTCCCGGGGATCTTCCCAAGCCAGGGATTAAACCCAGGTTTCCCACACTGCAGGCAGATTCTTTACTGCCTGAACCACCAGGGCTGTAGAGTTCCCTGAAAAAGAAAAAGCATCTGCTGGCACATTTTCACATGACTGAGCTTGTAGAAACCTTTTGATTCCTTGAATATTATGGTTCTTTAGCACTTTAGCTCTCTAGCTCCATGAAGCAAGGCTCAAAACAACTTCCAAATATGGAGTTTTCTTTAAAGAAAAATTGTCTAGAGTTTATTAAATAATTAGGTGGAATTCATTGTTTAACATTTTCTTCTGAGTATAAATAGAGGTCCTTGAGTAAGCAGCTTGTTTAATGATACTGTATGAATCATTATGAAGGTTCAAGGAATTATTGAGCAGAAGCCTAATATTCTGGGTCAAGAAGCTTGTATGCTAGACAGATTGGTATAATAGGAACATGAACAAAAGGTTCAAATGGTTTCTAAACCAGTTTTACTTAGAAAAGGATGAAAATTGCATATAGACTTCCACGTTCAAATGTACATTACCACATTTTCCAGTGAGGGAGGAGAAACAGGATGTGTTTTAGACTGCTACTACCAATGGACTCAAGGGCCCTTTGATGATGATAGTAATACCTTCTGTACAACCCACACTTGGTTAAAGTGACTGTGTCCAAGCTAGGAATTTTCTAGCTGAAGTTTGACATTAAAATTCAATGCTGAGTCCACAGTGAGAAGAAAACAACATGCTGAGAATCATTTTTCAAATGTTTTTCTTGACAATTTAAAATAATCACCAAGCAAGCCTCTGGATGGGAAAAATCTCAACTTATGGTCATTGCAAATAGCCAAAGACTTTGCAAAGTCATATCTTCCTCCAACTTGACTAGATTTCAGAGTCATATGGGGACACAGACTCCATACACTGCATCAAAATCTTAAGAAAGGCTAAGACAATAAAGCATTCCTATGCTCAGAAATAAAAAGCCAAACAACCCAACTTTTAAATAGGCAAAAGATTTCCTACTGTTGGTGTGAATAGAAATTGGTTCAGCCAATATGGAAAAAAGTATGGAGCTTCCTTAAAAAACTAACAAAAAAAAAAAAAAAGAATTGCCATATAATCCAGCAATCCCACTCCTGGCCATATCCAGAGAAAACTATAATTTGAAAAGATATATGCACCACTTTATTCATAGCAGCACTATTCACAAGGGCCAACACATGGAAACAACCTAAATGTCCATCAACAGATGAACAGATAAAGAAGATGTGGTGCATATACACGATGGACTACTACTCAGCCATAAAAAAGAATGAAATAATGCCATTTTCAGCAACGTGGATGAACCTAGAGATTATCATACTAAATGCAGTGTGTCAGACAGAGAAAGACAAATACCACACGATATCATTTATATGTGGAATATAAAATATGACACAAATGCACTTACCTACAAAACAGAAAGAGACTCACAGACATAGAGATCAGGCTTGTGGTTGCCAATGGGGATTTGATGGTGAGGGAGGGATGAACTGGATATTCTGTCGTAAGTCATAATGTAAAAGAATATGAAAAAGAATGGTATCTATGTGTGTGGGGGTGTGTGTCTATATAAAACTGGACCACTTTATAGCAGAAATTGACACAACATTGTGAATCAACTATATTTTAATAAAATAAATAGTAAAAAAAAGGAAAAAAATAGACAAAAGGCTTGCACACACACTTCTCAAATGAATATACAAGAGTGGCTAATAAGTTCATGAAGAAATGCTGGACATCCTCAGCCATCAGGACAATGCAAATTAAACTACAATAAGCATTTCAAACAGGTAAGTAACTCAAGTAGATGAATCAAACACACCTATTTGAGTAGCTCAAATTAAAAAGACAGGAAACCAGTGTCGGAGACTGTTGCTACATTTTACACATCAACTAGCAAGGGACTCGGAGAAGGCAATGGCACCCCACTCCAGTACTCTTGCCTGGAAAATCCCATGGACAGAGGATCCTGGTAGGCTGCAGTGCATTGGGTCGCAAACAGTCAGACACGACTGAGAGATTTCACTTTCACTTTTCACTTTCATGCATTGGAGAAGGAAATGGCAACCCACTCCAGTGTTCCTGCCTGCAGAATCCCAGGGACGGGGGAGCCTGGTGGGCTGCCATCTATGGGGTCGCACAGAGTCAGACACAACTGTAGTGACTTAGCAGCAGCAGCAAGGGACTGGGGGTTAGGATCTTAATATATTTTTATGGTAGAAAGGAGTCAACCCTTAGCAGTCTCCTAAGGCTGAATTTAAGCTGTCTGCAGAGCTGGAGTTTTATCTGGAAGCTATAGGGAAAAATTCATTTCAAAGCTCATTCAAGTCTTAGCAGAATCCAGTTCCTTGCAGCTGTAGGAAAGACGTCTCTGTTTCCTTGCTGGCTGTCAGCCAGACCTGCTCTCAGCTCTAGAGGCCACCGATATGCCTCATCATGTGTTCACCCCCATCTTCAAGCCAGTAATGATGTATCTAATCCTTCTCAAGCATGCCATCTCTCTGACTCCACCTTCTGTCCATGAGCCAGAGAAAATGCTTTGCTTTTAAAGGATTCATATAATTAGATTAGACCCACTGGAATAATTTCGCTTTTGTCGTATGAATTTGACATAATCAAAATACTGATATTATATTCACAGTTTCCACGTTCACCCAAAGCAAAAGAAATTACACAAGGGTGAGGGTCACTGGGGTCACTCTTGTAATTCTGCCCACCAGATCTTCCTCGCCAGTCTATTTTGCAGCTATACTCAAATGTCTAATTACTCAAAAATTTGTCTTCCAAGTTGGATTGTAAGCGCCAAGGAAATGAGCACTTATTATTCATAGCTGGTGCCTTGAATAATGAGCTTAAGACTGGGAAGGCTCTGGTTGAATACATGCATCAACAAATGGATGGATGGATGGGATGAAAGTTCAAAATATAGTAGTTGATGCATTAGCTTGTTTATTAGACTAAGGAACAATAGGGAACACAGACTTGGCTGATGGGACTTTTGTTCTCAGGCAGAAAAATAGTGGGGAGAAACTGGGTTTGCAGCATAAAACCCAGATGTCAAGGTTGAGATAAGGAACCCAGAACCTTGAATGAAGATAGTCAGAAACCTGCTAATGCTTAATTTCCATTAGCACATAAGAAATGACCTGTCATTTACTGTGCCATTTCTGTTGGGTTTCTCTAGGGATATCCATTACCTTTCCAAAAAATTAATAGGTGCAGACAGCTAGATGACAGCTAATGAGAAAATAGAAGGTGCATTTTGTGTGTGTACTAACTCAGCTGAAGGGCTTCCCTCATAGCTCAGTTGGTAAAGAACATACCTGCAAAGCAGGAAACCCTGGTTCCATTCCTGGGTCAGAAAGATCTGCTGGAGAAGGGATAGGCTATACACTCCAGTATTCAGGGGCTTCCTTTGTGGCTCAGCTGGTAAAGAATCCATCTGCAATGCAGGAGACCTGGGTTCGATCCCTGGGTTGGGAAGATCCCCTGGAGAAGGGAAAGGCTACCCTCTCCAGTATTAAGAGTCAGACATGACTGTCACTTTCACTTTTCAACTTAGGTGATGCAATTTAAACCAGCAGGTGTATCTGTATTGCTGAAATGAAAAATCTACACTCAGTCCTTAACTGAATTGCCACATGGAAAAACAACCTCCTTCAAAGGACAAAATCCAGAATGGGCTGTGGAAAAAAAAAATTCAAATACACAATACCGTATTTCTGATGAAATAATCAGACTTGTACATTCTAAGTTGATAAAACTTTCGAGGTTTGTCCTCACTGAGGGTAATACAAATGGTTAGCTTTAATTATAGCTCCTCTTTGGGTGATTCAGTGAAATACTATTTTTAAGTGAGTTTTTAAAATATCCTTTTGTTTTTTCTTTAATGTAAGAAAGTGATCAGGGGGCAGGAAGCCTGTAGGTAACAGAAGAGTAGACTTCAAAGAGGAGTAAGATCAATATGTATTCCCAGGACTAAACCACACAGCTGTAGTTTGCAAATGTGAACACATTACAAGGCCCTCCTCTCTCCACCCCTTAAAGGCTTAATCCTTTGACTGACAGTTATATTCCTATCAGAAAGCAGGACTAAACTTATGCTGGTTCTCTGTAGGAGGTAAGTAAGGCTTAATCTGTTTAATCGCTTCATCCATGATTTGACTGAAGAAAAGCAATTAGGATTTCAATTCCTGCCGGTTTCCTTTACTAGGAATGAACTGACTGGGATGGTGGGGGGTGGGGTGGGGGTGGGGCTGTCAAAATCCCATCCTTGCTGAACCTTAGGGGGTTGCAGGTTTACAACTCATGTGACAGCTTAAGGGCCAGTGTCTGTGTTTTTCTGCCTGGGCTCTCACTTTTTTCTCCATCTGACTTCTCTTTGCAGACATTACATAATGCAGAAGGGGGAAGTGACCTCAAATAATCTCAGATTAGGAGGACTTGGACAAAGAACCAAACCCAAACTGATATCCAAGGCTGACATCACCATTATCATTCAAACTTCTGATTCTGAAACATTTTGCAGCTGGTGTTTTGGTACCTGTTGGTACCATCCTCAAAAAATAGGATGCATCATTCAAAGCTACATAGATGTCAAAACCTAGCCAGATATTTGACAGAGAGCTGCTGATATCTGTTTAATGCATGAATATTCAACAGTTACAATCTGCTAAACATGGAGTCAGTTATACCACATGTGGCAGTAGTGGGCCAACAGCACCTTGAATCTGGAAGTCAGATTCAACAGCACCTTGAATCTGTACTCTGAGACTACAGCGATAAATCCTGAGTTCTCTCAGAGGCTCTGACAGTGTTCTCTCCAGTGCTGGAAGTCAGAGGCTGTACAGAGTCTGGAGGGTAAGCTAATAAAAAGAAATGAAGGGCTGAATGTAATGGCAGAAAATCCACGCACAAACAATTATTAAAATAATTCCTCAGGTTCACACCTGGGGTTCCCTTTCTTACAAAAAAAAAAAAATCTGTGGTGGGAAGGAAAATAACATTAATAGTGATTTTCCTTATATCGCTCATAGCACAGTGAAAGATATTAGTACTTTATTTTTTTTTTATAAAAGGTAATCCTATAGACTACAGTGTATTCTATCAAGAACTGATATAATTTGGTGCACTTAAAAAGAATAGCCCAGGGGCTGAATTATTTTAATTTTCTTCTCTAATGAGAGGTTCTTTGTGTTTCTTCTAAGAACACTTGTTTTCTCTGTCTTCTGTCTCCCACATCCTCTCCCACATACACATGCCAAAAGAAGGGGAAAAAAAAAAGCATATAAGCTGGGCCTGCCTGGTGAAAATCTTATGTTTTGGGAGTGAAGCTCCTACATAAACAGCCAAGAAGTATGTGCACATATGTGCTTGCAAATACATACGTGTGTACATACATCCCACATGGAACCTCTAATTTTCAATTTGCTATTCAGGGGAAAAATCACTTATTTTTTGTATTTGTGTATGTTATAATTAATTTTTATTGGAATATAGTTGCTTTACACTACCATGTCAGTTTTTTTCTGAACACAGCAAAGTGAATCAGCTATACATATATGTATATACCCTCTTTTTTAGATTTTCTTCCCATTTGGGTCACCACAAAGCACTGAGTGGGGTTCCCTGAGCTATAAAATAGGTTCTCATTAGAAAATCACTTTTCAATTGGGAAACAGCAAAATTGTCTGGGTATCCTTTTCCACTTATTAATTTCACAGCCTTTTGTTTTATATTGCTGTTAAGGTGCTGACCAGGGAGTCAGTCTCAAGAAAGTTAGAAAATTCAGATTTGCGGTTTCTTTTTCTCAATCCTTATTAGCTAAGGGGAAATTGCTACTACTGGGTAAATGCCAAGGGTCAGGAATGCTATTAGGTACTTTATATGCCTTATGTTAGGGGTTTGCACAGTGTGATCACACAGGAATCCAACGTGTGACCCCCAAACGGGCAGCAGCAATACCTGGGAACTTGTTGGAAATGCACATAATCAGGCCTCACCCAAGGCCTAGGGAATCTGAAACTCTGTGGTGGGTCCAGCAATCTGTTGGGACAAGCCTTCCAGGTGATTCCAGTGTATGTTCAAATGCGGGAAGCACTACTTTGTATCATTTAAACCCCTTAACTGCTTTATGAAGAATGAATTGCTATGTGCCTCTCCAGTTTCCCCTAAAGGAAGATAGTGAGGCTTAGGAGGTAGGGTGATCTGCCCCACAACTGGTCAACAGTGCGGCAAAGATTTAAACTCTAATAATTCATGCTTCTAACACTAAACCTTTTCCATGCAGTCTTCAATACAGTCCCTGTTGGCTGTAGAAAACAGCTTCAGACTTCACCAACAGCTCTGCCGAGCCTTGCCTGGAGAGGATACAACTTTCCAGGCATGGAGGTGCAGTGGTCCTTCCTTTATCACACCTGCAGTCACAACTCTTCTACCCTCAGCCCTCAGTCCAACAGACATGGCATCGTACAGGTGAACCAGGAGGCATGGGTAGCATTTAAAGCATCAGGAGAGCAGCCCAGGGTGATGACCAGATCTTCATATTTCTGATCTCAAGAATTCAGACTTTAGCGTCCCAACTCTACACAGGCGGAGGCTTATAAGTAACTGAGACATGGGCCGCCGTGCCTGTTCCTAAATCTTACCATGTCCTTGAGACACAGCTCTTCTTCGCAAGAACTCTGATTCAGCTGATATAAGAGAGAGAGCAAGAAGAGGAGAATCAGACAGATTCTACAAGGAGCTCCTGAGACATTCCCAAGACCAGTTTTGTTTCACTGATTGAAGTTACCAAGAAAGATTTTTTAAAAGAGGGGTTTGTTGGACTTCCCCAGTGGTCCAATAGTTAAGACTCCTCATGTCACTGCAGGGGGCATGGGTTCCATCCCTAACTGGGGAACTAAGATCCACGTGCGCTCTATGTAGCACAGCCAATAAATAAGTAAATAAGAGGACTTGTGCTAGGTTTATATTTTCCTTAAAATTGGTGAGATTTGAATAAGGCTGATGGGGTGTACTAATTTTGTGCTTTTGACATTGTACCATGGCTGTGTGAAATGTTTACCCCAGGAGGAACTGTGTGAAGGGTATTTAAGACCTCTCTGAATCATTTCTTACAACTATATGTGAATCTTCAACTGTCTCAAAAAGAAAACTTTTTAAAAAATGGTGTCATGCGGGCATCGGGGAAACAAAGAGATGTTGGTCAAATAGTTAAAACTTGTTAGAAGATGAATAAAATCTGGAGATCAGATGCTGGCTATAACTAATAATATTGCATTTTATCCTTGAAATTTGCTGAGAGTAGATCTTAAGTGTTTTCAACATACACAAACATAACTATGAGGCAACAGGTATGTTAATTAACTTGACTATGGTAATCATGTCATAACATATAAATATATCAAATCATCAAATTGTACACTGTAAAAAAAAAACATGTAATGCAACCAAATTTATTTGCTAATCAGACTTCAATAAAGCTGAGGGAAAAACTGGTGTCATGCAAGAAGGACAGGAAGTGGTCTAAGGAAAGTAACCTAGGGCTATGCTACTTCAAATCTTTAAATGTCATTCCTTCCTGAGCCTTAGCATCCCAACAGCTTCCTGGCAGTGGAAAGGAAGGCTCTCACATCATCTCATTCTCTCACGGGAGTCACCAAAACCCAGATGCTTTTGCTCACTACTGAAGCCACACTCTGAGGGAGGGTCTCCTTGATCTGGTAATCAGTGGGCACATTTAGCACCCATCCTTAGGCATGGTTGCTAGGTAACAAGGCCACTCTCTGCTATTTTGGTACATCATCTCTCAACTTACTCCTTCCTCAAAAGGGGTGGACAGGTTGTGAAGAGGGAGTCTTTGTTGGAAAGAAATCTGTTGGTTGCTGCCTATTCAGTTCACTTTTTTTTTTCCTAAACTGCCAGACGAAGTATTTAAAAATACACCTAAGCTGGTTTGGGAGGCAGGAATGTCACAACAATTGACTGCCTGTTAACGGATTTGATGGAAAGCTTCATGTGACATCCGGCCTTCCAGTCGATTGCCCCCCACCAGGAAGTCTGAAAATAAGATGAATGCTTCCATTGGCGGTGAGGTGTGAAAACAGACAGGATACTCACTCTCCAAGCAAATGTTGGGGGCTGGACAAGACGAATATGTTTTTACTAGAAACACTCATTATGCGAAAGACATATCATTTAACCCTCACAATACCTGCGAGGTAAGTACTTTAATCTCTTTTTTATGGATAATTGAAGACTAGAAAAGTGAATTAATTTTCCAGGACCCAATAGCCAGGGAAGATGTGGTGGTGGGGGGGGGGGGGGGTCACAACTCAAACTGGACGCTTTTGAACTCTAAACTCATAGTTAGAGCAGCTATGCTGTGTAGGCTACGTTGTTGTTTAGTTGCTAAATCATGTCCAACTCTTTGTGACCCCATGGACTGTAGCCCACCAGGCTCCTCTGTCCATGAGATTTCCCAGGCAAGAATACTGGAGTGGGTTGCCATTTCCTCCACCAGGGGATCTTCCCGACCCAGGAATCAAACCAGTGTCTCCTGTATCTCCTGCACTGGCAGGCGGATTCTTGACCACTGAGCCACCACGGAAGCCTGTGTATTCTATGGAGACTTCCCTAGTTGCAGATTTTTCACAATCAGGAAGCTATGCTTTCTGCCATCACAGTTGATACTTTCAAGAAAATATCTTAGAAATGAGAGGGGCTCTCTTGTTTCAAGAGTAGAGAGAGCCAGAAGACTTTAAATGATTAAAACAACCATTTTTTGTGGTATAGATGAACCACAGATGAACCTACTTTGCAAAGCAGAGATACAGACACAGAAGTAGAGAACAAACATATTGACAGCAAGGGAAGAAGAGAGGGTGGGATGAATTGGCAGCTTGGGATTGACATATGCACACTACTGTATATAAAATAGAAAACTAACGAGAATCTCCTTGTAGCACAGGGAACTCTATTCAATGCTCTGTGGTGACCTAAATGGGAAGGAAATTTAAAAAGGAGGGGATATATATATATGGCCAATTCACTTTGCCATACACCAGAAAGTAACTCAGCATTGTAAAGCAACTACACTCTAACAAAAAAAAAATTTTAAGGGGGAGTTATATAATTTTCTAATTCACATTGAAAAAAAAAAAAAACCTCCATTTTGGCCCAGATTAAGCCATGTTTAAAAAAAAGGCGGGTGGGGGAGGGAGGGAGATTATAGATCTGTATGGTTCACAATTTATTGTAAAATGCTTTGCCTCTCTTTGGTACTTAGCATAATTATTATAATACCTCTCATGCATACAATGCTTTAGGGCTTACAAAGCACTTTCACATATATTATCTCATTTGATCTTCGTAATAATCCTATAAGCTCAGTAGGACATTTCACAAATGAGGAAGATGAGGTTCAGAGGGTAAATTGCCAGATCACTGTTTCTCAAAGGGGGAACACCTGAGTTTTAGCCAGGACACGGCTTCATCACATGGGATGGTCTTGTGCACTGCAGGATATATAGCCATGCTGGGCTCCCACGCATTAAATGCCAAGGGCTCTGACTAGTCATGATCACAACTAACCCCCCATCCAACCACATTTTCAAATGGGTACTATGGGAGATGAACATATCATGCCCCAAGGAGAGCCACCGATATAGGGCAAGGGTCAGGGTGGGGGATCACACTTTAGCTAGCCATGGAGCAGGGGCTCAAGTCTGGTCTCCAGATGGCAACTAGTGCTCTTTCTATGCTCTCACAGTGTCAGGCCATCCAATGTGTAGTGACAAAAGCAGGGCTGGGTGGTCTTCATTACACAGGTCCCATCATGTCAAGGAGAGTACAGTAAAGCAACTGGGCAGAAGGATAGGACGATCACCAAGTAACTGACCAAATGGCCAGTTAGTCACTGAGATAATCCTACCTTTGCGAAGTTTTTTTTTTTTTTTGACATAAATTACCAGGATCTACACCAAAAGGCAAATGGATGCAGAAGAGCCTTATATAACAGAAGGATTAGATCTAGATTCATCTCTCCTATCAGTAACCTTCTAATATTCCATTTAATTTAATGATATGTTTATAGTCAGGGAACCAAATTAGATCTCTAAGTATACTTTAACATGTAAATGCACATCAACAGAGTTTTAAAATCAGTTCTTCTACTTATTACACTGCTTAGAACAGAATACGTCTTATATTTCAATTTTTCTGTTGAGGTTACAAATTGGCCATTTATGAACTCAATCCTGTAATTAAATGGGCATGTTTACTTTGGCCTCCTTGATTTTTTTATTATTAAGAATTTGATTTTGGTTTCCTTCAGTTGATATGCACGTATTGCCTTTCATCACAGTCCCGACCACTCCCAACTGTATTCCCTTTAGTTTATTTAATCCTTTATCTCATATGTATGCTTCCTGTAGGCAACTGAATTTCATGGTCATGTAAAAGTGCATAGCCTAGGGATTATTATATGAGAAAGAAAGGTTGAGGATTCATGAAAAAGATGGCATATCAAGACTTAGGGGCCTGATGCTAATGACTTAAAAGTGTACAGGCTTCGATTTATAATAGCCAAGACATGGAAACAAATCTAAATGCCCACCAACAGATGAACTGGCAAAGAAGATGTGGTATATAAATAAAGTGGAATATTATTCAGCCACAAAAAGAATGAAATAACACCATTTGCAGCTACATGGATAGACCTAGAGATTATCATACTAAGCAAAGTCAGAAAGGGAAAGACAAATCCCAGATGATATCACTTATATGTGGAATCTGAAATATGATACAAATGACCTTATTTACAAAGCAGAAACACACTCACAGACATAGAGATAAGACTTGTGGTTGCCAAGGAGAAGGGGGAGTGGGTGAGGGTTGAACTGGGAGTTTAAGATTAGCAGACGCAAGCTATCATATATAGAATGGATAAACAACAAGGTCCTACTGTATAGCACAGGAAACTATATTCAATATCTTATAATAAACAATGGAAAACAATAACTGCATCATTTTGCTGTACACTAGAAATTAACACAGTATTTTATATCAACTATACTTCAATAAAATAATAAGTGAGTGCAGGCTTTTCACTTTCAGAAACCTTGGTTTTGCTGCAAAAAAAAGAGACAGCATTATAAGTTCTCCTATGTCATATGTTACTGTGAATACCAAATGAATGGATGATATGTGCCGGGGCGTGGGGAATCCCGCCCATGGCAAAGGTCATGAGGAAGAGGCCTGACGGGCAAAGGCGAGATCAGGCCTCAAGGGCACCCCCCTTCTCGAGCATCTACCCCCAAACCAGAATCTGTCTGTTTTATTATTTCATGACTTTCACCAACTCCTCTAACATGAACAGGGGGCTATCCCCGACCACCTTTCTCTGGAAAAAATCAACTTAGGGCTATAGCTAATAAGTCTCCTGGACACGAGAGGAATATTTCAATTCAAACCCCCTCTGTTAACATTCTAGCTTGCTTGGCAGGTTTATCCAGACTCTTGCAGCTACACATATGATTGTTCACAGCCTCCCAGCTGTGAGAGGCACGGGAAGCCTAAAACATAGAGCCTTTCAAAGAGTTAAAACTTATTAGAGTCGTGCTGGTGAAGGATTTCATTATTGGGCCAATGCTTGTTGCTAAATTCCCATATCTCTTATCTACTGTGCACCTGGGAGTGCATTAGTTAACATAGTTGGAATGTAAGAAAAACAAGTGTAGCCTTGAAATTAACCACATCAGACTTTTGAGCTAATTGGTTCTTTCTTGTAACTCACTGCACATTTGCTCCCTGAGAAATGTAACTTGTTTAATACTTTTTGAGGCTGACATAGATTAGAAATGTAAAGAAAAAACATTTCAAGGGAAAATAAGTTTTCTGGTTGAGCAGCCTTTATCAAAAGAGGGTCATAAAATGTCCACAGGCCTCCAAGGCCAGAAGATAATGTACACAACATTGTCTATGGGAAAGGTTTGCAGAAAAAATCCTGGTTTTGATAAAGACAAAACAGATGTAATGTTTGGGCTGACTCTGTATGACTTTGCATCTTTCATTTCCCTCTATGTACAAGTAAAGGTATAAAAGACCCTTTTGAAAATAAAAATAATGGGCCTTGCTCAAAGAAGCTTGGTCATCCCGTGTCTTTTTTTTTTCCTCTTTCTTTTCTTTCTCTCTCTCACTCTCTCTTTCAGGCTGATCCCTTGGAGCATAGAGGCTCCCTGCATTCACTTATCTGCCTGGGTTTCTAAGACCTGAACGGGAAGACGTTCTGCGTCTTCACTCCCTCAGGAGACCGGGAGGGCACCTGTGGCTCTGTGAACAGGGCAAACTCCTTGTCGCAGGGTTTTATTGGCTTTCTATGTAAACAAAGGAACATCAGCCTCTTTCTCTCCTCTATTCCTCTCTCACTCATTCATTCATTCATCTACCAACGCTGTTTTCTTCTTCAGGTTCCCTGGATCCTGCGGGGGCTGGACCCCGGCAGATAAGAAAACACTTTGATAAAGTTCAAAGTGCAGCATCCACCTATCCACTGACTATTTACCAAGGGTTTACAATTTACTTAACATTCTTGGTTCTTGGGTTCTGGGCCAAGAATAAAGAGCAAGTCAAGGCTTCATGGAGCTAGTATTAGCTCTCTAGGCTTTATGTTCAATATTAATGAGTACTCTATTAATTTTTGACAGCCACCTCTTTAAGAGAAGACTGAAAAATAGTTCACCTTGAGGACAATGCAAGATAAAGACTAGAGAAGCTGGAGGAGATGCTGCTTCAACTCTGCATTGGATTCAGGAGTTATCCCTGCCCAATGGCCAACCTCTTGTCAATAAACAGCAGTGTTTGGTCTGCTGAAATCTTACTCCTTTTTTCTTCTACCACCATCATCTAGGTAAGTCATCCTTTCTTTGCTCTAATAACATCCTGTGCTTAGCTCTGTGAAGGCACCTATCACATTGCATTGAAATTTTCAGAAGACCATAAGCATCTTCACACAATCCTGACCCAGGTAAAGGTCTGTCACCTAGTAGGTTCTGTTGAATTATGCAACTCATGTTCATCATTGAAAATTATTCTCTCTCTCCTCTAGACCACAGCAAGTCACTAAAGTTACTTCTCTAGGTTATGATACAAATCAGGATCACCTTCAACATGAGAGAGAAAATTTGAATGAGAAGTGTTCTCCCAGTCCACTGTAATCATAATCATCTACCAGCCATTCTTTTCCCCACTGGTTGGTCAAACTGATACACTAGGGAGGGAAATGCTGAAAATGTCTCCCCTCATTTTCCCTGGAAAAGTAAATACAGGGAAAACAAGGTAGAAGGGGAATGGCTATTCTGAGTGCTAGAAGCCAAATTAATCAGATACCCTACAATTCCAGTTGATCATAAACAATCTCCCTACAGGAAATTGGTTCTGTAACTGCACAGTCATGATTTAAGAAATCCTTCAATACATGGCCTTTTCAATGATATAAAAGCTATTATACTGACTGATGGGATGTGCTGGACTTGGACATTTCTCTCCCAAGATAAGAGCCCACATGTTCTGTGGAAACCTTATTACATTATTTTTACATTAGGAAAATAAACACGCACAAGAGATCATCTGGTCCAAGCCCAGGCAAGAGATGCCATAGGATATTTCTATTATCCAGTCAGTCTTTTTATAAATGGATTTATAAATCTTCACATAGCCTCATGTAAACTGGGGACTTTACCAACTGCTGCCCATGGAACAATTCCAATTTGCTGGGGAGGATTTATTCCTTCATATGCACAAATCACTGCATTTCCTAGATGTTGTACACAAGTATGTACATTTCAAAGGTGATAACCAGGATAACTGCTTGATAACGAAATCCAGCCATTTTAAGAGTGGCAAGGCAGGGAGCCTCCCTAAAGTCCTGGGCAGCTTTTTCATAGAACCTACTCATTTTTAACAAGCATCAAAATAGCTAACACCTATTATGTGTTATATGCCATGTAGTAGGCAGCACTTGATACGTACTGAATCCTTGCAAAAACTAAGTAAATATTTTTTATCTTCATTTTCCAGATGAGGAAGCTGGAAATCAGAGAGGCAAAGTAACTTTTCTAAGGTCACACAGCTCACAAGTCACAGAGTCACTATTACACCTGGGTAATCTACCATCGCAGTCTACCCCTGCATGTGGCTGTCTCTATGACAATGGTCCACTGTCACAGTCACTGAGGAGAGCATCAGGTTCTCTGGAATGAGCACTGGGTACAAGTTTTACAACTGGATTGCAGGCATGGCTCCATCACCAGATTACTGTGGGGGCGTCAATAAATCACTTAATTTCTCTTAACCTCCAGGATCCATATAATTCAGGCATAAGAAAACACAGGTGTTCATAAAAAAATTTTAAAGGTCACAGGTATGATTTTCTAGAATATAAATTCTGTGAACACATTCTTCTAAATAGCTAGAACTATAGCAGGAAATACTCAAAAATTGTGGTTGAGTGAATGAGTGATAATATAAAGGAAAAATCACTACACAAAAGGCATTGAATTCAGCAAACATTTACAACACAGCTGATCTGAGCTGACTACTTACTATGTGCTACTATCCTAATATGAATAGAATCATCACGCCTCAAGACTATGGTGCAGCATAGATATGTATCCTCATCCACAGGAAACAAGTAAGGAGACAGATACATGAGAGCTAAGCATCTTGCCTGAAACTGCACAGCTAAGTCTTAGAGCTAGTTTTTAAAACCAGATTCCCTCTGGTCAAGATACAATGGGAATGCAAAGATAAATTACTGAGACTGGTAAATCATCAGTCTCTTAAACAGTTCATTGCCAACAGGTAAGCCATGGGCAGAAAAATAAGAAAGACCATTGGATTTAGTTCATTTCAGTTCAGTGGCTCAGTCATGTCTGATTCTGTGACCCCATGGACTGCAGCACGCCAGGCTTCCCTGTCCATCACCAACTCCCAGAGCTTGCTCAAACTCATGTCCATCAAGGTTGTGATGCCATCCAACAATCTCATCCTCTGTCATCCCCTTCTCCTCCTAGGCTTCAATCTTTCCCAGCATCAAGGTCTTTTCTAATGAGTTAGTTCCTCGGATCAGGTGGCCAAAATATTGGAGCTTCAGCTTCAGCATCAGTCCTTCCAATGAACATTCAGGACTGATTTCCTTTAGGATGGACTGTTTCCATCTCCTTGCTGTCCAAGGGACTCTTAAGAGTCTCCTCCAACACCACAGTTCAAAAGCATCAGTTCTTCGATGCTCAGCTTTCTTTATGGTCCAACTCTCACATCCATACACTACTACTGGAAAAAACATAGCTTTGCCTAGACAGAACTTTGTCAAATGATTAGCTTTAAGCCAGCTTTTTCACTCTCCTCTTTCACTTTCATTAAGAGGCTCTTCAACTTAAGTTTTAAAAAGCAAAACAGAGAACAAACACAGGAAATTGAGAATAATTCTGAATGGGTTTGTCAGGGCTACTGTTTCTAAATTTGGGCTACACTTTACAATCATTGGAGCTTGGCACTAGCAGTTTTTAAAATACCCCAAGTGGTCCATATTTGCAAGTAGGGTTAAGAGCCACCAGTTCATGGAAATCTCTTAATGAAGTCCTTTATGATAAGCTTTAGGGAAGGGAATCTGTGAGGTGACATTATGATCCTAGGAGAAAAGAGAGCATAAACGACTTCCCCAAGGCCACACCATAAAATATGCCAAAGTTAAAACAGAATCCAGAAACTCATATTAGGGAGCACTTTGAGACAAAGATGAGTCTATACTTGTTTCTGCTGCTGGAGCTCTTCAGTTGCTAAAGTCGTGTCAGACTCTTGCTACCTCATGGACTACAGCACGCCAAGTTCCTCTTTCACTAACTCCCAGAGTTTGCTCAAATTCATGTCCTTTGAGCTGGTGATGCTATCTAACCACTTCATCCTCTGCCACCCCTTTCTCCTTTTGCCTTCAATCTTTCCCATCATCAGGTTTTTTCCCAATGAGTTGGCACTTCACATTGGTGACCAAATATTGGAGCTTCAGCATCAGCATCAGTCCTTCCAATGAATATTCAAGGGTTGATCTCCTTTAGGATGGACTGGTTTGATCTCCTTGCTATCCACAAGATTCTCAAGAGTCTTCAACACCACAGTTCAGAAGCATCAATTCTTTGGTGCTCTTTATGGTCCACCTCTCACATCCACACGACTACTGGAAAAAACATAGCTCTGACTATACGGACCTCTGTGGGCTAAATGATGTCTCTGCTTTTTAATATGCTGTCTAGGTTGGTCATAACTTTCCTTCCAAGGAGCAAGTGTCTTTTAATTTCTGGGTGCAGTGATTTTGGAGCCCAAGGAAATAAAATCTGTCATCGCTTCCACTTCTTCCCCTTCTATTTGCCATGAAGTGATGGGACTGGATGCCATGATACCAGTTTTTGCAACATTGAGTTTCAAGTCAGCTTTTCACTCTTCTTTTTCACCCTCATCAAGAGGCTCTTTAGTTTCTTTTCACTTTCTACCATTAGAGTGACACCAACTGCATACCTGCGGTTGTTGATATTTCTCCCGGCAAACTTAATTCCAGCTCGTGATTCATCCAGCCCAGCATTTCGCATGATCTACTCTGCATAGAAGTTAAATAAGGAGGGTGACAATAGACAGCCTTGACGTACTCCTGTCTGACTTTTGAACCAGTCTGTTGTTCCATGTCTGGTACTGCTGCTTCTTGACCCACATACAGGTTTTTTAGGAGACGGGTAAAGTGATCTGGTATTCACATCTCTTTAAGAATTTCCTTAGTTTGCTGTGATCTACACAGTCAAAGGCTTTAGTGTAATCAATGAAACAGAAGTAGATGTTCTTCTGAAACTCTGCTGCTATTTCAGATAGCATCAGGTGTCACTCTGATGGTGGTGACATCTGATGAAAACCACCTGATGAGAGTGGTTTTGAAAACCATCTGATGAAACCACCACTCTGAAGGTGGTTTCATTTCACTGAAGGATATTGTAGAGGATAAACTTCAGAGCAGAATTTTCACCTAGCACCATCAATTTCAGCTTGACGTGCACTTGTTACCAGCAGGATTAAGGAATGGAGAGAGGGGATCAGTTCAGCTCAGTCATGTTGGATTCTTTGCGACCCCATGAATCGGAGCACGCCAGGCCTCCCTGTCCATCACCAACCCCCAGAGTTCACTCAGACTCATGTCCATCGATTCAGTGATGCCATCCAGCCATTTCATCCTCTGTTGTCCCCTTCTCCTCCTGCCCTCAATCCCTCCCAGCATCAGAGTCTTTTCCAATGAGTCAACTCTTCGCATTCTGTCTCCCCTCACAGAGCTCATCAAGAGCTTCTGATGTGAAAACACAAAGCTTATGTTAGTCTGTATCTATAGAACCTAAATGTAGAAAGACAAGCCGAGGCGTTGGCTGGTGTGATGGATGGAGCCAGCTACTGCAACTGCTGAAAAATCTCCCAGTCTTATAGTCATAAAACTAAAGGGCAGAGCAGAAGGGGCCATCTGCTTTCGCTGGCTATGGATCCATGCCTGCTTGGAAGGAAGGAAGAGACCCTCCGCTTCTTTCAAACAACAGCAACCAACAACTTCTCCTTGTTCATTTTTGGAGGAACTGCTTATTCTAGGTAGGAAGAGTCTTAAATATGTTCCCATATCTAAAATTAGGAAAGAGTAGGAAAGCAACAAGGCACTGCCTTTTTGTTTCCAGGTCTCTTTCAGTGTTCTGGTCCCAGGGAGAGTCCAGGCTACTTTTCTAGCCTTAGGAGAAGAGAGCACAGATTTTTCAATGATTCTTACAGTTTTAACAGGTGATAGTTGCAACAACTGTTACTAGTACCTTTTAATACTATTTTTATCCTGGAAAAGATATTCATTATCTAAGTTCTGGGCTCTGCCCTGGATTGCTTCAGGATCCCTCACGGGAACAGAATGGAGACAGAAGCTGGAGGTGAGCTAGGTTCACTCCCCTTCCCCTGTAAGGTTCTATACCCTTCCCCTAAAGAGAGCATCTCTATTTTCATCGGTTTGTTAGAGTTCTACATAAGACTGCTTTTGATAAAACTTTTCACTTACTAAAATAAATTGATCTGGGAAAAATCAGATCATTAACCATGTATATGATATTATCTCAATTTACAGAAATATACATACATGCATTTATTTTATTTTACTTTTTAGCCATGCCCCACAGCATGTGGGATCTTAGTTCTCTGACCAGGGGTTGAACACATGCCCCCTGCCTTGGAAGGGTGGAGTCTTCACCGCTGAACTACAAGAGAAGTCCCATATGTGCATTTATACTGCACAGAAAAAAGAAACTTTTGATGAGTGATAACTCACATTTTTCGGAGAAGGCAATGGCACCCCACTCCAGTACTCTTGCCCGGAAAATCCCATGGACAGAGGAGCCTGCTAGGCTGCAGTCCATGGGGTTGCGAAGAGTCGGACACGACTGAGCAACTTCACTTTCACTTTTCGCTTTTATGCATTGGAGAAGGAAATGGCAACCCACTCCAGTGTTCTTGCCTGGAGAATCTCAGGGACGGGGGAGCCTGGTGGGCTGCCGTCTATGGGGTTGCACAGAGTCGGACACGACTGAACTGACTTAGCAGCAGCAGCAACTCACATTTTTACTGTTTTAATTGTATTTTCTAAGTTTCTAACTTCTCTATCACAGAGAACTTTTTGTAAGAAGAAAAAAGAATCATGAATGTAAGTAAAAGAAGACTTCATGTTTTCAACACTTTTGGACATTTGAGGACTCCTTGGCAATGTGAAGTTTGGTACAACAAGGAGAGATGCTCTTCTAGACATGACTGAGGAGGACATTCTGTTTCACATGTGGAAGCATTCCGCATCTCTGAAGCTCAGGGCAAGTTGTTGGCTTTCAAATGGCACAGCCCAGCATCCCTAAGGCAATTGCTACTTTCAACTGGATGGAGATGGGATATCCAATAACAAGCAATTCACACTTAAAGAACAGTCTAATCCAATTGAGCAGATGCCCTCACTTTACAGACAACAAAGGAAGAGGAGAAGTGATTGCTGAGGCCACTACACAGTGGTGATGGAAAAATCAGGTCTTCTGAGTTCTTCTGAATCAACTGGGCATAGTTAATCCTTCTTCAGTGACAGACTGAGCCAGAGCACAGTAGTTAAGGGTCCCACCTCTGAGGTCAGACCACTCGCCAGCTACAACCACACAAGTCACCTATCTTCTCCTTGCTTCTGCTCCTTCATCTGAAACATTAGGACCAGGACCTTACTGTACAGGGTTATTGTGAGGCTTGGATCCAAAAATCTCATGTCCGTCAGCCAGCACATGGCTGGACTTAGTCTGGTCTCATCAAATATTTGCAAGAACGATAAGTATTACTATCATATTTTCTTTTCTCCTCCCACCTATTCACTTTCCCAGGAGGCATCAAATTGAATTTAACTGTACGTCCGGTCAAGTTACAGAGGATAGATAAGCTAATGTGATAGGTAAGAAGGTTATCTCCTATGGAAAAATAGGGAAAATTAAGACTGTAATATTCTCCCTATGATAATTCTCTTATATAAACATACCCAGGTAGTGGTGAACAGTATCATAATCCAGCTTGGCATCACTAACCAACTGGTGATGGAATGAGGAGTCTTGGAGATGCCTCTGAAACCTGCAGGTCTCCTGATTCCATAGAGGTGAGCAACACCAGTTAAACTGTTATAAAGAGAAAGCATTTGGTTTTTAGAAGGTGAATTAAAAAGTCAAAGTCAGGAAGCAGGAAGGAGTAAGTACAAGCTATGTCATACTTTAAAGACTTAAAACTTTGAGGTGCTGTAAAGCAAAAATCCAGTGTTGGGGTCATTTAGCTGGCATTCTTAAACAAGGGATTCTTATATGGTCTGTAGGGAATCTGTGAAACTCCTAAACCTATGTGCAAAACAGTGTGTGGCTGAGTGTTTAGGGGGCAGAAAGTCTGCAATCTTCAGATTTTCAAAAGAGTTAAGACCCGATTTAAATCCTGATTCTGCCGATTTCTAACTCTGCAATTGTAATCAGTCACTTAACCTCTCTGGGAATAATAATAAAAATTTACCCCATACTGTTATTATGATAATTAACTGAGTTAATATTTAAAACACACTTAGAAAAGTACTCAGGGCACAGTCAGTGTTCATTCACCATCATCATCGTCATCATCCTGGATGCAGAAGGAACTGCTTGCCTGTGGGTCCTGAACAAACCCTGCCCTATGATTAATGAGCAAGTCATTTGAGAGATATGGGCATCAGATGCCCAAGAAATAAAATGGGATGCCTCCCAGCTCTAATACTGTGGAACACCTGTTTTGCTCCAGGCATTGGGCAGGCCTTCTAAATATCAAGGTAATATAATGTCCCTTCCCAGGAGGAACTAACTCATGGTCTGGGATGGGCAAATGAGTACAACATAAACACAGATAATTGTAATTAACTGCCAAATTCAATAGCAGAGATACATTCAGAGGATGACAGGGACACAGATGGGAGATCTAATTCAGCTGTGGGCAAAGAGGACCTTCAACACCGGTCCAGAAAAGCTTTGCTTACAAAGATGTTATTTCAGGGGGACGGAGGAAATGGTCAGGGTCCTTTGAATAGAAATATCGGTAAAGACCAAGAGGTGAGAAATAACACTGCAAGTGTGAGAGGCCACAGTGGATTCATGGTTCTGGAGTCCAAAATATGGGATAAGAAGTGGTAAGAAAGCTAGACTATGGAGGGCCTGGATGCCTTGGAGAGGAGCTAAGGCTCACCTTGAAGGGAACCTTGTAAGATATATGCAGAGCTGTGAAGATGTGTTGGGGAGGCCAGGACTGGAGGGCACAGACTAATCAGACTAATTGTAAGAGGTTCTGAAGTACATACACAGAGAGAGAAACGAGGGTAGCAAGAACTAAGGCCACACCATGAATTGTGATTGTGGCTGAGGGGACACTGAGAGGAAGAAAAATACACAAAACACTGAGGAGATAAACAGGAAATGACGTGGTGATTGATTATACCCTGAATGCAAAGGAGACATATTCAAGAAAACCAGTGAGGTTTCTGCTTGGATGACTGGGTACGTGGTGATTCCAGCATCTGAAATTAGAAGAATGAGTTGGGACTAATGTTTAGGGAGACACTACGGGATACAGCGAGTTGAAGCAAACTGAGGAGGACAGATGGAGTGAATCCAGACTAGGTCTCTAATAAGGATTAAATTAGACAGTGCACATCGATTACTTCATGAACTACAAAAAACTAACTATCATCATAACTCCTGCCTTCAGCTTACAGCATAAGCCTCACAAGTTCTTATTTAACTTCTTTCAGCCTTAAATGTTCCATACCCTTCAATGGGAATAATAATCACCCATCATCTCTAACTCATAAGACTTTTGGGTATGAAGTGAAATTGTCTATGAATCAGCAAGCTCTTTCTCAGAAAGACCCATAAATCTAACAATATTATTAAATGGCATTACATTCAAAGATATGAGACTGTGTAGAACATGATTTCCACAGAATTTAGTAATGAGAAGACAATTACAGCTCCGAAATGCATGGTTTAACATGACAGCCAGTTTGCCATGATAATTCTAATCATGTGAGAACTTAGTTTTCCTATCAGTCGCATGTCTATTTATGAGAATTCTTTCCTAGAAAATAAAATACTGTATATGTCTTGGTATATGTTTTGTGTGTGTGAGACTGAACGTGTATACCCCCAACATGTACACATGGGAAGTAATTAATAATAAACAGCTTTGGGTCCCTGGGGGCTGGTTAATTAAAGCTGAGGACATACTTTTCATAAAAAGTTTTTATACTGTAATATAAACTTTTAACCAGCAGAACTGGCTCATAAGAAATAATCAATAGTCACAATTAAGGATTGGTAATTATCTAAGATATCTGGTGAATCTTGCATCCCAGATGAGGCAGACTCCTGTTTGCATATTTAATTTTCTGGGTTACTGCCAGTCTTTTCTATTGACCAAATCAAGAAATCACAATAGAATGTCAGCTGAAATCCTGTTCTGTAGCACACATTTTGGAGTCTCCAAGTATCAGACAGGCTTTATATTCATTCATCTAACAGTCCATTGACTTTTGATGGAAAAGAACTTGATTTACTCCTTTTCCATCTCCAAACAGTAAACGAGATGCTAAATTCCTTCCTGTAACACATTCTATTCTTTAACAGCCCTTACTGCCAGTAAATATCTCCTCTTAGTTTCATCTAAATCCATTATTAGGCACCAATCAGCATGCACAAAGTAGAGAGGAAACCTTACCACTTAAATCCATAAGTAAAAGAAGAAAGAAAACCTTTTAATCCAAAACAAACAAAAGGAAAGCTACTAGCTAAGAGTCTCCTCAGGCATTCCTTAGAGTGACACGTATAGCTGATCCATTGCATTAGCAAAATACTGACCTCATTGCATGTATAGTTTGAGTACAGATTCCAAACCTATGGCTGGGTTTCTTCTAATATAATCAAGAATGTTTTCCTTTTCTTTAATATGCTCTGAATAAAACTGAACTGTGGGTTCTCCATAGAAAGTGCATTTGGGGCTTTCCCTCTTATAAAGTGATTTCTGCTTATAGTCCAATTAGCTGTAGCTTAATAATCTTTTCGGAGAAGGAAACGGCAACCCACTCCAATACTCTTGCCTGGAAAATCCCATGGATGGAGAAGCCTGGTAGGCTACAGTCCATGGGGCCGCAAAGAGTCAGACACGACTGAACGATTTAACTTCACTTCACTTCACTTAGTAATCTTTTGACAATGTAAATAAAGCAACTTGCAAGAGGCTTTCTGCAACAGAAAAACAGAACAAAAAACATGATTTACTCAATGGGTTTGTCTCACAAGTATCTTCTTGGAGACGGAGAACTCCTTATTTCCTGTACTCATTTTGGCACTTGGGCTTGAAAGCCATAAAATAATTTAGCAATCGCACTCCTGGGCATGTATCCAGAGAGAAACCTTGATTTAAAAAGCTACTTACACCCCAATGTTCACTGCAGCACTATTTACAATAGCCAAGACATGGAAACAACTAAAATGTCCATCAGCAGATGAATGGATAAAGATGTGGTACATTATATAATTTATGACACAGCCATAAAAAGGAAGGAAATAATGCCATTTGCATGAACCTAGAGATGATCCTACTAAGTGAAGGAGGTCAGGGAGAGAAGGACACATACCCTATGATATTACTTATGGGTATGATCTAGAAATCTATACCAATGGACTCATTTTACAAAACAGAAACAGACTCACAGACTTAGAAAACAAACTTCTGGCTACCAAAGGAGAAAGGTGGGGCAGAGGGAGGGATAAATAAGGATGTTGGGATTAACATATACATAGTAGTATATATATACACTGAAAGTGAGAGTGAAGTCGCTCAGTGGAGTCCGACTCTGCGACCCCGTGGACTGTAGCCCACCAGGCTCCTCCATCCATGGGATTCTCCAGGCAAGAATACTGGAGTGGGTTGCCATTGCCTTCTCCAGGGGATCTTCCCGACCCAGGGATCCAACCCAGGTCTCCCGAATTGTAGGCAGACGCTTTAACCTCTGAGCCACTAGATAATCAAAATTTCCTTGCTGTATAGCATAGGGAAATCTACTCAACACTCTGTAATCACAGAGTGATTAGGGGAAAAGAATCCCAAGGGGAATAGATACATGCATAACTGAACAAGGCGACTGTACACCCGAAACAAACAAAACATTGTAAATCAATTGTATTCCAGTATACAATAAACATTCATTTTACAAAGAAAAGAAATGGCAACGCATTCCCCTCAGGCCTCGGTGACCTGGGCTACTGTTACACCCCTGGAGCCTAAGCAGCCTTGGGTCCCAAGGCTGGACTGGGGTGCCCCTGAGGAAGATGGGGACTATGGATCAGCAAAGGAGTCCCCCTTGGACCTGAAATGCCTGGTTTGCGGTGGATGGGATCCCAATCTCCAGATCCAGGCAGGCCCTCCTATAGCTCAACCAAGCTTAGTGCACCCAAAGGAAGTTGGATCCTCTGGGCGGAAAGAGCTTTGAAATGGCACCTGCTCTCCAAACCTTCTGGTGGTGTGGTTCCAACCAGCAGCCTCCTTCCACAGAGTCGCCCCACCTAAGTACCACAGCACCCTCAGCAGCGTAGTTCCGGGAGGACTTGGGATTTCTCTGAGGAGTGCAGGGTAAGGGGGGAGAAGTCATGAGACATGGATGCCAGCACATTCCACTCTAATCTACAACCCAGGTTGCCAAGGAACCCCAGTGGGGCATGAAGTAGTGCTGCCGCCTTGTGGACGTTTCCCATAGAAACAACTTGAATACCAGTGCCTGCGGGCAATTCAAATCCACAAGGCCTGCTGGGCTGGAAAAGACAAGCGATGTCCTGGGGTGGTAACAGAAAGGTAATTCAAAACAGCGAGGACCTTCAAGAAGCCAATCTCAAGAGGTCCTTTAATGCACACTGTTTTTTCTTTTTTTTTTTTTTGAAAGCCCTTGAAAAGATGCTCCACATAGAAACTTATTCAGTTCAGTTGCTCAGTCATGTCCAGCTCTTTGCGACCCCATGGACTGTAGCACGCCAGGCCTCCCTGTCCATCATCAACTCCTGGAACCTACTCAAACTCATGTCTATTGAGTCGGTGACGCCATCCAACAGTCTCATCCTCTGTCGTCCTGTCGGGGTCTAGCCCCCTCAGGATCTAGGGGAACCTGAAGGAGAAACAGCGTCGGCGGATGATTTAGAGAGAGATAAGGAAAGAATATTGTAGATACGAAAATAGAGGAGAGAAAGAGGCTGATATTTTTTAGTTTATATAGAAAGCCAATAAAACTTTGAGACAAGAAGTTTGCCCTGTTCATGGAGGCCACAGGTGCCTTCCCAGTCTCCCGAGGGAGTGAAGACACAGAAGGTCTTTTCGTGCAGATAAGTGAAGGCAGGGAACCTCTATGCTCTAAGGGATCAGCCTGAAAAAGAAAACAAGAGAGAAAAAAAGAGAAAAAAGAAAAACACAGGGTGACCAAGCTTCTTCAAGCGAGGCCCAATAGCTTTATTATTAAAAGGTACTTTTATACCTTGTTTTATACATAGACGGAAATGAAAGATGCAAAGTCATACAGAGTCAGCCCAAACATTACATCTGTTTTGTCTTTATCGAAACCAGGATTTTTTCTGTAAACTTTTTCATAGACAATGTTGTGTACATTATCTTTTGGCCTTGGAGGGCTGTAAACATTTTATGACCCTCTTTTGATAAAGGCTGTTTAACCAGAAAACTTATTTTTCCTTGAAGTGTTTTTTTTTATATTTTTAATCTATGTCAGCCTCAAAAAGTATTAAAAAAAAGTTACATTTTCACGAAGCTAAGGTGCAATGAGTTACAAGAAAGAACCAATTAGCTCAAAAGTCTGATGTGTTTAATTTCAAGGCTACACTTGTTTTTTTTACTTTCTAACTATGTTAACTAATGCACTCCCAGGTGCACAGTGGATAAGAGATATGGGAACTTAGCAACAAACATTGGTCCAATAATGAAATCCTATGCCTAGCACTACTCTAATAACTTTTAACTCTTTAAAAGGCTCTATGTTTTAGGCTTTTCATGCCTCTCACAGTTGGGAGGATGTAAACAATCATATGCATAGCTGCAAGAGTCTGGATATACCTGCCAAGCAAGCTATAATGCTAACAGAGGGGTTTTGATTGGAAATACTTCTCTCATGTCTAGGAGACTTATTAGCTATAGCCCTAAGTTGATTTTTTGCAGAGAAAGGTGGTCAGGAATAGCCCCCTGTTAATGTCAGAGGAGTTGGTGAAAGTCATGAAATAATAAAGCAGACAGATTCTGGTTTTTGTGTAGATGCTTGAGAAAGCCTAGGGAGCCCCTTGAGTTCTGAAGCCTTGCTTAACAGTTTTCTTCCACGTGACTTTGTCATGGGTGGGATCGCCCGTGGTGGCTCCCAGCATCGTCCCCTTCTCCTCCCGCCTTCAACCTTTCCCAGCATCTGGGTCTTTTCAAATGAGTCAGTTCTTCACATCAGGTAGCTAAAGTACTAGAGAACTGCAAATCAAAACTACAAGGAGGTATATCACCTCACACCAGCCAGAATAGTCATTCTTAAAAAGACTACAGACAGTAAGTGTGGGAGAGGGTGTAGAGAAAAGGGAACCCTCCTACACCGTTTTTGGGAATATAAGTTGGTAACAATGGAGAACAGTATGGAGGTTCTTTAAAAAACTAAAAACAGAGCTACCACATGATCCAGGCATCGCAGTCCTAGGGCTCTATGGAGAGAGAAACCATAATTTGAAAAGGTGCATGCCCAACACTCACTGTAGCACTAGTTACACTAGCTAAGACACAGAAACAAGCAAAATGTCCATCGACGGATGGATGGATAAGAAGATGTGGTACACATACGCACAATGGAATATGACTCGACCATAGAGAAGAAAGAAAAGAATCCCTTTTCCAGCCACATGGATGGATCTGGACATAATCACACTAAGTGAAGGAAGTCAGACAGAGAAAAACAAGTATTGTATGATATCACTTACATGTGAAACCTAAGGAAAAAAAGATATAAATGAACTTATTTACAGAACAGAGACTCACAGACTTCTAAAACAAACTTGTGACTACAAGTCACAGGTGGATAAAGTGGGGGGGATAAATTAGGAATTTGGGAATAACATATACACACTACTATGTATAACATAATTAACAGGGACCTACTGTACAGCACAGGTAACTACTCAATATCCCTTAATAACCTATATGGGAAAATAATCTGGAAAAGAATGGAGATATATATGTATATATGATAACTGTCATTTAGCTGTACATCTGAAAAACACTGTAAATTAACTATACTATAAAATTAAATCTTTAAAAATGATAGAAAAGTCTCTAGTTCTCTGGCATTCTCTTGTAACACCGGGATTTCCCTCAAAAACCACTTTGAAACTATGTCTGCCAACTATAATGTTGTCTCCCAAATAAGTCAATATATTATTTCCCTCTGGCTTATGGTTTTTTCCCCTTACAAGTGAGGATTGAGAAACTGATTTATTGCCTGTAAGTAAAGACCATCATTCATTTACTTAAAAGGTATCCATTTAGATAACCTATATCCTCAGACAAAAATCAAACATAAAGAAATCATTTACTCCCACATCCAAGACAGATAATTCTCACTGAAACAATCGAAGACATCTGGGATAGTTTATAGAGAAGATAGAACTTACATGGACCTCATTCATCACAGGTCAAGAGGGCACAGTGTTCATTTATCTACATGGCAATAAGAAGAGCTGACGCTAATACAGCACTAACCCATGCCATGCCATTGTTCTAAGAGTTTTACAAATACTATCTCAACTAAATTTCACAAAAACCCAGTGAGATAAGTACTATCATTCCTCTTTCTCAGATGAGGAAACTAAGGCACAGGAAGGTCAAGTAGTTTGCCCAAAGATATGGTAAGTAGTAAAGATGAGATTGGCACCCAGGTAGTCTGGTTCCAGAGTCTATATTCTTACCCACTATGGCATGAGGATTTTTTTCAGTAAATATGTCCAGTATACATATCAAACTAATACTGTTTTTAATTTTACAACAAAATTACAAGTTTAAATTTCTGCTTGATTGCCTCAATTATCTATCTAATCATCTTCATCGTGATAGTAACAATAGTTGTAAGTGTTATTTATTTCAGGTTGATGATGAGCCTACCACTAGGATAAGTACACTGCTTAGATTACCTAATTTAATTGATTTCTTATAAAAATTCTACCAAGGCAGAAATTAGCCTTATTTTATAGGTAAGGAAAGCGATGCTCAGGGAAGTTAAGTGCCTTTCACAAGGTAAAAAACAAAGAAGTGGAGAGTCAGAATCTAGACTTTGTGCTTTCCAATAGTGATACATGGCCTCCATCTCACTCTACCCTACAGACATGGCCTGTGTTTAGAATTATGATAATTTAAAACTTTAACACTCACCTTCATGATGCACAAGATGGTGTGTAGTGCAAACCATCCATACTGCTTGACCAAGGTTCTTAGAATGATACTCAACGAACCTGACTGCAATGGTTTTCCTAGCTACTGGAAGGTATGGTATTTTATAAAGCACATGATAAACATGTTTAAAATAAAAATGATTATTAATCATAAAGTTTAGCAACACTATCAGGCTCTGGTATGATGATTTTCTTCTATATTCCAATAGATAATCATTTTCCTATTTTTCCCTGAATTATAAAAACATTAACAGGTAATTCTATCAAGGAAGATCTTTTCCATGAAAGAAATGATGCAGTTTAAAG
Organism: Ovis canadensis; assembly: GCF_042477335.2. NCBI lineage: Eukaryota > Metazoa > Chordata > Mammalia > Artiodactyla > Bovidae > Ovis > Ovis canadensis. The sequence continues at coordinate 53,205,461 of NC_091263.1, read as the reverse complement.
TGAATTACTCTTCCAAGTGTTAAAATCAAATAATCATTTCAGTGATTAGTAATAATCACTATTAAGGAGAAAACAATTAATTTCACATGATTTACTCACTCTGAGTTCAGTTCAGTCGCTCAGTAGTGTCTGACTCTTTCTGACACCATGAATCACAGCACGCCAGGCTTCCCTGTCCATCACCATCTCCCGGGGTTCACCCAAACTCATGTGCATCGAGTCAGTGATGCATCCAGCCATCTCATCCTCTGTCGTCCCCTTCTCCTCCTGCCCCCAATCCCTCCCAGCATCAGAGTCTTTTCCGATGAGTCAACTCTTCGCATGAGGTGGCCAAAGTACTGGAGTTTCAGCCTCAGCATCAGTCCTTCCAACAAACACCCAGGACTGGTCTCCTTTAGGATAGACTGACTGGATTTCCTTGCAGTCCAAGGGACTCATAAGAGTCTTCTCCAACACCACAGTTCAAAGCATCAATTCTTTGGCGCTCAGCTTTCTTCACAGTCCAACTCTCACATCCATACATGACCACTGGAAAAACCATAGCCTTGACTAGACAGACCTTTGTTGGCAAAGTAATGTCTCTGCTTTTGAATATGCTATCTAGGTTGGTCATAACTTTCCTTCCAAGGAGTAAGCGTCTTTTAATTTCATGGCTGCAGTCACCATCTGCAATGATTTTGGAGCCCCCAAAAATGAAGTCTGACACTGTTTCCACTGTTTCCCCATCTATTTCCCATGAACCACTTGTATCTTACATTATTCCTTACATGCATAAATAATGAAGACTCACAGCCAAGAAAGAGAAGTATCTGAGCTTTCTATGCTAAAGACAGATGATATTTCACATTTGTATTTCAAAGAGAAATGCAACTGACTTATAAAACATCCCCAAATAATAGTGAGGTAAACTAGATAGCAGTTGGTCTGTATGTGTGTACTGGCCCACAGACATACCCAAGCAATACCCACTATGGCGTGAGGATTTTTTTCAGTAAAGCAGTAGAGGAAAGCAGTAGAGACTTGGATTCAACCTTATCGGGGCCCCCGTAACTTTCACTTTGCTTCTCCATCATTTTCAAGACAAAATTTCTGCCTCATGGTGCGATATGGCTGCCCAAGCTCCAGTCATCAAGTTTGTTTTCTAACCAGTAGGAAGAATAAAAAGGAGGAAGGAGAGGCTCCCTTTTTAAATGAACTTCTTGGAAGTCATTCAGATACCACTGACCAGAACTTATTCCCAATGCCATATCTAACTATAATAAGAAGGGTAGCAAATGTCTTTATTTCATCTTCCAGCTAAAAAATAAGTCCCCATTATTAGGAAGAAGAGGAGAATGGATGTTAGAAGAAAATTAGAAGTTTCTACCAGAGCTTAAAACTATACAAAGATCAATACTTTTTTCCTGTAAAGTAAGACATTCTCCTTGGCTTCATAGGTATTCTCTTCCCAAAATCTTAATCCAATAAAATCTAAAACCTTAACTCAAATTGCATAATCCAGAGTTGAACAGAGACATTTTATGTATTTGAGAGCAAATGGTATTGTTTTGCTCTTATAAATTGTCTTTCATTGAGCCTCTACCACCACTGTCTAGGAAGAAAAAGGGGGAAATAGTGCCAGACCCATCGTGTTAAAATCAGACCTCTCCTGATAAAGTTAGCAATCATGCGTGTTACCCATTCACATAGTCTTTCGTTCATCAAGTTTAAAACACAGGGCTGATCAATAAGAGAAGTCTTAGACGTGGTAAAACCTAAAAGAAGGAAAAAATAAGACTAAAACTACCTTGTTTAGAACAAGAATGCAGACTGGAATGAGCAATGAAAGCAAAATTTGATTTGGGTTCTGGTGGATAATACCTTCCTTTTTGACATTAATTACATGTTGCTATGGCTTCCCTTAGTGGTTTAGACGGTAAAGAATCTGTCTGCAATGTGGGACACTTGGCTTTGATCCCTGGGTCTTGGCCATCCCCTGGAGATGGCTACCCACTCCAGCATTCTTGCCTGGAGAATCCCATGGACTGAGAAGACTAGCAGGCACAGTCCATTTGGTTGCAAAGAGTAAAAGGTATGACCGAGCAATTAACACTTTCACTGTTCATGGGTTATTTTAGCTTTTTAAAAAAATATTCAATTCATGAAAAAATTTCCCCATTCTTTCTGCCTTTTCATTTTACACTAACCTAAACTGAGGAGCACCTTGGGAAAGCCTGTCAAAGCCAAGGACACACAGCATCCAAGCTTGGAAGGGAACAGGAAACAATCTAAGTGTGAATACAAATTTAAGGAAGACACAAGGATAGTTATCATGGCCTCTGAACTATTTGTTACAGACTAAAGACTTAAAGAGAATCATGATGATGTGATCACTAATCTAGAGCCAGAAATCTTGGAATGTAAAGTCAAATGAGCCTTAGAAAGCATCACTACGAACAAAGCTAGTGGAGGTGATGGAATTCCAGTTGAGCTCTTTCAAATCCTGAAAATTGATGCTGTCAAAGTGCTGCACTCAATATGCCAGCAAATTTGGAAAACTCAGCAGTGGCCACAGGACTGGAAAAGGTCAGTTTTCATTCCAATTCCAAAGAAAGGCCATGCCAAAGAATGCTCAAACTACTGCACAATTGCACTCATCTCACATGCTAGTAAAGTAATGCTCAAAATTCTCCAAGCCAGGCTTCAGCAATACGTGAACTATGAACTTCCTGATGTTCAAGCTGGTTTTAGAAAAGGCAGAGGAATCAGAGATCAAATTGCCAACATCCGCTGGATCATGGAAAAAGCAAGAGAGTTCCAGAAAAACATCTATTTCTGCTTTCTTGACTATGCCAAAGCCTTTGACTGTGTGGATCACAATAAGCTGTGGAAAATTCTTCAAGAGATGGGAATACCAGACCACCTGACCTGCCTCTTGAGAAATCTGTATGCAGGTCAGGAAGCAACAGTTAGAACTGGACATGGACCAACAGACTGGTTCCAAATAGGAAAAGGAGTATGTCAAGGCTGTATATTGTCACCCTGCTTATTTAACTTCTGTGCAGAGTACCTCATGAGAAACGCTGGGCTGGAAGAAACACAAGCTGGAATCTAGATTGCTGGGAGAAATATCAATAACCTCAGATATGCAGATGACACCACCCTTATGGCAGAAAGTGAAGAGGAGCTAAAAAGCCTCTTGATGAAAGTGAAAGAGGAGAGTGAAAAAGTTGGCCTAAAGCTCAACATTCAGAAAACGAAGATCATGGCATCCAGTCCCATCACTTCATGGGGAATAGATGGGAGAACAGTGGAAACAGTGTCAGACTTTATTTTTTGGGGCTCCAAAATCACTGCAAATGGTGACTGCAGCCATGAAATTAAAAGACGCTTACTCCTTAGAAGAAAAGTTATGACCAACCTAGATAGTATATTCAAAAGCAGAGACATTATTTTGCCGACTAAGGTCCGTCTAGTCAAGGCTATGGTTTTTCCAGTGGTCATGTATGGATGTGAGAGTCGAACTGTGAAGAACGCTGAGCGCTGAAGAATGGATGCTTTTGAACTGTGGTGCTGGAGAAGACTCTTGAGTCTGTTGAACTTCAAGGCGATCCAAACAGTCCATTCTGAAGGAGATCAACCCTGGGATTTCTTTGGAAGGAATGATGCTCAAGCTGAAGCTCCAGTACTTTGGCCACCTCATGCGAAGAGCTGACTCATTGGAAAAGACTCTGATGCTGGGAGGGATTGGGGGCAGGAGGAGAAGGGGATGACCGAGGATCAGATGGCTGGATGGCATCACTGACTTGATGGACGTGAGTCTGAGTGAACTCCGGGAGTTGGTGATGGACAGGGAGGCCTGGCGTGCTGCAATTCATGGGGTTGCAAAGAGTTGGACACGACTGAGCGACTGAACTGAACTGAACTGAAAGACTTAAAGATCTCCAAGGGCGGATTACTTAACATACAAATGCAAATAAGAAATGGATTCTTAATATAATACATAAACTAGACAAACTGCTGACCATTCTCTGACTGTTAGTCTCACGGAATTATGTGGCAAAGTGACAGGCTGAGTTTCAGACAAACTTGCAGTCAAACTCTCGGTCAAGCTAATCAAGATTCTTGAATGGAAATGAAAGTCACTCGGTCATGTCTGACTCTTTTGTGAGCCTATGGATTGTAACCTGCCAGGCTCCTCTGTCCATGGAATTCTCCAGGCAAGAATACTGGAGTGGGTTGCCATTTCCTTCTTCAGGGGATGTTCCCAACCCAGGGATTGAACCCAGGTCTCTCACATTGCAGGCAGATTCTTTTCCATCTGAGCCACCAGGGAAGCCCTGAATGCAAATAAGAGAAGCTAATTCTGGTTAACTGAACAGCAAAAGGAAATTATTGGAAAACACTGGGTAGGCCTCAGGGTTTTCCAAAAGGCAGAATGGGTTTGGAAAAATCAGCAGGAACCAAAGCTAAGCTACTGAGATAAGAGGCAGATCAGCTTGGAAACAGCCATAGACACTCACCATCACACAGTGGGGCCTTTAATTCTGCTGCCTATATTACCATTGGAGAAAGAATGCTATCACTATGAGTGGAATAAAGTTTAAAGGGTTCCCATTCCTTTGCTTCAACTATTCCACACTCAGATAGAATGCCCACTTAGAAGGAATGGTCATTCTGATGTCAGATATCCAGGTCTTGCCAAATAGCACCTTGGGTTTCTATCAGAGGAAACTGGGCCCTATAGTTCAAGACTTATTGTTAACAATTTCTCCCATATAGAAGTGTTCAGAGATTGGCAGTCAAAAATGCAGCACCTCACTAGGAATCAGCAACTTAACAGAAATCTGGTTTGGAACAAGTTATTTTAGCTCCTAGTTTCAGATCCACTACCCCTAAAAAGGAAATACTGTACATCTCATAGGGTCATTTTAAAGATCAACTGAGATTATAAAAATTATAAGACCCAGAATAAGCATTCAATCTCCTGGCCTAATGTCCAGTTTTGTGGCAAAACACAGGGAGAATGCATGATTCCATCAACATTAATAGGATAATTCTTTTCATGGCTGTTATCATTATCATTGTAATTATCAAGAGTGGGTTTTGAGAATTTAAATTTCCAAACTCCATTTAAGCCCTGCTTCCCTGAAGTGTCTGATGTAATTGGTTGATATATCTCTGAAATTTCTTATCACCTACCACTCTTTCTTCCTCTTCTTCCTCTCCCTTTCTATCATCTGTCTTTTCCTGTGACTTTTATTGTTGTTGAAGAGATGTGGTGTTTTATTCTGAGGAGTGTCTGCTAGCCCACATTTTCCAGATTTCATCTGCATTTTTCTTGGGGCATGTTCCTCTCTCAGTTGTATTTCCTCTACTGTGATAGTTGGATCTAGATGACTCATCAGATTCAAGTTCAGTTTTCTGGCAAGATTACTCCATAGGCAGTGTGCTTTCCCTTTAACTGATTTCCAAATATAGTGGTTTTCTAGCACCCTCCAGAAATGGCCAATGAGACGAGTGTCTCTCCTTAGTATTATCATAAACTTAGGGATTTAAATAAATATGATAGGTTTCAAACCATTTCAGTTATTATCCTTACTAATGATCAACTGGCCCCTCTTTTGTCCATCAGAACCTATTTTACTATCCTGAGTCCTTTTCATACGACCCTAGAAATCTTTGGTAATTTTGTCAATAACTACTTTGCTTTTTGATATGACAAACCATTCTTGCCCTACCACTTTCAGTTACAAAATGCCATCAGCACTACCTTTAAAATGACTTTTGCACCTATGCTTTTTCTTCTGCCAAGAATCAGACTGAATTCATAATGGCCAGTCAGGAGATTGTTAACACATTATTTAACTTGACTCCCTTTCTCTAATCTTTCCTTACCCACACACCAGTGACTTATCCAAAAAAAAAAACAAAAAAACAAAACAAAACAAAAAAAACAACCTCATGAAAACATCGTTTTCCCTTATTTAAAAATCTTTAATAATTCATCTCTCCTTATATATAAAATAAGTTCAAATTTACTGACTTGGATTTTTGAAGTTCACCATGATCTGGCCCCAGTTAGCCCTCGTTTCACTATGAATTTCCTAAAGCACATTCCATTCTCCAGCCAAATGATTGCAGTTCAATTCTTTAAAAATGTCCTGAACTTCTCCCTTCTCATGACTTTGCTTAAACTGAGCCGTAATTTCCACTTTTGAAATGACAGTAATAGTTCAAGACTTGGGTTAGAAACCACCTCCTTCTGGGAGCTTTCACAGGCCATGAAACATCTTTGTCTCTTCCTTCTGGCGTTTTTCACTCAACATTTCACAGGCTAGTTACTCATCCACTTGTCTATGTGCTTAGAATGAACGCATAAGTAACTATGACCTTTAAATAACTCAGGTCAGAGCTATGTTACTAAAACGTCAGTATTCAATAATTCTTTTACTTTAAAAACTGTTTAAAAGACACTGGACTGACAATATTTTCTAGCATCTCCCCCCCCCCCCCGCAATTCTCCAGTGATATGTAAATAAACTGCAAGCCCTAGGAAACCTACCTAAGCAGTGACTCAAAGGCTTATCTCAAACTTGACATATTAATTTTGCACAAAGAGAAAGAGCTGAATTCATAAATGAATAGCAGAACAAACAGGGGGAAACATCACTGTGATCACTGCCACTTTCACCACCTCTTTCTGTTGGCAGACTTAAAGAAAAGAAAGAACCTTCAGAAAATAAAATACAATTCTACCAGGACAGGTCAGAATGGATTCTATTGTACTCAGTCACAGTTTTCCAGTATTTAGAGCCTAAGGTCAAGAACACAGTGATATTTTGTGATAAGACATCTAAAATATATGTGCCCAAAGAAGTAAAAGGAAAGACTGAATTCTCTTAGTTTCATTTTATGCTCAAACTACTGCTGCTTTACTGAATGCGTTTCAGCGTTTACATGGTTTATTTGGAATGACTAAAATACAGAAATCTCAGCTCAGAAAGCTATCAGAGTGACTCGCTTGTCAACAACTCCAACCCACAAGTTCAACACTTCTTAAATCATGTGAATTGAGAGATAGAATCTATGGGTTGGAACTGATAGAATAAAATTACTAATCTCGCTGTCAAAACAGTAAGTTTCTCTGCATGTTCCTTTCATAGTTTTGCCCTGTGAAGGTCACAGCAAGCAATCAATATATCTAGTGGCAGGAACATTCATCTGTTTTGGTGCAGGGAATCTTATTTCCAGAGTCTCTAAATTTGAAGAGTGTAATTTCAAGCCTGAAATCACACCTTTCTGAGGCAGGAGAGTCATTAATGACAAAGGGAATTCTGGGAAATGCCTGTCATATTGGGTGTTCTCCACTGTCTAATAATATAGGGACCAGTAAGACTATTAATAGCTTTTCTCAGGAATTTTATATGTTGCTTACCTTCATGGATGTGTGTGAAAAATATGACCAGGTTGAGAAAAGTCTAGTTTACAAAAGATTGCACGTATCTTTTTTTGTTGGATGGAGATTGCGCAGTCAGAAGACAATGGTGTTTCATTTTCCTTAACTTCTTCCCAATATGAAGCTCCTACCCTGAGCCTGAAAATACTTGCCCTCTGTACATGATAAATCCCTCAGTAAAAAGACAAATAGTAGTGAAATTTAAATGGAGTGCAAGGTTGGTTTTTTTTTTAACTCTTCCAAAGTTGACTGTCCCTTATATTTTATATATTTTTATTTCAAAGAATCAAATGCAGAAATTCATTCAATACATCTTAAAAATTTTAGTCTAGAATGAGGAATTTAGAATGAATCTGTTCAAAACAAACATAAATAGCAGCATGGTTATTGAGTTCTCTTCTCTTGGTACAGATTTAATTTTCACTAGACATTAAGTGGCAGTTATTTTCAAAGAAAACTATAACTAAAATAAAATTGTTCTGATTTTAAAGTTTTCAAATTTTGTATACCTGGACTAGTCTCTTGCCATGTATAGTAGAAACAGAGAAGTTAATGTTAGCCAATGAAATTAGAAGAAAAAGTAAACATATTGGAAAAGAAGTAAATTATTTTAAATAACTCATTATCAAGAAAACCAAAAAATAGCTTAAAACTATTTAGAATGACAAGCAATAAGTATTTTTAAAATTTGTATGCTTTATTTATTCACGTCGACAAAAACACAAAAATACTATGGAATTCTTCTTGTCCAATGGAATCAAGATAGCATTTCATCGGTTAATGTTTTTTCAAAATTAGGTGAAATAGAGGATCCTAACACAGAAGGTAACCCAATTTTACTTAAAATTTATAACTATTTCCTAACTTTTTGATGTAGGGTTACAATTTTGCCTTTATGTGTAGGTTTCACATCCTCATTAATTTGCACAGTATATAGGTTATGATTTCCATTTTTTATGTCTTTAAAGAGGAATAAAAATTAAGGAAATTGCAAAGCAATCTGACCAAAAAAATCCTTTAGATACCTATTTTCCCACCAAAATTGTACTGCAATTTTGCTCAACTACAATTCAATGACATTTTTCAGATGTAATTCAAACTTCCTAGAGGAATCAACTTAGATAAAATAAACAGACTATCTTTTGTTTTTAAAATCATAGCTCATTAAGTTAAATAACACCTAATTGAATATGGGATTATAATAACTACTGAAACTAGCCTAAACAGGTTTGGGAAACACAATTACTCTTGATGAAAAAATATCTCAGTTGATAGGGGCACAAGTGTATTAGAGAGCAGCCTAATAGACTTGAGCACCTTTGCTCTGCAGAGTGAACAGAGAGGTTAGGTTAATGCAAGGAGTCATCTAATAGTGGTCAAATAATAAATGTTAGGGCTGAATTATCAATAAATTTTACAATAAATGTTTAGGGCATATATGTTGAAAAATATATTAAGAAGCTGAGGTACATCAAAATATTTGAATTAATGCAGAGAGATTTTTAGTTCTTAGACAGGATTACTCCATGTCATAAAGATGTCAGCGTTACATTAATCTAAAGGTGCAATGGAATTTCAGTTAAAATCCAAATGATCCTTTATTTTAAAACTGACAGAATCAGTAAATAATATTTTCCCAAAGGGGGAAAAATATCCAGAAGACACAGGGATATTCTGAAAAGTGTAATAAAAGGAACTGCATGTTAATATATCCTAAAATTTGTCATAATGCTATGATAGCAGTGGTGATGGTACAGGATGTGAAAGATTAATGACTTTCTACCCAGAAAACAAAAATAAAACCAAATATTCTTATGAATTTAGTGTTTTTTTTAAAGAGGTATTTAACTGGTGAGCAAATAGATTATTTAATATATGATACTGAGACAATTGGCTAGTTCTTTGTAAACAAAACAAAGTGGGTTTCATATTTCATTTATTAAAGCATTATACATTTCAGATGAGTCAAATTGTAAAGGCAACAAGTGAAACCATGACAGTAGCAGAATAACACAGTATCAACAGTTTTATAATCTTTAGGTTAAAAAGGTACTTCTTTTCATGAAACCCAGAAACCATAAAGGGGATAACTGGACAAATTCCACTGCATTAAAAAACTTCTGTTTAGCTAAACATGAGGCCAAAAACATAACAAATAAACAGAAAAAAAATGTCTAACAACAAATGACAAAACATAAACTGCACATATATGACAAAGTGTTAAGACTATTGAAATAGAGCTTTTTAAAACAAATAATAGAAAAATGAATGGAATGTAAGAGAGAATTTTAAAAGACAAAATACAAACAGGCAATAAACATGTAAAGAGGAAATGCAAATACAAAATTTTGAAAATCATCTAGTTGATAAAATTGAATGAAAAATAATATCTGGTTTTAATATGGGGAATCAGACATGCTCATGTCCCCCTCATGGGGGTATAAATATTTATAGATGCTTTGGAAGCTAGTAACAAACTGGAAATAAACATGCTCTTTGTATTAAGGGCATACACATTTGGAGAAGTGTGGAAAGATATATATACAAACATACTGAAAAATGATTATAGAAGCAAGAAACAGAAATCAATAGAAAACCTGTTGAATAAATTATGGTTCATCTAGAAACTGGATTGCTACAAGCTATTTAGAAGAACACTTATTTTATATTTACTGACATGGAAAGGTTTTCTTTACATATTGTCCTTCAAAAAAGAAAGTTGCAAAACATTATAGAATTACTGCTTGTATACGATATATATATATATAATATTGATCTCTTTCTCTATTTCTCCATGTAGATAATATAAATATATTTTGTGTATAGAGTGGATGTCTTTGAGTAGTGGAATAAGGAGATTACTTTTAGTTCTAATTTATGTATTTTCTTATTTGATTTTTCTGTAATAAACATTTTAATTTTATTTACAGAAAAATATGTAAACTAGTCAAGTCAGACTGAAAGTGAAAGTGAAAGTGAATGTGTTAGTAGCTCAATTGTCTCTGACTCTTTGCAACCCATGGACTGTACCAGGCTCCTCTGTCCATGGAATTTCCAGGGAAGAGCAATTGAGTGGGTTGCCATTCCCTTCTCCAGGGGGTCTCCCCAACCCAGGGATTGAACCCAGGTCTCCCACAATGCAGGCAAATTCTTTACCATTTGAGCTACCTGGGAAGCCCACTGAATTCACTTTATAATTTTAGTTAGAATACAAGTTAACCCTGTTGTAAGACATGATTTATATCTAATCAACAAACCTTATTTTGGGCCCAAATATACATGGAGTTAGAAGGAAATAATTCTTATTTTACTTCTCACATGGCTAATAGGATTCCATTTCTACTTATGGCTGAAGCAAAATAAATTTGAGAGTTAAGGGCTGAAAATTTGAGTTCTGCAATTTCTGTTTTGAAGAGAAAATGGAGCATGGATACACTAGTTTTGGCCATAACTCAAAATTACTTACAGAATAAGAGAATTTACTACATTATTGGAAGTTCAGATAAAAGACAGGCTCCAGGTCTGACCTAATGTTGTTGCCTATTACTATTATATCATTAGAAACTCAACTTATTTCCATATCTCAATTACTTTACTCTTTTTAACTTTGGCTTTAGACTAAAATGGGTCTTCTCATGTTTCTTTTTTGTAACTTTTTTTTCAACTGATGTATAGTTGATTTACGATGTGTTAGTTTCAGGTGTACAGCAAAGTGATTCCTGTATGTATATCTATGTATACATGTAACATCTTCCAATCATCTGTTGATAGATGCTCAGGTTGACAGATGCTTTGGTTCTTTCCATGTCTTGGTTATTGTAAACGTATTGCAATGAACACTGGGGAGCATGTATGTTTTCAAATTACAGTTTTTCCCAGATTTATGTCCAGGAGTGGGATTTCAGGATAATATGGTAACTATTTTTAGCTTTTTAAGGAAACTCCATACTGTTTTCCATAGTGGCTGTACTAATTTACATTCCCACCAATCTTTCACCAGACTCATCAAGAAAGAAAAGAAAGTGGCAGAGTGGGGGAAGGTGGAGAAGGGAGAGGGCACAAATCAATAAAATTGGAAATGAAAAAGTTACAACCAACACCACAGAAATACAAAGGATCATAACAGACCACCACAAGTAACTATACACCAATAAAATGGGCAATCTAGAAGAAATGCACACATTCTTAGAAAGTTATAGTCTACCAAGACTGAACCAGGAGTAAATTATTAATAGTTCAATTACAAGTACTGAAACTGAATCTATGATTTAAAAACTACCACCAAGCAGAAGTCCAGAACTAGATGGCTTCACAGGAGGATTCTATCAAATACTGAGAGAAAAGTTAACACCTATCTTTCTGAAACTATTCCAAGAAATTGCAGGGGAAGGAATACTTCCAAACTTCTTTTATGAGGCCATGATCCCCCTGATACCAAAATCAAGGATATCACAAAAAGAGAAAATTATAGGCCAATATCACTAATGAACACAGACACAAAAATCCTCAACAAAATACAAGCAAACCGATTCCAACAACACATTAAAAGGACCATACACCATGATCAAGTAGGATTTACCCCAAGGATGCAAGCATTTTTCAATACCCACAAATCAATCAGTGTGACACAGCATATTAATAAATTGAAGAATAAAAACCATATGAGCAAAAAAAAATGACCATCTCAGTAGATGAAGAATGATTTTTTAAAATAAAATACAACATCCATTTATGATTAAAAACTCCAGAAAGTGGGCACAGAGGTAACATAACCTCAACATAATGAAGTTCACGAAGCATTTCCTCTAAGGTCAGGAACAAGACAAGGATACGTACTCTCACCATTTCTAGTCAACATAATTTTTGACATCTTAGCCACAGAAATCAAAGAAATGAAAGGAATCCAAATGGAAAAAGACAATATAACAGTGCCACTGTTTGCAGATGATATGATAACTATACATAGAAATTCCTAAAGACGCTACCAGAGAACTACTAGAGCTCTTCAATGAGTTCAGTAAAGTTTCAGGACGTATAACTAATGCACAGAAATCTGTTGTAGTTTTATACACTAGCAACAAAAGATCAGAAAGAAAAATTAAGAAAATAATTCCATTTCTCATGGTTCTAATTTGGCTCCCAGCAGCAAGATGGCCCATGCTTCCTTGGAATGTCAATCAAAAGAAGAGGAGTAAAACTTTTCTCCCAAGCATAGTGGAATGTAAGTCCTTAGTTTAGTCTGATTGGATCAACTTAAGTCACATGGTCATTCTCACTCATGAGCCAACCACATTTCCAGTACAGTACCATGTGCCAATTGGCTTGCATCTACAAATCTGCATCTATTCCTGATGCTAGGAATGGGAAAAAATAATTACCTAAAAACCCTATAATTCTGCTTGGCTTTGGGTCATAAATAACGAGTGTGTAACCAATATTGCCCACTAAAAATGACAATTTGGCGTACTGACAAGGTACAACTGAAAGTTTCATTTGAATTATCTCTATGGGTTGATCACACTGATTAAATTTACTATATAATTTGAGGGATTATCCACATCACTTTAATGATATGTTTTGCTTAAATGAGTTTGGGGTCATGAAACAAGTGTAAATTTTCACTCAAATTAACATAAATGTCTCATTTTGCTACTGTCCTCAAGAAATCTGGCATTTTAGGTAGGCAGGTAAATTTGGTGTAATTAAAATCAAAATAAATTACTTGCATTCTCTAAATATCTCTGTTGCTATCACATGTAAATCCTAGGAATGAACTGCTTTTGTTCCAAAATCATAGCTCAATGACAAAAGATAATATTGAGTAATAGATTTTGCTAGAAACAAAGAATATGCCAGAGGATAGTGATTAAAGAAATCATTATACAAAAGCATTTGGATGAGTACACAAAACAGAAACACAGAGCTCTTATTGTGAGTGGAAAAGATGACAATATTCTAGATCATAAATCACCCTGAATTTTTGGTGTATACAGTATGGAGCATGTTAAATTGGTTTTCTTTTCCATCAATTCATTTTGAACACGGTCATTTATTGCCAGGTCATAAGCAGTAAACTATGTAAACTAAGATCATGGCATCCAGTCCCATCACTTCATGGCAAACAGATGGGGAAACAGTGACAGACTTTATTTCCTTGGGCTCCAAAATCACTGCAGATGGTGACTGCAGCCATGAAACTAAAAGACACTTGCTCCTTGGAAGAAAAGTTGTGACCAACCTAGACAGCATATTAAAAAGCAAAGACATTACTTTGCCGACAAAGGTCTGTCTAGTCAAAGCTAAGGTTTTTCAGCAGTATTGCATGGATGTGAGAGTTGGACTATAAAGAAAGCTGAGCACCGAAGAATTGATGCTTTTGGACTGTGGTGTTGGAGAAGACTCTTGAGAGTCCCTTGGACTGCAAGGATAGCCAACAAGTTCATCTTAACAGGAAATCAGTCCTGAATATTAATTGAAGGACTGATGCTGAAGCCGAAGCTCCAATACTTTGGCCACCTGATGGGAAGAACTGACTCATTTGAAAAGACCCTGATGCTGGGAAAGATCGAGGGTAGGAGGAGAAGCGGACGACAGAGGATGAGATGGGTGGATGGCATCACCAACCCGATGGACGTGAGTCTGAGCAAGCTCTGGGAGTTGGTGATGGACGGGGAGGCCTGGTGTGCTGCAGTCCATGGGGTCGCAAAGAGTCGGACATGACTGAGCAACTGAACTGAAGCAGTAAACAGACAATTCACTTAGCATAATATTTAACTTACGCCACAGCATATCTACATTTATTTCTTTAATGAAAATGGATGGTCTTCTGTACACAGATAAACAGAGGTGAGATTAGGTGACTATGTTTTGCCCCCCTGTAAAGAGTTCAACATAGCCTTCTGACTCAAATCCTAATTGAATACTGACTAAAAGACGGCTTTGAGAAATGGAAGGAAAAATAGGAAAAGCTCTTTGGATCCAACAACAGACTGACAATTGTTTAGAACTACTGCTTCAGTGGGGTGGGGGTGGGGTGGGGGAATTGGGCCTCTTAATAAAGTAAAACAAGTACAAATCGCAACCAGTGTCTGTTGCCTCTGAAGGTCTATAACGCTGAATCATAATATACAGTAGTACTGTGTATACATAACATACAACAGTACTAGGCTGCCTGTGGCAAGTAGATAATAGAAAGAAATCCTCTTCTTTTCTCCATTGCCAGGCAAACAGGAAAGCTGGCAAATGATGTGGGTCCACTGTCAAAGCTCATGGGAAGCTATTTCTAACCTGGTCATGGAAAAATGCTTGAGCAATCATGTCTTTTGCAAATAAGACATTCTGCTTGTGCTGACATTATTCCTTGGACAATCTGAATTTTCAACTGCCTTATGGGAAAATTTATCATGTTAAGACAAGCCTAAGGCCAATCACCCTCCATTTGGCAACTGCTCAGATGTCTGCATTATCTGTAATGGGCTCTAGGCTGCCTATCAAATAAATAACACACAAAGACTACTGGTATTCAGAGTTTACCACCACGTGGTCCCCATCTACCTTTCCAACCTTACATCTTGTATGTACTGTCTGCTCTCGCTCGCTGAGGCTTATGTGCCTTAGCTCATGCTCCCCGCTAGGATATCTGTTCTCATATCTCCCCATATTCAAATGCTACCTATTCCTCAGGTGCAGCACAACCTCCTCCAGGAAGCCCACTCTGATTCTCTGGTAATTAACTGTCTGGTAGTATTCTGAAGCCTAGATGATATAAGAACCTGGTGACCCAGCAATACCTGAATTATAAGTTGGACCAAAGTCACCTATCTTGGAGGAGAGTTATACGCACAGAAAAGGACAAATGGAAAATACAATCCTTCTTTATTACCAGAACCTCTCAGTTGCTCAGTCATGTCCACTTCTTTGCAGCCCCATGGACTGAGGCCCACCAGGTTCCTCTGTCAGTGGAATTTTTCAGGCAAGAACACTAGAGCAGGTTGCCATTTTCTACTCCGAAGGATCTTCCTGAACTAGGGATTGAACTGTTATCTTTTCAGTCTCCTGCATTGCCAGGTGAGTTCTTTACCACTAGTGCCATCTGGAAAGCCACTTTACCCCTAGTATTTGAATATGGGGAGACATGATAATAGATTTCAAAGGAAATGTATTGCCTTCAACATAAAACCAAAATGGAAATTAATAAATGTTTAGTTAAATTTCCACCTCCAAATGTCTGTCAGCCTCATTCATGGTTAAATTTCAGTTCAGTTCAGTTACTCAGTTGTGTCCAACTCTTTGAGACCCCCTGGACTGCAGCACCCCAGGCCTCCCTGTCCATCACTAACTCCTGGAGTCCACTCAAACTCATGTCCATGGAGTTGATGATGTCATCCAACCATCTCATCCTCTGTCGTCCCCTTCTCCTCCTGCCCTCAATCTTTCCCAGCATCAGGGTCTTTTCAAGTGAGTCAGTTCTTCCCATCAGGTGGCCAAAGTAGTGCAGTTTCAGCTTTAGCATCAATCCTTCAGTGAATATTCAGGACTGATTTCCTATAGGATGGACTGGTTGGATCTCCGTGCAGTCTAAGGGTGTCTCAAGAGTCTTCCCCAACACCACAGTTCAAAAGCATCCATTCTTCGGCGCTCAGCTTTCTTTATAATCCAACTCTCACATCCATACATGACTACTGGAAAAACCATAGTCTTGACTAGATGGACCTTTGTTGGCAAAATAATGTCTCTGCTTTTTAATATGCTGCCTAGGTTGGTCAAAACTTCCCTTCCAAGGAGTAAGCGTCTTTTAATTTCATGGCTGCAGTCACCATCTGCAGTGATTTTGGAGCCCAAATAAATAAAGTCTGATGCTGTTTCCACTGTTTCCCCATCTATTTGCCAGGAAGTGATGGGACCGGATGCCATGATCTTCGTTTTCTGAATGTTGAGCTTTAAGCCAACTTTTTCACACTCTCCACTTTCAATTTCATCAAGAGACTTTTTAGCTCCTCTTCACTTTCTGCCATAAGGGTGGTGTCATCTGCATATCTGAGGTTATTGATATTTCTCCCGGCAATCTTGGTTCCAGCTTGCGTTTCTTCCAGCCCAGCGTTTCTCATGAAGTACTCTGCACAGAAGTTAAATAAGCAGGGTGACAATATACAGCCTTGACATACTCCTTTTCCTATTTGGAATCAGTCTGTTGTTCCAAGTCCAGTTCTAACTGTTGCTCCTTGACCTGCATACAAGTTTTTCAAGAGGCAGGTCAGGTGGTCTGGTATTCCCATCTCTTTAAGAATTTTCCAGTTTGTGGTGATCCACACAGTTGAAGCCTTTGCCATAGTCAATAAAGCAGAAATAGATGTCTTTCTGGTAATCCAGTGGATGCGGGCAATTTGATCTCTGATTCCTCTGCCTTTTCCAAAACCAGCTTGAACATCTGGAAGTTCATGGTTCATGTACTGTTGAAGCCTGGCTTGGAGAATTCTGAGCATCACTTTGCTAGCATGTGAGATGAATGCAATTGCACAGTAGTTTGAGCATTCTTTGGCACTGCCTTTCTTTGGGATTGGAATGAAAACTGACCTTTTCCAGGCCTGTGGCCACTGCTGAATTGGCCAGCAGTGGCCACAGGACTGGTTAAATTTAGAGCTCATAAAATACTGCTGCAATGAAAAACAATTGGTGACGTTGCTTTTTTTTTTTTTCAGTTTTCCAGAGCTCCTATGAAGATACTATGATTTCTAAGAAATCATACGCATGTGTTAACTTCATACAGACAAAGTTTCAAAAAGTGAAAATAAAATTTTATTATTTCATAATCAAAAAAGATGTGTGGATGTTGGATGTGAGGTACATTTAATATATTTGCCATGAAACTTTCTAAAAGTGTGAGTCAAAAATCACATTGATGCTCCAAAGTCTGTACTGGCCCAGTTTGTGCTTAGGGTGACTCTAAGACCGACTCAGTGGTGAGAGGGCCCTAGATGCATTCAGGAGGCCCAGGTTGGTGTTCCATGGTTCTGTCCAACCAGTAGGACATCTTTGGACCCCACTCCCACTCCCACACAGGGTTATAGGATACATACTCCTCCTATGCAAAAAGGTTTTAAAGAATAAACAGGATTACCTCAGCGAACTTGCTATAAATGGTAGAGAAGGTGTACTCCTCTAAACACCCATGGATTCAACAATTATAAATTCCTGCTTTACGTATTTACTGAGCATCTATTATGGGTATGCACATCTACCAGACACTGGGGGATACTAAATGAAATCTCGGCAGCATCAGGTGAGAGAAACAGGTACACACTGAAGTAAGATGTGCCCAGTGCCATAATATGATTAAAACAGCACTAGGTTAAGAGTTCTGACCAGAGTCAGACCGTCTGGGCCCAACCCAGCTCTACCTCTTACTAAATGTGTGACCCAAGACAAGTTTCTCAACTACTCTGCCTCTCGGTTTCCTCACTGTAAGGTTAAGAGGAATAGTATCTATCTTATCAGGAATAAATGAGATACAACTTTATAAATTTATAGAACAGTGAGTATACAGGGTAAACACCCAATAAATAGTCACTATCTGTTCCTGTTTTTAATGCCTAGATGTCATCATCTACCTAAGAGTGTGATGGGCAAAGTGGGAATGGCCTTTTAAGCTAGAAGAAGAGCGTGTACAAAAGACACAGGACCACAAAAGAGCTTGCAGCAATGTAGGGATGTTAAGGGCTTAACACATTATTGACTGGAGACATTTTACAGCTATGGCGTTAGTTTCTGCAAATATCCCCTGCCAATAATTGTTGATATAGGCTGAAGCCAAGGATGCACACAGAATTGCAGGAGTTGAGGCTGGATGGGAAGGGAGGATCCAGTTATGCCATGCAAGTGAGTTTGGATCCTGTATAGGCAAAGGAAAGCCGCAGAAGCATTCTAAGCAGGAAGAGGACATGATTAGATGTGCTTCAGAATGACCACTCTGAACGGAATGAGGACAAGAAAGCAAGCAGAAGGAATCATTAAAATGTTATGGTAAAAGTCCACGCAAATCATCATGAGGGTCCAAAGCGCAGCACCAGTGATAAAGGTGAAGGAGAAGAGATGAAAAGTTTATTAACTGGAACATCAATAGGATGAAGTTATGTGCTTCAGCCTTGAATAGTTTGGTTATACAGCAGCAACAGAACTGTACTCCAGAACTCTTAAGGAAATTAATTTATCCTGAGTGAGAAAATAGAGCTGCAAAGAGTCTTGGTGAGATGTTCTACTGTTGCCTAGTCTAAGGAAGTCCTAGGGGAGATGTGATGGAGGTCAGTGCTCTTCCAAGTGTAATGTGTAGATCTGTGCCGTTTGTGAACTACTCATTATTGGCCTGCACCAAGCTAAAGTGCTAGTACTGGAAACAATACATCAACTCCATCATGCATCAGTTCAGTTCAGCTGACAATTTTTTGCAGCAAGACTTTCCTGAAGAAAGCAGTGAGCTGATTTACATTCTCGTGCAAGTTCATTATCTCCTCGTGGACCTGTGACAAAGCCTTAACTGACTGAGCCAGTGTGAGGCCACCCCTTTAGCAACACCGATTTATGGATTAGACATTTGGTGAGAGGTGCGTCCTGGAGCTCCAGATTTGAGAATGGAAGTGTAGAGATCATCAGTGGCAAGGTGGCTTAAACAACAGAAACTTAACCATCTTATAGCAGTTGGCAGGGTCAGCGTCTTCTGGGGACTCAATGAAGAAGATAATTCATGCCTGTACCCTAGCTTCTGACCATCCCTGGTGTTCCTTGCCTGTAGAAGAGTCACTCCAATCTCTGTTTTCCTCTTCACATGGTGTTCTCACTGTGTACTTCCTCTATGTCCAAATTTCCCCATTCAATAAGGATACCAGTCATTATGGATTACGGTCCACTCTAAGTTTTAAGTTTTAAGCTGGCTTAAAACTCAACATTCTAAAAGCGAAGATCATGGCATCTGGTCTCATTACTTCATGGCAAATTGATGGGTAAAAAGAAACAGTGTCAGATTTCATTTTCTTGGGCTCCAAAATCACTGTGGACGGTGACTGCTGCCACAAAATTAAAAGATGCTTGCTCCTTGGAAGAAAAGCTATTACAAACCTTAGACAGTGTACTAAAAAGCAGAGACATGACTTTGCTGACAAAGGTCTGTACAGTCAAAGCTATCGTTTTTCCAGTAGTCATGCATGGATGTGAGAACTGGACCATAAAGAAGGCTGGGTGCTGAAGAACTGATGCTTTCAAACTGTGGTGCTGGAAAAGACTCTTGAGAGTCCCTTGGACAGCAAGGAGATCCAACCAGTCCATCAAAGGAAATTAGTCCTGATTGGAATGGAGAAGGCAATGGCACCCCACTCCAGTACTCTTGCCTGGAAAATCCCATGGACAGAGGAGCCTGGTAGGCTGCAGTCTATGGGATAGCGAACAGTTGGACACGACTGAGCGACTTCACTTTCACTTTTCACTTTTATGCATTGGAGAAGGAAATGGCAACCCACTCCAGTGTTCTTGCCGGGAGAATCCCCAGGACGGGGGAGCCTAGTGGGCTGCCGTCTATGGGGTCACACAGAGTCGGACACTACTGAAGTGACTTAGCAGCAGCATTCATTGGAAGGACTGATGCTGAAGCTGAAACTCCAATACTTTGGCCACCTGATATGAAGAGCTGACTGACTGGAAAGACCCTGATGCTGGGAAAGATTGAAGGCAGGAGGAGAAGGGGGCAACAGAGGACGAAATGGTTGGATGGTATCACTGACTCAATGGACATGAGTTTGAGCAAACTGAGGGAGATGGAAACTCAGGGAAATCTGGCCTGCTGCAGTTCGTGGCATCACAGAGAGTCAGACAAGACTCAGGGACTGAACAACAACAATGACTTCATCTTAACTAATTACATCTACAAAGACCTTATTTTCAAATAAGGTCCCACTATGAGGTACTGCAGGTTAGGATTTCAGCATATGGATTTTGGGGGAGACATAATCAAGACATAAAGAGAGTCAAGGATGGAGATGTGAAAAACACTAATATTTAATATTCAGATGATCACCATATACTGCCTTACATTATGAGCTCTGTTCATTGCTGATGTACTTCAACATCTCAAACAGATTGATAGGTTCTTAGAAACCAGGAAGGTTGTCTGAAATGTCTTTCCATATTTTGCCTGCAGGATTTAGTGAATTTCTTGTATGTAGAAGTGGTACAAAACAATGCCGTCTGATGATGTATAACAAACAAAAATTGAATATGGAAGAGCCCCCAAGAGCTGTTTTGAACACAGTATGTTGTGACATTCGCTGCCTTATAGACAACAGTTGCTGTACTTGTCAGAAAAATAACCAAAGGAGATGTTCAAGATATATTTTAACTCATTTGCTTAAACAACTCCATGCCTACCATCCACACCAAAAGGCTGTTCTGCATGGGCAACAGAAGGCATAATTATTTGCAAGATTTTTCAGTGTTTTCCTTTTGCTTTCTTCAGTCACACAGCAGCTTCTTTGTAGCAATGTGCACATTTGCCAGAATCCCATTGTCTTTCTGAAAGCAGTATAGCCTCTAAAGGGTTTGAAACTTAGCCTATGCTCCCCCCAAACTTAATGATTAAAAAAAGAAGTTAACTGCAAAGTTATCTGAGAACTTTTCTACTGCATGAAATGGTCCTGAAAAACACAGGCTGATATTTTCCTCCCATAGGCTACAGAGGACATCAATATATTATCAGTTTATTCAGTATCTCTCAATTTTAGAAGGATAGCCAGAATCTTGAAACACTTGGAGGCCTGATCATTAAGTTTATTTTTCAAGACTCTTAGATGTTTACTCTGCTTGTTTAAATGAAAAGAATGGCTTAGCAAAGATAATTTTCCCTTTGATTACTTTTCCCTTCCCTTTGCTTTTGTGAAAAGCATCAGGAAAATCCACACCTAGGCAGTTTTACTTTACAGATATTTCACACCCATCTTATTTTCTTATTACCTCATCCAATATGCAAAAGCGGAGTCATTATTTATTTACATGCTAACTATACTCAAAAAGGACTTTGGACAGCATACAATGACAGAGAAAGTAGAGCCAAAATCCCATAAAAGTATGGAAAAGAAGCATATTTACTTACATCTAAATATGTAGAACTTGGATTCTGTTATGTAATTCTGACAATATTGAGATTGAATATTGTCAACAGCCTAACTTGCTCTAGTACTGCTGACGACTCATTATTTTTTTTTCCCCCTCAGAAAGAATTAAGTCAAATAAGACATATGCCCAATATGTTAGTTCTCAACTTGGCTTAAGATTTGGCCACTTAAACACACCCTATGGTGATTCAGAGTCTGTCTGCAATGCAGGAGACCCAGGTTCAATTCCTGGGTGGGGAAGATCCCCTGGAGAAGGAAATGGCAGCCCACTCCAAGACCCTTGCTTGGAAAATCCCATGGACAGAGAAGCCTGGTAGGCTACAGTCCATGGGGTTGCAAAGAATTGGACAACTGAGCGATTTTCACTACACACATGGTGATTCAAGTTCAGTTGAGATTCGGTCACTAAGAGAAATTCCTAATTGATTATGGTCTTTGAAAAAAAACTTTCCTCTATAACAGATCTAGAAATTTGTCAGTTGTTGGTATAAAGAAACGAGACTAGGGAGATAATTGATGGTATGTTTCTACAACATAAATTATTTTGAAAACACGGAATAATTGGCTTACCCTCCATGCTTTCCAATAAGATTTTGTAAAAGTATGTAAGTTGTTTGTCCATGATTAAGACAAACTACATGACTCGTTCATGTCCACTCATTAGAAACTTTCTAGGAAATAAAGCAACACTGCAGAATTTCAACAGTCAATGTTTACAAGCATCTACTATATATTCCAGGCACTGTTTTAAGAGATGGGGAATCAAAAAGGAATAAAAATGTGGTCCCCATCTTTGACATTCCTAGTGGGTGAGAGGCACTCACAAAACAGGTGATTTAAATATATAGGAAGAAAAGTAGAAACAGACTAGGGAATTATAGGAGCACTTAACTCAATATAGAGCTTTGGGTACGATTACTTGAAGGGGGTAATACCTGAGTTAATTAAGGGACAAACAAAAGCAAATCAAGTGAAGACAGGTAGAAAGTTGTTCAAACAACAGAAAAAGCATCAGCAAAGGCACTGAAGTATGAAATAGTGTGGGGGCATTTGGTGGACAAAAATGCAAGAAAGCTATTATTAGATGAGCCAAAACGTTTGTTTGGGATTTTCTGTCACATGGAAAAACCAGAACTTTTTTTGCCAACCCAATACTATCACTGGTAATATTTGTTCAAAGTTTACCACATATTAAGGCCTTATTGCCAAATTCAGACTTAAATTGAAGAAAGTAGGGAAAACCACTAGACCATTTAGGTATGACCTAAACCAAACCCCTTGTGATTATACAGTGGAAGTGAGAAATAGATTTAAGGGCCTAGACCTGATAGACAGAGTGCCTGATGAACTATGGACAAAGATTTGTGACACTGTACAGGAGATAGGGATCAAGACCATCCCCATGGAAAAGAAATGCAATAAAGCAAAATGGCTGTCTGGGGAGGGCTTACAAATAGCTGTGAAAAGAAGAGAAGCAAAAAGCAAAGGAGAAAAGGGAAGATATAAGCATCTGAATGCAGAGTTCCAAAGAATAGCAAGGAGAGAAAGAAAGCCTTCCTCAGCCATCAGTGCAAAGAAATAGAGGAAAACAACAGAAAGGGAAAGACTAGAGATCTCCTCAAGAAAATTAGAGATACTAAGGGAACATTTCATGCAAAGATGGGCTCGATAAAGGACAGAAATGGTCTGGACCTAACAGAAGTAGAAGATATTAAGGAGAGGTGGCAAGAATACACAGAAGAACTATACAAAAAAGATCTTCACGACCAAGATAATCACGATGATGTGATCACCCACCTAGAGCCAGACATCCTGAAATGTGAAGTCAAGTGGGCCTTAGAAAGCTTCACTATGAACAAAGCTAGTGGAGGTGATGGAATTCCAGTTGAGCTCTTTCAAATCCTGAAACTTGATGCTGTGAAACTGCTGCACTCAAAATGCCAGCAAATTTGGAAAACTCAGCAGTGGCCACAGGACTGGAAAAGGTCAGTTTTCATTCCAATCCCAAAGAAAAGCAATGCCAAAGAAGGCTTAAACTACCGCACAATTGCACTCATCTCACACGCTAGTAAAGTAATGCTCAAAATTCTCCAAGCCAAGCTTCAGCAATATATGAACCATGAACTTCCAGATGTTCAAGCTGGTTTTAGAAAAGGCAGAGGAACCAGAGATCAAATTGCCAACATCCGCTGGATCATGGAAAAAGCAAGAGAGTTCCAGAAAAACATCCATTTCTGCTTTATTGACTATGCCAAAGCCTTTGACTGTGTGGATCACAATAAACTGTGGAAAATTCTTCAAGAGATGGGAATACCAGACCACCTGACCTGCCTCTTGAAAAACTTGTATGCAGGTCAAGGAGCAACAGTTAGAACTGGACTTGGAACAACAGACTGATTCCAAATAGGAAAAGGAGTATGTCAAGGCTGTATATTGTCACCCTGCTTATTTAACTTCTGTGCAGAGTACCTCATGAGAAAAGCTGGGCTGGAAGAAATGCAAGCTGTAACCAAGATTGCCGGGAGAAATATCAATAACCTCAGATATGCAGATGACACCACCCTTATGGCAGAAAGTGAAGAGGAACTAAAAAGCCTCTTGATGAAAGTGAAAGTGGAGAGTGTGAAAAAGTTGGCTTAAAGCTCAACATTCAGAAAACGAAGATCATGGCATCTGGTCCCATCACTTCCTGGCAAATAGATGGGAGAACAGTGGAAACAGTGTCAGACTTTATTTTTTGGGGCTCCAAAATCACTGCAGATGGTGACTGCAGCCATGAAATTAAAAGACGCTTACTCCTCGGAAGAAAAGTTATGACCAACCTAGATAGCATATTGAAAAGCAGAGACATTACTTTGCCAACAAAGTCTGTCTAGTTGAGGCTATGTTTTTTCCAATGGTCATGTATGGATGAGAGAGTCGGACTGTGAAGAATGTTGAGCGTTGAAGAATGGATGCTTTTGAACTGTGGTGTTGGAGAAGACTCTTGAGAGTCCCTTGGACTGCAAGGAGATCCCACCAGTCCATCCTAAAGGAGATCAGTCCTGGGTATTCATTGGAGGGACTGATGCTG
Organism: Ovis canadensis; assembly: GCF_042477335.2. Taxonomy (NCBI): domain Eukaryota; kingdom Metazoa; phylum Chordata; class Mammalia; order Artiodactyla; family Bovidae; genus Ovis; species Ovis canadensis. The sequence continues at coordinate 53,180,797 of NC_091263.1, read as the reverse complement.
AAGCTGAAACTCCAGTACTTTGGCCACCTCATGTGAAGAGTTGACTCATTGGAAAAGACTCTGATGCTGGGAGGGATTGGGGGCAGGAGGAGAAGGGGACGACAGAGGATGAGCTGGCTGGATGGTATCACTGACTCGATGGATATGAGTTTGAGGAACTCCAGGAGTTGGTGATGGACAGGGAGGCCTGGTGTGCTGCTATTCATGGGGCGGCAAAGGGTCAGACATGACTTGAGCGACTGAACTGAACTGAATTAAAGGGCTTATTAAGCAGTTAACATAATTTTTTTCTTGCAATCCTCACTATTATTTCCCCCCTTTTTATACAGGAAGGAACTAAGACTTAGAGAGATTGGATAATACCCCAAAGGTCACACAGCTACTAGGTCAAAAAACTGACTAGGCATTTGAAACAGAGACTAATGACCTGCAGAGTTAATGAAGTGTCACAACAAGAAGGAATAATGATTTATTGTACTCTCAACCTCATCTACTCTGTAGACAATGTTGTTATGGTAACCATTTATTCCTGGGTCTACTTATCATATCAATAAGGATAATGATCATGAGGATTATAGCAATACTGAATATAAGGCATACTATGGTCAGCACTTCACATACATTCCTTTCACAGATTAAAAAAAATACACAAAATTGTACATATCAAATTAGCAATAAGAAGAACACTTATGTACTACTCACCACATGCCAGGCATTGTTCTAAGAGCTTTACTATATTAGCTCACTTACTTTTCACAAGAACTTAATGATGGAGACACCATTACTATTCCTACTTTACTGATGAGTAAACTGAGCCACAGAGTGTTTAAGTACGTTGCCCCAAATCAGAGCCTGCTTGGGGTACATCCAGAAGAGCAAACATAGGCATTCAGCTTTCAGAATCTATGCTCTTTCCTGCACTATACATCACATGTCAAAAGCAACGGCCAGGCTTTAAATCACTGACTGACTTCATCACCTTTTCTTTGCCTGCTAACAACAGAGAAGTAATTCTTTCACATGCTTGGATGGACAAATGAAAAAATAATAAGGTAATTCTGACTGTCAGCTCTCCAATTGTGCAGAAACTATAAATCTGATCCCAATGGAGAAACACCTGCCTGAGACAGGTAACACAGAGTTCCAAATTCTAGATCTTTTTCTTGGATGCATTACAGAGGCAAGGGTCAGACCATCAATATTAGAGCAGCAATGGCAAGAAGAGGCAGTGTTGGAAAGAACCAGATTGCTGCTGTCCTACCAATCAAATTTCTATGATGTTCCTCTTAGAATGAGCATAATTTATTTAAAGTGATTCACATTCCATTAGTTAAGTGAAGACTGATAGTCTTATTTCTGTTGCTTTTTGCAGATTCATTAAAAACTCAGGTCAGCTTTGCTATATTTTCCAGTTATAAGAGGAGCCAGAAACACAAATTTTTACATGTAATATCTTGACAGTTTTAAATGTTGAGAACAAATTCAAAATTTTGAAAAATATACTGTAGTCAAAAATATACTTTCAGTCCATTTCATCCCATAAACTGAATCTCTTGCATGGTCTGTAGCCTTGTAATCTTTTAAGATTGAATCTCCTCCATGAAAAACACATATTGAACTCTAACTTCATCTCAAATTCTTTGAAGACAATGCCTTATTTTATAATGTCAAAACATACCAAATACAAATTTGAATGAAATTATGTCTTGATAATGAGTGACCTCATTGCCGAGAAAGAAATATCAACTATTATATATCAAATATTATATACAAAGGTGACAAGAGATTATTTGAGGGTTCCCTATCCCCTCTTCATAAGGCAGAGTAGAAATTATCCCAAAGACAGACAGTGACTTTCCTGAAATTGGTGGTTTATTAGTGGTAGAGTTTAAGTTCAAACACAGGTTTCAATACATAACCTTTCTTCTCAACAACCAGCTTTCTTCATTGTTAAGGAAGTCATTTAAACTCCTAGATCCAGCCATGACTGCACCTTGCACTGGATTTTTAAATTATATGCACCAATAAACCTTTCCTGTCCCCTTATTTTCCTATTGATGTGGCTGCTTCAGTTGGGTTTCTGTCATTTAGAACCAAAAGAATGGAATGATTAATCCAAGAAACAGTGACTCTCTGCCACAATCCTCCTACATCATGCTTTTCTCCTAACTGGAATACCTGCCTTTCCTTATGGTTACACAAATCATGCAAAATTTTTAAGACCTACTACCAAATTCAGACTTAAACTGAAGAAAGTAGGGAAAACCGCTAGACCATTCAGGTATGACCTAAATCAAATCCCTTATGATTATACAGTGGAAGTGAGAAATAGATTTAAGGGCCTAGATCTGATAGACAGAGTGCTTGATGAACTATGGAATGAGGTTCGTGACATTGTACAGGAGACAGGGATCAAGACCATCCCCATGGAAAAGAAATGCAAAAAAGCAAAATGGCTGTCTGGGGAGGCCTTACAAATAGCTGTGAAAAGAAGAGAAGCGAAAAGCAAAGGAGAAAAGGGAAGATATAAGCATCTGAATGCAGAGTTCCAAAGAATAGCAAGAAGAGAAAAGAAAGCCTTCTTTAGCAATCAATGCAAAGAAATAGAGGAAAACAACAGAAAGGGAAAGACTAGAGATCTCCTCAAGAAAATTAGAGATACCAAGGGAACATTTCATGCAAAGATGGGCTCGATAAAGGACAGAAATGGTCTGGACCTAACAGAAGCAGAAGATATTAAGAAGAGATGGCAAGAATACACAAAAGAACTGTACAAAAAAGATCTTCATGACCCAGATAATCACGATGGTGTGATCACTCACCTAGAGCCAGACATCCTGAAATGTGAAGTCAAGTGGGCCTTAGAAAGCTTCACTATGAACAAAGCTAGTGGAGGTGATGGAATTCCAGTTGAGCTCTTTCAAATCCTGAAACTTGATGCTGTGAAACTGCTGCACTCAATATGCCAGCAAATTTGGAAAACTCAGCAGTGGCCACAGGACTGGAAAAGGTCAGATTTCATTCCAATCCCAAAGAAAAGCAATGTCAAAGAATGCTCAGACTATCACACAATTGCACTCATTTCACATGCTAGTAAAGTAATGCTCAAAATTCTCCAAGCCAGGCTTCAGCAATATGTCAGCCGTGAACTTCCAGATGTTCAAGCTGGTTTTAGAAAAGGCAGAGGAACCAGAGATCAAATTGCCAACATCCGCTGGATCATGGAAAAAGCAAGAGAGTTCCAGAAAAACATCTATTTCTGCTTTATTGACTATGCCAAAGCCTTTGACTGTGTGGATCACAATAAGCTGTGGAAAATTCTTCAAGAGATGGGAATACCAGACCACCTGACCTGCCTCTTGAGAAATCTGTATGCAGGCCAGGAAGCAACAGTTAGAACTGGACATGGAACAACAGACTGGTTCCAAATAGGAAAAGGAGTACATCAAGGCTGTATATTGTCACCCTGCTTATTTAACTTCTATGCAGAGTACCTCATGAGAAACGCTGGGCTGGAAGAAACACAAGCTGGAATCAAGATTGCCAGGAGAAATATCAATAACCTCAGATATGCAGATGACACCACCCTTATGGCAGAAAGTGAAGAGGAGCTAAAAAGCCTCTTGATGAAAGTGAAAGAGGAGAGTGAAAAAGTTGGCTTAAAGCTCAACATTCAGAAAACGAAGATCATGGCATCTGGTCCCATCACTTCATGTCAAATAGATGGGGAAACAGTGTCAGACTTTATTTTGGGGGGCTCCAAAATCACTGCAGATGGTGACTGCAGCCATGAAATTAAAAGACACTTACTCCTTGGAAGAAAATTTATGACCAACCTAGATAGCATATTGAAAAGCAGAGACATTACTTTGCCGACTAAGGTCTGTCTAGTCAAGGCTATGGTTTTTCCAATGGTCATGTATGGATGTGAGAGTTGTACTGTGAAGAATGCTGAGCGTTGAAGAATGGATGCTTTTGAACTGTGGTGTTGGAGAAGACTCTTGAGAGTCCCTTGGACTGCAAGGAGATCCAACCAGTCCATTCTGAAGGAGATCAACCCTGGGATTTCTTTGGAAGGAATGATGCTCAAGCTGAAGCTCCAGTACTTTGGCCACCTCATGCGAAGAGTTGACTTATTGGAAAAGACTCTGATGCTGGGAGGGATTGGGGGCAGGAGGAGAAGGGGACGACAGAGGATGAGATGGCTGGATAGCATCACTGACTCGATGGACGCGAATATGAGTGAACTCCAGGTTTGGTAATGGAGCGCTGCGATTCATGGGGTCGCAAAGAGTCAGACACGACTGAGCGACTGAACTGAACTGAAACTGAGAAGGATCCCATGGGGCTCCTGGACATAGAAGGCTTTCTGTGCCCAGCTCCCTCTCCCATGCAAAGTGCACCCCCTTTCTTGTTTGTAGGGAATGGGTTTCAGCTCCAGGATCCTCCCTGAGTTCCGAGGGGTAAAGTTCAAACAGTTCTAATCAAGGAAGGGAAGGGATGCAGATACAAAGGAGGACCAGTCAAGAAACAATACTGTAGCCTTAGCACAGGAGCCTGCCTCAAGGGATATACAGAACAATACCTTTCAGCTCTTCTACATAAACCAAGCCTCACAATAGATGGAAGATGTTAACTACTTGATGAAACAATCTTCATTCTAGAGAAATGGTCAGGAGATCACCTGATGCCGGATTAACACCCTGCACATACCCTGTTCTTTATCAGCAACCACAACCTTGAACCACTGCTATAAAACTCAAATTCCTCCAGGTTGGGATATGCAGTTTTGAAGGGGACAAGTCCACTGTGTCCCCCTTGCTTTCTACTTCACCCTGAACTCTGTCTCCGAGATTCGATTTGGCGCCAGTGCACAGAGGCTGAGTTTTTGCTATCACTCACCCTAGTCTACTTCCCCTGTGAAGATTTTTACTACTACTATATCCAATCCTGTGTGTGTGCACACTCTCCCCTTCTCCTACTTTAGTATTTGTAATCCAGTCCAGTTCCAGTTCAGTCACTAAGTCATGTCCGACTCTTTGCAACCCCATGAACCGCAGTACACCAGGCCTTCCTGTCCATCACCAACTCCCAGAGTCTACCCAAACCCATGTCCATTGAGTCGGTGATGCCATCCAACCATCTCATCCTCCGTCATCCGCTTCTCCTCCTGCCCTCAATCTTTCCCAGCATCAGGGTCTTTTCCAATGAGTCAGCTCTTTGCATCAGGTGGCCAAAGTATTGGAGTTTCAGCTTCAGCATCAGTCCTTCCAATGAACACCCAGGACTGATCTCCTTTAGGATGGACTGGTTGGATCTCCTTGCAGTCCAAGGGACTCTCAAGAGTCTTCTCCAACACCACAGTTCAAAAGCATCAATTCTTCAGCAGCATCTTACAATTAAACACTACCTTATTCTCAATTTATCTGACAGCTTCCAAACTAGAACAGAAACTCTCCAATCGAGAATCATACCTCACAACTATCTTCCAGTTCTTCACAAAGCCTGGGAGAATATTTGGTGCAATGAATAACTGGTCTTTCTTAGAACTTGGTCTAAGTAAGTAAAACACCCCTGATGATTCCAACTTGAGTTGTATGAACACTTGGCCCCAAATACTGGCTATATTTTAATGTAACAGCCTATGGTTATGTATTAAGTTTGCTTTTGAAGGAAAAAGACCTTGGAATTATTTGACTTTTACCACTTTACACAGTACAGTTTTTCAGGAATGAAAGATTTAATTTCCTTTGTTGTTCAGTCCAGTTTTAGGGAAGCGAAAGGCTATTCCAAGTGTGTAATGAGGCAGGAACTTCTCTTATTACTTTTTTGGTTTTCTGTATCTTCAAAATGTCTCTTCTAGTACCAGTCCCTAACAGTTCCTGCCCATTGCACCAAGATGATTGGGGGTTGGGGGGAAATGCCAAAAAGCAGATTTAAAGAATTCAATTATTTTCCTGAAGAAGAGAAAAACATAATTCTTTTTCAAGGAATCCTGTTTGAACGGTCATTTAGTTTTCTCAAAAGGTGAAAATATTTTAATTTTTAAAATGCAAATTGTATGTTGCATTAACAATGCAACCCTTCAGATATTTGAAGAGTAACCTAAGTGCCTCAAAGCATATCTGAATGAATGAATCACCACTATTGATTTAAAATACACACACACTCAGACATATTTAGTAACCTAGCACTTGGTCTTAAATTTTATGAAAGTTATGAGCTTTTGAGTTATAACTGAACAACAAAGTCAAAGAAGTTAGTGAATAAAGATGGAATTTCTCTGGCTAACAGTGACTCAACTTGAGCCATAATTTTAGAGCAAAATATAAGCTGAATCACATGGAAATGAGTAACTTGATGACTAGACCTAATGTGTTGTAAGTTCAAGTCCTCTTGAATGAGGAATTCAGATAGAAAAATACAACTTTGGCACTGCCCCTTTCTCTCATCATCTATTGGGTTGGCCAAAAGTTCATTTCAAGTTTTCTATAAGATGGTACAGAAAAACTTGAAAGAACTTTTGGCCAACCCAGTACATACAGGTGTTGTTGTTTAGTTGCCCAGTTGTGTTCAAGTCTTTTGACCCCATGGATGGCTGCATGCCAGGCCTCCCTATCCCTCACCATCTCCTGAAGTTTGCCCAAGTTCATGTCCATTGCATTGGCGATGCCATGATGTGTGTGTGATGTGCCTGTGTGTGTATGTGAACACAGGTGATGCAGTGCTAAAGAATCCACCTATCAACACAAGAGACGCAAGAGAGATGGGTTCGATCCCTGGGTCAGAAAGATCTCCTGTAGTAGGAAATAGCAACCCACTCCAGTATTCTTGCCTGGCAACTTTCAAGGACAGAAGAGCCTGGCAGGCTACAGTTCATTGGGTTGCAAAGAGTTGGGCATGACTGAACACACAGAGACAATACACACAGACACACGTGTATACACACCTACACATGCACTCATAATTCATTCTGGACATCTGGAATCCAGGCATTACAAATAGTTCCTAGCCAAGTTAAAACAAAAACCAAAACAGGTCATGTCAATTTACACATTACACAGAATTGTTTACAGCGCCTGCTTTTACATTCCCTCAGGAACATCTATAAGTAGGTGGTTCACATGAGGCAGCCACTCATCACCATTACTACGTGATTTAGAAACATATGGTGTAGCTCTGTCATGCCAGCTTCTAGGTATCCACTCTAGCATTCTGACAAAAAGGAGACAAAGAAAGCTCAGAACTGTTTTTCAAATTATCATTTATCAGCTGCTAAAACATACAATGTGACAGCCTGATGACTAGGTTTTTGTTGTGGTCATAAATTATCATTACCAACATGCTATATTTAGATTTACAGTAGTACAAGGAAAATATACCTATAAATGATACCATACTGAAATTTAGCAAGACCCTGTGCAGTTTCTGGGTATAAATCCTTTCTGTGTTCACCCATTTCTGTTTTGTAGGAAATAGACTTTATGTAACCTCCAGGACCTCCTCTGTGTTCCAAAGAGCAGGTTCAAACCCGTGCTAATCAGAAAAGGGAGGAGATGCAGAGACAAGGGAGCTGCAATCAAGAAACAATGGAGCCTTGGGTCACAGGTACTGGTGCCTCCTCAAGGAATATATTGATAGGATGGCTCAGTGGTAAAGAATCCGCTTGCCAGAGAAGGAGCTGTGGGTTCGGCTCCTCATCCAGGAAAATCCCCTGGAGAAGGAAACGGCAACCCACTCCAGTATTCTTGCCTGGGAAATCCCGTGAACAGAGGAGCCTGGTGGGCTACACTCCACAGGGTCTCAAAGAGTCAGACACGACTGAGCACACACAGGCAACACTATCTTTGAGCTTTTTGCTTCCCTGGTGGTGCAGAGGCTAAAGCGTCTGCCTGCAATGTGGGAGACCTGGGTTCGATCCCTGGGTCGGGAAGATCCCCTGGAGAAGGAAATGGCAACCCACTCCAGTATTCTTGCCTGGAGAATTTCATGGACGGAGGAGCTTGGTGGGCTACAGTCCCTGGTCGCAAAGAGTCGGACACAACTGAGCGGCTTCACTTTCACTTTCTTTCATTTTCAAAGCCGCCACTCAAGGGGAGAATGGCAACTTCAGGCTGAGGCAAGGTTCCCAGAGCACCACCCTGTTAACTTGTCACCAACCAATCAGAGGAAAGTCACACAGTCTGCAGCCTTCACCCTAATTCTGCCTATAAAAATCTTTTCCAAAGCCATCGGGGAGCTCAGGGGTTTTGAGCTCGAGCCACTGGTTCTCTTTGGCTGGCCCTGCAATAAACCTTTCTCTGCTCCAAACTCTGATGTTTGGTTTATTTGACTTCACTGTACATCAGGCACATGACCTTATTCGCTAACAATATTTTCACATAGTTTGTTTCAAATCCCTTCTTTTAACTGGAAAGACTGTTTGAAAACCTAGGCATTCTCTTTCCCAGTAAAAGTGAAGCCTAAGTAATTAACTATCAGAATGATCCAGCAATGGCATCTTTTCCCTCTGTTCCTTCCCAATTGTTCTTTTGAGCTAAAATAAATTTTTTTTTTTCCCAGTTCAAAGTATACAGAAAGACTGACAACAGTCTGCTGTTCAGATTTACCAGCTAACAGCCGTCTCTCTCCTTCCTGAGTGAGTGAAAGTCACTCCCATGCCCGACTCTTTGTGATCCCATGGATCACAGCCTCCTCTGTCCATGGGATTCTCCAGGCAAGAATACTAGAGTGGATAGCAGTTCCCTTCTCCAGGGGATCTTCCCAACCCAGGGATCGAACTAGGGTCTCCTACATTGCAGATGGCTTTTTACCAGCTGAGCTACCAGGGAAGCCCTTTCTCTCCTTCATACTCCATGAAATTGGTACTTCAAGGATTATTTTCCCCATGTTGATTTTTTTGGATAGGTGTTCAAAGTGGAAGAGGCAGGTCTCTCTCAACTCAAATAGAAATAATCCTGAGTCAAGAAGTACACTAGACCTGTTGTCAGGATGCTGCTGCTGCTGCTGCTACTAAGTCGCTTCAGTTGTGTCCGACTCTGTGCGACCCCATAGACGGCAGCCCACCAGGCTTCCCCATCCCTGGGATTCTCCAGGCAAGAACACTGGAGTGGGTTGCCATTTCCTTCTCCTAGCCTTCTATTTCTCATTTAGAATACTTCTGGCCAGTGTTGCATATTAAAAAGATAGGATTTGAAATCAGAACCCCATGCCTAAATTCCCACTCTCATCTGTCTACATAGTGCTTTAGGCAAATTAGAAAACCTCACTGAGTTTTCTTTGGGGATGGTAATCCTTACATTGCTGCTAACTAAAATCTATAGTGTATTTAAATGTCCTTCATTTCTACCTAACTTCCTATTTCTGTTCTTAGATCATTTTAAGTTCTCTTCATAATTCCTACATTGTTAATTATGAGAAGAACATAAAATGATCTAGGAATGGAAATAGGTAGTTAGGTAAAATGAAGGACATTTAAATAAATGACAGATTTTAGTAAACAAGGCATAGCTGTTGGTTCTTTATTTGTACAACAAGTACCCATACTACTATAAGATAATTACAGAGGAAAACTGTCTGGGTTGTATGGGAACTCTCTATATTATTTTCTCAACTTTTCATTAAATCTAAGACTCTCCTTAAAAGAAGTCCACTTGTAAAAAATGACTTAAAGTAAGTGCCCTGCACTTGGCAAGTACTTAAAACACAGTAGCCAATGTTACTATTATCAAGTAAACTAGTTGGTTTCCTAAAGTTTATTAAACTCTGTATAATATGGTCTTCCTCCACCTGAACTTTATTGAGATATAACTGACATACAACACTGTGTAACTTTAAGATATACAGAACAATGATTTGACAATATGATCTTTCCTTTTCCCCAATTTAGCAATTGCTTTTCATAAGCAGTTCTCTCTGCCCCAGCCCTTATCACTCTATTCACTTTCTCTACATCACTTTTCCTCTTCTTTTCGTTCATCCATTTCTTTTCTACAAACTCATGTTTACCTTACACATAGTTTTTATTTCTCCACGACTAATTCCATCTTATTTCTTGGCTTTAAGTTTGGCCTCCATGATTATGCAAACTTTTACTTTCAATGACGGCTCCTTGAAAAAAAAAAATCAAAGTTCAAGCTTTCTACTTAGAGAAAAATAGCAGAACACTTTTTTTTTCCCCCCCAAAAAGGCACCAAACACAAAGATATAGTATTTAGTATTGGGGAAAGCTTGTTTTTTTGTTTTTGTTTTTGTAATAAAGAGAGAGATATTCAGCGTACCAATATAGACAACAGCCTGGAGGCAGCTTTACCGGGATATGTATTTAGTCTGCTGCAACAACTAAAAATAGTTTGACCAAATACCAGTGTTATCAGTCTGTCCTGGAGTCCCTCTGATATTAAGGTCATGTGTAAAAACACACCTTACTTGTCCCTCAACCACAGCTTTGAATGGATCTGGGTAAAACATACCATATCAGATCAGAAAAACCAGCCTCCTGACGCTCTTTCTCAGGTGGCTGAAGCTTCTGTTTAGAAGACCTGGGTCTATGAGAATAAATTTCTTTTCCCATTCTGGTGCTGGATTTCAACCTGTATTTGAAGGACAGAGCTAGAGAGCCTTTTGACTGATAAAGGGAAGTTTGTTTCTTAACTTTTCTTTAAGTGACAACAGCTTTTCATTGACAAAGGAACAGGACTTCTTTAGTGGGTGCCATTATTAATGAGAGAGATTTTGGAAATGGAATTTCCCCTGCTATAAAGACACAATTACCGAAATAATTTCAACCTGAAGCTTGAAATACCAGGCCCTGTGAACCCAAGCCTCAACCTTAAAAGACTATCCCAAAACTTTTATGTTCTGAAAATACTTTTGCTCTAGGATAGTTCAAAATACGCATGGAAAAAGCAAGGAACCACTGATGAGAGGGTGGGGATTAAGCAAGGAGTGTGCAGCCCACCTGTTCTTTCTCAACCAGGAAATCAATTTTATCTTTAATAAAACTGATAACCAAGCTTGTGATAGCCAAAATAAATCATCACTTCTGGGTCGTTTGTGTACATATACATGCAAAACAAACAGAAATCTGTGCTAACTCAAGATAAGGCTGGATAAATATAGGAAAACCTAACACTCTACTCCAGGCAACATATAAGTCAGTCTTAAATGGCAACAACCCAGAAATTCTCTATTTTAAGAAACTGGTCTCAGTAACCTCTGAGGGGGTTAGAACTGGCGTTAATCGCCCCTCACACCGCCCCTCTCGGGGCTTCACGGACTTCTGTGTCAGTTCAGCTGTGGCAGACTCATCTAAAAGACAGAATGAGATGCTAACTTGCTTCACAACTCTATCCAGCTGAGTACCCTCTTCTGGTCCACCGCCCCCGACCTGCATTAACTAATCCCTTTCTCTGGCTGGAGAACAGCTGATAGAAATAGGCACTTTTTTTCACATCAAAGGCAGTCCGGAACCGTCTTAGCCTTACCCCAACCTCAGACACAAAAAGCTTTTTGATGCTTATAATTGCAAGGCTTTTTCCAGCTGCACTTTATCAAGCTAGTAGTGGCAGGGCTTGGAGGGCCTAGGAGAGCCAGAAGGTGGCGGCGAAGTCACCTTGGGAAAAGAAGGGGGTCAAAGGGAGGAAGGCAGAGGGGCTGACCCCGGGAGAAGGAGCAAGTATACCTGCCCCTGCTCTGGGGTGAGTGAGCAAGGGCAAGGGACATTGGAAGGAAGCCCACCCAAAGTGAAGAGGTGTCCCGAGGACCCCCAAGTCGACCCTAATCTGTGATCATCTGAGCCGGGTGGAGGGAGGAGGGTGCCCTTCGTAGTGTCACGGGGAGCTTCGCCTTCCGGGCTCGCTTTCTCCCGCCTGCCCCTGCGGTGGTTCTCTGCCAGGGTTAGCCTGAGCGCGGCTCGGAGGCGCTCCACTTGCTCCGTACCGGAGCCCCCACCTACCGGGCGCCCCTGCTCGCCCTGCGCACGCCCAGGAGGGCGGGCCGGGAGTTGAGCGCAGCCGCCGGCCGCTCGAGAGTGCTGGGAGCCCGGCTAGCGAGCCAGGCCTCTCTGGGCGCCGCCGGCTGCAAGTCACTCTCTGAACCTCCCGGGCCACACAGCAGAACTTGCCCGCCTCGCTCCCCAGCAGGGAGGCCCAGGCACAGGGTGCTGTGCTCCAGGACCCTTGCTGGTTCTGGGCAGCTCCTGGTGCGCTCCGGGCTGGGCTAGGCGAGGCCTGGCCGCGGAGGGGGGGAGCCTTGTAACCCCTTCCCCGGGGCGCGGTCTCCTCCTCCTGCTCCAGCTCCTCCTGCTCCAGCTCCTCCTCGCCAGCTGCGCCGCCAGCTCCCATTGTTCGCCCCGCCCGCCTGGCAACGTCCCGGCGCTACTCTCTGGGCCTCCCAGGCGCACCTACCTTCTGCTGCCGGCGAGCCATGTCGGTGGGTTGCTTGGCGTTGAAGGGGTAGGCGATGCAGCGCATCACGAACACATAGAGCTGCAGCCTCTTCTTCCTCTCCTCCTCTTCCTTCTGCAGCCGCTCCAACTCTTCCTTCTCCTTCTCGCTCACCACCGACGGGCTAGGGCTGGAGGGTCGGCCGCCACCGGCGCGGCTGCTAGGCTGCAGCCCCCCGGCCCCGCCGCCGCTGCTCGCGCCGCTGCCCCCGCCGCCGCCGGCGCCCATCCCGGCCCCGGCGCCGGCCCCGCCGCCGCCCCCCAGCCCGGCGCCGCCGCCCGAGCCCTCGCTGGTGCGGCTGGGAGACAGGCGCGCGCCGGACGCGGCCGAGCCGAGCACCTCCTTGCCGCTCTCCTCCTCCACGATCTCATCCGATTCCTCTTCGCTGGATGAAGGGTCCAGCATGGTGGCGCCTGGGGAGGGGGGGTGGTCCTTGGAGCCCCTGGCTTAGGGTGCAAAAGGTGAGGGGCGCTGGAGGCAGCTGGGGGTCGGCTCTCCCGGATGGCCGCTTCTCCCCAAATCAGGGAGCAAGCGCGCTGCTGCTCAGCCTCAGCCGCGGAGACTGCTTCCTCCGCCCGGCGCTCGAGAGCTGGGCTCTGACCCACGAGCACGAGGGGAGGAGGGAAGGGGAGAGGTGCGTCCGTGGACCCAAAGTGGGCAAAGGAGGGAGTCAATTGCGAGCCCCGAGCCCACAGCAGGGTGCCATCTGCAGCCGCTGAAGGAGGGGCCTCCAGAAAAGATGCCGAGTGTTGCAAGCTGTCGATGCAGCCTAGAGCCGAAGAGGCATCTTGCCGATTGGGGAGGGAGCGGCGCTTACGTGTTTATTGGCTTAACTCTCCCGTGTCCGCAGCATAAAGGGCGGCTGCAGCGGGCTGGAGCCGGAAGAGCGCGGAGCGTCCCCAAAGTCTCAGAGCTTCCGTAGTAATCCCAGTGCTTTCCCGCCCTCCTCACTCCCACCCCGTTGTGGCTAATTTCCTCCTTGATGCCCAGCCCTCTTGGTTTCAACCTCTCTTCCCGGCCCGCGGACAAAAAGTTCTTGGGAGAGGAGGAAATAGATCAATCAGTGATGACATTTTGTCAGCGGATAGTTGACAAAAGCAGACTTTTTGTCAGCTGTTGGACACACTAAGTTCAGAGATCTCACCGAGACGAAGTCGGCGAGATGTTATACACAAAAGAAAGGCCATTCCCTATAACCAGCTTTCCTCACGTTTTCCTCACCAAACACCCTGTTTGTCCCACCTGTGTAGGCTCCAATGCCAGCAGTTTACTTTACATACACACAACCGTAAAGATTTTGAGCGGATTGATGTATCCACCATGCAGCTCAACTCTTTAAGTAGAACCCCCGCCCCTGCCTACTCTGCATTCTTCAGTTCCAAGAACTCGTAATACTTTATGCTGAAGTAAGCCTACCATGGAAATAGAAGGGTTTCTTGTTGCTCAGCCCTTCCTTCATTCTGTCTCGCTGGAGTATCTGGGTGGAGGGTTGGGGACCCCAAAATCAGACAAGGATACTGTAATAACTGAGTGCAGCAACATCGAATGCGTTGACTCTGTCGCACTGTCTTCCTTCCTGCTTCTCCGTTATCTATTAATTCAAAGCAGCAGATGGTGCCTTCCTTCCCCCGGCTCCTTTCACTTAAGCCAATAAAGCCAGCGCACGGGGGAGCTGGCCAGCGTGCTGAATCTAATCAGCGACCCACAGATGGATTGAAAACAAACCAACACTCTTCACCTTTTGATCTTAGACTATCTAGAGACCTCTCATGGCCTTCCCTCACCCCATTTATGTATTTTCAATGCTCTAACTACTCGTAGATACTCGTGGGAGTTATTGTTGAAGTGTACTGTGAATTTAAAGTTTATATCACATCTGTCTTTATTTTAAAATTTACCATGACTATCAATACTATAGACTTTGATAGTCAAAGGAAGTTTTAGCACCTTTTCACAAAGTGAACACTGTTCTAGGTGCTTGGAGTAGGTTGAATTTTTAGAAGACATTCTCTTAAAGAGTCTATAATCCCCTTTTGGAGATACAACACAAACACACAAAAAAGATTGACAGTGCTTATTTCAAGGCAACATGTAAACAAATCCAAGTTAGTAAACAGCTAAAAGCTTGCTTGAATGAAGCAACTAGGAATGGAAGAGAATCATATGTTTCTGTAAAAAGAGAGTTAAATTTTAAAGAAAGGAACCATATGACTTAATGGTGAAAAGGGAAGATATTATATGTGGAAAGAGCAATTTGCAAAGCCATGGTGATAGGACAGAGGACCGAGTAAGGTACAGAGTGTAATGGAGGCAGTGTGTGGGTAGGAAATGGGAAGGGAGGAGGAAAAAAAGTTGAAATAATCATCCATCTGGCCAAATTGGGGGGGGGGGAGGGGTGGCAGTGGTCATCTTTAGGACACAAAGAAATAAATGGCTAGCTAAGGAGCATGTGACTTCTGCACAGAAGGTAAGACAAAGTCATTTACTAATTAAATATTTTTAAGCAAGATAAGGTATTTGAGTATTATCACATTATGTACCAGTAGGAGGGTGACCATGAACTCTGTCTTTAGAACCATCTGGAATTTCTCAATCACTGTAATAAACTTTTGTAGCTTTGTATTTTTAACAACACTTTTCATAAAAACATAAACTCAGTATCTACCTTTTGTTACTCATATAAGCCTATGATTTGGCTATTAAATATGACATTGCTCAGGTAAATTTAACACTTTTCTCAGCACACCCATGAGTGTTTAATCAAAGGAGGCAAACAGATTTTACAGGAAATACCTTTATTTATTTATTTTTTCCAAAATGTATGTATTGCTGACTTTTAAAACGTACATCTTGGGATTTTCCTGGTGGTTCAGTGGTTAAGACTGCACTTCCACTGCAGGGGCATGTGTTCAACCACTGGCTGGGGAACTGAGATCTCATGTGTGGTGTGACAAGGCCACACACACACACACACACACACACAAGTTCATCCTTTCAAAGATATGTTTTACCTTAGCTGAAAGTTAAATGTCCTTGGAGATATTATAACTTTTTTTTTCTGCTGAAGCTAAGATATCCCAATCTGAACTCCTTAGGCATCTAAACTAGGAATCGTGGCTTTCCTAGATGCAAATTTTGATGAAAAAGGAAGAAAATTATCCCAGAACACATCCAAAGGATCTTAATTATTGTCTACCTTTTGTTAACATCCATATTCTTCTTTTTAAAAGTACAATCCTACCATAGATTCTGATACACATCAGTATTCATATCCTCAAACAAGCTATTTTAGGTGCTTGCATGCTTGCCCCCACCTCCAGTTCTGCTTTGTAGGAAACTTGAATAACCTTAAGGTGATGGAATAAATTTTAGTCAGCCATCTGGAGACCATATCATGAAAGTAGAAGTTATAACAGTGAATTTTTTTAATCCCAGCAAAATCTAGAGGAAATGGAAATGACTGAGACATTAAACTAGGGTTTTATCATCTGGACCTCAATTATTTCTAGATAGACCTCATTTTCCACCGAAGTGTTTGTTATAATTACGTAAAAAGCTACAAGTATGAAGGAATCGCTGACTCATTGGCAATCAACAGATACCTTCGTGAGAAACCATCACTTCTTTATGTCACTCATATAACATGTTTCAATCAAATAAACCTGAGTTCAATGCCCATCTTAATGATTTTCTGTGTTTGTTACTAGAGGACAGTATGGCCAAATTGAATATATATTTTTAAAATCTCACAATAAATTTCAGATGTAATCATCTTATCCCATCAATATATATATATTTAAATTTAAGGATAGACATAAACACCAAAAAGGATAAATTTGAACCTTATGGTATGCCTAAATTCAAGTTAAATGCTTGGGATCTGGACCCAGGCAGTTCTGCCTTTGCCACTTAACAGCAGAGTTATGCTGAGAAAATTGTTCAATGACTCAGACTCGGTTTCCTCATCTGTAAGATGAGGGACAGTAGGAATAACTCCCCTTAGAATGACAAGAAAATCAAATTGAATAGTATAAAAAAAGTATTTTTCAACAGACTTTAGGTTTAAGCCTTTTTTTCTGCTAAAAGGAGACGAACTTTTTTCCGCTAAAAGGAAAAGGATTTCATTTTACTTATAAATGAAATAAAATTGAACCTGCATACCTGGAAGGAAAAACACTAAAAAAATCAAATAACCCAACTTTCTCACACTATATTAAAAAATAAACTAAAAATGAATTAAAGACAATATAAATTAAACTGTAAAACTCCTAGAAGAAAACATTGAGAGTATTCACTTTGACACTGACCCTAGAATACTTTGGGGGCTGTGTCTCCTCAGGTAAGGGAAACAAAAGCAAAAACAAATAAATGAGAAAAATTGCATCAGACCGAAAGCTTTTGCACAGATAAGGAAACTATGGAAAAAAAGAAAAGGCCACTTACTGTATGGGAAAAGATATTTGCAAATGATATGTCTGATAACGGGTTAATATCCAAAATATATAGAGAACTCATACAAATAAACATTTTAAAAAAATTAAAAATGGGGAGAGGGGCTTCCTTGATGGCTCAGTGGTAAAGAATCTGCCTGCCAACGCAGGAGACATGAGTCTGATGCCTGGGTCGGGAAGATCCCACAAATCAGGGAGCAATTAAGCCTGTGCATCAAAACATTTGAGCCTGTGCTCTAGAGCCAGAAAGCACAACTACTGAAGTTAGAGCACCCTAGACCCGAGCTTGCTAACAAGAAACCACCACAATGCAAAGCCTGGACACAGCAATGAAGAGCAGCCCCCGCTCTCTGCAACTAGAGAAGAGCCTGTGCTGCAGTGAAGACCCAGTACAGCCAAATAAATAAATATCATTTTTTTAAAAAAAGGCAGAGAACCTGAAAATACATTTTTCCAAAGAGGACATGGCCAACAGGCACATGAAAAGATGCTCAACATCACTAATTTTCAGAGAAATGCAAATCGAAACCACAGTGTCACACCTATCAGAATGGCTAGTATCAAAAAGGCAACAAATAACAAGGGTTGGCAAAGATGAGGAGAAAAGGGAACACCTGAGCACTGTTAGTGGAAATGTAAATTAATGCAGTCACTATGGAAAAACAGGGTGGAAATTCTTCAAAAAATTAAAGATAAAACTACCATATCATCTAGTAATTTAACTCCTAGGCATTTTTCTGAAGAAAGCAAAAACTCTAATTCAAAAAGATATGTGTACCCCTATGTTCATTGCAGCATTATTGACAGTAACCAAGATACGGAAGCAACCTAAGTGCTCATTGATAGATGAATGGATAAAGGAGACTTGGTGTATACATACAGTGGAATATTACTCAGCCATAAAGAAGAATGAAATACTGATATTTGCTACAATATGGAATGGGTGAAATTAACTCAGATGACCATTATATCTACTACTGTGGGGAAGAATCCTTTGGAAGAAATGGAGTAGCCATCATAGTCAACAAAAGAGTCCAAAATGCAGTACTTGGATGCAAATTCAAAAATGACAGAACGATCTCTGTTCGTTTCCAAGGCAAACCATTCAATATCACAGTAATCCAAGTCTATGACCTGACCAGTAATGCTAAAGAAGCTAAAGTTGAATGGTTTTATGAAGACCTACAAGACCTTCTAGAACTAACACCCGAAAAAGATGACTTTTTCATTATAGGGGACTGAAATGCAAAAGTAGGAAGTCAAGAAACACCTGGAGTAATAGGCAAATTTGGCCTTGGAGTACAGAATGAAGCAGGGCAAACACTAATTGAATTTTGCCAAGAGAATGCACTGGTCATAGCAAACACCCTCTTCCAACAACACAAGAGAAGACTCTACATATGGACATCACCAGATGGTCAACAACAAAATCGCACTGATTATTGATTCAGTGATGCCATCTAACCATCTCATCCTCTGTCATCCCCTTCTCCTCCTGCCTTCAATCTTTCCCAGCATCAGGGTCTTTTCAAATAAGTCAGTTCTTCGCATCAGGTGGCCAAAGTATTGGAGTTTCAGCCTCAGCATCAGTCCTTCCAATGAATATTCAGGACTGATTTCCTTTAGAATGGACTGGTTGGATCTCCTTGCAGTCCAAGGGACTCTCAAGAGTCTTCTCCAACACCACAGTTCAAAAGCATCAATTCTTCAGCACTCAGCTTTCTTTATAATCCAACTCTCACATCCATACATGACCACAGGAAAAACCATAGCTTTGACTAGATGAACCTTTGTTGGCAAAGTAATGTCTCTACTTTTTAATATGCTGTCTAGGTTGGTCATAACTTTTCTTCCAAGGAGTAAGAATCTTTTAACTTCATGGCTGCAATCACCATCTGCAGTGATTTTGGAGACCCCTCCAAAAGAGTCTGTCACTGTTTCCACTGTTTCCCCATCTATTTGCCATGAAGTGATGGGACCAGATGCCATGATCTTAGTTGTCTGGATGTTGAGCTTTAAGCCAACTTTTTCACTCTCCTCTTTTACTTTCATCAAGAGACTCTTTAGTTCTTCTTCACTTTCTGCCGTAAGGGTGGTATCATCTGCATATCTGAGGTTATTGATGTTTCTCCTGGTAATCTTGATTCCAGCTTGTGCTTCATCCTGCCGAGCATTTCTCATGATGTACCCTGCATAGAAGTTAAATAAGCAGGGTGATGATATACAGCCTTGATGTACTCCTTTCCCTATTTGGAACCAGTCTGTTGTTCCATATCCAGTTCTAACTGTTGCTTCCTGACCTGCATACAGATTTCTCAAGAGGCAGTATTGTAGGGCAATTATACTTCAAAAACAAATAAACTCATTTTAAAATGAACAGATTAGTAGTTACCAGAGGCAGGGGATGGGAGGAGGGGAAATCAGATGAAGGTAGTCAAAATGTCTGACAAACATTCAGTTCTAAGATAAGTAATTACTAGGGATATAATGTACAAATGATAAATATAATTAACATTGTTGTATACTATATTTGAAAGTTGTTAGGAAGTAAATCCTAAGAGTTCTTATGGTAAGGAAAAATATTTTTTTAATTTTGTATCTATATGGGATGATAGATTTTCAGTAAAATTTTTGTGGTAATCATTTCATGATGGGTGTAAGGTGAATTATCTTATTGTTCACTTTTAAACTTATGCAGTGCTATATGTCAATTATACCTCAATAAAACTCAAAGAAAGAAAGAATCACATAACCCAGAAATAGATCCTTGAATAATAGGATATTTGCTTTTTATTTAATTGATCCCTGTCTTGCTTTAGATAATATTTTCAGAGACTTAGAAAATGGTTTGTTTGCAAAAGCTGCTCTTCATCATTACTCTTTATCATATAATAAATCTTGCTAAAGTGGGTTAGGATGGAATTAAAGGATAATCATAAGACAAAAATAATAGAATCAAGACGCACAAAAACATCTTTTACTCTAGGCAACAAAACAGAAGGTTTTAGAGTAATAAATAATACTACTTATATGGATTGGTCTTGGAAAACCACCTATTAAGAAGATGATAAAAAATGAAACAATGTATTTTACAGCAAATAATTAACTTGAATTCTGAAAACCAGCTATCCACAAGAGTAATCACATTTCTTCTGTATAAAATTTCTCTTAATAAAAATTTCTCTTAAAAAAAGTAGTAGCTAGATATGGCATAGAGTGAAATGCAGTTTATGCTGCGGTTTACATGGTTGAAGTGAAGGATTAAGACTTTTGCCTTGACTTTGGGATGCAGTGACATGACAGGAAATAAAGGAGGAAAAATACCCACATACCAGTTTCTGTATGAGATATTAGGTTGATAATTCCTCTAATTAGCCCAGTTTTTCAATTTGGCTTATACTGGTATATGCTGCTACTTTAATCTTCTCAAAATAATTTTTGGTTGATTGGTTATATTCAATAGGTTTCACAGACTGCACTGACTTTAGACTGGGGGGCTTTTAACAGATTTTAAACAGCAATGGCTGTTTAAAACATCATGATATTTTCATATTAATAAGTTTGTTTTTCATTTTAAACAACTGAAAATGGCAAATTCCTTCAGTGTAGGCTACCCTAAAACATATGGGTCTTTTGAATAACTAATCTTCTGGAGGAAAATAATGAGGAAGGAAAAGAGGTTAAGAGAGGCTTGATAAATGAAGGGAAAGTAAGCAAAAATGTAATGATGGGTGGTCACAGGACTGGAAAAGGTCAGTTTTCATTCCAATCCCAAAGAAAGGCCATGCCAAAGAATGCTCAAACTACCGCACAATTGCACTCATCTCACACGCTAGTAAAGTAATGCTCAAAATTCTCCAAGCCAGGCTTCAGTAATATGTGAACCATGAACTCCCAGATGTTCAAGCTGGTTTTAGAAAAGGCAGAGGAACCAGAGATCAAATTGCCAACATCTGCTGGATCATGGAAAAAGCAAGAGAGTTCCAGAAAAACATTTATTTCTGCTTTATTGACTATGCCAAAGCCTTTGACTGTGTAGATCACAATAAACTGTGGAAAATTCTTCAAGAGATGGGAATACCAGACCACCTGACCTGCCTCTTGAGAAATCTGTATGCAGGTCAGGAAACAACAGTTAGAACTGGATATGGAACAACAGACTGGTTCCAAATAGGAAAAGGAGTACATCAAGGCTGTATATTGTCACCCTGCTTATTTAACTTCTATGCAGAGTACATCATGAGAAATGCTGGGCTGGAAGAGCACAAGCTGGAATCAAGATTGTCAGGAGAAATATCAATAACCTCAGATATGCAGATGACACCACCCTTATGGCAGAAAGTGAAGAGGAATTAAAAAGCCTCTTGATGAAAGTGAAAGAGGAGAGTGAAAAAGTTGGCTTAAAGCTCAACATTCAGAAAATGAAGATCATGGCATCTGGCCCCATCACTTCCAGGCAAATAGATGGGGAAACAGTGGAAACAGTGTCAGACTTTATTTTTTTGGGCTCTCAAATCACTGCAGATGGTGATTGCAGCCCTGAAATTAAAAGACGCTTACTCCTTGGAAGAAAAGTTATGACCAACCTAGACAGCATATGAAAAAGCAGAGACATTACTTTGCCAACAAAGGTTCATCTAGTCAAGGTTATGGTTTTTCCTGTGGTCATGTATGGATGTGAGAGTTGTACTGTGAAGAATGCTGAGTGCCGAAGAATTGATGCTTTTGAACTGTGGTGTTGGAGAAGACTCTTGAGAGTCCCTTGGACTGCAAGGAGATCCAACCAGTCCATTCTAAAGGAGATCAGCCCTGGGTGTTCTTTGGAAGGAATGATGCTGAAGCTGAAACTCCAGTACTTTGGCCACCTCATGTGAAGAGTTGACTCATTGGAAAAGACTCTGATGCTGGAAGGGATTGGGGGCAGGAGGAGAAGGGGACGACAGAGGATGAGATGGCTGGATGGCATTACGGACTCAATGGACGTGAGTTTGAGTGAACTCCGGGAGTTGGTGATGGACAGGGATGCCTGGCATGCTGCAATTCATGGGGTCGCACAGAGTCGGACACAACTGAGCAACTGAACTGAACTGAACTGATCAAGGGATAGATACTAACATTGGGATCACTGGTCAGTAGAGGTTAACCTACTGAGGAAAAGGCTTTAAACCAGGTCTAGTCACCTACATGCCATTAGCAAAAGGGAAATTCATAGATCACAACCTGGACTCTGCTCATAAGAATGTCCCCCTTCTTCTTCCTCTTCTTCTCAGGGTGACACTGACTCTTCCTACAGTTGAGTCTACTATTCCAGCCCATTGTTCTTAAGAATGCCATCACTCTTCTCTACTTTCTTTCATCAGTGAGAACTTTCTGCCCAGTGATTCCAAAAGGATCTTTCAGTTCAGTTCAGTTCAGTTCAGTTCAGTTCAGTCGCTCAGTCGTGTCCAACTCTTTGCGACCCCATGAATCGCAGCACACCAGGCCTCCCGGTCCATCACCAACACCCAGAGTTCACTCAAACTCATATCCATTGAGTTGGTGACGCCATCCAGCCATCTCATCCTCTGTCATCCCCTTCTCCTCCTGCCCCCAATCCCTTCCAGCATCAGGGTCTTTTCCAATGAGTCAACTCTTCGCATGAGGTGGCCAAAGTATTGGAGTTTCAGCTTCAGCATCATTCCTTCCAAAGAACACCCAGGGTTGATCTCCTTTAGAATGGACTGGTTGGATCTCCTTTAAGAAGATGCTAATCTGCGTCTTGCACCTAAGAGTTTACCATGAAGAGCAATGGACTTATATAAGGGTCTAGGGTTGCATTATGAAAAGGTTTTGTATACTCCAATTAGGTCCAACTAGTATATTCCAACAGTAAAACTTATGTTCTTTCATCATCCTACATTCATCCTCTGTGGTTCTTGGGAGAAATTCATAAGGAACGATGGTGGGTAAAAAAAATGCCATTATGATGATAACTAGGATACGGCTCGGTAATCTACCCCGTCCCTAGGACATTGATAATACTTGAATAAAAGATACATTTTAGGCTTTGTTTCTAAGCAGAATCTCTACCCTGATCATCTAGAATTCCTATTTTATGTTTTATCACTTTCTGACTGATTTTGAGGCATAGGAAATGAAAATAACAATTACGTGCAATTGGGCATGCCTGCAAAGAGAGGTAGAGAGAAGGCACTGCCCCAAGACTGCAGGTCTTGAATCTACTCAGCCCAGTCACATGGAAGAAAAATATCAGAAGATTCTGAGAGATGTGACTATCACAGCTCTTTGATGCACAGTGACCTGCCTACTGATGAACATGCTCCAGCTGTCATACATTATCTGATAAATCTGGTTAGTATGCCCTCTTCTTGAGGAGAAGAGAGAAGAGAGCCAGAAGCTTGCCTTTCTCCCTGCAAGATCATGACCCAAGCTACCACTTTTCACCAAGTGACTCAAGCTCTCAGAACCCTGGCTCTCCTGCAACCAAGAATCCAACTGAATCACTGCACCTGTTTCTTAAGAGTGGGTCTCTCTCTATCAGTTTTACTTCTTTGGCATTCTGACACTTTTCTTGGCAATGTCTTTGAAGGAGATAAGTGAACTAATGCACATATGGGCTTAGAATGAAGTATAGTAAGCTTCTGTTAAATGCCAATGGAGATGCTGATGCTGTTGGTAGGTATCATGAAATTTTATTCCAAATGACAAAGCTAGGCTCTATTTTTTGGAAATGTGAAGACGGCCACAGTTTACTGAGATCAATGAGAAACCTCTTGCCCCTTAAGAGGCAGGCAAGTTAGCATTAGAAACCTGAGGCAGACTATGAGAGTCTGTATCAAAGGTACTTGGAGGAGGTGAGTGTTGTGTTGTTTGAGCAAAGATTTAATACATCCCCATCTTCACTCTTCTGATATCTTGATCTACTTTTATATTTTTAGAAGGTATATGAATATAAGAAGGAGAATTAAGTCAAGGACAAGGGCAAAGTTGTGAAGCTAGAAGAGTTGGCTAGAACTCTAAGGGGAACCCTTGGAGTGTATTTAAACAGGCACATCAACTGTCACAGAGATGCCTTCATTAACTTTTCCTCGCAAGGCATGACTTTATGCTATAAAAAACCAGTATACAGACTTCCCTTGAACAGGAAAAGAGCTATCTCCATCTTATTCTCATCATAGGAAATGCAATAAATGTTTAAAGAATATTCTGCACTCAAAGTTAACTCACAGTGAAGAGACAGCAAAAAGTTAGACCTAAATCATAAGGCCTTATCTCTCCTCCCATTATTATTTATACTGCACAACAAAATCAGACTCCTGTGAGTTACCAAGCCATTTGTACTGTCAGCCATTAAAACAACACATTTACCACGCACGGGCCATAACCTATTTGATTACTTCAGAAAATGTGTAGAAAAGGAAAACCTTACGGGTGTGATGATGATGCCTTCAGGCACAGGTTGAATAATCACAGAAAACTGAGTCATCATTTTTTCCCACACCCATACATATGCAGGACCTCTGACAACTTCACAGGCAAGGCGAATGGCTTCATCATGGAGTAAGTCCATCATGGGGCTCAATTATGTGTTCAAGGTTACCGAGGGCAACTGAGTCTTCAGTTCCCTGATGACAATTTACTAGCTGCGTGATGAAAGTGATGAATGATCAAACTGTGCCCAAATTCCTGATAAAAAATATAGGACTTTAAAATTCATTTCTCACAGGAATAACTAGTTTAAAAAATAAGAGAAATTGTAGCCTGCAAAGAGTTTGTTTTCACCCCCAAATTTGCCCACGTTAACTGGCATTTAGGTGATAAAAGAAAACTTTTAAGGTCTCCACATCAACCTTATATTCCATAATTATCAATATAGTTTAATGGCCAAATATTTGGTCTTTTTGACCTCATTATTACCTTTGTTGTTGCCATGGTCTGTGTACTGTTTTTCTAATGCTTATAGACACGATTCACTGGGTAAAATATGTCTCTATACCATCTGTTTTACTGAGTTGCTTCTAGAAAGAAAAAAGAAACTCAAACCAAGAATTATTAAAACACCAAATTTTGCATAAAGGGTATGAGTTGTGCCTTTGGAGTTAGACAGATCTCACATCCGGGCTGTGACCTGAAAAAGATAGTTCTTTGATTCTCAATTCTTTGACTTTAAAAGTGGCAATAAAATACCAATAATGCATAAGATTTTGTGAAGGTGAATCAAATTCACATATCTGAGGTGCTTAGCACAAAGGCTGCCCCCCCCACCCCCCACCCCCCGGTTCAGGAGGTGAAAGTTACTGTCAACATTACACATTAATTTGTATCCAACTCCATATGGAAGAACTCAAAGAAGAGAGGTGTCCAGCACTTGCCCACTGCAGAGAGGACAGGTCCTGTTGGAGAAGCTTCTATCAAAATTCTTTGTTATCAAGATCTTATCCTTCCATCTCTGAATAAAGAACTTCATTTGAGATAGCTTACAAAAACACATCAAGTTATCATTACATGCTTTATCAAAATTCATCTGAAGAAGAACTTACTTGCCAATAGACCAAAGAATAAGGATGTTATAACCAGACTTGTAATGAGGTTGACATTCCTGGAAGAAAAAAAAAAGAAAAGAAAAGTCCATTCAAACATTGCTTTTTGAGGGCTCAGCTAAATAGCTTTCTGAGAGAGCTCCACTAGCTTGTATTTGCATAACAAAAAGATTCCCCCACCTTCCTATAGTCTTATTTGCAGATTCTCAAATAGAATATTTATTAAAGTCTAGATGCAATTAAACCTTTTGTGAAATTTCTGTTTGATCATGAATAGGGGTGAGTCAGAAAGTCTGTGAACAAGACTGAAACATAAAGAGAAGTATACAAGAAAGCATTCTTATCCTATATTTAGCCATAACATTCAAAAAGAGAGAAGACTGTAGAGTAAGATGAAGTTTTCCATTGAGTATGTTCATAGCTAATCTTGGTTTCTTTGTTTATTGCGCTCATTAATTCAACCAACATATGTTGGATGTTGAAAGATTTGCTTATAAAACGGTGATGGGAAAGGTAGTCTTGCCCTAACCTAATCTGTCTGGATTCTGAAAGTGCTTTTGTATGAAAGGAAAATTTAGTGAATCCTCAAATAGTAATGTGTTTCATTAACATAACAAAACCATGTTTCAGATTACTACAAAAAGATGCCACAAAAATCTAAGTTTTTATATTTCACTCTAGAAAATTAAAGGAAGTCTGTTCTTACTTCTATTATTGTTTTGAACTAGGAATTCTTTTAAAATAGTCTGCTATACTAATTTCAAAGAGGTGGTTCCTAAAGAGTTTACACAGTCTGGAGAGGTATTGGGGGAGGGGTCAAATAGGGTGATTTTTTCCTAACATAAAAGAGGGTTTAATCTAATCAAATAATTGGTCCATAATTCAAGGAAACCAGAGCAGACTTGTGCATTCGGATCATGTGATTGAGTAAGCGAGAACAAATTTCCTCTCACTATGATTTTGTAGATTTAAATTTCCCAAACTAATTTTCCTGCCACCTGACCTTATTTTCTCTTGCAAAAGCAAAACAAATCAGCTTGAGAGGAAAAGGAAAGGAAAACAATAATCTATGTTTTCATGTTCTTGGATTATTTGATTCCCTGGATAGGCTTGTCTCACTTACTTATAATCATACCAAAATATTCATAATTTAGAAATTGGCAAGAAATGAAACTGCAATCCTTCTGTCCCTGTTGGAACATATCAGGGAATCAGGATTTTCTCTTACCCCAGAGATTCCTTTCAGCATGTGCCAATTTTCAAGCCTGGGGATGCTAAGTGAGAAGAATTACATGTGCAACTTTGCAGTGAGCCAATAGTTCTGGTGTATGTGCCCTGCAAGTGCATTCCAGGACCTCAAAGGCACTTCAATTCTGCTAATTGAAACGTGGTTATGTTTTTAACCATGGGGCCCAGCACCACTTGTCATTTAAATTAGATTTTGTGAGCAGAGACTCTGATAATTCTTATCATTTATTTGTGTCAGGACTTATACATGGACTTATAATAATGCTCATCAAATAATTTTTGACTTTAGAGTTCAACTAATTTTCCACTGGTTTAATGAACATACCTATTTGTACCCTTTATTGAATTTCTGTTATGTACCAGACTGTGGGCAAGATCCTGAGAAGGCAAAGTCAAATGAGCCCAGTTTTTCACTTGCAAGGAGCTCACATTCTAGTTGAAAATATAGGCAATAAAAAAATTGATAATGTCCTCTGGAAGGTTTGAGGTTAGAACTAGAAGTCTATAGTTACAGAGTTAGGATATGGAATAGTATAAGTAGTGAGAAAAACAGAGTGACAATGGGCTATAGCCCAACGTGTCTGAAAGATGAAAAATGTGCTATAGAATAAATGGGGAGAGTCTTTACATGAACCCATGTCTCTATGATAGTGCCAAAAAGGTTTTAAGGTGATGTCTTTCTAAAAGAAGGAGGAGGGCAGAATGGGTTTTCTGGGCAGGGTGAATTATCTGACCAGACACCAGGCAGAATGGCAATGGAAGGATCTATTTGGACACTGGAATCAGATGGGCCTGGGCTCAAATCCTAACTGTCTCTCTAACTCGCATTCAACAATGTAGAAATTGTTTAGAGCAGCTGAATCTACTCACAACCTGCTCTGTTATTGTATTTTCAATTAAGAGTTTTATTGTTAGATTTAAATAAGTCTAAGATTAAGTAACCTTTACAATTTGTCCTATTTGGGGAATAATAGTGATGATTATAATGGCAGACCTTATTGATGATAATAAAGACAATAAATGTTCATTTATAGGGCACCTGCTTCATCTATGCAGACACTAAGGACTTCATATATTTTCTTTCACTCTTTTTTTCCAAACAAGTGCCTAATGGTCTTGATTTGAACTTGTGCTGTTAAACACCTTGATATACTACTGTATAGCACATAAGGTTCTAAGATTGCCTCTTGCTTGTAGTTTGGATTCCAGTCATTAGCAAGGCCATCATTAAAAGATTTGAGTCAAATCCTTTACCAAGTAACCTGACAAAGCCATGTGTCTTGGGCAACTTACTTAATGTTTCAGGTTCCCAATTTCCTTTGCTATGGTATCATTATTTATTAGGTTGGTCAAAAAGTTCATTTGGGTTTTTTCATAAGATGTCAGGGAAAAACTGAAAATGAACTTTTTGGTTAGTCTAATACGTCACAGGATCATTCCAAGGATTAAGAAGTAAGGCTCAAGAAATGTATGGCTAACTATTAGATTTCAATAATGATCACCTGTTTTTTCCCCTCCCTATTCCTATGGGTATAGCTGCTACCAACAAAAGCAGAGCTCAAGATTCCCCTTTCATTTTTTTTTTCTTTTTTAATCTCACTTTAATGGAGAGCTTCTCAGCAAAGATATTTGACCTTGTGGGGTCAGTCATCATTTTAGCCCTTTCATTTTGCTTCCAAGAGACACCATTCAAATACCATTAAGGACAACTCTCACTTCATCTTGTCTGCTCCCTAGAAAGCCCCTTGGGTTCAATTTGCAACTGATAATAATTTTGTACTCCATTTCCATTGGTAACATCTGGTCCCTACTTCCCATCCTTTCCAAATTCCAGTTAAGAAACCTGGAAACAAGTTTTTTCATTTTCTTTTTGTCTCTCCCATGGGCTTTATTCAGTCTCAGAGCTCAGAAGTCATAGCTGTAAAGTAACTACTGTCTGCATTACCAAAAATGCAGGTTACGGTCCATAATAAAATACTTTTTACAGCACACTGCCATCTCTGGTGGCATGAGGGACAGGCAAACCTCCAAAGCACATAAAACAACATTAACTACAGATGTCACTGAAAGTGACTTTGAGTTGAATTTAGGAAGGAATCTGAAGCTTCTGGAATTTTCAAGGTAAGTCTCTTGCCAGGAGCTAGAGAAACAGGACCTACTGCTTGACAATCAAGCAGGAAGCGTTACAGTACTTCTGGTCTTCTTTTTTTCTCCTGTCAATCAAGTTTGAACACCACTCCTTCAAGAGGGAACTTTCCCTGAAAATCAGAGGGCACTGGTAATAGAAGGCTTTACTTTGCATTTGCCGGTAGCAATTTGAAACATCTGCTCTTATCACCAGGTTGTGGGTTTCAAATTTTAGTGTGCATAGCGGATGCCTGGACACAATCTCAAAACTGGAAATTTCTGGTTTCCACCCACCAAGTTTTTGATGTATTAAGTCTATAGTGGGTTTCTAGAATATGTGTTTTTGTCAGGTGCCCCGTGGTGCAAATGGTCCATATCCTTCCTTTGATAAATACTACTTAGGGAATTCTCTTTCCTAAGATAAATGGATGGAGGGGATAGGACAGATCCTGGATTATTACTTGTACAGAAAGTGCTGGACAGAAATGGAAAAAAGAAAGGCATTTTCTTTCTTGGGGGAAAAAACAACCAGAATGGGGTCTTAGTAATAGTGTCATTCTGAGGGAGTCAGAATCAGGAAATACCCAGGGCTAAGAAAACGGTACTGCCCACAGATCCCCTCCCGTTGTTTTGTTGTGAAGATGGGTTTCTTCCCTCTCTCCTCTCCAATCTGCTCTAGGATAACTGAAGCAGCCACTCCGCCCAAGGACTTCCCTGTCCTCTTCCAAGCTGTCATTCTCAGCACTCCAGACTCTGCTTCTTACTCCCTGGTTCCAGGTTTTAGTCTGATGGAAACAGGATGAGAACACCAGATGCATCCCTCTTGGCGAAGTGAAGTCTGGGCGCCTCCAAGGCCTGGCCCCCTTCCCCACCTGAGGGAGGAGGAGCGGCTCACCAGGGAGAGCTGGGAAACCCGGACTGGAATTTGAGCTTGGGAACAGAACCGCTGTGCACAGTATCCAGGTGGATATTATAACCATCTTATACGCCAAGGCTTCCATCTCACTGGGTTTCAATCCATAGAAAAATGAGTCAGGGCCTACATAAAAATTTCCTTCTGGATCCTGCTCAATGGGAAATATATTTTAAGAAGGGAAAGCTATTTTTAAGGATTGCTTTTATTAGTCTATTGATTCCAGACCCCAAAATGGGTCAGCTCTCCTCCTGTGCTGCTAAAGGTATTTTTGAGAAGTCGTTAAATAAATGCAAAGTCATGCCTTTGCCACTTGGAGTCCTGACCCACTCTTGGGCTCTGCCGAGGATACGGGATGATTTTGTTCTTAGCCTCTTTTGCTGTCAGCCTATTTTTCATTCACCGAGAATCTCTGACCCCTCCATCCCAGGTTAGGCAGTCTGGAGGCCCAGCGGGATTCTCAGACTCCATCTGCAGTTATTTTAAGAATTTCAATTACATAAGCAAGGCCCTTTTTAGAATCCCTTCTTAGGGTCAGTCTCACACGGGACATCCTGAAAATTGCTGCCATGAGCATGTGAGTGGTTTTTGCTATTTGGTCTTTGATGATAAGAGCTCTGGGGCTGCTATCAAGGGAAGGAGAGGGCGGGTCGTGTGACCTCTACCCCTACAGAGCTGCTGGGAGCAACCCTCTTACACTGAGGAAACAGCAGAGGGAATATCCTGCTTCGGTTATAATAAACAGAAACTCAGCTCACACTGGTTGAAACACAGAGAGGGATGTATTGGCTCACACTCCTCAAGTCTAGCAATAGTGCTGCCAGCTTGGTTGGGCCAGAGCTAAAGAGACATCATTAAGATTCAGTCCCTTTGTCTTTAGTTCTGCTTTGCTTTTTGTTGCTTTTACTCCATAGAGAAGGAGGTGGCAACCCACTGTAGTATTCTTGCCTAGAGAATCCTGTGGACAGAGGAGTCTGGTGGGCTGCGTCTATGGGGTTGCATAGAGTCGGACACGACTGAAGCGACTTAGCATGCGTGCATGCATTGGAGAAGGAAATGGCAACCCACTCCAGTATTCTTGCCTGGAGAATCCTGTGGATGGAGGAGTCTGGTGGGCTGCTGTCTATGGGTTCACAGAGAGTCGGACACGACTGAAGCGACTTAGCAGTAGCAGCAGCAGCAGCAGCAGCAGCAGATTTTACTCCAGGTCAGCCCTTCTCTGTGTAATGTCCTCTCCAAGCCTAGATAATATCCTTTCAATTGAAGTCCTTTGAAAACAAATGTTCTTTCTTCCTAAGAGTCCTGCAAAATTTTCGACTTCAGCCTCCTTGGATTGATTTGGGCCAAATGCCACTTTTGCTCCATCACCATGGCTTAGGGCATGAGTGCTCTGATTGGCTAATCCATAATCACACGCCTTCTCTTAGAGTCAGAATCACTAAAGGATGTGAACTGTGATGGGAAAGACGTGGCTCCCCCAGGAAAATAAGGGTTTGGTCCTTGGAAGAAAAATCAATGCATCTCTGGAGGAGGAGGAAGTTAAACAACCCTAGTATATATTACTCAGTTAGGCAAAACAAAGGATGACTGTGAAGTCCCTAACAGACTTCTGGATTTGATAGCCAGCCACAACCCCCAGGACTCTGACAATCCTATATTTCATGAAGCCTCTGAAATATGGCCAAAAGAAGACAAGTAAAAAGCAAACCCTGTCATGGTACACCGCCTGCTTGTACTGCTGGAGAGTTGAGTCCAGCAGTTTGGTCCATTTTAGCTCTTACGTATCACAAGATCTTATTTAACAAGAGAAAAATTGCCACTATTGAGTGAGTGTGTACACACATACACACACACACACACACACAGCAAATACGCTGATCTGTATAATATGCTATCTATTCATATATGCTATCATATATGCTATTCATATAGCATTCAAATATGCTATCTATTCATACTGTGGTCTGTGTATACGATTTTGACTGACTGGATTATGGGCAGTGGAATAAACTAAAGTCCTAAAGGCACAGAGGTGGTATAAAAGCTTCTTGAGGGTAGAGAATAGATATTGTTCATTTCTGTACCTTTATCATTTTACTCTATTCTAGGTACTATGTAAAAAGTACTTTTAAAAGCTTAAATCATTTAATTCTCACAATAACCCTATGAAGCAGTTATGATTTGTAATCTCTATTTTACAGATGAGGAAACTGAGGCATAGAGATGCAAGGGCTGGAATTCAACGTCAGGCAGTCTGACCTCACAGCCCTTTCTAGAAATGATGAGCTGGAATTCCAGCTCAGGCAGTCTGACTTCATAGCCCCTTCTAGGGTTCTATCTCCCTGACTCACAGTTTTGATAGAACCATGTTGGGCAGCAGAGAGATGGTCTACACCTGCACTGTCCATGTGTTACTGGTCACATATGCCTCTTTAAATTAAAGTTTATTAAAATGAAATAAGAATTGAATTAGTCAGCTCACTAGTTATAGTTCAGATGTTCAATAGCCACATGAGGCTAGTACAGATGTTTAACAGAACAATTCCATTCCTGACAGAAAATTCTATTAGGCAGCAGTAGTAGATGGATTCTAAATACCATTCTTGGAGTGGAACTGACTGTTTTCCATGGAGCATGCCCACCCACTAAGGTGGCCGTCCTTCTCTGCCTGCTCCTTTTACACCCTCTCTTTTCTGGGCATCACTGCAGTCATATCAGGCAGGAGTCAACAGCCAGTAAATGCACCCTTTCCCCAAAATTCTGCTTTGAGCTTTTTTTTAAAATAAACTTTTATATTGGAGTATAGTCATTTAACAATACTGTGATAGTTTCAGGTGAGAGCAGGGTGACTCAGCCATACTGCTAAGAGTTTTAAAGCAGGGAATCTGGTTGCATTGTTGGCAGGAGATCCTGGCAAAAGTGAGAATGCATATATAAAACTCTGGCTTGATATCCTACAAGATATTGCTTGTGTGTTAAAAAGCCCACTATTTGGAGATGTAAAGATCCTGATCTGAACCCCAGATCACCACATACCTACGGTAGGACCTCAGGTAAGTGGCTTGAGCCTCAGATTCTCACCTGTAAAGTGGAGGCAATACCACCTGCCTTCTATCAGCACTGATGTCCTTGACATAGCATCTGCTGATGGCCAAGAATTGGCAGCTGCTGTGGTCACTCTTATGATGGTTACATAACTTGGACGACCCTAGTTCTCCAGCCTTCAGGAGTCGCCCTTCTGTTAAAAAACAACAAGACTGTATCCTGAGCCAGCTCTCAATAGACCACACAGTTCCCTTCCTAGATGATTCTAGGGAGGCTTCAAACATTCCTCTATTCACATTGGGCCCTACCTGTTGTCCTTTAATCTCTGGGTTTGTTCTGGGATCCAGAGTAGTCAGGAGCTAATGTGGTTCACACTGGGGCCTGCAGAATGGCCCAAGGGCTCCTGACCACTTGTTTCCAATCAAAGCACAAGCCAGATCTCATGTTCTCAACCCTTTTCTGAAGCCTTGATTCTAGCACTGAGGCCCCTATTTCTCTCTCAGAGACAGAGTCATTGTGTCCGGGTAAGAAGAGAGTGTCCTCACAAGAGGAAGAAAAGCAACTACTGAATGAAAGAAATGCTTAAGGAACCTCAGAAAAAAAAATTTTAGAGCTTCTTTGAAGGATTATCACATTTGAGTCCAGTTCAGTCGCTCAGTCGTGTCCAACTCTTTGTGAGCCCATGAACCGCAGCACGCCAGGTCTCCCTGTCCATCACCAACTCCTGGAGTCCACCCAAACCCATGTCCATTGAGTCACTGATGCCATCCAACCGTCTCATCCTCTGTCGTCCCCTTCTCCTCCTGCCCTCAATCTTTCCCAGCATCAGGGTCTTTTCCAATGAGTCAGCTCCTTCAGCTTCAACATCAGTCCTTCCAATGAACACCCAGGACTGATCTCCTTTAGGATGGACTGGTTGGATCGCCTTGCAGTCCAAGGGACTCTTGAGAGTCTTCTCCAACACCACAGTTGAAAAGTATCAGTTCTTCAGCGTTCAGCTTTCTTTATAGTCCAACTCTCACATCCACTGGAGAAGGGAATGGCAAACCACTTCAGCATTCTTGCCTTGAGAACCCCATGAACAGTACGAAAAGGCAAAAAGATAGGACACTGAAAGATGAACTCCCCAGGTCAGTAGGTGCCCAATATGCTACTGGAGATCACATTTGAGTAGCACTTTACAAATAATAGCTTGAATTACTGAGATCTCGTTATGTGCCAGGCACTGTGCTTGCACTGTTGAAGGCACGATCCCATCTCATTCTTAAATCAGTGGCTATATTACATTCTTAAATCGAGGTAGGTATATTATCCCCTTTTTGGAAGCTGAAGCTCAGAGGGCGAGTAATGGGATCAAGATTACCCAGGAAAGCCACAGAGGTTGGATAACTGCAGAGTCTGTATTCTTAACATCTATCTTTGCCTTCAATGTTTTTTCAGGTATGTTATTGCTTTGACTACAGCGAGCTATTAGCTCAGGGGTCAGGGGGCGGTATTAGCCCCATTTTGCAGAAAAGAAATGGAAACTCAGAGAATTTCAATGAATTTCTCAATGTTACTGAGATCTTCTGAGTTCTACTCCAGAGAGTTTTCATTACACTGAGCAGAAGGGAAGACTTTCACAGTTCAAATTCTTCTCTGCTGGGTGTTTAAAGCCCTCAAGATACATTTTCATAGCCATCTCTGTGCTATGACTTCAGTTGAAGTATAACATTAATGACCGTAAAGGAATTGCTATTCATTATAAGATATCTAATATGTCAACTGGGTTCCAGTTTAAGAGAATGACCTTCTCCCCTTTACCTAACAAGCCTTCTTGAGATCCAAGACTGCAGACGAAACTGGCTTTCCCTTTGCTCTGTGTATTGCCCCTGACTCTTAAACTGCTTCTGTTTCCCAGGGCTGCGTGACCTCTGCTCCCCTCCCCAAAAAAGGGTCCAGTCTCACTTTTTAAAAACATTTAGTTACCTTTGATTCTTCCAAATAGGAATTAACTAGTGATGCATAAGCTTAGCATTTTAAGGAGGAGACAGCACACACTGGCTGATGTACTATTAGAAGTCACTTTACCGTACTTCTCTGGAGGTCGAGTGGTTAAGAATCCTGCCAACTACTGAAGCCCAAGCACCTAGAGCCTGTGTTCCACAACAAGAGAAGCCACTGCAATGAGAAGCCCAAACACTGCACCTAGAGGGTAGCCTCCACTTGCCATAGCTAGAGAAAAGCCTGCAGAGCAACAAAGAAGCAGCAAAGTACAAAACAAATAAAATTTAAAAAATCACTTTGCCTATTCTCTTTACTAAGAAGTTGTCACGATGCTGAGAACGGGCCATGACGAAGGGCCTAGTGAAGTTTACCATCACACTTTCATATCTGAATTCCCTGTGAAAACCTCTTTCCACAGTCAGCTGGGGACCGTGCTTGGCCCTGTGATATGAAGCGTGTGTGTGTGCGTGAGTGCTCAGTTGCTAAGTCGTGTCTGACTCTTCGTGACCCCAGGGACTGTAGCCCGCCAGGCTCCTCTGTCCATGGGATTTCCCAGGCAAGAGCACTGGAGTGGGCTGCCATTTCTTTTTCCAGGGGGTCTTCCTGACCCAGGGATCGAACCTGTGTCTTCTGTGTCTGCTGCACTGGCAGGTGGTTTCCTTACCCCTGAGCCACCTGGGAAGCCCTGATGTAAAGTTTATTTGTGTCAATAAATTCATTTGGAATTCTGCTGATCATTCTATTTTATGTTACTATATGACCCTCAAGGGGTCCTAAATATTAAGAGGAACAATTGTTACTTGTAGTTATAATAGCCTATACATCTGGATTGCAAAGTGGGTTGCTTCCTTGAAAAATTAATCTCTTTGGGGGTATGTTTCTTATAGAAATAAAGCATCTATGTATATAATTTATTAATACATAAAAATATAGATACCTAATATGTAAATATATAGAGATAGATATTTACTGTAACATTATAGTGGAAAAGAAAGCAGGAAACCAAGTCCACTGATAGAGGATTAAATTATGACACATTTATTCTATCAAGCACAACATAGCTGAAAAAATTTTTTTAAGTGCATTAATCTCTGTGTATTAGCGTAAAGGAATCTTCATGATGTAACTGTCAAATGAATGAAAAAAAAAAGAGCTTCAGAGTAGAGTGAGGGATATGATCCCATTTTTGTAAAATACTATGTCCAAAACCTATTTGTGAGCATTTGTTTTTACACGTTTGAATGAGCACATGTTAGCACATGTTGAAAGTTAGTTAACAGGTTAGTAGATAGTTACTACCTGGTAATCTATTAACACTGGCTTGGTTACCCAGAGGGTATGGGGAGGGAGCCTTGGAAGGAAGAGCGTATTATTAACTTTTGTGTGTCTTGTCCTGATACATACATATTGTACTTATTCTTTTTTTTAATCCAATAAAATAAAGTCAATAACAAAGGGCAAAGAAGGTGATTTAAGGAAACAACTGTCCGTGCACGTCACTTCTGGCCAGCGCTACCTGAGAGTCTAGCCCAGGTCCAACTGATAATCTTCCAATCTTCAGAACCAGCATCTTATGACTAAATATAGAAACAACCTCCCCATAAAGGGTGAGGTTGGATTGTCACCTGCTAAAGTTCTCCTTCAGGCGGGCAATGCCAAAGACTAGTGGAAGGGTTCCTGTGACAAGGACCAACGAGATACATCTATTATTTTTCTTCCTTTATATAAAGCATCTTAAAACTGTGGGAATGTTTCTTAAATTCAGTATTCCTGGAAAAGGAACACTGAAGCATTTTGAGTGGGAGAAGAAATGCTGGTGTGCTAAATGAAGTCCCTGGCAGTCTTTGTTGTTAACAAATCTGTTCTTCCCTCCCCTTCTCCCTCCCTTCTTCCCTTGCCGCCTTCCTCCTCTTCTCCCTCTTCTTTCACTTGTTTCCTTTCCTTCTTTCTCTTTTGAAAAAATATTTCATTTATTTAATATTTCAAATGGAGATAATATCAGATTCACTGACTTAATTCTTTGGCTAGCAGTAAAGAAGCAGGCTAAGCCTCCCATGCCACACACAGAGATGGTCCCTGACTTGTGATGGTTCAACTTACAGTGTTTCAACTTTACCACGATACCAACGGGATAAGCATTCAATAGAAACAGTACTTGGAATCTGGATCTTTTCTTAGGCTGGCCATGTGTGGTGCATGTCCTCTTATGACGCTGAGCAGCAACAGCCACTGCAGTTCCCAGTCAGCCACGCAATCACCAGGTAAACAACTCGTACATGTACAACCATTCTATACCAAACCACTGTGCTTTCCATTTTCAGCACAGTATTCTATATGTTACATGAGATAGTAACCACTGTATTATAGACTAGTCTTTACGTTAAATGATTTTGCTCAATTGTAGGCTACTGCAAGTGCTCTAAAGCATGTTTACAGTAGGCTGGGGTAAACTATGATGATTGGTAGGTTAAATATATTAAATGCATTTCAACTTGTGACATTTTCAATTTAAGATGATGCGTATACCAGGATATACCCTCACTGTAAGTCGAGGAAGATCTATATAAGTGTATATGTATATGTGTGTGTGTGTGTGTGTGTGGTATATGTCTGTGTGTATATATTTATATTTGTATATATACACATAAGGGCTTCCCAGGTGGTGCAAGTGGTAAAGAATCTGCCTGCCAATGTAGGAGATATAAGAGATGTGGGTTTGATCCCTGGGTCAGAAAGGTCCCCTGGAGGAGGGTATGGCAACCTGCTCCAGTATTCTTGCTTGGAGAATCCCATGGACAGAGGGGCCTGGCAGGCTACAGCCCATAGGGTTGCAAAGAGCTGGACACGACTGAAGCAACTCACCACATGCATATACACATAGACATAAACAACATATGCAAACTGCTCTCCACATCCAGAGGTTTCACTTCAGGCATACAGAAGACTGACTGTACCATGCCATTTTATATAAGCAATTTGAGCATTTTGGTATCCAAGAGGGCTCCTGGAACTTATCCACATGGACACGTGGATGACTGCCGCTGCTGCTAAGTCACTTCAGTCGTGTCCGACTCTGTGTGACCCCATAGATGGCAGCCCACCAGGCTCCCCCATTCCTGGGATTCTCCAGGCAAGAACGCTGGAGTGGGTTGCCATTTCCTTCTCCAATGCGTGAAAGTGCAAAGTGAAAGTGAAGTGGCTCAGTTGTGTCTGACTCTTCGCAACCCCATGGACTGCATCCTACCAGGCTCCTCCATCCATGGGATTTTCCAGGCAAGACTACTGGAGTGGGGTGCCATTGCCTTCTCCGCTATAAGTATTAAAATGGAGTGCACCATTTCTACTCCAAACATATTACAAAAGTGGTCACAATATTCTCTATTACGTTACATTTAAAATAAAAAATAACTTGTCTATCAAATGTTAAAGTTCACATACTTCCTTCTGTTTATGCTGAATCCAGCTTGCATCATAGTTTTTGGTTTTATCCCCTATTTGGGGGAATCACATACATTTTAGCAAATAAGATACCTCTGTTTGGCAATTTATTAAGTTCCTAAAAACTTTAAGTGAAAAGAATCATGTATATGTTGTTGTTCAGTCGCCCAGCTGTGTCCAACTCTTTGCGACTCCATCCAGTCCCATCAATTCATGGCAAATTGCTGGGAGCCAGCGTGAGGAACTCCGCCCGTGGCAAAGGTCATGATTAAGGAGGCTTGGCATTATGCAAAGGTGAGATCGAGCCTCAGGAGACCCCTGTTCCCGAGCATCTACCCCCAAAACCAGAGTCTGTTTTATGCTTTCACCTATACCTCTGACTTTATGGGGGGCTGTTCCCCCACCACCTCTCTCAGAGAAGGAGTTAATTTGCAGTTCCAGTTAATAAAAATTCCTGGGTGTGACAAGTGTTTCAACTTAAAAACTCCTCTGAAGTTTCTCTAGCCTGCCTGAGCAGTTTCGTCCGGCCACATGTGATTGTTCACAGCCTCCCAACCGTGAGAGGCACAAGATGCTTTAAAGCTTTCTAAATACAGACTCTTTTGAGAAGTTAGAACATTATTAGTATAGTATAGTGGGTTGACTAGAAATTATATTGGTGAAGGGTTTTTCATTTGTTGAGCCAATATTTGCTGCTAAATCTCCATATTCCCTGCCCTTATAATGAATATAACTAGCATATAGGAGAAATAAGTATTAACCTTTAAGATTAATCATGTTAAACCTTAGGCTAAGTAAATTCCCTTTCTTGATTGTAACCCACTACACCCTTACCCTATAGGAATGCAACTTTATTTGGAGGGTGGCGCCTGGTTTAAGAAAAAATCACCCCTGGAAAAAATAAGTTTTCTGGTTGACTGACTGTTATCAGAAAGGGCCATAAAATGTCAGCAGGCCTTATGGCCAGAAGATGATGTAAAACCCCTAAGACCTTTGTATAATTTTATATGAAGCATCTGATTTTGACAAGGGTCAAGTCTGCTGACCACGCATAAGTCTGTATTCATCCCTATGTAGAACAAAAAGTATATAAGCAAACCTGA
This sequence comes from Ovis canadensis, assembly GCF_042477335.2. Classification (NCBI taxonomy): domain Eukaryota; kingdom Metazoa; phylum Chordata; class Mammalia; order Artiodactyla; family Bovidae; genus Ovis; species Ovis canadensis. The sequence continues at coordinate 53,141,500 of NC_091263.1, read as the reverse complement.
AAATAAAGAAATCGGATCAGTTTCTGGAAAGACTGATTCCCCCATGTCATTCTTTCTTTCCCCTTCTGGCTGAATTCCCATCTGGAATGTGGGTACTCACCAAGCCTGCTAATTTTGCCTGGGCTTCTAAGATCGGACAGGGGAGGCCTCAGTGCCTCCTCTCCTTGGGGAGAACAGAAAGATGCCTGTGGCCTACGTAGGTGGTGCAAATTCCTTGTCTTGGAGTTTTATTGGTATTCCATGTAAACCAAGTTATTCAGCCTCTTTTTCTCCATTAATTTTCCTACTACACTATTCTTTTCTAATTTCTCTTTATATCTGTAATTAAATAAGTTTTTCCTAGGACGCTGATTCCGTCTCCCCTTCGAATTACCCTGGATCCACCAGGGCTGGACCCCGGCAGCAAATAGATAGGGAAACAGTGGAAACAATGATAGACGTTAATTTTGGGGGGCTCCAAAATCACTGCAGATGGGGGTTGCAGCCATGAAATTAAAAGACACTCACTCCTTAGAAGAAAAACAATGACCAACCTAGATAGCATATTAAAAAGCAAGGACACTACTTTGCCAACAAAGGTCCATCTAGTCAAAGATACGGGTTTTCCAGTAGTCATGTATGGATGTGAGAGTTGGACTGTGAAGAAAGCTGAGTGCCGAAGAATTAATGCTTTTGAACTGTGGTGTTGGAGAGGACTCTTGAGAGTCCCTTGGATTGCAAGAAGATCAAACCAGTCAGTCCTAAAGGAAATTAGTCCTGAATATTCACTGGAAGGACTGATGCTGAAGCTGAAACTCCAATATTTTGGCCACCTCATGTGAAGAACTGATTCATCTGAAAAGACTCTGATGCTGGGAAAGATGGAAGGAAGGAGGAGAAGGGGATGACAGAGGATGAGGTTGGATGGCATCACTAACTCGATGGACATGATTTTGAGCAAGCTCCAGGAGTTGCTGATGGACAGCAACTGGCACACTGCAGTCCATAGAGTCACAAAGAGTCAGACACAACTGAGTTATTGAACTGAACTGAACCGGATTGCAGCATCCCAGGCTTCTCTGAACTCTATTATCTCCCAGAGTCTGCCCAAACTCAAGCCCACTGAGTCAGTGGATGCCATCCTACCATCTCATCCTCTGTCATCCTCTTTTCTTCCTGCCCTCAATCTTTCCCAACATCAGAGTCTTCCAATCATGTGTGTTGATCATATATATATATATATGAATCCAGTTAGCACACAGTGGGAATTTAGTAAATAAATAGTTGATGTTAAGCAATAGAATTATCAGAAGACAACATCCAATATCCTGAATACTTTCTGGATTTTTCCCAATTGTGAGAGCTTTTTGCATCTTTTCTCCTCTCTCTGCAAGCATTAGAATTTAGCCAGTAATTTTTTATTTCTCTCTGATCTCTAAGTTGGACATTGTAATAGCTTTCTAACTTTTGAGATTTCCTATCTAAGGTTAGGATCTCCCCCACTGTCTTTTTCTTAGAAAGTTCAGCCCTTTTCCCTATGGAACTTGTACATTTATGTTCTGTTAACATTTGTATATTGAAAAGCAGAGACATTACTTTGCCAACAAAGGTCCGTCTAGTCAAGGCTATGGTTTTTCCAGTAGTCATGTATGGATGCGAGAGCTGGACTGTGAAGAACGCTGAGCACCGAAGAATTGATGCTTTTGAATGGTGGTGGTGGAGAAGACTCTTGAGAGTCCCTTGGACTGCAAGGAGATCCAACCAGTCCATCCTAAAGGAGATCAGCCCTTGGATTTCTTTGGAAGGAATGATGCTAAGGCTGAAACTCCAGTACTTTGGCCACCTCATGCAAAGAGTTGACTCATTGGTAAAGACTCTGATGCTGGGAGGCATTGGGGGCAGGAGGAGAAGGGGACGACAGAGGATGAGATGGCTGGATGGCATCACCGACTCGATGGATGTGAGTCTGAGTGAACTCTGGGAGTTGGTGATGGACAGGGAGGTGTGGGGTGCTGCGATTCATGGGGTCGCAAAGAGTTGGACACGACTGAGCGACTGAACTGAACTGAACATCTGCATAACTGTTGGTTCTTGAAATGAAGCACAGCACATATTACTAAGCAATGTCCTTAAATGCCAAGACAATCAGGAGAGTAAACTGGAATATTTCCCATGTTTGTGGGCAGATGTTATATATCCCAAGATACCAAGTATCAACAATAAAAAACAAACTTGCTGTAGGAATCCTCTGTAGGAAAAGTTCTTTGATTGGGAACCAAGGTCAACTTGCCTGCTTGCTTCTTCCTCCTCTCACGCACCCCATCATTTGTCATAGGATGCAGGTTGCTATGGTGACAGGGGAAGAGAAATTGAATTGGGAGATCATTGCAAAACATTGCAGTGGGCTCTAAAGGGTATTTTCAGTTAAATTTTTATCTTGCCAATAATTTTAGATTTACGGAAAAGTTGCAAAGATAGTTACAGGTGGTTTCCATGTATCTCTAATCTATTTTCCCCCATTGTATATTACCATGGTATAGCTGTCAAAACTGAGAAACTTTGTGACATTGATTCATTATTAACCATCTCCAGACTTTATTTGGATTTCACCAGTTTTCCAATTAATGTCTTCTTTCTGTTCCAGGATCCAATATAGGACTTTCCATTGTATTTAGTTTTATTTTACTCCCCACATCTCTGGTTTTGCATCTCAGTCCCCTGCATCCTGTGACAATTTCTCAAGTCTTCCTGTATTTTAGAAAGGATTTCAGCGTACTCAGAAGTGTATCAATGTTGACTGCTTTGAACTGGCCTTGAATCGTGGCCTTATTGCCTTTGTCTATGGTTTTTTTGTGGCTCCTATGAGGACAAAATATTTCTTAGGACTCATGCCTGCGTGTGTGCTAAGTCACTTTGTGTGTCCAACTCTGCGACCCCATAGACTGTAGCCTGCCAGCCTCTTCTGTCCATGGGATTCTCCAGAAAAGAATATTGGAGTGGGTTGTCATGCCCTCCTCCAGGGGATCTTTCCAACCCAGGGATCAAACCCTCCTCTCTTAAGTTTCCTGCATTGGCAGGTGAATTCCTTCCCACTGATACAACCAGGGAAGCCCTCTTAGGTCTTGTATGACTTGGCAAATAACATTCCTAGTTTTGTTCTTTTCATATTAATCCTTTGATTGCAGGAAGTCATGACCACTAAGAAGATGTTTCTGGCTGGTGACATTTTTCTTCTAATAGGTAAATAATCTTAGCTCTGGTTCTCTTTCTCCACCCATCACTCTCAAATACCTGGAGAATTAAAAGAAAAGGGTAGGAATGAGAGGGATGTATGACTATGAGCGAAGTGTTCACAAAAGATGGCTTCCTGTGGGCATCTGGAAAGGGGGCAGGACTGCTGTGCTGGCAGGCAGGGAGGAGGAACATTTTGACATTAATGTGAGGGATGGACTGGTCATATCTTCTCTATCCTGTAGAAGCTTGCTTCATATTTGTATAGGTTGCCATGGGCTAGAGAAGGTGTGAGAAATCCAGTCCTAGTGTTTAAATTCTCTCCCTAGAGTGCAGCTCCCTTACCTCACCATGTGTATGGGACCACTCCAGTCATTTTCTTTGCACTCTGGAACACCTATTTTGAAAAATAATCTGTAAAATTTGACTCTGGACCCTCTTGTAGATCCCACACATTCTTTTAACTAACATATATCGGGCCATTATCTGAATTTGCCTGCCAATGCAGGAGACACAAAAGAAATGGGTTCCATCCCTGGGTTGGGAAGATCCCATGGAGGAGGAATGGCAACATGTTCCAGCATTTTTGCCTGGAGAACCCCATGGACAGAGGAGCCAGGTGGGCTACAGTCCATGGGGTCACAAAGAGACACAACTGAGCAACTAAGCACACATACAGAGGTTAACCTAAGCTATATCTACAGTCTGAAAAAAAAATTCACATTTGACATTATTGTTTTTCCAGCTAAACAGTAGATGTTCATGAAGAATACTTTAATAGCTCCCCTGATTCAGAAGTTCAGTCACTATGAATTTTGTGGAAAGGAACAGAGAATGACTATTGTGGCACCCCCTAATCTGTTACGTGATGCTCTCCACTTTGAAGGATTAGCTTGGCTGTCTGATTCCACATGTATTTAGTGGACACTTGCTCCATGGCAGGTACTGTGTTAAGGGCAGTGCTTGTATGGTGGCTAAAAAAAATAATTGGAAAGCACTTAGCACAGGCCCTGATACAAGTTTAATGCTAACATGTTAGCATTCATTCCCCATCTCCTTTGTCCACACTCACTGATCTATTGATCAGAGTGGTTAACAGGGCCCAGAGCAGAGGTTCTCCATATTTATAGAAAGAATCAAAGAAGAAATGTTGAAATATTCATGCCATTTCTCCTTCCAACCCCTGCCATTTAGAGGAAATGTATGAGGTCAATATGACCAGAGATTAAGAGAGCAGGTGGTCGTGTCAGACAGATTCTTTTTGAATACTCCTCCTCCTTGCCATGTGGGTGACCTTGGGGCCAATTACTCAATGTTTCTGAGCTTCAGCTTCTCTATCTATGAAACTGGTATTCCAACAATAGCTACAATAAACAGATAGATGTAGAACCTTTAGCATAGTGGCTGATATATCAAATATGTATTTGATGATGGTAGATGCTATTATTATCATTGTTATAAAATTATATTCTGAGAAATGGATACTAATTATTTCACAAGGTCTTAACAATAGAACAAGCTAATCTAAAAGGGTTGCAGAAAAGTTTAACTTTCTCAGAGAGTCAGATATCAGTCTCAATTTCTATTTTCACAATAGTTGCATGTGTCTATTTTTTTTGGACACCTGCTATAGGGAGATCTCAAATATTGGACAGTGCTATTTGCTCCTGAGATCTTCCTAACTGTTTAAACAGCCTGCAGTAAAAAGAGAGTGAAAGGGTAAATATATTGTTTGTGAGGGCTATTTGTCATTCTGGTCAAACAGTACTTTTCTAAAACATTTCTACCTTGGGCATTACCTGCTCCTATTGAAATGGAAATATCAGCCTTAAATAGAATGTTATTTCTGTCTAATTGAAATCTTTGATGAATGAGTTGAAGGAGTAGGAGAAAGAAATGATAGGTGGTGTTAGGAATAAATTAATAAAAGATTAAATTCCAAGAAGATTAATTCAGAGACGATTTGTAGTATAGATTAGAAGGGGAAAAAAATCCCCAGAGGAAGACTGTTAAGGTAATTACAGTATTTGTAATATAATCTGATTTCCTTTTCTTGAGAGAGCCACTAGCCTGGCAAACTGGGGATTTTAGTAAATTAATTAATATCTTGCCTTGATCCTTAAAGGATTCAGAGTGGCTTAAGACCTGCACTATCATTCTCATTAGAAACTTTGGGCTTTCCTGTAATATACTTCATCCAAGCATCCATCCATCAGTACAACCATCCATCCCACACATGTGAATTAGTGGTCAGCTATTTGCCAAACATTGTGCTGTTGTTGCATATGAATTTCTTGGTAATATGATTATGCCCCTTGGCCCTGTTGAGCATACAGTTCAATTCTAGCTGATCAGAAAGCCTGTGTATCATTTTGTTCTCTCCTAAATTTAAGCTAAACATGTTGCATGTTATAAAGTTTTAAAAACTTCTTTGGTTCGGAATACTGATGTAATTATCTGAAAGCGGCAACCTTTTGGAGAAAAACAGATTATCCCAGGAAGAGGTTGCTCATCTTAGGAGCTACAGGAAAGACTCAAGTCTCAGGAGGCAATCAATCATCATGACTAACCTTGCCAAATAGCTAAGGTTAGATTGGCGTTCAGAGCCCAGTTCAATGTGATTACACCAGCCGTGATGACTAAACATAATATCACGAAAACTCATTTGATTTCTGCCATTCTTGACTAGTAAATCTTGACATTTCTGAATAGCAGTGTAATCAAATAAGTGAAGGTTCTCTCTATTGTAACTCATGAGGGTAGTCAAAATAAAAAGATAATGAGTTGCTTCGTGACTTTGACTTACTTCATTCAGACAAAGGTATCAGGGGAAGGTGGAAGCTGAATAACTAAGATAAAAGAATGCTATTAGTAGTGGCCATTACAGCTGTAGCTAACATTTACTGAGTGCTTTATGTACATTATCTTGTTTAATCCCCAAGAAAACTCTATGATATAGTATTTTATTGAACACATGATACATTTTAGGTTCAGAGAGCTTGAGTAACTTGTCCAAAGTCAAACAGCTTGGAAATGTGTGAGTAGGGATTTGACCTAACTTAGTCTGATTGCTTGGAGAAGGCAATGGCACCCCACTCCAGAACTCTTGCCTGGAAAATCCCATGGATGGAGGAACCTGGTAGGCTGCAGTCCATGAGGTCACTAAGAGTTGGACACGACTGAGCGACTTCACTTTCACTTTTCACTTTCATGCATTGGAGAAGGAAATGGCAATCCACTCCAGGGTTCTTGCTAGGGACAGGGGAGCCTGGTGGGCTGCCATCTATGGGGTTGCACAGAGTTGGACATGACTGAAGCGACTTAGCAGCAGCAGTCTGATTGCTGAGACTTTGCCAAAGTATGATATATAGCTTCCCTATGGGAGCTTCCTTTTCTGATACCTTTTAGGGTTGGCCAATGGATTTTTAAAAATTTCCTGGTTAGCATCTAACTTTTATTAACTCCAACAGTGATCTGCATGTATTAACCAGTAGGGAAGGCTCCAGAGAAGTCTGGGATGGTTATAGGAAGGTAGGAAGACTTGAGCCCTATTTCTTCACTGGTTTATCCTAAGAGCACTGAAGAAATCACTTGCAAATGAATCCTGGTTTTGGAGCCTCCTTTTGGTGTATCTGACTTAAGACAGTCAGTGCTCTTCAAGAGGTCAAAGGTTGTGACACTTTCACCATCTCATCTCTGGAAAGGGAGAGAATACCAGGCACATGGTAGGAAGCTTATAAAATCTTGAAAAGAAGGAAGGAAGGAAATCCTGAAAGACTGTGAAGGAAAATGCTACATGTAAATATTAATAGAATGTACTTAAGTTCCAAACAGTTGGAGATATTAGCAAGGATTTTGTGGAACATAATTTAGGTATGTGGAAACTTCTAGGGATAAGAAGAGAGAAAGGTTGAAGAAAGGCGAATGTACATGTAAGAAAAGGTCATTCATTCCATTTGACAATAATTTATTGAACACCTACTATGTGCTAGGTCCTGCTACAGGTGCTTGGGACCACCAATGAGTCAAATAAGGGTCCCTACATTCACTGCACTTACATCTTAGTGGAAGAAACAGACAAACAATACATCTTTAAAAAAGTAAATTATAAAGTCCATAAGGAAGTTATGTGTTTGGAAAAGAAAAAAAAAATGAGCTAGCTAAGGAGGTCAGGGTTAGTGGAGGATGATGAGGCAGTTTGTAGGAATGAACATTTCAAAATAATTCCCAGGGAAAGATGAGATGTAAATAAAGACTCAAGATGAGAGTGTGAAGGAAGCAGACTTCTGGGAGACAAAGGTCCCAGCTAGAGAACAGCTGGAGACATAGCCTTAGGCAGGGCTGGGCTTGGCATCTCCAGGGAATAATGAGGTGGCCAGCGGAGCTGGAATGGCATGAGGGAGAGAGAAGGAGGAGGTCAGAGAGGAAAGTGGGGCTAGAGCATCCAGGGTACAATAAGAATTCTGATTTACGGTCATGGTTTCACTGAGATCTTGGGTTTTGGAGCTGGGCAGACCTCGCTCTGAATCTTGCCTTGATTCTTCTTGTGTTACTTCAGGCAAGTTACTTAATTTCCTTAAGGCATTGTTTTCTTATCTTTGAAATGGGTACAGCCCTAGGACCTACTTCAGAAGGTTGCTAAGAGAATTCAGTAGAGTGCTTAGCAGGTAACAAAGCTCAATGATTTTTTTTATTTTTTAATGTTGAACTTTAAAAAAAAACTGAAGTATATCTGATTTACAATATTGTGTTAGTTTCAGGTGTACCAGCATAGTGAGTCAGTATTTTTTTTTTAAATTTTAAAATCTTTAATTCTTACATGCGTTCCCAAACATGAACCCCCTCCCACCTCCCTCCCCATAACATCTCTCTGGGTTGGCAGATTAAATTCCATTATAGGTCATTAGAAGATACTGGGTATATAATTCCCTGTGCTGTACAGTAAATCCTTGCTGCTTATTTATTTTATATACTGTGCTGTGCTTAGTCGCTCAGTCGTGTGTGACTCTTTGTGACCCCATGGACGGGTAGCCGGTCAGGCTCCTCTGTCCATGGAATTCTCCAGGGAAGAATACTGGAGTAGGTTGCCACGGCCTCCTCCAGGGTATCTTCCCGACCCAGGGATCGAACCCAGGTCTCCCATATTGCAGGCAGACTCTTTACCATCTGGGCCACCAGGGAAGCCCATTTTATATACAGTAGCTTGTGTCTGTTAATTCCTAATTTGTCGCTCCCCCATTTACTCTTCCCTTTGGTAACCACAAGTTTGTTTTCTTTTTATTTATTTATTTATTTATTTTCTTTATTTTACGTTACAGTACTGTATTGGTTTTGCCATACATCAACATGAATCCACCACGGGTGTACATGAGTTCCCAATCCTGAACCCCCCTCCCACCTCCCTCCCCATACCATCTCTCTGGGTCATCCCACAAGTTTGTTTTCTATATCTATGAGTCTGTTTTGCAAATACATTCGTTTGTATTACTTCAGATTCTATATATAAGTGCAGTATTTGTCTTTTCTGACTTCTTTCACTAAGCATAGTGAACTCTAGGTTTACTCCCATGGCTGCAAATGGCATTATTTCATTTTTCATAGCTGAGTAATATTCCACTATATTATATTCCAATATTGGAATATTCCAAAGTATTCCAATATATATTTTTACACAAAGTAACATGGATCTGACAACACAGATTTCTCCTCAGTGTCAAGGCTTGATGTCTCCCTCTCCCTACTCTGCAAGTGATTCTGTAGGGAGAGGCAAGAAGTAATGCTTGAACTCAGCAGGTTTCCTATGTAAAGGAGAATTTAGGAAAGAAATCAGGGCAGGTGAACCCTCTGTCTATGTACTGATACATGGAGGTTATTGGGCAAACACAGAGAAGAGCATTAAGCCAGCTAGCACAGGGAAGTGAAGCAGGAGTCTTCTTTTATTAAGGAGATGCAGATGGCTCATATGTCCCCCAATCTTTAATTCTTTCCAGTTTGGGACTACTTTGGGTTGCTTCCTCTCATTCTGTCCCCCACAGCCTAATTTTAGGGGAATTTCTCAGCTCAGTAAACCTCAGACACTGGTTCTTAGAAGCTGAACTTCTGCTCCTCCCCATCTGCTAGTGTCTGATCTATTGCACCCGATGATGGATAGCTTTTTCAACGAATGATAACTGTGAGTGCAGTTCCCAGGAAAGGAAGAAAAGAGTCTTCTTAGTGGAAGATGTCAAGGCGTAGAGGTTGGGTGCAAAATGTCAGAGTTTTTGTCTCAGCTTTACCAACAGTCTTTGTTGGGAGGTGGTCAAATGCTTGGGTGGATGAATTCTTCACATAATAATAATCACAGCTAACATTCACATGGCTATTGGTAAATTCCAAGAACTGCCCTAGACGCTTTATTTGTTAATGTTCATAATCTTCAAACAACATTACAGGTATATGCTATGATTATGTCTATTACAGGAACTGTGAGAAAAGAATCTTAAGCAAGCCACACAATTGAAACAGCTGTAGGTAATGGAGTAGCAATTTGAGTCCAGAGAACGTGGTGGAAAAGTCAATGTATTTAGCCACTATTTCATGGTTGCTCACGAGTTTTTATCTTGTTTATCTCTCATCTTATTTATACTCTAACTGGGAAATGTTGTGGGTATTGCTCTGACTTCTGATTTATTATCCTTGAACTCTAGATGATATTTAATAGTATCATCTAATACTAATCTGCTAATAAACTGGTTTCACTGGATGCCATAAACACTGTGCAGACTTCTGAAACCAGAACACTAAAACACCTCAATGAGCCTAGCAATTACTTTCTAAACATATACTGAACAGGAACTGCAAAAATATTCCACCAGGATCCAATGCAGGATTGCTTTTTGGCTCAAATTACTTCAAATCTTATTCAGAGGGCAATCAATGGTACTTCTGAAATATCTCATCATTTGGCCCACTGGCACCTCACAACATAGGGCCATCCAAATCTCACTGGGTTGAGCCATGGGCAATCAATTCTGTAATATTTGTTCTTTCGGTTTTCAGCTCTTTCTATGAATATGGTGCACGCCCACAAACTTCTTAACACATAGCAATTTATAGTGCCGATATTTTGTTGGGAGAAGGGGTGCTACTTCCAGAAGCTCTCCAGGAGCTCCAAAATTGGTCATTATCGCCAGACATTAAATCATAATGAGGTTTTTTAGCTCTCAGACTTTCCCAGTAACTTCACCCAAAAGAGGCAGAATTTGGGGCATGGAAAGAACATGAAAATGGAAACAGGAATGCCAGATTTACTGAACTTTGCACCAATCTGTTCTTCTCATTGGGTCTCAGTTTCATCTTCCATAAAACAAGGTTTACGGCAAGTCACAGTCCTCATAAACTACCATTCTTTCATTCACACCACAAAAATGCATTCTGAGTTTCTAGGAATCAGTTTTCTTCTAGACAAGGGTACCACTTATGGAACAAAACATCCATCATTTCTTGCCTTCATGGCACTTACATTCTATAAAGATTATATTTCCCTGAAATGGACTAGTGATATTTCTAGTCTCATACATTCTTCCACAAAGAGAACTTTGTTACTCTTCTATCCATGATGGAGCCTATTTCTCCCTTTTTGTATTTGGGCAGGCACAGTTGACTTGTGCCAATCAACTGTGGCACAAGTGACGGTCTGTGACTTCCTTTCCAGGCCAGGTCACATTGTCTGGCACTATCTCTCTCTCAAGATGCTCACCCTGGGGACCCAGACACTTCCATAGTAAGGATGCCCAAACTAACACATGGACAGTGATCACGTGATGCAGAGACCCATATGACCTGGGATGTATTAAGTACTTCCTAATTATTGGCTCTTACTACCTCAGCATACAGTAGGCAAAGACAGAATATTTTTAGCAAGAGAATTAAAATGTCAAACACAATATAGTCCCTTATCTCATACCAATCTTGCACCTCTGAGAGAGATGAGGAACAAGAATCAGAGAGATCAGTCAGAAAGGAACAAGTTCATACAGGTGACAAGAACAGAATTTTAGTTCAAACCTCAATCTTCTTTATGCTAAGGGCCCTTCCTGTAACATCATAGAATTAAACGACCATGATTAGGCCCGCACTTTATCTTACGGATATATGATTTCTATGCCTTCCTAAGTTGACATTTTCTTTTCATACCTAAGAATCTGCTAAAAGTGATATTTCAAATATCCCAGTACAAATTCAGCCATGGAATAAATAAACGAGTTGTGTTAGTAAATAGGAAAGTTGAGCAGCGTGTTACTCAGTAACTGAAGAAGAATAAATATTTAATATTCCTCAACTCAAATATGGCATTGAAATGATATACATGCATAGTGTTCCATGCACTTAAATGAAAATAAAGATTTTAGAGGCACTGCCAACCTTTCATCAGATTCTGGCTCTAATTAAAGACATTTTCCGTAGGTGTATCCCCATGCAGCTTGCAAGCAGGCACCCAGTCTGTCGGGACTGAGTAATTGGCATTTTACTTTTCTCCCTCTCTGCATACTTGGACTTCATTGATCATGATTTATCATGATGGGCAATAGATCACAGGGGTAGACTAAGGATGGGGAGTGGGGCAGGGTTGGAAGAAGAGTCTGGATTGGAAGGGAGGATGCCTGGCTTCTAGATCTAGGTCTGTCTCACCTCACCAGCTGACTCTCGGCTCTTCAAGCCGCCACTTCCTCATTTGTGACATGAAACAAGGTAGATTGGCATTGAGAGACAAAATATGTCTATGTTCCAACTCTAATTAATGACAAGTTGACCTGAAGGCTGTGTTGATAAGTATTCTGAGGAATACACAGGCTAGGCAGAAAAGAGCTTCCTGTTTGATTAGCAGTGTCTGCCACAGGTGAGGAAAGATATATCCTGCCTTAAAATAGCAGAGTGATTAGACAAATGGAAGGAAGTTGGGTGGGGACTCTGGGCAGCTGAAAATCAGTCAATAAACACATTTGAGTCAGTTCTAATGAGCTGGATGAACCTAGAGCCTATTACACAGTGAAGTAAGTCAGAAAGAGGAAAACAAATACCATATATTAATGCATATATATATATATATAATCTAGAAAGATGGTACTGATGAACCTATTTGCAGGGAAGCAATGGAGACTCAGACATAGAGAACAGACTTGTGGGTACAGTGGGGGAAGGAGAGAGAGGGATGAATAGAAACAGCAACACTGAAACACTTACATTACTGTATGTAAAATAGATAGCCAGTGGAAATTTGCTGTATGATGCAGGGAGCTCAAACCTGGTGCTCTGTGACAACCTAGAGGGGTGGGATGGGGTGGGAGGTCAGAAGGAAGTTCAAGAGGGAGGGGACATCTGTATTACTATGACTGATTCATGTTGATGTATGGCAGGAACTAACACAATATTGCAAAGCAATTATTCTCCAATTAAAAATACAATAACATTAAAAAAAAACACACAAATTTCCTGCTGGTCCCTGAGGGGGACCAGTCAACCCATTTGATGAGATTGATCCATTTTTTTCGTACTTCCATCCTAATATTTCTATTTACATTTAATTACATTTACACGGCTATTTTTTTTCCTTCTAGAGTGCTTGTTTGTGGACAGGACTAAATAGATCTCATTCTGTATATACACTGGGAAACAACTGCTCAATATTCAGATTCTGGAGTTAGATAGATCTGAGTTTGAATCTTGATTCTGCCATTTCTTAACTGTGTGGCCCTTAGGAGGGTTGGCAGTCTCTTTCACTTCTGGGTTCCTTGATTGCAGCATGGATGATAATAGTACCCACATCTTAAAATTGGTTACTGCAAATAAATGGCTTTGTCTAGTACCTGGCTGGTGTTACCAACTCACAAATATTAATTATCATACTCCTCAGTATTATTATTATTACTCTCAGAATGCCCACTGGCTACAACAGGAATGGCACAGAGTAGGAACACAATAAATGTTCTCTGCACAAACACACCGAAGAAGGCAACGGCAACCCACTCCAGCACTCTTGCCTGGAAAATCCCATGGACAGAGGAGCCTGGTGGGCTGCAGTCCATGGGGTCGCAAAGTCGGACACGACTGAGCAACTGACTTCACTTTCACTTTTCACTTTCATGCATTGGAGAAGGAAATGGCAACCCACTCCAGTGTTCTTGCCTGGAGAATCCCAGGGACAGGGGAGCCTGGTGGGCTGCCATCTATGGGGTCGCACAGAGTCGGACACGACTGAAGCGACTTAGCAGCAGCAGCAGCAGCAGCAGCACAAACACACACATTAATACACAGACGCATGGGTGCATGAATGGACTACTGAATGTAAGCTGGGAGGTCTCGCATTTCAGGTCAGTTTTAGGTTCTGGAGGAGCCTGAATATTATATTAAAGAAATGGATTCTATGCTGAAGGAGAAAGGGCCATTAAAGGTTGGGCACAGGAAGACAATACACGGCAGCCCTGTATCCTCCTGTAATTGCCACCGGAAGGAGTGGGTGTAGACACAGTACCAATCAGATCCAGAGGATATGTGAAGGCTGAAGGGTTACAACACTATGCACCTGCTGCTGTCGTACCCGGGCCTTGCTACTCTTCCATGTGGAGCTAGCGTAGCACTGAAACCAGTAATCAGAGAAGAGAAATCACCTCTAAAGGAGAACTTTTTTTTTTTTTTCCGGTGAATCTTCCCTGTGTGACTGCTGATCAAATTAACTATATAATAGTTGTTTCCACTTCATTTGGGACTATATGGAAACCATCTCCTGCTGCATGATTGATTGACTACTGCTGAAATGTAATTTGAAAACGACATGAAAAGGGAAAGAGCAATACGGATAGAGTCTGGGCTACTTTCATGGTCCCTGGGGCTGGTGGGGCAGGGAGGCGGTGTTTCTTATCATCCTTTCTCTCTCTTTGCCCTTCACTGGCCACATCAAGTGAGGTCAAGCACTAAGAATGGAGGGTGATAAGCCTGGACAAGTCCCTTCTGTCACTTACAAGTGAGGTGACCAGGACTACTTCCGTCATCTCTTGGAGACTCAGTACCTACATCTGCGAAAGTACAGAACTTACAGAGGGGTGGCAGGGATTCATGCTGATGATGGCCACAACCAGTGGAGTATCTGTCCTGCTGTTTTCTGAGTACACAGAGGGAGCAAATAAAGTATAATAATTTATTCTCCTTCTTCTTCTTCTTATTCAGCTGTCAGGTCCTCTTAGCACATCTCCTTCCCTCTACTTCCACGATAAGTATTTACCTATCAACATTATTGTTGCCCAAATACTCTCCCTTAGTGACAGACCAGTTAGTAACAAAGAACTGGACCTGCTTAAGCTTGTCTAAGAAAACGGGAAACGTATTGCAAATAAAATACACAGACAAGATATACAATCTCAGGACTTCCTTGGAAGTCCAGTGGTTAAGACTCTGTGCCACCAATGCAGGGGGCCCAGGTTCAATCCCTTGTCAGGGAACTAGATCCTGCATGCTGCAACTAAAGATCCCCATGCTGCAATGAAGCTTGAAGATCCTCCATGCCACAACTAAGACCTGGAGTAGTCAAATAAATTATTATTTTTTTAAAAGGTAATCTCACAGATATGTAAGGGTCAGAAACAACAGTTTGGGCACTTGGGGATCACAGGTGGACATTCAGAATGCAAAATTAGTCTCTGTTCATCAGTGACTTTGCTGGGTTTCAACTCTCTCTGCCTCTTAAGGACTGGGTTGTTCCTCTCACATTTACTCAACCCCCTCTTGACCTGTGGTTTCAGTTTGCCAATGGCCTAATGTGGCCACGATCTACCAGACTACAAGTATTTATGAATGCAGCCCACAGTTCAGACTGCAGGGAAATCAAAGCAGTCCATCCTAAAGGAAATCAATCCTGAATATTCATTGGAAAGACTGATGCTAAAGCTGAAGCTCTAAGACTGTGGCCACCTGATGCAAAGAGCTGACTCATTAAAAAATACCCTGATGCTGGGAAAGATTGAAAGAAAGAGGAGAAGCAGATGACAGAGGATGAGATGGTTGGATGGCATCACTGACTCAATGGACATGAGTTTGAGCAAGCTCTGGGAGATGGTGAAGGACAAGGAAGCCTGGTGTGCCACAATCCATGGGATTGCAAAGAGTCCAACACAACTGAGTAACTGAACAGCATAGTTCAGACTGTGTCCTCCTAGGAATGGGATGATTGGTTTAGCTCCAGTCAACTCAATAGTTCCTCTTGGGTCAGATGTTTACCCTGGTTTGAGCTAAGGATCACACAGAACACTGATCGGTCACTGCCAAAGTCAGTGGGAAAGAATGAGTTCTTCAGAAGACGGTGAGCACAAGGCAAAGAAACCAACTGTCAAACCTCTGCATAGAACACTGACCTTCAAACATTTTGGACAGTGACTCTGTAAGAAGCATATTTTCCATCATGATCCATCAGATACACACACATACACACCAAACAAATATTTATTAACATGACACAAATATGATGATGGCTGATATATACTGAAATTTCTTAATTTTGTTTTTCTGGTTTATTCTTTAAAGGTGCTAGTCATGAGCAATTAAATTAATTTCACAACCCACTAAAAAGCTGTGACTCACAGAAAAAGCTGACACAGATCATTGGAAGGGACTTCTAATTGATCTTCTCTTTCAAGTCTATTTCATAGACCCTTATCAGATTAACCTTCTTTGATGCCCAGATCCTATGCAACCATCCGATTTCCCCTCACACCTATGAAGCTGAAAATCCTAAGTGCCTCTGCCTCTTCAGTCTGTCTGCATCAATCCATTTTCAGCTTTATGTGCTTGATGCCAAATCTATACTCTGGTGAAATAAATTTCCTCTATATTTTCCTGTCTCCTACTTTTTCCTCCTGCTTGGAGCATGCCCTATTCTTGCTTCTTCCAGATTGTGCTCATTTTTTAAGGCTCAGCTCCTATTCTACTCCTGCATCATTTTCCCTTAGTTTCTCAATCAGACGTGGCCTCTGTTTCCTCTGAAACCAATTCCGTTGTAGTTCTAATGAAGTAACTTTCACTGTCTAATCAATATTGGAATTGTATTATATTTGCATGGATACTCATTTTCTTGTTATATGTGGGTGGGGAGCAGCAGGATATCTAGTTAAATTTGCATTTTGGTTAAATAATAAATAATCTTTTGGTGTCAGTGTTAGTTGCTCAGTCGTGTCCAACTCTTTGCAACCCCAGAGACTGTGGCCACCAGGCTCCTCTGTCCATGGGATTCTCCAGGCAAGAATGCTGGAGTGAGTTGCTATTTCCTTCTGCAGGGGATCTTCCCAACCCAGGGATAGAACCCCAGTCTCCTGCATTGCAGGGAGATTCTTTACCATTTAAACTACCAGTGGAAAATAAATAACCTTTGAGTATAAGTCTAAGGATTGCCTGAGTATATTTTTATTGTTGTTTTGTCACTAAGCCGTGTCTGACTCTTTTGGGACCCTACGGACTATAGCCCGCCAGGCTCCTCTGTCCATGAGATTTCCCAGGCAAGAATGCTGGAGTGGGTTGTAATTTGCTTCTCCAGGGGATCTCCCTGACCCAGGGATCAAGCCCCTGTCTCCTGCATTGGCAGGAGGATTCTTTATCGCTGAGTCACCTGGGAAGCCCAGGATATATTATACTTATCTGACATTAAAATTGAACTGGACTTCTTGTATTTTATCTAGCAACCCAAGTCCCACTGGACAGTAACTTCTTGAAATTAAGTATTATGTCTGGGGACTTCCCTGGTGGCCCAGTGGCTAAGACTCCATGCTCCCAAGGCACAGGGCCTAGGTTCAATCCCTGGTCAGAGAACTTGATCCCACATGCCGCAACTAATAGTTCCCATGCTACAACTAAAAGATTCCATGTGCTGCAACAAAGACCTGGAGCAGCCAAATAAATAAATACATTTTTAAAAAGTACTATGTCTTATTTGTATTCTGTCTGCTTTTCAGGAATGAAAGTGAAAGTTGCTCAGTTGTGTCTGACTCTTTGCGACCTCATGGACTATACAGTCCATGGAATTCTCTCGGCCAGAATTATGGAGTAGGTAGCCTTTCCCTTCTCCAGGGGATCTTCTCAACCCAGGGATCAAACCCAGGTCTCCCGCATTGGAGGATTATTTACCAGCTGAGCTACAGAATGAAGGTGGCTTACAAGGCCCTGATTAGGAGTAGATTATCCTTGGATGTCCTTGATGTTTTCCTAGATGCTATTAAAATCATCTCATGTATTGAGACAGAAAGCATTCAAACTTGTCACCAAATTATCCCAACAGCAGAAGAGAAATCACTCTGACAGAAGAAAAGAAGGGTTGTATGACGGGGAGTCAGTCCACTGCAGGTGTGTGTGCGCACGTGCACATACACACACACACACACACACACACACTCTCATGGTCTATAACAGCTCTGTTTTTAACGTCTTAAATTGCTCACCAAGGAATAAAACTTGATGCTTACACAAATTAAAATGGCCCCCTTTACCCTGTAGCTTTGCATAACTCCCACACACTCTTGCTTATCTCTGGAGAGATCCCAGCTGAAAAAGTACCAAGTAGGTTGCTTGGTGTCACGGCTGAGTGATGGAACAGGCTGGGGGCGGTTCTGCAGGAAGATGGTTCTGGAGGAAGTCCCGGCCCCAAAGCATGTCTCTGAGTGGGAGGAGGGAAGTAAAGCCAGCGCAGTGTTTCCCAAACCTGATTCATCAGGAGATTCACCAAGTAGGTGAGGGAAGGTCCTTCCACACAGAGGCATCAGCTTGCGCTAAACCCCATGCAGAGGGAAATGTGGCCGGAGTGAAAACAGCAGGGAGTGTGTGCTTTAAGATCTGAATTCGCAGGTGAGCTGTGGCCTGAGCAGGTTAGCCCAAAAGGCCAAGTTCAGATGCTCTGCCTTCTCCTCAGGAGCACAGGGAAATGCTTTTATTCGCCCGTAATAAAGTTCCTGTACTGAGTGCCTCTTGTGCAAAAGGTCTGTACCTTTTTATTAAGTCAATGGTCTTCAGTCAGGGGTTATTTTGTCCCCTTGGGAACATTTGTTCATGTCTGGAGATATTTTTTCCATTGTCACAAGTTGTTAGGGGGTTGGGGAAGAGTTGAACTGACATCTAGCAGGTAGAGTCCTCAGTTCAGTTCAGTTCAGTCGCTCAGTTGTGTCCAACTCTTTGCGACCCCATGAATTGCAGCACACCAGGCCTCCCTGTCCATCACCACCAGGCCTCCCTGTCCATCACCAACACCCGGAATTCACTCAGTCTCCTGGATGCTGTTAAATATTATACAACACATAGGACCGTGCCTCAAAGAGTTATCCGGTCCAAAGCAGTAATGTGCTGAGGCTGAGAAACCCTGGATGAAGCAAAGGAGAGATGTGTAAGTGTCTATTTTTAAAAAACCTAAAAAATGTTTTCCTCCAAAGAGAATACCACTGTGTTGTTAAAGCAAAACACAAACAAAAACACTGGCTCTCAGCAGTTCCTCTCTAAAATACAGAAATGTTCTGGCTCAGAAAGAGAATTCGGTCATAATAAAATACACACACACACACACATACTCACATATACACACAGTGGCTCCACACTGAAGCCTTCACATTTTTCAATTCTCTGACAGTCAAGTGTTCAACAGACATGATAAGGTATGTGACTTTGCTTCTATGGGGAATTTGTTCCTTGAAAACACAGACACACAAATACATTAAAACAAAACAAAGCAAAACAAAACTCTGAAGCTTGAGAGAAAGAAAAAAAGAGCCCCCAGGCATCTCCCTGATAAAAGAATTGCAGCTGATCGAAATAGAGTAGTAACTATTTGCTGGCAGGGAAAGAGGATGGATTTTGAACATAATTGCACATTTCATTTTATCAAGGCTTTGGTGCAGCCTGAAAGCCAGCAGCAGACTGTATTTGAGAGGATGGGAGACAGCCCATTCGCCACAGGAGGCATCTGCTGAGGCGTGAGAGGCAGGCTATCTCCTTTAACCCTTCCCTCTGTGGTAGGTACATTGCCAAATGCACAGTGGCCGTGACTGCAGCAGTCTCATGATGCCCTTCTGTTTGGTTTCAGTTCATTTGGCAGCTTATTTCCTGGCTGTGTTTGTCTTCCCTTCCCTCTGATCAGTGGGCTCACTCAGACATAATGGTGTTTGCCCAGGTCACGCAGATCTGCCGGTATCCTCAGAACCCAGGACTGGGCCCTCCAAAGAGAAAAGAGAGAGATGAGAGCACCGGGAGGAAGAGAACGCAGCAGCTACTGCAGCCAGGACTAAAAAAAGCCCCAGACACATGTCTGCTTTTGGCTTAGGGCATCTGCCCAAACTGCTAATGCTAAGATGTCAGCAGCAGCTGCTGGGCTCCCCTGCTGCTGCCACAGCTGAAGCTGCTACCAGGTAGCTCAGATGTTGGGCCCACAGTTATTTCTTTCTTTTTTATTTTGTGGAGAATATTACTGTGCAAGCCACAGAATAACTGCAATGAGTGTTTCAAGGCAGGAGACATTCTGCAATAATCTGGGAAGGCTTCTTGAAGGAGGTGGAATTTGGCACATCTTAAGGGCAAGGGAAATCTGAATTGGCTTTTCCTGTTGTTCCTCTTTTATTATCAAGGATCCAGATTAGAAGAGGATCTGAGTGTTCTTGTCAATTACACCTCCAGTGCTTTCCTGAGTCCATTTTCCCAACATCCTTTTGGAGGTTGACCCTCCTTTTGGAGATGATCCTTCTCCATACAATCCCAAGAATCAGAGGGTTTATTTGGATCTTGAATAGCATGCTGAGGGCACCACTAGGCCATGGGGAACTTCCTCCATTCTTTGCTTTTTGATCATTTGTTTGTTTAGGGACTGAAAAATTCTTCAAGTCTTGTCAGGGATTAGAGATACCCCAAACAAGTGATCACATTGCCCTGTTTCACTTTCTGAATGTCACCTACCATAATAACTCCTAATCTGTGTACAAGCTAAGAGTGTAAGCTATCCGTATCTCAGTTTCTCTATCTTCTAAATGGGATGGTACTTCAAAACAGGGGCTGAAGTAAAGATGAGCTCAGGCAGTCAGATTGTAGCTCCAGGACTTTGAAGAGGGAAGCATGGAGCCCATTAAGGTGTAACTGTCCTGGGCAAAGTTGAAACGTACCAGCAGAGGAGCCCAGGTCATGATGAAACTAAGTATACAGGAAAAGTTATAAGTAGGTAGAAATCACAAGAGAGCAAAAGCCATAAATAAGAGGTAAGAAAGGCAGAGAGAAACAGAATAGTGAGCAAGGAAGCTAGTCAGCAGTGATAAAAGCAAAAATACACAAAGGTGGGACCAAGAGTAGTCAAGTCCATCCACCTTCTGGATGGAGCATTGATGGGAAGATCTGCCCAGGTCTACTGCCAAGGTCTTTTGAGTTGCTATGGCTTCCCTTCTGGTCTTTCTGTTTCAAATCCCTGCTACCTGACTGGCCATCAAATTTCTTTCCATAATTTGGTCTGACTCTTTCTTATGGGCAACCAGTTAATGTAAAGTAAGCACCAATATAACTAGGCAACTTCATATATATTGTAGTTTTGCCTGTAGTTATGGCTTCTTTTCTTTATTCTTTGTTCATTTCTTGTTCATTGCCTACATTTTTCAAAAGGATGCTCTTTGTTCTTGCTTTGTACAAGTTATGACAGTAACTGTGTAGGCTTTTATAATCCTTGGGTACAGAAGCTCATAAAGAAATAGGTACTTACTAGTCAATGCTTTAGAGGGGGCAGTGGTATATTTTAGAAGCAAACAACTGCCATCATGTTTTACTTGTACCCTCATCGTTTACAAATGTTGAAATTCAGCTTTTGAATAACATTTCTGAATTTCAAAAGAGTTTTTTTTTTCCTCTCTTAATTCTGAGGTAGGTTACAACATCATATAGGATGAGAAAGTGCCTGGGCTCTGGAGTTCAGGAACTCACAGACAAAATCTTGACTACTTTGTATCACTTAAATGCTTTGAATTGACTACTCCCAAGTTTGTCATGAGAATTAAATTAGTAAAACTATGTTAACATCCTAGCGGGTAGGAAAGATTTGGTAAATACTGAACTCCTCCCATAATTCTTACTAGATCAGGACACTTGGGGTTGCAAAAAACAGAAAGCGATTAGCCATCTTAAAAAAACTGGGAAATGCATTGTATAGTTGCTTTTTAGTCACTCAGTCATGTCCAGCTCTTTGCGACCCCATGGACTGCAGCATGCCACACTCCCTGTCTTTTGTCTTCTTCTGGAGTTTGCTCAAAATCATGTCCATTGAATCAGTGATGATTGGGGCACATTCTAGAACTCAAAGAAAGAGGTGCAACTGGGCTCAAGAGGGATTTGAACTCCCGAAAAGCCAAAAAGAAAGTGGGTAGTACTTGGTTGACATAATGCTTACAATATTTAAACATAATTTATAATGATTAAAAAGACATTCAGACAATCTAAAGGAAAGAAAAAGGCACATTAAGAGGGGGCTTCCCAGATAAAGAATCTGCCTGCAGTGCAGGAGATGTGAGTTCAATCTCTGGGTTGGGAAGATCCCCTGGAGAAGGAAATGGCAACCCATTCCAGTATTCTTGCTTGGGAAATCCCATGGACAGAGGAGCCTGGCAGGCTACAGTCCACGGGGCTGCAAAGAGTCAGACACGACTTAGCAACTAAACCACAAAAACCACGAACTAAGAGAAAACAATGAGTTAAGGACCAGTGTTTTATTCAGAATAATAAACTACATATAGGATGACTTTGGGACTGCTAGCATATGTTAAGTGAAGTACTAAAAATGTCAATTACAAGCATAATAGTGAAGCAGATAACAGATATAGGTGTCAGCAGTATTGTCTTATTTGTCAGATTCTACAGATTTTAAATGCTGAAATAATTGTATTTATTTAAAAAATATGACAAGGGATGTCTCTAATATTGCTGTTATGATCAAGTCTGCCATTAAATTCTTATTTTACCAAATGTTATTTCACCAAATTAAAAAATGGTTTAAGAAATATCAACATTTCTCTTGGCATATCTTCTCCATTCTTCTGTCCTCTGCCATCCAAGTTTTCCTGCTACTAAGCCCCATATCATGTGGAGAATACGTCCACCCAATCCTTCCCAGATTGCATCTCTTTCATTTTTTGAAGTTAACACAGACTAAACATCAGTTCCTTGATCTCAGTTTCAAATGTCCACAATTACCCAAGTTGGTCCTTCTCGGATGAGGCCTCCAACAGTAGTAATCAAGACGGTGGGGTCGCATCTATCACACATTGCTGGCACTGAGCCAGTCTGAATGAAAGCTATGGGAGAAAATCAATCTGCAAGGATATGGGGTGGTTGAAACTGGGTTCTAGAATCAGAAAACTGGGTTTGACTTTCAGTTTCATTATTTACATTTGGGAAAGCCACTTGATGTTGCAAGCCTTAATTTCCCCACATATAAAATAGAAACAATAAAGCCTACATCATAGGTTGTTGAGAGGGCTCAATGAACTGGTCTGTATAAATCTCTTAGGGTCTCCCTGGTGGCTTGGCAGCAAAGACTCTGCCTGTCAATGCAGCAGATGTGGGTTTGATCCCTGGGTCAGAAAAATCCCCTGGAGAAGGAAATAGCAACTCACTCCAGTATTCTCGCCTGGGAAATCCCATGGACAGAGGAGTCTGGAGGGCTACAGTCCATGGAGTTACAGAAAGTTGGACACCAGTTAGTGACTCAACAACAACAAATGTTCATATCCTAGTATGGTGCCCTGAACCCAAGCAGTAATATGTAGGAGACAGCTGCAAGAAGGTGTCTATTACATTGCATTACAGCACATTTTGGTTCATGATGCCTGGCCCTTCTAGAAGGTGTTTGCTTTGGGCTTGTTTCCTGTCTGTTTCTGCAGCCTGCCTGGTCCTCTCAGAAAGTCTTTTTTACTTAAGTCACCAAGATTTTTGTTCCATTACAAACTGGAAATCTGATTAAGAACAGATACCGAGATGTAACTAAGTGACAGGCACATCCTAAGTTCCTTACAGGCATTAATAAATTTTAATTCCTCAAAAACATGGCATTAAAATGCCAAGACTATTAACTCCCTTAAAATATAGACTCTTTTGTGGTGGTTGTCATAGTTGGAGATCCCAAGGGCTAATTTAGAATTTCACTGAAGAAAATGATGTAATTTTTCCTTTTGAGTACGTCAATTCTAACATAGAAACTGCAAATTAAATGAGGTTATTAGTTCCAGAAGAAAGCCTTAAACCCTGCTCAAAACATTAAATACATCTCAGGTAGAATAGAAGCTTGGTATTGACAGCAAGTCTAATCCAGTTCTGTAAAGAGAGTTTTAAATAGAATTGATAAGCACTCTTTGACTTTAATGTGAATTTTGGCTCTGAATTTGAAAGTGACATTCTTGTTTTAGATGCATCCTGGACTCAAGATTTGACTGAGGCCATTTAGTCCTGCCATCACAGCAAATATCTTGCCTTATGAAACATAAGATTCCATTCACCCTGGGGCTAGAGTCACTCTTTTATACTATGTTAGGCATTTAGACAGGGGCCCTAATTCTTTCAAGTCAATTATTTTCAGTCTGCAATATTTTTCATCTACTGCTCAGAGAGACATAAGCCTTGGGGAGAATAAGGCCCATAAAAGTTTCTGCTGAAAGACTCATTTTTTACGGGCACTTGGATATAAAGAACAGGACTGAAATCTGAGGATGTGTGTTTGTCAAATATATATGTATCTATGTGCGGATAGATGGATCGATGGCTGGCTGGGTTGAAGAATGGATGACTAGATGGGTAGTTGGGTGGGTGAACAAATGTCTGGATAGGTGGATGGCTGGGTGTTTGACTGGGTGAGTAGGTTAGTGGATGGATGAATAGATGGATGGATGGATGGAGAGATAAGTCATATAATACATATTTTATTTATTTGATTGGGCAGCATTCATCTTGGGAAGGTACTATAACTGTTAAAATTTTTTCTCCTCTTAGGAATGTGTCATTGTGTGCATTCCCAGGGACTGGAATGCAAGTAGGGCCAAATTCCCTTTACTTCCATTTTGGTGAGTTCACAAGCAGGTATTTGACTTCAGCTTAGCCGAACAGACAATCCTTGATAGCACCTGGAATTTGATTCAGGTGCTGATAAGGTGTGGTGCTTTTAGACGAAATGATCATCTTAGCAGCAGGGGTGGCCTGGAGATCTCTGAATGGACCTGTTCCTGCTAGGAGAACCACTCTGGTGCCAGATGCCTGCCCCTTCCAGAAGGTGTTTGCTTTGGGCTTATTTCCTAAGTCTGTTTCTGCAGCCTGCTTGGACCTCTCATAAAGTCTTTTTTACTTAAGTCACCAAGATTTTTGTTCCATTACAAACTGGAAGTCTGATTAAGAACAGATACCGAGAAGTAACTAAGTGTCAGGCACATTCTAAGTTCTTTACAGGCATTAATTTATTTGATATTCACAAGGATGCTATGAGTAAGTACTCTCATTTATTCCTGTTTTCCAGAAGAGTAAACACAGAAAGCCTACATAATTTCTCAAGATCACATAGCTACTGAAAGCAGAACTTGCTTTTGAATTCTGGTAGTCTGACTGGAGGGCATATTTAACTCTGCATTTCTAACTGTTTTGCAATATTACTTCTGTGAAGATGATAGAGGGAGGGAGAGGGCAAGGAAGGAAAGGAGGGAAGGAGTGTGGCAGAGACTATGCCGTGTTCACCAAAACCTTTCCCCTTTCCTCCTGGCTCACAGTAAGATTACACCTCCCTGCCTCCTTCTCACTTCAGTGTAGACATATGAGTGAGTTCTGGCCAAGACAGTATGTACAGAAGTGATGTGTGTCATTTCTAAGTCAAAGTAATGAAGATGTGGTGTGTTTTCCTTCGGTCCTCCTTTCCCCACTGATAGCTGAGTGAAGAGGACCCTGAGGTCCTAGAGGAGGGTCATGATGAAACGACAAAGTAGAATGTTTCCTGAACGGGAACAACCAGATGGGATTGTGATGTGAATGAGAAACAACCTTGATTTTGTTACACTGATATAATTTTAGGGTTGTCTTGTAAAGCCTGTAACCCTCCCTAATATGGGTATAACATAGATGGTAGATTGACAATGACAGAGCAAAGTAAACTTGAATTCTAATGTAGAGAATCCAATGCCACTTTCACGTGTATGGATTTTTCTACCCGGAGGTGAAATTCTAATCCCCTGGAGAATTGTTCCTGGCATCTCCACGGCTTCATTATCATTTCCATCAGTACTTTAAAAAGTTCTGGTTTTCAGAGTTTCCCTCCTGCAATGACTTCCTATCTTTTTCTACTGCATCCCAAAGCAGACAGGATATGGAGATTGAGTCATATTTTAAAATCTGTTTTTTGGAACACATCCAAAACCTTTGATTAGCCTGAATCTGTACTCTCACCTCTGGAGCATTCTTTTGTTGTAAGTCATATCTTGCATTTTACAAGTGCACAGCTTCCCTCCATGCCTGCACATTTTGGTGCTAGGAAAGAATAAAATACGGTAATTTCATGACATTGAGTTTGTTAAATTATGCACTGGTTAGACTTCATATTCTTCCGTCTAATTAGAGGGTAAGATTTGAGTAATAGCAAGTAAATTGATGCAACATGTCTAAACATATTACTTTATTTTGAATGACACTTTAGTAATAAAAAGGACTAGTTTCACAACAAATCTCTTATCTCAAAAGGTCAAAATATTATATATTTTCAAAAGCTTTCTTACCTGCCAAACATCTTATGGAAGGTAATACCCTGCCTTATGGGGAAAATAATTATCGGGGTACATGGATGCTATCTTTCAAAGTATTATTAAACTATGTGGATTATATGAGGGCTTTTTCACTGCATTTGCTAAATTGTATAAGGAGAATTTCATCAAGTACATGTGAAACTAAAATGGATAACTGTCAGATTTACTCATCAAAATGAGGGTGGGGAGACTTTTATGGTGGTCCAGTGCTTTAGAGTCCACCTTCCAGTGCAGGGGACGTGGGTTTGATTCCTAGCCAGGGAACTAAGATCCCACATGCTTCAAGGCAACTAAGCCCAAGTGCCAGAACTAGAGAGCCTGTGTACCACAACTACCGAGCCCTTGTGCTCTGGAGCCCGCGTGCACCACGATGAGAGCTCCCCTGTGCCATGACTAAGACCTGACACAGCCAAATAAATAAATAAATAAATATATATATATATTTAAATGGGGGCAGGAATACTTAGGATCAGGACACAGATTGTGAATGACATCTGTGATTAGGTTATCTCAGACATTTTTTTTGCCCTTGAACCCCATCAAAATGAGGATACCATGTATAAAACAATTTTTGTATATTTTCAATTTCTATCAGAGACTCAGAAGGACTAGCTGACCTCTCAAGGCTCCTACAATTATCACTACTGTATGAGTTACCCTTTTGTTAAAAAATATATGCAGAAGGCAGAGATGGTCGGCACCGTTTATTCTGTTAGTTGAAACTGGGTCTATTTAAGAATTATATTGAGATTTCCCCGATGGTGCAGTGGTTAAGAATTCGCCTGCTAATGTAGGGGATATGGGTTCGATCCCTCCTCAAGGAAGATTCCACATGCTGCCGGGCAACTAAGCCTGTGTGTCACAACTACTGATCCCATGCTCTTGAGCCACAACCACTGAGCCCACAGGCCCTAGGGCCTATGCTCCATAACAAGAGAAGCCAGTGCAATGAGAAGTCCGAGAAGTCCACACACTGCAACTAGAGCATCCCCCGCTCATTCAAACTAGAGAAAGCCCGTGAGCAGCAACGAAGACCCAGGACAGACAAACATAAATAAATGAAACTTAAGAAACAAATTATATCTAAAAAGTCACCAATACATAGTCAGCCACAGTATAAAAGATGTAAGATTCGAAAGAGATCTTAGGCAGTCATCTAGTCTAATGCCTTTATTTTATTGATGAGGACAGTGAAGTCCAGAGAAATAAAGTGATTTGCTGACTTTCATCTATCAAGTTGTTGTTATTAAAACTGAGAAGTCTAGGAGTGAGAGTCCAACTGTTAACTACTCAGGCTCTCACTCCTAGACTTCTCAGTTTTATCAAACAATAACTTGACAGATGAATGTCAGGGGCTCAAATGTCATCAGGAATCTATCTTCATCCGTCACTTGGCTCTGCTTTTCTCTGTGTTGCTTTCTTCTCATGCAATTATAAGATAATTCTGGTCTTCGATTCTTCCATCTCAGTGGCTCCAGCCTAAAGCAAACTTCTTTATTCTACTGGTTCACATAAAAGTCATTAGCACAGTTTGGGTCATAGCCTAGTTCTGAACCAATCACTTGCCAGGGCCATTGTACATTCTGATTTTCTTGGTCTGGGTCAAGATGCCCATCAACAAAGCAGAAAGTCAGATCAGTGCCACCTAACCCATATGGGGCTGTGACTGGGAGGTAGTAGTTCTCAAAGGAGATTCTGGGCAACACTATGAGATGAGGGGACGATGCTGAATGGGAAAAAAGCAACATATGTCTACCACTCACAGAAATTTGCTTTTTAAATCTCCTTGTCAGGTTAATAAATAACTTCATTATTCATTTCATGGAATATCACAAAGAAGTGATTTTATTTTTAAATTTAGATCTATATTGTATATGGTTTATAGTAAATTTTAAATGATCATCATTAACAGTCACTTTATATGTGAAAAGAAATGCAGCTTTTCTCCTTTAAGAAAAGGACAGACACTAATCTACTTTGAATTAATTCTGGAACAAAAATACATTTTAAAAGAACATCATATCTTATTTAGTTTGAGGATTGAAAGGTTATTAAAATAGAGATGGGGATTTAGCAGGTGTTACAGCATCAAAAATAGATTTGTAAAAAATGACTTCATTTTGATTGTTTGGAAGGCTTGAATTTTCCACGTTAAAGTTAACTGGTTTATTTTTAATGCTTTTCTGTTTTGTTTCCAAGTGGCAAGTTAATAAATTTCAAGGCTTCTATTTCCAGTGTTTCTCTGCAAATAAATCATCATATGGGTAGTTATTATTGTTCTCAATAAATCAAAAGCCAAATTAACTCTAATCATCACTGAAGTTCTTTTAATGAGCAAGGCATGTTAAGGAACAGAGTTATCCTGACATGTATGGTTTAAAAATTCTGATCAGATAAATCTAGGTATCTAGAGGGTATTAATACCAATTTGAGTGGAAATTATAGATTTGTTATCATTTGTATGATCATTAATCTCTTGCTTTTCTCTTGCTTCTCTCTTTATTCTAAGAGCATAAATTCAGCAATGTGTGAATAAGTAATAATAATAAAAACCAAAGAAAGTTGTGTAACTGTAAAGCCCCTGAGTCAACAGCATTTAGCTGAGTGAAAAATGACCACATACCTTAAAACTGCCCATGATAAGAGTTGGAAGTCCTCAGAGTATTTTGCTTTGTTTCTTTAATAGAAAAAAAAAAAACACAACAACACCTACCTAATTCTTTGATTTCATGGCCTTAAAAAAATCTAAATGAATGCAGAGACTCCAATACCTCTAACAATGTAAACCCTCAGAATATCCTCAGTGACTCCTCGGAGTCTGCAGAATGCAGGTTGGCAAGTGCTGGCCCACTCTTTGCTCTTTCCCAGGTCACTCTTCATTCCATGAAGACAGTTGCTTTCTAAGTATGGCTGCCCCCTAGCCTCAGGAGACAACTGGTTGAGAACTTCAGCTGGTACTATAGGTGTCTTTCATTTCTCCACTTTGCTATCATGAGGAAAAGTCCCAAGTGTCACCTCTCCTGGGTTGCTGTGTCATGGGTGCTCTTAAGGTGCCGTGGGTGGGATGTGGCATTTGGAACCAGGCAGGACGGAGAACTGCTAGCCCTTTCTTTTGACATTGGTCCAGCTTTTCATCTGATCTCAGACAATCTCTTCTCCTCTGAGGAAGCCATCAGCTTCACTCTAGTGCTGATTCTACATGGCTCAGGACTGGAACTGTCTGGACCCAGAACCCCATCTCCATTGCATGCCAGCTGCCAATCTCTCTAGGCTCCAGTTGCCCCATGTGAAGTGGGATGGTAGTAGTCCACACCCCTTGGAGTGGTTGCAAAGATTTATGTAAACAATAATTCCTCTCAAAGCTTCCTTTCATCCTTTTCTACCCTGTTCTGTGCCTGGAAGTCTGACCAGTACAGACTGCATCAATGGACTCCCTCACGCTATGGATTCTGCTCAACCAATGTGAGCACCAGCAGAGATCTGAGGGTAAAAGGAGCATGAGGTCAGGACACTGATTTCTCCAGTCCCCACCCTTCTAGGTCACCTCTCAGAAACAGCACAGCTCCTCTCAGTTGACTCTTTTCATAGTTTTCTCCACATTCTGGTGAACTTCCTTCCCTTGGCTGCTCGAGGCTTACTTCCCTGTTTGTAAACAGCATTTATATTAACGTCTCTTCAATTTTGAATGTGCCCTCTCATTCCGGTAGGCATACCATGTATTTCCTGGCACGCATACCATGAAAAATGCTTGGACTGGTACATAGCAAGCACTTGCATGGTTGTTGGGAGGGTTAAAAGATCTACATACACAGCATGATTGGTGCAACATAGGAGTCAATTTATGGTAATGATGTATTATTTATAATAGCTATTATTTTTAGACTAGCAATTGACAGTCATGAGTTCATGATGCTCTCCCAACCCCCAAATCTACAACTAGTCACTATATCCCCCAATTTGAGACTCCGAGAGAAGCAACTGGTCCCAGAACATAGCAGGTTTGTTCTGACTCCAAAGCTTATTCTCCTAATTGCTTCACTGCCATCACAGAAGTTTCTAGTCATATTTCCTGATACAGACATTTGCTTTCAAATATCAAATGATTTTAATAAAGACTTCAGACTGAAATAGTATTTAGCTTACAGATAATTTTTGGAGAGAATCAATTAACTTCCAATGTAGAACAGTCCTATCTGTTAACATGGAGGCAATCTTTTTAGCTTTATTCCCCAGGATCATAAAATGTTATAAATGAAGACTTTTAAAGTCAATTTTCTAAATCTCTGATGCAGGTGTATAGAGTTATTATGTACTGATTTAATATTCAATTAACTTCCTTAAACTCTCTTCTTCATTCTAATAATGTGAAGATGATTTTGAACTTTTTGAGTTTTATCATTTGTGACTGACAGTTTCATTTCCTCCTTTCTAAGTCTTAACACTTGTGATTTATTTTTTTCTTATCTTACTCCAAACTCCTGCAATCTCCAGGATAATAGAAGAATTTAAAGTGAATATGCAGGGGTTGTCTTTGATTTTAAGAGGAATGCATCACCATTACGTGTGGGGCTTGCTTTAGGCTTTAGAGGTAAACTTTTTCAGGTTAAAGATGTTCCTACTATTTCCAAAACATTTTTTTTTTGTTTTAAAGTATTTAAAACAGTAGAACCATATTTGTTTCCTTAAACACATAGATATTCTGTGTGTTTAACTTTTGAAAGGTAAAAACATCATGGGCATTATTTATATGTCAAGAAATTCCTCCCCAACACTCCCCTCTCACCCAAAGGCAGCATGATTCAATGGAAAAAAGCTCTAGACTTAGAGTGAGGAGGTCAGTATTCTCAACCTGCTGCTGCTGCTGCTAAGTCGCTTCAGTCATGTCTGACTCTGTGCGACCCCATAGACGGCAGCCCACCAGGCTCCGCCGTCCCTGGGACTCTCCAGGCAAGAACACTGGAGTGGGTTGCCATTTCCTTCTCCAATGCATGAAAGTGAAAAGTGAAAGTGAAGTCTCTCTGTCGTGTCCGACTGTTCGCGACCACATGGACTGCAGCCCACCAGGCTCCTCCGTCCGTGGGACTTTCCAGGCAAGAGCACTGGAGTGGGGTGCCATTGCCTTCTCCATTCTCAACCTAACTGATGCCAATTTCTGTCAAAGGCCTTTTTGCAGAACTCCTATTTTCTATGCTTTTGCCCCACCACTTGGGCATCTGTTTGAATGATTTAGAAAAGTTGAGTTTGATGATAACAGGGCTTCCACTTTTGGTTTTTCTGAGACGTTATTGCATGGACATTCCAGGAACCATAGTTGTTAGGTCTCTCTTTTCTCCTGTCTCTTGGGACGTGAAGGTAAACTAAAGCTTTAACTGGAGCAAGGAGAAAGAGGTTATTCTGAAGGAAATGGGCTTTACTCAGTCTGAGAGGAAACACAGTTCTTAGTATGTCAGACTTTCCATCTAAGTGAGAGACAATTGCATGAGGTGCTGGGATCAATTCACTATGAGCAGGAGAGAAACACCTTAGATAGTCTTGGGAGAGGAGGCAGTAGCTGGAGGGAAGACAATGCCACTTGATGTTAGCTGAGGTGTGATGCTGAAAGAGACAGACTCAGCCCTTTTCTGGGGAGAAGAGGCCCTGGACATGCAGAAATGAGGTCTGAAGGATGGGATTTAACACCTGTGCTCCCAGGGGAGGATAGGAGTGAGTAACAGGCACTCCTTTTCCTGCTTTTCCCGTGGCTGCTGACACTACTACTAGCAGTCATGTTGTGTCTCTTACTGTATAATAGTAGGCCTGTAGCTTCACAGAAAGCAGAGCAGCTGATTAAATCCACCCAGCATTTCAGAGTGGAGGATTTCATTTACTCCTCAGAGACATTTTGTGGGTGAACGCAGCTCACTTGTATTATATACACTTTTGCACTCAAAAAGACTTTCCACTTCCACTTGAAAAGTATCTGTCCATTCACAGATTCTGTAGCATCCATTCATTCACCACTAAGTCAGCATTTATTATAATAATACTAATTATTATTACTAAAAGCTAACATTAGTTTAACTCTTACAAAATTTCAATAATTTTACACATACTTTCTCACCTATTCTTCACACCACCTATGAAATACTGCTATTATTCTGTTATACAGATAATAAACGTGAGGCACAAGGAGGTGAAGTCGATTTGCTCACAGTCTCAGAGCTAGTAGTTGAAGGAGGCAAGACTCAAACCCTAATGTGTTGGATCCAGAGCCTTTTCCAGTGGCTGCTGCTGCTGCTGCTGCTAAGTCACTTCAGTCATGTCTGACTCTGTGGCAACTGAAGTCAAATAGTTCACAAGAGTCAACCATTAAATGTTCAGGAATTTTGAGCACAGGTTGTTAAATGCAGCTGTTATGAAACATTCAATTACACAAATTTTTGACTAAATAAACTGCAATAAAACAAAGTTAACAAATACTGAAACTCATCACTTTCTAATTATTTTACTACAGTCTACTTTATCCTTGCTCTTGAAGTCATTTTTGTCTTTTGAATCTCTATGGTGGAATTACTATATAATGGTTTGTTACAGCATATCTTTTTGTGACTCTGCATTCAAAGACATCACATTGGTAGCTTGAATTTGGCCATGGTTGGCAATCTACACCATGGAAATAAACTAAAGCTCCTTATTAGGGGAGACTTTTTTCTCCTAAGGAACTAGTGATTAAACACCAGTACACCAGTAGCCCTTTCTGTTCAGTTCAGTTCAGTTCAGTTCAGTTGCTCAGTCGTGCTCTTTGTGACCCCATGAATCGCAGCATGCCAGGCCTCCCTGTCCATCACCAACTCCCGGAGTTCACTCAAACTCACGTCCATTGAGTTGGTGATGCCATCCAGCCATCTCATCCTCTGTCGTCCCCTTCTCCTCCTGCCCACAAGCCCTCCCAGCATCAGAGTCTTTTCCCATGAGTCAGCTCTTTGCATGAGGTGGCCAAAGTACTGGAGCTTCAGCTTTAGCATCATTCCTTCCAAAGAACACTCAGGACTGATCTCCTTTAGAATGGACTGGTTGGATCTCCTTGCAGTCCCAGGGACTCTCAAGAGTCTTCTCCAACACCACACTTCAAAAGCATCAATTCTTCGGTGCTCAGCTTTCTTCACAGTCCAACTCTCACATCCATACATGATCACTGGAAAAACCATAGCCTTGACTAGATGGACCTTTGTTGGCAAAGTAATGTCTCTGCTTTTCAATATGCTAGGGTTGGTCATAACTTTCCTCCCAAGGAGTAAGTGTGTTTTAATTTCATGGCTGCAGTCACCATCTGCAGTGATTTTGGAGCCCCCCAAAATAAATTCTGACACTGTTTCCACTGTTTCCCCATCTATTTCCCATGAAGTCATGGGACCGGATGCCATGATCTTCGTTTTCTGAATGTTGAGCTTTAAGCCAACTTTTTCACTCTCCTCTTTCACTTTCATCAAGAGGCTTTTTAGTTCCTCTTCACTTTCTGCCATAAGGGTGGTGTCATCTGCACATCTACTAGGGTATATAACCTATGTTTAATACCATGATATAATGTACTAGGCATTATGCTGCATGTGGAGAGTACAAAATTGGATGAGTCATAGTAGAAAGAAGGAAGAGAAAAATCTCATCCACTGGAAATTTAAAGACTGTGGAGGCTGCTTCATTCCAGTTTGAAACATCACATCAAATAGAATATCCAGGTATAATTTTATTTATGGGAAATAAGACTTAAGATACCCAGGAAAAATACAATCTAGGCTTTGATATAGTAATTTCCTCAGCCTCTCTTCATTTTTATTGTAGAGAACAGAAAAGGAATCAACTGTACGGCAAGGTGGACCCATTTCAGGTACAGTGTTTCTTGACCCTGCACGAGTCCCACCTTTTATCTTTAGAATATATAGCTTTTTGACCAAAGGAAACATCATTCCTTATCTGGGCCACTTTTCTTTCAGAACCAGTTAACAAAGCATTAATCCAGACAGATGCTTTTTACAGTCAAGAAGATGAATCCTGTAAGGAACAATTAAAACCCACTGATATGGTAATTTCCCCACCAGATATCTTTCTAATAGAATGTCACACCAGCTTGATCAGTCTGGTCAGCCAGATTCATTCTCAACATCCAGTGGAAATATATATACAGAAAGGTAGAAAGCAAGAGAACAAGAGTAAGGCAGTCAAGACACATGGGTTTAGACCCAATTCTGCCATTTACTGATAAGTCATTTCCCCTTTCTGTACTTCAGTGGCCCTGTTTATAAAATGAAGGAGTTAGACTATCAACAATTTTTTTTCAAGTATAGACTTCATAAGCATCACCAATTGCGTTAATTAATATTGAGGTTCTCAGATGCCACCTGCAGATATGCCGCTCCTAGCTCTTGGTCATACCCAATAATTTGCATTTTAAGCCAGCATCTGGGTTAATTCTCTTCCCAATGATCTGCTCTGTCACATCCATATCACTAGACTTAAGTGAACTTGATTCCTAAATCTGCTGCAGTCTTGAGGTTAAAGGCAATGTTTTCAATGTTAGTGAATAGTTTTTTGATTGTAAGTAGCAGTCTTAAATGTCACTTGAAAGGTACATTTAAGAAAGACATATTTTGCCTTGTAGTACCTGCTGGTTCACATCTTCTATTTGAGTCTTGCCTGTTATTTCCCCTAATTTGATAAAAGTCATTGGTAGCCTTTTATCTTTTTTATTTCTGATAGGCTTCAGTGTGTATGTTTATGCTATCTGGGTGATGGAAAAATTTAACTGCTAGTTTAAGTCGCTAAGAAGCGTTCCAATAATGCATTTCCCAAAAGCAGGGGAAAAAAATAAAGATATCACCATGTGTTTGCTGGGAATGATTCTGAAAGCATTTGGAAAATGACCAAAATCTGAATTATTGTACTATTGAATTCAAGTCAGTATTGCAGAAAACAGCAATACTGGACTGGCTTTTAGGCAGATAACTTATACTCCTTGTCCAACTGATGTTTATCTTGTAATAAGAAATGCAGTTTGAAAATACACACCTATGGGGTCTTAGAAGGATACAGTCTCTCGATCTTTGGCACAACTACTTTCTACAGCAAAGCAAAAGATATTTTACTCCAGTCTTTTTCCTAACTGGTCAAGTGCTGTACACCTCTGTGATTGCCATCTGCCTGCCACCAGTTCACTCCTCCTCTGGTAATGGCAGCCTCGTTTTCCTTCTGGCCGTGCAGCTTCCTTCATTCTCTGAGCACATGGGGCGGGGGTGGGCTAGAGGGATGTGTGTGTTTCCAGGGTGAAAGGATATTCCTCTTGGTACAGTGATTGGTTCAGGGATGGGTATGAGGCAGTTTTGATGAGTAAGAATTAAGCTTCAGATTTTCCTTGAATAGCTGGAGAAGAGACCTCTTTTTCATTTTGCTAGATTTGAAGTTAGGCTGGATATGAAGCTGGAGATGCTGACCATTTTCTCACTCCACAGAATCTAAAATTGGAAGCAACCAGTGGAGAACAGAACCCCAAAATGAGTGAGAGAATGAAGAGCCAAGAACCTCAAGCTGTGTTTGAAGCTGTTAGGTCTATCCCCTGGATATATTCCCATGAGCTGATAATTTTCTATTTTCATTATGTGATATTGGTGTTTATATATATATATTAATTTTTATTTTATATTGGAGTATATTTGATTAACAATGTTGTGTTAGTTTCAGGTATACAGCAAAGTGATTCAGTTATACATATACACATATCTACTTTTTTTCAAATTTCTTTTCCCATTTAGCTTGTTGTTATTCAGTCACCAAGTCATGTCTGACTCTTTGCAACCCCATGGCAACATCCTAGGCTTTCCTCACCATCTCCCAGAGTTTGCCCAAGTTTGTGTCCATTGAATCAGTGATGCTATCCAACCATCTCATCCTCTGTCGCCTTCTTCTCCTTCTGCTTTCAATCTTCTCCAGCATCAGAGTCTTGGCCAGTGAGTTGGGCCTTCGCATCATGTGGCCAAAGTATTGGAACTTGAGCTTCAGCATCAGTCCTTCCAATGAGTGTTCAGAGTTGATGACTTTTAAAATTGACTGGTTTGATCTTCCTGCTGTCCAAAGGACTCTCAAGAGTCTTCTCCAACACCACAGTTTGAGAGTATCAATTCTTCGGTGCTCTGCCTTCTTTATGGTCCAGCTCTCACAACCATATGTGACTACTGGAAAGACCATAGCCTGGATTATATGGATGTTTTGCACCAAAGTGATGTTTTTGCTTTTTAACGCACTGTCTAGGCTTGTCAGAGCTTTCATCTGCCAAGAAGCAATCATCTTCTAATTTCATGGCTACAGTCCCTATCCACAGTGATTTTAGAGCCCAAGAAGAGGAAATCTGTCACTGCTTCCACCTTTTCCTCTTCTAGTTGCTGTGAAGTGGTGTGGCCAGAGGCCATGATCTTAGTGTAATACTTAGTTTTAAGCCAGCTTTTCACACTCCCCATTTAGGTTATTACAGAATATTGAGCAGAGTTCCCTGTGCTATATACACTAGGTCCTTGTTGGCTATCTATTTTAAATATAGTAATGTGTATATATCAGTCTCAAACTCCCAATTTATCCCTCCCCCCAACCTTTCCCCTTTGGTAACTAAAAGCTTGTTTTTAAGTCTGTGAGTCTAAACCAGCTTTCTTTCGGTCATTTGAAACCAAACTAAACCGAACTGATTCACTAAACAAATGGCTAAAGTGTAATTTGCGCATACAAGTTCTTTAAGCTACATAGCTTTTAGTTTTGTTTTTTTTGTGTGTGCCAAATGAAGGTACACATTAAAAGAAAAAAACAAAACCTTAATTCTCTCAAACTGTAATATAGTTATTAGAACATATAAGCATATATAAGAAAAGAAAGGCTATATAAGAAACTAGGAACAGTGTTTCCCCTGAAGAAAGAAAAATTAGAAGGGAGACTCGGTTTTCACTGTAGATCCTTTTGTACTATTTGTCTTTTTTACTTTTATTTTGTATACACTGTACCTACTGAAAATCCCAATTACATGCTTCTGCAAAGTCAGTTTCTTTGATAAGCAGTAGCATGTTCACTCGGAGAAGGAAATGGCAGCCCACTCCAGTACTCCTGCCTGGAAAATCCCATGGACAGAGTAGGCTGCAGTCCATGGGGTCGCGAAGAGTCGGACATGACTGAGCGACTTCACTTTCACTTTTCACTTTCATGCATTGGAGAAGGAAATGGCAACCCACTCCAGTGTTCTTGCCTGGAGAATCCCAGGAACAGGGGAGCCTGGTGGGCTGCTGTCTACGGGGTCGCACAGACTCGGACATGACTGAAGTGACTTAGCAGCAGCAGCAGCAGCATGTTCATTATTTATGTACCAAGTACATCTTTTCAGATTACTACATGCAGCACTAAGATTGTAGGGCTTCCCAGATGGCACTAGTGGTAAAAAACAAACAAACAAACAAAAAAAAAACAAAACCCACTGCCAATGCAGGAGACTTAAGAGATGTGGGTTCAATCCCTGGGTGAGAAGATCCTCTGGAGGAGGGTATGTCAACCCACTCCAGTAATTTTGCCTGGAGAATCCCATAGACAGAGGAGCCTGGCAGGTTACAGTCCGTGGGGTTGCAAAGAATCGAACACAACTGAACATACAGTGAATACATGCTAAAATGTATTTTTCCATTTGTTAAGATTCATTTCAGTTCAGTTCAGTCTCTCAGTTGTGTCTGTCTTTGTTAAGATTCATTTCCCCCTAAATATGCTACACCAATGACGGTGACACAAACATTTAAAAATCTTCAGATGCACCACAGTATAGTGCATGCTTTCTTCATCTGGAAGTACTCTCTGAATTTGGTAGACAATGTGTCACCTCTCTCATTTCCATTAATTTAATCTATCAAGATGCCATCTGTTCACTTCCTTTAATCCTCAGCTTGCCCATTTTGAAGATGAGACATCTCAAAGTAAATGCATCATTAAAACTGTGTACTTAGGGGCGGCTTATATGATTCTATTTCATTACTTTGTTTAGCCTCAGGGACGGGTTATGCCATTTGATTTTCCATTGTCCTTACATCATCTTATTATTTGGTTTTTGGTGAACAGAGCTTATTGAAATGACTGAAGTGAACCTTCTGCTCAGAGGACAGAAAAACAATACTCAGAAATGAGACTGTGAAGATGAATATTAACTGGGTACATTTTGATCCTCCTGTATTTTATTTTCTTTATCTTCATGGAATTATGTATCATGGTCGGAACCAAGTGGTCTTGAGAGGCTGCTTCTGTGGCCCAGCTATTAATTTTCTGTCCCCTTCTCCTTCAGGTGCTGACTACAATATTATTTGCACTTTTGATCTGGACA
Organism: Ovis canadensis; assembly: GCF_042477335.2. Classification (NCBI taxonomy): domain Eukaryota; kingdom Metazoa; phylum Chordata; class Mammalia; order Artiodactyla; family Bovidae; genus Ovis; species Ovis canadensis. Next base: position 53,103,130 of record NC_091263.1, on the reverse strand, counting down.
ATAGAGTTGTAAAGACCCTTTTCGGATTCAAGGATCTAGGGGGTACTTTGGCAATTAAGACCCAGTGTTATAAATTTATTCCAAGGTAGTATAAAGTAAATGAAATAAGATTTAGGATAAGACTATAATTAATCATAGCTACTATTATTTAGTAGCCTATGTCAGATGTTTTACCACAAGTTTAATACTCATTTCTCTCAATGTTCCTTTTAAGTAAGTATTGATATAATTATTATTCCCATTGTTCAGATGAGGAAAAACAAAATGAGGCACATTAGCCCAAGTTGTATAAGTTGTCCAAACTACCCAAGGTTCCCCATGTGAAAAACGAGAATCCTGGGATTTGAACTGTAGTGGCCTTATCCCAGGCTTCTGAGGTGGTACTGGTGGTAAACAGCCTGTCCACCAATGCAGGAGAGATAAGAGACACAGGTTCTATCCCTGGATCGGGAAGATCCCCTGGAGGAGGGCTTGGCAACCCTCTCCAGTACTTTTGCCTGGAGAATCCTATGGACAGAGGAGCCTGGCGGGCTATAGTTCATAGGGTTGCAATGAGTCGCAACTGAAGAGACTTAGCGTGCACACCCGGTCTGATCCTAGAACCCACGACCCTCAAAGGCTCAGCTTCTTTGAGAGGCAGATCATAGCTCAAACCAATAAATAAGGGTGAAAGTAGGCTCCAGATAAAGGTAGATCAGAGGAGGGCATAATTAATTTTATCTGGAGAGACCAGCGAGGCTTCCTGGAAGAGGTGATATAATAGGTGGGTTTTGAAAGGTGAATAGGTGTTTTATCAGGCAACCACTACACACTGCATGTGCCAAAAGCAAAGAAGCAATTTCACTCACTGATTTCTAAAATTTAATTTCAAACTATCATAGCATATATGTTCAAATTAGGGGATAAAATGCCAGAAGCAAAAAGATTTCAGCACTGAAACGACTTACAGCTGCCTTCCTAAAAGAATGAACCCTCTTCAGTCCTTAGGGATATGTTTAGGTACAAGAAAGTACTTAAAATGGTTTGTAAAACTCAATATCACAGAGAAATGCTAGTTCTTATCATGTAACTTTATATGGCATGTTGATTTTTCTACTGGCCTCAATTCTTTACCCTCTCTTGCAGCCTCAGCTTTTGCCATGTGAATTTGCAAAACCCTTTCACTAAAGAGGCAGAGTCTACTTCCTCACCCTTGAACCTGGGCTGTCTTAGTTATTGCTTTAGCCATAAGGTTGTTAGCAGACATGACACAACAGATGCTTTAAAAAGCACTTGGAAAAAAAAGTGGTAAATATAAGACATGTTTTGAACAAAACGATGAGGGAAAAAAGAACTTGGGCATTTTTGCTTGAGTTAGGTCTTCTCACATCAGAAGACTATGTCTAGGATTGTCTGGAGGACAAAAAACATTTCGAGTGGAGCCCCTGGACCCTTTATTTCAAAGAAGGCTACCCTGAAGCAGACCAGTCAGCAACCCTAGACATGTGAGTGAGAGCAAGACCAACTCAGAGTAGCCAAGCCTAGCCTAACCAAGCATACCTGCAGACTGAGGAGCTAAATCAATGCTTATTACTGTAGGCTGCACAGTTATCCATTTGAATTTTCTGTATCTATAGATAGTTTGAGACTTCCCTGGTGGCTCAGATGGTAAAGCGTCTGTCTACAATGTGGGAGACCTGGGTTTGATCCCTGGGTTGGGAAGATCCCCTGGAGAAGGAAACGGCAATCCACTCCAGGACTACTGCCTGGAAAATCCCATGGACAGAGGAGCCTGGTAGGCTACAGTCCATGGGGTTGCAAAGAGTCGGACACGACTGAGTGACTTCACTATATATCACTATATATCACTATATATAGATAGTTTGAAGGTTATAGTAGCTGACCTCAAAGTTACCCTAGGGGAAAAACATGATATATTCTACTACTCTCAAGGAGGTGATGTTGCTGTGTCAATTTCACCTGGCTATGAGCATCATTGTGATAGCTGATACTTGATAGAGTGTATAAGAACAAATCATGGCAGCTTCAACATGGAAAACTCCTGCAAGTCAGAGCCTCCTATTTATTTTATGCTCCAAATAAAAGCAGAAGAAACAGGCACATGATACATACGTTTTAGGTAAAAAACTGAACAGCAATCTAGCTTCTTTGACAAAAGTAGAAAATTTCATATTTATCCCTGGAGAACTGCAGGGTGAGTTACTGTAACCTATCACTTGTCAAGTAAAATTACAAACGAATCTTACACAGAGATGGCTAGCAGCTAATTTAAATGCTTTTGGGAACCAATAGGTAGCCAAGACATGGGTATGTTATAACTCAGGGAGTTTTCCATTAATCTTTAAGGAACTTTAAACCCAAAGTTATTGTTCAAAGAGCCTTTAAAGGGAGGAATTGAAACTATAATATTAGGAAGGTTTTTGAATGTCTTATAGTCCAAATTTTTCAGACACCTTTGTATATGGGCAGAGATGAGCCAGCATTAATTTTAAGTAAATATTATTTCACTTGTTCCTAATTGTAGTGCTGCATATATGCTCAACATAGAAATTGGGAAAAATAAAGTTAAAAGCAAGCAAGTGAAAAATGCTTCCATCATTGAAACACAATCATTGTCAATGATTGGTATTTTAAATGTATTTTAATCTTATTTTATCTTTTAGTAATAGTAGCACACTTTCAGGCTCAGTGCTGGGAATTATAAGTTCATTTCTCCCTTTGATTGTCATGACTCAGTGAGTTGACATTACCTCCATTTTTTTTAGGTAAGAAAATTGAGAATATAATGACAGGAATGTTGCTGACATATTAGCCCCCCTCTCCGCCAGCTGATATAGAAATTCAGCACTCCTCTTCAGGAGTCCTCCAGTTAATTTTCCTTTATTAACCTTTAATTATGGAAAAGTCAAACACACACAAAAGTAGTGTGAGAAGTATCCATACATTCATCATCCAGCTTCAACAATTATCAATACTTATTAGTCTTGTTTCATTAACTGCAACCACTTTTTGCCTTTGGGCTCCAGTTTTCCCTCCAGACTTCCCTATCTGTAGATCACTTGAGGTTAACTCAAGTTAATCTCAAGGTTAACTTCAAGGTTAATCTTCACCTCAAGGTTAATCTTCACGGGCAATTCTGAAATAGTCCCATACTTTAAAAAAGAGAGGTAAGTTGACTCTGTGCATTTTGCCGAAAGAAAGAAAATGTGCTTGGTGCCTATTATCGTGGGCTCAGCGCTAGTTACAGTGAATCATGAGGTCCCTGGGAACTACAGGATGCTCCAGAGTCTGCCACACATTGTCATAAGTTTCATTATAAATGAGAAAACTGCTCTACATAGGGCCATTGTTTCTCTAGCTTCCAGAGAAAGCCTTCCAACTGTTAAAGTGGACTGTCCTCCCTTCAAGCCTACCCTCCCAAAGTTGGCCTGGAATGCTTGGCTGTGCCACCATTTTTCACCCTGCAATGTATGAGTGGTTAATATTCATGAGGGCATCTACCAGCGGAGTCTGTAGAGGCATATGGAAACCACAGCCTCTATTCTCAGCAAGTTTGCACCAAAGCGTCTGAGTCTATTTACTCACAATTTCCTGATGTTTTGACATTTCCTTGCTGATTTGCCTCATGAATGAACGCCTCATGACACATTTGCGATCGGAAGCGATATCCCAACAAGCCAAAGATTGGCTTCTCCTGTTGCCAGGGGCCATCTCATCTCATTTTTGCACAGAATACACGTTGCAAAGTAGAAAAAAAAAGGTGACAGTACTGAATGTCTCTCTGTCTCTTATGTCTTAGTCTCTGTAGACGAGAAAGTAAGGCAGAATGGTCACACAGCTGTCTAGTTGTTACTTTTGCATTATAACATGTGTTACTCCAGTCTCATGAAATAAGAAAGAAAACATTATCACCATCATAATTTTTTTTGTGATTTGAAAAGTAAAATATATTCTGTCAAAACAATACAAAAAGAATAAAAAGTATAAAATCTGAAAAGCAAAACTACCTCTCTCATCTCACTTCTAGTTCTATTTGCTTAATACTCCCCCTTAAAAGTGATTGCTGCTCATTTGGTATGCAAATTTCTAGGCATTTTTCAATATTTTGATATATTCCTCTTAAAATATATATATATATATATAACCACACACACACATAAGTTGAAAAATATATATATATACACATAGTGTAAAAGAAACATATATGAAGACATCTACTCACATATGTGTGTGGTTCTTTTTGCATACTGCATTAAGTCTAAGATGCCACTGATTATGCAGTCTGTCGTATAGTATATACCACCATCAAGACTGTTCCCTGGCCAATAACAACTATAAGACATTATCAATTATAAGACATCCTACAATAATGTCAAAATATAAAGAATGTACATTTTAAAATCAATGAAATATGCCAATTTTTTGCAATCAATTTTTCAATTAATAGTACTACATACTGGGCAGCAAAGAAGACACGGATGTAAAGAACAGACTTTTGGACTCAGTGGGAGAAGGCAAGGGTGGGATGATTTGAGAGAATAGCATTGACACATGTAGATTGTTGCTGCTGCTGCCAAGTTGCTTCACTCTTGTCAGACTCTGTGCGACCCCATAGACGGAAGCGCACCAGGTTCCCCCGTCCCTGGGATTCTCCAGGCGAGAACACTGGAGTGGGTTGCCATTGCCTTCTCCGATGCATGAAAGTGAAAAGTGAAAGTGAAGTCATTCAGTCATGTCTGACTCTTAGCGACCCCATGGACTGCAGCTCACCAGGCTCCTCCGTCCATGGGATTTTCCAGGCAAGAGTACTGGAGTGGGGTGCCATTGCCTTCTCCAACATGTACATTACCATATGTTAAACAGATGACCAGTACAAGTTCGATGCATGAAGCAAAGCAGACAAAGGTGGTACTCTGAGACAAGCCAGAGAGATAGGGTGGGGAGGGAGGTGGGAGGGGAGTTCAGGGTGGGGGACATATGTATACCTGTGGCCAATTCATGTTGATGTATGGCAAAAACCATCACAATATTATAAAATAATTATCTTCCAATTAAAATAAATATATATGGTTAAAAAATAGTACAGCACAGCTATGGTCTCACATGTGGACAAATGGATCCACTTCTTTTTAGTTCAGTTCAGTTCAGTCACTCAGTCGTGTCGGACTCTTTGCGACCCCATGGATCCCAGCACACCAGGCCTCCCTGTTCATCACCAACTCCCAGAGTTCACTCAGACTCCCGTCCATCGAGTTGGTGATGCCATCCAGCCATCTCATCTTCTGTCGTCCCCTTCTCCTCCTGCCCACAAGCCCTCCCAGCATCAGAGTCTTTTCCAATGAGTCAACTCTTCGCATGAGGTGGCCAAAGTACTGGAGCTTCAGCTTGAGCATCATTCCTTCCAAAGAAATCCCAGGGTTGATCTCCTTCAGAATGGGCTGGTTGGATCTCCTTGCAGTCCAAGGGACTCTCAAGAGTCTTCTCCAACACCACAGTTCAAAAGCATCAATTCTTCGGTGCTCAGCTTTCTTCACAGTCCAACTCTCACATCCATATATGACCACAGGAAAAACCATAGCCTTGACTCGATGGACCTTAGTCAGCAAAGTAACGTCTCTGCTTTTGAATATACTATCTAGGTTGGTCATAATTTTTCTTCCAAGGAGTAAGCGTCTTTTAATTTCATGGCTGCAGTCACCATCTGCAGTGATTTTGGAGCCCCAAAAAATAAAGTCTGACACTGTTTCTACTGTTTCCCCATCTATTTCCCATGAAGTGATGGGACCAGATGCCATGATCTTCGTTTTCTGAATGTTGAGCTTTAAGCCAACTTTTTCACTCTCCTCTTTCACTTTCATCAAGAGGCTTTTTAGCTCCTCTTCACTTTCTGCCATAACGGTGGTGTCATCTGCATATCTGAGGTTATTGATATTACTCCTGGCAATCTTGATTCCAGCTTATGTTTCTTCCAGTCCAGCGTTTCTCATGATGTACTCTGCATAGAAGTTAAATAAGCAGGGTGACAATATACAGCCTTGACGTACTCCTTTTCCTATTTGGAACCAGTCTGTTGTTCCATGTCCAGTTCTAACTGTTGCTTCCTGACCTGCATACAGATTTCTCAAGAGGAAGGCTAGGTGGTCTGGTATTCCCATCTCTTTCAGAATTTTCCACAGTTTATTGTGATCCACACAGTCAAAGGCTTTGGCATAGTCAATAAAGCAGAAATAGATGTTTTTTTGGAACTCTCTTGCTTTTTCCATGATCCACCAGATGTTGGCAATTTGATCTCTGGTTCCTCTGCCTTTTCTAAAACCAGCTTGAACATCAGGGAGTTCACGGTTCACGTATTGCTGAAGCCTGGCTTGAAGAAGTTTGAGCATGACTTTACTAGCATGTGAGATAGGGCAATTGTGCGGTAGTTTGAGCATTCTTTTGCATTGCCTTTCTTTAAACTGTTGCATATCTCTTCCACAATTTATTGAACATTTAATGAATAGTTCTTACATAGTTTTAAATATTTAGACTGCTTCTAAGTTTACTATTAAAATAACACTGGATGGCTATATGTCAGCATAAACCTTTGTATACTTTTATGAAAATGTTATAGAATGTATTCCTAGTATCAATTGTATAACTGTTGGGTCAGAAGTTCTAAGCCAGTAAACTGTTTACAGTTACTAAATATTACCTGGTGATCTGAATGCTCACTTTCCAGTGGAAAACACTGGTTCTGAGAAGCCAAGTGCCTCATTCAGACTCACATGTTACTAAGACATGGACCATTTTGCCAATTGCTTTTTGGATTAGGACAGGACTCTTTTCTACTGTGGTTTCATCTTTGACAGAACATAAAATGATTAGTAAGTTTAACAAGAAGGCACTTCAGTCCTTGGAGAGAGGCATCCATTTTTTTCAAGGCTCTGAGCATGACATTTGTGGAAATAGCTGTGTACTTGGGGGGCATTTAATAACCTGTGATGGCAAAGACACCTAAATTATTTGTACACAGGTCTGAGCAATCAGATTTAGCATTGATTGGTCTGGTTTAGTAGAAACTGTTTCTATTTTGTGGAAACAAAGGAAATGAAGGCGTTGGGGGTTTCTTGCTTCTGTGGGGTGGCATGATGATTTTTGAGTTGCACAGAATTGGACTGTCCAAATTTTGTGATCCATTCCAATTTTGTAGACCTTAAAAGAGATCCTCCTCGGCTTTTCATACTCCTTTCTTCACCCATCAGGAAAAATAACCACTGCAAACCTGGTCACATCAAACTAAGCAAGTTTCTGCTGTAATTACGCTCATACTATGTTGAATGGAAATAAAAGTTTATTTGAAATCCTGTATAATTATTCTGGTTGATAGGCTACATTATGCAAATCTCCTAAACTGGTGCTTCTCAAATGTTACTGAACATATGAATCCTTAGGGCTCTTATTAATTTTAGAATTTAGATCCTAATTTAGCAGATCTTGGGAAGGACTTACACTGCGTTTCTGGCCCAGCCTGTGCTACTGGTTATAGACCTCACCTTTGAGGAACAAGTTCCTACATGAGCAGTCAGCAAACTACAGCCAGTGGGCCAAATCTGGCCTCCTATCAGTCTTGTAAATAAAGTTTTATTGGCGCACAGCCATGCACATTTCCTTTTGTGTTGTCTATGGCTGCATTCCCACTGCAGTGGTGGAGCCAAGTAGATAATGGAGACCTTACGACTTGCAAAGCCTGGATTATTTGTGGTCTGGTCCTTTACAGAAAACATTTGCTGCCCCTACTGTCTATGAGTTCTTGGATATTGAATACTTGGTCTTTAGGACAGAGTTTCAACATTCATCCAACATCCAATAAACGTTTATCTAACAATAAGTATGCACTAAACAATGTGCTAAAAGGGTTCAATCATGAACAAGATACCATCCCTATTCCCCATGGAGCTTATATTTATTTTTCCCCAAAATAGTTAAGTGACTACATTCTCTAAGGCTCAGTTTTCTCATCTGTAAAATGGGGCTAAAAATTCCTAATGCTTAGGATTGACAAAAGGAGAGTGGTAGGTACAGTAAATAGTCAAAAATAGTCAAAAATATAGGTAAATAGTCAAAAAAGGGTTCTTATTGTATTGTTTTGATGATTTTTCTTACTCTCCAGGTTTTTGGACAATGAACACCTTCCTTACACTGTGTGTGTGTGTGTGTGTGTGTGTGTGTGTGTGTGTGTGTGTGACTGTATGTTTCCTTCCTGGCTATTCAGAAAGACAGGAGCTGAAAGTGACTTTTCCTTAAAGTTTAAAAGAAAGGTTTATCAATTCCATCATAGCTTCTGACACTGAAACTTCTCTTTGATTCTGAAACTAAAGCAAGAGCAGTGTTCTTGGCTCTCAGAATGAGCCTTTCTGTGTTTCTCTAGCTGCTGAATCTGCCATCCTTGAGGTGCTAATGGTGACATGGCTCCTGGTGGGGAAGGGTAGAAAGGATGGGAGGAGAGCTGTGCTCTCAGCAAGAGTGACAGCCTTTGATGGGATTAGCTAACAACCTCCTATGGGAGAAACAGACAGCCTTTACACTCAACAGCTAAGTTGGATTTTTAATTCATTATTAATGTGATTTCAAAGAAAGACTGAACAACCCCCCACATTCTCTCTGGGTCACTGGAGACCTGCACACATGTTTATGCTATTTTGTGTCTATGTTGAATCTTTAATGGATTATAAATTCAACATAGATGGGAACAATGTATGCCTTAATTTTGTTTCCTAGGAAGCAAATCTCTAAACAAACATTCCATTGTTCATAGTTAATTTGGGAGGTGAGGAAACCAGTAGAGCAGCAAGGAAAGAAGACACGGGAGAGAAGGAAGGGACATCTTATGTTATCATGAGATAGGTAGCATCTAGCTACCCCTAGAGAGCTCCTGGAGTTGAATCCTGCTGTGGGACTCTGGAAAATGCTATAGGAAATGTGCCTCAGAACTATCCCACTGACAGCTATGGGTGCCTGTGATCCCACCCACAATACACCAACTGTCACTTAATCATTGGTTAAGGGCTCGTGTAGGCATTAATTTTCTGGTATTTCAGACTAAATAGAAGCCACAGCTGTTTGCTGGAACCAAGCAGGGAGATGGTAAGATCCGAGGGTAGTCACAGGGACTGAGAGCCTCTGGATGGCTCAGCAGTTTCTACTTCCCATGCCTGCAGTGTGCACGCACACCAGGTGCCTATGAACTGCTGACTGTTGTATTCTGGATGAATCTAGATGTATAAACCACACTGCGGGGCAGGAGGGGAGGAACAGGGCTGAAAGTGTTTGAGTGGATTGTGGGAAAGCGAATGACAAAGAATGCTTCATGCTATAAAAATTCTGAAGAGAAAGCATAAAGTTACCTTGATGTTACCTGACTTACTGCCCCGTCAACATCAAGGTAGCCCAAAGATGGTGCTTTGGCATGTGGAACGTTGTAAGATGAAGTAGTTTGAGAAAATGGCAGCATTAGGAAGGCCACTTTGACCTTTCCCCTCCTGAAGTAGGTCATAAAACACTTCAATGAGCTTCTTTATCTCCATAGACAAAGGGATGCTAAGAAGGTTCATAACAGGCCTTGCTAAGTTTCTCCCAGCTTACTCCACTTAGTTCATACTCTCTGACCTGTTACATTTATCCACCACTGTTGTCTCTTAACCACACGTAGCATAAATATTCTCAGGTTGACTGTTTCTTCAGGCTTCATTTCATTTGAAAGCTCCCATGTCCATGTAGTTCAGTTAGTTCAGTTGTTCATTTGTGTCCAGCTCTTTGCAACCCCATGGACTGCAGCACGCCAGGCTTCCCTGTCTATCAACTCCCAGAGCTTGCTCAAATTCAAGTCCACTGAGTCAGTGATGCCATCCAACCATCTCATCCTTTCTCATCTCCTTCTCCTCCTGTCTTCAATCTTTTTCCAGCAACAGGGTCTTTTCTAGAGTCAGTTCTTCGCATCAGGTGGCCAAAATATTGGAGCTTTAGCTTCAACATCAGTCCTTCCAATGAATATTCAGGATTGATTTCCTTTAGGATTGACTGGTTTGATCTCCTTGTAGTCCAAGGGACACTCAAGAGTCTTATCCAGCACTACAGTTCAAAAGCATCAATTCTTTGGTGCTCAGCTTTCTTTATGATCCAACTCTCATATCCATACATGACTATTGGAAAAACCATAGCTCTGACTAGATGGACCTTTGTCAGCAAAGTGATGTCTGTTCTTTTTAATATGCTGTCTAGGTTTATCATAGATTTTCTTCCAAGGAGTAAGTATCTTTTAATTTCATGGCTGCAGCCACCATCTGCAGTGATTTTGGAGCCCAAGAAATTAAAATCTTTCCCTGTTTCCACTTCTTCCCCATCTATATGAGATGAAGTGATGGGACCAGATGCCATGATCTTAGTTTTCTGACAGTTTAGTTTTAAGCCAGCTTTTTCACTCTCCTCTTTCACCTTCATCAAGAGACTCTTTAGTTCCTCTTCACTTTCTGCCATAAGGGTGGTGTCATCTGCATATCTGAGGTTATTATCTCTCCTGTCAGTATTGGTTCCAGCTTGTGATTCATCCAGCCTGGCATTTCATGTGAAGTACTCTGCATATAAGTTAAATAATCAGGGTAACAATATACAGCCTTGATGCACTGTTTTCCCAATTTGGAACCAGTCTGTTGTTCCATGTCCAGTTCTAACTGTTGCTTATTGACCTGCATATAGGTTTCTCAGGAGGCAGGTCAGGTGGTCTGCTATTCCCATCTCCCAAAGAATTTTTCACAGCTTATTGTGATCCACAATCAAAGGCTCTAGTGTAGTCAATGAAGCAGATGTTTTTCCATAATTCTCTTGCTTTTTCGATGATCCAACAGATGTTGGCAATTTGATCTCTGGTTCCTCTGCCTTTCCTAAATCCAGCTTGAACATCTGGGAGTTCTTGGTTTATGTATTGTTGAAGCCTAGCTTGGAGGCTTTTGAGCATGACTTTGTAGCGTGTGAGATGACTGCAATTGTGCAGTAGAGAGAACATTCTTTGGCATTACTCTTCTTTGGGACTGGAATGAAAACTGACCTTTTCTAGTCCTGTGGCCACTGCTGAATTTTACAAATTTGTTGGACAACAAATTTGTTTTCCCTCTTATCCTGTTATGAAGTGTCTGAGTGAATGCTCTAGGTTGAAACACCATATCTGTTCCAGATCATAAAAACCCACTTCAGTTTCCCTTTGCCTGAAGTTTGGAGTAGCTAGGAGACTGTATTAATAAATATTTTGGGTTCTTGGGTTCTGTGGAGTTGTGTATATAGTCTCATATCATAGGTTGTTCTGTTTCTAATGTGTTTCCTCATCTCCTATTTTTTGGAAGAGTTTGTGATGAATTATTTCCAATTCTTTAAATGTTTAGAAGACTCCACCAGTAAAGCCATCTTGGCTTGAGCTTCTTTTTTGAGGAATTTTTAAAATTACTAGTTCAATCTCTTTGCTTATATGTCTGTTTAAATTTTCCATTTCTATTTGAACGAGTCTTTTTCAGTAGTTTTTATCTTTCTAGGAATTTGTCCACTTCACCTACATTATCTGATTTGTTGGCAGATTGCTTTTTTTATATACTATTTTGTTACAATTATTTTTATTTCTGTAAAGATATCTTTCTTCCATTTTGGATTTTCATAATTTGAATTATTTTCCTTGGTCAGTTCTCAGGGTTAGATTATAAAGAATAGGATACTTGGTGCTAAACTAATCTAGGTCCAGATTCTATTTCTATTACTATGTGATCACCATCTCCCAAAAAATCTCAGGTTTTAATCTATAAAACGGAGATAATTCAAAACATTCATTCTTTTCATAAATACACATGGAACATCTATAATGTGCCAGGTACTGTTTATAGCTGTGGAGCACAGCAGTATAAGAAACAAAAGTCCTTTCCCACATGGAACTCACACTTCTTTTGTGAAGTTTAAATATGATAATAGTATAGAGCTACTGGCATATAGTACATGCCCAGTGAATGATGGCTATTGTAACTGTATCTCTTCTCTTTGGTGTTGTCCAATATCCCATCAGACTCTGTAGGGAAAGGCTGTGGATACTTTCTAGTATTCAAGAAAGGATGGCTTGTGATACTTCCTTGCATCCTTTCTCTCTCACACCTCATCATAATCAATGCTGCTCAAACACAAACACTGCAGCAGCAATTTCCTTTTATGCCTAACTTCTAATTATCTATAAACACGCACTATTATGAAATAGTTCTCTTCTTTTGATGTATGATATCAAACATTTAGCTAGTCAAAACCCTACTTGACTACCCTGTCTGTTGCATTGAAACTTTAGTAGCTCGGAGCTGTGGTAGAATCTTCTACAGACACATTAATTTGCATAGTTTTCCCATACATTTTTCTTTTCCCTTCCTTCACTCAAGCAGGTAGCAAGGCTTGCTCTCTTGCTTCTGGGAAGGTTAGCGGCAAATAAGAAAGTGGACAGCGCAGTTCTATTTATGAGCTTCTAATCTCAAAAGTTTTATCCACTAAAGAGATGATGCTAGACTTCTTTCTGGCAGGGAGAGAAGAGGGAGTGGAGCCACTATTGGAAACAAGAATAGAAAGGAAGAAAACTTTTACATTGGATTAAAAAGTGATTTTTGAATACAGAGCTGTGAGTGTGTGTGTGTCTGCCCTAAGCAGTAGAGATTTGAACTATCCCTGGAAGCAGCCTTGGAAGATTGTCCAGACTGCCAAGAGGACAGAGTGCTTGGGGTCAATGGAGACACCAGAATCCCCAGTTTTCTCAAAGACCCCAACCCCTAAGCATGACTCTGAAGAAGACATGCCATCAGAAGTGGAGGGATGGTGTGGGCTGGAGGCACTGTGGACTCTCAGTAGTAACTAGTATAGGTTCAAGTTCATGACGGAGCACTCTACTTTAAGTTGTGATGCTTCATAGCCTCTGGGACATCCATCATCTTTAGGAAGAAGACTCTCTAATAGCTCATCCTTCTTTGGTTAGCCAGGAGCTGCGGCCCCTGAATTAGAACCAAGTGGATTTAAGGAAGATAAAGAAACAGAAGGACTTTTTGTTTGTTTGTTTTGGTTTGGTTGTTTGTTTTGCTTTGTGGTTTTTCTCTCTCCCTCTCTTTTTTTGGGCACAGCTATGCTTATGGACTGGAAATCATACTTGCTGTCTACATTAGCCACAGGGCAGGAATGAAAACTAAGGACCTCTGTAGGCTTCCCCGGTGGTCCAGTGGCTAAGACTCGGTGCTTCCAATGCAGAGGCCCAGGTTCGACCCCTGTTCAGGGAATTAGATCCCGTGTGCTGCAACAAAGATGGATGATCTTACATGCCACAACTGAGGATCTCTAGCTCATTCCTCTTCTGAGAGTTCACATTCCTATTCTGACAGTCCAGAGCTGGGAAGTATGGGAAATTCTCCAACTGTTTGATTCTTTGCTCCTGTTCTTTTCTGAGTCAGTTGGCTTTGATAAATACAGACTGACTCAAACTGAGAAAGGGACAGATAAACCTAGCACAAACCATGATTCACATACAACCCTGAACAAAACAGTAGCTGAACTCATCAGAGAGTGACAAGGCAATGAGGGGCACATTTACTGTAACACACAGCTGGGACATTCAGAACTCAAGAGCATTTCAAGTCTACCTTCTGGTTTGGTCCACCACAGACTAGGAGTCATGGGGGGCAGGGGCTGTCTTTTACTGGCTTCCGCTGTGGCTCACACAGGGACTAGCATAGAGCAGGCACTTGATATGTGTTAACTAATTAAATCATCTCATTGTTGAGAGTCTACTATGTTCCAGAAATTGCCCCCACATTGGGGAAAATATTATTGCATTTAATTCTCAGTGCAACCCTGTGAGGTGAATTGCTCAAAATCTCGATTTTAATTAAGTGGCAAGATTCCAGTTCTGGTTGGAATCTTTTTAATTTTTACTGTATATTGGAGTATAGATGATTAACAATGATGTGTTAGTTATAAGCGTATAGCAAAGTGATTCAGTAATACCCATATAAGTATCCAAAATACGTAAAGAAAAATGGATACATGATACTTGAGTCCCTTGATAAATGGTAGTTGTTGTCATAAATTAATCATTTGGGTTTTACTTCTCAGTATTAGGGAATCAACAAGGAAGGGATTTCATTCTACCCTTAATTATCCTTTCAATCATCCATCCAGTGAAAAAATGTATCCTGAGTTTTACATGCCATATACTGTCTCTCATAACCACTTTGCCAATCAGTAGGAAATTTATAGAAATCAGTAGAGTAAGAAAAACAATATTCAAGTTCTAAAAATCTCTGACTGTTTCATGAGTTGCTTGCTATGACTTCCTGGGTTGGTGAAAAGTTTTTAAGATTTAGAATTATAAAACTAGGTTAAAATGTTGCATTAATCAAATCCTAGATTACTAGCAAGTTTTGCTTTGGGCAAATTAGTTATTCTCTCTGAGTCTCAATATCCTCATCTGTACAATGGGAATAATATCCATGTGTTGAATATATCAAGTAGTACATAGTACAGTAATTTGGAAACAAAGCCTAAATATGTGTAACTATATAATCATTGTTGTTATCTACTAGAGGAGATTTAAATCTACATATTCACACGTAGTAGACAATATGGGGAAAAATGGATTTGGTCGGGGGAAGAATGTTGTTACTTTGGAATTTGATAAAATTTGATAAAGGTTGATAAACCTTAGAAATGTTTTGCTATATCTGAGAAGATACAGAAAGAGACTAGGGTAAGAAGGCCATATACAGTTGTGCACTTCTGGGCTGCACAAAATCACCTGGCTTGGGAGAAAGAGTGGGTGGGCTAAAATACAAGTTACATTTATGGTGTGCAGGGTCTACATTAGCCTAAAGGAAAAGGTGCCTTTTCCCTTTTTGTAACATTTCCACCAGACAAGGCTCCCATTTGCATTCACACACCTCTGGGAGACCTTTTTTTTGTTTGTTTGTTTTTGTAATTTGCTCAATGTCTTCCCTGAAATCAAATCCTGTGATAAGGACTTAGAAACAAATAGTTTATTTGGGAAGAGCTACCAGAAAGCAAAGTGAAAAAGAAACAGTGACACAGGGAGGTAAAAAGCCAATAAAGTTTACCTAATTAAGTTGCTTTGCAGTGTTGGCACCTAGAGTTCAATTTCAGTGAGGACTCTAAGGAAGATCTGGACAAATTGTCAATCAAATAAAAGGAGACTGGAGGAGTTCAGACTTCTACCGTATTCTGGTTGAGGACTGCAGCTCAGACACTATTCCCCACATATTGGGGCCATTTCTCCTTCTGAGGCAGGAAAGTGGATTGACTTCTCCGGAAGTGCCCTTAAGGTGAGATGTTGGCAATATACATGGAACTGTCCACACAGAGGTTCTGAAGTTAGGTGTACTTAGGGAATATGTGGCAGGGCACAGCTGTAGGCTGGAAGTTTTCCCCAAAGTTCTCTAGCAGAAGTGGGTTTGAGGAAGAAGCATGCTCAAGAGAGGTCCTCAAACTTTACACAGCCTGGCCAAGAGCTGATCTTGTTCAGCTCTAATTTTCATTCCATTTTCCTTCCCTGAGTCTCCTTGTGCCCATGAATCACACAGAGCCTAGAGTCAAATCCTGCCCATCATCCCTTAAATAGCTGTTTGGGCAGTCAGGCATATGACTGGATACAGAGGACATTTAAAATGATAACTTGCCTATTCACAGATGAATGTAATGTAGATTGGCTGACTCATCAAGTCACTTAAGTGCCACAGCAAAACAAATCTACCAGCGATTATAGTCTCCAAGGGCTCTAAAGCATTTCTCTATTTCTCTCCTTCCCTATTTTATTTCATTAACATATATTAATGGGAGTGATTATTATCTAAACAAGCATAATCATTTCTAATTAATTGAGATGTTTGTTCATTCAAAAATATAGGCCCTTATTGAGTGCCTATCCCATGCCAAGCTCTAGGCAAGGCACTGAAAATATAGGAGTGAAAAAATTTTGTGATTTCTGCCTTCATGGAGTTTACATTCTAGTGGGATAAACACAGCATGAGAAGAATATATTGAAGGAAACAAACAGGATGATGGGATACAGAGTTTCTGGGAGGGTCCTACTTTAAATCAGTTGGTCAGGGCAGGCCACTTCAGAGTGGTTAACTGACCTGAGACATGAAGGACAAGAACGATCTTCTTAATTAAGCATGCAGAAATACAAATTAAAAGGCCTGAAGTAGGAAGGAGGGTCTGGAAGGCGTCAACGTGGTTTTAGAGAGTTTAGAACAGTGGTTAATTGGGTGGGTTCTGGAGCCAGAATTAACCACTTAATAGCTCTGTGACCTTGGGCACATCAATTAACTTTCTTGGTGCCTTAGTTTCTTCATCTATAAAATGGGATAATGTAACTCCTACCTCATAATCATGTTATAAAGATTAAATAAAACATTGTATGTTAAGTGCTTATCACCATATCTGAACATAAGAGCTCTACAGATATCATTGAGTTGATCATACCTCCCTTTCCCTCCAAAATTCAACTCTGACAATGGCTGAGCATTCTAAGACAAGTCAAACTTTCAGGTGTGGTTTGATCTATAAACTTAAAATGGACTCCGTTTCTTTTTCCTTAATTCTCTTAGTTATACCCTCCAGGTGAATCTGCTTTTTCATCTGACTGGCTTCCAACAGGATGACAAAGCTGATAGCATCAGCCATAAGCCTTCTTCTGCACACCCCTGCAGGAGTTCTAGGACTCACACAGACACTGCTCCATCTAGAGAAAAAAAGCACATTCAAGAACATTTCTTACTGAGATTCTGAGAGTCAATCTAATTGGGTTGGCATAGGTCACATGCCTATTTTGAACCAATCCACTGCAATTAAAAAGTGGGGCACACTTGGCTTTACTTAGGTCATGTGCTACTAGAGTTGGGAATGCAGTTAGATGTTGAAAGATCTTGTGGCTCTCCAGTGAAAATTGAGGGCTAATGGAAAAATGGGAAAGGAAATGCTGCTGGGTAGATACAGCAGTATGTCCAGGCATGTTGTCCTTTGTTAAACTCATTCTAATTAAATAAAAGAACATTGGGTTGGAGTAAATTAAGAGATCTATGTCATAACTGTGATCTTCTCATCACATCATCTCATCTAAGACTTGCATAATCAGCTGACCCATAGAGATAATTTTCCTCCTCTTAAATTCATTTGTTCAACAAATTTCCTAAACTTCTATTACAGGCAAGACATTGACACAGTGGAAATAAGCAGGACCATCCCTGTCCTCATCAGGCTAAGGCTCTCGTCCAGTGGGATTTAAATATGAATGTTATCGCTTTATTGAACAGATGTTCTTAACATTAAGGTGTAATAAAATATGGTGGAATCTGTTTATTTTACCCTTGTATCTGATTCCTGTATTTTATCACAAGGGCAGAAACTAAACTATTGGGACTGTAAAAAAGTTAATAAAACAGATTTGTTATAAAACTTTTATTGTTTTCTTTTAAACTTCTCAATCCACGAGAATTTGGATCCTCCATGCTGAAGCTGAAACTCCAGTACTTTGGCCACCTCATGCGAAGAGTTGACTCATTGGAAAAGACTCTGATGCTGGGAGGGATTGGGGGCAGGAGGAGAAGGGGACGACAGAGGATGAGATGGCTGGATGGCATCACTGACTCGATGGACGTAAGTCTGAGTGAACTCCAGGAGCTGGTGATGGACAGGGAGGCCTGGCATGCTGCGATTCATGGGGTCGCAAAGAGTTGGACATGACTGAGTGACTGAACGGAACTGAACTGAGAAACTGTTCTGTCAATATTTAATTTGAATCTGTTTTTATTAACTATCAGTGTCTATAAGCATCTGCATCTGTTACAAAAAATGTTAGGGCATAAAAGTAGAAATCATAACACAAGGAAATACAATTTATTTCTTGAGAAAGATTAAAAAGTACAGTAAAGATTTACCAAATCCCTTGGGGGAAGTGTCTGATTTAATAAGGCATCATTCTAATTAACCAGCAAAATTCTGTTCTAGATAATAAAATGTGTAATTCAGAGTTTGAAACTCAAACTTTAATTTCTCTAGTTTTGTTTCAAAGCTAACTTTCATAGTTAAGAGATATTTGCTGGTTTTGTTTTATAAAAATATTTTTTTTTCCTGTTGAAATGTATTGCTCCTTATAAGAGCTGAGAATAGTATCTCATTTTGCCATGAGTTCTCAATACAGAGGTTGCTCCTGTCAGTAGGAAAGGGCCAACCAATTACAATGATGAAAAGGATGGCATGGTTACAGTTTTGAGGGGAGATTGATAAATTTCTTCTCCTGATTAGTACAAGTGACAAACCACATCCAACCGATTTTCCCTTTGGTTTGTACCTCTTCTTCATTCCCTCTGCCATTTATTGGGCCATTGAATAACCAACCACAGTGTCACAGACTACTTCTGAAGCTGATGAGCATAGAGCCATGTGTAAGGTGGAAAGGAACCCAGCTGGTAAAATGAGAAGAGATAAAGAAGAGTAAGTGTTTTAAAGCAAAAGTTCTCATTAAAATTCTCATGCGTAGAGTGGATAAACAAGACGGCCCTACTGTACAGCACAGGGAACTATATTCAATACCCTGTGATAAAACATAATGGGAAAGAATATGAAAAGCAGTGTGTGTGAACACATACACATACACACACACACACACAAAACTGAATCAATTCGCTGTATGCTAGAAACATAAATCAGTTCAGCTCAGTTCAGTCACTCAGTCTTGTCTGACTCTTTGCAACCCCATGGACTGCAGCACACCAGGCTTCCCTGTCTATCACCAACTCCTGGAGCTTACTCAAACTCATGTCCATCAAGTCAGTGATGCTGTCCAACCATCTTATCCTCTGTCATCCCCTTCTCCTCCTGCCTTCAATCTTTCCCAGAATCAGAGTGTTTTCTAATGGGTCAGCTCTTCTCATCAGGCAACCAAAGTATTGGACCTTCAGCTTCATCATCAGTCCTTCCAATGAATATTCAGGACTGATTTCCTATAGGATGGACTGGTTGGACCTCCTTGCTGTCCAAGGGACTCTCAAGAGTCTTCTTTAACACCACAGTTCAAAAGCATCAATTCTTTGGTGCTCAGCTTTCTTTAGAGTCCAACTCTCACATCCACACATGACTACTGGAAAAAACATAGCTTTGACTAGAAGGACCTTTGTTGGCAAAGTAGTATCTCTACTTTTTAATATGCCATCGAGGTTGGTCATAGAGTTTCTTCCAAGGAGCAAGCATCTTTTAATTTCATGGATGCAGTCACCATCTGCAATGATCTGGGAGCCCAAAAAATAGTCTGCCACTGTTTGCACTGTTTCCCCATCTATTTGCCATGAAGTGATGGGACTGGATGCCATGATCTTAGTTTTCTGAATGCTAAGTTTTAAGCCATCTTTCTCACTCTCTTTCACTTTCATCAAGAGGCTCTTTAATTCTTCACTTTCTGCCATAAGGGTGGTGTCATCTGCATATCGGAGGTTATTGATATTTCTCCCAGCAATCTTGATTCCAGCTTGTGCTTCTTTCAGCCCAGCATTTCTCATGATGTACTCTGCATCTAAGTTAAATAAGCAGGGTGACAATATACAGTCTTGATGTACTCCTTTTCCTATTTGGAAACCATCTTTTGTTCCATGTCCAGTTCTAACTGTTGCTTCTTGACCTGCATATAGGTTTCTCAGGAGGCAGGTCAGGTGGTCTGCTATTCCCATCTCTTTCAGAATTTTCCGCAGTTTATTGTGATCCACACAATCAAAGGCTTTGGCATAGCCAATAAAGCAGAAGTAGATGTTTTTCTGAAACTCTCTTGCTTTTTCTATGATCCAGCAGATGTTGGCAATTTGATCTCTGGTTCCTCTGCCTTTTCTAGTATGAACATCAGGAAGTTCATGCTTCACATACTGTTGAAGCCTGGCTTGGAGAATTTTCAGCATTACTTTGCTAGTGTGTGAGATGAGTGCAGTTGTGTGGTAGTTTGAGCATTCTTTGGCATTGCTTTTCTTTGGGATTGGAATGAAAACTGACCTTTTCCAGTTCTGTGGCCACTGCTGAGTTTTCCAAATTTGCTGGCATACTGAGTGCAGCACTTTATCAGCATCATCTTTTAGGATTTGAAATAACTCAACCGGAATTCCATCACCTCCACTAGCTCTGTTTGTAGTGATACTTCCTAAGGCCCCCTTGACTTCACATTCCAGGATGTCTGGCTCCAGGTGAGTGGTCACACCATCGTGATTATCTGGGTCATGAAGATCTTTTTTGTACAGTTCTTCTGTGTATTCTTGCCACCTCTTCCTAATATCTTCTGCTTCTGTTAGGTCCATACTATTTCTGTCCTTCATTGTGCCCATCATTGCATGAAATGTTCCCTTGGTATCTCTAATTTTCTGGAAGGGATCTCTAGTCTTTCCCATTCTATTATTTTCCTCTATTTCTTTGCATTGATCACTGAGGAAAGCTTTCTTATCTCTCCTTGCTGTTCTTTGGAATTCTGCATTCAAATGCGTATATCTTTCCTTTTCTCCTTTGTTTTTCACTTCTCTTCTTTTCACAGCTATTTTAAGCCCTCCTCAGACAACCATTTTGCCTTTTGCATTTCTTTTTCTTGGGGATGGTCTTGATCACTGCCTCCTATACAATGTCATGAACCTCAGTCCATAGTTCTTCAGGCACTCTGTGTATCAGATCTAATCCCTTGAATCTATTTGTCACTTTCACTGTATAATTGTTTGATTTATGTCATACCTGAATGGTCTAGGGGTTTTCCCTACTTTCTGCAATTTCAGTCTGAATTTGGCAATAAGGAGTTCATGAACTGAGTCACAGTCAGTTCCCGGTCTTGTTTTTGCTGACTGTATAGAGTTTTTCCATCTTTGAATGCAAAGTATATAATCAATCTGATTTCAGTGTTGACCATCTTGTGATGTGTGTAGAGCCTTCTCTTGTGTTGTTGCAAGAAGGTGTTTGCTATGACCAGTGCATTCTCTTGGCAAAGCTCTGTTAGCCTTTGACCTGCTTCATTTTGTACTCCAAGGCCAAATTTGCCTGTTACTCCAGGTATCTCTTTTGACTTCCTACTTTTGCATTCCTGTCCGCTATGATGAAAAGGGCATCTTTTTGGGGGTGTTAGTTCTAAAAGGTCTTGTAGGTCTTCATAGAACTGTTCATCTTCAGCTTCTTCAGCATTACTCTCAGGACACAGACTTGGATTAGTGTGATATAGAATGGTTTGCCTGGGAAACGGACAGAGATCCTTCTGTCTTTTTTGAAATTGCATCCAAGTACTGCATTTCAGACTCTTTTGTTTACTATGAGAGCTACTCCATTTCTTCTAAGGGATTCTTGCCCACAGTAGTAGATATAATGGTCATCTGAGTTAAATTCACCCATTCTAGTTCATTTTAGTTCACTCATTTCTAAAATTTTGATGTTCACTCTTGCCATCTCCTGTTTGACCACTTCCAATTTGCCTTGATTCACGGACCTAACATTTCAGGTTCCTACACAATATTGCTCTTTAGAGCATCAGACTTTACTTCTATTACCAGTCACATCCACAACTCGGTGTTGTTTTTGCTTTGGCTCTGTCTCTTCATTCTTTCTGGAGTTATATCTTCAGTGATCTCCCATAGCATATTATTTACCTACCTACCTGGGGAGTTCATCTTTCAGTGTCATATCTTTTTGTCTTTTCATGCTGTTCATGGTGTTCTCAAGGCAAGAATACTTAAGTGGTCTGCCATTCCCTTCTCCAGTGGACCACGTTTTGTCAGAACTCTCCACCATGACTCGTCCATCTTGGGTGGACCTACACAGCATGGCTCATAGTTTCTTTGAGTTAGACAGGCTGTGGTCCATGTGATCAGTTTGGTTAATTTTCTGTGATTGTGGTTTTCATTCTGTCTGCCCTCTGATGGACAAGGATAAGGATAAGAGGCTTATGGAAGCTTCCTGATGGGAGAGACTGACTGAAGGGGAAAACTAGGTCTTGTTCTGATGGGCATAGCCATGCTCAGTAAATCTTTAATCCAATTTTCTGTTGATGGGCAGGGCTCAAGTATACTTTAAAATATAATTTAAAAACATATATATAAGTTTTTCCCATGAGGCTCTCAATTGAACTGTTTTTCCAGATGAGTCCTGCCAAGGTTCACAGGCCAATCCCAAAGCCTCGTTGACTCAGCTGAGGAGACCCCAGGAGGTATGAAGCAGCCCTGAATGAACTGGTGTAGGATTCAATCCCTATTTTCTTGGATTCTGACAGTATATTAATATAGCATTAAAGAAGGCAGAGTGAAATGGTAATAGTTACTGAATCCATATGGATAATAATAGTGAATGTATAAATTCCTTACTATGAGCCAGGCACTGTTCCTTCCAACTTATAAGCATGAGTATTTGACACAAGCTTATGAGATAAGTTTTATTACGGAGTCTACTTTCTAGTGAGACAGGCAGGCATGAACAAACTAGAACTTGAACAAGATCATGCTGCTAGTACTGAATTCAAACCCAGACAGTCTGACTCTAGATCTAACTTAACACTGTGCTCTGTGATAAGTGCTAGTGTTCCTAGAGAAAACATGACATGTGTTTCCTGCCCTCATAGAGCTTAGAGTATTTTTGTAGAGATTATACACATTAAACACACTGAGAGCTACTGTTTGCTGTATATTCATGTTGTGCAAGACATTCTGGGAAACACAGATAATCTCATGTTATTCCTTACAAACAAAGGGGGGAGGTGAATCTATCACAAATGGCACAGATAAGATGTGAAGAATAATAGCATAAAACTAAGGACCTTGACCTACTTCAGGTACATGAAGAACATCCAGGAACTTCTTGTCTAAGAGAGAAAAATTGTAGCTGACACCTGAGGCTGCCTGAGAGTTAGACAGCAAAGAGTGTGTTTGTCTGCATGTGTTTCTGGTGAATACTAGTGAGAATAATGGAGAATATTGTAGAGATTTGCACTCAATTTCCATATGTGTGGTTGGTAAATTTTCAAGGCTATTTTAAGTTCCACATTCTGTTTTTGGGACTTCCCAAGTACCACAGTGGTAAAGAATCTGCCTGCCAATGCAGGAGATACAAAAGATGTGGGTTCAATCCCTGGGTTGGGAAGATCTCCTGGAGAAGAAAATGGCAACCTATTCTAGTATTCTTGCCTAGGAAATCCCATGGACAGAGGAGCCTGGTGGGCTACAGTCCAGGGGATTGCAACAGCTTCAAAAACAATGGAGCACAGCACAGCACACATACCTTCTGTCTTTGAATTATCAACTCCACCATCGCTTCCTTAGGAAAACCATCTGTGACTCTCCCAATCAAGTCAGTCCACCCTTTTGATATACTCTCACAGGCTGCCTGCTTATACTCAGCCATTAACATTACATTCAAATTTATTTGCATGATTCTTTGATTAATCTCTGTCTCTCATCAGACTATATGATCCAATAGGGGAAGGGTCAAGTTTGTATTTGGTCAGTGTTACATTACTTGCATTCAAAATGCATTGAATAAATGAATCAAGATATTTCAGACATATTTTTCTTAGCTTAAATTGATCAATATGTTAGCTTAAAATGATCACATTTATTCCTGAAAGCATATACCCCCTCAGATGAAATAAACATAAATTTTAGACTATGAATTAATTATAATTTAATAACAGGGCATAAAAAGTTGGCCTCACCTGCCTTTTTAGTAATGCCTTTACACACAATCTATATTCATGCTATTTTCTAAGTAACATACATTATGCAAAGCCACACTGACAGGTGGATGAATGAGTTAGAAAACTATGCAATCCAAAAGCTTCTCTGTACTTTAAAGAAAAATGGGTAACTGTATTTTAAGAAATAAATTATTTCTCTAATTTTTCTAGGTAGTGAATCAGATATATTATTTATAATTAGCGTCTTTTGCTTTCTTTCCTGCATGGTTTTCCTTTTTCTGAACTTTTTTTTTAATCTAGAAGATATCATGAAGTAATATATTTTGTATTATATAAAATGAAAGAACTAGGAAAAGAGCATGTATTTATCAAAAACAGGGGAAGTTAGTCCATTATTTGATGGCAAGTGAGTTATTATTGCCCTCTTGGGAGGGTAGAGCCTGGAAGAGACCTGAGAGGGACCCTGGGGGCTGGGAACGGTGTTTCTTGATCTAAGTACATGTTGCGCATGTGTTCTAATTGTGAAAATTCATCAGGATGTACAATGCTGATTTATATATTGTACTACCATGTCTCAGGTTCTTTTCTGATTTATATATTGTACTACCATGTCTCAGGTTCTTTTCTAGACTTGGGGAATATAGCAGGGAAAATACAGACAAAATCCCTGACCTCCTGGAACTAACATTTTTGTCAGGACAACAAGACAATATGTAAGTATACAACTAAATATATACTGTACGTGATCAGTGCTCTGGGATAAAACAAAGCAGGGTGAGGGGATATGAAATGCTGAGCCTGGGTTGGGGGAGTGTGAGCTGTTTCATTCAGGGTTGTCAAGACAGGCCTTTCTGATAAGGAGACATTTCAGAGAGATCCAAAGAAATGGGGGGAAGAAGTTAAAGAGAGATTTAGGAGGGAAGTCTTGAAGGCAAAGGAAGAGTATGCTAGTGTTCTGGGCCCTAATCCAGGCAAGCAGGGGTGGCTGAACAGAGAGAGGAGCACCAGAACTGTGGGAGAGGGAGGCACCATCGCACGGAAGACCAGACCACATCAGCAATTTGGGTTTATTCTCTGCGAGACAGGAAATCTTTGGAGTATGTTTTATATAAAAGCTCTATACTTTGGGCCTTTTATATATTCTTTCAGTATCTCAAAATGTTTTTTTTAAAGGTGGTTATCTGATATAGATATTGCAGTCTGAATTATTTCATTTGATTCATCATCTCTATGTTAAGAGGGGCTCAGGGCAACTTGAGGGCCCCATGAAGGTACATTTGTTGAATGTGGGGTAAAAGGACCCAAGAAGGGAATATGTGTGCACCCACGAGTATGTGTGTATTTGTGTATAGGGAGTGGTCGCTGAAAACAAATTGTACTTTCTCTATTTTGATAGTCAGATAGCAGTCTACAAAACATGTGCAGGAGATTTCATCTCCAGGCAGCAGGTTGTACAACACTTAGGAAACCAGAGAGCATTCTCAGTGAAGGCAGAGAAGGGTAACAGCTCAGGTCAGCACATGACCAGGAGGACAAACCTCTGGGCCCACTTTTATAAAGCTTCCATTTTATTTCGGTTCAGCTACAGTTGTGGAAGCACTGTAAAGAAATGCTGCCTTAGAATTTAAAATGAGTTGACTGTTCTTAGGAGAGGCTCTAGTAGATTAACCTCTTCCAGCCTGATACCACCTTCAGTCCATTTGCTTGGGGGCCAACTTCCTGCTCTGAAAAATTTCAATGGTTTGTTCATAAGAAATGCATTGCCTTTCCTATTCTCCCAACACCTACTCAGGGGAGATGGAGGATTCTTAAAGACAAATGGTGAACTATTTATTTCTTTTAGAGATTTTCAGACAGCACACACAACAGTATCGATGCAGAGGGGGAAAAACCATGAAGAAAGCCCTGTTGCCTCCTATCCAAAACCAGTGTCTCTAATCTTTCTGAAAATAGGCTCAATGAAACTAGAAATGATCACCTCTTAAAATTTTTCCATTTGTTCCCTTATGTTTCATCTTATTCAGTCAATTATAGATATGGGAAGTGAGAACCAAGCTACCAGAGTGTGAAGAATCCATTTAAAACCAATATATCTGTCTGTGCCTATGAGGAAGTAGAAAGGTCAATTAGTAATTTCATGTTAACATCAGCCCGCCAGTTCTGATAAAGCTGTATGTTTGTAGTCCACAAAGACATCTAGCTTTAGATGATCAGTGTTTACTATTCAATCCTGGTTTTACAAATGATCAACCAAATTAAATGAGTCGGTGTTTACATGAATGCTGTACATTAAAATGCCGTATACTGATCTTTGCAAAGAATGCTGTACATTAAAATGCCGTATACTGATCTTTGCAAAGGTGAAGCAGTTCCAAGGAGATGAAAGACATGTACAGTATGGTAAAGAAATGGACCTGACTATCTTTGGGGAGAGGACAAAACTATCTTTTATTTGTATTTCTAAAATTTTCTATACAATAATAACAGCAAGTATTTATGGAGCATTTGCTGTGTGCCTGGCATGTATAAATGCCTCAGATGTGTGCTTTTCTCACACTTTAATGTGCATGAGAGTCAGCTGGGGATCTTGCTAAGACAGAGTTTCTGATTCAGTAGGTCGGCAGTTGGACTTAGGAGTCCGCATTCTGATAAGCTCTTAGGTGATATGGATGTGCTAACCTTCCCTCGATGTTGTGTCTTATACAACATGCTATATAATTCAATCAGAGCACAGCCAGTGAGGCTGTTATTATCGCCTTTCTGTAGGTCAGAGAACTAAGAGTTAGAAAGGTGAGGCGGATTGAACCTTGGTCTCAGGCAGGTCTCATTCTGACTTTAGAGCTCAAACACTCAACAAATATCTTCCAACTGCCTCCTATTATAATAGAATCAATCTTGATGATTCTATACATTTCAATGTAGCAATGATGAAAGGATGCATTTTAATAAGCAATTAATTAATGAATGCATTTTAACAAGCAGTAATATGTCTAAGCCTTTTAGTTTAGTCAAGTCTGTCTGTCTTCAATTTCAATAAAATTCCGCAGTCTGTATAAAGCTCAGTTTATTAAAGGGAGCTGTTTTCTTCATTTAGACCAGCTCGTGATCACAAACCACACTGACATTTCCCAGACTGCTTCTGGCATACTAACTGTTTTAAATGTTAGTCTGGTTTCAGGGGAGTCATTATGGAGAACATCAGTCTCATCTCAGAAATGTGCTCTGCATTAAAATGTAGGCTCAGTAAGGCTTTCTTTGAACATTCCCAGAGTAATTATTATGGATAAGCACACTGTAAACATTCATATTTTGTATTAGAGCAAGTGGTCTACATTCAGTTCAATTCCAGAAATCTTTCTTGAGCACCTACTAGATTTTAGATGCTGTGACTCAGGCTGTAGTGGAGGCGGAGAGGAATAAAGGTCAGTCCCGTTCCCTAGGAGCTTACAGTCTTATCCTCACCTCTCAACTGCGTCTAAATTTTGTGTAACTAATTAACATCACAGCTAAAGTATCAGAACCAACCCTTGACACATTTATGAATGAGGCAATGTCTGCCTGCATTAGACATCAGTTCAGTTCAGTCGCTCAGTCGTGTCCAACTCTCTGCGACCCCATGAACTGCAGCACGCCAGGCCTCCCTGTCCATCACCAATTCCTGGAGTTCACTCAGACTCACGTCCATCGAGTCAGTGATGCCATCCAGCCATCTCATCCTCTGTCGTCCCCTTCTCCTCCTGCCCCCAATCCCTCCCAGTATCAGAGTCTTTTCCAATGAGTCAACTCTTCGCACGAGGTGGCCAAAGTACTGGAGTTTCAGCTTCAGCATCATTCCTTCCAAAGAAATCCCAGGGCTGATCTCCTTTAGAATGGACTGGTTGGATCTCCTTGCAGTCCAAGGGACTCTCAAGAGTCTTCTCCAACACCACAGTTCAAAAGCATCAGTTCTTCGGCGCTCAGCCTTCTTCACAGTCCAACTCTCACATCCATACATGACCACTGGAAAAACCATAGCCTTGACTAGATGGATCTTTGTTGGCAAAGTAATGTCTCTGCTTTTCAATATGCTATCTAGGTTGGTCATAACTTTTCTTCCAAAGAGCAAGCATCTTTTAATTTCATGGCTGCAGTTACCATCTGCAGTGATTTTGGAGCCCCCCAAAATAAAGTCTGACACTGTTTCCACTGTTTCCCCATCTATTTCCCGTGAAGTGAGGGGACCAGATGCCTGCGACGACGCACAGAGCACGGGCGAGGAGAGCTACCCCAGGTCCGAGGTCAGGGGCAGCAGCCAAGAAGGAGCTACGCCGCTTCCGAGGTCAGGGGCAGCGGCCGGGAGGAGCATTAGACATAGATGATTTTAAAGAATCTTGAGGGTAAACAGGTTCACTACCGTTGATGTGACTCCTTGCCTTACCGTCCAATGAATCATTTGCCTTGTGTGAAAATGCTCAATCATTCCTTTTACTGACTCAAAATAATATCTAATTTATTTTTTTTCAAAAGCCACATGTATGAATACCAAGGGACAATGGGGGGATGAATTGGGAGGTTAGGATTGACATATACACAGTATTGATACTATGTATAAAATAGATAACTGATGAGAATCTACTGTATAACACAGGGAACTCTACTCAATGCTTTGTGGTGACCTAAACGGGAAGAAAGTTAAAAAAGAGCAGATATGTGTATACCTGTAGCTGATTCACTATGCTGTACACTAGAAGGTAACACAACACTGTAAAGCAACTGTACTCCAATAAAAAACTTTAAAAATCACATGAATATTGTGGGGAGGGACACTAGAGAGGGAACAAAAGGTATTATCCTCAAGCATCAGAATTCATCCAGTCAGATAATGTGTATTGAATACCTACTGAGTGCAATATCCTGTGCCAAATGTTTTTGAAAATGCAGTACACATATTAGGCATTGTTCCTGCCCTTAAAGAAGTAACAATCCAATTCAGTGATTCTTAGACTTTCATGTGCACAAACATCACCGAGAATAAATTCATACCACGGAATTCTGCTTAGCAATGATAAGAAATGGACTGTTGATGCCCTCAGCAGCATGATGCATCCCAAAAACATTATGCTAAGGGAAAGAAGTCAGACATAAGAGAGGAATAAACTGGGCATGTACATTATAGTTATAAAATTAACTGTTGGGAATACACATGACAACTCTAAAAAGACTCATGATTTTGAGGTTATTGTGTGGAAGCTATCCCCAACCACTCAATCTAAAGGAGACCCTTTCTGTTTATTTCTTCATAACATTTGCCATACTTTGTAATTGCATATTTATCAATTTACATGTTTATCTCTGTACTAACCTATAAGTTCCAAGAGGATAGTAGTTACATGTACACTGTTAGCCTCTATATACCTGCTGGCTTTTACAATGCCTGGGATCAATAAAATGTTCTATAGGTACATGTTGCCATAAAGATCATCACCTCCTTGAGAACAACAGTGGCTCATTTTTCCTTTATGTCTCTCAGAAGTAACAATAAGGACCCAAAGGGCACTCTCAAAAACACTTTTGAATGAAAAAGTCACCAGAAACAATTGTACGGCTCATAATCTGGAAACAGTAAGCAATGTGAGATTTTTCATCCAAATTGGGATGGATGACTTTCTAAACAGGGAAAATTAATTCCGTGAGTAAATGATGCAAATGAGTCTTCATTTTAGCTACTCAAAGCTAATTAATGGAATAGATAATGGGAAAGATGCTGCTCTAGGTTAATCTTTATTTTACACATTATGGAAGAGTCTAGTTAAGTGGTTCTCAGTCCTGAGAGCACAGTAGATTTGTAAATTACAGGTGGCTGGGTTTTCCTTCCACCCTTCTGTGGCAGCAATTCAACTGTTTTGGGTGGGTCCTGTGTATTGATAGTTTTAAAGTCTCCCCAGGTCTGTCAGGGCTGAGGACCTCTGTCTTAAGGAGGACTGTTTATATAATATAATGTGGGTTTTGCTCAGAAAAAGAATTGGATTCAAAACTCATCTCAGTAGCTTTCTAGCTATGTGACCTGGTGTAGATTACTGAACCTGTCCCAGCTCCAGAGTTTATAGTTATAAAATAAAATAATAATATCTACCCTGTAAAGTGGTGAGGATTCAAAATTAAACAAAATTCCAATATCAAGTAGGTCTTCATAACTGACCATGTACTTTGTTTCTATATTTAGGTAAGATAATTTGCTTTCTTCAGTTTGCTGCTGCTGCTGCTAAGTCGCTTCAGTCGTGTCCGACTCTATGTGACTCTGTGCCATAGATGGCAGCCCACCAGGCTCCTCCGTCCCTGGGATTCTCCAGGCAAGAATATTGGAGTGGGTTGCCATTTCCTTCTCCGTTCTTCAGTTTAGTCCCAGACAACTCATGTATGCTTATATAAAGCCTATGATGATAGCATTTTGGCTGTGGAAATGGTCTCGGTCTCTCTAAGAGACTAAACTGGCAAATAAGGTGACAGCTTTATTATGAAAGCTAACGTTTGAATGGTTAGACCCCTCTCAATTCACATTTTTCCAAATGAGATTTAAAGAAATAAAATACAATAATAACAGAGAATCAGTAATTATTAGTCTTTCTGAAGAAATCACCATGGGCCTTGCATTGCATTTACAAGCCCTGCATGTATTATTTCATTCAATCCTTAGAGCATCCCTAAGGGACTGGGTACTTTGGTACTGTCATTATTATCCACATTTACAATTAAGGAAAAGAAGGTACAAAGATATAAAATAACTTGCTCATGTCCCACATTTGGTAAAGTGGTAGTACAAAGATTCAAAGACTAATTTCAGTTGTTGGGTTCTTAATTCTTCCAGCCCTATCACTTTCTTCTAGAAAATAGCCCTTTATGAATATATCTACAGGACTGGGTGAGGAAAATGACGCTTAGTCTGACATAATATGTGTTTGGGAATTGAGTGGCTATGGTTTCGAAAACAAACAAAATGGACTGAGTATACAGAATTCATGAGAACTCCCACTTAGCATGAAATTATTTTTGAAATTTATATATTGAATAATCAACTTTACATTTCAGTATTTTTACTGGCAGTTTTCCTTGAGAAATAAGAGATTTTTTTGAATACATTTTCTTGTATTTTCAACTGCAATTCTCCCCTCTGTCCCTCGATTGAATTATGTCTGAGACAGAGGCCAGGAATCTGTCCCCAGTGGGGTTATGTCTCATTTAAATTCAAGCATCTTGTCCAGGATAGTCCTGTAATTACCCTGAATGTCTTTGGTCCACCCGCTGCCTAACATACATGTTAGGATGGGTAGAACATTGATGATGGTTTGGAATGATTTTTTAAAAATGTTTATCAATTAGTACTTTATTTCTAAGACAGAAGCTTTTAAATTAAAATATACACGTACTCCAAACCATTGTCACACCTAAAAATTAGCAATAATTCTAATATCAATAACCTGTCAGTGTTTGCATTTTCACAATTTTCTTAGGCTTTATAATTGCTTTTACAATTTATTTCAATCAATAAACCACAAGAAAAGCTGGTAACTTGCCATTTATATTTCTCTTGAAATTCCCTTAACTTATAATTGTCCCAGCCTCTGCAATGATCACTTCACATTTTTTAAAATTTAGTTTTTTTTTTAATGGAAGGATAATTGCTTTATAGCATTTTGTTGTTTTCTGTCAAACCTCAACATGAATCAGCCATTGGTATACATATATCCCCCTCCCTTTTGAACCTTCCTCCCCTCTCCCTCCCCGTCCCACCCCTTAGGTTGATACAGAGCCCCTGTTTGAATTTCCTGAGCCATACCGCAATTTCCCAATTTCCCGTTGGCTCTCTATTTTACATATGGTAACGTAAGTTTCCATGTTACTCTTTCCATGCATCTCACCCTCTCCTCCCCTCTCCCAGTGTCCATAAGTCTATTCTCTATGTCTGTTTCTCCACTGCTGCCCTGTAAGTAAATTCTTCAGTACCGTTTTTCTGGATTCCATATATATGCATTAGAATATGATATTTATCTTTCTCTTTCTGACTCTGTATAATAGGTTCTCAAATGTGTTCCTTTTTATGGCTGAGTAATATTCAATTGTGCATATGTACCACAACTTCTTTATCCATTCATCTGTCGATGGACATCTAGGTTGCTTCCATGTTCTAGCTGTTGTAAACAGCGCTGCAGTAAACAATGGGATACATGTGTCTTTTTCAATTTTGGTTTCCTCAGGATATATGCCTAGGAGTGGGACTGCTGGGTCATATGGGTTTTATTCCTATTTTTTAAAGGAATCTCCATACTGTCTTCCATGGTGGCTGTACCAGTTTACATTCCCACCAACAGTGCAAGCGTTCCCCTTTCTCCACACCCTCTCCAGCAATTATTGTTTGTAGACTCTTTGATGATGGCCATTCTGACTGGTGTGAGGTGATATCTCATTGTAGTTTTGATCTGCATTTCTCTAATAACGAGCGATGTTGAGCATCCTTTCATGTGTTTGTTAGCCATCTGTATGTCTTTGGAGAAATGTCTGTTTAGGTCTTTTTCCACTTTTGGATTGAGTTGTTTGTTTTTCTGGCATTGAGTTGCATGAGCTGCTTGTATATTTTGGAAATTAATCCTTTGTCAGTTGTTTCATTTGCTATTATTTTCTCTCATTCTGAGGTTTGTCTTTTCACCTTGCTTATAGTTTCCTTTGTTGTGCAAAAGCTTTTAAGTTTAATCAGTTCCCACTTGTTTACTTTTGTTTTTATTTCCATTACTTTAGGAGGTGGGTCATAGAGGATCTTGCTTTGATTTATGTCATTGAGTGTTCTGCCTATGTTTTCCTCTAAGAGTTTTATAGTTTCTGGTCTTACATTTATGTTCGTGTATGGTATTAGGAAGGATCACTTCACTTTTTTTTTTTAAGAAACTAGGCCATCCATCTTGTTTTAGGATTTTGCTAAATATCGCCTGAAATGACTCCTCTTTTTAAGTGGATGCATGAATACTTTTGGAATCCAAGTTGTATCTGGGATGTTTATGGCTAGAAGTTGGCTGTGTTGTTTATCTGAAACTTGAATGGCATCAAAGGGAACATGACTTTGGTTAAGTTCATTCATGCCCTTACTCAGTGAACTAACTGATCCATAACCAAAGGGCTGACTGTAGTAGGTGCTGGGTATACAACAGAAAGGAACATAGTATCTTTCCCCAGAAGCTCATAATCTGAGCTGGGTTGAAAGTAAAGGAAGCATATTCTTGTCCTGTGACTTCTCATCCTTGTATGAGAAGTAAAGGCACTTGGAAGGGCTAGGTCCTCACTGTGGTGCACCACGCATCCTGGTCCTATCGTCTATCCTATCACATCCCCCTGTGTGGTTCAGCCCTGTGGCTGGAGAGCATATGAACTTGGCTTGAGTTTCTGCTGCTCCCCTTCCGAGCGGGGTCATCCTGGATGGAATACTTAGCCCACATAAGTTTCCCATATACAAAATGAGGGCAATTAAAGGTGTTTTCTCATAGACTTGTTGTGAGAATTCAAGAGTTGATATGTAAAACTCTTATCAGTGTCTCACATGTAATAAATACTTGGTAAAAGCTTAAGTTGATGATTTATCTTCTGAATTTTTTTTTTTTAATGTGTGTGTCTTTCTCTCCTCTGCAAAGGAGATATCCAAGGTCTCTTCCAGTTAAAACATCCTCAAATTCTAAAACATCAACAAGGAAACAAGTGCCAGTAAAGGACCGAAGGCATTTTAGCCCCTGCGGTGGTCATGTGCATGAAAAGGCCTTAAACTTTGACTATTGTTTAGCTGGAAGCACTGCTGACCCAATAGAAGGAAATAAGGATGGTTATTTAACAGTTTAAGAAAATAAGCCAACATCTCTATTAATGGTTAACAGTGAAGGAGCAACTTCTTCACTAATCAGGGTTTTATTTGTTTATCTGAGATATTTTCTAGTTTTTCCTCTCATAAAAGAATGTGTTGAAAGGTTGGCATGGCTTTCTTTTACCCAGTTGAAAACAGACTTCCCCAAGGTTTGGCCAGTAGTCAGAGTCGGTGTTTTCATTTATGGCATTCTCGACTGCATGCCTGACTGATGCCAAACACAGGAGCCCTGATTGTCTTGTGCTTGTCTTGCAGAGTGATTTACAATAATTGAGGCTCTTCAAATTTTCAAGAGTCATTTCTTTTCAGAATGAGTACACTTTGGGTCTGGACGGAGTAGAGCAATTTGAAAGTAATGGAGTGGCTTAAGTTTGTTAAGAGGGCTACATTTTGCAAACCTTTGGAGTCTGGGAATTGGCAAACATCAGTGAGTATCAATGATCTGACTGCATGCTTAGACACTCAGTCATGTCTGATTCTTTTTGACTCCATGAACTATAGCCTGCCAGGCTCCTCTGTCCATGGGATTTTACAGGCAGGATTACTGGTATGGGTTGCCATTTCCTCCACCAGGGGATCTTCCTGACCCAAGGCTTGAACCTGTGTCTCCTGCATTGGCAGGCAGATTCTTTACCACTGAGACACTTGAGAAGCTCATCAATGTCTGGCACATTGCAAAAACATATGAATGCTGTGCTTAATAGCTGGCATCTTGAGAATACTACCTCCGTACTCCCACCCTCATTTTCCAATATTTTGGGTTGGACACATAACCGTTTGCTAAGGAATCAAGGGTAGTAATGGTGGAGTGTAAATCTGCTGCTAAAAATTCACCAGCTCATTTTTCTTGTCTTGGTATTATTTCAAGTGGCTCTTAAACGGCCAGACAGACACATGCAAACCACCTTGCTTTATCCTTCTTGTTTATCCATCATCCCCCCCAACCCCGCACACCCCCCAAACACACCCTAGACACTTGAGACAGGGTCTGAGCTCTGTAGTGAGGGAGCGATCTTCCCCTATATCTGCAAATTTACAATCCCAAGGGATGATTTATCTCCTGAGACTGACACACTGCAATGCCGAGATTTTGTTCTACTTTTGCAATTTGCTGACAAGGCAGAGTGGCGATGGAGAAAACACAAGCTAAGGAAAAACGTAAAACCACAGCAACACTATCAGGGTTCTCAAAACAAACTCTTTCCCACACTTTGTATGCTTGCAAAGGAATCATGCTCCTCTGTCTAAGATCTGCAACCTGACCTTCTTCAAGTAATCTTCTGCTTATCCGTCAAGATCCAGTGCAAATTCCACCTGTGCCGGCAGACTCCCTGGGAGCTGCGAGGAGCAGTAATGTGCTTATAGGGTTATCTCGTGAACTGTCCCTGTCCCTCACCAGGTAATCCCCTTCAGGGCAGGGACGTGTCTTGTTCAATTTTCTAGCTCCAAACCTTTCACTGAAGAGAGAATCTGAAATGACACTTGGCACATCACTGTCTCATGCCTGGCACAGAAACGGAGGTACTCTTCCTCCCCTTTGGCAGGAAACTTAGGCAACTCAGGTGTTGGGTACCAAGGGTCTATCACTGCAGCTCTTGCTTCGGTTATGCTTATTGTCACTTATAGGTACCATTTGGATCCATTTTTTCATACTGTAGTGATCAGAGCTGACTCATGCGTGGGCCTGGGAAGAGAATCTGGGGGATGGAAAAATGGACACTTCTCATCTTCTGTTTGACTCCAAATGTTAAGATTTTTAAAGACAAAGCTGGAATTTGATGTGGTAAGACATTTAGGCACAAAAATGACAGTCATGAAGGAAGAAGTTTTTAAATTTCACAGATACCTAGAAGCAGGAAGCACACCATACCCACAAAGGGCTGCAGAGAGAAGTACCAAGGCCAGGTAGGAGGCAGAAGGTGGAGTGGGGGAATGTGGCAAGACCCTTTACTGTAGTTGCTGCAGGAAGAAACATATGAGGCAGGGTAAACAGGTTTAGGACTGGCTGGTTTGAATAATTTTAGTAGACTCTGTGACATAGGTACTGACCTTAGCTGTCTGTTACCCGGTCTGGGGTTATTAGGACAGGTGGGTATTGGCCTAGAACAAGAAAGGTTGATAAAGGAGGTGGCTGGGGAGTCAGGGTGCTGGATGGTTGGTTTCCATATAAAAGGTACAGTCTTAGGGACTTGTTTGCTTTCTCTAGGAATTAACTAACTCTGGGAGGGGCAGTCCCTTCCAGTGTCAGCAAAGTCCCAAAGATATCAAAGCATTAGAATAAAAAGACATGCTTTCTACATTAGGGCTAACTAGCTCACCAGATAACATCCTTATTTGTTCTTCTTAAAGGATAAGAATTCTGCACTGAGGACTGAACTAAAATCATAATGACACCTTGGATTGAAAAGAAAAAAAAAAGAAAGAAGAAAGGAAGACTTTTTGTTTTTAAAAGAAAAAAGGTAGAGGAAATAAAGGAGCTGAGCATATAGTAGGTGCTCAGAATACATTCTGAATAAAGAAACATATGATAGATCGTATGTGTGCATGCTGAGTTGCTGCAATTGTGTCCAATTCTTTGAGACTCTATGGACTGTAGCCCACCAGGCTCCTTGTCCATGAGATTCTCCAAACAAGAATACTGGAGTGGGATGCCATGTCCTCTGCTAGGGGATCTTCCTGACCCAGGGATTGAACCCATGTCTCTTAATTGCAGGTGGTTTCTTCACCACTAGTGCTCTCCAGGAAGCCCTAGATGATAGAATATCAGTATCTATCAATTTATCTTCCGATTTAATTGTATTATATCATTAATATGAATGCAAGACTCTGTGTTAGAGGCAACAAGGTGTTTGCAATTTAAGCTTACGATTGTATAAAAGAGCTTGTTCTGTCAATTTCAGCTATCACTGAGCAGATGGATGGATGTATTGTCCATAGGCCTGAAATGACAGTTTGTAAGGAGACTGTCTAGTAGTTTACTTGGAAGGTGGTTTCTGCACACTTACTTAAGGGGCCATTCAATCAGTCAATCACCAAGCAGCAGTTCGTTGGTTTAAAGATGACATTTTTATTTTAGGTGAAACCTCAGTGGAAACACGGTCCAGGCAGTTACTCTGATTTCTGAATCTACCAAGGAATATGTCTAGGGCTGCCTTCATTTAAAAAAAAAAAATCCAATTTTTCCAAAATCTAGACAAGTGTCTTAAAGGATTTGTCACCAAGTTGATTTATAAATAAATACCTTCAATAAATAAATGGAAGTGTCTGTTTACATATCATTTATAGATGAGCTTGTCAGAGGCTGAGATCAAAAAAATCTGTAGCTAAGTGAATAGCAGAGATAGCAGAGATTCAGATCCTGCCAAGATCAATGGAAATGATGAGAACAAGTACAATAGGACTCCAGAGAAACGGGATCAATTTACAACAGCAGGATCTGCATCTAACTTTCCAAGACTGTCTCTGCAGAGAGGAATTCTCTGAGATGGTAGTGAAGGTCGGACAGGGATCCTACCTGAAAGTAGCTGAAAACTCCACTTTTCTGTGATTAGGAAGGAAACAATTCTCACGTTTGGCCGTAAGTCTGTCCTGTTTGTAGGAGGGTGACTCAGTTGAGCACAAAAGGAGACTGGGGTTATGGCCTGATGCCCTCTCCTTGATGTGTAAATAACTGCAATTGATTGCAAAATGGCCTCAATCCTTCATACCTCCTTGCCCCCATTTCCATGTTCCAGCAAGGCCAATAGTTGTCGCTGACTGGCTCGGCCAACAGAATGTGGTAGGAGACATGGTGGGCAAGCTCCTAGTCTAGGCCTCAAGAGTCTTGTGTGTTTCGGAAGATTCTGATCCCAATACCGTTGAGAGAGAAGGAGAATGGATGCATGTTTATTTAGCACCTACTTAATTTCAGGCATCTAATTAAGCTTATTATTAAGGCTAACCACACACATAAGCAAAATCATAATAAAATGGCAAATACTTGAGGACTTTTTAGGTGCCAGGACTTGAGTTAAAGGATTTACATGTTTTATTTCATATAAAAACCCTAGAAGGTTGGTGTTGTCAGTGGCCCAATGATATAAATAAGGCCAAGAGTACTTCCAAGTAAAGGAACTTGGCTTAGAGCAAAGAGCAGGTAACTCGGAGAACCAATCCATATACAGCTGGCCTCTGTGTCAGCAGAAACGGAACCACAGATACAGAGGGCTGAGCATCCAGGGTTATTGGTTTGTGGCAGGGTTCTGGACTCAATGTGCCTGTGGATATCCAGGGCTAATGAAATATACAGTTTCCTTTAATGATCTGTGTGAAAGCACCTGGTCCAAAAACAGCATTGCTCCTTCTTTGATATGTGCGGGTACTAAGAACATGAGACCATAGGCCTCCCCAAGGAGTATAGGCACACATCTGGGGAGAGAAAAAGATTACATGGAAGGAAATGTTTTTTTCCCAGACACAGAGGGAAAGCTAGGCTGAATAGGTAAGCCTTGATTATTTTCTGCAGCTTAAAAAAATGTGGAGTAATTAAAGCAAAACTGGTAGCAAAACTCCCCAGATAGATATTCCATGTTCTATCAGTGGCCCCAACTTCCCTCTCAGACTGAATAGCTTTGTGTTATGCCAGGGAACCTGAAGACACTCTTCTATTGCTCTGTTTAAGGGCAATACAGCAGCAAACCTTCAGTACTTTGCAGTCACTATTGGCTCTCTACACTGGCACCTCTGAGCCTTCTTTTCAACTGTCCTCAGTTTATTACCCCAAAGTGAGAGTCCCAGGAAAGCAGACTTCCTTTTCTTGGAGGAGTAAGCTGGTTAGTGGGGGTGAACATGTGATGACTGGAGTGCCGAGAAGCAGTCTGGTGATGGAGGTTCAAAAACACCTTGGCTTCATCAGCAGACTCCACTTTTCCCTTGTACTCCACATGTAACCCATCAGCAAACCTCACTGGTTCCACCTTCATGATACAACATGTGACCCTGATCACCTTTTCTGCTGCTATTTTCATCCATGCCGTTTTCATTTTGCCTGAGTGGCTGCAGTCCCTGTAAATGGCTACCCGAACCTCAAATGCACAAGCAGATGGATGCTGTTGCAATATGAGATCATGCCCTTTCTCTGCTCAAAACCCACACATGGCTCCCAGCTCATACTCAGAAAAGCCAAAGTCCTTTGAGGGTCTACAAGACCTTCCAAGGTTTGGTTGGCTGCTCTCTTCCCTGCACACCCCGCTCCACCCACACTGACCCCCTGCTCTTTCTACAAAGTGCCCAGCCTGTTCACCCCTCAGCACCCTTTCATGTGGTCCCCAGGCATCCTCAAGGGCCTCCCTTGACTTCCTTTGTCCAGAGTCACCTTGGTTTTGTAACCTTCCCTGAGACCACCATATCTGAACACTGTAACCCCCTCTACACTCCCTACTATTTACTCCTGCTTTCCTCTTGCTCCATAGCACTTACCATCTTCCAAAATAACATGCAAGTTGCTTATTTGTTTATTGGCCTTCTTCCTGTAAAGACCAGAGCTTCGTCAAGCCCGAGATCTTTGTCTCTTGGGTTTACTGAAAGGGCCTGACATATACTATGCATTGAATGGATTTCTGTTCAATAAATGGATGGACTATAACAAGGCAGAAATTGGTGTACTGTTAAAGAAAAGCGACCATGGAGCCATTCTGCCCAGCTCAAAATTCCTGCCCTACTGCTTAGTAGTCTTGGGACATTCATTAATGGGAGCTTGGGACAAGACCCCACTTCCTCATCTGCAAAATGGGTGTGATAGCAGAACACAGCTCATAGAGAGAATGCCGATGGAATACTTAGTACAGTGTCTGGCATATGCTGAGTGCTCAAGAGACAGTGACTATAGTCATACATTAAAACAAAGTCCCCTGAACATCCCACCCCTTGACATCCCACCCCTGGACATCCCACCCCTGGACTTCCCACCCCTTGACATCCCACCCTTTAACATCCTACCTATCTTTTCAGGCCCTACTCAAATGCCACCTCCTCCCTTTAGCCCTTAGGATTGTCCCTGGACTTAACCCGTTCCCCTGCTCTGCTTCAGACATTCACTACCTTGTTTCTTGCACCTTAGCTGCACCATTTCCCTCCTGCATCAAGGTGGGATCTTCTTGAATTTGAGAACTGCATGAGGCTCATCTTTGTGTCTCCATGGTACCTAGCACAGTGGAGTCATAACATGGGCAGATCCAACTTGCAAGATCTCAACCATGCTAGTTTGCAATGCCACCATTACTTTTATTATTTTTAATAATCACTGTAAGTAAGCCAGTCACAGTCAATGTATGTTGGCAAAACCTATGGGAAACCTATGGGAAAAGTGTATGGGTGACTCTAAGGTGCTCCAGATAGTGACCAAGAGAAACACATTAATCAAGGAGCCAGGCAAATAGGTGGTGATGCTATACCAATATACACAAGGAAAGAAATTCAAGTATTATAAACACAAAATTCAAGAAAGTATGATCCATGTTAGGGACTTCCCTGGTGGCTCAAATGGTAAAGCATTTGTCTACAATGCAGGAGACCCAGGTTCAATCCCTGGGTTGGGGAGATCCCCTGGAGAAGGATC
Source organism: Ovis canadensis (assembly GCF_042477335.2). Lineage (NCBI taxonomy): Eukaryota > Metazoa > Chordata > Mammalia > Artiodactyla > Bovidae > Ovis > Ovis canadensis. The sequence continues at coordinate 53,062,921 of NC_091263.1, read as the reverse complement.
AGGAGCAATTTTTCCTGTCTAAACAGAATAAGCATTCAGTAAATGTTTACTAAGCAGTGGAGTTTATTTGAATTGAAATAAGCCATAAATGTCCCATGGAGGAGTAAATAGCAACCCATTCCAGTATTCTTCCCTGGGAAAATCCATGGATGTAGGAGCCTGGCCGGCTGCAGTCCATGGGGCCACAAAGAGTCAGATACGCCTGAATGACTGAGCATGCATGCACGCAAGCCATGGATGTATGACTTTGAAATTCAGAGGATACCAAGAGATCAGGAAAAGAAAATCCTAACCTAGTCCCAAAACAGTTTCCCACAATTTGGTATATAAATAGAAACATTTCTTGAATGCTAAAGATAGAACAAGTAATTGAAGGGGGACTAGAGGGTGACAAGTAATTTGATTGGAAAGGAAAATTCATCTTGTCACTTATTATCTGCAATCCAAATTTATGCAAGACCAGTCAGGAAGCAATTTTCATTTTATCCGAGATAAACCAGAGCTTAAGCCACCAAAGCTTGTCATCTTGAATGTTTCAGTCATTCAATGGTTGGTGCCCTCTTATTTAGAATTCTTGCTGTTATGGTAATTGTCAGGATGCCTTGATTTTTCTAAAATATTGCACGGTGCAGTCTCCTTATAAGAGGATTTGCTGTAGAATGACACTTCATGGGAAAGGCTTCAGTTGCTGAGTTACAAAGATTACTGTACCTTCTTGAAAGGCAGACAGTCTTGGTGGTCCTACAGCATGAAAATTTTGACTTCCCAGGACAGTTTTATGGTGGGCATTAGCTGTGCTTGTTTTCTTTCATCCTCCTGCTGGCTATTTCCTTTGACTGATGCTTCAACAACGTTGGATCACAACCTAACACCATCCAACAGGCTCCTTCTGCCTCATGGTGATTATTTCACATTGCTCCTCCATATGTATTTCCATTCTTCTCCACCTGGCTTTATGCTCTGGGAGGCTGATCTCCATGGACCACAACATCTACGATACCCTGCCCCTTTGACTTCTGGCTGGATTTCATTAATTACGGGTCATGGAGGAAAGTTGAAAAAGAGGAGAGTGAGTTTGGGGTCTTTCTATCTTTCTGGACACAATCCAGTTGCAGTTGTTTATTATATATTAAAGCCATAACTTCTGTTGAGCATCTCTCTTACAACTATCACAACTCATCCTAAGCTCCAAGACCTGCTCCCTCTCCTTGTGCCTTCATACCTAGATGCACATCTAGGGAACATCACTTACCCTCCTTGGTTTTCCTGAATCCCACTCACAACTCTGTGGTCTCTCATTAAACTCTCCCTGATATCTCCATTTAACCATATCATCTCTTTCCTGGTAACTGTTTGATGAGTGCCCCAGTACCAGACTATGTCAGTAACATAACAATAAACACTTACCTGTACAGTGTTAGCCCTTATATTTGCTCCTCAAAACAACGCATACTTTATTTACAGTAGGGGCTCTGCCAACACCTTCTATCAGGTCACCCTGTTTATTTTTGTCATAGCACTTATTGCAATCCAGAAGTCTTATTGTTGAATTATTATTTATTGTAGTCTTCCTCTACCACCGGAATGTAAGCTCTGTGAGGACAGGTATAGTGTCTTTCTTATAAATAGATCAATAGTAATTGACCCATGGTAGAAATGAAAGTATGTATTTCTATCTGGGAAAACAATGGGTATATAATAGAAACAGTCACCAGTCGAGCCAGGAATGATGTGCATGGTCCTGAGTTACACTCTTTAGGAGCCGTGCGGTCCTGATCTCAAGCTTGGTAGGCAAAAGAGGACAGAACATTGTAGGGCTCTCTGAATTCTAGGTTCTGTTTGAAGTTTGCATCAGCCTATCTGTTGTTAAATGTTACAAGTGAAAAGGAGGTAGGAAATTCTTCCAGCCTAGAATAGCTGTATCTGGCTTTGGCACTTGGAATTGAATGTCAGGCTAGTGGCTTTTAAACTGCACTTGACTTTGAAAAGAAGCAAACTACACTTGGCTTAGAAAAGAGGTTTAAGGGAAGTCCTACCTCCAGTAACAACAAACTTGATAGATATGTGAGATTTCAAAGAAAGAATCAGTTACAGTGTCTGTGACCAACTTGAGAGCTCTGGGAACTTACTACCATGTCATACCTTCATGGGTAGATTAAAAAATGACTGAACATAGGTTATAAAAAACATTGCTATGATCCTAAGGGGTTTGGCCAAGTGTTACTTAAAGGTTTTACACAGGAAGAAATTGCATCTGTATTCCTGTCTGATATGAGATACCTTTTCCACTGTGACAACGGTGGAATTTTCTTTATATGAAATAAAGAAGCAAAAAAATCACGTTAGGTGATAGTCCAGAAGCAGAATAATGCAGCAGAGTACAGAGAGGACCCAGAGAGATTTCCCAAACTGCAAAGCCATGCAAAAAGAAAGGGAAACCTTACTAGTTAATAGGCAAAAGGCAATTTACAGGATGTATGAGAAGGAAGCAACCACTATTTAATTTAGTTGATCATGACTTTATTGTACTTCAAGTGAATTTGCCACACAGAGATCCATAATATCAACAGAAAAGCATATTGTGAAGGTCAGAAAAAAGCAGTTGAGGACTTGAGTCCACAGAGTTTCTCAGAAACAAGATAATTCAAATTCTTCTTTCAGGGATCCCTTGAGAATCAGCCTAATCAGACTGAAGGCTTTAGAGATGCTGCTCATTGTGCTTAGGCTCCTTTCTGTGGGACTTTCACTGCTGAACCATATCTTCTGCAATAAAAATGATTAGCACTTAACAGCATCTAGCAAGAGGCCTTCTGTCTTTTGCAAGATCTTCAGTATCACTGTAGATGGAAATATGTACTAAGCCCTTATGAGAAATGCCAGGCAAACTCTGAATCTAGTACATTAGCCATAATGGAAGTGTAACGGGTTCTTAGGGAGGGGTTGGGTGCAGGGATGTGACCGAAAATTGTGAATGAAGATAGAAATTGGGATAATGCTATTACTGGGATTCACTTCACTAATATGTGTTTAAAAGACTTTTTCTTCCTTCTTGAATCACAGTTGCCAGGCATTCTCATTTCTTTTCAAAATACATTTTTGCAAGGATTAGCTTTTAAATGACGGCAAAGTACAGTAGATTTTAAATTTTTATGAGGAATAGGTTCTCTATGTCATTGAGTCTATTTTGAAAATGACTCACCTACCACTTTCTATCTTTTTATCATGGAGGAGAGAAGAGAATATCTTACAAATTGCCAGTAAATCAAGATGAATTGACATTCTACCCATCATATTACATCAACTTGTGCTTTTCCAAGAATGGAGACTGTTTCAATTCTTATCATTCCCTCTGGTTTGTTGATCTTAAAAGCTTATCCGTTTTCTTGCTCTCCATGAAATTTCATCACTTTCAACTTCAGAAAAGCTTCATACAAGAATACGCAAAGACTGAGAATTCTGCAATCCCCAAACTCCCTCAGATTAAATAATTCCCTCAAATCAAATTATTAACTTTTATACTATCAAGAAACTTGGCTGTGAGCACATCAGCAGCAAGGATTGAACTCCATTCATTGTAACAGGTTGCTACTTAACTAGATTTAGTAAGTGGGCTGATTAAATGAAATATTAATCTCTATTTTATATAGTTTAAATAATTTAGTTTTTAACCACACTGGGTTCATATTCACTAATTCTCCCATTCTTTTTCTCCCTTTCAAGCTTGATTTTAAACAGCATGAAATGATATAAGATTTAAGAATTATCTGGTCATAGTTAACAGATATGGTTACTGTAAATGAAAACACCCAGGAGACTAATATAGACCTGGAATGCTGTGCATATGATCAAATCAAAGTCAGTCCCATCCATACAAAGATTGTACAGGAATGTTCATAGTAGCTTTTAATAGTAGCCCCAAACTGGAAGCAAAGCAAATGTCCATCAAGAGGAAGAAGAATAAACAAATTTTGTCTATCCGTATAATGAAATACTATTCACTAAAACATAGAGATAAGTACTGATACAACCACTTAGATAAATCTCAAAACGTTTTGCCACACAAAAGAACACACTCTGTATGGTTCCATTTATATGAAGCTCAAGAATGGGAAAGATAGTCTATAGTGATAATGGTCAGAGATAGGCTCCCTGCTCGGGTTGTTGAAAGCACCTGGCAGAGGAATTTGAGTAGTCTACTTCCACCATGCCAGTCAAGGGAAGACGAAACAGCCTCCTACTTGTCCTTACCTTCCCCGCTGTGGTGGGGCAATCAGACGCCCCTTGCTTGGGCCCTGAGATGGGTTGGGCTTGGGGAGAGAGGGTTTGTTCAATTGGTTTCCGGTTGGTGTAAGGTGGGCATTACCAAAGCACCTTTCTGTTGTTAGTCTGCTCTTTCTCTCTTCCTTTGGTTGGGGACAATGGGCTTCTCTTGAAGCTTTTTTGTCTACACCAGTCGGTGGTGCAGAGATGAAGACTTCTGAAAAGCCGTGAAGCCCAGGGAACGGAGTGCTTTGTCATTCCTCTGTCAAGATTCCTGAGCAGTCTCTGCCTTCTTTCCACTTTTCAGAGTCTTCTTATGCTCTTTATTATGTATGTCAGGGCTTTTTAGTTGCAGGGAGAGCCTGGATGGAGTGGGACTACTCTCTCTTCCCCAGAACAGAAAGTCCTCTCCTCCATTTTGCTTTAATACCAACACTGAGTAGTATATCCCAACTGAGGCTGGCACACACAGTAGGTACTCAACAAATGCTGGTTGATCTGGCATCCAAGCCTTGTTTGATGTGACCCACCTGCATATTTTTGAAGAGTGGTGACTAGATTACCTGCTTTGCGTACTTTTAATTAGTCAATTGTGGTGGCAGCCTCACTATGTAAGGATCCCTCTCATGACCTCGTGCAGGAGTCCAGACCACCTATGGAATTCTAGCACTCACAAGGACATGGCACCTCAGTTGTGTCTATGGTTGGCCAGATATCTGGAATTCTGCTCCTAGAATTTGCTTCTGCCTGTCCTTTTCTCTGACGACTTACAATCATTATTCGTTAGCCTTGTTGCTGTTTCCCTCAGCTCTTGGTAGGTCACATGCTTTTTAACCACAGAGGTATGATAAAGCTTGTTTGGGTTTCCAAAACCCTTTGAAGTATTTGAGTTAGAGGTCCCAGGAAGCTATAAATTACCATGATTATCATTATGGTTTAGTCACTAACAGAGTTAAAGCAGCACTCTGGGTCACCAAAAAAATCACATCCTTTGTGATTTTTTCCTTGTGTAGAAAGCTTTATTTTCAATGGGTTCATCACAATTTTCCAGAGACTTCTGGTTCCAACATTGGTAATACATGTTTACCCCTGTGATTTTGGGACAACCCGTGAAAGCAAAAGTCGCTCAGCTGTGTCCGAATCTTTGCAATCCCATGGACTGTAGCCTGCCAGGCTCCTCTGTCTATGGAACTCTCCAGGCTAGAATACTGGAGTGGGTAGCCTTCACCAAGGGATCTTCCAACCGAGGATGCAAACCCAGGTCTCCTGCACTGCAGGCAGATTCTTTACCTTCTGAGCCACTGTAAGATGAAATACATTCTAGCAAGTGTAGTGAGAAGAATAATTCAGCTTCTCGAGGGAAATACCAAATGGGAGCTCTTGAGAGAATAATGCACCCTCACTCCATGTTGAAAGTATCAGTATACCCAACATTAAAGGGGAAAACTAACCAGTGAGTTCATAGATCCACTTGGGATTATGTATTTTCTCATTTTGTTCTGTCTTACTTGAAAAAAATTTCTTATAAAATTATAAAAATGCAAACCTATTATTGAATTTCAACCTATAAGCATTACATTAGACACAACAGGTTCAATGAAAAGAGATAGAAATATTTAAATGAGTGTCCACATTCTCCAGAGACGGCTCTTCCAATGGCTTTGACAAGTTCACGAGTGTCCCTGAAGAGGAGACCCATGCCATAATAAGGGCTCCTTGTTTATGCTCATCTCACCAGCACACGGTTGTAATCTGACTTGGAGACCACTAAAATAATCCTGTGATGCCCTTCATCTGAGGCTGGCAAACTACTGTCCATGGCCAAATGTGGCCCAACAGCTGCTCTTGTAAATAAAGTTTTATTGGCACACAAACATCTTCATTCATTTACATAATGAGACTGCTCTCATGCTCCAAAAGCAGAATTCATAAGGGTAACAAGTCTTCAACAAAGCCAAAAACAAACAAACAAACAAACAAACCACCACACAGAAACAAAACTTTGCTATCTCTTTACATATAATTGAGTTTTCTGACCCCTGCTCTATATTTCACTTATCTTGGTGTTTGGTTCCTGTGCTGTGCCCCTTCTCATGTTCTTGATTCATGAAGTTCAGAGTCCTTCCGGGCTTAGTTCCTATGCAACCCTTCCTCTCTTCATTGGCTCTGTGGGTCAATGATTCTCAGCCTCAGCTGGTTTTTAGAATCACTTGGGAAGCTTTTTAAAAATATTGATGCCTTGGCGTCACCCTGAGAGGTTTTGATTCAATTAGTCTGGGACAGGAATCAGTCCTCATACTTTCTGAAAGCTCCCCAGGTGACTGTAATGCACAGCCAGCATTGGGAACAATTACTCTAGTTGATTTTGTCTACTCTCCAGACTTTATATTAACTATATGACAGCAACTCTAAACTTGTATCTTCAGTTCCAATATTCACATTTCCAACTGCTTATTTGACACTGGCACTTGAACTTCTAACAGGCATCTCAAAATCGCTACATCTGAATCAGGACTTCTGACTTCCTTCCAACCATCTCAGTAGATAAAGCTTCATATTTTTGAGTTGCTCAAGAGAAGAACACTACAGTCATGCTTGGCTCCTCCCTGTCTCTTACGTTTGGCCTCTAACACATTAGCAAATCCTACTGTTCCCTTCAAATGTCTGAGAATTCAACCATTCATGATCTCTTGTGGTCCTAGCCATGGACATCTCTCATGGGTATTGTTTCAATGGTCTGCTATTGTCATTGTCTCTTGGTTTCTGCTCTGGTACCTCTGCAGTCTTTGCTAAAGGAGAAGCCAGAATAATTCTGACAGTACATGAATCAGATCAAATCATGCCTCTGTTCAAAGGTTGCTAATTGCTTTCCATTATTTTCAGAAAAGAACACAAAGTCTTTCCACTGGACTCACAAAGTCTTCCCATTGGCCCCAGCTTCCTGTATAACTTCATCTTTGCCTCCTACCTTGATCCTCCTCACTGACTTTGGTTGAGCCACGCCAGGCTCCTGGACATTCCTGGAACAAACTTTTTGCCCTGAAAATCTGTGCCTTCTCCCTAGAGTACTTGCCCCCACTCCCAGACATCCTAGTGGCTCCTCCCAAATATCATCTTATCAGAGATGCTTGCTCTGATCACAAAATCTGAAATCGCTCCTAAATCTTTTTATCTCTCTTGTCTTGCTTTATTTTTTCCCCAAAGCACTTCCATGTGATATTGTTTGTTTATGCTTTGTCTTCCTGTCACTAGCATATTTGCTTCAGTTAGATCAGAGCTGCTGGGGTACACAACCCCAGGGGGTGCACATCATGGTCTATGTGGATGTGCCCCTGAAAATTGTGCAGTCCACAGCCTGAGCAGCTGTGCACAGTAATTCTGCACTAAAGCGAAGGGCTTGGTTCTGTTTACGGCTGTGTTTCCAGGGCCTTGGACAGTGCCTGATACAAAATAGGCCCTTAGTAATTTTGTTAAACGAATTGTTGAACATACACTACTAATAACTTTGCTTGAATTCACATTCATGAAAAAGATGCTCTGCAGGTACTTTTCCATACCATCTACAATGCAATATTTTCCTTCATTTTGACATTTTTATATAGTTGAGAAAAGGTGTTTTCTTTCCCTCATCTTTTTACATTTCCTGGTATTAATCTCTATTTTCCTTTTTTATGACCAATAAGAAATCTTCCATAAGTTATCTAACAACTCCTCTCATTATTTTTATCATTGAGCTTCATTAAAAAAATCCAACATCTTATCAGGCATCATATAAGTATTTATGTATTTTAAGTCTCTCTCTCCACTGGACTGAGTTTCATGAATGTAAGGGTTTTGTTTTGTTCACATCCTGGCTCACAGTAGGTGCTTAATAAATATTGGTAGGGAGGAAGATGGGTAGACAGATAGAGTATAATTCACAGGGATCTGAAAGGTTGGTACTAAAGAAGCTGGAAGCTTGCCTATTAGTGAGTGTATCTGATCCACACTGATGTCCAGAATAGAGACCATTCTCAGTTACATGCAGTCATTGTCTTCATCAATCAAATCCCAAAGATTATTTCCTAATATCTATTTATGGACAAGAAAATATAAGTAAAATATGTACCCATTAAAATCAGAAAGCTTTACAAATGACTGGATAAAGATTATATATATGTATATACATATATATATATATATATTTATAAAATTCAACTGTGAGAAGGAAGGAATCTTGCCATTTGTGACAACATGGACGAAGCTTGAGGGTATTATGCCAAGTTAAATAAGCCAGACAGAGAAAGACAAATGCTGCATGGTATCACTCATCTGTGGAATCTTTAGAAAAATCAAACTCATAAAAACACAGAGTAGAAAAGAGGTTGCCAGGGGCTGGGTGTAGGGGAGAGAGAGGTTGTTAAAAGGGTACAAACTGTCAGCTATGAGATAAACAAGGTGTGAGGATCTAATGTAAAGCATGGTGACTATAGTTGATAGCACTGAACTGTGTAATTGAAATTAGCTAAGAGAGTGGAACTTAAATGTTCTCACACATACACACACACAAAGATAAATATGTAGGGTGATGGGTATGTTAATCAACTTGATATGTATATCAAGTCACCAATATGTGCACTTTAAATGTTTTACAATTTGTATACCTTGATAAAGCTGAAATTTAAAAAAAGAAACAACTTGACAAAACAGCTTGAGTCACTAAAATTAAGTAAAGAATGTATTTTGCAGTCATACAGATCTTGCATCAATACCAGCACTGCCACATTCAAAATAAATAAATAAATAAATGCTCGATGGTTTTGGAAACAGAATCAATAGGAATTGTCAGAATTTGACTTAAAAACATGACTTTAACAGATATTCACTTATATCATCTAGCTTGTTGGATAATACAGTGAAAAAGCTAGTACCATTAATTAACTAGACAGAATATTATATAAAAATTAGGCCTAAACGTAGGTCCTTTATACCAAATAAAATTCTCAATACTTAGTCTATTGGAAATCATATTGATTCTCTGCATTTATTTATTTTTCTTATGCATTATATTTTTATCAGGTATCTTGATGATTTGGGGGGCTTTTGGTACTTTTTTTTTTTCAGTTTTACTTTGACAGAAGAAAGTATCCTTTGACTTTAAATACTAAAATGGTCAGAAATGAAGGCCTGAGAGCATTTCCGCCCCCCGCCCCCGCCATGGCCAGTCGATCTTGATTTGTTCAGAAATTTTTCTTCATGATGGTGAAGGGAAGAGCCAAGAAAATGTTAGAGAGGAAAAGCAGGATTGCTCAGCAGAAGTTGAATAGAAATAGTCATATTTTCTAGAATTCTTTCCAATGTCCTCATATGCTTGAATTATGCATCATGCACTTTTCCCTGAGATGCCACCAATGTCTTTTCTCCAGTCAGCTTGAGTCTGCTATGTGTGTGAAATTATTTGTCTAGAGCCATATAATTGCATATCGTGAGCAACTCATCTTTCAGATGTTAAAGGAAAAAAAATATCTCAAAATTATACCTTTCTTATCTACGGATAAGGGAAAAAAGTCTTACATGTACTGTCACTTCTCCTTAGAAAAACTGCCATCTCTTTAAAAAACATTGTTTGAAAGCAGTAAATGATGCAGAACAACAGACTGTCAGAGGAAAGACCAAGGATATTTTAAGACCTTACATAATATTTGCAGAAATTCTCAACATCAGAGTAGAAATCATAATCTTGAGAAAGATTACACTGAATTCAAAGGACTCATCTACACATGGACAGTGGGGTTTTCTTGCCTTATTTTCCCCCCCTTGGATAGAAAGAAACTCTGGACTATTTGTGCCTTCCCTATGTCTGTTCTTTATCAAACAAATTGTTACAACAACAAAACAGTCAGTTTGCTAACTGATCATCTTTTAATCTGTTTAGTGGACTCAAAGACAGGTAAGACTAAACATCACTGGGACATTGGGTACAGTGGTGGAGAATAAGGTGAGAAATGCTTTTTTTTTTTTAATTGAGAGAGGTCAAAAAATACTTAAGAAGAATAAAGCATAATTAATGATTGTTTAATTCAAACAATGAAGAAAAATGTCCAGAAGGAAGCAAATTCCAATGTGAAGAAAATGATTTCTTCTCTTAAACACACTCTATATCTTTAATGGTTGCTGGCGGTTTAGTTGCTAAGTCATGTCCATCTGCTGTGACCCCATGGACTGTCTCCCCTCTGGGCAGACCCCAGAGGACTGCCAGGTTCCTCTGCCCATGGGATTTTGCAGGCAAGAATACTGAATTAGGTTGCTATTCCCTCTTCCAGGGGATCTTCCCAACCCAGGGATCAAACATGGGTCTCCTGCATTGCCTATAGTCTCCTGTATTGCAGGCAGACTTTTTACCAACTGAGCCATCAGGGAAGTGCATATGCACACTTAATTAACTATTTTCTACTGAGAAAAAAAAAAAAAAAAGATAGAAGTCCAAAAGAAAACAAATACTAAGTTACGTTGACATCAACCAGTAGTGAAATACTTAATAAAAACTATAAAGAAAATGGCTTGCACTTAAAAAAAAAAAGAATTGTCAAACTAAAATGAGATGAGAACATTTTCCTTGTTTCCTTCTTTAATTAACTACTAACCTGAGCTGGTAGCAAGATAATCTGTTTGAAGTATTTAAGGAGATTGAAAATGATCACTGTAGCTATGTGATCATTTTAACAAAGGCAGACATTAAAGAAAACAATTTCAAACAACGGGCAGTCTACCATTTCTCAAAATCAAGTTTTCTACCTTTGTAGTGTGGGTTTTATCTGAAAATATCTGTATATGTATTATGGTTATTGGATTGGATGAAACAAAGAGAAACATCTATAAAGCTAAGCTGATGAGTAATTTAAATGAGAACTAAGTTCTGAATGGCATTTTCATTTCTGTTCTGTTGATTCAAAGATGTTAAGTCCAAAATGTTAACTACTTTTTAGCTGGAGATAAAACCTATCTGTGCTTCCCCCCTCTAGTTTCTTTTCTTAATTCAGACTTAGTTGTAAATTCCATATGAAAATACATTCCCTTCCTCCTCACTCCCACACACTCACGCACACACACACACACTCATGTATCAATTTATGGTTTAGTATAGGGTTTTACCAAACTCATTGCCTTAAAGACAAGGTAAGTAACATAAGGGAGGAACAAAAGCTCTGTGTAAGAATATATAGTAGTGAGGACTACAGCAAACTTGCCCAAATAGATCACTTGAAGGGGTCATTGCTGACTATCTCCTGATTATTATTGACACATGGGAATGTAACTCAGTGTCTCTAGATTCTTATTTTGCATGAGAAGCCACGAAGCCATGTTTTATTAAATATCCCATATTTACATACTATCAATGCAACTAAACAAACAAGCTAACAAGATAGCCTTCCATATCAATAACTTAGGTCTGTGGCTGTATTTAACCAGATCCCTATCAAGATGTTGCCTCTGGCTTGGTAAGTCTCGCCTTTCCACTCCCTAGCTGGGAAGATTTGGAGAAGTCCTATAAAAGATTAGCACTAGAAATACACATGGATTTGAAATCTTGGAGTGTAAGAGATTTTTGAGACTTTCTTATCCCACCTACTTATTTCAGAGATGGAGATGCTGAAGTCTAGATGAGTGCATTGATTTATCTAAGGTCTTAGGGAAGAGCAATAACAGATCTGACACTACAAACATGGCTTCAGAATCCCAGCCCACAAGACCACTCAGTGACTAAAACAATGATATAGACAGGTCCAGAAGGAATAAAATCATGCATACAGTGTTTAATTTTAAACTGTTTAATTCACTTTTTAAGAACTGTTGGAAGGTAGGGTCTAATCTATGCTTCTCCAGCACACAGCATACTCCCTTATCATTTTGTCCTCAAATCTTTACTGAATGAATGAATGGGTAAATGAAAAAAAGAAAGAACCCAATCATTATATTTAGGACAAAAGAGTAGTCATTAAGAAGCCAGTGATCAAAATAATAGAGGAAAGCTATAGTTCAGAGATAAACTGAAGTCAGGTAAAATTCATTTTGTTCACTGGAAACATTAAAACAAACAAAATAAAACAAAAAGCTTCCTTCTACTGAATTTCTGACATGGAGCTGAATAGGAAAACTGTCTTTCCTAGATCTGATTTCTCCTTACCAGTGCTGGAAATTCAATTTATTGATTCCATCAAAGTGCCCTGCAGAGAAGAGTATAAGCCCTGCTTGAATGTCTGAATGTAGATGATAAAAAGAAACTTGATATTAAAGATAGTTTACATGATAGCCAACAGAAAATACAGCCAAGTCAAGTGTGCCTTTGCTGGTGGCTTATTAAAAAACATTTTTTGTTGTTATTGTTCTGGGAAGATGTATATACTTTCTGGAGCTGTGGTTTACAATTTAATGCATTGTTCTTTCATATTCTCCTAGAATGCCTGCTGTTCTCAAGCTCAAAAACTTGCCTACTGCTTTCTTTTCCAGTTAGTCTATTGATTAATTTTTCTCTTTAATGAAAAACTGAAGTGCCAGATTGAGTAAGACAAGTATTGTCCAATGCTTACAAAAGTTAAGGATTTATTTGTGTTAAGTATCAAGCAGGATATATAAATCATATACATGACAGTAAATGAATATGATGAATTCTGCAGTCAATATTCTGTGTTTGCTGTAATTAGGCACATTTTCCCTCTATAAAATATTCCCTGTTGCATCAAATTTAACAATTGCTTTTCTACTTCATCCACTAAAATTCTCATAAAATACGGTATGAACAGAACATGGAAGGGCATATTGTGAATTTCATTTATGATTATTTCATGATAGATTTCTAGGTAGCTGGCTGAAAAGGTCAGGTGGAAATTGATAGGATATGACCCAGAGCCAAGGTCAATGCCCATGCATACAACATACATGTTAACTGTGGCTACATCCTATTGGGATGTTTGCAGGATTTCTATCAGTTGTGTTAGAATCACAGAAACAATGATTTTGATAAATAAATTTTGAGTAATAACCTGTCAATTCAAAGAGACCCTTCTACTAAGATGAGAAATGCATTACCATTGGGTCATTCAGGTTCTTTCCTTTGTGTATGTATTTGTTTTCCAAATCTCCTTTGCTTTCCCTGCTAAGTCGCTTCAGTAGTGTCCGACTCTGTGTGACCCCATAGATGGCAGCCTACCAGGCTCCCCCGTCCCTGGGATTCTCCAGGCAAGAACACTGGAGTGGGTTGCCATTTCCTTCTCCAATGCATGAAAGTGAAAAGTGAAAGTGAAGGTGCTCAGCCATGCACGACTCTTAGCGACCCCATGGACTACAGCCTACCAGGCTCCTCTGTCCATGTGATTTTCCAGGCAAGAGTACTGGAGCGGGGTGCCATTGCCTTCTTTCCCTGCTGCTGCTGCTGCTAAGTTGCTTCAGTCGTGTTCGACTCTGTGTGACCCCATAGATGGCAGCCCATGAGGCTCCGCCGTCCCTGGGATTCTCCAGGCAAGAACGCTGGAGTGGGTTGCCATTTCCTTCTCTAATGCAAGAAAGTGAAAAGTGAAAGTGAAGTCACTTAGTAGGCAAGTCTAAAGAGATATTTCAACTCAATTAATATATTAATTGGATATGTTAAATGCCCATACTCAATGGATGTATTCATTGGTCTATGTTGGTCAAATTCTGAGACACAAATGACTATTAGCAACTGTAAAACATTCTTTGTGAAAGCAGCAACTGACATTTATTGAAAACTTACTACAAGCTAGGCACTAGACCTTAATTTCTGTGTATTATCTCCTTTAGGTCTTATAATAACTACCAGTTTGGGTCCTTTTAACCTAAGACTTAGATAGATCTATGTTTAACTTTTTGGGAAACCTCCATACGGTTTTGCATAGTGTCTATACTAACTTACATTCCCACCAACACTGTTCTAAGGTTCCCTTTTTCCCCACATCCTCGCCATTCTTGTTATTTCTTGTTTCTTTCTTTTTTTTTTTTTCCACAATAACTATCCTGCCAGGTATGAGATGATGTCACATTATGGTTTTGATTTGCTTCCCTTGATGATTCATGAGGTTGAGCATCTTTTCATGTGGCTGCACATGCATAATCCTTTGCATGTCTTCTTTGGAAAAATACTCTTCAGGTCCTCTGCCCACTTTTTAAATTGGATGCAATCCTGCAATTCCACTCTTAGGTGCCAAAGAAAACACTAATTAGAAAAGATGCATGCACCCCAATGTTCGCAGCAGCAATATTTACAATAGCCGAGATATGGGTGCAACCTAAGGGCTTCCAATCAACAGAAGGATGGCTTAAAAATGGATTAAAAATATGATATTTACATATATATACACATCGGAATATTCATCAGAAAAAAAATAAATCTTGCCATTTGTGACAACATAGATGGACCTTTAGGGTATTACGCTTAAAGAAATAAACCAGACAGAGAGAGATAAATACTGTATGCTTTCACTTATATGTGGAATCTAAAACCCAAAACAAGCTGACAAACACAACAGAACAGAAACAGACGCACAGAGAACAAACTAGAAGTTACCAGAGATGAGGAGTGGCAGGCTGAGTGAAACAAGCGAAGGGGATTAAGAGGTATAATCTGCCAGTTATAAAATAAATCACACAACTGTAATATACAGTCCAGGAAATACAGACAATATTCTATAACAACTTTCTGTCATATATAATCTATAAAACTGCTGAATCACTACGTTGCACAGCTGAAACTATCGCGATATTGTAAGTCAACTAAGTTCAATCAAAAAAACCCCTAAGACTGAGGTTAAATCTGTTGGCCAACTCAGCTCTGACTATATATTAACTTCTTGAAAGGTTTCAACGTTATTCTTTAGCCTCATAATCCCAGAAAGAATGGGAGCTCAGTGATGGTCAGAGCATTAAGATGATTTAGTGCAGCCATAAAAATAATCTCTGAATATACCTGAGTCAACGATGAATTGGACAAGAAAGCCTCAAGTATGCTTTCTGTTCTAGGTTCCTAAACTCTTTTGATTTTGTTTCTATGGGGATTTATGCTCTTTTTTTCACCCACAGGTCACTGTTGATTCAGAATATGCTATCAGCTATTAAAATCCCCTATCCTTTTTTAATGCATTCTACTGAGTTATTGTTGCTGTTGTTCAGTCGCTCAGTTGTGTCTGACTCTTTGCAACCCCATGGAGTGCAGTATGCCAGAGTTCCCCGTCCTTCATCATCTCTCGCTTGCTCCAACTCGTGTCTATTGAGTTGGTGATGCCATCCAACCATCTCATCCTCTGTTGTACCCTTCTCCTGCCTTCAATCTTTCCTAGCATCAGGGCCTTTTCTAATGAGTTGGCTCTTCACATCGGATGGCCAAAGCACTGGAGATTCAGCTTCAGCTTCAGCATCTGTCCTTCCAATGAATGTTCAGGATGAATTTCATTTAGGATTGACTGGTTTGACCTCCCTGCAGTCCAAGGGACTCGCAAAAGTCTTCTCCAATACCACAGTTCAAAAGCATTAATTCTTTGGTGTTTAGCCTTCTTTATGGTCCAACTCTCACATCCATACATGACTACTGGAAATACTATACCTTTGACTAGAAGGACCTTTGTTGGCAAACTACTGTTTGCTTTTTAATACACTAAGTTTGTCACAGCTTTTCTTCCAAGGAGCGAGCATCTTTTAATTTCATGGCTGCAGTCACCATCAGCAGTGATTTTGGACCGCAAGAAAATAGTCTGTCACTGTTTCCACTCTTTCCCCATCTATTTGCCATGAGGTGATGGGGCTGGATGCCATGATCTTACTATTTTGAATGTTGACTTTTAAGCCAACTTTTTCACTCTCCTCTTTCACTTTCATCAAGAGACTCTTTAGTTCCTCTTAACTTTCTGCCATAAGGGTGGTGTCATCTGCATATCTAAGCTTATTGATATTTCTCCTGGCAATCTTGATTCCAGCTTGTGCTTCATCCATCCTGGCATTTCCCATGATGTAATCTGAATATAAGTTAAATTAGCAGGGTGACAATATACAGCTTTAACATACTCCTTTCCCAATTTGGAACCAGTCCATTGTTCCATTTCCTGTTCTAATTGTTGCTTCTTGATCTGCAAACAGGTTTCTCATGAGGCAGGTCAGATGGTCTAGTATTCCCAACTCTTTAAGAATTTTCCCTAGTTTGTTGTGATCCACACAAAAGCTTTAGCATAGTCAATAAAGCAAAAGTAACTGTTTTTCTGGAACTCTCTTGCTTTTTTTGATGAGTCCAATGGATGTTGGCAATTTGATCTCTGGTTCCTCTGCCTTTTCTAAATCCAGCTTGAACATCTGGAAGTTCTTGGTTCACATACTGTTGAAGCTTGGCTTGCAGAATTTTCAGCATTACTTTGCTAGCGTGTGAGATGGGTGCAAGTGTGCAGTAGTTTGAACCTTCTTTGGCATTGCCCTCCTTTGGGATCAGAATGAAAACTGCCCTTTTCCAGTCCTGTGGCCACTCCTGAGCTTTCCATATTTGCTGGCATATTGAATGAAGCACTTTAACAGCATAATCTTTTAGGATTTGAAATATCTCAACTGGAATTGCATCACCTCCACTAGCTTTGTTCATAGTGATGCTTCCTAAGTTCTACCTGACTTAGCACTCCAAGATATCTGGCTCTATATGAGTGATCACATATCATTGTGATTATCCAGGTCATTAAGATCTTTTTTGTATAGTTCTTCTGTGTATTCTTGTCACCTCTTCTTAATGTCTTCTGCTTCTGTTAGGTCCATACTGTTTCTGTCCTTTATTGTGCCCATCTTTGTATGTAATCTTCCCTTGGCATCTCTAATTTTCTTGAAAAGATCTCTAGTCTTTCCCATTTTATTGTTTTCCTCTATTTCTTTGCATTGTTCACTGAGGAAGGCTTTCTTATCTCTCCTTGCTATTCTTTGGAACTCTGCTTCCAGATGGATATATTTTTTCTTTTCTCCTTTGCCTTTCACTTGTCTTCTTTTCTCAGCTATTTGTAAGGCCTCCTAACACAGCCATTTTGCCTTTTTGCATTTCTTTATCTTGAGGATGGTCTTGGTCACAGCCTCCTATACAATGTCACGAACTTCCGTCCATAGCTCTTCAGGCACTCTATCAGATCTAATCCCTTGAATCTATTTGTCACTTCCACTGTATAATCGTAAGGTGGTTGATTTAGGGCATACCATAGTAGTGGTTTTCTCTACTTTCTTCAAATTTAAGTCTGAATTTGGCAATAAGGAGTTCATCATCTGAGCCATAGTCACCTTCTGGTCTTGTTTTTGATGGCTGTATACAGCTTCTCCATTTTTGCAAAGAATATAATCAATCTGATTTTGGTATTAACCATCTGGTGATGTCCATGTGTAGAGTTGTCTCTTGTGTTGTTGGAAGAGGGTGCTTGTTCTGACCAGTGCATTTTCTTGACAAAACTCTGCTAGCCTTTTCCCTGCTTCCTTTTGTACTCCAAGGTCAAATGTGCCTGTTACTCCAGGTATCTCTTGACTTCCTACTTTTGCATTCAAGCCCCCTATGATGAAAAGGACATCTCTTTTTTTGGTGTTAGTTCTAGAAGGTCTTGTAGGTCTTCACAGAACTGTTCAACTTCAGCTTCTTTGGCATTAATGGTTGGGGCATAGACTTGGATTACTGTGATATTGAATGGTTTGCCTTAGAAACAGATCCTTCTGTCATTTTTGAGATTGCACCCAAGTACCGCACTTTGGACCCTTTCATTGACTATGATGGCTACTTCTAAGAGATTCTTGCCCATAGTAGTAGATACAATGGTCCTCTGAATTAAATTTGCCCATTCCACTCCATTTTAGTTCACTGATTTCCTAAAATGTTGATGTTCACACTTGCCAACTCCTGTTTGACTATGTCCAGTTTACCTTGATTCATGGACCTAACATTCCAGGTTCCTATGCAATATTGTTCTTTACAGCACTGGACTTTACTTTCACCAGCAGACACATCCACAACTTGGCATTGTTTCCTCTTTGGCTCAGCCTCTTCATTGCTTCTGGAGCTATTTCTCTACTTGTCTCCAGTAGCATATTGGGCACCTAGTGACCCGGGGATGTCATCTTTTGGTGTCATATCTTTTTGCCTTTTCATATTGTTCATGGGGTTGTCAAGGCAAGAACGCTGATGTGGTTTGCCATTCCCTTCTCCAGTGGACTACATTTTTTCAGAACTCTCCATCATGACCTGTCCATCTTGGGTGGCCCTACACTGCATGGCTCATAGTTTCATTGAATTAGACAAGGTTGTGATCCATGTGGTCAGTTTGGTTAGTTTTCTGTGATTGTAATTTTCATTCCATCTGTCCTCTGATGGATGAGGATAATAGGCTTGTGGAAGCTTCCTGGTGGAGGGGACTGGCTGTGGATAAAACTAGGTCTTGCTCTGCTCTGGCAGGCAGGGCCATGGTAGGGTCATTCTACTGAGAAGTCTTATTTTTTCCCTTATCTATTCACATATTTTTTCTGTAGTTGCAGCGAGCAGGGGCCACTCTATAGTTGTGGTATGTGCGCTTGTCACTGTGGTGGCTTCTCTTGTTGTGGAGCCCAGGCTCTAGCATGTTCGGGCTTTGTGGCAGTAGTGGGTACTGGTAGTAGTGGGTAGTAGTTGTGGCTCCGGGGCTCTACAGCAGAGGCTCAGTAGTTGTGGCACATGAGCTTAGCTGCTCTGGTGCCCTGTGGGATCCTCCCAGCTCAGGGATGGAACTAGCATCCCCTGCATTGGCAGGCAGGGATTCTTCACCACTGAGCCACCGGGGAAGCCCTCAGGCATATTTTAGATTCTAGGTTTCCACACACGTATCTGGTGAGAGAGGCCAAGATCAAGAGGTCTGGGAGCTGGGGAGACCTCAGCCATAGTTCTGGCTCTGCCATCAAAAGTTCTAGGGCCTTTGATGAGCATCTCAACTTTGCTGGGACTGTTTCCTCCCCTCAAAATGGCTGGCTGCTCGCTCACTAGTGTCTGACTCTTTGCGACTCCATGGACTGTAGCCCACCAGGCTCCTCCAGTTCACATAGGTGGCACTTTGGGACATAAATCCTAATGTTTAGCTTTATTAAAAATATCCATCTCATTGTTATGATCTTTGTGCTTTGATAAACTCCATACAGTTGCAAGAAGTATGATGTGTTTGTCACTTTTCTGTCCTGAAAAACAATCATCCATGTAATGGATATTGGCCATTTTGGGAACTACTCAGTTTGGACTCAATTCCTTTAGGGTAAATCATGAGATTGAATCATGGTGGGAAGCAGAGCCCCCAGCCTCCTTCTGCAGAACCCAAAGGTGGGAAACAATTCCGCTCCCTTCTCCTGGAAGCCCAGGTGCAGCCCTGTGACTGAGCTGGCCACACAGATGATCCTGCCGGGGCCTTACAATCTTAAGAAATGCAGGGAAAGTACAAACATATACAAAGTGAGATGATGACATGGAGAATGCAGCTTTGAAGGGCAAAGGCAAGCTGCTGGCACCTGTGCTATTTTCATGGCATGGCTTTGGCAGGTTCTTGCTGCCTTTATTTCTTTAGTTCCTAAGTATCTATAGAGTTTATTTCTTTAGCCTTCATATATATACCCCCCTCCTCCCAACCCCTGCCAAAATTCCCCTTGGTCCTCAGGGTCCTAGAGTCAGTTTCTAGAGCTTACAACTATGACCCCTGACAGATGCAAGTCACTTCTCTTCCCCACTGCCTTCCCCCCTGGACTGAGGACCCACCATCTCATACCTGGACCAGGTGTAGTAGCCTCTCCCCGGCTCCGTGCCCCTGTGTTCCCACTTGCCATGATCTATCCTCCTTCGTCATCTAAAATTGCAAGTCAGATTAGGCCATTCACCCTTTAAAGTTCTTCAATGGCTTTCCATCATGTTAACACTAAGACCACAGCTTCTCACCTTGATTACATCCATTTTTCAACCTCATATCCCATCACTCTCCTCCTCCCCTCTAACTCGCGCCATACTAGCCTTGTTGATTATATCATGCTTAGTCCTGCCTCTGAGCCTTTGTCCCTTTAGAGTTGCTACATTTAAAAAGCTCCTTTGTTACCAGAAGTATGACAAGTTCTTTATCCAAAAATCACATTTAACTGGGTGTCCTAGATTTTAGTTGGCTAAATCTGGACTCTTAACACTGTGCTATTCCTCAGCCTGGGCCCCTTCTCTCTCACTTGCTCAGGGAGGCATCACCTAATCACCTTTCTAAAGACGCCACCCCCACTAGTCATTATGTCTTTATACTCTGTTTATCAAAGCACTAACATTTTCTGAAGTTACCTTTTACTTTCATTTGTGATTATTTGTAGGGTTTTCCTGTTTCAGATGTGTCTCCACCTAGAAAATGAATTCCATGTGGACAGAGGTCTCAACTGTACTGGCCTCTGCTATACCCCAGTGCCTGGAACTGTGCTTGGTATGTGATAAATGCTCAACAGGTTAATACATATTGAATGAAAAAGGGAAATTAATGCCTGACATCAAGCCAAAGAAGAAAATTCCATAACTTTCTTAGTAAAACCTTTCTCTTTTTAAGTTTTTAACTGTGTGCCAATCACCTCAGGACTTAAAAAGTAATCTATAAAGATAAGTAATGGCACTGGTCTTCTGTAAAAGTCACAATGCCGAGTACCACCCAGCAGCTATGGTCATTCATTAGGAATGCTCAACGGGACACAGACGTCTAAGAAGCTATGTGCAGTTTCCTCTCTCCTTGATCATGTTTCAAATCTAAGTTAGTCTGTGTTCTCCATCTGAAAGGCAAAATGGAGAACATGAAGATGGGGCTTCTTGTTTTCCTACTTCAGCTTGAACAGTGAACTGATTTGAAAAGGACCCCATGTTGTTCCCTTCACCTCTCTAATACCCTCATTGTTCTTGGCGTTGCCTCTGAAATGATGAATGGGACTCAAGGGTCCCATGAATTTGTTGCATAAGGAGGCATTCGTTTTCCCCCTTTTCAGTGTAGCTTCATAAAAGCCAGCAGCATTTTAATAGAGTCGGGTTTTATAAACCAGGGAAAATGAGTTTGTGTTCCACAATGAAGTCATGGATATTTTTTTTTATTAATGTGAAGAACTGATTCCCCCAGGAAAATGAAATTCTGCCTCAACTGTTGGTTGGCCCTTCAATCATTCTGACGTCTTGTGCTTGGAGTTTTTGAGTAGAGCTGCAGAGCTCACAGAGAGATGCAGCCTTTCTATAATCTTGGGAAGGCTGGAGCCAGACAGGAGGTGAAACTGAGAACACACACCACTGGGACAAGAATCCCGGTCAGAACCAAGAAAGAGAGGGAGGGGAATAGAGGGAGAAAGGCCAAGAGAGAAAGAAAAAGCAGAAGATAATGCACTAATTTTGTAATCTAGAAGTCCAGAGTTAGGTCTGGTTCAGGTGTGGTTTGATTCAGAGGTTCAAATGAAGACATCTCATTTTTCTCTAAGTTATACCTTCTTCATGCTTGGCTTCATTTTCAATGAGGTTGTCCCCAGACTGGTAGCATGATGGCTGCCCATCTCTCCAACTTCCTATTTCATCCAGCTAGTGACCTCAGCACAAAGAAGAACCTCTCTCTGCTAATTCTATCAAACAGTGTTCTGGAGTTGTTGCTTCTCAGTGGCCTACCCTGGCTCAAGTGCCCACCCCGGACCAATCTTGGTCACCAGGGGGATGGAATATACTGAGTGAGCAGTCTTGAATCAATTCCTGCCCATTAGCCAAGGAAGAAGTCATGCGTAATGTTAACTTCCTCCAAACCATACTGACTATGAGAGGGTGATTATTTGTTGAAGAAATTTGGGGTGCTGTTTCTAAATAAAGGGGAGATGACTGTATAGATTGTATAGCCTTCTTCCCCTTTGTCCCCCCCACCCCCCACGTTTTCTCATAACTGTGCTTATACTACAAATGGTTCTCTAACAGCTCAGTGCATTCAGGAAACCATTCTCAGTGCATTTGGCTGCCATCTCTTTATTGCACCAAGAGGGACATCACAAGTGTGTTAACATAGCCAGATAAGAGATAAACCTGGCTTTGAAAACAGTGGATGTCAAGCAGTAGAGGACAAGTTTGAAGTGGTTTTCTTTCTGACATCAGTGCAGAGAGCAGATGAAAGACCCCTTCCCACCCCCATCTCGGCAAGACCTTCACACACTGTGTTCCTCCTCGTATCATTTCTCTCCATTATCTCAGCATCAAGTGCTTTTGGAAAAAACAACAGGGCTTTGAGTAACAACAGGGACTGCTTACCCTGTTGATCTAAACTGGACATATGTGAAATAATGATGGTGCTCCCTTCCTAAATGTATAAATCCTTCAAAGTGAATACTAATGATACTCCTATTGTTGTTTTATTTCCTACCCCTGCCACCCCCAGTCACTGAATGTATAATATTATAAACAATCCTATGCTAAATCGCTTCAGTTTTGTCCGACCCTGTGTGACCCCAGAGACGGCAGCCCACCAGGCTCCCCCGTCCCTGGGATTCTCCAGGCAGGAACACTGGAGTGGGTTGCCATTTCCTTCTCCAAAACAACCCTATGAGGCAGACACTATTTGGAGATAAGGAAACTGAGGCACAGAGAAGTTAAGTAACTTATGTAAGGTTTGCACGCTACTAAATTGTAGAATCAGGATTCAAACCCAGGCAGTGTGATTTGGCACTTGTGCTGTAACAATTACATTTTGTGTCTCTTATTGAGTTCTTATATGCTTGATCATCCTATGGAAGTAGTGTAGTTGGGCATGATCGGTCATGCTTTACCAATGAAATAATTAAGGTGCAGCAAAGGGAAGATGATGGGTCCCAGATTTTCTGACTTCCATGTCAGAATTCTCAGGAAGTCCTGACTCATGCCTAAGCAGTAACACCTATGTTGTACTGTCCCATCTACCTACCAGCCCTTTGAGGCAGCCCTGGTACAGGAAAACAAACATCAGACCAACCCATATTGCTGATAAGAGTAAAGTCATTGGAGCCAGATTGCTTTTGCTTCCATATCAACTCTAACCTTTTACTTACAGGTTACATCAACATTCTGGGCTTCAGAACCTGCTCTAAATAGTTAACTGTAAGGGTGAAATGAGTTACTACCTAGAAGACTGTGTAGAATAGTGCCTGATACATAATATGTACTCAAGGACCTGTGTGTACGGGGTCTTTCAGTATTATTTGCCAGTGCTTTATATTGTAAAACACAGAAATCCTCCAAGGACACCCAGTAATGAATGCACTTATATTATGTTTAGCTCTTTCTTTCAACGCCTGTAACTATACTCAATCTCTTTACTAGTGCTACTTCTTCAACAGTCTGCTTCTTAAGACTGAACACTCTATATAAAGTTAAATTGCAAGTTTACGATAAGGAGTGTGAGGAAGCCTGGGAATGGTGCTGTCAGGGGAAGTGAAACTGAATGTGGGCTCTGGCACTTATCACCTGTGTGATCTTGGGGAAGTTACTAAACTTCTCTGAGCTCCATTTCCTTATCTGAAAAATGACAATAGTTACACTTCCCTCACTGAGTGATGTGAGGATGATGACTACATGTGTGGCCATGGGCACAAGTGACAGCTCTATTAGTGTAATAGGAAAGAATGAATCTGACTCCATACTAGATCTATTCCTTTTTACTTTAAACTTTGTGCTCTGGTGTCTGTGCTTAGTCATGCTGGCTGTGCACCTTTAGTAAAAGAACGTTGCCCATGGCCTGAAATATAAGGCTAGCCTATTCTCAAGGCTCTGACCTTTAAGAGTCCATTCATACAGAGATAAAAAGTTGTAGAAAAGAGAAAAAAAAAAAACATTTGTTTTATCAGAAGTTTACAGGAACGTTGTGACCTGAGCTATGTGGACAGATACAAGAACAAGGGCTGTAACACCAAGAAGCTGGCTACTAACCATGCCCCTCCTTCACCTGGCCTTTAAAAGTGCTTTGCCAAAACCTGCAAGGAGTTTGGGGCTTGTGGCGCACAAGCCATCCATCTCCTTGCATGGTTCTGCGGTAAAACTTGCTATGCTCTAAATTCTGATGTTTTGGTTTGTTTGGCCTCAATGTGTATTGGGCACGTGCACTTGTGTGTAATGATCTAACATTAGTAATGTTAGTAACGATTCAGTAACATTAGTAGGTTTTTGTTACATCACTGTTTTCTGACTAGTGCTCTGCCTGCGAGGAGAAGGCAATGGCACCCCACTCCAGTACTCTTGCCTGGAAAATCCCATGGATGGAGGAGCCTGGTAGGCTGCAGGCCACGGGATTGTGAAGAGTCGGACACGACTGAGTGACTTCACTTTCACTTTTCACTTTCATGCATTGGAGAAGGAAATGGCAACCCACTCCAGTGTTCTTGCCTGGAGGATCCCAGGGACAGGGGAGCCCTGTGGGCTGCTGTCTATGGGGTCGCACAGAGTCAGACACGACTGAAACGACTTAGCAGCAGCAGCAGCTCTGCCTGCAAAGGCAGTCTTTTGATCATCTTTGAGAAGTTTTTTTCTGCTTTGTGATGGTCTTTGTGGGGCAGACTCTTCATGACAACATCACTACTTTCTAGCCAACTCTTTAGTCTGCAGACATAAACATTTATAAATTTACTTTTTATGAATAGAGCAGATAATGGTCAGAATGCTAAATATGACCCAGTGATAATGGCTCAGCAGGTTGAACTTCCATTTACTGACTCCCTGCAGGTAGGCATTTTACTGCTGTCTATGCACCAAGAATCAAAGAGGAAACATAACTTCCCCAGGATCACAGATTCCACAGTGCAGAACCAGTCCTCAAACTCACTGACTCCCTCCCTTCTTTCTTTCCTTCTCTCCTCACTCTCTCCCTTCTTTCTCTCCCCTTCTTTCCCTCCCTCTTTCCCTCCCCTCCTTTCCCATTCAATTAATATCTTCTGAGAACCTACAGGGATGCCAATATCTTATAAATCTCTGGGAGAAAGAGGCAAGGGGAACATGTTCAGCTGCAGATGACTTACAAGTTTTGAAAGTAATTTTCTCAACTAACCTTGGGGTTCTCCCAAATGGACTATTCATCGGATCTCAGATCATGGACAATCCACTGGTATCTATCCATCCCAATTGACTGAAATTCTTAGGTTTCTTCTGAAACTTTGATATACAGGCTCTTGCTGGGAAATTTGAAATTAGAGTGTAAGTTTTACTAATGAAGCAAACAATAATAGAAATATAAAAATAGGGAAATCTCTGAGAGCTAAAATTAAGCCATGAAACTATCAGTACTATTGGTGTTTAAAAATATTAGCACTGTGGTATCATGTCTTGTACCTATGTAACTTACTTAAACTCATCTGTAAAGTTTTGGCAAAAAGAGAAAACGGTGGTGAGTGGGAAAGAGGATAGAAAAAGTGAACAACTTGAATAATGCAGGAAATTCAGGCCATATTCCATCAGTGTGCCTCCCCTGAATTGATCTTGAGCTGCGATGGGAATCTACTGTTTCTGTATTTATCTCAAAAGGTGGGCACCTTGCCATGCTGAATGTGATTCCAGTGTTTTAAAAATAATCCTTTTTCATTTAATATGTCTTGTAAATGCAAATGCATTGCTGTTCAAGAGAAAAGGGTGGTCTGTGTGGGCAGGCAGCCCTGATGGACTCCAGAGTGTTGATTTCCCACGCAGTGCCACTGAATGGCTTGTCAAGGGGGTCGATTTGACTACACACATTTTTCATCTTACATTCTGACTTTGGAGCTTATGTCCTCCTGGTTAGAAACGCCTCTGCTTGATGCTTAAAATGTCTGTTAAGGACCCTACATAACAAATAACGGATTTGCATCTGCAAATGGCAATAATCTCTACAAGAAGATAATTTGCAAGGACATTAACTTGATAGGCAAGCCACCATTAATTAGAAATCAGCATGTTGGCTTGTAAATGGCTAATTAAGTCTCTATTGAGATCAACTGCAGGTAAGAGGAAACAAAGAACAACCTAGGAATGTGAAAGCAATGTTTGCTTTTGAATCTGACTCTGCTCAAAAGAAAGGAAGGTCCAGGTGGAATTCTAGTTAAGAAAAAGTTTTAACCAGTGAATTAAAAATGAAAGGATGGGGAAAAATAAGAACAACTAAAATTTAAAATAGACTTCATTATCTATGTAAACACTGTATTACCACATGATCTGAAAATATTCTCAAGATTGCTTTTAAAAAAAAAAAAGTATGTAAAATGTCTTCAAATCCCCCGGAGACACACCAACCATTTTACTAAACATTTCTAATTACATGTTATATAATTTGACATTCTGTTTTTCACCCCACACATCATAGGAGGGTAAAGTGATACCATTTCAACTGTCAAGAAATACAGAAGTATCACAATTATATTTAAGGCCTGCCATTTTGTCACCTTTCTCTCTCTTTCTTTTTTCAAATTTAATGGGTATAAATCAGGAAACTCCCTTCCTTAGTTCTCAATCTACCCATCCTAACCCAGATTTGGATCTTTCTGAGTAAAAGTTTCCTAGAGGTAAGTTTTGATCTCTTTAAGCTTTGATTGTTGGCTTCGGTTTCCTCGGTGCAGCTTGAACTGAAAGGGGCGAGCCGGTCAGAAACCACCAGGAAGGTGGATGGAGGGTGACTGCTTGAGTGAAGGACACCCAATGGTCTCATGCTCTTCACCGACCACGCTGCAGAGTAACATTTGTCAGTAAATAAACGAGCTCCTCTTTTCCTCTGACTCATACAACCCCAAGAAGTACGACAGGGAAGCCCACAAAATGAAAGCATCCCTTCCTCTAGGCATCTCATCATTTGGAAATCAACAAAAAGTCAGGTTACCATTTCACACAGATTTGACCATGTTTCCTGGTTTTAAGCAAAAGAACCCAATGCTGGCATCCTATCTTAAGCAAAAGGGAATGTACTGGAAGGTCACCAGAAGTTGGGGAACCTGTGAAGGCTGCAGGGACATGATCTGGGCTCAAGAAAGCTCTGTGGCAACTGCAGAGAGCAGGGACTCAGGACACATTATTGTTGGGGCAGAGAGAATCCGTCACAGGACACTTGTTAAGGTAAGTCCTCATCAGTCATTTCTTCTGCTTTTCTACTACTGACTCAAGATTCACACATCTGGAAAAGAGAGCTTAAATGCCTAAGTTTGGAGAAGGCAATGGCAACCCACTCCAGTACTCTTGCCTGGAAAACCCCATGGATGGAGGAGCCTGGTGGGCTGCAGTCCATGGGGTCGCTAAGAGTCGGACACGACTGAGCGACTTCACTTTCACTTTTCACTTTCATGCATTGGAGAAGGAAATGGCAACCCACTCCAGTGTTCTTGCCTGGAGAATCCCAGGGATGGGGGAGCCTGGTGGGCTGCTGTTTATGGAGTTGCACAGAGTCAGATATGACTGAAGCGACTTAGCAGCAGCAGCTTTCTAATGGGTTCTTTTATTTATAAGGACTTGATTTTAAGTTTCTTTTTAAGGAATAGAAAATAGCTAAAGTTTCTTACTTTAATTTCAGTTACCCGAATCCCATTTGCCATTGATATTCTTAAATATTTTGTTGGGTCAATATACTGGTAGATAATGAATTGGAAAAGTTTTCAATTTTATTAAATAGAATAAACCATTACTAATTAATTCTTCTGATTTGGAATTCATTAATTGATCTGTGAATTAAAACATGAGTTTTGTCTAGAGAGTCACTAAAGATAAATTTGTTTTACAAAAGAAGGGAATAAAAATTTGTTCAAGCATTCAAAAAATGTTCATGGAAAGTGAAGATTCTTATTTTACTGGTTTCTCATAATGTCCAGATAACAGGGCTGGCTTGAAAAAACAAAAAACAAAAACAGAGAGAGAGAGAGAAAACCTAAAAACATTTTATTGTGTGGCATTTCAAGCTTCTTTTTAGCACCACTCATACTTCAAGCAATGTGAGCTGGGGACATGCCTTAGCTCCAAGCACAAGGAAGCCATCCAACAGATAGTGAACTGAGCACTAAATTAAATTGACTCAGTATGCTAGTCCAAGAGAAGAGCACTGGGCTCTCCATGACTCCCCAAAGTGGTTCTGAGAAAAACATTTGTCTGGTATTAAGTACATCCTCATACTTTATCTTCCAGAAGCCAGGCTCTCAAACTAAAAATCCCAGCATCTATCCTTTCTGATTCCACTTTAACAGTACTAGATCTAATTATTTCCATGTAATTTGTTGAAATGTCAGTGTTCAGTTTTTTAAAGCAAGTGATTATCAGTGCTTTAATAAATAATGTTTAATATCAACAGGGATGTAAAATGTGTAAACCATTTAATCTCCTGTTTTTCTCACAAATAAAAGTTTTAAAATGCTAGCTATTTCCCATCATCTCATCAAAATCTTCTCCCTTACTGTATCTTTACTGTTGAAATTGGCAGGAACTTGGCTAGATCCAATATTCACCAAGTTTTGCTGAGATTAAATGTCACTAAAGGATGTTCAAAGCTCTTCTTTGTGAAGAAGTGAAAAGTGCTGGTTGCTCAGTTATGTCTGACTCTGCAACAACATGGACTGCAGCTCACCAGGCTCCTCTGTCCATGGAATTCTCCAGGCAAGAATACTGGAATGCATAGCCATTCTCTTCTCCAAGGAATCTTTCTGACCCAGGGATCATCTGGGTTTGTCTCCCAAATTACAGGCAGATTCTTTACAGTCTGAGCCACCAGGGAAGAGTTCTATGTGAAGAATCTCACCCCAAGTCCCCCCTACTTTCGTCTGCCCAGGGAAAGAGCATGCCACATGGGAGAAGCATGCCACAGTAGAGTTTCCAGTTAACTACAGACTACTATAATCTATTAAATAGCAACTCTGCCACTGTCTATCCATTCTCCTTTCTGACTTTCAGAACTTCCTAAATGGTGTAGGGAAAAAACAACAACAACAACAACAGCAACAACAACAACAACAAAACTTGATCACATCAGACCCAGGAGAAGCGGGATGAAATTTTATTCATTAAATAAGGACATATGAAAATGTGCTGACATAAAATTTCGTGTTTAAATCCAATAATGTTTATTAGCATATAGCTTGTGAATTTAACATGTCTGTTAAAGATGAGATTCCTAGAAGCTTAATCTACATGTGTCATTCTAAGAAAGATTCAAATGTGCTCCTTCATAGAAGGAGAACTTCTGTCATCATATAGTTTTTGGACCCACTGCAGAGAGCTGGCATTGGAACATTACATTTTCATGCTGGCATTTTAAACATGGCTCTGTCCTCCCCTCATCGTAGGCTTCTCCATTTCCTCTCGCTCTTCCTTCTGGTTTTCTCTTCTCTTTTGCCACCTCGCCTTAGAGACACAATTCTACTTCTCATTTCTGTAAGACCTTGGACAACATCAGTTAAACATTCTCTACAGTGCCTGGAGCTCTTTGGAAAAGAGATGCTATATCAATCTAATGAATAAATAAAAGACTAACTATATCCTCAGGCCCTTGTATTGCCTAGTGCTGATGACGTTAGACATTTTCTAGGATTTGAATGTTACTGAAACAAAGACTAAATGAAACAGTGAACTTCATTTAAATGAAAAGAGGGTACTCGGGTAATTCCAGCTACACTAAGGATCTACTCGTATCCTCTCTGCATATTCTTTGTGTCGTGTGTGTGTGTTTGCTAAGGTATGTGTATGCAACATGCAACTTTAATTCTAATACTGGTATTCATATGACACCAAAATACATTTTATAAGCCTTTATTTTTTCTGCATTGCTCTTAAGATATATTTTCTGTTGGCATAACATATGCGTAGTTAAGAAGCCTGTGTGTTTATGTAATTATATTTGGGTTTCTGGTGAAATCCTCTGGGGACACTTGATTGATTTAAAATAAATGAAATATCATTTGTAAGTTTAAGGGAGGTTTGGAGAGTTGAATGCAGTTCATACTGAGCACAGATTCTGGTATCATTACAAAAGGACCACACTCACTGCATAATTTCAGCTTTGCTGCTCCCTTAATTATCACAAATTCATCACTTAAGACACATATATCAGTATTTAAAATTAGAAAAATTCATTGTTTTCAAGTTTGCCCCAACATTAGGCCTTTTTATTATCCAAAGGGCAATGACACCTTTGGAACTGACAATTTATTTCACGCCTGGTTCTCTCCACTGGTGCCAGTGGCCAGAGCCTCAGGGGAACTGGTATAAGTTGTGCTTTGAGAAATAAAGAAGCCAATAAATTTCTCTTCAAATGGGGGTGATTATATTTACATTTGGAAAATTTTCCTATATGGGTACTTTCACTATGTGAAAATACTGTAATTCACTGATGTAGACACAGTGCAGAGTGGCTAGTGGAGGAACAGAAAAGGATTTTATAGGTGTTCCCACTGGGCCAGTTTTCTTGGAATGAGTCAGGCTTAGTCTCCTAAGCTATATGGATGATGTATTTTCTTGGCTTCTCTGTCATTCTAATAAGATGATTTTGGTCTCAGATGTATCTGTCATTTTAAAATATATTGGCCAACATGGTAATGAGCTACTGCTGCTAAAAACTGGTATGCCATTGAGTGGACTCATCTTGGAAGCTTTATGTTTCTCTTTGGAAAATGTTTATAAAGTAAGTATCTTGTAAACTGCCTAATAAATCTAACCACATCTGATTGCTCTAAGGGTGAGCATCTGACACAAATTTAGTCAAGCCATTAATGACTAATGACCGGTCACGTGGTAGGATTAAAAGAGAGAGAGAGAGAGAGAGAGAGAGAGAGAGAGAAAATAGGCCAATGTAATTTTCTCTTGGGAGTTTAAACTGGGAGACAGAGAAGGTAGGAGGTAATTAGTAGGAGTCAAGGCTGTAAGTTAAGCAGGGCTAGACTGGAGTGAGCTGCAGCTAAATCTAAAACCACAACAAACTCTTAGCTAGAAGATGAGGATAATAGCAACAGAGCAGACAGCCAGGAAGTCACAGCTAAGCAAGGACTATAGCTCAGTCATGAGTATTTTATATAATCCTCTCCTTTTTTCCTTTCTTTTCTTCCTTCCATGTTTACTTTCTTGTTCATCTCTTCTTTTCACAGGGAACACTTGCTGCTGAACACTGACTATATCCCAGGAGGCAGATATGATGATAAACAAGACAGACACAGTTGCTGCCATCATTATGGAGGTTTAAGTCAAATGAAGGTGATGGAAAAGTCCCAGGGCTGTGCTCTGACCTTGGTCTCCAGAGTGCTTGGGTAATACAAATTAAGGCGTTTGCTCCAGTGTCAGGATCTTAATGGCTACACAAGGACATTGACACAGACCAAATCTGAACACCTGGGGACATAACTGATAAGCTCTAAATCAATAGCCTTCTCCGGTCCACTCTCAGAAATCACACACTACTCTTCCTCCTCTTGATGCAATACTATGACTGTGTAATTTTCTAGAAGCAACAGAACATGTCTGTCATGTTAGGGCTCTATCTTGAGAGATCATGTCGTATACTAGTCTAAAGAGGCCACGATCCAGTTCCTTGGGATTCTGTGACAAAGCTCAAAACTTCTAGAAAAATCTTTATTTGAAAACACTGGCAAGTTACTGGAAGTGTGCTTAGTGTCTAAAAGATTGCATGGCACAAAGTATATTCGCCTTGTTGCTCCAGAATAGGTACTGAATGAATACACAGAAAACACGGCCAGAGAAGCAAGCAGACACCAGGTCCTGTATCTTAGAAGGAAACTGCAACTGCTTCAGCTATAGAAATCCTCTGGGCTACGGTGATCAGGGTATGCCTTCTTTGAGGGTCTGTGTATAAACCATGCAAGCTTAGGAGCAAATATCTCTACAAATTTGATTCTGATTTCTACTGTCAAAATTTTAAGGAATAAAAATGATTGTTTTAAGCATAATAAGCTTCTTACACTAAGAAATCTACTATATTAACTATCTTTCTTTTTTTTTTTTTTTTATATTAACTATCTTTCTTAACAGTGCTGGGTGAATCTGAAACTGCCCGTTGGAGAGTAAAGGGTATTGAATGAATCTTAAATCCTCCCTTTTTCTATTTGGATGTCATTAAGTTGGCAGCTGAACATTGGTCTGGATCACACGATCAATGCAGAGAATAAGGTCTGGGTACTACAAGCCCATTTTATCCATGGTAAGTTTTTTTGGGTTTTAATTTCCCAGTTAACTACTTTCACTCTTCTTTGGGAAATATACACATGGTGGCTCAGAAGGTAAAGAATCTGCCTGCAATGCAGGAGACCTGGGTTCAATCCCTGGGTCGATCCCCTGGAGAAGGGAATGGCAATCCACTCCAGTATTCTTGTCTGCAGAATTCCATGGACAGAAGAGCCTGGTGGGATACAGTCCATGGAATCACAAAGAGTCAGACACAACTGAGTGACTGGCACTTTTTCACTTTTGAATACACACACACACACAAACACACACACAGCTTCCCTGGTGGCATAGATGGTGAAGAGTCTGCCCACAGTGCGGGAGACCCAGGTTTGATCCCTGAGTCTGGAAGACCCCCTGGAGAAGGAAATGGCAACCCACTCCAGTATTCTTGCCTGGAAAATCCCAAGGATAGAGGAGCCTAGCAGGCTACAGTCCATGGAGTCACAAAGAGTCGGAAACGACTGAGCAACTTCACTTTCACTTTTCATACATATATATGTATATGGTCACATTTAATCCTCGGAACAACAGTAGATTATCACGTTGAGTACCATGCTCAAATTCACACACTGAGGAAGTGGTAGAAGCAGACTTTGAGCCAAGAAAAGGCACAGAAAAACATACAGAGTAAAAGGTCATATGGACATAGAGGCAGAGACTGGAATTCTACTTTCTCAAGCCAAGGAATGCCTGGAGCCATCAGAAATTACAAGAGGCAAAAAGGATTCTCCTTCAGAGCACTGGAGGAAGTGTAGTCCCATCATAACCTTGATTCAGGACTGTTGCCCTCCAAAATTATGAGAAAGTAAATTCCTACTGTTTTAAGCCACCCAGTTTGTCCTAGTATGTTATGGCAGTTCTAAGAAGTGAATACATTCCCCATAAAAGAAAAGAACCACTAAACATGACATGCATAAACAGATAAATAAATGACCTGAGGACTCAGTGTTGGGTAACCAATTTTCTACACCAAACCACAGAGTTTTAGAAATCTAACATGTAGCTAGATTTCACTAGGTGAGTACACTGAGATATATGGAGGTGAAAACATCTGCTTGATGCTCCAAAGTAAATTAAGAACCTACATCTCTTGACGCCCACTCCTTCCCACCCACCATCAGGTTTTAATGGAACTGCATTGTCAGAGTGTAAAGCAAACTAGTGGTAATTAAATTGAGTTGCATGAGAGCTTCATCATGGAGGCAGAACAGAAGTAGGCTAGGCAAGGCAATAGATGAGCTAAGAAATAAAAAGGTACAATTAAAAGTCTCTAAACTCTTAAGTGTCAGTTGCAAAAACTCTCCCACAAGCTTGAAGGCTATAGAGTAGGAGGCTGTCTCGTCAACCTCTTTCTCTTCCTTGCTTATCTCAGTCTATTTGATATTTTGTTCTTGGAGGGGAAAATGCTAGCGGTGAACCTCTATATGTCTCTGCTTTCGCCCATGCTGTTCCCTCATCTTAGATGGTCCCACTCTCAATGACTTCACTTTAAAATCCTACTCTCTTAAGACTTAAATACCAACTCTCTGCTGATCCTTTGAACTCTTGTGTTTCCTAGCACTTCCAGATCTCAGGGCCTTAGCTTGCTGGTCCTGGCTTTACCCTGTACTTCCCAAGAAACCACAGATTAAGTGCCACTTAATTTCTCTAAGCCTTAGTTTCTCCATTCATTTATTCATTCATTTGTACAATCTTTGGTATTTTGCGAGAAACTAGTGTTTTCCAGGTAGTGTTATTAGTGTTGGAAAATGGTGGCGGGGGCAGGGGGAGCATGGTGGCGGTGTGGAGACAGACTAGGACCACTGTCATAGAAATTATATTTAAAATTGGGAGGGGCAGATAAGAAATATGTAATAATGGCATACTATCAGTAGTGATACATTTTATGAGGAAACAAAAACAAGGTATCTAGGAGGATGGGGACCATGAGACTAGAGGGTGAAAGAAGAATTCTTGAAGGAAATGATGTTTTAACTGGAATCTGAGTGACAAACAAGAGCCTGTCTGACAAAGATGTGGAGGAAAAGCACACTTAGCAGAGGGAGGAACAATAGCCCCAGTATGGAACCCATTTTGGCACTGCCAAGGAACAGAAGGATGACTGTAACTGGATTAAAGGGAATTGGGATGAGTTATTGGAGACGAATATGACGTAGACAGAGCAGATGCTGAAGGACCTGGGAACCTGTGGAAAATACTACTCTTATTCTATGAGTAATGGAAAGCTATTGGAGAATTCTAAACAGGGTACTGTCATAATATGCTTTACTTTAAAAAAAGTATTGCCCTGGCAGGATGAATAGGAAATTGAGTGTGAAAGCATGGAGACCACCTTAGTAGTCTAGGATGATGGCTTCAGGGGCCCAGGACAACACAGTGGAGCTGGAGACTGGTAGTCAGATTTGGAATACTCTTTGGAGGTGGAACTGACAAGATGGAATGGAAACTGCAGGGGGTAAGAGATAGAATAGAGCCATTCAGGGATTGCTCCTGGATTTTGACTTGGGCTACACATATGAGGAGTCATTTACCAAGGAAAGACTAAACCCACACCCCTGTACTGTCACGATCTAAGCAGGGGCAACTCTGAAAGTTGCGCAAGTGAAAGTTGCTCAGTTGTGTCCAGCTCTCTGCGACCCCATGGGTACAGTCCATGAAATTCTCTAGGCCAGAATACTGCACTGGGTAGCCTTTCCTTCTCCAGGAGATCTTGCCAACCCTAGCATTTGGGAAATCTGTATTTGTGAGGGATTCGATGTGGTGAATAAGAATGTGAACTCTGGAGGCACCCTTAGGTTTGCATCCTGGCTCTGCCGCTTCTCAATGTGTGTCCTTTGGCAAGTTTATTGACCTCTCTAAGGCCCAACTCTCTTAAGTTTTTTCACCTGAAAAACAAGCAGTAGAGAACACCTGTTAATTTGAGGATTTAGTGAGATAATGAACGGAAAAGGCTGAGTACAATCTTGGGACATTAGGTATTCAAAAATACTGGTAGTACCAGTCATTGGTGTCATCATTCCCTGGGCAGCGTTCTTTCCTTGAAGGAGCATCCCACTTCTTAGGCCTTTGTGTGCTACTTTTGC
Organism: Ovis canadensis; assembly: GCF_042477335.2. Taxonomy (NCBI): domain Eukaryota; kingdom Metazoa; phylum Chordata; class Mammalia; order Artiodactyla; family Bovidae; genus Ovis; species Ovis canadensis. Next base: position 53,027,416 of record NC_091263.1, on the reverse strand, counting down.
TACTCTCTGGTTCTCCCATAGTCCCTAGTGGTGTCACCCCTAGACTTCTCTCCCCCTCACAATGCTTTGTTACTCCTTATCAGAGTTTGCTTGTCCTATGCAAACCCACTCCAGTATCCTTGCCTGGAGAAGCCCCATGGACAGTGGAGCCTGGCACACTGCAGTCCTTGGAGATGCAAAGAATTGGACATGACTGAGTGACTAAGCACACCACATTTTGTGTAAGGGAAAATGCACTGAACTTGAAGGCAAACATCTCATTCACTAACGCATGAGCTGGGACTTCAAATTTTGATAAGCAAAACTAAAAAAAATTTAATAAATCATTCCAAATTTGGAAAGCTGAAATTCAAGAATTTAGGAGAAATTTTGTTTGGATAAGGGAAGAGCTATTATTTACCATTCTTGAAGTGAAGTGAAAGTTGCTCAGTCATGTCCTACTCTTTGCAATCCCATGGACTATACAGTCCATGGAATTCTCTAGGCCAGAATACTGGAGTGGATAGCCTTTCCCTTCTCCAGGGGATCTTCCCAACCCAGGGATCAAACCCAGGTCTCCCACATTGCAGGAAGATTCTTTACCAACTGAGCCACAAGGGAAGCCCATTTACCACTCTTACCACTCTAGAAAATGGACAGGCAGTACAACCTTGAATACCAAAATGGCCCTATGAGCTAGAGCTTAATCGCAAGGCTTTATGCATAGCAGGCACTGAGCAAATACCTCATCATCTGGTTTAAAGTAAATTTCTGTGAACGTTTTAGTGTCTCTTTGCACTGCACAATTGAATAATGATTGTAGAGCAGATAAGACTAGAGATATTCAAACAAGAAAGGTGACTTCAACTGTACTGTTAGGGCAAATTTTATCCTCTTGCTCTATAATTTTAATTTTCTCAAAGCCTTGAGTCAACATTATTTAACATCACAAGCTTAGATTGTTTTGGCACATTCCCATAATGAATTACTTATCTGCATAATTTATAATAATTTTTACTGTCATGAAAGAACAAACGGTAATTAAATGAGGTTCTATCATTTATTGTGCTTTTGAGATTTGGTCAGCATGAGTGACATTTATTGTAGCTACATCTCTGCTTACCAAAAACTCCACTTTAGTTCCTCCCTGATCTAGTGACTACATCACAGCTAAAATAATTAGGCACATTTCTTGGAAGTCAAATGGGGCTTGGAACAAAACTGAAAACTCTTGGAATTTCCATTTGAATGTTAAATTCAAAATATAAATGATTTCCTTAGAGTAACTACCAAGAGTGGAGAATGACAGGAGAATTCCTTACCTAATTAGGAAATACTTTTTACAGCTATAAATTCTCTAGTTTTAAAATTAGACTGGTTGTTAACCTATGGGAACTGGTTGAGTCATGTGAAATTCTAATACAATAGAATCTGGATCTTGTCTTCTATATTTAGCCACACTCAAATACATTCTTTTCTATTTTTACAAGCATACAACCCAGCTTAGCAACCAGTAATTACTGGGTAGACTAAGAGACATACAGGGTTTTTCTTAGATTGCAAGAAGGGCTTTGTCTATACAATTTTGACTTTCAGCTAATGCGTTATAAATGAAGTCAAAACTTGATACTTTACATAGCTGGTAAGGTTCATGTGCAAAAAGGCTGAACCTTTATGATCATTCACTTCCCCCTTAACCTTGATCCACCATGTTGAAATTCATGCTGTTTCTCATGGCAGTTCACATTCTTTTCAGAGGGAATAAAGTACCTTAGTGGGAATTTAAAAATATTTTTGTGACCTATAATTACTAGTGGGAGAAAATTTAATACATGTGTCTTGATGAACCAATGGGTCTTTAGCTTTGTCTTTATATAAGAAAGATCATGTATTTTAGGTAAAACTGAGATGGTCTTAACTTCTATCAATTACAGAATAGATTGCAAATATACTCAGACATGGACATGTACAATAAGATCTTTTTGAAAGAACCAAACATTTCCTGCTACAGTAACAGTATAATTTAGAATTATTTAAACTGCTTTATGAAATGACTGCATATTTATTCAACTCATTTATACTTCATGGTAAGGTAACATTTAAGGACAAAATATGATTAATGGTCAAATAAAGGAAATGGGACATGATAATATTGCCAGAATATAACAAAGTCTTCATGAAAGCTCTAAATGGAAAAATATATACTTTTGTATTCCAATCCCAAGTATTTTAAAATAAATCAATCTTGATCACATGGGCAAACTGTATTAAAATTTCATAATTTTTTTTTCCAACAAGGACAATTGCTCCCTTGTTGATTCTCATCTAATTATTTTACTCAGTATTGACAGTGATTATTTCCCACCATAAACAGAGACTCACATGTCTGTGACTAAATCTTGAATTTGGTGGCATTATGGAGAGCAAAATGGAAATGATCCTAAAATTGGGTGGCATGGAGAGTAATTCCATAAAACCATCTTTCAGCTTCAGATGGCCCAGAGAACAGATAGACTTCAGTGTGAGACATGAGACTTTCATTCTTCAGTCAAATGAATATGCAGTTTGCTCATCAAAGATATTTCTATTACCTAGTCATCTAAAAAAGTGGGACTAGCATTGCTTGACACAAACTTGGGAACAAAAGCTACCTTACTGAACAAGTAATGGTAATTAATTAAACCTTTTTAACCTGAGACATGGAGCCAGGGTAAACAGCAAGAAAAGGTTTTAAGAAGGGAAAGCATAAAAAAATATGCATTGGAAACAAAATCAATTCCATATTAAATCACAGGATAATTCCTTCAATGGGAGACATATTCTTTTTTGTTTTTCCTAGCTGGGAAGTATTACAGACCTTAGTTTATAAGTTATAGCTTATAGTACATTTCATTGAAAAGTGACTAATCTCTCATTGAAAAAGATGTTTTCTGTTTTCATGATCAATCTGTTCTTCTTAATAGGTGTGTATGTCCTTAAAATTTTCAGCCTTTAAAAAACTTTCTCAGGTTACTCAACCAGCCAGAAGGAAAAGACGCTTCCAATAGGTTTCTTTCCCACTGCCCCTCCCCACCTCAGCCCACCTCTCAGTTCCTGGTACCCCCTTGCTGTCTTCGCTGCCTGGGTTTTCTCACATTAGTGGTGCTCTCAATAGATCCACCAGCTTTCCGGCAGACCAGTAAGATTTCCAGGCCTGCTGCCTTGGAAGTTAGATTAATCTGGTTTCAGATATTGGTCCTGCCACATTTCAGCTCAGAGGCTCTGAATAAGCTACTTTTAATCTCTGTGCTTCCATTTCTTACTCAGTTTAAGTCACTATGATGTTTGCCTCACTGTAAGCACTTTAAAGACTAAAAATATCTGACTGATAAATTTTAGCCATTTTAAGATAATTTTTATTATTTTGAGGCATTTACCTGCTCTACCTAAAGTACCACAGTATAGGGGAATAAATAATAATAATGTTAATAACATTCATTGAGCTTTTACTATGTATTAAGCTGTTCTAAGTGTGTTATGTGTTATTAACTTATTTAATTTTTATGACTCTTAAGATGTTCTGTTATTACTACGCTTATAGATCAGGAAAGTGAACCTCAAAAAAGTTAAAAACTTGCTGATGTTCACATGGTTAGTAAATGGTAAAGAATTAAGTCCAGGCAACCTATAAATTGCTGACATATAGAGTTGTGAAATTTCAGAATAGAAGTCAGCAGACTTAGGGTCAAGCCCCAGGCTAGTTAGTTGTAAGCTATCTTCAACAATTCTGCATGTCTCTGCATTTCAGAATCCTCATCTCTAAAATGAGCATAAGTTTTCCTTACCTAAAGATTAAAAAAGGGCAGTTTGAAGTACCTGATTAGTTCTCACAAGCGTAGATTGTAATTATTACTTTCAAGTAATGTTTGTGAAAGTGTTTCAGAAACTCTGTGAGAGCCATTTAAATGTAAATATGCTGCTGATGATCATGATGATTTCCAAAAGGCCTATGACTGCAAGAAATTGAGAAACAAATTCAGGCCAAGGTCATCTTAGCTCCTGGGAGCTTCAGATGCCCTCTTCTTTGTTAATGATGTGGTATTTGGGGATATTCCTCACCACTCAACTCAGTAGCAAAGAACTAAGGTTCCTGAGATCATTTCACGTAAGCCAAGATCTCTGTCCACTGGAAAAAAAAAAAAGTTGTCTGAGACATGGCTTGGTGTGTCAAGACACGATGATGAGTAAGGTCTTTCTATGGGGAACTGTTTCATACATCACCATAACTAGAGTAATCTTGGCACAGTGCAAATCTGGGTGCACCATCCCCCGGATTATTATCCTTCAGTGTGTTCACTGTTTTGGAGATAAAATCCAAATTCCACATTCTGATCTCCATGTTCAGCAAGGCTGTCTAGCTCTCCTTCACAGCACACTCACCTCCTCAATTTCTGCAGTAGCCACACTGGGCTTCTTTGAAGCCCTTTTCCCCACAGGGCCCTTACATGAGCAATTCTCTCTGCCTAGCACATTCTTGCCCCTAGATTTCCCTCTTTTAGTTAACTTAGCTCATCTCTCTACCTCAGAAAGCTTCTCTGATCTTCCTGATGGAGTCAACTCCCCTGTTATAAGTTTTTATTGGACCTTGAAACTCTACACTCTCAAAGCAACTGTCAATTTATCAATTTGGTTAAATAACTTACGTCTCTGTCCTTCAACAGACCAAATGTTCCAATAAACCCATCAAAGGACCAAGCCCTTTGGAATAAGTATTAATATATGTCAAATGCACAAGTGAGAGGGAATATTCTTCTGCCTTTAGTGGTTTTTTCATTCTCATTTGAAAAACAAATAATTGGAGCCAAACTTCCCTGCTTTTCATCCTCTTGAATATATGACTTTCTTCCTGGAAATGGTGGAATTTGGAAAAGTAAAGAAATATATACAAAGCTGTCCAGGATTTAAAAAAAAAAAAGAAAGCAGAAAAAGCAAAAGAAAATGGATATTTCTTTTCCCTTTGTATAGAAACAGTTGAGAGAGGAAACAAAGCAAAAAGATTAAAGAGAAGGTAAGTAGATTAAATTATAGTGACTTCCAAGAAGTTGTCAATCAAAACTTTGTTGTAAGAAGAAACTGGAACAAAGGGGGCCATACACATAATGGGACTGTGGATTTTGATAAGAAAATGTAAGAGGAAAGAACCAGAGCTTAATTTTATTTATTTATTTTTCTTTGCATGGCTTTTTAAATTGGATTTAATATTCTGTCGTGGTTGCTGTGTCCCAGAAGAATGTCTTTCAGGAAGTTGTGTTTGTGTTTCCTTTGCTTTAACAGTGGCATCATCAGGAGGTTGTATGGCACAATGAAGTGGGGGAATCAGGTCTATGGGTAGCCTGCCTGGCTCTGCCGCTCACTAGCTACGTGACTCCTGGTAAGCTCCTTCCACCTCTGGAACCCACTTCTACCATCCATTAAATGGGGATAATTAATGTACCCATCTTATGCAGTTATTGAGATGCACCAGTGAGATGATGCTGCAGGGTCTTGGCACACTGTTTGGCACACAGTAGAAACTTAATAACGGAGAAGGCAATGGCACCCCACTCCAGTACTCTTGCCTGGAAAATCCCTGGACGGAGGAGCCTGGTAGGCTACAGTCCAAGGGCTCGTGAAGAGTCGGACACGACTGAGCGACTTCACTTTCACTTTTCACTTTCATGCATTGGAGAAGGAAATGGCAACCCGCTCCTGTGTTCTTGCCTGGAGAATCCCAGGGACGGCGGAGCCTGGTGGGCTGCTGTCTATGGGGGTCGCACAGAGTCAGACACAACTGAAGCAACTTAGCAGCAGCAGCAGCTTAATAAACATTAGATGCCACTATTATTGCTGGCAGTTCAAGACTGTCTTTCAATATTCTCATCTGGAAGCCTTGGTATGGTCTGGAGTGCGTTGTGCTGCATGGTGGCCCTGGCTCCTCTCTCAGCAAGTGGAGTGTAGAGCAGTCAGCAAAGCAACATACTGTCTCAGTCAGAAGAAATGGGTGAAATGTGTTTCTTACCACAACAAACCAAGCAGTTTGGATACAATGGAAGATGCACTGATTTGAAAGGCAATAATAAAATTATTAAGAGCTACCATTTATCAAGCACCTACAACAGGCAGATATCATCCAAACCACCTGATATCTGTAATCACTAAGATTCACAGAAGGTGTGAATTTTCAGTCCATTTTTCTAGATGATAAAAGGAAGGCTCAGAAGTTAATAGATTTATTTGCCTAAGATAACATGACCAACTAGTTAGCGAAAGCACTTGAGTGCTGCCCCAGATGTGCAAAATCTTGAGCTCTTTCTTGTAATTTTCACACTTTAAATGGACTTAGATGGGCTCTCTGTGCCTGGATTGGATCATCACCAAGACCACCAATGACTCCCTCTTAAAGGTAAAGTCGACAATTTTCTCTTCAAAGTAGACTCATGAGCAGCGTGAAAATGTATTATTCTGACTTCCTTCTAGGAAAGTAAAATAGCCTAATATTTTATAAAGTTATAAGTTTAAAAACAGAAAAAAAAACCCAAAATATCATTTGCCCAGTTACTTGGAAATCAGGCAATTATCACATCATTGCTGAGGCTGGTAATGAAATTAAGATAAAGTTTCATCAAAATAGCATATGTAATTTTACAGCAGCAGCAGAATGGATATAAATATGAGCAGATGTGTCTGAGTCTCTGGGATTTATAAATACAGAAACATTTTTCCCATTTGGGGTAAAAAATCGTTCTTCACTCTGAATATGAGAACAGTGCAGCTCAGGGCCCTGGCAGGGACAGAGGAGGGAGGGAGACATAGCTAAGAGGCCTGTTCATTCCCTGCAGCTTCCAATGACAGACGCCCTTACTTGCAAGAACCTCTTTATTTACAGTGGCAATGATATACACTGGAGAACTGAGGTCAAATGGTGAATCAAGTATCAGGCCAAACAGAGGGATTTTTCTAGGTGATATTATAGTTTGTTTTTTCTTTCTTAGGCAAACAAACAATGTTTTGAGTTCAAAACTCAGGTAGGTTTGGGGGTTCCAAGTCTGTTCTATATCATAGAAAGTGTTGCAAATGATTTATCTAGAAGTGTGCTTTGCACCTCCACCCCTATCCCACCCTGCAACTTGTTTCCCTAAAAAACAGTTATCTGCTGAGCCATTAGTAAAAAGCTCGGTTATGCTCTAACCGAGAAGGAAGGTAAAGAGAAAGGGGTCTTACTTATATCAGGACCCTTGAGGGAAGGTGCCAGTGGACCAGGAGATATCAGTTATGCTCAGAAAGGCCAAAAGCACAGAGGTCCAGAGCACAGGCTCAGAAGGACTGTGGATGGCTCAGCTGACTACTTCTCCAAGCCACCTTTTCTCACCTCTAAGATGGCATTTTGTGTATCTGGCCCCAGTGTGCACTGGAGAAAGAGGAGGAGTGTTTACACGGATGCCCAGGGATAAGGAGTGTGTGTAATGGGAAGACTTGCTTACCAGAGAACATTCCCACTGCAGGCAGCCTCCCTTCCTTGTCTGGAGCCTCCTTCAACTCTCTTGAATAGGACTTTGGCAGGAGATCAGGACAGCTGAGTCATCTTCAAGGAGGAGTTTTATCACCACATACACTCTAAGCCTTCCTCCAGTGGAAAAATACCCAGTGCTTTCTGCAGCAGTCCTGAGTGCAGCGGTGGGAGAGCGGGGGCTTGAGTGATGGCGGTAACTTCCTTCTTGCCCCAGGCCCCAAATAAACAAGTCTTTTCCCTCTGCTATGTCTGAAGTGAAGGGGAGCCAGGCCTGCGGTGGCTTGGCTGCAGGCTACAGGGCACCAACATAGGCGCCTCCTAATTTGTCTCTGTCTTGCCTGAGAAGCATCATTCACCAGCCAGGCTTCCTCTCCAGTCCTCTCCTGGCCCCTGCAGAGAAATGGGAGCTCTGGGAAGAACACGCTCTGCTAAGAATACAAGCCCTTGTGGGTCATGAAGAAGATGTTAGTGAGGTTCTCTTCTCCCTCGTGAAGACTTGAAGCCCCAGTGCTCAGGCCTTCATCTTCAAACTGAAATCTCTTGCTTGGCCCTCTTGCCTGAAATCCAGACTCCTAACAGCCATCTCCTTGAATCCTCCACTGGATCGTCTAAAAGGCGTTTCAAACTTAACAAGCCCACCACCTCCTAATTCCCTGCCCCACCTCATGGAAACCTTCCTCTCATCATGCTTAGGTAAGCTGCTTGCTTTGCCTAGTTGCTCTGGCAGAAAACTTCCTTCTATTCCTTTTTCTCTTCTCATCTCAGTACGTTCTGTTGGTTCTACCTTTAAAACTTTTCTAGAATTACATTCCTTTTTTTCAACTCCACTTTTCCCATCGTGATCAAAACCAACAGCATATCTCACTTGGATTCTGCCTTCACCCCCTATCCCATTTCTTCCTCCTTCTATCCTGATTCTCCTAATCTACTCCCAACCCAGCAACCAGAGCGACCCTTTAAAACACACATCAGACCATGCCATTTCATGTCCTAATCCACCCCTTCTGATTGGACCAGGAGCTAGTCTTCACCATGGCCTATAAGTTCTTCACAGTCTGGCCCAGGCTTCCATCAGTGGCCTCTTCTATTACCCTCAGCTGCTCACTTCTCTCAGCCACACGGACCTCCTCGCTCCTCCTGGAACACAACAGTAGCACAGCTTCGCTTCTGCTCTAGGACCTCTGCATTTGCTTCTGCCTCTCTCAGAAATACCCCTGATCTTTTAACCCTTTCCAGCCTTTACTCAAATGTCTTCTCAGACCATTCTTCTCAAATCACCATATTTCAAATTGCAGCCCCTACCCTCAATACCCCTTATTTTCTTTTCCTGCTTCAGTTTCCAACATAGCACTAACCATCATCTGTTGGATAACAGAATTTATCTCCTCATTTATTCATAGCCTCTCTACCTGTCCACCGAGATTTAAGCTGAATGAGGGTAGGGCGTTTTGTCTTATTTTGTCTACTGCCATATTCTTGGCACCTGGAACAGTGCCTGGCACGTAGCAGGCATAGCAGACATGCAATGATTATCCCTGGAATAAACTTTTGAAACTCTATGAAGATACATTGCAAAGTGTAAAGTGCTATTACAGGTGCAAAAGACTTTTGAATTCAGATGATTCCAGATCTATACAACTTATCTGCCCATTAACCTATCATCTATCTTTGCTTTCCAGCTTTAGATACATTTATAATAAAAACAGTGTGAATGAAAGTCGCTCAGTCATGTCTGATTCTTTGTGACCTCATGGACTATACAGTCCATAGAATTCTCCAGGCCAGAATACTTGAATAGGTAGCTGTTCCCCTTGTGGCTCAGCTGGTAAAGAGTCTGCCTGCAATGCAGGAGACCTGGGTTTGATCCCTGGGTTGGGATGATCTCCTGGAGAAGGAAAAGGCTACCCATTCCAGTATTCTGGCCTTGAGAATTCCATGGACTATATAGAGTCAGACATGACTGAGCAACATTCACTTTATATTTTATAATAAAAATAAATATTCACTTATCACCTTGAGTGTGTTCCTCAAAGAGTCATAAAGAGAATGTCAGTGTTACTGGCAAAAAAGTACAAATTTTCAGGTCCTAAAATACAGCCCCAGTACATTTTTCTGGTAATACTGTTGCCCTCTGTGACTCTGGAGATGATAAAACATTCTAAAAGGTTTGATTGGTGGCATGGTTGCTCTTCCATGAGAAAGTATGTGCATAGTACAAAGAGCTTAGGAATTTAGAGTCACATACACCATGCATCAAATTCTGCCTCAGCTGTGTTGATCCAGGCATTTTACTGTCATTTTACCTTAATGAAAATATAAATATAAGTATGTGAATATATACACAATCTCTATGTCAGGTGTGGTACTATGTCAAAGTTTTCACACTAAAGAGGAAACTGAGGCTCAGACTTCAAACTGCAAGCTCAATGTGCTCATTATGTGTAGATAGAAGAGCTGGGATTCAAACCCAGATGACATTTACTTCAGCACTCATTCCTGTCCTTCTAAACATGCCACCCAGTGTCCTGGGGAACTGACCAGCTGCGGAATCTTCAAGCAATTTTTACTGTTCTGGGTCTGTTTTTTTGACTATATAATCAGGGGTGATTTAACCCTTAAGAACACCTCATTTCTTAGGGCAAGTTTATAACTAGTATTCATTATCAGGACTAAGAAGGGAGAGAAACTTGTCAAAAGGATTGACTAACCATGTCTCTGTTTCCCATCAAATCTAGTGCTCGGCAACACCCAGAGAATTTCCAGGACTGCTCTTTGTGAATTCTTTATTTTCCCAGTTGGTCTTGGACACCAGATTGAGCCAAGCTGTCTCACTGTTAGGGGCAGACAGCAGAGGGGTTGCCTGCAACTCTGCAGTTGTGACTGTGGACATGACCAGGCAAACACAACCTTCTGCCTTGTTCCCTACATGGCTTAAACTGTGGGCCTAGGCCTTATAAAATAATAGTCTTTAATGTCATCTGCAATCTTGAAGGATGACTTTGTGAATCTGAACTTCCTTTGTAAAGTCATAAAAATCAAGTAAGTAAATTTTGTAAACCAAAAAGAGATGTGAACAAGAGATTTGTAAAAAGAACATGTACTTGGTATTTGGTATTTGGGCTTGTTTCAAGTAAATCTCATTATATCTTGCTTAAACTTAACGGCTTGTAAGTCTATCCCATTGGCATCTCAAGAGGAACTGTGAACAGAGGCTCCTGGGTCCTCTATGGAGACATGTACCAAGGGTACTGTAGCGTAAGACTTAAAATGAACATAATCCCCTTCCTTCATATCTGATGAAATAAGGAGAGTCTCTGATGGCCCCACTTTGCTACAGGGAAAAGGTCCTCTTCAACTTCTGAAAGTGGATTAAATGGACCAAATGCAGTTCTTGCTTCTCCTGAATGGTAGGTTTCAGTTTCCTGCCAGCCCAGGGAATCACTCCAACTGGCCAATTACATCTTCTCATAGGAACCAGGGCCACTCCATCTTCTTGACACTACAAAGCCTGCCTCCCGTAGTCCCTGACTATTCACTCAGGCTCCAAGCACAGCCCCCAAGTGGCCTGTATGGCATATGGTATCCTCCACCCCAAGACTGAACATAGGAGCCTAAACTGCTGTCAGTCTCATCTGTCCAGTGTGGGGTGTCACGTCTTCAGTTACCACCATGACCTTTCTTTCACCAATGGAATCAAAAGAAGGTATACAAAACAGGTATATTTCATGATAAAATAACTTGTCTTACTAACTGCCTTTAACAACAAGGTAGGTTGTTCAAGTGTGAAATGAAGAAGTGTTACATGATGGCTTTGCCCCAAGTTAAGAAACAAATTCCTAGTCTCTCAAATTTACGACTTTCTAAACTATATTCATGAAATTAAAAGATGCTTGCTCCTTAGAAGGAAAGCTATGACAAACCTGCTGCTGCCAAGTCGCTTCAGTCGTGTCTGACTCTGTGCAACCCCATAGACGGCAGCCCACCAGGCTCCGTTGTCCCTGGGATTCTCCAGGCAAGAACACTGGAGCGGGTTGCCATTTCCTTCTCCAATGCATAAAAGTGAAAAGCGAAAGTGAAGTCGCTCAGTCGTGTCCAACTCTTAGCGATCCCATGGATTGCAGCCTACCAGGCTCCTCCGTCCATGGAATTTTCCAGGCAAGAGTACTGGAGTGCAGTGCCATTGTCTTCTCCTCTACACAGCATATTAAAAAGCAGAGACATTACTTTTCCGACAAAGGTCAGTGTAGTCAAAGTTATGGTCATGTATTGTCCAATAGTCACGTATGGATGTGAGAGTCAGACCATAAGCAAGGCTGAGTGCCGAAGAATTGATGCTTTCAAACTGTGGTGCTGGAGAAGACTCTTGAGAGTCCTTTGGACAGCAAGGATGTCAAACCAGTTAATCCTAAAGGAAACGAACCCTGAATATTCATTGGAAGGACTGATGCTAAATCTGAAGTTCCAATATTTTGGCCACCTGATGCAAAGAGCTGACGCATTGGAAAAGACCTTAATGCTGGGAAAGATGGAGGACAAGAGGATAAGGGGGTGACAGAGGATGAGATGGATGGCATCACTGACTCAATGGACGTGAGTCTGAGAAAACTCAGGGAGATGGTGAAGGACAGGGAAGCCTGGCGTGCTGCAGATCATGGGGTTGCAAAAAGTTGGACACGACTTAGTGACTGAACAACAAAACTGTATTTCAATATTGTATATACCCTGACTTTATGTCATTTAAAGGCTCTTTTCCTAGCTTCAGTTTTTCACGAATAATAGTAGCAGGGCTCTGGGTATCACTCAATTGCTTTGACAAACACACACTAAATGTAAGTCAGGAATCACTTGTGTAAAGTTAATTGAGTCTTGTTTGACTGTAACACAAATACATTTTCTCAGTTTATAACTGCAGTTTTTGTGCCCAATAAGCGAGTCATTGGTCTAGGTGGTAAGTCAGGCCCAATTCAATCAATTAAAAAATTACAAAAAGCTGGGTAAGTATTCCACTAATCTACTAAAGTTTTTTCTTTGAAAGTCTTTCAAAAGCTATAGTAGTAAAAACAAATGAAAATATTAATACTTCTTCTGAAGCTCTTTGTCATTAGAAAGTGGTAGAAGAGCTTTTGTTCTTTATAGTGCAGCGCTATGTGTTACAAGTGTAACAAATAATCCCAGAATTTGTCAGCTAAAACCAACAAATATTTATTATCTCACAGTTTCTGGTAGGTCGGAAATCAGGGTGTGACTGAATTGTGTGCCTCTGGTCCAAGGTCCCTCCCTCCCAGTTTGTAGTCAAGCTGGCAATCTGGGCAATGGTTGTCTCAAGACTGGATGCACATCTCTGCTCACTCCCACTGTTGTCAGCAGGCTTCATCGCTTGAGTGCAACTGGTCTCAGGGCTGGTCACATGGGCCTCCCCATGGGATGGCTCACAGCAAGGCTGCTCACTTTTCCCATGAGAGTGAGACAGATTGAGCAAGACAATTTTTTTTTTAAAAACTTCACCCCGTATATAGCATCCTGTCACTTTGCCATATTCTGTTCCTAAATGTGAGTCGTTAGGTCTAGTCCACACTCAAGGGAAGAGGGTTACCCAAGAGTATGAATACCAGGAAGGGCAGCAGTAACAGGGAGTCATTTTGGAGGCTGTTGGCTGCGAGTGCATTGCAGGTATAATTGCATGCACATTTCTAGCATATGTGATGGCAAACAGCCTCAAGAACTCTAACCACTCCAAGGTCCTTCTCTGGCCACAGGAGCATGCCTGACTCACAGAGGGGACAGACCAGAGTGCTGGGGAGATAATGCCTCCAGGAACAGACTGCAATCAGTAAAGGATGGGAGTCACTGAATAAATATCCCAGGAAACTGGTTACACTGCTTCTTCAATGCCCTGGAAGCACTGAGCTCTAATTCCCCAGGGTGATAACCTATTTGTGAAAGCACCCTTTACTAGCTTCCAGCCATTGTCTCACCCCTCATCACCCACAGACCTATTTAACTATCTCTCCTTACTGGTACTTCTGTAGTCACCTCTCAAGTTACTTAATTCTAGTCCTTGTCTCTCGCACTACTGCTAATAGCATTAAGAAAATCTTAAATGTTAAATTTTTCTTACACATTTCAGAAATAGCAGAAGAAATCACTAAAACAGGAATCACACAGCTATTTAACCTCTTCTTTCTTTCATTTAGTATTTATTTGTTGAGCAACTACCACACACATATAACATGTACAATTGAGCACCCAAAATTTTAACAAGTCAGTTCCTGCACTTCATGACCTACTTGGAAATGACAAAAAAAGGAAATTTTAATTTATTTTCAGTTCTTGTGTTAGTTATAGGCTTGAGAGAAAAATCTATAGCCTGATAGTGTTTATATTCACTAACTTGGTGGACTATCTATGTATCTGATAGGTATGTGTATATATCTTTGTACCACCTAACCCACATGTTGCAGGAAATACATGTAGCATTTTTTCAAACAGTTATTTGTTAATCTCAGCTTTCATGTGTGTACTGCCCAGGGTCCAATCCATTTCACTTCTGAAGAGTTTTTGGGAAAAAAGTAATCAAGGTAACCATTAGGGTCACCATGCTCAGCAACCTTTCTGCCACATCTGTCACCAATGGAGAGCTGGTTATGTATAGTCATGCAGCTGGGAGCACTAGAAATAAAGTGAAGAAAGAAGTGGATGGCCTGAATGGGAGTGGAGTTTAGGTATATTCTCCCCTAAATATACATAATCTGTATACGTGATACAGATACATGCATATGTATGGCTGAGTCCCTTTTCTGTCCACCAGAAACTATCACAACACTGTTAATCGGCTATACTCCAGTGCAAAATAAAAAATTTTAAAAAAAGAGATGGATGGACAGTGCCCGGTCTCAGACTCACAGGATGAGTGACACATGCTAGAATGTTCTCCATTTCTTCTGTAGGCAGGAAATTTGGCTTTAAAGCTTCCTACATCTTGATGGAGAATGTCAGTGAGGAATTAAGTGGCAGGAAACTTCTCGAGTAACAGATAATAATCTGAGTCACATATCAAGGAAAGCAGTTGTCTCAGATAAACTATCATCACCGACAAACAATCTCTTCAATCAGGAAATCCTCATTTGTAAAATTTCCCAGAAACATCCTACCCCTATTCATCAATGCAAGAGGTGCCTGTGACCATTCTGCTTGTCTACTCAAAAGACAATAAATAAAACTAAAATCCTTCAACAACAACTCAAAACAATTCTTAAAGCAAGATGTATTTCCTTTCAGCTCAACGTATATGCCTATGTCAAGCTGGTTGTTTTGAGAGTTGGAATTTCCACAGTAACAGGCTCTTTGTGGAATGGAAAATGTCTGCTCTCTTCCACTTGCCTGACTCAACATGGCTGAAAGGATTTTCCTGCGAGGTTTAAAGAGCATCCATCCTTGAGCTGAGATGGAGAGTGAGACATTCCAGTTTGAAGAGGGTAGCTGTCTTTTTTCAGAAGTGGCAGAGCCTCAGCTATCATGAAATGGCTTTTTCACCTATGTCTGGTGTCAATACACAAAGGTTGCTTGTGTGTGGAGAGTCTCAGATTCATTCAAGTTTATGCCATCCCTTTTACAAAGCATTTCAAGTATGGAACAAGAAGCCAAAAAGGGAAGGATGTATTCATGGTGGTTGCCAAGGAGTGTGTTGGCTAATTATTGTACAGAAAGCATAAACTTTGTCATCTGATGAATTTGAACTTGAAGAACAACCAGGCCGTATTTACATCTGCAACGCTTTGGCAATTCTCTCAAAGATGCCAAATGTCAATTTCCTCATCTGTAAAATGCTGATAACAATACCTACTTAGTGATACAGGCTATAACCTTTCTGTCCACAAGGGAAGCTGTCTCCAGATTTTTATATATTTATGAGAGATTTTATTAATAACTGATCTGGAACATGCCATTCTGTATGTGGCCAGTCATATTACAGCAGCCTTGAAAAGAATTGATTAAAGACAGTTTATCTGATCTAGTACATTAATAATGGATTCAAAACAGAGAATGGCTTATGGAGAAGAAAAGATTCCTCTCATCATCCTATAGAGGTTCTCTGATTTCTACATGATGAGTCACAAGAAACTTGCCTGACTTGACTTTACATCTCAAGCCTGTTTTAACTCCTGGGGACTTGAGTGACCATCTGCTACTTTTGCCTTTCTGGCCCCGTGCCTTCTGCAATCTGGTGAAGGCATCTCAATTGTATTTTGGAGACTCATCACTCTCAGACCTTAAAGGGCTTTAATTCATTTAAGCTTGGTTTCTCTTTCTTACACAGAGATTACTGTCTAACATCTGGATGATAATAAAGATACTATGAAACACCTGTCGAGCACTTTTTATGTGACATAGTTCTAAACATTTAACGACTTTTATATTTCACTTATTCTTTACAAAAAACCTATGAACTAGGAACTATTATTAAGTCCCATATCCCAGGTGAGAGAGAATCAAGGTGAGGTGTCTTTAGGAAAACCACCCATGTCTATATGGTATGTAATAGAGGCAGAATTTGAACCCAGGTCTGTCTGATTTCAGAGTCATGATCTTTACCTCAACATTATGATTAGTAAAAGGAACAAATGTGCAAATACCTTCACATAATGGATAATTTATCCAGGATGCACAGAATTACTCCAAACCACATTCTTTTTGATTTCAGAGGAAATTCCTAACTCTAATCTTCTGAGTTTTTTCACCTAGGGTGGTCTTGTGGCTAACAGGATGAGAATGCTGGCAGTTCTAGACTTTGGTCATCACGTGAGCAGAGAAAAACTGATTCTAGTTAAAGGCCATGCTTGCACTTCAGCATTCTCTTGTGTCTGTGAAAAAGGAAGCACGGGGAGAGAAGAGGTGGAGTATTTATGGGAAGATGTGGGCAGCTTGTTGAATTCGAGTGGTTTAAAAGCATTTGCTTTACATTATTGGGACTAATTGAAATAAAAGGTTCGAGGCTCCTGAGAGTTGACTCATTCTCATCATCCTAATATTAGATGAATTGAGTTCCGTGTGGTTGACGGTCTGTACCAAATTTCTCAGTGTTGGCTGACAGCCTCAGAAAGATCTGTTCTTCTTCTTCTTCTTCTTTTTTTTTTTTTACAACATTTCAGTGAGTCATTCCACACACATTGTCGGTACTGATTCCCGAGGGGAGATAGAGAAGGAAGGTTTCCAAGCTAGAGTGAAGGGCTTGGAAATTCACTGGGGAGCAGAAAACCACCAGCTGCACTCTTATCCAGAACAAACCCTGGGGCACAGGGTCCTGCCTTTCATTCCTGAGCACCATGTTTATTAATCTGGACATTGTACTCTTGGAACAATCATACAAATCATACAGTCTCCAAAAGTGAAAGGAAGTAGGTTTCTTTTGTTAAAAATCCAGCTGATTCATCTTAACAAACCACATACACACACACACATACACACACACACACACACACACACACACACACACACAGGAAAAGACCCTGATACTGGGAAAGACTGAAGCCAAAATGAGAAGAGGGCAGCAAAGGAAGAGATGGTTGACTGGCATCACTGATTCAATGGACATGAACTTGGGCAAACTCCGGGAGACAGTAAGGGACAGGGAGGCCTGGTGTGCTGGAGTCTGTGGGGTTGCAAAGAATTGAACATGACTAGCGAATGAAAAACAACGTGTGTGTGTGTGTGTGTGTGTGTGTGTGTATCTCCCATCCCCAAAACAGGTACTTCCATAAATGAAAGGCGGTTTGGCATACTGAAAAAAGTAAGTGCTTTAGAATCAGACACTTCAGAATTTAAATCACCGTTCTGTCATGCATCATCTGGATTTAGACTGCTTAAGCTCTTGGAGGCTCAGCTCCCCTTTTCTTTAAAATGGGGATGATCTTTATGTGTCATGTACTTTCGTGGACATTAGAAATAGTATACTTTAAGTACCCAGTACATAGTAGAATGGCATTTAGCTTCTCAGAGACCTGTGAGTATTTCTGACTTGGTCACTTATCAGTAGGTTAGATTTGGGCAAGTTCTTTCACCTTCCCTCAGTCTCGGTTTCCTAGTCTACAAAATGAGGTAATAATACTCTGCAAGATTATTAGTGGATTGAGTGATGCATTATTAACTACTGTAATTACTGCCAGTAATTATAAATCTCTTTAATTGTGCTAAGCCCTTTCATATAACACATATAAAGCACTTGATATATTTCCTACCACTTAGTAAGCAATGAATAAACATTAGTTATTATTAGGTTAAATAATATAAATTGCTATTATCAACCATTTTGACCTACAAAGATGGCAATTTCACATGGCTCCACTAAATATTATTCCTAAAGGGTAGCTGTAATTTCCAAGATTCTGTGTCTAGTAACCTGGTAGCCAAAATCACTGCAGATGGTAACTGCAGCCATGAAATTAAAAGACGCTTACCCCTTGGAAGAAAAGCTATGACCAACCTAAACAGCATATTAAAAAGCAGAAACATTACTTTGCCAACAAAAGTCTGTCTAGTCAAAGCTATGGCTTTTTTCCAGTAGTCATGTATGGATGTGAGAGTTTGACTATAAAGAAAGCTGAGGGCCGAAGAATTGATGCTTTTGAACTGTGGTGTTGGAGAAGACTCTTGAGAGTCCCTTGGACTGCAAGGAGATCAAACCAGTCAGCCCTGAAGGAAATCAGTCCTGAATATTCATTGAAAGGACTGATGCTAAAATTGAAGCTACACTACTTTGGCCACCTGATGCATAGAACTGACTCACTGGAAGGGACCCTGATGCTGGGAAAGATTGAAGGCAGGAGGAGAAGGGGATGACAGATGATGAGATGGTTGGAGGGTATCACCGACATGATGGACATGAGTTTGAGCAAGCTCCAGGAGTTGGTGATGAACAGGGAAGCCTGGTGTGCTGCAGTCCATAGGGTCACAAAGAATAGGACAGGACTGAGCAACTGAATGGAACCTGGTAGCTTATATGCTCTTGTTGTGTTTCAGCAGTAGAAACTTGGGGTTAATTACTACTTTTCTTTTCAATGCTTGGGCAGCAATTGATTGAACTTCACAAGAGTCTAATTAATTCACCAGGTTCTGGTGAACTTCTCAAGAGCTTAAGAAGCCAAGTCTCCCTCCTAGTGTTATGGGAGTGGCTAAGAAAGAATGGCTAAGCTGGAAAGAATATAGGTGACCTGGCACCAGGTTATGTCAACTCAAGTTTCTTCAGCATGACACTCAGGTTCCTGATTCTCAAGGATTCCTGAACTTTGTCCTGCATCAGAAAAAATCATTACACAATGCTTTGACCTATAGCTTGCAGTGAATAATCCTTGGTTGAGTATGATCTTCAAGGTGTCCAAAGAAAACCGTTGTGATGTTGGAAATCACTTCTGTCCTTATCAGAACTGTCACATGTTAATCAGTGTAGGTCAACTTGGAGCTCACTTATAAGACTAGTTGGGGTGCTAGAAGACCAGGCAAGAGGTGATGGTGATTTGAACTAGGGTGATACTATTGGCAATAATGGAATAAGGTGTCATCATTATGTATCTAGGAGGTAGGACCAGTGAGACTTGCTGCTCATTTGAATACGGGGGATGAAGAGAAGAGCCAACTCAATTGGGCATGGAGTAAAAGGTGGTGCCATTTTCTCAGCTGGGCAAGACTGAGGGAAGGCAAGTCTTGGAACCGGAAGAGAATCTAGAGTCCTATTACGGCTGTATTAAATTTGAGGTGGCCTACTGGAGATCTAGGGCTTCCCTAGTGGCTCAGACGGTAAAGCGTCTATTTGCAATGCAGGAGACCTGAGTTCAGTCCCTGGGTTGGGAAGATCCCCTGGAGAAGGAAATGGCAGCCCACTCCAGTATTCTTGCCTGGAAAATCCCATGGATCACGGAGCCTGGTAGGCTACCATCCATGGGGTCGCAAAGAGTCAGACACGACTGAGTGACTTCACTTTCACTGGAGATCTAAGTGGAGGCACATCAAGAATGTAGTTGAAGATAGAACATGTGAGCTCAAGGCATGTGTTGGGGCAGGGGTTTATGGAACACCACTCTGTGTTCTCCATTATGCTCTATTCTGGGAGAGAAACAAAGAAATATG
This sequence comes from Ovis canadensis, assembly GCF_042477335.2. NCBI lineage: Eukaryota > Metazoa > Chordata > Mammalia > Artiodactyla > Bovidae > Ovis > Ovis canadensis. Next base: position 53,007,789 of record NC_091263.1, on the reverse strand, counting down.
GTCACAGAAAGTTTGATCAAGAGAGAAATAACAGGAAGAGAAAGCCAAGAGATTTAGAGTCTGAGGACAAAAAGAAATAATGGAGAGAAAAAGATCAAGCATCCAAAAACTCTTGATTTGAGCTCAGACAATGTACAAGGCATTGTGTTGTGTGTTTTTACACACAATAGCTTATATAATGCTCACCAAAATCTATATTACTGCTGAGAAGACTAAGACTCATAGAATATATTTAACTTACCTAAGAATCATAGCTAGTTACGGGGCAGAGCTGAGACTTTGAACAAAACCTCCCTGACCCTAATGCCTAGATTCAGTATGACTAAGGCATTCATTTCTCCTTGTCAGTGAAAATACTTTGTTAACAATCAATAAGGCTTCAGAAAGACAAAGATTTTCCAAGGCCTGCAGAATGCCTGTCCACAGATCATCATCCACTGGAGATCATACTCTTTTTGTCTGCAGAATACAAACCACATTCAGAGGGAGAGGGGAAAAAAGTAAAAAGAAGACAACAATTCAAGATAGAGTTGTTTGTTAAGAATAGGGAGCTGAAATTTATTATTATTATTATCATATGTCATCTCGATGTATTATGTAACTACTTTTTGTTTTTGTTCCTAGCAATGCTCCCTGTCCTTGACTGAGAATTCTCTGGTAGGCATTTTAACTAAAATTGTCCTTCCACCCATCCTAGGCAGTCAAATATAGTTCACATGTAATTGCAGCATCATCTCAGCACATGGCTACTTCTTGTTCTGATTCTTTAGCAATGTCTCTTGGGAGTTCATTGACTTATCTAACTGGAATGTTCAGTCTTTAAGGCACCATTGGGTTTGGGGATTAAATGGTGTTGTCATGGACTGGAAGACAACTGGCCATGTCCAGATCATGTGCTTTCCCTTGCAAGTGTAAGGTAGGAAAGCTTCTGAGATTTACATTTCCATTGGTACCATATGGGGCAGGGGAGGGCAGTTTCCCAACATGAAAACAACAGAGATCTATTTCAGCACTTAGATTGGATGGAGGCCACTGCAGTTACTGTTGTGGTTACTAGTACCACTGCTATTTTTATTCCAGCTCCAGGGCACTATTTGAAGCCACACAATAAACCTGAGATTAGCAGTCAGTCCTGGTTTGATTATTGACATAGAGAGGGTTTTCTTTTCTTCCTCTTTTGACAAGTTAGATGAAGCCTGAGCTCCAAGCAGCTCTGCAATCAATTTCTGAGATCTTATCAAAAGAATGACAAATCAATTTAGAAAACAGGCCCATTGAAATGTCTGAACAGATTCAATCTTCTCTATGACCTAATAATTCAACTTTCTTTTTAAATCCAAGACTAGAATTGTGGGGAGAAGTTGCTGCTTTTCCACTTGAGTCTAGGAAGGCAAAACAGATTTCTTTTATCTGGAGGATTTAGTGTTCACATAATAATTGCCTTTTGATACTTCTTATCTGGGTTTCTTACAAGACTAGCCTGAAAAACTGGGTACTTAATTTAAGGCAGTGTTTATAACTTTGATACCCACAGTGCTCAAGAACTGCAGAATTGTAGCTCTTAGACCTGGCTTTGAAGGTATATTTTGTTTGGTATGCAAAATGTTTTACTAATTTGATGTAGTTGCCAATATTTTAAAAGTGAATGATTTCACAGTTTTTAAAAATCCAGATTTCTACTTAATAGAAGGTGTGGCACAGCAGGTCCACATTCCCGTAATCAGTAGTCAGCAGAAGCTGAATGGCAGCTGCCTCTATAATTGGGACATAGAGCACTTAGGGATGCATCCTGCTGCAAGTAATTGAAGCTTAAACCACAGGGACATCTATTGTTTGCTTAACGCATCTGAAGGTAGCTTTGGGGATTTTATTTAAGAGCTTTAACAATGCTATCTTTCTGGTATCTTTCCACTTCCTTAACTGTTTAAATAGGAGAATCATTCCTATCCCACCAGATTGTTTAAGACTTTTTTAAAAATCATGAATGTTAAGTCCTTAGTTCAATGCCTGGCACAGTGGGAGAGCTCAATTGGTATTAGCTGTTGCTAAAGAAAGGCAATGCCAAAGAGTGCTCAAACTACCACACAATTGTACTCATCTCACACACTACTAAAATAATGCTCAAAATTCTCCAAGCCAGGCTTCAGCAATACATGAACCGTGAACTTCCAGATGTTCAAGCTGGTTTTAGAAAAGGCAGAGGAACCAGAGATCAAATTGCCAACATCTGCTGGATCATGGAAAAAGCAAGAGAGTTCCAGAAAAACATCTATTTATGCTTTATTGACTATGCCAAAGCCTTTGACTGTGTGGATCACAATAAACTGTGGAAAATTCTGAAAGACATGGAAACACCAGACCACCTGACCTGCCTCTTGAGAAACCTATATGCAGGTCAGGAAGCAATAGTTAGAACTGGACATGGAACAATAAACTGGTTCCAAACAGGAAAAGGAATACATCAAGGCTGTATATTGTCACCCTGCTTATTTAACTTCTATGCAGAGTACATCATGAAAAATGCTGGGCTGGAAGAAGCACAAGCTGGAATCAAGATTGTGGGAGTAATATCAATAACCTCAGATATGCAGATGACACCACCCTTATGGCAGAAAGTGAAGAGGAACTAAAAAGCCTCTTGATGAAAGTGAAAGAGGAGAGTGAAAAAGTTGGCTTAAAGTTCAACATTCAGAAAACAAGGATCATGTCATCTGGTCCCATCACTTCATGGGAAATAGATGGGGAAACAGTGGAAACAGTGTCAGACTTTATGTTTTGGGGCTCCAAAATCACTGCAGATGGTGATTGCAGCCATGAAATTAAAAGATGCTTACTCCTTGGAAGGAAAGTTATGACCAACCTAGACAGCATATTAAAAAGCAGAGACCTTGCCAACAAAGGTCTGTCTAGTCAAGGCTATGGTTTTTCCAGTAGTCATGTATGAATGTGAGAGTTGGACTGTGAAGAAAGCTGAGTGCCAAAGAATTGATGCTTTTGAACTGTGGTGTTGGAGAAGACTCTTGAGAGTCCCTTGGACTGCAAGGAGATCCAACCAGTCCATTCTAAAGGAGATCAGTCCTGGGTGTTCATTGGAAGGACTGATGCTAAAGCTGAAACTCCAATACTTTGGCCATCTCATACGAAGAACTGACTCATTGGAAAAGACTCTGATGCTGAGAGGGATTGGGGGCAGGAGGAGAAGGGGACAACAGAGGATGAGATGGCTGAATGGCATCACTGACTCAATGGGTGTGAGTTTGCGTAAACTCCGAGAGTTGGTGATGGACAGGGAGGCCTGGCGTGCTGCGATTCATGGGGTCGCAAAGAGTTGGACAGGACTGAGCAACTGAACTAACTAACTAACTAACTAATAGTCTATCAACTATTGTGCAGTAATGCTGCATAAAAAGTCACCCAACTCAATGGCTTATAATACTAAGCATTTGTTTTGCTTGCTCACAGGCCTGAGGGTTAGTTAGAATGGTTCTGCGTTTTGCTTTAGTGACTGGGCTTGGGACACTCAAGGTGATGGTTTGTGTTCGGTTCTGCTTGTCCTCACTGCATCAGTGCCTACCTGGGGATATTTCTTCTTATGATGAATGACAGGAGTGTAAGAAAGCAAACCAAAGCATGATATTATATAAGATACTAACTGAATATCCACTTTCTATTGGATAAAATGAGTCGCATGGCCAGGTCAAAGTCAGTGGGGGATGAAGTGTTCCACTCAAAGCAGGGAAGTAATATTTGCTGAAAATAATCCCACCGATTATAATTTGGAAATCTGGCATCCAAGTAAAACAGCACTTTCTTTAAGTGTCCACCTAACTATCTTTGCTGTATCCTTTTTTGCTTCACAATGGCACCACCATCCCTTCTATAGCACAGACATGTTATGCCTTTTCTGAATGTGTTAATGGGATTTGGTTACTTTGAATTAATTCACACTAGGGGTTTCCTGGAGGCTCAGCAGTAAAGAATCTGCATGCCAATGCAGGAGACATGAGTTCAATCCTGGGTCAGGAAGACCCCTTGGAGAAGGAAATGGCAACCTACTCTAGTATTCTTGCGTGGGGAAATCCCATGGACAGAGGAGCATGGCAGGCTACAGTCTGTGGGGTTGCAAAAGAGTCAAGCATGACTTAACAACTGAACAACAGACAATAAAGGCAATAGTAATAATGCGTTACCTCCTCCCAGGAGTATTTGCATTTTAAGTACGATCTACTGCAAGGAGAAGGGGTACTCCCAAGGAGTGAAGGGATGATGCTGGTAAGTTTTGTTGCCATAACACCTGGATGTAGGAGCAGAGATATCTGTGGATCAGTGAGACCCAAGGCAGTGTGGCAAGGCCCAGCAATAGATCATACAAAGATCCCCTGCTGGAAAGCTGTTCCTCTGTAGCGTTGCCAAAGAGGTAAACTGCTTACTAAGATAAATCTCCTGAGCTTCTTGGGCTGAGAGGAGTCCTTGAGAGGAATATTTATTTGACATCTTTTGGTTTCTTATTTAATTGGAGTCACATATCTTCTCTAAAGACATTTATAAACTGTATCCCATTCTACTGATGCAAATTCTGTACGGAGACAAGTTCTGTGTTTGCGTTCACATTTATACTTTTCTATTATAAATTCAGGAGAATACTTTCCATGGAAATTAATGGGAAATTCTTGCCAAATAGCTGTCACCAGTTAGTGCTTTTACTGCGGAATTAGTAGTAATGTACGCTTTACAACGAATATGTTTCATATGATATTTTAAAATCACATGATGAAAAAAATCATGGAACTTTGACTTATTTTTATGCTCTGACTCTGTTTTGCCATCTCTGATGTGTTTTCTGGGGAACACTACATTATCATTATGAGATGCTTCCTTCAGTGAGCTGAACCATCTACTTGGTCTGATATTAATCCTGAAGTTCTCATAAGTCACCCAGAGAATTATACAGTTTCACAGTACCGTATTCTGTAGCTCAGGTATGTTTTAAATTATTTGGTCACAGACATGAGTATTTTTTTGTCTTTGTTACAAAGCCAGACAGTATTTCAGGGGCTTTCCTCCTAAAAGCTTACTATTTTACTCCCCAAATATTTGTCATCTCTGCATTAGACCGGGGTGCATATGGATTTAGGAGTTCAGTTATTTGTAAGTGACCCTGAAGAATGATACTATAAAGGAATTTTTAATTTTCCTAGGACACAAATATGAGTTGAATATGGAATGAGTTACCTAGCTGGTAAATGAACCTCATTGAAAACCCAGCATATACAATTTAAGGGGCTTTGCTATTCTCTATTCGGTATTGCAGAAAGCAATTGCTTTCCTAAGATAATTTTTAAAGCCTTTTAAAAAAGTAGTAGCTAATGTATATTGAGCATTTACAAAGTGCCAGACACTTAATAGAGATACTTGAAATGAATTGTCGTGACATAATTTCCCAGGTGGGGGAAACAAGACTTACTCAAAAGAGGTCTTGTCAAGCCCACACGTACTAAGTGGTGGAGCCTGTATTTGAACCTGGGAAGTCAAACTCTGGAGCCCTCCTCCTTCCAGCATTTGTGATAGGAAGGAAGAGGTTTACACAATTCAGAGTTTTACTCGTGAAATTCCATGTATTGAAGATATTTAAGAGGAGATGTTATATTTGGCAGAGAATCAGATCTCTCTACTATTAGGAAAGCAAAAATGAGTGATTTGTGAAATTGTTTCAGTGAGTGCTCCAGCCAGTATTTATTTTAATGGCTGTGTAAATGATTTTAGTCCCATATTTACAGAATCATTAAAGACTGTGGGGATTATTTATAGTTTCTCTGCTATGCTTTATTGCGTTTTGTGGGGAAAAATATAATTCATAGAGATATGCTTGAGAATTTGGTGGTTTTCAAAGGCCTCAGAATATATCCCACTGGGCTTTTAAGGGCTGTCGTATTAGCATCATTATTTTTTGTTTCTTTGTTTTACACTGTAGAGTTTTCCCACACAATGGTAAATACAAATGTAAAATTTATATTTTACATTTATGTATTTGTATTTTACCTAGCACAGGGAATATAATGTCAAATTTCTAGCACATAGCAGTTGGTCATGTATTTGAACTCAGAGATTCACAATTTGTGCCTCAAATGTGAATCTTTAAGACCACAGCATGCAGAAGTTGAGCAGACAGGTAGGGCTACCCTGTGTTTAGAATTTGGAGGGATAAATGAAAAAGAACAGTGAAGATTCAGAGCTTGAGGGTTAAAGACAGCTAGTGATAAGAAGGGAGTGTTTCCAAAAGTGATGCCTCTCCAAAAAACTCTAGTGTTGCTGTGATAATTATTAGAGCTATAAAGGAAGCATTGGACAAGGCAGAAAAATAGCAAGACCATGAAATAGTCAGACAAAACTCTAATACTGATCTTTTTCTTTCTTTATACAAACTGGTTATCTCATTGAACACTTATTGATACCTCTGGCTCTTGCTCTGTAGCCCCCTTCTTCTGATTCCAATACCTAATTTTCTTCTGGGGAATGAGTTTTCTCCCACTGAATGCCAGTTTGGTGCAACTGTCATTCCAGGTACACCACTCTCTCCTTGTCAGGAGGCAGACCTGTAACCCAAGCATTCTAAATCTTTAATGGCATTGCAGAAAGGCTACAAAAGCAGCTGGAGATGGTTCATTCCAGCTTCTTTGGCTGATGAGTTTGTCCATTTGTTCTTGCTGCCAGGATTCTCAGAGCATCACTAGTTCCTGGCAGCCTTTTCTCTGGCTGGTTCCTCAGCATTTCTCTTAAGTCTGAATGTTTTCCTCAGAACTCCCAATGGCTTGCATTGTGCTCCAGTTAGACAGATCCATCAATTTCTGTTGCTTGCAAACTATGACTCCTAACTGAAATTGTTGGTTTTACTATAATTAGATGTAGAAGAAGGGATTTAATGACACGCTTTCTTAAAATATCTAATCAATGCTTTCAGAAGAGTAGCATTAGCAAATTTTCAGGGGAAAAAAAATGCAGCACAATTGTTTTCAGGAGCTTTTCAACTGTGTATGTTCCTCTGCAAGCCAATGGATGCCTAGATTCTAGAACTGAAAACACATTTCTATACTGATCTCTCCCTGGTGGTTCTAGCAAGAATAGAATCAGATACTCTGAATGTTTAAGAAGAGCACTCTGAACCCCTCCCCTGCTATATATGTGTATATATTTGTTATACATAAACATATCCTTCAAACTTAAGATTTTATGTTCTTACTATGTGTCCATTATTCAACAAGTATTTTTCTTTTTTCTCTTTATGTCAGGGAACAAATTATGATGCTACTGTTTATTCTTAGATTCTTCTAAAAGCCCATGGATCAGTTTAGGGGGTGGTAATGAATAGAACACAAAATGGGATCATCTCTATTTGGCCATCAGATTGCCAAAAATAGACACATTCTGCAATTATCATCAGAATGACTTGTTACGATTTGAAAGTAGATGAAGAACAGTGATGCCAGTTATTCATCACATTCAAATCCCAAGAAACAGTTTTCTATCCATTCAATTTTGAGTAAATCATTGGGTTTGGGTGGTTTTTTCTTGTTTTTTTTTTTTTTCCTACTCCTTCCTCATTTCCTCTCTGCCAAACATCTAATCATGCTGAGATGCATCCTGCATAATAAACATACTCTTTGCACTTTTAACGACTATTTTAGTACAATAACATTTTAATATCAGTCTGTTCCTTCCCCACATTCTTCTTTGGAATAACTATATAGCATGATTTGGGCTAAATGCTGTTTTCAAAGTTAATGGTAAAAGCAGTAATAAGAGTAATAAGGTCTCCATCCTCTGCTTTATAGCTGAGTGCATGCGTAATCATTCCCATGTCACATATTGAGGAATCCACTATAATTTAAGGCTTGGCTTGATTCCTTCAGACACTTGACTAGAACCTCTTCCTTGATGTAATCTGAAGGCAGCTATTAGAAATTAGTATCTCTAACAACAATGAAAGGACAACACAGGAATTTTAGAATTAGACATACTTGAGTGTTCGCTTAGGGTTTCCTGGGAGGATGACTCTGATATAAGGATCAGAGTGCTGCCCATTAATAGGGAAAGTGATCACAGGAAACAGAGGAATAGGAAAGAAAGCCACCGGAGGAAACTTTCAAAAGCCAGTTACCTTGGTGGACAACTGGAGTTTTGACACTTAGGGAGGGAGCCTGAGAGATGGTGTAGAGCAATGAAGAAGAAGGAAGCTGGGGTATGTATTTACCAATTCCCCAACTTACATTGGTTGAGTGCAGTCTTAGGAGCATTCATTCTTGTCTCATACCTGAACAAACCTGAGTGAAGTGTGTTCCCATGGCCAGGCAAAACCCCTTAGACATCCAGAAAAAACTATAATTCAAAGAGATACATGTACCCCTATGTTCATAGCAGCACTATTCACAATAGCCAAGATATAGGAACAACCTAGATAGATGTCCATCAAGGGGAAAGCAATGGCACCCCACTCCAGTACTCTTGGCTGGAAAATCCCATGGATGGAGGAGTCTGGTGGGCTGCAGTCCATGGGGTCGCTAAGAGTCGGACACGACTGAGTGACTTCACTTTCATGCATTGGAGAAGGAAATGGCAACCCACTCCAGTGTTCTTGCCTGGAGAATCCCAGGGATGGGGGGGAGCCTGGTGGGCTGCCCTCTATGGGGTCGCACAGAGTCAGACACGACTAAAGCGACTTAGCAGCAGCAGCAGCATGCATCACAGTGAGCAGCCTTCACTATGAAGAGATAGGTACTATGGGCAGGGCCTTGATAGCATCATTTATCCACCTTGCAAAGCTCAATGCAAAGGAGGTCAGGGTGGATGCTTTATGAAATGACTGGATTTGATACTGTTTATGCAGTATGCTTTGAAGGGAAAGGCATTCATTCTTGCTCCAAAATTTCTGTTTCTCCAGATAAATTCAGAGATTTCAATATTCTAGACCTACAGCCATTAGAGAATAATTCTTTCAGGTTAAGCCAGTGGAACTCAAACTAAGTTCCCTGAACCATCTTCAAATTTTCCTGGGAATGCTTCATAGAAATCCAGATTCCTGGTTCTTAACTTCCAGACTGAATCACATCCCTGGGTGTTGGGGAACAGAAAGCAGCTTCAAGCAATATTTATGAACTCCTCCAGTTTGAAAATACCTGAGTATTTCCCCTTTGCCTAATGACCTTAGCATTATAAAAATGAAAATATAGTTTTTTCCCCTAAAATATTAATACATACTCAAACCTATAAATATATGTCAGACTTGTCTTATTTCACTTCTGCATCTGCAATCCTTACCTAGCACAAGCTTGTGACATAGTGAATATGCAACAGATACTAGTCAAATAAGTGAATTCTTATAATAGAAACTAGAATGCAAGCATTCTTGGTGATTGAGTGACTCACACCTCAATGTGTATAAATTTGTCAACTCTTTTCCTCTAAGGAAGGAGGAACAGATGCTATAATAGAACACTGAGAGCCAGAGGGAAGGAATTGATAAAAACAGAATAAGGATCAGTTTTCCAGCTATAAGATTATCCATCTGCAAAACGAGGATATTGTCACCATCTGATATTCTTGTCTGTCTGATGTCCATTCCTTTGCTACTTGATCCTTTACCCTGATATTCCTTTGGGAAACTACTCCTCTTCCATACACAGTCCATGGTGATTATGAAGGTCTGTCTTCAGTGCGGTCAACCACCTTTATTCACCTCCCAGGTCACAGTGATTGATTCAGGAATTGATTTGTGATTCAACTGAGATCAGCTAGATTTTAGTCCAAATCACCTCTTTAATTTCAAAGAGGATTTCTTACTTTATAGAGAAGGGAAATTAAATACCTGTTGACTTTGCTCAAATGGTAGGATGTAGGCCTGTAACTGGTGTTGGCCATCTTTATCATCACCTGGGGAGATGCTACTTCAGAATGAAACCAAAAGAAAAGGAAAGAGAACCAAGAGTTGGAGAGGGTCAGACTCACGAGTATATAGCTGGAGCTCCTGGATCCAGCCATGCCTGAAGCTCTTGCAATTAGTGTGACTTGCCACTCACATGAGCCAATGGTGGTTATGTTCTTGACACCTGAAACAAACAAACAAACAAAAATTCCTTACTGAAAAGAGTCTGAGATGAACTGATATCCAAAGGAGTATCACCAGATTGTCACTGAATGTCTACAGTTGTCTGAAAGAGTTAGGTCTGAACCCATGCTCTACTACGTCTTATCTGGGTGAAATTTGAACTGTTACTTAAGGTCTTCAATCCTCAATTTCATCTTATTATAGAGAACTTGGGGTATTCTATCTCTCATTGGGTTGTGAGGGTTATACACACATGAACAGTAGCCATGGAAGTGCAAAGAAATGGTAGAGTTACTAAAGTTGTTTTATAGGAATTTTTATCACTTTTGGACATTCTTGACCACCCTCAGTTACCTAAGACCTCCCGATAATTCCAAAAGCCTCCGTTTTTAGTATTAGTATAGTATTAATAATGAACTAAGTCATGTTCCATAGGGAGGGAAATTTTTTTCTGAGGGTATTCAAGAGATTGGCTAAGCTCTTTTTCTCCTCATTGCCAGATCATTTGAGGCTGGCAGGGAATCTATTGGATTCCTGCAAGGTGTCTGATGTTCACTATGATGAAATGAGGAAAGTGTAAATGTGAAGACTGTAGCAGACTGTACTTTCCAAAGATTGACACAGCAATATCTCTCATTATACATGCTCTTCAGCCTTGTGAACTTGCTTGCCTCCATCAAGAGGTAGAATCTAATTCCTCTCCCCTTCAATCTGGGCATCTCTTGGGGATCTGCTTTTACCACAGAATACAAAAGAAGTGACACTGAAGCTGAAGCTGAAGTCTCAAGTGAACACTTGCTTTCCAGATGCTCCCACTTGGGGTAGTGTCTTACAGAACTGAGCTGCCATGCTGGGACAAGCCCATGCCACAAGGAAAGCCTACCATGTAGGTGCAGTTCATGGTCCCAGCCTTTGAATCATTCTGGTCCAAGTGCTAGGCACAGGAGTGAAGATAGTTCTAGATGCCTTCAGTCTCTAGACAATGCAGTCATCTCCTAGCCCCAAAGTACTTTCAACTAGGGCTGCAGATATTGTAAGCACATAAGAGCTGTCCCTGTTATAACCTTTCCAAATTCTAGACTCGGAATCTGCTGTTTGTTTACACCACTAAAATGTGAGATGACTGCTATTCCTTAGCAATAGATAACTAGAACCTAAGGGACAGCTTAGCCATCAAGGAGCACCCTGTACCTTGAAGATATGATGATGTTCACTGGACCAAAGCTCTGTCAAACAGGACATATCTATAGTGGAAAAAATTAAACCAATGATAGATAAACGAACAAAATCCATCAGAATAGAACTCAGAACATTAAGTTGTTAGAACTGTTTATACTTCTGATGGTCAACCACCAGAACTCTTTCATTTATAGAAGAGAGACTCTCCCCAAGAACTGGTATTGTCATGGAAATATGTCCTGTTCAGGAGCCAAGACATACAAGTCTATACTTAAATGAATGATTTAACTAGCAGATGGTAGAGTATCACCAGAGCCCTGAGCTCAGTCAAACTTGGGTTCAAATATGTATTCCCACCCTAGTAGCTGAGTGATCTGTTAGAAACCTTTTCATTATACTAAGCTTCAGTTTCCCCTATCTGCAAAGTGGAAGTGAAAGTCGCTCAATCATGTCCAACTCTGCAACCCCATGGACTATACAGTCCATGGAATTCTCTAGGCTAGAAGTGGGTAGCCTTTTCCTTCTCCAGGGGATCTTCCCAACCCAGGGATTTAACCCAGGTCTCCCACATTGCAGGTGGATTCTTTACCAGCTGAGTCACCAGGGAAGCCCAAGAATACTAGAGTGGGAAGCCTATCCCTTTTCCAGAGGATCTTCCTGACCCAGGAATTGAACTGGGGTCTCCTGTACTGCAGGCAGATTCTTTACTAACTGAGCTAAAATACTGGAGTGGGAAGCCTATCCCTTTTCCAGAAGATCTTCCTGACCCAGGAATTGAACTGGGGTCTCCTGTACTGCAGGCAGATTCTTTACTAACTGAGCTATCAGGGAAGTAGGAAACCGTATATACTTCATAGACTTATTTTCAGCATTAAATGAGAAAAAGAAGCACTTAATATATTGCTATGTACATAGTAAACATACCAAGTCTTAACTATTAATGTTATACCCACTGTGTTGAATGTTGTGTTCAAAGCAAGCTGCAAAATCTTTTAACTTAATATATTCAACATGCAGAATTCTGTAAATGTTAGGTGTACACCATGCTACTTTGATGTAATTATATATGGCAATATGGTTGCTGTAATAATGATATTTATCACATTACATGCTTATAGAGCAACATGCTGTCTATATTCAATATACTGCACATTAGATCTCTATGCCTTATTTAGTGCTTGCTGCAAGTCTGTACCCTTAAATACCATCAGTCTTATCCTTTAACCCTTAGTAACCACCATTTTACTCTGCTTTTGACTTTTTAGATTCCATATACAAGTGCTATCATACCGTGCATCCATGTTATTGCAAGCGGCAAGATGTCCTCCTTTCCCACAGCTGAATGATCTTCCATTGTGTGTATATATCTCATCTTTTTTATCCATTAGTCTGTTGATGGGCATTTTCGGTTGTTTTCATTTCTAGAATATTGTGAATAATGCTGTGATAAATATGAGAATGTACATATATAGTCAAACTCCTGTTTTTATTTCCCTTTGATATTTACCTAGAATTGGAATTGTTGGATTCTAAAATATAACTTATAGTAAATATATTAACATTTTACTGAGGACCCGAATAAGAACTCTAGCTAATATTCATTGATATGCACACATGCCATGAACTATGCCAAGTTTCTTTACAAGAACTGCCTTTCTTAATTATCACAACAATGCTATCACTCAGGGACCATTACATACCATTTAAGCAAGAAATTGAGGCATTAAAAGTGTAGGTACCCTGCGCCAGGTCACACAGGGATTAAATGGTAATCACACTGCAGACCAATAGCTCTTAATCACTCTGCCATATTACATTCCCCTATTGGACGCATGTCATTTCACTTTTGAGGTGGGGAGTTTTCTTTTATGTCAAGACACCACCATATTACACTACCAGCATTTCCATGCTTCTACAGAAACTTGAGATCTCTGTACTTTGTCCTTTGCAGAAACACTGAGGTGCTGAGCAGGTGACTCCCTAAGGCATGCAACAGAATGGTCTGAAGAAAGGGAGAGATAACTGAACAGGGACTGAAGATAGGTTCATTTGGGTTCCTCATGGGTGATTCAGCATTTTCAAGGTGAATTTAATATGGGAAATGTTGCCAGTTCCCATTCACTGAAGACTTGATGCCTGATGCCAAAACCACTTAAGTGACTCAGGAAAATCTATCCTTATCATTTTGCATTGGATGTGCCTTTTAAGGATGGGATTGGTCTTTTGCTTTGATCTTTGGCATGCTAGCAAACATCTTTAATACTTTTTCAAGGATTTTCAGTTTAAATTCCATTTCCTGCCCTATAGATGAAGCAGTTAAAAATATTCACTAGACTCTCCCTGCTCAAAGAGTGGTCCATAGACCATCGGGATCAGCATCTTCTGGAAGCGCTCAACATGCAGAATTTTAAGACATCCTCCCTTAGACCTACTAACTCAGATACTCAGATCCTCAGGGAGAGAATTCATGGACTGTATAGTCCATGGGGTTGCAAAGACTGAACGACTTGCATGTGGCACTTTTGCAAGACACTCAGGTGATTCATATACACATTTAAGTTTCAAATACACTGTTCTACACACATATTTATTGAAAACCTCTTTTTAATAAATAAATTTAAAAACTCATTGTTTTAGGCTTTAAAGAAGCTAATAAACTTTTTGGATTCATGGGAGGAAATTTATAAGAATCAAGTAAAAAAAATAACTCCAGTTCTTAAAAAGTTTTAGTAAGAAAATAAGACAAGAGTAGCTGATCCTCCTGTGAAACTTTATTTAGCATGACTGGGAAGGGCTGCTCCAAAGATCTGAGACCCAAATGAATGGAAGAAGTAGATGTGTAAAGATAAGGGGGAAGAATACTAAGGAAGAAGATAAAAGCAAGTGCAAAACTCAGGAGGGAAGAATGATCCTAGACTGTCCTGAAAACTGAAGGAAAGTCAGAGTACTGTGTGACCGCAACAGCAATAGGAGATGAGGTCACTTACTCACAAATAGTCACTGAACAAACAGGCAGCGGTAGGAACTGTCCGAGGTTCTGGAGATGTGGCTGTCCACAAAACAAAGGCCACATTCTAAAATGAAGATCACATTCTAGAGACTGAGCCAGACAAGTAACAAACAAATGTGAAAATACGTGACAAAACTAAAGACGGGTGTGGGGATAGGGAGTTAAAGGAGTCTTATTTTAGAGAAGGGGTTGACAAATTATATAACATGGGCCAAATCCAGATGCCTACCTGCTATTGTAAATAAATTTGTTTGGAACACAAGCATATTCATCATTTTATACATGTTCTATACATGCTCTCATACAACAAGGAAAGAGTTGAGTAGTTGTCACAGAGAGGATATGGTCCCCAAAGTCTAATATATTTACTGTCCAGTCCTTCACAAAAAGTCTGTTTTAAATGACAGAGTGTCTGGGTGGTGGGGTGAGGAGATGGCTCTCTGAGAAAATGAAAGTTGAGTAAAGAGATAGTCAGGACCCAGGTGACATAGGGCCTTTTAAACCATGGCAAAGAGTTTAGGTTTCAAGTACTACAGAATATCATCAGGCAGTTTTAATGGAGGGAAGGGTGGGGGGAGGTAAATAATCTAATTTATCTTTTACAAAGCTCACTAGAAGTCCACAGGTTCAAAGCCATAGCTGGGATTCTGTCAAGTTTTCTCAACAAAGGCACCTGGAGATGAGAGTCAAGGTGTTTTCCCTTTGATCTTGGCTCTGTTTAGATGATGTGAATTTTTGACCAGAATAAAAATCAAAAGATGTTTAATGCAGAGATGTCCCATTTCCCACCCTTGTTTTTTGTGACAGCATTATGATTAATAGGGCTTTGTACAGTTCCTCATGAATGACTGATTTGGAACAATTCTATGAAAGGGATGTGGTAATTTAGCACCATTGCATGTCTACAGAGGAACAAAGCTGCCCTTATTTTTAGCTTAATGCCACGATTATTTTCGAATATCTTGGCTGCCTTTATTCATTCATCTATTCAACAAATATTTATCGAGTGCCTATTATGGACAAGGCCCTGCATTTGGCAGGATAGATGAAAGGCCTATCTTTGAAAGGTCTTATTTAGTGTTTCCAGAAAGACAGATGAGGCAGCCACAGGAAAAACTGCCAAGCGACTATTCCATTCAAAGGAATGAAAGAAATGTGGACTCTCTAAAAGGATTAGGGCTTTTCTATTAAAAAGAAGAGGTTGAAGGGGGATATAATTGAAACCACTCCAATCCTGAAGGGCACAGACTTCAACAAATCCAGAGATGTTAAAATGAGGGTCACACAACAGGATAAGATGCTAAGAGTTCATATATCTGACATTTAGGTAGCACTTCGTGCTTTTCAGGCACTGGAAAATGCATTCATTGATTTAAATCTCACAATAATTATTAGTAAGTATGATGCAACAAAGAAACAGAGAGCATAAGTAATTTACTCAAGATCATATGATCTTAGAAGCTCACTAGAAGTCCACAGGTTCAAAACTATAGCTGGGATTCTGCCAAGTTTTCTCAACCAAGCCACCTGGTGATGAGAGCCAAGGTGCTTTCCCTTTGATCTCGGCTCTGTCTGTGACGAAGTGACGTGGTGGTGAAGCTTGTAATGGTGAAGTGAGGACTAGAAACCAGGGATTTTTGACCCCCAAGCTGATATGGAATATTCATTCAGTTGTTCATATCGTAGGGAATGCTGCTAGATTCAAGAAGTTTGGAGGACAAGGAGAGGAGAACTGGAAGTTTTCTATCTTTACTTTTTAAAGCTGATTTTCAGGAAGATAGCTCTCTCTTCTACAGCTTTTTCTTGGTACCTTTAACAGGGAATGAATGTTGACCCCATGTGGGAATCTTTATCCTGAGTGGCAAAGAGAATTTATCTGCATACAAACTACTCCACTCTCTGGCTCAGCATTGAAAATCCTGAAATTCCTCCTACAGATCCAGTCTAAAGGTAGTTGAAAGGTACATGTTGATTCTAAGCTTGATGAAGAAAGTTTGAGAAGGTGATGAATAATAATGCTAGCTAAAATGTGTTGAATGTTAAAATGAGGCCGGTTTTGTGCTAAACTTCACATTACGCACATTATGTGCAACAATTCTATGAGTTATTATTACAGTTATGCCTGTTTTATAAACAAAAGAATCACAGATTAGAGGTGTTGATTGTGTGACTCTTAGGTAACAGAATCAGGACTATGTACTTCTGTCTGGATGTAAACAAAGTGCATGAAGCACTCTCTAGTGGATTAATGTAATTTTCTCTGTTGCTGACTGCATACATCATATACAGATACATGTCAATGTGAGTTTTTAACCTTTAATTCAACTGACCTGCTGGTTCTCGGCAAGACGGCCAGGAAAGAACACAAATGAGAGCTGGTAATCTCTCTGATGTGCAACTCCTGATCAATAGCTCCTGATATGCCTTCTGCTGTGAACCGGAGCCATGCTTACCTTTCCATCAATGACTTGGGAAATGAGTTAACCTGAATTATACTCCAGAGGAGGCAATGCCCATTGCAACTCCAGATAGAGCAAGACATAAATAGATGAAAAACTGGTTAATAAATTCCAGTCCTACCATTTTTGTTAGTGTTGAGTCACACAGAGAGAGAAAGGGCAGAGCCTTTCATGGTTTGCTGTAAAGAAGCCACTGTAAAAGTCATTTCTGTAGACTCCTTTTTATCAGGATTTTATGCTGTTGAGGTAGTGCTGGATTTGTCCTAGTTGGCTGATCGACCCATTCATTCATTTATCCATCCAACTATTTTTTAAAGCCTAACTGTGTTCTAACTTAATATTCCATTTATCAGGTCAGTGACCCTAAAAGTGTGATCCCCAGATCCGTAGCCTCAGCATCACCTGGAAACTTGTTAAAAATGCAGAATCTCAGGCCTACCCTGGACTATCAGAAGCTGAGGGTAGGGTCCAGCAATTGTTTTAACAACCCTCAGTCAATGATGAGGGATGCCATTCATCCCTACTGTGGACAGGGCAATTTGGGATGTACTTTATCTAAAGCAAGAGAAAATCTTAGAGAATAAAAACTCCCAACAGTGAAAAAAGTAGCATCCATTCTTCATAAGGCTCACGTTTATTCATTTGTTCAATCATTTACTCAACAATATTTACTGAGCATTTACTATGAGACAGATGTACAAAGTGCTGGAAATACATCAGTGAATGAGACAAACAATCAGAAAAATAGATTAGTTGCAATTGAATTAAGTGCTGTGAAGGAAAGTTATATAGATTTTGTGACAGTTTTTAATGTGGGGGCCTAAACTGTTTCAGAAGGTTCAGGAGGGCCGCCCTAGAAGGTAACATATAGTCTGGGATCTGGAGGATGAACAAGAATCAGTGAAATAATGAGCATTCCCATCTGGGAAACATTTAAGTGTTCCTGTCAGGATGCTCTATCTAGGTTACAAAGGAGGCATAGACGGAAAGGGATTTGTGCCCAAAGCTGAAGCCATTGGTAACTTCTCAGAGCCTTTGCCACCTAAGTATTTACATTCTAGTTACATCCATCAGAGGGAGTATGAACTCAAGGCAGGATTCAGGCCAAGGTTAGATCATTTGTTTTTTTCTAAAGGCAAACCTTGGAATAATGACCATGGTCAAGTAATCAATAGCTAGGTTCTTAAAAGACAGAGTGTGCTGTGAAGATAAAGATGATTTGCTTTGACTTTCTGTGTCATCTGGTGCCTTGGTTATTGGAAGTGCCTGAGGACAAAGATAGGAGCTTGGAGACGTGATCTGGAAACACAAAGTCTAGATTGTGCAGACACATCGCTTGCTTTATTTATTTCAGAGCAAGAGTGTTGAGAAAGGAAGAAGAAAAATAAATGGAAGAAACCCTAACTTTTATATACTGCTTGCAAAAGAGAGACCAAGAGAATGAGGATTATCATAATTTGTGTTCAGGAAAATATGTGGTATTGACTGGGAAAAGAATTGTCCCACTGGAAGTAGAATGATCCTTATGTCAAATACAATTGAAACATCAAGGTGTTCTAAATCTTTGTGCAACTCAGCCCATTATTCTGCTAATTCTGTTACACCCGGGGACAAATGATTCCCAGTGCAATCGTAGGTGATTAACATTTGTTGCAATTGAGCCTGAAAATGTGGTCATAACTAGCACTGTAATTATGCAGGATGGTCATGGGGCTTTTTCTTGCAGCTGGAATCACACTAACTTCACCTTAGTACCTTCACTACTAACAACTGTAGTGTAGACAGGTGAATCTTACTGTCAAGTGGCAGGCTGATGTTACAGACAACATTTAGTTTCTTAAAGGCAAGTAAAATGGCGCCTTTCTCTCTGTATCTTTGTGCCTAGAACAGTGCTTGACACTTCGCAGCCAGAGAAATTAGGGAGAGGACGACTAGTGGGGATGAATCTGGGGAGAGAAGGAATTAAGGAAGGGAAGAAACCGGATCTGAGCTCTAGATAGATGGATTTTCAACTGGCTACTTACTAGACTTACCAGGAGTGTTTTTGGTGCATTTTAATTTTTTGCTGAATAAAACTAGCATACAGAGAACTGTCCACATCCTTAGCGTACACATGTTAAGAAACAGAACATCATCAGTATCTCAGAAGCTCCTCCTATGCCCCTCTACAGTAATTACCAATGACAAAGGGGAAACATTCTCTGGACTTTCAAATGAGTTTTGGCTGTTTTGGAAATCTACATATTGGCATTTTCAGAATATACTCTGCTGTCTGGTTTCTTTCACTCAACATTAGGTTTCAGATACTGGTTGGTATGCTCATATGTTCATGTTTATTATGTTCCTCTGTATGACTGCAAAATTTATCTAATCTTATCGGGCAACTGGTTTCTCTTTTGTTTTTGGCTTTTTTGAATAGTACTGTTGTGAACAGTTTTGAGGATATATTTTGGTATACACAGGGATATTTCCATTGAAATATACTTCTTTTAGGAGTGAAATTTCTAGGTCATATGGCATGTATAAGTTCAGCTTTAGTAGCTATTGCCAAGCAGCTTTCCAAAGGAAGTATATCACTGTTGACCATATTCACCTGCAGTGTAGAAGAGTCTGGTTGTTCCACATCCTCATCTACCCTTGCTGCTGCTACTGCTAAGTCACTTCAATCGTGTTCAACTCTGTGGGACCCCATAGACGGCAGCCTACCAGGCTCCCCCGTCCCTGGGATTCTCCAGGCAAGGACACTGGAATGGGTTGCCATTTCCTTCTCCAATGCATGAAAGTGAAAAGTGAAATGGAAGTCAGTCATGTCTGACTCTTAGCAACCCTACCAGGCTCCTCCATCCATGGGATTTTCCAGACAAGAGTACTGGAGTAGGGTGCCATTGCCTTCTCCGCATCTACCCTTAGTTTTGAGCATCTCTGTTATTTTCAGCTTTTTGGTGAGTATGTAGTCATATTGCTTTGTAGTTTTAAAGTGTACTTCCCTGATGAATAACGAAGTAGGGTCCTTTTTCCTGTGTTTACTGATCCTTTATAAAACCACTGTTTCAAATTTACTGCTCTACTCCTTTGCCTAATTTTCTATTGGGTTTTCTGTCTTTCTCCTTCTGATTTGTGGGAGTTCTTAATACACTCTGGGTATGAGTCACTGATAGATTTATGTATCATAAATATGTCCTTCCACTCTAGGGCTTAATTTTAAACTTTCTTATTGCTCTGTTTTGATGAAGAGAGTTCTTAATTTTAATAGTCTGATTTATTATATTTTTCTTTATGATTACTGCCATTTTATAGTGTCAGTTTACAAGTCTTTATCTACTGTATGGTCATAAATACTTGTTTCAATTTTTCTTCTAACACTTTTATTATTGTACTTTCTTCTTTTAGTCATGAAATTCGTTTGGAATCGGCATTTGTATATGGTGTGAAGTAGGGGCTAAGATCTATATTTTTTTCTTCCATTAGGATATCCAGGTGATCCAGTTCCCTGTAACTTTCCTAACTCACTAGTCTTCCTTTGCTATGAATCAGATAACGATACATGCGCTAGCTGTTCAGTCGTGTTCAGCTTTTTGCAACCCCATGGACTATAGCCTACCAGGCTCTCTGTCCATGGACTTCTCTAGACAAGAACACTGGAGTGGGTAGCCATTTTTTGACCCAGGGACTGAACCCATGTTTCCTGCATTGCAGACAGATTTTTTACCATCTGAACCACAAGGCTCCGCAGATGGCACTAACACTAAAAAAGAAAACAAAACAACCCTGTTTGCCAATGCTGGAGACCCTGGGTTTGATCTCTAGGCTGGGAAGATACCCTGGAGGAGGGCATGGCAACCCACTCCAGTACTCTCGCCTGGAGAATCCCGCGGCCAGAGGAGCCTGGCAGGCGACAGTCTATAGACGATTGCAGAGTCTGACCTGACTGAAGCAACTTAGCATGTACTCAGCACACATACATGTGTACGTCTCTTTCTGGACTCTGTTTTGTTCTATTTGTCTGTCCATGTGCCAATACCACAGTAGCTTCATTTTGATAGAAAAAAAGATTTATTATGAGCCTGAGCGTACACATTTGTTTTTCTTCAAGATAGTCTTAGTTACACTTGGCTCTTTGCATTTCATTATAATTTTAGCATCAATTTTCCTATTTCTACACACACACACACACACACACACACACACACACACACACCCTGTAGCAATTCAGATTGGGACTGCATTAAAATGTTGATCATTTTGGGGAAATTGACAACTTTAGAATGTTGTCTTTTTTTCTACTCATGCACAGCGTATATTTACTTCAGTTTTCTTATATAGTGTTTAATAGTTTTTTAATAGTTTTCAGTAATAAATAGTCTTGCAATCTTTTGTTAGATTTATTCTTTGGTATCTGTTACATTTTGAGGCTATTGAACATGGAACCTGGGCTATTTTTAAACAATGCTGAGGGTAGGCCTCTATGTCTAGAGATGCTGATATAAAAAATCTGAGATGAGATCCCATCCTTGGTGTTTTAATACACAGCCAAGTTTGGACACGTATGCTCTAGATCCAGCCCTCTGCCTGCTCTCAGCAAGCTGGTTAACCTTTGAGTCATTATTTCACTACTTGAAAACATGGGATAAGAATTTCTGCCTCACCAAATCGAGTGTTCTGTATTTATAATTTAGTGCTCCATGTAAAACTCAGAAGCATAATAATTTGACCTAGATATTTTTAAAGGATGAATGACAAGATAAATTTTATTTACAAAATACGGTAAAAGCAAACTAATCTGAGGTTGATTTGATCACATTCTCCTGGGATTGACAAAGGCTCAGGAATGAAAATATTCATCATCAAGGCAATGTAATTCTTTCCTTACTCACAGGAGAGCCCTTCACTATTTCATTTAGAACTTGTTCACTATTATGTTCAGAACACGTCTAACACACCAAGTGATCTAGATTTCCAGACTTTAATAGACGAGCAGAGAGAGGCAAGAAGAATAGACCAAAAGGCAAGACCACCAGAAATAAACTCACAGGCATCAAGGGAAATGACATAAATAGCAAAGAAAGGTGAGTTCAAAGGACAGCAGGCTGAAGCCACTTAGTCTAAGTTTAAGGGAAGCATGAGTCAGGAATATCGGTGAGTATTATTTTGTTATGCACAGTCCTATAACAAATTATCTTTATTTAAGCTCCAAATCAGCACAAAAATGCTGTGGGTTGTTTTTTTTTTAAGGATGGTAGGAAAATGCGTAACACATTTTAGAGGTTTTGAAAAAGAATGCTTAAAGTGAAATTTTGGCACTTTTGCTATCTGAAAATACACTTAAATGTATTTTAAATGTTAAATATTTATCTAATATTTCATCTCTTTGAAATATTAAATAAATGGTATTTTCATTGATTACTCCTCTATGGACTTCCCTGGTGGCTCAGCTAGTAAAGAATCAGCCTTCAACGCAGGAGACCTGGGTCCAATCCCTGGGTTGGGAAGATCCCTGGAGAAGAAAACAGCTACCCACTTCAGTATTCTGGCTTGGAGAATACCATGGACTGTATAGCCCATGGGGTTGCAAAGAGTTGAACACAACTGTCCCTTTCAGTTCAGTTCAGTTCAGTTGCTCAGTCGTGTCTGACTCTGCAACCCCATGAATCACAGCACGCCAGGCCTCCCTGTCCATCACCAACTCCCGGAGTTCACTCAGACTCACGTCCATCAAGTCCGTGATGCCATCTAGCCATCTCATCCTCTGTTGTCCCCTTCTCCTCCTGCCCCCAATCCCTCCCAGCATCAGAGTCTTTTCCAATGAGTCAACTCTTCTCATGAGGGGGCCAAAGTACTAGATTTTCAGCTTCAACATCATTCCTTCCAAAGAAATCCCAGGGCTGATCTCCTTCAGAACGGACTGGTTGGATCTCCTTGCAGTCCAAGGGACTCTCAAGAGTCTTCTCCAACACCACAGTTCCAAAGCATCGATTCTTTGGTGCTCAGCTTTCTTCACAGCCCAACTCTCACATCCATACATGGTTTGTCTTTTTCACATTAATTGGCAACTACTATATATTCCCTATTTATTTAGCTTCTGGTAGATAATTATTGAGCACTGTACTGTAGCAACAGGCTGTTTCAGGTGCTGGGGATACAATCCAGTGAAACACATCAAGGTTGCATCCCTTGTGGGAATCTGTTCTATAGATGCTTGGGAAACAGACAATAATGTGAAAAAGAAATGCTGGAATATTCGATTTTACTAAGTGTATAATGAGAATTCTCCATATAATGAGAAAGTTACTAGTGCAAGAGGAATAGCACTGTTCTGGAATTGGCCTGCACTTGCTTCTGCAAGCTGATTGTTAAATTTTGAGGAGCTTTTTAAGCTGGTTGTTAAACACAGCCTTTATTAAAATTTTAATTATACAAACTTAAAATAAATTGAACTAAAAGCAAAAGCAGTAAGTACTCAAAAACTTTGTTTCCTAATTACTGCATGACCTCAGTAGACCCTATGGGTTATGTAAGGCGTTCCGTCTTACTGACTCCACCTTCAGGATGCCATGTTGGTAGCTTGAAAGAGGACAAGGTGAGAGAGAGTATGTAGACCACAGAGACTGGCAGAGGCCACAAATCAGGGCTTGCTTTATTGTTTTGTTGATTATCTAAAACTTAAGTTATGGAGAGAATATTAATAATGCAAATTCAGTTGAAAATGTCTCGAATCAGTAGCTGTTTCATTGGGTTAGCACTCAAAAATGGAACAAAATATTCTTTCGGTACAAGAGAACTGTTCTCCAATTCCACATTTTCTGTTGACCAGGCCATTGGTATTTTATTCCTCACTCCCAAACAAACTCCTCCAAGTTCTGAGTCTTTGAATTATCAAGAAACAAAACTGAAACCCCTGGGGAGAAATGCTGATCAGCTAGGAAGTGGCCTCTCCGCATTTCTCTCTGCAGTCCCTCCCTTGGCTGGGGCTTCAGTCCCCACTACAGCTTAATAGGCTGGATCTGACAGAGCTCAGTGCTGACACCATCAAGACTTGGATTGTTTGCCATTCCTGCCATCATCAAGCCTCTATACTGGAGACTCCACCAGTCCTATCCAGTGCCTCCTGCAGATGGATTTCACTGACCACACCTGAAACTATCCCCTAGGAATGCTACATCTTAGAGGCTTATACATGTAGAATGGATAGGAAAGGCCCCACTGTGGGAGTACTGTCCTACTCCCACAGAGAGCTATACTAAATATCCTATGATAAACCATCATGGAAAAGAATATTTAAAAAGTTATATGCGTATAACTGAATCTCTTTGCTGTATAGCGGTAATTAACACAGCATTGTAAATCAACTACACTTCAATTAAAAAAAAAAAAAGAATGCTACATCTTGGCCAAGTATATTGAGCTGCCACATGGCTTCCTCTCATGTTCTATCAATTTTTTCCACATTGTTCTCAATTGTATCTTTCAGGGAAGGTTTTTTCGTTTGTTTGTTTTTTAAATCTCTGCACCCAGGAGTGCTAGAACACAGGAAATCAAGACATAAAAACTAAGGTCTCTAATTTCAAGGGTTTTCAGGTTGGGTTGTTAGACAAGCTGTGTTTGTATATACGTTCAAGATTATTCCAATGGTAGGATTTAGTAGGACCTATTAGAATTGTGGTTCAGAAAAGTGCCACTCTGAACTAAAACAATCAGAAACAGTCTAAATATGGATTTGATGAAAATCAGAGCTTCAGTCGGAATTCGCCTCCCTATAGGCTTAGGAAAAATAGTCAAGCAAGAGAAACAAGATGTAAAGAGCAGAGAGGTCATGAGCATGGCGTTGCTAATACCTGCATCCCTGCATATGAGGGAGGGGCCGTGGGAAAAGGGAATCAGGAATGGCTCCTGTTCTCTAATCTTTTTCTTTGCTCCTCCATCCTGCACTTATTTCTCATTTTGCATTTCTGCTTCCTCAAGGCATCAAATGAGGAATTATTGCTGGAATTTACCTCTCAAAAATGATGAAAACAAAATAAATTTCCCTGAAGCACAGACATCATCTTCTTCCACTTCACCGTACCTCTCATGCCAAGAGCATAGAATTTAGAGACAGATTCCAATCCAGGCCCCTCCATTTCCAGGCCATGTGACTTTATGGGTGTTTTGTCTTCTTTTATCTTTCATTCTCTTTGTATCTCATATAATTTGCCTATAAACAGGGATTCAGAACATCTTCCTTGCAGAATTGGAAGGACTGAATGAATCCAAGTTATGACATCCATCATGTTATGGCTAACCGACAGTGGCCGCAAATGTCAGCTTTTCTACCATGATTTTTTCTATGACATTTATCTTTGAATTTATTGTTAGAGGCTATTTCCCTCCTGCAACCCCTCTGAGTCAGCTTTGTTCTTCCAAGTCTTACTTGATTCTTTTGGTGTGGAACCTGTTAGATAATTGATAGATGGTCAGTTGACACTTGGTGAAGAAATGAGTGAAGGGGTGGATGGAATAAGGATCATCCTGAGCTCTTGTTTCTGTAGAAAAGGTCTGAGGGAAAGTTGTGTGTTTCTGTGCTTCATTCTTGGTTCCAGTTACCCCTTTGTCTTTTTTACACTGTAAGATCACAGCAGGCCTTGATCACTATTCCTGCTCTAATATTGCAAGAATGGCTTCTGGAACATTGGCTGGGAGAAAATAGCAGAACTTGGCTTTGAGTTCTATGAATAAAGGAGTTATGAGCATTGTTCTAACAGTATTTGATGACATTATTTCTCCCATTGTAGGCTGTTTCCTGAATCTTTGGCACTATGTATTGACTGAAGGAATCTAAAAAGCGTATTGAAAAGAGAAAAATAAAATCATCGTAGGATGGGTCTCCTATACAGCATAAGCAGAGTGTAGGGAGGGTGGAGTATGTGGGGAAAGGAAGCAGATATGGAAGAAGGCAATTTGGACAAGGGAAAATAAGAATGAAAAGAAAAAGAAAGAACGTTATAGTAGTGGGGATAAAGGAGAAATATGCGGAAAATGTTCTTTTGTCAAGTCTTAGACTTTCAGGCCCCTAAGGGAAGTTCTGAAAGAACTCTTTTATCTGAATGTTAGGAGATGACCTAATTTTACTCTTGACACAGAAAGGCCAGATGACAGAATTCTCAGGGTTACAAGGAACTGTATAGTCTAATGGTGTGACCACCAACAGTGTGATAGAGTATTCTCCTCCGAATCATTGCCTAATAGGAATCTGAGCTGAACTGGCTTGCCACCAAAGGTGTAGAGTTCACTACATACAGTAGAGGCCCATTTCCTACTTCCTATTATTACTTGTCCTTCCCTCTGCTTAAATGAAATTGACCTCTCTGCCATTTCCACATGCTTGCCTTGTAAGCAAGCTCCAACTTCCTTTCGTTGAGGGACCTTTGGAAAGTTACAAGTTATGAGTTTCAGTTTCTCTATCTGTAAGATCAGTATAATGGTTTTTAGTTTATCCAGTTATGATAAATAAAAATAAATAAATAAATAAAATAATAGATTTAAACCAATGAGCATCCTCAGGTCCTTCCATGGTTTATCTGCTGTGTTTTCCAGGTTTCTCCCCATGCTTAAACTCTTTCAGCCAAAACATTATCCTTCAAGATCCTTCCCAGTTTTCAGACTCCATTTCAATTATCTGTGACCATTTTCCCTTCTCTAATATTTGTATCTCCTACACAGATAACTCAGAATTTTAAGAATGTGAAAGGATGCAGTTAATCTGCTCTATGAATTCAGATTCCCTCCTATTAAGTTAAAGATCTCAGAGCTACCTTTGCACCCTCTGATAGAGACCCCAAAATCCACAGAAACCCTAAGATCCTTTGTGATACCCAAGACAAGCCTCATAAGTAAGTTTCTTGTCTGCTATGACCTGCTACTTACCAACCTGGAGTGGCCTGCCTTGTTCCTCAGTCTCTCATCATCTTTAATGAAAGAGTTCCATTTATGAACCAACAAGGTCTAATGAATTCATAGTAAAAAACACACCAATAACAAAGGTCCAGTTGGCCTTTCCTATCTGTGAGTTCTGCATCCAGGGATGCAACAAACCACAGATGATAAATACATATACATACATATATATATTTTTCCTAATTATAGAAGTTTCCAAAAAGCCAGATTTGAATTTGTGATGTCCCAGGAGCTATACACATAGTGTTTACATTGTATTATTATAAGTAATATAAGGATGACTTATATTATAGGAAAGGATGTGCATAGGTTTTATGCAAATACTACACCATTTTATATAAGGGACTTGAGCATCCATGGATTTTGGTGTCCTTGGGGGTCCTGGAAACAATCCCTCCATGTATAACAAGGAACAATTGTGTGTGTGTGTTCAGTCATTTCCAACTCTTTGTGACCCCATGGACTGTAGCCTGCCAGAGACTGCTCTGTCCATGGGATTTCCCAGGCAAGAATACTGGAGTGGGTTGCCATTTCCTTCTCCGTTGATTTTCCTGACTCAGGGATCGACCTTGCCTCCTGCATTGTATCAGGATTCTTTACCACTGAGACACCAGGAAAGTCAAACAAGGGATGATTACATCTACATAAATGTCTTTTATGTGGATATAACATATAATCTGTATAAATGGGCTTATTTCCTCACCTAGTCTATGATTATTAAGTAGAAAGGACAATGCCCAGCTCAATAGATGTTAGCTATTGGACTCATGGTCACTATCATGTGATTACTGTTGTTTTCTTGACATTGTCATCATTTTATTGTTTTTCCCAGTGGGTATCTGTGATGTTATTAAAATGGACTACTTGCTTTTTTCCTAACAGTATCCCACACCTCAGACCTCTATCTTGCTCGTGTTTGTTCTGTTTGTAATATTTTTCTCTTTCATCATCACCTGTCAAGATCTTTCCGAACCTCCAGGGTCTATGTCATATAAACACACCCAATTAAGTTGTTTTTTAAGTCCTCAACTGCATAATCTATCTCCTTACCCTTTGAATCCCTAATAGCCTTCAGGACATCTCTGTCTGAATACAGTAATTTGTGTTCTTGATTTTGGATGTAACCCTTGAACAAATCCAAGGTTTGGGGTGCTGATCCTTCTTGCAGTCAAAAATTCGCATATGACTTTATAGTCAGAATTCCATGTGGCAATTGTGCATCCTCAGGTTCAACTAACCATGGATCATGTAGTACTACTGTACATATTTACTGAAAAAAAATCACATATAAGCGTATCCACACAGTTCAATCCCATGTTCAAGGGTAAACTGTGTTAGAACATAGCTTATTTAACTTTGAGGAATGTGTCTTTTTTATAATTACATTCCTAGCAGTGCCTGGCATTCTGACAGCGACCTCTTGGGTGTTAAATAAACGAGTGTAAAATTGAAGAGGTTAGATGCTAAGAGGTACCATCATCTTAAGCCCCTTTACATACAACTGATTATCACAAATAAACTAATTAGTAGACAAAGTGATTTACATTCCTTTTAGCAGAGTATGTTGCCTTTAGGGACTCTTGGTAAGGCATAGGCTCACTTAACAATCGTATTTGAGGTTGCCTTTATGGAAATGTATATCCAAGAAGATAGATTTCTGCTTTGTTGGCTTCCTCAGGGCTCAAAAATCACACTGCCTTCGTCCTCTCCTTTGGTCATGGGACATTTGCACTGAAAGATCCAAGACAATTTGCCACACAGAAGTGAATTAAAACTGTTTTTGATAACAATAAGGAGTCCTTGCTTGGGTAGGGGGATATTGAATTTATAAAGTGGTTTCATAGATGTTATTGTACACTATCAAATGCCAACTGAATAAACTGAAAACTGTAGTTAAAAAAAGAGATTAACAAAGTTTACCATTTCTGTTGATGTATCAGATAGCACTGAGTAAAATGTTTTTAGTGGGTTATCAGTAAACTATCACTCTCCAGACCTAAAGACCATAGAGCCCAGGGGTATCTTGACTATAACTACAGTTTTATCCATTTAAGTACTCATACTTATTTCTTATGCTTTGGCTGAGATGAAAGCCTGAATGTGACTAAAGAGTTGTCAGACAATTTCAATACCTAATGACTGATATTCACTCCTGAAAACCAGAGGTAGGGATCATGTCTAATCCAGCCCTAAAATATACTTTTTAATATTAATCTCCTAGGTCAAAGTTGTTTCTGTAGAAGTAGCTGACACACTGTGCTTTTTGAAAAGTCCAAGGGGAACATAGGGTGTTCATGGCTAGAAGCTCAGACCTGAATGGCACCTAAATTCTAAGTCCAGTTCTATTGTTGGGTGATCTGTCATTTTCAGCCAGGTCCCCCCAGGATCTGCTGTAGCTGGAGAAATTGCTGTCAGATCAATACTCATGCTGCAGGGTTTCAGGCTGCAGTTTCTATAACCCAGGGAGAAGGAGGCTCAGAGTGTTTCTTAAGTCCCATTGAAGAAAGGGGGAGATCTGGAGAAGAGGGATATAGCTTGTAGAGCCAGGAAGCCTTCTGCCTCAGAAATGGTAGACAAAATCGTTCATGCCTTCATAGTAAGAGGTACTCTCTATGGACTATGTTATTATAAGGAAATGGATGAAATTCCCACCATAATATGCCTTCTGTTCCTCTGTAATTCAAGTAGACCCACTTTAAAAAAATGATATGAACAGAGCCTTCAAGTACATTAGTAATGTTTTATTTGAAGTGACTTAGCATGCACGTACTGGGGAATAAGTACATGATTTTCTTTGTATTGTATTTTCTATCTTGTGGTATATATTAAATGTCACAAAGCATATTTTAAAAGAAAAGGGAAAAAACTGAGGTATGGCATTCTGTGTCTGTGTGTGCTCAGCTGCTCAGCCATGTCTGACTCTTTGAGATCCCATAGACTATAGCCCACCAGGTTCCTCTGTCCATGGAATTCTCCCGGCAGGAATATTAGAGTAGGTTGCCATTTTCTACTCCAGGGGACCTTCCTGACCCAGGAATTGAACCCATGTCTCTTGCACCTCCTGTATTAGCAGGTGGATTCTTTACCACTTAACCACCTGGGAAACCCAGTGTATTCAGCTAGTAAGTGGTTGATTTGTGATATTGCAGTATTTTTTCCTTTATACATCAATTCCATTTCTGGTGATGCGGACCCAGCATGGGATAGGAGAAGTGAAGCCTGAGGGTCACTTAAAATTACATGACAATAAGGTTCCCAGATAGTTAGAGCGGTATAGCAACAAAACGCAGAGAAGAAAATGGCACCCCACTCCAGTACTCTTGCCTGGAAAATCCCATGGATGGAGGAGCCTGGTGGGCTGCAGTCCATGGGGTCACTACGAGTCAGACAGGACTGAGAGACTTCACTTTCACTTTTCACTTTCACATATTGGAGAAGGAAATGGCAACCTACTCCAGTGTTCTTGCCTGGAGAATCCCAGGGACGGCGGAGCCTGGTGGGCTGCTGTCTATGGGGTTGCAGAGTCAGACACGACTGAAGCGACTTAGCAGCAGTAGCAGCAGCAGCACCGACAAAATGAAAAGAGGCTTTTCATTTTCATTCTTGCGTGACTAGACCACACTGCCTGAAGTAAACTGAATTGTTAAAGTGAAGAATCACATATAGTCGTATGTACACCACCTTTGTTTAGAATCATGTGTTGGTATTTCATACACTGAGAGCCTTCTACTACTGGAGGAATCTAGCCTTTCCCTGGCTATAAAGGAGCTCCTGCTGGTGATCTACTCCAGTGCAGAGAAACAGAGTGAACTGAGAATGGAGAAAAAGGTTTTAGTTTCACACCCAATGGGCCATGACAATCAGTTCTTAGAGCCCTCCTGTCTCTTCTAAAAGGCTCAAATGCAGTAAAATATAGGACTCTGATGAGTGGGGGCCCCTTCAAGGTTTTAAGCATAATTTAAGTATTTCAATGATGGCTAAAGCTAATTAAACCTTTTTTTTTCTTCTGTTCCTAAGCTCTTTACCTATATTATGTCATTTAATTTTCCCAACAGCCATATGTGATAAGCCCTATGAGTATACTCATTTTACTGAAGAGGACATCAAGGCTTAAAGTGAAGATGGCTACAAGTAAGTTCAGTCTTATATTCATTTTCAAGTTTGGGATTTGAATGCCTTATTTCTTCTTTTCTTTTTAAAGCAAAGTACAGGGGTGAGATTTTACTGAAGATATTGATTTGGCTTAGGGTATTTCTAGGCTAGGTTATTTCTAGGCCTAGGTTATTTCTAGGCCCCATTTTTCTAGCTATCATTTTGTTTAAAAGGATAGATTACTCTAGAGCTAGATCTTTGCCCAGCTCCCCCACAAATCATGTCAGTTCATTATAGGGGAGAGTGATTTCCTAGAAACAGTCTGAATATTTAACTAAAGATGGGGGTTGATGAATTATGGGCAGACAAAAGATCCTACACATACACCTTTTCTTTAGAAAGATCTGTGCACTATTGGGTACAAATAGGACTCATTCCCTCCCTGGGGCAGAATATACATTCTTCCAGAAGGGAGGCTTGCCAGCCATCTGATGGATGGGTCTGCAGCTTTCCAGGCTGTTTGGAAGTCTGCAGTAGCTGCTGATTAGAAAAGTCCTCTCTTACATAACAATGACACCTGGTGCACTCATGTAAGAGCACGAGGGGGAATTTTTTTCACCCTTTCTTAAGGAAGCAATTGTTTCTGACAGGCAGTGTCATCTGCGGTGAGAGATGTCATTTGTGACTCTCAGTCCCAGCAGACAGCTGAGCTCAAGGAGACTGCTAGCCTTTGATGATGCTACTGACTCTTATCTACGAAAGCCAGAGCACTGCAGTGTTAGGGTTCAAGAGATTCTCTGAGTGAAATCTGTAAGGCAAGGGCTCCCAGTGCAATCACACACAACCCACATACTTTCCCTGTCACCAGGCATTACATGGTGTTCGACTCATTTGCTCAAATATATCTCAATGTAAACTCCAAGAGGAGAAACTCTGGGTCTTGTTGTTTGCTCTGTCTTTCTAGCACAGTGCTGGGCAGGCAGTAGAAGTTTATAAAGTATCTGTTGAATGGTTGGGTGAATGACTGAATACAGGAATTTTAAAAGAAATTTTGCATTTGTGTGAATACATTTTGTGTGTGTGTGTGTGTGTGTGTGTGTGTGTGTGTGAGACTGCAGTCTGTCATTTTCATCTGTTGCTCATATAGGAAACTGAGGCATAGCTGTTAGGGAATTTGTATAAAGCCCAATAAGAAATTAATACCATGGCTAAAATACAGGTTATTTAGCACTATTTTTGAAGTCTTTTATGGAAACTATTCAGCTAGTTCATATATCTTCCCTTTGTACAGTGCTTTCCAATCTATTTGTATCTTAGGTCATTCACTATATATTCACTGCAGAGTTACTACTGTCTTCCAGACATGATTACCTTATTGTTTTGTTGCCGAACCTCACACCTAGTAGGTATTATTCTTCAACCTACAAAGGAGGGATATCCTACAAAAGAAGGATATATATTACCTTCACAGGTAATATGGCTTGTCCATCAGCAAGAAGAGCCAAGGGCAGCCAAGCAGCACGTGAGTTCTCCCGATCACAGGTCTGACACTCATCTCCACTGGGAAATGGTACTTTGTGATCTTCTGAGTATGGGGTATTGTTTGGTCTCATGAAGTATCAGTAACTCTGTCTAGTGAACTTGGTGTCTGACATGCCCATTTACTGGGCTTTGATGATGCATGGTTATACAAAAGAGCAGTCAGGCACATTATTTTCCACAATTATGACGGATGCTGGAACTCAGTCTAGACTTGGTGCTGATTTCTCATTCATCCTTTTCAGACAGAAGTTAATGAAATGGAATAGAAAACTAAAGGTCACAATAGGCACAATTCTTTTTGGCTCTTGAGATCTGAGTCACAGTTTTTCAATGACTGATTTTCTGGCAGAAATACAACTTCTGATTTTGATCAGCTCATCAAATATAAGGACAGGGGAATAACAATTTTCTAGTACAAAAAGGATGAGATTTCTCTGTTAATACCTCATTAATACCTTCTCTATTAATACCTCATCTGAGCTGGGTTTTATTTTTTTCTGATGTCTCAACCCTTGGGGGTCTGCCTTCTTAATCAAGAACATTAAGAAAAGTATTTTTGGACTCTGAGCTTCTGTTATTATACTTCACAAATTTTCTTAAACATGTATGCTTTCGGGACTTCCCAGGTGGCGCAGTGGTGAAGAATCCACTTAAGAGTTTTAAATCATGAATAGTAGAAATAATACTGACAGCAACATGGACAAATAACTATAATTTCTTGAGTCTAACTAGTATATTTCTTCCAATGAGGTCAAAAAAATCCCCATGACTTATTTTTCACGTACTTTGCTTGTTTTCCATGTGAGCTAATTAGGATAGGCAGCATTTGAGAAAATTTCAAAAGGACTCATTTTAGACACAGAGGCACATCCCTAGATTCCCATCATCTCTATCCTACCAGGCTGCTAGTTTTGGTTACACATTTTTGGATATAAAGAATAGAGTCTTAAAGAAAACAACTCAGATAAGGCGCGTGGTTTTTGGAGGATAATTAATACAACAAGAAAGACATAAGGGCATTTTTGGAGGATAATTAATACAACAAGAAAGATAACATATAACCTCCATGGCTTAGATGCTTTGCTTTGTTTTATTTTCCATGGAGCAGGGGTCTTGTTTTCATTCATCACTATATCCCTAGTATGTAGAGGACTATCAAAATTAGAGACACAACATATATTGGAATGAATAATAAAAAAATAATAACTTGAGTGAAGAAAGCCTCCCATTGATTACTTACTATGTGCCAATTACTATGCTAAGACACTTTCATGAATTAGTTTATCTTTATTACAATCCAGTGAAGCTAGAACTATCCTTATCCCGCTTTAAAGGCAAAGAAGTGGTGTCATAGTACATTTTAAAAAGATAGCTCAAGACTGAAAAGTTGAAGACACAGGCACTGAGCTGAGAACATAGTACCACAGAAAGTCAGAGTCCCTACGACTAGTAGAATCCAACAAGAACTGCTGAAGTTCGGTCTGGTGAGAAATGGAATTTGAAAGACACTTAGTAGTATCTCAGAGCTTATCTCTCTCTTCATTTTTCTCTCTCCCATGGACCACATGGTCTTGTTATTTTTGCTAATTTTCTGTTCGCCTTGCACTCTTTTTTTAAATTTAGTTGCTTTATTGGAGTATAATTGCTTTACAGTGTTGTGATAGTTTCTGCTGTACAATAAAGTGAATGAGTCTGCCATATGTATACATATATCCCCTCCCTCTTGGACCTCCCTTGCACCTGTTCCAACCCATCCCCCTAGGCCATCACAGAGCCCAGGGCAGAACTTCCTGTGCTTTACAGAAGGTTCCCACTAGCTATCTATTTTATGGTAAAGTGTCTGGCACTCTTGACTTGCTATTCCTTCCCGCCTCTCTGAATTTGTTTTCTGTATTCCATGACTTCTGCTTCCTTATGGATCCTGCAGCTTCATCACTTGTAATTACCGTGACTCTTGCATCCTAATTCTTCCTTAGAGAACTAATCTACCTTATACCCTCATCTTTAGGAGGGAAAAAACTATTTAATACTATAAGCTATAGTCCCTATTGCCAACAATATTTGTCAGTTCAGGCTGCTACCAAAAGTTTAAAAAAGGACCACAGGCAGAATAGCTTATAAAATTTGATTTCTCACAGTTCAGGAAGTTGAAGGCAGGATAGCTGAGTTCTGGTGAGAGCTCTCTTCCAGTATGGTGATAGCTGAATGCTTGTGGTATCCTCCCACGGTGGAAAGAAGGCAGTGAAGCAAACTGTCCTGTGATTCTTATAAGGGCACTGATCCCAGTCAAGGAAGTCCTGCCCTTATAGTCTCATCTAATCCTACTTACTTCCCAAAGGCTCCATCTTATAATACCATCACACTGAGGGATAGGGCTAAGTTTGATATATTGTGAGGGGACACACACATTCAGTCCGGAACACCAACCATCTCTTGTTGAGTTTTATAATTAAAGTTGGTGACAGCAAGAATCCAGTTCGTCCGGCTCACTGGCTACCTTTATATTCAGTGTGTAACCCAGGCCCTCTGGCTGGGGTTTGGGCAGGCCACTCACTATCCTTAGAACAGAGCTGATGCCAGGCCTCTCGAGAGTTTGGGTGCTGTCTAGAAATTTACATGTCTCTAAGACAGTGTCTTTTGGGGGGGGTTTCATCAGTTGGGACTCTTTTAGCTGAATAGCACTTTTAAAAATGCAACTTAAAAAGCCAGTTTAAAAATAAAAGCAAATATTTATGCTCAATTCAGAGTACTAGCAGTGTTATCCAGTGCCAGCATTTTTCTCTCTTTTGCTCTCAGCTCAGCTTTCCTGTTAGTGTCACTCACTCTCACGCATACAACCCATGGAAGCTGAAAGCCTACATTTTACCATTTCTAAGTTTAGCTAAAAGACAAACTATGCCTCTATCCTTCAACAATGCAAAAGCCCTAGCAAAAGGAACCCAGACTGCACCTTCATGGCTCAGGTTGGGTTAGGCACACGTTCCTGATCCAGTCTCCGTGGTCAGTATGAGCACGGAGACGATGAAATTCTCCAATAGGTCAAAATGAGCAATTTGCTAGAGATGAGTTATAACCATACCACATTGATAGGATGGACTCTAAGTGGATTGGGGATTATTTAGAGGAAAATCAGAGGGCTACCCTCAGGAGAAGAGTGAACAAGTGCTGGGCCCACAGATTTCCCAATTACAGCTTAGGATGCTGTGCTGGGTTTTAAAGCTGAAAGGGAAGTAGTAAAAATCCATGCTTTCTAGTCTAGGTCACTAGTAGCCTCATCATGATTGAAATCAGGAGAAATAAAGAAATTTCCTCACTTCCCAAAGATGGTTGAATGAGTTCTGCTGCCTGTTACACGAAGAAAACAGGGTCCTTTAAGGGCAGAATTGTAAATCTCACAGGAAGGAAAGATGGAAGAACAGAAGGCTGAGGTATGAGAAGAGCCAGATCATCTGTAGGAAATGGATTCTTTAAAGTTCTGGTTTCATTCTTGATTAGTTGTGTGACCTCATGTGAATAACTTAACTTTCAGCATCAGTTTCTTCATCTGAAAGATGATGGAATTGGATTAGTTGAGCCTTCTACTTATCTTTGAATATAATCTGTCCTTCTTACTACTAGTTAATTTTAGAGCTTTCTTGTTTACTAATATAGGCACTGGAAACCTACATATCCTACTCTGAGCATTGCTGCATTGCTGCTGCATTGCACAAATTTTAATTTACAGTGCTGTATTTTAATTTTACTTTATGTCAAAATATGCTTTAATTTCCCTTGAGATTTCCATTTTGATTCATAGATTACTTATAAAGGTGTGGTTTAATTTCCAGATAGCTGAGTATTTTCTAGATAACTTGTTAATAATTTCTAACAATATTGTTGTTGTAAGAGAATTTCAGTCTTACCACTGGGTCATAAAAAAGTTTCAATATATTTTCCAATGAATGTGCCATGTGCATTTGGAAATCATATACTCTGTAGTTGTTGGATACAGTATTTTATAGTACTTTTTTAAAGATTTTTTTAATGGGGACCATTTTTAAAGTCTTTATTGAATTTGTTATAATATTGCTTTTCTTGTTGATCTTCTGGTTTTATGGCTGTGAGGCATGTGGTATCTTAGCTATCCAACCAGGGATCAAATCCTCACCACCTGCATTGGAAGGTGAGCTCTAAACCACTGGGCCACCAGGGAAATCCCTATAAATATTTATTAGATATACTTGGTTGATAGAATTGTTCAAATTTTCTCTATGCTTGTTGGATTTTTTTTTTTTTTGGTTTTTGTGTTCTGATAATTCATGAGACAGGAATTGTCTATCTCTTTCCTTAGTTCTGTCAGATTTTGCTTTGTATATCTTAAAGTTTGGAATTGGATGCATTCAAAGTTAGGATGTTTGACTTCTTGATGAGTTGACCTTTTTTAATTAGCTAATTTGCCTTTATGCCTGGTAACACTCTTTCTTGAAGTCGACCTTGTCTGATATTAATGTAGTCCTTTCAGCTTTTTTATGCTAAATGTTTGCATAATCTATCTTTTTCTACTCTCCCAATTGGCAGTTTTCTTTTTCTCACTTTGCTTCTTTAAAAAAAATTTTATTTACCTTTGTTTTTTAGCAGTTTAACCTCTCTGTGTCTAGTAACAAGTACCTTTTACCTTGCTGACTACATTTGCTGGTTGACGTTCATCAATCTTCAAATATTTTTTTCTGTCTTCTTCTCTCTGCTTTCCCTGGGACTCCAGTTACAAATATGGTGGATAATCATTGGTAGCAATTCACAGATTGCTCTCATTTTTTAATATGTTTTACATTCTTTTCCTCTTTAGGTCGATGTGGGTAACTTTTCTTGACCTATTTCAAGCTCGCCAATCCCCACCTTTGTTGTATTTGGTCTTCTGTTAAACCCAAATGAATTTTCTACTTCTGACATCTTTTTTTTTTTTTTTTAACTTTCTAACATTTCAATTAGGCTCTTTTTATAGTTTCTGCTAAAATTCCCCATCTGTTCACTC
The DNA here is from genome assembly GCF_042477335.2 of Ovis canadensis. NCBI lineage: Eukaryota > Metazoa > Chordata > Mammalia > Artiodactyla > Bovidae > Ovis > Ovis canadensis. The sequence continues at coordinate 52,970,467 of NC_091263.1, read as the reverse complement.
ACATTGTCCACCATATCTTCTAGATCCTTAATCTATTTTCATCATTATTTTAAATTCTCTGTCTTATAATACCAACACTTGGGTCATCTCTTTGTCTTATCTGACCATCAATCAGATGCTCTTGCTTCTTTGAAACTCCCACATTTTCTACTGTGTCTTACATACTCTGTGTAAAAGACCAGCAGAGATATAAGTAAATATTTTTCTCCTGAAAATGTATGTTCTTTATTCTATGGGGCTAATCATGTTGGAAGCTGAGTCAATCTCATCTATTTAGCTTTGGCGTAACTTTAATTATATTTAGTTCACATGAATATAATATAATAAAGAAGGCAAAGCATCAAAGAATTGATGCTTTTGAACTGTGGTATTGGAGAAGACTCTTGAGAGTCCCTTGGACTGCCAAGGAGATCAAACCAGTTATCCTAAAGAAAATTAACCCTGAATATTCATTGGAAGGACTGATGCTGAGGCTGAAGCTCCAATACTCTGGCCACCTGATGCAAAGAGCCAACTCAGATTGAAGGTTGAAGACTGAAGGCAGGAGGAGAAGGGGATGACAGAGGACGTGATGGTTAGATGGCATCACCAACTGAATGGGCATGAGTTTGAGCAAGCCCTGAGAGATAATGAAAGACAGGGAAGCCTGGCGTACTGCAGTCCATGGGGGTCTCAAAGAGTCAGACACTGAACAGTAACAAGTTCACCTGAAGGATCTTCCCTTCAGAAGAACTTGAGATCTGAGTACTGCCAGTCATCTTGAACCTCTGTTTTACAGTCTCTCTGAGCATTTTGATCTCAGGTAAGTTCTCTCTGTTCTCAGCACTGCATACTTGGGGGATTTCTCTTGTCCCTCCTGCCCTACTCCTAGTCTTTGGAGGACCAACTTGTTCAGTCTGGGATCCTTTGAATGATTTTCTGTCAGCTCTCCCGCCCAACTTCCAATCCTCAGCATCACCCCCTCCAGCATTTAGTGAAAGCCTATGAGAAGAACTGATGGATGGGTGTAGAACTTCTCCATGGTTAAGGCCTCTTAACCTTAGGATTCTCATCTCTCCTAGTAGTTCGCATGCAGCCACAGGCAGTCATTAAAATTTGTTAGATGTTTGGCTGGTTTATCTTAATCCATGTTTACACAGATTCCTCTCTCCTTCTCCCACAGTTCTACCAGAGATAAAATAACTATTTGTTTTCTTCTCTCTTAGGATAGTCTTATCACTTTCTGGAATTTTAGTTCATTAAATTTCCTTGCACCCTCAACTCTGTGTAGCTAATCTAAGAAGTCCCTTTAGGGTCATTTTAATGATAGCTTTTCAATTCTGAAGACACAGGAGATCTGAATAAACTGTTGGAGACCAGATGAGCACTATCTATTTGTATCATCAGAACCTGTCTCATAACTCCCCTTTTGGGCAATTTTTTAATAGTTGAATAAAAGACTCAATTACCAACACAGCAGCCAATGGCAAAAAAAAAAAATTGTGATGGAAGGTGGCATACCAATAGGCACTGAAGACAGTCGCAAGCTGGGATTCAGCACTGCTGAAGCATATTGTGTGTTTCTGCTACTTTATTTTTGTTGCTATTGTTGTTTTCTGCAATAAATGCCATTTTATTTGAGTAAGACAATGTCTTCCTGATGTAACAGATGCTGAGATGGTTACTTTTTCTTTCTTAGAAAATGCATAGAAGGAAAATCTCAGCTACAGTCTGTGGAGAGGATGCAATTCACCAAATATCAAGTAGTCAGGTCGTCAGTGGAGACAGTGTCCCTGCTGGGCCTCTTCACTCTGAGTCTGGCTGTTTTGGATCCGCTGTGACACTGATGTACAGGGAAGAAAGGGGAAAAGCACTGTGTATCCCAATGAAGTGAAAGACAGAGGCTGGACTGAGATTTCAGTCTTGGTGAAGCAGTCTCTTGCTTACTCCAGAGCTCTTGCCCCTCAGTCTCCTAGATCTAACTGGAGTTACTAATACTGTGCCCTGTCAAGTCCCCCAGTTTACACAGACATAAGGAGATTCCACTTACTTTCACAAAAAGTAAGCACATTCTTACATCTCTCAATATTGGCCTTATATCATATGAACACTTAGGTCCCTAAAAAGTTTATCCAATCATCTACAAGGGCAAATGAATAATAGGAAGTATAAGGTGAGTTTGCAGTGGAATTGATTATTTCTTCAGCTGATATCAGTGGAAATCTACTGAGTCTCTACTGCACTCATGAAAAACAGATCATGTTTGACAAATGTGACTGGATTATTTTTATACGTTTCGTCTACTGCCTGATAAGTAGGAGTGAGGGAGGTGGAATATTTGTAAAACGCATGACACTGAACCCATCCAATGGAATGATTCCTAGACCTAGCAATGCTTCCTCTCTTAGAAGAGTGGAAGTCAACAAGCACAGGGCTTAGGAACAGAGGCTTTGAAATTAGATTTTCCTGAGTTGGAATCTTGACTGTACCATTTATTGGGGAAAATGTTTGTGCCTCAATTTCCCAGAGTAATAGAATCACTTATTATCCACCTACCTCTTGTTATTCTCTTAAGCACAATGGTATTCATATACAATTCTCCACACTGCTTGGCATATAGTTGGTGTTTACAAAGTGGCAATAACCATAATAATGAAGAAAATTAGATCCATGACTTTGTTGCTGTGGTTCAGTCACTAAGTCATGTCCAACTCTTTGAGATCCCATGGACTGCAGCACACCAGGCTTCCCTGTCCTTCACTGTCTCCTGAGTTTGCTCAAATTCATGTCCATTGACTCAGTGATGCTATTTAACCATCTCACCCTCTGCCACCCTCTTCTCCTTTTGCCTTCAATCTTTCCCAGTACCTGTACTTTTTCCACTGAGTCCACTCTTTCATCAGGTGGCCAAACTATTGGAGCTTCAGTTTCAGCAACAGTCCTTCCAATGAATATTCAGGGTTGATTTCCTTTAGGACTGACTGGCTTGATCTCCTTGTAGCCCAAGATACTCTCAAGAGTTTTCTCCAGCACCATTTCCAAAACATCACTTCTTTGACAGTTGTCTTTAAGGTCCAACTCTCACATCCATACACAACTACTGGAAAAATCAGTAGTCATGTTTGCCAGCTATACAGATGTGTGTCAGCAAAGTGATGCCTTTGCTTTTTGTTACACTCTCTAGGTTTGTCATAGCTTTCCTTCTAAGGAGTAAGTGTCTTTTACATGGCTGCAGTCACCATCCAGTGATTTTGGAGCCCAAGATCCATAATAGAAGGCCTCAAGAAAACCCAACAGGAAGTATGGTAATAATTCTGAACGACTTTCTCCAGCTGTACTTGTATATTCATATTATTCTAACCTGAAGGTCTGAATGATTATTTTTTCTGCCAGTACAATTGACTAGTAGTGATTCAGTTGCTCACAATCTTATTGTTCAGCTCTGAAATTCATGGTAGGATTTAGCCGGAGTACAGTGCTTGCTATTCTATTTAGTTTTTTTCACAATTCAGTATTAAATAGAATTTATACCGAGAGGGAAATGAAGATGAGAGAAATTCATCTCTAAATTTCCCTTAGTGTTGCTGTGAAACTATCTGGAATTCAAAGTGTTACTGTGGATAACTGACAGCTGAATGTCTAAAGTTGCAGAAATGGGAGACAAAGTCAAGTGACTTTTATTTCTTGGGAGGGACTTTCCAAGATCTCAGCTTCTCAGTCTAATATTTATGCTTAAACTCAGGTAGGAATGTTTCTAGTGTTTATTAGTAATGGATCTTACATAATCATGCCAAATAGAGCATACAAGTACAGTTATTAATCTTATCTCTGGTTATTTAGCTTATGTAGCTTATTTATTTCCTTACCCCTCCTTCCCATTACCAAAAACAAGAGGTAAAAGGCAGAAAAATAGAGTGGTTAAGATAAGCTAAGAGGTTGAAGTCAGACAGTTTGGATTCAAATCTTGGCTCTGCCTCTTGATAAACACTATGTCTCAGATTGCCCAACTGAAAAATCAGGGTAAGGCTTATTTCACTGGGTTCCTATGAGTTTAAAGGAGATAAAATATGTACAATATGGTGTTTCATATGTTCTGACTTATCCTATTAACTCAGAATTGAAAGCTTAAGTGTATAGATTCTCCCTCTTGAGTCTAAAGATGTGTGAAGGTCTAAAAGTGTGGTGGGGTGATTGTGTGCCGTAAACCACATTTTTAAAGGAGCCTCTATCTATCTTGTTATTTCCACCCATATATCCAGGGTGGATGTCACTTCAGCTCAGCTCAGTTCAGTTGAGTCGCGCAGTCGTGTCCGACTCTTTGTGACCCCATGAAGGGCTTGCTAAACAAAAGTAAAAATGACCAATTTGGAGGCAAGTGACAGGAGAGCGCTTCCTATTGTTTTTGATTCTTAAGTTCAGACTGAGTACAAGCCATGTGTAAGAGCCTCAACAGCTGCAAGATATCATGGATGTCAATGCTAGGGTTAAATAGTGCCAACTCACTAGCAGCTGCCCTGGTTGAGCCAAACACTGATCAGTGAAGGTTCAAGGCTGTGAGATACATGCCAGGCATTGCTCTAGGGTAAGAAAGTCACTGGCTCCAGAGCATCAAGTCAGCAACAACGTGCCTATCCTTCCATCAGTGGTGCCAGGACGACTCAAGGGACCCAGAGACTACCTGTGGCAAATATCTACAATCAAGATATTTCACTCTGTGAGCCCTTTTGAGGTTCCTTATCATTTCCATACAATAAAATTCCTTACTTCAATAACTGAAATTTGGAAATACTGGCTCTATTATGGTAGTGACGTGAAAAGTTAGATGCCCAGAATGATAGAGTGGAGTCTTAATACTCATGTGTGTCTCATTTATCATTGTAGCCCTCTGAATTTAGCTCAAAGCTTAACATAGGGGTGGATATTTTTTTTAAAATGTTTTCATCATCTCTTGCGTACTCCCTTATCTGTTCATGTATACAGACTATCTAATGCAATTTATAATGCCCATTATATAGATGGGGATATTGAGGCCCAGAGAGGGGAAGGAAATTGCTCAGGATGATATCCCTATTCAGTAGAGCAAGACTGGAGTCCCTTGAGTGCAAGCAACGGCAATCCAATGTACTGACTTAAGCAACAAACACATAAATGGTCAGACAAGTAAGAGGGTTCCTGGACAACTAATGAGCTGAAAGAAGAGGTGAAGATCCCGGCTTTGGGGGAGACAGAAACAAGTATCTTCAGTGGGCTTGGGGGCAGGAACTCATTAGTAGTCTCTCCAGGATTCTTCCACTGGGTCCTTCAGTCTTAGCCACCTCATTAGCTGTCCACAGTTCAAATTATTGGAGGGACGGACTTGACTCATCATCAGTTATTGGGACTTCCACCTAAGTTATAGTCAGGACTCTGGACCCCATGATTGATTTCACACTAGAATGACCAGGGTCAAAGTCAGTGGAAAATTCCCAAAGGATACTGATAAAACAGAATGAAAAACATAATATGCATGAAACAAGTGTAAATTACACATTTAAGATAAGAAACTCTTTTTCTGAGGTGAAAAATTCAAAAATATATAATTCTTAACTTTCTAGAAAGTTTAAAACAGTTCCTTTCTTGGTATGAAATGGTTTCTTTAGTGTAGCTTCAGTTTGAGGGATGATGATCAAGGCTCTTGGGCCACCTCCAGCTTTTCTTCCTGGGACATGGCCAGTTTCTGTATTGGAAGTAAGGAAACTTACTGTTCCAGGACTTAACCTACATCTAGAGAATGACTCAGATGTGGTGGAAAAGGCACTCAATGTATAATATCCTACCTCTTAATGAGCTTTTCAATCACTTGAAAAAATGCATTTGCAGGATTTTTAAATCATATATTGGAGAGAGCAAGGGTCAGCCTGAAGTAGAACTATGATGCCAGGAAAAGGCATCACTGCCTGAGAATAAGGAAGACAGGGTTAGGGTTCTGTCTCTGACATTTGCTAGCTTGGATGCTGCTGCTTTACCTTCCTTGGCCTCAGCTTTTTTTTAAACCTATGTAATGAGGATGTTGAAGCATATATTTTCTAAAGAACTGGTAGAATAAGTGAATGAGAAATTGAAGAAATGTATTAGAACTTAATAAGACTAAACTCCACGGACGAGTCTTACTTTGATTCTTTCAAACACAATTACCAGATATGCAAAAATAAACAAGTTAGACATTAATCAAGTATTTTTAAACTTTTCTTCATTGCATTTTTTTCTGTCTCCAAGTTGTCTTTTGCATGAAAATCATCACTGTGATACTACAGCCACTGTTGCCTACCCTGTGATGAAAGTGTGATTGTTTTGAATGCCCAAGTCATCTTGAATGCCCCTTCTTTTCACTAGTCTTTCCTAAGTTGTAAGTCATTTGGACAATCTGGTGGATTAGGACACCAGATGAATAGCAGACTGCCCCACCTCTGACCCTCATTTTTAAAATTACTTTATCAAGGAAGAAATTTTAGGCATTAATGGTTTTTGTGAAATTCCACTCGGATAACCTATCTTAATGGAAACATTGAACAATGAGTAAGCATATTTTCTGAACAAAAGAGTTTTTTAGAAGGATTCTGCAAATATTACACATTTCATTCCCTTTTTTATGTCTAATTTAATTTCTTTGGTGGAGCCCCAGACAGTTTAATAGCCATATTTTGTTAATTTTATTCCTACCCCCTGTAAGGCAAAGAGAAAGTTAACCACATCATATGCCATCAGCTCCATGGAGAGTCTCCTTGAATAATCCAGGCACGCTACTGGACTCTAAATATAGTCTGGATCCTTGCTCTCAAGGAGACCACAGATGGTAGGGTTGGGAGAAGAGCTTCTTTTCATCTTCCATTTAATGCATAGTTTATAGGTGTCATCAACACCTAACTGTGAAGTTGGCTAGAATCCAACTTCACCTCTGCATAATCATGTCCAAGTAGGAGCGGAAGTGCTATTGTGTTAGCTGTCAATCAGGTTAGGGCAGAGGTAAATCAGACATAGGAGACAGATTTGTTGCAAGTATTTGTAATGTCTCTAAGTCATCTGCAATTCTAAGAAAAGGATTCCCACTGGCCCTGGTACTTGCAAAAGAAAGGCACTCAAAATAACCTAATGATCAGGCTTATCTGCCAATTTGATATGATCAGACTCCAGAGAATAAATGTCTATAACTATTTTAAGAGAGAATTATGGACCCTTTCTCTGTGAACCCCAATCTTATCTTCATCTTCATCCTTCCAGGCAGTTCTGTTGAACATGTAAATATTCCCCCTGCTGTGATTATTATTGCAACTGAACAGAGATGCTCTATTTTCAAGATGCTGATACAAGAGGATCAGAGAATCAGGAGCAATGCACCAGGTAAGACCTCCCCACTGGCAGGTGCTTGTTCAGGAAGTAGCAGCAGTGGGTCTTGCTTTGGGGACAAAATTGAAATTGTACTTTCTTGTAGTCAAGGTTTATTTTCTGTTACAAGGAACATACTCACCAGCCCCCAACCCCTCAAATTAGCTGAAACATGAAGGGCATTATAGCACAAAGGTTCAGGAGCATTTTACGAAACACTGTGGTTTTAATTATAATCTAACCTCTAGAGACTGGGCTCCTGTTGAAGCTGATGTTGTCAGCCAAGAGTCACATCCTGAGCAGCACTGCTGCTGTAACCCATCATTAAACAAACCGTCTCATCAATAGACAAATCTGAGTTGTGATCACACCCTGGAAGCATCTAGAATAAAGGAAGTCCTTCAGAATTCATTAATTTTCTCTACCTAATCCCAATGTTCTATACATTCTGCTATTTACACATCTTTCTAAGAAAGAAAACTATCTCTGACATAGGGACTCTTAGAGTCTTGGAAATACACATAATACGTAGTCTTTGGAGATGATCATGAGAGTTACCTTCCATGTTTAGGGGCTTCCCTCGTGGCTCAGACAGTAAAGAATCTGCCTGCAATGCAGGAGACCAGGTTCGATTGCTAAGTTGGGAAGATCTCCTGGAGAAGGAAATAGCAACCCACTCCAGTGTTCTTACCTGGAGAATCCCATGGACAAAGGAGACTTGTAGGCTACAATCCATGGGGTCATAAAGAGTCAGGCGCAACTGAGAGACTGACAAGCTATACTTTGTTTAGTCCTCCACTCAAATAAAATGTCACTCTGGAGAACCTCAAAGAAATAATTCTGAGTAACAGAGCATCACTGGAAGATGGCAGAGATCGGTTTCCTGAACTAGGATAAACAACTTCACTCTTCCCACCCATATATCTTCTAAAAATTCTTTATATACAGTAATGCAAATGAACTAAGAGCAATTACATATCCCGAGTAAGTCTCACACGTAGGTTGTTGAGCAAAAAATGCCAAACATGATAAAGTACATACTGCATGGTTCCATTTACATAAAATTGTAAAATAGGTCAAACATCAATGGAGATAGAAATCAGGATCCTGGCTGCTCCTGGAGCAGGGTACCGACTGCAGGGGATGGGACTGGGCTGGGAATGGGAGCATAGGAATGACCTTCTGTTTCTTGGCCTGGATGCTGGTCACATGGGTGAGTTTGTGGAAATGCATCAGCTTGTACATGTATGAACTGAGCACTTTTCTGTACATATGTTCAATTCAGTTCAGTCGCTCAGTCAAGCCCGACTCTTTGCGACTCCATGGACTGCAGCAGGCCAGGCGTCTCTGCCCATCACCAACTTCCAGAGCCTACTCAAACTCATGTCTGTCACGTCAGTGATGCCATACAACCATCTCATCCTCTGTCATCCCCTTCTCCTCCACCTTCAATTTTCCCAGCATCAGGGTCTTTTCCAATGAGTTGGTTCTTCACATCATGTAGCCAAAGTATTGGAGTTTGTATGTATCTATGTATGTTTGTATGTATGTATGAAATATGTATGTTATATTCCATATAAAGTTTCAGAGGAGGTAAAATTCCTTTGTAGAAAAGCAGAAACTAAAATTTTACTGAGACCTTTATCATAGCCATTCTAAACTTCCACACCTAGAAAGAAAAAGCCTGAAAGGAAACATCCCAAAATGTTAACTGTGGTTGGCTGACTCTAAGTAGTGAAAACGTGGATGGTTTTTTTTTTGTTTGTTTGTTTGTTTGTTTTTATAGTCCTCTATACTGTTTAGGTTTTTGGTAATATGTGTGTGCTGCATTTATAAAGACATTGTCACCAAAGTTTTAAAGCTGATTAAAACTAAGTTTTTATACAGATGCTTTTATATAAAAACAAATCAATTTTATTAAGGTAGAAGTAAGAGGACTCACTCCCAGCAAATATAGGAAAAGAAGCCCTGTGCCTACAAATGTCCATTTTAATACATATGTCAAAGCAAAAAGTGGCCATGAGAATTGAGGGACCTTGACATTCACTTTATGCCCCATAAAAACTATTTCCCAAGGGCAGCTTTCAGCTTCTATTGATATTTGTAGAGCAAGATTCATGAGGGAGAGAGACTCAGTAAGTGTGGAAACGATCATTTCATGAGCTTTGCAAACCAGGATACAAGTGTCCAAGGACCAAGTGATAAATTGAGTGATGAATGAGATTTTAGACTAAAGCTCAGAGATCCTCAACTCCAGGAAACTCATCTCATGTTCTTTAGTGCTTTTAACATTTCTGACAGTAATAAAATTGAACAAAACTATTGATGTGTCTGTGATTGGAATTTTAAAAGACATTCTTTCATTTCTCCTTGAAGTTCTAGAAAAATGAAATTTTTCAAAACAGTTCAACATCTCAACATTTTTGACCAAAGGAGCAATAAAAGCTTCTTGAGAGTTGAAGAGAAAAAAAGGAATGGTGATCTGAGCCTCTATTCTGGTCTCTATTTCCTGGGGTGTTGCCAGCCATGGACAACATCAAACACATGAAGAAAGAGGAGAAGCCACTGGGAAAGAGGGGCCAGTACCAAGTTGGCTAGCCAGGTACATATACTTTGCTGCATTTTGGAGACAGTTTTTAAGGGCTTCATGGGTACATCCACCTCCCTTAAAATAAAGAGATAACTCTTTAGTCAACAATGAGCTAACCAATAATACTTATATTCTGTATACACACACAATGCTGTTCACGTGCATGTATATATGAGCAGTTGTGCAGCGTACCCGTGAGAACACAGGCTCTGGAATCATTCTCCTTGTATTTGAATCTTTATACATGTGTGATTCTGGAAAAAATATTTATCTGAATCTCAGCTTCCTCAGCTATAAAATCTGAGTAACTTTTATTCCTTCCTTATTGGGGGATGATGAGGATTATAAAAAAAAATGCACATGTGCCAGTTATCCATATACTGCCTCTCAGCTTGCAATTCACCCTTCAGCATCCACTTTGTGATAATGGATGAAATTTAAGCATTTCTCCTTTACAATGAGCACAAAATTAGGCTTTCTTAGTAGAGAGCTCTGGAGAGAATTTCAGGAGGAAACAGGATCTCCTGATGGTTCCAACTGGCACTCACTGGCATGGATGGGCCTCTGTGGTGAGCCTAGAATGTGCGTTCCTCAAGGACCTAGCAGCCCTAGTTAGCATCATCCTCCCTGGTCCTTGCCACGGGACACTGACATCTATACTTTCTGCCCTCACCTCCCCAACTCCTTCTGCAAGCTTGCATGCCCAGTTACTAGCTACACCCGACCTTGCCCCCAGAGTTGCTTTCTGCTTGCCCAACAACTATGGACCAGCTCTGGCCCAGCAAACCAGGGAAACTTCCCACCAGCTGGTGAGCTGCAAACTCGACCTTCTCCAGTGAGGTCTGAACCTCAGCCTTGGGAAGGCAGCCAAGTCTATCTTTGGACAGGTATTTTCCCTCAGCTCTCCTACCATATTCGGTTATTTTATATCTTATAGTTACTCTTTTGTCATAGGAATCAGCAAACTTTTCCTGGAAACCACATAGTGATTTAAACCAAGGAAGCTTAGGGTCAATAAAATACAACCCCAGAGTCCAGTGTAGGAACAGGCCTGTTTTTACACAGCCTGTGACCTAAGAATGGTTTGATATTTTTGAAGAGTTTAGTAAAGAAGAAGAAAGGGTAGAGGAAGAATAAGGGGAAGAAGAAGGTCCCATGACAAAATTCCCTCCTCTCAATGGATGTTTAACCTTCCCCGGATGTGTGTGTGTCTCTCTCTCTGTTCTGTGTGACCTACATTTGGAACCCAGTTCTCTCTCCCTGATTTCCATGAAATAACTTTTGGGGTTTCAGTGGGCATGGAGGACATACTCAGACAATGCACCCTACAAGGGCAGCCACCAAAAAGCAGACACAGTTATCTGTGCTCACATGTATTCAGTCTATGTTGGGTTTGAACCTTTGATTAGTTGGCTCAGGTGAGCCTATCACATTGATCAATGTCCCCTGGACTCACACACTGGGAGGGAATGGTAAAAACAGAGCCTTGTCAAACTGGGTAATTGCCAGATTCAGTTGGGGCAGCTCCAGTTCCGTTATCCTGATTAGATTCATTTTCATGGACTGACTTTCTGTTGGCTGGATACCTTCTCTATGTTTTCTGGCTATCTCTCCTACTTTCTTAACTTTAATATATTGCAAGTTTTCTTAAGCTAAAATATGTAAAGCTTGACCATCTGAATGTGCTTCAATGGGTTAAACAGATACTTGTAGTTGGGAAGCATACTTTTTAATAAAGGAACAGAGTAATAGTCACTGAAGGTGGGAAGTGATGCAGCAGAGAATTTAAAATTGAATTTCTGTTTCAGTACTGAAATTCTTCAAACATTTCTGCTAATTCAAACAAGCATGAGTCTTCAGCCCAATTTCTTGACTTCCTATTTCTATTCATTCTTTACTCATTGAAACGGAAACTGAAGTCATTCAGTTGTATCCGACTTTTTGCAACCCCATGGACTGTAGCCTGCCAGGCTCCTCCATCCATGGGATTTCCCAGGCAAGAGTACTGGAGTGGGTTGCCATTTCCTTCTCCAGGGGATCTTCCTGACCTTTACTCATTCGGTTCGGTTCAGTTCAGTCGCTCAGTCGTGCCCGACTCTTTGCGACCTCATGAATTGCAGCATGCCTGGCCTCCCTGTCCATCACCAACTCCCGGAGTTCACTCAAACTCAGGTCCATTGAGTTGGTGATGCCATCCAGAAATCTCATCCTCTGTCGTCCCCTTCTCCTGCCCTCAATCTTCCCCAGCATCAGGGTCTTTTCAAATGAGTCAGCTCTTCACATCAGGTGGCCAAAGTACTGGAGTTTCAGCTTCAACATCAGTCCTTCCAATGAACACCCAGGACTGATCTTGAGGATGGACTGGTTGGATCTCCTTGCAGTCCAAGGGACTCTCAAAAGTCTTCTCTGACACCACAGTTCCAAAGCATCAATTCTTTGGTGCTCAGCTTTCTTCACAGTCTAACTCTCACATCCATACATGACTACTGGAAAAACCATAGCCTTGACTAGATGGACCTTTGTTGGCAAAGTAATGTCTCTGCTTTTGAAGATGCTATCTAGGTTGGTCATAACTTTCCTTCCAAGGAGCAAGTGTCTTTTAATTTCATGGCTGCAATCACAACCTCCAGAAAATAGGAAAAAAAAAAAAAGTCTCCTACTTTATTACAAAGTAAAGTTCATCTCTCTCTGAGTCAACCTCCAAATTCACTTTGGGATCTCTCTTACACATCTGGAGATTCATTATTACTCTCTTTTCTCATCTAGGGATAAATTAATGTGTTCAGCCAACAAGGAGACTTCTTACCCAGAGAGAAAAGTAACAGAGACCATGGCATACACGAAGATACACTGCCCAGCTACTCTTTCAAGGAAGGATTTTCTGTCTAGCTGTGAGAGAACACGATCAGCAGACAGCCTCCAGATTTTGGCTCTTTCAAGGTTCCCGTCAGTTGCAGAGATCTGTCCTACCTGAGGTCATGTAGTTCCTGGGGAAGCCTGCTCAGAGTGATTCAGCAAGTTGGTGATAGAAAGGGCTCCCATCTTGGTGATCAAGACACTCTGAAAGGCAAAACATGCACCAAAACCTGCCAAGGCAAAACCTGCCAAGTTGGCAAGTCTTGTGAGACCTGCAACACAAGCTGACCTCTTTCTCTACCCAACCTGGATCTCTTCCTCCCTTGTGGTAGTGTTGATACCCAATGAAAATCTTGTACCCCAAACTCTGACTCAACATCTGTTTCTAGAGAACACAACCTATGACAGAAATTTATATTCCCATTGACACAAAATAATCCATATTTTACCAACACATTCTTGAGTGCCTATTGTATGCCAGGCATTGTACTAGGTAGGGGGTTCACAATAGTAAAATGATACACTGTGGTTCTGCCCCACAGAGCTTGAGGGCTTATGGAGGAAACAGACAAAACACAAATGAATGCATGTGCATGGGGTGGATGAACTAGAAACGTTTCAATTTATGTTGCAGTTGACTGGTTCATATTTTATTTACCTTCAGTAAATTGACCCAATCCAAATTACTTTGGATCTTTCAATAGAACTTGCTTATAGAATATTATATAGCCAGTTGTTACTGGGTTTTCTTTCAGTTTGGTGAGTTCTCTCTCTGCCTCCTTATTCTTTATTAAGAAAATCATTCAGACTGCAGCTTTCTGGTTTTAGACATCCCTATTGGCAATTGGAGCATCTATTTTGGAGACATAATTAAAAAGACTGAAGAATGCACTGAGAACCTTTTATTTGATAGATGCTAAAAAACAAGCCAAGAGAGCTTGGTCAAGATTTCTGGAATGCCAGAGTTTCTAATTACAAGGGACGGTATTTATTTCCTGCCTTAAACAATAGCAAGGTTTTAGTCAAGGTGATTTAGAGGAGATTAGACAAGGAGGTAGGTGCTTGGAGCACACTGAAAGAGAAAATTGGTTATTCTGCTATTAGCTTTTACTCTGCAAGGCTTTTAGCTTCTAAAACACTTTAATATTGACTTGGACTTTTTGTCCCTTGGGAACTGGGCAGGCCCTAGTATGAACACATGCAGATTGGTTGTACATTTTCTCATTAAGTGTTATCTTTCCTAAGCTCCCTATTGGCAAATTAGTTAGGTTTGACGAGTTATTGTATTCAAGCCATCATGGATGCTTTGGGATTATGATGTAACCCAGAAGTATTAACCTCCTCATTTGGGTACCTAGAGTCTTGGCAAAGCTTCTTAGCTAGCCAATGTTTGAAGTTAGTGTATAAAAACATTAATAGCTAATTGTTGAATGTTCATTATATGCTAAGCACTGGCCAGGGACAGAATATACACATTTTGCCATTCCATCCTCACAAGTATCCTATAAGATAGGTATTATTATCATTTCCATTTCATAGATGATTAAAATGAGGCTTGGATGTGTTCAATAATTTGCCTAGAGACAAAGCTAGTACATGGTAAAATCAATCTAAACTGCAGTGTACCTGAATTCAAAATCACAATTATATTCCTAATAAAGTAAGGTCCCATTCATTAAGAAGCCACTAAATCAAAATTTATAAGGTAACTGTTTCATATTCAAAATTCATGATACTCTGTTTACACACTACTTTCAATACTGTTCTAATCAGACCCTGTGTCTTGAATAAAAATGGCTTGGTCCAGTCCATTTTAATTCAGCTCACCAAAAGATTCATGGAAAAAAAAATAAAAACACTGAAAGTGTTAGTCACTCAGTCATGTCCGACTCTCTGTGACCCCGTGGACTGTAATGCGCCAGGCTCCTCTGTCCATGGGATTTTCCAGGCAAGGATACTGGAGTGGATAGCCATTACTTTCTCCAGGGGATCTTCCTAACTCAGGGATTGAACCCAGGTCTCCTGCATTGCAGGTGGATTCTTTGCCATCTGAGTCACCAGGGAAGCCCCAGGAGATTCATATGGCCCATGAAGTGTTTTAGTTCCTAGGAAGGGAAAGGATGACAAAGATTAAATAAGATACATTTCCTGCCCTCAGTGAAGTCAGAGTCCATCTGGGGCTTTAGTCTTTATCTTCTTGGAGTCTGTTACTCTTCACTCTTCATTCCTTCTCTATAGTTTGTGAAAGCTGGACCAGGAAAGGAATAAGGGAGACTCTTAAGCATTTTTGAGACAACAATTCAAGACTCAATGTGATATCTGGCAAACAGCCAAGCAAATCTCCCTTGCTCATGCAGGGATGGAACCTATGACCCCAGCTTCCTTAGTACTTAGTACTAAGCAGGCAGGTAACAGTGTGTCACATAATTATACTATAATGAAAACCATTTCTTTGGGGTATGATTCCATCCTGCAGGGGACACTGCAATGTACATATCCACAGAAATAAGCCACAAGCAGTCATTTTTGAACTGTATAGCCTCATCTGAAGATACAGCTGGTTAGTCAATTGATTAACATTAATTCAAACTGGGCCAATCAGATTATCTTCCTTGGAAATTTTGTATAGCCTATCTCTGTCCTTGTGAGTGGCTGAACCAGTAATAGCTAAACTTGGGGACTATGGGGTGGCTGTAAATTTGTATGTAACAAGGAACAAATAAAATCCATCTGCATCTAGAATACAAATAATACTAGCATACAAAGGAAAACAGCCATGAGAAATAAAGAGAAAGTCATGAAAGGTTTTAAATTTTTGGTTCCAGGCCAGTTTCATAAATCCTGGTTATATTTCCCAAGTCATTTCTTTATTCTCAGACTAAGTTCCCATTCTTGGTAAAAACCAGCCAAGAAACCAGAGTGGTTTCTGTCACTTGTCATCACTGACACTTGACTAGTACAGAGACCAAGCTTCATCTGGACCAGAGCTGCCATATAATGGTTTACTGCACAACACAAGGGGGTAAGAGTCAACCAAAGATTGCAGTATATAACCACATGCAATGGACCCTGATGTGTCCTTTTGAGCAACTTATTTCCTATGTTCAACTCAATTCATCAAGTATTGATTGAGTCACATTTCTATGCCAGAGACTGCACTGGGCAGAGGATACAAAGATTCAAAATAAATGTGCCATAACTCAGGAAAGCAAACAGATAACGATCATATCATGTTGTGATGATACAGAGTAATGTCTAAGGGGAAAGTCACTAACTCCCTCAGGGAGATCAGGGGGACTACATGGAGGAGGAATACTCGGGCAAGTTCCAGGTTGTGGGAACAGCAAGTGTGAAAGTACGAGTAAGTGGAACAGCAGAGTACATTTGCAGATGTGGATGGTTTGCAGTTGCTGAAGGTAGAAGGAAAGTTAGGCAGGGGACAGAGCTAGAGGGAGGAGCAGGGGCCAAACTACAAGGAGCAAAGCTTGTACCTTACACTGTAGACTAAGGCTTCTCACATTGTAACAACATACAAATCACCTGGGACTCTTGCTAGAAGGAAGGTACATTCCGATCCAATACCTCTGGGGAGTCTGCATTTCTAACAAGCTCGGTGGTAATACTCGTGCTTCTGGGCCACAGACTACACTTTGAATAGAAGCAATGAACACTGAAGGCAATGAAGTAGGGAATATTTGGGGATTCCAGAAAGACCACTCTGCAGTACTGGGATGGACCTATTAGGTGGGGAAGACTTAAGGAAGAGACCAGCTAGGGCGGTATTTCAAGATTCACATGAGAAATGGTGAAAACAGGAATTAGATTTACTGCATCACATGCTAGCAAGCAATAAAAACAGTTATTCATTTTCCTGATTATTCTGAATCAATGCTACAGAATGAAGAATTTTAGATTTACATCCTTAAATAGCACAATACGTCTGCTGAGTGTTTATTTCTGTATCCACTGCATTCTTAAACCCATTTCACAATTATTTTCATTTTAACCTGCAAAATCAATTCTACTTGATCAAATAATTTGCTATCAAGGAGTCCTTTC
This sequence comes from Ovis canadensis, assembly GCF_042477335.2. NCBI lineage: Eukaryota > Metazoa > Chordata > Mammalia > Artiodactyla > Bovidae > Ovis > Ovis canadensis. Next base: position 52,953,621 of record NC_091263.1, on the reverse strand, counting down.
AAGATATGTAAGATATGTAAAGAAGATATGCTAAGATTTGTAAAGAAAGGCATTTTTCACAAGGAATTGGAGGGCATCATCATTTTAACCAGGCTCTATGCACTGCAAAAGTAATGTGGCACCTCGTTTTGCTTAAGAATTACCTGCAGCACTTATTAAAAATGCAGACTCTTCTCCTATCCTTCACCTTCCCTCATCCTTATTTTAAACAGTTTATGTGGATTCAGGTACCCACATTTTAAACCAGTACCTCCAAGAGAATCTGATGCAGGTGAAATACTCAAGAGAAATTAAGAAATACCAATCTAGTTCATTTTAGGAAAAACTAATTTCCTTCCTATAAAATTGCTGTCATTACCTATTACTAATACCACCAAACACACAAGATGATCGCTACCTCCAAGAAGTAAATATTCTCTATCAGTTAAGTGACCAGGAAATTGTATATTTCTCTACCCAACATCCTTATTCCCATGCCATGCTTATATAGGCACTTGTATCTGGCAAGATCCACATAGCACCACCATTATTAATAACCCAAAAAGTAATTTCAAAAGTGTTACAATACTCATTGCTTAATTTGAGTCAATGAAATAGGTAATACAACTCCAACTTTCCATGGCTATGTAGAAAACCTCAGAGATAGTATGGGCCTTGTTCAGCATCACATTGCTGGTTAGGGGAATAAACACTGCAGCAGAATTCTGTCCTATCTTCAAAACAAGTAAATTCAGGAATCAGAACTTCTTATGGTCACCTGCCCCTCCAAGCATCCAAGAAGAACTGTGGCTCTCAACCCTGGCTAATATCAGAATCATCCTTTGAGCTTTCATTCACCTTTGCCAAAGACACAATCTAGACCCAGGTAGGAAACAGGCATCCGTATTTTTAAAGATCCCCAGTGATTCTAATGTGCAGCCACTTTTGAGAAGCTTTGATCTGGAACCTCGGCCAGAGGAGGCTTTGCTCTGGTGCTAATGAAGCTTAAGTCTCAAGGATCTCCACCTCCATAAAGACTGTTTACAAAAGATGTGTATTTAAATTTGTATTCATGATTTATTTTTTTCTCAAAGAAGGCCCCTTGAGTCAGCTTGGGTTCTCTGAGATATGGACAGCAAGAGAGTTTACTGAGGAATGATGAAGGGGAGAGACTGTTGGCAACCCTGATCCCTGATCTCTCAGAGATCCCTGATCTCTCAAAGGTAAATGTGAATGGAGTGTCTCTCTGGACACATGGACACCACACCCCTCATCTATGTAGGTTTCACACCTCAAAACCTAGACCTGCCCCTTCCTTCCTCTGGATTCCTGGCTGAGTTGGGAATGGAGGGAATTAATGCAATAGCACCAGGGTTAACACGGAGACTTTTCAGCAGCAATTCACAAGCCACAAGCACAACCTCAATTTTTCTTTTAATCTGCTGAGAAGGCTTGGCTGTAATGTGCAAGTGTTTTCTCTCAAGCGAATAAACATTGAGTGAATAAACACCACCAAACGGTGATCAATCTGCCAGTCTGTTGTCTTCAGGGACCTACTATGAAGAAAAACAGGTGATACTTGGATTTATTCATTGTTAGTCACATAATGGTTTTCATCAAGTGTTTTTCTATATTCTAAACACCATGTGATATATAGTGTTCTGCATTTAAGAGCTGGTTCCTGTTTTCAAGAAGCTTATATTCAGTAAGGGGAGCTAAACCAAAAGCCAGTGACTATGTAAATTAGTAAAATGATGACAGTTTGTAACAAGTGTTTAAGACAGACACAAAGTACCTTGATAGAAAGTGAGGGACTAGGAGCTATCTTAGATAAGGCCTCTCTGAAGGAGGGGATATTTAAATTGAGACTTGAATTTTGGGGATCAGGGTAGGATGCACACAGGGCAGGGGAATGCTCCAGGTAGAGATAAACTCTCGGTTTGTTCTAAGTATTATTCTAAATCTGGGTTGTCTAGAGCACACTGAGCAATGTGATCCTTGGCACAGAATGAGTTTGGAGAAGTTTGAAAGTTAGACAGACCTTATGAACTATGGCAGGGAGTTTGGACTATATTTTAAATGTAAGGAGAAGTCATAGAAGGATTTTAGGCAACATGGCAGTGTTGTTGGGAATGAGGTAACTGGATCTAATTGGTGTCCTAAGGGGATGGTTTTGGCTGTTATGCGGGAATGGATAAGGGAGGCAGGAGGGGAATGTAGAGACTATTTAGACTGCATCTTGAGATTTGGCATTGGGTAGATGGCTCGGGGGAGTGGGGGGCACATTAAATGCTTCCTATATCATTTTTCTGCCAAGTAGCTTAAGGAATAATATCAAGAGTTTAAATCTATTTAAGACATTGATTTTCAGAGTGTATTTGAGAGCAACTTTAACAAATGGTATCTATGAGTTCCTATTACAAATTCAAAATGTTTTCATCATTGTATTAAAACTCATTTTTTGTTCTTGACTCTTTCCTAGTAGAACTTGAGTTAGACATTTGAAGTAAATATCAATGTACATTGCAGTATTTATAACTGCATGAGATATTTCCTTAGTTCTGCCTCAAACCAAAGAAAACCACTTTAATTTATTGAGCTCCTACTATATGCCAAAGTACTGTAGGAAGATAGATATAGACAGACATGGAGAGATATATAGTTACCGTTTTGGATGAGAAAAACTAGGCTTAATTGACAACATGGCCAAGACCATACAACTTACATGGCACAGAGCTAGGACTGGAACCATTGTCTATCTGATTTCAAAAGCTTGCTTTGAACCACTAACTATACTGCCCAAATATCATGTTGTATCCATTTTTTCCTTGAACTATAGAAAGGAGGGCTTTTCATGTCAACATGGAAATAAAGCAACTCTTTAAAGGATTTCTCAGTCCAAAATCTGATTCTGTGTGTGTTAGGAAAAGTCACACTTCTGGGGGTGAGACGTCTGCCTCCATAAACTGGAATTCACCATCAGAGAATCTTACTTGCTAATCTTATCACACACTGGCTGCCTTCTGAAACCAAATCAACAGCCCTAGAAATATCCCTCAACATCCCACTTGTGAAAATGTGAGCTGCTTAAAGTTTACATTAAATCCTTCCCAGAGCTACATTCAATTAAAACATGATGGTTCATTTAAAACATGTTTCTTATTATTCCCTAAGTAAAATCATCTCCCTAAACATACCTTATATTTGTATAGTGCATCAGCTTGCTTTATATCATTTGATCTTTTATGGACAACTAACACAGGGGTTGGGCTTACCCAGTGGCTCAGTGGTAAAGAATCTACCTGCAATGCTGGGTTCAACCACTGGGTCAGGAAGATCCCCTGGAAAAGGGAATGGCTATCCATTCCAGTATTCTTGCCTGGAGAATCCCATGGACAGAGGACCTTGGCCAGCTACAGTCCATAGGACCACAAAGAGTTGGACACAACTGAAGTGACTGAGCACACAAGCAACACAGGGGCTATCATCCTCTTTTTAACAGATGAGGAAACTAACTCTCAGAGTTGAAATGGTTCTTTAAAGCAAGATGCTAGATCTAAAGAAGGGTAAGAGACAGGAGGAGGGCCCAGGCACTATGACTGACTTCACCACTTTTACAAATATTAAAAGTAAAGAAGTTACAAAAGGCTCTAAGCCATTATTATTTAATAATGTCAGTTTTACATACAGACTCACCCCGTATCAAGAGGAACTTTAGACCTCCTGGGGAAAGGGCTGGCTAGAAAATGTCTTTTGGTATTTGCAAGAAGGGTATAAATATCATAAATGTGAGGCTTTTCTATACTTAGCTGCCTCTGGCAATATTACTATATTGATTTCCTGTCATTGTTTCCATCCCTTGCTCCTTTCATTCACAGCTGGCCCTCTGTCAAGGATTCTTTTCTTCCCCATGCTTTAAATTCCATTCTATTCAAAACCAGCTTGAATCAAACAGAACCATGAAAGGTGGCTTTTGGACAATAGAGGCCATGCTGATGCTTTGATCTGCAGTGGAACACAGAAGGAGCTGAGGATGTTCAGACTGCAAAAAAGTCAGACAGGGTACAAACCTGTTATTCAAATAATGGAAGGGATCTCAAAAAGAAGTGGAACCAGGTCTATTTAGTGAAGCCCCAAAGACGGCATCAAAAACCATACGGAAACCATTCCATTCACTGACCCATCTAATAAACTGAGAGGAAAGAGTCACAGGATGCAGTATTTTAATATAATTTCAGGATTTACAAAAGATTTTCCTGAGGAAGTGACATTTAAATTGAGACCTGAAAGATGCCTTCATCACAGCCCTATGAATACGCATGCCAAGCAAAGTGAACAGTAAAGGTGGAAAGAATTTGGTACATTCAAAGACCTAAAAGGAAGTTAGTAGCCTAATTAGAAAGACAGACACTTGGAGGAGAGACTGGAAGGAAGTGGGAGTCACACTCTGGAGACAGGCTGCGAGAGAGCAAATTGATTTTAGCTGAGAGTAAATAATAAAATTCTGTCACTCAGATCTGTCTGAAAATGAACTGGGCTACTGATGAACAAGGGTTGCAAGAAGCTGGGTGACCCTCAAGGACAACATTAGTTAAAGAAGTGAAGCAGAAGACAGGGTAGAAGGCTGCCTATCTTTCTACAGTTTAACATGCAACAAACATGGGGTTTTTTGATGCTGTAAACAACAACAAATAAATAGTGAATGGGTAGAGATCCATGGTGGGAGGTGAAGAGGTCAAAATGAAATGGTGGTGGTGAAGATTAGGGAATTGAGGTCAATGCTCTTAACATGGGAGGCAAATTTCAGTTGTGAGATACGGGCCCTGTAATATCATAGTCTGTGGCTAGGAAAATGTACTGCTCTCTGCTTCCTGCTGTAGCCTTATGCTTGGCACAGTATATTTGCTAAATAAATAAATGAATGAAAGTCCCTGCAATGCTGGTGTGCTTACTGCTGCCCCTCAGTTGTTACAAAAGGACAATCACTCAAATTCTACCCATAAATTCTGGGCAATGCCTGAGAAAGGCAGAGGGAAGGGGGAGTTAATCAGCTCCTAAGCGTAGTCTGTCCATAAACCCTTCACTTCCAGGAAAGAAAAATCAGCCGTCCTCCCTTTTCACATTTCCCTGAGGCTCAGCTCTGGTCATTTCTCTTTTCCTTCAAGGCTGCCTGTGATATTCATTTGACCTGATTTCTTCTGTACAGCGTGGCGGTTGAGGATTAGAAGGCTTGTCCTTGCCTGAATTGGAGGAGCTGGCTGAGACTTCCCTGATGGAGAACCCTACCTCCACCATGAACAGCTGCCTGCTTTGTTGGCTCGGGCTGTAGACCATCACTGACAGGTCAGCTGCAGCTAGCAGACAGCTCTGTGCTAACCAAAGACCAAGAAAGAAACCCTGGGGAAGGAAGCAGTGCCTGGCAGCACACACATCAGTCTTCCTCTTCTGCGCCAGACCCCAGGCATTCCGGCGAGATCCCTGCATGATCCAGAGCTCCTAGAAATGGTCTGTTAAGAACAAGACTCACCGCCCAGAAAACATTAGGACATTGACGGGACAGTCTCCTCTGGTGGTTTTCTGAGGTGCACCCTGTGTCCACTGGTTTCAATTTGGGGCTCCTGGCAGCTGGAGGCTGCAGGGGATGAAGCTCTCTCATGGTTACAGGGAGAGCGATCACAGCCATGCTGTAGAGTGGCCTGGAGCCAGAGCCAGCTAGTGGCTCTTAGTTATTAATTGCCTATGAGGTGCCAGGTACATATATCATGATTGCAGTGAGCACCGTGATGAGCCACCCATGTCCCTCTGCAAGCTGTTGCTGCAGCTGCTGAAAGTGCCCTTAGCAGACAGATGTCTCTCACCAATTCCTTTAGGACTTGCCTCAGCTTCAGAGAGCTGACTTCTCCAAGGTCATGAGCTTCCCTCAGTGATGGATCAAGGTGACTGTGTAAAGGCTGGACCAAGTCAGCCCAATACAGGAAAGCTTAGATTGGTCATTTTGTTTGCAGAGTTTCCTGTGGGGTTGGTCCAGGCTGGCATTGGAACTGCATGGCAGCTCCCCATCTCCCTCTGCCAAATTCTGCTTCCTTCTCCTCAACAGGGGTTTGTCCCAAGCACCCTGCTTAAAAATATCTCACATGTTCAACTTTGTCTCAGAGCCTACTTCAAGGAGAAGCCAACCCATGAGAGTTATAAAGGGTAAAAATGATTGATGAGTGATTTTTCTCCATCTTGCATTCCCCCTTTGCTTCTCTGTGACCTTCACTATTCATTTAACTTTCTGGGATCCTGTGACTGAAAGGCAAATCTTAAATGCCCAAAATACAAGGGAATGAACTACACATTCCCTTAAAATTGTAAGATATCCAATTTTTTACACAATTAATAATTTAAAAGTTTTCCCCCCTACTGTGATATGATACAACTGCATTTTGTTTTACTATCTTAAGTGATGCCTACATTATATAGTTGGATCATCACTAGTTCTTGTAAATTATGCAGGAATGTACTGTTTCCCAGTTCACATTTGGAGAAACTAAAGCTCAGAGAAATTAAGTCATTAGTGCAAAGATACTGATGCTTAATTTGCCCAAAATACAAACTTACATCTCCCGAAAGTTCTAATACTTATCTCATGCTATTACTCCGATTTTCTTTACTCTGGTGTCTTTATATCAACTATCTATTTCTGTGTAACAAGTTACCTTAACCATTAGTGATTTACAGAAATACACAGTTGTGATTTCCCACAGTTTCTGAGGGTCAGGGAGAGGCCTGGATTGGTGGTTCTCGCTCAGAGTCTCTCCTGTGGTTACAGTCAGGATATGGGTTGGTGCCGCAAGCATAAAGGCTGGACTGGAACTGGGGGACCTGCTTCCAACAGAGTGGTTGTTGACTGGAGGCCTTCATTTCTCACTGGTTGTTGATAGGAAGCTTCCGTTCTTCACCACATGGAACCTTGCCTAGGATGACTTGAGTCTTCACAGCATGGCAACTGACCTCCCCCAAAAAATCTTTCAAGAAGGAGAGCAAAGAGGAAGTTGCAGTGTCTTTTCTGACCTAACCCAGAAGTCAGTATCAAGGCTTCCCTGATAGTTCAGTTGGTAAATAATCCACCTGCAATGCAGGAGACCCGGGTTTGATTCCTGGAGCCAGGAAGATCTGCTGGAAAACAGATAGGCTACCCACTGCATATTCTTGGGCTTCCCTTGTGGCTCAGCTGGTAAAGAATCCACCTGCAATGCAGGAGACCTGGGTTCGATCCCTGGGTTGGAAAGATCCCCTGGAGAAGGGAAAGGCTGCCCACTCCAGTATTTTGGCCTGGAGAATTCCATGAGAGTCGTACACAGTTGAGTGACTTTCACTTCAGAAGTCACACATGATCATTCCTCCCATATTCTGTTCATCTGCAGGATTCATTCAGTCCAGTGAATTATTTTGTTCAAGGTGAGTGGAATTAAGCTCCAAATCTTGAGAGGAGAAATGTCAAGGAATTGATGGACACATGTTAAAACTGCCACAGTCCTGCTGTTTGGTTGGCTTAAACATTACCCACTAACAGAGAAATTTAAGCCACCACAAAGAACCAGACTGTCAAAATTGTACTGCATGAGAGGTTTCTCAAGTTTCACATTAGGTGGCAATTTGATGGCCCTTTATTCCTTGGCTAGAGTTGGATTTTTTAAAAAATTAAAATAATGTGATAATAATGCAGTGGTAAAGAATAATTACTGTTCTGCCTGCACAGGATCAATTCTCTTTTCTAAATTTACTTGGGAACCCCCATTTACCTCTCCTGATCCAGGCAGAACTGGCAATTGGAATTCACTTCCTTCAGGTCCAAAGATAGTCATCGTGACCCAGGCCTGGCCAATCAGCATTTTTATTACCCTAGTCACACACTGGTTCTGGGACAGACACAAAAATCATGTGGGCTCAGTGATAGCCAACGTACAAATTTTGTTGGAAATACTGGAAGTGGATTTCTTTCTATAGGGTTTGGTAGGGTCCTGCCATCATATACGAGGCTTGTTTGAGAGTGAAGTTAGTACCAAGGCAAAATGGTGCCAAGAAACAAAGAGAGAGAGAGAGCAAGCTTCTTAATAATATCATTATTGGCATCTAGAAAGTCCAGCATAACTCAAGCCTGCTCTATGCCTGGATTTTTAAAGCCATAAGCCAATAAAATACCTACCTTTTTTTTTTAAGTTACAACCAAGAAGTCCTAAAAGAATATCATAATTAATAACATTCATCTCTTAGAACCTTAAATGGGACAAATAACTGGTTCAAAATTGAGAAAGGAGTATGACAAGGCTGTTTACTGTCACCCTGTTTATTTAACTTATATGCAGAGCACATCATGACAAATGCTGGGCTGGATAAGTTATAAGCTGGAATTAAGATTGCCAGGAGAAATATCAACAATCTCAGATACACAGATGATACCACTCTAATGGCAGAAAGCAAAGAGTATCTAAAGAGCCTCTTGATGAGAGTGAAAGAGGACAATGAAAAAGCCGGATTAAAAGTCATAAAAAAAAAAAAACTAAGATCATGGCATCTGGTCCCATCACTTCATGGCAAATAGAAGGGGAAAAGTTGGAAACAATGACAGATTTCCTTTTCTTGGGGTCTAAAATCACTGCAGATGGTGCCTGCAGCCATAAAACTAGAAGATGATTGCTTCTTGGAAGGAAAGCTATGACAAACTTAGATAGTGTATTGAAAAGCAAAGGCATCACTTTGCTAACAAAGGTCTGTATAGTCATGGCTATGGTCTTTCCAGTAGTCATGTACGGATCTGAGAGCTGGACCATAAAGAAGGCAGAGCATCAAAGAATGCATGCTTTTGAACTGTGGTGCTGAAGAAGACTCTTCAGAATCCCTTGGATAGGAGATCAAACCAGTCAATCCTAAAAGAAATCAGTCCTGAATATTCATTGGAAGGACTGATGCTGAAGCTGAAGCTCTCATACTTTGGCCACCTGATGAGAAGAGCTGACTCATTTGAAAAGACCCTGATGCTGGGAAATACTGAAGGCAGAAGTAGAAGAGGGCAACAGAGGATGAGATAGATGGATGGCATCACAGATTCAATGGACATGAACTTTGGCAAACTCCGGGAGATGATGAGGGAAAGGGAGGCTTGGCGTGCTGCAGTCCATGGGGTTGCAAAGAGTTGGACACGACTTGGTGACTGAACAATGACAGCAACATCTCTTGTTGAGTATTTATAATATGCTAGGACATATGCTAAGACCTAAATATCATTTCATTTATCTCCTAAAGTGATAACATTTTGAAGGATACACTATCATTTTCCCTTGAGAAGAGGCTCAGTGAAGGTAAAATGTGTCAATCATCCTTCAAAGAATAAAGAAGTTGGAATTTAAGCAAAGACTTGTGTAACTAGGCAGCCACAATCCCATCTCTGTGCTGTCCTGACCAATTTAACATTGGGGGATTTTTAAATATTTACTGAACCAATTAGTTCAGTAAGGGTAGTAATTACTACTGATCACTCAGAGCTCAGTCTGCTAAACTTGCAAGCATTGTGTCATTGAATCTTCGCATTGACTTCAGGATGAAAATACTGCTATGTTCATTTCACAGATAAGGAAAGTGAGGACCAGAACAGTTTAGCATCTTGTCCAACATTACACAGCTTTGTAATCAGTAGAGATGGATTCTGACCCAGATATATTTGAGGAGAAGCCACACATACTCACTTTAATATCAGTAAAGATTTAACAATTAAGAGTCTATGGGTACTTTGGAAAGAACACTAGGGTCCAATTTAGGATTTTAAAAAGACATTTTCTCTCATTCTATTAGGGTGACCAACACATCGTGGATTCTCCATGATGCTCTCATTTTAAAAACTGTGAGTTACACTGGTTTCACTATCTTGCAGAGGAGTGGCAAATGGGAAGACTAGGATGTTTGTTTTCGACTGGCAAATAGAAAAAGGGAATTGGGGCTCTGAGCTCCTTGCCACCCACTGTTCTTAGACAGAACAGACCCAGGATTCAGGGAAGCTAAGAAACCAGGAGAAACCTGCTACCTTAGCTACCCATCCATATGGTAAGCTTAGAAGGCTGGACCTGGGATGTTCCAATTGAAGATGCCTTGAGCATCTGTTTCCATATACCCTGAGCCTAAAAGGTAATGCTTTAGTTCCTTAGCACTTTTAGTCCTGGCAGCCAATGGCCTTTGTCAGTAAATGCACCGTGCAAGGTGGGAACCTTTCTTTGAAAGAGCTGTGTGTAGTAGGCAGAGAGCAGGTCATGGGGTCTGGTGTCAGGTTTGCATCCAGCTTAGCCACAGCTCCTGTGCTACCTCTGGGCCTTGGATTACTTCACCCCTAAAATGTTGTGGGTAGTGACTATCTTAGAGTTTCGCAGTGTAGATTAATGAGTTAACATGCTTTGTATGTTGAAATATTCCTAAATATAAAGGATGCTGTTAATGCTAAGTTTCATTATACATCACATCTCCTTGAAATCAGTTAATCTTTGTAGCTTAGGTTTTCATTTCTGTTTTCACTACTCACACTATTGAAGGATTCCTTCCAAAGACAGAATTTACAAACAGCTCCACATGATAGGCGGAAGGATGGTCCCCCCAAAATGCTCATATTCGAATTCCTAGAATTTAGGATTATGTTATGTTACATGCCAAAGTTGGTACTCAGCTGACATTAACAAGGGTCCTTGAATGTGGAAGAGAGAGGTGGCAGAGTCAGTGTCAGGGTGATACAGCATGAGAAAGATAGGATTGGTCATTGTTGACTTTGAAGATGGAAGAGGAGTCACAGCCAAGGAATATGGGGCAGCCTCTAGGATTTGAAAAAGACCAAAAAAACCCAGAAGAATTCTCTTAAGAGCCATCAAAAGCCAATGCATCCCTGATGACACTTTGATTTTAGCTTAGTGAGATCCATTTCAGATTTCTGACCTCTAGAACTGTAAGATAATACATTTGTGTTGTTTCAAGTCAAAAACTTTGGAATAATTTATTATAGCAGCCACAGAAAACAAATAGACTCTAAAACCAAGATAATCCAGCAAGAAATATACATAGGGTTCTCACATGAAGTGAAGCAATTGTCCCTTGTGAGGTGGGTTATTTACTCATGTTTCTCTGGGCAGCCTGAGAGTGAGCCTTTTAAGAACTTAAGACATGGTGTTTGATGGATGTGTCTGCAGCATCCCCTGGGTTGCTGTAACACACAGGAAGACACAGAGGTAGAGTCTTCAGAGGTGAAACTTAAAAATATTTTTTTTGGCCAATTTCACTTCTGTATATCTTTCCAAAGTTATCTAAACTGCTCTTGGTCCCCCTCTCTAGTTTTATTGGAATCAGTATTTGAGGATAAATGAATAGGCAGCTAGTGTTTCTTATGGGTTGGTTTTTAATGCGATTTTCTTTTTCACTCTCTCTGAAGAAGAGGCAGTCCAGCAAAATGGCAGAAGGGCTGCAATCTGCAATTAGACTGGCAAGGTTTAAATCATGCCCCTACCACTTTACATGCTCTGTGACCTTCTGCAAGTTACAAAGCATCTCCAAGTCTGTTTTCTCATTGAAAAAAACTGGGTTAATTAAGAGTAACTCCGTGGAGACTTAGGCATGTTCAACACAATGATAAAGAATTGTGCATGGTGCCTGCCTCATGGTAAGTTCTCCAGAAATGTTAACTGTTACCATTCATTGCCTATTCCTGATCCAAAATAAATCAAGGAGAGAAAGCAGCCCAGTATTCAGAGTATCCTGTGCAGGGGAGGGCACAGAACAACTAACAAAGGCTGAGAGTGGAAACCAAAGGGGCTGGCCAAACACTGACTCAGTTGTTGACAGAGCTTTGGGATTTGGCTGACTCACTCCTGATGAAACTGTGCTCACTCTGCCAGTCTTCCCAGACACTTCGAAACCTGTACTGAGAGAACAGCCCACAAGATGTGTGTATACAGTAAATATTCATCAAAACTCATTTGCAGCCCTGGGTGCTAGTTTACTGGAGCACATACTACCAAAGGCCTTCACAGCATTAACAGGATCTAAAGGGTCTCTCTGGAGTTTGCCTCATTTAGTGTGCAGGACAAGGGCTTTGAAGTCAAACAGACCTTAGTTGAAATCCTAAGTAGCTCTGCTACTTCTCAGCTGCCCTGTTTTCTTCATCTATGAAAGGGAGAGGTTACCTTCCTCTCAAAGATGTTTTCAGGATGAAATGTGATATGCAAATGACAGGCTTGAATAGTCCAAGATGGTCTTTGTCATAGTAGTTCATGTGTTATTGGTATGGATTATCTCGGTTCAAAAGACTTGATTCCAGCACTAGCTCCACTGCAAAATATGACCTTGGGGAAATCCTAAACCAATTTTGAAGTTGTTTCTCTTTCTGTACAAAGAGGATAATAAAGTGATACATCTACTTTATGGGGCTGTTATGTATGTCAGATGAGATAAGGCTTGTATATAAAAGTCTTTTTTTTCTTTTTTTTTTAAGTCTTATGTTTGGAGTCGGAATATAAATTTTCCAGATTATGCAAAAAAGATTCTGATGTTCCCGAACCCTCTCTATTATTGGTCAGCCTACATAAATGGAATAGCTACCTCAGAGCTGTGCTAAAGTGAGATTTTAGCGCTTGGATCCTCATGGATAATGCCCTATGGGGTTGAGCTCAGTAGACACAAGCTGGGGAGGTCATATGAGGGTAGAGAGAGGTACAGTCAACAGACAATTGCTACGCTTCTGTGTAAACCAGTAGAATTAAATTTCTGGATTCCAACAGTAGAGCAGGGGCCATCCGCATAAGTAACACAAAGGCCAGAATATCCAAGAAACTAACCCCATAGGGACCAGGTACTAAGTCACTCATTTTCCACCACTAATCCAAGTTCATCTGCTCATCATCAACTCAATGGACCCGAGTTTAAGCAAACTCTGGGAGATAGTGAAGGACAGGGAAGTCTGTTGTGCTACAGTCCATAGGGTCACAAAGAGTCGCACATGACTGAGCAACTGAACAATGACAATCTACCCAACCAGATGATCAAAGAGAAATCATTCTTCTCATTTTCTAGCAGAGAAAAGCCCAGGATGCTAAGCAAACTATCTATGAAAGAGCAAAGAGTAGACCTAGGATCTTGACCCAGATGTGCTCAGGCTCCAAAACTGATGTTCTTTCCACACATTTACGTTGTATCCCTGGAGTCCCAGTGTGATGGTTTCGTGACCCTTCTGATACCCAGGTCATACTGGACATCGACAGAATCTAGCAACACAGACAGCATGCTTAAACAACTAAGTCAGAGGACTTTAGGGGACATTTGGAAACTTTGATCCTGTGGGAGCCTTGCGATAGTCTCAGAACTGCTTACTTACCAAGTTTAATTGATTGTGGTGTACAAATATTGACACACTTCTCATATGGCATCTCCCAAGGCATATTCCATAAGATATTATATTATTAGTAACAATAAAACTCCTAACTACCACAAGTAAACTGAAATTCAATAAACTACTACATTTAAAATTTACTGAATGTACCAGTTAAATGCTATTTTAAAAACTATCATATTAAATACTGAAAATGTCCTTTTCAACTAGAAACTATTATCTTTATTTTATAGACGAGGAAATCAAGTCTTAGAGAGGTAGATTATCATTTTGAAAAAAAAATAAGTTACATTCTCAAATATATTTTGGAATCCTTTAGTTAATCCACACTGAGCTGTTTCTATTTACTACAGGACTTCTCAGAGCTTTTAATAGACTTTGAGAATCCTCAAGATGGAGATACTTATCCAGGGATTGCCAGATGTATTTGACACAGATTGCTTTCTCTACAGGACATCTCTTTGGCTGCCCTATGACTGCTAGCTTGTCTGCTCCCCCTGGGAATCAGGTCTCCTGTGTTATCTTCATGCCATTCCTTATCTGATCATCTTGAAAAGTCATGAAATTCTTTTCAATCCTTTTCTTTTTCAGAAGCTCTTCTTCTTTATGGACTCTGAGAGGGGTGGAGGGAGGTGTGAATTGCTTTTTATAGAGAACTGAGTCACTGATAGTTTGGACCTAACATATGAGACAGTAGTTATCTGTTTTCCTGAAGAACTGCAGAGTTTAGTTCTGAAACAAGGAGATGAAGTCAGCTTTCCATTTTGCAAACTGCAGAAGTATTCATGGGTAAGAAATAAACTGGAAAATTTGGTTTGCAAAGGTTGCAATGTAAACGATGCTCTGATAAAGTTTAGACCTGGAGGAAAAGTATAGGGATGTGTGGGGTTTTTACCCATTCTTAATTTACCTTATATAATATTTACCAAATAGCTAGGAGCAGTATGAAAAATAGGAGTGTGTGGGTTCCTTGCCCTGTAAGACCTTATGATTAAAAGTTTACATGCAAAAATCAGTAAGACAGGAACAAGATTTTATTTAAACTGCTCCCATTTTTAGTTTTGATATATTTCTAATTAATGTAAAACTTGGGGATTCCCTGGTGGCTCAGAGCATAAAGAGTCTGCCTGCAATGTGGAAGACCTGAGTTCGATCCCTGGGGTGGGGAAGATCCCCTGGAGAAGAAAATGGCAACCCACTCCAGTATTCTTGCCTGGAAAATCCCATGGACGGAGGAGCCTGGCAGGCTACAGGCAATGGGGTCGCAAAGAGTGTAAAACTTATCTGCTTATATATCAGTCACCTTGCCACTTATTAAGTTGTAAAGTCAACTTTCTCCTTTTGAAAATCACCCCTAAAATTCCAAGGAATACAAAAATACAAACTCCATCTTGGATTAAAATACCTTTGATTAAGTTAAACATGTAACTCCCAAACTATAACACATGACAACAGAAGTTAGATGTAGGCATGGTAAATGACCAAGCAGAGTAGTTCTTTACTCAGATGTCAGATTGCACTGAAGAATCTCTCAAAAGCTCAGGAATTGAAGGCACCAGGTTTTCCAGACTGTGGCAGTCGGGCAGTGACTGAAAACAGGGACACATTTTGAAAGTGAGTATAAGGAGTAATTGTATCTGCAGGTCCCAAGAACTCTACCTCTAAGACCCCTCACAAGATGAAAGAATGGATGGGCCCTGATAGAAGTGAACCAAAGAGAATTCAGACTTGAGGGCCCTGGCTGCAGAGGAGGGTAAGATATAATTGTGCCACATTTGAAGGCAGCTTCCAGGGATTTTTGGCTTATTCACATGTAAGCCAAATGTGCTTCCAAAGACAGAAAAATAAACAAACAAACAAACATATCACTCATGGATAAATCCATTGGAGATTAACAATAAGTAACCATGTACATTTCCTAGGACTACTTTAACAAATTACCACAAAACTAGGTGGTTTAGTATGACAGAAATTTATTCTCGTAGTTCAGGAGGCCAGAAGTCCAAAATCAAGAACTAATCAAGCAGGATTAGTTCCCTCTGAAGGCCGAGGGAGAAACCATGTGTCCCCTTCCGAGGGACACATATGAGGAAGTTAAAGGGCAGTGCAAAGCAATAAGCAATACAGTGATCAATTAAAGCATGAAATTCACTGTTTCAAGCTTGGGCAGTAGAAATAATGAATGTTATGAAATTTGCAAGGACTAGAAAACATGAGTATCCAGAGTCAAAGACCCTACTAGGAACACATCACAATGGTGACATACAGACCCATGCTGAGGTGTCATCATGACATTTCAGAAGATCAGGGATGAAAAGACGACCATCAAATTATCCAGAGTAGGTGGGATACAATTCATATTAAAGAAAATGTAATCAGAAAGGCCTCAGGGAGAGTTAAGAGACAATGAGAGAATAGCTTCAAAATTCTGACAAAGTTATTTTCAACCTAGAACTTTATACCTTCTTAACTAACAATCGAACAAAGCTAGTGACTATGCTTAATGACTACATTAATATTATTTAGTCTCCTTAGACTGTTTTCCTTTGTTTCAGCATTTCTCACTTCTCAACCAAAGCTAGTGGAGGTGATGGAATTCCAGTTGAGCTATATCAAATCCTAAAAGATGATGCTGTGAAAGTCCTGCACTCAATATGTCAGCAAATTTGGAAAACTCAGCAATGGCCACAGGACTGGAAAAGGTCAGTTTTCATTCCAATCCCAAAGAAAGGCAATGCCAAAGAATGCTCATACTACTGCACAATTGCACTCATCTCACATGCTAGTAAAGTAATGCTCAAAATTCTCCAAGCCAAGCTTCAATAGTACGTGAACCATGAATGTCAAGATGTTCAAGTTGGATTTAGAAAAGGCAGAGGAATCAGAGATCAAATTGCGAACATCTGCTGGATCATCAAAAAAGCAAGAGAGTTCCAGAAAAACATCTATTTCTGCTTTATTGACTACGCCAAAGCCTTTGACTATGTAGATCACAATAAACTGGAGAGAATTCTGAAAGAGATGGGAAAACCAGACCACCTGACCTGCCTCTTGAGAAACCTATATGCAGGTCAGGAAGCAACAGCTAGAACTGGACATGGAACAACAGACTGGTTCCAAATAGGAAAAGGAGTACATCAAGGCTGTATATTGTCACCCTGCTTATTTAACTTATATGCAGAGTACATCATGAGAAATGCCAGGTTGGATGCAGCACAAGCTGGAATCAAGATTGCTGGGAGAAATATCAATAACCTCAGATATGCAGATGACACCACCCTTATGGCAGAAAGTGAAGAGGAACTAAAAAGCCTCTTGATGAAAGTGAAAGAGGAAGAGTGAAAAAGTTGGCTTAAAACTCAACATTCAGAAAACTAAGATCATGGTATCTGGTCCCATCACTTCATGGCAAATAGATGGAGAAACAATGGAAACAGTGAGAGACTTTATTTTTCTGGGCTTGAAAATCACTGCAGATGGTGCCTGCCGTGATGAAATTAAAGAATGTTTGCTTCTTGGAAGAAGAGCTATGACCAACCTAGACAGCATATTAAAAAGCAGAGACAAAAATAAAATAAAATAAAATAAAAAGCAGAGACATTACTTTGTCAACAAAGGTCAGCCTAGTCAAAGCTATGGTTTTACTGGGAGTCATGTACAGATGTGAGTATAAAGAAAGCTGAGTGCTGAAGAATTGATGCTTTTTAACTGTGGTGTTGGAGAAGATTCTTGAGAGTCTCTTGGACTGCAAGGAGATCCAACCAGTCAATCCTAAAGGAAATCAGTCCTGAATATTCATTGGAAGGACTGATGCTGAAGCTGAAACTCCAATACTTTGGCCACCTGATGCGGAGAACTGACTCATTTGAAAAGACCCTGATGCTGGGAAAGATTGAGGGCAGGAGGAGAAGGGGATGACAGAGGATGAGATGGTTGGATGGCATCACCGAGTCAATGGACATGGGGTTGGGTAGACTCTGGGAGTCGGTGATGGACAGGGAGGCCTGGCGTGCTGCAGTCCATGCCGTCACAAAGAGTTGGACACAACTGAGTGATTGAACTGAAACTATCAATCAAATATAAGGACGCAGGGGTGGGGCCCAGTACGGTGACACTTTTAAGACTTTCCTATTTCAGTGCACCCTTTCTTCTCTGTTCCAGCAAAATGGAAGAATGGACTAAGCTAGGGGAAAGGAATTCAGAAAAGATGAACTTCAAATCCAGATTAAGGAAAATTCCAGAATGTTAGCTAAGAAAAATCCTGGGGTTCAAGTTGTGCTAGAGAGAGGGCAGCATAGATTAAAGTAGAATTTAGGGAACAGGGAGAAATGTCTTCAAGAAACTGTTGAAACTAAGAGATTCTAAGTTTGTCATTTAAAAAAAAATGTATTGAAAAGTGTGTTGAAGAGTTTTTACAAAATGTGGAGAGATTTCTTCTATTTACATAAAACAGAGCAGTAAAAAGCAGTTAATTTTAATGCAGGTGAGAAAAAAGTGGGATAAGAGATTAAATGTAATTATGGTTACATTACTTCACTGAACAGTGAGAAATATTTACACAGACATAATAGCAAAAGCACTGAAGTGCAGTTAATCAAAAATTGTGATGTAATCATATTGAAAGGGGTAGAAGTAGGGGAAATGAATAGAACTAACATCATCCCTCTAAAGAGGAAGTACGTGGACAATGCTTGAATTTCAGAATTCAAGAAAAAGAAGTGTAGGCATATTTTCTTTTTTAGAAATATAGGGAAATAAGCAGAAGAAACAGCTAAAGGTTTTTCAGTAGGTGCCCCTGGGGAGGAGATCAAGAGATAGTAAATGTGTCTTGGCTGTGTTGAGTATGTCCTGGTGATTTGGGGTTTCTGGTTTTGTTCTTAGAGTCCCAGGTTTCTTTGAGTCCCTGCTCTTCTTCCAGTCTGTGAGCTGCCTCAGTTTCCTTCACTGCCACATAATCCAAAAATTATATATTCTGTTTTGCATAATACATTTTGAACTGAGATTCTGTTACAACTAAGAGTCCAAGCTATCTCAGTGATAGAGGCGGATCCCATTAATGCATGCAACTTGATGACTCTTGTTAAAAAATTAGTTCTGATTTATGTCTAATGTACAGTCTATTCCCTGTCCTGAACAGACCAAGCCCTTATAATGATACAAAGTTAACCACATTCTGCATCTTCCCCAGGCTTCCCTCGCATCGCCTCCAGTTTCTTGTCACACTTTTCACACACCCAACTACTTTCAGTTCCCTACCATGTGTACTTCCTACCCCAATATCCCCCACCCCACCCCCCCCCGACCCACCCAGCATTCTCCTCTAAATTGCTTTCTCTAGAACCTCTTTCCGTTATATATATGGTTAATTGTTCTTCAAGACCCAGCTCAATTGTTTCCTTCCATAGCCTTCTCTGATTTAGTAGGTTGGCCTGGATAGTACTCAACTACACAGCTCAGTGTCAGCCCTTCACACATTATGCTATAGTTCTGTGATTCTGATTCTGTATCCTTCTTTAGACAGGAAGCTCCCTAAAGGTTAGAACTGTGTATCAGTTATTGTGGTACCCACAGCTCTCATAGCAGTTGTTCAATATATTTGTACTATACCGACCAGCTCTGCTTCTGTCTACATGGAACATAGATAAATGTGATTATCTTGGTGTTTCACGTGCATAAAAACACCATCTCTGAATGGTGGCTTAAAACAACAACCATTTCTTTTTTTTTGTGACTCTAAAGTTAGAGCATGGCAAGTGGGTACAGCTTGTCCCTTTTTTACATGGTGTTGGCTGAGGTCACACGTGGCTTCATTGAGCTAGGAATTCAGCAAGAGCTCAAACATCTAAGATTCACCCATATGTCTGGTGTCTTGGCAGGGCTGGCAGGAATGGCTGGGACTGGCTGGACCTCTCTCTCCCCAAGGTTCATTTAGTGGCATCGCCTGAGCTCCTTGACATGGGACCTAGATCCCTAAAGGACAAAACCGAGAGCTGCAAAGAGTCTTAAAGCCTCATTGTTCATAATTCACCTTGTCTCTTCTGTTACCTTCTCTCAGTCAAAGCAACTTGTAGGCGCAGCTCAGATTCAAGGAGGCAGAGTAGGTTCCAAGGGGAGGATTGACATGACAAGCCTGGGAGAAACTGTTGTCATCCATCTTTACAGACAACCTACGTTTTATAATTTAATCATTATGGGTAACTAAATTTCATTCATACATTTCTCAGCAAAAACATTTATTTTTGTGGATAAGAGTATCCCTAGAAAAGTCAAGAAGTGTGACTGGTGAGGAGGCACCTTGTTTTGCATATGTGATTTTAATTTCAAAGATAAAAATAAATGGTTCGGTTGTGATATTTGAAGAGCCATGCTCACATAGTGCTGATGTTTTTTTTTCTACAAATTAAGAAGGGATAAGTTGCTTTTGTAGAAAGATAATGGAAGAAGAAGGGAGCTTATGTGGTCCTATGATAAACTTTTCAGTAAAAATGACCTAGATGATATTTCTGAAAATATTAACTGTCCTCGGCCAAAACTTAAAATAACATTCATCTTTAAAATGATCCATTATATGTAGCCATTCTGTCTTGGGATACATTTTTGCACATTAGTGCTTTCAAGAATATGGAACTTTCAGAGAATAATAAATGGATATACCTGCATTTTAGACATGTTCATTACACTAATTAAAATCTAGTATGGCCACAGCTTTTAATTACTTTTCATCATTGTTGCAGTCAATGAAGCTCGCTTTATTACCCACTATAATGTCTCACTTGTAATAAATCTTCATAAAACCTGAAAAGAGTTTTCATTTCTGAATTCCAGAGATAGGCCGTCCTGTCTAGCTTTGCTTGGAGCAGAATGCATAAATGAGCCTTATTTTCTTGTTACCTGAAAAGATAAACAATGCAAATGAGACTAAATAGAACTATGCTTTTTCCTATCTCTATTTGAATATCCTTTTCTACATTTCATTGTATTTTGAAATTTTTGTTGATAACGATTTATCCCTTAAGAGAGACAAGTCAAAGCATTTAATGAGGCTTAAGAGAGCTAAAGGAAAGATCAGAATACCTAAGTTCCAGTTTTGGTTCTGCCACAAACTTATTGCTCTTAAGCCTTAAGTAAGTCCCTTAAACAAACAGAACCTTATTTTTTCTCTAGTTGTATCTAAGAGATGAACTCATCTGCTTTTCTTTCTTCACAGAAAAGACAAAGACAGTGAAAGAGCTTTGCAAATTATAAATTTCTAAGGAGATGATATGGGGAAACACATTGGTGAAACCATAAATGAGATGGCAGAGACCATAAAGAATGAAAGGTAGACTGAGTCATTCATTATTTACTCATTTAATATTTATTGAGTGGTAGGCACTGTGCTCAAGGCTGGAGATCAGTGGTACATCAGTCAGTTGAGGTTCTTCCCATCTTTGAGGAACTTGCAGCCTGATAGGGGAGACATATTGAACAAGAAAGCAAATAGTTAGAATTTCTGTAATAAGTGCTAGAAAGAAGAGGAATGGGATAGTGTGAGAGAAAGAAACAAGGACAGTATAACTGTCTGGTAAGGGAAGTTGACGCTGGAGTGTGAGATGGAGTCAGACTGGCAGATGAAGGAGTACACAGCCAAGTCCTAAGCAAAAAGCAACTCAAGGAAATCAAATATGCCTAGATGATCCTGAGGAAGAGAGAGAGGGCAGGCAGCTAAGAAATATATGAACTATGAAGCGTTTTGGCTCCTACGAGCCATGGAAAGTGACTGAAGGCTTTTAAGCAGGAAAATGATGGGACCAGATATTATGCTTTACAAAGGTCCCTTTTGCCACTGGGTTGTGAGTGTCAAAAATGGAAAGAGGAAGTTCCCTCAGAGGGCCAGAAAAGTGAAGATGTAGCGTAGTTCAGGGGCTAGCAGTAGAAATCTCGGGGATTAGATGAATCTGAGATATATGTTGGAGGTGAAACTGACAGGATTTACTGATAGAATAATTATAATCAGGAAAGATTCCAAGATTTCTGGCCTGACCCATTAGAAGGGTGGTTCTGCTGATTATAGAAGTGAGGAAGCTGAACCGAGTTTGTAAAGGAAATAAAAACATACCATTGTGGCATGTTGAAATTGACATTAAAATGGAGCTATCAAGGAGGCAGTTGGCTAAAAAAATCAAGATACAGGCTAGAGAAATACAAAAGTTGTGAGTGCAAATCCATGCTTCTAAATGACTAAGTATCTTCTGTCATAGAGTGGGTGAAAGGCCAACAAGGCAGGCCATTGCTTTGCTGCCAAGCTGAGTCATGCCATCCTGTGACTGGCTGGGTAAGTGGTTTTCTTTTCAGGTCAGGATCAAGTCTTTCACATTTCCTCCTGGATATTCCTATTCAATCCACAAGTTCTATCCATATACCATTGACTTGAGCAGGACAGATGAAGTCACCCTGTTTGTGAAGGAGTCACCTGGTAGACTTTCTCCTACCTTCCTTCCTTCCTTCTTTCAGAACCCAAGAACACCGTGCTAAGAAGTGATAAATAGTAGTTACTAGTAGTCCAGGCCTAGGGTCAGTTCTACTAAATACCTAGCTTAAAGCAGAGGCATGGAACACAGATGTCAAACATCCTTCACTTGTTTGGCCTATTAAGTCTGCATATTAGAGTGGTACATAATTACAACTTTCTGCATTTCTCTATCTATAGTTGGTACTTTCTTATCTTATAATTAAGGAAAAGAGAACTGATCTCAATAAGAATACTTTATTGCTTTCTTTCCTTTATTTCCTCCTAATCTACATGACAGTAGTGCTCTCCTTCTTTTTGTTACTACTGATGACTTTAAATGATGAAACACTGTCCCCGATAGGCCTCCTGTGAGCCACTCTAGACTTGACTCCAAGTGCCAGCACTTAGAAGCTCTCTGACCTTCAGCTTGTTGCATATCTCTTGGTCTTAGTCTTCCCACTTGTTAAATGATGCCAAGTACCTTCTACCAAGTAAATGAAATACAGCCTTAACACGATGCTCAGGACAGTGTTTCAGGGATTTATGATTGTTATTATTACTGCCGCTGCTGCTGCTAAGTTGCTTCAGTCGTGTCTGATTCTATGCGACCCCATAGACGGCAGCCCACTAGGCTCCACCATCCTTGGGATTCTCTAGGCAAGAACACTGGAGGGGGTTGCCATTTCCTTCTCCAATGCATGAAAGTGAAAAGTGAAAGTGAAGTCACTCAGTCGTGTCCGACTCTTAGAGACCCCATGGACTGCAGCCTACCAGGCTCCTCCGTCTACGGGATTTTCCAGGCAACAGTACTGGAGTGGGGTGCCATTGCCTTCTCCGTGTTATTATTACTAGACGGACCTAAAGCACTAATTAGTCTTGGGGCTGCACATCCCAGGGTCTTAGGAGTTCTGGTGAGAAATACAAAATCATCAGATTAACAACCATCATTGAATACTGTGAAAGTGGGTTGCTATAGTGATAGAAGTGTTGCTGACCTTGGTAGGCATCTTGAGGAAGGCTGTGCTATTCAGAAGGGTCTAGTTTGTGCAAAGTTTTGTGAAAATTTCTACCAATGAACTGATCTTGAGGCATTATCTATTTCTAAGAAGGCACTAAGTATCTTGAAGTCAGTATTATTTCCTTGTATCTACAAGTTGGATTGGTGTCCAAATTTACCACGTTATCTCAGTAGGCTACACCCATGAGAGATGAGGATAGCTTTGGGGTTCGGGCGAGGGAGAGGAAAGTCTTGATACTTATATGCTATCGAAATAAATGACTGACAAGCAAAGAATATGTGACTGTAGCAAACCGCATTTGGAGACAGTCAAACGCTACCATAAATGACTTGCTTTGGGTTTTTAATCATGTCTTATTCTTGTCTAATGATTTTCCATACCTCATGCCATTTATTCATATAAGATCCTCAATCATTTCACAAATATTTAAGGAGCACCCATTCCATACCTGACACTGCACCTCACTCCAGCTCTGCTAGGTAGGCAGGGAAGGTTGGGGAAACTGAGTCTTAGGAGGTGACATATTTTACTTATCAGTGTCAGGCCTGTTTAGTGTGGTTGCTTGGTTTTACCCTCAGGAGCTATTTCCAATGCCTTTGGGACTTAGGAGAAATGGAATATATTGGACCCTTGGAATTCAAAGTTACCATTTCTGGTTTTGACTATTTGTGAACGACCTGAAGCTCCCTGGCTTGTAACATGTGCATATATTTTCATTTTACTGAAGCACGAGCCTGAATTGCCGCACGGCTGCTGTGTGGGAGTATGTGTACTGTACATCTGTTGTTTTTGCCTGCCTGGCTCCTATCCTCCATTCTTCAGTAAGAGCTCTGGGGTTCACTCTGAGGCACGGTGCCTCACTGTGCTGGATCCTGCAGTAGTGGGAAGGTCGGCCAAGAACCCTGAGAAGGGTCTGGGTATGTGACTCAAGTTCAGTCAGTTGGACTCTGTCTTCTAGGAATTTGAAACTTGAAATAAAAGATGTAAGGATGGAAAATAATTCCACCCCATCATGATATCCTGAAAATACTATCTATCCAGTTCCATTACTTTAAGTAGGGATTACTAAGGTTTCTCTGTAAAAAGATGGCTAGCAAATATTTTAGGATTTATGGGGCATTATGTCTCTGTTTGGGCTTCCCAGGTGGTACTAGTGGTAAAGAACCAGCCTGCCAGTGCAGGAGACATAAGAGATGCAGGTTTGACCCCTGGGTCAGGAAGATCACCTTGAGGAGGGCACGGCATCCCACTCCAGTACTCTTGCCTGGAGCATCCCGTGGACAGAGGAGCCTGGTGGGCTTAGGGTAGCAGAATCAGACACAACTGAAGTGACTGAGCACGCACACGTGCATGTCTCTGTTTCAACCACCTGACGCATAGCTTTTTCTTTTTACTCTGTGATCTCCACACGTTTCCTTCTAAAAAAATTGCTTTTTCTATTCCATGCTGTGTGTGTGTGTGTGCTCAGTTGTGTCCGACTCTTTGAGACCCCAAGGACTGTAGCCCACAGGCTTCTCTGTCCATGGAGTTTTCCAGGCAAGAATACTGAGTGGATTCCCAGTTCCTACTCCAGGGGATCTTCTTGACCTAAGGATTAAACCCGCATCTCCTGCATTGGCAGGCAGATTCTTTACCACTGCACCACCTGGGAAGCCAGAGTTAACTTCTGTTGCTTGCTACCAAAGAACTCTACTAATAAAGGTTGAGTCTCAAGGCTAATGAGTGAGCCTAGCTGGCTTCCCACCATCTACATACCAACTGAGCTTTCTCTTTATGCCTCCTACCAAGTTTATGGAATAACAATTGAGAAGAAAGAAAAGAATGCCCTAGCAAAACGGTTAGGCCTGTTGATATAAATTAAAAAAAAAAAATGGGGTCTACAAAAAAAGAGGATGCTTTGTCAGATGCTTAAGATAAGTTAAAAAACAGAACATTAAATCTGTCAGAGGTTCAATTATATGACTTGAAATAGCCTTTTATAATTAAAGAAGAAAAGGTGGGTTTATAACATTGTTTTAGTAAGGATTCCAAAGAGATTTTTTTTAATGATCATAGAGAGATTTAAAATGTTTTTAAAAATTAACATAGTTTTAAAAATATATTAAGGTGAGGTTTACCTGTGGTTTACTTGTTTATTCCTGGGCCTTCCATGCTGGAAGGTGGTAAGTCTGTACAAAGCATTGTACGCTGTGAATCTGGAGTTACAAGAGGATCTCAGAGTGATTAAGAGCGACAAGAATGCACTTCTGTCAATACTTCCACTGTCTCTGTCTCTTTCTGTTCTAACCAAAAAGTAAATATTGTTAAGCATTCTATTTTGATGCAACAGATAAAAATGAAGCTATTTTTTCACGGTCTGGTATTAGAAGGAATACAAAATGAGCACTGTCCTTGCCTTTAAATAACTGTCCCTCTAGCCGAGTAGAGGCTATTACCCATCCGAGAAATTCTGAGCAGTGCAAAGTGGCCAGGTCATTTCGACAGAGAACGGATGGGTCACTCAAGGTTTCTCCAACAGTGCTAAACTGCGGGATACAGTAAACCTAGCTTCATCTCAAGCAACATTAGAAACCTTGCATCCCAGTTCCTTTGACTCCCACAGGAAACGTGACGGTGCAGGAGAGGTAGGTAACGTTGGCTAAGGTCCTGCTTCTGAACCTGGTGTCACTGCCACTAGCAATTGGTGCTCCTGATTCCTATTCTTAGCAACTTGAATGTATTTATTCAACCTCTCAATCATCCTACGACTTTTTCCAGGTTATAGATGAGGAGACAGGCACTCACTGCAAGGTAATTTGTCCAGGGTCACCCAGTTGGAAGAGGTAAAGGCAGGTTTTAAACCCAGGCTTTGTGTTCAAGAACACCTCTCTCAAAGTACTGATACCAAGAGTTTGAGTAGCAGTATATGATGCTGCCTATGACTAGACATAGTCAGTTTTGAGATATGATCTAGACAGAGAGTCTACTGAACGCAGATTCCCTTTTATTATAAAAATATTGTCCACTTTGATCGATGTCTATTAATTTTACTTTATAGATACCTACTATGTGTGAGATATTCTGTAGGTATTCTGTAGACACTATATTTGATTGCTGCAGTGACGCTGCAAAGGAGATACTAATTTCCTCCATTTGAAAGAAGGAACCTGGACTGGGTTATCTGAGAACACCTTAACAGTAAGTGGAAAAATACATATTCAGACAGAACCCTAGTTGGTTCCAAAGCCTTTGCTGCCGTCCAAATCTGAGTCTGGCTTCTTTAATGCTATGTTCCAACTTACTGAGCATTTTCTCTACTTCCATCCTTATGCCTGTATTCAGAAATGAGTCGGATATTCTTGCTCAACAAATTGCATCTTATTCCAGCCAAGTAGTTCAGCCCCTCAAGGTTCTCCATAGCCAAATTAACCAGTATTTGGAATGGAAGTCAGACAACAAACCCCAGGGTACTGGATTGAAAATTACAATCTAGCTGGGTTGGTGGCTGAAAAACTAAGGCAAGACACATAGATAATAAACAGCAGGTTTTGGACGGGGAAGTGCGGCATTAAATAATTGAAGCCAGTGAAAGTGGAATGTGGGGCCAAGTCTAAGAAGCTATTTGTGAAAGTGAGAAATGGAATATCGATGTTTGGTACCACTACTGAGAGCTTTCCGGTTAATTACATTCCCGGGTGAAGTCAGAGACAAATATGATACTTACATTTTTCAGGGAACAAAATAATTTTCCTTCATTCACTGGGAAATTGGTTAACTCTCTAGCTCTCTTATTGTCTGTAAAATCTGCAACAGCATCCCATGTATTGTGAAACACTAGATTTGTGGCCTTGACGTATCCCACTTTTATTACAAATTTAATAATTTGTAATAAAATTATTGTGCCTGACTTGCTATGCGCCAGGCAAAGATGCTTCTCAGAGCTCTTAGTTACTGCAACAGTCACAGGGACAACTAGTTCTAACATATGAAAATTACTAGACTAAGATCCCATTTTCTCCCCCTATCAATTACTACCTTACACAGCTTTTTTCATAATATGCATCAGTACTGAAAATTATGTATTTATTCATGTATGTGTCTGCTATCTCTCAAAACAGAATATAGCACCAATGCAACAAGGATTTTGCTTCTTGCTCTGGTCCCAACATTTAGAACTGTCCCTGGCAGGTGACAGACATCAGTGCTAAGTAAAATGGAAGCAACCAAGGATGAGGTGACTCGGTTTGTCCAGCATGGGTTGAGGAAAGCACCAGAGTGGGCAGAGCCTCAGAAAGTGCACCAGGATTGATCTATGGAGGAGTAAGTTACGAGCATTGTGGAGAAAATGCAAGGTAGAAACAGATGCATGAAATTGAATGATGTGTTTAGGCACTGAGGATACAAAGGTTGAGTCCAGGAGAGTAACTTAATAGTATACAGTGCGGACAGATGTCGCCATAGACAACACACAACGATGATGCAATGGGTTAATCCCATTCATCTGCCCCACCTGGCTGAGACCCACTGACTTCACCCACTTCCCACATTTGGAAACCAAAGGTACTTTCTCAATGAAGCCTTCAACACCTCTGGCTGGGCTCTAGTGTGTTAACAAACCACGCAGCTCTCTTTAGCTATCTCCATTCTATTTCCTTCAAATGTGGATACATTAACTTGCTAGACCCATCTTATGGGTCTAGCAAAAGAACTTTTAATTGACATTCCCAGTGGCAGAGCTAAAATGAATCGCTTTTGATGGTGAAGGTTTTATTAACCTAAGATAATTAGGCAGTGTTTGAAAGGCTCTGAAACAGCCTATGCAGTCTCCAAATATGTCATAATCCATCATGTGTCACTTTTTGGCTTGCACTCTTTCTCTTTTTGCTTTTTCACCAGCACTGCTGTTTGAATGAGTGCCAAGCTGTTTAGAGTCAAAACTCTTCATGGCAATTAACAGAAAACAACAAAAGCTCAAATTATAAAAAGGGGGAATTATTGCGAGAACACTGTGTTAATGTTGTGAGAACATGGAACTCCAGAGCAGCTGGGCCTCTTAAATGACTTGAAAAAGAAATGTGAAACAGGCAGTTTTAATCTCTTAATCTCTGTTTCTGTCTCACTCCCAGCCCTCCCTGCTCTATTGTATCTTTGCCTCTGGCTGTCTCCCCCAGTCCCTTTGTTTTTTTCCCTTCATTTCTTCCCTTTCCCTCTCTCTCTCTTTCTTTCCATCTCTCATTGTTTTCCCTTTCACTGGCTGTCTTTGTTTTCCCGTGTTCATAGCTAAGTGTTCCTCACAACACTCCAGACTATACTTGTCCATTTAAGAGACCAGCTCAGATGACTGGTGAATTTCCTAAACCTCTCAGGTTTCAAAATCCACACAAATGGGGGTCTGATTGGTCCAGCTGGGTACCAACCCATGGTCCAACCAAATGTGAGTAGCCCAACAGTCACATGACACAAATATGCCTGGGGAGTGGGTGTGCAGAAGTCCTCTGAGGGTATGGTGAGGAGTATTTCTCAGAGAAAGGGTATTGCCACACACTGAACATATAAGGTGAAAGGTATCTGCTATTTCCAAGCACTGAGTCTGAATGAAAATTGATGGATAAATTAATATTCTTTTTAAACTAATGCTGGCTGAACAAGAAAGCTTGATGAGAGATTCTATTAATATAAGAAATTTTAAAACCTTGTGTAGACTGATTCTTGGGAAAGTTGTTCAACCTTTTCAAATGTCAGGCCATTTAGTACATTGGTAGACTTCAAGTTCCTAGGCTACCAAATGCCAGAGAAGTGTCTTCACACGACCAGTTGCTTTAGCGGGAACAAAGGTACCCATGAGCTGATAAGCAAGTGTTCATGCCTAACAGTGTCTCTTTGCAAAGTGGTTTCTTTCCTATCTTTGGCTTGCTTATGTGAAATGAGATGCACAGATGTGACAATCCAAGTTCCCTTTAGTTTTGGTTTGCTGTGATTCCCCATGGAGGTAAAAGAGGCCCCGCAAAGCCTGGGATGCTGTCAGAAGGAGCTGCCTGCCTAATCATAGCTCACATATACACTTGTGCTTAGCCAGGTCCTCTGAATTCTCCTCAAAGCCGCTGCAGCTGCACTTGGGATCCTGTTTTGCTTTTTGTTTTTTCCTCCTAGGTGGTCTAAAATTAGATTTGCCAACTTTGCAGCTCCTGTCAGATGTCTGCTTCTCAAAGCAGAGATTTTTCAGACTTTGAGCAAAAAACTTTCAGCCCCCAGGGACTGTGGTTACCTTTTTCATCTCTCTTGGCAGAACTCTGAAGGACACATGGTCCTCTGAGTCGGGACTCCTGGGGTCTCTCCCCGAGCTCTTAACTATGGAAGTCCTGCACCAAAGGACCCAGCTCTCTTCGGGAGCTGTCAGCATGAGAATCCTGCATGGCAGACAAAGTTCAGGTTAATGAGGCTGAGATTTAGTGTGAAGGATTTTACCTGGAAATGACAGAATTATTCAAGTGCGGTTGAGATTATGCTCAGACTTGTCTGGACATTTGGTGGAGGGTGTAAAAATAAAAATGGTAGAATAAGACAATAGATAATAATGATAGAATGATAATAATAATGATAATAATGATAGAATGCTGCTTTAGTGAGAAGACTCCTTTAATTCTCTTCCCTCCCGTGGAATGGTTTCTTCATTCACTCACTGACTGAGCGCCATGTACGTTCTAGTTCCTGGATGCTGGGGAAGCAGCAATGTAGACACGCGGCTCATCCTCCAGGAAAGGAGGACAGGCGGGCAAACACATGAACATCAGTCAGGGGGCTGTGGTCAGGAGTATCTGGATTCTCTCCTGGTCTTCTCTAAATGTTTGGTGTAATTCACTAAGCCATCTGGTCCTGGTTTTTTCTTTGTTGGGAGGTTCTTTGATTACTGATTAAATCATTTTGTCATTTGTCTGCTCAGATTTTCGATTTCTTTATGATTCAGTCTCATTAGCATGTACATTTCTAGGAATTTATCCATTTCTTATAAGTTAACAACTTTGTTGATATATAATTGTTCATGGCAGACCCTTATGAGCTTATTTATTTTTGTGGCATTGTAATGTCTCAACTTATTTTTATTTTGAGTCTTAATTTTCCTTAGTTAATAAAACTATGCATTTATCAATTTAATCTTTCAAAAACCAACTCTTGGCTTTATTGATTTTTAAATTGTTTTCCTATTCTTAATTTCACTCATTTTTGTTCCAATCTTCACTATTTCTTTACTTCTGCTAACTGTGGGATTAGGTTTTCTCCTCGTTCTAGTTTCTAGAGGTATAAAATTCAGTTGTTTAACATCTTTCTTCTTTCTGTAATGTAGGCATTGATTGCTTTTCTCTTAGTACTGCTTTTGCTATAGCCTGTAAGTTTTGATACACTGTGTTTTCATTTATGGTAAAATCATTAAAAGACAATCTGAGAGAAAGCTTCATGATGACAGCCTAGGCAATGTTTTCTTTGGATATGATACCAAGAGCACCAGCAACAAAAATAAAAATAGGCAAATGGAACTACACTGAACTGTAAACCTTCTGCCCTGCAAGAGAAACAATCAACGGAGTGAAAATAGACCCTATGGACAGGAAAAAATATTTGCTAACCACATCTGGTAAAGAGTTAATAACCAAAAAAACAACTACTATAATTCAATAGCATAACAACAACTCATTCTAAAATATTGGCAAAGGACTTGAATAGACATCTCTCTAAAAAAGAATACGAATGGCCAACCGACATATAAAAGGATGTTCAGTATCACTAATCATCAAGGAAATGAAAACCAAATGAGCTATCATCTCATACCTGTTAGGATGCCAATTATCAAAAAAACAGAATACAGTAAGTTAGGGAAATTGCAACTCTTGTACATGGTTGGTGGGAATGTAAATGTTATGTTCCCTAGGGACAACGGTATCTAGGTTCCTCGAATGAAAAAATAGTACTCCCATACTGTCCAGCACTCCCACTCCTGGGTATATATCCAGAAGAATTGAAATCAGAATCCTGACGAGATTATCAGTCTTGTCATGCTCATTGTTCATTATTCACAACAGGGAACATACAGAAACAACCTAATTGTCCACTGACAGATGACAGGGCAAAAATAAATTGGTATATACAGACTATGGACTATTATTAGCCTTAAAAACAGAAAGAAATCCCACTATATGTGACAACCTGGATACATCTGGAGGATACTATGCTAAGCAAAATTAGCCAGTCACAAAAATACAAATGCTGTATAATTCTACTTATATGAAGGATCTATAAAATAGTCAAACTCACAGAAACAGAGCAGAATGGTGGTTTCTAGGGTCTATTGGGAGAGGGGAATGTGAAATTGCTTCTCAACAGGTATAACATTTCAGTCATACACAATGAATCAGTTCTAGAGATGTGCAGTATTACAACATCACACCTATAGTTAATGATACTTTTTTTTTAGTTTTTTATTTTAAAATCTTTAATTCTTACATGCCCAAATATGAACCCCCCTCCCACCTCCCTCCCCATAACATCTCTCTGGGTCATCCCCATGCACCAGCCCCAAGCATGCTGTATCCTGCGTCAGACATAGACTGGCGATTCAATTCTTACATGATAGTATACATGTTAGAATGTCATTCTCCCAAATCATCCCACCCTCTCCCTCTCCCTCTGAGTCCAAAAGTCTGTTATACACATCTGTGTCTCTTTCCCTGTCTTGCATACAGGGTCGTCATTGCCATCTTTTAAGTGCTTTGCACTTAAAATCTGGTAAAAGAGTAGATCTCCTATTAAGTACTCTTACCACAATAAAAAAATAAATCCATTTCCCTCCAAGGAAATAAAAAAGGATTAAATGTGACTTTCTACCACTCTTAATTCTTGGAAGCCAAAGGCCTCACAGCCTTATGAATGCTATTCTTCTAAGAAATGAAGGTATTCTTCTGGGAAGCTCAGGTCTTGCTCTTTGACAGATGTTTCTGACTATTTCAGGTTTTTCAAATGCCCACGAAGAAAGCAAGAAGAGCTCAGCTGAGTCTCCTAAGAGGGCTGCTTGTCATCTTTGAATTCAGGTCAGTGGCCCTTCCCCTTTGCCCTGTGGCATCCTCAGAGCCCGAGTGCCCTGCAAGATGACCCTTGAGTCTGCCCCAGGCTGTTATCCAAAAACTGTTCTTAAGGAAATACAAAGGCCGCTCAGAAGTACCATCCCTCCTCAGCATGGTCCTGAATGCAAATTGCTTTTCAGGCAGGGAGAAGCTTCTGGCTAAAATGGAAGAAGGCTCTGCATTCAGGACACCTAGACCTGGGATCCCTGCTTGGGTAGCGTAACCCTTGTCAAGTCCTGCAGCCAAGCTTGGTGGTCTTTCCCAGCCTGGGGAATGGATGGTCAGCCCATTTCCTGAGCTTTACCATTGTTGGACTTTGATTTTAAACAGACCTGAGTTTAAATCCCTGCTTTAACACCCTGGTAACTCTGGAAAATTCTGCATAAAATTGTTCTGCCTACTTCCTATTCCATGTTAAAATAGTTGCATGGGTTTTCCACCAAATTTAGTTATTGGTTTTCCACCAAAGTTAGTTAAGATTTAAGACAGATCACATGATCACAGAGCACACTCTATATCCAGGGTAAGAAATGACAAAAAGGACAAACTGAGAAGGTACTGTGCTCCACACACTGTACCGGGCACTTGATGTGTAGTGTCTCTTTTATTCTTCAGAAGCTCAGGAGATAGTTACTATCATTATCTATTTTCTGCAGAGAAGGAAGTAGCAACTGAAGCTGACAACCCTTGTTAGCACAGTTAGTTGTACAAGTCACCTAGCACAAGCACAGTGCTTGGAAACTGGCCGTAATTATTACTAAAGCTGCCTGGTAAGTAACTGACCCCAATTATCACAGAAGAAATCAAATAGCAGCTGTCTGTGCAAAGGGCCATGATACAGTTTTTTTTTTTTTTTGGTTTTGTTTTGTTTTAACTTGAGAAACCAAGCACCACACTTGGAGAGTTGGAGAACTCAGGTTTATTTTTTTTATATCTCAATGCAGCTGTTATTTTATTTACTTATTTTTTAATTTTACTTTATATTACTTTACAATACTGTATTGGTTTTGCCATACATCAACATGATACAGTTTTGGTTTTGTGCAGATTCAGAGAAGACTTTATGGAAAGACAATGAGGTGAAACCCTGAGATGAGGTTTCGGGGCTCCCCTTGTGGCTCAGCTGGTAAAGAATCTGCCTGCAATGTGGAAGACCGGGGTTCGATCTCCATGTTGGGAAGATCACCTGCAAAAGGGAAAGCCTACTCACTCCAGTATTCTAGCCTGGAGAATTCCATGGACTGTATAGTCCATGGGGTCGCAAAGAGTTGGACACAACTGAGCAACTTTCACTTCCTATGAAGACAAAAGTATTGAGGCATGCACAGGGGAGGGTGCCTAGAAGCAACAAGAATGGCAGAAGCAAAGACATCAAGGCACACAAGCGCAGGATATGTTTGGGGAAACAGAGCGATCCCAGATTGCTAGAGCCATTGTGGGGAAACAGCAGGAGTCCTGCCTGGGATGCCAGCAGGTCTCCCGTGTTAGGGAAAACCTTAAATTTATCTTATGGGTCATAGGCTTCAAGCTAGTAGGCCTCTGGTCACATCCAGCCAACATATGTCATTCATGTGGGCTACCAGAGCTATTTTCTCTTAAATTTCAAATTAATTACTAACATTAAAAAAATATGTTTTCAGATTTTATTTATCCCCATTTCTAGATTTTCCAAAATGGAAATATTTGACCATATGGATTCACCCTTCAGTTTGGGGCAATGTGGAGTAATTAGAGGTTATCTAAGAATGATTTATTGGGCTTCCCTAGTGGCTCAGAGGCTGAAGCGTCTGCCTGGAATGCGGGAGACCCGGGTTCGATCCCTGGGTCGGGAAGATCCCCTGCAGAAGGAAATGGCACCCCACTCCAGTACTCTTGCCTGGAGAATCCTATGGAGGGAGGAGCCTGGTGGGCTACAGTCCATGGGGACACAAACAGTTGGACACGACTGATCGACTTCACTTTCACTTTATTGTCTACCCCTCTGCTGGAGCAAAGAAATGTATGAATCATTGCTGTTTCCTTTAAGGAACTGTCACTCTAGGGCTGGGCTGACTAGTATGGTTGACACTTGTCCCATGTAACTGTTTAAAATGAAATTAAATACAACTTTAGTTCCCTCAGTCAACACTAACCACACTGCAAGTGCTTAGTGACCACATGTGGCTAGTGATCATTATATCCAACTGTACAGATACAGACAGTCCCCTTATGGCAGAAAGTTCCATTGGACAGCACTGCTCAGAGAGCAGCCAGGGCTGACACACATGAAGCGGTCAGAAAAACGTACAACATAAAATACCAACCAGCTTGGATGGTGCTGGAGAGGTTGGGAGGAGGTGGAAATTCTCATGAGCCATATTGAGAAAGAAACTTTTTGGAAAGAGGTTGCTTGAGGATGGGTAAGATTAGGCTGGAAGAGAGAAACAGCGTAAGGTATGAGTAAGAATAGAAGGGGTTTCTGTTAGGAATACTTTGGCAACAGATGATAGGACGAACAATTAACAAGAATTTAAGTTTACTTTTCTTACATAACAAGACGTCTGACGTTGGTTCAGGGACCCAGTGATGGCAGGCCCAGTGTCTCTGACATTCTCATGGTCTTAATTGTTCTCATGGTTCCTAATTACTGGAAGTTGGATGTTGGAGATCTAGCTTTCATGTCTTTAATCAAGGTAGGAGAAATGAGGAAGGAGGGTGTGCCGGCCAACTTCCATTCATTGGCCAGAGCAGAACAATGTCATGTCACATGTGGAGGAGCACCGAGGCTTTAGGACAAAGGAAGTTGTCACTGGCAGTTCAATAAAGCCATCGGCTGTCTGCCACAGCAGGGGACTGGGGAGGCATGCTAGGGGAAAAGGCAGTGGGCTGAACCCAGAGACATGGGTTATAACTGTCACTCAACTAGTTGTGTGAGATTTAGAAAAATTATACTTATAAACCTCCCAAATTTTATCCCTTTATGATACTTAAGGCCCTTTTTGAGGTGGCCCACAGTTCATGCTATCATGAGATCCCCGAAGCCATCCTTTCCTGCTAAAGTGAAACACAAAACAAAAACCAGTTGAGAAATGATGCTGACTGTAACTCAATCACAGTAGTAGACTGCATTAGCTTTCTATTGTTGCTAAAAAATATTACCAAAAATTCAGTGAATTAAAACAACACAAATTTATCACCTTACAGTTCTGTAGGTTAGAGATCTAACGTAAGTCTCACTGGACTAAAATCAAGATGTTGGCAGGGTTACGTTCCTTTCTTGAAGTTCTAGGGGAGAATCCATTTCCTTGCCTTTCCAGCTACAGGCTGCCCACAGGCCTTGGCTCCTGGTCCCTTCCTTCATCTTTCAAGCCTACAAAGTTGCATCTCTGTGTGTTTTCCTCCTGTACTCACATCTGACCTTCTCTTTTGCCTCTGTTTTACTTTTAAGAACCTTTGTGATTATGCTGGGCCCATCCAAATAATCCAGGATAATCTCCCCCTTTTAAAATTTATCTGAATAGCAACCTTAATTTCATCTACAACCTTAATTCTGCCTTGCTATGTAACCTAACATTTTTACAGGTTCTGGGAGTTAGGATGTCAACATCTCTAGGGACTGGGAAGGGGGCATTATTCTGCCTGCCACACAGACTTTGGCACAAAATAATTGGATATTAATCCAGAAATTCCACTTTTAAGAATTGCCTAAGGATACAAGGACAGGGAGATAAATATATATGCATTATAACTTACTGCGCAGATATTTACAAATTCAAAAATTCAAGAGGAAAAGCAATGTCCATGAAAAGGCTGGTGTCAAATTATGGTCCAGCTGTAGGATAGAAAGTTCTGCAGTCATATATGTTTATTGATACAAATGGAGTCAATATGTCAATGTCAAGTGAAAAGCAGATTATAGAATAATGATATGGTATTAGCCTATCAATACTAAATCTATATGCACACGGAATGTATGTATATACATATGTTGAATGTCTACTAGTGATTATTTCTAGGAGTGGCATATTTGAGAAGCAAGAGATTTTTACTATTTTTAGAATATTTTTTTTAGAATGATAATATACATTCAGAGAAAGATTAAGTAATGTCTTTCTAAAGAGAAAAGCTTAATGTTGTAAAAAAAAATACTTTTGAAAAAAAAAAATACTTTTGTTGTTGTTCAGTTGCTAAATCATGTCCAACTCTTTGTGACCCCATGAACTGCAGCATGCCAGGCTTCCCTGTCCTTCACTATCTTCCAAGTTTGCTCAAACTCATGTCCACCGAGTCAGTGATGCCATCCAACCATCTCATCCTCTGTCTCTCCCCTTCTCTCCTTGTCCTCAATCTTTCCCAGTACCAGGGTCTTTTCCAATGAGTTGGCTCTTCGAATCAGGTGGCTGAAGTATTGGAGCTTCAGCTTCAGCACCAGTCCTTCCAATGAACGTTCAGGATTGATTTCCTTTAGGATTGACTGGTTTGCTCTCCTTGCTGTCCAAGGGACTCTCAAGAGTCTTATCCATCACCACAGTTTAAAAGCATCAATTCTTTGGTGCTCAACCTTTTTAATGGTCTCAATCTCATATCCATATGTGACTAATGGAAAGATCATAACTTTGACTATGATCAAAGTTGTTGGCAAAGTGATGTCTCTGCTTTTTACTACATTGTCTAGGTTCATCACAGCTATTCTTCCAAGGAACAAGCATCTTTTAATTTTGTGGCTATGCTGCAGTCACTGTCCACATTGATTTTGGAGCCCAAGAAAATGAAATCTGACACTGTTTCCACATTTCCTCCATCTATTTGCCATGAAGTAATAGGACCAGATGCCATGATCTTTGTTTTTTTAATGTTGAGTTTTAAGCCAGCTTTCATCTTCAAGAGGCTCTTTAGTTCCTCTTCACTTTCTGCCATTAAAATGGCATCTTATGCATATCTGAGGTTGTTGATATTTCTCCCTGCAATCTTGATTCCAATCTGTGATTTATCCAGCCCTGCTGGATCAGTTCTGAATTATTCACCAGTAGGTACTTCTACTGACAAGTAGAAGTCTTTCTTTTATTTGGGATTCAAACAACAGGGTCTAAATGAAAAATAAGATGTATATCTGGGAGCCATTTTGTTTGTCTACATTCAAAAATCACAGAGAAATCACTGCTACTTTAACTATCTCACTCTTCTATGTTTTTAAATAATCTTCCAAATGCTGTTCCCATTTGCCAGCCTAAAACACAGAAGCTCATTCCACTCAGAATCTTGACGTTCATTTGCTCATTTCTCACCTATAAGATAGACTGTAAACTTTAGGCAGCTTGATATTTTGATTCCCAGGTGTCTTCAAAGACGTGTTTACCATCTCAACAACCAAAATTTAGCAAAAGCCTACTATGTGCCAGTTGTGATGCTGTCATTTCTGGTTCATGTGAGATGCTCTTATTTTCTTTTCTTAAACCTTTTTGTTGCATGAGATGGTTTGAATGTATTTCCCTTTGCAACAGTACATATCCTAATTCAGTTAGCAATTCCCAAACTTCATTTCTCAGTATGGGTGCTCTTTGTAGTATAATATATAAGTACTCTAAAGATAACATTCTTTTTTTTCTCTAATATGGGTGCAACACACACAAATGCACATAAGTATATCATAAAAAAAGAGGTATGACTTGGGAAATGGTGTGCCATTCCCATGATCAAAAGGAACATGCAAGGTTGCATCCAATTCATCAATGCTCTTAACCTGTAAACGGATGCTTAAGACACACTTACCAGCTCACTCTAGACTGGTATACCACTCTATTAACAGTCTCTGGACTCTGTTATGTATCTTATGCCTTATAATTATAACATATTTGTGATATTTTATTACATATTAAACAGAATAATCAAATGTTCATTGTTTTCTTTCCATAGTTACTTCATCTGCAAGAACATTTTAATCTTATCATGAATTCTAATACATAACCATTTGACAGTCCATCAATCCATTATAATTTTAAAAGGAGCACAATGGTCAAATCTTGAATTGTTGGCTATAAATAAGTGTCAAGTTTAAGAAGGATGATGATATATGTATGTATATGAAAGTCATGGAGACATTCTTATAACACAGTACAGTGGTATTCAAGCTTGAACACAGACTGGCCTCACCTGGGCAACCTCTGCTAACATACAGATGCTTGGACTTTAGCTCACATCTAATAAGTGAAAGTTTCCCATGCGAGGAGTCCTTGAATTTATATTGTTCAAAATCTCTCTATGATTCTTCCACAGTATGTCCTACAGTATGACCTTGTTTACAAGCCATGAGTATATTCCATTTTCTTACACTTTTTAAAGGAAATTATGCAAGATGAAAAAAAAGATTTTTACTATTTTGAAGATTATAGGAAACTAATGAAGTCTTTTAAGTGAACAAATAAAATGTAGCTCTTTTTGGAAAGCACAAAAATGCTTATTAATATTACAGCATGTCGAATTAATACTTCTTATTGAATAGTATAGCCTACAACTTAGGCCTTAATAGAATCCTGTTTAAATTATCCCGTGCAACTGATATGCACCCACCTCAGCAACAAAGAAAGAATTAATTAGAGAATATAATCTTGGTTGGTTTTATAAGTAAATACAGCCCCTTTGAAAAGTGGTTTGGCCTTGTGTACCAAGAACCTTAAAAATGTTTATTATCTTTGCACCAATGATTTTTACTGCTAAGAAGAGCCCCTAGGGAAATAATCAGAGAAGAGGGCAAACATATTTAAATAAAGCGACTTCATTTGTAATATCGCAAAGTGTGAAGTAACCAAAATGTATAAATGTGAGGGGATATTTTAATAAATGATCATGTGTAAACATGATAACACTATGCAGCCATTACAGTTATATTTATGACATTTGGTGACAAAGGAGAAAAATACTGCATAATCTAATACTGAAGCACAAGCTTTAACACTCAAGGGACACCTAAGGCTGCCAATTTTGCTAGACATAGAAAAGACGTCCAAAAGAGGGGCTGGATTTTGTTTATTTATGTAGGAATGCGGACATACACTAGAGAGAAAATGCAAATAGTTTAAAGAAAATGTAGTGGGAAGTGAGGAAGGAAAGGCATTGGGTGAATAGAGGATCCAGAGGCCACCCTCCACCCTCATTCTATCACACAAACAGGTATCTGAAGGTCAAGGCTGGTGTTTCTCAGCCTTGGCTGCACACTGGAACCATATGAAAATCCTGATGCTCAGGCTCCATCAGGTTTCCCTGATGTCTCAGCAGTAAAGAATCTGCCTGCAATGCAGGAGACTAGGGTTCGATCCCTGGGTTTGGAAGATCCTCTGGAGAAGGAAACGGCAACCCTCTCCAGTATTCTTGCCTGGGAAATTCCATGGACAGAGGAGCCTCGAGGGAAACAGTCCATGGGTCACAAAAGAGTTGGACATGACTTAGTGACTAAACAGCAGCAGGCTCTATTAAGCCTGTCAAATTGGAATTTCTAGGAGTTAGGACCCAGGTATGTGTTTTAAGCTAGGTGATTCTGATGTATAGCCAAGTTAAGAACCTGATTAAAGAGAGTTCACACGAAGGATTACCCTTGTGCATTGTGAGGAAAGGGAGTAATTAGGTTACAGCACCTCAGATCTCTTCTCCTTCCAACCTCTTAATCTCTCAGTAGAGCTTTGATTAAGTCCCCTGAAACTTTGAGTGAAAAACTGCTTAAACTATCATGAACTTTGTCCTGGGATAGACAGGAAGGAGGTATCCTGTAGCTTCCCCCTTTAGAAGAGACCTCCTTTCCTTGAGAACCCCGAGATTGGATGCTGACCCAGGCAGATCTTCTCTACAGTTCCTTCCCAAAAGACATCTGGAGACACACCCTGGGGGTTTAGCCAAGCTAAAGGTGACATAGCCACCTTCTCCTTTGCTTTAGTAGAAGAGCTGAATAAGACAAATGACCCTGGTGTCAGCAGAAAGAGATATTGGGAAGATGCCTCGGCCGCAAATACCAAGGGAAGGAAAGAAGGAAAGACAGAAGGAAGGAAGGAACTAGAAATAATTTTCAAGCAAAGATTCATTGTTTTCCTAAATTAGGATCTGCAAACTGGCATCCCTAGGCCCCATCAAACCCAAAATTATGTTGTGTTAAGCACACGTTTACAAAAAACTTGAATCTGACCCTGTTAAAAAGGGTGTGCAATCTCCAGCTCACCTGTCAGTCCTCACTACTACATCGAGGCCACGTCATACACTCGTGTCATGTGACTGGCCTCAGCACACTGAGTGATCCATGACCACCAAACTCCCTATCCTTTAGCAATTTAAATTCTGGATTTATGTTCAAAGGTTGAGACAGAACACTGATCAGTGTGACAGAGATTTCAGCCAAGAACCACCTTCTGTATCCTCTCCTTGAAGGATCTTGGACACAAAGTTGGATCAACTTGTGAATTATGGGCCAATGTTATTCTGAGAAACAGCTTTCCATTTCTGCAGAAACTAACCCAAACTAATTAGAGGATTCACCAGGGAAAGAGCCTGTGGCTCCATCTGACACCACGCCATCAGAGCACCAGCTGCTGAATTCTTTACTTTTGGCCTCAAGAGACTGAGCAGCAGACCATCAACAACCACGCTGCGGGCTAAGACAGGAGAGGAGCTGGCCAGGGTCCAGGTCCCCTGCAAGGAAGCCATCATCCCTCACTTTTTCCTTTTGAGTAGAGGTCCACAGTGAAAAGGAATACACCTTCCATTAAGTGACATGAAAGTTCGTAACTGTTTCTTTTGTTTTTTGGAAAGTCCATAGAAAGGAAATGTAAATCTTCACTTTCTTATGTGCCCTTTGTTCAATAAATAGAATACAAGATAGATATTGTTTACAATGTTATCTTCCCACCAATCCCAGAGCACTGATTCATACATAAGAAGAGTTCAAATATTAGCTCAATGAATGAATGAAGGAACACATCCTTGGCCAAGCCTATGTAGTCAAGTATCTATACCCCAGGGCAACATCTGATATGTTCTGTAGCTGCTACAAATAAAATCTGCTACAAACAAAATCTGCTGGGTGTTTAGAGGAGAAAGATTCCTTTTTATTAAAGGAGGTTAGGAAATATTTTTTGGAGAGGGCAATGGCACTCCACTCCAGTATTCTTGCCTGGAAAATCCCATGGATGGAGGAGCCTGGTAGGCTGCAGTCCGTGGGATCGCTAAGAGTCAGACACGACTGAGCAAGTTCACTTTCACTTTTCACTTTCCTGCATTGGAGAAGGAAATGGCAACCCACTCCAGTGTTCTTGCCTGGAGAATCCCAGGGACGGTGGAGCCTGATGGGTTGCTGTCTATGGGGTCGCACAGAGTCGGACACGACTGAAGTAACTTAGCAGCAGCAGCAGTAGCAGGAAATATTTTTAGAAGAAATAATATCTGAGCTGTTCCTGAAAGGATAAGGAAGAGGCACATTCCATCAAGAATAGAGAAGTTGGGAATATTTTGATATAGAAGCAAGAGCAAAAGGAAATTGCTATGTCATTAAAGGGAATTCATTTCCAGTGGGAACCAAAATTTCCTAAGTAAATGAAGGAAAATTTGATTGGAGATTTATCTCAAAAATGAAACAAAAACTTAAAAAATAAGTAATTTATATTTTATGCTCTGTTAAGTATAATCACAGCAATTTGCTAAGTGACTAGACAATGGATTGGGGCTTCCCAGGTGGTGCTAGTGGTAAAGAAGCCACCTGCTAATGGAGGAGACATAAGAGATACATAAGAGATAAGGGTGAGGAAGATCCCCTGGAGGAGTACATAGCAACCCACTCCAGTATTCTTGCCTGGAGAATCCCCATGGACAGAGGAGCCTGGGGGGCTACAGTCCATAGGGTTCCAAAGAGTCGGACATGTTTGAAGTGACTTAGCTGAGTCAATGTACACAAGCAGATAATGCATCAAGGCTGGGGTGTGCATGTGATACTTTTGATACAATTATATGATATCATGAGATGACTGACCTCTTTCACTTTATACTTGACTTTCAGAGATTGGCCATGAAGAGATCATATACCTTACAGCTTTGATTCCCTTTTGAAAGCATCACTACAAAGACTCTGATACATTCTCAAGGAATAAGGATCACTTGTAGCTGACTTTGGAATATAAGAAATAAATTGAGAAGCTGTGGGTGATAAGGATGGCCAGGTTGACTGGGGCCTTGGACACTGAGATGATAAAGTGGGGCTTTATTTCCTTAATGGACAATAGGGAGCCAAAGAAGGCATTCGCACATGAAAGTAAACAAAGCCATTCTTCAGGAAGACTTGCCCAGCAGTGCTAAAGAAGATGGGTTGCTGTGGAGGCTACAGGTGTGCCTACAGTCAGGAGACTGATGTCATCCATCAGCACTCATGCTTCCTGATAGAATGTTTGTCTATGGGGAAAGGCAAAGATTCCTCTTTTATCAATGCTTTCTGTCCTCCTTTGACTTCCACTGCAATTGATGGTGATGCATACATTCATTTATCTTGGTAGGATGAGAGACATTTTTCAGAGCCATTTGCATGTTTTAAGCATCCCACACAGAGATGAATGTGGTTGGCAATTTGGAACATATTGTTTGGATTCAGCTCCAGAATCAGGCCTGAGGGAAGAAGGGTTAAGTAAGAAGGAAAACAGCTCCCTCTCAGCCTTTACCACAACTATGAAAACACAAAATTAATGTTTCATCTTGTGATATTTGCTTTAGAAGGTAAACTAAATGAAAAGACTAGATCTCTGTTTTAGGCTAAAGACTCAAGTAAGT
This sequence comes from Ovis canadensis, assembly GCF_042477335.2. Classification (NCBI taxonomy): domain Eukaryota; kingdom Metazoa; phylum Chordata; class Mammalia; order Artiodactyla; family Bovidae; genus Ovis; species Ovis canadensis. The sequence goes on along the minus strand of NC_091263.1, from coordinate 52,910,871 downwards.
CTCTGAGATGAAGAAGAACCAAATATAGGGCTGTTATTTTCTAAACCTCTTTCTAAAGCAATTTATTTAATACAACTGCATGTTATGCTTTTAGGGCCTTGAATGGACTGCTATAAATGATGTCCTTTTTCCAGAAAGTTACATGGAAATATTTTCAACTACGGTACTTTTAAAACTGTGAATATATCCATTTCTCCTTTCATTCTTTCTTTCAAAGCTCCTCAACCCTCAAATACATATACACACACACTCACACACACACACACACACACACACACGAAAGCACACACCTACTAGCAAAACGCAGAATATGTTCTCGGAACAAGATAAATGGTGGTTCAGTAGAAGGAAATTAACACCTTCCAAATAAGAATTTCAGGAATTAAGCTCTTATTCTCTCAATTATAAGTTCTAAACACGGGTACTTAGCCACCTATGAACCAAGAATGGGTCTATTTCCTTTAGCAAATATTAACAATGACAGTAAAGGGAAAACAGGGTAATTTCCCCTTTTGAAACATCAGTGTTTCAAAGGAAACTGCTAGCAGGTAGAAGGGCCTCACATCTTTTGGCCCATCTCACTTTCTAAACCTTTCTGGGCTAAGAGATTTTGAAACAGTTTTACAGCCTCTCTACTATAATCAATACTAAATCTTATGAAAACCAGAAAAATCCTAAAATTGAACATAAAGATGACTTTTTTGTTTTTAATCAGGTCCTTTACCCTAAAGGCTTAGCTACCTTTTCTTAGCAGGATGATGAAGGCAGAAAGCACATTTCCTCTCCCCATATCAGGCAGGCAATAATGGTATTGAGATTCTAGTGCATGGTGGCAATGCTCTAGCCATGAACCAGGCAGAGGTCACTGCCCTCAAAATATTAACTTTCCTGAGAGAGGAGAAGAAAGAGAAATGAATGCAGTAAATTCCATAGCTGCTAAATGCTGCGAAAAGATAAAAGCAGGAGCTACTTCCTGACAGGTCATCTGGGTAAACCTCCTTGAAGCGGTGACAGCTAAGTGGACTTAATTTGACTTGAATTCCTGTTTTGGAGTCAAAGTCAGGTTGAGTACATTGATCTAGGGTTTTAGTTTTCCCAAGATGAAATCCTCATTTCAAACACCAGTATTTAAATTCTGCAACCTCACCTTGGAAGGTCCAGGCTTCCCAGGTGGCTCAGATGGTAAAGAATCTGACTGCAAAATGGGAGACCCGGGTTTGATGCCTGGGCTGGGAGGATCCCGTGGAGAAGGGAATAGCCACTCACTCCAGTATTCTTGCCTGGAGAATTTCATGGACAGAGGAGCCTGGAGGGCTACAGTCCAAGGGGTTGCAAAGAGTTGGACACAACTGAGTAACACACACACAAAGGTCCATCCTTTCCACCTTCATGGCATGGAGCAAACAGGGAGCTTTTGCTTTCACAGACCTCTTTGTAGGGTAAGAAACTCTCTTACCAGTTTCTACAGCAAAGGTTAAATAAACAACAATGTTGTGGGATTTATCATTCCCATGTTATGGATGAGGAAATAGACTTCAAAAAGGTTGAGTTAACGGCCAAAGCTTACATGCACAATAGGTAGAACAACGCTGGTAGCTTAGTATAGTGTTTCTTGAAGGTTCTAAAGGTTCTTCGTCATTTTCAGTTGCTCACTTATGTCTGACTTTTTGCGAAACCATGGACTGCAGCACGCCAGGCTTCCCTGTCCTTCACCATCTCCCAGAGCTTGCTCAAACTCATGTCCCTTGAGTCGGTGATGCCATCCAACCATCTCATCCTCTGTCATCCCCTTCTCCTCCTGCCCTCAATCTTTCCCAGCATCAGGATCTTTTCTAATGAGTTGGCTCTTTGCATCAGGTGGCCAAAGTATCGGAGATTCAGCTTCAGCATCAGTTCTTAAATGTTGATAACGTATTAGTTCTCTATTGCAGCATAACGAATTACCTCCAAATTTCACAATTCAAAATAAACACTATCAGGGATTTCCCTGGGGGTCTAGTGGCTAAGACTCTGCTCTCCCAATGCAGGGTCTGGGGTTTGATCCCTGGTCAGGGAACTAAATCCTACATGCTGCAATTAAAGAGTTTGAATGCAACAACTAAGACCTGGAACAGCCAAATAAATAAATAAATATGAACATATTTTTTTTTAAACCACTATCTTCCTTGTCTCTCTGAGGCAAGGCCTCTGACTTAGGGTCTCTTACAAAGCTGTGATCACAGTATCAGCAGGGCTGCAGTCACTTCAAGGCTTGACTGGAAGAGGACTTGCTTCCACCACCACTTACATGGTTGGTTCATCTCATGGGCGATTGGCCAGAGGTACTAGATCTTGACATGTGAACCTCCACACAACACAGCTTGTTTCCTCCAGAGCCAGGACTCAGAGGGATGAGAGAGATAGGATGGAAACTGGAGTCCTTTGTAACCCAATCACAGACGTGATCTATTTGTTCACTGTTGCCACATTCTATTCATCAAATCTGAGTCCCTTAGTCTGGTGCACACCAAAGAGGAAGGGATTACACAAAAGGCATGGTAACAAGGAGGGGTGTTTGGGAGCTATTTTAGAAGCTGTCTACCAAAAAATGTTATTTTCAAAGTAGTATATAGGTCAAAATATATTTTTCATTAGACAACTATTTAAGAATTCAATACTATGTTTAGCAGTACACAATTAAATTTAATGACTTATCAAACTAATGATTAGAGTCTAAGAAATAACTTTATTGTTAAAAAATGGAAAAAGAAAAAACATAAAATCAATAATCATTTTGACCTGAATTGAAAGATTCAAACTCACAAGGGAAACTTAAAACTTGCAAATTATTTTTTCATTTTATTACATTTAACATCTTCAATTTAATTCCATTAAAATAAAATCATCCATCAGGTCATGTCAGTTTGGATTGTATAGGTTGATTGTTTTTGCCGCCTTTATTTGTAAACTTTACAGCAACACTTCAGGTCAAGTTCTCAGACTGGCCTTGCTCTACAGCTGAGGGGGCATATGCACCAAGGTAAGGTGACTTGCTCAAGGTCAACATTAAAAGCTAGAGGTTACCAAGGGAAGTGTGACTCCAGAGCCCACACTCTCAACAGTTTTGGTAAGATCCTGACATCATAAGGAAAATAAACATTTTAGTTAACACAGGTTGCCAGCTCACTTGCGAAGGGACTACGCCACCCTGTATTTGTCAAGGTGCACTGGACCAGAAGTAGGTGGACTCCTTTCTGCTTCTACTGCCCTGTAGTCCAACAGAACCCACTTTGCTAGAGCTAATAGTTCAGGAAACATCTTATATCACACACTTATCCTACATCCAACCATCCATCCATCCACCCATTTACACTTCCAACACTCCTGATTCATCTACACACTTACCACTCGTCCACCCACTCACCCATTCATTTTTCCAACACTCCTAGTTCATGTGCCTTAAATCTGTGCTTCTGAAACTGCAGCCATTAACACTATGTTCTCAATATTTATAGTTATATCCACACACTAGTTTCTCTAGTAAGTAAGTGGCTCCTCTGACATTACTCGAACAGCTCTGAAACTGAGGGCTTTATATGCAAGTTTATTTTTCTTCAACGACACTTTAAAATAAATTCATGGGAGTTAACTTTTTAAAAAGGGAGTTGGGGAGTTTTACCTACCACAACTGCCCAACTTTGGGACTCAATTTGCCCCTATCCTGAAGTGTTCAGAAAGAGCAGCGGGGAGTGGATGTGCCCTTTGTTTTTATTTCAGGACCTCCCCCACCTAGGACAGAACCGGGGAAGTATGTGGATCCAAAGACCCAGCTTATCCTGAGGCTCCAGGAAGATGTTAATGGGGGAGGGGGAAGGGTAAAGGGCTCTCTCCCTCCCCCATCTACCTACCCTCCAGTCCTGTGCAACTGACTGGTTTGAAATGAGATTGTTTTCCTGAACACCTGTGGAACCATCGTTGAGTCAATATTTCATATTCATTAACTAATGAACAGCTGGAGATGGGTAAGCGTTTCTGGGAAGCCTGCTTCCCAAGCTTGCTCAATCAATACCCTCCCTGGATGGTTCCCCGCCTAGTAGCGCATGTGGCTCCTTTCTGAATGTTCACTGCGAGGCGTGGACACTGATGCCCATGTTGGAGCCTCTCTGCAATATGCGTATTTGGGCTGCTGTGTGTGTGAGAATAAAGGGAACATTCACAACTCAGACCTATGAAGATCTTTTTGAAGGCTTAGGAGAAGCTTCCCCCTGTCCCTGTCCCCTGCTTTCTCTGGGCTTCCCTGTTCTGTCTCCTCACACTCTCTTCTCCATTTCTCCCCCCTTCTCCCCCACCTTTTTTTCTCCACGCCACGATGCTATCTTTCCCTCTTCTCTTTATCTACATCTCTCCTTCCTCTTTGTTCTCAATCCGTTTAATTCCATGTAGTTTTTAAAAAAATAATCAACCTGCTTATTTCAGATCTATCCTTATGAAGAAGACTATTTGGATCAGCCAGAAAAGGGGCTAGTTAAAACGATCCCTTAGTTACTGGAGTGGAGGGGAGGGAGGTTGAATGCCTACCTCAGAGTTGCAATACAAATTTTTTTAATTAAAAAAAATGATTTTTGCTTCAAAGAGAGGCTTGTGGAACTTCCCCGACCAGGGATCAAACCCATGCCCCCTGCACTGGAAGCATGGAGTCTTAACCACTGGACCATCAGGAATTCCTGCTGTATAATACTAACTATGTTCACAGACATATGATTGGCATACCGAAAGTGCTCTATAGAAATTTTATTGTTTCCTTATTCATACTCATTAAACAAAGATAACAACTGAGCACCCTTTTCCACTAAACCAGTGTGACACTTCGATTCAATTATTTGGGAATATACCCTGTTTGACAGATACTAAGTTTTATTTTAGGCTTCACCTTGTTTCTTACAGAGTACTTGGGCATTCCTGCTCTTTATCCCCAATCATGGAGATCTGTAGAATAATTTTAGCTGCAAAACAGACCGTGCTTTGCTTTCCTATGTTTGAGAAAAGGCATTCATTGTAGTATTGTAAAGTGTGTTAGAGCGATGGTTTGCTGCTACTTAAATATTCTTAGGGTGCCCTCTTCTGCTCCTGGCAGTAATAGTGCAGATAATTATATCTTAGTCTGGAAAGTCAGACGCAGTTATTCTGTATTAACAAGGAGAGGGAAGACAATATCCTTGGCATTCTAGAAGCAGAAGGAAATGTATACAGAGCACAGACTAATACATGGAGATATATTACCACTCTAATTCAAGTTGATTCCTGTTACTTAACCCTGAGTCCTACCTAATTCATGGATTTTTCATTGGGCAGCCTTGTGGATTATTAGTCTCTCTCACACCTGAGCCCTGATTCTAGTCTTGTTTTCTTCCTTTGATTTATTCTGGAAATTCCAGCAAAGAGGCTGATCTTTTTCAATAGTTTTTCTGCTGTTTCAGACAAGGGCATTTGTAGTGCCTAAGGCCTGGCAGGCATCTAGAAGTACAGGCCATTGTAGGAGGTTGGTTTATCTTACTGGTGCTTTTTCATATACAGAGACAGGGAGAAGTCTCAAGGAAAGAGAGTGCCCAGAAATCTGGGCAGTGTCTGAGTTGAGTCACTAACCTGCTGAAGCTAGGAAGAAACCCTGATATGGGGACCAGAAGTATCCAGCTGGGGCCTGGGGCAAGGGGACCCAAAGGGGAAGAAGGAGAAAATCAGGGTCTCAGGTGGGCAACTGTTGCCACTTTCACTGGTATTTATGGCTATAACTGAGGCTGAGAGCAAGTGATTTACAGCCTGGTCAGCCAGCAGTTACCTGCACTTCAGGAAGTCTTCCCTTAAGCCACTTAGGTTGCCTCAAGAAGGGACCTCGGCAATCCACAGCTATGTCTGAGCAGCTGTACTCCATCATGGAATTTTGTTAAACTCAGATTTGTTTAAAATATTTGAGATATAATTTTGGTAGAGATAAATTTATCCTCTTTAGTGCACTGTTCTATGAACTTTCATAACCACCACACATTCATGATATATAACATCTCCCTGAATTCTCATTCCCCTTTGTAGACAGACCCTAACCCCACCCCTGGCCCCTGGCAATCACTGATCAGTTTTTTGCCTATTCCAGAAAATCAGATGCAGCCTGTTGACAGAAGCTTCCTTCACTGAGCATAGTGCTTCTCAGAGTCATCCACAGAGCATGCTTTATTAATCTGTTCCTTTGTTCTTACTGTGTAGCAGTCCACAGAATGGCTGTGCTACATTTTGTTGATCTCTTCACAGGCTAAAAATTATTTGGCTATTCTAGCATTTGATGATGATGAATAAAGCTGTCATAAACATTTGTGTACAAAACCAACCCAGAGATATTCTCATTTGAATCATAAATTCTATAATTTCACAGTACTTTAGGACTTCATAGTAGCCTTTCAATATGTCAAGTTATATGTATACACACACAAACATGCACGCTCAGTCGCTTAGTCATGTCTGACTCTTTTTGACACTATGGACTGTGGCCCTCTGGTCTCCTCTGTTCATGGGATTTTCCAGGCAAGAATATGGGAGTGGGTTGCCATTTCCTATTCCTGAGGATCGTCCCAACCCAGGGAACAAACCTGCATCTCTTGCCTCTCATGCATTGGCAGGCAGATTCTTTACCACTGCGCCACCTCGGAAGCCCACACACACAAATAAACAAAAACATACACTTACTATTTAAATAACATGAATATATTCATATATGCCTGCTACTTAATATGTAAAATTATTAAAATGTTTTCAGCTATTCACTCCTGGAACACCCAGTCCATGATTATCAAGAGCTATCCATTTGAGTTTTTTACCTCTTTCATCGACTTTTTCCCCCAAATTTTCTGTTCCCAACTGGTATTCACACAAAGCAAGTAATGTAGCAAGCACTCCCCTTCCTTTTCATCCCAAATCACACTGGTCTGGGCTGACTTGCTAAATCCCTGCACTGCTCTAGCCTGGGGCTGAGATGTTTTATCTCTGGCGTCATGATGATGAAGAACTTGCTGTCAATGCTTCCATGAAATAAAGAAAAACTGGCATCTTTCTTTTACTTTTACCCAGGAAACTACAGATACATCCGCTGGATTTCTTTCTGAATACTTGCTATTTAATACAGAGACCCAGATTTCCTATCTTTTTTAGATATCTAAAGAGACTGGGAAGTGCTGTTATTTCAGCTGTCATGCCAGCCAACTAGCTAGGACAAAGGCAAAAGCTTCCCCACTGGTAACATGATTAACCTTCTTAGTTTTGTCCTAGAAGAAAAGCTGGCAATCAAGCTAAAATAAGCAGTTTCACAAAATTCACATCTCATGTGCGATGGCTGTAGAGGACAGACTCCAATTTACTGTATGTTTCTTGATAGCCAGAAACAGCTCAGCTTTGTCCTTTCCTACTGACAGTCCCCATAGCACTTCCTGACTGTTTAATGGAGGAGGAACATTCACCAGAGAAAATGTTCTTTCGTTTCTGTTCCCAAGCATTGGGTTCCTCTTATGCATTTTGGGGGACTGAATGGCTAAAGTCCTGATTACAAGTGAATCAGAATTGACCTCAAGTGTCTCAAAAAAAAAGGAAAATAACATGAATAGTAATAATAACTGATAGCATTTATTGAACACAGGCTACTTGACTGACGGTGGGCTGAGCACTATGTATTCATTACGGTATTTATTACTCCCAAAGACAACTCCATACATTAAACGCTATTATATTATCCCCTTTCTACCAATGAGAAAACTCAAACTCAGAAGTTAAATGCTTGCTTAAGAAGGCATACTTAGCATGTGGCAGAGCTGGGATTGGAACATAGCTGTATTTGACTCCAAATGTATGCAGTTAACCACTACATTTAACTGCTTCTTGAGTCTGTCCAACATCCCCACAAATCTTATATCTATAGGTAACAGTGGAATAGATATGGCCTATATACTGGGCTGAAGGAAGCACAGGCTGGAATCAAGATTGCCGGGAGAAATATCAATAACCTCAGATATGCAGATGACACCACCCTTATGGCAGAAAGTGAAGGGGAACTAAAAAGCCTCTTGATGAAAGTAAAAGAGGAGAGTAAAAAAGTTGGCTTAAAGCTCAACATTCAGAAAACTAAGATCATGGCATCCGGTCCCATCACTTCATGGGAAATAGATGGGAAAACAGTGGAAACAGTGGCTGACTTCATTTTTCTGAGCTCCAAAATCACTGCACATGGTGACTGCAGCCATGAAATTAAAAGATGCTTACTCCTTGGAAGGAAAGTTATGACCAACCTAGATAGCATATTCAAAAGCAGAGACATTACTTTGTCAACAAAGGTCCGTCTAGTCAAGGCTATGGTTTTTCCAGTAGTCATGTATGGAGGTGAGAGTTGGACTGTGAAGAAGGCTGAGCGCCAAAGAGTTGATGCTTTTGAACTGTGATGTTGGAGAAGACTCTTGATAGTCCCTTGGACTGCAAGGAGATCCAACCAGTCCATCCTAAAGGAGATCAGTTCTGGGTGTTCATTGGAAAGACTGATGTTGAAGCTGAAACTCCAATGTTTTGGCCACCTGATGCGAACAGCTGACTCACTTGAAAAGACCCTGATGCTGGGAAAGATTGAGGGCAGGAGGAGAAGGGGATGACAGAAGATGAGATGATTGGACAGCATCACCGCCTTGATGGACATGGGTTTGGGTGGACTCCAGGAGTTGGTGATGGACAGGGTGGCCTGGCGTGCTGCAGTTCATGGGGTCTCAAAGAGTTGGACACGACTGAGTGACTGAACTGAACTGAACTGAAAGTTCAAAATTGGGCTGAACTGAACTGAACTGATATACTGGACTGAGTATTTTCATTTTCTTAAGTTCTTATTCAGGAACATAAGTAGCCCCCACTATGCCATTCTGCGGAGTCCACTTGCTGTCTATTCTGTACTTTTCCCCCAATGCATTCTTTTAATGATACTGTATTTAAGTCTAGATATTACACACTCAGGATGACAAATTCCTTTAGGTTAAACTTTCACAAAGAACTTTCTTTTAGATAGTTTTAGACAGCTGGCATTTAACGTCTGAAGTTACATGGAGTTGAATTCTGAGGTTCCAAGGAGCCAGAGGTGAGAAGGGGAAGTAGACATGCTGAGAGCTTTGATGTGCCAGCAACTAAATACAAATGCTGTCAAGCCTCAGTTCCTTTCCCAACAGTATTTTCAGTCAATATTATCACTCTTATTTTACTGGTGGGGAAACTGAAGCTCAGAATAAAGAAAATTCACCCAGCAAATATGTAGTGGGTCCATGACTTAGACTCTTGCTCCTTTGTAATTCTTCCTTCTTGACCTACATTGGGCTTCTGCCTGAATTCGAAAAAGAATGCTGACTGTAATTCCTCAAGGTGTTTATTGCCAGAGGAGTGGCAGCATTTTGTAGGCAGCTTTCCAAGCATTTTGAAAGATTTATCTGCTTTCTGAGATGAGAGAACATTAGGACCTAGATGTGCTTTTAAGATTGGCCTAAATAGGATGGAAAAACATGCTGTCTAAACAGAAGAAGCAAAATGGGCCAGTAGAAGGCAGATGGGCTTGAGTAAATTGAGATGTGTCTAGGTGGCATCACTCCTATTTTACCATGACAAAATTTCATCTGGAAGTCTACATTTTGCGTGTGGATTAGGTTCTAAAACTAACTAGTAAAAGAGAAAATTTCAGGGAGCCCTAAATTATCCTTAAAAATTCCTGAGAAAGGAAAAATTGTTACCGAACAATCACTTTAGGTTCCCTTAGCGTGCGATGCTCCAGGATTAGAACAAATTGCTCTTCCTTGAGGGCAGTACGAGGCAGAGAAGCAGGTCTGTGTGAAGGGGCTGTGTTGCATGAACACTGCTTCTCTGAGTGGCTGTAAGAAGTGCACACCTGGAGAGATGCCTGTGCGTGTCTCCCAGTCGAAACTCCTGCTCAGGCAGCACCACCTAGAGGGAGGCATCTTCCCTCCTGCTGTGCCCCATTACCTTGTTTGAAAGGCTGCGGTCTAGGTGCTGAGTCACAAATGCAGAACATGTATCTGTGTGGGGCAGCAATGACAGAATGAGTGGAAATTGACTTCCATAAAAGCAGTGATGAGGACTTTTAGCAGCCTGGATGGTAGAAAGAGTGTAGACAGCAGAACATGACTTTACTCTCTTAAGTGGGTGGTACTAATTAGAAAAGACTTTCTATTTGCAACCAGAGATTGCAGAAGGGAAAGAGATGGAAGTAAAAAACCCCAAAGCAGGTATTTTCAAAGTCATTTTCTTAATATTTTGTTTAAAGGACAAAACCTCCTTAACCAAGAACAGAAAACTTATAATGAATACATAAAAACGTCAAACGGGTTATTTTGTGGTAATGAAGGAAACCATTTACATGGCACATGGATAACAAGAACATTAAACTTTATTGGGTGTTATTTTTAGAGTTTATTGCTTTGATTAGCATTATGCAGGGAAGGTATATGCTACTGAGACTCCTGAATTAGACTGTCTTTTTGGTGATCTTTATATTTCCTATTAATGTTGGGATCAAATGCTGTGTCAGGAGTTTGTGTAAGTTTTTTTTATAAGCCCCAGATGGCGTATTTCAAGAGAAGGTGGGCTGAGAGTAAACACCACTGACCTCCTCCTGGCTATGTTATTCCTACAACTGTGCGGCTTTGGTGCTGTCTCTGGCTATCTATGCCTTAATTTGTGTGTGTGTGTGTGTGTGTGTGTGTGTGTGTGTGTGTGTGTGTGTTGTAATTCTCCAGGTAAGAATACTGGAGTGGGTAGTCATTCCCTTCTCCAGGGGATCTTTGGCTATCTATGCCTTAATTTGTGTGTGTGTGTGTGTGTGTGTGTGTGTTAGTTGTAATTCTCCAGGTAAGAATACTGGAGTGGGTAGTCATTCCCTTCTCCAGGGGATCTTTCCAACTCAGGGATCGAACCCAGATGTCCTGCTTTGCACATAGAGTCTTTACCACTGCGCCACCTGGGAAGCCCAATGCCTTATTTTATTTATGAGCAAAATGAGCATTTTGTACCAAATGACTCCTTGAATCCTTATCAGGTATAGTGTTATTTGCCTTTGTAATGAAGGCCAACATTTTTAAGTTTGGAGCTACCCATTTCAAATTGCACCTGACGGTTCAGACATTTTTTTCCCCACCCTCTGCTTGTAAAATTGCTTGAGGGCAGATTCCTCAAGGGAGGCTCAGATGGGAGAAAACAAAGGAAAGGAGATTTGAGCTTCACAGGTTGTCTGCAGCTATTCCCCAGCAGTCTACCCACCCAGGGAAGAGAGTAACAGCAGAGCAAGCTTTCAACTTAGAATTGGGTAGAATTCCCTGGTTTCAAAAGTGGGTTGAGAGCATGAAAACATTTTTTAAAAAATCTCTCTGCATGTCCAAAACTGCATGTATTAGGTTCATAACAGGTAGTCTCACATATTCCTGGTTTTCGTTTGACCTAGGGGTACTGCATGATCAAACATATTTGGGAATTCGGGTTCAACTCTTTCTTTACTGTAGAACTTTCCAGAGACTTCAACATGTTAATACCCATTATGACTCTGTAAGAGGAAATACAAAGGAGCTTAGTATTTCCAAATCTTCTTGGATCATGGAACACTTTTAAAATGTGTTCTCAGAACTAGCGTTCCATGGAACACCATTTGGAAACAGGGGTTTTAGGTGTCCAATATTATCGAGCACAGAAAGCATGATTCCTATAATCTGGTGTAGCTGGAGGAATACACTGATTTATCTGGGTAGCTGTTTTGAAAGGTCAGTGATTTGTAATGTTGTTTAACTCTCACGTATTTCCAATACATTTAATGAAAAAAAAATTCAGGTGGCCATAAAAGCACACTGGTTCTTACACAGTACCCAGTCATTATCACCTCACTGCTTCAAAATGCGTATTTAACTCAAAGAGTAAGGCCCTTAATATTATCTTCCAGGCCGTATGTGCTCTGGCCTGATCTGAACTCCAACTGGTTAAACACCAGTCTTATTTCACATGCTGGTTTCCTGGGGCTGGCCATAACAAACCACCACAAACAGAGAGGCTTAAACCAACATAAATCTATTTTCTCACACTTCTGGATGCTACAAGTCTGAAATCAAAGTGACCTTCTGGGGTCACCAGGTGTTCCTTGCCTCATGGTAGCATAACTCTAATTTCTAGCTCTGTTTTAACATGGCCATTTTCTCTGTGTGTATGTTTCCTCGCCTGATAATGACAACAATTTCACTGGATTAACTAACAACAGTTAGTTGACGTGTTTGACAGTTTAACAGCTTGGCCTGTTTAATAGTCCAGTTTGACCTGATCTCAGCCAGTTACATCTGCAGTCACCCTATTTTCAAATAAGGTCACATTTTAAAGGTATCACGGGTTAGGACTTCAGTGTATCTTTTTTTGGGGGGACACAATTCAACCCACAACAACATCTTTCTCTCTCCTCTGTTAGGAGTCTTCATCAACGTCTTGAATTATCTAGACATCTCCCCCACACCTCGCATCCCAACACCTTTTCAAAGGATCATTTCTCCATTTCCTAGCCTCCCACAACACTGTCCTTTCCATTCCTGTCCTTTTCTACCTGTGATGACTGTCTTCACATCATCTTTCTCACCCTCCTTCCTCACTGACAGGGGCCACGTCAATTTTGCGTCCAGGTGTCTCCCTAGCATGAACACGGTTTCTGGCACAGCTTAGTCTTCATATGCTTACAGTATCTGGACAGACAAATGAATCACTGAAATCAATGCAACTGGAGCCTCTCTGAACAAACATTCCAGAAAGCAGTCTCTTCTGTCTTTTCATGTACCACCTGGTATCTAAAATGAAAGAAACAGAACTGCCCTCGATGCGGTGTGTTTCTTCTCATTCACAGCGGTGGAGGGTATGCCTCTGGAATTTTGGAGTTGCTGTTAAGCTCCAGTGATTGTTACAGCCGATTCTTACAAAACAGTGAAATAATTGTCACACTTCTGTCTCTTGAATGCACACTACTGTCTGTAGCCCCTTTGTGGAGTGTTTGTATGCTCTTCCCTTGACAGATGCTTGAAAAGAGAAGTCGTATCATATTCATTCAGTGGATCTCTGAGGAAAAGTGAGCTCTGTCTGATTGCAAAAGCTGGCTTTGTATTTACAGACTGTATGAGCAATAGCTCTGTTTCCTGCCTGGCAGGAGTACATAATGTACTATCTACTGCAGTCAGAAACTCATCTGAAACAATATGCTGCACATCCTTTCAGGAGAATAACTGGACAAATCGGACCACAAGCCCCAAAAGCATATTAAATACAGTGGTGACAACCCATTGGAAAGTTTGATTCGGGAATAAGGGTTTTAGGGTTCTCCTGATGGTTGAGAACGTTTATATCAAGGGAAGGATTTGCCAGAAACAATACATGAGTGGTTTTCTTCTGTCCTCCCTGCCACTGAAGACCCTTCTCTTAAATTCGTAGCCCCTGATCCATTTTTTTTAAAACTCTAGATTCCTGTTTTTTTCAAACTGTTTTTTCAAACCCATATACAATTAAATCACCTAGTGAGAGCATGTATAGATCTTAATTCCACAAGTACATTAGTTTTCAGAAGACAAGAGATGGTTGTTTTAATTAGCCTCACATCTAGAGTGATACTCTTCTTTGAATAAAAACTGCATCCAAATAGATGTCATACCAGGATCTAATTATTACAAAACTGGCATGGGGTTTAAATTACTTGGAAAACATTAAATGATTTATCTCCAGAGTTGGTGTGAGGAAAGATGTGGGTTTCTACATTTATATCAAGAACTTCCCAATGCTGTCCTCAAATCCAGCAGAGAAGGGGTTATCATTTCTCACTCTGGGGCACATAAGGTCTTCTTCATTAGTTAAAAGGGGCATCCTACCACATGTCATCTAGTTTGTCCTCCTAAAAACAAGGACTTGCCTGGCATTTTTTAAAGTATCTTTAAAAAAAAACTCAATCTAAGTATTTGGGGAATGACTAGTACTGATTCTTCTAGATAAGACTAGCAAGTTATTTCTCACACAACGTCCTGGGGTGCTCTGCTGAAAAAGTATTCTGTACTCAAGTAATCCTGGGAAGTCCTATAAAGGCTATTTTCATCTTGCAGGATTACAGTCCAGGTTGGCTACATGAGGTCAGGGACTATGTCTTTCATAGTCATTCTATACCCCTTGGATCAGTCTGAGATTTATATGCAGTAGTTTGGTAAGAAATATGGATTCCACAGAATAATAAAGGCTCAGAAATAGTTAGCCTACTATTTCCCCCAAAAGTTTGACCAAAGAACTTTCTTTAAAGGGAACACTGCAACCCAGGAAGAGCAGAACTAATACCATGTTGAAACTGCCTCCCTCATTCTTTAGGGGATCTATTCTATCATTTGAGCCCTACATGTCAAGAGTTAAACGTCAGAAAGCAGTAAAGAAATGTTCCTTGTGCTCAAGGAGCTCTTAAGAAAGTTCCCATTGCATGGTCCCAAGTTTACTGCTGCTGTTGTTTAGTCGCTAAGCTGTGTTCAACTCTTTGTAACCCCAGGAACAATAGCCTGCCAGGATCCTCTGACAATGAAATTATCTTGGCAAGAATACTGGAGTGAGTTGCCATTTTCTCCTCCAAGGGATCTTTCTAACCCAGAGACTGAACCCACAGCTACCACACCTCCTGCAATGGCAGGTGAGTTCTTTACCACTGAGCCACCTGGGAAGCCCTAACTGAATAATTATTTATTTGCTTAATATCCCTCTTTTCAACAGACTAGAAGCTCCACAAGACATGGATGGTATTGATCTTGCTCAGTGTTGTCTAAAAACCTGTGCTTGATGTTTGTTAGACATTTGTTGGATTCATTCCGATTTTGCAATTCAATGGGGCTTAGAAAATTCCACAGAACTCACGGTAGCTAACAAATGTTTTTTCCCCCTACGAGGACACTGTTTTTACTGAGGGAAAAAAAAAGAAGTCAAACATCATTGTGGAAACCATTTTACTAATTAAAATAGGTTCAGTTCAGGTACACCTGATTCACTAATGAAAATTATTTTCTGTATGCGTCTCTGGTCAGCATTGGTTGTTGAGTACTGTAATCACCCACACTACCTAACTATACACTGGGTGTTGAGAATAAAGCAAAGACTATTTTTAGTGATCACTTTCCTTCAGGAGCAAGTAATCTAGCTGAAAGCTAAGTCCTCATGGAAATTAAGACTGATCGGGCCAAGAGAAATTTCATTCTGTCTAGGGAAACAGATTGCTGATGAAAATCATCTTATACAAGTTCTCTCCTTTGAATTCCTTATTTTTCTGTATCTTAGGATCAGTTTTGAAGGTTGCTCTAAATCATGTTTGCTGCGACTAAAGTAGATTGATTGGTCTGGGTTCCTATAAACCTTACTTATTTTCCACCCTCTTTTCCTTCCTGTTAGTCATTTTCACAATCACCATTGCTGTCCTTTTAATCAGCTGTTCAGAACAGTGAACAACATGAGGTGGCTGAATAATGATGGAGAAAGGAAGGTGAAACCACTTAGGTTTTTTGTTAAAAAACCATCTGTCTTGATTTTCTGTAAGTTGTTTATTATTCCTTTCCCATCTTCCCCCTCTTCCTTTTATTTCTTTTTAACCTTTGATTCTTTCCATTTTCTGTGCTTCCTTTGAATTTTCTTAGTAAATATCTGAAAGGTATTTTAGCTGGTGCATCTCCCCAACAATATACTGTTTTGTGGATTTTCAAGTGTTTATATGCCCAACAGATGATCCCAACAAAAATTCAATGTTAAAGATGAATCATTAGCAAATTCATTAAACTAGAGTTTTGTTTACATTTCATCTGACAAATCCCATGTAAGACTCTCTCTCTTTATTAGACTTTTTTTTTTAATAGAAAAATTTCTACCTATTACTGAAAGCTGTAATCAAGTCAATAGATCATCTGTTGTTGTTCACTTACTAAGTCATGTCTGACTCTTTGTGACATCATGGACTACAGCTGGCTGGGCTCCCCTTTCCTTCAGTATCTCCTAGAGTTTGTTCAAATTCATGTCAATTGAGTTGGTGATGCTATCTAACCACCACATCCTCTGCCATCCCCTTCTCCTTTTGCTGTCAATCTTTCCCAGCTTCAGGGTCTTTTCCAATGAGCAGGCTCTTTGCATCAGGTGGTCAAAGTACTGGAGCTTCAGCTTCAGCATCAGTCCTTTCAATGAATCTTCAGTGTTGATTTCCTTTAGGATTGATTGGTTTGATCTCCTTGCTAGCCAAGGGACACTCAAGAGTCTTCTCCAGCACCACAGTTCAAAAGCATGAATTCTTCTGCACTCAGCCTTCTTTATGGTCCAACTCTCAGATCAGTACATGACCACTGGAAAAACCACAGCTTTGACTAAGTGAAAAGTGAAAGTGAAAGTCGCTCAGTCATGTCCAACTCTTTGGGATCCCATGGAGTACACGGTTCATGGAATTCTCCAGGCCAAAATACTGGAGTGGGTAGTCTTTCCCTTCTCCAGGGGATCGTCCCCACCCAGGGATCAAACCCAGGTCTCCCACATTGCAGGCGGATTCTTTACCAGCTGAGCCAAAGGGAAGCCCAAGAATACTGGAGTGGGTAACCTGTCCCTCCTCCAGCGGGTCTTCCCGACCCAGGAATCAAACTAGGGTTTCCTGTATTGCAGGCAGATTCTTTACCAACTGAGATATCAGGGAAGTCCCAGCTTTGACTAAATGGCCTTTTATCAGCAAAGTCATGTATCTGCTTTTTAATAAGTTGTCTAGGTTTGTCATAGTTTTTCTTCCAAGAAGCATGCATCTTTTAATTTCATGGCTAGTCTCTGTCAGCAGTGATTTTGAAGGCCAAGAAAATAAAATCTGTCACTTTTCCCCCATCTACTTGCCATGAAGAGAAGGGATCAGATGCCATGATCTTGTTTTTTTCCATGTTGAGTTTTAAGCCAGCTTTTTCACACTCTCCTTTCACTCTCAAGATCCTCTTCAGTTCCTCTTCACTTTCTGCCATTAGAGTGTATCATTTGCATATCTGAGATTGTTGATATTTCTCCCTGCCATCTTGATTCCAGGTTGTGATTTATCCAGCCTGGCGTTTTGCATGATGACAGGCTCAGTAATATGTGCCATGATCTTGGGAGGACGCACAGAAGTTAAATAAGCGGAATGACACTATATAGCCTTGTCGTACTCCTTTCCCAATTTTGAACCTGTCCACTGTTCCATGTCTGGTTTTAACGGCTGTTTCTGAACCTACATACAGGTTTCTCAGGAGACAGGTAAGGTAGGCTGGTATTCCCATCTCTTTAAGTATTTTCCACAGTTTATTGTGATCCACACAGTCAAACCACTCCAGTATTCTTGCCTGGAGAACTATGGACAGAGGAGCCTGTGGGCTACAGTCCATGGGGTTGCAAAGAGTCAGGCATGACGGAGCAACCCTGAACAACACAGTCAAAAGCCTTAGCACAGGCAATGAAGCAGAAGCAAATGTTTTTTTCTGGAATTCTCTTGCTTTCCCTATGATCCAACAAATGTTGGCAATTCGCTCTCTGGTTCCTCTGCCTTTTTTAAACCCAGCTTGTACATCTGGAAGTTTTCAGTTCACATACTGCTAAAGTCTAGCTTGAAGGATTTTGAGCATTATCTTGCTAGCATATGAAATGAGCTCAAATGTATGGTAGCTTGAGCATTCTTTGGCATTGCCCTTCTTTGGGATTGGAATCAGATTGATTACATTCTCTGCATTTGAAGATGGAGAAACTATAAATCACAGGAAATCTGTAGTCAGCAATAGATCATAAGAAAGTTGAGAAATTCAATGGAGAAAAAATGCTACCTCATATAAGAAAAACTATAATACCAGAAGGGAACCACCTGAGGGGAACTTTAGCCAGAGTTTGTTTTGTACTGAAAATACACCCAGTTCTATAAATTCACATTTAGATTCTGGAGAATCCTCAAATCACCTAATTTTGTAGCTTTGTCTTTTTAAAGCAGTGGAACACATTTTTCAGAGACAGAATTAAGAGTAAGAAAACAGACTGGAGCTGCTTGGGCAAGGAGACGGGTACAGGACATCTGATATGCCCATTCTCCTTCCTCCGTGTCCCCTTGGGAAATTATAAAGTTCAGCAGAACTCATTTAAAAAATGTCAGCGTTACCCTACTTGCAGATGAACATTTTTGGTAACCTAACTTCAGATTTAATATCTTCCTAGTATTTTACTGATACCTCATACTCGGTATGCAACAAACTCTTACTGTTACCCTTCAGCCTCTTCCCCAGACTCTCTTCTCATTTACTTTCACAGATTAGGCTTGTAGGGCAGGGACCCACAGTGCCTTCCTTCAGTTCCCATCTTTCTCCAAGGAAACCCAAGGTGACGGCCTTTTGCAGAAATAGTATTCTGCTGAATTCCCACCAGCCCTATGTCTCCACAGATGAGTCCTGCTCTGATTTTGTTCTCTTTAGTTTTCAACTGCCTTGGTAGAAGATGGAGACTTTTGAGTGTTCAAGCAATTTACAATTTTGGTGAAGAAGAAACAGTAGCCTGACATTTGGGCTTCCCAGTATGACTGAACTAGCTTTGTTTTGTCCAGGGCTCAGCAAACCCAAAAGCTCAGACCCTAAGGTTTACAACAAAAAGGAGATTTAAGAGAAAGACAGTGAAGAGGGAAGACAGAAGAACAAATTTCAAACCCACCACCTGCCTGGAAGGCAAAAGGCTGGAAGTGGGTCAGGGTGGGGTATTTATGGGCAGGCAGAAGTATGGGGGCATGAGAAGTGTTTCTCCATAGCACCTTTTGAAAAAACTTGAATAAGCTTTTTGGTCAACCTAATAGTTTGGATCTTTCTTTAGTTGGGGCTTTTATGCTGACAGACTCCATAACACACGCCATGATCTTGGTAGAACACATTGTTAAATCAAAATTTCACTTTATTTGGGGTGAATTTCCCCAACTCCATCCAAAAGCACTTGTTAAACTGCTCAGTATAGGAGGCTCCCTAAGAGGAACTGCAGATCCATGCCTTCATGAGAGAACCTTAGATGTGTCCATTCTTACGCTTCCTCTCTTATAAATCTTATTTCCTACTAGCATCTTTATCTTTTTAGTTATTTCTTTTGGCTTAGTTGTTTTTCTCCAGTTAACTTTAAAATTCTCAAGGGCATGACCATGTCTTCTATTTACTCTAGAGCTGAACAAATTGTAGAGGTAAAAAATTACAAAAATGCATCACCTGATCATCCTGTCTACTAGTAGTTAATAAAATGCATGCTAAGATTATGCTGTCTGTATCTCTTCAGTATTCTCTGCAGACTGTTAGCTAAGTATTTCTCCAATAGATGGACAAAAGGGGATAGGTGAAAATGTGAGAGTTAATATTTACTGTGAACCTACTCTGTGCCACATATCATATCAGATGCTTTGTGTGTTTTATTTCATCGTATCTTCCAACAATTCTGAAATGTCAGAATTGTAATCTTCAATTGTAATCTCACTTCACAGATGAGAATTGGCATTGGAATCCAATCTTTTTAGAATTTAATGATCTTAGCATTATCTCCAACTTAGGATGCCTCCTGGGGTCTCATAAAAAAAGGACCCATAAATCCTTTTTTCTTTGCATTTTGAGAGAATAAAACTTGATTCTAAATCTCTGTGGCTAAAAAATGTTTTTCCTGGAGTTGAACATGAAGCCAGAGATCTGACTGAAAGCATGTGTTCCTCGATCTGTATTAACAAAACTAAGTTCTTAAGGAGTGTTGAGAGGTATTATGTGAAGAATGATTCTGTGGACAAATAAGATTGGGTACTGTTGGATTAAACAACATTAAACTGACTTCTTAGGGGCGGTCCTAAGATGGCGGAGGAATAGGACAGGGAGACCACTTTCTCCCCCACAAATTCATCAAAAGAACATTTGAACGCTGAGTAAATTCCACAAAACAACTTCTGAATGCTGGCAGAGAACATTAGGCACCCAGAAAAGTAGCCCATTGAAAGGAGGTAGGAAAAAATATAAAAGACAAAAAGAGAGACAAAAGAGGTAGGGACGGAGCTCCGTCCCGGGAAGGGAGTCTTAAAAAAAAGAGAGAGGTTTCCAAACACCAGGAAACACTCTCACTGCCGAGTCTGTGGCAAGCCTTCAAACCACAGAGGGCAACATAACCGGGAGGAAAAATAAATATTAAAACCCACAGATTACGTGCCCAGTGGTAACTCCCCCAGCGGAGAAGCAGCACAGACGCCTGCATCTGCAACTAGCAAGCGGGGGCTGGGCAGGGAGGTGTGGGCTGCATTGCTTAGAGTAAGGACCGGGCCTGAATGCCCTGAAGGAACTAACTTGGGCTCGCAAACCAGACTGTGGGATAGCTACAAGGCGAAAAGCCCTAACCTAAGACACCGCCAGGCCAGCTCACAGAACAAAGGACTGAGCAGAGCTAGCCTGCTGTAGACCATCCCCCTCTGGTGACAGGCAGCCAGAGCCAGAAGGGTGCAATTGCGCCCTAGAGAGGCATTATCTACCAAACTGCAAGCAGGCTTCATTGCTAACTACGACTTCTTGGGATTCTGGACGGTCAACATCCGGCTGAGAAGGTGTGCTGGTTGTACACCCAGAAAACCGAGTGGCAGGGATGGGGGAGGTGATAATTCGCAGCAACTGTGCTGGCCAAACACCTGGTCACCTGAGGTGCTCGGACCTGAGAAGGGCACAAAACGCAGGCCCAACCAAGTCTGTGCCTCTGAGGACTACCCAAGTGCCTGAACCTGAGCAGGTTAGACCTGGGAAGTGCATACAACCCAGGGCTGGCCTCAGATAGTTCTCTGCCAGGAACTATGTATAGGAAGGGGCCTATAGATCTTGAGAAATATAAGCTGGTCAAGGAACTATCCAAAAATGAACTGACCCCACATTGCCCACAATAACACCAGAGAAAGTCCTAGATATATTCTTACTATTTTTACTATCATTCTTTATTTAATTAAAAAAAATTAAGTCCTCTATTACTCCTTTAATTTTCATTTTTATAACCTACTATTACTTTGCAAAAAAAAAAAAAAGAGAGAGAGACCCTATTTTTTAAAGCAAACTTCATATATATATATTTTAGAATTTTTGTGACTTTTTTTCTTTAATATTGTATTTTTGAAAATCCAACCTCTACTCTGGATTTTTATTTATTTTTTTTACAGCTTTTATTTATTTTTTCTTTTAATTTTAATTTTTTTTTAATTTTAAAATCTTTAATTCTTACATGCATTCCCAAACATGAACCCCCCTCCCACCTCCCTCCCCATAACATCTCTCTGGGTCATCCCCATGCACCAGCCCCAAGCATGCTGTATCCTGCATCAGACATAGACTGGCAAGTCAATTCTTTCATGGTAGTATACATGTTAGAATGCCATTCTCCCAAATCATCCCACCCTCTCCCTCTCCCTCTGAGTCCAAAAGTCCATTATACACTTTTTGGTATTTGTTATCAATTTTGTACCTTTTAAGAACCCAGACTTCAGTACTCATTTTTACTTGGGAGCAAGATTACTGGCTTGACTGCTCTCTCCCCCTTTGGACTCTAGTTTTTCTCCACCAGGTCACCTCTATCTCCTCCCTCCCCATTCTCTTCTCTACCCGACTCTGTGAAACTCTTTGTGTGTTCCAGACAGTGGAGAACACTTAGAGTACTGATTACTGGCTGGATCTGTCTCTCTCCTTTTGATTCCCCCCTTTATCCTCCTGGCCACCTCTGTCTCCTTCCTCCCTCTTCTCTTCTCTGTATAACTCCGTGAACGTCTCTGAGTGGTCCAGACTGTGGAGCACACATAAGGAAGTGATTACTGGCTAGCTTGCTCTCTCCTTTTTTGATTCCACCTCATCTCATCTGGGTCACCTCTGTCTCCCTCCTCCCTCTTCTCTTCTTCATGTAACTCTGTGAACCTCTCTGGGTGTCCCTCACCGTGGAGAAACTTTTCATCTTTAACCTAGTTGTTTTTATCAACGGTGCTGTATAGATAGAGAAGTCTTGAGGCTACTGTAAAAATAAGGCTGAAAACCAGAAGCAGGAGGCTTAAGTCCAAATCCTGAGAACATCAGAGAACTCCTGACTCCAGGGAACATTAATTGACAGGAGCTCATCAAACGCCTCCATACCTACACTGAAACCAAGCACCATCCAAGGGCCAACAAGTTCCAGAGCAAGGCATACCACGCAAATTCTCCAGCAACACAGGAACACAGCCCTGAGCTTCAATATACAGGCTGCCCAAAGCCACTCCAAACCCAGTGACATCTCAAAACTCATTATTGGACACTTCATTGCACTCCAGAGAGAAGAAATCCAGCTCCACCCACCAGAACACAAGCTTCCCTAACCAGGAAATCTTGACAAGCCACCCGTACAACCCCACCCACAGCAAGGAATCTCCACAATAAAGAGAACTCCACAAACTGCCAGAATACAGAAAGGCCACCCCAAACGCAGCAATATAAAAAGATGAAGAGACAGAGGAATACCCAGCAAGTAAAGGAACAGGATAAATGCCCATCAAACAAACAAAAGAGGAAGAAATAGGAAATCTACCTGACAAAGAATTCCAAATAATGATAGTGAAAATTATCCAAAAGCTTGAAAACAAAATGGAATCACAGGTAAATAGCCTGGAGACATGGATTGAGAAGATGCAAGAAAGTTTAACAAAGACCTAGAAGAAATAAAAAAGAGTCAATAAATATATAATGAATAGTGCAATAAATGAGATCAAAAGCACTCTGGAGGAACAAATAGTAGAATAACTGAGGCAGAAGATAGGATTAGTGAGGTAGAAAATAGAATGGTAGAAATAAATGTATCAGAGAGGAAAAAAGAAAAACGAATTAAAAGAAATGAGGACAATCTCAGAGACCTCTGGGACAATGTTAAATGCCCCAACATTCAAATTATAGGAGTACCAGAAGAAGACATTTCTCCAAAGAAGACATGCAGATGGCTAACAAAGACATGAAAAGATGCTCAACATCAAGAGAAATGCAAATCAAAACCACAATGAGGTACCATTTCACACCAGTCAGAATGGCTGTGATCCAAAAGTCTACAAGCAATAAATGCTGGAAAGGGTGTGGAGAAAAGGGAACCCTCTTACACTGTTGGTGGGAATGCAAACTAGTACAGCCACTATGGAGAACAGTGTGGAGATTCCTTAAAAAACTGGAAATAGAATTGCCTTGCTGCTGCTGCTGCTGCTAAGTCGCTTCAGTCGTGTCTGACTCTGTGCGACCCCAGAAACGGCAGCCCACCAGGCTCCCCCGTCCCTGGGATTCTCCAGGCAAGAACACTGGAGTGGGTTGCCATTTCCTTCTCCAATGCATGAAAGTAAAAATTGAAAGTGAAGTTGCTCAGTCATGTCTGACTGCTAGCGACCCCATGGACTGCAGCCTACCAGGCTCCTCCATCCATGGAATTTTCCAGGCAAGAGTACCGGAGTGCCTTATGAGCCAATAATCCCACTGCTGGGCATACACACTGAGGAAATCAGAACTGAAACACATGTACCCCAATGTTCACTGAAGCACTGTTTATAATAGCCAGGACATGGAAGCAACCTAGATGTCCATCAGCAGATGAATGGATAAGAAAGCTGTGGTACATATACACAATGGAGTATTACTCAGCCATTATAAAGAATACATTTGAATCAGTTCTAATGAGGTGGGTAAAACTGGACCCTATTATATAGACTGAAGTAAGCCAGAAAGAAATACACCAATACAGTATACTAACACATATATATGAAATTTAGGAAGATGGTAACAATAACCCTGTATGCAAGACAGCAAAAGAGACACAGATGTATAGAACAGTCTTTTGGACTCTGTGGGAGAGGGCAAGGGTGGGATGATTTGGGAGAATGGCATTGAAACATGTATAATATCATATGTGAAACGAATTGCCAGTCCAGGATCAATGCATGATACAGGATGCTCGGGGCTGGTGCACTGGGTTGACTCAGAGGGATGGGATGGGGAGGGAAGTGGGAGGCGGCTTCAGGATGGGGAACACGTGTACACCCGTGGTGGATTCATGTTGATGTATAGCAAAACCAATACAATATTGTAAAGTAACTAGCCTCCAATTAAAATAAATAAATTTATAATTTAAAAAATAAACTGACTTCTTGGAGCTTTTAATTGATTAATTCATTCTACAAATATTTATAGAGTATCTGGCAGTGCATTATTTGTTAGAATACAGACATGAATCCTGCTCTTATGAAACTTATAGCCCAGTAGGGGAGACATGTCTAACAAAGAATACACTTACTTAAAATTCTGGCCTGTCCAAGAAACTGAAATTTGGTCAATGTGTCCAGAGCATAGAGGAGGAAAGGGACAGCACAGAGTCTGCAGAGGTGGGAAGTCATTCCATCATACTAGGCTTTATACTTCATGGAGAGAGTTTGGCTTTTGTTCTGTTTGAAACAGAAAAGCTTCTGAAGGGTTTTAAGCAGCTACCCAATGTAAAGTCTATTTTAATAGAACCATCTTGCTACTTTGTGTCAACAAGAGTGAATAAAATAAAGCTCTATTAGGACAGGTTTCATTTGGTTTGTTCACTATTACAATCAAAGTGCCTGGGTCAGTGCCTGGTGCATAAAAGATGATGCACAAATCTTTCTTGAATGAATAAGTATCAGTAATTTGGAAGAAAGCCAGTGAAATTCAGAAAACCAGTTAGACAGATACTGCCAAAGTCAAGGTGAGAGGTTATAGAACCCTAGATCAAGTTTACATTCAGAAAGAAGGAAAAAAGTCAACAAAATTACGGACTTGTTTAGGGAGGGTAATATTATGTCTTCCTGGTGGATCTGCTGCTGTAGTTAAACAGGAAGAAAAACCAAGGAAAACTGAATCACTGTGTGGCTAATAACTGATAGTTTGATTATTCGGTAATTGTCTCTCGGCTTGAAGGTCGCCCTTCTACACTCTGCCATGTGGTTCTGGGGCTGAGACCGAACCAAGCACTTTTCTACTTTCCCAGCTGTTCCATCAAATTCTGCCAATAGCAAGTGTGACAGAAAGACTGAAAGGCAGGAAGAAAGAGAAGGGCCCGGGTCTTTCCTGTAGGTTTTCTGCTCCCATAAGTCATTGCAGCCTCCGCCTTCTTGACCTCAGCAGAAGCTCTTCCTGCCCATGGCAGAGGCTAAGCCAGGTGGCAGGTTTCGAATACTCACATAACCAGCCTCATTGCCCTCCCCTCGGAGTCACCACACCAGCTGGCACTCCTTTCTCTGGTGTCTGATCTTTAACTCTAATTTAATGAACTCCTTATGGTAAAAACTTCTTGTTTAATAGACATTGTGTGTCAAGCTTCTACCATTTTATAGAAAACCCTTTAAGCAAAATATTATTCCTAATAAAGGAACTAACAGGAACAGCTGTAAGCATGGCCTTGCCTTTTCTAGATCAAAGAGCTCAACTCCTAATACAGTGTACTGCAAAGTCTTCAGATGAGTCATGGCTCAGCCAACCCAAAAAGGTGATAAATGGCAGGATCCAAGAATAGAACAACATCATGAAAATTTAGAAAGACTGATCCAGAGGAAGGAAGAACTGATGTTATGCCTTGAGTTTGAGGAAAAGGGTCTATTTCAAATTTCAAAATGATTCTCTTCTCAAAGGCCTCCTCAACTTCCGTCTTGTGACTTTTAACTCATGGGGTCAGGGGGAGTCTACAGGTGGCTAATAAGAGACCAATCACATTCTTTTTATCTTGATGAGCAAAGGGCATTTCAAAATGAATACCGGAAAGTTTTTGTTGCATCTGTGTGGTCAAAACCCTGGGTAGGGCAGGCTAGCTTTAGGCATTGGTAATAACTCCCAAACCTCAGCGGTTAACACATAAAAATGTATCTCTTGATGACACAAAATTTGCTGTAGATCAAACACTTCCTCAGGCTGCTGTACCCATGTGATGACTCAGCGATCTTGTGTCTCCACTTTCTGAAACCTAGGCTCCACACAGAAAGGGAAGGGGCTCCAGACAAGCACAGGCAGGATTTACTGCTTGAGCCTGGAGGAGACACAGGTCCTTTGAAAGTTAGACTCCCTAAGAAGATTCTTAGATGGTGATTAAAATGCAATAGGATTAACAAAATATGAAAAAAGCTTTCCCAGAAAGACCTCACCAGAAGTCTTCCCCTTATATTTCATTATCCATAGATGGGTTGTCTGGCTACTCCTAATTCACATGAGTCCAGGGAGTTGAGAATTTGTGATGAGCTCATGCTGTCACCGATAGCATCAGTTTTCTGCTCATAAGAAAGAGCCCATTGATAACAGCACTGGATAGCCAACCAGCATTGTAAGTCACGGGCAGAGAGACACCAGATCTTAGAGGACCTTGGCATCCACAGAAAGGAGTGTAGGTTTTTTTACTCTGAATGCAAAGGGTAACCACTGATGGATTTGAAGAACAGTGCACGATTTAGTTTACAGGGGCAGTTGGAGAGAAAGAGGAGAGGGGAGGCTATCAAGAAGGCCTAAGGTCTTAGGTCACAAGGAACACTAGATGGCTCAGGCGAGTGGCTCAACAGTGCACATGGGGTTTATGATGAGTCTCTGAACTTGAACATGTGACTGCCACCTTGGGCAGATAAACTCATTCTGCTTAGAATCTTCCTCCTGTGGGGAGAGAAAGGATCCTAATAGGTAAACAGGATGTCAGTTTGATCAGTCCCTTTAACAGAAACCTGAGGTCCTAGAGCTGGAAGCTAGCCTATCATCATGTTCTGCTTTCTTCCAGGCAGATAAGGAATCATTATCTTCATTTTATAGATGAGAGAGTTGAAGCTGTGAGCGATCATCGTTGTTCTTGTTGTTTAACTCCTTAAGTCGTGTCTGACCCTTTTGTGACCTCATGGACGATAGCCACCATGGGGTTGCAAAGAGTCGGACACAACTGAGCGCCTGAAATGAACTGAACTGGACCATAGCCAACCAAGTCCCTCTGTCCATGAGATTTCCCAGGCAAGAATATTGGCGTGAGTTGCCAGTTCTTTCTCCAGGGCAATCTTCCCGACCCAAAGGTCAACCCATATCTCCTGTATCGCCAGACGGAATTCTTTACCACTAAGCCACCAACAGAAGCCCAAGAGTGGCTATACCACCTCTTCAACTTATGATTAAAGGCAATTCCAATGGAGGGGGCGGTATGTGAGTTCAATCCCTGGTCAGGGAACTAAGATCCCACATGCAACAGGGCACTCGAGCCCATTCCGCAACTAGAGAGAAGCCTGTGAGCCGCAACAAAGGTCTCCTCTGCCACAACTAAGACAAATATTTTTTTAAAAACCAATTACTTGAGTTTGTTTCTGAACCTGAGGTTTGTGACACTTTGCTGGGTATCACATTTGTTCCCTCCCTCTACTGTTCTCCTTATTTCCTTTCTCCTTTATTTTCTCCTCAGTTTACTACACTCTCAAGATTTTCAGATTTCCCATTCAGTACCTTTTTATGGATTAAACTCTGACTGAAAATATTTATAAACAGCAAAGAGGAGAAAACTCCCCAGTAACCCTGTAAATACAGAAAAGGAAAAAAAAAAGTTCCTGGAAATTTTTCCAGTTGAAAATAAACAAACGTAGGCCATCTGGCACCACCAAGTGGCGATTCTTGGAATTGCATGGGTAAAAGTAAAACATTTTTTTGCTTCCTGCCCACCTGAGACCCTGCTGTGTGTGTTAGTTATTCAGTCTGTCTGACTCTTTGCAACTTCATGGACTGTAGTCCACCAGGCTCCACCGCCCATGGAATTGTCCAGGAAAGAATACTGGAGTGGGTAGCCATTCCTTTCTCCAGTGGATCTTCCCAACCCAGGGACGACACACTGGTCTCTTGCACTGCAGACAGACTCTACTGTCTGAGCCACCAGGGAAGCCCAAGACCCTGCTAGGATACCAGATAACAGCTTGATTGCATACATCTTGGAGTGATGATACTTCATAAGTCTCCCTGAACCCTGGGATTCTCTCATGTAGATTTGGAGGAGAGGAAATAGTCTTTATAAGATGGAGGAAAGGATCATTGCTTTCGATTTTTTCTTTGACTTGAAATATTCTTATTTCCATACATGCTGAATCCCAGAGAACTTCTTTGATTTATCAGAGGTCCCATATCTGGTAAGCAGGAACATTAGGATTTGATCACTCCTTCCTGGCTCTTCATCCTGTGATCTAATAACTAAGGTACCGTAAATGATTTGTTAAACATAGACAACATTGGCCAGAAAGAATCATGCACTTTGAATCATAAAATCAGTCCTGACAATAGGTTAGGGATAAAGATTTGGACTTCTCTGATTCCTATATCATTCACTGGCATTCTTCAGTAATTAGTAACCTCTACATGACAGGAACTCTTCAAAATGTATTTTGAATAAATGGATGAATGAGTCTCCTTTCTTTTCCGTTCACTGGAGCTGGAGGGCAAGCAAACCATGGTTCCGCTATTCTGCAGATGATCATGTCCCAGAATATTATTTAACTCTTTTTCCATGGGGCTTGTCTCACAGGTGTTTCCTTGACACAGGAGAACAACTGTGGAAATACCATGATTACAATGTTTGATTCAAGCAATCAGTCAAAAGCTTTCAATAACAGTCTAGTCCCTCAAACTGCCAGGTTGTTGGGTGATGTCAATGGATGTTGCAGAAAAAATAAGTCTGAACAGTTCTGTAAGTATGGGGATGGCCATCAGAATCCTGTCATTATCTCAGTAGCTTAACTTTTGAGAAAGCCTTTTCAGTAACTGGCAGGAGATTCAGTAATGGGACCTTAGCTGTGAAAATTTAATACTCAGTTTCAATTCTGGCCTAATCCTAACATGGCCCACAAATAAGTCTTATATGATTGCATCATCTTTCTCTTAACCTCAGAGCCTTTATCTTTCTTCAAAGAAAATTCTGCTGACTTATCTTTCTCCTATGCCTATGTGTCTGTTTAGAGTTCTCCACTTTCATTATATCAGAAAACAGGTTAGCATAGTAGAAATAGGTGACATTTAGAACCAAAGATTTCTGGATCTGAATCCTGGTGTTGGAACCTTATGGATTTGTAGCTTTGGGCAAAAATCTCAACCTATCTGACTTCAACAACAAATTCAGTTCAGTTCAGTTCAGTCGCTCAGTCGTATCCGACTCTTTGTGACCCCATGGACTGCAGCACGCCAGGCTGCCCTGTCCATTACCAACTCCCGGAGCCTGCTCAAACTCATGTCCACGGAGTCAGTGATGCCATCCAGCCATCTCATCCTCTGTCGTCCCCTTCTCCTCTGCCTTCAATCTTTCCCAGCATCAGGGTCTTTTCAAATGAGTTCTTTACATCAAATGGCCAAAGTACTGGAACTTCAGCTTCAGCATCAGTCCTTCCAATGAATATTCAGGACTGATTTCCTTTAGGACTGACTGGTTTGATCTCCTTGCAATCTGAGGGACTCTCTAGAGTCTTCTCCAGCATCACAATTTGAAAGCATCAATTCTCTGGCACTCAAGCTTTCTTTATAGTCCAACTCTCACATCCATACATGACTACTGGAAAAACCATCACTTTGACTAGACGGACCTTTGTCAGCAAAGTAATGTAAAACAAATTAGTGGTATTCATACACTGAAAGAAAAAACAACAAATTAGGAGTATTCATACACTGAAAGATTAAAGATGCATAATGTATCAAGCACAACATCTGATGTATACATACACACATACATTACATACCAAATACATGGCTGCAATTTAATCATTATTACCATGTTATCATTAAGGTAATTTCCATCAAAAAGAGATATCTATTATCTACTTTTTTGAAATTGGCCTGGGTGCATCAGGTCATTAGAATAAGTAGGTCTCTTCTGTGTGGAGATATTTTAGGTCAGGTAAAAGATCAAGAGAGGGTATTTTCCCCTCAGTACTATCATATAACAGGGGAACTAATTAGCTTCTATTTGTCATTTCTTGGGTCACCTTTCCGTGTTGTGCACAGTTGTAATTCTTCCACAGTGTGGAAGCTTAAACTATATTAACAGGGAAAATCTGCATGGATGTGTGACAATATAAAAAATATCGACTGTACTTGTAGTGTCTGTCTGTTGGAGAATGTACATTTAGTTCAAGTATGTATGCATTCAGTAGCACTTTCATTGAATTAGTTCAAGTTAATTACACTCATAATTAATCATGACAGCATTTTTATGTTTTTGTAAACCAGTCATATGCTTACCATTAGGAATGTATTGACTCAGTCTAAGTCAGTGCTGAGTACATGAGTTCTCAGATCTTTTGTGGCAATACCAAGGTCTTTTATGGGTCCACAGTCCTTGGAAGGGCCTCTCCAATTTGGTCTAAACCTCACATTTTACAGTCAAAGCTACTCTGAATTAGAGGTGTGAAATGGCTTACCCTCGGTCATATGGTTGGTCCATATCAGAACCAGAATTTGGGCCCATATATCTAAAGCCTTTATGATACACTGATTCTGCCATACTAAAGTTTCCCAGCTTCAATCTCTCTTACAAATACCTTCAGAATTCTTCCCATATCTATCACTATTAATATTATTCACTTAATATTTTTGTTCTAATCAAATTTAAGATTGCTCACTCCTTAAAACCCAGACTTGTCCTAAGATATATCCATAAAAATCACTGGCTTTAAAATGCCAGATTCCTCCCCCAAAGACTCATTTAATATGTAAGTATTAACATTTCTTTGTAAAAATGTGTTCATGTATCATCTTGCATCATCTCAGAAGCCACCTGTGGTACACTGACCACCCAGTACATAACTAGCCCAAATACATCACTGCCTCCTTGGAGTAGAAATTTCTGTGTTTCTCTTTCCTTTTAGTGCTTTTCTTTTCCCTCTTGCACATTTCAGTGAGCACTCTGGATAATTTTGTAAAGATAGAGCTTTAAACTCTAGTGAATTGAGGCATATGCCTTCATGCCCCAGAAACGTAATCTAAGATATATCTGAAATAACACCTGTCTCTAATGTGAGTACACACCACATGTCTAGGTTCTGCTCCTTCTAACATATTTGCTATTTATTCTTCCTGTTTTTAGAGATTCTGAAGGAAGGATTCCAGTCTGCTACAGTAAATAGAGCATGAAAATCCGGTCTGGCTTGAATTTTATCCTAGACATTAACCCTATCTTAGCTTTTGCAGGCCATTCCTACTGATTGTGAAAGAAAGAAAGAGTTAGTTGCTCCACTGTGTCCAACTCTTTGCAATGTCATGGACTATAGCCCGCCAGGCTCCTCTGTCCATGGAATTCTCCAGGCAAGAATACTGGAGTGGGTTGCCATTTCCTTCTCCAGGGGATCTTCCCAACCCAGGGATGGAACCGGGTCTCCTACATTGTAGGCACATTCTTTACCTTCTGAGCCACCAGAGAAGGTGTGGCCAATAATTAACCTTTATTTCCCCTGCTAAGAACACCTTAACCTACCCTTTATTTCCCCTACTAAGAACACCTTAACCTTAATGAGAGGATACATACATATCATGTTTCAACCTTAAATGGGGTTCTATACATAAGCATTCACTGGATACATTTGTTGCTGTCCCAAGGGCTGTATATATATTCAGCATGGGAGAGCAGATTGGTGATGTGCAGGCACTTGTACTCGGACTGTCTGGATTTAGGTAAAGACTCATCTACTTCTCATCATATTAATTCCTGAATCTATGTGAGTCTCAGTTTCATCATCTGTAAGATGAGGATAATGAGAGCACCTACTTCATAAGGTTGTTATGAGGGACAGATAAGATTTGATGGATAAAACTCTTAGCCCATTGCCTGACACTTACTAGGAGCTTGGCAAATTTAGACTTTATTGTAACAGTAAGGCTGGTAATTTAGGGTTTTTGGGAATTTGGGAATTTAGGGTTTTATGACCTATGCTTTAATGTAAGTGGGATGCTTGGGAGATACCATTTTAATGAAATGACTGGTGATTTTCCATTAGAAAGGGGAAAACGTTAGGTTACTGCTTAGTGACTCCTTCTTATACGTCAATTCTTAAGTCTCTTAGGAAATTACTCCCGTCACAACAAAGAAATAAAATCACTGCCATTTCCTCATGGGATTAATACCATTGTTGGGCTGGTCAAATACTAGGAAAGTGGACAGCATCCTTCTATGAAAAGGCCATTTTTACTTTTAGCAGGTCTTAGAGGTGAGAAACATGCCAAAAGAAAGCACATGGCTTCACCAGACACTAAGCCATTCAGCGAAGCAAATGCTTTGTGTCAGAAAAAAAAAATCATAGCTTTTGCACATATTTATCAAAGCCAAGACCATTTAAAATATAAACTGGCTGAATTACTGGAACATTTGTATCTATTTCCCTTATTTGACAAGGCTTACTTGCTATTGTTCTTTCAAATCCTAATTCATGTTGTCCTGACTTCGAAGCTATGTTTCCACCATTTAAAAGAGAACAACAATAAAACAATGTACACAGGATGAAGAGACAAATCCAAGAGTTATAACTCAGAACTGGTCTAATTCAGTGGGGAAAAAAGAAAAAGAGGAGTGGGGAGCCTCATCCACAGAGACACCAGATTTATAAAGTCATAAAGCAAGGTTACTTCATACAGCTCTCAAGGCTGCTTCAAATGAATATTTCAAATTGAGTCTTACTAGAATTATAGCTAAAGGAACTAAAATCTGATAATGCAGTATTCCCTTCTCCATCCTCAGCATTCCCAAAATTAAACTTTTTATAAGATGGTTTATAGAAAATAATGTTGAATTGATGGTCAGGTCACCTGGGTTCTAGTCCTAACTCTTCTACAACTGTAGAGGCCTTGATCTAGTTTCTTTGGGGGGCTTATGTCCCTCATCTGTAAAACAGAAAGTATTATCACTGACATCTTATAACTACGTCACTCAGAATGACAACGAGGTAGCAACTGAGGAAATATTTTAATCTGAGCAAGTCATTCAATTACACTAGGGGAAAAAAAAAAAGAAGGCAAAACAGTTTCCCAAAGAAAGCTTTTTCTTTTAACATTTCCATGTAGAAAAAAAAAATCCACATTAAAAAATGTTTTAAATTCTGATTCTCAAAAAAAAAAAAAAAAAAAAAGACATATACACTACCAAGTGTAAGACAGACAGCTACTGGGAAGCTGCTGTATAACACAAGGAGCTCAGCTCCGTGCTTTGTGATGACCTAGAGGGCCTAGAGGGGTGGGATGAGGGTGAGGACAAGAGGGAGATTGATGAGGGAGGGGAGATATGTGTGTGTGTGTGTGTGTGTGTGTATGTGCATATATATATAATCACACAATTTAAACAAGTTTTGTTCAAAACTCAAAATTTTGATTTACTACCCTCTAGTGGAGACTTTGGAGAAGGCAATGGCACCCCACTCCAGTACTCTTGCCTGGAAAATCCCATGGATGGAGGAGCCTGGTGGGCTGCCGTCCATGGGGTCGCTAAGAATCAGACACAACTGAGTGACTTCACTTTCACTTTTCACTTTCATGCATTGGAGAAGGCAATGGCAACCCACTCCAGTGTTCTTGCCTTGAAAATCCTAGGGACGGGGGAGCCTGGTGGGCTGCCGTCTATGGGGTCGCACAGAGTCGGACACGACTGAAGCGACTTAGCAGCAGCAGTGGAGACTTGGAGAGACTTCCCTGGTGGCTCAGACAGTAAAGCATCTGTCTATAATGCAGGAGACCCTGGTTCAATCCCTGGGTCGGGAAGATCCGCTGGAGAAGGAAATGGCAATCCACTCCAGTTCTCTTGCCTGGAAAATCCCATGGACAGAGGAGCCTGGTAGGCTACAGTCTATGGGGTCGCAAAGAGTCGGACACGACTGAGCGAAGTTCCTATTCCTGTATAGTGGAGACTAAGAGCCAATGTTGTTAATTCCATTTGAAAGTACATATCTTTGTTCATGGGACAGGAGTAAGGGGAGCTTACTGTATGACTGTAATCATACACAGTCCTCTTCAAAGTATAATCCAAAGACCTGGGTCTTCAGAATTAGCCCAGCTTCCCAGAATCCACTCAAGAGCAACTCAACTAAGCTCTTTTGAGGGTGGGGTCCAGGGATTGGCATGATTAACAGAGAACTCAGTTGATTCCTAAACTCACTGGAACTTGAAAACCAATGTTCTAGCTCCCTGAGAGGCATGGAATGGATGCGGGCATTATCATAAATCTAGTATATAGTTTGGAAGCGAATCTCTAAACCTTGAGGAGAGATTCAAATTTAAATTCTCTTTTCTTCCTCTCAAATAAGAGGAAAGTAACTATCATCAGTTCCCTG
Organism: Ovis canadensis; assembly: GCF_042477335.2. Lineage (NCBI taxonomy): Eukaryota > Metazoa > Chordata > Mammalia > Artiodactyla > Bovidae > Ovis > Ovis canadensis. Next base: position 52,876,475 of record NC_091263.1, on the reverse strand, counting down.
TCAGCTCCAAGGTAAGGATCATGTTCTTTTGACCCCCACACAAGGCCTTACATGGTCCAGACCCTACATCCTCAGCCATGTAGGCCCTGGTGATTCTGTTACTCTTTGCCTCTGCCCCCATACTAATACCACTGCCACCATTAAATTCTACCTAGCACTCTTTTAAATCCTAAATAGAGTCTAGGAAATTGATTCTGAATTTTTAAACATGCTATTCACTCTACATGAAATATACCTTCCTCCAACTTAAATTTGATTGGAAATATCACACCATTTTTCGTTATCACCAATGAAACTGAAAAGGACAGCGCTACATGAAATCGAGATCAATGGCAGGAGCATCAAGAGTTGCTCTGTCAACTGCATTTATTCTATCCCTTCTCCATATGCCATTTTTTCCAAGCGTTTGGTGTGTAGACAGTCCACAGTAATGTTGGCCAATGGCAGTGATTATTCCACTTCCCAATCATAAGGCTGACCTCAAGCCCCTTCTTCTTTACCTAAGTTCAGAAATACTTGGGAACTACAAATCAAAATGTCAACTTTATTTCTGACAAAAGCTTGGTTGGAGACAGTAGCGAGATCTCTGGAGGGAAGATTTAGGACTACAGAACCAAGAACTTCTGCCTTGCATGTTTCAGGGTCAAAACAACAGAAGATGGAAGAAAAGAATTCATATTCTGATGTAGTAGTCTTTCAGTAGCTTGGCTCACCCCAATTTATAAAATGAACAAAACCTGTCTCTAAGAAGGGTCTGCTCTATAGAAAGTTTGGAGCTGCCCCTCTGTGGAACCGTTAAATAAGAAAAGTCGATCTTCCAAGCTCTGAAATGTATTTTTCAATATCTATGCAAATGGGGACTTGCCTATAGTCAGAGTTCCTGTTAACAGAGCGCATTATGTTCTGCTCTGGGTCAGTTGGTCTGTGCTGATGGCTTGTTTCTCATAAAAGATGCTGTTTTTACAGGAGAGAGTAAAATACGGTAGTTAAAATCTCAATTATTAATAGGATAATAAAAAGCTATTTCCTTTTTTAATGAAGTTTTTATTGATGTAGTTGTAGGTTCACATGTAATTGTAACAAATAACATAGAACAATCCTTACACAATTTGCCTTACTGTTTTTCCAGTTTAGTTTCTCTCTCATGCAGATTGGGTGAGTCCTACTGTGTCCTCAAGTTCGCCACTTTTATCCTGTGTCATCTCCACTCTTCTCTTGAGCCCATCCAGTGAATGATTCATTGGTGCTGTTGTATCCTCGAGTTCTATCATCTCCATTTTAAAAATAATTTTATTTCCCTGCTGAAACTTTCTATTTTTCCATTTATTACAAGAGACTTTGTAATTGATTGCTAAATCATTTTTATGACGACTGCTCTAAAATTCTGGTCAGATAATTCCAATTCTGATTTATTTCCATGGATGTTGCCATCTGTTGGTTTTCTTCTCTGATTCGAGTTGTGATTTTCCTGGTTCTTGGGACAATGGAAACAGTGAGAGACTTTAATTTGGGGGGCTCCAAAATCACTGCAGATGGTGATTGCAGCCATGAAATTAAAGGATGCTTACTCCTTGGAAGGAAAGTTATGACCAACCTAGACAGCATACTAAAAAGCAGAGACATTACTTTACCAACAAAGGTCTGTCTAGCCAAAGCTATGGTTTTCCCAGTAGTCATGTATGGATGTGAGAGTTGGACTATAAAGAAAGCTGTGTGCCAAAGAATTGATGCTTTTGAACTGTGGTATTGGAGAAGACTCTTAAGAATCGCTTGGACTGCAAGGAGATCCAACCAATCAATCCTAAAGGAAATCAGCCCTGAATATTCATTGGAAGGACTGATGCTGAAGCTGAAACTTCAATACTTTGGCCACCTGATGCGAAGAACTGACTCATTGGAAAAGACCCTGATGCTGAGAAAGATTGAAGGCAGGAGGAGAAGGGGATGACAGAGGATGAGATGGTTGGATGGTATCACCGACTCAATGGACATGAGTTTGAGTAAACTCCAGGAACTGGTGATGGACAGGGAGGCCTGGCGTGCTGCATTCCATGGAGTTGCAAAGAGTTGGACATGACTGAGCGACTGAACTGAACTGGGATGACATGATTTCAAGCTGCAATGTGGACATTTTGTCTGCTACGTTAGAACTCTGGGTCCCATCGAAATCTTCCATTTTAACAGGCAGTCATCCACTTAGGTGTCATTTACAGGTCTTGGATTACTTTGTGGGTTGTGGTTCCAACGGCAGTTTAATTTTCAGAGCCTTCGTGGTGTTACTTTGGTCTGCTTGGTTTATGCTGATATTGCCTACAGCACCAGAGGGAAGGAAAGCCCTGCCTGAGCTGCATTCTCTTGTCAGATCAGGGATTAGGATACAATGGGTCTGGGTCATCTGCCTCTATCAGGGGACACCCTGCTATTATTTTGTTCCTTAAGTCCTGAGAAAACCATCTCACCTTCCTCTTACAAGCTTGTGCTATTCCCAGGGCTTATATTTCTGTGGAGTGGGGGAGGAGCAAGGAGAAACTCTTCTACACCATCCTGCCCTAACTCAAAGTCACTCTATTTCATTTTAAGAAGGAAAAAAAGCTCCATTTAAACAAATAATTCCGTTTTTTTTTTTTTCCCCTGTGAGTCAGTTTCAATCTGCCACAGAGAAGAGGCAACATTATTTAGCCTTGCTGGTTTTGACCCTTTTCCTCCTCAGCAGTTCCTTCTTTTCCACTCTCCATCTCCCCTGACCTGTCTCCCCACCATTATTCCTTCCATCTGTCGAGGTATAAGTTTGAAGTGATTTTTCAACAGGAGAAACCAGTGGTATCAAATGTAAGCATGCGCACGCACACACACACACACACACACACACACACACAAAACTTCTGTGTTAGGTTAAATACAAAGGCAGCTATAAAGCAGGGAGTTTTAGGTACCAGTGGATTTGTAGTACTATTAAATGAATTCTGTGATTTCCAATAAGAAGAGATCTGACATTTATTCACTTAATTTTAGTGGCTGATGAGGTTATATGTTTCAACATTCTTAGAGGTTATTTAGATTTAATAGGGATCAAAATGAAACAAAACAGACCCCTAAAGGCATAATTTCAGAGAGCAAAGGCGTGAGAATGTTATTTCACAACAGTGAGTTTGCAAAGGTGGTAGAGGATAATTCAGTACATTTGTATCCTGGAGGAAGTTATGGTATGCTTAAAGACTGGATTCTAAAATTATCACTGCTGTGTTATGTTTTTAATCATAATATTTAATTTAGTCTGAACTTTCAAACAGTCTAGTCTTTCAGAGTTTAGATGTTTAGGTGTGATCAAAGCCAAGACAGAGAGACATTGTTCTAGAGAATCAAGGGAAACAGACTATCTTCCTATGGGACTGACCAAATTAGGCTGTGAAGTGTGGGCTCCTGTCCATTGAATGTGAGCTGTGGTATGTGTTTTCCAGCTCTCTACAGATGTGGACTCAACATCCGTCCTTGTGGACACCGTCATCTAATACTCTGGCACCTTTCCTTCAAATCCACCTTCTCTACCCCATAACAGCTGTTACGCAGGTGTCTTACCATTGTTAAGCAATGGTTTAACACTTAAAAGATTTATAGGAAAATATTATGAGAGGGACTTAGCTCCTTAAAAACCTCATTTCTTTCTTTCTATCCCTATTGGGCTAAGGAGATTCAGTTTAATTAGGCCGGAGTCATACATACATGTTGTTGTTGCTCTTCAGTTGGTAAGTCATGTCCGAATCTTCGCAACCCATGGACTGCAGCACATCAGGCTTCCCTGTCTATCACTATCTCCCAGAGTCTGCTCAAACTCATGTCCACTGAGTCGGTGATGCCATCCAACCATCTCACCCTCTGTCATCCCCTTCTCCTCCTGCCTTCAATCTTTCCCAACATCAGGGTCTTTTCCAGTGAGCCAGCTCTTCACATCAGGTGGCCAAAGTATTGGAGCTTCAGCTTCAGCATCAGTTCTTTCAATGAATTTCCTTTAGGGTCAACAGGGTTGATTTCCTTTAGGACTGACCTGTTTGATCTCCTTGCAGTCCAAGGGATGCTCAGTCTTCTCCACCACCAAAGTTGGAAACCATCAATTCTTCAGTGCTCAGCCTTCTTTACGGTCCAACTCTCACATCCGCATATGGTTACTGGAAAAACCATAGCTCTGACTATACAGACCTATGTGAGATAAGGCAGGTGTTTATTTATTCCATTATATCTTACTGCTTCACTGCTCATTAGTTTTTTTTAACTATTTTTTAAAAAATATAAGAAGGATTAAGGCCATATCTTGCAAAGCAATCAATACTGGCAAGAGAATAATTTAACAGGATACAAACGTGCAATCTTATTCTAAAAACTTAACTCATTTATATTTTTCACTTTTTTGTATTAGAAGCATACATCCCACTTTAACAGGGCACTCACCTCCCTAGTCTACACTCTAGGAGAAAAACAAATGATTTCCCTCATCACACAAACAATGTTAAAGGGAGTTTTTCCTACACTCGCTGAAAGAGAAACAGTTTTTCCTATGGCTTATGATTTGTGCTCTGGATGTCCCCTGAAGTCTAGAAGGAAATAAAAGAAGAGATAGTTTTTGTGTGGAGGGATAAACAAGATGTGGAGATGGTTCTGGGGGTGGAGAAATTAAGTGAGGTGACTGATAAATTCAAGTGACCTCACCATATGGCACTTGTTCTAGAAGGCACTGTCTCATAACCCAGGATATGTCCAGTGAGTGAATCAAGAGGAGGATAGCTGTAAAGGAAACATGCTAAAAGGTCCATGACCCACAGTGTCTTGGAGGCATTACTCATAATGCAAGCCATGCAGCCTTTGCCAGTTGGGACTCTAGTTTGCACCAGATGGAAACCTTGTTCATGTCCTACCAGTACATCACCAGCTAATTTTCCCACAGCGGTAGCATTCTCCTATGCCATGAGACTTTATACTGTCCCCATCCGATGATACCCATGCACCCACGTCTAGACAATGCCATGGACTTCTGAAAGATGAATTTCTAAAGCAGGACAGAGATGAGTATGGACCCTATTTAGCCCATGTATGGCTCAGCGTGAAGACGTTAAAACATCTAGGCTTTCTATAGGCTGTAAGGTGGTACTGATTATGAGGTTTCACCATCACTTTTACAGGGCAGAGATAGAAACAGTGGTAGGGTCGAATGTTGCTTGTGTCTTAGCAGGGCTGGGGCTGGGACAGGAAACAGGATTGGCAAACACAGGAGGAAAAGAGCCCAGATCTGGACTTAATGTTGACTCTGAGCACGTGACCTTGCCCGAGAGCTATTTCCTGATCTCCAAGGTAAGAAATTTCTGATATTGTAAGACCTGTACTTCAGGGACACCTGGACTCACACCAACCTCAAAGTCAGTCTAACATGATGTCTGCCATTTGGGGTAACTATTTCCCTTGCCAGTGATTGTTTTGAGAAGGAGCCTACAACACATTTCTGGCTAATTAGAGACGAGGGTTACACCACAAGGACTTCTAGAAATTCTTCCTTTCTTTTAAAAAGAAAGATCTTTGGAAGGAATAAGTTCCCTTCTTCCATTTCCTCCATCTTGATATATATTTAGGTTTGACATGCTGGAGACTGCTGCTGTCATCTCACAGTCATGTGGAGAAAGCAAGAGATATAAGAAGATATAAGCTGGAGCAATAATTCTCCAAGCCACGCTTCAGCAATATGTGAACTGTGAACTTCCAGATGTTCAAGTTGGTTTTAGAAAAGGCAGAGGAACCAGAGATCAAATTGCCAACATCTGCTGGATCATGGAAAAAGCAAGAGAGTTCCAGAAAAACATCTATTTCTGCTTTATTGACTATGCCAAAGCCTTTGACTGTATCACAATAAACTGGGGAAAATTCTGAAAGAGATGGGAATACCAGACCACCTGACTTGCTTCTTGAGAAATTTGTATGCAGGTCAGGAAGCAACAGTTAGAACTAGACATGGAACAACAGACTGGTTGCAAATAGAAAAAGGAGTACATCAAGGCTGTATATTGTCACCCTGCTTATTTAACTTCTCTGCAGAGTACATCATGAGAAACGCTGGGCTGAAAGAAGCACAAGCTGGAATCAGGATTGCTGGGAGAAATATCAATAACCTCAGATATGCAGATGACACCACCCTTATGGCAGAAAGTGAAGAGGACCTAAAAAGCCTCTTGATGAAAATGAAAGAGGAGAGTGAAAAAGTTGGCTTAAAGCTCAACATTCAGAAAACTAAGATCATGTCATCTGGTCCCATCACTTCATGGCAAGTAAATGGGGAAACAGTGGAAACAGTGTCAGACTTTATTTTGGGGGGTTCCAAAATCACTGCAAGATGGTGACTACAGCCATGAAATTAAATGACACTTACTCTTTGGAAGAAAAGTTATGACCAACCTAGATAGCATATTCAAAAGCAGAGACATTACTTTGCCGACTAAGGTCCGTCTAGTCAAGGCCTTGGTTTTTCCTGTGGTCATGTATGGATGTGAGAATTGAACTGTGAAGAAGGCTGAGCGCTGAAGAATTGATGCTTTTGAACTGTGGTGTTGGAGAAGACTCTTGAGAGTCCCTTGGACTGCAAGGAGAGCCAACCAGTCCATTCTGAAGGAGATCAACCCTGGGTGTTCTTTGGAAGGAATGATGCTAAAGCTGAAACTCCAGTACTTTGGACACCTCATGTGAAGAGCTGACTCATTGGAAAAGACTCTGATGCTGGGAGGGATTGGGGGCAGGAGGAGAAGGGGACGACCGAGGATGAGATGGCTGGATGGCATCACGGACTCGATGGACGTGAGTCTGAGTGAACTCTGGGAGTTGGTGATGGACAGGGAGGCCTGGTGAGCTGCGATTCATGGGGTCGCAGAGTGAGACACAACTGAGAGACTGAACTGAACTGAACTGAATAATGAAGTCAAGCCACTGAGCCACTCTGAAATGGCCCCATTTTTAGTTCTAATATTGATAAGAAAATAAGTCTTTCTTAGTGTTTAAGCCAATTTTAGTTGAATTTTCTGTTACCTCCAGCCAAAAGCATACCAAATGAATTCATTATTGATGAGAAAATAAATCCTTTGCATTATTTCATGAACTCCTTATGGATTTATGATCCGCTAAGGGTAGCAGGATCTTCTTTCTGCTAGTGGACTATCTCTCCACCCCCTTCCAGGTGGTTCTGAGACTGCATAGGCAACATTCTATGAAAGAATCTTTCTGTAATCACCAAGCACTTTTTCTTTCACTGTGGACAATATAGGGAATAAAACTGAGGAAACAACTCTCCTCTCCCAATTAGATTCTGAATTCATAAAATATTATATGAGAAAGTAAAAGGTGCATACATGCAAATTAAAAACCAGAAGACAGAAACACTTTCAGAAATGCAAAGCAATCACAAAATCAAAGAAGTGATAAGGGGCTTAAGTGAAAATGTGTTAGGGTCTTATGAGAAGCAGGTACAGGCTCTAGTAGCTGCATTTGGGGGCTTGGATGCCTGTGCATAGAAGGGAGTGTAGGGCACAGACGCTACTCACACAGGAAACTAGAGTTTCGATATCTGCAACAAGCCAGCGTTCACAGGGACAGGCAAACGCCATCCCTGCCAGGTGGGGGAAGGAGCAAGGAAGCTTGCCTTATATGCAGGATTGAGTTTAGAATAACCCAGGAAATTCAAACCCCTTATCACATGAATGAGCAGGTCCGAATTCATATCATCAGTGTGGAGCAGAAGTTCCTAAACGAGAAATTAACAACAACAACAACAACAACAAATGGACCTAGAATAACTGAAATCCATGAATTCTCAGAAGAGGCAAAGCCAGTCTAACCCAAGTAGGAGAATTCCACAGTTCAGGAACCCCAGGATGTTAGGGAATTAAGTCTCTACTAAAGATAAGCACCCAGATGAAGATTCCATGGAAGGAAGTGAATTACTGGGATGGAGAATAAGATTGTGCAACATAAAGAAAAAATTGTACATTAAGAACTAGAAATAATGGACCTGTCTAAAAGAGGTTTCAAATAATTATTTTTTAAAATGTTTACATAGGTACAGTGAAAACAGAGATTAAAGCAAGCACAAAACAGTATAAAAAAAACAGATGTGCTAAATGAGAAAGGATACAATGGAAATCTTTAAATGATCATCATAAAATCATCACCATTTTAAAAAATCAATTAACTGGTTGAACAACAGTACAAATACATACAGAAAAATAATGTATATATTGAAACACAGATCTAAGGAACTGACCTAGAGTGTGGAAGAGAAAAACAAGAGAAGTTGAGGCATGTAAAACAGGAAGATGGGGTCTAATATATGTTTGACAGAGGTTCTAGGATACAACAAAGTGAAGGTGGGAGACCTAAAGTTGTAAGAGAAAATGGCTGAGATTTTCCAGAATTGAAAAAAAAAAAATCATCTAAGGCATCCTAAGCCTTAAGGAGCATCCCAAGATCCATTTAGGACCAACAAAAACAAATTCATGTCTAAAAGAATCATTGTAATAAAACTTCAGAAAATCAAAGACAAGCAAAATTCTTACAAGCTTCCGGAGACTAAAAGACATATTCCTACAAAGGAATGACTATTCGATTGACAAAAGACTTTCAGTCAACAGTAAGAGCTAATATTTTTGAGTGGTTGCTGTGGGCTGGGCAGTGTTTTAAGTATCTTTCATTTAATGTTCGTAACAATCTGATGGGGGAAAAAATACCCTTCCTATCCCCACTGCACAGATGAATACAGAACAATGAATTAAAGACAGTGGAATAATATATTCAAAGTGGTGAGGTATAAACAATTCAATCTGTGATTCTGTCTGTTACTACACCTTCTTCAAGAGAGGAGCTTGAAGGTTGTTTCTTTCCTGACATATATTTAATAATCCATAAACATTTGAAAGTTGAATAATAATACAAAAAATGTGTTAACTATAACCATCCCAGAAGTGTCATACTGGGATAAGTTTGTCAGAGTTATATATATGGGTGTTGTGTGTGTGCAGTGGCAAGGCAGCAACTGGTGGTGAAGATATATTTTTAAACAAATCTTTGCTTTTTCACTGCCCGACCAGATTGGTGTAAAGAAGTTATGCATTAAAATATTTGGATTAAAGTAGAACAGTGTGTCTTCTCCAAATATCCTATAGCACAAAAGATGGTTTTCTGTATCAGGAAAAAGAGAGCCCTTTAAGTATTTGAAACCAAAGGAATCGAGTACAAAGGACTGCTTACTCAGATGATAGAATAGCTAGGGAACTGATCAGTACTATGAAGCAACTCTGCATTTAGCAAAAGCAAGAGAGCTATTATCAGCCTAGGGCTGGAGTGAGAAAAGTAGGAGGTGGCTGTATCAGAGCTCAGGGTCCCTGGTGAGCCTTTCTGATGAGAACTGAGACCATGGAAATAGTGAACATCTTCCAGGAACTGGAGCTACACAGGTATTGCAGCCATCACTGGGGTTGCCACCTGAAACAGAGCAGAGGGATAGGTATTTTGACTTTTTCCCTTCTGGTTCTCCATGCTTCCACATACAGCCTTCCATTAGCTAAATCCATCTAAAAGCTGAAAGCAAGACAGCCTGGGAAATGTAGTATCCTCCAACACAACCAAGGAGAGAAGGGCAGAGAATGAATAGATCTGAGAAAAAAAGTCAAGGGATGGATTCAGCTCACCCAAGCTGATGAATTCAGCTTAAGCTGCTGCAACGACTTTCAGCGTAAGGGCAGACATACGTGTCAGAGGCCTCTTTGATGTCTGCAGTGTTCTCTCACTCTCCCATCTGCCCGAGTCCCTCCACTTTAGCTGGCTCATCAAGGTTGGCTTTAAAATGGCGTGTGCATTTTGTGTGTGAATGACTAAACAGACTCCTCTTTCAGGCAGAGGCATTGTTTCCTTCCAATCAGAGTCCTGTTCTACAAGCTAAAGGGAACTTCATTTAAGACCATCCATATATTGAGCTTGGGGTAATGCATATATCCTCTCAAACCCGCTATGCCTAAAAGCTAATAGCGGAATGTGAAAGTAGCTTTCTGGGTTGGAATGGCTTTTCTCATTTGTATTCTAAGTAACTCACTGAGGCAGACATCAAAACCTCCTCTTACTTCCATTTATTTTGCTCAAGAAAATTTGCAGTTCACATGACTGTTCTGCTTCAAAGAAATGAGAAATCATCAAAATACAAATTGCCTGAACTATCAAGGCAGGAGCTCAGAAAACCTAGCAGAAAAAAGAGAAATTAGGGCACATTTGAAACAGAAATGAAAAGGGTTTTTGCCATGGCTGTCTTCAACTAATATCTCCAAAGCACAAGTAGAAAGAATTTTGAGAATTACTTACTTCATGGAAATTTCATCCTTTCTGAAATTTCATTTTTGAGTAAGTGAACCAGAAAAGATGTCATCGTTAAAAGGCTGTTTTCATTTGGAGCTGATGAATAGAAACTATAACATGATTTTTCTGGAATCAGAGTTAAGCAATAACTAGCAGTCATCTTCATCTACCCTCAAAAGAAAAGCCTTTGAGTGAAGAACATGCAAGAAATCAAACAAAAAGTGTGATTTTTTTTTAATTTAAAAGATATTGGCTATAATTAAACACATTTTTTTCCTGTTGTTCATCTTTTGATAGAGGTGAATCGTTTAATGAAATATCACTATTATTTCTGGTGGGTGTTTTGAGTGCTAGAAAATATGCTACTTTTGGTGGTGATATGGTTAATTGTTAACTAATCTATCCAAAACTGAGGTAGATTTTATAAACTGTCCCAATTTTTAAAAGCTTTAGTGATATCATTAGGCAATTATTTTTACTTTTGAACTGCCTGTGTTTATAAATTCTCTATTCAATGTATAGAGTTATTATCACTTGATCACTTATGTAAGAAAGCTTTAGTGCATATCTCTGTGTGTACACTTCATAAAGAACATTAGCACCCTCTTCTGGATGACTTTTGAGGCTATAAAAACATTCCTACAATCTTTTTTCATTTCTTAACAATGAACAGCTTAAATATTCATTAAGTTTGCTCCTGATTAAAGCACAACCTCTAAGTAATTTAATTATACTGTATATTTCAGAAACACTGATAAGTACTAGCGTCAAAAGACATTTCATCGCTAAACATTACTCACTAGGAATAAGTGTTGGCTTATGAAGAGGGAAAAAAAATGCTGCTTCTACATTTCTCAGAATGAGTATTTGCAATGATTTAAATATACAGAGCTATGCAAGGAAGAAGGGAACCAAGGACAGACAAGGAGCGCAGACTTGTACATTCTTCTCCCAGCTGTCAGGGCTTGAAGAAAAATGGATGCCCTCCTGTGCTTTAATACCAGCCCCTGACACAATTAAATTTTCTTTTATTCTATTGGATTTTTTAAGACAATCAGACACCTTTCAAATTAGACTTCCTGGAGTCCCCCAACTGCTCCTGAAAGATACTGCATGAGGCTGATGATAGAGATGTATCTGAACTTGTTTGACTCATTCATTCACTCACTCACCCATTCATGCTACAAATATTCTGTGAGCATCTCTCCTCCTAGAAGGCACTCTTCCAAGCACCCGAGATGCAGGGAACAGATTCAAGTTCCCGACCTCACAGAAATGACATTTCTAGTGAGGAAAGATGGTTACAGAGCAGAAGTACATGTATAATATGTCTGATGACACATTCTATGCAGAAAAATGAGGCAGGCTGAAGGGGATCAAAAGTGTGGGAGTACAATGGCTGGGCATTTTACAAAGTGGCTGGAAAAATCCTCACTGATAATGTGACACTTGAGCAGAAACTTGAGGTCAGTGAAAGTTTAAACCTCATGGATATTTAGAAAAAGAGTATCCCAAAAAGAAGGAAGAGTACAGGCAAGTCCTCTGAGGTTGGAATCTTCAGTTCAGTTCAGTTCAGTCACTCAGTTGTGTCCGACTGTTTGCGACCCCATGAATTGCAGCACACCAGGCCTCCCTGTCTATCACCAACTCCTGGAGTTCACACAAACTCATGTCCATCAAGTCGGTGATGCCATCCAGCCATCTCATCCTCTGTCATCCCCTTCTCCTCCTGCCCTCAATTCCTCCCATCATCAGGGTCTTTTCCAACGAGTCAACTCTTTGCATGAGGTGGCCAAAGTACTGGAGTTTCAGCTTTAGCATCATTCCCTCCAATGAATACCCAGGACTGATCTCCTTTAGAATGGACTGGTTGGATCTCCTTGCAGTCCAAGGGACTCTCAAGAGTCTTCTCCAACACCACAGTTCAAAAGCATCAATTCTTCGGTGCTCAGCTTTCTTCACAGTCCAACTCTCACATTCATACATGACCACAGGAAAAACCATAGACTTGACTAGATGGACCTTTGGTGGCAAAGTAATGTCTCTGCTTTTGAATATGCTATCTAGGTTGGTCATAACTTTTCTTCCAAGGAGTAAGCGTCTTTTAATTTCATGGCTGCAATCACCATCTGCAGTGATTTTGGAGCCCCCAAAATTAAAGTCGGACACTGTTTCTACTGTTTCCCCATTTATTTCCCATGAAGTGATGGGACCAGATGCCATGATCTTCATTTTCTGAATGTTGAGTTTTAAGCCAGCTTTTTCACTCTGCTCTTTCACTTTCATCAAGAGGCTCTTTAGTTCCTCTTCACTTTCTGCCATAAGGGTGGTGTCATCTGTATATCTGAGGTTATTGATATTTCTCCCGGAAATCCTGATTCCAGCTTTTGCTTCCTCCCTTAATTCCCCTTAAATATTTCAAATGCGGTCTAGGGGCTCAGCACACCACAATAGTTAAAAGCCTGTATGACTTTGGAATTTGAAAACTGGGATAAGTTCTGTACATTAGCCACTGACAAATGACTTGAAATCTCTTGAGACTTTCTTATCTCATCTATAAAATGGGGATTTATACAATTTCCTTCTTCCCGGTGTTACTGTAAAGCTAAATGACAGTGCAGACAAAGATTAATACTGTAATTGGCATTGTGGTGAGTTCCATAAATGTTAGTTATGACAAGGGAAAAATGCTTCTCAGGGACACTTGAGTTTTCTATAACACTTATGTATTAATATGGATCACAAATGTTGAACTGAAATTCTTTTCTATATATTAGTTCAGAATTATAACATGAGTAGGAAAAAAATTATTTCTGTGTGTTCCTGGACAAACTGTTTTCCTTTATGAACCTTATGAACATTTTGCAAAATGAGGAAATTACATTAAACAGGTCACTTCAGTCTAAAGTCTTCAGATAGTATGAAAGCTAATATCCCTGTTTGAAAATCCCTGAAAATGAAATTTTATATTTACTTCTGATAAGGACAACGAGGGACTTGATGACCATCAGGCTTGCTTGAGGCTGAATTCTGAAGCATGGAATTTGGTCGCTAATGCCACTGGCTGTAGAGTGTGACAGTCAAGCCAAGGTACTATCCCAGAAGGTTGTCAAATTTACACTAATGGAGTAATGCTTTCCTGAAACTCGTGTCCTTTAAAGATTTTTCAAAGGGCTCCATCATCCGGTCTAAGTACAACATTTGGACTATTTCTAGGCCCCATGCTCCAGGTTAATTCTCTTTCCAAGTTTCCAAGTTCTTTTCTTAAATTAGCCTAAATATGATTAAGGCATGGGTTATAGGCCTTTGGGGACAGAAGGAGAAGGCAGCAGAGGAAGGGGTCCATCTATAGCCATTTCCATGAGGAAAATGTGCTCAAAAAATGAGTTGAGGAGTCCATTCTATTCCTTACAAGGCATTTTTCTCCATGTTTGAAAAGCTAAAGGTCATACAGGACAGGCTTCCTTATTCATCCTTATAGTCTTTAAACGGGATTAAACAGAAGTAGTCAGAGCATTGAAGGGACAGCTAGGTGTACAGAGGCAGAGTAGTGTACAGAGAGGCCTTGGCATTGTTGGCGATTCAGTAGCAGATTCAACAACATTTATTCTGAGAAATGCCATATCTTACAACAAAAATGTCCTTCCTTTTTCTTTGCAGAATATATCAGACCTCTGAATCTGCTAATGCTGATTCTGAAACTTACTCAATGTTGACTTCAGGCAAGTTTTCCAACCTCTCTGAGTGTTAGGCTCTGTTTATAAAAAGGGGCTAGCAGCACTGCCTGGCACATAGTATGGCTTCAGGACATGGTAACAACTATTATCAAGATAAAAGGGAAAGGTGGTGGTTGTACGGAGCTACTCAGATTGTAAGGTACTTTCTAGCTAGGCGACAGGATGCTGATTTTGTTAAAAAATAGGTTTAAGTATGAAGCTGAAAGGGCTTCCCTAGTGGCTCAGTGGTAAAGAACACACCTGCCAATGCAGGAGACTCAGGTTTGATCTCTGAGTCAAGAAGACTCCCTGGAGAAGGAAACGGCAACCCACTACAGCATTCTTGCCTGGGAAATCCCATGGACAGAGGAATCTGGTGGGCTATAGTCCACGGGGTTGCAAAAGAGCTGGACACGACTTGCCAACTAAACAACAACAACAAATAGAAAACCTAAGAAATAGAGGTGGGAAAGATCTGAAGACAAAGAAGTCTGATATTTTAGATGTTACATGATTAAGGTGTTGAAAAAATAATCACACAGTTGGCAATCGGTCCTCATTCAATGCTCCTAAAATTCTTACATGTCTTAGCTTCTCTGTTTAATTCTTACTGGGAGCAAATCTACTCTAATGGAAATTCTCTGAGGCAGTGACAATATGGGACATATGAAATGGATGTTCTGCAGCACTTGAATTGAGACCAAAATCCATTGTGCTAATTAGTTATTGGAATTTTGTGGTTTATCATGGGATATTGAATATAGTCCCCTGTGGTTTACAGCAGGACCTTGTTGTTTAACCATCATGTATATAATATAATTGTCTACATCCCTTAAGTGCTTCCAGTTTATGGGCATGAAAAGATGGTGTTAAATAAGCATGTGCATAACTCATCAGCTTTGTAAGCTGTTTCACGTGACTCTATCATATAACCATTGGACTAAATGCCATTTTGATGAGAACTAGCTCTGTGTTTGCAGAATGGAGACATCATAACATTTTTGGAGCATAATTATTGCCTCTGTGTTGGTGACTCAGTTTTTCACCTTCAGACTTATTTTGCTCCTAACCCTCCCTGTGTAATAGTGACTCAGTTGAGGTCAAATGCAGAAAAGACTGGGAAGCAGTAGCTGCATTAAATTTTATACAATCTGTCTCCCAAAACAAACATCAAGTAATCAATGTATAACTCTTGAAAAAAAATTCTACTTAAACACTTTAGGCTTATTTAACACCATCTTTTCATGTCCATAAACCGTAAGCACTTAAAGGGATGTAGACAATTATATTATATACATGATGGTTAAACAACAAGGTCCTGCCGTAAACCACAGGGGACTATATTCAATATCCCATGATAAACCACAATCGAAAATAATATGAAAAGAATATAAATATGTAAAACTGAGTCACTTTGCTGTAAAGCAAAAATTAAATACACCATTGTAAATCAACTATACTTTGGTGGTTTTTTTTTTTTTTTTCCAAAAAATGAACAAATAGAAAAAATAAGCAATTGAAGGAACACAAGGTGCAAAAGGTTAGAACATGTATGAGAATATATTCAATCTCTCTTTTAATTAGAGACATGGAAAATCAGAAAATAAAGAGATAATACTTTCAGCTAACAGGTTAGGAAAATTTTAAATAGGTGATAAAAAACTAGTAGATGAAACAGGCACTTGTACTCAAGATTATGGTCTTGTAGCCTTTCTGGAGGGGAGATGTGGTGATGTCCATTAACGTTTACAACACACTTGCCCTTGCTCTGTGTTCCAGGAATTCCAGTGCTAGGATTTTTATTGTCAATATTATATTTGTGCATAAATTTTCAAGCTATATGGGCAAGGATATTTATTGTAGCTTGTAGCTGTGACAAAATATTACTACCTATAAAGAGTTATAAATACACATATATGAGATAACATTTGGCAATATTATCTCTTTGGGGAGGGCTATTTGCTTGAATTTCTTTCCTCTTTGGTATACTGCATGCCTTGCTTCAGAAATCAAAGAGCACAGTAGAATGCAAATGTCAAACAAGTAGAACACATTTGGCTTTTGAGTTTCAAAAAGTTTCAAAAGCCTTGACCCTGATATTTAGAAGCTTCTACAGTAAATGAGAAAAACTTATCTGTCTCTCCATAGATAAAAACTTCCTGGTTTGGGAAAGTGAGGAAGTCAGAAGGGGAGCTTGTACATAAGTTGTTACATATTATATAAATAACTTATTATTTGTATAATAAAAAAGGTGGAAAGGAGCTTCCACAGAAGGATGAGTCCAGTGGTTGGAAGTAACAAAAGCCAGATTACTTTGCTGAGTCTTAGAGAAAAGAAAATCTGCTTCTTAGGTAAATGCTTAGGAAAGACCAAACCCTGCCCCATCCCCATCTCCCTTTTACGAGTATCCTGACATACTGCTCAAAGAGGAAGGATGGAATGGCTACCTGGTGCAACTAAAATTTGGGCCTGAGAGGGTCTGCAATGTCTCCCCCAAACCACAGCATGGCACAATAATCCCCTATGTGCGAGAGCGGCACCGACGCGTGCAGGAGATTCGAAGGATCTAGTGGGACTGGGGTGGGACTCAGGGAAGATCATCAGAGATCTATATGGATCAGAGATGGAGGACCAGATAGGACGAATATACCTCAGCATCTGTCAGCATGGAAAGTCAACCACCAAAGACAAGACTGTAGCCACAACCTCTGTTCTACATAAGCCTCATAGAACTCCACTAAATGTCAGACTCAGAATCAGCAGAGATTAAGTCTGGACTACCCAGGGGAATAGAATCCTAAAATAAAATGAAGCTGAACTAAAGAAAAATAAAGATAACCGAATGTCTTCCTTGTTTGAGTTACTGGGATGAGAGAGTCTCTCACTTAATACACCATAAAGTATCCATTGAAAATAATGAGGCAAGTATATGCACTCTGATGTGAAAGATCTGCAAGATAAAATTTAAATTAAAAAAGTCAAAAGAAAGAGGGATTTGAGCGGTGTGCATTCCATTAGCATAAAAATATTATATGTCCTAAATGTTCCCAGGATATGAGTAGAAATGATTAACTGTGATTTGCTCTAGAGACTAAAAATCTTCATCTGATACAATTATATAAAGATTTCTTTTAAACCAAGAGCTTATATTATTTTATATTACATATTTATCATTTGTAATAAAATTTCCTTTTTATCCTTATGCCATGTTTTGTGATCCATTACATTTAATTAGAACTCCATTTATGTAGCCTTTATGTCAACAATTTCCGAATAGGATGAAAATAGGTCTTCAATATCTTTTGAGTGTAGCATAAAGCTGCCAAAGAGAGAAATTTTTTTCCAGTGATAAGGAATGTTGCAATGTATCTTAAGGAAAATTACCCTTTCTCCATCACTTCTGTAAAAGTTGATATGCAAACTTTTCTCACTACAAAGCTATAGAAAACTTTCCTAAAAATGTGTCAATAACCAGAATAAGGATGCATGATTCAAAGGGCCGGACAAAGTCACACATTTTCATACACTCTAGCATGTAGTCAACCATGCAGGTCAAAGACCCTGAGAACAGCTTCAAAGTTTACATATGTAGTTAAAGAATGGTTCCTTCAAAGTCATCCTACAGTTATTTTAAGCCATGCAAAACATTCAGTAAGTCATTTTTGGGGGGCACTGCTTTCAGAGTTTATGGCACATGTTTATGAATTTCCTAGACATTCAAATCATCACTCTTTAAGGATAAGTTTAAATATAAATTTTAATAGCAGTCAAAGGTCATTTGGACTCAAATATGGTGAATAAGGCAGTCATTAGATTTAGTTAATAAACTTACAGTAAAAAAAGTAGTGTGGTATAACTGCAAAAGAACATGATCGCTCTATAATCTCTGAAGGAAAAAATGCCTAGTCCCCAAAGAAACTTGAATGTTTTAAAAGCTACAGCATCCTTTAAACAACTGCACTGCCTTCCTACAGACGACTGTAAATTAATTCTGATGAACACATTTTAGCCTGTTAAAAACCAACTTAATGACTTACAGTAGCATTCTTTACAGTTATTTTACAACATGGAACTACAAGATTTTTAAAGCTCTATTTCTAAATACATTAGATCAGCATTGAAAGTAGGTCATGAAACTAATTTAGTGGTTGTAAGCAATGTTAAAAATACAGAAGAGGAACTTGCTTGGTGGTCCAGGGGTTAAGACTCTAGGCTCCCAATGCAGGAGGCTCAGCTTCGATTCTTGGTCAGGGACCTAGATCCCACATGCCACAACTAAGAGCCCACATGCCACAGCTAAAGATCCTGCATGCCACAATTAAGCCAAACAAAAGAAATAGAACAGCACCAGTGTCTCAAATGCAGCTGGTGTAGATACGATTTTATCAAACTGTCTCTGTTATGTATCTTTAGACAAGCATTCATTATTCAGCAAAAACAACCTCTAAGGTTCTTTCAACCTTAACATTCTCTGGAATATTGAAGTGCAAGTTTAAGGCCTTTTCTAAATTTTTTGAGATTTAGTGATTACTGTGTGTTCACCTGTATATGTCAGTATCTCATTTAATCTTTGCTCCAATTAAAACTGCTGCATAACAAACCATTCTAAAACACAGTGGTTTAAAACCACAACAATCACTTACTCAACTGACCAGTTTTGAGCTCAGTCAGCAATCAGTGGAGAAGGTCCATGTCTCTTCCTCGGTGTGTCAGTTGGAGCAGCTTCACTGGGATTGGGGAATCCACCTTCAGGATGTGTCACTTTACGGCTGGCAAGCTGGTGCTGGTGGCCAGCTGCGAGCTCAGTTATGGCCAAGGGCAACAGGACACCACTCATTTTAATGAGTTTCCAGGACTTCTTCTCGCCATGGTGGATGGGTTCCTAGAACAAGCATCCCAAGAGACAGTAAGTGGAGCTGCTAGTTTCTTAAGGCTCCAGAACCTGACATTGGTGAAGTGACTGTAAAGCCTAGATTAGACAGGAGGAGGGGCTTCCCTGATAGCTCAGTTGGTAAAGAATCCGCCAGCAATGTAGGAGACCCCAGTTCAATTCCTTGGTTGGGAAGATCTGCTGGAGGAGGGATAGGCTACCCACTCCAGTATTCTTGGGCTTCCCTTGTGGCTTAGCTGGTAAAGAATCCACCTGCAATGCAGACCTGGGTTCAATCCCTGGGTTGGCAAGATCCCCTGAAAAAGGGAAAGGCTATCCACTCCAGTATCCTGGCCTGGAGAATTCACGGACTGTATAGTCCATGGGGTCGCAAAGAGTCAGACACAACTGAGCAACTTTTACTTACTGAAATAGGAAGAAATATTGACTTTAATCCTTGATGAGAGAAATGTGTAAAAATTGTGGGGGGGGGATCATGTTTCAAACTGCCACATCTTCAAAGAACCACATAAGGTATATTTTCCAGTAATACATCCCAATATTATAGATAATGCAACAGACACAAAGAGTGATTTGTAATTTTCCCCAAAGTCACAGTTTTTACAGGTCACCTAAGACCTGAGCCCAGGTCTTTCAGTC
Source organism: Ovis canadensis (assembly GCF_042477335.2). Lineage (NCBI taxonomy): Eukaryota > Metazoa > Chordata > Mammalia > Artiodactyla > Bovidae > Ovis > Ovis canadensis. The sequence continues at coordinate 52,856,861 of NC_091263.1, read as the reverse complement.
TCTAAAGCCAGGATCCAGGTACTCTACTGTTCTGTCTCTTCCTGTGATTAGTGCATAAAAAACACTACATCCTTCATAATTTATAGCCAGAACTTGTTGCTTGAGGGTAAAAGACCCAGGAGTTCCATGCATTGAGAAAAACATGGGTAGAGATTTGATCTAATAGTGAGTAGGTGAAAAGGTGAAGGAACTCAGTGATCTCTGGAAGAAATATGGGAAGAGAAGCAGATAGCATCAAAACAATGCTTGAATTGAAGTAAAATAACAATAATACATTAAAAAGTCACTCTAAACTTTATAACCTTTTTGAGAAAATTATTCCAAATAGAGATACACATGTTCCTTAAGTATGCATTGAAATTCTTTGAGCCTTTAAGAGGAAAAGTGCTCTAAGTGAAAAGTAATTTTTATTATAAGCCAAAACAACCTATCAGCATATAGCAGGAGTAAGTGTGTTTTTTTCTTATGTTTCCAGAACTGAATACTAAACAGGGTCTAGTATTTTTGTTTTCTGTGATGTGAGATATAAGTGGTACTTAGATATTCAACATGAAACTCAATTCCAACCTTTGAGAATAACCCTTGCTCTCTAGCACAAAATACAAAAATATTTAAAATTCAGCAGAATGCAAGACACATTACTGGCCTGCTGACAGAACAAATTCCTTCCTAGAAGGAAAACACAGAAGTCATTCAAATTCATAGAAACAATTTAAATGTGTTTTCAAGTGTTCAGGGTATAGTGGCAGTTTGGTTTTCAATGACATTTTTAACTTCTAAAGGTGTGCTTTCTGTTGTCATTCTTTTAAACTCTTTAATCCTAAGATACAATGTAAAGACTGTTTTCATTTTTCAGTCAGTAATAAGAATCTTGGCCTCTGTGATGTTTAATACACCAACATGTAGAGAAGAGGACAATGTGTTTGATCACCAGATTTTCACACTCCATCTGCACTGCTGGGACAATGCTTGCTGCATTCCTTCTTGCAACCTCAATATTTAATATTGCATTTTTTTAAGCAGACATTTAATAAATAACTGTTAAATTAATAAGATATTCCATTTGTTTTAAGAAACAATATTTACTCATAGTCTATGTCCACTTAATTGATTTAAATCAGATTCATTAATATTTAAAAATACATTTTACCTTGTCTCCCTTACTTATTATAGAGCAGCAGGCACATTAGAGACCATCTCTTCTAAACCTTTGTTACAAATGAAGAAATTAAGCCTAGGATCACAGAATCTATCAAATTTGGCCAAAGTGCACAAATGCCGCAGACACTTAAACCAGGTAGAGCCCCATCGAAGTGAACGAGGACTTTTCTATTTTCATTATCAACACGAAAGGGAAACATGGCTACCACTTAGCAAGCCAAACATGAGCCAATGTCCTTCCAAGTAGGACGTGGCCTGGAAAAGAGGAGAATTTATCACATAAACGAATTCAAGAATTTGTGATTTCTTTTCTCTTTTTCATTTTTTTAGTACCATTGGCCTTAACATTATTCTCATTATCTTTACATCCCCCCTTTTATTAGTACAACATTCAAGTTGGAAGGAGAAGGCAATGGCAACCCACTCCAGTACTCTTGCCTGGAAAATCCCATGGACAGAGGAGCCTGGTAGGCTGCAGTCCATGGGGTCACAAAGGGTCGAACACAACTGAGTGACTTCACTTTCACGCATTAGATAAGGAAATGGCAACCCACTCCATTATTCTTGCCTGGAGAATCCCAGGGACGGGGAGCCTGGTAGGCTGCCTGCCGGGAGCCAGCGTGAGGAATTCCACCCATCACAAGATCATGCGGCAGAGCTCTGATGGCAAGGCTAATCAGACCTCAGGTTTTCCCCCTGGAATTTCCTGAGCATCCACCCCCCAAAAAATAAGAATCTGCCTGCTTTTCCACTCTTCTGATATTCTCTGGAAAAAGTCAAATCAGGGCTTTAGTCTTCTGCATTTGAAAGGGATGTTTCAGCTTAAACCCCCTCTGATAACTCTCTAGCTTGTCTAACAGGTTCCCCCGGACCTCTTACAACTTGTGAATTGCTTACAGCCCCCCAACTGCGAGAGGCCCAAAGCTTAAAACATCAGAGCCTTTTCTAAAAAGTTAAAAATTATATTGGTACAGGGTTTTCACTGTTGACTCAATGACTGCTGCCAGGCCTCCATATTCTTTATCTTTTAGGCACCTGGGAGGATGTTAATCAATGTAAACAGGATACAGAAAAAGATATATAGTAGTTTTGATGTTAGCAACACTAGACTTTTGCGTTAATTACTTTTGTCTGTTATATATCACTGCACTCCTCTTGTGTCCTTGCTATGTAAGAATGTAACTTTATTTAGTGCTTTCTGAGAATGGCACCAGACTTTGGGAAGATCAACACAAATAAGTCTTCTGGTTGACAAACCCTTATCAGAAAAAAGGCTGTAAAATGTTAGGCCTTTTGGCCAGAAGATGATGTAAATCACCTAAGACTTGTGTATACAATTAGGTATGCAGAGAGAAAAGCCTGGTTTTGATAAGAGTCTGGGCTGCTAACGCTGCATAACTTTGTGTTACCCATTGATCTCCATGTTTTATCAAAAGTATAAAAGGCCCTCTGAACAACAGAGGATGGAGCCAGTCGCTGCACTGGTTTCCTCCATGTCTCTCTCTCTTTTTCTCCTTCTCCCTCCTTTTCCTCTTTACTTTAATTTCAGGCTGAATTCCCACCTGGGGCGCAGAGGCTCGCCAAGTCTACTTACTTGCCCTGGCTGTTAAGACCCGCACGAAAGGGAGCCTAAGGCGAGGCACCCTTAGATATTCAAGCGAGCACCAGTGGCCCAACGTAGATGGTGCAAGTTCCTTGTCTGGAATTTTATTGGTCTTCCATATAATCCAAGTTATTCAGCCTTCTTTCTCCACTTAATTTTCCTACTACACTATTTCTTCCTAATCTAATCTTATATTAATAAATAAATAAGTTTTTTCCTCACCAACGCCGTCCCCACTTCGAATTCCCTGGATCCACTGGGGCTGGACCCCGGCAGCTGCCGTCTATGGGGTCGCACAAAGTCGGACACGACTGAAGCGACTTAGCAGCAGCAGCAAGTGTGGAAGAGATTAGGTGTCTGTTGTGTTTATTACCATTGTGGCTGGTATCTGGTAGCTTAATAGGAAGAAAACAAATATAAAGTTGCATTGTTACAACATCTCCACCCCTCAGTCTCACTTGTTCCAGATACAGTAAGTTCTCTATATACAAACAAGTTCTGTTCTGAGAGCACGTTTATAAGTTCATTTTGTTTAAGTCCAACAAAGTTAGCCTAGGTATCCAACGAACCCAGTTGGCTATATACTGCTGCTTTTATGTTTGCTTCCAGACTGCTGCTGCTGCTGCTGCTAAGTCGCTTCAGTTGTGTTCGACTCTGTCCGACCCCATAGATGGCAGCCCACCAGACACCCCTGTCTCTGGGATTCTCCAGGCAAGAACACTGGGGTGGGCTGCCATTTCCTTCTCCAATGGATGAAAGTGAAAAGTGAAAGTGAAGTCGCTCAGTCGTACCTGACTCTTAGCGACCCCATGGAATGCAGCCCACCAGGCTCCTCCATCCACGGGATTTTCCAGGTAAGAGTACTGGAGTGGGGTGCCACTGCCTTCTCCAGACTGCTGTGCTTCAAATAAAGATACTATAATGCTGTACTCTATACAGTTTTGTTGTTGAGTCACTCAGTCATGTCTGACTTTTTTGCAATGCTATGGACTGAAGCCCACCAGGCTCCTCTGTCCATGGTATTCTCCAGGCAAGAATACTGGAGTTGCCACTTCCTTCTCCAGGGGAATCCTGACTCAAGGATCGAACCTGCATCTCCTACATGCAGGCAGATTCCTTACTGCTGAGCCCCCAGGGAAGCCCCACTCTATACAGTACCATGAAGTACACAAAAACACAACCACCTGTAAAGGACAGATGCATGTGGCAATGTACACCAGACAAGTGAACTAACTTATGTGATTAGACACGTGAACACACATTCACACCTTTCAGAGTTTGCAACTTGAAGATTTGTACATGGGAGACTTACTGTACTGGTTACATCTATGGAGTATGGCTTCCCAAATCTGCTCAGGAAGTACAACGCCTAGGGAACCATGGTTTCATTTACTTCAAAATCAGTATAAGACAAGAAACACAATCCAGATTGGATTATATTCATCTTTATACCAAGAGAGTCACAAAATACAATCATCATTAATGTTTTTGTAGAGAAAAGGCTCACGAAGGCAAAACTTCCTGGGATCCATGAAAATCCTGATGTGGTCCTGGGCTCTCCCGGGTTGCTTTAAGAACTGGTGACGCTATAGAAGTGCACCGACTTCCCTGAAAATCTATAGGCAGAAAACTGGAGCTCAAAGGGTGTCCCAGCAGTTGGAAGAAGTGAGCTGACATCTGGCTCCCATCTGAGAATTACCCTGGGTTACCGAACGGTGGAGAAGTTAAAGCCAGTGGTAGAAACCATGGAAACGTTTACTCAGTTTTGCCATTTTGATGATTATATGGGACAGACAAGTCTACATCTTGGAATGAAGACAATTACCAATGACCATCTAACATTTTATTAAAAGAGCATCCAGTCATGCTTGAGGTTTGTTTCAGGGGCCTGGTGGAACCCCCCACCCAGGCACCATCAAATAAACTTTAAAGGGGTCATGGGAAGGGAAACAAAGCAAAGCAAATCCCAGCAATTTGTGCAATATCATTCATTTCAGCAAAAATATTCTGGTGTAGTTAATAACTTTAGAAATGGTTGCACAAATTCAGATTTCCTGTCACTTGAGTATTCATTATTTCACACTGTAGAATAATCATTCTTCATGAAAACAAACAGATAAAAGGAGCATAGAATGTAACTCATGATTTTACATGCGAGTCATAAGTAGGGGGAAACAGTCCTCGAAGAGTCTTTATAAAGAGGAAGGTGCTGGTCAATGGTAACCTGACATCCAGGCAGCAAAAGGAGTGGCCTGGGGGGAACTGAACAAACTTCCATTTCATGCTGTAAACTGCTGATCACATTAATCAGTCCATTATTGATACATACGAGACATGCATTTTATTGTGATCGTTTATACAAAAACAGTCATGGAAAATATGGAATATTTTTAAAATTTAGAGAATTTAATTTTGGCAACAGGAGCAGGGGGCGACAGAGGATGAGATGTTAGATGGCATTACCAACTCAATGGATTCGTGAGTTTGAGCAAGCTTCAGGAGACAGTGAAGGACAGGAAGCCTGGCATACTACAGTTCACGAGGTCGAAAAGAGTCAGATGTGGCTTAGTGACAAAACAACAATACTGAACCTTTTTTAATATTGCAGAGTTGAACAGAACTATTTAGCACTCAAAATGAATGTCCCAAATATACTACTTTAAAAAATATCTTCACTGTATCAATCTTCAGTTTCTAGATGATTTTATTTGTGTGAAATATTTGTGAAAAGATTTTTTAAAAGGCTGGGAGATCCAGGTTCAGTTACTGGTCAGGAAGATCCACTGGAGAAGAGAACGGCTCCTTACACAAGTATTCTTGCTTAGAGAATTTCAAAGGCAGAGGAGCTTGCTGGGCTACAGTCCATAGGGTCAGAAAGAGTCGGACATGACTGATCAACTAACACCCACACCGACACACCCACACATAATAATAATAATAGCAAATGACTAAAATCCATTTGTACTTAAATCTATTCTCTGATTATAAGCATAAATTCTATTTTCCTAATAATGTAAAGACATGATTTGCTCATGAATAAGGAAATTAACTAATGATGGATTTTCCTCACCAATGCTTGACCATGGAGAGGTGGGTGTGAGTGTACAAGGTGAAATGAATATTCAAACAACTGCTTTTACAACATGGAAAGTCCCATCTTAGAAGTTATGTAGCAGACATTCCTTTATGGTTCATTTCTTAAATTACTGTCTCTAATGATCATTTCTCAGATACAAAGGAATATAAAAATATTTGCAGATGGAAACACTGCCTTTTTTTTTCTTACAAAAGATAAGCCTTTTGTAAGGGTCTTCTTGAATAAAAATACCCAACTACTGCCCTTCACAGAACGGATACTCTAAGCTTATTCCATCTTATTTGATACTATACGATTCAAACTTAGTTTGCATCATTCTACATATATTTGTCACCTAACAGGTGCTTCAGTTCAGTTCAGTCACTCAGTCATGTCCGACTCTTTGCGACTCCATGAATCACAGCACGTCAGGCCTCCCTGTCCATCACCAACTCCCAGAGTCCACCCAAACCCACTGAGTCGGTGATGGCATCCAACCATCTCATCCTCTGTTGTCCCCTTCTCCTCCTGCCCTCAATCTTTCCCAGCATCAGGGTATTTTCAAATGAGTCAGCTCTTCAATGTCAGGTGGCCAAAGTATTGGAATTTCAGCTTCAACATCAGCCCTACCAATGAACACCCAGGACTGATCTCCTTTAGGATGGACTGGCTGGATCTCCTTGCAGTCCAAGAGATTCTCAAGAGTCTTCTCAACACCACAGTTCAAAAGCATCAATTCTTCGGCACTCAGCTTTCTTTCTAGTCCAACTCTCACATTCACACATGACCACTTGAAAAACCATAGCCTTGACTAGACAGAGCTTTGTTGACAATGTAAATGTCTCTGATTTTTAATATGCTGTCTAGGTTGGTCATAACTTTCCTTCCAAGGAGTAAGCGTCCTTTAATTTCATGGCTGCAATAACCATCTGCAGTGATTTTGGAACCCAGAAAATAAAGTCAGCCACTGTTTCCACTGTTTCCCCATTTACTTGCCATGAAGTGATGGGACCAGATGCCATGATCTTAGTTTTCTGAATGTTGAGCTGTAAGCCAACTTTTTCACTCTTCTCTTCCACCTTCATCAAGAGGCTCTTTAGTTCCTCTTCACTTTCTGCCGTAAGGGTGGTGTCATCTGCATATCTGAGATTATTGATATTTCTTCCAGCAATCCTGATTCCAGCTTGTGCTTCATCCAGCCTGACATTTCAGATGATGTACTCTGCATAGAAGTTAAATAAGCAGGGTGACAATATACAACCTTGATGTACTCCTTTTCCTATTTGGAACCAGTCTGTTGTTCAATGTCCAGTTCTAACTGTTGCTTCCTGACCTGCATACAAATTTCTCAAGAGGCAGGTCAGGTGGTCTGGTATTTCCATCTCTTTCAGAATTTTCCCCAGTTTATTGTGATACACACAGTCAAAGGCTTTGGCATAGTCATTAAAGCAGAAATAAATGTTTTTTCTGGAACTCAGTTGCTTTTTCAATGATCCAGAGGATGTGGGCAATTTGATCTCTGGTTCCTCTGCCTTTTCTAAAACCAGCTTGAACATCTGGAAGTTCACATGAACCATGAACTTGCTGAACTCCAAGTTTTCTGAAGCCTGGCTTAGAGAATTTTAAGCATTACTTTACTAGCATGTGAGATGAGTGCAATTGTGCGATATTTTGAGCATTCTTTGGCATTGCCTTTCTTTGGGATTGGAATGAAAACTAATCTTTTCCAGTCCTGTGGCCACTGCTGAGTTTTCCAAATTTACTGGCATACTGAGTGCAGCACTGTCACAGCATCATCTTTCAGGATTTGAAATAGCTCAGCTGGAATTCCATCACCTCCACTAGCTTTATTCATAGTGATGCTTAAGGCCCACTTGACTTCACATTCCAGGATGTCTGGCTCTAGGTGAGTGATCACACCATCGTGATTATCTGGTCATAAAGATAGATCTTTTTTGTACAGTTCTTCTGTGTATTCTTGCCACGTCTTCTTACTATCTTCTTGCTTCTGTTAGGTCCCTACCATTTCTGTCCTTTATTGAGCTCATCTTTGCATGAAATGTTCCCTTGGTATCTCTAATTTTCTTGAAGAAATCCCTAGTAATTCCCATTCTGTTGTTTTCCTCTGTTTCTTGGCACTGATTGCTGAGGAAGTCTTTCTTATCTCTCCTTGCTATTCTTTGGAACTCTGCATTCAAATGCATATATCTTTCCTTTTCTTCTTTGCTTTCTGCTTCCCTTCTTTTCACCGCTATTTGTAAGCCCTCCTCAGACAGCCATTTCGCTTTTTTCCATTTTCTTGGGGATGGTCTTGATTCCTGTCTCCTATACAATGTCACGAACCTCTGTCCATATTTATTAGGTACTCTGTCTATCAGATCTAGGCCCTTAAATCTCTCTCTCACTTCCACTGTATGGTCATAAGGAATTTTATTTAGGTCGTACCTGAATGGTCTAGTGGTTTTCTCCACTTTCTTAAATTTCAGTCTGAATATGGCAATAAGGAGTTCATGATCTGAGCCACAGTCAGCTCCCAGTCTTGTTTTTGCTGACTGTATAGAGCTTCTCCATCTTTGCCTGCAAAGAATATAATCAATCTGATTTCGGTGTCAACCATCTGGTGATGTCCGTGTGTAGAGTCTTCTCTTGTGTTGTTGGAAGACTGTGCTTGCTATGACCAGTGGGGTCTCTTGGCAGAACTCTATTAGCCTTTGTCCTGTTTCATCCTGTATTTCAAGGCCAAATTTGCCTGTTACTCCAGGTGTTTCTTGACTTCCTACTTTTGCATTCCAGTCCCCTATAATGAAAAGGACATCTTTCTTTGGTGTTAGTTCTAGAAGGTCTTACAGGTCTTCATAGAATTGTTCAACTTCAGCTTCAGCATTACTGGTCAGGGCATAGACTGGATTACTGTGATATTGAATGCTTTGCCTTGGAAATGAACAGAGGTCATTCTGTTGTTTTTGAGATTGCATCCAAGTACTGCATTTCAGACTCTTTTGTTGACTATGAGGGCTACTCCATTTCTTCTAAGGGATTCTTGCCCATGGTAGTAGATATAATGGTCATCTGAGTTAAATTCACTCATTCTAGTCCCTCTTAGTTCGCTGATTCCTAGAATGTCAATGTTTACTCTTATCATCTCCTGTTTGACCACTTCCAATTTGCCTTGATTCATGGACCTAACATTCCAGGTTCCTATGCAATATTGCTCTTTACAGCATGAAACCCTGCTTCTATCAGTCCTAGCCCCAACTGGGTGTTGCTTTTGCTTTGGCTCCATCCCTTCATTCTTTCTGGAGTTATTTCTCCACTGATCTCCTGTAGAATATTGGGCACCTACCAACCTGGGGAGTTCATCTTTCAGTGTCCTATCTTTTTGCCTTTCATACTGTTCATGGGGTTCTCAAGGCATAGGTGCTAGACACTGAGATTAGCAATGAATGGGCCACAAATATGAGGAATCCGTATATTCTACCTTTAAGGAAATCCTTTATTCATCCAACAAGCAAAACATTTCATACAAAGATGGGCACAATAAAGGACAGAAATGGTATGTGTAATGTTATGTGTAATGGTAAAAGCAGAAGATATTAAAAAGACATGGCCAGAATACACAGAACTGCACAAAAAAGACCTTCATGACCCAGATAACCACAATGGTGTGATCATTCACCTAGAGCCAAACATCGTGGAACGTGAAGTCAAATGGGTCTTAGGAAGCATCACTATGAATAAAGCTAGTGGAGGTGATGGAATTCCAGTTAAGCTATTTCAAATCCTGAAAGATGATGCTGTGAAAGTGCTGCACTCAATATGCCAGCAAATTTGGAAAACTCAGCAGTGGCCACAGGACTAGAAAAGGTTAGTTTACATTCCAATCCCAAAGAAAGGCAATGCCAAAGAATCCTCAAACTACCACACAACTGCACTCATTCACATGCTAGCATTAGCTCAAAATTCACCAAGCCAGGCTTCAACAGTACGTGAACCATGAACTTCCAGATATCCAAATTAGATTTAGAAAAGGCAGAGGACAAGAGATCAATGTGCCAATATCCATTATCAAAAATGCAAGAGAGTTCCAGAAAATCATCTACTTCTGCTTGACTACGCCAAAGCCTTTGACTGGGTGCATCACAACAAACTGTGGAAAATTCTTCAAGAAATGGAAATAACAGACCACCTGACCTGCCTCCTGAGAAATCTGTATGCAGGTCAGGAAGCAACAGTTAGAACTGGACATGGAACAAGAAACTGGTTCCAAATCGGGAAAGGAGTACGTCAAGGCTGTATATTGTCACCCTGCTTATTTAAATTGTATGCAGAGTACATCATGAGAAACACGGCTGAAAGAAGCACAAGCTGGATTCAAGTCTGCCGGGAGAAATATCAATAACCTCAGATATGCAGATGACACCACCCTTACGAACTAAAGAGTCTCTTGATGAAAGTGAAAGAGGAGAGTGAAAAGGTTGGCTTAAAACTCAGCATTCAGAAAACTAAGATCATGGCAGCTGGTCCCATCATTTTATGGCAAATAGATGGAAAAGCAATGGAAACAGTGACAGACTTTATTTTCCTGGGCTCCAAAATCACTGCAGATGGTGACTGCAGCCATGAAATTAGAAGACGTTTGCTCCTTGGAAGAAAAGCTATGCCCAACCTAGACAGCATAGGAAAAAGCAGAGACATTACTTTGCCGACAGAGGTCCATCTAGTCAAAGCTATGGTTTTTCCAGTAGTCATGTATGGATGTAGGAGTTGAACTATAAAGAGAGCTGAGTGCCAAAGAATTGATACTTTTGAACCATCATGTTGGAGAAGACTCTTGAGAGCCCCTTGGACTGCAAGGAGATCCAACCAGTCCATCATAAAGGAAAGCAGTCCTGAGTGTTCATTGGAAAGACAGATGCTGAAGCTGAAGCATCAATATTTTGGCCACCTGATGCAAAGAGCTGACTCATTGGAAAAGACCCTGATGATAGGAAAGATTGAAGGTGGGAGGAGACAGGGATGAAAGAGGATGAGATGGTTGGATGGCATCACTGACATGATGGACATGAGTTTTAGTAAACTCCAGGAGTTGGTGATGGACAGGGAAGCCTGGTGTGGCCAAAGTACTGGAGCTTCGGATTCAGCATCAGTCCTTCCAATGAACACACAGGACTCCTTTCCTTTAGGATGGACTGGTTGGATCTCCTTGCAGTCCAAGGGACTCTCAGGAGTCTTCTCCAACATGACAGTTCAAAAGGATCAATTCTTTGGCGCTCAGCTTTCTTTATAGTTCAACTCTAACATTCAGACATGACTACTGGAAACACCATGGCTTTGACTGGATGGACCTTTGTTGGCAAAGTAATGTCTTTGTTGTCTAGGTTGGGCATAGCTTTTCTTCGAAGGAGCAAGTGTCTTTTAATTTCATGGCTGCAATCACCATCTGCAGTGATTTTGGAGTCCCCCAAAAATAAAGTCTGACACTGTTTCCATTGTTTCCCCATCTATTTGCCATGAAGTGATGGGACCAGATGCCATGATCTTAGTTTTCCAAATATTGAGTTTTAAGCCAACCTTTTCACTCTCCTCTTTCACTTCCATCAAAAGACTCTTTAGTTCATCTTCGCTTTCTGCCATAAGGGTGGTGTCATCTGCATATCTGAGGTTATTGATATTTCTCCTGGCAATCTTGATTCCAGTTTGTGCTTCATCTACCCAGCATTTCACATGGTGCACTCTACATACAAGTTAAATAAGCAGGGTGACAATATACAGCCTTGACGTACTCCTTTCCCAATTTGGATCCAGTTTCTTGTTCCATGTCCAGTTCTATCTGTTGCCTCTTGACCTGCATACAGATTTCTCAGGAAGCAGGTCAGGTGGTCTGTTATTTCCATCTTTTGAAGAATTTTCCACAGTGTGTTGTGATGCACCCAGTCAAAGGCTTTGGCGTAGTCAATAAAGCAGAAGTAGATATTTTCCTGGAATTCTCTTGCTTTTCGATGATCCAACGGATGTTGGCAAATTGATCTCTTGTCCTCTGCCTTTTCTAAATCCAACTTGAACATGTGGAAGTTCATGGTTCATGTACTGTTGAAGCCTGGTTTGGAGAATTTTGAGCATTACTTTGCTAGCGTTTGAGATGAGCGCTAGCCTGTGAGCTGGGGTTCTCAAGCCACCCAAATGGGCAGGGGCAGATCCCACAGACTGCATTCCATGCAGACAGCTGCTACTAAGTCCCTAAAACAGGGCTAACAGTGATGTTCACTGCCGCCTCAAGACTTGGCCTGGACAGTGGGCAGCAGTGGCGAGGGCTCTGGAGCCCTGTGGGACACAGCCCCCAGCTGTTTTCCAGGGGAGACCTATGTGAGAAGTGTGGGATCTAACCCTTAGCTCACTCTCTGCCTGACGACTACCACGTCCCTGACTGCTGGCTGAATCCCCTCACTAAAGTCACTCCTTGACAGTTGGTAGCTTGTGGGTGGGGCCTGCTGGAGCACTGACCAATGGCTGAGCAGGACCACTAAAGTTCACTCCTTGACAGTTGGTTGCTATGGGCAGGGCCAGGGCATTGACCAATGGCTGAGCAGGATCACTAAGGTTCACTCCTTGACAGTTGGTTGCTATGGGCAGGGCCAGGGCATTGACCAATGGCTGAGCAGGATCACTAAGGTTCACTCCTTGACAGTTGGTTGCTTGTGGACAGGGACCACTGTGGCACTAATCAATGGCTGAGTGGGACTTGTTGCCTGGAAACTCTGCAAAGTAATGGCACATAGTGATGGCCATGTGCTAAGGGCTGTGCTCAGCTACACTCTGTTATACTACTTGTAACACATCTGAGGTCAGACAGCTCTACTATTTTCCAAACTTTACTTTCATCTCTGGCTCCATGGTGGCTGGCTGCTCCTGCTTCTGTCATCACATATGAATCCTAACCAGCAGGAAGAGAGAAAGGAAGCAGACTGGTATGAAATGACAAGGAAAAGTGGCCATCATAAAATTTTGGTTGTGTAACAATGTATATGGTATTATCTCACTTCTATAAAATATAGCATGCATACTATTTGAAATATATATAATGTGTATATTATGTTTTTGGTATAGATACATATATAACATGCATATATGTTGGCTCAGTGGTAAATAATCCACAAGGAGTGTGTGAGTGCAGGCAAAGATGCTTCAGTCGTGTCCAACTCTTTGCGACCCTACAGACTAGCCCACCAGCTTCTCTGTCCATGGGATTCTCCAGGCAAGAGTACTGGAGAATCTCTTAAAACCCGCATCTCTCATGTCTCCCACATTGGCAGGCAGGTTCCTTCCCACTAGTGTCACCCAGAAAGCCACTAATGTAGGAGATGCGGGTTCAATCTCTGCGTCAGGAAGATCCCCTGGAGAAGGAAACGGCAACCCACTTTAGTATTCTTGCCTGGAAAATCACATGGACAGGGGAGCCTGGTGGACTATACTCCATGGAACTGTGGAAGAGTCAGACAGGACTTAGCAGCTAAACAGCAACATGTATCTCTATACGAGAACAGTGTATATTCCTCTGGGCAATGGAAGTAGCAGGTAGAAAAGAGGGATTTCTATTTTAAGTAGTTCTAAACTATGTGAAATTTTTATGTATTACTCATAAAAATATCTGTAAAGACAAGACAGGCTACCGGAAGTGTTAATATGCTTATATTTCTCTCCATGAACTTTCCATTAACACAAACATACACATTAAACCAAAAAATGATTACCTTTAATTGATTTTTATATAGAGATAAAAACCATCAGATAAAATTACATTTTTCTCTTGGTTAGTTAATGATCATGCTAAGGAAAAAGTAATCCAATGTTCATTTCAATAAATGAAAACTTTTATAAATATGCTCCATTTCTTATTCTACCACTGAGCGTAATAGGTCCTTGGCTAGAGAAATAATAGTACCAAGTAATTATTAACATTTTTTTAAACTTAAAGATGTCAACCAAGCACTGTTAGATCTATCCTATTTTTAAATGAAGACTTATTTTAGAGCAGTTTCAGGTTCACAGCAAAAGTGAGCAGAAGGAACAGAGACTTCTCATATACTCTCTAGTCGCCCCCCAACAAGCAGAGTCTCCTCCATTATCAATTTCTACTATCTTAGTGATATAATTTTTGCAGTTGATGAAGCTATACTGACAGGTCATAATCTCCCAAAATTCATAGTTTACATTACGGTCACTTTTGGTGCTGTATATTACATAGATTTAGAAAAATGTAAAGTGACGTGTATCCATCATCATGGTATCATTCAGAGTGTTCTCACTGCCTTAAAAATCCTGTATATGCCACCTTTTCATCCCTCCCTTCACCCTAACTTCTCGAAACCACTGTTTTTTTTTTTTTCCTGTTTCCATAGTTTCACATTTTCCAGAATGTCATATGGCTAGAAATATACAGTTTATAGCTTTTTCATTGACTCCCAATGTTTAAATATACATTTAAGGTTCCTCCACGTCTTTTTATGAAACAAAAGCTCAATTCGTAAAATATCAAGTGTGTTCCTATCGTGTTACTATAGCATTTAATGTCCTGTAACACTAAGATATCTTTTGGATATATTGAAAATAAATGAGAACGGTGCTTTTCTTGAAAACAAACGATGTTCCAAAAAATATTACTAGTAAAACTGAAATGAAAAGACATAGAAAGATTGAGAATGTAGAATGCATAGGAATAAACTTATCCAAGGAGGTAAAATTATGAAATGCTGCTGAAAGAAATCAAAGAAGACATACACGAATGGAAAGACATATGTGCTCAAGGATTAGAACCCTTACTAAGGTTAAAAATGTCCACAGCACCAAAAGCAATCATACAATCAATGTAGTCCATATCCTAAGCCCATGAGCACTGTTCATAGAAACAGAAAAAAAGATTTTTTTAATTCATATAGAACCATAAAGACTTTAAATAACCAAAATGATCTTTAGAAGGAAGACCTAAGCTGAAGGTATCACACTTTCTGATTTCAAAAATACATCACTAAGTTTCAGCAATTAAACAGTTGGTACTCACATAAAGACAGATGCAGACCAATGGAACAAGAGAGGCCAGAAATAAACAAAGGTATACACATTTACCTGTTCTACAAGACTGTCAAGATTACATAATCGGGAAAGGGCAGTCTCTTCAACAAAAGGTGTTGGAGAGACTGGTTATCTGTGTGTTCTAATCACAATTTTTTTTAAAAAAAAGATGAGAATGCAGGTAATCAGTTCCCTAATATCTAATCAGGGAATTGGGGTTGATAATGAAATAAAAGGCACATCAGTATCTCTAGTTTCCAGTTATTGTCTGAAGCACGAATATTTTATACTTTGGATAATCAGAAGGTATAAAACAAGTTCAAACTCCCAAGAATTACTTCAAATTTGGCTTCATTTCCATTTAGTTATATGAATCTGGGCAAGCAATTCATTTGTCCATGCTTCAGTTTCATTATTTGTGAAATATGCATAATAACTAACTCATAGTGTTATAAAGAGCTTATCATAGTGCCTGGAACATAGGAAACTCTCAAAAGAAGTAACTTACAATTAGGCTGTTGATGGTATCTGTTGATCATGGTTTGGGGGGAAAAATGCGTTCATTTTCTGTCTTCTCTCCCTCTTTCTCTCTTCTTTTTTTTCTTCCTTCCTTCTTCTTCTTTTTTTAAACCTGTCTTCTATTTCTGGCAGACAGCCTATGTAATTGTACCTTTCTTCTGGGTATTATTTGCCAAGCAGGTGTAAAAGGGCAGTGCAATATAATTTAGTAAAGCCTAATTTTAGGTATTAGATTTGTGCTTCTCTCTGTGTGAGTGTCTCCAGCAGAATCCTCGCACAGCTGTCAAGCCATGTGAAAGAACCTAGGCCAACAGAGCATACGACCATGAAGGACCACAGAAGTCAATTTTCTAACGTCTCATAGCTGACTTAATTTGTTTCTTACTTAAAGGTTTAGATTAGGAAGGAATAAGTAAATGTATTCTTATAATTACTGAACAGGGTAAGGTTTTCTTTTGCCTCATTCAGAGCAGATGCAAAAGCCATTCTGTCATATTGCAACACAAGGTCTAGAGACCATCTGGAGAATTTATTAAAACGGAAAGGATGCAGTCCAATGTGGATTACATGCTTTTAATAAAGATATGAGAGAATCCTTCTGATCTGTACTGTCTTCATCATCTGTAAGTTTTTTATATGTAAATATTTCTTTCTTAAACAAGAATAAAATTATTAGACTGCAAACACTGCCAAATAAAACTATTTTTAAGAAAATCATAAATTCCTTCCAAAACTCCACTTATAAATATAAAAGAAATTTAAAAAAAACTTTCCTATTGAATTGCTATTTTTTAGGAGGTATATCCAGAGAAGGCAATGGCAACCTACTCCAGTACTCTTGCCTGGAAAATCTCATGGATGGAGGAGCCTGGTGGGCTGCAGTCCAAGGGGTTGCGAAGAGTCGGGTACGACTGAGCGACTTCACTCTCACTTTTCACTTTCATGCATTGGAGAGGGAAATGGCAACCCACTCCAGTGTTCTTGCCTGGAGAATCCCAGGGACGGGGGAACCTGGTGGGCTGCCGTCTATGGGGTCGCACAGAGTCGGACACGACTGAAGCGACTTAGCAGCAGCAGCCGCCGCAGCAGCAGGTATATCAGGAAGACTTCCCCTAAAAATGTTTTGAATGGCCTGATATTCTTAACCAAAAAGATAAGAATTGGAGTGAAAAAGAAATAAGAATTCTGAAAAGAAGAAAGAAAAGAGAAGAAAATGAATGATTTTTCTAAAATGTTTACAGTAAAGTAGTGGTTGTATAATTACTTGAGGTACAAATATCATAGACCATCTCCTTACCACGGGGGTAGGTCATATTTCTTGGCCATTCGGCAGCTTTCTGTATTAGATTCTTCTGCATGCTTACCTTGTGTTAACTCATTTATTCTTTCTGGCAGTGTGATGTGGGTGGTATAGATATTAACCCCATTTCATAGATAAGCAAACTGAGTGACAAGAGTTGAAGGAACTTACGAGGTCAAGGTCATACAACTGGGAAGTGACTGAGCCAGGATATAATGAATTCAGTCGATTTGTTTCCAGAACTTGTGTCATCATCTCTTACACTCATTGGGCTCCACTTCCCTCACTGAAAAGCTGCAGTGAATGTATGAGTTTGTGAAAACAGGGGAGTTGTCCAAGGAGAACATCAAAAATGATGAGCACTTTGAGCAACACAGCTAATGATGAAAGATGACAATAATTAGAATGACTGAGCCTTTTAGAGGCAAGGAATGTTTCTACTTGTGTTCATGGAATACCACTAGTAGTAGTCATAGTAGCAGTAGGCAATGGTGCCCATCTTTACTTTCTTTCTGCAGAGAAATTTTGTTTATGTTTCAGCAAGAAAAATGTTTTTGCCTAAAGCCTGTGACTTTTTCAAATTTGCAACAGAAAACTGCATATCATCTTTTTCTTGAAAAGTTATGATGGTGCGAGAAAAAATCATGACTCTGCTGTTTACCACCCATAAAAGCTTAGCTGAGATTTTTAATTTCTTGGCGCCTGCATTCTCTTATCTGCATAAGAAACAGTAGTACATACTTACACGGTTGATGAGGATATTAAATGAGTTATGCTTACAGGGGTGCTTAGCATTCTGTCCAGGAACTACTTGCTATTTAACACACAATCATTATTATGATTACCATTATCATTACTATTAATTCCTGTGGTCAGTGATAAATCCTTTGACATGAGTTTCAGTCCTCTAATGTGCATGTGTTAAAGCCTGGTCATACTGACACAGATACCTGTTTTTTAAAAACAAAGGTGGAAGTAGAAACAGCAAAAGCATTTTGTGATGTGAATCCACCTTGGCCATCTACCCTTGAAATTTTATATCAGTTCTTATTGTTAATTAAGAATGACTCCATTTGAAAGCTAAAAATTCCATAGGAAGCCTATGGACTCTTATATTGTCATGAAGTTTTAAGCCAAATAGAAACACGCACATCGTTAGATGTTACTGCAGCCATTTAAGACTGAGACATCAGTAAAGATGGTTTCACCTGATCATTGTGTGGAGATATCATCCTACATTTATTGTAAAATGAGAGATCTTGAAAATGTTTCCACACTGTCTCCTGTCCTATGTACCAGTGACTCTATGCAAACCAAACACACCAACAAATGTTACACAGACATGCTATTGGCTTTTGCTTTCACTCTCACTAGTTAAGAAGAGGTTTGGAAAGATCAGGTTAGCAGCACGAGCAGAGGGTGAAATATATACCAAATTGAATGACTTCCATTCATTACTTATTTCCAGTATTTTAAATATCATAAAACATGGTATTTTCTCCTGCATTAAGTTGCTATGGATAAAATATTAATTTTTCTTTTTTGCCAGAGACATAGAATGATGAAACCCAGGTATGTTATTCCCTGAGGATGAGATTTAATTTGCCCGAATAACTCAAGTCCATCTACAGAAGTTTGGTACTTTGTAGGGTTTTGTTTTTATTTTTGTAGTTTTTGATTCAAAATTCACCCTCTTTGAGTTTCAAAAAAAATTTTTTTTAATGTTATTTGCTTGTCTTATCAAATACTGAGCTTGCACAAACTGGGTTTATGGTTTATCTCACTACAAGGTAAGCCCTGTGAAGGCAGGGATTTTGTCAAGCTGTTTACAGCTGACATAGAAATAATAACACATGTTGGCAGGCAGTCCTTACTTGTCCAATGAATAAGTCAAGGTTTCTCAACCCTGGCAACTATTGACATTTTGTTTGATTCTTTGTTGCAGGCAGCTGTCTTCCGCATTGAAGGATATTGAACAACATCTTTGGCCTCTACCCTCTAGATGCCAGGAGGTGCCAGTAGCAACTCCCCTCCCTAGCTGTGACAACTTCAAATATCTCCAATTATTGTTGAATGTCTCCTGGGGGAGGCAAGGGCCCACAATGCCCTTTATCGAAACTACTGCAGTAATGAATTGTTTTGACATGTCAAAGGAAATCTTCATAACTACAGGTTCCTAGATGAAAACAAAAGAAGAATTTGGAAGCTATTTGACTTGTATAATCAATGCTGACTGCTAAGTTGCTTCAGTCATGTCCAACTCTGCAACCCTATGGACTGCAGCCCTTCAGGTTCCTCTGTCCATGAGATTCTCCAGACAAGAATACTGGAGTGGCTTGCCATGCCCTCCTCCAAGGGATCTTCCTGACCCAGGGATCACACCTGGGTCTCTTATGTCTCCTGCACTGGCAGATGAGTTCTTTAATCTAGTGCCACCTGGAAAGCCCTAATATAATCAATACAAGCCACTAAAATGGATCATTTATTCTCCACCAAGTTAACAGGATTGTTGAATCATTTCAAGAGATTTGTTACAGTAAGAGGGAAATTATTTTTCATCATCACGGGGCAGAGGAGAAGGGGTCACTCTCAGTTACTGACAGTAATACTGTGGCAGTCTTTTATCATCTCTCCTATTGCTCCCAATCCAGTTCTTAAAGGAACCTAATGTTATTTCCATATCTGAATATAGAGGTTCTAGCCCAAAATTTACAAAGTATTTAACATTGTAAATAGGATATGGAACTCAGGGTTATTTTGGTGATGCAGCTGTTGGCAGCTCATACATTTCTGGAACGTGAGAAGCATCCTCTGACAATGTGCAATTGTTGTCTAAGCGACTACATTGCCATTTGCCATGATTCTGGTTTCCTTCACATGGTGTTTGGAGGACTTAGAAAATGTGCCACCGTATTAGCAAGGAGGAATGTTGGGTGTGAAGAGAGGCCTGCGGGAATAGGCTCAGTGATCACACTTCATCTTTGCCAAGTTCTCAGCTCAAATGAAATGCAAGTGGGTGGTCTTTTAAATAAATCAATCTCTCTGTCTAAAGAGATACACATGTGTATATGATTTTCTAACCTGGATATACTATCCATAAAAGGGGATGGCAGTGGTGTTAGATGAGGTATTTAGAGCACTTAGCATAGTGGCTGGCAGGTAGTGAGAACTGAGTTGGTGTAAGCTATTATAATTACCTTCATTATTAAACATATGCAGGAGGCGTTATACCTCATAAGCTACTTGACTATGACGGAAAGAGCAATGATGCAAGGACAATGAAGTCATACAGGATGGAATCTTGGTTCAGCTACTTCCTAGCTGTGCACACTCTAGGGTGCACTCAATCAGCATAATTACACTGTATTGTATTAGTAGCAACAACAGACTTCAATATCTAAGTTGCTTGCAACTCTTAATGCCTTTCTTGTTCAAATCCATGTCCATCAACGTCCAACTGCAGCTCTGCTTTACATCAATCTTATGCCAAGACCTAGATTGTGAGAATAGCCTCTGTGCAATGAATACATCAGATTCATCACGGTAGAAGGAAATTAAAAACATGGCAAATCACGAAGGGGTTCTTACAATTTCTGCTTAGAAAGGTAATCATAACATCTGCCCACAATCATT
This sequence comes from Ovis canadensis, assembly GCF_042477335.2. Lineage (NCBI taxonomy): Eukaryota > Metazoa > Chordata > Mammalia > Artiodactyla > Bovidae > Ovis > Ovis canadensis. Next base: position 52,836,503 of record NC_091263.1, on the reverse strand, counting down.
GGCCAAAACAAACAACATGGTAACTTCCCAGTTCAAACGGCAAGGATATATAGTGGAGGAATACTGCAGGAAGTACCAAGATGGTACCACCATCGACTACCCACTTAAGTGGGCCTCGGAGGCCTCATCTTTGCTTTTGCAACAGTGTTAGCAGTTGGAAATGAAACTAATACACTTGGAGATGTTATGATGTGCCAGACTCTGCTCAAGATATACCTACAAAATCTCATAGAGTCCTCAAAACAAGCAGTTAAATTGACATCGCCGGCTCCATTTGACAGATTTTTTAAAACCAGAGATCTTGAGGAGGTTAAGTAACCTCACACACAAAATCATATACAAAAACTGTAGGACCCAAGCTGAATATCTGCAGTTGCATAATCATTTATTTTTGAAATAACTTGTTTCTAATTGTTTTAGACTCTATCTGCATGTAGGAAGAGCAGTAGGAACAAAACTGGCTGGCTGCAGATGGTGCAACTAGCCCTTTGGAGTTCTGACTCACTAACTTTCAGTTTTTCTCCAACAAAATCCATGGGCAGGGGTCATCTACCCTGGCCACTTTTTTTTTTACCCAGTTTTGGTCTGCTGCCTCCCCTTCTCAGACTCCAAGCTATTCATTTCCATCTTTCTCCTCAACTCCTGAAAATTAATTACTCTCCCTCCTTCTTTCCCCCACCCCAACTCCAAACCTTTTTGGCAAATCTTTGTAGTAAACAGATGGGCTATCTGTGTTGCTGGGAGACCACTTGATACATGGAACCCAGTCCAAATGGAGTGAGAAGAAGGTGACGTATCACCTACAGGGTGGAATGCCTCAGAGTGCTAAAGACTCCTCCTCCTCTTTTTTTTTTAACTGAAAAAAAATTTTGGCCCCCTAGGGGTCTAACCTGTGGCCCATGGTGGTGGAAGGGCCGAGTCTTAACCCCTGGGCCATCAGGCAAGTCTCCTTTTCTATTTTGAATTAAACTCTGGCTTCATTCTCCATACTCCCCTCATGGGTCTCAGTTTCATCTCTAAAATGAGAACAATAGTAGTTACTACTGCTAACTACTACTAATAGTAACTATTACTACTAACCCATGGGCGTTTTGTGAATATTTAATGAAATAATGTTTATCAAGCCCATAACACAACTTCTGAAAGAACTCAACTGTTTTGTTGTTGTTACTATTGGTGGCAGGCTCAGGACACTAAGGGAGGAAGAGTGTATGAGGTGAGATGGGGAGCACTCAGTCCTATTTATGATGGATTTGGGGGGCTTAATTTGAGGACTGTATTTTAGGCAGAGGATCTCAGTTGAAACAGCATGAGTTTCACAGAAACTTGAATTCCAATCCCTGTTTAGCATCTCATGAGCTATGTTACCTTGTATAATTCAGCCTGACGAAATCTATTTTCTACTTTTTTTTGTTTTTTTCTACTTCAAAATTACAGGCGTAGTAATTTGCTCCAGACCTGACACAGTGGCTACGGGATTACCTGCCCGGCATACTGCCCCATATTTTTATAATTCGTGCATTTCCAGTCTCCCCGCCAGCCCCCTTCGCCTTGACCTGGCCCCCCGGTTATCCCTGAGGGAATGGGCAGTATTCACCCTGTTCTTAACATCTCTCCCACCACCTGGCACTGCTGGGCCACGCGAAGAACATTCCATGAAGGCTCCAGCGCATGACCAGGGCAGCGGTCTGTCCCCGGTGTCCAGAAGTTTCCAGAACGCACACACCTCTTCACTTACGGTGTGGGTTGCCTGTTTCTTACCTGGAACCCAGGTCTTCAGGCTGGGGGGACCATCCTGCTGAGGGTGCCAGCCGGCTTCTTCCAAACCTACAGCCCCAAAGTTGCCCTGGAGCCTAAGGGTACAGGGCGCGCCCGCGGCGACGCGACTCCAAGGTCGCGGCTTGGCCTCGCCCACCTTCGGGCCCCCGCAGCCGGCCAATCGCAGCCTCGCCCGGGCGCGGGGCGCGCTCCCCTCCCCACCTCCCCGCTGCCCCGCGCCCGCCCGCCCCGCCGGCCCCTCCCACCCTCGCACACCGTGCACGCCGCGCCCGCACGCGCAGGCTTCCAGAACCCGGCCGCTGCGAGCCCGCGCGGGGCGCTCAGCTGTCCACCGCCTCGCTCCCCGCGCCCTTTCCGAAAAGGGGCTCCTGGCCCTGGGCCCTGCGGCCGAGGACGGCGGTGGCCCTCGAACTTCATTTTCAAAGGCGCCGCTGGGTGAGAAGCCCGAGCGAGGCGAGCTATGGATCCCGTGAGCCAGGTAGGACTGACTGGGCAGCGCGGGTGATGCCGCGCGACCCCCGGGGTTGGATGCCGCGTCCCCCAGCCCCTTCCTCACGCTCTCTCTCGCTCTTTCTCTGTCTCGCCTTCTTGGTCCACAGCTGGCCTCAGCAGGTACCTTCCGGGCGCTGAAGGAGCCCCTTGCCTTCCTGCGAGCCCTAGAATTGGTGAGTAGCGGGCTAATGTGCGGGGAGGAACCAGCAGGTGAGGAGAGGTCGGGTGGGGTGCTCTCGTCTCGGCTCTTCTCCAAGCCTGGGAGGCCAGCCGCTGCCTTCGATCCTCCCCTCTCCTCAGGTGCCATTCCAGGATGGCGGGGACAGGATGGAGGGATCCGGCTTGGAGGCGGGAGCGTGGACGAATTTTTGCAGGCGCTTAGACGAGGTGTCATCTCACAGGCGCGCAGGGGCTGAGGAGAGAAGCCTCCTGGGGAGACCGGGAGGAGAGCAGATGGAGGCGCTGCCGCTGGGCTCTGGCTGCTCACCTGCATTTTGCGGGGCTGAGGGCGTGAGAGGAGGGACCGGGGGGTGAGCGAAGTAGGAGAGAGGGCTCGGCCAAGCTGGGAAAGTTGGTGGGAGCGGCAGCAGCTCTCCGCCCCGCCTGGGATACAGGAAGCGCTGTGATCCACGCTCCAGCGAGAGGGAAGCTGAGAAGCTGTGAAAAACAGCAGCGTTGAAGGCAGGACTTCTTCCTCCTGTCCCAGAGTTTCTCTACTCTATTCGCTCTCGAGGACTTTTCTGATTTCTCCTAGAACCTCCCAGCCTTCTTTGGAGCTTTCTTCAGCGCCTGGGTTTTAGGAAGTTGTATTACTCTCATGTTCTGTCCCCTTAAAAAAGAACTTGATAGTCCTAGGACAGCTTATCAGAGGAGTAAGGCTCAGAAAAGCTACCAACGGGGCCACAGAGCTTTGTTAGTATTGCGGGCTTGGATGATCGTTATTCAGAGTGAAATCTGCGGGTCACACATTGTCTCTTGCTAGGAGCTCTGAAAGGCAAGCGAGTCTATCTGAACAGAAAGTTCAAAGCCCGTCATGTAGCATTAATCACAGGCCCTATCACTGAGGAGCTAGGAAGTTATGTAAGAGCGTGTTCGTCCTCCCAGATCTTAGCTCCAAGGGCCAGTATCCGGGTTTGGCAACACAACAGTGTTACATGCTTACATGGTTGATCAGGGTAATCACATCTGCCTTGTTTGTAAACCTGCATTAAAATGCATGAATCTGTCAACTGGACATGGCATCAGGACAGCGTTTGGAAGGCTTGAACCAGTGGTTCAAGGCTGGCTTTTCTTAACTGTTTTCCTCACAGCCAGGTTAAATCATGCAGGACTCAGTCCAGGCAGCTTTCAGTTGACTTTCTCAGACTTCTGTCCACGCTCATTCATTTAGCGATTCAACAAACATTCTCTGTGGAAGAGTGGGTTTTTTTTTTTTTTCCTCTCTCTGTGGAAAGGCTGCATTGTCAAGCCATTGTCTCTCAAAACAAAATTCAAAGACCTGCCATCATTTCTGACACAGTCTCTCCTGGTCTTACACTGTTGCTGTCACCCGCCTGAAACCTTCGTTTGTATTCCCTCCAGTCCTGTGACAATGTTATTTCATGTCACTCCCCCCACACACCCTCAGTGAGTATATTTCAAAGTGTGAATGGTTTTGTTTTCAATGCAGATTTCTGGAAATCAAATAAAAATATTGGAAAGGTGGGTGCCCAGAAATCTGCATTTTTAAGCAACTTCCTAGGTTCTTCTTAGGCTCATTAAAGTTAGAGGACCACCACACTAAGCTATACAAGGTCCCCCAAAACTCAAAAGCACCTGTTAGCTTAATGTTCTTGTTATTTTTGTTCATACTGGATGGAGTCCTGTCACAGCCCAAGCCAAGTACAAATGTTTGTCTTTCAACCTCAGCTTAAATATTACCTTCTCAGTGAAGATTTCTCTCATAATTGCTTCTTTCTCTCTCCTCTACCCCAAATTGAATGATTCACCCCATTCTTTGAGCTTCCATTACATCTTATTCATTCATTTATTCATAAGAATTTATCATCCTGTCTTATAGTTATCTTTTCTTGATGTGTGTGCGAGAGATATATTAACTTAATTTTTTAAAAATTGGAGTATAGTTGATTTTCTCTCTTCTTGGCCTCTAACTCTTTATGGAAGAAGGAATTTTGTTTATAAATCAATGATTAGCTCTCATCTGTGCTAGAGAACCTGAGTAAGGGACCAGTAAAACCTTGAAAGGACGTATACGTTAGTTGATTGCCACCTTTTGAATGAGCTAAGGTTCACAAACGAGAGCAGGGAGATAGAAGGTGTAAGAACGTGTATCAAGGTGGAGAAAGGAAAATATCTCTTCCGTGCATGCCATGGCTGAAGAATCACTCACCGGTCTTTGTTTCCTGTGGAAAATGGTGACAATGAGAGAGAGGTCTAGCTTTGGAAGAAAATTTGTTCTGTTTGTCTCAGTGTTCCCCACAGGTGCCTTTGTATGTGATAAGCAAAAATTGTAAATTGAACATGACAGAGCACTAAAAACATCCCTGTTCCTCCTGTTCTGTGCGGGAGCAGCTTCTCTGTGGGAGAAGCTGGTAGTCTTGAATGTATTTCAACATGGTGCTTTCAGTTTTCAATATTTGTGCTATAAAAGTAAAAGTGTATGTAAAGGTCTGTGTTCAAGCCTATTTAATGCAATATCCTTTGTAGGGGAAAGAACAAAACAATTAGTAAATTTGTTAATAGGAAAGTCATTAATATATGATTCATGCATGCTGTGGAATATTATACTGTCATTGTAAAGGTGAGTTCAATTAATATGTGTTGACCTGGAGGTCAGCATGTGAGATTGTGTTTGATAAAATTATTAAGTGCAGAAAAATGAGTTTCATTCTTATTATTTAATGAAATTGCTATATGGAAAAAAAAGTGGCTTTCAATTTTCCTTCTTTTAATCAACACATGGAAAATGTATTCACTCAGATTTCAGACTAGTGGATAGCATGTAATTTTTTTGTAAATATAAAAAAAACCAAAACATAACTTTGTGAATGTGTGTGTGTGTGTAATTTGTATAAGCATAACATTGATATTTTTTCCCCAAAGGGTGTAATTTGAGGTTCAGTGAGTGAACTCTGGGAGTTGGTGATGGACAAGGGGGCCTGGCGTGCTGTGATTCATGGGGTCACAAAGAGTTGGACATGACTGAGCGACTGAACTGAACTGAACTGAGGAGAGGAGAGTGGGAAGAAAAGCTGTGTTCTGCAGAAAGAATCATGGACATATCCCTTGTTCACAGTTGTGTACATGAGTAATTTAAAAAATAATTCATATTTGAAATGACTTCCTATGGATTGACCATGTGAAGCAATATTACTTCTAAAGACATCTTCCACTTTGAGATTTATTGCCTTGGAGGGAAGCATGCAGTTTATTGATGTGTCCTTTGCTTAGGAAGGGCTCATAGATATAGTAGATTTGAAATTTAAAAACATAAAAGTCAAACCTTCAAGGAAGAAGCTTTAGCCAATTTCAAAGACCTTGAGGCAAAACTTCCAAATGCTTAATCTCTACTTCTGTGTGGTCAAAGGCATTTTCAGTATCTTTTGAGTCAAAACCAAAACTCAGGACACAGCACTGATTCTGATGGTCTGTTTCATGTATTCTCTGATGATTAAAAAAAAATAAAAAATTTAAGGTCCAGAAGAATCTCTTAAAACGTAATTTGAACATAGTAAAAAAAATTTAATTTAATTTACCTTATTTCTCAAACTTACTAAGTTGGTGTGAAATCCTGCCTTCCACTAATCACTCTCATTTTGCTACTTCAATTCTTTGCCAGGAGAACTTTGGCCTGCCTTTTTTCCTTTTAAAACATTTTTGTTAGCGCATTCTTTCTTCTTTTTACCATTTTCAGGGTTCTGCATTTGCACCTGTAGATTTCTGTGTAATGGCGGGTGAGGGACCCCAGCAGTTCCAGGACTAGAATTGGTGCAGATGTAAGAGCATTACTTCAACTCCCCCAGATAATACTTGATGGCTGGCAGGTCCAGACTGCGCCCCTTTAGAGTTAACTGCTAGGTCAGCTTGTTTCATTCCTCTAATTCTTAATCTTTTGCGTCCATCTCCCATTTTTCCATATCATTTCTTCTACAAACCCTGAACTCCATATCTCCATTCTGCCTTCCCAAAGCAGGCCAGCTAATCCAGAGATGCAACATGTCTGATGTAAAAGGTATGCAGTGCCTTGATTTAAATGGAAGGACCTGCTTTCTGAATCATCATTCCTGAATCTAAATTCTGATCTGTTTTCCTAACATCGTACTGCTTGCTTGATATGAATAGCATTTTTGATCATGTTATTGATAATAGCACATTAAGCATGTTTATAACATAACATAATGTAATATAGTTATCATTTTAAACTCTTGAGGAGGAACAGTAGCTACCTCTGTCATGCAGGCTTCATATGAGGCACTGTATTCCACTGCTTTCCATGCATCATCGTATTGAATCTGCATGGCTTATGTTCTCATTTCCATGAAGTTATTAACCATGAAGTTAATAACTCATCAAGGATAAAATAGTAGGAAATGGCAAAGCCAAAATCTGAGCATTCTCATTCTAAACTGTATTCTCTTAAATGCTACAGTGTTCTGCTTCCTTTCATGTGGCAGGCACCTGCCATAGCTTATCCCTAATCCTCAAAGAAACCTAAAAGGCAGATGCTATCCTATTTTGCAGTGTTTATCTCACCCACTCTGATATGTATTTAAAGCCTTTTCTGAAAATGCCACAGGGAGTTTATATTTAGAGATTAGCTCAACAGATATCAATTGTCTTTGATATTGTTTTATTCTCTATTGTTTTTAATTAACCAAAGTAAAGTAGGTTCTAGTTAAGCAGTAGTATCTTTTCATTTAAAATATGTTGGAAAAGAGTTTGATTATAAAGCCAAGAATTTAAACTTATGGTCGTTTTTTTTCTTTTTTCTTAAAAAATACCTGTGCATGAGTCAGACAGCTCTTTTTTTCCCCTAAGCATAAACAGGATAGGAATTCTAACATGCAACTAATTTAAATTATGAGCAGTAATCTGCCATGAGGGTATGATGCAATTGCAAAGCTACATTAACTTGGATTTAATTATAACTTCTAGCCTCTCAGTTAGTGACAAAAGTCATGTGTGCAGTTGGAATATGAATCAATAGATACACTTTTCATAAAAGAGCAACTCCCCAGTGGACTAATGAATTTATCACTTAGTGTTTTTCTGAGTGCTATGAAGACAATTGATATTTGGCCCCACAAATACAGAAAAAAAGATTAAATTACTACTTATGGATTTGAATCCCTATTTTATCCTTTTCCTAGTTTGATAACCTGGGGCAAGTTATTTAACTTTATTAGGCATCATTTTTCTCATCTATAAAATGAAACTGATAATAGTTCCTACTTTAAAATGTTGCCATAAATGACTCAATTCACATAAACCACCTAGCATAGTGCTTGGGCTATCAGAAGTACTCATAAGTGATATTAGGGTGATGATGGTAGTGTGATGATGATAATGGTAACTATTTGAATAATTATGGGATTGATGGAAAGGAGGAAATAGAAATCCACCAGAAAGTAATTTAGAGCATTACGGCAACCTCTTGCAAGTTAGAGTCTTGGCAGAATTCTGACGTAGAAAATCTATCATACACTTGAATGTGCCTCTTTTGAGCTTCTCTTCCCTTATATCATGAGGTCCAAGATTTTTTCTTTTTTACCAAAGCATAAGTGACTCTGTAGGGCATTGATCTTTGGAATATTTGCACTCAAAGAACTTTCCAGAGAGGCTGAGTTTGAACCTAAAGGAACAGGTCTCACAGAAGAATTGTAGGAACTTAGTTCTCAGGAATGTTTTGGTGAGGTGTGGGGGGACAGTTTTCCTGATCTTTCTGAAATCATAATCCATAGACATTGTTTATTCTTGAAAGAATTACCTGTATCCAACTGACCTCTCCAAGATGTAGACATAGGTCTTTATAGTATCAACCACGGGCAGTTACTAACCAAACCATAATAGCCAGGTACACCCGGCCAGTAGGCATCACGCAGATAAAAATAGGAGAAGAACCCTGCACTCATGCTCAACTGGAAACGTGACTTCTAGTTCTCTGTTCCCCAGAGGATTCACATGTCTTCCTGATCCAGGTAAGAAAAAATAGTCTTAAGGAAATAGAAAAAAATAGTGAAAAATCTCCAAGGAATATATCTATAGAACCATGACTTTCCTTTGAATCTTCTTTTTCTGCAGGCATGTATTTGACTTTGGCTGTATGTGTGATTATTCTCATTCATTCAGTTAGCTTAGCCATCCTTTGAGAACCTCACTTCCTCACTGAATTTGGGGGAAAACACCCTTTGCTTACCTTTTCACAATTTTGGAAATTTTAAGGAAGAGCAAGCATGTGAAACACTTCGTAAACTAAAGGTCATCCAGAAGTAAACAATAATTATGATCATGATGATGGTGATGATAAAGGAGTGATCATTTCCAATCGGGTGACTCTGGATATCATGACATACATGGGTGAAGGTTGAGGGTGTGAAGTGATCTCTGCCCCCTGAGGGATTGAGCCCTTCCCTGCCACTCTGCATCCTTGAGCCTCTGCCCCAGTCTCTGTGGTCTCTCTGGAACCCACAAGAAAGAATGATACTGCCTGTTGAAACTGATGCATCATCAAAACTTGGAGAGAGGCCACCCTCACCCATTTTATCTCTTATACCTAAAGCCTGTTTCTTGCTCTGTACACATTTCACATTTATCAGATATTTGTAGGCTGGCGATGGTCTCTTGCACCTGCCACTTTTGCACATGTCACTTCCTTTGCTTGGAACACACACAGTTTTCACTGAACCCTTTTTAGCTGGCAAATTCCTCTTTTTAGGTGACAGTTTAGACATCACTTCTTTTGAGAGGGACTCTCTGAGTAGGGAAGTCCCTCTGGATGAAGTCAGCCTTCTGATGACTACCAGAGCACACTCTTCAATCACTTATATTTTTTGTTTTGTACATATTTTTGCTTCTCAACCAGACTAAAGTTTCTGTGAAAACAAGGATCTTGTTTGTCTTATTCATAGTACGTTCTAAGCATCTTTATACAGTGCTTGACACATGATAGGAATGCCTCCAAAAGCATTTGTAAATCCCACCAAACACCCAGACAGTAGATGCCTAGTAAGGCATTGGTTTGGGGTGAAGAATGTTCCTGCCAATGCAGAAAATGCAGGAGACACAGGTTCAATCCCTGGGTCAGAAAGATCCCCTGGGAAAAGAAATGGCAACCCACTCCAGTATTCTTGCCTGAAAAAAAAAAAAAATCTCATGGACAGAGGATCCCTGGTGGCCTACAGTCCATGGGGTTGCAAAGAGTCAGACATGCCTGAGTGACTAAGCAAAGCACAATAAAGGCTTGGTTGAAGGAAGGAGGGAAAGAAGGGAGGAAGGAGAATAGAAAATGAAGAAATGAATCCCTGATAACACGTTGGTGGGGTGTCAGTTACCTTCCATGATCTCCTGATCTTAATCGTTTTTCCATGTTACCTCCTATTAATAGTGATTGCTCATTACCTCTAGATCTTGAGCTTAAATGGTTTCCCCATTGAAAACAGTAGGGGTGTATATAATTTCTTCTTAAAGTCATGTCTTCTTATTTCTAGTTCAGGTTTCTTTCTACTATCTCATGTTGTCAGAACACAAAGCAAAATTTAAATGCTCACCACCATAATGACTTAGGATGCCCAGACCTTCTCAAGGACCTTCTCCTTCTCAAAAATACTCCTAATCCCTGAGAAAATTTTTACTCATTTATGTATATTTTCTAACAAAATCTTTGTTGATCGTTGCATAATGAATACAGGTTTAGCAATGTGTTGTTGAAACATACTTATAAGGAATTCTGTAGAAGTCAGAAAGGATCTGGATATTTAGCAGCAGAATGAACCCTTAAATTCTTTTGGTTGCCTGATAAATTACCTGAGTCAGATTCCATCCTGGATGCAGGAAGAGCAAATCAATTTTGTCTGCCCATTTGTGTGTATGTGTGTGAGAGAGAGAGAGAGCGCTCCCATCCTTTGAAATTGTTACTCTGAAGGATTTGTGTGCCAAATAAGAAGACATACCCCCAGTGGCTTTAACAAGAAATGATCGCATATCCATCTGGTCTGCCATGAGACTTCCTGGCTCTGCTTTGATGCCCTTAATTCACCTATGGCTTTGCCCGCACCTGATAGACAGTTTGCATTACCCATGAGATCTTTCCTGAAGCTGAGATCCAGAAGAACTGAGAAGGCAGAATGGTTAGATTGGAGCAAAGCATGATACCAGAAAATTACTAGGCACAGACCCATCTTCTGAGTGAAGACTGGAGACCTTGGGAGATGTTTAAGTTAGAAAAGAGAGTGGTTTGATGAGTAGAGATTGTGACTGTGGTTGGGAATGTGTTGACTTTGAAGCCACACTTGCTTGGGTTCAACCATAGACCTTGACTGTGTTCAAGCGCAAATCAACCTTACTGAGTCTCAAGTTCCTCAGGGATCTTAACATACCTAAAACATATGTTTACATATAAAAATAAATTCATTGCTGAAACACCTGGGACATCTACTTTCTGTCCCTGACTCTCAACTTCTTGAATTGTAAAATGAGGATAACATCTAGAATACATTGCTTGTGAAATAAGCTGAACCAACATGTATAAAAGTTCCCATAAGAGGGCTCAATAAATATTAAATGGTCCCAGATCTAGAAAACTGAAGCTCTGGGGACTCTTTACTGTAGGAGCAGTGCCTGATGTATTACCTTTAATTTTCATCTACACCTGCCATTTGAGGAAAGGGGGAAGGCATATTTTCATTTTTTGTAATCATTGACCAGACTGTGTATAAGAACTTTTGTCATCAGAATCATATCACATATTCTATTTATGAAGCAACTGAAAGCAAAACATGATTCTGTGTATTTAAAATCTATTTTAGAACACGTATGCTTTCTTGTTCAGAAAAAAAAAAAACCCTAAGAATAAGTGTGAAATTGTAGCATTAAACACTAGGTGTTGTGGGGGAAAGACTGTTTATTAGCAAGAATGATAAATTTGAAATACAAATATTCATACTTTTATTATTACTTTAAATTGCTGGCTGCTTTTTGTTTTATTTTTAATGCCTGGGCTTATTGATTACACTTCCCTCACTTAGTAACAGAAAGAATACCTAGATTTGAGTGTCAGCTATGACACTGACAGGCTATGTAATGTTGTGCATGTTACTTTAACCTCTCTGGGTCTTTCATATTTATATGAGTAGAAATAATATTAATTAGCAGAAAGAATTATTGTGTTGGTTAAATGAAATAACATTTGCAAAGAGTGATGGCACACAGCAAGCACTCAATACATTTGTATTTTCTTTCCTTCCTTCCCCCAGAATATGTTTTACTGCCAACGTAAATTTCTCAAGGATTTGTGAAAACTTCCCGAGGGAGCCCTTTTGTGTCTCTAGGTGTTCCTAGGTGTTCTTGTGTTATTCTCTGTCACTCACATGCACACACACACGTTCTTTGTACTAAAGACATGAAGAGCACATGCATGAGACAAACGTGTTCTAATGGGAGAGTATGCTTTGGCACACGTGGTTGGAAAGGGGAGAGCGATTAGACTGGATGACCAAGTCTGAGATCATTGTCCCAAACACACTGGAGCCCCAGGCTGTCTACAGGCCTTGGCCAGGTGACCATCAATTTGTGAAGCTTTTCTGAAAGGAATAACATACTCCTTTATTTTAAAGAAAGACAAAGCCTCCTTAAATAGTGGGAGTTCGTTAAATGGCTGTATGTTGTTAGGTGCCAGTCCTAAATCAGTGCTATGTAACTTATACACACAATTTCATTCAGATCTTACAATGACCTCATTAGGTTAACTTGCCCAAAAGTACAGAGCTGACCAAGACAGGATTTCAAGCCCCATCAGTCTGACCTCCTGCCTCTTCCATGCCTTCTGTGACCCAATGATACTAAGCATATTTGTATTGGGCAGTGGATTTCTTTTGATGTTCTATTTGCAACCATTTTTATGCATAAATTATTTGTTTAGTGATTTCAAATTATAAAAATATAAGCAAAAGTTAATAAATCAAAATTACTCAATATCCTTTTACTGAGAGACAACTAAGGTTAATATATCAAAAAATATCTTTCAGCCATTTTAATGTTAATGTACCTTTTTTTCCCCTGTTAGATTGCTAGGACTGCCGTTACTTAATACCATGAACTGGGTAGCTTTAACAACAGAAATTTATTGTCTCAGAGTTCTGGAGGCCAGAGGTCTGAGATCAGGGTGTGAGCAGAGTTGTTTCCTCCCGAAGGCCACGAGGGAAAATCCGCTCTGTACCTTTCTGCTAGATCCTGGTGGTCTGGCTGTCAGTCTTCGGTGTTCCTTAACCTGTTGATAGTGCATCACCTGAAATTCTCCTCTGTCTTCACAGGCTTTTCTCCCTGTGTGTGTGTCTGTGTCCAGACTTCTCTCTTTATGTGACCCAAGTCATATTGGATTAGGGCCTGCCCAACGCCAGTGTGGCTTCATCTTAACTACATTTGCAATGACATTATTCCTAAATAAGGACACATTCTTAGGTACCAAAAATAAGGATTTCATCATGTGAATCTCAGAGGCATACACTTCAACCTGTAACAAATGGGTTCCTAGAATAGAAAAGGCTTTGTTTTCTGCTTTGCCACTACATAAAATACCTTCCTCCACAACTTTGATGGCTGTGTACTATTATATGGTGTGCCTTTACTAGAAATTGTTTAGTTTCTAATCTTAATAGTTTTTAAATGGCTATTATTTTTAAAACCTGCAAAGATTCCCTTCTTAAAGATAAATGTTTACTATAACTCTATTGTTGTTTACTTTATTTCTAGATGTAGAATTTCTGGTTCAAAAGGTTAGGCATTTTAGGTATTTGGAACAATTGCCTGATTGCCCTCTGATGAGGTGGTTCCATTGTGGGCATTGGCAGTTTAAAAGTTTTCCAATTTCATAGACGAAAATGTAATCTTGATTAAATTTGTACTTTAATTTTGCACTGAGATTGCATCCTTTTTCATAAGATGGTTTATGTTCTCATTTTCACTTGGAAACATTTTAATGGACAGAATGGATTTGTAAAGCAGTAGCTGAGACTGCCAAATTCATGAGGCTGTTCACGTGGACTTTTATATAAGCTGCTGCCTTCATCTTTCTAGGTCATTGTACTACTCCACTATTTGGAAATTATTAGATGGCTGTACTCTGACTTGGGTAGAGAGGGAAATACTGAGCCTTCCTTTCTCTGAGTCATTATATAAGAATAGATTTCTAAAGCTTTTAGCATACCAAAGCTAACTTCAATCTTATGAATCCTTAGTAATATAAATAATTTTATAGTATAAAATTGTCATCCAAGTTGCATTGATTTATAATATTAACTTTATTTATCATAAGTAACTTACTGTTATTTTACCTTAAATGATGCTTATAAGCATTGGTCCATACCTGGTACCTTTTTGAAATGTGAAGCTCACGTATATGTGTGTAGTGACTCATGCATACAGATTCATACCCTACCTTCTTTGAGTTTGAGGAACTTGGAACTTTAATAATTCTTTTATGGGAAAAGCAGAGTGGATGGGTGTTATTGCATCACCTGAGGAATCCTGGGGTGTATCTGGCCTTATTTTATTGATAAAATAAAATGAATTCAGCAGTCCCAGATGCCAAGGGCATTTCTTGTATTTCCAGGATCACATTCCTGACCACACTTGCTATTAACAAAGATAACATTATGGATGTACTCTGCCTCTGCCTCACATATGGCCAGTTTGGGCCACCTTGGCCCCTTGGAATTAAAAGAACAGTCGTTATCCATCATTGGGTACTTGCTGAGTTCCAGGCCCTGTGTAAAAAGCTTTCAATAAGCATGCCATTTAATTCTAGCAACTCTGTTACAAGACATGCATCATTGTTTCCCCTTCTTTAGGCAAGAAAACGGAAGATTAGAAAAACAAGTTTAAGTGTATATGGTTTCAGTGCATATAGTAATGACAGAAGAGCTGGGATTTTGAACCCAGATCTTCAGTGGTTCAAAAAGACTCACTGTGCTTCTCCTAGCAGTTGTAGAGGGAGGAGAGGTCCCATTCTCCCCGGAGACTAGATCCCTGTGGGAAGAACTGTCCCAGCCAATAGAGCTGCTGTCTGTAGCCCTAAGTGAACCGACTGCAGGACAGGCCCAGCCATTCTGCCAGGCTGATGGTACCTACCAGGGCAAAATCCGCCAAGGTGGTGGTTTGACTGAACTATTAATACTCATTTGCCTCAGTTTGGTGGGGAATTCTGTTTGGGGGCAGCAGAGCAAAATTCTTGAGCTCTCTTTGCAGTTTAAAGGCAAGTTTTTTTTTTTTTAAGGTATTTCTTATACATTCCCTTGACAACATGATAAATAAAAGGGTGGTTTTGATTTGCTTTGATTTTTCTTATTTTATTTGTAGATATCAGAACCACAGTGGCCTAGGTAAACGATGGAGCATACTCAGAAAGAACCAGGGCCTGGCTGCTGCCTGCCTTTTCAGTTTGTCAGGAACGTTTCCACCACCTTTGAGCTGGCCGCCGTGTGGCTGTGGAAATGCAGCTCTTTGCGCTTGGAAACTTGTGTTTTCTTGCTTTGTTTCTGGGCAACACTCAGTTTCCTCTCCCATCTTGGTTAGTCTGCCTTGGAAGGACCTGGGGAACATTCCCAAGGCCATCAGGCTGGTAAACATTGGGGCCAGAATGCACTCCAGGTCTGCAGGGGGCCTGGTAGCTAATGTGTGAAGAAGCAGGAGGCAGGCTGCTGTCAGAGGCAACGCTGGTGGTGTTTCTGCCTGTGCTGACGTTTCTGCCTATGGAAGCCAGTTGTTGCTGAGCAGGAGCACAGGCCTAAAGTGTCTGGATACTTCCTGTGTTCTTAAGAAGACAGTAATAAGGATTCTGGTGCCATGCTTGGGAGGTTTGAATGCTGGAACTGGCTTGTCTTTTTCAAATACCAGGAGGCCCAGCCTTTGGAGAATACACAAAGCATGGCTGACTCCTGGATGTAGCCTGCAGTCTCCAGCTTGTTCTCACTGAACCACAGAATCCCAGCACCCTGGAGGCTCTGTCTCTGTGCCTCCGTGGACCTGGCCTAGTTCGTCTTGTGCAGAAAGTTCTCAGGAGCCATTTGATTGATGGATGAATGGGAACTTTGGTGTTCAGAAATTAACTCTTGCTTGATTTTTGAAATGATGGAATTAGTGAGTTTAAGGATTTCTTTTGCCATCTTTCAGATAGAATGAAAATTTATTTCTGGAAAGCATGGAAATATAGGGACTATGTCTTGGACCAAAATCACAGTGGGAGGCCATGGCGCCTAGTAGCAGCGTAGGGTAAGTTAGTAATACAGCTCTGGGTCCCAGACAAGCATTGAGAACTGGATTTCTCAGTCAACCCATGTAATCTCAATTCTGTTCATAACAAGTACCATTTGATTGTTTGTAGTTTGAGAAATTATTGAATAAAGAATCCTAATGGGGGAGGATTCTGAAGACTTACGTAGAGTAGGACTGCTCAACAGAGCATTCTGCAACAATGGAAATGTTCTATTCTTCACTGTCCAAAGCAGCAGTCACTCGCCACAAGTGGCTATGGATCACTTGAAACTGAGCAACTGAATTTTTAATTTATCTATAATTAATTTAAATTTAAAGAGCTAGTGGTTACCATATTGGACAGCCCACATGCATAGAATTGGTCCATCTATCTGTTTTGCAAGGGCAATGTGCTAAACTTCAGTAGAATACTTAATAGGAACTGGCTACTATGTTGTGGAATATATTCACTGTGGCTCTGTTCTTTAAAACATTCTCTTTTTTGGTCACACCACATGGGAGGCAGAGAGCTTTAACCATTGGGCTGCTAGGGAAGTCCTAAAAGATTCATTTTTACATTTATTTTTTCAATAGTTTTTCCATATTATACAGTTGACGACAATGAGTTTATAAGCCACCTTCTAAACATTTATTGGACCCTGAAATTTTAGAACTTTATCAGTTCTTTAGTTTGTGCTTTTTATGCATTTGCATATGTTTGTGAACTTTATACATCAATGTTATAGATTGAAATAAAAAGATAAGCTAATCATCTTTTCTGTTTGCCTCCTGGTAATGAAGCAAGATGACAGTTGTGAAAGTTTTTACTAAGTTATTAGCACAAGAATATCTCATAATAATAGTTACTGTTTTTTTAATGAAGATATACATTTTGTTTGGAAGCAGGCTAAAAGTGACATAGATTGCTCAGCGTTTTGTGATGCAGATAAATTTATTTCTTCAGGGTTTCATTATTAAGACATGGTGTTGAGACATTTATTTATCCCAAGATGAGCAAGATAGTCTGGCAATGTTTTGACAGTGGTCTGTCGAGCCATATAATTAGCATTAGAGTATACCTTTAAGAGGAGTAAGAGCCTGGTAATGAGACGAGCAGCAGGGGTACAGGTGCATTGTGACGGTGGTGTCAGCCACACGCACAAGACCCTGAAGCGAGCAAGTCCGCGTGTCTCACACCCTTCACTCCACTGTGTCAGTCACCCATAGACAGTATGAAATTTTCTAGTCTGCCCAAGTGCCCTAGTTTTACAGTGTTTTGTCTGGGTCCCCTTGACAGCAGCATCTAAGTTACAGGCGGCTGGGAAGGGATGCCAGGGAGCAGGAACGAGGGACCAGGGAAGTGAAATGGCGATGGGAAATGAGTCATAACCAGTAACTCACAGGGCTTCCTGAGCCAGCATCACGCATGCATCTCAGAACTCCCTTGGGGACAAATGGGGGGCATGCTAATCCTTTGGCTCCCAGCCCCCCCCCCCCACTACTCAAGGGTGGCCTCATGGAAGTTAACTTCTGTCTTAATTTGAGTTCCACAAAGCAAACTCTAAAGTTAGGGTGACATAGTTTATTTGGGAGTTAATTTCCCCAAACACCAGTAGGAGAATTGAACAGTGGGACAGGGAGTAGAAGGCAGTAGAGAATACAGTGTTACCACCATTGGCGACTGCAGGTCAATCCCAGTGTCAGATGCTGGCTGCTGCTGCTAAGTCGCTTCAGTCATGTCGACTCTGTGCGACCCCATAGATGGCAGCCCACCAGGCTCCCCTGTCCCTGGGATTCTCCAGACAAGAACAGTGGAGTGGGTTGCCATTTCCTTCTCCAATGCATGAAAGTGAAAAGTGAAAGTGAAGTCGCTCAGTTGTGTCTGATTCTTGGCTACCCCATGGACTACAGCCCACCAGGCTCCTCTGTTCATGGGATTTTCCAGGCAAGAGTACTGGAGTGGGGATGCTGGAGACCAGTATAAAACACTAGTTGGCTGTAACTTACTTCTGAAGAGACTGGAACACATTGTTTGGAGATGGGCATGTGGATACCTCCAACAGAACTGTTACTAAAAAAGAGAGTGGGTCTTGGGAAGTTACCAATTTCTGACATAGATACTCAACAGATATTTTCCCAACAGTTTCTGAATCCTGTACTTTACTTTGGCTAAGTTTATATATATATGAACTTCCCAGGTGGCACAGTGGTAAAGAATCTGCCTGCCAATGGAGGAGACGCAAGAGAAGGGAGTTCAATCCCTGGATCAGGAAGATCCCCAGGAGCTGGAAGTGGCAACCCACTCCAGTATTCTTGCCTGGAAAATTCTGTAGACAGAGGAGCCTGGTGGGCTACAGTTCCTGGTGCCGCAAAGAGTTGGACACGACTGAGCGACTGAGCACACGCGCACACATGTAATCTATTCTGATCCTTATCAGATATCATTAAGCAGAAATCATTTGATTGTAAAGAATAGGAACCTATTCAAAGTGACTTAGGGAAGAAACTTGGGATATATTGGAAAGAATCAGGGTTATCAAAAGGCGAGATTCATCAGTCTTCATGAAAGAGAAGAGAAAAGGGAGAGCTGGGAGGTAGAAAATCCAAGAAGAGTTCTTCCCCACTGTCTTGGTACATCCGTGTTTCGTCTGCTTTATGTGCCTCTGTGTGCGCTGGCTCCACTTCTCTGACTTTTACCATCAGTATCTTGCTCTGCTTTTTGTATTCAAGGAAGACAGTGTCTGCCCGCAGCTTGATTCCAGCCACACAGTGCAAGCATCCAGCGCTGTTGTTCTTGCACAGACTCTCCAAAGATGGAGAACGGCTGACTCAGCTTCATTTGTGGCATGGTTCAGCTAGGGTCCCATCACCAGATCTGGGGAGAGGAGTAGGACCATGTAGCATACAGAAGTTGGTGAGTATTGGAGGGAGGGAGATTCTGCTAGAAGGGGCAATGAGTAGGCAGAAAAGGGTTGCTGTCTCTACTTCACTGAGAGTGACTTTTTTCAAGTATGAGAAAATGCAACATTTTTAAGAAAGCAGCATCCCAAGGCAGTGGGTAATCAGTGCTGAATCACAGGCTCCCAGGAGAATGGTGGTAGTGGTTTCACAATAATTGAGAAATAAGCACAAATGAGGTGTCTCTGTGGGTGGTGACTGCCACTTAGATGTTGGGGGACACTCCTCTTCAGACCATCTCCTGTGTAGCAGGAAGAGCCCCTTCCATGTATTGAACATAGCACTGTTGAATTCATTAATCATTAGAGGTGCTTGGTATTAAAATTAGCAGCAAATGATGAGTGTCCTTGATTGCAGAATTGGCATATGTTTTTCACTTGTGGCGCTTAAGAGTGATTGGGATGTATCTTTGATAAGTGTTCCAAGTTTCCCTGCCAGTTTCAGAAGAACTGTTCACAAAAGAGCTGGTTAGGATACAGAAATGGAGTGTGGAAGAAGGAGGGGATATGACTCACCTTCAAGTGATGCCTTGCAAATTGTACTTTGGCAAGCAACATTTTATAAAATTTGTTGCCTGGAATGCTGCTTTAAAATGCTACTTGTGTTCTAAGTATGAAATCCAGAAGGTACATTGTATCTCTGTCTCCCTCCCTTCTTCTCTCTTCATCCATCAATCCATCTTCATTCTAAGGTAAGGTCAGGGTGAATCTGCTGACTCAGATTTCTTGGTTAAAAAAAAAAACAAACATGTGGCATGGTGTTGGTATTCGTGAGCTTGGTACCAGCCTTCAAGTATGCTTTAAGGATTAAATAACTGCACCAGTCTCCTGCCCAAATCCCTTTACCATGCTGCGCATGGCCTTCTTCCTCCCACAGCTGTTGTGAATGTTGATTGCTAAGTCATAGCTGTCTCTTATCCAGAAAATTGCCTTTGGCTGAATGAAAGCCACCAAAACTAGGAACTTATTATCTGCACCAGGGGAAACCTACAGCTGGTAATAGTCTAATACTGAGGTACTCGAAAGACTGGGCCCCTTGCCTCAGGGTGGGACCGTGTCTGGCACAGTTTATACTTGAGAGTGCCTGGCAGGGTCAGATCGAAGCTGCCCTCTAGCTGACACCACATCCTTAAGTAGCCCCTTCATCCGCTCTCTGCTGTCTCCTCTTCCACTTTCTGCTGTTTCCTGGAGAGTACTTCCCCAGTAAATCAAGAGCACTCCTGTCTCTGTCTCAGACTCTGCCTCTACGGAACCTGTTCAAAGAAGGGGATGTTAACTTGGTTGAACACTGTTGTTGTTGTTGTTTTTTGTTTTTTGTTTTTGAAAAGCATATTGGCAAAGGAAGCTGTGGAGAATTAGAAACAGTTCTAGTAAATGAAGTGAAATATGACTTGGTGAGAAGAGAACCAGATTGGAAAAGCCAGCCTTGAATCTCTGTTTCCTCATGTGACCTTAAACAAGTCAATTTCTGAGGCTCCACTCCCTCATTGGAAAACCAGGAGTGTATACTGATTTTCCCTTCATTATGTCTGATGAATCTGGTATTTTGAAGACTTAGCCTTGTTTTTCAGTAGTGTTAGTGTAACAAGTTGGAGAAATAAATCTGGACATGTAGATAATGTTTTGAATGACCTTTACATATGAAATGTGTTTATTTTATTAGCACAGTACCTAATGTACAATGAGGCCCTCCAAGTGGTGTGAATTTTGAGCAATTATTTTAAAATATTTATACTTAAAAAGGCATACATTTGTAACTATTGGTTACCTGAAAAGAGAGCTCAAGCCATAGAACAAAATCTAGAAAAGATTTCATTACAATGATTTAGCTATTTTTTTTAATTGTACTGGTAGGAAGAAGTGGGTAGAGGGCATCGTTTAACCATCTCATATTGAGTTTGATGAATATACCAACATTGACTAATTTGATAAATTTAATTCTATTCTATATATATCAACAATTAAATTTTCCAACAGTATTTCTTCAGCAAAGTAAGTGACTTTCTGTCCTGAGGCTGTGGTATGAATCTTCTGGAAATGACATATTGTAATTTATACAACCCTTCCAAGTTTACTGCGGTAGGCTTATGCTTAAATACATATGATTTGTGGAGGAGAGTTGGACTATTTTAGAAAATTCTCCATAGAAGCTTAGCAGTAACCAGCAGATGGATGCTTTTGTCATGAATTTGTGTAACTGTTTGATGCCTCTGGATTTTGTCAAGTTCCTATCTTGTCTTCACAGCCGCAGCTCACCTAGGGTCTGTCTAATGAGTTAATTTCACTCTAATATGGACTGTTACCATAAGGTTCCCTGAAATATGTGCTCCGTGAGGATGAGCCTGTCTGTGAACTTTACCTCTACAATTCTGTTAACGAGAGCTGGGTCTGCTTCCTGGTAGACGCTCAGATAGTTCCTAAATGAATGGATGTATGAATAAGTGAACTAGCCATTTTCTCACCTGGCACACCCTTCCTCTCAGCATCCCTTGTTTCATCATTTTCTCCCCTCTTGAAATTTTACCCATCTGTATAGAACCATCTCAAATTCTCAGGTTGTTTCTTTATTTGTTTGAAGTTTCATGAAAGAAATGTCTTCCTCTGTTTTGGGAGGCTTATGGTTTCCCTGTCTGCCCTAGTGAGTTAAGTTGGTGTTTCCCATCATAAACTAGGCTTAGTATTCATAGCAGAAATCTCCTCCTGTTATTATTCAAATATAGTGAACATGATGTCGGAAGCCACAGGACTGTAAGTTATTGGGACAGAATTAAGTCTTACAGGTCTGACCCCAAGGTTATTATGCAATCCTGTGCACCACTTTATTTCAGCAGCCTTGAGCTTATCTAAACATACATTTTTCAGTAAAAGATGACTTTTTATCAAAAATTTTAATGTATTGGTTTCCATTATTGAAACAAAGCATCAGTAATATTCATCAGCCACTGTGAATAAATGTGCATAATTTATCCTATTCCTTTAAACACATTTTTATCTAAATGGGAATGTAACAGATAGTCATCTTCCTAAACTTAGAAATTAACAGTGAGTACAATAAAGAATTCACTTTCAAAAATGTATATTTTCAGAAGTGAAGATCATCAAGTATAAAAAGCTGAAAAATCTTCATATAGTAATACTGGCTTTATGGAGAAGGAAATGGCAACCCACTCCAGTGTTCTTGCCTGGAAAATTCCATGGACAGAGGAGTCTGGTGGACTACAGTCCATGGTGTCGCAAAAAGCCAGACATGACTGAGCAACTAAGTAACAGTTCAGATTAAGGTGATTTCAAAAATAAATAGACTTTGTGGCTGATTCATATTGATCTATGGAAAAAATATATAAAAGAAATACGGGCTTTGGAAATATTTTACCCTGTAATTCTGAACTCAGAAAAAAAAAATCTGAGAGTAAAATGTTCTGTATGACTTTATAAACATCTGCCATTTCAGCCCAATTTCTGCATCTCCACCTGCCGTGTCTCAACCAACATTCAAGGCCCAGTTCAGATGCCATGTCTCCATCCTAGATAACTTTTCAAATTCCCCTCTTTTATCCTAAGTGCCTTTAGATTCTCAAAGCGTGTTTCCTTTTATAGCATCTTATGAAAGTAACATTTGTACCTTCTTTATCCTTTGTAAATTCCTGGAGGCAAGAACTTCTGTCTTACTGATCTCATAATTGAATGTCAGGCTTCTTGATTTGAAGTGTGGATTCAAGAACAGGTGCCAGCTTACTGTAGCCCTGAGGAGCAAACCTTTGGGGTAGAGAAGAAAGCATCTTTGGTTAGTGATGTTTCTCAATATGCTCCCTGTTAGTATGTTTGAATGTAAAGCAATCCTGTCTTCCTTACTCTGCAAACAGTAAATAGGCTGCTGTTGTGAATAGGATGCTGCACCAAAGGCTTCTTTCCTCACACCTGATGGATGATTCCTTGCTGGCAGAGTGGACTGACATTTTCCTGGGGACTCATACCCGGCCCCTGTCTATCAGATTTACCAATGATGAAAAACAATATAAAATTAATTTGCAGTTGGCCCCTTAAAATTTGGCGAGAAGTTAATTAAAATGATAAAGATCAAAGGAGCAGGGAACTCAATACGCTTAATTATGACTTCAAAATGCAAAGAAATCCATCAACGCTCTCTCCCTCATCCTTGAAAAAGATTAGATTCTCTCTGCCCAACTTCAGATGGATTCCATACAAAAGGAAGACTGCACTTAGGGGGCAGGTAATTTTAGTCACGGGCTTGACGTCAACTCTTTCGACTTGAGAAAGGCAGATTCATTCAGTTGATCTGGGGAAAGGAGGGAGGCTTTTCTTTTCAACTGTCTTCATTTTTATTGTGCTGGTTCTCCTGAAGCATAAAATGTACATTCTCCATGGTGAAGGCAGAATAACTGAAGGACATTCCAAGGCAATAATAATAATAATAATTCTCATAATATTGAATACTTAGTCTGGCTAGGACCTGTACTAAGTGAGAGTGTTTGTTCTGGGTGAGGTTTCTCATTATGATCCCTTTGTGAATTTAAAGTTGTCTTGTGCTTTATCCATTGTTGTCTGTTTTATGCAACTGAGTTTTCCTAGTAAGACAAAGGGGGAGATAATTGTTACTGTCTGCATTTTACAGGTGAGGAGATAAGAGGCTCTGAGATGAAGTGATTCACCCTGTGTCACACACAAATTCCACAAATGTGCCAGGATTCAAACCCAGGCAATGGGACTTCCAAACCCATTCATAGTCACTGCATTATGCCACCACCACCATACCTTTTTAAATAAGAAGTTTCTGTTGAAATGAGTTTTCCTCTTGATAAATCATTAAAAAAATGGTTACTAATACCTTAGTAAAGTGTCACTTTAATTTAAAGTTTACTTTAATTCACTCTAATTCCTTCATTTCTTGATATGTTTGTTTCATGAGAAGTAGAATACTAAATATTTATATTTTCTTCTTGACTAACATGTTATTTCAGAAATGTTTCATCCTCCTCTCTCACTGCCCTTTAATTAGCAACTTCCTCAGCCCTCTAGCTGGCACTTTTGCAGTCTTTCCTTTCCCTGTCATCTCCTCATTTGAGCCTTTTTGCCAACAATTTTTTTCTAAGTTGAAGGAATTCTTCATGAAAATCCTTTCTCATGCAGATAATCAGCCTTCAATTTACAAGTTCTGTAAATTTTGCTTTTAATATGTTAAACTGTTTTAAAAGAGGTCACACATTGAGATGAAGTGAGACATCCTGTGTTGATAAGATTCCTGGTGAAAGTCTATTTAGAAAGTTCACTTTCAAGGGAGGAAAAAAAAAAAACCTAGGCTCTGGTCTAATTGCAGTTGGTATTAAGGGACTAGTAGAGATCTGATAGCACACTTGGGAAGGGCATGGTTCATGGCTCACATTAGGGAAAAATAATAAGGATTTTATTTTACTTCAAAGTAAAGGACTTTCAAGGACAAAGAGAAAGGGAAGATTATCGTCAATAATATATTTAAAAATATTAAAGAATAGGAAGAATGAGTGCCTGAGTATCCATTAAATATAAGGAACAGTAGAACTAAGAGAACATTGGTACAATTTATGTCAGAGAATGTTTTGCCTGAATTCTCTTATGGGAGTTCTATGGTGTCATGTCTTATACTTACATCTTTAAGCCATTTAGAGTATATTTCTGTGTAGAATGTGAGGGTGTGTTCTAACTTCATTGATCTACATGTGGCTGTTCAGTTTTCCCAATACCACTTATTGAAGACACTATCTTTTTTTCATTGTATATTCCTGCCTCCTTTGTCAAAAATGAATTGACTGTGAATGTGGGGGTTTATTTTGGGCTCTCAGTTCTGTTCCCTTGATCCATGTGTCTGTTTTTGTGCCAGTACCACGCCGTTTTGGTTCCTGTAGCTTTATATTATTGCCTGAAGTCTGGGAGGATTATGCCTCCTGCTTTGTTCTTCATCCTTAGGATTGCTTTGTCAATTCTTTTATGAGTTTTTTATGGTTCCATATAAATTTTAGGGTTATTTGTTTTAGTTGTGTGAAAAAAAAGTCATCAGTCCTTTGATAGGGGTCACATTAAATCTATAGCTTGTTTTGAATAGTATGGCCATTTTAACAATATTAATTCATCCAATCTAAGAGTGTTCTGTTTCCTTTAATTTTTCATAATTCTCAGCATATGTCTTTCAGTTATACACATGTATCCATTCTTTTGTTTATTACTTTCCATTATGGTTTATCACAGGATATTGAATATAGTCCCCTGTGCTATACAGCAGCACCTTGTTTGTATTTGTTTCATATATAGTGGTTTGTATCTGCTAATCCCAAACTCCTTATTTATCCCCATCACCCCCTTTCTTCTTTGGTAACCATAAGTTTGTTTTCTGTGTCAGACAGATTCTTGCTCACATAGTCAAGATAGCTAGGCAGCCCCAGCATATGTCCTCTCGGGTCCAAGTCCAGTGGAAAAAAGGTCTACCCCTATTCTAACATCTTAACAAAAGGTTCCTCCTGCCCCGTGGGCTCTGATGGATTCACGTGCCCAACACTGCACCAATCCTAAGGCTGCTGTGGGAGAACCAACAGAGGAGCCCTGCGTGAACCACATGGCATGAATGTCATTCATTCCTGCTTCAGGTAAACACGTTCAGACCAGAGTGTTAGAGGGGCAGCTGCTGGGCTCATCCTTGCACTCTCTGGCCTGGCTAGCCCCAGGTCATCCAGCATGAACATACACACGTTTCATCAGGTGTCCTTCCCATGTGCTGCCGGAAATCAGGTGTGTACAGTGGAGTGTGCACGTGTGAACAGAAGCCAAGGGAAGGTGGTAGCATTTTTGTTGTTTTGTGACTTAGTTTTATTAATAAATCTTTTTGCTTTGTTTGTGTTTTTAACTAACTTCTGGCTTTCCCCTTAACATCTTACTGTAAGAAGAAATGAGATGAATTATATTCGTAAAAGAATATCAGTTGCTTGAGAAATTTCATCTGTGCCCCTGACAACCACTGACTGACAATGGGGGAAATGATAGTGAAGAAATCTGATCAACTTTTCCATGGAAGTCTCCAGTGCAGTAGCTGTAAAAACAGGTAATCTCAAAGGTAAAAGTGGATGATGTAGGTAATGCAGTCTGAATTTAAAGTTGCATATATGTATGTGTGTACATGTATATGTACAATTATATGCACATATTCATATACATGTATGTATACGGTGAAGTATTGTCATCAAGCAGGATATTTTTATCTGAAAATTACCTTCCATACCCATGTTAAAGCCAATTTTATATGCATTACTTTCAATTAAAAGATGCTTACTCCTTGGAAGGAAAGTTATGACCAACCTAGACAGCATATTCAAAAGCAGAGACATTACTTTGTCAACAAAGGTCCGTCTAGTCAAGGCTATGGTTTTTCCTGTGGTCATGTATGGATGTGAGAGTTGGACTGTGAAGAAAGCTGAGTGCTGAAGAATTGATGCTTTTGAACTGTGGTGTTGGAGAAGACTCTTGAGAGTCCCTTGGACTGCAAGGAGATCCAACCAGTCCATTCTAAAGGAGATCAGCCCTGGGATTTCTTTGGAAGGAATGATGCTAAAGCTGAAGCTCCAGTACTTTGGCCCCCTCATGTGAAGAGTTGACTCATTGGAAAAGACTCTGATGCTGGGAGGGATTGGGGGTGGGAGGAGAAGGGGACGACAGAGGATGAGATGACTGGATAGCATCACCGACTTGATGGACGTGAGTCTGAGTGAACTCTGGGAGTTGGTGATGGACAGGGAGGCCTGGCGTGCTGCAATTCATGGAGTCGCAAAGAGTTGAACACGACTGAGCGACTGAACTGAACTGAACTTTCAATTTAATACTTGTCTAAACTTAGCATATGAATGACCCTTGTGTGGGAGTTAGGAGTCCTGGGATGCAGTTCAATCCTTATAAAGCTTAAAAAAAAGTAGCCTTCCTCCTTCTGCGCCTCACTTTCCTCATTTTTACAAGGAGAAGATAGAACAACCTAGTCCCTTTCGGACATAGAATTCAATGGTTCTCTAAGTCCTTCTATTGGTAACGTCATAAATCCCAGTGCTCTGCAAATAGGAAATAAGTCTAATGGTCATAAGAAGTCATTCAAACAGCAAAGAATAAAGTGTGTATCAAAATCACTCACCTGTGAGTGTATAGTTTTTGACATGATGATGAAATTCCATCTGGATTTTCTTTGCCTGTGTACAAAGATCCATGCACATATAGATTTTACATACATCAAGACTGACTGTGGGCTTCCCTGGTGGCTCAGATGGTAAAGAATCAACCTGCAATGAGGAAGACGTGGGTTTGATACCTGAGTTGGGTAGATCCCCTAGAGAAGGGAACAGCTACCCACTCCAGTATTCTAGCCTGGAGAATTCCATGGACAGAGCAAACTGGCAAGCTGTAGTCCATGGGGTTGCAAAGAGTTGGACACAACTGAATGACTTTCTAGACTGACTATGCTTGCTGTTCTAAAACAAATATAGTCAATCTTAATATACTTCTGTCAGTCAGTAAGTAAGGAATACACTTCCTTGTAACTTAAAGTTTTTAACAGTGGTCTAGCTGGCACACAGAAATGCATTACTCATTCCTGGCAATTACTGATTTAGTTGAAGAATTACAAAAAAAGTTAAATGATTCTGTCCTGTGTATCTCTGTGAAGGAAATTTAGTTTTTACTGAGATAACTTTTATTATATTAATAGAAGGCATATTTGTATAATTTGAAAATTATTGAAATATAGTTGATGTATAATATTATATAAGTTGAAGTATACAATATAGTGATTTGCAGTGTTTAAAGATTTCAGTCTACAGTGTTAGTTGCTCAATTGTGTCTGACTCTTTGTGACCCCATGGAATGTAGCTGTCAGGTTTTTCTCATGGAATTCTCTAAGCAAGAACACTGGAGTGGGTTGCCATTCCCATCTCCAGGGGATCTTCCCAACCCAGGGATCAAACCTGGGTCTCCCACATCGTAGGCAGATTCTTTACCATCTGAGCCACCAGGGAAACATATTCATCAAAACCACAATGAGGTACCACTTCACACCAGTCAGAATATCTGCGATCCAAAAATCTGCAAGCAATAAATGCTGGAGAGGGTGTGGAGAAAAGGGAACCCTCCTACACTGTTGGTGGGAATGCAAACTAGTACAGCCACTATGGAGAACAGTGTGGAGATTCCTTAAAAAATTGCAAATAGAACTACCTTATGACCCAGCAATCCCACTGCTGGGCATACACACCAAGGAAACCAGAATTGAAAGAGACACATGTACCCCAATGTTCATCGCAGCACTGTTTATGATAGCCAGGACATGGAAACAACCTAGATGTCCATCAGCAGATGAATGGATAAGAAAGCTGTGGTACATATACACAATGGAGTATTACTCGGCCGTTAAAAAGAATTCATTTGAATCAGTTCTGATGAGATGGATGAAACTGGAGCCGATTATACAGAGTGAAGTAAGCCAGAAAGAAAAGCACCAATACAGTATACTAACACATATATATGGAATTTAGGAAGATGGCAATGACGACCCTGTATGCAAGAAAGGAAAAAAGACACAGATGTGTATAACGGACTTTTGGACTCAGAGGGAGAGGGAGAGGGTGGGATGATTTGGGAGAATGGCATTCTAACATGTATACTATCATGTAAGAATTGAATCGCCAGTCTATGTCTGACGCAGGATACAGCATGCTTGGGGCTGGTGCATGGGGATGACCCAGAGAGATGTTATGGGGAGGGAGGTGGGAGGGGGGTTCATGTTTGGGAACGCATGTAAGAATTAAAGATTTTAAAATTTAAAAAATAAAAAACTAAAAAAAAAGAAAAATAAATAAATGTTATATTCAATTTATTATTGTTATAAAATACTGACTGCTTTGTAATAGCCCATGACCCATGTTATATAACTTATTCTATACATAATAGCATTTTTAATTTAAATGACAGCTTTTTTCTCAAACTCAAGTGACGCTCTTGTTAAAATTTGGAAAATACAGGAAAAAAAAGTGGAAAACAAACATAAGTCATAATTACAACACCCAAAGATAAGATCTATTTTTAGAACATACAGTATATATATATTCTACAAAATTAGAATAATGCTATAAATATTGTTTTAGAACTTTATTTTTCCACATATTGTAAAAAAGTTTTATGACATTAGGAATATTTTTAAAAGATTACTTTATTAATGGCATAATATTATAACATATTGCTGCATCATAGTTGGTTTAATCAGTCTCCAATTATAGGAAAATTGGGTGCCAGGAGAAATATTAATAACCTCAGATATGCATATGGTACCACCCTTCTGGCAGAAAGCAAAGAAGAACTAAAGAGCCTCTTGATGAAAGTGAAAGAGGAGAGTGAAAAAGTTGGCTTAAAGCTCAACATTCAGAAAACTAGTATCATGGCATCTGGTCCCATCACTTCATGGGAAATAGATGGGGAAACAATGGAAACAGTGAGAGACTTTATTTGGGGGGGGGCTCCAAAATCACTGCAGATGGTAACTGCTGCCATGAAATTAAGACACTTGCTCCTTGAAAGAAAAGCTATGACCAACCTAGACAACATATTAAAAAGCAGAGACATTACTTTACCAACAAAGGTCCATCTAGTCAAGGCTATGGTTTTTCCAGTAGTCATGTATGCATGTGAGAGTTGGACTGTAAAGAAAGCTGAGCTCCGAAGAACTGATGCTTTTGAACTGTGGTGTTGGAAAAGACTCTTGAGAGAGTCCCTTGGACTGCAAGGAGATCCAACCAGTCCATCTTAAAGGAAATCAGTCCTTCAGGAAGGACTGATGCTGAAGCTGAAGTTCCAATACTTTGGCCACCTGATGGGAAGAACTGACTCACTGGAAAAGACCCTGATGCTGGGAAAGATTGAAGGCAGAAGGGGAAGGGGACAAAAGAGGACAAGATTGTTGGATGGCATCACCAATTCAATGGACGTGAGTTTGAGCAAGCTCCAGGAGTTGGTGATAGACAGGGAAGACTGGCATGCTGCAGTCTATGTGGTCTCAAAGAGTCGGACACGACTGAGCGACTGAACTGAGCTGAAACTGGGTTGCTTTTAGTTTTGCTATCTTATAGACAATATTATAGTGAACGTCTTCAGATATACATCTTTGTGCACATTTTTTATTTCCTGATTAAAAATACTAAAAGTGGAGTTAACAAGTCAATGGGAAGTCAAAACAGCTAGGCCTAGTTATTTTTAAAGGATGTCAAGGTCATACAGAAGGAAAAAGCATCTCATGTATGGCTACCATATTCTTTGAAAATATTCCTGTTCATTCAGAGAGAGATTTGTAGATAAAAATAAAATTATATTCAAACTTTCTATTACAAACACCATCATAAAGTCACACCCAAATAAAAAAGAAAATAATACAGAGAAATTTGAGGTCCAAGAACTTATTCTGTATTTCTGCATCTCTAGATCAGGTAGGCAGGATCCAGGTATAGGTCCTGCTTTGTATTCACAGAAGTTAGAAAATTGCCTGGCACATAGCAGTAAGTCAGGAGATGGCTAGTGAATGACAGTGAAAGTGAAGTCGCTCAGTCGTGTCCGACTCTTTGCAACCCCATGGACTGTAGCCTACCAGGCTCCTCCGTCCATGGGATTTTCCAGGCAAGAGTACTGGAGTGGCTTGTCGTTTTCCTTCTCCAGGAGATCTTCCCGATGAAGGAACCATTATTACCAGATTGGTGTAACAGAACTTATAGACCCTAATAGCTCATCTATACATTTCAGACATTGTAATTACTGATTTACTGACTTTCTGCATGAAAATAGCATCACTTTGAAAGACAGAAAAATATTTTTGAGAGACAGAAATCTGAATAGTGGTTTTGTGTTTTACTCTGTGAGCTTGTTGTTCTCATTCTCCCCGCTCTGTAAAAGGACGATGCCATAATTGGTTTTCCAGAAATTCTTGCCATTTCAAAGCAATTGTAATCCAAAAGCCAGGAGTAGTAACAGTGCTAGAAAACAGGTATTATGGAAAAGTCAGGAGAATAAAGGGCATTTCATGGATAAGCACACTAAAAATGGATTGTATTCTTAACTCAGAATAACCTAATTACTTAGATTACATTTAGAAGTTTATACCCATCAGAAATTTCTTTTAGTTATAGACAAGATTTTACATACTTTGGATTTATCTTTTAAATATCAATATTTTACATAGTCTTTTCATTTGGTTAGAATATAACTTCAATTCTGACCTATAATTATTATAACACTTTTGTTTATCATCCTAGTATATAAATAAAACATATTTTATTGCAGAAAATGAGGGTCCTGGGCAAAAGTTCAAAGAGGAAAGTGTGGTTTGCTCTCTCCCTAATCCTGCTGTATTGACAATTGTGGGAGTCACATACTTCCATTAAGGATCCATTTCTATTTCTGGAGTACATCAATGTAATTACTGTTAAAAAGATTATGAAAGTCAAGTTGTGGGCATAGAAAAAGGAGCAATTAATATTGAGCCTCTGAAGGATTGAGTAGTATGTGTGTCCAAATCTCCTGTGATTTTGCTGGTTTCTCAAAAATGCATATTCTGCTCTGCCTGTCGCCTGAGTACCCAGTTCATTACTTAGCACATATAGGTGCTTGGGCTTCCCAGATGGCTCTGCCTGCCAATGCAGGAGACATGGGTTCAATCCCTAAGGTTGGGAAGATCTTCTGGAAAAGGGAATGGTAACCCACTCCAGTATTCTTGCCTGGGAAATCCCATGGACAGAGGAGCCTGGTGGGCTACAGTTACATGGGGTCACAAAGAGTTGGACATGACTTAGCAACTACACAACAGCAGCAGGTACTTATGCTTTATCACCTGGAACAGGAAAAAATTTCCTCTGTTTCCCTTTTAGGGAGAAAAGTTTAAATTTCTAGCCTTATGTGTCTATACGAAAGTTCTCTGTGTATTTATAAACATGTCTCCATATGGGTAGCCAGTCTGAACACAAAGATAACTCCCCTTGAATAAAATCAGCTGCAGGTTTCCTGGTGCCTTACATTAGAGAGCTCCCAGAGAACCATCTGAGGTCTCCCTGGAAGGGGTCTACTGGAAAGCCATCCTGCCAGGCTGACTGCCAGAGAATTTGCAGTTCTCAGCTTGTGGAGGTTGAAGTTGTGGCTGTTCCTGTCACCCAGGGAGTCCACCCTTGTTACTAACCCAGTAAGGTCTGTGACACCAGTCAGTGGGGGGGGGTGGGGGGGGGGTGGGGCGAGGTTGCCTTGCAATGTCCCTGCTTGGCCGGAATACTAGGAAAGACTTCCTAACGGAGGAATAGTAGCAGACCTGACACTGGTTGGAGGTGCTCTTGGAAATTCTCTGTCTTCAGTGCCTAGAGGGATATAGGGTTCCCATGGCATCACCACAAACGTCTGTATAGATGCTGAAGATATGAGCACATAGAAACAGAGAGGATGGACATACTGTGGTAGGCACTTTACTTTCTTTAACTCACTGTTTTCCTATAGATTTTCTGGTAAGTGGTGGTATTTCCACTTTTCAGATGAGGAAACAAAGTCAGAGAGGAGATGCACTAGCCTGAGGTCACACAGTTTGAAGTGGATAAAAGAGAGCTTGGATCTACATCCGCCTGGTCCCCCTAAAATCTGTGCATTTGACCACTGGTCTGTACTGCCCCAACAAGTAGTAAATGTATTTAGAAATATTATGTTACTGATCATATAAAGGCTTTTCAATATATGTCTTTAGGTCTTCAGTCCTCACACTGATTCTGTAAGTTAGGTGACCCTTCCCCATTTTACAAAGGAAACACTACAGTGCTAAGAGCTAAGTCACTTGTCCTTGACATTCCACCTCTTGGGTGTTAGAGCGTAGGTCTGTGTGAGGTCAAAAGCCAAGCCCCTTTTCCACGCAATTCCAGTGTCGTCCCTGCCCTTGAGCAGCTTGTGACCAAGATGAATAGGCACAGATGTAAAGAGATTCACCAGTCCTCATTTAAGATTTACATGCTCCTTAAGAGTGATCTTTTCTGGAAGCGACTGCAAAGACACAGTAAGGGCCATCTGTCCACAGGGCATTTCTCCTGCACAGTCCTCCCCTTAAAGAACGGGGAGAGGCCACTCATTGAAGAGCTTGCTCAATTGGACACTGCAAAGCGAGGAGTGGAAAATAGGACTTTTAACCTCAAAGAGGCCTCTTTTTGAAGATCCAAGAAAGGCTTGAACAGAAGGACATCGATAGAATTTGAAGTGGCATGCCTGTAGCTGCACAGCCACTGTGCCATTTGTCAGGCCAGCGCTTTTGACATTGGTTCCTTTTGAAGCAACAGCAGAGCTTTTGCATCCTCAGCAAGCTTTCTTTTGAGGGCAAAATGCTCAAAAACTGTCTCCAGAGGAAATAAGGAAGGGCTAAATGTGTACTATAGATTGACTTAAGGATTAGCGATGCTCACCTTGCAATGGACAGCCTAACACTTTTCTCTTCACTTTGTGGTTTCAGTGTGTAAACTTCTGGGTCCTTTGGCAAAACAGCTGGGAACTGGATGAGCACAGTCAGTTCCATGAGCATTTACTGAACTCCTACTGTGGAGGTGATAGAAAAAATGAAATTAATTTTCTGTTCTCAAATATGATACACAGTTCAGTGTCAACTAAGGAAAAAAATGCACAACCTAAAAGTTAACAAGTATATTTTATTCCTGGATCTTACTAAGGACTATAACCCAGGAGACAGCCTCTCAGAGTGCTTTGAGGAACTGTTCCCAAGAGGTAAGGGAGGAGCTAGGATATATAGGCATTTTCGCTGGAAAACAAAAGCAAACCAGAAACCTTGTAGTCAGAAGATTACTGCTAATCACAAAGAAACAGACATCTCAGGTTAATGATTTTAGTGCTTTTCTATGAATGGGAAGATGCAGGAGTCTGGCCTCATTGGAATTATTTCTTTGATGTGCATCTTAACTATCTAGAGGGCTTCCCTTACGGCTCAGCTGGTAAAGAATCCCCCTCAGTGTGGGAGACCTAGATTTGATCACTGGTTTGGGAAGACCGCTGGAGAAGGGAAAGGCTACTTACTCCAGTATTTTGGCCTGGAGAATTTCAAGTTAAGTTCAAAATAGGACAGGAAATAATACTTGGCTTTTCTTCAGCACTTACTTTGTTTCAAAAATAATCTTAAGTTTTTCATATGGATTCGCTCATTTAATACTCAGAACCTCCCCATGAGACTGGTATTCAGTTCAGTTCAGTCGCTCAGTCGTGTCCGACTGTTTGCGACCCCATGAATCACAGTATGCCAGGCCTCCCTGTCCATCACCATCTCCCAGAGTTCACTCAAATTCACGTCCATCCAGTCAGTGATGCCATCCAGCCATCTCATCCTCTGTCGTCCCCTTTTCCTCCTGCCCCCAATCCCTCCCAGCATCAGAGTCTTTTCCAATGAGTCAACTCTTCGCATGAGGTGGCCAAAGTACTGGAGTTTCAGCTTTAGCATCATTCCTTCCAAAGAACACCCAGGGCTGATCTCCTTTAGAATGGATCTCCTTGCAGTCCAAGGGACTCTCAAGAGTCTTCTCCAACACCACAGTTCAAAAGCATCAATTCTTCGGTGCTCAGCTTTCTTCACAGTCCGACTCTCACATCCATACATGACTACTGGAAAAACCATAGCCTTGACTAAACAGACCTTTGTTGGCAAAGTAATGTCTCTGCTTTTCAATATGCTATCTGGGTTGGTCATAACTTTCCTTCCAAGGAGTAAGTGTCTTTTAATTTCATGGCTGCAGTCACCATCTGCAGTGATTTTGGAGCTAAAAAAAAAAAGTCAGCCATTGTTTCCACTGTTTCCCCATCTATTTCCCTTGAAGTGATGGGACCAGATGCCATGATCTTCGTTTTCTGAATGTTGAGCTTTAAGCCAACTTTTTCACTCTGCTCTTTCACTTTCATCAAGAGGCTTTTTAGTTCCTCTTCACTTTCTGCCATAAGGGTGATGTCATCTGCATATCTAAGATTATTGATATTTCTCCTGGCAATCTTGATTCCAGCTTGTGCTTCTTC
Source organism: Ovis canadensis (assembly GCF_042477335.2). Taxonomy (NCBI): domain Eukaryota; kingdom Metazoa; phylum Chordata; class Mammalia; order Artiodactyla; family Bovidae; genus Ovis; species Ovis canadensis. Next base: position 52,801,722 of record NC_091263.1, on the reverse strand, counting down.
CAGCCCAGAGTTTCTCATGATGTACTCTGCATAGAAGTTAAATAAGCAGGGTGACAATATACAGCCTTGACGTACTTCTTTTCCTATTTGGAACCAGTCTGTTGTTCCATGTCCAGTTCTAACTGTTGCTTACTGACCTGCATATAGGTTTCTCAAGGGGCAGGTCAGGTGGTCTGGTATTCCCTTCTCGTTCAGAATTCTTTACAGTTTATTGTGATCCACATAGTCAAAAGCTTTGGCATAGTCAATAAAGCAGAAATAGATGTTTTTCTGGAACTCTCTTGCTTTTTCCATGATCCAGTAGATGTTGGCAATTTGATCTCTGGTTCCTCTGCCTTTTCTAAAACCAGCTTGAACATCTGAAAGTTCACAGTTCACGTATTGCTGAAGCCTGGCTTGGAGAATTTTTAATATTACTTTACTAGCATGTGAGATGAATGCAATTGTTAGGTAGTTTGAGCATTCTTTGGCATTGAGTTTCTTTGGGATTGGACTGAAAACTGAACTTTTCCACTCCTGTGGCCACTGCTGAGTTTTCCACATTTGCTGGCATATTGAGTGCAGCATTTTCACAGCATCATCTTCCAGGATTTGAAATAGCTCAGCTGGATTTCCATCACCTCCACTAGCTTTGTTCGTAGTGGTTCGAGACTGGTATTAGTATTTTCATTTTACTGAGGAGGACAGTGAGATCCAGAAAGATTAAGTAACTTTCTCAAGTCACAAAGCAGATAGCACACTCATCATTTAACCCCAGTCTGACTGCAAAATCCTGATGCTTAACCACTTAGAGTATTCTGCCTCAATAGGTATTCCTTTTTGGCTGGAATATCAGCCAATAGCAAGAAGTAATACTATTGAAAAATTAATTGTAATCATCACAACTATCACCTGCCTCCATGGAGCATTTTCAGGGTAAACATATAGGCAGATTACTTTGATCTGACTTGATCTCTACAACAGTTGTATAAGTATCGCTAATCTTATTTTAAGATGAGTAAACTGATAGAGCACCTAATGAGAAAAGAATGTTAAGGAAGTAATAGATCTGAACTTTGAAACAGTATCAGTGACCTCAACCGTTACATTGTATTGCCTCCTAAGACTGGGACCAGATGATAAGATCCTTGATGCTAAGCCAGGAAGTTTGCATTTCTCCTGTAGCTAGCATGGAAATACTAAGGTTTTTGAACTAGGAGCAGATGTGGCTTGATCTGGGCTTTTGAATGATTAACGTGGAACTGGCTTTGGATATATTATAGACTGGAAAATCAGAACAGAGGGAGCAGTTATAGGACCTACTGCACAAGTCCATTTAAGAACTCCTATCCAGGTGAGATGTTTGGACAAGGCAATTGGTCCTGAAAGCTCAGTAGAGACTCCTGAAAGGAGAGACAGGAAGCATATGGTATTGGGTTTATGAATGATTAGGGTGCTGTTTGGTGCCTTGAAATCTGGATCTCTTGCTCAAGAGGGAGGCTGCCTCTAGAGAATATGCTGGGAGCTATTTAGTATGGAGAGAACCTGGAGCTGTGATTACCAAGACTCTGGGTTGCAGCTGCAGCCACCCAGAATTAGCCCGGCCAGATGGTGATGGGTAACTGGCTGTTCTCCATGGACCTCGAGAGAACACAACAGATATCACAAGTGAGAGGCACATGGCTTCCCATGGACTCAGAAAACTTGCGTTGTGCATTTCTGGGTCTTTCAAGGTATTTTTCCCCCATGTTATCTCTGTGATATGAACTCAGGTTGATAGCAGTGAAGAATGTTTCGTACAAATCAGAATTTTTTTTTTAATGAGGCCATCTGGTAGGTTGTCTGCATTTATATACCAGTAGCCACAGCAGATTAGAAGCTGAATAATTCTCTGCTTGTACAGTATTAAGAAACTATTTATAGCATGGCAGAATAGCCACTGCAGTTACGACTCAATTCTTGGGTGACATGAGACAGGATGTTAACTAGATCTCACAGATAATAGTAATGACCATTGATTAGTACCAGGCATTTCTCTTTTTTCACGTGTAGTATAAATTCTCAGCATCGCTCACTTGGGGGTATACAAGAAACAGAACTGGTCTTTTAATAAAATAATTTGAGTGCACAATCTACCAAGTGGTCAGAACATTATCCACATACTCTGAAGAAAGGTATGATTCAGAAATTATGTTAGTCAGTCCAGAATTGGAATTCAGTCATGTTGAGAATCACCCTCTCTCCAATTTATTCCTCCTGTTGACCCAGGGAGGGTGCTAAACCCAGGAGATCTTACTCAGGTGCCAGCCTGGTGACAGCAGGGAGTGGGTGTCCACCATTTCAGATGTGCAGACTGTCTGCTAGCCTCCCATGCTCAGTGTAAATTCACTTAGTCAGATCTTTATTCACCTGCAAATCGAGACCAATCTGCTGGTACTCACTGGGTCTCATTAGACCCCCCTGGCTCTGATAACCTGGTGAGGTGATGGTCCTTCCTCCTATTATCCCCCCTGGGCACTGTCCACACAGCTAGTACCTGGCACTTATCTCCTCGAGCTCATATTGGGACCTGTTACAGGTCCATTTACCTCTCCTTCTCAGCCAACTTTCACTTCCCCCTCAATACCCAGGGGAAATTTTGCAGTTCCCATCCCCACAACGAGGTCTTGGGACTATAAGAGGAGATCCATTTTGTCTCCTTACCCCTGTGTGTCTGAGATGGAACCAGAAGTTGAGAAATTGTCATTTTTATTCATTGATCCAATTCTGAGGACTCCAACCCCAGGACAAATGGTGACCCATGTCTCCCCAACTGAATGGGGATGAGGCAGGCTAGAGTAAAGGAAGACACTGGAAAGGACCTTAAATTATGATTCTGCCACACCTGCACGATCTCTGGTCTCCACAGCACCTCTAGGTAGTAGAAACAATGACTTTAATAAAAAAGATGAGGTTTAGAAAAGTTAAGGGATGTGTTAGAGGTCCCACTGAAGCCAACAGTGGTACAGGAGTTCGGGCAGAGCTGTCTGATGCAAACAGTGAGCTCTTACCCATCATTCTACAGGTGGGAGAGGAAGGGATTTCTCATTGTTTATTCCAGATCATTGAGTGGCTGGTCCTGTGATATCCTGTCATGGTGAAACTGAAGGCTGGAAGCCTAGATTCTGGTCCTTGGTCTTTCCCTTCCCACAGTGAGGCCCTGAAACCCATGTGTTCTTCATCCCCCATCGGTGTCTCACTCTGTTAAACAGCACCAAGAAAGGGAGTTGTGCTGGTTACTAACTTTGAGATCTTCAGGAGAAAGCAGAAGTTCATGGCAAGAATTGGACCCAGTAACTCACGGAAGTAATTGAAGGGTTGTGCTTGTACTCTGTTTAATTAAGTTTACATTGGGTTAGTTCTGGGAGTTGTAATATGGAAATATCTTGAATTTAAATGGCTATCAGGTCTACTTCCCTTCTAATAATAAATTAATAGTAATAAATAATATAATAAATATAATAAATTAATAGTAATATTTTCTCAACCCATTAGAAAATTAAATTCCTTCCAGAAATAAAATGAACCATTAACATTTTATTTTTAGCATTTTGTTTTCTTTTTCAATGACTGGATATATATTAATTACTAGCTATGTTAAGGTTGTGATCATTTGTGCAAATTGGGAGGAAGAAAATGGCCACTGGCTATGACGAATGGAGATAAATACACACTATAAAAGGAAATGTGCCCCACTGAAATGACTAAAATGAACTAAACAAAGCAAAGAGATAACATGGATATGGAAAAATGAGTGTTTTCTTACCCTGATGGTTGGGGGTGTCAATGGAAGTAAGTTTGGAGAACTATTTAGCAGTATCTAATAAAGTAAATACATATGTGGGCTCATGTGGAATGTATGTAGGAGTATCATATATGCAATATGGAATTGTATATATGTGTATATTATATATTATTATTTATATTATTATATATAATGTAACTGTGATTCTACAGTATATGTTCCCCGAAAGATACAAAGAAGTATATTCATAACAGACCATTTGTAAAACCACAGATGTTTATAAGTAGCATGACAGGCAAATCCTTTGTGGTGGATTTATCCACTGGACTGCTTACAGCAAGAATAACAATCAGACTGTAAGTTCTCACAACATGGATGAATTTCACCCAGAAAATACTGAACAAAGGAAACCAGATACAAAGGAATATATAGTAGATAATTCAATTTTAAAAATAATCAATGGTCTCTGAAGTCATGACAATAGCCGACTTTGCTGGGAAAAGGATGGGGTATGACTTCTGGGGTTCTGATAACATTCTTTTTGTTGATCTAGGAATTGAGTCCATAGATGTGTTCACTCTGTAAAAATTCACTGGGCTCTTTTGCACTTTTCTGCATGTATGTAATAGATCAAGAGATTTACTTTGAAAAGGGCGGTCTGAGAAAAGGACCAGGCGAGACCCAGATGGAAAAAACAGAACAAACTAAATATTGTTAACAAATTTAAAAGATATAAATTGTGAAATGTTATGCAAATGTAGAGTGTTATGTGTGCTGAATCTAAAGTAGGTTTTATTGGGCCCAACACTAGGTGTTAGCATTACTTTTATGAAAGTCCACAAGTCTCATATCTGTCATAAGACCATATCATTCAAGATGTTCTCAATACAAAGCCATAAAAAAAATACATAATCTCAGAAAAACTGAGATAGAAGTGGAAGGGGAGTTCCTTTTCACTTTCCCCATTATGCCCAGTATTTAGAAGCTCAGAGCCACCCTCTCCGTCTTTGGGTCCATCCAGAATCTCTTATTCAGGCTGTACATTTCACCACAATTAAGTGACCTGTTTAGCATTCCTAGCCTGAGTCAGCCCAATTCATATCAAATGAAACTGGTCTATATTTAAAAGGCGGAATTCATAATGTATCAGCATGATCTAAAAACTTAATCACTGGGTTGAGAGCTCCCAGCCCCAGTTCCCCTAACATGTCTGTTATCTCTAGCTTTGACTCACAATCATGTGTTTTTTAAATGGACAAGAGAATGAGCATAAAAGCAAAATTGCTGGTAACTAAGAATAGTAGCCAGCGATCCTGGGAAGAATATCATGCTCCAGGGCTGAGCAGGAAAGCTGTGGAGGCTTGTGCGCTGTGATCATGCGAGCCAGCATATGACCGCAGGACCCAGGTGACCTCTGAAGAACTGCATTCCCGAGAGCTGGAGTCTGAATCCACTATGACTAAATAAACCTGCGATGTTTGTTAGTGGCTTGTGACACACGAGGACCAGATGGCTTTACATTTTTTTCTACCTTTTGCTCACTAGAATGTCCATGAGAGGCCAGGACCTATATTTCCAAACTTACTGCCATATGTTGGACATTTATCAAATAAGATGTACTCTAGTAACTGCACATTATATTTCTTATTTGTATAATTTGAATACAAGTCAAATCCAACCTGCAGATGATCATAGCTATCCCAGATCTGGAAAGTAGGGCCAGTCCTCAGGTCCTTAGTGCAAAAGTAATGATTATTATTAGTGAGCCTGTTGAAAAACAGAAAAATACACTGCCTGTTCAAGCAAATAAATGAAAGCCTTGACCTGTGCAGCAAACTGACTCGAGAGCTCTCAACTCACAGTCGAGGGTTATTTAAATGTTAAAAATAATAGCTAATAATAATTAAAAATTTACTATGTTTTAGCCACTAGCCACTTATCCTACCTTACAATTTTATTATCACAGTAACCCAACAGTAGCTACTCTTCTTAGGCCTGTTTTACAGGGAAAACTGAGACACAGAAAGGTAACTTGCCCAAAATGGCATAGCCATTTAGTGGTCAAGCCAGAATTTGAACACAGGATCTAAAATCTATAAATATATCTAAAATAGTCTAATCCTTTAACCAACCTGCTCTGCTAACCTTTACCCTGGTCATCATGATGTAATTATTTGGAAAATGAAATTAATTTGTTCTAAATCTAAATTATTTCTTGGATCAGATCAAGTCTTCACTTGTAATGCAATACATATCTCAAGGAGAAGGCCATACTTCCCAATGACTCATAAGGTTGATCATAAGTCTTAAGGACTGTCCTGGTTTACTCCTGAGGGCTGGAGCAATTCACAGCGTTCCTTTTTCATTCCTAACAGTGTCTCTGAACAAAAAACTGTATGGTTACCCTAGAATCATATTTGTCTTTGCCCAAAATACCCAAATGTCTCAATTAAAACTCAAATGTCTATAATAGAGACTCTGTCAGGGATAAGACCACTTTTTTCATCTGTTAGGATCCAGACCAGGATACTGCTTGATTTAGAGGCAAGCTGTCCACGCACCACTGGATTTTACTCACAAAGGTGACCCTAGGTTGGCCAAGCAGCCCCCTGTCTTACCTTCCCCTTATTAGAGCAAGGAAGTAACAGCACAGCCTTCTGAAATCAGGTGCCCTGTTGGGGGAACGATGTAACAACTTGTTTCCAGGGCTGCGGGTATCTGGGCAGAGATTTTTAGCATCACTCTGTGGCTCAGCTGGTAAAGAATCTACTTGCAATGAAGGAGACCTCAGTCCGATTCTTAGGTTGGGAAGATCCACTGAAGAAGAAATAGGCTACCCACTCCAGTATTGTTGGGCTTCCCTGGTGGCTCAGACGGTGAAGAATCTGCCTGCAATATGGGGGTCATGGGTTCGATCCCTGGGTCAGGAAGATCTCCTGGAGAAGGGAATGGCTACCCACTCCGGTATTCTGGCCTGGAGAATTTCAAGGACAGAGGAGCCTGGCGGGCTACAGTCCATGGGGTTGCAAACAGTCAGACATGACTAAGTGACTTTCACTTTGGCATCATTTTGGGCTGGCTGGGCATCCTGTGGTCTGACACATGTCGTGGTCTGACACATGTCTGCTCAGCTGTGTCTGGTGTTGTCAGAAAGCTCAGTGACCCTTTCTGGGCTGTAAAGTACTTCTCAGCCCTCGGGAGCCTTTTTTGAAAAAATCTATTTATTTGGCGGTGTTGGGTCTTCATTGCATTGTATATGATCTTTCATTGCGGCGTGTGGATTCTTTAGTGGTGACACACAGGCTTAGTTGCTCTGTGTCATGTGGGATCTGAGTTCCCTGACCAGGGATCAAGCTTGCATCCTCTACATTGCAAGGTGGACTTTTAACCACTGGACCACCAGGGATGGCCCCTCAGGAGCCTTTTGTGCAACTCATGTGCCCTGTGGAAAAGCAGTCTGGGGCCCTGTCAGTCCTCACTGGTGGGACTGGTCAGTCTCCTCCAGGTCCTTTGGGTGCATTTTTCTGAAACACATGATTTCAGGAACAGCCTTCTATATAAGAGTAAAACATCCCTCATGGAGTTGTGAGGACTCTTCTAATCGAGAGAAAAGAGGAGTATATATACCTTAAGGTATTAACCTTAATATGAAAATGAGACTGACGTTTATTGAGCCATTATGATGTGGCAGGCTGCTTCTCTCATTTCCTTGGCATACAGGTTTCATCATCCCTATTTTATAAATTAGAGGTCAAAACCTAGAAAGGTTTTATAACTCCCCTGGAATCACTCTGTTAGTAGGTGATGCATAGAGGGTTTGAAACTCAGTCTGTCTGACTCCAGGGTCCTTCCTGGAGTCTGTATCATTCATGAGTAGAGTTTCTCACTGTTTGCCCTGTTGATGCTTTGGGCTCCATCATCCTTTATTGCCAAGGCTCCCTTGTGTTCTGCTGGTTGTTTAGCAGCATCCCTGGCTTCAACTCACAGCTGCCAGTTGCACCTTCCCTTACCACCATTTCCAAAAATGTTTGCAGACATGACTGGTGCCCCCTGGGAGACAAAATCATCTTTGACTGAGAATCACTGCATTACAGTAATAAGCCACGCCCTAAAAACAACGTATTGAAATGCATGTTTTCTCAAAAACAGGTTTTTTCCTCATCCTTTTGTTTATTCTTGCCTGGAGAATTTCGCGGACAGAGGGGCCTGACAGGCTACAGTCTATGGGATCACAAAGAGTCGGACACGGCTGAGCAACTAACACTTATGTTTATCTTAACCTTCCTTTGTTGAATTTTAACCAGGAAAACTTTTAAATCTGGTGAACTCTTCGCTGGTTCCACTCTCTCTCTCTGGACCTCTCAAAAACTTGACAAGTAGTAAGTTCCTACTGCCCCCACCTCAGCCTGGTGTCATCTTTGAATCAGAACAGCAACGTGAATGGCCTCAATTTCAAGGGAGGCCAAGCACAAAGTGATGGTTCAGACCGAAAGAGGGAATATCTGATTTACTATCAGATTTTCTCTGTTTCATTCCAAGCAGTTACTAGTCCACAGACAGTTATAAAATTAGATCTGCAACTAAATTTTGTCTTTTTCAGCTAACTTATTTTGCATGGTTATTCACATTGAGTGCAAAGGCGAATTTTTTTTAAAAAAAAGCTCCAATGTTTTACTAAACAAACTCTATTAAGAATGAAGTGATGAAGTTAGTAACAGAAATTGGTGACACCTGGTGGTGGATCACATGAAACTTTTTGGAGTTTTAACAGGGTTATTATTACTTTTCTTTTTTAAAAAAAGAATAATCTGTGCTATTTCAGTCAAGTACTATAAAGTATTTTTGGCTCACAGCTGTTTTAATGAGGAGGGCAGGAGTATATAATTACAAATGGTTTAGCAGTGGAATTCAGAATAGCTTATATTAATACATCTTTTTTTCCAGCCTGTAAGAACCTCATCCTGCCTCAGCAGGCAGGAACAGGGGTCAGAGGCAATCCATATGCTTGTAAGACCTCACCGGGAATTGGCTTTGATTCTTAAAATCAGAAAGTTAACCCTGGGTGACTGTAGAACATGGCCCACCTGGAAAGGGGATGGGTTGGGCATGGTTGCTGCAAGGGGGAGTCTGGTGGAATGGGAGATGAATGCCATCTGCCCAGTGTGGCGAAGGAAGTAGTCAAGAGAGGCCAGGTAGGTACACATAACAGCCATGGTTGCGGCTATTGGATTGGCCAAAAAGTTCTTTTAGGTTTTTCCACAATGTCTTATGGAAAAACCCAAACGAATATTTTGGCCAACTCAATACTTCTCATTAGCTCTTGTGTTCAAGTTTGGCCTGTAATTCCCAGGCAGTTGTCTTGTGTGTGTGTGTGTGTGTGTGTGTGTGTAGGCAGATGATGGTGTTTAGAGGTCCCTTCACTAGTCACAGGCACTCAGAATGAAAGCTAGCTGTCTCAGAGGGAAACGCCTCTCGCTTCTATATACCTGTTGTTCAGACTTTGAATCCTGGGCTGATTCAAAATTGCTATTTCCCTGCAGTTGCTCCTGACCCAGCTTCTTGTTGATGAGTGTTTCCTTTGAATTCTTATAGCTGCTGAAATTAGTTTCACTAGAAGGTGCTCAGAAATCCTGCTACTGGAGTACAGTTTAATTCTGGAACAGAGACAGCCCCCAGTATGGGCCCTGCACTAACCTCTGGGATATAAAGCCAACTGGAAAATAGCCTGCACTAATCTCTGGGATAAAAAGCCAACTGGAAAAAAAAGATGCTCAGGGACACCAAGTCCAGGGGAGAGAGTGGTCATGTCTGGGTTGAGTTTGGTGCCGTGGAGACCGAGCAGCAAGTGCCTGTGGGCATGAAGGAGGGCTGGGCCAGGAGAACCCACCACACCCAGAAGTCCGTGAACTTTCTGCCTTCCTTGAGTTTGGTTGACCTATGCCCTCGGAGTGGTCATGCCTTTGGAAAGCTATTGCTCTGAGTGCTTCTTCTGAGCTCACTAGGCTGTATTCTTCATTCAAGTGTTCTCTTGGTTCATAAAACTCCCTCACCCTTCTGACCTTGTACCTTCTGTCTGGGCCATTGCTCTCTGAAGAGCCTTCTGTTTGCCTGTTTCCTAGTCATCTTTAAAGGTCACTTTGCTGACTGCACTCAGGTTCACAATAGCTTCATTTCTTATGTCTCATTTATCGACAAATAGAAATATTGCAAACAACCTAAATGTCTGGCCATTAGAATTTGGTTAAGTATCTCATGGAATAATAGACAATGACCTAATGTGATGACATGGAGAGTTGCTTTAGAATATATCCGCAATATCTGGTTAAGCGAAAAATAGATTACAAAAGAGTGTGTGTAATATATCCCAGTGGCTACTGCTACAAATTCCTGCTTTAGAATGAAACCAGAAATTGTCCCAAGAAAGCACTGACTGAGGATAAGGGGCTGGAGGGGTAGCGATCATGCCTAATAGGGTTCCAGATACACAAAATGCATGTATATACACACGAAGTGGAGTAAAAGACTGATGAAACATTCACCAAAATGTTAACAGTGATCACCTCTAGGTATTCATAAACATTTAATATTTTATAACCTAAAAATTTTATTTTTAAATCTAGCCTCCAGGCAATCCACTGGCGAAAGGATAGTCTTTTTACAAATGGTGCTGGAACAGCTGGACATTAATGCAAAAAAAAAACACAAAGAAACTAGATACTGATACCTTTCACAGAATTCTAGTCCAAATTGATCAGAGACCTAAATATAAGATCAGAATTATATAACTTCTAGAAGAGGACATAGGAGAAAGTCTGGGTGACTCTGGGTTTAGTGACGGCTTTTTAGATACAACACCAAAAGGTATGATCTATGAAAGAAAAAATTGAAAATTGGACTTGTGATTTGTGAAACGTACTGTTAAGAAAATGAAAAAACAAGTCATAGATTGGTAGAAAATATTCATAGAACAAATATCTGATAAAGGCCTAGTAACCAAGATGTATTAAAAAAAAAAAAGACCTTAAAGCTCAATGAAAGACTGTGTGGACACCTAGCTTAGGAAGATTGTAAATGGAAAATGAGTATATGAAAAGATGCTCAACAGTAGATATCCTTAGAGAACTGAAAATTAAAACAGCAGGGAGATATCACTACATACCTGTTAGAATGGCTAAAATGCAAAACAATGACACCACCAAATGCTGATGAGGATCTGGAACAACAGGGACTCTCATTCATTGCTAGTTGTTGTTCAGTTGCTTTGCCATGTCCAGCTCTTTGTGACGCCCCTGGACTGCAGCACACCAGGCTTCCCTGTCCTTCACTATCTTCCGGAGTTTCACTGGTGGTGGGAATGGAAAATTCTACAGCCACTGTGGAAGGCAGTCTCTATTTATAGTCTGTACTCCAGAAAGCAGTGTGCTAGTCTCTTACAACGCTAAACCTAGACTGCTCGATGATGAAGCAAGTGTGCCCTAGATATTTACCACATGAGTTAAAAACTTTTGTATACGCAAAACACAGTCCACAAATGTTTATAGCAGCTTTATTCACGAATGCCAAATACCAGAAGCAACCAAGATATCCTTCAATTATTGAATGGATAAACAAACTGTGAAACCTTCAAACACTGGAATATTATTCAGCAATAAAAAGAAATGAGCCATCAAGCCACAAAAGAGATTGAGAAGCCTTAAGTATATACTGCTAATTGAAAGAAGCCAGTCTGAAGAGGCTACGTACTGTGTGGTTCCAATTATATGAGGTTTTAGGCAGGGGAAAACTATAGAGATAGTTAAATAATCAGTGGTTGCCAGTGTCTCCAGAAGGATTAAGAGAGGAAGGCATGAAGACGTGGAGGATAAGGGATATTTAGGGCAGTGAAACTATGCTGTGCAATGTTATTGTAGTGGTGTATACATGACGTCATGCATTTGACAAAATCCATAGTATATATTAACACAAAGAATGAATGCTAGGGTTAACTGTGGACTTTAATAGTCAATAATATTGTGGGGGGGGCGGTGGCGGTTCATGTTTGGGAACGCATGTACACCCATGGTGGATTCATATCAATGTATGGCAAAACCAATACAGTATTGTAAAGTAAAATAAAGTAAAAATAAAAATTAAAAAAAATAATAATAATATTGTTTTACCAGTTGTTAACAACTGTACCACATCAATTGCAAGATATTCATAATGGGGGGGAAATGTCTTTTACCATGGAGGAAAGTGGTAGAGAGAGGGTCACTTTTAATGTAAACCTAAAACTACTCCAAGAAATAAAAGTCTATTATAAAAAAAAAATCTGACCATGAATAAATGCTTTGAAAGCTCTCTTCTGACGTTTGGCCCTCAGTTCAGTTCAGTCACTCAGTCGTGTCCGACTCTTTGTGACCCCATGAATCGCAGGACGCCAGGCCTCCCTGTCCATCACCAACTCCCGGAGTTCACTCAGGCTCACGTCCATCGAGTCAGTGATGCCATCCAGCCATCTCATCCTCTGTTGTCCCCTTCTCCTGCTGCCCTCAATCCCTCCCAGCATCAGAGTCTTTTCCAATGAGTCAATTCTTCGCATGAGGTGTCCAAAGTATTGGAGTTTCAGCCTTAGCATCATTCCTTCCAAAGAAATCCCAGGGCTGATCTCCTTTAGAATGGACTGGTTGGATCTCCTTGCAGTCCAAGGGACTCTCAAGAGTCTTCTCCAACACCACAGTTCAAAAGCGTCAATTCTTTGGCCCTCAGCCTTCTTCACAGTCCAACTCTCACACCCATACAAACCAATCTAGCATCTTCTCCGCTCACTGCTGTCTGAGAATTTTCATGAGAGTGCAAGTCGTAAGTGTTGGAAAGTCTAGGACCTGAAAGTGACAGTGTCTGGCTTTCTTGATCATTTCTTCTCTTCTGTTTTGAACATCTTCAAATAACAAATCAAGCTGATGGCATTAGAGTAAATCTCCAAGTATCAAAACCGCCTGCCTCTGGACTCAGATGCATTCTGAATATGTTTCAGAGGCTCCAAATGTGAGCTTATCTCTGTCAACGTCTGATATGTGAGACCATTAGAGAACCATAGGCCAGATCCTAATCTGAGAGTTTTATACACACAAGGGTAGTGTTATTTATTCCATTGATACCTGAGAAGAGCTGTAGCGCAAGGAGTCTGAGTAGTTAGCCCCAGGGCACACAACTGGTGAATACAGTTAGAGACACTGAAGGGACCAGAGATCATCTCTGCTCTGTTCAGACAGGCTTCCCAGAGGCGGGAGCATCTCAGAATCCTACCACGTTCCAGCTCATTTTCTGGCTTCACTTGCTTCCTTCAACATTGCGGCTCCATTGCTGTCCAAAGTGGGGTGACCACACCAGTGAATGTCGGGGTACCCTCCTTTCTCCCCCAGTAGAGACACTATGGATGATTTAAGGGCAGGCAGACAGTCCCTCTTCTAGAATCCTTGCCTCATGCTTATGTTTTTAATTCTCTGGAGAGGATGACTTTTCTTGGCTTCGTCTGTGTTATCTGGTATGCTGTCAGGTGCTTGGGTAATGCTCAATAAACTCCTGTTGAATGAATGAATGAATGGAATAATACCTCTATCCTAACAGTCAGTTCATGCTAACATGTTGTATTGTCGTTGATTAAACACATTCTTATGAAGCACCTGCTGAGTTCTAGGGATCCACAATGGGGCTACATCAGTGAACACAATGGGCAGTGCCCCTGCTCGTGTGGTGCTTGCTTTCTGCTGGGAAGAGACAGACAGTAAGCAAATTAACAAATTTTGTAGAACATTTAATTTTTTAATTGAGTTTTTGTTGAGATAATTGTAGATTCACATGCAGGTGTAAGAAATATATATCCCAGATATTGTACAGTGCAGGGCTGATACTGGGGACTCAGTCCCTGTTCTAGGGTTAAACTGTCTTCCAGTATCAAGACTATAGTACAGTATCACAACCAGGAGAGTGATACTGATGCCGTCAAATACAGTCCTCCTCACTTTTTGAGACTTCCCCAGTTTTCCTTGTACCTGTTTGTGTGTGTGTGTGTCTACACTTCTGTATGATTTTCTCACATGCAGGCTCATGTATCCACCACTACAGTCAGGATAGAAAAAGATCAAGGATCTTTTGTATTGCCTTTTACAACCATATTCACTTCCTTCTCCCATCTCATTCTGAACCTCTGGCAACCACTCATTTGTTCCTTTTTTTCTATTTTTTTTTCTTTTTTAAGAATTTTATATAAATGGAACCTCAGAGTATATAACCTTTGGGATGTGGCTTTCTTCACTCAGGTTAATTCCCTTCAGATTCATCCAGGTTGTTCTGTATATCAGTATTCAGTCCTTTTAATTGCTGAGTGGTACTCCATGGTATAGCTGGAGCTCAGTTTGGCCAAGAATTCACTCCCTGAAGAATAATGAGCCTGTTTTCAGTTCATAGGTATTAGGAATGAAACTGCTGTCCATATTTGTGTATATAGATTTTGTGTGACCATAATTTTTCCTTCTCAATATTTTATTATAAAATGTTTCAAACATACAGCAATGTTGAAATAATTTTGGTGAACATCCATATACTCACCACTTAGATTCTAACGTTAATTTTAAAATTTACTTTTAAAGCAGTATTAGGTTTACAGAACAGTTGATCAGGTAGTGTGAAGAGTTCCCATATAGCCCTTCTCTGTGTACAGATAGTTTCCCCTATTATTAATATCTTGCATTTTTGTGATACATATGTTACAATTAATCAACTAGTATCGATCTTATTAACTAAAGGCCATAGCTTACATTAGGGTTCACTCTGTATTGCAATCTTATGAGTTTGGGCAAGTGCATAGTGTCATGTATACCCCTTTACAGTATCATACAAAATACTTTCAGGACTTTTCTGGTGGCTCAGATGGCAAGGAATCAGCCTGCAGTGCAGGAGACCTGAGTTCGATCCCTAGGTTGGGAAGATCCCAAGGAAGGAGGGAATGGCTATCCACTCCAATATTCTTGCCTGGAGAATCCAATGGACAGAGGAGCCTGGTGGGCTACAGAGGGTCCATCGAGTTACAAAGACTCAGACGTGACTTAACGTCTAATACATACACACAAAATAGTTTCACCACCTTAAAAATTCCCTGTGCTCCACCTGTTCATCCTTCACTTCCTCCCTGCAGGGATCCCTGACAACCACTGATCTTTTTACTGCCTCTGAAATTACACAGTATGTGCCCTTTTCAGACCGGCTTCTTTCACTTCCCAGTATACATTTAAAGTTCCCTCCATGTCTTTTGTGGCTCAGTGGTAAAAGAATCCACCTGCCAATGCAGGAGACGCAGGTTCAATCCCTGGGTTGGGAAGATCCCTTGGAGAAGGAAATGGCAACCCACTCCAGCATTCTTGTCTGGGAAATCCCATGGACAGAGGAGCCTGGTGGGCAACAGTCCACAGGCTCCCCAAAACAGTCAGACACAACTTAGCAACTAAACAACAGCAGTAACAATGTCTTTTGTGGTTTAAGAACTCCTTTCATTTTATTGCTGAATAATCTTCCGTCATTTGGCAGTGCCACATTTTGCTTATCCATTCAACTTTGAATGATATCCTGGTTGCTTTAAGTTTCTGGCAGTTATGAATAAGGCTGCTATAAACAGTTATCTGCGGGTTTTGTGTGAACACACATTCAACTCGTTGGGCTGAGTACCTGGGGACACAGTTGTTAGATTGGATGGTAGATTGGGTTCAGCTTTGTGAGAAACTGCCCAGCTGTGTTCCAGCTTGACTGTACCACTCCGTATTCCCCACCGTGTGTACCACTCCGTATTCCCACCATCAGTGAATGAGAGCTCCTGTTGCTCCTCATCTTCATCAGCATTTGGTGTTGCGAGTGTTTGAGTTTTAACCACATGTGGGTGAGCAGTGGTGTCTCACTGCTTTACTTTGTAATTCATAATGACATTTGCCGTTGAACATCTCTTCATATGCTTTTTTGCTGTCTGTGAGATGTCTGTTCAGACCTTTTCCCCATTTTTATTTGGATTATTTTGTCCATTTTTATGGTTGCATTTTTGGAGTTCTTCATATATCTTGGATACAAGTTCTTCATCAGATAGTGTTTTGCAATATATTCTCCTATTCTGTGGCACATCTTTTCATTTTATTAACAATGTCTTTTGCAGAGCAAACGTTTTTGAATTTTAACATAGTCCAACTTATCAGTTATTTTCTTTCACGAACTGGCTTTTGGTGTCCAAGGTCAATTAGATTTTCTCTGTTGTCTTCTAGAAGTACATAGTTTTGCATTTTATATTTAGAGGCATGATTCACTCAAGTTCATTTTGTGGAAGCTGTAATATCCATGTTTAGATTTTTTTTTTTTTCCATACGGGTATGTATTTGTTCTACCACCATTTGTTGAAAAAATGCTGTTCTTTCTTCATTGAATTGCCTTTGTTCCTTTGTCAAAATCAGTTGACTCTGTTGACACAGGTCCATTTCTGGGCTTTCTAAACAATTCCACTGGTCTCGTCGTCTATCCTTTCTCCTGCGCCGCAGTGCGCTGAACATTGTTGATGTTCTGTACCAACCTGAACAAGTTCTTCTTTAGTCCTAGTTTCCCTAGAGTTTCTAATCATAAATGGCTGCTGGATTTTGTCAGCTGCTTTCTTTGCACTGATTGATATAGCCATATGATTTTATTTGTTTAGTTTGTTTATGTGATGAGTCACATTGAATTTTGAGTGATGAACCAAATATATATGCCTAGAATAAATTCCAGGTACACACTTAGTCATGATCAGTGACCAAATGATGACCAGGTATATACTTGGTCATGGTGTATAATTCTTTATCTACATTGTTGGACAAGTTTCTAATGTTTTGTTGAAGATTTTATACATAAGTTCATGACAGTTATGGGTCTGCAATTTTTAGTTCTGTGATGTCTTTGTCAAGGTGATGCTGGCCTCATTAAATGAATTGAAAAGTGTTTCCTTCTCTTCTGTTTTCTGGAAGAGATGGTGTAAAACTGGCGTTAATTATTTTTTTAATGTTTGGTAGAATTTCTAGCAAAACCATCTGGATGATGATTTCTTCATTGAAAGCTCTTTAATTATAAATTCAATTTCTTTAATGGTTATAGTGCTACCCAGATTGTTTATTTCATATTGATTGAGTTTTGGTAGCTTGTTGTTTTGGAGAGTTCATTCATTTCTTCTAAGCTGAAGAATTTATAAGCATAAAGTTCTTTGTCATATTCCCTTATTATTCTCTTTCACTTGTTTTTAAATAATGATAACTGTTACGAATAAGGAAAGGCCTCTCCAAGGAGGTGATAGGTAAGTTAAGATCTGAAGGAGCCAGCTGCGGATAATAGGAGAAAGCATTCCTGGCAGAGAGAGATGTCAGTGCAGAGGCCCAGAGGACAGGACAAGCTTGGCATGTCTAAGGAAGAGAAAAACAGCTGGAGTAGGAAAAGCAACAAGGAGAGAGGCTGGTGTTGAACCTGAAGAGAAGGACAGGGTTAAAGAATATGGTGGCCTTGGTCTGTGGGAAGGACCTAGATGTTATTGTAGAAGAAGAGGGACATCATTGCATGGTTTTAAGTGAGAAAAACCATGCTTGGATTTATACTGATAAAAGATCAGTGTGGCTGCTGTATAGGGGAACAGATGCTAAGACAGCCATGAATCAGAAGACAAGTGATGAAGAGTTGGCAGCGTTCTCCCCAAAATGATGGTGGCTTTGGGGCAGCTGAGAAGATGGAGAGTTGGAGCCGGAGTGGGAACATGGCTTGAAGACACTTTCTGTTCCTCTTTGTGTAGCTGGCCTGAACGCCTTCTCTTAGGGATGCTTTTTTGTTGCTCTTCCCACAAAGTTATTTTTCAGACTATTGACGTTCACAAAGTTTAGGTAAAGTTTAAGATCATCTCAGTTATATTTTGAATTTTCTTTTTAGTCCATTCAGGCTGCTGTCACAAAACAAACAGACGGGGTGGCTCATAAACAATAGAAATGTATTTCTCATAGTTCTGAAGTCTGGGGAACCCAGGATCTAGGTACGGGCAGGTTTTGGGGTCTGCTTTCTGGTTTATAAGAGGTCCATCCTCTTCATGTGTCCTCTCATGACAGGAGGGGTGGGGAAGCCCATAAAGAGGCTGAAGTGGGTTGCTGTTTCCTTCTCCATTCATATCTTCATCACCTCCCAAAGACCCTCACCTCCAAATACCATCAACTTGGAAATTAAGATTTAATATGTGAATTTTGCAGGGGACACAGACATTCAGCCTGCAGTTTAGGCCATCTAAATCCGTCAAGTTTAAATAAAGATCAGACAATCAAAACAACAAAGCAGCGATATTTGGGGTGTATTTCTACAGTGTAAATGACCCTAAGATTTTTAGACAGGCTCGTGATTCACAGCCTCACATTAGAGGGCTTCTGGAAAAGACTTCAGCCATTTGTTTTGTCAGAGCTTTAGGCCATTGTTCAGTGTTGAGAGATAACAAGAGTACAGTTTAATGTGCTACAGATGTCTGGGGACGGTGACTCAGGCTCCTGGCGGAAATCCAAGCCAGGAAACCTGCGGTTGCAATTCGTATTCTTCGTGTCAGTGCCGGAAACGGCTTGAGCTGTAATTGCAGAGTTTATAGTGATGTAAATGCAGCCAAACCCCAAGTGAAGCCTCGCAGATGTACATCATTAGGAAAGCTCTCTGCCTCGCTCCTGTGCTGTTCAGAGGCAATTCATTTGCAATCAGTTTCAAAGACTCCGTGGACGGGAAGAATGTGCTCTCATATTGTCTAGCCCTCTTTAAGATCCGCCCTCCTGACACTTTGATAAAAGGTAATAACCAAACTTGTTGTATTCAACAGAATGTGCTTATAATAACAAGTCCAACATTAAAAAAAAAAAAGTATCATCACCAGCCCTTTAGATAATATACCATTTTCCATTTGACCCAACTGTCCAGTTGTCTGCAGCCCCTCCTTTCTCCTTACCTATCTTATGGCTAGTAAGAGATGGCCACTTAACCTCCCAAGTCAGAATGCCCTGGATCCTCATTTTAGAAGCTCTGCTTTTTTTTCCTTCTAATATTAAAGTCCCCTAAAATTTCTTTTGGTCAGGTTCATTGTATAAACTTTTTGAAATAGGGAGGAAATTGTTAATATGTAATTATAATGTTAAGTAAAAGTGAAAGTGTTGTCTGGCTCTTTTGCAACCCCACGGACCATCGCCCACTAGGCTCCTCTGTCCATGGGATTTTCCAGGCAAGAATACTGGAGTGGGATCTTCCAGGGGGCTCTTTCCAACCCAGGGATGGAACCTGGGTCTTCTGCATTGCAGGTGGATTCTTTACCGTATGAGCCACTAGGGAACCTCATAATATTAAATATTATCATATTAATATATAGCTTAATTATTTCTCTGATATCTTTGGATCCCAGTGGGAAACAGGTACAGAGTCAAAGAAGATGTTTCACTACGAAAGAGGTATTCCTAAGAGTGTAGCTGGGTGTAGCGGGACCGCACGGGGCAGGGCAGTTGCCTGCGGTTTGTAGCCCCAGAGAGGGATGCAGGAAGAAGCACCTGTGGAAGCTGGAAAAAGGGAGTTCTGGTGACCTCCAGTGAGGAGCATAGCCTGTTTGAGGGGCCCTTGCGGGGAACAAGCCTGAGGAATCAGTCGCTCTCCCCTTCTTCCCCATCCTTTGATCTCGTGCTGGGCTCCCATTGGCTGAACCCAAACCAGAGCCCAAGGGAACTCATGCTTGTGGTCTACCCAGGTTACCTCCTGGGAGAGAGTGGATCTGGAGGGACAAATTCATATGTTTTTTAAAAAAGATTTTTATCCTAACATATTAATTTTGAAATATTGCCTTTGCCAACTGTATCATTTCCTGAGACCATTTTATTTGAACTGTATCGATGCATCAATTTGTTCTCATCAGTAGAGCTGTCTTTGAATCACCTAATACGGTTTTAAGAGATCTTCACTTTTTAAATATAGAACTTCTAAATCTTTCTATGATCCTATTACTGGAATTTTTACCCAAGCCACAAATAGACTTTCAGCTATTATTATTTTTTATTCTTCTTATAGATAAATTATATTTAAATATCAGTACTTTGCTATGTAACTACTTACTGTTTTACTTCTAAAAATGACTTTCAGAGGTTATTTTTAATGGTATTTGTTCCTTATACTGAAGAAAGAAACTGAAAGTAAAAGTCACTCAGTCATGTCTGACTCTTTGTAGCCCCATGGACTATATGGTCCGTGGAATTCTCCAGGCCTGAATAATGGAGTGGGTAGCCTTTCCCTTCTCCAGGGGATCTTCCCAATCCAGGGATCAAACCCAGGTCTCCCACATGGCAGGCGGATTCTTTACCAGCTGAGCCAGAAGGTAATCCCATACTGGAGAGGTCATATTAATAGAAAGTATGATTTTAAAAATGGATTAAATTTCTTTGCTTCTCTTTTGACCAGTTCTCTCAGCTTGCCTTAATAAGTGTCCAAAAGTACAATTGATTGAGATAACTTCAGAAATGTTGGATCATAGAAAAAGCATGAGAATTTCAGAAAACATCTACTGCTCCATTGACTACACGAAAGCCTTTGACTGTGTGGATCACAACAAACTGTAGAAAATTCTTCAAGAGATAGGAATACCAGACTACCTTACCTGCCTCCTGAAAAACCTGTATGCAGGTCAAAAAGAACAGTTAGGACTGGACATGGAACAGTGGACAGGTTAGTTCCAAATTGGGAAAGCAGTGGTCAGGCTGTATATTGTCACCCTGCTTATTTAACTTATATGCAGAGTACATCATGTGAAATGCCAGACTGGATAAAGCACAAGGTGGAATCAAGATTGCTGGGAGAAATATCAATAACCTCAGATATACAGATGACACCACCCTTACGGCAGAAAGTGAAGACGAACTGAAGAGCCTCTTGATGAAAGTGAAAGAGGAGAATGAAAAAAGTGGCTTAAAACTCAACATTCAAAAAACTAAGATCATGGCATTTGGTCTTATCACTTCATGGCAAATAGATGGAAAAGCAGTGGAAACAGTGACAGACTTTATTTTCCTGGGCTCCAAAATCACTGCAGATGGTGACTGCAGCCATGAAATTAAAAGACGCTTACTCCTTGGAAGAAAAGCTATGCCCAACCTAGACAACATAGGAAAAAGGAGAGACATTACTTTGCAGACAAAGGTCTATCTAGTCAAAGCTATGGCTTTTCCAGTAGTCATGCATGGATATGAGAGTTGGACCATAAAGAAGGCTGAGCACCGAAGAATTGATGCTTTTGAACTGTGGTGTTGGAGAAGACTCTTGAGAGTCTCTTGGACTGCAAGAAGATCAAACCAGACAATCCTAAAGGAAATTAGTCCTGAATATTGATTGGAAGGACTGATGTTGAAGCTGAAACTCCAAAACTTTGGCCACCTTGATGCGAAGAGTTGACTCATTAGAAAAGACCCTGATGCTGGGAAAGACTGAAGGCAGGAGAAGAAGGGGACAACAGAGGACGAGATGGTTGGATTACATCACTGACTCGATGGACATGAGTTTCAGCAAGCTCCGAGTGATGGTGAAGGACAGAAAAGCCTGGCATGCTGCAATCCATGGGGTCACAAAGAGTCAGACAGAACTTAGCGACTGAACAACAACAACAAAATTAACAGAAAACTGAGGACATAGTAAGTGCCCACCTTCATTTGGTTTATGTTAATTATTTGCGAAGTCTCTAAATGGCCCTAAATAATCCATTTTTTAAAAGAACTATCCTGACTGATGATTACTCTTCTTCAGACTAGTAGCTAGTAGATTAAAGGTGAAATTTGGCAATAATGAAATATAAACATGTGGCTGAAAAACATTTTCATGCGGTTGCTGTAGATAAATTCCAACATTTCCAGTTTGAATTTTGGCAGGAGGCAGGCTAGTTTTTGGAAGATTACAGTTGGTTTATGAAGACCTGTTTATCTTCTGCCTGAATTCCACATCTACCCAGTGCCTTCTGTAAGTACAATAGTGTACTGAATGTGTACTGAATGTGTACTGCATGTACTTGGACCTCTTCATTGACCTGAGAACTGAAGGATCTTCTGCCTCTTTTTAAGCAATTTCTCTGCCTAGTAGGTGGCAAAGCATAGGTGAACGAGTTGTACCTATCTTAGGTACCAGATGGTGCTGTTTTGCCTTCTTTCTGATACTTGTCTTTTAGTTTCACTTTGGCTCTTTTTCTTGTCTTTCTCATAAAGATGAAATCCAAAAATTGGAATAAGCCTTTGAGTTTGTCCAATTATATTTAAGCTAATGAAAGCTTAAACTGTAAGCTGTTCTTAATACTCTGGCATAACATTTCTAAAAGGCACATCTTTTGTAGTCCCTTCATGCTGAAACTGGTGAGAAGAGCTAACATGTCCTGATTTTCGATTTCAGTAGCCCTTCTACAGCATTGTAGGAAAGGAATCTTAAATATCAGAAGGCACTTTCCACATTTACAATTATACTTAGTACATCCAAATATTAAGAGGAAGGGAAAATACATGGATTAGTCCCCCATCACACATACTAACTTCTGAATGGAGAGGGAGATTTTTCCTTACAATAAGAACCTGTTTCACTATAGTTTCTCATTAACCAAATCCACTGCAAGGTCTGGGGATGGGAGACAAGGGGAGATTCGTTTAAGGTTTTGAGGGTTTTTCTTTTTTTTGCAAATGGGGACAGCAGAGTATATCATGGTAGAGGGAGAAAGAAGGTCCATATTGCTAAAGGGGTGTGTGTGTGTGTCTGTCTGTCTGTCTCTCTGCGTGTGCACATGTGCTTTGGGGTGAAGAAGAGAGAGAAATGTTGCACCATTATAGAGAACATCCCAAAGTCATCAGGCAAACGTGTAAATGCCTCAGGCAGGTCACGTGATGCAGGAAGCAGGCTGGCTATGAGGAATCCACCAGTGTGCTAAATAGAAGTGACACGTGCACTCAGTAGTGGCATCACAGAAGTGTGCATGTGTGCACACGAGGGACGACGTGCTGGAGCAACTTGGAGAGCCCTCGCCTCTCATGGTTAATAGCTTACTCAGCAACGTGTGGGCCAAACCAGATCTGTAGCTTGGAGCTGCCCTAGAGCTTATCGGTGAGTGACTTCTTGACTTCTCGTTGAGGCACAGCTGCTCGCGGGCATCTTTTAATCCCTGCTGTTTCAGCAAGGAGGAATGTGTTCCCCACTGGGGTTCCCTGGGGTCAGCTTCTCACTTTCTTGACTGTGTACCTCTTCTGAGAAACTTTGCTTCCTTCTTGCATATTATTCCCTGTAATACTTAATCCTAATGGTTTCTTAGATTGCCCTAAAGTGACCAGTTATCCCTCATCTTTGTTGATTTTACAGGAAGACATGTTCAGTGTCTCACAGGCCAGAATTCTGAGTGGTCTCCTTACTTGGTCTTGGGAAATTTAACCCTCAAAAACAAATAGGCTCATTTATTTGTTGCAGGTCTTGGTTGTTTCATCTGCTTACTTCATCTGGTTTCAGGAGTAACAGGACACTAATGGGTTTGACAGTTTGAGTTCAAGCTGCAATAATACATACTTCCACTAGAGGGCAGGTGTGCTTTTCAAATCGAGTGTGAATGAGCAGTAGCAGGGAAATCATTTTAGCTGGGGTTCCTCTCTCTGATGCTTCAGGGAACAGGAATTCTTGGTCATTCGTTGCCTTAAGGAAATTTAGGCCACGTTTGTCTTAGCTGAGAAAATTTAAAGTAGACACTGTGGATTTTTTTTTTTTTTTTTTTTTTGCACTTTTAGGCAATAAAGATCAAATTTGGGAGCGGTACATGGTGTGCTGAAAATATTAACGGAGATGACAGATTTCTAAAGGTATACGTGACATTTGGTTTTGTTAATGCCACGCTAGTTTTAGAGTAATGTCCTGTGTAGCATAGTGTTCAAGGATTATCTAATATTCTTGATTTCCTTTATGCAGCAGTAATTGGAACTTGAACTAAGAACTTGCTATGTGATAAGTCACGTTCTAGGCACCGGACACACACTCTGCAGAGAAAAGAAAAAGCTCATCCATGTGGTCATGGGGAGGACAGCAAGTAGGAAGGTCCTATTTGGTTCTTGGAAAAGAACCGAATGCCAGTGAAGCTGGAGTGAGGTGAGCTGGGAGGAGAGAGGATGAAGTAAACTGGAAGAGGTGACGAGGAATCTTGCATCAAGACATGCAGGTGTAGGCAAGCAACTGCTGTTTGTCAGACTTCTAGTGTTGTACACTTATAGTGTTATAAATCCTGCTGTTCTGGAAGCTCACAAAATAATCTCCTGAGGAGCGTGTCAAATAGGCAAAGTCTGCAGAAATGCTGATTCAGAGGTCTAAGATGAGGCCTATGGATCTGTATCTTTAAGCTCCAAGGATTAGAGATGCAAAGGGTCTGTGGACCACATTTTAACAAAATGTTGATTTGTTGGTTAGGGTTCTTTGGTTGCAAGCAATGGATTTGAACTCCAGCTAAGTGAAGTAAACAGAGAATTTATGGAAAGCAGCTGGGGAGCTAATGGAACAAAGGGAAGTCGATTAATAAGACCCATAGAGGCTCTAGGCAGCTAGGTTTGCAGGAAAAATGGAGTGTCTTTTCAAGACACTGTAGTCTAGAGATCAACTCTAAGTCAGGTTCTGTGCCTCCCAGTGCAGATATTAATTACCACATAGTTTAAGCATCTACCAAGGGTCAGGCATTGTGGTAGACACTGGTGATACAGTGATAAACAAGAGGCCTGATTCATTATACCTGTTTAATTTTTTATTTATTTATCATTTTTGGCTGCACTCTACAGCATGTGGGATCTTAGTTCCCCAACCAGAGATTGATTGAACCTGTGCCCCCTGCAGTAGAAGCTCAGAGTTTTAAGCACTGGACTGCCAGGGAAGTCCTCATGCCCTTTTAAAACCTTAGCTCCCTTTCTGCATGTACGTTTATTTGTTAACTAAGCAAGCATTTATTAATCTCTGCTGTATATAAGGTTCTGTGGGTGAAATAGAAATCGATAAAGAAGTCTTCATCATAAGGAAACATACAATCAGGGAAGAAAGGCACAAATAGATTGTTAGGCGAATCCAGATGGGTACGAGGTTGCTATCAACACACAGGAGTTGAGTTATCTTCCCAGGAATGAGCTGAATCATCTTTATTCATCTTCCTCGACAGCGAGGGAGACTTCGTGAGGCTGCCTAGAATTAAGAATGCCTTGGGCTTCCTGCTGAAATGAAACCTCTGACTTTGGCCTTGAGCCTCTTGTGGATTACACAGCACATTCCAGGTTATTTGACATTTGCAATGGATTATCAAGTCCTTGCTCATGCAGCACTGGGTGGAGATTTGGGGATTAGCCAGGAGTTGGATCATGATGCAGACAGATCAGTTGGATGATTCAGGCCCTCAGCAGTCACACTCTTGCCTGACTCACTGATGATTCCAGTCTTCCTCATCACAGCGTCACTTGAAGCAAACCATCCCCTCCACTTATAAATGTTTAACATCACCCTAAGCTGTGAATGCATCCAGCCAGGTGACTAAGGCCGGCTTCTTAATACTGGGAGTGGTGATATGATAGGAGTGCAGTCTCGTAGCATGAAGAAATCTGATTTTTGTGTGGATTTTAATGCATAGAGTGCTGTGAGGTCCTCAGTTTTTACTTATTCACTCTTTATGCTTTGTGTTGTTTATTTAACAAAAATTATTTTATATTGGATATAGTTGATTTACAATGTTGCGTTAATCTCAGGTGTACAGCAAAGTGATTCAGTTACACATATACCTATGTCTATTCTGTTTTTAGATTCTTTCCCTGTTTAGGCTATTATAGAATATTGGTAAGAGTTCCTTGTGCTATACAGTAGGTCCTTTTTGATAATCTGTTCTATGTATTTACAAAGACAGGCTGACACTTTAAATTTGAAGGGTTTGGCTTTCTTATGAGATTATGTATGGGAAAGGTAAGAACACAGATTCTGCAGTCAGGCTGCCTGGGTTCAAATCTCAGCTCTGACACTCACCGCGAGAACTTAGGCAATTTCTGAGCTTCTCTATGCTTCGGTTTCTTCATTTGTAGAAATGAGCAGTAATAATAGCCATCACAGAGTGCATCAGTTAGCGCTTGCCATAGAAGTGCTGCACAACAGGCCACCTGACGACCCAGAGATTGAGCTGTACACATACGTAAGAGAAAAGTGAAGGTCAGCGGGTCCAGCTGGGCTAAGAACAGCTCAGCCGGTTCTGCTCCCTGCGCGGGTTACCGTCTGTTCCTCCCTGGACCAGCAGACTAGCAGCGAGTGCACGGTTCGTGGTGATGACAGTCCTTACAGAAGCGCACGAGGCCTTTTGAGACATACACTAGGCCAGGATTAGACTGTGTCCCGGCGCTGTCCCTGGTTGCACCTGGTGGGTGAGCAGCCCTCAGCTCTCCTGCTGCTCTAAGACTCTTACCCACTCCCCGTTTCCTGGTCTCCTGATGCGCTTTCCCGGCTGAGACGCAAAGATCCCTCCTGCTTTGGACTGCCGCTTGTCAGCCTGTCTACAATCTCCATTTGACTCCTGGAGTCTGACTTGGCTGGCTTCTGGCTGAGCTCGGATGGTAACCAAGCAGTTTGACATTAGAAGCACTTTACCATCTACCCCTCCTTCTTCAAGAGTCTCAGAGTTCCTGTGATACCGTTTACTGTCCTTCCATTCGTGTTTTATGATGCTAAGGATTTTTAAAGCCTTCTATTTTATATTAGGACATTCCAAGTATTTTCCATGTTTTCCTTCAACATACACACATTAAACTGCTGAGTACCCAGCACTGTGCTGGGCCCTGAGGAGGACTTGCATGAACAAGAGAAGCACCCTTCTCCTTGTTCTATATAGTGACCTAATGAAAGGCTGGCTTTCAATAAGGAATCCATAGGACCACATCCTCTATTAATGCTTCCTGGAGATGACTTTTATCAGATTCTCCTGGCAAGAGAGTAAAACCACTTCTGGCTATTTGAATGTGAATTGAATGTCTCTACCTAGCCGCAGAAAAGTAGCTTTCCCCCTTCCTAATAATTCTGTTAGGAAACTTAACCCCAAAGTTGAGTTGTTTGCACTTTGTGACAGAGGCTCAGTGTCAAATCACAGTGTGCTACCAAAGGAGGAAGAGCCGATTCCCTGTGGCTTTGAGATGCCTCCCGAAGTTTCAGGTTGGCAACTGCTGGCTCTCCCGGAGAGATGCTCTATTCTGTTTGAAGCTGTGCCTCTCTCCAGCCCCTCCTCACCACCAGGAAGTCACTTTGAACATCACTGTTGGCTCCAGGCCTTTGAAGGTGTCTTGCTAAAGAGACCATGCAGGCAGGGGCCGTGTAATAGTCTGACTTTATAGAGGGGTGGCTATCTTACAAACACACCTGGCTTCAAGTCCCAGCTCTTTGGGACTACCTTTGTGATTTTGGTCAAGTTTCCTAATGTCTGTGAGCTTCACTGTCCATATTTGCAGAATGGGGATAATGATAGTACTTATATGCATCAGGGTCTTTGGTTAAAGTGACAGAAACTTATTTTTATAATTGGAAGGGGACACAGGTGGAGAGTTTGTTTCAAGATTGTGGGGTAACTTGTAGATTTGGTGAAAATACTAAGAAGCACACTCAAAGAATGAGAATTAAGCAGTCCTGGGGATTTATGAATTAAGGATGAAGAGCTAGTCTCATCAGATTGTCAAATATATATCCCATTTCATATCTCTTCTGAAATCTGGACTTATATATCCAAATGTCATCTGAAATCTCTGCCTAGAGTTACAATAAGCATTTTAACATTAATATTTATAAAATAAAATATTTATCATATTTAAATAAAATCCCTGCTACCCCTACTTTTGTAACCATATTCCCTTTTATCCAGTTACCTTACCCAAAAATCTTACAGACATCTTTGCTTCTACTCACACCTCACATCTTGTCCGTCAGCAAATTCCTTCATGCCTTCAACCTATACATGATTCTGATGGTGTCTCACCTCCCACATGTCAGCACAGACCATGAAGCCCCCCTGTCTTAGCTCGACCATTGCAATGACCTCTTATCTCTTCTCTCAGCTTCACTTTTGCCCTGTCCCAATTATGTTCTGTGCTAAGCAGCTAGATTAATTATTTAAAAAACAAAATCAAAATATGTCACTTATACTTGAACCTCCCAGGGGCTTTCCGTTTCATTGCGAATAAAATCCAGCATGTTGTGTTCAGCCTATAGGACCCAAATTTATCCAGACCCTGGCTGCATCTCCAGACTCACTGTGTAGCTCTCTCCCCCTTGCTAGGCACATTAGACTCCTTCAAATTTATTGAATAGGCTATGGGTTATAGCTATCCGGTGCTGCAGTTTAAAAAAATGTTCCTTTGCACAGCCTCTGTGTAATAGGAAGAAAGATCCACTCCATGATGTTCAGATATTTAGCTATTTTCTCCTAAAGAAGATCAGAGAGATAGTAATAATAATAACAATAATAATAATAATAATTTTTCATGTTTAACATTTTCTACTTTTGAGTGTTAAAAAAGATAAGCAGAGCCAACAACTTTTTTTCCTTTCTTTTGCGTGTGGATATTAAGACTCTGGAAATTTCTGAGACTTTCCCAGGAACTACAGCTGTTAGGTGACTGAAGAGCAAAGTAAATTCAGTTCTTTTGAAACCATGGCTTGCAGACAAATGAGGTGTGTTCACGACCTGGCAGCTGAAATACATGGGCTTAGATTGTTGCTCGTACATCGATTTCTCTCTGTGGTCTTAGGCAAGTCACTTAACCTTTCTGAGCCTCACTTTCCTCATCTAGGACATAGGAAATGATAGCTAACTCCAGGGACTATTATAAGGATTAAATAGGGTGTGCTGCTTCATACTCATGTCATCATTTATTTACTTATTCATTTAAATATTATTTGAACCCCGCTCAGTGCCATGTAATGTCTAGAGACTCATAATACAGCCCTGAGTAAGACTGGCTTTGCTTTTATGTAGCATCGAGACTGGTAGGTAATAGTCAAGTGCTTTAAGGCTCGCATAGTAATATTTCCTTCTGCTCTCCTTTTTATAACCTACTCTATAGAATCATTGCCTGCACCAATTACGAAAATTGTGCAAGATAACGAGAAGGACTTTAAATATTAAAGGGAATTTGTCACCACTACCTTGTTACTACTGCTGGCATTATTACCCCTAGAAGCAGCAGGTTCCTGGGTTTGGAAGGATGAGAAAATGTTAACACCACAAATTTAGTAATAATATTGGAGTTACCATCTGCAAACGCTTTCCCATATTTAGCTCCTCTACTTTTTACCATTTTCTCTGTCAAGAAGAGTGACCATCTGTCTAGAAATGTAAAAACATCACTGCTAAGGATATGACATCTACATAGAAGTGAAATGGCAGAAATCTAGATGAGTCTGTGTGTGTAATCTAGAAGGGGTGAACTTTTGTGCAAGGTAGTAAGTGAGCTTCTCTGTTTGGATATTGGTGATGCTGGTTGTTTTTTTTTTTTAAGTGATGGGAGGGTTAAGTAGATAGTATAACTTGTAGATTCAGGGGCTTAATGTCAATCCACTGGCAAACTGTATAGAATCCAGTAGATAGATGGTTTATGAGCACATAGAGAAGGGAGCGTGTAAACTAGAAGCACAAACTTTACTGCCTCTTTAAAAATTTAAGGTTAGATTTGAAACTAGCACATTTAATGGATATATCTGGATATAAGTAAGGTATTTGGAAAAATCAGTCAAGAAATTCTTGTTGTCAGCTTGGGTTTCAGAGTCAGTGAATTACTTGGTTGAGCTGTCAAACATAAACTGGATTTAATGCAGTCAGAGTTCAGACGGTCTCTGTCCTTGGTCCTGACCAGGCACTGCCGCCCATGCCTTTTATTAAGACCTCAAGAAGTGGTTCCCAAACATTTGAATTACCAAGGACACATGGGGGAGAAAGAGCTGCTTGGATTTGATGTTGGAGATTATGATTCTGTGAGCATGAGATTGGAACTGGGATGCTCTGCTTTAAAGAAGGTGCTTTCATAAATCTTGTAAATGGCATTAGCTTAGAGGATAAATGAATACATTAGGTGGTTGAATTATAATCTGAAGTGACCTGAATAAGATGAAACAAGGACCAAGTTTAATGAAATGACATTTGAAAAACAGGAGTAAATTCAAGCACTTACTTTGGAGCACTTACTTTCCACTTACTTTGGAAACCCATTGGCATAAGTTCATGAAGGGGGGAGTAATAGCTTAAGAT
The DNA here is from genome assembly GCF_042477335.2 of Ovis canadensis. NCBI lineage: Eukaryota > Metazoa > Chordata > Mammalia > Artiodactyla > Bovidae > Ovis > Ovis canadensis. Next base: position 52,771,636 of record NC_091263.1, on the reverse strand, counting down.
TAGTCATGACAAAAATTATGTAGAGGTTAGCTGACTGCAAAGTAAACACATGCCAGCAGAGGGCTGTGGTTTCCAACCTAGCAACTGTGAGCTGAAGCACAGGATATTTGCCAATGGGTGAGAGTTCAACTGTGCAATTTATAATTTCACCAAATGACACCCTGTGTGATCGACAACCAGAATGTCCTAGAAAAATAGAATTTAGAGTTTGGAATGCTCTACAGCCATCTAGTTTGAAGGTATTCAGAGTTCTGTGGATCTCAGGGTTCCACAGGGAGGCTTCCTGACCTGGGGGTTGTGGTGGGAGGTGGTTGGCAGAGCTCAGCACTCCTGCCCTAAAGGGAGCTTCCACCCTAGAAGCTCTGCTGATCTCTGTTTCACATGTTAGGTGTCCAAATAGAGGTTTGTATGAGAAATTTATTTTTAAATTTGTGTGATGGAAGTTTACGATAGGGGAATAAAGCTGAAGAATTCCTGGCAAGTATGTCAACCTTACAATTTGCTGTCAAAAATATCAGCAGGGTATATTTTCTCCAAAAGATGCTGAAAGAGGAAAGAAACATACACAGTGCTCTTTTCATTAATTTGAGGAAAAACTGTTACCCAGGGCAAAAATGCCTGCCACTATCTATCTACCTACCTACCTGTCTTCTGGGACAAAATTTCCTTTTATTGCATTTTCTATTTAGCTGAAAAGCAATGCAAATGTTTTGACCCTTGGTACCACTTCAGTACGATGAATCTGTAATAGGGACACAGATCATTCTCCGATTGTTTCTCATATAAACGTGGTGAGCAAATGATCTGTGAGAAGCTTTTGATATTCTATTCCCCAATATCCTTTGTTGCAGCAACAGCTCTTTGCTATTTTAAATGATACTGAATGTTGCCTGTATAATTCATAAATATTTGCATTTAGTAATTATATCAATAAAAGATTTGAAAGACAATTATGCTGAATCCATTTTATTTTCTGCAAAAGAGGCAGAATCTTAATTAGTTTTACTCCTGGCACTCATTAACCCATATATAATCTCTGATTATGTATTGAATTCAAGGAGAATTTAAATAAATCTTTTCAAGGTTTTCCTGGGACAAAATTGAGGGTTTTCTTTTTTCCCCTATAGGTTTCTTTTCCTTCTAAAATGCTAATTTTATCTGGGAGTAGGGCAAGAAGAAGAATATTTATTGTCTTGGATAAATTTAGACAATCTTTATCACTACAGTTATGCAGCTGGAGGAAAGGAATGAAGGAAGAGGGCCAAGGATGATATAAACCACAGAAGTTCATTCTCAGAAACTTCTGGATCACGTTTTCAAATTAAGAGTGTGCACCTTTATAGATAACATTGTCACCGGGTGACTCATTCATTGTCATTCACTGAGCAAGGGTCTCTTGTGCTTTCTGTGTGCTCTTTGCTACTGTTGGGAAAACACGGTGAGTAGAAGACACAGTTCCTTTTTGCTAGCAGCTCATCAGTCTAGGCTAGGAGCTAGGAGATGGACACACTTGGGACATACATGGTTTTATGATCCCTGTCCAGGATTTACAGTGAGTGATGCCGAGTAAGAGTCGTAGGACCATTGGTGAGAACTTACTGTGTGCCAGGCAATGTCACTCTCATGTATTATCACAATTGCTGCTTACAATGCTCCATTTTGAAAATTAAAATAAAACCCACCCGAGCCACAGAATGGTTAAGAAACTTGCCCAGCATCACACGGCGAGTGTGCAGAGGCAGGATTAAGTGAGATACTGAACAGTAAGCAGGAATCACAGAGCCTGGCTCACAGGCACTCATTAACCCATATATGATGGGTTACAACCCATATATAATGTGCTTCCCATGCATCAGCTTGTACAGCATGTGGTGGTGGCTTTAGTCATAGCATCTGCCGGTGTCCTTCCTATCAACCCCAGGAGCTCCTTTGCAATTTTGATCCTAATGTTTTAGATGAGAAACAGCCCCAGTGAGGGTAAATGATTTGCTTGGGGACACCAACCCTGGAACTGGCAAAGCAGGAATTCAAATCTGTCCGTTCTGTCCAGCCTTCCCAGCTCTGGAGTTTGAATTTTGTTTTTCAGAGGGCTGGTATATTCACTGAAAAACTTCTGCAGGGGATGACAGTGACGACACTGGTGGTTAAGGCTGGTGGTGCAGGGATATCCTGGAGAGACTAGGTGGTGAAGATCAAGTAGAGATTAGAGGTGTATGGAGTTTAGAGATGATCACATCCATCAAGTGGGATGAAATTGATGTAATGAGAAACAAGGTGTCAGGATGTGGATTTTGACAGCATGGAGCAGTTAAAAAAAAAAAAGAGGAGATGAATCTGAGTGATGTGTAGAAGGAGGGAAGGATCTCTGGAAGTTAACGGCAAGCTATGGGACATGAAAAGGAGGGCTGGCTAGACCGAGAGCAGGTGAAGGGCTGTGTCTCTTCAATTCACCTAATATCTGGATTGCTTGGCACAGTGTGTACCTCCCAGCAGGGATCTCCAAGCACTTGTAGGATGTGTTCAGGAAAGACCAAGATAGTGCCAGGCTTCAAGCCTGCGTGTCCTGCACAGAAACAAAGAGAGTACTGGAAAGGGTGCTGGTATGAGGGAAAAAGATATGTGATTTTGCAGATTCTTTTTTTAAAAAATATTATCGGCGTATAGTTGATTTACAGTATTGTGTTAGTTTCAGGTATACAGCGGAATGATTCATGGACACATATGTATATAGAATATTGAGTTGAGTTCCCTGCGCTGTATGGTAGGCTCTTGTCGGTTATCTTTTTTATTCACAGTAGTGTGTTACAACAATTGCAGGTGCAGAGCCCAGCACTGAATGTAAGACACTTCAGCTTGGAGGCAGTCCAGGTCTGGGGAACTCATTTCAGGGCCACCTGTGTAGAAGGTGATGGCTGAAGTGAAAAGGGCAGAGTTTTCTTAAGGAAAGTGAAAACAGAGCAGGCTGAAAGAATGAGGAGCCCTTTGGCATGGAAAGTCATGATCCCCAAAGGAAAGAATGTACTTCTAGAAGGAGGCAGTGCTAACAGCATCCACAGCTACACAGTGAACCAGAGCAAGCAGGATGGAGAAATGGTCCTCAAATGCAGCCAAAGGACTGTATCAGCAGCTTTGGAAAGAGCAGTTCTATTTCTGTGGTGTTGCTGCCAGTAGATTGCAGAGTTGCTGCAGGGACTGCAGAGAAAGGTGATGGCCAAACCTCGATAGACACTCAAAGCCCAGACCTGAGCAGGGGCACTGCCTTCTCAAGTCTAAGGAACTTCAAGGCTTTGTGAAGATGCTGATATTTTCAAGATTAGGAAAAATAATGCATCCGTGCTTCTGGTCTGTGTTGTGGGCTGAATATCATCACCCCCCCACAAATTCACATGTTGATGCCCCAACCCCCAGTAACTCAGAATTTAGTTGTGTTTGGAAATAAGGTCTTTAAAGAGTTGGTTGAATGAAAATGAGCCATTACAATGGGATCCAAACCCAACATGACTGGTGTCCTTACAAGAAGAGGAAGAGGCCAACGGTGTGTGTGCACAGGGGCTGCCCATGACCACATGACAGCAAGAGGATGGGCATCTGCATGCCAGGGGGAGATGGCCACATCCTCTGGGACTTGCAGCCTCTAGAATTGTGAGAAAGTCAGTTTCTGCTGTTTAAACCCCTCAGTCTGTGGCATTCTGGCAGCCAGAGTTGACTAATGCAGTCTGCAAGGTGGTGGTGAGGTTAAGTGTACCAAGAGGGACAGCTGTTATGGGGGGAAATCGATGGAAAAGAGCTTTGTACATGCAGCAGCAGTATAAAGTTGGTTGGGAAAATAAAACAATTAAGTGCTGATTGCCAAATAACTGACCTATGTGATATTTCTTTATTTTTACTTTTCTTAAAACATTTCAATTCTTGTCTTTTCCATTGGATATATCCATCCATTCCTTTGAAATTTGGTGTTCAAACTCCCTAAGGTTTGATCTCTTTTTCTATTCTACTCTCTATTTGCAGTTGTTGTTATTTAATAAATTACTATCTATTGGTGTGAAGGTTAGTGAGAGAGATGTTGCTCTCAAAGCATTCTATGTCATTGCTTTAAATTTGCTCATAATTGGGATATTCCTCAGTCATCTAGTACTATATTTTACTTCTTGCTTTAAAGCGTTTTTTAGACTGTCTTCTTTCTCTTGAAATATTTCTTTAGCTGCATCAGATCTTAGTTGCAGCATGTGGGATCTTCACTGTGGCATGCTGGATCTAGTTCCTTGCCCAGGGATCAAACCTTGGCCCCTGCACTGGGAGTGCAGAGTTTTAGTCACTGGACCACCAGGGAATCCCTAGATGCCCTTTGTGTTTCTTTATCATTGTGTGAAGTTCCGAGGTTGATGCATGCCAGTGAAAACTAAATTGCTTTTTCTTCCCCATCCACAGCATCCAAAGATTCAGAAACTCAGAGCTTGTCCAAGTCCTTTTCTTATCCCCTGAGATTTGTTATAGATGGAACGTTAGTGTATTTGAATTTTCCCTATGTGAGGCAGAGGATAAAACTCAAAAGTGGCTTATGTGGTTTCGTCCCTGTGGTTTAGTCACATTCTTTCTGGCTTGTTGAAGCTGACATGATAAGCAAGTGGCTAGAGGTGGAGGAGTAGTGTAGACCAGTGGTATATCTGTAGATATCATCATGAAGTGGGTGTGTTAATCCTTCTTTATCCTCTGAGTTCTCTGTGGGAGAAGCTTTCCCCGAATCAAGACCAAGATGAGAACAATGATATTTTGAAATACTGGGCAAGATTTCATTTAGAAAAAGCTGGCCCTTGAGAATGTTCTGAAGTCTGAAGGGACTGACTCTACCTATTCTGGGATTTCTCTAATCTTTTGATCATCCTTTAGTTAAGTTAAAAAAAAATTGATAAGCTATCTAGTATTTTAATAGAACTTCATAATCTTCTCTAGAAGTCTGGAAACAGAAATTTGTACCTATCCCAAACATTATCCTGGAACTTTTTTTTTTTTTTAATCCTGGAACTTAACTGTGCCCATTTCATGCTGGGATGTTTAAAGTGAACCGATGCTGCATGACGTTTTCTGTATTATTTGTAGGCATAGTTGGAAGTTTCTAGGTCAGAGGCGGGACTGCAGGATGGATCTCTTGGCACATTTGGGGTTTCAAAACAAGGGAAATTTTTCAAATTTTATGTGTTATACTATCAGGTTGAGCTCTGAATTCATGAGAGAGAACTTTGTAAAAATTTAGTGTTGAGTTGAAGAATCCGGTATAGAGTGCATTCAGAAGCTCAGAAAATACCCTGCAAGACACATTTTTGAATAAAAATTTAAATAATTTCATTTTGTTTGCATGATTAAAGCACTTTTAGACCCTGAGTCTTCAAGTCCTTCAGGGTTTCCTGCTACACTTATATGATATTTTGATTATAGTTGATATAAATGGAAGCTCCTACCATCAGTTTTGGCTGAAGCCTTAGGTTTACAGTTAAATTCTATTCTACACATCTATCCCTGAAGTAATATTTAATGTCAGTATAATAATTTCCTTAGGAACTACTTTAAAAAATATTATCTAGGTGCCAGTGTGTCCAAAACTCCTGTCTCCAGCCTTGAACTGCCCTTGCAACTCCAGCCTTAAATATGTAATGGTCCACCAGACACGTCCACTTGGATATCTTAAGGCATCAGGAAATTAACATGTCCCAAAAGAAACTCTTGGTTCCACCTTAACATCTGCTCTTCTAGAATTCTTCTCCTGTTAGGACATAGCACCATAAACCTAAGAGTCAATCTTGGTCTTTTTCCTTTTCTCCCCATTTCCTTTCAAATTAATCAGCAAGTGCTGTCAATAGCGCTTTTTGGACATATCTCAAATCCAACTGCTTCACTACGCCTACCCTAGACCAAGCCATCACCATCTTTCAAGAGGGATCCTGCAGTAGTCTTCTTTTTTTATTTTTTGTGACTCAGTATTTTTATAGATTTTACCCCATTTATTGTTACTATAGAATATTGACTCTATTCTCCACGCTGTACAATATATCCTTGTAGCTTATTTATTTCACATAAAACATTGTTACTGTTTAATGCCTAAGTTGCAACCCCATGGACTGTGGCTTGCCAGGCTCCTCTGTTCATGGGATTTTCCAGACAAGAATACTGGAGTGGGTTGCCATTTCATTCTCCAGGGAATCTTCCTGACTCAGAGATCAAACCCATGTCTCTTGCATGGGCAGGAGGGTTCTTTACAACCTAGCCACCAGTGAAGCCCATACAGAGTATTTTGTAGTTCTCAATCCCCTGCTCCTGTCTTGCCCCTCCCCTGCATGAGTCTTCCTACCTGAACCTTCTTCTAGTTTTGCCCTTTAAAATCCATTCTAGCAAACAGCTGCAGGAATGATCTTCTTACAGTGCAAATCAGTCCATGTCTCTTCATTGTCAAACCTCTTATGGTTTCTCCTTATTCTTAAGATAAAATATGAACTCTTTCTCATGGCCTGCAAGGTGCTACATGATACAACCTCTTGCCCCTCTCTCTACCTCAGTATATACCTCTCGATACCTTAATCGCTGCTCTGCCTTCACCCCGAGCCTCTTTCTGTTTCTGTGAATGGACAAAACTTCCCACTCCAGTACCTTTACGCTTGCTGAATATCAGCCCAAAACAATGCTCTGCCTGCCACTCCGCTTCTCTTTCATTTCTTCACTTGATTAGATCCTTCTCCTCATCCAGGCTTCAGCTCAGGTACCAAGTTATGGGAGTGACCTTTCTTGGCCATCTCATCTAAAGCAGCTGCATACATTCCCCTCTCTTTTTATCACTTCCCTTTTATTTGATTCATACAGCTGGTTACTATCCAGAATTCTTTTTTTCTTTGTTTATTGACTCTCTCCTCCACTACAGTGCAGGCTTTACAAAGCTTATTTTCTATTGTATTCCTAGTGCATAACACAGCCTCTGGCACATGATAAATGCTTTGATGAAGAGTGTTGTCAGTATTATATCTTCATTTTAATGTTTTTCACAAAGTCATGCCTTAGACTACTTTCCCTTCTTTTCATTCACTTTTAAATGTCCCCTTTTCCCAACTACAGCTTACTTAGCTCTGTATGAGTTGAGGTGATAGCTCATTTTTAAATTGTCAATAAAAATTTTGAGGAAAAACTGGGTCTAATAATGTTTATAGTTTTTAGATTCTGATGCTATATAATAGAGATAACATTTATGAAAAGCATCTTCTGTTCAATGACTTCAACCTTTATTTAACGAAGAGCACTTGAAAATTTTAAGCACCAGAAAAATGTTTTCTTATTGAGTTAGCTGCCCAGAATGTGGCATTTTATTTTCAACTTTTTAGCCAATGGTTCTCTGGTTGTCTGAAGCTTAAACAAAGGTAATGATTCTAGGTTTCATGGGCAACTTGCTCCCATGTTAGAAGTCACTTTCAGGTAAGAAAAGAAGTCTTATTTTATAAGTATAATTATCAGGTTTAAGTGAAACTGATGGCCTGGAAAGGTACAATAAAATAGCTTCAGGACAATAGCAAATTTCAGTAAGGTAATGTCAACCTATCATCTTTAATGAAATCACGTACTTTGAGTTAAAATCTATGTTTTAGTATACTGTAAAAATAAAAGATGAAAAAAAATTTCAAAGAATCAAACAGCAAGGATGAAGCAAACCAAGTGAAATACATTTTAGATGCTTTTAAAAACCTTGGTTCATGAAGTCATAATGTTCCAGAAAATTGGAATCTATGTTATTAAACAAAAACACTAATTCCATGGTTTTATACTTAATAATGCATTGTAGAGTTAGTACACAGAATGTTCTATGTATTCTGATTTTTTTTCCCTTACTTCCAAATGATTCTTGAATCTTTTAATAAACAAATATAATGGAAATTAGAGAAAAATAAGATAAAGGCTGTTAGAATAAGTAGGTACAATATATTCAACAGATCAGCTTCACTTCTTCTTACTAATAAGAAGTCTTATTAGTATTGGTTCAGAGAGTAAAGAGTAAAAGGTTCAAGTTATGATTCTTCAGAGTTGATTTATGAATCTATATTACATTTACTATAAAAATAAAATCAAACCTTTTATAAAAAATTATACAGTCTAGTAGAATATTTTTAATAACTAATAGCAACATATGCATTTTGTATATAAATTACAGATATTAATATTAGTATTTTAAGTGATAGCTAATATAGTATTTCACAATGTGACTTTACATTCCCAAAAAGTCATAGTGTTAAAAAACATTAAATCACAGAGTGGAAAAGGTATTCACTTTCAAATTCTTTCTCCCTTCAAAGCTAGTATAGAATTTTGCAGGCACACACAAAAGAGAGAATAGTACATTCCAGATTATGTCTCTTGCTAAATTTAAGAAATTTTCAGCCATAATTCTTTTGAATACTTTTTCACCTCTGTAGCCTCTTTCTTCTTTCCTTCTCGGACTCCAGTGATGTGAGTGTTAGATCTTTTGTTTTAGCCCCACAAATCCTTCACATCAGGAGATGTGGAAGACACTGGACCACTTTCAGAGAAGTACAGATTTATCAGAGAGCTAAGGAGTTGTTCGCCTTACTCATCCTTTAAATAATTTCCTATCAACTTTCTCTGAAGATGTTCCGATCAGTTCACCTTTGGTTCCAATAAAATAGCCCACTTTTTACCCACCAACATTCTGAACAAATTGATCATAAAATCCAAGAGTAGCAAGCACATGAAGACCGTTGAAGGACTCAGCTGGGGAGAACAGCATAAAATGAGACTCAATTGCTCCCAAGAGAAAGGAGTGGGCCTGAACCAAGATTTTTTTTTAATCCTTCCCGTGTTTACTAAGCAGATAAGTGAGGCCAGCTGTCCCGGAGCAGCAGAAGCAAAGGGCCGGAAGAGGCCATGAGTGACTCTAGTAGGACTCTCTGCTGTCTGTAGGGACAGCCCTCCTCCCTGCAAGAGCTGGATGCACGTCTCGGCTTCTCGTCTCTCTCCTCTCATGCTTATGCTCATTCTCAGTCACTCAGTTGTATCCGACTCTTTGTGACCCTATAGACTGTAGCCCACCAGGCACCTCTGTCCATGGAATTTCCCAGGCAAGAATACTGGAGTGGGTTGCCGGTTTCTCCTTCAGGGGACCTTCCTGACCCAGGGATTAAACCTGCATTTCCTATACTACAGGCAGATTCTTTGCCACTGAGCCACCAGGGAAGACCCATCTCTCTCCTCTGTGTCAGTTTAATAGAGAGCTGGCGATACAGTTTTACTAAAGTTTAAGAAAATGTTTGTTTCTCGCAAATGGCTTCCACTTAGGTTATAAGATACAAGTTTTTAATTACGATAGTAAGAGAAGGTTTCTTTTAAAAATAAATGTATTAAAATAAAAAAACATGAAGTAATATAAAAGTAAAGAGAAGTATGGTGAAATACAGCTATGACAATAATGATAACTAAGCATTATGTAAGTTCTTAATATAAATGTATTTATTTTAATTGGAAGCTAATTGCTTTACAAGGTTGTGATGGTTTTGCCATACACTGACATGAATCAGCCATGGGTGTACACGTGTCCCCACGTCACTCCTCATCCCATCCCTCCCAGTTGTCCCAGTGCACCGGCTTTGAGCGCCCTGTTGTGTGCATCAAGCTTAAACTGGTCATCTATTTCACATATGGCAATATACATGTTTCAATGTTATTCTCTCAAACCAAGTATTTTTCTCAAATCAATGTTGATTTTTTTTTTGTTTGTACCATGCTGTTTTGGGAAGTATTACTACGAACAATGCTAATGGAGGTGATGGAATTCCAACTGAGCTATTTAAAATCCTAAATGATGATGCTGTTAAAGTGCTGCATGCAGTACCTTTCATTCTAAGAATGTGCCCCACAGTTTGAAGATCATTTGTTTAAACTCTGAGAATTTTTTTAAAAAATCAAATGAAAGTATGGAAATGAAGTCACTTAGTAAACCGGAAGTTTCTTTTCAAACTCCTCTCTTCCCAATGAAGAAACATAAATGGATACTCTGACCAATAACATTGATAACACCTCTAGCTCTCCTCTCTGCTGCCACTAATTTATATTTTTCCAACAATTATCTAGAAAATGTTTTCAAATGAGACAGTGGTTGAGAACTGGGAGTATGTGGTCAGACTTTCTATGAGGCCAAGCAGAAGAAAACCCTCTATTGCGAGTTTGGGGAAATACAGGTGATAAGCTGGTTGATGCTCTTTTCAGTAGGAAGTCAGTCAATGACTCCTTTGAAGCACATGTTATATGTAAGTCAGAAAAACTCTGGAGAAAAAGCAAATATGGTCCTTAACCTCATAGAGCTGAAAGTCTTGCATAGACTATCAAAGCTGAGAGACCCAAGTCCAGAAGTTAGCCATGTCAAGATCATAGAAGATGAACGCCAGGTTACATCTTGGGACTAGCTAGATCATTCTCCTTTATTTCATCTTGTTCAACACCTCTGGGGTCCCTATAATGCCTCACATCTATGGTCTGTACTAATTATTGTGGTGGCATACAGCTAGCACATGGAGGGTACTTATTACAAATGAAGCTCCATGGAGGGTGGCTCCCCACATTTCTCAAAACCTGTTATTAATCCATATTTTATAAATAAGAAGTGAAGACACAGAGCCTGCCTCTGCTGAGGGGCTGAGTGGCATTTGAACCCTGGTTTAATTGATGCCTTGGCTCCCACCTTAGCTACTGAGCCCAATTATCGCACTCCAAAAATAAAGAAGGAAACTTCTCCTCTCCAGCAGGAGTCCACATGTTCCATTGTGGCCTGCCATCTTAGAAGGCATGGGGCAGTGCTGAGCTCTGGAGTAATGACAAGGTGTCTGCCTTCCTCGTTTACAGGCTTTGTTTGAATCTTTTTGGTGGCATCCTTAATGTCCCTGAAACTTGCTTTGTGTTTGTGTAATTATAATATAGCCTGGCACTTTGACGTTTCATTTTCTTGTTTGGTTGTAATTATCTTCTATGAGAGTAAGAGCAGAATTGGATTATATTTACTTCCTTTTTCTCTTTTTTTTCTTAACATGCAAATCCGACTGTGACTCACTGTGCTCCAGTGAGCCTTCGTTCTGGGTGACTGACCTGGGCTCAGCCTTAAGGGGTGCAGCAGACAGCTAGCCACGGTCAAGCTGCTGGGCGCTGGGGGCTGGGCCTGTGGAACACAGCATGGGTCTGCCCAAGTTCAGCACATCAGCTGTGCCATGGAGGGTAGCTTGCCGTCTGCATCCATCGCCAATGGTGAGCCTCGGGCCACAGGAGAACCTCGACAAGACAGCGGGGACCCTGCCACTGGCCTCCGCTCTTCTTTCCAGATAATTAGGATTTTCAAAACAAATGATCTTGTCCTTCAAGACTCCCACTTCTCTGGGGTCAGGTTGTATTTGGCCTGAGAGTCCTTTTAGGAAAACTGCCACATCTCTAAATGGGGATTGTCCTTTAACAGATCATGCAGTGTTTCATAGAAGTCAGCAGATGTCTGCCACTCACAGACAGCGTTATGCTCACATAATGATTTGACCCAATCCTCACAACAGCTCCCCACCCCCCGAGAAAGGATTCCTCCATTTAGTTATTTGCATACCACCTTTAGAGCTTCCCTCTGGCTCAGACAGTGAGGAATGTGCCTGCAGAGCTCGGAAAGCCAGGTTCAACCTCTCGGTCAGAAAGATTCCCTGGAGAAGGGAGCGGCAACCCACTCCAGTATTCTTGCCTGGAGAATTTGATGAACAGAGGTAGGCTACAGTGCATGGGGTTACAAGAATCGGACATGCCTGAAGCAACTTGAGCACGCAAGCATACCGCCTTTACAATATTCATTATATCCATGTCCTTCCTCATATCCAAGTAAATGACTTTTTTTCAGTCACTGTTTTTTTTTTTTTTCAAATAAACACGTTTATTTCCCCCACACAGTTGTGTTAACAAAACATTTAGAAGGAAGCGTACAAAATATGTGATTTTCTCATAGGTGGGCTTCACATCTCTTAATCTTTAGAGTTTTCTGTTGACAAGTTCAACTTCATGATCTCTAAATGCTATCCATTCACTGCAGCCCCCACCTTTTTTCCAGACTTAAGTTTACCACTATGTTAAGAGAACTTTAGCATTGCCATGATCCTGTGTGGTTAGACCAACTGTTAGTGTGTTTTCCTAAGTCTGTCTCATCCAGCTAAAGAGTCCTGTTTATCAGCCCAGCTTCAGAATTGGAGTATAAGTAGAGAAAGACGGAGTGGGAAGGAATATAGGAACACAATCATAATCAAAGAGGCCAGGTTTATCAAAGAGCTGGAGGAGGAGGAGCTGGAGAAACAGGAAGAAAGGGGCGGGGACAGGACTACCTGAGCTTGGGGTTTGAAATAAGAGGTATGGAAGCAGCTGTGGGGTGTGAATGGTCTAGGGGAGAGAGGCAGCTTGGAGATATTTTGTTGTGTGTGAAAGGTTAGGTTTCCTAGAAAGCTGACCCTGAGTCAGAGACTAGTACTCAGTACATCAGAGAGGACTTGGGTCCATGCTTCGGGGGAGGAAGTAGAATGGGGCAGAGAAAGAAGGCGAGCCACAGGGTGGAGAGAAAGACCTCAGCCGAGCCTGCAAAAGACCTGGGAACAGAATGACCCTTCAGATCTGGCCCCATCAGTAGTCAGCTATTGAGCATGGGTTGTCCTAGGGAGAGGAAAAGGACTCTGGGCAGGGCTTCCCTCTACATCTAAAGCCACCCCTGAGGGGGCTGCCAGTTGGGTGAGTGAGCTGCACGCTGGCTCACTTCAGTCAGGTGTCCATCTCTGAGCCAATCGCAGAGCTCAGAGGGTAGGGAACACTCATGGGCCAGGAAGGTGCAGTGTGCCACCCTGCAGCCAGGACATCCCATCAGCCCCTCTGTAACCATGTGGATTGAGAATTCAGGGGGGATGATTCCCAAAGGAAAGTCAACATGATGTCCACGAAACAAAAAGGAGTATATGAATGCCAGTCAGATACAAGTACCGAGCATCTACCACCCTTTCAGGCCAAAGTGGAAAAATTCCACCTTTGCCACTTTCATTTGGCAAATTGCTTCCATTCTCCCCCCCCCAATCCCCCCACCCCACTGTTCTCATATATAAAATGGGGCTGATAATTCTGATTTGGCAGGATTGGTGTTATGACAGTTGTTGATATGTATTTAGAAGCTCTTTGGAACATAGTGGGTGCTTACTAATTAAGAACTATCATTACAGCAAGCACACTCTGGGCTGTATGCTGTTTCCACAGTATTATCTCACTTTCCATTAGGAACCTATGAAAGCCTTTAAATTGGACTAAGCACTAATGACTTCCATCTTTTCACAGGATAGTTAATGCTGTCCCAGCACCATGAAGAGAGAAGGCTGTGACATCTAAGCATTTTCCACTCTGCACACAAATTGGCAACAGGGAAATAGTTCTGTCTCTAAAGATTGTGATCAACAAATATGTTTTGCAACCTAATTTTGAATCTTAGTGAAAAGATTGAACAGAACTGGATAGAATTTCAATCAGGCCTTTCTCTTGATGGTGCATTTGACAAACCAGAGTAGCAAGAATACATTCCCCAAATGGTACCCAGGTGGCTGTTAAATACCTCAAAGACAGGAAACCCAGAAAGGGATGAATGACTATGAAATTCGAGTGTGATGGGTTTTGATGTAACTGAAAGGTTAGAGACAAATGTGGCTGTGTACCTAAAAGAAAGGGATCTGGGCTGATCCCTGAAAGAGAATATAGCGATTGCTTTCTGAGGACACATGTCATTTGTCACTGTGGGAATACAATGCCAGCAGCACCATGTGTGAGGAGATAGAGCAGCGTTGTGGTCGACAATCATGGCAGACATCCCCTGTGTGAACTTGGGCAAAATGTCTTAATGCCCTAGAATCCTCATCCCTTCATATATTCCTAGGGATCCTCTGGCTCCAGCCTGATGTTTTTTCGTTAATTCTCTTAAAAAAGCACCTCTCCCCAGTGCCTTCTCTCACAGTGCTCTCTCTGCCTGGAGCAGTCACCTGTAACTCCTCCCACTTACTCACCATGCCTTTCTCCTCCTTGAAAGTTCTGTGCTCCCTGGGTTTCCTGGTGCCTCCACAGTTTACTGTGTTCGTCCAGTCCTTTGCCCTCTGTCTCATGTTTCCCCTTAGCCTCTCAGCCTGTGGAGCCAGGAATCATATCTGCTGTACTACCATGTGTATGCTTAGTGCCACGGATAGTACTGGGCCATACTAAGTCCTCAATACTTTGTGAACATTAAAAGTAAAATAGATAGACTGAATTTCATCACAACCCACCTGCTTCTAACAATAAGCTTTTGGCCCGTTTATGGGAGAAAACATCAAGGGTGGCTCTTCCTAGGCTTCTCTCCATCTCTGTTGAACTTTCCAGCCAGGCTTGAAAGTGGTCCAATGGAGCTCCAACCTCCCACCCGTCCTTTCTGGTCCCTGCCTGGGGCCCACCATAGGCCACTGCAGACTCTGCCTCACTGTGACACGTGAAGTCCATAAAACTGGCATCAGTGTACTTTTATGACTCACCATTTCATACAGGCATTTATTTTGGCCTTCTCGGGACATTTGTATCTGTTTAGGCAATGGCACCCCACTCCAGTACTCTTGCCTGGGAAATCCCACGGACGGAGGAGCCTGGTAGGCTGCAGTCCATGGGGTTGCAAAGAGTCGGATACGACTGAGCGACTTCACTCTCACGTTTCACTTTCATGCATTGGAGAAGGAAATGGCAACCCACTCCAGTGTTCTGGAGAATCCCAGGGACGGGGGAGCCTGGTGGGCTGCCGTCTATGGGGTCGCACAGAGTCGGACACGACTGAAGTGACTTAGCAGCAGCCACAGTCATTCAAGGAATGGGCCTCTGCTGAGTACCACTTTTCACCTCTCCCTGAATGCAGCAATCTGGCCTCATGTTTATCTGAATATGAAAAATTCTCTTTCTGAAGGTCATTAGCAGCAATGGCACCATTAGCACCATTTATTGAGGACTTGCTATATGCTGCATACTCTTAGGGCAGTAATCATAATTTCAAACTCCTGTGAGAAGTTATGCACCACACACACTGTGCACATATCGACGTGTGCATGCGTGCTGTCTCTTCAGCTGTGTCTGACTCTTCGTGATGCTACAGACTGCTGTCCACCAGGCTCGTCTGTCCATGGGATTCTCCAGGCAAGAATACTGGAGTGAGTTGCCACGCTGTCCTCCAGGGGATCTTCCTGACCCAGATATATATCTGTGTGTGTGTATATATGCATACTGGCTTTAATTCTCACAACAACCTTATGAGGTGGGTACAGTTATTACCTCTCATAAAGATGAGAAAAGTTAGACAAACAAGTGACTTAGTGGCAATCACAGGGAAATTAGTGGCAGAGCTGAGATGGGAATCCAGATGAATGGGATCAGAGTCGTAGAGTCTGCTTGAACTACAGATGAGGAAACTGAAACTTAGAAAAAGAAAGTTTATGTACCCAAAATCTCATGGCTGGAAAATAGCCGAGGCAAAATATTAATAATAATTCAGGACCAACTTCTGTGGTCCTTGAGGACCATGTCTATTGCCCTTTCTCAGTCTGTGCTGCCTCGTATCAGATGTGAGTGATGAGCAGAGCCTTGTAAGTGTGAGCTCATGTCATCAGTCATCTCTAGCTCCATTAGGGCTAGTGACTGTACTGCCTAACTAAAATGCACCATCAATAATTAATATATGTGCAATGATAAGTTTATCATGGAGAAGAAAAGATACAGAATCAGTCCCAGCAATGGTACCACAGGTCCCTTCTTCAAGGTCTTACATTAGTATACTCAGAGTGGAATATTAGATTACCTAATTCCAGGCAGTAAGAGTCAAATTTTCAGAAAAGATTACTGCTCTCTGGTTTCAGAGGCAAAAATCAAATAGATTCTCAGGTTACACCATTGTACACAAACTCTCCAGATTACATTTTCCATCCTGCATTTGCCCAACCAGAAGGATGTCCATATACACAGAAGGACCCCTCAAATAAGGTTCTTCATGATCCTTGAGGAAATGGCACAGTGTGTGTGTGTGTCTGTTTATGGAATCTTGGAAGTTTGTTTTTTTCTCTGTGATCTTGACCATCATCTAAGGAGTGGAGCGGCATCCTTATAAGGCTATTGTGAGCCTCCAGGGAGATAATGTATGGGGTAAGTACTTTGAAAACTGCAAAGTGCTGGACAAATGGAAAGTGGTATTATTCATCATCGTCCCAGGAATTCAGTCGCACCTCAGGTGCCTGATGGTTCAGCCATAATATCCAGCCCAAATGGAAACTCTTCCTGGAAAGTGGTGATGAGCTAGGTCTCCATTTCCTTCATGCTGTCACTCAGTAAGCAACATTTTCTTTTTATTGACTTTTCTTAACACAAATAATGTATGAATGAATTATTCTTGGAAAAAAAGCCATACTAAAATATCATAGATATTTTTCTTGATTTACATCCCACTTCCCATCTGGCCTCCTTCCTCAGAGGCAGGCACTGTAGTGAGTATATTTTGATTTTTCTAGACTTTTTTTTATGCTTTTCTATATGCATATGTCTCTGTGAAACTAAATGGTATGAGTGGGAGTCTTTAGCATAAATGATATTCTGTATGCATTGTTCTGTATCTGGACTCAACTATAAATCACTGAGAAATATGTGTTGAACATTTACTGTTTTGTTACATATGGACCGAAATGGTTCGTTGGGAAAGCTGTGTGATATTGAACAGGATCAAATATCCCACCATTTATTTTATCCTTCTCCTTACTGACAAATAGCTGGATTCTTTCTTCCTTCCTTCCTTCCCTCCTTCCCCCACTCCCCAAATTTCTTTCTTTTCTTTTTTATCACGGCAAAACCTCTTACCTTTAAAGCAAATCATGTTCAACCTTTTTGGATTAAAGGAGGCATTCAGTTTTATTCTAAAAAGAAAATGCTCCCCAGAATTCCTTGGGCAGTAAGTACGTTAAATTGCTATAGGCCACACTGCCAAGATCTAACCAAAGAAAGCTGAACACCAAGTCTCATTCTGTTCAGATTCACTGCTCCAGTATTTTAGCTCTGAGAGAATAAAAATATGTTCAAAGAAATAAAAATGTCTTAAATAACGATGTTTTAAACAGTGCACTAACCAAAAGATAATATTAACCACTAGAGAAGTTCTTCTGAGTGTTAGCATCAAATAAAATTTGCAGTTATCTCATGTTTATGGGGAAAAGTTTATTTTAAAAAGTCTTCAGTTTAAATAGGCATCTTCGTCAAGATATGGATCTAATAGTTTATACCACCTTATGAAAAGCAGTGTGCTATTATAGGTTTAAACCAGACTTGCTTCAGGGCTTGACTACTGATTATCTAACACTTCTGATGCTTGAGGAGAAAATCATACTGGATGCTGGCTTCTGACCCCAGTTTCCATGTTATTCAAATGGTTGGAGGTCTATGCTTCTTTGCCTAAACCACAAGATTATTGAAGTTGATGCCACCAAAGGCAATTTTCCTGTTGCTTCTTAACTCTGTTGAATTACTTCCTTATAATAAATTTCTAGAAGTGGAAATAACCTCTTTATGACTCTTAGTATGTGAATTTACTTAGTTGGTAAAGAATCTGCCTGCAATTCAGGAGACCCTGGTTCGATTCCAGGGTTGGGAAGGTCCACTGGAGAAGGGATAGGCTACCCATTCCAGTATTCTGGCCTGGAGAATTCCATGAACTGTATAGTCCACGGGGTTGCAAGAGTTGGACACGACTGAGCAACTTTCACTTTCATGTGACTTTATCCTAGTGTTCTTCCAGAAGCATGGAACACATTTGCAGTGCTGCTGGCAAAACATATGCAGTGATAGTAATAACAGTAACAAAATGGTAGCTTCTGCTTGTGGAGTGTTTATTGTGTATTGGGCACTGTGCTAAGTACTTTACACAACAACCCTGTGTGCTAGGTACAATAATGATGCCTATTTTTGAAATAGGGTGATGAGATTCAGAGAATCAGAGAGGCTATTCAAGCCCCCTTAAGGTCACCCAGCTCATAAGTGTTGTCTCTCCATTACATGTGAATAATAATAGTAATAACTAGCAGTAATAGATAACAAGTATTGTATGTTTAATCTATACCAAGTATTACATGCACCGACATTATATTATATATGTACATTATTTCCGTAATGCATATGCTTTATCACTGTAGCTTTATCTGCAATGGATGCTGTTGCTGCTGCTGCTAAGTTGCTTCATTTGTGTCCAACTCTTTCCGATCCCGTGGACTGTAGCCCTCCAGGGTCCTCTGTCCATGGGATTTTCCAGGCAGGAATGCTGGAGTGGGTTGCTATGCATTCCTCCAGGGGATCTTCCTGACCCAGGGATCGAACCTGTGTCTCATGTCTCTTGCATTGGCAGGTGGGTTCTTTACCACTAGTGCCACTTGGAAAGCCCATCTGCACTGGATATTGTACTTCAATTTTTCTTTCTTTTTTCTCTTTTTCTTATTTCGTAAATACAAAATCATCCCTTAGGATAAAAAAAAAATGTTTCTTAATTGTAAAGATGAACATGCCTCCTATTTTACAGCTTCAGTAATTAAAACCCTAAAATGCATTTGCATCTATCTAAGGCTCTACCCTCTGTCTTTAAATCTTGCTTTACCTCAATTTCCTTGAATTTTGTAAGGATTTAAGAAATGAAATCAGGGAAAGCTTTGAGAGCAGTGTGTGGTCCATAGTAAGTAGCCTAATAAAGTTAGCTATTACTTAAGAATAACCTAATAATAACCACTCAAGCATAACCAGCCATCTATGGTTGAACTACTGCCCCGAGACCAGCTGTTGCTGGCTGCATATTTACCCCATTGGGGTGATTATACCCCCACATTGAACAGTCCCTTGTATGATATCAGATCCCCAATTAATTAATTCTGGGGCTGGCCTGCCTTCTCCATGACAGGACTCTCTGCCCTTCAGTTCAGTGATTCATCACATCACAAGACTCCTCAACATCTTTCTTTCAAGAAAAGCTATTAGCCTAAAAATGAAACTTCGAGAGCTTCCTTTCTGACTAAACAGGTTTTTATAGAAATCCAAGGAAGAAAATGATAAAACCAACTCTGTGAGCAAGTCAACATCCCCCGTCTAGAGGGAGGGGGCGTGGGAGAAGTTTTCAATCACCTTTTCCCGAGACATCCTAAATCAGCTTCTCTTTCAAAAACAATATTAGTTCAGGTATCGCCTCTTTTCAACCAACATCTTCAGTTCTCAGGCTGACAACATCCTTTTTTCTTAACCTGCCGAGAACACTGCTGGTTAAATCTCTAGGCTGTCAGGTCTTAAGTTTGAAAAGATACGTGATGGGTGGGAATTCTCCCTCCAGCTCAGGGACCACCAACACTCAAAATCTGACAAAAAAGCAAACAGTAACATTTAAATGTTTCATACCTATTTTTTTTTTAATTTTATTTTCTGTAAGTACTCTCTGCTTATGATTCTCTAATAATAGAATAAGGGAACAGACTGAAGCCTTAAGGACTTGAACAGGAAAATATGATGGGTGGGTTAGCTCTAAGAAGGTTTAACAAAGGAAGAGAAGGGAAGGTGTTTTGTTGGATGACAAGGTATCTGGGAGTAGTCTTACCATTGCTGTTTGCTGAGGCTTGGAGCTGGGGCTTCCCAGGTGGCTCAGCAGGTAAAGAGTCTGCCTGCAATGCAGGAGACCTGAGTTCAGTCCTGGGTTGGGAAGATCTGCTGGAGGAGAGCATGGCAACCATCTGCACCATCCCTGTTGTAACATTCTTTCCTTTGAAAAGAGTTACATAGTTTAGCCTCCACTTAAGAGGAAGAGAAGTCAGCTCGATCATTCAAAAATAGGTATGTCAGGGAAATAGGGACAGATTTTAAAGCCCCACTGGCAGATACTAGATTAGGTCATTGTTGAAGAAACTGCAGAACAGGTAGCTCCTTAAAATAGAATAAGGGAATTCCCCAAAAAATATTTGAGTAATTCCCCCAAAGAAAATACTATAGAGAGGGAAGTGGAAGCAGAGCAGTCAAAAAATAAACACAAAAGGAGGAAATGTCATGAAAAGTAGGCTTAAGGATGCTCTTTATATGCCCAGAAGAGAAAGAATAGGGCTATGTGTGTAAGAGCTTCAGCAGAACAGAATGGCATGATATATTGTGATGGATGAGATGAGCTTGTGATGGATGAGGTGAGCTTGTGATGTGATGAGCTTGTTCAGAAGAAAGCAAAATTGGCAGTAGAGTGACCAATGGCAGAGGCAAGGTCAGGGTACAAGAACTAGATGTAATACGCGCAGAAGGCTTAATTCTGATGCTGGTGAAGAAGAGATTCCAACATGAGAGACAGGTTTATAGAACCAGCAATGCTTTGAAACCTGTATAAGACAGATGGATAAAGGAAGATAGAAAGATGGAATTCATGTACTCATAAAGGTATGATGAAGAAGTCTGGGAGGGAGTGCCACAAATGAAAAGCAAAGCAAGCACCAAAGAAGATGATTGGATTTGCTCGAGTGGCCTGAAGGCATGCACTCAAGGCATGCCAGGAATCAAATAAAATGCTTGATAAGAGCTGTTCCATTAAGAGCATGCCATTGCTATGGTGAATTAGAAGAAGAAAAGGACGATAATGCTCCTGGTGTTTACCACCAAGTGGAGCTTTACCAAAGTGAGGCCTAATCATGGTGTTGGGGCTCTAATCATGGGTGTTGGTGCT
Source organism: Ovis canadensis (assembly GCF_042477335.2). NCBI lineage: Eukaryota > Metazoa > Chordata > Mammalia > Artiodactyla > Bovidae > Ovis > Ovis canadensis. The sequence goes on along the minus strand of NC_091263.1, from coordinate 52,750,842 downwards.
CAGGCCTTGCTACCTCCCACCATGTAACAACTGAGCTGGCTTAAGGACAACAGCAAGAGACTAGGGGAAACAAAGCATCGTTATCCACTCACTGACTTACTCAGGTTGTGGTGTGGAGTCTGAGTGTGTGAACTGTGAACTTTATGTAGAGAGTCTTGCATCTAGTCCAGAGCACTACAGATTGTGGGATCAAGTCAATGTTAGAGTAAAGATTTAGCTGTTCCTTCATGAAGGGATAGCACAACCCTGGTACTGTGCCTGCATTCATGGCAGACATTACTAGTTGATTACACTTTTTTTGCAAGTCTGAATGTGGTCATGGGACTCCTTATGAGAATCAAAATGGTGCTCCAAACAGACACTACCAATTGATCAGAGCTGTGGTGCATGGTGAGCCCTATTTGCCACCCCTAGATCAGTCTGTCAAAGTGGGTGAATTCTTGGTCAGTAGGAGATAAAGAAAGCAGTATCCTTGACAAAGGAGACACCAGAGAACACAATAGTCTCCAATCTGCTCATCCTCAGAGACACACGTTAGTCTCTTGAGGCCCCTGCTGTTTACCCTTAATTTCATATGTTGAAGTGTGTCAGCTGGTGAAGGAAGAGGACTATTGTAGAAGAAGAGATCAGTACTGTCCTAGTTAAAAATGCAGTTGGAAGCAGGGAAAGAGGTTTGAAGAAGACCACCATCTAGGTCAGGTAATATTGGCATTTGGGGCTGGATAATTCTTTATTGTGATGGGGTTGGCAAACTGTACATCATGAGATGGTTAGCAACTTATTGACACCAGTAGTGCTCCCCATCAAGTTGTGACAGTCAAACATGTCTTCACACACTGTCAAGTTTCCTGGGGTGTTTAAAGGGTACAGAATATACTTCAGTTGAAAATCACTGCCCTTAATGATAAAAATCACAGGATCAAAAATTCCAATATGAGTTCCAGTTCCCATCTCAAAAATTAAAAAAAAGAATTTTGTAATACTTCTGTCCAGATGATCAGAGACCTGACGGATTCTATAAACTCTGGCCTGTCCTCATTTTTTTTTTTTTTTTTTTTTTTTTAGCATTAACCCCTCTGGCAGGTTCCTCTTAACAGGAGAAAGGGCAGTCTGTCTGTAAGTGTAGCTGGGGAGGTGCCCTCCTATCTGATGACTTCAAGATATCAGAAGCAGGTGGGGTGGCTGCTTGTGCATTCACTGAAGGAAAGGGAAGGAGTAAGGTCACAAGCCTTAGGTCAGTCCCACCTTCAGTCCCACCTTTGCTAGCTGTTCCCTTTGCCTGGAGCTCTCTTCTCATAGGTATGCATATGGCTGATATGGCTGACTCTTTTTGATTAAACAGGGCCCAGTTGAAATGTCAATTTTTAAAAGACCACCCAACTAAAAATAATGCATCCTGCTCAATCATGCCTTATCTCATTATGAAACTGAACATGTTAGTCACTCAGTCGTATCCAACTCCTTGAGACCCTGTGAACTGTAGCTCCTTTGTCCATGGAATTTCCAGGCAAGAATACTGGAGTAGGTAGCCATTCCCTTCTTCAGGATATCTTCCTGACCCAGGGATTGAACCCAGGTCTCCAGCACTGCAGGCAGATTCTTTACCATCTGAGCCACCATTATAGTGTTGCATTTTTTCCTGTAATATTTAAGCTCTGAATTTGTTTTCTTGGTTTGAGCATGTACTTATTTCCTACTTCCAAACACTCATCAAAGTGTGAGCCCCATTCGAGTGAAGAGCCTAAGCTATTCCATCTTGTAAAAGAACTCCATTTTGTAAAGGTTCCGGGCAAACAGACTTAGACTTTGGATATTGCCTCCCCACTGTGCACGAGCCAATCAGCCCTTAGGTTAAACCTCCTGACTTTAAGTTCAAGAATTTGTGATTTACCTTGAAAGTAATAATTTACCTTTGTGAAGTAATGAGTTACGCTTGTGATTTACCTTGGAAGTAATGATTTACTGTGGAAATAAGAAAACCAATCAGAACCCAACACCTAACCCTTCCACAGAAGGTAACCAATTAGATGTCTCCCAACCCGGAAACTCCCATTTTTCAAATTTTTCATGTGAGAATACCCTATATAAGCAATGTAACCCAGAGCTCGGGGCTCCTCTCCTTAGCCACTGCGTCGGTAATGGTGAGAGCCCCAGCTCGAGCTTGGTAATAAAAACTCTTGCTTTTGCATCGGATACCGGCTCCCTGGTGGTCACTGGGAGATTTTGCAACTTGGGCATAACAGGAGCAAGGATCTGTTTCATTCATTGCTATATCCCTCTGTTACTGGCACTCAGTGGCAGCTCGTTTGAGCTGAGTATGTTTTGTATATGTGAGTAAAGCGTAGGGTACCTGATCTAGTCATTATAACCATGATGGTGTAACGACGTGCAGCCAAATACGTGGCCATCACCGTGCACTTTTACCCTGCACCCTGTTACTACCAGAGCAGGGGCCACTCAGCCATTGGTTAGCACAGCAGTAGGCCCCGCCCACAAGCAACCCGCTGTCAAGGCGCAACCGTTAGTGAGGGCGTTCAGCCACCTGTCAGAGTGGTGGCCTCAGGTGGAGAGCAAGGAAAGAGGCAGATTCCGGCCTTCTCCCCCGAGCCCTGCAGCCTGTTCCCTGGCCTTAGGCTGAGGGGTGAGCTGGGGAGCCTAGGGAGCAGGTTGGGGGCTGTGTCCTGCAGGGCTCCAGAGCCCAGCTCAAGGCTGCTCACTGGCTGGGCCCAGGCCTTGAGGCGATGGTGAACCTCTCCCCCATCCCCACCTCTGGGACCTAACGGCAGTGGCCATCTGCTTGGGTCAGAGCCTGCGGGACCTGGTCCCTCCTTGAGCCACTGTTTGGGTGGCCTGAGGGCAGTTGGGTTGCCCTCTGGCTCCCTCAGCTGGGCGGGGCCTGGGGACCTGGCCTTGAGGGAGGGCCAGTTGAGACCTACCTCCTCTCAGCCAGGACCAGGAGCTCAGAGGGTGAAAGCTGTACCTGAGGGATCTTTCCCTCTGTTGTCAGAACAGAGAATAACATTTGTTTGTTGGAGATTTATGGGAATATTGTTATCTGACCACGACCTGAAGAACAAAGGCTCTGACACCAGAATTCGCAACAACTCGCCACGCCCCTCCCTCACCTTTCCTAGAAAAAGGGCTTTGCTGAAAGCTTTGGGGGAGTTTGAGGCTTTTAAGGCGTGAGTCCCCCATCTCCTTGGGTGGCCCTCAATCCACCTTTCTGTGTTCCAGACCCCAGTGTTTTGGTATCACTTGGCCTCACTGTGAGTCGGGCACCTGGACTTGGGTCTTGGTAACAATGGTAATGCACATATGGAAATACAAGGAGCTATGGGAGTGAGCACGGAGCTTAGAGACCAAAGCTATATCATAATATGAAGGAAAAATGGCCTCAGATCTGAGACCAGCAGTCTCTGGCCAGGAGGAAAGGCTAAAACAGTAAACAGCTATATGTATATTCTAGACTGTACCTATTAACTCAGTCAATCCCTGCAATAACCCCATGAAGTGGGTACCTTTGTTGGATACCACTGCCTTTTAACAAATGAAAAACCCAAATGGGTACCCCGGAGGCTAAGCTAACTTGCTCAAGGTGATACTGCTCGTGGTATGGAGAGCCCGGATATAAAATTGAAAGTTCTAGTGTTAGACCTACACCTTGAGCCATCACACTAATGGAGGAAGACAGGAGTAGCATGCTTGATGTCCCAGAGGTGAGAGACAACAGGATGTTAGAACCTGGAAGGAGAGTCCAGGCGGATCATGAAGAGAGAACAAAGAGGGCGGCAAGGGGTGAAGTAAGCCAGGTAGGAAGGTGATCAAGGAAGGCCTCATCAAGAGACCACACATTAGCAAACTCTGGGAGTCATTCTTAATCAAGCACAACTCTCACATTGCAGTTTAACATCAACCATCCCTTAACCCATTGGATGGGTTTAATTTCCTATGACCAGGTCCAATTTATCAGTTGGTAATATTTAGAAAGGTGTTCATGATAGCTGTCCTCCAACCACCATTTACAGGGAGAACAAAAACACTGAGCCCAGGTGCTTAGCATCCTGGTTTGTTTTATTTTTTAAAGAAAAAGCAACCGAGAATTAGTTTTTATCCTGGAATAGATGGTTTGTCCAGCTGTAGATGCTGTAGAAAGGAAGCTGAATGTTAATTAGATGTCAACAGTAATTATGGTGATTATGGTTTTTGAATAGCTATTGGGAATAGCTGGATCCACATCTAGAATACAATGTGAATGACATTTTAATAGTTTTTAAGAGAAAAAGAGAGCAGCCTGTTACTAAGGAAATTACAGTGAATAGAATTTTAGTAAAATAGATTTCTTAACAAAGGACTGTAACAATGATAATAGTCACACATGAAGTATAGGGGATATATTGAGGAAAATCATGAAAAATAGTTTTTGAGACAGAATCTCATATTTAAAAGAAAACCAATTATCTTAAATCTCTGCCTCAGGGTTTCATTGGAATGTTTTAGACTGTATCTTTCTGATTTTTCTTAGAACTGGGTCATATCACAGATTTTATAAACCTATCATTTTAATGATATTTTAATTACATGCTTTTTATGTACTACAGGGACTGGTTCTGCAATAACTTCTATGATCATTTGCTTCATAAGACATTTTTATTTAATTAATTTATTTTTAGTGTTTTTTTAAAGTCACAATTTGGAGTATCAGTATGTAAAGCAGATATTTATATTTATTTTATTTTTTTAATATTGAAGGAGCCCTCCTTTTTATTAAAAAAAAAAGTCACTTGATTCTTTTAAATAGAGCATCTGCTTTATGTATTTAACACATTTCATATAAACCTTAGGGGTAAGGCAAGATTAATCTGTCTTCTCAAGCCAGAATTTAAAAATCTGCAGACGGGAAAGGCATTGCTCTAATTTCTTGGAGTCACAAATTACTAGTGAGCAGTGTTGACAAACATCCTAGCATTTATTTAGTTGTTTGTTCAACAAATATTTGCTGCAGACCTATCAGGTGTCACATATCAAGAGAGAGGAATAGGCAGTAATCCACACGTTATTTGGTAACTTTCCTAAGGAAAAGGACATATTGGCATTGGTATTAGTGGCTCTCTACCACAGCTACTGCAGTGTGGGTGACCCCTCACCTCTACCAGTTGAGAAATGTGGTTGACATACAGTGATGAAGAAGAGAGGCTCATGTCCATGACCATGTCCATGTCCATGTCCATCTATGGGAGGTCTTCAGAAAACAGTGGGCACAATCAGTAGTCTACCAAAAGAAATACCTGAAACTATGGATCACATGGATGATATGCAGCAAGGGTTAAGGAGACGTTCTGGAAGAAATGAACTATTGACTGATAGGAAGGTGGTACCAAATTCAAGGGGCAAGAGTGGACATCTGATGCAGAGCCCTGAAGGCAAGAATGTGGTACCACCCAAGGAAGTAGCAACAGTTCTGTAAGGCTAGATCATAAAGGATGGAGGAGGTTTTGTTTAGTGTCGATTTCAGATAAGTTCAGGACCCTGTGAAAACCAGGAGTTTTTCTCCAGAGCAATCAGAAACAGATAAAGGGTGTTCAGCAAGAGTGAAGAGATTAGATTAACCTTTGAGGAGGCTCTTTCAGGCTGAGTGGTTTGGTAAGACCAAGATTGCCAGCAGGGAGGGTGGTTAGGTTGTTCCTTCCTGTGAGATGCTGGGTAGAAGACGGGGGTGGCTGGCGCTGAGGGATAGAAAACAATAAATGGGATTTGAAGAGAGCTTTAAGTAACAGAAACTGCAAAACTTGGTTCACTATGGCTTGAATCCTGGGTTACTGGGGAATATTTTGATGTGCCGAATTCAGCAATAATAACGAAGTTAGGTGCCAGGGCTGGGGTTTAGGCACTGGCAGTTTGACTCCAGAGCTCATGTCCTTGCTGGAAATAAATGGAGACCAATAATGGGATTCATATAATATCTGAGTCTTGAGGTATATGGTTTAATAGTGTTTTGTTTTTTTTTTTTACTACCAATACTCTGTACTTGTCAAAACCAATATCCTTGGGTTTGCAGTGAGATTTATTCCTTTTGCTGTGGAGAAAACATAGGTTTAGAATGAGAAGGAGAAAAAGGAGGGACAAAATCAATTATTTTACGGCAAGAGCTAGGTATCCAGTACTTTACCTGTGCCAGGTACTTTTTCTAGGTGCTTCATTTTTATTCCTCACCCTGCCAGTTGCAAGGGATATGTTATCTTTAATCTTCCAAGCAACTCAAGGAGGCAGACGGTGTGTGATGGAGTCAGAACCTGAGACTGACCGTGATTTAGCTTTATGTGGTTTAGGTCTTTCCTCTTGGACAGGCCAGAGCCCAGCCTGGCACTTGTTCTCTTTTGAGAGGCATTCTGCTGCCTCTCAAAGAGAAAAGGAAGACAGATGTGCAAGGCTTGTAGATGGTTAGGCAAAAAGAAACAAGAATGCAAACATCAGAGAAGAAAAGAAAAGCTCTATTTAGTGTAGAATTTGGAACCTGGCAATCTCACAAGCAGGTCTCATTAAAATAAGAGAATTCTCCTTTCTCTAAGTTGGTGCCAAGTTCCTTGATAGAGGGGTAGTGTGTTCTGTTAGCTTTAGTGCTCCGCTTTGAACTCTACAACAGTTAAACGTCAGGACCAACACAGAAGTTCCAGTCTAGATATTTTTACTGCTAGTAGAAATGGTTGGTGCCTTTGAATTGTTAAAGATCAGTCCTTGTTGAATAATTGAGAGTCCAAGGAATGTTAATTTGCCTCTGAGTTTCCTTGGAGTAGGTGATATCTAGATTCAGTTCATCTGTTTCTGGTCCTAGTGTCTTAAAATTGGAGGACTGAAGCATTGGCAGTTTAAATGATTTGCTTACTTATCAAGGGTTACACATGTCCCCGGTGGTAAGCTTAGTCAAAGTTGTCTCTGTTGCATCTTGGCTTTCCATGGAGCTCACCAGAACTGTTCACAGCTGCAGCAGCAATAACCTATTACAGCACAGACTAGGCTGGTTCATGAGTAGTAATGCTATGTCTGGGTGGTTTCTTTATGCATGTGATTAATAGAAGGTATAATTTATAGTAAGCTCTCAAAAAAATGCTTGGGTGAATGAAAGGTAACAAAAGTGATGAGCAGTTTATCCCTAGATGGTAGAAAGGCGATGGTCATCTAGTGCTCAAGCCTCTGGATGCTAAGGTCAGATTGTTTAAGTTCAGATCATCCCAGCTGCCAGCTTGGCAGTTATCTCTCTTGACTTCAGTTTTCTCATCTGTAAAGTGGAGATAATACTATTGTAAGATATTCCACTGAAAGTGCTTAATAGGAACTGATGTATGGTTAGTGCTCAATGTGTTAGCTGTTACTTACTTGTCAGCTCTAATAACTTACAAACGAAATGCCTTACTTGGTAATTTTACACAATTTTGCAAAAATACCTTTGCTCAAGAGAAAAAATAAAAAGGAATACACGTGCATATATCATTCTTTTGAGAGGTGGATCCAGTGCTGCAGTTTAGTCGTGTTGGGGAGCAAAACCAATGGAATGAGTAGAAGGGGTGCCTTGCTCGTCACGTCTGACTCTTTGCCACCCCGTGGATTGTAGCCTGCTGTGCTCCTCTGACCATGGGATTCTCCAGGCAAGAACATAGGAGAGGTTATCATTTCCTCCTCCAGGAAATCTTCCTGACCCAAGAATCAAACCCACATCTCCTGCAGTTCCTGCACTGACAGCAGATTCTTTACAGCTGAGCCACCTGGGTAGAAGGGTACTCAGATGCTAAACTATAAACCACAGTGGGTGTCTCCACTTTCCCAGCCAACTACGGATATTAGGGCTCTCCTGTCAACAGCACCTGTCTCTCAGGAGGTTAGAGTCCCCAGGTCCATTCGAGGGTGTCCACTTGGGTTGGGGTCAGCAAAGACACTGGACATGCTAAGGGCACCTTTCTATCACGTGATTCACAGCACCTTTAGCAAACTGGCTCACTGGTCTTCTGGGAAAGGCGACATGATGCAGTCACGGAAGTTCATAGGCTTTGGCTTGACTTCCCCTCGGCTGCCCACAGAGAGCCTCTGCAGTCTCCCTGCTGACCCCATCCGCTTCTCCTCTTCATGGGGTCTCTCCTGTGTGACTCTGCCAACCTCCCTTAGAATTCTGAGCCCCTCTACTCTCTCATCTACCCCCTGGGGCTGAGTGACCCTTAGTTTGTCTCCCTACAGATGAATCAATCTGCAGCTTCCTTTTTTCCTGTTCAGATAAGGTCACAGCATAAACCCCATCTCCTTCCTTCATTCCTCAGAGGCTTCCATTCTGAGTCTCAAAAGCCCTTCCCTCAATAGCATTCCTTACATATCAAAAGTCATGGTTTCAGAGCTATTATTTCTGATGTTAGTGTGAAGAACATATTTTAGAATTCAGAAACACTGAACATCAATGTTTTTGTTGTTGTTGTTCTCTTTACATTTATGCTGTAACTACACAAGTTCTCCTTGAGGCAATGTGGTTCTTCAGATGGACATAATCAAGGGAGGGAATAAACACACAGTGACTGATGCTTCAAGATCATACCTTGCTGTATTATATCCACTCATTCTGAGTCCCACTTTCAGGTTTCAGCAAGTTGCTTCATACCTTTGACTCTGTGTTGACATTGCTCCCTGGGCTCTGCTGTGTTATCCCCGCCAATGAAGATATAAACCAAGGACCAGGGTGATGGGAATTCACTGAAGTTCACACTCATTCTTTTCAACATCTTTTGGTCCTTATTTTACAGATGAGGAAACTGAGATTCGGAAAAGTCAAGGCCATCATTTTTGCTGTTTATCATATATTTTTCAACTTCCCTTTTAAGTGCTGTTCTACTCCCTTGGTATTAACTATATTTACATAATTTACTTCAGTAAATAAATTATGAGAAGTGGTACATGTTACGTATGGGTGGAAGCTCTGAGAGTCAATGCGCAATTTACCATGCTCTCTTTCTTTGCACTTCGGCAGCAGTCCAAGTGATGGAAACTTGATTCAGTTAAATGCTAGAATAAGGATGACATAGAGCACAGCCCTGTCTAACCTTCAGTGGACAGGTAGCAACATGCAAGAAAGAAAACGTCCTTGTTTTAAGCCACTGGGTTTTCAGATTGTTTGTTAACCCAACTTGACCTTGATCATCCTGATTCACTTAGATGCCATTCATTCATGCACTTATTTATCCAACAAATAATTAGTGAATATCGACTCTGCCAGATATGGGCTAGATACTACAAAAGCAAATCATGGTCCTTATTGTTATAACCTCTGATACTTTGTCCACCAAAGTCATGCAGTTAATAAAATGAGTAAGTTGGGTTTCATACTTAAACCATTGGATTCCAGAGTTTGTACTCTGAAATGCTGCATTCTACTATCTCAAATAGAAATTTCTAGAGTAGTTTGCAAATGACTTTAAAAAACATCTCTCAGGGGCTAGGTCTTGTCTATCTTAGCATAGTAGGCTGAATTCTTAATGTGTTGTCAGTTGAGTTGTAATGGACAAAGTAGATACACTTAGACTTACCATCAAACAGAAACTGAACAAGATGCTGAAACTTTGGCCTTGTTTTAGGGAGATGGCATTCGTCGTGTTTTCTGGGTGTCTAGCATCTTTTAAATTTGCTATTATGTTTACAGGATTTTCCCTCTTGTGGGTTCTGTGCAACCAGAATACAGAAACGTATAACAATTCTCCACCAAGCACATTCACCCCCTCTAATTTAGGGGGGCTGTAATTCAGACTGTGATTCAGAAATGAGCAATCACAGGGAAAAGGCTTACCATGGAATCTGCTTAGCTGATGAGGGGAAACAGAGAGCTCCCTGGTGCTGAGAGCAGGGCTGGCAGGGCTGAGTGCCTGCCATGTGCGTCATATCTGTAATGAGGCTGCAGTGTGGAAAGCAGCTCATTCCTTAGTACCGGTGCTAGGGGGAGCAGCGTTCTTCTCATCAGGCTAGTTCTGGAACATGATTTGGGACATTATTCCTAGAAACTTGGCTTTAAGCCCAGTTCTCTAAACGTCCCAATAACTGTGAGCTACCCGCTATCCTTTAATGAACTTGTTTTCTGCTTAATCAGCCACAGTCAGCTTCATGCTTCTTGCAGGGAAGAACCCCAACTGATGCTGTGTGGAAGCTGAGTCAGAAAAGTTTCAAGCCAGATCCTGGGGAAGGAAAGCAGCAAATGACTAACCTAAAGATGTGTAGGTGGGTGGAGAATTAAAGTCTAGGAAATCTGAGATCAAAGGTGGGAAGGTTGAAAAGGAGGTGAGCCTCAGGTTTCCCATAAACAAACTGGGGTGAACAGCATCCTTCTCCAGGCCTATGGCTCTTAGACCTGTTCATTCAGTCATTGAACAAATATTTATGGAGCACATACTGTGTGCCTGACCTCTGCTCTGGACGGTGGGAGATGTAATGGTGGATAAACAGCATAATCCCAATAGTTCTGTGTAATGGGAAGGCTGGCCCTAATCAAATGATTGCGCTATGAGCAAATACGTTATTACAAAAGGATAATAAAATAATGTGATACTCTGCAAATAATAGGATGATATGAGCAAGTGTGGGAGAGCAGAGAAGCCTTCCCGAGGAAGTGATTTTGAAGCTGAGATCAGAAGAGTAGGAACAAGCAGTGGGTGGGACACAGCAGAAGAACATTCCAGGAGATGTAAACAGCATGTGCCAGAGACAGACTGAACATGATCTATCTGAAGCACTCTAAAGCTAATGAGATTGAAGGGAACAGAAAAGATGATAATGGAGTGAGATAAAGCTGTAGTAACACAGCAGAGTCAGGGAGGACACTATAGAGTCTGGAAGCGCAATGAAAGATTTTGATCTTTTCCCTGAAATCAATAGGAGGCTGTTGAAGAGTTTTAGGTTGTGGGCTAACACTGTCAGATTTGCATTCTGAAATGCCATGCTGGTTATAGTGGGGACAGTGTATGTGGTCCGAGAGTGGCTTGGATATGAGCAAGTGAATAGGAGCCCGTTGCAGTCATCTAGGCATGAGTGGGTTACTAGATCAGGCTGGGGCATCGGCAGGAGAGAGGGAAAAGGTAGAGTAATGAGAGAGGCAGAGAAGAGGAGAATCAGTGAGCTACACAGTGAACCAACATAATGTAATTTGTGGATCTCAGCTCTTCTGACTTGGACAATTTATGAAGAACCATTAAAATGACGTAAGTTTTGGCCACAAAAGAGCAGGGACAGTACATGCTGAGACAGGGGTGTTTTTGTAACATTCAAGGGAGGACGGGAAGTACATAGACAGTTGAATATGCAAATCTGAAACTTTGTGAAGAGTTTTGCAACGGAGCTATCTCTCTAGTCATCTTAAACGCAGAATCTTCTGTTAATCCCATATCCCTAATTTGTCTCCCCTTCCCTCTCCCGTTTGCTAACCACAAGTTTGCTTTTTTGTGTCTGTGAGTCTATTTGTGGTTTGCATATACATTCATATGTATTAATTTTTAGATTCTACAAATATGTGATACCTTATAGTGTTTGTCTTTCTCTGTCTGCCTTATTTCACTTAGCAAAATACTCTCTAGGTTCATCCAAATTGCTGTAGATGTCAGCGTTTCATTCCTTTTATAGCTGAGTAATTTTTTAAATTTTTCATCATATATATTTATAACACATTTTCATATCCTATATATATAAAATAGATAAGGAATAAGCATATACTGTATAGCACAGGGAATTATACCTGTTATCTTGTAATAACCTGTGATGGAATATAATTTGCAAAAGTACTGAATCACTATACTGTATACCTGAAACTAGCATAATATCATAAATAAATTATACTTCAATTAAAGGTAAATAAATAAAATTTTAAAAACTACACAAAACTGGGGAGAGAAAAAACAGAATCTTCTGAAGCTACTATCTGACTACTTCCATACTGAAAAACCCATTTATTTGATGCAGGGTCTTTTTTGTATTTACTTATTTGGCTGCACCAGGTTCTAGTAGTGGCATGCAGGATCTAGTTCCCGACCAGGAATCAAGCCCAGCCCCCTGCATTGGGAGCATGGAGTCCTAGCTACTGAACCACCAGGGAAGTCCCTATTCAATGCTGTCTTATCGAGCATAGACCTAGTACCAAGTGTGGGCATACAAAGAAAGAAAGGGTACACGCTGACTTAGAGGAGCGTATAGTGTAGTTGAGAATTAAAAGGGTCAAGAGGCAAGCATAATAAAATGTAAGCAATGGAGGTATGGATAGAAGTCTTTGGAAAGACACATTTGGAGGTGTATTTTAGGGTTGAGGTATAGGTATGAGTAGTATTCTGGGAATTGGGGACCGTGCTGCAAATGCTTAGAGACATCTGACAGTACATTGTTCTTAAGGAATCACCAGTATTATTAAGTAAGGCTGAAGTAAGGGGATTGGGGACTGGGCAGTAGTAGAAGGTGAGGCTAGAGATTTAGGCAGAATCCTGATATCAGCCACCCTATAAAAATTTATAACTGTAACCTAAAGATTGCCAGGTGTCACAGAATCATTTCAAGTATGGGAGAATGGAATCCGATTTGTGTCTTACATAGATTACTTAGCCAAGGTCTTGGTGGATGGCTTTAGCAAGATATGGATCTGGAATATGCAGACTTGCTCTCAGCCTCTTTTTGATAGAGGATTTTATATTTATTAGTGCCTTTAGGGTTCCAGGTGTCTATATCATTATCTTATCTCATTTGAATCAAGGCAATGAGCAAATGCTGCAAATCAGTGTACTATTATACTTCATCCTTTTCGTGGTTAAATTAGATAATGATCACAAAATGACATTGGCTTGCTCACTTGTTAGAAGCCATAAAATAACCTTCCTCATTAAACAACCATTTTCTCATCACAAAGGAAATTTGGAACAAGGTACAGCGTGTCTTTAATCTCTCTTTAATTGATGTGTATTACCTTCTATCATATTCCATGATTCACGATGTCTTGACTGCAGGTGACAACTATAAAGGCCCTTTATCTTCCTGACACAATTTGCCAAAGGCTCAGAGGGTAGCTTTTGGAGGTAAAAGTTTGGATTTGTTTGGTCTTAATTTAAATAATGAGTAAATAACTGAGAACAAATTCTAAGGAGTCCCTGAAAACTTGTGTAATGTCTTATTGGGCCCACCAATACAGTAAGATAGAAAATTAAGTTTTGTTAGTTACACTAAAGCCATTTTCTATTCCTTCACTGACAGAGGTGATGAGGACAAAAATTAAGACAAGATACTTGAAACGAATAGAGCCCAAGTGCCACTTGAACAGAAAACAGCTCTGCTAAACTAAAACTTGCAAGAGCAATACTAGGGATGTTTCTGGCTTACGCTGTTCAAATCACTATGAGCTCTTGTCTTATGTATGTTGTTACATGTTAAATTGCTGGCAGTTTCTGCTCACAGAAGTTTCTGCTTGAAAAAGAGCTAAGGATCTAAGGGACTGGGGAGGAAGATCAACACCAAGCGTGTTTTCCACTCAGCTCTGATGCTAATGGCTCCAGTGCTATGGAAGTTACGGGGGACTTGACCATTAGCAAAGGAAATGATCTTTTAAAAGCAAGGAGTTGCAGTATCATCAAGTAAAGACATTTCTTAATTTATTCTTTTTTAGTGACAATTGAAGATGAGAATAAATTCCAAGAGGAAAAAAAGACATAGTTATCTCAGAAATAAAAACAAAGACCCATCGGTAACTTGAGTATCTTGATTGACAGCCTCTGTTATGAAGCCAATATTATTCCCACATAAGAATAATGATTCTTGTGTGGGAAGAAAAGCAAAGGAGGCTTACAGTGGTTTAATAACAGCTTTCTGCCGGCTAAGTAGCTGAAAAAATATTGTTGACAGTAATTAGTTTTGTGTTTCTTTTTCTTAAAAACATTAAACATTCAACACCTTTTTAAAAAAAAAACACACACACAATAGAAACCCATCTGATGAATTCTTTAGTCTTTGGAGTTTCATTAAGCTATGAATGTTTCACCTCAGCCTGGGTTCTGAGTCTGTTGATTTGGAAGAAGTGTACAAGGAGTCTTTGCTTGGCAAATCTGCCAAGTGCCTTCATCATGGGAATAGTAATAATAAGATGTCAGCAGTGCTGGGGTTGGGGGAGGGAAACAAAAAACACAAAGCCTATTTCTGCCTCTTCATTATTGCAGTTTAGAAATATTGTGGATATTAAAGGTGATTATAGAAACTTTCAAAGCCATCTACTACTAATGAAAAACTGGAAAATTTATTCACTAAACATTTTGAAACAGTCAAGATCAAATCCACCTGTTATTGAGGGGGTTGTTTTTTGAAGTTAAAATGGTTTTTGGGGTAGAGAATATGAGAGTCTGGCTGCTGAATGTATAAACAGCAGCTTTTCAGGTTAGATATATGGTAATTCAAGCAGTATCATTTGCACATGACATTATTTAGCCAACATGTTCATGCTTAACTCTTCCCATTATGTATATGTGTATATTTTAAAATTTACCACTTTCTAACTTACAGTAACGTAGTTAAGTATTTTCTTTCTAAGCAGTAAATATTTCCTAAACTCAGTGATGTGTGCAGGAGTCTTGTCCTGGTTCCCAGGAGCCAATGGTCAAATTTTCAGGGACTTTGTGAGCTGTTGTTATTTTTAAACATGGTCATTTTTTTTTAATTAAATCATACAGACTTAGAATTGAGTAAGTTATATTGGATGGGAGCAGGGTTGAGGGGAAATTGATATATATATATATATATATATATATATATATATATATATATATATGGCTGAGTCTTTTTGCTGTTCACCTGAAACTGTCACAACATTGTTGGTTAATTGGCTATACCCCGGTAACAAAATAAAAAGTTTGTTGTTCAGTCGCTAAGTCACATCCAACTCTTTGGGACCCCATGAACTGCAGCACGCCAGGCTTTCCTGTCCTTCACTATCTCCTGGAGTTTGCTCAAACTCACGTCCATTGAGTCAGTGATTCCATCCAACCATCTCATCATCTGTTGCCCCCTTCTCTTGCCCTGTCTTCCCCAGCATCTAGGTCTTTTCCAATGAGTTGGCTCCTCACATCAGGTGGCCAAAGTATTGGAGCTTCAGCTTCAGCATCAGTCCTTCCAATGAATATTCAGGGTTGATTTCCTTTAGAATTGACTGCTTTGATCTCCTAGCTGTCCAAGGGTCACTCAAGAGTCTTCTCCAGCACCGCAGTTCAAAAACATCAATTTTTTGGCACTCAGCATTCTTTATGGCCCAACTCTCACATCCATACATGGCTACTGGAAAAACCACAGCTTTGCCTATGTAGGCCTTTTTTGGTAAAATGATATCTCTGTTTTGTAATACACTGTCTGGGTTTGTCATAACTTTTCTTCCAAGGAACAAGCATCTTTTAATTTTGTGGCTGCAGTTACCATCCATTTAAGAAATAATAATAACAATAAATAAAAATCTATTGTGTCAAAAAAAAGAATTTAATGAGTTATATTAGAAAAAGAATAAACACTTAAAAGTCACCATTTTCTAATTATTTCACTACCTCTTACCGTAATCTATACTCTTAGAGTTATTCTTGTGTGTTGTATTATTACATTTCAGTTCACATGACTATATGTAGTAAGAAGCTTGGCATTATATTATACTTCATTCCACTTTATATGAGTGTGTGTATGTCTCACTGCATAGACACACTCATCCTCAGGATATGTATCAAACATGCCTAAAGTATGAATGTTGTCACTATTCTCAGTCTTTCCACCCAATAATCTGGAAAATCTTATTTCATTTACCCAGATTTTAGGCCCATGATCCACTAAGATTTAATGGAATAGTTGGTTTAATAGCACCTTAATAGTTTATATTCATGTTTTAAGACTTCTTTTTATGTCGATCATTTTTGAAGTCTTTATTGAATTTGTTATAGTATTACTTCTGTTTTATGTTTCAGCTTTTTATATACAAAGCATTAGGGATCTTAGCTTCCCCACCAGAGATCAAACTCACACCACTTGCATTGGAAGGCGAAGTCTTAACCTCTGGACTGCCAGGGAAGTCCCTTTGTATATATTTTACATTTGGTCTTGAAGGGCAATGCTTTTGTACCTGTACATTCTTTTTACTTTGTCTAGAGTTCCTCCACATGCATCCTGAAAAGGAATTGTACCTCAGTAGTATGTCACCAGTCAAACTCTTATTTATTGGAGGCCTTATGGGAGGGGGTCCCAGCCTGCCCCTCAGAGGCTCTGTAAGTAATTAGACAGTGTAAGTGGTGGTAAGCCTACTAGATGTGGACTCAGCCCATCTAAGTTCTAGGTTTGGTCTTTTCTCTAGGTCACTGAGTCATCCTGGACTAGACGTTTCCCTGCCTTAACCTCAAAATTGCTATAACCATCAGAATGGAAGTAGGGTTAGACAAACTCTGAGATCACTTACAGCTCACACTCTGTGATGTCTGATATTTAGAGCCAGAAAGTAATTCCCAGGCACATTTTTTGCTGCCCTGCCTACTCTCATGGGCTCAAGGAGTGTGGTACAAGGGAGGAGAGTTAAACTGAGAGTCTTGTCAGGACAGAGCCACCCCAGAGGTCGAAAACTGGCAGCCCTCATATTGTATCAGGTCTCAAGCCTGACAGTTTGTCCTATATAATGTTTAGTATTTTTTAATATTATTTGCCAATGTTTAAAAGTCAAAATTTCATTTCAAAGTTTGGATTCCAAGTTTTCTTGAAAAATGGAAAGATTTAACAACTTTAGTTCCCTCATTTCCTGATTTCAGTGAGATTAGGTGTGAAGGAGTTGCTGATCCTGTTGAGCAGGTCAGGGACTTTATAGGATATCTATACTTTGAATACCAACTATAAAGGATGATTTTTCCAGGAAAGACAGATGGAATTCTCATATAAGGATCACAACAATCTACTTGCTAAACACAAGATAGAGAAAAGATCTTTGTAGACATCAGTTTATTAATATTACTAGGAGTAGCTTCATTTGCTTTGTTGAAAGCAGTCCACTTGGTGAAATTCCAGTTTCTTCACATTAAAACTTTCCTAGGGAAATAGCTATAATGGTTTGCATAAAATTTTAAGACTGTATCTACATAGGAATAAATCTAACAAAGGAAGTATAAGATCTTTATGGGAAAAAGTGCAAAATGTTATTAAGACATCTAAAAGAAGACAGGAGAAATTGGTTAGATTTTTAAAAATGCCCATGGATGAGAAGACTCAATATTGTAAAGATGCAAATTTCTCCAAATTGGTTTATAAATTCAGTGTAATTCAAATACAAAAAATGCATCAACTGTATTTAGGTAAATTTATTCTCCATTTTATCTGAAGAAGTAAAATCCAGGAAAGGCCAAGATAATTCTGAAAGAGAGGGCGAAAGAGGAGCAAATGTTATAAATGTCATATGAAGCTTATTGCAAAGATACTATAATTAAAACAGTATCTTAATGGTTCATTAATAATCAAATACACCAGTGCATCAGAATAGAAAGCTTAAAAATAGACCCATGTTTATATGGGAATTGCTTATCTGACATTGAAAATCAGTGGAATAAAGATGAACTATTTGATAAGTAGAGTTAAGGAAATTGGCTTTCTTTAGAGAAAAAAGTAATTCTATTCCTATCTTCCTTCATACAAAAATAGACTCCAGAGATATTAAAGATGTTAATGGGGAAAAAAAACTCTAAAACTATCATAAAAGATTAGGAGAACATCTTTTTAACAGGTCTGGTAGGGGTTTCTTAAAACAAGTAATAAAAACAAACTTTTTAAGATAAATTACTTGGGCTTTATTAAAATTTACATTTTATATGACAAAGGATTTCTTAAAGGAGACAGTTAAGAAGAAAGGAGAAAGTAAAAGGACAAAGTTAAAGGGGAACAGTCACCTTCGAAAAGACATTTTCAATATGTATAATAATAAGCAAAGAACCTGCATTCAGAATATATCAAGAACTCTTACAAATCAGTGAGGGAAAAAACATGAAATAACCCAACAGAAAAAAGAGAGAAGATGGTAAGCAATAAAATATGCAAAGATAATCACTCTAACCAGTAATCAAGAAAATTCACATTAAAATAAGAGAAATAAAAACATATTTCCACACAGGACTTGTGGTTTTATTTGTAATTGCCCCCCAAAATGCAAACTAACCAAATGTCTCTTAATGTATAGACAAAAGGTGGTACATCCATCCAATGAATAGAGGGGAACTAAGTATTGGAATACAACAAAATGAGTGAATCTGAAATATTTTTATGCTGAGTGAAAATTCAGACCCAAGAAGCAAATATATTTGGAATGATTCCATTAATTTTTTTAAAAATCTAGAAAATGCAAGCTAATCTATGGTGAAAGCAGATCAATCTGATACATTCCTTTTCCATTCCTGCAACACAGTTATTATGTCACAGTTCTTGTGGGATGGCAATTAGCTGGGTTATCTGCTTAGGCTGGAATTAGAGCTGCAAACTCTTCTGAGGCTCTGGGCCTTCTTTCAAGCTCTCTGGTTGATGGCAGAATTCAGTCCTTGCAGCTGTAGGATTGAGGCCCTAAACTCTGTAGGGAAGCTGTCATTATCTGTGATGTGGTCTCTACAACACTGCAATTTGGTTCTTCTTGTCTGCTTTTTCCAATCTCTATGACTTCTTTCTCGGATCTTGCAAAGGGCTCACATGATTAGATCAGACCCAACTGGGATGACCAGCTTAATCAGGTTAATCAACTTGATTGGAGACCTTAAGTCAACTGATGAGGAACCTTAATTATATTTTCAAAATCTCTTCACTTTTGCCACATAGGTAATCACTGGAGTGATGTTCCATCTTGTACACAGGTCCCATTCACATTCAAGGTAAGAGGATTACACAGCATATGTACCAGGGCTGGGGAAACGAGAGCCATCTTAGAATTTTATTACATGATGGTGGTGGGGGGTGGGGTGCAGAAATTGATACATGCAGAAAGGTACATATTACTCCAATTTTATTATAACTATTATATTCTTATTTCCTCAGATGTGTCTGTATCAGGTAAGAAAACCAAAGTATCCAGAATCCTTATATATTTATTTTTCTTAAAGCAAGTTTTTGAATTGTCTCAGTTTAATACACCAGTGGCCCAGGACAGGTTTATAATCCCCTTATTAACAAACATAAAAAAACGTACACAGTGGTAACAGTCCCTTTGACAATATGAGACTCTGGAGAGTGAAGGGATATCCTAAGGTATACTAGACATTATGCTTATGTGGGAGAATTTTCTCTCCCACTCTTCAGAAATCCAAAGCCAAATGTCACTATATAACCCTCTATCCAGTGAGAGAGATCAAAGGGAAAAAATGTATATGCTGGTATCTTCTTCCTTCAGCCGAAGTGAGGGAGGGAGCCAAGGAGAAAGCAAGAGCCCTGGGTGTAAATATTTAACACAGTGATATTTCTTACTAGGATATGTGCAGGATCCCAGTCGCATTAGCTCCATCCTCTTAGGAGGGAGGAGAGGGAAAAAGCAGAGTCTGCCTGCCTTTCTCTGTGGTTTATCTATAAAATGAAATGATGTGCCATTTGAAAGTCCTGTTTTCACAGGCTAGTACATGGAATGGGGGGATATATAGGATATATATAACCATCAGAAGAGGAAGGCAGGATTAAATCCTATTTTCAGAGTAATCTACCTTTTGGTTTAAAAACAAAACTAGTAAGTATTTATTTGCATAGAGTAAAGGCTGGAAGGAACAACTCTTCATCAGAGGAACAGTCATCTAATGGTAGAATTCAGTGAATACTTTCCTGCATGTTTCAGACTATAATAGAATTTGAAAGAGAATGAAAAGAGACAGGTGTAAGTTAATTTATTATTATAGGTATTTGCACAAGGAATCACTAAAGGCAAACATGAAGGTAGCTAGCAGCTCTAGCAGAGGCCTGCCCACATGAATAATTGATCTCAAGGTACTCCGCTGACAATTCAGTTCAGTTCAGTTCAGTCGCTTAGTTGTGTCCGACTCTTTGCGACCCCATGAATCGCAGCACGCCAGGCCTCCCTGTTCATCACCAACTCCCAGAGTTCACTCACACTCACGTCCATCGAGTCAGTGATGCCATCCAGCCATCTCATCCTCTGTTGTCCTCTTCTCCTCCTGCCCTCGATCCCTCCCAGCATCAGAGTCTTTTCCAGTGAGTCAACTCTTCGCATGAGGTGGCCAAAGTACTGGAGTTTCAGCTTCAGCATCATTCCTTCCAAAGAAATCCCAGGGCTGATCTCCTTCAGAATGGACTGGTTGGATCTCTTTGCAGTCCAAGGGACTGTCAAGAGTCTTCTCCAACACCACAGTTCAAAAGCATAAATTCTTCGGCGCTCAGCCTTCTTGACAGTCCAACTCTCACATCCATACATGACCACAGGAAAAACCATAGCCTTGACTGCTGCTGCTGCTGCTGCTGCTAAGTCGCTTCAGTCATGTCCGACTCTGTGCGACACCATAGACAGTAGCCCACCAGGCTCCCCCATCCCTGGGATTCTCCAGGCAAGAACACTGGAGTGGGTTGCCATTTCCTTCTCCAATGCATGAAAGTGAGAAGTGAAAGTCAGCAAAGTAATGTCTCTGCTTTTGAATATGCTATCTAGGTTGGTCATAACTTTCCTTCCAAGGAGTAAGCGTCTTTTAATTTCATGGCTGCAATCACCATCTGCAGTGATTTTGGAGCCCCCAACAATAAAGTCTGACACTGTTTCCACTGTTTCCCCATCTATTTCCCATGAAGTGGTGGGACCGGATGCCATGATCTTTGTTTTCTGAATGTTGAGCTTTAAGCCAACTTTTTCCCTCTCCTCTTTCCCTTTCATCAAGAGGCTTTTTAGTTCCTCTTCACTTTCTGCCATAAGGGTGGTGTCATCTGCATATCTGAGTTTATTGATATTTCTCCTGGCAATCTTGATTCCAGCTTGTGTTTCTTCCAGCCCAGCGTTTCTCATGATGTACTCTGCGTAGAAGTTAAATAAGCAGGGTGACAATATACAGCCTTGACGTACTTCTTTTCCTATCTGGAACCAGTCTGTTGTTCCATGTCCAGTTCTAACTGTTGCTTCCTGACCTGCATACAGATTTCTCAAGAGGCAGGTCAGGTGGTCTGGTAGTCCCATCTCTTTCAGAATTTTCCACAGTTTATTGTGATCCACACAGTCAAAGGCTTTGGTATAGTCAATAAAGCAGAAATAGATGTTTTTCTGGAACTGTCTTGCTTTTTCGATGATCCAGTGGATGTTGGCAATTTGATCTCTTGTTCCTCTGCCTTTTCTAAAACCAGCTTGAACATCAGGAAGTTCACGGTTCACGTATTACTGAAGCCTGGCTTGGAGAATTTTTGTTTTTTAATGTGAACTATTTTTAAAATCTTTCTTGAATTTGTTACAATATTGCTTCAGATTTATGTTTCAGTTTTTTTGGGCTTCCAGGCATGTGGGATCTTAGTTTCCTGACCAGGGATTGAACCTGCACCCTCTGCATTGGAAGGTGAAGTCTTAACCACTGGACCACCAGGGAAGTCCCTGGCTTGGAGAATTTTGAGCATCACTTTACTAGCATGTGAGATGAGTGCAATTGTGCAGTAGTATGAGCATTCTTTGGCATTGCCTTTCTTTGGGATTGGAATGAACACTGACCTTTTCCAGTCCTGTGGCCACTGCTCAGTTTTCCAAATTTGCTGGCATATTGAGTGCAGCACTTTCACAGCATCATCTTTCAGGAGTTGAAATAGCTCAACTGGAATTCCATCACCTCCACTAGCTTTGTTCGTAGTGATGCTTTCTAAGGCCCACTTGACTTCACATTCCAGGATGTCTGGCTCTAGATGGGTGATCACACCATTGTGATTATCTGGGTTGTGAAGATCTTTTTTGTACAGTTCTTCTGTGTATTCTTGCCACCTCCTCTTAATATCTTCTGCTTCTGTTAGGTCCATACCATTTCTGTCCTTTATCAAGCCCATCTTTGCATGAAATGTTCCCTTGGTATCTCTAATTTTCTTGAAGAGATCTCTAGTCTTTCCCATTCTGTTGTTTTCCTCTATTTCTTTGCATTGATCGCACCATTTTTGAACTCTTACTGTGTCTAAGAACATTTCCGAGCACTTGGTAGAGAATATGTTATTTATTCTTTGTAGTAATTTCATAAAGACCTATTCACTCTGGCCTAGTTACTATATGCTTAGGTTCCAGAATCATCCTGCCTAGTTTCAAATTCAGGCTTTATCCCTCACTGCTCATATGACCTAGATGAATTAACCCCTCTGAGCCTCAGTACCTGCATCTGTAAAATGAGAGTAATAATAGCCCTTGCAGCATAGAGTTATTATAAGTATTAGATGAAATAATGGAAACAGAGTCCATAAAATATCTTGGCATATGAAAAGTAAGTGTGCGGCAATTATTCCCATTATATAGATGAAGACATTAGGGCTCAGAGAAGCTGAGTTATTTTCCAAGGGCACTTGCCTCTAAGGAGAGAAGCCTTCAAACACTTGTCTTCTCAAGTGTTAAGCGTTTAATCATTATACTAGGATTTACTTTCTTTCCTGAGCCCATGGAGCTTAACACTCTGCAGATAATTAACTTGGGCTGGAAGTTTTCTTTTTGTCTCTGTAAATAATTTGACTTGCTTTGAGCTGGAAGTCAACTTCCAAATTAATTTAAAATAATGTTTTAAACAACTCTAAAACCCTATCGAGCTTTCTAGGTCTACCAACATAAGTATTCTTGTTGTGATATCAATCTCAACAGCTGCATTTCTTAAGGAAATCACATGACAAAATAATGTCTTCCCAAGCCTCATATTTGGAAGACCAGACAAATGTTATGTTATTTGTTTGAAAGGATAAATCATATGGAGCAATAAACTCTTTATCTTAAAAGAAAATATTACAAAGTTTCAAAGAGACAATAAAATTTAAAAGAATCTGTTATCTTGATTTTATTTAGTGCTTTAAAAAATAAAAATAAAAAAACAGCACTGTATTGATATATAAGATAAACCAGTTCTTGATATATTTCAACTTGTCTGAAAGTCAGTTACTTTGGTTGCAATTCAGAGAATATATTCTCAGTGAAGAATAAAAGATATATTCACATTAATCATTTCCCTAGTGTATAATGTTATGTATCAGCAAGGATGAGGTAGAGGCTGGCCTTGGGAAGAAAAGTAAGTGCTTAGAGCAAGAGTCTCAGCAGATTTCTGTCCTTTGATGAACTCAAGGTTACTCTCCCAGATGTAAGACATATGAAACAGTGGCTAAGAAGTCCCAAGGCCTGAGTTCCAATCCCAGCTCAGCCATTGCTTGACTCCTTCAGGAAATTTGAGCTTCTTATTTCATTTTCCCCAAACTGGCTGCGTAGCAGAATCACACCAGCAAAATCTTAAAATTTACAGATTCTTGGACCCAACTCCAGACCTGCTGCATCAGAATCTCTGGCTTTCTGGCTCTTGATAATCTGTATATTAAATAAGTTCATTGGCTCACTCTTGTACGCCCACTTAGTTTTCACCAGGCACTGGTGTTTGGAAACCACAAGGCTGCTGATTTCTGATTTACAAGGTCCAGGACAGTTTGACTGTTGTAAAACACTGATTCTTGCAGTGCTTCCTCATCTCAAAAATAGCTATATAGATGGAATGAATGGAAGCTGCGTAGAACCATAATTCCCTCTAAGCTCTGGTTTCCTCAGATCAATTGTTGTCTAACTGCTATTATATATATTTAATGTGTGATATTGTGATCTCAAAAGAAATATATGTTCTGGTCTTCATCTTCAGTTCCTTATGCAGATCCTAAAACCTTGTAAATTTCTGAGTGATGGGGTGATCAGACTATCTTACACAGAGCTCCTAAATGCCTTGCAGTTTCCTGACTGATAGGAATGAATTTTGTTCTCATGAGGCATTTTGGCAGCCTCTGAGATAGCTTCGGGTTGGGGGCTGGTCACCAGAAAAGTCAAATCTTGATGAGAAGCTTGAAACTTTTAGCTCCTCTCTCCAACCTCCAGGAATTGGAAAAGAACTAAAGATTGAGTTAATAATTCATCATGCCTGTGTGATGAAACCTCCATAAAAAACCCTAAATGATGGGGCTTAAAGAACTCCTGGGTTTGTGGCTGCATCTACATGCTAGAAGGATAGCATACTTGAACTCCACAGGAATAGAAGCGCCTGTGCTCAGCATCTTCCCAGACCTTGCCCTATGTACCTCTTCATCTGGCTATTCACTTACATCCTTGTTAATATCCTTTATAATGAACAGTAATGGCAAGTGTTTCTCTAAGTTCTGTGAGCTATTATAGCAAATTAGAAGACCAATAACATGTGTTCACTGTGCTGCATCATTGCGTCTCCTAAGTAATGGTAGACAATTTAAATATCTAGTAATAAAGGAAATATTTAAAGAAATCTTTGTATATCCACTATATAAAATATCAGAGGACCATTAAAAAGCATGAGTTATAACATGATTACTACTAGATCAACTCTGTGCATGCATATTTTGTCAGCTATTGATACATAACAAACTACATAAAACTCAGTGCTTAAAGCAGTAGATATTTATAATTTCTCATGGATCTGTGGCTAAACAGGCTTGCTGGTGATCAGCGGGGCTTGCTCTTGCGACTGTTGTCAGCTGTCAAGTCAGCCAGAGACTCACGAGTCTAGAATGGCTTCATGGCCAAATTTAGTGGTCAACTGGCTCTTGGCTGGGCAGTGGGAGTAACTAGACCATGGTCTTTTCCAGATCATTCATCAAGTGATCCCAGCATTATTCACAAGCTTGCTTGGAAAACTTCCAAGAGAGTGGAGACTGAGAACAGGCACAACTTCACTCTTCCACATTCTATTGGCTGCAGCAAGTTACTGGTGAACCCAGACTCACACAGCACAGAAATGAACTCTATTTCTTACATAAGAAGAGCTGCAAAATCTCATTGAATGAGTGTGGGCGAAAGGAATAGCATCACTTTTTCGGCATCAGTGTACCACAGATGTGAACAAGAACTGGACAACCTATTTAAAAAATGCAAAGAACTAAGGTGTTGATGAGTTAGGGATATGGGCTTTTATTCCTTTTCCTTTATATCTTTGTTATTTCATGTAGGTAGTTACAACGTTGTTGAAAAGCAAAAACACAGTAAGGAGAGCCAAAGTGAAAGTAAGATAAACCATTTGTTATTCACTATACTGAGAGAACTGGGTCCATACTTTTCATATCACAAGCCAATCAATAAAGGCTTCTGTAATGTCTACAGGTGGGTAACAATGGAAAGATCCTGAAATTGCCAAAGCAAAGTAACTCCCTAGGATATATCCAATGGCCTTGATCTCAAGTGGAATTTAGCCATGAAATTTCCAGTTATTCTCAGCACTTCTGCACACTCTGCATATTACCAGGGCTGGCACCATCTCAGGTCTGTAGCAATCTCTGGAACCGCTAGGGAAGTGTTCTTTCTTAATTGCTGTGATTTCTGATAGTTGAAGTTTTGCCTGTTTAAGAACCAAAATTGTGGTTCCTTTTTTTTAAAAAAAAAAGACCATTTTGAACAGAAGTCTTTAAAAGTATAAGTTGTTCATGTCCTTGTGTTTTAAAATAGAGTCGATGAAAACTGTTTGAACATAACATGGTTTTTGACAGTATTGTTCTCTGCCATAGTACAATGACATCTTCAGAGCTTTGTGGAGCAAAGTAGGGTTTCTTCGCCCTTATATAAAATATTCTGAGAATGTTATGCTTTCAAGTTCTTGTTTATGCCTTTTTATTGTTTCTGTGCTGTCTCTTGCTCCCATGGGCTCTAAATGTGCCTGCCTTTGACAGTTTGTTCCATTTTACTTGGCTTCTTCTAATATGCTGTCATCTTAGAAAAACCCACTTTATTAAGATTGTTTATAGAATAAGAGTAATTATGCTCTGAGCAAGGACCAGGAAACCTCTAACCTGAGTAAGGCACATGAACTTTAGTGTACAGAAGCTTGGTGATATGTCTTTGGCTGCTTTTCTTGGTCTTGCCTCTATCTAAGAGAAGACAAGAGCCAGATTCTGAGAATCCAAGGCACATTGTATCCAAAGCACATCAGGTGCCAAGGAGGTAAAGATATGAGTGACCTGAATGAATAAATAAAATACATCTAGATGGGCTCACTGTGCTTAGGATATTAGCATTCCACAACCCTGTTTCCCCAAAGGTTAGTACTTTTTCAAAGCATTGGGAAATATTAAGGCAAGTATCATAACAGATATTTCAGTCACTATAGAAGAAGAGAAAATGGAGACAAGATCCCACTAGATCAATGTGTCCCTGTAAAATGTGGTGGATAATATCTAACCGACAGGTTTATTGTGAGGGTTCATTATAACCCTGAGTTAGGACATGCAAACTCAAAGCTTGTTATGAAAAGAATTATATATAAGGCAAGACTTGGATTCAGATCTTGATTTCATCACATATTAAGTAGGTTTTTGCTTAGCCCCACTTTTCTTTTCTGGAGAATGAGGCCAAAGCCTGCCTTGCAGTTTTGTTGGAAGAATAGAAGAACCTCAGTGCTCCACACAGTGCCTGGAAATAGGAAAGTGAAAGTGAAAGTGAAATTGCTCAGTCATGTCTGACTCTTTGGGACTCCATGGATTGCCTGCCAGGCTCCTCTGTCCATGGGATTTTCCAGGCAAGAATACTGGAGTGGGTTGCCATTTCCTTCTCCAGGGGATCTTCCCAACCCAGGGATTGAACCCAGGTCTCCTGCACTGCAGGCAGACTCTTAACCATCTGAGCCATTTAGGAATCTCCTGAAATACTGTGTGCTCCACAAATAGCAGCTTCTTTCTCTTTTTCCTCTTCACCTAAGGGTTAACAAATAAGCTAGGTTTTGAAGGATGAGTAGAAGTTCGCAAACCAAACCAAACAGCAAATCCCCAACAGGGAAAGAGGCTTTTCAACAAAGAATATGGGGAGATTTGCTTCTGGAAGTAGCAGGTGATAAATGAAGATGTTGTCCTTCTTGGCAGAGCCAACAGTGCTTCTTTTATTTCTCACTCTGTCTTTGGTGATGCTCGTTCCCTCACTAGCGGGTCTGTCACCTCAGCTATACCACCTCCTGCTGAAGCGTTACCTGAGCCCTCATTGCAGTCAGACAGTATTGGGCCTTTATGAAGGACAGAGAGGAACATGCTAGAAATCCATAATACTGAATGAACTAACAGAATTTTGAAATTGTACAAAGAGGAACAATATATCCCTTCCACTATCATATGCCCAGGGTCTGAAGGTAAATCATAGGGAAGAAGCTTGAAATTGCTATATTTAGAAGTCATCTGTCCGTCCATTTAAAATACAGGCATTTAGTGAGCACTCATCACTTGTAAAATATTGGATTAAAAGGGAAAGACAAACATGAAGATGGCTAACTGTGAATTAAACCAAAGGAAATAAAGACTATCAATGAAAAAAACTAAAATGGGTAGCAGAGGCAATTGCATTGGTCCCTGAAGAGGAGGTAGGGTTGTATTTATCCAGGAGGAAAAGTGATCGCATTTTATTGGAGGTAACAGCACAAGCAAACGGCTGAGGCATTAAAGCAAAACACTTGACAAGAGAAGCTTGGTCAGGTCCATAAATCACCAAGCCCTTAAAAATCAAACACAAAGGAAAAAACCATGCAGGAAAAACAGACCCGGAACCAACATAGTCTTTCTTTGCTTCCCTCATTGAAGAGTCATGGTTTCCTTCTTCCCTTTTATTTCCTTTCCTGCTGGTGACTTAGGCCTTTCAAAGATCCCCTGCAGGCTCTGGAGCAGTCAGTGTCAAGTCCACACCCTATCCTCGAGCATTCACTGCTCCAACACAGGCCCTTGGCCTCCTCCTTCAAGGACCCAGCTTCCCAGCCTGAGGGCTTCAGCCCCTCCAGTGGGATCGGCAGGGGATTTAAAGCTTGCTGGAGCCTTAAAAGGGATTGGAAAAAGGCCAGGCCAGCCTCCTACACCTCATTAATGCACCCTTTGCTAGCTGCCTTCACCTCCCCAATTCAGTCCCTCCCTGTCTTTCCTGGAATCACCTTCTGAATAAACTACTTGCACTTAGAGCATTGTTTCAGTAGAAAGCTTGATGGAGAGGGCAACTGAAGACAGCTTGTTCTGGAGAGGGTTGGGCCTGTTTGATGGGAGTGGGCAGGATCCAGGCTAATTCTGGGAAATGGCTCAAGGGGCATTTTTGTTGACTGGAGGACTTTTCTCTTTTTTTAAGTTAGTTGTATTTTCAGTTCAGTTCAGTTCAGTCTCTCAGTTGCGTCAGACTCTTTGAGACCCCATGAACCACAGCACGCCAGGCCTCCCTGTCCATCACCAACTCCCAGAGTCCAACCAAACCCATGTCCATCGAGCCGGTGATGCCATCCAACCATCTCAGCCTCTGTCGTCCCCTTCTCCTCCTGCCCCCAATCTTTCCCAGCAGCAGGGTCTTTTCCAATAAGTCAGCTCTTCGCATCAGGTGGCCAAAGTATTGGAGCTTCAGCTTCAACATCAGTCCTTCCAATGAACACCTAGGACTGATCTCGTTTGGAATGGACTGGTTGGATCTCGTTGCAGTCCAAGGGACTCTCAAGAGTCTTCTCCAACACCACAGTTCAAAAGCATCAATTCTTCGGTGCTCAGCTTTATTTATAGTCCAACTCTCACATCCATACATGACCACAGGAAAAACCATAGCCTTGACTAGACAGAACTTTGTTGGCAAAGTAATGTCTCTGCTTTTGAATATGCTATCTAGGTTGGTCATAACTTTCCTTCCAAGGGGTAAGTGTCTTTTAATTTCATGGCTGCAATCACCATCTGCAGTGATTTTGGAGCCCAGAAAAATAAAGTCAGCCACTGTTTCCCCATCTATTTGCCATGGAGTTGTAGTTTAAGAAGGACAAAATGAGTTAATTCATATGGAGTGTTCAGACCAGGGCCTGGCACATAAGTACCTGCCACGGTCATTGTTGTCATTACATTTGTATTGTTTTCCCCTCTTGTCTTTTTGGGTGAGAGAGTACTTACTGAAAGAGGAAACCTTAAGACAGAAAAGAGGTACGAGGAATCCAGTTCCCACCTCCATGACACAGATTCCAGAGGCGGTTTTTCATTCTGGAGGCGAGACTCCTCTTCCTTCTCAGAGTCTTGGTTGAATATGGATCTTGCCTTGTGGAACAAGCACCATGGCTGATGATAATTTACTCCAAGCACTGGCTTCATCCACTGTACAGGGGTCACTAACACCCATGCCTTATCGAATTCCCCCTGGGGAGAAGGAGGTGGGGACCCTTCTGATTTGTGATTCAGGAGGTCTGAGTTTGAAACAGGTAATTCCTCTTGTTACCTGAGCTGCTTGTGTCCAAATGCATAGCCGGGTTTAAGAACCACACTTCTCAGTGGCTTTGATCTCCAGGATCCACAACCCAGAGTGCTGTGGTATCCTAAAAGAAAGAGTAGACTCTTTTTTTTCCAAGTAGAATATAAGGCTGACTTCTGCTATACTACTACAGCTAATGTCAGAACAAGTTGTGTTTCTTGTCTCTTACAGGGAGTTTCTGTGCTCACACTTCCATAGAGCTGGGAGGAAAAGGGCTGCTCTTAGACTTGTGATAAGTGACATTCTGGAAATATCAGAATGTCCTGTTCTTCAGCTCCACTCTCTTAATTTGTATCATTTAACAACTCAGGGATGTTTACGAAGAAACTAACATTTTAAGGGAGACATTGGTAAAGCAGTCTATTTTAAAAATAGATGCACAGCTGAAAAAGAAAACTGGTTTCTCTCTGTGTGAATACACATGGCATGTTGAAGTGTTCTAAGCAGGCTTGCAATAATAAATAATCAAGTAATACAGGAAGTATTGGTTGTGTATTGTGTTTCTGGAGGCAGACACTGAGCACAGACAGTAAGGGTTACTCTATATAGTGCTGTAAATTTCAGTTCTCAGAGTATTTTCACTGAAGAAGTCTTGTGTTGGCACCACAGCTGCCCTGTGGGATAGCCAAGGCTGCAACATCTTTCATGGTAGTCCTGAATCCAAGGAGTTGGGTAAAATATAAATTAAGATTGCAGGAAGCATCCCCAGAGAGGGGGATCTTTTTGATTTCTAAAATTTTAAGAGATTGACCAAATGAATTGGCCAAAAAGACCATTTGTTTTAAGTCAAATGGCCAAATTCCATATGATAGTAATCCAGAGACACTTCTAGCAGAAGATATGCCCAGGCCAAAGAGAGAAGTTTTTCAAAAATTTCAGAAGCCCTTAAATTTAAATAATGCCTCAGGTCTCTTTGATGGACCCCATTCTCTTGCCGTACCTCATGTAACCAGTCACATCCCCAAATTGGGGCGGGCTTGGGAAGGTGGGAGCAGAGTAGGGAGAATAGTTTCAGATAGAATCATAGGCAGATAGCCCATGACTAGAATTTTTGGAACTTCTTGGCTCTCATGTTACAAATTCTACATTTTGTAAAATACATGGAGTAGATGCAGACATTGTTCTCTTTCATACCAATGCCATATTTTATTAAGAGCTGGAATTTGGTGTAGATTTTGGAGGCATGTTTGTTGGGAAGGAAAGGAAAACCAGAAAGCCGTTTTGCAGGCATTTAATTCTTGAATCTCTCTGGCCTTTAGCATTTGCAGTGAGAGAGAGTACACGACACTTGTGTTGTTATAATTACCATCCAGGTTTCCTTCCCTGTTACTTAGAACATGTGGCTGCTGCTAAGTCACTTCAGTTGTGTCCGACTCTGTGCGACCCCAGAGACAAGGCTCCCCAGTCCCTGGGATTCTCCAGGCAAGAACACTGGAGTGGGTTGCCATTTCCTTCTCCAAAGCATGAAAGTGAAAAGTGAAAGTGAAGGTGCTCAGTTGTGTCTGACTCTTCGTGACCCCATAGACTGCAGCCTACCAGTCTCCTCCGTCCATGGGATTTTCCAGGCAAGAGTACTGGAGTGGGGTGCCATTGCTAGCATCATCACTATTATTCCCATTTTACAGGTGAAGAAATTGAAGTTTAGAAAGACTAAAAGGGGCCCACAAGTGTACACACTTGGCCATGATGCCTCTTGTTGTGGGGAACCCATCAGTGAAGTCATGTGTCTCATGACCTGGTTTACTATCCATTTCTCAGTGGACTGCACAAGAATATTGAAAATGGTCTCCATGTTCTTAATTCCCTCCCTCTTATGACATTACCAACAAGACTCATGTAAAAAATGGACCTCAGGGATTCTTTCTGATATAAAGTCTTAATCCTTCATCATAGCAACAGGTATCCATCCTGTGGATCCACACGAGGCTTTAAGTAATATGTGTCAGGAACAGCCAAACTTGTAAGCTGACGGAGCTCCCTCTATTATTTGAAAAAATGGTAGGAAAACATAGAGCTGAGTCTTTGCTCTGTCTGGTTAGAATTATGAATGTGGGCTTAAGGAAGTTTATTCATTTTCTCTTCTTGATTTAGCAATGATGTATTTAGTACCTACAGCAGTAAAGAATCCACTTGCAACACAGGAGACCCTGGAGATGCGTTCAGTCCCTGGGTTGGGAAGATGCCCTGGAGTGGGAAACGGCAACCCACTCGTGTGTTCTTCCCTGGAAAATTCCATGGACAGAGGAGTCTGGCGGGCTAAAGTCCATGGGGTCACAGAGAGGTGGACATGGGTGTGCATGGGTGTGCACGCATGCACACACACATGCAAAGCAGTATTGGGTACTATGCAGTATGAGCAGGAAGAAT
Source organism: Ovis canadensis (assembly GCF_042477335.2). NCBI lineage: Eukaryota > Metazoa > Chordata > Mammalia > Artiodactyla > Bovidae > Ovis > Ovis canadensis. The sequence goes on along the minus strand of NC_091263.1, from coordinate 52,719,020 downwards.
GATTCTGCTATCTAGAGGTTTCTGGTGAGACTATTTTTAAACATCTACACCAGAACAGCTTCCCTTGTGACTCACCTGGTAAAGAATCTGCCTGCAATGAGGGAGACCTGGATTCGATCCCTGGGTTGGGAAGTTCCCCTGGAGAAGGGAAAGGCTACCACTTCAGTATTCTGGTCTAGAGAATTCCATGGACAGTATATAGTCTATGGGGTCGCAAAGGCTCATGACTGAGCAACTTTCACTTTCACACCAGAACAGCAGGTATTATCATCAGAAATTATGCCATTAAACTACATCATCACTTTTGTTTTCCAGTAAATATAAGCTCAGTCAGAGAAATAATGGTCAGCTACCCACTTTGTATGTTTATGCTAAAATTGCAAACATTAGCAAGGCTGGTAGTAAGATTTACAGCTAGAACTTCTGAGTCAGACAGCCTACGTTCAAACCCTACTTCTAACAGTTTTTAGCTTTGCCTATTTGGATAAGTTCTGAACTATACTAAACATTAGCTTCCTCATTGATAAAATGAAAAAAAAAAAAAAAACCCAATAGATTCTAGGTCAGAGAGGTGAAAGCTAAGCAATCATATGAGATCAGGTATCTGTTGTGTTTATTACCATTGTGGCTGGTACCTGGTAGCTTAATAGGAAGAAAACAAATATAAAGTTGCATTGTTACAACATCTCCGCCCCTCAGTCTCATTTGTTCCAGATACAGCAAGTCTTCTATATACAAACGAGTTCTGTTCTGAGAGCAAATTTATAAGTTCATTTTGTTTGTAAGTCCAACAGAGTTAGCTTAGGTATCCAACTAATCCAATTGGCTATATACTGCTGCTTTCACGTTTGCTTCCAGACATACTGTGCTTCAAATAAAGATACTGTAATACTGTACTTGTATTGTTGGAAGAGGGTGTTTGCTATGACCAGTGCGTTCTCTTGGCAAAACTCTATTAGCCTTTGCCCTGCTTCATTCCATACTCCAAGGCCAAACTTGCCTGTTACTCCAGGTGTTTCTTGACTTCCTACTTTTGCATTCCAGTCCCCTATAATGAAAAGGACATCTTTTGGGGGTGTTAGTTCTCAAAGGTCTTGTAGGTCTTCATAGAACCATTCAACTTCAGCTTCTTCAGTGTTACAGGTTGGGGCATAGGCTTGGATTACTTGACATTGAATGGTTTGCCTTGGAAACGAACAGAGATCATTCTGTCGTTTTTGAGATTGCATCCAAGTACTGCATTTCAGACTCTTGTTGACCATGATGGCTACTCCATTTCTCCTAAGGAATTCTTGCCCGCAGTAGTAGATATAATGGTCATCTGAGTTAAATTCACCCATTCCAGTCCATTTTAGTTCTCTGATTCCTAGAATGTTGACGTTCACTCTTGCCATCTCCTGTTTGACCATTTCCAATTTCCCTTGATTCATGGACCTAACATTCCAGGTTCCTATGCAATATTGCTCTTTACAGCATCAGACCTTGCTTCTATCACCAGTCACATCCACAACTGGGTATTGTTTTTGCTTTGGCTCCATCCCTTCATTCTTTCTGGAGTTATTTCTCCACTGATCTCCAGTAGCATATTGGGCACTCACCAACCTGAGGAGTACCTCTTTCAATATCCTGTCATTTTGCCTTTTCTGTTCATGGGGTTCTAAAGCAAGGATACTGAAGTGGTTTGCCATTCCCTTCTCCAGTGGACCACATTCTGTCAGAGCTCTCCACCATGACCTGTCTGTCTTGGGTGGCCCAACACAGTATGACTTAGTTTCATTGAGTTAGAAAAGGCTGTGGTCCATGTGATCAGTCTCTATACAGTCAGCAAAAATAAGACCAGGAGCTGACTGTGGCTCAGATCATGAACTCCTTATTGCCAAATTCAGACTTAAATTGAAGAAAGTAGGGAAAACCACTAGACCATTCAGGTACCTAAATCAAATCCCTTATGATTACACAGTGGAAGTGAGAAATAGATTTAAGGGACTAGGTCTGATAGACAGAGTGTCTGATGAACTATGGATGGAGGTTTGTGACATTGTACAGGAAACAGGGATCAAGACCATCCCCAAGAAAAAGAAATGCAAAAAAGCAAAATGGCTGTCTGGGGAGGCCTTACAAATAGCTGTGAAAAGAAGAGAAGTGAAAAGCAAAAGAGAAAAGGAAAGATATAAGCATCTGAATGCAGAGTTCCAAAGAATAGCAAGGAGAGATAAGAAAGCCTTCCTCAGCAATCAATGCAAAGAAAGAGAGGAAAACAACAGAATGGGAAAAACTAGAGATCTCTTCAAGAAAATTAGAGATACCAAGGGAATATTTCATGCAAAGATGGGCTCGATAAAGGACCGAAATAGTATGGACCTAACAGAAGCAGAAGATATTAAGAGGAGGTGGCAAGAATACACAGAAGAACTGTACAAAAAAGATCTTCACGACCCAGATAATCACGATGGTATGATGACTCACCAGAGCCAGACATCTTGGAATGAGAAGTCAAGTGGGCCTTAGAAAGCATCACTACGAACAAAGCTAGTGGAGGTGATGGAATTCCAGTTGAGCTATTTCAAATCCTGAAAGATGATGCTGAGAAAGTACTGCACTTAATATGCCAGCAAATTTGGAAAACTCAGCAGTGGCCACAGGACTGGAAAAAGTCAGTTTTCAGTCCAATCCCAAAGAAAGTCAGTGCTAAAGAATGCTCAAACTACCTCACAACTGCACTCATCTCACATGCTAGTAATGTAATGCTCAAAATTCTGCAAGCCAGGCTTCAGCAATATGTGAACCATGAACTTCCTGATGTTCAAGCTGGTTTTAGGAAAGGCAGAGGAACCAGAGATCAAATTGCCAACATCCACTGGATCATTGAAAAAGCGATGCTATTTCTGCTTTATTGACTATGCCAAAGCCTTTGACTCTATGGATCACAATAAACTGTGGAAAATTCTGAAAGAGATGGGAATGCCAGACCACCTGACCTGCCTCTTGAGAAGCCTATATGCAGGTCAGGAAGCAACAGTTAGAACTGGACATGGAACAACAGACTGGTTCCAAATAGGAAAAGGAGTACGTCAAGGCTGTATATTGTCACCCTGCTTATTTAACTTCTATGCAGAGTACATCATGAGAAACGCTGGACTGGAAGAAGCACAAGCTGGAATCAAGATTGCCAGGAAAAATATCAATACCCTTAGATATACAAAATGACACCACCTTTATGGCAGGAAGTGAAGAGGAGCTAAAAAGCCTCTTGATGAAAGTAAAAGAGGAGAGGAAAAAGTTGGCTTAAAGCTCAACATTCAGAAAACGAAGATCATGGCATCTGGTCCCATCACTTCATGGCTAATAAATGGGGAAACAGTGGAAACAGTGTCAGACTTTATTTTGGGGGGCTCCAATATCACTGCATATGGTGATTGCAGCCATGAAATTAAAAGACACTCACTCCTTGGAAGGAAAGTTATGACCAACCTAGATATCATATTCAAAAGCAGAGACATCACTTTGCCAACCAAGGTCCGTCTAGTCAAGGCTATGGTTTTTCTAATAGTCTTGTATGGATGTGAGAGTTGGACTGTGAAGAAAGCTGAGCATGAAAGAATTGATGTTCTTGAACTGTGGTGTTGGAGAAGACTCTTGAGAGTCCCTTGGACTGCAAGGAGGTCCAACCAATCCATTCTTAAGGAGATCAGTCCTGGGTGTTCATTGGAAGGACTGATGTTGAAGCTGAAACTCCAATACTTTGGCCACCTGATGTGAAGAGCTGACTCATTGGAAAAGACCCTGATGCTGGGAGGGATTGGGGGCAGGAGGAGAAGGGGACGACAGAGGATGAGATGGCCGGATGGCAATCCTGACTCGATGGACATGAGTTTGGGTAAACTCTGGGAGTTGGTGATGGACAGGGTGGCCTGGCTTGCTGTGATTCATGGGGTCGCAAATAGTCAGACACGACTGAGCGACTGAACTGAACTGAACTGAATACTATGCTTTATACAGTTGTTGTTCCTGAGTCACTCAGTCATGTCTGACTGTTTATAACTCTATGGACTATCGCCCCCCAGGCTTCTCTGTCCATGGGATTTTCGAGGCAAGAATACCAGAGTGGGTTGCCCTTTCCTTCTTCAAGTTTCCTGACTTACACAGATAAATCAGAAAAATCCTCAGAACCTATTGGCAGGGACCATGTTTATCTATTTCACCACTTTATCCACAGAATTTGGACTACCCTGGTGGCTCAGTGTTAAAGAATCTGCCTGCCAGTGCAGGAAACCTGAGTTTGACCCCTGGATTGGGAAGATCCCCTGGAGAAGGAAATGGCAACCCACTGTAGAATTCTTGCCTGGAAAATCCCATGGACAGAGGAGCCTGGCAGGCTACAGTCTATGGGATCACAAAAGACTTGGACACAACTTAGCAAGTAAACAACAACAATCCACAGAATTTAGCACATGCCTTGCATTTAGCACTCACCCCATGAACAACTGTTGAACTAATTTTTTAAAATGATGAATAATTGTCCTTCCTTTGGAAAAATATCAAAGATCTCATGGATTTGAGATTATTCTTTCCTATTGAAAACATGAGCCCTGAGTGGGCTTTAGCTGTGATATATAAAACCTGAGTCTCCTTCCCTCCAGAGTTAGTTTTTCTGCGATATTGAAGAAGTTTTTCTGGGATATTGAAGAAGTTTCTAAAGGTACTCAATCCCTCTATTGGCTTGAAGTGTTTGATTAGAGTAGGAATGCAAGCAGAAGTTACCCAGCTTGTAATAACACTGGAGTTATTGCCAAAGGTCCAGGAGATCATGGTTGAATATTGGGGAATTCCTAGTCTGCCCTCCATGAAGTGTCAGTAGGAAGCAACTCTCCAATGTCCTGCTCTATAGATTGAGTAGATTGACCCATTTCCTATGAATATTCAGAAATGCAGACACTCAAAGCCAGTTCAACAAATGCTTACTTTAAACTTCATGCCTCAGTTTCACTCCTATTCCTCCCTCATATTCAAGAGAGGAAAATCTGGTAAGTCTTTCTGAACATGGCATGGGCTGTCCTTTCCTTTCTGAAACGTGACAAACTCTTCCCTCTAGAGGAAAAATGAAAGAGCCAGGCGATAATCTCTATAAAGCAAACAGAAGCTGGCAAAGAGTATCAAGATGTAAGTGTCCCCACATTGTTAGATATCATATGTTTGCTCTGTATTTACACTCTGCATGCAGTATTTTATAAGCACTTGATCTTATAGATGATGGAGAGTGAAAACACTACGTGGAGTAAGGGACAGAATGGAACTCAGATCCACCTGTTTGTATAGACAGGTTCTAGGTAGGAAAGAGCTGGCACACTCAAACTGGGTGATTAAGGGGAGTTTTGTTTTTTAAAGGAGGATGTTATATATATATATATACATAGTAAAAAAAAAAAAAAAGGAGTAGGCAGAACTTAACTAAAGCAAAAAGCAGTGGTGTCTAGAGGATAGCAACTGAAAGAAGCTGTTAGCATCCCAGGCCTGAAGGATCAAATGGGTGTAGGGGACAGGAGGGGAGAGACAGAAAGAGAGACAGAGAAAGTGTGTGGAGAAGGCAACTTCACAGCACCTGTATCATTTGCCAGAGAGGCAGAAGCAACTTAGATACACATCAGTAGGAACCAAGAGCATAAGTACCCAGACCTCACTTTCCTCTCACCCTCTGACTTCCTGGCAGTGCTTCCCATTGGCTGCCCCTCCATTGGGAAGCCTCGGAGATGAGCACTGATCCATGTGGTCCAGTTAGGTGGACACAGAATGGATGGGAAAGGGGAGCTGGAGGGACATACAGAAGCTGTCCAAAACGGTGTCTGCCCCCAGATCCTCTGTCCACCTGCATTCAACAAATCGTCTTTGCTTGGCTGCTCTGTGCCAGGCATTTTGCTTTGGAGGAAACACAGAAGAATATGGTGTGATCCTGCTTAGATGCATGGTCTTCAGAGACTGTGTCAACCATTTTTCACTTGCTATTTTTTGTTTTATTATTTTTTAAACTTATTTTTATTGAAGTACAGTTGATTTACAATGTTTAAGGTGTGCAGTAACTTTAGTTATATATATGTGTGTGTATATATACCCTTCCCTGGTGGCTTAGGGGTTAAAGCGTCTGTCTGCAATGTGGGAGGCTTGGGTTCGATCCCTGGGTGGGGAAGATCCCCTGGAGAAGGAAATGGCCACCCACTCCAGTATTCTTGCCTGGAGAATCCCATGGACGGAGGAGCCGGGCGGGCTACAGTCCACGGGGTCGCAAAGAGTTGGACATGACTCTTTACATACACATACATATAGAGAGTCACCGTTCAGTTGGAGAAGGTACTGGCAACCCACTCCAGTACTCTTGCCTGGAAACTCCCATGGATGGAGGAGCCTGGTAGGCTGCAGTTCATGGGGTTGCTAAGAGTCGGACGTGACTGAGAGACTTCACTCTCACTTTCACTTTCATGCATTGGAAAGGAAATGGCAACCCACTCCAGTGCTCTTGCCTGGAGAATCCCAGGGACGGGGGACCCTGGTGGGCTGCCGTCTATGGGGTCGCACAGAGACCTACTCAGATTCTTTTCCATTATAGGTTATTATAAGATACTGACTATAGCTCCCTATGCCATACAGTAGGTCTCTGCTGTTTATCTGTTTTATATATACTAGTGTGTATCTGTTAATCCCAAATTGGTAATTTATCCCTCCCCCTCCCTTTCTGCTTCAGTAACCAGAAGCTTGTTTTCTCTGCATTTCACTTGCAGTTTTCACTATCATTTATGGCCCTTATCTTCCCACTATCATTTGGGGCTACATTTCCACCCAAGCATCCAAACACTCCTCAGACCTTATTCTACTATATTTCTTAGCTTTTGTTGTTTCCACACACTTCTCATCTGTGTGCAACTTCTTTCTGTTTGGCAGCCTTAAACTTGGCTGAGGAAAGCTAGTAACCTAATAAATGTTCAAATGTTACTGACATTATTTTATTGCATTAGGTATTTGAAAAAGAAAAAAGATAAAGTTGGAAGAAATCATTCTTTTTCCTTCAAGAAAAAATTTTAAAAAGAGGTCTAGAAATTTCTCCCCTGATCCTCTCTACAACCACATCAGAATAAATAAATAACTGCATGTTACTCCTGCTAGGAGCTGTTTGCAGTCAGAGTAAGGAAGGCACAAATAAAGATTTCAAGGCTGTCCCATGAGTGGATTGAATGTAAGTGCTCTCATTGCTATAGTTCAAAAGATTTGAAATTGTTTTGGGAGCTAAATGGAAGAAACTTAGCTAACACCCTGGGCCATTTATTAGTGTGGCCAGAGCAGCCTTCTTGTCTTTGATCACCTTGCTCCTCCCACAGGAGCAGAGGGAGAGATTCTCATGGTGCTGGAATTTTCCTCTCAGTGTTTGCTAAATGCTTAGAAAGCTAGGCCTTCCACTGTCTAAACTTGAAGCGAACAGGCCTGGAAGGACCCCTTCTGAGAAGCCAGATGTTTGGAGATAGAAGCTATAAGGAAAAAGAACTGTTGCATTTGCCAGGAGGTATGTCCACCAAGAGGGAGACCAACATTTCAGTTCAGAAAAAAAAAGAAAAATCATTTGAAGTTGTCTGAAGGCCACACTCAGTTGAAAGATCAGAGTTGAAGACCTGACCATATTGGAAATTAGCATTGCTAATGATGTTTGCAGAGACTCACAGATTGTTTTCATCTATTTTACTTTCTTTATAAATGCCCAACTTAGAGAACACTGCACTGTTTTGAACAGTCTAATAATGATAAATGTTATTTTTAAGGCAGTGGTGACAATATTAATATCATTTTTTCAAAATAAAACCTATTAAACAATGGCATATTGCTTTCTTCTTGTCAGTTCCAGTGGCATGTTGGAGAGAGCGGTAGCCGACTGTCTCAGCTGTCTGCTAGAATGGAGGGAAGGGCAGTCTAAGTGGCTGGCCCTCAGGACTGTTTCCTGATGACAGTCAGGTATGCAAATATCCATGTGAGTCTAGAAGAATTGAACCCTGGGCACCCATGCTTCTATAGAACATCTGCTCAGAATGCTTTACAGAAGGAGCTCCCCATTATCTTTGACATGGCTTCCACTTAAATCAACGTAATGCAGAAGTCCACAACCTTTCAAGAAGATTCCCCATTTGAGGAAGTACCAACAGTCTGTGTTCATTAATATGAGTGAATCAGTCACCTCTGTTCACCTGTGTTACATTTCAAGGCTAAGCTCTTTTGAGAAGCAGGTTTCTTTGCCTCTGTGTCAACACTGAGTTGTTCTTGTGTTGATTAATCGATCCATGTATGAGACATTATTAAACATCTACTACATGCCACACATTCTCTTAAACACTGAGAAACAGACTTCCTGGTTTCTCAGAGGTTATCTCAAAGAAAAGAGGATAAGCAATAATTAAACAAGTAAATAAGAACAAATCAGGCAATAAGAAGTACAAAACCCCATATTTCACATACCCACACCCCAACACCACCATGACCACTACAACAAAAATAAAGGGCAATGTGAAAGGGAGTGACTGGGGAGACACAAAGGATGTTTTTCATGTGGTGGTTAGGGAAGAAGGACCCTCTGGAGCAGTGGTCCCCAACCTTTTTGGTACTAGGGACCAATTTTGTGAAAGAAAAATTTTCCATGGAGTGGCCTGGAGTGGAGATGGTTTCGAGATGATTGAAGTACATTTACATTTATTGTGCAGTTTATTTCCATTATTATCACATCAGCTCCACCTGAGATCATCAGGCACTAGATTCTGGAGGTTAGGGACTCCTGCTCTAAAGAGTGGACAGAAGAACCAACTATCCAGTGACAAAGGAAGAGAGCAGGCAAAGATCTGAGGAAAGGATGTTCCAGGCAGAAGAAACAGCAAGTGAGAAGGCAGTAAAGGCTTCTGTGAGCGGAGAGTAGGGAAGGAGAGGGTTGGAAATAGATAAAAACACAAAGGCAGGTGGTAGCAGGTCACATCAGGATGTGAAGGCACAATAGAGTTTGAGTTTTACTTGAAGCCTATTGGACAACAATGGAAATATTGTTTTTTCAAATGAGTGATCTAATCTGTATTCTTAGTAGCTCAATCTGGACAACATGGAGAATGATTTCGTGGGATAGGAGTAAAGACCAGGAGGTCAGTTAGGGATCTATCACAGTAGCCCAGCTGAGAGAGAAGTGGAGGGAAGAGGTGGCAGGGGAGCCAGAGAGAGTGTTGATGTTTTATCTTGAACAAAATAGGAAGCATGGACAGCTCACCCCAGCAGCAGGATAGACTCAAACCCTTAGTCTTAGAACTTTATCTAGTCAACGCTGACCCAGAAAGCCCTTTAGAGATTTCAGTAGAAACCCTTCCATTTACCTTGAGAAAACCTGAAAGATGGGTAAATGAAGGGACATACCCAGGGTCACTGGACAGGCCACTGGCAGTCCCGAAACTGGGTCTTGCGCTGCCCATCTGCCACAGGTTAAATAAGGTCAAGTCCGCACAGAATAGAGAGCCCAGGCTGGGGCTTTGGCAGCTTGGTAGACCTTCTTTCTATTCCGGGGCTTCCCAGTCTCTGTGGTTTGAATCCATGTAGCGGGAAGAGTTGTGGAGTCATTTCAGGGTCTAGAAATCCATGTGTGGATTCTGCACACCCTGGACCCTGAGTAAATGAAAGTGTAAATGCCGCAATGTGGTGTCTGTAACAGAGAGGTTAATGCCTTGGCACCTGGCATTCAACTGGCTTCGAACCGTGGCTTTATGTTATTGACTGTTGCCTTTGGACTTAATTCTTTGCATCTTGGTTTCCTCTTTTTAAACCAGAATGAAAATGGTAACTCCTCACAGTTTTGTGAGGCCCACACATGACAACCATTTACACAGAGCAACAACAGAAACTCAGACTAGTTCCTGACACAAGCAAATGCTTAGGGAATATTTGGCATTGCTATGTGGAAGACAAAACTTTTTTTCTTCTCCTGGAAGTAGGGCTCTTAGTATTCAAAACACTGATAAAAATGACTCACTGTCCACCTGAAGAAACTGGAAAGCGTGCTTGGGTCCCACAGGTGGGTGGCTGTAACTGCGTGTCTTTGACTTATTGGAACACTGCTGATCACCAGCTGCCTGGCAGGCACTGTGACCTTTAGCAAAGGGGCCTTTCTTCCTTCAGTCAGCCTTTCATTCATTTATTCCACAAATGTTTACTGAAAGCTAATGGAAATGCCAGGTGGTTCTCAGTCTTTTTTTTTTTTTTTGCTTGCGTTTTCTGTGTTCATTTGTTTAATTTACTCCACTGTGTAACTTCTCTTCTTGAAATGCAGTGGTTTTTCAGTTGGCAGGTAATGTGTGGCAGAGAGGAGAGTACAGGTGGGGGTGGAATGAGTTTCCTATCAGAATTTCAAAGGGGCCACCTACAGGCTTGAAGCTTTCTTGCAGGCTCCTGGAGGGCGACCTGTGAGGAGCAGACTTATCACAGGAAGAAGTGGAGACAGGTGGCTGGAGGATGCTGAGCCCAAGTTGTACCTGAGTTGAAATACTGTAGCCATTTTTCATTTGCTCCCCACCGCCCTCCACGAACAGCTCTGTGAGATGTGAGCGTGCCCATTTCAAGAAGGGCAAACTGAGGCTTGGAAACCTCAGATACTTCCCAAGTTACAGAACGAGACAATGGAAGACTGAGGCTGGAACCCTGACTCCTCATCAGGTTTGGTTGTTTGGTTGGTCCCCCGACCTCCTCGAGCTGTTATCATGTGTTTGGAAGAGGAAGGAGATGATGACTGTCATGATGCTTGTTGCCGTACTGGTGCTAGTGTGTGTGAGACAGAGAGAGGGACCCAAGGAAAGACTCAGGACGGATTCTGAATTAATAACCACCAATAAAAAGTCTAGCCAGGTGAAGGGAGCTTCGGTCGGGCCATCAATGACCACACAGAAGATGAAGCAGAGATGCCTGGGCCAGCCTAACACTATTCTTATCCCCAGAGGAATCCTGAAGTAGGGAACTTGCTGAGAAAGAGGTTTGTGGGTTTCTCCCTCCTTTGCTGTGGTGCAGACCCCCGAGAGAAGGGCCTCAGGAAGCTGTTGTGGAGAACATCTAACCTTTCGGAGCCTCCCCACGAATTCACTACCAATACCCCCCAAATATGCTGTCTTGGGATGATGTGCAGACTTTCTGGGCCAACCCCCTCCCGCAGAGGCCCATTTGTAGATAAAGCAGACCCAGGTCACACCGAAACCTTTCAAAACCTGCCAGGGAGACTTCTAAGTCACACTCCTGGGAGAGTTAAGCCACCAAGTCATCATTTGTCCTTTCCCCAGTAGCCAGAGCCGGAAAAGCCTGTCTTCTGATGCCATCACCTTCCTCATTATTTAGGTTTGTGGTATGAATTTCCCAAACGGGGATCAGGCATCACATCTAGACTTTTCCATAAAAACAGGGGCAATTTTTAAAACAAATACCTACCCATTTCCCTAATCTATGCAAATCTATTCATAAGGATTTTCTAAGACCACGCTTCCCCCATGCACCCCAGACACAACAAAATCCCAGCTCCTTTTGATTTCCCAGTTTGTTTTTAAGCACTGGGTGAGGGGAGGAGGGGGCTTGCAGAGTCAAGGGGGAGCCCGTGCTCCCTGGGTGATGCAGGCAGCTTACTCAAAGCAGCCAGTCCCACACTTGCAGTTGGGAGCAAAAAGCCAAGTGTGGGATGGTAACCACCTCCCACAAAGCAGGCAGCCTCTCACCAGAGGGAAGTATCAGGTTGCTGTACTTCGGCTGTGGGTTGTCACTGTCTAATAATATGACCGTTTTGCCATCTCTCTGCAAATAAGGCAGAAGCTGCTACCTGATTGGTATAACATCTCCCTTACCCTCCTCATTGATTTTCTCGTTCTCCTCCTTTGCTTCATAAAAAGAGGGACCAGTGGCTGGTGCTGTGGACAGAGAAGCTTGATTTTTAGTATGAGACAGCCTCTATTTTGTTTCAGGAGAGGGAAGTTGGATTATCAATTCTTTTGTAAATGTGTATGGTGATATTTGCTCCGGTAAGTTTCTATCTCTCTTGATTTACATCTGGCTGTGTGTGTGTTTGCATAGATTAGACTGTACAGTCACTTATCTTTCCAAATATCATTTTTTGAAATCTTTAGTGGTAACATCTTTTTTTTCTCTTACTTTGCTTGCTTGTGTTCATCTGTTTAAACCAAAGAGCTGTGCTGTGTGGTAGTCTCATGCTTATCTTAGTTGTTCAAGAATGTGTTGCTTGTCTTTGAACATAGTAAAGAAACTATTAAAGCAAACTTATATCTGGCTTCATAAAAATGTAATGTCATTCTGCCTCCCACCAGGAGTGTTTAATGTCTTAAATATATTCATTGTGCCATAACCTGCCTGCATACCATTTTAATTAAAGTTTCTTCCTTAGTGTCAGAGCAAGAATTTCTTAAACTCCATAAATAGCTGATAAATATTGTGTGCTGTGCCAAAAGGGGTATGCTGACTTCATGAGGTCTTAAACCAGAGTAGGGTGGATGCGTTTTCTCTTAAGATCAGGTACATGCACCTTGAAAAGAACTGAATTTATGGAAAGTGTGCAGATCATTACTCCAGAATTCTGTGAAAAGATCTAATCGTTAAGTGGCTATTGCTTCTCTTCTGTCTTTCTTTGCACTGTGTATTTGTGCCACCATCTGTCAAATGCCCAGCCCTGGCTCTCCTGTTTCTATATCTGATGCTGATCAAGAGAAAAGTTGCTGTTATTAAATTCATACTAGTGCAAATCCATGATCTGCTCACCACTGCTGGTTATGGTTTTTAAAAGGCATTACCTGGTTAACTTCTTTTTTTTTTTTCCAGAAAGTGTTAAAGGATCTGAATTCTTTGTTGTTAATTCAGAAGTCTGAGAGAAAGTCTATTAATATAATTATCCTAGACAGAGATGATAAGATGATTAAGTAATTGCTCTAATGGAAACAAACTAAGGCTTTCATCTTCTTTTTGTTACACAGACAACAAATCTCCACTGTCTTTTTTTCATGGTGAAATGGATTAGAGAATATATTTATAATGAAAGTTAAAGCATCATTGAATAAGAAGCAAGAGGGTTGGTTCTATTTTTCAGAGATTTTGAAAGTAAACTTGGGAACGTCATGTGTGCATAGACCTCTTAGGCATGGACTCTTTTCCATAAGAGCCATGATTCAGATCCTGAGATAGTCTAGGAGCAGCTCATGGAAATATAGTATCTAGGAATCTGGAAATGTGGTCCTCACATCTCCTTCTTTTGAGCATTCAGCCCCTCACACAGTCTTTGCAAGCTGGAATGAAACTACTCATTCTAACAAACAGATTTTTAAATTTTGGTTAATTGTGTTCAGCCTGAAAAATCCTTCAATAATTTTTTTAAGCTATTATATATTTTTTAAAAAAACCTCCAAACCCATATGAACTTACATTGCCTCTTATTGGCCAAATAGGCATGTTCCTAATGCCAACAGTATTAGATGGCATAAACCCTCACTGGAACGAAGTGTTCTTTAGCTGATAATTTGTTGAAAAAAGAAAGCTTTAATCATTGGGCTGTTGGCATTTAGTGCTAAGTAAACTCAACAGCACTGAACATCTTTCTTCATCTTCCCAACACCCACTCTCCCAATGGATCCCTTAATATTTTTGTCATCTTTCTCTTTACATGGCTGTCATAACAGGTTATGTACAAAACTGTTAGGTGTAAAAAGAGTTGATTGTCCTCTGAAGCTGTTCAGTAATAGAAATGAATGCAGATGTGAGGGGGTGACACCTTGCAGGTGAAAGCATCTTGTCCTCCAGGTTGCCAGTTGACAAAAGTGTTAGGGCTCCAAGCAGGCTTACACCCATTGACAGAGGAAGAGCAGTGGGGCGTCTGTGTCTTGAAGACATCAAGACCTTTTGTGTGACTGAGGATTAGCATGCCTGGTCTTAAAAGTATCCCTTTGGAGAAGTCCAGAATGCCATATCCCCCCAGTAATGTTGTAATCTCTTCCAAGGAATAGAAATTTGTGCCACATTGGGAATAACAAAGGGAATTTTTATTTCACGATGAGACCGTTTATTCTGTTTAGCAAGATAAAGAATGCATCTGTCATTTCCATTCGGTGAGTGCCTACTGTATGCCTGGCACTGTGCTAAACACTTTGCATGGCTTGTTTCCTTGAATCTTCACAGCCGTCCCAGGATGGAGATCACATTACCTCCCCGTTTCACAGATAAGAAAACAGAGACAGAGGGCAAATTTGAGGCACAAACACAGTGATAATGATGAAACTCAGAGCCAGGCAGACTCATTCTGGAGTCAAGCTCTTCATCGTTCCCCTCAGTCAAGAGTTTCACTTCATCAGTACTAGCTACAGCCAGTCTGCAGTGATTTGCAGGGGCTTACAATAACACACCATATTTTATTAGTGCTTTTCTCTCTTTTAAAAAACTGCATGGCCTCCTTCTCAGGCTCCGCTTTTGTGACTACAAGCAAATTATGTATTTGTAACTGGAGAATGTGTATTGTATTTCCACTCAACTGTAAAGATGTAGATGTGATGAAAGGGAGCCAGCCTAGGGAGAGCTATATGCAGTAGTGGCTAAATTAAGGTAGCTTTTTAAATTGATCATAAGAAATCCATCCCTTTGCTTTTCAATCTTTCAAACACAGAGTCAAAATAAAGATGCAGTGATAACATACATATCAATACTTCAAGGTATCTGGTTTGTCACTGAGGGAAAATATAAAAGCAGTTGCTGCTGAATTGATGTATTTGTGGAGGATTTGTAGAATTCTCAGCTTTTTTTAATTCACCCTTAGCATTATTTTCTTGCACTTTGTGGTCAGCTGGAAAGCACAGAGGTGGCCCTTCAGGTAGAATATTGCAAAGCATCTATACCACCTGAGTAATTAAAAAATGAAAACAGCTCCCAATAAGCATGATGAGAAGCGTAACAAAGTAGAAATTCAGAGGTCCCAGATGTGTTCTTTTGCACCTGAGCACTGAACCCCCTATTTGAAATTCATTTAAGCCAATAAAATTCAAATGGATCTTTTGGGAGGAAAATGCAACTGACATAGAATCAATATGTTTGAAATTTCTCTCCCACCGGCAGTTTTCAGGCTAGAGGCAGGGCACACCTTTCATAAGGTGAACCTGTGAAATGCTGCATTTTTTCCCACAATGAGAGAGAAAGGATTGTGATTGATGAAAATGTTGCTAGAAGAGAGAGAACTGAGCTTAGGACACTCTTGCTGTGTTTCACCCCAAACCAGAGGGATCTAAAAACACAAGCAAACAAATAATCAAAAACAACCCATCCCAAACTGGGAGGATTAAAAGTCCAGTTTCGAAGTGTTGACACAATATTGACTTCTTGGTGTGGCCTGCTGCATCTACTAGTGATAGCTTTTGAGTTACTTCTAGTGAATTAAGAGTTCAGAGTATAGTACCCAATAAGATGTTTCCAGAATGACTGTTATTTTTGTCAGAGGCAGGTTAGTAACTAATAATTCTCTATTACCTCTTTCCCTTGCTCTTGAAAAATAATAATGGTGTGGTTAATCAGGGTGTTGTATTATAGCCTGGAAAAAGAAATTTAAATCAATCTGCTTTTTCCAACAGCATTTATGAGTTTTAAATATATGAATAATCATCACATGAGCACTTTTAAAAACATACCATTGTTTTCATCCACAGTGTTCATCAGATACTGGCTTACCCCTTCAAACTAAACGTAGAGACAGTTTTATTAAGTGTTATCATATGTCAGTCTTCATCTACAAGATAGATGTTTCTTCCCAGAGGTGACCAAATCCAATATAAATCACACAGAGATTGTATTTCATCTTACCTAGGTTCCCTTCTGCCTTTTCTTTGGCTGTGGATGTGTGTACTTAATCATGTTGATCCTTAAGAGCTTAAATACGATCTATTAAGTATGGAGGAAGCATCTGGTGTTAAGACATAATGAGTGTTGGATGAGGCTTGAATTTGTCATCAAACATTCTAAGCTAGTATACAAACAGAGCTGGTGGTCCTGTTCCATACTTGTCTAAGAAAATGGAATCAGGGAGAATTTTGAGCCTGAAAGGAGCACATGAACTATTCTCTCTTTCAGAAGAAGCTCTTGGTCATTGGTGTGCCCTTAAATGTTTAAAGATTAAGGTTGAATAGAAAATGGAAACACCTCAGTCTCTCTACTCTGCAGACTAATGGATCTGCATAATTAATATATTTTATAGTGATCATTTTTTAACACAGATTCTAGCCAAAAGTCTTAATGGGAAATGGTTCCTGGGGAACTTCAAACACATTCTCCCATGGCTTCTGGAAAGCTTATTCCCAGCAGCACAGGGTAGTCAGTTCACTAGGGAGCTCTGGGTTGGCCAATGTAAGTGTGTAATCATGTCATTAGGGTTTTTCGGGGAGACTGGCAGGTTGGGATAAAAAGTTTCTATTGATAGTCATCATGTGACTTCCTCAGCCCTGCTTACAGAACCTTTAAATCCTCCCAAAGTACCACACATTGTCTCCATGTAGGCTTTCTGGCAAAGACATGACAAATATTTTAGGCTTGTTTTATTTCTGGTAAAACATAGCCTTAAGAACATTCATGCCCAATATAGATTATTATTGTGAGCACTGTTTAAGATGCCATGTTGACGTCCACATCTCAATGATAAACCCATATATCTTTATCTAGTTTTGGATAAGGGAAGACAATGGATATAATTTTTCAAAACCTATGACATTCAATTTGCCTTCCTATGAAACTGAATGGTTGAGACCAAAAATATTTTTTTTTAGTTGAGGGCAGATTTGAGGGAAGGCTTGGAGTGGGACTTCACCAGGCTATTCTTACATTCAGCCAATATTTAAGGATGCCTGCCACGTGCCAGGAACCCTACTAGGCATGGGAGATACAGTGATGAACAGATAGACAAAATATCTGTGCTCTTAGAACTAAATGCCTTCATTTTCCATTTTCTCATCTAAACCTAGTTTCTCTTTCATGGCCAGGATGCATCTTTCTAAAAGCATAATTGAACTGTTCTGGGAAGACATTTGCAGGAAATATGTGCTTTTGGTCCTATGTGTTTGGGCTCAGTGAAGGAACAAGGGTGAATGCGTTTCTTTACTGATGTGATGACTGTCCGGCTGAAAGGGAGTGCTCTGAAGCGGGTAGTTGGAGAAGGCCTTCGGTTGTGCCTTCTAAGCATTATTTATCAGTCCCAGGTATCCTCAGATTTGATAGGCTATTCTTACTCTTACCTGACTTTGGGAGAGAAAAGAAAAGCTCTGACAGAACAGAAAAGTAAAGAAGCTAGAGGAGTAGATAGAGAAGGTGCCTGGAGGATATAAGATTGTCATTGGCAGTATGCATTAGTTCTGTCTGGCATTATCGAGTTCTCTGTGGGTGTTCATTCATTCAGAAAACATGAATATATATATTGGGTGTCTACTTTATGCCAAGTACAGCTCTAGATGCTAGAACACAGGAATACATAAGATACACTCGTTCCTAAAACTCATGCAGGATTTCTCAACTTTGACACTATTAACATTTTTGGCCCAGATAATTCATTGATGTGAGGGCTGTTGTATGTATTACAGGGTGTTTAGCTATATCCCTTGCCTCTACCCACTAGATGTTAGTAGCCAGCTGCCCCCCAACACACCACCAAATTGTGGGAACCAAACTTATCTCTAGGCAATGCCAAGTGACCTCTTAAAAGAAACTGAGTACTCACCACCAGTTTTGATGGAACCTTCCCTGAACATATCTACTTTTCTGACTTTCAGATACTCTGCTGCATGGTTTACTCTAAGATTCTTAAGTGGTTTTCCCCAAATACTCTGTGCAACTTGTCTAGCAAAGATAAGTAAGGCATCTCTAAGTCTTTCTTTTTACTACTATATTCCTTTTTTCTGTATAGCACTTTACCACCATGCTGACTCTCCTTACATTGTCTTATTGAATTTCAGAAATCAACAAAAGCGGAAATGGAAAATATCATAACCTTTTAATAGATGAACAAATGGACATTTAAAATCATTTTATGCCCAAATGCTTGCAACTGATAATGGACAGAACCTAGATTCACACTCAGATATCCTGACTCAAAAATCTAGAGTTTTTCTACAAAATTATATTGATAAAATTTAGTGAGAAAATAAAGGTAGGTATGTCTAAAGCATACAGGTTCTCTTTGAGGTTGTTTGGGAAATAATGGCAGTGTAGCAGCAGATAGAGGTCCACAGGCTTGACTTCTTACTCACTATTTGTTAACTGGGTGGTTTTGTCCTCAGTAAATAGCAGCATCCCTTCCTCATCCTCATCCTTAGTTGCTCAAGGAGTGTGGAGTGATACATGGCAAAAGCCACAGGAAGCCTTAGAGATCAGTCTAGCAGAGTGGTTGGAGCACAGGTTTTGAAGTCAGATACACCTACTTTATGAGTCAGCGTCCCAGCAGGAAGAGATGACATCCTCAAACCGTCTGACAGTGACAGTAAAATATTAAACCTTAGTTTCCTTAAGTCAGAAAATTGAAGCCCTGTAAGGTGAGTTGAGTTTCTCCAGGCCCGATGGTGAATTCAGTGCAGAATGGTGATAACAGCAGAGCTCAGTTGTACTTCCAGCCCAGTGAGCTGAAGAATCATTTCAGATGGAGAAAGGCCAGTTTATGGGCCTGGTACATATGAGAAATATGTGTGTTCTGAGTTATTACCAAATGTCTGGGTGCCTGAGCTTGGACCCTAGTTTTTTGATTAATTGGGTATGCCCAAGAATTTGGGGGGTTAGTTAAACCATATTTCAGCCTCTTTAGAGGCTACAGGAAACATTGAGCTCCTGAATGGATCTAAAAAGCGTCATAGACATGGAGAGCACATCAAAGACAGGTAGTAGTTTGCAGTGGTGCTCTTCACATTTACTCATCAGCTCGGATCGATGTAGGGCTTTCCCAGATGAGGGAACCTGGACCCACATCCTTGATTATCTGATGACTAACTGTTAAAAGATATCTGTCACTAGTGAGACACTTGTCACTTTTGCCAAGATAAAAGGCATTCCAAGCATATTGCCCTAGTAGAATGCCCATCAAGAAAGCTGTCTTCTGCCTACATCATCTTACAGAACTGAACTTAGGAGAGGAAGTATTATAGATCCAAATCTTGGCTCTGCTACATACAAGTATGCTTGGTCTTAGACAGTTCATTAGCCTTCTCTGAGCCTCAGTTCTCTTCATCTGTGAAATGGGAATAATAGGTCCCTTCTCCAGAGTTCTGGAGAGGATTGCTTTCATATATGCTGTGAGAAAACCCTTTTGAGACTACGCAGACTAGACAATAGTATCATTGTTTCCTTCCCTCTCTAATCAAAGTCCATGGTACTGTCAGTTTTCACTCAGTGCCCTTGATGAGTGCAAGAGGTGAGGGGGAATGTTTTCCCCAGTCTACCAAGAAAATGACTGCAGTAATGGGATGGGCCTAAAGTAGCCTAGAAATGGTTTCCTGGGTAATTCCATCTCAAGGGGAGATTTATGTTCATATTATAAATTGCAGAGACAGAGTATCTTCAGTGAAGAATAACCATAATAAAACCAAATGCAATATGGATAAAGCAATTCCCTATGATCAGCTCAGCTCAAAGAATTCTTTTGTATTTCCCTTTCTACTTTCTCGAAACCCTTTCCCTGCCATCTGTTCAGGCATAACCCATTCATTGTGAGAGGTTGGGAAAAGGGGGGTTCACACAACCTCTGACCTAATAATTGTGTGGCCTTAGTCCTCTCCTCCCTCCACATGATCCCAAAAGTCCCTCGGACGAATTGCCAGATCCCAGTTTTTTCCTCTGTGAAGATCAAAGTTCAATAAAGCCTCTTGCTGCCTTCTTTGAGTTTCTCATTGGTCCCTAATGTATGAAGTTCAAAGGCTTCTCATTTATCGTATTTTATTTCATTTAAAAAAAATTTTATTAGGGTATAGTTGCTTTACAGTGTGTGTTAGTTTCTGCTGTATAGCAAAGTGATTCAGCTATACATATACGTATATCCCCTTTTTTGGATTTCCTTCCCATTTAGGTCACCACAGAGCATTGATTAGAATTCCCTAATCAATACACTATTGATTAGAGTGCTATTTACTAGGCTCTCATTCGTTATCTATTTTATACATAGTCTCATATTTTATTTACCTCAAAGCATCTCCGGACGTATTTTTATCTGAAAACTCGGTTAACTCGTATTTTTTCCAGGAACATGCTCTGACTGATATTTATAAATTCCTCATTCTCCAAGGAATTTGGAAGACACCCCCTCCAAACCTTCCCCAGACCAGTTTCCCAATATGGTTGCCTTTTCTCTCTCCCACTGCTTCTATGCTCTAGGAGAGTGTTTCTCAATCCCTTCTCCTCCCTGTGGATCTCTTCAAGAAGGAAAGAATGTTTTCTCTATCCTTCCCTCTTTCATCTGCTCATACACTCCTTCATTTATGTTTCTGTTGTATTTATTGAGCAGCAACTGTGTGCCAGGTGTGGGGTTAAGATGCAGAATACAGAGGTGACTAAAGCAGATGTCATCCCTTCTCTCCTAAGAGTCACGGTCTAATGGGGGAAGAGGTAATTTAAAAGCCCCTCAAAAGTGACTTAATTATAATTGTAGTAAGTGCTAAAAATAAAAGCTAAGCCATCTTGGGTGCTAATTACGTGACAGGCACTGCTCCAAGTGTTTCATGCATATTAATTCATTTAATCCTTATAATGACTCTTTAAGGAAGTTCAAAGAGGGGAGGATTAGAGCCCATAAAGTCCTGAAGGGTATGGACTCCTTTTGTAAGTCTAGGAATATCAGAATGAGGGTCACACAGCAGTATGCTAAGAGTTCATGTATCTGACAATTTGACAGCACTTACTGTTTCCCAGGCATTGTGCTCTGGATCTCACACAGTCTAATCCTTCCCAGCAGCATCCTGAGGGATCATTGTTAATATTTTCAGGATAGGGTAAAGGAGATGTAGATGTAGCTACTTATCACGCATTTTATAAGTGGTGATTCTGAAACTATAAGTTGGTGTTTTGGACCCCAACCTGGGCTCTTAAACACAGATAACCTGTGAAAGCCTGATTAGGACATTCCCCATTTGGTTCATATTCTAGAAAATACTCAACAATAGGGACAGAGTAAGAAATACAGTGATCCTTCTTGGAGTAAATTAGAGCTTGTGGGACCAGGAATGTTGCATCCTTAAATATGTTTAAATCCTTGGGCATGTTTCAAGAGGGACAACAAGCTGCTTCTGCAGTTTCCTATTCAAAGGATGGGATGGGGACAGCAAGCATTGGCATTGCCTGGGAGCTTGTTAGAAATGCAGAATCTCCAGTTGCACTTCATACTACTGAATATCACAGTCCACATTTTGATGATGTCCACATGGTTCACATGTACATTTACAAGGTCGGCTCTAGAACAAGTTAAAAAACTGGGCTTCCAGCTCTGGTTGTGAACTGACCAGTTGTTTGATCTCCCCGATTTTCATTGTTCTGTGTCTTCAGTGGGGATGACTTCAATCCTCCACATGGATGGAATCGAGGGTCACCCCATAGAAGAGGCTGGAGCTATTAGGAAGGAAGATTCTCTAGAAGCTCTAAGTCTCTTTTATCTCCAGAATTGTTTTTTCTAGGCATGGACCACCTACATCAGAATCACCTGGAAAATTTATTTTAAATGATGCTTAGATTAAAGGTTGACTCCTCAAAGCAGCAATAAATGCCAAACTATGTGATGTAACAATGTCTTCAAACACCAAGAGAAAACAACTGTCTAATTAACATTGAGTATCTTTCCTAAGGTTTTTATCCAGAACAAAGATGCAGTAAAGATACAGTCAGATAAACATTAAATCACATTTAATTTTTACATTTAATCAATCTTCTTTGGGGAGAAACTATCTCTGTAGAATGGTCCATCTAAACCCTGGTTTCAAATTCTGGCTCCCAATCCCCACTAGCTGTGCAACTTTTAATTAAGTGACATGTTAGTGAGGAAAGAAGTGAGGAAAGAATTCTCAGCATTGGTAGGGGGGAGGGAGGTGCTCTTTTGAGGTTCTCAATAGTATATATAAGTGTGTGACATACAGTACTACACTAAATAGAATGTAATTATTATTGTTGTTGAGTGAAGGTTTATAAGATCACCACCCTAAAATTATCTATATAATCATGACATAATTGTGAAACTAAAGGCTAGTTGTTATAAAGGAAAAGCTACTTTGAATCTTTTAGAAGTGATGTTTAGATGATTAGATAGCATCACCAACTCAATGGATATGAGTTTGAGCAAATTCTGGGAGATAGTGAGGGACAGGGGAGCCTGTTGTGCTGCAGTCCATGGGGTCACAAAGGCTTAGCAACTGAGCAACAACAACAGTAACTTCTCATAACATTCATTCATATATTTATTCATTCAACAAACATTTAAGATTCTACTAAGTGCAGGTAACTTCCACAGACACTGGAAATGCAGCAGTCTAGTGTGTTACTCAGCAAGATGGAGATGGGGAACAGAAAGCAAAGAAAAGGAATTGTTAGGTCATGGAAAGAGCTGTGAAGAAATATAGATCAGGTAGAGAGGCTGAACTGTTCTTTCAAACCATATTTTTATAAATCAAACTAAGCAATAAATGTATCAAGGGAAACTTCCAGAAATGTTTTAGAAGTGTACGTAACTATTTTTCACATTTGTGAATTTTAGGATTTTTCTCTTTAGGTTTTCTTAAAAATGAAGTCAGCCTGTTGGAAAATCTTAAATCAGTTCAAGACTTGATGACCAAAGGTACCACCTTTCCATCCTCCTAAAACTTGACAAAGTCATGCATCATTTCATGTGATACTAACAATAACCCCAGGAAATAGATGTATTAGCTGTATATTGAGTTTTCTATCAAGGGAGGGAAACTCTGGCTCAGAAAAACCATTTCAGTTGACTAGAGATTTACCTCTGGTACATGGAGATACACAGATCCTCTCTCCTCGAATTCAACGTGGACTCTACAATAAGACCTCTCCTTATTTGACGGTCTCTGCAAAATCTTATAAAATAAAGGTCAAGGCTCTAGGATATTGAATGCAGTGTAGGGACTTGTTGAGGTTATTTTAAGTTCTTACCATTGTCTAACTATGACAGTGCTGAGAATGAAAATGAAATAAATAATATAATGGCAAATGGAATTGATGAGGCATGGAACATCAGCTTCAAAACAGTTTGGAACAAAAGGCGTTTGTCAAAGCAACGTTACTTAAGTTTTAGAATGGGCTTTTAAAGCATTTTATTCCTAAACCTCTCCCTTAACATTTTCTGATTAAAATTCAGAAACAGTTTATTTTTACTGACTCAAAATTGTAATTACATCCTAGTGAATTCTACCAGCTGAACATGCAAATGTACCTTGAAGATATGACATCCCTCCTTCTCATTCTGTTGCTAATTCACAAACAATGCTACAAGAACTATAGTAATAAAATATAAGACATAATATATTAAAAGAGAAGTATATTAGAAATGGATCTAACTTTTATGTTAACTGTTTCAGCTTAGAAAACAGTTGGGCTCCACTGGAACCCTGTTCACCTCTGGACTGTAGAACAGCCTCATTAATTTTCTCATCTTATAACACTGAGGTTAAAATTCACATTACACTGTTCAAACTCTGCTTGCAGTTATTTCTCTAATGAAACAATGAAATTTTCTACAGTCATAATTGGTTATGTTTTTGTTACTTATACACACAGTGCTACATTTTCCCCCAACTACACATGGAATATGATTCAGGAAACAATAGGAAACAGCCAGCGTATTCAGTCATCCTGGATGGCAGAACGATGTAGCACACAAGGTTTGCTAATGTGTGTGGCCCCGAACTCCTGGCAGTGCAAATATTTATCCAGAAATGTGTCGACTTAAGTATAAGTTAAGATAGTCAGTTAAAAAGAAATTGGTTCATAAATAATGCAGTGTGATTGAAGGGCAATTTTCCTCATAATAATGATTTTAAAGACAGTAATGTTTTGAAAGCTCTTTAGCCTCTTTCTTCCAGCTCCTCAGAGCTAAGAGCTGTATAGTTCATCATGGTGAGCCTTGATGTCTGCCGTGTGCAGATGGATTGGTGATAGAAATTAGAACATATCGAGAGTTGGGAGACCTGGGCATAAGGTTTCTGTCAAGTTAGGTGAATAAACTCTATAGAGCTGCTGTGCAACATTGTACCATGGTCAACCGTAATATATTGTAAACTTAACATTTTATTAAGAAGGTAGAGCTCATATTAAGTGCTCTATCCACAATTTAAAAATAGAGTAGAGGGACCTGATGGTGTTAGAAAATACTAATATTTTATATTTTGCAAACACAGTAGAAACTCTTAAAAGAAACTCACTCATTGCACTTGTTGGATTTATCACTGTTCTTTTTTCCCTCTTTAAAAAAAAAAAGTGTTAATTCCTGTACATGTTGAATTCTTATGGTAAGTTGCTACAGCCATGCTCCGCTGAACCCACTAACTGATTTGTATATTTATTCTCACAGTAAGCTAGTTGTACTAAACCTCAAAAAACGTGCCCCCATTTTTTTCTTATTTTGTTTTGTATATAGTTTTGTGTGTATGTGTGTGCATGTGTCTGTATCTTCAAATAATGTCAATATTAAATGGCAATTGTTTTATCCTATTCCTATTTAATTGTTTACTCTGAAATAGACATCGAATAGCAAGGCCCTGTTCTTTTTACTGTCACTCTCTCATGTCTGAGTCATGATACTTGCCTAAGAGTAGACCCTCAGTAAATGTTTGTTGAATGAATAAGAGACAACCATGTAGAATTTGCTTTCTCAGGAGGTACATTCTGCCGTAGGAGAAGGCAATGGCACCCCACTCCAGTACTCTTGCCTGGAAAATCCCATGGATGGAGGAGACTGGTGGTCTGTGGTCCATGGGGTCGCTAGGGGTTGGATATGACTGAGCAACTTCACTTTCACTTTTCACTTTCATGCATTGGAGAAGGAAATGGCAACCCACTCCAGTGTTCTTGCCTGGAGAATCCCAGGGACGGGGGAGCCTGGTGGGCTTCCATCTATGGGGTCGCACAGAGTCGGACATGACTGAAGTGATTTAGCAGCAGCACATTCTGTCGCATCAGTACTTTCACAACTCCTCAGGTGAACCCACTCTCCAACCAGCTGATTTCTCTTTGTTGTTTTTTGTTTTTTTGTGTGTGTGTATGGATTGGTTGGCTTTTGTTCATCTGTCTCATTTAACCATGTTTATTTTTTATTGAAGTATAGTTGATTTACAATATTGTATTAGTTTAAGGTATACAGCATTGTGATTCAGTATTTTACAGGTTATTCTCCATTAAAAGTTATTATGAGATAGTGGCAGTAATTCCCTGTGCTATACACTAGTTCCTGTTACTTATCTATTTTATGCATAGTAGTTTGTATCTCTTATTTACCCCATATTTGCCCCTCCTTCTTTCCCTCTCTTGTTGGTAGCCACTTCTCTCTTTGGTTTTGTTTGTTTGTTTTCCCCTGCCTTGAGGTCCTTTTCCTCATATCCATCCTGAAACCCCTCTCAGCTCTTATAAAATTGGGGCTGTCCACCCCAGATGAAGACCAAACACAAATACCGACCAATACTGCCTTTGATTTTCTGCCAAAATTGGTAGACCCAGGTAAGCTTCCCTCTTTGCTGGGGGGCACCTCAACAGTGGCCTCCTTTGGGCTGTGTTGCACAGCCAGCCCAGCTGGGGGTTCAGCCAGTACTGTTTATTGCCCTGGGCCTTTGCTCATTTTCTTTATCTGCAGTTATCATTCTCCAAGCTAATGATGCCTTCTCTAGCTTGCCTCAGAGCACCTCTCCAGGAGTTACCTGAGGCTCTGATACACACCCAGGCTTTCTTGTTTTCCCTCTCTGAGGACAAGAATTAGCCTCCTGAGATACTCCTTGGTGTTTTCTCTTTATCTAAACTCCGACTTGCCAAGGGTAATTTGGAATTACAGTGAAGTTTTTTTTCATTCTAGTAACTTCATTCTCTTGAATTGATATTTCCACTTAAAATGGTTCTTTTTTTATTATTTCATTTTTCTTCCTTAAAGTCCTAATAGGTCATTGTTTTTCCCCTAAGAACTTAAGGACATGTGAGAACTCACCAGATCATAGCAGGAGAAACACAGAAGGCTCATTTTAATGAGTTCTGCAGTGAAGTTTCTTACATCTGCTAAAATAAATTAGGTCAAAATAAGATTGAAGAGAGCTTGAAGTGCCCCAGCATCTAACAAACTGACTTGATTAGCTAGAAAACAGGAAGAAGTAGAAAGAGCTTGTAGAATAAGAAAGTCATTAAATTCCTACACTTAATAAAGTGTCAAAAATCTCAGTGGAGCAAATTCAAATTTGCATTACCTTAGAAAGAGACAAAAGGTTCCCTGAGAAATTACACAAGCCCATAGAGCTCAAACCTGTTTATGGGCACATTGACTATTTATTTGACTAGTGTTAGTCCAGGAAGGGGAAGATCCCCTGGAGAAGGAAATGGCAACCCACTCCAGTATTCTTGCCTGGAGTCCAGGAAGGGTGAAGTCTTTACCGCTTGGATAATGTTCATGCCTGGCAAGTGGAAGGTTATATAATTAGATGCTTTAGATATTACTAAGCACAATAAATTTTGTATTCACTTGCCTGTCCTGTCTTTGTTTACTCTAAGTGGAAGAAATTTCAACAAATTTCTTATGAATCATTCTCTCCTTTCAAGGCTCTCAATATTTTTCCTACCTGGTCTACTCCTGATCCTAGTTATGCATGCCTTTTGTGAAAATCATGGTATTTGGGGCCCTAAAACTTTGTTTCTGATATAAGGTAGTTGACTTGTTACATTAATAATGTTGCATAAAATCTGCTAACAAGTTTCAATCCTCCTCAGATTTTTGTGATTAACTTCATAGCACTCCCCTCTGTTTTTTTCTTTCTTCTCTCTCTCTCCCCCTCTCTCCTCCCTCCACCATAGAGTTTATGTATCAGTTAGTTTTTGCTGCATAACAAACCACCCCAAAAGTTCATGGCTTGAATCCTCACTGTTTATGTAGTTCATGATTCTGTGGGTCAGCAGGCTGGCCTGAGCTCAGCTGAGTAGTATGTCTACTGGTCTAGACCAGCTCACTCATGCATCCATGGCTGTTGTCTAGTTAACAAGCTGGTTCTTTTTCTAGAGAACCCTTCATCTACTTTTATACCTTCTTTAGTCAACTCTATTTTGGGGGTGATTTAATTGGTGTTCATTCTTCAATCAAACTGTAAGGTCCTTGAAGACAGAAAGCCTCTACTTTTGCTCTTCAGTGCATTTACTAAACATTAGAGTGTCTGGTGCATGTTAAACACTCAATAACTAAAATATTTGAAGGAGAAAATGAGTGAACAAAAGCATGAATGAATGAATGGCCATGTATTTTCTAGACCCGTGCTCATGCATAAATATGCAATAGATGTGGTTTCTGCCTGTAAGTATTTAAATCCTTATTAGGAGGAGATATTGATATGTAAATTATAAAGTATAAAGAGTCCAATAGAAGCTTAAAGATAGAAGGGACAATTTTCCCTTGTAGTGAAGGGGAAGAAGCACAGGGAATGGGTACTAGTTTCCTGCTGCCACAATGACCACAAATTACCACAAACTTTATGACAGAATAACAGAAGTTTATCTTAGAGTTCTGGAGGTGAGACATCCTTAGAATCACGGTGTCTTTGGGCTGCATTCCTTCTGGAGTCTCTAGGGAAGAATTATCTTTCTTTGCTTTTTTTCCAACTTATAGATTCTTCTCCTGCATTTCTTGCAACCCCTTCTTCTAGCTTCAAACCTGATAGCCTGGTTCAGCCGTCTTCACGTTCTCTCTCTCCTCTGCTTCAGTCATCACATCATCTTCTCTGACCTGACCTACCTGTCTCCCTCTTATAAGGAGAGGGAGCTTATGCTTGCATTGAACCCACCCAGATAATCCAGTATAATCTGCCCATATCAGGGTCCTAATTTAATTATTGCGAACTCTTTTTTTATCATGTATGATAATTATGTGGTAGGAGATTAGTATGTGGATTTTTTTTTTGGGGGGGTGGAGGTCGTCATTCTGTCTACCACAAAATTATAAAGGAGTGCTGTAGAGACTTCTCTGTCAGTCCAGTAGTTAAGACTCAGTACTTCCAATGCCAAGGGCAGAAGTTCGATCCCTGGTTGGGGAGCTAAGATCCCGCATTCTGCATGGCATAGCCAATCAGTCAGTAAAGGAGTGATATAAGAATAGCTTCATGGAGACAGTGGCACTTGAACTGAGTCTTTAACATAAAAATAATGAAGGTACTGTAGGAAAAGACAGACATGTGTGAAGGCTTATAGGCAAAGAATGGCTAATAATTCGGTAGCGGTAGCGTGGGTTGTAAGTAATTTGTTGTTCACAGGAAATAATAAGAGATGAGGCCAGAGAGGGAGGCACAGGCCTGAAGACAGAAAGCCTTGCCTACTTTTTCCGGTATGCAAAGGAGGACCATTCAGTGGTGATAATAGGAAAAGGGAGGCAAGTCAAACTTGCATTGTGGAAAGATAGGCCTTGCAGCAGAATGGAGCCTGGATGTCCTGGGGCGAGACTGGAAGCAGGTACAGTTGATAGGTGATCACACCATTACTCTGAGCCAGTGGTGATGGTGGCCTGGACCAAAGCAGGAGCAAGTGAATAGAGAAGCTCTGGTCAATATCAGGAATGCAGAACCGACAAAGCCAGGTGACTGAATGGATGAGATGAAGGAGGGTTCTCAGGTTTTTTACTTTGATGATGGGACAGAAGGAGGTTCCATGGGCTGAGATGGAAGATATCTCAGAGGAGACCGTTCCCGTGGATTTTAGGAGTCACCTTGAAAGGAACATAGCCTTTAAATGCTCATTAAACCCAGAGTCTTAATGCCCTACCAGGTAAATGGATTTGTTGTTTCATTCCCAGTGTTTCACTGAACTTGTAGCATTAAGAAATGAGAACATTATGATAATCATGATCATTAGATATCTGCTTCCTAAGAAGCAAGCTCTCTATTATCCAGTTCTATTAACACTTCCCTCTGGCATTTGTCAGCCATTTCTTCCTGGGGAACATAAACACATCAGCTGATAAAAGCCATATGCCGCAGCTTTTTCCTTTTACTTGAGCAAATCTGACACCTTTTTACATCTTTGTTCTGACCTTTTCCTGGGCTTGTGTCAAAACATCGCTTCTCATCCTTTGGTGAGAACCCCACAGACCATTGGTTCTCTTAGGATTTTGGATTGCATCCCGACATCTGCCAGATGTGATGGAAAGGTTCAGTGAGATCAAAAGAGCCAGGGTGCCCCCAGGTTCTTGTCCAAGGGCAGTTTCTGCTTGTCTCTGATAGCTTCAAGGTAGAGATGAAGTTCAAAAGGAGAATGTCCCTGGATTTGGCTAAGAATTCAAGTCAGACAGTCTGGGGTTTGGCCTATGGCTTTACCAGGTACTCTCTGTATAACATAAAAATTCCCATTTTATGACCCTCAATTTCTCCATTGCAAAATCAGGATAGTACCTACATTGCAGGCATGATCATTTGAGATAATGCATCTAAAGCACTCTGTCCAAGTCTGGTATGCAGGAGATAAATTACTTGGAATAAATAAAAAGCAGATGTCATATGGTAAATGCAGACTCCTAATGAAGACCTGCCTGGTCCTGCCTCAAGCCTCATCTCATACTATTCCTCACACAAGACAGCTGCAACAGCTTCATTTCATTCTTCCAATATGGCAGGCTCTGGTCCTTTTGTAATCTGCCTGGGATGCTCCCTCCCATCTGTAACTGCTCCCAAGGTGAGCTTCTATCTAGTCTTTAGGGCTTGAGTGTTCCTTCCTTAAAGAAGCCGTCCCTGTTCACCTTATCACCTAAGAAAGCTTCACAGTTATTCCATCACTGTACCTGCTCGTCTTCATTTCCTTTATTACAATTTTAGATGAGTTTATTCATTTATTGCATGTTGCTTGCATCGTGGTTTAACCTCCAGGAGAACAGCATCAATATCATCAAGGTGTGCCTATCTTCTCTGCCTATAAATGTATCTCTAGCACCTACACACCTGGCACTTAGTAGGTAAACAATAAATATTAAATTTAGAAATTTTTTTTTATTTTAAGGAAAATATTCACACGCTTCTGATAAAATTATCTTCGATAAAAGATGGTTCCAAGAAAAGCCATATTTCAAATAAAACCTCCAGTTCAGTGCTGTGAATTTATACTCATTGACATCTAATTTAGGTTGCTGAGTTACCCTTTTCTTCCAGATCATAGGGAACCAGATTCCTTAGAGTCATTGGTAACAGAGGTCACTGACTTACCGTTCCAGAAGTGTGCGTTGATGGGAAATGAGCTGGGACTTGTCTCTTTCAAATGATGATATCCTCTCACATTTATTATGACCAGGAAGAGATGAAAACATGAGACTGGGAAAGGATATTTCTTGCATACTTCAGTATGTGTCCATTAAAATATGCGTTTCCAACCAATCTCTGCTAAGGGAGCCAAACACTGCAAGGCTCTCTCGGGCATGCCTTTCAGTTTCCTGCGCGGCAAAGTGTGCTGGCGGGCAGCATCCATGTCCAGCGCCATCAGGGAAGTGGGTGGAGGTCACGGTCTGCTATTCCTGCCGGGGTCCTCTGCTCTGCAGACACAAAAGCTCTGCTGCCACAGCCACTGCTAACCACATTCCTCAGAGATCAGCTTATTCCATTAGAAATCAATTCCATGCCACACAAAGTCATCGAGGTCTCCTATGTGCTAGTAGGTTTCCCAAAAGGATTCTGCCTCTTCTAGAGTTGAGGGAATAAGAGGAAGCTGCTGGTTACTGTGGAGCATCATATACTTTACCTTTACAGTGAATTGATTTTCTTTCAGGTTAAGCCCCCTTTTAAGAAGCAGCCTGTCCCCCCTCCCTGCTGCCTCAAATAAGTCTAGATCTAGCATTTTCATAGTAGTCAGATTTCTGGTGCATACGGAATTAGACGAAGACATAATTCTAAAAGAAGCGATTTATGATGAGTGTTGGAGAAATTTGGAAGAAGTGGAATCAGAAACCTCAGTTGGCAGGGGTCAGGGGAAGGGGGGTGCCTTGGGAAGAGTACTTGTCTGAAAGACAACTGTTGAAAGCATGTGAAGGCCAGGTTTCAGTAGGATATATGGATGGGCTGTCACCAGCTGTGGCACCTGCTAAGTGTGCTTCTTCAAGAACCTGAGATCCTTTGTCACTGGATGTGGTTTATTAGGGAGCCTCAAAGGGTCTCTGAATGCACAGCTTCTATATGATAATTTTTAAATACATGTGGAGATGAGAATTTCCCTGCAAAGTAAGTCCATCACCTTCAGTAGGTTCCTGAAGAGTAGACAGAGGTCCAACACTACTCCTCAGGTATTCCCCTGGTCATCCCATCAGGTGACCTTAGATGACCACTATCACCTTTTTCCCAAAACAGAATGGGAAATTATCTTATTCCAGCTTCCAAGATGATCCCATACCTCAGAATATTGTCAATTAGTTATTATAACCCTTAATCTTTTTTTTTGTCATAGTTTCTGCTTTCTTTCCCTTATCACTTCAAATTTGATGTGGATGGATTTTCTTCTAACTTTTAGGTCTATTTATTTCTCTTCAGACTTTTACTTTTGCTCTGCCCTGATTGGAGGGAGATGAGGGATGTATTTCCATTGTTCAGTAAATTACTCTGAAATGCCTACTATGACCTAAGTATTGTGTTTACCCTGATGACAGTTCTGACATGTTCTTTATCAAAGAACTTTGACTCTGCTCTTCTGTCCTCCTTTTTAGCTTCTTTCTGTGTGCATCCGCTACGTCCCAGAGGTGTGCTCTGGGTGTACTTGCATGGGTTGAGGAGATGTTTAATTTATAGACATGATGTGAGTACTGCTACATTATAAGGGATGTGAAGATAACCAAGAGATGGCCTCTGCCCTCAGAGGGCTTCCTCTTGCCAAGCAAGGCAAGTAGCATCATGGCATTGTGCCCTTTTTAAATTCTCATTTCATTTTTAGTTCATTTCTTTCTGCCTCTTCAGTAGGTAGTCAGACTTCTTTTCCTAGTTCCTCAAATTCCTAATCTCCGCCATCACTTCCCTTCATTATTTGCTTTCACTTATTTCTCCATCTGCTAAGAAAATTAACACCCTTCTACACAGGTCTGCTCAATTTTCCTCCTTTCCAACTCAGTGTAATTCCCTGGAGCCCCATCCAGTGACTACTTCCTGTCTCTTAGAGGAAGAACTATCCCTCACACTCATAAAGTGCATTTTTATTGGGCAGCTACTACTGGCAAAGCAGTTTTTACTTACATTTCTATTCCCACATCTTCCAGTTTTCTCTGCTGCTGCTAAGTCACTTCACTCGTGTCCGACTCTGCGCGACCCCATAGATAGCAGCCCACCAAGCTCCTCCATCCCTAGGATTCTCCAGGCAAGAACACTGGAGTGGGTTGCCATTTCCTTCTCCAATGCATGGAAGAGAAACGTGAAAGTGAAGTCACTCAGTCGTGTCCGACTCTTAGTGACACAGTGGACTGTAGCCCACCAGGCTTCTCTGTCCAGGGATTTTCCAGGCAAGAGCACAGGAGTGGGGTGCCATTGCCTTCTCCACAGTTTTCCCTAGCCCATGAAAATCTCTTCTTTTAGAATTGTGTCACTTTTTTTTTTTTCCTGGCATAACCATCTTTGTGTCCCATGAACAAATAAGATGACTGTCTGCTGGTATTTTAACCTTGCTAGATGTGTTAAAAAGTAATTTAAGTTTAACTTGGGAGCCAGAAGCTAAAATGTTTAGAAAAGGTCACTCTGTTTTTTAGTTCCACAGTTCCACAGTCCATGGCTACATATTTGCAGTGCTGGAGCTGGGATAATATTTCTGTTTGTACTTATGGGTGTGGTCTGTATGAACTCCACTTAACAACTTTAGTACTCAGAAACTAAAGCCAATCTATTGAATATTATTATTTAATATTTTATATATTTTATTACTTTTTGAATTTAGTCAGTAGAAAGACATTATTGAATGATGTTGGGAATTTTTGTCTTGTTGTCTAGGAAATAATGTCCTTTACATGGAATGTATAGCCTTTTAGGCTGTGGTGATCTTTTGTCTCATTAAAACATAATGAAATAAAGCTGCTCTCTCATAATGGGGCAGAACTAAATGGATTCTTGGAATAATCAATAAAAGATTATTAAGAAAGAAAAGAGAGTGTATTTTCCTCTAAGTCTTGCTGTATTATAATAATAAAATGGAATGAGAATTCCTTACTTTTAAAAATGATCCTCTCAGAAATTTTAAGATTATTCTTAAATACCCTTTAAAAAAACCCTTGAAAACTGTTCAGGTATATGTTAGATTTTAAAAACTATTGAATTTTGACTATATACATCAACATATGTATTTAGTTTATAATATGGTCTCAATTTGTAAAAATTTTTAGTAATGGAAAATTTCAAACATATAAAAAAACAAGAATAATATAATCAGCCTCCTTTTCCTCATCACTTGAACTCATAAGTAAGAGTATTCCTTTTATACCCCCAATAATTACCCTCTCCCCAAGCATCAGATCATTTAACATATAATAAATTGGTGTGTGTCTCTCAAAGGTATTGAAAATAAAAACACTAAATACCATTTCACCTATCTAAAAAATGAGCAATAGTTCAGTGTCATCAAAGATCTATAAATTTCCAAATATCTTAATCTCATAATTTTTTTAAGTTTCCTGAAATCTGGATTTTTGATATATCTATTAAGACCTTTTAACCCATAAGCTCTTCTCTCTGTGTCTCCCCTTCGCCTCTGTACATTTTTGTAATTTGTTGCTATTATTCTTGAACAAATGGATGTTTTCACCTGAAGAGTTTCTCAAGGTCTGGATTTTGCTCATTTCATCCTTGTGATGTCATCTTACGTGTGTCCTTCCCTTGCCTGTATTTTTTATAAATTGGAAGTTGGACATAGAAACTTGATCAAATCCAGGTGGTTTTTTGTTGTTGTTGCAAAGAATACTTCACACTTGGTGAGATCCTCTCCCGCGAGAGACACATAACTAGCTGCCTCTCTCTTGTGTTATCAGTTATCATTGCTTAGATTAATTTGTTAAGAGTTGTGTCTTAGCTTGGGCTCCTATAACAAAGTGCCACAGATTGGGTGACTTAAAAATTAGAAATTCATTTCTCACAGTTCTGAAGGCTGACAAGTCCAAGATCAACATGCTTGCAAGGTAGATTTCATTCTGAGGCTTCTTCTCTTAACTGTAAGTGGCTGCCACCATGCTGTGTGCGCATATGATCTTTCCTAAGTCCAAAATGTGATTTTTATTTAATTTTTTAATTAAAGAATAATTGCTTTACAGAATTTTGTGGTTTTCTGTCATACGTCAACAAGAATCAGCCATAGGTATGCCCATATCCCCTCCCTCCCAACCTACCTCCTATCTCTCTCCCCATCCCACACTTTAGCCTGTCACAGAGACCCTGTTTGAGTTCCCTGAGTCATTCAGCAAATTCCCACTGGTTATCTATTTTACATATGGTATTGTAAATTTCTATGTTCCTCTCTCCATACATCTCCTCTTCTCCCTCCTCCCTTCCCCCCGTGTCCATAGGTCTGTTCTCTCTGTCTGATTCTTCATTGCTGGTGTTTCTTCTTTTAAGTACAGCAATCCTATGGGATCAGAGTCCCACCCTTAACCTCTTTTAACTCAAATTACATTGGTTTGTTACAGACGTTAGCAAATTACTTCATCCAAGATGACTTCATGATCTTTCAGCAGCTTGCTTTGGATTTTAAGGTTTCGGGGTTGTTGATAATAGCCGAATTTAACTGGCATTTTATTATTATTTTTTTTCCCCTCTAACTGTTTCCCTGCGCTGTGAAGAGTCAACAAAATAAACATGTAAGGGCCTTAAAAAAATGTTGTCCTTAGAGACAACAACCCCAAATACAGCCATAGTCTGGGGTTAGGTATTTAACATATGAATGCTGCTGCTGTTGCTAAGTTGCTTCAGTCGTGTACAACCCTGTGCGACCCCAGAGATGACAGCCCACCAGGCTCCTCTGTCCCTGGGATTCTCCTGGCAAGAATACTGAAGTGGGTTGCCAGTTCCTTCTCCAATGCATACATGCACGCTAAGTCACTTCACTCGTGTCCGACCCTGTGCGACCCTATGGACAGCAGCCCACCAGGCTCCTCTGTCCACAGGATTCTCTAGGCAAGAGTACTGGAGTGGGTTGCCATGTCCTTCTCCTGACATATGAATAGGGTGTATGTAAATATTCAGTCCATAATAGGTTGCAAAATGGTGGTATTCTAATTGTATTACCCCTTCTTCATTACTAGGTGAATAGTTCTATGAAGGGAAACTCCCTCTTTTCTACTGTTAATAAGGTCACATATAGTAGCATTCTTTTTAAAAATTATTTATTTTTAATTAGAGGATAATTGCTTTCCAGCGTTGTGTTGGTTTCTGCTATACGACAACGTGAATCAGCTATAAATGTGTGTACATCCCCACCCTTTTGAGTCTCCTTCCCACCCTTCTCAGTCATTGCAGAGCACCGAGCTGAGGTCTCTGTGCTGTACAGCAGATTCCCACTAGCTACTATTTTATACATGATAGTGTATATATGCCAATCCTACTCTCTCAATCCGTCCCTCTCTCCTTCCCCTGCTGTGTCCACAAATCTGTTCTCTATGTGCGTGTCTCTATTCATGCCCTGTGACTAGGGCATGAATACTCCCCATTCATTCATGTGACTAGTCTTCTTTAAGTAGATTTGTTCACTAGTATCCTCTGCTGCTGCTGCTGAGTCACTTCAGTCATGCCCGACTCTGTGTGACCCACAGACGGCAGCCCACCAGGCTCCCCCGTCCCTGGGATTCTCCAGGCAAGAACACTGGAGTGGGTTGCCATTTCCTTCTCCAATGTGTGAAAGTGAGAAGTGAAAGTGAAGTCGCTCAGTTGTGTCCGATTCTTCACGATCCCACGGACTGCAGCCTACCAGGCTCCTCCGTCCATGGGATTTGCCAGGCAAGAGTACTGGAGTGGGGTGCCATCACACTAACAGTGACCAATTAGATTTTTATGATTAATTGCTCCTTTTACTATAGTTTTGAGCTCATGGATGCAAACTGTTATTCTCTATATAGCCTTGGATGAGTCATTTAACCACTCTGAGCCAAGGTTTACCTAGCTCTGAAATGGGGCTGATGATGATACCTACCTCACAGAGTTATGAGATTTTAATAAAATGATGTCTGCAAAGCATATTGTAGTCATTAAAGACAATGACTGTGTATTGCTGAACACAAATAGAAGCCTGTAGGTAGCAGCAGCAGTTGTGTTGTTATGATTAGGATTATAATGGGAAAATGTTACTTTAGAATATACTTCCAACTGTTCCTCTAGAATTTCTCCTCTAGTATTTTGGGTAGTTTTCCAATTAATATATGCTACCTTTCAACTGCCTATTTCAGGCTTGCTTCTTCATATATAATCAAAATAATACATGGTAGCAAGTTGCCTGTTATTCCAGAGGTGATCTGATGATTATGCATTATGCTTGGGAGGCCAGACATTGATTCCCAGGTCAAGGATCAGACCCATCAGAACTTCACAAATACCTTGAAATATGAACAGGAGAGAGCTGCAACTTGTAAGTGAGATGTGCAAACAAGTAAAATGTAGAAAGACCTTCAAATCTTTGTACATAGTTATTTGCATGTTTTAAAATTCTGACAATAAAAGGTTTTATGACCATTCCGGGTTTCCACCTTTTAGTTCCTGAACTTAAATATGATGCCTGTTTATATTCTGTACTTTGTAAGCCCTGGACTTTATTTAAAATCGCCACAAGCACAAAACATGCAAAACAAACAGAAAAGACCAACTCTCACTGTCGTTTTTATGGGACCCTGTGCTTGTCTGTCATTAAAGTCAAGATGCATTTAAGACAAAATTTTGTTGTTGTTGTTTTAATTTAAGGAGAGGGGATGAGAGAAACTTTTTGAGCCGTGCAGTCTAATAAAAAGAATTGAATGTGACCAATTAGTTATGGATCAAGATTCCCCCCCCTCCAAAATCCTGCATTATTCTAATTTGCTTGATGAATATAAATATAACTGTAGTTCTTGAAATGTTCAGTTTTTAAAGAAGACACATCAAATACACTGAATTCATTCAGAACAGAATCCAAACTTGACTTTTAGTTTTTATTTAGAGACCTGGTAACTAAAACTTCCTCTTAAAAAGAAAAATGCACTTAAAGGATTGCCACTTTGTTTGTATTTTTTTTAATTCTAAATATTCTACGTTATCATGAAAGCATGGCTTCTGGCAATGAATCATTCATACCAGCATGTTCTATACATGTTATTGAACTGCATAACAGTGACAGTGTTCCATGCGTTTATCTGGCTCTAATTTTCCTATCAAGCAAAAAAGTGGAATTAAGATATCTATCAGTGCTTTTCTTTAGTTATCTAAGATCAGATTTCTCCAGAAAAATGTCAAGTCCAAATACACTACAATAGGCAAGAAATTAATTCATAAGACTCTCAAATCAGCTGTCAGAGAAATGGTTTCATTCTAGGTGAGAAGCTCTAGGGACTTTTCATTTTTTCTTGTTATTCTATTATGATGGATTATGAGAGAATTGGAGTTGATTCCTTTAAACACAGTGACCATCACTGAATCTGATGAAAGATGAGTTAACACTTTTACTCAATAAAGTTTGACACATATGTAAACCGTATGTTCCCATGGCATATTTTGAAATATTCTTACCTTGATTGTAGACAGTGATTTTTTTCAAAATATTTTAATCAATGAGCAAGTCAAATATGTGATTCCACTTACATTTTCTGTAAAAGTAAATAACTTTTTAATAAAAGATTCTTTAAATTCTATGGTACTTTATAATTTTTTAATTTCATATATAGCATTTCATACAATCGCATAATCACTCTTTCCTCACCTACCTTTATATTGCCCCCCCAAATATAAATAATTTGAAGGTATTATTGAGGATAATTCTGAGAGTGAATTTTCTTTGATTTTACATTTTTTCATCAAAATGAATGTTAAAAACAGCATAGCCATCTAATGACAGGCCTGAATTTACTTTGCTCAAGTTATCCAGAGTCTGTCTAAATTTACAGTTTTAATAAAAATCTTATTTTTGATTGAAGAGTATTGATTTATAATATGTTAGTTTCAGGTGTACAGCAAAGTGATTCAGTTGCATTTTTTTTTCAGATTATTTTCCCTTATAAGTTTTTGCAAGATATTGAATATAATTCCCTGTGCTATACAGTAAATCCTTATTGCTTATCTATTTTATGATAGTAGTTTGTGTATGTTAATCCCATACTCCTAATTTGTCCTTCCCACCCCTCCTCCCCTTTGGTAATGGTAACTTTGCTTTAATAAAATGTTTTTTTAATTATGAAACTTACACATGCTTATTGGAAGAAATTGAAGCAATGTAAAAAGAATTAAAAATGCGATTCTGCTTCCATTATTCACTCCTCAGTGTTAACAACTGATGATACTACAGTACAATTTTTCAAAACCTTTTCAAATCCATTAAAAATGTGCATATGTATAAATACTTCCTTTTACAAAAATGCAATGCGCATGTGTCATACTTGGCAATTTGCCTTTTTTTTTTTTTTTTTGCTTTCCATGAGATTACATGTAACTTTCTGTATGTATACTTTTCATACTTTTTAACTATTACATAATAGTTCATTGAATACCTCAAAATTTATTTGGTTAAATTGTTAACAGGCATGAAGATTGTTTCCAATTTATTTTCACTATTTCAGTCATGTGTTTTACTTCAAAGACTTGGGTCAGGCTTTATGTGAGAGAATACAATTCTAACAGAAATTTACACTTCATTTCATGGACAAGTGTTAAATTTAGCTTATAAGACACACAGAAAAAACTCTCTGGGTACTGTCCAGGGAAAAGGAAATAACTGGATGCTGAATAGGCTTGACTATGCTATCTTGCCTTTATAAAATGCCATGAATGCGTTTTACTTCTGCATTTTTCTCCTATTAATTTCTGGAGCAGACAGTGGTGACTGACTGACTGAACAACCGTTCCCAGCCCTTATACCGTTGCCGACCACCCCTCTGCAGCCCAGGAAAGCTAAATATTCACTTCCTAGGCTCCCATGTAGCTAAGGATGTCTCTGGAAATGCCAGCAGCCAATTTTTGGTGATGAGGCAGAGACTACAGGAAATAGAGATGTTGGTTCAGACATCATCATACCAATAGCCACCTAGTTCTGGACTTCTCAATACGTATGAAAAACAAAGTCCTTTTTGTTTAAGCCACTATACATTAAAATTTCTGTTCAGTTCAGTTCAGTTCAGTCGCTCAGTTGTGTCCGACTCTTTGCGACCCCATGAATTGCAGCACGCCAGGCCTCCCTGTCCATCTCTGGGTTGCAGGTTTATGAAAATGAAAGTGGAAACTTCTTATTGATAATTTTGGATTCTCCTGAAGGGTCTTGACTGGGAAATTCCATGAACAGAGGAACCTGGCAGGGTACAGTCCATAGGATCGCAAAGAGTCAGACACAACTGAGCACGCGTGCACACACACACACACCTGCAGGGCCTGGTCAGAATTCCTCAGGTGATAGTATGAAATACCAGTTTTATGCAGCTACCTTTGTTTGGGAAGATTTTATATAAATCACAAAACAGCTAGAAGGGCATAGTATCCAATTTTTGATATGTAGCCTGAAATGGAAAGCAGCATGGAAGATATTGGAACTGGTTAAAAACACAGATAGTTATATACAATGACAAGAAAAAGCATACAGCTCTATAGGAGAGAGCTTTTTGACAACGGTTTTCAGTGCTTCCAAATAAGATAGAATTATATTGTCTTCCAGGGATGACCTGCAGTTTTTATCTTCACAGGAAGGTCTCTTCTGAGGTTTTACAGGGCTCTTCACAAAAACCTTCTGGGTCAGAGTGTTGCAATAACCATAAACTGATGATCAGAGTAGGCACTTGGTCAATTTCTTTGGAAAAATCCAATTATCAACAGAAGAAGAAACACTAAAAGAAAGAAGAATCGGGTCAAAATGAGTAGAAATGGAACATTAAGTTTTAGAGGTGTTCCATCAGTCAGCTAAGGGCCACCTGGGCAGCCCATGGGGTATGAGGGAAGCCACAGTTAATCAAACATTCTTTCTGCACAAGAAAATATCCTGACAGTATGTATTCCTTGCTTTTCCAGGGCTACTAGAGAGTAATCAGCTCCTTTAAACAATTGTGTTCTCAGAAGTGCTCCTAAGGGGTGCTAAGGACCAGTGGCTCATCAACCCAAGACAGATCATAAAAGGAGAAGGGACAAGAGGGAAGGCTTCATCAGAGGGAGTTGGAGAGGCAGGAACTGGGTGTCTTTAACTTAAAAGTGGCTGAATGATGGACAGGAGTGTGAGGGACTTCCCACCCACCGTGAGTAGCTGACAATTAGGAGGAAAGTCTTGTTAAATGTAATTGGCAGAACTCCTCCTGGCAGGCTTCTCCAGCATTCTTACCATCCAAGATTCTCAGTCCTTCCCCCATGATGACCTGTGATGCTGCAGAACAAAGTCTTGTAATGCCGAGGCAAGATCTGTGAGCTACCACTGGCATCCATTTGTATGATCAGGGCTTTGTCTTACAAATGCTTCGTTTAGTCCTCATTTGGCTTTCTGAGCATTGTTGGCCTTAACTAGCCCATGATTGATTTTAGTCTTTCTACAGTCTG
Source organism: Ovis canadensis (assembly GCF_042477335.2). Taxonomy (NCBI): domain Eukaryota; kingdom Metazoa; phylum Chordata; class Mammalia; order Artiodactyla; family Bovidae; genus Ovis; species Ovis canadensis. The sequence continues at coordinate 52,678,083 of NC_091263.1, read as the reverse complement.
CTCTAGCCAAGGGAGACACCCTTCATAGCCCGGGGAGAGTTGGGACAGATGAAGATAAACTTTAGAGAAAGGAAAATCCAAGTTCAAACCATGACTACTTCACGTGCCAATAACCCATGTAATCTTGGCATGCTGTTTGACCCAGTTTCCTCAAGTGTAAAATGAGGGATTATGTTTCTTTCCACTTCAGAGGGGGTTGTTGAGAGGATTAAATGAGTTCATATAAATAATGTATTTTCTGAAGGGCCTGGCCCAGAGCATCAAGTGTGGTTGATTTTTTATTACTGTCATCATCCTCTTCATGGCCATCATCGTCACCATCACGATGTTTATTACTCTGGGCTTCAGTGCCAGGGTACACATTTCCAAGTCCTTTACCCTCTCATCTTCTCTTGCGCCTTCACTGGGTGTTCATTCACTTGACAGCATTCATGAGCCACCTACCATGTTTTGGCACAACAAGAGTACAGAGAGAGTGGAGTGGTGGTCCTGCTGGTATAGCGTTTGCAGGTTATCTGGGGATGCAAGCCAGTTACTCGTCTTCTAGCACCTAGACTTGCTCTCTCTCCATCCACACGCTCCAGTCCAACCAGTGTGGCCTTTCTGAAATTCCTATTGGTCATATCCCTCCCTGGCCAATAACCCAGGCCCCTCCGAAAACCCCAGTTTCTCCTGGGTTTCTGTAAGGGCCAGTTGTAAATAGGTTTGCCTTTCAGACCATAGGGTCTCTTATTGTCCACACTCAGTTCTTTGGTTGAAACCTGAAAGCAACCATAGACCACATGTGTGAATGAGTATATGTGGCTTGACATGGCCCAGGGGCCAGAGTTTTGAGACCCTTGCTACATCAGACCTGGCACATCCCTGCCACCTCCTGAATGGAGCCTCAGCTTTCTTCTCATCTTACAGTGTCTGTTCCTGTCCTGTCAGCCGCACGGCTCATATATGCCTTACTCCTTCACTTGAGTGTCTTTGATTTGCTTCTCTCTCTACCAGAAACACTCATTTTCTCTACACCTGGCATGCTTGCCTGGCATCTGCTTAGCTGTCCATTCCTCGAGTGTCTACTTCTCATGTCTCTCCACTCTGCAAACACACTCCACATTTTCCTCTAGGGGCTCCAGTGACTGCCACCACCAAAAAGCACTGTCACCATACCTGTTCATCCTCTTGTCCACATTCCCAAATAGATAGCAAGTTCCCTGGAGGTGGCGGTGTGCGTCCTTCTAAGTGTAGGAAAGAAACATTTCCTTGGAGAAGGAAATGGCAATCCACTCCAGCAGTCTTGCCTGGAAAATCCCATGGACAGAGGAGCCTGGTAGGCTACAGTCCATGGGCTCGCAAAGAGTCTGACATGACTGAGCGACTTCACTTTCACTTTTTCACTTTCCCTGGAGGTCGCAGTGTGCGTCCTTCTAAGTTGCTTCAGTCATGTCCAACTCTTTGCGACCCTGTGGACTGTAGCCTGCCAGGCTCGCTGTCCATGGGATTCTCCAGGCAAGTATACTGGAGTGGGTTGCCATTTCCTTCTCCAGGGGACTTTCCCCACCCAAGGATCAAACCTGCATCTCCCGTGTCTCCTGCATTGCAGGTAGATTCTTTACCACTGAGCCACCAGGGAAGCCCAGAGGTGGTGGAGGGAAATATATTTATATATTTTAGTCAACAAGTGTTTAGGGAGCACCCACTTCGTGCCAAGAGCTGAGATTCATCAGTAAAGACAAGGGTATTACTTTTCCTCAGAGAAGGGGCCAGGCAAAACATAAACAGGTGAATGCATAATGCCAAACACAGATGTTTAAACGTCTGCTCAGGTAAATAGCAACAGAAGTGAATAATGAGAGTGAGAGCGGGGGTGGGCTGGGGTCAGGTGCCCTTCTCTAGACAGCATAGTCCAAGAAGACTTTCTGTTTGCAGAAGATCTCTGCTTATTTGGAAAGGGCTGCAGAGATGAAAGTGTGTCTAGCTTTAAGCTGAGGGGCACGAGCTAAGGGGTGCTGAGTGGTACCTGTCCTTTCCTTAATACAGTCCTAGGGCCATTGCAGTGCGTGGAGAACAATTGGTACTTGGTCAGTTTTTGGTAACTATCTCAGTTGCATTTCCCCAAAGCAGATCCTGAGATTTGCTTTTGGGAAATGGAAGAATGTAGGCTCAACAAGGTGACCTGAGAGATGATGCCAGGAAGCACAATGATGGGTGAGGAAATGAGAGAGGGAAAGGAAGGCTCCAACCACAGGTGTCGTTCACGAGCAGATTTGCTGTAGGCAATAGGGCTCAATCCCATTGGAAGAAACTGTATTAAACACACCTCAAAATTTCCCCACAGAGAAGGACACTTGGGGGATTTGTCCACCAATTTCCATCCTGCATTGTTTGGAAACTGACATGGAATTGATCCCCGGAACCTTGCACCATGCCCCAGTCACAGGCTGTGTCCCTGCTGCCTGAGATAGCCCTCAACAGACAGAACTGAATGTTTAGGGAGGAACCTTTGATGCATGTGAGGACTGTCCCCGTGACGCTGCAGGTGGCCTGTAGAGAGTGTGGAGGGGATCCTAAGCGGAGCATCAACAGCTTTTCCTACAATAACTAAATCAGTAAGTAAATAATAAGTGATTGAATGTATACAACAAATGAATGAATGAATAATTGAAGTGAAGTCAGCCAAATAAACCCAAGGTGAGTGATATGAAATAAGAGGAAATATGAGCTATGGAATAAGAGGAAATGTGAAATAAGAGACATGAACCATTGAAATCAGCCCCGGGTTCTTGCTCCAGGGGAGAGTCAAGAAAAGTCCTGTGGTTGCTGTGCTGTGCTTGAGCACAGCTGACTCTGCGGTTCTCTTCCCAGTCAAGTTTCAGAGATGTTATTTTGGTGGCTTAGAATTGGCCATGGTGGAAGTATTTACACCATGGAAATTGGCAAATGCTGTATAAGTCAACATGCATTGGAGAAGGAAATGGCAACCCACTCCAGTTTTCTTGCCTGGAGAATCTCAGGGACAGGGGAGCCTGGTGGGCTGCCGTCTGTGGGGTTGCACAGAGTCAGACACGACTGAAGCGACTTAGCAGCAGCAGCAGCAGCAGTATAAGTCAAGGCTGTATCTGTGGAGCTCTGATTGCCAGCACACACAGCTTGGTGGTAAGAGAAATACCACTACTTGGTCCCAATCACCTAATCTCTTTCTAGCCAGTCTCCTTACTCTCACTTATTTCTTCCAAGGGCTCTTTCTTGCCAGAGATTGTGCATGAGACCTTGGAAGATGTCCCCTCCCTGACTTCCTGGAGACCACAGTCCCCATGAGAGTCATTAATCAGCCTGATTTCCTGTCCTCCTCCGACCTATTGCTTTCCACTCTGCCTTGCAAATTAACCAGAAGGATTAATAGCAGCTTTCACTGATATTCCTCGTGTGGTGCAGTTAATTCAAAGGAGGGAGCTGCTTGCACTTTTTTCAGGGGAAAACCTTTGGTATTGTTAACTGTGTAAAGGTATTCCTGCTATGAGGAATTTTGGTTTGTGGATGCTTATTAAGCCAGAAAGTGCAAGGCAATGCTTCTGTTCTCTTTATCCCGGATGTATTCCTAATTAACTGCATGCAAGGGAAATCTCTGCTGGCTAATTTCATCCATTAGAGAGTAATTTTTGTTGTTAGGAACAGAGCCATAGATCATCCAAGACAGTAGTGAAATGAGAGTTCATTGTAGGAGATTTGTTTTACTCTCCTGAACTAGAGGGAAGAGAGTGATTGGGCTGGTGATTATGATATTGATTACCTGAGGTTGTGCTGGAGGCTGAGGTGTCTGCTCTGTTTGAGGAGAATTGGAAAGGTGGCAATGGAAAGATGGCAACACAGAACTATTTTTTTCTTTTTTAATTTTCATTGAAATGTAGTTAATTTATAATATTGTGTTAGTTTCAGGCATACAGCAAAATGATTCAGTTACATATGTGTTGACTATACATATATATAAAAAACATATGTTTTTAGATTCTTTTCCTTTATAGGTTATTACAGCATATTGAATAGAGTTCCCTGTGCTATACACTAGGTCCTTGTTGGTTATCTATTTTATATATAGTAGTGTGAATATTTAAATCCCAAATTCCTGATTTATCTATCCCCTCTCCCTCTTTGGTAACCATAAGTTTGTTTTCTATGTCTGTGAGTCTATTTCTGTTTTGTAAATAAGCTCATTTGTATCATTTTATGAGATGCCACGTATAAACAATACCATATAGTATTTGTCTTTCTCTTTCTGACTCACTTCACTTAGTATAAAAATCTCTAGGTCCATCCATGTTGCTGCAAATGGCATTATTTCATTCTTTTTTAATGGCTTAGTAATATACACATACATACAATGGAATATTACTCATATATAAATAATATCTTCTTTAGCTATCCTTCTGTTGATGGACATTTAGGTTGCTTCCATATTTTGGCTATTGTAAATAGTGCTTTGATGAATATTGGGTTACACATATCTTTTCCAGTTACGGTTTTCTCCAGATATCTGCCTTGGAGTACACCCACTAGATCACACGCTAACTCTGTGTTTAATTTTTTAAGGAGCCTCCTCATTGTTCTTTATAGTGGCCACACCAGTTTACATTCCCACCAACAGTGTAGAACGGTTCCCCTTTCTCCACCTCCCCAGCATTTGTTATTTGCAGACTTTTTGATGATGGCCATTCTGAGTGAACTTTTATAATTTCATCTGATGTGGGTAAATGAACTTTTGCCCCTGGACTGTGCCCTTGATGTCTAGGAAGGTGAGTAAGTACACTGCATTACCAAAAAGAAGGCACAGGTTTGGTTGAGGATGAACGCAGAGCCCGGAGCTTATAGAAACTCTTACATGTACACACGCATACACAGAATCAGTGTCATTAATCTGTCATCATGTTGCATATAGCCTAGAGAGCTGGCCTCAGATGGAGTTTTTCTCTCAGACTCTTCACCCTCCCGAGCCTTCCAGGACCCATCTTCAATTCTCCCTCCATCCTGGCTGCATAACACAAAGTTTTTCCATCTCCCAAGAGAGGATATCATGTCTTAGGAATCAGCATTAGTCTCTCAGAGTCTAACATCTACAAGACATAGGGACCATCCTCTCGCTAATATCCATGGCCTCTCTAAGCAACACTTGTCAAGCTGAGAAAGTCTATGTTCCTTTACAACATCTTCCACAATTCTTCTTCTAAAATCCTCCACCCCCACCAAGGCTGAAAAGAGGAAAGAAGGGAGGGAGATAAGAGAGAAGGAAGGGAGGGAGGAAAGGAAAGAAAGAAGGAAAGGAGAAAAAGAGAGTGTATCACCCATCCTCCTTAGCAGCAGGTTTGCAGTATGTGTTTGTGAGCCCCCAATGAGCAACATGGAAAACCTCAGGCCACCACAGCACCGTGATGCATCTCTGGCTAAAGAAGTATGGACCATTTGACAATCCTTTATCCATGTGGTCAAAAACTGTTCTTCCTGTTATTCTAGAGCTAATTAGAAGACTGCTGACTGAAGGAATTTACAGACCAGGATTCTAGTTCCAGCTCTGCTCTTGCTGAGTTTAAGGCAAATGGACTTTCTTCTCTAGTTCTCAGTTTCTTCAATAGTGTGGTGATAGGGGAGGGGAGGGGAAAGAGAAGGAAGAGGAGGGACGCACTCTAATGGTTTATTGAGAGCTCTGAGCCTGATGCTTTGCATGTGTTCTCTCAGTTGACATACCCAAATCCACGTGACGTAGATTACTGTCAACCTCAATTCACCATCCAGCTGCCACATTGACCTTCCATTGGCTCCTTAAACTTGTCAAGCCTTTCCTTCCTTAGCACTTTCGCTTAAGCTGTGCCCTCAGTCCCTGGGGCTTCTCTCCACGCCACCCTCCCTTGCCTGTGGCTTTCTCGCTTTCATCTGCAAGGTCTTAGCATAAATGTGACATCTTCAGATATAACACCCTGTTCTGGAAGATGTCCCCCAGGACACAATTTGTAATTATGTTATTTGTATGTTCTTTTAATTCTGTCCCAACCCCCTTCCAGCATTAAACTTCAGAGTAGGCAGGGACCTACTTTTTCTTTGTCTTTTCTCTGACTTTTTACCTTTCTGTTTCCCATCATCTGGCACTTGGTAAATACACCATTAAATAGCTGCGGAATGAGCCAGTGAATTAGTCCTGATTTAGTGGATATAAGAATGAGGTTGGGAGAAGTTAAATATCTTGCTCGGTGTCAGGCAGCTAGAAATTGGACTCAGGCTCAGGTCTGCCTAACTCTGGAACCACTCCTGTCTACCACCTAGGGTGGAGTTGTTGGGTGGACTTTCAACTTCCAAGATTTCCAAAGTTCCGTCTGACTCTACATTTCTCTGCAACACTAAGAGAATTTCAGATCCCTAAAGGACTTCTATTTCCCTCTCCTCACTCTGTCCTGATGTATCCTAATTATAGGACCAGGTTCCTGGCTGATATACTGTGAAAGAGTTAATTTCATTCTCCCAGATATTTCACTTTCCAGACTATCCCTGTAATGTTATTCACTCAGCAGGATCTGACTCTTCCGGTGTTGTACAGACATTATCTGTTTAATCCTCACCAGACCCACGTGAGTTTTGTATCAGTCACACAGTATGATTTCTCTTTAATCAGTGAGGACTGTGGGGAATGCAAGGTAACTAGAAAGCCCATAGGTATCATATTTAACTCAAGTTCAGAGCTCAATAGACGTTAAAAGAAAAAGTAGTGGTGTGTGTGGTTTCAGTACTCTGATGCCCTCCTCTACATATCAAATATTTTGAGCTAAATATGTAATTTTAATACATAATTATCTTTCCATCTTAAGTTCACTGCATGGTAGTATTAATAATATTTTACTGTATGTAAGGCGCTTTAATATAAGATGAAAAGCCAAAAGTGGTTTCTTTACAGCCATTAAGCACTGAATTTAAAGGATTTATCTTTGGGTCTTTTACCTCAAATCACTCCAGTTTAATGTTACAGGGGATTTTAAAGAATACTACTGTTTGAAATCCTTATGCTATCCTGCCACACTTTTAATATAGGATTATTAAGCTTCACACACAAACTGTTGTTGTCAAAAGAAAATTTGATCACATATGCTGAGTGCTGGACACGATAGCTAGCCCATTGTAGGTACTTAATAAAGCCAACAACAGATAACTCCTCCTAACCTTTTCATGTACAAGTGTTGATTACACACTTAGGACTCTTGCCTGAGAGAAGTACACGTGTAAATACCACACAAATCTGCATGGATTCAGAGAAGACTGCACATAAATACATACTCCATCTCTTTTCTTCTCTCAGTGATTTGGGAGGACACAGAGGGTATTTCTGTTGTACAGATGAGGAAAGGGCGATCTCCACATCCTACCACAGGGCTCTGGACCCTGCTACTCCATTCTTTCTTTTGGAAGAAATTGTACTAAAGACGCTGTCGTGACATGGCACAAAGGACTGTGCCATCCAGTATTGTATGATGAAACCTAGATTTAAGCATTGAACAATTAAAATCATGTCCTCCTTTTTCCCACCAAAACTAAGAGCTGACAGAAAGAGAACATTTGGTCATGAGCAAATCCATATCACAGGGATCCAGATCTGAGTCCTGTCAGCCTTGGTGTTCTGTGTGTATCGTTCTCAGATTTCACGATGGGTTGGAGTACCTTCTAAATGTCTCCACAAGTCCCATCAGTGATATAAACTAGGGGGGAAAGCTAACAAAGGAAAAAGATAAGGTTTTTCTGGAGTGCTTGTATGTTGGTTCATTGGGGCTGGTGGTCATATAGATTTAGCTAGGGAGGAAGTCTAAACTTCCTATTTCATGTCCTACAAGATCTTACCAAAATCTCTTACACATTTATTTAGAGTAATATCTCTTGTTCACATTTATTAAGTGCTTTTTCTGTGCCAGGATCTGTTCTAAGTGCTTTACACACATTAACACAGATAAACACATTTTGTTTTTACTATGTCTATAATATCATCTGGTCAAGTTGTGTCTATTTTAAATTACTGGATTTAAAAACCAATAACTTGGTGAATTCTGGATCAAGATGGCAGAGTAGGAGAATCCTGAGCTTATCTCCTCCCACAGACACACAAAATCTAGGACTGTCTACAGAACAACTGTCACTGAGGATGACCTGAAGACTAGTAGAATAGGTTTTCTAAAACTAAGAATTTGTAAGGAAAAGTCCTCATCAAGTTGGGTCAAAAGAACAGAAGCATGATCTAGTCAGAACTTACAGACAGAGGAATATCACAGCTATGGTAGTTTCCTCTGTGGAGCAAGGGCTTTGAGCCCCACATTGAGCTCCCTAGCTTGGGGGACCTGTACCAGGAAGACGAGCCTCTGTAGCATCTGACTTTGGAAGCCAGAGGGGCTTATGGCCAGGAAAGCTGGAGGGCTGTTAGAAACAGAGACTCTGTTCTTGGGGAGTACGCACACACACGCTCGCTGCTCAAAGTCTCAGCACAGAGACAGCAGCTTAAAAAGCACCTGTGTCATAGGAGAAAGAGATCCACTGACTAAATTTAGGTTGTGTGCTGGAGGGGTAGAGATCTGGTGGAACTTTCTCCAGGGACAGAAACACTGGCAGGCGCCATTAAAAAAAAAACTCTCCTACCTAGTGGGCTAACCCTGGTGTGTACCACTTCTGCACTCTCCATCAACTGAACTAATACCATGTGTACCAACCTGGTATATCCCTGAGGACCTACCCTGCCCATCCCACCTGCCCCAGCTGGCTCCTCCAAAGCAGCTGCTGCCGCATCCCACCAACAGGCATTTCCATCTGACACTGGCACCCCTCCAAGGTGGCTCCTGCTCCAGGGGCCCGTCCCACATACCAGCAAACCCACAGTAGCCTCTCTTGGGCCTCGAAGCTACTTCAGAGTTAATGGGAGAAGATATTCTATGCAAGTGGAAACAGAAAGAATGCTGGAGTATCAATACTTATATCAGATGAAATAGACTTTAAAACAAAGACTGTAAAAAGGGACAAAGAAAGGCATTATATAATAATAAAAGATCAATCCAAAGGTAAAGCAGATATTAACAGACAAAAAAGGAGAAACTGACAGCAATAAATAATTGTAGGGGACTTTAACACCCCATTTATGTCAATGGAGAGATCATCCAGACAGAAGATCAATAAGAAAACATTGCTCTTAAATGACACATTATAGCATATTGATTTAATATATAAATACAGATTATTCCATCCCCAAAGAATAGGATACACACTTTTCTCATATACACTTAATATTCTTCAGGATAGATCACATGTTAGACTACGAAACCCTTACACAGTAATTCCTCTCACTATGCAAAGTGAGCTAGTGTTGCTAATGGGAACCCAAGCTACTATAAGAAGGTGAATTCCAAAGTTAAAATAAAATAACTGGAGGTACTATAGAAATGAGCAGGATGTTCTTTTGAATTTAGCCAAGCTAAGTGGGCAAAGTTTGGTATTTGTTTTCTTCCCATCTTAGGGCATTCTCACCCTCCCAGGTATATCTTCTTTCCATGGATACTTCTTTGAGTTCCTGCTCCTAATTTTCACTGCCTGATTACCATAGATGCATGTTTTATGCTAGGATAGACTGATATTAATTGGTCATCAGTTGAACCTTTTAATAGTTGACTCTTGAAAGAGCAAGTAAAACAGAGATGAAACCACCGAGGATGCTTTAAGGTTGACATATATGATGTTGTGCTCCAGAATAGTACATTTTAGGTAATCTCCACTTCCTCCACCCATCAATCCTAAAATTCTTTGTGCATTTTTAAAAATCTGTATTAGTCCAAAAGATAAAACATGTGTTTTGCAGAAAATACAGATAACCAAAAAGAAGGAAGCAAGGAAACATCTGAAATTCTTCCCACATGGAGATATCCATCATTAATCCCTCAGTGTGTAGCTTTCCAGAGACTTTGATGTAAGATTACATCTCTACCTTCTGTAGTGTGACAGTTCTTTACACAGATGCTGTTGTTCACTCACTAAGTTGTGTCTGACTCTTTGCGACCCCATGGACTGCAGCAGACCAGGCTTTCCTGTCCTTTACTATCTCCCAAAGTTTGTTCAAGTTCGTGTCCATTGAGTCGGTGATGCTGTCTAACCATCTTTACACAGATATTGGATCTCAAATGCAGATATTTTGTCCCTGTATTTAATTTTTCTGCAAGCAAAATTACTCCAGCTTTCCAGGCAATTTTTCACACCATCCCACTCTCCATCATCATCCTGGCCTTCATTCCAGCCTAAACCATATATGATGCCATACTTGGATGGTCATACTTGCCATCCTAACCTCTCTCAATGTAGACACTAACCTCCTACTGACATATTTCATGAGATCAACACCATTCTAATAGCTGCCTTCTCTATTCTTTCTTTGTTCTCTGCAGCTTTTTGCAATCTTTGCATTTGCAACATGTGGTGGTTATTCTGGAGGCCTGCGGCTGAGTGTGGACTGTACCAACAAGACGGAAAGTGACCTCAGCATTGACGTGGCGTTTGCTTACCCATTCAGGTAGGGAATGGTGCCCTCTTACAGAGAGGCAGGAAACTTTCTTCCTTATGTGGTTTCTTTTAAAAAAGGTGCAACCTCCCAGGAATTTCTGGGTAAAAAGAAAGGATTCTCCCTGAGCCTGCAAAATGCCCAAATAAGTAAAATGCCCATCCAGGACCCTACCCTGGGAAAAGTTATTCTCTGGGAGTTGTAGCTTCAAACCAGAATGAACTCTTTTCTCCAACCCAAACTGCTACAAATGGCCCAATGTTGGAGCCTTATCAATATGGAGACCTCAGTTACACAAGTCCTTCCTCCTCATCCATATTTTCATGCGTTCTCTCAAATTCTTTCTAAAATTGTATGGTCACCTTTCATTTCATATCAACTATGCAATCCTGGCTGATAATACATTTAGTGGTATTAATAGCAAATAGTGTTTCCATGTGCTAGACATTGTGCTTAGCTTTTCACCTGTTTAATCTCATTAAGTCATCACAATGACCTTGTAAGGGGAGTACAGGTACCATAACCATTTCAGATGAGGAAACTGAGGTGCGGGTGCATTTTCCCAGGTTCCCTTGGTCGGTAAGTGGCAAAGTCAGTGTTTGAGCCTACCCAGGGTATGCCCAGAACTCACATCTCTATCCCTGTACTTAAGTTGCTTGAGATAATTCTTTCAACCTCTTTATAAGTTCATGATGAAACATAAGACCTGTCTGTAAAATAATGGCTATATACATACCAAGATTTGTCCCAAGTCAGACATCTTGTGGTTATGATCCAAAGTGGATTAATTGAAATAAAAATCTAAATGATTTGTTTCTGTAAAACTACCAAATGCTTGGTACCAAAAAACTGGTGTGATTTTTGAGAACAACTTTCAACATAATATTTTGGCTTCTTATTAATATACTCTCCTGTGTGCACTTCAAGTTAGCAAACATTTGTCAAGCAGTCATTTTGTGCCAGATACAGTGCTGGCTCTGGAAATACAGAGAAAGGTAGAAATTTGCTCCTAAGAACTTTTCTTAAACAGGTAAGTACAGTGTTTTCCAAAATCTTTCCCATGGAGCCCTAGATATTTAATTTTTCTAAAAAGAAAGGAAGAGAGAAAGAAAAGTAAGAGGAAAGGGTTGGAGAATAAGAGGGAGGGGGGAGAAAGAGCTGGAGAATCATTAAACGATCTGATAAAATAAGTTTAAGAAATACTTCTTAGCACTTTGCCCTTTTAATACACATTTTGAATCACCAAGAACACAATGTTTCTCCAAATGTATTTGACCACAGAAAGCCTTTCTCACTGGACATCTCAGAAGATTAATATATCATGGAACACATCCTTAACATATCGATCTAGTAAACTTTTCCTAGTCCAAAACAAAAATGTCTCAGTTCACAGGCAATGAATCACACAGACGTGGCATTTATACCAATGTATTAAGCGGTTTTTAAGAACTGTACAGTAATACAAGTTACAAACACCTCTGCTCAAGTAGATACTCTCCTAATAAACTAATAAGAGAGTCCAAAGCAGAGAAATACTAACCATAGAATGCCTGGTAATTTAGTAGTAAGAGTTGCCTATGCCAGTGGTAGTTGGGATAGGAATGTCTGAATGTCTGAAGGTTCTGGAGGAACTCCTTGGCTTTTGTGTCCAATGACTGAGGCAATGTGTGCATACTGCCCAACAAAGGGGATCTAGGAGAAGACAGGAGAATTGCCACTGATCATGACTGAATAGGGGGGAGGGGTTAAGGAAAGACAAAGAGAAAATAATAGGGAAAACCGTTTTAAAGTGAAGACGATAAATTTGGGTTTGATCATGCCAGGTTTGAGGTATTTTCTATCAAGAAGTTTCATGCTTAAATCCCAAATAAGGAGTGAGAGGGGAGCCTGCAAATGGGGCTCCAAGATCATAATCATGGAATGAAAAATAGGTCCTGAACAAAGAGAGGCCATCAGGAGAAATAGAAGAGTAGGCGCACAGGGCTAAGCCATGGATGATGCCCACACTGAAGAAATGAAGAAGGAGAGGAATAACTGAGGGAGAATAAGAAGAGCCAAAGGAAAAAGAGATAGGACCACTAGGCAAGTGTAGGCTTCGTGGAAAATAGGGATATGTCATGCATGAGTGATACCACTCAGCACTTCAGAGAAGTCAAGAAGTGAAAACTAAAAGGCCAGTGGATGGAACAAATGGTAGTCATTAAGGAATTTCATGAGATATTTCAATAGGAAAGAAAGCATGCCAGACTGTTGGAGAATGGAAAATAGAATTTGGTATTTTTCCCTCAAACAAGTAAAATGCAAAATGCTAAGGATCAAACCATTTTTCCTTAAGCCCTGGTGACTTAGACGATAAAGCGTCTGCCTGCAATGCGGGAGACCCGGGTTCGATCCCTGAGTTGGGAAGATCTCCTGGAGAAGGAAATGGCAACCCACTCCAGTACTCTTGCCTGGAAAATTCCATGGACAGAGGAGCCTTGTAGGCTACAGTCCATGGGGTCGCAAAGAGTCGGACACCACTGAGCAACTTCACTTCTGTATGACATGATGTTTGTGAAGAAAGAGAGCAAGGTTATTAATGACCTTTTTGTAGAGAAGGCGTTCACCTCTGCTTCTGGAAAGTAATCATCTCATTCGATGACATGGTGATAAACTTGCCACCTTGGCTAGACAGCAATAAAGGTTTCCATAATAAAGGTATAAAAATCTTCCATCACTTGAGAACAACTGAATTAGAGACTAAGAGCAGATTCATCATAAAAATAAATTAAGTTGTTATGTCACTTTTATGTCTGGAGACACCCATCAGAATAAAAAAAATTTAAGTTTTCTATCAATTTCAAGCATTCTTATAGATATGGGATTGGTAATCCTTGCTTTAGATAATTAACAAAATTGTCCTTGATTAATTCATCCTAAGGCACCAGAGATATAGAGAAAAATATGTGCATGAAAATATTTATTATTGAATTATTCTAAGTACTTCAAAATTAGAAATAACTTATGTGTCCAAAAATAAGGAATCAGTTAAATAAAATGTGATAGGCAACCACTAAAAGTCATTTTTTTCAAATAACATGTAAGGACAAGAAATGCTCCCAGCATTTTATTAGGAGAAAAGCAGAATACAAAACTATATATATATATATATATATATATATATATATGTGTGTGTGTGTGTGTATAATATATGTTTATATATACATATACACACATATATGTATATAATGTATATATGTGTGTATATAATGATTCCAATTTTGTTTTAGTTTATACTGGCTGATCATAGGACTATAGCATATATATAGAATATATATATGAATATATATACATATATATATATAATGATTCCAATTTTGTTTTAGTTTATACTGGCTAACTACAGGACTATAGCTTATATATAGACTATATATATGTGTATACATATATATTGTATGTGTATATGTATATATATACAATGACTCCAATTTTGTTGTTTATACTGGCTGACTGTAGGACTAGAGCACATACTGACATTGCCCATACCTATCAGTCACTCACAATTCACATCTCCATCTACACTTTCTATTGTAAACCCATGTGGCTGTTAAAGGGCTTTCTCTAGTCACAGGAACCTGCTTGGTTAGTATGCAGGGCAGGCCGGAAATGCTGGGGAGTTAATGACTCCTAGAGCTGCTCTGATCCAATGACAAGTGTGAGTTGGAGGATAAATATCCCAAATTCCTCAGCTCTCATGGGCTACCACACTAAGCTCTCAGAAGTACCCAGCAGGATAGCTCCACCCTGTGTTCATCAACACACCTTTTCTTACCTGTTTTCCCTTTCCTCTCTCAGTTCTCCACTGCCCTATTGGTGTTTTCAAAGATGAATCTTCCAAAAACCAGTTGCACTCAAATCTTGATCTCAGGGTCTGCTTCCTGGTACCAATCCACCTAAGACAGTACCATTATGTGAATTATGTGGATGGGTGAATGGGTGGGTGGGTGGATAGATAGAGAGGTAAAGATAGATGATAGATCCCTGTTTCCTCCCACTGCCAATCATGTTGAGCACTGCTTCAAATTGGTCAGAAATCAAAACCTCTAGTCCATAACATCTCCTTTAGTGGTTTTCAGTTCAGATTTCAAAGTTGAAGCCACCTTTGGTTTTCTTCATTCATGGTATCTTATCATGCATGATAGGTCTTTTCCAAACGACAGCCATAATACATGTACGTCAGCCTTAGCTTATGAAAATGAAATGATTGCTGAAAGTTGGGAGGTGATCCATTGAGATCCCCCAAATGAATTCTGCCTAAGATGTACTCTATAATCAGTCCACTGCAAATATATTCTCCACATTTGGTGATTAATCACATAGCTTTTCACTTGGGATAACAACAAAAGCTATGTCATATTTATAGAGATTCTGTCATGATCCCTGTATCAAAATGTTCATTTATTTCTAGGTGGTGAGATTATGAGTACAGCAAATATTCTTTGTATACTTGCCCACATTTTCTAGATATTCTGCAACAAGCTTTATGATTTTCGTTACTGTGACTCTACTGAAGCAACATAATGTAGCTTGAACTATAGAGATGGAACTTTGGAATTTACTTATTGTCTTTTTAAAGAGTATTACTCTCTCTTTCTTTATCTATAAAACAGAGACAGTGTTATCTGTTTCATAGTGGTGTTGCATTAAATGAATCATAGGAAATGGTTTAAGCAAGGCCTGGCACTCACAAAGTTCTCTTTTAGTGTATTGTTTTTACTTTCATTATCAAGAAAAGGTAATTAAAAATAGAGAGCTGAGGAAGATAATTATTCTAGTTAATTTGCAAAATTACCCTCAAGACAATATGTTGGTTATATTTTACCCAGAATGAAAGCTTCCCCATCTCTCTCTCTCCAAATATGCAGACATTAAAAGAATGAGTACATATTGAACTATTTCACATTTATTAACTTGCTTTAACTCTTTGATGCTTATTTGGGTTGCCCTCAAAGGTGTTCTCCATCCTCTTTTTTTTTCCCCTCATTAAACTAATGGGAGCATGAAAGCCTCCCCAAAGTACAGAACAATGGAAAAGGCTCACTGGCACAAGCATGATTTTCCCAGGGTTATTTGGCATGAGCAGAAGGGAGAATGAGACTGTGAACCTGATCTTTGTGATCCTTGAAACCGAAGCTGGTGTGGGTCTTCTGTGTTGATGGAAAGGCTCGTCGGGACTGTTTGCTGACCAATGGCTGCCCAGTGCTGTACAGAGAACAGAAGCACTCTTTATGACTGGCCACTTGCTCTGATTCTCACACTTCTTTGTGGAACATAGGGTCAGATGGAGGTTGATGCCAGGAAAGCTGTGGAGTTTAGGCCATTATCTGGTAATGCTGGCTCTGTCATGAGGAAAAGCATTTTCCCCCTAAGATCTTTACCCTAGAGCAGTGGTGATAAACTTTTTTTTATTTTACCATGAGGGCCAAATTGGGAAAAATAAAAATGTTAAAAACCATATTTTTTATATCTTGTGTTTAGGAAATGCTGCATTTGCAATTACATTTAAACATGTGTTTATTGTTTCTCATTACCAGACGGTTTCACTCTTTTTTGACTAAAATTTCAGAAACTTGAGCTTCCCAATGGTTCAGCTCATAAAGAATCTGCCTGAAATGCGGGAGATACAGGAGATGTGGGTTCAATCCCTGGGTGGGGAAGAGCCCCTGAAGGAGGAAATGGCAACCCACTCCAGTGTTCTGGAGAATTCCATGCACAGAAGAGCCTGGAGGGGTTTTCTTTCAGCCCATGAGGTCACAAAGAGTCAGACACAACTGAGCGACTTGCACACACACACTTCAGAAACTTTATAACTATAGTATCTCATGTTAATTTTGTGCCTTACAGTAAATTGTGGATGTGATGAGACCTGCGGGCGGGGTCTCTGGGACAGAGAGTTGGGGAGATTGAAAGACGGTGTAGCCAAAGAATTAATGGTGGATCTCTGGCCGCATCCCTGGCTTCACATCCAGACCTTGTCACCCAGCAGATGCGGCAAGTGATAGCCTCCCTGGACCCAGGGTTTCAAACTCTAAGAAAGAAATAAGAGTGCTTTCCTTGTAGTATGGTTGTGACCATTTCAGTAGGTCATACAAGTTGTATAACAGAGTCTGGTGCTCATCAGGTCTTCACTGAATTGTGTCCTGTCCTTGTTAATTTTATCAGTAGAATTTGGTTCAAGGAACTGGCCCAGAGTACAGTTATAGACCAGGACAAGGACAGTCCTATTTGGAGATTTCTACAGTAAAGAGAGGAACTGTCATTCACAGGGAATATCTGTCTGCAGAGTTCACAGAAAATGTGGCTGCTGCCATGAACCCAGTTAAATTAAAACATCAGAGAATTCATTCACACATGCACACACACATGCATGCACGCACACACACACACACACACACACACACACACACATACACAATCCCATCGCACGATTCCCCTGGCAACCTGAGCAACTGCTAGATGGGAGAGTTTTTGTTGCAACACTTCTCCAAAAGGATAGTGGTGAGGGATTCCATAGAAGGATCTGTTACTTTGGGTTCTCCCAAAAGCACATGCTGAGACAAGGATTTGTAGTTTTCTTGGCAGATGATCCCTGGAAACACCAGTAAGTCATGGGGTAGTGAGACAAAGAAGGGAAGGAGGTCAGGGAACACTGGATTAATGAGCAAGGTGCCCTGGTGGTCATCTGGCACAGCAGAGACTTGTAAGAAACCATGAATAACATGCTTCGCTTCTGGCAAATGGTAAAGCTGGGGGTAGTTGTCTAACAACTCCTGTTGGCTGTCAAAAGCTGCTCCTATAGGCATTAACTCCCCGGCACTGCAGGCAGACCAAGCACACACTTGCAGCCCATGAAAGCCTTCCAGCAGGGGTCATGATGCTTACTTTAGAAAGCCATCATCATATGCAGAAACGGTGAGTACCAGAGAGATGTGGGTGGGCAACCAATGGTCTCTTATACAGGGGGGCCATCTCATCTCTCCTAGGTCTGTGACTGATCACACATTGGATCATTTATTCATTCCCTCCATAAATAGTTATTGAGCACTTACAGTATCCAAGGCCCTGCAGTGTATAGGCACTTGATATGTATTGGGTGGTAAAATGGACATAGCCCCTTCCCTCATGAAACTGACAATCATTTGGGAATGGGAGAAAGACAGTAAAGAGGTAGACAGAGAACACACATCCTCACTCACACACACACACACTTACAGTAGTGGTGGTGTATAAGCAAAAGTGAACATTGTGCAAAAATGTGCAATGGAGAGGGCTAAAGGACACCTACCTATATAGAATGGTCCAGAAGGACCTCCTTGAGGAAAAGGCATTTAAACCAGTCAAAAAAGGAGAGGAAGAGGGGTGGCGAGGGAAGGATTTGGGTTTAGCAGATGCAAACTATTCTGTATAGAATGGATAAACAGCAAAGTTCTACACTATAGCACAAGGGACTATATTCAATATCCTGTGATAAACCATAATGGAAAAGAATATATATGTATAACTGAATCAGTTTGCTGTCCTGCAGAAATTAAACCCAACATTGTAACAATTTAAAAAAAGTCTTTTTTAAAGACGCACAGAATGGAGAGGAAGAATGTTCTAAGTCAAGGGAACAGCGTGGGCCATGCTGAAGTCATAAGACGATGAAGTGGACAGAAAGAGAAGCTGAGCTATGTTAGATTAGCTGGTTAGGGAAACTCTCTCTGATGAAGTGACAGAGGAGTGCAAACCTGCAAGAATTAAAAAGAGAGAGGAAGAGACAGCTGCACACTCCTTGGAGACCCCCGAGGGTATATTCCAGGGACAGGGAGAGCCAGTGCAGGAGCCTGATATCTGAGCTTGGGGAGAGTCTGGGAAGCAGGAGAGGAAAGGAGGCAGGAGACAGGCTTGAAGAAGTGGGCAGCAGCTGGATCACACAGGGTCTAGAGAGAGAACATGACAAATTGGGATTTTATAGTGTGTAAGATGGGAAGCCATTGGTGGTTTTGAGCAGTGGAGCCAAGCAATTTATATTTTTAAAAGACCTGGCTTGCAGCTTTGAAAATAGTCTTAAGGGAGTGTGTGGCAGAGGTGGGAGTCAGGGAGGCTGGTTGGGAGGCAGCTGCAGGCAATCAGGGAAGGGACAGTGGGGGTGTAGACACAGGTGGAAGCAGTGGGGACGGTCCTGTGTGGTATGTAACACATCAGATTTGCATGATCATCCATGCCTTAGCTATTATGGAAATTTGCATCTTTAAGCCAGCCTGGTTTGTCAGCTTTTTCGCAGCTTTTTTCATCACTTTTGTCAGTGATGTTGGACAGCATTTGGTCAGTAGGAGGATCAACTTTAACATTTTTAATTTCTTGTTCCCAGCATTAGCTTGAGCATCTCCTGGGGAGGGGTCACTTGTTTTACAACACTGCATGTCATCCAGGATAGTCAAAACATAGGTAGGCAGCCAGCAGAGTTAACTTGAATGGAAACTTACACAATGCATTTCTGAAAGCAATAAGAAATATATGAAGTAGATAACAATCCCACTCATGGAATACAGTTTGAAACAAGTTATTGCCCATATACAGTCAGGAAAAGAGACCTCATGCCAAGTGATTCCATTTTTTTAAGTTAATAGAGGGGACCAAAGAGGCAGGGCTTTTATGATCATATCAGGAGGCAATTCACAGATCAGAGACTGTAGGGATTCACTACAACCCCTAAGACTAGAACATGGGTGGCAAAGTTAGGCCCTTGAGCTAAATCCAGCCAGCCTACAGCCTGCTTTTACTTAGTTCATCAGCTAAGAATGGTTTATATATTTTTTAATGATTACATTTTAAACATTGTATGTGTACAGTACCTACAAAATATCTTTGGTTTTCCCTGTTGGCCCATAAAGCCTGAAGGATTTACTATCTGTCTCTGAAAAGTTGACTCACCCCTGGGCAAGAGGCTATAATGGGAGAAGCTGGTCTTATTAGAGCACAAGATGGGTTACCGGAGTGAGCAAAAGCTGGGACCACAGATGGAGGAGTGTTCAGAGGAGCGTGAATGAACCAAGGTGGAGATGCAGCCACTCTGGACAGGCTACCCAAAGCAGCAGGAGAAAGGGGGTTGGGCGTGGATGTTAGGTGTTAGGAATGTTAGGTTCTGCTCCAGGGTCCCATTAACCTCCATTTCTGCTTCCTTCTGTTTGGAACCGGAGGAATGTAAGAGCATTCTTTGCATCCCCCAGAGCTATCAAGCAGGCGGCCAGATATTCTGGCTTCTCCCGTGCTCCTGTCCTGTATCCTCCCACCAGATCTTCCCATAGGCCCAAACTAACCGGAAGCCAGTTGGAAAGGAAATCTGACCCCTGAGAATCAGAGCAGAGCAGGCGAGGAGCAGGTCATGGAACTGAGGATAAACAGGCAATGGCCAGCAAAGAGTTCCTCTCTGAACGTCAGTTTCATCTACAAAATGTGCAAATTGGATTGAAGCTTTCTTAAGAGAGTTAGTTAGACCTCTGACTCTGTGAGAGCAGAAATATACTTTCCTAACTTCCATTCCAGAGGAATGGTTATATTTAACCTCGACCAAGAACCTGGGTAGCGCCCCAGCCACTGCTGCTTCAGAGAGAGCAGACAGAAATGTAAAAATTCAACAAAATTACTCTTTGTGTCTTTTTCTTTCAGCCTCACAGGGTTCTGATACTTGTCCTATTCCCGTAAAATCTGAACAGGGCTTTTTAAAACCTAGATTTGGGCACGTATTGAAAATAATTGTAGGTTATGTGATGAAGGCTGTTTCTGTTGAGCTCCCATAGGAGGTGACAAGTGGCAGAGATTAAATCAGTGTATGCTGGGTGAACCTTTTATGTAGCTTTCAGTCTCCTTTTGTGTCATTTTACAGAGCAGGCATGGGGGAGTGTGGTGGGCAGAGCCTCATTACCTGGGACAAGCCCTGCTCCCTAGAAGAACGCACACATTGCTTTTTTTTCGAAGTTACAAAAAACAAGTTCCAGTTCTTCCTTTCAGCTGCTTCCATTCCTAGGATTGGAGGCAGGGGTTGGGGTTTGGGGTTGAGTTGCCTAGAAAAGGATAAAGGAATTTAGCTGCAGCAGTAGCCTAGGGATGTCAGAAGGAAACATCCCACTCATACCTCTCTTTTGTTTATCAGGAATGTTAGGTGTCTGCTCCAGGGTCCCATTAACCTCCATCTCTGCTTCCTTCTATTTGGAACCAGAGGAATGTAAGAGCATTCTTTGCATCCCCCAGAGCTATCAAGCAGGCGGCCAGAAGTCTCACAGTATACCTTAGGATGTTCAGCTGGTGTCAGTCCCTAGCCCTACCCATCCATCCCTAGAAGAATGGCCTCTTATGAGCCTTGAGAGGAACTGAATTCTCTGGAGACTATGGGGTCAAACAAAAAGGAGGGAGATGCTCAACTGCCTTGCTTGCCAGATGCTGGGCAAACAGAGCTGAAAAGTAAATGCATGGGAGCCTGGGGCTGCAAATGGTGACATCTGTGAGGCTAGCATTTGGGTTCCTGATTCCTCTTCCAGGACCCAGCTGTGGGACTTCAGAGACCTCGATGTGAGTCAGAACTGCAGGCTGTCTCTCAAAGCCAGGTTCACTTTTCTAGATTCCACATATAAGCAATATTGTATGATATTTGTTTTTCTCCTTCTGACTTACTTCACTCTATATGATAATCTCTAGGTCCATCCATGTGTCTGCAAATGGCACTATTTCAATATTGAAATAGTAATATATGCATGACTACATAGCTTCCCTGATGGCTCAGCAGTAAAGAATCCACCTGCCAATGCAGGAGAAGCAGATTTAGTCCCTACAGTGGGAAGATCCCCTGGAGAAGGAAATGGCAACTCACTCCAGTATTCTTTGCCTGGAAAATCCCACAGACAGAGCACCTTGTGGGCTATAGTCCATGGGGTCACAAAGATTTGGACACCACTGAACTGAACTGAACTGAACTAGTGACTAAGCAAAAACAGCAACAACATTACTGTATATAAAATAGATAACTAAAGAGAACCTACGTTATAGCACAGGGAACTCTACTCAGTGTTCTGTGGTGATCTAAGGGAGGAGGAAGTTTTTAAAAGAGTGAATATGTGTATACATATAACTTAGTCAATTTGCCATAGAGCAGATACTAACACAACCTTGTAAAGCAGCTATACTAAAAAAAAAAAAAAAAAAGTCAGGTTCAGAGAACTTCCCCCACCCCTTCAGTCTGCATTTATGTCATGTAGAAATCTTAAAATGGAGATTCCAAGATCCTACCCCAGGCCTACTTAATCAGCATGACTGCTGGTACTCCCCAGTTGGAGAACTGCTGATCCAAGGAGAAATAAATAGGTGGAACTTCAATATGCAATTGCCTCACATTTTGTGATAGTTAAAAATATATATATATATATATATATATATTTTGGATTTACACTTTAATTTAAGCAACACTTGCCTTATTTATTATACTTAACAAGATAAAATAGAGAAAAGGAAAGTACCATGACTATGCAAATGGGTGTTTCTGTTTTCTGTTATTCCCAAATTTTCTGTTGTGACATATATTACTCTTAGAATGAAAAACAGTGGGACAAAAAAACAAACAGTAAGTTAAATTTGGTAGTAATGGGCAAACCAGCCATTTCGTTACCTATCCCCCTATAATGTACTTTTGAGCATGTCCTCTCCAAAAAGGGCTGAAGTCCTAGTTGTTTTTCCTCCCTAGGCCAAGTAGCAATTACAAAGTAGTGGTGTATTTTATAGATGTGGGTATGTGTATATACACACACCTGCACATGTATATATATTTCCATATATATAAAATGATTGACAATTACTGGTAGGGTCATTATCCCCTTGACTGTCCCAGTGGCACTGTAATAGAGGCAGGGCTAGAGTATTATTTTTCCCCCTTTTTGCAGGTCAGCACACAGAGACTTAAAACTTTGTTCAAGGTCACACAACTAGTAAAACCAAACCTGGAAACCTGTCCAAGTCTTGTGACTTCCATGGGTGTCTCAGTGGAGACACCTACTTGTAGATGTCTGTTACCAACTGCTTGAACCTCTGTTTTAACATCAATGATGATAGAGATGACGATGGAGGTAATGATCATCATCAATGTCATTATCATCAAACAAAAGCCACTGTTTTTTGGTCATTTTACCACATGTGAGAACCTATACAGAACTCATCACACGTATTGTATGCTCTAGTGCTCACAACATCCCCATGAGGTGGCTAGCTGAACTCCACTTGACAGGTAAGAAAACTGAAGCTCATGGAGGTTGAATAACTTGCCTAAAACCGCACAGCTGGGAAGTGGCAGAACCAGACATGAGGGGTTTGGCTCCCCTCAAAGGTCAGACTCTTCACCATTCACACTGTGGGGAGCCCCAGTGATGTCCTTGAGGTGACAGACCACCACATTAGCAAAGATTCTTTCCTCACTCCTAAATTTTGAGCCTGCTCCCCACCAGCCCACAAGTTGAGCAGGCAAGAAGGATGTAAGGAATGATTGTCAGGGATACCATGTTCCTTGGAACTCAGAATTACCAGCATTTAATTCCCAGTTGATTTCCCAAGCCCGGGAATAAACTCTGAAGGCAGAACAATCCCATGCTGGGGCTATCATGATCGCCCTTTTTCCTTTTATAGCTGGGTAGAATTTGAAAGAAATGAGCTGTTGCTCGTACCATTTGTAGAATGTTTTACTTTTTAATTTGAAAAATTGGATGCCAAAGTAGCAGCTGTCACCGGGAGACTGTTAAGGAATCACATAAATGACAAGGTTTTCTAAGAATGCAGTTACACTGAGGAGTTTAATGCTACAGCAGATTCTTGTTTCCCTGGCAAAGGCTTGGAAGCAGGATCTGGGGAGGGGAGATTTCCCGATATGATCGAGGGAGTTGAATATCTTTGATCACAGTGAAGGAGCATTAGTTACAATGCTCCTTAAACCTAGGACTGAGAAACCAGAAAAAAAGGAGAAAGTGCAGAGAACCATTCTTCTTAAGGGCAGAGTTGAGATTTTCTTCAAGATGGTCTTGCTCTGGGTTTCTTTAGAAATCAGCTGAGAATTATGCTCAACAACCTCTACATAAATAAAACAGGGGGTTCTTTTTCCACTCATTCTTCCGCCATTTGATAATTCATCATCTGACACTTACATTCTGTTATTTAGAACCACATTTTAAAATATCTTTTTTTTATTAGAAAAAGGAACACATTATTTTTCCCATTCTAAAAATCCCATAGTACAGAAATTAATGAATTAGAATATCAGAATTCTTGTTAATGTAACTTCTCAGAGATAATCACTTTTAAGAGTTTCCTTTCATGTGTATCATTTGAGACATTTTCTTTGCATGTACTCATTTTCATGTAAACTGATTTTGGTGTAAATATTATTTGCAAATTTTTATTTTAAAAAAGAAACAATTGTAATATCCTCCCACATCAGCTTTTATGGATCTACCACATTATTTGGCCTCAGAGCCATACCATAATTTATTAAGCCAAGCACTTATTGTTGGATATTTAGATTGCTCTAGTTTTTCACTGATACAATGTGCAATTAACAGAGTTTTATAACTTCATTAGTAAAATAAGTTCCTGGGACATAAAGGTAGATAAGTCTTAGATTTTTAGAAAGTTTGCCAAACTCCTCTCCAGAAAGCAGTTTAGATGTTCACCAGGAGGAAATGGTTCTTTGCATTCTCACCAACAATGGAATCCTATAAAAGTACGTACCTAATTATTAGTAAAGATGAACACATTGTTATATAATTATTAGACATTTATATTCTTGGCAAAATTTTTTGAAGAGCCGTATACTCACCTTTCTTTATATCTGATATCTCCCTAGCATGTGTACCTGATTCCACCCCCAACCCCTTTTTGCCCCATGAAATCAGCGTCCCTCACTGCACATTGATGAGGTTTGCTAATCCATGCAACACTCACTATGGCCCAGGCATAGTGCTGGACAATGATGGAAATTTAAAAATGAAAAGAGAAGAGATTCTTTTTCTGTGGAGCTTAGGCTTTTAAAAGGGTACTTGACATGGATGAAATCAAGACACAGATTACATGGCTTGTCAGTACCCTAGCAAGTCCCTGATTTTACAGGAATCTGCACTAATGTCCCTGAAATCCTTCCCCAATATCACCATTGCACAGAGTCACAGTGCAGATAATTAGAATTAAGGCCCGATTAATATTTACTAGTGACAGTGGGGCCCCGGACAAATTGCCTAAATTGACAAGTTAATATTTACACAGTGTGACTGAGTTTTTTTAATAATCCATATATCAAATTAATTTATGACAT
This sequence comes from Ovis canadensis, assembly GCF_042477335.2. NCBI lineage: Eukaryota > Metazoa > Chordata > Mammalia > Artiodactyla > Bovidae > Ovis > Ovis canadensis. Next base: position 52,653,178 of record NC_091263.1, on the reverse strand, counting down.
GGTGCTCATCTTAACTAACCCTCATTAAATGTTGGCATTGAAAACAGTCTGCCCAAAAGTGATTGCAAAGAGAACTCGTTTGCCAAGCCCTGGTCCCTTACAGATACAAAAATACCATAAAAGATTTTGTCTTCAGGGTTAATTTTTAAGAATTTAGTCTTATTTATCTGTGTGTTTAGTTTATTGCTTGTCAAAATGAGAAGACTGGTTTCTCTGATCTTTTTACCAGTCATCATAAGCCATTATTAAGAAAAAGTGAATGCTGTCAGTTGTACCCCATTAAGTATGATTTTTTGTTACTTAAGTCATCGTTTTAGACTGACTTTGACTTTACCATTTTGAAACCTGAAATTACTACTCTGATTACAATGGTCTTTAGAAATGGAATTTGGGCTCTCTGCAGAGTATTCTCTGGAAAAAAAAAAAAAGAAGAAGTTTAAATTTTAGCATTTCCTTTATGCAGATTTAAAAAAGCAAAGCATAAATACTCCATATTGGAACAAATAGTGCCATAGAAGAAAATGAATGTAAATGCCTTATGTTGCACAAGACTAAATGAAAATGCAATGTGAATTACTTTCTAGCTCAGGCTCATCACTAGTACCCAGATGACTGTATTTCTATAGTTTTAAAAAAATCACTTCGATTTTCAACCAAATACTACTAGCCAAATAAACAGTGTGTCTCTATCACTTTTTACAATACTTTTGGAAGAGATATAGACAATATGGGGGAAAACAGTAAAGCATACTCAGCTCATCTTTCAGAATCTCACTGTACATCACCAGGAGTCCTCAGAGACTTGTTGAACTTTTGAACTTGTCCATTTACTCATCTGATCAATCAGTGTAAGCCAGACATGAATGAACATGATGAGTATAGAGTACTTGTCTTCTGCTGCAGATCCAGCCCAGATCCAGCCATGTTTGGGTCCTAGGGGCCCCACCCATCCCAGCTAAATGGATGAGGGGTAGGTACCAAATGATTAGTTGATCAACAATCTATAAATAGTTGCTGCAACAAAGAGAGACTCATTCATTCATTTAGCACATCTTAAAATTTTAACTTTTTTTTAAAAATTGGAGTATGGTTGATTTGCAATACTGTGTTAGTTTCAGATCTATAGCAAAGGAATTCAGTTATACATACATCCATTCTTTTTCAGATTCTTTTCCCTATAGGCTATTAAAGACTATTATAATAGAGTTCCCTATTACAATAGATCTTTGTTAGACGGACCTTTGTTACCCAAAGTATGTCTCTGCTTTTCAATATGCTATCTGGGTTGGTCATAACTTTTCTTCCAAGGAGTAAGCATCTTTTAATTTCATGGCTGCAGTCACCATCTGCAGTGATTTTGGAGCCCCCCAAAATAAAGTCTGACACTGTTTCCACTGTTTCCCCATCTATTTGCCATGAAGTGATGGGACCAGATGCCATGATCTTTGTTTTCTGAATGTTGAACTTTAAGCCAACTTTTTCACTCTCCACTTTCACTTTCATCAAGAGGCTTTTTAGTTCCTCTTCACTTTCTGCCATAAAGGTGGTGTCATCTGCATATCTGAGATTATTGATATTTCTCCTGGCAATCTTGATTCCAGCTTGTGCTTCTTCCACCCCAGTGTTTCTCATTATGTACTCTGCATACAAGTTAAATAAGCAGGGTGACAGTATACAAAAAGCAGAGACATTGCTTTGCCAACTAAGGTCTGTCTAGTCAAGGCTATGGTTTTTCCTGTGGTCATGTATGGATGTGAGAGTTGGACTGTGAAGAAGGCTGAGTGCCAAAGAATTGATGCTTTTGAACTGTGGTGTTGGAGAAGACTCTTGAGAGTCCCTTGGACTGCAAGGAGATCCAACTAGTCCATTCTGAAGGAGATCAACCCTGGGATTTCTTTGGAAGGAATGATGCTAAAGCTGAAACTCCAGTACTTTGACCCCCTCATGAGAAGAGTCGACTCATTGGAAAAAACTCTGATGCTGGGAGGGATTGGGGGCAGGAGGAGAAGGGGACGACAGAGGATGAGATGGCTGGATGGTATCACGGACTCGATGGACGTGAGTCTGAGTGAACTCCGGGAGATGGTGATGGACAGGGAGGCCTGGCGTGCTGCAATTCGTGGGGTCGCAAAGAGTTGGACACGACTGAGCGACTGAACTGAACTGAGCGACTGAGCTGAACTGAACTGACTGAATTATCTGTTTTACATATAGTAGTGTATATATGTTAATCCCAAACTCCTAATTTAGCCCATAAATTTGTCTTCAAAGTCTGTTTCTGTTTTATAAATAAGTTCATTTGTATCACTTTTTTTTAGATTCTACCTGTAAGTGGTATCATATGATATTTGTCAACTTTCTCTATCTGACTCACTTCACTTATAATCTCTAGGTCCATCCAGGTGTTGCAAATGGTGTTGTTTCATTATTTTTTATGGCTGAGTAATATTCCATTGTAAATGCGTATGCACCTTCTTCTTTATCCATTCCTCTGTTGATGGCCATTTAGGTTGCTTGCATGTCTTAGCTGTTGTAAAAACTGCTGCAGTGAACATTGAGTTGCCTATATGTTTTCGAATTATGGTTTTCTCTAGATGTAGCACATTTGAATGCCTACACTGTGCCAGCAACTATTCTTGGTGCTGGAGAGCAAGTTACACTGGGTCTTTCTGCTCCTGGAACTTAACGTTGTAGTAAGGGCAAGGACTAGAGAAAAGAAAGATGCAAACAAGCAAAAGACCAAGATCATGTGGGGAGAAGCACAGTGACAAAAATTAAACAGAGTGATACAGTGGATAATAACTGGGGATGGAGTTGGCAAGGTCTCTCTTGTGAGGGGACATTTAAGCTGAGATGTGAGTGACAGAAGGATAAACCCTGGGAAGATCTAGGTGAAGAAGAAACAGCAAATACAAAGGCCGGAGGGAACCTGGTGCAGCAGAGGAACAGGCAGAAGAGGAGTGCAGGCAGAACCCAGTGGATAAAGAGGAGGGTGGGGTACAGTGAGGCATGCAGGGGTCAGTAAGAAACAGGGCCTCGTGGGCCGTGTAAGACGCCTGAATTTTATTCTGGATGTAGTGGGAATGCTTTGCTTAAGACTAAAGGAGTGACATGATGTGATTTGTTTAAGAATTATTTTAGCTGCTGTGTGCAAAATATATTTTTCATTTAACATACACAAGAGATGATAGTGGCTTCAATAGGGTTTTAGTGATGAAGAGGGAGAAAACTGGAAAGATTTGGGATGTATTTTAAGAGACGGTACATAGAACTGGAAAGATTTGGGATATATTTTATTTTTAGCTTTGAGAAATAATATGTGGGAAGAAGGCAAGGCCAAGACGGAATCAAGGCTTGGGGTCCAGAAATGGGGAGGATGGTACTGGGAGATGGTGGAACATGGATCAGTTGTTCCATTTTGGACATGTAAAGTTGAGATACCTATTCAATGCAACAGTTGTTGTTTTAAAACAAATGAATGGCTTGTTATAGAAAGCTATGGTAGACCAATCAGATTCCATATTTGCGGTGTTTGCACTGAGAAACTGGAGAGAGAAAAGGAGTGACAGATGAGTCAAAGCCAGAGAGGCCATGGAGAGCTCTCTCTGAGCCAAAGCTCTAAGGAAGCAGAAAGTGAATCGAGAAAGGAAGCCAGTTGGAGGAAGGAAAGTATCCTATCAAAAGAGTTAAATACATCTTGAGGCGTCATCAGGGTGCCTCACCCCAGAGGGAGATGTGAGTTGAGCTGTTGTTCCCTAGACCTGCTTCTGTCTTTCTGACTTTCTAGTTCTGGCCATATGTTCAGTTCAGTCACTCAGTCCTGTCTGACTCTTTGTGACCCCAGGGACTGCAGCATGCCAAGCCTCTCTGTATATCACCAACTCCTGGAGTTTATTCAAACTCATGTCCCTTGAGTCGGTGATGCCATCCAACCATCTCATCCTCTGTCATCCCCTTCTCCTGCCTTCAGTCTTTCCCAGCATCAGGGTCTTTTCAAATGAGTCAGTTTTTCACATCAGGTGGCCAAAGTATTGGAGTTTCAGCTTTAACATCATCCTTCCAATGAACACCCAGGACTGATCTGCTTTAGGATGGACTGTTTGGATCTCCTTGGAGTCCAAGGGACTCTCAAGAGTCTTCTCCAACACCACAGTTCAAAAGCATCAATTCTTTGGCACTCAGCTTTCTTTATAGTCCAACTCTCACATCCATACATGACTACTGGAAAAACCATTACCTTGACTAGACGGACCTTCGTTGGCTAAGTAACGTCTCTGCTTTTGAATATGCTATCTAGGTTGGTCATAACTTTCTTTCCAAGGAGTAAACATCTTTTAATTTCATGGCTACAGTCATAATCTGCAGTGATTTTGGAGCCCAAAAAAATAACGTCAGCCACTGTTTCCACTGTTTCCCCATCTATTTGCCATGAAGTGATGGGACCAGATGCCATGATCTTAGTTTTCTGAATGTTGAACTTTAAGCCAACTTTTTCACTCTCCTCTTTCACTTTGATCAAGAGGCTCTTTAGTTCTTCACTTTCTGCCATAAGGGTGGTGTCATCTGCGTATCTGAGATTATTGATATTTCTCCTGGCAATTTTGACTCCATCTTCTGCTTCATCCAGTCTAGCATTTCTCATGATGTATTCTGCATATAAGTTAAATAAGCAGGGTGACAATATACAGCCTCGACGTACTCCTTCCCGATTTGGAACCGGTCTGTATGTACCTTCCCCAAAATACAGTTTTCTTGATATAATTCAGATGGATTGCTTTCTTTCCAATAAGCTAACCTAGTTGAAATGAATAACTCAACACACTGAGGAACGCAGAGATAAGTCAGATAAAGTCATTCTCCTCAATGAGTTCACAGCCCAGTAAAGAAGATAGTAATATAAAGAATTGTTATATAAAGTCCAAAGGGAATGCTAAGAGTGTTAAAATGTTATTCATCTGACATTTAGTATTACATGTTTCTTATAAGCAAGCAAAAAATTCAGTACAAGTTGTCTGTTGGAATCTGCATCAAGTAATAGAAACTGTAAATAGTGATTTATATTAGGAAATTTATGGCATTGTATAAAGTGGAAGTTTCTTATATTTTGATCATGGGTTTTCCCAAATGTACATCCCACCCAGGACTAATATTTACTTAATGTTTTCATGTAATTAAAATCACTTTGTAGCTGAAATACATGCTGTCGCATCATCCTAAGCTACTGTGCAGTTCTGGGTGAATCAGTCTTTCTCCTTCAGCAGTAAAATGAGTGTATACCTTCCCTGGCCATCTTGCAAAGTGATTATATGGATCATATAAGCCAGAGTATGTTGAAATGCTTTGTGAAAGACAAGTACCTAACAAATTGCAGTGCTTAATAAGAATGTGGACTATAATGATTATACCTATGAGTTCTTAATGTAAGTGTCACTTGGGCAGTGGTGGCATTTAAAAACCAAAAAGTATCTTTTCTCCTCTAAGCTATGCTCCAGAATCTTCCAACCCTTTATATATTTTCACTTATTATCAGGACCGCACAATTTGGACTGTGCTCAAAATAATTTCCAATTATTTCCAAAAAGCAGGCCTTGTCTGCCCAAGTGTATAAGGGAACCCCCAGAGAACCTTATTTTATCAAATGAGTTCATTGTAACAGACTATACATTATAGTATATAGCATGGCATAAACAAAGATTTAGTGCCACTTCTTGGCTACAGTCTTTGAAGCTCTATTTCCTAACTTGTAAAATGGAAATAATAATACCTATTTTGTAAAGGTTTTGTGAATTTTAATGACATAATGACAGTTAATTGCTTAATATAGTGCCTGAGCCATAGCAAGCTCTAAATAAATAATCAGTCACTATTATTTTTACTGCATGAAAGATGAGAATTGCTATTCACATTGGTGACACCTGTATTAGAAGTCTATGGTTCCAAGTATCATAGTACCTACCTTGTAGGATTATTGTGAGAAATAAATCAAGAGTTCTCACATATAAACAATGTGTGGCACATATAAGCTGCTTAATAAATGTGAGCCTTTGCAGTCCTCATCAGCGTCTGTTATCTCAGTGTTTATTACAGTACATCTTATTTTGGATAAAACAGAGTATGATGACAGGATTCTTAGTTGTAGAAAATTCAGTGTTAAATCAGATTGAGTGTCGATGTTATCATCTCTATTCCTTTGTTCAAAAAATACTATAGGAGTTTAACATAGCCTTAGAAAATAATAGGTTTTCAAAAGATACTATGTGATAAACAGAAAAGATGAGCATCATCTCATTGATTTGAATACCTGAAACTTTTTATTAATAAACTTTTAGACTTGTGCTATTATACAGTAACTGCTTGTGGCCACAAACCCTTGAAATGTGGCTAGTCTGAATGGAGATATGCTGTAAAGTATGAAAGCATACTAAATTTCAAAGGCTTCATATGAAAAAATGGTTAAAATTTCATTAATAATATTTTATATTGATTAGACATTGACATAGTAATATATGGGGTATATTGGTTTAAATAGATTATTTTAATTAACTTTACTTGTCTCTTTTTACTTTTATAAGAAAGCTATTAGAAAATATAAAATTAAGCCTATGGCTCCCATTGTTGTTTGCATTATATTTCTGTTGGACAGCACTAATCTAAGCCACCTCATAGTTCAAATGTTGACAAAATATCATGGCTCATCTTACAGTAGCAGTGTTTTTTCAGAATTTCAATGTAAATTATTTTTGTACTAATAGTTTTTATCTGTTGAAGTCACTTTCTAAACATTGTTTTGCAGGCCATGATTTTAAGTGGGTAGAGTTGATAATCTAGTTCTGTTACTTGCTTAGATCTTATTCTAGAGTATTTAAAATATATTATCTTGTGACATCCCCTGGAGGAGAGCCTGGCTACCCACTCATTACTCTTGCCTGGAGAATCCCATGGCCGGAGGAACCTGGCAGGCTACAATAGGGTTGCAAAGAGTCAGACACAAATGAAGCAACTTAGCACACACACATTTTGTGACATAAATTCAAAACAGTCATTTCCACTGAATGAAAGATCTGAAAAAGTGACAGTTTACCTTGAAACTAACAAAATAACAAACACAAAAGTAACTAATGTTATAATTATATAAGTAATCCTGAAGGAGTTTCCGTGGCTAAAATTATTAGGTGATGAGTCTGAAAACAGTGGTGAATTGTTCAGATATTGGTAGTATTTTGATTAATTTATAATAGGAAAATATTGCTTTCAGTAGTTCCATTATGGGCTTCCCAGGTGGCTCAGTGGTAAAGAACTCCCCAGGGAAGTGGAAGATGCAAATTCGATCCTTGGGTTGGGAAGATCCCCTGGGGAAGGAAATGGCAACCCATTCCAGTATTCTTCCCGGAAAATCCCATGAACAGAGGAGCCTGGCGGGCTACAGTCCATAGAGTCACAAAAGAGTCGACGCAACTTGGCAACTAAACAAGTCCCATTATGCCCAGCAATACTGTAGATTATAAATGATTACCATGTCCTACACAATATACCATATTAATTTGTAAATACAGTGGGTTTTTACTGAAAACAATCTTGTATAACATGCAGATCCCAAAATTCTATCAAGTATACAGTACACATATGACAGGAAGACCTTTTAATGAGTTAATTTAGTTCACTTTTAAAGTGAAAACATTTTATAAAGTAATATGTTGATGACATTTAAAATCTCATATGAATCTACCAGCTGTAGGTCTGGGTATTCAAGCTGTAGGAAGGGTTGTAAAATGAAAAGCCCTGTCAGTGAAGGACAGAGAGAAACTGTTTTGCTTTATGGAGATCTTCTTAACAACATTCTAGAAACTTTCTGAAGCATCCAAAATAATGTTCTGAAAAGAAGTGTAGCTTAGAATTCTCAATTCACAAAATAAATGGATATCTCAGTTTCTGTAATCCAGTCCACTGCACCTTCTTCCTTCATTCTACAGGATTTTAATAACCTGTGCATCTCCAAATTTACAAATGATTTATTTTCCCAAAGTTTCTCTCCAATCAGTCATCCTCTTGCAATATAGAGAGTGTTGGGTTCCAATTCTAGTTCACTAAAGCCACATGTATAGCTAACATGATACACATTTACAATGGCCTCAGCAAATGCAAAATAATTAATTAAAACTGATATAGAACTAAAGAACATCTTTAAAAGGTGTCTTGAAGATCCATCCATAAAGAGAAGCAGTTTATAATTAGCAACTGAAAAATGAATAGGAAAGACTTCCATGGACATCCTGAAAACTGCATTGGCAATATTCAGGGACCATAGACTTTACTGCAAAGGTTCTGGAGTTACTAAATAGTATTTCTACATGTTGTCTGTTCACTGATAGGAGTACCTCCCCTCCTGACTCTTCCACTCAGCCATGGTGAGCTGCTCTCATGGTGTAGGTAGAGAGAAGGTTGTGGGGGAAAGGACAGAAAAAGAGTGGATAGCATAGAGAGATTTCTATGGTTGAGAAAGAGGTGAAAGGTGAAAAGGGGGCATTATTTAAAGAGATGGAATGTGAGTGAAAAATAGTAACTGAACTGGGGAAGAGCTTGGAAGAGAGAATGTGGGCTTTACATTGTGCTCAGTGATAACAGCTCATTTTCTGAGCTCCAGCACTCCTCCAGGCCCATGCCATGTGCTTAACATACATGCAGTTGTCACAACTAAAGGCACTGTTCGTCCCATTTATAAATGAGAAAACCGAGGCTCAGAGTCTGAGATGTTACATTGAACTCTGTGAAATCGCCAGTATTTTGTTTGCTGCTGCTGCTCCTAAGTCGCTTCAGTCGTGTCCGATTCTGTGCGACCCCGTAGACGGCAGCCCACCAGGCTCCCCCAGCCCTGGGATTCTCCAGGCAAGAGTACTGGAGTGGGGTGCCATTGCCTTCTCCGTGTTTTGCTTGGCATATGGCAATTTCATATGGTTCAACCTAATACCTTTCCCAGGGACGCAGAATTCGTAAATTGGAATGAGATCACACATGCAGCTCTACCTGGCCCCCGAGCACTTCATCTTCCCCACACTTTGCACACATCTACACAACAGCATTGAAGGGAAGAGAAAACATGTTATGGGGGATTTTACTTCAGACAGGACCCTCCTCTCATTATGAGGGTGCTGACACCATGGGAGGAGGAATGACTGGAGTTTCTCACAGCAAGGTTGAGGGTTAGGTATAGAGCAGAACCAGTCATCTGAACGCACAGATTATTTGTATGTCTGCTATTTGTAGCTTGAAAGTTGTCAATGTTAAATGGTTTGTATCTGTAGAAAAAAGTTAATCCACAGAGTGAAGGCCATTTTTACAATAGCTTATATTATAACATATTTTAGATACTGGACAGACATTGTAATCTCCCCCTCAGCATACAAAAGCATGGCTTTATCAGTTCTCAATAGCTTGCATCTTATGCAAGTTCAGTTCAGTTCAGTTCAGTTCAGTCGCTCAGTCATGTCTGACTCTCTGCGACCCCATGAATTGCAGCACGCCAGGCCTCCCCGTCCATCACTAACTCCCAGAGCTCACCCAAACTCACGTCCATTGAGTCGGTGATTCCATCTAGCCATCTCATCCTCTGTCGTCCCCTTTTCCTCCTGCCCCCAATCCCTCCCAGCATTGGAGTCTCTTCCAATGAGTCAACTCTTTGCATGAAGTGGCCAAAGTACTGGAGTTTCAGCTTCAACATCATTCCTTTCAAAGAACACCCAGGGCTGATCTCCTTCAGAATGGACTGGTTGGATCTCCTTGCAACCAGTCCCTTGGAGAGTCTCCAAGGGACTCTCAAGAGTCTTCTCCAACACCACAGTTCAAAAGCATCAATTCTTCGGTGCTCAGCCTTCTTCACAGTCCAACTCTCACATCCATACCTGACCACTGGAAAAACCATAGCCTTGACTAGACGGACCTTTGTTGGCAAAGTAATGTCTCTGCTTTTAAATATGCTATCTAGGTTGCTCATAACTTTCCTTCCAAGGAATCTTTTAATTTCATGGCTGCAGTCACCATCTGCAGTGATTTTGGAGCCCCAAAAAATAGCCTGACACTGTTTCCACTGTTTCCCCATCTATTTCCCATGAAGTGATGGGAGCAGATGCCATGATCTTAGTTTTCTGAATGTTGAGCTTAAGAGGGTTTGGGTGAACTCTGGGAGTTGGTGATGGACAGGGAGGCCTGGCATACTGCAATTCATGGGATCACAAAGAGTTGGACATGACTGAGCAACTGAACTGAACTGAACTGAATGGAAGACTGGGAGGAAAATAAATGCTTTTAAGAGCACCATTTACTGGCCTGCTCACAGTGTACATTGGAATAGTGAAGGCTCTGAAAGTCCTGCAAAAGAGAAGCCTGTTAACCAGGCTTCTGTTAACTCTGCTAACCCAGCATTTCCCTAACTCATTTGATCATAGAAACTTTCTTTAAATTAAACATCTAGTAACATCACATAACTAGCGTTATACAGAACACACTTTGGAAATGTTGAGTTAGACATTAGTGAAGTTTTATTCCAAATGCAAAAGAGCTATATCTCTTGAAAAGGATCATTTAAAAATAAAAGTTAAAAGTTTCCATGTTGCCTCAGGCCCATACTCTTCCCAGTTTATGAATCTGTCTTTGATGGTGGTGGAAATGATGTTTTGTGGGTTCAGTTCAGTCGCTCAGTCATATCCAACTCTTTGCAACTCCACAGACTGCAGCACGCCAGGCCTCCCTGTCCATCGCCAACTCCCGGAGTTTACCCAAACTCATGTCCACTGAGTTGGTGATGCTATCCAACCATCTCATCCCCTGTTGTCCCCTTCTCCTCCTGCCTTCAATCTTTCCCAGCATCAGGGTCTTTTCAAATGAGTCAGTTTTTCACATCAGGTGGCCAAAGTATTGGAGTTTCAGCTTTAGCATCAGTCCTTCAGTGAATATTCAGGACTGATCTCCTTTACGATGGACTGGTTGGATCTTCTTGCAGTCGAAGGGACTCTCAGGAGTCTTGTCCAACATCACAGTTCAAAAGCATCAATTCTTCAGCACTCAGCTTTCTTTATAGTCCAATTCTCATATCCATACATGACTACTGGAAAAACCATTGCCTTGACTAGACAGACCTTTGTTGGCAAAGTAATGTCTTTGCTTTTTAATAAGCTATCTAGGTTGGTCATAACTTTTCTTCCAAGGTGCAAGCGTCTTTTAATATCATGGCTGCAGTCACCATCTACAGTGATTTTGGAGCCCAAAATATAGTCTGTCACTGTTTCCACTATCTCCCCATGAATATGCCATGAAGTGATAGGACTAGATGCCATGTTAGTTTTCTGAATGCTAAGTTTTAAGCCAATTTTTTCACTCCTCTTTCACTTTCATCAAGGGGCTTTTTAGTTTTTCTTCACTTTCTGCCAAAAGGGTGGAGTCATCTGCATATCTGAGGTTATTGATATTTCTCCCAGCAATCTTGATTCCAGCTTGTACTTCATCCAGCCCAGCATTTCTCATGATGCATAAGTTAAGTAATCAGGGTGACAATATACAGCCTTGACATACTCCTTTCCCAATTTGGAACCAGTCTGTTGTTCCATGTCCAGTTCTAACTGTTGCTTTTTGACCTGCATACAGATTTTTCAGGAAGCAGGTCAGGTGGTCTGGTATTCCTATCTCTAAGAATTTTCCACAGTTTATCATGATCCACAGAGTCAAAGGCTTTGCCATAGTCAATAAGGCAGAAATAGATATTTTTCTGGAACTCTCTTGCTTTTTCTATGATGCAGTGGTTGTTGGCAATTTGATCTCTGGTTCCTCTGTCTTTTCTAAATCCAGCTTGAACATCTGGAAGTTCACGGTTCACGTACTGTTGAAGCCTGACTTGGAGAATTTTGAGCATTACTTTACTAGTGTGTGAGATGAGTGCAATTATCTGGTAGTTTAATCATTCTTTGGCATTGCCTTTCTTTGGGATTGGAATGAAAACTGACCTTTTCCAGTCCTTTTTTGTGGGTTAACACTTTCAAATATATGGTGTCCATTTATTAGTCAGTGTGTTAAATTGAGCACTAACTCTGCTGGCCTGACGTAGTGACGATGCTGAAAGTGATTGATGAAGATCTAAAGATGAAATGTCTAATGTGACTAAAGTGCCAATCAAATGCAAATAGAGGGGGAAGACTATCAGGACATCAAGGATGTCTCCTGTGATTTTATCTTGGGTGGCCAAGTTTATAAATTAGAGGTGTGTCTTAATCATGCTGCATTTTCCTTGATTGTAGATAGACAGTTCATGAGTGTATGGTCAGACAAAATTTACTAATTAGTGGAGGTCCCAGTCTTGTACCGCAGCACTTCATCCACAAAAAAGCACTAGACTTTACCACCTGTGTCCTCCTTTCCCCTACCCTCTGAAGAGAGAAAGTGCAGAAACTGAATTGTGACCCATATAGATGAACTTGAGCTCTTCTGAGCAGCCAAATAAATGTCTCCCAAGAATAAGGACACACTGGGATTTGTATCAGGAGTTGCTGTTGTAGAACCCACTTAATATTTAAATTATTCACATCAATGATTGTCAGTCTAAGTAAGCTACACTCTGTAATATATGACAGTTCATGAACACTGGGCTAAGAGAACCTCAGCTTCATAGATAATGAGCCAGTTTCAAGGAGGCTGCAAACTCAAATACCAGCAGTGCCAGGCAAATACCATCAGTGATGAAGTGGACAGGGTGTGAAGACATCAGAGTGCAAAAGAAATGGAGAAATAGCCACTTCCACTCAAGTCTAAGAAGAACCTCAGAAATAATGGGATCCTCATTGACAGGTGCTAAAAACAGGGCAGGGAGGTTCGAGGAGAAACTGAATATATGCATAATTTTAAATATCTCTTCTAAGATATTTATAAATTACAAAGGGAAAAATAATAAAGTTTACAGTGGAGAAACCCAGTAGACACCACCTTAGCCAAGGTTAACATCACCAGAAATATGATAGCATGGACCCTGTGGTGAGATCAGAAAATTGCTTCTGTGGCCCTTCTTGATACAAATGCATAGCTTCAGTCTAATCATGAGAAAAAGGGAGGCAAACTCAAAATGAGACATCCTGTGAAATAATTGACTAGTAATTATCAGAAGTGCCACAGTCATAAGACTGGGAAGAGTGAGGAGCTGTCATCAGTTGAAGGAGACTGAAGAGGCATAATAACGAAATGCAATGTGGGATACTCTGCTCTAGAACAGAAGAAGGATATTAAGAGAAAAATGATTGAAATTTGAATAATCTCTGTAGGTGAGTTAAAAATATGAGATATTAACATTAAGGGAAAGTGAGAAAAAGATAAATGTGAACTCTCTATGCTGTTTTTTTTTTTTTTTGCAAAGTTTCTGTCAGTCTAAAATTAGTTTAAAAGAAATAAGTAGAGCAGAAAAACAAAGAAAAAGAAATGGTGAGATTCAGAAACCCCAACACAGCACTAGCCTGTAGAACTACAGTGGGAGACATGAGTATGAGTCAGACATGTCATTTTAAATTTTCCAGTAGCAAATTAAAGTAAGAAAAGATTAGTGAGATTAACTTTAGCAATTTAACCCACTATGTCAAAAATATTATCATTTCAACATGTAATCAGTATGGAAAATTACTGAGATCTCTTATATTCTTTCCTGTTCTAAGTCTTCAAGATCCAGTCTCAGTTGGGACTAGCCACTTTGCCAGTTCTCAATTGCCTCATGTGGCTAGCGGCTACCATATAGGACAGCAGATTTACCACCATCAAGACACAGTCTGTTTGCATCTTTTACTATATTTCTGCTTCTCTCTCTGAGGGTTTTGTTCTTTCCTACTATAGACTCCTCTTCCTTCCCTCACTTTATGAGCACATATCTGTTCCAGGCATTGTTCTATGCACAAAGCTGACAAAAATTTCCAGTTTTCTGGAGCTTCCATTCTTGAGGAAATGATTGACTTAAACAGTAGCTACAGTATATTAGTAAATTATACAGTAATTAGAAAACAGTAAGTGCTATGGAGTAGGAGTGTGAGGGGCATGGAGCTGGGTAAACGGACTCCGGTATGCTGGGGGTACAAAAAGCTAAGAGAGGCAGGATCTAAACCAAACCCTTATCACCTATGGCTTCATTCTGGTATTTTCCATTGTTTAGTTTCAACAGACAGTTTTGAATGGAGGGATTAATGGAAAAGTTAAAAAAAAAAGTGTTCTACTTTGACTAATTTAGGACTTAATAAGGTCAAATCCAGCTTAGTCATAAAGGGCAACACCTGACTGCTATTTTCAATGTCTGGTTTAAAGAAGTTGATAACGTCCCAAACGGCCAGCTCTGCAACTAAACAAAGCAGAAATATGCAGGAGCTACCCTGTAAGGACGAGGATATCTCAGGAAATAGAGGGTTTTGAAATTTTGGGCTTCCCTTATAGCTCAGTTGGTGAAGAATCTGCCTGCAATGCAGGAGACCCTGGTTTGATTCCTGGGTCAGGAAGATCCACTGGAGAAGGGATAGGCTACCCACTCCAGTATTCTTGAGCTTCCCTTGTGGTTCAGCTGGTGAATAATCTGGCAGCAATCCAGGAGACCTGGGTTCAGTCCCTAGGTTGGGAAGTTCCCTTGGAGAAGAGAAAGGCTACCCACTCCAGCATTCTGGCCTGGAGAATTCCATGGAGTGTATAGTCCATGTGGTCACAAAGAGTCAGACATAACTGAGCAACTTTCACTCTTTGAAATTATGCAGCCCACTGCAATTTCTTGACATGAGTCCAGAAAGGTTTGATCAATAGTTTGATTCTTTCTTGCCCTGAAATTTGAATACTTATAGCCTGGTGAAGTTAACATATTCAAAAAATTGATTTCTTATCTCTAGAGGATTGTGAATTTTATTTGCTCTCCTTGTGATATAGTAGGAGGTTCATTGTTTTTGTTTGTTTGTTTGTTTTGTTTTGTTTTTAACTTTTGGTCTGTAAGAGTTACTCATTGAAATACCTCCCAATTGCAGTTGGTTCTGTTCTGGGATATGAAAAAAGAGTGACTGCAAGAAGTATGTGTTAGGAATCCTGAAACCTCTGCTTTTCC
Organism: Ovis canadensis; assembly: GCF_042477335.2. Classification (NCBI taxonomy): domain Eukaryota; kingdom Metazoa; phylum Chordata; class Mammalia; order Artiodactyla; family Bovidae; genus Ovis; species Ovis canadensis. Next base: position 52,638,087 of record NC_091263.1, on the reverse strand, counting down.
AAGTCTGAGATACCTAAAGAAGTAAAAAGGCAGGAGTTGCAACAGAAAGAAAAAGATTGTATTGTGTGTATGTTTGTCCTGCGTCTTATTATGTGAGGAGCTTGTTGGAATATAGAATTTGGGGCCTAACCCCAAATCTCTAGATTCCAGATCTTTGGAAGATGCAGCCTGAGAATCTGGGTGGTTCATAAAGTTCTTGAGTAATTCTTATGCCCACAGGGTTTTGAGAACCATGGGTCCTGGTGTCAGAAAGGTCCAGATTTTAATGCTGGTGCCTCTGCTCGTTGGCTGGGATTTTCAGAGGGTCTGTTCTAAGGAAAGGATACTGAAATGCCTCCTGTGTGTTGGGTTCTCAGTCCATCAGGCTGTGTAACAAGAAGACCAGGGGATTTGGATCCAGCATACTAACCCCTACTGTGCTGGGTCCAGCAGGAAAATTCTTCAGAGCTCTTAATTGTGATATTTTAACAAACGATTCTCTTCCTGTTGTTTAATGCAACTGGCGTCAAGACTGCTTTTATCGCTTTGTTTTGCTAAGGGGAATGCAGGCATTTGTTTCTGCTTCTTTTCTTTTCACTTGGTGTACTATATTGCACATATTTATAGTCTGAGGAGGCAAGAAAGAAAACTAGTGCAGACTTGTGCTTTCAAGGCCTGCCATGTGGACCTGGGCAGGGACATGTCAGGCCTCCAAAAACAAGACAGCAAGTGCAAGTGGTTCCCATCTAAATAGCTCTTCTTAAAGGATAAAGCATGTTATCAGGGCCTAAGAAGTAATTATGAGCTCTCGAATGGACTCAGGTACTGTTTAAAAGCACCAAATGAAGAGAAACTTAGAAGGTTTGTGCTCTTTAACTAGACCTTGGAGCCCTGGATAAACTTACTTTTTATGTTACAGTCTCTTGTTTTTACTTCATTTTTAAAATTACAGAAGTAATAGCTGCCCATTGTACAATATTCAAATACTATGGATATACTAAGGAAAAAATGAGAGCTATCACATACCAGTCAATCCGGTTCTATCCTGTGCTGTTCTTTCAAGAGTTTGCTAGACATATGCAAATATCTGAGATCTTTAGATTGCAAATGAGACCAGCCCAATTAAAAAAAATGAAAAACAGGAGGAATCTCTTGGCTTATATAATCATACTTACCTGAGTTGTACTAGCTTCAGGAATGGCCGGATCCAGGGTCTCCAGCAGGGTAGTCTTTGTTTCTCTCATCTCTTGCTCAGCTTGTCCTCTTTCTGTGTGTCTGTCCCCTCAGTTGGCTTTCCCCATGTGTTGGGAAGGATAGCTATCTGCAGACCTGGATTTGCTCCAGATTCAAGACAAAATAATGTCCTATCTCCCTTCAAAAATGTGTAAATCCTAATCCTCCGGACCTGTCAATATGTTGTATTCTCCTGACATAGCAAAGGAGAATTAAAATTGCAGATGGTATTAAAGTTGTTCATCAGCTGACCTATTGGCTTCCCCGGTCACTCGGAGGGTGAAGAGTCTGCCTGCAATGAGGGAGACCCAGGTTTGATCCCTGGGTCAGGAAGATCCCCTGGAGAAGGAAATGGCAACCCACTCCAATATTCTTGCCTGGAGAATCCCATGGACAGAGGAGAGGAGCCTGGTAAACCACAGTCCACGGGGGTCACAGTCAGACACAACTGAGCGACTTTAATCACTCACTCATCAGCTGAACTTAAAATAGGAATATTATCCTGCATTATTAAGGTGGACCCAAAGTAATCACAAGGGTCCTTAAAAATGAAAGAGGGGTTAAGAAGAGTTAGAGTCAGAGGAGATGTGACCATGAACGTGAGATCAGACAGAGAAAACAATGTGAGAAACCTCACATTGCTGGAAACATCTATTGCTGGATTTGAAATGGAAAAATGGGACCATGAGCCAAACAAGTGTATGCCTCTGGAAGCTGGAAAAGGCAAGGAAATGGATCCCCCTCATCCACCCCAGAATCTCCGCAAGGGAACACAGCCATATTGATACGTTGAGACTTTTGTCATATTTCTGACCTACATAATGATAAGATAATAAATCTGTGTTCTTTTAAGCCACCAAGTATTTGGTGATCAGTTCTAGTAGCCATAGAAACCTAATATAGGGCCCCAAAGTCCCCTTAAAATCAAAATTGTTAAAAATCTGTGGAAGGCTTCTGACTAGCCTAGCTTGGATTTCAGGCAACCTCTATCCCTGTCACAGTGGTCAGCAGAACGGGATACTGTGATTGCCTAGATGTGATTATTCTTTATGGCAGGGAAAAGGGATTGAAACTGGCAGCCCAGAAAAGGGATTGACTCAGAACTGCATAACTGGCACGGGAACAGAGAAATTCCCCGAAAAGAAGCTTGTGTGGGTTTGTTGTTTATAGCTTGTTTTTCAGAATGGATTTGTGAGATGTATTTTGTTCTATAATTTTCTTAATTCTCTCTACAACATATTTTGGAGCTATTTCTGTTTCAATTTACTTAAATCCTACTTTGTTGTCTCTAGTAGCTGCCTGTTATTCCATTGGATGTACAAGCGAAACTGATTTAACCTAGTTTCCTGTTGATGGACATTTAAGATGTTTCTAACCTTTTCTTCCAAAGAAGACTGAATGTACTGTCCTTCCGTGTATCTCGGTGCATGTTATAGGACTTAAATTTGTTTTGTTTTTTTTTCCTCAACGTTGGTAATGTGAGAGTGTGGTGAAGAATAGAACAAGGATAGGTGTAGAGGGTAGAATAGTGCTCCCCCCGCCAAAAACATATGTGCAAGCCTGAATCCTCAGTATTTGTGAATGTGAACTTATTTGGAAGTAGAGTCTTTGCAGATGTAATTAAGCATCTTGAGATGAGATCATTCTAGGTTTAGGGTGGGCCCTAAATCCTGTGAGGAGGGTCCTTATTAAGTACAGAAAAGGAGAACGCACAGAGGCCGTGGAGAAGGCCATGTGACGACAGAGGCAGAAACTGGAATGATGCCTCTACAAGCTAAAGGATGCTAAGAATTGCCAGCAGCCACCAGAAGCTGCGAGAGAGGCAGCACTCTCTCACAGAGTTTCTAGAAGGAACCAGTCCTGCTGACACCTGACTTCTGATTTCTGACCCTCCAAATTGCGGCAGAATGAATTTCTGTGGTTTTAACCCACCCAGTTAGTGGTAATTTGTTATGGCAGCCTTAGGAAACTAAAACACAGGTTGTGAAGGCAACTGGTTCTCCTGCCCTCCTTTGTTTGGCTTGTGGGCAGCTGTCAATCACCTGGGAAGACAGAGGAATGATAGGTCAGATCCCCAAAGCCATAAAGCACACAGGGATTATTTCGATGTCTATTTCTTGTGAATATGCTTTATGATTTTTATCTTCCAATGCCATTTTGTTTAAATTATGAAATAAGTTTACACTTCAGAGTCAGCTTCCAATGAATGTATCGAAGAGAGACCCAGTGTGAAAGGAGTAACAAAGAAAAGTAAAGGCTTAGGCAGAATCCTCCCAGGTGATCGATAGCATCATAGATTTTTAGTGGTTTTGCATAGGGGAATCAGTAAATAGATAGAAGGAAGGGAAGGGAGAAAACGAGGGAGGAGAAAAAGACAGATAAAGTAGACCCCGTAATGAGGACTAGTGGACACCTTTGAATGCCCTGCTTATGCTAAAGTTAAGCCCTTTATATTTAATTCACAAACATGGTTAAAAATGCTCATAATGTGCGTGGTGTCCACTCCAGTGACACAAGCTGGCCATGCCTCCACTCTCACTACCCCCACTATTTCTCAGATATTGAAATGTAATGAGCAATATCCCAGGCAAAGAGCTAGGAATCTGATTCTTTTTGATCAGTAAAGCTCTAAAGCCAAAACCAAAAAAAAAAAAAAAGTCAGTAAGGCATACAGGTGTAATCACAGTACACAGGTGTGTTTACTGCACTGAACCGACATATGGGAATTACCTTTGGGCAAGGAAGCTCCTGCTTGGTAATTGTCAGCTGCAGTCCTAAATGTTTTAGGGGAAAAGAAAGAAAGGGCAGATGTTGATATGCCTGTCTGGGTGCTGTATAACATATCACTGCTTGTCCTCAATCCTGCTGAAGGAGACAGAGTAAGTCATGGAAAAAGGAACAGCTCTGAGAAATCTCTGCCTACGGTACCTGCCAGACTGGACATAACGCTTGTCTTTGACTTGGCTTTTCAGCACACACATGGCCTTGGCTCCTGCCGCTGCCTCTTCTGACTTTTCCTCCCTTCATCAAGGCCCATTGCAAATTCTACCTGCTGCCTCCCCTCACCTCCCTGGATATATCTTCAAAGGAACAGATCATAAATCTTATTAAATTGTAATAACTGATATTTATTGTAGGATAAGGCCACTAGGGACCAGCAATTGAATGAAGATGTAAACCAGTTAGTAAGAATCAGACCAACCAAGAATTGCAGCATCCCAAATAAGCATTTTTCTATTTTAGCATTTCCTTGAGCTTCTGATGAATAACTTTCTGCTCTTAGGATGCCTGAGACTTGCTCTTTTTATAGCCTCTGATGTGCTTGTTTTCTCAGTGCATTTAAATTGGGTCACAGGGCAGGAACTGGCAGTGGTCTAAAGCTTCCTCCAAGAACGTGCATCTGTGATTGTGTTTATAATGTTTTCCCTGCTTCAGAGATAAATGTCACCAGGGATTCTGACTGGCAGGGCCAAAATCTAATGCTTTTGGAATTATGTGAGTCCCAGGGTCGCAGGGATCATCCTGCATTCAAATATATAGAAAGCATAATTAAATAGATTAATGATGTGAGGTTCTAGAAACAATATAGTGGTATTGAATTTTCCTGCAGCTTTCTACTAGTTTCATCATTCTTTTCCTCCTCCCTTCTCTATTTTTTCAATTTATGATTTTTGCTTTCAGCCCTCAAAACCTCTGTGAGCTTCTGATATCTCAGACTCTGCATTGAACTTCTCATTTGGCCCATCTTGTTACTGCCCCCTCTGTTAATTTCTTCTCCTCAGTATCCAAAGGCCCCCTCGTGCTTCTTAGATTAAATGCTCCACTGTTGTCATTGTCCTCCATACTTTGCTTAATTAGATAATATCTGAGACAGCTTGGAAGATGTGAGGTGCTGTCCCAGTGCTAAGGGGGATGGTTCTAATTATTCTCTTGAAGCCTTACATCACCATAATCAGCTTCTTCTCTCCCATTCTTTTCTCTCTCTTAATCATCCGGATATGAATAATGAATGCAATCTTTCTTTAAATGGAAGAATGGAAATATAGCTGAGCTCTTTTTTCCAGGTTTCCTGTTTGCAGAAATTGAGGTATATCCAAGTGCTTTTAGCCTGGGAAAAGAAACAGGGAAAGTTGAGATACTAGAATGTGAACTGTGAGTGATCACAGTCTTAAAGACTTTTAAAATGACTTCAGGTTTTATTAGCAAGCCAACAAAAAATTACTGCAGAGGATTTAGATAATTCAGATATATCCATGTGCTTTTGGCCTGGGAAAGAAAACAGGGAAGGTTGAGACACTATAATGTGTATCGTGAAAGATCATGGTATTAGAGATTTTAAAAATGACTTCTCTTTTTATTACCAAACCAACACAAAAAAAATTGTTGCAGAGAATTTGGATAATTCAGAGAAATGGATAATTTGGATAATTCAGAATTTGGATAATTGTTGTACACAGATGAGAAGACATATGACATGTGTTCTCATATTCAAATTTTGTGTGAAAATATATCCATATTAATCTATTTTCACACATGAAATAAACTCAACCTGAGCATAATGTTTTCTAACTTATGCTTAAATTTAATGCACTGTGAACATTTAAATTATATTTTCTTCACATCATCATGACTGTAGGACCCCCTCTTACACACATGGACCATATAGCTTGCTTAACCAGTTCCCACAGGTGAATGATTAGTTGGTTTCCAGTCAACAACTAGTCCAGTAGTTAATTGGACTAAAGTAAACAGTGCTGCAATCAACATCCTTTACACATTGCCAGCATAGTTTTTTAAAAATAATTATTTATTCAACAGAAATTTCTAAAGTTGGGTTTGTTGCTCAAAGGATATGACAGTTTAGTTTAGCATTGAATATTTAGAAAGACACGAAGAAGATGGTACTAACTCATGCTGCCCATCTTAGATGGTTAGAAAAAGACATCCCATTTCAAAGCATCTCTTTCCTGGGCTTCCTAGGTGGCATTAATGGTAAAGAATCCACCTGCCAGTGCAGGAGACATGGGTTTGATCCCTGAGTTGGGAAAGTTCCCTGGAGCAGGAAATGGCAAACCCATTCCAGTATTCTTGCCTGAAAAGTCCCATGGACAGAGGAGTCTGGCGGGCTACAGTCCAATAGGGTCACAAAGAGTCGGACACGACTGAGTGACTGAGCATGCACACACGGTCAGGGTATTTCTGTCCTGTCTTTCCTTAGCTTGGATAGCTAACACTGGGTTGGTCTTTCTGGATGGACATGCTTGGAAATGTCAGTTGTATTCTTAGACTGGTTCTAAAGAATGATCCAGGGCTCCTTGCATCACTCATCAGCAAGGTCCTGTATCCCTGGGAAGTCAGTTGTATCAGAGGCACATTCATGTTTAAAGAACTGCTCACTGGATGCAGTGACTCTGGCTCTTTGACAAGTTAGAAGAAATTCTGAATAAAGAAGAAAGAATGTTAATGCTTAGTGACCACCTATACAGTGCTTTGTTTGCTCTTGACTATCCTGTAAGGTAGAGAAGTTTCACTTTCATTTTATAGTCGAGCTAGATTCAAATCCATCTCTGCTGCTGCCTGCTGCTGTCAAGTCACTTCAGTCGTGTCCGACTGTGCGACTCCAGAGACGGGAGCCCACCAGGCTCCCCCGTCCCTGGGCAAGGCAAGAACACTGGAGTGGGTTGCAATTTCCTTCTCCAATGCATGAAAGTGAAAAGTGAAAGTGAAGTCGCTCAGTCGTGTCCAACTCCTAGCAACCCCATGGACTGCAGCCCACCAGGCTCCTCCGTCCATGGGATTTTCCAGGCAAGAGTACTGGAGTGGGTTGCCATTGCCTTCTCCAAATCCATCTCTACCTGATGCCAAAGAACATGGTCTTTCCTCCCCTCTGTAACTCACTTTTGTAGTTTAACTGCTCAGAGCAGAGTTCCAAAAGCCATGAAGAGTCTGACTCTCACTTAGCTCTATTTATCATCTGTCAATTTTTTCTTTTTCTTTAAATATCAGTTTGGCACATATTTAGCTTTCCTGGTGTTAGAAAGCAACATTTCTCTTATTTTATATGTAGGTCATGTTTTCATTAGATTCCTTGATGTGTTAGAGTACTCTTTTTCTCTTTGCCCCAAAATGTAATATATATTCATGAAGGCTTTGAATAGTGTTATATATAGGATGTCATTTAACCTGCCTGGCAAAGTCTGTGTATAAAAGCAGGAGCTACTACTTGGAGGATATTAACATCCTGAGTCAAAGGGAACATAAACTGTGAGCCTTAGAGTCATCTTTCAATCTATGTATTGACTGAATGCTTAAGGAAAATTTTGACATCTCTAGCTGCAGATGTTTTGTAAACCAAACAGTGAATTAAACAAGTTTGTTTCCATGAGCTGAGGACCCTAGCAACGATGAGTACTATATAGCATGGGGTTATCGGCACAGATTGGCAGCTTTGGGACTGATCTTACCTCTAAGTCTCAGTTTCCTTTGCTGTATTATGGAGGATAATAAGATTTACTTGGAGAATCACCCTAAAGGTTAAATGAGTTAATGTACTTTCAAGTACTTAGTAGGGTGCTTGGTACCTGGTTTCAGTCTTCATGGATCATCATAAAGGAAAAGATATTTTAAGAAGCAGAAAAAAAACCCATACACTAATTGAATTTTTACTGGAAAAGAATTAAAGGGATGTAAAAAAGGACTCTCTTTATGTAGAGGTCAAGATATACCATCCCCTTTTTCTTTATTATAAAATGTGCTATGAAGAGCTCAGAATTACTTCATAAATGTAATTTATTTAATTATAGAAGAAATTCTTTACTTCTTTTGGAACTGTTTTCCCTCCACCCCCTCCCCAATTTGAGAATCTGATGAAACTGTGAGTTCTCCTTGGAAACATGCACATTCACATCACATTTTGCAACTTCAGGGGCACCCATCTATTCTAGGTTAAAATTGCCCCCGAAACATAGAAGTTATAGGATGCATTTTCATTTATCTGAACAGGGTGAGGAGAAAGAGGTCTCTAGTTGGGAATACTCAACCCCAAAGCCAGAGATTCTAATCATTGCTGTGTGCTGGATACATTCCGTGCCCTTGAGCACTCATAATGTCAAGAAGAAGACAACAGGGAATGAATGAGTGCGGTGCAATGTGGCAAGGGTGATGGTAAAGTCTATACTGAAAAGAATGATTTCATGATGCAAACTGGGGAGGGAAGGGCTGAAAACAGTATGAGAACAGTGTTTCCTTAGGCTGATTTCACAGATGCAGCAGTGGCCCAGGGTCTTTCAGAATCTTGGGAAATTCTATGGACCATGTGGCATACATTTCATCAAAATCAAAGTCCCAGATCACAGGTAACTCAAAGAATCCCCCATGTCCTCTCCCATTAAGAGTGATTCCGTCCTCTGGACCATAGTGCCTGCTCCCTGCTGGGCTCTCTAAGCCTCTGCCTCCACATGGTTACCCAATTTGCTCTTTTCAGTCTCTGCTTATATGTTACCTCCTCAGAGAGGCCCTCCCTGACTTCTTTATCTAAATAGTACCCTGATTCCTCTCCATCTCTTTGCCCTGCTTCATTTGCTTCATAGCTTTTCAGTTCAGATCAGTTCAGTTGCTCTGTCGTGTCTGACTCCTTGCGACCCTGTGGACTGCAGGGTGCCAGGCCTCCCTGTCCATCGCCAACTCCCAGAATTTTCTCAAACTTATGTCCATTGAGTCAGTGATACCACCCAACCATCTTATCCTCTGTCATCCCCTTCTCCTCCTGCCTTCAATCTTTCCCAGCATCAGGGTCTTTTCCAATGAGTCAGTTCTTCACATCAGGTAGCCAAAGTATTGGAGTTTCAGCTCTAGCATCAGTCCTTCCAATGAATATTCAGGACTGATTTCCTTTAGAATGGACTGGTTGGATCTCCTTGCAGTCAAAGGGACTGTCAAGAGTCTTCTCCCACACCACAGTTCAAAAGCATCAATTCTTCAGCACTTGGCTTTCTTTATAGTCCAGCTCTCACATCCATACATGACTACTGAAAAAACCATAGCTTTGACTAGATGGACCTTTGTTGGCAAAGTAACGTCTCTGCTTTTTAATATGATATCTAGGTTGGTCGTAACTTTTCCTCATAGCTTTTAGTATGGTATATTTACTGTTCAGCAGTTCATTTTCCATTTTCCCTAATAGAGTGTGAGCCCGTAGAGGTGGGACTGTGTCTCTCTTCCTGATTGTCGTGTCCCAGCTGCTAGTCCAGTGCCTGATAGAGAGTGGATACTCAATGAATATTTGTCAAATAATAAATTTAATAAGGTTTATTCTCACTGTATTCATGGGTATGTTTACCTTGTATTAAGGGCAAGTAATACCAGACTTCTTTTTTAAATTAATTTATTTTTTATTGAAGGATAATTGCTTTATAGAATTTTTCAGTTTTCTGTCAAACCTCAACATGAATCAGCCATGGGTATACATATATCCCCTCCCTTTTGAAGCTCCCTCCCATCTCCCTCCCCATCCCACCCCTTAGGTTGATACAGACCCCCTGTTTGAGTTTCCTGAGCCATACAGCAAATTGCCCTTGGCTATTTATTTTACATATGGTAATGTGAGAGTTGGACTGTGAAGAAGGCTGAGTGCTGAAGAATTGATGCTTTTGAACTGTGGTGTTGGAGAAGACTCTTGAGAGTCCCTTGGACTGCAAGGAGATCCAACCAGTCCATTCTGAAGGAGATCAGCCCTGGGATTTCTTTGGAAGGAATGATGCTAAAGCTGAAACTCCAGTACTTTGGCCACCTCATGCGAAGAGTTGACTCATTGGAAAAGACTCTGATGCTGGGAGGGATTGGAGGCAGGAGGAGAAGGGGACGACCAAGGATGAGATGGCTGGATGGCATCACTGACTCGATGGACGTGAGTCTGAGTGAACTTCGGGAGTTGGTGATGGACAGGGAGGCCTGGCGTGCTGCGATTCGTGGGGTCGCAAAGAGTTGGACACGACTGAGTGACTGAACTGAACTGAACTCAATGTAAGTTTCCATGTTACTCTTTCCATACATCTCACCCTCTTCTCCCCTCTCCCCGTGTCCATAAGTCTATTCTCTATGTCTGTTTCTCCATTGCTGCCCTGTAAGTAAATTCTTCAGTACCATTTTTCTAAATTGTGTATATATGCATCAGAATACGGTATTTATCTTTCTCTTTCTGACTCACTTCACTCTGTATAATAGGGTCTAGGTTCATCCACCTCGTTAAAACTGACTCAAATGCATTCCTTTTTATGGCTGAGTAATATTCCATTGTGAATATGCATCACAGCTTCTTTATCCATTCATCTGTCCATGGACATCTAGGCTGCTTCATTGTTCTAGCTATTGTAAATAGTGCTGCAGTGAGCAATGGGATACATGTCTCTCTTTCAATTTTGGTTCCCTCAGGGTATATGCCTAGGAGTGGGGCTGCTGAGTCATATGGTGGTTTTATTCCTAATTTTTAAGGAATCTCCATACTGTCTTCCATTCCCACCAACAGTGCAAGTGCGTTCCCTTTTCTCCACACCCTCTCCAGTATTTACTGTTTGTAGACTTTTTGATGAGAGCCATTCTGACTGATGTGAGGTGATATCTCATTGTAGTTTTGATTTGCATTTCTCTAATAATGAGCAATGTTGAGCATCTTTTCATGTGTTTGTTAGCCATCTATATGTCTTCTTTGGAGAAATGTCTCTTTAGGTCTTTTTCCCACTTTTTAATTGGGTTGTTTGTTTTTCTGGTATTGACTTGTACGAGCTGCTTGTATATTTTGGAAATGAATCCTTTGTCAATTGTTTCATTTGCTATTATTTTCTCCCATTCTGAGGGTGATAGTTTGCTTATAGTTTCCTTTGGTGTGCAAAAGCTTTTAAGTTTAATCAGGTCCCATTTGTTTACTTTTGTTTTTATTTCCATTAATCTAGGAGGTGGGTCATAGAAGATCTTGCTTTGATTTATGTCATTGAGTGTTCTGCCTATGTTTTCCTCTAAGAGTTTTATAGTTTCTGGTCTTTAATCCATTTTGAGTTTATCTTTGTGTATGGTGTTAGAAAGTGTTCTAATTTCATTCTTTTGCATGTAGCTGTCCAGTTTACCCAGCATCATTTATTGAAGAAGCTGTCTTTGCCCCATTGATTTTCTTGCCTCCTTTGTCAAAAATAAAGGTACCCATAGGTGCATGGGTTTATTTCTGGGTTTTCTATCTTGTTCCATTGGTCTATATTCCTGTTTTTGTGCCCGTACCATATTGTCTTGATGACTGTAGCTTTGTAGTCTAATCTGAACTCAGGAAGGTGGATTCCTCCAGTTCCGTTCTTCTTTCTCAAGACACTTTGTCTTTTCAGGGTCTTTTGTGTTTCCATGTGAATTGTGAAATTTTTTGTTCTAGTTCTGTGAAAAATGCCACCGGTAATTTGATAGGGATCACATTGAATCTGTAGGTTGCATTTGGTAGTATAGTCATTTTCACAATATTGATTCTTCCTACCCAGGGACATGGAATATCTCTCCATCTGTTTATGTCATCTTTGATTTCTTTCATCAATGTCTTATAATTTTCTGTGTCCGATTCTTTTGTCTCCTAAGGTAGGTTCATTCCTAGATATTTAATTCTTTTTGTTGCAATGGTGACTGGAATTGATTCCTTAATTTCTGTTTCTGATTTTTCATTGTTAGTATATAGAAATGCAAGTGATTTCTGTGTATTGATTTTGTATCCTGCAACTTTGCTAAATTCACTGATTAGCTCTAGTAATTTTCTCATACTATCTTTAGGGTTTTCTATGTACAGCATTATGTCATCTGCAGACAGTGAGAGCTTTACTTCTTCTTTTCTGATCTGGATTCCTTTTATTGCTTTTTCTTCTCTGATTGCTGTAGCTAGGAATTCTAGAACTATGTTGAATAATAGTGGTGAAAGTGGACATCCTTGGTCTTGTTCCTGATCTTAGGGGGAATGCCTTCAGTTTCTCACCATTGAAAATAATGTTTGCTGTAGGCTTATCATATATGGCCTCTACTATGTTGAGGTAGGTTCCTTCTATACCCATTTTTTGAAGAGTTTAATCATAAATGGGTGCTGGATTTTGTCAAAGGTTTTTCCTGCATCTGTTGAGATTATTATATGGTTTTTATCTTTCAATTTGTTAATATGGCATATCACATTGATTGATTTGCATATATTGAAGAATCCTTGCATTCCTAGAATAAACCCAACTTGATATTGGTATATGAGCTTTTTGATGTGTTGCCGAATTCTGTTTGCTAAAATTTTGTTGAGTATTTTTGCATCTATGTTCATCAGTGATATTGGCCTGTAGTTTTCTTTTTTTGTGTTGTCTTTGTATGGTTTGGGTATCAGGGTGATGGTGGTCTCATAGAATGAGTTTGGAAGTGTTCCTTCCTCTGCAATTATTTTAACGAGTTTTAGGATAGGCATTAGCTCTTCTCTAAATGTTTGACAGAATTCTCCTGTGAAGCCATCTGGTCCTGGGCTTTTGTTTTTTGGGAGATTTTTGATCACAGCTTCAGTTTCAATGCTTGTAATTGGGTTGTTCATAATTTCTATTTCTTCCTGGTTCAGTTGGGAAGATTGAACTTTTCTCAGAATCTGTCTATTTCTTCCAGGTTATCTATTTTATTGCCATATAGTTGTTCATAATAGTCTCTTATGATACTAGACTTTTAATTCCAGATAAATGGTCTGCTTTTTAAATGAGTTGGTATCAGGAAAAGGGGATAATTTAAAGAAGGATATTAAGTAAATGAAAGCATAAGTGGTCTACAGATCTGACTCATGAGAGTGATGCCAGTGACTCGTGTTTGGGAAATACTGGTCTAGAAACGGATCAGGAAACAAAGAAAGAAGCACCAAGCCTAGAAGTAAGAGGAATATTATCTTAAATTCACATCAGCATACTGAATGATAAACTTTGCCTGCCCACAAATGTAGTCTCTCTTGCAGTGTTGAGGTACTGTTCATCTGGCATTTACTGAATATCAGCTATGAGCTCAGTGTGGTAGGGAGTAAGTGTGATGAAAAATCCAATCCCATCTTCAAAAGTAAACCTCGGAGATAGAGACATGGACACCATGATTGTAGAAATCAAAATGTGATCAATGCTATAATAAAGGTCCAAAGAAGCCATGGAAAAGTAGCATTTGTTTCTCTGAAGGTAATCAGGAAACCCTTCTCTGAAAACAAGAAATTTGAACAGGGCCTTGAAGAATGGGTAAGATTTCAATCAGCAGAAATGGGGGCCAAGGCACTCCCACGGTGGTCCAGTGGCTAAGACTCTGCAGTTCCAGTGCAGGGGCTGCTGGTTCAATCTTTGGCTGGAGAACTAAGATCCCACATGCTGCACAGTGTGGCCAAAAGATTTTTTAAAAAAAGAAATGGGAGCCAAGGCATTCCAGACAAAGGGGACTGCTGAAATAAAGCCAGGCAGAAGAGCAGCCAATAATATGGGGACATGAGCTCACAGGGCACCATGAAAAATATATCTGTGGACTTCAGAGGAAAACTGGTGTTAGCACTTCCAATCTACCTGCTTTCATCTCTTTTTGGATAGCTGATGCCACATGCATTGTTTGAAAAGCATTTCAGGTGCTTGTGTCCATGTCTTCACAGAAAGGAGCTGCATGGCTCCCCTGCTGGCTCACGGGTAAAGAATTTTCCTGCCAATGCAGGAGACATGGGTTTGATCTCTGATCCGGGGAGATCCCATATGCCTCAGAGCAACTGAGCCTGTGGTGCACCCCAGCTATTGAACCTGTGTTCTCGAGCCCAGGAACCACAACTACTGAATCCTCTGGCAGCAGCTTCTAAAGCCCACACACCCTAGAACCTGTGCTCCACAACAAGAGAAACCGCTGCAATGAGAAGCCCACAAACCGCAACTACAGATTAGCCCCTGTTCACCACAACTAGAGAAATGCCCACGCAGCAACGAAGACCCAGTACAACCAAAAATAAATAATAAAATTATTTTTAAAAAGAAGAAAGGAGCTTCAAGAAGCCATCAAGAACCTAGCAGTGCTTCCAAATAACCAACCTCTGATCCCCTCTTTTCTGAAAAGAAAATACCTAGGAAACCCCATCCTTTGTTTCCATTGTAAGCATGCAGGTGGTGATCAATCATGGCTCTGGATTTGCACTAAAGGGATGCCTGTCCTTGACTAGAAATTCCGGAAAATGAGGGCATCACTTGCCAGAACCCTGAGAAGCTCTGTGGACCAGGAGCTGCTCTCCATTAGCACCAGGAATACAAATAAATCTACCCATGAAACTATCAAGAGTCCACATCAAGCACGAAGGCTCTTAATGAAGTCTTTTATCTCAAAGGGGAAAAGAATCCTTGAAAAGAGATTTCCCCTGGTAGCCAAATGCTTAAGCCTCCACCTCCCTCTCGTATAAACCCCCTGTTGGGTAATTAATGTCTTTTGCATGGTGCTATCCTGCTACTTTGCAATACCACACCCACCGTGTGTCAAGCTCATGACCTTAGTGATCATTTTTTAAAGTTAATATGATCTAATCTGCCACTTTATCTTCCCATTGTGCTTCAGAGCTAACATCCTACTTAATTTTATCAAAGGTCTTTGTCTCGAGTTATAGCATGGAACAGAAGATTCTAGGAAGGACGTTATGATGTTAAATAATGCATAAAGAAATGAGCCACTCTTCCCAGTGGTTCAGAAGCTCATGCTGATTCCTAGCTCTTGCCACATGCTAATATCTCATTTTGAGAAAACTTCCACTTTGAAGAATAACCACAGGAGAGAAAGCTCTCTCTCTCTCTCTCTCTTTCTTTGTCTCTCTACCTCTGTCTCTCTCTCAATTAAAAAGCAATCCATGAAGTGAATCTCTCTCTTGATCTCTTTGTCATTAACATCTCATTTTAAACCAGAATGCCCTTCACAGAATGTTAATGGCTATTACACCATGTTAATTCGGAGTCAAATAAACTTTTGGGAAAACTGAGTTAAACCAAGTTGAGTAGGTATATTTACTGAGGTCATGGGACGAAGCCTTTAATAGGTGCTCTCCACCACTAATGTTCCAGAGGGCTGTGTAATTTGCATCATTTCTCAAAATGAGCGTTTCCATGGAACCCTTTTTTAATAGAGTATCTAGAGAGACACACATTCATCCACTAAGTGTTAAAGTAGCAGAAGAAAAAGAAAGCCTATGTCGAAAACAGATGCTCAGATGTCCCTCTGAAATTCCAGCCTCCTGGGCAGATACCATTGTTGCCTGAAAAACTGCTGGGTAGGCCAAGTAGGCATTGTGTTGAACTGGGCAGAGAGGTGGAAATATGAGAATACACCCTGCATTTCCCAATCTAGCTTCCCTCCAATCTTCTCATCCATGTAATAGGTTAATACCTTCCTCACAGAACTGCTAATAGAATTGTCAAAATGACTAATCTGGAAAAATGTAAATAAAAACACTCAGCTAAGTAGCCAATGTGAAGTATACATTCAGTGAATATATGGTATGCTGGTAGGTCAAGGTCCTCTAGGGTCAGCTTCTCAAGTATTTCTATCTATGCAATCTCACAGGAGCTTGTTAAATGCACATTCTGATTTCGGTATGGGATGGGTGCTAAGATTCTCTGAATTTATTCTCCTAATTCGAGAACTGAATTTTGAGAAGCAAGCATCTCAGAGATGTAAAAGGAACCAAACAGAGTCTCAACTTTTAAAGAGTTATGATAAATAACTATATAATAAATAAAGCTACCTAAATGGCAAGCAGAGTTCTGGTACAAATGATTCACTTTGGAGTGCCCTTCGGAGTGATGGGCAACTTTTCCCTTTGAACTGACTTTGAATGATGAGTAGACTTTGAGCAGATTTGGGGGTCACAGGTTCTGGCTGTGCCTGGAAGGTGGCACACTCCCAGAGGTGAGAGAGCATATGGGAAACTTAGGAGATGCTCAGGGAGTGGTGAGGAGGAGGCAGGTATAAAGTGGACCAGAAGTTTCTTAGTCACAAGTGTCAATAATATACAATCTAGGTGAGTTCTGAGCAAATGTATGAGTTTCTCAGGGCTGCTATAACAAAGTACCACAATCTGCATGGCTTAAAACAACAGAAATGTATCATCTTACAGTACTGGAGTCTAGAAGTCTAAGATCAGACTGTTCATAGGAAATTTTTTCTTAAGTGTCTACAGGGCCATGCTCCCTCTGAAACTTGCAGGGGAATCCTTCCTGGCCTCTTCCTGACTCCTGGCAGTTTGCTGGCCATCCTTGGCATTCCCTGGCTTATGGCTGCGTAGGCCAGTCTCTGCCTTAGTCCTCATGTGGCATTCTCCCTGTGTCTTTGTCTTCATGTGGCCATCCTCTTACAAGCACACCAATCCTATTAGATCAGGGGCTCACCCTATTCCAGCATGGCCTCATTTTAATTAATTATATCTGCAGTGACCCTTTTTCCAAATGAGGTTACAGTCTAAGGTGCTTGGGGTTAAGAATTAAGCATACCTTTTGTAGAGGATTCACTTCAACTCATAATAACAAATACATTTGTACTCATTGGGCCCCAGCGATCTCCTGTGCTCTGTCAGATGAAATTCAGAAGTGACTCTTTTCCACTGAGCACTGGAAACAAAGGAATGTCCATAGGGCTGAAGACCTCTGCCTTTTCTGTCTTCACCCCTTCCCAAGTAGGAAAGATCTTCAGGACATCCTAGGGGTCATTGAACTAAGCTGAAATTTCAGGTCCCTGAGACTGGGAAAAATCAGGGCAGCATTAGAACTCCTGCTGAAGCCTTATTTCTCTTTTCCGCCAACTTCTGCAGGAATGTTATGTCATTCCCAAGGAGCTTCTGGTAGTGCGTGCCCCAGAAGTACCCTCCCTAATGTGTTCACACAGCAGGGTCCAATAAAATAATGATGTTACAAAGTCTTTCTCCCTGGACTCTGTGAGAGAGAAGCAATGGCCAACCATTTTTTTGGGGGGGGTTCCCCCTTTGCTCTTGTCCAGTGGAAGCCTAGTGAGAGCACTGTCCACAGTGTGAAGTTTATAGGTAGGCGAAAGTGGGCACAAGGCTACTTATTTTACCAAATTCATTTGTTGTCTTGAAAAAATGGGATCTTTAAAGAAAAGAAGTGACTTTATCTCTTTTAATTATATACTTTCTGACTTCATAGATGAATTCATTGTCACCAAGGTATACAACGTTTTGTAGTCCAAATAACACTGCTTCCTAATGTCTTTGAGGTTAGCAGTGTGAAAGGGGCATTTCACATGAAACCCCTGCCAGTATGGCCATGAGCAGTAATAAGTTTTTCAAGCCTGTTCTGTCAGGTCGATTGTCCATCCCAGATTTATTCAGAGCATCCATTCTCTGTTAAAATGAAGAACGCTGGCTGCATTATGTGGACAGAAGACAGCAATAAAAGGACGGGAAAGAAATATCTGTTTTCAAGGCAGCTGAGAACAAGTTGCAGGCTTGGTGTAGCCGCTGTCCCCATTTGAAGAAAATAAGCCCAAGTGGCTATGTGGAGGTGGTAGTTCATTTTAAGCCATGTTTAAAGACTGCTCAGAGACACACTGGCCTCCATCCAGACCACGGTCAGTCATCTCTTGGTCCCACCAACTAAAATGAGGCAGGCACCAGGCCCCAGACATATTAGGCACAGACCAGCAAGGTTTGACATCCTTATGTTCTCAGTCTCTGTCCTAAGCAATTTAGTACATTTCCCAAGAAGGCATAAACCTTGGAAACTGTAATATGCCATGCTAACAGAAAATAAACGATCCTCTGTGGTCTAGGCTTAATTTTGCAAACTCCATTTCCTGGAGATAATTGGCCACTGGACACTTGCAGGAGGATTAGTCGACTAGAAGTTTCATCTCCTCTCCTGAAATCTTCCCAAATCCTTCCAGCCTGAATTAATCTTCCCTCTGTTGTGCTCCTGTAGCCCTTGATCTCTACCTCAATTGTAACTCTTATCACAGCCTCCATTGGCATTAGCGCTATTTCTGTGTGTCTTATCTCTCCTACTAGACTCTAGGCTCTCTAAGGAACAAGACTCAATCCTAGTAATTCTTGTATTTATAATATCTAGAACAGGGCAGGGATGTCCTCATTAGAAATTTATTGAAAAACTGAAGGATGGATGGGAAGATTTCGTGGTTTTCTCCATCATTATCAAACATCACTTTCTCCTATCACTCGTGGTTTCAGTCAAATCCTTTGGAGGAAAGATTTGGAACACTTGAGAGATTCTGAAACTTAAAAGGAATAGGAGATCGAGAATGGACTTGTGGACACAGTGGGGAAGGGATAGAATGGGACAGATGGAGAAAGTAGCATCAACATATATACGCTATCATGTGTAAAATGGATAGCTGCTGAGAAGTTTCTGTATAACACAGGGAGCCCAGTCTGGCACTCTGTGATGTCCTAGAGGGGTGGAGTCGGGGCAGGGGAGGAAGGCTCAAGAAGTGAAGTCGCTCAGTCGTGTCCGACTCTTTGCAACCCCATGAACTGTAGCCCACTAGGCTCTCCGTCCATGGGATTCTCCAGGCAAGAATGCTGGAGTGGGACTGTAGCCCACTAGGCTCTCCATCCATGGGATTCTCCAGGCAAGAATACTAGAGTGGGACTGTAGCCCACTAGGCTCTCCGTCTATGGGATTCTCCAGGCGAGAATACTGGAGTGGGTTGCCATTTCCTTCTCCAGGGGATCTTCCCTGACCCAGGGATCGAACCCAGGTCTCCTGCATTGCAGGCAGACGCTTTAACCTCTGAGCCACCAGGGAAACCTCAAGAAGGCTCAAGAAGGAGGGGATATATGTATAATTATGGCTGATTCACGTTGTTGTACAGCAGAAACCAACACAACATTGTAAAAAAAATTTTTAAGTGGGGAAAAAGGAATAAGAGAATTTCGAGGGAGTTTATGATGAGTCTTTTTGAAGATTAAATGAGTTAACAGAAACTGGCTGTAAGTAGCTCTACTTCTTTTGGAAGGTCTGGGAGTGTGCAGGGGCTGGAAGCAGACTATGTATGTGTAGGAGTTTGGAGGTTGCAAGAATATGATTTGCCTTTGAGCAACAAGGGAAGTAATTTATTAGAAGGTCTTAGGGAAGTTCACATAATGAAAGGAAATACTGAAAAATTGGGCTCCAGAAAATACAAGAAATGGGGCAACTCAAGACATATATACAGTTGAAACTAAGGAATGACTGTAATTTATAGTCAAATCTGTGCATTGCTATGGAAATGATTCAACTCAACCCCTCATCCCATTCTTATATAATACCACTCAAGGGCCTAAATCCAGAAAAATAATCTATTATAGTTGTCTAAGTTGGACCACACACACACACCCTTGGCTTAGAAATGTTCCTTTTGAGGAAGAAATGCTGTCTCTCAAAGAGATGTGATTCTTCAAAAGAAACCAAGGTGCTACTAATAAGAGAAAGAAGAATAAATGCTTGTCAACCAAAGCACAGCTAATGCCCATTAGAGTTTACCTTGGCAAATGTGCAAATCAGAAAACCACTATAAGGGATGAAACTCCCTTAGAGCTAATGGGAAAGATGAAACACAAGAAAACTTCTATTTGTTAAGTAAATTAGACTTGAAATTCCAGTGCAAGACGTTTGGACAAGTGCTTTCAAATAGTTTATTCATCATTTGTGTTACCCACATATTTCAGGAGATTGTTTCTTTTTCTTTTTTTTACCTAGTACATTTCTTAGGAAGCCTTCTTTTTTATAGAAAGGTGAAAGGGCCAACCTGGAAAGAAGTCATCAAATAATGAATAAATCAGAAATTAGAATTGATGGGAGCATTAAGGTAACTGAAAGTCTGTCAATGTTTTTCTGTATTCTCATGTGGGTATGGGACCAAGTTACAGCTAGGAGGAAAGATGAGCAAGCTGATTTTGTTTAGTGAAATGGAACTTTAGGGATTGCATTATTCCATTTCCAATTTCCTTAATTAACATCTGAAAATTACATTTTGTCAACAGATACTCTTAGTGTATCACCTACTAATATCCTCATGGTAAATGTAAATAGAAAAAGCTAACATCTAAGCCTTTGAAGTACTTCTGTATATCAGATACTCTACTCAGACCTTTACATGCATTTCTCATTTAATGTTTATAAGAACTCAGTGAAAAGAGGTACTCTCAATGTTAGGAAAATAAGAATCAGAGAAATTATATAACTTGCCCAAGATTACACAACTAAGTGGCAGAAAATAAGGTAATAAAGTAAAATCAGAAAATACTGATGAGGAAAATGAATACAATATACCTACATTAATACATATAAACATGATTATTAACTGCAGAAATTATTTTCTGAATTGTTTAGATGAAATATACTTACAACATGCTACTTATGTGAAATATCTAGAATATGCACATTTCTAGAACAAAGTAGATTAGTAGTTTCCAGGGGAAAAAGAATGGGAGGATGGAGTGTGACAACTCATAGGTAGGAGACTTCTTTGGGGGCGATGAAGATGTTCTGAAATTAGACAGTGGCATAGGTTGCTCTGTGAATGTACTAAAGGCTATACAAATATTAAAAGCGAGGATGAATTTTGTGGTACTATATTATGGTTAATTATGTTTCAGTCAAGCTGATGCTTAAACATAAAAACCACAATCAGTCATTATCTCCCTGAGATGGTAAGTTTGTAGAGTGACTTGTAGTTCCCCAAACTTATTATTTTCATGCTTTTCTATAAGTTTACCCTTTGTCTACAGAATTCTTCCCAGTTTCCCACCCAATCCCTTTCCTGCCTTGTAAATTTCTTATTCCTCTTTCATGAACTGACTTAGATTTCATCTCTACTAGGAAATCTCCCTGAATCCCTAGTTCAACCATGAGCTGCATTTATCTGAAGGTTCACATTTTCTTTCCAGCAAAGATCATATTCCATGGTAATTATTTGTTTACGCATCTGTGTCCCCACTAGTGTATAAGCTCCTTAGGTATTTGTGTTTTGAGGCATGCTACAATGTTTGGCAGGTAATGGGTACTTAGAAATGTTTACTGAATGAATAAATGCATGAATGTTTAAAGATAGAAAATGTAATGTTTCCAGGTTGAAGGATTCTGTGATATCAAGGTATTTTCTGATATCAGAAAGTGTCTTGGATTTAAACCTGAAATACTTGGTATGAATTGAGATTACCTATGGAAATCCATGCTACAATGAATAATTATTTGCCTCCTAAATGTGAGATGCTAGCTCAGTCCTCACATGTCCCAGGATAAGCTGAGCTCCCTAAGAGAAACAAATAAGTCTTCCTACCTCAAGGAATGTGGGTGTGCGTGCTCAGTCACTCAGTCATGTCTAACTCTTTTGCAGCCCTGTGGACTGTAGCCTGCCAGCTTCCTCTGTCCATGGGATTTTCCAGGCAAGAATACTGGAATGGGTTGCCATTTCCTTCTCCAGAAGATCTTCCTGACCCAGGGATCAAACCCACATCTCTTGTATTGCAGGCAGATTCTTTGCCACTGGGCCACCTGGGAAGCACACCACATGGAAATTCTTGTACAATTAGCAAACTATGTTGCTGCAGCTGCTGCTGCTGCTGCTAAGTCACTTCAGTCGTGTCCAACTCTGTGCGACCCCATAGACGGCAGCCCACCAGGCTCCCCCGTCCCTGGGATTTTCCAGGCAAGAACACTGGAGTGAGTTGCCATTTCCTTCTCCAATGCATGAAAGTGAAAAGTGAAAGTGAAGTCACTCAGTCGTGTCCGACTCTTGTTGCAGGACCCTAAAATACTTCGTTAGAGTATTTAGCCTTGGTTGTCAGTAATCCAAGATATTTGAAACTTTGAATCCTGGGTCTCTTGTGGTGGGAAATAGACCCTTTGGTGAATAAATTTTATCCAGATTACTGTCCTTCCAAAACAATGTCTTAGTGCTCTGCTACTGAAACATACTGTGGTTTGAAACATTTGAACAAAGTTATCTCATCAACAAATGTATTAAGAGTGTACATACAGACTAGCGAACAATACAATCAAGATGGCTAAAGGTGATCCCAAGAAACCAAAGGGCAAGATGTCTGCTTATGCCTTCTTTGTGCAGATGTGCAGAGAGGAATGTAAGAAGAAAAACCCAGAGGCCACGGTCAATTTTGCTGAATTTTCCAAGAAATGCTCTGAGAGATGGAAGACCATGTCTGGGAAAGAGAAGTCTAAATTCAATGAAATGGCAAAGGCGGATAAAGTGCACTATGATCAGGAAATGAAGGATTATGGACCAGCTAAGGGAGGCAAGGACCGTAATGCCCTCAAGAGACCACCGTCTGGATTTTTCCTATTCTCTGAATTCCGCCCAAAGATCAAGTCTACAAACCCTGGCATCTCTATTGGAGATGTGGCAAAGGAGCTGGGCAAGATGTGGAATAACTTAAATGACAGTGAGAAGCAACAAGGCAGCGAAGCTGAAGGAGAAGTATGAGAAGGGTATTGCAGACTCTAAGGCTAAAGGGAAGTTTGATGGCACCAAGGGTCCAGCCAAAGTTGCCCGGAAAAACGTGGAAGAGGAAGATGAAGACAATGAGGAGGAGGAGGAAGAAAAAAAACTGTTGCTCTTTCACCTTGTGGATACCTTAGAGTAGGGAGCACCATGATTGACACACCTCTCACCCAAGATGTGTCTGTTGCCATCATTAGGTTTAATTACCCAGTTGGCTCACGATCATATCGTAGTCTCTCAAAGTGTTCTAGCAGTTGTCATTGGTTTACATGAAGTGGCCATGGGTGTCCAAAGCACCTGGAAACTGTATCAAAGTTGTACATATTTCCAAACATTTTTAAAGCGAGAAGGCTCTGGTGTCCTCCTCACTCTGTGCACTTTGCTGTGGTGTGACAAGGCATCTAAAAAGGTTTCTGGGTTTGTTTGTTTTTTTAATTTGTAAGGTGATGTGTTGATTTTATGGTCATTGGCTAGAAATCCCGAGTTTTCAACTATACATATCTGTAGTTTGTAAAAAGAGCAAAGCAACCGAGACACACTCTTGATTCTCCTTGCTTGGTATGGAGGCTGTTGGGGTGATGCCTTCCAGAAGGACCGTAGCTCAGGGCATGCACTGTGGGGCTGGACCCGTGGACACTGCAGTGGGCATGCATTTAGCTTCAGGTTGTCTTGTTTTTGTATGTAGCAATATAGCATCCCGCTGCCATTCTTAGCTGTGGAAAAGGGAGGCAGTCAGCTGGCATGAGAAGTGTTTTGGATCCTTTTTAGCTGAAGTGCGGTAGTTTTAAACTGTTTTTCTTTGAACAAATCATAGAACTCTTCATTGTCAGCAAAGCCAAGAGCCACTGTACCAATAAAGTTCAAGAACCTTCTGTACTAAACATGATCTGCAACATTCTTTTTTTTTGTATGTTTAGAATGTTGAAATGTTTCTGAAGTTAAATAAACAGTATTACATTAAAAAAAAGATTATACATAAAAATCTTATATAAGCAGCTGGCGGCATCTGAGAGATAAGAGATCACCATCAGTGAAGAAAATAGACCCTCAAAACATTGCCTTCATGGGGTTTGCATTATAGAAATGGAAGAAATGTAAGGGGAAATAATTTCAAGCAGAGAGAATAATTAGGATAAAGGTGATGCTTGATAAGTCGAAGGAGAACAGGATAACCAGGGCATAATGCACATGAGAAAGCAGTGTGATCATTAATATTATTCCCCCCGAAAGACTTACTGGTCACAGTTCTTTGTCCCCTTCCCCAAACTAGTTTTTGCAATGTCAGTCACCATGGTCACATGAGACAGAGTATATTTCCCTGCCCACTGATGTTTACCTTGTTAGGTGACTTGCTTTGGCCAATGGAATGTGAGCAGAATGGTGTGACATTGTCCACATGCATCCTTAACAGACATGGCATATTCCTGTTTGCCTTCCTGTGCCTCTGCCATCAGCAAGAAAAGGCCTCCAGGTAGACGCGCCCCCACTTCATCCTGAGTGCCAGAATTAACATGAATCATGAAGCAGAGCTACTCCAGCCAGAAACACAAGGGCAGCAGCAGGTGGTGGTTGTTATAAGCCTTTTCTTGCTGATGGATTTATTATGTAGACTTTACAGTGGCAATGGTTACCTCATGCAGTCTTCAAGACTAACTTTACACATTATTGGTATACCTTTGTTTCTATTTTTTCACTTTAAAAAGAAATCATTTATTGTGAAAAGGGGGCAACAGAGGATGAGATGGTTGGATGGCATAATCATCTCAATGGACATGAGTTTGAGCAAACTCCGGGAAATAGAGAACAGAGAAGCCTGGGGTGCTGCAGTCCATGGGGTCACAAAGAGACATGACTGAGTGACTGAACGAGAACAATTTATTGTTCATATAATCTACAGTTGCCTAAACATTTGTGAAAATGGCAGTGTTTGTAAGTCATAAATAGGACAAACATGAGCCTGGCTATTTTATTGCAAAGAATAAACCCCATCTGACTAGACCCCTAATTTCTTCTAGCCATTTGTTTAGTAGAAGGAAAACAAAGGGCTTTTCTCTTTTCCCCACTTCTGTTTATACCTCTGCACCAGGACATCTGCTTTTTCAGTTTCAGAGTTTGACAGATTTCCGTTACTTAAGAAAAAATACACAATTCTAGTTTGTACTGTATATTTTGACATCTTTGTATGTTTGTACTAGTCACTCAGTAGATCAGTGATCCCTCAACAAAGTAAAATATACCACACAAGTGTGAATTTATTTTTATAAATAAACCCAGTTTATGGCTCATTTTCACAAGTTATAGTTCCTAGGCTAAATTTTCCAAAAGAGGGTCAAGCTTTCATACCTATATATCCCAAACTTGAACCATATCAGGAATACAAAAAGAAAATCAAATCTATCAGCTCTGGTGAGAAAATCACAGGACTTCCTTGTCTTGAATCTAAATACTAAAAATTGTCTCACAATATATTGGTTATTCAGCAAGGAATTCTGTGGTGTAGGTTCATAAAGCATGTCTAGCCATAGAGATGTGAGAGTTTTGGGATAGGCAAAATGAGTGAAGGTAGTCAAAAGTTACAAACTTCCAGTTATAAGCAAGTGCTGGGGATATAATGTACAGCTTGGTGACTGTAGTTAACAGTGCTGTACAGTATTCTGTATTTACTAAAAAGCTTTCATCATAAGAAAAACATAGTGACTGTATGTGGTCATGGATGTTGACTGAACCTATTATGGTAATAATTTTGCAATATATATATAAATCAAATCAGTATATTGTACACCCTAAAACAAGGTTAAATGTCAATTACATCTCAATTAAAAGAAAAAGAATTTGATCTCTGCTTTAAGTAAATATACCCTGAGAAATGAGAGCTTCTCAGGTGGCACTAATGGTAAAGAACCCAGCTGCCAATGCAGGAGACACAAGAGAGGCAGATACGATCCCTGGATTGGGAAGATCCCCTGGAGGAGGAAATGGCAACCCACTCCAGTATACTTGCCTGGAGAATCCCATGGACAGAGGAGCCTGGTGGGCTAAAGTCCACGGGGTCACAAAGAGTCAGACACAACTGAAGTAACTTAGCACGCACACCCTGAGAAATGACTTAAACAGTTTAAACTGCTGGGAGCTGTCTTATTTTGCACTCCCTCCAAGCCAGGCCTTTTGACAGACTTGGACACAGGGAGCTCCTGTGTGAGGTGATCCCAAGAAGCACAAGCGAAAGAGTGAAGAAAGTGAGCAGGTAAGGGGGACAAGCTAAAAAAAATTTGCCTACTATATTTAAAATGGATACGCAACAAGGACCTACTGCATAGCAGCAGAGAACCCTGATCAATGTTATATGGCAGCCTAGATGGGAGGGGCGTTTAAGGGAGAATAGATACATGTGTATCCAAAAGGCTGAGTCCTTTCCCTGTCCACCTGAAACTATCACAACACTGTTAATCAGCTATACTCAATACAAAATAAGGTTTAAAAAAATTTTTTTTTAATTTGTGTGCAGGTTATCACTATGAGCAACTCGGACCCAATCCTGCTGGGATCCTCTGAGAAACTGTGTGGAACACACCCAAGAATCCTAAGACTAGGTGCCGGGGAGGCTGGGACTTCTATCCCCCAGTTATTAAAAACTGCATACAAGAGGATTAACCTCGTACCTTCTACTTCCAACTACCCTTACTTGTAGCCGAAAAGGCTTCCTCAGGCCAAGGGAGGCCCTCAGTCAGAGAAGAAAGCATAAGGTAGGAGGTTTATCAGCATCTATAGCAGCTGCCTGAACTCAGATAGGCCAAGGAGACATGGTGCAGGGCACCACCTTTGTCTGCTACAGGGCACACAGCTATTTGTTCCATTAGCTAGAGTGGTATTTAGTGTTTCCTGAGCACTTACTCTGTATCAGGCACAGTGCTAATGACCTGTGTATCATATCAATTTAGTCCTTACATCAACCTCTGAGAGGTAGATACTATGATTTACAAACTCTATAGACAAAACAATTAAGAAATTTGCCAAGATGACAAAGCAAGTAAATGGTGGAGGTTTAAACATGGGTAGCCTGACTCTAGGGGTCTTTACTCATGAAGGGCTAAGTGCAGAAATCAGAAGCATGGGTAACTCAAAGATGGGAAAATAGCGAGGCATGTAATCCTCAGAAAAGGCTTCACTGTGGAAATAGACTTGAGGAGTACTTTAAGTAGTAGTTTAAGTGGGAAAGTGCAGAAAAAGAAATGAGCTTGTATATGATAAGAATAGGGAAAGATGAAGGTAGAAGGGGCTATAATGTGACGAGCATGAGTTCAGCAAAATATCCTCCCTGGAGAGTACACAGAGTTGATCCTTATTATGGAGTGAGGTACTTGTAATATTACATGTAATTCTTTGTTCATTCCACAAACATGTATTGGGCATCTGCTTAATACTGGCCATTGGAGGTACAGAGATTTTTTTTTTTAAACCCAGACATGCTCTGCTAAGGCAGATACCCATTCAGTAGATATTTGTTATTTCTGTTTTTCAGTACTGGACTCTATCTTTCAGTGAATAACCCATTCATGAAAGTCACATGAAGTTCTACTCCATCTCCTTTTACCCCCTACACATACACACACACACGCACACACACACAAACACAGGGCACATGACTGTAGCCTGGCCAGTTATAGCACCCAGCCTCTTGGCTTCAGTGATTGTATTAGAGATAGACTGTGTTGTGCTGTGCTCAGTTGCTCAGTCATATATGACTCTTTGCAACCCCATGGACTGTAACCCACAAGCCCACCAGGCTTCTCTGTCTGTGGAATTTTCCAAGCAAGAATACTAGAGCAGGTTTCCATTTCATATTTAAGGGAATCTTCCCAACCCGGCATCAAACCCACCTCTGTTGTGTCTCCTGCATTGGCAGGTGGATTCTTTACCACTGTGCCACCTGGAAAGCCCTTTAGAGATGGACACATGACTCAATTTAGATTTCTCATCTGGAGCAAGGAGGGATGTTTGCTTCTGGTGATCAGGGTTAATGAGTTGATGAGATGTGGGTATGAAGCTGCCATTCTGCCCACCACTAGGAAAAAAGGTAAAGTCAAGCAGAGACAAGATTTGAGGAATGGTCAGTCTGTGCCCTGCCAATTTGTGTGTTTCTGTATGTGTGTATGCTGTTGGACTCAGTGATAATAGTAAACAAAAGATAAATCTCATCTCAAATTTCTCAAAAGAAGCACTGCTAATCCCATAGAAGAAGGGAGTTTGGTTGGTAAGCTTTTCTTAACATGTCTTCTTATTCAGTTCAGTTCAGTCACTCAGTCATGTCTGACTCTTTGCAACCCCATGGACTGCAGCACGCCAGGTTCCTGTCAATCACCAAATCTCGGAGTTTACCCAAACTCATGTCCATAGCGTCAGTGATGCCATCCAACCATCTCATCCTCTGTCGTCCCCTTCTCTTCCTGCCTTAAAACTTTCCCAGCATCAGGGTCTTTTCCAGTGAGTCAGTTCTTCACATCAGGTGGCCAAACTATTGGAAGTTCAGCTTCAGCATCAGTCCTTCCAGTGAATATTCAGTACTGATTTTCTTTAGGATGGATTGGTTGGATCTCCTTGCAGTCCAAGGGACTCTCAAGAGTCTTCTCCAACACCACAGTTCAAAAGCACCAATTCTTCAGCACTCAGCTTTCTTAATAGTCCAGCTCTCACATCCATACATGACTGCTGGAAAAAATATAGCATAGTCTTCTTATTAAATTCAACCAATTGAAGATGCCAAATTATAGTACACTGGCCCACTCATCACAGACCATTAGACCCACTGAATATTTATATATGTGGGATTCTGAAATAATTGTGTAGATTTTAGATGAAAATCTAAACTTTAGGTTAAGTTTTCCTTGATTGAAGGAGCCAAACTGAGTATTATATCCTAATTATAATCTCCCTTTTATTAAAAATCTTTCCTTTCTTACTCACTTTGGTTCATGTTCACTGGCTTGATATCCAGACTATTAGGGTTGTTACAGGTTGGCCACATGTGGGATTTCTTTCACAAGATTTAAGAAATTAGAGAAACTAAACAGAGAAATGCAAAACTAAAAGTACTTTCAGAAAAGAATGTTCTTGAATCATGGGACATATCCTGATTTAAAACAACTATTTTCTAAAGAGGACACTTGGAATGAAAATAAAAATCTAGAGAAGTAGTGCATGGTAGAGCAGAGAGAGAGGTTCAATAGAAGAGAGAAGAAGTGGATTTTATCCAACTTTGAGATGCTAGTAGGTATTTCTGCAGTTGATGCCTATTCAGGATAAAGGATTAAATGGTTTTATTTATTAAAAGATTTTTATCTGAGATGCTTGAGTCATTTGTAAAGAAGCTAAATTAAAGTCAATTGAATCAATATTTTTGAGCACCTGCTATGTGCCAAGGAATGCTTGGAACACAATCCCTAAATCTAGGGGACTAGAATCCTTTTCTCTTTCTCCACATGTTTTCTTCTGTATTGGCCTCATTGTTTTCAAGTAGGATCCAATATGCCTGTCTTTGGTCTTTAAGTCCAGAGGAGGATACATGACAATTGATCAGGTCTACATCTGACATTTTTCTGGGCTCCAAAATCACTGCAGATGGTGATTGCAGCCATGAAATTAAAAGACACTTACTCCTTGGAAGGAAAGTTATGACCAACCTAGACAGCATATTAAAAAGCAGAGACATTACTTTGTCAACAAAGGTCCATCTAGTCAAGGCTATGGTTTTTCCAGTGGTCATTTATGGATGTGAGAGTTGGACTGTGAAGAAAGCTGAGCACTAAAGAATTGATGCTTTTGAACTGTGGTTTTGGAGAAGACTCTTGAGAGGAGTGCAAGGAGATCCAGCCAGTCCATCCTGAAGGAGATCAGCCCTGAGTGTTCATTGGAAGGTCTGATGTTTTGAAGCTGAAACTCCAATACTTTGGCCACCTGATGTGGAGAGCTAACTCATTGGAAAAGACCCAGAAGCTGGATAAGATTGAAGGTGGGAGGAGAAGGGGACAACAGAGGATTAGATGGTTGGATGGTATTACTGACTCAGTGGATATGAGTTTGGGTAAACTCTGAGAGTTGGTGATGGACAGGGAGGCCTGGCATGCTGTGGTTCATGGGGTCGCAAAGAGTTGGACACAACTGAGCAACTGAACTGAACTGAAGCAAAAACATCAGATGTCTACTCCATGGGGATACTAAAATAAATAACTCTTGATTTCATGTTGCAAATGTCTCCATCTTGAGGCCTCAGTCTGCGACTCACTTGCAGGGAAGAGATAAAGGATGGACAGGGAGCGAGTGCACTGGATAATCATCAGAGTGGAACATCTAAGTCCGATCTCTCTTTTCCTACCTGTAGCCTAAGAGGCCATTTGAGGTAGGATGAAAATGAAATGTCAAAGACCAGGAAGGATTCATAATCTGAGATAAAGGCATATGCCCTCTAGGTGAGGCATGGACAGTCAGTGGGATAGAGGATATCTAGGTAGTATCATCTTTACTTCTCATACAAGAGCCCTTTATTGAGTATTTGCCAAGGACAGGAAGCTGATACATACTCTACACACTCATTGGCTGATGACAGTAAAAACAATTGCTTAGTGTGATGACATCCATATGATAGGTACTCAATATCAGGCCATGCATGTCCATATAACTTGAATATCAAAAATGGACATAAGAAAAATGAAAATTTGGGGGAAAGTAAAAAATCATCATTTAGAGCAGCCATTCTCAAACATTAAGTCCCAGACTCCTCTACATTCTTATAAATGAGGACTACAGAGAGCTTTTCATTTGTGTGGACTATGTCTGTGGATATTTAGAAGATTACCAAATTAGAAATCAAAGCTAAGAAATGTATAAAATGGAAAAATATACATTTTATTAGCCATCAGAACAACAGCTACATCCTATAGCAGTTTTCCTTCTGGAAAACTCTATCATATACTTGCAAGAGAATGAGATTGAAAGTGACAAATAACATGTTAATATTATTGTGAAAATAGTTTTGATCTCATGAACCCCGTGGAAGGCTTTCATATATCCTCAGGGGTCTTTGAGTCACAGTTTGAGGAATTCTGATCTAGAGTTTTCATAAACATTAAGTATTTCCAGGGAGCTAAATAGATATATTGAATATGAAATTACTTGCAAGAATTATTGGCAGCATATGTTCACATGGTTTAGACCTTGATTTCTAATTATCAGAGGAAGAAGCAGGATTTCACTTCTGTTCTCTTCCATTTAAACATTCTGTGAATCAAGGGAAGAAAAACACACACACACATAGAAGGGTATTGGGTTTGGTTTTGTTTGAAATCTTTCCAATGACTAACTACTATTTTTTTCCTTTTGAAGTCTTTTTGGACCCTTCAATAAATAGTTTAGTATCACTGGCCTCATTAAAATATGAGGTAGAATCTTTGCTAGATGTTGTATACAATGGTCTTTCATGGGAGATTGGTTCAAATTGAGGTGACGTATTTGGGAACAGATGTTCTGGAGGATGGCTTGGATAAGCAGGAAGGGATTAAGCAGGACATAGTCAAGGATTCCCTGAGACCACAAACATGAAGTGTATTAGAATGGGTGAGGAGAGGAAGCTACGTCATGCCTTTTCCTGGGCAGCATGAAAAATGGTCTCTTTTTCACTGTTAACTTCAGAGGCACCAAGTCGTCCCCAAGAATTCTTTTCCAGGGATAGACAGTGTGGGGTCACCCTGAGCGTCACTCCATTCATTCCCACTAGAACTAATATGCAAGAAAGCCATTTTCCTTGCATCTGTGTTTTGCCCCAAATTTGACCTGGTGCTCCATCATAGGTAGTGAAAATAAACAGGATCCCTGCCTTCATGCTACTTAGAGCCTAGGAGGAGAGACAGGCAAAACACAGGTTCACAAATAAGCAGTGTGACTTCAGACAGGCACTAGAGCAGTAAACAAAATAAATTAAGCGTGCAGTGGGATAATGGGATGGACAGGCCCTTTAGATTAGGTGGTCCAAGGGAGGTCTCTCAGTGGTGGTGATACTTGCCTTGAGAATCTGAATGAAGAGATAAATCTGACAGTGGACAGCCTGAAGGCCAGTTAGAGGCCCCAGTGGGCAGGGGAGTTGTGTTCCAGGAAGAGAAAGTATCAAGTGGATGTGATGATAGCAAACAAGTGGGCAAGATCCAAATGATGTCAGACCTGTAAGCCATGATAGGTGTTTGCATCTGGCCCTGAGTGGGAGGGGAAGCCTTAAAGGAGAGCATTATGCCACGGAGTGACATGCTCTGATTTATGTGAGAGATTTCTGGTTGCTGTGTGGAAAATGAATTCTTAGATGTCATGTTTCAAATGCAACTTGAAAAAAGTATGATTAATCCCCTGTTGCTGGCAAAGCATCAGGAACGTGGATGACATTATATTTGCTGACAATGAAGAGCAGTTTCCATCCTGAGCTGATAAATTTATTGAACAAACTGTGTTTAGTTAACTAAGATGAACAGTGTTTCCTTATGCCTTGGACGTTTTTTTTTTTTTCCCCAAAAAAAAGAATTTGTGTATTTGCGGTAATATTAACAACCTGAAGAACTGGAAATTTACAACTTCACGGCCAGTTGACAGGGCAATAGCTTTTTCAGTGGTTTAAAGGAGATTGCATTTTGTTCTATATATATGAACGATTCCTGCTTATTTTATTATAATCTGGCAGATATATTGAATTTCCTTCCCAGCAAGGATTCTGTTAGTTTCCCTATCCTGAACATTCAACGAGGTAGTTATTATGTGAAGAATGAAATGACAGCAGGCAGAAGAAGAAAATGACCAAATAACTGCTGATAAGTGTGACTTTTTGACAGTATAGTAATAGAATGCATTGTATTCCTAGGTCTTGGAATTCTTCCTTTTGAGAGCATTTGGATTTTTAAAAAATCAACTTTAGTAATTAGACTTCTGCCTTGAATTTTGAGCTTTGGAAACTGTTTACAATTCACCTAGTAGCAGCAACTGCAATTGCCAATTACATGCGAGCATTCCAATAAAACTTCCCTGGTGGCTCAGACAGTAAAGCGTCTGCCTACAATGTGGGAGACCTGGGTTTAGTCCCTGGGTCGGAAAGAAGGAAATGGCAACCGACTCCAGTGTTCTTGCCTAGAAAATTCCGTGGACGGAGGAACCTGGTAGGCTACAGTCCATGGGGTTGCAAAGAGTCAGACACGACTGAGCAACTCCACTTTCTTTCTTTCTATTACAATAAATGTAATATATTATCTCATAATGTGAGTGTGTCTCATCCGGTCAGTTGAAGATATGATGAGCAAAAACTGAGATTTCTTGTAAAAAAAAAAGGGGGCGGGGGTTGGGGGAGAAATTCTGCCTTCAGACTGCAACATAGAAATTCTGCTTTTCCAGGCTTTGGACTCAAGTTCGTGACATCAACTCTTATCTAGATCTCCAGGCTGCTGGCTTACCCTGTGTATTTCAGACTTGCCAGCCCCCACACTCACATGAGTTAATTCCTTAAAATAGAGTCCTTAAATTCCGTATAATATGTATCCTATTAGTACCAGTTCCCTGGAGAACCCTGACTAATAAACTCCTTTCCCCAGCAGATCTGTTTCTAGAAATTTATCCAAAGAACATACAGATATCCAAAGATACATGTTCAAGGCATTGTTTCAGTGTTTAAAGATGGGAAATAAAATTTCCACCCCTGGAGGACCATTAAGAAAATTATTATGCAATGTGCACTAATATAGAACATTCTAAACAATATGATAATTCATATATCCTCTAAGTATATTGGGCTTCCTTGGTGGCTCAGACGGTAAAGAATCCGCCTGCAATGTAGGAGACCTGGGTTCAATCTCTGGGTTGGGAAGATTCAACCCAGGGATCTTTAGATATATTATAAGACTTAAAAATCTTATTAGGTAATAAACAGCAATTTAAAGACCCTGTTTGATTTCCATCTTTTAAGTTGTTAATACTAATTGAAATTATGAGAAACCTTACATTTTCCTCTCTAATCATTTCTGTGTTGATTGAACTTTTATACATAGCATATTTTGACTGTTAATAAATCAAATCAGTTTGACCTAAACTCTAAACAAAAGGTCAGCTCAGACAGATTTCTGCAGTCCTCTCCCATGTGACCTGTATGTGTTCCAAATATAAAAATCTTTTAGTTGAAGCCTTTAAATTATTTATTTGTGAAACATTTCTGTACTAACTAGATAAAATGGACAGAGAGAGGCAGTTGCTTGGACATTCAAGTGTAAAAAAAAACAAACAAAACTCTGAGACTTGTTTGTTTCGTAATTCACTTGAGTATAACACCATAGTTCAGGGAAGGCAAACAAGAAGGGAAAAAAAATTTCCCTGAAATATACAGATAACGACCTCATTATCTATTTTAATTTGACAATGTAGAGGCAGTCTGAGTTCCCTATGACTCAAACTCTATTTGAAGAAACTAAAATTAATAAAACATAGCTTATGAGAATGGCAGTGCCTCTTTGCAAGTCATTATATGGTTTCAGAGAGTTTTTCTTCCTTCAGTCCTGCTTCAGGCCATGCCCTGGCTTCCACAGATCCATTTCTTTTTAATTACCTTGGAGTCTACCTTTTTAGTTTGAAATGTTTATCTATACAAATGCAAACTTGTGGAGGGGGGATGAAATTTGGAAAGATCCTTCTAGCATAGTGCACTTTCAGTAAATTTGATAAATATCTTTCTGGCCTATGGAACTGACATGCACATACTAGGGAGGCGAGCCAGTCATTTTCCAGCCTTATCTTCATATGAACAAGCACAGCAAATTGCATAAAAAAGAGTATTCTTTGCAATAACCTTAACTGCATTTTCCATGTCTAGCTCAGTTCTCTCTGCCCAATATTCTCCTTAAGAAAAAATGTATCTTCCCTAATGGTAAGGTAAAGAACAGAAAAAAGTAATAGAAAGTTCCTCCCATGGAAACCAATAAGCTTTAGTTCATTTAATGCAGAATCACATCAAGGAGATAAGCCCTTGTGTTTAAGAGCTGGAGTATATACAGTGTTTTTTCTTTCACTTAGTTTTGTTTTCTTCTTTTAGGAAAATATTTTTAGTGAATACCTGATGGGCTTTGGTTGCAAGTCTTGGAGATGAAGCTGATTTTGATTCAAACTTAGGGCAAAAACATCTGCAAAAGTGATTCTGGCTGCCTAAGCAATGCCTTTTACCTGAAAATAAGGAAGCTGGAAATCAGCTCTCATGTCTAGCAGACAGGAGTATAGGTACCACCTCCAGGTCCACTGACCTTCCTG
This sequence comes from Ovis canadensis, assembly GCF_042477335.2. Lineage (NCBI taxonomy): Eukaryota > Metazoa > Chordata > Mammalia > Artiodactyla > Bovidae > Ovis > Ovis canadensis. The sequence continues at coordinate 52,603,071 of NC_091263.1, read as the reverse complement.
GTAACAGAGAGCATCATTAAATTCCCTAAGGCACTCCTCAAAGGATATTTGTAACCTGGATTGTTTTCATTTTGCCTAGTAATGACCCCTTTTGTCCACAGAGGCATTTCAGGTAAACAGATCCTTTTCAGCTTCTGATCAGTGAGTCCTATGTCTCAAACAGAGTCTCTGCAGGTTCCTTTGCAGGATAAGGACTTCAAACTTGTGTCCAGCTTTAGCAACCAGAGAGCAGATGCTGGAGCCTTCTCTCAGCTCTCAACTGCAACTGGCATGTTTCCCAAGACTCTTCTCAGTCCTCACACTGTCCCCATCTTCTGCCTTTTCCACCCTAAATAGATCCTATACCTAAGGCTCCATGAAGTCAGACACTCCCTAGATTCTGACCACAGGATAAAAGTACACTTTAAGAGGTACTGGTGGCATAAAGGAAATCCTTGCTATAATCAATGTGTGAGTCTTGAGAAACAGTTTGAAACTACCCATGAGCCCAGGAAACGTGGAACAAAATATCACAGATCCCAGACACTCCGACATTCAGCCCATGACCACTCTCCTGCTAAGAAACAACCTAAGGTGGAGATTAATAGAGAGAGGGAAAGTGAAAAGTGAAAGTCACTCATTTGTTTCCAACTCTTTCCAACCCTATGGACTGTAACCAGCCAGGCTCCTCTGTCCATGGAATTCTCCAGGCTAGAATACTGGAGTTAGCTATTTCCTCCTTCACGGGATCTTCCTGACCCAGGGATCCAGCCCAGGTCTCCTGCATTACAAGCAGATTCTCTACCATCTGAGCCATGACTGACTGCAAGAAGTCTCTGAGAAAGGGCAGCCTTGCTGTGGGAAGTCAGTAAATAGGTGAGTGATAAAACCAATGAATAGTATTAAATACTATATTTTTTTCATGTGGGAGGTTAAGAGTAAAAACCTTGGGGTCATATACACTGTGTTTGGGGCCATATACACTGTGTTTGGGGCTTCCCCGGTGGTGCCAGTGGTAAACAACCCACCTGCCAATACAGGAGACGTAAGAGACATAGGTTTGATCCTTGGGCCGGGAAGATTCCCGGAGGATGGCAGTATGGACCCCAGTATTCTTGCTGGAGAACCCCATGAACAGAGAAACCTGGCAGGCTGAAGTCCATGGGGTCGCAGAGAGTTGAACTCTACTGAAGCAATGCAGCACACACACACTCTGTTTGAAGGCCTTTGCTTCAATAAGTTGAATTACCACTGTGCTCCTCACTTTCCTGTCCACTAAAAAGAAGGGAAATAGTACCCACTTTATCTAGTTTAAAGGTATGAGATAATACACAAAAGCCTTTGGCTTGGTGGCTAGCCTAGTATGCACTCAGAAAAGCTGTCAGTCGGTGATCAGCACCCAGCAGTAGCAGAGGTGGGCTCACCATCACTGTTCTAATTAACGTCACCAGATGCCATGCTTCAGGCTCAGTAAGAAAACCAGGGGAAATGGCAGTGAGAGGGGACTTGTCCCTTTCAACCTTCTGTATAATCTTCACTCCCATTCCTCACAACTCATTACCATCCTGTCTTAGCTTCTCTAATGACTGGTGCATGGGGCTCAATAAATCCCTCGTGAATGAATCAAGGACTTGAGCATAGCAGACATTTGCCTCTCTCTTTGCCATCTGGGTGATCTTCGGTGACTCTTTCAAGTTGTCTGACCTCCAGCTTTCTCATCTGTAAATGAAGAAGGTTGCTGGGAAGAGAAAATGAGACGTGTTTAAAAGCATATGTAAACTCACAGGATCTTGTAGTCATTTATGTTGCAAGTCATACAGGCTGAGCAAGTAGAGGTGTCTGCAAATGCACACGCAGATGCACTCATTGTACACACACATACACGCATATGACTAGTAAAGGAAAAGACAATCTAAAAACCAGACAAATGCCAGTATTTCCTGGTGGGAAGAGAGAAAGTAGAGCAAGAGGATTTGAGTCTTTATCAGCTGGTGCAAAGATTGAAACAGGGGCTACAGAAAATTATCTTACGAGGAGAAGCGTGCTCAGCACCACGATTGGCCAGTTGCCTTCTGATCTCCGCTTGGCCACTTTAATCCTGGCTGTCAGAAATTCTGTGGCAGCAACTTTCTCCCAAATACTTTAACGCTTCCTGCATTTACTCCTGGTTGGGGTCACCACCCTTGGGATGTGTCATTACTGTCTTGCACTGAACCAGCCCCAGGTATAATGTTAGGAGCTTAAGTCTTATTTTGTTCCACAGCTGGTGAAACATACTGTCCACAGTTTCAAAAGTCTTATGACCAGATGCCCTTACTGGCACAGTGCTATCTGAAGATGAATCTGTGCTGTCCTTTACTCTCCTCCTGTGAAGAACCACGGATGCTATGATGATCACAGTTTCAGTACCTGAGGCAGTCAGGTTCATTATCCTCTGCTTACTTATAAAGCAAATGTTAGGATAACCCAGGACAAGATTTGGAAACTTGGATGCTTTTAATGACTTCCTATTTGTTGGCCTAAAGGGATTCAACTCCATCATTGCTGGGTACCTTGAATGATGCCTAATTCAAGTGCTTCAAGGTGGAAGCAGAATGAATGTTGGTTTAGAATCTTATTCAGTGAAAACTATCCATCTATCATTAGATTAGATGGCATGGGAAAGCTGGCTCAGCCATTTTTATACAAATATTTGGCTGGAAATCTAAGGATGCTGTCATTTTTGAAGCAGAGAGGCAAGAAAGTGTTGTGCTTACCAGTATAGCTCCTCCTAATCTGCTTGCATCCAAGACTCACCTCTGCCGTTCACTTCCTATTTGACCTCCAGTAAGCTCACTACCTACCTCAAGCCTGTTTCCTCATCTGTGTAATGGGGGCAGATAGTACCTACTTGAGAAGGCTGTTATGATCTTTAAGTGAGACACGAGCAGTAAAGAAGCTAATACAATGCCTGGAGGTTGAAAAATGGTGGTGGTGGTTGACAAAAATATTTTTATTAATAAAGTAACACCAGCTTGCTTAATACTTTTTCAGACCCTACAAATAGAACTAAAAACTGTGGGTGCCCAGCAGTTCCTTTAGTTTAACTGAAGCAGGAGTGAAATGTTTAAAAGGCTCTGTTTAAGTGTTGGTAAATTTTTAAGAAGAAAAGGAAAAATCTATTCTCACATGAAGGTTTTTTGTGGATAGGCACAATGGAGTAAAACCCAATGAAATTCAAGTACCTCTTGATTGAGTCAGGCCAGCCGAGAAGGGCCTTATGCATTTGAAATCAACAAATTGGATTTGGCCCTTTTGCAGTCTCAGCGATGGCTTCCTGACTAGTCCCTCACAAGAATAGAAGTAGGCCCATCAGCTTCCAGATTCCATCAACTGACACTATCTGTACAGAAGAGGTTTCCCCTTGTTTAGGTTCTGAATGAATAATATTTGCTTCCAAAGTTATTATAGCTGATAAACACATGGTGACTCTAAAATCTCTCTCTGCAAAATAAAGCATGCAAATTTATGCATATGTATGTAACTATTGCCTAGAAGAACCTTTCTGGTAAAATATATATGTTTAGTAATAAATGCCATCCCATAGCATTCAAAGTGTTTAGTGACATGAATTATTATGCTCAGACCATTTTCAGCTGACATGCTCTTCCTTTATAAATGATGCCCATTCCCTTCCATGGAACAGGCACCATAATACAGCTTCACTTCTGTTTCCCCTTGGTCCTGATTTTACCCGTGTGGCTTCAAGCTAAGTACCAAGCTATAGATAATTGGTATTAATAAGCACAGGGAATTTGTTAGTGATTTTTTTTTTGTCTTGTGCTTAAGCACCATTAACATTTACTGTAAATCAATACAATAAGTTAGCAATGAGGAAAATGTTGGTATTCAGCTGATTGCGTAGAAAAAAATTGTTTTATTCTCCCCCTCCCTGCTGCTCTCTGTGTACTCAAAACTTGCAGACCCAAACCGCCCATGTGAGCTGAGGGATCTGGTGCGTTAGAAGCGTTGCAGATCCTGACACCTGGACAGGAGGTGTGCATGTTTCTAAATAGTCACCACAGGTGACATGGTCCTGCCTGTTGTTTTTGCTTTACATGTTGTTTATTATAGGGGAATCTTTCCAGTATTGGTCTTCAGATAAAGATTCACTCCTGAGTATGTATCCAAAGAAAGTAGTAATGCAAATAGAAAAGATATATGCACCCTCATATTCACTGCATCATTATTTACAATAGCCAAGATATGGAAGCAACCTAAGTACACATTAATAGATGAAAGGATCAAGAAGATGTGTGTGTGGTGGAAAGTTAGCCAAAAAAGAAATGAAGTCTTGCCATTTTTGACAACATGGACGAACCTAAAGGGTGTTATGCTTAGTGAAATAAGTTAGACAGAGAAAGACAAACACTACATGATTTCCGCTTATGTGTGGAATCTAAAAAACAAAACATGCTCAAACATAACAAAACAGAAACAGAGTTATAGATTCAGAGAACAGGAGAACAATCAGGTGATTGCCAGAGGGAAGGAGGGTGGGAGGGGGAGAGAACTAAATGAGGGAGATTAAAAGGTTGCAAAAAAAATGAGTGACAGGTATGAAATGTACAGTGTGGGGAATATAGTCAATAACTATGTAATATCTTCATATGATAATATCATGGCTAGACTTATCATGGCGATCATTTTGAAAGGTGTAGAAATATCAAATCACTTTGCTGTACAATGGGAACTAATACAGTGCTGTAGGTCACTTACACGTCAAAAATGAACAAACAGATTCATAGGAAAAAATCAGTCAGATTTGTGGTTACTGGGGGTGAGGGAGAAATTGGATGAAGACATTCAGAAGGTGCAAATTTCCAGTTATAAAATAAATAAATACTAGGGACATAATGTAAAATAGGATAAACATACTATATGTTATATGTGAAAGTTAAGGAAATAAACCCTAAAGTTGTCATCACTAGGAAAAATAAAGACGATAAAACACCCGAGTCTCTAATCTGACCCACAGGACCCAGCACTGAGGGTCTCTGGCTACTTTTCCATCTCATCCTACAACATTCATATTCTTTCCTGCCATATTCCAGTTTCAAGCCATATTTCATCATTTCACATGTGCTGTACTCCTTGCTTTTGCAGAATCTTGGTACATGCTCTTTCATCTCTATTTTTTAACAGTTTTAACTGAAATATAATTCACATAGCATAGCATTCATTCATGTAAAATGTACTGTCAAATGACTTGTAATGTTTAACAGCATAAGGCTCTATCACCACAGTCAATTCTAAAGTGTTTTTGTTACCCCCAAAAGAAATCCTGTACCACTTAGCCATCATCCCCAATTCTCACCGACCAGCCCTTGGTGAACACTAGCCTGCTTTTCATTGCCATGAATTTGCCTATTCTGAACATTCCCTTTACATGGAATCATGCAATCTATGGTCTTTTGCGATGGGCTTGTTTCACTTAGCATAATGTTTTCAAGGATCATCTATGCTGTAACATGTATCAGTACTTATTCCTGCTTATTGATAAATAATATTCCACCCTATGAGTATATACCGCATTTTATTTATCCATTCATCAGCTGAAGATGTTTGATTGTTTCCATTTTGGGGCTATTATGAATAATGCTGATATGAACATTCCAGTACAAGTTTAGTACAGACAAATGTTAACACTTCTCTTGGATATGTAATATGTAGGAGTGGAATTGCTGGACCACGCCATAGCTCTATGTTTACCACTTGAAGAACTGCAAGACTGTTTTCCAAATTATGGGATTTCCTGCTTTCTAATGAGTTTGCTATTCTAATCCTGTCTTGTTATTCCAGTCTAATCTTGCTAACTCATTCCAATTTTATAATCATTTTGATTATAACCATCCTACTGGGTCTGAAGTCATATTTCATTATGCTTTTTTCTCAACTTTTGGTCTGGACAGTTTTCTACTCACTTTTCAAGTTGCAGCTTAAATAATCACTTCTACAAGGAATCTTACCTTGACCACCTCATCCCCAAACTAGTCCTGGGCTCCTCTCAGAAAAGCCACTTTTTCCTCTGTAAACTCAAAGTTAAACATGTGCAGAGATGAACCCATATATATCTTTGTTCCCTACTTTATCCCCAGAATCTAGACACTGTGTGAACTACAGAGCTTCTTGTTAAAAATGAGTTGAATGAATGATCCATTACATAACAGTGAGAAAAAAAGGGGGGCTCATTATCTGAAAATCACCTCTATCAGAATAATTGGCATGATTACCTTTTAAATTTATTTCATTTTTCAGCATTCCCACAGACTCAACTACTGAGAAATATTTTAGTATGTCTGGCAAGGGAAAGAAAGAGTCTGTACAGTATAACCATGATGAATGCTTCTCTTTCCATGAGTTTTACTGCAGCTGTACACTTTTCTGGTTTATAAGAAACAGGAGGAGGCTCAGTATAAATATGCAAAATCAAATGGACAATGTAAACAGTTTTTTTTTTATTTTTAAGTCAAACAGTAAATGAAGAAGAATAGATTTCTGAGACATAAGGGGGACTGGCATTTCCTGTTTGGGTTGTCAACTAGGCTACTTCTAACAGTTTCAATTCAGTAGCTCTGGGACAGATCCCAGAATAAACATTTTTAGCAGGACTTATAGTTATGCTAGTTGTCCATGGGCTCCACTTTCTAAAAAATTCATCCTAGTTAATATTTTCAGTAATCAACAGAAGCAAATTAACATAACAGTTTAAAATTTTCTGGCCCTATTTACTAGCCTTGTGGTTTAGCACAAGTCATTTAATCTTTTTTAAGCCTGTATGTTCATGTATAAAGGGGGAAGGGACAATTAAGTGCCTACATCATAAGGCTTTTTATGAGCATCAAATGAAATAATACATATAAAGCATAGTATCTGGCACATAAATGCTTGGGTATGTTAGTTGTATTGGTATTACTCTTTTTAATTTTGTATTATCTGGGAGAATGTACACAACAAATCTGTTTAAAGGAATTAGCTTTTGCTTAGTAAGAGGAATACTCCTTAAGCTTAAGTTGGGAATTTATCAGATTCATCAATGGTTTTATTATCATTGTTACTTTTATAGGTAATTTTTCCAGATGGTCCTTTACTGATATTGCTAATGCTTGTTCATTTCTATTTCCAAGTTCCTTCCAATACTCAAGAAATGATTTAGGCATTTCTGAAGAAACCTAATTTTGGCTGCTATACTACTACCCTCCAAAATCTTATTTTTCTCTATTAAGTAATAGAGAAAGGGGAGGAGAAGAGAGCAACAGAGGATGAGATGGTTGAATGGCATCACCAACTCAGTGGACATGAGTTAGAGCAAACTCTGGGAGATAGTGAAGGATGGGGAAGCCTGGCATGCTGCAGTCCATGGAGTTGCAAAACGTCGGACATTTCTTAGCGAGTGAACAAGAAGAAGTCACTATGACCCTGAATGCTATCCTGATAGGTCTTATTCTCTAAAATAGAAATTCTCAAAGTTCAGTCAAACTAGGGTCCATCAGTCACCTTACAGAATCAAGAGTGTTCGTTTACCTATCCAAGTCCTGTTTACTGAATATCTAACCAGTATCAGGGATTCGTGATTTACAGAGAAGAAATCAAGATCCCAAATCCAGGGAAGACAGAAAAGACAAAAACAAACACAAACAAGAAAATACATCACCAAGGCAATGTAGCTGGTATTGAGTGCTATGAATGACATTGAACAGGTTGATGTCATAGAAATGTCTAAGGGAAAGGAGCTATTTTAGAGTAATTGTCAGGAAAAGACTCTCCCAGGAGATGACATTTTGAGTTGTCACTTGAGGGCTGCAAAGGAACCAGCCATGGGCAATGTCAGGGAACAGAGTGACTGAGGAAAAGAGAAGAGTCAGTGAAAAGACCCTAAACCAGGACCTGATGGGTCATGTTTAGGAGTTAGGGTATGAGTCCAAGTATGGTGAGAAAGCGCTGGAGAATTTCAGGGAGAGGATGTCATAATCTAATCCGTCATCGATTTCAGGTTCGCTTTCCCCTTCCCTTCTTTCTTGTCTTTCATGTAACTAGCTACTGTGAAGCCCAGTGGGATGATGTTTAACCGTAGTATCCACTGCCACAATTTCAACCGCAACCTCTGTAAGTTCTCATGTCACAGAGGCATGCCATGTGAGGTCCCAAATCAAATCTCACGTTAAGGTTTCTTGATATGAACCATTTTTAAAGCCTTTATTGAATTTGTTAAAATATTACTTCTGTTTTATGTTTTGGGTTTGTTTTTTTTTTTTTGGCCCCAAAGCATGTGGGATCTTGAACTCCCCAACCAGGGATCAACCGCCTGCATCGGAAGATGACCACCGGGAAAGTCCTCAGATCTCACTTATTGGCATTCTTGCTTTCTCTCCTTGGCATGTTAATGATTCCCCTCTCTGGTATCTCCGATACTTTAGGTTACACCAGGTGACCTTCGAGGTGCCCACCTGCGAGGGGAAGGAGCGACAGAAGGTGTCCCTGATTGGTGACTCCTCGTCCTCAGCAGAGTTCTTCGTCACCGTCGCCGTCTTCGCCTTCCTCTACTCCTTGGCTGCCACTGTCGTTTACATTTTCTTCCAGAACAAGTATCGAGAGAACAACCGGGGTCCACTCATCGTAAGTGGTTTGCTTTATGAAATAATTTTTTCTGTCGTTTCTAATTTCTTTCTTCCAATGCTTAAGGGGCTTACCCGAGTCCTCAGGGCAGGTATTTGAAAAGCAATCACATTCTTTTTCATCCAGATCCCTTAGATCTAAAACGAAAACATGATGCCTGTCATTCTTTTGTGCCCCTGTACTGGAAAAGTATCATTAGAGTTGCTAGAAACTCTTCTGAAATAGATGGTTGGAAATCTCATGAGGTCATGGAAAGAGTAATGAGGCTTGCTGCAGATTTATTGGTAATTCCAGTATTATGGAATTAATTGACCATTTTTTTCTCGCTGGTTGTTTAGACAGTGTGACTTGTACTTACTTGAAATGTGTTGTTCCTCTAGTATGTGATAGACTGGTCATAGAGTGGTTTAGGGTTAGCTCTCCATCTCTGAATTTCAACCTCTCTCTCTCTCATCTTCTCTCTTTCCACCACCAACCCTGGTGACTCAATGGTAAAGAATCTGCCTGTCATACAAGAAACACCCTGGTTTGATTCCTGGGTCAGAAAGGTCGCCTGGGGGAGAGCATGGTAATGCAGTCCAGTATTCTTGCCAGGAGAATCCCATAGACAGAGGAGCCTGGCAGACTACAGTCTGTGGGTTTGCAAAGAGTTCGACATGACTGAAACAATTTAGCATGCACATACCACCAACCCCCGCTACTTTCTGTTCCCTTACACAGTAGTTCAAGGACTCATCTGGGTGAAACCAAGCTAGCAGGTGAGAGACACATAGACACCTAGGGGGTTGCAGCAACTCCTGGAGCGGTACATGGTGTAGATAACTTTAAAGAAATGTATTTCTCAGCCTTCACATGTACATTTGCCTAAAATTTATCTTACTGAGAATGCCCTGCTTCTGAAAATATCTTTCTTAATCACCTACTCCCCTTTTATAAAAGAAAAGTATCCTCTTTTCAGTTCAGTTTAGTTCAGTTCAGTCACTCAGTAGTGTCCAACTCTTAATGACCCCATGGACTGCAGCACGCTAGGCCTCCCTGTCCATCACCAACTCCCAGAGTTTACTCAGACTCAGGCCCATTGAGTCGGTGATGCCATCCAACCATCTCATCCTCTGTCATCCCCTTCTTTCTCCTCCCACCTTCAATCTTTCCCAGCATCAGGGTCTTTTCAAATGCGTCAGCTCTTTGCATCAGGTGGCCAAAGTACTAGAGTTTCAGCTTCAGCATCAGTCCTTCCAATGAATATTCAGAATGGATCTCCTTTAGGATGGACTGGTTGGATCTCCTTGCAGTCCAAGGGACTCTCAAGAGTCTTGTCCAACACCACAGTTCAAAAGCATCAATTCTTCGGCGCTCAGCTTTCTTTATAGTCGAACTGTCACAGTCTTACACGACTGCTGGAAAAACCATAGCCTCGACTAGACAGGCCTTTGTTGGCAAAGTAATATCGCTGCTTTTTAATATGCTATCTAGGTTGGTCATAACTTTCCTTCCAAGAAGCGTCTTTTAATTTCATGGCTGCAGTCACCATCTGCAGTGATTTTGGAGCCCCCCAAAATAAAGTCTGACACTGTTTCCGCTGTTTCCTCATCTATTTGCCATGAAGTGATGGGACCAGATGCCATGATCTTCGTTTTCTGAATGTTTAGCTTTAAGCCAACTTTTTCACTCTCCACTTTCAGTTTCATCAAGAGGCTGTTTAGTTCTTCAATTTCTGCCATAAGGGTGGGGTCATCTGCATATCTGAGGTTATTGATATTTCTTCCAGCAATCTTGATTCCACCGTGTGCTTCATCCAGCCCAGCATTTCTCACAATGTACTCTGCATAGAAGTTAAATAAGCAGGGTGACAATATACAGCCTTAACATACTCCTTTTCCTATTTGGAACCAGTCTGTTGTTCCATGTCGAGTTCTAACTGTTGCTTCCTGACCTGCATACCTCTTGATTTCTCAAGAGGCAGGTCAGGTGGTCTGGCATTCCCATCTCTTTCAGAATTTTCCACAGTTTATTGTGATCCACACAGTCAAAGGTTTGGCATAGTCAATAAACCAGAAATAAATGTTTTTCTGGAACTTTCTTGCTTTTTCGATGATCCAGCAGATGTTAGCAATTTGATCTCTGGTTCCTCTCCCTTTTCTAAAACTTGAACATCTGAAGTTCATGGTTCACGTATTGTTGAAGCCGGGCTTGGAGAATTTTGAGCATTACTAGCGTGTGAGATGTGTGCAATTGTGCAGTAGTTTGAGCATTCTTTGGCATTGCCTTTCTTTGGGATTGGAATGAAAACTGACCTTTTCCAGTCCTGTGGCCACTGCTGAGTTTTCCAAATTTGCTGGCATATTGAATGGGGCACTTTCACAGTGTCATCTTTCAGGATTTGAAATAGCTCAGCTGAAATTCCATCACCTCCACTAGCTTTGTTTGTAGTGATGCTTTGTAAGGCCTTCTCAGACAGCCATTTTGCTTTTTTGTATTTCTTTTTCTTGGGGATGGTCTTGCTCCCTGTCTCCTATACAATGTCACGAACCTCCGTCCATGTTCTTCAGGCATAGTTCATAGTTCATATAGAGCTTCTCCATCTTTGGCTTCAAAGAATATAATCAATCTGATTTCAGTGTTGACCATCTGGTGATGTCCATGTATAGAGTCTTCGCTTGTGTTGTTGGAAGAGGGCATTTGCTATGACCAGTGTGTTCCTTTGCAGAACTCTATTAGCCTTTGCCCTGCTTCATTCTATACTCAAAGGCCAAATTTGCCTGTTACTCCAGGTGTTTCTTGACTTCCTACTTTTGCATTCCAGTCCCCTATAATGAAGAGGACATCTCTTTTGGGTGTTAGTTCTAGAAGGTCTTGTAGGTCTTCATAGAACCGTTCAACTTCAGCTTCTTCAGCATTACTGGTTGGGGCATAGACTTGGATTACTGTGATACTGAATGCTTTGCCTTGGAAATGAACAGAGATCATTTTGTCATTTTTGAGACTGCATCCAAGTACTGCTTTTTGGATTCTTTTTTTGACGATGATGGCTACTCCATTTCTCCTAAGGGATTCCTGCCCGCAGTAATAGATATAATGGTCATCTGAGTTAAATTCATCCATTCCAGGCCATTTTAGTTCATTGATTCCTAAAATGTTGACATTCACTGTTGCCATCTCTTGTTTGACCACTTCCAATTTGCCTTGATTCATGGACCTAACATTCCAGGTTCCTATGAAAAATTGCTGTTTACAGTATCTGACCTTGCTTCCATCACCAGTCACATCTACAACTGGATGTTGCTTTTGCTTTCACTCCATCTCTTCATTCTTTCTGGAGTTATTTCTCCACTGATCTCCAGTAGCATATTGGGCACCTACCTACCTACCTGGAGAGTTCATCTTTCTGTTCCCTTTTTGCCTTTTCATACTGTTCATGGGGTTCTCAAGGCAAGAATACTGAAGTGGTTTGCCATTCCTTTCTCCAGTGGACCACATTTTGTCACAACTCTCCACCATGACCCGTCTGTCTTAGGTGGCCCTCCATGGCATGGCTCATAGTTTCATTGAGTTAGACAAGGCTGTGGTCCATGTGATTAGACTGGTAGGTTTTTGTGGTTATGGTTTTCAGTCTGCCCTCTGATGGAGAAGGATAAGAGGCTTATAGAAGCTTCCTGATGGGAGAGACTGACTGATGGGGAAACTGGCTCTTGTTCTGATGGGCAGAGCTATACTCAGTAAATCTTTAATCCAATTTTCTGTTGATGGGTGGAACTATGTTCCCTCCCTGCTATTTACCTGGGGTGAGGCTTCCCTGGTGGCTCAGAGGATAAAGCGTCTGCCTGCAATGCAGGAGACCCGGGTTCGATCCCTGGGCCGGGAAAATCCCCTGGAGAAGGAAATGGCAGCCCACTCCAGTATTCTTGCCTGGAGAATCCCATGGACAGAGAGCCTGGCAGGCTACAGTCCATAGGGTCGCAAAGAGTTGGACACGACTGAGTGACTTCACACACTCACACACACAAACTATGGAGAGGTAATGAAGATAATGGTGACTCCCTCAAAAGATCCCATGCATGCACTGCTACACTCAGTGCCCCCAACCCGGCGGCAGGCCACCACCGACTCACGCCTCTGCCGGAGACTCCCAGACACCCGCAGGCAATCTGAGGCAGTCTCCTGTGGGGTCACTGCTCCTTTCTCCTGGGTCCTGGTGCACAAGGTTCTGTCTGTGCCCTCCAAGAGGCTATTTCCCAGTCCTGTGTAAGTTCTGGCAGCTCAATAGTGGGGTTAATGGCAACCTCCTCCAAGAGGGCTTATGCTGTACCCAAATCTGCTGCACCCAGAGCCCCTGCCCCTGTGGCAGGCCACTGCTGACCCACACCTCCACAGGAGACGCTCAAACACAGTTCTGGCTCAGTCTCTGTGGGGTCTCTGGGTCCTGGTGCACACAAGGTTTGTTTGAGACCTCTGAGCGTCTCTGGCGGGAATGGGGTTTGATTCTAAATGTGAATTTGCCCCTCCCATTGTGTTGCTGGGGCTTCTCCTTTGCCCTTGGATGTGGGGTTTCACCACATGGCCGATCCAGCAAAGCACAGCCACTGCTCCTGACCTTGGATGTGGGGTATCTCCTCACGGCCACCGCTCCTGACTTTGGACATGGGGTATCTCCTCACAGCCGCCACTCTTGACCTTGGACCTTTTACATCCCATATTTTATACCCTTCTTTTACATCCCAAATATTTCTACATGGTACATTGTTAGGTTGCAAAGCATTGGAGGCACTGAAAAAAAAAAAAGGACAATTTGAAGTATTGGTGTTGATATTGACAAAAGTGACTGATTCAAATGCCTAGGTTATGTATTCTTTTGCATGTAAGAAGGTTTCCAATTTTTTCCTTTCAATAAAATAGAAAGTCTTAATCTACTGATGAGCTGATAGATCATTAAAAAATAGTTTTGATGACAGATCACTATGTGATCTGGAACATATTACTCAGAATACATTCAGAGAAACTAATGGCATCATTATAATAAAACCCCATTCATTCTCATCTACTCATTTATGCCAGTAAGACTTCACAACACATCTATACAACAAAAATTAAAAATTAAATTTATGCTGAATCATGTCCTATTTTAGAGGTAAATATGTATCCCTCAAAAATGCATAAACCTAAAAAAATTCATAAACTAGTTGAAGAAAAAATAACTCCATATAATTCTAGTAAAAATTTTACTTTTAAAATTTGATAATTATTAACATTTATAATATGTTTATGTTGTTTGGGATTATTATGTGCATTAATAATATTTTTAGTGGTTGTGCAACTCAAAAGAAATTTTTGATACTTAAAGCATTAGGGTTATGGGTAATCAAAAAATAATTTAAAATTAGATATGTATTTTTGTTGCAAAGAAATAGAATGATTGATAAAATCATCCCAAGATAAAATAAATAAATAAATGTTATATGAGGCTGTGAATCAGTGTAGGAAGTATAATGGAAATACAAGTTCAAAGAGAACAAAATGAAATATAAAACTTCCAACTGTTAAAAAGGTGTTTGTTTATTAAATTTTAAATGGGTAATAAAGAGTATCAACTAACAATTTATATAAAACTGGATATAACAGGATATTTTAAAATATCATTATTTATGCCAGAAATTGCATTCCTGCAACTGTTTAGACTTTTAATAAAAAGGAAATTATATGTCAACTTCATACAAATAGGAGGAGTTTTTACAGATCCTTTTAAGGAGTATGTGAGTGAAATACAGATCTCTCATCTATACATTAGGGCTTCCCAGGTGGTGCAGTGTTAAAGAATTCACCTGCCAACGCAGAAGACACAGATTCAGTCCTTGAGTCGGGAAGATCCCCTGGAGTAGGAAATGGCGACCAACTCCAATATTCTTGCCTAGAAAATTCCATGTACAGAGGGGCCTATTAGGCTACAGTGCATGGGGTCACAAGAAAGGCAGACACAACTTAGCAACTAAACACCAAGAATCTGTATATTACAGAGACCAAAGCTTTAAAATAAGTATGTTTGAAGGGTCACTGGGAGAAAGCCCTATCTGTAAAACATCATGATTAAGTTTAAAGGACTGGGGGAAAGATCTATAGCACTTCGGTATGTTACTTTGGAAAAAGAAGAGTAAATCAGCAGAACTTGAGCCCTGGACAAATGTCTCCCCATACCCAAATTGGAGCTACTGCTCTTAACGATTTAAAAATACCTCTGACAGTATCACTCATCTTGGGCTTATTCCTCCCTGATGTGCAGGTAGATACACCAAAGAGGTCGAGGTATGTGTGTGTATGTGTATGCACCGTAAAACTAACACGCATGCACCCGTTCCTGGATACATGTAGACACTCTCAAAGAATTCTAAAGTCTAAGGAAATACTCTTGACTTCCAGAGAGAAGAAACTGACTCAGCTGGTTTGCCCGTAAAGTAGCGAAAGATCTGTTTTGTTATATAAAACTACATTTTCCTCATACGAAGTGATCTTGGAGAAGCCATGCTATTTTATCTCTGTGTAAATAGTCTTTCCCATCAACCAGGATATAATGAAATCCTGAATTGTGTACTACATTGAGTAGGCTTTGTTTTATTAGATCGTAGAAGAAGGGGAGGAGTGGAGAGATAATTCTAGTAATAAAAAGGAAAAAGCTCCTAGGTGAAACTTCGGTGATATTAAAAAACCAATATGCTCATTACTTAGCAGATGAAAGTTAATTTAAAAGTTAGCCCAAATCCTAAGAGTCACAGAGACAAAATGAATACAGACAGTCAGCATGACCATTTGCAGCTGCAAATGGCAAGCCTTTCCATTTCTAATCCCTCCACAACAGGGCCTCACCCTTAACTGTGAGTCAGCTGATTAAGGCCAATCCACAGTGTGAGCAGAATCTCACCAGGGTGGTTCATACCTAAGAAAACCTTCAAATACTGAGCTAACAGTAGCTGTACTTTTTAAAAAGCCAACCCTATTTATTTAGAAAGATAGTTCCTGATCAATACTTGTTCCTCTGATCTTGGTGCTATTTTTTTTGTTGTTGTTGCTTTGTTTTCTACAAAACACATTTTTTCCCCTTTATTCTGTAGTTTGTGATTCTCTATAATCCTCTAGGACATGACAGGATACAACATGCATAGATAAGATTGGTGTGGAGGAAAGTGATGGGGATGGTGATGGAGTTTATAGTAATAATACTATGAACTGGTATTGATTGATATACTGTTTAAAGTTGATTTAATACTCAAAGCAACTGGTTTGTTTTGTTATCCACCTTTATAGATGAGGAGAGGGAGGCTCAGAGAAGTTACCTAATTAACTCTCCCAGGTCACATCACTAATAGTCAGAGGGTAGTTTGAACCCAGGTCTCGCCAGATCTGGGGTCCAAATTCACAACTACCATGCAAGAGGGTCCAAAATCCTAACAGGCAATGTGCTACCAATTTAGAGGGGCATAGGTGGGTAAGACAAATTGATCGATACACCTGGACAGCTCCTGTTATTTTCTTGCTCTGGCTGTAGAGGAACCAAACCCTAGATCCCCTAGAATTTTCTGCTCATTTGACTGTCATAGAGGATTTTTACAGTTTGCCTTCAGAATCCATGTGGAGTTATAGAATGACTGCCATGATGCAAGGATCACGAGAGTGTTCTGCTGTTTATCTCTGTTGTACATGGAGGCTGTTAGTAATAGGAAACAAGCATTAAAATGCCAAGATCAATGGCTGTTATAAATCAGAGACTTATCAGGACTGATTCCTTTACATTTGCAAGCAGTTGTAAACAATTTTAGGCAGACTGGAGCCAAGTTATCAATGGCTATTTTTTAAGGTATCTTTTTCTACTGAATATGCTTGACAAGATTGTCCACCTTGAAGTGAAAATGAGAATATGAATATCTTTAGAAGAAACATAATTGTTAATGACACAATAGCAAGAAAATCAGACCAACAGAACCAGCCAGCTACTGTATGTCACTACAGTAAGTGCCTTTGCCATCTTGTACAGATGAATAAATACCATTCTCAGAAAGCAGAAGTGGCCACCTGAATGGTGCATGATTGTGGAATTGAATTGTCACCTCTGGTTATATCATTTTCTCATGTTTCCTACAGTACAGTTTTAAAGCCAATCTCCTGCCTGTATTTTTGAGTCAGGATGTTCTGAACCATTTTCAGATCTCATGTCAAATAGTGACAATGTGAGGCTTTAGGGGTTTTTATTTTTGTTTTTAATATTAATATAAAATCGGTTAAAAAAACAACTTAACCTTACAGGGCTGACAATGTGCTCTCGGAAGGAGCACCTAATAAACACCACCCCACATTTTGGTGAATCCTTGTCACGAGAGATTTGGTTTAATGTTACAGAGAATCAATATTCACCTGAAGATTTTGTGAAAAGGGAAGAAGCTGTGTTATTCAAGGTCTCCTTTTCCCATGAAGGAGACCAGGTTGACTGGAGGTGGTTTATGGGATTAGAAATGTTTGCTGACATGCAAACCGTGAGTCACCTTTGTTTTATGCCTGATGCATTTCTAATGTTTTCGTATTTCCCATCCAGCCCCCAAAGAATCCTGAGAAAGAAGTGGCACGATTACAGTCAGCCTCATTGTACAGATTCCATTTGACTCCTCTTTATGTAGCACCAGTGCATTTTCTTGGCAAAACTCTACTAGCCTTTGCCCTGCATTCCGTATTCCAAAGCCAAATTTGCCTGTTGCTCCAGGTGTTTCTTGACTTCCTACTTTTGCATTCCAGTCCCCTGTAATGAAAAGTACATCTTTTTGGGGTGTTAGTTCTAAAAGGTCTTATAGGTCTTCATAGAACCGTTCAACTTCAGCTTCTTCAGCGTTACTGGTTGGGGCATAGACTTGGATTACTGAGATATTGAATGGTTTGCTTTGGAAACGAACAGAGATCATTCTGTCATTTTTGAGATTGCATCCAAGTACTGCATTTTGGACTCTTTTGTTGACCATGATGGCTACTCCATTTCTTCTGAGGGATTCCTTCCCACAGTAGTAGATATAATGGTCATCTGAGTTAAATTCACCCATTCCAGTCCATTTTAGTTCTCTGATTCCTAGAATGTCAACGTTCACTCTTGCCATCTCTTGTTTGGCCACTTCCAATTTGCCTTGATTCATGGACCTAACATTACAGGTTCCTATGCAATATTGCTCTTTACAGCATCGGACCTTGCTTCTATCACCAGTCACATCCACACTGGGTATTGTTTTTGCTTTGGCTCCATCCCTTCATTCTTTCTGGAGTTATTTCTCCACTGATCTCCAGTAGTATATTGGGCACCTACTGACCTGGGGAGTTCCTCTTTCAGTATCCTATCATGTTGCCTTTTCATACTGTTCATGGGGTTCTCAAGGCAAGAATACTGAAGTGGTTTGCCATTCCCTTCTCCAGTGGACCACATTCTGTCAGACCTCTCCACCATGACCCACCCGTCTTGGGTGGCCCCACAGGGCATGGCTTAGTTTCATTGAGTTAGACAAGGCTGTGATCCTAGTGTGATTAGACTGACTAGTTTTCTGTGAGTATGGTTTCAGTGTGTCTGCCCTCTGATGCCCTCTTGCAACACCTACTGTCTTACTTGGATTTCTCTTACCTTGGACATGGGGTATCTCTTCACGGCTGCTCCAGCAAAGCGCAGCCACTGCTCCTTACCTTGGACGAGAGGTATCATCTCACTGCTGCCTCTCCTGACCTTGAACGTGGAATAGCTTCTCTAGGCCCTCCTGCGCCCACACAGCCACCGCTCCTTGGATGTGGCATTGCTCCTCCCGGCCACCACCCCTGGCCTCGGGCGTCAGGTAGCTCCTCCCAGCCGCCACCCCTGACCTCGGACATGGGGTAACTCCTCTTGGCCACCATCCCTCGGGCATGGGGTCCTCTCGGCTTCTGCCCAACCTTGGACGTGCGGTAGCTCCTCTCAGCCGCATTGTGTGCGCCAGTCACAGCCCTATTCCAAAAGCTTAGAATCCATAAAACTCCAAATGGTGGTTGCTCAGGGATGTGAACAGTTAGGGCTGAGGCCTGATGACAACACAAGAGAAGACTCTACACATGGACATCACCAGATGGTCAACACCGAAATCAGATTGACTATATTCTTTGCAGCCAAAGATGGAGAAGCTCTATACAGTCAGCAAAAACAAGACCAGGAGCTGATTGTGGCTCAGGTCATGAACTCCTTATTGCCAAATTCAGACTTAAATTGAAGAAAGTAGGGAAAACCACTAGAGCATTCAGGTATGACCTAAATATATCCTTTATGATTACACAGTGGAAGTGAGAAATAGATTTAAGGGCCTAGATCTGATAGATAGTGTGCCTGATGAACTATGGACTGAGGTTCATGACATTTTGCAGAAGACAGGGATCGAGACCATCCCCAAGAAAAAGAAATGCAAAAAAGCAAAATGGCTGTCTGGGGAGGCCTTACAAATAGCTGTGAAAAGAAGAGAGGCGAAAAGCAAAGGAGAAAAGGAAAGTTATAAGCATCTGAATGCAGAGTTCCAAAGAATAGCAAGGAGAGATGAGAAAGCCTTCCTCAGCGATCAGTGCAAAGAAATAGAGAAAGACAACAGAATGGGAAAGACTAGAGATCTCTTCAAGAAAATTAGAGATACCAAGGGAACATTTCATGCAAAGATGGACTCAATAAAGGACAGAAATGGTATGGACCTAACAGAAGCAGAAGATATTAAGAAGACGTGGCAAGAATACACAGAAGAACTGTACAAAAAAGATCTTCACGACCCGGATAATCACGATGGTGTGATCACTCATCTAGAGCCAGACATCTTGGAATGTGAAGTCAAATGGGCCTTAGAAAGCATCACTACGAACAAAGCTAGTGGAGGTGATGGAATTCCAGTTGAGCTATTTCAAATCCTGAAAGATGATGCTGTGAAAGTGCTGCACTCAATATGCCAGCAAATTTGGAAAACTCAGCAGTGGCTGCAGGACTGGAAAAGGTCAGTTTTCATTCCAATCCCAAAGAAAGGCAATGCCAAAGAATGTTCAAACTACCACACAATTGCACTGATCTCACACGCTAGTAAAGTAATGCTTAAAATTCTCCAAGCCAGGCTTTAGCAATACATGAACCATGAACTTCCTGATGTTCAAGCTGGTTTTAGAAAAGGCAGAGGAACCAGAGATCAAATTGCCAACATCCGCTGGATCATGGAAAAAGCAAGAGAGTTCCAGAAAAACATCTATTTCTGCTTTATTGACTATGCCAAAGCCTTTGATTGTGTGGATCACAATAAACTGGGGAAAATTCTGAAAGAGATGGGAATACCAGACCACCTGACCTACCTCTTGAGAAATTTGTATGCAGGTCAGGAAGCAACAGTTAGAACTAGACATGGAACAACAGACTGGTTCCAAATAGGAAAAGGAGTGCGTCAAGGCTGTATATTGCCACCCTGCTTATTTAACTTCTATGCAGAGTACATCATGAGAAACGCTGGGCTGGAAGAAACACAAGTTGGAACCAAGATTGCTGGGAGAAATATCAATAACCTCAGATATGCAGATGACACCACCCTTATGGCAAGAAGTGAAGAGGAGCTAAAAAGCCTCTTGATGAAAATGAAAGTGGAGAGTGAAAAAGTTGGCTTAAAGCTCAACATTCAGAAAACGAAGATCATGGCATCTGGTCCCATCACTTCATGGGAAATAGAGGGGGAAACAGTGGAAACAGTGTCAGACTTCATTTTTTTGGGCTCCAAAATACTGCAGATGGTGACTGCAGCCATGAAATTAAAAGACACTTACTCCTTGGAAGAAAAGTTAGGACCAACCTAGATAGCATATTCAAAAGCAGAGACATTACTTTGCCAACAAAGGTCCATCTAGTCAAGGCGATGGTTTTTCCTGTGGTCATGTATGGATGTGAGAGTTGGACTGTGAAGAAAGCTGAGCACCGAATAATTGATGCTTTTGAGCTGCGGTGTTGGAGAAGACTCTTGAGAGTCCCTTGGACTGCAAGGAGATCCAACCAGTCCATTCTGAAGGAGATCAACCCTGGGATTTCTTTGGAAGGAATGATGCTAAAGCTGAAACTCCAGTACTTTGGCCACCTCATGCAAAGAGTTGACTCATTGGAAAAGACTCTGATGCTGGGAGGGATTGGGGGCAGGAGGAGAAGGGGACGACCGAGGATGAAATGGCTGGATGGCATCACAGACTCGATGGACATGCGTCTGAGCGAACTCCGGGAGTTGGTGTTGGACAGCCAGGCCTGGCATGCTGCGATTCATCGGGTAGCAAAGAATCGGACACGACTGAGCAACTGAAGTGAACTGAACTATGTAGCACGAGGCATGAGAAAATGAGTCTCTGGGAGATTAGGGACCTTGCCTGTGGCCAGGCAAGTTCATGGCAGAACAAGGACTCAAATTCTTAAGCCAGTGATCTTGAGTGAAAACGTGAAGTCACTCAGTCGTGCCTGACTCTTTGAGACCCCATGAACAGTAGCCTACCATGCTCCTCCATCTGTGAGATTCTCCAGGCCAGAATACTGGAGTGGGTTGCCATTTCCTTCTCCAGGAGATCTTCCCAACCCAGGGATCAAACCCGGGTCTCCTGCATTGCAGGCAGACACTTTACCGTCTGAGCCACCAGGGAAGTGATCTTGAGGGTAGTGACTAAAGTACAGCATCCTGGGTTTTAATTCCCCTGAATGACCTACTATTGATCAGTTGAAAGCCTAGAACTGTATCTTTAGGATGACGTTAATAATAATACAAGTCACAGGGCTGCTGTAAGAAATGAAAGTGTTAATGCCTGCAAAGCTCTCTGCAAAGGGAGAGACACACCATTGCATGATGGATCCCTGGTATCTAACTGCAGCACTGTTGTTAGCCTTCATTTTAATTTTTCTCCTGCCCATTACTAAGTGGTACCTTAGCCTCATAAAGGGGAATTACAAACGCCTTCCTTTCGTGGCTTGCAGCCCTCCCAGTTCTTTCCTCCAGTCCCCCTACCCCAGGCAGTTTCTTCTCCCCCGAGTCTCATAGGATCACACTTGAATTAGGACTATGTTTAAGATGCAACTGCTAGGTTGAGCCATCCAGTTAACCTTTCTGTTTCTGGAACCCCACTCTATTGGATGACTGGAAGGTTTAGTTTTTTAAAACCTCCAAACAAAATTAAGGTTCTTCTTTGTGGGATTCCCTTGTGACTCAGCTGGTAAAGAATCCGCCTGCAGTGCGGGAAACCTGGGTTCAATACCTGAGTTGGGAAGATCCCCTGGAGAAAGGAAAAGCTACCCACTTCAGTATTCTGGCCTGGAGAATTCCAAGGGGTCGCAGTCAGACATGACTGAGTGACTTTCACTTTTTTGTCAAATACAGGCTGAGGGCATCACTGAGAAAACAGGAGGCAAGCACAGAGCTGGATGCTCAGAGTATCCAGCACAGGTTCCCACCGTCAACTTCAGCTTTCTCGGCCATCATCAGAAATGAAAGTCATAATTACAGTATCCGAGCTGCTCAGAAATTGTGGAGAAACCCCTGTCTCCTCTCCTCTTTTCTCTCCTCCCATTTCCCCTTCCTTTTTACCTCTTTTCTTCTCTTTCTCTTCTATCATCATATTATTAATTAATATGTATATTAATTATGCTTCACATCTAAGTGTGTGTCACTTAAATATTAATAGTATATCTTCAACAGGCCACGCACTATGCATATACAGGTGAACTAAAAGCATTCAGCCTGGTGAGGAAAATTACTTAATAATTATGATTCTTCTACTGATGACCTCCTAGAGGTTACGTAGATGGGCTCTGGTGACCTAGAGGAGGAAGCATACCTCCATTTAGAAGCCAGGGTACCCCCTCCCAGTTGGGCTGGGCTAATATTAGAGACAATTCCAGATCATCTGATGCTTGTTGAGAGGATAAATGGAGATTGTTTTTGAAGTTCTACTCTAAGAATAATGTATTTGCTACAAAAAAGAACAACATTTGAAGGCCCCCAAATGTGTAACTTGTTAGGGCTTCCCTGATAGCTCAGTTAGTAAAGAATCTGCCTACAAGGCAAGAGACCCTGGTTTGATTCCTGGATTGGGAAGTTCCCCTGGAGAAGGGAATGGCTACCCACTCCAGTATTCTGGCCTGGAGAATTCCATGGACTGTATAGTCCTTGAGGTCGCAAAGAGTTGGACGTGACTGAGCGACTTTCACTTTCGCTATACGCATCAGAATCTGACACTGGCCTGTAAGATGTGTGTGCGTGTCTAGTTTCCACTTCTCATTCTTTGAACCAAGAAGTGTTGGCAATACCAAAAGGCATGGACCTAACCTTCACTGAACTGCTAACCTAAACTACTGTGTATTTTGCATCACAAATACATTGTTCCAGAATTAGCACCACAGATGAAGGCAGATAAATTAAACCACTTTAAATG
Organism: Ovis canadensis; assembly: GCF_042477335.2. Lineage (NCBI taxonomy): Eukaryota > Metazoa > Chordata > Mammalia > Artiodactyla > Bovidae > Ovis > Ovis canadensis. Next base: position 52,579,989 of record NC_091263.1, on the reverse strand, counting down.
TTGCCAGCACACAGTCTACACGTTTGATCAGATTTTACACCCTCAGGTCTTTCCCACCTTTCTTATGATTAGTGGATTCTTAATTACAATTTAGATGAGGGTTAATTCCCACCATATTCGGAAAAACGCTTCTCCAGGTAATTAATTAAACGAAGACATGAGCTATAGTCCAATAGCCTTAAAAAAGGCAGTGAACTGCTAATGGAATTAGAATGATTATTCAAGGGTTCAGAGCTCTTCCTTATCCTGTGTTGGAGCCAGTGACTTCAGAAGGCTAGCAGAGAGTGTTTGTCCAAACCCTGTCCTTTTTTGTCAGATTTCCTTGCATTCCAGGGAGCTCATCACTCACTTAGGAAAATCAAGACCTAGTGAAAACTTGACAAAGCCCCAAATGTGTCTTTCCTGTGTGCTTCTTTTTTTATGTTTAAAACAACATGAAATGGGAACTGTGTCTGCTCCGTGGCCCAGGATGCCCAGAGGAAACTGCACAGTTGGTCTTCTGTGTCCCCTCTCTCGGCTGCCCCCAACATATACACATAGACACCAATACAGTATTGTAAAGTTAAAAAAAAAAAAAAAGATAATAAGCAACACTGAAAAAAAAATCTGAACATCACAATGTTGTAGCCTTTTTCTCCAAGCTGCCTTCTGTCTAGCTGACATACTGGAAAGGAAAATTGTGCCAATGCCCAATTCTTTAACCAATTTTAGATGTTACCTCTGAAAGAATGCTTGTATTTTCCCAGAAGACCTCAGGTGCTTTTATACTGCTCCTGAATCCATCTCTAACTGTGACATTAGAGCCAGTTTAAATGTTTCCAGGCAGCTCAGGGCACTAGTTTAAACTCAGGGCTATAAATCATTTCAGCAAGACTCCCAAAATAGTATAAAATCAGGAAGAAAGGGCACTAAGATATTTCCCTATTCATTTGAGAGCTATCTACATTTAAAAAAAAAAAGTTTTTCCTGTTCTAGTTTTCCTTCTAGTATGCTCAGATATTACTGGGTTTTAGTTTTTTGTTTTTCCAATCAGGCCAAAGTTCATGTGGTTTTTCCTTTTTTGATTACAAGACAAAGCTCTTCCTTGGATTCAAGAGTAATGATCATGGCTACCTAGGTCCTGCTGGATCCCAGGCACTAAGGACACAGTGCAGAGTAAGACATAGCTCCTGGCCTCAAGCTCCCTGCTTAATCCTATTACCCTTCTCATGGAATGACAGTAGGGGACCGGCAGTTAAAAATTGAAGCTCTAGAACTGGACATGGACCAAGAGACTGGTTCCAAATGGGAAAAGGAGTGCGTCAAGGCTGTATATTGTCACCCTGCTTATTTAACTTCTATGCAGAGTACATCATGAGAAACTCTGGGCTGGAAGAAGCACAAGCTGGAATCAAGATTGCCGGGAGAAATATCAATAACCTCAGATATGCAGATGACACCACCCTTATGGCAGAAAGTGAAGAGGAACTAAAAAGCCTCTTGATGAAAGTAAAAGAGGAGAGTGGAAAAGTTGGCTTAAAGCTCAACATTCAGAAAATGAAGATCATGGCATCTGGTCCCATCACTTCATGGGAAATAGATGGGGAAACAGTGGAAACAGTGTCAGACTTTTTTGGGGGGGGGCTCCAAAATCACTGCAGATGGTGACTGTAGCCATGAAATTAAAGGACGCTTACTCCTTGGAAGAAAAGTTAGGACCAACCTAGATAGCATATTCAAAAGTAGAGACATTACTTTGCCGACTAAGGTCTGCCTAGTCAAGGCTATGGTTTTTCCAGTGGTCATGTATGGATGTGAGAGTTGGACTGTGAAGAAAGCTGAGCACCGAAGAATTGATGCTTTTGAACTGTGGTGTTGGAGAAGACTCTTGAGAGTCCCTTGGACTGCAAGGAGATCCAACCAGTCCATTCTGAAGGAGATCAGCCCCAGGATTTCTTTGGAAGGAATGATGCTAAAGCTGAAACTCCAGTACTTTGGCCACTGGAAAAGACTCTGATGCTGGGAGGGATTGGGAGCAGGAGGAGAAGGGGACGACAGAGGATGAGATGGCTGGATGGTATCACTGACTCGATGGATGTGAGTCTGAGTGAACTCCGGGAGTTGGTGATGGACAGGGAGGCCTGGCGTGCTACGATTCATGGGGTCGCAAAGAGTCGGACATGACTGAGCAACTGAATTGAAATGAACTAAACTGAACTGAACCAAGACTGCTTGTGTCCTCATGTCAGCACCACCGTCTGTCACCTGTGTGATTTTGGATGCATTATAGAACCTCCCTGTACCTGCCTTTCTTCACCTGTGAAATGCAGATAACTTGGTTCCCAGCCTGTAAAGTTGTTGATCAGATTAAATGCATGATTACATACAAAGCAGTTAGGACAAAGGCACTCATAAATCAAGCCATTATTTTCATCATCTACCCTGGTGTCCATACTGTGTTTTCTGTGTAGCTAGAGTTCATTACATCTCAGTGGACTGATTGGCTGAAAAACAAGTGATGAGTACAAACTCCACTATCACCTTGAGAAATGCTTTGGAAGGCTTGTTGCACTGCTGACATCAAATGCGCTTCTGTATTGTTTTTTGCTCTTTAGTGCCTCTGGCTTCAGCATAAGCTGCTGTCATTAGAGACAGTTGCAGTAGCTCTGAGATGGGTCACTGTCATTGCTCAGTGCCCCTCCCTTCAGCTCTCCCCCCACACCCTGCCCCCCAGCACTCAGATCTCATACTTTAGGGAAAGAAGGGAAAGAACACAGTTCCATTAAACAAACCAGACTCCAGAGAACAGGTGCTTGAATCCCTTATCAGCTGGCAAGTCTGAAAATAGCAGAGTGTGAAGAGCACAATAGTGTAACAGGAAGAAACTTGGAAAATTTGATTGTTTGGGAGCATCCAACTGAAAAACTAGGTTCAGACTTTTACCCTCCTCCTATCAGTTTTGGAAAGTGGTAAATATCGCCGATCTCACCCCGCCCCCATGATGGCAAAAATATCCTACTCTTTGCTAAGTGCTTTTTTTTTTCCTAGAACAAGCAGACTCTCACACATGCAGCTCTGGATTCACTGGGGCTTTCAACAGTTCAAGAATGTCTTGTACTAATACTCACAGTTCATTAAACTTTCAAATAATTGGCACAAAGTCCAGAGCTTGGATTTTTTTTGCAGCCCTTTTAGCCCTTTCTCTCAGCTGGGCATCTTCATTTCCATTGCTTATTAGCAGGACTGTAATCAAAGCCACAGAACCATAGAAGTCTCTGTGCTTCAAAAGTGCTCCAGATTTGCCCTGGGAACACAAAGGATGTGATTCAAGATAAAACTGGCTTGGATCCCTTATGAGGGACACGATAAATTGAAAATACCTGAGAGCTTGGCTAAGCCGTGAGTCCCCCTTCACTCATACACCTACTTATCTGATATGTGCAACTTAGAATCTGTCTCTATTTATTCTGAAATGTCCAAGAAATAGCTAATTGATCCATATACTGTTTCAACAACAGCTCAGCCTGTACTACAGTAAGTTTTGTTTATGACCCAGTGGGTCCACTACACAATTGACCAGCCACACCTATAGGCAGAAAAGTATGTAAATAATGACAATCCAGAAATTACAAGACCAAAAATTAAAAAATTATCATGATGGAAAAAGAACTTAGAAAAATTGCAGTTTAGGCTAGGGAGATGAAGGCTAAAATGCCACTATATGAGCTGCCACTTACTCCTGAGCACTTTCCAGAGGCCAGAAATTAAATAATATAGTAGTTACCTTGTTTAACTCACCAAACACTTTTAAGGAAGGTATTACTGTGCCCATTTTACAGATGCTGGATCATATTTACAGAGATTAAGTAACTTATACCATGATGCACAGACAGTGAGGCTTCAGAGACACACTCTTGACCAGGGTACGCTGCTACCACCCTGGTTTTACCTGACAGTAAGAAAATGAAAATCCAAAAAAATCTATCAGCCTGTTCAGCATCCACTATATTCAAGATCTATAGGGACTGTAGTGAAATGTACAAGCCTTCACTGTGGTGGAACTGACGGTCAAGTCAGTAAGACAGGACAAAGATGCACCATGATAAAAGCACAAGAGAAGTGTGTTTTACTATTGCCAGTGATAGAGACATCATGTAGGAATCAATGGGAAAGAACAAGTGCCATTTATTGGCTTGAGTGATCAACAAAGGCTTATGGAGTCTGTGAGACTTGACAAAGAATAGAGACTAGCTGGATGGAAGGGAGGATTTTTTGACTAGGGGAATGGCTTGAGCAAGAATGTAAGGATAAATAATATGATAGTAGACAGTTTTGTTGGCCTTCCAGCATCCTTCGTTAACTCATACAGCCCTATTGAACTGTCAGTCATGCTGATAACATAAAATGGTCAGAGGACTCAACCCAGGCAGTCAGAGTCTCTTCTGGGATTTATCTGTTAAATTCTTCCTCTGGAATTGCTAGGCTAGAAAGATGTGAGTCTAGTTGATAGTGGTCACATTGCCCACAGTGTGGAAGAAATATGTGAAAAGAATGAAGTTGAGTAGAGATGAGCAGATCCTAGATATGGAGAGAAAGAAAGGTGGAGGGAGATAGAGTGACCAGACCAAAAAAAAAAAGAACACCTGGATTTAGCCATACCTGAAGCCATCACACTCTAGAATTTGTCTTTGTGCTTGCTAGTTTTGGATTTTTCATACTTGCCAATGAGATAATCTAGACCTATACATAATTTCTGCATCCTCTATTAAAAGAAAAAAAGTTTTAAGAACCTGTATGTCAAAGATATTGACTAAGATTAAACAACAAATGTCTAGTATGATGGTCAGGTGCTAAGCACATAGTAAATGCTTAAAAATAGTTTGTTTATTCATAGGACCAAGAAAGAATAACATAGAATAACTCTGACTGTACTTTGATAGTCATCATTATCTAACTCATTATTTCCATTTGTAATATTATACATTCCATAATATTCCATTATCTGGAGATAATATGAACTATTTAACTAACCTCTTATTGTTGGATTTTGAATTATTCATGGCTTTGAATTTTTCCTCTCTCTTAAGCAATGCTGTGATAATCAGGTGTGATTGATTGTACTTCAATCTTGACATGTATTTTAAATCATTTCTTTAAGATAAAAACCTAGAAATGGATTGTTTTCCTGACCTCTATGGCAAAAGTTTCTATATTTTAAGTCCATATAAAATATACCCCTAAGAACCTCTGATCTGAGTGAAAATTTTAAATTCCACATTTTAATTTGCCATAGACCCAGCAGTCTCATGCTGTTGGAGAAGAGCTCTCCCAAAAAGATCTACAAAGAGAATATTCTCTTCTAAAAAAAAATAAATCAAAGAACAATTTGCCCTAAGGAGGCTGCCACGGAAATATTTGCTTTGAAACCTGGGATACTAAAGGAACAGCAAAAATTCAATTCAAGCCAAGTTTAAGTATGCAGAAGCTCAGGCTTTAATTACTGGGGAGAATCCCCACGATGGACATTAACCTGCATGACAGTGTAAGCCTGGCACTGGAGCTGGGCTCTGCATACCGTTTGCTTTGTCAGTCTCCTTTCTCACTGGGCTCAGTAAGTGAAATTTAAGATCATTAACTGCTCCTCTGGCCACAGATGGAAGAAAACAAACATACAGAAGTCACATGTGATGATTTTTTAAAATAATGAAATGCTTCATAGTTTTATCCTGGCATGTCTCTTATGCCTGCAGTTCTGTGTGTGGCAAGACAGCAGATGGTCGGGGAGCAGGAGGATCAGCAGGCGTCTGTGTCCATCCCTGCCGGCTGCAGTCCCTCCCAAGAATTCCTGCATAAATCTGGTGGCTTCCTTCAAACCCCAATTAAGCTGTATCTCACAGCCTTCCTTCCCTTTTTTTCCCCCCCTACCCATTCTGTGAATTGTTGATTCAGGATTAGAAAAAAAAAGGCCAAACTATATGGGATTCATGTCCCTGGTTAGAGATCTGGCTGCTGAAAATTCTATTCTGAGCTTTACGAAACCCTCAGACCAAGAGGACTGGCAGAGTTATAGGGAACAGGTGGTGGGGGAGGGGGATAGGTGAAGGGCAGTTTGTACTAGGTGGTATTTGTGGAGACTCTCCATGAAGTGGTCCTCTACCTCGTGATCCGTTTTTCCAACCATCACTTCAAACACAGCTGTGCTGACGCCATGGGCCATCTCTGGCTCACAGAAAGACTGTCTTCTCACTCTAGCATTCAAGACCCTCCTAAACCATGACCCTTCACCTATTCTCCAAAACCATCTCCTACCATTCCATATACCCCATGATTTTGCCAAACTGGATGACTCACCATTTCCTAAACAAGCTGTTTACAGGCCTGTTTCTGAACAGTTAGTGAAAACTTGCCACCTTGAAGGTTCTCCTCTCCTCTTCCATCTCAGTGTATCAAAATCTGACTCATCCTCAAAGATCTGGCTCCAACACACTCTGTTCCCTGCAGCATTTCTTCATCGTTCTCATCCTTCCTCCAGCAGGTATCTGAGTTCTCCTTCCTCACACCTCCATACTTTTATGTGAAATCTTTCTCTGTATGGAAAGCATTACTGCTTCGTATTTGAATTAGATGTTGTTTTGTCAAATTCCACAACTAAACATCAAATATCTGAAGGGCATGGGCTATTTCTAACATAGCTGCAGTTCTCTAAAGTTGGTATGAAAGTGAGATTAATGATCTTGCAAGTTGGTCCTCAATAATAGAATCTATTGTGTGCATTACTTCAACACGTATTCGTTGAGAATCCCTACTGTGTGCCAGGAATTGTAGCTAGTAGTGGTTGCACACAGAAAATATGTATTCCAAGAGAAACGCAGGAAGAACTGCCGGAAATATAGAATAAGCACTGTTAAGATCTGGGTCTCTGGATATTGGAGGTATCCATTGGGACTGTTTTACATTTCAACAGAATTTCAGAAATCACAATAAGCGTCATTGTTATTAAGACAGCTCCTCAGCTCAGAAGAAACTGAGCTAGCTGTTTCAAAATATTGGACCCTAGCTCATCTCAGATTCTACCTACAACATGCATACTACAATGTATAGGAAGTCTGCCCAACCAAAGGACCTTAGGTATCTCTGCCATTTATTTTCCTCTGATTAGGCATTTTGTAATGGAATCAAAATATCGTACACTAGCATCTCTATCATCGTGTTCCTTTCTGAAAGTGTTAGATTTAGCCTTAATTCATACCATTCATTTAAAAGCAGTATTAATCATTGTGCTTCATCAAGGCAAATTCAAATTTATCAACGTTTGAAGCATCCTTTCTACCACTGGTTACCAATGCCTATCTGCTTTGTGCTTGTGGGGGATTATTTGGGAAACGTGTAATCAGAACACTAAAGAATTGCTCTTGAATAATAGCGATACTCTTAAAGAGTCAGATATAAAGTTTCTCCACAAGAAGTAGAGAACTGGTGATAGTCTATCTTCAGAATTCAAATTGTTTCCAAATGCTTATAAAATAAAAGAAGCATCTTGTCTGTTATGCCTAACAAAATAAAGCTAATTCACCAAGACTTTATAATCTTGCTGATATAAAGTAATTTGGTGATAGAATATATATGAACGGATTACTGGGGTCAGTGGAAATGAAGTCAATTTATTTCTCTGAAACAAATGAAATTCCCTGGAAGAGAACTTTTCCCTGGCTGGATAGGGAGACCCTGTCCACATCTCTGATCCCAGGACAATGCCACATTTTCAATTGTATGCTTCTGTGTAAGTTTCCTATGCTTCTTGAAGGTAAGACTGAGTTTGTTATCGCTGAAGAACCAGCATTAACTGGGACAGAGCAGGAATTTAGTAAATGCTTATTAAAGGAATGAACTCCAAGCTCTGATGTGTGTTTTCATGGTCCTTTAACTAGGATGCCAACCCCCATATCCACTTGTGGGTCACTTAAAGGCAACCATACATCTATCTGAAAGTTCTCTGTGTTACCATAGGTCCTGGGTTAGCAGAACAAATGACTCTTTATATCGTAATTCAAGTCTTTAAGTCTTTCCAGTTGGTGTTTTTTCTACTTACTGAACCAAAGCACTCCAACAGGCCTTTGCTTTCATCAGAATTCCGTTTCTAACGATGCTTTCTTTGTATGTGCTCTTAACTGCCTCATTGCTCTGAGATTAGTCAGCCTTCTCTCCTGTCTTGCACATTGTTCTTGCAGCAAAGATCAGTGCCTGCTGACTGTAAAGCACTGTGCTAGCACCATCACCTAAGCCTATGTCTCTCCATTCTCCTTTGGCCTCTCAGTTAATAGTTTATCTCTCCAAAACAGAAATACTTTCCTTCCCTAAAGCTCTCGAATTAGGGAAAGAGGTCAGAAATTAAATGCTACCTCATCACTCTTGTTTAGACTCACAGAATCCTATTGGTTTGTGACACTGGAAAATAAGAACACATTTTTCCTTCTAAAAATGAACAATAGCTAAGTAGAAGTGAAGGGATAGATTTAAATTAGAAAGACTATATTAAATCAGCCTAAACCAAAGCCGATTTGACTCCAGGAACTGTATGCATGAAAAGGTGTAATTATAAAAATTTGAAATTCTGCTGCCTTTATGCATATTCAGTTTATGAACTTAGACCTCCAGAAACCTCCTAGGACTGCTTCCCCATTTTTAATAAATATTGAGGATGAGGCATTTCCTGAAGGAATTAAAGGAGGGAGGAGGTTTTTTTTTTAAGCTTAGCAGCAACATTAAAACAAAAAACAGCAGCTCTTCTGCTGGGTTTCGTATAGGCTTTAAGAATGCTATGAATAAAATGACCCTTTGGGGAGTCAGCAAAGAACTGATGGTTTGCCCATTAGGTGGACAACCAATTCCTCTGGGTGGGGGAGTAGAATATTATTAACTGCAGTTTCCAAATAGCATCAGTGGGTCTCCTTGTAGTCACTGGGAATATTTACGTTGGGAGAAGGAAGAGGTTTCAGAAAATTCCTAGAGGTTTGTTAGCCAAAAGTCCATGGCTACCAGCTGGATCCTGTTCTGGTCCGTGGGCACCATAATGGTTAACTCAAAACCAACTAGGAGAGAGCTAGGAGCTTGCTCTCACTGACCAGGTCCTAATGCCCATTTATTCTCTGTGGCTGCCATCTTCAGAACTCTGTTCCCTAGGTTTCATCAGATGTCACATCACTGTTTTTTAATTTTTAAATTTTTTATGTAATATTCAATTATAGTGATTTACAATATTGTGTTAGTTTCAGCTGAATAGCAAAGTGATTCAGTCAAACATATACATATATCCAATCTTTTCCAGATCCTTTTTCCATGCAGGTTATTATAGAAAGTTGAGTAGAGTTCCCTGTGCTATACAATAGGAACTTGTTTATTGTTTAACGTATAGTACTATGTATATTTTAATCCCAAATTCCTAGTTTTCCCTCCCTATCACCTTTTTCCTTTTGGTAACTGTAAGTTTGTTTTTGAAGTCTGTGAGACTGTTTCTGTTTTGTAAATAAATTCATTGTCATATCATTTTTTTATTTCACATATAAGTGATATCATATGATAATTTATCTTTCTCCAAATCATGTATGGTAATCCCTAGGTCCATCAAGTTGCTGCAAATGGCATTATTTCATTCTTTTTATGCTGAGTAATATTCCATTGTTGGAAAAGGAAGGAAGGAAGGAGAAGGAAGTGGCAACCCACTCCAGTATTCTTGCCTGGAGAATCCCCTGGACAGAAGAGCCTGGTGGGCCCCAGTCCATAGGGTCTGAAAGAGTCAGACACTACTGAAGCAACTTTAGCACAAATGCAGTATTCCATTGTATATATGTACCACACCTTCTTTATCCATCCATGTGATGATGGATATTTAGATTGCTTTAATGTTTTGTCTGTTGTAAACAGTACTGCAGTGAACACTGAGGTGCATGTGTCTTTTCAAAGTATGGTTTTCTCCAGAGGTATGCCAAAGAGTGGGATTGCTGATTCATATGGTAGCTCTATTTTTAAATTTTAAGAAATCTCCCTACTGCTCTCCATAGTGGCTGCACCAATTTACATTCCCACCAACAGTGTAGGAGGGTTCTGTTTTCCCAACACCCTCTCCAGCATTGTAGATTTTTTGATGATGGCCATTCTGACCAGTGTGAGATGATATCTCACTGCAGTTTTGACATCACAAAACTGTTCATAAGGGTGTCAGGACAGTTGATAGGCTGACTTTTTGACATTTCTTCCCCACCCCAAAAATCAAAATTAATGCTGTGAACCTCTCAATTCCATTAATCTTTAAGGATGTAAAAGTATAAATATTGTCTTAATGAGTGCTGTGAGCAGCTTTGAAATCACTGAGTTCTGTGCCCTCTGTCTTAACAATAGAGGCTCAGGGACGTTGTCATTTGCCTGGAGTCACATAGCTTGTTCTGGAAAGTTCCATTGTTGTTCAGTATGTCCAAGTCCATGAAAACAGGTCAACACATGGATCAAGCTTGTCTTGCAGGTCAGCTGTGCTGTCCCATTATTGCATGTCAGTCTGGGTGAGGGCAGAGGCTATGTGAAAGGAATATGTGGGTTATATTGTGATTTCTTTTTGTTCTCATTTACATCAAAACAATAGCCAACTAGGGGACAAATGCCTCAACCAAAGTTGGGACAGATTTAACTGTATTTTGCAAAGAACATTTACTTCCAAGATGCACTTGGTTTCAAGCTGCCAGGTGGGTGCATCAGTTAATAAAGTCATTAGTTGAATGTCAGGGCTTTTTTTCCCCTTCTTGGAATCTGGGTTCTTTTCTTTCCCTGCTGTGGCTGATGAAATCTAAAATATTTATATGGCTTTGTAATGACTATTTAGCATTTAATGCACCTGATATTTGCTCAAGTGCTTGACAATCAACATTTACTAACAGGAAAATAACTGCTTGAAGATCTGCCCTGTGACATTTAGGGAGCCAGTCCCTTTGGGGCTACATAAGGTGCTTCTGGGGATAGTGTTGGTGCTGATGATTGAGTCAAATTCTTCAGTCAAATTCTGCCCAAGGTCTTGTACACTGTCTAGCTTACTAGACTTCATTCCAAGAATCCTGAAGGGTAGTGTGGTGTTATGCACTCTGCTCACTCATCAAGCCCTTATTATGGATTGAAGAGGTGTTGAGGATGAAAAATTATTAAGACTCTGCCCAAGACTGAGTTAGGTACCCTGCCATTTAGGACTAGGTTTAATGGAATGAGTGATTCTCAAAGGTAGGGGCTGGGGTGGGAGGTCAAGGAGGCTGGAGGGGGTATGAAATCTGGCAATGTCTGATGATATTTCTGGTTGTCACTATTGGAAGGGGTGCTACCAGCGTCTAGCAGTCGAGGGCCCAGGAGAACATCCTAGAATGCACAAGACACTGTAACACAGCTGAGAATTATCTGCTCCAAAATGTCAATAGTGCCAAGGTAGAGGAACCCTGTGGTGAGCCTCCTATCTCTGGTTTGTAATAGTTCAGTTACATATCAAATATATCAGTCTCCTTCATCATATTGTAGGAACTCTGAGAGCAGTAACCACTTCTTATTTTTCACTGTATCCCAGCACCTGACACATGTAAACAAGAACTCTGTATGTAGTGTTGAGTGAGTTAATAGAAACAGTATCCTATTCCTAAAAAGAGTTTATGATCTCAGGAGTGGAGATCAATAGACAGACAATTCAGGGATATAATGTGTCTGATCTTCAAAGTAGTCAGATAAGAGAGCTATTTGGTGTGACCTTACAAGTTATCCTCCAAGCAGGTACACTTTTGAGAATGGAAGGGAACACTTTCAAATATCTGAGGCAGGGTGACAGGTGAAACTCTTCATCAGGCCTACCCTACAACATCTGGCACCTTCACGGGAAACACTAGCTGCAGCCCACGTGTACTGAGAACCCACCAGGAAGCAGGTACTGATGCTTCACAGAATCTGCAACCACACACCTGAGCGAGGGAAGCAGCCTATGGAAGATGCTGTGAGTTACTGGAGAGGTTTACATTGCATGCCACACAAGAAAAAGTTAATACAAATAAATAAATAAAACCTTTATCAGAGGCTCGGTCTTCATTCCAGGCGCGCATATCTTGCCCACCCTCAGGTGCTCTGAGTCCAGCACCTGTCTCCTACATTTCTTAAACCTCCCCTACCAGCCACCCCAGCCTTCCATGATCCTTCTGGTCCCCTTTTTATCACAAACATGTAGCTGTCTCTCAGCTTGCATCTGCACACCCATTAGCCTTGCTCAGTCACCGAGGGGTCCTCTTTGCACAGGAACCCTTTGGAGATCATAAATAAAAGTAACCTTTCATACTGTGGAAGTGGGGAGAGAAATTAGGAGGTTGGGATTAACATACACACAATTCAGTTCAGTTCAGTTCAGTTGCTCAGTTGTGTCCAACTCTGTGACCCCATGAATCACAGCACGCCAGGCCTCCCTGTCCATCACCAACTCCCAGAGTTCACTCAGACTCACGTCCATCAAGTCCGTGATGCCATCCAGCCATCTCATCCTGTGTCGTCCCCTTCTCCTCCTGTCCCCAATCCCTCCCAGCATCAGAGTCTTTTCCAATGAGTCAACTCTTCGCATGAGGTGGCCAAAGTACAGGAGCTTCAGCTTTAGCATCATTCCCTCCAAAGAAATCCCAGGGCTGATCTCCTTCAGAATGGACTGGTTGGATCTCCTTGCAGGCCAAGGGATTCTCAAGAGTCTTCTCCAACACCACAGCTCAAAAGCATCAATTCTCCGGCACTCAGCTTTCTTCACAGTCCAACTCTCACATCCATACATGACCACAGGAAAAACCATAGCCTTGACTAGATGGACCTTTGTTGGCAAAGTAATGTCTCTGCTTTTCAACATGCTATCTAGGTTGGTCATAATCAACAAGGACCTACTGTATAGCATAGGGAACTCTGCTCAGTACTCTGAAATAGCTTATATGGAGGGCTTCCATTGTGGCTCAGGTGGTAAAGAATCTGCCTACAATGCAGGAGACATGGCTTTGATCCCTAGGTAAGGAAGATCCCGTGGAGAAGGGAATGGCAACCCACTCCAGTATTCTTGCCTGGAGAACTCCATGTACAGAGGAGCCTGGTAGGCTACAGTCCATGGGGTCACAAAGAGTTGGACATGACTGAGCAACTAATACACACATACACACAGCCTATATGGGGAAAGAATCTGAAAAGAGTAGGTATATGTTTATGTATAGCTGAATCAAGTGGCTGAACACCCGAAACAAACACGGCATTGTTAATCAACTATAATATAAAATGAATTTTTTTTTAAAGCAACCTTTCCCAGATAAGATGTGGTTCTCATGGCTCCAAGATACAGGTGGGGTTTCTGCCATACTGTGGTTATGGACAGAAGGGCAAGGTTAACACTAGCTAGGATTGAGCTGGTCGGGGGAGGGAGCTTTAGAGAAGATACAGAGTTCAAAAGACCCTCTGGAGTAGGAAATGGAAACCCACTATTCTTACCTGGGAAATCCCATGGACAGAGGAGCCTGGCAGGCTACAGTCCATGGGTTCACAAAAGAGTGGGACATGACTTAGCAGCTAAACAACAATAATGTTCAAACAGACTGTGTTGTCAGTTTATTCAAAGAAAATTTAATCATCAGACCAACCCATGGAAGCATGACAAAAGATCTGGGCCTCCTGCTTTCTGGGTGAGTAGAGTTATCTTGAGCCGTAAGCATTCTTTGTTGAGAGATCAGGAAGATCTTACATAGAAACTTGCTAAAGAGTCAAGTATTTAATGAGTTTGGTTTATGATTTCTCAAAGCTTAAGCTTTGAAAGAAATACACTGAGGCTTCCCATTAAATTTTTACTTTGGTTTTATACTAAACTCTGGTTCAATAAAAACCAATTGTTTATAATTTTGGGTGCAGTAATTATGAAAGTGGACACGTACTTTATTATGATCCAAAGTGTCATAATAAATATCAGAGCAAATATTACAGACAGTAAAGTTACTATCTTTGGGACATCCCTGGCAGTCAAGTGGCTGAGACTTTACCTTCCAACGCAAGGCGTGCATGTTTGACCCTTGGTTGGAGAACTAAGATCCCACATGCCTCACAGCCAAAAATCAAAGCGTAAAACAGAAACAATGTTATAACAAATTCAATTAAAAAAAAAACTTTAAAAATGGTCCATATCCAAAAAACAAAAAAAAATATTAAAGAAAAAGTTACTATCTTTAGGTGAAATCACTTCCTTTATTCTATAGTCCATCTGATATACGACTGTGGTAGAGAAATCCCTACCTGAGACTGTAATGCACTGCCTATTCCTACCTTAGATTAAAAAGATTCTCCTTGACACAAAATCAACAGCAGCCATCATCCTTGTACAGATTTAGAGATTTCACAACTTTGTATCAGGTGGACCTTTCAGAATAAAATGTTACTGGCAGTTGATATCCTCTATTCCAGTTGGCTTTCCTGAGTACATGAAACAAACACCAACTGGTAATTTGTATAAAGATAAGGGAATTGGTGCTAATTTTAGAAAGTTCTTGGCCATTTCTCTCACCCAAAATTAGGAAGGGAATTCTCAGTTGAAATGACTTTCCAAGTTTCAAAAAGCAGCTGTCTGATTTTCTTAAAACTGTGCTATCATTATGCCCAACAGTATGTCAGGCCAGATCGTAGTATTCCATGCATAGAAAACATGGTATGTAAATTTGTTTCCCAGTCATTAATAAACATATTGACCAAGACAGTGGTGCGCTTCAGAAACCTGTGACCAGTTTGCACATTCCCTCTGTCCCTAACCAATACCCTTCTTTTAGAGAGTCAAACTGGATGAGCCCGTTTTTAATCTCTAGTCCAAAGTGTCAGGTGGCAAATATCACCAGACAGGCTCACTGGTGGGGAACTACATGTAAGGTGTAGTGATGCAAAGACTGGGTGAATCCGGGCCTGCTGGCAACATGTAAGACAGATGGCTATGCAAATAGGATTCTCACACTCCGTTGTAAGGTAAACTGTGAACTGGGGAGCAGCAGGTGGCTGGGGAAACAGCAGTGCCTAAATGCTGTCTGGATGTTTACATTTAGCTCTTAGAAGCTGAAATCTTCCTAATTGAATTCAACAAACAGTTATTGGGAAATCGTTATGTGCAAAACGTTGTGCTAGGTTCTGAGAAAGTTAAAGTATAGAGAACCCTGGCTTTAAGGCCCTTTGGTTCACTCTGCCAAGGGCTCTGATAAGGACAAAGTAAATGAGGGAAAAGCAATGGAGAAGAAAGAACGAACAAGGGATTGACTTCAACCAGACAAACTTGGAAAGTTGTCTTTGAGAAGTGGGTCAAAGCAGGGAACAAAGGTTGGCTTCCATGAGTGAATACAATGGGAAGCTTCTTTCGAGAGGAGACAAGTGGAGTGAGGGAGCAGACACAGAAAAGAGCAGCCAGGAGTGTGTATGTGTGAGGGTGAGTATATTTAAAAGTGTGGGTTAGTAGGAAATGAGGTTATCAGAAGTGGGACGAGCCTAATTGTGGAGCCTAGATTTACAGTCTATAAAAGAACTCCTCCCTCCCTAACTCCCCCAGAGGTAGAATGAATTCTCATACACTTATCTGTGCAATTGAAAGTTTTCAGCTGGAGAAAAGGCTTAGCAAACCTGTGTTTTAAAAAGTTTATGTAGGGAATTTCCTGGTGGTCCAATCGTTGGGACTCCATGCTTTCAATGGCAAGTTCCCAGGTTCAGTCCCTGTTCAGGGAACTAAGATCCCACACGCCATGCAGAAAGGCCAAAAATAAATAAATAAATAAAAGTTTAAAACTTGTAAAGAAAAAAAATGTTTGTGTTAACAGTTGAATAGCAATAAGAGTCTAAACATAACATCCACTCTTTCCTGAGCAACTTTTCTTGAGTACCAGACCTAAAATCAAGGGCTTCACATGCATGACTCATTTAAAGCTCACAGAAATCCTGAGCTAAGTGTTTTTACTCCCATGTCGAGAGAGACCCAAGGGTAGTAACGTGGCAGGTGAATGGCTGAGCCAGGAGTGAAACCAGGTATGTCTGATCCAGGGCCTGGGCTGGCAGTCCCCAACCCCACACCATCTAAGGGAGCCAAGAGGGTTGGTTAGGGAGGAGGAGCTTAAGAAGGCTTCCCCATGTGACAGGAGATTCTATCTTCAGCCAAGCTGATACCTGCAGATGGAGAAATAGGTTTAGGGAAAGAGACTTGAAATTCATCTTTCAGCCAATTAAATTGGAGGAGTGTAAGACATCCATCCATCTGTGGAGAGTAGCAAAGAAATGGGATATGGATCCGAAATTCAGAGAAGGTCATGACAGTGGCTAAGAATGAGGAGAGTGAGAAGAGACAGTATGCCCTTACAAACTCCCTTATTTTAGGGATAAACAAGAAAAGGGTTCTCAAAGAGAATTCTTAAGAACTTAAGGTAACAGAACTGACCATCCAAAGATCTCCCATTTGAAAGATTTTGAAATGAATAAATAAGAGGTTTTTCTGAACCATCCCTATTCAAAGAGAATATTT
Source organism: Ovis canadensis (assembly GCF_042477335.2). NCBI lineage: Eukaryota > Metazoa > Chordata > Mammalia > Artiodactyla > Bovidae > Ovis > Ovis canadensis. The sequence continues at coordinate 52,563,452 of NC_091263.1, read as the reverse complement.
CCAAGACACAGTGATACTTTTTCATGTACTTTTTATGGGGTAGACCAAGCCCAAACCTGTGTCTTGATTAAATGACCATCCAAGAGCCTGACTTGCTTACACCCCTGAACTTACTGAGTCCAGCAGGGTAGGTCCACCAAGCCAATGTACTGAGCTGGTAGAATTTGTGAAGTAGCCTGGAATCAGAGATTCTCAGGGTTGAATCTCCAATAAATGGACTTCTCACCTTTCCAGCCTGAAACCTGGCTGTCTTCTATGACACTTTCTCTCTACCTCCAAATCAAACCCCATTAAATCCATCTCCATTAAATCTATCTCCTGATTATATCTTGCTTGACTCCGACTGCCACTCTTAGAATGCCACTGTCCAGACTTAGGTTAGTCTCTCAGTCACGTCCAGCTCTTTTGCATCCTTTGGGCTTTAGCTGGCCAGGCTCCTGTGTCCATAGGATTTTTCAGGCAAGAATACTAGAGTGGTTTGTCATTTCCTTCTCCAGAGGATCTTCCCGACCCAGGGACTGAACCCACATCTCCTGCATCATAAGTGGATTCTTTACCCACTGAGCCATCAGAGACCGTTGTCACTGTTTTTGAAATTGTGGCCACAATCTCCTACTCCTCTTCCTCATCCTTCCTCCAGATCCAGTTTCCCTGGAACCATATATGTACATTTGTTACCACATCCTTATAAAAGGTCTCTGACCCTGAAAAGGTAAAGAAACCATGTTCAAGTCATTTCATGAGTACGAGCTTTCATTTATCTAGATTAACCCACCAAGCTCTCTCCCCTCTTTGAGCCCTTGTGCCTGCTCGTCTCTTTGCCTAGAAGATTCTATCTAGATGTCCACGTGCCTGGTTCCCTTATTCCCTTCAGGCTTTTACTTGTAGCTTCCTTTCTTAATAAGACTTTCCTGGCCATCCCTGCTAGAATTTCAGCATCTACTTTCCCATCGCATCCTTTTATTCCCTTCTTCCCTGCATTATTTCTTCTCCAATAACACCATTATCCAAATTACTACATAACTTCACTTACCTTGTTCATCGTCTGCTCCATAAGAAAGCACACTCTACAAAGATAGGTATTTTTGTCTGCTTTTGTCCACTCCTGTATTTCCAAGATCTAGAAGCCCACTTTACACATGGTGACAAGTAAATGAATAATCAATGATGTTTACTGAGGTTTTGTGTTTTATTTTTTTGGTTCTTTTATTGTCCTGGATTATTTAGCTTTAGTTAATTTTCCTAGTTCTCATTTGAAATGAATAAGTAATTTCATTTTTATTAAGATTATTTTTGCAGTTGTTTTCTCATATCTAGCTACAAAAACAAACGGAGCATTTATCTGTTGTTGTAAGGAAGAACATTCTGCTATTTCTCTTTAGTTTTGAATGCCAAACCTGGCTGGCATAGGGTGGGGTCTCTGAGGACTGTTGCATTTAAAATTATGGAAAATGAATTAGAAACTTTCATTTGCAAGGTCTTCCCATTCATTAAATTCATAAGTAACTATTATATGCCCCAATGGAGGTAGGTGATCTTGAATAACAGGTGAAATTAGTCCTCACATCCATTTTGTATTTAGAAATGAAGAAAGTGGTAAATATTAGAAAAAGAAATCTATCTCATTACTTTTTTATGAGTTCATCAAATCCTCTTTAGGACAGAACTCACAGTTGTGAGAATATTCCCCTCATGGAAAGTATGTGTATTGAGAAAATGCAGGTAGTTTAGCAAACACAACAGTATCTGTAAGAAAGATTGCATTTCTTCCCAGATTTATGGAATTAAGTGCCCTGGGGCAACTGATAATGTGACTCAGAAAAATAATAACTATTCTTTGCCCGTAGCATTACAAATCCTAATTCAGGCATGGCCTGTGGGGAATTAAAAGGCAGGGTTGTTCTCAGTATAAGGTGAAAAGAAATACCCACAAAAGCCAGGCACATGGTGTAGTACAGACGTCTCTGAGGGAGGAATTCAGCTGGGCATATGCTGCTGATCGTCCAAGAAACCGAAGTCAGTGTCAGCCTTTTCATTCAGATGGTGTCACGGACTTCCCTGGCAGTCTAGTGGTTAAGACTCTGTGCTTCTACTGCAGGGGCCACGGATTCCATCCCTGGTTGGGCAACTAAGATCCCATATGCTAAGGTACAGGCTAAAAATAAAAATAAAATGGTATCAAAACTAATTAGATTTAGTTAACACATAATCAGTCTCTAGTCTTGAAAGCCAAAGGGTGGCTCTAATTCTGGTTAAGTGGGTTGGCATCCAGCATCCACAATCTCACTTTCGAAATCCATTCTTGACAAGTGGGGCTGCTTGTCAAGCAATTCTAGCCTGTGTCTAGCTTACCTGGAAGGGATAATTCTAACAGTTAATCTTTATTCAGTAGCTACAGAAAGTCAGGCATCCTGTGATGAGTGTTTCATGTGTGACATCTCTTTTAATCGTCACTAAAGTTTTGCTAGATAGGTATTGTCCCATTTTACAGATGGGAAAACTGAGGTTGAGAAGGTTCAGGGATCTTGACTAAAGTCACACAGTGAATCAGCCATGAAGAATCCAGAACTGGCTTCAGAACTATGGCAATTAACCCCTACTCTCCCCTGCCCTTTTAAAGAATGAAAGCTAAGGAGATGGGGAAATGGTAACAAATGACCTCTAAGGTCACTTGGCTCCAAGCTGAGAAGTTCGTCCCTTCACAAACTGTTTCAAGGGAGCACTAAGTTGAGATTTTGAAACCTTTGGGTAAGGTAGGGGTAGTGGATTGTCACTATAACAAAAAAGACCTGATGCCCATTCCAAGCCCATAACATAGTGGAGAGCACTGTTTGTTCACTTGACATATGATCATTCCAGGATCAACTTTTCAAAAAGGCAGAAACTAACAAAATATGTACCCATATATAAGAAAGATATGTAAAAATGTAGAACATGTCCAACCTGTAGACACTTCGTCTGCCATTCAACCAGAAAACATCAACACAGCAATATACTGCACCTCACTCCCTCCTGGTCCTCAGTGAGAGTTTCTCCCTGAACTGAAGCAATTCTAGGGCTCACATGTTTCATACATGCCTGCCAAACACAAGCCCACAATCTTATGCATACACAGCAGCAAGGACACTGCTTGATGTGGGAGACTTGAAAGGTTTATCAAAGATTATTTCTACTCTCGGTGATTTTCTTTTTACAGAAAAAAATCTTAGACCCCATCTCCAATTATGCATGACTCAACAATCATATTTCCACCACATCTTTAAAAGTTAGTATTGCCTCTATGGATTTCTCTTTACCTTCAGCTGCACATAGTTACTTTTACAGGTACTGTAATTTTCCTTTCAGACTCTCCAAATCATCAGTCAAGTACTTGCAAAATGTTTGTTTACCAAGAGTTTTCCACTAGGTTCAATACTGTTTGCCATGGTGTATAAATGGAATGAGGGTGGTTCCTGAAATCTGGAACCAGGCCATCATATACTTACCTCCAAATCAGGGGGCAGCTTTCTTTGTGCTCAAAAAAAGGACTCTGTTTGGTTTCATTTTTTTAATAGTGAAGATGAGGTTCTCCTTTTAAAAAAGAAATGATATTATGAGTGGCACTTGGGACCGCTCTGCAAACTGATATGAGATTATTATATCTTCAGCTAATTTCTGCATAGTTGTCTGCAAAGGGTCCTCTTTGTGACTAAGAATATCTTATGTAGAACCTTCACTTTTTTAATAGTTCATTTCTTCCTCTCATCAACAGGATACAATATGGCATATAATGAGATCTCATTATAACAGATTTTAATATACCATAGGTCAAATGGTGCCCACATAGCTAACTACTCAAGACCAGATTCTAATAATATGCAGTTTTACCTAAATGCCTATTATTGGACTTTGTCTGATAATGTTAGTCCTAATCCCCTGATACTCAGCTCCACAGGTTTCATTAAGCAGTCAGTTTGGGGAGGAAAAAAAGGGGAAAAAAAAGCATATGTGTTTCTTCTTTATTTGTATAATAGATTTTGCTGTCTTTGCTTGCATCTATTAAAAAGAACACTGGACTCGGTGAGGCAGTAGTTATAAAAATATATTCAGTGGTTTCAGTAAGACATAATCTAAGCAGAGCTCTAATGATTTGAGGGTCCAGGCTCTGGAGTCAAGGTTGCTGGGTGACATTGGGGGATTTATTCATCTCACTGTGCCTCTGTAGCCTCACTTACTAATTGATAGGAATAATGTGTGCTGTGCTCAGTCACTTCAGTCATCTCTGACTCTTTGCAACCATATGGACTGTAGCCCGCCAGGCTTCTCTGTCCTTGGGATTCTCCAGACAAGAATAATGGAGGGGGTTGCCATGCCCTCCTCCGGGGGATCTTCTTCGACCCAAGTTGAACCCACGTCTCTCTTATGTCTCCTGCATTGGCAAGTGAGTTCTTTACCACTCTTGCCACCTGGGAAGCCCAATGGGAATAATAGTACCTACCTTATCACTGGAGAAGGAAATGGCAACCCACTCCGCTATTCTTGCCTGGAGAATCCCATAGACGGAGGAGCCTGGTAGGCTACAGTCCACGGGGTCACAAAGAGTCAGACACGACTGAGCGACTTCACTCACTCACTCACTTATCAGTGATAACTGAATGAAGTTAACACTCACCACAGTGCCTACCAGACAGAAATTAATACATGCTAGAAGAGAGAAAATAAGAAAGTTATCTTAAAATCGAACTGGGAAAATGAGACCTGCCTATGAAAATGTGACAGGATGGCAATGTGTGCAAAATAGTGTGGGAAAACCCTTGAGAGCAGGAGTGGAGAGCAGTGGATGCTGCAGTGGACTGGGAAGCTTTTATGGGGCAATTTCCACATAGGCTAGGGTCTTCCTTCTCAAAGTTTGTCCCTGGACCAGCAGCCCTGGTGCCACATGAACGCTTGTTACAAGAACAGACCCTCAGACCTACTCCAGACCGTCTGAACCAGAATCTGCAGTTCAGCTAGATGCCCAAGTGACACACGGCACCTCAGGCGCAGAAGCCCTGCTCCCAGACACACGTTGCTCCTCAGAGCACTCACTCTTGTGTGCTCTTTTCTCATACACATCGGCACTTAGAACAGAATAGCACCAGGGGAAAGGGAAGCTCTCCTCTCCAAAACCCCCACTGCTAAAATCTTTGAGTGTTACATTTTAACAATTCCATGTTGGGAATATGATAGAACTGACAAAAATAAGTAGAATCCGCTAAATAAAGCAAGAAACATAAGTTATGATCCATTAATATTTATGCCTCAATAGGGTACAAATCACAAATATTTATTTCCTCCAGACTGGAAATGAAAACCAAGAAAATATATGATGACTTTTTGGGGGAGGGTTTGGGCAGAAGTTCCTGGTCCCCTCAGGTTTACAAAAAGATCGGGGATTCCTGCAGAAGGCAAGGACATTTCAGTTCCATGCATCTCTGTCTTCATTCTCCTCACATACACCCTAAACAACACTGTGTTTCCACAAGTTACACTAGGCACATAGAACACGCTGCAGACAGACACACAGACATATCTACGCCTTGCCACTTTTTCGTGTTTGCCTTCCTTCTGTCCTGAGGCACCTGCTCAAATCTTGCTTGCCAGAGACACAGACTCTTCAATCTGGAATAAACTTATGGGAAACAGGAGAAGAGCAGAAGGAAGAACTGATGGTAAAAATACTACCTGCGATTTATTGGGTACCTAGTTGTGCATGATATTGTCTCACTAATTAGCCCTTCTTTTTGCAGTTCTTACAATAATTCTCTAAGACAGGCTATTAACTGTCTACTCTTTCAGCTGAGGAAATAAAGACCCACAAGGGCAAATAATCAGCCAAAGGCTATGCAACCGAGAACCAGCATGACCAAGACTCAAATGCAGGTCTGTCTTCTTTCCAACTGACACAGTGAAGCCAACATCGATGAATTCAATAACCATCTTTTGAAGAAATGGCTTCTAATTTGTAATGCAAATGTAATATTTTCCTTCACTTCCATTTTGTATGATGAGCAGGCAAGTGGCAAAGAAATTTTCTAAAGTCAGGCTGAATTTAAGCTGTGGATGGTGAAGTGCAGGATAATTTCCTCGCTGGTATTTTAGAAGTTCTTCGTTTTAACCATCTGTTGCGGGCTGACAGATGGGTTGATATGTGACAGAATAATAGGTCTTCAATTCTAGGAAGGCAGGAGGAATGCTTGAAAAATAGCAGCTCTTTTCATGAACCTAACTGTGCTAACACCGCTTGCTCACTTGCAAAAAAAAAAAAGAAAAATGTCGGTGGGAGGGAAGTGTGAAATATAATCATAATCGTTCCCCTAAACAGAAAGTTTCTCACAGTTGCCGAAGGTCAAATCCAATAAAATATGCCTATTCTAAAATGATGCTAAAGTTTTCAAATTCAGTTATTTAAAAGGGTATACGGGAGGATAGATATAAAGAAAAATAGTGAAAAAACAAACCCCCAAACCTTTCTTCCAGTCATTTAATTTTTTATAGGCAGCCAGTGTTTTGAGTTTCTTATACCTTTGAAATAATTTATGAACTGTAAGATTTTTGAAACCCAAATGATTTCCATGCTGCCAAATGTGAAGCCCCTTTCTTCTTGTCTTCAGTGGATATAGAAGAGAAACCATGCCAGACATTTGGCTAGGCACTGGGACACAGGTGGTTAAGATTGCTCCGTCCCCGAGGAACTTACATTCCAGTGAATGAGGTCAACATATGAACAGAATTTAAATAGCTCGTATTATGTGCCTTCTGAGACTGTAGCAAAGACCAACATGTCCATCAATCACAGCAGTGGCTCACTCTCCAGGCAGAACTTCTTTAGATGGCTTTACGTGTCTTAACACAATTATCCCAGTTCTTTCCAGTCATGCATTGTCACCAGATGAAATGTACCCACCCACCCACCCCCCCCACACACACACCCCCCCACACACACACACACACATATTCCTGGATGTTACAAATAGGTTTGATGCTCTCCCCACAAAGAACCACTGGCCCAAAGTTTAGACTGTATTAAAAACAAATTCAGCTATATGAATTTAACCTCAGCAGGATGAATCTGTTTTTAAAAGAACACCAGGATATAGAGTAAAAAAAAAAAAAAAAAAAATCTTATTGCTGAACTCATTGTCAGCTGTCATTGACCATGACGAAATCAGGCCATATCTCTTGAAGGTTACATCCTTTTATCCAGGGTCACTATCTCAACTGTTCATGCATCAGTGAAAATACTGCAGTCCCCATGACTAACAATTGTATTTATAACCCTCGCACCAATTGTGTAAGGCAGGCACTCCTCTTCCATGTTACAGATGTAAACACTGAAGCCCAGAGAATTTTTAAATCTGTGATTAGGTTTTCTTCACTGTTGTTATTTCCAGCCATGCATATCATGTCCTATCTGGAGATTTCAGTAGTGTAGAATAGTAAGTTAATAATAGGATTATGTTTTCAAAGGAGTATTTGACAGCCTGGATTTATCTCGTCGGCAGCTCCTTCCCACTCTAACTTACATAATTCTGGAGAAGGAAGGTATGTACATCTTTCCAGCTTCGAGAAAAGTGATAGCAAGAGAACACAGAGCAGAGTTCAAAGAGGAACCCGAAGGGTTCCAAAGGTGGCCCCTAAAAGGTCTGCTGTCATTTTCAGAATCACAGTTTCTCAGTGTGGCTTACTTGAAATGATTTTGTATAAAATGCATCCATTTTTAAATATGGGTTGGTGAGGGGGCAACTTAAATTTACTTAGACCAATTAGGAAATTTCCTTGGATTGCCTGGTATTTTAAATATTCATGTCTCTACTATTTGTCATTGTATGGAGGAAAAAATGTAGTTGTGTGTTATCTGTTTTTAAAGTGTGTGGGGTGTACGTGTATGCATACACGTAGAAAGAGAGATCTACTGATCTATGTGCGTGCATGCTCAGTCATTCAGTCTTGCCCAACTCTTTGCAACCACATGGGCTATAGCCCATCAGGCTTCTCTGTCCATAGAATTTTCCAGGCAAGAATACATGAGTAGGTAGCCGTTTCTTCATCCAGGGGATCTTCCCAACCCAGGAATCGAACCCACACCTCTTTCCTCTCCTGCATTGGCAGGCAGATTCTTTACCACTGTGCCACCTGGGAAGCATCTATGTATATACATATATATGTATAATTGTGATGGAGTGGTTTTCTTCCGTGAGTGGTAAAGTTCAAATATGGCTGCTCTTGACTTCTAGATCCCACCATATCTCCTATAATACTGTGTTTCCTCCAGATGTTTCATGTATGTGCTGCCTGACATCTGTTGTTTTCCAGAAATGTTTACAGTACCCAAATGTTTATTGCCAAGCAAACAAAGCTGGTGGTTAATTGTCTAAACCTTAGACAAATTTCATCTAGCTAGTTCAATGGCAGGTCAAAAAATATTTTAGAAATGCTAAATAATACAGAAAAATTTATTTTTAAAAAATTGGCAAGATGCTCAGTAAGCATCATTTCCAAATTTCCAGACTCATCCTTAACTACAGATGTGATTTTTCCCAATTATTTTTGAGACACATCTAAATTGATTTCAACAATTGCCTCATCTGCAGCCTAAGACTTAGGCATCTTACTTGTTTCTGTACTTATTGGTAGATGTGTCAAAACCAGTATCCAATTATTTGGAAAGAGTGTCATTTTCTGCATAAGCTAGCAACTCACCTAGAAACAGTAACAGCCCTGGTTGTTTCCCTAGGCTTATAACCCTGTAGAGTGCAAGGGTCCAGAAAGGCAGGACTACTCTTCTGCCAACATTTGGATACATAAACAGACCCATCTCAGGTCTCTTTACCCCGGGTCTCACTCTGTTTATTGCTTGGCTTTCTTAGAGGGAGAGAGTTATAAGTGCAGAGAGCTGATAGCCTCAGCAGACATGTGGACCCCCAGAGTCCCCAGTAAACAAGCATCTTCCCCTCACACTTCAACTTCCCTCTTGGTCCTGATCAGTGTCAACATGTATCCTTCTTGGGCCTGGATTAAGCAGGTAGTAGAGAGAAGCCCAAAGCTTCCTCTGCATGCCAATTCATAGGCCTTCCAGATAAGTCATTCCACAGTGTGTTTATCATTCAACATGAGTCTGCTTTGAGAAGCACCAAAGGGACAAACCTGAAAGAATTCTGGATATGACCAAGTCTGTGTAGCTTTTCTTGTCCCCGGCTAAACTGATCAATGCCCCATATGCATTTTTGTTTATTTTAAGAACACCAGGTCCCTTTCCTGAAAACCCATTATCACCATTTTCAATTACAAATTCTTCTGTGGTTATCTAAGGTTTCTCTCCTCCAAAAGAATGGATACTAGGGTGATGTCTCTTTTTGTTAACTATTGTATTCCTGAGACCTGGCATCTAGTCAGTTCTTACTAGAGATTTACTGAATAAATGAATGAACCACCTGATTTATTTGGCAATCGAAACCCACTGGATAGTACCAATGGACTTTTCTAGACTGCTACATATTCAATTATTACATGTAGAATATGTTTGTGTAAATTCATTGAGGGCTTACTGTGTGTCGAGTACTGAGCAAAGCATTTTATTGAATTAACTCATTTATTCTTGACAAAAATCCTGTGAAAATATATGTCACTATTGTCCCTGTTTACAGATGGGAAAACTGAAGCTTAACAAGGTCCCAGAGCTACTTAGAAAGAGTTGAGATTTGAACCCAGGGCTACCTGATTCCGAAGACTGTAGACTGTACTGTAGGTGATATTTTTTTCTCTAAAAGTCTATATATAAGATCTACCTCACAAATCCTTGGTAAAGATTAAGTGGAATAATGTTTGTAAAGGTCTTAGCATGGGGCCTGACTTACAGTAGGCACTAGATCAATATGCTAAGTCACTTCAGTCGTGTCCGACTCTGTGCGACCCCATAGACGGCAGCCCACCAGGCTCCCCCATCCCTGGGATTCTCCAGGCAAGAACACTGGAGTGGGTTGCCATTTCCTTCTCCAAGGCACTAGATCAATAGCATCTATTAATAGTAATGTTACTACTATTTCTAGTAATTTATTTAAAACAGTAGTTAATTTTCTTATATCACTATTAACTTGTTCGGAAATGTTTGTGCTATTTGTAATGAAAAGCTTAGGCTGAATTGATTAGAAACCAGAGCAAGTTGTAAGGAGTGTTTTTAGCATATGATTTACAACAGCATTGCAGCAAGCTACTGAAGACCTTCTTTCCATTCCAAAAATACCAAACAGCCAAGAACACCTCCTTCTTGCAACCAGATTTTGAAATCAGTTGTCTATGACTGAGCTATAGGGAGGAATGCAGGAGATCTTTTTATTTATTTATTTTCTTTTCATAAGAAACGTTTGAAACAAGAAGAAGCAGGAAGCCTCAGTTCCACATCTGAGCAACCGCAAATTGATAGATAAAGTTCTCTGGGAACAGACTGAAAAAAGTACAGTATGTCAATCATAATCAAATTTAACTTAAGAGAAAAAGAAATGAAATCCTACACTGATTCTCCAGCATAAGCCAGATTCTTCGCACGTGAAACCAGATGACTGATTGCTACCTACCTTCCATAATAGAACATCCCCACCCTCTGCAGCTTTCTTTCTGTGCAGTTCTGATTAGCTGACAGTGCGGCGATAGTGTATTGTCACAGCAGTAATGTAAAATGACCCAGATAGTGCAGAGCAGGCAAAGATGTAAACCACTGGTGGGCCAAGAACAGGTCTTTGGCTGGTGTGGAGCCTGGTGGGCTATAGTCCAAAGGGTCACAGAGTCATCCATGACTGCAACACACACACACACACACACACACACACCATTTTTAGAACAGAACCCAACCCACAGTGGGAAAATAATAAGTATTGAACAGATGATTCAAAGAAGGGACAAGTGAAATGATGGACAAATGAATGAATCCATTGAATTTGGAGTTAGAGCTGAGTTTGGGGCCCAATTCCTCTAATTACTCACCTTCTCTAAGCTTCTTCATCTGTAAAATGGAAAAGCTGATGCTACTTCATAAGGTTGTAGTAAGACTGAACCGAGGTGAAATGTGTGAAGCTCGTTTCAACAGCATGCCCGACACATGGTGAGCCCCCCATCAAAGCTGGTTTGGAATATAATGAGGTTCCGCTTCCAGTAAGAAACACAGACTTTGAAGCTCAACAAACCATAGTGTCAACTTAGTGACTGTGAGATCTCCAGCAACTTACTTGATCTCTCAGAACCTCAATTTCCTCATTTGTCAAGTGGAGTCAGTAATAGCCACCTTTAAGTGTTATTATGAGAACTAAATGTGTTATACATGGGATACACAGTGTCTGGTACATAGTAACTGTTCTCTAAATGACAGCCATAAGTATGAATACTGCAACTTAATTTTTATTATGAGTAAATAAAATTGTTGACCTTTAAAAGCAACAGAGTGCTTTTATAATAGATTAGGAACACAGATTCTGGACCCAGACTCCTTGGGTCTGAATCTTGGCTCTGCATATTTCAAGCTGGGTTTAAGTAAGGTATCCCATCTTTAAAATGGGACTCCTTGTGCCATCCCATTTCACCAGCCACCATCTTGGCACATGTCTTGAGAACAGAGGGGTCACGTCAAACTTTGCCCCTACGCTGAAGCTGAAGTGTAGCTCCCATTTGGCAGGGCTGTTCTGTGGTCCGTCTCTTCCCTTGACTGCCAGTTTCGAAAGCCTAAGGCTCCCTTTGGTCATTGGTCTGCCTTCAGACCTCCATCAGACCACTGAGGCAATATTTCAGTCCATCATATCAGTCCACGTAAGAAATCCTATAGGCCAGGACGGATGCAAAAGGCATGCTGGCCTTGTAAAAGCTAAGCTAAAAAATGGCTTCCAGTGCCATCTCAGGCTCAAGTTCCAAGAAAAATTGTGACGTCAGTGACCCAAAACAAAACCGAGGGCATCACTGTCAGTGGAGCCTGAATGTAAATGTGCTTCCACTTGTTAACTGTAGACTGGAGTTAAACTGTCCCATTGCACATTAACTGTTGAACACTTGAAACGTGGCTGACACCAAAGTAAGATGTACTGTAGGTATCCATTACACACCAGATTTCAAAGACTTAATACCAAAAAAAGTAAAATGTCTTATCTATAATTTTATAATATATGAAATGATAATATTTTTAAATACTGAGCTATATTATATTAATACATATAATGTTTTACTATAATTGCACCAATCTCTTTTTGCTTTTTTTTTTTTTTGAAAAAATGTGGTCATTATTAAACATAAAATTACATGTGTGACTCCCAACTCTGGCTCACGTTCTATTTCTATGAGACAGCACTGGGTTAGAATCTCAGTGTTTCCAGCCCAGGATGGGGCCATGAAGTTCTTTCAAAACCTCAGGCATTCTCTGCCCCACTTCTGTCATGTGGGCCACAAGTTATTGACTGTTGTTCTTTAAATTAAATTATTTTTTAACTTCAATAAAATCTATTTTTGAAGAAAACTCTGTACCACTCCTGAATATAGAAGTCTAGTGTTATTTGACATAATTAGAAGATAAACCCAGAAATGAATCAATGGAAAATAAAGAGTACTGTATTTCAGCTAAGTACCACTGTTTGCCTGAAGGCTCTGAGCCTGGGGCCAATTTTCTTTGATAGGTGGATATTAAGTTTATTAAATAGGTATTAGAGACATATTAGCAGCCATCTGAGACTTTCTCCTTTACTATCCATATAGAAAGAGAATTGTGAAGGAGAAATCATTTTTTTCTTTGTAACTTAGTGTAATTTCTTGCTATGTCTGTGATCCCACAATTAGGTAGCTGAAACTTTAGAACAGCTGGACAGAATGGAAAGCAGCCCAAATTCAAATCTCAGTTACTTATGACAATTTGGACACAATTTGGACAATTTAACCTCCTTGGATCTGTAAGTGAGTATAATTATCTTCACCATCCCTCAGAGATTATGTAGATCAAATGATCTTCTGCCATGAGTAAAAGTCGCTCAGTCATGTCCGACTCTTTGTGACCCTATAATACTGGAGTGGGTAGCCTTTCCCTTCTCCAGGGGATCTTCCCAACCCTGGGATCGAACCCAGATCTCCCGGATTGCAGGCGGGAGATGGTAAAGTTGGATTCTTTACCAACTGAGCCACAAGCATCTTCTGCCATAGCATGTTAAAAACTAGACGTTCTCCAGAAGTCAGATGTCATTTTTATTAGTGTTCAAATGAAATAATGAAATAAACCTGTGAGAGAACAGAAGGTTATCCTATTCAGCCCGCCACTCGGCAATTGTCTCTTCAAAGACAAGTCCAAAGCTCTTCCTTGAACGGAGCTTCTCTCATGCTGTTTGATTTTTGTGTTTCCTAATTCACAGCTTCATCCTGGAGCTCCTGAGAGCTGACTTAGAAAAGTGAATCCAGCTACACTGAGGATGAGGGTGACTCACTGGATTGCCCAGTTTCTAGTGTAGACTCTCGATGTAGGTGTCAGCCATGGTGAAAAGAGCAAAGCTATCAAGTAGGATAGATGATTAAGTCATTGGAGTTGACATATTGTGAATATTTGCTAACAGAAGTGTGAAATTGACTATGTTTACCAATATCCAGTGGAGCTGCAGTGTGCCATTAGCAGGGAGAAATGGAGATAGGTTTTTGTTGTTGATTGTTGTTTAGTCCCTAAGTCATGTCCAACTCTTTGCAACCCCGTAGACTTTACCCACCAGGCTCCTCAGTCCTTGGGATTCTCCAGGCAGGAATACTGGAGTGAGTTGCTGTTTCCTCCTCCAGGGGATCTTCCCAACCCAGGGTTCAAACCGGCATTTCCTGTGTTGCAAGACGATTCTTTACCACTGAGCCGCCAGACAGGTTTACCTGGTTCTAAAAGACCAAATTTTCTGTCACCAAAGATGACTCCCTCTTGTATTCCCCAGACTGATCCAGGACAAGCATCTTTAATATATTTAACTACATTCTAGTAAAAATGAGCTTGCTAACAGTAAGTTAGGAGAGCTGGGGGCAACAAAAGCACACTCAACCAACAAAATGGAAACAAACCACCCAGGCAGCATGAAGCCAGGCTGCTCCCTCTGCTGAGGAAGCTGTTTTCTTGGATCAGTGAGCAGATTCTTAACACATACTGCAGAAACACAACCACATAGCGTGTCGGTGTTCTTTTGGAACAGTGAGAACAAAATTTACAAACCACTTAATGGACCATGGGTACATCATTCAGCCTTCGTGGTCACAGTTTCTTCATCTACAGTATGGAGCTGGTAATGTCTGCTCTGGCTACTTTTTGGGGTCTTATGGGGGCCACATACATACGTTGAGCGTTTTGGGGTAACATTAAAGCACCTTTTGAATGGCAGCCTCTCCTTTCTATGAGAGGAAATAGCACAAGCAAAGCTAGCAGAAGATAGCTTTTATGTGCATCCTGGTAACTTAACGGTAAATGTTACAAATTTATGTCTTGAGTTTCTTCCATGCATATATTATCTCTGTTAGGTAAACAAGGTGTAGCATTTGTGAAAACTGGGTCCTCGCCTGCACCATCAGAAGAAAGTCATTTCTCAAGTAGGAGGCGTTTTTCTCTCCTGGCACAGAAGGTTATTTTAGGCGGACCATTAACATGGCATTAAGTAAGATGAGTGAAAAGTTGCTTCATATTTAGTTTAAGCCTTCTAATTAGGTCATGCTAGTATTTCTTTAATATCCTTTTAACACTCATGAATCTCCTTTTTAACAGAGATCCTAGATCCCAAAGCCTTGTGCAAACATCCCCAGCTAGAATTTAAAGTGTTTTCACTGTATAGCCTTTATGTTTGCAGTTTTCTTTTATCTGTAACAGGTTGGTTGGTTTAACATTTATTGGACACATATAATTTCCTTCTAAGATAACCTTATTTATGTAAAAAGGGTAATTTGCTGTAAAGGAAATGTTGAACAATAACACAAGAGGTATGCACTTAAAATCAGAATTGTTCAGGTAGTACCAAATGACTGAAACTTAGAGAGAATCAATTAAGATAGCTATCTACCTAAAATACACTAACGAAAGTTCACATTATGGCATAGTAGTCCAGTGAGGCACTAGTTATAAGGAAAGCATTTGGCCTGTCTGTTCTTCAGTTTCCTCTCAAAAGCAGGGCTAGCGTAAGGACCTCAGCTACAAGGTTAATGATGTCTGCAAGTGCTTAGCAGAGTGCCTGGCATACAGGAAACGCTCTGAATGTGGCAGCACACAGGTGACAGCAGGTTCCTAAGACAGCCACTAGTTGGGACAGCTTTTAATGCACCCTCTGCCCTCTCTACCATGTTCTGTGTCCAGGAGGTGACTTGCATAAATCACAGGGAGTTCTAGGCAGGTTTGGCCAATTGGAGTGAAACCATGGTTTAAGTCCGTTTCACCTACCTTCCTTAATCACAGTTATTTTTAAGACCTACCTGTCCTCCAAGCAGAAGGAAACTGGAATCAGCAGTGTTTAGTTCCAACTGATCTGATGAAGACGGAATAGAACCCACAGACTTCAACTGGGTATGCGCCAGTGTCTGCTAGTTGACCTTCTGACATCAGTGGGCCAGAAAAACTCCAAGTGCAGAGACCTGTTAGGCCTAGTTATGCCTGTGCAGAACGAGGATTTTTGCACCTTCTTTCAATCACCTTTGCCCACACTTGCTTTGCCTAAACCCACTCTGCTGCCTCACCCATAAATATCTCACCCCTTGCCCTCTGGCAGGCAAATGTGAGATTTGTTTTCCCATCTTCTCACTTGACTCTCTTGCAAAAAAATCTTTTCTTGCTGCACTCCTAGACTTGTCAGGATTTTGGCTTGCTGAGCATTGAGCAAAATGAACCTGGTTCAGTAGATTAAAGCAGCAGTCCCCAACCTTTTTGGCATCAGGGATTGATTTCATGGAAGACAGTTTTTCCTCAGGGAGGGGAGAAGGGATGGGGGAGGGGAGGGGAGGAGGGAAAGGGGAGGAGGGATGGGGAGGGGGAGGAGAGATGGTGGTGTGGAGTGGGGGCAGGGAAGATTTCGGGATGATTCAAGTGCATTACATTTATTGTGCAGTTTATTCTATTATTATTACATCAGCTCCACCTCAGATCATCAGCTGTCAGATTCTGGAGTTTGGAGATCCCTGGATTAAAAGATGAGAAGAAAGTGGGGGTCAGGTTTGCTCCCAAATCTCTCTATGAATGAAGCTTCAAACTTAGATTACACCCGAAGTCCAAAAAATGTTCAGGCTAATTGATACTCGAGCTAGAATTTTGAAATAGTCTCCCAATTGTCACACTTTGCTTAGTTATAGAAAACCCGACTTGAGGCTGCTGTTTTAATTTTTAATAGAAAAACTCAATTCCAATGACATTTTTTTGTTTGATCTAATTATAAACCCTGGTACAAATAGGACACTTGAAGTTTCTGTCTGGGAGAGATATTGATATAATCAATCAGTGCCTTGATCACATTGCCATGCTGTTTTTATTTTATCTAATTATAAAATACGTTTAAAAACATACAAGCTTACATACCACCTGGTAAACTCCTATATAAAAGTTTATAGAGCCAAACTGGGACCATTTTGTATGTTCATTTACTCTTTCTTTCTTTCATTTTCTCAGCAAATGTTGCTGACACCTCTTCTGCCAAGACCCAACAATAGGCAAGGTAGACAAAGTACCCGCCCTCATACAGCTGACATCTTACTGTGGAAAATAGGCAGACGTGCACGTTTTCACTTCTCACAACCATCCAATAAGACAGATACTGTCATTAGCCCAATTTACAGAGAGCAAAATTCAGGCTTCAAGTAAGTCAAAACATCAGGATTCAGTCCCAGGTCAATCTGAAGACAGACTCTGAGCTTTTAATTAGTATTGAGATACTTTATACAATATGCTGATCCCTGTTTATGAAATGGTACTGGGGGGAAAGGGTTGGATTAACTCCCCAAAATAACTCCAAGGACATAGGTCCTGACTTCAGTCAAAAAGTTTATATCGAAAGGGATTCATTACTACTTTTTTAACTGTCTTAATGCACTTGTTTTAAATTAAAAAATAAATGTTCCTGGGACTTCTCTGGTGGTCCAGTGGCTAAGACTTGTGCTCCCAGCGCAGGGGCCCAGCTTCCATCCAGGTCAGGAAAGTAGATCCCACACACTGCACCTAAAAGTTCGCATACCACAACTAAGAGCCTGCACAGTCAAATAAAACATTTTTGTAAAGAAAGAAGATTAAAAAAAAAAAAAAAAAGCCGAGTATTCCTTAAAGCAGACATGAAAAGCTATATAGAATAGTCAAGCTCTCAGGTTCTGGAAGCAGACAGCCAAGCTTAGAATCCTGGCTCCCCCACTTACTAACTCTTGACTCTGAGGATTTTATTTAGCTTTTTGGGCCTCAGTTTCCTCAACTGTAAAATGAGGACAGAATTAGCATCTATTTCATAGGTGTGTTGTCAGGATTAAATGAATTAATACATGTACACTTGGAATTAATACATCTAAACTTGGAATCACATGATAACTGCTCAGTAAATTTTAGGTAGTATTACTGTTATTTTAATATACAAGTCTAAAAACTTCATTATTTTCTATAATTTCCAACTGAGAGTTTTCACATGACTCGGTTCTTCAGCATTTCCCTATCCTGACAGCCTTTTTAAAAGTCTATTTCTTGCAGAGCACAGGGAGCTCACCTTGGTGCTCTGTGGTGACCTAGACTGGTGGGATGAGATGAGGGTAGGAGGTTCAAGAGGGACGGAATATATGTATACATATAGCTGATTCACTTCACTGTACAGCAGAAACTAACACAACATTGTAAAGCAATTATACTCCAATAAAACTCTATTTCTATTTATGATGAGCATAATGCCAGCTACTGTCTTGGAATTACAGAGTGTCTGTGACCACTAATAAATATGTAATCTCAAGAGAGCAAAGTCCATATTTTACATTTGTAAACCCTTGTAAGACCTGGTGCATGACTCAAAAATTATTGTCTGAATAAATGGAGGAGTAATTGAATAAAGGTACCAGATTGAACATGAATAGAAGTTGTATTTGATACAGTCAATCTGGCTTTTTTATTTATAACCTTTCCTCCAATTTTGAATTCCAACCCCAACCCTTGAATTTCTCTATTCCAAATGTTCTTTCTGATTTGAAGCAGCTATAGATACTGCATTTGTTTGCCTTTTTGTTTATACCCCCATCTCTTTCCAGAAACAACTTCAAATTACTTTAAAGGACATATGAAACTCAGGATGAAATTAATTAAAAATGAGAAGGAAAGAAGACAGGAAAGGCAGGATGGGTATATAAAACACAGTTCGGAATAGGGTTAAAATAGCCAGGCTTTTTTTTTTTTTCTTTAAAAAAGCACATTATAAGTGGGTAACGAATTGGCCCTAAGTTTTCTAAAGGCAACATGAAATGGTCAATTGGTGAGTTACATAATTTACAATGACCCCTGGATGGAAAGAGACCAGTTGTTCAGAAGATTCAGTCTTAGCAGTGGACCCTCTCCAAAAGTCACACGTAACAAATATCCACAATAGCATCTTTAGAGTGTAAGTGCTCCTCAGGATCTTGATGGAAAGTAATTCAGTCACAGCATGAGGGAAGGCTAACCAGAGTAAGTGATAGCACCATGGCCTCAGATAGGAAAGAAACAGGTTTGCTACTTGAGGCATTTATCATTTAAAACAATTCCTGTTGCTATATTAAATATACTATTTTCCTTCGCAGATCAGTGTTTTCTTATCTAGGTAAATAGGATGCAACATCTTTCTAGCAGTCAAACATAAATACAGTAAATCTGAGCAATTGTCTCATGTTAGAAAATGATCTGCTGAAGTCTTGGGAGTGCCTCCCAGTCCCACCCTCTTCAGAAAAGGAGGGTCACAAGGAAGGTTATAACAATCAGAACACATCATCAGAAACACAGTAATCATTCATTAATGTTGCTATTATTATTTATTTTCTAGAAATATAAATGAATATCACAAAAATATTATTCATTTTTCAACATGGTTCCAGTGCTATGGGATCTTGGAATTTTTCAAAAGGCAAACCAATTGATTTGTTTCCAGAACTCACTTTTCTCTTCCTATTTTATCTTTCTGTTTGTTCCTGTAGGACTTCATCGTCACTGTAGTCTTTTCGTTCTTGTGGTTGGTGGGTTCATCAGCTTGGGCAAAAGGACTGTCTGATGTCAAGGTCGCTACAGATCCCAAAGAAGTATTGTTACTGATGTCAGCTTGCAAACAGCCATCCAACAAATGCACGGCTGTCCACAGTCCTGTGATGTCCAGCCTAAACACTTCTGTGGTATGTTTCCCTCTCAGATCTTTGTTTGCTAATCATGGGAATCAGAAAAGTGTCCCAGGAGTCATCTGGGAAATGTTTGCCTCTGAATGGAGTCCTGTCTAAAAGGTGATAGTTCACCCTATGGGCTAGATGGTCCTTTGGCCTTCAAGTTTTCTATTGTCAGAACCCGTAGACTTTAATGTGTCCAATTACAGAGTTCTTAACAAGAGCCCTGCAGGTTCGGGCAGCTTTTGCTTGGATGACGGTCAAGTCAGAATTCTAAGGCAGAAGCGGATATAAAATCTGAACTTTAAGACTGAAGTCTGCCAGAAGTTAAAAGGAATATTTGATAGAAGCCATATACCCAGTTGATTGTCTAGAGAAAAATACTCAGACACAGTAGGGTACAGATAGAAATCGGGGAATAAAAAATACCTATAATAGTTATGGTAATTTTTTAATCTTCTCCATGCTCTTGGTGTAGTTGCTTGATAACTTCAGAAAAGCAGAGCTATATTAGTTGAACAAAGTCCAGTATTATCATCAAGTATATGACTTTTGCCAGGAGACAGGACATCTGACAGATAGCAGAGCCACTAAATTGGATTCTTATTTCATGAGTGTAAGAACTTGTGTTATTCCAAAGAAGGAAACTATATCTGAGAGACAGAAGCTATAATGACAGCAAAAAGTAGTAGTTACAAAGAATAGAAGGGCCAGCAGTGTTCAACGAAGGATCGACATTCTTTAGCAACCTTTAAAAAATAATTCTCTTTCCTTCAAGGTTAACTTAAGTTTCTATAGCTTTCTGGAATTTAAGAAGGCATATGAAAAGGGAAAAAGATTGGCTCATCAGCTGCTGATGATTTGACTGTGATCTTGCCTTAGTAATAAGATAATAACATTGAAATAAACTATTATTAGGATCTTACAGTAATGTTTACTTATTTCTAGCCACACCTGTGGATGAATACTTTGAGGTATATGTTAAAATATATTCTACTGCTTCTATAGTTTGTTTACAGGCAGTGCTTAATGAAAATGATTATAACCCTGATCTCAGAATCTAAGAGAGCAAAGATGAAGTCGTTCAGTATGTTTGTTAGTTCTTTTAGTAAATGATGACATCCTCCATAGTCCATTTAATCCCGCTTCTGATGTCTCTTCCAACAAGGCGTTGGAAGTTTTGAATGAGAAACAATGTGATATATGTCTTAAAAACCAAAAGAATAATGGATAGAAAGCAGATCATGTCACGTGTGTGGAGGGGTGGGTCTGGTGCTATTGTAAGTTATCCATAAGTCATCCATGTCAGTGTTCTCCAGTTCCTCGTGGCAGAGAACTCCACCTAAACTGGCTAAACCAAAACAATCTCCTGATCTGTAAAGTCTGTTCTTCGTAGCCCAATTCTGGCACCAGAATCTATATGAGGTGTAATGATTGGGTTGCAAGGAACAGAAAGTGACAAGTCATCCAAAATTTCTACTTCTATTTCTCCACCAATGCAATCTTGATACGTCTTGTCAGATCATCTGAGTGTCCTCTCCCATTCTTTCTCATGCTGTGTAGTCTCTTTCAGCCTCTCTTTCTGTTGTCCCACATCTAAACTAGAATAAAAATACCGACTCTGATTTCAGTTGCAACAAAATGGCAAGGAAAGATTCAAGGGCCCCATGTGCCCCTAAAATGTGCCAGCCAAGAAGTCTGTGATACCTCTGTGATGACAATAGAGTAAGACACCAATTGCAATAGTGATTGATGTCTACCTTGATGATGTAAGAAGACATCACCACTCCTTAAATAGTCCCATGGCAATGCCTTGTTTACATTCTTACTTTAAAGCTGCATTCCCCTGATTTCTAGGTTCTTTTCAGGCTTCCCTTTTTTAGAAATGAAGTAGCATCAGGGGAAAGAGAGTGATCAAGGAATAGAAAACAGATAAAATTATAGTCCTGGATAGAACCATCCCTTCATATCTGAAAAGATTCCACGATAGTTTTTTCTACTCATATCAACCTATACTTTCAGAGGTGTAATTTAATCAAGATCTCCCCCTTAAGGGAGAATACCCTAGTTATTGTACACATGGTTAAAAGGTCCTGTGTGTAAATTAGAGTTGTGTCAGTGATTACCTAATTCATTTTGATCATGCATCTATTATGCTATAGATACCTTATTTATGTTTTGTATCTCCCTTAGCAAAGAGCATGGCACACAATGTTAAATAAATCTCAGTTAACATTAAAGGAAGGAAAAAGAATGGGATGGGGAGAGGGATGGAGGGAGGGTTGGGAGGAGGGAGGGGTGGAGGGTGAGAGGGTGAGAGGAAGGTAAGGAAGCCTGGATAAACTGATTTTCAGTGAGATCTTTTAGGAGTCTAGCAGTGTCTTTTGTTTCTTAAGGTTTGACTGTCCAATCATATTTTTAAAATAGTGCTATCAGTTTATTTTATTTCATTTTTGGCCACACCACACGGCACTTGGGATCTTCATTCCCTGACCAGGAATTGAACCCACAACCCCCTGTAGTGGAAGCACTGGAAATGGGGAGTCCTAACTACTGGACTGCCAGAGAGGCCCCTAGATGCTCAGTTTTGATCTTGACACCTCAAGAACATGGCCTCACTATCAAAAAGCCTTGCTTCAGTTTATGTCTCAGGAAAAGTCAAACGAGTACAATTCATGGAAATATTTTAGAAAGTGATTCAAAGCATAATTTACAGATCAGTGTCCAGTACTGTCTAGCTACTTTACACATGCCCTGTTTGATCCTCACAACTATCCACCAAGGAAGGAATAATTGTCTTCATTTCATAGAATTTTATAAATGCTGAAGTTCAGAGGCTTACTGCCTTGTTCAAAGTCATAAAGCAAAAAGTTGCAGAGCTCAGGCCATTCAGATTCCAAAGACGGAGGAGATGGCTCCAAGGCTGAGATTCAGATAATATGCCCTGATCCACCTGCTGCTAAAATCATGAAGCTTGGAGCTGGTGTTCCAAGCTCCCAAGATCCCTTATCTTGACTCCCTAACCCACCACTTCCATCCCCAGGTCACTCTGTGGTGTCCCACCATCCAGCAATTAAGGGATACATTACTCTGACACAGCAAGGAACTTCTGGAAGCCCACTCCAGAGCTGCGGCTGCTGCCCAAGTTCATTCTGATTGGTCAGCATCCTGCTGTAGTGACTACTCAATATAGTTTAATGTCATCACAGTTTTGTGTCGCATACCCTCCTTGTCCGTTTCTAAGAGGGGGCTGTTAAAACTGGCTGTGCTTAATTTGCAGTCAACTGATCCACTTTGGAAGAGATTGCAACACAACTGTTCTCTTTGGGCCTCTTACAATAGCAAACAGCTCAGTTTCCATAAAACACTCAGGACCCAGGGGAGTGACACCCAGTCCTCTGGCTCACCAAGGACATGCTTCTGGAGAGTGAGAGGAGTTACCACAGGCAAGTCTCACATTCAGTTGTTGAGAAAACATTTCATACTTCTCTGAAACCTGGACTTCAGAGTATTGTTTGGGCATTCACTTCTGACTGTGAGAGGCCCAGAATATACAACTATTCAAAGAGGCACAACTTCTGTGTACACTGCCATGCATGTGCTTGTCTGTGTACCACCTATACCGTTGCTTCCTCCATACTTTTTAAGTTGACTCATTTTATTTCTGTCATTTCAATAAATGGGAAAGTAATATCTCTAGCATTAAAGTGTAGGTAACCTTATAAGTTAATGGTCTATCATTAAAATGAAAATAACCCCATGTCCTCTAAAGATATTTTACACCATTTTACATCATTTGGGGAGATAGTGGTGGATTAGGTAGAGGGTCCCTGGTGGCTCAGACGGTAAAGCGTCTGTCTACAATGCGGGAGACCCGTGTTCGATCCCTGAGTTGGGAAGATCCCCTGGAGAAGGAAATGGCAATCCACTCCAGTACTATTGCCTGGAAAATCCCACGGACAGAGGAGCCTGGTAGGCTACAGTCCATGGGGTCGCAAAGAGTCAGACATGACTAAGCGACTTCACTTGACTTCACTTCAGGTAGAGGCTCAGACTGTGGAGTCAGGTAGGACAGGTCTTATCCCTGGTCTGCTGCTAATCAGTCACGTGGCCATAAAAAAGCTCCTTATCTTTGCTGAACCTGTTTTCGCATCTTTAATATGAGTGTAATAGCACCTTCCATGACTAAATGAATAGATACACATAAAGCCCTTCTGTTGTTGTTGTTCACTTACTAAGTTGTGTCCAACTCTTTGTGACCCCATGGACTGCAGCATGCCAGGCTTCCCTGTCCTTCACTATCTCATAAAGTTTGCTCACACTCATGTCCACAGAGTCACTGATGCCATCCAACCATCTCATCCTTTGTCTGCCTAACACATAGTAAGCTTTCATGAAAAGTCATATATTCTAAACGAAACAGTGACTTCAACACCAGAAACTGGAAGAAGCCTCTGCATGGAGGTGAAAAGTGACCTTTTGCGTTTGAGGGATTTTTCTGCAATTGAGATTTTTCTGAGCTTTCTCTCCAGTCTATCCACTCACTTGCTTTGATCCTCCTTCAGGTCTTTGGATTCTTGAACTTTATCCTCTGGGCTGGAAACATCTGGTTTGTTTTCAAGGAGACCGGCTGGCATTCCTCGAGCCAGAGATATCTTTCAGACCCCATGGAGAAGCACTCCAGTAGCTACAGCCAAGGCGGGTACAACCAAGACAGCTATGGGTCAAGCAGTGGGTACAACCAGCAGGCGAGTTTGGGGCCATCCTCAGCTGAGTTTGGCCAACAGTCTGCTGCCCCTGCTTCTTTTACCAATCAGATGTAACAGGGTAGTTTTGGCATTCTTCTGAAGATCGTTTCTCCCCATTCTATGTCAGTACCAGGAGAATTTTTTAAGAGTTTCAGTCAATTATTAATGTGGAGAGTGTTGAATGTAAATCAGAGATCTGTCGTCCTCATTAAAGCAGAAAGGCCTGGATCGTAATAAATGGCACTTAAAGATGACATGAGGAGATATATTATTCATTACAGATGGCTAATTGGAGAGTACCTTGTTATATACACATACTTTTATGGTTGTTTTGTATGTGTGTTGAGATAGTGGAACCATTTTGTAGCTTAAAGTCTCTAGTATGTAATATGCATAAAGTAAATTAAATAGCATTGAATTTTCTTATGCTTTTTGATGTGAAAGATGTTTTAATGATTTCTCTAAGACAATTTGGCATATCACAGTGTGCATGTATTATTTTTTAGTTGCAGGCCCTGTAGGATTGTGAAGTCTCTAAGTATTGGTTTCAGACAATTACTCTGTATTTTTTTTTAATTTGATGAATCAATGCTTATATGATTTAATGCATGAAAGCATTTTCTCACAAAATGAACATTTGAACTGTATGAAAAATTTCCAGTTTGCATCACAAATTTGTTAAATGGACGTTTAAAGAAATATATTCACTACATTGTATATGTGCAGGTTCGTCTCTCTGGGTTTATCTAACCCTGAATTCATTGTGAGTAAGGTTTGGAGTTTTTTTCCTCTCTGATTAGTAGATATTCAGTGTTATAGATGGTAATTGCCTGATATTTATTCTATTTAGTTAGCTAAATATTTACATTCTTGTAACTTTCTATGGTGTTTTGTGGCTTTTATCCTATGGGCCATGAACAATGGGCCCACTAGCTGTGAGTGTTTGGTGGAGTGTTCTTTCCTTACAATGATGGAGATGTGGGTGTCAGATACCACAGTCAAGATATTGTGCTGACATATTAGTTTATGAAGGATATTCTGGAGAACCTAGACCACCAGCTAAATGTTTAAATCCTATTTATTTGTAAATTTAATTAAGTCCTAGATCCAATTACTAAAAATTCTCAAGTCTCAGCTCAACCTACAAAGCCTGATTTGTATGTTACCCATAAATTAAAAATGACTTCCATGAAGCAGTCTGTCATCTCATTAAATATTCCGCAGGATGTATGCATTATCAATCTTTGCCTCTTTGTTTTAACTCAATGGAAACACTAAGGCCCCACAGTGAAGGCAAGCTGAGCATCTGTATCTCCAGATAAAAGTCGTTATCGATGTATAAACTCATTGTGTGATCTGTGATGTTGGATACATTTTAGTCCAAAAGAGCCGTGTGTCCTAGATGATATCTGTAAACTGTTTCTGGATCCTGTTGGATAAATCTGTATGTGATATCTCTTTGACCTTAATAAAGTTATTGCGTACAATGCTGGCTGGAAAATGGAGAATTACAGCAGTAGAACCCCCTGAACTGGAACAATAAGAGAACAAAGGTAAATGCACAGTCTGTCCAGTCTCTCACCCTGTCCTTATTTTGTGAGCTCAGGGCTATTCATTCACTGATTCCGTCATTCTAGGACCTCCTGTGTACCTTCTTCTATGCAAAGCATTGGGGATAGGATAGAAATACAGATGCATGCCCCAATTCAGGAAGCTTACACTCTGTTTGGGGTATAAATAAAGTAAAATAATCACACAGAGAGTGTGTGATTACAATAATCACACAGAGAGTGTGTAATCACACATAGAGTAAAATACACACCATCTACACTGTGTGTGAGAAAGAAAGGCTCAGGATTCCACAAGAATGCTTATATCAGAGGGACTTGAGCTGCTTCGGGAAAAGTGAAACAAGCTTGAATGTGCCTCAAGACAGTAAAGTTTCATGAGGACAAGGTGCGAGGAAGAATATCCCAGGCAGAGAGTAGCCTTACAGAACTCTCAGATGGCAGGAGGCAGGATGGATTTGTACAGCGTGACGTGTGGGGGCTTGGAGAAGGGTGTAGCTGCTGATGGATAGAAGGCAGCGGGAAATTCCGCATGGGGGCCATGATCAAGAATTCTGTCTTTATCCTAAAGAAGCTAAAGGAAAGCACTGAAGTATTTAAGCAGAGGAAGGACACAATGAGATTTTTTTCTTTTTAATTCAGGTTTAGTTGCTTTACAGTTTGTTTAGTCTCTGTGCTCAGTCGTGTCCGACTCTTTGCGACCCTTTAGACTGTAGTCTGCCAAGCTCCTCTGTTCATGGGATTTCTCAGGCAAGAATACTGGAGTGGGTAGCCATTTCCTCCTTCAGGGGGTCTTCCCGACCCAGGGATCCAACCTGCATCTCCTGTGTCTCCTGCATTGCAGGGGTATTCTTGACCTGCTGTTGTGTTGGTTCCTGCTGTACCGCAAAGTGAATCAGGTATATGTATACACATATCCCCTCTTTGTTAGCACAGAGCATTGAGTAGAGTTCCCTATGCTATACAGTAGGTTCTTATTAGAAACTATTTTTTACAAAGTAGTGTATATGTGTGTATATTAGAACCTATTTTTTACCCAGTAGTATATATATGTCAATTCCAGTCTTGGTTGCTGTAGGATAGAGCAGAAGACATCCTGGAGATAGGAAATAGCCTTGACCTAGCACCCATTCAGAGAAGGCAATGGCACCCCACTCCAGTACTCTCGCCTGGAAAATCCAATGGATGGAGGAGCCTGGTGGGCTGCAGTCCATGGGATCGCTAAGAGTCCGACACGACTGAGCGACTTCACTTTCACTTTTCACTTTCATGCATTGGAGAAGGAAATGGCAACCTACTCCAGTGTTCTTGCCTGGAGAATCCTAGGGACGGGGGAGTCTGGTGGGCTGCCGTCTATGGAGTTGCACAGAGTTGGACATGACTGAAGCGACTTAGCAGCAGCAGCACCCATTAGGCAGTGGGCCAGGAGAATGGCCTGAGTTCTCCCCACATCCACCTCTGATTTCCTGAAAGAGAAGCTCAATTGGACTGCTTTCTTCAGCTCTGTCCAGAGGGACAGAGTGACCTCTGATTCTTACACTTCCATGAATTCTCTAAAGTGGAGAAATCCTCAGAACCAGCCTTTGTTGTTCATGTTGTTTTACCAACCTCAACAGTCCCAAAATACACTGGGGCACTGATCAGTGGAAAGCACTGCCTGGCCTGGTCCAGGCAGAGACATGCTTCGAGAGTCCTCTGCAGATTTACAGTAAAATGCTGCTGTAATCCAATGGGGATTTCATTAAGCTGATTTTATCCCTTCTGGCTTTAAGAAAAGAGCAGTTAGATCTGGCCTTTTAAAAGGAGAATAATCAGTGTGGTAGGAGACCTCACGTCTGTGTGTCCAATAGAGCTCATTTGGCATAGCAGTGTCTCTGCTCACTAGCTGTATTTCAAGATGTGACTGCACTTTCCTGAGCCTTCATTTCTTTGAGAGGAGGTAACGCATCCAAGTAAAAAGGCTGAGATCCCTCCACCTGCTGTCTACTCACCTGTCCTTTTCTTCTGCGCCTTCTCCAAAGCCTGAGGACTTATCTGAAGCCACAGCCTGAACGCATGTGCTTCGTTTGACTCTCCATAGAGATGCTGGGTCTCTTATAGATATAAGGGTAGCTTTTGGCAGAATCTCATTTACCAATATGAGTAAGATCAACTGAATTCGTTGAATAAGTTAATTAAGTCATGAAAAACTGTGAATAGTCCAGTTGAATGAAGAATTATTTTTTAACATGTTTGACTTGGGGTCTAAGGCTTTGCTGGCTTTCCAGGCTCAATTGAATCCTCTTCGGAGCCCATTGGCAGCAGGTACTTCTAAGAATAGCCCTGGTTCCTCCTGACCCCCTGAACCTCCATGAATCATAGACTGCTGTGCTGTTGGTTGCTCCGCTCAGTCGTGTCTGACTCTTTGTGACCCCCATGGACTCTAGCCCACCAGGCTCCTCTGTCCATGGGATTCTCCAGGCAAAAATACTGGAGTGGGTCGCCAGTTCCTTCTCCAGGGAATCTTCCCAACCCAGGGATTAAACCTGGGTGTCCCACATTGCAGGTAGATTCTTTACCATCTGAGCCACCAGAGATGCCATGGACTTTGGACATTAAAAGGCCAAGATGAAAATAAAAGACTTCCTGAAAGTCCTGTGTTGCTGTGGAAAATATTTTAAGTCAAGTGGAGTATTTTCCTTAAACGGCCAGGCCCCCTGGTTTATCAAACAAAGCTCTTGATGGAGGTTGTAATGAGTCAGATACATTTCCTGGTGGCTGGAAAAGGATTTGCCTTTGAGCCTCTGCTATTTTATTCATATTTTCATTACCTGACCTCTTGGGGCTTAAGAGTCTAATTGGCTTATGCTGTGAACTAGACTCACCGGCTCATATGAACTCAAGTCATCTCCCTGCTTACTAGGAACAATTTCATGAAACATTGCTTGTTTTGGTGAATGAGGCAAAAACAAAAATACAAACTCAGTAGTTCTCCTTATTTCGAGTATTTTCCCTTCGTGCCTGTGAACTGACGTTTCTCCTGGATGTTTTCTCCCCTGGTCTGTTCAGACTTTCGGGTCTCTTCCAATTGATTTCCACTGTCATGTTCCTTCTAGGACGTGATACATTCCTTAGCTTACATGTTGTCCTGAGTGTTGCTGCTCCTTTATTTTTTACAAGTCAGTTGTTAATTTTGCACTCTCTGAGCTCTTAAACCTTCTATGAAAATTTCACAGTGAGTAATGACATATGTTTCCATAGAACTTGGCAGCATGGAGCCACACACTCACTGGGAAAGTGTTTTCAAGCACAGCTGTCTCAAATGAGACCTGAGGTTCATATCTGTGTCTTAGGAGCTAAGACCTAGGTCGCTTCTTAGGCACTGATAGATGTTGTCATTAGTTTTATCAGTATTATTTGATTGTGTAAACTCCAGCAGCAAGTGTAAGCATCGGTTTGTAGTCAGATAGACCTGGATTCCTTTCTTGGTTCCGTCCTTGAAATCAGGCTGTGTGATCTTGGGAAAGTGCCCCAACATCTCTGAGCCTCAGACTGTGATCTCTACAACCAGATATAAGGATATCTATCTCTATTTGTTTTCTCTGAAAACAAATTACCACAACTTAGTAGCGTAACAAACAAATTTATTACCATACTGTTTTGAAGGATAGAGAAACCCAATAGAGGTCTCCTTGAGCTAAAATCAAAAGGTTGACAGGATTCTGTTCCCTGCTGGAGGCCCCAGGAGAGAACTCATTTCCTGTCTCTTCCATTTCTTAGAAGCCATTGCTGATGGTCCTCTTTCTCCATCTTCAGAGCCAGTGGCAGCAGGTCAAGTTTTTTGCATGTTGCATCACTCTGACCTCCTCTTGGCACCCCTCTCTTTCACTTTTAAGGAACTTTGTGATTACAATGGACCAACCTGGGTAATCCAGGATAATCTCCTGACTTTAAGGTCAACTGATTAGCAAAGGTATTTCCATTAGCAGCCTCAGTTCCCTTTGCCACAAAAGCTAACATATCCATAGGTTCCAGGGATTAGAATGTGGGCATCATGGGGGCAGTGAGGGGAGTAGCATTCTACCTACCACACTGCGCCACCAGTATAGAGTAAAATGATATAATGTAAGCAAATTTCATAGCAGATCTGCCTAGTCAGAGTGCTCAGAAGCTGATAATGATGATTAAAACTGATAGTTGTTCCAATCAGTAGCATTAACTGTGAGATAATGACCCAACCTGTAGCATTAATATGGGGTGAACAATGGCTTGTCAGTGCTCATGTATAGAGAGACCAACTTGGACAGCACTCCCAGTCAGGTAGTCAATGTTTATTACAGTTCCTGCTAAAGTGCTCGAGGAAATTAAAATGCATCATTTACAGTTGGACTCTTGAGGTACCAAAGGTTCTTTCAGTCCAGCGGATGACTGGAGAAACAACTGAATAAATACAGTGTGCCTCAATGAACTTACAGTCAGGTGGGAAAGATGACATAGAGACCTGAAATTGCATTACATATTAATTTGTTCGCTTGTACTTTAAATCTCTCCCACTCGAATATAAACTTCATTAAGGGCTGAAACTTTGCTCACTAGATTGTGCCCACCTGTGTCTTCAACGCCTGGAACAGTGGCTGGAATATACTAGGCACTCAATACTGGTTGAACAAATATAATGTGATACGTTATACAGACTCTTATGTTAAAGATTGTTCATAAAATATGTAAACTTACAGATGATAAAACATATCGACTTGCCAGGGATGAAAAAGAATCTTAACTTTCCTTTGAAAAATGCCCAGCATGTTTGCAGACAGCACATAGCGATCCCCAGAAATGGCTCCCTGAAACCCTTGACCTGCATTGACTCATGTTACCCTGTTTGTACCACCCCCAGATCACAAGCCAGGAAAGGCCTGAAGCCCACATGTGAAGGACTATCCATTGCATCATCCTGTCCCTCTGCAGCTCTTGCCCCCCATTAAGTAACAAGTAAGCAAATTGCAGGTATTGATAAACCATGGAGGAGATGAAAATGAGGGATGGAATAGAGGATTCCTGGAAGGGTGAGACATTTATCAATATATGAAAACTATAGGTGATCACAAAAGGCCCATTGAAGCATATTTTGTTAGGGAGATTAGAACCCTCCAAATAGATTCTTCAGTGTATTAATATCGTCAGGACTCAACATTGGCTATCTCTGTTTACAACTTGGTTATCTTTATTTGTATGCATCCAATTTCGAACATGCTACTTGGAAGCAAGAATCTCTTCTAATTCATGCAGCTATAAAGAAATGGTTCCCAAATATGTTCCTTTCGAAAAGTAACACTTGTCCTAAATTATATATTTCAAAAGAAGCAATCTCGGAGAATATGAAGAGATAGGAATTCTTGCTGATCAGTGGTATTGGTGACAGTCAGGTGGAAGTTAACTGAGGTTTCAGTTCATTTTTATTGGGTATTATTTTTAGGTCTACTCTGTGCTCTGTGAATTCCTACAAAGGGCCTAGCAACTTAAAATTGGTAGTGGGATTTTCTCAAGCAGAGGTGCCATGTAACAATTTATCATCGTGACAGGTGTTAGGAGTTCAAGGGAACTTGCTGATGCCCCACTTCCCAAAGTCAGAGCCAGGAGGAAATAGATTTTGTTACGGAAATTAGAACCCTCCAAATAGATTCTTCAGTGTATTAATATCTCTGCTGGGCTGAAGACTGGCTATTTCTGTTTACAACTTGGTTACGCTTATTTGTATCTGTACAATTTCAAACATGCCACTAGGAAGACATATTGCCAGCTGTTTCAAGTTTTTAAAAGGAAGTTTTATCAGAACCATATATTTAAACCCATATACACACTACAGTGAGAATGCAATCTAAAATAGAATAAAACAAAAGTGCTAAAAGAAAATAGATCTTGCTGGGATTCTGGGAACCCAAGTCTCTCCAGATTAAATCACATTCTCTTCAACACAGAAGCAGCAGTGGAGATTTATATCATATTCTATTTTACTTCTTCAGTGCAGATTAGTCTCAAACTCTGACACCAGGCTAGAAAAAAACTTTCACTGAATTTGAAAAGTCATGTGCTGGAGACATAAGCTAAGAAAAATAAAGGTCTGAATGAAGGCCAAGCCCTCTAGTTCCCTGGGGGAAGACAGGAGTAGATAAGTAAGCTATTATAGATAAAATGGATAAACACCAAGGTCCTACTATATAGCACAGAGAACTAATATCCTGGGATAAACTGATGAAAAAGAATACTTAGAAAGAATGTGGGTGTGTCTGTGTGTATATATATATGGATAACTAAATCACTTTGCTGTACAGCAGAAATTGACACAACATTGTAAATCAACTGTACTTCAATTTTTTTAAGTGGGGGGAAAAATAATAAAGGGAACAGGAGAGGACAGTCTAGATCCCCACCAGGACATTAGCAAAGGCTCAAAACACTCCCATTTATTGAGCTGAGCAGTTCTATGACTTCTTCCACTCTCAGAAACACAGAAAATGGCTTGTTAGAAATCAGGCAGCACACAGCCTCCAAAGATCCACAGTAGGGACAGAAAGGGGGAAACATCAGTCTATCATTGTCTCCCCTGGGTCCCTGGTTTTATAGTTCAGGATTTATGTCCTCATTTATTCTGTAGCTGGTCCTCTAAAGGATGTGAGACAGTCTCAATTCTCTATGAGAACCATGCATGCAATTTTTCTGAAACAAACAAACAAAAATTCAGACATTCTAACTAATTCAGGTGGAGGTGGCTATAAGGGAAAGGAAGAAAAAACACACGATAAATGTGGCACAGAAATAGCAAGGAAAATTTCACTATATGCCTTTGTGTGTTTAGTTTAAAGCCTGAAAATGTGATATTTATTCAAAAATAAGTTAAAAGTTTGAATGTATATTGTTAAACAATTTGAGATGACTTCAAAAGCCAGCCTTTTCCTCACATAAGCTACCATCTCAGAAAAATGCAAGCAAGCATTTCATCTTCAGGACGAACAATCCTTCAGACTTTCTGTCAAACC
The DNA here is from genome assembly GCF_042477335.2 of Ovis canadensis. Classification (NCBI taxonomy): domain Eukaryota; kingdom Metazoa; phylum Chordata; class Mammalia; order Artiodactyla; family Bovidae; genus Ovis; species Ovis canadensis. The sequence continues at coordinate 52,530,782 of NC_091263.1, read as the reverse complement.
TCTTAAAGCGTATTTTCTGAAGCTGAGCCTTCTTGCCTGATTTCTTCCCTGTGGGCATTAAAATCCTAAATTAAGAACCCAAGGATTAACCAAAGAGATTAGAGACCCTCTTCATCAGTGAGGGATTTCCAATAATCACAGAGCTTAAAATCTTGTTTAATTAAAATCTGTGTTAATTGACAGGATAATAAGCATTGATTTTACATGTGTGTGTTAGCCACATCACAGCAATTACCTGGCATGTTTTATTCATGTGGGGGCCACAGACTGCTCCAGTGCCACCAAAACCAATCCCCCTCCCCCACCTTAAGCACACATCACAAAGATCTGCAAAATGACAGTCACCAGTGGAAAATGAAAGGCTCTCGCTTTTTCTCCCATTACATTGTAAGATAATTAAAGCCCAGACCAATAAAATGTCCAGCATTCATATTCCAAAATTCAATTTCCACTACATCAGGACAAGCAGTTAAATGCTTTAAGCCATCTGCTGGCAGCTTCACCAGCCAGGCCCATAGCAAAGCCACACTTTTTTTTTTTTTTTTTTTTATGTGGTTTTGCCAACAGTGACCAGCCAAAGAGAAGAAAGGGGGCTGACAAGGGAGCCCCTTGTACTGTCAGCAGTCTAGGGGTCCCAGTGCCTGCTGGCTTCTGGATAACAAATGCAAAAGAACCATTTGATTGAAAACAAACTGAAAGGATATCATGTAAAATATATAGCATATGAGGGTCAAATTCTGCTATGTACTAATAGTATTTTCAGGACGCCTGAATCTCTCCCCATGTATGGGAGTGTGTGCTGGCTGTCAGCATGAAGGTTTCGTGGCAAGGTCCCATTAGAAAGATAGGACCATCTCAATGTAGACCATTATGAGATTGCAACAGCACGGACATACAAAAAAAAAAGTTAACAAAATGTAGATATAAAAGGTATTAGACAGGCAAGATAAATGAAGAACACAGCATGTGGAAGCAACAGGGATACTGACCAGAATGCATGGGATTCCATCAGTGTGGGTGCCATTATAGGCTGGGAAGCATGGTGAGGGTGTGTAAACTGTAGGTTTCAAGTCCAAGAACGGGATCTTTCTGCGAGTTACTTAACCTCTCTGAGCCTGTCCATAATGAGACTGCAAGTATTAAAATCAGCTAATATTTCTAAAATTACTCAGGGACTTCCATTTCCGGAAGGATAGAGTAGACATATCTTCCCTAATCCTCCTGCTTAGCACAACTGAAAACCCTGGACATTCTACATAAAACAAACAAGTCTAATAAATGGACACAACAGAGACTGTGAGGGACTTCAGGACTCAAACCAGAAGCCACCGAATTCCCTAGGGTTTCTTTTTCCCTCATATATTCCACACTAGGTGCCACCCACCCAAAACACCAAGGGCACAGGCAATAAGAGCCCCAACAAAAGCTTATTCTCTCTATACACAAAGGGACAGGGAAAAGACAGCCTAGCAGGACAGAAAACATTTAGAAAATAACTATTATTCTGCAGCCAGGCACCATTACAACTATGCCCCACTCACACCCACACCAACAAAGATCAAGTGATGCACTTAGACTCCCTCCCTCTCCAGGCTGAAATGAGGGTCCCCAACCACCACATCAGGGGATGTCAGAGGACGGTGAAGAGCAGGCCAGGACCTTGATCCTCCACAGGCTGTAATAACTCCTCTTAGCTGCCATGGTGTTGGTTGAGACAGTGTAGGGACCCTGGGCTTGTACCCCACCTGGTAGTACTGAGGGACCCTCCCCATGCCTACTAAGAGAATTTGTTGCCAGCAGATCTGCTTTTAAAAAGAGTTAAAGGAAGCTCTCTAAACATCATGTATTCTATATTTGACATTTCTATCTTATTTGTTGTGTTTCCTTACTAGAATGTGTACTGTTAGGAGGGCAGGGCTCTTTGTTATGTTTTTTCACTCTTGTGTCTTCATTACTTTTAATAGCGTCAGACTAACAGACTGCTACTGCTACTGCTAAGTCACTTCAGTCGTGTCTGACTCTGTGCGACCCCATAGACGGCAGCCCACCAGGCTCCCCCGTCCCTGGGATTCTCCAGGCAAGAACACTGGAGTGGGTTGCCATTTCCTTCTCCAATGCATGAAAGTGAAAAGTGAAAGTGAAGTTGCTCAGTCATGTCTGACTCTTAGCGACCCCATGGACTGCAGCCTACCAGGCTCCTCCGTCCATGGGATTTTCCAGGCAAGAGTACTGGAGTGGGGTGCCATTGCCTTCTCCACAGACTAACAGAAGGGCTCAGTAAATATTTGGGGAATGAATTGCAAGTTAATTTTTCTGTGTGTATTGCACGGTGCTTAGTTATAAAGGTAAGTTAATGATACTTCTATTCCATATTATTATGAAGATTATATTGAGTATATACACAGCTTTCCTAGGATATATAAAGAACTCCTACAATACAAAAAAAAAAAAAGAGAGAGAGAGAGAGAGAGAGAGAAAGACAACCACCCAACTTAAAATTAAGCAAAGAACTAGAATAAATACTTCTAAGAAAATATGCAAATGCCCAATAGACACATGAAAAGGTGTTTAACATCACGTACTTGAGGAAATGCAAACTGAAACCACAATGAGATAAACTTCATTAAAATGACTACTATCAAAAAAAAAAAAAGTGGGGAGGGAGGAGAAATTGGCAATGATGTAGAGAATAGAAACGCTTGTGCACTGTTGGTAAAAACGTAAAATGGTGCAGCTGTCATGAAAAACAGTTTGGTATTTCCTCAGAAAGAGTTTGGTGGCTTCTCAAAGAATTGAACATGGAATTACCATATGCCCCAGCAATTTCCCTCCTGGTTATAAATCCCTAAACATTTGAAAACGAGGATTCAGGCATGTATTTGTACACCATATTCAAAGCAGCATTATTCACAAGAGCCAAAAGGGAGAAGCCCCTCAAGCAAGGTGGGTGGATGGGTAAACGAAAGGTGGTATATACTTATAGTGAGGAAAAGGGGAAGTGAGCAGTTATTGCTCAAGGGAGAGAGTTTCATGTTGCAAGACGAAAAGAGTTCTGGAGATGGATGGTGGTGATGGTTGCATAAGAATGTAAATACTCTTAATGCCACTAAACTATACGTTGTAAAAGATTAACATGGTGAATTTTATGTTAGTGCATTTTACTATCATTTTATAAAATAAAAACATGCCTCCATAGATAACTAATGAGAACCTGCTGCAGAGCACAGGGGACTCTACTCAGTGCTCTGTGGTGACTAAATGGGAAGGAAATCCAAAAAAGAGGGGATATATGTATACACAGCTAATTCACTTTGCTGTACATAAAAAACTAGCACAACATTGTAGAGCCGCTATACTGCAGTAACATTTTTTAAAGAAATAAGTGAGATAGATTAAATTTTAAAATAAATAAAAATGTACCTTGCACCATATCAACAACGTAGTAAAGACTCATTAAATGATAGAGTACAGAGATGGAATATACAATTTATAGCAGAACCACCTTGTGTTTCTTGTCTATAATTATGGCTAACAAAAGATCTGGCTATAGAAGTAGGTCTCTCAGTGTTTTTGTACCAGCTTGGCAAATTCAACCAAGGAAAAGGAGGGTGTCAAAGGCTGCAATGATTTTTCCATCTCAAAGTTAGATTGCTATTGCCTGGTTACATAACACACTGTCTCAGCAGGAAAGAAAGTAAGTTGCTGGTCTCCTTTTACTGCAGAAAAAAGAACAGAGCTAGCTATAGAATAACAGAATTGGATTAGGCCTTGAAAAAAAAATCAATATCTGTTAGCCCAGTGCCCGGGGCCTAACTCTGTAGATTATTTAACAGTGCTTGTGACAACAAAATTGAAGAAGAACTCAGTAAACTAAATTATTCCCATCAAGTTCCTATTGAAAAGGAAAGCAGCATCTTTACTAACAGAACTGATGACACATTTAGTTGAAGGAGTAAGTTCTTAAGAATGAGAGTATTCTTGCCTAGTGGGAGAAGTGACAGTGCTTGAAGATAAGAGCTGAGCACCAGCACTCAATGCCAATGTTCCCTTAGCTGGGGGGACTGCAGTGGTGTGTGAATAAAGAGCACCATCAATGCCTTTCTCGATAATGGCTGCAAACAGAGGCAATCCAAGTCTCCTGAACTTCATCTTTCTCAAATAACTCATTTACCAAGCATTTTAATGAACTTTATTAGAGTAGAATTTTAGTAGAGTAGAATGTTTATGTATACACCCAGGTGACTTCCTCCTAGATCAAGATATTAAATATTTTCATTATCCCTGAAAGTCCCCTCAAGCTATTTCACAATCACTGTCCCTTTCAGAGGATAGCCACTATTTTATGTGTTAAATGTACACCCGTGGTGGATTCATGTCAATGTATGGCAAAACCAATACAGTATTGTAAAGTAAAATAAAAATAATAATTAAAAAATAATAATAAATAAATAAATAAATCCAGCTTGAACATCAAAAAATAAACAGTTATCTATTTTTAAATTTTTATATAATTTTAACTACCATAATTAATCATTGTTATTATAGTAATTATAATTATAATTATTATAATTAAGTTTGTATAATTTTTAAAGACCACTTTACATTTATAGTTATTACAAAATCTTGGCTATATTCCCCCTGTTGTACAGTACATCCTTGAGCCTGTCTTACTGCCATTAGTTTGTGCCTCCCACTCCCCCACGCATGTATTTTAACTTCTGTCACCATAGGTTTGTTTTTCTTGTTCTGGAGCTTCATACAAATGGAATCCTACAGCATATATGTTCTTTTTGTGTCTGGCTTCTTTGTTCAGTATGTGGTTCTTATGCATATTTGTAGTTTGTTCTCTTTTTATTAGTGAGTAGTATTCCAAAGAAGAAAACCCAGTAGCCAGTAAGCACTCAGTATTATTAGTCATCAAGGAAATGCAAATTGAAAGTTGCAAAAGAAATAAAATTTTAAAAGACTGGCTATGCCAGGTGTTGTTGAGGATGTAGAAAAAACAAAACTCTTGGTGGTAGAAGTATAAAATGAAACAATTTCTTTGGAAAAGTATTGGGTAGTTTCTAAGAAAATTAAACATAATCTACCCTATAACTAGGAATTCCACTCATATACTTGGAGGCATGAGTGTGTATGTGCATAAAAATACTCATAAAAATGTTTATGGCAGCTTTATTCATAATGGTCCAAGATTGGAAACAACCCAGATACTCATCAGTTGGACAAATTGTGATATACACTGATGAGTCATTTTTAAGGGCCTAATTTGCCTAAGTGCAAAACACACTCTGTCATTTCTTCTTTCAGTGGGCTTGACACCCTCTTGGGGATTTCATTTGATTCTCAGGTTCCTGAGAATGAAGCAAGGAGGGAGCAGGGGACACCGTGGACCTCCCAGTACCAGACACCAGCTTTCCCCATCTGCCAGCTTTCCCCAGCAGACATCACATTCCAGATTCTGGGTCACACAGTCATCAAGAGATGTCCAATTTCATAAACATTTCCTGAACATGATACTAGACCCTGAGAGGTAGATACAAAGATAATTAAGACATAGTCCCTGTCCAGGGAAGAGTGGTGGGGAGCATGATTCTTGGGGAGTTAGAAGGACGTGTGCTTGAACCCAGTTCTTATTAGCTGTGTGCTCTCAGCAATCCCTGATCTCCTCATCCACGTAAGGCATAGCACAATGCAAGCCATAATCTGCGAAAGAGCGTTCTAAGAGATGCATGGGAAGTGCATAGCACAATGTCTGGCACTTACAAGGTTTTAAATCAATGTTATTTATTACTATTATTGTTCTATTGTACTGTTATTACATTTGTTCACAATTTAGTGAGGAGGAGAGACATCAACTAATTACAAAGACTGTTAGAGACATTTGAATAGAGGTAAACTGAGCTTTGGGGATGCAGAGAGAAAGAAGCAAACATGTGCTAGAAAATTCTGGTAAGATGTCTTATAGGATTTATAGAGAGTTGGGTGTCAGCTCAGGAAACAAGATCTGCAGCTCTAACGTTAATGATGAAATAATACAGTGAGAGGCAACATGATGTAATAAAAAGAACATCAAGATTGAAACCCTCCTGCCTTAAGTTTGAACCTAGACCCATCCATTTATTAACCAGAGGAATTTGGACAAGTCATTTAACCCCTCTAAGCTTCAATTCTGTCGCTTGTAAATGATGACAGTTCCTATTTCTAATGGTTATTGAGGATAAAAAATATATTTATCACACACTTAAGGCAATACCAGTTACTCACTACACAAATTTTAACAGTCACATTAACTGAGTGAGAAATTAAAGTCCCACACACTGCTCTTCTTGGAGTGAGGCTTTGGGTTCTTCTCAAAACGGCAACAGCAATGGTCACCCTGGGGCATGTGCTTATTGTCATGACTGTTACAGTGGTTATGAGAAGCAGGGACTTTAGCAGCCCGTTCAGCCAGGAAAATGCACGCCTGCATAAAAAATGTGCGTGCTCCAGGAGGTTCTGAAACTCCACAGAATGTAATCCCTGGAGCTGCTGGACTTCCAGAGCTCCCAGTGAAGAAGTGAGCCCCTGGAAAGACCATAAGCTGAACCATCCAAGGCAAATGTCTTAGAACCTGACTTCTATGACTCTCTATTTAATTGGGGCTCAATAAGGAACAGGAAAATGGAACAAAGTGTGAGCGCAAACTTGGTTTAAAAAAAAAAACAACAACAAAAAACAACACTTTCCTGTGATTACATTTTTTCTCACTCAGGCAGTTTACCAAACATCAGCACCATTTATAAAGTGCTAATCTTCTGCTGACTCAGCTGCTGAGTCCCGTGGCCACAGCCATCAGGCAGGTGGTCTGGCGCACTGCTCATTAAGTCCGCATGGAGTCAGTTGTCAAACTCCTGCTTACCAGCTGCACTTTTCCTTTCCTTGAGCTGTACCTACTTCAACACACTCAAATGCCATCCTTGTATGTCAAAGGGTCCGACTGGCCGTGGGATGTTTTGTAAATGTTTTTTTTTTTCTCCAGATGCTTTGACACTGTGTGCAAATAGCCTAAATGCTCCACGATATTGTGAAGGAATAGTCAAGGAAAGAAGATATCTTATCAGCTGAACTGTCTATAGACACTGCTATTGTTTTGTTTTGTTTTGAGACTCCTAAGTTTGATTCAGTCCTGAGAAGAAAGTTATCAATAAGCCTGATTCCCAGTATTCTGCCTCCATCAGCACCATTGTCATGGTCACTGTCATCATGCTTCTTGCCCATTCATTTGCCCTTCCCTCCTATTCCAGTCTCTGCCCTTCTCTCTGCTCCCAGGAGGCTAAGTCCTCAGACCGCATCTCCCAGGCTTCCCTTCTACTGGCTTTCTGATTGGCTTGGTCTTGGTCACTGGGAGACACAGGCTGGAGATGAGAGAGTGGAATGAGCGGGGTGGTGGGTATTTCTTCCCTGTTCTCTCCCTGGTTTGCCTGACTTGCAGCCATGGCTGCCTCCCTTCAACCAAGCATTCTGTCCAGTGGCCCCTGCTCCAGGAATCCGGCCCCTTGGCTCCATCATCCTGTGTTCCTCTCTTTGCCCCTGTGAGATAAGGGTGGTCAGCCTCCCATTGTTTCTAGTCTCTGGGTGCCTCTATACGCATGTTTATCTTCCCAAGCAAGTCATCCCTTCGTGGGTGTCTCTGGTCCTGCCAGGACCCTGCTGACTCATCATCTTCATGTCATCTTCTCTGTGACTATTATTTATGGATTGTTCCTCATGTATCAGACACTGCTCTATCCAGAAGGCAAGTATTATTTTACAAATGAGGAGATAAACTTAGCCATCTGAAAGATCTTATCCCAGGTAACACAGCTAGTAAGTGGCAGAGTCAGAATTCAAACTGTTCTAGAGTCTCTTTTTAAACCACCGCCAGCAGTTCTCCAATACCGTCCACATCAGAATCTTCCCTTGTGTTTGCTACACATCCAGATTCTCAGAAACCTTCTCAGAGCTCTCTGCTGAGGAAACCAGCTGTCTGTTTTAATGTGGGCAGTGAAGCTGGCGTGGGGTCATCACCTAGACCAAGGGAGCTAATTGTGTAGATTAACTGACAACCAGTGGCTCAGGCTGGCATTAAAACTCTGACTGGCATGGGCAACAGTAATCAGGGAGGCCAATCAAACTCTCTCTCCCTCTGCTCTTTAACTGAAAAATGCTAAGGAAATTAGTCAAGAGGTAGAAGAACAAGAGAGAAAGAAAACCGTAAAGACAAACAGGCAGTGAGTGAGTGGCATGGCCATATGGTGGAGCAGTGACTCGTGACGCAGCGTCCCTGGAGCCAAGTGGAAGCCGTAAGGATGACTATTCTTAGCCTCTTTTGAGATCTAACTCCTCTCACCCATCAACTTACCAGTGATCTCAGTAATTGCTGGTCATGTCTTCCCTGACCCAGACTCATTTGACTGAGTTGACATCCCCCAGCTTTTGCAAAAGGAGCTCTAAGCTAACACAAATGAAATAGGCTCCCTACTGAACTTCCTGAATTGACTCTGTTCGTTTCTCTAAACCATTATGCACAACGAAGCCAGGATGATGTGTCCAAAATGTAAATCTAAATTTATCAGCTTCTTTGCTTAAAGCTCACAAAGGGTTTCCTAGTCTCTTGACATAAGGTGAAAATTCCCTACCGTAACCTGGCACTTCCTGTGTAAACTAGCAACCATGCCTTCTCTTCACCCTTACCTGGAGCCTCTCTCCCCCTCAGCTTCTTTGGTACAGCCACTGTGGCATTTGTTCAGTCCTTCCTGATCACCACCATCATTCCTGCCAGTGGGTTTAGCACAGGCTCCCCCGTCTGTCTACGCGTGGATCCCCTGCCCTTTCACCTACTTCACTCCTACTTGTGCTGTGTTTAGTCACTCGATCGTGTCCAACTCTTTGCTACCCCATGGACTGTAGCCTGCCAGGCTCCTCTGTCTATGGGGATTCTCCAGGCCTAAATACCAGAGTGGGTTACCATGTCCTCCTCCTCACTCCTACTTGGCATCAACCATCAACTCCCCAGGGCCGCCTCCCTGACTTCCCTGACTGAGGCCAATCTCATAGAATCCCGGATGCACATTATTGTCATATGTGTGACTTCTTGTGTGTTACCTGGTTAATATCAGTCTTTCCCATTAAGCTCCCTGAGATCAAGATCCATGTCTGAATATCCTGATTATTGGGTCCCCAGGACCTTGCAGGGTGGCTGGCCCACTGCAAGCACTCAAATATGTGTTGACTCCATGCATGGTTTAATGTCTGCCTACAAATAAACAATAGAATACGGCTCTTCTACAGGAGCCACTGTTTAGTTGTCATGGAGTGAATGAAACTGGCAACACTGGGCAAGCAACTGTTGCTTAGGAAGAGCCAACACACAACAGGAGACCAGAGTATGTGTGGCTGCGTGCACAGTACTCAGGACCAAGCACTCCACTTGGAAGGGGAGCCCAATCCTCCTGCGGCCCCAACATCTACTTTAGCACCTAAGAACATGCCCAAAAGGTCAGTTGACTCTCCTTTATTGAGTTTCACTTAGGTTTGCAGGTATATTTCCAAAGAGTTATGTCCATGACCTGGTAGCCAAGATCGTGCAAGCGTGGTGCTTATTACCCACTTCAATACCTCTGTAAATTGAGTTGGAAAATTAAAGAGAACAAATTTGCAGCATTGATTGCAAACTGAAAACGTGATAAAATTAACACAAATGTCTTTGATTGCCTCTTGAAAAACATTCATAAATCAAAACTGGTAATGATTTTGCTGTATGACATATTGTTTCAAGTATCCATGAGAGAAGGAAATGATTTCAGATCATTCAAATGTGTAGAATTATGGCTAATAAATGAAAAAATATCTTCCTTATGTAATTCCCTTTAGGGAACCGACTTTAGTTGAAAAAAATTTTGAACACTTACTAGGTGCCAGGTATTCCGCAGGGCCAAGGGTAGAAGATATGGAGAATCTGCAGAACTCTTATTTTCAAGGGCCTCACAGACTTATGGAGGAGATCTTGACCAAAAAAAATAATCATAATAACACGAGCCATATTGTAAGTGTATGTTGTACAAAGTATACGTAGAATGAAGGTCACATATCTTACGAAGGGGATAACGATGGTGCAGAGTTTTTAGAAAACCAAAAGTAGAAAATCTTGGAGGGTCTTCTCTGGCGACCCAGTGGTTGAAACTTTGCCTTTCAATGCAGGGGGTGCCAGTTCAACCCGTGGTCAGGGGGCTAAGATCCCACATGTCTTGTGGCCCAAAAAACCAAAACATAAAATAGAAATGATATTATAACCAATTCAATAAAGACTTTAAGAATTCTCCACAGTAAAATAAATTATAATAAAAAGAAGAGTATCTCTAGAGAAGACCATAAAAATTCCAAGATATTAAAGTCCAGCTTCCGAACTTTATAAGTCAGAAAATTGAGGCCCCAAGGGTCACAGTCTCTTGACTACTTAGTGCCAAATTCCTTTCAAACCCTGAAGTTTTACAGAAAAGAAGTTATATTTTTTTCTTTTTCATGTGACAGTTCAGAGTAGGGATTCCAAGTCTGTGGCAGTTTTACTCCATGCCACCATGTAGGGCCCCAGGCTGATGTGGCTTCAAAATGAGGCTTCCAAGGTGCTCCTGATAATTTCTGTGTTAATTGGCTAGAAACAGGAAAGGGCACAGAAGAGCCTGAATAGAAGGTGGTCAGTTCTCTTTTTCCATTAGAGGGCATTTGCCCACATACCTACAAGACTACACGAAATACTAGGCTACATAGGCCAGCCATTGCTAAGTACTTCTTAACCGTGTGACCGGGAGAAAGGATTTTGAAAGACAGGCAGGTGCTCCGTCAGAACACTCAGTGCAAATTTACTGAAAATAATCTTTAAATCATTGTATTACCTTACTTTTGATGCTGATATCAATACCCAAACTCCCTGAAACATTATGTTTCTTTTGTTTTGTTGGCAGCATTTCAATATCCAAACAGCTGGCTTCAATAAAAGGTAAGGCCTGGGGTGATGGAGATGTATGTGTTGCTTCTCTACCAGGAGAGCATACCAAGAGTTAAAAATAATAGGGCAGTGATATAAGCAAAGTTACATATAAAGCATCAAACATTTATAATGTCCTTTTTAAACATTTGGCAACTGAGGTCCAATGACAGGAATTAACTCACCCAAATTTAAAGGCTGAGCTATAATAGGTGCATGGATCCCTGACTGCTAATTTAGTGTTCATCCCACGTGGCCAGATGGCCCTCCATAGGTGGCATCTGCAGCGTGTCCAGAGCAAGACCATCAGCATCTGATGCATGAATGTTCAGTGGTACTCAGGACAAAGTCAGTCCCCAACTGCCTCTGTTGATTGAGCAAAATAGAGTGTGCCAAACTCCCGAGGTCTAAACTTGCCTTTAGACTTTCACTTTATGCGTAAACTATCTTTAGAGAGAACAGTGGAAATAACAATGAAAGAAAAGATGCACTCATATACTTGGGTCATTATCTTATCCCAAAACATGTGGCTTGTTTACAGAGTAACAAGTACATCTGGCTCCCACTATATTGTAGTTATTTTCCCTCTTAGATGGTTGGTCTATTTTTCCAAAGGAGACACTTAATATTTTTATTTAAATAAATCTTCCTCTTGACAAAAATATTGTTTTTACACCATTGTAGCACAAGTTATCCATGATTTCTGTTTCAGAACTTCAGGCACTTTTTGATAATTGTCGGTGAGAAAATATCATGTCTATGACATGATGAATATACATGACATTTCTCACATAACAACCCCCTCTGGGAGGTTGAGGGGGGATCATAGTTCTATCATCCACACTGCCCTCCAACACACACTCACACACACACACATATACGCACATATCATTCCTAGTATCAGACTCCTTATATTAGACCTTTGGGTCACATTTATTCTCATGCCTTAAACAGGGTTCGTCTTGCCAGAATTTGTTTTATTCATTGGTAATTTTGAGTTTTATTCGGTGAAATAAGACAGGGCTAAGTCATGGAATAGAAGTCAGGACCAAGCCACATTTTCTCTTCTGCTACTTATGCCCTTGACCTTTTGGGGGAGGTAGATGGAATGATGGTTGAATACATATTTGCCTCTAGCATCCAAAGTAGATTTAGAGTTGAAAATTTGAGAAGTGCTGGAGTATTAGGAAAACTATTGATCTAGCAAGAAGAGAGCAGAGATCAGTTTTTAGTTCTGCCATATACAACTGATGCAAACTTGAACAAGCCACTTTTCTCCTGTAGATCTTTTGCAAAATAATAATAGGAGTTCTAAACTAAGGTCATTCTGATCCCTTATAGAAATGAGAGTTGTGTTTCTACTACACTAAAATATTAGGAACTCACTAAATGAAATATTTCATGGTTAGGGTTCCCCATTCTAGAGCAGCTGAGGCAAAAGAGGCAGGGATGGTTCTCAGGTTCAAGTTAGTTCAGTCCAGCACACATATGTTAAGGCCTACAACATGCTAGGGCCTGGGAATGAATGCAAAGATAAATAAGATGCAATGATTGCCCTCAGGGAACATATATTCTAAAGCTGCACTGTCCAATATGATACGCACTAGCCACCTGGATATGGAACACTTGAAATGCAATTAGTTTGAATAGAGATGTGCTATAAGTGTAAAATACATATCAGATGTAAGAGACTTAGTAGGGAAAAAAAGTAACATCTGAATACTTTGTTCATGTTGATCACAGGCTGAAGTTGTATTTTGACATATTGGGTTAAATAATATATTTTAAAACTAATTTTATCTGTTTTATTGTAATGTTTCTAATGCAGCTACTTAGAAAATTTTTAATTATAATTGGGGCTTGTATTTTATTTCTTTTGGACAACACTGATGTAGAAGGAAATTGAGACTGATAAACAGAGTGTTTCAATGTGAGGATTCAGACAAGTTAATGTTTAGGGAAGTAGAGCACAAAGGAGGGGCATGTAGCCCAATTCCAGGGTTTGAGAATACACTGCCTGAAAAACAATGTCTAAAGACTGTATGCATCATGGTGAGGGGCCAGACTGCTGTGTGACCTGGAGCAAGCTGCTTAACCTCTCTGTGCTTCAGTTTCCTCATGTATAAAGCAGAGATGATACTGGGACCACCTGAGAGGATGGACAGATGTAAATGAGTTGAATCATATATGTCCCATAAAGGAGTGGCTGGCATATAGAGCATGGAATTCATAGTCATTCATTACTATTGTCCTTCAGAACTCAAACTCCAGGATTGTTCTCTTAATATTACTTACTCCTCTCTCCCCAGAACTAGGACAGAGCCTGGCAATAAGAACTTGTTGGGAAGATAGGGTTATAAGAAACTACAGACAGATTAGTATCATTAAAGGGTAAAAAGTGAGATAGAAACTAACAGGAGAGATGGACATGAGTGCCTGGTTTAACACCCCCTCCACCACCTCCACTCCAAAGGCAAGAGCTGATAAAAGACACCAAAAAACAAACATTGAGCCTTTGCATTTTTAATAGCACTTCACCCTTCACAATATGCTTTCACATATTCACTCACAACTCCATGAGGCAGACAGGACAGGAATCAGGAAGCAACATGCTGAGTATTACTAAGGAAAGAACTCAACCATAAAAACAGGAAACCAGAACGCCTTGCAAAGTATCACCAGTATCGGTAGGATAACCGGAGCTCCTTGTTATCTTTTATTTTTAATGTTTTTCTTGTTCTGTTTTTACCACGAGCATATGTTATTTTGCAGTTAGGGTGAAAGCCATGCTGTGTTTACGAGGATGGAGGAGAAGGGAAAGAAGTGGGCTAGTCCAGATGGAGTCTCCCTCTCAAATGCGGGAGAACTGGACTTCATCAGAGGATTGGGGGGCGTCTGGTTTCCACAGCCTCTGTGGCGACGCTCTTGGAAGGACTGATTCCAAACTGGCAGATCTCTCTGTGGCCTTTGAAGGCAGACAGACTTTGAAATCTTGCCCCTGCCACTCCTGAGCAGTGTGACCTTAGATTCTTAACCTCTGCATGTGTCAGTGTCCAATATGCAAAATTGAGACACAAATAGCACCTACCTTTCTGGCTTTACAAAGCATTAAATAAGATTATGTTAAAAAGGCATCTGGCACATAGTAAACAAGAAAAGTGCCTGTCATGATTTTCAAGCTCACTCACAGCTTGGAAATTCACCCACTCCCTGCCAGAAGGGCACATTCAGGAGAGGAAGAGGTTATTGTGTCCCCTGAGAAGTCTCAGACCCGGTAGAACAGCTCAAATTAATGCCCTCTCTAGTTATTACGAGTTATTAATAAAAACCTCAACTGGCAAAAATTACAGAAGGGATATTTACCTCTTAAGGAATTCAGATGTTTCCTCTAAACAATTTGTTTGTTTAAAACAAAACTATTTATATACAAAGTTCATTTTTTAGCCATTCAAATTCAAGGTTACCATCATAGAGCTCCCCACCCACTCAAACATGTATACCTCTGCTGAGGAAAGACAGACATGAGCTACAAGAAATATGCCATCTCCTTTGTATTTTGATGAGTAGGAAAATCTTGGGTAACTGAGGACAATCTGAGTTTTAAATACAGGTTTCAAGATGTGGCAGAAGTGAAGGGAAGAGGTGAATAAGGAGGGGAGGAGAACGAGCTCAACGTAGAGCCCAAAGACAGAGAACTTTCTGAGGCTGGAATAGTAGGCTAGATGAGGGGCCAGCCACTGGATGAGCAGACAGAAGCCACAGGTCAAAATGAGACTGAGGATCAGAAGCGAAAGAGGAAATCAAGGCCGAAGAGGCTGAGGATACAGATTCCACAGACATTTATTGAATAGATATTTGTGAAGCAATTCCTGCATGCTAGGTACTTCTCTAAGTGCTGAAGATTCCACAGGCAAAAACATCCCTGTCTCCATGAGGCTTATGTTTTCAACATGAAATCAGATCTAAGCCCTGTCACTTAGTGGTGTGTCCTCAGCAAGATCAGATCCTGTCTTCATCTATAAAATGGTATAATGAATGGAAGGACATACTGTGTTCATGGGTTGGAAGCGTCAACCTCAGGAAGACATCAGTTCTCCCCAAGTTGCTCTCTTAAGTTCAATGAAATACCACAATATTCAGGGTTTTTTTTTGAAAACAGATAAGCTTATTCTAAACTTCATGTGGAAAAGAGAAAGCCCTAAAATAGCCAAAATAATTTTGGAAAAGAAGACAGTGGGAGGAATCTTCAGTGTCAAGGCTTACAAGATAGCTACAGGAATCAAAATAGTATGAGGCTGCCAGAGGAATAAATACACAGTTAAGTGAAACAGAATAAGGGACCTAGAAATTGACTCATGCTAATATGCTCAACTGATTGTTGATCAAAATGCAAAAATAATTCAACAAAGTAAGGACAGAGTTTTTAAGAGTTGGTACTGAAACAATTGGTCACCCACAGGTTACAAAAAATATACCGCTACCCAAGTCTCATATCTTACACACAAATTAACTGAACATGGATCATGGATTTAAATGTAGAACACAAAATTATACCATGTTTAATTATACCTAGGGTAAAATCTTTCATAAGAGGAAAAATTGATAAATTTGTCTTGATAAAAATTAAAAAAAAAAAACTTCTCCTTCACAAAAGACTCCATTGGAGAATAAAAACACAATATAAAGACAGGGAGAAAATATTTGCCTATCACATATCCTAAAAAAGATTTATATCCTGAAAAATTTAAAACTCTCAAACCTCAAAAAAAGTTTTTAATTCAGTTAGAAAGTGAGCAAAATCCATGAACAGATCTGAACCGATAAATGTTTCACTGAGGAAGACATACAGATGGCAAATAAGCACGTGAAAAGACGTTCGGCATCATTAGCCGTTAGGAAATACAATTTAAAACCACAGTGAGATGTCACTATGCACATATCAGCATGGCTAAAATAGTAAATAGTGACAACCCTGAATGCTGGCAAACATAAAGGAAAGCTGGATCTCTCATACATTGCTGTGTGTGTGCTTAGTCGCTCAGTTTTGTCTGACTCTTTGTGACCACATGGACTATATATAGACCACCAGACTCCTCTGTCCATGGGGATTCTCCAGGGGATCTTCCCAACCCAGGGATCAAGCCCAGGTCTCCCACATTGCAGGTGGATTCTTTACCATCTGAGCCACCAGGGAAGCCCATGGGCCTGTAAAATGGTATAGCCACTATGGAAAACAGTTTATCGTTTCTTAAAAACAAGAAAGGGACCTATCGTATAACCCAGCAACTGTATTCTTGGACATTTTTTCCAAGGAAATAGAAATCATGTCTATATAGTAACTTGCATACAAATGTTCTTACAGGCTTTATTTATAATAGCCAAAAACTGTAAACATCCAAGATATTCTGCAGTGGAGGCCAATACCTTGATTAAAATGTTTTGGCAGATGTTTATGGACAGAAATTATAGCCTCACCATTTGGTCTAAGTTCTGTTCAGAGATATAGTAAAAACTGAGAAAGTCCACACACGCTTTCCCTTCACCCATTCCTCTTAACTGTTGTCCTTCCATTTAACTTTAATTGAAAGAAAAAAAGAAAAAAAAAACCTAAACTTTTCAATGCCTTCTCTTTAACCATTGAAGAACATCCTGATTCCTTTCCATCACTTAGGAGTTCAGCATGGTCTAGCCCCTACCCACCTTTCTAAACAAACACTTTCAGCTTCTAGACTCCAGTCACAGCTGTCCTTTCAGCTCCTCCAGTGTGCCATACTCCTGACCTGAGCCTTCACATGTGGCACTCCTGAGCCTGAACTCTGAACACCACCCTTATCTCAGGCTGATCCATTCCACCCTTTACTGACAGGTCCTTCCTCTCATATTGGTCTTAGCTTAAATAATAATCTGCCTAGAGATGCCTCCAAGACCACCTATAAATATCAGTACTTTTTCTCCCAGACCCACTCTGTAATTTTCTGGGGTTTTTTTTTTTCCATCTTTATACCTTCTTTGCCTCATACATCATGTGTTATAAATGTGCACCATATGTGTGTATATAGAGAAACAATTATCTATCTATATATATATAAAACAAACCTGTATGTATGCATCTATATCCTCTTGATTACTGTTTCTTATCCCACTAGATTATGAGATCAATGAGGGCAGAGGCCACTTCTGATTGTGTCTGAGCAGCTCAGGAATTACCAGGAACACAGTGAGTGCTCCATACAGAAGTCAGTGCTCAGACTGATCATCTTTCTTTGAATCCACGATTGTTGCACATTACCTGGGCAGAAAGCTATTGGATTTTGTTTTTCTCTTCTTTTCTTCCTGTTCATTCATTCAACAGCATTTAATGGCACCTGCAGAGAAGACTCTTGAGAGTCCCTTGGACTGTAATGAGATCAAACCAGTCAATCCTAAAGAATATCAGTCTTGAATATTAATTGGAAGAACTGATGCTGAAGCTGAAACTCCAATACTTTGGCCACCTGATTCGAAGAACTGACTTATTTGAAAAGACCCCGATGCTGGGAAAGATTGAGAGCAGGAGGAGAAGGGAATGACAGAGGATGAGATGGTTGGTTGGATGGCATCACCGACTCTGTGGACACGAGTTTGAGTAAACTCCAGGAGTTGGTGATGAATAGGGAGGCCTGGTGTGCTCCAGTTCATAGGGTTGCAAATAGTCGGACATGACTGAACAACTGAACTGATGCCAAAGCTGAAGCTCCAATACTTTGGCCACCTGATGCAAAGAGCCGACCCATTGGAAAAGACAGTGATGCTAGGAAAGATTGAAGTCAGGAGGAGGAGGGAGCAACAGAGGATGAGATTGTTGGATGGCATCACCAATGCAATGGAGTTTGAGCAAACTCTGAGCGATAAGCCTGGCGTGCTGCAGTCCATGGGATTACAAAGAGTCGAACATGACTTAGCAACTGAACAACAACTTCATAGCTAGGCATTTTTGCTGGTCACTGGGAGTATAGTGATTTAAAAAAAAATATGATCTGTGGCCTCATGGAGCTTGCATTTCAGTTTGAGAGAAAGATGATCAAACATGTAATAATATAAAGTGGCAGAAGTTCTGTAATAGAGGATGTACTGAGGGCTGAGGGAACAGAGAGGCTAAGGGTTTTCTTCACTGAACCTGTAGTTCTCGGGTGTCATTGTGTGTTCCCCACTGGAAAGGACTGAATTAGCACCACACTTTAAACCAGAGAAACCAGCTGGGAAGATCACTGTGACTGAGGCTGTGATTCAAAGAGATCCCTTATCTATCGTGATATCAGAGGACTTGTCCGGGATGTCATTCTCCTTTACCACACTGTCCTGTGTGATGCTCTGACACAGAATATAAACTCCACGAGAGAAGGACTTTGTCTTACTCAGTGAAGTGTCTTAACGCCAGGGACTGAGCCAGGCACAGAGTATATGCTCTGTAAATATCTGTTGACTAACTAAATGAAATTACACATCAGAAAAGCAAGGCTTAGAGAGGTCAGGTGTTTTCCCAAGTGCATATGGCAAGCAGGGGCTAAATCTCATCCTGATTCTACTAATTTTATTTTCTACTAAAGGGACTTTGGTTTTCCATTGTTTAAAAGTCCAGGATCAAACACTGGATGCATTCCACCCTCAGATAGGTGGCAAAAAGCCAAAGGTCAGGATTACATTGACACACACCTTCCAGCCCTGTTCCCCTGGAAGGAGGAGCCTGATGGTTGGGAGGGTCATTTCTAACCTAGGCTACACGGTTGTACATTTCTTCTCTCACAGCTCTACGCAAGGGCTCAGATCTGGAAAAAGCCATTGCCACCGCTGCTCTGGTTTTCAGAAACTCTTCTGACCCTGATGGTAAACTCAGAAAAGCTACTGCCAAAAATCTGCTGCAAACCCAATTTAAGACTTTCACAGAGGTAAGACAATTAACAGGCTCCAAGAAATGTGAGCCATACCATAACAGCTGGCATGAAAGAGTAAAACAGAGGGACCATTTTGGGCTTGGTGGTCAAAAAAGAGCTCCTGGAAAATTATAGTTGTGAAAAATGAGATTAAGAGTGATCTAGGGGTAAGGGCCAGTGGGGAGTGGTGGCATTCCAAGTAGGGAATCTGATGTAAAGTATGTCAAAGAAATCTGAGGTCCAGTAAGTGTTAGTGAAAAGCGGGAGGGAAGTAAGAGCAATGAGGGAGGAAGCCGAGCAGGGGGTGAGAAGTCGTGTCTTACAGAGGCATAGCCTGTGGGCAGGAGGAAGCCAGGGATGGCTTCTTAATTCCCGAGGAAGAAATTACACCAGCTGCAGTAAGAGATGAGACTCCAAGAGGGTGGGGAGTGGGGCAAAGAAGAGAGGAACAGAGGTGAAGGAATGCAAACACAAGAAGACGTTGGTTTGGGCTAAGGTGGCAAGTATAAGGGGCCTTTGGAAGGTGGAATGAACAGGATCTGCTGTGAGGGCTGAAGAACAGGAGGGAGCGAATAATGATATGTCAGTTCTGGCTGTGGGAAGAAATAGATGGTGGATCCATTTTCAGAGAAGAGAAAGACTGGAGAAGAATCAGATTGGAGGTGGGGTGGGAGGTGGGGGCAGGTGATGAGTTCTGCCAGCTTGTGTCCAGCTTAAGGCGTCCTTGAAACTTTAAAGTTGATAAACTCAGACAGCAATAGGATATGTGAGCAGAATGGTCAGAGTAGAGATCTGTATTAAGCGAGTGACCAGAGGGAGGGACCTAAATGATCTAGAGGCATCTTTCTCAAACCTCAGTCACCTGATACTATCTTCAGTACTTTTTTTTAAAAAAAGTATTTCTTCATTTATTTGGCTGCACCAGGTCTTAGTAGCAGCACGTGGGATCTAGTTTCCTGACCAGAGATTGAATCCAGGCCCCCTGCATTGTGAGTGTGAAGTCTTAGACCCTGGACCACCAGGAAAGTCCCCTATCTTCAGTGTTTTTCCTGTATCTAGCCTGTATTAAAATTTACTTAGAACTTTTAAAGTTAACACTCTACTTAAAGTTATTTTATATAGAAACTTGATCACTATTCTAAATGTAAATTCAGTGAGTGGAAATGGAAGATAGTAAAAAACATAGTTGACTGTACATTCCTATCTAATATTTATTCTCACATCACCTAAAATCAAGTTACATTCTACTAGCAGTACATGTCCAAACTTCAGAAAATAGTAGCCTTGGGACAATAGGTAAGGAGAAAAGAGGGCTTCATGCTGAACCTAAACCACCAACATTTAATGGTAGGCAGAGAGAGAAAAAACTTAAAAGGAAACAATCTCTCAGGTTCTATGTGTATTCTGAAATACATAAAGGAGAAATATTATAGATCCTTTAAAATATAAATATGTGTATGGTTTTAGTGTACTACAGTTACATACGGTGCCATCCACTGGGGAGTCGGGGTCAAAGGCACAGCTTCCTAGGATTATTTCCAAAGAGCATGGGTGAGGTGTTTTTTGTTTTTTTATTCCACAAATAAGTGAATTTTTTAAAAGCCTGTTTCATAGAAACAGTGAATATAATGGTGGTTGCCAGGAGCTGGGGAAAAGGGGTGATTTAGGTCAAAGGGTACACATTTCCAGCTATAAGAAGAATAAGTTCTGAAGCTCTAATCCACAGCATGATGACTGGTTAGTAATAAGGTACTGCATACTTGAGAGTCTCTGAGGGTAAGTCATAAGCATTGTCACCACACACATTAATTCTGTGCGAGGTGATGGATGTGTTAATTATCTTGATCTTGGTAATCATTCTGCAATGCATATGTATCAAATCATCACATTGTACACTTTAAATATATACGGTTATATTTGTCATTGTTCCACAATAAAGTAAAAAAAAAGCTTGTGCACGTGTGTGTGTGTAAAGAGAGAGACCGAGACTACTGTATGAGACAAAGAAAAATGACTGAAAAGAAATGTTAATAATAGTTAGCTATCTTTAGGTAATAGGGTAAAGGGTTATTTTTACATTCTTCTGGGGTTTTTTTCTGTATGTCCAATATTAAACACATATTGTTTTTGCAATAATTTTTTTAAGCTATTTTTTTTTCAGCCAGAAACATCAGATAAGATTTGACAAGAGATCCAAAATTCTGGGGAATCTTTACAGAGAGGGTGGGAGAGCAAATCCTATATCATCAGTTTGCATCAGAGGCCAAAAAAAAGAGATCTCAGCGAGAAAAAGAACACTGCATGTACTTGGCAAGTCCTCAGTGAGCTTTTGACAAGTGTGAGAATGAGGACCTAGTGGATGAGTCTCATCCTGATGTGATCCAGGACACATCTGAGAACATCAGAGGAAACGAATTAAAACCAAAGTTGCCAGGAAAGATCTCAGCCTCGTGCCGCTGGGTGTAGACTAAACCCAGGAAAGGCAGCCGATTCCGGGCTCTCCAGCAGCAGACTAAGCCAGATCACAGAGCAATCCCGCCCTCTCCTCTGAAAGAGAGTAGAGACGTATTTCAGGGACCTGGGGGGATTGCTCAGCCCTACCGCACTTAGTCTCAGTGGTCCCACTGCGTGGTCCCGCTACCAGACACGTAGTGTCATGGCAGAATGCTGTCTTGGACCACCTTCCCTGCTCTGCCCTGTGAGAGTGCCGAAGGCAGGTACAGTGAGTGTAAGAGTCTCCGTAACCAACTGGGCTTCCTTCTAAATCCTCACGCAGGGTTCTCTGGGAAAATGAGCTGGACCTTGGCTGAGTCTGGGGTCTGAAAGGAACATGTCCTTCCTCGTAAGCCTAAACGTAATTTGGGGGATCTTATTTATCCCCCTGAGTCAGTCACAGATAATAAAATTGAGCACCTAGATGCACTGCTAAGAAGATACAAAAGCAAGATGGCAGGGCAGGCCCAAAAGACTGGACCTCCATCAGCTCCGTGCTCTTAAAATGCACAGCAAAAAGAGAGGAGTTAGACCTCCAGCCATCTCTGACCTGAGGGCGGCAGACATAGGTCCTTCCACCTTCACTGGTAAGTGTCGCCTCTTGAGGAGCAGCCTAGAAAAGATGAAGGTCTTAAGCCTGTGCAAGGAATGTATCATCACTTCTAAGTGCCTTAGTCGTTGCTGCAATGAGCTTTTTTACAGCCAGCACGAGTGAGGGTTTGGGGTTAAACTAAATGCAGTGAATCAAATGACCTTAATGTTTTTTTATGCCACTTGGGAAGATATTTCACAAGCTGTGCTTGGAACTGAACAGTTTCTCCATTTATGTGCTTTTCACAGGTTTTCCTTCAATCTGTTTCTGAGGTTTGATGAACTTTGGTTTGATTTATGATCAAGCTAAGTGCTGAACAATCTTTCAAAGCACATACTTTCTTTTAGCATATTTTACTTCATTTTTCTGGATAATCAAACTCAGTAGCTCACATAGTGGATACCTCCAATGACAAAGGGATTGTAATTTGAAAATCAGAAAGCATAACAGTAACTGTATTTGTAGAGAGGTAGTATAGCTTAGCGGTTGAGTGAGGACTCCAGAATCAGGTAGCCAATACAGTGAATCCTGTTTCCATGCTCATAGCTGTCTGTGATGATGCAGTGGTAGTTGCTTAGTCATGCCTGACTCTTCATGACCCCATGGACTGTAGCCTGCCAGGCTGTTCATCCATGAGTTTCTCTGGGCAAGAATACTGTAGTGGATAGCCATTCACTTCTCCAGGGGATCTTCCTGACACAGGGATTGAACCTAGGTCTCCTGTGTTGCAGGCACATTCTATTACCATCTGAGCCACCAGGGATGTTTGGGGCAAATTACTTTATTCTCACTGAGTCTCTGGCCTTCCATTGTAGGGTAGGAAAATAATATGTATTCAATAAGGTCACTGTGAGCACTCAGATAACCCATGAAAAGATTTAACACATTGCTTGACTAGTAGTGCTGGTAGCAACTTGACATGTTGTTAATAACATGTTTACTATTGCTTATTATCTATAAAACCAGGGCAGCACAATGAATTAGGCTTTTTACTTTTCATTCTTACAGGGGCAAGAAACCAAAGCAAGGTACAAAGACCTCCTTTCTGAACTTGACGAACACACAGAAAATAAGCTGGATTTTGAGGATTTCATGGTCTTACTGTTAAGCATCACTGTAACGTCAGATTTGCTCCAAAATATATGGAGTGTAAAAATTACACAATAATCAGCTTTAAATAAATAGGCAAATTAATGACAAAATACAATGTTAAATGATTTAAACTTTTTTCATTTTATTTTTGATCAATTGAAGGTACTGATCATGTACCTGGGGTTGCCTAGGGTGGGTCTGATTGCTAATATTCAGACCCATTGTCACTACAGAAATCTATGCACACTCTTCAGGAATGTTTAAATAACATGATATAATCTCTGATGCTTTAGAATATAATAGGTTTGATACCACCAAATATTGCATTGCTTTTGCTGTGTCAGTGTCTTAGAGCACTTCCCTTATAGTCACTGAGCCCCTCACTCATTCATTCATCAAACAATGTGTATTGAGCTTCTACTTGATGGTATTCCTAAGGACAAAGTAATGAATCAGCCAGTCTCTGCCCTCAGACATGCCTGCCAGAGTCTCAGAAGAGGAGACAGACTGTGAACCTTTTATCAATCAATTTCTTATACAGTATAATTATGATTGTGATAAGGGCTACAGGCTGCTGAAAGAGTTGTTATCACGTGACTTGGGATCAAAGGTCAGAAAAGATCTACTGGCCTTCTGAAAAAGGCTAAACTGAAAGAGGAAGAAAACAGATCAGTGGCTGCCAGGACTGTGGGTAGGACATGGAATTGTCCACAGATGGGCATGAGGGCACTTTTAGGGGGATGGAGATGTTCCATACCTTGATTGTGGTGATAGGTACATGACTGCACACATTTGTCAAACTCTTAGAACTACACACACAAAAGGGAGGTGAATTTTACTTTCTGTGAATTCTGCCTGTATATGATTTGTGTTAGTCGCTCAGTCGTGTCTACCTCTCTGTGACCCCGTGGACTGTAGCCCACCAGGCTCCTCTGTCCATGGGATTCTCCAGGCAAGAATACTGGAGTGGATTGCCATTTCCTTCTCCAGGGGATCTTCCCAACCCAGGGATTGAACCCAGGTCTCCCGCATTGCAGGCAGATTCTTTACCAGCTGAGCCGCCGGAGAAGCCCTATATATGACTTGCTGCTGCTGCTGCTGCTGCTGAGTCGCTTCAGTCGTGTCGGACTCTGTGCAACCCCATAGACGGCAGCCCACCAGGCTCCCCCACCCCTGGGATTCCCCAGCCAAGAACACTGGAGGGGGTTGCCATTTCCTTCTCCAGGGGATCTTCCCAACCCAGGGATGGAACCCAGGTCTCCCGCATTACAGGCAGATTCTTTACCAGCTGAGCCACTGGGGAAGCCCTATCTATGAATTAAAACCCCATAAATCCCAATATCTTTGTAACTTCTGGCCATGATTTAACCAACAACTCCTTGAGAATATGATCTAAAAATGGTCATGTCCTCAGGACACACATTCCCTGTGGCTATACCTGAATTCCTGAGTTTAAATTATACACACACATCAGTCAATGCCTAAGTCTTTGAGATAGACTTTCACCAAGACTTTAATTCATTCCAGATTTATTGTAGCTTCCTAAGTTACCTCCCTCACCTTCCCTTTTCCTTCCGACCCAACACTGTAAGCCTCAGAGGCACATGTTAAGGGATCCTTTCCAAAGGAGAACCTCCACCCCTGGTCTGGAGAAGTGTTATCTCATCCTCTGTGTGTGTGTGTGTGTGCACACACATGTGCCTGTGTGTGCTCAGTCATGCCTGACTCTTTGCAACCCAGTAGTCCACTGGGTTCCTCTCTCCATGAAATTCTACAGGCAAGAATACTGGAGTGTGTTGCCGTTTTCTCCTCCAGGGGATCAAACCCATGTCTCTTGTGTCTCCTGCACTGGCAAGCAGATTCCTTCCCAGTGTACCATTAGGAAGCCTGTTATCCCATCCTGTAGTGTTCCAAATCCACCAAGACCAGATCCCTTAGCCCTCCTTACTTTCCAAACCTTAGTCTAAGTTCAAAAGTCTACACGTTTTCCTTGTCAGGGAAAGCCTCAGACTTTACCCTCTGTCACCATTTTCATAGAAGGAATGTGCATTCAACAGGACTCGACTCATGTGCCAGGTGCTTCATAAATATTAACTCAATTCCCATCATAACCCTCTGAGGTTGGTATTAGTATTATCATCTCACAGATGAGGAAACCGAAGCACCGAGGTTTTGATTTTTCCAAAGTGACACAGCAGGCAGATTGCTGAGTTCTCTGCCCTCCTTGTGGACAGTGTCAATTTTGTTTTAATATTAGACTTCATCGTGAGCAATAGTATTACAATTCAACAAAAATAACTGTGCACATTTCAGGCACTGTGTGAGAGAGAGTGTGGTACCAGCTGGGGCCTGGAGAGCCATTTGGCATTCCTCAAATAGAATCTGTGGGATGCACTCCATCCAAGCCCTTTGTATCTTAGTTGAATGTAGCCGAATATGGCAACCTTGGTGACCAATCAAAAGGTCTAATTCACACCTTTCAGGGAAGGAGAAAAGAGACCCTGGCCAATGCTGTGAGGAAGAATCTTGGAGCCATTCCAACCCCAGGGCTCCCCATAAGGATTTTTGAAACTCCATTCCAGATGGGAAGTTACTATCCTCTGAGGGGAAAATCATTTATAGAATCTATTTTAGCCCAGTGCAAAGAATGAAAGCAGAGCAAAAGCTTGAGAAGCATCAGTGACAGACAAATTGATGAGCTTTACCCTAAGACTTTAGGAGGACTGAAGCTGAAGCTGAGGCTTCAATACTTTGGCCACCTAATGGGAACAGCCAACTCTTTGGAAAAGACCTTGAGGCTGGGAAAGAGTGAGCGCATGAGGAGAAGGGGAGGACAGAGGATGAGATGGCTGGATGGCATCACTGACTCAATGGATGTGAGTGTGAGCAAACTCCAGGGCATAGTAAAGGACAGGAAAGCCTGACATGCTGCAGTCCATGGGGTCACAAAGAGTTGACACGACTTAGCAACTGAACAACTGTGCTAAGACACTGGATCCACAGAAACCTCCCCTCTTGGTTGTAGTACCAGGACCACGATCTCTACTCTTCGAACAAAGGTTCCATCTTGAAAATATTACTGGTCATCACAGGTGAGATTATGGATGGAAATCTGTCATGAGATCCCTTGGTTGCAAACAACAAAGCCCACAGAAATTACATACACACATACATGTACACACACACAAAGGAAAATGGCACAGGTTGTATTTATCTACAAAGTCCAGTGGCAAATAAAGAAAGGGCAGAGAATGCAATGAATGTCTGCAAAATATTGGAAACAGCAATGGAAAGCAAAGTCAAGGTTTTGCTTTCAGTGTATCTTAAATGAATTGGTTTATCTCTACTTCTGCCTCCCTCATCTCTACCTCTCCCTCTGTTTGTATCTCTATTTCTCAAGTAGCCTTTTTTTTCCTGATTCTTGGCCCAAAAGCCAAACACAAAGTTCCCGTCACTGACTTGATATCTCTCTTGAAATGTTCAGGCAACACTCAGGAGCATCTCAGAAAGCCAATTCCAGTTCCCAGGAACAAGAACTTAATTGGCTGAATTCAAGTAGGGGCCACTCCAGATCAAGCTGTTTGTGGCCAGGGATGAAAGTCATGTGCCTACTTAGCAGGGTCTGTGGGAACTCTCCCTGCAAAGTATATGGACAGGTTCTCAAAGAAGGGAGGGAGGAGCTAGGGATGAAATGGCTGACAGAGGAAATTATAAGAATCTCTGATACAAAATATAAGAATCTCTGATACAAAATCCGTAACTTGGATGACCACAGCAGTGTTATTTGCTTCTCAGGCACAGGCTCAGCAAACACGAGAACTGGATGGAATTATCTCCTTTGTTACTCCAAGTGAAACCTTTCTTGAATTGTCTCTCTGTAAAAGGAGGTAACCTGAGCTTCCCTGGGAAGTTTCCTGTGATTAAATATAGTTAAGATCTTCCTGTACAAGAGCTGTGAGCACGCTTGCAATTTGGTGAGCATGACAGAAACATACCCAGTCCTAGAACCCCTAATTTTCTTTATTACTGCATCTAAAAAAGGGTCCCAGTATGAGATCAGGAATCGTGCTTTAAACAGTCCTTAGTGAGAAACGGGGAAAGGGCTGGAAGGAAACGAACAGGAGTCCTGCACATCAGCTGACCTTCGGCACTGGTAGAGCTGAAGAGAGTTCTTAGCTGAATTCTGAGCTCTGAGAAGGGCCGGGAAGGCCAGTTTCCAGAACCTGGCAAAGGTCCATCCAGCCCATGGACAAGAGACAACCATAACCCAGTGAATTCAGGCCTGAAAGACATTGTGCCAGTTTCTCTAATTTCAGTCTAGGACACATGGCTTCAGATCTCTTTTATCTTTTGGTGGGGGAGAGGGGTTGCAGTTTGGAAATAAGCGAAGCCTAGTGTAAAGTGGGCTCTCAGCGCGGTTTCCATCCCTGTGCCATTCCTGCCCCATGTGTTCAATACTTCATCCAAAATCGCGAATCTAAGAACCATGAACGCTAAAGTTTTTCATACTCATTTGGTGACAAAACATGAGCTATAACTAACTAGAGGCTGTTCGTGGTTTTGATTTTTTCCACTTCACATGAGCGTTCAGATGGTCTGGGTGGGAGCTCTGTGCCACTGGAGGAAGCGCTAGCCTGGAGAAGAGCACCAGGCAGAGGGCTGGACTCTGGTCCCAGCTTCGCCATCACCAGCCCTGGGGCCCTGAGAAAGCCCTCCACCTTTTCTGAGTGAGCCTCAAGTTTTTTCAGATCTAAAGTTGGGATCCAAATGGGGCCTGTTTTCTTAGACAAGTCACTGTGAGAGTTAAGGAAGTACATAAACCAGGAATATAAAGTGGGCCTGTGTACATGTCTAATATCCATTCTGATTTGCCTCATTCTAGACAGATGGTCATTATCCTTATTCTTGACCATGGCTGCCCCTAATAGAACATCTACTATATCCAAATATTTATAGATGGCCTTTTACTTAATTCCCTAAATAACTTTAAGAGACTGGTATTGTTATCTCCATTTCACCAAAGAGGATGAACTTTAGAGAGGTCGAGTGATTCACCAGGGCCACAGAGCAGTAAGTGGTAGAAAAAACCAAGGTGTCCAACCCACATCCCTCTTGTGCAGCAGTCTGGCTCCCTTCTGTAATGGCGAGTGGATAGAAAACTACCCAAAGGAGAGCATCGCCATGACTTAAGGCTTATACGTGGTCACAGCACGTTATTCTCCAAAATGAGGAGGAAAAGGAGGCAGAGGAAGAGAAGCTGCAGCAGCTCACATTTCTGGAATCCACAGGGAATCAAGAAGCATTAGGGGGGAAGCAGCAACAATATAACTTGCTTTTCCTTGCCTTTCTATGTCATTCAAGAGGGAATTTTTCTTTGGGGGGAAGGCAGTGGGATTGTAAAATCTGTGTGATTTTAGCTTCAAGCTAGCCCATGGTTTTGCTTGAAGAGAGTATAAACGACAGGAGGGAGGCCATGGAAGGGAAAGGGGCTGTTCCCAACATGCACATGTAGGTGGAGGAATGCAGATGCTGATGTGAAGGATAGAACCCTGAGTTTCCCTCCCAGGTCTGCTCCTGCTCACCTCCTTCCATGTCTCAGATTCTTCCTTACTTAGTGAAAGGGCTCTGTGACTAGATGTTCCTCAAATCCCTTTCCATTCTGAAATAATCTTTTGTATTAACCAAGACTTAAAGAAAATCATAACAAGTGCCAGTGAGTATATGGACAAAGTTTAATGACTTAAAATCCTATCTCTTCTACTTCTCTTTTATAACTTTAACCTTGGCAGGCTGTGGTATAAGCCCAATACACAGAGGGCTAAATGTCAGAAAGCAGGAGATATCCTAGAGAGTAAGAAAAGAAGAAAAAAGAAACACTGATGGTTTCTCAGTGCTTTGTAGATTTAAAAATCTGTAGCTATGATTTATATCAGTTTTGAAAGTGCTACGTAAGTCACACAATTCATGTGGCCATTTACTGGCTTGTCAGTAACATCTTTAAAAGCAAGAGCCCTGCCTGTCTTGTATCATATCCTCAACACCTAGAATAGTACCGAAGAGGTGCTCGATGAATATGAAATAAACAAATTAATGAGTGAATGAGTCCTTCTCAAACAGAAGAGGTAGAAAGGGGGAACATTAAGATGCTTGCTTGGATACAGGCTAATGTCTTGCTGAAGAAAAGAAAGCATGATGTGCTTTCCTGGCAGATGAGCAACCTTGGTCTTATTACAAAGACTGCTACTTTTACTAATAAAAATCGGTAAGAATGAAGATCTACACTCAGCTTAAGACTGCTTTTGCTTTAATTTAGCTCAGAACCAAAAAATCAGCCATGCAGAGAATACTCTCAAGATCAAAGACAGAGTGAAGCATTCCCACTATCTTGGGGCCAGTGGACCCCACATGGAGTGGACAGTCCGACAAAACAGAGGAGCTCAGACCTCAGAGCCACCTCCAGCTGTGATTATCTGGGGGCAGAGCCACAAAGTGCACTCCAGACCCTTCTATGTCTTACTGACTTGGGGACCTCAGCCATTTATGTGCATGCTCAGTTACTTCAGTCATGTCAAACTTTTTTGCAACCCTATGGACTGTAGCCCACCAGACTCCTCTGTCCATAGGATTCTTGAGGCAAGAATACTGGAGTGGGTTGCCATTCTTTTCTCCAAGGGATCTTCCTGACCCAGGGATCAAACCCAGGTCTCCTGTGTCTCTTGCATTGCAGGTGGATTCTTTACTGCTGAGCCACCAGGAAGCCTTTTTGTGTGTTTGTGTGTATGTAATAAGATAAAGCATTTTCAAAATTCAATAATTTATGTTTATATTCTCAGCAACCTGCCTCATCTGCTTTGCATTGTAGTTTTCTGTTCTTTTTTTTAACTGAAAGGCTATGCTTTGACCTGAATCAGATTTGCAGTCCACAGTGGGACCACGTAAAGGCTTCCCTGGTGACTCAGATAGTAAAGAGTCTGCCTGCAATGCAGAAGACCCAGATTTGATCCCTGGGTCAGGAAGATCCCTTGGAAAAGGGAATGGCAACCCACTCCAGTATTCCTGCCTGGAGAATCCCATAGACAGGAGTCTGGCAGGCTATAGTCCACCGGGTCACAAAGAGTTGGACACGACTGAGCAACTAAACAACAGGTTAATCCCAAGTAACCTTTGCCCCCTTCACTGGGTAAAGAACAGAGGACCTCAGGAGCAGGACAGTCGTGAGGCAGCAGCGTCTCTAGCAGTCTCTGAAAGCTGGAAACTGGCTGCTTTCTCTAAATCTCTCTCTTTGAAGGGAAGAAGGCTGGAGGTACCGGGGGCCTCTGAAGGGCTTAATGAAAATCAATGATGAAATTAAAAGTGAGAAAAGCAGAACTTCGATTTTCCTGAAACTCGGGTCTTCAATGGAGGAGCTCTGACTGCCCCCTGAAAAGCATATGTGGAACAGTGAAAACATTAAATGCCAGAGCAGTGTGGCTCATCGCTCATGAACTGTCCATGCCGGACTTCCTCCACCCATGCCCTCCCTGAAGTCAGAAAGGGAGGAGAGGTGAAGAATGGAAATCACTTCTAATCTCTGGGAGAGCATGTAAGAATGAACTGAGAACTTGACTCTGGAAACCCCTCTGGAATTAAGCTAGAGGCAGGTGATTGGGCTCAGAAGAAAGGGAGGCTTTTGTCAGCACCTTGAGCCTACACACAAAGCCAGCTTGCTCACGATGTCAGTTCTGATCTTCATTTCAACAGGCCTGAGCTGCCCCCAGGCTGATGCCAAAACTTGGAAGAAGATGTCATCACAGAAATCCTATTAGCTGTACCTGGAGTACCTCAGCCTGAGAAGTGAGGCTCTTACTCTTGTCTGTATCCTAGGAAGATGGGTTGATTGCACTCATTGGCATGTACACAACCCATGTTCACAACCAGCATTTGTGCCCATTGATCTAGGCAGATGTCATATGAGTTAGAGACTTTGAGTGTCACTCTGTAACAGATGATGTTTATGCTAGGCATGTATCTTCTCAGTACACATGAGTTCTTCTGTCACCTTAGGGGATAGTAACATCATTAAGAATATAGTGGGATCAGAAATTGAAAAAAAAAAACTTGAGCTAAGTAGGGGAGACTTGAGAAACATTAGGCTGGGAAGTTGGGTAGAAGCCAGACTTTAAAAAAAAAAAAAAAAGCCTTTAAGACCAAATTAAGAAGGTGTGTATACATTTACTACAGGACTTCTCAGAGCCTTTAATTGGTAGATATCTTAGTTTGAGCTCCCTCAGAAGCACAACCTAAAGATAAGAATAGAATGAGTTCATCTGGGAGGTGATTTCAAAGAACTGCACTTGGGGAAGAGAAGCCCATCAGTAAAGTGTACATTCATGAGCAGCTTGACCCCTGTGGGCAGTGGGGACTTGGCCCCACAGATGAGCTCTGGGATTCAGTGTAGATCATGTCTCCAGAGTTTGCACAACAATAGGCAAGGAAGCTAAGAAATTCTCTCCCTTATATTGTCCATCATTGGCTGAAGTCTGCTTTCAAGGTCATTAATTCTCCAGTACTCCCAGTTTGTCCTGCTCCCTGAGTCAGGAGGCAAAGACAACTAATAACAAGAGCCACAGGTGTGTACAAAAGTCAGAGTGTGCAGTGCTTGGATGCAGTGTGCACAGGGGCTGTTGCAGTAGGGTGTTGGAGTTTGTGAAGTTCTAAGAGGGGAGATAAGGTTCATGCATTTTCCCAATGTATTTGACCACAACATCCTTTTGAATAGAGAGTCCTGGAAGACTAGTAGCACCCACATTATATGCTATGAGCGTTCCTTGTCTAGATCAGTGGTCGATATATTTTGCCTATAAAGGATCAGACAATAAATATGTTTGGACTTGCAGGCCATATGGTCTGTGACAGCATCTTCACTCTTGTACCTTGAAAGCAGCCATAGACAATATGCAAATGAATGGCCATGGCTAGGGTCCAGTGAAACTTCATTTACAAAACTAGGCAGCTGGCCAGATTTGGTCCTTGGCTATGGTTTAGTGACCCCCAGTCTGGATCATTCCTACAGCTCCATCCAGCTCTAAGATTCTAAGACAGGACTGTGGCTGTCCTGCTGAGCCGAAAGGTCTGATTCAGTGATAGCAAAGCCTTCGCTCCCTCCTCCTGATGTGGATTCACAGTAAATGTGACTCAGATCATTGTGTCTAGTCCCTCTGGAACCCATTCCAACAAGCCCTCTGTAGCAGCCTCTTCATCCTGTTTTGCCCACAGCCTCTCTGCTGGGGAAAATCAACTGAGCCTGAATTTAATTATTCTGCTGGTGAAATAAAAATAGTGCTGCCCTGAGGCTGCCTGATGCCAAGAATTTT
This sequence comes from Ovis canadensis, assembly GCF_042477335.2. Classification (NCBI taxonomy): domain Eukaryota; kingdom Metazoa; phylum Chordata; class Mammalia; order Artiodactyla; family Bovidae; genus Ovis; species Ovis canadensis. The sequence continues at coordinate 52,498,337 of NC_091263.1, read as the reverse complement.
TCATGGCACAGGAAGAGAAAAAATTAAATAGCAGCTTGAAATAAATAGATCCTACCCACTCTTGATCAAGGGCCTAGAGAGGTGTGAAGACTGGGGGAAGAAGGGAAGTGGTCCTGGTGGCAAGACCCCACTCCCCCTTCTTTACTTTTGAAGTTGAAGGCAGTAGGACAATAGTCCCTCCTGATATGCCCACTTAACCTGAATTTATTGACCTCCTAATGAATGCCAGGCATGCATTCTTTCATTCCGTGAGCACATTTTAAATGCCTACTTTGTACATCAATTATTAAGAATTCTCAGTAATTAATAAGAATTTCAAAATGGTGACAGCAGAGCATTAAACTAAATAAGGAAGCCTTCTACGTATTATGTGCTGAGTATGTCACACCCATGAAGCCAGCCTTGGTGCTTGATGCTGATGTTATAAAGATACATGTTTTCAGCATAAGCTCTGGGAGGGCAGAAACCAGGTCTGTCTTGCTCACTATTGCTCCTTTAGACTCGCAATCTAATACCCAAGCAACTGATACATATACAGTGGATGGATGGACAAAAGGAAGGATGGATGGGTGGGATTGGTGGCCTCTGGATGTTGCTGTTAGGAAAGTATCTTAACTTTGACTTTCTAGCATCTGTTTGGGTAAAATCTTTCATTCATCCTCCTATGATGTTTCTCAGGTTCTTATTTTGTCCTACAGCTGAGTTTCAGAAGTCTCATTTCACGGAGTAATTAATAGAGTCATATTTCTTCTGAAGAAGTTGGAATTTTTGAGGCTGTGTGTGCTCTTGGCACAAAAGAGAATACTGACAAGAGGATGCAGTTGCCAAAAAAATATAAAAAAAAGGAAATTATGAGAGGCATTTTGCAGAGTAAACACTGTTAGGAGGAAGGAATGATGAAGCTAAAATAAATGTTTCCTGTGGAAGCCTACTTTGTATTACAAATCATGAAGGGGCTTGATTGCATCGCCTACTGGTGATAAATAGCTTGCAATTCATTTCTTTCTCCTGCTGACTTTTGGCCAACACACTGCAAGATTCATGCAACTGTTATTTGACAACCCCTTTCTACATGCTGAGAGGAGATGAGACAGGGCTGTGCCCAGAGAAACACCTGGTTTGGGGAACCAACTCTACTGCACACTCCCCACCACTGGACATTCTGTTGTACCGATCAAGGCCCCCACGTGGTACAGCTAACACACACAAGCAGGCTAGCCAAGGAGGCATTATCAAAGGAACCATTTACAGAAGTGTGGACAGGGTAAGAGAAAACAACAAGGGGTAATGTAGCACCCCGGACCGAGTGATAGTAGGAGCTGCTGGTACTGCTTCTAGAGCAGACAGACGGTCCACAATATACAGGTGAGAAAATTGGAGTTGACTCTCCCAACCAGGTGGTCCAAAAGCTCAAAGGAGAAAACATAAGTGACAGCTCTTGGAAAACTGGAATTATCTAAATTAAATGTACTCCTGCACCATTCCCATGATCTGATTTTTTGTTTGTGTTTCACTCCCTTTTTTAATTTTGGTTTTTGCTCTTATGATTACAGACAGATCTCGTTTCCCTGTGCTTTGCTGTATTGCACTTTGTAGTGCAGGGGATTTAGTCACAGTGAATTCTGTTACTCAGGCACAGGGAATGAGTGGATTCTGGGAGACAGCTCACAAAGTCTGCTGCAGATACATGCACTAGATATTTGCTTTAGGATGCTATGTTTGTGATGTGTTTGTCTTTGTGCTCACCCCACTGTTTTTTTAATAGTCTTCCATTGCGCTTGGTGTTTGTACCTGTTGAAGCAACAAGTGTCATTTTATAATTCTGCAAAGCACATGATTAAGGGATACACTTCTTGAGGGAAAGGTGATGGGAGGACTTGCATTGTTCCCAAGTAGGAAATTTTTAACCTCAGTAAGAATGTGAAGGAGATCATACAGAAATCTAAGCCCAGGAGAAATAAGACCACAAAATGCCTAAAGGACCCACACAAGTCCCCAGATGAGCTAGTCAACCAAGGATGCCAATGTAAACCAAAAAACTAAAACGTGAGGATAGGAGGATATATTATTATGTATTTATAATTATTTGTATATTTATATATTACATATGTGTGTATGTGTGGTATATGTATATGATGTATGTATTTCTATTCCATGCTTTCTCTTGCTATATATATGTATTCTAAACCAAATAAGTGTTTGAACTAAAAACAGCTTTCAACAAAACCTGTCCCAGTGTGCTTGTCGTTGCTCCTTATATATCTTGTCACACTAATAATATTCAACAAGTTTAAGATTGTTCTCACATGACTCTGTTCTTAACAGTGATTTTCCTGCCTCTTCAAGTACTCTGTCAGGCAGTCAACAGATTGGTGATGAGTCTGTTGTTCCAACTGTGTTTCTCTAGGTAATTATGAACCCTAGGACACGGTGCTGAAACAGTCGCTCTAGAATGTTTTGGAAGTGCCAACTGCTTCATTAATCTCCCACCTGTTGTTTCACACTTTATGATGAAATGCCACTGTCCAGCTTTATCATCCAGACCTAAACACGCAGAGCATAACACTGGGTTTACATGCAGATTTACCATCCAGGATGTCAAACAAATTAAACATGGTTAAGTGTCAATGACCTGATATTCAATTGCAAACAGCTCTGGCTTTATTTGGGTGAGTGGGTTGGGCTAAATGGAACCTGAAGCTCTGAAATATAATTCACCCACCGTTTCTGCTTAACAATTATGCCAGCTTTTTTTTCCCTTGAAGACTGGAGGTTAGTTATAGAAATTGCATTTGTGTCTCTTCTAAATATGCAGACTCATACTCCAACCTCTCACTTGTGATTCTATGATTAAAAAAAGAAGAAGCTGAGAGAAGGGAAGACAACATTCGCATTTCTGAACTTAATTTGAAGCTGGCTTAACACACTCTGAGCCACAGATAAGACTAAAAGCAGTTCCTCCCTACATACCAATTAGAACAAACCTCTCTTACCATGATGGTGTGGAGGCTGGGGGATCTGGTTATTTCGATGGATTAGTAGAGTCAGTGTTTAGGGCAAAGGTGAGAGCTGTTTACCCCCTGAACTTTTGGACAAATTTTTTCTAGCTCTACATATAACAATATCTAGCATTTACTGGAGACATGTTAAATGCCAGGTACACTGTTACACTCTTCATTTATTCCTTTAAAAGCATTCCTCTAAATTAGATGTCATTTCCATTTTTACAGATTAAGAAGTAGAGGCTCAGAGAGGTTAAGTAATTTTCCCAAGTCACAGAGCTTCCAACTGGACTTCAATTTGAACTCTGGTGAGCCTGATTTATTTATCTTTTCTTAATTTTCCTTTTAGAACTTTGAAACGTCTTTAATCCATCTGGGATTTATTTTGGAACATGACATGAAATGAGACATCAATATTTTGTTTTCTACAAATGTACAAATATGCATTTTCTGCAAATGTAGCCAAGTAAGCCTGCTACAGCTTAAAAAAATTTTTTTTTAGCAATTTAATGACAAGGGGAAATACTTATGATGAAAGTTAAGTAGAAGAAGCTGTAGATACAGTGTGTGCGTGGGTTAAATCTCTTCAGGCATGTCTGACTCTCTGCGACCCTTTGGACTGTAGCCTGCCAGGCTCCTCTGTCCATGGGATTCTCCAGGCAAGAATACTGAAGTCAGCTGCCATTTCCTCCTCCAAGGGATCTTCCCAGCCCAGGGACTGAAGCCACATCTCTTATGTCTCCTGCACTGGCAGGAGGATTCTTTAACACTAGCTCCACCTGGGAAGCCCATATACAGTGTAAGTAACAAGGTAAACATATATATGGCCACTAATATATCTGTTGAACAATGACATGGAAATACTACCCTGAATGGTGTTGAAGATTTTGAGATATGGCTTCAGACTACCTGGGTAGATCTAAATCCCTCATCTACCTCTTACTCCCTCTGAGCAGCCTCCTGTAAATTACTTAACTTCTCTGTCCCCATTCTCTCACCTATAAGCTGTGGATAGTAAGAATAATATTATCATTACTGCTGCTGCTGCTGCTAAGTCGCTTCAGTCGTGTCTGATTCTGTGCGACCCCATAGACGCCAGCCCACCAGGCAAGAACACTGGAGTGGGTTGCCATTTCCTTCTTCAATGCATGAAAGTGAAAAGTGAAAGTGAAGTCGCTCAGTCGTGTCCGACTCTTAGCGACCCCATGGACTGCAGCCCACGAGGCTTCTCTGTCCATGGGGTTTTCCAGGCGAGAGTACTGGAGTGGGGTGCCGTAGATAATAATATTACTCATCTCCTGAGGTAACTAAAAGGATTGACTATGCCAACCATGTGTCCATGGGTAGTGCTTAGCACCAAAAAAATACTACACATATAAATATGCCAAATCCTATATTGATAGTGCTGTCATCATATACATTTTAATTTTTTTCAAGTTGTCTATGTTTTGTAGGCTACATTTTTTTTAAAGTTTAATTTTTTAGGAATCCTGTGTCTTCAGAATTCCACAAATGCCAAAATACTCTGAAATCAGAAAAAGTGGGCCCCTTACAAATTATTTTTTGAGATGCACCCTCACTGGACGAACCCTATGTCCCCCTAGCAGAAAAAAAGCTCCTTATTTCCATAAGCTGATAACACAGGGAGCTTTGGCACAAGGATTCAGTTTTTTTTTTTTTAATCCTGAAGTATTCGGCATTACAAAAACAAGAAGCAATAAATATAAATAACTCCCGGCAAATCATCTCTTCAAGTCCTTGAGATGCTATGAGACATGAGAATAGGTTACATTGCATTATGATTTATAGTTGGATCTGGAAGTCTGTTCTGTAACAGGTCTAGTAACAGGGGTAGGAATTAATCCTCCATTCATGCTGCATTGCATTGCTGGGGACATCGCTGAACTGGACTCCACATGAGCCAGACTTCCCTGTATATAAATCAGTGGCAGACACAGGAATCTAATCCAGGTACTTGCTTGCACACAGGGAAATGCTAAGGCAGAAAGCTGATTACTCAAAATCACGCAGTTCTCCGGCTAAACTTCCCCAGGCTTCAGATGAAGCCAATGAAGTAGAGATTGATCTATGTTTCTTTCGAGATGATTGATGGAAAAATCAGCTGCAAATAACTGGGAAAACAATCGGGAGAAAAGCTTAATATGTTTCCTCCAGCATCGAGCCTGTCACAGCTATGTAAGTGCTACTGTTCAGAAATTCAATGTATAGAAGAAAAGGCTAGCCAACTAGTCCTAGAAACCTGTTATTCTTCTGGGAAATGGGGGCTAAACATTTCCTTCCAGGTGGTTAACCCCCCACCCCAGCCTTTGCCTTTCCACAGAGTCCTTAGAAGGCTGAGAATGCTAAACAGTAGTTGTGTGACTTTGAACTCATTTCTTGACCTCTCTGTACTTCATTTTCACCATCTGTCCATAAGAATACTTACCTTGCAGTTCTGTGAGGACTCCAGACAATTCATTTATGTTTCCCTGGAGGCTCAGATGGTAAAGAATCTGCCTGCTCTATAAGAGACCCAGGTTCAATCCCTGAGTTGGGAAGATCCCCTTGAGAAGGCAATGGCTACCCACTCCAGTATTCCTGTATGGAGAATTCAATGGCCAGAGGAGCCTGGTGGGCTACAGTCCATGGGGTCGCAAAGAGTTGGACATGACTGAGCAACTAACACTAGAACCTGACACCTAGTGGGCACACAGTAAGTGTCTGTATAACACCTGGGGTTCCGATTTCAAGGGAATTGGAAGGGTCTCTGGCTCACCTGCTCCCCCAACCAATATGTTCATATTTGAATCGCTTTAAGGGGAGAATTGGCTTTTATTCCACAAATATACATCAGGCTTAACTGTAAATATCTAGGAGGAATAACATGTATTTAAATTTATAGTAAGCTAGAAACAATCCCAGAGAAGGCAATGGCACCTCACTCCAATACTCTTGCCTGGAAAATCCCATGGATGAAGGAGCCTGGTAGGCTGCAGTCCATGGGGTCGCTGAGGGTTGGACATGACTGAGCGACTTCACTTTCACTTTCCTGCATTGGAGAAGGAAATGGCAACCCACTCCAGTGTTCTTGCCTGGAGAATCCCAGGGACAGGGGAGCTGGTGGGCTGCCATCTATGGGGTAGCACAGAGTCGAACACGACTGAAGTGACTTAGCAGCAGCAGCAGCAGAAACAATCCATATCAGATTCTGTCAGTTTCTAAAGGGCGAGAAGAAAGACAGAAAACACCTTGCTTACTCATTAAGCATTTACTTAGCACCAACTACATGCTAGGTTTGCACTGATCACTGGAAGACAGAGGCCAGACAAGCCTATGGACACTGAAAGTGCTTCTCTCTCTCTCCTAGCTCCCGTTTCTCATTCTTCCTGTCTGCTCAGCTTAGGTGCACTTTGCAGGTAATACAGACACTCAGACCCTGCAGTACGGAATCCAACATTTCACCTTCTCTAACGGGATCCTTCATAGAATGTGATGGTCTTAGCCCCCATGCTCAAAGGTAGGACATTGATGTTTCTTTGTTTTAATCAAACTCCTGACCCCCTCCAGGCTGGGTAGAAATTCCATCTCAGTCACCACTGAGTATTTACCTCTCTGGGAGTCACTTTAGAATCCAGGAGATCTTCATGGTATCCAGAAGAAAGAAAAAGGACCCCAAACTTCCCATCCCCCTTGGCCATCACCAGTGTCCTCAGGGTCCATGCTGGCAGTGGTCTCTTTCACTCTCAGAAGTGCTCAGCTTCTTTGAAAGCCAAAAACTGGGGTGTTTTCAGTCCTGCCACCCCATCAATGTCCGGTTGCCCTGGGAGGTACAGCCACTCTGCTGTGTAAGCATCCTGCTGTTTCCCATCCTCCAGCACTGGACTCTGATCTCTTCATGAATCCAGGCAGCTCCTTCTGTTGGGGGCTCTGCAAACGATTTCTGTAGATGGCCAGAGAGGAAGCACTATCAGCATTGCAGGCTGTGCCATGTCGGTCACAACACTTAGCTCTATCTTAGCACTAAGTTCAATTCAGTTCAGTTCAGTCGCTCAGTCGTGTCCAACTCTTCACGACCCCATGAATCGCAGCATGCCAGGCCTCCCTGTTCATCACCATCTCCCGAAGTTCACTCAGACTCACGTCCATCAAGTCTGTGATGCCATCCAGCCATCTCATCCTCTGTCGTCCCCTTCTCCTGCCCCCAATCCCTCCCAGCATCAGAGTTTTTTCCAATGAGTCAACTCTTCGCATGAGCTGGCCAAAGTACTGGAGTTTCAGCTTTAACATCATTCCTTCCAAAGAAATCCCAGGGTTGATCTCCTTCAGAATGGACTGGTTGGATCTCCTTGCAGGCCAAGGGACTCTCAAGAGTCTTCTCTAACACCACAGTTCAAAAGCATCCATTCTTCGGCGCTCAGCCTTCTTGACAGTCCAACTCTCACATCCATACATGACCACAGGAAAAACCATAGCCTTGACTAGACGGACCTTAATCGGCGAAGTAATGTCTCTGCTTTTGAATATGCTATCTAGGTTGGTCATAACTTTTCTTCCAAGGAGTAAGCATCTTTTAATTTCATGGCTGCAGTCACCATCTGCAGTGATTCTGGAGCCCCCAAAAATAAAGTCTGACACTGTTTACGCTGTTTCCCCATCTATTTCCCATGAAGTGATGGGACCGGATGCCATGATCTTCAAATTGCCAACATCCACTGGATCATGGAAAAAGCAAGAGAGTTCCAGAAAAACATCTATTTCTGCTTTATTGACTATGCCAAAGCCTTTGATTGTGTGGATCACAATAAACTGTGGAAAATTCTGAAAGAGATGGGAATACCAGACCACCTGACCTGCCTCTTGAGAAATCTGTATGCAGGTCAGGAAGCAACAGTTAGAACTGGACATGGAACAACAGACTGGTTCCAAATAGGAAAAGGAGTACGTCAAGGCTGTATATTGTCACCCTGCTTATTTAACTTCTATGCAGAGTACATCATGAGAAACGCTGGGCTGGAAGAAACACAAGCTGGAATCAAGATTGCCAGGAGAAATATCAATCACCTCAGATATGCAGATGACACCACCCTTATGGCAGAAAGTGAAGAGGAGCTAAAAAGCCTCTTGATGAAAGTGAAAGACAAGAGTGAAAAAGTTGGCCTAAAGCTCAACATTCAGAAAACGAAGATCATGGCATCCGGTCCCATCTTAGCACTAAAGCAGTCCTGAAAAGTGAAAGTGAAACTGAAAGTTCTTTGTGATCCTACTGGGGTGGGTAGCCATTCCCTTTTCCAGGGGATCTTCCCAATGCGTGGATTGAACGGGGTCTCCTGCATTGCAGGTGGATTCTTTACCAGCTGAGCTATCAGGGAAGCAGCCCTGGACAAGGCATAAATGGATCAAAGGGGCTTCGTCTCCATGGACTCTCAAACTTCATTTTCACAAAATGTTCGTATGTCACATGATTTTATTCTTTATTTGATTTTTTTTTTATGAATTTTGAAAAACCATTTTTAGTGTCAGGACATTAAGAAAAAGCAAAAACAAATACATAGACAGCAGGCCAGCTTTGGTGCAGGGCCATTAGCTAGCCAACTCCTGTTCTAACTTCTTATCCTCAAAGAAACTTAACACAATATTTTCAGTGAGGCTAGACTTTTGGAAAACAGAAGCCCTTTATGCATTTGTTTGTTTGTTTGGCAAAGCTTTGTAGGGTGACCAGCCATTCCAGATTCCTTGGAATTGAGATTTCCAAGATGTGGGATTTTTAGTACTACAACTTGGAAAATTCCAGGCAACCTAAGACAGTTGATCTCCCAACCAAATAGGTACCAGGCAATGAAGGTTCCAAAGTGAAGAAAACAAAGTCTTTATGTTTATGAGGCTGGAATGCTCTTCAGGAAGATGGGTGCCTTTACCCATAACTCTTGTTCTTGACTCAGGGTCCACACTATCAGCCACCCACCTTTACCCCCACCCCTGGGCAGAGGTTACAAAAAGGCCTGCAAAAGGGCAACCAGAGAAAATGCTTGGGGGTGGGGGGGACCCATACTATCAATTCAAAAGATTTGCCTAAAAACAGTGAAGTAGATAGTGTTAGAAAACAAAATTCAACTGAGTAAATTTTCAGGATATCATTGACTTTATTCAGTAATTGATGAATCAAGCAACATGAAATCTAACAGAAAGTCAAAAGATTTTATAGGCAGAAGGGAACAGGAACAGGGAAGCTATATTAGGCAAAAAGCAGAAGGATTATGGCAGGGTTTCTTTCCTATAGGGGAGGGTAGGAGTCTACAGGCAGATGACCTAACTGAAACTGATCTGGCAATTTCTAATTGACTGGTTTAAGATTCCATTTCTAAGACAGACAAACTGAATTAAATTAAGTCTTGGTTTGGTGAGTGGTGGCTTAGCATAAGTGACTCCATTTTGGGCCTGTTGTCTTTAACAGTAGTGTTGGTTCCAGGGTCAAAGAAAGAGCACAAACAGTCAATTTCACTCTAATGCAATGTGCGTACACCCAACACCTAACCACACCCCTACCCGTTTCGCAGGATGGAACTCGGACTGGCCATCCAAGCCTGGGGAGCCTTCCAGAGAGGCTCAAACCTCTTTCGCACCTAGAGGCGTCTATTGTACTAGAAAACAGGAACTTCCCCAAACCACATTATAAAGATTGTGAGCTATCTTATTGTCTAATTCTGTGCTATATTTAGATACTCAACTGGATTTCATGAAAAAAGTCTAAATTTGAGGCCCTTTGGAAATGTGAGGTCCAGGCAAAAAAATTCTCCTCTTCTCCCTCACCTCCACCCCCAAATCGATTTTCCTCCATGATAAAGTTTGACAAAGTAATACAGCCTCACCAGAGCTCCTGTGAGCCTGTTCAGAGCCTTTATTTAGTATAGCAAGTTTCCCACTCTGGGACTACCAGCGAGGGATGCACAGACTGGGGCCCCTATTGGCCCCTCCACCAGGCAACTTTGTGTAGTATACAACCTGTGCCACCATATAAAGCCACCCTAAGACAACTGTCTGACCCTTCGGGGAAAAAAATCAGACCCTTTGTCTGGAGCTGAAGGATAAAAGAGAAAGTGAATCTAATTGCATGAGATATCTTAGGCCCCACTGTGCCATGTGTCCAGGGTAACTGGGATCCAAATCATCTCGGACTTGAGAGCAGGAACTTGCTTCTTAAAGGAAGTGATTTCTGTCTTCCAGTCACTTGTGTTTTTAACAACTGGCTGTTTCTTGCCTTTTGTGTCCTCCTATAACTCTGCTTACAGAATGAGCCCGCAAAGGATGGGCTGAAGCTGGGTTGGGAAAGCTTTTGAAAGCAAGCTAGGCGGAAACTTGAAGACAAAAGGTCTTCAGGCAGATATTTGCCGTCTTCGGTTAAGCAGCTGCTGGGGGTGGGGGAAGACAGTAAGAAGTGCGCCCTAAATGAAGCTTCGAAGGGGGACTTGTTTAGCTTGGTAGGGTGGGGAGGTTGAAAGAGGCCATAGGACAAGGTCTTTTTTTTAATCCGCCACTCCCTTCCCCGAGCTGAGACTTGTTAATCAGGTATGGGTGGTAAAGTTCCCTAAATGTGCAGCCTGACAGCACTGCCTGACAGCTGGTAGTCAGGTTGCCATGTCAACAGGAAGAGACCCTACTGGGGTTTATATTTACTCATCACCAAGTTCTCTGAGTGGTTCTTTTTTTAAAGATTGATTTATTTATTCATTTGACTGTAGGGTTTGTTGCTGCACCTGGGCTTTCTCTAGATGTGGTGGGCAGGAGCTACTCCTCGTTGCAGTGCGTGGCTTTTCATTGCAGTGGCTTCTCTTGCGGAGCTCGAGCCCTAGAGCTCAGGCTCAGTAGTTGTGGCCCACGGGCTTAGTTGCTACACAGCATGAGGGATCTTCCCAGACCAGGGATCAAACCGGTGTCCCTTGCATTGCAAGGCAGATTCTTAACCACTGGACCACAAGGGAAGCCCCTGTATGAGTAGCTCTTACCTATGGATAAAGCTAAAAAAGCTGATCTCTGACCCCCAGATTACTTCCCTAGGCAATGGAATTATTTTGACTGCAGTGGGGAAGACTGGGATCCTACAGAGGTACCCCGCAAAGGTGGGTGGGAGTGAAAGAGGGATGGAGTTCCCATGAGCATTCTGTTTCCCTGACAGGGAAATTCACATTTATGGTGCGTCTCCTATGTGTCTGATATTCTGCTATAAGCTGCGCAGATTAGGTTTTATTTCATTCTCACAACTAACCTATAGGATTGCTATTAGTATTCCCATTTTACAGATAAGCAAAGAGAGGCTAAATAGCCAAACAGCAGAGCAGTAGTTAACCAAAGATAGGTCCACAAGGTGGATTATTATGCAGCTATTTAAAAGTCTTCTTTCTGAATATGTTTCTTGACACATTCTCAAAACTGCACAGTACAGCCTGCCTATATGATAAAATACACGTGATGAATAAATATCCATAGGAAAAGGTATGGATAATAATATTGTTGTTGTTGTTCAGTCACTCAGTCGTGTCCAACTCTGTGACCCCATGGAATGCAGCACGCCAGGCTTCCCTGTCCACCATCCCTCAGAGCTTGCTCAAACTCATGTCCATCAAATCGGTGATGCCGTCCAACCATTTCATCCTCTGTTGTCCCCTTCTCCTGCTGCCTTCAATCTTTCCCAGCATCAAGGTCTTTTCTAATGAATCAGCTTTTTGCATCAGGTGGCCAAAGTATTGGAACTTCATCTTCAGCATCAGTCCTTCCAATGAATATTCAGGATTGACTCGTTTGATCTTGTTACAGTCCAAGGGACTCTCAAGAGTCTTCTCCAATGCCAAAGTTCAAAAGCATCAGTTCTTCAGTGCTCAGCCTTCTTTATGGTCCAACACTCACATCCATACATGACTACTGGAAAAACCATAGCTTGGACTATATGGACCTTTGTTGGCAAAGTAATGTCTCTACTTTTTAATATACCATCTAGGTTTGTCATAGCTTTTCTTCCAAGGAGGAAGCATCTTTTAATTTCATGGCTCTGGTCACCATCTGCCATGATTTTGGAGCCCAAGAAGATAAAGTCTGTCACCGTCTCATTGTATCCCCATCTATTTGCCATGAAGTGATGGGACCAGATGCCATGATCTTCGTTTTTTGAATGTTGAGTTTTATGCCAGCTTTTTCACTCTCCTCTTTAACCTTCAACAAGAGGCTCTTTAGTTCTTCTTCACTTTCTGCCATAAGGGTGGTATCATCTGCATATCTGAGGTTATTGATATTTCTCCTGCCAATCTTGATTCTGGTTTGTACTTCATCCAGCCCAGCATTTCACATTATATACTCTGCTATTAAGTTAAATAAGCAGGGTGACAATATACAGCCTTGACGTACTTCTTTCCTAATTTTGAACCAATCCGTTGTTCCATGTCCAGTTCTAACTGTTGCTTCTTGACCTGGAAGCAACAGGTGTATAAATCACCAAAAGCCACCCAGCCGTGAACAAGCTAAGACCACATATTCAGAGCTTGCTGTGCAAGGGAGTTGGCCACCATCATTTGCATGTGGTAGAGACTGAAAGGCAGGCAAAAGGAATGAAAACTTTGTAGTTGAAAAAAAGGAACACTATAGGCATGCCTGTTTGGAGGCCATTGGCACAAGGAAGATAGAACTAAGGCTGTCTAGAAGCAGGACATCCTGTGTGATTAATTACCTTGTTTGGCTTCCTCTGATTGATCCTAAGATCCAATTACATGCTACCTACAAGAGACACACTTTAAATATAAAGATCCAAATAGATTAAAAGTGTGTGTTTAGTCAGTCATGTCCAACTGTGGAAAAATATGTGCAGTGCCAATAACAGCAAATAAAGGGTTGCTGCTGCTCTTTAGTTGCTTAGCCGTGTCCAGCTATTTGTGACCCCATGAACTGTTGTTCCCAGGCTCCTCTTCCCATGGGATTTCCCAAGCAAGAATACTGAAGTGAGTTTCCAACTCCTTCTCCAGGGAGTCTTCCTGACCCAGGGACTGAACCCATGTTTCCTACTTGGCAGGTGGATTCTTTACCACTGGGCCACCAGGGAAGCCCCCATAAAAAGGTAGCGTAGGCATATTAACAATAGATTAGAAACAGTTCAATAGAAACAATATTATGAAAGATAAAGAGGGATGCTTCACAGTGATTAAAGGACTTTGATTCATTATCAAGTAGACACAATAATCGTGAATATGCTAACAGAACTTCATAATAAACTAAGTCTAAAGTATGGCAGAGTCCCTGCATATACAGTTTTTCTGTGGCCTTGGTGTGAGCTGAGGATATTTTCCTATACTTTGAATTTTGCCATCTGACTTGCTTTGGCCAATGGCATGAAGGTGGAAGAGGCAGTGTGCCAATTCCAACCTCAGACCTTAAGAGGCATAGCAACTTTCTGTTTGTTTTCTTGTGCTTCTGCCTAACCCAAGAGAGGAAAATGCCCCAGCTGGCCTACTGGTCCTAAAATGATGACAGACACACAGTGAATTACCTGACCAATCAGCAGACTTGCAGCTTGGACCCTCTCGGCCTAACCCAGAATTAGAGAGTATGATGAACAATTCTGTGGCTTCCCCAATAGCTCAGTGGTAAAGAACCCTCCTGCCAATGCAGGTGACGTGGGTTGATCCCTGGGTTGGGAAGATCCCCTGGAGAAGAAATGGCAATCCACTCCAATACTCTTGCCTGGGAAATCCAGTGGACAGAGGAGCCTGTGGGCTACAGTCCATAGGGTCACAGAGCTGGACATGACTGGGCACGCATGTACTACTACTACATGAACAACTTTATGTCAACAAACATAAATACTAGGTTTAGGAACACTGCACTCCAAAACATAATAAATCCCCATTGTCCAGGACATTGAAACTGGCTACTGCAAAGGGGAATGTTTATGGAGAACTCTGAGAGGTACCACCAAGGTTTCTCCAGACAGTGTTTTTATGCATGAATCCCAATTTCAGGAGACCCTCTAAATTGGCCACACTGCTAGCTCAGAAAAAGTGAGACGAAGTATGTAATATAGACATTTCCAACTGAGTTAGTTGCTTCTTTTCCTTCTGAAAATTAAATACAGCCTCAGGAGTCCCTTCACCGTAAGTGGGGTGACCAGTGATGTGGGTAGAGAAGTGGGGGAGTGAGACAGGGAATGGAGGATAGCAGATGAGGGGTGTGTTACCACGCAGATATCGCTATGAGAGTGGAACTCAGTGCTGCTAGGGGGTCATGGGAGACCGTGTCACAGGTGCTTCAGTCATCCCAGCTGCAGGGTGAGGAAGCTGGAGTGTCCACCCACAGGCTCCCTGTCCAGCACTGATTGAGAGTCCCTCCTGAGACATTAGCTTGATGGTGCTGTCGGCTTGTTCAGGGCCAAGTGAGCTCCCACAGCCAGGAAAAAACCCTCAGGCAGAGGCTGCAGACACACACAACAGACAGGATTGTTCTGCGTTTAGAGATGACTGCTGAGAAATAATGGGGGGGCAGGAGAAGGAGGTCAGGTACCAAGAGCATCTGCTCCTATATTGGATGAAGAATTGGATTCCAATACACATAAAGAAGCAAACAATAGAAATTTCAAATTTGTTGTATTTTTTATTTCATTAGAAGTTCAGAATATCTAGATAAACCCCAAGTCTATTTCATTTTTGAACTAATATAGTTCCTTGTTGGGAGGCCTTTTTCAAGATCCCAGAGCAGAATGACTTGGTAAAGAAAAGCTGGTGATGCCTCCTGGTCACCCTTACAGTCTTCACTGGAGGTAAAGTGAGGCAACCTATGTTCAGATCCCCAGTGCACCCCACATTAACCCTGGCATAGTCACTCATCCCACCAAACCTCAGTTTCTTTATTTGTGAAATGGGTATGTTGTCTACATGCCTTCTAACTCTGAACGATGGTTATTCAAATCCGTTTTATCTGCCTTCACTAATCAAGGTCATTGTTAGACCTGCATGCCCTCTAATAGCACATAGCCTAAACAGTGTTTGCCTGAGTTATTTTCAGAAACTTGGAGTCAGCTATGTCTAATTTCAGTTGAACTGGTTAAGACTGGATAGGACCACTGACCCTCCAACTGGGCATGTGGCAGTGCCCACTCCATGTGTGACCTTTTGGCATCAGAGGGCTGAAAACTCCACCATCCTGTCATTCTAAGTGCCTCTGATTGCTTGTGCAGAGGCTTGTGGCAGAATGAGAATTCCTGCACTGTTTCCCAATCGCTTTTCCCCACGCTGCACCTCAGATACCACCCTGCTGCTTCTTTCCTCATCCCATAAATGCCGTCCTCCTCCCAGCTCCTTGCCTTCCAGTGGGATGGGGTGGAGATTTGTTCTCTGGTCTCAACCCATGGTCACTTTACAAAAAGTATCTCTGCCGCAAACATCAGCATATCACCATTTTGGCTTGCTGAGTATCAGGCAAAATGAACCTGGCTCAGCAACATCTCTCTCTGACTGTAAAGCTTTGTTCACAAGCCCTGACTTCCTGTAGTACAGCTAGGAATCTAAAGATAACTGAGATAAAGTCCTTGTTTGAAAAGTTCTTCCTGTCTAGTAGAGAGGACAATTAAGTAGGGATTACAGTACAGTGGGAATGGTGCTATAGCAAAGGCTATTGCCTAAGGCTAATAGGAGAAGGAGTGAGTCAAGGCTGTATATTGTCACCCTGCTTATTTAACTTATATGCAGAATACATCATGAGAAACGCTGGCCTGGAAGAAACACAAGCTGGAATCAAGATTGCTGGGAGAAATATCAATAACCTCAGATATGCAGATGACACCACCCTTATGGCAGAAAGCAAAGAGGAACTAAAAAGCCTCTTGATGAGAGTGAAAGAGGAGAGTGAAAAACTTGGCTTAAAGCTCAACTTTCAGAAAACTAAGATCATGGCATCCGGTCCCATCACTTCATGGGAAATAGATGGGGAAACAGTGGAAACAGTGTCAGACTTTATTTTGGGGGGCTCCCAAATCACTGCAGATGGTGACTGCAGCCATGAAATTAAAAGACGCTTACTCCTTAGAAGGAAAGTTATGACCAACCTAGATAGCATATTCAAAAGCAGAGACATTACTTTGCCGACTAAGGTCCGTCTAGTTAAGGCTATGGATTTTCCTGTGGTCATGTATGGATGTGAGAGTTGGACTGTGAAGAAGGCTGAGCACCGAAGAATTGATGCTTTTGAGCTGTGGTGTTGGAGAAGACTCTTGAGAGTCCCTTGGCCTGCAAGGAGATCCAACCAGTCCATTCTAAAGGAGATCAGCCCTGGGATTTCTTTGGAAGGAATGATGCTAAAGCTGCAACTCCAGTACTTTGGCCACCTGATGCAAAGAGTTGACTCATTGGAAAAGACTCTGATGCTGGGAGGGATTGGGGTCAGGAGGAGAAGGGGACAACAGAGGATGAGATGGCTGGATGGCATCACAGACTCGATGGACATGAGTCTGAGTGAACTCCCGGAGCTGGTGATGGACAGGGAGGCCTGGCGTGCTGCGATTCATGGGGTCGCAATGAGTCGGACACAACTGAGCAACTGAACTGAACTGAATTGAACTGAAGAGAGCAACAGAAAGAAATAGGCTGGGAAAGAAAGATTACACAAGCTTGATCTCAGTGGTGGGCATGCAAACATCCCTTGCAGAGAGACCTCCACTAGAGGGAGGGTAGCTGACCAAGGGATGCAGCTGCTGATGCTCTGAAACCCATCCCAGCACAGAAACCAAGGCCACGCTCCCCGGCCTTTGACTCTCCACCACCACTGAGTCTTTCTTAGACAAGGTGGCTGTTCAGTTGCTTGCATTCAGCCTTCTCTCCCTGTCTCTTTGCTTTGTGGTCAAACATCTCTCCCAATTTTTTCCAACTTCTCCCAATTTCTTTTCATTTGGACATTTCTCCTTACAAAAAAAAAAAATTATTGAATATTTAACTCTATATTCACATCAGCTTCTTGGAGGACCCAAACTCATTGTCTTGAAGGATAAACAGGAGTAGAAAGGAAGTCAGAGGCAAGGGCATGAATATAGGCAAGGAGGCAAGAAGCTTACAAGTTCAGGAAATGGAGACACATTCAGAACCTGGTAGGGCAGGAAGGAAGGAAGTAGAAGGGGAAGTTCCTTCCCCAGTGTGTTCCCAAGAGCGGACTGACTGGGAGGTCAGAGAGAAGACCACTGCTCAGAGGTCAGTGAGCAATTATTAGGGCCCCTCCTGGAGAGAGTGAAGTGATGGAGAAGAGAGAAGAAATAGTTGCAAGGGATATGCACAAGGTAGAATTGTTATTAATAGAACCTGGACACTGAATATGGAGGGTGGCTGAAAGTAAGGAGTTGAGGAAAATACCCAGATTTCTAGTGGGAGCAGCATAGTATACGGAAGCCACCAGTTCGCTGAAAACAAACCCGTCAAGAGGCACACACACATGCATTCATGAAGCTCTATGCCATTCACAGCTTGGAATTCACATGAAATTTAAAAACGCAAATAAGCTGTCCTTCCGCAAAACAAGCCCCCTAAATCCTCAAAAGCCACTGAAAGTGTCTCATGCAACACACATTGCTAGAAATGTGGTTGCATCAAATCAATCTGGCCAACCAGTCATGTCATAAAGACCACCGGGGACACTGGGGGTCCCTGGAGTCTGGGTAGGGCTATGCCCCAACCATAAAAGGACGTGAAGGTTTGAGAGTTCTTGGTATTCAGGTAGAAACAGAAGTCAGGAGGCTTTCAGTGGGTGAGCATGCTCTAAAAGGAAGAGCAGGAGCCAGTTTATGAGTTTTTTATTGCTGCTATAACAAAGTACCACAGTCATGGTGGTTTAAAGCAACATGAGTGTATCGTAACCGTTGGTTTTTGAGGTCAGAAGTCCAAAACGGGCCTGACAAGGTTAAAATCAAAGTGTGGGCAGAGATGCATTGTTTCTAGAAATTTTAGGGCAGCATTCCCCAACCTTTTTGGCACCAGAGACCAGTTTCAGGAAAGACAATTATTCCATGGAATGGGTTGCGGGGTAGGGATATGGTTTCAGGATGATACAAGCACACTGCATTTATTGTGCGCTTATTAGTATTATCATTACATCAGCTCCACTCTCATCATCAGGCATTAGATCCCAAGGTTAGAGACCCCTGCTCTAGGTGAAAATCTGTCTGCCCCGTGCCTTTTCTTGCTTCTACAACTGCCTGATCCCTTAGCTCATGGCTGCTCCCCAGCACTGGCCTGACTTCCCTCTTTTTTTCACTCATCATAGTTCCCTGATTCTGACCTTCTTGCCTCCCTCTTTCGCTCATAAGGACCCTTGTGATTTCATCTGTCCTGCTCAAAAGAATCCAGGAAAATCCCCCCATCTCCAGAACAGTAACATAATCACATCTGCAAAAACCCTTTTGCCATTAAGGTAATATATTCCAGGCTCTGAGGATTAGGCCATGGATATTTTTGGAGAGCATTGTTCTGCCTCTCACAGCCAGGGACTGAATCCTGGAAAACATGACTATTTATGGAACAGGCAAGACCTTGGAACA
Source organism: Ovis canadensis (assembly GCF_042477335.2). Lineage (NCBI taxonomy): Eukaryota > Metazoa > Chordata > Mammalia > Artiodactyla > Bovidae > Ovis > Ovis canadensis. The sequence goes on along the minus strand of NC_091263.1, from coordinate 52,479,785 downwards.
AGTTGGATAAAGAACTAAAAGCAGGGATAACTTCCAGGCAGCCAGTTACCAGTGATACTTTCAATTCCAATTTATCTCCTAGTTAAAGTTGCTGTGTTGAGAAGTAAGATTTAGTGTTTCTTGTTTGTTTGTTTTTCCTCTATCTCTCTATTCCTGCCTGTGACCTCCTTCAACAACTCCAAAGTAAAAAGCTCTTTAGGGTAGAATATAAGCCCTTCAGACAGCAGTCAGGTATGCACCGTAAGCATTACAGGCCCAGAGTACAATCATCATTATTATTGTCGGTATTATTATTACTATTTACTTATTTATTTACTTGGCTGTGCTGGGTCTTAGTTGCCACATGCTAGATCTTTTCGTTGTGGCACGTGGGATCTAATTCCCTCACCAGAGATCAAACCCAGGCCCTCCACATTAGGAGCACAGAGCCTTAATCAGTGGACCACCAGGGAAGTCCCTCTCATTATTTTGAAGCTACTCCTCACCAAAGGGAAATAGGCCTCTTCTGAGAAGGGCTGGTTCCATTCATTGGAAGGACTGTGGCCTTATGGGATTATTCCTGATTGTGGGGTAAATCTGAGCTCTCTGTAGACCCCCAGAAGCCCTCTCTGCCTTTGAGAGGTCGCTTCTCCATCTCTGATTATGCAATGGCCCTATGCCAAAGGCAAGATGTCACACCCTCCTTCTGACTCAAGGTTGAAATAAGCAGCCTCTCACTAACTGTTTGTTTGGAAGATGCAATGTTAAAGGGTCACCCTGAATTTTCTCCTCTCCCAGCCTCAAGTAGGATATCTGGCCCTCAGGATTCCCTTGCCTTAAGAATTTTCTGTCACATACAACAGCATAATTCAACAATGTGATGATGCCAGAGATCATGGGTTGTCGTAGGTCAAATTCCCCAGAAGCAAACTCTGAGACAAGGATTCATCTGCAAGTGATGTACTAAGGAAGTGCTCCCAGGAGCGCTGGGGGAGGGAACAGGGAAAGCGAGAGAGGAAAGAGAAAAGGATAATTAGGCTGCAGTATCGAGCAAAGGTGATCAGCCTGATCCCTCAGGAAGCCCCAGAGTGCAGAATACACCTTGGAGTCTATCCTGCTAAAAGCAGGGGAGCTGGGCATCCCTAAAGTGGCATTGTTGGGGCACTGACTATGGGCGACCTCTACTTCCAGCTCTCCGCACATCACCTGAGCAGGAACAGTACCCAGCACAGAGGAGGTGTGATTCTATCATGTGACACCAAGCTACTAACTAGCCTCTCAGCCTGAAAGTTCAGGAACACTCAGCACCCTACAAACCTGGAGAATCTGGAGGGCTTTCAGGGGATAACAAATTCTTCTCCTACTAAACTTGTGACAAATCTAATTGAATGCAGGGAGCTGCCTGATAGTTTGTGATTTGCCCAGGATGAACGGCTCTGCTTGTCTTCATTTCAGAAAGCATCACTTCTTGCCTGTGACACATGGCCCTAAAGAATGTGTATTCTTTCCCCAGAAAATCAGCAAAATCTAATTTCCAAAATATTTCCTACAATCCTCCAACACACAAGCTCAGCCAAATGAAATTAAATTCTGCCTTTTCTTGAAGGTGAGTCTTTTTTTCAGCGTGAGCAATAGAGTCATGTTTCATTTCAAATCCCCAAACACTGAGGCTATTGATCTTGTTAAATGTGAAGATTAATATTTCTGAAGTGTCTACATGGAGGGAAATATCTAGACAATTACAAGTAACATCCAATAAAGAAACATAATAAATATTGAACAAGTTGAAGGAACTAGCAATACAGGAGAAGAGTTAGATCAGAATATGTGTATGTTTGTGTGGAGAGAGATGGAAACAGAGCAATTACTACTTATTACTCTCTCTCAACTTATATTTTTATCAGGACAAGGTCAAGTCCAGTCCTAGCCCCAGAGTTTATACCTCTCTTCCTAGTCTCTTCTATTAAAACTTAAAATTCAAACATATGATGAGAAATAAGGATGGAACACCTGAATTTTCAGTGAAAACCATGGCCCCTAGGAGCCAGCAATGCATTATCAAGAAGGAAGATCTTCATTCTAGCATATATACAGAATAAGAAATAGGGAGGCAAAATCAGATTAGAGCTGCTGATGTTCATACCCTCTGAAATGCAGCAGTTACCCAGGAAGGGAAGGAGGATGAGGTGTGGGAGATGATGGAGCAGAAGACGGCCAGGCACCTGGCAGACGGAGAACCTTATGGAGCCAGAGTTGGTACCCAAGCCATGGATGCCCTGCCTCCTGTGACTGGCAGCCAAACATGACTATTAACTTGGATAGATCTTGATTCTGCTTTAGAGAAATTTGGAAATGTTGCACATGGTTAGGAAAGAAGTTCATGTAACTTAAAAGGTTAAAAATAAGCATACAAAAAAGTATTGATAGATTGGTTGTTCAGTCACTGAGTCCTGTCTGGCTGTTGAAACAGGCTCCTCTGTCCATGAGATTATCCAGGCAAGAATACTGGAGTGGGTAGCCATTCCCTTCTCCAGGGGTTCTTCCCAACCCAGGGATCAAATCCATGTCTCCTGCATTGGCAGGCAGATTCCTTTACCACTGAGCCACCAGGGAAACCCAAGGTTAGAAACAGGCATACGAAAAACATCAATAGAGTAACAAATTTATTCAATCTGCCAAAGAGAAAAGTCATGGAAGCTTATGCCAAATTGCTCTGTTTTTCAAAGAGGTGAGACAAAACTCCAATCCTACAAAAAATGAAACGTCCTCACATATCTGGATACAAAATACTTCCATTCTTACTGAAAATAGCCCATACATTATTTTATATTGAGATGGCTGGATGGCATCACCGACTCGATGGACGTGAGTCTGAGTGAACTCCGGGAGTTGGTGATGGACAGGGAGGCCTGGCGTGCTGCAGTTCATGCGGTTGCAGAGTCGGACATGACTGAGCGACTGAACTGACTGAACTGAATTAACATGCATTAACAAATAGCAGCCCTATGAGTTACGTTCTGCTATTACCTCCTCTTTATAAGTGAAAATCAAGGCTCTGAAATGATGCTGCTAACTAGACTATTTGAATTTAAATCTAAATTTAAAATAAAAACTCACTTCCTCAGTCGCACGGCCCAACAGACAACATGGGACTAGTGGCCACCACACTGAACAGCACAGATCAAGAATATTTTCATCATTACAGAAAGTTCCAGTCACTGAAAGTGCCCTGATGGGTGAAGTAATTCTATAACTATTAAGAACTTGAGGAGGATCCCGGGTTCCACCTTACAGAGTGGGCATCCTCTCCTGAGACAGTACTTTAGGTTCCTGCTGCTGTTGTAACAGATTTCTGCAAATTTAGTGGCTTCTACCACACAAATTTATTCCCTTGCAGTTCTGGAGGTCACACATCTGAAATGGGTCTCACTAGGCTGTATCTCTTCTTGAAGCTCCCAGGAAGAATGCATTTTATTGCCTTTCCTGCTTCTACAGGCTATTCTGTCCCTCAGCCAGCATCTCCTTTCTCGATCTTCAAAGACAGAAATGTCAGTCTGAGCCCACCCCTGGCTGCCTCCCACTGCCCTCTCTCTGGCTCTCCCTCTTCTGCCTCTCTCTCTCCTCCACTCATAAGAACATGTGATTGCATTGGGCCAACCCAGACAATCCAGGATAATATCTCCTCGTTGTGGTGGTTTAGTCGCTCAGTTGTGTCCGACTCTTTACAATCCCATGGACTGCAGCATGGCAGGCTTCCCTGTCCTTCACTATCTCCCAGCGTTTGCTCAAACTCATGCCCATTACGTTTAGCCCATGTCCTTTTCAGGATCTTTTTTTGGGAGTAGGTAAAGCATCCAGCCAGGGTCTTTCAGAGTACAGAATCACAATGCCAAGGACACTATGACAGAGATAAATGGACTTAAACTCAAAAGAAATCTGGGACCCTCCAAGGAGGACAGATGAAAAATAAAACCACATTTTCCCTGTGTGATTTATCTGAAGTCATCTATGATAAGATATTTCAGGGCAAACAGGCCACATCAGAGGTGCAAATCTCTCAGGGAAACTCAACCACTAAAGAGGACGAAATTGTTTCTGTCCAGCAAAGCCTTTAAATGCCAGCCAACTGGCTTCATCTGTGGCTAGACATGAGAGGGGGGAGATTGCTTTGTAGCTTTTTAGACTAAAATACTACTGAATACAAATAGAGTCATGGTTTTTTGACTCTTTGTTGATGATTTAAAGGATTTTCAAGGGGTGATTTTGACCTACACAGTTTCTGCGTTATTTGCCAACTTTAAACCCTAACTCCCACATAAGATACAACTCTCCTCTTAAGTCTTTTAGCACCTGCGGGCTCAAGAATCATTCATATTACATGAGTTTCTTGAAAGGCTCTCTGATTCTAATCGAAACTGGTCCCACTAAATCCTAGTGCTCATGTTTGCTTTTAAACAACTCACACCTTGCTGTAAAGTGTAGGTGCTTTCCCCCATCTCATTTGGGGCACTGGGAGCACGGGCCCCAAGGAGCTTAGGGTCAGATGGGCTTTGCAGTTAATTATTAAAGCAGCAATTATACAAGTAAGAAGAGTGAAATTGGGAATGAATCCAGCAGGTGATGGTGGGTTGAGTTTAAGAGGACTGAGAGTCACAGATACAACAAAGCAATCAACCCAGGGTTTTCATAACCAAATGACAAGTAGCATCATGTGCTTTAGGAAATAACTAAATGGACTTTTCTCTGGATTATTTCCATCTTTGTATCAAAAGAGTGAATGTACTTCTAAAACACTGCCTGGCCTCTGGGAGAGAGAGGATGACCCTAGAAGGAGGAAGATCTCGGCTTCAGACGAATTTTTCAGTCCAGAACCTGGGAGACCTTGGCAAACGACTTCATTGTCTTATATAGAAAGAGAAGAGAGTCTTCTCACAGTGTGTTCCATGAAACACCACTTGTGAACAGTGTTCCATTTGATAAAAAGATTCTGCAGTGAAGTAAGTCCAGCTGGGCAAGTTTCCCTTGCCCTATACCCCCTCTTGGAAATTTACAGTGTACATGAGCAAATTAAAGTCTCTCGAGAAGTCCTATAGTAAAGAAACTCTGCTTGAATTCAATCTGTCCCAAACATTCTTGAGCATAGAATAATATTTTTGGTAAAATATGAAAGTGTGTTCCAAGGAACCCACATTGAGAGAACTCAGAAATGTCATGTAAACTCTGACAGAGTAAATGCAGGCGCACGTGTGCACATGGCTCCTGGTACAGAGTAAACCTAGGGCTGCCACGCTGAGGCCAGTTTGCCAAATCCAGTCCATGAGCTGTGTATGTTTTCACATTTTAAGTGACTGAAAAAATTTAAAAGAAGTGAAAATTGTATGAAAAAAATTATATGAAAAAATGGTATGAAAATTATATGAAATTCAAATTCAGCATTTAGAGTATAGCCATACCCACTTGTTTATGTATCTTCTGTAACTGCTTTTGAACTACAGTGGCAGAGTTGAAGAGTTGTGCCAAAGACTGCAATGGCCCGCAAAGCTTAAGATACCTCCCTCTCTGGCCCTTATGGTACTGATTCCCAACCTTCTAGGCACCAGGGAACAGTTTTATGGAAGAGAGTTTTTTCCACAGACCAGGGTGGCGGGGGGATGGTTTCAGGATTATTCAAGCACAAAACATTTATCGTGCACACTTATTTCTATTATTATTAAATCACCTACACCTCAGATCATCAGACATTAGATCCCGGAGGTTGGAGATCCCTGCTTTACAAGAAACGTGTGCAAAGCTCTGCAGTAGGCAATTAAATTGTGCAAATGAACTGAAGTCTATTCTTGCCGTTCTCCATACAAGCGGCCTCATTTTCTGGGGAGAGGATTCAAGTTATAACAAGTTTTAAAATGAGATCTTCATTTTTTTTTAACAGTCTTCAGTTCAGTTCAGTTCAGTCGCTCAGTCTTGTCCGACTCTTTGCGACCCCATGAATCGCAGCGCACCAGGCCTCCCTGTTCATCACCATCTCCCGGAGTTCACTCAGACTCACGTCCATCAAGTCCGTGATGCCATCCAGCTATCTCATCCTCGGTCGTCCCCTTCTCATAGTCTTAATTATCTTTTTTTCTCGTCTCTGCTATAGCTTAGCAGTGACTTGAGCTGAGCCACCACCATTCAGATTCCAGGTCTTTCCGTCACTCAAATTGTCTGTAGTTTGCTTCACATGAGTCTTTCCCACATAATAGTTATATTCAGGTGGTGATTCAGGAAAAAGATGAGGAAAGAAGGAACATAGAATTTAAAGGGTGACTTTGACTGGGATATTACTATTTGCAAAAGCATCATCTACCATTTTTGTGCAGAGGATAAAGGGCTGAACGTGGGCAAAAGAAGGGAGGATAAGAAGGGGCACTTTGCACTTATTTGTAAACATTCTGATGAAGGATAGTGGAAGTCAGCCTCTGAGAAGACAGGAAACATGAATTCAACCCAAGAAGCACCTCAGGCACTGGAGTCATTAAGACCATGATTTGAATTCTGGCCCTGACACTTAGTTACCATGTTGCCATGCTCCACCCTAGGCAACAAGCTTAACTCATGGAGAAAATGGACAGAATAGAGTCATGGTGAGAATTAAATAAGACATGTTTTATTTAACAACCACCATTGCAAGAATAAGGTCCCTTAATCCTCACCACAACCCTGAGGAAGGAACTATTGTTGTCATTCCTATTTTGCAGATGGGAAGACTGAGACACAGGTCACGTGGCAGAGCTTGGATTTCAACCCAGGAAGTCTGGTTATAGCTTCTTTGCTCATGCTCAGTGGACGCCACTGACTGGCACATGGTAAACATTTGATGAATGTCAGTTTTAAAATGCCTCTTAAAATGGAAGAAGAAAAAAAAAAACAACTTATCAGCCTGCTGTTTCTCAATATGTGTATGGACTTCCCAGGTGACACTAGTGCTACAAACCTGCCTGCCAGTGCCTGAGAAGTAAGAGATGCCAGTTCGACCCCTGGGTCAGGAAGATCCCCTAGAGGAGGAAACAGCAATCCACTCCAGTATTCTTACCTGGAGAATCCCGTGGGCAAAGGAGCTTGGTGGACTACAGTCCAGTCCATAGGGTCACAAAGAGTTGGACATGACTAAAGCAACTGATGACACACACATATGAAGAGCAGGGGCCTCTGGAGTTAGACCAACCTATGTTCTGATTCTTGGCCCACCAGTAACTAACAGCATTCAGTGAATATTTTTGGGAAGATTAAGCATGTTACTTAACAGAGATCATTAAAATTTGGGGGTGCAGTAACATGCTGAAATCTGAAGGAAATCTCCACAATGATGGGAGTCACAGATATCATTTTAAAAGTTCTTATAGCATATTTTTAAAAAGTGAAAAGCAGATAAAAATTAATTGTACTAATGTATTTTATTTAACCCTACATCCAAAATGTTACCATTTCAACATGTTATCAATATTAAAAAAATTATTGAAGATACACTTTAGATTTTTTTCATGATAAGTCTTCAAAATCTTGGGTTTTATTACAGCTACAGCACAACTCAGTTTGAAGCCGCCACATCTCAACTTCAGTAGCAATGTGTGTCTCGTGGCAGTCATCATAGACAGCTCAGCTGTAAGCAGTAAACTCCCTGAGGGCTCAGAACCACAACAGCCTTACTGCTCTACCCACAGCACCAGACTGTGCTTAACTCAAAGTAAGCCAAGTATTTGATATTTTTTAAAAAAATACAATTTTAAGGAATAATTGTACAGAAGAAGAAAGGGAAGCCCAGAGAGAGGAAGGGATTGACTCCAAGGTCATAGCACTAATTAATGGGAAACCACTACCAGCCCTCATCTGGAGCTATACACCCCAGCACCTCCTGGAAACTGGAGGCATCACTCAGGCCAGTCTTCCCCACTGGGTACGTATATGCTCCACAAGGTGAGCCCAGCACATTTTTCTCTAAAACTTGACCTTAAAAGACAGGAAGTTTGATTTTGTGAGAGAAGTTTACTTTCTATTCCCTTGTAAATCCTGTAGATGGATAGGTATTATGTAAGCGGCATTAACGTGCGAGGCACTGACTGCTGGAGATGGTATTTTGAAGTCCTCTGAACAGCTCTTATATTATCAGTGGAGATTTCCTTCAAGATTCAGCCTTCAATTTCTTCAGGCAAAGCTGTGAAGTGAGTCAGAGTTAACACTCCATCCCCAGGTTCAACTGGAGGGGCAGGGGAGGCAGAGGTGGGGAACCTGTGGGCAGGAATGAGATGACAGAGAACACGGTCAGAATAGCTCATAATCCTAACCCCTATTTATCCCTCCAAAAATCAGAATTAATGTCCTCCTAAGAAAAATCTCTGGAGAAGGCAATGGCACCCCACTCCAGTACTCTTGCCTGGAACATCCCATGGATGGAGGAGCCTGGTAGGCTGCAGTCCATGGGGTCGCGAAGAGTCGGACATGACTGAGCGACTTCATTTTCACTTTTCACTTTCATGCATTGGAGAAGGAAATGGCAACCCACTCCAATGTTCTTGCCTGGAGAATCTCAGGGGCAGGGGAACCTGGTGGGCTGCCGTCTCTGGGCTCGCACAGAGTCGGACACGACTGAAACAGTTTAGCAGCAGCAGCAGCAGTGGGTGAAGCTAAGGATGCTGTTAAACATCTTACAAGCACGAGAAAGGCCCCTACAACAAAGAATGACCCAGCCCCTAACGTTAATAGTGCCACAGTTGAGAAACCCTGTCTCAGAAAATGAAGGATGTTATTTGAATGCTTTGAAGGAAGGCATGAGTTTTTGCTGAAATGAATCAGATCAGCAATAACTAGCTGTATCCTCCATGTCCTGCAGGCCAAAGAAGGATTTGGACTTGTCTGTTTTTAAGGAATTATTGGAATGTTGAGAGTATCTTGATTGTATCACCAGTGGACACTGACCTTAGGAAGGACAGGCACAGAAAACGGACTTAATTCCACAGGCCAGCTCTAATCTAGTGATGGCGACTGCCAGGTTGGGGTTTCTGGAAACAGACCCTGAAACCTTGAGAGTCTGGAGTATGAGATGTTTATTAGGGATTGACATTTATGAGGAGAAGGGAAAGAAGCAGGATTAGGCAGAGGGAGAAAATAAAGCACAAAGCAAGCCTGAGAAAGCCTCGGCCAACTTCCAGTTGGAGATGAGCAGTGCTCCGGAGCTGGCATTTTCCATCAGAGTTGACCAACAGAGCCCTGGAATGCTGGGCCTTTATGACCACACTGCCTTCCCTCCCCTAGCCACGTATATGGCTAAATCACTAGGTGAAAGCTGTTCTGGGAAGAACTAGACTTCCAAGCAGGGGATACTCTGGAGCTGAGCTAACCTCAAAGATGCCAACAGCTGGAGTGTCTGCTGACCAGACTCCCTGCAGCTGGATGGCAGATCCATCCAGAAAGGGAATCTGGATGGCACATCTCCACGTGTGCCATGGAGTGCATCCATGCTCAACAAAAATGCAGTGCTGCAATCCATTAGCGATGTCTGCCATGGTCCATGTGCAGAACGTATTTGCCAAATATGTGAGACATATTAGTAATAGGGGTGATGGGCAAGGCCTATAATTGCAAATCATGGTGATACCCCAAAATACACTGGATGTGGAAGAAAACCTCAAAATGGAACCTGCCTGCTGTGTAGTTAACTATCAATTGGCCCGGATTGAGAAATTCTTTTGGTTTCTGATAAGAAATCTCACCTCCCTCTGTTTATTCCACATACACTTATTAAATACCCACTGTGCCAAGCATATTGCTTAATGCTAGAACACAACAGAGAAGAGCTAGCCATAAGTAATGGATGATTTTAACCCCTAAGTTGTCAGGCTTACACTTCTTGCCTGCTGACTTTGGCTTTTATCCAATTAAATGGTTTCTTTAGTCTCTACAGCCTGAGCTAGGAGAGCCCAGCACTACTATAACAGGGGCTTTGGGATTTTTTCTGGCCCTCTTCACCAAGTCTCCACAAGCTTTTGACCTCTGAAGTCAGCTAAAAAGGTTTATTGTCATAGTGAAATTATTTCTTGGACTAGATTAAAACAGCCCAGTTCTGTTTGGAAATAAGAGAATGCATTGCTGCTAGGGAAGAATCTGAAGATCCAGTATATTGTGTGATGATCTAGAAAGTTCACAAGCTAAGAAAAATCACAGTACTACTGGTTAGTAATAGTTATTATAATAAACATTCAATATAATTGAGGTCTTTTCTCAAACACTGTACCTTAGATAGTGTGTGTGTGTGTGTGTGTGTGTGTGTGTGTGGTCATTCGCTCAGTCATGTCCAATTCTTTGCACCCCCATGGACTGTAGCCTGCCAGGCATCTCTGCCCATGGAATTTTCCAGGGAAGAACACTGAAGTGGGTTGCCATGCCCTCCTGCAGGGGATCTTCCCAACCCAGGAATCAAACCCATGTCTCTTTTATCTCCTGCACTGGCAAGTGACTTCTTTATCACTAGCATCATTTTACTGATCATTTGATATAAATTGAATAGAGACTTTCATATTAACTTCTTCCGAAAGGATGAGTGAGAGAGAGAACTTAGCTGATAGTCTCTGCCTTTGAGCCTTACTTACATTCAGGCAGGTTGGTGAATATTAAGATACTATGCAACATGAAATAGGAACTATTTAAATCTAATGCTATTTCTCACTACAGTAAACACAAATTAAATTTGTTTTCAATCCAACAGAGTGTCTGGACTGGCCCCATAACTGTGTGTGCTAGTAAGCAATACATCAAGAACACAATAAAAATGTCAATTTTTCCTATGTAAAGACATCTATAGAGAGTTAAGATGATGAGCTAACAAAATGAGATGCTGTTAATTACATTTGTAGGTAATTTTAATCCAAAAGGGATCATTTTGCTTTTTCCAACTGAAAGAAAAATCATTTATTATAGATGAAGCAGTGTAATTTTGGAGCTGGATGGAATTTAAGGTAACAAAGCTAAATGGAAGCTATTATGCAGCTGTTCTGATCCATAGCAGCTCCTTTATCAGCTGGTGAAAATATGCCCATTTATCTGAGGGGGCTCCTTAAAGAGGGAAAAACTCCTGTTTTTTAATTATTGAGATTTCACACTGTCAACTAGATTTCTTTTTTGCTTCAACACAATAAGTCTAATAACTATTGTTGTGCCACAAAGGAAAGAGCTCTTAGGTAGTGAGTTCCCTGTCAGGAAGATAGTTAAACAGACCCAGGACCAACAGTGGAAATACAATGGGGGAAATTCTTCTTAATTAGTCTCTCAGATAAGGAGTTCACTGGGACTATTTCAAGGGTGATTTATTTAATAAAGGTTTGTTGGCCCCTTTAGCCATTCCCTTCTCCAGGGGATCTTCCCAACCCAGGGAGTGAACCTGGGTCTCCTACATTGCAGGCAGATTCTTTACCATCTGAGACCCCAGGGAAACCTTCTCTTGGGTCAGGGGCTATAAAACAGAACTTTGGTCGTAGGCCCCTATAGTCAAACAAAATAAGTTCAGTATTTTTTTTTAAGTCCAGTATTTTTAACCCTGAGGTTCTACAGCTTCATCTTAGTGCACTTATATCAGATCTCTCTTTTCCACCTGTTAAATATTTTCCTTGGTTTTTTTTTTTTTTTTAACAACACACATTTGTTGACTTTTTTAAAAAATAAAAATGTGAAAGCATCCCACCTCTTTCTGGAATCAGCAAGCTGTAGCTGTATAACAAACCAATGGCTTTGATCAACTCTCATTCACTGTTGCAGTTCTCATGTCTGAGGATGGATTAAAGGTTAGGCAATCTAGGCTTGCCTTAAATGGGTCGGTCTGCTCCTTTAACATAGGCTCATGCCTCTGTAGAAGTGCTGGGGGTCTTGCTTGAGGCTTGGCTTGGGCTGGGTAGGGCAGCTATGGGTGGTGTGTGGGTAAAGCATGGAGGCAATAATTGAAAGTCAGCCAAGATGTTCTCCCCTTCAAACCAGAAGAGAGCCACAGGACACACAGAGGTTCTGAAAGGGAAGATTTCACTTTTGGAGCTAAAGCTCATTGGACACCCCCACCCCCCACCACAAGAGAGAATGAGACATTAACCAATAAAGACATGCCATGTCTCCCTGACCCCCAAAGACCTATGGAAGCATTGACAAGGTCTAAAGGAAGGTCCTCTGTCTCTGAACAAAGGAAGCCCTGTTGTCATGAGAGGTCTGAATACCTGCTTCAGCTGTACCATCAGCCTAGCCAGGAGAGAGCAGTGGCTCCACCACAGTCTCAGAAAATTCCATAGCAACTCAAACTCAGCCCCAAAGCAAATAGAGAAAAATGACAAGCCCAAGAGCCCCAGGAAACCAGGAACCTTAAGGAAGAAGATATATTCAGAGCATACCACTACTGAAATAGACAACTGCAGCATAAACAGATAATAAGGCGACTTGGGTTCCATGAATAATGTGCATGTGTGCACAGCTGCCCTACACACACACACACCTTTCTGGAACTAAAAATATGATTTTGAAACTTTTACAGTTCAGTAGTTTAGCTGAAACTGAGTGGTCACTGGTGAGACCCAAGGACCCAGAAGATCAAGTGAAAAAAAAAAATCTCTGAAACAGCAGAGTAATAATTCAATGTGTTAGAAATCATGAGCAGAAAAGAAGAGATTAGGTGCTAAATCCTGGAGACCTAACAGAAGAATAATCAATTTCACAAGTAGAAAAAGGCAGACAGAAGAGCAACAATAATTATACAAATCAAGGAAGAAAATATCCCAGGCAATAAGAAAGACCCAAGCCTAGTTTCAAGTTGATTGGAAAGAAAAGGCTCAGACTTCTTATAAAACTCCAGAATAATGGATTAAAAAATGAAATGAACGTCCTAAATTCTCACCACCAGATAATACCTACTTACATTATTTAAAAAATAAAAATAACATGTAGAAGGTTAGAAAATTCAGTGGTTCATAAAACTATAAAACTAAGATATTTCCCTCATCCTCTGCATTTCCTTCCCCTAGACTTTCTCTAAAAAACCAAACAAACAAGCACTAGAGTTCCCTGTGATTTGTCATTGCCCCCTAAAGTTTTGGGGCTCCCGGGTGGTGCTAGTGGTAAAGAATCTGCCTGCCAGTGCAGGAGATGCAAGAAGCACAGGTTCGATCCTTGAAGCAGGAAGATCCCCTGGAGTAGGAAGTGGCAGCCCACCAACATATGTATCTATACAGATGCTTATTTTTTCTTTATGTATGTTAATAAGAATTCTGTAATTTGCCCAACTTTATCACTTTATGTATCTTCCATATCAGTATAGGCCTGTTTCTTTTTAACAGCCACAACATGCATTCTGTAATATGAATTTGAATACAACATGGTTTTCCCAACCAATGCCTTTTGAATGGACACTTTGATATTATTTGCATTTCTCTTACGCACAATGCTACCACCAGCTGCCATCTCAAAATAATTTTTTTATAGATCTTTTTCAAGTATATCTATAAGAAAATTCCAATAAGTAAAAACTACCAGGTCAAAGGCATCTGCATTTTTATTGATTAAAGGCTTTGAAACAATCCTGGCACACAGTAGGTACTCAAATATTTTTTAAAGTACAATAGGCATACTGTTCACCAGAAAGAGTGTATCAATTTGTATACACTGTATTAAAGACTTTTAAAATTATTGTCTTTTGTAGAATGATAACCCTCAAAGACATTTGTCCATGTTCTAATCTTCAGAACCTTTGAAGAGGACCTTATTTGAAAAAAGTCTTTCCAGATGTGAGTAAGTTAGGGATCTAGAGACAAGGAGATCAGCCTGGATTATCTGGCCAGGCCCTATATCCAATAACAAAGGTGCTCCGAACAGTGAGTCTGGACAGAGTAGCACTAACATATGTTACTACCCTGTGTAAAATAGATAGCTAGTAGGAAGCTGCTATATAGCCAGGGAGTTCAGCTCGGTGCTCTGTGATGACTTAGAAGGGTGGGATGTGGGCAGTATGGGAGGGAGGCTAACAAGGGAGGGCATATATGTATGCGTAGAGCTGGGTTCACATTGCTGTACAGCAGAAACAACACAACAGCATAAAGCGATTATCCTCCAATTAAAAAAAAAAAGTGAGGCAGAAGGAGATTTGATAGATAACTAGAAGAAAAAGCAATATGAAGGCAGGCTTAGAGAGGAGAGAGCTGCAGCCACAAACCCAGGAAGGCCAGGGCAGCCCTCAGAAGCTGGAACAAGCAAGAAAAGAATGTTCCTCTGGAGCCTCCAGAGGGAAGAGGGCACCGCCAGCACTTCAATTTTAGAATTTTAGCTTCCAGAACTGTGAGAGAATCCAGTTCTGTTGTTTCAGGCCACCGTTTATTGGCGATTTGCTATGGCAGCCTTCAGCAAACTAATACAATCATTATTAAACCTCAGGAGAAAAGAACATCTCCAAGTTTGGAGGCAAGTTGATCTTGACCCAATAGGGAGATCAGGTTCCGGAGTTGTGCCCCCTGAAAGCAGCCCTCTTTAGCTTCTTCCCAAACAACCCTCGTCTTCTGGTCACCAACTCGGACATTCTTTCTTGGCCATGTCTGAGTGTAAACAATTTGCCTACAGTGCAGGAGACCTGGGTTCGATCCCTGGGTCAGGAAGATCCCCAGGAGAAGGAAATGGCAACCCACTCCAGTATTCTTGCCTGGAGAATCCCATGGACAAAAGAGCCTGGCAGGCTACAGTCCATGGGGTTGTCGAAGAGTCGGACACAACTTAGTGACCAAACAACAGCTGCCAGTCTGAAACTGAAACCCAAAGCAGCTCATCAGAAGAAAGTAAAGACTCAGCTTGCCATGTTCCAGTTTTTCTTGGTTTGGGCAGAGACAGATTAGGTACCAATTGATCCATTCCAGACTTTGAAAAGGAGGTTTATAAATGCTTCTTCTTTTTCTCTTCAAAAATGCAGGTGATGGCAGATAGGGACTCACATATCTACTTCCATCTGAGCACAATTGATCCAGTGAGAGCCTTGCTGCAGAGGGAATGGCATTTTCCCAGGCAATCTTTGGTCTCTCCCCTGGTGAAGAATTATCATGCCATCTGGAACAAGGCAATATATTCCTTTCACAGAAGTTGTGGAGCTAATTATCAACCAATTCCAACATGAACTGGCTTAGAAACATGCAATGACCATCTCTGTATTCCAAGTCACTGCTCTCTGAGCAGGAAATTTTGACTTAATGAAACGATTGCTATTTTGTACTGAAGTAGTGCTTACAGTTCAAAAAGAGCTGCCAAATGTAGAATCTCAACTGTTTTATGTTGTTTCTCACAACAAAACTATGAGATTGAAATGGGCCAGGAATGACAGTTTACATTTTCTAAAAGAAGAAAAGCAAATTTGTAAGAGGAGATGTGACTTGTCCAAGTTCCAGACTTCACATCCGCTGGAGTCTTCCACGCCAGCACCTCCTGAGGATCAACCCATTTGAGCTACGTAAGTAATTTATGTGCCTGTTTATCTTCAGGTGCTCTCTCTTGTTGGCAAGTGAGGTATTCTTGTACTGAAAAGAAATCTTATGTGTGCGCACATGCAAAGGGGCATAAATACATATGAAGGCTGATATTTCTGATCATTCAAGCATCCGTTATCCTCTGACTCAAATGTGTATTAATTCTTTGCTCATGGTGGCTGCCCTAGTGGCTCAGATGGTAAAGAACCCGTCTACAATGCAGGAGATCCAGGTTTGATCCCTAGGTGAGGAACATCCCCTAGAGAAGGGACTGGCTACCCAATCCAGTATTCTTGCCTGGAGAATTCCATGGACAGAGGAGCCTGGCAAGCTACAGTCCACGGGGTCTCAAAGAACTGGACATGACTGAGTGACTAACACTTTCACTTTCTTTTGCTCTTGGTGTGCAGTAAGATTTGTTTTAAAACAGTTATCCCAACTTGAACTTTATTTCGGGTTAAGTGTGGATTTCTTTTCTCCTGTCATTGTGTCTGCTACAACTGAGGAGGATCATCAGAGAGTTCCTAGTATTTAAGAACTACCGGTCTAAGTGCATAGCTCTCAAATGCTTGGATGCCAACAGTTCTTTGGCAAGTTATTAATAAGAAAAGTTTTCAGATGGTCCTTCTCCAGAGTGCTATAAAAAGAAAATTAAAAGCAAGATACAATTGTGCTTTTTGAAAATGCTGAGAAAAATCCTGCATTTTTTATGACTTCAGAAACCAAGACAGTTCTTTTCTAAAGATAATTCCCATTTCTTTTCCATAGTCAAAGGAGAAACAAGTAATGTGAATTAAACACAAGAGATCTGAATTTATATATTCAAATACATTTATTCACCATGTATTCATAGAGGCCCCACTGTGTGCCAAGCATATGCTGGAGCTAAGCAGTGAGCAAAACAAAGTCTCTAGTCATAACAAGCATATCTTCAACTGGGCAAAGTCAGACAACGAACATGTGTCCATTTAGTCTCTAATTGCAGCAAAACATACTCAGAGACTCAAGGTTGACACCACCCCACCCCACCCCCACTGCTGCCCTCAGTCAGCACTGAACTGGAAGAGTACAGAGGGTTATAAACACAGACACCAAAAAAGCAGTCATTCAGACACAGGAGAATGCTGTCCTTGTACAGGAATATTTAAGAATGAAGACTCCTCAGAAGGATGGCCCTCTGGGAGGCAGTATGTGTTTGCCAAGGCCCCCTCCTGGTGCCTGGGGAGGCTTCTTCCGCTTTCTCACACCTGTTCTGCTGTTATTCTCATACACATTCCCAGAAACTGTGGGGAGAAGGACTGCAGATAAAGTGAATGATAATGAACTCGCAAAGCATTTATTCATCCCACAAAGTCTTTACTGAGCTTTTGCTATATAGCCAACCTAGTGATGAGTTGCTCATCTTCTCAAGTTTTGCTTTGTTACCAAAAGGAGAATTAGAAGGAAAATGTGAAGCAGCATGTGATTCCATATGCATTAAACATTGCCTCTTTTGTGCAAGAGAGCACTTTTATGGTGAAGAACAATTCTTTATCTTGACTGTGGTCATAGTTAGTTAAATCTATATTGGTGATTAAATATCATAGAACTATACTCAGAGACATAAAAAAGAGCTACTGTTTCATGAATTTCAGTTGGGAAAAATGAAAAAAAATTCTGGATATGGATGGTGGTGCTGATTGCACAACAGTGTGAATGTGCTTAATACCACAGAAATGTACACTTAAAATAGAAAATTGTATGTATATTTAACAGAATAAAAAATAGGTATCTTAATAATTACAAAGTTCTTAAGAACAAGCCTGATACACTGAAAGTGCTAAAATAAGTGTTTGTTAAATAATATTAATACCATTTTAAAAGATTTTAGATGGAAAGAAGAAATGGCATATAGTAATTTTTATTATTTTTAGTGATAATAATAAAAGAAACAGAAGAAGAGTCCAGAGGTCTGCTGCAGACCGCTCTGGCATTCTTGCACCTAGAGGTCTGGTACACAATCCTCCACCCACTGTGGGCATATGACAGTCTTTCCACTGTTCTTGTAGCCAAGTACTCACCTGACTCCATCCATCTGCCTCTATTTTACCAAAGTTAAGATTCAGTCTCTGTTCCAAAAGCTTCACCAACTTTTCTCCTTCCTTTCTCTGAAAGGAAAGAAAGCCGAGTGAACCTTAACATATTCCCTAACCTCTCTGAGCCCCTGTTTCAATGTGCACAAAATAGATACACTACTTTGTTGGAGTCAGGTAATAACCATGTCCCCCAAGAATCAGTTGCTATTGATGATTGAACTTACTGTCTTAGGAGGCCCCTTTAAGTCATTTATTTTACCTGCCTGGCCGTTGAATGATTTGCTTTAGGATAGGGTCCCATTACGCAAAGCCTAATGAATAAGTAATCTGTTCACACAGTTTTGCATCCAAATAGAAAAAAATGAGCTACACTCAAAAGATAACTCAAGCACCATACCTGGATCAACAGCTTCTCCATCAAATACAGTCTCATACACAATGGTTTCCTTTTAAAAAGCACAAAAGGTTAGCAATAAAGTCAACTTGATGCAATTAGTTTTGACATATATTGAGAACTTCGAGCAGATGATTAAATTACCTCATCTTTCTAGGGTATAGAAGGCTAGCAGCCTAGGAGCCCCAAACTCCTTGCTCTTCTTGTCTTCTCCCCACCCCAAATCCCACTCAGTCTGCCCACCACACTCTCCCTGAACTCAGGTCTTTGTATTGATGTGAAGTCTCTTACTTGGATAGCAGGTGTTATAGGCCAAATTGGATTCTCCTGAATTTCACATGTTCAAGCCCTAGCCCCCAGTACATCAGAATGTGGAGGCAGGACCTTAAACAGGTGATTAAAGAAAAATGAGGCAACATGGATGAGGCTTAATCCAGTATGATTGGTGTTGTTATAATAGTAGGATATTAGGACACAGGCCACACAGATTAGGAAGAATAAAATGAGGACACAGGAAGAAAGCACCACCTGAAAGCCAAGCAGAGAGACCTTGAAAGGCGCTAAACCTGCCAACACCTTCATCTTGGACCTCTAACCTCCAGAACTGAGAGAAGATAAGTATCTGCTGTGGCAGCCACCCAGTGTGGTACTTGATCAGGGCAGCCTGAGTGAACTCATACAGGAGATCAGCTGTAGTTTTCACCATCTGCTAAGGAACGCTAGGGCTGAAGAACACACACAGCTCTATGACATAAATAACATAACCTATTTTCAAATCTAGATCTTATTTTTAAGAAATGGTGGATAAGGCTGGATTTCCATTTGTCTAGAGTGGTTTTCATTGAGTTAGACAAGGCTGTGGTCCTAGTGTGATTAGAATGACTAGTTTTCTGTGATTATGGTTTCAGTGTGTCTGCCTTCTGATGCCCTCTTGCAACACCTACCATCTTACTTGGGTTTCTCTTACCTTGGACATGGGGTATCTCTCCAAGACGGGTGGGTCATGGTGGAGAGGTCTGACAGAATGTGGTCCACTGGAGAAGGGAATGGCAAACCACTTCAGTATTCTTGCCTTGAGAACCCCATGAAAAGTATGAAAAGGCAAAATGATAGGATACCAAAAGAGGAACTCCCCAGGTCAGTAGGTACGCAATATGCTACTGGAGATCAGTGGAGAAATAACTCCAGAAAGAATGAAGGGATGGAACCAAAGCAAAAACAATACCCAGCTGTGGATGTGACTGGTGATAGAAGCAAGGTTCGATGCTGTAAAGAGCAATATTGCATAGGAACCTGAAATGTCAGGTCCATGAATCAAGGCAAATTGAAAGTGATCAAACAGGAAATGGAAAGAGTGAATGTCAACATTCTAGAAATCAGCGAACTAAAATGGACTAGAATGGGTGAATTTAACTCAGATGACCATTATATCTACTACTGTAGGCAGGAATCCCTTAGAAGAAATGGAGTAGCCATCATGGTCAACAAAAGAGTCTAAAATGCAGTACTTGGATGCAATCTCAAAAACAACAGAATGATCTCTGTTTGTTTCCAAGGCAAACCATTCAATATCACATTAATCCAAGTGTATGCCCCAACCAGTAATGCTGAAGAAGCTGAAGTTGAACTGTTCTATGAAGACCTACAAGACCTTTTAGAACTAACATCCAAAAAAGATATCCTTTTCATTATAGGGGACTGGAATGCAAAAGTAGAAACTCAAGAAACACCTGGAGTAACAGGCAAATTTGGCCTTGGAATATGGAATGAAGCAGGGCAAAGGCTGATAGAGTTTTTCCAAGAGAACGCACTGGTCGTAGCAAACACCCTCTTCCAACAACACAAGAGAAAACTCTACACATGGACATCACCAGATGGTCAACACCAAAATCAGATTGATTATATTCTTTGCAGCCAAAGGTGGAGAAGCTCTACACAGTCAGCAAAAACAAGACCGTGACCTGACTATGGCTCAGATCATGAACTCCTTATTGTCAAATTCAGACTTAAACTGAAGAAAGTAGGGAAAACCACTAGACCATTCACGTATGATCTAAATCAAATCAAATCCCTTATGATTATACAGTGGAAGTGAGAAATAGATCTAAGGGCCTAGATCTGATAGATAGAGTGCCTGATGAACTATGGACTGAGGTTTATGACATTGACAGGAGACAAGGATCAAGACCATCCCCATGGAAAAGAAATGCAAAAAAGCAAAATGGCTGTCTGGGGAGGCCTTACAAATAGCTGTGAAAAGAAGAGAGGCGAAAAGCAAAGGAGAAAAGGAAAGATATAAGCATCTGAATGCAGAGTTCCAAAGAATAGCATGGAGAGATAAGAAAGCCTTCCTCAGCAATCAATGCAAAGAAATAGAGGGAAACAACAGAATGGGAAAGACTAGGGATCTCTTCAAGAAAATTAGAGATAACAAGGGAACATTTCATGCAAAGATGGGCTTTGGATAGAAATGGTATGGGCCTAACAGAAGCAGAAGATATTAAGAAGAAGTGGCAAGAATACACGGAAGAACTGTACAAAAAAGATCTTCATGACCAAGATAATCACGATGGTGAGATCACTCAACTAGAGCCAGACATCCTGGAATGTGAAGTCAAGTGGGCCTTAGAAAGCATCACTACGAACAAAGCTAGTGGAGGTGATGGAATTCCAGTTGAGCTCTTTCAAATCCTGAAAGATGATGCTGTGAAAGTGCTGCACTCAAATTTGCTGCAGCAAATTTGGAAAACTCAGCAGTGGCCACAGGACTGGAAAAGGTCAGTTTTCATTCCAATCCCAAAGAAAGGCAATGCCAAAGAATGCTCAAACTACCGCACAATTGCACTCATCTCACATGCTAGTAAAGTAATGCTCAAAATTCTCCACGCCAGGCTTCAGCAATACATGAACTATGAACTTCCTGATGTTCAAGCTGGTTTTAGAAAAGGTAGAGGAACCAGAGATCAAATTGCCAATATCCGCTGGATCATGGAAAGAGCAAGAGAGTTCCAGAAAAAACATCTATTTCTGCTTTATTGACTATGCCAAAGCCTTTGACTGTGTGGATCACAATAAACTGGGGAAAATTCTGAAAGAGATGGGAATACGAGACCATCTGACCTGCCTCTTGAGAAACCTATACGCAGGTCAGGAAGCAACAGTTAGAACTGGACATGGAACAACAGACTGCTTCCAAATAGGAAAAGGAGTACATCAAGGCTGTATATTGTCACCCTGCTTATTTAACTTCTATGCAGAGTACATCATGAGAAACGCTGGACTGGAAGAAACACAAGCTGGAATCAAGATTGCCGGGAGAAATATCAATAACCTCAGATATGCAGATGACACCACCCTTATGGCAGAAAGTGAAGAGGAATTAAAAGGCCTCTTGATGAAAGTGAAAGAGGAGAGTGAAAAACTTGGCTTAAAGCTCAACATTCAGAAAATGAAGATCATGGCATCTGGTCCCATCACTTCATGGGAAATAGAGGGGGAAACAGTGGAAACAGTGTCAGACTTTATTTTGGGGGGCTCCAAAATCACTGCAGATGGTGATTGCAGTCATGAAGTTAAAAGACGCTTGCTCCTTGGAAGGAAACTTATGACCAACCTAGATAGCATATTCAAAAGCAGAGACATTACTTTGCCAACAAAGGTCCATCTAGTCAAGGCTATGGTTTTTCCAGTGGTCATGTATGGATGTGAGAGTTGGACTGTGAAGAAGGCGGAGCGCCAAAGAATTGATGCTTTTGATCTTTGGTATTGGAGACTCTTGAGAGTCCCTTGGACTGCAAGGTGATCCAACCAGTCCATTCTAAAGGAGATCAGCCCTGGGATTTCTTTGGAAGGAATGATGCTAAAGCTGAAACTCTAGTACTTTGGCCACCTCATGCAAAGAGTTGACTCATTTAAAAGACTCTGATGCTGGGAGGGATTGGGGTCAGGAGGAAAAGGGGACAACAGAGGATGAGATGGCATCACTAACTCGATGGCCATGAGTCTGAGTGAACTCCAGGAGTTGGTGATGGACAGGGAGGCCTGGCGTGCTGCGATTCATGGGGTCTCAATGAGTCAGACACGACTGAGTGACTGAACTGAACTGAGAGTTGTTTTTGCTGAATACACATAAAATGTGTATAGCAAATTTTGACCAAAGCCAAATTCTATGACTGCATGTGAAATCCCAGGTTTTTAATACGCAGAAATCCAGCAGAAGCAGATGAATTGAAAGGATTGTATCTCGTTTCTATGATGCCTGCGTAGGTTGACCATGTGTTAATACGGAAGAACTTTCCATGGAGCCATGATTAGAGACAATGTAGTGCTCTTTCTGCTTCTGGGTAGGTATCACAAAAATGTACTTACTGTTAACACTTCTAGTGTTTTATTTCAGTTTCCAGTAACAACCATTTCCTTTTGATTTCTGTCTCCTATCAAAAAGTGAGTAAATAAAGGGCAGTTATCAGACAAATGGCTTTTTTTAGAATCACGCAATTCAAAATAATCTTGTGACAACTAGCAAGCTGGATCTTACCTGCCATATGCTTTATTTCTCTGTAAAAAAAAAGAAAATTTGACAAAACATCAGCTTCATTATGCTAATATGTGGCAAAAAAAAAAAAAAAGAATTTCAGCTTTGTGCAGCACATGACTGTTATTCAGTCTTCCCCCACTCCCATTTTTTTTTAAATGCTCTATGGGGAATAATAAACGGATCTCATTAACCATCACTACCCTTGATACGCACTCTGAATCATAAATTGTCTCTACTTATCTAATAAAAATTCATATCCAACTCTATTTTTGAAGCCATGGCATTCTGCACCCTGAAGAACTATTTTCAGATGATGATGAAAGCAGCTGCATTTGTTATCCATTTCTTTGGCCTCTCTTCCCAGCTTCACATAGATTCAAAACAAGTATAGAGAGGGTACCTGGCTTTATCACCTGCCTCTGGGCTAGTTCCCAGTGGTTGTCAACCACTGCCCATGTATCAGAATAACCTGGGGAGTCATTGGGTTTGTCTGCTCACAATTCATTTGTTTAAAATCTATTCTCATGGAGAATCTATTTCAGATGCTCTGAGATAGAACCCAAGACTATATTGTTTGCGCTTTTTACAGAAAGCTCTCCAGCTTTTTCTGAGTATAGGTTTGAGCAGTGGTGAAAGGGACCATCGAGTTTTGTACCCCCAAATACTCCCTCTGTGCCCTTCAAAATTGGCAAAATTAGGCAGAAGTTTTTAGAGTAAGATTGCCAAACCCCAGATGATTCAACTCTTGACCACAGAAGCTTAGAAAGAAAAATCATCTACATGGGTTTGTCATAGAGACTTCCTTGCCCATTTTCTGACTGCATCGTTAGCATTTCCATATCTCCAAAGCAGGAAACATATCCAGGAAACTAACCCAGCAAAGAAAATAGCCGTCAGACTGAAGACAAAAGGAATGTACCAGTCACTGGATTTGTATGTGTTGATAGCTGTGTACACAATGGTGAGACCTTTTCTCTGCTGGAAAAAATTATTTCAGAGAAAATGGAGCATTAGTCTCAGTTTTTAGAGAGCATCTGTTTACACATAATAGCATCAGTATAGAGTGATGGTCCTACAGACAGTAGGGTATTGACTCAGACACAAGGAATTTTTAAATACCACAGGCAATAATATGAAAGACACATACCTGGAGACAGCACCAATTTAAGCATCTAAAGACTTGGACTCAATGCAATGACTGCTCTGCAAACTTGAATGAAACCATCCCTCCTCTTTGACCTCAGTTTTCTCATCCATAAAGTCAAGGAGTTGAACTAAATGACACCTGAGATTCTTTACACCTCTGTTACCCTCTGGATGCAGAATAAACCCTTTTGTACAGCGTGAGAGAACATGTTTTCTTGAAAATCAAATATCCTGGTGGAAAGATTTATCATCCATGTTGTTTTTAAAAATGCCTCTATTTCAAAGGCTTAGAAGACAGTAAAATATACTAACCATAAAGTCTTCTGAACAGACATTATCCTTGGCTGACTCAGAAATCATTCTGGAGTTCTGCAGAGGCTTTATGTATCTATTTTTTGAAACAACAAACTACTGAAGGGTCTGCTCAACTTCATGGGGTTAGATTGAAGATTAGATGAAACAAAGAATATAAGCCCTGGAGCACAGTGCCAGGCACAGGATTGGTGTCCATTACTGTAAAAGACTTGGCCCTAGAGAATAATGTTTGAAAGTGCCCAGTTAGAGAGGTGTTTAACTGAGAGAATTCATTGACAAGTGGGTCTTTTTGGTGGGCAGGACTCTCGGCTCATTTAGATGCAATCAGTTGCATCCTTATGCTTCCCCAGTAATGAAACAAATTCTCTCTCCCCTACACAGTGGATTCTCAGACATGCATGCTCTAAACTGTGGCCTCGTGGCTGAATAGTGTGGTGCCCAGGTGAAAAGGCCTAAGGATGAAGGTACTGCCTGAGTAGCCTTTTTAGATAAAAGCTGAATTTGCAGTAGGACATTTCCCGCACACAAAGCCAAGTTAAATTCCGTAACTCCTTACTTCAGAGCTGGTGGTTAGAGGAGGCGGCATATTGGCCCTTGTCACATAAATATCTGTAACAGCGGTCCCTGTCTTGGGCTTGGTGGCTTTGCCATTATTTCAGGTTGTCATCAATTATGTGCCCTACAAGATGGTACTGCTGCTGCAGTTTAGCTCCAGATTCAAAGTTAAAAGGATTCTTCACAATTAATTTCAGAATATTTGAACTCCCAATTGGGTCAAATCCAAAATGATTGTTCACATTTCCTTTAAAAGGGAGAAATCAAAAATTAGAAGTATTTTAAGGTACATTGAAAGGTTTTTCTCAGCCTACCTTACACAGCTTTTTAAACACAGTAAATACAAGTAAGTATAAATTTTATTACTTTCTGATTCCTTGTACATATATAAGGGTTACAGTAAAATGGAAATCAAGTAAGCAGGAAATTCAGTTGGCTGGAAAAAAATGTGTTCTAAAGGTTATTTAAGATCCTGAGTGTGATCCCCATATGTGGTCAGCAAGCTTCACACTATTATCAAATTATTCTGCCTAAATGTGTTCCCTTCCTTCATCTCCTACTCAGAGGATTTTATTCCCACTTTCAGGGTAGTATGGATCAATATTAAATAGGCCAGTCAGACCACAAATATCTATTGAGTGCCTACTAAATTTTAAGTCAGGTTTCAGTGGCCCTGGAGACCCTGTTGTTAAAAAGATGCCCAGTAGTAAGAGGAGCGACACGGAACCAGCCTGTACAGTTATTTGGGAACATGAACCCATGTCCATGGGCCCATTCTTTCAGTTGCATAAAACAGCAGGTCTGACCTCCATACTTTAAGTACTTCTTCTTATTCCCTCTCATGATACCCAGAAGTTTTCCTTAATAAAACTTGCCATGCTTTACAGTTCTATAACTGTTGATGTTACTACTAGTTTAATGAATCATGAATTCCATGAATACAAGGTCCACATCTGTCTTGTACAATACTGTGTACCCTCCTCCTGGCACATATTTGATCTTCAATAAATTTCTTCCATATGTCCCAAGGTATGACTGAAGTTGACATGAATCTGTGAAAATCCAATAATAATGCAGGAGAAAACATCTATCCTAGTGGATAGTATTAGCATCACATGGGAAATGGCTGCTATTTTCAGCCAGTACCATGAACAGTAGACCTAGTTACTTGTAACTTCATCTTGCTGATCCAAAGTCCCTTCATTATCAAGTATCTTTGAAGTCACAGATTGTTCCACCATCGGAGGAATTAGACAGGACATACGGAAGTGAAAAAGATTCCTTGAGGACACCTAGCAGCATAGATAGGAAATAGTTCAGTCTTTGTAAACAGTTATTTCTAAGATTATGTTATTTATGTCAAAGAGGTTTTATCAACTTGACACACGCTCACGATCAAAAGAAAGAATAAAATGATTCACCAGAAACCACCTCAAAGCTCATTTCAAAATCCTGTGAATCTCTGTCATGACAGTTTAGTTGGAAACCGTTGACGTTTGTCCCAGCAACAACATTGTCAAAAATGACTGCCTGGTATACAGAAGGTGTCCAGACAGGAGCTTCATCATTCTTGTCTAAGATGTCAACCACGACCTGTCAGCAATGAGGGAGGAAGAAATATCACATCCACATCATGTGACTATTTATACACAGAATCAGCAAGAAGCATCTGGCTAGAGACAGATCATTTAGAATTATTAAATAAAGAGTCTAGGATTTGGAATTTGAAGAAATGTTCCTGCAGATGTGGGTTCTGGCTGCCAGTCAACTAGTCAGTCACCTTATTATTCCTGGGTCAACTGTGACATTCAGTGTGGCCGTTAGGGAGAGTTTTGGGCTTGTTGGAAGAACCAGTGGAAAGCTCATGAGTTACATAAACGGTAGGAAAAGGAAAGCTGGAGAATGATGCCTCTAAAAATTGTATCCCTTGAATCTTTTAACTGAAGTCTCCTAGTGGCAAACATAGCCTAAAAGGAGGAGAAGCTTCCTCCTTCTCAACTTAGGGGCCTCCTCTGCACCATTCTCTCAGGCACAATATATTTTTTAGTAACAATATGATTACTTCAAAGTATGCTCTGACCTTAATTAGGGGCTGTCGTCAACCTTTTTCTTAATTAAAATGCCATGAACTGGGAAACTGTGATTTACATGGGAAAAGATCAAAATATCAAGGATTTTAAAATGTCAGTGATCAAATGCCAGTCAGCCTAGAAAGGTTATCTGCCCACCTCTTAGATGAGCAATAACTTTCTCAGCAACATTCACAGAAGATTCTCTAGGGTGCTCCTATTTGCAAGCACTACCTTTTAAAAATGTTTTATGAAATGTTTTAACAACACAGCTAAATTCCTGGGGAACAATTCATTTTTAATGCTACTTCTATAGGTTGAATAAAGCTGCGTGTTCTATTTAATATGATTTTAGGAAGATTGCTGTGTTATAATGCAAACAGCACAGAAGTTGGAATCAGAGCTCTTTATAAAAACCTTGGGCCTTCCAATTGGCATATCTTTTGTTTGATACAAGGGAGTAAATGTCATTTTGCTCATCTGCAAAAGGGAGAGCTCCATTCCTCCACATCTAGGACTGTTGGGAGGATAAATTCATCCATTCATTGGATATTTATTTAACACTCTGTGCTAAGCACTGGTCTAAACACAGAAGATACAGAGGTAAATCAAAGTCCCTCTCTATTCCAATCGATATTCTAAAGGAGGAGGTAAAACAGTAAACAAGTAAACAAAACTGTATAGCAGGCACTGTCATATGGAAATTGGTGCTCTGCAGTTAAGGAGATAAGGAATAAGCCCAGTCCACTGCTTTATTACAACATTCTCATTAATGTCCTGTTTATTTGAGATGTTTCAAAGAAATTCCTTTCAGCACCCATCACAATAGTTTTATTTATACTCTTTATATCTTTTCAAAATATTTCAAAATTGTCTTACATGCATTGATGTACATGATTCCCTAAGACAACAGACTACCAACCCAGATTATACCACCGCAAACCAAAATGGTGTTGATTTTACATCTATAACAATTTCCTTCACTTGTTTATGTCTATTTAGTGATTATAGCATCTGCAGGGAAAAAAAAAAATGTTTTCAGTTCTAGAGAAAAGTATACTCCTAAACATTAAATTGATTTATTTAATTGACTTCTTAAAAAAAAGGAGATAGTGAATAGTTAATGGAACTATTTTAATAGAAGAAAGTCATGAAAGAAAGGCTTTCTTTGAACCCTCTATTTTCTTCCTCCTGCCCTATATTGGATACATGTCCTTCAGCGAGAATGGATCCTTGCAGCATGTTAGTGTTTGGTTACATGATTTTGATCTGCACAAATGATATTGTGCTAAAGATCTTTCCTGTTTCCGACGTTTCTCATTCAGTGCCATATTTTCTTGCTTTTTCTGTGTTGCTGCTTGTAGAATTAATTTACTATTTCTTTTTCTAGGGGGAAAGAGATCTGGTCTTTTTTTTACTTATTTATTTGTTTTTGGTTGTACCAGGTCTTTGTTGCTGCATACCAACTATTCTCTAGTTGTGGCAGGCAGGGGCTGCTCTTCATTGCAGTGCATGGGCTTCTCACCGAGGTGGCTTCTGTTGTGGCAGAGCACAGTCTCTAGGCACAAAGGCTTCAGTACTTGCAGATAGAGGGTTTAGCTGCTCTAAGGCATGTGGGCCAGAGATTGAAACCCTGAGCCCTGCATTGTGAGCAAGCTACTTTGAAATAGGATTAAGGTAAGAATGTGAGTCATGTGGTTGGAAGACAAGCATTCCAGCCTGAGGCAAAGTCTGTGAGGTATAAACATTTCAGGTGTGTTGAAGACACTGCAAGAAATTCACATGAGTGGATTGAAGAGGGAAAGAGCTAGAGGAGCTGAACACAAAGATCTGGGGTCCAGATCACACAGGGCACAGCAGACTTTGGAAGCAATCTTGGAGCTTTCGCCAAGTGTGATGGGAAGCCATTGGAGAGCTTTGAGGACTTTTGAAAGACTCATTCTGGCTACTTTGTGAAGAGTAGATTGTGAAGAGCACAAGTGGAAGTGGAGATTCCAGTTATGAGGCTACTGCCCTAGACCAGGAAAGGGACAATGGTGGTACAACCAGACAGCACTCAGGATATGTTTTGAAAGTAGAGGCAACAGGATTTGCTGATAGATCAGAGAGATAATTTAGGGTACGCAATAGTGGTTAAGGGAGAAGGCAGTGGCACCCCACTCCAGTACTCTTGCCTGGAAAATCCCATGGACGGAGGAGCCCGGTGGCCTGCAGACCATGGGGCTGCTAAGAGTCAGACACGACTGAGCGACTTCACTTTCACTTTTCACTTTCATGCATTGGAGAAGGAAATGGCAACCCACTCCAGTGTTCTTGCCTGGAGAATCCCAGGGATGGGGGAGCCTGGTGGGCTGCCGTCTCTGGAGTCACACAGAGTCGGACACGACTGAAGTGACTTAGCAGCAGCAGCCCAGAATTAATCCTTCTACCTCTTTCTAGCTGAATGAATTTGGGTAAGTTGCTTAACATCTAATCCTTAGAAATAAAATTCTTCTGCCTATAAAAAGTAGTATCAGTAGCTACCTCAACCTCGAGATTGAGGCTAAACAAGATCTCATAGTCTTGGCTTTCATTACGCATGCATGTTCAGTTGTGTCTCACTCTTTGTGACCCCGTGGACTGTAGCCTGCCTGGCTCCTCTGCCTTTGGAATTTTCCAGGCACATATATTAGAGCAGATTGCCATTTCCTCCTCCAAGGGATCTTCCTGACCCAGGTATCCAACCCACAATTTTTGTATCTCCTGCATTGGAAGGCAGATTCTTTACCACTGCACCTCCTGGGTAGGTTCTCAGTAAAGGGTGGGTGATGATGATGGTGAAGACAACGATGATGACAGATTCCTATAATTTGGGATCTAAAGAACCATCTTCCTTTTCTGAACTCAGAAGTCACATTTATCTGTATCATCAATGTACCAGTTCAGTTCAGTTGCTCAGTCGTGTCCGACTCTGCGACCCCATGAACTGCAGCATGCCAGGCCTCCCTGTCCATCACCAACTCCCAGAGTCCACCCAAACTCATGTCCATTGACTCAGTGATGCCAGCCAACCATCTCATCCTCTGTTGTCCCCTTTTCCTCCTGCCCTCAATCTTTCCCAGCATCAGGGACTTTTCCAATGAGTCAGCTCTTTGCATCAGGTAGCCAAAATATTAGAGTTTCAGCTGCAGCATCAATTCTTCCAATGAACACCCAGGACTGATCTCCTTTAGGATGGACTGGTTGGATCTCCTTGCAGTCCAAGGGACTCTCAAGAGTCTTCTCCAACACCACAGTTCAAAAGAATCAATTCTTCAGCACTCAGCTTTCTTTATAGTCCAATTCTCACATCCATACATGACCACTGGAAAAACCATAGCCTTGACTAGACGGACCTTTGTTGACAAAGTAATGTCTCTGCTTTTTAATATGCTGTCTAGGTTCGTCAGTCTACCTCAGTATACATCAATCTCAATCTACATCAATATACCTGCTATATAAAATTTAACTTTATCTGTGTTAAAAATTTAAGCCATATATTGTCTCACATGTCTTTGCAACCCAGGAAATTGTGCACAGAGAAAACATTCAATAGATATTAGTTAAAAGAGGAAATGAAGAAGTTCCTGCTTTACCTTTAGTTAAATTAGAAACCCTGTTTGTAAGATCAGAGTCACTTGAAGTTGTTTTTTAATTATCTGCTTTCCCCTCTTATCATTTGTAATAAGTGGATGATAATTGCAAGTGAATGGCATCCCATACGACTTGAGGAGCTCATAAATTTCTACAGCAAAAACTACCACAGGTACCTAGGTCTAAAGATCATTCTCATAGGTACGTACCTGAGACAATCTGTTGGTTCCTACGAGTGAAATGACACAGAACATACGAGACATACGAGACGCACACAAGAGACATACACTCTGGCCAGAGGGATAAGAACTGCGTGCGCCAGCGAGCTCACGGTTTATTTATATACATCCCCTCTGGGCAGAATTCCAGACTGTATGACCAAACTTGTTCAGTACAGCACATGTGCACAAATGTTATCGTACAGCAAAAGGGAGTGAAATTCCGGCCTACTGCAGAATCTGTCCAGAGCCCTTATCACAAGAAGGGAATGTTCCCTTATTTGCAAGGGACCATTAATCTCAAGGCTGTGTCCATCTCCTTGGCAGAACATCCTGTTTGCAAGCAGCACATCTCCACTTTCCCTATTGTGGCTGCATTAACCCTTCATCTCCCCCTTTTTTATTTTATTTAAGCCCTCGAGACATTTGTATTGATGTTCTGTAGAGCAAGGTGTAAAGCTGTAGGCGGCCAACCTCCAGCCTCGCCAGCCCCTCTCGTGGCTGTGCCTGTCTTAGGTTGCCCTCCTCTGAGGGTCTTACCCGTCATTGGCTATCCAGCCACCTCTTAGGGGCTAGGCGGAATCTCTCTAGATGATGGGCATCTAGAACTCTTTTTATTTATATGTCTCAGTTAATCTCTTGAAGGGCTCATGTTAAATGGCACAGGTGTTATACAAAACAGAAGAATTCCAATCACATTTTAACACACTTCGTGTAGATAAAACAGCTAATTGATCTCCAAGCCAGGAAACGGTGTGTTGAAGATTGAGCACATCGGTAGCAAGTTGTGCATCCAAATCTCACTGTTGTTGCCATAACAAATGAGAGTCTTTATGCCAGTCCTGAACAAAATCAGCTGTTTGAATCCCTTGGTGTAACGCAAGGCCTGCTACAGCTGCTGTTGCAGTTACTGATGCGACTGCGAGAATCGAAGCAATGACCACAGCAAGCATACGTCGAGATCGATGTAGCAAAGTCTGTACAGCGGTTACTAGATGAGAAGCAGCAAAAGGATCTGACCACGGCTGAGTCAGATTTATAGACAACCATACTTCTGTCCGAGCTTTAACAATTACTAGCGAGAAATTGGAGTTAAAGGCTTGTCTTTCAAATTCTTCCCACCAAGACATTTATACATTGAGTTAAATTACAATAGTTACTTGACACAGACCCCACAGTATCATTTCAGGTCCAATTCCCATACAACAATGCAAAAGGATATTTTACACATGCCATTGCAGAATAAGATTTATTAACATGTAAATTAACATGGAATGAACCCGAAGAGTCACCACTGTCCAAAGTATAATTTCCTGACCAGATAGTGGGATTACCAGAAACTGCCCATAGTTTCCAAATATCTCCTTGAATGTGAGGATATCCTTGCAATTGTAATTGAGGAGGGACAAGTGCAAATTGCTGCCATTTAACTGTTTCATTACCATTGCCCATCAAAGTAACATTTGCACGATGCCATCTAAGAGATTTATTCGACCAATTTTCTAAGAATTGCCCATGATCTGGACTCTACAATGATAGACCCAGAATAATTCATGACTTTAAAGGGTTGATGACCTCGGCAATGTTCCCATTTCAAAGATTCTAGAGAAGGAGCAAAAAAGTTAATAGGACATAGTGACATATGTATTCCATTATGAATGTCTATTGGTTCTGTCGAGGTGTTAAAGCCCCTGGTGGAAACAAGCACAGTAAAAGTAGCAAAATGATAATTATTGTACTTTATCCCCCATGTATTATAGGAATGATGAGAACATTCCTTGGTGGACAGACAAAAGGGGTGCCCTCCTATGCACAAAGGAACACCTTCCATTGCAATGGTCAAATTACTAATATTATATTGTTGTTTATGATGAGGTAGTTGTTCTATTCCCCTGCAAGCTGGCCAGGGAAAGAAGTCAGTCTCATTAGTACATACCTGCACTTCTGGTTCCCCCAAGGAAACTGCTCTTACTAATGGGGGATTAGGTATATATGCCCAATATGTATGATTACCTGCTGATACACCGATTACCTGACATGTTACCACCGCCATCATGGCAAGCAAAAGATTGGTAGGATTCAGAGGTTGTCCTGCTTTCATTAACGTGTTTTTTTTTTTTTGCTTCCTGGATTAACTTTTTCATTTGACCCCATATAGGAGGTGTTGCTTCCCTTGTACGAAAAGTAAAGTTCCTCTGCATAGTAAGCTCTTTGAATTTTTAAACAAAGGAATCAGCCATTGTTGATTTTGATTAATCTCGCTGGGGTCCAAAACCTGTAATTATTAACAGAAATGAAAGCATACCTTCATCCTAGATATATTAATGATGTTGGGATCTAGCCTTTCTCTTTCTCTTTATATCAAATGGGCATATTCAAGATCTTCTTGTCTTCTTTTTTCCCTTGAAAATGCAACTCTGCTGCTGATAGATTTTCCTTGCTCCAAATATTCAAAAAATTTAAGGTAAGTAAGGTTTTATTCAAAATGTCTTTAGGTTTCATAAATCTCTCCTGTTCCCCCTTTTTTATTTTTCAAGATATTCATGCAAGGTACGATTAGCTCTTTTAATGATAGTTTGCCTTTGACTATTATAATGAATACCAAAAGTATGAGTTATATGGTATTGGGATAAAAAGTGAGCTAATTTCGCGGATTGGTAGGCAGGTTGCATTATCAGTTTTCAATTCAATTGGTAATCCCATAATTGCAAAACAAGATAACAAGTGAGTAATAACAGCGTCAGTTTTTTTAGAATGTAATGCAGTGGCCCATTGAAAATGTGTATATGTATCTATGATATGATGCATTTATTTTTGTTGTCCGAAAGAAGAAATGTAAATTACATCTATTTGCTGTATTTGATTTGCTTGTTGTCCTCTCATGTTGACACCTGGTGAGGTAAATGGTAAAGCAAAGGGTGCACATATGGAACAAGAACGAACAATATTTTGAGCTTGTTTTCGAGTAATAGCATGAGATTTTTGTAACCCTTTGGAATTGGTATGCTCTAAGAGATGTTCTTGTTTTGCTGCTTCTATAGGATAAAGTAAGGCATCAATTGTAGTATTTTTATTTGCATCTGTAAAAATAGTGGGTCTGTTAATTGGAACATCTGAAATTGGGGAATGAGATATCGTAGTGTTAGTCCAGAGAAAATCAATCAATTTAGATGATGGATAATGATTAGAAAAGGAACCAGGAAATGAAGCAAGAGAAATTTGCCAGTTTTCATTAAATTGTAAACATCGAGATATTTGAGCAGTTGTTGACTGAGTAACAATCTGGTGTGGTTCACATCCTGATAATTGTAAAATATGATGGTGACTTTTCTGTATAAGGAAGGCTAATTTATCCATATATATAGTCAATTTTTTGGAAAAACTGTTACGTAAGAAAACCCATTCTATTAATCCTTCTTCTTGAGCAATTACTCCAGATGGGGAATAAGGGGTATGAAATATGATCAAAGAAATAGGTTGAGATGCATGTAAGTAAGTCAAAAAGCCATCATTTAGTCGTTGCTCAACAAATTGAAGTTCCTGTAAAGCCAATGGGATTAAGGTCCGGGGGCTATCCAAAGCTGTATCTCCTTCTAAAGTAGAAAACAAATGTCATAACTGATAAGTAGGAATCCCAAGTACCGGGCGTAGCCAATTAATATCTCCCAATAATTTTTGAAAATCATTTAAGGTTCTGAGATGGTCTCTTCTGATTTGTGACTTTTGCGGCTTAATTCTATGTTGTTCCAATATTGTCCCTAAATATGAAATAGGAAAGTCCTTTTGAATTTTTTCTGGGGCTATTTGCAAATTGTGTAGTCTTAAAGCCTCTTGTATTTTTAAAAAGAATTCGTCACGTTCAGCAATACTAGGAGCTGCCAATAGGAGATCACCTATATAATGATATAGAATATAATTAGGGTATTCTTGACGGAGAGATTGCAACGAGTGAGCTACAAATTCTTGACATAAAGTAGGACTATTTATCATTCCTTGCGGTAGGACTGTCCATTGATAACGTTTAACAGGTTGAGCATGATTAAGAACAGGAACTGTAAAAGCAAATTTATTTCTATCTTGAAATTGTAGGGGAATGGTAAAAAAACAGTCCTTAAGATCTAGTACCATTAAGGACCAATCTGAGGAACAAGAGCTGGAGAGGGGAGTCCCAATTGTAATGCTCCCATAGGTTCAATACATTTATTAACTTCTCGTAAATCAGTTAATATTCTCCACTTTCTAGATTTCTATTTTATAACAAACACGGGAGAATTCCAGGGAGAGGTAGAGGGCTCTATATGACCAAGTTGGAGTTGTTCTTGTGCTAATTGTTTTAACGCCTCGAGCTTCATTTGTGGTAATGGCCACTGTTCAACTCATTTTGGAGTATTAGTTAACCATTTTAATGGGAGTGCTCGAGGAATTTGAGCAGTGGCCACTAGTTTTCTGATGGAATGGTTACAGAAGCCCCCAAAGGAGAGAGGAGATCTCTCCCCCATATATTAATAGGTATATTTACAATATAAAAGGTAACAAACACTGATCTTCCATTATGGAATTGACATTGCAAGGGATGGGTACTCTTCCAAATATCTGCAATAGAGCCCAATCCCGTTGGCATTAAAGGGCTTTTTTCTTTTTCCCAATCTTGGGGCCATTGTTGAGAAGAAATAATTGAAACATCTGCCCCAGTGTCTAATAGTCCTTTAAAGTTTTTTCCTTGTATAATCAAGGAGAGAACAGGGCGAGAATCTTTGATAAGCATTTCCCAAAATATATGTCATCCAGTATTTCTAAATCCTCCTGTTCGTTCATTAGGAAGAGCCAAAAAGAGATGAAGCTCTTCTGACATTAGCAAGGGGCTGTCTCTGACCAAAAGAGTTAACTTAGGGCTCTAGTTGATAAATCTCCTGGGCATGAAAGGAGAATTTCAAACCCTCTGTTAGCATTTTAGCTTACATGGCAGCTTTATCCAGACTCTTGCAACATTGTTGAGCCTATGCAATGCTTGCTGCCAAGTTCTTACATCCCTTATCCATTGTGTTCCTGGGAGTGCATATAGTCAGGATGTAGAAGAAGCAAGTAATAGCCTTAGCAATGGCAACATTAGACTTTGAGTTAATAAGTTCTTTCTTTGCTGTAACCTGCTGAATCTTTGCTCCATAAGAATGTAACTCTGTATTTTTTACCTTGCTGTATGTATAACTCAGGGTAAAAAAGCCCCGAGAAGAATAAAGTAAATGGACCTTGCTGGAAGAATTTGAGCAATATGTTCCCCAGCTAGTAATGAAAGCATGGTAGAAGTAGAAACAATAATCAAAATTTCCCTAACATAGTCAGTCTATTACCCCAGGAATTATGGTTAGACCTCTCAAAGCTGCATTGTTACAGCCTAATATTAAGCCAAAGGTGCCTTTAGGCAGTGGTCCGAATACATTTGTTTTTAATTTGTAAATGCCTCCTCCTGGTGACAAAAGAACATTCTCAGCTAGTGGCAAGTCAGCAGTAGCACTCCCTGAAGTAGCAGACCGCAAGTCTGAAACCATCATTTGAGGTCCTTTAAATGAGGCATTGTATGTGGGACGGCAGGGAGGGGAAGTCCCTGATATACGTTTGCATTCAGTATTTGCATTCTCAAATGCTAAAGCTTGTAATAATATCTCTGAAATTTTATCTTTCCCCTAAGTTGTCTTTTCCCCAATGAATCTAGCATAGCCAAAATAAAGGGAGATTGAGGACCATATTGTGCTACTGCAGCTTTAAGATCTTTAAAAAATTTATATTTCAAAGGAGCATATTGAACATTTATCACATTGCCATCTTGCTGTCTCTCGATGGGAAACAATTGTGGAGGATCAATAAACCCACCAGGGGGAGCAGGCAAGTCATCATAGACAGAGGAAAGGAGAACCGACAATGTTCCCTGCCCGCATCGGGCCGATCAACTGCAGTGGGGAAAAGAGAAGCATAAGGAGGAGCAGAAGGCACAGATTTCCTCTCCTCCCCATGGGATCTCTACCATTCCTGAAATAGATGGGTCATTTTTTTAATCTCTTTACCCTCCTGACGAAACCAAAGAAGCCTCTGAATCTGATTCTGAACTATCAGATGTTTCACCATTTCCAGAAGGAGGCTTACTTTTATCTTTACCCTCAGGCAATGCAGAAATTCCACCAACATTTGGCGCATCTTCATAAATTGCCTCTTCCTTCATTGAAGCATTAGATTTACTCTCATTATCAGTAGATAGCAAAGTCAAAGCCTGTGTTATAGCATTACATAAATTCCATAACTTCAAAGGGATCACATTACCCTTCTGATGTTGCTTTCTCAATTCCTTTTGAATTATTTTCCATTCCTTCAAGTTTAACTGTAACTTAGTTTGATATTGA
This sequence comes from Ovis canadensis, assembly GCF_042477335.2. NCBI lineage: Eukaryota > Metazoa > Chordata > Mammalia > Artiodactyla > Bovidae > Ovis > Ovis canadensis. The sequence goes on along the minus strand of NC_091263.1, from coordinate 52,442,990 downwards.
AACAATGACAATATTGCTCCACTAAGCGAAAGAGCTCACTCAATCGACAAGTCGAGGCCTTAACGCCTATGGAGTGGAGAAGTCCTTTGACTAACTCCATGCATTTTGCCCATAATGAACATTTATTTCTTCCTAGCAGGATTTCCCCATGGTTTTTTGAACCATGAACTTTTGAAAGTTCCCATCTGCTAGGGTGAAGAATTCCCCATGATTATGTACAAGAATTCACCTAGCAATTTTTTCCGCTAGGGTGAGGAATTCCCCATGTTTCCGAAAGCTCCCCTGCCATGGATCTAAAATTCTTCATTCCTCCCTCTGTCTCTTCTCTGATGATAAAACCTCAGTCATTAAAAACACATTCCACACCATCAATACAGCAGTATTTACTCTGAAGGTCTTTCAAGAGTCTTTTGATGTTGTGACAGTGATTTAGAGCCCCACACTTCCTCCTGTTGTGATGTCGAAAACACACATTGTGGTTAATTACCTACATTGTCAACATCACTTCTTAATGAGAGGCAGCCTGAGTGTAAGTCCAGTTCTACAAGCCCTGTGTCACTTTACATAAGTTTCCCAAACTTTGCGCCCAAGTTTCCTCATCTACAGAGTAGAAATGGTGATAGTATTGTCTACTTTGAAGACTAAAGGTGAATATTAACTACATCAAGATATAAAATTACCTACAACAGGATCTGGCACAAGTGTTAGAGACTTTCTGGCTATTACTATAATTCTTTAATCTCATGAGAATTATTGTTATTATTTGACAGTTTCAATTGTAATAAATTAAAAGCTAACACATTATCTGTATTATATCAAAACATGGGACTTTCTAGAGACTGCCCTCGTACTCCAGTGGCTAAGATTCTTTACTTCCACTCCAGGGGCCCAGATTTAATCCCTGGTCAGGGAACTAAGATATCACATGCCTTGCATATGGCACAGCCAAAAATAATTTTTTTAAAACTGTTAAAAAAAAAGAAAAGAGAAAAACCTGGGACTTTCTACTTACCAGGGCCATTTCTGTGCAAGGATGAAATTTGCCACAGTCCACACCTTCCACAGTGAAGTATCAGTGAGGTTATCTTGCTTCACAGCCTTTTAGCCTGGCTGTGTGGTGAGTTCAACCATTCCAGAGTGGGTAAATCCAGAATCTTTGTATAACCTGGATGTCAGCACTGGTTATCTTGCACATCACACAGTTTGGTGGGTGGTCTTCATCAATGACAGTCACTCTTACAACTTTGTAGAAAGCTGCCAATAATATTTATATTAAGATTCATTTTTGTCATACAGCTGCACCATTTTAAAAGCTTAATGTGTCTTTGTCTACCAGATAGTATCATAGGTTTCTCAAAGGGTCCACCTGACTCTTTTTGGACAATGCAATGTGTTTGAAAAGCAGAACTCTACATGTCAGAAAGTGGATTTATAGATGGTCCACTTAAGCCACATGGTATGAGTGAGTTAACAATAACTCAATATCTTTATACAGATATCAATATCTTTATAAAGATAATAGTTTGAAACATTGCAAGTTTATTTTCTAACAAGCATTATGCCAAGATTAGCATCAGATAATGGTTCCCAGTATAGACTCTGAAACCAGACTGCCTAGGTTCTGAATCTCAGCTCTGACTCTCATCAGCTATAACTCATTAGAAAGCTCTAGAACCTCTTTGGGCCTCACAATCTTTATCTGCAAACTAGCAATAATAATAATAGTATCTACCACATGGAATTATTGTAAGGATTAAATCAGTTAAAATACATAAGACACATAGAACAGAGCCTGATATGTAGTAAATGTTACATAAGAATTAGGTATTATTTATACACATTATCTCATTACATCTCAACAGCCTTATAATGTATGTACTATCACTTCCAAATGTTATAGATAAGGAAACCACAGCCCAGTGGTACTAACTTGCCCAAGGTCACAGAGCTACTAAAGATAGAGTCAGGATTCAAATCTGTAGTTGCCAAATCTATACATTTAAAAAATTACTTGCTATAAGTCCAGTGTGTAGTTCTCCCAAATAATCTTTTAGAAGAAACCAGGATGTGATAGATGGATTGCATTAATATGTTCAAATTATTTACCATTCTCAAGTTCATAGGGGCCTCCCATGCGGCTTGTTTTGGCTGATGGTTCAGAAGCAAACTGGCCACCACCAAGTTTGAAAACCACTTGTGTACCCAGCCTTGCCTTACGCCTGCATCTCTTTCTCTGCCCTGAGAAGTGCTCAGATGAGCCTGTCCAAGGAGGAGAGAGGAGCCAGATCATCCAGTCACTCCTACTGAACCAAGGTAGATCAGCAAAAAGCCAACAAATTCCCGCAATTTTGAGCAAGCTCAGCCACAGCCATAGGGACAGCCCAGCTAATTCTCAGACTCGTGGGCTAAATAAATGTTCAGTTCAGTTCAGTTGCTCAGTTGTGTCCAACTCTTTGCAACCCCATAGACTGCAGCATGCCAGCCCACCCTCCCATTGCCAACTCCTGGAGTTTACTCAAACTCATGTCCATTGAGTTGGTGATGCCATCCAACCATCTCCTTCTCTGTTGTCCCCTTCTCCTCCCACCTTCAATCTTTCCCACCATCAGGGTCTTTTCAAATGGGTCAGCTCTTCGCATCAGGTGGCCAAAGTATTGGAGTTTCAGCTTTAGCATCAGCCCTTCCAATGAATATTCAGGATTGATTTCCTTTAAGATGGACTAGTTGGATCTTCTTGCAGTCTGAGGGACTCTCAAGAGTCTTCTCCAACACCACAGTTCAAAAGCATCAATTCTTCGGCACTCAGCTTTCTTCACAGTCCAACTCTCACATCCATACATGACCACAGGAAAAACCACAGCCTTGACTAGACAGACCTTAGTCGGCAAAGTAATATCTCTGCTTTTGAATATACTGTCTAGGTTGGTCATAAATTTTCTCCCAAGGAGCAAGCGTCTTTTAATTTCATGGCTGCAGTCACCATCTGCTGTGATTTTAGAGCCCCTCAAAATAAAGTCTGACACTATTTCCACTGTTTCCCCATCTATTTCCCATGAAGTGATGGGACCAGATGCCATGATCTTCATTTTCTGAATGTTGAGCTTTAAGCCAACTTTTTCACTCTCACTTTCATCAAGAGGCTTTTTAGTTCCTCTTCACTTTCTGCCATAAAGGTGGTGTCATCTGCGTATCTGAGGTTATTGATATTGTTCCCAGCAATCTTAATTCCAGCTTGTGCTTCTTCCAGCCCAAGAAAGAGGCGTGGACATCTTTCTCATGATGTAGTCATGATGTACCACCATAGTTTGGCCCCAGGTAAATAGCTGGGAGGGAACACAGCTCCACCCATCAAAAGAAAATTGGATTAAAGATTTACTGAGCATGGCCCCGCCCATCAGAACAAGACCCAGTTTCCCTCTCAGGCAGTCTCTCCCAACAGGAAGCTTCCATAAGCCTCTTATCCTTCTCCATCACAGGGTAGACAGACTGAAAACCACAATCACAGAAAATAAATGTTCACTGTTGCTTTATTCTCATTTTCTGTAGTTTTCATTATCCAGCACACTTTTAGTAATAAATAACTGATACAATACCCACTCCAGTGTTCTTGCCTGGAGAATCCCAGTGACGGGGGAACCTGGTGGGCTGCCATCTATGGGGTTGCACAGTGCCGGGAGCCAGCACGAGGAGTCCTGCCCGTGGCAAAAGTCATGAGGTTAAGGGGTCCAACAGGCAAAGGCGAGTCCGGCCTTAAGGGAGCCTCGCTGGATTTTCTCGAGCATCTACCCCCAAAACCAGAGTCTGCCTACCATACTGCATTATGCTTTTCACTTACGCTTCTGACATTAACAGGGGCTGTCCCCCACCACCTTTATAGGAATTAACTTAGAGCTCCAGTCAATAAGTCTCCTGGGCATAAAAAGAATGTCTCGGCTTAAACCCCTCTGATAGCTTTCTAACTTACCTGACAGGTCTGTCCGGATTTTTACAACTGTGCATGTGAATTGTTTACAGCCTCCCAACCGCAAGAGGCACTGAAAGCTTAAGAAATTCTAGGAAAAATCATTAGAATAAAACTGATTAAGGGTTGCATTGTTGAGCCAATACTTGCTGCCACGTTTTCATATCTTTTAATGTAACTTTATTTAGTACTTTGAAGGTGATGCAAATTAAAGAAAAACACTATAGGGAAAATTAGATTAACATTCATTAAGGAAGAAAGCCATAAAATGTTAACAGTCCTTTTGGCCAGAAGATAATGTAAATCACCTGAGACCCTTTGTATATGGAAAGATTTGCAGAAAGAAAGCCTGGTCTTGATAAGGGTCAGGGCTGCTGACCCTGCATAACTTTGTATTATCCATTGATCTCTATGTATAAACAAAAGTATAAAAAACTTTCCTGGAAAATAAAGGATGGACCAGTTCCTGGAAAGACTGGTTTCTCCTGTGTGGTCTTTTCTCGTTCTCTCCTTTTCAGGCTGATCCCTTGGAACATGGAGGCTCTCCGTGTCTACTTATTTGCCTGGGCTTCTAAGGCCCACCAGAGAGGGAGCCCAAGGCGGGGCACCCTCCGCTATTCAAGCGGATGCCTATGGCCTAACATAGACGGTGCAAGTTTCTTGTCTTGAGACTTTATTAGCTTTCCATGTAAACCAAGGAATATCAGCCTCTTTTCTCCACTTGTTTTCCTACTATACTATTTCTTTCTAATCTCCCTCCATATCTTTAATTAAACAATTAATTCCTAGGACCCCGACTCCATCCCCGCTTCAAATTCCCTGGATCCACCAGGGCTGGACCCTGGCAGCACAGAGTCGGACACGACTGAAGCGACTTAGCAGCAGCAGCAGCAGCAACTGATCCAATGGGGTCTCCCCTGGTGGCTCAGTGGTAAAGAATCCCCCATAGTGCTGGAGATGTGGGTTTGATACCTGGCCTGGGTGATCTCCTGGTGAAGAAAATGGCAACCCACTCCAGTATTCTTGTCTGGAGAACCCCATGGACAAAGGAGCCTGAAGGGGTACAGTCCATGGGGTTTTAAAGGAGTCAAATACAATGACTAGGCTTGCCACACAATGACTGGGCTTAACAACATGTATTATCTAGGACATTTGGGTTGCTGATAACCAAGACTGAAAATTAGGATGAAGAAATCATTTCATGTACTGTCCCCACCCCCTTCACCCTCATGGGTTCTTTCTCTGTTTGCAACTTTGTTTACCAAGATTCATCAGTCTCTGAAAATGTGTCATTAAGCAGGCAATGAACATGACTCAGAATACCAAGAACAGACAAAACACATTTGTGAAAAGGGACTTAATATTTCATTATGACAAGTCCAGAATATGAAAAGTCCAACCTACCGTTTGTGTGAAAGCATCACTATTAGAGAAGGGTGTTGTAACTGATACAGGAAACCATGTAAAATAGGTTATGGATGATCTTGCCATCTCCAGCCTACATTGCTGGGTAAAGAGGGTACCATTTTCACATTTAACACCTGCAAAGTATAATGGGAAGCTTATTCATCTGTAGGTGAAAAATTAACCTTTCAGTAAAACTGAAAGCTATCTTGAGGATCTTTAGCCAAGTTTAAAATAGAGAAATTATGAAACTGTAACTCTGCCAAACTTCCTCGTCAAAAAACTACTAGAAATCAAACTTGTTTTTCTTCCTGACTTGCAACCCAGAGTAATTTAATTTTCATGTCTTTTCTCCTCAGTCATTTCTGATAGTTCTGATAATGATTTTTATTTATTTATTTATTTTTTTGCCTATGCCTCCCTCTCTTCAGAATCTTTTTGTCAATAAGAGTTTCAGGTATTCATTAACTATCAGAATTTTATTTTTTACTTTAAAGATGGTAGACTCTCATAATATTTTTAAGCTGGAAAAAAATGTAGTCCTCAAGGCACACTCAAATCCTCTGTGCTAATCAATGCAGCATGAAAAAAGACCTCTACAGTAAAATATTTTTTATATCCTCAAGGTCTACAGGCTAAATGTTTGATATTCTGAGATGAGTTGGTTTTCAGAGTAATATTAACTTTCCAATTTCCTCCTTTAAAGCAAATTGCCACTGAGTTTAAAGATTTTGTCTCCTCTAATGGGTATTGCCTCAAAACACTAACCTTCTCCTAATTTTATTTACCGTGGTAGGGAAGATCAAGGGACAATTTTAAAAAGCAAGGAAAAGTTTCTAGCACACTATAGGCACTCAATGAATTTTAGTGGTTGTTTTTATTATTATTATTATTATTGGCAATGGTGTCATGGCTACTGTTAAGTGTGTATCATGTAGTTTACATACCTACAATGATCAATTTATCATCATCTTGACTCCATGATGTAATTATTACAGTCTCCATTCTACCAATGAGAACTCTAATGCACTTGAAAGTTATGGGACTAACCTAAAGTCATTTAACTGACAGTGGCTGATGCAGAGTTTGAATCCAGTTCTGTTTGGTATTTCTGTTACATCATGTTACTTTCTTATGAAGACCTAGAAGTCTTCTCTCTGGTGGAGCAGGTCAGAAGCCAGCTATCTGGAGAATAGTACATATAGGAACAACTCATTTATCTTTTTGTAGGAACTCTCAGCACTTGTTTTCAGACTTCTGGAGACCTCAGTCATCAAAATCCATCCCCCAAAGCAGTGTGGAATACTAAATGGAGAACTGGACCAGGAACTTGGAAGTCTGCATTCAGCTATCACCTCTGCCACTCACTAGCTGTGTGACCCAATTCTCTCTCCAGCCACAGTTTTTCTCATAGTAAAACAAAGAGTTTGAATTTTTCCAGCCCTCCCAAATTAGTGATGCTGTAATTGAAAAACCTACATCCTTCTCCTCAGCCATTACTAAGGTATTAAATTTTCCTTAAGAAAACGTAGAAGTGTTCAATATGTTTAGAAAGTTTTACCTTCAAAATATACAATTACATTTCAGAAAAACTTTGGATAGTTGAAGAGAAATTGACATAATCCAGTTGATTCCCATAAAGCAACTGTATTTTTTTTCTTTTGAATTTTTTATTTTGTATTGGGGTATAGCCCATTAACAATGTTGTGATAGTTTCAGACTAACAGAGAAGGGACTCAGCCATACATATACATGTATCCATTCTCCCCCAAACTCTGCTCCCATCCAGGCTGCCGCTAACACTGAGCAGAGAAGCAACTGTATTTTTAAATGCCAGTCTTAAAAGGCAAAACTACAGAGAATGATAAAAAAGAGCAGAGGTTTTCAGGGTGTAGGGGAAAGGGAAGAATGTCTCGTGCATAAGACCGTTGGCGCAGAGAAACTATTCTGTGTGATACCATAACGGTGGATACATGTCATGATATGTTTCTTCAAACCCATGGAATGTACAATGCCAACAGTGATCTTTCGTGTACACTCTGGACTTTGGGTGATAATGATGTGTCAATGCAGGTTCAACTGTAGTACCTGTACCACTCTGGTGGGGGATACTGATGGTGAAGGAATCTATGCCTCTATGGGGGCAGAGGGTATATGGGAAATTTCTTTACCTTCTGCTTAATTTTGCTGTCAACCTAAACTGCACTAAACTACAGTCTATCTTTTTTTTTTTAATGCAAGTCTCTATTTTAAAATCTAGATTGATTGTCATTAACTTTGGAGGATTATAGAATCCATTTGATGGTCTCATGAAGGCTATGGATCTTTTCCCTCAGGGACCCTCAAAGCCAATGTTCAGACCCTCTGGTCCAGATTCACAATTTATAAGCTCAGGGATAATTAGAGAATTATCAACTATTTAGCTTCTGCATAAAGACCCATCATAATGTTCCATTAACTCTAGGCCTCCCTAGAGCTAGAAGGCCACCACAGAATGGGGAGAATGCAAAGGGACGAAAGGAATCATGGTAATGAGCCTCCCTTATTGCTCAGAAATCAATATTTTAGTACTTTTGAAAAAAGAGGAAAAGTCCATGGTGGAGAAACCAGGATCAGTCCTGTGATAGTTTTATATGCATTTTTTTCTGAAATTGTCTGGTCATATATTGTAAGATGCAACTGTGTTATATTTCCAGAACTAGAATATAAATAAGTGTGCGTTTATTTTACAGAGAAGTTAAGGGCTTGTCCAAAACTCCATGATGACACAAAGAACTGAAATCCAAATTTGGGGGTTTTTTATTTCCTAGTCTCGCCTCAAAACAACTGTCTAATGAATGTATTTGCCTGCCAAGGACATAAACTGGTTTGAAGTAGTGTGGGTTCCACCCAATGATATGCTGGCAAATGTTTTACAACCAGCTCTCTGCAGGAAAAAATAATAGAATGTTAAGTGTAATGTTAAGTGTTGTTAAGTGTTGTTAAGTGTATCTGTGAATATATATTCACATAAATACAAGGACCTCTTACCTCCTGAAGTTTCTGGAATGGAGAATGAATAGTGCACATCTTTGAATACAGGGCTGAAATCATTGGCAGGAGCAGTTTCTACAATGATCGTCACTGTTACTGAAAAATTAAACGGTAAATAAATGCTTTGCAGTGGTGGTGGCTTTATTCTAGACAGTAGTCAAATGTGCCCCCAGGAACAGGCTTAGGGGAAGATTTGAAATTATGGGGGAATGCTCCTTGATCCCAGCTGATTCCTGTTTCCAGACTGCATTCTCAAGGAACATAAATGAGTTCTATGCTACCCATAGCAATTAGTTACAGATATATAATGTGCAGCATGCCGTATTTTATTTTATATGATCATGATAGATATATACATATTATATACAATATATGAATGTTTAATTATACATTTTATTCAAGAGAGTTTGTTATAGCTATCATGTGTATGATTTCTTCCATTAGTGTTTGTTTGGATGTTACTTTCAACCCAGCATATGACTTTCTACACTCTACATTTAATATATCCTAGTAGGTGAAATGGAAAAAGACTCAGAAAACCCATGTTCAAGGATTGGTTGTGACATGCTGAGTGGCCTTGAACGAGCTTAACTTCTCAGAGGCCCAGATTCTTTATCAGTTTCAATCTTCTGTTTTGTAGTGTATAAAAACGAGACCATGCCCAAGATTTTTTTCCTTAAGAGGTTAGTGAAATGTAGTTATTTAATTTTATTCCTCTCAGGCAGAGGTTTGTATATTGCAGGTTATAGAAAAGAAATTCTATTTTTCAGACCAAGCTCAAACTAACCTATCAGAAAGTTGTCAAAAAAGAAGAAAAATATTCAAATACAAAAGCGAGCAAATTTCAAACCAGGAGATTTGTAGCATTAAAAATAAAGTAATAATTAACCTGTCCTGTGCAAGGTGCTGACTCAGCAATAGTGTTAATGTCTCCATTTTACAGAAGAGAAAACTGAGGTTCACAGAGTCATGTTATCTGCCAAAGGTCACAGACCCTAGTAAGTCACTGAGCAGGTATTGGATTGACTTGAGTCTGCTAACATCTCCCAAAATGTCTCTCCTGATATGCTAATATATCAAATGTAAAATGCCGAGTTAAACAAATACTAAAAGGTTTCCTTATGGCAAAACTTCTTAGGATTTCTGATATGTCATTCTGTATTTTGAATCTCCATCTATGCATTGCTTCTGTATACTTAAAAAAAGTGTACAACATGAAAGTTGTGAGGTAAGTTTTATTGGGGGCAGAATGAGGACTACAGCCTAGGAAACAGCACCTCAGATAGCTCTGAGAGCCTGCTCCAAAGAGGCAGGGGCAAGGTCAATATAAATGTGATTTTGGTGGAGGGGGAGTACATGCAATCAAGCACATTTTTTTTTCCCCAGAAGGTTTCTGCTAGTCTTGTGAAGCTTTTGCTAGTCCCAAGGAGTGGTTGTCACCATGAAGGATTTTAATGCTTTTCTAGATATGAGGAAATATAAGAATTGGGTTTGTAAAATCAGCTCCTGAAAATATCTATCTGAAGACTGTCCTGCCAGTTTTTTCCTGAGCACAGTGTGCCTCATTTCTGCTGTCCACCCTGAACTCCTTTCAGGGTGTGTTGAAAATCAGCTTTAATCCTTATCCAGGTAGATGGCAGCTGCCAATGGCAAGTGCCAATTTGTAGTACTTCCCAAATGTGCTTGACCATGGAGTTTTTTTCTAGTTGATCATCTTGTAGAAACTATGCTCTGAAGAATGCTTGTATCTTGTCTATCTTGAAAGTCTATGCCATGCATTTTCAAACAAGAAAATGTAATCTGAGACCCATAGAATCTTGATTTCAGAGAATCTGTTTCCTGCCTTATATTTTGGTATATTATGTGTGTTTTCCAAGGTATAGGGTCTATAGCTTTCTCAGCATCTCAAAGGTATGTAAGAAGCAAGAAAGAGTAAGAAGCACTTTGCGTGGAGACAGGTGATTTATGTGAAAGCGTCTATATCTCCCTCAATAAACTCCATTTATGTGCCTTAAGAACAGATGCCACTTATAGCTTTGCCATATTATGATTTTTATTGCACCCATAAAGACTCAAAATTGTGCTAATTGATTGGCCTATAAAAATAGACTGAACCACATGTGGGGTGTTACAAGCATTCTTTATGAGCAGCTGCTGGGAATATACTGGAGTGTGGGGACCAGACAAGATGTGGATTTATTACCATGAGAGACTTTTTTTTCTCCTCTTCTTGGAAAAAGGCTCAACTCTGGTGAAAAGGGCAGATTCAATTTTGATTTGTGAGGCCATCAGGATGAGTAACTACACGAAAAAGCATTTTTCCTAAAAGGTTTGTTGGGCTATGTTACAGGCTTTTGCATGAACCAATGAAACTCCACCAGTGGGGAGCAGAAAAGACCTAAGAAAACTTCTGAGCATACTGTCATACTGTCTCTGTCCTGTACAGATCATTTATCTGCATAGTTGGGTCACGTAAGTCTACAAATGACATTTGTAAACTGAATCCTATTAAAATTCTTACATCAGGGAGTCAAGAGGGATTTAAAGAGCTCTAGACCTGTTGCTGAAAGTTCAGCAATAAATTTCTTTTGGTTGCAAAACATATGGATGCTGCCATGATGCCATCTGCTTAATTCCATAACACAGTACTCTTTGCACTGCTTTCAGAGGCAACCTCAGAATCCTTCTCAATTCAATGATCCGGGCGACTACCGCCAATTGCTTAGAGATGGCACAAGAGATAAAACATGAAACACAAGCTCTGTCCATATTCCAGGCTCTCCTGTAGCAAGCATTGACATTCCATTAGTAACCCTGTGTTCTCCACCCAAACACTCACTTCTTTATGGACATCTTTGATGCCAACCCACCTCCTAGATCACTTATTACCATACTTTCCGTATGAAATAGACGGTGGTCCATTAATAATAGACGTATCTGGAAACTTGTGCAACCTTATTTTCACAACTACCTCTACAGCTACTAATTCACTCTTGACTGTGATAATATGTTGTTGAACACATAAATGACCCATTGAGCCACTTAATGCATGTTCTCATTTGTACAACAATTAGCAGAGAAGCAGGTGTCTGGTGATTGGCTAAGCTCATTTCACCAGCTAGGCACTCTGCTCTGGCTCCACAGCACACAATTTAAATCTGTGCCTGAGGGTGTTTTACAATTAGCAAAACCAGGACTCTTAAATACACAAATGTCAAGGGACTCACAAAGGGAATGAGCTGTGGAATCTGGCACTGTCCCACCGTTTGCATTAAAAATGGCTCTACCTATATCATGTAAAATAATGCAAGGAGATCCAACCAGTCCATTCTGAAGGAGATCAGCTCTGGGATTTCTTTGGAAGGAATGATGCTAAAGCTGAAACTCCAGTACTTTGGCCACCTTATGAGAAGAACTGACTTATTGGAAAAGACTCTGATGATGGGAGGGATTGGGGGCAGGAGGAGAAGGGGACGACAGAGAATGAGATGGCTGGATGGCATCACTGACTCGATGGACGTGAGTCTGAGTGCACTCTGGGAGTTGGTGATGGACAGGGAGGCCTGGAGTGCTGCGATTCATGGGGTCGCAAAGAGTCGGACATGACTGAGCGACTGAACTGAGCTAAACCCCCTGCAAAAAAAATCCTGTTACTCTTATGTGTGGACTACATGTGACCAATAAGAGGTATTTGGCATTACTAAATGCTATGAACTGAATGTTTATGTTCCTCCAAAATGTATATACTAAAACCTATTCTCCTACTGTGATGGTATTAGGATAGAGAGGGTCTTTGGTATGATGACATGTCATAAGGGTGGAACCCTCCTGATGGGATTAATGCTCTTAAAAAGACACCCCAGAGAGTCCCTCTTGCCTATTCTGCCATGTGAAGTTACAGTGAGAAGACAAACATGTAAGAGCAGAATGCAGACCTCTATAGACACCGAGTCTGACAGTTCCTTGATATGGACTTGCCAGGCTCCAAAACAGTGAGAAAAAATTTTCTGTTATGTGTAAGTCATCCAGTCTGAAGTGGACTGAGACACTACTGACAGAAAATCGTTTCAGTAATAAGCATTAGGATTTGGCTCTGGGTGTCCCTAACACATCGCACTTCCAGCTCCAAGGATCTCTAGCCAGAGTTGCATTTAAGAATTGCATTTTGCATAAGGTGTGCTAAGAGATGAACAACACTTGCAGACCTAATGATAACTTTCAACATGATTTAAGTCTCCCCTTTCTCCTTTGTCTAGTTTAACGAAACTGTCCCAAATATAATGACTTTTTACATTTTAAAATCTGAAGTGCACAGTCTAAAGAAAAGGCACTTAATGTTCCATGAAATTTATCAAGCTTACCTGTATGGGAGGGATGTAAGTCATCAAATACTGAAATTGTCATTTCATAGATATGGCCAGCTGGAACTATGTCTGGGTCCTCATAATCCAATTCTTTTACAACCTTGTAGAACAACATTATTTCAGAGAAAATGATTGACATTTTGTTTAATGTACATATTTTAAGTAATAGATTATTCTGGAAAATGAAAGGGCACATTCATTCATTCATTAAGTTATACTGAGTACCCACTATGCACCAAGCACTATGGAAGGTATTGAAACACAGAAATAAATGACTCAAAAACATATGTAAGAGAACTTACCCAGTTAAGATAGCAAAAGAAAGCTTTCAGGAATAAATGACATTTAAGACCCAAAGAATAATAATGAAAATATAGAAATTAATTAGAGGTGGGCAACAGGTGGAAGTTGTTCAAAAGCAGAGCAAGCATATGGAAAGGCTCAAATGTTAGTTAGCATTGTGTTTACAAAACTGCCATCTTTCTCCAAAACTCCCTTTTTAAAATGACAGTTTTGCATTGCATTTCAAAATGAACATCAGCTCAGGAAACCTCTTGGCTCAGTGGCTAATCTTACAAATTCACAACATATGCAAACGCTCAGCTTGTAACTTGTGGAGTTTTCCAGAAATTTTAGGGTGGGTTTGGACCAAAAAATGAGAAAGATCATCAGTGGCTTTCTCAGCCATGTCTTTTGGCTGAGAAGGAGTGTTTGGTGATGCTTTGGTTAAGGACAATTATGCCAACCCAACCGAGATCAGTATTTTTTTTTTAGGGGTTGGAACTTTGGGAGAAAAAAAATAGACCTGTGGAAATTAGAAGTTAGAAGGAGGATTCTCCCAAAGCACAATTCGATCTTGCAAAGGTGAAAACAAAAAATTTACTATGTCCTCCCTCTGCCAGTGGAAAGTTTACGACCTCTTAAGGGTGGAGAAAGGAGCTGATCTCTCACTCCCAGTGCCAGAAGGATGAGCCATCATCACACATGTAGTCAAACAGACTTATCTTTGAGAAAATCAGCATCTATTTTAGCCTCTGATTCATTTTCGTAGCTAAACAGGAAGTCAATTATTTTGTGCTAATGATAAGGAGATGATGGTGTCCAGTAGCAAAATACTGAAGGACTTGCCTGAATGCCTTCCAGACCCTTCTCTGGTGTGTCCCAGCTCCCACTGCTGAATGCACCCACACCAACCACACTGTGGCCATGAAATGACTCCATCTCCTTGGGAAAATCCCTGGAGAAGCAGCACCTGGTGCTCACCTGGATGAAATTTCCAGCAGTTGGCGCTTGCTCAAAGAGTTGTCCAGAACCAATTGGCCCCAAGCTCGGAGCATAATGGATTGCATCAGGAGGTTCATCAAGGTCATGACACTGGCGTTTTGCAACTACTGTGTCTTTTGCAATCATCTCTTGGCCTGCGTATCTGTTTTATCTTTTAAGGAGGGGGAAGAAAATGCTTTAGATGGATAGTCTTAAAAGGTAATACTTTCCTCATAGACATCCACTAGTTCAGATAATGACACACTAGTTCAGTGTGACAGCTCTACTTATCCTGGGACAGACTGTTCTGCTTTGGAGCATCATCTGGGAGTCATTTCCCAAAAGGTGCTATGAATGTGGTCTGATTGCTCATTTTCTGGGAGTATTTCTTTTCTCCTCCCAGCTTGGTACTTGTTTGGAAGGCTATCAAGGACATCACCTCAGTGGAGAAGGCGTGAGTTGGAATCAGATAATTCTTGAAGATTGTCTGAGTCTAGAGCATCTTTATGGTGTGGTCAAGAGAGGCAACCTTTACCCAGTAGTTACACTGGACTTATTTCCATCTCTGTAAAGTCCCCCATGTCTTCACTGGGATCCCTCTGCCCGAAATGCTCACTGTTAAGCCTTCACCCTCTAAAATCCTAGTCATTCTTCAAAGACTCAGGTAGCTCTCACCCCTTCAGGAAGCTCCCCTGAATGCTCTAGTCCCACATATTCTTCTTTTAACAAGGAAATGACTATACATATAACTTAATATTAAATTATCTTTTTTTTTTTTGCCTTATATGTATTCATCATGTCATCATACCATCATATCATCACAACAAGAAACAACCTTCTTACAGCTAAAGGCCATAGCGAATACTCCATATCTCCAGGGACTATAGGACTGGATTCATCATAGGGTAGGTATTTGATTAATTAACTGTGATCCTGGAGAAACAGGGTGGAGAAGAAGGAGAAAGAAAAGGAAAAGGAAGGTATCATTTAGTGACTGCCAACCTCTGTTCAGAACAAATTCTAAGCATTGCTACAAGGTAGGTGCAATTATCGTTTTCATTCGAAAGGTAGAGTAATTGGGGCACAAAACCACATGAGTAGTAATTAGCAGCAATTATTACTAGGATTTATTTATCATTAGATAATCAGAGATAAAGTTTAGGAAATGGGAGGTGGGCTGGAGGGCAACTGTCTTACATGTAGTTGAGAGTTTGATTGGGATAAGGGAGGGGAGACAAAGAAAGTCACAGAATTGTAGATTTGGAAACTGAGCTTCAAATAATAAAAATAGCCATACTGACAGAAACCTAACCCCATAATCCCACATCCAAATTCCAAAAGCCCAAAACAAGAGTTTCTCATAATTTACTGAGATCATCAAAGCCTGACCTAACCTGACAGGCCAGATCTTTCTTTGTTCCACTTAGTTTGAGTATTTCTGTTTCACAGCAGAGATATTCATGAATTTGAATAGTGGGTAATTGCATAATATATGCTAGACACGCCATATTACCTTTCTAAAATTCAAAAAGTCTTTGTCTTGAAATACAGCCAGAGCAAAAGGTTTTCAAATAAGGGATTACAAAACTGTGATAAACAGCATTTATGAAATTCTCACCACGTGCTCAGCACTATGCCGAGAATGTTATATAAATTATCCCATTTATTCTAAAGAGTACCCACCCTCAAGAGTAAGTACTATTGTCATCCCATTTTATAAAGAAAGAAATTGAAGATCAGAAGGTTTCAGTAAATTACCCAAGATCACAGAGCTCTTGTGTGATAGAACCAGGAATCCAATCCAGGTCTGTGACTCCAAAACTTAAGCTTTTAACAGCTTACTGTCAGATCCAGAAAACCTGGATTTCAACAAGTCCTTTCTGAGAACCAGAATATGAGACTCAATAAGCATCAACGTGATGATCAACCATGGGTCTGGTTGAGCCAATAAACATAGCAATACAATGCCTCTGCTCTCCACTCACTTGAAATTCTTACCTCAGCCACCCATCTCAGCTCACCTAATAAGATACTGATCAAAAAAAGGTGCATTGTCATTCATGCCACAGATACAGACAGTCACCAGAATGGCCGCACACTGCCAGTCACCTTCACAAGCTTTAATTGGAGAAGGACTGACCACGTGCAGTCTCGGCTCTCTCCACATCAAGGCGAGAAGCAGTAACCACTGTTCCACGCTCTGCAACAAAACAGCACATCTTGCTGCAAACTGGCCCATGTGTCATTTTCAAAATTACTTTATTATATAATGATGGAAAAAATAAAGTATGAATTATGCCCCGTTTGTTAGAATTAAGAAGCTGATTCAAAATGTAGACACAGTGTGTAATTGTTTATCACCAAAATACCCTCATTATTCTACTAGTAAGTAGCAAAACAAAGTTGTCTTTGGCTTAGGGGAACAGGGGAAATTTTCTAGAAGGGTGGTCCTTATTTTCAGCCTTGAAGGATATGTCAGATAAGGAAAGGATGGCAAATGGAGATCATTCCCAGCAGAGAGAGCATCATACATGAAAACACAGTAAGGAGATCATAACTCATCAGACTTCCTTCCACCCAGTCCATCCATCCATTCATTCAGTTTGAAGCATATATGGAATGCCAACTATGGGTTGGAAAGTGTCTTGAATACTGGATGAGCCACAATTAAGTCCCTTCCTTTATAGAATTTACAATCTGGGCTGAGAGGCCAACACTAAGCAAGTATAAACAAGAAAAGAATTTCAGATAGACTTTCTTAAGGAAATGAAAAAGAGTAGGACACAACTTAGCGATGGAACAACAACAACAAGGAAATGAACACTGTGATGTGATTAAAAATAATGTCTAAGGGTGAGGTCCTGAAAAGTGCAAGGACAGAGATCCTAAGGCAGTCAGTCATTTGGTGGTAGTATAATAGACAAAGGAAGACAAGGAACAGGATGAGGTTGGAGGGAGAGGCAGGGGCCAGAGAAAGCAGGGTCTTGGGGATGGGGATGAGATCAGAAGTCTGGATTGCATTCCAAGGGCAAAGGAAAATTACAGGATAATTTTATATAGATTTAATTTGACTTTTTCTTTTTCCTTCTTTTTTTTTCCTTTTTGGCTGTGCTGCATAGCATGTGGAATCTTTTTGTCCAGGGACTGAACCTGCACCCCCTGTAGGGGATGTCCAGCATCTTAACTACTGGACCCCAGCTTGACTTTTAAACAAATTCACTGTAGCAGCTCTGCTCAGCAGAAGCCCAGTTAAGATATCTATGCAGAAATTCAGGTTGGAGGGGATGGGGCCTGCCCTGATTGGGGTGCCCTCAGGAATAGAACCCAAGATGAGAATTTGAGTGCAAGTAGTTTATGTGGGAGCAGATCCAGAGCTCTGGGGGATGGGAAAAGTGAGACAGGAAAGAAAAGACTGCCAATAAAAAAAGTGCAGTCATTACCAAGCAGGTTACCGCTGTGGGCAACTTACAGTTTAATACCACTGGGGAACTCTGGAAGCCAGTGAGAAGCATGCACTCAAAATTTTCCCTCCAGGGACTTCCCTAGTGGTCCAGTGGTTAAGACTTCACCTTCCAATGCAAGAGGTGTGGGTTTAATCCCTGGTGGGGAAGCTGAGATCCCACATGGCTCGTGACCAATAAACCAAAACATAAAATAACAGTAATATTGTAACAAATTCAATAAAAACTTAAAAAATGGTCCACATCAGGAAAAAAGAGAAAGAAAGAATTGTTTCTCCAAGGGCAAAAAGCGGGAGTATTTGTACACCAGTTCTCTTTAGTCATTGGTTGAAAGCTTGTGGGGATAGGTAGTGTTTTTCGAACATGTCCAACCCGCTCTTTGCAGAGGAGGAGAAGGGCAGACCCCAAATAATCCCTCCAGCAAAGAAATGCAGATCCTGACAGCTGGAAGTCAGGCTACAAAAATGTTAAGGCCTGAAGAGACACAGACAGCATCTGCTACAACGGCTTAAGCTTGCAGATGTGCTAGAGACCGCCTTTGTTGTGTATTCAGCCCCCAAAGAAGTCTTACATTTCACATAACCTGATCTACGCCCAACATGATTGGGCAAGAAGGGAGTGATGGATTCTAGAAAGTCCAAAGAGATTCTCTCCCACAAAAATGTGAACATGGAGCAGAGAGAAGTGATTTAAGCCTAAAAAGATGCGCTAGAAGATCGAAAGAGTGGAGAGCTGTCCTTCTGTAGCAGCCATGAGGACCCACAATTTAGCTCACAAGTGGACAAAAGACAAGGTTTTGCTGAAAGTTATGCAAGAGATGCATATTAAGATCTACCATGTGCTTCTTTAGAGGTTCTGAAAATGCAGACAGTCTGATATCTACCCTCAAGGAATTCAGTCTTGCAAAGGAGACATAATACAAATGATAATAGCAGAAAATAAGGCAGAGAATTTACGAACACTCTCAACCTACCTTTGTCAATTGCAAAGTACGCATTCCTTGGATCTAGTTCAAAGGTTAAGTCACCCAAGTAATCTTGGGCTGCCTGGCAACCGTTTTCCCAGTTGGAATTTCCTCATCCAATGTGATGTTTACATCATTGTGCAGAGTTGAATTTGCAGAGGTAACACTCAAAATAGCATTTTCCATATTGAATGATCTTGATTTAAAAGAGAAGACTATCAGAGTGACAATGGTTTGGTGTGTGCTGTTTTCCACTTGTTCTGGTGGTAGAGGAGTCAGGGCTAGAGGTAGTATGATGAGAGTGGAAAGTATGGACCTTGGAGTTAGCCCATTTATTGAATACTTGCCTAGAGTTTAGACTCAGTGCTAAGCACTATCCTTGTGTTTCTTCATTTATTCCTAACAGCAGTCCCAGGAAGTAGGTACCATTTTATAGATGTGGAAACAAATTTTAAGAAAGTAAGTAACTTTCAAAAGTAAATACCAAGGTGTCTAAGAGAGGATTTGACCCCAAGGCTATCTGGCTGTAGAGACTATGCTAAACCACTGAGCTCTTAGCTTCCTAGTGTAAACACTAGTTTTTTAGAAATGCTGTCCCTTCAGTATGGTTTTATAAACTTATTGGTGATAACTATCACCAGAATTTTCCTTGAGAGCAATAAGAGAGAATTCAGCCCATCAGATATTAAGAATATTTTGCATTAATACCTAATTCTATTGCAATTTCAATATGTTTTATGCTTTTAAAAAACTACTTTGCTTTCAGTTGTTAAGAAAGCCTTTTCTTTGCAAGCTTAAGAGATTGCTTACATCTGACTTTTTTTTTCCTTTTTTCTTTTCCTTCTCAGGGGAGAAAGAAAAGAAAAGCTATTTCATTCTAATGGAAATTTCACTAATGAATTTCAGAGACTACATTTTCATATTCGATTTTCAAGACCAATTTAAAAGAATACATTTTATTTCCTTACCTGCAGGTAAGAATGGGGTCCTTATTGTTGACATTGATGAGGAAAACCTTTAGATTCCCAGCAGTCAGTCCTCCAGGATCAACCACTTTAGTAACTAGTGAGAAACTGAAAGGGTAGCAACAAGAAAAACAGCTAAGATTTTATAGTAATTGACAGGCTTTCCCAGAAATAGAATTTGTTTCACTTTAACTGACCAGTGAAAACAATTGATTCATTTAGTTAAAATGCCAGTCAGACCAGTTATTTTAACAGTTGGCAGTGGTTAAGAATGAAATTAGTCAAATCCGTTGAAAGGACAGGCAGGAATTTAGAGAAGTCTCTCAATCCCCATCAGTAATAAAAAACTGAAGGGAATTCCTTAGTGTGGCAGAGCAAAGCAGAGCTATGGGTATGGGCTCTTACCTTTAAACACTGACTTTTCAATACGGAAAACTGACTGACAAATACAAAGAAGATGTAAAAACACTTCAAAGCAACATAATGATTATGAGAAAAAAGTAGGCCAGTTAGATGATTAAAAAGTTTCTATCTCAGCAGAAATATTTATGGATTTGAAGAATGAAAGTATGAAATGTATCCTAATGGAAAGATGAATGTTCACATTCATAGTCTGTGTTCGTCAGTCACCAGTGGTCTCAGCTTGCCCAGGACTGCCCCCTGAAGGAGGAAATGGCAACCCACTCCAGTGTTCTTGCAGGGAAAATCCCATGCACAGAAGAGCCTGGAAGGCTACAGTCCGTGGGTTCAGATATAACTGAGTGACTAAGCATACAAGATCCAGTGTAGCATGGAAAGTCCTACACACACACACCCCAGAAACTGCCCAGGCAGTTGGGACTGTTGGTCACCTTTCCAGGGGGAAAAAAAAAAAAAACTATTCTAAATAGAAGTATACTGATAATTGAAACCAAAATTACTATTTTCCATTTATTTAATCCTAAAAATCAAAACAGTTCTTATTTCAAAACCTCTCCTACAATAAAATGATTATTTATGAGATAACTCGACAAAAATCATAAAGCCAATCCACTTATAAGAATAAAGACATTTCTTTAATAATTCTAGAAAGAATCACTAGAGGAATAGAAGGAATACGATGCGGGCAGGATTCATTTGGTCTAGCCATATGCGGAAGAGCTGACTGCAAAAGAGTAAGGAAGAAATGAGCCTTGTTAACTCTTTCATATGGATTTTAATAACTGATGTCACAGCCCCTATATCTCCTTAAAGAGAGAGAATTGTTTAGATTCCTTTGCCAATGAGGCATTCCAAAATTTCCTTTATTCTCATTTAAAGGTCTGTTCAGTGACTGGAAACTGGAGGTTGGAAAACTAAGGAGTAGTCTGCTTTCCATAGAGTTGCAGTGAAAATCCATTGCAAAACTTTAGCAAAAGAATTATTTATTTAGATTCTTCAAGCAGAGCCGAATTCTTTCAGTGCCATATCCTCTGATATCAAAGATTCTGAGAAAAGGGAAAGCTTTAGTTGTCACTTTTTGTGAAAGAATTAATTTCTTAAACTCTCGTTAATAATTTTACTCCCATTTTTAACAAGTCTTAAGATTTTTAAGTATCTGGGATATACATAATTATTTTTCCATGAAGGTACCAGGCCAACAAAAGAAAACATGAAATCTGGTACAGACATGATCCATTATTCCAAAACTATTTATGTGATCAGTTAAACATGGGGGCAGAGGATTTTGAGAGTAAGGGGAAATGGATAAAGATTCTGGCAATTTCCACCTCCCAAATAATGATAAATACAAATTTAGAAGCATGCTTCTCCTGCTGACTTCAGTTACATCCCATTTTTAAACTATTTTTTTTTAATATATTGGAGTATAGCCAATTAACAATGCTGTGATAGTTTCAGGTGGACGGCAGAGGGACTCAGCCATACATACACATGTATCCATTCTCCTCCAAACCCCTCTCCCATCCAGGCTGACACATAACATTGAGCAGAGTTCCCAGTGCTATACAGCAGGTCCTTGTTGGTTATCCATTTTAAATACAGCAGTATGTACTTGTTGATCCCCAGCTCCCTAACTATCTCTCCCCCCACCTCACCCCCTGGTAACCAAGTCTGTGAATCTCTTTCTGTTTTATAAGTTCATTTGTGTACATATAGATGGGACAGGGACATCCCATTTTTGAATCCTCAGTCTGTTTTACTGAAGACACTAACCCAGGATATATTGCATCTTCAGCTTTCATAATCATGAAGAATGTCCTTATGAGATTCAGGAGCAAGCTGACTAGAATGGTTTAAAGGTCTATTTCTTTTCCCTGTAAAGCACTTTGATGCAGAACATAAGACTGAAAAGGGTGGTCATAAAAACCATTATAAAAATAGAAATAAGAGCTGTGAACCGACCCCCTACAGCAGATGTGGAGGAAATCAGGAGAAAATGTCAGTCCATTAACTTTTCAGAGTTGCTGGATTACACTGGGAATGAATTCTGTGCCCCCAGCCATCCAGGGAGAAGTCCCCACTGCCTGCTACAGCAGGTCACAAACGCCATCACCGAAATCACCTTGATGCCTGGCTTTGAAGAAAGTGGATGATGAAGAGAAGAGCCCTAATAGCCACAGCTAGTACCTAAACCAATAACTGTGCAATTACAGTTTAGATGATGATTTAATATCTAAGGCAATGCCAAAAGCATGTTCATTCGGGAGCACATTGAAGCCAGATGGGGTGAAATCCTCTCAAAAAGGGAACTATGGACCGAAGGGTAGACATTTTGAGTAAATGAAAAGCCACTAGCAGTATTTACCTTCTAGCTTCACTCTCAAAATCAGAAACTGCTGATGTAGAAATTATTCCGATGCTGTCGATTGTGAAGCTAGAACCCTCCAGGGAAAGGAAGTACTGTTTATTGGACAGGATGAGAAAGCAAAATATTGCAGAGACACTGAAATAACCAGATGACATGCACCTCCAAGAACCAGTCTCGAAACCTCTCTGTACTCTGGGCCACCCCCCTCCCACCCACTACATGTGAACATGCTCATGTTTGCCTATGATGATGCTGATGAAGTTGTACTCCATTCAACCAACTTCAAGCCACTTCATTTGCCCTTAAATATTCAAAATGGATTTTCCTAATCTGTTATATTCAGTATGTTATCTGAGTATGTATGTCTCACAACACTCCAACGAAAGCTGAAGTTGAATGAAAAAGAGTTACATTTGGAAAAGAATACTGATTGTTTAATGAGAACTTGACAGATTGTTTTCTGTTGACTTGGTGATGCCGAAGGCACACTTTTTTCAGGGAGGGCTGAGAGGACAGAGAGCTGTGGAGGGGGAAAACAGAAATATTGAGATGTCTATTCATCTAATTTTATGTGCGTAGGTACCACCAGGGGCTCTCCTGATGGCTCAGACAGTAAAGAATCTGCCTGCAATGCAGGAGACCCAGGTTCAATCCCTGGGTCAGAAAGATCCCCTGGAGAGGGAATGGCCTCCCACTCCAGTATTCTTGCCTGGAGGATTCCATGGACAGAGGAGCCTGGTGGGCTACAGTCCTTGAGGTCACAAAGAGTCAAACATGACTGAGTGACTAAGCACACGCAACTCAGAGGTACAAGCAATACTTTAAGTTGTCTGTTTTCCTTGACTTTCATTTATATTATCTTCTAGTTTTCTGTTAAATGCTTCAAATACATTGTGTTTTAATGATCATAACAACTCTGCCATAGGTACTGATATTATTCCCCATTTCACAGATAGGTACAGTAAAGCTTAGAAAATCCAAGTGGCGTGCCTCTAGTCTACGAGCTGGGCTTTTCATAATGCTTCTTTACTTACCACACTGCATCACTAAGTCAGCTTGCTTGGGTTTGGGGGGGCTTTGGTTGTTGTTGTTTTGCCAAAGAGGGTAGGTGAGGTTCAAGTTTCTGGAATAGGTGACAAATTATTAGAAAAAGCTCAGGCAAATAATCCATGGAAGGATTAATACCAGGAGTTAATTAAACTGAGCACTGCTGGCTTAATAATTGTGTAGACCCAGAGATAATTTAATAGAGAAGATTAAACCCAGAAGGATTACAAAGCAGCCTAAAAATCATTTGGAGAAATTTGTGACCTTTTAATTTATTGATTTGCTGATGCATCACGGTGTTCTGATTAATTTAAATTCATACCATCCATTTCTACACACATAAATAAGATAGAATTGAGTTCTGCTTTTGCTGTAGAACAATGTGGTAGAAATTAGCATTCAGGAACTGCAGAAGAATCCATCACCTATCTACTTTTAGGGCAAACACAGGAATAATGATGCCCATTTCATGGTGGGAGGACGAAGGACGGCTGGTGGTTACATTACTTGAGAGTGCTCAAAAGCACTGGTTATATATTAAAAAAATATATGATTTTTTAAAAGACACCTACATTTATGTGCCTAACCACTCAAGAATTTGCAGTTCTCAATTCAGTTTCTGTATTAGAGTTGTCAACCACTGTTTGGGAACAACATATATTGGGAAGCTGCATTTTTATGAGGTTTAATTTTTCATAAAATGAGATAGTCTTTAAAAAAATTGATGGCATTGATATGAACAACTCCTGCCGCTATTCAGAGAAGGTTGGAGCTGATGGTTGCTAGGCAGCCAGGGCCATCACTGGGAAAACCACCTAAATGAATGATCCCCAGAACAGGAAGGCAGTCCAAGGGATGAGAAATTAACTCTCTGTGGGACCAGGCAACTTAGATTCATTTCTCCCCATTTTATCTGTAATAACACCATCAACTAGTAAAGAAGTATCTCAGCTATAAGAATAACAATGGTAGCCTCACTCCTTAGTTGAGAATTATTTCAACAGCTCACAGGGGCAAGTATGGCAAGGGGAGTTTTATGTCTTTCTGAGTGGACTTAGCTTCCAAATCCACTTTATTCTCTTCTCTGAAAGGTTTGTTCATGACTATTTGCTTTCAGAGATGCTTGGGAATCAGAAATGTCAGAGCCCAGACTGCAGGCCAAACCCAGCAAGGAGAATTAGGGCTTCCATGCTTCAAGAGCAGTAACAGGATTCTTCTGGATTTCTCTGTGTTCATGGAAACAATAGTGATGGCTACCCTCTACTCTGACTCAGATTCTGTGCTTAGCCCTTTTCCCTGGACTGTCTCATTTAATCCTTAAAATGATGCTAAGATATTGGTACTATTCTCAGCCCCATCTTACAGATGAGGAAGCTGAGGCGTACAAATGTCGAGGAAATGATCCCCGAACAATTAACTAGGCCATGGTTAACCTAAACCTCAAGCCCACATCTTTCTGACTTCAGACCGTCTTGTTATACTGCCTGTCTCCCATTGAGACTTCCCTGGTGGTCCAGTGCTTGAGACTTTGCCTTCCAATGAAGGGGTTGCACTTTCTGTCCCTGGTCAGGGAGCTTAGATCCCACATGCATTGTGGCCAAAAAATCAAAACATGAAATGGTAGGTAAACAGTATGGTAAAAAATTCAATGAATACTTTTAAAATGGTCCACAACAACAAAATCTTTAAAAAAAAAAACACATTATATTTAAACTTGTTTTTAAATATTTAAGGTGGGGATTTAGAGTGTTTACACAGATGAAGATACAGTGGCAGTAGAGTTGGACCATGAAGAAAGCTGAACCCCGAAGAATTGATGCTTTCAAACTGTGGTGCTGGAGAAGACTCTTGAAAGTCCCTTGGACAGCAAAGAGATCAAACCAGTCAATCCTAAAGGATATCAACCCTGAATATTCATTGGAAGGACTGATGCTGAAGCTGAAACTCCAATACTTTGGCCACCTGGTATGAAGAGCCACCTCTTTGGAAAAGACCCTGAGGTTGGATAGATTTCAGGCAGGAGGAGAAGTGGGCAACAGAGGATGAGATGGTTGGATGGCATCATCGACTCAGTAGACCTGAGTTTGAGCAAGCTCTGAGAGATAGTGAAGGAAAGGGAAGCCCAGCGTGCTACAGTCCATGGGGTCACAAAGAGTTGGACATGACTTAGCAACTGAATGGCAACAACTCAGTGTTACTGTTTAAAGGGAAATAAGGGAGGGAAAGGAACAGAGGGCAAGGGAAGACTAAGATGAAGCCCAGAAAAACACTGGAAGATCTAACAGAAGGAGGATGAGCAGGGATAGAAAATCAGAGTAGGCAGAAAGATAAGAGAAAAGCTCAGAGTTTATTATCAAAGAAGAATTCTAACATTATCTATTATTGAATACTATCATCTGTCAAGCACTGTTCTAAGGCCTTTGCATGTATGACCTTATCGAGATGGGAATACCAGACCACCTGACCTGCCTCTTGAAAAACCTGTATGCAGCTCAGGAGGCAACAGTTAGAATGGACATGGAACAACAGACTGCTTCCAAATGGGAAAAGGAGTACATCAAGGCTGTATATTGTCACCCTGCTTATTTAACTTCTATGCAGAGTACATCATGAGAAACACTGGGCTGGAAGAAGCACAAACTGGAATCAAGATTGCCAGGAGAAATATCAATAACCTCAGATATGCAGATGATACCACCCTTATGGCAGAAAGTGAAGAGGAGCTAAAAAGCCTCTTGATGAAAGTGAAAGAGGAGAGTGAAAAAGTTGGCTTAAAGCTCAACATTCAGAAAATGAAGATCATGGCATCTGGTCCCATCACTTCATGGGAAATAGATGGGGAAACAGTGGAAACAGTGTCAGACTTTATTTTTTTGGGCTCCAAAATCACTGCAGATGGTGACTGCAGCCATGAAATTAAAAGATGCTTACTCCTTGGAAGAAAAGTTATGACCAACCTAGATAGCATATCGAAAAGCAGAGACATTACTTTGCCAACAAAGGTCCGTCTAATCAAGGCTATGATTTTTCCAGTAGTCATGGATGAATGTGAAAGTTGGACTGTGAAAAAAGCTGAGTGCCAAAGAATTGATGCTTTTGAACTGTGGTGTTGGAGAAGACTCTTGAGAGTCCCTTGGACTGCAAGGAGATCCAACCAGTCCATTCTGAAGGAGATCAGCCCCGGGATTTCTTTGGAAGGAATGATGCTGAAGCTGAAACTCCAGTACTTTGGCCACCTCATGCAAAGAGTTGACTCATTGGAAAAGACTCTGATGCTGGGAGGGACTGGGGGCAGGAGGAGAAGGGGACAACAGAGGATGAGATGGCTGGATGGCATCACTGACTCGATGGCTGTGAATCTGAGTGAACTCCGGGAGTTGGTGATGGACAGGGAGGCCTGGCGTGCTGCGATTCATGGGATCACAAAGCGTCGGACACGACTGAGCAACTGAACTGAACTGAATCTTCAGAATCATCCTCAGGTGAAAGTGAAAGTGAAGTCGCTCAGTCGTGTCCGACGCTTTGCGACCCTGTGGACTATAGCCCACCAGGCTCCTCGGTCCATGGGATTCTCCAGGCAAGAATACTGGAGTAGGTTGCCATTTCCTTCTCCAGGAGATCTTTCCGACCCAGGGATCAAACCCAGGTCTCCTATACTGCAGGCAGACACTTTAACCTCTGAGCCACCACATTAGATAATGTATGACCTTATCTAATCTTCAGAATCACCCTGAGGTAGGTGCTATTATTAACCTCATTACAAATCAGCTGAGGCACAGAGAGGTGAGATTTGCCAAAATCACAAAGCCAGAACATAGTAAAACCTAAACATCGGAGAAGGCAATGGCACCCCACTCTAATACTCTTGCCTGGAAAATCCCATGGACGGAGGAGCCTGGTGGGCTGCAGTCCATGGGGTCGCTCAGAGTCGGACACGACTGAGCAACTTCACTTTCACTTTTCACTTTCATGCGTTGGAGAAGGAAATGGCAACCCACTCCAGTGTTCTTGCCTAGAGAATCCCAGGGACTGAGGAGCCTGGTGGGCTGGTGTCTATGGGGCTGCACAGAGGCGGACACGACTGAAGCGACTTAGAAGCAGCAGCAGCAGCATGAATAGATTTACTTCTGGGCTGTCTGTTCTATTTTATCGGTCTACACATCGATGTTTATGCAGTACCATTTTATTTTAATTTTCTTTGTAATGAATTTTGAAATGAGGAAGTGAGATACTTCTAGCTTAATTCTTCCTTCTCGAAATTGTTTCGGCAATTCCTGGTCTTTTGTGGTTCCCTATGAAATTTTAGAATTATTTTTTTTCATTTTTATAAAAAACATCACTGAGACTTTGATAGTGATTCCACTGAATCTGTAAAACTGAAATCAGGATATCAAAGAGATATCATCACTCTCAAACTGCAGAATTATTCACAATAGCTGAGATATAGAAATAAGCTAAATGTCCACTGACAGATAAAGAAAATGTGCTATATACATATAAAGAAAATCATTTAATCTTTTAAAAGAAGAAAATCTGGCAGTATACAACAACATAGATATAACCTAAAAGCATGATGCTAAGTAAAATCAGCCAGTCACAGAAGGAAAAATACTGCATGATTCCTGTTGGGTATCTAATCAAACTCATAAAAGCAGAGAGAGGGGTGGTGATTACCAGGGATGGGCAGGAGGGGAAAATGAAGAGTTGTTATTCCACGGTTTTAATACTGCAGTCATACAAGATAAGTTCTAGAAAGGGGCTAGACCCTTGTGTCTATAGTTAATGATATTGTATTGTACACTTAAAAGTCCATTAAGAGAGTAGATCTCACATTAAGTGTTCCCGCACAATGAAATGAAAATTTTAAAGCAATAAAATGAATTTGTCAAGTTATCCTGCAAAATTGTTGAGAGTCCTTATGAATCAAGAACAGCCACTGCCTGTTTATGTAAAAGAAAGACACAAATGCAGATAATATGAGTATTGATACATCTATACTATCACAAACCAGTTATGCAAAAGTCAGTTATTCCCTTGCTATCTTAATAATTGACCTCGAGCAGCCAGAAAAAGTTAGTTTTTCTACTAGGTGCAAAAGAATTTCCATTTTAATGAATTTGGGCAGAGATCTGTATAGGATAGCCACTATCCAGATAAAGTGATGTTAATTTCTGGTTAACTTTTCAAATATGAACAGCAAGAAGGCTTTGGTTTTTTGTTTTACCTTGTTTTGTTGGATTTCAGTATGGCAGCTTTTTGTTCTGTAAATAGCCGTAAGTTAGAGATTCTCAGGTGCTGGCTCCTGGCATGGTGTCCCCTCCCCAACCTTTTGACAAGAGCCATGGCAGGTTTTAGAGTTCCTCCTGCTTCCAAAATGACAGCCACCCTTTTCCTCCACTTAGGAGCTACCCTACCTATTTGAGGTGTGCCCTCCTTCCACACACATAAAACTTAAAAAGTTGAAAGTGATGCCATTCAAAGGAAACATGGGCCTTTTCCCTAAAATAATTATACTTAAAAACAGGCCATTAAAAGCAGAATTGCCACCCCAAATTATAAAGCACAATTTATATATTCTGGTTTCTCACTCAATAGGCTCATCTTTTTCTCCTCTTGAATGTTTGTTTTTACAGCTGTTATAAAACAGGAGTATATAATTAAAATCCTTAGATCCATAATTATAAACTCGACTGCAGTATAATTGTTGAATCTTTTGATAATTCCATCACTAATTATGCCTCTTAGAATATCCAAACATCTATCATAAAAATCTGATCATCATCAGCTTTCAGTCAATATACTTGACTGAATGGAAAATATTGCTTATTTCCAGATAAAATCTGTGGCTTACAATGGTTCATTGCACGTGTTTTATCAAAGAGGGAAAAATAACAAAACCACAGAAACAACTTCTATTTATCATTAAGTGGTATGTATTTTATCTTTCAAGCGTTACCATGAAACATCCAGAAATTATTCTTTATTGGAATTTTTTAAAAATCTTCCCAGAAAGTTATCAGAATGCTGGTTTATGTTAGCTGATCCTTTGCTTATTCTATTACATAATGCCCAAAAGAAAATAAAAGTTTACTAATGAAATGACAATATATATTTAAGATCTGTTTTCTAAGAGCTGTTATTAACTTTGGCATGCCTTTTACATGTAGCTGTCCAGTTTTCCCAGCATCATTTATTGAAGAGGCTGCCTTTGCCCTATTGTATATTCTTGCCTCCTTTGTCAAAAATAAGGTACCCATAGGTGCATGGGTTTATTTCTGGACTTTCTATCTTGTTCCATTGCTCTATATTTCTGCTTTTGTGCCAGTACCATACTACCCTGATGACTGTAGCTTTGTAATATAATCTGAAGTCAGGAAGATTGATTCCTCCAGCTCCATTCTTCTTTTTCAAGAGTGCTTTGGCTATTTGGGGTCTTTTGTGTTTCCATATGAATTGTGAAAATTTTTGTTCTAGTCCTGTGAAAAATGCCACTGGTAATGTGATAGAGATCACATTGAATGTGTTGACTGTGTTTGGTAATATAGTCATCTTCACAATATTGATTCTTCCTACCCAGAAACATGGAATATCTCTCCATCTGTTTATGTCATCTTTGATTTCTTTCATCAGTGTCTTATAATTTTCTGTGTACAGTTCTTTTGTCTCCTTAGGTAAGTTTATTCCTGTATATTTAATTCTTTTTGTTGCAATGGTGAATGGGCTCAACAAAATTTTAGCAAACAGAATTCAGCAACACATCAAAAAGCTCATAGACCATGATCAAGTTGGGTTTATTCCAGGAATGCAAGGCTTCTTCTGTATACACAAATCAATCAATGTGATACACCATATTAACAAACTGAAAGATAAAAACCATATAATAATCTCAATAGATGCAGAAAAGGCCTTTGACAAAATTCAGCACCCATTTATGATTAAAACTCTTCAAAAAATGGGCATAGAAGGAACCTGCCTGAACATAGTAGAGGCCATTTATGATAAGCCTACAGCAAACATTATTTTCAATGGTGAGAAACTGAAAGCATTCCCCCTAAGATCAGGAACAAGACAAGGGTGTCCACTTTCACCACTATTAGTCAACATAGTTCTGGAAGTCCTAGCTACAGCAATCAGAGAAGAAAAAGAAATAAAAGGAATCCAGTTCAGAAAAGAAGAAGTAAAGCTCTCACTGTTTGCAGGTGACATGATACTATAGATAGAAAACCCTAAAGATAGTGTCAGAAAATTACTAGAGCTAATCAGTGAATTTAACAATATTGTAGGGTACAAACTCAATACCCAGAAATCACTTGCATTTATATATACTAACAATGAAAAGTCAGAAAGAGAAATTAAGAGATCAATTCCATTCACCATTGGCATATCTTGAATGATATATTTTGCCTTCACATAGAGTGATTAAATCTTATGTCATAAAAATAGTCCCATTTTATCTTTCATCCTTCTCACCCTTAACCCTTCACTCATCTCTCCCACAGTCCTGTGGTTGCTTTTCCTCAAAGCCAGGACATATTTTTACAAGGGGCTAATTAACTGTTTTGATAGACAAGGCATAACGTGCTACTTTGAAAAGCAACTATGAGGGAGTAAGTTCTTGAAGAAAGGAAAAGATGGAATACATATTGAGCAAGATAACTCTTCCTCCCCAACACACTTCTTATTCATGACAGTCAGAGGCATCTGCACTGTCCCAGAAAGTAGGATTCTCAAGGCAGAATTAAACTGATATACTCTACACAGATGTCCAAAACTGCCTTTCAGTGTATTGACAATAGAGAAAGCCACATGCACCCCTCTTATCACCACTAGTCCCATCACTATGGAACCAGGAAGGTTAAGGTAGATGGAGAAGTGGTGATTTGTGTGGGATGACATGGAGAGTTGGGGTAGACCTGAAACCCAGGAAAGCATTGGAAAGACCTCTGAGGTGAAGAGTAGGTCAGCTTCAAGTCACCAGGGATCTCATTACTGTGGGGTGGGGAAGAAGGGGGATCTTCTATCTGCAGTCATTTCTTTAATCATCCCTAGACAGACCCTAAATATGGCTGAGTTGCCCTTTATGGACATTCCATAGATGCCTACTCCCCATTTTCTGTTTGAAATTAATATAGCTGCTCCAGCTTTCCTGGTGGATCAGGTGGTAAGGAATCTGCCTGCATTGCAGGAGACCTGAATTCAAACCCTGAATCAGGAAGATTCCCTGGAGGAAGGAATGGCAACCCACTCCAGTATTCTTGCCTGGATAACTCCGTGGACAGAGGAGCCTGTGGGCTACAGTCCATGGGGTTGCAAAGAGTCGGACACAACTGGGCAACTAACACTTTCACTTTTTTTTCCCTCCAGCTTTACAGGGATTGATGTCAACATGGTATCTTTTTTCCATTCCTTTTACTTTTAACCTATTTTTGAGTGTTTATATTTAAAGTATGTTTCTTGCAGACATCATATATTAACAGCTGGGCCTTTTGTTTTTAATCTACTCTGACAATCTGTATCTTTGAGTTGATGCATTCAGACTTTGTTTTAGTTGAATTAATATCTCCCACATTTGTAACTATTTTCTGTTCATTTCAACTGTCATTTTTTCCCCTCTTGAATTGAATTGAATATTTTATATAATTCTATTTTGTCTCCTCTAGTAGCATATCAGTTTTATTTCTTCTTAATTTTTTTGTTGTTGCCTCAGAGTTTTCAGTGCACATTTTTGACTAATCTAAAGGTAGCTTCAAATAACACTATGTTGCTTTTTAGAGAGTATAGCAGTAACAGTATAGATAGCATATAACAGAATAGTCCCAATTCTTCTCTTTTCCTACTTGTGGTATTACTGATATTCATTTCACTTAACAATATACTGTAATCTTTACTACATTGTTACTATTAAATAAAATTATCTTTTATGTCAATTGAAAGTAAAAATTACTTTACATTTAAGCATTTCTTCTCTTGTGCTCTTCCTTTCTAGATGCAGATCTGAGTTTTTACCCACCTTATTTACCCTCTTGCTGATGAACTTTAACATTTCTTGCAGGTCAGGTATGCTGGTGATTCATTTCCTCAGTTTGTGCTAGGCTGAAAAAGTCTTTATTCCTCTCTAGTCTTGGAAGGGTAATTTCAAAGAATGCAGACTTCTTGATATTTTTCTTTCAACTTTTAAAATTATTCTCCTCTCTCTTTTGTTTGCGTGGTTCCTAACGAGAAGCCTGCTTTATTTCTTATCCTTGTTCCGCTATAGGTATGACAGTTTATTTCCCTAGACATCTCTCGAGATTTTGTCTTTAGGTTTCTGAACCTTGAATATGATTTACATAAGGGCATGTGTGTAGGTGTCTGTATTCCAGATGAGGTAAGGTTCAGAAAAAGTCTTTTCCCCAAGAGTGTAGGCTTTGTTAAGAGAAAGTTCTGGGTTTGTTTCACAAAGATTCTCTTCTTTCTCTCATTCTCCCCAAGATACAGGGCAATCTTTTTGGAATCTTCACTGTGAAAACCTGTGAGTTCCTGGTGGTAAAAGCTATGAAAATATGGGATCCCCCTAAGACTGTGGCACCCAGCACTTTGTCTCAAAGTACTTCACATTCAACCTCCAGCAGTTCATCAAAATTACCATGGTATGTCTTTATACCTGCTCACACTTCTAGCAGTTTCTGCTCCAAGTAAGCAGAACTTGGCTGTGACTCTCTGGATTCACCAGTCTGTCCGGATTTTGGAGGACTGGTTTGTCCTCATGGTAAGTAAAGTCTTTGATTTTCAGCTTGTTCAGGACAAGAAGTTTAACTTTTTCTTTCTCTAAGAATAACACATGAACCAGAGTTTCCAGGATCTTTGAACATGTACAGTAACGTTCGTGGTCAAGCATGAAAAATCTTAGTCCTGGAAATTAGTGGGCTAGATAAGGATAAAATCAATTTTTGGTATATTATTTATTATGGGCCAGGACTTCATCTGGAATTTCATCTTTCATCATTGTAACAACCCCAGAGATATATGTCCAGTTTTATCAATCTAATAGCAGGAGCTAGTATAATCTTTCTACCCTGTGGCATACTAGTTATGCATTACATGAAATGTAAACAGGTGTTACATTTCATATAAAAAGTGCTATGAACAAACAATTATAACAAATCTGATTAAGCAAGCATCTCTCTATTAGAGAACTCCTAAGGGAATTTAATATGCTGGGTATTGTGAATTCAGAGGAGATAAGCAAACATCATTTCCCCAAATCATTTAATCATAGAATTTTTTATGCTTCTCTTAGAGCATCTGATGGGACTTGTGTTTTATGGAATACACTTTCGTCAGGTTTTGCTTGTGTGAGAAGAAACACCCTGGCTTTAGAGCAAAAGGAACATGAGTTTGAATTTCAAGTACACTAACTGTTCTTCAGGCAAATTGCTTAATCCTATTAGCCTAATGGGCTTCATCTGTAAATTAAAGGCATAATATATTAGTTTGTTGATCCATGGATCAATAAGTATTGATCCATGGATCAATATTTAATATATTGATCCATTACTTAATATCATTGTAGGCAATAGCTTCTACTTCCGTGATTACCATAGGGATTCAATGATAGGTGTGTGCCTATCATCCAATAAAAACAGTTGTTTTTCCAAGCGTAATTTTTATTTTTTTATTTTTTTTGACTTTTTAAACTTTTTATTTTATATTGGTTTATAGATGATTAACAATGTTGTAATAGTTTCAGGTGCACAGCAGAGCAATTCAGCCATGCATATACATGTATCCATTCTCCCTCAAACTCCCCTCCCATCCAGGCTGCCACACGACATTGAGCAGAGTTCCCTGTGCTATACAGTAGGTCCTTGTTGGTTATCTATTTTAAATACAGTAGTGTGTACATGTCCATCCCAAACTCCCAATCTGTCCCTTCCCCCCATTCGTCTCCACTGGTAACCATAAAATTCTGTAAATCTGTGAGCCTGTTTCTGTTTTTTTTTTTTTTTTTAGTTTTTTATTTTTTAAATTTTAAAATCTTTAATTCTTACATGCGTTCCCAAACATGAACCCCCCCTCCCACCTCCCTCCCCATAACATCTCTCTGGGTCATCCCCATGCACCAGCCCCAAGCATGCTGTATCCTGCGTCAGACATAGACTGGCGATTCAATTCTTACATGATAGTATACATGTTAGAATGCCATTCTCCCAAATGATCCCACCCTCTCCCTCTCCCTCTGAGTCCAAAAGTCCGTTATACACATCTGTGTCTTTTTTCCTGTCTTGCATACAGGGTCGTCATTGCCATCTTCCTAAATTCCATAAATATGTGTTAGTATACTGTATTGGTGTTTTTCTTTCTGGCTTACTTCACTCTGTATAATTGGCTCCATACACACCAAGGAAACCAGAATGGAAAGAGACACATGTACCCCAATGTTCATCGCAGCACTGTTTATAATAGCCGGGACATGGAAACAACCTAGATGTCCATCAGCAGATGAATGGATAAGAAAGCTGTGGTACATATACACAATGGAGTATTACTCAGCCATTAAAAAGAATTCATTTGAATCAGTTCTGATGAGATGGATGAAACTGGAGCCGATTATACAGAGTGAACTAAGCGTAATTTTTAAAATGTGTTTACTTCTTTTATTTTTGGCTGTGTTGGGTTTTCACTGCTGTCCACAGGCTTTCCCTAGTTGTGGTGAGCTGGGGCTACTCTCTAGTTGCTCAGCAGTTGTGGCACATGTTTAGTTGCCCCATGGCCTGTGGGGTTTTCCTGGACTAGAAACTGAACCCATATACCCTGCATTGGCAGGCGGATTCTTAGCCACTGGACCACCAGGGAAGTCCCTTAACAGTTACTCGTGTCCTTATTATCATCATCCTACATCAGACTCCAAAACAGTGGTGAGCTCTCTCCCAGATTGCAACCAGTTTTTCTCTGAATCAACGTGAAGTCAAATACAAAAGAAAGTTCTTGCCCAATCATGAATACTTGAATAACACATCTGGTCTGGTCTCCTGTGTTAGAAGGATGTGTGTAGGAGTGGATCTAAATGTAAGTTTCCACAACCAGTATCAATACTGAAATGTCATTCCATGTTTGGTAAAATTCACAAAGAACATTTCATGAGACTTTCAAATATGGCCCAGGAACCAGTTCTCTTCTGAGAAAAGTATAGGGCCAGGACCAGAAACATTTAATCTCTATGAGCAAGCCTTTGGGAGTCTTTCCTTTGACATGAATTACTAGCATTAATTGGCTAGTAAGTCATTGTGGTTGCACATTAAAGTCACAGCTAAACCCTCTTGGAACTGTGATGTGTTTTCCACCCTAAAAATGTCAACATGGTGGGTGAGCTGTCATAGAGAACAGCAAGGAAGCAATTGTGATATGATATCTGATACCCGTGTGGTTGGAGTTGCTCAGTGCTGGATTCAACACTATAATCTTGAACATGTTGATTTGGAGCAGTATGCATGATTAGGTGGCTTAATTGCATGTTGCACAGGAAGCTGTGACCTTTCCAGTCCCATCCTGGATGTGGTATTGTGCTCTGGGGAGGAAGAGAAGACAATGTGTGTAGGGATGCTTGACAATAGCAGTGTTCATTCATGTAATTACTTGTGTGTGTTCAGTACCTTAAAAAGCCACATGGACGAGGCCTCAGATACTGGTGGCCATCCACTGTTTAAAGACAGTTTTATAAAAGTCAAGTCACCTTGGATAAAGACCCAGCAGTATCACTAGTACATTGTAAATGTTGGAATTACAGCATTGGTATGGACAATTCTCTAATTTTTCACCAGTTTGGAAAAATAATACAACATTAAAAATTAAAGGCCATGATATTGGTTTTTCCCCCCCTTGGTACTCCAAGGCATGCAGGATTTTAGTCCCCCAACGAGGAATCACATGCCTCCTGCAGTAGAAGCGCAGAGACTGAACCACTGGACCACTAGGAAAGTGCAATGCCGTGATATTCTTGTCTGTCAATCCATTAGCTAAAAACAGTAAAGCCAAATAATGTCATAACCAGTGTGGCGGTGGTGGTGGTTTAGTCACTTCAGCCATGTCTGACTCTTTGTGACCCCATGGATTATAGCCCACCAGGCTCCTCTGTCCGTGGGATTTTCCAGGCAAGAATACTGTAGTGGATTGCCATAACCAGTCTATATGGCATCAAAAATTGATGCTGAAATACAAATCCTGTCATTTGCAAGATATTTCACAGTAAATATCTTTCACAGTAAAAACTGCTTTTTAAGTTCATTAAGTGAAAGAGGAGAGTGAAAAAGTTGACTTAAAGCTCAACATTCAGAAAATGAAGATCATGGCATCCGGTCCCATCACTTCATGGGAAATAGATGGAGAAACAGTGGAAATAGTGTCAGACTTTATTTTTTTGGGCTCCAGAATCACTGCAGATGGTGACTGCAGCCATGAAATTAAAAGATGCTTACTCCTTGGAAGAAAAGTTATGACCAACCTAGATAGCATATTCAAAAGCAGAGACATTACTTTGCTGACTAAGGTCCATCTAGTCAAGGCTATGGTTTTTCCAGTGGTCATGTATGGATGTGAGAGTTGGACTGTGAAGAAGGCTGAGCGCCGAAGAATTGATGCTTTTGAACTGTGGTGTTGGAGAAGACTCTTGAGAGTCCTTTGGACTGCAAGGAGATCCAACCAGTCCATTCTGAAGGAGGTCAGCCCTGGGATTTCTTTGGAAGGAATGATGCCAAAGCCAAAACTCCAGTACTTTGGCCACCTCATGCGAAGAGTTGACTCATTGGAAAAGACTCTGATGCTGGGAGGGGTTGGGGGCAGGAGGAGAAGGGGACGACAGAGGATGAGATGGCTGGATGGCATCACTGACTCGATGGCTGTGAGTCTGAGTGAACTCCAGGAGTTGGTGATGGACGGGGAGGCCTGGCATGCTGCAATTCATGGGGTCGCAAAGAGTCAGACACGACTGAGCGACTGAAATGAACTGAACTGAACTGAACTGAAGTCCATTACAATATGAGAGAAAGCAGTATGAGAGAAAACAAAGCAATATTCTTTTCCCAGCTTTACAGCTGAAACATAGAAGCAAGAATGGTAAAGGACTTAAACAAATAAAGTTGGGACTTAAATCCAAGCCTCTAGGGTCTAAATCCATAGTTTCCTCCTGCTCCCACATTCTTTAGAGGTATTCTAGAGAATACCTATTCTACATAAATGCATTCTTGGGACTGTTATCAACCCTGAGGACCAGATTCAGCATTTTCAAATAGCATTTGAAATCAATTCTGCCAGGAAGTTGTAGTGTTTGTCAACAGTATGTGTAGCCAAAATTCCCAAGAATGAACTAAAATGCTTGGCATCTTTTGTCAAAAGTTATGTAAGGCTGGACCTGCATGCACAGAGTGGAATGCCCCAGAAAGGAAGCAATTGCCCAGACAACCCAGTTTTGAATCATCTTCACCTGCAGTGTCCTTATAATTGAGGCAATAGTATATCCAGAACCTGAATTGTGGATATAATTGACCTGATCATCTCCATGGCTTTATTTGTGAATGTAGTTGCACATAAAACTACCAGGCACTGACGGTCTCTGCCCTAAACCGTGAATTACCTCCAAAACAGCATCCTCTGGATCCTTAGCCACCACTCTGTAAATTACTGTGTTGGGGGCCGTGTCTTCTAGGATATAAATCTCAGTAACTGCCAAAAAATGTAAAATAGATGTGCTTGAATGAGTGTCACCATTATAAGCCCAGAAACTCCTCATTCAATCCTAGATCTTAGACAACACTAAATGCATTATGCTTACTCTGTACAGATGTTGGTATAGGATGATTCCCATTCATCATTATCATCATGATGGTAGACACCATTTATCTGCCTGTCATGTATCAGGTATAGAGTTGATACATTTAGACAATAGTGACATTGAACATTTCCTGAGTGCTTTTAATAATTGCTAAGCACTCCAAATCATTGGTAACTAGTATTTCTATTTTACTGAGGATTAGAAAGAGAAACTAACTCAAGATTACATAGTTAATTACGTTACTAGTGTCTGATTATTAACGCCTGTCCTTTTCTGCAGCCATGTATCATTACTTTTGTTATCATAATTCTCACTATCACTCTTAGACCCATGATGCTATGAGAGGGCATGGCATCAAGATACATATGTCCACAGGGTCCTTCCTTCCCCAAGAGAAGAGCTCTGTACCTTGGTCTCCCTGAGCAAGGGATCCCATGAAGATGGGTAGTTCATTCACATCTTGAGTCTGCATTAAAATGGTTTGTGATGCCATTGCCTGTCTGTCATCTTTGGCATAGATTACCAGGGAGTACAGAGCCACCATCTCAAAGTCCAGCTTGGGTACTCCAGTGGTGAATAATATTTTTTAGAATGCAGTATCATGGAGTGAATGACTGGCATCCTAAGGATGTAGATAGAATGTTTTATATTGATAATCCTCAATATGAATCAGCATTTTTTTTAAAGACAGAAAAAAAATCACGTATTTAAAAAGTGGAAGCAAGGTGATCTGATTTCTTAAAAAACCTGCATGAACAGAGAATTCACATATGTAGTATTAAATGGTTTACCCTTCATCCAGCCTGCTTTCCCATGTTATCCTTTCAAATAACAAAGTTGATCATATCCCTTCTCTAATTTGTCATGGTTTATCCTACAGTTCAGTTAAGTTGCTCAGTTGTGTCCAACTCTATACGAACCCATGGACTGCAGCACACCTGGCTTCCCTCTCCATCACCAACTCCTGGAGCTTGCTCAAACTAATGTCCATTAAGTCGGTGATGCCATCCAACCATCTCATCCTCTGTCATCTCCTTCTCCTTCCACCTTCGATCTTTGCCAGCATCAGGGTGTTTTCCAATGAGTCAGTTCTTCACATCAGGTTGCCAAAGTATTGGAGTTTCAGCTTCAACATCATTCCTTCCAATGAACACCCAGGACTGATCTCCTTTAGGATGGACTGGTTGGATCTCCTTGCAGTCCAAGGGACTCTCAAGAGTCGTCTCCAACACCACAGTTTAAAAACATCAGTTCTTCAGCACTCAGCCTTCTTTACAGTCCAACTCTCACAACCATACATGACTACTGGAAAAACCAATGCTTTGACTAGACAGACCTTTGTCAGCAAAGTAATGTCTCTGCTTTTTAATATGCTATGCACTTTACAAATAGCTTATTCTGCCCTTGCTATGAGTGCTATTATTGGGTGCATCCTACACATGCAGAAACTGAGGCTTGTAGAGGTTAAACAGATTGGCCACATTTTCACAGAGAGAAATACAGACCCCATCTGATCTCACACTCATCTTCCTATTCTTAACCATTAGCCCAAACTGCCTAGCACCTCAAAATGGATGAAAAATGAGCATGAGTCTTTTTTCATCCCCCATTCAGTCACCCTGAGCCTCCTATTGTATTTTCCATGGTTGTTTCATGCTGGTTTTTGAACCGCTCTCTTTAGGGATTCCCTAAAGTTGAAAAACAAGAAAATTGAATTCAAATCCATGTTCACGAAGAAATGGCCCCAAGACTTCAGCCACGACCCTTCAGGTCTCTAACTTGTATTTCTTCACCCTCATATAAAAGCCTTGTATGTTCTGTTGTTCATGTCCTTTCCATTTCTGGCAAGGTGTGAGTTGGTTGGGTAATTCTTGTTTCTAAAGCTTTTCTTGTTGGTAAAGTTACAGGGGGAAAAGGGTTTTATTGGGTAGCAAAACTCACTGGAAAGGCTGGCCACGTGTCTTTGGACATTCTGTGTTAAGCCATGAACCCCTTGCCCATAATGGTGATGGGTTCTAAGGCAATACTAATAGCTTAGTGTACTGAGCACTTTCTCTGTACCAACTGCAAATACTTAATTTGAATCATTTAACCCTGAAGAAAAAGTGTTATTGGTACTATTAGTATGACCAATGAAATAACTGAGGCTTAGAGAGGTCGCCAAGCAAAGAACAGAGGCAAGATGTGAACTCGGGTTTTTTACACCAAAGTCCGTACT
Organism: Ovis canadensis; assembly: GCF_042477335.2. NCBI lineage: Eukaryota > Metazoa > Chordata > Mammalia > Artiodactyla > Bovidae > Ovis > Ovis canadensis. Next base: position 52,402,716 of record NC_091263.1, on the reverse strand, counting down.
CTTTAACCATGCTGCTATGTTTCCAGTGGGTCTGCCTTCCCAGTAAGCAAATAATCAACCCTCAGAAGAAAGGATCATCATACTATCCTGGCAGCCTCATGCTGACAAGTTCAGTTCAGTTCAGTCGCTCAGTCGTGTCCGACTCTTTGCGACCCCATGAATCACAGCACGCCAGGCCTCCCTGTCCATCACCAACTCCCGGAGTGCACTCAGACTCGCGTCCATCGAGTCAGTGATGCCATCCAGCCATCTCATCCTCTGTCGTCCCCTTCTCCTCTTGCCCCCAATCCCTCCCAGCATCAGAGTCTTTTCCAATGAGTCAACTCTTCGCATGAGGTGGCCAAAGTACTGGAGTTTCAGCTTTAGCATCATTCCTTCCAAAGAAATCCCAGGGTTGATCTCCTTCAGAATGGACTGGTTGGATCTCCTTGCAGGCCAAGGGACTCTCAAGAGTCGTCTCCAACACCACAGTTCTAAAGCATCAATTCTTCGGCGCTCAGCTTTCTTCATAGTCCAACTCTCACATCCATACATGACCACAGGAAAAACCATAGCCTTGACTAGATGGACCTTAGTCAGCAAAGTAATGTCTCTGCTTTTGAATATGCTATCTAGGTTGGTCATAACTTTTCTTCCAAGGAGTAAGCGTCTTTTAATTTCATGGCTGCAATCACCATCTGCAGTGATTTTGGAGTCTCCAAAATAAAGTCTGACACTGTTTCCACTGTTTCCCCATCTATTTCCCATGAAGTGATGGGACCGGATGCCATGATCTTCGTTTTCTGAATGTTGAGCTTTAGGCCAACTTTTTCACTCTCCTTACTTTCATCAAGAGGCTTTTTAGCTCCTCTTCACTTTCTGCCATAAGGGTGGTGTCATCTGCATATCTGAGGTTAATATTTCTCCCAGCAATCTTGATTCCAGCTTGTGTTTCTTCCAGTCCAGCGTTTCTCATGATGTACTCTGCACAGAAGTTAAATAAGCAGGGTGACAATATACAGCCTTGACATACTACTTTTCCTATTTGGAACCAGTCTGTTGTTCCATGTCCAGTTCTAACTGTTACTTCCTGACCTGCATACAGATTTCTCAAGAGGCAGGTCAGGTGGTCTGGTATTCCCATCTCTCAGAATTTTCCACAGTTTATTGTGATCCACAAAGTCAAAGGCTTTGCCATAGTCAATAAAGCAGAAATAGATGTTTTTCTGGAACTCTCTTACTTTTTCCATGACCCAGCAGATGTTGGCAATTTGATCTCTGGTTCCTCTGCCTTTTCTAAAACCAGCTTGAACAAGGGCTAACATTTATTGAGCACTTTTAATGCTCTTAGCTTCTTACAGAATTTAAACATCAAAACAAACTCACGAAGAAGATAATATCATTATCCCCATTTCACAGAAGAGGCAACTGAAGTTTGGACTATGTAATACAACTAGGAAAGTCATGCTTCTGAAAGAGGCATGACTTGGACCTGACCCTTGCCAGTGTACCCCAGAGCTCTTGTACTGACCAACTCCACCTGTGGCAGTAACACCTGAATGTTTTCCTCCCACTTCCATGAGATGTCACTCCTCTCCTGAACACTTATCACAGGCTGGACACTTCATCTTGTCAGTTCTCACAGTTATTCCATGGAGCAAATGCTATTAATATCCTTATTCTACCAAAGAGGAAACTGAGGCTCTGAAGTTAGATGACCAAGGTAAAATGGCTAGGAAGAGCTAAGATATAAAGATATAAAGCCAGATGTAAAGTCTTTCTGACTCTAAAACCTGTTTTCTTTTCCTCACACCGAGATGCTTCCTGATAAGTTAGTACTTATATCCTGATTTGAAGATGCATAGGATTTTCAAGCTGCAATTAAGCACAGCCTTGTTCTCAAGGACTCTCTTAACCAAGAAACATAGCCTTCAGCTCAGGCTGGCCCTCATGGGATGATGCCCTTTGCCTTGGAAGCCCCATGGAGGCATCAGCTGTGTCCTTACTCCTTAGCTCCTTCCACAGTGTTAGGCTCTTTAACAAATACTTGTTGAATTTTTTAAAATGCAAATGGTATTCTTTACACGTCACAATGGAAGAAGACAGGAAGATGGTTTAAGTGTTCCTCTGGTTGATTACTCCTGTCCAGAGAACAGAAAGTGCACGCACAAAGGCTAACTTGAATTCCTTTTGCCATCCTGCCTGTGTGACCCCACTTAGATTACTCAATGACAGGTAGCAATTTGAAGATTACATAACTGGAGAACACCTTGTCTCACTTCATTGATGTATCTATATAGTCAGATCACTTCAAGCTTTGCTATTGTTTCTTCAGGAGACGAGTTTGGCACTGGATTTTTTTTTCCCTCTCTCTTTTGGTTTGACTGCCTGCCCGGTTACCCGTCCCAAGCTCAGTCTTTTGCAAACCAAACAAGTATATATTCTGTAAGAAAGGAAGTTCAACAAAGGATAATGATTTGCTTAACCTGTAAAAGAACAGTATATGCCTTCTTATACAGTGATACTGTCAAGACAGATATTAACTCATTTAGCTGTGTCTTTCTCTGTAGATTTACTTCCATGCTATGAAACTGTTTCATGATTGAAATGTTTTTAAAGCTATCTAGAGCTGGTCTATGACATAATTATGATAATATGACCACCTTTCTTATAGCTTTTTATTCTCTGTAATTTAATTACACTACTGTTGAATGTTGAATTATATTTATTTTAGTAACATCTCCAGTGTGTAAATTGCTCCTTATGGTCAAGCACTAAACAACATTTTGCATTTATTATCTCATACAATCTTCTTACCAACTCCTGAGTGAGGTGGTATTATTATTATTAATCTCTTTGTACAGAATAGAAAAACTGCTGAAAAGTCAAGTAACTTCCCCAAGGTCATATTGCTATTAACTGGAGGTACTGCAACGCAAACCTAGCATTCTCCGATCACAAAACCTATGCCAAGAACAGCTATGGTTCCTCTGATGTCGTGCCCTTTTCCTCGAGTTCTTTGGGAGGAATGTTAACGTCTTAACAGAGCTTCCTCCTTGCTTTCTCAGTTTGGATTTCTATGTCAGCAGCTCTTTGTGTCAACCTCTGTCTAGCCTGGATCACCATTATAAAAGCATAACTAATACTGATACAGAACTGACTGACTACCAAGCACTGTTCAAGCACTTAATGGATTTAATACTGCCCATGAGGCAGCTGTGTTCTTATCCATATTTTATAGATGACAAAAATCAGAACAGACAAGTTAAAACATTTGCTCAGAGTGATACAAACCCAGGATTTGAACACGTGCAGTTTGGCTCCACAGTCTGCAGTCTTACCCTATCTCATCCTGCCTTTCCTGATTTACCACAGCTGCCCATTTAGCCATGTCTTCCCCCTAGTGGCTTTCTGGCTGTGGTGGTAGAGAACCTGCTTGCCAATGCAGAAAACATGAAGAGATGCAGGTTCAGTCCCTGTGTCTGGAAGAGCCCTTGAAGATGGGCATGACAACCCACTCCAGTGTTCTTGCCTAGAGAATCCCATGGACTGAGAAGCCTGGTAGGCTATAGTCCATAGGGTCACACAGAGTTGGACACGACTGAAGTGACTTAGCCCAGCACTTTCTCTATTGGTTTCAGAATCTCTTAAAGCCTGGAGCCAATACAGATTCCCCTACATAAGGCTGTTTGGAAAGGAAACACACCTTGCTGTTTAGGGCTTTATTATCCCCAGCCCAGCAAACAGCATGTGCTACATGCTTTCCTATCGGCTCTCAAGTCCTATGGGAGCAATGCAGGGAGAGGGCCGGGCAGGTGAATGTTGTGTGTGCAATGCGTTTGCATCATATTTGAGGAATCTTGAGCTTATTTTATAGTCCTGTAAGTCTGCATGAACTTTGCCCCAGAGGGGGATATTGGCTTTATTATGCTGGGTGGTAAGTAAGACTTGATAAGACAACTCATACACCCTGCAGGATCTAGCCCCCTACCCCCACCTCCTTTAAAATCTACTCTCTCTCTCCACTGCCCCTTCAGCTCCTGCCACTTGAGCCACCTCCCAGGCCCTTCTCTTCACTGTATTCTTTCTTGCCACAGAGCCTTTGCACATGCTATTCTCTCTACCTGGAGTCCTCTCTCTCTCTCTCTCTCTGTCTCTCTCTCTCTGTCTCTCTCTCTCTCTCTCTCTCTCTCTTTTTCTCTCTCTCTCTCTCCATCTATTTAGAAGATTGCTTCTCATGCTTCCTCAGGGAAGCCTGACTCAGTCAAATGTCCCATTTAAGTGCTCTCACAGACCTGTGGGCCTGCCCTCCATGACTCCTATTATACTCGCCATGTTACACGTGTGTGAGTATTGACTTAAATAGTATCTCTCTACAAACCAGTAAACACCATGAAGGCAAGGACCATATTCCATAAGAGCCCCACTGCCTTGCCCTGTGTCTGAGGAGGTCCTCAACAGGTAACCGTGAGATAAATGCATCTTGATGCCCACAAGGATTTTTAGAGCATCTGACACATACTGGGATCCCAAGGAATAGGTGCTAGGTTAATAAGATACAGTGGAAGGTAAGAACGGAAATGGTGATGGTTTCCTTTTAGAACTCTTGTGGTACCAAGTGACAATAGTTTGCCTATGTACTTACTTCCCACTGATATGTAAGTCTGCAAGACAGCGCAAATGCGTGGATAGTGACTGGATCGCCAGTCAGAGAAGTGTGGGGTGAGACAGACGGTGATTATGACAACCCACGTGTGTTCAGAAGCATTTTCGGGAAGAGGGCTGGCATTTTTGATGGCAAAATTTGGAAAGGCTAGAACACCTTAGAGAAGAAACAAAATTGGACTTTTTCTTATAGGGATTTCTGCAGTGCTCCCCAACTTCTTTCATATTTTAAAACCACAAAGGAAAAAAAATGTGTACAGCTCCCTTTTTTATGAAAAGTCCTAAAATCAGCTTTTCATTCCAATCTCTTATGTTGAAAAGGATATCTCTTTTTATTTTGGTGTTAGTTCTAGAAGGTCTTGTAGGTCTTCATAGAACCAGTTAACTTCAGCTTCTTTGGCATTAGTGGTTGGGGCATAGACTTGGATTACTGTGATGTTGAATGGTTTGCCTTGGAAATGAACAGAGATCATTGTGTCATTTTTGAGACTGCACCCAAGTAATGCATTTTGGACTCTTGCTGACTATGAGGACTACTCCATTTCTTCTAAGGGATTCTTGCCCATGTAGTAGATCTAATGGTCATCTGAATTAAATTTACCCATTCCCATTCATTTTAGTTCACTGATTCCTACAATGTCAATGTTCACTCTTGCCATCTCCTGCTTGATTCATGGACCTAATGTTCCAGGTTCCTATGCGATATTGCTCTTTACAGCATCCATCAGACTTTACTTTCATCACCAGACACATCTGCAACTGAGCATCATTTCCACTTTGGCCCAGCCACTTCATTCTTTATGGAGCTTTTTAGTAATTGCCCTCTGCTCTTCCCCAGTAGCATATTGGTTAGGTAGCATATCAGTTAGATAGACATGGTAGGATCATTAAGAGCCATGAAGTATCTGAGAACTTAACCCTAGGTTCCCATATGACAACTTAAATCTGCCATAGTTTCACAAATGCTGGCAGAGGACTCAAGATTCCTATGTCAGGGACTGTGATGGTTAATGTAATGTGTCAACTTGACTGGGCCATAAGGTGCCCAACATTTGACCAAACATTAATCCGGATGTGTCTGAGTGAGATGAACATTTGAATTAAGGCTCTTGAATTAGGGCATAATCCAATGGACTGTATTGTGTGCTCCCCAAATTCATATGGTGTAACTCCAATGTGACTATGTCTGGATACAGGATCTTTAGGATGTAATTAAGGTTAGTGAGGTCATGAGGGTGGGGGCCCATATCCAATAGGACCATGGCCTTATCAGAAGAGGAAGAGATCTCTCTCTCTCTTTCTGATGCATGAGGCCAGGAAGACAGCCTTCCCTAGGACCTGACCATGCTGATACCCTGATCTCAGATTTGCAGTCTCCAGAACTGTAAGAAAATCAATGACTGTCATTGAAGCCACCCACTCTTTGGTACTTTGAGGTGGCAGCCTGAGCTGACTAATACAGAGACGTAGGCCTTTGCTATTGATGGTACAACAAGCATTAGGCACTTAATGTTCGCATCAATTTCCTTTGCTCCTGAAGTCCCAGGGGACAGCAAAGAGGGATCCAGGTGGACATGAGTGTGCACGAGGCTTATGACACAGTTGGGAAACCCTGTGCTCAGTTCAGTTCAGTTCAGTCGCTCAGTCGTGTCTGACTCTTTGCGACCCCATGAATCGCAGCACGCCAGGCCTCCCTGTCCATCACCAACTCCCAGAGTTCACTCAGACTCGCGTCCATCGAGTCAGTGATGCCATCCAGCCATCTCATCCTCTGTCGTCCCCTTCTCCTCCTGCCCCCAATCCCTCCCAGCATCAGAGTCTTTTCCAATGAGTCAACTCTTCGCATGAGCTGGCCAAAGTACTGGAGTTTCAGCTTTAGCATCATTCCTTCAAAGAAATCCCAGGGCTGATCTCCTTCAGAATGGACTAGTTGGATCTCCTTACAGTCCAAGGGACTCTCAAGAGTAGTCTCCAACATCGCAGTTCAAAAGCATCAATTCTTCGGCGCTCAGCCTTCTTCACAGTCCAACTCTCACATCCATACATGACTACTGGAAAAACCATAGCCTTGACTAGATGGACCTCAGTCAGCAAAGTAATGTCTCTGCTTTTGAATATGCTATCTAGGTTGGTCATAACTTTTCTTCCAAGGAGTAAGCGTCTTTTAATTTCATGGCTGCAGTCACCATCTGCAGTGATTTTGGAGCCCCCCAAAAATAAAGTCCGAGACTGTTTCCACTGTTTCCCCATCTATTTCCCAGGGAACCCTAATCTTTAGAATGAGGCATAAGCGTGCCAATCATTGCCCTAGAGGGAGAAAATAGCTTTATTTTAGTTCATGATAAACAAACATTCTCTGCTCCACAGAGAGACACTGTCTGTACCACTGTTTAAACATCCTTGAGGAATGGTGAAACAGTCCATTCCTGGGATCAGAGAGAAATGCAGAAATGATGTCACCTGGATTTTTTGTGCCTGGAACGTTGCCATCAGTGCCTGTGCTTTATTTTTGGTTATGAATGTTGGGGTTACCCCTTGCATTTAGGAGAAAATTGTGTTCTGTGCTTTCCTGGTGTCTTGTTCCAAGGCACTCTAGTTCTGTCTTTCAACCAAGAAAACAGATTTGTGGTGTTTCTTTTATTGAACTTTTAACAGTCTCTTTAGTAAATACAGGTAGTTGAATGACTGTTCCAAAGAGCAATAGATGACAAGCTTCTTTTCTAGAAACAAGGCCTTTCTTGACAACTTTGCCATGTATAACATCTTTTGGTTGTTGTTGTTGTTGTTGTTGTTGTTGTTGTTACCCCTTGTGTTCTTCCAAACTTCTTCTTAGAGAAAAAGAAGAAGAAAAGGGGGGGAATATATCTGAAGTCCATTAGTGTTAACTCCCTGTGACAGGGATGAAGGAAAATACTTTAATATTTAAAAAAACAATAATGCTGAAAGCTGTCCATGAGAGACTGAATGTAAAAGTAAAAAGTATACATCATTGTTTTAAAAAAATGAATTTTTCAACTTGTTTATTTTCTATGCACTTTTTAAATTTAAGTGATAGTTCAATGAATACAGAGGGCCAGACAGTTCATGCTCCTGGAAGCAGCCCTCCACTGATGGCCAGCAGGGACCTGGTGGTTAAACAGCTCGACCTCCCCATCCTCAGTAACTCAAACAGTGCCTCTCCATTGGAGACCCAAGTCCCAGTGGGGTTGAGCCCCAGTCGCCCTCGCTGCTCACATGCTTGATCGCATGCCTTTTACTGGCTGGCTCCACTCCTCATTTCCTCATCTCCTTACTGGTGTTTTTCCGGGATCATCTCCCAAATAAATCCGCTTGCACTTGAACCCTTCTGTTGGGTACTGCTTCAGGAAAATCTAAACTAAAACCATATGATATAACCATTTTTTATAACATACCTCAAAATGTAAAGATTATTGCAATGGTCATTTTCTGTAAGAAGAGCATGAGGGCACAACATAGAGGGCTCTGCGAGGATGCTGTGCTTGCACAGGTCTTGTATTGAAAAGTGAAAAGTGGAAGTGTTAAGTTGGGCGCTTGGTTGTGCCTGACTCTTTGCAACCCCAGGGACTGTGGCCTGCCAGGCTCCTCTGTCCATGGGATTTCCCAGGCAAGAGTCCTGGAGTGGGTAGCCATTCCCTTCTCCAGGGGATCTTGCCAGCTGAGGGATCAAACCCAGGTCTCCTGCATTCCTCACAGATTCTTTACCATCTGAACCACGAGATCTCACATTATATTTGAACAACTCTCCTTACATTCTCTGTTCCAGTTATCCTGACCTGCTTTCCATTTCTCTTGACCATCTCTGGACAATTACATAAATTGTTTCTGAAATATTTTTTGATTCCCTCAAATTCTACCCATCCTTTGGTTGGCCCTTAAATATTACTTCCTTCAGAAAGCCTGCCCTGACTTACCCAGGCTGGATTAGATGCTTATCCTCAGTGTTTCCATGCCACCCCATCACAACACTAGACACATTATGTTCCAATTTCTTTTCACTCGTGTGACTCCCCTTGCACTTAAAGTTTGCAGAAAAGTGCAAGGAATGTATCTATTCAGGACACTAAATAAGAATACCTGACAGTATTTGCTGAATGAATAATAAATAATATTAATGACTATTTATAGGACACTCCTCCATAGAAATTTTTTAAGTCTTTCTTGAGTTTGTTACAGTATTGCTTCTGTTGTGTGTGTTCTGCATTTTTGGCTGCCAGGCATGCAGAATCTCAGCTCTCCGACCGGGGATCGAAACTGCACCCTCAGCACTGGAAGGCAACGTCTCATGCACTGGACCACAGGGAAGTCCCCATATGATTTTTTTTTTGTTTGTTTAATCGTCTAAACAGCGCTAGAGCAAGGGGTAGGATTATCGTCATTTCCATGTGCACATAAGAAAACTAAGGCACAGAGAGACCAACTGGCCTAAAAGGACACAGCTAATAAACAGGAGTATAAAGACTGGAACCTGAAATTTTGATGGAACCAAATCACATATTTTTAAATGATAGAGATGAGTTCATGATTCAGAGTAAAGTTCTTTGGGGGTAGAAATTGGAAAAGACAAATGTCCTCAAATTTCAAATTTGGAGAAAGCCCTCACCAAAAAGCTCTAGTTCTAGGGAGAAAGGAGAAGGGACCACATTAGGAGCGGACTCTTAAACCAAGCAGACAGACCTTGACTCACATCCCAGGCCTGCCTCTTCACTGGCCATGTGACCACTGGGCAAGCAACTCATCTTCTCTGAAGCTGGAAACCAACTGCTGTTTGATAAGAAGCTTCTTTGGCTACACTAAGTCAGGGAACAGATCACTGTATTTAAGAGGTAAGTGATTTATTCTGTAAAGCAAGTATCCTTCAATGAAAAATAAATAAATTTTAAACAATAAAGAACAAGGACGAGATAAAAAAAGAAGATAAATAATTAGATTATTGACAAAGGTTTGCCATTCACTCATGAGAGATGTAGGATTTCTTTCTACATTGATTCATTATAAGTTTTATTAGACATGATGCATGAAATGTGAACAAAAATAGTTTCCTAAATGACATCGTTTCACATGACTTCTATCTAACCCCTCAGTGCCAGGAAATTACTCAGTGCTTGAAATCATAATACATTCAGAGATAAATGCCATTATATGCCCTACAGGGCTGACCTACCTCAGCTCTGTTTTTCTATCTTTCCTTCTTGCCCTCTGTCCTATGTGTTTTCTGCTGCCCTTGAATTTCAGCTGGGTCTCTTCTTTATGGTGAAGATTTTAGCTAAGGTACACTAAGGATAGCCCTGGAGGAGGGCATGGCAACCCACTCCAGTATGCTTGCCTGGAGAATCTCATGGACGAAAGAGCCTGTGGGCTACAGTTCGTAGGGTCACACAGAGTCAAAATGACTTGGCACACACTCATGCAGACTAAGGATAGACTCTCAAACACTTTGCAAAGACAGTCCCCTGAATTCAGGTCCTGTTGCTTCTCCACTCTCAAATTAAAATTCTATTGCAGTTTACTTGGTCATTAATTATTAAGTGCTTAGCACAATTATTAAGTGCTAAGGAGGCAAGCCAGGTACTGTTGTAGTGTCATCTTTTGCAATGAGCAATAACACTTAAAGGACAATCCAATGGCCATTCTCAGTAAGATACTATGTATATGTATATATGCTCCTACACAGTGATGAATTCACAGTAAGATAATATGTCTATATATATGCTCCTACACAGGCTCAGAGGTTAAAGCGTCTGCCTGGAATGCAGGAGACCTGGATTCGATCTCTGGGTTGGGAAGATCCCTTGGAGAAGGAAATGGCAACCCAGTCCAGTACTCTTGCCTGGAGAATCCCATGGAGGTAGGAGCCTGGTAGGCTACCGTCCATGGGGTCACAAAGAGACTGAGCGACTTCACTTTCACTTTCACACAGTGATGAATAGGGCCTTTTAGTGGTTCTTCACTATCACCCCAGGCACTCTCAGCCAGACAGAAGGTTTGCTGTTTCCAGGAGGAGGAAGAAGGCGGTTTCAGTGCCCTGCCCAAGTTTCTTGGTCCCTTCTCACCATTTCGGTGCACGCAAGCCTAATTCCATTCGTCAACCCCTGCACCTTGTCTGATGGTGCCCTCTAGCGCCAAAGTGCTGGAGAATTCGTGTTTCTTTCTTTTGTTTTCTTCTTTTTTAATTTAATCTCCTCCATCCAAGGAGACTTTCTTGAGTCAGTTATTTCATGAACCTGTTTCTAAATATGTTTGCAGGCTTCCCTCCAGTCATTGATATTCCACTATCCTCTTTCCTATGTTGACAAATTCTCTTTCAAAGGTGTCCTTCAGGCCACAATATGGGCCTCCCGTCTAAGAAAGTTTCCGAACCCTGAAATTTGTCAGTGGAAAATTTTAATTTCTGTTCATTGATTTCCCTCTGGAACAGCATGTCAAAGTCTTACTCAGAATTTTTTCTCCATAGCTGAAATTTACACTCCACGAGGGATATATGTGTATCCTGGGGTGGGGGACTGCAGTTGCTTAGCAAAGTACAATGCTTGGGCTCTGTGGTAGAATAATGGCCCCACCCCATGGATATCCATTTCCTGATCCCCAGAACCTCTCAATATGTTATGTTACATAGCAAAAGTGGTTACATTGCCAACATGATTAAGTTAGGGATCTTGAAATAGGGAGATGGTCCTGGGTCATCTGGTTCAGATCCATGTAGGCACAAGGATCCTTGAAAGTAGCAGAGGGAGGCAGAAAAAGAGAATCAGGAGATAGGATGAAAGGTCAGAAAGATGCAAGTTGCTGGCTTTAACGTGGAGGAAGGGAGTGACTAGCGGAGGAAGGGGTTGGCCTCTAGATACTAGAAGAGGTAAGGAAATGGATATAGCCCTTGAGAGTCCAGAGGAAAATCCAGTCCTGCCAATACTTTAATTTTAGCCCAGTGAGACCCATGCCAGACTTCTAACTGGAGAACTGCAAGGTCATATATCTATGCTGTCTTAAGGCACTTCCAAGTTTGTGATAATTTCTTACAGCAGTCATGCTAATTCAGGGGTTCTTTGGATTATGTTAGAAAATATCATCATGTACCTTTTACATGATTGAGCAACTCGAAGTGGAGGTGACAACATGCTAAAACTGAAGTCAGGTAACACCATGCTTTTTCTCAAAATCCTATGACAGCTTTTCATGTCACACAGCGTGAAAGCCAAGTTTATATGCTGGCCTCCACGCCCCACAGGATAGATGAGTCTTCCTTCATTTATCTGGCCTCATATTCCTCCACTCTTGCCCTTACTCCCTCTGCTTGATCCACACAAACCTTTCTGTTCCTTAAACACATCAAGCAGGTCCTGCCTCAGGGCCTTGGCCTTGACAGCACTCCCTGTCCAAATGCATCTTCCCTGGATCAACACAGCTCCTGTGTACTCATTTCCTTTTAGGACTCTGATATAATGTCCTCATATCAGAGAGGTCTTCCCAGGCCAGCCTGGCACAAAAATAGCATTATATCCTACCCCTGCAGGTGAAAAGTTTTAAATTTTATATATCATTTCTTTATTTTTTGTCATATGATACATTTACTTTCAGCTTCCTCTCCCCTCACCTCAAATACAGGCTGCATGAAATTGGGGATTTTCATCTGTTAGATCCCTGCTATGTCACCAGGAAAAAGAACAGTGTCTGGCCATGGTAGGCACCTAAGAAATATTTGCTGAATGAATAAGTGAATAAATGTATGAAGAAAATGATTCAAAATTTGGATAATTAAAGTTTAAATTCTTGAGTTTGATTTCTTAGTTTAATGTAACAGATGCTCACGTTTAAAAAAAAAAACAATATAAAGTATATAAAATGAGCATCTTTAAACCTCCTAGTTATTCCTCCTCATGTCTGCACTGTATCACCATTTTCAGTCCCAAGCTCCCAAAATACACACTGTTAACTCTTTGGTGGATATTCTTCCAGTACATGCTATGCCAGCTTGCATGTGAATATAGTTCTTTTTTTTTTTTAAAGAATCTTCTTGTATTCACAGCTTTGGGACACCCTGTCTCCACTCCATAATACACTGTGAATGATCTTTTTATTTGCCCATCAGAACAAACAGATCTTCCTCCTTCTTTCAATGGCTCCGATGGCCATATTATGTCTGTGTCTACAGACATAGTTTTTACTCTTCTATCGATGGCTGTATAGGCTGCCTTAGTCTTTGCTCTTCAAATAAACCTGCATATATCTTTACATCATTCTATGAGCATTTCTGTGGAATAAATTCCCAGAAGTAACACACTGGCTCTGAGATAATATAGACATCACATGCTGGTAGATGTTGCCAAACTGCCCTCCAAAGAACTTGTACCAGTCTACACTAATCTCAACTGCATCTGAGAGGACATTTTAACTGAAACATTGACTTTCTAATGGGGCACAGCCTAGAGTACTTGACAACTTCGGAAGAGTTCAAGTTATTAAAGACTGTCAAAGCAAACCAAATGTTTATCCTAAGAGGTACACGATGAATCTAAAGTCACAGATACTTACCTGGGGCAGAAATCCATACAAAAAGCAACTGAAAAAAAGACATCCTTCCTTGAAAAGCCTCTTGCCATGTCAGAGACACTATGCCCCAGCCCCAGCCTTCCCAAACCTCTAGGGAGTGGCACCCTCTAGGTAAGGAGTCCTTGGGTGAAGCATTCTGTCTCTAGGCACCCAGTATACACTTCCTTGTGGAACAGTACTTGCTAAGTGACCTGTAAAATGTTACTTTCTTCTCTCAAGTGGGCAAAAGCTCCAGTAAGGAGATGTGCTCAAGCGAAAAGGAAAATGTCCCCAAGTCATATTTCTCTACATGCAAAGACCTCCTAAGCCCTGGTCAGTCCTGGGTGAGTTGAGTGAGTGAAGACTCTTCACCTTACTAGAGTCATTCATTTTCAAAGGGATTCCATTTTTAAGTGACTCCACTAAGATAGAGGCTTCCCTCATATCTCAGACAGTAAAGAATCTGCAATGCAGGAGACCCAGGTTCAATCCCCCCATGATGATCCCCTCGAGGAGGGCGTGGCAACCCACTCCAGTATCCTTGCCAGGGGAAATTCCGTGGACAGAGGAGACTGGTGGGCTACACGTCCATGGGGTTGCAAGAGTGGAACCCGACTTAGCGACTAAATCACAGCACCACTAAAGTACATCATCCTGCCTGTTCTATGCATTTCAGTTCAATTCAGTTCAGTCATTCAGTCATGTCTGACTCTTCTGACCCCATGGACTGCAGCACACCAGACTTCCCTGTCCATCACCAACTCCCGGAGCTTGCTCAAACTCACGGCCACAGAGTCAGCGATGCCATCCAACCGTCTCATTCCCTGTATCCCCTTCTCCTCCATCTTCAATCTTTCCCAGCATCAGGGTGTTTTCAAATGAGTCAGTTCCTCTCTTCAGGTGGCCAAAGTACTGGAGCTTCAGCTTCAGCATCAGTCCTTCCAATGAATATTCAGGACTGATTTCCTTTAGGATGGACTGGTTGGATCTCCTTGCTGTCCAAGAGATTCTCAAAAGTCTATGTGTTTATCACACCCAAATTTGAAGTAAGACCTGGAATCTCTGCTTACCAAGTGTTTGAGAACTTACACATTCATAGATAAGGTTACGAAACCAGATAGAAAAAAAAAAAAAAAAGAAACCAGATAGAGATGAGATGCAAAAACGGTGTAATACCTAGCCCAAAGGCAACAGAATACAAGTTAATACATTTAAGTTAAAACTTGGAGGGCGGAGAAAAGAACTTGGAGGAGGATGGGAATCAGCCTTGGGACCACAGATAGGAAAGATCTGCCTGGCTGAATGGAGAGTTTACATTAAAAGACCTTTGGAGTCAGCAAATAGGTGACCCACAAGCTAAACAGGACTTGCAGACCACATTTTTAAATGCTGGAAGAGCCTTAACAATTTGAAGTTCATTAGCATTTGATTTGGAGAAGGCAATGGCACCCCACTCCAGTACTCTTGCCTGGAAAACCCCTGGATGGAGGAGCCTGGAAGGCTGCAGTCCATGGGGTTGCTGAGGGTCAGACACGACTGAGCAACTTGACTTTCACTTTTCACTTTCATGCATTGGAGAAGGAAATGGCAACCCCCTCCAGTACTCTTGCCTGGAGAATCCCAGGGACGGGGGAGCCTGGTGGGCTGCCGTCTATGGGGTCGCACAGAGTTGGACATGACTGAAGTGATTTAGCAGCAGCATTTGATTGGTCCAGCATTCCACAGTTTACCAAAGGTGCTTCCCCTCCTTGCTACACCCTGCAGCTTCTCACATTTACCTGCCTGGCCACACAAGCTTTCTCATTTGCAACTGTTGTTATGGTTACCTGAACAGGATTATGTGATCTCAGATGTGTTAGAAGGATAGAATAGAAGGATAATGTTAAGAACAAGGGAGATTGTGTTTTGACCAGGCTTTGCCCTGCTCTGGCTTTTGAAAGGGACATTTACCAATGTCCAGGGAGTGATCCTATGGGTTTGATGCCAAGCCATATCCCAAGGAGGGTTGGAAAGAAAGGTAGGCTTACAGGGGACTCTTGAATCAGTGCACTTCTCTCTACTTCCATTACCCCTATTTAGTTAAACCACTCCAAGAACTTACCTGGTAGTCTAGTGGTTCAGACCCCATGCCTCCAAGGTAGGGGACACAGGTTCGATTTCTGGCTGGGGAACTATAGATCCCACATGCTGCACAGCATGGCCCAAAAAAAGTTTTTTTAAAGCCACTCCAGTCTCAGACTTGAGCTACTGCAACAAGCTAACTTCCCAGTCTAATTTATCCTGCTGTCTACTCACTGCCACTTGACATTGAGTTCATTTCAGTATGATACTTCTTAAATATTCCCTGAATCTCTGCACCTAATCACCAGCATCTCCATCCTGGATCAGTTGCCTCTTCAGCCATCATACTTATTTCCAGTGCATTGCAAGCGGCACACAGCAATCTTTTCTTTCTTCTTTTTATTTTTTTCTTTAACTTCCTGGCCATGCCATGTGGCAGGCAGAATCTCAGTTCCCCAACAAGGGATCAAACCCATACCCTTGCCTTGAAAGTGCCGAGTCTTAACCACTGGATGTCGGGGAAGTCCCAGCAATCTTTTTAAAAGCACAAACATAAGGCTGCCTTCCTTTGTCATCTGAATTCCCACCACTGTGGTCTCCTTCCTGCCCTCCAATCTGACCTAGTGCCCACTCACCTCAGAACTTTTGCTCTGGTCATTTTTCATCTTTGGAATACTTTGCTTTAGAACACAGATCCGACCAGAGTGTATGTCCTTTCCAAGGTGAAATGTCTCACCTCAACTATCACTGCCTTGAAAGGTCTTTTCTGATCACCCTTGTAGGAGCGCTCACTTGCTACAGGGTTTTCCTAGCTTTTTCTTCGCATTCCTTATTGGTGTCTGAATGCTGTATCAGTTCACTAACAAGTTTGCTATCTGTGCCCTCCGCTAGAGTGTAAATCTTAGACAGGGGTTCCAGTTGTTTCGTTCAGTGCTGGATTCTCATTGCACAGAATAAATATATATTCCTAGCTCCTGTAGGAGAAGGCAATGGCACCCCACTCCAGTACTCTTGCCTGGCAAATCCCATGGACGGAGGAGCCTGGAAGGCTGCAGTTCATGGGGTCGCTAAGAGTCGGACATGACTGAGCGACTTCACTTTCACTTTTCACTTTCATGCATTGGAGAAGGAAATGGCAACCCACTCCAGTGTTCTTGCCTGGAGAATCCCAGGGACGAGAGAGACGGTGGGCTGCCGTCTCTGGGGTCACACAGACTGAACAGTCGGACACGACTGAAGTGACTTAGTAGTAGTAGTAGCTCCTGTAACCCAGAAGGACCCTCCGAGGCCTTCCCAAAATAGTCCTCAAGCCAAATCCTCCACCTGCCTTTTGTCTGTAGAAAAGCTTTAGTCAAAGAAAAAGTTTAATCACAGAAGTGAGAAAAATGCAGAAAGAAAGGAAAACAGTCAAGCCAGACAAAATAATAATACTTTAGCCATTAAACAAAGTCAGGGACCTTTATTTCTTCCCCGAGGACTATCGATAATATTCTCAGCTTAATCTTTTGAACTGTTTTGCAGGTACAGAAACCTCCACCAAGTGGAAGAATGCTGCCCGCAAGCATGTAGACCCCAGACTGACTGGAACCAGAAGGCTGATGATGCTGACTCCCAGTTACCTCACCACCAACCATTCAGAAGAATGTCCAGGAGCTGATCATGCCCTGTTGCTTTAACACTGTAAGACCCCTCTCTACCCACTCCAGGGTGGGACAGTCTTATGGGTACTAGCTTGCTCTGGCCTCCTTTGCTGGGCAAAGCAATAGAGAGCCCTTCTCTCCCAGTTCACCCAAAATTGTGTCTCTGAGATTCAATTCAGCATTGGTACACAGAGGCTGGGTTTCAGCACCACTCCTCAAAAAGCGTCATCAAATTCATAGTGACAGAGTGCGGCCATCTCTTGGACTGGATGTAGCAATAACATTTTTTTCATTGTTGAGAGCTGTTGAATTCAGTCATTATCCCAAGAACTAAAAAGAGTTGGTTCTGAATTCAACTCAGAAATCAAAAGTTTTGAAATTTACCCCCAAACAAAACAGAATTCTCCTTTGGCTTTATTTTTGCCCTTCAGTTACCTAATGTACAGGGTGGATGAATAACGCATACGCAGCTACAGGCTTTCTACTTAACTTCTGGGCTTGCATCAAAATACTGTTCACCTTCACACCCTTCTCCTTAGCCCTTCCTATTTCTTATTCACTCTTCTTCTGTACTGCAGATTTTTCTCACTATTGTACAAAGAAATTGGGATGTATATTTTCATGGTAATTCATTTTTGGAATTTTGTCACCTTACATAGTGACTTCTTCCAAGATGCTTTTTTCCAATTAAGAAAAATTCATAGAGACAGAAAAGTTATTAGGAGTTATTGTTTAATGGGTTTTCAATTTCAGTTTTCCAAGATAAAGTTCTGAAGATGCTGGTGGTGATGGTTGCACAACAATATGAACACACTTAAAAATGGTCAATTTTATATAATGTATTGGAGAAGGAAATGGCAACCCACTCCACTCTTCTTGCCTGGAGAATCCTGTGGACAGAGGAGCCTGGTGGGCTGCTGTCCATGGAGTCGCACAGAGTTGGACACGACTGAAGCCACTTAGCATGCATGCGTGCATTGGAGAAGGAAATGGCAACCCACTCCAGTATTCTTACCTAGAGAATCTCAGGGACGGAGGAGCCTGGTGGGCTGCTGTCTATGGGGTCACACAGAATTGGACATGACTGAAGTAATGCAGCAGCAGCAGCATATAACATATATTTCACCACAATTAAAAATTTTTAATTTGTCTTTTATTTTAATGATTAAAAAACCCTCATAACTTCCCATTATTCTGAAGATTCAAAATAATGTTACAATTTTCAGTTGTTCTGTAGGATCCAGCTGGCTTGGCCCTGCCTGTCACTCCAGCTTATCACATACATTGCCTCTTCGCTGCAGTCACTTTAAGTTTTCAAAGACATCAGACTTCTTCCACCTCAGGGCTCTGGTGCCTGCTGATTAATCTGCCAGGAGCAGACAAATCCTCATGCAAGTAGCCCTTTTTAATTTTGTTGAGCTCTCTGGCCCAATACGGAGAAGGCAATGGCACCCCTCTCCAGTACTCTTGCCTGGAAAATCCCATGGACAGAGGAGCCTGGTAGGCTGTAGTCCATGGGGTTGCTAAGAGTCAGACACGACTGAGCGACTCCAATTTCGCTTTTCACTTTCATGCATTGGAGAAGGAACTGGCAACCCACTCCAGTGTTCTTGCCTGGAGAATCCCAGGGACGGGGGAGCCTGGTGGGCTGCTGTCTATGGGGTCGCACAGAGTCGGACACAACTGACGCCACTTGGCAGCAGCAGCGGCGGCAGCAGCTGGCCCAATGACCTCATCAGGCAGAACTGCTGCAACAAAATCTGCATTTTAACAAGATCTCCAGGTAATTTGTGTCTGTGGGGTCACACAGAATTGGACACGACTGAAACGACGCAGCAGCAGCAGTATATAATATATGCTAAGTGCTAAGTCGCTTCAGTCGTGTCCGACTCTGTGCGACCCCAGAGATGGCAGCCCACCAGGCTCCCCTGTCCCTGGGATTCTCCAGGCAAGAACACTGGAGTGTGTTGCCATTTCCTTCTCCAATGCATGTAAGTGAAAAGTGAAAGTGAAGTCGCTCAGTCGTGTCCTACTCTTACCGACCCCATGGACTGCAGCCTACCAGGCTCCTCCATCCATGGGATTTTCCAGGGAAGAGTACTGTAGTGGGTTGCCATTGCCTTCTCCAATATAATATATATTTTATCACAATTAAAAATTTTTTCAATTTGTCTTTAATTTTAATGATTAAAAAACCCTCATGACTCTCAAACATGTTTGAGAGTCCAGCTCCAGATGACTGATGAGTACAAACACAGAAAACAATAATCATTATATCCCCCAACACTCTTCTGGAGTTTTCCTTCTTAGCTTCTAGTTAGTTACTTCAGACTGAAAAACTCAAAGCGCCAGAAGGGGATGGGAATAAACCCTAGTGTCTGCTGCCACCTTGTGGTGAGAAGTTCCAACCCAGCGAGAATTTGCTCTCCTCCAGGAAATACACCAAATGTCAAAAGGGAGGGGTGGGCTCAACTTTCTCAGCCATGTGTTTTGAGAGATCACTACAAAATAGCCCAAGGGGGTGTACTGTGAGAAAGCCAAATAAAAACTGGACAGAGAGCATTCATCAGTTCCACATGAAAGAGCTAACAAAAGCTGGGGTCGTTGGAATTAGTGTTGGTGGTCTCGGTTCTTCCCGCTTTGGAATGCAGACATGCACATTTGAATGTGATAATCAGTTGGTGTGTGATTATTTTGTTACCAACCCAAATGGCAGTGGTTAGACAAGCAGGTCACCTATTCACATCTGCCCTGCCCTGGAGTCTGCAACACGGCTGGGAATTTCCCACTGCTCTGTCAAATGCATCACTGATGACCTCTGTAAAGTGGTAAACAGGGCTGGTCCCACAAATGATGTCTGTAACACCTGGAAGGGAATAAGGAAGCACTTCCAAAAATTTTCCTACATAATTTACCCCCAAAGAGCCCAGGAGTCAAAAGCGCCTCGGTCACTGGATGATTTTGTTTTGTAGTTTGTGAGCCTGAGAGCTAAAGAAATTAACAACAGCTACTGCAGGTGAGGTTGACAGCAATGGATCGCCCTCACCTGTATACTCCAGAGTGCTTTAAGGTTGCTTAAAGAGCTGGCCAGTACCGAAGATTTCAGCAGCCCAGAAAGAGAAGCGGCTCGATCAAAAGGAAAGGGATTGAAAGGTAGGAAACTGGGGCTCATTTTCTTCTCTCTTCAGTGAGATGCTTTGGATTTTGCATTAAACAATATTCACTGTGCTGATCAGAAAAAAGTAGCATGTTTTTAAGCACTGCATTTAGAAATGAAGGCTCTGTGTGGATCAGAGGGAGCAGAGACCACATATATAGACAGCATATATACATTGGATCAGGGAGTCTAGTGCCACAATGGAAACCTCGTTTTGTGATCAGAAAAGTCTTCATTGTAATGGGAAAACCTTTCCTTTCTACCTGAACTTAAGATTTAATGTCACATATGATATTAACATTAGTAGATACTAAGTTCATATTTAAGTCTCACAGTTTAAGACAGCAAACACTATTCTTTTGAAAAATTAATAGTGCATTTTTCAAAATAAGTCCATGATCAGTGCTCTTTCCATTCCCCTTTCCAGCAATTTGGGCTGTGGTAATGTGTACTAATTATATTTTATCCATGTGCATGCTCTTTAATGTAACCTAAAAACTGTCTTATACCTCATATTTCTTGCTAGTGGCAAAACCATGAAGATGAGCATGGAATACTCCAAATGTAATACATTTTAATTTGGAAAGGCAGTGAGATGATTATTTTCCAATTTGGGGAGTATTCTTTCTTACCAGATTCATGAGCAATAGCTCAGATAGGTAGAAAAGTGTCATTTTCATGAGGCCTGAAGTATCAAAGACCAGACTTCTGAACTTCCATGGGCAAAATGAAATTTTGCGGAGATTTCCACTTCCAATAAAAAAATAGGGTTTAAAAGCAGAGGCAATACAACCAAATAAATTCACAAGCAACCAAGATACTTAAAAGGTTAGGGAAGAAAAGATTCTTTTCATAACGGCAATGGTAGCAGTTCTATTCCTAGGCTTTGGAGCAAAATCATCTTATTAATTATGTTATAAAATTAATGAGGGTGGGGGGATGGGACTAGGAGGTGCATTTTGGAGACTCAGAAACTGCTTAGAGCTGGGTTTTTTACTTGATAGGTGTTGCGTGGATGACCTTGGGGGTTCCTGAACCTCCTACATTGTATTCCCATGTGTGTGTGTATTTATGGTAGTAGAAACGGATGGTTTTATTAAAAGTTCTCCTAGAGGTCCATGGGAAATTAGTCCTAGCCCATAAATGACTTTTTATCTAGAAATAGAGGACTGGTTTTTTAAAATCCCTGGAATTTTATGGATATTATTGCTTTGGATGAAACTAACATCAAAATAGTTAATCAAGGAAGAATATTAGATAAATAAGGGTATCATGGAACAGGTGATACTCACTTAGCACAGAAACTAACAGAATAGACTTTGGGGTCAGAGTATCTGGGCATAAGTTATTTAAGTTTCCAAGTTTTAATTTCCTCATTTGTAAAATGGAGATGATAGTAGGAGGATTGAAATAAGTAATACATATCAAAGAACTCAGATGAGTGTTTAGCACATAAAAGTCTACTAAGAAATATTACCTATTTTATTACTAAAATGATGAAGATATTGTTTATTTGGAATTTTAGAAATATGCATTTATAATTATTCTCTCTAAATCAGTATTCTGCATAAAATGCAGCATTTATAGGACCTTGGAGAATGTATTTTTATTATCTACCTAGCAGACACTCTCATGTCTCATCACATTTGGAACCACATTTTGAAGTCCAGCAAAAAAAAAAATCTCAAACTGTGATTAAAAGAGATCACCAATTTGCCAATATGAGGTAATATATTCTAACACTCTCAAACCAAGATTAAAATCTGCATTCTATACTCTGTCAATTAAATTAATCTCTCTGTGTCTCAGCTTACTCATTAGTAAACTGAAGATAATAATATAAACTACCAGCTCTGAGGATTAAATGAGATAGTGGCCAGAACGCACTTCTAGAGTTCAGCAACAAAATACCAAGTAGTTGCTTTGGCTTTGGATTTGATGCTTGGTCTTCGGTTTTCTTTTTTGGAACTGTATAATTTGTTCACATTTGTAGTTGATTTTCATGATTCTAGTGTTTCATTTTTAACTTTTCAATTTCCTTAATACAAGTTATTTTTCCTTTGTTCAGATGGCATAAAGCTGAGTCTACCAACTTAGTAAAACAAAATGTATTGGTCCCTAAAAAGGAGTCATCCAGTAATAGTGACATGGAATTTCACAAGAACCAGAAAAATCAGAAGAAAAATATGGTGAGGAAAGTGAAGACTGCTTTGGGGAGGATGCTGTCACACTCATACAGAAGCAAGCCAGCAAGTGTCAACAAAGAGGGTGCCCCTGACCACAAAGAAACCCTCCTTCCAAATACACAGAGCCTTCTTAGAATTGTCAAAGAGCTTCCATCGCCCAAGTTATTTACCAAACCAAGAATGAGAAAGCTCTCCCAGAATGGTAATACAAGTCAACATATGGTTCAGTGTCAAGGCCAAGAGAGAAAATGAAATAGGACAGCTTTTGTTGCTAGCCACAGAATAGCATTTCTGGGGAGCTTGTCTGAAATGCAGAAGTTAAGGCCCCCACACAGGGCTACTGAGTTAGAATCTGCCTTTTAGAAAGATCCCCAGGTGACATGTGTGTGTGTATGTGTGTGTGTGTGTGTGTGTGTACATCTTCAAAAACGGAATTAGATTGCATTTGAGGTCACTCCCACTCCAATTAATCACTGGTCTCATCAGTCTAAAACTACTTTTCACGGAAATATTCGATGTGTGCACAGGTGTGTATATATATACGCATATACACATGTACATATATTAGAAAATCAAACCAAAGTGGGCTTTTCTGGTTTTGTTTCTGGAGAAAGAAGTGAGGCAGATTTTCAAATGGCTGCTTCCAACAGACGAAGGTGTGATGAGAATTCTATTTTAAAAATGTATGATTGGTAAGTCGTAAAGGAAATTTTATTTTATTATACCTACCTCCCACATACTTTGTGAAGAATTGGCGTTTGAACTGTTGACAGTTTCTTTTGTGACATGGTAATGACGTTTGGTTTGGTGGGGGGCTCTTGTGGGTGATGACTACTATTTGCATTCTCCTTTTTAAAATAGACTATTTTTGTAGAGCAGTTCTAGGTAAACTGGAAAAATTGAGTGGAAAATACAGAAATTTCCTCTATACCCCCCTCTCCTTATCCCACCCACACGATTTCCTCTATTATGAACTTCTTGCCTTAGTACAGTACACTTGTTAGTTGATGAGCCAATATTAACATATTATTATTAACACTAGTCCATAGTTTACGCTGGGCTTCCCTGGTGGCTAAGTTAGTAAAGAATCCACCTGCAATGCAGGAGACCCAGGTTTGATCCCTAACTTGGAGAAGAAATGGCAATCCACTCCAATATTCTTGCCTGGAGAATCCCATGGACAGAGGGGTCTGGCAGGCTACAGTCAGTCTATGGTGTCACAAGAGTTGGACACAGCTTAGCGAGTAAACAGCCACCATAGTTTACATTAGGACTCACTCTTTGCCCCCACAGTTCCGTGGGTTTGAAAAACCCACCGTGTAATGTGCCTCTCATTACAATACCGTACAGAAGAGCTTCAGTGCCATAAATACCCTTTGTATATTTCTAGTTCCCTTGACAGTACAGCATTCTATAAATATATAGAATACTTATGTATATGTAGGTGATTCACACGTATCTTCAATTTCACATCATGATAAGGCTGCACACCTGGTAGATACTTTTTCCAGAAAAAACAAAAACTGATGGCCTCCAGCTGACGCATTACCCTTTCAAACAAACTCTCTCTTCTGGAAAAAAGACAACTAATACAAGCATCCAAGCATCTAGCAATTACCTGGCATAGACTGACCTGCCTGTTTCTATTGAAAACAGCGATAAGGGCACACTCCTCTACTGACTGGGCTGGACTTGGAGAGTCCAGCAGAAAACAGAGGACCAGAGCCTTCTCCCACAGCCCACGTATTGGCTTATTTTTATCATAGCTGAAATAACAAATCTCTACGCTAAGATTTCTCCAAGAAACTTGCCCATCTTTCAGGCTGCAGCTCAAACATTCTGATTCTCAACTGTGGCCAAAAGACGGTTGCTCATCCCTGTTGATCCTCATTAGACTTTAAAACAATTATGTAGTAAATACTTACTATGTGGCAGCCACACTGTAAGTGCTAGAGCAGCAGACATAGGCATGGTCTCTGCCCTCCTGGAGTTACAGAGGGCATGGAGGGGCATTTCAATGTTATGCATATATTTGCCTCTGATGCAAAAAGAAGAAGCACAGGCTAGGGTGGGTACACATCATGGATGCTGAGTTTGGGAGAGGGGGCTCAAGAAAGCCTCCCTAAGGAAAAGACAACTCAGATGAGACCTGGAGGACAGCTAGAGTTAGATAAGGAAAAAGTGTGAGAACAGTTTTCCAGGAAGAGGGTAGAGCATGTTCAAGTCCCAATGTCAAGAGAGCACTGGGCATAATTAAGGAATGAAAGTAATCCAGCCAGGGAGAGTCTGCTGAATAAGGTGATGAGGGTGTTTTGAAACCATGTTAAGAAATTTTAACTTTTCCTAAGGGTGATAAGATGCTTTCAAGCTGGGGATTAATATGATTTGAAAGGCATTTTTTAAAGGTAGCTCAGACTGCAGGGTAGAGACTGGATTGGAGGAGGGTAAGATCCGATGCAGGAGGAATGATAAACAGGCTCTTGCATTCATCCAAGGCAACGGATAATTTTAGCTGGGGCTGGTCGTGGCAGTGGGGGTGGTGAGGTTGAAGAGAATGTTCACTGGCAGGAGTTGCAAGATTTGGGCAAGAGCTGACAGTGGAAGGTGGGGGAGAAAGGAGCGTCCCTCTGGGTTGAGCATCCGCTTTGAATTTAGAGCCACCAGTCCCTGAGCTGAGGAGCCATGGTTCCTCAATGCAGTTATCAAGTGACGTGAAGCAGATTACATTGATTTTAGGGGCTGGGCACAGCATGAAAACACTGAAACATGGAACATGCTGCACACCCCGCTTTTCCCAGTGCCTTTTTTGACCCCTTTCACTACATCAAGGAAAAAAGTCTCCTCTCCTTCCCTTTTTCTATCCTAATAAAAAAGGGAGTAGCCTCAAGTTTACTGCCTTCTGTTGGCAATGACATGATTTGGGGTTTACCATACTAGTCCCAGTGTCTATATTTTTGATACTGGTTTTTGATTTATGATAGTGTTTCCAGTTTCCTTTGTAAGCATGTTTATTGTGTTAAGAACTGATTTTTTTTTTTTAATGAGGATGCTTTTTTTCCTTATCTTTTGGCTGTGCCGCATAGCCTGTGGCATCTTAGTTCCCTGACCAGGGATTGAATCCGAACAGCCTGCACCAGCAGCGAGGGCTCCTAACACTGGACCCCCAGAGAAGTCCCAAGAACTGAACTGACAGAGAAAAATATTAAGGACTCTAGGATTCAGAGGGCTCCTAGTATGTGGGAAAAACTATTAAGATGGTATGTGAATGACTGAGCACACTTAAACTTGTCTTCAGTCAACAGCAAGTAGTCGTTGGCTTGTCTTCTATGTTAGAGGGTACTTTTTCTAATTCCACAAGAGTTACAGGGAAAAACAACAGAGGGCAAAAGTGAAGTTTCAGAGACAGTTATCAACCACCTTGTCAAGACGGGTTGGTGACTATGGAGGTCATGACCACAAGAAAAGGCCAAGTGTGCAAGAGAAAGTGTGAGATTCAGCAAAGCAAGTTCATTTTCAATTTTAACCCCAAAGAAGAAAAGCCACTGAAACTGCATGTGATGCTTGCTTTTCAGGAGATTTTCTCATAGAAAGAGTATGTTTATTATTGTGATCCTTCAAGACTGTCTGTTTTTTCCCCCTCACTCCCTCTAAGCAACTATACAACTTGACGTTGTCGAAGCAGAGACGGAGGCGATAACCCAAGGAAATACACTCCTCCAAGCCAGGAGAACCAGCAAGCGTTTATCTGTAACATCACTTCCTTCAGGAATGAAAAAGGTAAAATGCTAAGACAAACTTGCGTCTAAAGACTTACACGGAAGTCAATGTTCAGGCCTGTTGTAAAAACCAAGTTCTCTCCCATTTAAACCTGCCCTTTGTGTCTCCACTCCTGGAATTCAGGGCACAGCAAGTGGACTTGCCAGGTCTGATTCCTCAACTTCTGAGCTCGAATGGTTCAGCTTCTGCTATAATCTGGGCAACAGTGGGGTTTGCAGCTTTATATTGACTTGGTCAGCTGTTCAAATATCAAGTTGGTATATTAGCATCTGGCATATCATGCATGCTCTGTGGAGAGATACTCTCCAGACCAACCCCACAGAATTTCTGCAAGGATGCAAACATTTGTCCAAAACAGTAGCCATTAGCATGTGTACTTTGAAGCCTTTGCATATGGCCGGTTGTTGTTGTTCAGTCCCTCAGTCATGTCCGACTGTTTACAACCCTATGGACTGCAGCATGCCAGGCTCCTCTGTCCTTCCCTGTCTCCGGGAGACTACTCAAATTTATGTCCATTGAGTCCATGATGCTTCATAACCATCTCATCCTCTGTCACCCCCTTCTCCTCTTGCCCTCAGTCTTTCCCAGCTGATGTGGCAGTATAACTGAGGAATTGAATTTTAAGTTTCATTCCATTATAATTGAAATTAAAATACAAATAGAACATGTGTATAGTATAGACAGTGCAGCACTTGATGATCCAGGACGCTCCAACCCAAAGCTTGTGCTTATCTGTACTTAGATCAAGTTTGTGCCTAAATTGCCCCTGCTATTTTTTAATAGAATCTGAAGTATTGTTTCTTTCGACATAATAAGCATTTATTAAAGCTGACTATGTTCCAAACCCTCTTCTAAGTGCTTTAAAAATATCAACTCAGATATTCCTTACAACAGCCCTATAAAGTAGGTAACAATAGCTTGCTGCAATAAGTAGGATATTATTTTAGGGATGGCAATGAGAGGTTAAGTAATTGGCCCAGATAATCGGAAGAGCCAGGCTTCAAATCCAGGAAGATTTGACTCTATGAGTGCTTATTCCTAATTACTATGCTGTTCCTGCTGTGCTCAGTTGTGTTGACTTTTTCTGACCCCTTCGACTGTAGCCCGCCAGGCTCCTATGTCCATGGAATTTTCCAAGCAAGAGTACTGGTGTGGGTTGTCATTTCCTTCTTCAGGGACTCTTCCCAACCCAGGATTGAACCTGGGTCTCCTGTGTTTCTGCACTCATTGCAGGCAGACTCTTTACTGCTGAGAAGAGTAAAGCCCTGGGAAGCCCACTAATTACTATGCTAGGTACTAATTGTACTGTCTATTATGGTAGCCAATAGTCACATGTGACTATTTGCATTAATTAAAACTAAATAAAAAGAACAGTCCATTCCCTTCACTGCACTAGCTACATTTCATGTGCTCAGTTAACAAATATGGCCAGTGGCTATGGCATTTGACAGCACAGATAAACACTTTCATTTTTGTGGGAAGTTCTATTAAACAGCGCTGCTCTAGTGCACTGCCAGAGTGTACCAGTATTAGTTTTGAATTTTGCCTCTTGAGTGCTAGGTTCATATTTATCATATTCCTAATATGTGCAAGAATACACAGAAGAACTGTACATAAAAGATCTTCATGAACTGGATAATCACGATGGTGTGATCACTCATCTAGAGCCAGACATCCTGGAATGTGAAGTCAAGTGGGCCTTAGAAAGCATCACTACGAACAAAGCTAGTGGAGGTGATGGAATTCCAGTTGAATTCCATCTTTCAAATCCTGAAAGATGATGCTGTGAAAGTGCTGCACTCAATATGCCAGCAAATTTGGAAAACTCAGCAGTGGCCACAGGACTGGAAAAGGTCAGTTTTTATTCCAATCCCAAAGAAAGGCGATGCCAAAGAAGGCTCAAACTACCACACAGTTGCACTCATCTCACATGCTAGTAAAGTAATGCTCAAAATTCTCCAAGCCAGGCTTCAGCAATACGTGAACCGTGAACTTCCTGATGTTCAAGCTGGTTTTAGAAAAGGCAGAGGAACCAGAGATCAAATTGCCAACATCTGCTGGATCATGGAAAAAGCAAGAGAGTTCCAGAAAAACATCTATTTCTGTTTTATTGACTATGCCAAAGCCTTTGACTCTGTGGATCACAATAAACTGTGGAAAATTCTGAGAGAGATGGAAATACCAGACCACCTGACCTGCGTCTTGAGAAATCTGTATGCAGGTCAGGAAGCAACAGTTAGAACTGGACATGGAACAACAGACTGGTTCCAAATAGGAAAAGGAGTATGTCAAGGCTGGATATTGTCACCCTGCTTATTTAACTTCTATGCAGAGTACCTCATGAGAAACGCTGGACTGGAAGAAACACAAGCTGGAATCGAGATTGCTGGGAGAAATATCAATAACCTCAGATATGCAGATGACACCACCCTTATGGCAGAAAGCGAAGAGGAACTCAAAAGCCTCTTGATGAAAGTGAAAGAGGAAAGGGAAAAAGTTGGCTTAAAGCTCAACATTAAAAAAACGAAGATCATGGCATCTGGTCCCATCACTTCATGGGAAATAGATGGGGAAACAGTGGAAACAGTCTCGGACTTTATTTTTGGGGGCTCCCAAATCACTGCAGATGGTGACTGCAGCCATGAAATTAAAAGATGCTTACTCCTTGGAAGAAAAGTTATGACCAACCTAGATAGCATATTCAAAAGCAGAGACATTACTTTACTGACTAAGGTCTGTCTAGTCAAGGCTATGGTTTTTCCAGTAGCCATGTATGGATGTGAGAGTTGGACTGTGAAGAAGGTTGAGCGCCGAAGAATTGATGCTTTTGAACTGTGGTGTTGGAGAAGACTCTTGAGAGTCCCTTGGACTGCAAGGAGATCCACCAGTCCATTCTAAAGGAGATCAGCCCTGGGATTTCTTTGGAAGGAATGATGCTAAAGCTGAAACTCCAGTACTTTGGCCACCTCATGCAAAGAGTTGACTCATTGGAAAAGACTCTGATGCTGGGAGGGATTGGGGGCAGGAGAAGAAGGGGATGACTGAGGATGAGATGGCTGGGTGGCATCACTGACTCGATGGCTGTGAATCTGAGTGAACTCCGGGAGTTGGTGATGGACAGGGAGGCCTGGCGTGCTGCAATTCATGGGGTCACAAAGAGTCGGACATGACTGAGTGACTGAACTGAACTGAATATGTGCAGGGCAGTTTCTACATTTGGGGGCTATAAATGTGACCCAATGGCCCTTGTCCTGTTTCCATGGAACTTATAGTTTGATGGAGGAGATGGACATTAAACCATGGCACTGTTAGCTCTCAGAATGTTCTCATATGCTCTCCTATGTTCTCATATATTTGAATCAGTTGTCCATGTTTTGAAATTAGAATCATTCAAACAAGTCTGGATTTTCAACTTCCTTTTGAAAAATAAGAGGATTTGGCAACATGGAGCCTGCAGTTCCTCCAGCAACAGCAAGAGCTATACAGAGGCCACCCACTTTGCAGGAGGCCCGTTCTCTCCAGGCCATGCCAGCCCAACTGAGCCTGTTTCTCAAAACGTGCCTGACCCTTCAAGACATTTGACTTTTTAATAACAGTATTCAACACACAGAAATAAGTAATTACCAAGCTAAGTGCTTAGTAGGAAAAAACCAAACAAACAAACACTGGGTTTTATGAGAGAGAAACAAGAGGAGTTGTGCTCTGGTTAGATTGGGGAAGGTTCTGCAAGTGACACTGGAGCCGGGGTGAGCTGGCAGGGCTTCCCAGGTGGCTCAGCAATAAAGAATCTGCCTGCCAATGCGGGAGATGCAAGTTCCATCCCTGGGTCAGGAAGAACCCCTGAAGGAGGAACAGCAACCCACTCCTGTATTTTTGCCTGGGATATCCCAAGGACAGAGGAGCCCGGCGGGCTATAGCCCACAGGGTCACAAGAGAGTCAGACACGATTGAGTGACTGAGCAGGCACGCAGGAGCTGGCAGGGCAGGGCAGAGGTTCCACAGACTCATTTGTAAACTTGGGCAAAGGGCAAGACCCAAATGTGATTGCACATCCCACTTTGTGTAGGTCTCACAGTAGTCCTGATGGTAATTACTAAACACAAGGGGAAGGAAGAGTGAACCTAGTAAGACTAAAAAGGCCATATTAGCCAGGAGCCATGACCTAGGAATGAGTTTTAATAGCACAGGTACTTGTAACCAGCAAGCCAGGACCATGGGAAGGGTATCAGGCATGCAATGAAAAGAACCCAGAGCTTTCTTTTTTATGTTTGGAAACATGTCTGCCATGAAAATAAGGAAACCTGCAGAAAAGAGACCAGATTAGCAACTGGATCCAGTGATAATGAGCTTTCTGGGGCACTCATCTACAACAGTCCCACACTCTGGCTGTGCTCAGCAGCTACAGAGGCAATTTCTTCTTCTTCCCCTTACGAATGACCTGCTTTTTTCCTGACACTGTATATTCTTTCAGAACCAGACAATCTCATTTCTCTGCACCCTATAGATCTCTTCAAAGAGAGCTCTGGGGACAAAGGAGATGCATGGGGCGTGGAGAATAATATGAATACAGCCTCCAATCCAATGTTGTTATGTGGCAAATATTCAGTTTAAAAGAGGATGTCGCAAGGGTAAGAGTGTTCGCTGAAGCACCGTCACAGAAATAATGGTGGCACTTCTTAATCTGATGTGCTTTTTACATTTTTATGATAGGTTCCATATTCATCAAAAAAGAGACCACACTTTCCGGTATTTAAAAGAAAGAAGCACAGCATGGAAAACATTCTCCGGAAATCAGATTTGACAGTGGGAAAACTTCAAATGCAGGTAGTGGACAAAGGTTTTTACTTTGTGTTTCAAAAGCATCAGAGGCCTGGGCTCAACTGAATGCACAGCCCTGCTAGACAGCATGGCTGTTGGACGAAACTAATGATTAGCATGAAGGCATCCTGTTAGTGGGGGGCATTTGAGAGTGGCTACAGGATTGCTGAGGGCGCTGAGGATGATGCTGTGTGCCTACTAAATGTTAAAGTGAATTCAATTAAAATGAAGGCACACACACAAGGGCTGGAGAAGAAATGAGATTGTCTTTAGCACTGGGTAGTAAATGCATGTTTTCAAGCTCTGTTTGCTATGACTTGAATTAGAATAATCCTTTGGGACTTGCAGATATCCACCAGTTCCTGAACTCATCTCTCAGGAAAAACAGCTCTCCCTTGGGTGTGGACAAGGCTTTCTAACACATGGCTTCGTTTCTTTGTTTTGGGCTAGGTGGATGACCTCATAGAAATAGTGACAGATAAATCCATGAAGTTATTGGCCCAAAGAAATGCTGAACTTCAACAGTGTGAGTTTCTAGGGGATGAAATTCTTCAGTCTTCTAAGCAGTTGCAGAGGATGTCCAGGCGAACCATGAGAAAGTATAGATTGAAAAATGTGTGTTTCCCATGTACTTGGTGCTGCTTCCGATTCTGATTCTGATGGCATAAAAGTTATGTTTCATAGAGATTCTTATCTTTGGTACATAATCCTGAATACATTTCTCTTAATCAGTTCGGGGAGGGGTGAGTCTAAAAATATTCTGCCCAACAGTCCTTATAAAAATATTTTTCCCAATAGTCCTTTTACAAAAATTGATTTTTAATTATGAGTCAGTATAAGTAATTTTTTGCTTCATAATTTTTACTAATAATGGAAAATAGAAATGTTTACCAGGGCATACCAATTCTACAAAGAAATTTCTACCATGATTTGCCAGATGAAATTAGAGGAAGCACTTAAAGGTATTTTGACACTTTCACTGTGACTACTATTGAGCTAACTTTAAACCTTTGTTTTTAAAGAGAAGAGTTCTTATTAAAATTACAAAAATGTAACATTATTAAGGTATGATTCATGCAAAGTGTCATGTTTCTGAACTAAAATGAATGGATAAGGATGGAACCTAGCAAGTATTAGACATATAATTCAATCCTTAAGAAAAGTACATGTGATTCAGACTTAAATTTATAAAAAGATCATGAAATCCTTTCTTGCAAGACTCTTGAAAATGACTCCTACAGAAGAAAACAATAGAGAGAAAATGTTTTACCAAAACATTTACCAACCATATATCTCAAGTATCAAGGACAGAGATCTAGAAAGTAACATATTTTGATTGACTTTGCATCTTATAATTACTTCTTAGCACAGTGATTCTTCTTATCACGGAACCTCTCTCACAGTAAGCATACACCACAAACGTTCTGTACATAATTTAACAAGTTCACAGCTCTCCTGAGAGCCTGTTCATAGTCTTCATTTTCAAAAGTGGTAACAATTTCCAAAAACTGACTCATTTTCTCATGTACCCTCCAGAAATGCCACCTTCTTACTATCTTCCATTTATTTTGTGAGCAAATCAATGTTACCAATTAAAAACTACCTAGAATGCCAATGAGTACAAACATATTTGGCTTAAAAACATTTTATTCAACATTTATTTTGGATGTTGCTTCCCACCTTTTAAATACAAAAAAGACATTTCAGTAAAAGCAAATATATAATGAAGTCATCTTCCTTTGTGTGAAGAAATATGAATGAACTCTGCATTAACATTTAAAAGCAAAATAGTTCACTGCCAAAACTTTACATATCTCGAGAGCACAACAAATTCTAAACACACTGAGATCACATTGCTACTTCAACATTCTTGGGGATGGAGAGTGATTACTTGGTCTATGGTTTAGGATCAGTTTCCATGCTTGCTTCTTGAGCTTCTTCTACCTCTGACAGCTTTTCATCATCTGCAGTCGAAAAAGAAACGTAAAACTCTAATCAAATTTGCTTAAACTATATGTCTGATGAATATATGAAAACATTTTTGTCCTTTATAAGTGAATATATTTAAAGCAAAAATGGCAAAATGGCAGCCTATGATTGCAACTGACCCACACAACGGGGTTTGGTTTTGAGAAGTTCTGCTTTGGTTGTTGTTATAAGTTGAATTCCTGGAGGAGGGAATGGCGGCCCACTTCAGTGTTCTTGCCTGG
The DNA here is from genome assembly GCF_042477335.2 of Ovis canadensis. Taxonomy (NCBI): domain Eukaryota; kingdom Metazoa; phylum Chordata; class Mammalia; order Artiodactyla; family Bovidae; genus Ovis; species Ovis canadensis. The sequence continues at coordinate 52,369,679 of NC_091263.1, read as the reverse complement.
AGGGTCCCATGGACAGGGGAGCCTGGTGGGCTACAGTCCATGGGATCACAAAGAGTCAGACATGACTGAGTGACTAAGCACACATTAGCTGAATCAAAATGCAAAATTTATGTGAGAGACTTCAATTTAAAAAGAAGTTCCCCATGTCATTAAAATACCTACATAGGGTCTTCCCTGGTGGTCCAGTGGCTAAGACTCTGTGCTCCCAATGCAGGGGAACTGGGTTTGATCCCTGATTAGGGAACTAGATCCCTCATGATGCAACTAAGAGTTGGCATGCTGCAACTCAGACCTGATGCAGTAAAATAAGTTAATCTTTAAAAAATAAAATCTACACGAACATTCATTTTACAGTCACGTTACTTACTTTCCAGTGTTTGCTGAAGTTCATGGATGGTACTAAGAAGAACATGAAACTGTTTCCTTCTCAATTCCAGCTGTGTTAGTAAGAAAAAAAATTAACACACAAATGATCTATAAACCAATACAGAACACAAAGACTAATGATACCACATGCAAATACCTTATCTTCAACACTTTCTTTAATATGTGAAAGATGTTCTAATTCTTTTCCCAGAGCCTCTAGTTCTCTGAAAAAAAAATGAAAGTGTTATGTTTTGCTAATTGGGAGAAAAGAATTCATAATTAATATCTAATTTTTCAGTTACTAAATAATAGTACTTATATAAAGGATAAGGAGCTCTAACGTCCATTATGATGAGACTTTTAAAACTAAGGGTGATTCCTTAACTTCTAAATATGTACTACTTTTCATTAAAATTAAATTTTAGATAATTTTTAAAGTATAGGAAAACTTGACAATAGCATATCAAACCCTTTTAACATTTTGTCATAATTCAAAACTTTTTTGGGGGGGCAGTAAATGTGCTAAATTGCAGAATAATTAAATACCCTTTGAACTTTAACCCCTGGTAGCTCAGAGGTTAAAGCGTCTGCCTGGAATGCGGAAGACCTGGGTTCGATCCCAGGGTCGGGAAGATCTCCTGGAGAAGGAAGTGACAACCCACTCTAGTACTCTTGCCTGGAGAATCCCATGGAGGGAGGAGCCTGGTGGGCTATAGTCCATGGGGTCGCAAAGAGTCGGACACAACTGAGCGACTTCACTTTCACTTTCCTCTGAACCAGGCCTTTTTCCCTCCTTTACTTTCCATTCAGGCAATCCTTATATTATACCAATCCTTTTTTATGCATATATTTGATTCTCAATAACATACAGCATCAGGATAGAATATTTGGAGGGCTCTAACTTTTATAAATGATTATTATTCTGTATATATTTCAGAAACTTATTAATAATTTAAAATTCATTATATATATCTTCTGTTTTCCTATTCACTGATTATTTTTTAAATTGGTGTTTGGAAAGTGTTTATTTCCAAATTCTCTATAACTCCTATTTAGTATTCTATATGAGTAGACCATATTCTATTTATCTGTTTTTGTATTGATACATATTACATGCATTTATTTTAGAACTATAGGCAGCAAGGTTAGCAGAAGGAAAATCTAATCAAGTGGTATTAGAATCTGTAATTTTTAGGGTTGACCCTTATTTTTTGAAACATATGATATATTCCCATAGAAATGGAATGTGTATACTAGTATGTAAACATTTATGTATAAAGATTGGCTCTTTTCAAAGTAAAGCTCTAAACTTACTTTAATGTCTCATGCCTGTCTGGATGATGCTGGATCACTTTTGCCAGTGCATCATATTCTGAAAGATACAAAAATATTTACCAAAATAAGATATTTCAAACCTGGATATCAAAACAAAGTGTCTAACATCACAAATCTCTCCTAATTCTTTTCCTAGTAGATAAAGAAGTGGAAACATTGAAGGATAAGCGGAGTATTGTCAGCTTCCTTTCATTCAATTATAACTGTGACAATTCATGACTTCAAAAGTATATTCCAAACAAGGATTTTAGCTCCTACTCTGTCTTTCCATTTACGTATCCCTGGGTAGAATACAAAGGACTAGCATAAGAGAAAGTGAACTTAAGTCATTACTGATCATCAAGTAGACTGATTCTGAACTTGAGAGAATCTTATTATTTGCCCTGCAAATAGAAGACCGACAAAGTGAAAGTGAAAGTGAAGTCGTGTTCCACTCTTTGCAACCCCATAGACAGTAGCCTATCAGGCTCCTCAGTATTTTCCAGGCAAGAGTACTGGAGTGGGTTACCATTTCCTTCTCCATGGGATCTTCCCGACCCAGGGATCGAACCCAGGTCTCCCGAGTTGCGGGCAGACACTTTACCATCTGAGCCACCAGGGAAGTCCAACAAGGTGATCTATAATTAATTAACAAGGTATCCTACAATTAATTTCAAATCTTAGACAAGGGGAAATTATACTTCTCACTCATTTCAAAGGTAAATATCTCATAAACTTAGAAATGATTTATAATTCAGGAACTTTGTTTTTCTGCTCCACTAAGACCTCCAAGATAAGTCATGTATCTCTTGTTAACTTTTCCTATGAAATGATATATGGCAGCATTTACTTAAAAGCCTTATTAATCTATCAAAACACTGTAAAATTTTTTTTAATGATTTTACAATTGATATTAGTTCTTAAATAAGTTGGTATATCCTGCTCTAAATTGGCCACTGCAACCTGACCACATGCATTTTAGACTGAATTAAAAAACCATCTTTTAAAAAATAAGGATTTGAACATCATCTTAATTAACTCATTAAAAAGTAAAATTGTTTGTTGACAGTGTATTAATTCAATATAAGTGTGATTTTTAATAAAATATTTTTGGATTATAAAATAATACATGTTCAATATAAACAACAACAACAAAACCTAAATGGTAAAACTCCACAACTCCAAAATAATTAACATTTTCTATATCTTTCATGTATATGTCACAGTTGTGACTTTCCATTATATTTTTAATCTTCCTTTCAATTTATCTTATAGGAGGAGCAATGCCTCTGCCATGAAAATTATTTTGAACTAGTTGATATGAACTAAAATAAGGCAGATCTTAATTAAGAACAAAAGAGATGAGAAGAAAACTAAAGTTTAACCTTCCTATTCTAATAAAATCCAAGCAGATTGTAAATGTCTGCTTGTATAGTCCTTAACAAAAAAAGTCACTGGGCTTATTTCTTTCTTTCTTTTTTTTAACGTAATTCCATTAACCCACACAAAACACAAAGTCTTAAATCTAATGTACTTGTATAACATTATTTAGGCAAAGGGGTATGAGAGCAGTAAAAAAAAAAAAAAAAAAAAACTTAAAAACATACTTGTTTAATCAACACAGTCCAACTTTTTTTTTTTTTACCATGGCCTTCCTTCTCTGCTATTTTAAAAAATAGTATAGTTTTAAAGAATTAAGTTTGTCTCCTAATTCTTTTTTATAATTTAGGTTGATTCTACTGAAGGTTTCATCTCACCACGGTAAAAGCTGCATGAAAATACTAGTCAGTAATGAAGTATTTGCACACTGCTGCTGCTGCTGCTAAGTTGCTTCAGTCGTGTCCGACTCTGTGCGACCCCAGAGACGGCAGCCCACCAAGCTCCCCCATCCCTGGGATTCTCTAGGCAAGAACACTGGAGTGGGTTGCCATATCCTTCTCCAATGCATGAAAGTGAAGAGTGCAAGTGAAGTTGCTCACTACATCCCACAAAACCCTTACCTTGCCGATTTTTTCGTATTCGTTTTGCTTGAAGAATTTGCTTTTTGCACTCAGCAATTTTTTCATGGGCTCCAGCAATGCTACATTCTATATAAAAAGGTTTTTTTAAGATACTTATAACAACATGTATAATCTCCATTTTCAGTTTTTAACTGTGTTTTTAAATTTAGTTTCCTTGCTAATAAAACAGATGCTGGCATTTAAAACAAAGCTGTAACTCAAAGTATAATCTCATATTAGAATATATTCTTTCTATTAATATTGTTATTATTTTACCACTAACCAGAGAAAAATGTTAGTAAATATTGTTTCCCTTAGCCCATAAAAATTAAAATTATAGACAGAAACAATTACTTTGTTTCCTTACCTATCTCTTTGTAAATTTTTTCATAATTTTCCATTTCTCTGAGATTCATATCATATACTAGCAAAGTTTTGCCCATTGAAAATTCACATTGGGACAGCGTGCTCAGCATACGTTGGTACTGGCTGTATCTAACATAAAAGAGAAAGAAAGAGAATAAACATTTTGTGGATTTCCAGCTGAATCATTACAATGCAGGCACACCTTTGCTAAGTAAATTATGCCAGGTTCTGAGAGAATATGCTTTATTTAAAACAATTTGAAATATCCGTCCTTTAGGTTTTCTTTTTCCAAATGTGGTTTACTTGAATTTATAAACTGTATTAGTTATAAATGTAAAGATGGGACTGTAGTTGTTAGCAATATAAGTTTAATTCAGACAACTATTTTTTGAATTTTGCTTAGTATCCTTTTTTAAAATGTTTTAAGATGGTTTTTATCATCACAATTGTTCTCAATTTTTTCATTCTATATAATTATTTATCTATGTGAAAAGCTAATTCAAATGATGAAAAAACTCTAAGTTAGAAATTTATCAAATATATAAAACCTTGCAGCAACTTTATTAGTACTTTTTTTAAAAAATAGAGAAAATTTCATGTAAGTATTTTGTCTTACTAAACACTTATTTGCTTTTAAAAGGGACCAAAGTATTAAGTCTGAATTTAACCCTCAATTCTTATCACTGCACCTTCTGCACATTTTAATAAACATAAAAGTAGCCTCTGAAGGGAAGGCTAGAAAAACCTACTCTGGACTCTGTTAATGAGTGAAAATATGAAAAACTGACAGCACTATATGTATGGTCTAAAAAAAAAATCACAGTAGGACATTAGTATAGAAATGGCAGCAACATGAAATACCCTTCTTCCTGAGATCCTGAGGTGCACCATTTAATGAAACTTTTCACCAGCAGATTAATTCTCCGATCATCTCCAGCACCATCTCCATCGATTAGGAGACGCTTCCGTATGACTTCGTCTGGAGGACAGAATAATGTGAATTAAAATGACTTTCTGGTTCCTGTTCACTTTCAGGGACAAATGAGCAACACCACTACAGATTCATTTATTTAGAAGAAAACTACTGAAATGTAAATGTACTTGATGCCACTGAACTGTACATAAAATACTGTACTTAAAAGAATTAAAATGGTCAGTTTTACATTCAGTTCAGTTCAGTTGCTCAGTCGTGTCCGACTCTTTGTGACCCCGTGAATCGCAGCACGCCAGGCCTCCCTGTCCATCACCAACTCCCAGAGTTCACCCAGACTCACGTCCATCGAGTCAGTGATGCCATCCAGCCATCTCATCCTCTGTCGTCCCCTTCTCCTCCTGCCCCCAATCCCTCCCAGCATCAGAGTCTTTTCCAATGAGTCAACTCTTTCCATGAGGTGGCCAAAGTACTGGAGTTTCAGCTTTAGCATCATTCCTTCCAAAGAAATCCCAGGGCTGATCTCCTTCAGAATGGACTGGTTGGATCTCCTTGCAGTCCAAGGGACTCTCAAGAGTCTTCTCCAACACCATTTTACATTAGGTAGGTTTTAATATAATTTCCATGTATATATATGGAAAGTTATTAACTGTCTCATGTCAGGCACTGTTTTAGGGGCTGGGGTTATATCAGGGAAAAGCCTTGCCCTCACAGAACTGACATTTTATTGCCAGGCTGTAGAGTAAAAATAATTTTCAGGTACTACCAGAGAAATAAGTCAATAATTCTTGGAGAAACTTTGTGGGCAAAACCTGTTCAGACAGAAGAAAGCCTGAAGCATTCATGGCATTGAGTACTGTAAGATACTAGTAAAAGGAACAGAGAGAAAAGAAGATTGAAAGACATAGTGGGAGACTAGAAAAAGAGAATGAGAAGTGTCAGAGAAAAGAAATTTTTTGGGGGGTGTAATTTAGTAATTGTATCGGTAACGTTTCTTTCCACGTGAGGACTTTTTTTTTTTTTTTTAATGTCTGTCTCCCTTTTGCTCCAAGGAAAAGAAAAACAGAAGAGATAATAGAAAAGCAATGCAGATAACAATGCTGAGTAACAATTAGGGCCGCAGTGGGCTTGCTTGGCAGCCGTGAGCTACTGTTCTTCCTGGACAAGATAATGCTGGATCATAATAATAAGAGATGTGCAAGTTGAAACCACAGTAAGATATCATTTTCATCTTTCAGACTGGTAAAGATCAAAAGACCTGATAATAAGCGATGGTAAGAGTGTTGAGAAATCACACTTACATACACGGATAGTATGTAAGTGGTGTGCTCTTTGCAAGGCAGCTGGACAATCAGATAATATTCCAAATGCATATAGCTTTTTGACCCCATTAGTCCAGTTCTAGGAAATCATCCTATAGATGCATGTGCACCCATGCTGCTGCTAAGTCGCTTCAGTCGTGCCCGACTCTGTGCGACCCCACAGATGGTAGCCCACCAGGCTCCGCCATCCCTGGGATTCTCCAGGTAAGAACACTGGAGTGGGTTGCCATTTCCCTCTCCAATATGTGCACCCATGCACAAAGATAAATGTAAAAGGATTGTTCTTAAGAGTGCTGCTTGTAGTAGGAAGATGGCAAACCTAAACATTCACCAGGAAGAGACTGGCTAAATATAAAACAGTTGTTACGTGTAATAATATGCAGAGACTTCCCCGGCAGTCCAGTGGTTAAGATTCCATGCTACCATCGCAGGGGTCACGGGTTCGATTCCTGGTTGGGGAACTAAGATCCCACATGCCTCACAAGGGGGGCCAATAAAGAAACAGACATATATACATAAATAGATAATTGCTAAATCTCATGCTTTTAAAAAGAGGTAGTAAGATTCAGCCAAAAAAAACCAGTGTGGATGTATATATTAATATCATAAAAATCACCTTAGATATGTTAAGTAAAATGAAAATAACACAGGTGCAGAGAAGCACATATTTTACTACCATTTGTGTAAACAAGGAGCCATCTGTGTATGTATGTGCCCATCACACATGTGTTTAGGTATTCAGCAAATATCTTTGGAAGGATTCATAAGAAACTGGTGATAGTGGCTATTTGTGATAAGAGGTATTACAGAGGATGCAGTTTAATTTTTATGGTTTTATAGAATTTTTGTTTTCAACCATATGCAGGCATTTAAAAAATCGTTTTTAAAGTGTGAATAATTCCTAGAGAACCTGCATGATGAATCAACAGCAAAATCTTGAAACAATAGTTCCTGTGTGTAGGCAGAAGTATTTTTGAGTGCAGGTGCAGTGGAGATAAACTTTGGAAGGCAGATGGCTCCAATTTTTTTTTTGCCCAGTTTTAAAATCTATTCTGTGACAACATCAGATAAACATGTTTAGAATTGGGTTTTGTTCTCAGAGTCATGGCTGTGACAGACGGCTCAGCTACGGATTCATCAAGTGTTTTAATTTTACACTGAAAGATATAAACTAATGGTTTCCTCTTTTAACCACCAATAATGTTATTTGAGGAGACTGAGACAAAACACAGTCCTGGCAGAGATTAAAATTCAGAAAATGGAATTGACTTTTTTATAAAGTCACAATCATGTTTTAACTTTGTTAAAAGTAAACCTTCAGTGGGTGAGCAGTCCAGTGGTCAATTGATGCTATTTAGTTTATTTTTGATCTTCCTACCTCTACTCTTTCAAGCCCCCAGGAAACCCCATCTTCCTCCCAGATAACTAGGAACACTCCTTTATGGAGGACAATGGATTTCAAATGTAAATGAATGCAGGAACCAGGGAGTAGGGAAATTGAGGATTGAGTACCTAAAGCGAGAGGTTATTACCAGATCTGGTTTTTCAAGGGATTTTTAAAGTTTGGTGACTAACTGAAAATGTTTCCAGGACATTTTGTGATCTTTTCAGCTGTATACTTAAGATCTGTGCACTTGTTTACATACGTATGTAATATCCCAATTACAAAAATTTTTGAAAAATGTTTAAAGCATTATACAGGCCAAGTAAACTTGGGGAAAAGGTTCATCAGGGCCCATCCTATGTCCTGTTCCTTCTGTTTCCTCTCCAGTCTCTCATACTGTGTCTTTACATTTCTGATGCTCAGTAAATATTTTAAAATTGGATTTGTGGTGCCTGCCTGGGAACATCTGCCCTCAATAAAACCATCTTATCTTCAGGTCCATAGCAGATTTCTCTTCCTAGACAAAAGACATGAATATCTGATCAATGAGCAGCAGTGTCCATAGGTGCCAGCCTAACCTCTTGAGGACATGGAGTAAAGACAAGAGTTCCCTCACTCTAGCTGGAGACATAACACACAATTCGAATGTACACACACAGAGGAGGCTGAGACTGTTAAGTGACACCGACACACAGCAGGAGATTAGGAGAGCTTCCTTTAGCTTGGGGGGAACAGGGAAAGAGAATTTTCAGCTGCTTTCCCCCCCTCTTTTTTGGCCCTCCCCCTTGGCTTGTGGGATCTTAGTTCCCTGACCAGGGACTGAACCCATTCCCTGGAAGCATGGAGTCTTAACCACTAGACCACCAGGGAAGTCCCTAAAGCTGCTCTTCTGATACATGACCATCATTGGTCAAAAAAAGAAAAAGCTAAAAGGCATTTTAACAGTATCTATGGAAATTTCAAATATGTATTCTTTGACCCCAAAAATCCTAGATATACTTGACCATATGCAATATGACATGCTCATTGGCAGCAGATTAAGATATATAAATTTTGGTATAAGAATATGATAATATAAAGTTGTAAAAAACAAAGAAAGGAAAACTGTGTATACTGAAAGGAAGACCACTTAATACAACTTGTTAAAAGAACAAGGTGAAGAATCCTATTTATGGCATATTTCTTTTCATATAAATGTAGGGAAATAAGTATATTTATATGTATTGATGTTCACATAGATATACTGGAATGATATACAAGAAACTAATATAAGGAGTTACCAAAGAATTGAACAGTGTAAGTTGGGTAGCTGGAGGACAGGCTGGAAGATGTCTTATATTACTTGATTTTTGAACCATGTCATATATTTTTGAAAATATGTCTTATATTACTTCATTTTTGAACCATATAGTACTCAAAATTTGTTAGTTGATGTTTGCAAAATAAAGAAAGCTATGACTGTGGTGATGGTATCATAGGTGTTTGTATCTGATAGCTCAGCTGGTAAAGAATCCACCTGCAATGCAGGAGACCACAGTTCAATTCCTGGGTCAGGAAGATGCCCTGGAGGAGGGTATGGCAACCCACTCCAGTATTCCTGCCTGGAGAATCCCCATGGACAGAGGAGCCTAGCAGGCTACAGTCCATAGGGTTGCAAAGAGTCAGACATGACTCAGTGGCTAAGAACAGCACACAACTGCATCAAATTATACCCAACACATGTAGTTCTTAGTGTATCAATTATACTTCAACAAAAGTGGAAGGTAGGAAAAGAAAGCAAGCCACCTAAAATTGTGTCTCTCTCCACCTCACCTGCAATAGGCAGGGAGAAAGCTGTGAGCTAAGGCAGAGGTGGTAATTGCAAGGCTGGGTCTGGGATGTGAACACTCTTCTAGACACTAAGTCTGGGGGCCTGGAGACTGATGTCAAGACCCAAGCACATACAGGCAGTCAGAGGGCAGATTGTGGAAGTCCACAGTAGTGAATGCCACACTGGCAGACTCAGATCCTGTTGGCAGGCAACAAGTTGGAATTGCTGGAGATTTGTGAAGGGACTTTCTAGGAGGATCAAGTGTACAAAATGGGGTGCAACTTTGAAGTGCCCACAGGCACGGAGGCTAGTTAGGAGGCTCCCAAAGCATATGCTCACCGAAGGAGCTAAAAGGATGTGAATTAAAGCAGAGATCAGAGTCCCAGGTTCTGGAAGGCAGACGAGGGCTCAACAGAGACTTGGTTAGGAAAAGGCAGGAGCCAGGACCATCTGGCTGGCACGAGCAGTGCAGGCTGATCAGTTCTGGAGCACAGCGGGCGTGCTGTCAGGCCCTTAGGGTCTTTCTCCTGCTTGAGCCTGATCGCTCTTTCGTCTACAGAGCATTTCTTCACAGCCAGACCCCACGTCAAAAACTGGGACCAGTGTTCTGGTTAGTCCGCAGTATTTACTTGGTATGCGTGACCAACTTTTAACTTCATCTGTAAAAATGGGAATAAAACAATCCACTTCATAGGACTGCTGTGAAACCTTATGGAAATAAAAGTATACAAGTGCCTGTTCACTGTAGGAAAACAAAAAAGAAAAAAGAAAAGTTATTCTTATCTTCATGTTAAATTTAATTCCCAAAGTAATGTGAAACTGAATAAATGCTGGAGCTATATCTATAGATACATCTATATACTGATACATAAGATGCATAGAAAGTTCTGCACAGTTATGATTTGTCACGAATTTGCTTGTCTCAAGCTTCATGCTCTAAGGTCAGCATAAGTAGTTGCTGCTTAGGAATGTCTGTGGGGATGAAGAGGATTGAAATTATATATATATACATAAAGTACAGAGCACAGCTCCAACAGCAACAAATTAAAAGGGTAAGTTGCCTGTCTGAAATTTCTCTGCTCTTTTTAAATTTAAGGATGGCCAGCTGCTGATGGTTCCTGGCATGTATGACATGAGCGTTGTTTATTTATAATTGTACCTCATCAATTAGCTCTAGACTGACATACCTAAACATGTTCTATTTACTATATGCTTTTACTTCATTAATTATTATCATGCTTGAAGCTCTCTGTAAGCAATCTGAATACTAATATTAAGTCAGGAGGCCGTTGGCCTACCTGTAAAAATAGTGAAGTTGGTTTAGAAATTAGTGATGTTATCAACGTCATTCCGTAGTTGTCACGATCCCTTTCTTTACTAAGTACGAGGATCAAAACCACCTCGGAAAAGCGTTTAACCCCAAATACCTAATATCTGCTCCAAGAATGGTGGCTTTCCACCAGATTTTAGGCTTGTATGAAGATTTCTTATTGGATTCAGTTATATGGGTACCATAAGTATACCCTATAAAATGTCTGCCATTCAAAATCACTTTCAAATCAGTTATGACACAAGCATGATGATAAGCAAATATTTATTTGAAAAACTGGGATGTATTTTTTAAGACCCTTTCCTGTCTTATATGCCATCCTCTAACTAGAATATAAAACTGCTTAACATGCTAAAGAGGTCTCAAGAAAACCATTTTAAAGGGTTAGATTTTAATACCTAACTTTTCATAAATAGGCTGGAAGAAATGACTCCTTTACAGTTATTAAACCAACTCTCCATTTCCAAGCCTCTGGTTGACTGACATAGCCATCGCAGTTGTTTTCTCATTTTAGTGTGGAAAGGACAGTCTCTCATAAACCCACACTAACACTGCTTTCACAAACTAATTGTTACTCCCTCAAAGTGGCTATTAAAACCTTGATTACAGAACAAGTTTTCATAGCCTCTTGGAGCAGAGGTTCAAAAAAGGAAAGAGAAGGACAATTTGGAAGATAATAGTGGGCTAAGTTCCCACTTAGTAAAGTAAAACTCTTACTTTAGGGACAGGTCAAGGCTTGACAACAGGTAAGAGCCTGTCATGTAACTTCCTCCTAGGGTTAAGTGAAGTTGCTCAGTCGTGTCTGACTCTTTGTGACCCCATGGACTTTAGCCCACCAGGCTCCTCTGTCCATGGGATTCTCCAGGCAAGAATACTGGAGTGGGTTGTTATTTCCTTCTCCAGGGGATCTTCTCAACACAGGAATCGAACCCAGGTCTGCTGCAATGCAGGCAGATGCTTTAACCTCTGAGCCATCAGGGAAGCGACTGTCAAATGTACCTCCCAGTCTGCTAGACCTCACAGCTCCCAATCTCACCTGCTTTTCAGAGATAGCAATCCTGTGATCTCTCAGTGAGGATCAGCATTTCCCTTCTAAAGGCTCTTTAGCAAGATATTCTGAAAGTACACAAATGAACCGCTGGCTTTTTCTTACTGTTCCTAAACACTTTGGATACAAACTGAAAACCACAGGAAGGGATAACTGGAGATAAGATTACAGAGGAAAAAACAGCTGGCTACTAGGAAACCAATGTAGCAATTTGTATTAAAAATACAGATACTTTTGACCTGTCTTCTAGAAGTGACACCCACTGTGTACAAAGACAACTATACAGATATCTCCACTGTCATACTATTTATAAAAGTTAAAAAAAGAAAAGGAAAATAACAACAAACATTTAGAAGGGGTTTGATTAAAAAACTAGAACATCACATAAGAATAAGGTAGGAGGAGCCCCAAAAGGTATTAGAAAGAACTCAAAGATATATCATTAATTATGGAAGTATAGTTCAGAACAGCATGCAAATATTTGTATAAAATTTTACATATGCATACTGGTACACCAACTAACTAATGCTTACCATATGCTCATTTAGTCTCACAAGAGCCCAGTAAAGTGGCCATTATTACCCCAATTTTACCAATGAAGGGACTGGAAGTTACTTGTGCAAATTAAATACCATAAGAAGCAGGAGCGGAGCTGGGACTCACACTCAGGAGTCTGACACCAGAGAAGATGCTCTTTACCTTTGATGGCATTTAATAATCACTCTGGAAGGGGACACAAGAAACACCTTACAGGAACTGCCACTGGGGCTGAGCTATGGAAGGTGAAGAGGGGAAGGATTTCACTGTCCCTTGGGGCATTTCTTCTTGAATTTCCTGACATGTACCACTTTTCTTCCTCACAGTATTAACAGTCGTTATTTGGATAGAGAACTTACTGGTCATTTTGAGGTATTTTTCTTCATTTATTCTGTATTGAAAATTCTCATTAGTGTTCTTTAATAAATCTGCGATGTGTTAACAACAAAAAAGAAAACTGGTTTGACTTGACCTGTTAACAAGAGGAGGGACTAAGGCCATGTCAAAACAACGCATGTGCAGATTCCTGTTACGTTCATCACTAGATCACCACGGCTTATGGGATATTAAGCTGAACTACGTATATCCCACTGCATTGGATTCCTCCTGGTAAAATAACACCGAGCCCCTCCTTTCAAGAAGTTTAAAATCATTAAAACAACTATTAAGGCCACCAATGTTAAGGCACAAAAAAGTCAAGTGGAGAGAGTAAGGTCTCCGGAGACACTCAGGCCCAGTCTAAATAAACTGCTCATGCCAAAGTAAATGACAAAAGCCAAAATTACATTAAAAATGAAAAAAGAAAAGCAGAAAAATCAATGTTGAGGTCCTTTGTTTTTCTCTGTTGTTGCTATTCTGTCGCCAAGTCGTGTCCGCCTCTCTGTGACCCCGTGGACTACAATGTGCTAGGCTTCCCTGTCCCTCACCATCTCTGGTTTTTCTCTAAATGTATTTAAATGTTTAGAGTATGACCCTAATCAAGTCAAGGTTGAAACTCCAACCACACTTTGAGATGCCTTTTATCTTGGCTAAAGAAATATTATTTAATATTTGAACTGCTTCAGTAACCCCTGTGCTGGGACCACAGATGAGAGAACAAAGTGGGCAAATCCATTGGTACTTATAGGGGAGAAAAAAAAAAGTCAAACAAACCCTTTGGCTACAAATGTGTAATTAACATTGGATCAACAACTGAAATAGGAACAGCAGCAGACACAGTGTTTGTACACTCCTATCTGATGACCATACCTCCTGCTTCCTTTCACTCTGAAAAGTGTCCTGGTATGGACAATCAATTAAATGGTCACTCAACTTTGAAGTGCTTTACATATATTAATCCCACTTCATCCGTGGAAAAACCCAATAAAGCATGTATTATTATCTTCCTTTTACAGATGGAAAGTGTCATCTCTGTAGTTAGAGGAAAATATACACAATTATTAGAAAGTCACAGTGGCATTCCATTATTCTGTCATGTTGTTCACGGGCATGTTAAAAACCTTTATTTCAAGTTTTAACAGGCATATTATCCATGCATTATACTTTCTAATTAAAAAAAAAAAAAAAAGCAACACTTGTCAAAACCAACAAGCTCTATTAAATGGAGTGTACAGCCACCTCCCGCTCCCTACTGCCCTTCTCATCATCCATCTGTTGCTCTGGCAGATCAAGACATATACCTAATGTTCTCTGTACTGCAAAGAGTGCTTCTGAAATGCCTTCTATTAGGGTACTAACACTGTTTAACACCCTTTAAATTAACATACAAAATACAAACTGTGACCATAGTTTACATTAACAGTGACAACATCTAAACTGTTTTTCCAGTCAGCCAAAATGCTGGGGTGGCAACAAGGAAGGAGAGAGAATGGCTTTGTGACTATAAGCCATTAACTTCCCAGGACCTCCACTTGTCCATGCACAGATGATGCTTCTAGGGATAACATTTCTAGTTCAGTTGTTGCTGTTCACTAAGGTCTCTAAGTCGTGTCCATCTCTTTGCAAGCTGGTGGCAGCAGCACGCCAGGCTTCCCTGTTCTTCAGTCTCCCAGAGCTCACTCCAATTCATGTTCACTGAGTTGGTGATGCCATCTAAGTTCAATATCTATAGACAGCAACGTAGTATCTCTCTCCTTCCCTTAGAGGAGGGCAGATTATTCCTCCAACTAACCATTGTGTCCTTGCACAGGATATAAAGAGTTTCTCTTCCAAGAGCTCCCAGTCCAGTTGGATAGGCAAACCCGGATGTAAGGATTACATGAAGGCACAGCACCTGACCAGGCACTCCGATTGGCAAGAGGACATCCGCCTTCCTCAAGTCTCCAGAAACAGGTACTGGAACTTCTCCAAGAACCCTTCAGGAGGCTGAGGGTGTGGAGGCCACCCACTCCTCAGTCTTCCCCTGCCATCATCCTAATTAGAGCCAACCTGGTTTCTCACTTGGACCACCTCTCTTTGGCCTCCCTGCTTCCATTCTTGCCTTCCTATAACTCATTCTCGACACAGAAACCCGGAATGATCCAAAAGATGACCACTTGAAACTCTCCGATCACTTCCAAGGGCCACCTTGTGAGGCATGTGGGATCTTAGTTCCCCAACCAGGGATTGAACCTGTGCCCCTTGCATTGGAAGTGTGGAATCTTAACCACCTGACTGCCTGGGAAGACCCTATCATCCATTTATTTCAATGTTTTCTCATTATAATTAGCCACTTTAAATATTTTCTGGAACACATCATATAAGTAAATTAAGTATATTGAGAGGTATAGCAGAAATATAATAAGATAATGCGGTTAACAGGTGAAAGATCAACTGGTTTTCGAAAAGAGCAGAGGAGAATATTTGATATGGATCCTGAAGAATAAATGGACAGTCACCAGGCAGAAAAGGCAGGAAGGGGAAATCTGTGCAGATAAAGAATGGGAGAAGGCACAGTCCTCATCAAAAGAAAGTGGAGGAGAGGCAAGTAAACCAACTCTGACATTTAATAGTATTTACTGGACATTACTGTGTATCAGTCTCAGTGCAAAGCACTTCACAAATTTTGCTGCATCTAATTCTCAAAACCAGCCTATGAAGTAGATTTTATTATCCCCATTTACAAGGAATGAAACTGAGGCTCAAAGAGGTTAATTAACCTGCACAAGGTCAGACTGCTTATGAATGGCAGAGTGGGGATTCTGATGATCTCTTTGGATGTAATGGGCACTTGACTGCAACCAGTGCATTAGAACTCATCTTCCTCTTCACCTCCCTCTGACAAAAAGCTCTCTTTCCTTTGCCGTTCTCTACCTCGATGAATAGAGCTGTAGCACTAATAAGCACATAGTCACTCCAATCAGAAACCTGGAATAATCCTTGGCCCTTCCTCTCACATCCACTCAGTCTCCTAACATTCGACCTCATCAGTTTCTTTTCCATCTGTCTGCTTCTCTGCCATCCCTCTTGGTCTCAGTCCCCATCCTTTCTCTCTAGGAACCATGGCAGTTGGTCCTTTGGCTTTGAGCTCAGGTTCTATAGCTTGCTACCTGTGCAACCCAGGGTTGAGTTAACCTCCTTGTGTTCCAGCGTCATGTGAAAAGTGGGGATGGTAATTAGAACATGCTTGGCATACTATCAATATGCTATAGATGTTAGAAAGGAGAGAGGCCAATTAACGCCTCACTTTCCCTTCCCTTCATTATTATTCAGAGTAGAGTGTGGTTGTTGTTTTTAATGCCATCTGAATAACATCACACCAATGCTAAAATCTTTTAATGGTGTCCCATAACCATCAAAAATGTCTGGCTCATAACTTTCTAACTTCTAGCCAATATTTGTTACCTTTGAGTTTTCCAAAACTTTGTGACCTTTTGCACAAGTGGTTCTCCACCTGGAATACCAGGGCAACAATTAATACATCTACTTATCCTTCAAAAGTGAGATTAAGGGTAACCGTTTCAGGAGGTTTTCTGATCTCTGAGAATGGATAAACAATTTTTGTTATGTATTTCTACAATTCCCAACCTTCTACTTCCTCTGTAGTAACATTTTCCACCATGAGAACGTATTATCTCATGTGTCTTTTCCACCAGACTGTGACCTCAGAGAAGGAAGAGGTCTTGCCTGTTGGCTCGGGGCTATAATCCCAAGACTTAGCCCAGATGGGATACATACCTACTGAAAAAAATTAACTGGAGTGAAGCTAAGTTTTAACTGGATCTTGAAGAGCCTCCATCTAACTACTCCCTGTCATGGGCACAAATTTGGGCCTGTTAGTCTTTTGCCCATGGCCTGGTCCTTTCATGTGGAGACCTTGTCTACCTCCAACTTTTCAGAAATGGCCACTCTACAGGCATCTACTGGCCACTCTTCAAACAGACCCAGTGCCCCTAGATCTCCCCTTCCCAAATGTCAACGGACTTCTTCACTCCCTAACTGGATAGCTTCTTAGGTTCTCCCTCCAGTTGCCCATCATGCTTATGTCTGTCCACCTTCCCCAAGGTGTCACCCTAATTCTGCTCTCAATCTGTAGACTACCTCCTGGGCCCCTCCTTACATGGGTCCATCTTCCTAAACTGACCTCACAACTTGCCAGAAACTCAGCCCCTACCTCTCCCTCCCCAGTCCATTTCAGGGGACAAACCACCCTCCCCAAGACATGCACACACAAATGAGTCTTCCACTGATCTACCCGAGGTGGCCCCATCCCTATACTGGCTCTTCTTAATCTCCTAGGCACAGCCCCTGGCTGTCTTCCAAACACTCCGTCCACAACCACTCTTTCTTGATATTATCCCCAGTTCCCTCTCCCTACCCCCAACCCAGGGCTAGCTCTCAGGCCTCCGTGCGATCCACTGTCTAGGGGACCTTCCCAGACACTTTCCAGGTGTCATCCTCTGTACCGACACCCCTGCAATACTCTCCGGAGACCTCTCCCAGCTGTCCAACCTGGCGCGATCTCCACCCCACCCCCCGGCCACCTCTTCGGAGTTCGCAGTCTCTTCTAGCCCCTCGTTAGGTCCTCCGGACCCCCAACGGCAAGGCCTCCAGCCCTTTCTCCCCTTCGCCGCCCCTCGGACCCCAGCGCCCCCACCCAGTGCTCCCTCACCACATCCTCCGACAGCCCGGACCCCTTCCGGGTACCACCCACCCGCGCATCGCTGGCTGCCAGCCTGCTCAGGCCCCCACGTGTGCTCGCGGCCCCCAGACGATCCTCCCGGCGCACCCGCCCCACGCCCCGCGCGATCTCGGGAGAGCCGGCCGGAGAGCCCGAGGGGCTCCGAGGGGGGACAGGGAAGGCTCCGGGGAGAGGCTGAAGAGCTCGGGGGAAGCGACCGGGAAAGGCCGGGTCTCCGAGGGACCCGGTCGGGGAAGCCGAGGGGCTCCCGGAAGCGGCGGGGGAGGCCGGGGGTCTCGAGGGAGGCGGCGGCGGGGGCCGGGGAGGCCGCGCGGCTCCGGGGAGCGGGCCGGGGCGGCGGCGAGCGGACCTCACCGTCAGTCACGGCTCCCATGGCGTGCGCGGCGGCGGCGGCGGCGGCGGCGCAAGCTGAGGCGGCGGTTGGCGGCGGCGGAGGTCAAACTCCCACAATGCAGCCGGGTAAACAGCCATGGAGGAGGAGGCGGCGGCGCCCGCGGCCGCCCGCTCCGCCGCCTGAGCCGCGCTGCGCCGCCGCCGCCGCCGCCGCGGGACCCGCGCTCCCCGCACGCCCCGGGGGCGGCCACGGCCAGCGCGTGTGCGGCGAGGCCAGGCGGGCGGCGGCGGCCCCGGTGCAACCCCGGCCCCCGCAGCCTGCCCCCCGCCCCCTGCCGCCCCCGCCCGGCCCACGCCCAGAGGCCGCCCCGGAGGCCGCCAGACGCCAGGTGAGCTCGCCCGGGCGCCGCCGGGGCGGCTGGAGCCACGCGGGGTCCGAACCCCCGGCGCTTCCTGGGGGACGGCGACCGCGGCCCCCGCCGCCCCGTTCCCTCTGTTGCCGCTGGGGGTGGGCTCGCTCTCCTCGGGGGAGGCGCGGGGAGAGGGGGCGTCCGGCCCGGGTTGAGCCCGAGAGTCGGGGGACACGGCACTGAGGGGGCGCCTCGCGTGGGGTCCCCGCAAACTTCAACACCCACGCGCGCTTGGGCGGGTCTCGCAGGCGGGCACTTGCGCGGGGCGCGGTCCTCGAGCGAAAAAGGCCCCGGGTTCCAGGTGGCGCGGATCCGGCCCGGGCTGCCGCCCCTTCCCCTCCGGGGTCGGGAGGGTGCTGGAAAACCGGGACGGAGAAACTTAGCGACCTGCGGGCGGAGATCGCTTAGCGCCAGGGTGCGGGGTGCCCGCCTTCCTCCCCGGGCGCCGGAATCCCCGTCGGCAACCGGGACGGGATGCTCTTATTTATTTCTCTCTCTCAGATTTTCAAAAACTGTCCCCATCTTAAGGGGAAGTCGAAAGTGAAGGGAGAGGGAGGTGCTCAATGAGAAACGTTGACTAGCGTGTAGTTACACATTTCCGGAGCACACTGCCGGAGATACTGACATCTCTTCCCAAAAGTCACTTTGATTCAACTTCTATGAGTTTCTCGCAAATGGCAACATTTCGATGGTGATGGGCAAGAGGAAACGGGCAGCAGTCCGGCTGATTTGATCTCCACTGGGGTGGATTCAGTGAGCCCCAAGAAGCGGGTCTGAGTTTTCAATCCAGGTTTGATATTATTATTTTCCAATATTTCTGCCCCCCACCCCCACCCCCCAGTACCCTGCTTCTTCGGTCTGAAGCTCTTATGGAAGACGGATTTGGTTGTTTCAGTTTCCTTAGTCAAATTGAGTTCTTTCTCCTGGTTTTCTCTGTTTCTGAGAGGAAGAGCTGTACATGCAAATACGTGACAGTGAAGGGTATATCACCTCTAGCTAGAAATCAGTATGCATAAAACTTTATTCGCATATATGAAGTAAAAACATCAATAATGCTCTTCAACAGTGCTCTAAAGAGTTAGCACCTGTGACTTTTAACACAAAGGCCAAAAAAAAAAAAAAAAAAAAAAGGAAGCAAGTTACCTTGAGTGAATATTTTGATGTATAACTTGCTCTCCCCCACAGTGCGAAATCTCTCCAGGCTTTAGACTAATACTGGCATAAATTCTGACTGGGCATGATTTCGTTCATTTTCTTGGTTTAGAGGGAAAGAAGACACTAACCAGAAGAGGAATTACTTTAAATCTTAAATGCTACACATTGTAAATTTCAGGCATCAATTAATTACTTGTCTGTCTCAGGTGGCATTTTGGCAGTAATCATTGTTTAAAAAGTAACTGTCAAGCAGTGAAATGACGTTCTTTTTGAGTTGCTTATTATTTGGCGTTATCATCATAATACTGATTTGGAAACAGTATCTAGTGACTTGAAGTAATCTTAACTGTTGTTTATGGGAAAGTATCTCTGCCCCCTGTAACTTAAATTTTCAGGAGTCAGTGTATCCTTCAGTCATAGATGGGAGTCCTGACCAAACACTTATTAAGTTTGTTTTGTATTTTGTTGGGCAGTGTCAGAAATTTTCTGAATCAATCAGACCAAGAAAGATGGAAAGCCTTTAAAGTTTGAGGTATACCTGAAACTAAACATTCCTGAACATTCTTGGCTCAGGTGGTGGCACTTAAGCCTTTTGAACTTCATGAGGCTGATGAAGCAGATTTTTTAACTTAACTGGCAATTGCATTGACACAGATCTTTTGTGTTGAACATTTAAGAATTATTTTAATCAACTTTTCATCTCATATATAGTGAGAGAACATCTTTTAATAAATCTTACAAATGGTCTTCTTTTATACGATTTATTGTGAATTAACATACTCATGAATGCTAAAGTTGAAGACACTCAAGCTTTAGTCCATACTAACACTTCTTCCTTTCCAAAATCTCTATGAACAGAAAGGAATTGTAGATTTTAAGCTCTAGCAAAACTGATGTGGACTTTGAACATATATGGCTTTAGGTTTGGGGCTTTACTCGAGTTATTAGGTTCGGTTTTTTGAGAGTATGAGAGTCTAGTTAAGAAAGTTTCTTTGAGTATTTATTTAATATTAACCTCTGAAACTCTAAAAGACGATGAGAGAGCTAACTATGTGGTTTCTACCCTGATCCTGCAAAATAGGCATTTCTGTGTTTTGCTTTCAGAGCAAGGATTATCCTAGGGTCTGTGAATCTCAAGGGGTCATGAATGGGCTTCAGGATATTCCTGAACCCCCTAGAGTTGTGACCTAAACTTTTTTTTGTGTGTGTATTTTTCTGAGGAGGGGGCTAGAGTTGTTTTATAAGAGAGATCCTGAGCCCCCTAATTATAGATATGTGTTTTTATTAAATAAAATGAGAGTTAGAAGAAAAGAGAGAAAATAAGAAAAAAGTAGATCTTTCTGCTTAATACTTGCCTTTTAAGTTGTCTTTAACCTAGTCATGTGGTCTTAGAGGTACAAAAGCACTGCCATTTTATTTCCACAGCAAAGTGTTGTCTGTCAATTGACAAACCATGCATCGCAGAAAGGGCTTGACAGTGCTAGTCCTGGGTGCATTGTGGCGGTTTTTAAATTTTGTTTAAACATTTAGGCCGAATAGATGAATGGTGGATAAGCAGAGGCTTGAGCTCGACAACCAGCTCCTGGGGAGAGTGGTTCATTCAGCCCCACTCTTTTACTGCTCTCAAGCAAAGATTTTGGAAGAAATGAATTATATTTTTTTCTTTAAACATTGATGGAAGAGAGTATTATGGGGGCGGGTGAATAAAATGCTCAATGACATAAAAAGGAACTTGTTTCCACTGTTCCTGTGGTCTTTCCCTTTTCCTCTCATTTAGTCCTGGTGAGCCTTTTTGTCATGTGCTTTCAAGTTGGAGAGTGGCTGGAAACACAGGCTTTAGAGTGGAACCTGGATTTGATTCCCATTTCCTAAGCCAACCAGCTTCTCTGAGTCTAGAGAAGATGACCATTCAGTGTGATAATAAAAGCAAAAAGCTTTCCTCAGTCCTAGGCTCCTAGTAAGTACTCAAAGGTGGTAGCCATTTTGAGGATGGTTTTCTTCTCATCTGTAAGAGATGGCTAATACATTCATTCAAAGAGAAAATCTTTAATCATACTCATTCCCACATAAACCTTGTGGGACCACCCTACTTTCAACTCAGGAAAGCCTTGCACATCTTTCTGGTTACGGTGGGCAGTTACCTCTGCATTCGTAGGACCTATTAGACCTGTCTGCTCTTAACGATGGGGTTGCATTGTCTGTTAGGCTGGCAGGTTATGTCTAAATCCTGGGTATGTCACTGCCAAACTAATAGTCGTGCACCAGTGTTTAGAGCTGTGAACCATTCAAAAGCGACTGGACTTTATGGCCTAGAACAGAGATCAACAAACTTTCTATAAAGGGTGAAAGAAGATGTTGCTGGCCACCCAGGTGCCTGTCACACCTACCACCTCCATCAGTTCATGGAGTAAGCAGCCATAGATAAAAATAAGTGGGCATGACTGTGTTCCAGTAAAACTTTGTGGACGCCGATGTTTGAATTTCGTATAATTTTTATATGCCACAAAATATTTTTTAAAAATTTCAACCGCTTAAATATGTTGTGTACTGGCAGTGGCTCGTGGCATGTACAGGCAGAGGCTGGATTTGACCTGTACAAGGGCCATAGTCTCCTGACCCCTTGCCTAGAAGAATGTTAGACCTGTAAGTCCTGTAGTTTTGTGGCGTCACCAAGCAGCCCTCCCCCCTGCCATTTACTTTCTCAAGAATTTAGTACTTTTGACATGGAGGCTTTATCTCCTGCCCCCATTGGCCTCATTAGCAAGAGACTCCAGTAGGTTAGTTGTTACTAGTTACCATGTGTGGCCTTCCCTCCTTAGCACACACACTGTATTCATCAGTAAATTATTTATTGCTAAAAATGTTCGCACATTGCCCAGTTTTCAGTAGGAATTGATGATTGAGCCCTGTCTTGTGTGATGGTTTTGACGGGAATCGGTGCTTTTGGAGCTGTGTTAAGCCTCCAGTTCCTGCCACCCTCTCTGTGCCCTGGTTGCTGTTCAGTCGCTAAGTTGTATCTGACTCTTTGCCACCCCATGAACTGCAGCATGCCAGGTTTCCCTGTCCCTCGCCATCTCCTGGAGTTCGCTCAACCTCACGTCTTTTGAGCCTGTGACGCTATCCAACCATTTCATCCTCTGTCACCCCCTTTTCCTGCCCTCAATCTTTCCCAGTATCAGGGTCTTTTCCAATGAGTCTCTGGAAAAGAGCAGACTGTGCCCTGGAGGGGAAGTAATTGATACTAGGCCCTCAGGCTGCTTAGGTGACACCCTTACCTGTAGGCGGCCTGCCCCACCCTCCTCTGCAGTGATGTTTGGTTAAATCAAGCACACAGATTCCTCTTGTGTTCTAACCCCTGGAGACTAGCGCCAGGATTGGTGTGTTCTGAGCATTTAGATGTATATGTCTCTGTGTAATTTCATCTGGCCGGCCCTGAAGCTCCGAGAGTTGCTTCTTCTAGCTTTTGCCTTCTCTCTCTCGACCCTTTTCCCTGGGCCTTTGTATAGGATGCAGAATTGGTGGCTGCTGTAATTATTATTATTATTATTTTTGCTTCTCTTCCTGCCTTTTTTAGAATTCTCTACTAATTGCTTCTTTTACAGCAAATACATTATTTTCAGAGTTTAACTTTTCAAAACAACACTATACTGAAAATAAAACCCACATATTGGTTACTTTAGTGTTTTCCCCCTCCAGATGTAAACCTAATGCAATTTGATCAGAGGCATGAATTGACATTTTAGACATTTAGAGATAAATTGCAGTTTTAAAGCTTCTTGGCCATTCAATCTGAATACTAGAAGTTTTTACATTATTATTCTTAACATTTAAGAGTTTCCTTCTTTAAAAAAAAAAAAGGTTAATTTGGTATATATTTTCTGGATGACACTTAGGGCAGTGTAAATCCAGAGTCATGGAATGGGAAGCTGAAGTGTAGGAATTTATCTTAAAACAAAGGTGCATAGATGCTTTTGTAATAGCAAAACAGAAAGTAATCTGAATGCCTATTAATAAAGGCTTAAGTCAATTAGAGCCTACCCATACTGTAAAATGCTGAGCAGTCTTTAAAAAGGATGTGTGGGTTGATATTTATTGACGTGGGAATGATGTTTAAGAAAACAGAGAATAGCACAAAAATATGTTTAATGTGTAATTTTTAAGGTGGACGCAAGCCCTGTGTATAGAAACCTAAAAGGATCTGGAAACACCAAATACTAATAGGAGCTAATTATCTTTAGGGAGTAATAATTGTGATGATCTCTTTCCTTTATGGTTTTGTTTGTTTGTTTGTTTTTTTTTTTTTTGGCTACCATGTGCTGCTTTTATAATTAGGAAAAATGATAACATTATTATTAAAGAATAAACATGCAGATTAAAAGCATCTCATACTTGTGGCTGATTAAGGCCTCACTCCCCAAGATGACCATTCCCCTGTTGTATTGAATGAGGAGTGAAATAGGCTTTCTCATATGTCTTTAAAAATGTTTTCTATATTAGTAATAAGCAAGAATATTTTCCAGACTCTTCTAATAGGAAAGAAAAAAAATTCCATATAGGACTCAATAAATATCAGTTTTATAAGTAAGTCGTATATGGAGGGAATCAGGCTATGGTTACAAGCATGAGCCTCAGCACTTGGTGTGTTGCCTTGTCCAGTTAGACCTCAGTCTCTTCATCTGTAAAATGTGCTAATACCTTGATAAGCTGTTGTGAAGGTTAAATGAGGTAGGTGCTTAGCAGAGTGCCAGATACCTAGCAGTAACTGAGGAGGAAGCAGTGGTGGGAGGTATAATAATCACAGGTATGATAGTGACAATAGTGCTGCTGATAATGACAATATTAGCTACTAGTATTTCCCCCTTCTAGATACAGGGGTTTGCATGAGGGCAGAGCCTCGTTTGCCACATTCAGCAGCCTAAACCCTCTAACCAGACCAAGTACCTTGACCAAGACAGGTATGTGGTCTAGTTTCACCCAGTCATGCTCCCTATACTCTCATATCACTATCAAAAAAAGAAGGAAAAAAGAAAGAGTGCTCAGAGGCTCACGGGCATAGAGTTGGTACTGTTTAAATATCAGTAGTTGTTGAACAGAAGGTGACCTAAAGCAAGCATTTTCTCTAGATAGTGTGTGGTGAACTTTTAAAGGGTTTGGAGTATGTGTGTGATGAAGGTACCTTTCAGGCATGCGGAAGGCAGATCCGGGCCCCAGCACTGTAAAGGGAGAACGCGTCTTGAGTTCTCTAGTTTTTAAACGTTGCCATTTTGCTTCATCTTTCTTCTCTTAGTCACCTTCAATTGCTGTGTCCTTGTGGTGTAGCTATGATAATTTGAGAAATTTTTCGCTTTATTTTCACTGGAGTCAGCTTGGCCGTGGATACATTCTGCTTCCTGCCTGAACCAGCTGAGGTGCATTTCATTGTTTCTGTGTAATCAGAAACACGGACCTGACTGCAAAATATGTAAGAAGTGTAAAACTACATCTCACATCTCACTGTGACACGGTTATTTGGAAACACTGGAGTGTTGAGTTCCTTCCTGGGAAACTTTAAGCTATGCATGGAATAAGAGAATGTAGACATACTATGATTTATCTATTGCTGAGTAATAACAACCTACTCCAAAACTTGGTGGCTTAAAACAGTGATCATTGTTTTGCTCACAGTTAGGGCAGGGCTTCTTCCACAGGTCTTGCCTGGCCTGAGGTCAGATCCTGAAAATTAAAGCAAGTTAATCTCTATACAGGTGCTGCTTAAACCTCCTTGCTAAAGATATTTGCATGGGGCAGGGAGAGAGTGAGAAGTGGTAAGAGACACATTTTTAAAAATCTCAAAAGAAAAACCCAGAATCTTTAAATTCTGCATGAATTTTGTATTCCACTCCATGATTATGCCTTTGTTTTACCATAACATTAATAGTCTAAATTACTTGCCAGTCAAGTTTTCTCTCCCAGATCTTTAAGAAAATTGATTCTTCTCAACTCAGAATAATAACTAATCAGCTTAAAATCCTTGGCAGCAAGAGGACCCCTGTGTGCTTTGGCTACTTGTGCCTTCGCGGAGGGTGATGCTAGAATAGTGGTTTACCAACTGCAGAAGCCCTTTTTCTGGTTTTCCAACATCCCAGGCTGACCTGGACATGGTGAGCCTATGAGTACCCTCTATTTTACTGTGGGGACACTGGTGTGTAATGAAGGTACCTAATAGTCACCTTGCTCCTTTGCAGCTGATTTTGTTTACTCTTGCTTTGGAATCCCAGTATCTTTTTATTTCCCCATAGATAACCAGTGGAGGAGCCGATTTACCCCACCCCTTCTTCCCATGATTAGCTGGTTTTGAAGTACCTCTTGGAGCCCTTCAGTCTGGCCTTTTTTACTTCCTCAGGGTGTAATTACCACCTTTGGTGTAGTCACTTGTCCTCCTCCCAACCCCTGGACTCTTTTCAATGATCTGCTCTGTTTTCTGCTATTCAGGTCCATCACTACATGAAATTTTGAGAGGAGCCCTTGACCCTTTCATTTAATTAAGCTCTCCAGACTGTGTTCTGTTGACAGTTGGGCTGTGTGTTAGGCCCTTTTCCCCTCAGTATTAAAGTTTCATTGTCATCTGAACCATCAACATAATCATAATGGCAATATGGTGGTTTTTGTTTGGCCAGATCTTGTAAACTGATAAATCACAAGACTTTTCGTGGGTTTAGAATCTCATTTTAGCATTTAACACTAGTTTTTAAATTGTCTCTCTTTTTCCAATTTGTTTCAGACACTGATTTCTACAACTTCTAAACATACTCGGTTAGCACTAGTCAAAAATGGAATTTGTCTCATGGTTTCATTTTTGCAGACATTTTGAACCTTTAGAATCCTTGAACTTAATTGTAAAGAGTGCTAGCAGGGTAATGCACTGAAAAAATGTATATTTTTCATTTCTTTGTATTTTATTCAGTTTTTAAAAAAATTTTAATATACTGAACACAAAAGGAGATTAAATATCCCCTCTTAGCTACTCTTAGTTGCTCTAAGAGGAGATATTTAAAACTCTCTTCTCTTCTCCCTCCACTCCTCATCCTGTTGATTATTATTGTCCTGGTAGTTATAACTATAAATCATTTGGAAATTGAAGTTAGAAAAGAGACCATTTACCATAACATCAGGACAGTTTAAAAGGAATCACTTGTTCAAATTTACTAGCTTCCTGAAGCTAGTAAAGATGTTTATGGTTTCTAAGATTCCTTGTTAATTTCAACCCTACAAGACACTGAATAACACGTTTAGCCATTATAGATTATGAGAAAGGTAGCTCCTCGAAAAGCTAGTACATACCCTAGGTTTCTGTTTACACCGTAAGTGGCACTGGATTGAAAAATCAGTTATCGCAGTGAACAGAAGTCGTGATGCAGTGGTAGGCAGGCTTCTGAGTGTGTCTGCTGCTTTAGCTAACTGCCAGCAATGATCAGCTTTCTTTTCCAGAGATCTGCTGTCAAGTATTAATCAGCTGTAGCCTGGAAAGTTTTTATTGGCTAGCGTTTGTGGTGGAAGAAACACCAGTCTGTCTTTTATCTGTAGTCTCTTAGCCATATCATTGCATATGATATCATCTGTATGGTATTCTTGAAACAGTTCCATTTTTCATCTGTATTAGGAGCACCACAGAGTATGAAAATAGTGAATTTTGAACTTGAATCTAAATTATCTCAAGTTGTGATGCGTCCCAGAAAAAAATTTGCATGTTAAACGTGATTTCACATGCTGATGTTTATGTTGTGAACCAGTTCTTCATTTGAAAACATGGTTCATAAAATGATTGCATTATTGAAAGTCTTAAAATACACAAAAGCCCAGAAACATCATTTGGATTTTGAGTTTCAAGAATTACATAAACTTGATTCTTATGGAAAACTAAAATTCCAGAATCCGTATAGGGTTTTTGTTTAATAATTTTTTTCAAGATTGCAGGAATCATAGGTGTTTGTAGAAATTTGGGGAATTTCTCAAATACACAGAAGGACATAGAAGTTACTCACATTTCTTCTACCTAGAGATACCACTGTTAACATTTGATGTGTAGCCACACAGCTTTGTAGAGAGTTTTCCAATAAAATGTTCTCTGACATGAACACGTAAGAGTAACAGATATTAGAAATGGATGTAGGTAGTGAGAACCAAGTTTTGTTCATCCCACTGCATTTCAGTGTTACTCTCGGGCCATGAGAGCCATCTTGCTCTTTGGCCAGCTTGTCTTGAGGGGTACCAGAGCATCTTTTCCACTGTCTGTAGTGTATCTGCCTGTCTTTGTCTTAGTAATTCTTGCACCAGCTCTGAATGCCTGCTGGTTACAGAGGGAGATGTTTAGAGTCTGTTGGAGTGGCTTGTTGACATAAGCCACATGGGTTCTTATCAACCTCTTAGAAGGATTCTTTAAATCAAGTCTTGATTGATCAAAGGAACACCCCAATGTTTAGAAATACAGTAACCTCCAGGCTACTCATGCCAAGTGAAAGCAAGGTGGCATGTTTAGAGGCTCCCAGGTGATTTCAATTAACATCTAACCTCAAATCCAGTCGCCTTGGTAAAAGGAAAATCTGAAGGAGCTCAGAGCAGATTATGGTATAAGCCTATGCCTGTCCTCTCCATTGGAAAAGAAAAGTGCTAATCTGGTCAGATCTGTTAAAGAGACAGGCGAGGCTGAGCAAAGCAGAATGTTCTCATTCTGCTTGTCTTTTGCCTAGTGCAGAAGAAAGATTTATCCTATGAAAGAAGGAAAGGTCACAGGCAGGTGGCTAGTGTTACAAGGTGGTTGGCTTTCTCTCTGTGTGCCTTGGCTAGTGGTAAAGCAGATCTTTCTGTCTGAGAAACTAGCAAAGTGAAGTGACACACAGGTCACCTTCCCCAGGCAGTGATACAAGTTCTAGGTATTTGGCGTGAAAATGTAGTGCTGACATTGATTCCACACCCTCATCGAGAGGAAACCCAGGGAGAAATAGGAAGCAGCATCTCTTTATAAACATATTATTTTTGACATGCAGCACGGTCCTACCTAGAGAATGGTGAAGTGTCACCCCTCCGTTCTGCCAGCTGTTTTCCAAGAGCACCCTCCCGTGTTCTCCTGCACTGACCGGTTTAAAAGGTGTCATTTCTGCCTGAGAAACATAAGAGCTTACAGGTAGTACCTGGTGTGAAGGAATTGCTCTGGAAAATGAATAACCTTTGTGATAACTGCTCACATGCAGAGGAGGGAGATTGCTGGTTTTACAATTCTGTGGTTTGAATTAGTTCTGGCAGGAAGTAGTCCAACTCTAATAGTTCAGGACTTGAATGAAGGGGTTATTTTCAGAGAGCGGAAAGAGTTAAGGGTGACAAGAGGCTCCCATCACCCAGAAATGATAACAGCAATGGGAAGCCGTTATCACTGCTCGGTCCAGAGGAGCAAAGAGAAGACATAGCATTCATTCCTGGAGTCCGGTGAGGGAGCTGGAGCCAAAGAGGAGGGGCTGTCTGACAGGAGCTATAGTCCCAGAGGGATTTAGTCACTGCCAGAAAATGCATCCCAGACTAGGGAGGGAAGAGAGAAGTAATACTCCCCTCCCCCACATTCTTTCCTCCTCCTTTGATCTCCTTCCAGTGCCTTCTATTGGCCAAACCCACCTGGAAGCCTGTCTGCATGAACCCAGGGATGCTACCCATAGAGGTCAGCCTTTGGGGCACAGAGCAGGGTCAGAATGGTGGAAAATTTGTCTGGGGATGGAAAAAGGATCAAAGAGAAAATTACTAGCACACCCTAGTAGCATATTCATAATCCCAGTTTCGTCATTTTATCGTATCATCCTCATCCCCTGAAATCCCAAAATAAACCCTCAAGTATATGGACTATTGATTATGACTCAGTTCTGTCTTTTAAAATAAATAGCCTAAACAGTTATCCTACCCTTATTAGAGTAATTAAATATTCAGAGAGAGAATCTGAACAATTTTTAGAATTGGAAAATCACTGAAAGACTTTCTGTTGGGGCATTTTGTTCTTGGTTAAAATTAAGATTAAAAAAAAAATGCATGTGAACTGTACAAGTGATTTATCCTAAAATATAAGAATTGTACTTTTAATCACACAGTAACAAAATGGATTTTTGATATTAAAATTATTCTTCAAAAGGAAAGCAGAACTTTTTTTTTCTTAAGTCCTTGACAATTATCCCTTCAGGTCTATTTCCCTAAGGTAGGATGAAGATTCTTACTCAGGCAATCGGGAAATGTAAGAGGAAATTTGTGGCTGTTAAAAAAGGATCTGTTTCAATCCATAACTGTTGATCATTTGGCTTTGAGAGATAGAAAAATAAATAAGATATTTATTCCACTTTCCAGAAACTTATGGCCAGACAATGAAAAGAGATCCATACCCATTTATGATAATCAGCTATATGAACTTTAATAGAAGCATCAGCTGTGAAATTAGAAGGAGGGAGAAATGGTTTGTCTTTACCGAAGATTCTCTCATATGGCTCGCAAATATTTATCAGAACTATACTTGCTGTGGCCTGGAAGTACAGACCATAAGAAAATACCAAATGACCCTGACATCAGGGAACTGGGGTTAGAATAAACATTTTACTACTGTTTCATTACAGGCAGCCAATGTTTTGGTGTTGTCCCTTTGCTTCAGTGATGGATGACATCCAGTATCCTTACCGTGTTCTGCTGTGGTCCTCTGATCTCGCCCCGCCTGCCTCACCAGCCTTTGCAGGTGCTCTGGCATCTTAGTTCCTCGAATATGCTTCTTTAGAATCTTTTCTCTTGCCACCTCTTCATTTCATGGAAGCTTTCTCTGACCTTCCAGACGAATTCCAGAGATGTTGTTACATGGGGTCAAACCCATTTGTATTCAGGCCCCCTGCTCTTACTCCTTCGAGCACCTTTCCACTTGTGTAAAGGTTCGGTGGCTGTCTTCCCTACCAGGAGGTAAGCATCAAGAGAGCAGGTACCTGTCCATCTGTTTCACAATTATGCCCTTATCGCCAGTCATGGTGCTTCAAATTGATTCTCAGCAGAGTTGGAAGGAAAAAGAACTGGTTTCAAGCCTGCCCCCTACTATTCACCGGCTTTGTGACCTTTGGTGTTTCACAGTTCGGAGCCTCGATTGCTGATCTGTAGCACAGGAACAGTGGTGACTGTGGCACTTTGTCTGTGTGAGGCACTACGCTTTACTGCTCTCATCTCCTCCATTAATCCCGAATCGGGAGAGGTGAACTGACTTGCTTGAGGTCACACAGTTCGTAAGTTCAGTTCAGTTCAGTTCAGTCGCTCAGTCGTGTCCGACTCTTTGCGACCCCATGCATCGCAGCACGCCAGGCCTCCCTGTCCATCACCAACTCCCCGAGTTCACTAAGAGTCGCGTCCATCGAGTCAGTGATGCCACCCAGCCATCTCATCCTCTGTCGTCCCCTTCTCCTCCTGCCCCCAATCCCTCCCAGCATCAGAGTCTTTTCCAATGAGTCAACTCTTCGTATGAGGTGGCCAAAGTACTGAAGTTTGAGCTTTAGCATCATTCCTTCCAAAGAAATCCCCGGGTTGATTTCCTTTAGAATGGACTGGTTGGATCTCCTTGCAGTCCAAGGGACTCTCAAGAGTCTTCTCCAACACCACAGTTCAAAAGCATCAATTCTTCGGTGCTCAGCCTTCTTCACAGTCCAACTCTCGCATCCATACATGACTACTGGAAAAACCATAGCCTTGACTAGACGGACCTTAGTTGGCAAAGTAATGTGTCTCTGCTTTTGAATATGCTATCTAGGTTGCTCATAACTTTTCTTCCAAGGAGCAAGCATCTTTTAATTTCATGGCTGCAATCACCATCTGCAGTGAGAAAACCGGATTTAAATCCTGGTCTGATTCCTAAAATTGATTGCTCTTCTCCATACCTGTGACTGTCCTAGGAGTAATTCCAGGAGGTAGGAGCCCTAGATACTAAGTAGCTGGGATGCTGAACATCAATGAGGAAGCCAGCTGGAATGCTTTTACACCAGTTTAGGGAATCAGTAGTGGGATTAGCTCTATTTGGATGAAGAGGTGGTGACTTCTGAACTGAGCCCCAAAGAAGCTAGCTGGATACAGAAGCAGGCCTGCAGCGTGAACGCTCTGAGGCCGTTTCTGGGGCCAAAGAGTGAATAGCCTTGCAAGCTGGCCGGGGAGTGGCTTTCTGTAAAATGCTATAGGGAGACTTCACTGGGTTTAAAATGCTGTAGGGAGACTTCACTGGGTTTTCCTAATTAACCACAGTTTGGAAGCAGGAAGTCTCAGTTTGGAGTCCTTTTGAGGGCAAAAGTGTTCGAAGCCCTCTCACTTTGGATCTCTGTAGCAAAGATACATTTTAGCTGATTCTTTCATTCCACTGTAGTGCCCAGTGCAACAGTGTTTGAAAAGGGAAAGGGACAGACGTTTATGTTCAGTTGTTTGATATCATACTGTTGTTGTTTTTTATGTTGTTGTTGTTTTTTTTTTTTTGTAAGAGTAGGTTGCCTAGCCCAGATGCATGGCACCCATAAACGAGTTTCTTCACCTCTCTAGCCTCAGTTTCTCATTTGGAAATTTTTGTTCTGTTGCTAAGTGGTATCTGACTTTTTGGAATTAGGGACAGTTAAAATAACTATTTCATAGGCCTGTTGTGCTACATCTACATAGTATCTGGCACAAAATAAGATTTCAGGAAATGTTAGCTGTTATTGTTGTTAATATTTCCTGTCATTCTGGTCCATGCCTCTTGAATGAATGGGCATTGTTTATTTATCAAAGACAGGTTAACTGGGGAATAGGGAATTGACTTTTTTTAAGATCACGATTTTAGGGTTTACAAAGATAGTAAAATTGGCAATGAAAAAGGTAATGGAATACTAAAGTTGGGCAGGCCTACTGTGTTTCTTAGATGTGAGTATGATGAAACATGAAGTGTGAACATGAGCCAGTTCTTACAGAATCCATTGTGTGAGCTTGGGCTGTGCTTTCCATGCATTCTCCTTGAGAAGTAGGTTTGATTATATCTGTTTTACAGATGGGAAGTTATGATCTTTTCTAAGATGTTATGAGACAACTGCAGAAGTAGATGCTAAGCCATGTGCCCTCCAAACCATTTTGTACCTTCAGTATTGTCAAGGCCTGACTTATTTTTCAACAGCTTCAGCAGCTCAGCTGAGAGGGAATAGTGGGAACAGAGCTCTTAATTTTTTTTTTAATCCGTTGGATTAATTGGAAGCACTAGGCATATTGGGCTGTGTAGTGCACAGAAGAGGCTCAAGAAATGTTTACTGAATATAAATCTTAATCAGATAGAGTGAGAAAACAATGACAGAAAAATCAGTATAATGTCCTGGTACCAATCTATTTTCTATTTAAAAAAGAGGAGGAGGGGGAGTGAGGTCACCAAAGATTTTATTCACATAGTCTGTTTACACAGACTGATGGTTGGAGTCAGAGGTGAAGAATTTTTCTGTGTGTGTTGCATGGGATTAACTGCAGTTTGCCTCGTTCAGCGTCGTTCAGTTTCAATGGAAATCTGTTTGCTTCCCACTAGGCGTCCCCACTACAGAGTTCTGGCTCTGTCCTTGTGTTCCACTGATTAGTCTCAACAAAGATAAACTAAGTGTAACATTAAAGTATTCAGACCATAAACAGGAAGGTGTAGGTGCTGTCATAGGTCATCATCGATGGATTTTGTAGCTAGATCTGATATTTGTGTTTTCCTTTAACTCAGATAATTAAGAGCTCACATAAAGGAAGTAGCATTTAATGGTAATAAGGGCAAAAAGGAGGAGACCTTGCACAGAACAGAAAGCAGGCCACATTTAATTCCAGGTTTTTGTTCCCTGCCCCCAACCATGGAAAACAAACACTCTATTCTCTTTCTTTCTCCTTCTCCCACCCCGCAGGAACTTCGTTGTAATAACTCATTTATTGTCATATCAAACCTGAAAGTTTGGCCTGTCAGAAGGCAGTTTGATTATTAGGCATCCTCTTCATGATTTAGCATGTTATGCTGCAAAATGAAGATATTAATATTTAAGGAGATAATTGTGTTGATTTACTGTACAAGTAGTTCATGTAGAAATTTAAAAGCATCAAACTTGAATAGACTTTGATAAGCCCCAATTCCCAGATCTTGATTCCTAATACCATTTTCCAATAAAAGGAACCAGACATAACTTAATTCTACAGGTGGGGAAGGTAATAAGCAAGATGAGCCTGGAGCATATTTTCATGCCAGAAAGCAAGAAGTAACAAACAAAAAACCCACACAGATGCATAACACACATTGATGGGGTATGTCAAAGGAACACAGGAGCCTAACGGGGCTCCTGGTGGTCACAGCTGGGATGATTGAACTAAATAATAGTTTTAAATTATAACTCAAGATATAAATATAAATAAGATATACAATATACATATACTACATTCTAGTAAAATATATAAATAATAAGTAACATAGCAAAATAATAATATAAAACACATACCCCTAAGTCCATACTGATACAAATAAATGACTGAATAATAAGCAAGTGAGAGAGACTAAATTTTCGATGTGGAAGAGTTCAAACAATTTTTGTCAATAATCTCCAGAAAGGAAGTGAAGCATAACTGCCTATCCCTCAAATGTGGGCTTTGCACAGTGACTTCCTTCCCCAGAATACAGTATGGAAAAGGGGGGAGAACCTTTACAAAAGAGAAGCCTGACAGATACTACATCTGCCAAATGATCAAGTTAACACAACCAGTGACAAATGAACACTTGATGTGAAGTAATGAGGGTTGCACTTCAGTTCTGTGGTCTGCCGCCCCCAATTCAATAATCTCTTTATAATCATGAGAAAAACATTGGACAAGCAATTCATCTCTTTCTCCGAAGTACTTCACCGATACTCCTCAAAACTTTTGTCAAGGTTATCAGAAAAGGAAAGTCTGAGAAACTGTCGCAGTCTAGAGGAGTACAGGAAATGGGACAACTAAATGTAATGTGACGTGGATGGGATCCTGGGGCAGGTAAAGGGCATTAGGCAAGAACTAAGGAGATCTGAATGAACTGTGGACTTCAGTTAATAATAATGTGCCGATATTGATTCATTCGTTGTGACAAATGTGACGGTAAGAGATGAACAATGGGGAAACGGGCTGTGGGGGTATATAGGGATTCTCTGTTTAGTCTTTACAACTTCTCTGTAAATTTAAAATCACTCTGAAATTAATAGTTTCTCTTTTAAAAAAGGACTGTTGCAAAGATGAATCTATGGTTCAAGTTTAATTTTCATCATGGTGGGACCCTGAAGTAAATGAAACAGCCTATAGTGTCCTAGGCTGATTAGAGTGGAAAGTGGAGCAACTTCCTTGCTGTTGTCTTGTGAAGCCATGACAGTTTGTTTGCAGAATCAGAGAATGAAATATTTCTAAATGTTCTCTTGTGGAATTTCCTACCGACATGACTTTTTTCCCCCTTTGCTTCTGCCCAGTAGCAGTCCCTTGAGTGGCATTTGCTGTCCTAGTTAATCAGAGGGTAGGAGAAATGAAAAACTCTCCTCTTCCCCCTCCTACGAAGTTTCAATGGGCACTGGAAATGTAGGTCAAATTGCATCACTGTAGGAAGGAGCGAACAGGAAGGTATTTATGAAGTGCTGCCAACCTCTCTTTAGATTCCGAGTCATGATGAACCAGTGTTGAGCCAGCTTAGGTGTGAGATACAGGGAATCAGGGAGTCGTGTTTTTGATGTAGTCCCAGAATGTTACATTTTAATCATTGATAAAAAGATCCCTGTCTATAGCCCTAGTGAAAATAACTGACAGTGGCTTCGTTTAATTTGCATCTCCCACTTTCTGAAATTCTTTTTGTCTCTTATTTATTATTGGCATATTGCAGCAATTTATATTAATTTAGCCAGAGAGATGTTTGAATTGTAGAAATGATTGGCTTGTGTACATAACAAATAAATCTCATATTTAGTAATCACATATGTCTAAGAATACATTTTGCAAATTACATATAATCATACGCTCAATAGGATCTTGATTATCATACAGAAATCACAAAATAGGTTAATAAGTTATATTTGAAGTATTCTATTTGATGGCGCTCTTGTTTTTTGTGGCAGAATCTTACAGACTTTTAATATAAGTCTTTAAACACATGTCCTTATTTTTTATATATTGCATACTACTTGCCCTTTGTAAGATATCTGGATGTTGGCTGTCAGCGTGGTTCATGTTACTGACATTGACCTGAACAATAAGCATCCTGACAGCAACATCAATTCTAAAACCTGCTCTATTGTCACTCTCTCCTAGGTTTTGTCAAGATAATCGGTAGTTCATTTGTATATAGAATGAAAAATTAAATGATGAAATATATTTGCATAGGCTTGGGCATTATTTAATCTTTTAAGATGAATAAATTGCTCTATGAAATATATTTAACTCTAACATTTAACTTTTTTAAAAAACAACTTTTCTTTATTTATTTTCTCACTGTGCTGGGTCTTCATTGCTGTGAGGACTTTTTCTTCAGTCGGCATGAGCGGGGGCTGCCCTTTGCCGCAGTGCGCAGACTCCTCATTGGGAGGGCTTGTCTTGTTGTGGGCCACGGACTCTAGGGCTTTGGGGCTTTAGTAGTTGTGGCTCCTGGCTGCAGAGCACAGACTTGACAGTTGTGGCTCACGGGCTTAGCAGTATGGGGGATCTTCCTGGATTGGGGATCAAACCCATGTCCCCTGCATTGGCAGGCGGATTCTTTATTGCTGAACCACCAAGGAAGCTCTAGCTACTTTTCTTGTTTGTTTGTTTTAACTTGTAATTTTGAAATAATTCAAGATTCACAGGAAACTGTGAAGATAGTACAGAGAGGTCCTGGTTGCTCTCCACCCAATTTCTCCCATTGATTACATCTTACCTAACTATAGTATGGTAGCAAAGCCAGGAAATTGAAATTGGTATATAAAGTATGGGTATAGTTCTGTGCTGGTTTATCCCATGCAGAAGCATGTAACCCCTGTAGTGATCAAGGTATAAAACTGTCCCATCACTGCAGAAGTCTCCCCTGTTCTACTTCTTTACAGTCACAGTCACTCCTGTTATCCTCACAGTCACTAACTCCTAGCAACCACTAATCTGTTCTTCAGCTCTATGATTTTGTCATTTTGGGAATGTTACATGTATATGATCTTTTGAGATTTTTTTTTTCGGTATTTTTTATTTCTTGTGCTTATAACTTTTATGGTTTCCTTTTTGTTGTTGTTTTGTTAATTTATTTAAATTGGAGACTAATTACAATATTGTGGTTTTTGCCAAACATTGACATGAGTCAGCCAGGGGGTACGTGTGTCCCCCATCCTGAACCCCCCCTCCCACCTCCCTCCCCATCCCACCCCTCTGGGTTGTCCTATTGCACCGGCTTTGAGTGCCCTGTTTCATACGTCAAACCTGGACTGGTGATCTGTTTCACATACGGTAATACACATGTTTCAATGCTATTCACTCAAATCATCCCACCCTCGCCTTCTCCCAGAGTCCAAAAGTCTGTTCTTTATATCCGTGTCTCTTTTGCTGTCTTGCATATAGGGTCATCGTTACCATCTTTCTAAATTCCATATAGATGTGTTAATATACTGTATTGGTGTTTTTCTTTCTGTCGGTCAATATTTTAAAAATAATTTTATTTTAAAAAGAATATATGTTAAACGTCTTAAAGAAATATTCATTTTTAAAACAACGTGTAGGCTTCCCTTGTGGCTCAGCTGGTAAAGAATCCGCCTACAATGTGAGAGACCTGAGTTCGATCCCTAGGTTGGGAAGATCCCCTGGAGAAAGGAAAGGCTCCCCACTCCAGTATTCTGGCCTGGAGAGTTCCATGAACTGTATAGTGCATGGGGTCACAAAAAGTCAGACAAAAAAAATTGAAAAAAATAAAATAAAACAACTTGTTATCCAGAGTTTGATTCACGAATTTTCAAACCTGTGTTTTTCTAGCTTGGATGTTCTATACTCTGTGTTGCTATATTTGAACAGCGGCTAAAGTCGCATGTGCCAACCTAATAGCTGATTATAGCATTAACCTTATTGCCTACTGTTAAGGACGATACTGTGAAGTTAAAGGGAAAATTACCCTGGGAAAAGCCAATTCCATTGACAAAGTAAATATTACAGTTGATTACTGAGCAAGAGTAAGAAGCCCAAATATATACTTTAATTGTACCAAATAAAGTAAGTGACCCATATCTGTATTCCATTTGATCCTGAAAGAACTCTTTAAAGAAGAGAGACTTTTTGGAACAGGATATTTAAATGAACAACAGTTGAAGTCTTCACATTAATTAACTAATGTAAAGATTGTGGTACAGAATTTTACTGTATGTGGTTAATGTGAGAGGTCACCATAAGAAAGTCTGTGTCTGCATGATGTTAATAAGATTTTTTTTGAAAACCTATGGGTGAGTGAAGGTGGGAAGCCTCAGAAGGAAGAAATCCTCCTCAGATGCCAGTGTGTTGTTTCCTAACAAAATGTAAAAAAAAAAAAAAAACCAAAAAAAGACCTCTGGGAGCTGTAGGAGGACAGCTTAGTGTTTGGCTACAGCTAACCATACCATGGCTCTAGGGAGCCCAACATGGGGACTTACAGAACTGTAAGTGAGCAAATAGAAGGTGTCCCAGGGCACCATTCTGAGCTCACCCTTGGTGAAGGAGTGAGCCTTGCTCCTTGGCTTGCGTAGAGGTCCTGCTCCTGCACAGATAGTTAGAAATGGGATACTCATGTAACTGGCATTTGGTCTCCGTTTGACTATAGCTCCTGGCATTTTAGACAGTCTTCCTCCCAGATAGGAAAATATCCTTTGTAATTAAAATCAGCCTCTATTTACTGGCATTTTTCTTTTTTTCTTTTTTCCTTCAAGCAGCATATGACCCTATTTAAAGTAGCTGTTGGGATGGAAGAGAAGGGAACAATCATTTCTTGACCATTGAATATATGCCAGCCACTGTGCTATGTATGTACAGTCACATATAGAATTACAGTATGGAAAAACTGCATTCATGATACTCATTAAGTGATGGGTCTGAAATAAGCAGCGTGCTAGGTAACTCTTCAGAACATATAAGCCTGTTTTCTC
Source organism: Ovis canadensis (assembly GCF_042477335.2). Taxonomy (NCBI): domain Eukaryota; kingdom Metazoa; phylum Chordata; class Mammalia; order Artiodactyla; family Bovidae; genus Ovis; species Ovis canadensis. The sequence goes on along the minus strand of NC_091263.1, from coordinate 52,331,130 downwards.
GGTCAGGTATATTTAAGAGGCTGTGGCCAGTTTTCTCGGTCAAGTATGTTTAAGAGGCAGTGGCCTGAAATACTATATATATATAGATATATATAAAACTTCATATATATATATAACTTCATATATATATATATAAAATATATATCCACTCCAGTACTCTTGCCTGGAGCATGGATAGAGGAGTCTCGCAAGCAAGTCCATGGGTCTCAAAGAATCAGACACAACTAACACTTGCACTGTTTCCCTTGCACATACATTATATATAGAGAGAATTTAAAGACTGTATATCTATTAATTAACTTAAATATTTATACAAAATATGAAGTGATACAGAATTTAGAGATGTAAGATCTCACCTTCCTGTTAGCAGTTTTCTATCCAGATGAGGAAAACAAGTTATAAGCACAAGAAAAACCAACTAAGTACAGGAGTGAAAATTACTTAACCTACTTACAAGGTGTATAATAAGGCAATCTATAATTAATTACTTAATCTTTCAGATTGTAAATGTTGTAATTGTTCAGAGGAAATGATTATTGATCTCTGCCCCTTGATTTTGTTACCTGTAACATGCATATAATACCTGTGTCATAATGAGAAATGAATAAAATAGGCATGTATTGCCCTTTACTTAATGTGTGAAAGTGGTCATTGCTCAGTTGTATCTGACTCTTTGCGACCCCGTGGACTATAGTCTGCCAGGCTCCTCTGTCCATGGAATTCTCCAGGCCAGAGTACTAGAGTGGGTAGCCATTCCCTTCTCCAGGGGATCTTCCCCACCTGGGAATCAAACCTGGGTCTCCTGCATTGCAGGCCTATTCTTTACCACCTGAGCCACCAAGAAAGCCCATTACTTAGTGTACTTTAAATAAATTATAGCTGTGCCATTGGCAAGGAAAATGCTGATGACGCAGTGACAATAATACTGCATTAGTGTAGGTTGACTGCTGTCACTGCCCAAGACCTCGGTAGTTTAACACGGTCCATGTTTATTTCTCACTCAAGCCACAGCTCTGTGTGTGTTGGCAAGGAGGCCCTCACTTTCCCAGGCACTCACAGGTGAGATTTTTTGGCTTTGCTCACTTCTTGGTGCTTGGAACCCTCTCCATTTGACCAGCAGAGGGTATGAGAGATTGAGGATTAAGAAAAGGAGGTTTCTATGGGCCAAGCCTAGAAGTGGCATCCAACATTCTGTTCACGCTTTAGGACTCGGTCATATGGTTATACCTTACTACAGTGCGTATTGGGAAAGTTAGTCTAACTGTGTGCTCAGAAGGGGGAGAATGTGAGTATAGGTGACCACTGGCAATCTATCATAGATAATAATTAGAGGGGCTTAATAGAAGAGGAGGGAATTTTTTTTCTGGATCTTTTAAAGAGAGATTTGCAGTAGACTATTCAGCCTGCCTTTAGGTAGCATTATTTCAAGAGGAAGGCTAAAAAGAACTTAAAAAGCCTGCAAGCATTGTTCATAAAAAATATACTTTTGTCCCATTAGCCACTGCCTTTATTGTAAGCCATTTTGTAGTGACCTTGGACAAGCCATCTAACTATTTTAAACTCCTATTTCCTTCCTTATTAATATTGTCCATAGGACTGCAGTGAAAATCAAATAAGACTGGGCCTGTCAGATACTTAGCACTGGGTCTAGCCCAGAGTAAACACTCAGTGAAAGTTATTATTATTGATAATGTTAATATGTATGACCCCAGAACTAAATAGTTGCTAGCTGTTCATTTATCTTTCCTAAAGGACCACCTCGAGTAGCAAAGAATGACTTGACTGAGTTTATTTATATGAAGTCTAGAATTCTGGAACCCCAGTTTGGTAATAGGAGATTAATGTTCCTCTGGCAGAATATTAGAGGAGAAACTGTCTCTGTCCCCCCAGGCTTGCATCCTTCCATTTGACTTCACAGACTTTTTATTCCTCTCGGAAGAGGATAACAGGAGTATTGGGCTGTAATTTACCCATCCTCCCTCCTTCCCGGAACTTCCTCAGCTCTATGGTGAATTTGTCCAGGAAGAGTGAAGTTAATGTCAGAAGAGCTACTTTTGGCTCAGGCCTGATGGCAAGTTCTTAGCAAGAGAAGAACATCCCTCCCAGGTCCGTCTTACTTTCAGTGGAGGGATAATTGTCAGAGCCTGTGGTTCCATTTAACCCAGTTCTATTCAGCAGGCATTAATTAATAGCCCTGGGGAAACAAGATTGAAATGTTGCAGATCTTGCCTCTAAGAAACCCCCTTAGGGAGGTGAGTTTCTTGAAAGGTAAGAAGAAAGGAGTTGAAGGTGGCAGGCAGAGCAGGTGTGAAAGAATAGAGGTGGGAAGGAGTGATACAAGCTCACCTCAGGGATGCACCTGCCTCAGGTCTGCCCCTTACTGGCCTCTCCTCACAAGCCTCAGTTTTCTCTCTGTTAAAGGAGTAGAGTAAACATTCCAACATCATAGACCTGGGAGGATCAAGTTAGATGACACACATAAGTGTTACTCAGTCATGTCCAGTTCTTTGCCTGCTAGGCTCCTCTGTCCATGAAATTGTCCAGGCAAGAATACTGGAGTGGGTAGCCATTTCCTTCCGCAGGGGAATCTTCCCAACCCAGGGACTGAACCCAGGTCCTCCCACATTACAGGCAGATTCTTTACCATCTGAGGCACCAGAGAAGTTAACAATGTGTTAATAGTATTGGGCACATAGTAAGTGCTTAGTACATGACAGCTGCTACTATTATTACTGTTTTTGTGTGCTTCTGTAAATCAACCTGTAAACTCACTGACTTGACCGAGGATTTTTCACAGACAAATTGGGGCACTGGGAATTCTATTACACTTTTGGTTCTCTCTTAGGGTTCTGGTAAAATAGTGTACTGTAGTTACCATTGATGGAAAAAATGGCCTGCTGACGCCTGAGCTAAAAGGCTGGAGAATCCAGTATATCTCAGAGAAGTCTGGGAGAGTTGGGACTTGAGATGGAAGAACCATGAGACCTAAAAGGGCAAAGAGAGTGAGGCATGACTATGTTGAACTCCTTGGGGAAGAGAGAGGCTATATGTGGGTGTATAGATAGACACTGTCAGAAAACAGAGGGTCCTTTAAAAATGTTAAGACTCCACATAAGAAGTTTCATGGAGGGTCAGGAAAGCCCACAACTAACTGCAGGGCACTAAGATATATCCTTGAAACCTAGGCAGAGGTGCTGCAGTCCTCCTAGCAAGTGGCTTCAGCTCCTCCTTTACCAGTTCTGTTTTCAGACTATTTTGGTGTTCACTGGAGTGACCCTTAGTGCAGTCCCTGTGGCTCAGGAGTTACAGAAACTTGACGGTGTCCGTGGCAGATTGGGTCCAGGATTGCGCTGTGGACCATCCAGTCCCATGGTATCCACTGGTTCTGCATCCACAATTTCAACTGCGGATTGTAAACATAGTGTCAAATCAGATGGTTGAATCCATGGATGAGGAACCTGCGGATGAGATGGTCAACTGTGTAGAGTTTCATTCTTAAATTTGTTTTGCCAGGGAGAAAACTGGTCAGGGTGAAAGTGAGGTGGAGCTTGAGTCGGAGGACAGTGAGTAAACTGCTGCTGCTGCTGCTGCTAAGTCACTTCAGTCGTGTCTGACTCTGTGCGACCCCATAGATGGCAGCCCACCAGGCTCCCCTGTCCCTGGGATTCTCCAGGCAAGAACACTGGAGTGGGTTGCCATTGCCTTCTCCAATGCAGGAAAGTGAAAAGTGAAAGTGAAGTCGCTCAGTCGTGTCTGACTCTTAGCGACCCCATGGACTGCAGCCCACCAGGCTCCTCCGTCCATGGGATTTTCCAGGCAAGAGTACTGGAGTGGGGTGCCATTGCCTTCTCCGAGTGAGTAAACTAAGGACCCCAGTTAAATCATGTTTTTGGAGAATATGCCCACAGTTGACAACCAGCTTTAAAAATTTTGGTTTATGATTTTTCAATTGGGAGACAGGAAAGCAACAAAGGCTCAGAGTCTTGAGCTTGGCTTCTGACAGGAGACAAGGCTGGAAGGAAAATCAGTCATGTAGCCAAGCTGCGTACTTTGAGAGGTAGATGCTCAGTGACGAGAGGCAGCCCATGACATAGCATCAGCCCCATGCAGGAGAGCTAGCCTTAGTAGCCACATTTTTGGAAGAGAAAGTAGAAATATGGAATTTTAAGTGGATTTCCCCACTTTTTAAATATTACCAACAAATCCCTCCCCACCCTTTTCCTGTAAGATCACTAAACAGACAGACAAAACAGTAAACTATTTTAGGCCCATGGTCTTTGCAGTGAGTTGAAGAATGGAGAGAAGAACGTGTAACCTAGCAGGCGGCTCAAATTCATACACTCCTGGATCCTGTGCTTTCGGGGCATGTCACTGGGCACAGGGCACATGCTCCACACGTTCTCACTGAATAAATAAACCCACTGGGGTAGCCCTCTCCTGAGATGTGGAGAGTGAGGAGTCGGCCTTCCCTCATCTCCAGCTTAGAAGAGAGAATCAAGTCAGAACCTTTGTGGTCCTTCTTGTTGGGCCTCCCTTTGCAGCCCTTTCTCTTCTCTTTCACAGCCTCTCTGAAAGCTGGAAGTGAAGAAAATTTAAGAAATAGAAAGTGTGTACTATCATGCTTAAAAACAGGGCCAACTCATTGTAGCCTGTATTTCCTTTCCTCTATCAAGGTGAGTGCAGTTTTGCTTAATTTTGATAGACTCAATTATATAACAAGAAGTGATCCAGATTATGCCTTAAATTGCAACAAGGCTCTCAGTCTTAAAAGGACATAGAAATGTTACTCCTAGAAAATGAGTTCTTTTCTTTAAAACTGATAAGGGGCTGCCCATGTAACAGTGTGGGCTTTTTGCTATTTAAAGTTAATGAGAAGACTTTCCTTGGGCATTCCATAGGATCCTCTTTTATATAAAATTCTGCTGGATATCTGCCCATTTATTTATTTAGTAGTACAAAAATATTACTGTCTTTTCTGCAAGATTATTTTTGTTGCAGTTATCAGAAATCAATTCCAAGAATTTAAGCTCAGGTTAGGGAGCCATTTACCCTGCAGGTCCAGGGGATTCTTAAAACCCTACAGAGGATGTACTTGGATCCTCTGGGAGACTATACATGGGACAAGAAAGCCCTGGAACCCCTTGGGCAGAAACCAGTTCCTTTTTTGTCCTCTGGGGTTCCAGGGCCTCCTGGGGCTGGTCTACTCTGAGCAGCATCTTCACACATCAGTCTTTGTTCACTGGTCTTTTCCTAGACACTGAGAGCACATGGGAAAGCTTGCAGCATAAACCAGGACAGACCCTGTTCATCCCAGTTTCTAGTTCTCAGGAGAACGAATTGAATGTCTTAGTTTGGATCACGTGTCCAGCTTTGGCCAAAACGAGAGGAGTTTGGAGTCCCATGGTATGGACATGACTTGGTATTGGGAAATATGGTGCTTACAGAATCACCATGGGCTCAACAGCCGTTCTAGACAAAAGGCATCATCTACAATCTCCACCCCCAACCCCCAACCAAAAGAGAAAGAAAGTAAATCTGTGCCTCTCAGGACTCTGGAGAACATTCAAATTATGCCTTGTCTTCTTGTTTCATCTCCTCTCCCACCTATAATGGGCTGTCACTTTTAGAAAAGCTTTAAAAATTATATTTATTGAATGCTTGTTACATAATAGGTAGTGAATGAGTAAAAGCTATCAAGTTTTATGTTTCTATTGTTCGGAAATATTCTTCAGTCCTCCTTTTAAATTATCTCTCTTTCTCTTTGCAAAACAAAATAAAGCGGCTGTTTAGACAGTTTGGTGTACTGAAAAGGGAACTAAATAGCACCAAAGGCCTCCGTTCTGGTTCTAGTTTCAAACCATTTATTTGCTGGGTAATCTTGAACAAATTATGACCTCTCAGTTTCCTCAGTAGTAAAATGGAGATCATAATAACAGCTCTTTTGAACATAGTGTTATTGTGAGATAAAGTGAAAGAACATATACAAACGTGATAGTTTTTTTTTCTTTTTTCCTATTGAAGAAAGATTTCTGACCCCTATTCTGAGAAAAGTTACTATTTTTAAATGCTTATTTTTAGTAGCTGCCACTACCATTTTTCTCCCAAGAATAGGGTTTCTCTTAAAGCATTTTTACAGTATTCAGGCCAGTAAATGGTGAATTCTTTTAAAGGCAAACACTGTCTTGGGGGAAATTTTGCAGCACTCAAGATCTGATGACTTCCTTGAATACTTGGAGATGTAGATGAAGTATCCTGATGGAAAACTGAAAACTAGCTTGACCTGGAGAAGTAAGGTCAAGCACATACGATGCCAGTGTTCTTCTGTCTGCATCTCCAGTCTACCTTGAAGGAATAACCATCAGGGAGGTGGCTAGTGGCTGCTTCTTTCCTGGGAATTTGTAGGTTCCCTTGGAGTGATTTGGCATAGCTGTAAAATTTGGCATAGCTGTTTAGAATGCAAAGAAATGAATTTTGGCTCAGGACAGACATGTTAAACAGGATAGTGGCTTTTATTGGAAATAAGGCAGAAAAGAAACACTACAATAGAAATCAGAGAAAAAACTTTTAAAAGGTACGAGACTGGGATGCAATTAGAAATCTGAGAAACAGCTGGCTTATAAAGATTGTAGGAATGATTACATTGCTGAATAATATTCCATGAGTGAATAAAACAAACTGTTTAAAAAGGGAGAAGGGAGGGATATGATCCAGGAGCAACTTAAAAGCCAATAAAGGTAATTTTGAATAAATGTTCAAACATGGCATAGAATTTCAGCCACCGAGTTTGGCAGAAGCTTTACTAGCACCTCAAACCTTAGAAATATTTGGCTTGCCATCTTCGAATGTATGATAATAAATATGAGTTGAGGAAAGCAGTATTCCTGCCTCCCAACCTTTATGAATAGCCAGTGAGGATTATAGGAAGAGAAGTGTATTGCTAGTGAATTTTTCATATGAAAGCAGCCTGCCTTGTGCTTTATACTTGAACAGCATCTGTGCCATAGTTGTGTCACTGCCCATATTTGCTGTTCTTTCTCTCCTGCTGCCTGTCAGCCTTGAACACCAGCTTAATTTCTAACTCTGGCTTGTTAATCTCCGGTCCCTTGATTCTGTACCTTAGTGCGCGCCCCCCCCCCCAATTAATTTGAATAGTACCCACATTCTACTTTAAATGTGCATGTAAGCACAAGTACAAAAATACTTAGATAAGGGAGTGGGTTTGTGTGTGTGTCTGTGTCTGTGTGTGTATGTGTGCTTTTTAGAAAGATGGTTTAACTGAGCTTTTGTTTCCTGTCTGTACCATTATAAATTGCTTTTATAAACTGCTGAATGATAAAGGACAGAAAGAGCTCTCCAAATAATATTCTCACTCAGTGTCTTGTGTGTGTGTGTGTGTGTGTGTGTGTTTAAATCTGTGATTTTGACAGGTTTCATAGGAGCAGGCTTCCTGAATAGCCATTTTAAAAATTAAGTGAAAACTCATTAGTGGCAAATTACACACAGTGATTTTAAGCCCCAGGAGGCTGACTCTGTACATATTGAGCAGTCATTTGTTCTTAGTTTATTGTATAAATATAGCCAATTAAATTCATTGTAAAAAAAATTGAATTGAGTTTGTTGTTAAACTGGTACAGTGCCTCGAATTTTAACACTTTGACATTTTAAAGCACATATATTAATTTGGGGACCCTGGCAACTAATGAGACTGTAGATTTCTGATTCATTTTATCCATTGTTTCATCGCTTTGCCTGTTTTCTTTTTTTTGGTAGGTCTGAATAAAATTAAGAAGAAAGAGCTGCTACAATCACAGCAGATGAAGATCCACTAGTGAATTGATCCAGATTTTTGGCCAGCCCTCCAGAGAAAAGGTAACTTGCTCTTTCACCATAGCAGGGCTGAATAAATGCTGCAGTGCCTCTGATGATAAGAGTTTGAGTTCTACCAAACAATGGTAATTTTTGAAATTTAAGGTATCTGAGTAAGATCTTCAATTTTAAGCATAACCCCAAATATGATCATATTAATGTGAAATGACAGTGAATTTTAGAGTACAGTAATTTTAGATGTTTGTCAGATTAAAATCTTCAAAATAACCCTCCCTCCCCCAAATTCAGTAAGAATTTTGGAATATTTTGGAGATAGGAAATCTACCCCTACCACCTGGGAAATCTACCCCTACCACCTTCCCCGCCGCCCCCCATCTATAGTCATCTTTTCCTGTAAAGCTGTGTAAAGATGTGCTCTTGTATTTTGTCCTGTTTCACTTTGCCAAACTCCTGTTTTCTTCTCTCTACAAGCAATGTAGACCCAGCTGCCCAGGGCAGGGGAGAGTTTAAGGAAATTGTAAAACAGGCAGGAGGACTTCAGGCGCACTTTCTGGGCCCAGCGTCTTTGCCCAGCCTGCCAGAAAGCTCTCAGCTCATGAGCAGTCCCAGATATTCACAAAGATAGCAGCCGCTGTTCATTGAGTTTCTCACTACACGATTGTGATTTTCCACTTAACTATCTGGGGAGGAAGGTGGTATGTTTCATATAATGTGAAAAAGGAGAAAAATTGCTGGAGGAATTTTTATTATTAAAAAAAAAAGAGATCTATGCTCCCATCTACTCTTAAAAGAAATGAGGGGGCTTCCAAGTTAAGATGCAGTTTAAGATGAGTCATTGAAGAATAAAACTGAAAAGAATCCAAACAGGAAAGACCAAAAGAGTTTCAGCCTCTGAAACTGATCAGCTTACATATTTAGATGACAAACTGCAGTGCTTCTGTCAGGTTATAGGCATCTGTAGCAAAGACAGAGTCATCGTGGACAACATGAACATGCATCTTGACCATGACGAAGCAGAAACAGGAGCTTCTAGAAGGATGTGGCAGTTTCGTTAAGGTATTTAGAAGAACATAAGACTGGGTAGCTATGTAGTCTCAACCTTCAAAATAGGCGGCCCTTAAAATTTTCCTGCCCAAAGCCGAAAGGCCAGTAGTGCAGAGGTATCTTGCAGTGATCATCACAGTCATCACCGAGGATGGCATTCTCTGTGGAATGTCTAAAAAGCGCCAGAGGAAAGAGAAGCAGGACTTTCCTAGATGGTGATCAGCAGCTGGCAGGGGTGGGATATGAGGAGGTGAGAGGAGAAAGTAGAGAGAAAACATATCTGACAGAAATGCTAAAGGAGCTCGTTAGTCCATAATTGTTTACTGAGCTTCTACTGTGTGCAGGATTGTCCCTGAAGAGGAAAAGAGAGCAATAGGAGGTGATTTTCACAGACTACTATTCTGATGAAAAATAAAATACAATAGGATTGTTACTGTTCAGTTGCTAAGTCATGTCTGACTCTTTGCAACCCCATGGACTGCAGCACGCCAGGCTCCTCTGTCCTCCACTATCTCCCGGAGTTTTTTCAAATTCATGGCCATTGAGTTGGTGATGGCATCCAACCATCTCATTCTCTGCCTTGCTCTTCTCCTTTTGCCTTCAGTCTTTCTCAGCATCAGGGTCTTTTCCAGTGAATCAGTTCTTCACATTTGGTGGCCAAAGTGTTGGAGCTTTAGCTTCAGAATCAGCTCTTCCAATGAATATTCACGGTTGATATCCTTTAGGGTTGACTGGTTTGATCTCCTTGCAGTCCAAGGGACTCTCAAGAGTCTTCTCCAGCACCACAATTGAAAAACATTAATTCTTTGGTGCTCAACCTTCTTTATGGTCCAGCTCTCTATACTGAACTTTGTTGGCAAAGTAACGTCTCTGCTTTTTAATGCAGTCTAGGTTTGTCATAGCTTTTCTTCCAAGGAGCAAGTGTATTTTAGTTTTATGGCCGCAGTCACTGTCTGCAGTGGTTTTGGAGCCCAAAAAAATAAAATCTGTCACTGCTTCCAGTTTTTTCCCTTCTGTTTGCCATGAGGTGATGGGACCAGATGCCATGATCTTATTTGTAATGTTGAGTTTCAAGCTTTTTCACTCTTCTCTTTGACCCTCATTAAAAGGCCCTTTAGCTCCTTCTCGCTTTCTGCCATCAGAGTGGTACATACAATAGGGTACCAGGAAACCAGTGACAAGGGCTTACAGGAGTATCACAGACTCAAGTCTGCAGGGATCAGATGTGTGGAGGAATGAAATGCACGAGGTAAAACTATGAGAAACTATTAGATTCATGACCAATCTCAAAGGGCTCACTTTTTCAGTACCAGCTGACTGTAGGCCCCAAAATCCATTCAGCAAGTATTAGTGGAGTGCCTGCTTACATGCTGTGTGCTCTTCTGGGCACTGAGTATTAATTAGTAAATGAAAGGAACACAAGCCCCTGCCATTGTGCCACTGGAACAGATAACAGATAGCAAATATAATAAGTAAATACAGTGATCTGCCTTCTGTTTTAATAAAACCACTCTGGGCACTCTGTGTATTCAGTTAGGGTATAGGGAGCAAGGGTAAAAACAGTGAGAGCAGTTAAAACTGTGGTTACTGAAATAACCCAGACCCATCAAAATGTTAAGAAAATGGAAAACTTAACCTTAATGAATTTTCTTGATTGTTTTCAAAGTTAGCAATGTAAAAAAGAATTTGAGTCAAGCCGAATAAGTCTGTGGGATTCTGCCATGTGCTGACACTTCGCTACTTTGGGTATAGAAGTGATAAAGGAGGTAAGAGAAAGGTGAGGACTTTGGGACAAGGCTAGCTTGGGAAAAGGTCAGAATGGATTTGAACCTCACATGAAAGCTTGATTTTGATTATCACATGAAGCTGAACAAAGGGAAAAAATAATGGCATGCAGCTAGTCATAGAAGTAAAAAGGTGGAAAGAACCCGAACATCCGTCAACCAAGGAATGGATCAGTAAATGATGATATATCCGCATACAGTGGAATTTTATTCTGCCATAAAGTAGAAGAAGTTACAGATATGTGCTCCAACCTGGGTGAACCTTGAACCGTATGCTAACTGAAAGAAGTCAGACACAAGAAGTCACATACTGTATTGCTTCAATATTGTGAAATACCCAAAATAGGCAGATCTATTGAGAAAGAAAACATGTGGTTTCCAGGGGCTAGGGGAGGGATGGGAGATGGGGAGTGACTGCTTAGTGGGTATAGGGTTTCCTTTCAGGGTGATGACATGTTCTAGACAAGGCTGTGAGTATGATTGCATCACATTGTGAGTACACTCAGTGTCACTAAGTTGTACATTTAAAATGGTTAAAATGGTGAATTTTATGTTATGTGAATATTACCTCAATTTTTTTTAAAAAAAGGATGGCATGTGGAAAAGTATTTGAAGGATACATGTTTTACATCTTGTCTAGCTAGAGTGGAGTCTTTGTAAGGGGGTGTGACAGATGATAAAGCTAGAAGAAAAAAAAAGGATGTTGAGTCAGGTAGTGAAAGTTGTTGACTGCCTGGCAAGCAGTTTAGATTCTCTTCTGTTGGCAGCGTTAAAACCCAGCAGTGTCCGCTCCACAGGTTCTTAAGAAGGAAACTGAAGCAAGGTTGGTGCAGCCTCTGGGTTTCAAAGCAAAGCAAGCAGTCCCTGGCTTTATCAGTCTAGGATATTTCTGCTCACCTCATTGAATTTCATGATACTCTCATGGAAGTCTCAAACAAAATTAATTTAGAATTTCCTAATCTTGAAAAAAAGCATGCTTATTATAGTTCCTGATTATGAATGTTTGCTATTAAAAAATATTAGGTAGCTATGTGAGGTGACTGATACATCAGCTAACCTTGATTGTGGTAATTGTTTGGAGATATATATGTCCATGCTTAGTCACTCAGTTGTGTCCAACTCTTTGTGGCCCCCTAGACTGTAGCCCACCAGGCTCTTCTGCCCATGGCATTTCCCAGGCAAGGACGCTGGAGTGGGGAGGCACCCCCTACTCCAAGGGATCTCCCCGGCCCAGGGATAGAAGCTGCGTTTCTGTGTCTCCTACTTTGGCAGGCAGGTGGATTCTTTACCACTGGCACCACCTGTGAAGCTCTGTGTATCCATATCTGTGGATCTTTCTCAAGTATCTCAAATCATCACATTGTACACCTTAAACATACACAATCCGTTGTGTCAGTTATATTTCAGTAAAGCTGGGAAAAATGTAAACATTATATAAACCCTAATAAAAAGCCCCTTTAATTACATTCCTTCCCTCTCTACTACCTGTAAGTCTATAGTTATCTACTGTTTTCTATACATAGATTTATTGTTATATTTATTTTCACAAAAGTGGCATGATTTATGCATAGTGTTTTGTATATCCCTTAAAAATACTTATATCTTGGCTGTCTTTCTACTTCTTTCTTTTGGATTGCTATATTACGTGCTAGACCTCCATTTGTAAAGACAACAACAACAAAAAATGAAAAGCAAATGCCATTTACCTCTTATTACAAAGAAAACACAGTATCATAAAGTGTAAAAGTAACTAACACTTGATGAGCTCTTACTATTTGCCAGGCATTCTTCTAACCATATTAATTTGTTAACTCCTTGTAACAACCTGATGAGGTAGATATGGTTTGATCCTCCTTTTGCAGAAAAGTTAACCAAGGCACAGACAAAATGTGTCCTGTTACATTTTGGTAACAGGTTGATGGATGGTCAGTGGCAGAAATGGGCTCCAAGACCAGCCTCTGCTCCAACTTGTTCAACTCCATCTTGTTATGAGGACCTTGTGGTCAATGGTATGAGATCATAGAGGTTTTTCAAGAGAAGTCAACCTGAAATTTTGTGTGAAATTTTCCAAATTTTATTGTTGGCTTTAAAAAATAGCTTTATTGAGATATAATATAAATGCTGCAAACTCACCATTTGAATCATTTTTAAAACATTGACAGTCTTGCACAGACAGCACCTCTATATGGTCTAAAATTATCGCATCAGTCCCAAAGGAGACATTGTTTCCATAAAGCAGTCACTTTCCATCCTTCTCTCTTCTCTCTAACCAGATCCTGGAAGCCGCTCATCTGCTTTGTTTCTATGGATTTAACTGTTTTGGATATTTCACATAAATGAAATCATGCAATATGTGACTTTTTGTGTCTTGCTTCTTTTATTTTGCATGTTTTTGAGGTTTATCTGTATTGTAGCATTTATCAGTATTTCATTCCTTTTAATGGGTGAATAATACTCTATTGTGTGGCTATACCACATTTTATTTAGGCATTCTTCAGTTGGTGGACACCTGGGTTGCTTCCATGTTTTGGCTTTGTGAAAAATGCCCTTATGAACGTTGATGTACAGGTATCTCTTTGAGTGCCTGCTTTCAGTTCTTTGAGTGAACATCTAGAAGTGGAATTGCTGGATCATATTGTAATTCTTTGTTTAACCTTTTAAAGGACTGTCAAACTGTTTTCCACAGGGGCTGCACCATTTACTTTCCCATCAACAATATACATTGATTCCTCCACATCCTCACCAACACTTGCCATTTTCTGTTCTTGTTTGTTTTTATTTCCTTACTGGCCATCCTAGAGGGTGTGGTGTGATATCTCATTGTAACTTTCGTTTGTATTTATCTTATGACAAAAAATGTTGAGCATCTTTTCATGTGCTTGTTGGTCATTTGTATTATCTTATTTGGAGAAATGTCTATTGAGAACTTTTTGATTTGTAAAAATTGGATTATTTGTCCTTTTTAGTTTTAGATGTAAGAGTTCTTTATACATTCTACATACAAGTCCCTTATCAGGTAAAGGATTTGCAAAAATTTTCTCCATTCTCTGGGTTCTTTTCACTTCCTTCAAGGTGTCCTTTGAAGCACAAAAGTTTGATAATTTCAATGAAGTTCAGTTTATCTGTTTGGCCTTGTTTTGTAAGAAATACTTAGTAAGTTGGATTGCAGCCTTCTAACCATCCACTTGTGACTGCAGCTGCGTTGCCCCTTTCCCCAGAAACCGATGGGGAAAAATGTTCTGTGAAAATACCTGTTGTCTGGAGTGAAGACAAGAAGCTCTGGAAAGCGGCAAAAGTCGAGTCTCACCAGTGGTGGTTTTGTTTTGGTTTACCTTTTCTGCTCCTGAGGTTCCTTCACTTCGAGCACTTGGGTGGAGAGGAGAAAGCGATAGAAAGCGGAGAGCAGGATCAAGGTCTGTGTGTCCTGCAGATATTATGCTGGTCAGAAGCATAAAACTGGTTAAAATGTTGAAACTTAGCCTTAAGTCATAGATGGTACCATTTAAAATCAAAGTTGCCATGAGAATGAAGTAATTGTGTCTTTCTGGGAAAAAGGGTTTAGGGACCATGAAATCTAGAGAGTCATTTGGGTTCAGGTCTCTCCCTTTGTATAAGAAAATATTTGTGTGGGTTGGGGCTTGAAGATAGGGACCTGTATTCATTTGCAGCCATTCATTCACATGTTAGTGAAATGTAAATCTGCATGCTATCTCTCTCTACCAAGGAAAAGAAGGTTTTATGTTGGAGGTGGAAAGGGATGCAAACCTTTGTGGAACAGTCTGTCTGTGGGGAAGCAGTTCAAACCCGGATGGGTTCCTGAATCAATGTACACAAAGGGTGTGGCAATTAGGGGAGCTGTGTTTGCTGGATCTATGTCCTTGCTTAGGGCTGGAACTTTGCTGCAGAAAAAGGAAGAAAAGAGCTATGTTGTTCCTTCCCTCTTGTAGTAGCACACTTTCAGTTAGTCCTAGAGTTCAGCCCTAAGGCATTTTGCTTAGGGACCTGGAGACCATACATATTACAGTTTGTGAGGAGGTGGTTTCCATGTTCCAAATGACACGCTTATGTTGGGAATGCGAACTGTTAATCCATGGGAGACTAAACATATATCTCATTGTCACCATGATTTCAGGACATATACTACCCTTAACCTTGGTCCAGGAGGTCCAATTTAGATTTAGAGGTGTATGAGATCCTGTGAGCTTAGTGTGAGAGATCAGGAAAGATTTTGTTAAGGAAACAGAATGTGAGGGGGGGATGTGACTGTAGGATTTTAGCCAAAGAAGAGTAGTTTTATAGATGGTGTGATCCATGTGAACAAAGACTTGAGAGCTGGGATGTGGAGGGAGAGCATACTCGGTACTATGATTTGGTCATTTTAGCCGGACTGTAGGGTACCTGCAAGAGGGAACGCTGTAGATGTGGTGGAGCTGGGCCTGGGGCCAACTGTTAAAGACCTGAAGTGCTATGAAAGGAGTGGTTATAAGTTGAGGGATCGGTGATGAGCCCCTGAAAGTGTTGGAGCAAAGACTGACATAACTGACGCTATGCTTTACCCTGCAAGAATGATGATAGCATAGCATGGCTAGAATAGAATTGGGCTTTCTATGTGACAGGCGGGGTGCTAGTAATAATAGCTATAGAGTAGGGTGTGGTGCCGGAGAAGGCGATGGCACCCCACTCCAGTACCCTTGCCTGGAAAATCCCCTGGGCGGAGGAGCCTGGTAGGCTGCAGTCCATGGGGTCGCTAGGAGTCGGACACGACTGAGGGACTTCACTTTCACTTTTCACTTTCATGCATTGGAGAAGGAAATGGCAACCCACTCCAGTGTTCTTGCCTGGAGAATCCCAGGGACGGGGGAGCCTGGTGGGCTGCCATCTCTGGGGTCGCACAGAGTCGGACACGACTGAAGCGACTTAGCAGCAGCAGCAGCAGCAGGGTGTGGTGTATGTGTGTCCAGTCGTGTCTGACTCTTTGCGACCCTATGGATTGCAGCTGCTGGGTTCCTCTGTCCATGGGATTTTCTAGGCAAGAATACTGGAGTGGGTTGCCATTTCCTTCTTCAGGAGATCTTCCCGATCCAAGGATCCAACTCATGTCTTCAGCATTGGCAGGCAGATTCTTTATCTCTGTGCCATCTGGGAAGCCTGTAGGGTAGGGTACTTTTGTACTGATAACTTTCTTAATACTCCTTATAAAGTAGATACTCTTGTTTTACATCATTTTATAAATGAGGAAACAGCCCGAGCGAGAGAAGTTCCACTTTCCCCAGAGTTATACAGTAAATAAGTGGTAGAGCTGGGATTCAGCTTGGGTGTATTGGCTGCAGAACACATCCTCTTAACTGCTGGGCCCAAAAGATGGTGATAGTTCACCATCTTCAGTGAAAGCTGATTGGTACAAAGGTGACATAGGGAATTATTTTTAACAGTGTGTTTAATCTTTGCATTTTATTGCATCTGAGGCAGTGTACTAGAACTATGACTATACAGTCAGCCTCTTTTTATAGCTAAACATTAGTCCAATTTTTCCATTCCATTTCTATAACTTAATCCTTTTCCTCTATTTTTAAAAGAACTCTTTTAACTTTAAGGCTCTAAATGAAGATTTTAAATGAAATTTGTGAATCATTTAAAATTACAGGCTAGTATCAAATTCCTAGAAACATTTGGGTGTTATTCGGTTTAAAGTTATATGTTAATACCTTCTTTATGTGTATTGTTAAATTTTCTCTCTTTCAAAGCAGTTTACTATTATTGGTAAATGATTCTTTGGGAGAACTTGTACGAGCTACACACGTATGATTAAGAAAACAGACCAAAAATTTAAAGCTTTGAACTTTTGGGCAAATGACATAGTTAATAGAATGACTACACATACAGGTTAAGTCTTTTATATATGATTTTTAGTTATTTTTGGCTGTGCTGAGTTTTTGTTGCTGCAGGCAGGCTTTCTCTAGTTGTGACAAGCTGGGGCTACTCTCTTGTTGTGGAGCATGGGCTGTAGGGCACGTGGGCTTCAGTAGTTGTGGCTCAGGAGCATGGGTTCTGTAATTGTGGTGCATAGGCTTAGATATTCTGCAGCATGTGGGATCTTCACAGACCAGGGATGGAACCAGTGTCACCTGCATTGCGAGGCAGACTTCCAATCACTAGACCACCGGAGAAGCCAAGGTTAAGTCTTTAAAAAGATAATTACCTACATCTTTAAGTCTCTACTTTTTCAACTGTCTTTATTATTCCTAATTTTGCGCTTGATTTTCAGCAGTTCCAGCCACTGAGCTGATGAATTCAGTTTTTTCCACTGTTCTCCCCCTACTGGAATACTCATGTATCCATAACAGGCCAGAAGGTATTTCATTAGAGGGAGCACAGTTAAGGAGAGGCCTGGCCTGGACATACCCCTTACGCAGAAGAGAGCCCTGGCTCTGTCTGGAGAATTAAAAAGGAAAGAGAGTGAGGTGGTCAGAGAAGGGAGAAAGGCTGTAAACAAAGGCACAGCCAATTTTAGGAAGAAAGAAACCCACGGCAACACATTCCTAATTCAGTAGTTTCGAGTTTCTTGTTACTCAAATGATTGCAGTCCTTTGGGGTTGATGATGGAGAATCTCTGTTATCAACCCTGTAATTTGCACACATAAATATACTGTAGTTGCTAGTTTTCAGGTTTATTAAAATGTTGTATTGGGACTAGTGGTTCTTTCCAAACAAAAAGACTGGTCATGTGGGGTCTTGCATCTTAGAAAAGTTTTAGACAGTTTCAGCCATTTTACGTTAAACTGGATTTAAAGATTGTTTTGTTGTTTTGTTTTGCATTTAGTGATGCCTTTGGCCTTTGAACAAAGCATTTTACAATTCTGTGCTGTGCAGAGAATCCTTTTTGTAAAGAGAGACCTTGTTACCCTTGGCACCTACTGGGAACATCCCTAAATTTGGATGGTGAAGTAAGGCCACCTTTTAAATACATCCCTGGAAGGGATGAAATGCTCAAAACTTGGCAGCGTTTCACTTCTGACGGCCTAGTTCTTAAGCCACATGCAGTTTAATTGGTGGTGACAGCTTTTTCCATAAGAGCATTTTGATGAATTTAAAAAACTCCTACTTCTCATGTCCTCAGTGAAATTACTGTGTTGTGTTCAGCCTGGTGCCTAACAGAGTGCCTGATACGTGGTAGGTAAGCAGAACCTGTTTGATGAGTTGAATCTTCATTACTCAAACCTTATAAAACCTATCATTTATCTGTGCAGACAGATACTGAAGATCTTCAGAACTGTAAGACAGCATCAGAAGTATACAGGTAGGAGAATTGATCGATAGCATACAAGGAACACTTATATGAAAATAATAATTGAATGTAAATTGTACTGCTCATGGTTTTACATTTTTTTTTTGGATGCAGAAGAGGGGTGTTTAGGTAAGAAGTCATCAGGTCATCCTTATTATCAAACCAAGTTTTTGAATTTCTGTTGTAATCTTGGTTATAGGGAGTGTCTTTATATAAGAACACTTTTTAAATGTTGCCTAAATTTGAGTTTCAGAACACTGTACTTTTCTCAGCTAGCAGTTTTGGCTTTTGTTGGTTACTCATTCAACCCATTGGGAAACCCAAACCATCTCTGGATATCAGAAACTGCATGTTCTAGAAGGAGTTAGGACTTTTCATGGGTGAAGAGAATCTGGTAAAAGGCATTGGCTGCAGGAAAAGAGAGATGGCCAGAAACTGCCTGTCATTCTCTTGGTGCTCACATCTGCAACTTGGTAACGCAGTTCTCAGATAAGAATTTATCTGAATTGTTCAGTGTGATATAAGATACTTGTTTATAGTGTTTGTTTTGTCTTTTTTTTGTGCTTTCCATGTATCTTTTCATGCAGTCCTCAAAAGGAACCTGGCTTTATCTTTATTTTACAGGTTAGGAAACTGATGATCCAAGTAAGTTAGGTAACTGGCTTACGTTACATAGTTTGTAAGTGAAGAGCCACTATATGAACTCAGAAAAAATTCATAGGGACTGGCTCCAGAGCCCTCCCTCGTTTTCCTCATCTGTAAATAGTAATACAACTCCTGCTTTACACAGCTGTGAATATTAATAGAGCTAATGCAAAAAGGTACCTCCAACAATGCTTGGCACCTAGTAGGTACCCAATAATTGATAGCTGCTATTAGTAACAATTTCTCTTAATAACTATCATAATGCTAAGAGGATATTTAGTATTTTTATTTTAAGCCCTGTTGTATTTTCTTTATTAAACCAGTCAAAAAGAGGGGGGAGGTATGAAACTGGAATAAGGATGGAAGTTGAAGTATTACAAATTGCCATATTGACCCTCATTACCTTTAAGTCATATTAGTGAATCGTGAAGTATTTTCACGTGTCAAAAGGGGGAAATCGAGCAGTATCTTGAAGTAGGGCTGTCCTTCATGTTTGCCACTCTTCCCCTTATTTTAATTTTCATCCTGTACTCTCAGAGATCAGAAGGGCTGAACTCAATAAGCAAACTCTCTTTGGAACCTACATACCTGGGTGGCCCTAAGCTTTTCTTTTTAATGGCAGCTCCAAATGCCATAAAATTCAAATTTTTGTTTTTCTTAAATGTAGAATATTGCAAGATACAAAATAATCCATAAACTGTGTGCTTTAGTCACAGAAAATCATTGTTAGGTGTTTTTTTTTTTTTTAATGTATTTCTGTAATTCTACAGATTTTTCAGTGATTTGGATGAATGAAAAATTGAAGGTCTACATTGGTGACATGAAGATTGAGGGCCTTCCTTACAAGTTAGGAACTGAACTACTAAGGAAATTATGTTTTACCTATGCATTTTTTCTCATTGATCCTCTTCTGTTGGAAGTTAAAACTTTAGAAATGATTTTTTATCCTACCAATCATTTCTACTATTTTTGGTTATTCTTTTTTTTTTTCCTGCTTCTTAGATAAGGACAGGAAGCATCCATAACTTCATTTTTGGGAACTTTTGTTTGCATGTCATCCAGGAAAAAATTTACACACTTATTTCTAAACATTTTAAAAATAAATGCATATACATGTAATTTTTAAATTTTTTTCCACTAAAGCCCTCAAATTTTGAACCTAAAATAAGTACTTTCCACAGGAGCCCTGGGTTGAGTTTAGGATGCAATAACGTTACATTATTTTTTACTCTTCTTTAAATATCTTTATATTTCTGAGGGTTGGACTTTTGCAGGTAAGTTGGCCACCTCTGTAACATCAGATGTTCCAGATTAAGAAAAAAAACATGAATAATAATTTTTAAAAATGAATAAGCCTGCTTTTTCCCCATCTAAGGAAAGCCCCTCTAAGTAAGCAGCTATGACACGCGTGCCTCAGGAGTGCGGATATTACTGCTATGTGAAACATGCTGATTAAAATCCTTGTTTCTGTCTCAGGCTGCAGATTTTTCACACAGTTTGAAGTAACAGTAATGCTAAGAACACTTAATTAAAAGCGCTTGATGTGGTCTGCTACTGTTTCAAGTACCTCAGGTGCTTTAGTGCATTAAGTAGCCCTTTATTTTACCGTCTTTACCCATCACTTGAGCAAAAGCTGTACGCGCAATGTGTGTATTGCGGAAGGGTGCTAAGTTTTGTGGGCCAGTGCTTGAGTGAACAATATCTAATAGAAAACAGTATTTTCTAGGAATGCTGTACATTCACCTAAGCCCTAGCTTCTCGCCCTGCCCAGGCAAAGAAATCATAAAGGGGGAGGGAGAGACCAACAGCTTGAATTAAAACTAATTAGACTTGGGGGTGGTGGGGTGGTGAGGAGGGGTGGGGGTGGTAGTGAATGAATCACTTCCAGGAGCATTGGAAAGGGAAATATAGAAATTTGGAGTCGTGTCTCTAAAACATGTAAACGGATTCGCCTCGGTCTCTGTCTCCTCCACTGCATCTTACACTGATTTCATGGTCTCCTCTTTGCTGAACGAGCTCAAGTAACCCGGGAGCACGCGCTGATCTCCCGTGGCGGGCTTCGGGCCGACACCTGGGACAGCACCTGGGCTGCATTTCCTCGCCTGCCAGTGGTTTCCTCCGCGCTAGGAGTCCCGCTCAGCGGCGGCTTCCCATTCATGCTTTTGACAGCCGCGCGGCCGCTCGCGAGCTGAGAGCGAAGAGCTCCTTGAATCCGCCCCTGCTCTCTGGATTGGACCCGGGCGGGAAGGCCCGACAGCTACGCCGCCCGCTGGTGCCCCGGGGCCGGCCGGCCGGCTGGTTCCTCCATAGGTGGCTGCGTTTCCGACTTCGCCCTGGCTCCACTCCGGGGGCTTGACGTGCAAACTTCGCCCGAGAGAGCTGAGAGGGAGGGACCGGCGAGGGGGAGGAGGCGGCGGGAGGCGCCTCCGCTTAAGGGAGCCGGCCGGGCGCCGCCGCTCGGACGGACGCGCGGACGGAAGGAAGGAGCGGGGCCGCCGGGCCCGGCCCAGGGATGCGAGCGGCCTCAGGGTGGGCAGCCTGGGGGCCGGGGGTGCGTCTCGGGCCTCCCCGCCGTGGGCCGCCGCGGCGAGGCGCGGGGCTGAGGCGGGGGCAGCTCTGGGCGCCGGCCTCCGCGCCGGGTCTCCGCGGCGGAGGCAGGCTGGGGACCCTACGCCGCGGTGGCGGCCCGCCGGCTCTCGTCCCCTCCCCCGAGGGGCACTGGAGTCGAAATCGAAAGCGAGCCCGCGCCGCGGACTTTGCGCCCAAGGCGGGGGATGTGGGGGGTGGGGGTAGGAGGAGGCGAGCTGGGGGTCTGGGCGGCCGGGGGCGCTGTCAGCGCGCCCCACCCGGCCCGCGGGCCGCGCACGCCGCCGGAACTCCCCGGCGCCTCCTTAAAAGCAGCCCCCGCGCGACTCTTTTCCCCCTTTTTTTGTTACATTGTAGGAGCGGAAAGAATGTCGGAGCGGGCCGCGGATGACGTCAGGGGGGAGCCGCGCCGAGCGGCGGCGGCGGCGGGCGGAGCAGCGGCCGCGGCCGCCCGGCAGCAGCAGCAGCAGCCTCCGCAGCCCCAGCGGCAGCCGCCGCCGCCGCCGCGGCGCCTACGGCCGGAGGACGGTGGCCCTGGCGCCGCCTCCACCTCGGCCGCCGCCGCAATGGCGACCGTCGGGGAACGCCGGCCCTTGCCGAGTCCCGAAGCGATGCTGGGACAGTCGTGGAATCTGTGGGTCGAAGCTTCCAAACTTCCTGGGAAAGACGGTGAGTGTCCACGCCCTCCTCTTCCCCGCGCAGCCCCCATTCCCCCATCCTCAGACCCTTCTCCCCTCCCCCGTCCCGTGGCCCGCCCCCTCGGGGGTCAGAGATGCTATCGCCGGGTTGGGGAACGCGGAGGTGCCCGCACCTACTCCGTGCGTGCGTGAGCGTGCGTCACACTCTCCGCAACTGACCTGCCTCTCCCCTCCTCCTGTGTGTGTGTATCTCCTAGGGACGGAATTGGACGAAAGTTACAAGGAGTTTGGGAAAAACCGCGAAGTCATGGGGCTCTGTCGCGAAGGTGAGTCTAGCCCTCTGATGGAGTTTGTACAAGTCCAGGGGAAGTATCCTGGCCGGCTGACCAGGGCGGTAGCTTGAGCCCACCTGAGCCACTCCGCTCCTCCCACGCGAGGATGCTGTCTGATAAAGAAGAAAGGGGAGGATGGAGCATTTGGAAAATCCGGTTTCCGGAGGCTTCGTATATCCGGGAGTATCCGTATATCCGGGAGTATCCAAAGCCCTTCAGTGGAGGCCTGGCTGGGTGCAGTTTAAGCGCATTGCCAGTGATGAACGCTGGGACCAGCAGTGAGTTTAACCCAAATGAAACGGGAGGAGTAGAGGGAGAAATTCTCAGCTTCCAAAAGCGTCTCCACGAACGTCTTAGGGGGTTCTGGAAAGGACACCTTGCCACCTGTAATTGTCTGCCAGCAATAAAAATGAATTTTTAAAAAGACAGCACTTTACCTGTACAGCCTATTTCCATAGGATTTATGTTACAAAGGTTAATCAAAAGGATCATCACAACCAAGGAGCTGTTGATCGGATATTTTTTCTTTTTTGTATTTTTATGAAGGTGTCAAAATCAGCGGGGGCGGGGGGCGGTCACAGAATTTTATCTGTTGAAAAAAGTCTTTGGTGCACTTATGTAGTGAAATCAGAATCTAATTATTGGTCAGTTTTTAATAAAAACTGTTTGGTAGAAGGAAATAACTGTAACTAAGTGTGGATCTCTAAATGAAAGATATCTAGGAGCTGTCAGACTTTTACTTCAGGTTTTCTTTTTCTTTAAATAGTCCCCTTTGCTGTCGAAGGCCTGTGTTAGTCCTGGGCACATGGTGGTCAGAAAGGTCTAAAGGAGTCCAATCTTCTCTAGACTGAGTTCAAGCTGTTCCTTCAGTGGACAAGGACTTGAGTGAGGTTTGGTATCCAAAATATTGAGTTTATATTCCCAGCGGAACTTTATTTCTCAGTGTGGCCATTTATTTTGGCATTGTTATTGTCAAGGGCCCAAGAATAGGTACAGCTTTGGCAAGAGAAACATTTTAAAGTCCAGAGTTGGCCCATTGTTACTCTGTCTCCACACTTCTTGTTTTTAGTGCCTGTCTTGTCTTCATGTTCACAGTTTTGGTTTTTTTGAACTAGCTTTTTGTTGGCCTCTTGGCACTAGGAGGAAGAGTAATACCAGTGGCAACTTTCTGAGAGCTTCCAATTGTAACAGATTAGAGAGCAAATTAGTTGATTTTGCGAAGGCGAATTGCTGTTTGAGAGCAAAGGAAAGAGAGGGAAAACACAGGACTTGCTGGCGATGTTGCAATAGGAAAAATCAGTTGTTAGTCCGGTTTTAGTGTTGAATTGGCAGCCTGCCTGGGCTTAAAAAATTTAAAGTCACTAGGTGGTAACTCTCCTTGAAAGCAGTTGGAGTAGAGCTTTAGAGGATCTGACCTCCTCCTGTTCTTAGTTTTTCTTCTCTGGATGTGGATATATTTCCCATAAAGAGTTTCTAAATCTGTGTGAAAACATGGTGCTAATTATTGGTAATTCGCCTACAGAGGTTGAATAAGTATGTCTGTATTTCATTGCACTACTTGGTCTGGATTGAGACCCAACCAAATGTAGTTGCCTGGATCCACTTTTTGCTGTATTTATTATTTTCTCTTTGGGCATAGTCATTAGTGTATTTTACCAAAAAAGATCTAGGACCTCTTAATTCCTGTCTTGGGGCACAAAGGGATCATAAATTTGGTGTCTGTGCTTCTGACCTATCAAATTATTAGTGGCTATTAGTGATACCATTTTTTTCCCTAAGCTTCTCTAACCATTCAGAAGATGCTGAAGCAGCCAGGATGGCTGAATTTCTGCCTGCCAGTTTTAAGTAGAGACTGAAATTTCTAATTCAGTCAATTTTCGATTCATTTGTGACTTTGTGGATTTTCTGGGATAAGTATAAGGATGTCCAGCACTTTAGACAGAGGGCCTTTGTTTTTCTAACAAATAGTTCATGTCAGGCTGTTTAAGCATGAAAATACATTTTAAAATTATCAGACACTTCTCCTTTGTCTTTGATTGAGATTATCTCCTACTGAGGAAAAAGTGTTTTGGAGTTAAATTCTTACTAATTCTTCTTGTCAACAAAGTTAAACTGAAAAGAAATATGTAGATAAATTGAAACTATGAATGAACGACTAAGTCAGAAACTCTTTGTCTTGGAAGATATTTAGGAATATTGATCAGACTTTTTGAATTCTCCAGTTTATGATTGTACACCTAAGAGTTAGAAACCTGGGTTTGAAGTTGGTAAACATTGCATTTTACCTTTCAGAATCTAAATTCCTCTTTGTCAAAGGAGATGATAATACCTACTTCCCATGGAGGTTGTAAGGGTTGAAATTAAATTAGATAATAGAAAATGACTCCATACATACTACTTCTTTTCAACCCTTTCAACTGCTGATAATCTTAGCATGATCTCCTAATTTGTTATTTATCTAGGTCAGAAATTTTTAACCTGGGGCTTGAATTGGCTTCAATTCAAGGAACCTGGAATGTCAGGTTCATGAATCAAGGCAAATTGGAAGTGGTCAAACGAGATGGCAAGAGTGAACGTTGACATTCTAGGAATCAGCGAACTAAAATGGACTGGAATGGGTGAATTTAGTTCAGATGACCATTGTATCTACTACTGCGGGCAGGAATCCCTCAGAAGAAATGGAGTAGCCATCATGGTCAACAAAAGAGTCCAAAATGCAGTACTTGGATGCAATCTCAAAAACAACAGAATCATCTCTGTTCGTTTCCAAGGCAAACCGTTCAGTATCACAGTAATCCAAGTCTATGCCCCAACCAGTAACGCTGAAGAAGCTGAAGTTGAACAGTTCTATGAAGACTTCCAAGACCTTTTAGAACTAACACCCAAAAGAGATGTCCTTTTCATTATAGGGGACTGGAATGCAAAAGTAGGAAGTCAAGAAACACCTGGAGTAACAGGCAAATTTGGCCTTGGAGTGCGGAATGAAGCAGGGCAAAGACTAATAGAGTTTTGCCAAGAAAATGCGCTAGTCATAGCAAACACCCTCTTCCAAAAACAAGAGAAGACTCTACACATGGACATCACCAGATGGTCAACACTGAAATCAGATTGATTATATTCTTTGCAGCCAAAGATGGAGAAGCTCTATACAGTCAACAAAAACAAGACCAGGAGCTGACTGTGGCTCAGATCATGAACTCCTTATTACCAAATTCAGACTTAAATTGAAGAAAGTAGGGAAAACCACTAGACCATTCAGGTATGACCTAAATCAAATCCCTTATGATTATACAGCAGAAGTGAGAAATAGATTTAAGGGCCTAGATCTGATAGATAGAGTGCCTGATGAACTATGGAATGAGGTTCGTGACATTGTACAAAAGAGATCAAGACCATCCCCATGGAAAAGAAATGCAAAAAAGCAAAATGACTGTCTGGGGAGGCCTTACAAATAGCTGTGAAAAGAGAGCTGAAAAGCAAAGGAGAAAAGGAAAGATACAAACATCTGAATGCAGAGTTCCAAAAAATAGCAAGAAGAGATAAGAAAGCCTTCTTGAGCAATCAATGCAAAGAAATAGGGGAAAAGAACAGAATGGGAAAGACTAGAGGTCTCTTCAAGAAAATTCAAGATACCAAGGGAACATTTCATGCAAAGAGGGGCTTGATAAAGGACAGAAATGGTATGGACCTAACAGAAGCAGAAGATATTAAGAAGAGATGGCAAGAATACACAGAAGAACTGTACAAAAAAGATCTTCACGACCCAGATAATCATGATGGTGTGATCACTCACCTAGAGCCAGACATCCTGGAATGTGAAGTCAAGTGGGCCTTAGAAAGCATCACTATGAACAAAGCTAGTGGAGGTGATGGAATTCCAGTGGAACTGTTTCAAATCCTGAAAGATGATGCTGTGAAAGTGCTGCACTCAATATGCCAGCAAATTTGGAAAACTGAGCAGTGGCCACAGGACTGGAAAAGGTCAGTTTTCATTCCAATCCCAAAGAAAGGCAATGCCAAAGAATGCTCAAACTACCACACAATTGCACTCATCTCACATGCTAGTAAAGTAATGCTCAAAATTCTCCAAGCCAGGCTTCAGCAATACGTGAACCGTGAACTTCCTGATGTTCAAGCTGGTTTTAGAAAAGGCAGAGGAACCAGAGATCAAATTGCCAACATCCACTGGACCATGGAAAAAGCAAGAGAGTTCCAGAAAAACATCTATTTCTGTTTTATTGACTATGCCAAAGCCTTTGACTGTGTGGATCACAATAAACTGTGGAAAATTCTGAAAGAGATGGAAATACCAGACCACCTGACCTGCGTCTTGAGAAATCTGTATGCAGGTCAGGAAGCAATAGTTAGAACTGGACATGGAACAACAGACTGGTTCCAAATAGGAAAAGGAGTACATCAAGGCTGGATATTGTCACCCTGCTTGTTTAACTTCTATGCAGAGTACCTCATGAGAAACGCTGGACTGGAAGAAACACAAGCTGGAATCAAGATTGCTGGGAGAAATATCAGTAACCTCAGATATGCAGATGACACCACCCTTATGGCAGAAAGTGAAGAGGAACTCAAAAGCCTCTTGGTGAAAGTGAAAGTGAAAGAGGAGAGTAAAAAAAGTTGGCTTAAAGCTCAACATTCAGAAAACGAAGATCATGGCATCTGGTCCCATCACTTTATGGGAAATAGATGGGGAAGCAGTGGAAATAGTGTCAGACTTCTATTTTGGGGGGCTTCAAATTCACTGCAGATGGTGACTGCAGCCATGAAATTAAAAGTCGCTTACTCCTTGGAAGGAAAGTTATGACCAACCCGGATAGGGTGTTCAAAAGCAGAGACATTACTTTGCCGACTAAGGTCCATCTAGTCAAGGCTATGATTTTTCCAGTAGTCATGTATGGATGTGAGAGTTGGACTGTGAAGAAGGCTGAGCGCCGAAGAATTGATGCTTTTGAGCTGTGGTGTTGGAGAAGACTCTTGAGAGTCCCTTGGACTGTAAGGAGATCCAACCAGTCCATTCTGAAGGAGATCAGCCCTGGGATTTCTTTGGAAGGAATGATGCGAAAGCTGAAACTCCAGTACTTTGGCCACCTGATGCAAAGAGTTGACTCATTGGAAAGACTCTGATGCTGGGAGGGATTGGGGGCAAGAGGAGAAGGGGACGACAGAGAGATGAGATGGCTGGATGGCATCACTGACTCGATGGACATGAGTCTGAGTGAACTCTGGGAGTTAGTGATGGACAGGGAGGCCTGGTGTGCTGTGATTCTTAGGGTCGCCAAGAGTTGGACACGACTGAGCAACTGAACTGAACAGAATTGGCTTCAGGGGGTTTTGGTTGTCCTGAAATTGTATGCAAAATAGTATGTTATGTCCACTTATGAGGGCAGGTGTCCCCAGCTTTTCTTGGGTTCTCAAGGATTGTTCACTTATCTTTACCTTCAAAATTTCTAAGTTAGAATCTCTTTTTTTTTCTTTTCCTCTCGTACTTTATTGTCTAATTCCTTCATGATGAGACTGCCCAAGAGTTAATGCTGTGGGAGAGGTTGGAACTGTTGACTTAGGTGGAACTGAGATTATCTGTGGTTTAGCAACTGTATCATCCCTCTGTTTTCCTTTTAGCACAGGTAGATAAATGTTAGGATAAAATGTCAGTTATCTTTCAGAGATCAACCTGTTTTACATTTATATCGTCAAATTTTTATTGCCTTGCTTGTTTTGTTCTGTAATACGTAATTTTATGGCACAGTTGGTTTTACTGGGAAAAGATGGATAATACATTTTTAACTTTCAAAAGACTAAACGCAGAAAATTACCTTTTTCTTAAAGGTGATTTTTGAAATTGTATAAGTAACATTAATTATGTTTAGATGAAAGTAACTGGTATAAGTAACTGATTAAGGTTTTCATATTGGTACCTAAGCTTGGTACCTAAGTCCTTAAGTGTAAAAACATGAAATGCCTTCACCTGACAGCAAATTACAAATAAAACATTGTAGGAGTCGACAGTGAAAATAGGATGTTTTCTTTGGAAAGTCATTCCTAACTTTTCTTAAGCCCACCTCTTGTGCAGCATCAAAGTAACCCATATTTTTCCTTTGTCTAAGCTCTCTTCCTATCACCATATGAAGGTGTGTGTTATGTGATGGCTCTTTTATTAGAGTGCAGGCTGCTAGAGGACAGAGTTGTTATTGACCAAGAAGGGTTTAGCTCCTTCACATTGCTTGCGTTCAGTGAAGATTTGCCCCCCAAATAAATGAACTGGGCTACTAGGAAGATTGAAGAGTTCAAGTGACTAACCTTCCATTGTGTTGTGACTCAAAAACAGGTACCTATTCTGGGGTGGGGTGGGCGTGGTATGTGCTTTCTGGCCAGGGACTGTTGCTGAGTATTTCCTGTGTCTCTGACCTGAGTTAGCGCTTTTCCAGAAAGAGGACAGGCAAGACACCATCTTTTTTATCATTGATATTTAGGCGAGTGAGTAGGAGGGTGACCTTGAGTGATATCCACAGTTGATGACAGGTGACCTCCCTGTCAAAACAACAGGGACCTAATTGAGCCTGGGTCAGGATGGAAGAGAGGTTGGTTGACAGCTGCAGGGAGCTAGGTACCAAAGGAAAAAGAGAAACTAGGAAGGTAGGTAGCCTTAATCAACACAGATTGAGTCAACATACCGCCTTTTTCTTTCCTGGGGGTGAAAATTGTTCATAGTCAGATAACTGGAAACAAACAGGTATTGGTGGGAAGGACTATTAAAATAACTGTGTTACAGACATAAAACCTCTCTGAAATAAAGAACATCTCTGTTTTTCTCTAGGGTTTCTCTTAATGTCCCCCCCCCCTGCCCCGCCCCAACTTTTCTGATGCACAATTTCAAATACACAGAAGTAAAGATAGTATTTTAATGAGCCTCCTGATGTCTTTCCCACAGCTCATGAGTCCGTGCCCAATCTTGTTTCATCTCTGCCACACTCCCCACACTGAAACATGTCTCAGACACCATATTTCTTTTGGTTTTCTTTTTAATGCTTGCATGGACTTCAGCTTGTCTCCTGGCAAAATGGAGCCTCCCTGCACTCCGTGTCTTCTTTTGAGGCAAGGCCTGCTTCCATTCGGAGAAGGCAGTGGCACCCACTCCAGTACTCTTGCCTGAAAAATCCCATAAGGAGCCTGGTAGGCTGCAGTCCATGGCGTCACGAAGAGTTGGATACGACTGAGTGACTTCACTTTCACGTTTCACTTTCATGCATTGGAGAAGGAAATGGCAACCCACTCCAGTGTTCTTGCCTGGAGAATCCCAGGAACAGGGGAGCCTGGTGGGCTGCCATCTTTGGTGTCGCACAGAGTCAGACACGACTGAAGTGACTTAGCAGTAGCAGCAGCATGCTTCCATGAGCCTGTAAGGGTTCTGTAGGCAGCAGGGCTTGCAGTCTGCTGACACCTTAAGATCCAAAGTAAGCCTCAGACAGGAATCAGTGTGATCTGGGTTCACTGCCTCCAAATTGCACTTACACACATTCGAGGAGAGCGGGTGATGGCGTTGGAACGCCCACACCTGATGCTCCGTGAATGAGCACTGTGGCTCCAGGAGGCAGTGTCCTTGCTCACAGTTCCTGCTTGTAACTCTCTGCCTAAGAAGTCTGCACTAACCCAGGACTGAGAGGGCCTGAGTAGACCTAGAGACACTCCTGAAGAAGCAATCTTTCCCCTGACCTGAGTATAGCTCCTTAACTACGTCACTGCAGATTGCAGCCTAGCTAAGAATGCTTTTTTTTTTCTTTTTAAAGAAGTTTTGTTACTTATATTTATTTTTGCTGTGCTGGGTCTTCGTTGCTGTGCAGGCTTTTCTCTAGTTGTGTCGAGTGGAGGCTACTCTGGTTGCGGTAATGCGGGCTGCTCAGTACGATGATATCTCTTGCTGTGGAGCATGGGCTCTAGGGCATGCAGAGTTCAGTAGCTGCAGCTCCCGGGCTCTAGAGCACAGGCTCAGTAACTGTGGCACACAGGCTTAGGTGCTCCGTGGCATGTGGGATCTTCCTCGACCAGGGAACCTGTGTCTCCTGCACTGGCAGGTGAATTCTTCACTACTGAGCCGTAAGTGAAGCCTCTGAGAATGCTTTTTATATTGTTGAGTGGTTGACATAAAAACTCTAAAAAGGAGATGTTTAGTTCCTGATTTGTGGGAAAGTATGTGAAAGTCAGATGTCAGAGTCCATGAGCACAGTTTCACTGGAACATAGCCACAACCGTTCACGCACGCACTTTTTTTCTGTGCAGCTTTTTTCTCTATGCAGTGACCTGTGGAGTTGAGGAGGTGTGACTGAGGCCATATAGCCTACCAAGGCCAAAATGAACCATCTGGCTCTTTACAGAAAAAGTTTGCCATCCTTGTTCTAATGGGTTTCTTGGTTAATGAAGGGAAGCCTTTTCTGCAGAATGTGATTCTATTACTCCTTGAACATTCTGTTTTGAGGGGGAGAATCTTAAAAATAGTAGAAAAAAAAAAAACCCACCGTTCAACCAAAAGTTATTTCAACATTGAAGAAATATGTTGAGCCAGAAAGAGAGATACATGTGAAGATGTAAGGTTTTGTGTAAGCAGGTTCCTATTTTTGTCACTTTTGTCACTCCCTGCCACTTTTCTAGGACATAGACCTGTGTCTGGGCAGTGCAAATATAGGACATAACAGAGCTGTTACTGTCTCAGTTTTACAGAGCTTTGGGTGTGAGGAAGGGGCCTGGCTACTGTTAAGCTCCTGAATAGTATATACATCCTTGGGAGAAGGAATCTGGAACTTCCATGGGATTTTCAAAAAGGGACCTGGCACAGATTCTTGACAATTTCTGCCCTTGAGCTGACTTTGGGAAGCTGAAGCCCCGTGAAGCTTTGGAACTTGACTTAAAAGGCAGATTCACCAGGAAACACATCTACATTTTGATTAATGAGGAGGGCATCCCACATCCTTCCATCTCACAGCTTTGATTTTGTGCTTGCTGAGAAGTGTCACACCTGGCACAGTCCATGTTGAGTTCATCAACCCAGAAGACTTCACAGTAAAGGAAACCATGCATGTTTCCTATATAGGATGAGGCTTCCAAGCCAAATGTACTCCTTTTAAAGTTTTGATTAGTTCTTGTGAACTCTGATCTCAGGAGGGAAGCATAGGAAATTTATGCCTCATTATTGAGTATGACCTATTTGTTATGTGGTCAAGTATTTCCCTTATAACAGCATGTTGCTTCCTCCTATCCACATCTGACAATGTTCCTACATGTATGATGACAATCCAAGTTCAGTGAGAACTTTTACTCAGTGCCAGTACAGGTTTTACCTTATGTATTTTTCACATCTGTTCTGTGATGCAGGTATTACCATTATCCCCATTTTACAGATGAGGAAACTGAGGCCCAGGGGAGTGAGATACTTCACCAAGACCCCAAAACATGCAAAAGACCTTGGGACTCACATATGTCTAACTCCAAAGCTCACCTGCTTAACCCTCTGCTGTGTTGTTGGGAAGATCGCCTGGAGAAGGAAATGGCAACCCACTCCAGTACTCTTGCCTGAGAAATTCCATGGATGGAGGAGCCTGGTAAGCTACAGCCCATGGAATTGCAAAGAGTCTCTGTGCTGAGCCCATTCCAGGATGTGCATCCACAGTGCAGGCTGCTGTGACCTTTGTTTTCCTTGTCTTTGGCTAGAAATACTGACTTTTATCTCAAAGGGGGAAACCTTTTTCTTTTTTTTTTGTAAGTAAAGCCATCAAGAGCCCTTCCTTTGGTGTGTTTTACAGCACTCTCTGTGTTGTGTTTAGCAGTTCTTTTTTAAAATCTTTTCTTTGAGGGGGAGGGAAAGTATGCACAGTTTGCATTAGAAATAATTGAATTTAAAAAAAGATTAGGTGAAAGCTAAAGTTGCAGCAGATAGCAAACACAATCATCTGGGATTTGCACCATTTTAAAAAAAATCCTTAAAAAAAAGGAGAAGTGAAATTTCACTGTTTAAATAACATTTCAGTGCAAGATTGCTTTTAGTCACGTTGATATTCACAGTTTATGGTGGTATTTCTAATAGATGTACCCATCTGATTATTAAAGTATTTTTGATTGAAGTTCTAAGAAGAAAAAGAAGCCTGTTAGTAGACTTAACAGTTGGAGTTACTGTACTTCTGAGAGGAAGGCAGAGGATTACATTTATATTCATCTTGTACAGCAGGGATCATATAAATGAGCTGAAGAATGATTTTTGCATTTCAGGCATTCATAACATAAAACTAGATTAAATGTTCTTGTTCCTCTTTGTAATAAAGACCCTGCTAACATGAAATACTTTTTCTCTTATATGTAAACTTATGGCAGGGAGAAAGTAATAGTTCATTATCAATTAGATTTGTAATCTTAAACATAAAAAAAATTCCCATCCCAGGTGATGCTGATGTTTTCTGTAGTCCTGAATTCCAGTAATACAATTAGAAAAAAAGAATGCTTTTAACCAGTGGTCCCAGGCTTTCATATATCAAACCAGAAAGTTTCTAAAATACATTGGAGATCAAACAAAGGGTTGCTAGCATTTTAGAATATATAAAATTAGACATTATAACATATATAATTCTTACCATCATAGAAGTGTGAGAGCTGTTGTTCTGGAATAAAGGACAGTTCTTTAAATTTGAAGAAAATTCAGGTTTAGGAAAAACTCATTGCATTTTCTTTGTTTTTCACGTTTCCTTGTGGACTTTTTGAAGATCACTATGTATTTTGATATTTGATAATCAAGGCTTTAAATTAGCTTCCCTAAGTGTCTGTCTTGTAGCCCTGCTTCTGTGTGCTGCTATTAGGAGGTGTTATGGAGAAAACAGGGTTCCATGTGGTAAAGTTGCAAATAGTAGCTTTAAATAGAGGCTATACTGAGAACTCCAGTTGAGAGTTAAACCAAATTGGGTTCAAATCTCAGCTCCACTAGAGGAGTCACTTGAGAAAAATTTACATAGCTTTGCTCAGCCTCAGTTGACTTACCTGTGAAATGGGAATCGTAGCAGCAGTTCATAGTGACTGGGAAGATGAAATGATGTAATAGAGTTTCAGCCTTTTGTATGTTATCTGGCAGAGTAACGGTTCAATAAACATCACTTGATAACGTTGTTATTTTTATCAATCCCGAAAGCGCAGTGTTGTGAGCATGCCTCAAATCAAGTGGTTAGCCAGGACTCTCAGGAGAGCAGCGGGAAGCGAAATGCCAGTTTTTCATTTGCAGGCAGTCTGTAGGCAGTGAGAAGAAACCTCAGAGTGCTCAGGACAACAGAGTGAGTGTAGCAGATGAGCCCCAGCTCCCAGCTTTCATGAACATGAGTGAAGATGAGAAGTGGACACTGACATTGCTTGTTTCTGCTTTTAGTCGTCTCTTTTTGGACTTGCAGAGAGAAGCCCGGTGTGGGGTTTGACTTTGTTCTGTTGTATAAAACTGTGCTTGCTTCTTTCCTGGAAGCCCGTAGTTGCTGTCTCTTCTTGGAATGTTTTGCAGAGTTCTTTCTGTGGGCAAGAAAGGTGAGTTACAGCCACCAGAATAAAGTCCTCCTAGGTTGGGAAATGAGTCAGAGATAACTGAGGCTGCTACTTTTAAGATTTTGTGTATGCTTAGTGGTAGTCATGGATTTTCTGTCTGATGAGGGAATTTTAAAATTGCCTTTTCAATGCTTGGAAATTTCCATTTAAATTTGTAGCAGTTCTCCATTTAAATGACCTTATTCTCTTTGGAAACTATATCTGCAGATGCGTTTTAATGGAGGGGGGAGTATTATTGAAGTTAATACATATTCATTGTACAGATTTTACTAATAATTTTACTAATTTTTTCCATACTAATAATAGTATGAAATATGAAAGCCATCATTCTCTGTAATCTCATTCTAGGCCAATTTTTAAATCTTCAGTTATAGAATTTGGACTTGGGACAATTTATACCTGATCAAGGACATGTGTGTAACTGCTTAGGGCCCTTGGTGATAGGCAGGGCTCCTCTTTGCCAGCCTAGTCGTCTCACTTCCTGTCAGAGTGGGCAGGCCTCAGGATATCTTGTCCAGCCGTGATTCCTGCCTTGAGAATCCTCTGGCTGTTTTGCCTTTGTTCATTTGCTTTATCCCTCAGACATTTGACAGGCACGTTCTCTGTGTTTCTTAATGGGGTTAGAGTCCGAGGGTATAACTCAGTGAAGTGAAGGCACAGTCCCGACTGGCAGGCAGTTGCTTAGCAAGTGGTGATGGAATTAACCCGCTAAGTGGTAGGTTGTCTCCTGGGTATTGGGGTAGAGTGACACACATCAGAAACAACCCCTAACCTGAGTAAAGCGAGACCCAGTCAATACACAAATGTTTTACAAGGAGATTGAGTGCTGTAACATCAATAAAGTAGGCTAGTGAGTTGATGTGGGAGGAGGGGGTTCCGGCTAACATGATCAGGGACAGCTTCTCTGAGCTTTAACATTAGAGCTGAGGTGGGAATGGTGAGAAGGAAGTGGCCACTGAGTTATCTGGAAGGAGGAGCAAGAAAAAGCAGGTATGTGGCCTCTCTGAGATGAGCGTGGAGCACAGTGGAGGGAAAAGAGGCTAACAAAGGCCAGAACACAGAGGCCAGGTCAGAAATTTGAATTTATCTGAACTTTGGTGAGACACTACTGGGGGGTGGGGCAGTAGTTTCATCCGGGTAGTGGCTGGATCTAGTTGGATGGTGAGTGGATTGGGGAGAGGGTGTAGGGACCAGTTAACTAGGTGAGAGGTGATAGGGGCTTAGATCCTGGTGATGGTAGTGGCAAGGCAGAAAGGTTGTCCTCTTACGGACTTGTTTTGGAGGTGGAGTTGATGATTTAGTGAAGAATCAAAAGTGGGTAAGGGAGGGAAAGGGAGATGGGGATCTGAGATGCGAGCAGGTATGTGGTACCATCTAATGAACTGAGGAACGGTGAAATCGGGGTCAGGAGCTGGTTTTGGCCACAGTGTGTGAGGTTGTGGGCATCCATGCAACGGTTGAGTATACAGCCTAGAGCTGGAGGAGCAGCCTGGGCTGAAGCGGCTGGGTCAATCTGTCATCATTGTGCAGAGCACAGAGAGAGCTGGGTGACAGGCAAGTTCTCTCAGGTTCGAGGGTCAGTAAAGTATGGAATAGGGCCGACAGCTCAGCCCTCAATAAGGGGATGTGAGGCTAAGGCGGAGTCAGCAGGAGTGGTGAGGGATCTCCAGTGAGGCTGGGAGGGAAGCCAGGTGAATATGAAGTGTGTAGGCTTCCAGAGAAGAAACAGGTAAGTGAGGAGTGATGGCCTGGGTCCCCTGCTGTTGTGAAGTAGTAAAGGCAGGCCAGGGAATTGATCTCTGGCTGTGACAGTGTGGAGATTAGTGCCCCTAATCAGGAGAGTCGGGGAGCCAGATGCCTTTTTGGAGGGGGGATTAGATGACCAGAGCTGGAGGAGTTGAGAGGGCAAGGGTGTGCAGGTCTTCAGATGGTTTTGCTTTAAAGAGAACGGAGGAATAAGTTAATAGCAGGTTGGAGGCATAGATAAAGGCAGAAAAGGGAAGGTTTGTTATATTTTGTTTCCTATTATTTATTTTGGATAGTATTAGGGCACATTTGTCTGCCACTGGAAATTATCCAGGAGTGAACGATAATTGATAATGTGTGAAAACAATGGATCATCATGAAGATAATACCTTAAGATGGGAAAAGGCAATGAAAGGGATCACAGCCTAAGTGATTCAGTTCTGGGTCGGATCACAGACTTGTTCCTGTTGTAAGGAGAGAAGGAGCATGTGGATCAGTTGCAGGTAAGAACGTGGAAAGTTGGGAAGATAAGGCAGGGAATTCTTTGCTGCCATTTTATGAAGTAAAAGAGAAGAAGAGGGGTAGGAAGAAGAATTTTATATGTCTTGTTCTCAAAGTATCTAGACTGGGCTGGTGGCGAGGTGTTAGCCAAGTAAACGGGCAGTTACATAACCTTTAGAAGCCTCTTTCTGTGGGCTTCCCAGGTGGTTCAGTGGTAAAGAATCCACCTTCCAGTGCAGGAGACGCAGGAGATACGGGTTTCATCCCTGGGTCAGGAGCATCCCCTGGAGGAAGAAATGGCAACTCAGTTCAGTATTCTTGCCAGGAAAATCCCATGGACAGAGAACTCGTACAGAACTCCTACAGTCCATAGGGTCGCAGAGTTGAACACAACTGACTGGCTGAGCATTCATGTGCACACGCACAACACACACACACTGCATTTGGAAGAAAAGAGCTTTGCACTTTGTCCAGAGGGTGAGCCAGAAAGGATGTCACGGTCATTGTATGGATGGTGGGTTGGCAGTGGCTGAAGTACAAGGTGGGGGCCGTGGGGCCTGCAGCGTCCCTCCTGAACGTGAAATCCTCAAGGGTCTGCTGCTGCTGCTGCTGCGTCACTTCAGTCGTGTCCGACTCTGTGCGACTCCATAGATGCCAGCCCACCAGGCTCCACTGTCCCTGGGATTCTCCAGGCAAGAACACTGGAGTGGGTTGCCATTTCCTTCTCCAATGCATGAAAGTGAAAAGTGAAAGTGAAGTCACTCAGTCGTGTCCGACTCTTAGCAACCCCATGGACTGCAGCCCACCAGGCTCCTCCATCCGTGGGATTTTCCAGGCAAGAGTACTGGAGTGGGGTGCCATTGCCTTCTCCGCCTCAAGGGTCTAGGTAGTCATAAACTGAGGAAATGAGATTTTTAAATGTAGCTTTCAATTTTAAAGTGGATCATTTCTCCATCATGAAACTATTCAGTGGTTTCTCTTTGTATTCATTCATTCATTGAGTCAGCATGTATTTGTTGAGCACCTACATTGAGCTAGGTATGGTTCTAATTTTCAGAAAAATAGTAAACATTCTATAACTGCCCTCACAGAGTTTCTGCTTTAGTTCAGGAGATAGACAATTATTTTTTAAAAAGTGAAGTGTGTATATATATATATACATATATATGTGTATATATATATGTGTATATATATATACATAATTGCTAGTTGGTGATGGGTGGTCTAGAGAAGGATTATGTTGGAGGTGTATAATTTAAAATAGGTTGGGGAAAAAATAGGGTGAGAAGGAGTTTTCTGAACAAGACTTTCAGGGTATGAAGGCTTGAGTCACGTGAACATGGTGGATGAACCTAGGGCAGAAGAGAAGGAACAGAGAATCCAAGGGCTGTGGTGGGAGAGGGTGCTGAAAGGCTGAAGAACAGCAGGGGGCAGGGTCGCTGGAGGAGCCTGAGCGGAGGGAGTGAGGCCACAGAAAGTCAGCAGCTGAGGGCTTGGGAGGGAGTTGGGGAGGCAGATCACTCAAGGGCCTCATAGCACATTGGAAATCCAGACCCCTTCACTTCGGCCCACCGGCCCTCCTGGGTCTGGCCTCTGCCAGGCCGGCCAGTACCAACTTCCGCTATCCCCTGGGCCCTAGATGCGTGGCCTCCTTCCCTTTCTTGCACCCTGAGTTCTTGCCAGCTTCTGAACCTTCTCATGGGCTCTTTCCTCTCCCTTAGCCCTCACCCCTCCCTTAAGCCAGGTATCATCATCGTGAGGGAATCCTCCATGTCACTGTTGCTTCATGACCCTTCTCAAAAACTACCTGTTAGTATCTTACATTGGTATAAAGTAAGCCATCGTTACTACGAAGGTGAGTCAGTACTGTTAGATTTGGGGTATGAATGCTGGGTAGAAGGAATTATGGCCAGTTTTTATATAAGTCTTGGCTAAATTTGCAAATTTGACCTAAAGGGGAAAAACAGTATAGAATGACCACTAATGATATTCTTCAGCCTCTGGTTGGTAGTGTTCGCTGCAATAACATTTCACTCCCCTGTTGATTATAAAGTTTGATAGACCATTGTTCATCTTTATTCCCAGTATTCTAGCACCTACTTTTTGGTTGAGTAACAATATGCTGTGAAGAAAGAAATAGTTTTGGTTTTAGAATGACTGGTTGTGTACGAAGAAATGACAACGTGCCCAAATCCTCCTGTTACATCACTGGGGTTTTCTTTCCCAAGATATACTCTGTGCTTTTTTCAGCCTCTGAATAGGAAATTTATTTTCTGCCTTCCCTTTATTCCTGTTTCTAGGCCTTTTTCTGTCTCTCTGAAGCGCCACTGTACTGGGGACAGGCTCAGAGTTTACTGTAGACTTTGTGTGCTGAGCTTTCTATTCCTCTTATCTCACTAAGCCCATGTCTCATGAGCTTTTCATTGTTAACTGGCAGCTGCAGTGACTGTTCCTTTAAAAGATCTTGTGTTTGGTAGATGTTTTCTTAAAAGCTGGTGGTTATTGCTGATAATAATCTGAGCTGTGTGAGTTTATAATCTATCCATGAATCATAATCTTCTCATTGAACAGAATTATGGCAGGGTAACAAGTAAAGCAACTAATTTTTTTTAAGTAAAGTTGGTAAGCTCTAGTATTCATTAAGTGCTGGGTAAAGTTAGGAAATACTAGTATTTATCAAGATCTTACAGAAATTTCACAGAGATTCTTGTTTCTTTTCACTGGTAATTCTGAAATAAAAACAACTTCCGTAAAAATAAGAATTCAATCGATGGCGCTTAAGATTTAAGAAAATATGTTGAATCCTGATAGCAATGGGGTTTGCATACCAATTTTATTTGAATGGGATTTTTAGAAAGTGTTAGAGAACTTGAAAAACTCTGGAAAATTTGAGTCACTAATTTTTATTCTCTGTCTCACCAGGCAATGCCCTGCTTGACATTAAGTCACTCGGTTGATTGGTCTGAACTCTTTCTTTTTCTCCCCATCTCTGTTTGTCTTGATGGTGATGCTTCCCCAAAAAGGGAAATAGGTTTCAACAACAAAACTTTGCGTCACTTATTTTTCTCTGCTCTGGTCGTACTGCATTACTGTGGCCTTGCCTCCGTGTGTGCACAATTGGCACAAGGCAAATGGGAATTGGCTCAAAGGCCAGCCAGCCTGCTCTTCTGGGCTGTGGAGCCTCTCACAGCATGCTGGCCTCTCTGCACACAGTGGGCTCATGCAGCCTGCTGTCGGTGAAGCGCCTGAAATGTCGTGGAGAGATGACTGAGAGGCATCCCATCCATCCATGGCAACTGGGAATTACTGGCTCAAGAGTGTCTGGCAGGAATCATTTGAAATGGTTATGACCTAAATTGAACATAATTTAGGTTTCTTTTTTTTTTTTCTCCTACAGAAAAAAATAGGTCTTAATGTTTATCTCAATGGTTTTCGAGGAGTATGGGTCACATTGGAGAGGTCAGACTTCAGTGCCTCATTTCGGTAAAATTCAGCAGTCCCCTGTTCAGAGACAGCATTTCCTTCCGTTTAAAAAGATAACAAGTTTTTCTTTTTACTCTCAAATCCCCAAGAAATGTTTAAATGCTGTCAGCTCTATGAAAAGGTAATTAAGGAGTGAGTGGGGAATATGTCTTGCAAGCAGTTGGTTTGGCATCATCACTCAGGTTCTTATTTGCCTGATGAAAATGTCTCGTAATAAGATCCCTGTGTTTGCAGTCCCTCCACAGCTTTCCCTGAAAGTCCTTGGCCGTAATTATGTCTGTATGTGGGCACTGTCAAATGAAAAAAGGAGCCAGGGTAGAAGAATAGTCACTGGATCTTTATCAAACCCACAATTTAAAATTAGGGGTGGTTCTAACATGCCCCTGTTGCTTTAGAACCTTTGACCAACTTCTAAGGCTTCTTCTGTGGAGATACAGTAAAGGCTTGCTCGTAGATTTTGTTCAGTCTGGCTGTTGAGTGCCTTATGAGGCTCAGACAGTAGAGTAGTGCTGTTGCAAAGAACTGTGAGGTGTTAAAGTGAAGCAGGGGTCTAGAGAGCTTGGGAATCAATGGAATGCAAGGTGGAAATTCTAACTTCTTGTTTCTACTGCTGATCTTCCTTATGAGCAACCTCTGCAAAAGGAGGGAGTAGTTGTAACTGAGCTCCGACAAAGGTATGGTGAGTGGTACCTGTGTATACTCATATATAGGATCAGTTTTTATTGGGTGTCTGGCCTTGCTAAAAAGTCCCTGAAGATCAGAGAGGGCGCTCATGGACTTTCTCTTGCTGCTGAAAACAAGCCTCCTCCCTTGCCTGTGAGGCCAGTGACAGACAGACCTGGTCAGGGTTCCTTCTTCCTTGAAGCCTTTTTGCCTGCTCTTAGAAAGAATATACATCGTTGCCTTTTTTTCCCTTTTTTTGCTTTTGCTTTGTTTCCAATGCTCTTGGCAGTATATCTTCATTTTAGGTAGTCTCCTTTATGAAAGAGTTAGTCACGCAGTCACGTGCAACTCTTTGCAACCCCATGAACAGTATGGAGCCTGTCAGGCTCCTCTGTCCATAGAATTCTCCTGGCAAGAGTACTGGAGTGGGTTGCCATTCCCTTCTCCAGGAGATCTTCCTGACCCAGTAATCGAACCCAGGTCTACCACATTGCAAGCAGACGCCTTACCATCTGAGCCACCAGGGAAGCCCTTTGTATATCCATACCTTCTTTGAAATGACCTTGTACCCCTTTAAGTCTTAATTCAGGAAAATAATTCACATTATATCTTGCTTTCTTTTAATGTCTCTCATCTTACATCATGACCTGGGTGCTGGATGTAAATAGTGACTGTGATAAGCCAATGTCAGGGAAGAAAAGCCTTGAGTATAGAAGTGGAAATAGACACACGCAGAACTCATTTCTGGTCTTTGGAGTCAGAGGTTCTCAAACAGGGTTTATTTGAGCAGTGCATAGTCCTTGAACCCCTTCATAGGTTTGTGCAGAATATCGTCAATAGTTGCCTAAGTATGGTTTTCTAGAGAGACATGGTATACATTTCAGCAGATGTTCAAAGACCTTCCTGATCCAATAGTGTTCCACATCACCAGTGAAAGTACCCAAGCTCATTTTATAAGATCTTAGAATGTCTCCATTATTATTTCCTTTGTAGTTAAAGCAGGTTTTGTGTTCCAGTTCCAATATTCAAGATACGTAATTTTTAAAATTTCCCATTGAGTCTCTACATGTTTTGCTTAGTTAATGCTTTCACAGCAGTATTGTTTTCTATTAATATAATTTTCCTTAGAAGCTTATAGTATTCTGGCTCCATTAAAGGTGAAGAGTCATAAGTGCGCCAGCCTGAGAAGTTGGCCATGTGGAGCTGCCCTTATCTCAGATAGAAGGAGTGATGCAAATCCTGACTGAAGTCTTGTTCCTGAACCTGTTTATAAATCAAAGATAAGTGTGGGACAGACTTGAACATGAAGTGGCAGCCACAGTGATCTGTGTGAAATTCACACCTAACAGTGTTCATTATGACTTAGATGATGGGTTCTTGAGTGACTGACTTCATTGATTCCTCTT
This sequence comes from Ovis canadensis, assembly GCF_042477335.2. NCBI lineage: Eukaryota > Metazoa > Chordata > Mammalia > Artiodactyla > Bovidae > Ovis > Ovis canadensis. The sequence continues at coordinate 52,289,616 of NC_091263.1, read as the reverse complement.
GCTGTTAGTGTGAAGCTAAAACTGTGATGGCTGCTGAATAAGGTTCTGTTTGCCTGGGGTCAGCCCAGCCCCTCCGCTCCTCCTTCCACCTTCTGTGTTGCTCCCGTGTGGGGACACTGTCGCCTTTGCCTGGATACCCTCCCCCTCTCCTTCCTTGTTTCCCCTAACTCTCTTTCCCCATAGAAGGAAAACTGACCTGCATCTCCCAGGTTCAAGCTTCAGCATCAGTTCTTCCAGGCAAACTTCCTGGAGCCCTGGGCTGGCTTTATGTCTGCCGTGTACTCTTTGAGTTCATCCGCAAGGACGTTTCCCCACGTCATTGCGTATAATTCTGCCTGGGTTTCTTTAAACTAGTGCATAGTATTTTGTATTATGAATATGCTATGACTGTGTAGTCAGTCAGTTAGTTCAGTCACTCAGTCGTCTCTGACTCTCTGCGACCCCATGGACTGCAGCATGCCAGGGTTCCCTGTTCATCACCAGCTCTCAGAGCTTGCTTAAACTCATGTCCATCGAGTTGATGATGCCGTCCAACCATCTCATCCTCTGTCATCCCTTTCTCCTCTTGCCTTCAATCTTTTCCAGCATCAAGGTCTTTTTAAATGAGTCCATTCTTCGCATCAGGTGGCCAAAGTATTCGAGTTTCAGCTTTAGCATCAGTCTTTCCAATGAATATTCAGGACTGATCTCCTTTAGGATGGACTGGTTGGATCTCCTTGCAGTCCAAGGGACTCTCAAAAGTCTTCTCCAACACCACAGTTCAAAAGCATCAATTCTTTGGCGCTCAGCTTTCTCTATAGTCCAACGCTCACATCCGTCCGTACATGACTACTGTAAAAACCATAGCTTTGACTAGACAGACCTTTGTTGTCAGAGTAATGGCTCTGCTTTTTAATATGCTGTGTAGATTGGTCATAGCTTTTCTTCCAAAAAGAAAGTGTCTTTTAATTTCATGGCTGTAGTCACCATCTGCAGTGATTTTGTAGCCCCCCAAAAATAAAGTCTCTCACTGTTTCCATTGTTTCTCCATCCATTTGCTATGAAGTGATGGGACCAAATGCCATGATCTTGGTTTTCTGAATGTTGAGTTTTAGGCCAACTTTTTCACTCTCCTTTTTCACTTTCATCAAGAGGCCCTTTAGTTCTTCTTCACTTGCTGCCGTAAGATTGGTGTCATCTGCGTATCTGAGGTTATTGATATTTCTCCTGGCAATCTTAATTTCAGCTTGTGCTTCCTCCAGCCCTGCATTTAACATGATGAATTCTGCATATAATTTAAATAAGCAGGGTGACAGTGTACAGGCTTGACGTACTCTTTTCCCTGTTTGGAACCAGTCTGTTGTTCCATGTCTAGTTTTAACTGTTGCTTCTTGACCTGCATACAGATTTCTCAGGAGGCAGGTAAGGTGGTCTAGTGTTCCCATCTCTTTAAGAATTTTCCACAGTTTGTTGTGATCCACACAGTCAAAGGCTTTGGCATAGTCAATAAAGCAGAAGTAGATGTTTTTTCGGAACTCTCATGAGTAGTATGAAAAGGCAAAAGCATATGACACTGAAGAATGGACTCCCCAGGTCAGTAGGTGCCCAGTATGCCACTGAAGAGTGGAAAAATAACTCCAGGAAGAATGAAGGGACGGAGCCAAAGGAAGAACAACACCCATTTGTGGATGTGACTGGTGATGGAAGTAAAGTCCGATGCTGTAAAGAACAGTATCACATAGGAATCTGTATTGTTAGGTCCATGAATCAAGGTAAATTGAAAGTGGTCAAACAGGAGATGGCGAGCATGAACATCGACATTTTAGGAATCAGTGAACTACAGTGGACTGGAATGGGCAAATTTAACTCAGATAACCATTATATCTACTGCTGTGGGCAAGAATTCCTTCGAAGAAGTCAACGAAATAATCCAAAATGCAGTTCTTGGGTTCAATCTCAAAAATGACAGACTGAGCTCTGTTCATTTCCAAGGCAAACCATTCAGTGTCATAGTAATCCAAATCTATGCCCCAACCACTAATGCTAAAGAAGCTGAAGTTGAATGGTTCTGTGAAGACCTACAAGACCTTCTAGAACTAACACCCCCAAAAGATGTCCTTTTCATTATAGGAGACTGGCATGCAAAAATAGGAAGTCAAGAGATACCTGGAGTAACAGGCAAATTTGGCCTTGAAGTACAAAACAAATCAGGGCAAAGGCTAATAGAGTTTTGCCAAGAGAATGCACTGGTCATAGAAATGCCCTCTTCCAACAACATAAGAGAAGACCCTACACATGGACATCACCAGATGGTCAACACCAAAATCAGATTGATTATATTCTTTGCAGCCAAAGATGGAGAAGCTCTATACAGTCATCAAAAACAAGACTGGGAGCTGACTGTGGCTCAAATCATGAACTCCTTATTGCCAAATTCAGACTTAGATTGAAGAAAGTATGGAAAACCACTAGACCATCCAGGTGTGACCTAAATCAAATCCCTTATGATTATACAGTGGAAGTGACAAATAGATTCAAGGGATTAAATCTAATAGAGTGCCTGAAGAACTATGGTCAGAAATTTGTGACAGGAGGCAGTGATCAAGACCATCCCCAAGGAAAATAAATCAAAAAGGCAAAATGGTTGTCTGAGGAGGCCTTACAAATAGCTGAGAAAGGAAGAGATCCTAAAGGCAAAGGAAAAAAGGAAAGATATACCCATTTGAATGCGGAGTCCAAAGAACAGCAAGGAGAGATAAGAAAGCCTTCCTCAGTGATTAGTGCAGAGAAATAGAGGAAAACAATAGAATGGTTATGTAAATCCAACCTTTCTGGATGGACACTTCTCTTGACAATTTTGCTGTCTTTACCAACAGAGCCACATTTGAAGTACTTCTATAAGCTTCTTAGCACTGGTCAAGTTTTTATTTGCTTGTTTTTTTTGTTTTTTTAAATAAATATATGAATGGAGAATATGTTTAAGTAGCTACTGCTGAAGTGCCCTCCAAGGAAGCTTTTCAGTTGTCAGTCCATGTAGGTGAGAAAAGTATGTTGATGGCTTGGGGGTGCAGTTTCTTCTCTCAAAGTTTGTCTCTCCTTAAGGAACTGGTAGGATCCAGCTGTTTTCCCTGTGTTGCTACTCCCCATGTTTTGGGCTGTTGAAATTGAATTCTTCCGTCCTGTAGACATTTAGAGTTCTGTGCTTTGAAAATGCAGTGTGACATTCTAAGTGTTGTTAAAGGAAGAATCAGTTGTAGGCTTCCAGTTAACAGTAAGGTTCATCATCTGAGATTCACAAAGTACTACCTAAGGTTTTCACTCTTTATTCTACACAAAATCCAGGGTACAGATTTTGCCACATTGCTGTTGACTTTCTTCATCTGCTGTGTAAGCCCTGGCCTCTGCAGTCTCAAACAAAGGCAAAAGCTGTTTTCTATCTCCCTTAAGACAGTCCACGATGAGTGAACATCTCATAACAGGGTTTGGGGTTGAATACAGAACAGAATGTTAAGTGACTATAGTCTAAACTATTTTTCTTTCACAGAAAAAGAGGAACTATAATTTCCCTGTGATTGATAATCTCCCTTGTTCTCCCTCTGGATACGGTGATATTCTTTATTGGGTATTGAAATAAATTTACACAAAGTAGTCGGTTAGATGACCTTTCCAGGGAGAGAGTAATGCTTGCTGCTGAGGGGATGATGAAGTCAGTGCCTCACAGGTGCCTAGCGCCTAGTTGACTTCCCCGCCCCCCCCCCGTATTTGACATATTACCATCAGTTTTCCTAAAACAATGTTTTAAAAAAGTTTTTCATTAAAAAAAAACAAAACATGTTCCGAATTCTTTCATAGATTTAGTGCTTAAAAAGTTACTAATACTCATCCGTTTTTTCAGAATCATCAATTGCCCTAACTCCTTTGCAGCCAGTGGTCAACACTAAATTCATATTGAGATGCCAAAGACTCTAGGAGCTGGGAAAGCCTGAAAACCACCTTCTTATATCCTGTCCTTTCATATTGGCCTGCCAGGTGGTGGCTTCCCACCTCCCATAGCCTTTTCATTCCTGCCTACTCAGAGGCTACGATTGAGTCCAGCTTCTTTGGCTCTCGCTCTTTTGGGAAGAGGGTTCACAGAGAGAAAGAATCGCCTGGTTCCCTCGGTTCTTGAGACCAGGGAATGTTTTTGTTTATGCTAAGGGGAAGCACACTGAGCAGTGGAGAAATGAGAGCTCAGACAGTCATCATACTCACACACTTCTGTCTAAAGATCAAGATGAGATAAGGGAGCACCGAATGAGAGACAGCCTGTGTGAGGGTCAGAAAGGGAGTACTTCTAGATGGGAACTGCAGGAAGAGAGGGTGAATGAGTATGATGCCCTGTGACTCAGTGTTTTAAGTACTTCTCTGGGTTTCTGTGAGCACATCAAGAATTTTGCGGGGTGCTAATGCTTGTGGCACAGCATCGTATTTCCTGGATTACAGGCCGTGTTCTGTAGCATCTCTGATGACCTTGGGAAAGTTCTGTAACACCTCCTGACTCAGTTGCCTCACAGGTGGGTATGGATCAGAATAGTGTTTCTCCCATAGGGTCATTTTGAAGGTGCAGGGTTTCTCAGCTGACATTTGGGGTCAGATTATTCTTTGTTATAAGGGGATATCCTGTGCCTTATAGGACGTTTAGGAGCATATGGCCTCTACCGCTGGATGCCAGTAGCACTAACCCCTCCAGTTGTCACAAAGAACGTCTCCAAACTTTGCCAGGGTCCCCAAGGACCATTGCTCTAAAGCCCCTCATTCAGCGCTGGGCATATAAAAATGTTCCTCAGTGTTAATGCATAGGAGGTGTGTGATAAATGTGTGAACGTGTGAATGCTTGTTGGTGTTGCTGGTGTTATGGAATTGGAAGAGTGTTAGCTCCTTCTGTAGAAATCACGTGGAGGAGGTTCCTTGGTGATTCTTGTGGCACTAGGGTAACTGAATTCTTTCGGGCCAGCTACCAAGAGGAACCCTCGTTCCCCATCCTGAGTTTCACTCGTGTTGCACAGTGGCACCCACGAAGTGCCAGAGTAGCTCTTAATGTATCTGCTTGATTCCAAGATGCCTGTTTTTCTCGTGTTTCATTATTCCTCAAATCAGAATGGATCATGAAGTCATAGGGTACATTGCTTTATTCTTCCCCAAAGGCTGGCATTCACACACAGTTGATGGCAGCTTTGAAATTAAGGAATGGGGTATTTCTGCATGTGTATGGGCTTTGCAACTTCATTGGAACCTCTTTATGGGTAGAGGCTGTCTTACTTGCCGTTTCTTCTAGTATGCAGCATGGTGCCTCAAACACAGTCTCCAGTGTCTGAACAGCCTGCACTTTCCACTGTTCTGTGATGATGCTCTTAGACTGCCTTTCATGTGGTTTTGGACCTTTACACAACTCAGGACAAAAACCATTGCAGCCTCGGTACCAACAGTGTTGTTGTTTTTTTTCAGTAGCCCCTGTTGTGTCCTTGCAGCAGTCTGAGTGGTTGAGGCTTTACTGTATTTTGCTTACTGTAAGGATGAGTGTACAGAATGAACTAATTTTCCAACACTGGTGGTAAGAAACAGATGTCTCAAACTTTTACAGGAGGGTTGCATCATAAGTGCTTTCTAAGTTATGTGAATTCTACTATGTGATGGTACAAAAGAGAAGAATGGCGTGGTGAATTTCACTGGTCATTCAGTGCATGTTAACCTGAAATGTGTTTGAAGTAGGAGGTGTGAATCAGCACAGACATAAGTTCCATGAGAACAGGGGTTTGCTCACTGCTGTATCTTCAGCATCCTGAAAGAATGCTTTGAATATAGTAAACACAGAGAGAATTATGGAATATTGATTGCTTTCCTTTATTTGGTCACAGTTCCTGCAAGTGTCTCACAGTGTAAGCATCTCATTGTCCTGTGATTGTGGTGTTTAATTACTTGGATTTTTCCATACAAGAAGGTCCCTAAACACTAGCCAACTATTTAATCTGGTAGAAACAGCCATCTGTTCTGACATCAGTGACATAACTAACTGTGTAGGACTTACTGGTCGGGCTCCATGTGGTGTCTGAGAAATTTTCAGGGATGATTTTTAAGTGACTTTAGAGACTAACCAACAGATTCCTCTCTTAAAACGGAACTCTCCACCATCACAGTTGAGACAGATGAAGATCACTAGGAATACAAAAAGCGACGACCCAGGTGGGCTTAAGCAGATCGAGGACTGTTGTGTTTACCTTAGAAGAGCCAGAACTCTACCCTTGTAGACAGTCTTTCAATGTGATCCCTAATTAGAAATTTTGTGGTTTGTGGTGCTCAGTAGCGGATTCCACTGATCTCTTCTGTTTGACTTTCTCATGTATGGTTTTGGGTGGGAAAGAAGGAGACTGCCTGTGGTAGGTTCTAGGTAAATATTTGTTGATATGTCAGATTTCACATGATGTCAGATTTTACATGATTTCACATGATGAAAGAGATAAAGGTCTCTCTGGAATAGAGCAGCTATTTCTTCATTCACAATTCTGCTCAGCCCGTACTTTGTGCCTTTGACTGGTGGGTCAGTTTTCTCCTCTGCCCCTTTCATTCCCAATTGATGGTTCATGAAGTAGTAAAGAATGGAAACATCATCATTTTGTAGTGACCTTAATCTGATTTGCACATGTTTTGCAACTCAAACCCATGTAAAGAAAGGCAACAGGCCCTACGATAAGAAATCACAGGAAGAGTGGAAATTTTCCCTGTTTAGCTAGTGTAATTATTTTTGCTGTTCAGTTGCACAGGCAGGCTGCCAGAGATAGGGGTACAAATTAATTAACCAACTGTTTGGAGAGATACGGCCGTGTCATTACTGATAAGCGTAGATGTAAGTAAGGCAGTGTGTCGGCTGTTTTTCTAAAATGTGGGAGGACAGAAATATGTTACCTCAAATAAAATAGACCAGATGCTTAGTTGGAAGGGGGAAACTATAGTTTCTGTTAGTTTCCATTTATGAGCACATACATTTCTTTCCCCTTGTTTTCTGAAGTGCTTCCTAATATGCTGAATGCAGGGAGAAAGCATGGATTGTCATGTTAGTCTTTTAAAAATACAGTTGAATGCACTTTACCTCAATTGAACATATTTGAATTCCACCCCCAGCCCACTAAAATTATTTCCATTATAACTTTTATTCACCGTAGTTTTGAGGAATTGGAATTTGTTAAGCCAGTGGTGAATTTTAAGTAGTAGTGTGCATAAAGTATGTATTTGTATGTGAACAACCCAGACAAGTGTCTTAAAGGAAACAGTTCTCATGGTATAAGCAGTTCTGTAAGGACTGATTCTGTTTGTTTCTTATTTAATCTTCCTCAGAGGTGACTCTACTAGGACCCCCAGTTAATACTTGCTGGAACAAGAACTGAAGCTCTGTGACCAGTGACATGTCGTTGCCTGCTGGTTAGGGACTGTGCTCTGGAGTCAACTAGATTTAACCTTTAACCCCAGCCCTACCTCTTGCCAGCTGTGTGATCTTGGGCCAGTTACTCAATCCTTCCACACAAATGTTTCCTCATGTGTAAACTTGGGCTAATAATAGTACCTATACCACTGGGTTGTTGTGGGGATTATGTAATGTGCAGCGTGCAGAGCACTCAGCACACTGTCTGGTCTTGTGAGTTCTGCATAATCGTGTGACAAGATGGCTATTGTTATTGTGTTGTATTTTAAACATTTGCCTGACCTTTTACTTTGGAAGCTCTCTAGAAACCAAACACACAAACAACTGGGGAGACATGGGTTTTGAACTCGAGGCATCGCTCTGAACTGTGGCTGCTTGCAGGGTGTTATCTGCCAACCACATCTGTTTGCATATGGTTTTGGTAGGTGAGCTTTGAGTTCTTTGTTCAGATATGTTGACCAGTTTCCTCTGGAAGGACAAGGAGTGAAACTATGAAGTCTGAAGAAGCAAAACTGAGATAAGAGAATGCATAAAACTTTCCTGTGAAAGTATTGCCCATTAGGTCAGAAATGAGCTAACAGTCAAAACAAACTTGAAATACTTCAATGTTTCGCAGTGGGAACAAACTGCACCTCATCTGTTTTAAACAGAACAGACCGTTGTAACATTAAGAGATATTAGGAGTACAAGTAATTAACCTGAGTCAGCCCTTCCCTTTCCTCCCCTAGGGTTCCCTTACACATCTAACCCTGCCCAATTCTGACCAGAAAAAGCAGCTGTACAAGTGAATTTTGCGCATGAAAGAGAGGCCTAACAGAAAGGATTACAGAACAAAAAAACTATGATACTCAGACAAGTTGGTGTTGAGACCAACACCAATTCACACTGCAGGGACCTGGTCTGACCTATTCCCAGCTGTCTCCTAGGTCTGACCAAGTGCTGTCAAATAGGAAGCAGTTGGGTATTTATGGAATGAGCGGAGGCATGAATGAATCTGATTGATTTGTTTTCAGAGGCATCAGTGAGAACGATAAAATGATGTGTGCAAGAGGGCAACAGAATCTTTTTAATCACAGGGAAGATTTATCTTTATTTTTATTGTAGCTTCTCTTTAAGTAAAACTGACTTTGGGGAAGCTTTAATTTCTTTGCACATAAGCAATGAATAGTTTCAGACATTTGTGCATGGTTCTTACTATTTTTGGAACCGTATTTTTAATTCCTCGGTGATGTTGAATTGGCATTTAGTATACAAGCCTTGCCTTTTTTTCCCCCCCTTCATATAGAGGAAATAATGTTTTAGGAGTTGATTTATAAAGCATTTCTCTAAAACTGGGGGAGAGTCTTTAAGATGATGGCTTCCTTGTTATCTTGGAAATCTCAGAGGCACCTGGATTTCAAATGTTGCCAGTGTATGTTCCTCATTCTCAAACCTGGCCTTCTTCCAGTCTCAGAGACTGGTCCCACCCATCCATCCTGTTCTACAAGACAGGAAGCTTGGCATCATTCACTGTACCACCCTTGTATCCAGGTCATTACCAAGTCATGTCAGCAGTTCCTTCTAAATATCCGTGAGTCATTTCTGTGCCATCTTACTGTGATCTCCAGGTCCAAGGTGCCCCAGATGTCTTACCTGTACTATTGCAAACGCAAATGACTGGCCCTCTCACTTTTGAAGCTTAACTTCCCTTCTCTGTTTCGCAGGCTTGATTAGGGTTGAAAATAATAAAAAGTCTGATAGTGTTATCCTCCATTCCAGAGAACATTTCCAGGACTTCCCAAAACCTTTTCTTCTATAAAAATAGTGAGAACACTGGCAAGAATTGACAAAATTAACTTTTTCAGAATTCTAAAAATTAAAGACTTGCAGGATCTATTGAGCATTTATACAAAACACAGAACTGAATCTCTGTAAATACAGGCAAGCTCTGAGGTGTTTTACCTAACTCTGTTTTAATGCTGCCACACTCCATCATACCGAGCCCTACAGTAACTTTGAAAACCTGTAAACCTCACAACTGTGGTAGCTGTGAAAACCAGTAGTTTAGAACCTATCATACTGGAAAGAATGGGTTTGAAGCTTCCCTAAAGCTATGTGCCCAGAAAATTGTCACTGTTTGAACTTTCTAGTAAATCCCTAAAAAGCTCCATTCTCACAATTTGTCTGTATCAGAGCTCATTCTGTACCCTATCGCTAGGGTGTGTGTTTGTTTGTTTGTTTAAAGTAGCAGTCATTGTACTTTGCAGTTTTCTAAGGTGATGATAATAAGTTGAGTCTGACCAAAAAACTAAATAGGAAACTCTGGGAAATGAGATGTCAATTGGGGTTTTTGAAAAGCCCCAACATTATCAAGATTCTGGAGAATCTAGAAAACCATGTGCATTAAATCAACTATGCTTCCATTTAAAAAAGAGAAGAAAACAGCATGCATGTATAGGGCCATCCGCATGTCCAGGAATCATCTGAGAAAACCTTAATCTATCACCTCTGGCTGATTTTGAGTTTCTGTACAAGCAGTAAATGGAAGCCTAAGGTAGAGCTCTACATTATTGCTAGAGCATTGCAGACGTCCCAACATGTGCCCAAAGCCCCTTGGCAAAGCCTGGGAGACTCATTGGTTCAGACTATTTAAGGAACTCCCTGCCCAATACTTAGCTAACTAAGCTCACACATAACAAAGAATACAGACTTTACACAATTAGACCAGGTAAATCACTAAACAAACCAAAAAGGGAGGTGGATCTTATTTGTGGAATGCCACATTATATTATCTACATTGTCTAGTTTTCAACCAAAAATTACAAGATAGTCCGAGAAATGGCAAAACACTGCTTATATGTTGGGGAGGGTTTTGGGGGAGCACAAAGTGGAGCCCTGTCTAAGCAGAGCATTAATAAAATTTTGTTGAAATTATGTTGATTTTATTTAAAGTACATTATCTGAAGTTAAGATGTTAATTATAATCCCCAGGAGAACTACTAAGAAAATAACTTAGGTAGAAGATAGTAAAAGAGAAGAAAGGGAAGTTTAAAAAAGTATATTCAGTTCAGTCGCTCAGTTGTGTCTGACTCTTTGCGACCCCATGAATTGCAGCACGCCAGGCCTCCCCGTCCATCACCAACTCCTAGAGTTCACTCAGACTCATGTCCATCGAGTCAGAGATGCCATCCAGCCATCTCATCCTCTGTCGTCCCCTTGTCCTCCTGCCCCCAGCATCAGAGTCTTTTCCGGTGAGTCAACTCTTCGCATGAGGTGGCCAAAGTACTGGAGTTTCAGCTTTAGCATCAGTCCTTCCAAAGAACACCCAAGGCTGATCTCCTTTAGAATGGATTGCTTGGCTCTCCTTGCAGTCCAAGGGACTCTCAAGAGTCTTCTCCAACACCACACTTCAAAATCATCAATTCTTCAGTGCTCAGCTTTCTTCACAGTCCAACTCTCGCATCCATACATGACCACAGGAAAAACCATAGCCTTGACTAGACGGACCTTTGTTGGGAAAGTAATGTCTCTGCTTTTGAATATGCTGTTTAGGTTGGTCATAACTTCCTTCCAAGAAGTAAGTGTCTTTTAATTTCATGGCTGCAGTCACCGTCTGCAGTGATTTTGGAGCCCCCCCCAAATAAAGTCAGCCACTGTTTCCACTGTTTCCCCATCTATTTCCCATGAAGTGCTGGGACCAGATGCCATGATCTTCGTTTTCTGAATGTTGAGCTTTAAGCCAACTTTTTCACTCTCCTCTTTCACTTTCATCAAGAGGCTTTTGAGTTCCTTTTCACTTTCTGCCGTAAGGGTGGTGTCATCTGTATATCTGAGGTTATTGATATTTCTCCTGGCAGTCTTGATTCCTGCTTGTGCTTCATCCAGCCCAGCATTTATATTAGAATTTATCAATTTAAACAAAAGGATGTAGTGACAAATAGGGGAACAACAACAACAAAAAGACATGTGTATTAAACAAATAGCAAAATCACAGACTTAAATCCCACCTAGTCAGTAATTGCATTAAATGTGAATAGACTGAACACCACGCAGCAGGCAGAAACTGCCTGATGGATTTTTAAAAATCGTGATTTGGTGATACGCTGTGAACAGGAGACATAGTTCAGATTCAAAGTTGGAAATATATTGAAAGTTAGTAGAAAATATACAAACAAATAGTAGTCAGAGAGAGCTAGCCTCGCTGTACAAATGTTAGACAAAATAGGTGTTTTTTAATAAAGTTATTAAAAACAGGATATCTTATAATCATGAATGAGTCAATTCATCTGGAAGAAATAGCAATTGTAGAGATGCATGTGCCTAGCAGAGCTTTGAAATATATGAAGCAAAAAAACTTACACTGTGAAAGGAAAAAATGGACAATTTAATAGTAATAATTGGAGATTTCAATAACTCACTTTAAAGCCTGGATACAACAACTACGCAGAAGAGCAGTATGGATGTGAAAGGTTTGAAAAACATAAACCAGTTAGACACAACCATCATTCTTTTGGAAATAGTCCATTTGCATTCTTTTCAAGTGCAAATGGAATATTCTCAGGATCATATGTTAGGCCACAATAGAATAAACCTAAGTAATTGTAAAAGAACTGAAATCACACAGCATTTTCTAACCACAATGGAGAAAATTAGAAATTAAAAACCAAAGGAAATTTGGTAAGTTCACAAGCATGTGAAAATTAAACACCACATTCTTAAATAAAGTGGGTCAAGGAAGAAGTCACAAGAGAAATTGTACTTTGAAATTAATGAAAATGAGACACAGCATACCAGAACTGACACACTGTGGTTGAAGCATTACTTAAGGGAAAATTTATAGCTGTAAATAGTTATATTAAGAAATAAGAACCTTCCTTCCTAAGAAACTAGAAAAAGAATAAACAAAGCAGAAAGCAAGCAGAGCAAAGAAGACAATGAATTATTAATATGTGAACTAGACAATAGGAAAACAAAGGATAAAAAGCACTGAAACCAAAGGTTAGTATTTTGGCAAGATTAGATTACTCTGATTATGATTAAATTGACCAACTTGTAGGTAGATCTCACCACATTACTCATATTATTAAAATCAGGAGTTAAATATGTAATGTCACTACCCACCTGACGCAAATAGGGTTATAAAGGAATACTGTGAAGGACTGTATGCCAGCACATTGAATTTACTAGATGAAACAGATAAATTCATAGAAAATACTGTCAAACTATCAAAAATAACTCAAGAAGTATTAGAAAATTTGAATAGACCTAGTACATGAATTTGAATTAGTGTAAGATTTCCCCACACCCTACCCACCTATGCACACAAAAGCTCAGGCCCAGATGGCTTCACTGGTGAATTTTGATAAAGCCATTAGCACTCACCCTACACACATTTTTCTGTAGAAATGTTTGGAAAGAGAACGCTTCGCAATTCTATAAGGCCAGAACCAAAACCAAAGACATCACAGTAACTGAAAACTGCAGACTGATATACTCAGTATACATTATACTTGGGAAGCCCAAGAATACTGGAGTGGGTAGCCTATCCCTTCTCCAGCGGATCTTCCTAACCCAGGAATTGAACTGGGGTCTCCTGCTTTGCAGGCAGATTCTTCACCAGCTGAGCTACCAGGGAAGCCGATACATTATACAGTGTATATTTAGTATATTCTGTAATGTGCAAATACTAATTATAGTTAAGCAAAAATGTTCAATATACCTTTAATAGATGGATGAATTGGAAAGAGTCTGGCTAATATATGAATAATTTCTGCAGTTTGGTGACAGTTTTCAAGTTTCAGTCCAGATTAAATGATGTTTTGTTTTCTACACTTGTCAAACACGTATATAAGTCACATGGGAGTCTTGATAAAATGAGAATGCTGATTTTCTGGGTCTGGGTTGGGTCCTGAAATTCTCTGATTCTAACCAGGTTCTCAATGATACAGAAACAGTTGTATTTTAAGTAGTGAGGTTTTATATTGAGGAGGAATATAGAGTTGAGTGTATCTTTCTTTTCATTGTGACCATTCGTATAGAAGATCTGAGGAGTGTCTTCCCTCTGACTTGAAGAATCTGAAACAAACTCAAGACAGTTATTAACATTTTAGCTTTCTATTCTGCATAGAGTTCTGCATCTTCTGAGGCATGCTTTTTGAATCAAATCTTCTGAGGCATCTTCTGAGGCATGCTTTTGGTAAGATATTTAGAGACTTTACAAATATGAGATAATTATAACATCCCTGTTAAGGAAGTTATGAAAGATATAGATTTCATCATAGCCACATGGCTGTTGGATAACACTCAGCTATGCCATAAAGCAAATAACTTGCTTAACATGCCAGCTGAAGGCTAGCCATTTGATTTTGGTTTTCATGTGTTCATTGCAAATATATAGAAATAAAGTTGTTTTTTTATGTTGATCTTGTGCACAGATTGAATGTCTGAGTCCCGTTCCCCCTTCCACCCCGCCTCCACACACACAATTCTTGTGTTGAAATCTAACCCCCAGCGTGATGAGTTTTGGAGGAATGAGGCCTTTGGGGAAGTAGTTAGGTCATGAGGGTAGAGCTCTCATGAATGACATTAGTGCCCTTGTAAAGGAGGCTACAGAGAGTTCCATCGCCTCTTCCTCTGTGTGGAGGACACAGTGAACAGAGGACTCAGAACCAGAAAGCAGGCTTTCACCAGACACTCAATGCACTGATGCCTTAATCTTGGATTTCCCGGCTCCCAGGACTGTTGAGAAATAACTGTTTGTTGTTTGTAAGCCACCCAGACTACGTTATTTTATTAAAGCAGCCCAAATAGACTAAGAAATTTTGTGTCCTGTGATGTTGCTAAACTGGTAAATTCTGGGAGGTTTTTTGGTAGATTTTTTGTGGTTTTCTGCATAAGACCATCAAATCATCTGCATATGTAGAAAGTTATATTTTTCCCTTTTGAATCTGGATGACTTTTGTTTCCTTTTCTTGCCTGATTCCTCTGGCAAAAACTTAAGTGCTTTGTTGAGAGAGAGGGTATCCTTGCCTCGTTTCTGACCTTAGGTGGAAAGCACGCAGCCTTTCTCCTTTAAGTGTGGTGTTAGTTGTAGGGGTTTTTGTAAATGTTCATTATCAAGTTAAGGAAACCTCTATTCTTGGGTCTCTGAATTTTTTTTTTTTTAAATCATTCATATTTTTTCTGCATCAACTATTATTATAATATGGTTTGTTTGTTTTTCTTTAGCCTGTTAATATCACAGCTTACATTGTTTGGTTATGGATTATTTGAAGTGTCTTATTTCTGTCTGTAAATTTTCTAGTATCTTTCTGTTCCTGGCTTCTAATTTGATCCCATGTGGTCAGAAAACATACTTTGTATGATTTCAGTTTCTTTTAAATTTCTTGAGATTGGTTTTCTGGGTTAGGCTATGGTCTATATTAAGCTAACCACTTGAAAACAGACAGCTAGGTCAGTAGGTAATAGCATTCCATAGTTAATGCTGTTTTTAGTTATGTGAAGAGTTGTGGGTTTGGGTTTTCTGCATAGAAGATATTTGGCAGATGTTGTGTTGCTGTGTTGACTGCCTTTTGAAGAAAAAAATTGTGTTCTTAATTTAATCATGAGTTTGTAACCATAACTTTAACAGTGATAAGGATGATGATATTAACACTACTCTTTATTAAGTCTTTAGATACACTCTGCTTACTGTGTTGAGACAGATTTAGAACTAAGCATTATACATGGGTTATCTCATTAAATCCAAAAATCTCCTGACATAGATATCATTGTTTTCACTGATTTTCAAATGCAGGAAGTGCATTCTAGAGGTAAGTTCCTCTCTTGAGGTTATAATACCAACTATGTGGTAAACTCTCTGACAGCCCATATTTTATTATAGTCTGCAAGCTTAGCTGAAGGATAGTCATGCAGTAAAGATTCCCTAAGGGTTTTGGAAGGTGCTTGTAGATCTAGGACACATTTCAGGTTTGGTTTCTGATTGAAAAGTTAGAATTTATTGGCAACATTTTGAGTAGCTACAGGTGCTCATGAGGTAACCTGTCATGTATGTCGCCTCTATGCCTGCCTGGCCTTCCCTAACCCAGATCCCCTAGGATTTTGATATTTGCTTCCTCTCTTCTTTGCCAGGTGCTGTATCTCATTTGCAGTACAAGTAGTGACAAAAGTAGTACTTACAACTTACCTATGGAAGGTCACTATAAGGTTGGCCACTTTTAGCCAGGGATTAATAACTATTAGAGGGAACGGTTTTCTTCTAACTTTCTGGTCTTCTGATCTTTGGTTGGTTGCTTTACATTTTGGCAGGTTGTCAATTGACCTTTGTGTGTGTGTGTGTCTGATTGGTTCTATCATTTAATGTCTCATGGTCAAAGGAAGGTCCAGATCTCCTGTCAGAACAGAGAATATGAATTTGGGAGAAGTTTGTGTAGAAGGTAGAAATAAAATTCTGTTTTATTTTTGCACAGTTAAGATGTAACAGCAATTAAGAACTTTTTAATTATATCACTGACATTCCTTTTGATTATCCAGAATTGATAGTTACCATTTGAAATAAATTTGAAATTGAACATAATAAAAGCTCAATTATGTGGAGACCAGCCTTCCAAGTCAATCCATCAGGTTAGTTAGAAGTGTTTCGGACTCTAATGGGGCTGAGAATCCTAGTATCTAAGGAAACCCTTGTGTAGCAGAG
Source organism: Ovis canadensis (assembly GCF_042477335.2). Taxonomy (NCBI): domain Eukaryota; kingdom Metazoa; phylum Chordata; class Mammalia; order Artiodactyla; family Bovidae; genus Ovis; species Ovis canadensis. The sequence goes on along the minus strand of NC_091263.1, from coordinate 52,273,510 downwards.
AATCAGACAGTTCAGAGGTAACATGAGAAGTCTGATGTGCGCTAGGATGTCTTGTTGACTCTGATTGGACAAGGCGGGAGAGGCAGGGATGGCCCTGGGCAGTGCTGAGCATCTCGCGAGGTGGTGGAAAGCACATCCTTGAGAGTAGCCTACCTTCAGCTCTCAGCTTCTCCATGTGCTGGCTCTGTGACTTAAGGCAGATAATCTTGTTCCTCACTTGCTTCATCTGTAAAGTGCAGATAGTGATCCTGTAAGGTGGGTGGTATTGTGAAGAGGAAGTGAGCTAATAATACTCAGCACTGTATCTGGAACATAGGAAGTGCTTGGTAATTAGACTCTTGTTATTTTTGTTGTATGTACTGCTTCTCAGGTGTCGTTGCTGTTGTGATTTTTTGTTCACTGATGTGTACCCAGAACCTTGAATCACGTCTAAGCATAGTAGACATTCAGTACATGAATGAATGATGTATGTAGAGTATTTGCCATGATACCTAACATCCAGTGAGTACTTAATACATTGAGTGTACAAAAGATGGTAGCCGTAGACCAGCAAAGTTTAGAAACTGGCCAGTGTAACCCACTGACAGTAAAAATGGAAATATTCATAATCATAATAGGTGAGATGGTAAAGAATCCACCTGCAGTGCAGGAGACCCCGGTTTGATTCCTGGGTCAGGAAGATTCCCTGGAGAAGGGATAGGCTACCCACTCCAATATTCTTGCTTGGAGAATCCCCGTGGACAGAGGAGCCTGGCAGGCTACAGTTCATAGGGTCGCAAAGAGTCAGACACGACTGAGCACCTAGGTACACAGCACAGCACATGCTCTGTGCCAGACATGGTTGTAAGAACCTTGTATATACCAACTCATTTCATCCTCGCAACTACCCATTAAGGTATAGCTTGACTACTATCACCCCCATTTTACAAACGAGGGTCCTGAAGCTGAGGGCTTGCCCAAGTTCATACTTCTAGTGAGTAATAGCATGGGAATTTGAACTCAGGAAGTTCGATCCAAAGGCTTTTCTGAAATTCTTTTGTTGAGAATCGAGTGTGTGCCAGGCATTGTGCCATGTGGACCTGGCCACTGCCTCTGGGGGTTTATATCTTAGGGTTATAGTCAAAACACAAATTGTAAATCACTAATGAGTGAAGAGAGAGAAATGTCTGAAGAGATAGGGTCCTGGTTTAAATTGAGTGGTCAGGGAATGTCTCTTAATGGAATGTAAGCCGTGATCTGAAGCCAGCCAGGCAAAGCATTCTGTACAGAGGGAACAGAATTAGCCAAGGACGGGAGGAGGGAAAGTGCTTGGCCTTTGGGTATAACTGTTGAGGAGATAGAATTCTGGTGTGGATGAGGAGCGAACGTGTCTTATGGTTGCAGAGATCAGGCCGGGCCTTCTACGTACTGATTTTCCTTCTGACTACATTGAAGTAGTTTACATAGTAAACTATTAAAGGGTTTAGTCTGAGTAGGTGATATTTGTGATTTAGAAGCATCACTGCTTACTGTATGTGTATGGGTGGGGAGTTGGAATAGGCAGAGGGGAGAACAGCTACTATTTAGATCAAAGACCAGAAGACAGTTATTGGAAGATGATAAAAAATGGCTCATGTTTACAAAGTACTTTGCATTGTTCCAAGCATCTTACATCTGTTCATTAGTTCTTCCTACAACCTGTGAGATAGGTGCTCTTTCTTTTCCCATTTATAGATGAGGAATTGGAGGTAAAGGCTACCATGTGACAAGGCTGGAATTTGAATGCAGTCAGTGTGGTTCTAACAGCTGTGCCTTTAACTGCCAGGCTCTGTTCCCTTAGCAGGCTGAGTTCTCCCATCTGTGTCTCCCACCATCCGTGCAGCCACATTAGCGGCAGAGAGCAGGGAACAGACTGCAGCCCCGCGTTGATTTCTTCCACTCTGCCTGATCCCTTCGATGGCCTGGTCTCCCTCCCCAGCTCTTCCAGAGCATGTCTTCAAGTCTCCTCTCTCCCATCTTCATCACTACTTCCTGTCTTGCTCTGATTTTTACATCAGCCCTTGGGGATCGCCCTCTTAACACGCTTACCTCGGTAGATCCACACTCATGCCAGAGTGACCTTTTGTATCATGTGGCTTCCCTCCTTAAAACTGTGGCTTCTTCCATGCTTGCAGGGTAGAGCTTAAGCTCCAAGATTTGGACTTGGATCTTCTTCATGGGATGCATCCGCAAGTCTCCTCCACCTCTCCCCTGTCTCTCATTGCTTACAGGGTGGAGCAGCAGGGGCTGAGACCCCTGGAGAGTTAAGCTCACACTGTAAAATAGTTGCTGTTTGGTGTGTGTCTCAATCTCAGAGTTTCATCAGTGAGCACTGGGGCTCTTGCAGCACAACATGTTTAGTGTGTGTGATGTTGTGTGTTTTTGTTTATTTTGCTGAGTGTTCACTATGTGTTCAGCATGGAATGCTCTCCACGGATTAGTTCATTTCATCCTCACCATAACACTGTGAAATGTAGGTCCTATTAACTGTTTTACTGATGAGGAAACTGAAGTTCAGAGAGGTCAATAATTTAATGGTGTTCACATAGCTACTAAGAGAAAGAATAGGGGTTTGATCTCAGTTGTCTGATTCCAGAACTGCTTGGAGTTACTGCGCTGCACATGCTAGCGAAAGAGAATTTGCCAGCGTCCATATTTGAGAATCAGACCCTGAAACACAAAATTCTACCAGAAAGTACCCCTAGAAATAGGATCATGTGTTCATGGGACGCTTTCTCACCCTTGAACTTTTGTCTTACTGAGTGGACACTCCGTTCTAGTGGGTGACTGTGTGACATTATGTGACATAAAGGCATAATTATATCCTGGACTTTGGTGGCACCACAGAGACTTGATCTAATATTCAGTTACTGTCCACCCAATAATGTTACCGCATGCATTAGTTGTTTGGAATTCATGGCTCAGATGTTAAAGAATCTGCCTGCAATGTAGGAGACCCGGGTTTAGTCCCTGGGTTGGGAAGATCCCCTGGAGAAGGGAATGGCTACCCACTCCAGTATTCTTGTCTAGAAAATTCCACGGACAGAGGAGCCTGATGGGCTGCAGTCCGTGAGGTTGCAGAGAGTTGGACGCACTGAGTGGCTAACACCCTCACCCCTCATTCTTCAGGTCAGGTGGTGGTAAGCACTGTCACTGGAGCAGGAAACAAGACAAATGTGGAGCTTAGTCCAATGGGAGGAGATTAAGGCTCTCACAGTTAGATGAGTAGTTACAAATGGGGCACGGTGCTGGTGGCAAGGCAGAGGCAGGGCTGTGAGAGCAGACAGAGGGGCCTGACCAGCCTAGGCTCCACGGATGTGACATCGAGGCTGAGGCCAAATGAAGGGAAGCAACAAGCCAGGTGTAGATCTGGAGGAAGGGCGTCCAAGCAGAGGGAACAGCAGGCACCATGCTGCTGTGACGGGGGACAGCGTGGTGTGCTCAGGGACAGAACAAAGGCCATATGCAGGGCGCCAGCCTCATCAGGGACCTTAGTTTTTATCCGAAGAATAACTGGAAGCTATGGGAAATTTCCAGATGCCAGACATTGCTTCACCATCACACAGCGAGAGCGCACTTCTCAGAATCTGCTAGGCAAGGCATGGGGTCTGCTGTCACACAAAGCTACACAGTCATCCACGTACACGTTGTCTTCAAAGTCCTCCATCAGTGAGTGACAGACTGTGAAGGGGATGTGAGTGTGAGCATAGTTCTTGTTGAATAGTGGGGATTCCAGAAAGAGAGGAAAGCTTTCTTTGCTGCAGGCACAGTTGTGTCCACATAGGAGGACTGCAGAGAACAAGACGGTTCTGAGAAGACCCACACAGCCTTGAGTCTAGAGCAGATTGACTCTGCCTGGAGAGATGTGAGGACTCAGGGTGCAAGGGCCGTGCTTATAGAGAAGTAGGTCAGGGGTCCAATCCCACTTGGCCACTTGGGAGGCAGCAGAGGTGCTCAAGGAGAGGAGTAACTTTATTGCTCTGTAGGTCGGTGACTTTTGTGGCAGAGTGGAGGAGGCTGAAGAGGGTAGAAACTCAGGAACTCCGTCAGCTCTCTACTGGTGTGCAGAGGCTGCGGGCTCTGGCCTTGGGCACCGACAATGGGCGCACATGGAGGAGGCAGCTTCTGGCTGTTTCCGGGAGAACACTGGGAAATGTCTGGGCTTTGGGGCCCAACAGAGCCAGGTTCAGATCTTGACTCTGCCACTTACTGGCTTGTGAAATCTCAGTGTCTGAGTGCCTTAGTTGGCTGAGCAGTATGGTGAGGGTGCATGACTCCTACCTCCCAGGCTGTTGGGGGACATGAGTGAGCACTTCCTGGGGTCTTCTAAGGCCCTTCTACCCTGGGAGGCACCTGGTGCGATAGGTAATGTGATCATCACTGTTTGACATACGAAGAGACTGAAGTTCAGAGAGGTTAGGGAACTTGCCCAAGATCACACTGGATTCAGAGTGTTGGGGAGTGGCCCACACTGTTAGCCACTCTGCTTACAAGGCCTGTGACTGAGAGTGCTTGGGGAGGGGCTGGAGATAGCCCTGTGAAGAGATGACAGCTGAGCTGAGCCCTGATGTGTGAGAATGCACCAGGCATCTTGTGAAGAGCAAGGGCAGTGCCTGGCAGAGAAAAAGGTTTCGAAGGAGAGAATGGAGGTCAGTGTGCCTGGAGCAGAGAGGGCCAGGGGCTGAGGGGACAGAGAGTGGAGAGCGGGGAGGATAAACCTCTGGCCATGCCTTGAGGGTTATGGTAAAGGCTGGGATTTTATTCCATAGGAGTGGCAAGTTTCTTGGGAAATTTTAACAGTAGTCACATCATCTGTTGGAGAGTTTCAGACTCACTCAGGCACCCATGTGGAAGGGATTGTCAACAATGTGGAAGATGGTTTCCACGGTGCACAGGAAAGGTGCTGGGGACAGGCTTTACAGCGGGGCCTAAACAAGGGAGAGAAGTGGCCAGAGGCAGTAGAGTGACCGGACCTGCTGGTGGTCTGAGTGCGATGAGGGAAAGAGGAGTCAGGGGCAATGTTTGGGGTGTAGCTTCCGAAGGTGAGTAGGGTCATTGACACAGAGGGGGATGATCTGGGGGTGGGGGGTGGGGGGTGGGAGACAGGCAGGGTGGGAAGCACTGCTCTCTTGAACGTGCTCGTTTGATCTGTGATGTAGGAAAGGCATCCAGATGGCGGTGTCTGGGAGGCAGTTGGATATGTGAGTCTAGACAGAGCTCAGGAGCCGTCTAGTCTGGGCTAGAGAGAGAAATGTGGGAGTTGTTGGCATGTAGAAGTTTGGGTGCGTGGGAGAGGGGAGACGCATAGAGGACTGCAGCGGTGAAATACTTGGCTGTAGCGTCCATTTGGTCGTTGAGCGCAGTCCTCCAGTGACGGTGGCAGCACCGAAGTAGCTGGTCAGGACTGGCTTTGGTTGGAGGGCCTTCATTCTGCACAGGACTGGGAGGCTCTGCTCACGTGCCCATGGGACTGGACCCAGTCCTTCCTGCTTTGCTGGCCTGGGGTCTCCAAGGCTTGATACATGATGGCCTAGATGTGGGTGCCCGGCCACTCACTAATTGGAAGGTTGGGATGACCTGAATCCTGCGAAAAATTTCGGACCTACACACAATAAAAGCCATTCTTTCAAATTAGGTCAGAGTCCATGAGATCAAGTACGGTTTTAAAACTTTTCATTATATTTCATATAATGATTTAACTGGTATATTTAAAGACTGTTTTGTAAACCTTTTTTTTTTTTTTAACTCAATAGGAACCCATTTTAACTTGATGGGAACTCTTTCTTTTCATAAATGAAGCTTTTTTTCTTCCTTCTTGCATTTGGGCAAGTTCCATATATTAACTTACAGATGGCTGGTTGTGAACTTATACTTTAGAAGTATTCGGAAACTGTCTCTCACAAAAATTATTTCATTTTCTCTGTTACCACAACATTCCACACGCTGTTCCTGTTGCTAAGGCCTCTGGAATGTCTCAGTGCAGAGAAGGGATATAGAAATCCTTTTTTTCCCCCCTGAAGAAGACATTTAAATTATTTTGTATCCCCTAGTTTACATCTAAATATGGATATCTGGAAGAATTTAGAAAGCTAAAATTCAAGTTGTTTTAGATTCAAAATTCAAGTTGCTTTGGGTTCTTCTCACAGCAACTTGGTTTCATAGGGTAGCATGACGTGTACTTCAGTGCACCATCATTCTTTCCACGGGGATTGTGTGAGTGCCCATGCACACACATGCTGGCTTTTTAGGGAGATGTGACGTGCTACTAAGAGATTAAGAACTGCTTTCAGAGATGGTGCAAACCTAAGTTTGAGTCCTGGTTATTCTTTCTTGCTGGGTGACACTAGATGAGTTCTTGTCTCCATCAGTAAAATTAGGCTCCTATTGTAGGATACACCTTATAAAACGTGCTTAGTTCAGAACTTGGCACATAGTAGTCTCTCAGTAAATGCCGTATGATTATCATCGTTATTGTCATCATCAGTTGCAAATAATTGTAAGTTACTGAAGAAATTGAACTTTTTACAGAAGTATAGATTCCTGGTGCTCACAGAGTGACCCCTTACTCACTTAGTTTTATTAGTGTTTCTGAGTCTCACAAAAGGATGGAAGGAGTCAGAACAGAAAAAGAATAGTTTTCTATATAAGCCTCACTGTGGCCAGTCACATTCTTATTATTTGAAAGGATTGATACAGTTTTGTTTGTTTGTTTTTTTTTTTTACAATTGCCTTATTTATAAAGGGGTGGGGGCTAATTCCCAGCAGTGTCTACTTCTCTGGCAAAGTGACATTATCGTATACACATAGCTTGACATAGAGTGCTGTGAGGCACCACACAAACCAGGCACATCGCAGAGGCCCAAGTCTAAACTGAATTCAGTCTCAACTGAAATCACTTACTTTATTTTTTTAATTGCAGGATAATTGCTTTACATTGCTGTGTTGGTTTCTGCCATGCAACAGTGCAAATCAGCCATAATTTTATATATATATATATATATATCCCGTCCCTTTTGGGCTTCCCTTCCACCCCACCCACCCCACCCCACCATCTCATCCCTCTAGGTCATCACAGAGTGCCAGAGTGGGCGAGATCACTTAATTTAATGCTTTAGCTACTGTTTAATTAATAAAACTAATTAAATTTATTTCATTAATGAAACTATTGATTTTATATTTGTAGACATTTCATATTTTTCAGCTGTAAATTATGAATGTTATGTCATTTCTGTAATTCAGCTTTTCCATCTTAATTGTCCTGTATCAGAGTCATTTAACCTAGGGATATATGGAACCTAAGGTAAACTACTAGTCTAATTTTTTTTTTTTTAATGAATTGTCATGTCAAATGGAGCCATGGAAAGTAGCTTATTTCATGTGGATCACTGCATGGATTTACCCTTTCCCCTCTCCCACGTGTACTATTTTTAACTCAGTGTGGGCTTGCTTTTGAGGAAAGTAGCACCTTGTTTGGGTCTTACTTGTCATGAAGCTGTTAAGCTTAGTCACAGAAGTCAGCAATCTGTTAGAACCTTCCTATGTTCTTTTATCAGTTTATGTGGTCAAAGGTGTTCAGCTCTGACAGTCAACTTATTGGAGTTGGCGTCTGGAAAGAATTTCTAGAAATCGTATCCCTCTGGTCTTGAAGGGACCAAATTCAAGCCACTGTTATGAGTCAGAATGAAATCTCAGGTATTGACTTAGACAAAGTAGTTCACCTTTCTATGAATCAGTTTCCTCCTGTCCACTGCAGGGTTATAATGGTATCTGCCTTAGTAATTGCAAAGGTGAAATGAGATCATAGCATGTAGAACGAGTTTGGTGCCACTCCTGCATCCCAGAATCGTGTCGCTCCCTGGTATGTTTCAGATTCAAAGGCTATCTGTGTAGTTCAGTGTAAATAGAAACTGTCTAAGAAAATCTGAGCTATAGCCAGGTGAAGATATTAGATCAGGAATTTGATATTTTAGAGATTGTCATCACTTTACATCACCTCAGGGCATTTTCTGTTTCCTTTAAAACCACCCATTTTACCCAGGGTGGAAAAGGGTGAAATTAAATCTTACAGGAAAGAAAGCAGATGCTAATCAGCTTTTTATATCTTTTTCCTCCCTTTAAACTTGGTATTTGGTCTACTGAAATATTTGCCCAATTGAAATGTGCTAATTATCCATTCATTGCAGATATTCTAAGTAGTGCATCTAGTGTAAAATACCAATTTTGAAATATTTAAAAGAGCTAAGATTCTGAATTTGAAGTGTTTACTCTGTTCCCTTGGTTGTTGCAATTTTTATTAATTGTCCACAGTTAGGATTTTTTGGTTAACCATGTGTTATCAGGTATCAAGTTACTGTACTTTCAACTTACATATATATGCAGGTAGACTAGTTTTATGTTTAATTAAGTTCTCACTATAAAAAAATCCAACTTGTATTTTGCCCTGTTCCAGTAATTGAACTGAGATTAATGTATGCAGTGTTATGCTTGTACTGAAGTTCTTTCTCTCCAGTGGCATCAGTATGTAAACAAAAGGACTGGAGGTTAGTTGTGATCTGAAGAAAAAGTAAGAAAATAGTTTTCTTTGTATTACATATTGCCAAAACCAGCAATTTTCCTCTAAGGGAAACCTCTGCTTCCTTTCTTAACTGTTCCATAGAACTCAGAGACTTGATGGCTGGAATAGAATGCATAGTTAAATAAAACCATTAGATGGTACTGCTTTGTGACTTCCTAGACATTTTCTGTGGTTACAGATTCTTCCTCATAACCCTTATTAGACTTCTCTTGAAGTTGCTTTATTGTGTGAGGGGATTCATGGATCGTATTTTAATACATTGTTCTGTTTGACCTCATACTAATGATTTCTCATGCATTTTATTTTAACCCTTTATAATGGTGTTTCTGTAAGCCTGATTTGATTTCTCTCTTCATAGTCATGGTGCATCACATCAGTTACTTTTAAACTGGAATAACTTTTATCCTGTGTACTTTATCATAAGGCAGCTTTTTTAGGAAATAGCACCATCCCAGATGGTTTCCTATTAATGAGAACCACGTGAGTGAGTGATGCTCTCTGTCTTTATTGCAGACATGCCAATATTTGGTCTCTGTCCAGCCCACGATGATTTCTACTTGGTGGTGTGTAACGACTGTAATCAGGTTGTCAAACCACAGGCATTTCAATCACATTATGGTAAGTGCTTAACCATTTAAAAATCATTAGTAGAGGGTAAAAAGGTAGAGCGGGATTAAGCTGTGACAGCATGGGTGGGGTATGCTACTCCTCCCCTCTGTCAGGAAGTAGGTTTTCTAATTCATTGAATGGGTTAATGCCTATCAGATGTTAGGTGTTTTCTGAATTTTCTTGAAAGGAATGTGCATTTTTCTGATTTTCATTAAAATTAGACAGGGGAAAAATGTATTTCATAAAATCTTTATTGAAATACTGCACCAGTGGAGTAAAATATTTGTTTTCTTCTAGGTCCCATGGTTGTGAATTTAGTGGGTGGTAAAATTATATATAGATACAGAGTATAGAGACATGGCTCTTTTTAAAAGAAATGTGATTTTGAAATGTCCAAGTTCAGTAGTTCTAAATCTATCTGATGTTCTAATTTGTGAATATGGTAGAACTATGCTGTCTTCCCCCATCAAAATGTGCATGTACTTAAAATGAGGTATTGTGACTTCAGGGGTTTCATGAACCTCTGAGCCTTCCCTGGGCTGTGAGACTCCAGGTCTGTTGTTAACTGGGTGTCAATCATGGGAGACTCCAAATAAGGTTGTTTTGCATTGTCATAGTGGTAAAAAAAAAAAATTCTTATCATAAAGTTTTATTTTATACCCAGTTAGAGTCAGTAGCAACTCAGAAGTATTTGAGTGCTCACCTTGTTTCAGGCATGGGGATGTGGTTATCGTTTCTACCTCCATGGGGTTCAAAATCTCGCTAGAGAGAAAGGCAAAACTGGACTTTTTTTTTTTTTTTTTTTTTAATAACTGCAGGTTGTTTCATTGTTGTCCTCACGACTACAAACACAGACTTGAGACAGAGAATGGCAACGGGGTCTTTCTGTAATAGAGCATTCAAGCAAGGCCTCTAAGGCGATGACCCTGGTGACCCGAGCCCTAACTGATGAGAGGGGGTCACCCATGCAGGGATCTGGAATAAAAGTGTGTGACAGAGGGGAGCGCCAGTGTGCAGACCTGCAGGAGGCTCGTAGTTAGTGAGGGAGGTAGAGACACGGGAGTCAGCCTTCTGGGTGGGGCCCTTGTTCATGTACAGGCTTGTAGGAGGAAGCTGCCTGGGGGCACTGCAAGGCTTCTGTAAGGGAGGAGCCCAGGACCGTGTCTCTTGCTAGGGCAGACTGTGGGAGGAGGGTGGAGGCAGGAGAGCAGCTCAGAGGTGAAGAGGACCCCAGAGGAGGGCTACGGGAGCAGCAGGTCCCGAGGCACAGGCCAGCTTGGAACCTGCAGGGCTTTCTCTCGGGCTGGGCTGCTGTTGGTCGAAGTCACACCTTCACGATCACAAATCCCACCATTTTTCCCCAAGGAATCTTTTCTGTAATCATAAAAAGGTCCTTTGAGTTTCTCTTCTTGATGAGGCCCCAGAGTAGGCACCAGAGTGAGCACCAAACCGGGCTTCCCTGGTGGCTCAGAGGTTAAAGCATCTGCCTGGAATGCGGGAGACCTGGGTTTGATCCCTGGGTCGGGAAGATCTCCTGGAGAAGGAAATGGCAACCCACTCCAGTACTCTGGCCTGGAGAATCCCATGGAGGGAGGAGCCTGGTAGGCTACAGTCCATGGGGTTGCAAAGAGTCAGACACGACTGAGCGACTTCACACACTCCCTGCTTAAGAGTCCGAGACAGTTAGCCAGTTGTCGAGTGCTTTGAAGTTATGGGTTTTGAAGCCAGACCAGACTAGATTTACATCTAAACTTGCAAGAACCATAGGTGAGTTGTTCGCCTTGAGCAAGTTTTTCAACCTCAGCTTCTTCTTTATAATGCGGGGACAGTGATAGCAACCTCATTGGTTCCCAGAGAGGATGAAGTGCAGCAATGTGGTGTAGCCCCTTGTGCATACCTGACACTTGACAGGTCTGCGAGAGAGAAGAGGTGCCGCTGTGGGTACAGAAAGATGTGTGTCGAAACTCACACAGCAGTCCAAAGCCTTAAGAATAAGAAGGAGTGCAGATTGCTTCTTGCACTATAACTTGGGGTAGGCTTCTTAAAGGAAATAGCCTTCTTCACATCAGGTTATTCCGAAGAGTAGGATGGTTTGTTTTTCCCATGTGCAACTTGTCCCCGTCAGTTTTTAGGTGTGGAATACATGTCCATTGTGGAAAATGCAGAAAGTATATATTTTTTAAATCACCTACGATCCTCTAAAATGGGGTGTGTTTTGATGGCGATGGACAGGGCTGTCACAGTAGCACAGTTTGTGCACTGCACAGCCATATTTGGTGGTGCCAGGTTGGCCACAGGGCTGATGGGAGCGAACGCGGAGGCAGGAAATTCCAGGCTGTCTGGAATGTACTCCACAGAGTCTCCATTGGCTGGAGCTGATGTACCCCGTGGGGAAGAGCTGTGTGCCAGGGCAAGGCTGGGGCTGTTCAGAGAGATTCAGTGCCATCAGACACCCCGGGCTTGATATGTCAGGGGGAACCTGTTGCAGGGTTTTTAACACCTGAGTGATTTGGCTTAGTGATGCAGTGTGAAAACAACTACTGTTTGCATCAGCCTACTTAAAGGTGTTCCTTCTTCCAGGCCTTCCCTAGTCAGGAGGAGGCCCTCTTGGTCCCCTCTTCCAGAAGCACTTCACTCAGTTACAGCACGTTTCTTGGAGATGATTTTATCTTCCTCTGTCTCTCATAGAATGAATGTCTGTATATTGGGGGTGAGGTAGGGGAGGGGAGTGTGTCTTGAAATCATATTTCTTCTCTTTTTCTCTATCAGTCTGTAGCATACATACCATCTTCTAATAAGATACGTGTTCAGTGACAAAGGAATTGTGCTGACTTCCAAAGTAGAAGAAGGGGTGGTGAGAATGCAAGACTCAGTCCATATTCCAGTGCCTTCTGAAGGCAGGCAGGAAGTGCAGCTGACACATGCCACGGGGTGGGGGCTCTGGTCCCTCTAGTGGCAAGGGGGTCTCTGGTGGAAAGAAGAGGGCCAGGTCTCTACTGGCAAGGGGATCTCTGGTGGAAAGAAGAGGGCCAGGTCTCTAGTGGCAAGAGGGTCTCTGGTGGAAAGAAGAGGGCCAGGTGCGGACAGAGGGATTCAGCTGGGAGATGTAGAAGGCGGTTCCTCTTTGGGGGCCGCAGCCAAGGGAAGGCTGATGGAATAAACAGGAGGTTTGGAGATGGCTAGGTGTATGGGCTTGGGGGCAACTTCACCAAGTGGAGGAAGGCACCATGTGATGTCCCTGGCCTAGTTCGGGAGTGATAGCTCACTCATCTAGAAAAAGAGAGATGGTCGGGGGGCCAGGACCAAGAACCATTCCCAATGTTGCCAGTGTGTCTTCTGTCTTTGCGGTAAGGGGTTTTAGCAGAAAGAAGTATTTGCAACCCATTCTCCTTTGTTGTAATTCCAGAAGGCCTATTGCTACATGTTTATTTTCCAGAGTTAAAAGCAAAACCTGTTTTTGAAATTCAAGAAATTTCTAAGTAGCCATTGCAAGCTGTTTATTACTGTATTGGGAAGAATTTGCACCTGCCAAAAGAGAGATTCTACGGTCTTATCTTCTGATGAACTAGGTGAAGATGTGTGGGCAGTCTTCTGTGAATTCATGTCTTACTGATACTCATCTCTGACTTTTATGAACAAATGAGCAGTTGCTATAAAATTTAGCAGACAGTTCCTTTAAAACCACTGCTGCCTGGCAGTGACGGGGGGGAAGCTACAGTAGCAGCAAGGCTTATCACTCAGTTCATGTTGATAATGTTATTCTGAATTTGTGAGCAGGTTGTTACCCAAAATAGTGAGAGACCTGCAGACATACCTCACTTCTTGCATTTTGATTTATTGTTCTTCACAGAGAGTGTGTCTTTTACAGACTGAAAGTTGGGGGCAACTCTGTTTCAAGCAAACTCCTTGACTCCATTTTTCCAACAGCATCTAGTGGCTTCATGTCTCTGTCACATTTTGTGAATTCTTGAAACATTTCAGACTTTTTCATTGTTACTGTGTTATTGTGATTTTTGATCAGTGATTTTTGTTGCTGCTTCAACTTGCTGAAGTCTCAGATGATGGTTAGCAGTTTTTAGAAACAAAACAAAAGTCGCTCAGTCATGTCCGACTCTTTGCGACCTATGGACTATACAGTCCATGGAATGCTCCAGGCCCAAAAACTGGAGTGGGGAGCTTTTCCCTTCTCCAGGGGACCTTCCCAACCCAGAGATCAAACCCAGGTCTCCCATGTTGCAGGCGGATGCTTTACCTGCTGAGCCACCGGGAAACACAAGAATACTGGAGTGGGTAGCCTATTCCTTCTCCAGTGAATCTTCCCGACCCAGGAAACAAACCAGGGTCTCCTGCATTGCAGGCGGATTCTTTACCAACTGAGCTATGAGGGAAGCTCTTTAGAAACAAAGTTTTATGTTTTTAAATTAAGGTATGTATGTTCTTCCCTGGTAGCTCAGCTGGTAAAGAATCTGTCTGCAATGCAGGAGACCTCTGATTCCTGGGTTGGGAAGATCCCCTGGAGAATGGATAGGCTATCCACTGCAGTATTCTTGGGCTTCCCTGGTGGCTCAGATGGTAAAGAATCCACTCATCTTCCCGACCCAGGAAACAAACCAGGGTCTCCTGCATTGCAGGCAGATTCTTCACCAGCTGAGCTATGAGGGAAGCTCTTTAGAAACAGTTTTATTTTTTTAAATTAAGGTATGTGTGTTCTTCCCTGGTAACTCAGCTGGTAAAGAATCTGTCTGCAATGCAGGAAACCTGGGTTCAATCCCTGGGTTGGGAAGATCCCCTGGAGGGGAGGGCATGGCAACTAGCTCCAGTATTCTTGCCTGGAGAATCCCCATGGACAGAGGAGCCTGGTGGGCTACAGTCCATGGGGTCACAAAGAGTCAGACTGAGCAGCTAAGCACATGTACGTTTTTTAGGGGCTTCCCTGGTGGGAAAACTCAGCAATGGCCACAGGACTGGAAAAGGTCAGTTTTCATTCCAATCCCAAAGAAAGGCAATGCCAAAGAATGCTCAAACTATCGCACAGTTGCACTCATCTCACATGCTAGTAAAGTAATGCTCAAAATTCTCCAAACCAGGCTTCAGTAATACGTGAACCGTGAACTTCCTGATGTTCAAGCTGGTTTTAGAAAAGGCAGAGGAACCAGAGATCAAATTGCCAACATCCGGTGGATCATGGAAAAAGCAAGAGAGTTCCAGAAAAACATCTATTTCTGCTTGATTGACTATGCCAAAGCCTTTGACTGTGTGGATCACAATAAACTGTGGAAAATTCTGAAAGAGATGGCATACCAGACCACCTGACCTGCCTCTTGAGAAATCTGTATGCAGGTCAGGAAGCAACAGTTAGAACTGGACATGGAACAACAGACTGGTTCCAGATAGGAAAAGGAGTACGTCAAGGCTGTATATTGTCACCCTGCTTATTTAACTTATAGACAGAGTACATCATGAGAAACGCTGGGCTGGAAGAAAGGTAAGCTGGAATCAAGGCTGCCGGGAGAAATATCAGTAACCTCAGATATGCAGATGACACCACCCTTATGGCAGAAAGTGAAGAGGAACTCAAAAGCCTCTTGATGAAAGTGAAAGAGGAGTGTGAGAAAGTTGGCTTAAAGCTCAACATTCAGAAAACGAAGATCATGGCATCTGGTCCCAGCACTTCATGGGAAATAGATGGGGAAACAGTGGAAACAGTGTCAGACTTTATTTTAGGGGGCTCCAAAATCATTTCAGATGGTGACTGCAGCCATGAAATTAAAAGACGCTTACTCCTTGGAAGGAAAGTTATGACCAACCTAGATAGCATGTTGAAAAGCAGAGACTACTTTACCAACAAAGGTCCATCTAGTCAAGGCTATGGTTTTTCCTGTGGTCATGTATGGATGTGAGAGTTGGACTATGAAGAAAGCTGAGCGCCGAAGAATTGATGCTTTTGAACTGTGGTGTTGTAGAAGACTCTTGAGAGCCCTTTGGACTGCAAGGAGATCCAACCAGTCCATTCTAAAGGAGATCAGTCCTGGGTATTCTTTGGAAGGACTGATGCTAAAGCTGAAACTCCAGTACTTTGGCCACCTCATGCAAAGAGTTGACTCATTGGAAAAGACTGATGCTGGGAGGGATTGGGGGCAGGAGGAGAAGGGGACGACAGAGGATGAGATGGCTGGATGGCATCACCGACTTGATGGACGTGAGTTTGAGTGAACTCCGGGAGTTGGTAATGGATGGGGAGGCCTGGCGTGCTGCAATTCATGGGGTCGCAAAGAGTCGGACACGACAGAGGAACTAAACTGAACTGGTGGCTCAGATGGTAAAGAGTCTGTGCAATGCAGAAGACCCGGGTTCAATTCCTGGGTCTGGAAGATCCCCTGGAGAAGGAAATGGCAACCTACTCCAGTTCTTTTAAGTCATGATGCTTTTGCACACTTAATAAGCTACAGTATAGCATAAACATAACTTTAAATATTGGGAAACCAAAGGATTCGTGTGACTTGCTCTACTGAGTGTTCAGTATATTGCACTGGTCTGGAGCCACACCCGCAGTGTTGTGTCTGTACTTTTTTGCTAGCCGAGCTGCCATTCACCAGGATTTCTACTGGGTCAATGATGGTGAGGGATTGTAGTGTCATTGTGGCATTTCCATTTTGTAGTCTGATCACTCTTGTCATATAGATGTCTCTCTTGGAAACTGTATAGTAATACCATGCTTTCTAGTTGTTGTTTTAATGTTTTGAAATAGTCCCAGCTGCCTTGTACTTCTCTTTAGTTATTCAGTATTTTTAGGAGTGACATGTTTCTTACTGCCAGTTTCAGATTTTCAACATACAGTTGAATCAGTGGATCCAAAACCTCCTGTGCTTCCAAATCAAAGGGGAGCTGCCTAAGTGGCCCCTTCCTCCTACCCACTGCAGACTGGCGGTCTGGGAGGAGCCAGAGGGGGCACCTAGGATCCTGCATTCCACACGGCTGATTGTGACCCAAGGGATCCTGGCCAGGATGCGTTGTGTTCATAGCCGATCCCCTCCCTCCATGGGGCTGCTACTTTGTATTCCTGTGCTTGGCATAGGGACTGACGCAGATCGGCGCTCAGAGATTTGTTGAGTCTAGCAAGGATGGCATAAGAGGAGGCCCCTGCTTTTTTTAAACTGATTTTAACTTTTTGTATCATGTCCTGGAAATCTTGCAGTGATTGCCTCTGAAACCTTAAGTATGAAAGAGGACTAAGATGGTGACATTCCTGTGGCCAGAAACACCTTTCTTTTGAGATTGTGTTAGCCAGGTTGGGGATCTAAATAGATACTTTGATTAGTGTGTTGGCCCTAAATTGGCTACTGAATAGCATAAACTGTGTATTCCCATTTATATACTTTTACTATGGATCTGAACAGGTAGGGTCAGCTGATGACCTGTGGGGGGCCTCTGGGGTTCTGTGCAGAAAGAGCTTTGCAGGTGATTCTGAGAGGCTGTGTGCTGCACTGCTTTGCACCCTGCTGCTTCTTTTTGAATTTGCTGTCTTAGGCAGACATGGGCTGATCCTACCTAGGTGAAATACATGAGTGATGTTAATTCAGCTCGGACAGGTCGTCTGTTTAGCATCTCTATAATTAATAGAAGCCCTGCTCGAATGTCAGCTGCCAAAGTATTTTGCCTCATATGAGTTAGGCTGACCCACGTTTTCACCTTGTGGTTCAGCCCCAAGTCCGAGCACATGGACTTCGGCCACCTTTTCCCCAGTTGTTCCCTCCTTATGATTTATTTACTTCCATTTAATTTTTTTTTCTTAAAATCAAACCACTTCTATTTAAATCTTTCACAAAGAAAACCTCACTAGAGTCATCAGTGGGAAAACTGATGCCCTTTGCCATAGGTGGTAAGTGTGAAAATAAATCTAGTGAAAAGATTCAGTTCTTTGTTGCTACTCTTGCCAGCACCAGCACTGAGCCCCGAGGCCTGCTGCCTTAGTTAGAGGGAGACTAGCACGTTTTAGGCAAGTGTCATCCACAGAGTGGCATGATGTTATCACAAAAAGTAAAGGAGATTTAGGAAGGGAGTAAGTTTTCACTGGAGATTTAATGTTGTTAATGCTGGAGAGTGATACCTACTCCATGTTTGGGGAAACATCAGTTCAAGCAGTGGGATTTGGTTTCCTCTGCTGTTCAGGGAGCGGTCTCCCGAGGCCAGTCCTAGTCTAGGAAATGCCTTACCTAGGGAGCAGAATTCTCAAATCTCATGTTGATCTGCATAAGGATCCCAGATAAGTACCCTTTGCCATTTATCCATTGATAATACGGGTTGTGCACCTCCCCATTGCTGTAAGTGACATGCGAGTCTGGGCTTGGGGTAAAACATGTGCCCCTCAGACTCTCTTCACAGATGGGGATGTCATAAATCTGGCTTTTTCATGAAAGTGTCTTTCGCCGACACTCCTCTGCAATCTTAGAGCTTTCTCCGCTTGTAGATATTACAAGCTCTGTAAAGTTAACAGCCACATGGATAGCTGGGACTTAATAAATGCACTAAGGTGGTGGATTTTTTTAGGTGCTAGCACAAATTATATTTTTCTAAAAAGTCATTTTCATCAGAAGATGAATAAATAGGAATTACTCAGTTTTTTGAGCTAATTAATTGGATTCAGAGAACATGACTGTGTGAGCAAAACAAATCTTACTATATGACATTCCATGCGCTGTCTCTGGCAAAAATGCCAATCCCATTGTTGACAACAATTTAACATAGTTGTGACCAATGATTGCTCACAGAGCAAAGGTTTTGCTGTTCAATAAAGAACACTTTCTCCCTCTTGTGATCTGATGGAGTTAGGTGTAGAAAGTAACAGATTCAGGAATTTTGAATAAGTTGTTTCATTTGGCTATTAAGTAACTTTGTTTTTAGATAAAGAAAAAAATGTTTCTTTTTTTCTCTTCAGTTGTTTGGGTCTTATTCTACTCTGAAACTTTCAGTGATAACTTAGTCTTTTTAGGATTGATAGTAATTTGAAAGTCCACAGACTCATGATAATTTGTAGTAGGACTTGATTCGCAAAGTGTTTTAGTATTATCTTATTTCCTCTTCTTAGTGACCCACTGAATGGATGTTTTTATTCCCAGTTTACAGATCAAACTCCTAAATTCAATGTCATTCACACAGATAAAATGTCTCAGGCTGAATTTTCTGTCTACTTAACATCTGTTTCTATAAAGAAAGTTGAGTGTCGAAGAATTGATGCTTTTGAACTGTGGTGTTGGAGAGTCCCTTGGACTGCAAGGAGATTGAACCAGTCCATCCTAAAAGAAATCAGTCCTGAATATTCATTGGAAAGACTGACGTTGAAGCTGAAACTCCCAATACTTTGTCCACCTGATGCGAAGAACTGACTCATTTGAAAAGACTGTGATGCTGGGAAAGATTGAAGGCAAGAGGAGAAGGGGACGACAGAGGGTGAGATGGTTGGCTGGCATCTTCGACTCAGTGGACATGGATTTGGGTGGACTCTGGGAGTTGGTGATGGACGGGGAGGCCTGGTGTGCTGCATCCATGGCGCCGCAAAGAGTCAGACACGACTGAGCAGCTGAACTGAACTGAACTGACCATCTGTTTCTTTTGCATATAATAAGGATGTATAGAGTTAAAGGAAAATCTAGAGAAGATGTAATGAATTCCACATGTCACAAAACTGTCATTAATGACAGATGTTGTAGCTCAGGTGGAATTGAAAGTTTGCCTAGACTGACTAGGTCAGCAGTGTAAACCCGTTACCTCAGAGAGAACATTTAATAATTTGAAGACGTAATGGTCATAGGTAGATACTTGATTTAGCATAGTCATTGGATTTCTCTTTGGCTTGTTCCACTTTATTTAACCCTAAATCATAGTAAATATCCAAAGCCAAGCTCCTCCTCTTTTGTTCCAGCCTGTGACATTTTGTAGCTTCTCTGACGAATTGGTTGGCATATTTTTGCAGTCAGTATAAAGACTGAAATTTGTTGCAGAGCCAAAAATACTTCACTCTTTTACTTCAAAGACATATGCTGGGCCTTTCTCCAGCAGTCAAGGTCTGAACCAGGGAAGGGAGCAAACCAGAGCAGGCACATCAAAACGTGAGCAATGTCGGGGTAGATGTTACTTTAATTCTCGAAGGAAATTCCAAGTTGACTGTTTGATTTAAGCTTCTTGTCACTGAAGAGCATGATGTAAAATTAATGCAGTGATTTCAGTTTTTCTCTACCACCAGCCAAACAGTGCAAGTTAAAAATTTCAAGTAACTTCAGTAACATCAGATAAAGGATCACTTTGTCCCTAACTAATATGTTTATCTTTTTTTTTTTTCTTGGTTGTGTAATCAGCTTGTATATTTTGAATGGTATTGTTTATGCCATTTGTAGGAGCTACATTTTAACTTCTAGTTATAAAATGCATTGATTTTTCTTTATACTGAAATCTTTGCCTTTATTAATATCTGTGCCTTTGGGACTTTTTTAAAAAAGCCATAAATTGGCAAGGATGCTGTTCACTCATTTAGCAAATATTTATTGAGTACGTCCTGTCTAGGCATTTCTCTCCAATGAACTAGGAAAGCAGTATCTTTGATTTCATGCAGCTTATAGTCTGTTTAAGGAGGATGGAGTGAGTATGATGAAATCAAGTAAAATAAGATGATTTCAGATAGTGATAAAGGCTTGGGTTAATGTCAGAGAAAAAATGGGGCAAGACACTTTAGGTAAGGCTTAGTCAAAGAAAGCCATTCGGAGGAGCTGATGTGCAAGGTGTGTGATGAAAAAGAGCCAGCTGTGCGGAGATCTGGAGGAGCAGTGTTCCAAACAGAGAAACTGGCAGGTGCAGAGATTCTGCAAGAAAGCCAGAGAGGAGGTGGAAAAAAATGTGCGGGGAGGAGAGGGGGCCAGGTTACAGTTGGAGAAGGGGGTGCTGGGGCCAAATGAAAAGAATCTGGATTGGCCAGTGCAGACTGTGCAGTCACTGGAGGTTCTTGAGTCAGAACTTTGTGGATCATGGGGTTGTTATTTCAATTTGTATATGGGCTTTTTTTTTTTTTTCAATGAAGTATAATGACCTGAACAAAAAGTCATGATGTATTATATGCATTAAATCTTTAGACATTTTCTAAAGATTGTAGAGATAGAAAATAGTTATTGGAGTGATGCAAAACTTTGGAGTCATTTATTCTTTTTGGGTTTTTGTTGCCTTTTTAAAGTGGAACAGTAATTTAGTCATGTAAACCTGGAAACAAAAGGATCCTCTCATTTGGGTAGTAGAAACTTTCTAATTAAAAAGGAAAAACACATGTATTTGAGGGTTTTGTTTTGTTTTTTTCCATTAGTACCATGGTAATGCCCATCATATAAGAAAAACACGAACCAACAACAGAGGACAAATATGCAGCCAGAATAAGTAAATAAATCTCTTCCATCTTACTTTCTAGGGGCACAGGTTGACATAAACACTTAGAACGTTTTTAGACCCTGGACAAAGCAATATTTGGCCGTATGTTTCTTGTTCCCTCACATGCATGAAAAATTAGATTTGTTACAAGTTCACTTTTTTAAACTTAGTGATCTAGCTTATTTTTCCATGTTAATGCACATTGACTTCCTTTTTTTTTTTTTAAAGATTGCCTATTTTTTCACTTCCTGGATGTATTTAACTTAACCTGTCCCCTATTGGTAGACATTTAGATTGTTAGTGCTACATTACCACATGCATTCTTCTTTGAGAATGTGTCAGTATCTCAGTGGATTGATTTTCCACCTGGAGGCTGATCAGAGCTGCCCTCCAGGTTAGTGCTACTCTGATTTAACGAACGTCAGCAGTTCTGATTTGTGTCACCAGAATGAGGCAATGAAAATGTGAGTGTGCAGCACCATAAATCAATCAATAAATTATTAATATTCAGCAGTGCCACTCTTGACTTGTCTGCTACATCTAGAAGTCATTAGGATGGCTGTGCCTCAGATTTTGAAGGGGACATTTCAGGATATAAATCCATATTTTAGTTCTGTTTGCTAAAAGATATTTCTCCCGACAGTCATTGTTTCACAAGGCCATTCTGTGACTAGTGTTGACTAGTTGAGATATGCACACACCTGCTGTATTGGCCCTGTTTAGCTGTGGTCTTATGTCTGACCAGAAGAGGGAGTTTTTTGTTTTCTATCACTTCTGTATGCTGTAGCACCTACTACCTGACTGGGGTAATGCCTCCCATGCAGTGTTCAGGCCCTTACAACTAGTTTGGGACACTAGGCAAAGGTTGAATTCACCTGTTGCCTTCCTCATTGCTTATTGTGTGTATAGAAATTCCAGTATTTAGATTTACTTCTGTGTTTTGCTTTTAAGTCAACAGTTCTCAAATTGAACTTCAAAGAAATCATATAGCTTTTCCTCTTGTCTCTTTGAAAGTTAATGGAAAGAGATCAAGGAAGGTAATTATCTCAATTTAAAATAAGCAGTCAGCCCCTTATCACATATGATGTAGTTCTTGATTTGTACTCTCCTAGGGTAAAAAATAAACTCCAGTATGAACTTTATTTCATTGCTTCTTAGGCTTGATAGTTTTAAAACATTGTTAAAACTCCTGCTATAGAAGATTTGTAGTGAGCTTTAGAAAATTAAGGCATTGTTTCACAAGAGTGGCTAATGGGCCTTTTCCCCAGGTGGTGTTAGTGGTAGTGAATCTGCCTGCCAGTGCAGGAGTCATAAGAGATGAGAGTTTGATCGCTGGGTCGGGAAGATCCCCTGGAGGAGGGCACAGCAACCCACTCCAGTATTCTTGCCTGGAAAATCCCATGCACAGAGGAGCCTGGCAGACTACAGTCCATGGGTTCGCAAAGAGTCAGACATGACTAAAGTGGCTTAGCGTGCACACACTGTGTGGTTCTTACTATGCTTTGTCATGTTGCTGGAATGAATCCGTCTGCATAGCCAAACAAATGAAATGGGTACCATAGTCAGCACATAGTCCTTTGATTTAATACCAGAGTTTCATGCTGTTTAAATTTTTCTTCTGCTTTCTTCACAGTGTATTTTTTATAACAAAAACTTGAGTCGGTTTCTTTATGGATTTTTTGATTTACACCTGAATATATGAGATGCATTCATCTGTCATATATATTTACGTAGATACCCAAGCGTAATAATCTCAAACATGCTATTTTAAGTTCAGCCTTCTTATCTCATTGGCTCTTTCTGCTTCCCTGCCTTCTCCAATCGTACTGGTCCTCTCCACTCTGTAATCCATCTATGTAGCTTGGTACATTCTTCATATGTAACTTAGTGTGCATCCTTCTATATTTTTATCATGCTCATAACTCTTTACAGGTACATATAACCCCATGTTTCATTAGCAGGGGCTACAGGTCATAGTTTCCATCAAAAGATGGATCCTGTTAATAAGCACACTTCTGCTGCTCCTGTATTCAGCAAAACCACATAGAAATGCATCCAGATCCCAGGATAACAAAATCCCCCTTTTTAATGGTTGCTTAAGGTTTTAAGGTGCGGCTGTGTGGTAACGTCCTCAGCCAGGCCCTCGGTGTGTGGACATTCACTTCGTTTCCTGCCTTTTACCTCCAGGAAGAAACCAGCAGGAGCCACCCTGCTAAAGGCTACATGCATTCATTTTGTTTCTATGGGGTAAAAGTCTCAGGAATGGATTCTGGATCAAAAAAGATACTTTTTTGCCTTGTTTATAGCTGTTACTAGATTGTTTTCCCAGAAGTCTGTTAATACTTAGTATCTCTACTAGCCACATAGGCGAGTACTGCCACCAGGAGTAGGTATTTTATTTATTTTTGTAAGCTTCCAGTTTTTTCCTGAAGTCTCTGAGGGTGTTTTACACATTCATTCACAAATGTGGTTACCTGTAATTTGACTTTGAAGTCCATTTCTCAAACAAGGGCCAACGTTTTTACTGCCAGTGTAGCGTGTATCTTCACCGTGTGATATGAGGCAAAAGGTTTTTCAAAAGGAGTGATGGTTTTTCAAGTATTCATCTAGACAACTACAGACGATTTTCCTGGCATTTATGGGAGATTTCTCTTCGCTCTGATGGAATTTATCTTAGGGCAGAAATCTAGTTCTGTTAGGCTGAGATTCCTCTTTGCAAAATGTGTAGACTTGTAGAAGACAATTTCTGTTGAGATCAGTTGTGGGGCCAGTGAAAAACTATTGTCAGTTTTACTTCTGATCTCATTATCCTCCTTGAATTTGGTGTGATTGGTCACCTTTTAACAGTGTTCACTTTGTGTCTCAAATAATGACTGGGCTGAGGTCAGACTGTGGTTCACACAAAGCCTATGTAAATCAGGCCATGAGGTTATACTTTATTTGGCTGCCTTTGAACAATCTGAACAGCTAAAAAGGGACACACACACCCCAAATGTGGCTGAGCCCTGAAGGCGCGTCCACCAAACAGAGCAGACGATGCCAACCAGAGGAAGGCTGTGTGCCATGAGCCCCTAAGGTGAATGATCCCATTTAAGCTCCCATCTCCCACCTCTCCTAATCCGGCGGGAGCACCTAATGAGCGCCGGATAATAACACAGCAGCAGTTTCTTGGTGAAGCTAATCTGATTCTGGACAGCAGGCGTCCCGGCCCACAGCTGAATGAATTGCTTGGTATTTCCAAGTTTGAAAATACTTTCTCCCCCTTTCAAGTGCTCCTTGGCAGCAGGTAAGGAATGTTAAAGCTCCTGTAAGTGCCAATTAAGGCCAATTATAACTCGCCCGGCCTGCTGAGACGCTGAAGTGGAGTGAGTGGAGGCTTGTTGTGCTGCTGTAAACTGGAGAACTGGCTGCCGCCGGTGACAGGAACACAGGATTTCCCAACTGCCGACAGCTCATTTGTTGCCCGGCAGAACACCAAATGACACCGCCGCTGGCTTCTCAGGGTTGGATTTAGGAAATCCCAAGATTTGTCGGGGACCTCACTAATTTTCATCACAGAAACCGCTGTCATTATCTCAGTCTTCCTTTATTTCAGGTGACGTCCGCCATCCAGTTTCTCCTTCCTGATCGTAATAGCCAACATTTATCGAGCATTTCAGAAGTGCTAGGTACCGCATCACATGTCTCACCTTCTTTACTCCTCATCAACGGCCTAGTAGTGCTCCCCAGGGGAGGACACAGACCCCCAGGGCAGAGGCCCCTCGCCCAAGACTACACAACGAAAAGTGCTGAGGCCGCAGCCGGCCAAACCCAAGCCCTTGTAGCCCCTCCCAGCTGCTGCTAGTTTGCTTGTTTGCTGCGAGCAGGCTAATTCACAGAAGAATTTGTGTCAGTTCAGGACTCCCTTTGTGCAACCAGAGTAACGCTGATGAGTGCACACCATCCACACCGTAGCCAGTACCTATAATTTTTGGTCTGTAGGGCATGGATGTTATTCTATTAAAACAGTATTTTAGTCTGTAGTCTTTTTTTAGTCTGTAGTCTGTTTATGTATTTATTTATTTTTTTTTCACAAGAAAGAAGAAATGTGACCATGTCCCCTGAATGAGCCATCATAAGGAAATGTAATATCAATATAAACTTTATTTGTTAAGGGTTTGAAGAAGAGTAATAATGCTTTCCAAGCAGAACAGGGTGGCATTAGGTTAAACATTTTTAATTAGGGCATTAAGAGAGGTGTGTGTTTAAAAGTTCAGTCTGAGCCGTAGATGCTCAGTTTTTGTGTATTTGTGTATATTCTTATTGTGTCAGTTTTTATTTTCTGGCTTGCACTATCATTCATCCCCTTTTTGATGTAGGTCTTTGGAACAAATTTGGATAGTTTCTTCTTTATGTACAAAAATGTAGGTGTATTTAAGAATACTTTGTAGTTCTTAAGAACATTTGTCAGTTCAGTCAGTCCAGTCGCTCAGTCGTGTCCGACTCTTTGCGACCCCATGAATCGCACACGCCAGGCCTCCCTGTCCATCACCAACTCCCGGAGTTCACCCAGACTCACGTCCAGTAGTGTGTAGTATTTAAGAACATTTGCTAAAGTTCACCCTGAAATTTTTCAGGGTTGCAGAAAGACTTTGTTCCCCAAATTGTCTTACTTTGGTTGGTTCTCATAAGAGTTGTTTTCTCCACTAGCACCAGCACCATCTACAAAAGGGAACTTTACAAATGTGAGTGTTTGTGCTGGGAGACCGGCAAGGAGTCTGGTGTCCAGGCTTCGGAGTGCTGTGATGTGGAGCTGAGACTTAGTCTGAGCAGGTCCTCTTCCCTCAGTTCAGTTCTGCCATGGACAACATCAGGGAGACTCCTCAGCTCCCCTTGGCAGGGGGTAGGGGGGCAGTGGGTGCAGTGAATGGTGCTAAGATTGTTGCAGTCAGGTAGTACAGCAGTAGAGTGTTTTTGTTTCATTTTCCTGCTAGCTTAACAAACCCTTCAGTGAATTAACTTAATTGTCTTATTTTCGGATATTAACTTTGGAAGGATTTGCTCATTCTGTGCATCTACTTCCTGCTGATGGCTCTTTCCTAGTGTCCTTCTGATCTCTTTTAAGAACCCCCATAGTTTTGCATTGTTAGAATCAGAAATCTAGGGGGGTTGGGGAACAGTTTCAGAAGCCCTCTAGATCCTAATATTGCTGCCATGGTTAGGATATGAATGCTTGCTGTAAAAACAAAGCAATGTGGCTACTCCTCTTTTGTTTTACAGTAAATTTAGAATTTGTGTCTGTTCTAACAGAAGCCATTTCCTATGCCTCACAACTCTTTCCCACCCCTTCCAGGCCAAATCTTTTCCACACATGTAATTCATGACTTTTTGCCAAATAGTCTGTGTTTGGTGATGGTATTTTGTAGAGGAATTTCCCCCCTCCTTTTGACATTTAAAAGTGTTCATTCTGAACTATCAGGCATCTGAGTCTGTTTATGTGTGCAGCCTTTATTATCATAAAACTCCTATCAGTTGGCTGCTTTTTTCCATGCCTGTTTGATAGTAAGATTTGGCGATTAACAGGACGAGGAGTAGTGATGCAGAAAGTGTTATACGGCGGAGACAGGCAACCCGTTTAACCAGGATGACTTTGTTTTCAAGGATCCACTTAGAGAAGTTTTTGCATTAAAAGCCTAAAAGGTCCCCAGCTTTCATCAGTTATCCAGCTATTCAACTATGGACAGTGACATGTATATTTTTCTGAAATTAGATGTATTTTACAAATAGGCACAGAAAATGGGTGAAGATTTTTCTTACTAGATTTAAGGAAAGCTATTCTTAGATATAATAAACTTTTGTTTGTTTAAAGAATAGATACTGGAGAAATAGCATGTGGAAAAAGACTGCTGATATTTGTAAAAATGTATAATATTAAAAACTTTTAGGGCTGTCTAGCCTTAAATTATAGATATATAATGAATCATTTAAATTTCCTAATTTACCTGATAGTAGTTGTCAGTTTAAAGTTATGCAGGAAAATCAGGTGTGAGTAATTCACATTCTAGTCGGTTAAATTCATAAATTCCATCTTCCTCCAGTTTTGGCCAGCAGCCTTTCCAAGAGAAGGATTAATTTACACCAGCCAGGACGCCTTCTATGACCATATTAGATGAAATTAGACTCCACCCCTTGTTTTCTGTTGATCTGCCAGGACCTTTGTAATTCAAGTGCTTTTTACAGTAGTAGCAAATGTTACATAAGACCAAACATGGAGCATATTTGGAGTTGGTGGGCAGACCCAAATCATGATGCAAGCCTGCAGTAGCAAGTGTGCAATGAAGCACAACCAAATTATGTGAATGGAAGGTGACAAGAAGCCTCCTCAGAGCAGCCCTTCCTCCGCACGGGGGCTGAAAGCTCTACCGGGTAAGTTTTCCGAGGCAGTTTTCAGAGGCTGGGCTTGGCTGGGGGCCCGGTCCTGGATGAGCATGTGGAAGGTGGGCTAGGTCTTTGGGAGCAGGACGGAGCCCCACGCAGAGCAGAGCAGAGTGGGGCGAGCTGGCACAGGCCCCCAGTCCTCTGGTGGCTGTCCCGCCCCGCCGGCAGGCCCGGAGCACTTTGGGCTGAGCGGTGGTGAGTGCGCCTTGCAGTCCCGCTGAGCAGGGGGGTGATCGCAACAGGAGGGATTAGCTGCCGCCCCGCCGGCAGGCCAGCCACAGGAGCCATGCTGAAATGTCATTCGAGTGATCTGGCCAAAGGTCAGGCACAGGCTGGAGTTGAGTTTGCTATTAACTCCCACAAAATGCTGAGGTTTGCACCCAACGGTTCCCATATCTCTAAACAGGGAGAGCAGTGGTTACGTCGCTCTCTAAAAATGGAGGAACGTTGTAACACGCTTTGACTGTTTGTTTTTTATCTCACTTGCGGTGAGTGAGGTTTCATGACAGGCAGTTCACAGTGTTTCCTGTAGAATGTGTTTGAAAGCCGTTTTGTCGGATTCTTCAATTCCACAGCAAAGTTGCAAGCAGAACATTGTGTCAAGAGGAAGAACAACTTCAAAATACAAACAGTAACCCTGGGAAGTCATTCAGTAACTTAAATTGAGTGTATAAAAATTTAATTACCGACTGCCTGCCAGAAAAGACTATTTTTTTTTTCCTTCAGTTGCGTTATTAAGGTAGCCAGTACAGCCAAGCTGATTCTGCTCGGGTGGGTTGGGCGGCTGTTCTCAAAGTTACCTTAACTCTCTCATGCCTTCTCTGCAAGCAGGAAGCGAGGTGACAGTTGAGATCTTTAGTTTTCACTGGATTCACATTTCATGCCTCCTGCAATAATGTGCTTGACCGGATGGTTTTAATTGAGGATGAACTTTAGCTGCCTGTTTTCAGGACTTGAAATACAAACAGGATTGTAAACCTTTATTCAAACTGCCGTTCATTAAAAGAAAACAAAACACAGAACTTTTGCTTCTCATCAGGCAGTTTTACAGTTGCTGTTTTCTGGTTTCGTTTTTGAATATCGCTTTGGTGTTGATTAGAGGACAGCCCTGGCCTGTAGGTGGGGCAGATGCTGTTTTCTGTCTTCAGGGGGGTGAAAAAAAAAACACGTGCTGCAAAGTCATCAAAACATTGGCATTGTTCAGTCGTGAATCACCCATTCCTTATTAACAGAGCGCATTTAATGAGGAGGCTTTAAGGGCTGTGTTGTGATTTTGAGGTTGTTGTTATTCCCAGGTTCATGGTCTTCTCACCCCTTCCTCGCCTTCCTCCCCAGTAAAGTGGAATGTAAAGGCCACAAAACTAGTGGGAAACAGCAGTAAAGATGTGGCTTCCCAACTTAGTGCTGCACTCTGCAGCAGATGGTGCCGTCATTCTGTTGCACCTTGGACTTGCTGCTCCTTTCTGGCCTCAGAGGACAGTGTTCCCTAAGGGGATTCCTGCACGGAAGTTTTGTTAAAAAAAAATAAAAAAACCAAACCAAGAAGGACTCCTCTACTTGAAGCTCTGCCAGTTTCCTTTAATTTTTTCACTCTTCCCTACCCTTTGTATGTGTATAAAAATTGGATTGGAGTAGTAAAGACATCGGAGCAGGAAATGGCAACCCATTCCAGTGTTCTTGCCCGGAGAGTTCTATGGACGGAGGAGCCTGGTGGGCTGTTGTCCATGGGGTCGCATAGAGTCAGACACGTCTGAAGCGACTTAGCATGCATGTATGCATTGGAGAAGGAAATGGCAACCCACTCCAGTATTCTTGCCTGGAGAATCCCAAGGATGGAGGAGCCTATTGGGCTGCCGTCTATGGGGTCGCACAGAGTTGGACACGACTGAAGTGACTTAGCAGCAGCAGCAGGAGTAGAGACATAGCTCGTTTTTCTTAATTCTTTATGCATTTTGATGATAGCCTTGAATCTCTCATTAGAGAAAAACTGGAACCCAGACCCGACTATAGACCAGATGTGACTACAGAGGTGTTTGTATAAGGACTGAGGGTGTTACCATTTGATCCGCACGTGGTGTTAGCACGTTAGAAGGCTAAACTTGTTCACTGATTGTTCAATGATTGTTCACTGAACGTATAGGATGCTTTTCCCCCAACAGATACAGGATTAAACCAAAAGTAACTGAAGACTGGTGGATTTCTTGTCTTGGTTTTTTGTTCCTTGTCACACATTGATACCTGAAGCATGCAGACCTGTCAATTCCGTGGATGGGAGGGAGACCAAGGGGTGTGTTCAGGGAATGCTGTGCATCATTCAGACCTCGAAATCGGGTTTGTTTCGGGGGGGTGAGTGCTTGCTGTACTCTGTCAGGATCATTTGCTTGACACCGTGCATCCTGAGGACAGCAGAGAGAGGTGCTTATGACTGTTAGCAAAGTAGAAGTGTCAGCCAGCATGTCGCTTACTACATGATATCCCTGCCGTAGTCTGAAACGGTGACGGCAACATCACAGAGGTGGCGTTGTTTGGTGGCTGCATTCTGCTCAAAGCAGTGACAGCCTTTTCCCCAAAGTTACATATGCTGAGAAACATCTGTGTGTGTTTGTCTGAGATCATGATGATAACTCTCAGTTCAAAGTCTGCACCTTAAGCAGGAGCATAGGAAGGGCCCCCTGAAGGAAATGAACTGGTTTTTCAGACCATTCAGTTTTCCCTAAGCAAGATGTCTTAAGAAAACAATGATGAAGAACTGATACTATTCTCCCAGCTGAGACGATCAGTAGTTATACCATTCAGTCTCCCCTCTTTTTCTTTATCATTCCATCTCCTTTAATAAAGTATTTGGAATTTTGGAAGGCCATTTTTCCCCCTAATGTTTGCACAGAGCTACAAGTTAAGATGGCAGGGGAGGGCTACCTCCAGATATTCAATAAGTTCTTCATATTTCTCGCATACTTGAAAGCAAAGTTCAGAAAAAACAGCCCCCCTGGGAAGAATTCCTAGCAAGAGGATTATCTTAAGTTGCCATATTTGTGGTCCTTTCTTAGCAACATTATTTACAATCCATTCACGCCTGTCCATTCCCCCTCCGGAGTTGGGGAGTTGGGAGTCGTTCTCCCTTGTAATCTGCCCTTTGTGATCTGTTCTCTTTCATCAGCCAGTGTGAATGGGGATGCTGCAGGGCTGCCCTGCCCAGAGACGTGGAAATGCCAAGGGACCTGGAATACTTTAGTGGGCCTTTTATTTCCGTCATAAAGCGCTGACTTCAAGAGCTTGATAATTTGATTATAGACCTTGGCTAAAAGTTGTTTCAAGTGGCCCAAGTGTTATAAATGACTCTCATTTCTGCACTTTCCCCCTATGTTTGAATTTTAAAACACCTCTGCATTAGGGGGAGGAAAAATGGATTTGGCAGAAGTTGCAGTTGGAGACTAATTTGTTAGGGCAGCCAGTGTTGAAATCATCCTTTTCAGTTGAGTCTCTCTGGTGGAAATGATGCCGCGGGCTTTGTGGTAAAGACTTTTCCTTCCTCGCTATTACCCAGTGCTGTTGGTGACCCACCTAAGCATGCTCTGAGGGGGCCTCCTGGCTCCAGTCTTAGCTTTTGGCTCACTGCCCTTTGAGGTGCTGCATGTCAGAGGTCAGCCCTGGATCCCCCAGTTTGAGATTTGAACATTCCAGGCACAGTCCCACCGATTTGCTTCCTTTTTAGCATCAGACTATGCACTGGTTGCTCTGCAGTATTCCAGTCCAGTCCTTGGGACCCTCCAGAAATTGGATCAAAGAAAAAGACGATTTAAGATTAAAAAATATTATGTAAGGACAGGAGTAGAATTGGATTGTATTTGTTAGTCAGACATGTGAGACTGCTTTTAGAAAAGAACAAGAACGTTTACAGGGAGAAGTTGAAGGTAAGAGCAGTGAGGAGATGTTGTTAAATGTGATATGTCCACATATAGTCCATGATGTGACTTTAAAAGTGTGCTAATTTTTTTTTAAATAGTTACTAGGGAAAAAAATAGTTATGTCAAACCCAAAGTCATGGTTTCACAGATACTGCTTAGGATGTTGCTAAATCGGGTATGCCTAGTCAGTTGCTGTAATATATATATAATATATATTATGCAGGCTTAGAGTCCTGCCTCGAGTCTTGATCTTTGATGTTTCATAGGGGTCGTACTCCTTATGAAACACAGATGATGCCAGTTTGACCCCTTGTAAGCTGTGTTTGGTGGCCCCAAAACTGAAATATGATGGGTTACTTTGGGTTAATTAGGACCTATGAATAGCACATAGCAGTTATTTCCAACCTGAATGTCAAATAAGCAATTTAATTTTTTGAAAGGGCTGCTTAATGAATGACCCAGCATTTCTAAACTGAGCTTTTGGTGTATTCAGTTATTACTTACTATGTCTGGCCAAAGGATCTGTGTTTTACATTTTATAGCCATATGTAAGCTTGATTATTAAAAATCCTTGCTTTCAATGGGAGTAGTTATAGAGTATTAGTGGAATGGGACTGTAAGAGACACCATGAACTCATATATTCCTTGACCTGTGGGTTGGTAGTTCTCATAAGACCTTTCTAGGACGTCCCTAATGGTCCAAACATTAAGACTCCACACCTCCACTGCATGGGGCGTGGGTTCAGTCCCTAGTTGGGAAACTTAAGATCCTGCAAGCTGTATGGCTTGGCCAAGAAAAGAAGGGGAAAAAGGTCTTTCTGTAACAGAGTATTCACTCTTTTTAATCTCACCTGAGCTAACCCACCCAAAATTGTGAGTTTCACTTAGAGAAAAATTTGGAAGTTTGGGGAATCATTGCAAAGATAATCTACATAAAATTGCCACCTTTGGATCCATAAACTTGATCATCATTTTCTTTCTTTTCACCTGCAGTTCTTCCTAAGTGACTCAGTTCTCTTAGGAAAATGGGCCAACTTTTTAATTATAAAGTAATTTTAGCTTGAATGAATGTCTTTTTTGGTTGATGTATGAATGTATTCATTTTTAATGAATCGTAAAAGTTTCGAACTCTGCACTGAGATGAACTTAATATCTTCCTGGACTGACATGTAAACTGAATCTATAAACTTAAGTTTTTACCACACTGGAGAAGTTGCAGTGGGTTTGCTTTTTTCTTTAGTGATTTCTGCCTGCTTGAATAATGAGCAGGCCTTTCCCACTTGGTGTCTATAACTGTCACCACCTGAACTTAACAGGGAGCCTCTCTGTCTTCCTTGCTATGGAATTACCAGTCCCTGGTCCACAGTGGGCTTTACAACTCTGTTACTTAATCCCTGCAGCCCTGCAAGGTAGGCTTGATAGATGAAGAGCCTGCTAAAGTAGGTAGAGTTAGGTCTCTGCCCAGGGTGTCACCCAGCTAGTTAGTGGCAGAGCAAGGATTTGAACCCACGTGTCTCTGACTCCAAAGTTCTTGCTCTTTCAAGTGATCTACTGAAAAAAAAGTTGATTTTTTTTTTTTTTTGGTTTTACTTTGGATTCTATTCAAACTGGTTAATTAATCGAGAGTTTATCCAACAAACTCTGTTAGAAAGATGACCGGGAGCAGAACGTGACTGCAAGCTTGCCTAATGGTGCTGGTCAGCAGGGGGCCAGTCTCACCCTGTGAAACAGGCATTTGCTGCTCCTCCTCACGGGTTCTTTGTAGCACATATGCATCTGGGAACTTTGTAAGTGATTCTTTTTAGCCAAGCCAAAAAGGCAGCCTGACAAGCACTTTCTGGAAAAAAATCATTGTTAAAACCATCTTAAATGTTTCCCTGAGGGGGTGGTTTTGGGAGTGGGGGGGGGGGCGGTGGTTGATGAATGCAACAATGACTGAGACCACAGCTAACCTTTAGGTTAGCAACTTCCAAAATAGAGATTAAATCCACAACATCCTGGTTTTCCCTTGAACAGATTGTGGCTCCCCACCCTGAATTTACCAAAGCTTTGTCTTAAACTTGTTGTATGTTCTGACTGTGCAGCCTAAGTAATAGCCTGCACTTGCTGAGCGTTTGGAAAGAGGATATATGACCTGCCATCACCCTTCCCTTCAGCCTGCCTTTGGACTGTGCGTCGTGGTCTGCTCATAACACCACTTAAGGGCAGGTGGACTGTCCTGGCTCCAGCCTGGGCACTAGAGTCAGCCTTCCTGGGCTTGCATGCTGATCCTGCCTCTGGGTTAGCTGGGTGATGTTGGGCAACCAGCTTGAGTCCTTTAAAGCCTTCGCTTTCTTATCTGGAAAGAGGGGATCATGGAAGTGTCTGCTCTGTAGGAAGATGGTTAGGGCTAAATGACATAGTCCCTGTAAAATTTTGTAGCATGTTGCCTGTTGTGTGTGGTCTCTGCCCGATAAATGGTAGCAACTCCTATTGCTGCTATTGTTGAAGGTGAGGCTTAACATTAATCAGTTGTTCAGACCATGAAAGATGAGCAAAAGGTTTAATAAGATACCAGAAAAGGGCCTTGAGTAAAAATAGTTTTGTGGGGTTTTCTGAGCTATTCACCGCTGTGCCTGCTCTTTCATGATGCTCGTGAAGAGTGAGACAAATTGATACCATGCTTGGGAGTGATAATAGGCCTTGCTTTATTTTAGCATGTTTGGAACTGAGGTCAGAAGACCAACTGATCTCTCTTTTTTTAAAAGTGTGTGTTTGATAAACAAGTAAACCATATTTGTTGTAGAAAAACAATATGCAAATGTTTTTTAAAAATAGACCTGTAGGCCAAGGGATGACCACTTAACAAATGACAGATATTTTTATAGATTTTTTTTTCAAGCATGAATGATTTGAAGTTAGTGTTTTTTGACTGCATTTTAGGTTTGTATCCTAACTTTGACTGTTGTACACCATAAGTTATTTTTAGTTGTTTTTTTTTTTTTTCTCAAAGCAATATATATGGCTTTTAAAGATTTAATTATTTGCTTTGAACTCCTTTTTGGTTTGTACCTAGATGTCAACACTTATATATGCACTTTTTTTTTTTTTTTTTTGAACCTCAGCATAAATCCACAATTAATTATAAGCTCAGTATTCTTGGTTACTTTCTGTTTTGGAAGACTTAAAGTTGTCGTAACCCCTACCCATCCCAGTATCCTCCCCTGGCCTGCAATGGTGTCACATGTTCAAGTCACAAGAGAAAGAAAGGCCGATGCACCCATCTCTTGCTGTCTCTCTCTCGCTCCCTCTGTCTCTGACTGCACATCTCTTTGCCTGTGTGGTCGCTCCCGACCCACCACTGCTACACAGACCCTGTGCCCTCACCCGCTTGTGTCTGTCTGTCTGTCTGTGCTCTGTCTCTTCACTGTGTCTGTGTCTGTCTATCTGCCTGTCTTTCATGCTTGCTGGAGCCCTTCACAGGGCCCTCCTAACTTAGGGACAGAGTGTGCTTTTTCTGGGCCAGTGCTAGGCCCTGGAGAGAGGAGTGCTTTGAAAATTCAACTTGGACTCTTCACCAAACCACACTGCAGTTATGCTTAGCATCTGGCTACCAGTTTGTCCACTTAGTATAAGGTCCCTAACCCTACCCATAAGTTGCCCATTTCCCTTTTGATCTAGAAACAAAACACTTTTTAGAATCTTAAGAAAATTAAGGGCCTAGCTTGAAAGGTTGGGGAGAGTCCAACATAACTATAATTTAATTTGGTTTTTTTCATCTGTATTTTCTTGTGAAGGGAAAGCCAGATGCCGCCCTTTCCAGTGAATAAGTTAGCAGACCGTGATGTGAAGGAACAGCTTAATTCAGCAGCATGACGAGGGTTTGAGCTGGCACTTTTCAGCCAGAATCACATTTACACACACACACACACACACACACACACACACACACACACGCACACGCACACACACAGTCTGTTTCAAGTTTTAGTGAATGAAAGAGATTCACATGATAGATTGCCATTCTAAATTTTTAAACAGCTTTTATTGTTGCAGTAGGAAATATAACTTTTTTGATAAGGTATTGGTACATCAGCTGACTTTTAGTGTTAGAAAGCTTTGAATCTGGATTTTTCTAATGCAAAATCCCATACCAAGAGTTAATAGACAAAAAACAAAAGCATTAACTGAAGAAAAGGGGAGAGAGGACTATAATGAGAATAGAAAACTGAAAGGGCAGGAACTTCCTTGGGGTCCAGTGGTTAGAACCCTGTGTCCCTCTGCCAGGAGCACGGGTTCAATCCTGGCTGGGGAACTAAGACCTCATATGCCATGCAGTGTGGCCAAAAAAGAAAAAAAGAAAATTGAAAGAACAAACTGAAATTGCAGTCAGTTCTGCTATAACAAAACATGCATTCCTAAAAAATTACTGCACTATGCAAAGCTGTGCAATAAAATCCACAAGAGACTCGTTAGAAAAATGGGATAAATGGGCACAAGCACTCAAAACTTAATCAGTGAGTGACGCTGAGAAAGGTAGGACCCTAACAAGAGTGGTAGCACAGTTGCGTGTGTATTAAATGCTTTGAAAAATACGTAGATACTCTAATGGGAGTTTTCCTTGAAGATAGCCTGGCATGTGCTTCTGCAGGTCGGGGCCAGCAGGGTTTCGGGTTGTGAGCTGCTGTGAAGCGGTGGAGGAAGCATATCCGAAATGGAGGGAGATTCCGCATCAGCTGTGGATGGCACAGCTCCTCGCGTCTGTGGTGACCTGGGGTGGATGGGGGATGTTTGGTGGGGGTGAGCAGACTGTGCTCTTATTTTCACTGGCTTAGTTCAACCAGGTGTCGTTTTCTGTGTTCACCTAGTGCTTCTTACAGAGGAAATCTCACAAAAGCAAATGCAAAAATTCTTTATGCTGAAATCGTTCCCTAGTAGATCAGTGGCTTCAGAACTACTTTCTGTCTTCAAGATGATCATTATAGAAGATTAATTAGGTTGATAATTTAATTTGCATCATTTGATATAAGAGAAAATACATCACTCTCACTCAGAGACACTTGAGAATTCTGATAACGCGTCAAATTGTAAAAGGAATGTATTTCCTAGAAGTCAGAGTTCTGGTTGGAAGTTTTTCCGCCTCTATGTATTACAGATATCGTGGTATTCCTTTAGTACTCTTCCACTGGGGATACACAAGATGATTTTAGTGGCTGAATATGGATGAATATTTTCATATTTAATGTATATCAGAAGTATAATATATATTACAGACTTTTAAACCTATTATTTTATACATGCTATTGTTTTGGGAAAATATCTCTCAACTGAGTGATACTCTATTTCATGCTAGGCCATTTGAAAATAGATTGGGAGGGGCAGTTTTGATTGGGGGGTAGATTCAGGTTGCCCTGGGTGGAGTGGTACCATTTACTGGTGATGAGAGGCTCGCGGAACAGGAATTTTAACCACCCTGAGGTCCTGTACGAGAATTGTTGTGTCCAAAATACCAGTGATATCCCCACGAGAGACTGGTGACTACTGGATTAGGGAGGAACAGTGAAGTTGATCATTTACATAGAAACGTTGAGTGGAAGATAGTATTTTATGTGGCAGATATGGACTTCCTCAGCTGTGGTTCATGGTCCCAGAGACATTAGCCTGGTCTTAGGCAGTCTCTCACCATTGGCTGCGCAGTGGGATCACACAGAACTTGCAAGCATCTGAATGCCCAGGCCACAGAAAACTCAGAATCAGAATCTCTGAGAGTGGAAGTGAAGCATCAGTATATTTTTTAGCTCATTAGGTTATGCCAGTGAGTAGCCAAGGTTGAGAAGTACTGGTCTGGGACCATGTGAGAATCACTGTCTTCACAAGAAGAGCTGTGCCAGTCAGGCCAGTGTTAATTGAAGGCCTACTCTGTGCCAGTTGTCAGGGGTGGCTGACTGAAACAACAAGCTCCTTCATCCAGGGGAGTCGGGAAATGGAAACAGATTTTCACAGTCCTGGCTGACAAGTGCTGATGCTTGAAAGTACATTCAAAGTATCTCAGGATCACAGAAGAGAAGGAAACTTAATTTTTTTTTTTTTTTTAAAGAAAGCCTCAGATGCCAAATTAACTTATTTTGGCTTTCCCTTCCTTACATACAACTGTCATATCTGGGGAAGAAAGTAGCAGGCACTTAGAAATGACTACCAGTTAGGCCTTCCTAAATTGGTTGTAGCCTCTGTGTGTTATAGTTGGAGAATTTGAATTCTGTTTATAGATAACATAATTTTGTCCTGGTGTAGAGCAGGCTCTTAGTACCTCATAAAGCATCAGTGACTTGATGTCCTTCTGGGAATAACTCAGCACAGCTTCACTGGTTAAAAAAGACATTTGGAAATAAACCATTTACGTGATGGGGAAACAATGGAAAAGGGTGACAGACTTTATTTTCTTGGGCTCCAAAATCACTGCAGATGGTGACTGCAGCCATGAAATTAATAGATACTAGTACCTTAGAAGAAAAGCTATGACTAACCTAGACAGCATGTTAGAAAGTAGAGACATAACTTTGCCAATAAAGGTCCATCTAGTCAAGGCTGTGGTTTTTCCAGTAGTCATGAATGGATGTGAGAGTTGGACCATAAAGGAGGCTGAGCGCCAAAATATTGATGTTTTTGGACTGTGGTGTTGGAGAAGACTCTTGACAGTCTCTTGGACTGCAAGGAGATCAAACCAGTCAATTCTAAAGGGAATCAGTCCTGAATATTCATTAGAGGCACTGATGCTGAAGCTCCAATACTTTGGCCACCTGATGCAAAGAACAGACTCATTAGAAAAGAACCTGATGCTGGGAAAGATTGAAGGCAGGAGGAGAAGGGGACCACAGAGGATGAGACAGTTGGTAGCATCACTGACTCAATGGACATAAGTTTGAGCTAGCTCTGGGAGTTGGTGATGGACAGGGAAGCCTGGTGTGCTGTAGTCCATGGGGCCGCAAAGAGTTGGACACTACTGAGTGACTGAATTGAACCGTAGTCAAATTGATTCTAATATGCTGAATTTTTAAAATATTCATATAGCTTCCATGTTGTGAGAAATAGATGTTGAGTCACATAGATTTTTAAAACTAAGAGTTAAGCAAACATGCCATTTTAAAGTACAAGTTTAACTGAAGGTAATTACTAAGCTACCAGCATAAGGTACTTAAGTAGATAAAGTTACTAAATAATTTACTTGTTTCTGATGGTAACAGTCTTTAGCTCTCGATTTATTTAGTATGCATTGCCTTACTCTGAGAAAACCTGATTCTCTAGTGGATAGACTTATTTTCAGTTAAACCTGTGTAGTTCTTGCTTAACCATGAATTACTTCCTGGTTTATAAAACAGGCAAAGCTATTTGTGGTATTTTTGTCTTGCGCCTTTGGCATCTTAGTGGTGTGAACCAGAGCTGTGCCATCTGTAGTCAAGTAAGATTATTTTAAAAGTGGGGGAGGGGTTGGGGTGGGGAGTGAAGTGATTCACTGGAAAATTTCAGCACAGATTCATAACGAATGATAAGATAACCCTAGAAACATTCTTATTTGGTGTCATATGCTGGTGGGTAGTGACAAAAAAATAAAATGAAAGTACAACTTGTTTCTTAACACTTTGATGTTTTGAAAATTGGAGATATCTTGCACTAGAAAGGAAGAAATAATTCTGTTTGGTGTCAATGAACAGAGTTCTGGAGATGAATGAATAATTCTCCCCTCTCTGACTACAAATTGGAGTCAGTGAGGTTCATTTCTAAAATGCAAAACCCAGTGTTCTCAGGTTTAAAGTGGCTATTTAGTTTCCTAGTGGTTATCTATGTATGATAAACCTCTTTACAGTGAAATGTTTTCTTAAGCAGAAGGACCAGTTCCTAGAATCCAGAATAAGTCTGTAGGGCCTAGATAAGCCATTTCTGAAAGCTGATGAGTTTAATATATTTTCACTTAGTGACACATTTTTTGAACCTAAATGTGTTGATTTCAGGGGACTCCTCCAGGGTTCCATTGAAGACTTGCCTGAAACAGTGTTTTCTCTCCACCCCACCACCCACTTTGTTTTCCTTTTCAGAAAGAAGACATAGCTCATCCAGCAAGCCTTCTTTGGCCGTTCCTCCCACTTCAGTGTTTTCCTTCTTCCCTTCTCTGTCCAAAAGCAAAGGAGGCAGTGGAAGTGGAAGCAGCCGTTCTTCCAGCGGAGGAGTCCTGAGCGCATCCTCGTTAAGTTCCAAGTTGTTGAAATCACCCAAAGAGAAACTGCAGCTCAGGGGGAACAGGCCAATGCATCCCATTCAGCAAAATAGAGTCCCCCATGGTAGAATGTGAGTATGGCTCAGAGGGTTCTTAAAGCTCACCGGCCGTAGGTGGAACTGTGTACACGAGTAGCCTGTGAGAGTGTCTGTGGATAATGTAAAAGAAAGCCCACTTTGGGGGAAATCCAGATATACGTAGTTGTTTCTTTTTGTTTCCCTATTACAGCTTGGGAAACTTTGCAGAGTCATGATAGCAATAATAATCAGGTTAATAATACCTATCTATTGATCCTTTCTTGTGTGCCAGCTATTGAGATTGAGTTGCGTGTATTGTCATTTACTTATCACAACAATCCTGTGTAATAGATATTGTGGTTATCTCATTCATGTGCACAATGAGAGGGAAGCGTGAAAAGATTTAGCCATGGGACTCTCGAGTCGAACAGGCCTGAGGTTCAAATCCCGCCCCGTCACTTCTTACCTGAGGGGCCTTAGCCAAGGCCCTGTTTTTCTCAGCGTTTAAAGACCATGGCCCGTGTGCAGGGTCGCTGGGGCGGTAGGATTCATGTGTTGGAGTCACGGCTGGCTAGTGTCAGCCCCGCAGGAGACTGTGCAGGAAGGGGTGCTGGTGCTGCCGCCGCCTCTGCTAACAGTGAGAATAAAGCCAGAGCGAGCCCCAGAAGCTGTTCTAGGGTTTCTGGGCCTTACCCAGCAAATAGGGGAGCAGTGCTTCCTCCCACCCCCTGATTTGGGCTCACGTCAGAGCACTGATGAGGGGAGGCTGAAAGAGGTTCCCACTGTGAGGACAGGCCGGTGGATCCGTAGGCTGCCAGGCTCTGTGTGGTCATGTGAAGAGCAGCCGCTCATGGAAACACATCCTGCTGGCTCACGGCGTCCCTCAGCCTTGGTGGCGGGTGGCTCTTCCCTGGCCCGCCTCCCTGTGGAGGGTATGCCATACGTATCAGTCCCAAGGTCTGATAACCTGGTTAATCTTTGGGCAGCGGCCAGCACCTGCTCTTGTGCACAGACCTTGCCAGCTTGGAGAGGCCATGGCATCTTATGGTGTCTCTGCCACTGTCGGGCTGCTCCAGGTACAGCTGTTTGGTGCTGTTTGTCCCGGTTGCTAAGCCCCCAGCCTCCACTCATCTGTCAGAAGCGCAAGTACAGCGGGCTTGGCTTTCGTTCCTGGAGCTGTCAGAGCGCCAAAGAAAATGCCAGTGCAGCGTGTAAGTCACTCGCCAGCTTCACAGCTGTTAGAGCACTGACTGCGCTGGACAAAATGTACAAATCCTCACTGGTCCAGATTTTCTGTATCTGTAGCTGGGCTTCAGATGGGGACCAGGCCAGCTGTTAGCTTTGAAGCAGTGTTTGCCA
Source organism: Ovis canadensis (assembly GCF_042477335.2). Taxonomy (NCBI): domain Eukaryota; kingdom Metazoa; phylum Chordata; class Mammalia; order Artiodactyla; family Bovidae; genus Ovis; species Ovis canadensis. The sequence goes on along the minus strand of NC_091263.1, from coordinate 52,232,956 downwards.
CCCAAGTGGCAGTATCAGGAAGACGCCAGGAAAAGTCAGTTCTTGGGTAGTGATCCAGGTGTTCAGTGCCCACGAGCTGGGTGCCAGGCACTGAGATTCCAGGCTCCTGTCGGGAAGCCTGCTTCAGGGTCTGGAGAATTACCGCTTCAGTGGCATGTCGTGTCCTAATTAAATCTGGGCCTCCCTCGTTGGCAGGGGCAGAGAGGCTCTTCTTGGGGAAGTGTCTTCTGATTGCAGTTGCTCTCTTCTCTACTCACTCGTTTTACTTCATTTTGATGATCAGTTCTTAAAAATGACAGTTCTCAAAAGATGTCCTCACAGGGTCCTGCAGTAGTCTCTGGTCCTTTGAGACCTTTCCATATTTTGCTGCTTGCAGGAGTTGCATTGGGTAACAGGCTCATGTGTAAGACTGTTCTGGAATGATGAAAGGCCACGTAAATGTGATGGTTCCTCTGGAGCTCTCTGCCTCCCCAGAAAGGCTTATGGATAAAGGTTCGCCGAGTTTTCTGCATAGTCCTAGCAGATTGTCCCAGGGTGCCTTAGGGAACCTAGTGCTGCATGGCACACAGGTAGACCCAGGTTCTGCCTCACCCCTCTTGCTTCCCAGTCACCTGGGGCTGCAGGGCACTCAGGTGCTGGTGTTCTCACTTCCCCTATGACAGCATGACGCCTTCTGTCAAAGTGGAGAAGATTCATCCGAAGATGGATGGCACACTACTGAAACCCGCGGCAGGGCCCGCCTGTCCTGCTCCTGCGAGCTCCTCCGTCAAGCCTGGCCTTAACTGCCCCTCAATACCAAAGCCAACCTTGCCTTCACCTGGACACATTCTAAATGGCAAAGGGCTTCCTGCACCACCTGTTCTGGAAAAGAAGTCAGAAGATTACTCCAATAACAGGAAGTTTTTAAATAAGAGATTATCAGGTAACTTCATAATTTTTTCCTCAGTATTTCTTTTTGTATCAACTGGGCACTCCTGGGGGAGCAAATTAACTATTATTAGAAGTCCTCCTTTTAAAACTAGCCAACTCCAGCTTTCAGATGAAGTTCCCTAAGTTGTGTCCTTGACCTCCTCCTCCTCGGTTTTAAAGTGCACGTGTGTGTAGGTGACGTAAAAGTAGCTTTCTAGTGGCGTGTTCTTGAATGGAGTAGTGAGGAATGCTGGCTCACATAGTCCTGCTCCTTCGTCTGGTGACTAGAGTGCCCATCCTCTCAGTGATGTCGACCTTTTCTTTCAGTGCTCAAACATTTCTTCCATTTATTGATAATGTGGTAGATTTTGCTTCAAGTTATAATTTTCCTGAAATAAGAGAATCACAGATTTCTATTTTCAGAATAAACAAAGGAGTGTTGAACCCATTGTAATGTCTGTGTGCTTTTGACAGAAAGAGAGTTTGATCCTGACATCCACTGTGGGGTCATCGACGTCGACACCAAGAAGCCCTGCACCCGGTCTTTGACATGCAAGGTAGGGAGGGGCCCTGGGGAGAGCCCAGTGCTCTGGGAAGCTAGGGGGCTGGGGCTGTGCAGCACTGCCCCCCAGGTCTCTCTCACCCACAGGGCCTCTGTTCTGGTGACTTTCCTGGATTTTTAAGGGCGGTGTTGGCTGTGTTTTGATGGAGAACACCTCCAATTCAGAAAACATGGGGCCTGTTGTTATAAACTGCTGTTCTGAACTGCCCCCAGTGAGCATTGTTGTATCCAAGAGGATGGTGTTTTCCCCTAATTAATCTGTTATCTTCAATGCCTTTAATTTGAGAGGCTCCCCGTTATTGTATTTTGAAGTGTATTGACATAGGATACATCCAGAAATTTCCTTTGCATGTATGGGTAGATTCTTAAAATGTTTGTGTGATTCTTAAAATGTTTGTGTAATCTCTGGTTCTTAATTTTACAGCTATGTAAAAAATCTGTGACTTTGAGATAGTGTTATTTTTTTTAGTTTTAAAAAACCTAGGTCACATGTAATCCTATATCTGTGTGTGTGCACACACACACACATATGTATATCTCTGTGTGTATACATATATATCAGTTTGCTCAGTTGTGTCCAACTCTTCGTGACCCCATGGACTGCAGCACACCAGGCTTCCCTGTCCATCACCACATCCCTCTTGGAGCCTGCTCAAACTCACGTCCGTTGAGTCAGTGATGACATCCAGTCATCTCATCCTCTGTCTTTCCCTTCTCCTCCCGCCTTCAGTCTTTCCCAGCATCAGGGTCTTTTCCAATGAGTCAGTTCTTCGCATCAGGTGGCCAAAGTATTGGGGTTTCAGCTTCAGCATCAGTCCTTCCAATGAACACCCAGGACTGATCTCCTTTAGGATGGACTGGTTGGATCTCCTTGCAGTCCAAGGGACTCTCAAGAGTCTTCTCCAACACCACAGTTCAAAAGCATCAATCATACACACTACGAAAATGTAGATTCTCCCTTTCTTCCCTGAGTTTTCCTTAGAAAACTCAGCCAGTGTGCTCATGAGAAGGTGGTGTGTTTACTATAAAATTAGTGTGGATATAGGGGTGGCTTCAGTAGACCCTCTATGTAAATGAGCATATATGCTTATGTCCCCAGCTACCGTGCAGATGGGTTCAAAAAGTATTCAGAATCATTGCCTTGAAGTAATTTTAAAGCCATTGTTTGGAGAAGGTTAAAAATTAGAGAAGTTAGTGGTGTTCACTACAAATTAATAAAGTTTTTGATGTATTATAGTAAATTTTACCAAGGATTATGTTTGAATAAAGACATTCAGGTTCTACTTCATCCACTAAACAGTGGAAGAATATTAAGATCTTCAGAAATGAGAAATGTTATTTCTAGATAGTTCTTATTAATATTTAATTTTAGTGTAGGTTTTATCTTGCAACAAGGTACTGGATATTTTGAGGAAATTGATTGGTCAAGAGCACCTTTAAATATCTAATTTTTAAAGAATTATTGATCCTTTTCTCTGAGGAAAACATACATACATGTGCCTGTTCTGAATTTTGCATTTTATCACAGAGGTCATTCCACTTCAAATTCACCTTTGACTCTCCCAGTTAAGAATTCCTCAGGACAAGTTGCTTTGCTTTCTGTCGTTAATTAATTGAACCCTTCGAATGGCGTGTTGTTGATGGTAGCCATTTGAGCTCTGTTACACTTCTGTCCCATTCAATGTGAGCGGTCCCTCAGCCCTGCTCCACACTGCATCATGCTTGCCAACCTCTGTCCACTCTCTCGCTGCCTACCTGACTCTCACACATAGATTCAACGTGAGCGAGCCCCCAGCCCGGCTCCACACTGCATCACGCTTGCCAGCCTCTCTCCACTCTCTCTACCTGACTCTCAGCCACATAGATTTCTCAGTGTTGTGATAACTGTGGTTAGTGAAGGATGCTTACTTCACCCAAGATGCTCTTCTTTAATTATCTATGAGGCATGCTGATGAATCAAAAGCTCTGTCAACTCCACTTCTGCAAGGGGTTTGCCCAGTCTTCTTCCTGAACCTTCAGTGGCTTTATGTGGCTCCTGCTGTTTTCTCCCATCTTTTCAAGTTGTGCTTGCCCTTCATGTGTTCTGTTAAGGGGTCTTGACCGTCTAGCAGGGTGCTTAGCCTCTTTTTGCATTCGCATGTATCCTCACCCAGGCGGGGCATGAGTGCAGCATAGAACTGGCGGAGGATACAGCAGGGCAACTGGCCTGTCTGGCACAGACGCCCGTGCTCTGCTCTCGTGGTCTGTGGGCCAGTGCGTCTGCCTTTCCCCTCCTCTCTCAAGCCGCGTGGCTGAACACGCTGGAGCGCCCCGCTCAGTGTGCCCCGGCTGCCGTCCAGGTCTCTGTTAGGCCGAGGCCGCTGTCAGGGCATCTGCCGACGCCCACTCCTGGCATTCTGCCGTCTGCCTGCCGCCCTCTCCATCCCCTCCTCGCTTCCTCATCTGTCCAGTGTTCTGCCCTTCCACTTTCATACAGGTAGACCTGGGCCCCGCTCCCTGTAGAAACAGTTACTGAACACGCATGTGGTCACAGACCTCCCTCTGGGCCTCAGGATGCAGGCTTGAACAAGGCCTGGCTCCTACCCTTAATGGTAAAAGTTACCTCTGATGAGTAATAAGGAGAGGCCAGCGTAGTCGCAATCTTCACTAGGGGAACTGAGTCGGGGAGGCTCCTTCACCTTAGGACTACTAGGCTGAACTTCTTGGGGTTTGTCTGGGCAGAAAAGGGGTGGAAGAAACAGCAGAGACAGTCGGTGTGAAGGCTGTGGGAGGAGGGCAGAGCAAACAGCTTAGGGTCCCCAGGGCAGCCTGGGGGTGGGCAGGAGATGGAGGAAGCAGCACCTGGTGCCAGAGGCGTGGCGAGCAGGGAGCACGGGTGTTAGGGCAAGCTGGGCCCCGGGCCGCCTCACAGTGGGTCTTTATCTGTGGGCTTCAGACAGTTCCCACAGAGTTCTGATGGGCAGCGTCAGAACTGTTGTAATCAGACAGTTGTAATCACAGTTGTAGTCAGACGGTTCTTCAGAGCCCAGTGGAAATGCTATTTACTCTTCAAACCAAGCTTGGGAAATATCCATCATCTCTGCCTACTTTCTTCACTCAGTCTTGCCATGCTGGGCACCAGGGGACGCTCAGAGATGAGGAGTGGCTTCTCCATCATCTGTCTGGAGAGACAGGCAGGTGGACCAGTGACATCGTACATTCATCTGTTCACTCAGCGCGTATTGGAGGGCCGTTATTTGTATCTGCTTTTTGTTTGAGGCATTGATGGTGTGCCAGGTGCTGTCCTAGGTGTTTGCACAGCACTGAACAAGACAGGTTCTTGGCTTCATTTGGGTTACTTTCGGATATGTTACATATTAAAGAAAAACAAGTAAAAAAATTTTTTTAAGCCCTACTCATGTTTCTAACTATCTGTGCCAGGTTACATTTGAGCAGACATAGTTGCAGTGTAACTGATAAGGACTAGGTTATGTTACTGAATTGCAAAAGGGAATGAGAAGTCTAACTGTCGTTAAATCCTTCACACTGTAGTGTGGACAGTGAGCACACAAAAACGATCATTTGTAGTACTGGGGTGACATGGATGAGGGAAGGACTTGACTCACTCATATTTGGGAGGTATTATTTGGGCCTCTGTGGTTAGTGGCGCCTTGCTTTTTTTTTTTTTTAATTCAAACCAACAGGGGTCCTGACATTAAGGAGTGGTCAGGTTTACTTGACCTTTCTTCTTCTCAAGAGTAATTCCAAATTTCTAAAGATGTGACCATTTTTGATTCTGAGATTACAGATTGTCTCCAGTTCTAAAAATGCTGTCTGTCCCATTTTCTTGATTTCCATAGTGAGTGCATGTTCATGGGGTTTCAAGCTGCTGTGCATCTTTTCCTGTTCACAGTCTGTCTTCTCTTGGATTCACACTCTTTAATTCCCAAATCTTCCTCTGCCGCATCAGCCCCTGTTTCTAGGGTGCCTTGAGGCGCTTCCTTTGTCCTTATGACATTGTCACTGGAATAAAGAAGCAGTTGTATTTAATTTTTACTCTCTGGCAGTTACTGAAAGACTTTCTGATACATGTTTTATGGGATGTATTATCCCATAAAAGGGAAGTGTTTCTTCCCTTTTAATACTGAAAACTCTAAGTGGCCCAAGAAGAGACTTTCTAGTAGAGTTGGTGACAGTCCTGATCAATGAATTGCTCCAGTGACACAGAACTTAAGGACCTGTCACCTGTTTGTATCGACTGTCTGCCCCTCAGTTACACACCAGGTGGCATGGTTGACTTTTCTTTCTTCTGGTGGAAGTGACATCACCAGATTCTTATGCATTTGGAGCCTGGAATATCTGCTTCTAGCTTTAAAAAAATAAAATAAAATTCATACTCTTAAGGTTTTTCCCTTATCAAATGCCAGGCAGCCTTTGATAATGCTAACGGTCTAGATTGCTTTCTTATTGGCATTGGTGTTCTTTGATATATGACGTTAAAAAATTATTAATGACATTCTTCCATTTCTCTTTGTTTTGTTGTTGTTTCTGGTGTGTAGACACATTCCTTAACCCAGCGGAGGGCTGTCCAGGGTAGAAGAAAACGATTCGACGTGTTGTTAGCCGAGCACAAAAACAAAACCAGGGAAAAGGAATCGATTCGCCATCCGGACTCTCAGCAACCAGCGCAGCCTCTCAGGGACCCACATCCCATCCCTCCTAGAACGTCACAGGAGCCACACCAAAACTCTCACGGAGTGATTCCCTCCGAATCAAAGCCTTTCATAGCTAGTAAACCTAAACCTCACACCCCCAGTCTTCCAAGGTAAGCCGCATCCTGCAGCTCTCTCCCTCCTTCAGAGAACAGATATGCAGCCTGTAGAGTCCTGGTGTGTCATGCTGTCAAGGACAGGCACCAGGCTAGTTGTGAGAAGAGGGCGTGTTTTCTAATTGGGTTTTATTTTAAGAGGAAAAAAAAAAAATTGTTCATCAGTGAGTTTCAACCAGGGCTCTTCGTGGCCAAACACAAGCAGCAGAGTAAAGCTGGAGCTTCCTGCTCTAAGTGCGTGTCTCCTGACCCCACAGAGCAAGGCTGAAGCCCGGGTCCTGCCTGTAATAGCGAGGCGGACACCTCACCTGGTTCTGGCACCAGTTTCCCATTCGTGTGTCTTGCTTCCTGCAAAATACAGCAGAAGGGATTCTTGCTAGGGCTAGGCATTGAGCCTGAGTTTTTATAACATCTGTTTACATGTATCTTCATTCATTCATCTGGGACTCTGGCCGGAATGCATACTAGGCTTTGGAGCTGTGCAGTGAACAGGTCAGAACTTAGCCACATCCCTCAGACACAGTGATGATGGGCTGAGTATATGCCATTTAACCAAGTTCAAGTAAAGGACTTCATATCCTGAGAGAAGGGAGAAAGGCACAGATACGGAGGGTCTTGTGTCTCGACCATCAGTAGTGAGGCCTTCTGCTTAGGAAAGTGCCGACCCTTGGCTGTAACCGTTTCGCCTCACATGTCCGGTTCTTGAAATGGTCACATGAGGGGTGGAAGTGCCTCCCTATGGAAACCTGAGTGTTTGCCTGAGCCTGTCCCCACATGAGCCCCTTGGTTCTAAATAGCACAGTGGAGGAGTGTTCTGAGCAGGTGCCCCAGAATGTGCCCAGGGCCAGGCCACTGATCGTCAGCAAGTCCTTTCTTTGGCCACCTTTTCATTAAAGTGTCACCATCTAAAACAAAGTGGGCTTAACTCTAGAAGTATCAGGCCTTTCTGTGTTGGCAAAGCACACTACTGTCCATGAGTCACACATTCCAGATACCCACATCAACCCACCTTCTTTTACCACCTCCTGTCCCTGTTAAGTTATTTTAGAGCACGTTACCTGTAATTTCATTGATCACCTTAGTAACCCAGTTCCAAGTGAAATGTGAAGAGGAATCAAAGAAAGAATTTGCTTAAGTTCCACATGCATCTCGCCTTTTTGGGGGAGAATAGGAAGACCAGGTGGGAAGGAGAATGGTTGTAAGTGACTTTGATTAGACCTGGCAGAAAGCTCCATTTGACGTTGTGTGGTTCAGGAGAGAGACTCTTCACTCCAGGCACCCCGGATCTGCGTCTGTGTCCCCAAGGGCTAGTGGTGGCGCCCAGAGCTCCTCTGGTGGTTTTGGATACGTGGTTGTATCTGAGTCGAGGCGGCTGATTCCCAGACATGTGGTGTGATCTGATCAGTGCTGCACTTTCTGCTCACCAAGGCCTCCAGGCTGCCCTGCTCAGCAAGGTGGGAGTGCCCCCATTGACCCTCCTCCAGTCCATGAGTCTCCACACCCTCCCCTGCCTGCCACTGAGCCAGCTTCTCGGTTATCCAGTGAGGAGGGAGAAGGCGATGACAAAGAAGAGTCTGTTGAAAAACTGGACTGTCATTATTCAGGTCATCATCCTCAGCCAGCATCTGTAAGTTCCATACCGGCCCCTGTGCCGACCCTCCCCACACAGCAGGGACAGGGCAGTGCCGGGGGGCGTGCCGGGGACCGCAGCATGCCCTCATCCGTGCGGGTTGCCCCGAGGCGGCATGCTCTCTGGCGGGCGCGTCTGCTGCTGCTCCCAGTCTCTTCCATGACGCTCAGGGCTAGGCATTGTCATGTTCATGCTTCACAGCCCGCGGTCCTCAGTCAGTGCTGTCTGTCCTGGCCTATCCTTCCCGGGCCGTGCACCCTCAGAGTCCGCGAGCCCAAGCGTGTGCTTTCTTTCTTTGCAGTTTTGCACATTCGGGAGCCGGCAGATTGGAAGAGGCTATTACGTGTTTGACTCCAGGTGGAACCGGCTTCGCTGCGCCCTCAACCTCATGGTGGAGAAGCATCTGAATGCGCAGCTGTGGAAGTGAGTGCCTGTCCACCACCTCTGGGGTGGGTGGGGGCTCGGGGCTGCCTCCTCTTCATTTCTTATGGGGCTGATTGAAGGAAGGTCGTCCTCTCTCTGATGAATGTAAGGGCTTGACCAGCCCTGGAGAAAGGGCCTTCATCATTCATCCATTCACTCTGCAGCAGATGAGTCTCATTCTCAGTGCTGGGGTTTTAGGCCGAGGGGCTCCCAGATGGATGGACCTCAGATTCTAGGACAGGGAGAAACGTGAAAGCCAGTCAACAGAAAACAGACATCATAGCTTGTCATAAGGGAGAATAACAGAAATGCTCATAATCTGTATCTCTTATTGAGATTACTGTAGGCCGGACACCGTAGCAAATACAGTTTTCACAGCCTCAGGCCAGAGGGCTTCATGGAGAACCTATGTGAAGGGGCCCTTGAGCTGAAATGAGTGATTGACAAAGAGTAGTCATGGGACAGGCGAGGAGGAGTGGGTTCCGTGCAAGGAGAGCAGTGCATATGAAGCTCTTAAGTCAGAAAAGAACGTGACTTATTTGAGAATGAGCGAGGAGTCTCTTGGAATAAGAGGATATCCGAGAGGTTAGATGACACCAATTTAGAGCCCTGGGGAGAAGGGTTTCAGGCAAAGGAGCTGTTTGCTCTGGCTTTCAATTGAAAGTAAGGCGATTGTGTTGTATGGCCTTACACATGCTCCTGTTTCCCCAATGTGATTTTAAGTTGAAGAGGAGTTCCATGGCCCCAAAAGTTTATTAACCCAGTCTTTCTGAAAGGAAAGTTTTTGTTATTGCAGGACTTCTCAGAGCCTTTAATGAGTGCTGTCCATTGTAACTCTCAAAACATAGGATGATATCATATATAATGTGGACTGTCTGTCAGGCTCTTGTGACCTGGGAACCTGTTTTAGGGGAGCATCTGGGAGACTAGTGTTGGATTGAACTGACTTTGGGAAGCACTGAGCTTTGTTAAGGGGGCTGTCCAGTAGTACATAGTCATCCCACATCCTCCCTTTGGGCATCATTTACCCCTAGTGCCTCCCTGAGTAGACTCTACGAGTACACCTATTTGCCTCTCTGCTTGTGTTTCCTATTATAGTCAGAGGAAGTTTTCAGAGACCTTGGATAGTCCATGATCCAGAGGACCGTCTCTATGGTCATTAGTAGGGCTTACATTGTTCATAGTGCAGACCAGCCCCATGGCAGTGTTACTCTGCTTAATTTCATGTTTGTTCCTAGTTCTTACTCAATAAGAGCTCTAATGAAGTAACAGTGCTCTGACCCAGAGACAGACTTGGGCAGTGGTTGTTGGGATATTTTTTTGGTGGTGGTGGTGGTGGTGGGCGGGGGTGGTGGTAGCCTCGGATCAGACAACTTTAAGATGTGTGAAATCTCAGTTTCTTTCCTGGTGGGACCTGGAGAGCTTACTGAAGTTACAGATCTGTGGGTTTAACATACTCGTCAGGGTTACAGATCTGTGGGTTTAACGTACTCGTCAGGGTTTAGAAGAGTCCTGGGGATTCCTATCCCTGTTACATTGATGAGTGGTTTACGGCCAGGGTTTGGGTGAGAGACTTGCAGTTGGTTCTTGGTGGCTCCTGTGGAGAGACATCTTTGCACTGTGATGTCTGAAGTAGCAGGTCCTCTGGCTGATTGCTGTTCCGTCTCTCTGCTGTGTCACAATCTGCCTGCCTTATCAGTCACTTGCTCCCAGTGAGGAAGAAACTTTCTTTCCATTACCATGACCTTTGATTTTAAAAAATCAGTTCAGCAGAGACAGACAGGCTGCTCAGTGATGAGCTGGCTTACAGGCCTGGGGTGGGTAGGAGCTTGGAGAGAGGGGCCAGGCCAGATGCTTGAGGAAACGAGTGTTCTCGACATGGGAGTGAGGGGGGCTGGCGCAGGCAGGCCCTGGGATTTGCCAGGAGCGGCTCAGCACTTCTCAGCAGAGGAGAACTCCTCTTGAGGTGGCGTCTTTGAGGCACTCAAGGAGCCTCCTGACGCGGTCCGGCCCCCACGCCCTGGCACAGCTGCGCGTCCTCTCTCCTACGAGGAGCCCCAGCACTGTCCTGGGCCCTCGTGCTTCGGTTGCTGTGGTAACCTGGGGGCGCGGGGAGGGCTGTGATGGCAGCGGCTGTCGTCCGCAGCGTGTGGAGGCTCTGGACAGCGGCGAGGGCAGACTGCGCTCGCTGACTCCGCCCTGCGTGCTGCATCTGCTGTCTGTGTGCCGCTGCCGGGGCCGCAGTGGCACGAGGACGGGCGGGGATGGTTGTCAGGTTTTGACCTGAGTTTTCTTAGTTTTTAATTTTTAAGACCGGCTAGAAAAGGAAAAGTGGATACAAAGAGGCACAGAGTAAAAAGTTCTACTTTCCCTGATCGCTGCGCTCCTGTTTTCCACCCACTCCTCACAGTTTTATTAGTTGCTTGTATATCTTTGGGTTTATTCATGCAAACATAGGTCAGTATGACTGCCTAGTCTTTTTTTTTTTTTTGGTCTCTTCTTTATGCAAAAGGTAGGAAATTATTTGAAAGAGCTTTTTAATGAGAAATTAGTAATGTCATCCAGAGTCCACATCCCTGCCCCTGTGGAAGCCTTTCCTTTTCCCCAGGTTTGGTTCCAGCAGCCTGGCCTTGAGGCTCCGTCCTCCTAAGCCGCCTGGTGGCCATGAGACGCCACTGCACCCAGGGAGCAGGGGCCCCTGCGCTGAGTTTCAGTCAGGGCTTCGCACAGGTGCCAGTGCTCTAGGGGTCTTGCTGAGATATAAAGGAGGTCTAGGGTGGGGCCCAGGGACTCAGCATTTCCAAAAAGCCTCTCCTGTAATGTCAGTGCTTATCCTTCATGAGTGACATGGGGATAGAAGCCCAGCTTCTCAATCAACCTCAGCATCTGGAGAGATCTAGAAGTGACTAGTGCCGGACCCCACCCCCGTGATCCTGGTGTGGCCTGAACACCATGGGTGATTATGACGTGCAGCCACGTTTGGAAGCACAGACTCAGAGTAGGAGCCACACTCTTGCTGGGGGAGGGTTTGAAGGCTGGTGTGAACACTTGCAGTTATTTAGTTCCTTTCATGAATAGCTGTAGTTCTTCTCAAAAATCAGCAAGGGAGATTTGGCAGCAATCTAGGCCAGCTCTCTGACTTGAAGGTTGAGGACCGCTGCTGTTAGTTGGATCAGCCAGAGCTGCCCCGTGAAGTTTGGGGCAGGGCAGTCTTGGCAGCTGACTTCCAGTGAGGCCATTTGCTGTTTTGCTACCTGAGTGTTAATCATGCTATAGGGCTTTTTGATATTTTGGTGCTTGTTAGGTTTTAAAAGTCAGCTAAAATAAAAGTGGGGAGGGTCCCTCATTTGACTGTTTGAATAGATACCCAGATAGTATTATCAGAATCCATTGTCAGAACACTGACCAGAAATCCCCTGAGATTTGGAGCTTCCCAGCTCTTCAGGCAGTATCTGGGACCTGGCAGTTGTTACTGACTAGTCTGTCCTTCCTTTTTCCCCATTTGTTCATGAGTTCTCTTAGTGTTTGAGTGCCTTTGTGTTCTAGGCACTGTGCTGGATGGACAGTAGCAAATCGGCTGTGAATTGCTCCATCTGCAGAGACACTGGACAGTGATCCTCGGTCATGCTTTTTAAAATGACCAGAGCCTTCCCAAGTCTAGAAATGGGGCAGAGTGGGAAGTAAGCAAGTTAGGAAGGTCATATTTCCTAAGAAAGTGATGATGGCCCAAAGCGGAAGGATGAGCAGCAGTTGGGGTGGCAGTGTCTCAGGCAGAAGATGCATGAGGTCTAGCGTCATGACCTGGTTTAGGAAGAAGGAAGACCAGTAGCCAGAACCGGGGCGCTCGGGGTCCGGATGGAAGGGTGTGGTGTGAACCTGTGGCCCCAGCGCATGGACTTGAGGCCAGTGTTCTCAGAGCACAGCAGAGTGAGAAGAATTTGGAGTGGCACTCCTTGTGGCTCAGCATCTTGGCGCACTCCCTCTGACCAAGGGGTGTATTCAGTGCCAGAGGTGAAGGAGGTCTCCTGAAAGCTTCCGCGAAGGGCCATGGTGGATGCTGCTCATGCCCTCTTCTGTTTTGCAGGAAGATCCCGCCCGTTCCCAGTACCACATCGCCCGTGTCCACACGTGTTCCTCACCGGACAAACTCTGTGCCGACGTCACACTGTGGGGTTAGCTACCTGGCAGCAGCCACCATGTCGCCTTCCCCTGTCCCGCTCTCGTCCACCTGCGTCTCCCCCAGCAGTAAGTCGGTCCCAGCTCACGGAACCACACTGAACGCCCAGCCCGCTGCCTCCGGGGCTGTGGACCCTGTGAGCAGTATGCAGTCCAGACAAGTGTCTTCCTCCTCCTCCTCCCCCTCCACGCCCTCCGGCCTGTCCTCCGTGCCCTCTTCCCCCATGGCCCGGAAACCTCAGAAGCTGAAATCCAGCAAGTCTTTGCGGCCCAAGGATTCTTCTGGTAACAGCACGAACTGTCACAATGCCAGTAGCAGTGCCAGCGGCGGCTCAGGAAAGAAACGCAAAAACAGCTCCCCACTGTTAGTTCCCTCGTCCTCCTCCTCGGCATCCTCGTCCTCTTCTTCTCATTCCATGGAGTCTTTTAGGAAAAACTGCGTGGCTCACTCGGGACCTCCCCACCCCGCAGCAGTAGCCTCTGCCCCAGGCATCAGCCTCAACTGTGTGGTCAGCCGAGCGAACTCACTGGGTGGCCGGCACGAGCAGCCGGGGTGCCGGGGCACCTCCGGCGGGAACCCCTGCGAGTCCATCAAGAGGATGAGCGTGATGGTCAACAGCGGCGATTCCACACTCTCCCTCGGCCCCTTTGTGCACCAGGCCGGCAGCGAGCTACCCGTCAACTCCCACGGCGCCTACCCGCACTCACACACTCCTCTGGACAAACTCCTAGGAAAGAAAAGAAAGTGCTCACCCGGCTCGAGCAGTGTCAACAGCAGCGGCGGCGGCAGCAAGCCCACCAAGGTGGCCAGACTGCCGGCCGTGAACAACGTCCACACGAAACACGCGGGCCCCAGCCCGGCGGCCCCGGGGCTGACGAACAGCTCCCTCCTCCATCAGGTAGGACAGGGCCTGGGGCCACCGTGGGGAGGCCCGTGGCCTCTCCCTTGACATGGTTGATCAACTCGGAGATCTGTGCGGTCGGTTTGGTGGGTTTGCCTAAAAGCAAGTGTCCGGCTTCACGGTGTCTTTTAAGAAAAGGCTGAGTTGAAGGCCAGATGAAGGTCACACGGGCGCCTCTCTGCCAGACTCTGTGATGACTCGGAAGATGCTCCTGGCTAAGGAGGCCACACCAAGTGCATTTCAGCAGCTGGGGTGGTGGACACCGTCCTGCGTGACGGTGGGGCCCTCCCTGTCCTGGAGCGCAGTCCTCTCGTACGTTTTTCTGAAGAAAGCTGGGCGAAAATCACGCTGGTTTAGAAAGGGATGATTTAAATTTGAAAAAGGCTGTTATATTTTTCCCATCAAAGAGTTTCAGGTTTTCTTGTCAATTCCCCCCCGCTGTGTTCTCCTCCCTGTTTTCCAAGGAGGCAGGGAAGCAGAATTTCACTATGGCAGAGCAGAAGACTGATATCTTATTCACGTTAACAGATTGAAAAGAAACCTGCATGTGACCTGTCTCTAAAAAAGGGCTTGTCGGGCATCGGATTCATTGCTGACCGTGGTTTCTCTGGCTGTGTCTTGTCTCTTCCCCACTCCTCCTCCAGCTGCTGTTTGCTCCTGTAGCCAGTTCCTCCACCTTCCTCTTTCTTCTGTCCAGCTCCTCTCTCATCTTGTTGTTTGATTCAGCAGAGTACTTTCTGTCCTTGCTTACAAGCAGGAATTTCAGCAATGTCACCCTCAGAGCTCTGCTTTAAAATGTGAGGCTCCTTTTGTTTTGTTTTGTTTTCCCTTCCTCATCTTCAAAACTGAACGTAAATGTCAGACTAGAACTTGTCCAGAAAATACCAAGAAGTTTCTTCATGAGGCAGAAGTTTCCCTCAGTATATGTGTGAATGAAAACTCGGCGCCAAAGGTGTGGGGAAAATAATGACACATGAATTTCAGTAGCAGCTGCTTCAATTCTTCTCTTTGAGCCACGAATACATATGGGCTATTTGTGTGTCATTTGGGCCTTTGAACAGGATTCCTGGACAAGTGAAAACTTCTTGATGTGTAGTTTAATGATAAGCATAAAAATGCACTGCAAACACTGTAAGAATCGATCCCTTAGTAATACCCTTGTGAGCATAGTTTCCCGATTCATGTGAATCCTGGGAGGGAAGAAGTCCGACCGCACGTACCCCTGTCACGGAGCGGGCCGTCTTCACACAGAAGCCGCTGCAGACCCGACTGCCCCCGGTGTCGGGGCAAGGTGGAGAACTGGGGAGTGGGCGCCTCATCTGCACAGAGCAGCGACTCCCAGAAACTTGCTCTAATTTCAAAGAGAAACTGCGCATCTGAACCTTCATGAGAAATTTCACCATTTTCCAAAGCTCTGTAGTTTTGTTTTGTTTTGTTTTGTTTTGTTTTTTCATTTTGTCTTGATCTGGTGAAGCCCACACATCTGTCAGCTAAGTTTGGCTCAGGAGCTACCAGTTTGCCACCTCTCATTTCCACCATCTGAGGAGGACTACGTCCCCCTTGGACAAACAGCCTATGTTTGGGTTCTTTTCCTTAAAAGCAGTTTCTCATCACGTTTGTATTTGAGAAAGGTTTTTTATCTGCAGTGGAATACGTTCTGTTACGCTACACAGACTCGGTGGGCGGGGGTGTGGGGCATGGCTACAGACCACAGGATGGACAAACTGCCCAAAAAAGTATTGCATATTTTTACATCCCTGATCATTTAGCTGCAAGAGGGAATCAGTAGCTTTCTTCAGACTATCAAAGGGACCCATGCCTCCAAAATGCTGTACAGAAGTCTGCTCTTAGACCACTAGGGGCCTGAGCTCGCTCTTCTCCATGGAGCAGATTTTAGAGCTGAGATAACTGGGCTGGTTTGAGTCCCTTCAACAACAGAATCGGGGACCTGCTGGGGAGCCTGGGAGATATTGCTGAGTGCCCGCCCAGCCCCTGAGTCAACTTGTGGGCTCTGCCACCAAGGACCTAAAAATAGCTCACTGCAGGCCAGCGAAGGCCAGAGTCCCCTCTCCCTGCCTCCCCTCTGCCTTGGGTGTGAGCTTTCACACCTGTGTGCTGGCCCATTTGACCTTGTTCACATCTCAGTTGACAACCTGGAAAAGCCTCAAGGAAGCAGCATCCGTAAATAGAACCAAAAGGCAAACATGTGAGCCTTTTCTCTAAGCTAGAAACCCAGGCTGCATCTCTTCTGGACTGTTTTCTGAGAGCCAGTCTCTTAGAAGGACTGTGCCCAAGGTCGTTGGAGACTGCTGAAAGCTAAAACCAAGTTCTCTAGCTGCCTGATCCTGGCACAGCCTGGGCAGAGGAGACATGAGCGGCGCATGGCCTTGCGAGTACCTTGTTTAGAATCAGGGCAGGGCTGGGGACAGCTGCTTACTTACCTTTCGATGTCTCCGCACCCCCCTCTGTTTTGAAAGCCAAAGGCCCGTCCCTGACAGCTGGAAATAGCATGGGGAGGAATAATGTGGACACTTTCAACAAGTAACACCTCCACTCAGCACTCTGAATTCCACAACACCTTTGAGTCTGTTTTCCCAGCCTCCTTTGGGTCTCGAGGGTAGAAATTTGCCGGGCCGTTGTTTTAACAAGGATGCCCCTGAAGCTTTGTCTATACTCGTTAAAGGACACTGGATCAAGTCCAGCCACCAAGTTGCTTTTATCAGCGTTAGAGTGGTCTGGATGGCTTACTGCCATCTGTGAGAAGTTCCTGTCTTGTTGAAGCTGCAGCATATCACCAAGCCGCTCTTGGAGGAGGTTGGCTGGTGCAAGTGTCTTGGCAAGAGTGTGACTGTAGTCTTTTCTCCCTCCCTGCCTCCCTCCCTCTCCCTGCCTAGGTCTTCCCTCACCCTGGCATCTGTAGGTCCCAGGTCCCTCCCCAGCAGTCAGATACCGTAACTGGAGAGACCTCTGGGGGCAAGCAGAGCTGCACCCCGAACAGCCCTCTGGAGAAGGGAGTCTGGGGCTAGGTGTTAACATCAGGGGTCCAGAATGGAGTGTGCACGTTAGTGTGAGGCGCCGTGATAAAAGAGCCTGTGTTTCCGCCCAGCCTTTTGCCAGTAATTCTAGATCAGAAGCCGTCAGAAGTTTTTCATGTGTGAACTGGTTTAAAAGCCATTGATGGCCAAAGAGCAAGGATACACCAGTGTAGAGGCTTACTTTTCATGGTACAAAAGCAATTCTGTGTTGAATTTTTTTTTCTTTTAATGCAGACAATTTTGAGAATGGAAAGCCAAATTTTGGTGGGAGGGGGCAGATAAAAATCACCATGGGGGAAAATTTTCCACGATTTCCAAAGAGACTGATTTTTTTTTTTTAAACCTTTGTTGTCGTGTTAAACAATATGATTAGGCCAGATGTCCTGCCCAGGCTCCTGTTTTTAAAAAATTGCCTTTGTATCGTGAAATAACTGGGATGCAGCAGAATCTGTCATTCACTGAGTCACTGGAATGCTTAAATGTTTCCAGGGCGCTCTGCGTGTTACCCTCACCCACTTTGGATACCGTCCTGAGACTAAGTGTAAATTTCTGCTTGGAGCACACCCCGTGTTGTGTGTATCTACACCCCACGTCCAGCCACTGCACACGCTTCTGTGGCTGCCACTGAGGTGGGCGGCAGGCACCCCGGGTGGGGTGTAGGTGACAGTGCCCACGTGGAGGTGGCGGGGTGCCCCTGGACACACCTCCCTTCTTGGGATTAATGCCTGTGATCTTCCTGAGGGTTTCAGAGACCACCCACCCCCCCACCCCCCACCCACCCAGAATGGTTTTCCTAGTACTTAACCCCCAGAGAAAGAGTTTGATAGGTTAAGGCATCTCTGCCTGAGAAGGTGCCATTGAATTTGAGGGGATGAGCTGGAGTTTTTCAATAGTTGATTCCACCAGCAGCTCCTGAAAAGGAGAACCAGGCATTTTGCTTAGAGGAACACAGGAAGTTGCCAAACCACAGGGTAAATTTCCCAAGGCTCCGATCATGGCCCCAGGTAGAGCCAGGACAGAGCCAGTCAGTGCATCTATTTTCCTTACAATTCTTGGGTTACAAACTTCAGATTCAGGGAATTTTCAGTCAACAACAGGTAGAATGAATAAATACTTGGTTACCAGCCTAATAATGTGAATCGCTACAGAATTATTATGTAAGATAACAAAGTTTATGGAGATACTTTAGCTATAAATTGATGTAAAATACTGATTCTTTTTTTAAAGGAAGGGGAGAACAGTATCTTGTTCAGTTATTATGCAATCAATTAGTAAATGTTTTTAAAATGATACTGTAAGAGAGCTTGTAAGAAGAGTGCGCAGATGGGCCCATTTGGTATAGTTAGGAGAGGTCGGTCTGGTTTTTCATCCCAGGAGAAGGAGAGAAGGCGGTAAGAGGAAATCAGAACGTACCTAGCTGATTCCTCAGTGACAAGTGCAATGGGGGATGGGTAGAATTTATTTTCAGAGCCAAGGGGACTTGATGGTTATAAATAAAGTTGCTTTTAGTGATGGAATTGTAGACAGATCATGTTGTTCCAGAAGATGTGAATAGGACCCATGATAGAAAGTTGACTCAGAATAATGTAGATATTTAGATAAGCGAATCTTGATCCTTTGATTTCTTAGATTGAGGTTTTAATTTCATTATTGTCTCCCGGTAGTACACAGAGCATCGGGATTAGGAAATTAGCCATTTTGGACTCTGCCTGCCACAAACAGACCTATTCTAAACAGTGCTATTAAATTTTAGACTGTTGTTCAAATATTTTTATTTTCTCCTACAACTACTTTTTATTATAAATGAACAAGACCATTTAAAACACGGGAGTACAAGTATTTTTTTGAACTAAATTAACTTGCAGAAACCAAATTTGCAGTGGTTGGGTTGTTTCTAGACAGATTTTGGTATCAATTTAAAACCAAGATAATTTTTATATTCTTTCCAATAGAATTTCGTGACAACTCCTGCAGTTTTCTTAACTTACAAAAAAAGAAAAAGTGCTGCAATGATGAACAAAGAATTATACAAAAACCTACTTTTGTATCTTTATTTTGGAATTTCTTGTTCTATTATAAATATGGAAGTATCCCTATTTGAGAAGACATATTTTGTTAAAAATGAATTGTACATATTTAAATATGTATTTTTGCACAGGTCTTTTTTTCTGATATCCTGTTTTGGTACAATTGAGATCATCTAGTATTTATTTATTAATTAATAAAAGTAAATACCTTTTTATAATTTGAAGTGGTTCACTGCCAAGCCAATAGTTCTAGGACCTGCCTCCTTTACCATGTAAGGGACGCCTCTGTTCTGTGAAAGTCTTTTGTCCCTTTCAGTGTCTCGGGAGTGGATTCATGCAGATGAAGTGGGCATTGCTTCTCCCTAGTTGCTTGATTTCCCTATAGACTACATGTAACAAGTGACACACTGCTTTTCTTTTGTTATGTGTGAGTGAGTGTGTGTGTGCACGCACGCGTACATGTGTATGTGTGCGCCCCGAGCACACGGGTGTTAGTATGTGACGTGATTAAAACTAATGGGAAAAACACAAAACTGAAAGTGCCTGAACCTAGTTTTAAGCTTAGACAGATTCTTTAAAAAGACTTGAATGTTCAGTTGAACTTTTTTGGAGTTTGCTTTTTCCACCTAAATATTGTTACTTAAATTTTAGGGGAGGAGTTGAAAACCACCAAATGCTGGTAATTTTATAAGGTATTTAAAAATCAAGACCTTTTGGTTCACAGGAATTCAACTGGCGATGAATTGCCAAGTGGCACCAAGGGTTACAAATCTTCTGTCAGCCAGCAACTTACATAGCGTATCCGTTTTGTTATTCACTCGTGAAATGCAGAGTTTAAAATAGAATATTTAAAATATTTTGTATTCCAAAAAATATAATACAGAGTACCTCTGAGAACATTGAAAAAAATGTATAATTTGAAAAAATGTAACTTATAAAGGCAGCTGTCTTCCTGCAAGAGTTCTGTTGCCAAGGAATTTCTTAATGTCTGTCATTCTGTCCTGCGGGGGGGGAGGGGGGGGCGAGTTGGGCTTTGGAAAAATGATTGTTAAAAGTTTCATTATGTTTAGCAGAAAAATAATCATTTTTACATTTTGTGTAAAACCTTTTACATTTTCAGATCATTTAAATGAGCACTACATACTGTCAGTGTGAGTGTAGGGCCTTGAAAGCATTTTGCCGGTTTCTTTCTTTTTTTTTTCCCCCTTTGAGCTTGGATATAAAAGCAATCTCCTGTTTAAAATGTGTGAATAGTTTGATCATTTGTACACATAATCAAGAGCATCTCAGCTGGACTTTTTGTTGGCTGCTGTATAGAACATGAACAAATGTCAAGGGATAGAAGATTACTTTGGATATTTAAAAGAGAAGAAATATATAGTCTATTTGTTTTGTAACAAGTTCTGTAAATAAAATAATTTATACTATTTATAAGAAAAGTTGTGCTTTGCTTTATGAGAAATTAGTTTGTGGAACAAACATGTTAATGGGCAATAAAACTAGGATTTCTCAATAAATAAGGTTGCCTGCATGAAATATTTCACATGTTTCTGCCTCGTTGTGATCCTGAACCTCTTCCAATCTAGTCTGACTCTTCATTTTTAACATTGTAAAGCCCCTTCCTTCAGCTTCCCTTCCATGCAAGCTACAAACTTTAAGGGCTTAAGATGTTTCCCTTCTTGGGCACAAAACTTCATCTTGGGTAAATTAATAACTGGGTAAACAGTGAACACAGCTGTATTCTCGCCCTGTAGGTTTGTCAGCAGAAGGAAATCGATAGGTTGAGAAATGCATTCTATTTGTATTATTTGATGGCATGTGGTCAGTTTTGATTACAGGTAAGTCTCTGTGTGCGTGTACTTAATTTTTATTTTGTATTGGAGTATAGTTGATTAACAACGTTGTGTCTGTTTCAGGTGTACAGCAGAGTGATTCAGTTATATGTATACAGGTATCCTTTTTCAAATTCGTTTCCCATTTAGGTTATTACAGAATATTGAGGAGAGAGGTAAGTTTTTATCCCAAGTGGGTCTGGTTTCTTTCTTTCTTTCTTACATACCTTGTTCTCTGGCAATATAAGTGTATTAGTATTAGGCACAGCATAATCTTTCATCTCAAGAAATTTGGCCATTTTTACCATTTGCAAACCATTCTTAAAATTCCAAATTATTTTTGTTGCTTAAAAGACTAAGGGAAGCAATGGATTTGTGGACTGGAATAAAGGAGAGTAATTACAGAAAGGGGTCAGGCTAGCTTCAGTCCCCACTGCCCTGCTCCATGGACTTATATTCCATCCTTAGATCAGCTGACTGTTCAAACTCATTCTTAATAAATTCCCTGTAGATAACTCCTTTCACTTTGGATGTCCCCCTTAAGCGTCCCAGGAGAAGGTTCAGTCACTCATCTTCTCATGCCTTTCTCACTTCTGTTCTCTTGCAGGTAACCTGACTGGGACAGCAGAAGATTATCCCAGTTCACCGACCAGGGAATTGGCAGTTTTGGTCTTGACCTGAAGGAATCAACCGGCAGAAAGGCAGGTGAGGTCGTTCTAGGCAGAGGGAGCAAAGTGGGCCAGCATAGGTGTGAAGACACACAGACTGAAGGATGGTTCTGGCTGAAAGGGAAGGGGGCCCACAGGGTTGGAGAAGATGGCCCCAGATTGTTCAGGACCTTACATGTCAGGGGGCCCGCATCCTTAGGAGCATTGCGGTTTAACCAGATGTCACTGTCAGAGCCCAGAGATTTCACACCAATCCTAGCACATTGTAGCTGCCAAAGGTAAAAGCCATTCACATCTGTACTGGCGACTGTGGAAAATCAAAGAAGCACTTAAATCTCTCTCCCTTTTTCTCACATTTTCACTCTTGCCTAATCTCTATCTTTAGCCTTTACTCTCCACCCCGTCAAGTCCTCCTCATAAAACTCTGCCCTGAATCAGACCTCAGGTTCTGTGCCTTCTGACTCCATTGTCTGCTCTCACGATCCTCTCTTTCTCATAAGAAACACTTGTTCCTGTTGCAAGTGGGATGTATTAAATGAGTCTAATATGTATATTTTAATCTCTACCACATAGGACCCTCCCAGGTCAGAATGGGCAGGTGAGGACAGAATGGACAGATGAGAACCTTGGGACAAAAATAATTGATAAAGCTGTTGTAGTGATCCAGGTAACAGCTATTAAGTTTCTAAATTAAGACAGTGACCATGTGGATAAAGTGGAAACTTATTCAAGGATCTTTTAAAGGTAAAACTAACAGATTTTGAGGTCTCATATGGGGAAGAGGGAGGCTAAGGTAATTTAGAGATTTCTGGCTTGGCCAGGTTGGTTGAGCCTTAAATGAAATACCTGCTATGGTGATAGAGAACAAAACCACTGCAATGAATTTGAGTTGCCTGTGTAATACCCAGTGGCTATATATATGTACAGCCTGGAGCTTAAGAGACAGATTTGAGCATAAAATAGAATCATAGGGTTGCCTTTCACTGGGAGTGGATGAGTTCACCTAGGAGAAATAGGCAGCAATCTGACTTGTTATCAGTTAAAATAATGTTCATCGGTTTGGAGGCCTGATGGCCCAGATGTGGTGGTGAGCACTTCGCATCCCTTCTCTCTCTCAAATCCCCTAACAGAGTACGTATTTCAGTGCTACTGCTCCTGCTGATGAGCAGCTTCTTAAAAGCTAAGTCTCTCTGTCCCATAGTGCCAGCCTTTGAATTCAGGGTTGTCAGAGCAGCAGTTCTTAATCTTCTTTTTTCCTTTCTATAGAGTCTCAGGATCACATGAAAGAAATCATAGCTCTGTCTGACAGAGGCATGAGCACCCCATCTTCTATGTTCCTTTTCCATAAGATTTCACAAACTTAAAGCCCATGCTCCATGGCCAGAGAGAGAAGACAGCCCAAAATGAAACCCTGGAAAAGAGTGTTTTGGTGAAGACAAACAGAGGCAATACCAGAGACATCAGGGAAGGCAGAGAAGGATGCAGTTGAGTTGGTTTAATTAACGGTTTAGATCGTTTTATCTTATTTATCAACCCTATCCACCCACTTAGGTGGTTTTTTTTTTTTTTTTTTCTTCTGCTTCTTTCTCCAGGATAACTGGACTCAGTATTGAGATGAAAAATCAGACCCTGGCTTGGGCAGGGAGACTGCTGAAGAATTAAAAATATGAGTGTGGCCAAGTGACGGCCTCATCTGGGTACTCAAGGAAGAACGGGGAGCTGCCATGTAAGTCCACGCAGGCCCCTAAAGATGTTGTATTTGCACTTTCCCTCTTACATCTTATGATCCTCCTCCTAGGTAACTTGTCTATGATCAGACCGGTTAGGGATTCGTTCAGAGTTACGGAGCACAGTCCATGTTCAGTTTTATATGGCCAGTAGTGAAGAAGGGCTCTCTCTGTCCAAGACAGATCCAGAATTAGCACGCTGACACACGACTAGGGCAGGAAACAAAGGCACAGGACAGTCGGGTCCAAGTGGCGGTCCAGGTTTCATTTTCAAAAGCAGGGCTGTTCAGAGGTGTTTGTGATTCCTCGGTCCTGAGTGAGACCCTGATGGTGGATAGAAGTGGCGTGGAGGAAAATAGCGCCGGAGTGAAGGCTTGGGAAGTGAGCTGTTGCTGTACAGGTTGTCTTTTCCAGAGGCGTTAGAGTTGAGAGGGAGTCAGAGCCAGCTGCTCAGGTTTGGAGTGCACGGGACATGGTGGCTTAGAGTTCTCAGGGCAGTGAGCACAGTGAGTACTGGTTAGTGAGCAGCTTCACTGAGAAGGCATTTTGAATGAGGACGGAAACTTAACGGCCAGCAGAGAACCAAGGCAATAGGGAACCGTGGACATCATCTTGGCCCCGAGTTCCTGAGGTGTAGATGAAAGATATCCTCTAAGCCAGAGGGTTTCAAGAAAAGTAGAGTCCTCAAAAACCTAGTATAGAGTTTTACCAGTACCCAGCTAACCTGCCTCTTGAGAAACCTGTATGCAGGTCAGGGAAGCAACAGTTAGAACTGGACATGGAACGACAGACTGGTTCCAAATAGGGAAAGGAGTCCGTCAAGGCTGTATATTGTTACCCTGCTTATTTAACTTACATGCAGAATACATCATGAGAAATGCTGGGCTGGAAGAAGCACAAGCTGAAATCAAGATTGCCGGGAGAAATATCAATCACCTCAGATACGCAGATGACACCACCCTTATGGCAGAAAGTGACGAAGAACTAAAGGGCCTCTTGATGAAAGTGAAAGAGGAGAGTGAAAAAGTTGGCTTAAAGCTCAACATTCAGAAAACGAAGATCATGGCATCTGGTCCCATCACTTCATGGCAAATGGATGGGGAAACAGTGGAAACTGGCTATTTTTCTAGGCTCCAAAATCGCTGCAGGTGGTGATTGCAGCCATGAAATTAAAAGACCTTTACTCCTTGGAAGGAAAGTTAAGACCAACCTAGACAGCATATTCAAAAGCAGAGACATCACTTTGTCAACAAAGGTCCATCTAGTCAAGGCTATGGTTTTTCCGTTGGTCATGTATGGATGTGAGAGTTGGACTATAAAGAAAGCTGAGTGCTGAAGAATTGGTGCTTTTGAACTGTGGTGTTGGAGAAGACTCTTGAGAGTCTCTTGGACTGCAAGAAGATCCAACCAGTCCATCCTAAAGGAAATCAGTCCTGAATATTCACTGGAAGGACTGATGCTAAAGCTGAAACTCCAGTTAGTACTTTGGTCACCTAATGCGAAGAGCTGACTCATTTGAAAAGACCCTGATGCTGGGAAAGATGGAGGGCAGGAGGAGAAGGGGGCGAAAGAAGATGAGATGATTGGATGGCATCACCGACTCAACGGACATGGGTTTGGGTGGATTCCGGGAGTTGGTGATGGTCAGAGAGGCCAGGCGTGCTGTGGTTCATGGAATCGCAGAGTCGGACACAACTGAGTGATTGAATTGAACTGAACTGAGAGTCTTCAAAAACCTAGTATAGAGTTTTACCAGTGCTAATAATCCCAGTGATTGCAGAGGCTCTTTGGAAAAGCAGTTCAGAGAGGGTTGATACAGTTGTCAGGGCGCCACCTGTTGGTAGTGTTGACTAAGTGATCACTTCTACAAGGCAGTGTCAGGATTTATGATACATGATTGCTGGAATGAAGGCTGACTCATTCACTAGCTAGTTGTACCTTCTATTTCTTACATCCAGTCTACACAGGGAAGATGATGCCGTTACAAGAGATTTCTGAATGACAGGACATCTCCCTCCCCCTTGACCATGTACTTCAGGGTTATATTGGCCTGGACTGAACTGACATGCATTCTTTATATTTTTTTTATCACTCTTTCTCAAAGCATTTTAATTGAAGGATGATTGCTTTACAATGTTCTGTTGATTTCCGCCATATGTCGACATGAACCAGCCAAAGGTGTACATATGCCCCTTCCCTCTTGAACCTGCCTCCCACCCATCGCACCTCTCGAGGTTGTCACAGATCACGAGGTTGAGCTCCCGCATTATACAGCAATTCCCACCGGCCATCTCCTGCATGTGGTCCCGGATGTGTCTCCATGCTGCTCTCTCAGTTCGTCCCTCCCTCTCCTTCCCGCACCATGTGCGCAAGTGAGTTCTCTGTGTCTGCCTCTCCATTGCTGCCCTGCAAGTAGGTTCATCAGGACTGTCTGTCTAGATTTCTCATACACGCGTTACTGTATGCTACTTGCTTTTCTCTTTCTGGCTTACTACTGTATGCAATAGGCTGTCTGTTCATCCGTGTCACTAGAACTGACTCAAATGCATGGCCTTTTATGACTGAGTAATATCCCATCGTATGTCCACACCACAGCTTCTTTATCCATTCGGACGTGTAGGTCGCATCCATGTGCTGGCTGTTGTAAATAGTGCTGCCGTGAACACTGGGGTACGTGTGCCTTTTACCATTGTGATCTTCTCAGAGTATATGCCCGGGGTGGGGGGTGGTCCTAAGATGGCAGAGGAATAGGACGGGCAGACCACTTCCCCCCCACACAAATTCATCAGAAGAACATTTAAACGCTCAGAGTCTATGGCGAGCAGTGAGATTTCTTGGTCATATGGCAGTTTTATTCCTAGTTTTAAAGGTCTCGCCATATTGTTCCAACAGCGTGTCGCACATTGCTCATATCGTTTGTAGGTCTTCAAAAACGGAAGAAGAGTGTACGCCTGTGACTCTCTGCCTTCAAAACCAAAACCAGTGATTACTGGAGCATTTCGTGTTTTTCACACAGGAATGTAACTTCATTTCCCCATAGCTGCTCTGAAGGTAAGAGGTTTGTTATTAACAACTGTGAGTTTTTGGAGCATTACGAACATGCAGGATTACAGCCTCCTGTCTTTTCATCCTGAAATCAAGGACTGATGTCAAGTGTCAACTCCTAGTCATCTTCAAAAACAGGTTCCCCGCCCCACCTGTTTTTGCTGTTCACTAGTTCTGTCTGTGAACTGCACCCTGTTTCCTTTTTGAGCTGAAGCACAGCGCGTTCACGGCGGCGTGCCAGTCTCCCGGCTAGCAGGGTGACTCGGGTGTGCACACGTGCGCTCTTTTCTGTTACGGTTTATCCCAGCAGACGGAATGCAGTTCCCTGTGCTGCGCAACAGGATCCTGGGGTTTGTTCATCCTGGATGTAATGCTTGGCGTCTCCTAACCGCAGGTCCTCACTGCACCATCCCCCGTCTCTCAGCCTTGGCAGCCAGAAGCCTCACCTCCATGACTGTGCGTCTGTGTCTGTTCTAGCGATAGGTTCACTTGCACCATATTATAGATTCCACATGTGAGTACTATCATCTTTTATTTGTCTTTCTCATTCGGAATTACTCCACGTAGTGTGATAATGTCCAGTAGCATTCCTGTAGCTGCAAAAGGCATTATTGCATTCCTTTATAGGGCTTAGTCATGCTCCATTGATGTATGTACCACCGTCTGAAGATGGACACTGTGGTTGCTTCTAGGTCTTGGCTAGGGTAAATGCTGCTCCAGTGAATATTGTGGTGCATGTGTCTTTTCTCTTCTCTCCGCTGAGAGGCCCAGGAGTGAGATGACTGCGTTGCGCTGTAGCTCCGTGTTTAGTTCTTTAAGGAAGCCCTCTACTATTATCCATCATAAGGAAGTGGAAGTCGCTCAGTCAAGTCCGTCTCTGCGACCCATGGACTATGGAATTCTCCAGGCCAGAATACTGGAGTGGGTAGCCTTTCCCTTCTCCAGGGGAATCTTCCCAACCCAGGGATCGAACCCAGATCTCCTGCATTGCAGACAGATTCTTTACCAGCTGAGCCATGAGGGAAGCCGTTATCTATCATGGCTGTAACCAACTGACATTCTTTCAAATGGCATAAGAGGGTTATCTTTTCTCCAGGCCACCTCTGACATTTAACATTGGTGGTCTTTTTGACGATGGCCAATCTGAGTGGTGGGAAGTGATACTTCGTTACAGTTTTAATTTGCAGTTCTGCTAAGGTAACTGACTTGGAGCCTCTTTTCATATGCCTTCCAAATAAAAGGAAAGCAACAACAACAACAAACAGTCTGCAATAAATTGAACTCTTAAAGGTTCACCATGTTTTGCACTGGTTTTCAGTTTTCTACCTAAGGATATGCTTACAGAGGAATGGCCGTCACACCCCATGTGCTCTCTCACTTCAGTAATGGTAAACTCTGTGACCCTATGCGCTGTAGCCCTGCAGACTCCTCTGCCCATGGGGTTCTACGGACATAAATACCAGAGTGGATCGCCTCCTCTCCTCCAGGGGACCATCCTGACCCAGGAATGGAGCCCTCATCTCATGCATCTCGGGAACTGCAGGCGAATTCTGTATCCCCTGAGCCACCAGGAAAACCCTGACACCCCAAAGGCCTTGCAGTTTGAAGTGCTACTAAACACTCGTTTTTAAGTTATTCTTCTGGGAAGAATCAACAAGGCAGCGTGACTTTCTCAGGCCGCTTTCGGACTTGGCACCCAGAGCCCTAGAGAAAAGTCATGTTCCTGGGTTGTAGATAAGCGTGGAATGTGCCAGGGCTCAGGCCTCCTTACATCTTCCTCCGTATCAGCCTCAGACAAAGCCCAAGCCTGCGCAGAAGGCAGTGCTGGGGAGGCCCTGGTAGTCAGGTGGGGAGATGCTGAAGTAGGAGGCTGAGGCGGGAACCCACCTCAGGGAGACTGGCTAGCACGTGCCTATTCAGAGCTCTCTCAGCCTAGAGGGTCCACTGTTTTCTGAACACACCATGCACACTGTGGCTGAGCTGTGGAGCAGTCTGGATGGATGGTGGGGTCCAATCCCCCACGGACCAGGCACTCCAGGTCCAAGGAGGGCTTCTTTTTGGTACATCGCCCCCAGCTCCCTCAGCTCCAGCTCAGTCTGGCCTTGGGTCCCAAGTCTGCTCAGGCTTCTGTGGTATGAAAGCAGCCCAGGATCCC
Source organism: Ovis canadensis (assembly GCF_042477335.2). Taxonomy (NCBI): domain Eukaryota; kingdom Metazoa; phylum Chordata; class Mammalia; order Artiodactyla; family Bovidae; genus Ovis; species Ovis canadensis. Next base: position 52,205,058 of record NC_091263.1, on the reverse strand, counting down.
CAGGCCTGAGTGGAAGACCTTTCAATTTGGTTTGTTTTGAAAGTTAATTTTCCTTGCATGGTGGATACAGTTCATTTCCAGGTTTGTTTTAGGTGTAGTCACCTGATTCACTTATACCTGTGTGTAACTACAGGCTGCTTAGTAGAATTCCCTGTGCTAAAGGCTAGGTCCCTGTGGATTATTTACTGTATGTCTATGACTGTCCATATGATAATCCCTACTTCCTAATTTACAAAACTGAATTTATGAGCATGTTCATTGGTATCAGTTTTTAGATTGTACCCAATGGAGTTAAACAGCTGACCTTCTCTGACTGACCTCCCTTAGGATCATCATCAGCATGTCTGTTTATGTTGCTGGAAAAGACTTTTTTCATACTTTCTGATTGCTGCGTCATATGCCAGTGAAGATATGGATATGGATGTGTGCGTGTGTATATATGTATGTGTACCAAATGTTTATCTGTCGCTGAAAGTGGACACTATGTGTGCACGCAGTTCTTCAGTTCAGTTCAGTTGCTCAGTCGTGTCCGACTCTTTGCAACCCCATGGACTGTAGCACGCCAGGCTTCCCTGTCCATCACCAACTCCTGGAGCTTGTTCAAACTCATGTCCATCAAGTTGGTGATGCCATCCAAGGATCTTGTCCTCTGTCATCCCTTTCTCCTCCCACTTCAGTCATTCCCAGCATCAGGGTCTTTTCAAATGAGTCCATTCTTCGCATCAGTATTGGCCAAAGTATTGGAGTTTCAGCTTTAGCATCAGTCCTTCCAATGAGTATTCAGGACTGATTTCCTTTAGGAAGGACTGGTTGGATCTCCTTGCAGTCCAAGGGACTCTCAAGAGTCTTCTCCAACACCACAGTTCAAAAGCATCAATTCTTCGGCGCTTTATAGTCCAACTCTCACATCTATACCTGACTACTGGAAAAACCATAGCTTTGACCACATGGACCTTTGTTGGCAAAGTAATACAGACTTGGGCTGTGATAAATATCGGTGCAGTGAACACTGGAGCATAGGTGTCTTATCAGGTGATCTGTTCTCCATCTGCAGAGGCCCAGCATTGAGAAGGCCAGAGATTGTGGTAGCTCCCATTTAGTTTTTGGAGGAGGCTTCCTCCTGTTCTGTGTCCTGGCTGTTCCCAGTTGTTGTTACCCAAAGAAAATGTGAAAGGGTTCTGGTTTCTCCAGGCCCTCTGCAGCATTTATTGTTGGTGGTGTTTTTGTGAATGACTGTTTTGAGTGGTGGGAGGTAGTACCTCATTGTAGTTTTGATGTGCAGTTCTCCACTAATGAGCGATCTGGAACCTGTTTCCCGTGCTTTAAGGTGACCTCTTGAGAGTGTCTTCTTGAAGGTTCCGTGTGTTTTGATATGCTCCGATTACCTCCCCCAGCACATTGCTTGAGGAGAGGGATCTCTACAGCCCCACAAGCTTTGTGCATTTGAAGTGCTCCAAAACACTGATTTTTAAGCTGTTGTTACCAGAAGTGCCCACAAGGGGGCAGCACTTTCTCAGACCCATTAGAAGGCCTGCCGTCTTGTGGACACTTCCCTTATGGTTCAGCTGGTAAAGAATCTGCCTGCAATGCCGGACACCTGAGTTTGATCCCTGGGTTGGGAAGATCCTCTGGAGGTGGGAAAGGCTACCCACTCCAGTATTCTGGCCTGAAGAATTCCATGGACTGTTTAGCCCATGGGGTCACAAACAGTCAGACATGACTGAGCAACTTTCACTGGCAACCAGAGCCCTAGAGACAAGTTGTGTTTCTGGGTTGTAGATGAATGGAATGTGCCAGGGCCTGGGTCTCCATACATCTTCCCCTTTATCTGTACCACCCCAGACAAATCTCAAGCCTGTGAAGAAAGCGATTCTGGGGATGCTGTGGTAGCCACTTGGGGACATGCCGAAGTAAGAGGCTGTGGTGGGAACCCATCTCGGGGAGACTGGAACCAACAGCCTACTTGGAGCTCTCTCTGCCTAGAGAGCCCACCGTTTTGGGGTGTTCTAGGCTTGGCTGAGCTGTGGGACAGCCTGCCTGGATCTCTAGCGTGAAGTCCCTTCCCCACGGCCCAGGCCCTCCAGGTTTGAGGAGGGCTCCTTTCGGTGCACCGTCTCCAGCTGCCTCAGCTCCAGCCCAGTCTGGCCTTGGGTCCCCGGGGTGCTCAGGCTCCTGGACTGTTAGAGCCGAGGGGCCCTGGACTGGGTGGAAGACCGTTCATATTTGGTTTCTTTTGAAAGTTAATGTTTCTTGCATGGTGGATGCAGTTCATTTGCAGCGTCCTGTTTCTTTTGGGTGTACAGCCATTGCACTCACTTATGCATAAATGTCTTGCTCTTGGAACTGTTTTTCTGGGTAGATAGAGGCTGCAGAGTAAAAACCCACGTACAATATGCTAGGTCCTTGTGCATTTTTTATTGGATGTATATGACTGTCCCTCTATTAATCCCAACCTTGTTGATAAAACTTGGTTGATAAATGTGATCATTGGTATCGACTTTCTCATTGTACCCAATAGAGTTTTCTTAGGCAACTGTTCCTTGTCTGACTAGCTACCATTAGGATCATCGAAACGTCTGTGCATCTCGCTGGAAAAGGTACTCTGCATACTTTCTGATTGCTGAGTCATACGCCAGTGAATATGTGTATGTGAATGTGTGTGTGTGTATATGTGTGTAGCACGTGTTCATCCATCCATCTCTGAAAATGGACTCTGTGTGTGCATGCAGTCTTGGGCTGTGATAAATATTGGTGCAGTGGACACTGGGGTGTAGGTATCTTATCGGATGATCTGCTCTCCACCTGCAGAGTTGAGAAGGATAGATACGTAGCTCCTATCTACTGTTTGAAGGGAGCTCCCTCCTGTACTTTGTCCTTGCTGTCCCCAGTTGATATTTCCCGAAACAAATGTGGGAGGGTTCTGGTTTCTCCGGCCCCTCCTCAACACTTACTGTCAGTAGTGTTTTTGTGAATGACCGTTGGGAGTGGCGGGAGCTGGTACCTCACTATGGTTTTGATGTGCAGTTTTCTACTAATTAACGATCTGGAGCCTGTTTCTTGTTCTTTCCAAACAAGCAAACAGACAAAAGCACTATTGTGCTTTAAAGTGAGTTCCTGAGATTGTCTTTTTGAAGGTTCCCTTTGTTTCGATATGCTCTCTGATTATCCACCCCAAAGCATTGTTTCAGGAGAGGTGTCCCTACAGCCCCACACTTCAAAATTTGTGAATTTGAAGTGCTCTGAAGCATTTATTTTTAAGCTGTTGTTACTAGAAGTGTCCATAAGGCGGCAGCACTTTGTCAGGGCCATTTGATGTTTTCCTGGCAACCAGAGCCCTATAGAAAAGTCATGTTCCTGGGTTGTAGATGAATGGAATGTGCCAGGGCCTGGGTCTGTTTACATCTTCTCCCTTATCTGCACGACCCCAGACAAATCCAAAGCCTGCACAGAACGTGATGCTGGCCATGCTGTGGTAGTCAGGTGGGAGATCCACGGTGTAAGAGGCTGTGGTGGATATCCACCTTGAGGAGACTGGAGACGAGGTGCCTATTCAGAGCTCTCTCTGCCAAGAGGGTCTACCCTTTTTGGGCATACTAGACTTGGTTGAGCTGTGGGATGGCCCGCCTGGGTCTGGAGCGTGGCATCCCATGCTTATGGACCAGGGTGTCCAGGTCCTAGGAGGACTTCTTTTTGGTACATCCTCCCCCACTGCCTTAGCTCCAGCCCAGTCCAGCCTTGGTCCCAAGGCTACTCAGGCTCCTGGGCTGTGAGGGTGCCCAGGGACCCCAGGACTGAGTGGAATACTGTTCACATTTGGGTTCTTTTGAACGCTAACATTTCTTGGGTGGTGGATAGAATTCATTTCCAGTGTTGTGTTTGGTTTGGGTGTCCAGCCACCTGGTTGACTTACACATGAGTGTCTTCCTCTTGGAACTGTTTTGCCCTGTAGGTTGAGGCTGCTGAGTAGAATTCCCTCTGCTGTATGCTAGGTCCTTGTGCATTTTTATTGTATGTATATGACTGTCACTCTGTTAATATCAAGCTTCTAATTTATAAAACTCGGTTGATAAACGTGGTCATAGGTATGAACTTTTAGATTGTCCTCAGCAAAGCTTTGTTAGGCAGTCGCTCCTGCTCTGACCAGCTTCCCTTAAGATCAGCAGCTTGTCTGTTCGTGTTGCTGGAAAGGCATTTGCATGCTTTGTGATTGCTGTGTCATATGCCAGGGAATATGTGAAGAAGGGTGTGTGTGTGCCACGTGTTTATCCGTCTGTCTCTGAAAATGGACACTTTGTGTGCGTGCAGTCCTGGCCTGTGATAAGTATTGGTGCAGTGAACACTGGAGTGTAGGTGTCTCTGCGGGTGATATGGTCTCTACCTGCGCAGTCCCAGCATTGAGAAGAATACATAATGTGATAGGTCCTATCAAGTGTTTGGCAGAAGCTCCCTCCTGTTCTGTGTCCTGGCTTTCTCCAGTTGACAGTTCCCAAAGGAGATGTTGAGGGTTGCCGTTTGTCCAGGTCCTCTCCAGCGTGTCTGTAGTCTTTTAGTGAATGAGCATTCTGAGTGGTAGGAGGTAGTACCTCATTAAGTTTCGATGTGTGGTTGTCGGTTAGAAATCTGGAGCCTGTATCCTGTGCTTTCCAAGCAAAAGAAAAAAAGAAACATTAATAGGCCTTAAAGTGACCTCTTGAGATTGTCTTCTTGAAGGTTCCCTTTGTTTTGATACGCTCTCTGATTACCCACCCAGCACACTGCTTTAGGAGAGGTGTCCCCTACATCCCCCCGGTTTAGTTCAGTCGCTCAGTCATGTCCAACTCTTTGCAACCCCATGGACTGCAGCACAGCAGGCTTCCCTGTCCATTGTCAACTCCTGGAGCCTGCTCAAGCTCATGTCCATCAAGTCAGTGATGCCATCCAACCATCTCATCCTCTGCCATCCCCTTCTCCTCCTGCCTTCAGTCTTTCCCAGCATCCGGGTCTTTTCTAATGAGTCAGTTCCTTCCATCAGGTGGCCAAAGTACTGGAGCTTCAGCTTCAACATCAGTCCTTCCAGTGAATATTTAGGACAGATTTCCTTTAGGATGGACTGGTTTGATCTTACAGACCAAAGGCCTCTCAACAGTCTTCTCCAACACCACAGTTCAAAAGTATAAATTTTTCCACCCTCAGCCTTCTTCATGGTCCAACTCTCACATCCGTACATGACTACTGGAAAAACCAAAGCTTTGACTAGATGGGCCTTTGTTGGTAAAGTATTGTCTCTGCTTTTTAATATGCTGTCTAGGTCGGGCATAGCTTTTCTTCCAAGGAGCAAGCGTCTTTTAATTTCATGGTTATAGTCACCATCTGTAGTGATTTTAGAGTCCAAGAAAATAAAGTCTGTTATGGTTTCCATTGTTTGCCAGTCTCTTTGCCATGAAATGATGGGACCGGATGCCATGATCTTCATGTTTTGAATGTTGAGCTTTAAGCCAACTTTTTCACTCTCCTCTTTCACTTTCATCAAGAGGCTCTTTAGTTCCTCTTCACTTTCTGCCATAAGGGTGGTGTCATCTGCATATCTGAGGTTATTGATATTTCTCATGATGTACTCTGTATATAAGTTAAACAAGCAGGATGATAATATATAGCCTTGACGTACTCCTTTCCCAATTTGGAACCAGTCCATTGTTCCATGTCTGGTTCTAACTGTTGCTTCTTGATCTGCATACAGATTTCTCAGGACGCAAGTAAGGTGGTCTTGTATTCCTATTTCTTTAAGAACTGTCCACAGTTTGTTGTGATCCACCCAAAGGCATTGGCGTAGTCAGTGACGCAAAAGTAAATGTTTTTCTTTAATTCTCTTGCTTTTTCTATGATCCAGTGGATGTTGGCAATTTGATGTCTGGTTCCTCTCCTTTTCCAGATACAGCTTGAACATCTGGAATTTCTTGGTTCACATACTTTTGGAGCCTGGCTTGGAGAATTTGGGGCATTACTTAGCAGCGTGTGAGATGAGTGCATATTTGAAGTGCTCGAAAGCATAGATTTTAAGCTATTGTTATGAGAAGTGTCCACAAGGTGGCAGCACTTTCTCAGAACCATTTGAGGTTTCCTGGGAACCCAGGGTCCTAGAGAACAGTCATATTCCCTGGTTATAAATGAGAGTGGAAATTGCCAGAGCTCGAATCTCTTTATGTCTTCCCCCTTATCTGCACACCCCAGAGAAATCCCAAGCCTACACAGAAGCAGTGCCTGCGATGAGTGGTAGTCAGGTGGAGAGATGAGGAGGGAAGAGGCTGTGGTGGGATCCCACATCTGGGAGACGGGACCAGGTGCACAGGCACCTGGGTCCACCTTGAGGGTCCACCATTCTTGGGTCATGTGAGGCTTGGCTGAGCTGTGGGACTGGCTGCCTGGATCCTGAGCGTGGGGTCCTGTCCTCCGTGGACCGGGCACTGCAGGTCCGAGGAGGGCTCCTTTTGGTGCGCCCTCCCCAGCTGCCTCAGCTCCAGCTCAGTCCAGCCTTGGGTCCAAAGGGTGCTCAGGCTCCTGGGCTAAGAGGGTGCCCAGGGGCCCCTGGACTGAGGGGAATAATGTTCATCTTTGGTTTCTTTAAAAGTTGTCTTCTAGCATGGTGGATAGAAACCATTTCCAGTGTTGCCTTTGGTTAGGATAGACAGACACCTGATTCCCTTATACATGTATGTCGTCTTCTAGGAATTATTTTGCCCTGTAGGTAGGTAGAGGCAGCTGAGTAGAATTCCCTCTGCTATATTTGAGGTCCTTGTGCATTATTTATTGGTATGTATATGAGTGTCCCCATCTTAATCCCAAGCTTCTAATTACAAAGCTCGGTTGATATCTGTTTTTAGACTGTACCCTCTAAACTGTACCAGTGGAGCTTACTGAGGCAATTGTTTCTTCTCTGAGTTGCTGTGCCTGTTGTCAGCATCTCTGTTCGTGTTGCTGGAAAAGACATTTTGCATACTTTTTGATGGTGGTGTCATGCCAGTGAATGTGTGTATACGGACGTCTGTGTTGCACACCACGTGCTCACCCATCCATCTCTGAAAATGGGCTCTGTGTGCATGCAGCCTTGGCATGTGATACCGTTGTTGCAGGGAACACAGGTGTGGTGTCTTTTCAGGTGATATGTTTTCCACCTGCAGAGTCCCACCCAGCATTGTAAAGGCAAGACACTGTGGTAGTGCCTATTTACTTTTTGAAGGAAGCTCCCTGCTGTTCTGTGTCCTGGCTGTTTCCAGTTGACATTACCCAAAGCAAATGTGTGACCGTTCTGGTTTCTCAAGGCCCTCTGCAGCATTTATTGTCAGCAGTCTTTTTGGTAACGACCATTCGGAGTGGTGGGAGACGGCAACTCATAGTTTTGATTGCAGTTCTCTATCCATTAGCGACTTGAAGCCTGTTTCCTATCCTTTCGATAAAAAAGAAAAACCACATTCATGTGTCTTAAAGTAACCTCTTGAAATTGTCTTCAAACTTCCCTGTGTTTTGTTATGCTCTCCAATTACCAACCCCAGCACATTGCTTAAGAAGTGTCCCAACAGCCCCACAAACCTCGTGAATTTGAAGTGCTCTAAAAGCCTCTTGATGAAAGTGAAAGTGGGAGAGAAAAAGTTGGCTTAAAGCTCAACATTCAGAAAACAAAGATCATGGCATCTGGTCCCATCACTCCATGGGAAATAGATGGGGGGACAGTGGAAACAGTGTCAGACTTTATCATTTTGGGCTCCAAAATCACTACAGATGGTGATTGCAGCCATGAAATTAAAAGACACTTGCTCCTTGGAAGGAAAGTTATGACCAACCTAGATAGCATATTGAAAAGCAGAGACATTACTTTGCCAACAAAGGTTTGTTTAGTCAAGGCTATGGTTTTTCCAGTGGTCATGTATGGATGTGAAAGTTGGACTGTGAAGAAAGCTGAGCACCGAAGAATTGATTGAGAGTCCCTTGGACTGCAAGATCCAAGCAGTCTATCCTAAAGGAGATCAGTCCTGGATGTTCTTTGGAGGGAATGATACTAGGGCTGAAACTTTAGTAGTTTGGCCCCCTCATGTGAAGAGTTGACTCATTGGAAAAGACTCTGATGCTGGGAGGGATTGGGGGCAGAAGGAGAAGGGGACGACAGAGGATGAGATGGCTGGATGCCATCACCAACTCGATGGACGTGAGTCTGGGTGAACTCTAGGAGTTGGTGATGGACAGGGAGGCCTGGCATGCTGCAATTCATGGGGTCGCAAAGAGTCGGACACGACTGAGCAACTGAACTGAAAGCAGATTTTTAAGCTGTTGTTACTAGAAGTGTCCATAAGCGGGCAGCACTTTCTCAGGCTCATATGGGGGTTTCCTGGCAACCAGAGCCCTAGAGAAAAGTTGTGTTCCCTGGTTGTAGATGAGAGTGGAATGTGCCAGGGCTCGGGTCTCATTACATCTTCCCCTTTATGTGCACCGCCCAGACAAATGCAAAGCCTCCACAGAAGGCGATGCTGGGGATGCTGTCGAAGTCACGTGGGGAAAGTGCCGTGGTAAGAAACTGTTGTGGGAACCCATCTTGAGGAGACTGGAGACCAGATGCCTATTCAAAGCCCTCTCAGCCTAGAGGGCCCACTCTTTTCAGCGTACTGAGCTTGAGTGAGCTTTGGGGTGGCCCAGCTGGATCTGGAGCATGGGGTCCCATCCGCCAGGGACCAGCCACTCCAGGTTCAAGCAAGACTTCGTTTTGGTACCCCCTCCCCAGCTGCCTCAGCTCCAGTTCAGTCCAACCTTGGGTCCCAAGGGTTCTCAGGCTCCTGGGGTGTGAGAGACCAGTGACCCCAGGACTGAGGGGAATACTGCTCACATTTGGTTTTATTTGAAGGTTAATTTTTCTTGCATGGAGGATACAAGTCTTCCCCAGCATCATGTTTGCTTTGGGTATACAGCCACCTAATTCACTGGTACATTTATGTCCTCTTCTGGGAATTGTTCTGCCCTGTAGGTAGGTAGAGACTGCTGAGCAGAATTCCTTTTGCTACATGCTAGGGCCTTGTGGATTATTTATTGTATGTGTATGACGGTCTGTATGTTAATCCCAAGTTTCTAATGTACAAAACTTGGTTGATAAATGTGTGCGTTGGTTATCAGATTTTTAGATCATACCCAATGGAATTTTCTGAGGCAATTGTTCCTTCTCTGACATGCTTCACTTAGGAGCATCAGCATTTCCATTCATTTGCTGCATACTGCATGCTTTTATGCCAGTGCATATGTGTATATGGATGTGTGTGTCTCTGTGTGTGTGTCCCACATACTTATCACTCATCTCTGAAAATGACCTCTAGGTGTGCATACAGTCTTGGCCTGTGATAAATATTGGTGCAGTGAACACTGGGGTGTGTAGTTGTCTTTTTTGGTTGATCTTGCAGAGTCCCAGCATTGAAATGGCCAGATACCGTGGTAGCTCCTATTTAGATTTTGAAGGAAGCTCCCTGCAGTTTTGTGTCCCAGCTGTTCCCACTTGACATTACCCGAAGAAAACGTGGGAGGGTTCTGGTTTCTCCAGACCCTCTGCAGCATTTATTGTCGGTGGTGTTTTTGTGAATGGTGGGAGGTGGTAGGTACCTCTTTATGGTTTTGAAGTTCAGTTGTTATTAATTAGCGATCTGGAGCCTTTTTCCTGTGCTTTCCAAATAAAAGAAAAAAAAAACAACAACACTAATGTGCTTTAAAGTGACCTTTGAGATTATCTTCTTGAATGTCCCCTGTGTTTTGATATGCTCTCCAATTACACATTGCATGAGAGGTGTCCCTGCCTCACAAGGTTTGTGAATCTGAAGTGCTCCAAAGCACTGATTTTTAAGCTGCTGTTACTAGAAGTGTCCACAAGGCAGCAGCACTTTCTCAGGCCCATATGAGGTTTTCCTGGCATCGAGAGCCATAAAGAAAAGTTGTGTTTCCTGGGTTGTAGATGAGAGTGGCATGTGCCAGGGCTTGGGTTCTCCTTAATCTTCCCTGTTATCTGCACCACCCAGACAAATCCCACGCCAGCAACGAAGGCGATGCTGGGGATACCGTGGAAGCTGGGTGGGAATATGTGGAGGTAGGAGGCTGTGGTGGGAACCCACCTCGCAGACTGGAGACCAGGTGCCACAGAGCTCTCAGCCTAGAGGGTCCACCTTTTTTGGGGGCCTGTGAGGCTTGGTTGAGCTGTGGGACAGCCCACCTGCATTGGTGAGTGGGGTCCCATCCCCTGTGGTCCAGGCCCTCTAGATCCAAGGTGCCTCCTCCCAAGTTTCTTCAGTTCAGCTCAGTCTGGCCTTGAGTGCCACGGCTGCTCAGGTTCCTGGGGTGTGAGAGTTGTCCAAGGCCCCCAGGCCTAAGAAGACTTCACATTTGGTTTCTTTTGAAAGTTAGTCTTTCTTGTGCGGTGGATACAGTTCATTTCGTGTCCAGTGGTTTTGGGTGTACAGCCACGTGATTCACTTCCATATATGTCTTCCTCTTGGAATTGTCTGGCCCTGATGGTAGTTAAAGGCTGCTGAGCAGAATTGCTTGTGCTATATGCTTGCTCTTTGTGGATTATTATTGTACATATTTATGACCGTCCCTCTGTGAATACCAAGTTCCTAATTTACAAAATTCAGTTGAGAAATGTATTCATTGATACCAACGTTTAGGCACCAAAGAGTTCTCCTAGGCTGTTGGTCCTCTCTGCCGTCCTTCCCTTAGGATATTCATCAGTATATCTGTAGTTGCTGGAAGAGTTTTCATGCTTTTTTATTTCTCTGTGTTATTCCAGGGAATATTTGCTCATGCATGAGTGTGTATATGCATTTATATGTGTGACTATGCTTGTTTTACCATGTTTATCCACCCATCTGAAAATGGACACTTGAAGGTGCTTGCAGTTGTGTTGTTGTTGCAGGAAGGGTCCACAAGGCAGCAGCATCACCTCAGGCCCTGCTCTTGTCTTTGGCAACTGGATCCTCCAAGAGCTCTGCACCTGTAGGAGTGCAGTGTGCCAGGGCTTCTGTCTCATTATCTTTCCCCTTATCCTGCCCCCCACAGACAGATACCTCAGGTGCGATGCTGGGGATGCGTAGGAGACTATCCGTGGGAACCCCACATATTCTATGTATAGGACTGTGCTTGTTAACCCCAACCTTGTAATTTAGAAAACTCGGTTTGTAAATGTGTTCACTGGTACCAGTTTTTAGATTCTGCACATAGGAGTTTTCATAAGGTGTTGGTCCCTCTCTGTCTGACTTCCTGTACCTAATTAAGATCATCACCACAAGATGGTCACTTAAGATCATTCACATCGTTGGAAAAGGCATTTTGCCTGCTTTTTGATTGGCAGGTCCTATTCCAGTGTGTATGTGTTTTTGTGTGTATATGTATGTTCTACACACACATGTTTACCACGTTTATCCATACATCTCTGAGCATGAACTCTGGGGGCTTGCAGCTGTGGCTGGTGATAAATATTGCTGCAGTGAATGTTGGGACGTAGGTGTCATCTGGAACTACATTTGTTAACTTGGAGAGACTAAAGAGAAACCAGGAGTGAGAAGGCCAGATTATGTGGTAGACCTATTTTTAGTTTAAGAATCTCCATACTGTTTTTTTCCCTTCTATTACCAGGTTACATTCGCTGAAAACACGGTGGCAGCGTTTCTTTTTCTCCACACCCTCTTTGACTTGACTGATTGTAGATTTTTTAATGATACCCCTTCTGATTGGCATGAGGTGATACCTCAGTATTTTCATCTGTATTAGTCTAACAGTAATAATTAGTCTTTTTTGTCCTCCATTTTTCCTTTTGAGAAATGTTAAGGTTTGTCCTCATGTTTTAATTGTGTTTTTGCTTTTTTAAAAAGCATTATTGGAGCCTGCTGCTTTGCAGCGTTGTGTTAGTTTTTGCTGCACAGCAGCGGAAGAGCTGTAAGTGCACACACACCCCCTCCCTCCGAGCTCCGTTACACTGCGGCTTCCCGCTGCGCGTCAGTGCCACCGTCTCGGTTCATCCCAGCCCCCTGCTCTCTCGTTTTCCCAAGCGTGTGCTCTACTCTGCATCTCTCTTCCCGCCACGCAAATAGTTCCACCAGAAACTTAATAACACCCAGTTTTTGACAGTATTTCCTTTCCTAAAAGACTAGTAGTAAATTAAAATTTCACCTACAGCTCTTCTTTCTCAAAACATTTTTCTTAGTTATTCCATCGCAGTGTTATTCTAAGAAAGTCTGATGCCAAGATCTTCTATGCTATTGTATGGAAGATTAAAGTTTACTGTGGTGTGGTAAGACTACTCAGTGATTGACTGTCACTGGAATTTGATATTCCAACACAAAGTCTACGATACATTCAGAAGTCCAGGTTGGTGTCATGTCGTTTTGATGTGTATCTGCTTTCCTTTAAGACTCCATTTTGCAATAAATATTTTGAAAGTTAAAATAAATATTTTGAAAGTTAAATATTCATACGATTGTTCATCCCAGTGATGCACTTTCTACTTGAAGAGTACATTATGAATGAGATTTTGTTTTATGAAAGTGAGAAGTTTCCAGGTTTGAGTAAAAACACTGACCAAAAGGAAAAAAGCTTACCAATATTTAAAAGGGACTAAACACATAACCCTTAGCAAAGGAAACTATCATTTGATGAAAATCTTATTTTTGTATTGGGATGTGTACCCTTCAAGAGGAAAACCTCAAACATAAGACTTTAATTCTTTGAATGGCTTCTCCTAGATTAACAGAATCTGCTTACCATCAGCCCCAGGTATACAGTACAGATAGATGTAGGACCTGGACAGGAAACTTCCAGCAGCCACGGGGCCAGGTAGGTAGTAGGAGCTAACAGGGCAGGAACGGCAGCCCAGCATTAGCCTGACCTGCATTACAGCAGAGCTGGATAAGTGACTTTGAACTGTCTTTTTACATTTAGATGGCAGCCATGCATTTTTTTCCCAGAAATTTATTGGGTGGTGGGAGGGAGTTGGTGACAGTCTGCAAGCTGGAAGCCTCCTTTGGCATCATGAGTTGCTTTGGGTTTCTAAGCCTTCCATCAAATTTAAAATAACTCTCACTGGTCAAAAATCAGAGAAGCAAGGCTCAAAATCATCATTCTATGTAGTCTTAGTATGTAGCAAACATAAGTGATATCATCAGTTTGGAGTATGAATGTGGCTTAAGTGGCCCCAGCAACTATGTGTCGGCAGGTTTCTACCAACACTGGTAGTGATGCACTGAGAAGCACATGTTGAGTATACTGTTTACAGTTTGTAATGCTTTTATGTAAACGAACGTCATAATAAACTTGATAAACTGCAAGTGTACCACCGTGGAAACAGGCTGAAGGAAGTCTTTTCTTTCAGCATCAGATACCAGCATGAAGAGAGCAGAGATCAGGGCTTGGTTTTCTAGCTGCCGGGCTATCTGTCGTTTACTGTACGGCCTCGAAAGCCGGGACTCCCTCACCTCAGAATCGTATTGCTTATGCATCATGAGGCAACTTCCCTCAACATTTATCTGCAGGCTTGGTTTTCAGCTTCCCCATCTTGCACTGGGAATGAATAGCATTTCTTTCTTTTTTATTTAGTGTCTCTTACCTGTTCAGTTCAGTCGTTCAGTTGCCTCCGACTCTCTGTGACCCCATGAATCGCAGCACACCAGGCCTCCCTGTCCATCACCAACTCCCGGAGTTCACTCAGACTTACGCCCATCGAGTTGGTGATGCCATCCAATCCCTCCCAGCATCAGAGTCTTTTCCTCTCCTCTAATTTTAGGTGGTAGGGCTAAAATGGTTAAAAAACGCAAACATCCAGCCTACATTTCAGCTGAAATGCTTGCTCCGTGATCACTCCAGTCTAGGTGGTTTTACAGCGGGGAGCTGAGGGAAAGTTATTTTAAGAAACTGACATTTTAATGGCACTTTTCCCTTCTAGCATGAACTGCAATGAGGTAACTGGCTGAAAACAGAATCCTCCAGAAGGAACACAGTGATTGATGCCTATGTTGGCCTTAACGGACAGCACTGATTCCTATGGTTGTGGATTTTGTTAAGGGTACTTATATTTCCAGTTTCTTTAAGAAATTAGTGATCAAACTTGGTAAGGTTTCTAATGGCCTCTCACCCAGCTCCCTCAGCGGCCGCTCCTCCCTGTTGAGACTTCTAAGGCAATGCTTCTCCCACCTTGATCTTACAGTAAAATGCCATTTCGATTCTCTTGCTCTAGCAAAACTGCTCTTATCAAGATGACCCTTCAGCAAGCCTGGATGCTCTTGGTGAGCAAATCCAGCTTCTCCACAGGTATTCCACAGGAGCCAGCTCCAGGCCATGCTGACACCTGCGCAGTAAGGCAGTCTGGCCATTCCTCTCCTGAAAGCCTCCAGTGCCTCTCTTCCCCTCGGCAGTGGTGTAGATGGTCTCTCCTTCCTTTTTATTTAAAGTCACCTCACTGGAGAGGCTTCCATGACACCTGATAGAGAGCGTTTCACGCCTACTCATTTCACTGCCACCCTTACCGGGTTTTAGGTTTCTTTTCCATAGCACTTAACCCCATCTGATTCACTAAGTTTTAACTGGGAAGGTTCCCTATGCCTGTATGTTTTAGTGTCATCTCTTACTTTTGTTTTACTGAAGAGTCAGGATTTGAACTCAAGCAGTCTCGGTAAGTCTTATACCATAAACCAGAGATTCAAATGACGTAAACGCGACATTACTGGACCCTGTCCTTAACGCTGTGTATGTATAAGAAAAAAGGAAGTTGAAAGAAACAATGCAGTGTTTATTTTTTACACAGTTCAACTGGGCACAAAGTAAAGTAAGCTATAAAAATTCCCAATAATGATCTCTAAAGAAAACCCTTTGTGTATTTGGTTTTACATATTAATTACTCTAGAAAGTTTCTGAACTCTGTTTAATAGCAGATCTCCTTTCTTGATAGTTTCTTGGTACTGCCAGTTCTTGCTATCAGGTCTATAAATAAATTCAGGGAAAACATGAATTAGTTAGCAGTCACATTACTCCCTAACAATAGCTGACCTATTTTAAAAAGAAGGCACGCTTTTTTAAGAATGTCCTTTGTTATGATAAGTATTACAAATGATACAGAAACTTAAGAGTACCTGTTGGTTTCCACTATTTCATTCACTTTATCTATTTTGCAGTGTAGCCTCCCAGCAGCAATAAACCTGGAGAGTTCCCTAATTGAGAGAGAAGGGAAAAAGTGTTTAGCATGATAGAGTTGTTAAGTTACTGAACACACCCCTCAACAGCAGCGTGAGTGGAGACTCTCCGCCTTGTGACGTGGGGGAAAATGAAATCCTTAGATATCTACAAGAGCTGCATGAAGACAACTTTTCAGTAATACCGGAGAGAATATGTGGAAAGTTGACTCCTTTAAAATATCTATTTGTAATAGAACTAGATTGAATTTAGAGATTAATATAAGGAGTCCTCCTAATTAAGAAACATTGTGACAGATGACTCTCCCCAATACTACACTATCTTGCTCCTAGCACATAAACACCCAAAGTGCCATTTCAAGTTGGTGGAGAAACGTGGCTGAGAATGATGTGAAGGCAGCTTAACTCTCACAAATCCCAGAAACCAGGCAAGGAAAAAAATATAACTTAGTTATCTTAAATTAGTAAGAACTCTGTTTACAGAGCGTGCTCTATTCCTATACTCATTGAAAATACATTTGAGTCAGTCACTACAACAGCCATTCTTTCAACTGTTAGTTTTTGAATCACGTTACTGAGTGGCTTTAGGTAAACTGTAAACATTTTCTTAAAAGCTCACTGGTTCTAAACTCACCTGCGTTCACTTTCCAGGTACTCACACAGTTGCGTCTCCAGACTGCAGCTGAAACCCACCTGCACCTATTGTTCTGAGGCCTACTAAGATCCGCAGGCGAGCTGGGGCAACTCGAGAGGCAGCGAGGAGCGAGCACTGCCCTGGGCGTGAAGGCAGACTTGACTCGGTGTGCCCGCTGCTGAGGTAAGACGGGGGGCAACTGCTGCTTCCCCCGCCCAGCCTGCCCTTCATTTCCTCCCTAGACTCTTGGAGGCGGCTTCAGATGCACCGAGGTTAGCTGTGCCTGCTCGCCCTCCCTCCAGTAAGCCAGGCTGGTGCACTCTCCAATCTGCCTAAGTGTCCTCTTTCACTCTTCCTTCCTGTGAAAATCTTAAACATGCAATGACATCCACTCTCACGGCCCCCAAGAGCTATCTCAGCACAGCCTCCTTTCTGAAACGATAAAATTAACTATTTCCTGCCCTACATGGGGGCCTAAGTTCCATTCCCTAGATCCAAACCACGTTTTTGTTGTCTCCCTCTGTGCTAATCAAACATACCCCAAGACGACTCATCTTCTCCATGCCACCCAGATACTGCCTCATATACAGGTGTCCAGTAAGAATGAGCCGAATATTTGCTGTGTAAAGAGAACCTAAAAACCAAAAACCTAAAAACACCTACCAACAAAATTATGCAGTACAGCCCACGGGTATGGTTTCTAACCTTACACATGTCAGTAACAGTTGTGTCTATTCAAATAATGGCTTGGTCCTTTTCTCCACCAGTATCTTACTGAGTCTAAGGAAATGGAGAAACGAAGTACAAGTGTTCTTTGAACTTACAGAAAGATTTCGCCTAAACTCATTTTATCAGGTAAGAGACAAATTTAACAAGGAGTTTCTAGGTAACAACACAGTTCAGTCTGTGCTTGAAACCTCTGCCTCCAAAGCTGGGCTGAGAACATGAAGGGAAAAACTAAATAATTCAAATACCACTGTAATGGCCTCCAGCATACTGCCGCCTGTCTAACAATACTCCAGATTGAGCTGAGCCTCACCCTGCTCCCAAGGAGCAACCAATGGCCTTCTCACCACAACACTGTTAAGAAACAGCAGAGAAAGAACTCTCTTCATGCGCTGCTCACCACAGTGAGCGCCTCCAGTACGACCCCAAGAGGAACAACTCAGTGCCCCCACCACCAGACTTTCAGTTTCACCAAGAAAACCAAACCTCCCTGGAGAGTCCAGCCTTTTTACTTTGGTATGGATAATAAACTAGCCTCACTGCCCTTTGTCTTTCAAAGGAAGAGAATGAGGAAATTTCTGGCTCCATAATTTGGTATACTTTGTGTGTTTTACTGATTGTAAATATTAATCTAAACCAACCGATAAATATTCATGTGCGTGCTCAGGTGACTGAGGATGAAACGTACTGATGTCTGTAAGTTTCTCTGAAGTCGTTAAAAATAAGGTAAAGCAAATACAGTGTTAATAATGATAGAATCTTAAGAATATATAGAATTTGATGTATAAATCTTTACAATTTCTCCATGTTTGAAATTTTTCGTAATAAAACATTAGAAGAAACAAAATGGCTAAACAGAGTATGGTCTTTTAAAAATGAAATGCCTTAGAACGATTAGAAACTACTATATAAGCACCATGAGCCACTGCAGACTAATCCTCAACACTAATAGCTGAAGCTTGGGGGACCACTTCTAGCGAAATGCCACGTGGCCAGCGCCCCTCTGAATATCTACTTCGCCCCCGTCCCCTTGGTGTGTGATGACACACCCTGTTACCCGCAGGCTGCACATCCTCCAGTGCGCCCGCCCGCCCTCCTCCCGCTAGGCTGCAGCTGTGCATCTCTATGCACCATCTGATTATCGCTGTAGACTCACTTCTGTCTGAAATGACACATTTTTGTGCCCCAAAACTAGAATGAAACTCCATGAAGACAGACCTGGAATAATGCCAACCATACAGTAAGGGCTTAGTACCTATGTGATGAACCTTTGAATCAAAGGCTCAAAGTCTTCGATTTTTAGCAACCAAAAAATTGAAGACATTTTCACAAAAGGTAGGCCCTAACATGAAATGCAAGACAGTGAGTTTAGTCACTACTGTTGTAGCAGAGTGGATCTCAAAGGTGTAACAGAGACCACTTTGCTACCACAGCACCAAAGCAGAAATGCACAATGAGAAAATGTGTAAGTGGAGAAAGTACACCAGTTTACACATTCAAAGGTATAACTGTAAAGAATAAATTAACACGATGTTGTTCAAACTTACTGATCAATGAACTCCACACCAACACCAAAAGCTTCTGCCATATAGCCCAGGGTTAATGACCTGTACGATTCCAGCAGCTGGCTGTACGCATGAATTCGCATTTCTCTTACATAGTAGCGATAATGAGGCGCAAAAAGCCAGTCCTTTTTCATTTCCTGTTCCACAATAGCTGCAATGAATAAGATGACAAATTATAACAACCTCCCTTTGGATAAACTGATAAACTAGAAGGTGGATTTATAACACGATAAAAATTAATAGCCTTGATCTGTAAAGTGTACATAGAATATTAATGAGCAATCCACAGAAGTACAATCATTTTCCTGAATAATAGTACCTATCACCACTCTAAGTAATGAGGATGTGGTGGGAAACCACAAGATAAGATCTCTGCTGCCACAGCAACTCAATTTCCAAAGGGAAGAAGGGATAAATGAATAAACAAGGTAGGCTCCTAAAATAATAACAAGCTCTGTGAAGAAAATAAAACTTGACTAGTGACGTGAATAGCGACCAAAGACTCAGAGCCACACAGATGCAGCGGCAGAGCCCGGCGGGTTCAGGGGGCAGCAGGGGACGGCTATGCAGACAGGGAAGGTGAGCATGGAAGAGTCAAGCGTATACTTATTTCTGGCTAGAACAGATACAAATCCTTGTAGAATTTCTCCTTTTTTGAGTTTTTGGGTGGGGTGGGGAGGCATTCAAACGTTACACTTTGGCAAGGTGGAGATGGACTCTTTTATTAGATATCCAGATTGAAGATCCCAAGGCTTGGGTCTGGTGCTCGCTGGCAGGCTTGGGGCTGGAGACTCCCATTTGGAAATCCCTGCCATGCATATGTACTTGGTAACAGAATACAGGTAGAGATAAGGGCAATGACCGTGCCTAGGCCAGTTAGCCACTGAAAGGCCTAACAAAGGATAAGGCACAGTGGAGAAAATACAGAATTCAATACGCGGACATACTAAGGTGCTGCAAAAAGGTTAGCTGGCAGTTCTGAGGAGGTCCACCTATTAGATCTGCCACTTCGTATACAGTGTCCAACGCATGCTGCAGCTCAGTCACTTCAGTCGTGTCTGACTCTGCGACCCCATGAATTGCAGCACGCCAGGCCTCCCTGTCCATCACCAACTCCCGGAGTTCACTCAAATTCACGTCCATCGAGTCAGTAATGCCATCCAGCCATCTCATCCTCTGTTGTCCCCTTCTCCTGCCCCCAATCCCTCCCAGCATCAGAGTCTTTTCCAATGAGTCAACTCTTCGCATGAGGTGGCCAAAGTACTGGAGTTTCAGCTTTAGCATCAGTCCTTCCAAAGAACACTCAGGGCTGATCTCCTTCAGAATGGACTAGTTGGATCTCCTTGCAGTCCAATGGACTCTCAAGAATCTTCTCCAACACCACAGTTCAAAAGCATCAATTCTTTGGCGCTCAGCTTTCTTCACAGTCCAACTCTCACATCCATACGTGACCACTGGAAAAACCATAGCCTTGACTAAACAGACCTTTGTTGGCAAAGTAATGTCTCTGCTTTTGAATATGCTATCTAAAGGTTGGTCATAACTTTCCTTCCAAGGAGTAAGCGTCTTTTAATTTCATGGCTGCAGTCACCATCTGCAGTGATGTTAGAGCCCAAAAAGATAAAGTCTGACACTGTTTCCACTGTTTCCCCATCTATTTCCCATGAAATGATGGGACCAGATGCTATGATCTTCATTTTCTGAATGTTGAGCTTTAAGCCAACTTTTTCACTCTCCTCTTTCACTTTCATCAAGAGACTTTTTAGTTCCTCAACACATAAGAGCCACTTAAAAATACTTACTGACCCAATGCCCAGCTATTTGTATGGAGACATGTATAAATACTCATTATATTTTAGGAGAAAAGCTACTTAAAAATCCTGAAAAGCTACTTAGAAACCTGCATGTAAAATACACCTGCGTATACTTAACAGTGCTTCATGCCTGTGTCTCTGGACACAGATTCCCTTGGAACCTGAGCTCAGCAGCTGCCTCAAGAGAAAGAGCCCAGGCAAGCCAAGGATAGAGCGCCTCTTTATGTGATACATCTGAAAATTTTCCACGTATACAGAAAACCTCGGGGTTTTGAGGTGACTGTTACTTTCCACTTTTCAAAGTACGTAATGAATAAAAGTTCTGGGAGGATATGTAACTATCTTAAAATGATTCTGGAACAATTCTGTGTAATCTGTAATATGAATTTGGACATTAAGACCTTCTCAGATCGGTTTATTTGTAAACTTCTGAAAACTAGGTTTTACCTAGAAAAGGATGTTACTTCCTCTTTCAAATAAAAATTTCAAAGTACACAGTCTGAATACTTATCAAAGCAAAAAAGCTTATTAGAAAGCCAAGTAAATGCTACATAGTTCACTACACGGAGCAGACAGTAAATGATACAAATGATAACTGTTGTCAAAAGATTCATCTCTGTCCTTTGCATTTAAAATGCCTGGGAAATGAAGGGCAGTCCCAAGCCCGGCCCCTGCTGTTCCAGGGGTGCCCAAGGGCTGCTCTCCCTGCACCCCCACCTGCAGGTTGAGTAGGTCAGCAGACTGTGATACACACGCATCAAAATGCTACTCAGCAGGAAAATACAATGAACCACTGCGAAGAAATGGCAAGAACACGGACTTTAGTGCAAGAAACACACTAGTTGTACTACAAGGCTAGTAGTCAGCATGGTACTGACACAGAAAGACAGATCAATGGACCACAAAAGCAAGTCCAGAAATAAACAGACACCTATGACCAATTAATCTATGACAAAGGAGGCAAGAATATACAATGGAGAAAAGACCATCTCTTCGATAAGTGGTGCTGGACAGCTCCATGTGACAGGATGAAACTGGAACATTCCCTAACACCATACACAAAAATAAAATGGATCAAAGACCTAAATGTAGGAAAACACAGAACACTCTCTGACATAAATCACAGCACGGTCTTTTTTGATGACCCCCTAGAGTAAAAAATAAACAGGAGTTAATGAAAAGCTCCTTCACCTCAAGAAACCACAGAATGAAAAGACAAGCCGTAGAATGGGAGACATTTGCAAACAAAGCACCTACAAGGAGTCAATCTGCACAGCACACAGACAGCTCTCGCAGCTGTCTGTCAGAAGCCAAACTACCCAACCACAAAAGGGGCAGGATTTCCCTGGGTGGTCCGTGGTTACGACTGTGCTCTCAATGTAGGGGCAAGCCTTTGACCCTGGTCAGAGAAGATCCCACATGCCTGGCAGCCAAAAAAGAAAAAGTGGGGGCAGAAGATCTAAATAGACATTTCTCAGGGGAAGAAATACAGATGGCCAAGAGGCACAAGAAGCATCCGTAATTATCAGAGAAATGCAATCAGAACTACAGTAAGGCATCACCTCACACTGATCTGAACGGCCATCATCAAAATGTCTACAATAAATGCTGAAGAGGGTGTGGAGGAAAGGGAGCATTTTCACACTGTCGGTGGGAATGTAAACTAGTAACAGCCACTATGGAGCAGAATATGGGGTTCACTGAAAAAGTAAACATAGAACTACCATATGACCCAGCAGTTCCCCTCCTGGGCATATATATATTTGGCGAAAGCCATAATTGGAAAAGATACATGCACCCGAATGCTCACCGAAGCACTTTACAACAGGCAGGACAGGGAAGCAAGCTCTCTGTCAGCAGAGGGACAGACAGATATGAGTACATACACATATGGAATGTTACTTCAGCCACAAAAAAGAATGAACTAATGCCTTCGCCAGCAACGTGGATGGACCTGGAGATGATCACACGAAGTGAAAGAACTCAGAGGACAAAAAGCCTATGATACCACTTATGGGTAGAATATGAAAGTCCATGCAAAGGACCTCATTTACAAAACACAAAGACTCACAGACTGTGATAACCAGGACAAACTTCTGGTTACTAAAGGGGAAAGGTGGGTTAGGGGGAGGGGAGGCATACATTAGAAGGTTAGAGTTTACACACACAGTAATATATTACATGTATTTTACAAACAGAAGACTGACAAGGACCTACTGTGTAACACAGATAACTCAACACTGTAATAACCAGACAGGAGAAAATCTGAAGCAGTATACATATATGTATCATGTAATCAGTTTGCTTAATACCAAAAACACCACTGGGTAAATCAGCTCTACTCCAG
This sequence comes from Ovis canadensis, assembly GCF_042477335.2. Classification (NCBI taxonomy): domain Eukaryota; kingdom Metazoa; phylum Chordata; class Mammalia; order Artiodactyla; family Bovidae; genus Ovis; species Ovis canadensis. The sequence goes on along the minus strand of NC_091263.1, from coordinate 52,182,796 downwards.
CACACAATAAATATTTAAACTTAAAAGAGACATCAACAGGATTACCTTCAGGCCTGGGTGACCTGGGACGCGGTCACCTTCCTGGAGCCTGAGCAGCCTGTTGCCAAGGCAGCACGGGGCTGGAGCTGAGGGAACGGGGGAGATGTGCCTGCAGAGGAGTCCCCCTCCCCTGGCCCCTCAGTGCCTGGTCCCCTGTGAATGGGACCCCCATCTCCAGATCTGGGAGGGGGGCCCTCCGAGAGCTCAGTCAAGCCTAGAACACCCACATCACGGTCGAGCCGCTGGGCAGGAAGAGCTCAGGCATGTCACCTGGTCTCCAAGCCTCCCAGCGCTGAGGCTCCCACCGGCAGCTTCCCTCCTTGGAGCTGCCCTACCCAAGTACTACAGCACCCTCAGGAGCACAGTTCAGGGAGGTCTTGGGACTTTGGGGAGTGCAGGAGAAGGGGAAAGAAGTAAAAAGACCCGAGCCCTGGCACATTCCACTCTAATCTACAACCCCGGAACACAGCTTTCTCTAGGGGTCCAACTGCCCAAGAAACTGGAGGGCGGGGGGGGGGCGGGGGGGGGGGGATGAAGGACTGCTGCCCCCTGGTGGACGTTTCCTGTAACAACAACCTGAAAACTGGTTAACAGATAACCAAGGGAAGCTTTCATGCAAAGACGGGCACGATCAAAGACAGAAACAGTATAACCTAACATAAGCAGAAGACATTAAGAAGAGGCGGCAAGAATTTACTGAAGAACTATAAAAAAAGATCTTAATGAGCCAGATAACCACGATAGTGAGATCACTCACCTAGAACCAGACGTCCTAGGCTGTGAAGTCAAGTGGGCCTTTAGGAACCATCACTGTGAACAAAGCTAGCAGAGGTGATGGAATTCCAACTGAACTATTTCACATCCTAAAAGATGATGCTGTGAAAGTGTTGCACTCAATGTGCCAGCAAATTTAGAAAACTTAACAGTGGCCACGGGACTGGAAAAGGTCAGTTTTCATTCCAATCCCAAAGAAAGGCAATGCCAAAGAATGCTCAAAGTACCGCACAACTGTGCTCATTTCACATGCTAGTAAGGTTATGCTCAGAATCCTTCAAAGTAGGCTTCAGCAATATGTGAACTGAGAACTTTCAGATGCACAAGCTGAGTTTAGGAAAGGCAGAGGAACCAGAAATCAAATTGCCAGCATCAGCTGGATCACAGAGAAAGCAAGGGAACTCCAGAAGAACCTCTATGCCTGCTTCACTGACTGTGCTGAAGTCTCTGACTGTGGATCACAGCAGACTGGGGAGCACTCTTAAAGAGGTGGGAAAAGCAGACCACCGTAGCTGTCTCCTGAGAAACCTGTATGCAGATCAAGAACAACCAGTTAGAATAGAACCTTCCATGAAATGACTGACTTGTTCAAAATTGGGAAATGAGTATGACAAGGCTGTATACTGTCACCTGTTTATTTAACTTATAGGCAGAGTATATCATGCGAAATGCTGGGCTGGATGTATCACCAGCGGGATCAAGATTTCCAGGAGAAATATAAACGACTTCAGATATGCAGATGATACCACTCTAATGGCAGAAAGTAAAGAGGAAGTAAAAAGCCTCCTGATAAGGGTGAAAGAGCAGAGTGACAAAGATGGCTTAAAATTCAACATTAAAAAAAACTACAATGATGACACTGGGTTCCATCACTTCATGTTAAATAAAAGGGGGAAAAGTGGAAACAGTGACAGACTTTATTTTCTTGGGCTCCAAAATCACTGTGGATGGTGACTGCAGCTATGAAATTAAAAGATGCTTGCTCCTTGGAAGGAAAGCTATGACAAACCTAAACAGCATATTAAAAATCACAGACATCACTTTGCCAACAAAGGTGCGTATGATCAAAGCTGTGCTTTTTCCAGTAGTCATGTATGGATGTGAAAGTTGGAACCATAAAGAAGGCTGAGCGCCAAAGAATTGATGCTTTAGAACTGTGGTGCTGGAGAAGACTCTTGAGAGTCCTTTGGACAGCAAGGAGATTAAACCAGTCAATCCTAAAGGAAACCAACTCTGAATATTCATTGGAAGACCTAATACTGAAGCTCCAATACTTTGGCCGCCTGATGTGAAGAGCTGACTCATTGGAAAAGACCCTAACACTGGGAAAGACTGCAGACAGGAGAAGGGGGCGACAAAGGAGGAGATGGTTGGATGGAATCACCAACTCAGTGGACAGGAGTTTGAGTAAACTCCAGGAGATGGTGAAGGACAGGGAAATGTGGTGTGGTACAGTCCATGGGGTGGCAAAGAGCAGCACACAATTTAGCAACTGAACAACAGTATGTAAAATAGGTAATTCACAAGGACCTAATAAATAACAGAGGGAACTCTACTCAACACTCTGTGATAACCTAGATAGGAAAGGAATCTGAAGAGGAATACATGAATCTATCTCTGTAACTGAATGAGGTTGCTTAACACCAAAAACAAACACCACTGTGTAAATTATCTCTACTCCAGTATACAATAAAAATAAAATTTGAAAAGAAAACAACAGAAGTATCAACAGTATTCCCCTCAGGCCTGGGGACCTGGGCTGCAGTCACACCCCTGAAGCCTGAGCAGCCTTGGGACCCAAGGCTGGACTGAAGTGGGGCTGAGGGAGCTGGGGAGGATGTACCAGCAAACGAGCCCCCTCTGGACCCTGAGTGCCAGGTCCCCTGTGGATGGGACCCCAATTTCCAGATCCAGGTGGGCCCTCCTAGAGCTCAACCAAGCCTAGTGCACCCCAGAACAGTGGAGCCTCTGGCCTGAAAGCGCTCTCCATGTCACCTGGCCTCTGAGTCTCCTGGGGTGGGCTCCCACTGCCAGCCTGCTTCCTGAGTTACCCCACCTAAGCGCCACAGCACCCCAAGCAGGGCAGGTTGGGGAGGCTTGAGATTTCTCTTGACGGGGGTAGGGGGGTGCAGGATAAGGGGGAAGTCATGAGATCAGAACTGTGGTCCATTGCACTCTTATCAAAAACCCGGAACACGACTTTCTCTAGGGCTCTGATTGCCCAAGGAACCCGAGAGGGGCATGAAGAAGTGCTGCCACCATGTGGACATTTCCACAACAACAATCTGAAAACAAGCAAGAAGGAAAGCTGCTCAGGTGTCTGACTCTGCGACCCCATGGACTATACAGTCCATGGAATTCTCCAGGCCAGAATACTGGAGTGGGTAGATGTTCCCTTCTCCAGGGGATCTTCCCAAACCAGGGGTCAAACTCAGGGCTCCCACATTGCAGGCTGATTCTTTACCAGCTGAGCCACCTGGCAAGCCCAGTGCATACTGGCAACTCTTCAAATTCACAAGGCCTGCTGGGCTGAAAAGGACATCTGCCCTTTAAGCAATGTCCTAGGGCAGGTAATCAGAAAACAATTCAAAGCATGCTGGACCTTCAACAAGTCAATCTTAAGGGATCAGTTTAAGGTACGTTGCCTTCCCCCCCCCACCCTTTACTGAAAGCACATGAAAATATGCTCCATATTGCTAATTATTCAAGAAATAATTAGCACCAGTCTGACTGGTCATCATCAAAAAGACTACAAACAGCATACGTGTGTTCAGATGGCAGAGTTGCTCTGCTGTGAGCCTGAAACAATCACATCTTAGTCATCAGTTCAACTCCAAAATAAAGTAAAAAGCTTAAAAAAAAAAAGGACCACAAACAGTAAATGTGGGAGAGTGCATGGAGAATAGGGAGCTGCCTGTCCTTTGGGGGACAGTGCAAATTGTAACAGTCACCAGAAGGGGCACAATGGAGCTCCTTAAAGAAACTAAACACGGGGCCGCCTCATGGCCTGTTCTCCTGGGCCGTGAGGCGGAGAAAAGCCTCACTTCAGAAAGACAGCATCCACCGCAGCGCCATTTACATTAGCAACCAGTCCATCCTAACGGAGAGCAGCCCTGGGATTTCTTCGGAAGGACTGATGCTAAAGCTGAAACTCCAGTACTTTGGCCACCTCATGAGAAGAGTTGACTCATTGGAAAAGACCCTGATGCTGGGAGGGATTGGGGGCAGGACGAGAAGGGGACGACAGAGGACGAGATGGCTGGATGGCATCACCGACTCGATGGACATGAGTTTGGGTGAACTCCGGGAGTTGGTGATGGACAGGGAGGCCTGGCGTGCTGCGATTCATGGGGTCGCAAAGAGTCAGACACAACTGAGTGACTAAACTGAACGGAACAGGATGCACCCAAAAGCTCCAGGGAAGACGGATGGATCAAGAGAGCGTTTCATACATGTACAATGAAGTATGACTCAGCTGTAGAAAAGGATGAGTTAATGTCATTTCCAGCAGCAGCATAGCCCTGGTGATGATCACAGTAAGCGAAGGAAGTCAGACAAAGAACGACAAAAAGCCTATGAGATCACTTACTGGTCTAATCTACAGACTGATAATGAACTCATTTACAAAACAAAATCAGGCTCAAGAGACTTAGCACTGACACTTCTGGCTACCAAAGGAAAGGGGGGTTGGATAAATTAGGGACTTGGGAAGAACACACACACACACTACTGTCAGACAGTAAACAACCCACAAGGACCTGCTGTGCGGCACAGGGAGCGCTACTCAATACCCTGTGATAACCTATGTGAGCAGAGAGAGAAAGGAGGAATGTACACGTGTGTGTAACTGAATCACTCTGCTATGCCGCTGAAACTAACACCACTGTAAATCAACTACACTCCAACAAAGCTTTTTTTAATTTTTAAATATCTGGGCAATGAGTAAATTTGGTACGTATCCCATTCGTCTCAAATTACAGACACTTCCATGAAGCACTCAATGACACACAGGCACTGTGCTCACGTCAAGATCATTACAAAGAAAAAAAAAGTAAGGTCTGCTCCTAATAACTCTGGGTAGCAGTAGAGAAAAATTGCAATAAAGCATCCCAGAATAATTTGTTTTCAAAACAAGGCATGGAGATATTCAAAACCATTATATATCACTGCACCCACTAAGATGCCTATAATCAAAAAAATACACCATTAACATGTATCACGGTGGGGGCTGGGGGGACGGGACTGGGACTGACGCACTGCTGGTGGTAATGTAAAATGGTGTAGCTGCTCTAGAGAACAGTCTGGCAGTTTCTCAAACAGTTTCTCAAATAGTTACCATATGACCCAGCCATTCCATTACTAGGTATACACCCAGGAGAAAGTATACACTATGTCCATACAAAAACCTGTATATAAACATTCATTACAACACTGTCTAGGACAACATCCATCACCTGAAAAATGGATACAGCCTGTCTCCATGCAGTGGTGTCACGCAGCTGTGACCTGAGGAAGCTCTGCTGCGTGCTACAGCACCCACGACAGTGAAAGCATCATGCAGCAGAAGGGGCTGAGCACAAAGGCTCTGCGTAAATCCACTTACGCGCCATGTCCGAAATAAGCAAATCCATGGAGACAGACAGACAAGGGGCTGCGAACAGGAATGGAGGTGACCGCCAGTGGGTACAGATCATCTTCTGGGTGATGAAGATGTCCTGCAACCAGTGGTGCGGTTGCGCACCTTGTCAATAGAGGGGGCATAAAATAAGAGCACCGGGAATGCAGAGACAGGGTTTATTAAAAACCTCTATGGCTGAAGGAATAAGGGGAAACCTCCACATTTGAGCAGAATATGGACCATGGTATCCATAGCCATAAAAAAGGGAAAAGGGCAATTCCACACTTCAACTGTGTGGGCAAACACGAGAAGACAGGACCACGCAGGTCCTTCCACATCTGAGGAGCCCTGTTCCCACACCGCACAAAAGGCAGTATGAAGCCCCATGGGGCTTCCCAGGTGGCTCAGTGGTGAAGAATCCACCTGCCAGTGCAGGAGACACAGGTTCAATCCCTGGGTTGGGAAGATCCTGTGGAGGATGAAATTGCAACCTACTCCAGAATTCTTGCCTGAAAAATCCCATGGACAGAAAGAGCCTGGCAGGCTACAGTCCATGGAGTTGTAGAGAGTCAGATTTGACTGAGCGCACACACGTGAATTCCCACAAGGCAGCCGAACTTTCTAGGCATGGAGAAAGCACGCCGTAAGCACTGGGCCAACACCCACTGTGAAAATAAAAGATTGTCATTTGGAGTCCACCTTTCCCAAGTTTTGTAAATGCTGCCTATTTCTATTAACAAAATACCTTCTGAAACTTGAAGCAGACAAGAGAATTATCAATGCCAAGTTGTTTTAAGTTTTAGGAAAATCTGGGAAGGAACCCTGGGTTGAACACCACAAGCACATTCAGCAGATTTTCTCAACCAACATCCCTTGAAAATGATTTGCAAATCAGCACAAAGACTCAGCTAATGCACAGCCAACTCAATTGAAAGGAGAGTCAAATTTCCATACATCTGTCCCCAAAACACTCAATGCTTACAACCATTTGCTCACTCCTGCTCAGGAGTCAGGCATACTTCCTCGGCAGAGAACCAGACAGCTGATCTTTCTAGCTGGTGAGGCCACAGAACTGTCATGTATTTTTCTGTGTTCTGTTTTGTTAAAAACAGCCTTAAAAAAATGTAAACATCAATCTTACCTTGTGGACCACACAAAAAGATATTCAATCAAAGTCTAAACAAGAATGAGCAAAAGATTAGCCACACTGACCCCAGAACAACAGATATCTCTGCACACTGTATTTTTCGTGTATGTGGAAAATCGTCTAAGGCTATCCATAGACAGAGTGAGGAATGATGAAGACAGCCCAAACAAGCAACGCTGTCCTTACCTAGCGACTGGAAGAAAACAGAATAGCGGCATTCGTAGAGCGAGAACAGGTACTGGCGGGCGGCCGGCAGGCCGTGCAGCACCTCCAGGATCTCTGCTCCTTTAACCACCTAGGGGTCGTTCCAAAAGACAAGCGCAAGCTTTAGTGAGTATGCTTTGTTTATTTTGGAAAAGCATGCTATATCCTCTGAACCTGAGCACAAAAGATTCCATCATTACCTTTTCCCTGAGGTCTGGTCTTTCTAAGGCAATCATGCTGACATAGACGGTGTAAGTCACAAAGGTTTTATAATCCATGAGTTCATAGGATGTAAATGTTGAAACTGTGTCAAGGAAGAGTTCAGCTGCCTGTTTGAAATCACGAATAGCTACACAATAAAGACCTTGATATACTTTTAGGCGGTTCCTCCGGTCCCAATCTCCTCCTTCCTCTATCAAGCTATAAAATTAAAACAAAAGTCATACTCTGGAAATAAACAGTGCTTTTTGCAAGCTTTGTATTATTATTAAAGAGAGAAAAACTTGTCACAACTTAAACCAAAAACTAATATATAAAGAGAATAGTTTCCTAAATAAGTACATTAACTATTTGACCAAGTGTACCAGTTGGAAACAAAAGAAACAGATTTCTGCTATCAATTTCTTATCATAGCATCGCAATTTAGAGGGAATATATCCCCACCACTAAAACGTACGTTTTGGCCTTTTCTGTATTTCGAGTGATGAGGTCATTATCCATGTAAAATAAACCAATTCTAAGGAGATAGAACACAATGTCCAGTCGGTGACCCAGCGCCACGGTTTTGTCATATGTCTTGCGAAAGGCTGTCAGAGCACCTTCCTGCCAAGAGAACAAAGCGAACAGGTGAGGAAAGGTTAGGTGTTGTGAAAGCTACAGCTTTTTCGGATTTTCTAAGCAAAAAGTGGGGGGGAGAGGTAGGCGTGGAGTCAGGAGAGTACAGCCGTGAGGTGGTAACTGCTGACGCTGGGTGGTACCTGTTCTCTCCACGCGTACAAAGTGTAAGAAATACATCAAAAAAAAAAAAAAGAGATACATCAAATGTGTCTAAGCATATACTTATATTCTAGGAAAAACCACCACATTCATAACTTGTTCACCACTGTTTCAGTATTCTTCTTTGTCCTATATATTCCATATTTTTCCTCTAACAATTACAATACGTTACTTTTACTCTCCTGTAAATTATCAATCCTAACAACTAAAGAGTATTAAAAAATTTTACCGTAATCACTCTTAGAATGCAACGGATTATTTGAATATACAGTTCCATCTCAAATCACTGTGGGACGGAAAGTTTTCACTGCTTTAAGAACATGAATATGGGAGACTCCCCTGGCAGCCCAGTTAGGATCAAGGCTCTGCGCTCCCGCTGCTGCGGGAATGGGCTCAACCCCCAGTTCAGGAACCAAGATCCCACAGGCTGTGTGATGTGGCCAGACAACAAAGAACAAAAAAACAACAACAAAGAAAAAAGAAGAAAGAAAACGAGGTGAGCCTGTGACATCCTGTTGTATGAGAAAATAGGGAAGACCACTGAGATCATGTCAAAAGGACAAAAAATCCATCTTAAGGGAACTTACACTAACAAATCTGTAACAAACTGAGCACCAAAAATACTAATGACTGTGATCAATACAGCACAGTGAGAAATAAAAATCCACCAAGTCGATTATTTAGTAACTAAAATAAAATATTAAAAAAGTAGGGCTTCCCTGGTGGCGCAGTGGGTAAGGATCCACCTGCCAACGCTAGACACACGGGTTCGATCCCTGGTCTGGGAGGATCCACGCGTGCCACACGGCAACTAGACCAGTGCGACACAACTGCTGAGGCGGAGAGCCCTGGAGTCCACGCTCCTCAAGAGAAGTCACCACAACAAGAGGTGGCCCCTGCTCGCTGCAGCTAGAGAAAGCCCACACAGCAGCGAAGACGCAGCACAGCCACCGGCAAATCAAGATTAGACAGACAGTAAACTGGAGGAAAAGAAAACTCTTCATTTTAGAAGAGTGCTATTTCATTAACATGGACTACATTATTAGAACATCACCAATGGACAAAATGTGGATTCAAGCATATCCTTGTTGAAATTCCTCAAGGCCTGAATTGAAAGCTCTACGTTTCTCATTCATTCATAATACTGCATCCTGTTTAAAACCAAACCAAAGCAAAGCACACACACCACCTACAAAAGCCACAAACTATTAGCTATATTTTAAACTGTTCCGTATTTTTCAACTTTTACAATGACCAGATCTTAAATCTATAGTCAGCAGGGGGAAAAAACAAAAACAAAAAAACTTATGTTAAATTTAAATAATAATAGTTCAGATCATTTAACATTTCAGCACTTTGCCAAGGTACCAGTCTAACTCCTGTGCCCCTGGGAACTATCATTATTCCTATTTAATAGCTGAGGAAACTCATCCAGTTAAGTAAATCATGATTACTGAAGCCAGAAACAGAACTCAGGCAATCTGACCCAAGAGTCCATAGTATTCAATTTTTTAAAGTTAATGCCATGTTATCCATTATCGAAACACTTCAGGGTACACTGCTTACAATTAAGGACATCCAAAGCCATCCTCTTAACCACTATTATACAATAACTAGGTTAAAAAATTTAAAAGACCCAATACTTGCAGGTGCCCCTCTTATGCCCTGATAGTATAAGTTAGGTTGGCTGCTGGGCTGAAGAACAGTCACAAAGACTGTTCTCTGTCCCTGAGATTTCATCTCAGCATACACGCTGGAGAGACAAGCATATACACAGAGGCACACACAAGCATATTTTTACAACAGCAGCCTATCTTAGCAAAAACAGCTGAAAACACCACACAGGTCCAACCACTGAATAGCTAAATAAAGCGCAACATCACCCTACTACAATGGGCTACTAACCAGCAGTCAACCAGAATAAGCAAGAGCTAAGCACACTAACATGGATGGTCGCGCAGACAGAATTTTGAAAGAAAAACTAAACAGGACTGCATGAGGACACTTTGATACACTTTAAAACAACCTTTTTAAACCAATACTGCCTAATTTCTACAAGTACATCCATGTGACTACAAATGTACAATAAGAGAATTAAAAGATAATATCTCAGGAGGCAGAAAAAAAGAAAGAGCAAATAAAACTTCAGCATTAACTCTAAGATTTTAGTTTCTTACAAGGAGACAATTACTTGCGTAAACAGTAATTTTTAAAATGCACCAGAACCAATGCTTCCCAACCAAGACACGTTACGAAAGTAAACTACAGAAAACATCCAGGTTTGGCAAGATCAGCAGACAAGGATGTCTGCACACGCACTTCTCTGAATCACAGGGAGAGATGGGGAAGAATACACACCAGGCTGCTGTCTGGGGGGCCGATGAGAGCAACAGTGTAGAGAAAACTATTCACTTTTTCTTCATTTCTGCACTGACTCACTAGTTCAGGTAAGCAGATTACCTGTGCAGTTTTTGGAAGGGGGTAGTTAATGTTTAAAATGAGACCCTGAACAGTGCCCATTTCAGGCTACACACACAGGAGAGACCACCTCACCCACCTTGTCGCCTATCCGGCAGAGGTACTCGGCCTTTGCCATCATCGCGTCTCGGATTTCGCTCTCCCCCAGATTCTTCTCTGCATCCTCCAGCTCCTCATCCAAACGTTTCAACTCGTCTTCGTTTGCCTTCTTCATTTTGTTGAGCAGGTCTACGTCCATCTGCCACTCCAGGGACTTACACAGGGCTTCGTAATAAGGAGCCATGTCTGAGAGAGAGCAAGAGGGGTGTGACTTAAGCGTGGGCCTCCCACCCCTACTCCACCCCCATCTTCCTCCCACACAAGCTGTGAAGTCGTCCGCCGGACCCCTGCCCACTAGCAGGAAAGGGCTGGGCACCACGAGGTGCTTGCTACTGGGAGGCCAGCATCAGGACCAGGCCTGTCACCGCCGCCCTCTCCTAGGGCCGGGGATAGGGCAACCCTCGGCTTTTTCACAGCCACACACACCTCAGACTCGTGCACTTAAGGCTATAGCGTCCGCTGCCATCACTACTGGGAAGGGCAGAAGGAACCGATGCCAAGTTTCCCCTCCACCGGCAATGCTAAAGTCCCCGAGAACAGTCGCTAATGACAAGTAGCCCTGTCTCTGGCTCGGGGCTCAACACCTCGGGATCCCCCCAACCTGGTCCCAAGGCGGGAGGCGCACAGAGCCGCACACCACTCTGAAAGCCTGGAGGTGCTGAGAAAATGAAAGCCCCGAGGTGCGGATAAGCCAGGTCTGCTCTCGGGGTCCCCGTCGGGGTAAACCCCTCAGGCTCGGGAGCGCGGGGCCGCCCGGGCCTAGGCCGCTGACTCGGCGCTCCCGCGGGCCTCACTGTTATCGCGGACGGCTGCCATCAGCTCGTCGCGGACCGCCGCGTCCCCGCGGTGCTCGGGCAGGCTGAGCAGGAAGCGCAGCTGCGCGATGCGCAGGTCCGGGTTCTTGGGCAGACCCTCCTCTTCCAGGTTCTCCAGCGGCATCTCGGCAGCGACAACAGCGGTTCCGAACAGACGGCAACTCACAGCCGAGACCGGCGGCGGCGGCGGCGGCGGGGGAAGTAGGAGGAGACTCCGACTGCGCCGGGACGCCTCCAGCTCGGCTTCCGGTCCCAGCTCCGCCTCCGCCCGCAGCGCCCCTTGCTGGACACTCCCGTATATGCTCACCCGTCCCCGCGGTTTTCCCCCACTCTCAGCTAGGAGAGTCCCAGGGAGGGTGGTACCCACCTCCAAAGTTGGATTTCCTGAACCACTTTCTCCCTCCATTTTTTAGCTATTTCATTTTCCAATCCGTTTGTAATTAAGAGACTGGCAATCTTGAGAATTTTGAAACTATAATAATAACAACAGTAACAACCACCACAACAAAAAACAACCACTACAGTTGTCTAGGCCTTACTCTTCCCCTTTTACCTTTCTTCTTGTACCCATTTCTTTAAAAAATATAGAAGCATAGTTGCTGTACAATATTATATAAGCTTTAAAGGCTATACTCCATTTATAGTGGGCTTCCTGGGTGGCTCAATGATAAAGAGTCCACCTGCAATGCAGCAGATGTGGGTTTGATCCCTGGGTTGGAAAGATCCCCTGAAGGAGGAAATGGCAACCCACTCCAGTATTCTTGCCTGGGAAATCCCACTGACAGAGGAGCCTGGCGGCCGCAGTCCATACAATGGCAAAAGAGTCAAATGTGACTCAGCAATTAAACAACAACTCCATTTATAGTTATTATTTTTTTTTTAAATAGGCTGTATTCCCCGTGTTGTACAACAGATCCTTGTAGCTTATTTTATACCTAATGGTCTGTACCTCTCACTCCCCTCTCCTGAATGCCCTTCAATTCTCTCTCCCCACTGGTAACCACTAGTTTGTTCTCTCTATCTGTGAAGACTTCCACTTTTATGTGGAACTCATTTTAATTCTCTTAGCACTAGGAAGTAGTACTATCACCCCATCTTGTAGATACGGAAAACAAAGCACAAATAAGTTAGGGAACATGATCAACCAAGGTTATGCAACGTCTACGTCTGAATGAAAACCTCTGCCTGGAGCTCTAAAATCCGTGTTCCTTCCATGATTCTCAGAAAGTGGCTCCCAGAGTTCCAGTCTTAACACCATAGCACCACGGCTTTATTCATAATTTAAAGCGTCGCATGCCTATATTTTCAGCCTCTTTTTGTTCATATTGCTACAGTCTTCAGTACTGGTAAAGGTTACATGAAATTTCACCTAGTGGGTTTTGGTAATTTACTCTCCCTTCCATTAGAAATGCCTTTAGGTTGTCTAAGGTTGTTATCTTCCTATTATAAAAACCAAGATGAACACCTTGGAATGCACAGGGTATTTTGTATTTTACATTTTTTTCCCCTTAGCATAAATTCCCATGCAGGGTTGATAGGCACAAAGAAGACATGCTTTGTGATTTTCAGATATTGAATATTAAATGCTTTTCAGAGAGACTTAAACCATTTACACAGCTACTGAACCATTTGCAACTGTCACATTCTCACCAGCAGAAGGTATTACCATATGTTTTTAATATTGTGTCTGTTTTTGGTAAAAAAATAAATATCTTGAAGGCAACTCAAATGACAGAGAAAATGCTGAGAACACAGGAAAAATCACCAACACTCCTCCATGTTAAACTTATGGAGCTTCCCAGGTGGTGCAATGGTAAAGAATCTGCCTGCCAGTGAAGGAAACGCAAGAGACATGGGTTTGATCCCTGAGTTGAGAAAATCCCCTGGAGTAGGAGATAGCAATCCACTCCAGTATTCTTGCCTGGGAAATCTCAAGAACAGAGAAGCCTGGCAGGCTACAGTCCATTGGACTGCAAAGAGTCAGACAGGACTGAGCGACTAAGTGCCCTAAGGACAAAGAACCTTGTAAACCTCTTTCATTCATTCATTCAACAAACATTATTGCAAGGTTGCAAAGTACCAGGCACAGACATAGCCCCTAACACAGCAGTGAAGAAAATGTGGGCCCTGTCTGCATGGAACTTACACTCTAGACACTTAGTTTCACTGAAACTCATCTAGGTTACATATTAATAGGCTCGTTTTGAACTTGTACCTTATGAACTGCTTTCTTCACTCACTATGTAGGGTGGATGTCTTTTCATGCCAGTAAATATGGATTGACATCATCACTTCTAATGACTACACAGGAGGCCATTACTTGTATGTGCCAGCTTTTCCTCTTTCAATCCTTAACTCCTATCAGTCTGAATATTTTTCATTTTCTCACCCTCATTTTCAGATACCACCAAGTTGATCATCTATGTGCATATGTTTTCACATTTGGTTTGTTATTCCTTATCTCAAATCTCTAGAAGTGAAACTGTTAATTAACAGGGTCTGTACATTTTATATTTTGACATAGTAGATAAGGATTATATAAATTATTTTTCTAAAAATTAAATACCAACTCACATTCTCACCAACATTAAACAGAGAGCCTGTCTCCCTCTCTGCCAAGACCTTTTCTTCACCCATTTTAATCTTCAGCAACAAAACATGTTTTGCTTTCCACTACATTTCTCTTATTATTGTGAGGTTGAATTTCTTTTCACATTCGTGCTGACCTCTTTTTTTCCTGTTTGCTGAAACTCCTACCTTGCTTTATCAATTCCTCTACATAATCTTCCGTATTGATCTCTGAGCACTCTTCATATCTTCAGGATATAACTGCTTGTCAAGAAATGCAAAACTTCCTATAGTCATTTTTTACATTTTTAATGAATTTTTTCAATGTAGATGTTTATAATGTTTATACAGTTAAATTTATGATTCTTTTCCTTTATGCTCCATGAAAGCATTATCAAGTCCTATTAAGACCTTTCCAACACCATGGTTTAAAAAATATTCACCCATGTTTTCCTCTGGCATATTGATGCATTTCTCTTTTGTTCTTTGTTGCTTTCTGCACTTAAATCTTTGATCCATCTGGAACGTTCATCTAAAGAGAAATGTATATCATATTTAAAATATTTTTACAACTTACTTGAAAAAAAAAATTTCTAGCCCAGAATCTATTACTTGACCAAAGATTTGACAGCAAAGAATATTTCTAACTAGCTCTATCTGAATGAAATAAGCCTGTCCCCAAATGCCTCTCAGGAGTACCCCTCTGTCATGTGACCCAAAGCTGATCAGATGAAGTGAAGCTGAAGGATACTGGCACATTGGCTGGTTGGCAGGTCATGACTCATCTGGCTTGTCTCAGCTCAAGCTGGTTGGGAAAACTGTTTTCTCCTGGAGAATCTGAATTGGGAAACTCCCTGAGGGTGTTCAGACGGTAGCAGTCAGGACAGCCACCACCTGAATAAGAGTCTGAGAAAGAGAGAATAGTAAAAACTGAGATATTCTAGAACTGAAGCACAGGGCATCTCTAGGTGGAAAGAATCCACTGAGTAGTCAGCAATACGGACCTTTTTTTTTTAAAGATACCTCTCTCTGAAAACTTAGAACAATGAATACAAAGAGAGAATTCCAAAGGTTTTCAAAGAAAATGAGAATTCCCTGGCGGTCCAGGGGTTAAGACTTGGCACTTTGTCTACCGTGGCCCGGGGTTCAATCCTTGGTCGGGGAACTAAGATCCCACAAGCTGCAGCGTAGCCAAGAATAGAATAGAATAGAATGGCCAACACTTGAAAAAAAATAGTGAAATAAAAGGTCACTTGGAAATGAGTAAGAATCAGAATGACTTGTATTTTCTGAAGTGTGACACTGTGGGGCCAGAAGACCGTGGAACAAGGCCTTCAAAGATCAAGACAAAGAGCTTTCCACTCTAGAATCCCATTCTCAGCCTTTATTACAGAATGAATATATGAGCATTGGAAGACCCACAAAACTCTCAAACGTACGTCCCGTGCACCCGTTCTCAGGAAGAAAATCACAGAGGAGAAACTCTACCCAGAAAAGGAGGAATCCAACCAAGAGGAGAGGAACCCCTGGGATGGAACCGAGAGCACGCTCAGGATGACAGCCTCACCTAGCAAGCTAGAGGAAGACTGGAGCAGGAAGTGGATTCTCCCCGGTATCTCTTTTTTTCTCTCCTCTCCTCTCTATTCACTAGGAAATCTCACTGTAACACTTCAGAATCTATCCAGAGCCTGACCACTTTCCATTTCTTCTGTGAACACCCTGGTCCATCCCGTCACCCGGATCACTGTGGTCTCCTGACTGGTCTCTCAGCATCTTTCCTTGGGTTCTTTTTTACAGAACAGCTAGCATGGTGTCATCCTTTGCAAGTTCAAGTTCCCTGAATCGGGGTCATTTGTTGTGACGTTGATGGACCCAGAGTCTGTCATACAGAGCGAAGTAAGTCAGAAAGAGAAAAACAAGCATTGTTTATTCACACATATACGTGAAATCCAGAAAAATGGTACAGAGGAGCCCATTTGCAGGGCGGGAACAGAGACTCAGATGTAGAGAACGGGTATGTGGCCGTGGTGTGGGGAAGTGGAGGGTGGGCTGCATTGGGAGAGGGATACACCGCTCTGCGTAAAACAGACAGCTAGTGACCACGTGGGATAAAGCACAGGAGGCTCCACTCAGGGGCTCTGGGATGCCCTAGAGGCATGGGAGGGTTGGGGGAGCGGCGGGGAGTAGGGGGGAGCGTGGTTGGGGGGGAGGTCCAAGAGGGCGGATCTGTATGATAGCTGATTCATTTCACGGTGCCACAGAAACTGTCACAACATTGTAAAGCAACTACACTCCAATAAAAATAAACAAATAAATGAAGTTCAAGGTCCCCACTGCCTTGGCCCACAAGGCCCCGCGAGATGCTGCTCCCCCAAATCTCTGTGCTGTCACCTTGGACCATTCTCCCCTCGCTCACTCTGCAGCGTCAGCTCCGAGCTGTTGCCCTCACACACCAGGCACGCTGTCTATCACAGCCGTTGCCTAGCCCTTCCCTCTGCCTGGAGCGTGCTTCCCTAGGACCCACTCATGCCTTCAGGGATGCTCAAGGTCACCTCCCTCAACCCCTGTGTTTATAATTTCATTATGCCCCTCTTCCTGCACTCACAATCCATCTCACCAAGCTTGATTTTTTTTCCCCATACAACGTACCATTGTTTAAAATAATATCTTTTTAAATTATTTGTTGTCATTGAGTCGATAAGTTACATTCAACTCTTTTCTGACCCCATGGATTTTAGTCTGCCAGGCTCCTCTGTCCATGGGATTTCCCAGGCAAGAATACTGGAGTGGGTGGCCATTTCCTTCTCCAGGGGATCTTCCCCACCCAAGGACTGAACCTGAATCTCCTGTATTGGCAGATGGATTCTTAACCACTGACCCACCAGGAAAGTCCATTTTTTATTATACTTATTGCTTATTTCTGTCTCCTTTAACTCCAATGTAAACTCCAAGAAAATAAGAAATCTATCTTTTGTGCACATCCAGTGCCTAGAAGATGGCCTGATACCTAGGAGGCATCCACAAAAATTTTATGAATGAGTGAATTAGTGAAAAAATAGAGTGGAGGCCTCTAGAAGGGAATCTCAAAAAGAACAAACAGATCAAACACATGATGAGGTTGAAAATACGAAGAATAGATTTATACTCTTGCCCAAGAGTCCCGGTCTCAGATAGGAATTTAGAAAACTATGCCTTAAACCCATAGGACAGTTATTAACCCCAACTGCACCCAAGTTGTACAGGAAAAAAAAAAAATGTTTCTGAAATAATCCATGGCTGAATTGTGAATACTATTTATGCCATCATAACACTGTAAACTCACTCCAATGTTCATGCCTGGAAAATTCCATAGACAGAGGAGCCTGGCATACCGCTCTAATTGCAGAAAGCAAAGAGGAACTAAAGAGCCTCTTGATGAGGGAAACAGGAGAGTGAAAGAGCTGGCTTAAAACTAAACGTTACAAAAAAAAAAAAAAAAAAAAGTAAGGTCATGGCATCCGGCCCCACTACCTCATGGCAAATAGAAGGGGAAAAGGTGGAAGCAGTGACAGATTTCCTCTTCTTGGCCTCTAAAATTACTGAGGATGGTGACTGCAGCCATGAAATCAGAAGACAAGAAGGCTATGACAAACCTAGACAGTGTGCTGAAAAGCAGAGACATTACTCTGCCGACAAAGATCCGTATAGTCCAGGCTATGGTCTTCCCAGTGGTCACGTACGGTTGTGAGAGCTGGACCATAAAGAAGGCAGAGCACCAAATAATTGATACCTTGGCACTGTGGTGCTGAAGAAGACTCCTGAGAGTCCCCTGGACAGAAAGGAGATTCAACCAGTCAATCTTAAGGGAAATCAACCCTGAATACTCATTGGAAGGACTAATGCTGAGGCTGAAATTCTAGTCTTTTGGTCACCTGGTGCAAACAGCCGACTCATTGGAAAAGTCCGTGATGCTGGGAAAGACTGAGGGCAGAAGAGGACGTCAGAGGGATGAGATGGCTGGTTGGCATCACCGAAGACATAGACATGAACTTGGCAGAGATTTTCCATTTGAGGAATTACTTCAACCCCACAGACAAGAGGGTGAACTCCGATGGCCATGAACACTCTTGAATGAAAATAACAGACTGGTTACAAGGAACAAAAGAGAAATGTTGACTTTTATACTTGGGATGCTTTTAGTTGTCATTTATTTCTCTCACCTCACTTTTCACATTTTTACATGAAGATAAATCTCTCAGGGAATTATGTGAAAATCTTCACTTCTGTCATCTGATTTATGATTTCAGGTGAAGCTCAGCTCTAAACAAATCCAGTAAAAGTATTAGCCAGTGTTTTGAAACTTGGAGGTAAGATATGAAGTATTTCAATTCAAAGAAGGGGTGGTGGGAGAGACAAATTCAAATCCATCAGCAAGGAACCAAAGAATGCCCTCAACCTCCCAAAAATGATCATCAGAGACTGAGATGTGTGATAAGAATTGGATATACGATCAAAACCTCATTGTTAGAGTTAAGAGAAAACCTGTACACAGTCCTTCATGTAGAGAAGGGAGCTGCAGTTATGTGGGTGCACGCGTGCTCTGGTGCTTTAGCCATGTCCAACTTTTCGTGACTCTGGACTATAGCCCACCAGGCTCCTCTGTCGATGGGATACTCCAGGCAAGAACACTGGAGTGCGTTGCCATGCCCTCCTCCAGGAAATCTTCCCAACCCAGGGATCGAACCCAGGTCTTTTATGTCTCCTGCATTGGTAGGCAGGTTCTTTACCACTGGCGCCGCCTGGAAAGCCCTTTCAATTATTCGTGACTGGCATTTTCTGCCTTCCAATTCTTCCTACTATGGATTCATAACTCAACTTGGACTACAATTGTCCAGAGACCTAAATCATCGGGGATCCTGCGACTTGTCACCAGCCAGATGCCGATGCTCCTAGATGCCCTGGCCCAGGTCCTGTTGTCTGGCTCTCAGAGGAGACATATTTCCAGTAAGCTCTGTATTTTCCTTTACTTTGTAACACTGTCCCCACTGACTGCAGAGAAATCAATGGAACCCTGAACTGTTGCTAAGATTGACTTGATCAAAACAGCTCTTTGCTCCGTATTGACAGCTCATTATTGAACAGGAAATTGCCCATTCCATCAACCTCTCTGTAGCCATTAACTCAATTTGACTGGATTAACTAGTTCTATACAGAAGCTTCTAGAGAAGCGTCAAGTCTGGGGTCTTTGTTGTCTCATGGAGGAAAAACTAAACACGTCTCCCCTTTTAGGCTTCTGCCCCCTAGAAATTAAAATGTGGACTTGACACTGGCCTATGGAGAGGTCTGGGCACGTGTGTCGTCTTCTAGGGTTTATTTTAAAAGCACACTTTCTTCATTTATGACAACTGTCACAAAGAGCTCTTTTCTATTCGAGCCTGGTTTCAGTTAGACATCCAACCAAGTCGGCCCTCCTCCTCCTTTGCCTCAGCATTTGTGCTTTCCCTTTATGTGAGAGCATTTGGTTCTGAGAAGGGTGTTCTGTTTCAGGGGACTGGAGTCTTTCTTTCTGAGCAGAAGCTGTCAGCTCCCTGTAAACCGGGCCCCGAGGGCTGTTGATGGGATGCCTACGGCCATGCCTGCCACATTAAAGAAGGGTCCTCTTAGTGTATAATTAACTTTATCTGCTTGGCTGTGGCGATGCTCACTTTTAATTACATGCACTTTCAGCTTTTTCATTGAATTTTCAAAGACATGATGTGAAAGGCGGCTTGATTACGGGTTCCCCGGGTAAGACTGAGATGGGTTTATGCAGGCGCAGTTCCCTCGGCTGCAGCTAGGGTCCCTACTGGTGGGCAGCTCAGAGGATGCTGACTTTACTAAGAGCATCAGCTCAGAACACACTACATTCCAGTGTTACTGCAGCATAAAGGTCAAACCATGTAGCATGCTCCTTTCTCCCTCGCTAAATGGCACCTCTGCACAGGAGCATTTTGGAGGAAGAAGAGAACTTACAAAATGCTCTTATTCCTGGAGCTGTTTATCAGGTTTTGAGTAACCGATGTAACCAATATCAGTTGAATTTTTGATGACTAGAAGCCACTTGCATACAGCAGGAAGTGTCAAATGCATCACGCAGCATGACACTTTTCACACCGCCTCCCCATTAGTATATTGATTTCTTGAACAAAAATTTATAAGCTCCTACTATGTGCTGAGCAGTGATTTGGGTGCCATGCGAGCAGGGCAGACCAGCAGATGCTGTTTATGGAGCTTCTGTTCTGGTGGGGAAGGAACGGGAGGGGCAGATCAACAGCAATCACTAGTAATCACCTTTCTTTATATATAACATAAGGAGTGATGGACCATGTGATAACTTTCTAATTTCCTCTTTCCAGCTTAAAAATAAGAATGCTGATAGGAAAAAGCAGAGATTTACAACTGGCCTGTATAGTTGTTGAGAACATAATAGGTAAAGTCTTCAGAGCAGCCATACTCCCATTTCCAGTGAATTGCTCAATTATATCAATATCAATCCTGTTTCCTGTCATATTTCTCATTCCACCCATAGCCCCTCTGGAGAGACTGCCCTAGGGGGACACATGACATCCCGTGTGAACTGTAGATGGCCTAGGAGATGCCCTGGTGTGACCAGTTCTGTCCTGAAGGGAAGATACAGGGCACCGAGAAACCACATCATGAAATAGGCAGTGCGGGCAGAGTGGCCACGATTTCAGAAAGTTAAGTGCGAGCTGAAACCATGGCCAGGAGGAGCAGGATGAAGAGTTGTATGTCCTACAGAGCCGGACTCAGATGGTGGTGTAAGAAGAGCAGAAAGACAGGCAAGAGTGGTGTCACAGACAAGGGCAGGTGCACCGGAATGAATAGTCATCAACCAGGCTGTGAAAGGACCAAGGTCAGCCTTAGGTCCAGGGCTGAGTCACGTCAGTCGTGTCCAACTCTCTGTGATCTTATGGGCTGTAGCCCGCCAGGCTCCTCTGACCATAGGATTCTGCAGGCAAGAATACTGGAATGGGTAGCCATGCCCTCCTCCAGGGGATCTTCCTGACCCAGGTCTCCTGCACTGCAGGCAGATTCTTTTCCACCTGAGTCACCAGGGAAGACTGCCGCTTAGGTCCAGAACCAGTAGCAACTTTTGTCTCTACAAGCTGAGTTGTGCTACCATTTCTAATCATCTCAAGAGGTCCATCTAGAATATGCCTCCACCTTGCCAACCAGACTATTTCCCCAAGTCCTCATGAGATAGAGCAACATGGTCAAAATGCCGGTTTGTCCATTCTTACCGACCTACCTACCTACCTTCCTCCTTCCCTCCCCCGCCCCCAGGTATCCTCACAATAAATCCTAGTCACTAACAGTCTCAGAGGGAGCCTCTGCCCCGAGGGGAGGACAGTCTGGTGAAACTGAACAAAACCACACATATACTCACCCTCTGACCCAGCAATGCCACTTACGAAAAGCTACCCTGAAGATACATCTCCACTCATATACAAACACAAACGCACAAGCTTATGCATGGCAGCGTTATTTGAAATTGCACAATACTGCAGACAGTTTAAATGCCCAAATGCAGGAAAGTGGTCAAAGTAACAACAGCACATTATACATGTTGAAGCAGTAGGCTGCGCTGAACAAGAATAAATAAGCCTTTATGAGTCGATGTGGAGCGATTTCCAGAAATCAAATGTTACCATTTAACAACAAAAACGGTCAACGGGACTAAGAGGAAAGCTGTTACAAAGACGTGTGAGTTTACAGGTGACCACTAGGAGGATGTGAAATACAAAAAGAGGAAAAAATGTTATCAGGAACCTAAGAGGAACCACAGAGCAGTGCTGAACGTCGTGCAACCAGTCTAGAACACACGGCATCTAAACCCCAATTTCTACTTGTGAAAACTTGGAAAACACCACACTGGACACATTGAAATGGCACTGTATCCACAACCAGCTCGTTCAGCAGAGCAGAGGCGGGAGAAAGTGAACTCTGGGGATGAAGCAGTCAACATTTAAATAAGGGTGTATCAGTCGCTCAGTCGGGTCCGACTCTTTGTGAACCCGTGAACCAAGGCCACCAGGCCACCAGGCCCAAGGCCCCTCTGTCCATGGGATTCTCCAGGCAAGAAGACTGGAGTCAGCTGCCATCCCCTTCTCCTGTCCCCTGATCCAGGGACAGAACGCGGGTCTGCCACACTGTAGGCATTTTCTTGACCATCTGAGCCACCAGCGAAGTCCTATTTGAACAAGGACTGTGGGATAATGGCAGGAAAAACCAGAACTGTGATGGACGTGCCACTGGTCACCTATACCACTTAGTACTGCTTTGATTTTGGACTTTCTTTCTGTACAGGGTTCAGGGTCGGGGTAAGGGAGGTTTCAGAGATCCTCCTCTGAGAAGCTCCGATGATGCGAATGCAGAGCGGTGTTTTGCGCGGTCACCAGCAGAGGGCAGCAGTGCCCGCCGGGTCTCGCAAAGTCCAGGGAGCGGAGGAGCGGGAGCCCCTAGCCCACCTGGCGATCAGGAATCACGGCTGGGTGGAGAAGGTGGCATGCAGCTGGGCAAAGGAGATGAGGAGGTACTTGAAGTTAAACACAGCAAATCTGGGAGTCTTCTGCATTTTCCAGGAACACAAATCATAGAAAAACCCACTATTTAGAAGCTGAATGTGCTGTGCTGTGCTTAGTTAGACTCCTTGCTACCTGATGCGCTATAGCCCACCAGGCTGCTCTGTCCATGGAATTCTCCAGGCAAGAATACTGGAGTCGGTTGCCATTTCCTGTTCCAGAGGATCTTCCCCACCCCAGGACAGAAGCCGCGTCCCTTACATCTCCTGCACTGGCAGGTGGGTTCTGTACCACAAGCCCCTGAAAGCTAAATATGACCTTCAAAACACAGTCTCTGATTTTAGTTACAAGTGAAGCAAAAGATCTGTTTAAATTCGCATTCCCAATTACAGATGTGGATGACTGGAAAGCATAAAGGCAATTTATTATTTCCTTCATTTAGGCACCCACTTGATGATTCAGCCCTTACTATGCACTCAACTCAATATCACATGTCACGAGGGGAAAAGAAAATAGAGACCCAGCCACGGAGACAACCTAAATATCTTATTACAAAAAAGTCCAAGTCAACAAATCTTCAAAAGCGAGTTACAATGATGCCGATTATGTACTGAAAAAATAACTTTTAACCAAAAAATGAATATTTAACATTGACATGGAAGTCAGTATTCTTGGATAACTCAAACCGCAGAAAACAGATATTTGAGCCATATGGCTGCTTCTGAAACTCTGTACTTTCTTCATTTCTGATTTTCTTGGTAAACTGTATTGTTCACGTTTACAGGGAAACATTTATCTCGGTTTCTATTTTAAATTAGCCTAGTAACAATGATAGCAGTGGCACCAAATTCTTACAAAGCATTTACATGAGCTCAGGATGCCTTAAAGCACCCAAGAAATGCTAAGTCATGGGGCCTATACAACAACCCAGTGAAACAGATGCTCTTATGACTCCCTGTGTCAGAGGCTCAGAGATGTTAAGTAGTCTGACCAAGGCCACACAGCCCGTCTGTGACAGAGTGGGATTTGAACTCGAGACTCCAGGCCCCTGGCTATGATATCACCCTTACTATTGTCCAGCACTGACCGCAGCATACTCCTCCAGGAGGACTGATCTTCTGTACAGAATTAATTCCCTCTCACTCCCTGGACTGTCACCTTCCATCACTCTAGAGTGACTGATCACCCATCCTTACCTCTTCCCCTTCCCATGAAGGGCCGCATTATATGAACCATGAAGTTTAACAGAAGATAGAATTCTTTGTTCTTCAGTCTGGCTTTATCCTAAAAGATTTCCCTGGTGGCTCAGATGGTAAAGTGTCTGTCTACAATGCGAGAGACCTGGGTTCAATCCCTGGGTCGGGAAGATCCCCTGGAGAAGGAAATGGCAATCCACTCCAGTATATTGCCTGGAAAATCCCATGGAGAGAGGAGCCTGGAAGGCTACAGTCCATGGGGTTGCAAAGAGTTAGACACGACTGAGCGACTTCACTTTATTTCACTATCCTAGAAGAACATCACACCTCATACTGACCTTTTTCTTATATTCTGCGTTGATAATTTACATAACTGTTTTTGTGACTTTTTCACAGAAGCTGAATTTAAGTATAGCTTACAAAGCAATCGCACAAGTTACCTAGACTCAAAACGTCTGTTCCCCTCTATCCTCTCTTTCTCCCCAAGGTCATTTTGCCAGGTCATGTAGCGGCTTCCTCCCAAATATTCCCCAAAACGTCTCCTAAATCTTCTTTTCCATTTCAGTAGCAGCTCCTAATGCTCCTTACCCCAGCTTTATAACAGCCTCTCAACTGGTCTCCAGACCCCGATTCATCCCACTAACTTCTGCCAGATGAAACTCCGGAAGCTACATATAGATCAGATCGTATTTCTTGCTCTGAAACACTGTATGGCTTCACTTGTCTACAAAATTAAGTCTTTTCACCTAAGACTAGTTTCTACCGCTTTCTGGTTCATAGAGGTACTTCGCCCATAGGTAAATTCATGAAGACAGAAAATAGAATAGAGGTCACCAGAGACAGGGGGAGTGGGGAGTCAGTGTTTAATGGATACAAACTTTCTCTTTGGGGAGAATGAAAACAATTTGGAAATAGCAGTAAAGGTTATCCAACACTGTGAATGCAATTCATACCACTGAACAATACAGGTAAAAATGATTACAATGTCAAATTGTATTTTATATATATATATATATATATATATATATTAGCACAATAAAACATTAAAAACATTCATTCTAGCACAACTAGACCAACATGCTTCCTTCCTCTCTGAACTCCATTCCCCAATTAATCTTTAGCTTTATACAAGGCAGAAAAAAATGGATTCTCCTCATTGTCAACGATTTCTCGAACCCTGCAAAGCTTCCTGTGTCCTCCGCCTGATCAGGGAAGTATTAGAATAAACATTTCAGACCATCTCTAGTGGCTTTTATTGCTTTTTTTGTCACAAGTTTATAGGAAGAGTCTGTTTTTTTTTCTTCTCGGTGAGCACAGGCCTTCTAGTACAAGCCTACAGAAATAGCAACACAGGTTTATGTCACGGACGCTGCTTTCTAATCAGATAGATGATCTCTCAAAAAATATTTTCTCCAAGGAGGTCCTGAGTGCTCGAGACCATCACTCCATGTACTGTGGTCTTATCTGTCCCTTTTCAGAGACGTGGACAGGGGAGCCTGGCAAGTTACAGTCCATGGGGTTCAAAAGAGTCAGACACAACTGAGCAACTTTACACGCAGCATGCACACAATCTGTTTAAAAGGCTACACTTGCTGAGCTGCAGCTTTCTTGTCACTGCAGGAGTGTCTAAACGTGAACAGTGCACATGTCCAGAGGACGGCGCTTAAGCAAGCTTGACTCCAAGAATTCTGTACTCAAAACAGGAAGGTCCTCCTGTAGAGCAAGGGAACTATATTCAAAACCTTGTAATCACCTAATATCAAAAATAATCTGAAAAAGAATAGATGCACATGTGACTGAATTGCTTTGCAGTACACCTAAAACTAACACAACAGTGAAAGTCAACTATACTTTCATTTTTAAAAATCAATAAAAAATTAAAAAAACTCTACCCTCAGAGAGGATGAGAAAGGATTCTTGGAACGTGGCACCAAGAAACCAGTGCTTTGTCTCCATGCTCAGCTCCTCTCACCTGCAGCTCACGGGGTCCTCCTGCAGAAGCCATGGGGTGCAGGTGAGGCCATCAGCTCTGTGGGGTGGATGGAACTTCTAGAAGCATTTTCCCCCGTGGGCTGGGCAAGCACCTGGAGCCCAGACTTGGGAAGACCAAGGATGATGACAAGATACTGGCAGGTGCTGGAAAGAATCTGACAGTCACCTGTGACTCCTGTGATGAAGGGTGACAGGGAGGGAGCTCCTGGCATTGGGCAAGGTGACAGCCCTGAGTGATACTGCACCCCCCCCCACCACCCCCAAGCTGCAGCCCTCCCCAGCAACATGCACACAGAGACACTCAGAGGAATGGTCTGAAACTGTGCCTGCCGCTCTGCCACAGCGCAGTAGCATCTAGGAGAGAAGGACCACAAACAAAAAGTCCAGTATCCAGTCAAGATCTACTAAGCCTCAGGAAGATATTTGAAAGGAACCAAATTGCCAGGAACTATCAGACCCAAATACCCCCCCCCCAAGGGAACAATTAAAATTCAAAACCAGTCACAGATGAACTGGAGAGAGCTCTCAGGATGGGAGAAGGTGAACGGGAGTGGGTCAAACCACTCAACAGGGTATAAAGGGTTGTTCTGTAAACACGGAGCTGATAGTTGTTAAAGCAGTATGACAGACACAGCATTTATGCACCAAATCATAAAAGCTAAAACACAAAGCAAAAACGATGACAAATTCATGAACTATTTGGCAAGATTACTATTACATCAGAGGCTTCTCAGTAGCTCCTTTAGATAGCATATCCAGCAAGGAAAAGAAAAAAATAAAAGCAAAAACATAGAGGAATTAAAATATACAATCAATAAGTTTGATATCACTGGTACTTATAGTCCTACGTCCACTGAATAAAGAATGTACTTTATTTTCAAAGGTATGAGAATACCCTAAAGCTTATGAATAAATGATATATAGCCACAATTAAAATTTTAAAACATTCAAAAGCATACGGATTTCACAGCTTTTCTATTCTCACTAAATAAAACTGGTTATAACTAACTCATAGACACAGAAAGCAAACTTCTGATAAAGGAGAAAGGTGTAGCAGAGAGAGGGATCGATTATGAGGTTGGGATGAACATTTCCACAGTAATATAGATGTAATGATAAGCAGCAAGGACCTACTGTATACCAGAGGGAACTCTACTCAGCAGTCTGTAATCATGTGTATGGGAAGAGTCTGAAGAAGAACAGACACATGGAAATGTATAACTGAAACAGGTGGCTGTATACCCAAACAAACACGACTCTGTAAATCAACTATATTCCAATATATGATAAAAATTAATTTTAAAAAGAAAGGAAAAGAAAAGAAATGGCAATGGTATTCCCCTCAGGCCTGGGTGACCTGGGGTGCTGTCATATCCCTGGGGCCTGAGCATTCTTGGGGCCCACAGCTGCACTGGGGTGGAGCTGAGGGAGCTGAGGAGGACGTGCCAGCAAAGGAGCCCCCAGGAACTTGGAGCACCTGGTCCTCGGTGCACAGGACCCCAGATCCAGGTGGCCCCCCCTTAGAGCTCAACCAAGCCTAGTGCACCCCCACAATGGTGGCGCCTCTGGGCTGAAAGAGCTCTGACAAGGCACCTGGTCTCTAAGTTCCTGGTGGGGGTTCCCACCAGCAGCCAGCTTCCTGGGTGTCACCCCACCTGAGCACCACAGCACTCAGGAGTGCAGTTTGGAGAGGGCTTGGGATTTCTCTGGAGGTGCAGGATAAGGGGGAAGAAGTCATGAGACCAGAGCCATGGAACAGTCCGTTCTAATCTACAACCCAGGAACAGGACTTTCTCCAGAGCACCTGCTGCCCCAGGAACATGAGTGAAACATGAAGAAGTGCTGCCGCCTTGTGGATATTTCTTATAATAACAGCTTGAAAACGGTGAGTAGGAGCCCTTGAAATTCACCAGGCCTGCCGAACTGGAAAGGACACTTGCCCTCAAGCAGTGTCCTGGGGTGGATAAGCAGGAAAAAAAGAAAAGGAAAACAATTCAAAACAGGGTGGACCTTCAAGAAATCAACCTCAAGACGTCACCTCAAGGAACAAACACTGTTTTCTTCTTTTTTCTTGAAAGCACATGAAAAGATGCTCCACTTCGCTAATTGTTAGAGAACTGCAAATCAAAACGACAGTGAAGAATCACCTTGCACCAATCTGAATGGCCATCCTCAAAAAGACTACAAACAATAACGGGGGAGAGGGCATGGGCACCTCCTATGCTGTTATTGAAAATGTGAGTTGGTAGCAGTCACAATGCAGAACAGCACAGAGGTTTTTAAAAAACCAGAGGCTAACACAGGATCGGCATTCTCACTCCAGGGCTGCCACCCGGAGAGAAACCATCATTCGAAATGACACATGCTCCCCAGTGTTCCCTGTAGCACTGTTTACATTGACTGAGACACTGAAGCAAGCAAAATGCCCATTATCAGCTGTATGGAAAAAGAAGATGTGGTATATATATATAAAATATATACACACACACACACATACATACAGACAGACAATGAAGGGCTTTCCCGGTGGCTCAGCGGTAAAGAATCTGCTCGCAATGCAGGAGACACAGGAGACTCGGGTTCAATCCCTGGGTTAGGAAGATCCCCTGGAGAAAGGCATGGCAACCCACTTCAGTATTCTTGCCTGGAGAATTCCATGGAGAGAGGAGCCTGGCAGACTATAGTCCATGGGGTCGCAGAGAGTCAGACACGACTATAACAACTGAACACGCACACACGTACAGTGGAATGTACCTCAGCCATAAAAACAAAAGAAAGAATGCTTTTCCCTACAACTGGGTGTGCCAGGAGGTGGTCATACTAAGTGAAGGAATCAGAGAAGCACAAATAGCTCATGATATCCCTTATGCTTAGGATCTAAAAAGCAACACAAATGAGCTCATTTACAAAATGGAAACAGACTAACAGATGTAGAAAACAAACTTCTAGTTATCAAAGGGGAAAACTGGCTGGGCTGAAGGGATAAATTAGGAGGATGGGATTAACATATACACAGGTGAAGTGAAGTGAAGTCACTCAGTCGTGTCCTACTCTTTGCGACCCAATGGACTGTAGCCCAGCAGGCTCCTTGGTCCATGGGATTTTCCAGGTGTGAATACTGGAGTGGGTTGCCATTTCTTTCTCCAGGGGATCTTCCTGACCCAGGGATCGAACCCAGGTCTCCCGCATTGTAGGCAGACGCTTTACCGTCTGAGCTACCAGGGAAGCCCATATACACAGGTGTATATATATACCTACCTGTAAGTTTGATATCACTGGTACTTATAGAGTCTTACGTCCACTGAATAAAGAATGCACCTTATTTTCAAAGGTACAAGAATACCTATTATAGCTTATAAATAAATGATATATAGGCACAACTAAAAATTTTAAACATTCAAAAGCATACGGATTTCACAGCTTTTCTATTCTCACTAAATAAAACTGGTTATGGGAAAGATTGAAGGCGGGAGGAGAAGGGAAGATGAGATGGTTGGATGGCATCACTAACTCGATAGACATGAGTTTGAGTAGGCTCCAGGAGTTGGTGATGGACAGGGAGGCCTGGCGTGCTGCAGCCCACGGGGTCGCAAAGTCGGGCTTGACCGGACGGAACTGATCTGCTGCCCCAGGAACCTGAGTGAAACATGAAGAAGTGCTGCCCCCTTGTGGACATTTCTTATAACAACAACTTGAAAACCGGGGCTTAGGGCCCTTGAAATTCACAAGGCCCGCGGAACTGTAAAGGACACTTGCCCTCAAGCAGTGTCCTGGGGCGGGTAAGCAGGAAAAAAAAGAAAAACAATTCAAAACAGGGTGCACCTTCAAGAAGTCAACCTCAAGACGTCACCTCAAGTAACACTGTTTTCTATTTTTTCTTGAAAGCACATGAAAAGATGTTCCATATGGCCTGATGCTCCATATAGCCTGATGCTCCATATGGCTAATTATTAGAGAATTAGAATACACACACACACACACACTCCACAAATAACCAACAAGGACCTACTGTATAGCACAGGGAAGTCTACTCAATGTCTTGTAATAACACCACATTGAATATACGGTAGAGTGCAATGAAAAAAAAAGATAAACATATATATTTATATATGTGTGTAACTGAGTCACTTTACATCTGAAACTAACAAAACATTCTGAACCAAGTATATTTCAATAAAAAATTTGAAAAAATATGTTAGATAAAACAACCAGAAAGCTCATCCATGCGGAAACTGAAAAGCAGCTGGTGATAATCTGTGGATTAAAAATGAAACCCAGAAGAGAAATTAGCAGCTATCCAGAAAGCAACAGAAAGCAGTGTATTGCAAACAACATCTGTAAGATAGAGGCAGGCTCATACTCAGAGTTCTTGATCTTGAATACACTTTTGGTTAAAGAAGACGACCAAAAGGGTCTAAAATTTCACTTTTATAATTTCCTAAAGAGAACAACAAACGAAACTCAAAGAAACTAGCAATAAGGATAAGATAAAGGTAAACCCCTACTCCAGGGTTCTTGCCTGGAGAATCCCAGGGACGGGGGAGCCTGGTGGGCTGCCTTCTATGGGGTCGCACAGAGCCGGACACGACTGAAGTGACTTAGCAGCAGCAACCAAAGTAAAAAGGTAACATAAGGAGAAAGCAGAGGATAAATAAATCCAAATGTAACTTCTGGGTGATGAACAGATTCAAAGGGTTAGATCTGATAGGCAGAGTGCCTGAAGAAATATCGATGGAGATCCATAACACTGTAGAGGTGGCAGTGACCAGAACCATCCCCAAGAAAAAGAAATGCAAGAAGGAAAAGTGCTCATCTTAGGAGGCTTTACAAAGAGCCAAGGAAAAGAAGAGATAGGCAAGGGAGAAAGGGAAAGATATATTCAATTGAATACAGAGTTCCAGAGAATAGTGAGAAGAGATAAGAAGGCCTTCTTCAATGAACAACGCAAAGAAATAGACAGAAACAATAGAATGGGAAAGACTAGAGATCTCTTCAAGAAAACTGGAGATATCAAGAAAACATTTCATGCAAGGATGGGCATGATAAAGGACAGAACACATAAGGACCCAACAGAAGCAGAAGAGATTAAGAAGAGGGGGCAAGAATACACAAAAAAAACTGTACAAAAAAGGTCCTATGACCTGGATAACCACGATGGTGTGATCACTCACCTAGAGCCAGATATCCTGGAGTGTGAAGTCAAGTAGGCCTTAGGAAGCATTACTACAAACAAAGCTATTGAAGGTGATGGAATTCCAGCTAAGCTATTTCACATGCTAAAAGATGATGCTGTGAAAGTGCTGCACTCAATATGTCAGCAAATTTGGAAAACTCAGCAGTGGTCACAGGACTGGAAAAGGTCGGATTTTATTCCAATCCCAAAGAAGGGCAATGCCAAAGAATGTTCCAACTACCTTACAACTGTGCTCATTTCACATGCTTGCAAGGTAATGTTCAAAATCCTTCAAGCTACACTGCCGTAGTATGTGAACTGAGAACTTTCAAATGTACAAGCTGAGTTTAGAAAAGGCAGAGGAACCATATATCAAATTGCCAATGTCCACTAGATCATGAGGAAAGCAAGGGGATTCCAGAAAAAACATCTGCTTCGTTGACTATGCTAAAGCCTTTGACTGTGGATAGTAACAAACAATATGCCAGCACATTTGGAAACCCCAGCAGTGGCCATAGGACTGGAAGAGGTCAGTTTTCATTCAATCCCAAAGAAAGGCAATGCCAAAGAATGCTCAAACTACCGCACAATTGCACTCATCTCACATGCTAGCAAAGTGATGCTCAAAATTCCCCAAGCAAAGCTTCAACAGTACATGAACTGTGAACTTCCAGATGTTCAAGCTGGTTTTAGAAAAGGCAGAGGAACCAGAGATCAAATTGCCAACATCCGTTGGATCACAGAAAAAGCAAGAGAGTTCCAGAAAAACATCTACTTGTGCATCATTGACTACGCCAATGCCTTTGACCGTGTGGATCACAACAAACTGTGGAAAATTCTTAAAGAGATGGGAATACAATATCACACCTGACCTGTCTCCTGAGAAATGTGTATGCAGATCAAGGAGCAACAGTTAGAACTGGACATGGAACAACAGACTGGTTCAAATAGGAAAAGGAGTACGTCAAGGCTGTGTATTGTCACCCTGCTTATTTAACTTCTACGCAGAGTACATCATGAGAAAAAGTGGGCTGGATTAAGCACAAGCTGGAATCAAGATTGCTGGGAGAAATATCAATAACCTCAGATATGCAGATGACACCACCCTTATGGCAGAAAGTGACGAAGAACTAAAGAGCCTCTTGATGAAAGCGAACGAAAGTGAAAAAGTTGGCTTAAAGCTCAATATTCAGAAAACGAAGATCATGGCATCAGGTCCCATCACTTCATGGAAAATAGATGGGGAAACAGTGTCAAACTTTATTTTGGGGGGCTCCAGAATCACTGCAGATGGTGACTGCAGCCATGAAATTAAAAGATGCTTACTCCTTGGAAGGAAAGTTATGACCAACCTAGATAGCATATTCAAAAGCAAAGACATTACTTTGCCAACAAAGGTCCATCTAGTCAAAGCTATGGTTTTTCCAGTAGTCACAAATGGATATGAGAGTTGGACTATAAAGAAATCTGAGCGTTGAAGAATTGATGCTTTTGAACTGCGGTGTTGGAGAAGACTCTTGAGAGTCCCTTGGACTGCAAGGAGATCCAACCAGTCCATTCTGAAGGAGATCAGCCCTGGGATTTCTTTGGAAGGAATGATGCTAAAGCTGAAACTCCAGTACTTTGGTCACCTGCTGTGAAGAACTGACTCATTTGAAAAGACCCTGATGCTGGGAAAGATTGAAAGCAGGAGGAGAAGGGGACAACAGAGGATGAGGTGGTTGGATGGTATCACCAACTCAATGGACATGAGTTTGTGTAAACTCTGGGAGTAGATGATGGATAGGAAAGCCTGCCATGCTGCAGTCCATGGGGTCGCAAAGAGTTGAACATGACTAAGCGACTGAACTAAACAACAAACAAATTCTTAAAGAGATGGGACTACCAGACCACCTTACCTGTCTCCTGTGAAACTGTATGTGGGTCAAGAAGCAACAGTTAGCACTGGACATGGAATGACAGATTGGCTCCAAATTGGGAAAGGAGTACGTCAAGGCTGGATATTGTCACCCTGCTTATTTAACTTCTATGCAGAGAACATCATGAGAAATGCCAGGCTGGATGAGTCACAAGATGGCATCAAGACTCCCAGGAGAAATATCAACAACCTCAGATATGCAGATGACACCCCTCTAACGGCAGAATGTGAAGAGGAACTAAGAGAGACTCTTGATGAGGGCGAAAGAGGAGAGTGAAAAAGTGGTTTGAAACAACATTCAAAAAACTAAAATCATGGCATCTGGTTCCATCATTTCATGGCAAATAGAAGGGGAAAAAGTGGAAGCAGTGACAGATTTTATCTCTTGGGCTCCAAAATCACTGTGGATGGTGACTGCCACCATGAAATTAAAATACACTTGCTCCTTGGAAGGAATGCGATGACAAATCTAGACAGCGTATTTAAAAGCAAAGACATTATTTTCCCAACAAAGGTTCATTTAGTCAAAGCTATGGTTTTTCCAGTAGCCACGTACAAAAGCTGGATCATAAAGAAGGCTGAACACCGAAGAACTGATGCTTTTGAACTAGGGTGTTGGGGAATACGCTTGGGAGTCCCTTGGATGCAAGGAGATCACACCAGTCAATCCTAAAGGAAATCAACCCTGAATATCCATTGGAAGGACTGATGCTGAAGTTGAAGCTCCAATATTCTGGCCACCTAATGCAAAGAGCAGACTCATTGGAAAAGACCTTGATGCTGGGAGGACAGAGGAGCCTGCCGAGTTACAGTCCATGGGGTCACAGTGAGTTAGACATGACTTAGCCACTGAAAAACAACAATGAAACAGACAAACCCCTTAAGATCCTGATAATGTAAGAGACTGAAAGAGAGAAAAAGACTGTGAGCAATACAGGCAAGATTAGAAAGGAGAAACAACCGCAGAGACAAGTGATTAATTTAGGACAAGAGAATCATCAACTGTAGCACAATAGTTTTCCAAATTTGAAAGGATGAATTTCTAGCAATATGATAAAATGTGAAAATAGATCCAGGAAAGAAAAGTTTATAATTCTGAATTATCCAAGAAAAGCTGCAGATATTGAGAAAAGTGTTTCATTAATGCCTTTAAAAACTATAAATGTTTGGGAGACATTAGAGATATTTGAAGATATTGAAGATATTTGAACTGCTAAATAATAGTTGTGGATTAGCACCAATTTTCATTGTTGTTGCAAATTAGGTATGACAAAGCACTTAGTATTAAAACTTGTATACTGAAATATTTAGGAATGAAATGTCATAATGTCACACATACATAAACAAATATAGCAATATCACTGTAAACTACAGTAATGAGAATAGTATCGTATTGGTATAAAGAGAGACAAAAGTTGGTCAATGGAACAGCCTAGATAACCCACGAGTAAACTCACATCCATACAGAATGGATGTGCTGCTGAATTTTGACAGCAGCACAAAGGCAATGTAACCAATGGTGACTTTTCAACAAATGATGCTGGAAAAATGGGATATCCATACGCAAAAAAGTGAAATTGAATCCCCCTCTCTCAACAAGTTAAAACCCAACACTATAAAACTCCAGAAGCGGGACTTTCCTGGTGGCCCAGTGGTTAAGACTGCCTCCACTACAAGGGGCGAGGGCTTTAGCTCTGGGGGGGGGGGAACCAAGCTCCTGCAGGCAGCGACGTGTTGTCAAAAAACATAGACAAACAAACTGCTAAAATATGAAATCTAAACAAACACACAAAAGGAAACTTCTAAAAGAAAACATCGCAGGAAATCTTGTTGACCTCAGGTTTGCTGTTGTTCAGTTGCTCAGTTGTGTCCAGCTCCTTGCAACTCCATGGACTGTAGCCTGCAAGGCTCCTCTGTCCATAGGATTTCCCAGGCAAGAATACTGGGAAATACTGGGTCGCCATTGCCTACTCTAGGGTTCTTCTATCTGTGATTGTATCCTAAATTTCTTTTAAGGAGAACAGTGATTGTTTTAGGATCTAGCACTAACCTCATTTTAGTTTATGTCTTTTTTTTTAAGATTTTTTTTTTGAT
Organism: Ovis canadensis; assembly: GCF_042477335.2. Taxonomy (NCBI): domain Eukaryota; kingdom Metazoa; phylum Chordata; class Mammalia; order Artiodactyla; family Bovidae; genus Ovis; species Ovis canadensis. The sequence continues at coordinate 52,148,124 of NC_091263.1, read as the reverse complement.
GCGGACCATTTTAAAGACTTTACTGAATTTGCTACAATAGTGCTTCTGTTTTATGTTTTGAGTTTTTGGCCCCAAGGCATGGGGAGATCATAGTTCCCGGACCAGGGATTGAACCTGCAAACCCTGCATTGGAAGGTGAAGTCTTAACCATTAGACCACCAGGGAAGTCCCTACTTTACATCTTTAAAGGCCTATCACCAAATACAGTCACATTCTGAAGTACTAGGGGGTTAGGAATTCAACATTTCAATTTGCAGGGACGTCGTTCAACCCGTGACACAGTGGAAGCACACAGGGAGAACACCCTTGGACCAGGGGAGAAAGAAACACAGTGACAACCCAAGTCAGTGTGCCTCAGTGAATCAGCCAGGTACGTTCTATGATTGGGCCAGCAGTCACCTAGCTCCTAACTTGTGAACTCTGCTTCATCCTTGCTTTGCTTTTCTGCATTGTAGCCAAGTCAGGGAGTGGTGAACATGTCTGATGTGGCTGACGCTCGTGTGTTGTGAATCGGAGGGAGGTAGGGACAGGGGAGGTCAGCCTGGGTTGCATTACTAACCAACTTCAATCTTTATGCCCTAAGGAGTCACAGAAACCATTTGCCAGTTGGTTCTAAGCCCCACTCACTTATATAACCAGGTAACTACAGCACATTTGGGTTAGCACTTTGTGGACTCCTGCTTGCTTCTGAATCCTGGTTCTGCTGCACAGGGACTGTGTCCTTAGGAAAAGTTACTTCCCAGAGCTTCTGACTTCCTGTCTATAAAATGGGTAATAATAATAATACTGCTCAGTATTAATAATAATATTTCCTAGTATTACTAATAATACTACATAGTAATAATATTGCCCAGCCTGGATGAGAGGGGAGTTTGGGGGAGAACAGATACATGTATGTGTGTGGCTGAGTCCCTTTGCTGTCCACCTGAAACTATCAAGACACTGTTAATCGGCTCTATTCCGAAACAAAATAAAAGCTTTAAAATATAATAACAACACCGCCCAATCCATAGTGATATCACAGGAAATGTGCTCAGAACAGGGTCTAATCCATACCAAGTGCCCAAGAAATGCCAGTTATTATCTGGCAGCCAAGAAATTTTAAAGCCCTACCTTAAAAATTTATAATCACCTGATGACTCAAAGGAGCTCTTTTATTCTCAAAGTTGCTGTTAAAAATAGAAATAAATATGTCCATAGCTCTCTGAATGCCAGATCTGTGAAGACCTAATCCATTTAAAATGAGAGCAGTCCTGGGAGCAGCTGAGAGAGAAGTCACAGAGCCGGGGACTTTATGATACACACTGGTCCATGGACCATCACTTTGCCCCTATAGACTCCTGCTTTACATACATTTCTAGCCACTCTGCCTCCTGGGTTTTCCAAAAACAGCAAATTAGAAAATAAAGGAGGAAAAAGCTTAAAAGCGGGTGCCCTGACAGCAGCAAGATGTGACAGCTGACAGTGTGTCAGCTAAGGAAGAAGCAAGAAAATTAAAAAGCCGACCAAACCATCCCACACAGCTCAGTAACCTCCCGAGGGCTTTCCCACCCGGCACAATGATGGATGTTTTTAGGGATGACCCCGAGCCCTGTGCTCCTCGCCATGGAAATGGCCTCTCCATCCACTCAGCTGCTCGAGCTTGAAAAATCAGCTCTCCTCTGGCTCTTTCCTCCTACATCTATCTAGTCGGTCACTGAGTCCTATCAATTTCCTCTTAAACGGATCTTGAGGCTCTGGTGCCTGACAAAACGGATGGATGTCCTGAAATATTAACCCACAGTCCCCTACTTTATTACTGTCTGCTGGACAAGTGCATGGGAGACTCCCACCCGGGCTCCTGGGCTCCCTGCCTCCAGCCTCACTGTATGAAGTCAGTATAATCAGGGCGGGGTCGGGGACATGCTCCAAGCCCATGAGTGCCTGTTATGTGTCGGGGGGCATATGCTTATCACTTTTGTTCCAATAAAAAAAAATGATACCTGTTAACATAGGCACAAAGTTTCTATTTTAAGTTATTTTAGAAAATCAGACTAAGTCGACGTATTTAGAGACTGAATTAGAGAAGGTGAGGTCAGCAGCTTGATAATTCAGACCCCAAATACCAGTTTCCCTTCAGCTGCACAGATAATTGAAGGAAGGCTGAGAGAGGGGAGCGGGTAGCGTGGGGCAGCCCTTAACCCTTCACTGTGAACAGACCAAGGTTTAGTGGACCTTCTGTGTCTGCGTCTCACTTTTATTCTTTTCTTCTCGCATCAGCCATGTACTTGAGGAAACGTTAACCTGGTCGGTTTTCCTTCCACCAATGTAATCTCCATCAGTTCCCTTCTGATCCGTTGCAAAGTCTCTGTCGTGGTTCTAAGGCAGGGAAGGGTGTTGGGCGTAGGATCTGCTTTTGTGGGAGAGAGCAAGCTTAGACAGGACTGGCTTATGCTGCAGGAATCACTGAGTTCTCTGTGCAAGAGGATGCGGGGTCCACATTCACATCTGGGTGATTCTCCGCTCACCTTTAGGCTTCCCTGGTGGCTCAGATAGTAAAGGACTGCCTGCAATGCAGGAGACCCAGGTTCAATCCCTGGGTCAGGAAGGTCCTCTGGAGAAGGGAATGGCTAGCCATTCCAGTATTCCTGGCTGGAGAATCTCATGGACAGAGGAGCCTGGTGGGCTACAGTCCACGGGGTTGTAGAGAGTCGGATCCGACTTAGAGACTAAACTTCCTTTCACTTTCACCTTATCCAAGGCTGAACTCCAGAAGAACTGTTAACACCAACAGGGCAAAGAACTGAAGATATGTATCTTAAGAGGGTCCTTACTATTTCCACCTTCACTCTGAACTGAAGACAAATGTGCTTAGCATCTTTAATGCGGGCATTTCTAGTCCATCAGCATCCCCCTGACCATTCGGTGGATAAAGTGTCTTCTAATTATGAGTCTTAAATGGAGTATTTTTGCCTGCAGTGAAGCAATTTGCCTTTTAGCTTGAAAACCTTTGAATAAGGATATTAGCATTTAGGTATGTACCAGATGTGGTTGTTCCAGGGAGAGCCCTTTATTAACAACTGCCAGTCATTAACAAAACACAGGTCTTCACACACCGTCATCACCTCCGTTGCTTGTACACAGCCGGCTCTCCCGGATTTTCCTCTCTTGTGTGGGTTCCAAAGACTTAATAATCTCACCTATCTCCACCATGCTATGTCCTCAGATCAGCAGTGCTCAGCAGTTGGTTCTGTACGATCTCTCGGCCACCAAGTAGCACCTGAGATAGCCATGTCACACTGCCCGGAGACAGACCGCCCTTACAGCGTGACATTCTCTGTGCCATGCTTCCAAGCTCTGAGGCGCGTGTCACTGAATGTCACAAAGCCACGTGAGAGTGCTGCTTCCCCTGCCTCCCAAAGCCTAGCAGAGGGTGGGCACCGTTCCACAGACACTCCAGCAGCCGAGGAGATTTTATTCTTAATATCTATTCACCTACCACCCACTCTCAGCCTTCCCTTGATTTCCCAGATAATGCCTTTTGAAACTCCAATCGCCTTTGGTTTTATTTTAATCCATGATGTGCTCACATTCTGAGCAAGAGACAGAAAGAGCACAAGAATGCTTTTGGTTTTTTAACATTCTGCGCCAATTTTATATTTATATGCAGTAGAAACTGATGCAGATAAAATACTTTTGCTTAGGATTATCAGTGCTTTTTTTAAGTTGGCAGTAACTGCTTTACAATATGCTGGTTTCTGCTATACAACAATGAGAGAGTCATAATTATAATATACACACACACACAGAAACACGCCCTCTCCCCCATCCCCTCCCCACCTCTCTAGGTCATCACAGAGCACCAAGCTGAGCTCCCTGTGTTACAGAGCGGCTTCCCGCGAGTTATCTGTTTCACACATGAGAGAGTATATATGTCAAGGCTACCTTCCCAACGCGTCCTACCCTGTCCTTCCCCCGCTGCATCCACAAGTCTTTTCTCTTCATCTGCATCTCCATTTCTTCCTTGATAAAGAGGTTCATCAGTACCATTTATCTAGATTCCATGTAAATGTGCTCAGTGTTTTGTTTTGTTTCCAGTGTGGTTTTTTACCTAAGTTGGTCAAATAATTGCATAGATTTAGCTTGAATCACTTTTAAGCTTTTCAGACATTTATAAATCAACCAGTTTTTGCATGTCTCCATGAACAATTCCTTTTTATCCTGTCTCTTCCCTCTTTTTGCTGAGTTTTCGCTTCTGAACTTTTTATAGAACACACGTAAGTGATGCCAGAGAAATATGCACTCTATGTCCTCTGAAAGCCTGGGAGCGCCAAGAGAAGGTTCTGTCTATATTTTAAATGATACTTTAAAAATAACATTCCATTTTTTCTTCTCATTAGATTTCTTACTATTACCCAAAGAGAAGAAAATTAAAGATCACCTTTCGGAGACCTTCACCGTTAACATGTTAGCATGTTTCGGCCACCTCGTCTCTTAAAAACACAGAGAATGTGGTAAAAGCTTTCCACAAATTTTTGAAGTCAAGTTTAATGGTAAAAATAAAGTCAAGATTTGGTAGCAAGTTGAAATAATTCCAATAGTCAAGTAAAACTTACTTTAAAATGAACTTATTCCTAAAAAACTGGGGCCAATTCTGACAGAGCTGTCTGGGAAGATTAGCTAAAATACACAATTCCAAGCTTCTCATCACAGTATTAATGCCAAGTGTTCTTTAATGAAAGTGGAAAAGCTTAATCCCCAAAGGGTACCAAGCTTAGAAGCCTTCAAAAAGACTGGATTTGTGTGAGAGGGGCCAAAATCAATGTACTATATAAGAAATAGTCCAATGGGGAATTATCTTTAAGGATTCTACTTCCATGTGTTACCATAATGCAAGTTCTTTTATATTTTTGGTCACTGTTTTTTCTTAAAATTATGATCTCTTATTAGGTAGGGTACATACACTATCTTTCCATTGAAAACCTAAAGAACGTCAACTTTCCTTTCTTTGTACAGTTAAAACAGCAAGTTGAAAATATGAACACTTGGCTAAAACTAGACAGGAATAGCTCATCCTTTTATATTTGGGGGAGTTAGAATACTGGACATATTCCCTATTGTCAGGGGGCTTTTCCAACGATGGACAGAGGTTTATGAAAGGTTTGCAGACCAAAGACTTCACCCAAATATCTTTTGGTGACAACCAGTAGCCCAGCCTGGAAAAGAATGCTGGTGTTTTGCGTAAATTATCTATTTCAGATAACATTTTGACCATTAATTTATAGGAACAAACAAAGGCAAGGATATATTATTGCTCTGGTCTTACCTTGCAAAATAATTTGCTCTTTGGGCCAGTCCCCAGGTACAGACTGTAATTAATGATTGGTTCCAAATGGGAAACCTGTATTAACACAAAGAAAACTTTAGGAGGCCTATGGGCTATTGTGAACCGCACACATGCTTCATTACTTCACACATTTATAGACACTGACGTTGCTGCTTCTGTGCGGCAGTTGTTCTCTTACCTGGGGCTGCCGTGGGCTACAGTGAAGCGCCACTCACTCTTCCACAGGACAAGAGCAGCCAGGGATTTGGGTGTTGACCCAAATGACCGGCTAAAGCAGGTCAGCGGGAATACAAGTGGGATGGCACAGGGTTGGGGCTGTGGGCCACGCCCTGTTCAAAAAAAGAGCAGAAAATACACATCTGGAGCCACCAAAACCTTCACTCAGGTCTCAAAAGAAAACACCTAATAGAGAACACTTTTAGTGCAGAGCACATTTCCCTTAAAAAAGGCCTCTCCACACGATGCTCCATTTTTAAACTCTTTCACACTCTAGCCAGTGACTTCTATTAATATCAAAACACTGTCTTCTCTCTCTGCTCTTCCAAAGGACCTTCTGCCCACATCCAGACCGAAAGGGCTCACCCACCTCTGCTGTCCCTGTCTTCACTGCCTGCCTTTATTTCTTCACCATCTGGATCCACTTACCCTTTCTTGCTTCTTTGTCTTTTGTTTTTCAATGCTCCCCAAATAGGAATTTGCAGAGCAAAGCAGAGTCTGAAAGCTGAACAAGCAACGCAAAATCAAAACTCCAAGGAAACTTCCCTTTCTGATGGAACTAATCGGGACAAAATTGTCAGCTGATGTAATCAAAGGCAAGCCTGGTCGCTAAAAATACTTGACGAGAGCATCTTACCACCTGTCTCCTTGCTCCAAAGACTTTGTTCTCCAAGAGAACTGTTCTGTGCCTTTTAAGAAGGTTGCCACTTTACATCCATCCAACTTCTTCTCTGTCCCATCTAATTTATTCAACAGCATTTTGCGCTGGGTGCCAGGGTTACCAAGATGAACAAGGCATATGATGAACTGGCAACACATTCAAATGGCTGTGAGAATCTGCCCTGTATCCTTTTATCTTTCTACTCAGACTCAGAGAACATGGGTAACATATTGTGTAAGTTACTCTGGTGTGGGAAGGCATCCTGAGGAATCTGAGTCAGAACATGACCAGGAAAAGTGTTCTGGACAGAAGGAACATCATTTGCATAATCTCTCCTCTACAACACAAGGAAGAAAAGCAAAGAGGGACACGATATACATCCTCAGATGTCTGGAGGGTACCAGTGTGGAAAGCAGAGAAGCGCTGGTCTGAGTTATTTCAGGGACTGAGAAATAGGCAGGAATAAAAGAAGTCAGATGTACAGTATTCAGTCTGAAAGAGAACTTTCTTATACATGGAACAGCCTTATGATAACAATAGAAAATACTTATGCCTGTCATTATAGACCAAGCACTGCTCTCAGTGACATATATACTTTATGAATAAAAAATATCAAATATATAAAATTAGTCCTCAAAATAACCCTCTACTATCACCATCCCTAAGTCATCAGTATAGACACTGAGGTACAGAGTTGCTAGGTAACATACCTAAGGGGCCACACCAGGAACTGGTGGCCCCTGGATTTGAACCCAGGCAGTCTGGCTCAAGCACTTGTGTTCTCAACTAGCCTGGTACACTTGCCAACACAAGAGTATGTCTCCTACTCCCGAAGGTTTCCAAGTAAAGGCCGGGTGGCCATTCTGCAGGAATGTCCTAGAGGAGTTCCCTTGTGAATGGGAGGCTGAGCTCTGAACCCAAGGCCCCTTTCACCTCTCAACCTGAGAGGCTGGTAACTCCTCTCGAATCTTCCTGATAGTCTCACAACTCATCAATACACTCCTCAAGGTCTCCTTTCTTTCATCCACAATTCCAGCCCCGCGGACTCCTCAAACCATGAAACTGCCTCAGTCTCACCAGCACGATTTTCCCTTCACCCAGGCTTGTTGCTCTCTCCCAAATCGTGGTTCTGCAGATCGACTCAGCCTTTCTGAAAAAAAAAGAGAAAGAAAAAAACTCTTCCCATCTTCCCCTCTTGCCTGGTGGTTTCCTTCGTTCATATTCTATCCCTGTCCCCTCCCCATGACTACACCCTCAGGGTCCAGATGTCAGTCTGGCAAAGACATGGTTTACCCCTGAGATGCCGAGAGGGAGAAAATGGGAGGGACAGGGCCGGCTGTGCAGGGACTCACAGGAGCCCACTGTGGGCACATGACTATCGTGACTAAGAGCTCCTTAGGTTTTGAGGGCAGAGCGAGAGGACAGAGGAAGAGGCAAACGTGAGCTCTGTGTGTGTCCACTCAGGCCTGGAGAGCTTTCCACTGAAGGGTCCTCAGCCTTGGCTCGTGAACAGGGAGCCCCCTCCCCTGTCTCCACAGAATCACAGAGACTTCAGACGTCTCTGTGCATCTCAGGAACAGCTGGTGGCTCCGAGATGAATCTAATTAAGCATCTTCCTGGGCTGCAAGCAGTTCTAATTTTAAGATTAAGAGTGTTGCCCAAAATGTATCTCACAGACGACCGGCGTCAGACATTCTATCCCAGACACACCATTCTGTGGCACAAGCTAAATCGCATTACAGAAATTACTCCACCCTGAAGCTTGGCCAAGTCAATAATATTGATGGATGAACCGGGGCTGTCAACCGTTGGAATACAATGCTTCAGACCAGACTCATTGTCCTTTCACCTTGTCATATTTGTGGCTAATGTCCTTTCCCCTGAGAGCCCCTCCTCGGGATAATAAATGTCAGAGAAGATGAAAAGGGACTGCATTTGCTTCAGTCAAATGAAGCAACGTGCAGCTGCGTTTTGGTCTCAAATCTAGGCTGGAACTCGGGTGGGTCTGCTCGGTCCCACCCTGCTCTCCTTAACAAGCACTGCTAGGACCCTTTGTTCTGTTACCCTTGCTGAGGCCACAGCAGGACACGGAAGCAATGGAGACCTGCAGATAGCAGGCTGCCTGACTTTTGGGGACACACAAGCCAGAATCAAAGAAAGACAATTACTGGGAGGGAAATTCCAGGGTTCCTGTTGACTCTTTCTGCTCGTAAATAGATGCCGACATCGAGAGTTCCCTCTAGAGCTCTGGGTGACTCCCCATCTCTCTGCTGCCATCACTCATTAAAGGGGGTCCTCAGGTGAGAACCTTTCCGCCACCCCCTAAAACAGAGCAGACGTGAAAACCAGAGAGCTTGCCACTTACCAGTAAGTTTCCCTACCTCAAAAAAAAAAAAGGCAAAAACTAAAATAGTAATCAAAGGTCATATAGTAAAATCTAATTTTTTCTCCCTACAGAAAAAGAGAAAAGAAGTTCAACCAGGTCAGAGTGGACAGCTACATTTTAGGGGTCTCCTGTTCATCTAAACAGAGGACGGTGCAGGGAGGGGTGAGGCGGGACTTGCAGGGAGAGAAGAAAGCAGAATAAAGGCACAGAGCCAGACTACAAGAAAAGGGGAAATAATAAGAAAGCCTGAAACTCTTCTTTGAGAAGTCTTTCTTTTCAGCTGAGGGGGGTCAGGATTTCCTGTAATTATCCAGCCATGGACTGGTGTGGGTATTAAGTGGGACTTCTCTGCAGAAAAGGCAGATGCAGACAACTGTGTTGGGCCATGGTTGGGTTCTGTCCCCCAAACAAGATCAATGTCACCAGATCTCACTCGGCAGTTCACTGAGGCCACAGGACAGGATGGGCCAGAGACAAAGCTTAGGCATCCTCAATAATTGCCAAAAGCCTTTTGGGTGGGCAAAACCCATTTTCCAGCACCCCGCTAGTCCATAAGGCAGAGAGATGACTGTGCGATGCTGAAAAGTCAGCTCTGCCTTCGGTTGACATGGCAACGCAGCCTCGGCTTCCTTCTGTTTTCCAAGTTTCTAGTCTTGACTGTGAAAAGGAACAGCCCTCATAGATAGAAGGAAGTAGAAAACTGAGAAAACCTTTCATTGGGTATAATAGAAACAGGGTCAAACAGTAGGAGAAAGATAAACAAAAATGGGCCAAAGAATGGGAGATCTAAATAAAACCGAGGGCCCAGCAGAAAGTTCAAAAAGAGGAAGAGACACAGTGGTAGAAAGGAAGGTGACACTGAAAACTAAAGGAAAGAGCAATTACGGAGAGAAGTCAGCGTGGGCTGCTGTAATCATCATTGTTGACATTCTGTAATTGACAATTCAGTGTCTTGAAATCATGGGCCAAACTAACAGGCAAAGTTGTTTATGTCCATATTATCCCTGGGTTTCACAAGCACACAGAACTAACGTGACAGATCCTTCAACCACAAACACCAACATTTGTGTTTTGCTCCCTGACAAGGGACACCTCTACACAACCACCCCCCCCCCCCCCACTTTAATAACAAAGGCCCTGCCATGCTCTCCCTCATTCCTACTGCCTCCTGACCACCCAGGTGCTTCTCCATGTGGCTCTTCATGGTGCGGGGTGCCCCTTCCTCTTGGGAACACTGGGTAACAAACTCTGCTTTCAGAGGCAGTCGTCTCTGTGTTTCCCACTGCAGCACACCTGATTAAAACAAACTCTGGGTACATTTTAAAGCAGTTACAACACATCATCCTTGATCCTCAGCAGCATGTGCACTTCCAAATTGTGTTGGCCCCACTTATGAAAACTCTCCAGAAAGTGGACACAGAGGGAAAACATACCTCATGACAAGAAAGGCCATATATGGCAAATCCACAGCTAACATCATACCTGAAAAAGCTAAAAAGCTGAAAGCAGTCACTCTAAATCCGGAACAAGACAAGGATGTCCACTCTCCCCACTTTTTTTTTTCCCAGCATAGTTTTGGAAGTCTTAGCTACAGCAATCAGAGAAGAAAAAGAAATAAAAGCAATCCATTTGAAAAGAAGTAAAACTGTCACTCTTTGCACATGACATGACACTATACATAGAAAATCCTAAAGACACTACCAGAAAACAAGTAGAACTCATCAATGAAACTGGTAAAACTGCAGGATACAAAACTGATACACAGAAATCTTTTGCATTTCTACACACTAACAACAGAAGATCAGAAAGAGAAACTAAAGAAACAATCCTATTTACCATTGCATCAAAAACAATCAAATGCCTAGGAATAAACCTACCTAAGAGACAAAAGACCTGTACTCCAAAAGTACGACACATTGATGAAAAAAAACTGAAGACGACACAAACAGATGCATTATCAATTAAATTGTTTCCAAAATAAAGAACTAGGCTTCTGAGATTAAAAAAAAATTTTTTTAAATTAAAATGAAGAAACAACAACTGTGTTGGCATAGCAGTGGACTATGAGACAGACTGTGTGCTCAGCCTACGTAATTTTGAAGGAGTTAGTTCACATGACAGCTAGTGATGGGAAGAGTTAACCTTGTTTGACGACAGTGCGTCACATGATTCATTTCATCCTCACCCAGCTCTGTGAGGCAGGTGCCATCACCATGCCCATTTTACACATGAAGAAACAGACGCAGAAAGGGTAAAGAACTTGCGATGACTCAGGAGGTGAGCAACAGAGCTCAGAGGCAGTCTTGCTCTCAATGCTGGGTTTTGAATGCTATATTTATATTATGCTTATTCTTACCTCAAACACATGTTGGCTCTCTCTTTCACTGAGACTGTCATAGAGGCATGAGCATCAGCAAACATTTAATGGGTGCCAAAGGCATGCATCGCTCTCCTAGGCACCAGGAGGCCCTGACTAGGAGAAAGTAAGCTGTGCTCTTAGGGGATTCAGTGAAACTATACCAGTGCACAGACAAGAGGTGCTCACAGACAACGGGAGAAGAATCACAGGATTTGGGATAGCTGGGAAAAGTGTGTGTGTATGTGTGTGTGTGTGTGTGTGTGTGTGTGTGTGTGTAGAAGAATCACAGGATTTGGGATAGCTGGGAAAAGTGTGTGTGTGTGTATGTGTGTGTGTGTATGTGTGTGTGTGTGTGTAGAAGAATCACAGGATTTGGGATAGCTGGGAAAAGTGTGTGTGTGTGTATGTGTGTGTGTGTGTGTGTGTGTGTAAGAAGCAGAGCACTGGTGGGGGTGGGGCAATTAATCTAGACCTTTAAGGAAAGAGAGGGGTCAGAAGACGGAGAGCTGAGGTGAGGTGTGGAGGTGCGGTAAGGAAGGCAATACGAGACTGGACAGGAGGGATCAGACTGCAACTGAAGAGGCTGGTGCAAGATGATGAAGGGTCTTACGTGGCGATCCTAAGGAACCCAGTGCACTGAGGAAGACCTGTCAGCAGCCAAGAGGCGGGGAGGCCACCAAGAGAAGAGACCGTGCGAGTGGGAGCTGGGGGGCGGTCCTGTAGAGAGGACCGTGGCGCTCACTGAATGGAGGCTCGTGGGGCAGCAGAGAAGATGGGCAAAGGCTGGAGCGACATAGCCCTCTGTTTCCTCTTTGTTCTCTGATTTCCAGGATCAGAGTCCCAGAATGGAGAAAGAATGTTCTACAGTTATTAACAGAATGACTGGTGTGAGAGGAAATGGCATAAAAACATACTGAAGCTCTTGCCTTCTTCTCTATTCCAAGCTATATCAGAGGCATTTTAAAAGCTAGCATCTAACGGGTTTTGCACGACGCAGAACACTAACGCTAGGGCTAGTGCTGCATTTGTCAGTAAAGCTTTTGCTTCAAGCAACAATTTTCTTTAAATTATTAATGTATTATTAGATAAATGAAAAGCTACTGAAGAAAATAGAAAGTATAGGTATTACAAAGGAAAATTCTAAATGACATATAGTCTTACCAGCTAAAGACAGTAATTTTTTCCTATATTAGCTAATCTTTCAGATATTGTATATGTTTAAATACACATGTGTATATACTTATATTTCAAGTAGATTTATATATGTGCATACTTACATTATGTATACTCATAATATGTATAGTTCATTCATCAGCATACTATTAGATTTCTATGCCAATAATTTTATATATTCAAATATACAGAATGTTTCTGACTTAATGCTTATATGAATGTACCATGAGTTGTTTGTATATTCTACTTGCTTCCTGTTCTTAAGTATTATAAGCAATACAGCAATAAATATGTTTGCACATTTTTGTCTATTTAGGTAATTTTCAAAAATACATGAAAAATGCTACTTCTCAGATTGCTTTCCCTTTGTTGCTTTTAATACTTCATCTCTATACATCTGTCAACCATAATTTTCTCTTTGGCCAATTTTCTTCTGCATAGTCTCCCTTGAGAAATGACTCTACAAATCTCCCATGAAGAAGAATTCCAAAGGATCTCTGTAGCTACTCTGCCTGCAAGAAGGGGAAGAGAACTCCCCTCCCCTTAGAGGTAGACTGTACACAGTGGCTTGCCTCCGCTACGGAATGGTATGGAGAGTGGGGAGCAGAGAAATTTTACAGTGGACAAACCTGCCCAACTACCCCAGCCTGGGGCTCACGGTCAACACCAGCGGTCACAATCATGTTAACATCATGTCCCCTTCCTAAGCAGTGATGAAATGACACTTTCCCTCTGTGGTGTTCCTCCCAATAACCTACCACCCCAGCCTCAGGATGAGAAGAGCAGCAGAGAAATTCCAGCTGTCAGCCGTCCTATAAAATGCCTGACCAGACTCTTCTGAACTGTCCAGGTCAAGAAACAAGACTGAGACATTCTCACAGACTGTGGAGACATGGCCACTAAATGTAGTGATCCAGGGGCATGAGGTTAAAACCTTAGGCCATCTGAATGAAGCATAGACACAAGGTTTATCAAAAAAGGGGGCATCTGGTAAAAACTAAGGCACTTTGAATAAAGTATGGACTTTGACACATTTTAATAACAGCGTCTCAACACTGGTTCATTAACTGTCACAAGCATACCATACTAATGGAAGATGTGAGAGTTTGCCAACTTGCCATCTAGTACAGAAGGTTCCAATTTCCTATCTACTCAATGTATCTGTAACTATAAAGCTGTTCTATAACATACAGTCTATGGAAACAAGCATAAGAGCATGCTTCATGTGATTAGGGACCAATGTTACCTCCTCAGAGGTGTCTGAAGATGCGGTTGCACAGGTGTGGATGGAACACCAAGCTATTGTATGTGGGGCATTATCCGGGTCTCCCCCGAGAGGTGGGGCGGGTGAAGAACAGTGAACAGCACCGGCCTCAGAGGGAGACCTCAGTGAAAAGGAGCCTTTATTACCAAACCTTTCTTACTGCAGCCATTACCCTTTCTAGAGCCCAGATTTCCTTAAGGTTGATGGTATACGTTTAACTTCGGAGGTACTAATAAAAACCTATAGAAACACTCCCACCATGACCACAGCCATCTTCAACTATCATTCACCTTGATTTCAAAACAAGGGTATCTACAAACCAACCATCCTCCTCCTCCTTTCGGAAATTCCAGCCCTGCTTGAACACATGTATCCAGGCTAGAAATTCCATACACTCTTTCCTCACACTTATACCAACAAGGGAAAGGAGATTTTCAAAGTGGAGTACAACTCCCTCGCCGGCATCACTACCAGTAAGGACCACAGATGAAACAACTTTCTCTGCGTGGATTTAATTTGCTCTGACAAGCTGAAGGCTTTAGGAGAGAGCTATCCACCTGAATGGCTAATTCTCCAGGCGAAAACCCTGGTCAGGGAGAAGGTGGCACCATTGAATCACACTCTCCAATAAGAGCAGACTACAGGAATAATACTATTACCATTACCAAGCGACACACTGTAAAACACACTGATAACTGAAAAGCTGCCTGTTTGCTGGTGACTCAGCATTTTAAAATATGCATTATTTGGACTATTTCTAATAAAAACAGCTAACATGTACAGAACACTTACGAGGCTCCAGGCTGTCTTCAGCACTATTAATTTCTTGACTTATTTAATCATCAGCCTGCTCTGTGACATGATAACTGTTATTATTGCCATTGTACAGACAAGAAAACAGAGATGCAGAGATGTTAAGTAACTTACAGTCACATGGCGGGAGAAGACACATCATGAAATTTTGATGCCACAATCAAACTGTCTCCATGCCATAAAATACATGTGTCCTTACATACAAATATGTGTGTGTGAGTGCCCAGTTGCTCAGTCATGCACAGCTCTTTCTGATCCCATGCACTATAGCCCACTAGGCTCCTCTGTCCATGCAATTTGCCAGGCAAGAATACTGGACTGGGTTGCCATGTACATACAAATATGCATAAGTATATCTGTGTGCATGTTGTGTGAAGATACATAAACACATATCTTTACTATAAAATATTCTAAAATTAATACTGGTAAATTTTTCATGACAAGGTCTGTTTCAACTGAAGCTCAAAAGAGAAAATCACTGACTTATCAAAAGCCCATCACAACATTCGTAGATGGTATCATATACAGATTACACAGCAAAAGTAAAGGTTTGGTACATTAGGATGAATTCTTAAGTATACCCAATTTTTGAACCAGTTTTAGCAGATAGAAGCCTTTGAACATTATTTGAATGTTATCCAGAAGGAAGCAGCTCTCCCTCAGGACAGTCATTACCAGAGACACAATATTTATGTACAATTGGAAAATTTCAAGTCCCTTTGGAGTTGGAGGGAAGTAGATTTCTCTAATGAATACTATTTCCAATTCTCCTAAGAAAAATACTAAAGGCCAGATCGATTTTCTTTTGGAGTGAATGAGTAGGGCATTTCTAAAACCTCCCCCATATGTAACTGACCTCTGACTTGGTATTTTGAGTCTGTAGGTCACAGACATGTCATTTCCATGAGCACGTACATAAATAACCTGAGAAATGAATTTTCTTGGCATTCTGAGGCCTATTTTCTCTAAAACTATTTTTAGTGGTATATAATTTCAAATATCTTTAAAGACGGAAAAGTGAAAGTCACTTAGTCATATGAAACTCTTTGTGACCCCATTGATTGTAGCCTGCCAGGCTCCTCTGTCCATGGAATTCTCCAGGAAGAATACTAGAGTGGGTTGCCATTTCCTTCTCCAGGGCGTGTCTTCCTGACCCAGGAATCGTACCTGGGTCTCCTACATTTCAGGCAGATTATTTATCACTAGCACTGCCTGGCAAGCCCATCTTTAAGGTATAGAAGAACTGTAAGTTATTTCTGCACCAATGTCACCTAAGTGGGGAAAGGCTCAATTCACAGCAGCCCAGAAACCTTTATAGAGAAGTCTTGTTCAGCATCAAACACCAGGAGGAGAGCTGGAGTGCTATGGTCCTGGGAAAAGGCTGACTGAAACAGCAGATATGAGCAAGATTAGAAGCAGCCAAACATAAACAGAACCCAGGAGGTTATTTGAGCATCACATGCTATGATGGTCCACATGGTAGCTGAAATCTCTCCACAGGTGCGTATCACAAACTGCAGGTTTTCCCTAAGTGACTAGGAGTACTGCTTCAGCTCATGTTACCGTGGCAACACCAAGACCTATTAAAAGGGAGTTCTCTAAACTACTGTGGGTTCTATGTCTGTTTATGTAAACGAGGGGTGATGCACACACCCACCAACACTCACAAGTGTGCACACAGGCACACACAAGCCAAATGCACTGACTGATTCTTACGTTAGGGAGGAATTTGATTCCAGTTGTGACTTCTCTTGAATCTTATTTCTTATAAGTGGGTCATCAGTTGAAGGTAGGAAGATTTACTGTTACACAGGAATTTTCATTGTAACTATGGGCCTCCCTGGGGCAAAGTTCTCCCTTCTTAAGCCAGAGGTGAAATATAGGGTGGAGAGAGGTGCCAGATGAAATGCAAACATGAGGACTTTTTAAAGTCTTTTTTCTTTTCCTTTCTCTCTCTCTTTTTTGGTGGGGTTTGGGGACACTCATTGGCACTTTCTCGGGCAAATCAGGGGCAGGCTTCCTTGTGTGTAGAACTGTTAAAAATTCCTAAAAGGAGATAAAACAAACTTATCCCTTACTTATTATTTTGGTTAAAGGAATCACCTGACTGCCCAAGCTGAAGTCCTCAGTTATCCCAGCCCTTGCCTTGTCTTCTGCCCCCAGCATCACTGGTCACCCACATGCTCAAATCATCCTCTGTGGTCCTTGCCTTCTTTCCTTATCTTGCCCACAACATTTGCTCTGTCTCCAAATCCAGTGCAGTTCCTTCTCCCAGCCTCTTAAATCAAACCTCTTCTCTCCATCCCCATAGTCACAGCATTCATTCAAGCCCTCATCATCTTTACTAGGACTATTGCAGTATTACTGCCTCTTAGTCAACTCCCTGAGTCCTCTTGTCCCTTAAGCCATTACCCACATAGCCAAAGATCTTTTTAAAACAGATACAGGACTGTCACTGCTTTATTCAACAACATCATTAGCAGAGCATTCAAGACCCTTCACCATCACGTCCCTATGCATTTTCCAGTTAAAATCAAGAGGCGAGCATGCCCCTTGAGACTTAACCAAAATTAAGTCTTGAGGCCCTATCCTAAATTCTGAGGAAGGTTTACCATTCTCCCCGAGATTTTGCCTAATTTCTATGGTTTATATTCTCTTGGTCTAGATAAACTAAAGTTGATTTGTGAAATTAATGTATTGTATTGAGGGCTTACTATATAACAGGCAGTAAGGTGAATGTTGTATGCACATTATTTCATTTAAAGCCCCCCAGATCACAAACACACATACACTCCCCACATGAAGGCAGGAAAGAGTCCTGTTTTAGAAATACATCTTGTAGATAAACTGGTAAAAAAAAAATAGTCTAGGTAACATCACAATCTAGAGGGACAGAACTCTGAACACATACATGAAGGAAAACCTGTGTTTACGAGTAAAACTTCATACTGAAGATTTACAACAACTTGGAAGGCCGAAAAGAGCTATGCATGTAATATGGATGTTAGCCGGGTGGTCAAGTTGGAACCAGATCTGCCCTTCATAGATTCTGAGAAGTCTAATCCATCCCCAAGACTTCTCTAAATTCCTTGAGGGGCTTAGGTGTTTGTGAGTCACCACAGCCCTGAATGAGCTCCTGGTTCTGCTTAATTAATCCTCCTTGTCTCAGTTCTCACACCTTGTTAGTAATTTCTTCTTCATTTCCATTAAATGAATCTCTCACACAACTAGAACATTTTATTGAAAGCCTAGAGAATATTTATGCAGGATTTCTACTGCAGAAATGCAAATAGCTAAAAATCAGTGCTACACAATCTTGTTTTTAAGACACCCATGGCCATTTCCATGGTTGAGTTGCAGCCTCTCTCTCGGTTACCTGTCTCTAACTTGCCACCACCACCTCCATAATTATAAGGAATTCTTCTAATACATGTTCATTTAACCAAGTGCCATCATAACTCTTGCAAAATCTAAGCTCTTAGGGCCTTATCTTTTCCCTTGAAAACTCATCACAGTATTTTCCCAGAGACAGTTATCTTCCTAAGAGGATCTCTAGCCTCTGATGCTAATTCATGCTTTAGATGTTATTGCATCTAAATTATGAAAGTCATCCATCCTGATCAGATCACCGACATCTCTGCCACTAAATGTGTTCACTTAGGTACAACTAGGCCACTTTTGACATATCTGTAGAATGAGATGGGCAAAACGATCAACATTATTGCTACTGTCTGCCACACTATGGCCTTCCAAGGTGGCTCAGAGGGTAAAGAATCCACTTGCAATGCAGGAGACGAAAGAGATGGGGGTCTGATTCCTGTATCAGGAAAATCCCCTGTAAGAGGGCACAGCAACCCACTCCAGTTCTTGCCTGGAGAATCCTATGGACAGAGGAGCCTGATGGGCCACAGAGCCTGGCAGACTACGGTCTGTAGGGTTACAAAGAGTCAGACATGGCTGAATCGACTGGACACACACGCACGCACTGAACTATACGTGACAACTGAATGACTGACAGATATCACAATACTTAAATCTGCCCAAAAGCAGTTAGGGAACACAGCTCTGCCTCAGGGATGTGATATGTGCATACAAATCCAAAGAGTAAATCATGACCTAAGCCTATGATTTAAAGTTGTTACCAATGTGCCCAAGAGGAATGTATTATAATCTAGCCGTCAAGAAAAAAGGTGAAGAACTGCTAAGTTATCAACAAAGTTACCTTAGCCATGAGGTCAACAACCATTCATGGTGTCACACCATGTCTTAGGAAAAGGGAGTGGCTGAGCTGGGTGCCTCTGGCTCACAGTCTCTCCTGCAGATGCAGCAAGCTGCTGCTTGGGACTACGGTCATCTGAAGACAGGGCTGGTTCTATCGGTGATAGCTCTCAAGTTCCTTGCAGGATCTTAGGAGAAGCTCCTTACCATGCAGGCATCTCCACAGGCTGGGTGAGCATCCTTACAACATGGCTGTTGCCTTCCTTGAGTCTGAGTGATGAGAGACAGACAGAGAACTAACTTCATTTCAGAAGGCTCAGGCTGTCCCTCCTGCCGTATTTTATCAGTTAGAAGTTAGTCATTAAGTCTAACCAACACTCAAGGGAGTGGAAATTAGGCTCCATTTCTAAAAGAAAATGTCAGAGAATGTTAGCATATTTCAAACCACTTTGAGAGTACCTTTCATCTCATAAGACCACTTGTAGGTGAGCTTTGGTGAAAACTAAATCAAATATTGCAAAATGTAGGGAGGGCTCACTTTCTTCTCTCCTCTGTCACAAATCCTTGGGGAATCCTATCCCCATTCTCTAGGGAAAATCTGACAGAGATGGATGAGAAGAGAATGGAGGGGAGGAACATGAATGTGAGGCATGTCAATTTTTAATATTCTATGCCATCCAGAATTATGTCAGAAACAGAGGAAGATTAATTGGGGAATTAAATTTCCTCTCTTATTCCACTCCTTCCTCTCCCAAACTCTTATCCTTAGCCACGGAGGTTATCAAATGACACGCAGGGTTTTTTCCTCCATTATTCTTAGCTCTAAGGACCCATTAAGCAGCATCGATGCCTCCAGGGATCAAACAATCAATCACTTCTTTCTCTGAAATGGGGCCAGACTGATCACACATTTTGCTCTGCTTGTTGAAGGCTATGGCTTCGGAGCCAGCACACACATGATAAAAATACCTTCCAACTGATATGTAGCTATTATTAGAGCTGGTGTTTACTTAAATGGCCTGTGCCACCATATTGCATTTACTTACTGTGTCAAAGAAGGAATGTTGTGCTCCATAAACAGATTTCTTTCTTTTCTCTTTTTTTGATGCTAGTAAGCTGCTCTGATTTGCAGCTGTAGTTTAGTCACTATTTCCTCCTCCTAGAAAAAAGCATCCCTCCCTTTTAAAAAAATAAAGTTTTCATTTAAAGCAAAGAATTCTGGTTTTAAATTAAGTCCTAATTCGGAACTCTTTATATGTTTTTTTAAAAAAATCATCTGGCATAATATTAATTCTTAGGTTTGCCAAAGACCTTTACTGTATTTAATGAAACAAGGTCTCAAATTAGATGCAGCTGGTCAAAGGAATTTTTTTTTTTTTTAAAGCAAGGATGGTGATATAAGTTTGACTCAGAGTTCCAACGATGAACAAAGAGATAAATGTCTCAGAATTAGGAAGGTAAGGCTGACCTTCCTATGTGAATCCCTTTATCACATTTCCTCTCTCCCTGAGAACACTGGCATTTGATACCTTTTGAAAATGGAGCTAGAGGGTGGCTGGCCGAGTCCGAGGATCACCATGCTGTCCCAGATGTGAAATTTCATTTATAATAATCGGGACTGACCCCATAAAAACAGCTCCAGCTGTGAAGCATATTGGGAAAAAGAAAGAAAGAAAAATATGGATCCTTTTGATGAAACGTGGCCTGAGACAGCATCTGGAGGGAAAGGGTGGGTGACTGGGGTCCCAGGTCTTCCAAGGAAAGGAGGTGATCTAAAGATGAGAACTTGTCCAAATAGCATCATCATGAGATGACATGTTAAAGAACGGAGGCTCATTATTATTTTGTGAGTGAAAGAACTTAAATCAGTTTGGGAGGAATGAAAGCATTTTTTTACTTAAAGCTTGAAAGACAGATACATTATTCCTCAAGCATAAATTAGGTATCTTGGAGAAATCTCAACTATTCTAGGAATGAGGGGACATGTCATTGTTATAAAAGCAATAATAGCATTTTGGAGCTAATAGAATTACCCCTCCATCAAATTTCCAGTCTTTAAAAACATCTATTATTTAAGATTAAACATTCTATACAACTCTCTAGAGAGAATATGAAAAATACATGAACATATAAAGAAAAAAAAACCCCAACCATAATGCCTTCACTTAGGAACAGATATTATAAACATTTTTTTTTTTTGCTATTTCTCCCTAAAATTTTTTAAAGGACATTGTTACATACCAAGAATAATAATGCAAGTAAAGCTTTTTAACCTGCTTTTTGGAATTTAAAAAATAACATTTAGTCTGACTAAAATGCGAGTAAAGAATCTGCCTGCAAAGCAGGAGACTCGGGTTCAATCCCTGTGTGGGGAAGACCCCCTGGAGATGGAAATGACAACCCACTCCAGTATTCCTGCCTGAAGAATCCCACGGACAGAGGAGTCTGGCGAACTACAGTCTGCGGGGTTGCAAAGAGTCGAACATGACTGAACAACTAACGCTAAAATGTGAGTACATGTTTTCATGTGGAAAATCTGAGATAAACCAGGAAAGTATAAAGAAGAGATGAAAAATGGCTAGAAATCTTGTTGCTTCATAAGCATTGTTAATGATGTGGTGACCTCTCCTTCTGGTGTTTTTTTCCTTCTTCCGCCCGTGCTTAACAAAACTACAAATTTACTTGAGAGAGCTGGGGTCATTCCTTAAATGTACAATTACCATTTAGCCAAGATTTGAGATAAACACGCTTGGAAGATCAAGTCATTTAATACAAATCAAGTGGATTTCTTTTTCCAGTTGACAGTTTGTGTGTGGGTGTGATATTCAGTGTAGACGGACAGTAGAGTATTACCTGGTAACAACAATGTTTCTAGAGTTGTAACCTATCTGCTTCTGCCAGGCGGGAGCCTGCACTTTCCCACTTTGAGAGAAGAGCTAGACCAATGAAAAGACTGAGAGACAGCAGACAATGATGTATGAGGGTGTATTTCGGGGCTAAGAGACAGCTTGGAATGCTGTGAGCGCTGCAGTCACCAAGTCTCACTCAAAACGCCTCTGCTACCAAGATTTCTATTCAGCTCATAAAATGAATATCGAACAACAACAAAAATTACATTAACCGATGGCCCCTGTTTTCCTCCCAGGGACTCCCCTCATTTTTCTAAACTAGGATCACAAAGACTATTGTCAAGAAAAATTAAACTGAAAAGGTCTTTCACAAAAGCAGAAATAGAAACCAAATGATAATTCTTCTGGATCTTCAGTTTCACCTAAATACAACTGTATTAAGCTAGCTTCCAGGAGGCAGTGTGGTACAGAAAAGCCGCAAAGGCGGCTCTGCCACATATTATGTGTGATCATGGGCAAGTCACTTTTTCTGTCTAAGTTCTGGATTTATCATCTGTAGAATGAAGGCTAATTACTCCTTGTCTGTATAGATTGAGAGAGGCTCAAATCAGCTGACATGGGGAAAGTGCCTCGCACAAACAATGGAGTCAATGTTTGCTCTTTCCTTGTTTTAAATTCATGGACTGCCTTTCACAAGGGTCCATACGGGCCAGTGGTCATAGGGGTCAATGTCACTGTGGACTACTTTTACCCTGGAGAGTAACTATATCCTTTTTGCTTGTGCAGGTCTGCAGAATTGGAGACAGAGAGGAAAAAGAGATTTAACGTGGGGAAGATGCTTTAGTTACCTTTGGTAAAGGAAAATTCTATTACAAATGCAATGTATCTTTGTCATTAAACAGTCCAACAATACCTAAGTATATCAAACTAAGAGAGAAGGCGTCCCTGCTATATCTCACATCCTCCACAGAGGTGACCGCTGTTATCAGTTGTGTGAACATGCTTCCAGAACACTTTCTATTCACCACACACAAATAAAGACACACCCTCGGGGATTTCCCTGGTGGTCCAGTGGTTAAGAAACTGCCTTTGAATGCAGAGGACATAGCTTTGATCCCTGGTCAGGGAATGAAGAGCCATAGGGCAACTAAGCCTATGTTCTGCAACTACAGAAGCCTACATGCCGCTACAAAGCTCCAGTACAGCCAAAAAAAAAAAAAAATTATATATATATATATATATATATATATATAAAATAAAGAAAATAGCAACTTACAAAACCCAGTAAATACACATATTTGCACAGCATCAGCTCAATATTGAGGCAAATTCCCCGTGTTAGTGCACCACACTGGCACCTCACTTTTGTGAACAGCTGCACTATCTTTCCATAAATTGAATGAACAATAATGTAATTGACCAGTCTGAGGAAAAAGAGCTGCAAATACTAACTCTTTACACTGTACCGGAGCAGCTTCCAGCAAACAGTAACTACATCAAGCTCTGTCAAGGCTCAACATCTTTATCTGTAACATGGGTGAAACAATACCATCACTCCACAGCCTTATCGTGAAGATTCACTGAGTGTTTCAGAAACTGTAAAGCATAACACTACACTGCCTATTCCTAGCGCTGTATGAGGTCAACAGACAAAGAGTAGAGCTGAAGCTGGGCTGGCACATTTTAACTGTTTATATACCTCATACTAATGTTTAATTCCAAAGCTCCAGGCAATACATCAGTGGAAAAAAATCATGACACACCAATCAGAATGGCCATCATTATTAAAAAAAAAGTCTACTAACAGTAAGTCGTGGAGAGGGTATAGAGACAAGGAAATCCTCCTGTACTATTGGTGGGAATGTAAATTGGTACAACCATTATGGAGAACAGTAGAAAGGCGCCTTAAAAAACTAATATAGAACTACCATATGATCTTCCCTGTGGCTCAGTCGGTAAAGAGTCTACCTGCAATGCAGGAGATCCAGGTTCAATTCCTGGGTTGGGAAGATCCCCTAGAGAAGGAAATGGCAACCCACTCCAGTATTCTTGCCTGGAGAATCCCATGGACAGAGGAGCCTGGCAGGTTACAGTCCATAACGTCGCAAGAGTCGAACATGACTTAGCGACTAAACCACCACCACCACCACATGATCCAGCAATCCCATTTCTGGGCATATATCCCGAGAAAATCATAATTCTAAAAGATACATGCACCCAAATGTTAATTACAGCACTATTCACAATAACAAAGATGTGGAAGCACCCTAAATGTCCATCAACAGAGGAATGGATAAAGAAGATATGATACATACATACAATGGACTATTATTCAATCATTAAAAGGAACAACATAATGACATTTGCAGCAACGTGGATGGCCCTAGAGATTGTCATACTAGTGAAGTCAGTCAGACACAGAAAGACAAATATCGTACGATATTGCTTTTATGTGGAATCTAAAAAAAGTGTACAAAAGAACTTAGTACTACTTATACCAGAAGTAGAGTCACAGATGTAGAAAACAAACGTGTGCTTACCAGGGGATGATGGGGAGGGAAAAGCTGGGAGACTGGGGTTGGCACACATAGACTAGTATATCTAAAGGGATAACTAATAAGAATCTACTCTGTAGCACAGAGAGCTCTAGTCAATACTCTACAATGGCCTATATGGGAAAATAATCTAAAAAAAGAACAGGTTTATGTATGGGCTTCCCAGGTGGTGCCAGGAGTAAAGAACCTGCCTGCCAATGCAGGAGACAAAAGAGACACGGGTTCAATTCCTGGGTCGGGAAGATTCCCTGGAGGAGGGCATGGCAACCCACTCCAGTATTCTTGCCTAGAGAATCCCATGGGCAGAGGAGACTGCTACAGTCCATAGGATCACAACGAACTGGACACAACTGAAGCGACTTAGCATGCATTCATGAAGCGACTTGGCGCGCACACACACGTTTCAGTATAATTGATTCACTTTGCTGTACACCTAAAACGAATACAACATCGTAAATCAACTATATTTCAATAAAGATTTAAAAAAGGATACATGTACCCCAATGTTCATGCAGCAGTATTTACAGTAGCCAAGACATGGATGCAACCTAAATGTCCATGCACAGAGGAATAACTAAAGAAGATGTGGTACGTCATATATACAGCAGACTGTCACTCAGCCATAAGAAAGAACAAAACAACGGCATCTGCAGCATTATGGATGGACCTAGAGATTACCATACAAAGTATAGGGAGTCAGAGAAAGACAAGTGTCATACGGTATCATTTACATGGAATCTAATAAAAATGATACAAATGAACTTTTGTATAAAACAGAAACAGACTCACAAATCTCAAAATCAAACGTGGTTACAAAGGGGAAATGTGGGGGGAAGTGATAGATTAGGTGAGGATTAACATACCCACATTTCTATATACAAAATAAATAACAAGGACCTACTGTATAGCACAGGGAACTCTACTCAATATTCTGTAATAACTGACATGGGGAAAGAACTTGAAAAAAAAAGGACATATATATATATATAAATGATATCATTTGCTGTACATCTGCAACTAATACAATGCTGTAAATCAATTATACTTTAATAAAAGTTTAAAACCATATAATAAGTAATGCAATAATTTAAAAAATCTTGACAACGTTTTTATACCAAAACTGACTGCTTTAATATTCCGATTTTAGTTATCTCTGTATTTACACAACTATGAACAGCCTTGTTCTCTTTTATAGGGTGGTCCATTGTCCACAAAGGGAGAAACCAATGCAGCTTCTTTACTAATAAAGAGGAAATGGCAAAAGGCTGTTTTTCTGTCTGAGCCAGAAGAGCAAACAGAAATGAAGCTGCGGTCTTTTTCAGTGCTGTTCAGAGAGGTGGGCTGGCAGTGCGTCTGGATGGCTTAATAAATGGTTAAAGCCTGAGAAACATGGAAGATAAGAGCCTGAAGGGATAGTCACTCAGGTCAGATTAATAAGGGTCCTTCCCTATCCCTGCCCCCCAGGGTGATATGGTGGCATCTCATTTCCTATAAAGTCAAGGCTATTCCATCTTCTTGACAATGACAGAGGTTGGACTTGGCCTTCAGAATGGCCTGCATCTCTGTCTCCAGGTCATGGCTCATCTGCACATGACACCAGCCAGTGTTTCCTTCAACTCTATTCTTCAGTTTTTCATAAAAACACCAAGATGCTAAATCAAGGCCTTTGGGTTTTAGGAGGGAGGCAAGGGCATAACACAGCTCTAGTCTTCCAAGTTACTAAGGAAATGTGTCCCACATCTCAGACTGGTAAGTTCCAGTGTCACAAAAAGGAACATTTACTGTAGCTGAGCTGGGCGTGCTATGAGACCAGAGAATCATGGGATCCACAATCACCTTCCAGGGCCTCAAATGCAGACCAAACTCAGGTGAGGTTCAAGTTCACCTTGAGTTGAGCAGAGAAAACTGGTCATCAGACAGGTTTCTGATCAATGAGATCAGCTGTCCGTGCAATACATTAGTAATTCTTTCAACTTCTGAGACTTCCCTGGTGGTCTAGTGGCTGGAACTCCACATTCTCAATGCACCGGCCGGGTTTGACCCCTAGTCAGGTAACTAGTTCCCACATGCTGGAACTAAGGAAGAGTTGCATGCTTCAACTAAAAAGATTCCGCATGCCTCAACTAAGACCGAGCACAGCCTAAATAAATAAATATTAAAAAAAAAAAAAACAGTAATTCTTTCAACTTCTTTGGTTCTACCAGGAGTTAGCTATCTTATATAATTCATTGGCTTTTAATCAAAATACTATGGATCACCAAAATTGCCAAAATGTATAGCCTAACTTGAAGTCCCTTTTTTCCCTCTTCTCTTGATGGCTAACGAGTATTTCTACTTCTTACCAATTGCTGAGACTTGGGAAATACTTTGAAATTATAGTATTGGGGCTTTCCACTGGGAAAATGTTTCTATGAGCAAAAACACAGACCTTCCTCTTTTGTCAGGGGAAAAAAAAAAAAAAAAACACCCAGGCCCTAAAGTATTCTGCTGGCAGTCTTGTTATTATCCTGCTGCCTGTGGGCCTGGCTCTATTCCACACTGTATTTTTTTTTTAGATGGGGAAAGTTTGCCTGAACTGGGGAAGTTCACTCCTATCAGAAATTCCAAGACACCCTTCTGCCTTCACTCTCAGGGTTGCTATTGTTTGATCTGTTGGCTCAGAAGCAACTTTCAACTCCATTGTTCAAGTGTCCCCAGAATGAAGAAGACAAACCACCCAATCAACAGAACAATACTTTCCACTTCGGGGAAAAATATATATATCTTGCCAATTTCAAGTTCATATTGTCCCCAACACATCTGTAAAACTGTCTGCCCTGAATAATCTGTGATGCAGACAGTATAAACTAAAAACCCCTCACATGGACTGACTAACAAAGACAGATGCAAAACAGCTTACAATGAAAGCAAACACACAAATAAAACTGTGCGTCAAGGGCCTTGTCAATTACAAGAGCATGCTTTTCACATCTTATCATCAAAGATTAAAGGCTGGATATTTAAGGAATGGAAAAGAGGGTGTCCTTTAACAAACAATCTAAGTAAGGTGAAAAGGCAGTGTATGAAAAGGTATGGGGAAGAAAGAAGTTTGGAGTCAAACCTGGGTTCAAGTATCATTTCTTCTACTATGAATTAGTTGAGTCTGAGGAGGTCACTGGGAGGAGGGAATGGCAACTCACTCCAGCATTCTTGCCCAGAAACTTGCATGAATGGAGGAGCTGGGAGGGCTACAGTCCATGGGGTCACAAACAGTCGGACACGACTGAGGGACTGAGCACGAGGAGGTCACCTAACTAGTTTCTCAGCCTTGTTTGCACACTGTCAGTGGAGATGAAATCAACAGCAGCCCTACATCCACCGAGCTGGAGTGCGAATCAGATGGGATAACGGATTTGAAGTCATTACACAGGGCTATGTGAGTGTTTGCATCTCCAAAGAGAAAGACAGCATTCAAAAGAGCAGATGTGGCAGGTGAGCAGAGGCAACCAAGACCGTGAGAGCTGGAGGGGGCCAGCCCCTTCAGTCTTACATCCCGCATCCCCTCCTCTCTGCTCTGGGAGGTCCCAGATCTTCAGACCTTGCTGATGGGGTGCAGGAGAGATTTGGAGCCTGGTCCTCAGCTGTGGAGCCCTGGGATTTCCCTCCTGTTGACCTGAGAGGCCTCCTTCACTGTTTTGTTTTTTGAGGGGGGAACCATATACATCCAAATTTAAAACAACAATGAAATGAGTTAGCAGTAGACTTGGTGACGGGCAGCTGGAGTTCTGATGGGGTCCAAGGTAACGGCTTTGAGGGTCTCCAGGACTTTACCTAGAGCCTGGACTGGGGGACAAATAACCTGGAGTGGTTTTATTCCACCTCTGACTGTGCAACCTCTTCGAGTAACTCCTGGGCTTCAGTGACAGGGAGAGAAGAAGGAAAAAGCATAGAGGGAAGAAAAGAGTAAAAGAAGGGGAGATACCCCAGGAACAGCCAGTGCTCATTCTGACTGAGCAAACCCAGGTGGGGAAAACACTGGTTGCATGGGAGTCAGTGCTTCTAAAATAAAGGGGGGCTTCCATGGCGGCTCAGTGGCTAAGAATCCACCTGCCAGCACAGGAGGCACGGGTTCCATCCCTGAGCTGGGAAGATGCCACATGCCTCAGAGCAACTAAGCCCATGCACATCCCTGAGCCTGCACTCAACAGCCCTGGAGCCCTGGACTACTGAAGCCCATGGGCCCTAGAACCTGCACTCCACAAGAGAAGTCCCTGCAACAAGAAGTTCACACACTGGAACAAGAAAGAAGCCCCCACTCGCCACAACTGCAGAAAAGCCCGCATAGCAATGAAGACCCAGCACAGCCAGAAATTAACACATAAATAAAACAAAGGCCCCAGAGTGATGGTTAGTGCGTGGCTGGATTCGGGTACTACTGGTGTGGCTGAGAAAACACTCCCATGAAAGCCCATCATAAGAGAATGAGAGAATGCCACCATCATACGCCACACATACGAACTCCAAATGGCTTAAAGTCTTAACTGCAAGACATGCCATCACAATATCTGTAGAAAAGAACATAGGCAAAACGTTCTCCGACATAAACTGTACCACTGTTTTCTTAGGTCAGTCTCCCAAGACAATAGAAATAAAAGCAGAAATAAACAGATGGGGTCTAATCAAACTTACAAGCTTTTATACAGCAAAGGAAACCACAAACAAAATGAAAAGACAACCTATGGACTGGGAGAAAATATTTGCAAATGAAGTCACCAACACGGGCTAGTTTCCAAAATATACAAATATCTCATACAAATCAATAACAAAAGAACACACGACGCAATGAAAAAATGAGAAGACCTAAACAGACATTTCTCCAAAGAAGACACACAGAGGGCCAATAGGCATGTGAAAAGATGATCATTACTAATATCAGAGAACTGCAAATCAAAACTACGAGGTATCAGCTCACACAGATCAGAATGGCCATCATTAAAAAGTCTACAAATAACTAATCCTGAAGAGGGTGTGAAGAAACTGTTGATAGGAATGTAAATTTGTGCAGCCACTATGGAAAAACAGAGGCTTCCCAGGCGGCTCCCTGGTAGACAATCTGCCTGCAAATGCAGGAGACACAGGTTCGATCCCTGGGTCAGGAAGATCCCCTACAGAAGGAAATGGCAACCCACTCTACTATTCTTAGCTGGAAAATCCCATGGACAGAAGAGCCTGGTGGGCTGTAGTCCACGGGGCCACAAAAGAGTTGGACAGGACTTTGCGACTAAACAAGAACAATCAAAAACAGTATGAAGGTTCCTCAGAAAACTGAAAATAGAGTTTCCATTTGACCCAGTAATCCTACCCTGGGCATATATCTGGACAAAACTGTAATTCAAAAAGATACATGTGCCCCTATATTCAGAGCAGCACTATTTACAGTAGCCAAGACATGGAAACAACCAAACGTCCGTCGAGAAATGAATGGATAAAGTGACACACACATACACAAATGGAATAATACTCAGCCACGAGAAAGAAAGAAAGAATGTCATTCGCAGCAACAACGATGGAACTAGGGATTATTATTGTGAGTGAAGCACGTAAAAAAGAGACAAATAGCATGTATTTATCACTTACACATGAAATCTAAAATATGACATAAATAAACTTATCTATGAAACAGAAACAGACTCACAGGGACTTCCCTGGTGGTCCAGTGGCTGGGATTCCATGCTCCCAATGCAGGGGGCCTGGGTTCCATCCCTGGTCAGGGAACTAGATCCCATGTGCTGCACCTAAGACCCAGCACAGCCAAATAAATAAGTAAATAGATAATGATAAGAAGAAGTAGACTCATAGACATAGAGACTAGTGGTTATGAAGGGGGAGATGGGGTGGGGGAGGGATGGATTGGGAGTTTGGGGTAAGCAGATGCATATGACTATACAGAATGGATAGACAAGGTCCTACTGTATACCACCATACAGGGAACTATATTCAATACACACACACACACACACGTGTGTGTAACTGAATCACTTTGCTGTATAGCAGAGATTAATGCAACATTATAAATCTACTGTACTGCAATAGGTGAGGTGAAGTCGCTCAGTCGTGTCCGACTCTTTGCGACCCCGTGGACTGTAACCTACTAGGCTTCTCTGTCCATGGGATTCTCCAGGCAAGAATATTGGAGTGGATTGCCATTTCCTTCTCCAGGGGATCTTCCCGACCCCGGGATAGGTACTGCAATACAATATATTTTTATTTATTTATTTTATTTATTTTTATTTTTTTATTTCTTTATTTTTTTAATATCTTTAATTCTTACATGCGTTCCCAAACATGAACCCCCCTCCCACCTCCCTCCCCATAACATCTCTCTGGGTCATCCCCATGCACCAGCCCCAAGCATGCTGCATCCTGCGTCAGACATAGACTGGCGATTCAATTTAGTATACATGTTAAAAAAAGGAATGAGAGAACAAGATTGAGGCTGATTTTAGGGAACTGGTTCATGACATGGTAGAGGCCTGGTTAAGTGCAAAGTCTGCTGAGGAGGCCAGTAGCCAGACACTCAGGAAGAGTTATAGTCTGATTCCAGCGCCATCTTTTGACAGAACTTCTTCCTAAGGGTAGTCAGACTTCATTCTATTAAGGCCTTCAACTGGTTGGATGAAGCCCATCCACATTATAGAGGGTAATCTGCTTCACTCAAAGTCCAGCTATTTAAATGTTAACCTCATCCAAAACATATGTTTACAGAAACATCCAGAAGAGTCTTTGACCAAGTATCTTGGCACCGTGGCCCAACCAAGTAGACATATTAAACTAACCACCACATACAGTAAGGATGCTCCTCAATTCATTCGTTTCACTCTCAGGCTTTTTCCCTATATTCTTTTTGCCTCTATAAACAGTGCTCAAAATTCTTTTATTCCCAAAGAATCTCAGAAGAAAGATTATTAGGTCTAATGGTATGCTTATTTGTAATTTTAACAGATGCTGTGGGATTATTTCCAAAAGGGTTTTTTATTGTTTATAACAAACTCTTGAGGGTGTTTCTGGCACTGCTGGGTCATCTCTAACCAGTGAAGGCAAAAATTTAATATTTTCTTCTTATGCCAAGGTGGAAATGTTTTCTAAGAAACCTTTTCCAAGGCTGAGACCTTAAAACGTTTCTCATTCAGTGGGTGATAAGTGAGATCAGGATATCTTAAACTTGATATTAAGTCTGTGTTACCCACAGGCATGAAAGGTGATGCTGTGGGCAGAAGACAGGAAGGCTTGCGTACCCCTGCTAGATCCAGGTCAAGAATGGTGCACGCTCCTTAATTTGACCTCCCCATGACCTTTGTGACTGCTGGATAATAGTTTGAGATATTAATTCGTGTGTTTTTTTTTTTTTTACTCTCCTCCATCTTATCCTTTTGCTTCCCTTTATTTAAGCTTAAGGGAGGTGTATGCATAAGAAGGGGTTTCCCAGGTGGCACCAGTGGTAAAGAACCCACCTGCCAATGCAGGAGACATAAGAGATACAGGTTCAATCCCTGGGTCAGGAAGATCCCCTGGAGGAGGGCATGGCAACCCACTCCAGTATTCTTGCCTGGAGAATCCCATGGACAGAGGAGCCTGATGGGCTACAGTCCGTAGGGTCACAAAGAGTTGGACACTACTGAAGTGACTTAGCACTCACGCACTCACATGCCTAAGAAGAAACCAGAAGAGGCCTGGGAGATTTCTTGTCCCCTACAGAATGTAGGAGATTTCTGCAGTGCTAAGAGGAACAAAGGAGTTTGCAAGAAGATGGAGTGATAGAAAAATCAGGGGGGCAGAGACTAGATCATAAGACACCCACCAGATAAAGCGCGAAGGGGAGAATGGGCGGCAGCTCCTCAAGCCATGGAGATAACACTGAACCTCCTGGCAGAGAAGGAAAGACCTCAAGGAACAGGGGCTGAAAGTCAGGCTTCAGTCGACGTGACCTTTGACTGTGTCCCCAAGGATTCCCTACTCTAAGCATAGTACCCACTGTGTGCTCAGTCACTCAGTCATGTTGACTCTTTCTTGGCCCCAGAGACTGTAGCCTGTCAGGTTATTCTGTCCATGGGATTTCCCATGCCAAGGATACTGGAGGGGGTTGCCACTTCCTTCTCCAGGGGCTCTTCCCAACCCAGGGACTGAACCCATGTCTCCTTCACCTCCTGCACTGTCAGGCAGATTCTTTGCCACTGCGCCACCTAGGAAGCCCACCCTACCCTCACCCAATCTTTTCTCAGCTTAAAACCTTGGAACTGTGGTTCAGCCCTGGGTCAAAACCCCAATAATAACTGACATTTATCAAAGAACTAATCTTTAAACACATGAAGAAGTTAATTCTCTTGTTATTAGAATGGAAAGCTTACAGTAGAAATTATGTCGATTGAAGGCAGAGTTTTGCCACCTTGGCACTACAGACATTGCGAGCTGGGTGACTTTTTCCTGCGGGGGTCTATTCTGTGCACTGTAGGATATTGGCAGCATTCCTGGCCTCTGCTCACTAGATACGGGTAGCGCCCCCTCTCTGTTCCCAGCTTTGACAACCAAAAATGTCTCTAGACATTGCCAGATGTCCCCTAGGAACCTACATGACACCTGATTGAGAATCATGGATTTCAGGGCAAGTAAAGAAAGGTTGTACTTCTTGAGTCTGTGGGCAGAGATTCTTGCGAGGTACGCATACTGACATCAATTCTATTCATTGTGCTGCTTGGAGGCCAACAAGCTTCTTCCAGCTCTGCCTCCCCGACAATGTTTTGCTTGGGCTAATTATTAAACATTAGCTTTCATTCTCTGAACGACTTGTCAACAGGCGGATGACATCCAGAAATGGAAGGACATGCATCTTAATTAGACCTACAGTGGTTAATGGGTCAGGGAGGCGTTCGGAATGCTCTGAGCCCTCACTGACCTTTCCCAAGCTGGGACCTGTCAGCTCCGTGGCTGCGCCAGACTTCAACGGATGCCTGTTCTGGAAACCCTGGCTGCCCTTCAGGCCCTTTTAGTTTCATACTAATAAGCCTGATTTAGGTTTTGCATTACAGAGCAGCAACCAAATGTTATTGCCAGCAAGGGCAAATTGCTGATGTCCACGGTCTTTTCCAGGCAAGCACATGAATGTGATATTTTCTCCGCCTCCTCTCTTCTCACTGAGAAGATGATTCTTGGAGATAATCCACTTGGTTATCTACGGACGTGAACATAATTTGGAGGCAGCCGTCATGCCAGATGGCCAGCTGAAGCTGGGAGCCCTGAGTGGATTTCTGAGCCAAATTCCCTCCCTGGAGGAGCAGAGGAGAGGGTGTGTATGGATGGGGAAGGCTAAGAGCTGCATTTCTGGAAAGGAAGGGCACACTGGGAGTGGCCAGCATGAATGGGCACTGTCCTTGCCAAATATGCACGGCATGCCTTAGGTGAGCGGTTGAGAAAACTCCGTGAGTGCTGGTGTGGACAGATCCTGGAAACAGGACACCCAGGGCAATCGTAGAAGGCCTTTCCCTGGAGGTTGAGGCTGCCTGGGTGGTTCTCATTCTCCTGCTTGACTCGGCCAACCCTGAAGTGTGGGGTGATTCCTCATAGTGTGTCCTAACTTAATGACCCTTAGATGTGTGTGGGCTCTGGGAGGCAAGAGGTGGTGGGTGAGACAAGGGACCAGTAATACCCACCTATGGTGGGTTGGCAGCTTCAGTGAGCACATAACCTCAGTGAGAACTCTGGTGAAACTCAGCTATTTGTGTGTCGGGGCTTACTGGGAGAACAGCCCTGGACTGAGAAGGAAGGAGAAACTGAGAGGGAGTAGGAGGAAAAGGGAACCAAGATGAGTGGGAGGATATTTGGAAAGAAATCAAACAAAAGACAAATGAAAGACCATCAAGACTTGGACAGTGACATTTAGATTTAACAAAATGGAGAAGAAAAAAAGGAGGCTTCAGGATGATGAATATAACTATTTCATCATATCAATTTTTAAAATATGTATTTGTTCTTGATTGCTAATTCATTACTGAAATTCATCAGGTTGTCATCTTTTGTCTTGCAAACTCGATCTGGGGGGGGGGGGCGGAATCTCCTTGACTTTTGGTTTTAGAAGTTATGGTTCTGTCACTTACTATGTGACTTTGGGTAAGTCCTATTTCCTCTCTGAATATCACTTTTCTGGTTATTTAAAATAAATACATATGATAGCTGACTTATGAAGTGTTATGAAAGTCAAATTTAAAAATGTGTGTACCAACTCATAAACTGTATACAAACTGGTAATTATACTTGCTTACAACAAAAATACAGTCTTCTCCAATTCATTCTTCACCCAGATTTCAAAGCAAAAATCTGAACACATACCTGATAGAGGGATTCTATGGCTTCCCCAGTGGCCCAGCCATAAAGAATTCACCTGCCAATGTAGGAAACGTAGTCGGGAAGATCCCTTGGAGGAGGAAATGGCGACCCTCTCCAGTATTCTTGCCTGGGAAATCCCATGAACAGAGGAGCCTGGAGAGCTACAACTGCATGGGGTTGTAAGGAGTCGGACACAATTGAGCGTGCGCGCACACACACACACACACACACACACACACACACACACGTCTACAGTACTCCTTGGCCCACCATAGTTTTCCAGAAAATGTTCACACCTCCCCAGTCTGGCTTCTGTGTACCCTTCTTCCCTCTCACTAGTCCAAGCTTGAACTCAACAAGGTAGCAATTCTAATTTATCTGCACTGAATTCTCCTAATGCAATGAACATTTGATTTCCACCTCTTGTCCTGAGAGTCTCAGTACAGGCAGCTTTCCATGGGACTTATGGCAGAGAGCCTTGCTCCAGGTCGGCAGACTGAAGTACCCACTGGGCCAGGCAGGGAATATCAGAAACGAGTGAGTCAAGAGATGCAGGCAGTTACTACTTGGACTCAGCTAACTATCTTGTTTTGTAGAAACAGGGTACTGATCCTGTTAGATCTTAAAGAGAATCTCCTCCAACTCAGATTTTTATATAATATCTCTTAACTTTGAAAGCTTGACAAGGAATTTAAAAATTTTGAAACCAAGTGTTGTTCTAATAGAATATGTCACAGAGCTGCATATGACTATGAACTACCATTTTCAACCCTTGGCCTTATCCTTCATGTTTATGGAAATGAAAATAAAACTAACTGTATAAAAATACAATAAAATGTTAGTTGCTGCCCTAATGTTTGTTTTCTTGATCAAATCATTCTGGCCCTTCAAAATGCTATATAAGCATCACCTCTTATGGGAAGCCTTCACTCCTTCATCACTCCATCCCCTCTGGCACCTCCTTTGTCCAAGTCTGATTATTGCATAACCCAATATGGCTGCTGAAGCTCCAGCCATTACACCTGTACTCCAAACAAGAGTCTCAGGGAAAGGAGATGAAGTGCCAAAGGGTCTTCTCCCAGATGAGTCAATCCCTCTCAAAAGGTTTTCAGAAGTCTTACCCTGAAATTTGACTTTCATCTTATTGTACAATCCTAGCTGCGAGGTGTTAGGGAGATGTAGTGATACCACCAACTAGAATAGACCAGGGTTTTTTCAAAATAGGAAAATTATTATTAACTGAGCAATTAGCATTCTCATCCATACATCCTGACTTGTTTCTCTGCTTCTGTTATCGATACAATTTATTCTTCAAATAACCATTGATCCTAAGTTTGATTATACCATTCTCCCCAGCTTATGCAATTTTAAGAGATTCCATCATTCTTACAACAGGAACAGAAGCATCATTAAGGCCCAAAATGCCTGTGGGACTTGGCACTGCCCACTTCTTCCCTCGGCCCAAGTCTCATTCTCTACCCTCTGGCTCTCATTCTCTGCTCCACTTCTACTGGAGCTATTTCAGTTCCATGAATGTGCCAGGCTCTTTCCACCCTTTGCACAAGCTGCTGTCCCTGCCTTGAACTCTCTGCCTCCAACTGACAGATGCCTCCAAGTATCCTCCGAAATGACGCATCCTCAGGAAGCCACCCTCACCACCTCAACAGAGCACCTCTCGGTCCTCATTCTTCTTGGGTCTACATACTCATTCACAACCTTCCCTCAGTTCAGCACACCAAGCGGATGTGTGTGAACATCTCTGATGGCCAGTCTTCCTCACAAGACTCTGTGCATAGTCAGGACAAGGGCAGGTGTTGGACCTGCTCCCTTCTGCATGCCTTCCAGCGCCTGACAGATGAGAAGCATGCAGTAAGTATTTATTGGCTTTAGTCGCTAACATAAAGCAGTCTGTTTGTTTGGCCCTACTGGACTTACATAGGTAAAGGGTATGTGAGACTGAGCCAAATGTTTACAAGTCACTGTCTCTCCAAACCCATCGCAAAAAGTTATGAATTTAGGATGACCTCAGATCCTGCCCAATTAGCCACTTGTCAATGCTCAAAGCACCGACCCCCCGCTTTTCTTCCTTCTACAGAATAGCGTTTTGAAGCCTTCTCAGCTAAGCTGTTCTATGCTGGGTGATGAATGTCAAGTGGCTGTTCCCACATCCCCTGTTCAGTGAAATATATTCAACAAACATCAATAATTAAACACGTGAGGGAGAGGATACCCATTTGTTTACATTTCGGGAAACCAGATCGAACTGCTTCACCCTAAAACAAAAACTAACTTCTACAATAAACAAACACAGCTTCATGAAACTGTTTTCCTTTCAAGCTGTGCCTCATAAAAGAACAAAACAAAACAAAAACTAGGAAGGGATTTCTCAAGAAATGTATCATGCAACTTTATCTGAGAGTGCAAACTGAAGGTGAGTGGAGAGGATGTCAACCAAAGAGCTGGCAGTGTCTGCAG
Source organism: Ovis canadensis (assembly GCF_042477335.2). Lineage (NCBI taxonomy): Eukaryota > Metazoa > Chordata > Mammalia > Artiodactyla > Bovidae > Ovis > Ovis canadensis. Next base: position 52,111,473 of record NC_091263.1, on the reverse strand, counting down.
CTGGGGTAGGGAAAGCCTATTAATTATTGATACTTTTCCTTCTGAAGGCATGTGTCATGCATTCCAAGCTGGTTCTAATGTATACAGAGGAAAAGAGGAGAGACGACTGGCTCCAAGTGCTAACATTTGTTTTCTGCTCCAAGTACAGCGGGACTGTGAGAGTTTAGGGTGATGCTCTCTGTCCACATGAACTCTGGCAATGTGCTGGAGGATGGGAAGCCCAGCAGAGGTCAACACAAGGATGGGCCAAATGAATCCAAGTTTATGCCTTTCCTTCTCCATGGGTGACCCAGAGAGAGAGTATCTCACAGCCTCACACCAGATGCTAATCAGATTATATCCAGATGCTCCATAAACATGTGTCAGCAGCTGAAAAGACCTCTTCTAATTGGGACAAAAATCACATTTTCCAACGCTGTAGGTAAAATACACAAGTAAAAATATAACTCTGGGGTTGTTTAAATATACCCTAAGGTGCTTTATTTTTCTTCAGCACAAAGAAAGTCCAGGTTGAGCAAACAGTGTATGTCTTGTGGTAAGCTTGTGTGGAGGAAGAGTGAGAGGAGAGAGAGGAATTAGGCAGTCTGTCTAGTTCCCTTTGCTTATAGATGACACTTCTGTAAGATTTTGTGCCCTGATTTTAAGACTAACTGGATTTTAGTAAATCCTCTTTTCTGCTGATTGTGGGGCTCCTAATGTTAAGAAGTATAACTGAGTTTCATGCTGAAGAATAAACCAAAGTGCTTTCTTGTGCGTTTAGTGCAGAATGTATCTTCTTCAATGGATGCTTCAATCTCTGTCAAGTGCTTACCTATGCACGGGCATAGGGGACATTGGGGTACAGTGGTTTAGACAGCTGGGAGCTTCTAAGTAATTCACAGTGTGGTAGCAGAGACAGACAAGTCAAGAGGATGTCACAGCACATGTGGAAACTCAATGACAGAGGGAGACTGAGGTGCTGGGGTTCTCAACCTTCAGCCTGAGGGTGGAGATGGTCTGAGAAAGTTTCCAGAGTGGAGCTACAGGGTGAAGGAGCCCGGGGAAGTAGAGGTGAGAGGAGGGTGTCTTCTCACCTCTAGAGAAATGCCATGCGCTATGTCTCCTGCTGCAGGCAGATTCGTTACCATCTGAGCCACCAGGGAAACCCATGTTAGTGACACAAATTTTGATTGAGAGATGCATCACTGTTACTGCATAAAACTGGGCTTGGCTTCCCCAGAAAGCAGCAAGTTGAATATTATTAGGCATATGCAGAGACTAGATTAACATTCCAGGGAATTATAAAAGGTGGACGCTCCAATACTTCCACCTCATGTGAAGAGCCGACTCACTGGAAAAGCTCCTGATGCTGGGAAAGATTAAGGGCAGGAAGAGAAGGGATGAGACGGTTGGACGGCATTGTCGACTCAATGGACATGAGTTTGAGCGAGTTCCAAGGGATAGTGAAGGACAGGGAAGCCTGGCATGCTGCAGTCCATGGGATGGTAAAGAGCTGGACACAACTTAGCGACTGAACAACAAGGAGACTAGACAGGAGGCTGACTGGGTCTATGGCCCCAACCCCAGAGCCAGTACAAACACCCAAAGGGAGAACTTCAGGAATGTGGACTTGTTTGAAAGCTTACTACTTAGTCATTAGGCAAATCAGAACCACAATAAGATACCATTTTACACCCATTAGGGAGACGGAACCATGAGAATGGCCCTTATTTTTTTTTTAATGTAAAACAACAAACATTGGCCGGGATGTGGAGGTAATGGAATCTTTTGTACTATGGGTAAGAAAAAACGATACAGCTGCTGTGGAAAACTGTATGGTACTTCTTTAACAGTTAAACATAGACTTCCTATATGATCTAGCAATTCTATATCCACATACATACCAAAGACATAGACTTTGGTGTATATATATATAAAGCAGGGCCTCAGACATTTGTATACCCTGTTCCTGGAAGCATTATTCAAAAGGTGGAAACAACTCAAAACTCTGTCAACACATGAATGGATTAACAAAATGTGCTATATATACACAGTGGAATATTATTTGGCCATAAAAAGGAATACAGTTCTGACACAAGTCACAACATGAATGAACCTTGAAGACATTATCCTCAGTGAGATAAGCCAGACACAAAAGGACAAATAGTGTATGATTCCAATTGGGTGAAATATTTAGACTCAACAACATAAAGTAGACTAGAAGTTACTAGGGAGTTGTGGCTTAATGGTTACAGAATTTCTATTAGGGATAAACAAAAATGTTTGGAAATAGATACTGATGGTTGTACAAGAGTGTCGGTGTACTTATGGCCACCAAACTGTGTAGTTAAAATGGTTAAAATATACATTTTATGTCAATTATATGTTACCACAATGGACAAACAAAAAGCTCTCTAGCTGATTTTGAAAAAAATCAGTCCATAGAGCAGTTTTGGAGAGGCACTGGACTAATGTATATAAGTCTAGGAGTTTCAGAGAAACCAGAGCTGGGACTTCCCTGGTGGTCCAACAGTAAAGACTCCAAGCTCCCAATGCAGAGGGCCTGGGTTAGACCCCTGGTCAGGGAACTAGATCCTGCAGGCTGCAACTAAGACCCGGTGCAACCACATAAATAAACAAAATATTAAAAATAAATGAAAAGTTAAAGCATATTCATGGCATTAAATTAGAACAAACTATAGGGTCTTCCTTCAGGAACACCGCTAACCTGTAAGCACAGGTGAACTCCAAGCCTTTTGGGGATCTGCCCAAGCCAATAAAGGACCTCTCTCTGATGACAATAGTCAATGAAATCCAAGGTCTTTCTCCTGGGACAATGGGTGATGGGAGATAATTCAACTCTTCTACCTACTTCCATGCATCATCCATGGGGAAGGTCCATTTCTTTGTGTCAAAGCTACACAATAAAAGCCAACAAATGTCCACCTTCCCTTTAGCAGACACCCCAAATTTCATATGCACGTGTGCACTTTGAGTCTTTGGACTTGCATCCATCTCCAAAAGGTGGGAAAGGAAGAAGGAGGGTACATTTAAGTGTTTTCATTTTTATTCCCCAAAAAGCAGAGCCCAAGCCAAAGGCTTAAGTGCAGACAGGTTTCTTTGGAAAATGGTCTCAGAAGCAGGAGTGAAGGATGGAGTGGCAAATAAGGAAAACATGAAAAGTCTATACTAGGAATTGTTATTTAGTTGGACAGGTACGTATGTAGGCTAGAAATAATCTCTTTTCTCAAAGGACACTCTGAGAAGTCATTTAAGAGAGAAGCGAGGACTGTCCACCCAGGAATTGGAAAAGAGAAATATTTATCCGTGGCTCAGCTCCTTAGCATCAATAATGACTTCATGAGCATTAACTTCTTGCACTAGGCACATTAGGGTGAGTCTGAAAGTTGTGAGACAAGATCCAGGGGAGGAAGCAAGAAGCAAGTGGCCCAGCACAAGGATCTAAGGAGACACAGTGGCAGGCACTGTTTCCACGAAGCTGCTGACACCTGGGTTGACCTCACTGGCAGAATGGCTTGTGCAGCAAGAGGCCAGGCTGAGAGGAGTGACTGTGTACAAGACGGGTCCAGAGTGATACAAAAGCACCCTGCAGTTCCAACCATGTTTACAACTACTGCACGGATTCACCACCTCCCCAGGGACTTCAAATGACCACCTACTAAGCACCAGATCAGTCCATACACTTGTCTAAACTTGGAGGAAAACGGCAGGGATCAATTGGGAAAAGAGGCAAAATTGCTCACAACAGAATACCTTTTGTGTCTTTGATTTATAATTCTGACCCACTGTAAATCACAGGAGATAAAAAGGCAAATTTTATTCTTTCCATCATTCTTCCCAAGTGGGATGCCTTCCCCCCAATTTCCACTAGTTTCTAAAATTAGAAGCACTCCCTTTTAGGAGTGTGGCAGTGGGGCTGGTGTGGAGCCTGTAACTTTAACTCTGTGGTTCTCAAAGTGTGTTTCCAAACTAGCAGCAGCAGCAGAATCTGGAAACTTGTCAACAATTTAGATTCTTAGGTCCCTTCCCAGGCTTCCTGTATCAGAACCTTGGGGATGGCAGGGGCGGGGCTGGGGCTGGGGTGGTAATCTGTCTTAATGGGCCTCTGGATTCTGATGTTCATTTGAGTTTAAGAACTGCAGCCTCAGAACCACATTAAATGAATCAGCCACATGCTTTGACTAGGTTTCGAGAATCTCCCATTAGAGGAAGGGGCATGGAACCATGACTCAGTTTTCACTTTATACCAGCAAACACTGAATATGCTTGTGTTAGTTTCCTGAGGCTGCTGTGACAAATTATCACAAGCCAAGCAGGTTAAAACATCAGAACTTTTTTCTCTTACAGTTCTGGAGGCTAGATGTCCAAAATCAAGGGGTTGGCAGGGCTATGCTCCCTCCATAAGCTTGAAAGGAGGATCCTTCCGTACATCTTCCAGCTTCCGGCAGCTCCTGGAGTTCCTTGGCTTGTGGCCACCTTATTCCAATCTCTGTCTCATCTTCACAGGGTCTTCTCCATCTGTATGTCTCTGTGTGTGTCTCTCTCCTTTCTCTTGTAAGAACACTGGTCACTGGATTTAGGGCTCGCTCTAAATCTCAGATGATGTCATCTGGAGATCTTTAATTCTATCTGCAAAGACCTCTACTGAGAAGGTCACATTCACAGGTATTGGACGTAAGACTTGGACAGATCTTTTGGTGCATCAAAATTCAAACCACTGCAATTTACAACAAACTAGAATTTGACACCTTCATAAAAGTCACAACTTTCTTTTTTTTTACACAGGTAAGCACGTCTAAAATCCATAACCATTTGATCACTTTTCCCCTCCACAGGAAACAAACCAACAGAATCCCATGTAACTGGGATGCCCAGTCCCCAGCCAGAGGTAGAACGCTATTACCCCACACAGATGCTCCAAAATACAATGACTCCTTGTCCCTGCCTGCCCACCTGAGCCCATCTCCCCTGTCCACCCTAGATGTCCAAGAAGCATATTAATTAATCACAGTCAGATGTCCAGTTGCTCAGAGGTAATACCTGCCTTATGAAACCAAAACACATCATTTCTGCCTCACTCACTCACTTCCCAGGACACCTGCCACCTCTTCTACAAATAAGAGCTGGCTTCATGTTGACCATGTATCCCAGGGGCCACTCCTGCTGTTAGCCTTAGTGCCCTGCTCTCTGTCTTCACCAAGTCTGATCATAGCAATGAGAGAAAGATGGTTTCTTCTCTGCCACGTCAGCCCGTGCATGACTATAGGCCAGGCCCCTCAACTTAGGCATAAACCCAAGTCCATCCCAGGTCTCCCACTGAGCCAGTTTTTGTCTTGTTTGGCATGGGGCCATCTTGTTGCACAATTCTACGGGGCACCATTCACGTTCTATTTCCTTGAGACTGGTGTCCTCATGGGCCATGCGTGATCACTCCCCTGACATGGCCAGACAGCACAGCCATCCCTGGATTGCTCCATGCCTCAGAATCTTGGCCCTAGTCCCCTCCAGCCTCACTGTGAAGAAAGCTCTCTCTTCCCCTCACAGTCAACTGGCAATGAAGCCATTCATTCTGTTCAGGGGAAGCACTGCCCCAGCCTCACCCTCAGTGCTGTGGTCTGACAAGGCCCAGGAAGACACTTACCCAAAGCTCTGACATTCTACCAGGTCCCCAACTAAAGACTACTTCAGTTGTACAAGTGTAATCATTAAAAGGAGGTGCTTCCTGGGTGGCTCAGTGGTAAAGAATCTGCCTGCTAATGCAGGAGACGTGGGTTCGATCCCTGGATCGGGAAGATCCCCTGGAGAAGTGAATGTCTACCTACTCCAGTATTCTTGCCTGGAAAGATCCATTGATAGAGAAGCCTGGCAGGCTACCATCCATAGGGTCACAAAGAGTTGAACACAACTTAGCTACTAAACAACAACAATTATTAAAAGACATTAAAGGTATTAGACATAGTGTTGGAAACATCAATAGTTTTTAGGAGAGGAAAGTCCCTTTTTTTTTTGGCTGCACTGTGAGGCATGTGGGATCTCAGTCCCCTGACCAGGTATTGAACCTGTGCTCCCTGCAGAGGAAGTGCCAAGTCTTAACTCCTGGACCACCGGGGCTGTCCCAAAGTAAACTTTCTTTTGTACTTGCCAAAGACCAGTCAGAAGGTGCCATCGGGAAATGGTGTAAATATGGACTGGCCCCAGAACTGCCAACTTTGAATCTCTCTGGGGCTCACAGGTAGGATGTCATATGGATCAGATCCAAAGGCTTGATTACTTACTTACTTGGTCCTTGTCCTTCCCTAGATCGTCTCTGTTGGAAGAGAGCAAGAGGAAGCAATGTGGTGTTCCACTGGGAGAGTAAATGGAACCGTGTCCTGCCTGGAGTTCAAGCAGCATGTCAGAGGGACCTCCTGTTCCCACTTGAAATCTCATCACTTCCCCCAGCAGAACCGGGTTCTAGGCTTGGAAGCTGGGTGATGAATTTCACCTAAAAAAGATGGATCTTGATGGGGGTCAGGCTGGAAGGAAAAGTAACCACAGTCAACCAAGTTGGCCCATCTCTTTCTTTGGCTCAGCCTACTTGGGTTTCATTTATTCATTCACACTTGGGTTTCATTTCCCTTCTTAGCAAAGGAGAACTGCTCTTGGCCTCGCACGTTACATCTTTTTTTCTACCTGGGGCATAGAGAGAGACAAACATGCCCAAGGATGCACAGCTGCCAAAAGGCAGAGCCAAGATATAAAATGTGAGCAGTCTAAATCTGGGCATTGTTTGCTTTTAAAAGACCCTAGGTCCCCAGAAGCATTGGAATTGTTGTTGCTTAGTTGCTAAGTCATGTCTGACTTTTTTGCGACCTCATGGACCAAAGCCACGGCTACAGGCTCCTCTGTCCATGGGATTTCCCAGGCGGGAATAATGGAGAGGGTTGCTATTTCCTTACTCAGGGGCTCTTCTTGGCCCAAGGATTGAATCTGTGTCTCTTGCATTGGCAGGCGGATTCTTTGCCATAGAGTCACCAGCCGGGGAAGCCCATAGAAGCATCTGAATAGCACCAGTCAAGTGCTTCATCTGTGGGTTGGTTCCAAATTGATTTTCCTACTGTCTTTCTCTGTCTGACTTATTTCACTAAGCATAATGCCCTCCGGTCCATCCATGTCGCTGCAACGGACAAATCTCCATTCTTTTTAATGTCTGAGTATTATTCCATTGTGTGTGTGCACTTGTATATATATGTACATACATCCTGCCACATCTTTCTCTCTATTCAAATGTTGATGGATACTTAGGTTGCTTTTATATTTTAGCTATTTAAGTTATTATAAATGATACATAAATAGTATCTTGGCTATTGCTATGAACATTAGGGTTTGCCTCAGTTTTTTTAAAAAAAAATCATTCAAAAGATGGTGCTGCTAAGTCACTTCAGTCGTGTCCGACTCTGTGTGAGCCCATAGACAGCAGCCCACCAGGCTCCCCCGTCCCTGGGATTCTCCAGGCAAGAACACTGGAGTGGGTTGCCATTTCCTTCTCCAATGCAGGAAAGTGAAAAGTGAAAGCGAAGTCGCTCAGTCGTGTCCGACTCTTAGTGACCCCATGGACTGCAGCCCACCAGGCTCCTCCATCCATGGGATTTTCCAGGCAAGAGTATTGGAGTGGGGTGCCATTGCCTCCTCCGAAAGATGGTGCACATGGCATTAATTTGCAAAACAAAGAACTGGAAGGAGGAGGAGGGCTGCCCTGATGATGTGAGAGACTCCTTTCAGGGGAACATGTGTAACCTCATGTGTGAGGTTGGGTCTGCTCGAAACACTGGCCTAGCAATTGAGACTCTAGAAGGGGCAAAGGCAGGACTGGATGCTGGAGAATTTCCTCCTGTCCCAGCCCCTTGAGGATGGCCAGCTCTGTATTCACAGCTGTGTGGTGACCAGGTTGGGGCAGGGGGTCAGGAGGTAGAGAGCGCTGGCAGAAGGGGTAATGGGCACTGTGCACTTGGGCTGCCCTTCTAAGCACATAGCACTGCTCGGACACCACTCTGCGTGGTCCCAGACAACACTCTGAGGACCAGATGGAGGAAGCAGACTTTTTCTCTTGATTATGGGGCTGCTGCGGTGCAGGCTTTAGCTAGGACACTTCGGAGCATCTCTTTGCAGAGGCAGTGACCCTTTCAAAAGCACTCACAGTACTGACCCAGACTGGAGATGCTTAACACAGGACAGGCTAGCAAGCCATGCCCAAAACCACTGATGAAAAGGAAACTACGGGATGCTGACCCAGGAAGAGAGCAAGAGAAACCCAAAGAAGGAAATAGCTTCTCTGAAGGATGAGTTTCAGCAAGGGAGGAGGGTAGGGGTCATTCCTCAGTTTAAGTAAGAAACAGGGGGGTGGGAATTTCCAGGGGGAGCCCCAGAAACGATGGTGAAGCAAGGAGACTGGTGAGTAGCTACAGGCTCTAGGAAAGGGAGGGTTGAGCAGTTAACGTACTGAGGGGGGACTTGAACCGTCTGCCATGCCTTATTTTTCTTACTAGATAACTTAGATAACTAGATGATTAGAACATTTTCTTTCCACAGGCTAAATTTCAGCTTGAAAATTTGACAGGAGAAAAGCAGAGCTTCAAGAGAGCAGGAAGGTTATCTGACTTATTCATTGCTGCATCCCCAATCCTAGAATAATACACAGGAGGTCGAATCCAGCTCAGTGATTTTCTCCCACAGATTCTGTCTTTGTATGAAGAGGGAGGTCTTTTCCAGTTTTTCAAGGGCAGTATTTTGGGTGATGGGGGCTTCATGCAGTCTGGATAATCTCTCCATGAGTCATTAAATTCTTACATTTATTCTTTTATTTTTTTCATCCAATAAATCATTGGGAGGCACCTACTTTGTACACACACTGAGCTTAGCATGTGTGAATACACTGGTGAGAAAAATACACAGGTGTGCACTGGCTTGGAGCTTATGGTCTCATAGACTGTAGTCTCCAAGGCCACTGCTGTGGACTGAGGCTGTAACCAGTCAAAAAATATCATGAAACCAAAGCAAGCAAGTCAAAAGAGAAACAACCAAAGCACTGGCCCTATGGCCTTCAGAACTTCCTGTGGTCATGAAATAACTCACATGACTAAACAGTCTAGGTAAGGAGGACTCTCGAGAGGATTAAATTGGTTCCCATGTATTAGTTGCAGTAGGCTGAGTTTTGCTATAGCAACAAACCAACACTGAAACCTCCACAGTTTAATACAACAAAGGTGTTCAGTTGACCCTTGAACAACTCGAGTTTGGACTATGCGGATACACTTATACACGGCTTGTTTTCAGTAGTAAATACTACAGTACTATAGCATTGAAGGTTGAATCTATGGATGCAGAATCTCAGGTCCAGAGGAAGCATAGATATGGAGAAACCACACATTCCGGAGTCCACTATAAATTATATTCAGATTTTCAACTGGGTGACATGTTGGAGCCTCAACTTGTTTAAGGGCCAGCTGTATTCCTTATTGAAACAAGGCTGCTTAAGCATGTCTTCCGTGCAGTGACTCAGGGATCTGGTCTGCTCTCATCCAATGATTCAGCATCTCACCCTGGGCATCCTGGTCACTGTGGTGAGATTGCAGGCAAACACCTAGGGGTGACATCCCACTTTCCCTCAGTTCTTTGACCAGTACTAGTCACACAACCCCACCCACTGCTCAGGGGCAGGGATGTAGGAGGCAACACAGGGCTATTGAGTGAGCATCACACATCTCAACCACACCCATTCTTTACACAAAATGCCCCCTGAATCATCATTCTGCAGAACTGAAAAACAACTTTGAAACAGTTGATAGATGAGATTACAGGATAGATTTTGCAAATAGATGAGACAATTTTCTTCCTGGGCTATCTGGGAATAATTAGGAAATGAAAGGAACATAGTTCTCCCTGTTTCTAGGACAGAGGAATTTAATGTTGACTTCAGAGCCCTTCAGGTTTCCCTGATAGCTCAGTTGGTAAAGAATCTGCCTGCAATGCAAGGGACCCTGGTTCAGTTCCTGGGTCAGGAAGATCTGCTGGAGAAGGGATAGGCTACCCACTCCAGTATTCTTGGGTTTCCCTTGTTTCCCTTGTGGCTTAGCTGGTAAAGAATTCGCCTGCAATGTGGGAGACCTGGGTTTGATCCCTGGGAGAAGGGAAAGGCTACCCACTCCAATATTCTGGCCTGGAGGATTTCATGGACTGTATAGTCTGTGAGGGTCACAAAGAGTCAGACATGACTGAGTGATTTTCACTTTCACTTTTCAGAGCCCTTTGATCTCTCTTACAGGTCAGGAAAACTTCCTCTTCACCTGTACTTTTTTAGTGGGTAAAGTTTGTTTTTCCACCTCAGTAAAGAGAGATGAGAGAAAACTCTAGTTTGTAGAAGAATTAAATTGGTTTCAATGCCTCTAAAAGTCTTATGGCAGTAGCATCACCTACCTTTTGAATGTATGCCTTTGCAAACCTCTGTCCACTGGGATCCTGTTTACAATAAGCACACTTGATTGTACCTGAAAAATCAGAATAACATTTGCTTTTGCTAGATTCACTTTTTGTTAGAAAAGTTGATAGAAAGCATCAGCTTCCTTCTCTGTGTTTCTTCTGCCACTGGGGCTTTTATTAAGGACTGTACCATCTCATTTACTTCTAATTCACTTGCAGGTTTCTATTATCTACTAAGTGTGCCCTGGTTCTGTCCAGGCTTGTTCAGACGTATTTTCTAATCAACAACAGTCATATAATTAGCACTCGACCCATGAAAGAAGAATACTGAAAAATGATGATTTATCCCATTTGCTAATATAAGTTTATTCCTGGGGAGCATTTTCCAGATCAATATAGATTTGCCTGTTCTTAAACCTTCACTTCCTAGTGATCATTGTTTCATTAAATCATAAACTGATTATAATTCCATGGCATGAACTTTAACTTGGGTTTTTGCATTTTGAGTTGACAGTACTTAAAATGTTGATAGCTTCCTTGTGGAGTCCAAGGACATTATTACTCTTTGAAACTGGAAAACACTATGCTTAGAGGTTTTTATTAAAAAAAAAAATTTTAGGAGGAAATTCAGTAATGCAAACCTGATCACAGCCACAGGCACTAACAGGGAGCTTTGAGTGAAATTTGGCCCTGCAGCAACTCAGCATCCAGAAGATAGGAGCGTTCATCTAGATAGGAGGAATGTGAAGCTGCGGAGGCAATGCACACATTCAAGTGTAGAAGGCTGAGCTCTGTTTTCCTTTCTCCCTTTTAATGTACTCAATCAGGAATTTTTAGGAATCTGCCTAAAAATAGGTTAGGCCCCAGAGGAATAGGCTGCAAAAGTAGCTAGGATGCCTGGGCTCTTGTGGGATACAGGCTGAAATGGGGAGGAAGCATAAACTCACAAGTCCCAGGGAGCCCAAGGCAGAGATACATATTTCCAAGTGGCCAGGACCATCCTGGAGGATGAGGTGTAAGCTGAGCCCTGAATAATGAGGAGTAGTCAGGCAAGTCAAGAACAGATAGAACAGGGAAGGTAGGCAGGCACATAACGAGTTTTTAAGTGGATGGAATGGCGGGTCTGAAGGGCTGGATGCAAGGCAGAGTGTGCGGGGGTGACGTGGAATGATCACTTGGTTGGACTTTACTACTGTTTTTTCATCATATGCACTCTATGCAGTGCTTTCCAGCACTCATGGCTTATGTGTTCATGTCTGGACATCTCTCTGACTCAAAATGAGCTGCAGACAGAGAAGTGTCAGATATGAGACCTGGCCTGACCATAAAGGTTTCCTGGGTTATGGGCCCTAACCGTAAGAAGAGATACAGTGACTTTCAGAGTCAGCCTCTTACCTGGTCTGAGGCCACCAGTTGGATGGAATTCATACAGTCAGTGAAGTCAGATGAAAAGACCACTGTGGTCCTGCAATTTTAGAGAAAAAATTCATCTAGTATCAGAGACTGCAGAGTATGCGGGGAGTTCGGATATTTAGTAAAGCAAAGGAAAAAACAAAGCAGGGCAGAGTAGCTGATGGATTTGTATAATAAAGAGCAGGAGAGGGAACAGGGACTACTGGACAGAAATAGTCTGTGTACAGGGCATGTTTCAGGGTGGAAGAGACAGAACTGGTGGGAAAAGCTGGCATCCGTGTACAGAATAATAAGGGGACAGCCATGGAGAGAGAGAATTTTAAGATGCTTGCTATGCATTAAAAAATTCATCTCCTCCTTTGCCATTTTGTTGCAGGAAGGGGGAACCACTCGGAAATGAATTGTCCAAGGAGATACACGTACTGACAAAACAAGAGATTTTATTAGGAAAGGGCACCTGGGTGGAGAGTAGTAGGGTAAGGAATCCAGGAGAACAGCTCTGCCATGTGGCTCAAGGTCTTGGGTTTTACGGTGATGGGATTAGTTTCCGGGTTGTCCTTAGCCAATCATTCTGACTGTGAGTCCTTCCTGGTGGTGCATGCCTTGTTCAGCCAAGATGGATGCCAGAGTGAAGGATTCTGGGAGGCGGTCGGACATGTGGTGTTTCCTTTTGACCTTTCCTGAACTCTTCTGGTTGGTGGTGGCTTGTTAGTTCTGTGTTCCTTACCAGGACCTCCTGTCATAAAATAACTCATGCAAATGGTTACTATGGTGCCTGGCCAGGGTGGGCGGCTTCAGTCAGTGTGCTTCCCCTAATAATCTCCTTCAGAGATAGTACAGGTTTGAAATACTGATTGATAGTTTTTGGTTCCTGAATTGTGCTTCTTTGAATGCAATACCTGGCTACGACTGGGCCAATTGGAGGCCTAGGTCTGGAGAATGGTAGAAACTTTCACTTGAGATGGTTGCTCCAATTCAGTAAGTATGGTGTACCCGGCTGTTTAAAAATACAATTAATAGATAACAATCCTGGTTCTTCCCTGTGGGATCTTACTAAGAGAGTTGTTACAGGAGGTACATTTTGGTGTGTCTGTCTAGCCCATGACTTTCTCTATCTGAAAACTCTTTCCTTACCCACAAGAACTAGCACTTGACCAGCATGATGGCACCAAGCAGTCACCCAATCTCCTCCAACAGTTGATTCAACCAGGAATGAGCATGTGACCCGGGTTGGGCCAATCAAGACAATGAAGGGAAAAAGATCATTAAAACCTGGGATAAAATTCTTTTTCTGAGGTCTTTGTGGCTTTCTTCTTCCAGTTTCCAAGTTCTCAGGAAGGGGCTGCCCTTGGTTCTTTCAAGACACATAGTCCCCTTCAAATAAATTCTCTGTCTCTTTCCATTATGCTCAAGTTCCTTTGAAGTAAGCTTCAACCACCTAAAATCCAAAGTATGTGGCCTGAGACAATTGCCTTTTATGGTCCAAATTCCTCTAGCTATTGGGATCACTTTCTGGTACTTACAGTCTCCTGTGTTTGCTAACTTCTGTGTTAATGGTACAAAGCCGCCCATCAACCCTGATCTGATAAAACAGATCAACCCTGATGATCTGTGTTATCTCCAGAATCAACCAGCCTAGCAGGAAAACAAGTATCTGCTAGTATTTTGTTGAGTCATCTGTTCTCCTGCTGAGAACGACTGTGTCATTTAATGGCTTAACCATTTCTGGCTAAACTTCAACCTGTGTTTGTCTTTGGTTATTTTTCTATTGCATCTTCTCATAAGGTTCCTTTCTTGGTGTCTTGCCGGGACATCTCTCTCAGCTGTGGTTAGAAGCGACACTGACGCTGGTTTTCCGAAGAGGCTGATGTTTTTCAATCTGGGCCCTTAGGAAACCTGTGTACTTTACACATATGGTGAATGAACATTTGAGAAGGAGACCCTTCCAGACTGAAGCTCTGTCACACAAGCTGCATGCATTTAGCACAGAAGGGCTCACTCACAGGAAATGATGAGAGAGGCTCTGAGCAGTTTTTCCTAACAGGTCTTCTCAGATCCCTAGATGTCTATGAAAAATTCAGTTTCCCAGGTTTTGCTGAATCAGACTTTCTAGGGATGGGGCCAGGGACTCTGGATATTTAATAACCTACCTAGGTAATTTTGATCTGTGAAAGCCACTGGCTACATGAGCCGAGAGTAGCAATTCTCTAATCCTAACTTAATTGTTAGACGGCATTTTACAATTAGCTTGAAACAGAGCAGGACCCTAAAGTCCTTCTCCACTCCCATCCCTATGCCCTCTGCCTGTCTTGTGTCTGTTAAAAAGGAAAACAAAAACCAAAAACCTTGGTCAAAGAATGAAATTAACCAGAGAAGTGAGAAAAAGCAGACACAAAGGAAAATAGTCAAACAAGACAAAATAATAATTTACTTGTTAAGCAAAATCAAGAACCTTTAGTTCCTCTTCAGTGACTACAGATACTATTCTGGGCCATATCCTTTGAGCTGTTTTGTAGATAATGAAACTCCCACTAGGTGGAAGAGACTAACTCCCTGATGACCAGACGGTAGCCATGACATAAGCTGCCACAATTCTGAGAAACGGCCTCAAACAAATGGAAACAAACTGACCCTGCAACTGAAGATTAACTGTACTTGAATCAAGACGACTCTGGTCAAACCACCGATGAGCAGTTTCATCGGTGCTGTCTCTGCCTGTAGCCCCCTCCCTCTGCCTGCACACCCCTGAAACTCCCCTCTAAAACTCTTGCCCACTGACTGTCGGTGGGGAGGTTGGGGGTGGGATTCGGCCTTTGGACATGTCTGCCCTTTCCCCTTGCTATTTATTACCAGACTCCTAGATAAAGCAAACTTTCCTTCCCACCAACCTATTGTCTAAAGTATAGGCTTTTAGGTAATGAGCAGCCAGACCACACTTTGCATAACAAGCTCACCCTCTTCTTCAATGCTGTGCATCACTCCATGTATCTCTTTGATATACAGTGACATATACCTCTGAGAAAAAGTAAAGTCAGTTGAACTAAATTTCTTTGTTTGAAGACTGTCACTCCTAGGCAAGAGTGAATATACCTGAGAGCCTTCAAAACTGGATTCTCAACTCCAGGCTCAGATCTCCCCATCCTGACCAAAGGGCTTGTGACTCAGCTTCTTTAGGAGTGGGTGGGCTTGGGAGACCTGTTCCTAGCTACATCAGACTGAAATGGAGGGCCATGCTGAAGGAGCAGATTCTGGGATTTCCCTGCTGGGTCAGTGGTTAAGAACCCATCTGTCAATGCAGGGGACTCAGGTTCAATTCCTGGTCCAGGAGATTGCATGTCACAGAGCCACCAAGCCCTTGCATCCCAACTACTGGGGCAGCAGAGCATAAGATGGTTAGGTAGCATCATTGACTCAATGGATATGATTTTGAATACACTCTGGGAGATAGTGGAGAACAAAGGAGCCTGGTGTGCTGCAGTACATGGGGTCACAAAGAGTTGGACACGACTTAGCGAATGAACATCACAACTACTGAGCCCGTGTGCCTAGAGCTCACGCTCCACGATGAGAAGTCTGCTCATCACAACTAGAGAAAGCCTGCACACAGCAATGAAGACCCAGTGCAGCTTTTAAAAGCAGACTCTGGGGTTCGACCCCAGATCCACTGAATCAGAACCTCTGTGGGAGGTTATTAACTGCATTATTAACTCTGCAGGCATTTCTTAACTATTGTCAAGATTCAGGCCTTTCTGGGGTGTCTGATAATAATAATAATAGCAGCACCTATTAAATGCTTACATTAGAAGACAATGAACACTCTCAGACAAGATACTAATGATATCCAGTTTCTGCCATCCTTTCTCTTTGGGTGGGATAATAGTAGTAAAAATAGCAGCAGCACTAACCACCACCACCACTAACATATTTCAAGCTCTTACAATGGCAGACACAGTGCCAAGAGCTTCATGTGCATTATTCCAATAAACCCAAACGACAATCCCACTATGCTCACGTTTGTTGGATAAAACCTGAGACAACAGAGAGGACGCAGACATTTCCCAAGATGACACAACTAGCAAGTGGTTGAGACGGGACTGAAAACAAAAGGGGAGTGGGGCAAAACGAAAGGTGTTGTAGCTGGCATTCAGAATTCATCCTTCATGGCTGAATTAGGGTTGCGAGGAACACTTCAGTGCAAAGAGCAGCTTGTGCAGATATGTAATGCAACAATACATAAACAGAGGGAGTGTGTGAAGGGCCAAAATCCTGCAGTAATCCTAGAGCAGCACCTCCAAGAAAGGAACTGGCATCTGTGTGGAGGTGAGGGAGTCGCGGGGACCAGTTCCTTGGGGTCATTTCACATCTCTGTGCTCATGTCCACCTTGGCTCTTGGACCTGTTCTCAGCTGGAGCTTCTGCCTTCCGCATCTTCGTCTGCTTTCCTCATCTTCTCCTTCCTCATCCTTCATTTTATCGTGATGTGCACTGACCTGACTCCACCAGCCCACTCTCCCGACACATTCTCTTAGCTTCACCTCCACTGCTTCCTGGAATTTTTGTTTTCATTTTATTGCAGTATAGTTGATTCACAATGTTGTGTTCCTTTCTGTACAGACAGTGATTTGGTTACACATACATACATGTATATATATATGTATATATATACGCACACACATCATTTTTCATATTTTTTCATTATGGTTTATTATAGGATACTAAATATATTTTCCTGTGCTATGTAATAGGACCTTGTTCATCCATTCTATATATGATAGCTTTTATCTGCCTATCCCAAACTCCCAATCCATCCTCCCTCCATCTTGCCCTCCATCTTGGCAACCACAAGTCTGCTCTCCACGTCGATGAGTCTGTTTCATAGGTAAGTTCGTTGGTGTCATAGTTTAGATTCCACATGTGATATTAGATGGTATTTGTCTTTGTCTAAATTACTTCACTTAGTATGATAATCTCTAGGTCCATCCATGTTGCTGCAAATGACATTATTTCACTCTTTCTTATGGCCGAGTAATATTTTATTCTATATAGATACCACACCTTTAAAAATTGCATTATTGTAATTTTCTTTAGTAGCAAAATTTGATTATGATTTGTGTATTGTCACCACAGTTTCTTTTTTTTTAACTGTTTGTTTTGTAGTGGAGTATAGCCAATTAACAATGTTGTAATAGCTTCAGGTGAACAGTGAAGGGACTCAGTCATACATATACACTTATCCATTATCCCCCAAACTCCCTTCCCATCCAGGCTGCCACATAGCCTTGAGCAGAGTTCCATGAGCTATAGCGTAGGTGCATGTGCCACACAGTTGGTTATCCATTTTATAGCAGTGTATACCATACCTTCATCCATCCCTCTGCCCATGGACATTTAGGATGGTTTCAAGTCTTGGCTATCATAAACAGTGCTGCAATGAACGCTGCAGAGCATCTGTCTTTTCAAATTACAACATTCTCCAGGTATATGCCCAGGAATGCGATTGTAGGATCATATGGCAGCTATATCTTTAGTTTTTTGAGGAACCTCCATACTGTATTCCATAGGGGCTGTGCTAATTTACACGGAATTTCTTAATTTACCTTAAGAGAAGCTGACTGGTCCACTTTACGACGTCGTGCTAGGTCACTTACAGATTATGGGTTGGCTGCCGTTCTTGATTTCTATCGTTTTGTTGAGGCATAGGAAGAGGGGGCTCATGTAGCAAAACCATGGTTGCCTGATGGGCATGCTCCCCAGGAGGGTGTGTGAGCAAAACTAACACAGTCCCTGCCATCTCTAAAGCCTTTATCCAAAGGCTCTCAGAAGGGTTTACAGTAACTCCCATCTGCAGTTCCCAAGTCGTCATGCTTAGGGTGGGTGGGACTACTTACTGTTCCAGATTTCTCATCTAGTAGAAAGCCAAGTTCGCAAACTTCTTTAGGATAGGGATCTTTGCTTTGTATATACTGCTGTTTTCTAAGTGCCCAGCACAGAGCAGGTTCTCAATAACATTTGCTGAGTGAATGAATAAACAATATTGCAGTATCCAGCAGCTCCCAAATGTTGTGAATCAGACATGGGAAATCTAATTTACATGCTGCTTTGGTCTTGGCTCCCAGACAGTATTAATAGCATCCTAACCAGAAAACAGCCATGCATAGAACTCTTCACACAATCCACTTATTATTTGCTTAGAAGCAAATACAAATATTTTCAGCCATCTGCTGTTTTCAATTCCTGCTAATAAGTGAAAATTAACTGTGTGGCCCAGGGTTGAAGTCAGTTTCAAGAATCCTCAAGGAATGAAGATACTAAGAAGGTACAAAGCATTTTAACTGGTAGTTCTCAACCAGCAGCGCTTTCTGTCCTCAGGGGATACTCAGCTAAGGGTGGAGATTTTTTTTTTAAATCATGGTAAAATAAAGATAACATAAAATGTGCCACTGTTGAACGTACAGTTTAGCAGTAAGTACACTTACATTGCTCTACAACAAATCTCCAGAATTCTCATCTTGGAAAGAGAAAATGTATACTCAAAGGTCTTCCCGAGAGCTCTTATCAGCTCCAGGCAACCACCTTTTCACTTTGTGCCTGTGAATATAACTACTTTAGGTAGCTTATAAAGGCAGAATTACAAACATCGTTTTGTGACTGACTTATTTCACCCAGCTTAGGGTCCTCAAGTTTATCCATGTTGCAGCATGTGTCATAATTTTCTTCCTTTCAAAGGATGAAGAACAATTCATTGTATGTTTGGATCCATTCATCATCAGCGGACATCTGGGTTGCCTCTTTTAGCTATTGTGAATAATGCTATCAACACGGGTATACTAATTATCTCTTTGAAGCCCAGTTTTCAATTATTTTGGGTATATACCCAGGAGCAGAATTGCCGGATCATATGGTAGTTCTGTTTTTTAATTTTTTTGAGGAACTCCCATACTGTTTCCACAGAAGATGCACTGCTTTATATTTTTACCAATAGTGCAAAAGTGTTCCGGTTTCTCCCAATCCATGCCCATACTTGTTTTCTTTTTCCTTCTTCGTTTTTAAAAAAATACCCTAATGGGTGTGATGTGAGCAAACATTTTTAGTTGTCACAACTTGGGGCAGGGTGCTATTGGCATCTTATAAGTAGAGGTCAGCAATATTGTTAAACATCCTACTATACACAGGATGGTTCTATGCCACAAAGAATGGACTGGACCAAAATGCAGATAGTGCCCAGGTTGAGAAATCCTGATCTGAACAATCAGGTTCATCTTTCATAGCAAATCTCACCTCTCCTGACATCTGCAGCTTCTCTATTCTTTTGCTGAGATGCTCAAAGGCAAAGACTTCCAAAAGCCTAGAAAGTAATGGAAGACTGAGAAGAACGGCAACATTTCTTTTATTCAAATTTTATTGGAAGTTTACAAATGTATTACAGACATCAGTAAAACATCATATCCATTTCACAGGGCACGGATCTCAAGCAAAGTGTTCACAACAGTCTCTGGCAGAGCCCACACCAAAGGTCCACTGCAGACCTTCTTCACAAATAGCTTGACACCCAACACACAACACAGACTCTGGTGTGCCTTACCTTCTCAGGCCCTTTGAGGTTTTGTTTACGCGCTTGGAATTAAAGCAGAAGGTGGACAAAATGATCCTGTACAGGAAAGAATGCGTTTAGGAGCAGGAGAACTGTCGAGGTCCTCATCTGCTAGGGAAAAAGGAGGACCCACAGGCCTTAGAATGCGAAGTCAGGGTCCAGGATAGAACCAAATACTTTACGGAGAAACATGGAAATTAACTAGAAAGGCTTGAGTAATTCTCTCTGAAACATTTAAAAAGGCCTGGTCAGTGACCTATGGAACATCAATGGCCAAATAGTTGGTAGGGTGAGGGACATCTCAAAACTCTCAGGATAGAATAAGACACTCCCCCTACCCCCTCATGGATTCTGTATCTAAACCACAGAAGTAATTTCTAACACAATGTTAGATTCCTGTTGGGAAAAGCTAGTCTGGGGAAAGTTATAAGCAGGAAGTAAGCTTATAAACTAGTATAGCCCCCAACAGTAATTCACACTTTCTGGGAGTATTGAAGGGACTTCTATTTTGAGAAAATGGAAAAGGATTGCAATCTTTTTTTAACTCTAACCTTGATGACTACTTCCAAGTGGTCAGACAAACAGGCTCTGGTGTCTGCTGAGGCGCCAAAGGGACTGACCACTGGAAGCAAGACAAAATTCTCTTCATTTCCACGTCTCTCACGCTTTAAGAAACATACCTCAAGAGGCAGCAATCTGGAACTGCCTTCAAGATTGGCAGAGGAGGCTTGGCTGAGTTCTGTACCTGGAATGCTGTCCGCAGAGTCCTTTTCAAAGCCCTGAAGGTGCTAAACAGTTGCTGATAGCAACCCTTCTGGCATGAAATCCTCAGATGACTGATTTCAAGGTCCACTTTCCTTTGTCAAAGATAGATCCTCCTTCTTACGCATTAGCATCTGGTTTCTGTTAGAGAGAAATATGCAAAGAGCACTTCTCCTTGGAATTTAAGTATTTGTGTTCTTTATTAGAAGGTGGGACTAGAAAAGAATAGGACGGACTCTTATCTTACCTCTGCAAAATGGCAAACACAGATTGCTTATAACTGGCCAAGAATCCAAAAATGGAAAAGGAGGCCAAAGAGATTTTTGTTTAGTCTAAAGAAGTCAGCCTCCTTTAGCATCTGCAATACAGGGGCACAGGGATTGGCATCGCACAGTGATTTATGGATGATGCTTCCTGAATAGCTGGTGAACTGTTTTGGGAAAATGGCAAGAGAGTCCAGGGTAGAAACACAAGGAAGAATCAGTTCACAAGTAAGATTTGTTATCAGACAAAGCAAATCCATTCGGATCAACTGGTCCTGGCTGGCTAAGGTGTTGCAAAGATTTCTGAGGCTGCATCCATGCTCTCTGAAAGGGTACCCTGGTTCTATCTGCCCACATTATAGGTATGGCAGAGACAGCCCCACCTGAACTCAACAATGGCTAGTGGTACCCAAGAAGCAGAAAGCTATTGCAGAAGAGGAAAATATAATCTTGTTGTATTGAAGAAACATCCTATAGAATGGGACAAGGGGAAGAAAAAGAGCTAGCCTCAGTTCCCATATGAGAAATGACAAACTGCTTGTTTGTGGGGCTGGCGGAGGGTGGACAAAAGGTGAATATAGGTGGACAGGGTCAAACAACCAACTCTAAAAACCACCCCCACCCTTGAACATTGGCAAAAACTGAGAAGTATGTTTCTGGTTTCCCTGACCTCACTTACCTTCACACTTGGTAGAAATCCCAGAATGCTATGACAGATGGAAGGCTACCTGAATGCCACCAGCCTGCTAAGAAACTTGCTCATAATATCAAGGTTGATAGGCACTGGCAGTGCCATTCAGAAAACTGTCACTGATTTCTAACTTGGGAAAGGGCCAGTTCTGTTGCCAATGAACTGAGCAGCAACAGGAAATGAAATGAATGCTAAAGTGTGGTTTTATCCAAAAGATACGAAGATCAATATGAGGAGAGGTAGGAAGAAAAACCAAACCAAAGCATGAGAGAAGAAAATAAATAGGGAAAAGATATACTTTTTTAAACACAGTCTATTAAAGGTGAAATTATGGTCTAAGAAGAGATGACTGCAAGCCTCAGCTGTGGAGGAAAGCTTGACTAAGTAAGAGCTCCTGGTGATGATCACGTAAGGATCAGATCCGGCCTCAGAAAGGAACATGCTGAATTTTGGGGAATGGGATTCTGGGATGTTAGGTGTAAGTTATCACTAAGAGGCAGAATTCCCAACACAGTGACGACCTGCCCTCTCTCAGGCGTTCCCTTGGAGGTTCCATCCTTGCGATGAGGATTTACCTGGCCTCTACCAGCAATCTCCACAGGGTGCCTGGCTGCGTCTGGGGTGGGGAGGAGGCGTCTGCAGTGGTGGACAAGATGGAGGTGATCCTGCTTTTTCGACTGTCTGACCCTGAGACTTATATCTCACTACACCTCCAGCTCTGACCAGTTCAGCTGATGGATGTTCCCTGGGTGGCTAGATCTGAAACTGCTTATTCCTCTCATCCCTTTGCATACTGCTCAGTTGCCAATGTCTAGGGCACTTTCTTCTTTCTGCTGATGGTGGTCAAAGCCTCACTGGGGAAATGTTAAGAGGTACTCTAAAAAGGACAGATTAAGAAAACAACATTTACTAGGAGAATTTCTTTCCTCGGATTCCAGGCCACGGAAGACAGACATTATTTTCAGTTATTTGCTAAGTTAAATAATCTACTTTTTGTCTCTCTTTTTCCAAAATGCCTTTCTATTCTCATCAATCCAGAAACTTAGAACTCCAAATTCGACTCGCCCGGTTTCTACCAGAAACCTGCCACGTTGGTAGCGTGGTGGTAAACATTATGTCTTTATCAGTTTGCCAAGCAGTTTACAAACTCACTATACAAACTTAATAGAGTTAATTCTCCAGAGGCTTGGATAATTAATGAAGCATTTAGATATGAAGAAAGCATGCGGAAAACAGCCACAACCAACATTTGCATCGCTTTTTTCAAAAACATCAGTGACAATGACAAATGGCATATAAATACCTGAAAAGCAAATTATTTTAATACATCCTGAATGGAGTGCCACTTCCACATCCTTTACAGCCTTCCTTCCCCAGACCCATGTGGGATGGTGTCTAAAAAGCCACTTTCCACATCCTCTGCATAAAAAAACACTAGAAAATATTAACTACTATACTGAAAAGAGACCACGCTCACCTCACCGTGGCAGATGGCCACTGAGATACACTGTACACCACACTGACAGTACATCTCACTACAGGTGGGTCCCCCAATGGATTATTTCATCCACAATCCATGAAGGGAAGGGGGAGAATGGAAGTTAAAGCAAGCGCTTCACTTGTAACCGAAGCTAGGTAGGAGGTTTTATTTTACTATAAACAACACAACCGTTAAATGTCTTCTTTAAGCACACTCACTTGTGAGCTCATTTTCTATCTGACCGACGGTCCCCAAAGCTCAAAACGGAAACCTCTTTCGGCAACATCTGTTTTCCAGAACCATTACACAAAATCTCCTGAGTGGCTCAATCTTTCTAGGCAACCCAGATACTCTGGTTATAGAATGAGTTAAACTGGGTTTTGTTTTGTTTTCCACCAGCACCAGAAGGTGTCCAAAGGTGGTTCTCACCTCTCCTATACTTCATTTCTGGAAGTTCTTCTTTGCTCTGACTTTCCTTCATATTCCCCTTCAGCCTCTACCCTTGATCTGTGGGCTGGATTCATGCGCCCTTCGGCCCCGGCAGCTTGCTGCCTGCCATCCCCTCGAAGTCAAAGCTTTGATGCATCCTTCCACGCCTGCAGGTCTGTGTACCTGACATGAGTGCTGAGCGGGTGGAAGCGGCCCTCCATCTCCACGTATGACCTACGACCTAGAAAGCACCGTCACTCCCAGAGCCCCTCGGAACCTTTCTGGCCTGAATTTCCCAAAGCTGAAGTTCATTTGCGCTGAGGACAACCGGTTGTCAGGCTAAGGCAGCTGTTCTGTCTGCCTTGGTAAAGGAAAGCGGATAATACAATCCAGGAAACAAGCACCAGGAAATAATGCCACACTCAAAACAATGTCATGCTGACATCACACAACGGCACCACTCACAGTCACTTTTGTTTTCCCCACAGGACAGATCAATGGTGAGCAACGTCAGTGTTTCCAGCGGGGATGGCATTTCTCACGGAACGCGACTGACACTGGTTGGTTTTTCTAATTGGCAGAAGTTACGTTGGCAATTATAAATTAAAAAAAAAATTACTATCACTTTGTAGAGAAGAGATTCTACTGAGGGTGGGAGCAGACTTAAGGATGGCTCCTTACGATGGATGGAGCATAAAATGCTTTGGGTGTAACAGGTAATTTGTGATTATATTTTTTAGCCACAAAAAGCCAAATTGAATAAAATCCTTTGAAAAAGGTCTCACTGACATGTAACAAATTTGTATAGAAAAAAAGAAAAAAAAAAAGTGGTCCTTGACCACCCTGTAATACTACTCAAAAGACAATGCTAGATGTGCATGCAAGGCTCCACTGAGTCCTACGATATAGAAATTCCTTTGATATTACAAAATACAAAAATATTTTATCAGAACTCTCATTTACATCGCATTTACAATGGACATGTAAATAACTTAGTGTGGGGTCCTGGCTAATAAACAAATTACTTACTGGAAAAAGGGTCCTAAAAGGAAGAAAACCAGAGAGGCTATATATATATATGTGTATATGTGTGTGTGTGTGTGTGTGTGTGTATGTATATATATATATAAGCGAGCAGGAAACAATTTTGCCATCTTGCCAGTGGCAACTCAACACAGACGGTCAGAGAAAGAGGTGACCAACCCTGGCCTCCGTTGAGCCTACGGCGTTTCCAAAGTGAAATGTGCAAATAATGTTCAACATGCCAAGAACTGTGACTACCTATGGAGTCAATAGGTAACCTTGCCTCCATCAAGGGAGAGCTCCTCTCATCTCTCCCTGGAACCCCCCACCCCCAAAGCGCTTTAAAATTTCCAACAGTGCAAGTTTCTGAATCTACATTCTTAGTTCCCATCTTCCCCCACTCCCTGACCCCCCACTGGATTACGAAATGATACAGTTTTTGCTCTTCTGTCTTTTCCTGCTGTGCAACTGTCCCCTGCCACCCAGCGTGGAAGACTTGGGGAGGCCGTAGGAGCTGTATTTGTGCAGTAACTCATCACTGGTGACATATCGCAGGTGGGCGGGCTGGGGGATGGGCTCTCCTAGGAAATAGCCCTCGTTGTCAGACTCGGAGGAGGAGGAACAGGTGGAACACCAATCGTACTCAGCGAAGTAGGGGCCCCAGCGCTCCCCAAAGGCATTCTGCAGAGCCAGGTCCGACACGGTCCGGGGGCACCGGCCATACAGGTCCCGCCGGGACCCCTGGCCCAGGCTCTCCTGGAAGCTCCGCTGGCGCACGAACTGATCATAGTCCTCCCTGGCTCTCAGGGGGGGTCTCTCCTTTAACTGAGAGAGGGCCTCACGCTCGCCGGCCAGGTGGAGGGCGTTGTCTGAGCGAGAGCGTCGTGATCGCCGAGACCGGTGGGGCCGGAAGCGGCGGTTGTCGTCGCGCGAACTGGCTCTCCTCCGTGTGCGCTCACTCATGGGCTGGATCCTCACGCCCTCTGCCCCTGGCAGCTTGCTGCCCGCCATCCCCCCATCGAAATCAAAGCTCTGATGCATCCTTCCGTGCGCCTGCAGGTCTCTGTACCTGATCGGCGTGCTGAGCGGGTGGAGGTTGCCCTCCATCTCCTGGTACTGCTGGGCTGACAGCAGGCTGCGAACCGACTCGGCGCTGCGGAACTGCATGGATGAGTTCAGCGTGCCCATGTTGCTCAGCTTCTCGGACACATTCATCCCAGAGTCTTTGCTGAGATCTGGCATGGAAAACCGAGAGAGGTGCTCCTGGCGCTTGGCGCCACCATCCGCGGAGAGGCCTGAGGGAGACAGAGGAGAGGTTCACGGAGGTTAATACAAATGTGCAGCGATGAGGATTCCGTCGCCATGGGTCACTGAAACCGTCGTCTAACCAGGGTCGCTGTAAACCTTCTCACAGCTGTACTCTGCACAAAAGCTTGCTCAGAAAGTATGAGGGAGGGAGGGCTCTCCCCACTCCACAGCAGGCCAGCGTCCACCTAGAGGGGGCACCTGGTTAAAAAGCATTTTTTTTTTTTTGACTAGTCATGCCTCCAAAGTTTCATCAAAATTACTTAGGAGCCTATCGGTGTATCTTTTTTACAATGTTTCCTCTGTTCAGAATTTCACTTTCCAAAGTGCTTCAATCACCTCTTTGGTTCTAATGATGATCTATACGTTCTCTGGACAAAGAACCTTTAAGTGTCAGAGGCAGGGCCATGCCCAAGTACTTCCTAGCAACACTGAACCTACAGCTGAGTCCCATAGTACTGGACCACCTCACTTTCACCTTTAGCCTCCAGTGATTTCCTGGTCTGCCTGCTGTCCCTTGGCCTCTATCCCAGATATCTTGAAAACCAACTGACTCCCTGGAAGTAGACAGAGGGATATTTATCCTCTCAGGCTGTTTAGTAGATGGCTGTTCCAAGATTCCAAATGGACACCTAACAGTCAGAGATGTCAGTAGGACTCTGGGGTGGGGCTGGGGGCAAGCAGTGATCCTAATGCTCTCGAACAGCAGGAGCCCTGCAGTCCTGACGTGCTGTCACTACCACCACTGAGACTAAAAGCAATCTGAAGGTAGGAGGAGATTCTTGACTTCAGTAACTTCCATTTTGTCCATTTAAAAATAGCACTCTTTCTAAAAAAAAAGCAGTTTAAGAACGGACCAGGTGGCAAAATCTCAGCATTTCTTGATTATTATCAATGAAAAAGAATAGTGATTCTGTCATTTCTGGTCACAGGCGACATGTCTTTGAATTGCACTGGCCCATTATAACCCCTGCCACTGATTATTTCTCCCCACCTACTGGGGCCAACGACTTTCTCTCCCCTCACAAAACTAATGTCATGAGCACTGTGAAACACCACTTAGCAGTATCTGTGTGTGTGCTCAGTCACGGCCGACTCTTTGCAACCCCAAGGACTGTAGCCTGCCAGGCTCCTCCATCCCTGGGATTCCCGGGCAAGAATACTGGAATGGGTTGCCATTTCCTTCTCCAGGAGACCTTCCCGACCCAGGGATCGAACCCACATCTCTTCAGTCTGGTGCATTGGCAGTTAGGTTCTTTACCACGAGTGCCACTGGGAAGCAATATCTACTAAAGCTAAATATGTTGTTATTTTAGTTGCAAAGTCATGTCCAACTCTCTTGTGACACTATTGACTGTAGCCCGCCAGGCTCCTCTGTCCATGGTATTTCCCAGGCAGGAATACTAGAGTGGGTTGCCACTTCCTTCTCCAGGGGATCCTGCCAACCCAGGGATCAAACCTGCATCTCTTGCATTGGCAGGTGGATTCTTTACCACTGAGCCACCTGGGAAGCCCAAAACTAAATATACATACATATATGTATGTGTGTGTATGTATATATATGAATTATGAATAAGTTGCTTTAAATACTTGTGTTACTTTTTTTGGTGATCTTAGTGTACTCATTTCTGTTGGGTATATAACCAGAGTGGAGATTCTATGCTTTCTTTTTATTTGTTTATTAATTAAATTGTAGTATAATTGATTTACAATGATTCAGGTGTTTAGCAAAGTTAAATATTGTTTCATATATATATATAAATTCTTTCTAGATTTTTCACATATATACAATATATATAAATATGTAAATTATATATTCTAATATATAATTCTTTTCCAATGCAGGTTACTATAAGATACTGAATACAGTTCTCTGTCCTTGTTGTTCTGTTACTTTCCATTGCCACTCTTGATTACATGCCCAGTGGAAATCAGTTTATGGGCCCAAAAAATGCACAAGGGTATTCAGTGAAGCTTTCCTTATATTAGTCTAGAACCAGAAACAATTTAAATGTTAGTTAAACAGGAGAAAGGATAAATAAATTGTGGTATTGTCTACTTTCCCCATTATAAGGATTTAGACAGGAGTTTTTTAGAGAAATGGCTAATTCCAGGATTGGAGGAAGGAAGGACAAAGATGAGCATGGAACATCTTGTTATGTTATGAAAGGTAAGAAAGTGCTTAAGACTGGAAAATGAAGGGGGCCGGTTTTCAGAAGAACACACGTCTCAGCTTCTGAGGGATCCCACCAGCCAAAGCTGAGCAATTTGAGCATTAAAACTATAATGATTTATAAACCACTGGAAAAATTAGAATTCCTGAATCTATACTGATAACAAGTAAAAACACCAATAAATAAATGGGGGAAAGAGTGTGTTTTGTGTACAACAGAATGGACTGTACATACAGAAAGAGTACTGGATTCGGAAGATCATCATTTTCTAACTATTGTAGGTAAAGACTGGCTTGTGCAAGATGTGAAATCTGCTCAACTTGGGCAAATTTTGCTTGGAGAGCAGGATACTTGCATGGTGTTAATGTTTCCCCACATATTGCTTATCCCCTGTAAGGCAAAATTTAGTAACTCTGCAGAGGAGAAATCAGGCAACACTCTTGACTACCTCCATTACCAACGAGTTTCCATCGACATCATGCCCCTCCGGATGGAGTGGTCGGAGGAGAACACACTACTGCTGCAGTGTTCCGTCGAGAACGCACACACCCTGAATGGATGCAGAAGCAAAGATCAGACAAGCCCCAAAGGAGGACTGTTCTATGAAGAAGAAAAAGCACTGTGTGTTTTGTTTTTTTTCTTAAAGAAGGTCCAGTATCATAAAAGACAAAGACTGAGTCAACGTTCTAGACTAAAGGATCTTAAGGAACCACAGCAACTATACAATCCCTAATCCTGGACTGGTATCTGCACTGAAGCAAAAATAAACACTGTAACGGATAATTTCTCCTAAATGCCAAAAATTGGGACAGAAGAGTTGACTCATTGGAAAAGACTTTGATGCTGGGAGGGATTGGGGGCAGGAGAAGAAGGGGACGACCGAGGATGAGATGGCTGGATGGCATCACTGACTCGATGGACGCGAGTCTGAGTGAACTCTGGGAGTTGGTGATGGACAGGGAGGCCTGGTGTGCTGCGATTTATGGGGTTGCAAAGAGTTGGACACGACTGAGTGACTGAATTGAATTGAACTGAGGGCTAACTGATAAATGCATTATGTTAAATTTTCTGTGGTTAACTGATAATTGGGAGCATGTTTGAGAAGAAACTTATTCTTGGGAAATACACATGGAAGTATATGGTAGTAAATGGCCAAGATAGATGCAACTTGCTATCAAGTGGTTCAGAAATACATTGTGTGTATGTGTGTGTATATGTGTGTGTGCAAGACAGTGCAAATAATAAACCAAATGGGTAAACTGTTAACAAAGTAGGTAAATACATTATGGGTATTGTTTGTTCTATTTTTGCAGCTATTCAGCAAGTTTGAAGTTATTTCCATATAATAAGTTTCTTAAAATTCTAATACAGTGACATGATGCAATGGTTTTCAATTCTAGGGGAAATTACTAGGGATACGGGACACTACTGGGGCTTTCCAGGTGCACTAGTAGTAAAGAACCTCCTGCCCATGCAAGAGACGTAGGAGACTCAGGTTTGATCCCTGGGTCAGGAAGATACCCTGGAGGAGGGCATGGCAACCCACTCCAATATTCTTGCCTGGAGAAACCCGTGGACAGAGGAGACTGTCAGGCCACAGTCTGTGGGGTTGCTGAGTCGAACATGATTGAAGTGACTTGGCAGCAGCAGCAGGGGACGCTACTAGCGTTAGTGGGTAGAGGCCAGAGAGATACTGCTGAACACCCTATAATGCACAGGACAGTCCCCACAGCCAGGAATTATCCAGCCCCCAATGTCAATACCACCCCAGTTGAAAAACCATGCTGTAATAGAATATTACACAATGAGAGTGAATATCTACACTGGACAACATGGATGAATTTCATAGAAAATGCCCACAGACACAAGGGTCCACGCAGTACAATTCCATTTACATGAAGTTCAAGAAGAGGCTGAGGCTGTCTGCGGTGAAGAGGTCAAGAGAATGGGTTGGGGCGCAAGGGAGATATTCAAGGCACAGGAATGTTCTCCACCTAGATCTGGGTGATGACTGTAAAAGAATGCACATGGAAAAACTTCTTGAAGTGCAGTTTAAATGTTGTTTTACCTTATGTGTGTTATAACTCAATAAAATGGTGTAAAAATAAGGCAGTGTTCTCATTAAAGGGCCCAGTTTAAACACTGGATATGCCTACTGAGAAACTATTCTGCCAAGCATCATACTTTTCGGTCGCTTTTTTGTAAAATTTAAATTTCATTACTGGGATAACTGTCAGGGCAAGAGGAGTGGAGTCCTCTGACTCCTGCTTTCCGCACTGCTTATCGGTGACGCACACATCATAAAAGCTGATTTACAACAGCCTAATCACTTCGAGAACCTCCCCAATCTGAAGGCGGAGAGGAGAGGAGAGCAATGCAAGATGATGAATCACTAGCCTGAGCAGACAAATGTAAGGAAGGAAAAAAAAATTCTTCAAAAATCACACTGAGAAACAAAAGCTATGGAGGAGGGTGTGATGTTTTTTTGCTGGGCTTTCTACTCAAGCCCTGGAATGAAATTAGGGTCAGGAGAAATAGTCTAGCAAATACTGTATGCTGTTTTCCTGAACCTGCCTCTTAGAAGCCCCAAAGTCATACATTTCTGAGACTGTCCTCTGTGTGAATAGATTCATATTTCAATGAAGAGGCAACTCCAGAACCAATTCTGAGCAGAACTGGTAAGGGGACTTGGGTCAGCTTTTGAGACCTCTTGAGATGCATCTGTAAAATGGGCATAACACAGTACCTGAGTTCACAAGCTGTGGTGATGATTAGCTGAGAAAAATGTCATTTTTAAGCCTTGTCACAACTGTCATAAATTTGTGTGGTTGTGATTCTCTGTCCATCTCTATAGGACAAGCCTATAAGCATCAAGAGGGCCAGAGCTGGTTCCTGCTTTCTAGCCCCGATCTCAGCACCTGGTGTTCGACACATGGGAAGAAAGTAAACAAGGCCTAAAAGGTCCCCACGAAAGAGCGCACACTCTCCATGTAGCGTGAGACTCAGTGTCAGAACAATGCACATCAGGACTTCCCTGGTGGTCCAGTGGTTAATGCCACAACTACTGAGCCCACGTGCCGTACAGCCCACGTTCTACCACAGGAGAAGCCACTGCAATGAGAAGCCTGTGCATCACAACAAAAGACCCAGTGCAGTCAAAAATAATGTTTAAAAACAGCTTTAAAAAGAAGGGAAACGTGTATTTTTTTTTAGCACATCAATACAATCTACTTGAATGGGGCTCTCGATGCCCCTCAGCTCTCCTGCAATAAATGTACTTTTTTTTTGCTGCCCAAGCCATGACTCTGTGTGTGCACGTGCGTGTGTAGGTGTGTGTGAATGAGCACAGCTATGTGTATGTGTACAGGAGGCAGAAGCTGCACTCAGAGTTCCCCAGAGCGCCAGCGGAAATCCACGGTCTGACCCCACACTTAACACTGGCATTGTCAGGGTCCCAGCAAGTCCTGGAGACCCTGGCAGAAGATCCCACCAGACAGCCCGAGACACAGATGCCAAGTTGCTTTCCCCTCCAGCGGCACCCTGTCTTACTAACAGACAGAGAGGGTTTTCTCCTCTCCAAATAAAGTGGCCTTTGTGAGAAGCTCTAGATGGTGACCGGGGAGTTAAACGCTGCGATTTATCTTTATCCCTGGAGTGAGCATGGCCGGGAGCAAAAGAAATGTCCACACACTGCACGGGCTGTGGGTTTCCCTCAGGTCCCACAGGACGTGCCCCAACAAAGAGAGGTCAGTATTGAATTTAGCCTGCGGTTCCCTGCGGTTAAACTGTCAACTGGAAAATGCAGCCAGGCGCTTTAAGCAACACTCAAGCGTTTCTGTCCAAGCAGTGGCCCCTCATTGCAAATAGGAGGTTTTAACAGAAGCCAGTGACGATGCAAAAAATCAATACCTTCAAAGAAAGCTTTGGGTCTGATGGAAGAGAAAGGCAATCTTTGTGGTGTCCCCTCCCTCCACTGATCCTAAGGGTAGAAAGTATTCACTGAAGCACAGAGGAAAGAAAATGCAGACTTAAAGGCACTGGCAGTTCTGTTGGTACCTCTTGCTGTTCCTTATTTATTGCCCTTTCTAACCCCTCTCAACCCCAGCAAAAACAAAATGAAAACAAAACCACAGAAAACAACTGGCATAGGCAGAAAATTATGGTTCTGCCCACTTGAAGGATGCATTCACATTTTGATGCCGTAAAAGAAAGAATATCTACTCATTCTTGCCCTCTATTTACAACCCATACTGGTGATTTAGGTTTTCAGATTTTTTTTTTCTTCTTTTTTCTCTGAAGCAGAAACATGAAGAAAAAGGAATTGTTTAGAATAGGGACTTGCAAACTATGGCTCAGGGGCTAAATCCAGCTCACTATGTACTTATTTTTGTAAATAAGGATTTATTGGAAAGCAACTACACTTAGTCATTTGCATGCTGTCTATGGCTGCTTCCTTGTTACGATGGCAAGAGTGAGTCACTGTGACCGAGACTACATGACCTGCAAAGCTTGTAATACTTATTATCTGGCCCTTTCTGGAAACAGTTTCAACCTCTGGTTTAAAATGGAAAAGTCTGGGAAACTGTATCATGTGTGAGCATCCCCAAAGTCAAGGGCTCTGTCCAGGCTAAGTGTCTGAGACCATGCAAAAAATGCCTTTGGGGTACCAGCTTACTTAAGTGTGTGTGTTGGGGGGTAGTCTGCTCAGGTCCCTTGGGTTCTTTTTTTACCAACTAAGTCGACTGATTTCATCAACACCCTGAACCTCAAACTGGCAACAGCTAGAGAGACTCTGTCATCTGGGCAGTGAGGTTTAACCACCACATGTTCCCAGGTGACAGGGTTTGAACAGAGTATGACAGGGAAGGCTGGAGGAACAGGGATGGAGAGACAGGGAGAGTGAGAAGGGAAGGAGGGGGAGATTATGAATGCACTCAAAACCGCTTGCTCTTCCAAATGTGATCTGCAGACCAGGGGCAATGGCAGCCAATCCAGACTTGTAGAATCGGAATCTGCGTTCACACAAGGTCCTCTGGTGACGAGTCTCATGCCCTTGAGGGTTAGAGAAGCACGGCCTGACTTGTGACAGCACTTCAAGGGCAATCCTTCCTTGCAACTACAGGAGCTTCTACTCCAGAAAATCCTGTACCTTCAGAGACACTGATCCAGGGGTTCTCAGCCTTGGCAGTATTTGCATCTGGGGCAGAATGATTCTCTGTGCTGGGGCGGGGGTCAGGGGGTGGGGCGCTGCCTTATGCATTGTGGGAGGTTAAGCAGCATCTGCACTAGGTGCCTAAAGCACCCTCCCCACTCCACTTTCAACAACTCGAACTGTGTCCACACAATGCCAAATCTACCCTGGGGGACAAACTCAGCCTGGTGGAGAAAGTGTACAAAGTGTTAATCGCTCAGCTGTGTCTGACTCTTTGCAACCCCATGGACTGTAGCCCACCAGGCTCTTCTGTCCGTGGAATTCTCCAGGCAGAATGGGTAGCCATTCCATTCTCCAGGGGCTCTCCTTGACTCAGGGATTGAACCCAGGTCTTCTGCATTGCGGACAAATTCTTTACCATCCCAGCCATGAGGACGAACTCAGCTCCATGGAGAAACGCTGCTCAAACGCTTTTAATTCTGGAGGTGCAGCTGATGGCAGACTGAGGGGGACTAGTCCTCGACACTCCGGGAGCAGCACGGTTAAGCCCAGCCACCAGGCAGGGCAGACACACCCACTTTCCGAAGAGAGAAGAATGTGTTCCCCTAGGCTGCTGCTGCTGCTAAGTCACTTCAGTCGTGTCCGATTCTATGTGACCCCATAGACGGCTCAGGGAATTGCCAAACTGTTTTCTCTCTAAACTCGTCTCAACAAACCTACTCCTGACAGCCTGTCCTTCCCTGGGTGGGTTTCAGGAGTTCCCTGAGCTCCAGCCCTTGGCTGTCTTACCTCCCTCCCACATCTGAAGCTTTGAAATCTTGAGCCCTGGGCACACCTTCCTTTCTTCCCTTGGTGGTCTGCCCATCGACCAGGTCCAAGTGACCAGCAGGTCATAAGTGTACACAGGCCACGCGTCTGCCATGTGTTTCCATGGTACCAGGGAGACTTGAAACAATTTCCTTCATCAGCTGCTATGGGGGAGGGGAGGGGAGAGTGGGTCACTTTCTCATTCCTGACACACAGGGAGACTGGCCCCGAATCGAAGACCAGCTGGTTCCAGAGAAGGCCATGACTAATTCTGGCTTTCCCAGTGGACTGCACTATGGGAGGAACAAGCCTGTGAACCAGTGTGGTCCGGAAGTGACCAGCATCACAATAGGACTTAAGTCAAGTCTCAGATCAGACAGACCTGGTATGGTCAACCAGGACGAGCCTGATCAAGATCAAAACATGGGCTCGGACTGGAAGTCTCTAGCCTTCTACCTGGCCACTTGTGCATTAACTTCCTGATACACTCACCCCAGCAACAGACAGATACATAAAAGGTAGCGAAGGGGATAACCAGGAGCCCGCACTGTTTGAAACACGTGGGGTCAATTTTCACTCCTCCTCAGCTCCGTGGGGGATTGCGGTGGCTGTGTGGCCACAAAGCTGATGGCTGACTAAAAAGATGCGCAGGAAATTTGAACCAGTTGATGATGACTTGCTGGCGTTTGCTCTGAGCTCACACTGGCCCCTTGCTGCTTTCCAGAAGCCATCAGCCCCCGTCACCAAGCAGACCACACTGGAGTATTTGCTCAGCAAACACTTGACTCCACGGGAGGCAGAAGCAAAACGGCTCCCTTGTGGTAGAGAGCGGGCAGCCAGGGACCAGAAACTCACTTGGTTTCTTCAAAAGGGTTTTTGCCGAAGCCCTGCCACTGCTGGGCACTGTGAGTGCGGCTGTGAACAAGGCCCTTTCAGACAGCACCTCCCAGGAATATTCCACTGTACGGGGAAAAGCAGACTGACTGAATCACACACCGTTACAGCTATTACAAGTCATTAGGAGGCAGGGAAGAAACACGAGGCTTAGGTGCAGAATTAAAGACTGGTCCTCCCTAGACAGAGTGCTGGTAGAGAGCCCTGTGTTGGTGATAATGAGGGTCTGACACAGAGGAAGCGAATGAGCCAGTCAAACCAAGAGTTGTGGCGGGGGGTGGGGTGGGGAGGGGAAGTATTCTAGGCAGAGGAATGAGAATATTTTGTATCAGAGAAAGTTCCAGGTGCTCTGAGAAGTGACAGAAGGGCTAGAGCACAGTGAGCAAGAGGAGAGCAGCAGGGTCCAGGCCAGGGGGATGACCAGGAGCCAGAGGGGGCTCCTTCTAGGTCATTGGGGGTTTCAGAGCATCCTGCCCATGCTCGCAGGCAGCACTGAGGAAGCACCCAGAAGGAGCAGAGGGCGGTGGAGAAGAGCAGGCTTTGCAGATTGCATCCAGCTCTGTCCCTTACAGCTATGACCCCACCATGAGTCCCTGGGCAGCTCCATGCTGTAAAGTTCTCCCAGCTGTAAAGTGGGACTAGCAGTGGAATCTACCTCATTAGCAGGAAGGCGAGTATTAAGTGTCTTAACATGCAAAGTCCTTAGAACAGTGCTGGCCCAGAGAAATAAGATGGCATACTCTCATTGTCTTCATCCCATATTTGTCACTATTAAAAGCATTTTTCTGCGTATTGTCATAGAGAAAGTTCCTAGGAATTGTTACGGATGTGAGAGTTGGACCATACAAAAAGGCTGAGTGCCGAAGAATTGATGCTTTTGAATTGTGGTGCTAGGGAAGACTCTTGAGAGTCCCTTGGACTGTAAGGAGATCAAACTAGTTAATCCTGAATGTTCTTTGTAAGGACTGATGCTAAAGCTCCAAATACTTTGGTCACCTGATATGAACAGTCAACTCACTGGAAAAGACCCTGATGCTGGGAAAGATTGAAAGCCAAAAGAGAAGGGGGCAGCAGAGTACGAGATTAAATAGCATCACCAACTCAATGGACATGAATCTGAGCAAACTGCGGGAGATAGTGAAGGACAGGGAAGCCTGGGGTTGCAAAGAGTTGGACAGGCGTGAGCAACTGAACAACAACAGGAGTTGTTGCATAATTTTTTGAGTGGATAAAAGAAAGTTGGAATAATATGCCCCAT
This sequence comes from Ovis canadensis, assembly GCF_042477335.2. NCBI lineage: Eukaryota > Metazoa > Chordata > Mammalia > Artiodactyla > Bovidae > Ovis > Ovis canadensis. The sequence continues at coordinate 52,075,777 of NC_091263.1, read as the reverse complement.
GTCACACAGGAGCTATTTTAGAACTCGTCTGATCTCCTGCCTTTTATTTTTATGAGTAGAAGGAATATGGCAGGAGTCCCTCCACTCTCCTGGAGGGACAGGAGGCAAAGAGAAGTAAAAATCCATCAATATGAAAGAGCTGTGAGCCAGAAGCAGCACTTGAAAAATTCTTCTCATTAATGGGTATTTTTCTCCAGTATAAACAGGAATTGCTGCTATATGCAACAGCACGGATGAATCTCATAAAGTAAAAGATGCCAGACACAAAAGACTATGCATAGTATGATGGAATTTATGAGAAATTAAAAACTAGCCCAAACTCATACAAGCTGTTGGAAGTCAGGACACAGCATACTTTGGAGAGGAGGGAGGGGTGGGGGGGGTGGGAGGGGCTAAGGGACTCTCTAGGGCATTGCTTGACCTTGAAAGAGGTGCCCTGAGTATGATGATTCACTGAGCTGCAACTGCACATCAGACCTCTGGCTAGGGAGCCAGAGAACCCACAGAAAGAGGGAGAGGGGACTTCCCTGGTGGCTCAGTGGTAAAGAATCCACCTGCCAATGCAGGAGACACGGGTTCGATTCCTGTTCTGGAAAGATTGCACACGCTGCAGGGCAGCTAAGCCTGTGCTCCACAACTACTGAGGCCACGTGCCCTAGACCCTTACCCACAGGACAAGCCACTCTCCTCCCACCTTAGTCAAATATTTAATTTTTCTTTGTGAAATTCCATGGATTATATGCTTATTATGAACTTTGCTTACTATGAACTTTTCACTGGTCTGGAAAGCAAAGGAACTGGAGTCCAGTCCCAACTTTATTGCAAAGACCAAAGGATCTTGAACAAATCCCTTCTCTCTGAACCTCACCTCTTCCTCTGAACCTACACCAGAGATTCTCCAAACTCCTCCCAGCTGAGAGTCTGCAAGTTTTTTTGAGGTACTACAAAAGATTTTTTTTCCAGTTATGATATAATTGACAGATCATTATATTAGTTTCAGATGTACAACACAATAGCTTGATATTTGCGTACACTGCAAAATGATCCCTACAGTAATTCTAGTTAACATTCATCAGGATACATAGCAACTTGTTTTTCTTGTGATGAGAACTCTTAAGATCTATTCTCTCAGTTCAGTCGCTCAGTTGTGTCTGACTCTCTGCGACCTCATGGACTGCAGCATGCCAGGCCTCCCTGTCCATCACCAACTCCCAGAGCCCACTCAAACTCATGTCCATCGTGTTGGTGATGCCATCCAACCAGCTCATCCTCTGTTGTCCCCTTCTCCTCCCACCTTCAACCTTTCCCAGCATCAGGGTCTTTTCAAATAAGTTGGTTCTTCACATTAGGTGGCCAAAGTATTGGAGTTTCAGCTTCAACATCAGTCCTTTCAATGAATATTGAGGACGGATTTCCTTTAGGATGGACTGGTTGGATCTCCTTGCAGTCCAAGGGACTCTCAAAACATCAATTCTTGGGCGCTCAGCTTTCTTTATAGTCCAACTCTCACATCCATACACGACTACTGGAAAAACCATAGCTTTGACTAGACAGACCTTTGTTGGTAATGTCATGTCTCTGCTTTTTAATATGCTGTCTAGGTTGGTCATAGCTTTTCTTCCAAGGAGCAAGCGTCTTTTAATTTCATGGCTGCAATAATCATCTACAGTGATTTTGGAGCCCCCCAAAATAGTCTGTCACTGTTTCCATTGTTTCCCCATCTATTTGCCATGAAGTGATGGGGCCGGATGCCATGATCTTAGTTTTCTGACTGTTGAGTTTTAAGCCAACTTTTTCACTCTCCTCTTTCACTTTCATCAAGAGGCTCTTTAGTTCTTCTTCGCTTTCTGCCATGAAGGTGGTGTCATCTGTGTATCTGAGGTTATTGATATTCCTCCCTGCAATCTTGATTCCAGCTTGTGCTTCATCGAGCCTGGCATGTTGCCTGATGTACTCTTCATAAGTTAAATAAGCAGGGTGACAATAAACAGCCCTGACGTACTCCTTTCCTGATTCAGAACCAACCTGTTGTTACACATCCAGTTCTAACTGTTGTTTCTTGACCTGCATACAGGTTTCTCAGCAACTTTCAAGCACACAATACAGTATTATTAACCAGAGTCACAGTGCTGTACACTGGCTCTCCATGACTTATTTTCTTTATAATTGTACGTCTGTATCTTTTGACCCCCTTCACCCACTTCTGTGAGAATCTGTGGTTTTTTAATTTTTATTTATTTATTTTTTTTTAGTTTTTTATTTTTTAAATTTTAAAATCTTTAATTCTTACATGCGTTCCCAAACATGAACCCCCCTCCCACCTCCCTCCCCATAACATCTCTCTGGGTCATCCCCATGCACCAGCCCCAAGCATGCTGTATCCTGCGTCAGACATAGACTGGCACTTCAATTCTTACATGACAGTATACATGTTAGATCTAAGAGAGACACGGCTCATGATCAGATCAGTATGGATTAATGGATAGGGACCGCGGCAGCACCTGATTCCTGAGGGAATGGTACATAGGAGAAAGGTAAGTTCTAATCAAGGGGGTAAAAGGGAAGCAAGAGGAGTTGATGGGATGCTGCCAGAGGGGTCATAACTGAAAATAATTAGATGGTTCTTAAGTAGTCAGGAAATATTTAGGGGTATAGTTTGTTGGCAGAAACAAAAGAAAAGTGAATGTCAAAGTTGGTCAGTCATGTCTGACTTTTTGCGGCTGTATAGGAATCCTCAAGGCCAGAACACTAGAGTGGGCAGCTGTCCCCTTCTCCAAGGGATCTTCCCAACCCAGGGATCAAACCGAGGTCTCTTGCCTTGCAGGCGGATTTCTTTACTGTCTAAGTCACCAGGGAAGCCAAAGAATACTGTAGTGAGTAGTCTATCCCTTCTCTAGGGGATCTTTCCAACCCAGGAATCAAACCAGGGTCTCCTACACTGCAGACAGATTCTTTACCAGCTGAGCTACCAGGGAAGTGAAAGAGAGACTAAACCCAAGATGTGTGTACTTGGTCATCTTTCACTGTTCTAAATTTATCGCCAGCCCATAAATGAATCACGTGGTACTTGGAGCCTGACTCTGCCCCTACAAAGTCCTAACTGAACAGACAAGGCTCATGTTAAAATACAGTGTGGTCCTGGTACCACCTGGGTCATATTTATCTGGGGGGCTCATCCCAGACCTACTGTATCAGAATTTCCAGGAGGGAGGCTCAAGAATGTGTGTTTCTAACAAGCTCTTCAATTAATTTTGATGCCTTTAAAATTACAAAACAAACAAACAAAAAACCCCAAAACCCCACTGCTTTGAAGTCATATGACTGTGAATATGTACACAGGTCCCGGCACCAGCTCCACTCACTTGCCAGCAACCTTGGACTTCAGAGTCTGAAAAGCTGCCTGTTATGTAATTTGGCCATGCCAGCGCCAAGCAAGGTGCGAGGATTCTGTGACCTGCCAAGAGCCGGGTCACTGTCAGATACACCATTTCCAGGACAGTTTGTGTTACCTTTCCCACCAGATCTTGGCTGCTGAAGACTGATGACTTAATTCCCCAACCCAGACAGGGTAGATGGCAACCCAGCTCCCCTGGAAACTGTTCAGATGGCTGGTACCCGAGAAACCCATCAGGATGCTGGAGGCTGGTAGAGAGGGAGGGATTTTACTTGGTCTGTCTCCAACTCTTGGGCCATTAGAGCAGGTCCCTGCTCTCTGAGCATGAAAAACACCTGAATGTCAGAGCAAGGAGGTGACCGCTCTGGGCTTGATGTATAGCGCCTGTCCTCAAGCAGGATTTGGTCCTACCAAGTGACCATCTCAGGGCCCCTAGTCTTCTAAGGGCAAAGTTACACAACCCAAGAGGGCAATGTGGTAGCATCTACAAAACTTTCTTGATCCCGAAATCCCCAAGGAATTCATGCTACTGAAAAACTTGAATAAGCACACGGACGTAAGTAAAAACGTATTTACTGGAAAACCAATTGTGCCAGTATAAACTTGTAAAAAACCCAAGTGTCCAGCAACAGAGGATATATTAAAAGGATGATAGTATAATCATACCATGAAAAATCGTATAGGTTCAGATGAGTTAGACCTACAAAGACCAACAAGGAAAGATGAACAAGGTGTACTGTTAAGTATATATATAAAAAAAGAAAAAACTACAACAAGGACTTCCCTGGTGCCCTGACTGTAGGTTCTGTCCCTGGTCAGGGAACCAGATCCCACATGCCACAACTAAGAGTTTGGATGCCACAATGAAAGCCCCTACATACTGTACAAATAAAAAAGATCCTGAGGGCTGCAACTAACATTTGGGGCAGTCAAAATAAATACATAAGTAAATTAAATATTTAAATCAACAACAAATTGCAAAACAGCATAACTGTTTGGTTTGTATCTGTCAGTCTATGCCCAGAGATAAATACCAAAGGACTATTCACCCAGTGGTTGTGGTGGGAGGAGAACAGATGGGACAACTTCGACTTACATAATACACATTTCTGTAGTTGTGCCACTTAAAAAAAAATGAATTGTTTGTAATTAGAGAAGCTTATAAAATGCCATGGAAAAAGTTGGCAGCCTACCCTCCTTTACCTTAGCCCATCTCCCAGGAGATCCAGAAGCCAGGTGTGCTTTCTCTGAGGCTGAAACAAAGCTGGGGACAGGGATATTAAATACAAGTCTGTAATTTCTGGAACACGGTGAGAAGGGACAAGAAAATAAGTTCCTCCCCGAATCCTGTGCTAAATTATTCAGAGCTGTTTGCAACTGAAAATACCTGGAGCTCACGTGAGAAGGGTAAGTGGTTTCAGGTTTCAAACCATCCCATCTCCACCCACACCTCGACCTGGAAGTTCTGAACCTAAGTAAAGCACCTGCTGCCTCTGTACCTGGTATTAAGTATGAGCCCCATGGACATTTACCTGTGGTCATCAGCACCGGCCAAACACTGCTTTACGAGGCAGTCTGCTCACAAGGGCTCAGGACTCCAGCTGCCTCTCATGAGCCATTTGATCTTGGGCAAATCTCTTAATCTTTCTAAGCCTCTGTTTTCTCATCAGTAAAAAGGAGACTCATTCTTTCAGCATCATATTTCAGGAATGCCTTCCATGTGTCAGATTTACCAAATGCCTACTGTGCTTCAGGTGCCAGACACTTTCAGCTGCTGGGGCAACAGCAGCAAAAAACCAAACCATATGAAGTCTCTGCCTGCATGCAGCTTCCATTCCACTAGCGGAGAGTGACAAAAAACTACGCATTAAAATATATATCACACCAAATAGTGCTAAGCGCTGCAGACAAAAACAAGGCAAGGAAGAGCAAAGAGAACTGTTGCGGGGGCTACAATAGGGAATAAGAACAGACCCTCACACAGTGAGTTAATGCATAGGCATAGCCCTCACCCCATAGCAGCTATTCAGTAATGAATGCCATCATTACCACGACTACTATCCCTAAGACCACTGTCCACGTGACCTCCCCTCCCCACCTCTGTAGCTTGTCCTCTGTCAGTCTGTCTCCACTGAGGATTTCACAAGAGGTCCCTTTTTGGATATCTACTATGGGCAAGGCATGGTACTCAACAATTTCACACGTTCAACCTCATTCAAGTCTCATCAACTCTGGAGAGTGGGTATAGTCCTTCTCACTTTTCAGCAAAGAAATCTAGGGTTGGCAGGGATCAGTCCCCCAGATCACACAGCAAGCAGCATTCAAATCCGCATTAGCCTTACTGAAGGCTTAAGCTCTCAACTGAGGGTGTCTTCCCAAGGCTGGAAGCCAGATCCTACCTGCCCAGCTCCCTATAGGCTATGCTCTCCCTCCTGAGGCCCTGGCTGCAGTGCCCACAGGCCCTGAGGGTCCTGCCTGAGCCACACCAGGCCAGGATGCTGAAGATAGCCAGAGACGGCAAACCTAGAATCCTGACCTCCTTTCTCTCTCTTGGTCCTGTTCTGTGATTTGGAGTTTTCCCATCAGACTTAGAATGAGGGCTACAGATACCAATTAAAGTGGAACCCTCAACAAAGAAGAGAGGTGTTGGTGGTGGTGGAAGGGGAGGCGCAGACAGAGGAGAAGAGGAAGCAGAAGGCCTGGGTGGTCTGAGAGAATCCACCTGCTTTCTCCACATCTGGAGCCACTGCATTCCTGAAGCTGGTCTAGCATATCCATGAACTTCTGCAAAGGTGGAAGGAAACTTAGGAAGACAGATTCAACCTCTGCTGTCAAAGAGATGAAGTGATTCTTGACAAAGTCAAACCTAGGGATTATCAAAGCGGGGAGTGAAGAGGCTGTGCTCTGCCCAACCAGGGGAGAGAGAGAGTGTGAGGAGGGGCAGGAGTACTTTACAAAGGACAGTCAGCATTCTAATACCATATTAACCATCATTTTCATAGTATGAACTAAGAAAACGTAGCTCAGTTTAGGGCTGTGGCAGAGATTCTCAACCTTGGCGCTTTCTGATCGTGGGAGTCAGATAGTGCTCTGTTGTGGGGGTGGGACTGTGCCCTGTGAGATATTTGGCAGCATCCTTGATTTCTATCCACTACATGCCAGGAGCATCCCACCCTCTCTTGTGACAACTCAAGAGGTCTCCAGACATTGACAAATGTCCCCCTGCCCTACTTCGGTGGGGGAAGTTCTTGGTAGAGAACCATGGGATTATGATTAAACACACAGGACTCAAGTGTTGAGACCCTGGTTCAAGCTGCTGGCTGTATTATGGTTTTTAACATGTTGTAAGTCTCGGATTCCTTATCTGTGAAACAGAAAGGACACAAGATGTCTGCTTCACAGCACCATTACAAAGATTAACCAAGAAACATCTACCTGAGTGGTTAACACAGTGTCCCACTTAAAGGACTTCACAGACCTCAGCTCTATCGATGACAGTAGATCCTGGGGATGTAAAGAGGACAGCATCTGGACAAGAGAGGAGGGGCACAAAGAATCGGAAGCGGGGGTGGGGTGGGGTGTAAAAGTCTCCTGTCCTTTTGCTAAAAAGCGGGCACACTGTGAGATACACTGGCTCAGGAGCAGAACCAGCAAGTTGCAGAGGATCGTGGTTCTACCAGAGCACAGAAAAGCAGTGAGCAAGAGGAAGCGCGGGGACCCACCGGGCACAGCTGGTCGCCCCAAGCTTGCCATGGCAGCTGCCGAGGTTGTCTGGGCTGAGCCCAGGCAGGCGCCCTGGCTCCTGTGTGGTGGCATATGGGCTAGACAGCTGTGAGGAAGGGAAGCCAACAATGAAAGGGTGAGGAAGAGGATTTTTCCAGGTGCCTGTGGCAGTCTGCCGACCCTGCCCACTCTGGCTTCACTGGCTGATACCTCTCTGGAGAACCCTTCCCATCGGAGAGAAACCTGAGCTTTGTGTCAACTCCCTTTTCTGAGCCAGATTAAGGGCTGATGTCACCAGGAGGCCCCTCGTCTTTCAAGAGCTTTATGGAGAGCAGTACGAAATGGTGGTGAAAAGTTGAGCCTGGCAAACCTGCTCTAATCCCCACTCACACAGTCATGAGCCATGTGACCTTGAACTCTCTGATCTTTGGGTTCCCCATCTCCAAGATGGGAATAAAAGCAATAAGCATTGTTGTTGTTCTTTATTGTGATTCATTTGATTTTCCTGGGTTAGTCCTTAGCTATTACAAAATCAGAATGCATCTATCCTGAGAGTTTTGTGCATCTCTGCTAAGGAAAACTGCAAATGATTTTGAGTGTTTACTATGATTGAGAAATTGTTTTTGGAGAAGGAAATGGTAACCCACTCCAGTATACTTGCCTGGGAAATCCCAGGGACGGAGAAGCCTGGTGGGCTACAGTCTATGGGGTCGCAAAGAGTCAGACACAACTGAGCAACTGAGCTCAGGGATTGTATTCAGCGCCTTCTCATTTAACCCTCTGAAAGGATTGTTGTAGATGAGGAAATTCAGACTCAAAGAGTTTAGGTAATTTGTCCAAGGTCACAGAATTGCTAACAGTCCAAGCCAAGAACTCTAAATAGGGGCTTATTCGACCCTTGAGACCATCACCTTAATGGCAATTTCTAGATGCTTTTGGGCAGGATGTGGCAGAGCAAAGATATTACCAGAGAGCATGCTATATGCTCAGAAATGAGTGCTCTCTCCCTTAGGATGTGTGCTACTTCACAGACAGAAAGAAAACAGACCAAACTAGGGCACTAGAAGCAGAACCACTCATAAATCATCCCAGAAGCCAGAAGTATATGCACCTGCTGAAGAATTTGGATTTGCCTTAATACGGTGCTTCTCAAGCTCGTCTGCCTGGAAGAATTACGGGGAGTCTTAAAACATCCCCTGGCCCAGGACAAACCTCAGACTAGTTAAACTGAACTCTTAGGGGTGGGGTCCAAGCATCTGTATTCTTTTATATTCCCCAGATGGTTTCATATGTGGCAAAGACTGAGAACCACTGTGTGTGGATTCTAGTGTCTACTGTGAAATAAAATTCATATTTTGTGGCCAGATAAGAAAAATTTGAACATAAAAATTCTTCTTCAGACTTCCTTGGTGGTTCAAGTGGTTAGGACTCAGCACTTCCAATGCGAGGGATATGGGTTTGATCCCTGGCTGGGGAACTAAGATCCCACATGCCATGCAGCATGCCCCCCACCAAAAAAAAAAAGCACTTATTTTTTTTCTTCTGCCCTTGGAAACTCTCTTCTCCACTGTACATTAGACATCAACCACACCTCCCTCACTCGCAGAAATACCTCCTCAACCGTGAAGAGCAGCATTCTCCCACTGTCACCAAGATAGCTCCTTGAAGGATAACATTCTTTTATGGAGTGAATGGGATTTAGTCACCACTGTCCACCAGAAATAAAATATATATCCAGAAACAAAAAAAGATGATACTCCTTCTTGATCTTGTGAAGGGTCTCAATGGCCCACCACCTCATACTTACAGATCTGGGTTGTGCAAAATGTCAGTAACATGTCATTTCATATACAGCCCTCTGTCTCAAAAACTTCTAGAACTATATGTAGACCTTTAATGGGTGGGAGAGTTCTTGGAGCCTTCTAAGAGGCTGTTCCCAGGTTAAAATCGTCAACTTGGCTGAAATAAAAATTTCTGTTTCTTCCTTAGATCACTTATTACTATCTCACTGATACTATCTTCCATCTTTCCAGCAGGTGCCCAATGAAACTCTCTCTTAAAAGAGATGAAGAAGGCCTGGTGACCATTCTCTTTAAAACAGTGTTAAGTATTCACTTGGTACCTTTGAGCTTGAGATAGGAATTCCCATGAGGTACTGGCTCCCTTTCCTTGTTAATGAGAACTAAGTTCACGACCACCAAGGGCCCTAAAGAAACGTGTGATGGTTCCTGAGATTTTTAAGGATGAGCCTTGGGCACTAGTCACTGAACTGTCCTAAACTGTGAACCTACTTGGTCTCATCTCCTATCATGGTGCTGAGATTCTAGGAGGACAAAGCCACATGATTTCCTCCCTACAGTGGAAAATCTTGGCGCTTCACTTTAGGAAGAAATTTTGAGGAAACGAAGAAGGATTCAGATCTTTGGAGGCTGGGTGAAAGCCTTCTGTAACTACTGCAACATCCACCCAGGAAACAGCCACCTTTCTTCCTAAGGACCAATGCCTCTGTCCTAAGAGCCCTAGAGTCTGCTCCCTACGGCCCAAACTGGCTAATTCGTGCAACAAAAGAAGAAGGAGATTCGTGAATCATATGTTTAGCTACATGTTTTCAGGGCTTACTGTTTACTTCAGGAAAGGCTTTGCTTTAATCAGATTTATATATTATTTGCTTGGCTAAGATAGGATACCAGGGGTGAAATTCAAATGCACTATGTATATGAAATCCAGCAGATGACCAAGCCAGAAACCAGCGCCAAAAGGAAAAAATAAGCTACAGCAACCCAAAGATCAACAGAAAGAGTGCACAGATTTTTTTCCCCCCCAAACACTTTTTTCAAATGACAAGTTCTCCCCTCACACTCCCCGATACACACAATATTTTTGACCTTGCTGTTGCCTTTGCTTCCCCAGCCTAGTCTGCAAGTCATCTGACTTCTTCCTACTTACACACTCCACTGAAAAGGGACCAGGACAGTGTTCTCAGAGGGATTCCAGGAGGCTGAATTTGAGCCAGCAATAAGATGTGAGTGCTTCATAGCTCTAAGTATAGCTCTCCCCTCGACAACTACACTCTTAGCACACTGGCCTGCTTTCCAGTTACCAGAATTGTAAAGCTCTCGCTTGCCTCAGGGCCTTTGCACCTGCTATTTCTTAAGCCTTTCACCTTTTTCCTCTCCTCCTCCCTTCCTATGCAAGGTCAAGTTCTTATCCAATTCTTAGCTTAAACACCACTTCAGACAGCTTCCATGACAATCTTTTTAATGTTGTTAATCCTCAATACTCTCTCAGGTCTTTACCCTGCTCATGTCCTTCATACCACATACTGTAATCCTCCTTAGTGTGTGCTTATACATTCCCTGCTACAATTATAACCATCTCCACCCTGCTCTCCCACAAAGCTGCATCAGTGGCTGGCTCTCTTACTCTTGGCCTTCTGGTTGGGGTTAATTCCCAGTAGGAAATCAGAGGGTAGCACAGTACTTATCACCCTGGCTCCCTCTGCCAGGCTGAACATTGGCTGAGGTTCTCTGCCTAAGGCCTCAGTTACTACCCAGTGGCCTCCTTCATCAGGCTTCCTTTAATTACCCTTTCCTGTGCCATCTGTTTCCTGCTGGGGCCCTGACCCACACAGGGACTGAGTCTGATTTATTCACCAGCGTACAGTTGGCAATGAACAGAGTGCCTGGCATGTGGTAGATGCCCAATAAGTATTTGTTGAATAAATGACCATAAAACAAGTCAGAGCCAACATGTTTAAAATGTCTTTCTCTTCCTCATTCTTTTTGTTTCAAAAAGAAAAAAAATCTCGTATCAAACTCTGGTATAGAAGATGGATAAGAAACAGGATTGTTGGGACTGTGAGTGGATGAGGGAGACACACGAGCATGGCTCCCTTTGAAATGACAACTCTACACATAAACAGAAATGGCAACTCAAGAAAACCAGTGCATTAGAGATGTATTTTGCAGGAGGTCACCATAAAGGATGACGGGGCATCTTACACAGTTTCTCCCACTAACATACGCAGTATGAGGGTCTGGGCTAAGAGCGAATGATTTTTACATCTCAACGCTCCCAGGAGGGCTTTGGGTCCAGCAATTGGATGACAACGGTGGGGGTGGAACTTCTGAGCACCCACTAAGGATATTCACAATGCTCCTTCTGCGGCACACCTGGGGCTCAGAGAAAAGCTGGAATACAAATGTCCTCCAAGCTGCTGGGTTCCATGCAATACTGACAGATAAAGATGCATCACCCACATGAGCCGACTAAAGTCCCCACAATAAACAGCTTCAGAGGGCAGAAGAAGACAGGGGAAGCCATCTGCTTCCTGGGCTGCCCTCATCCTGAGCAGAAAGGGCCACAAAGTAAAACGCTCATGGACAGAAAGTCTGGCCATCCACGGTTCACTTAAGAATGGCGAGTTCTGGGAACTCTATCTAATACCCTGTCATAAATCACAATGGAAGAGAATATGAAAAAGAACACAAATACGTATAACTGAGTTACTCTGCTGGGCAGCAGCAATTATGACAATACTGGAAATCAACTGTACTTCAATTTTTAAAAAAATGGTGACATCTGGGGTGCTTCTGGGCAGGTTGGAATTTGTCTCTTTGCTGAGGGGCTTGAACTCGGAAACAGATCTGCAGCTAAGAGCCAGACCTCACTAGTCAGTGAGTCTCCAAGGCTGATAATGATCTCAATGGAAAATTTCTTTTGTTGGAACTCCCCCCCCCCCACCCCACTGTCTTCCTAAACTCAGGGCCCAGAGATTGCTCATCCACAGACTCAAACAACAAATTACCTCTTCTAAACTGCAGCAGATGAGAATTGTCTGAGAAGTTAATTGATACTGGGGAGAGGGGGGGATTAGCAAGGGAGAGGCTCAGGTCTAGGAGCTGATAGTCTAGTGTCCTTACACAGGGAGGCCAGGCTCCGTTACCACTAAGAGGTGTTACACAGGCGTACTTAGGCCTCAGATTCCCGTAGCTTCTTTCAGCTCAGACAAGGTGGGAAATCAAGACTCAGGGAGCAAGGGGCTCATCTTTCCAGCTGCAAACATTCCTGAAAATCCAAGCCACAGAGCTCCCCAGCTGTGGGCGCCAGTGTGGTCTGGATCTCTGACATCTATAGAACCGCCAGACCTCAGGCTCATCCATGGATTCGGGCCCTCTCTCTCCATCCCTGTCTGTGATCATGAAGTCTGAGTTCCTGCAATCTTCCTTCTCCCTGGTAAGTGAGCAACGGGCTGAGACAGAGTTAAAAGGAAAGAGACAGGAGGTCGGCGCTCCGGGGCACCTAATAATAAGAGTAATAATAACTCTCAAATATTGAGACGGCCAAGTGCCAGGCATGCAATTAAGCGCTTTCTGAATATTACCTCCCATTCCATCACAGCCCCACGTGGCAGAAATTTACATTTGTTCTCTAGGAAGCTGAGAGCTTGAAGCCACTTGTCTGAGGCCATGCAGCTAGAGTGCTGATGGGAGTTTCAACCAAGTTGGACTGATCCTGAAACAGTAACCCGCTCTCTGTGGTGTGGCTGGGATCAGACCAACAAGCAGAAAGGGTTCTTTCAGCTGCAGAGGGGGCTTCTGAAATGCCAGGCCAGGCAGACCCACTGCCTGCCCTGTGACATCATGACCTCCTCAGATGTGGCTCTGAGAGGCTTTGGTGGAGGCTGATGCTTTCTGAATGAATTCCTGGTGTCGAGACCAGGCTTTCTCAACTCTGGCCCTACTGACTTTTGGGGACAGAAAACTGTTTGCTGGGTCGGTGCTCTTTGACGACCTAGAGGGGTTGGATTGGTGGTGGGGTGTGTGGTGCGACGAAGGCTCGAGAAGTGGGGGGGAGGCTATACGTATACATACAGCTGATTCATATTGTTGTACAGCAGAAACCAGCACAATGCGGGAAAGCAATCATCCTCCAAGTAACAATTAAAAAAATTCCTGGGAGGGGAGGTGCTGCCATGTGCACAGGACATGTTTAGCAGCACGACCCTGGCCCTCTATCCACTAGTGGCCAGGAACACCCTGCACCCCAAGATGTGACAAACAAAACTGTCCAAATATTGCCAAATGTCCCCAGGGTGACAAAATCCCCACCCTCCCCACCTCCACCCGCCCCCATGGAGAGGCACTCATCTAGACCGTCACGCTCACCCTGAGGCAGTGTTTGTCCACGAATGTGCATCTCAGGCAAAGGGAACTCCCCACCACTCTCCCCCTGATCTTTTCCCCAGGACCCAGGATCCAAACACAAAGAAAGAAATAAAAAGGATGAGCTGTTCTAGGCTCTTCTCTCATTTCCCTTCCAGCTCTGAGCTTAATCTGCTCTCCAGGAAAAGACACAAGTAAAGCCTGAAATGGACTTTTCTGCCCTTCTAAAATCAGCACCTCTGTTTTGAAAGGCAGCAGTCAAAAATCTGCTCCAGCCAGGGGAGCAGTCCAGGGCAGTTAAAGAATCCTTCTATAGATGCTAGCACCAAAATCACAATATCAGAATAAAAAATAAGTCCTCACAGGTGTCTCTGGATGGATAACACACTCAGGAAGGCAGATCTGACTGGGTCAGATGCTTAACTTCAAGAAATGAGAATCCCTCAGACGTAGCACAGCTGAGAGTCAAGGATTTGTTCCCAGGAAAGGTCCAGAGAACAGGAATGCACAGAAGGACAATTTCTACTCCTTTGTGCAAGGAGTATAATGAGCCTGTTTTTCCCTCCCCCGCTTGTACATGGGGAAGCTAACAGAGGAAAGGGAAGATGGGGGCTGGACGGTCTGCAAACTGGAACACCAAAACCCTGGGTGGGTGAGAGCTGAGAAAGATGATTCTCCAGAATGGAGGAGGGAAATAAAATGGAAGAAATATGTCCTATATCTTTACTTAGTGGATGGGGAGTTCGGCATGACATTTTTAAGCTGTTAAAAGTTTTTGTACAAAAGAAAACATGAGGTTTTTTCTAAATAATTTTGTGTTGGAACACAGAAACTTTATCTTCTAGACAGTGCCCCGCCTGTTTGGTCAGCCTGATTTGTGACAGCTGCCTCCCAAAAACATGTCATGGTCTGGTTTTGATTTGGGAAGAGCAGGCTGGAGGAGCTGGCTGGAAGAACAGAGCTCAGGAAAGACACACACACACCCATCCATCCACCCACGGATAGCTAACTATTGCTCTAAAGGTGATGCTGGTAAAACACTGAGAAGGGCTACTGAAAATAATTCAATGCTAAACAAACACAAATCAACCTGTCTCAAATTCTTATGAAACTCTGGTTTCATGGCCTTTTGATTTTCACATTGATTTAGAACTGAAAGAGGCCCTGTTTGAAGACTAGAGTGTTTTCAGTTCAGTTCACTCAGTCGTGTTTGACTCTTTGCGACTCCATGAATTGCAGCACGCCAGGCCTCCCTGTCCATCACCAACTCCCGGAGTTCACTCAAACTCATGTCCACCGAGTCGGTGATGCCATCCAGCCATCTCATCCTCTGTCGTCCCCTTCTCCTCCTGCCCCCAATCCCTCCCAGCATCAGAGTCTTTTCCAATGAGTCAACTCTTCACATGAGGTGGCCAAAGTACTGGAGTTTCAGCTTTAGCATCAACCTTCCAAAGAACACCCAGGACTAATCTCCTTCAGAATGGCCTGGTTGGATCTCCTTGCAGTCCAAGGGACTCTCAAGAGCCTTCTCCAACACCACAGTTCAAAAGCATCAATTCTTCAGCACTCAGCTTTCTTCACAGTCCAACTCTCACATCCATACATGACCACTGGAAAAACCATAGCCTTGACTAGACAGACCTTTGTTGGCAAAGTAATGTCTCTGCTTTTGAACATGCTATCTACGTTGGTCATAGCTTTCCTTCCAAGGAGTAAGCATCTTTTAATTTCATGGCTGCAATCACCATCTGCAGTGATTTGGGAGCCCCCCCCAAAATAAAGTCTGACACTGTTTCCACGGTTTCCTCATCTATTTCCCATGAAGTGATGGGACCAGATGCCATGATCTTCGTTTTTTGAGTGTTGAACTTTAAGCCAACTTTTTCACTCTTCTCTTTCACTTTCATCAAAAGGCTTTTTAGTTCCTCTTCACTTTCTACCATCTGCATATCTGAGGTTATTGATATTTCTGCCGGCAATCTTGATTCCAGCTTGTGCTTCTTCCAGCCCAGCGTTTCTCATGGTGTTCTCTGTTTATACGTTAAATAAGCAGGGTGACAATATACAGCCTTGACATACTCCTTTTCCTATTTAGAACCAGTCCAGTCCAGTTCTAACTGTTGCTTCCTGACCTGCGAATAGGTTTCTCAAGAGGCAGATCAGGCGGTCTGGTATTCCCATCTCTTTCAGAATTTTCCACAGTTTATTGTGGTCCACACAGTCAAAGGCTTTGGCATAGTCAGTAAAGCAGAAATAGATGTTTTTCTGGAACTCTCTTGCTTTTTCCATGATCCAGTGGATGTTGGCAAGTTGATCTCTGGTTCCTTTGTCTTTTTGAAGACCAGCTTGAACATCTGGAAGTTCACGGTTCATGTATTACTGAAGCCTGGCTTAGAGGATTTTGAGCATTACTTTACTAGCGTGTGAGATGAGTGCCATTGTGCGGTAGTTTGAGCATTCTTTGGCATTGCCTTTCTTTGGGATTGGAATGAAAACTGACCTTTTCCAGTCCTGTGGCCACTGCTGAGTTTTCCAAATTTGCTGGCACATTGAGTGCAGCACTTTCACAGCATCATCTTTCAGGATTTGAAAGAGCTCAACTGGAATTCCATCACCTTCACTAGCTTTGTTCGTAGTGATGCTTTCTAAGGCCCACTTGACTTCACATTCAAGGATGTCTGGCTCTAGGTGAGTGATCACACCATCATGATTATCTTGGTCTTGGAGATCTTTTTTGTATAGTTCTTCTGTGTATTCTTGCCACCTCTTCTTGATATCTTCTGCTTCTGTTAGGTTCATACCATTTCTGTCCTTTATCGAGCCCATCTTTGCCTGAAATGTTCCCTTGGTATCTCTAATTTTCTTGAAGAGATCTCTAGTCTTTCCCATTCTATTGTTTTCCTCTATTTCTTTGCATTGATCGCTGAGGAAGGCTTTCTTATCTCTGCTTGCTATTCTTTGGAACTCTGCATTCAGACGCTTATATCTTTCTTTTTCTCCTTTGCTTTTTGCTTCTCTTCTTTCCATAGCTATTTGTAAGGCCTCCCCATACAGCCATTTTGCTTTTTTGCATTTCTTTTCCATGGGGATGGTCTTGATCCCTGTCTCCTGTACAGTGTCATGAACCTCATTCCATAGTTCATCAGGCACTCTATCTATCAGATCCAGTCCCTTAAATCTATTTCTCACTTCCACTGTATAATCATAAGGGATTTGATTTAGGTCATACCTGAATGGTCTAGTGGTTTTCCCTACTTTCTTCAATATAAGTGAATTTGGCAATAAGGAGTTCATGATCTGAGCCACAGTCAGCTCCTGATCTTGTTTTTGCTGACTGTATAGAGCTTCTCCATCTTTGGCTGCAAAGAATATAATCAATCTGATTTTGGCGTTGACCATCTGGTGATGTCCATGTGTAGAGTCTTCTCTTGTGTTCTTGGAAGAGAGTGTTTGCTATGACCAGTGTGTTCTCTTGGCAAAACTCTATTAGCCTTTGCCCTGCTTCATTCTGTATTCCAAGGCCAAATTTGCCTGTTACTCCGGGTGTTTCTTGACTTCCTACTTTCGCATTCCAGTCCCCTATAATGAAAAGGACATCTCTTTTGGGTGTTAGTTCTAAAAGGTCTTGTAGGTCTTCATAGAACCGTTCAACTTGAGCTTCTTCAGCATTCCATTGGGGCATAGGCTTGGATTACTCTGATATTGAACGGTTTGCCTTGGAAACAAACAGAGGTCATTCTATTGTTTTTGAGATTGCATCCAAGTACTGCATTGCAGACTCTTGTGGACCATGATGGCTACTCCATTTTTTCTGAGGGATTCCTGCCTGCAGTAGTAGACATAATGGTCATCTGAGTTAAATTCACCCATTCCAGTCCATTTTAGTTCGCTGATTCCTAGAATGTCAAAGTTCACGCTTGCCATCTACTGTTTGACCACTTCCAATTTGCCTTGATTCATGGACCTAACAATCCAGGTTCCTATGCAATATTGCTCTTTATAGCATTGGACTTTGCTTCTATCACCAGTCACATGCACAACTGGGTATTGTTTTTGCTTTGGCTCCATCCCTTCATTCTTTGTGGAATTATTTCTCCACTGATCTCCAGTAGCATATTGGGCACCTACTGACCTGGGGAGTTCCTCTTTCAGTATCCTATCATTTTGCCTTTTCATACTGTTCATGGGGTTCTCAAGGCAAGAATACTGAAGTGGTTTGCCATTCTTGTCCACTTTTCTGCTGCATCCAGTGAAAATGCCAAAACCACTTGGCAAGTATCACCTTCTTTCATATTTAATCCACACTATGTAATTAAGGAATATCCCATCCATATGGTTCAGATCATGTGTTCTTAACTCATTAGAATGATATTTACTATTATCAAGAGCAAGTTATCCTGGAGACACCTTCAGAGCTTCTTAGAAGAAGCATAACTCATTTTACTTTTGTCTAAATAGGAGGCTGAACTCAGGGCTAAGAGGAGATGCAGAAGGGCACTGCAGGACAGATGAGCATTCCAGCCACAGATAAGATGGTACGTATGATAGCAACTATCTGATCACCAAGATGAGGTGTCTGGGTTCCTCTAGCTCAGCAGTCCTTTCTCAAACTTAGTGGGCCTGAGAGTTCACCAGGGGCACTTGTTAGAAAAGCTGAGCCCTGAGAGATTATATTTGTGAGTCTGGGATGGGGCCCAAGAATCTATATTATTGACAAGCATCCCAGATGAATATAATGTAGGTGGGTCCCTGGATGAGTCTAACTGATGGAGGGGATGACTGACTGTTTATATGGAGAAATGCACTCCCCAAAGTTGGCTCCACATGGCTCATGCTAGGAAGTGGGGTTTCAATCACATTAATTTTCCAGTGTGTATGGGTTGAAGAGGGGGGGCTTAGACAGGTGAGGCTCAGCACAGTGTAACTGACAGGCATCACCCTGTGGCTGGAACACCTTGTGCAGGGGATGCTGAAATGCTTTCCCAAGGAGCCAAGCTGAGGAGGCCAAGGATCAGGTGAGCCTCTGAGCCAAATATTTAGAAGATTTATGTTGATAAGAAAAGGGAGGGTCAAGAAAGTATGTTCTGTTGATGGAAACCAAAGAAATCAAGATTTAAAGGAAACCCGATTGGAAACTGCCTAAATGTCCAATTCCAGAGATGCAATAACATTCATTCAGTGGAATACTAATGCAGTCATCAAAAACGATGGTTACAAAAGCTCTGAAAATAAGCTAACAATAGAATGCAAATGAAGAAATTCAGGACACAAAATATTCAATATGCCTACAATTCTAAGAGAAATGATATACCAGTATATAGGGAAAACATGGAAAAGTCACTGAAATATTAGCACTACTCAAGTGGTGGGTGTTATGATATTTTCCCCCACTTCTGTCATTTTTCTCCATTTTCCTCTTTTACATTTTACTAGCCGTCAATATTTTAAAGGCATAGATCTTAAAAATCTGAGTTTCAAAACCATTTTCAAGTGGATAAGAATTATCTGATTTCCCATGTGAAACTCCCAGATTCAAAGGTTCTGAGACAAATGCACACTCAATCTTTAAAAATTCACTTTGAAAAATCTTATGAGTCTAAAAAGCTCATCATCCTCTGGTCTCCACTCTAGACCCATTTTCTTTTTTCCAGTGTTGCCTTTTCAGTAATAAAATGAATAAAATCAGCGATCTTTTCTCTCCTGTCAGCAACCACGGTTACTTACTCTCAGCATAGCTGACTGCTCATGCCCAAGGAGGTTATAAATAAGCCTCCTGAGTGGTTATTAAAAACCAGGACACTGGAAAAGTTTCTCTGGACCTGGAAAATATCAGTGAGACCATGACAGGTAGCTACTGTGGATTGGGCTCTGTCTGTCCACTGTTCCCCATCTGTCTCCCCTGGCTCTGACAATGTCCTCTGCTTTCCCACACACCAAAGCTTTGACTCAGCAAAAAATAAGGAACAAACAGATTCTCCTACGACATTCACTCTGCTGCCTTTCATCTGGTCCCCAGTCTGTGAGCCTGTTTCAGAACCGAGAAATGCCAAGAGGGCACGCTTTCATGGGGGGGGGGAGGCGTGCACCAAGGAAGTCAGCCCATGAAACCAGTCAGAAAGCACTCCTGAATCACATCCTCAACACAGAGCCAGAAGGTTGGGTCCCATCTAACCTGCCCCTCTAAACCATCTAGAACCTTCACATTACAATCAGCACAGGGACATGTCCCAAAGACCAGAGCTTTGTCTCCATTAAAAACAAACAAACAAACAAACAAAAAACATGGCTAACAACCATAATGGACATTTGATGTCAAGTTTAAATGGTGGGGCTTTTGGAGGAAGGAACCAGATCAAGGTGTGTGTGTGGGGGGTGCTCAGCCCCAGATGGGTGCCATACCTGTGGTTTGTACTCCTGCAGCACCATCCCTCCTCTTTCGTAAAGACTATCTGGATTTCCATTTGAGAAGCTCTTCTCCATTTTCCATTCCTACAGTTTTGATGACCTTGACACTACTTGCCCAGTTCCCAGGATGGACATGTGATCCAGGCTTGGCCAATCAGAGCAATGATTCCCTCCAGCTCCCTCCCAACCTGGGAGTTAGTATAACAAATGTTAGGTGACCAAAGTCACGCAAATGCAACTCAATTCTGGGAGTGTCACGGACACTATTAAAGAAGATCAGCCCATTCTCCCTGACCTGATGTTAACAGATGTTAGCCTGGGGTTGTGGAGCACTCTCTCCTACTCCGGGGAAGAGTCACCTGAGAAGGATGCCACTATGCAGAAAACAAGAATGGAAACAGGAAAGAGGCTGAGTCCTGATGCCATCATTTGTGTGCCTGGATCCAGCTGTACCAGGAATTCCCATTCTGGGAACTCTGTACTTTGTGATGAAAAACAAAATCTTGTTTGTTTACACCCATTGGAATTGGGATTCTGAGGCCTGCAAACAAGAGTTTCATAATTCCAGTGAACAAAGATGATCCTTGTGCATTTTCCCAAGTAGACCTGGGGTTGGCTCTGGGACCAAACAACAGAACTCAAGATGAGTTCCAGGTTTTCGAACCTGTAATTCCAGATTGGGCATCTTCCATGTCTTCCCCATGGAGGAAAGGATCAGAAAGTCCTGGGCCATATGATTTATGAGAACCTTTGAGGGCTAACTCCTCAAGTCACGGGTGCCAGCTGCTTAGGAAGTTTTATCCAACAATTTAAATACAGAAATTGGGTTAGAGGATGGATATCTAAGCTATGCAGAAGAATGGGAGAAATGTTCCTATCCCAAATTAAATACACAAATGTTTCGCATTAAAAGGATTAAGAAACATCTCAGACATTCTTGGTAAAGTGGACTGTTCCATTTGTTACTTCAGACTCTCACACTGAAGTTTCTTTGCCCTTCTTTTTAAGTTTGCCATAAATGTTAAAAAAAAAAAATTACCCCATTACCCGCTAGCAATCTATACGTCCAGTCGTTGTGCAACTGAGCTTTCCTTGTCAAGGTGTGTAGGTGATGTGTTAAAGGTGTGAACGTGCTATGCATATATGCTTATAATAAATAAGCAATAGGGCATATAATAAAGCACAGGAAAATACAGCAATTATTTTGAAATAACTTTAAAAGGAGTATCATCTATAGAAATATTGAATTACTATGTTGTATACCTGAAACTGATATGATATTATGAATCAACTATAGCTCAATAAAAAGATAATAAAGGTGTGGATGTGCCACGCCAATACAACACTAATCAAAGATGGCAGGTTTCTACCTCTGTTGTGTGTCTGAGTATCCAAGCCAATGATGCGTGGACTTTCTGCCAATGCTGGGCTGGGTCAAAAAATCACAGAGTAGGCAAACTGATTCAACTTTGATGTTTTCACATCCACGCAATTTTGCCTCCCGGGATCATTACCCCAGGGCACCGAAAAGCTCTGCCAGTTTCCTCTCCTAGGTCACATCACGTGCACGCTCTTCAGTCACTGCTGTTTACACCGTGGAGGCTGCCGCCTTCATCTCTTCTCCCGGCTGCACATCCTGGATGGCCTCCTAATGGGTCTCTCTGTAGCAGCACTTACCCTCTTAAAGTCAATTCCCCACATAGCAGCTGAAGCCATCTTTCCAGAATGCAAACCTGATCATGTCACTTCCTTCCCTGTTGGCCTGTAACTTCAAGTGCTTTCCACTGTCCTTAGTGGAAAGGCCCAAACCCTTAAACTATCTGAAATGGTTCTGCACTATTCCCTCTGTGCCTTCCAGCCTTATTATCCTCTGTGCATCACCCAGCCATAGGGCCTTCTTTCGGGTCTTTATATTAGCCATACATCCTACCACAGGATCTTTGCACGTGCTGCTCTTGCTACCTGGAATGTGCCTTCCCCTTTACCCCCTTAAACATTTTTTTTCTGTCCTCTCTGATCTTCCTAACTTAGCTAGAGCCCTCTCTGTATACCCTCCTAGCCTCACATTTACCACTGATGTAATTTTAAATAGTACAATTAGATGGTTCAGTTCAGTTCAGTCACTCAGTCGTGTTTGACTCTTTGTGACCCCATGAATGGCAGCACGCCAGGCCTCCCTGTCCATCACCAACTCCCGGAGTTCACTCACACTCATGTCCATCAAGTCGGTGATGCCATCCAGCCATCTCATCCTCTGTCGTCCCCTTCTCCTCCTGCCCCTAACCCCACCCAGCATCAGAGTCTTTTCCAATGAGTCAACTCTTCGCATGAGGTGTCCAAAGTACTAGAGTTTCAGCTTTAGCATCATTCCTTCCAAAGAACACCCAGGACTAATCTTCAGAATGGCCTGGTTGGATCTCCTTGCAGTCCAAGGGACTCTCAAGAGTCTTCTTTTGAAAAGGAAGGTCTTTTGAACACCACAGTTCAAAAGCATCAATTCTTCGGCACTCAGCTTTCTTCACAGTCCAACTTTCACATCCATACGTGACCACAGGAAAAACCATAGCCTTGACTAGATGGACCTTTGTTGGCAAAGTAATGTCTCTGCTTTTGAATATGCTATCTAGGTTGGTCATAACTTTCCTTCCAAGAAGTATTTTAATTTCATGGCTGCAATCACCATTTGCAGTGATTTGGGAGCCCCCCAAAATAAAGTCTGACACTGTTTCCACTGCTTCCCCATCTATTTCCCATGAAGTGATGGGACCAGATGCCATGATCTTCGTTTTCTGAATATTGAGCTTTAAGCCAATTTTTTCACTCTCCTCTTTCACCTTCATCAAGACGCTTTTTAGTTCCTCTTCACTTCCTGCCATAAGGGTGGTGTCATCTGCATATCTGAGGTTATTGGTATTTCTCCCAGCTATCTTGATTCCAGCTTGTGCTTCTTCCAGCCCAGCATTTCTCATGGTGTACTCTGCATAGAAGTTAAATAAGCAGGGTGACAATATATAGCCTTGATGTACTCCTTTTCCTATTTGGAACCAGTCTGTTGTTCCATGTCCAGTTCTAACTGTTGCTTCCTGACCTGCGAATAGGTTTCTCAAGAGGCAGGTCAGGCGGTCTGGTATTCCCATCTCTTTCAGAATTTTCCACAGATTATTGTGATCCACACAGTCAAAGGCTTTGGCATAGTCAATACAGCAGAAATAGATGTTTTTCTGGAACTCTCTTGCTTTTTCAATGATCCAGCGGATGTTGGCCATTTGATCTCTGTTTCCTCTGCCTTTTCTAAAACCAGCTTGACCATCTGGAAGATTGGAGGCTAGAGGCTGGAGAATGTTGGAAAGACCAACTAAGCACATTTGAAGAATATATAGTCTCTGACCCTAAGGAAAAGGCAGGTAATTTATCCTCAAGATTTTCTATAGATCCTTGGGCAAAGCAGCAAATGCCCCTCTGTCTCTGAGAACTTTTTGGAAAGCAGCCCTGACCCACGTCTGACAGAGCTGAGAAAAATTGCCCAGACCAGCACTGTCTGATACAGTAGCCACAACCCATATTGTGACTTTGTCACAAGCCACATGTGACTATTGAAATTTGAGTAATCAAGATGAAATGAAATGAAAATTTCAGGCCATCAGCTATACAAGCCACCTTTCACGTGCTCACCAGCCTTGAGCTGAATTTTAAATTTCATTTCATTTTAATCAGTTTCATTTTCAATCACCACGTGTAGCTAAACCAGAGGCTACCCTATGGACGGCACAGATGAAGGGAGTGAGCTGTTAGGATGGGCAGAATTTCAGCCCCATTACTAATCTCTTTGGGCTTCCCTGGTGACTCACCTAGTGAAGAATCCACCTGCAATGTGGAAGACCTGTTCTCTCCCTTGGTTGGGAAGATGCCCTGGAGAAGGGAACGGTTACCCCCTCTGATATTCTGGTCGGAGAACTCCGTGGACTGTATAGTCCATGGGATCACAAAGGAGTCTGACATGACTGAGTGACTTTCACTATCATTCATATCTTTGGGAATTCTGTTCTGAGCCCTGGTTTTTCAAATTCTAACAATTCTTGGTTTGGAGTACCATTTCTGGAGTTACACTTCCTAGGTTCAAATCCAGCCTTCCTATAGGAGCTGTGTGGCCTTAAAGCAGTCACTTAAATTCCTTAAGGTTCAATGGCCTCATCAATGGCATTTGATGAGTAATAGGACTTCCTTTGTAGGGTTTCTGTAGAAGGAAATGATCATACACTTAAACACACTAATATAGTCTTTGACACACATGACTGTCTCCAATGGTTACCTGAGTGTTTATTTTTTATTTTTTTCTCTCATCCTAAACATACTTGCGCATGGTTTTGGCCTCTTGGGATGTTTTGGCTTCTGGTATCTCCCAGCATCCAGCTACTGTGTAGGTTTGCATTTTTAGGTTTGAAACTGTTTCTGTGGGCTCCTCTTTCCCCTAATCAACCTGAGAAGAACATGGAAAACGAAATCCATTTTGAGCCTCTGTGTTTCCATGGATCTGTCAGACACAGCAGTGCTGGAAGGGAGATTATAGCTAATATTTGCAGCACCGTTCGTAGCATCCTTCACCATGGGACCTCACTCTAAATGCCTTTCACATACACCAAGGACGTGGTGTTAACTAGACTTGGAAAGTCTGTGTTTTTGCTGCTGACCCTTACTGTTGCATGTGAATTTTGCTGGAAAATTCAGTTTTTTGAGAAGACAGCTTTGTGAACTGTATGTATCTTTAAACCCTAGAATCCCAGGCTATGAGTGAAGGTTGTTTAGTCGCTGAGTTGTATCTGACCCTTTCATGAGCTGTTCCTCTGTCCACGGGATTTTCCAGGCAAGAAAACTGGGGTGGGTAGCTATTCCCTTTTCCAGAGGATCTTCCTGATCCAAGGATCAAGCCTGCATCTCCTGTGTCAAGAGGATTCTTTACCACTCAGCCACCAAGGAATCCCTGGGAGTGAAAGTACAAATCACAAAAGGCTCAGTCAAAAATACCTTGATCCTTCAGTGAAAACTAGGTTTCAAGATAATGGATTTTTTTTTCTCTTCCATGGCCAGTAACTTGTTATTAACTATGTCTGCAGTGTTTAATCTGGCATGAAGCATGAGCTTTTTTAAGCTTTTTTCCCTTACAGCAAGTCTGAAAAGCCAGGGAGCCCCAGTGGCTTGCCCGCCTCAAATCTCAGCTGGACACCTGCAGTTTTGGTTTAGAAGTAGGAGTGGGCTGTCCCCTATCATTGGCAAATGTCCATTCCTTCTGCTCACTCAGAGTGAATCAGGTGGGCTTGGTCACCATTTGCACCCCCCACTAAATGGAGTCTTGCAGAAGCTCTTTTAAAAAAAAATTAGCTGCACTGTGCAGCACGTGGGAGATAGTTCCCCGACCAGGAATCGGACCCGCAAACCCTGCAGTAAAAGCGTGGATTCTTAACCACTGGACCACCAGGGAAGTCCACTGCAGAAGCTCGTGGACCCTGCCATTGTCTAACCGTGCCTCTAAAGCAGCTTGCAGCCTGGGTGATTTCAGTATTATAAATAAGAGTAACAAAATCAACAACAGCTACCATTACCGGATATTTATCATGTACTAGGAACGGTTCTAAGTACTTTACAGAAAGTAACTCACAGCACCTCTGTGAGGTAGTGAGACCCAGAGAGGGTAAGTAGCCCGAGGCCACACGGCTTGGAAGTAGAGGGCTGGGATTCCTAGCTCCACAGCCTGCGCCCTGAACCCTGTGCCACGGCAGGGATGCTTGATGGTGATGATATAAGTGAAGAGAATCATGAGAGATTGCTGACTGGGACGTGGCCTGGTAACAACTTCACATATAACATCTCTTCCAGTCTTCATAACAGCCCTGTGAGAGAAGTCTGATTATTATACCCATTTTACACTAAAGTGTAAGGCGTACACGAGTACACTAAAGTGCACAGACATTGTGACCTCCCCATGGCCCCCACTAACGGCCAGGACCTGAGCCCTAGGTGTGGCAGTCTTCAAAGCCCTTACTCTGAACCTCGATCTGCGTCTTCACAGGAAGGGTGGTGTTCACAGTCCAGAGATTTGCACAGTGACTCTCTGAAGAGACAAGGATTCCTTTTCCTGTGCAGCCAGTTTGCTGATGGGTCTGTTAGGCTCAGGCGGGGCTAGAGGGAAGCCTGAGAGCCCAAGTGCCAATGGAGAACTGAACGGCAGAAGCAAGGGAGGTGGTCTGAGGTGACGTGCCCAGGTGAGAGGCAGGAAAGACAAAGGAGACGAGTACAAACCATCCCGGGGTGGGCACCCGGGCAGGAGGCACTCATGGGGAGGAGACCGCAGCCATAGCGCAAGGTGGAGTCTGGGTTCAAGTCACGCTGGAGCAGACATAGAAGAGAGCTGGAATTGGGAGTGGTGACTTCAGCCAGGTGCCACACAACAGCCAGACTGTCAGCTGGTCCCCAGGAAGGGGGACAGTGCTGAGACTGATGCTAGGGCTGTTCCTTAAGGATCAGCCAGATTCTATAAGGAGTGAAGGGTCAGGGAGAGCTGGGACCTGGAGAATCAAAATGCAAATGTGGATCGGAGTGAGGGAAGGGAAAGGCGGTTTCTCTGTTCATTCATTCATTCAGTCAGCAGCTGTGACTGGAGCGCCTGCCCTACGAGCTACAGCAGAAGGAAGGAGAGCATGGGCTGTAGGCCAGTCTGCCAGCTGGAAACCGGAGTTTGTGGTTTAATACCTATGTGACCTTGGGCAAACCTGGCTTATCTATTCTGTCTCACTGTCTCACATTGTCCTCATCTTTTGAGGGGGGTTGGGGGGACCCACAGTACATGGCTTGTGGGATTTCAGTCCCCAGACCTGGGATTGAATCCAGACCATGACAGTGAAGGTGCTGAATCCTAACCACTGGACCACCAGGGAACTCTTTTACTGTCTTCATCTTCAAACTGAAACGGTAACATTGCCTTGTAGAGTTGTTGTGGGAATTAAATAAGTAAATTTCCATAAAGAATTTAGCACAATGCCTGACACCCTCTGAGTTACTGTTAGAGATTACACTTAGTAGGTGCCATGCCTCTGCAAGGTGCTAAGGTTGCAGTGAGCTCATGTGGACATGGCCTTGCCCTCCTGCACCTCACAGTGTAGTACAATTTAATACATAGTAACCATCTAACCTCAGATATGCAGATGACACCACCCTTATGGCAGAAAGTGAAGAGGAACTAAAAAGCCTCTTGAAAGAGGAGAGTGAAAAAGTTGGCTTAAAGCTCAATATTCAGAAAACGAAGATCATGGCATCTGGTCCCATCACTTCATGGGAAATAGATGGGGAAACAGTGGAAACAGTGTCAGACTTTATTTTTGGGGGGGCTCCAAAATTACTGCAGATGGTGATTGTAGCCATGAAATTGAAAGACGCTTACTCTTTGGAAGGAAAGTTATGACCAACCTAGATAGCATATTCAAAAGCAGAGACATTACTTTGCCAACAAAGGTCTGTCTAGTCCAGGCTATGGTTTTTCCAGTGGTCATGTATGGATGTGAGAGTTGGACTGTTAAGAAAGCTGAGCACTGAAGAACTGATGATTTTGAACTGTGGTGTTGGAGAAGACTCTTGAGAGTCCCTTGGGCTGCAAGATCTAAGCAGTTCATTCTGAAGGAGATCAGTCCTGGGTGTTCTTTGGAAGGAATGATGCTGAAGCTGAAACTCTAGTACTTTGGCCACCTCATGCGAAGAGTTGACTCATTGGAAAAGACCCTGATGCTGGGAGGGATTGGGGGCAGGACGAGAAGGGGACAACAGAGGATGAGATGGCTGGATGGCATCACCGATTCGATGGACATGAGTTTGGGTGAACTCCAGGAGTTGGTGATGGACAGGGAGGCCTGGCGTGCTGTGATTCATGGGGTCACAAAGAGTCTGACACGACTGAGTGACTGAACTGAACTGAACTGAACCTCCAATCAGGATCTCCTGATTTCCTCCTAAGTTACATTGTGAGGACAATCAAGTCAGAACAGACAAACCCAAGAACAACTGCTCTAGACAGTGGTTATATGAGCACCAGCAGGGAGTTGTTCAAAATGCAGGTTCCTGGACCCCATCTCTACTGGGTCTGATATCCTGGGCCTGGAGGGGATGTTTTAATCAATTCATGTTTCAATCAAGCAGCCAATGATTCTGATACAGGTGGTCTAGCTTCGAGAAACTCCACTTCAGAGTCTGAATTACATACATATCTCCTGGCCTCTTAAATAATTATAGCATATAAATCTTTTGAGAACAGCACAAACTGGGCTGGAAGCCAGGCAGTCATCACTCTGTGCTAATTGCACCGTTGTATGACATTAGGCAACATGCTTAGTCATCAAGACCTCATTTTTTTCATCTGAAACATGGGGGTAAAGATATCTGCTTTTTGTCCTCCAAGACAAAGGAGCACACAGCTGTGAAAGCATCGGAGAGGATGATGAGTTTAATAACACAACATACATACATCCTACAACTCAGAGATGCGTTTTGCATCCAGCAGAGAGTTCCAATAGGCTTTACATAAAAAAAAATCCATAATTTTAACTTATTTGGGAACCTGGAAGATGTGACAGCATGGAGCTCAGATGAGGTTGGCAGCCTGAAGTGCAGAAGAGCGCTGCTCTGGTGTCACATGCAGAGGTTCCAATCTCTGCTTTGAAAAGCTGGATGACTTTGGGCAAGTGCTTCAACCTCTCTGTGCTTCAGTTTCTTCTACTCTGAACTGAGAATGTTAAGAGTTGTGATGATTTAACTGAGTGAATATTTATCAAGTGCTTGGAAGAATGTCTGGCCCATGGCGAGTGCTATATCACTCTTAGTTGAATAAATAAATAAACATTCCTGCAAGCGGCAACAACCAGCTGGAGCCCAGTGGCGGCTGTCCCTCCAGAGGGAGCTGACGTGCATAAGGCTGTCACATTTTCTACTGGGACAGACACATTGGACTCTGGGATCCCTACTGGAAAGGACAGACATATGTCTCCTTCCTGGTGACCCATCCACAAAAGGCAGAGACACTCAATGCTCCTATTTCTCCATCTATCTGGAGCGAAGGACCAGTTTTCATATTTCAGCCCAGTGTGGTCTGATATGTGACCCACCTGAACAGGACTGACACCCAGCATATGCCACAGACAACTCACCCACCGGTCTGTAATACCCTGTCCGGTCCACACCTGAACCAGTAGAGACAAGCCCACTGAACATGCGCTTGGATGTTGCAATAATGTCAAATTGCTCCCAGAGTGCGTAAACACTGTTAACATCAGCACTTATCTCAGGGTGCACTGTGGACAGATCCGCTCCTCAGATGACACGTTGCATAGTGTCATCTTGGGGAATGCTGACATTGTCTACACTTGTACACAAAACAGCTGGACAATTTAGTTGGCAAGAGCAGGCAATGGATTGTCTGTCCTGTGTCTCTCTCAACACTTGTCCGTCTCAGCCAGCCTGCTTGCTCCTTATCTATCCTCATTTCTTTCATCTTTATCCACACACTAAAACCAGCTCCCTAATGAGATACTGGAGCTCACAACCTCCCACCGTTTCTCTTTAATGTCGCTTTTGGCTGAGAGGTGCTCTCCTGCCCCTGTACCCACATCCACAACCTGATCCCCAAGTAGCCCTCCAGTTGCCCAGGACCAATGACTGACTGACATGGCTGAGCAAAGCATCAGTCCCTTTGTCCCAAGAAGGAATCCACCTCACCGTATGGTCCCACTCATCCTCCAGAAGCCCCTGTGGGCTCAGGCTGAAGCGCGACACCAGCCCAGACACTGTTTTCCACTTGGCTCCTGCCCCTGTCCTCCCCTGTTTCTCTCGCTCCTCTTCCTTGGCAGCATGTTGCAGCATGTTCATCACAGGCACCTTAACCCCTGTGTCAGGCTCCACTTAGGAGGAATCCAATCAAAGGAGCCATCGGCATGGGGTTCACCTTCCTCGACAACCTGGTGGAGGGGCATGTGGCGGGCACGACTCAAAAATCCTGAGTACCAGCAATCAGAGGACCCCGAGAACATTCTCAGGGTACCAGGAGACCAGAACGTACCTGTTGCATTAGACAGCGCCAGCGACTCCATGGAGCCCCGTGGGGTCTGCTCGGTGGGCGTCATGTCCTCAGTGTACTTCAGCGAGCTAATGGGGTGCCGGGTCCGACACTGCTGAGCAGACAAGCCCCCTTCTTCCTCCTCCTCTTCCTCATACTTGGGGACTGGGATGCCGCCCCGGGTTTCATTGAAGCTCTGGCTGGACATGTCGCTATAGCTCTCCTGGGACCGCAGCCTGCCCGGGTAGTAGTCCTCCCGGCACTCCTTGATGAAGCTCCCACCATGGCCCTTTATGGCCAGTGACGAGCTCCTCTTTGGGTTGCCGAAGTGCTTGGCCCACACGTCGGGCTGGGCTCCAGCGCCCTGCCCGCCGGGGCTGTAGGAAGTTCTGATGTTGCACTGGCTGAGGAGCTGCAAGGGGCTCTGCGGCTGGCTCTGCTCCAGCTTGTTCCCATAGTGGTATGGCTCGTCCCGGCTCCTCCAGATGGGGTCTCGGTTGAGGCTGGGCGTCTGGCTGGACAGGCTGAGCAGGTCCATCTGCAGTGACAGGGGGTCCACGTCGGCCGACAGCCGGTTGGAGCTCACCTGCAGCTGGCTGTGCTGGTTGAGCAGCGGCTCCTCCGTCTTGCCCTTGTTCTTGCCGATCTTGGCACTGCGCCGGGACTCCTTGGCCCGGGCATTCTGGAAGGCGGAATCAGAGGAGTCTGAGCCATTGGGGTCCTCGCCGGCGCTGCAGGCCCGCGAGCAGAAGATCTGGCCTTGTTTGGGGAGGAAGGGCCGCCCCAGGAGCGACTTCTTGCAGTGAGCGCAGCAGAAACAAGTCTCGGTGGCGTGCCAGTGCTGGCCGTCATAGGTCATTTGACCTTGGTCAATTCCTGGGAAAAGAAGGGACACGAATAGGGTGATGAGCTGCTCACAGCTCTGTGACACGACGTGAAACGTACAGCACCCTGGCTTGGCTCAGGGTTCTAGAGGCTGCAGAATAAAATGTCAATAGGTCGACTATCAGGCTCTCGTGTAAACAGTCATGTCTTATTATGACAGTTGCCGTATTTTACCAGTCAGGTCCTCCTTAACTCATGTGCCCTGAGGGCAGAGAAACCAGGTCAAAGTGGCCCGTCCATGAATCCTTCTGCCCAGGGCACATTCCTCCAGATAAATAGCAATAATGATACTCAGGTGTGAGAATCACTGCTTTAAATGCTTTGCATATATGTGAACTCACTTAACCTCTCAACTGCAGAAGGCAGATCTCTAATACTATGTCCACTTTTCAGATGAGAACAAGAGGCATAGGCAATTAAATAACTTGCTCAGCGCAGAAGAGCTAGCAATCACAGATGAGATCTGTACCCAGCATGTCTGGCTCCTAACCATGACCTTGATAATCGTCTCTTTCACTCTACTTCGTGGTCCTGTCCACCCTCACAGCTACCCTTGACCATTGTCCATCCTCACCTGCTGTATTTTCTTCACAGCACGAATACTGCTTGACAGTGAGTCACTACATACGTGCATCTATTAATTACTAAAAGTGAAGTTAGATGATGACGTTTCCGGGGTATCTCCATGAACACGGCTCATGCCCCAGGGCCTCTTCACATGCGAATTGGGCAAGCGAACTGAATCCCTTCACTACTCTATAACACTCTAAGGGGACATCAGTTTAGCAGCTCAGTGGAAAGGAAAAAAGTGGATTTCAGCTCACGGTAAGGAAAAACTTGGACCTGGTTTGTCAAAGACATCTCCTTACCATAAGTATGCATATCCCTTGTGTAACTTCCTCCCTGTGCCAAAGCTACGCCTGGTTTATATAATCTTGTCACACCTGCTTCTAGGAACTTCCCATACCCCTGGGTGTTCTGCCCTCTTACGGGTACAGGACTTAACCCCCTGGTGGGACACCATCTTCCTGCCACCCTTGGGCCATGAGCTTTGGGTGGGGCTAAAGCCATAGCTGGACTGGCCCTGTTCAGTAAAAATACCATATCTCCTCCCAGCCCAATAACTAGTTTAAGGGTGTGCACGTGACCTGCACCAGGTCAGTGAGAGAGGCACCTGCGTCTGTTACTGAGGTAACCACACAGGGAAACCTTTTGACTGCAGTTACTAAACAGGCAGAATGGGAGCCAGCAGCGGTGGGGGCCCCTTCCCCCACCCCCTAGGAGTGCAGACCCAGCAGTGACTGTGGGATAGGAGGGGACCTTGGCAAGACTCCTCATAGCTCGTGACAAATGTCTTCCCTGAAAGGCAGTATGGATGGGAACCGTCACCTGTGGTGGCCGACAGTCCTGAGTCTGAACTGTCCAGGAATAACCTTTAGAGACTTGTCTAGAGAGGGTGTGAATGAGAAACAGGGAAACGGAGAAGGGCAAGAGCAAAAGGCCAACAGTACAGCAGCCTCTCTGGGCCTTCTCTCTGTTCGCCTCACTATCTTTATGTCCCTGGTCCAGAGAGAGAGAAGAGTAAGGTATGATCTTCTCCTGGGAGCTCCTCCCCAAACTAAGGGGGTCTCTGCTTATTTAGGTATCAGGCTACAGGGACCAAAAGGGGGTATTTACAGGGACACGAGAAGCCACAAGGGCACCCCAAGGTGAGTGAGGGACTCAATCAACTCCCTGTCACAGCACCACTTCCCCAGGAGGAGTGAGAACTGGCAGGGATGGGGCTAGAGACAGCAGGCCCAGAGCTGGGGCTTCACACACACACAAGGGAATATTACTCAGCGATAAAAGGAGCAAAACTGGGTCATCTGTAGAGACGTGGATGGACCTAGAGGCTGACATTCAGAGTGAAGTAAGTCACAAGGAGAAAAACATATCATATTAAACATATATATGTAGAATCTGAAAAAAGTTGATATAGATGATCTTATTTGCAAAGCAGAAAGTGAGACACAGATGTAGAGAGCAAATGTATGGACACCAAGAAGAAAAGGGGGTGGGATAAACTGGGAGATTGGGATCGACATATATACACTATTGATGCTATGTATAAAACAGAAACTAAGAACCTACTGTGTAGCACAGGGAACCCTACTCAATGCTCTGTGGTGACCTCAATGGGAAGGAAATCCTCCCAAAGAGGATATATATATATACGGAGAGACGTCTATATAAATAGTACATCTATATATATATATATATAGAGAGAGAGAGAGAGAGAGAGATGTACGGCTGATTAACTTTCTGTTTAGTAGAAACTAACACCACATTGTAAAGCGACTATATACTCCAATAGAAAGTTAAAACAAAGCAAAACCCCTACAAAAACACTTCCCTCACCAGGCTATTGGAGGGAGCAGAAGCCCCTAGTACTTAAGAGTGAGGCCTCAGGACTCAGACAAATACAGGTTCAAACCACAGCTCCACACCACGCCAGCAGGTTATAAAGACCCTGAAACCCATCAGCTTAGCACAGCCACCGAAGGACTGTGTGACCCTAGGCAAGTGGCTTCACGTCTCTAGGCCTGCGTCTCCTCTACACTAAAACAGGGATGACAACAGTGCTTACTTCATGCGGCTGCTGTGAGAACCGAGTTAAGATGCAGTCAGTGCTTAGACTCTGCTAACTCCTGGTCTTCTTGTGTGTTCATTAGGTCTCAACACCTGTCTCTCTCTGCCCTGAGGGCTGCTACCTGGATGCTACCCAAGAAAGAGCTGAGGCTAGCTAGGTCCTCCCCCTCCCCGTCCTCCTCGTCCGGAGAACTGGAGCTGACACCCGGCTGCCCTGGGTCCTCTCTGTGAGCTCCGACTCAGCGCGGCCTCCCCTGCAGCTGCAGCCTCACCCGCTGCCTGTCAGAGGTGTGGGAAGTCCAGTCCCTACGGCCTGTGCTCCACCAGCTGCCTCTCCGTGCTCCTGCAAGGGAACACGCTCAGATGCAGCAGTGCGGGCCTGGTTCTGGGGGTGGGGGCCCCACACAAGGCTGGGTCGTGGTGGGGAGAGAGGAGGATGAGGCGTGTTCCAAAGCGGCCCAGCCGGCACAGGAACACGGTCCCTGATAAACATCAACGATGTCAGATGGTGCTCTGAACTGCTCCTGAACTCTAAACATCTGGAAAAGGGCTTGGCCATTCCACATCTAAGCGTTCCTTTTTTATTCCCTCTCTAAGCCCTTTAAGTACTTCTCTGAGGGTGTATATGTCTACCGCTGCTACAGCCTTGGTCTGTTTATAGGACTGTTTACTCTGCTGTGTGCAGGCAAAAGTACCGTTGCCCTGGCAACAGCTGCCTGATGCAGGGTTCGCGCTGCGCGGCTGTATAAATAGGGAATATTTGGATAATATGGTCAGAGCAGAGCATCCATACACTGTGGTATGCATGATACACAGAGCGCACCCTTTCTCTGCTGCAGGAAAAGTATGTTTTACAGAAAAGTGGATTTAAGGGAAAAAAATAAATCAGGGACAACATTTTAACTACAGCAGTGATAATACTGCAGGCCACAGTGGTCCCCCTTTCTGATAAAGCATGGATGTCTTTCTATGGATTTCAGAGGGAAGGAGAAGGGAATGGCAATCAAAGCTACAGAGGACAGAAACGGGAAAACGGGGAAAACAGAGGTGTGCACGCCGTGGTGACAGACGTATTTTCTCTCTTCCAGGCTGCTGGGCGAAAATTTTAAGTGGCAGTTTCTGGAGAGGCTTAAGTCTCACTGAAAAGGGACAGAAGAAACAGAAATACTAACAAGCGGGGGGAGGGCTGCTGTATGTAAGGTGTCTGTGTGTTCTGCCTCTCTCATCCAAGCAGGCATCTCCCTGTAGACCCAGAGCCACGGAGAGCGTGCTGGGTCAGCACCTCACACCACTTCTCCTGACCGAGTCCCACCCCCAGCCCCTTGTCCAGATCAAGACCCTCCTTTCCTTGTTGTTCAGTCGCTGAGTCATGTCTGACTCTGCAGTCTCGTAGACTGCAGCACACCAGGCTTGCCTGTCTTTCACCATCTCTCAGAGTTTGCTCAAACTCATGTCCATTGAGTCGACGATGCCATCCAACCATCTCATCCTCCAATGACCCCTTCTCTTCCTGCCCTTAGTCTGTCCCAGCATCAGGGTCTTTTCCTTTCCTAGCTCTCAGAATAAAGGGAAGTATGTCTGTTTAACAGCCTTGACTTGTGAGAAACAGAAGCTGGTGGGTACCCAGTTGAGGCATCAGGCTGTGAGAGGTGAAGATTTCAGGGGCTGGGGAAAGGGGGTTTTTCGGACAGCCCAGGTCCCAGATGGGAACGCTGCTGGACACAGGTTGGCATAGCACTGCTCATTCTTGGGCCTGGCAGGGACTTCAGCTCAGAAGGGCTCCATGGAGGCAGGTCTGAGCCCATGGGATGGACCCTCCAACAACAAAGGACCCCTGAGGATATAGTAGGTGTCTGAAAGCTGTGACTTTTATCAGTACCCAAGCCCTTCAAATTATGAACTAACTTCTCATCTGACTGCATCACTTCTGATGAACCAGGGAGACAAGGGCACCTCTTTTCGTTCCCAATAAAATCTTTTACGTGAGGTAAAACGGGCTCCCAGACTGATGATCTCCACACCTCCCCACGATAGGTAAGGAGTTGGCAGCCTCCAGGCAGATTTCTTGGAACTGCACAAGCCACAGGAAGATCAGGCTGCTGGTCTCAGAGACATTCATCCACTGCCAACTTCTCTTCTCTTTTTAAAGGGCAGCTCATTCTCAAGGTGCCAGAACAGGCGAGCTGAGTGAAGACGCTCCAGATGCTGCATGATCAGGAATAGTGTTGAAGGGCTGAACGAATCCGTTACTTGAAAAGGGAAAATGATTTTCACTATCTCAAATCTGCCACTTATTTGAGGCGTTTATAGCTTCGGAGCTATTTGAGGTTCTCTCGCTTTGGTTTTTGGCTGGGTTGGCTTTTGCTGATTTCTTTCAGGACATGCATGCCAGTCACCACTTGGTTTCCTTGACTATCTTTTGCTACCAAGAGGACCGTTCTGTTTCCTCCTTCTGCTGATTCCTGAGGTTTTCCGAGGAGGCCGTGGAAGACATCTTTTTATATTTCCCCCTCCTCTGAGACCTCTCCTCCTCTGCTTGGTAGTTAAGACTGTCCATCATGTAGCCCCGCCTTGGGGGTGGGTCTAAGACTCAGGTAGACCAACAGGAACCCCCTTTTCATTTCTTTCCAGGGTGGAACAGATGACCTAATGGCTGGCTATAGCATTTCTGTTTGGAGGACCTGACTTGGATATTGGAAAAGTCACTATTTCATCCTTTTTAGAGAACAGTGCTAAAGCTGGTATGTATAAGTGTGGGGATCATTGTGACACTTTGTGAAGGCACCCTGTTTCCAAATGATGCCAACAGAAGGCAAGCTGAGACACAGAGGAAAACAAAAAAACAAAACAGATTCTCTTCAATCCCTTGATCCATCCTTACCTGAAACCAACATCCTCCCAGTACTATGAACCAAGACATTTCCTTTTTCACTTAAGGGAGTATCAGTTGGATTGCTATTGCTTGCAACCAAAGGGATTCTAACTATACCAGACAAAAGGAGATCCAGTCAGAGTAGGACCAAGACGAGCACCGAGTGTTGCCTCACCTATGTGCTGGGCACAGGTGTCGCAATATTCTGCATACAAGGACTCAAAGCAGTGGCAGCAGTAGGGCCTTCCCTCCTTCATGATGTAGCGCTGGCCACCCAGCACTGTCTCACACTCGAAGCAGCAGAAGTGTTTCATGTGCCAGTGCCGCCCCTCGGCTTCTGTGCATTCATCTGCAAAGATGATCTGCAGATGGAGAGGCCAAAAGGTCAGTGGATAAGAAACAGCCATGAGAACGCACTGTAAAGGAGGAAAGCTAGGGGGGCCCCAAACTAAAACGGTAAGCAAATTGGTCCCGCCCACAAATTATTAAACAGAAGTAGACACATATATATTTACTCTATACCTATATCAGTTTCCACATGTGGATTTTCCTAAAGCACATTTAAACAGTTTCTGACCTGGCCAGTGATTAATTTAACCACAGTGTATTCAGACAAAGAATGGTTTACTGAAAAGAATATAAAGCAGGACTAACAGCTGACAGCTCATGGACATTTTGGCCATTATCTGTTTAATTTGGATTATATATGGTATTTTTTGAAAATGAGAAATGTCATATAAACACCTGGGATCCTGGTTTCTCTTTTGAAAATACAGTATTTGGCAACGTGTGCTATACATTCCTGCATGGCGACAATAAAAGGGGTTGTTGCTTTCAGGTGAGTGATGAGTTCTGCAGTTTGCCATATTTTTCACCACTTGCTGTTACCTTAAAATGAGTCACCTTTATTTACGGTAACCGCCTAACCCTCAGAGGTATTTCTGTTTTGACCCATGAGACAGACTTGTTTTCGATTTCAAAGCACAGATTTAAGAACTTCCTACAGACTGCAGTAATCAAGGCAGAAATAATCTCAGACATTTATGGCCAAATGATGACTGACAAGGGTGACCAGGATATTCAATGGAGGAAAGAGCAGTCTTTTCAATAAACCTGCCTGGTACAACTGAATAACTGCACACAAAAGAATAAGCTGAACCCTGACCTCACACCATATATAAAAGCTAGCTGAGAAGGGATCAAAGACCTAAATGTAAAAGCAAAAAATTTATAAAATGTCTAGAAGAAAAGTAAAGATGCAAATTTTAAAAAACTCGGTTTCCAGTTAGGCAATGGTTTCTTAGCTATGACATTAAAAGCATAAGCAACAAACGAGACAATGGAAGCTGGATTTCACTGAAATCAAAACGTTCCTGCTTCAAAGGACATTATTAAGAAAGTGAAAATATAACTACAGGATGAGGGAAAATGCTTGCAAATCACATATCTAAGTGACTAGACTCCAAAATATGTAAACAAGTTTCACAAGGACACAATAAAGAAAATCACCAAACTGAAAAAATATGCAAAAGACTCAACGAGACATTACTCCCCAAAAGAAGATATGCAAATAGCCAACAAACACATGGAAAAAAAGATAAACATTATAAGCCATTAAGAAAAATCCGATCAGAACCACCATGCGATGTTGTTTCATACCCACTAAGGTGACTATATGGCTTCCCTGGTGGCTCAGGCAGTAAAGAATCTGCTGCAATGTGGGAAACTGGGTTCGATCCCTGGGTTGGGAAGATCCTCTGGAGGAGGGCATGGCAACCCACTCCAGTATTCTTGCCTGGAGAATTCCATGGACAGAGGAGCCTGGGAGGCTACAGTCCATGGAGTCCTAAGAAGTTGGACACGACTGAACGACTAGGCACAGCACGGCACAGGTGACTATAATTTAAAGGACAGATAGTAATAACTACTGAGGAGAATGTGAGAAATTGGAATTCTCATTTGTTGATAGCTGCGAATGTGAAATGGTGTAGCTGCTCTGGAAGACAGTTTAGATCCCCTCAAAAAGTTAAACATAGAACTACCATATGGCCCAGCAATTCCACTCCTGGATATAAACTCAAGAGGACAGAAAATACATGCCCGCAAAAAAAACCTGTGTGTGAATGTCCACAGCAGCTTTGTTTAAAACAGTTTAAAAGTGCAAACAACTTAAATGCCCACCAATTAATAAATGGCTAAACAAAATGTGATATATACAGTTGCTTATCATTCAGTCATAAAAAGGAAAGTACTGATACACGCTGTAACTCGGGTTAACCACAAAAACATCATGCTAAGTGAATGAAGCGATGCATGGAAGGCCATATGCTGCATTAATCCACTTACACAAAATGTCCAGAATATACAAATTCATGGAGAGATTAGATGAATGGTTGCCAGGGCTGGGGGTAGGGGAGAAAGGGGAGTGGCTGCTGATGCTTCTGGGGTTTCTTTTTAGATGATAAAAATGACCTGGAATTAGGCAGTAGTAATGGACTTTCCTGGTGGCTCAGACGGTAAAGCGTCTGTCTACAATGCGGGAGACCCAGGTTCGAACCCTGGGTTGGGAAGATCCCCTGGAGAAGGAAATGGCAATCCACTCCAGGACTATTGCCAGGAAAATCCCATGGACAGAGGAGCCTGGTAGGCTACAGCCCATGGGGTCGCAAAGAGTCAGACACGGCTGAGCGACTTCACTTCACTTCAATGGTTGTCCAACTTTGTGAATATACTAAAAACCACTGAATTGCACACCTTCAAAGGGTAAATCTTATGCTGTATGAATTAGACCTCAATAAGCAAAAATTTCAAAGTGCTTTAACATCCTACTTCATTTCCTATTAGATAAAGTATTAAGAGCACTCTCTTCCAGATGGGGCAACTAAGGCAGGCAGGGAAAGGCGCTGCCTATAATCACAAACTTGTACCAACTACCTGCTCAGAGTGTCTCTTAATGAACATCAGCAGTAGCATGAGAATCCGTATTAGTTAAGACTGATAGATGTCCTCCTAGAAGAGTGAGTCTCTGATGGGCAGTTTGTAAGGAAGAAATGCCACGTATCTGTGGTCTCTGGGTGACAAAGTGGAGTGTTGTTTACAGGGTCCCACATAACCTTACAGGGTCAAGAAAGAACCAAAAGTATATTTTGCACAGGAAGAACCCCCTGCCCAAGACCTTTTCCCCAAATTATTCCTGTAAAAGTGGTCAAGCTTAGAACATTTTCCTTTCTGCTCCCAACTTTTACACTAACCCAGGTTTTCTACCTTTCAGCTCCCAGACCACACCTGGGTGTACTTCAGCTGGGAGGAAAGATGAGGTCTGAACCTTGGGTCCAGTCTGCTCTCTGACCTGGGTGAGTGAGTGTATGGGGGCAGAAGAATCCTAATGGAGTAGCCATCGGCCCCGGAATCCTCATCAGGACTTTCACAGATTATGGGGGAATCACATCACACTACTCATTTTCTTCTCTTCTCACCCTAATCTGTCCCAACAAGTCTCAGGAAACCCAAGATTTTAAGATATTCAGAAATGACACATTATTACTAATGATGATTGCTCCCTTGGATTTGGCTGCAATTGAAAGTTCCACAACAATCCCTCCCCCTCCCCCTTTTTAAAAGAGTTCTGAAATGAGCTAGTGCCCCAGAAACTGTTTTCCTATGAGACTGTCAAATTCAGTAAAGCAGGTCACAGTCCCGGACATTCTAGCAGACAGGGATGGGGCTAGAACCACTCTCAAAAGAGTTAATAGGAGAGGCTGGAGAGGCCTATGGTTTTCCTCCATGCAGGAACCACACGGCAACGTGCTGGCCACGGTGAAACCCAGGGTGACAGTGGGGCTGTGGGCCCCAGGGAGTGGAGCCAGCTCTGACCTCGTCGCAGGCTGCGCAGCGTGGCTTCAGGCACTCTGCGTGGTGCCTGCCACAGTAGATCTTCCCATCCTGGTAAAAGTAGATCAAATCCACCAGGAGCTCGTTGCAGACGGTGCAAATAAAGCAGGGTGGGTGCCAGCTGACACCGTGGCCGGCGCGCGATGCAAACACAGCAATGTCCCCGCCACTGATCTGGCCTCCACACTGCGAGGTGAACAGAGGTGAACAGAAACAGGTCAGTACGAGGAACAGCAGCCCCCAGCTCTCAGCGCCACGCGGAAAAGATACACGACCGCCAGCGTCCTTAGCTCACTACTGAGCACTTACTTTCAAACGCGTGACCGTGCTACCTGCTTTACACACATGGCAGGGGGGTTTCTCTTGCCCTCACCCCCACCCCCACCATCCCTTCCTAGGGCCTACAAGTAAGACGAAGATCATTGTCACTGAGGAAATAAAGAATCACAGAGGTGGGAGAGAAAGGCAAAGTCTGTCAGTGCAGTGACACAGAAGAGCTCTGCTGACAGGAGGCAAACGGAGCGGAGGTCTCATTATCTCTGAGACATTGCAAACTCCCTGCCGGAGGCCCAGCCACGTCGAACGCCTGCAGCAAGAGGCTGTGTGGCATGGGGGAGCGAGAAGGAAGCCCGCAGGGACTCGGGGAGCTGGTGAGGCCTACACTTAGGGTGGTAGGGGAGTGGGTTCTTAAAACCATGCCCACCTGTTATCGTCTAGGTTTCTCTAGAAGCCTCTCAGGCATGCTTCTGGCCTGCTTCCTCTGACATCTCTGTACACAGTCCCAGATGAAAAGGTACTGCTCCTAAGGCCAGACTACGGCAAGGACTTCTTTTTTCTCCCTTTCCTATCTTCTCACTCATTTCCAAAGTTCCTTCCCCTGCCCAGAAAGGAGCAGGGTAAAATCCATGATAACCCATGCTTATACTTGGGCTCAAGATAAAATGAATAGAGTCTGAGGGTCTTGGAGGGAACAATAAAGTGTGAGGCAACAGGTCTGGGGGAGGCTTTCTGCTGATCATGGTACTGGCCTGAGAGTCCAGCCCCACCTAAGAGGCTGACTGGGGGCGACGTCTGAAGAGCAGAAAGGCCGCCCCTAGACCTTTCCCACACACTGCCATCAAAAGCGCTGAGATGCTTCAGAGAAAATGAAGTCCTGGTCTCATGGAGTAGTCTCTGGGAGCTCATTCATGCAAGTGACCAGACATAAGGAAGACATTACGTTATAGAAAGTGATACCCCTGCCTTGTGTGGCAACGTTAGTAGAGCGGAGGTATGCATATTGTTAGAAGATAAACCAGGGGGCACATTAAAGCTTTCCAGTTTATTTGCTCCAACACTGATCTGAATTGGGTAGCAAGCATCAAACTGAAGGTGGCTGGGACGGAAACCCAGGGAGAGAGTTTTACAAAGTCAGGGAAGCAGAAGCAAGGGAAGTATTTCAGTGACTATAGAGACTAAGTGGGCCCCTTATTTGGGAAAGCCCGGCTGGCTGCTTGCAATTGGTTGTTCTTCAGCGTCATTTTCTGATTCTGGTACCCTGACTGGTTCAGGTTTTGGTCTGCTGATACAGGCTACCGTGGTAATAGAGCCACCCCAGTCTAATGGTCTCCTTGTTTAATTACTGTAACAATACAGAATCCCATTTCACCCCCACCATGATTCTACGACCTAGGTATTCAATACCCACGTTTTGGAGGTGACAAAACTGTTAGGAAAAGTAATCGGGTCAAGGTTGCCGGGCAGAATCATGTGTCTAATGCACATCTTTCCGTCTCCATGCTGTCCTGTATCGCTCTCGACATCTACCTATGAAATGCCCAGCTTCCCTTTTGCTTCAGGGGAGCCCTCCTGGGCTGGTCCAGGAGAACCACCCAAGAGTGGTAGAGGCTCTGAATGGACCACACAGAACCTCACATCTTAAACTCTGACCACCTGCATCTCAGGGGTGGGTGTCAAGGATGAAGACCCCCATTGTCAATTCTGCTGCTCTGGCTCCTCTGTTAAGTAGCATCTCCATTTCATCCACTGAGCCTTCCAAAGATCGCTCTCTGAAATCCTTTCCCAAAAGGGCCCCCAAATAAATGGCATCCCCTCTGCTCAGGTAGTATGTTGCCTTTTCTTCACCAGTTCAGGTCATGTATCCTCTTGCAATCTGTGCCTGAATGGGTTCCTTAAGCATCTAACTGCTTAAGGAGTTAGATGGGGCCACTCTTAGACCAGCAGGGCTAAGAAAAGTGCTCAGTACATGACCATCCACCCCAGAAGGCTTTTGGAGGTCAAGAGGTCGGGGAGGGGGAACCCAGGCAGGCCTGATTCCCACCGTGTTTTCTTAGAAACCCTTCTCCACCATGCCCGGAGCACTCTACAGAGACTAGAAGAAAACACAAATCCAAACTCTCAACTCAGTGAGGTCCTAGAAAGAATGTGGGAGGTCCTAGAAAGAATGAGGGAGGTCCATGCACTTTGCTAAAGAATCCTCAGACCCAAGGAGATGACCATCTACCACCTCTTTAAAGGGCAC
Source organism: Ovis canadensis (assembly GCF_042477335.2). NCBI lineage: Eukaryota > Metazoa > Chordata > Mammalia > Artiodactyla > Bovidae > Ovis > Ovis canadensis. The sequence continues at coordinate 52,033,201 of NC_091263.1, read as the reverse complement.
TGGTCCTAGGATGATCCTGGGAAAGAGGGTGGCCGTGGTCCAGGCAAACTCCACTTTCTAAAGCACTCATTTTAAAATATAATTCCATCATGTCCTTTCTCTGCTCAAATCCCTCCAGTGGCCCTCTCTCTCCTTCCAGTGGTTGACACAGCCCTCCATGAAACTGGACTTGACCGGCGCATACTCCTCCTTTGCCCCTCCTGCCCTGCCACACGGGCCAACCTGCTATTCCTGGACCATAAGGGAAACGCTCCTGCCACAGCATCTTTGAACGTGCCGTTCCCTCTCACCCCCCTTCCCCTGCCGTCACGTGACTCACCCCCTCAGTTCCTGACTGTCTCTGTGGAGCCTTCCCAGCCACCTCCCTGAAAACTACAGCCACCTCACACTCCCAGCATTAACTCTCTTCCCCACTGCAGTTTTTTTCTCTTATTTATGGACATTATTATGTGACTTCTCTCCTAGGACAGAACTCCTTCCAAGGGCAAAACCAAGCTTTCAAACCTTTTGCTGTATCTCCCAGGCCTACCAAATAGGTTCTCAAGACAGTAATTGCTGAAGGAATGATTCAGGGAAAGGATGCCTGAGTGACCCCCCGGGCACGCCCCAGACCATGCGCTCACCTGTTCACAGATGGCTCCCGTCATGGTGACCGGGAAGGGCCTCACATTGCCGCGGCCCAGGTTTTCACGTTTCCTCTGGTTGCTGAAGAGCTTCAGCTCCCTCTTCTCCTCCTCGTCCAGGGAGTTGCAGTAGCGAACCTGGACAGACACAGAGGAAGGTTGCGGGCGGGGGTGGTGGTGGTCATCTTTTGCTCCTGAGGATTCCTGAAGCCCTGGCCTCAGACTTTTTTCCTATTAAACACATGTGCATTAGGTTTCACTGTCCTGGTGGGCACTTGAATACCACCAGGCTTGGGGCTATTTAGGTGAGTGTCTATCAGAGATTGTTGACCATAAAAACAGCTTCCTAGAGGCTCAAAACTCTGGCGCACAAGTCTCAGGCAGGCCAGTGGTTGGTACCCGTTTCTCATGCTCCACTGCCCCTCTCTGCTCACACTGAGAGCCACGTCATTGGGAGAGCTTTGCTGCTAGTCAGCATCTGGGACTTCCTTCTTCTACAAAGTGATGTAGGTCTTCAAACTGCTCATCATACTCTCACTCTCAGATGGTAAAGCATCTGCCTGCAATGCAGGAGACCTGGGTTCGATCCCTGGGTTGGGAAGATCCCCTGGAGAAGGCAATGGCACCCCACTCTAGTACTCCTGCCTGGAAAATCCCATGGACGGAGGAACCTTGTAGGCTACAGTCCATGGGGTCGCGAAGAGTCTGAGAGGACTGAGCAACTTCACTTTCACTCTCACCTCCATGGGCCCAAGGAAAGGATCCCTGACACCAAAGGATGGCTCCAGGCCAATGAGCCAGAATTGTGGTCAACACGCTCATGGCGTCTGTTTCCCAAAATGAGATGGGAACCAAGGCGTTCCCATCTGACTGAGAATTTGGTTCAGAGCTCTGTGTTCTCTCAGGAAGTACTTGTGTGTTTCTCTGTGTGTAGGAGGGAGACGGCTGCTCACCAGGCTTTGGTTAACAACTCGCATAAGAGATTTTCCTCTCATTCAAAACAGAAACTCACAAAAATTAAGGGAGGGACATTAAAGATATTCAAATCTGCTATTTCCCATTCTCTCTTTTATTTATGCACACCTTGGGAATTTTGCTGTAATCCTGAACTACTGTTTACTTAATACTGTTTTAAAAACTAACTCATTTCTTTTTTTACTTGAATACATTTACTTGAAAAGAAAGTATGACTATAAATAGAAAAGCAATATCACTTGTGAAAAAATAGGGCAGTCATAAAACTAAATACAGAGTAAAAACAAAACCATACTGCTGGCTTCTAGCTGGTTACTTTTGCTTGTAGGAGATTCTAAAATGGAGGTTCTCAATGCTGTTACTTAAAAATGGAGATTAGTAGGAGTTGGAGAGGTGTGAGACACCTGCCCACCCAAACTAAAATTTCCCCCACGATCACTCAGCCACAAAGAATGAAATACAGTTAAAAAATGGAGAGAGTCTCTCATTATGTGGTTCAGTATTATTTACTGCCATGTCCTTCTACCTCCCAAAGCCATGGATTTAGACATCCTCGGACACATGGATCTAATCCCACCCTCTGCCTTACTTCAGAATAATCTGGACATCAGGAACGTTAACTGAATTGCCTGGATGATTTGTCCTACAGACGGTCAAAGGGCAACCTTTGAACTAGGACTAGTTTGAAGACCACTGCAGCTGTATACATCAAAACTGTCTAAAGTATATGAAAAAGGGCATGATCAAATATTTACTTTAGAATCACCCTTTGTCTTTTAAAAGGCCATGTCAAATGGACAAATCTGTCCATTGGGTCACATGTAAGCAATTTTCACCAGTAGGAAGAAAAAATTTGAAGGGTCTATTTTCATGAAATCACAGTCAACCGTAAACAGAAATAACAATGAAAAAACAGAGAGGAGCAGGTAGGAGCAGACCACTTTCCTCTCTCAAGTGGAAAAAAAAAAGTGAAAAAAAGAGTCTTCATGTGGAGAATGTACTGCCATAATCTGAATAACCCAGAGAATATGATTACACCACTGACAATTTATGGACATGCTTTGAAACATAGGCACACCCCTCCTGCTTGTAAAAACTGGCATTTTCACTTTCAAATTAGTTACCTGGGCATCCGGTTACAATGCCTGCTTTCCTCTTTCAAGGAGAAAGCATTACTTAAATCTGTTTCATGAAGTCTGAAATAAACAACAGGAAGGGGAATTCTGACTCCCTTTTTAGGGAGTCGCTTCAGTTTTTAAGCTTTTGCTCTGCTTATTCAAATTAATTTTTGAGGCTCTTGGTTTATTCCTTTTATTCAAATGTGGGAAGACAAAGACTAAAAAACCACACACTTATTTCCTCAGGGACTGAGCTTGTGGGTGGGGGCAGCTGGTAAAAAGTCGGGTCCAGCTCTCTAAAGGAGTTTTAAATTTCTCCTTTTACCTTGAAATTATGGCTTTCTTTAAAACATAATTAGAGTTAAGTAGACAATTGGATTCCATAGGATCACTACTTTTAAAAACCAGATACTTGAACATTAATTTCTAATTTGCAAACCTAAACCTCCCAAGCATGATGACCTTTTAAAAACACATACACACATTTCCTTTTAGGATCAATTTGACTTCAAAGATGATAAATGCCTGCTTAGAGCACCCTTGTCTGGGTTCAGAAGAAAAGACAATCTGCAAGTCATACTTTCAGGAGTATAAAGGATAACCTTGGCAAGCTGGATTGGAAATAACAAAAACACAGATGTTCACAGCTGCAAATCTGGACACGTAACTTCTACAGCAGTGTAACATGGAAAACCTACACACTCATTTACTAAGAAAAGATGCTGAAAATCTAAGACAGTCACAAAGTTTGTGCAGGGCTTGAACTGCCCAGGGAACCTCATTCATCTAACATGCTCAGGCAACTGGCATCGCATACTCTTCCACTAAGTAAACCTGGACCTAACTTCTACAGGTTAGTGCTCTCTTCCCCCAGTTGTTAGTACAGTGCCAGGCACAGAGGCAAATCAACCCCACAATAAGATTCTGCTTTTCAGTAACCCTCTCCAGAAGGCGTCTGACAGTTTCTTTTACCTCTAATCAAGGAAACTAAAACCTAAAATAAATTGCCTGAGTGTTTCCTTGGGGATCTCACGGACTGCAGCATTCTGATGACGAAAAAGTTAACAATTCGCTGAAAATTCTAAGAAAAGGCTTCTGAAGGCCCCTCTAGGCCCTTACCTCATTGTCATGCGGTGGCAGCTGGTGTAATAGTTGCTTGATTCGAAGTTTCTCTCCAGGACTGTTGACATAGGGGACTTTCTCTTCTGGGAGACAGCTGTAGTACTGGTGAACCTGAGGGGTGGGAAAGCACATGGGTAACTCACCCATTCCTCAAACCACCTGCCCATCCCCACATCCTGGGGAGACGGTTCCCACAGCAAGACTCCATCTGCTTCCCACTGTCTCCACCCTTCGTGAAACTCCACAGCTTAGGAGTTTCTCGTTGCAAGCAGACATTTATCCTTGAAGAAAGAGTCCCGCGAATCTCCCATGTCTTGGGGCTTTTCCTCTTTCTGTAAGGGAGAAACAAAGCCGGCAAACTTTCCTAGAAAAAGAGATTTAGGCAAACACGCTGCTGACCCCAGGGGCCAGGGCTTTCCCAGCAGGCTCCCCTGAGAGCTGACTTTACCATTTTCTCTGTGTGTCTCCGGCATGTAACCTGCCCTCCCAGCCAAAAGGATGTGTCAGTGCCTGTCTTGGCGCTGGAGTCTTTGGCACTTGGAGGACTCTTGGGTCCCTCAGCCTCCACCTACACTAAAAGCCCTCTAGGTTTTCAGCTTTTCCTGAGGACAGGCCAGAAGATCAGGTCTGTTAAAAAGTCACTGAACTTGGGATACAGAACGGGGAATTAAAGATCATTATCAACATGTTTTGTTTTGTTTTTTTGTTACATGTTAGAATGCTTCTGTTTACAGCTGTTAGGACATATTCTTTCAGTCTCTGAGGCTCATTCAACCCTAACAATGACTTGGGAAAGCACTAAACATCTAATTTTGCCTGAGAAAAGAAAACAGACATTCTACCATCTAGTTGCATGCAAGCTAGGAGAAAAAATTGGCCAAAACAGAAGGTATGCTTTTTACAGGAGAGATTAAAAAAAAAAATCCCACAAGCTCAGATGATATCATGGAAAATACTTTTCAACTATTTCTAAGCATTATGACCAGCTCTTGTGAAACAAGGCATTCATTCAACAAAACGGAGAAGACAGAAGGCACAGGGCCCTAAATTCACTGTATTCGTTACGCTCCTCAACCACGGTCACATTCCCTGGAGTTTAGGGAGACTTGGATATGACTATATGTTTTGGGAATGCTGGGGTGAAGAGTTGCGAAAGCGCTCTCTACTTTGATCTCCAGAAATGAAATCATAAGTGTTAGAAGAGAGAGGAAGGAGGCTTTATGATGACAAAGTCTTAAACAAAATGTGAAAGTCATTCTTATTTTTGTAACAAATGATCGTAACCATTCACCATCATGTGCATATCATCCTCTTAATCAAATCCCAAAGGCAAACATAAACAGAGTTCTTGTCCTAGACTAGCTGACTTTTGGAACCCAGGGCCTTGCAACCCCTCCCTATAGACACTGGTAGGGAGCCAGGGCCTGGAATTCAGGTTTTGAAGGCAGCCCACATTTACCAGCACTCTCTCTGAGAAGACATATGAGCCCAGATCATGAGACAGTTTGGGATTAGAAGCTGGCAATGAGCCCATCACAGACTGGCACAGCACTGTGTGCACAGAAGAACTGCAGTCCACATGCTCACCTGCAGGGGCGACAGATAAGGAAGCAGCTGCAGTATACTGGGGAATGGGTTTTGCCTCCCAGGTCAAAAAATGACGGGTGGAAAGGCCTTGTGGCATCATCATTTTGTCATTCTCAGAACTCCCATGATAGTTAACAGAACATTAGGGGTAAATGCTAATATAACATGAATCACTGCATGGATAAGCAACAAAGTCCTACTGGATAGCACAAGAAAATACATCCTGTGATAAACTGTCATCAAAAAGAATATGCAAAGAATGTATACAAATGTACAACTGAAGGCAGACCAGTTTTACACAATACCGTACATCAACTATACTTCAATAAAAATTTTTCTAACGCATATACTGTGGATGCATAATCATGAAGAGTCTAATGTGAGCTCCACTGACCTTCCTGGCAATCATCCCTTATCACTCACACAGCCCTGTCTCCACTGCCCAGAGCCGTCATCTTCTGAACTGGTGCCTTGAACAAGCCCTGTCCACTGCTGTCCAAGGCTGACCCAGGCTGGAGTCTTCCCTGTATCTTCTGCAGCCATGGGCAAGTAGATCTGAACCCCGCAGCCCCGGCTCTGTCCTGACCCATCCCCGTGTTTCTGAGAAGGTTAAAACCTCTCAGAATCCTTATCACATGATTGTGGCAATTAAATGGGAGTGGAGGCAAAGTATTTAGCCAGCAATAACAATAAATAATAAGAATACACAGCAGTAAGTGTATTGTCCAGCCTGGTATGCTTCAAATGGGACCATCCAGATTTTCATGGCTTCCCTTCCATTTTCAGAGGTAGGCAACACCGCTAGCTTGCAGAGTGAGGCGATACCCGTGAAGTTCCCACTGTAATGGGTCTAAGAAAGAAGGCTGTGAGGAATAAAATGCTATTGAAGCTAGTTTGGTTTCAGGGGGAAGAAAGGTAACTTATTAAAAAGATGTAGTGTTTTCTCAAAACCCCATGAGGAAATGGAAACTTCCAATGGAAAGTGACTGGAAAGGGATTTCCCATCTCTCTAAGGCTGGTGTTCTCGCTCTATTCTTTCCTCTCAGCAGATCCCCACACAACTGGGAGTTGACACAACCTCAGCTCAGGAGTCCACCCTAGACTGACAAGCCTTGCTCAACTCCAGTTCCTTATGGAAGGCTCTTGGGTGAGGACCACACCGGCAGGCTGGATTGGAGAAGTTTCAGGCTATTTTAAGTGCTGCGTGCATGCCGAGTCGCCTCAGCCGTGTCCAGCTCTTTGTGACTCCATGGACTGTAGCCCACCAGGCTCCTCTGTCCATGGAATTCTCCAGGAAAGAATACTGGAGTGGGTTCCCATGCCTGCCTCCAGGGGATCTTCCTGACCCAGGGACTGAGCCTGCATCTCATGTTTTCTCCATTTGCAGGTGGGTTCTTTACCTACTGGAGTGCCACCTACTGGAGGATAAAAGAGTCCCAACACATGATTGGGCTAAGGGGGAGGAAGCGATGGAGAGCTCTAGATTTAGGTGGTAAATAAATACTTTAGTCCTCCGAGGTCCACCCTAAAGACTGAATTCTTAAGTCTGCAGAGGCAGTGACTCTTTTGGAACATCCTTCCTGGCTGGACATCTTGTGTTGCGTTTTATAATTTAAGTCTACTGATCACCACCACTGAAAATGTATCTTTTCTACCAGTATTCCAGTAATTCCTTGGATACAAAGTGTTCTAAAATAATTTCTCTCAAGGCTAGCAATAATTTGGTGGATGACTTCAAATAATAGTTGAGGGAAGACTTAAAAGCTTCAACTCTTTGCCACCCCCTCTACCCCACGGACTGTAGCCCACCAGGCTCCTCTGACAAAAATAAAAGAGCTTATCTAGTAAGATGCTCCATTATTAAACCAAAGCAGCTAATACTAACTCACAACCTACCAAATCACTCCCATATTACATGGTAGGTAATCTGGCTTGCTCTGAGGGAGGAGAGTGAGTCGGTGCTTTACCACTTTCAAGGCTCTTCAAAGCCTGTTCAAGTCCAGGAGGAAAAATAATCACTTTGTGCTGCCTTCTGTGTCTCTTCCTGGTGTTTAGGAGCTGGACTCTGCAAGCTCGTCACTGAGTAAAGGGAAATAGCAGACAGATGGGAAGGAGGGAGGAATGGCTTCCTTTCCCCATCTGTCTCTGGCTGAACATGGAAATGCTGCATGCATGGAAATGCTCTGGCATCTTCCATAATAAAACTACTGTATAGCTCAAAACAAACACCAATCATACCAATGGGAAGGGGAAAATATTTAATATACTTTCTGGCACTACAAAAATTAAATTTGGCACCACCACTGAAAACCCTGCAGATTGCTCATTTTAGCCCAAACATGTTTCTTTTGTTAATTTTTGTAAATAATCAAATCCAATAGAATTTTGTCAATGATGATCACTACCAAACCATTATCTGACAGGTTGATGATGTGATTTTTCCTCCTGTGTATACTCAGTGTATTTCTCCAAAAGCAGCTCTGTGGCATGTGCTTGGGACTTCACTCCGGTTACAGATTCTCAGGTAGAGGTGCCCTATGACTGTGAGCTGGGTGTAACTATACGAGGTACATTTCCTCCAAACAAAAGCACGCTGAACACAATACACGAAATAGCTGAAGGCCTTTATTTAAACATGTTACTCTCAACAGTGAGGTTTGGCAATAACTTCAGTCTGTGTCAAGACGGATTGTCAGAGCTTTAGTCGGTGTGTGCAAATAAAGTCGATGAAGCAAGACCTCGCCCAATTGGGAAGACTGGGTTTTTCAGAAGGAACTGCACATTTGATAGCATTTCTGCTGGTGCAGAGATGGAAGCCAAAAAGTCAGTGACTATTCATTGGAGAGAAAAGTGCTTTACACAGGAACAGTGGTTCTCAAATTGTAGCTTCCACCACGACCACATGGAAGGCTTGTTAAAATACATCTCTCTAATCCAGAGGACCTGGGGGTTGGGGGTGACCATGTGCATTTCTAACCACCTCTCTGGGGATGCCCCTGCTATTGGTTCAGGGAGCCTATTTTAAGAATTTTAGAGTTACTTATGTGTTTTCCTTCAACAGCCAACCCATGAGATTACCAGATATCCCAGCAGACCCAGAGGAGGCAAATGAAGTTATATGCTCTCCCTTAATTTCGTGGGTGTCTCCCTCTCTATAGTACTTAAAAAGGAGTTCACCAGCTCTGGCAAGAATGAGAAATTCTGAACGCAAGGTGCTCAGAGTTTGAGGTGGTACATTTTCCATACCAAAAGCATCCCTTTTTCTTTGAGTGAGATCCCAACAAGAAGTCAGAATCTGGGGGTTGATTTGAAAATCAATTGTCCTTCACTGTCTCAATAAAGGAAAGGATCAAACAATGTATTTTTTTTTAACTGAGTGGCTCTTATGCCCCAAAGGGTTTTTATATTTTCTATTTCCACATCCATTTTATATTCTTCCTTGATTAGAATACCATTATTTTACTTATAGCATCAATATACTCAACTCAGAAAAACAATTCTATACCTCTGGAGGAATAACATGCGGCCATGTGAACAAATTCTGGCCCATGACATGTGAAGATGTGACTTCTGGGAGAGCTCTTCTAAAGGAGGTAAAGTAGTTGACAAAGGCCCCTTTTGCCCATTTCCCCTTCTTCTGATTTTCTGGCTGGAATGTACAAATGATGGCTGGGGTCTCAGCAGCCACCTTGCACCATGAGGCAACTTTAAGAGTGAAAGTTTCTCAGTACACCACAGAGCCATCATACACCATCACTGGGTTGCCTATTACTGAACTTCTCCAACCAATGACAGAAATAAACTAGATCTTTATTTAGATTTCAGTTACTTGGAAGTGAGTGTAATTCCCAAATGATACAGCAACAATTCTCAAGTGTTTGCATACACATACTACAGAATCATTTGAGGTTCTTAGTGAACATTATTCCCATTTTTATCCTTCCGGATCTCACAAAGAACCCAGAATTCTGCATTCTTTTTTTTAAGTTAATTTATTTTTTATTGAAGGATAATTGCTTTACAGAATTTTGCTGTTTTCTGTCAAACCTCAATATAAATCAGCCATAGGTATACATATATCCCCTCCCTTTTGAAACTTAATAAAAATCTCATACTCAACATGGAGAAACATTGCTTTAAGGGGAAAGCAAATGTGACTTTAAAGGTAAAAATTCACAGAGTGTAATCACCAATGTGTGTTGACACATTTGGAAGGTTTTATAAAAGCCCATCTTAACCCAGAGACTGGAAGACTGGGCCTTTATTTCACATTCTCTCTCTCTCACAGTTTGAGAAGCTTGGAACCCTGGTTAATCTGCCTCAATCCAGGAAGGCAATATCAACCATATGCCTGAGATCTCAGAGGCAGGTGCCACAGAGAAGGGAGAGAGGCAGTATGAACACGGTGGTTTTTATGAAAAGTGCACACGAGTTCCCAAATGGGGACCTGGAGAATAATCAGATAGTACTACAGCTATGAGCATGGGGCGATGGGCTGCTTCTGAGGGCCCGTTTGTTCATTCGGTATCTCCCTTGCCAGAATTTCATTACCCAAGCAATAGGAGAGAAGTGTTGTTAAGTGGCGTCAAAGAGGTAAAATCGTACCAAGTTCGGCTCCTTGCCTTTTCTCCTGGAGATGCACATTATAATTTTAATTGGTTTACTCAGGAAGCAATTCAGGAAATAACAGTCTAAAACCTAATGCCTAAACAATGTATGCATCAGGCTTAAGCTCCCATAGGATTAGGATCAAAAAAAATCAAGGGAAAAAAAAGCTCATTTGAGGTGTTTGCAAAGAAAAAGATTTCAAAGGCCCCCGCTTTTGTTTTGTTCACACCTGATGCCTGATTCAATAGCAAATCATATCCGATTTATGTTCAAAACATACCCCAAATCCAGTCGCTGTCCCCCACCCCTTCACAACCAGCCCTACCTCGACTGAGTGCTCACAAGAATCACTGCCACGGCTGCTTGTGCACCTGGCTTTCACCTTTGTGCCCTTGTAGGTGATTACTCGGTAAGAACAACCTCATCTGAATATACACCAGGTCCCATTGCTGTTCTTCTCAAAACCCTTCGTGACTTCCTACCCGCTCTGATTCAAAGCTACAGTCCTCACTACAGGCTCACGATCTTGCCTCCTGAAGAGGTGGCTGATCCCTTCCCTTGATATATCCTTCCTGTACAGTCCTGCTCACGATGGCCTCCGTACTACCCTTCTCACCTCACGGCCTCTGCACTAGCCATTCTCTGCTAGGAACATTCTTCCTCCAGATATTTACAAGATGCTTGTCCTCGCTTCTTCCTGTCTTTGCTCAAAAGTCACCTTATAAGTGAGGTCTTCCCTGACCCAGTGAACCAGGACCCCTACCTCTTACTCTTTAGACCAGTGCTTCTCACCTGGGCCTTACACTGACCCTCCAGGGATATCTGGCAATGTCTGAATGTTGTCACAACTGGTGTGTGCGAGTGTGCATGTGTATATTTGTGTGTGTGTGTGCTATTTACATATAGTGAGTCAAGGCCAGGGAAGCCATTGAACCTCCTACAGTGCATAGTGTGGTTTCCAAAGTAAAGAATGATCTGGATCAAAATGTCACTAGTGTTGAAAATGATAAACCTTTACCCTGCTTCCCCCCAGAGAAATTTACCAGCTGCTGATACATAATCTGTTCACTAGCTCTCTCTTCCCTCTAGAATGTGAATGCCTGGGGGTTTTGTTCACTCTCAGAAGAAGGTGTTGCACACAGTAGGTGCTCAACAAATGTTTGGAGAATCTATGCATGCTGTGTTCAGATCTCATCTCTTTGCCTTTCTGGTTTATCTGTGGATGGGGCATACAGCAACAGGATACACAGGTGAGGCTTCAGGATGAATCAGAGCACTTACTTTTTCACCAAACGTAACTGATGGCAACATGCTAAGAGAAGGCTCACTAAAATGACTTGTCGACGTACTACTTCTTTAAGAGGAGGGGACAAAAGCAACACCCCTTTTATTTGAAGCCAGAGAATTTCTTTTAAGTTGAGTCAACTCTGTTCAAAGAAACTGAAGACAATAATCACATTACAATCGAGGCAGGTACTGTGATTCAGAATCAGGTGAGCTGCTCTGAGGCTATGCCTGTCTGCTCTCACATGCTCGCTCTCTATCCAACCCTTTCAGTTAACAAAAATTTTATTTAGAATATTAAACTTCAGTGTTTAGTTAGAAAATACTTTCCATTTAGTTTGGAGTGTTATCTGACAGTTATTTATTTTATCCTGTCTTAAAGAAGAGGTGTCAGAAATGGAAGAACTTGGAGTTTTAATACTCTCCCTTGAAGCTGCAATTACATCAAGACCCCCTTTTCCCCAACACACAGGCTCTCTGCAGTGTGTCCACACATTTGCATACATGCCCTAGGCAAAATTTCCAAACAGCTGCTTAGTTTTTTTGGATAACAGTTTTAATACTGCCTTGAGACACGCTCTACACATCCGTATGGATAAAACAGCAGTGGAGGTGTTTCCTAGAGTGGCTGGGTGTCTGGACTCTGGAGTCACGCTCTTCGAGTCTGAAAAATGTTTTGAACACTTTTCATCGGTGCATAATTAGGCAACTGAAAAAAATCTCTTATAGACTCAATGTCTCTCTCTGTGAAATGGGAACAATCATATTTACTCTGAAACTGCTGTGAGGCTCAAATGATGAACAGGCACACAACACTTTAGTGAGTTTGCTACAGTATGCTCTGCAGATACATTGTTTTACAGATTGAAGGCTTGTGGCAATCCTGTGACAAGCAAGTCCAGCGGTGCCATTTTTGCAATAGGCTTCTCTCACTCTGTGTCAATATGCTGGTAATTCTCCCAATATTTCAAACTTTTTCACTGTAATTATACTAGTTATAACAATCTGTAAGCAGTGATTTTTTTTTCCCCAAGAAAGCAAATTGAAGATTTACTAAGTGATAGTATGCTCTTGGGGGAGATGTGATGTGACTGTAATTGTTTGGGGACACCATGAAATGTGCCCATTTGTCAAACTTAATAAAACTGCATGTGTTCTCACTGTTCTACTAAACAATGATTCCCCCTTCTCTCTCTTTCTGCTTGTGGTCCCTATTTCCTGAAACACAACAATAATAATACCAACATTAGCCCAGTTAATAATCCAACAATGGCCTCTAAGTGTTCAAGTGAAAGAAAGAGTTGCGCATCGCTCACCTTAAATCAAAAGCCAGAAATAACTAAGCTTTGTGCAAAAGGTATGTCGAAAGCTGAGACAGCCTGACAGCTAAGCCTCTTGCTTTAAATAGTTAGGGAAATTGTGAATGTGAAGAAGTTCTTGAAGGAAATTAAAAGTGCTGCTCCAGTGAACACACAAGTGATAAGAAAGCAAAACAGAGTTATTGCTGATATGTTGGAAGTGTCAGTGGTCTGGACAGAAAATCAAACCGGCCACAAGATTCCCTTAAGCCGAAACCTAATCTAGATTGAGGCCCTAACTCTCTTCTAGTCTATGAAGGCTGAGAGGTGAGAAAGCTGCAAAAGAAAAATTTGAAGCTTTGGTTCATGAGGTTTCAGGAAAGAAGCCTTTTCCATTAATAAAAGTACAAGGTGCTACAGCAAGTTATACAGAAGATCTGCCTAGGATAATGCATGAATATGACTGCACTAAACACCAGATTTTCAGTGTAGACACAACAGCCATATACTGGAAGAAGATGCCATCAAGGACTTTCATAGCTGGAGAGGAGAAGTCAATACCTGGACTCAAAGCTTCAAAGGACAGGCTGACTCTCTTGTAAAGGGTTAAAGCAGCTGGTGACCTGCACTGAAGCCAGTGTTCATTCACCATTCTAAAACCCCAGGGCCCTTAAGAATTACACTGAGTCTACTCTGTGCTCTGTAAAGGGGACAAGAAAGCCTAGACGACAGCACATCTGTTTACAACACGACTTACTGAATATTTTAAGCCCCCGTTGGGACCTACTGCTCAGGAAAAAAAAGATTCCTTATGAAGTATTACTGATCACTGGCAGTGCAGCTGGTCACCCCAGAGCTCTGATGGAGCTGTTCATCTTGTTTTCATGCCTGCTAGCACAGCATGCGTTCTGCAGCCCATAGATGAAGGAGTCATTTTGACTTTCAGCTCTTACTATTTAAGGAAAATAATTCTTAAGGGTATAGCTGCCAACAAAAGTGATTCCTCTGATGGATCTGGGCAAAGTCCACTGAAAACTTCTGGAAAGGATTCTTTATATGCCAGTAAGAACATCCATGATTCATGAGGACACAAAATATCAACATTCACAGGAGTTTGGAAGAAGAATCAACCTAGACAGCCTATTAAAAAGCAGAGACATTACTTTGCCAACAAAGGTCCGTCTAGTCAAGGCTGTGGTTTTTCCAGTAGTCATGTATGGATGTGAGAGTTGGACTATAAGGAAAGCTGAGCGCCAAAGAATTGATGCTTTTGAACTGTGGTGTTGGAGAAGACTCTTGAGAGTCCCTTGGACTGCAAGGAGATCCAACCAGTCCATCCTAAAGGAAATCAGTCGTGAATACTCATTGGAAGGACTGATGCTGAAGCTAAAGCTCCAACACTTTGGCCACCTGATGGAAAGAACTGACACATTGAAAAAGACGCTGATGCTGAGAAAGACTGAAGGCACAAGGAGGAGGAGATGACAGAGGAGGAGATGGTTGGATGGCATCACCGAATGAATGGACATGAGTTTGAGCAAGCTTTGGGAGTTGGTGATGGACAGGGAATCCTGGTGTGCTGCAGTTCATGGGGTCACAGTCAGACATGACTGCGTGACTGAACTGAACTGAATTCCAACCCTCATGGATGACTTCGAGGGGTTCAAGACTTCAGAGGGGAAATAACTGCAGATGTGGTAGGTAGAGCAAGAGAACTAGACCCGGAAGTGGAGTCTGAAGATGCGACTGAGTCGCTGCAATCTCAGAATAAAACTTTACCAGATAAACCCTTGCTTCTTATAGATGAGCAAAGAAAGTAGCTTTTTGAGCTACAACCTACCCCTCTGAAAATGCTACAGACTTTTTAAAGGACAACAAAGGATTTAGAATATTACATCAACTTAGTTGATGAAACCCTGGTGGGTTTTGAGAAGAATGACTCCAGTTTGGAAAGGAGTTCTACTGTGGGGAAAATGCTATCAAATAGCATTGTCTGTTATAGAGAAATCATTTGTGAAAGGAAGAGTCAACCCGTGCTTCATAGCTGTTTCATTTTAAGAAATTGCCCCAGCCACCTCAACATGAACAGCCACCAACCCAATCAGTCAGCAGCCATAAAATCAAGGCAAGACCCTCCACCAGCAAAAAGATGACAGCTTGCTGAAAGCTCAGATGATGGTTAGCATTTTTAAGCACTAAAGTGTTTTGTAAGTAAGGTATGAACATTTTTAGACATAATGCTGTTGTACAATTAATAGTATAAATACAATTTTTACATGTGCCGAGAAACCACAAAGTTAGTGACTTTATTCCAACACTTGCTTTCCTGCGGTGGTTTGGAACTGAAACCGCAAATCTCTGAGGTAGGCCAGTCATGCAAGTAGCCAAAAGCCAGGCACACAATGAAGGCTCTATACGTCTTAGTTTTGAGGCAACCTAGTCCATAAGTCATAAATGTCTGTATTATGGACGAAACTGTGCTTTCCCCCTCTCTGTTCACAGGCTGAAACCATAAGCCCCCACGTAACTGTGTCTGGAGAAAGAGCCTTTCAGGAGGTAGAGACACTCGGAGCACCCATGCACAGAGAAAAGGCCCTGGGAAGACAGAGCAGGAAGGTGGCCAAATGCAAGCCAAGAGAAGTCTCACCAGAAACCATCCCTGCTAACACCTTGATCTTGGACATCCAGCATCCCAAACTGTGAAGAAATACATGTTTGTTGTTTAAGGCACCCAGTTTGCGGTCCTCTGTTAAGGCAGCCTGAGCAGACTAATAGTCTGCTACATGCAAGGAACTTTGAGGGATTTGTATGGAAAGGACACACATACAAATAAGAAACTACTCCTGGCTGAAGGAGGTTATGTTTTGTTGAAGTGTGTAAGACAGATGTGTCCCAGGCGGCACTAGTGGTGAAGAATACGCCTGCCAATGCAGGAAATGCAAGGGAGATGGGTTCAATCCCTGACTTGGAAAGATCCCCTGTAGCACAAAATGAAAACTTATTCCAGCATTTTTTTCCTGAAAAGTTCCATGGACAGAGAAGCCTTTCAGGCTACGGTTCATGGGGTCACAAAGAGTTGGATGTGACTGAATACATGCATGCACACACATAAGACAAATAGGCAAATGACTTTAAGGCAAAGTTAAAGTAACACAAAAGCTATTAGAGGCAGAGAAAAACACTGCAGAGTTAAAAACGGCAACAACAATAAATCCATACCAAATCTGTAACATTTGTCCATTTTCATGATATAAATAATTGCGCTGGGAGTGGTTCCAGGCTGTGATGTCACTGGATGAGGGACTGGGAAGAGACACACAGTAGCATAAAACGGCACAGTATTCCCACAACACAGATGTAATACATGAAATAACCCCAAGAGCACAGATAACAGTAAAATATGGGAAACCTCATCATGAAGTGATGCAGTTTGAGTATTTGTTATCTTTGTTTTTAATATGGTACAATTTAAGTTTACACAATTAAGTTTGAAGAAGGGCTGAATGGCTTACAAAATTTCTGAAAACTGATCAGTTGCAACTTGTGATACTGCCAAGAGCCCAGTTCCAGTACATCACTGCTGGAAACTTGTAAGTCTGCTTCTTTGGCAAATTCCTTTTAAAAAAAAAAAAAAAGGAAAAGGAAAAGAACAGTAGAGAGTTGTGAACGTAATTAGTCCATTCCCTCCCCCATTCTTAATAAGTACAGATTCACAATGTCATGGAGAACCATTTTGAAAAAAGTTTAGAGAACAGCAACAGAAGATATCTTAAGATTAAACTCAACTTTTAAACTGTAGAAAGCAACGCATGACACATGCTATAATTTCAAGAAAATCCATTCTCATGTAGACTTCCTTTCACAGGACACTGTTGGACACCCATTTTATTTATTTATTTTTAACTTTATTTATTTTAATTGGAGGCTAATTACTTTACAATATTGTATTGGTTTTGCCATACATCAACATGAATCCGCCATGGGTGTACACATGTTTTCCATCCTGAACCCCCCTCCCACTTCCCTCCCCACACCATCCCTCTGGGTCATCCCAGTGCACAGCCCCAAGCATTCTGTATCCTGCATCGAACCTGAACTGGCGATTCATTTCTTATATGATATTATACATGTTTCAATGCCATTCTCCCAAATCATCCCACCCTCTCCCTCTCCCACAGAGTCCAAAAGACTGTTCTATACATCTGTGTCTCTTTTGCTGTCTCGCATACAGGGTTATCGTTACCATCTTTCTGAATTCCATATATACGTGTTAGTATACTGTGTTGGCGGACACCCATTTTAAAATACAGGTGATCTCTGTTTGGAATCAGTTCACTGAAGGCAGTTTCATTTCTTCACATTAAAATAATAAGGTTGTGAACCCACAGAGAAGTATGAAAACTAAGGAGCTCATTTATACATTATGAAGTAGGTATTTCTGACTGCCAAGGCTACTGTTAGCCTGAGTTACGCTGCTTGCCTCATTAAGTTTCAAATGTATCATGGATATGACCGCAAGGATATAGTCTTCCCTGTTCTGAGAAACCAAAAGATCACTGAATGTAGCATATTAGCCTGCAGGTTCAAGGTTACATATGTCCATAAAACTCTAAATGTCCTATATTACCCCACTTTAGAGGAGCAGGCAGGAAGGAAGGTTTGGTTAGCATGAGCTAGATTATGCCACAGTAATAAACAACACCAAAATATTATTGGTTTTGCACCAATGCTTTCTATCAATTTCATTTTTAATTAAGAAATTAAATATTTTTCTTATTGTGGTAAAACATATATAAGATTTGCTATTTTAACCATTTTAAAATTTACAATTCAGTGGCATTAATTACATTCACTGTGTTGTATGTCATCTATTTCCAAAACTATATACTATGTAGGACTATGTGCTACGTTGCACCATGATCTACTTCCAAAACTTCTCATCACAGCAAACGGAAACTCTCCACCTATTAAGCAATAACTCTCCATTTCTCCCTCCTTCCAGCCCCTGGTAACCTTTGATCGTCTTCCTATCTCTATGAATTCGCCTAGTCTAGATATTTCACCCAAGTTGAATCATACAATATTTTTGTGTCTGGTTTATTTCATTTAGGTTCATTCGTGTGGTAGCATCTATCAGAACTTCACGACATTCTATGGCTAAACAATACTCAAACTGTTTGCCCCTCTGAAGGAAACGATATATCAACAAAATGGAAAGACAATCTTGGATGGGAGAAAATATTTGCAGATGATGTGACTGTCAGGGGTTAATATCCAAAACAAACTGCCTATGCGACTCTAAAACAATAACCCAAACAAAAAAGGGGCAGTAGACCTAAACAGACACTTTTCCAAAGACGACATACAGATGGGCAACAGGTACACGAAAAGATGGTCAACATCACTAATTATTATAGAAATGCAAATCATAACTACAATTAGGCATCAACTCACATTGGTCAGAATGGTCATCATCAAAGTCTACAACAGTAAACGCTGGAGAGGAAGTGGAGACAAGGGAATCTTCCTACACTGTTGGTGAGAATGTAAATTGGTGTGGCTGCTCTGGAGAACAGTATAGAGGTTCCTTTAACAAACTAAAAGTAGAGCTATCATAGGATCCAGCATTAAATATTGTCACTTGCAGCGAAGAGGATAGACCTAAAGGATATTATACTTAGTGAAGTCAGAGAAAGACGGATACTATGTGGCATCACATATGTGGAGTCTAAAAGATAACACAAACGAATTTATAAACAAAACAGACTCACACACATAGAAAACAAACTATGGTTACCAACAGGGAGAGAGAAAGGAAGAGGGACATAAGAATAAAATAAAAATATAAGTTTAGCAGATACAAATTATCATGTATAAAATAGATAAGCAATGAGGGTTTACTGTGTCACATAGGGAGTTATACTATCTTTTAATAACCTACAATGGAATATAATCTGAAAAAATATAAAACTGAATCACTTTGTTGTATACTAGGACCTGACACTATATTGTAAATTAACTATACTTCAATTAAAAAATTTTTTTGTCTATTTGCACCTGTCCATTCCACAGTCTGGGAATGACTGTGAAAGCATCAGGAGTCCTGATTTGGGGGTCACAACCAAATTTTGAGAGTGAGGCAAATCTGTAAAAACTGACTCCATGAGTAATGAGGACTGACTAGATTACGAGACTATGAGCTCTCTGACCTGCTCATGAAAAAGGGGATGAACCAGGATTTAAATTCAGGTCTGGTTTCAAAGCTCATTTTCTTTCCACTTCACTCCGCTGTCTCCCTAAACCACTCACAGGATTATAGTCTGCCCTGAGCATTTGCTGACTCCATACCCAGTGCAGTCATAGTTCATTCTTCAAGCCTGTGGTTCCTGTTAAAACCTGGAATAATAAACAGACTAGAGAGGCTCCTTCATCATGAAAGCCACAAGAACCAGGTGGAATTCCAAAGACGATAGAAATCATCAGTGTTATTTGGTAATGTGTCTGCTTTGAATATTATGTGCATAATGTTATGCAGTAGAGGTCATGGGAAATGACTCAGGCTTGACAAACTTTTCTCTGAGATCTATGCAAGAGAAGATAATATGTCCACATCTGTCCCCAACAAAGGCCTGGTGTTCTTGTAAGTGAGCGCTCTGATTCCTCAAAGTAAATTTTAAAATTTATTTTATTTTAAAATTTCATGTATTTATTCATGTCGTGGTAAAATACACATAACACAAAATTTACCACGTTAACCATTTTTAAGTGGCATTAAGTACATTTTGGGGCAACCATCACCACCATCTGTTTCTTGACTCTTTTCACCGTCCCAAACCAAACCTCTGTACCCATTAAGCACTAACTCCCCATCCCCCTGTCCCAAACTGCTGGTAACTGTCATTCTCCTTTCTGTTTCCACGCATTTGACTAGAGTTGAGAGTCACTTTTATTACATGTTCTTCTGCAGGAATACTCGGATACTACGGTGAAAGTCAGTGGGGAAAAAGCGAGTCAGACAATGCATCTACACTTACATTTAAGTCCTTTTATAAGCAATTTTCCTTCTGTTTTTAATAAAAAATTAAAGGGTACAGGGGAACCTTTGACCTCAGTCATTAGAATCCATAACAAATGAGAATATCGTAGCTGCGTGTCCACTGAGAAGGCCCATGAAATAAATCACTACTGATATCCAGGGGAGTAATTTGTCCTGAGTTTTTAGCCTTAGGGCATTAACTCCATATTTTATAGATCACAGAATTCCCATCATATAGCGCCTCTTCCTAGCATATGACAGAGTCTTCTGAATGCTCTTCGAGTGGCATGAGAACATTGGAGCAATCAAAGTTAGTTAATAATTGCAAGAGAAGAGAACTCAGTATCAACTAGGCTGAGACCCAAATAAGCAGTTCCAACAGGCACTCTTCAGCATTCTGACATCCCCAATGTGTAGCCTAAAACATGTTCATCCACATGCTTTCTTAGTCTCTTCCCCCCAAATCAGATATTGAGTAGCCTATGACAGTGCCCAGTTGTAAAAGCCACCTTTAGTCTTGAACTTCTGTTATGATCATCTCCTTTCCCTCTGCTACCTACAGCATTTATTAAAAAAATTTTTTTATTGGAGTATAGTTGATTCATAAAATTGTGTTAGAAATGAAAAAAACAACCCATGGATTGGGAGAAAATACTTGCAAATGATGTGACCGACAAGGGATTAGTCTCCAAAAATTACAAACAGCTCATGAGGCTTAACATCATCAAAACAAACAATCTAATCAAAAAATGAGCAGAACACCTAAACAGACATTTCTCCAAAGAAGACATAGAGATGGCCAAGAGGCACATGAAAAGATGTTCAACATCACTAATTATTAAAGAAATGCAAATCAAAACTACAGTGAGGTATCACCTCACACCCGTCAAACTGGCTATCACCAAAAAATCTACAATAAATGGTGGAGAGGGCATGGAGAAAAGGGAAACCTCCTATATTGTTGGTGTATATGTAAATACAGCCACTATGGAGAATAGTATGGAGGCTCCTTAAAAAACTAAAAATAGAGCTGCCAAAAGACCCTGCAATCCCACTCCTGGGCATGTATCTGGAGAAAAACATGGTCCGAAAGGATACATGCACCCCAGTGTTCATTGCAGTACTGCTCACAATAGCTGAGG
Organism: Ovis canadensis; assembly: GCF_042477335.2. Lineage (NCBI taxonomy): Eukaryota > Metazoa > Chordata > Mammalia > Artiodactyla > Bovidae > Ovis > Ovis canadensis. The sequence goes on along the minus strand of NC_091263.1, from coordinate 52,012,408 downwards.
ATGCTCAGTGTTATGTGGCTGCCTAGAAGGGAGGTGAACGGATACATGCGTATATGTATGGCTGGGTCCCTTTGCCTGTCTACCTGAAATTATAACAACATTGTTTACTGGCTATACTCTGATAAGATAAAAAGCTTAAAAACATTATTGCTACAAAATTTAAAATTTTGAATTATGTAATAAAAACTTTGATGTGGATGAAAAAACAGAGTTGTGTTCATTTCTGCTGTATAGCAAAGTGAATCAGAGATTTTGTTGTGGTTTAGTCACTAAGTTGTATCTGACTGTTACCCCATTATACATAACCTCACATTTTTTAAGATTCTTTTCCTATGTAAGTCATTAAAGAGTACTGAGTAGAATTATCTGTGCTATATATATATACAGTAGGTCCTCATTAGGTATCTATTTTATATAAAGTAGTGTGTACATCAGAGAAGGCGATGGCACCCCACTCCAGTACTCTCGCCTGGAAAACCCCATGGACAGAGGAGCCTGTTAGGCTGCAGTCCATGGGGTTGCGAAGAGTCAGACACAACTGAGCGACTTCCCTTTCACTTTTCACTTTCATGCATTGGAGAAGGAAATGGCAACCCACTCCAGTGTTCTTGCCTGGAGAATCCCAGGGACGGGGGAGCCTGGTGGGCTGCTGTCTATGGGGTCGCACAGAGTCGGACACGACTGAGGTGACTTAGCATAGCATAGTGTGTGCATGTCTCGCCCAGGTGGCACTAGTGGTAAAGAACATGCTTGCCAATGCAGGAGACAAGAGAGACATGGGTTTGATCCCTGAGTTGGGAAGATTCCCTGGAGGAGGGCATGGCAACCCACTCCAGTATTCTCGACTGGAGAATCCCATGAACTGAGGAGCCTGGCGGGCTAGAGTCCGTAGGGTCTCATAGAGGCAGATATGACTGAAGAGAGTTAGCATGCACAGTATGTATATGTCAATCCCAATCTCCCAATTTATCCCTCCTCTCTCCTCCCCCTCCCCACCCCAGCAACCATCAGTTTGTTTTCTATATCTGTAACTCTATTTCTGTTTTTAAAATAACTTCATTTGTAATATTTTTTAAAGATTCCACATGTAAGCAATATCATATATTTGTCTTTCTGTGTCTGACTTCACTCAGCACGAGACTCTCTAGATTCATCCATGTTGTACCTACAGTATTCTATACTGTTGTTTTAACTATTCTACTAATAGATCCTCTAAGCCATTTTGTAAAACAGGAAATGAAGGAAAAGAAAAAGGTGTTAATTTTAAACATCCATTTTTTAAGGAAGTAGACTTCGGAAAACAGGGAGTTTGGGGATCAGTTCTTATCTTCATTAATGAAAGCAGCAGAGCTGTAAACAACAGACATAAAATGATCTTAAAATTACTAGTGTAAAATTACTAGTATTCAACATCTATGCATGATAAAAATTCTCCAGAAAATGGGCCTAGAGGGAACACATCTCCACACAATAATGGCCATCTATGACAAACCCATAGCTAACATCACACTCAATGGTGAAAAGCTAGACATTCCATCTAAAATCAGGAATAAGACAAAGACGTCCACTCTTGCCACTTATATTCTACATAGATATGGAAGTCCTAGCCAAGGCCATCAGAGAAGAAAAATAAATAAAAGGAATGCAAATTAGGAAGAAATAAAACTGTCACTGTTTGAAGATGACATGACACTATTCATAAGAAATCCTAAAGATGCCACCAGGAAGATGGTGGAGTGCATCAAAGAATTTGGTAAACATGCAGGAGACAAAACTAATACACAGAAATCTGTTGCATTTCTATACATTAACAATCAAGTATCAGAAGGAGAAATTATGGAAACAATTCCATTTACCATTGCATTAAAAAGAACAAAGTACCCAGGAATAAAGTAGCTAGGGAGGCAAAAGACCTGTACTTCAAAAACCAAAAGACACTGATGTAAGAAGGTGAAGACCACACAAACAGATGTATGTACTGTGTTCTTGGGTTGGAATAATCAATACTGTCAAAATGATTATATTTATCCAAGGCAATCTACAATTTAAACACAATCTCTATCAAAATACCAACAGCAGTTTTCACAGAACTAGAAAAAATAGTTTAAAAATTTGCATGGAAACACAAAGATCAAAATAGCCAAAACAATCTTGAGACAGAACAACAGAGCTACAGGAATCTTGCTTCACGACTTCAGACTATACTATAAAACTACAATAATCAAAACAGACACATACATCAATGGAACAGGAGAGAATGTCCAGAAATAAATCTACACACTTATGGCCAATTACTCTATAACAAGGAAGGCAAAAATACACAATGAAGCAAATTCAGTCTTTTCAATAAGAGAAGAGAAGATATTTGCAAATGACAAGACCAATAAAAGATTAATATCCAACATGTATAAAGAACTCAACATCAAAAAGACAAATATCTGGATTAAAAAAAATGGGCAGAAGAACTAGACAGACATTTTTCCAAAGGGGAAACGCATATGGCTGACAACCACGTGAAGAGATACTCAACATCACTAGTTGTCAGGGAAATACAAATCAAAACCACAATGAAATACCACCTCACATCTGTCAGAATGGCTATCATCAAGAAAGAACATAAATAGCAAATACTGGCAAAGTTGCGGAGCAAAGGGAACCCTTGTACACTGCTGATGGGAACATAAATTGCTGCAGCTGATGTGGGAACAGTATGGAGGTCTGTCAAGAAGCTAAAAAGAGAACTGCTGCCCTGGTGGCTCAGACAGTAAAGGACTACCGCGTGCCTGGGTGCTCAGTCGTGTCTGACTCTTTGCTCCCCCATGGACTGCAGCCCGCCAGGCTCCTCTGGCCATGGGATTCTCTAGGCAAGAATGCTGGAGTGGGTTGCCATGCCCTCCTCCAAGGGATCTTTCCAACCCAGGGATTGAACCCAGGCCTCCCGCATTGCAGGCAGAGTCTTCACCATCTGAGCCACCAGGGAAGCCCAATGACCCAGCAATTTCACTGCTGGGTATATAACCAAAAAAAGAAAAATCACACATACTAATTCAAAAAGATAACATGCACCATAATGTTCATAGCAGCATTATGTATAATTGCTAAGATATGGAAGCACTCTAACTGTCCATCTACAGATGAATGAATAAAGAAAATATGGTATATATATCACAATGGGATACTAGTCAGCCATAAAAAGGATGAAATTTTGCCATCTGTAGCAACATGGATGGACCTGGAGGGCATTATGCTTAAGTGAAATAAACAAAATATAGAAAGACAAATATTGCATGATATCACTTCTATCACAGAACCTGAAAATACAACAAAGTAGTGACTATAACAAAAAATGAGCAGACTGACAGATACAGAGAACAAGCTAGTGGTTAAAGTGGGGAAGGGGGTGGAAGGTAGAAACTATTAGGCGTAAGACAGGCTCAAGGACGCACTGCGTAATACAGGGAATACAGCCCATGTTTTGTAATAACTGTAAGTGGAAAGCAACATTTAGAGACTATAAGAATTTTAAAAATTAAAAAGATTAATGAAAGAAAAAAATTATTAGCATTGATAATGATTTTGGTTTAGAGAGAAACTATCTAAAAATTTACTTAAGCTTGAGCAAATATGAATTCAAGTTTATGTAAGGTGGCTTAAAAATACACTGAGACTCAGGGTACCTCATAAGGAAGGAAAAGTCTTATAAGCCATGTAACAAATGATACGAAAGTACATCATGTGAGATCCCCGTTAGACTTAAAAGGGACACATAAAGCCTGATACTTGTTAAAAATGAATTAAATAGGAAGCAATGCATTAAGTACAGTAAGTGAGAAGACCTTGAGGCTGGAGGAAGCTTGGGATACTTGAAGATTGGCAAGAGAGCCAGTGGGGCTGGATGTTAAGGGATGGCAAAGTGGCCATGAGAAAAACAGCAATGTATTGTATTGTTTTCCAACGAGAAAAAGGAAAGAAACTGGGAAAACTTGATTAAAATACAGAAACCAAGAAAACAGAAACAGAGCAGAGGAAAATAACAGAGCAAATAGAAAATAACAAAATATGTGGGAATAATAATTATCTAAGTTATCATAATAAACGAAAATATATCCGTCAATTAAAAGATTATCAACATGGATTAAAAACAAAACCCCAATATCCATGATATGCTGGTTACTTAAAACAAATCCCTAAGAAAACATTGAAATAAAAGAATGGAAAAGTACAGTTTTACAATTATTCCCCTCAAAAAAGCTAGCATACAATATTAATAATGAAGAAGCTGTATTTATGTAAACATAATTAAGATGGATTAAAAGAGATGCTACAATTGATTAACAGCTCCATGATCATTTCAAAATTAATAGTGACACAATTTGTTGATTGAGCCATCAGTTTCCTATTTGTTTTCCTGGAAAATTTTATTAATGCACCTGTTTATAAACTTTTAAAGGACCATAAAAATGATTTTCATGTTAAAATAAATGCATACAAGATTTAAGATGTTAAATGCATACAAGATGATAAAAGGAAGACAAATCGATAAAAATTGGAAATGTATTCATAAACTTGTAGGTACTCAAAAATACAGCCTGAAAATATAAGGAAAACAGAAATACAGGAAGAAACAAATGCATAAACACTGTGAGAGATTTTAAAGCATGTGTCTTGGGACTTCACTGGTGGTCCAGCGGTTAAGACTCTGTGCTCCCAAGGCAGGGGGCCCAGGCTTGATGCCTGGTCAGGGAGCTAGGTCTTGCACACCACAAGTAAGTGTTCTGCGACTAAGGCTCCCAAGTGACACAACTGAAAGATCCTGCGACTATGGCTCAGTGCAGCAAAATAAATCAATGAATAGCAAAAAAAAAAAAAAAACTGTGACTCAGCATCAATAGACCAAAACAACAAAAAATTATGAAGCTACAGAGTATTACCGGGCTTCCCTTGTAGCTCAGTTGATAAAGAATCTGCCTGCAATGCAGGAGACCAGGTTTCGATTCCTAGGTTGGGTAGATCCCCTTCAGAAGGGAACGGCAACCCACTCCAGTATTCTTGCCTGGGAAATCCCATGGACAGAGGAGCCTCGCAGGCTGCAGCCCATGAGGTTGCAAGAGTCAGACACGACTGAGCGACTAAAACGCCGTAGAGGATAACAATAGTAGCAACTGTTCACTAACTCTATCACCTTTCTTCTAACCGTTTAGAAATAATATTTTGTTTATTCTTACTTAAGAGTGGGAAGAAAAGATTTCACCACCTTATTTTCCAAATGGGGAACAGAAGCTAGAAAGTGCTAAGAAACCTGGGGAAGGCCACTTCCATAACAATGGTCCAAACTTTTCTGATTCATAACTCTTTCTAGACTTTCATGTTCCCTATTCTATACATGTGCCTTTTCGACTGCCCCTAGGTAAATCTCCCTGTAGTAAGGGGCAGAATGCTGAGATAAATTAACTCAGCTCTCTAAATTCTGACTATGTAACAACATGCAAGTCATACACTTTCTACAAGGTTTAGGTTTAACAATTCCTTAAGTCTTATTTCTATGAGTCATATCTCTTCCACCCCTAAACCCCCAAACTCTGGACAAGAGCTTCAGATCTCATTCCCAGTTCTTTTCTTTTCCCCCTCAGATGGGCTTTTTCAAGAAAAATGTTTTCACTTTTGGCCTTTCCAGTCAGTAATTATATCTAATGTTTCTTAAAATATCAGGTACTGGGATAGTTGCTGTACAAGGCAGGAGCCATCACTGTCTGCATTCTATGCATGCTAAGTCACTTCAGTCATGTCTGACTCTTTGCAACTGCATGAACTGTAGCCCACCAGGCTCCTCTGTCCATGGGGTTCTTCCGGAAAGAACACTGGAGTGGGTTGCCATTCCCTTCTCCAATCTTCATTCTATAGATGAGGCAAAATGACTGCATCGAGGTAAAATAACTTGTTCCAATCATAAATATAGCCAGAGAGCAGCCGGAGAGCTGGATCAGATACCATATGCCTCTGATAGCACAGCCATGGATTTTAATCACTCTGCTTGGGAAGGACCACCCACTGACCATATTTCAGAAGAGCTATTTCTCATGTCATATTCACCATCCGGATGAATTACTGATTTCCACACAGCAGTGGGGTCCAGGCAAGGATGGATGCTTCAAAACTATGCACAAGTCCAACTTCAAATGGACTTAGTTTCAGCTGACTGTCTTCCTCAAACGATATGAACAGAATTGCCAAGTAGTTGACAAAATTAGTCAGCTGACATTTCACCTCTTTTCTCCGCTTGCCTCTCCATCCAAGGCTATGATGATTTACAAAATGATGGAAAAGGAGGCAGAGAACAAAGAAGAGGCTGAAGTGTTCAACATCTTAACCATCAAAACTTGCGAAATCATAACCTACGTCCTTTCCTCCACCAAATACTCAATGCCAATGAGGATGAAGATACCATTTCTTATTCCTGACACCCTTTGGCAAGAATCAGAAAGGAGGTTTCCTAGAAACCCAGGATTTCATGGAATAAATGAAAAGTCATCATTGAGCTTGGCTAATTAATATTTACAGTCCATCCTAGCTTGCTGCTAGACCTTTCGGTAGCTTTATGGAAATTAGAAAAAGACAACCTCCTGTCAACCCCAACTACAAGTTAGAAAAAGCAAGCTCCCAATCTCAGAAGGGGGAGTGTTGTGTGACAACCAGGTAAACTGCAAGGTGCCCTAGGTTAAATAAAATCTCCTACTCTGGTTAGTGGGCTTCCCAGGTGGCTCTAGTGACCTGCCTGCTGATGCAGATCCAGGTTTGGTCCCTGAGTGGGGAAGATCCCCTGGATGGGGGCATGGCAACCCATTCCAGTATTCTTGCTTGGAGGATCCCATGCACAAAGGAGCCTGGCAGGTTAGAACCCACAGGGTTGAAAAAGAGTCGGACACGAGGGAAGTGACTTAGCACACATGCACACACACACTCTGGTTTGTAGTCATCAGAGCCCAGCTGAATTGGCCTTCCTCACCACCTTGGCCAGGCACCTTTGTGTGGCACACAAACTGGACAACTGCATGCTCAGTTCAGTTCAGTCGCTCGGTCGTGTCCGACTCTTTGCGACCCCATGAATCGCAGCACCCCAGGCCTCCCTGTCCATCACCATCTCCTGGAGTTCACTCAGACTCACGTCCATCGAGTCTGTGATGCCATCTAGCCATCTCATCCTTGGTTGTCCCCTTCTCCTCCTGCCCCCAATCCCTCCCAGCATCAGGGTCTTTTCCAATGAGTCAACTCTTCGCATGAGGTGGCCAAAGGACTGGAGTTTCAGCTTTAGCATCATTCCTTCCAAAGAAATCCCAGGGCTGATCTCCTTCAGAATGGACTGGTTGGATCTCCTTGCAGTCCAAGGGACTCTCAAGAGTCTTCTCCAACACCACAGTTCAAAGGCATCAATTCTTCGGCGCTCAGGCTTGTTCACAGTCCAACTCTCACATCCATACATGACCACTGGAAAAACCATAGCCTTGACTAGATGGACCTTAGTCGGCAAAGTAATGTCTCTGCTTTTGAATATACTATCTAGGTTGGTCATAACTTTTCTTCCAAGGAGTAAGCGTCTTTTAATTTCATGGCTGCAGTCACCATCTGCAGTGATTTTGGAGCCTCCAAAAATAAAATCAGCCACTGTTTCCACTGTTTCCCCATCTATTTCCCATGAAGTGATGGGACCGGATGCCATGATCTTCATTTTCTGAATGTTGAGCTTTAAGCCAACTTTTTCACTCTCCTCTTTCACTTTCATCAAGAGGCTTTTTAGTTCCTCTTCACTTTCTGCCATAAGGGTGGTGTCATCTGCATATCTGAGGTTATTGAGATTTCTCCCAGCAATCTTGATTCTAGCTTGTGTTTCTTCCAGTCCAGCGTTTCTCATGATGTACTCTGCATAGAAGTTAAATAAGCAGGGTGACAATATACAGCCTTGATGTACTCCTTTTCCTATCTGGAACCAGTCTGTTGTTCCATGTCCAGTTCTAACCATTGCTTCCTGACCTGCATATAGATTTCTCAAGAGGCAGGTTAGGTGGTCTGGTATTCCCATCTCATTCAGAATTTTCCACAGTTTATTGTGATCCACACAGTCAAAGGCTTTGGCATAGTCAATAAAGCAGAAATAGATGTTTTTCTGGAACCTCATCCTCTACCAAGCTGACAGGTAATGAACTTATCTTTTTGGCTCAGGAAATATAGGTTCAGATATCACCTGAATAACTAGCTTCCCTTAGCAAGATAGGACCACTGAGTTTTAATCAGCCTTTCTAATTGTCAGAGCAATAACAACTACCACCACTATTTATCAAGGGCCAACTATATGTCAGGCACTGTCTCAGAGCATTTAGAGATGAAGCAAAGTGCCAGTCCGTGGAACTGATTTTTTAGTGCCATCCATCTGGATGTTGATGAGTTTCTGTCCCAAATCTCTGTTTTTATTGTGCATAATTAATATTGAGCAATTCTTTCTGACAGTACTTGGCCAAAGGGCTCAGTTACTTGCTAAGGCAACCAAGCAACATTAGGAAGACTCCAACACTGGCATGCAAGGATGCTTGCCTTCCTGCTTGCTAAAGAGCAACTTCATTCATTCGCTTTATTAAAGTATTTTGATACAGGATAACTTCATATATTTAAAGTATGCAACTTGATAAGTTTTGACATAGACATAGACCCACAACACCATCAGCATGATGAAGATACTGAAATATCTATTACCTTCCAAAGTTTATGCTGCTCATTTGTCGTTTCTTCTTCCCACTCTCTCCATTCACCTCTTCAGCCCCAAGTAACCACTGGTCTGCTTTCCGTCACTACAGACTAGTTTAAAAGTTTTAGAGTTTTATATAAATAGAATCATACAGTAGGTACTTTTATGGTCTGGTTTCTTTCACTGAGAATAATGATTTTGAGGTTCATGAATGTCATTGCGTATATGAAGAGTTCATTCCTTTTTATTGTAGAGTAGCATTCTCCTCTATGATACGACATGATTTGTTTATCCGTTCAGGTGCTGATGGACATCTGGGTTGTTTCCAACTTGGAGTTATTAAAAAAAGAAAGCTAAAAGCTGCCATTTTTAAAGCCATGTGCTTAAGGCATTGCCTCATTTAATCCTCACAACTATGCTACAGTTTGGATAATGACATTCTTATTTTTCAGAGGACGACATGAAAGCTCATGGAAGTAGATGAACTTGGCCAACGTTAGAGCAACACAGCTAAGATGTGAACATAGAGCTAGTTAGTGTCAAAGCTTATACTCTGGAACACTATGAGCTCAGGGGGATAGGTACTTAAAAGGTGGACACCATGGGACACCAGCACAGAGCCTGTAGTCCGTGTGGGTCTTCCTCAGAGAGGGATGGTCCATACCTGTCTGTGAGCAATCCCACACTACACAAAGCACACCATCCACACAGGGCCTGGGAAGCGCCAGTTCTAAACCGGACTTGGAAACAGCCACAGTGCAATCACAGCTAGACTAAGGGCGTGCACTTAATGGGCACTTAAGAAATACGTAACTGCTGAATAGACGCATGGCTGAATGCACTAGTGAATGAATGAATGGATGGACACATAGATGGACATATGGAGGAAGACAGTTACCAGCTGCCCTGATGGTAGGTTCATCCAACCAATCCATGAAACCACTCAAATGTCTCACGAGTCGGAAGGCGGCGGGGATCATCTTGATCGGAAATCAACTGTCACACCAGCCCACAGCGTAGGCTGCTCAGTGGTAGAAAGGGTGCACAGCTGTGAACTCCTACAGGATGTCAAAGTCCTGGGGCTCGGTCCCCATGTCCAGGATTCTGGTACACACTTACTGTAAAGGCGGGAGCCATCTGTCTCGAGAGTGGCACCTCCAGTGGCAGGTCTCCCTTCCTGCATTTGCAGATGGGCCTTGGCCTTTCCAGGCCTCGCGCTCTGCACACGAGCCTTGAGAGGGCCCTGCTGGGGGCATCTGGCCACACTGTCGCTTACTTCATCTGGCAGAGGCCCTTCAGTCCGAACCCAAGTTCTAATCCCACCTCTGACAGCTCCTTTGAAAACCAGTTCATTAACAGGCAGTTTTATTGAAGGCTGCACAGACAGGCATATTTCCCATCACCATTGGATGACGTCAGTGCATGTCTGGAGCCAAGATCAACTGAGCGTCGCTCATGTGACTGGCTTCCTGAGAGTGGCAGGAGATTGCATTCAGGCCTCCTCCTATCTCCCTTCTTCCCTTCCCTTCCCACTCACCTAGCACCAAGAACTCTGGAGTGAGTGACGGTGAAAGCTAACACAAGAGAAGCAGCTTGGAAGAAATGTAATCCAATCCAGGTGGGGAGGTGTGCGTCTCACTGCAGCCATGAAATCCCATTTTGAGCTCAGCATGTGCTGATGGAGTAATGAAATGAAGACGACACTGCAAATGGCTGGTGACTCTAATGATTGTGTTTGTGGGGTTTTTTTGAGGGGTTATTAGATTTGCTCTCTATGAACCAGAACCACCCAGCAGGCCTAGAGAGATGAACTACTTAGTCATTGTTCTCTCCATGCCTGCACACCTGCCAGCCTCTGTCCCTCTTGGTATAAATAGCTTCTTACATAAAAGAACAAACTGTCAACAGCCTGAAAGTGAATGGAAAAGCTGGGTGCCCAGCACTGCGGCCCTGGCTCAATGGTGAGTCACAGATATAGAGTTCATGGTTCCCAAACAGCAGGGACCAGACCATCTTCTGGGTTAACAGGCTAAGGAGGGGGCAGAGGAAGCAGGACCAGTTAAAGAATTTTAAAAAATTATCTTGATCCTATATGCAAGACAGCAAAAGAGACACAGATGTAAAGAACAGACTTTTGGACTCTGTGGGAGAAGGCGAGGGTGGGATGATTTGAGAGAATAGCATTGAAACATGGATATTACCATATGTAAAATACATGATCAGTGCAAGTTTGATGCATGAAGCAGGGCACTCAAAGTGGTGCGCTAGTGTTCTGGGACAACCTAGAGGGATGGGGTGGGAAGGGAGGTGGGAGGGGGGTTCAGTATGGTAAGACACATGTACACCTGTGGCTGATTCATGTTCATGTATAGCAAAAGCCACCATAATATTGCAAAGTAATTAGCCTCCAATTAAAATAAATACATTAATTTAAAAAATCTTCAATTCTCCTTTAACAAACAGCCTTGTATTCAGGCCATATTCAGCAGATATCAGCCAGGGGCAACAAGCTGGGGATGAAAGACATCTTGCCCACAGGGAAGATGCTGGGGCTGATCCTCTGTTGCTGTCCACGGGCAAATCTGCATCAGTGTCTGGAAGACCCAAATAACGAGGGTGGTGATGACAGCAGCTACCATTCATGAGGACCTCCTATGAGTCAGCATCTCCTAGGCTCTTGAGAGAGTAATTCACTTAGCCTTCACAGCTATGTTAGACTCGGGCACAAGCCTCTTCATTTTACACACAACAAGGTTAAGGCACCCAAGGTTACAAAGCTAATAAGTGGTAGAGCCAAGATTTGGCTCCATGTACTTTCGACACTCTTGTTTTTCAGGAACCCCAGAGGAGAGGTTCTCAAGCTTTGGCCTGCATAAGAAACCCCTTACGGCTCTGTTGAAAGAGAATGCTGGGCCCACCTCCAGGGCTCTGGTTCAGCAGGTCTGGGACACAGCCTGAGAATCTGTATGTTTTACTAAGTTCTCAGGTGATAATAACGTTGCTGGTATGGGAACCAGACTTTGAAAACCACTGAACGGCTGAATCTAGGTAACCTAACCATCATTTCAAACTCAGCTTAGATGTCATCTCTTCAGAGAGGCTTTCTTTGGTCACCTCATTTGAAGAAGTAGATTTGCCAAATCAGAGACCAGCAAACTACACAGCTGTGGGTCAAATCAGGCCCACTGTCTGATTTTGTTAATAAAGTTTTATTGTCACATGGCCATGCCCATTCATTTATGTGTTGTCTGATTGCTTTCACATGACAACGTTGGAGTTGGGTATTTGAGACAGAGACTATGTCCCACAAAGCCTAAAATATTTACTGTCTGGCTCTTCACAGAAAAATTTTGCCAACCCTGGCTCCAAATCACACCATCTCCCTTTTTAAAAACTGCTTTCCCAGCACACTGAAAGTATTCTTCATTCAATAGCTCACCCGCCTGATTCTTCCACTAGAGTGTCAGCTCCGAAAGAGCAAGGACACTTGTTTGTTTGTTCATGGCTGTTCCTGCAGTACCTGGAACATACTTATCACTTGATAAATATCTGCTCAATGAATATCACTGTTGAGTGCCCAGGTATGAAGACACCATACCAGGAACATGAGGGCCAGTGGAAGAAGATGACAAAATGTGTCTGTCACCAAGTGGGTTCCCAGCCAGGATGAGAGACTGAGAAGAGCCAGAGATAGAGAGATTGCTGATAGGGAAACAAGCCTTTCAGGAAGGTAGGGCTCTGCTACTTCCTGCAGTGATGGGGAAACTGGAGGTGGGGAGAGAGGAATTCCTTAGTCACCAGGGTTACCTGGAGATGAAAAGCAATCTGTCTCCCCTAGGAATGAAAGAGCCTAGTGTGACACATACTGCTCCCGCCTCTAATACACGCCAAGTCAGCTTCCTCGGATCTGATGTCTTGGGTGGATCACCATGGAGGTGAGGGTGGTGTAGGAAGAGGAGCCCAAATAGGTCCTGGGTCAAGTAGAAGGCTGGAGTGAATCCTGGCTCTGCTTATGAGCTAAGGCACCCTGGTCAAGCCTCTGACCCTTGAGCTGCAAGGTATTCGGTGGGAAAAAAGGGGATTTTCTACAGGGATGAAATGTGACTTAATTCATGTAAGATCTGTTTACTGAATAATCTCTCAGACATTATTTTAAGCACTGAAGATACAGTGGTGAACAGGACCATATCTGTCTCTCTCCAATAGGCTGACATTTTAGAAGGTAGGCTGTATGACAAAAGGGGTAGACACAAACGTATATAAAGCATACATTATGCCCTTGGATTGGTGAAGGCCTCTTGCTCCCTCTCTAGTCTCCTCTGAATGGGGAATCAGTGTTGCCTTATCTCTGCTCACAGGAAGACATGTCAAGGTGATGCGTGACAGGGGCGCCTTTGGTTTCCCAGGGCGAGGAACAGCAGTGGAGCTGCCCAGCCCTCAGGTCAGTGGGTGGCTGCCTTGGTAAGAGCTCAGCATGGCACAGGCCCTACTCATTTCTCCCTAGACCAACCCACAATGCCCTCTCCAAATTCTGAGCACAGATACAAAGTGAGTATGGATTTCATTTCACTTCTGAACTTCTGCAACCAGCCAGATCTTTGCAGGGTGGGCTTCCTCCTATCATTCAGCAGCAGCTCGAAGACCACCTCCCCAGAGAGGCAGGTCCTGACCAATCAATTTAAATCCGCCAATCCCCACCGCCCCAACACTCTGACCCACAGTCCTGACCACAGGAGCCACTGTATTTCCTTCATTTGTTGTTGTTGTCATTGAGTTGCTCAGTTGTGTCCAACTCTGTGTGACCCCATGGGCGGCAACACTCCAGGCTTCCCTGTCCTTCACTATCTCCCAGAACTTGCTAAAACTCATGTCCATTGAGTAGGTGATGTTACCTACTCTTCATGGTTAATTAAATGCAAAGCACCTAAGAGAGCGCCTGGTGCATGCAAGAGTTCAATAAAAGTTTACAGCTCTACTGTTTACATCATTTTAAAATTCACAGTGTTCAATTATCTCAGTCATTTGTTCCCTAGAGGACAGGTCTCCAACAGCCCCACTTAGAAACCTCACCGATCTTGGTTACTGTTTCGTCCGCAGTGCCTAGCATGGTGCCTGCACAGAGGAGGTGCACAGGAGACCAGTGAAGGAAGGAATGAAAACAGTCCGATTGCTGTTCCTTTGTCACAGAGTTCTCCAGCACACACTGTGATTCATGCTTCAACTCTGACTAGGGGGTACAGTCCAGTGGAAAGCTGGCATGAAGCCCGCCCACTAGAGACGGCTGCTGAAGAGGCTGCGAGCGGCCGAGTAAGGAGCCACGCCTTCAGATGACCTGAGCATCCTCAGAACAGGCCATTCTACTTTGTGGGAAGGCTCTCTTTGCACTCTGAATGGTCTATAGAAAATGCCCCTGGAACTTACTCCTCACCGATCTCGGCACTGAGAGGCTACAGGTAACCTCAGCGACTGAGGAAGGGGGTTGGCAGAGCGCATTTCTTCAGCAGACATCCCCAAAGCCCACTTCGGACGCTGAACTTTTCAGCTCCGCCTGGGCTCCTGTCCAAACTTACCTGGTTCAGTGTGCCCAGAAGTTCACAAGAAAGAAGCTGTAACCTTTACAGCAAGCCCACAGAAGAGAACCTGGGGAGCAGAACAGCTCCTGCAGCAGCAGAATGGAAATGATTTTTTAAAGCCTTTGAAAAGGCTGAGGAGGAACCCTGGATTCTGGCTGGCTCTATGCTGACCCTCTCCCACCCGACATAACCATCCTCCACGTGGACAGCCTGATGCTCCTTCCCCACTTTCTGCTGCCTGCTCAGGGCAGTAGTGATCAGTGACACTCGCTACAGCTTCACAAGGAGGGTGATAAGGAGACAGTCGTTCTATTTTAGCATCTACTGTGTGCAGACACTGCCTTGGGAACTTTCTACATGTTCCCTCACTCGGGGCCAGCCCAGCCCTGTGCTAGATCTATAGGTTTAAAGAGTAACAGCTCTGGGCTCTGGGTGTCTGACACTGAATTCCTCTCTGCTGCTTCTCAGCTGTGTGATCCTGAGCAAGCTACTTCACTTCTCCGAGCCCTGCTTCAGTCACTTCTAAAACAGGAATAATGACCAAATCATGTCGTTTTAAGAATGAAGCACGGTGACGCACGTAAAGTTGAAAATGGTGGTGGGCACAAAACAAGGGTTCCCAGCAAGTTTAATAATTGTCTCCATGTTATCATCATCACCCTCAGAAGGAAAACTGAGGCTCCTGGAAACTGAACAACTTTTCTGAGGTCAGAAAGGGAGCAGAAGCCAGACTTAGTAGACTCTGGGAGCGAGGCTTTTTCCACCGCACTGTGTCTCTGAATGCACTCTGCAAGTGATTCTGTGACACAACTGGTCCTCTGGTTTGGAAATAAAGAGGGCTTCTGCCAGACCCTTGGCTCCTGGCACCCTGAGTGTTAGAGCTGGTGGTGCTGCCCCAAGTCTGTGCCGGAACACAGTCCTTCCCCGCATGTCATCCATCTCCTGCCTTTCGAATCTAAGACATCTCTGAAGCTGCTGGGATTATTTGGGGAATCTGCTTGAGTATGTTTTTAAGAAAAACACAGGGAGCAGGAATTATGGATACAAAATAATCCTGTTTTTATGTTGAAAAACACTGAAAAGACCTTTATCTTTTCAGTGTGATGCAACCCTGAACATCACTGGTTCTGCAAAGGCTCCTGGTCACCTGCCTATCTCTTAACAAATATTGGTAGGGTGCCTGGCACTGCCAGGCACTAGGAAATTCCTAAAGAACAAAGCAGATAAGACCCCTGACCTCCTGAATCTTATAGCAAAGTCAGAAAGCCAAATATTAAAGAAATAATTATACTGTCACCTAATTACAAGTTTGAGAGGTGCTATATCCATGGGGTCATGAAAGAGTCAGACATGACTTAGTGACTAAGCAAGAAAAATATTGAAAAGGAAATGGTAGGGACTTTTGGAAAGCAGGGAATTGGGGACCTAATCTTATATTGGAAGACTGGGGTGGCTAGAGAAACTCCTTCAGGAAATACATTTAATCTGACATCTGATGGATGAGTAACAATCATTACATTAAAAGCCCAATAAAGAATTATACATATTCCCCATAGAGGTATTTTAAACCAACTAATTCACTCCCATCTTTTAGGTAATATTGGATGGTCTATTTTGCCACATATGGAAAAATGCGTTGAAAGCCCCAAATTGGGCAATTACTTCTAGTATCCACTCTTCATCCTTACTGCAACAGTCTGAAGTGAAAGTTGAGAGTTCTGGAGAAATAACCTAGTAACCATTGTTTATGTGCAAAAATAGGGTTATGGTCCAGGTAAAATCACTAACATTGGGAGACCAAAGATGTGAAGACATTCCTATCTGAGAACTCTCCATGGAGTATCCAAAACATCGATAAAAGGACATTCATTCACTCAGGAGAAGCAATCTAATGGTCTGTTCACATTTTCAAGGATCACAAGCAGAAGCACCAGGAGAAAAACCACATCTTCACAGACCCAATGAAAGCTATCCACCCAGAGGATGCACTACTCACAACATTTCTGGACGTCAGTTTAGCACAATGAATCAAAAGTCTAACTGGCACAATGAATCAAAAGCCTTAAAGGGGTTTACCCACAACCTCTCCACCTCTAGGGATTGTGCTGAAGGAGAGAAGCAGGTAAGTGTACAGGAATGCTGGCTGCTACTGCTTTATTAAATATAGAGAAAAGCTACCAAGGATGCGTATGTTCAAAAATAACTTTTCAGTTCAGGGCTGTTTGATGGTTGTGCTCCTGGCATTTGGGAGGGATCAGTTCTTCTTTGCACAGGATGGCCTGGTACTTCTCAGAATGTTTAGCACCCCAAGCCCCTACCCATCAAAATTCTAGTGGAACCCCCTAACCATTTTGACAATAACTGCCCCTATTTAAACCTACACTTCCAAATGCCCCCTAGTGGCGAGTGGTGCCACTACAGGTTGGTAACTACTAACAGAGAACTATGCACCTATTCCAATGGCAGCCCACTCCAGTACTCTTGCCTGGAAAATCCCATGGGCAGAGGAGCCTGGTGGGCTGCAGTCCATGGGGTCACTAAGAGTCAGACACGACTGAGCGACTTCACTTTCACTTTTCACTTTCATGCATTGGAGAAGGAAATGGCAGCCCACTCCAGTGTTCTTGCCTGAAGAATCCCAGCGACAGGGGAGCCTGGTGGGCTGCCGTCTATGGGGTCACACAGAGTCGGACACGACTGAAGTGACTTAGCAGTAGCAGCAGCATGCACCTATTCCAACCTGGGGTCTAAATATAGAAATTTGGGCTTCCCTGGTGGCTCAGGTGGTAAAGAATCCACCTGCAATGCAAAAGACCTGGGTTTGATCCCTGGGTTGGAAAGATCGCCTGGAGAAGAAAATGGCTACCCACTCCAGTATTATGGCCTGAAGAATTCCATGGACTGTATAGTTCATGGGGTCACAAAGAATCGGACATGACTGAGCGACTTTCAAATACAGAAAAAAAATAGAAAAAAATGTTCACAATACATGAAGTGAAAAAAATGTCAAGATAAATGGATAGCATCATATTTTTGTCCAAAACAAAACAGAAATGGAAGCCTATACACATAGATTCTTGTTACATGCATTCCAAGTGAAAGTGAAAGTGTCAATTGCTCATCATTTTTGACTCTTTATGACCCCATGGACTGTAGCCTGCTGGGCTCCTCTGTCCATGGGATTCTCCAGGCCAAAATACTGGAGTGGGTTGCCATGCCCTCCTCTGGGGATCTTTCCAACCCAGGGATCGAACCCTCATCTCCTATGCCTCCACCACTGCAGGCAGATTCTTCACTGTCACCAGGGAAGCCCACACACATTCCAAAAACTTTGGAAAACAGTTTTCTGTGTTGGCAGAATTATGAGTGATTTTTATCTGCTTTCTTTCTTTTTTTCTTTCCCTTTTTTCAATAAGCAAAGTCTTCTCATTACGGAAAGAGAATGCTATCTCTTGTTTTGGAGAACAAACGGTGATCCACCCAACAACCTGCTCCACACACCATTTCAATTCTTGTTTTGACTTATCGGGACGATGAGTATTGGCCTCTGCTCAAGCAGCGTGGGATCACCTTTCTCACTCTGCCAAATACTCAGCCTCGTTTCAAGGCAGCAGCTGTAATACCAGAGGTAAGACCTGGGAGGTACTCAAATAAATGTTTACTCAACTGAGTCATCCTTTTCTTGTCTGGATTGGGCCACACTTGTGCTGACATGTCCTCCCGGTTTTAACAGTACTTTTACCCAGTGGTTCTCAAGCAGGGTGCCCAGCTCATCCCCCAGGGGCAATGAATGGTATTCTGATACGGGTCTGGTCATCCCAGTGGAGGGCGTGGTGAGTGCTACTGGCATCAACTAGGTGGTGGGGTCCAGGGATGCTGTTAACCATCCTATAATGCCCAGGACTGCCCCGACAGCAAGAAACCTTCAGCCTAAAATGTCAACAGCACTGAGGTTTAGAAACCCTGCTCACCGTTTTCCTTCCTTACAGCTTGTTAAATAATTTCCAAATTCTTCCTAAAGTATTATCTACTATAAATGTCTCCCCAGAGCAGTTCTAGGAGACAGAGCGCATACAATGACCTGCTGGAGTCTGAAGAGAAATTGGAGCCTTACAGATGACCTCAGATGGGCCATCAAGAAGACTCCAGTTTTCCGTCCTGCCTCCGCAGGGCTCTCTGCATAATATTAAATGCCTCACCCGGAGCGAGCAGAAACAAAGGATCTTGGCAGCCTCTCTGATCAGTTTTCAGTCTGGTCATTAAAAAACACACCTTAGAAGCCTTTCTTTTCTGGCATCGACTGTTATCTTTATGGTTTTTTATACTATTTTAAGAAGGCTGGGTTTTTGCAGTTAGTAGATTTTAATAAAATTAACTGCCCATATTCAAGAATACCTCCTTTTCAAAGGGGGGTAGCTTCCATTTCCATTTTATTTAACTGAAGGCATTTCTCAGAAGAAATAGAATAATAAAGAGTGTCACCTGAAGGTATATTACCAACCTCACAACCAGGGAATGAAATGAAAGGTTTTTAACAAAAATGAAAGCACATTACTCGGAACCCTAACTGGTCTTGAGTATTTTGCCTCCAGCACAAAGCATTTTAATATCCACTGTAATTTCTCCTGATAGAAAAATGTTTTTTCTCAAGTCAGAGACAACTAACATCATATTAAATACCAGAATTTTTATTAGTAAGAGGTATCTGGGTCTTAAGTTTTTCTAAAACCTACCAGGCAATCTTAAAAAAAAAAATCTTTAAACCTATAATCAGTTCCATAAGTAATAGACTTTCAAAGATCTTATAATTTAAAAATGTGAAGACTGTTTTTTTCATGCAACATGATCCCTTGAAACACCTTTAATACAGATTCATATTTTATTAGGCACATATAGAGCCCTTCAAATAGCTTGAAAAGATAGTCTCTCTCTGGAGAACAATTTCCTTTATAATCATCTGTGTCATATAGGTCTGAGTAAGTGTTGTGAATAGAGAAAACCATTTGAAGAAAAATACAATTACAAGAGATGGGAATACTCTGTCATCTGACATAATTCAAATCACTGATTTAATAGCATTAATCATTTTCTTTCAAAACAAATCAAAGAAAGATGTTTTATGTTCCCCAAAGATATTCACTTCGGATGAAGCAAGTGGCCTTCAAAAATACGTAAGCAATCATTTTTGGAATTGATGGATGTCACCAAGCCCTTTAACTTTTGCAACTGTTTGTTCTCTTAGGTCAGTAGAAAATGTTCCCTGAATCTGGACATCACAGAATGATATTTAATGGCCTTAGAAAAGAATCTACCTAAGCAGGGAACTGAAAATAGCTTAACTTTGGAATTTCAGAGCCCAGTTCAGCAGGAAGCAACGTGAACAAAAGAAGGATGGGTCTCTTGGAAGCTGCTGGAAATGAGGTTAGCAAGAAAAACGAAACAGGCTCACAGATGTATCAAGGTGTAAAAACTCACTGCTCAAGTACTGGCAGTAGAAGGGTGATGTCAAACACAGATATTCAGTCACCTGCCACCTCATCTGAGTTTCCAGACAAACTCAAGCAAATACTCTCATTCTTCTTCAACTTATTAATAATACAGTCTTTACTGAAACAGAAAAAAATAAAGATTTAACCTTAATATACAAACTGGGAGAAAATGTGCATGCATGCTAAGTCTCTCCAATTGCATCCAACTCTTTGTGACCCTATGGACTGTAGCCCTCCAGGCCCCTTCAGGCGCCTCTGTCCACAGGACTTCCCAGGCAAGAATATTGGAGTGGGTTGTTGGCATTTCCACCTCCAGGGGATCTTCTCGACCCAGAGACTGAACCCAGGTCTCATGTCTCCCTGCATTGGCATGTGGGTTCTTTAACACAAGTGCCACCTGGGAAGCCCCTGGGAGAAAACCTTATTTATTTCTGCTGATAACCCAACACAGAATTCCTTTCAATTCTCACAGAGATTATTTTCTGTGAAAGTTTCCATTCTAAGACATTTTCATCCTAGTAAGAATTAGAATAGAGTTCACAAAACTAAAATGCCTGTAGGGTATAGGAAGATGAACACAAAAGGATGAAATGGGCTTAGTCGTGACCAGGCTGACCTGGAGATTCACCCTTTTGAAACTCTGGAAAGAATGTCTCGCACTCAAATCAATGGCCTGTACACCAATCCTTGAGAAAGTAAGATTTCAGATTCTACTGAAAGTAAGATTCCAGATTCTCAAAATTTCAAGATCTGAATATCAACTTTAAAATTAAAATTTTTTAAGTATGAGCAGTTTCAAAGTATTAGTGACTAATTAAAATTTTAAACAATCCTTTGCTGTTTAAACAAATCCTGGCTCTGTGTTTGCGATTCCATCTGTCAAATGACAACCTCATTATTGGAAGAAGAAAAATGAGAAATGGCTAACCAAGGAGATGTTATCAGGGTCCCATCCTCAAGTTCTTGGTGAATTTTTGGGTCTTCCCTCATTATAAAGAACTTTTTCTAAGAGCATCACATCTAAAGTTAACCTTTCAGGGTTTTTTAAGCTTTACAACATTGCCAGACATAGAGAAGATCTCCAGGGAAAGAACCTTTCTATGTGAGAGGAAGGGAATAGTGGTCAAACACTTAAGGCTGTGATAAACCTGTCTCTCAAAGATGCACAAGGAAGATCATGAAAGTATCCAGCTTATGGGAGGGGCTTCTAAACCAACAGGAGGCTGGGACAGGAGAAAATTCCAAAGACCAAGAAACGCAAAGTGGCGGTTGTATATGACTGAGAGAAATGCAGTGACAGAGAAAGAAATCAAGTTCATTGAACCAAGCCAGCAGTATTTACAGCCTGCAAGCAGTGCCAAAATGTTTCAGGAAGTGCCAGTATCTTTCTCTGTCAAGCTGGGTCAAACTTTTCAGCGCAGCATCAGATCACTAGGTAAATCCTCATTTCCTTACTCTCCTTTACAAAGAATCTTAACATTAAGATTGATGGCCAATGTAGGACACCCCTTCCCTCTCCAAAAATGCAGTTTCATTACCTAATGTTTCTAGATGCTTTTAGAAAATCTTTTGGTAACAGCTTCAATGGAAATGTAGAATGAATTAGCTCAGTTTCATTTCTCTTCCTGGTTTCCCAGTGGGGACCCAGACGTCTTCTTCCCGTACAGCAACATCTTCTCAGACTTAGCAAAGTCAGCTCTTCCTTCTGAACCGGAATGAGGAACAACGGCCGAGACCATGGGAAAAGCCAAGCCCATGACTGCCCTTCCGTCAGGAGCGGTATCTCCGGGACTTCCTCTGTAGGCCTGAGGCTAAGACTCTGCACTCTCAGTGCAGCAGCCGGGGTTCAATCCTTGCTCAGAGAACTAGATTCCGTGAGCTGCAACTAAGAGTTCCCCTGCCACAGCTGAGACCCAGTGCAGCCAAATACATAAATATTAAAAAAAAAAAAAAAAAAAAGAAGAAGAAGAGAAAGAATGGTACCTGTTCAGGCTTCAGTCCTGGCGGAACCCAGGCGTACTCCTCCAGGGCACAGCCTGAGTCATCGTCCGAGGTCGAGTTCCTCTGGAAGTCAAACATGAGTTTGCTGACGGTCTTCTCCATCGCCAGGGGCATCACCGTCACCATGTGCTCCTCCTGAGGGCACTTGCAGTGCAGGCAGATCTTCCTGCAAGCAGCAAAGGCCGGAGGTGAGAAGGAAGGCAAAAGAAACCATTTTTTCACTTAGCCTGCCACTCACCAGCCCTTGGATCCCAAACCATAAACACATTTCTTGGCAACTGGCTTTTGGCAAAAGCGTCTAAAGGAGTGTTCCACACCCCACCTGTTTTTGTAGAAGGCGTGGCCCTGAGTACCTGCAAAGCTCCTGAACTCAAGTCAGGGGCCACCAGGTGAGCATGCTAAGGACATTTAAACACGGATGCCAACCTCTTCTTCTAAATCAGTACCCCAAGAGGCAAGTCAAAATACCTTTTATTTTACTAGGTAGAACACTGGATATGCACCATGACCACAATTTCCTTGACTGGAATAGTAATTAAATAGATACCATACATAGTCAGACCAGAAATATTACCAGGAGATTTAACAAATACTGACAACATTCCATTTTTTTAAAAGGTTTCCAGACCTTAGGAAAAGAAAGTGGTTTTTTTAAAAAAACTGCAGGTGAGATTTTCCTTAAGAAGAGTAAAAATAGTTTTTTTTCCAACAAAACAAATCTGACCCTAAGATCTGCTGGGAAAGGCATTTTCATCTCCACTGAAGATCCTTGTGGGCTTGAAATTCTAATTAGAAACCCCAAATTACCCCACATTGGTAGCTGTTTTTTTAATGTACAAGAGCATCATGCATGTGAATAATTTCAAAAGATAGCAGCCAAAGACACAATTCTCTCCCTCAAATTGAACATTTCTCTTTTAAGATTACCATCTGTTCCCTTTTCCATGGCTACAAAAATGATGAAGCAATAAAAACGTTGATGTCAGCAACACAAAAGCACTTTTAGCTTCCACCAGTGAAATAAAAAGTAAAAAGAGAGGAAAAAAGTAAAGGAGGAAAAAGATTTTAAGAAAATAAGCTGTTCTACCTGCACTCTGACCTTTAGGATTAGTTTCAGGAGCACCTTATAAAAGTGATGAGACAGCCCAGAATTCTAATTGCCATGTACCTGAATTTTTTGACAAAAGCTTTGTGAAGAATATAATTCACATACCATAAAATTTGGCATTTTGGAGTGTACCATTCACTGGTTTTCAGTATATTTACAGAGATATAAAAGCACCACCATTATCTAATTTTAAAACATTTTCTTCACCCTCAAAAGAAACTCCAAGTGCATTATTAGCAGTAACTTCTCACCCTCCCCTTCCTCTGGGCCCTGACAACCACTAATCTATTTCCTGTCTTTAAGGTTTTACTTGTTCTGGAAATTTCTGGAAATTTCACATAAATGGCATCTTACTACAAATAGTCTTACCGTATACATAAATGGAATTTTACTATATACAGGCTTCTTACACATAGCAGGATGTTTTCAAGATAAACTCTTGCAGAAGCTCATGTCAATCTTTCATGTCTTGCATTATAATACTCCATTATATGGATATACTACACTTTGTTTATCCATTCATCAGTCAGTAGACAGTTGGACTGTTTCCACTGCTCTTGAATAACGCTATTCTATTTATGTGCAATTCTCTGTATGTTTTCAATTCTCTCGGGTATTTACCTAGGAATGGAATTGCTGAGTCATACAGTAACTTTATGTTTAACATTTTGAGGAACCGCTGAATTATTTTTCAAAATATCTACATCTTTTTACATTCCCACCGTTAATGAATGAGTGTTCCATTTTCTCCACATTTTTGTCACACTTGTCATTGTCTTTCTCTGTGATTGTTGCCTAGTGGGTGTGAAGTGGTATCTTACCAAGGCTTTGATTTGTACTTCCTTAATGACTAATGATGTTACACATCCTTTTATGTGATTGTATATCTTATTTGGAGAAATGCCTATTCACATCTTTAGTTCATTTAAAATTGCCTTTTTATTGTTGAAATGAAAGAATTCTTCATATACTTTTTGGATACAATTCCTTATCAGATATATGCTTTGTAAAAATTTTCTCTCATCTGTGGACTGTCTTCCCTTTATGATGAAGTCCTTTGAAAGACCTAAGTTTTTGATTTTAAGGAAGTCCATTTTTTTGCCCTGTTGTTCTTTCTGCTTTTGGTATCATATTTAAGGAACCTAAGGTCATAAGATTTACTCTTGTATTTTCATCCAAGAATTATACGGTTTTAGTTCATATTTATAGGTCTATGACCCATTTTGAGGTGCTTTTCATATATGGTATGAAATAGGACTCCAACTTCATCCTTGTGCAGTTATCTAAGTGTCCCAGCACCATTCAATTCACTTGCATTGACCCTTGTCAAAAATCAGTTGACCATATATAAGGATTTATTCTGGACTCTCAACTCAACTTCATTTCATATTTTGGTCTATATGTCTCTTCTTATGCTGGTACCATATTGTCTTGATTACTGCTCTTTTGTAGTACGTTTTGAAATTGTATAGTGTGAGTCCTCCAATTTTCTTCTTATAACCTTTTGTGGGTCCCTGACATCTGCACTATAAATTATAAATTTTAGGGTTATCTTGCCAATTTTTGCAAAAATTTAAGCTTGGATTTTGACTGGCACTGTGATGAATCTTTAATTTGGAGAGTACTGCTATCTTAACAATATTAAGTCTCCCAATCCATGAACAAAGAATGTCTTTCTATTTATTTCCATCTTTTCGAATGTGTGTATTCCTTAGGACTTTCTATATACAAGATCATGTCATCTGTGAATAGAGATCATTGTATTCCTTCCTTTTCAAGGTAATGCCTATTTTTTTCTTTATCCTGTCTTATTGCTTGCCTAGGTCCTCCAGTGATCCTAAGTTGCAAATGTCTAAGTGGTCTCTTTGTCTTGTTCCTGATCATAAGAGAAAGCAACCAACACTTCACCATCAAGTATTAAAGAATTGTAGGGTTTTTTGGTAACTTTTCTTCATTAAGTTGAAGAAATTTTCATCTATGCTAGTAACTGAGAATTTTTAATCAACAAAGCGTGTTACATTTTGTCAAATGCTTTTTTTTTTTGCATCTATTGAGATGATCAGTTGGGGATTTTTTTGGTCCTTATTCTTTTAATGGCCTGAATTTTGATACCAAAATGTACATGAAGAAACGAAATCAGTTTTGTCCAGCCAAGTGAGGCTTGTCAGATTCTTCTACTTCCTGCTTTTCATCTGACTGAACATATCCACGAAGAGAATGTACCTTGGGATCTGGTTTGCATCTCCAAACTCAGAGAAGTTTTATCCAAATCTTGGCTGTTGCTTTTAAAAATAGTTTGAGCTCATTTTAACGGGAACTTGTTAATTAATCACCTACTGTAAAGAAGTCAGGGGTCTTGGGAAGCAGTCAAGGTTTTTTTTCCCCCCTCTAGAACTTTTTATGTCAGTGTATGACTTAAGGGGAAAACAGTCTCCCTATGTTTAAGCAAGTCTAGGAAGCTCTTCGGTGACTAATGGTTTACTAGCAAGTCACAGTTTTAGAACAAAATGTATAGAGATTTTTGTCTAAATTCAGTCTCTAGAATACTCATCAATGAAACTCATTTATTCAGCAAGGCCGGGAAGAGCACACTTGTTAGTGCTGGACAGACATAGTCTAATGAACAGAAGCTCCAGAAGAAGGAACAAAGACAAAAGCGAAAGAGAATTAAAAGAACCAGATCCATAATGAGTCTCATTGAATAGAAGTCTGAACAGAGGAGAAAGAGGGAGAGGGCTAAGGGTCCTCTTTAGTCATTTCACAAGTAACCACCAAGTACCTACCATCTGCCAGGCACTGCTCTAGACACTAGTGATATCCAAGCAAAAGAAACAAAGATCCCTCCCCTCACAGAATCTATATCCTTAGAGGGGGAGAAACATACAATAAACAACAACAACAAAAATAACATCATTCAATCAAGTAGTGTATGAAAGCTGCTCAGTGCAATGCAAAGATAGAATGGTGAGGCAAAATGAGGGCAAGCAGGGCTTGGGTAGGGGCACACAGGAGCAAATGCACAGCATGTGATGTACTTCCACCCGACACCCATGAGCTCAGATTTGCACACCAGTCCTCCAAGAAAGGAACTATCACCTCCACCTTCCAGAGAAGAAAACAAAGCAGAACAGAGATGCAAAGTAGGATCCATCTGACCCCCAAATCCTATTAATACCCTATGAAAGGCATACCTCATTCCCACCGGAGAGCAGCCTTTCGCTCGACAACAAACACATTCAGAAAAATCAAAACCAAACAGGAAAAAAAAAAGAGGAGGAAAAGAAACAACAACAAAAAAAGGTAAATCAAAACCATGAGGACCTTATGTATTTTCCCCGTTAGCCGTCTGCCTTCCATTCCTCATTTATAATTAACAGGCACTGCTGTGGCAAGGCACTTTTATTTGCAAAGAATTTTTAACCTTTGAGTGCTTCCATGACAGCCTTTGGAGAGACTAATTTAATAACTCCTGTTTACAAATGAGCAACGGCAAGGCCTAGATGCTGAGAAAGGTGCAGAGGGTCAGAGGTAAAGCCAAGAGGATTTCTCTTGATTCTCAAGTCTCTCTCTCCCTCTTGGCAAAATGCAAGCAACACCTAAGAGCTCTCGCTTTCAACACACTGATTAAAGCTTTTCAGGAGTGCGTGGGGAAATAAATGATTTGGTTTTGGTTTTTTCTTTTTTAAATAGACATTTATGAAGATAGAACCTGCTAGTAAAGCAGGATTTCATTAAAAAAAAAAAAAACAATCACACAAAGCGTGCATTGGTTTTATTCTGTCAGAGTTGACATTCTACCTGAACATAATTGGGTTTGTGAATGACAGGTTTCCAAGGAATAAGGCATGATTCAGAGAGCAGAGCTCCTGCATCCTCCGTTCTCCCTCCATCTACCCAGCAACAACCCTTGCCACCCCCCACCCCCAACTAAAGTGGCAGCTATGAATTCATTCGCTTTCGTATTCAGAAGCCACAATTGGCTCTTCCATGACATACCCAAGACCAGCAGATGAAGGCTCTCCTTTCAACTGTCTCAAAGTACTCTGGTCATCTGCATCAGTGACCAAATCATTTGCAAAATGCCTAGCGATTTATACCAATGAACCCACCGACCATGATGCAAAAGAATTCCTTATAAATGGATCGGGGGTGTTTGTCTGTTGGGGGGCGGTGTCTCACCTTTGAGATGTTGACAGGTTATTTACAACGCTGAACCCTGAACCACAACGTCTCCTTTTGTGTGAGAAGTGACAGGATGAAGGCAAAAAAGGAGTCTTCATTGTCACACGATGCTGACAAGTTCAAGTCATAGACTGCAGGATTCTAGGTTTGGGTAGGATTGGAAATATCATTAAGTCTTTCCCCCTGTCCCCCCTTCCCCTTTCCCTTCTCTTTTTCATCCTTCCTTTTTTTTTTTTTTTTTTTAAGGAGAGGAAAATATTTTTTTGCAAGAGAACTCCCATGTGGAAACTCATTATATGAAACAGAGCTGCCCAAGTTGATAAGACAGCAGGAGGTCCTGTGCTCAACTTCTCTTAAGCTCCACCTTCTTCTAAACTCCAGAACCATTTTCATGGTCCTAACAAGGTTGCCGGGAGAAATCTCAGTAACCTCAGATATGCAGATGACACCACCCTCATGGCAGAAAGCGAAGAGGAGCTAAGGAGCCTCCTGATGAAAGTGAAAGAGGAGAATGAAAAAGTTGGCTTAAAACTCAACATTCAGAAAACGAAGATCATGGCGTCTGGTCCCATCACTTCATGGCAAATAGATGCGGAAACAGTAGAAACAGTGTCAGACTGTATTTTTTGGGCTCCCAAATCACTGCAGATGGTGACTGCAGCCATGAAATTAAAAGACGCTTACTCTGTAGAAGAAAAGTTATGACCAACCTAGATAGTATATTCAAAAGCAGAGACATTACTTTGCCGACTAAGGTCTGTCTAGTCAAGGCTATGGTTTTTCCTGTGGTCATGTACGGATGTGAGAGTTGGACTGTGAAGAAGGCTGAGCGCCGAAGAATTGATGCATTTGAACTGTGGTGTTGGAGAAGACTCTTGTGGGTCCCGTGGACTGCAAGGAGATCCAACCAGTCCATTCTGAAGGAGATCAACCCTGGGATTTCTTTGGAAGAAATGATGCTAAAGCTGAAGCTCCAGTACTTTGGACACCTCAGGCGAAGAACTGACTCATTGGAAAAGACTCTGATGCTGGGAGGGATTGGGGGCAGGAGGAGAAGGGGATGACCCAGGATGAGATGGCTGGATGGCATCACGGACTTGATGGACGTGAGTCTGAGTGAACTCCGGGAGATGATGACGGACAGGGAGGCCTGGCGTGCTGCGATTCATGGGGTCGCAAAGAGTCGGATGCGACTGAACTGAACTGAACGTCTCAAGGGTTCCAAAGACACAAATCTGGAAACCAGCATACTTTCCAGGACAGCTCAAGGTCATTTCTAGTATTATCAGAATATGAAGTAAGTGCCCAATAATTTGAGAGATGGCAGAAAGACAAAAAAACAAACAAAAAAAAAACAAAAAACAGAGGCTGTTGGATGACTTCAAAGAAACAGATAATAATTCATCATCAAACTCTGCAGATGATGATGATGATTCTGGTCATGGGAAATTGTATGCCCTGTTTCTAAGACATTACATGGAGATGCCTAGGGTGTAGAGATGTACCCCCATGACTGATTTGACAAGCCTGACACAGGGCCCTGAAGTGCATTTTCACCAGCATTCCATGTCATTCCAATCTGACATGCACTTGGAGGACATGCTTCTGGAGCAATCCTCCCAGTTAGAAGGGGGCACCTGAGTCAGAGGATGGTCTGGAAACTTGAGTGTTCTACCAACATTCCCAGTGGTCTCAAGGCATCTATGCCAACTGTCCTGACCATGATGTATTAACCTCTTGTATCACTAAGCCCACCTGTCACTCAGGTGGGCACCACTGGGGCATGTGTGTGAAAACATGCTGCTGAGAGGCAGGACTATATCAGTCATCAACCAGTGCCTCTCACTGCCAGCCTGCTATCTATCCTGCCTTCTTCCTTCCCTGGGGTATGGGCTTCCCTGTGCCAAATTCATGGTCAGACAGGTTCAGGTCACTTTTATGCACAGGGTCATAGGGCAGACTGCTTAAAGGGGGCTCAGTCCCAACACAAATCAAGTGGGGGATAACGAATGCACAGTTCTGGGCTCAATACAGCAATGCCTCAGGCAGGTGAGATCAGGTGTGGGAAAGATACTTTTGTTAAAGACAGACGGCTATGGAAAGCAACTAGACTCCAATAAAAATTAATAATAATAAAAAAAATACAGAGGGCTAAAATACCCCAAAGGCCTCCCAAGCTTTTTGCTAATTAACAGATGTGTCCTTGGTATTTAAATTCTTCCATGACTTCAGCTCACTAAAGGCACAAGAATCACTCCTTTCACTCTTAACCAGAGGAAAAGAGTAAGCCTTTTTCTCCTTATCGTAATTTTAATGTCACTGCCCCCTTATCATAAAAAGAAAAGCAACATATAATGTATGTAGAAAAGAATCAGGAATTACAGATAAGCAAGAAGAAGAAAAAAATAATTCAAACACTCACAATCCCAGAGATAATCACTGCTGAACAGAAACAGATGCGGGCCCTCTTTTCCTCTCATGTAAAGGAACTGGAGACCAGATTTCATTTATGTGTGCGCGCTATCAGGGAGTACCGAGAGACAAGACTCTGGCCTGAAATAAAAAGCCATGAGCCAGAGCCACCCACACATGGACACACAACACTCTCGGCAGAAAGATGTGCATTCTTCAATCCAGATAAGTGGGTTTGCTCTGATCTGGTGCCCTGTAGCAGGATCAGAGACTTTATGTGCATAGTGCAGAGAACACAAGGCAACGTGGGAACTGCCTATACACTTAAGGGTATCACAGAGTTAAGCTGGGTCCCTCAGATAGATAGAAAAAAGAAAGCTGAAACCCGGATTTCAACAGCTATCAACTTTCAATTTGCTGTGCAAGTAGGGAGAGATGGGTCATGGATAATCTAAAACCACTAAGCCCTGGCTCTGAATTGTGTCTTTGTATATTGGTCACAGACTCTCAATGGTGCGGTAAGTGACGTCACTGCAAACCACCTAAAGGGTGTCTTGGGCAGGCCAGACTTCTGAGGGGCTGAGTAGGAGCCTGGCTTCCTCAGTCCACTCTGCTGCTCCATTCCCTCAAGTTCCCAATAAAAACATCCAGCTTTTCACATGCATGCAAGACACTGGCCTAAGATGAGCCAAAACTTATTCTGCGTTTCATACCTTTGGGAACACCTTTCCCACCTTATCTGTTTGACCAAGAAAACAGGTAAATACGTGTTTTGAGTGAAGAGAGATTTTATTAGGCTGCAGGCTGCCTGGTTGTGAGGAATGAAAAGAAGTGGGCACTCTTAGCAGAAAAGCCATTACCGTGCCGTGTAAGCGAGCTGGTAAGAACTGGAAGTGGGGTCTGCTTGCTTTCACTTAGCCCTGAGAGGACGGCCCTAGTGGTGCAGTGGTTTAGAGTACACCTGCCAATGCAGGAGACACAGGTTCGGTGTCTGGTCCGGGGAGATTCCACACGCTGCAGGTCAGCGAAGCCCGGGCACCGCCAACTGCTGAAGCCAGTGTGCTAGAAGCCACTGCAATCAGGAGTCCACGAACTGCAGACGGAGAATAGCCCCTGTTCACTACAACTAGAGAGAAGTCCAAATGCAGGAACAAAGACCCAGCACAGCCAAAGAAAACAACTACATAAAAAACAAGAACAGCAACAAAAAAAACCAACAAAAAAGAATTGTTTAGAAAAATGGGTATCACTGAGATACTCCCATGATGAGTACACCAGAACTGTCAAAACTGAGCTATCACCAAGAACACTGGCGGTTCCCCTCCAAAATCGCCTGGGCCACACGATCACATGACCCACATGACAAGGCTTTAGCTCCCTCCTTCCGAGTGCTGCACAGAAACACAGTGGAGGGTCAGAAAGACAGGAAGGCAGGCAGGTGGGAAATAGGCTTGTGGAGGCTGGCTTGAAACGAAACGAGATGAGGATGTTCCAAGAAGGGGGAACGTGTCCCGGAAGGATGGAGGACTCCACAGGCCAAGTCTGACGTCCAGGGCCTTGACTCCAGTGTGTGCTTGGGAACTGGGGGATGGCAGGTATATTTCTAATGTTTATGCAATTTCTTACATTTACAAAAGGTTTTATAACAGTCATTTTGTTCCATAGTTTATCATCGCCTTTATTCCTTCTCAGCTGCCCTATATAGTTGGCATTTGTATCCGTTTCACACATATGATCCTACAAACTCATAAGCAACTTGACTGAAGTCACACAGATTAGAACCTAAGTTGTCCAACTCCAAGACCAAAGCTCTTTCTATCGCCTTTTTTTTAGGAGAGTGGTCAAATCTTCCTTCTTTCCTCCGTGCATATTTCCATCCTTCTCATTACCTGTCCAACCATCCAAGCAAACAGTGATGGAGCATCTACTGTAGGCCTTGTACAGAGATGCTGGGATTCAGACAGTATTTCTAACCTCATGGGGCTTCAAGTCAAGTGAAGAAGAGAGACAACAGTAAGGTCAACACATAGATAAACTTGCCACTTACAGACTGTGGTGACTGTCATGATGGAAGCAAACAAGGAGATGGGAGAGGGGCCAAGGATGGATCAGGACAAGCCTCCCCACTGAAACGACATGTGAGTTGTGATGGCAAGACAGAGGAGGAGCCAGCTCTGGGGAAGACCAGGGAGAGTTCTCCAGGCAGAGGAAAGGCAAGCAGAGGCTGTGGCATGGGGGAGGGTATGGAGTGACTGTCTCAGGAGGCCATGTGTTGACCTCCCCTCCTCCACCACTGTAGGCATGGAAGTGGGTGACCAAGGCGGCTGAGCCCCTGCCTGTACTGAAGCACTGTGATTTGGGGGAAGAGGCCATCTCAGTGGGCTCAAGGAAAGCTCTTCCTTTCTCCTGAATTCCGTTCGCCTTGGACTTCCTATCTCCCTGTCTTGATACCCAGACGTCAGCATATCCTGTTATTTGCAGCCTCACTGGCTCCTTCACCCCCTATCCCCCCAGCCACAATACTGCGTTCTTCCTCTTTCTTGAAACACTCAGTCTGACTGAGGGACCCAGGCATGAACCTTGACACTTGCCATGTCTGGAAGCAAGATTTCTATCTCTGTGAGAAAGGAAAAACGGTTTCCTAATCAACACAGAAGCTCAAGGGCGGAGACCGTGACAGGGCCAGCTGGGTACGAGGCTGGTGCGAGCGCAGAGCCAAAGCCCGCTGTCTGGCCCGTCATACTCCCTGCCCTCTGTCTGGGCTCCAGCGGCTCTGGCCATCTGCACCAAGAGGAGATTATCCCTGCCAGGCGCTGCCCAACTTGGTACAGGATCATTTTTAGTGGCAGTTGTTTCCTCTAATATGTCAATTCATATTTCCATGAAGAAGCATACACGGTGCCCTACTGTGGACTAATTTATCTTGGGATTTTTTAGGCAGTGGAAACATTTTCTTTTTCTTTTAAATTAAACCTCCTGGATGACTTTTCATATTATGAGTATCTCTGACCAGACTTTGATTTCTGGATCTGATGTCTCGGCAATGGAAGAACCACGTGTTAGATCAGGTTTCCCCAGAATCAGATCTGGGAAAGGGCTCCGAACATAAAGAAGGTTGGGAGGTGATCCCCAAGCTCCTGAGAAGGAACTGCGGAAGGGATGCAGAGCAGAGAACGATGCCAACACATGGACGGGTGATGGGCAGCTGCAGCTCTGGGCAACTGTGACTCATTTAGTGGAGAAGCTATGGAAAATGGTCTAGAACATTCTTCACAGATGGCCTACTAGAGAATCAAAGAGGCAGGGGTACTCACCCCCCACCCAATTCCCAACAGTCACTGGGTGAGAATTACACCCCTGTGGCCCACCCCACATGCCAAACAGGCAGGCTAGAGAGTGATAGTTCCTTTGGATGGAGGAACCACGGGTCAGAGGACTCTGAGAAGGTGAATGCCCAGGGGGAAGAGGGGACTGTCCCCAAGTGTCTGCTGCCGGCGGCTTCATTTATTAAACAACGAATCACTGTACATCTATTATATAGTATGCATTCTGGTGGGTATTGTGAGGGATTAAAACAAAATTGTAAGAAGCCCCTGTGTGACTGGGACACAAAAATAGAGTCACAGAGAGCTAGATCATAAATTTCAAAGTCAAGTACTTGTGAGGTTACTTAAGAGAAGGTGCTTATCTAGGAGACAAATGCTGAAAAACACACAGGTCAAGGATTATGCTTGTCATTTAATTTCAAAGGGTTGAGCAAAACTAATAATATATGTGTATGCATTGTGTGGGTGTGCATGCAAAAAACAGAGAGACGGAGGGAGGGGGGAACAAGCAGCATAAAAGGGCCCAATGTTAGCAACAGACTTTTCTAGAAGGCTGTCTGGAAGTTAGTTCATCATGCTATACTTATTAACTGTATATAACACTGCAGCTTTTCAAAATAAGTTTTGAGACACAGAAATAAAAAACTGAACAGTTTTGTGACTTTGTTGTTAGGTCAGTTATTAATAGAACACCTAGCACATGCTGGGCACAGGATACCACCTTGCTGACTAGGAAGTTGCTAGGCAAAAAGAGAAGGAAGGAGTATTCCTGACAGGTGGATAAAGGCATGCAGATAAGAGAGATCAAGGTGCTATCAAGACACTGAAAGGAGTCTAAGACGGTGACAAGTCAGCAGGTGCAAGAGTACACATGCAACCCAAGTGAAGGAGTTTTTGCTTTACTGTAAACATGTTCACAGGCCAGTGAGAAATCTGCCTACCAAACACACAGCTAGCTAATTCAGCATCATGATGAGTAGTAAGAGTGAACCCTCAAGGGAAAGAGCTTGGCCACTGATGGTGTCTCCATGGCAACACTGCTACCTGCATCACTGCATCCATTAGGAAAGGCTGTGAGTATCTAGAGAAGCTCTGATTTCCTGAGCTGCGTTCAGACCCACAACCTTCCTAAGAAGCAACCAAAGTAGATGGAATGGTTATGCCTGGACCAGTTCCTCCATTTCACTTGGTCCATATGTTAACTGTGATTTTATGGCATGTACGTTTTTCCTTCATTGGATGCTAAGCAGATCCAGTTCCAAGAGCTCCTCCTTTCCAGATGAGTCCCTCAGGGGAACAGTTTCTGAGGAAATAACTACACATTGAATTGTAACACTCCTCACCTCCTGACTTCAAAATGAGAATTGTAAGACTCCACAAAATATCTCGCTGTTTGCTTTTCTTTTCCATGCCACCTGCCAAAGAACTTGTTCAGTCACTACCTCCTGTGTAGAAGTTGGCTAACCCCATTGAGACCAAATCTGAAGCATTGAATATCCCCTAAGTACTCAAAAATAGCATCCTGTGACTGCGCAGTGAATTAAGATCTTGGAGGCACAGTGCCTTGGGTTCAAACCCTATCTCTGCCACTTCACTGAGTGGCTGTTAGGATTAATAATACCTATGCTGCTGCTGCTGCTGCTAAGTTGCTTCAGTCGTGTCCGACTCTGTGCGACCCCATAGACGGCAGCCCACCAGGCTCCCCCGTCCCTGGGATTCTCCAGGCAAGAACACTGGAGTGGGTTGCCATTTCCTTCTCCAATGCAGGAAAGTGAAAACTGAAAGTGCAGTCACTCAGTCGTGTCCGACCCTCAGCGACCCCATGGACTACAGCCTTCCAGGCTCCTCTGTCCATGGGATTTCCCAGGCACGAGTTCTGGAGTGGGGTGCTATTGCCTTCTCCAATAATAATACCTATAGCTGGTATTAAATAATACAGCTGGTATTAAATAATACCTTCATTATGCTGGCTATAGTGAAATCTGACTGGGCCAGTTTGCTAGGCCCTGTGCTATGTACAGGGACAAAAAGTAAAACAAGTCAATAAAAATAGTTATGGTTCTTGTTTGCTAGAAGTTGATCTAGCCCCTACTAATATATTTCAGTTGGGATGGAAACAGATCAATGGAAAACAGATGGGTGGCAAACCAATCACTTCTGTGAGTCTTTATTAAACACCTAATATATACTTGAAGGTGTGCTGGACTGACGAAGGGAATTTGATTACCATCTTTACCTCAGGCTTACTTATTTTACCATGCTTTTAACACTTCAAGGTCACAAAGATGACCTTAGTTTCTTACCAAGATACAATAAGGTAAACAGGCTCGGATAATGACCCTGGGACTAATCAAACACTTCAGAGCTTCCCATGCACTTTCAATTCGGGGAACTCTGTGAACTGCCAAAAATATCTACCAAGGTTCCTCAGAGGAACAAGGGCTATTATTGCCATTTCACAGAAGAAGGTGGTGCTCAGAGAAGCAAGCACTATGGCCATTACTACTAAGTGTGCTGTGTCTAGAATGCCAAATCTTCTACTTTTCACCCTGAAGCAGGGCAAATTGAGTCAGTTCGGTTCCAATTCTGGGATATGCTATTTCTAACTTTCCTTTTGAAAAGGACATTTTTGGGGTGTGTGCCAGGCTCTGTGCAAAACACTTTCCACGCGTTCTTGACTTAATCCTCACAGCACAGTAAGAGATGGAAATCAGGAATATCTTCCTCATTTTACAGATGGGGAAAACCAAGGCTCAAAGTGTTTCTGAAACTCACTTATGCTCCCACAGCCGCCAGACTACGAAACTGGAAACGCAAACCTGGACCAGCTAGATTCCAGAACCCTTCACTGAACACCTGAGCGAGCGCCTGTTCGAGGCCCCAGCAGACGGACTGCGCTGCTCCCCTAATCCATGTAAAACAAGTTGTGCTTTTCTCCCTGTTCACATAGAGGCCCCCAAATCACTGGCAAGTCATAGGAAATTCTTAAGTGGCTGCTTATTAATAACATTTTCAGTTTATATTAGCCTGCCTTTCATCCAGGGGAACTCAGCCAGCTCCATATACAGAGAACCTCTGCAATCCAGCCGTTTCTGGTGTGGACGGGGGCCAGCTGGCGAGAGCACCCCTCAGGGGCCTGGCTTGTGGGGATTCTGGCAATGGTCACACCCCTCAAAACTTGACAGGGGCCCTTTAATATCCGTGCTGAAGGGCTGGAGGCAGAGACTTCCCAGAAATCCATGTTCCTCCGTGAATGAAGCCAACGGCTCGAGATGACCCCAGTGGACTTGGGAAACAAGAGTGTCAAGAAATTGGGTGTTTACCAAGCACTGAGGCTGGAAGTGAAGCCCTGCCATTGAGATTGAATTAGACACAACAGGGAAAGACGTTATTTTCAGGAGAGACCTGGCTTCAGTCAAGTCCAGAGCAAAAAACAAAACACATTTCTCAGGGTTTCCCACAAGGGGGGACAGACAAAAAGGAGAAAGAAAAAAAAAAAAAAAGGCAAGATGCTGATTTCCCTTCTTCGAACCCAATCCGTGGAAAGGTTTATGTGGTTTTGTCCTGAGCCACGACCAGTCCCCTCATTCTGCAGCAGCAAGGGGATGGAGGGAAGTACAGAGAAAGAAAATAACACTTCCTGGTTTCATGTTTTATTGGAAAGAAGCCCTGGATGAATTGAATTCACATGGTCTACAGGAGTGAGACACTGAAAATATTCAAGAATCTGTTATATTCAGATTTGACAAGGTGACGGTGGAAGGATGTATGTCTCCTAGCCGCGCCTCCCACCCCCAAACCCGGGGGGTGCAGCAACGCCCACGTGCTTCTGGCTGAGCTGATACAATGAACAGCAGCTCAGTCTGTGGATTTCTTGGTGCACGGGATGAGGCTTGGTCACTTATCCATGAGCTCTACTCACTATTTCCACCTTTCCCCATCTGGTCAGCATCACCTGCCTGGGGTACAACAGCCTACTTATTCTTCCCTGTATCCACTCTTACCTTTCTACAATCTATTTTCTGTTTTGTTTTTTTTTTTAAAAAATGGCGGTATCACTCAACTGCCCTGCTTAAAAAGCTCCACTGGCTTCCCATTACAATTAAAGCACATACTCCCTAATGTTGGCCTATGAGATCCAGTATAATCTGGCCCCTTCCTGTCTCTCCAACTTCATTTTGTCCCACTGCCCCACATCTTCTCTACTATGTTTCAGCCCCAATGACCTTTTAATTGTCCCCTGTGCTTGCATGTGTGCCAAGGCCATCCCTCTCTTACCTCTGCAGTGGCTGTTTTACTGCCTGAAGCATCCTTCCCTGAGCTCTTTCTGAGCTGACCTATTTTTCATTATCCATGTAATTACTCAAAGGCACCTCCACCAAGAACCCTATGAAAAATAGCCCACTTTCCCTTCTCATTCACTCTTCATTCTATTATCCTTTAATTTTTTTCTTAACATTTGTCACTATCAGAAACTGCTTTTACCTGTTGGTGGATCTATCAAATGTTTCTCCCACTATAACCTCCATAAAATCAAGGAGCTTATTTTATAACCATGCTGCTAAGTCACGTCAGTCATGTCTGACTTTATGCAACCCCATAGACGGCAGCCCACCAGGCTCCCCCGTCCCTGGGATTCTCCAGGCAAGAACACTGGAGTGGGTTGCCATTTCCTTCTCCAATGCATGAAAGTGAAAAGTGAAAGGGAAGTCACTCAGTCATGTCCGACTCTTTGCGACCCCATGGACCACAGCCTACCAGGGTGCTCTGTCCATGGGATTTTCCAGGCGACAGTACTGGAGTGGTGTGCCATATAACTCTAACCTAAAACAGTAAGTATTCAATCCAGCCTGGAATCTAGCTTGGTAGTTCTCAACGAGAGGCTGAACACGTTATGGGCACACAAGATAGAATCAGTGTGAAAAAATTTTTTTATATTCATTTTTTGGGATTACTGAAAATCTACATTGTTACAATGATGCCAAAAATGGAAAGTGTGAGTCAACTATAAGATCAGTAGTACATCATCAAAACCACACCAGAGAAAGACTATCTTCTTCTGGGATGAAAGAAGACACAGGAAAGCTAGGACAGAGAAGAATATATCCTGAGAATGACCGAGAATCATACCGTAACTGCCATGTAATGTAATCCTGCTAAGTGTACTGCAAAATGTCCAAAATTGGAAAGAATGCCTTGAATACAGAAAGACTGAAAAGCTGTAGTTTAACCTAAAGTAAATGTTCCAAAAACTTGCTGAAATTGTTACGTTAATAATAAAAAGTATCTGAAACACAGAACAAAGAAGTACTCCCGTGGCTTTGGCATCTGAGATTCCAGACCTCAATTTACCCATCTATAAAATGGGAGAGAACCAGGTAATTCACTCCTTCCAGTTCCTGAGAGCTTTGTAGAACTGTGACGTATTTGTATAGGGCAGAGGGATTTTTTTCTAGTCCCCAGTTAACCTCAGGAGAGTTTCCTGGGTGAGTTTACAACCATCTACCATCCAATCCAGCACTTCTTATTAACTTTCAAATGACTTAACATCTTTAAGAGTCTGATGAAAGCTGGGATCCTCTTCCTTAAAACGGTGAACATACACACATTCATAGTAAATGCTGCATTTAATTTCAAAAAGTTTGTCAGTCTTTACTGTTCCTTTGGTGCTCATGGATTTCAAGTTAAAAACACCTGGTTTAGAGAACTGGCTAAGTGTAAAAGGTCTTCTCTGCTATTCCCCACAGGCCCACAGACACTGCCTTATGTTTTGCAGATGTTCCATTTCTCACTCTCTGCAACGTTTGCTTTTAAAAATTCAAAATAGCACATGATATCATCCTGACCACGTAGGATGCTCAATCTCAGGCATTCAATGATACAGGATGGAAGGCAATTTTTAAGGATGGCAAGGGCAAACCACACTGGTGTTTAGGCAGTCCAACTGCCAAAGTGAGCAGAAGGCAGGTTCAAGCTAGTCCGATCAAAACCAAGCCTGGTGATTAGGGCTGCTTTTCAACCTTTCAGAAGCCATTCAAGCAAGAACTCAAGCTCCTGCTGCTGAGACAGGAACAAGGGAATTCTCTGCTTTACGTTTCACTCTGCTTCCTAATGAGCCAGGTGTTTCAGTGTGGTGGCCCAACCTGCACAGGAAGCAGGGGAAGGCGCTCAGGCTAGTGGGAGGATTCACTGTCACAAATGGTGGCAAGCTTCTAGTCCTGACAGGCTCTCCAGCTGACTTCTGCGATGCGACCTCCAAGGCAAGTAGGAGACTTGGGCATAATTTACATGAACTCCTGAATCCTGAGAGCGAAGCTGTCAGGAGAGGACACCCGCTGACAGCAGCACAGTGAGCCAACAGCAGCCACTGCATGTGCACCGGCCACCTGGCCCCTGGCTGAGCTGCCAAAAGGGTGCCTACACGAAACAGCCCCTTGGATGGCAGGTACTCTTCCGGGAGCATCAGGGCAGGAAAGCTGGATAAAGAGCCTACATCACGTGTAATGAAAAGCGACAGGAGCCTTAAGAATGGCCACCACGTTAATCAGAACAACAGGATGTGAGTGGCAGAGAAATAAAAACACTCTATTAAAACTTTAACTAAAAATTCAACTAACTGAAACTTTCAATAAGCTTGTAGGTCCATCCACTTTGGAGGAGGAAGAATAAAACAACACAGAGTAAGTAGAAAATAAAATGTCTTTTCAGCATGCCTAAGAATTAATAGGTGAAAGAAAGTGAAAGTGAAGTCACTCGGTCATGTCCGACTCTTTGCAACACCATGGACTGTAGCCTACCAGGCTCCTCCGTCCATGGAATTTTCCAGGCAAGAGTACTGGAGTGGGTTGCCATTTCCTTCCCCAGGGGATCTTCCCAACCCAGGGATCGAACCTGGGTCTCCCACATTGCAGGCAGATGCTTTATTAATAGGTGGTTGGTATGTATTTACCAAACTGAGAGAATCAACTTCCAGGCAGCGTCCAAGAGGAGACATGGCATTTAAGTTCAATCTCTTGGGGGCAACTACAACTGATCAATATAGGCTACCTGAGTCCTGGGTTGAGGAGTAGTCTGAGGTTGTGCTAGAGCTTGACAAAGAGTGTGGAGTGTCATCAATGAGGTCCACAGTGGACAAAGGTGATGCAGGTGCCGGTATGTGCCATACTCCTAGTATGCTGGGACATTAAGAATGGAGGTCAAACATGGGTACATATTCAAATAAGAATAAATTTCCCCGCTGAGGATTTCCTCTGTCATTCAGATAGAAGCTTCTAGAAGAATAATAAGGAGGGGTGAGGGAAGAAAGCAGACGTCTGTTTATCCTACCAGATCACAGCCTGGGGTACAGCAAGGGGAGAGATAACAAACTCAGATGATGTTCACAATCAACCCACAATCAATCCACTTGCAGGAAATTCGTGTTCAGGATAATAATTTATATGCCATATCCTCAATCACAAGATACAGTTGGGTAACTGTGCTCTTCCTATTAAGGCAGAAGAGTGATTGGATATATTCTCCAAATTTGCAAAAACAAGACTGAAAATGAACTGGGATCTAATTCTCAACAGCTAGAAATTTAGCTAACCAGAACCTCCCACTCCTCTCAGCTGACACTTTTATTTCCTAGTTGAACAACCCAAGACAACAGCATAAATACCTGTGCTTTTCAAAATTTCACAAAGCATTTGATTTGAATTAATATAAAATGGAACAGTACTTTTTTTTCCTCAGAAACAATACCATCTCAATTGGGAACCACCAACTTCTTACCATTTCAGGTGTCCTGCTACTGCTAAGTCGCTTCAGTCGTGTCCGACTCTGTGCGACCCCATGGACGGCAGCCCACCAGGCTCCCCCGTCCCTGGGATTCTCCAGGCAAGAACACTGGAGTGGGTGGCCATTTCCTTCTCCAATGCATGAAAGTGAAAAGTGAAAGGGAAGTCGCTCAGTCGTGTCCGACTCTTAGCGACCCCATGGACTGCAGCCTACCAGGTTCCTCTGCCCATGGGATTTTCCAGGCAAGAGTACTGGAGTGGGCTGCCATTGCCTTCTCCTCAGGTGTCCTAAACATTTATAAATATAGAAATCACCAAAGTGTCCTAAATGTTTATAAACATACAGATCATAGAAGTAAATGTATTTATTCATATGGTATGTTTGTAAAACACTCATAAGTTCCAAGATGGTTCACAACTATCATTCCTACAACTTCTGGAAGCTTCAGAATCAAGTGATTTAATTCAAATTTCAGCTTGGCCATTTACTAGCTGTGTGATACTAGGCAAGTTACTTAACATCTCTGTGCTTAGCATCTATAGAATGCATAACAGAACCTATCTCACAAGGTTATCATAAGATATAACACATAAAATTGTGAACATGAGCCATAAAAAGGAACAAAATTGTGTCTCTGAAGAGGTAAGGATGGACTTAAGAGACTGTCACACAGAATGAAGTCAGAAAGAGAAAAACAAATATCATATGTGGAATCTAGAAAAATGGTGGAGGCATACTTATCTGCAAAGCAGAGACAGAGACACAGATATAGAGAACTAATGTATGGATACCAAGGAGGGAAGAGGGGAGGTGGGATGGACGGGGAAATTGGGATTGACATATGTACGCTACTATAGATAGATATATAAATAGATAACTATACCGTAGTGTATAGCACTGGGAACTGTATTCAGTGCTCTGCAGTGACCTAAATGGAAAGAAAATCCCCCAAACGGGATATATGTGTATCTGATTTATGTAAAGCTGATTTACTTTGCTGTTCAGCAGAAACACAACATTGCAGAGCAACCCATACTCTTAACAAAATTTTTTTAAAAAAGACTTAAAAAATAGTGAGCATGGTGCTGGGCACATAGTAAACAGTCAACTAACTGTTAGTTATTAATTATTGATCACTCCACAGAAGGAGAAACTGAGTCACAGAGCAGCTAAGTGATCTCTTTCAGGTTCACTCCAATAAGCAATGACACAACTGGGACTTGAACCTGGGCCTTCTGAATGCAGTCACATCTCCTCTCCTGTGGAGCCCTCTGTGCTTGTGACACAGGTGGCCGAGAAGCAGCAGCGCCAGCATCACCAGGGAGCTGGCTACAAATGCAGAGTCAGCAACACCCCCAGGTGCAGGTATGATGCGCTGGAGAGTCCTGGTCTCAGGCACCGAGGAGGATGCGTGTATACAGAACACAGCCTGAAGGCCTTCTGAGAGTGACTGAGCGAGAGGCACTGATTGCCGACATCCCTCCCGCCCCCAACTAAACATCTGAAACATCCAAAGGGCAGAGGCTTTTGCAGGAAGCTCCAAGTGGCTCTCTGGAGGGCTACTGCTTCTCATATTCCAGCGCATATTCACAACACACAGAGGTCAGGGCCAGATATAAAACCTGACCTTTTAGTTCTCCGCCCAAGAGCAGCCACTAGAGCAAATTGCACACCTCCACTGACAAGGCTGAATTCCCTCTGAAAGTTCACACTCATCAAGGTCAGTGCCAGAAGACAATTTACAGATCACCTAATCCAGGGCCTTTATTTTAGGGAGAGAAGAACTGAGGCTCAGAAAGGGGAAACACACATTCTACTTAGGACCTGAAGTGCTCATGATGGGGGGATCAAAAGCCCACAAGCCTGGCCCCTCTCTTGGACTCAACTAGGCTCGCAGCAGATCTGCCCACACTTCGTTTAGTCCAACAGAAGGGCTGCTTCCATTTGCCCAGAGCTTTTATTCCTCATCAGAGTGTGTCTTACCAACTTCCCAAGGAACCTCACACTTCCATTCTAAAAGCCACATTCAGAGCTGGCTATGAAGAAGCCACTCTGTTCTGTTTTGTGCCTGATACAGTCTCTTGGATATTGCCAATTTTATCAAAAGATCAAGCAAAAGGATTCCTGAAACCTAGAAAAATGGTACAGATGGATCTATTTCCAGGGTAGACGCAGACATAGCATCTCTCTTCCTACCCTGGAAACAGACGCGGGCATGGAGCATGGACGTGTGGACGCAGTGGGGAAGGGGAGAGGGGGACACGTTGGTAGAGCAGACGGATATATATCCACCACATGTGTCAAACAGCTAGCCAGTGGAAGCTGCTGCACAGCACAAGAAGCTCAGCTCTGCGCTCCGTGATGACGGAGAGGGGCGGGATGGGAGAAAGGTCCAAGAGGGAGGGGATGCATGTGTACATAGCTGAGTCACTTCACTGTGCAGCAGAAAATAATACAACGTTGGAAAACAATGATATTCCAATTTTAAAAAAAAAGCAATCAATCAATGGCTACATAATGAGGTATTTCTCACGTTAGGATTCCACAGATACAAGATTTCAAAGGCAAAGAAAAAACATTCATAATACTTTATAGTAAAAAGTGTAAGGAGACCCAGAATGGTGGGCCTCATTCAGGCTTTGGACCATGACCATCCTGGGTTTGAATTCCAGCTTTATTCTTTCTTCTAGGCATAAAGTAGGGCAAGTTACTTAACTTCTTGGAGTCTTGGTTTCTCTCTTACTAAATGGAGCTAATATCTAGCTGTGTAACTGCTGCAAGGATTAACAAGGTATGGAAACCATCCTTCACATCAACTAGAATATGGTTAAGTGTTCAACCTATGATACCTACTGCCTTTGCCATACATTCACCCAAGCACAAAACTATTTCAGACACGTAGACACCCATAACATACACTGACATATATACTAACAGCTACCCTGAAAAATATCTGACCCGGTGACCACAGAAAGTACAGCTGTTTCTCAGTTGAGTCCTGGAACTTTCATGAACAAGAATCTCTGAGGACTCAAAACTGATGAATGGATGCCAAGAAAAGAGCTGGAAAAATGGCATCCTGCCCAGCTGAAATGAAATGCTAAGAATTCTTGTCCCAGTTAATTTTAACCCGGGATGGGGCTGGATCCTATCCGTAAGGTTTGATATTTAAAAACCAAGAAGGGATGGGGGAGCTGAAGTCAACGGTGCTCCCAGTGCAAGACGAATGGAGACAACTCAAGCTCCCATCTACCGTGAGACAGGCACAGTGCTGACTGTAAAAGGTGCCCCACCTTGGTTCCATCTCTGCCTCCCATCCCAGGTTCCCTCCAGTGCCCCCAGATGGTTTATACACGAATGCCAGAACCAGGAAGAACAGGGGTTATCAGAAATCACCACTATTCATTCTTCCTAGAGGTCATCCCACTGTCCTGAGTGACCAAGACTCTGGTTATGCTTTCTCCAACAAGGCCAGCAGTCCTGACTCCCCTGAGGTCTCCACTTCCAACTAGGGATGCTTCTGGATTCTGTGCTCTGGGCAGTGTTGTCTCCTCTTCCATGTCAGCTCTCATGAAACTTGAGTCTTCAGTTCAGCTGACTTGATCCTGACGGACTTTACAACCAAATATGTGCTGAAGTACAGGCTACACACCCACCAGGGAGGCTGGCTGGCTCGTATTGTACTAAACAATGTGCTCTTGAATAAATGCACTTTTTAAAAATAGGCCATGGTGCTCTGGTGGAAAACACTTGCTGTGCTGAGCCCCATGTAGGGTTTTAGAATCTAACATGGCAAATGGTTGCATTACAGATTCTATGGGCTTCCCATAGAATCAGTGGTAAGGAATCCAGCTGCAAGGCAGGAAATGCAGCAGATTCGGGTTCAAGCCCTGGGTGGGGAAGATCCCCTGGAGGAGGAAATGGCAACCCACTCCA
Organism: Ovis canadensis; assembly: GCF_042477335.2. Classification (NCBI taxonomy): domain Eukaryota; kingdom Metazoa; phylum Chordata; class Mammalia; order Artiodactyla; family Bovidae; genus Ovis; species Ovis canadensis. The sequence continues at coordinate 51,967,868 of NC_091263.1, read as the reverse complement.
GTTTCCTTGCCTAAAAAATCCCATGGACAGAGGAGCCTGATGAAGTACAGCCCGAAGCGCTGGACATGACAGGGACTGAGCACAGATCCTATAGGACAGGCGGGGACAGGCATTTCTAGCCGAAGTGGAACACAGGTGCTTGCCTTCTGGGCTGTGACGTCACCCGAAGGGAACTTCAGCTTAGCACATTCATGGTGGTTTGGAGACTGCTCTGATATTCTCCCAGCTGCTTCCTGCTTTTCCTTCCTCCTGACTCCTTCATCCAATCTCTCTAATCTCTGTCTTCACAAACAGCAGCTCCTCCCCACCAACCCGCCTTTTTTCTTTCCCTCCACCTTCTTTCTCCCTCTGCCTTGTCCCCAGGGAAATAATGGAAGAAGATTGCTTCTGGATTGCAGACTCTGAACAAAGAACTGCTCAAACAGCATGCCAAGGAAACAACAAAGCCAAGTCTCCAAAATCATCTAGCCAGGTCCCCAGTGGAGACGCTCAGAGACTAATGATGCTGGAATCTCAATGTCATCTCATCCAGCATTTTCTCCCCTGCTTCATTCAAATACACCCAAACCACCCCCCCACCACCACCACGACCCCCACACACATCCTACACACACACAGACAATGTATAAGAATGAGAACGTTTCATGAACAATCTTTTCAGGAGAGGAAAAGAGCAAAGTGGCAAATGTCAGCCAAGAGCATAAATGAGGGAAACAGATTTTGCCAATGCCTAGACCTCCAGCTTCTTAACTGGCAATAGTTCATGGTGACCAGCAATGACCTATTATAAGCATGACATTCAAGGAGGGTATGAATAGAGAAAGGTTTTAGTAGGTCTTCAAGCACAAAAGAAAAGCCCTTACCCAAATGCCACCTAGCATGACTGTCTGATGGACAGAGCATTTTCACTCTTGGGTGTTGGAAAACAACAGAGAAGAGAGAAGATCATATTTCCGGCTTCTAAAGAAAGAGGTTCCTGCTAATTCAAGACCAGCAGTACAGAAGGGAGGAAAAAAGCCCTGCGCAGATTCAACGCCTTTGCAATCCACGTGTAGCAGAAGCAGCACTAGACTGGGTACCAGGGCTTGTCACCAGCTGTGTCACTGAGGGTATGTGATGTTCCCTCTCTGGCCTTCCGTCTCCTCTGTTGAATGAGCATGAAAACTCCCTAGGGTTCACAGGTTCGGATTCAACGGGAAATGTCAAAGTCGTCAGCCCCAGAAGGAAAGCAAGCTGAGTACCTCATAGGAGGCAGGAACTGGGCAAAGGCAGTGCTGCCTCTATTCCCCAGCAAGCCCATGAGTCCCACTGAGTCAGGGAAATTTATGCCTAAGCTTTATATGGGGAAATCAAAGTTCAGAAAGCTCAAGGTACTCTCCTAAGATCACACATACAATCAGGAGGCAATGGAGGAAGGCTATCATTAAGGGAGAACTATGATTTTCTATGCAAGACACAACTTTATTACAGCCTGGAGTGATCAATTCCCAAGTGGAGTTTCTACAGAAAGAACTTCAAGCCAGACTCCTCTGACTGTAAAGGAGTCACTTGTAAGTCATCCTTCAGGCCTCTGTGTTGGAGTTCCAGTTCACCTACGTTTAAAAGAAAGATGCTGAAAGAATAGGGAGAAAGAGCTATCAATCTGCATGACTGAAGTATGCTCACCAGCAGGACACAGGAAGGGCAAAAATCTAGGAAAGATGGATGGTGTATTTCGACACAAGTCAAGGGCAGACGCCTGGGTTAACAGGAAGGTAGGGAAGGGAGTACCATGCTTTTCCCTTAACAACGCCACCAATACGATGGCATAAATGAAGCCGTGGAACTTCCAAGGAGCCATTCATCAGGTGAAGAACGTATTCAAAGGCCTCCCTTTGATGCTTAGTTTCTGCATTGCACACAAAGAAGAAAGAAAAGGCAGGCCTCCTACACATGCAATGTTGGATCAGAAGAGAAATGTGCACAGAAATCCAGAAGTGCATGGATTCTGATTTGGACCCTGTAATGGTCTACATGAGACTTGTCGGCAGTCAAACAAGAGAACTTCTTTAAGAGTGCCTGAGCCCCAGCTGATGTTAGATGATTTTCATCATAGCATCAGGTCACTTCTAGCTCTGCAAAACACAGCGACAGACAATACATCTTATTACGTCAACTCAGTCAGTAGGGTGGGAAGTGGCTTTGAGTGGGAATGGTTTGGGACATTACAGTGATTGAAGATGGCACCTTTGCTTCTGGCTGAACCTCTCTGCATGCAAGTGGATGTGAACATACTGTCTTTTCAGTGGGTTGTCTTTTTTTTTTTTTTTAGCAACTACACTTATTAAAATGATGATAAAAAGGTAACAATGACAACAGTAACAACAGTAGTAGCTAACTTCTACTGGACATTTGCTATGTAGCTAGCAGTGTGCTGGGTGCTTTCCTATGTCACCTCATCCTTACACCTGCCCGTTGGTTCTACTGCTCTTCTCATTACATGAGCAGGAAACAATATTCAGAAAGGTAGCTCAAGTATTTTCACCTCTTTCTGAATCCAGAGTCTGAGTCCTTGATAATAAATATCATACCCTACTGCCTAACTGCAAAATTCCCTGTTCATTCCTGAAGCTTCCATGAGTGCACCTTCCTTCCAATAGTTCTCTCCCCATCCCGCCCCCCGCACATTGCATGGTCAACCTTTACAAACCTGCCATTCCAAACAATGCTATTTTACCATTTCTGGCGGCCCCATGATTGTTTACAGGCTGTAATGTCTGATGGAGCCAACATGTTTTAATTTTCACATTTAAAAAAAAAAAAAAAAGAATTCCCGAGGGGAAAGAGTATTTGACAGAAAGTCAAAACCTTTACAAGCACTCAAGGAGGCATTAAAATCCGAATTTCCAAAATACGGTAATTCTGTTCAAGTTGTGACTTGCTCTGGGGCCCAAGGGGACACTCATCCTGACCCATCTGTGAAAGCCATCAGCAGCCAGGAAGCCTTCTGGAAAACGGGATTAGAGTAGCCAATTCAGCCTCCAGCAAGGAGGCCAGGCTGCTTCATTTAGTTTAAGTCTCCCTGAGATGGTTTAAAACACTCTCTGGGAAGAGATATTCAAGCAAAGCAAATTGCAGCCTTGCAAGCTGCAGCTCTGGTACAAGACAGGCCTTGTCTACAGAGTCACAGCACGCTGGAGCCCTCCCCCGACTGGCCATGGATGCGCTGACTAGAAGCAGAACTCTCCGAGGAAATCGCATACGTGCAGAAGTTATACAAGAGCCACGCCTGGACCAGCGGATGGCATCACAGCTGGTACAGACCACTTATCCCCCTGTGATCTGGCCCAGCCCGGGTTATTTATGGCTCATAAAAGCCCCATCAGACCTCAGCATATTCTAAGACCACATAACAACAACAACAAAAAGGGATTAAAAATCTGTCTTTCATCACCAAGACCTTCATGGCAGATGAGGGATGCTGTGACTGGCTTTGGGGAAACCAAGAGCTGAGAAGAGCTCACTGTGACCACTCCTCTATGAAACCCAATGTAGAGAACACACTGAGTCATGTGTTTCAGCCGGGCTGTGCGGTCATACTCCGGAGCTCTGTCACCATTTCTAATCTGAAAGCACTGGCTAAAATTAAACCTAAATCATTCCAGCGCCATTTCTTCGCCTGGAAGTCTCACTTAAGTCTTCATTTCCCAGAGCCTCTAATGGTTTCTGAGATCCTGAGCCAAAATGCAAGCACGCAGCCAGGTGTGTTCTTGGTTTTTAAACCCTCTCCCCTTTTAGTAGTATTATTATTTTTTTTAAGGACAGCTGCACTTCTTTTACAGAAAAGCTGCCTCTAAAGCACTAAGACTTAAGTGATTCTTCAGGACTCCCTAGAACTGTGAAATGTCACTGTGCAATTGAGTTTTCCAATAAGCATGATAAGGGCAGAGGTGCCAGAGGACCACAGCAAATAGCCTCGCCAGCAAGATAACAGAGCCCCGATGTCCTGCCCACCCCCATGCAAAGCCTCTAGATCTAGCCTTCTCAGCCTTCCTAGAAAATACACTGTTGTTCAATTCGTGAATTCCAACAAATGTCTTACCTACCTCAAGGGAGAGTTAAATTCCCAGTCTGGATAGAAGCTTCCGCCAGACCCTCTGAGCTTGTCAATTGCCCCAGTTCACTTTTCCCCTGGGTCTGGCTCCTAAGAAGGCAAGCAGGACGGCAGGCAGCCAAAGCATCTCTGTCTGGAAACCCTTCTCCAAATCAGGACCCTTCCTGAAGCCAGCAGCAGCAGGAGCGGAGCCCGCGCTGCTCTTCCTTCGCTCACAGAAACAGCACTGCTGGATTCAGACCCTCCTGGGATCCACCAGGCAGGGGAAAAAGTGACTTCTTCTCTCCCTTTGGATCTGTTCTCCTTCCCGAGAACCCTAGTTTCATATGAACTCCCCTTCTTCACGACAATCGGCAGGAAGTCACAGACCCCAGCTTCAGCGTCACCAGCTGATCCTGAGCCAGACCTGGGGGCACCCAGTCAGCTGGTCGCGGAGCTCGAGACACAGAACCAGGAACTGTGCAGCTCCGCCGAGAAATACTAAGAACTGTCGGCGGAGCTGCTGGTGGTGCCCAAGTCGCTGTTGCAGTGCTCGCATCCTCCGCATGCTAATGAAGCCGTGACGTCAGCAAGTCAGTCACGGCATCTGGATGTCCCGTCCCCTCTGCCCAGCGCTAAGATTTATTTACATGTAAATTAGCCTCGCCTTCCAAATCAATAATCCCCAAGCCAGGAAGACGAAGAAAGCCTTTGCTGGATGCAAACGCCCCAGCGACACAACCTCCAAAGGGGTACAAAAATATCACATAGGAGAAGAGAGGCTTTAAAGATGCACACCTTTTTTTTCTTGTTGTTGTTTTGGTTTTTTTTTTTTTTAAAGGCTGTGCTCTTAGGTGCCAGGGATCAGATCTGGGCACAGTTATGAACCTGAGCGCCTGTTTCAGATTATGTGCTGCATCAACGCAGGGTGCAATCAGAGCCTTCCCCCACCCCCAACTGCCTCTACTTTCTTTTTCTTTTTTCTTTTTCTTTCTTCTCTCTCTCCAACTTTCATTTCAGGGGATTTTCTGGCTTGGGGCTATGTCATCCTTGAATGTTTGTGCACCTTGAGATAAAACACAAATGACTGCTTCCCTCAAGTGCTTGGCTGTTGACCTGGCCACTTCTGTGGCCAGTATTTCTCTTCTCCAGCGCCAAGTGAGCCTGAGAGATGGCAAACCAGAAAGCTTCCCAGACGCTTCTGAGGGCCGCTGGACCCTTAGAAAGCCCAACTTTCGTCTCTCCACCTTTCCCATGAGGAAAGTGAGGTTCTGGATGGAGAAGCAGCTTTTCCAGGGCCACAGAATTCCAGCAAGGATGGGCCAGAACGCACGTTTCCTGGACCTCAGTCCACAGCTCTGTTAAAGACCTTTGGGTCTTCGATCTCCATCTTTTTGTACCAACAAAGTGGCCTATCCACACAGTCAGGAAGAAATAACTTTATAGTATTGGATAGCCCTGGGTTTAAATCCTGACTTTGCTTCCTGCTAGAGATGTGACCCTGGGCAGGGCACTTCTACCCTTAGGGTCTACAGTTTCTTCATCTGTACCATCCTTTTACTCAATAAATATTTTCTGAGTACCTACTCTGTGCCATGACTATGTTTTTTAAAACTTTACTGTATGTATGTGTATAGTGTATGTATGGGTACAGGTATGTGTTTGCTCTAATGCAATAAAGTAAAAATACTGAGTGGAAATGTGGCAAGGACTAACACAATTACCAGCAACGGTAAATACGGAGAAGTAAAGTGAAAGTCTCTCAGTCGTGTCCGACTCTTTGTGACCCCATAGACTGCAGCCTGCCAGGCTCCTTTGTCCATGGAATTCTCCAGGCAAGACTACATGAGTGGGTAACTGTTCCCTTCTCCAGGGGATTTCCCAGCCCAGGAATCGAACCAGGGTCTCCTGCATTGCAGGTGGATTCTTTACCAGCTGAGTGACAAGGGAAGTCTAAATATGGAGAAGGAAAAGGCAACTCACTTCAGTATTCTTGCCTGAAAAATCCCATGGACAGAGAAGGATGGCAGGTTCTAGTCCATGGGATTGCAAGGAGATGGACGTGACCAAGCACAACAGTAAGTAACAGTTATTTCTGATATTTTGAGTAAAGTTAAAAAAAAATGCACTAAGCTTTTGCTTCCACTTGGCTGGCCATTGCATCTCTTCTCCGAGTATATCCCTAGTCCTCCTTTATTGTTTAAAATCAATTGTTCTTTCAGTGCTGTCTAGGCAGTATGCTGGACTCTGTGCCTGCAATGAGGATGCGCTGTGGGATCCTCAGGTGGAGGTGACGAGGGGCTGGGGAGAAGTGTATTCCATCATGCAGAAGTGTCCCTGAGGACAAAGCAGCCAGCACAGCTCCTTGCCCACACTCTCCACGCCTCTGCCTGGAGACCCCACCCCCAGGAGCTCTGCCCCTCCAGCTGGAGTTCCTGAAGCTTCAAAGGAATCTCTTTGTCAGATATGGGGAAGTTAAATTGTGTCTTTTGTTATACGTAATTTATTAATAATGCTTAATAACTTCTTTCAAACTGCTTCTCTCTGCTTCACAGAAGACCTTTCATGGTGAAAACTGTGGGACCTGGAAAAACTTTTTACTAATAGAAACTGAATACAAGCCAATGAGTCATACTCTGCTTCAGGTCTCCATCACAGAGAACTCAGAGGATGTGGGGAAGCAAATGCTTCCCCCACATCTCAATACCCTTCAAGGAGATGATCAAATCAACCAGCTTGGGGCCACCAATAGCCAAGTGGAAGCAGTGACACCCTACTCCGGTGTGATCATGGGCAAGTCGCTTCAACTTTCTGTGCCCCAGTTTCTTCATCTGAAGATGAGCCTCTCCGATGTACTTATTACTGTCAAGATCATAGGAGAATCATGAGAAGCAATTCACAGGTGATGGACAGGGAAGCAATGAAGAGGAATGCAGAGCAGAAAGCGTGAAAAGTGATTTATCTTCTGGAATAAATCTGGCATGTGACCATCCATTTCATAAGAAGGGAGGGTGTGCCAAGGGGTCTGTAATGGAGTACCTGTGGTCAGACCTTGGCTCTAACAATTGCTAACTGTCTGACTGGGAACCTTATGTTCTTATCTAAAACAAGAGGGGCTTATGCTTGCAGAAATGTTTTGAGGAGCAAGTAATCCTCAGTGTGAAGTCTTTAGCACTGGACCTAGCACCCAGCAAACACTCAATAAATGTTAGCTGTTGGTCGTGGAAGTGATAACCCTTCAATTACTATTCATTTTGGCACTACTAGTTAACGGCCAAACTTCAAAAGGCAGGAGAAAGTGGGTAAACAGAAAACAGCCAAATCTTCCCCATTCCTAGGACACCACTCAAAAGTTTCACAGAAGTGAGCCGCTGACACAGTCTTCCGCCATGAAGCCACACAGACACTTTTCAATTGCTATGAAACTGGGAAGAAAGCTGGGAAAATAACCAAGAAGCCCCAGGGGTCTCCATCCTCTGAATCTACACAAGAGAGAGAGAGACAAGTGTGTTTCTGGCAAGCACTGGGTTCTTCATCCATTCATTCATGGAACCACCCACTTATTAAAGGAGCTCTTGTTTGTCAGTCAGTGTGCTAGGCCTTAGGGACATCATGGTGACCAAGACAGACATGGGCTCTGCCTTTAAAAAGCCAAGAAATCAGCGGGGAAGACAATGAAGCAAGCAATCAGAGTAGAGCGTGGTGCATGTTCTGATAGGCGAGTGCAGAGTTCTTGAAGGTCTAACTGCAGTCAGGAGAGGGTGGTGGTGCAAAATTACGTGGCCAATGTCCCTTTGACAGGGCGTGCTCTGTGAGTGCAGCTCAGAGGTGGGGAGCTGGAGGGGTGTGCATTACCCTTGCATAAGATGGCTGAAATCACAAAACAGGGATCAATAATTCTTTGTGACAATTGTTTTCATCCTGGACAATATTATTCTATTCCGGATTTTTGGAAAATATGCCATTAGGAATTGGACAAGGTGAGGCAACAACTATTTTGGAAATTTAGAGGCCTGATAAATAGGGATGAAGCTCATCTTGTTTTGACACAACAGAGTGAAACTGCAGGTTCATGACAGCAAACTTCTTGGGGGTGGGGGAAGGCAACACATATGAGACCTTCAGCACCTTCTATTGAGATAGCACAGTATTATTTCTACACAAATGACCATAATTGCATATAGTATACAGGAAGAGGAACAAGGAAGCCAAGGCTGATTGTAGCTGAAGTCATCAGGAATCAAGAAGAATGTGATCTGAATCATGAAGGTCAAAATAAAAAAAAAATTGAGGAGGGGCGGGAGGAGATGAAAAACCAAGGTTATAGGGGAAGGGTCTTACTAATAAGCATGACACAAAATCCAGACGTAAATGAAAAGAGTGCTAAAAGAGTCATGGTCAAATTTTAGCTGGTAGGGAGGGTGTTGCAGATGGGGCCAGGGTACAGATCTAAGGGAAAAGTGCTTGCACAGAGCAGAAGTAAGAAAACTCCCCTGCAGAAGCACCAACAGGACACTGGCAGGTTATGACAAAGAGACTGCTTCACACATGTGAGAAAAATCAAATCAACTTTCCATTCCACCAGCATTAGTCAAAATCTTGTTAGAGGATTACGGGGAAAGGGTAATCGAATCACGGCTGGTTATCTCACAGAAGAGAAGGGTAAGTGATGACAAGGGCTGTGGCCTCTGAGATGAAGGGCTTTAATGAGGACAGTCATAATGAACAATTTTTTATTTCCATCTCCATAGATGTAAAATAAGGAGGAATGGATTTTCAATGAACTAAAGAGGGATTTCACTTGGACCTAAGGAAGATGCTTGAATCTGAAGATGACATGAACTGGCCTGGGTTACTCAGAACAACGGCAGTGTTTTTGCTCTTAGCAGCACTTTACAGAGATCAAGAGAGCCCCAGACCTGGCTAGTTTACACTAGTACCTTCGGCCCTGAAATTGTGAAATCTTAACTACTATAAGGGATATTACCAAGTTTCAAAACACTCATCTAATAAAGGTCTTAAATTCATTTAAGTTTAATTTTATTAAAAAAGGTATATATGCATAATTAATATATATACACACACTGTAAATATATTATATATTTAAAAATAATATATGATTTAAAACTTACTATAACTTGTAATTTATATAACTTCATATATAGAGCTTATTTGTATTATAAACTTTGAGTATATAATATATATTTTATTATTCTTTAAAACTTACAAGTTATATAATCTTGTACATAAAACTTATTTATATTATAAATTTTAAGTATATAATATATATTTTATTATATATTTTTAAAGACTGTTTTTTAAAACTTTACAATATGTATGTGTATAGTGTATATATACACATATATATACACACATATATAATACAAAGAGAGAGATTGTTTTATATAGCTTTAAATAATCTACTCAAGATTGGTTCTCTGACATTTAGATTTCAAAATCCAATAAATTTTTCAAAATGAAGAAGAGGAGGTTGACCAAAAAGTGTTACATTAGTTGGGATAAGCTAGGCTATTATGCAGTAACAATCATAGATCTCAGTTATTTAACACAAAGAAAATTGCTTTTTCACTCAGACAAAGTGGGTTGGAGGCCCAGAGCCTCTCCAGGCACCTCCATTCCAAGCAGTGACCCGGGGATCCAGTCTGCTTCTTTCCTGTGCATCTGTGATCTCAACACAGAATTTCTAGGTTGCAGCAAAAGAAGAAGAGACAATTGGAGATGCTTTTAGGTGCCTCAGCTTCAGGTGAATTACATCACTTCTATTGGTCAAAGAAGTTCCATGACCTCACCCAACTGCAAAGGACTGGGACTCGTATACCGGGAAAAAGAGGTGAAGAGCAGACTACGAGGAGTCCTACCAGTGCCTACCATAGCTGTCAAATTTTATTTTTGCCATGTAAATTCATTTTTTAAAAAATAACACAATCTCCTAACCCACAATATCTTATTAAAAGTATGTTTAACATCAAAGAAATGATAATAGTCCTAAATGAATACTAGAGATCAAAACTGCATCTGTTTTGCCCCAACAGGGAGAAAACAAAATATTTTAGATTTTTATTACATTCCAAGCAACAACATATAACCCATGTAAGCATACAGAAAATAAAAGCAACTTGAGGAGTTTCTCTACTGCAGGTGAGCACAAACAAGGCACCCAAAGGTGGAACTGCCTTCATAAAATAGAAATACCTGAAACAGATTCTCCTCAAGAGATTCTAACTACTTTTCCAATTCAGACTTATAATAATAAGCTGCCTCCTCCAATAGGCGGCGGGCATTGACCTTGAAAGAGCCCAACAAAAAGACCTGAATCTAAATCCAACTCTATTACCTCCTAGCTGCATGACCTTGGTAATTAACAACCAATCACCTTTTCTAAGTTTCGCTTTCTCCATCTATAGAATGGAGACAGATGAGTTACTTTATATGAAGGGCTTTGTAAAGCACCTCACATATAACAATATAACAGGGTATACTATTATTTCCCACTGGATTTTCACAGAAGGGAGCAAGAATAAGAAATGCAGCTGTAAATGATAAAATTTTCATGATAAAGGTAAGAATTACTCCCCTGGATAGCACCCCTTTTTTCTCACCCATTTATATAAGATTCCATCATCATAAATGTGTCTCAGATCATAGACACATTCTGCATCTTGTGAAAAATAAACTGACACACTTTAAATCCAAAAAAGAAAGAGGCCTTCCTTTTCTTTTATTTTTTCCACCACACAAGAATCAGCCACATTTCATACATTTTAATTATTCTTGATCCCAATAATCTAATGCACAAAATTTCAACATAGCCTTTTATCCTCTTTTAATTACATTAATTAAAAGGAGAAATATGGACAAGCAAGTGTGGGCAAATCAAAATGAAAGACTGCTCCCTTCCCCCAAAAGATTAAAAACTGCGTCAATGATTTAAACATGCTTACCATCACACATTTCCATGAAAATACTGTTAAAGTGACAGCGTGTGCTAGCAAACATTACTTTTGTTTTAGATAAAGAAAGCTCCACTTATTACAGCAGCTTTTGTAACTACTAATTTTCACTTAACAGCAGAATAAGAAATTGAATTTTCTCTATGTAAAGGGCCAGGAGAACAACCAAGAATTGTACAAGGGTGCTTCGCTTTTCCAGCACTTTCTAAATGCAGGCACTCAAGATACTGTATCTTTCTTTTGGGAGAGAATGCTGGGAAAATGGAGGATGCCCCGGAAAAGACTGAAAAATGACTCTGCCTCATAAAATACCAAACTGGCAACAGAGATCTGTCTCAGGAAAATTATCCTGGACACAGAGTGTCACAGATGTGTAAACTGACATACTGTTTTTCACAAGCACTGGGAAGGATTTATAACTCAGGTGTTTTGCACAGTCTCTCATTTGATCCCAGATCAGAGCTCTGATTATCCTCTATTGTACAGATGAGGACACTGAGGTTCAAAAGGGATAAAAGGATGACACAAGGACCCACAACTAAGATTTGGTCCTGGGTCTGATTACCAAGTTCGTATTTCTTCCTCTAATTCAAAGGTTCTCAGCCAACCTTTCAAAAAGTAGGTGTGTCCCAATAAGGGTGCAATACATTGGGATTAACTTACTATTAAAAACAGACAAAAAATGGAGACGGTTCCCTGGTCATCTAGATTAGATGAATTCCTCTGTACAAAACTCATAGGACTACTGTCTTAGATGCGTGTCCTTTGCGTTAGAACCCATGTCCTGTTACATAGATTCTACATCCGTGGATGTAGTTCTGGTCCATCCACGTTCAATGTTAATGATAACCTCATTAGCGTCTCTCTCTAACTAGACTGCACATCGCTGAGAACAGGGACCTGCCTTTTCTGGCTCACCATTTTATTCCGAGCACCCAGTAGAGTGGCCAGTGGCCTGCCAGCTAATGACTATTTGCTGAATGAATATAAAGTTTGACAACGATTTTTCTCCTCTAGAAATTAGAGGGATTTCGGATTATTCCTCTAAGAACATCTCTCTGCTCATGTGCATTCCAACACGATTTTGTGAGTGGGAAACGAAAAGATGGAGTAAATCTCTCTGCCTTGCTTAGTTTAGCTTCCAGGATGTCACAGTCTCCTGGTTTTACTCCTATCCTCTGGCTGTTCTTCCTCACCTCCCCGACAGCTGAACACTGGATTACCTCAGGGCTCAGTCCTGAGACCTCTTCTCTTTTCTATCTACATTCACTTCTTTCATCTGCTCCAGGATCTTAAACACCATCTCCATGGCCAACTCCAGGCCATGCTTACTCCACGAACACAAGGCTTATGGATCCACCTGCCAAGCTCACATCTACACTTGGACGTCTAAAAGGCTTCTCACATTTAACAAGTCCAGATCTCAGTTCTTAATACCACCCTCCTCCCCCACCAGCAAATCTGCCCATCTGCAGTATTCACTATCTCAGTGAATGGCAACTGCATCTTTCCTGGTTAAAAAGAAAACACCTTAAAGTCACCCTTCACTCTGTTCTTCCTCTTGCCCTTGACACCTCATCCAGGAGTTGGCAAACCACATCCCACTAGCCAACTGGATGTTTCATGTTTTTGCAAACAGCATTCGATTGGAACATAGTGTTACCCATTCATTTATTTATCATCTACAGCTACATTCATGCTTCCACAGAACGGAGTAGTTGCAACAGAGACTGTGTGGCCAGCAAAGCCTGACATGTTTACTATCTGACCCCTGAAACTCAGTCTTTTATAACCTTTGACTAGGCCTGATGGCTCGACCTTCAAAACATAGGCAGAATGTAACATCACTCCACCACTTCCACTCTTCTCACCCTGCTCCAAGCCACTACCACCTTTCTCCTGGATGGAGATGTGAGCCACCATCCATCAACTCTCCCCTCTACTTTTGCCCCTTTCAGTCTATGCACAAAGCCGTGACCACAGTTGTTTCTCTGAAAACATGAAAGCATGCTACACTTCCACTCAAAACCCACCAACGCTGCTCATCTCAGAATGAGGCCCCTGAGATCTCTGCCCCATGATTTCTCTGACACCACCTCTGGCTACTCTCTGCCCTGCTGTCATTCAAACACCAGTGTCCAAACGTGCCAGGCATATACCTGCCTAGCGGTCTTTGCACTGAAATATTCTTCTTGCAGATGGTAGCCTGGCCCATCTCTTGTCTTTCCAAGTCTTAAAAATGTCACCTCAGTGAGGGCTCCCCATGTTACCGGTGCCTGTCCCCCCTCCCACCTTCCTAATACTATCAAACCTTTTCCTTGCTTTATGTTTCTCCATAGCACTTAGCAATCTTATAAGCAATTTTTTTAATAGAGATAATTTATAAACCACAGAGTTTACTTGTTTAAAGTACACAGTTCAATAAGTTTTAGTATATTCACAGAGTTGTGCAAACTTTATCAGAATATAATTCTAGATTTTCCACCAACCATGAAAGAAACCTCTTGGCAAGTAGTATCACTCCCCATTTGCCCCCACGGCTCTAGGCCAAGGCAAACACTAATCTACCTTCTGTCTCTAGAAATTTAACTATTCTGAACATTTCATATAAATGGAATCATATAATATGTGACCTTTTGTAACTGGCTTCTTTCATTTAGTGTGGTATTTTCAAGGTTCATCCATGTTGCAGCTTAGACCAAAGCCTCCTTCCTTTTCTATGAATGAATAATATTCCATTGTATAAACATACATTTTATTCACCCATTCATCAACTGATGGACACTAGGATGTTTCTACTTTCTGATGAGTATCAATAATGCTATCATGAACATTTGTGTCCAGGTTTTTGCGATTATGTTTTCATTTCTCTTGGGTATGTATTTAGGAATGGAGTTGCTGGGTCATGTGGTAGGTAACTTTGTTTAACCTTTTTAGGAGCTATTACTAGTGTCTTTGTCAAGACTGTAAAATAAGCTGTTAATCCTACTGGGGTTCCCCTGAATATGACTGGCTGTTTTTTTCCTATTGCTTTCAAGATTTTCTCTTCGCTTTTTAATATTTTTACTAAGATGTGTATCAGTGAAGCTGTCTTTTATTTACTTGAGTGAATTAGCTTCCTGGATGTATGGATTAATATTTTTGCATCAGATTTGGGAAGTTTTCCACTATTATTTCTTGAAATAATTGTTTCTCCATTCCCTCCTTTACTGGTTCCATTATGCATATGTCAGTACACTTAAAGGTATGTCACATTTCTCAAAGATTCTGCTTTTTCCCTCTCATTCTTTTATTTTCTCCCTAGTCTGCAGACAGAATAATCTTTTTACTGATTCATCTTCAAGATTGCAGATTCTCCACATTAAATCTGCTAGTGAATTTTTCATTTCTGTTATTATACTCTTTAAAATTTCCATTTTAAAAATAATTCTTTTAAAACTCTTTACTGATATTCTCTATTTGATGAGACACTGTAACCATGCTTGCCTTTAACTCTTTAGATATAGTTTCTTATCGTTCTTTGAACATATTTTAATAGCTGCTTTGAAGTCTTTGGTAAATCTGGCATTTATATCCCCTCACAGACAGTTTCTTTTGCCTTCTTTTCTCCTATCTATGGAGCACACTTTATGTTTCTTTGGATGACACATGATATGTTCTTGAGAGCTGAACATTTTAGATAATACACTGGAGCAACTCTGAACACTGACTCCCTCTCCCTTTATCCAGGACCTTGTTGCTATTTGCTTATTTGTCTAGTGACTGGCTAGTCCCTGCAGTGTGAAGCCTCTGATGTTGCTCCTCAGAGGGCAGGAGCACAGTCTCCCTGAATACCTGCCTCTGATCTATATTTATTGGTATCACACCCAGCTATTGAAAGTGAAAGTGAAGTCGCTCAGTCATGTTCAACTCTTTGCAGCCCCGTGGACTGTAGCCTACCAGGCTCCTCTGTCCATGGGATTTTCCAGGCAAGAATACTGGAGTGGGTTGCCATTTCCTTCTCCAGGGGATCTTCCCAACCCAGGGATCGAACCTGGGTCTCCCGCTTTACCATCTGAGCCACCAGGGAAGTCCAAAAGCCTCCACTAACTGCTCTCTGACTGTTCTATTGGCTTCAACAATACCCTGAGGCATAAACTGCTCCACAATCTGATCTGACTAAAGCAGGGCTCCTGTGCAGGAGCACGGTGCTGCCAGTTTTTGAGGCTTTCCCTCTCACTGGAATCTAGGGGAGATGGAGTCGCACCTTCCTGGCTGCATTATTTTCAGAACATAGTTTCCATTACACTGATCTGTGTGGGGGAGAACAGGCAGATGAAAGGGTCAAGGCTCCAATGTCACACACACTCTCTGCTCTTACCAAGATTTAGTAGATTTTCTTGAATAATTGTTTCTCCATTTGCTGCATACACTTGGAACAATTTTTCAAAACCATAAATGCTTGTTTTTCTGTTTTTTTTTTTAAAAACAAATAATTTACAGCAGTCAACCAACCATTTCTCTGATCAATTTAAAGGGTCTGCCATACTCCTCACACTGCCATTTTGAAGTTAATTTCCAGCACTTAACACTCTGAAATCACTACGCGTTTTACTTGTGTATGTTGCTATGTGGTCTGATTCCCTACCAAGCCCTAGAATGCAAGCTCCATGTTGCAGTGTGGGGGCGGGGTGGAGACAGAGTTTTGTCATTTTTGCTCAGTGCCCTAACATCAGAGTCTGGAACAGTGCCTGGCACACAGTAGGCCTTCAGTAAATACAGGTTGAATGAATGGAATTCCCATGACCGGCAGCCTGTCTTATGCATGTCACGCTGTTGGTTGTTCAGTCACTCAGCCATGTCCAACTCTTTGCAATCCCATGGGCTATAGCCTGCCAGGCTGCCATGTCATGGGATTTCCCAAGTAAGAACACTGGAGTGAACTGCCATGTCCTCCTCCAGGGAATTTTCCCCAACCAGGGGTCAAACCCGCATCTCCTGCATTGGCAGGTGGATTCTTTACCACTGAGCCATGCCATGGCCGACCGTAAATTGCCACAGCTGATGATTCATTCATGGTTGTGACAATTACGGATAACCACAGTCTTATATTTCCATGTAACTTTTTTTTTGCAGTTTCCTCAGAAGCTGATCACAGCCCTGGGAGACTGTCACACCTGTGACTGTTGACAGGCAGAAGATTGATGGAGACGAAAGGATAAGCAGCAAAGATGTGGCATGCATATCTCTCAACCCTCTGTGCTGGATTCCACCCCTGCTCCTTTTCATCTTAAATATTCTTTAACATCTATAAATAGCTCGCTATAAAGGGCATCTAATTTATCTTGGTTTGAAAGAAAGTCCTACTATAATGGGACTAGTCCTGGAAATGGAATCAGGAAGTCTGTGTTTGATTCTGAGCTCTGGCTCTTGTGGTCTATATGCCACTGGGAAATGACTTACACTCTCTGTTCTTTAGAAGCCTTCTTGGAAAAATGTGAATAAATGGTGAGAACTGATTGTAATCTCTTTTCTTGTTACAGGAGTTCAAACGATCTTTGCAAGGCATTTTGCACTGCCTCAGACACGCCAGGAATACTCGGTAAGTGTTGGGTACTAACATTATCAACGGTAAAACAGAAACCAGAGACCTGCCCAGCTATCACACTGAGGTGAACTGTGCATTTAACGAGAGTGGCTGGGAAGGTAGATTGCTCGTGTGATGTATTATGCAAAATCACCTTCTCTGAGTTGCAGAACTAAGTCTTCCTGACATGCTGGGCTGAGAAAAAGCCTCGCCAGCATCTGGTTCTGTTCCAGTTCATCATTCTACCCCTCTAGGCCTGTGCTCCCATTCCTCCACTATTCTCCAGGCTCAATGAGGCCTTGCAGGAAAACCTGGGAATCTTGCCTGAAGACCCTCCCATTCTCTCAGGGAGGACGTTCACGGGAAAAGGCCCTCAACTGTGAACACCGTCTCCTAGCCAGCAGAGGACCAAGCCAACGCTAAGTTGAAACTACAAGCAAAATACACCTGAACTCGAATTTCCAGCCAAAACAAGCAGTGGTGGAGGTTTACTTATCCACCATAACCTGCGTCACTTCAGAGAAATGGGTAATGTTTGGCCTAACGTGGGAGTCTGAACTCCAGGAGAGCCACTGTCTGGAGAGAGAAACGTCCCTGATGGCCAGGAACCTCTGAGTGATAGGTGGGGCATGTCCAAGGTCAAACCCTGACTCTGCACCTTACTACTAGCTGTGTGAATGGGATAAGTTACTTTTTCTCATGAGCTTCATCTGATAGTTGCTGCCTCATGGAACTTTCTGGATTACATGAGATAATACAGGCAAAATTACCAAGCACAGAGCAGGTTCTTAAAAAACATTACCGGGGTCTGAGTGCAAACATACTAGAGTCAGGACAGCGAGGCACCATCCCAAGCCCTCTGACTGGAGTGGCCGTCAGCAGCCTCAGATCAGCGCCCCCACCAACCCTGCCTGCCTTCTTCCCTGACTGAGGCCCGCAGAGCTACTGACACCAGGGCGGTTTGCCTGCTGCTTTGTTTATTCTGCCTGCTCTCCGGGACACCAGTGCAAGCAGGAACCCTGCTGGTGCGTCTCTGGGGTCACAAGGGGACAGGCCCAGATGGATGTCAGAGCAGGCTGCTGTGGTGAATTATTTAGCACCCCTGCTCTGCGGTAGCAGCCCCTGACTCATCTGGCAGGAGCCACATTCCTCTTCCCTTAAATGGCATGCGCGGAGCCCTGCTGGGGCCGAGGCTGGCAGAGTCTTTGGTGCTCAGCTCTTCACAGCTGGGGCAGTTGTGGAAGGAAGGCTGCTAGGAGCCCATGCAGAAAGAAGCTGCACAGAAGAGGGGTTCAGCTAGTGGCAAGGAGGAGAGCTGTATTACTGGCAATCAGAAACATGAAGAATGAAAGAAGGTCACGGTCAGTCAGTGATTAGATGGAGACAGCTGCCCCGAGAAAACGGGGATCCCTCTTGGAGGGATGCTCTGGCAAAGCCGAATCAAAGGTACCAGGTGGTACCCACAGACACTCCAAAGGTCAGAAGTCCTTTGGGATGTCCAAGGTGACGGCTCTCAGTATTAGTGGAGAGACTATAAGCCAGATTTATAGGTAACACTACACACACACACATCATCTCACTGAACCCTCCTGACCACCCTTCAAAGTTATATCAATAGTCCTTTACCACAGATAAAGAAACCGAAGCTTGTTGAAACCAAAATCTCTAGTAACTGCCAGCCTTCATCTCACTCTTCTCATTCTATGCATCCTAGGTTTGGGGTGATCTAAATATAACGGGCCCTGGGTGTGGCCAGGTATGGGGGCATGCAATTATACCACTAAGAAAGTGACAGGCCAAGGGGAGCGGCTGGAGAAACAAGGTACTCTCGGACTAATGGACAAGTTCCTGTGCTCCTCACGAACATCATGAACACTGGATTAGGGAGCTACAGCCTCTCTTCACGACAGTGCTGCAGGCTCCATTCCAGACTGCAATAGAGTGAATATCCCAGCAAAGCAAGTCACATGACATTTTTGGTCTCTCAATGCACAGTTATGTTCACACTACACTATAGTCTACCAAGTGTGTAATGGTATGTCTAAAAAAAAATGCATATACCTTCAAAATACTTATTGCAAAAAACGCTACCCATTATCTGGGTCTTTAGTGACTCCTAACCTTTTAACAGTAACATCAAAGATCATTGATCACAGATCACCATAACAGATGTAATAACAATGAAAAAGCCTGAAATATTGTGAGAACTGCCAAAATGTGACACACAGAGACCTGAAATGAGCAAATGCTGTTGGAAAAATGACTGACTTGCACAAGGCAGGGAACCCACACACCTTCACTTTGTAAGAAACAGTATCTGCTAAGCCCAACAAAGTGCAATCAAACCAGGTTTCCCTGTACTGAACACTTTTCATACAATTCGAGCCTCTTTTCAGGCTACAGGAGCTGGGTCTGGACGAATTCCAAGGGATGCTCTTCTAACTGAGGAAACGGAGCAACTCCAAACCTCTGAGACTCCAGAGAACTCGTCCCATCCCTGTCTGGGCCATGCAGATGCTCAGTGAGTCTTTCTTAGGGGTTCTACAGACTTCATTCATCTCCCTTGGTCAACTCCATCTCCTGCTTGAAGACCAGGAGTACTGGGCCCTCCCCAACAGCATGGCATGTCTGAATTCTTGGTTCTCAAGGTGTGACCTCAGACTAGCAGTACCAGCTTCCCCAGGGAACTCGTGGACCCGGAATAGTCTCAGTCCCTACCCAAACCTGCTGAATCTGGAGATGGAGCCTGCTTATCCCAGTGTTTCAGACTCCTCCAAAGGAGTCTGAAAGTGGGCTGTAAGTATGAGATCCAGGAGTCTAAGTGATTGCTAGGAACTGCTCAGTTCAGTTCAGTTGCTCAGTCCTGTCCAACTCTTTGTGACCCCATGGACTGCAGCACACCAGGCCTCCCTGTCCATCACCAACTCCCGGAGTTTACTCAAACTCACGTCCATTAAGTCAGTGACGCCATCCAACCATCTCATCCTCTGTTGTCCCCTTCTTCTCCTGCCTTCAATCTTTCTCAGCATCAGGGTCTTTTCAGATGAGTCAGTTCTTCGCATCAGGTGGCCAAAGTATTGCAGTTTCAGCTTCAGCATCAGTCCTCTCAATGAATATTTAGGACTGATTTCCTTTAGGATGGACTGGTTTGATCTCCTTGCAGTCCAAGGGACTCTCAAGAGTCTTCTCCAACACCACAGTTCAAAGGCATCAATTCTTCGGTGCTTAGCTTCCTTTATAATCCAACTCTCACAAAAAGAAGGGGTGAGCAAGGATAAGAGGGGCCTCTGAGGGTCCAAGATGGCAGGCTAGATGTATGGACATGGCAATTGGCCCACATGAGGGTTTAATTAAGTCTACACCAGAGGTCAGGAAACTCTGTCTATAAGGGGCCAAGTAGAAGGTATGGGAGGTTCTGACAACCCTATTGTCCCTGACTCTACAATCATTCAACTCTGCTGCTGCAGCCGTTAAGCTAACACCCTGTAAGCAGAAGGGTTTGGCTATCTCCCAATAAAACTTTATGGAAACAGGTGCTGGGCTGAATTTCATCTGCAGGTTGTGATTTGCCAACCCAACATCTGAACGACAGTTTCTGTTAAAAGAAAAAAAAAAAGCAAAACAAAAAAAGGACTCTGAAGATCTGGCCACTTTGAGCTCAAGTCCCCAAGAAGCAGAGATCAGCTGGAGTTGAAGAGGCAGCCCTCCTCCCTGGGACAGTCTCCAGTTTTCCGCAGTCCCCACGGATTCTCTCCTAAACACCAGGGCAGAGCCAGTTCACATTTATTATCCTGGTCATTTTCTCCTTTATTTACTTCCTGTGTGCATGTTCAGTCCTGTTCAACTGTTTGCGACCCCATGGACTGTAGCCTGTCAGACTCCTCTGTCCTCTGTCCTCTTGGGATTCTCCAAGCAAGAATTCTGGAGTGGGTTGCCATTTCCTTCTCCATGGGATCTTCCCGACCCAGGGATGAAACCCGGGTCTCCTGCGTCTTCTGCACTGCAGGTGGATTCTTTACTTGCTGAGCCACTGGGGAGTCCTTTATTTACTTAAACTGACAATAAATGTGCATGCATATACATACATGCATATGTACACACATATGTGGGTGTGTGTATATTTTAACCCCCACAGGCTTTCAGTGGCTTTATCTTACAGAGATGCCCTAACATCTCATTTATTTCTAAGGCTTTAGTACCACAATGGTAAGAAGCCTGGTTTAGGATTCTGGGATGGGGCTCCTGTCCTAGATTTGACCTTGTAGCTATAACTTGAGCCAGACTAGGACCTGCTCAGAGAATCCACTTGTGTTCAACTACAGAAATCATTCCTCCATTCCCTGCCTCCCAGGATGGCTGCGCCAACAAAGCCAGTAGTACTGCCTGGGAAAGTAGTATAAAACAGCCTACAAGTCAGCAGTCTCAATCATGCCTTCAGGACTGGCCGAGCAGGGAAAAGATACTGTTTTGTTTTGCTTGGACATCTCCCTAAATCAAAACGGCTAATTCTCCACAGCATTAGTCCTCTCACTACCCACCTCATACCCTATGAGTGAAAGACAATGGAAAAAAAACCCTGCACATACATTATTTTGCTCAGATCAGCTAACTGGTTCTTTGGGAAGCTCAGCATGCCAGATGTGACTTCCAATCCTTTTTTCTTTTCTGTCTGTAGCCTAATGGATCAGAAGTCTTATTTGGAGCCTCCTAGGAGTACGTCAAGGCTGTATATTGTCACCCTGCTTATTTAACTTATATGCAGAGTACACCATGAGAAACACTGGGCTGGAAGAAGCACAAGCTGGAATCAGATTGCTGAGAGAAATATCAATAACCTCAGATATGCAGATGATACCACCCTTATGGCAGAAAGTGAAGAGGAACTAAAAAGCCTCTTGATGAAAGTGAAAGAGGAGAGTGAAAAAGTTAGCTTAAAGCTCAACATTCAGAAAACGAAGATCATGGCATCTGGTCCCATCACTTCATGGGAAATAGATGGGGAAACAGTGGAAACAGTGTCAGACTTTATTTTTTGGGCTCCAAAATCACTGCAGATGGTGACTGTAGCCATGAAATTAAAAGACGCTTACTCCTTGGAAGGAAAATTATGACCAACCTAGATAGCATATTCAAAAGCAGAGACATTACTTTGTCAACAAAGGTCTGTCTAGTCCAGGCTACGGTTTTTCCAGTGGTCATGTATGGATGTGAGAGTTGGACTATGAAGAAAGCTGAGCACCAAAGAATTGATGCTTTTGAACTGTGACGTTGGAGAAGACTCTTGAGTGTCTCTTGAACTGCAAGGAGATCCAACCAGTCCATCCTAAAGGAGATCAGCCCTGAGTGTTCATTGGAAGGAATGATGCTAAAGCTGAAACTCCAATACTTTTGGCCATCTCATGCAAAGAGTTGACTCACTGGAAAAGACCTTAATGTTGGGAGGGACTGGGGGCAGGAGGAGAAGGGGACGACAGAAGATGAGGTGGCTGGATGGCATCACCGACTCGATGGACATGAGTCTGGGTAAACTCCTGGAGTTGGTGATGGACAGGGAGGCCTGGCATGCTGCGATTTATGGGTTCGCGAAGAGTCGGACACGACTGAGCGACTGAACTGAACTGAACCCTCATTTTCCTTCCTCCTCCTTCCATCCTCACACTGACCTAAATAAATAAATAATGTGCACAGGACGTTAATGATCTTTTCTTTAAGAAGGAAAAGGGCATATTTAATGTCACCTTCTCAACAGTCTATCTGAAACCTTACATTTTACCTTAAAGTTACATGAACCCAGCACTACATCTGTCAAGTGTACATTTTTATCCATGGTCTTTCCATCAAGGAAATTCCTCTACCTCACCACCCCTCCCTCTTCAGCATGCACTCTTTTTCCCCATCCTGTCTAGTGCAGAAAAAGGTCTTTTGAAAGAAAATACATAAATCTTCAACTTATCTGAGTGGAATGTTTGTACAAAGAATCAGGGATTTCTTTGATTGGTTACACAAGTTAATTTTCCATTTACATTATAGAGCAACAATTTATTCTACAATAAAACTAGCCAACCCTGTGAGTCCAGTGCAGTCGACACCTTGGCTGGGGGCCAAGATTCCTGGACTCTCTTCCTCCCACCACCCCGCCTCCTGCAACCACATGCGGCCACCGTGACTTTACAGCTGCTTCTCTTTGGGTGCATTTCGCCTACTCCGTCTCCTGTGTGTTGAAGACACTGAGCACCAGTCCATGAATGACAGTCTGTGGGTTCTCCCAGCATTACTGGCAGAGCCAAGAGCGTACCTGGCCATCTGTACATGTGTTGGATGCCTGAGGTATTCATAAAAGGAAAGAGGATGATGAGAGATGGCTGGGGTGATTAACTAGGCACTCACTGTGTCCCAGTCATTCCAAGACAGGGAAGGAGTATCTCCACTTGAGGGATGAGAAACATGAGGTTTAACAGTATAAACGATGGCCCTCAAGAAAACCAGAAAGTGATAGAATAGGGATTGGAACCTAGGTCTGTCTTGTACCAAAGTCAGAGGCTCGTAAATGCAGAGATGTTCTGCGATACACTTGTGTACTCTAAAAATAGAGGTGCCATCCGTTACGGATAGGCGCTTTTCATCTGTCTTCTGTGACAGTTCGTGAAGAGGATGTTTCTAGGCTGGGCCTAGAGCAGGGTTTCTTGACCTTGGCCATATGGACAGTTTGTGCTAGATAAACCTTTGTTGTGAGGGTATGTGCTTCCCACTGTACGGTGTTAATTCTCATCCCTGACTTTTATCCACCAGATGCCAGCAGCATTCCTCTTCCTCCTGGTGATAACTGTCCATGTCTCCAGGCATTACCAGAGGGCCCCTTGGGGGCCCCTAGGGAACTGCTGGTCAAAGAGTAGTTTAGAAACCCTACCTTGCAACAAATTAATACTACCTCTTTGGAGGCCATAGACAGTAAAGGTTAAGAGCACAAATTCTGGTAATAATTAAACATGCCTGAGTCAGCATCTCAGCTCTGCCACTAAGTAGTTTTATGGACTAAGAATTATTTCACCTCTTTGAGCCTTTCTGTGTAAAATGGAGGCAGATGACAATATTCTGAGGCTTAACTGAGAAAATGCAGAGGAAGCCCTCAGGACAGTGCCTGACACAGTGACAATGCAATAATGTCAGCTATGAGTATTATAATTAAGAAAACCCATATGGCACACAAGTCAGAATGGCCATCATTAAAACATCTACAAACAATAAATGCTGGAGAGGCTATGGCGAAAAGGGAAAACTCCTACTTTGTTGGTGGGAATGTAAATTGCTGCAATCACTACGGAGAACAGTATGGAGATTCCTTAACAAACTAGAAATAGAAGTACTATAAGATCCAGCAATCCCACTCCTGGGCATATACCCAGAGACAACGCTAATTAGAAAAGGTGCACGCACCCCAGTGTTCACTGCAGCACTATTTACAACAGCCAGGACATGGGAGCAGCATGGATGCCCACTGACAGAATAATGGATAAAGAAGACGGTGTACGTATATCCAGTGGAATACTACACAGTCATAACAAGGAAGGAAATAACACTACTGGCATGGGCCTGGGCATTATCATACTAAGTGAAGGAAGTCAGACAGGGAAAGACAAATATATGATAGCATATATTTGTGGAATGTGGAATCTATTTTTTTTTAAATGATACCAATGAACTCATTTACAAAGTAAATGTACAGATGTACGGATCAAAAACAACCATATGGATACCAAAGGGGAAGGCAGGGATAAATCAGGAGTCTGGGATGAACATATACACCCTACTACATAAGAAACAGATAGTCAACAAAGACCTATTGTATGGCACAAGGAACTCTATATGCAATATTCTGTGATAACCTATAAGAGAGGAGAATCTGGGAAAGAATGAATATGTTTACATGTCTACGTGAATCACTGTGCTGTATGCCTGAAGCTAATACAACATTGTAAATCAACTCTACTCCAGTAAAATTAAAACACAAAAGAAAAGAAAAACATATGTGGGAAGGGGTCAAACTGAATCAGCTCATCTCATAGATGAGTAAACTGAGACTCCAGAAAAAGAGGTATTGCAATTAGGACCTAGTTTACTTCTTTACAAATTACACATTTTTGGCCATTGCACCAGTTGGGCTGCACCTCACATGCCTGCAAGCCCTGTGCTTACACAGCTTCATGACTGAAGAAGAGCCTGGAGTAAGTGACAGAGACTTCAGTGGCTTAGTAGATAGGGAGGATCTTACATGTCTTAAGCACGGTCCTAGAACACCACCCACTGTGTGCTGAAAACAACAGGCAAGACATAGCAAGGGATTACCAGTTACAGTGGGAACTGACAAGTATAAGAGGGAAGGTCACTCAGGAGGGCAGAGGACAGGTGAGGCAGGAACTGATAGAGCAGGAGATATACAGAGGGCAAGAGAACAGCCATCTTGGATGGCTGATCATACAGCACCCTGTGCCTTTCAACATTTCTACCTCATAAAATTGCATCTTTGAGTCTCCTAGTATGTTCTTTACGAACTATCCGTGTTCTTTCATCTTATAATTGTTAGTATTCCCATTTGTAGTGGCCAAATAGTGGAAAGAGCAAATTCAGTTTTTTAGGAAAGTACCTACCATCCATTTATTTGATGGATCAATCAAAGACAGAGGAAAAACAAACAGGAGAAAAAGAAGTGCTAATGTCCCTGAAATCCCAGCAGTGGCTCACAGAGACCCTTGCAACATTTGGGAAGTTACAGTATTTTGGCCTTGATATCTTGCTGAAATCAGCTCTGGTCATGGAATGCCTCATGCTGTTTGATTTTGCTCAGTGAAAGTATTTATTCTACCACTTGGTAACCACAGCTAGAAACCAGGAGTTCAAGTGGAAAAATGCCATCTCTATATGCTCCAATTTGTATACTTATTTGTACCTTGTCATCTTAAGGAAAGTTATGAGATGAGTTAGCTGGCAGAGGGAGTCATGGAGTAAGTAAGGTAATAATTAGACTCTCACTTGAAAAAGTCGGGGATAATTATCTAGCCATATTTAGAAAGGAGCTTTCTCTGGCTGGGGCTGCCATTTAATTACCTTGGATTTAGTGGATATGTGCTGGACATTTTGATATGGGCACTAGATAATGACAATGAAAGAAAAAAACCATTTTACATCTGGGGTGGGGGTGGGGGGGCTTCCCTGATAGCTCAATTGGTAAAGAATACGCCTGCAACACAGGAGATCCTAGTTCAATTCCTGGGTCAGCAAGATCCACTGGGTAGGCTACACACTCCAGTATTCTTAGGCTTCCCTTGGAGTACAGCTGGTCAATTTTGGCCTGGAGAAGTCAGTGAACTGTATAGTCCATGGAGTTGCAAAGAGTCGGACATGGCTGAGCGACTTTCACTTTCTTTCACTTTTGGTCTAGAGGAAAAAAAAGTGAATGGGTGGGGTGTATGTGTATGTGGGTGTGAGAGAGAAAAAATATTCTCATGCACACCTTCAACAAATCACAATTTGGTCACCAGGTTTTCAGGAAGAATAAGGCATAGTCCTTGAGTCAAACAGACTATACGCCTTGTTAGAGACAGAAAATAGAAAGATATAATTGCATAAATAATATACATATATGACTACAGTGAGGTTGCCTATAGACCAATGGTTCTCAACCAGTATGTTTTAGAATACAATAGTATATTTTGAATCCTTCCAAACTGCACTGCCAAATTTTGATCAGTGAGTATAAATTATTTTTGTAATCAATGATGTATGCTACAACATTGATATTCAGCCTAAAATTTGTGGAATTAACTTATTTAGCCATGTAGTATCAATGGGTGAATTATTACTAATAAGGGTGAAGAAGCATAGGACAATTTCAAGCCAAGTTTTCTGAAAGAAAAATTATGTGTTCACTGAGCAGATGACATAGGAAATTTTTATTTCAATTTTCCAAAGCTCGCTTTAAAAAGAAAAGAAAAAAAGGTTGAATTCTAGTCCCTTAAAATGTCTTGCCAAAAATTCTAGTATTTTAAAGTGTTTCATAACAAAAAGGATTAAATGGGTAGATGAAGAAGAACAGGAAAGCGGCCTCTGGGGGTATACTGGATTTCTCAGTCCAGGAAAATCTGGGAAATAATGGATCAGAAACCTTAGGAGTCAAGGCTACATAATGCTACTGGCTTTCATCTCTACCCACCATCTTTCCACTTTTCCAAAAAATTTATTTCACAGAAGTGTAGTTGATTTACAATGTGCTAATTTCTACTGCACAGCAAAGTGACTCAGTTATACATATATATTTTTCATATTATTTTCCATTATGGTCTATTGCAGCATATTGGAAACAGTTCCTTATGTTACACAGTAGGACTCTGTGTTTATCCATTCTCTGCATAATAGTTTACATCCATCTTTCCACTGTTAGTGCATTCAAAATACTCAGAAACTCTGGTTTTACATGTTGATTGCTGCTTCTGTTTGGAATGAGAGTCCACATTCATAACAACGGTAGATCTTAAGGAAAAGTGAGGACCCTGAAGGGGTGATGTGTGTCCAAGTAGACTTTAGGAGGATCCAGTGAGTATTTCCAGGGTTTTCAGTGAGGTGATAGAACTGCTCCTGCAACTAGGTCAGTGATTTAAGTCCATAGAGCCATAGGGGAGATTACTCTTTGGGTTCCAGTGGATGATTTCTGAAAAGGTTCAAATTCACTGTAACTGACAGCTCAGCATTTTCCAACTAAAGCTTCTATGGCCTGAAATTCATAGCTCTCAAGCATAGAAGAAAGCAGGGGTGAAAGGACGAGGTTTCTGAAAAGTCATGTGCTCTTGTTTCGCCAATAAACCCTGTATTTCTGCAAAGATGAGTTTTTCTCTTTTAAGTTCATTGGGACTTTATATTGTTAGGTTTCTCCTGACTATCAATTAAGAACTAAATTCCTCTCATACTGTTGGTGGGAATGGCACTGGTGCAGCCACTATGGAAAAGAGTCTGGAGGTTTCTTAAAAAACTAAAAATAGAACTACCATGTTACCTGGTAGTCCAATTCCTTTGCCTATATCTGGAAGAGACCAAAATTTTAATTTGAAAAGATGCATGCATCCCCAATGTTCACAGCAGCAGGATAGACAATACCCAAGATATACAAGTAATCTAAACGTCCACTGACAGAG
The DNA here is from genome assembly GCF_042477335.2 of Ovis canadensis. Classification (NCBI taxonomy): domain Eukaryota; kingdom Metazoa; phylum Chordata; class Mammalia; order Artiodactyla; family Bovidae; genus Ovis; species Ovis canadensis. Next base: position 51,940,076 of record NC_091263.1, on the reverse strand, counting down.
GAATGGATAAAGACATGAAACACACAGAGAGACTAGAATATCACTCAGTCATAAAAAGGATAAAGTAATACTATGTGCAGCAACATGGATGGACCTAGAGATTATCATACTAAGTGAAATCAGACAAAGGCAAATACCTGATACACATGTGGAATCTAAAAAAATGATACAAATGAACTCATTTACAAAACAGAAATAGATTCATAGACACAGAGAACAAAATCATGGTTACCAAAGAGGAAAGGGAAATTAATTCTTGATTAAATTAGGAATTTGCCATTAACAGATACGATAGTATATTCAAAAGATAAACAAAAAAGATCTACTGTATACCCCTGGGAACTAATTGAGCATCTCTTAATAATCTACAATGGAAAAGCATCTGAAAAAGAAGATGCATATATAGTTGAATCATGCTGCTATACACCTGAAACACTGTAAATCAACTACACTTAAATTAAAAAAAAATGTTCCCTCTGGTGTGCACACCTCTTCCTTGGAAAACCTCATGGCCATAGCCATAGTTTTAAAACTTGATCTAAGGGATCTTAGCGATGCTATTAAAATCAGAGCTCTGGTGTTGGACAGGACTTTAGTTATCATCTTAGGTAGCCCTGGTCCAACCTATAGCCCCTATATCTCCACCATTTAACATTAGAATAATATTCCCTTTTCTCTCTTATTGATCTTATTTCTCCATTTGATAATGCCTGCGGTCTGGGTTCAACTTAGATCACTGGTTCTAAAATTTTCATGTGCAACAGAATCACCTGGAAGACTTGTTAAGCAGACTGCTAGGTCCCCACACCCAGAGTTTCTGCTTGGCAATGGGTCTCAGGTGGGCAAAGCCTGAGAATTTGCATTGCTAACCAGTTCCCAGGTGCTGATAATGCTGATTCTCTAGATCTGAGGATCACATTTTGAGAACCACTAAATCAGATGCATAAACATAAGAAGCAAAGGCTTCCCTAAAGAGTTAAGCCCAGCTCACAGCTAGCTAGTGGTCTGGCTCTCCCATTTGATACCTCTGCCTTCATTTCAACATTCATTTCAATCAAGTTTCAGATAGACAGTGTGTTCACAAACTTCTCAGGTTTCCCTGCCCCTTGCATGCAATGAGGAGTTCCAGGGAAAAAGTGGGCAAGATTCATCCACATGGTTCATTCCAGAGCTTACCAATATTTAACCAGAGAGAGGTCTTCAAGGCTCAAAAAGAAGTTCATTAAAAAAAAAAAATCACGTATTTGAACATCTCATTTTGTAGATGAAAATCCTAAAAGCAAAACAGATCATGTGACTAGTCTAAAGCCAGAGTACTAGTTAGTAGGAACTGGAAGAGCTGCACCGAAAATCTAGAATTCTTGAATGGTCAGTTTCCAGTTCAGAATCCTTCTCAGGCAGGCCAGGCTCCCTGATTAGATGATACATTTTAATCATCTATATCATATTTTCATCCTCATTTAAACAGAAAGCTCCTAAAATATAGTTTAATAGTTACAGCTATTACTATGCATGCATTTTAATATGTATAAGACACAAGTGAGGTTTTTTTTTAAGCCATATCATCCTATTTATACTACCTTACCATGTGATTTATAGGCTACAGAGTACCTTTAAACATTCTGGTTTAAAAAGAGCAGCACTTTAAAACGACTATTATCTTCAGGGAATAAAGACTTTATTTTACAACCTTTTTTGTCTTGCATCATATATAACCTTCTGTAACTTACTGAATCAGGCTTTAATTGTAGGTGGATCCTTCTGGTTCCATTGTTTAGCTGTGCAAAATTCTGCAGCAATTAGAAGCAAGGCACAAAGTTCTTTCTCCTTACTTAATAAGACACTATTTCAAAAGCAAGAGTGCACAGACTGAAGTACCATAGGTCATAAGTTAAGTAACCTGGGCCATACCCGTGACACAGGATAAAATGAACTATTGTCCCCCTGAAGTTCCTTTAGCAGTGTGTTGAGATACAAAGACTTCACATGAGATAGGCCTTCTGGTGTGGGATACCACTGAGCTGACAACTCAAACTGATTCTTAATTAAGAAAATTAATTTAATTAGGAGTTACAGCATGGAATTTCATTTTTTAATGGGCCTCAAACACAAGTGGCTGTGTAAAATCATTTTGAGATCAAAGTGACTTTGGGTAACTGGACTGGTTTTCACCAGCCTGTCACCAATGAGAAGTCAGCTACTCATTCCTTAGTTGGGTCAGGAAAACTGACAGTCTTCCTGTGGTCTGCACACATTAATCTGTAAAACTTGAAAGCCCCAACCATCCTCTATAAAACTTATGTAACTGAAACTTAACTCCCTGAAAAATTTAGAAACAGAAAGCTATACACATAATACTTCTTTTTTAAAAAAGGTGGTCCACCCTCTCACCAGATGAAAATAAAAATTCACATTAGAAATAATTCACTTAACATCAGTTAATTTTCATGAGTCATTCCTACTAACTTCTTGCTAATGATCTGTCTTGGCAGAACACTGCTTCACCCAACTCCTCTTCCATTTCCCTTATTCATTTCAATGAAAGCATTTAACAATGGCCAAATGGCAAATAATTAGGCAAAAAAATAAATAAATAAATAAAACCTTACCAGTCAACTCCAAAGGAAAATTGCTCCTCCTCTCCAATAAGTTTCCAGTCACAAAGGACCGGGAAGATGTTAATTAATGTGCAAGTGGTATGAGGGTGTGGGGACACCCACACATTCAGGCTAATAATTAAAGTCCGTTGTCACATAAACAGCAAAAGGTCAGCCTCTCTAGTTGTCAGGCAGGTGGTGACTTGAACCACAGATCAATCACCATTCACATCAAAGGAGTGAGAGGTGAAGCCAGTGAGACAAATCCAGCTGGAAAACCTCAGCCCTTCACTTGGATAATGCATCTCCCTCTAAAAAAAAACCTTACTCACTCCCACTGTTCCATATGGCAAAATGCAGCAAATCTTTTACCCCGATGGGCTCTCTTAGAAAACAGAATCAAACAATTAACAGCAAACTTCATAGACACCATAACAACACGCTACTTTGGCTAGTAACTCAACATAAGTGAAGCTGAGTTAAGAATTTAACTCTTCAGGAAAGTTATTTTTTGATTCCTCATCCAAAGCAGTAATTTCAGACTGATTAAAAAGAAAAAGGAAACTCTTCTGATATACAAACACATGAGATTTTTTCCTCAATATGATCTATTACCTTTAAAACACTGATAATCTTTACCCTTTCTCTAAGAGAATATAAATACAGCAACAATCTGAGAAGAAAATTAGCCAAACAGCAGTTAGTACTAACTGGAATACTAGTCATGGGCTTGTCAAACAGAGGCTCAGTGTGAAGATTATTCGCAAGAAACCATACAACTTAACCATTCTTAACCTCAAGGCTCAACCCCCAACTGCAGCAAAGTTATACAGTAAATGCCTTCATGACTACTTCCCCCTTTTTCTTGAACCCCACAGCTCATCCACTCTGTTCCATTCCTAGAGCATTCCATTATCCAGGTCTGAATCGCACTCCCATCTTTTAGGTAATATTTGTCGACTTGCAGTCTTGTACTATTTATGTTACTATCACCCACATTCTAATGGATGCTCCTTGAGGGCAGCAGAGCTTCCCTGATAGCCCAGCTGATAAAGAATCTGCCTGCAATGCAGAAGACCCTGGTTCGATCTTCTTCGGTCAGGAAGATCCTCAGAAGGGATAGGCTACCCACTCCAGTATTCTTGGGCTTCCCTTGTGGCTCAGCTGGTAAAAAAAATCAGCCTGCAATGTGGGAGACCTGGGTTTGATCCCTGGGTTGGGAAGATCCCCTGGAGAAGGGAAAGGCTACCCACTCCAGGATTCTGGCCTAGAAAATGCCACGGACTCTATAGTGCATGGGGTTGCAAACAGTCGGAGACGACTGAGCGACTTTCACTTGAGGGCAGAAACTGTTTTGTGGAACACTGATTGTAGCAAGGCACCCCGCCCACAGAGGCTCTCCACTAGAATGAGTAAACTCACGACATGGGGCTCTGATTTCAATGCTTCCAGCCCCTGGGTGAGATGGGAGTTTTCCCATCCATTTTCCTGAATAGAAAACAGAAGCTTAAAACATATAAGGACTTGGACTTGCACAAGGTCTGAAATCTTTTAAAGAGCAATGGCCAGCGTTCAATTCTGCTTCTCTTCCCCACCGCTTTTACCTTCCAACCACGGTGTCACCAAACAGCAAGTACCTTGGAAGGCCACCAGAGCCAGATTGTTACTGGGTCTGCATTACCAGTCACCTAATGGAAACATATTCTTAGAAGGGTATTTCCATTTCTCAATTATTGATATTTTGGGTCAAATAATTCTTTCTTGTGGGGGGCTGCCCTGTATGCTATTCGATGTCTGGCAGTATCCCTGGCCTCTACTCAGTAGGTGCCAGGTATCCCTCCTCCCAATTATGAACATCAAAATGTGTAAGGACTTTGACTCATGTTCCCTGAGTGAGGAGAAGAGGGTCACACTGGCTGAGAAGCACTGAGCAGTAGAGGCCATGTTTACCTTCTCTGCAGGGGGCCCGTGATCTAGACTGACCAACTAGATCATTCCACACTGTTCTCTCCTGCCCTTATTAGCATGTGAGGGTACATGTCATCAAGCCAAGGGCCAATCAGTATTTTGTATGGTTTTTTTTTTTGGTGGGGAGGATAATGATAAACAGACTGGAAGAGTGAAAAAGCCTCATCCTGAAATACCTGTATTCTTGGTTCTGAAGCTGCCAGTGGTCATCTGAGGTGGTGGGCAGAAAGAAATGAAGCCAGCACATAGGAGTGCAGACATGAGGCGAGAGCGCCACCATGAAGCAGTATGATAGCATTGGTCCAGTGGTGCCTGAAACAAGCCCTGTCCCTCAGTACTCCTATTTCCATGAGCCAATAACCTCCCTCTTGGTCTATACTGGTTTGACTTGACAGGCCTGATTTATCGAAGACTAGGAGGCCTATTATGGGCTTCCCTTGTAGCAGAGAGAAAGCCCCCATCCTCACCCAGGTCATCAAGCTCTTACACACGGTAGCACCTCCCCTGCCCCGGCTCATCCATACCTGTGATCCAGCCCCAGGGTTCTCCTCCTTCTTGGAGTTCCCTGACATAGCAGACATGCCGTGTGTGTTTCAATTCTGTGCCTTGGACACTCTGCCAGTATCAGTGTGCCTCCTCCAAGCCTATAATCAGCTCTCCTTTTCTAGCAGGAGAAAAGCGGCCATAAGTTCCCCTTAACATTTCTGTCCAGAGGCAGAGTCCATTTTGCACACAGGGCAGAGAAGTATGAGGAGCCATCAGAGCCTGGGACTTGCTCACATCTGGGTGTCTGTTACCCACTGCCACTTCTCCTGACTGGCAAGCCTGAAGCTTTCCATCTCCAGGTCTGCGTCTGGACCCCTTCGCCCAGGTTGGGTTTTCTTTTGCCGCAGAGCAACCCCGTTACATTTGGGTATTTTAACTTATAACATTCCCCATCCAGTTTGTCCACACTCCACAAATATTTACTAAGCTCCTAATATACACCAGGCTCTGTTCGAGGGTTTAGGGACACATAGATGAACATGACAGACATACTCCTCTGCCCTGTACTAAGGATGGGGGTCTCGCCACTTTGCACACAGACATGATTTATTGCCTGTCTGGTCTGACCTTCCTATGGGTGAACTCACATTTTAATGGAACACACTGGAGACATTATAGCAAAGAGTTTAAAAATGTATTTGAGTCAACCCAAGATGATCTCAGTATTAACAATAATAATAGGCATAGCCTGCACTCAAGCTAACATTCTTCCCTTACTTCCAGTACGTGCCTTCCTTTCTTTGGAATCTGACAGGCTTCATTCAGGCTTGGCTCCACCACTGACTTTGGGACCTTGAACAAATCATGAATCACTGTGAGCTTCTATTCCTCCCCTGTAAATGTATGGTATCAATAGTTTCCTACCTTGTAAGGCTGTTGGGAGGAATAAGTGAAGTGCTTCATGCAGTAAATAACACAAGGAAAAATATAAGGCAATCAAAAGATGGGGACAGACTCTGAATCAAAAAAGCCTATGAAAATGACCTCCCCCACCACCTTTCTCTCCCAGGAAGGTTCATACTTGGTCATCATCAACTATGCCCACCCACTGCAACCACATACTGGAGGGAAGAGTTGGAAGTGTGTCCCCTCCCCACCCATGGGTTGCCTGGCTGGAGAAAATTGAGCATGAGATTAGAACAACTTCAGCTGATATGGTAACGGAGGGGTGGGTGCCATCCTGCATCATCTCAGTGCTCATCTTGTACCTCTAGGAGAACATTTCCTCTGTGACACAATTGGTCTATTTGCTGGCCATTTGCTGGTCTATTTGGAACAGTGTTCAAGTGGCAGGAGCTTTTCTCTGTACCTTGTATAATCCCCTTCTTTGCCAAGCCAGAAGGCAGCCTGCTTAATGGGGGGAGCACCGGCACAGGGGTCGGGGAATTCACCTTAGAGACTTGGCTGCTTATCTCCACAAGTCTTTGCCTTCCTCTGAAGACTCTTGAGAGTCCCTTGGACTGCAAGGAGATCAAACCAGTCCATCCTAAAGGAAATCAGTCATTGGAAGGACTGATGCTAAAGCTGAAGCTCCAATACTTTGGCCACCTGATGCAAAGAACTGACTCATTGGAAAAGACCCTAATGCTGGAAAAGATTGAAGGCAGGAGGAGACGGGGATGACAGAGGAGGAGATGGTTGAATGGCATCACTGACTCAATGGACATGAGTTTGAGCAAGCTCTGGGAGTTGGTGGTGGACACCAGGGGAGTCTGGTGTGCTGCAGTCCATGAGGTCGCAAAGAGTCGAACACAACTGAGCGACTGAACTGACTGACAGGGGTAAAACCTCAGTGGATTAGACCAGGGGTCAACAATTTTAAAATAATGGCTCAGCGAAAAAATATTTTAGGTTCTGAGGGCCATGTAGTTCATAGAGTCTCTGTCACAACTACTTAACTGTCCCTGCAGTATGACAAAAGCCACAGATAATACATGCATGAAAGGGCACAGATATGTTCCAAGGAAACTTTACTTAAAAAAAACAAAACTGCAGGCTAGATATGGCCAGAGGGCCAGAATATGCAAACCCCTAGATTAAATGACCTCTTTTTCACACCTCCAGTTTGGATTTCCATATTTTCATCATTAAAGATGCATCTCCCATCTGGCCTTACAGGAAGTTCAAAGGCTAGACAGTTCTAGGTTGAAATGAAAAGTTCAAGAAATACTAATAAAGGTATCAATTATGAAGTAATTGCTAAGTACCAAGTATTCCACAAATGGCTTTATGTGCATTATTTCATTTTGTCCTCCAAGCCATTTGCTGAGGTAGACACTATAATTAGTCCACATTATAGGTAAAGAAACTGAAACTTCAGGGGTGCAAGGAACCCAGTGAACGTCATAAAAACGACAAGTTGCAGAGCTGGGATCTGAAGTGTTATTTGACTCCAAAGTCCTTGCTTCAAACTACTGAATTTTTGGATTATCACAAAGTTATTCAGAGTCCTACCCACACTTGTCTCTTCACCCTCACCCTGGTTATTCTTCCATCAACCCTCCAGAAGTTCACGGGAGAAACCCCGCCCTTGCATGCCACATAAATTAAAAGACGGGCCTAAAAATAACACAAAAGTTCACAACGCTAGATGACAAATTGCTTTTTAATGCATAATAATTGACTCCTTGACCAGCTCAAGACCTCTCGGGGGCTGGAGTACCTACAGCATGCCTTATTTGGAAGGTGAACAAATGCTGGACCTGCTGAGAGACCTGCAGTCTATCACCCAGGAGGACACAGCTCCGTTTAAAGAATCCTTTCAACTGAGAAGGAGGAAAAAAAAAAGCAGCAAGGATCTACATCTTACCCTGGTTTATCAGTTTATCTACACTCAATATCTTGTAATAATCTAACCTATAAGGGAAACCAATCTGAAAAAGAATACATATATATATATGTATATATATGTATACCTATGTATAACTGAATCACTGTGCTATATACCTGAAACTAACATGACATTGTACTCCAACAAAACAAAAATAAGTAAAAAACAGTCATAAACAAAATTCTCGAGAAACAGTGACCTTGAGGAAAAAAAGCTGAAGGGCAACTTGAAATGTGCATCAGTGAGGCTGGCTGATCTCACAGGAGGCGTTTCCAGGTGGGGCACCTGATGCTCCTTCAGTGCCTGGGCATCTCACTCTGCACCTTCCACAGTCTCCCTGAGCAACTGATGATGATTAATAGCATCTCTCTGGGGCCCTGAGACGGACAGAGGCTCCTGATCACAGGGGTGTAAACTGTGGTGCAACCAATGTTCCCATCTCTGGCTTGGCGATAGACAACTGCATTGTCCAGAGAGTTCCAAAGTCCACAGGAGGCACAGTGAAAATGTTAATGCAACAATCCACTAAATATTTAACGGTCTCTCCTTAGCTTGGTGATGCAAGAGCCACACAGGAGCCTCATTACTAAAACCTACTCCCACCTCCCTTTTAATTGATGAGATAGATTCCTTTAAGCTAACACACAGAAGGTTTAGATATACCTGAGTCATGAATACAGTTCAGTGAGGACCAAACCATTTGATACCAGACCATCACCACTCAGTGCAAGACATCTACTTGGAGAGAGGCTTTGCCCCTGTCCCCGAGTGTGACAGACAACCCTGAAACACAGCAAGACAAGACGCCACCTTAGGAATATGGATCAGCTATTTCTAGGGTGATGGTAACAGTCAGAGGAAGGTGCACAGAAGACAGGGCACGAAACCCATTTCTCACCTCCTAACCAACCAGGGCTAGTTGTTATTATTATAGTATATTATACAATAGCTTTGTTGTTGTTTAGTCACTATGTCGAACTCTTTGGCAACCCCGTGGACTACAGCTCGCCAAGTTCCTCTGTCTATGGGATTTTCCAGGCAAGAATACTGGAGTGGGTTGCTGTTTCCTTCTCCAGGGAATCTTCCCAACCCAGGGGTTGAACTCGCACCTTCTGCATTGGCAGGCAGATTCTTTACCACTGAGCCACCAGGGAAGCCCAGTATCATATCTTTGGCCAACAATAATTTGTCTCGGCAGATTTCATCCTTCCCACCCACATGGCCCTAATCATTTTTTGAGTCCAGATCAAATGTCACCACCTCTGGGAAGCTTTCCCTATACCTCCCAAGTCAAAATGAATCATTCCTCCCTTTGTAATTCCATGAGCTCTGTTGAAGACGCTAGTACAGCTTTTGTCTCACAGGGTGCCTTCAGTATTATAATCAGGAACAACAGAATTAAAAGTGAAATCTCAAGTCTAAATGCCTAGGTTACTAGCTGTGTGGTCTTAGATAAGATTATTTAAGTTCTCAATACTGTATTTTCTCATCTTTAAAATGGAGATGATGATGGTACCCCAAAGGACTACTGTGACATTAAGTGACAGTAATGATCTGGCATTTGGCAAGCACTCAGATATACTAGGCCCTGCTGGCTCAGATGGTAAACAATCTGTCTGCAATGCAGGGGACCCCGGTTCAATCCCTAGCTCATGAAGATCCCTTGGAGGAGGAAACGGCAACCTACTCAAGTATTATTGCCTGGGAAATCCCATGGACAGGGGATCCTGGTAGGCTACAGTTCATGGGGTCACAGAGAGTCGGACACAACCAAGTGATTAACACACTAAAGCACTCAAATGCTCTCTCAGCTGGATACCCATATCCTTATCTATATCCATATCTACATACTACACATATAAGCATATACACGTATTTATATACGTATACATACATAAATATGTAGATACAAAAATATGAAGTTTCAGATTCCTTCTACATATGAATTTTATGTTGAATGTGGAAAGTATCTGAAACTTCATACATAGCTTCCCACTCAGCATAAGAAGCTGGGAACCTGTTGGCTAAATTCGCAGCCAGAGCAGTGAGAAGGGTCACTTTAAGGGGCCGCACATCCAGGCACTGTTTCCTCACTGCCACATCCTTGCTTTCATGCAGTGCGGTAGGTCGGTGGGCTTACAGCAAGGTCCGCCAGTGTCCTCTCTGGGTCCATGCCTCAGCGGGTTGGTTGCTGCTCTTGTTTCCTGGTCTCTGTGATGGACAGACGGTTTGGCAGGATCTCCAGATATACACTAATGTTTAGGGGGAGGTAGGAGGCTGGGTTTAGGCTTCAACTACAGCCATGTGACCTGGTTCAGTCTTCACAGGGTTCTCCACTGAAGGATGACGGTCATCATTTTTTCTTATAGGTACCTTGGGAATGTCTTTGGAGGGAGCAAGGGTAAAAATCACCTGTCACCTCATTCTTACATTTGTGCATGTGTTCCTCCCGGCAAAGCTTAAGGGCAGTCACAGGATGGGGAGAAGTGAACGGCAGGCTGGGCTGACCCCGTTCAAATCCAGTCTGCTCCCACAAGACCTTGGGGAAGATACCCGTCTCTCCAACGCTCTCTTCCTGCCTGTCCCAGCTTCTCTCCTGCCCCCTCAGGAACAGGATTGCAGTCATTGTCTACACGCATTAACAGCTGGAGGAGACACTACATTGCCCTGCCTCTTATGCAGAGCTGTCTGGTCACGTGACCACGTTCTGGCCAAGAAGATGACAGTGGGTTTGGGTGGGACTTGGAGAATCTCCTTAAAATACAGTAGATGCGGGAGGGGGGGGGGTAAATTAGGAGTTTTGGATTAACATTTATACACTACTGTATATAATACAGATAGCCAACAAGGACCTACTGCATAGCACAGGGAGCTATGCTCAGTATTTTATAATAACCTAACGGAAAACAATCTGAAAAAGAATGTATGTTTGTATGTGTGTGTATAACTGAATCACTTTGCTGTACAGCTGAAACTAAGTAACATTCTAAATTAACTATACTTCAAAGAAAAGCCCCAAGAGATTAAAAAAAGAAAGAGCAGATACTCTTTTTCTCACTTTGTGTTTTGCTGTCTGGAATACAGATGTGGTGCAGCAGCTGGGACAGTGCAACGACCCTGAGGAACAGAAACATATCCTGAGGTTAGCAGGGCTGGAAAAGAGAAGCCTAGGTCTCTTTGACATAGTGAAACTGCCAGACCAGCCCTGTACATCCATCTCTAAAATCCTTTCATAGGGAGAGAAATACATGCCAACTAATCTATGCCACTGGTAAGGTTTTCTCGGTCCTGTGCAGCTCAGCTTCATCATTACTGATAAATTAAGCTCAGCAATAATGTAAATAGAACTATACCCTGCAGGCCAAATCCAGTCCACCACCTGTTTCTGTGTGGCTCAGGAGTTAAGAGTGATTTTTAGAGATGAACATTTGCAATCAATCTTAGAGGAAATGATAACTTTAATCCCCACCAGCTCAAAAAAGAATTCTATCCTTTTCATTAGTACACCTGTATTATGAAAAAGTTATACTCATCTGTTATCATATTTTGAATTTTTCAATAAAAAATGTGGTGGAAATCTGCTTTTTCATTACTTAAGTACCTACAAACTGTCCTTGATTTTGCCTTGTCCTGCAAAATGTAAAATATTTACTATCTGGCTCTTTACAGAAAACATCTGTTGACCCATGATATAGACAAGTTCTAAATACACTGCTAATCTTATAGAAAATGCTCAATAAATGACAGCTATTATTATAATTAAATCTCCTAAAAAGCTTGGCACTGAAGTTACTCTATTATTTGTTCCTTTTCACAAGATATTATAACCCTACGGAAAAGTATGGCTTAATTCTTTGTTGACTTAGTAAAAAAAAATCTTCCAGTTAACCTCACCCTTCCCAAGCATCTCCACTTTCTTTGATACTTCTTGGTCACCAGGCAATAAAAAGTAAACATAACAAGCATAACAAAGACACAATACATTGTTTCCCACTCCACCAGTCACAGACATGTATCTTTAAGGCCACCTAGCCAAAAGAGGGACACAGTGAGTAACACAAAGGGATAAGACAAGGCTAATTTCATTTACATCTCTCTAGAATGTTTTGGAAACTGGGCCCGCTATCCTTCCTACATTTCCCTACCTAACTCCAGATGTGACTGGCGTAAATTGCCCATCTGGTGCAAATAAATGGAACCTTGGGCAAAGACACATGTATGATTCCACCATTCGCCACATGGTAGTAATGCTTCAATCGTGGCCAGACTCAATCTGGGCATCTAGTAAGAGCCTCTCACGGAGCAGTTCAGGAGCAGTTCAAACGTGAGTTCCAACCTTCTCCAGCAAAAGGAAAATTACATGGCTGAGTTAAACTGGCATCTCTCAACCTTTTTGGGCAATGGTGCCAAGTTTCTGGCTCATGCACACATTTCTCAGCCAGTCTGTCTGCTCCTTTCTCCACCCTTCTACCCCCAATCTTCAGTTGGACATGCTCTAATCTGTAAGAGTGAGTTGTTTCAAAGGCTTGGGAGTATGAAATGAAGGCGCAGAAGTGCAGCAGAGGCTCCAGATGGGGAAAGAAAGGGACTCATGCAGCCCGCGCTGGGAAGAGAGGGCTTGGCACTGGCATGGGGGTGTGAGTAAATGAATGAGGTGGCCCTGAGTGGAACGCTGGGAGACAGAGCCTTGTCTCTGGCTGGGTGTTGACTCTTTCGAATTACCACATCCAGGCTCAGCCCCTTGGAAGGCAGGCCAAGGGAAAGCACTCTGGAAAGTGTGGAGGTTCAAAAGATTTCAACACATCAAGGAAAGGGAGGCTTCGCCAACGGCTTAGGAGGTGCTGGGTAAGCCCGGGAAAGGGATCAGCTCCTTTAGATCATCCATGAGCCCTGGTTATGAGTTATTCATGTTGCAAAGAATCTGAAGCAGGCAGTTGGAGTGGGAGGTGGGGGAGAGAGTTTCTGATTAACAGTTATCATGTATTTTGTCTCAGCACTAAATGATCCCCAGGAGGATATATCTGAATGTCTCTTGCAGCATTCTGTGTAATAGTCTCTAACTAAAAACTAACCAAATGCCCATGGGGTGGGGGGATGGAATGGATACATTGTGATTTACTTAAAAACAGAATTCTTTACAATTATAATGAATGATCTACAACCACATACAACAAAATGACTGAATCTCACTTAACAGAATGTTGAATGGAAAAAACCCAGGTACAAAAAGAGTATGATTCCATTAGAGTCAAGTACAAAAACAGGCAAAACCTATCACGCTAGAAGAAAGGTAGGGGCAGGAGGGGCCACTCTGACACTGGTGACGTTTCATTCTTAATCTGTGTGCTGGTGACAGGGCTGTGTTCCCTTTATAAGCACAGGATATGTTCATTTGAAAAGATTCAAAACATACAATGTGACCTCTAACAGACAGGGAATCATAGTTTGCTAGTTTTGAAAGAAGCCCTGGATATTTCAGGGATGAGACACCCACATAAATTCATTTGACCATAAGGTTCAAAGAGAAGGGATACAATAATAATGTTAGTAGCTGCAACAATAGCAAATATATATAATTACAGTAATAAACTAATGTTTACTCAATGTTCACCTGTGCCCAACACTGTACAAGTATTATTTAATCTCTATAATAAAACTATGAAGTATATGCAATGACATCCCATTTTACAGTGGAAGAAACTGAGGTTCTGAGCAGTAAAGACATGCACCCTGATCTGATTTAAGCATATGGATGGGGTGCAAATCAGGGAAAGTTCTTGGCAAAATGAGAGCTGGATTCAAGTCTCCTGACTTTTGAGTCAACATGCCCTTGGAGGGTTGAAAACTATCCCCCTAAAAATACGTCCATGTCTTAAGTCCTAGAACCTGTGAATGCTACCTTATTTGGAAAAAGGGTCCTTGCAGATATAATTAAATGAGGATTTTGAAAGGAGAAAGTTATGCCAGCTCAGCTGGTTGGGTCCTACGTGTCACTGCATACGTGTCCTCATTAGAGTAAGGCAGAGAGAGACGTAGCACATGCAGAGGAGAAGACGATGCGTAGATGGAAGCAGACATCACGGCGATGTGGCCGCAGACCAAGGGACGCCAAGGGCTGCTGGCAGTGTCAGGACCCGGAAGAGGCAAAGAACAAGTTCTCTCTCAGAGCCTCTGGAGGGAGTACGGCCCTGCCAACACACTGGTTTTCAAACATCCGACATCCAGAACAATGAGAGGATAAACTCCTGCTTTAAGCCAGGCAATTTATGGACACTTGGTAAAGCAGCCATAGGAAATGAACATACTCTGCCTTAACTAAACATTTATACACCATCGTGTAAACAATATTTTATAAGCTGGCCACAGGAGTCCCTGAGAAGCATCCTGGGATCACACAGGTTTGGGAATTAATCTCAGGTTTCTTTACACTTGGACTTCTCAAGACCTTTAGTATGTTTATTGTGCTTTATGTTTCTTGGAGAAGGGGCTATAGTGATGCAGAATTTCCCAAACTTCACAGGAAGATCCCAGCAAGCAGTCCTAGGAAGATCTGCAGTCTGCCATGTTGACAACACTGATGATACCCACAAGGGGACAAAGGCCTAAAAACTTAAGAGTTATTACTTTGCCAAGTTCATGATTACTTTTTTAAATCCTCCCAAACACAGAGGATGAGATGGTTGGATGGCATCACTGACTCAATGGACAGGAGTTTGAGGAAACTCCAAGGAGACAACGAAGCTCAGGGAAGCCTAGTGAGCTGCAGTCCATGGGGTCGCAAAGAGATGGACACAGCTTAGTGACTGAACAGCAGCAACCACCACAGCATAGTAGTTATCATCAAGAGCTGGATGGGATGAGCTCCAGAGGGCCTTCAAAATCTAACAATTCTTTATGTGTAAAACCAGACATGGTTCTTGCCCATGGCAGACATTGCTAATCAATCACAGCACAATCCCCCAAGCTCTGACAGGGCAATGGCACCCCACTCCAGTACTCTTGCCTGGAAAATCCCATGGATGGAGGAGCCTGGTAGGCTGCAGTCCATGGGGTCGCTTAGAGTCGGACACAACTGAGCAAGTTCACTTTCACTTTCACTTTCCTGCACTGGAGAGGGAAATGGCAACCCACTCCAGTGTTCTTGCCTGGAGAATCCCAGGGACAGGGAAGCCTGGTGGGCTGCCGTCTATGGGGTCATACAGATTCGGACACGACTGAAGCGACTTAGCAGTAGCAGTCCTTAACCAGAGCTCCAGGCAAATAAGATCTATGTACTATTCCTGTCCTAGTAACTCAACAGACAATCCAAATAAATAAACCATGGCTTGTGGGTTTTCAGAAACATCTGTATTATTTTCTTCTTGCCCCAAAAGGATGTTCTCATGCCCACCAATATTTATTGACTTCCTCCCCACCTCCATTTCTAGAATGCACAACCTTTGCTCTGATTTTTAAACCAGAACTCCAGCAATGATGGTGAGAGCTTTGGGGAGCAGAGAGGGGAGGATTTGGGGCACTCTACATGCAGTCTAATCTTTGTTCTCTGGGCATAATTTTCTCCAACAAATTAAAATATACATGTATTTACTGCCTTCTGAGTTCCAAAGCCATTCATGGAAACTGCAGTTGACTTTTTAAATCTTTGCATTTTGAGTGAAATCCCTGAGCAGCAGCTGCATCTGATCAAACTTCCCCAGCAGGAAAGTTCAGAAGCTCGGGGTCTTCAAAGAAAACCATTAGCTGGGGATGCAATTTTAGAAGGTGATGAAACATGGATGCCTCACTTCTATTGTAAGAACACCTTTCTCAGTGGGGTATACAGACTTCCACAAGGGGTAACTACCACTGATCTTGTTTCATAATTTTAAAAAAATCTGAAAATCAGAAACATTAAGTACATGGAATCAATGAGGCTATGAAGCTTATCAGTCATACCTCCATCCCCTAAAAGGAAGGAGTCGAGAACAATAATAAAAATATTCTTAATTTAACAATGTATATTAAGTACTTTAACAATCTATTTTAAGTAACAATTTTCTTGCAGTTTCTGTGTCAGACCCTGAGCAAGGTCATGGTTAGGCAGCTCTGTGAGCCCCTACAAGGTGGCATGAATTGTACACTGAAGATGGACATTGAGTAACACAGTTTCTGCCCGTCAGGGATTTAGGGAGAGGCAGACAGTAATCACCAAGAAAAACAAATATTTTATACCTTGAGAAATGCTCTGGACAAAAAGAAAGAACATGATGTGGCAAAGAGAAACACAGTGAGTTGCAGGCTGAGAGTAGTAAAGCAAAGCCAGGTAGGAAGTCATCTTGGCAGAATGGCATTTAAGCTGAGGATGCTGATAATGAGAAGCTGCTGGCCAGGCCAGGTTCTAGAGGAAGGGCATTCCAAGCACGAAGAAGAGCAAATACAAAGGCCCAGAGGCAGGCAGGACCTTGGATGTGAAGGGCCAGAGGGGCTGGAGCATGGGGATGACTGGGGAGGAAGACGTCCTTGCAGAGGCAGACTAGGGTCAGGCTTTGTTACAAGTGCAGGAAGAGGGAGGCATCTCAAAGTTCTTGCTAAAGTGTTTGGATTTTGTTCTTATTGGATGGGAAGCTGATGGACGCTGTTACACAGGGGAAGGGTGAGAACTGATTTAAGCTTTAAAAACAGTAGGTATTTGGGAAGGTTACTGAGTAATCAAAGTGGGAAACAATGGTCACCTGTATAAAGTTGTGCCTGTGGAGAAGGTGAGCAGTGTTCCCGGGGGGATAAACATCTTTTCTGTCATTGCTTACTGAGGTGTAATTTACCTACAGTCAAACACATATCTTCTACACAGAGTCTGATCCATTTTGACAGATGCTTATACCCATGAAATCATACTCTACCAAGAACGTAAAGCAGTTTTTGTACCCAAGAAAGTGACTTCTAGTTCCCTTTCCATCAGTCTTCCCTCTCCCTCTCCCATGTCCAATGTGGGATCTGTTTTTGAGGGAAAAAGACTCATTTTCACTAGACTGGACATGGGATTGCGTGAAAAGATAAAGATCAAAGATGCCAAAAGCTTGTAGCTCAAACAACTGGATGGCTGGAGGCCAGCACTGGCTGCCCTGGTAAAGCCTTGGGTAGGAGAATATATCTCCAGTTGTGCTCTCACACGTCAGGTTCAAGAAGCTCACTGAACACCTAATAAAGACGCTCAGAAAAGAGTAGCACAACTAAGTCTGGAGCTCGGGAGAGAGGTCCAGGCTGAAGACGTAAATCTTCGCAGGAAGTCATGGATGTAAGTCATTGCAGGAAGCCATGGACTGGATGATGTCAGCAAGGGAGCAAACGAAGACAAAAGGGAGAACAAGAAGCGGATAGGAGCAGTTCAGGAGAAAGAGCAGCAAAGGAAACTGAGGCAAGAGGAAGATGCCTCAAGTAGGATACAGAGAAGCCTGCTGAACGAAGGGGAAAACACAGGAAGGAGGGAATGATGCACTCACGCAAACGTTCCTCGCCAGTGGAAGGCGATCCCTGCATCTATTAGTTTATTTGCCTACAGAGTACCCAAAACTCTGTAACGCAGGTCTCACTATTACAGAAAGTCCTGTACATATGAACCTTCAGGTTACGAACTTTCAAACATGCGAACATGTGTTCCATCACCATCAGGCATGAGTGAAATGCACCTGGCCCTGTCTCCTACTGTTAATGATCCTTCAGCTCTACCATCTCCAAGCTCGTCTCCCTCTTCCCATCAGTAACTCTCCATGCCAGCCCCTGTACACCAGTTGTGGTACTATACTACTGTGTTTTTCAAGGTACTGTATTGCATGATTTAAAATGTTTTACTGCTTCTGTATGTTTGCTTTTTCATGTATTATTTGTGTGAAAAGTATTGCAAACCTACTACATACAGTCCAGTACTATATAGCCAATTGTGTTAGTTGGGTACCTAGGCTAACTTTGTTGGACTTATGAACAAATTGGACTTAGGAATACAGTATTAGAAGGGAACTCATCTGTATCTAGGGGACTTTCTGTATTCTCATTTCACAGAAAAGGCAAGTGAGATTCAGAGAAGGAGTGACTTGTCTCAGTTCAGTTACTCAGTCATATCTGACTCTTTGCGACCCCATGGACTGCAGCACACCAGGCTTCCTTGTCCATCAAGAACTCCCGGAGCTTACTCAAATACATGTCCATTGAGTCAGTGCTGCCATCCAACTATCTCATCCTTTGTTGTCCCCTTCTCCTCCTGCCTTCAATCTTTCCCAGCATCAGGATCTTTTCAAATGAGTCAGTTCTTTGCATCAGGTGGACAAAGTACTGGGGTTGCACCTTCAGCATCAGTCCTTCTAGTGAATATTCAGGACTGATTTCCTTTAGGATGGACTGGTTAGATCTCCTTGCAGTCCAAGGGACTCTCAAGAGTCTTCTCCAACACCACAGTTCAAAAGCATCAATTCTTCAGCACTCAGCTTTCTTTGTAGTCCAACTCTCACATCCATACATGACTACTGGAAAAACCAAAGCTTTGACTAAACAGACCTTCATTGGCAAAGTAATGTCTTTGCTTTTTAATATGCTGCCTAGGTGGGTCATAACTTTTCTTCCAAGGAGTAAGCCTCTTCTAATTTCACGGCTGCAGTCATGACCTGTAGTGATTTTGGAGCCCAAGAAAATAAAGTTTCTCACTGTTTCCATTGTTTCCCCATGTATTTGCCTTGAAGTGACGGGACCGGATTGCATCATCTTACTTTTCTGAATGTTGAGCTTTAAGCCAACCTTTTCACTCTCTTCTTTCACTTTCCTTAAGAGCCTCTTTAGTTCTTCACTTTTTGCCATAAGGGTGGTGTCATTTGCATAGCTGAGGTTATTCATATTTCCCCGGGCAATCTTGATTCCAGCTTGTGCTTCATCCAGTCCAGCATTTCTCATGATATGTACTCTGCACGTAAATTAAATAAGCAGTGTGACAATATACAAACTTGACGTACTCCTTTCCCTATTTGGAAACAGTTTCTTGTTCCATGTCCAGTTCTAACTGTTGCTTCTTGACCTGCATACAGATTTCTCAGGAGGCAGGTCAGGTGGTCTGATATTCCCAACTCTTGAAGAATTTTTCACAGTTTGTTGTGATCCACACAGTCAAAGGCTTTGGCACAGTCCATAAAGCAGATGTTTTTCTGGAACTCTTGGTTTTTTGATGATCCAAGGGATGTTGGCAATTTGATCTCTGGTTCCTCTGCCTTTTCTCAATCCTGCTTGAACATCTGGAAGTTCATAGTTCACATATTGCTGAAGCCTGGATTGGAGAATTTTGAGCATTACTTTGCTAGCGTGTGAGTTGAGTACAATTGTGTGGTAGTTTGAGCATTCTATGGCATTGCCTTTCTTTGGGATTGAAATGAAAACTGACCTTTTCCAGTCCTGTGGCCACTGCTGAGTTTTCCAAATTTGCTGGCATATTGAGTGCAGCACTTTCACAGCATCATCTTTTAGGATTTGTAATAGCTCAACTGGGATTCCATCACCTCCACTAGCTTTGTTCATAGCAATGATTCCTAAGACCCACTTGACTTCATATTCCAGGATGTCTGGCTCCAAGTGAGTGATCACACCATCATGATTATCTGGGTCATGAAGATCTTTTTTGTATAGTTCTGTGTATGCTTGCCACCTCTTCTTAGTATCTTCTGCTTCTGTTAGGTCCATACCATTTCTGTCCTTTATTGTGCTCATCTTTGCCTGAAATGTTCCCTTGGTATCTCTAATTTTCTTGAAGAGATCTCTAGTCTTTCCCATTCTATTGTTTTCCTCTATTTCTTTGCATTGATCACTGAGGAAGGCTTTCTTATCTCTCCTTGGTATTCTTTGGAACTCTGCATTCAAATGGGTATATCTTTCCTGACTTGTCTAAAGGCTACTTAAAAGAAGAGCTGACATCCTGATGCGTAACAGATTTGCCCCAAGTGTGTTTGCAGCATGCTAATGAGTCAGGCTACAAAAGGGGTTCTGGGGTCACATTAGAGGGAAGGTACAAAGTGAAGTGAAGACAAAGTCGCTCAGTCATGTCTGACGCTTTGCGATCCCATGGACTGCATAGTCCATGGAATTCTCCAGGCCAGAATACTGGAGTGGGTAGCCTTTCCCTTCTCCAGGGGATCTTCCCAATGCAGGGATCAAACCCAGGTCTCCTGCATTGCAGACGGATTCTTTACTAACTGAGCTATGAGTGAAGGTGTGAAGTCATAGTTAAAACAGGTTTCCCTACTCCAGGGCTCAGAGCCTTGAATATGCTAGTATGAATTGTGATGCATCAGAAAAGAGTTATAGGGTATTGCATCTTCCAAGTACACATGGAACCATGTTTTTGCTTTCTTGTTTAGAAGAACCATTCGCCATACAGGTGTTTTCTAGGACACTGTAGGGGAACCACTGCTAGAAGGCAACGGGATCATGGCTTCAAAATGTGTCTGAACAAAGTCTAAAGTGTTCTCACAAACGTTATGTGACTAGTAGCCAAAGGAGAAAGGGTTGACATGAACATTCCATTTTACAGATAATGGAGGCAAAGTGCATGGGGTTAAGTGGTTTGCCCTGTATCACAGTCCTGCAGCAATTAAGCAAGTGGAAATCAGCCCCGGTCCATGAGCCCAGGGGCAAGAGAAATCAGGTCAGGTCAGGCCAAGGGGGAATCAAGCTGGAGACAGAAAATGAGGCTCCTCCTCGCCTCTGCTCCTTTCTTTACAACCTTCCCTGCTGTTTGCTTTCTGCAGGAATCTATCTGGGGGGAGGCGGTTATGCAAAAGATGGAGGAAAAAGAGGGGCTCCGTGTGAGCTCAGCTTATGGGCAATAGGAAAAGGCATTCAGTCCTGTTGGGCGTGTGAACTGTGAACAGTCTTGTGGGACGAGCCTGAAGGAAGTGTCTGGAGAAAAAGAAAGAAGAGACACAGGACTGTGGAAGGAGCCCCTGAAGACACAGAGATGCCTTAAGGATTCCAAAAGCTGCAGGGCTGAAAAGCACCTCTCCACTTAAGTACTCAATCTGACCTTTTGTCGTCTTGGCCCAGCAGTTAGGGAACTGCAGGCAAATGAGCCAGATGCTCCTCCACGGTGAACATGAATCCCTACACCCCACGCAGCCTCCCTACACTTGACCACAAGAGGCCCTCGTGGACTGCAGCCACCCACCACATACCTATGATGTCCAAGCAGGAAAGGGTGTGGCAGAGAGAGTCGGGGGAGGGGTCACTAGATCCAAACTGTTAAGAGAACATTAGCGTGAGCGTCAAGGACACTGAGTTTGGACAGTCACAGTTTTAAGTCCCATTTGGTAGCTGTGTGACTGAGAGGAGCTACTGAACCTCTCTGGGCCTATGCTTCCTCATCTGTGAAACAGAGATGATAACCACATCTACTGTGCCGGGCTTACTGTCAAGATTTTAAAGGATAATAAATGAAAAGGCAACTGTGTCCCCCAGCAGAGTCTAAGGACCCACCTGAGATGCTTCTTAAAACACAGATTTCTGGGTCATACCTGAGACCCTGAGAAACAGACTCTCTGAAGGGTATTCTCATGCATCAGACTGTCTAAGAAAGCTTGGTAAGACGTGGTATTCTGTGCTTGGCAAAGACTCAGGAAGTTAACAGCTACTGATTGCCATCATCAATTATAACATGTTAATATGAGACCTTTTCTCTAGGCTAGACAAGCCGAGGTTCAAAATCAGACTTTATCTGAAAGCTAACTCAATAGACAATCATTCATCCTCAAAAACCTAAATAAAGCCTCAATCCCTGGAAACATTAAAGTTTCTGTAGTTATAACAGCCTAGGTGAATACAAAGGGATCTTTTGTAAATGTGACTAAGAAATCAAGTGGTCACTTTTTTTTTTTCTTCTTTTTTAAAGAAAAAGCAGCACAAGGCAAACTTTCAGAGATGTGGTAAGCAATGTCACCTACACCCTCCTTGATGTTTGGTATCTTGCCTGGAAAGGTGCTCCGTGAAGAGGGAGACCCTTGTGATGGGTATGATTGCTGTATGCAAGCTGACTACTAAAAGTCAATCGTGAGGCAATTCTCAAAGGCTTTCGGGCTACACTTGCAGGGAAATCATACATGAGTTTTCCCCGACACTGAGTTCCACAGTACCTGCATCTGTCTGTTCTCTCCACTGACCCTCCATCTTCTGTATCTTCTGGAAGACATCCAGATAGAAATCTTTGCAAAAAACGAGTGTTCCTCTGCTTGTCACACAGAGCAGCAGGGTATAAAAAGACAATATCACCCTCTGCAACGTCCCCTCAACCCCCCCACTAAAACAAAATCAAAACTGCATGGCAATCAAATGCTAAGTATACTGGGAAAGAATCCTTTGTCATTTAGATCTTGAGGGGGAAAAAAAAAACTTTTTGGGAAATTCTCCATGCAATTTCCATGAAGTTTCATTACATTCAACTAGGATTACCACTGTGTTTTAGTAGCTGGAAAAAAAAAAAAGATTCCCTTTGCTTCCTCTCACTGACCTCAGAGTATCACACTGAGTTCTATTCACCCAGAGTGCTCCTATTTGATTACACAGCTAAGAGGTGCTTCACGTGACCAGGTACCAGGTGCCTTTCAGAAAACTAGCTTGGGGAGCAGAGCATCTCTAAGATTATCAGAAACTGCACATTTCTGTAAACACTACACAAAGCAAGGCCTTGGACCCCGTGGTTGTCCCTGGCCAGCATTTAATTGGCCGTTCTTCATTTTACTGATGTGCTTCAGGAGTAAACCCAACACAGAACCACCCTGCCTTCTCAGCAAACAGCTCTATAAAGACCATAAATGTCACCACCACCAGACTGGTGAGCATTAGTTCAGACCTCTGCCTCTCTCATTCCTTGAGACATCTGTG
This sequence comes from Ovis canadensis, assembly GCF_042477335.2. Lineage (NCBI taxonomy): Eukaryota > Metazoa > Chordata > Mammalia > Artiodactyla > Bovidae > Ovis > Ovis canadensis. The sequence goes on along the minus strand of NC_091263.1, from coordinate 51,917,252 downwards.
TCCCTGAGGAAAACAAGCTAGGCTTAAAGGAAATCTTGGGGAAAAGAGCCAAGAGCTTTTCCTGTGAAGGCTAGTGGGAGGAGGCCAACAGGGAAGTGGGCTTGATAAAACTGTCTTAAAAAGCTCATGGAGGGACTGAGCAAGTTATTTCAGTTTCTTAAATGGAGGCAACACCCACCCACCCCCCACCACCCAAAAAAACAGAAAAGGCTTGTTGAGCAAGAAGCTTGACAGGCTGGGAGAGGTGGAGGGTATCGCTGCAGAAGGATCACCTGGTAACAGAGCTTTCTTGTGTTACACCCAAAGCTGTGTACCATCTGAGCCTGATCCGGCAAAATACTCAAATCTCCTGGTAATTTCCTGCAGACAAGACATTTAATCATCTCCAAGCCTCCACCACAAGAGGGAAAAAAAAAAAAAGGCAAAAAACCTAAACCAAATGATTCACACTCTTAAAAATGAATCTGCCTTCGGAACACGAACTGTTTTCTGCTCTTGAAAAGCAGCCACGATTTGTTATTCTAACAAAGTGTTCCCTTCCTCCAAACAGAAATAAAAGTCGCTCAAGGAGGGCTTGTGCTGATTTCTGTTCTGCATTTCTTGAAACTTCCACCCAGTCAACATTTTCTCCTGGCAGGTTCTCAGAAATCCAGGGAGAGCTGGGGAGTCAGTGACTGAGAACACAGGATCATTTTTATAAGCCTTCCCCACCCCCCACCCCCCCAGTTTTTGGCCCCATGGGAAGATGTTTTATTGCAGGACGAGCAGAGTTAGCTGCACATATAAATTCTTCACTGCTCAGCTCACTTGACACCTTTATCTGAGTTGCCCAACGGCTGGGAGGGTTTGGCAATTGATGATTTGAAAAAGGAAAGGTCCAAATCCTCCCCAAGTGGTATGTGTTCTGTCTGTACATACAGGGCTGTGTCCATCTCTCTAATTACTCAACTAGTTGTGCAGCTAAAAACATCTGTTTGCAGAAGGCAAGGAACCCAAAGTATACAAATGATTCACAACACCTAAACAACTGCAAATGAAGGCCAGTCCAGTCCAGCAAAATGAAGGCTGCTCTAAGCCAAAATAATTTAATATGGGCGGAAATGGAGTTTGGCAATTCATGCATCAGACTTTGCTTCATTTTGGGAAGGCATTTCTTCTAGGAGCCTTGTCTTCAATTAAACACACACACACACATACACACACACAAACATACCCCACCACCCCATCCCCTGCCCCCAGGCCCTCTGCATTAGGCTTTCAAGTTTGCTCATGTGTACCTCAGGAAAAACAGACTGGGGAGAGGGAGGAAGCTCAAAATGCATCTTTTAAATAAATCTTACCCCTCCCCCATTCCAATCCCGATGGACTATTTTGGTTTGGAAATTTCCCAGTATACAGCTGCCTAGGCACCTCAGATCTGCAGACTCTCAGGCTGCAGTAAGTCTGAAGTCTCCCAGCAGCCAAGAGGGTACATCTGCAAACCTGGACGTTCTAACAAACTCCCCCCAGGAGCTTTCCCCATCCCACAGACTGTTCCACTCCAGTTAGGAAGGCCAGGAGAGGGAGGTCTCTTCCTCACCTCCACCCCCAATTCAGGGAGAATAAATGAACACATTTCTGAGCTGCTTCATTACAGATAATCCACCAAGAAGAACAGTAATATGCATTTTTTAAGTTCTAGGAAAATGAGCCATAGGAATGTGGGGAGAAATACATTATCTTTTAAACCAGACCTTCCTGGAGACATCACACATTTTTTGAGCGTCTAAGAGAAATAAATAAGTAGGTCAGGAGCAATCCATACATTTCCAACATTTGAGGGAAATGAACTGTTAAGAGATTAAAGGCTCTTGAAAAAAAGCAAGTTCAGGGAAGTTTAAATGTTTCCACCAAAGAAGTCCTAATACAGTAACAGGATCCGCGACTCCTGACACTGTTACTATTATTGGTTAACCTAGTGCGCAAAGGCTGGGAGACGCTCATATCAAAAAGATCCCAAGGTCCCCTTCCCGGAGCTCCTGACCTCCCCAGTGTCTGTGCTGCAGAGCGCATCTCTTTCAGAGGTTACTGTCCCACTTTAAGGCCCCTCTTCCTGGTCTCCATCAGGAGCACACGCACCCCCTCGGGGCACCCCTGCCCTGGGGAGCCACTTACCCGGCTCAGCCTTGCATCTCTGCTACTGCGGGGCCTCCACCACCACGAACTAAGGGGGGTGGGGGGGTGGGAAGGGGCCGCAGACCCGGGCCAGGGGATGCGGCTGCGGCTAAGAAGCCCAGTGGGGTGTCCGCCGCCAACCACCCGGAGCCAAAGGGGGCCCTGCAGGGGCTCCGCGCGAGGGAGGTGACATTCCCGGGGCTCAGCGATGGCAGCTGCTCCGTGCACAGCTCCGGATGCAGGAAAACCTCTCAGGTCCCGGGAAGAGACGCTTCAAGCTCTCCAAGCTGCCTCCCCGCTGCTTAAAGGGACGCCTCCCCACCTACCGTGGCGCTTATTGGTGAGAATTCCGAGCCACAGGCCAATCCTAGGCCTGTTCCCAAATTGAGATTTCAATCAAGGGAGCTACTGCTTTAAAATTAGAAAAGGCTGATGGGGGTGGGGAAAGGGGTACGGGCCACTTTCCGTAGCAGGACACAGGCGCTCTGGCCCTTGCTCTTTGGAAGTCCCTAGCGCTGGCAGGGGCAGCAAAAGCCAAATTCCGCTGTACAGCAGAGCACAGGAGTAAGGCAGGGAACAGGCTGCTCCTTGGCCTTCACCCCTCCCATCTTGCTCATCCTTCAAGGCTCATCCCACTCATCAGATTTGGGGGCTCTCTTAATTACTGGAAAGAACCCCCAGCTAGGTGCTTCCAAATTCTCCCCACTACTACCCCCGCCTTGGGGGCACTGATCACACTCACTGTTTTTTGCTTAATCTGTCTCTCCCTTTATACTGTAAATTCCACCACTGCAGGGCTTGTTTCCGTCTCTCCCCACACTGTGTTACCTACCTCCTGCCTGGAACACTGTGAGCTCTCAGTAAATATTTGTGGATGGAATAAACGAACGAATAAACAAAGGAATGAACACTGACACATCTTGTGTTGGCTGTGGCAAGACAAACGTTAATTAAAAGGTGATATTCAAGAGGCCAGCAGTCCCCGTTGTAGTCTCAGCGTCTCACAAGTTATAGAACCTGCGCCTCAGTTTCCTTGTTTGTAAAGCATGATCATGAAATCTCATGGGGTTGTTGTTAATGATGGTGTTAGTGCAAATCTGGACTAGGAGGTATGCCCGATCAACAGCTATAGCCCAGCTATAGTCAAGAGCTGGTGTTTCTAAAATCAGAATACATTTCCTGGGGGTTGGGATGATCTGACTGCTGGTTTGGCTTCTTGGTGAATACATGGTCATTCATGAAACAGATGTGAATTCTGTACCTGCTCAGTGCCAGACCTCATGCAAGATGCTGAGGTGACTACTCCTAGTGGGAGTGGAGGTGAGCACTAAGGTTTTCGAGAGCTATAGAACCAGTAAGGTGTATAGATGGATACGCAGAGATTTATTATAGGAATTGGCACCCTATATGGAGTTAGAGAGATGGAATAGTCCCATGGTCTGTAGTCTGTGAGTTGTTGGAGAATCAAGAAAGCTGGTGTTATAATGCTTGACACATACAAAAGCTTGAAATCTGGGTGCCAGGGGTGCAAGTCCTGGTCCCAGTCCAAAAGTCAAGAACCAGGAATGCCAATGTCTGAAGGCAGGAAAATGTAGAAGTCATAGCTCAAGCAAAGAGAGTAAATTGATCTTTCCTCCACCTTTTTGCTCTCTGTTCAGACCCTCAACAGATTGGAAGATGCCCACCTGCACCGGTGAAGAGGAAATCTTCTTTCAGAAGTTCACTGATTCAAATGCTAATCTCTTCCTGAGACTCCCTCACAGACACACTTAAAACTAATGTTACCAACTATCTGGGCATCCCTTGGCCCAGTCCAGTTGACACAGGAAATTAATCCCCATCACAGCATGGGGGAGAGACAGAGCAAAATATACAAACAGAATTATGTTAGATGTATAGTCAGCAAAGACATATGACCCGGAATGTTTATTGGAGCACAGTTTATAATATCACAATAACTGAAAACTACCACCCAATAAAAATAGGGGAAATGGAAAAATAAATTACAGAACACCTATTTCTGGAATACTACAGTCATGAAACGAAGCAGAGTTAAGTGCACTAATAAACAATAAACTTCAAAATATATTGCTAAGTACAGAGCAGAAGGTAAAATATATCCCTGCTTGATTAAATAAATCTTCATGTATTATATGGGCTTCCACAATTGCTCAGCATGTAAAGACTCTGCCTGCAGTGCAGGAAACAGAGGTGACGTAGGTTTGATTCCTGGGTTGGGAAGATCCTCTGGAGAAGGAAATGTATCCCACTCCAGTATTCTTGCCTGGGAAATCCCATGGACAGAGGTGCCTGGCGGGTTACAGTCCATGAGGTCACAAAACAGCTGGACATGACTGAGTGACTAAGCATGGACGCGTGTGTTATATATACGTATGTATGCTGCATGTGCGTAAAATGTTTCTAGAACTATGCCTAAGAAAATGGTAAAGGTTATTATTCTTGGCAAGGTGGTATGAGAACTAAGCAGGTCTACAGTGGGAAGGAGACTACTATTTCACCATATACTTTTGTGTATTACTTGATTATTTTACCAGGAGCTTGTAATAAGCTCCTAGATCTGGCAAGATGGTAAATGATGACAACCTGAAAATTCCAACTCTTCAAAAACCCTAGATACACTAGATAAAATAAAACCAAAATTATTTTAAGGGCTTAGCTGACTCACAATTAAGAAAGGAGAGTACCCAGGTAGAAAAAAGAAGTAACTAAAAACAAGAATGGTGAACATGCAAATTCATGCTGGGGATATGAGGCAGAAGGGAAGATGGTTGGCAACAGGAGAACAGTCTGTCTTGGTTCCCTAGGGGCTAGGGTTTGAATACCCAAGTAGAACAGAAGATGAGGCTTTGGAACAAGCAGAAGTAGGAAGTTGTTAGGAAACTCCTCCAGAAAACCAGGAACGCTCCCTGAGGGCTGCACCCTCGGTAAACAAATAGATTAGAAAAACTGTCAGCCATCCCAAGGAAACTTGTCTCCCTGTGGTCTGAGCAGGAGGGAAACATTTAAGTTGAGAATTAGAAGCCCTCAGCCTATGCCTTTCTTCAGAGTGGAATATGAACAATTGAAGTGAGCATCAGCAAACTCCAACTGAACAATTAATATAAAGCTTGGTCCCGTTCACAATATGCCAAGAATTCCCCACAGAAGCAAATGAAAAATTTTCCTGCAGAGTCAGTTCTGTAACCTGGGCTACATCTGACCCTTCAAAGCATGAGCTCGTGATAGTAAATTACAAAACACAGTCATAAGTCAGCAAGTATGAGGATCAGGGCTCAAGAGTTAGAGGTAATAAAACAACATTTTGGAAAAGAACATTAATAAAGTTTAAAATGACTAAACACAATAAAGTTAGAAATGAAACAACAAAAAAAAGGGCAACTCTTCTCTTTCCTCTATAGATTCATTAAAATTAAAAACTCAATGGAGAGATGAAACAGAAGATGAAATACTGCTGAAGAGAGAAATACAGATCTCAGGACATTACACAAGATGAAACACAAAGGGATGCAAAGCTGAAAACTACAAAGATGTTTAAGTGATACGGAGGACAGACTTAGAAGGGCCAACATATGTCTAACCAGAGTCCTGTTGGCACAGAATAGACATTGAGGAGAGGCATAATGGCTAAGAGTTTTCTAGAATTTATAAAACTCGTGAATCTTCAGATTCAAGAAGCATAAGACATCTCAGGCAGGAATATCTGTCTGTATTAATTACTCATAAAAGTACAGTTAATAAAAGACTGAACTGAGGAAAAGTATAACAGTTTAACAATGCAATGACAGAATTAAATAGATGGCACTTTAAAGAGAGGCAACTCTGCCATTCCCCATTTACAGTTGGATTATATTTCCCTCAGTCTTTCATCCCCCAAATTAACAAATTCTGCACTACAGAAGGTCCTTACATGTCTAACTGTACATTAATATGGCTCTTAAGCACCAAGATGAGATAGCAGAGGCATCCTTGGAAAGACACGTTCATTCAGCCATTAACAAAAGTGGCAGGAAGAAAAGCATACACACAAGAACCGAATGAACAGCAGTTCGAAGCCCCTGTTCCCAGAAATCCTACTCTGGTGGTGGAGGAAGAGGAACCGAATGAACAGCAGCTCGAAGCCCCTGTTCCCAGAAATCCTACTCTGGTGGTGGAGGAAGAGGAACCGAATGAACAGCAGCTCGGAGCCCCTGTTCCCAGGGACCTTACTCTGGTGGTGGAGGAATAGGAACCAAATGAACAGCAGCTCGGAGCCCCTGTTCCCAGGGACCTTACTCTGGTGGTGGGGGAACAGGAACCGAATGAACAGCAGCTCGGAGCCCCTGTGCCCAGGAACCTTACTCTGGTGGTGGAGGAACAGGAACCAAATGAACAGCAGCTCGGAGCCCCTGTGCCCAGGAACCTTACTCTGGTGGTGGAGGAACAGGAACCGAATGCACAGCAGTTCGAAGCCCCTGTTCCCAGAAATCCTACTCTGGTGGTGGAGGAATAGGAACCAAATGAACAGCAGCTCGGAGCCCCTGTTCCCAGGAACCTTACTCTGGTGGTGGAGGAACAGGAACCGAATGCACAGCAGCTCGAAGCCCCTGTTCCCAGAAATCCTACTCTGGTGGTGGAGGAACAGGAACCAAATGAACAGCAGCTCGGAGCCCCTGTTCCCAGGGACCTTACTCTGGTGGTGGAGGAATAGGAACCGAATGAACAGCAGCTCGGAGCCCCTGTTCCCAGGGACCTTTCTCTGGTGGTAGAGGAAGCAAATAAACAGATGGAGAGTGTCATCATTTGTTGCTGTCGTTCAGTCACTAAGTTTGTGTCTGACTCTTGTGACCAATGGACTGTAGCCCGCCAGGCTCCTCTGTCCATGTCATTTCCCAGGCAAGAATACTGGAGTGGGTTGCCATTTCCTTCCCCAGGGGATCTTCCCGACCCACTGTACCCACATCTCCTGAAGTAGCATTCTTTACTACTGAGCCAGCCATCACGGGGCATAAACTATACTACTATAAAAACACAGAGGAAGAACATCTCAACCAGTCTTGTGGAAAGGCAGTACTTGATAAAGGGCTTCCTGGAGTAGGTAACATCTACACTGAGGGAGCTAGTATCCTTACGAGGAAACACTTTAGAATTAGGCTTGCCTTTAAATTCCAGTACTGCTACTTATCATCTAGTCTGACTTTGGCGAAGTTATGTAACTTTTCCAAGCGTCACTCATCTCATCTGTAGAATGGAATTCATATCACTTAAGTCCCGGCGTTGTTTTGAGATTTAGAGATAATACATGTAAAGCACTTAGCAGAATGCCTGACCCATAATTGATTTTTTTTTTTTACTAAATGGGTAGCTGTTGTTGTTATTAGATGAAATCCAATGATTCGGTGGGAAAAAAAATGCCTCTTGTTTTAAAAGGTGATTTTCTTCAGAAAGCTGACAGAGACAGAGGCTTCAGCCTATTTTTCAAGAAACTATCTTGAAGAACATTGAATATTTATTGAATCTAGCCTGCAAAAATAACATTATTATGCTACCAGATTTAAAGAGTTATTTGATCTGGCCCTTTCAATGAAGGAACTTAAAATATAGTTCTTCCAAAATAACTAATGAAGGCTGCATAAGTTAAGTGTCAAGTATATGATTCTTTTCAGTGATAAATTCCAAAACTGTAACAGACTTCTCTTTATCATGAAACTTTCAGATTCCTAACCACAAAGTAAACTGAAAGAATTCAGAGTCCAGCAGTGGGAGGAATAGATGGACCCTCCTCAGTATTACTTAACAAGTTTATGAATGACCTGGATGATGCATGGAAAAGAAACTCGTAAAGTCCAACCTATGGTGCCAAATTACTGGGCCCTGCCAATGCTCGGCAGGTAAGAACACAGAGCTATCTAGCCAAATCTGGAGGAGTTGCCTGAATTTCAGTAGAGAAATTCAATAATGGTAAAGGTTATACCTGCCTTTTGGAAGAAGCACTGAACTATGCCATCTTAGAGACGAAAGCATTGGCCAAGGCCAAGCTTTCCATTCATTCCTTCATGTATCATTTAACAAACATGAATCTAACATCTACTAAGAAGGTTTGCGGAGAAGGCAATGGCACCCCACTCCAGTGCTCTTGCCTGGAAAATCCCATGGATGGAGGAACCTGGTGGGCTGCAGTCCGCGGGGTCGCTAGGAGTCAGACACGACTGAGCGACTTCACTTTCACTTTTCACTTTCATGCATTAGAAAAGAAAATGGCAACCCACTCCAGTATTCTTGCCTGGAGAATCCCAGGGAGTGGGGAGCCTGGTGGGCTGCCATCTACGGGGTCACACAGAGTCGGACACAAATGAAGTGACTTAGCAGCAGCAGCAGAAAGAAGGTTTGACTTGTAGGCTGTGTAAACATGGAAACACATGAATAAAACGCAACACTTGGCTTCATGGAGCAGTGATATGAAATCTTCACTTGAAACCACCCATGCCTTCCAACATTCTTCCTGCTACCATGCAATGGTGATCTGACTTTTATAAAACAACTTAACTTTGCACTAGAGATTAAATCCCATCATGTTTCAGAACAGAAAAATAGATTTTATCTCTTCAGCTAGCAATGACTGACTGGTAGTGGATTCCTGGAGTGCTGACTTGATAAGAAGTCTGAGGCTGCATATGGCAGGAAAGCATGCTGTGATTGATTAGTGATGTCTGTCATGTGGATGGAGAAGGGGGTGACAGCACTATTGCTATATATCTGACATCTCCCATCTAGTCCAACCCCCTCATTCCACAGATGAGAAAACAGAACAGATCTTTCTTTCTTCCTGTGGCATTTTAAATTCAGCAACACGAGCAGGGGCAACCGAGGAGAACCTCCATATCTGAAATGTTGCTGAGAGAGAAAAAAAAGTCTGGAGCTCAGAATATTTCTGATGAGCTTTTAAGATATGCATTCAAATCCTTTAGCAGCCTTTGTATTCTGCAGCAAACAGGCTAAATGGAGAAAGCTGCAGACTCTGATCGCCTGGTTAGCTACAAAGAGCCGCCCCCCACCCTACCAGACACACGTTAAGACTATATAAAATACATATAATTTGAGTATGCTTGAGGATTTAAAATGCACTGGGGGACAAAAACGTCTAAAAAGTGAATATATTTCAGAAATACAAAGTGAATACATAGAACGGTAATTAACATGTTATTTAAGAAAGAATGAAGATTTTTATCATTTTATTCTATTAAATGGTACTGATATCATCAGCCAAAGGAAGGAAAAGAAAGACTCTTATTTATTTTCAGAAGACACTTTATATCCTGGGCACTCTGTAACATTAACTAAAAAGATACGGTCTGGCCCCGTTAAGCATTTCCACACCCAATCTATCAACACTCACAACCATCACCCAGCCCAGTCACAAAGAATCCAGGCTCATTCCCTGTGAAGGACAGAATGGTATAAACGGACAACAGATAAGCAGGAAGCCCAACCCCAGCGTGATTCAGATACAAAGAACAAATTGTAGCATTTGATTAATATGCTAGCTCTTCTGTCATGCCAACTGCAAAGTGAATCTTATGGAAAACCAACTCCTTGAGAAACAGGTCTAATTAATTCAGTTACATAAACTCCAATGAAATATTAGGGGGAGGAGACAGGCAAGTGAAGGGAGAAAGGGAGGAAGAATATCAGAGTGAGAATGAGGAGAAAGACAAGGAGGGCAAGAGAAAGGGCGGAAAGGGAGGGGGAAGGGGGGAGGAGGGAGGGAGGAAACGAACAAATGGGAATACATGATGGAGAGAATGTGAAGAAGACGTTCTGGAGGCCCCAGAAGCTGTGCTCTGACATAGGATGACAGGAAACCTATTTATATTTCAATCAAACACACTGTTGAGGTTTGGGTAAGCGATCAAAAGATGAACAACCATCAACAACCCTTTAATGCATAAACTGGTCAGATTAGTTTTTTCTCCCAAGACTCATTCATTTGTATACCACCTGCAGGATTTCTGCTAAATCTGCTTTTACTAAATATCATATTAATGACATACTGAATGGGCCTTATATTATTATTTACATGAATAAACAAGTTGTGGGACATCCACACATAGAATATGACCCAGTGAGTAAAAGGAACAAACATAAGCGACACGGTGGATGAATCACAAATATGTAGTGCTAAGAGAGAGTCAGACTGAAAAGGCTACATACTGTATGAATGCATTATGTGACATTCCAGAAAAGACAAACTCATAGGCTCAAAACACAAGGGTCGGAGATGGGAGCAGGGACAGAGAAAAATTTAGGAGGAGATACGTATCTTCATTGCGACACTGGCTGCGTGACCAGATGCATTTGTAAACACCCACAGAACTGTAAACCTAAAAGTAAGTTTGAATGTATGCAAACCTGAACAGTGAAAACAGAACCAGGCAAAACCCCCAAGTTAAAACCATCCCTTGCATCACTTTGGCTTTAATCTAAATTAACTATTTTCCTTCTGTTTTGTTCTCGTAAGGATGTTTAACAAATTACTCAAAAAAAAAAAGTAACTGAGGAACTGTGGTATTCCGAGGGCTACTGCCATGACATTGTTCTTTCTTGACTAATAATGGAGATGACCAAGTTTTAAAGAAGAGGCAACTCTAGCACCCAATTGAGATCTCCTTATTGATGTACTTACAAAGTTTCAGTTCAGTTCAGTCGCTCAGTCGTGTCCGACTCTTTGTGACCCCATGAATCGCAGCACGCCAGGCCTCCCTGTCCATCACCAACTCCCAGAGTTCACTCAGACTCGCGTCCATCAAGTCAGTGATGCCATCCAGCCATCTCATCCTCTGTCGTCCCCTTCTTCTCCTGCCCCTAATCCCTCTCAGCATCAGAGTCTTTTCCAATGAGTCAACACTTCACATGAGGTGGCCAAAGTACTGGAGCTTCAGCTTTAGCATCATTCTTTCCAAAGAAATCCCAGGGCTGATCTCCTTCAGAATGGACTGGTTGGATCTCCTTGCAGTCCAAGGGACTCTCAAGAGTCTTCTCCAACACCACAGTTCAAAAGCATCAATTCTTCAGCACTCAGCCTTCTTCTCAGTCCAACTCTCACATCTATACATGACCACTGGAAAAACCATAGCCTTGACTAGAAGGACCTTTGTTGGCAAAGTAATGTCCCTGCTTTTGAATATGCTATCTAGGTTGGTCATAACTTTCCTTCCAAGGAGTAAGCGTCTTTTAATTTCACGGCTTCAGTCATCTGCAGTGATTTCGGAGCCCAAAAAATAAAGTTTCTCACTATTTCCATTGTTTCCCCATCTATTTGCAATGAAGTGATGGGACCAGATGCCATGATCTTAGTTTTTTGAGTGTTCAGCTTTAAGCCAGCCTTTTCACTCTCCTCTTTTGCTTTCATCAAGAGGCTCTTTAGTTATTTTTCACTTTCTGCCATAAGGGTGGTGTCATCTGCATAGCTGAGGTTAATGATATTTCTCCCGGCAATCTTGATTCCAGCTTGTGCTTCTTCCAGTCCAGCGTTTTTCATGAGGTACTCTGCATAGAAGTTAAATAAGCAGGGTGACAATATACAGCCTTGACGTACTCTTTTTCCTATTTGGAACCAGTATGTTGTTCCATGTCCAGTTCTAACTGTTGCTTCCTGACCTGCATACAGGTTTCCCAAGAGGCAGGTCAGGTGGTCTGGTATTCTCATCTCTTGAAGAATTTTCCAAAGTTTATTGTGATCCATACAGTCAAAGGCTTTGGCATAGTCAATAAAGCAGAAATAGATGTTTTTCTGGAACTCCCTTGCTTTTCAATGTTCCAGCAGATCTTGGCAATTTACTATTCATAAAATGAATGAAATAAACCATTCCACTGGTTCTCACTCTGCACACCTGCAGGAGAGGCAGCTCAGTTCACTAGCAGACAGCTGGCTCCTGGATTAAGTTCCTGTCTCCAGTGAGTTGTGGCTGATACTCCACTAACATGGACCACAGAGAGCCAAGCCAGCCAACTCTTCCACTCAGGGTCTTTCAAAAACCCGAGTCTTTATCTTCTATCAAGCCACTTCTATGCACGGTTCCTCAGGGGACTGGCTTCATACCCTTTTACATTCAAGCCATTCAAAAATATGACACTCCAATTAAATGAGAATGAGGCATTATTGTCAGTGCGGCTAGGTCCTGTAAGATAATTTCCATACTTTTTAGAAAACATGTTTAGGTATGTAAGGTTAAAATCACATGATGTCTGAGCTTTCCTTTCAAATACTTAGGAGAGAGAAGAGTAAAGGAGAAGGGGAAGGAGGGAGGAACCCATGAGCAAAAGGAAAAAGATGAAAGAAATGTAGCACAATTTGATAACTGTCAGGAGGAGAAGGGAACGACAGAGGATGAGATGGTTGGATGGCATCACCGACTCGATGGACATGGGTTTGGGTGGACTCTGGGAGTTGGTGGTGGACAGGGAGGCCTGGTGTGCTGCGGTTCATGGGGTCGCAAAGAGTCGGACATGACTGAGCGACTGAACTGAACTGAAACCTATTACATAGGGAGTCATTATACTTTTCTTTCTGCTTCCGATTATGTTTTAAAATGTTCTTAATAATGAAAAGAGGTGGACATGGCTTAGCAACTGAGCAACAAGTAATGAAAAATCTTTCAAGCTTAATTTGACCAGGACAACATGGGGTGGTTTATGTCCTCCTCATTCCTGACAAGGTGATTCTAAAGTGAAAAGTGAAAGGGAAAGTCGCTAAGTCATGTCCAACTCTTTGGGACCCCACAGACTATAGAGTCCGTGGAATTCTTCAGGCCAAAATACTGGAATGGGTAGCCTCTCCCTTCTCCAGGGGATCTTCCCAATCCAGGGATCAAACCCAGGTTGGCCACACTGCAGGTGGATTCTTTACCAGCTGAACCACAAGGGAAGCCCAAGAAAAGTGGAGTGGGTAGCCTATCCCTTTTCCAGGGGATCTTCCCCACCCAGGAACTGAACCGAGGTCTCCTGCATTGCAGGTGGATTCTTTACCAAATGAGCTATCAGAGAGTATTCCTAAATAAAAAGGCAAACTTTCAGTTTACAGGGAAAACTAATGCCTCAAACTTTAAAGAGCATTTCTAACATAGGTAATCTGTATGAATATGAGATCTCAGTTCAGTCTCTCAGTCATGTCCAACTCTTTGTGACCCCATGGACTGCAGCAGGCCAGGCCTCCTTGTCCATCACCAACTTCTGAAGCTTACTCAAACTCATGTCCATTGAGTCGGTAATGCCATCCAATCATCTCATCCTCTGATATCCCCTTCTCCTCCTGCCTTCAATCTTTCCCAGCACCAGCGTCTTTTCCAATGAGTCAGTTCTTTGCACCAGGTTGTCAAAGTACTGGAATTTCAGCTTCAGCATCAGTCCTTCCAATGAATATTCAGGACTGATTCCCTTTAGGATGGACTGGATAGATCTCCTTGCAGTCCAAGGGACTCTCAAGAGTCTTTTCCAATACCATAGTTCAAAAGCATTAATCATGAGATCTAGGTATCAGCATTTTCATTTTATGGACGTAAATCTTGACATCTCTTTTTTTGGTGGTTATGGGAACATTCTGGCCCTGAATTTTCAGATACATGACTTTGGAGGCGTCCGCCACATTGAGCCATGCTGACCTGCATCCATTGTTTTTTGAGGGTGTTGGGGAGAAGTTCATTTATTTTGAATTTGGAAAACAAGGAAGCATTATGCAAATGAATACCCCTCCCATTTCCTCACACTCTTGACTATAACAGAACTCTCTCACTGAATCCTTCCCACAGCCCACTGAAGTAGCAACTATGAAGATTTCCATTTTCAGAGGAGGAAACTGAGGTACAGAAAGGTTAAGTAACCTGCCTCTCATAACACAGTTTGTAAGTGGCTGGGATGGGAGCCCAAATAGGGCCATCCTGCTCCCAGATCCCCCAGGTGCACCATCTTCACATGTGCAGACCACTCTTTATGTCAACTGCTGGATCTCGGTTGCAAGATGCACTTGGAAGAGAGACTGAGTGGAAGCTGAGAACTGATGGTAGTTCATGTCCACGAACTTTGCAGGTGCTCATGCATTTATCCTTTACCTGTCCACCTGACACCTACTGAGCATCTACTACACACAAGACATTATAGTAATGAGCTCTGAGAACACAAATATTAAAAAACACACACAATTCACACTCAAGAGGAACCCACAGTCTTGTGGGATATATACACACACACACACACACATTGATAAAGCACCGAGTGATGTAGCCCAGGTGTGAAAAAGTACCGTGGAGAGAATGACCTGGACCAGCACAATAAAGTGATGGTAGAATCAACTTTCAAAGAATGACGAGGAATCCTTGAGATGGAAAAGGGGAGAAGCACGTTCAGGCAGATGCAATGGTATGAGAAAAACTATGGAGGCTTAAAAGAGACCCAGGAGTGGCAGAAAAGAGACATTTTGTTGAGCTAATCGACCCTGGCAGCATCTACATGGGGACTGGATGACTCTTGGTTGGAGGGGCTGTACTGTGCATGCAGGATATTGAATGGCATCCCTGGCCTCTACCCATTGGATGCTTCCAGTATCCCTGATAGTTATGATGACCCCAAATATCTCCAGACATAAGCACATGCCCCTAGGCAGCAGAATCACCCCATGGAGAATGTGGACTCTTGGGAAAACCTGCCTGTATGTGTGAACGAAAAGAAGGGAGAGAAAGGAGAGTTTGCCAGGAAATTGAAGAAGGGAGAGGGAGGTAGTTCTGCGCTGAGATGATGAAACAAGCCAACCAATGAGTTCCCTCCAATTCTATATCACTATCTGGCCACTCTGAAGTTCATTTCCTTTAAAAGGGTCTCCTCCAAATTCCAGGCTGTGCATGCAATACACATTAGAACTTTGATAATTAATTTAGTTTCCCTCTTGGACATTTAAAGCTTACTATCTAACCATGGGGGAGGCAGAATTCTGATATGGCTCCAAAGATGTCTGCCTTGGGGCATACACATGCCTTCTCCCAATTTTTTAAGCACTGATCTAGGTGCTGCTGTGAAGGAATTCTGCAACTGTAATCTGAGATCCCAAATCAACTGACCTTAAATTGAGGAGATTATCTTCAGTGAGCCTGACCTAATCCCATCACCCACTGGAAGACACTAGGATCTCCTGGACAAAGAGACTGAAAGGCTGAGGGGGCATCTGATGTAAGAGAGATTCTCAGTCATTAACTTTGAAGATGAAGGGGGCCACATGGCAAGGACCTAAAAATTCCTGACAGCTTTTAATTTTTAACTGTCACCCAAAAGCTCTTGAGTGACAGTCAGCTGGGCAACAGGGACTTCAGTCCCACCACAATGAACTAAATCCAGCCAACAGTTTGATGAGCTTGGAAGATCGGCAGATTAGAACAGAAGCAGATGGAAACACCTGGATTTCAGCTTTTAGAGAATCTGGGCAAAGAAGACAACCACAGGCTACATCATGAGATAATACACAGGTGCTGTCTGAGGCCACAAAATTAGTGGTCATCTGCTGTGTGGCCACAGGAAGCACAGCCTTGACCCTGCAAGCTTCCAAGGTCCTGCTTCAATCCTTCCTTCTCCAGGAGGCCTTTCCCTACCATGCTCAGAGGGTGAGCCAGGCTACTGCAAGTTTACCTGACTCACTGCACTGCTGATCCTGCTGCCTGAAAAACTTTGTGTGATATCTCACGTGGATAAACTGCTGCTCTACCACTGAGTATGTCCTGAAGGTTCACGTTTTGTCTGTCTGCTCGCCTCTCTCCTTCTCTTCCTCTCCCACAGAAATCAGCACTGGGAAGATAGTTGTCACCACTTGAAGGATCTTCTGAATTTCTTACATATGCTTTAACAGCCCTTTGTAGACACTTGGTAAATCATTACTGACTGATGGACAGGGGTCCCCACCCCTCACCCCCACCTAAGGGGAATTGCAAACCATTGCCAAATCCACGTTATGAAGTGACTTGGAGTAATACGCTAGCATTCAAAAGAACCACTTGCATTTCAATAATGCCTTATATGAAAGTCAAAGAAAGAAGTATTGTATGGCATCCCCTATATCAAAAGGAATCAAAAAGGAAATAATACAAATGAACTTATTCGTCAAAAAAAGAAAAAAGAAAAGGACTCATTCACAAAACAGAAACAGATTCACAGACTTAGAGAACAAACTTACAGTTGCCAGGAGTGGGAGGGAAGAATGAGGAGAAGGGACAGTTAGGGAGTCTGGGATGGACATGTGCACAGTGCTATATTTAAAATGGATAAGCAACAAAGTCCTATTGTATAGCACAGGGAACTCTGCTCACTGTTATGTGGCAGCCTGGATGGGAGGGGGAATTTGGGCAAGAATGGATATGTATGTAAGTATGGCTGACCCCTTTGCTGTCCACCTGAAACTATTACAGCATTGTTTATTAGCTATACCCAATATAAAATAAAAAGTTTAAAAAAAAATGACTTACATGAGATCACTCTCATTGATGATCATAACACTCAAATCAAGGTGACCTCTCATGGGTCACTAACTCTCAGGGTCAAGCAATTAATCAGTTACTATAAGCTGCCAGTACTCATGTATGGATGTGAGAGTGGGACCATAAAGAAGGCTGTGTGCCAAACTGATGCTTTCAAACTGTGGTGCTGGAGAGGACTTGGATAGCAAGGAGATCCAACTAGTCCATCCTAAAGGAAATCAACCCTGAATATTCATTGGAAGGACTGATGCTGAAGCTCCAATACTTTGGCCACCTGATGTGAAGAGGTGACTCACTGGAAAAGACCCTGATGCTGAGAAAGACTGAGGACAAGAGGAGAAGTGGGCAACAGAGGATGAGATGGTTGGAAGGCATTACTGACTCACTGGACATGAATTTGAGCAAACTCTGGGAGATAGAGAAGGATAGGGAAGCCTGGCGTGCTGCAGTCTATGGGGTCACAAAGAGTTGGACATGACTTAGTGACTGAACAACATGAGCTGCCAGACAAAAAGTCTCAAGGCTCCTTGTATTTTACACTCCCTTACTGCTCCTTCTGTGGGTTCAAGCCCTGGATCAGGAAGATCTCCTGGAGAAGGAAATGGCAACCCACTCCAGTATTATTGCTTGGAGAATCTCATGGACAGAGCAGTGTGGCGGGCTACAGTCCTTAGGATCACAATGACTCAGACATGACTGAAGAGGTTTCAGACACACTACTCTTCCCCTCTAGATGTAAATAAAGCTTGACATTTCTGGTCACTGGACTTGATGTTTAGTCTCCTGGTTAGAAGACCCAACGTAGGAGTTTTCCAAGGAAATCTTCCATTACCACTGTCCACTGAATGAATATTCTACCCTCCTCTGGAAGGCCAACAAGAGAATTTTAAGAATCACCTTTCTCTAGGAAAATGATGAACACAGTGGAGTATGTAGACATCATTACCTAAAACAAGTTAAATCAAAGGAGTCACTTTACTGACTCAGTTGTTCTCCACCATGATTAAAAATTTTAAATAACTGAACGCTTAAAATCGACTTGTTGTATGAAGCTTTCAAGTTCAGATTTATTTCCAGGATAATTTCAGGAAATAAAGCTCCTGGGACCTAAATTTATCAGCTAACCTCTGTGTACATTCTTTTCCTTTCTATAATTATCAGAGGGTCAATTAATGTGACTGAAAATTGCAATACTTAGGGCCGATTATGTCTCAAAATCATCCATGTTAAAGAACAAATAATTATGGACAAAACCGGAAGCTCAAACTTAGAAGCTTCCTTGGGTAGCACAGAAATGATCAGGCTGTAAAAAGCCAACCTTCACTCTGGCCACATTCCACTCCCTAGTGAATTATGCTAACGAAACCAAACTGAGGCCCTCAAGTTAACCAAGCAGAGTGCCAGCAACAAGGAGGGCAGGATTAATATTGGATGAAATGTAAGTGCTTCAGGAAAGTTACTCCTCTTAGTCTGACACTGTTTCCACGGTTTCCTCATCTATTTCCCACGAAGTGATGGGACCAGATGCCATGATCTTCGTTTTCTGAATGTTGAGCTTTAAGCCAATCTTTTCACTCTCTTCTTTCACTTTCATCAACAGGCTTTTCAGTTTGTCTTCACTTTCTGCCATAAGGGTGGTGTCATCTGCATATCTGAAGTTATTGATATTTCTGCCAACAATCTTGATTCCAGCTTGTACTTCTTCCAGCCCAGCATTTCTCATGGTGTACTCTGCATAGAAGTTAAATAAGCAGGGTGACAATATACAGCCTTGATGTACTCCTTTTCCTATTTGGAACCAGTCTGTTGTTCCATGTCCAGTTCTAACTGTTGCTTCTTGACCTGCATACAGGTTTCTCAAGAGGCAGGTCAGGTGGTCTGGTATTCCCAACTCTTGAAGAATTTTCCATAGTTTATTGTGATCCACACAGTCAAAGGCTTTGGCATAGTCAATAAAGCAGAAATAGATGTTTTTCTGGAACTCTCTTGCTTTTTCGATGATCCAGCGGATGTTGGCAATTTGATCTCTGGTTCCTCTGCCTTACTAAAACCAGCTTAAACATCTGGAAGTTCACGGTTCATGTATTGCTGAAGCCTGGCTTGGAGAATTTTGAGCATTACTTTGCTAGCGTGTGAGATGAGTGCCATTGTGCGGTAGTTTGAGCATTCTTTGGCATTGCCTTTCTTTGGGATTGAAATGAAAACTGATCTTTTCCAGTCCTGTGGCCACTGCTGAGTTTTCCAAATTTGCTGGCATATTGAGTGCAGCACTTTCACAGCATCATCTTTCAGGATTTGAGACAGCTCAACTGGAATTCCATCACCTCCACTAGCTTTGTTCGTAGTGGTGCTTTCTAAGGTCCACTTGACTTCACATTCCAGGATGTCTGGCTCTAGATGAGTGATCACACCATCGTGATTATCTGGGTCTTGAAGATCTTTTTTGTACAGTTCTTCTGTGTATTCTTGCCACCTCTTCTTAATATCTTCTGCTTCTGTTAGGTCCATACCATTTCTGTCCTTTATCGAGCCCATCTTTGCCTGAAATGTTCCCTTGGTATCTCTAATTTTCTTGAAGAGATCTCTAGTCTTTCCCATTCTGTTCTTTTCCTCTATTTCTTTGCACTGATTGCTGAGGAAGGCTTTCTTATCTCTTCTTGCTATTCTTTGGAACTCTGCATTCAGATGCTTCTGTCTTTCCTTTTCTGCTTTGCCTTTCACTTCTCTTCTTTTCACAGATATTTGTAAGGCCTCCCCAGACAGCCATTTTGCTTTTTTGCATTTCTTTTCCATGGGGATGGTCTTGATCCCTGTCTCCTGTACAGTGTCACAAACCTCCATCCATAGTTCATCAGGCACTATCTATCAGATCTAGTCCCTTAAATCTATTTCTCACTTCCACTGTATAATCATAAAGGATTTGATTTAGGTCATACCTGAATGGTCTAGTGGTTTTCCCTGCTTTCTTCAATTTCATTCTGAATTTGGCAATAAGGAGTTCATGATCTGAGCCATAGTCAGCTCCCAGTCTTGTTTTTGTTGACTGTATAGAGCTTCTCCATCTTTGGCTGCAAAGAATATAATCAATCTGATTTCGGTGTTGACCATCTGGTGACGTCCATGTGTAGTCTTCTCTTGTGTTATTGGAAGAGGGTGTTTGCTATGACCAGTGTGTTCTCTTGGCAAAACTCTATTAGCCTTTGCCCTGCTTCATTCTGTATTCCAAGGCCAAATTTGCCTGTTACTCCAGGTGTTTCTTGACTTACAACTTTTGCATTCCAGTCCCCTGTAATGAAGAGGACATCTTTTTTGGGTGTTAGTTCTAAAAGGTCTTGTAGGTCTTCTCAGAACTGTTCAACTTCAGCTTCTTCAGCATTACTGGTTGGGGCATAGGCTTGGATTACTGTGATATTGAATGGTTTGCCTTGGAAATGAACAGAGATCATTCTGTCGTTTTTGAGATTGTATCCAAATACTGCATTTCAGATTCTCTTGTGGACCATGATGGCTACTCCATTTCTCCTAAGGGATTCCTGCCCGCAGTAGCAGATATAATGGTCATCTGAGTTAAATTCACCCATTCCAATCCATTTAGTTGGCTGATTCCTAGAATGTCTATGTTCACTCTTGCTATCTCCTGTTTGACAACTTCCAATTCCTACTGGGGGGAAGTATCATGATGACAAAGCAAAACAGTGTCTTAAAAAACCTAGCATAGGACTGGTACAGTGTGGCTCTGCAAATGGTAACTTGCATTATTTAAAAAAAAAATTATTTCTGTCTGCAAGTCGGGCAGAGAACAGAAATGCTTTCTGAGAAGGTGTTATTTCCCAGAGGTCATCAGACCAAGGAGAAAAATGAAAAAAATGAGGAAAAATGCATCGTCTTTATCAAATGCCCTCCTCTCCTTTTGAAGATCTTTCCAGCACTTTGGATGTGCTATTCTGTTTTTATTCTGAGTTCATTTAGCTTTAAGCTCACAGTCTTTATTTTAATACACACTGCATTTTAACAAGTAGGTCAAAGCCATTTTATACTTGCAATATGATTACCATAGTAATCGCTGTATTTTATAACCTGCAAAATGCTCCCGGGGAGACCAGTAGGGACAGCTACAGTTTGTAACAAAAACAATAATTTCAACCCTGCAGAATAAGCTCCTCTTAAAAACTCTCTTGTTGCAAGTATTAATTTTCGAGGCTCCCACAATATTTGGAAACGGCAAGCGCTAATGACTAACTGAAGATACATCAAGAGCTTTACCGGAATATGTCTTTACTTTTAGGAGCTTTATGCTGGAGAGTTAATATTAATAAAAATAATAACAGTAATAGTAACAGCTAATGCTTATAGGGTGCTTCAAACATACTGTCTGCAAAAATGGTCTGAGTGATTTCCCAGCCAGTACTCTTGAGGTATCCTCTCCCAGAATGCCTTTGGGCTTGCTTAGAGAATGTGCTTGGGCGTGGTTATAGGATGTGCTTGGACCAATGAAATATTAGCGTGCGTGCGTGCTCAGTTGCATTCCACTGTTTGCAACCCTATGGACCATTGCCCGCTAGGCTTCTAGGTCCGTGGGGCTTCCCAGGCAAGAATAGTGGAGAGGAAAACCATGCCCTCCTCCAGAGGAAATATGAGCAAGTATAACTAAAGTAGGGGCTTTAAAAGCAACTGTGCAGTTGGGCTTTGCCCTCTTGCTGCTGTTCGAAAACCTATGACAACCATGCAAACAAGCCCAGCTCCTGCTGTCAGCTGTCATCACCCTAAACGTGTAATAGAAGCATCCAATAGCCCAACCCAGCGCCAGATGAGGAGACCAGAAGGCATGCTCTGCCTGCCTGAATTAAGAGAAATCATAAAGAAATACTGATCTCATCTACTCAATTTTGGGGTGCTTTGTTATGCAGCACCAGCTAACAGATACAATGTTTTACATAAATAAAGTGTTTACATAATAAGTGCTTCAAAGTGCTTGATGTAAATAAACTCGTTCACATCCTACAACAACCCTTTGGGGCAGTACTAGTGTGTATTTCACAGATGAGTAAGGTAAAGCACAGACGGAGATCTGGTGACTGGCCCAAGGTCACAGAGCTAGAATATAAAATAATGCAGCCAGAATTTAAACCCTGTCCCACTGGCTCCTAAACCACACAGTACTGATAATCAACTTTCCTAACTTTTCTCTCACAGAAATATTTATTTTATACATTATGGAAAGCATTGTTTAATGTGAACTATTACATCAGTGATCAAGATCACTGAATACTATTGTGCTATAAGGAAATATCACAGTAAGAATTCTGGATGGTGAAAGCAGGAGTTCAAAAGTACACCCCCACCCTCTGCCACACACACACCGGGGAGAGAAAGGGAGGGTAGGACGTAGGACGAACTGAGAGATTAGGAATCACACACACACATATATATATGCCGCTATGCATAAAATAGATAGCTAATGGAAGCTGCTGTAGAACACAGGGAGCTCAGCTTGGTGCTCCGTGATGACCTAGAGGTCTGGGATGGGGGTGGGATGGACGTGATATATGTATACATGTAGCTGATACACGCTGTTGTACAGCAGAAACCAATTTAACGTCGTAAAGCAATTATACTACAATAAAAACAAAAAATAAAACACACACATACACAAAAGTACCCCTGGTCATTCATGAACCAAATTTCATTAAAAAAAAATATCTGACAAAATATAACTTTTAGAGAGAATTTTGAAAATATAAAGCAAATAATAAGCTTCAGGCATAATTTACTATTTAAAAATTTTTAGGTTATGTGATTCCTCAATTCTTTACACATTTTAGTCAGTTAATCCCAAAGCAATATAAGCTTTTTAAATATAAAGTGTATAAAGTGAAAGTCCCATCCTCCCTCATTCTCACTCTCCAAATTCACCTTTTAATTCAACAGCTATTATTAATTTAATGTGCATCTTTTATACTTTAATTATGCAAACATAGTTATTAAAAGCTTACCAAGTTACTCTTCTTTAAAGAAAAAAAAATCTGCTGACTATAAGAATCTGCCTTCAGTGCATTAGATGCAGGAGACCTGGGTTTCTCGGTTGTGAAGATACTCTGGAGAAGGAAATGGCAACCCACTCCAGTATTCGTGCCTGGAGAATCCCATGGACAGAGAGGCCTAGTAGGCTACAGTCCATGGGGTCACAAAGAGTCGGACATGA
Organism: Ovis canadensis; assembly: GCF_042477335.2. Classification (NCBI taxonomy): domain Eukaryota; kingdom Metazoa; phylum Chordata; class Mammalia; order Artiodactyla; family Bovidae; genus Ovis; species Ovis canadensis. The sequence continues at coordinate 51,894,389 of NC_091263.1, read as the reverse complement.
CTAAGCAACTGAACATAAACTAAAGAGCCTGTTTGACAGCCTCATCATTCAAATAAATCTTGTAAAAGCCTAGGCTCATTATAATCAAGTATCTACAACACTGATTGTACTTTAATTCTCAAAATGACAATTATTCCTTCACTTTATACAATCAACAGGAAGGCTGGCTTCTATAACACATACACAGGAAGAAAGTTTTCTGGTCGTTTGGTCTAAAATAGAATTTTTATCTGAAATGCCCTTCTACGCCATTCAGAACTGAAGTCAAACTCTCATGATGGCCATGTTAGATGGCAGGTCAGGATATCTAAAATAAGTCATTAAAATCACACACACAGACCAAAAGAAAAACAAAAATAAAAACAAAGGCAGAAGCCTGCTGCTGCTGCTGCTAAGTCGCTTCAGTCATGTCCGACTCTGTGCGACCCCACAGATGGCAGCCCACCAGGCTCCCCTGTCCCTGGGATTCTCCAGGCAAGAACACTGGAGTGGGTTGCCATTTCCTTCTCCAATGCATGAAAGTGAAAAGTGAAAGTGAAGTCACTCAGCCGTGTCTGACTCTTCGTGACCTCATGGACTGCAGCCTACCAGGCTCCTCCGTCCCTGAGATTCTCCAGGCAAGAACACTGGAGTGGGTTGCCATTTCCTTCTCTAATGCATGAAAGTGAAAAGTGAAAGGGAAGTCATTCAGTCGTGTCTGACTCTTCGCGACCCCATGGACTGCAGCCTACCAGGCTCCTCCATCCATGGGATTTTCCAGGCAAGAGTACTGGAGTGGGGTGCCACCGCCTTCTCCGAGACAGAAGCCTAGCAAATGCATACTAACAAAACTTAGAGGCCAGTTCAGTCTAGAACAAGAGTAAAACTGAATAGAATAAATTCTCGTGGAAAGTAAGAGTGTCAATCTATTACTGCACGTTGTTAAGAACCATTGGAAGTCAATTTCCATCAACTGACAGAATCCTTGCAAAGCAATTCTCCCTTCCATTAAAACCCAAAAATTTCTGTGATTTTTTAAAAATTCCACTTTAAAATATTTTATATGGATCAAAAGCTTCTGTCCCAATGACAGACAACCTTCGTATAGAATACATAAAAAGTGAACGCTAACATAGAAAAACATTATATTCGTATCTGCTTTGCTGTGTTCTCTGTCTTCACAATATGCTATTCTAGATAAGATGTGGGTAAAGAATGGGATCAGATTAGATGGTTAAAATTCACTTCAAATTTCGTAAGGGCAGCCTACTGCAACTCAAGAAAGGGAGGTACCCCTGACACCTGCATGAAGAACTATCCCATTATTTTCATAAAGTAATATAGTCTACGTATTTGAGGACACTAGAGCCCCATTTAATACAGAACAGTGCTGGTGAGCACTATGTATGTGTATATATATATACACATACTACTTACACATATTTAAAGTTTTTTCTTTAAGTTATAATTAAGCCATGAGTCTGTAATTTGGATGGGTAATTAAAGGGATGATGATTGAAAAAGTATAATTACGGAGCTCTTTGCTTTTACTCATTCATCCATTCAAGACATCTTTACTGAGCATCTACTATACGCTAGGTCATGGAACAGGTCCCAGAAATGTAAAAGAGAACAAGATGAACAGTAAGATGAAGGATATACCTCATAGGAGTGGACAAGAAGACTCTAAGTATAAAAAAGATTCTACTGTTGGTGAGTTTTCCTCCTACTGACAAGTCTAATTAAACACCTCAAACAGTAAATAAGTTACTGGGCAATGTACAATAATTGAGATAAGATTGGGAGATTTCACTAATTCATTCATGTATGGAACACCCCTAAATTCTGGGTACCCTGACAAGGGCTTGAAATAGAAAGGGAACAAGACCTGGCTTCTGTCTTTATGGGGTCCTGACATTAACACCAGTAAGAACAAGGTGGGGTGGAGTCAGGAACAAGGGCCCTAACCTGGTTTTAGGGAGGAGGTCTCCCCATAAAAACTGTATCCAAGTTAATACCTCAAGGATGAGGTTCTCTTTGTGCTTTTAAAACAGAATGCCATTTAACCATTTAAGATATTTAAGTTCTAGCCAATAATTCAAAAGCTTCTTGTTTTGCCTGCATGAGAACCTGAATGAGGACCCCAACATAATAAATCTCCAATTCTAACATACATCCAAATCACCTGGGATCTTGTTTACATGTTCTGTCTAACAGGACAGGGTAGAGATGCAATTCTGTATTTCCATCCAGCTTCCAGGAAAGGCTGCTGGTCTGGGGACCACACCTGGAGTAGCCAGGGCCTGGCACAAAAGGGTCCCTGCCCACACGTGTTATGTTTGGCAGGTGTAGTACTCCCACAAGTCTCCATTAGCTGGTAACTTGTAAAAATCAGGAGATTTTATTTAAAAGCAGGATTTCCAGCTTCTTTTTAAAAAATTTACATCAGACAAAGTTGGTCCTAAATTTCCAGAGGCGGATAGAAGCCTGTGGACTTGGGTTCTCCGTAGTGGCCTTGATGCCACAAGAGCTCTTCCCACCAACAATGACTTTCCATGCCCTCTGAGGTATCGAGCAGCTTGAAAGTGTTAACAACCCACCCAACCCTGAACCTACCCATCACTATTCCAGGAGCAGCCTGCACATGGCAGGAAGTGGCACCATCAGTTGATATGAAGAAAGGACCAACAGCCTTTTATGGAAGCAGCACAGGTTTCTGTCGCCAATTCACCTAGCGTGGCAAGTGCCTGATGGGCTCTAAGATAGCATTTAAGTATGCCCCACTGTAGAGGTAACAGGGCATCCATGCGTGGACCAGACAACTGCACGGCTGCCAGGCTGAAATGCCAGTCCAAGGTGCAGCCCAGGAAATGCACATTTGGCTGAGGATCCTAAGAGCCCGCCCTCATCCTTTACGATGTCAGCACCTGAACGCATCTGGAAATACTTCTCAGACTCGAGCCTTGGCCAGAAGTGGGGGAGGGGCTCCACCTGGAGAGAATGTGTGTGTTGGCAACCATGTGAATGGGGGCAAGCAGACAGACCACATGTCTTCTCACAGTGGAATATTAATCTGCACACTGACGCTTGACTATTTTTACATCTGAATGATGCCTCTCCATTTGGATGAGACGGAGATGTTCTGCTTTGTAGCTTAGGCTCCTAAGATGGCCAAAAACCCTCCCAAGACATCCCTGCCAGCTATGTATTAACAGACAGAGTGAACAGAAAAGATAAAAATGTTTAGTATCAATTGATGAAAAGTATACCGGGAATCACTTACTCTCTACTGCTTCCAACGTCTGATGCATCTGTCATTTCCTATGATGAGAAAGATCTATTAATTTCATGGTAGGACCTGAATTAGGGCTTGTGAAAAATAAAAGTGAATAAATCATTTCTGTTTGCGACTGCCATCATGTATCTTGTTCCTCATTACTTTTCTTTACTGGGGTCATATTTATGATTTAGACCTATCTTTACCTGTCGCTGTTGAATTGTTAGACCAGAACTTTGCATATTCATAGAATCAGTGCTAGTAGATGGAGTAGAAACTTAAAATCATTGACAAGGAATAAATGTTTAAGTCAACCCACAGAAAAAATGGATCTTGGAGCTCATGAATATTAATACACACACATGATCATGCCACAGTCACATTAATGCCATAATGATAATAAGAAAGATCTGGGTGAATCCATATCCTTTTGACTCACACACATTGGGGAATATTAAGATGACCTAGTTTTTCTGTTTGTTTGCTTACAGTGTTTAAATCCTAATTTTCAAAGCTTTCCAGATAAAGGACTTTGGCATAAATAACAAATACATATGAAGCTACTCTAAAAACACACTGTCCAACACTACAGGGCAATCTAATAAACTGAAATAAGTGAACCCAGAAGTTTTTCTCCAATTACTACCAACAATTCTTAATCCTACGGCCGAGTGAATGACACTATATTAAACGCTATGCACAGCTCTATTCACTCCCCACAACTGTGACTAAGTGAGCATAAGATCACCTGTTCCATGTTGGTCTTCCATCCAAGAACATAAACGCACAAGATATCAAGGCCCCCGTTTATCCATTAATATAATCCTAGACTCTCGCAGTTCTAGGTACATAAGTAGGCTCTTAAGCATTTACGGAGTCACTGAATGAACAGAGCTAATGAGTGAATAAAACTGGCCTGTAGCTAATCAGGAAGTGTTCCTCATCTGAGAGAGAACTAGTGTCAGATACTAATTATCACCACTCTGCTTTTCAAGCACCAAATGCAAAACTTGAATTGTGAACTCAAGTCAAAATGGAGGCTGACATTTTTCAAGATTCACTAAATCATCTCTCTTGTTTCTTCAAGTCCACGTCCAGTAGTTTTTCAAAGCTCCCAGAAACTACAGAGCTTTCAAATACTCTGAGCAGCAGCGACTACTGCTGCTGGAACTTTAATGAAAATCTCAAAGGTTTACTTGATTATCAAGTGCTTCAACAACAACAACAACAGCTCCAGGAGGGAGTGTTCAATTCAAAAGCAATTTAAATGCAAGGTGGATGGGGCCTGAGAAAAGAAGAAAGTTATACCTCTTGGTGTGCTGTGAAAATTTACAACATGTGCAAAAAATGGGATGCCTATCAACTCTGCATATATCATTTCATAGAATCTTTCATCGCTCAAAATAGTCAAATGGGGGCAAAGGTATTTCAAGAAGAGATAAAGAGATTGGTTCAACCACACCAATTTTAATTTGAATCACTAGCAGAAAGGTAATGGTTTTAATTTCTTAATTCCCTTCAAGGGAGAAGGATCATATTTAATACCTATAACACCACTGATGGGTTTAACTTCTGGGCCCCCAAGAATAAATAGTCCCAAATGTTCTTCTACCCTTAACTTCAGAATAAAGCCAATAAAGAAGGTCTCAGATGCCTGGGTGTGAATTCCACACAAAGTTCTCCATGGCTTTAGGTTGATGAGAATGGCCCTTTTTAAGTGAAAAGACTGGTAAGAGACATCAGAATACTCTCTTCTTGGAAATCTTTATTTAGCTCATAAAATTTTATACCTATGAAGGAAACCGTTTTCACAACAAAAAATAAACTTTGCAGTGTTTACCTAAAGTTCAGACCAATCCCAGAAAACCCTGTTCTGGTGGAAACAACTAAATAAAGTACCCAAAGCAGTTATGTATCAATCAAATGGCCAAAGCTGGATAAAAGTATTTTTTAAATGAATGCCTTTCAAATGAATTATGATAATATAATCCAAGACCAACAATGCACATTTTCAAATAAGAAAATGAAGGCAAAAATTTATCCTCTAGAGCCATTTGTCTCCTAGTAATTATGATTAAGCTTCAGTGAAAAGTTTGGTTATGAAAAGGCGGGGGGGACGGTGTCTCCTCATTGGTCTCCTAAGCGACTCAACATCCTAGTTTATCCATCACACAGCTAGGCACATCTCAGGCTTTCTCTGAATCTGAACTTGAATTTCCCCTTGAACATCTGTCTTCTCTCTTCCTTAAAGGAAAAACAGTTGGACGATACAATCTAGGCAGTATAACCACTGCTAACTGTGATATTTCCCCCTATAATTAGGCTATCCAAAGACACCACATGGAGGATATTTAACTGTCCTGATTGCTTTTATTATCAAAGGAGTTTAATGACTCGGGCCAACCCCACTAGCAGAATGGCCTTAGAGGCTGTGACCATACGTCAGTCAAGATAGGCAAAATAAAACAGGCTTTCATTTTAATATCTAGTAAAGTTACACAAGATAGGAAGTTTTTAAAGCAATGCCATTTTCTAGCAAGTTCAAGAGTCCTCAGAGCTGGCTGGCAAGAGACAAAGAAATGCAATAGTCAAGTTAGAGGCGTGGAGCAGCTTGGAAGAGTGTTCCACACTTCTGTAACCTTGAACTTGCAGCTAAGGGCCAGAGACTGCTCAACTACCTAGTTACTGATGTATGACGTCGATGACACAGGAAGTATAAACAGGACTCAGGGTCTCCCAGCAGCATTATAGTTAACAATGGAATCCACATCCTAACTGTGATTTCTGATCATCATGCAGTCTCAAGGTAACTGACAAGGTATCCCCCCATCCCACATTGTTCAGGATGAGAGATGTTTCCTGAATTAAAATCTTAAAAATAGAAATAATAATTTTAAAAAGATATGTTTTCTTTGTAGGAAAGCATTAACCCTGGTTAAGATTTATAATGACATTCAGAAACATTTAAAAGAACCAAACCTATAATCTTTATATAGTTTGTGTTACAGGATCTACACATATTTGGTATTGTAATCATTTTAACATTTGAAAGAATCTGCCCTATTGAAATAAACAGGTTGCTCTTGTAGTTCCAGTTTAAAATGTCAGAGTAAGTAATATAGATTTATGACTTCAAATTAAAATCTTAATGAAATTTAAATAAAGTTTTAGGATACTAAAGTCAACTTTATGTGTATCATAAGTTCAATCTGTAAGAATTGTAAGAATTATGAACAGAGAAGGGAAAGGGTATCTTCCTTGGGGAAGGTGAGAGTCAAGTCAGATGACTTAAAAAGAAGCTAAATCCCTTTAGTCAAGGCTATGGTTTTTCCTGTGGTCATGTATGGATGTGAGAGTTGGACTGTGAAGAAGGCTGAGTGCCGAAGAATTGATGCTTTTGAACTGTGGTGTTGGAGAAGACTCTTGAGAGTCCCTTGGACTGCAAGGAGATCCAATCAGTCCATTCTGAAGGAGATCAGCCCTGGGTGTTCTTTGGAAGGAGTGATGCTAAAGCTGAAACTCCAGTACTTTGGCCACCTCATGCGAAGAGTTGACTCATTGGAAAAGACTCTGATGCTGGGAGGGATTGGGGGCAGGAGGAGAAGGGGACGACAGAGGATGAGATGGCTGGATGGCATCACTGACTCGATGGGTGTGACTGTGAGTGAACTCCGGGAGTTGGTGATGGACAGGGAGGCCTGGCATGTTGCAATTCATGGGGTCGCAAAGAGTCAGACACGATTGAGCGACTGAACTGAACTGAACTACTTTATAATTATGAATGCATTTTAAAATATAAATAATTTAATTATCTAAGCTTGTAAACTACAGAAGGAAATGGCAACCCACTCCAGTATTCTTGCCTGGAGAATCCTATGGACAGAGGCGCCTGGAAGGCTACAGTCCCTGTGGTCTCAAAGAGTCAGACAAGACTGAGTGACTAACAAGCTTGTAAACAGGGGCCTACAATTTGCAAATATGATAGAGCAGTAAGATCTGGATGCTAAACTTGAAGAATTAGATTTTTCGATTAATTGAACCAAAGCAATCTCTAAATAATCATCCCTTTAAAACAATCAGAGCAACAACAAAACTGCCAACCAGTTTCTCCAAAAAACACATGTAAGACCCCTGCCACTAAGGTGACACCAAGGTTGAACTGAAGGCCACAGTAGGGACTGTGCCTGGCTCTGAGGTAACATGCCTCACAGTACACCCATGTATCAGTAGCTAATAAGAACTGAACTGATACTATAGGCCAGGCCCTGTCCTAAGCACTTCATAGATACTACCTGTTTTATAGAGCAGCAATCCAAAGCTTAAGGACATTAGGTATCTTACCAAGATGACAAGGTAATAAATGCTAAGAATAGAGACTTAAACTCTATTCTCTGAACCACCAACATCCTGCCTCCTATAAGAACAATACTCATGAAGCCAATGAATTTCTAGAACATTGCTGCTCGAAGTATAGTCCATGGACCATCAGGACTATCATCACTTGGGATTTTGTTTAAAAATGCAGATTCTCAGACCTACTGAATCAGAATCTTCAAGTGCAATTCTAAGGTGCATTAGGGTTTTAGAAGCACTCTTATAGCGCAGGGAGGGGTTGACAAATTTTCTTCTGTAAAAGGTCAGATTGAAAGCAATTTGGGCTTTACAGGCCATACGGTCTCTTGCAGTCACTCAACTTTTCCATGTAAGCTGCCATAGACCATGCACACGTGACTAAGCATGGCTGTGTTCCCAAAATCTTTATCTGTGAAAAAAAGGCCATGGGCCACAGCGTTATCAAGCCCCCAGAGTAGAGCAGTTACACCATTAAGATGGATGCATTCTCTGATTTGCTGGAAGACAACTGAACCTACTCTCCATCCTGGGAAGGAAACTCCCCACCCAGTGATAGCAAGCTGCAGATTCCTAGTAATACCATTCTCTAACCTCATCAAATACTCCCTTTTTCTTGACTTCAGATGGTTATATGTCAATCCAAACATCATTTTACAGTGGGCTGGGTGTTTAAGGGGCCAGCAGGGAACTTCCCAAAGCCAAATTAAGTGTTTAAATGAGTTCTTCGGAGAGTTGAAAGAAGAAAAAAAAAAAAAAAAAGACCTTACTTTCCAGTCAATACAATTGCATGAATACAATGGGCTTTTACAGAAGAACAGAAGTGGATGCCTCGAATCCTAAAGAGCTTCTGAGCCAATTACTACATGATGATTAAATATGCTGGACCGTGTTCTACAAGTGGACAATTACGGGTTGGAGACGTGCTCAGCCTTGCCTTAGGGAGCCCTGTATTTATTACTCAACAGTGAGTAAAGGGTGAGCATTCCATTGAAATCTCAACTTTTCCATTAGATGTTCCCACAGAAGTCTGAACACCACAGTGAAAACCAATAGTGATGGCAATCTTTTCTTCACCTTCATTTTTCCTGTCACAAGCAAGAAACAAGCTACTTGCCCAACTCAGTAAAGTGGGGCTAGGAAGGTGCTAGAACCAAGCAGATTTTTGTCCTCTGCTCATTAAAAAAAAAAAAAAGGCACATCAACTGGGCAACTGAAGGAAAGAGTGTCCACAATGGGATTTTACAGAGTGATTACTGCGTGCAAGACGCACTCAAGTCTTCACCAGGACTATCTCCCTTCATCTCGCCACAGGGCTGTGAAGGGAAGACCAAACAAGAAGATGAGGAAACTGAAGCACAGTGAGGGCAAATGTCACACAGCCAGTGGAGTGTGGGTTAGAAACCCTGGCACACCAGAGTCCACGGTCTTCTTCCATTTAAATGAATTTCAATTAGACAGAACTCAGGGACTAAAAGAAGCCTCCACTGCCTCTTCCCCCCACGAACAAGGCTGCGTTTCACTCCCTGGACTGTGTAACACCCTGTACGTGACCTCATCACACTGCTGTATGCACTGCATGGCTTGCCCCTCTTTCTTCTCATCCAAAGAATAAACTAGTAAGGTTCTGAACTTTCACAACTTGGGGCCAAAGAGCTCTTTCTTGCAGGGGCTGTCCTATAAGCTGTACAGGATGTCTAGCAGCTTCTCTGGCTGCTAATAGCAAATTCCACCCACTATCCAACCCCCTAGGGTGGAGGCGGTATGTGGGTGTGAGACTGCTCCTGAATGAGAACTTCTGTGATTAAACCCTTGAGGACAAGAGTTCTGTCCACGATATTGTTTACTTATTGCCTAATACAGGGCTTGGCACACACTCAGTTCAGTTCAGTCGCTCAGTCGTGTCTGACTCTTTGCGACCCCATCAATCGCAGCACGTCAGGCCTCCCTGTCCATCACCAACTTCGGAATTCACCCAAACTCACATCCATCGAGTCAGTGATGCCATCCAGCCATCTCATCCTCTGTCGTTCCCTTCTCCTCCTGCCCCCAATCCCTCCCAGCATCAGAGTCTTTTCCAATGAGTCAACTCTTCCCATGAGGTGGCCAAAAAACTGGAGTTTCAGCTTTAGCATCATTCCTTCCAAAGAAATCCCAGGGCTGATCTCCTTGGCACACACTAGGTGCTCAACAAATATCTGAGTCACCAAAAAATGTCCTTCTTCAGCTATATAGCTGAGAACACTGCTATCATTGGTTAGATGGCTCCAGGGGCCCCAGAACGAAATCTGACTCCGAGCCTATGTGCCATTTCATTTAGATGTTTGGTTTCCATGAAAGCTGGAATCATCTTTACTCCTCCATGATAAACTGTGGGTTTTATCCCCTAAATAGTCCTCAGATCTGTCTGTCTCTTCATTCCACTGCCAACATTCAAGCCCAACATGGCTGCCTCTGGTTTTTTGTTTGGTCTGGACTGGAGGATGGGCTTTCTGCCTGATAGTCCACTATGCTTTCTGGTGCCAATCCCCTCTGTTCTGCCTGAGACATCAGAGAGATCTTTTCAAAATCCAAATCTTATTCATTGCAGCACTATTTACAATAGCCAGGACATGGAAGCAACCTAAATATCCATTAACAGAGAAATGGGTAAAGAGGATGTGGAACATGTATACGGTGGACTAGTACCCAGTCATAGAAAGGAATGAAACTGACTCATCTGCAGAGATGTGGATGGACCTAGAGTCTGTCATACAGTAAGTCAGAAAAAAAAATCATATATTAATGCATATATGTGCAATCTAGAAAACTGCGTAGATGATCTTGTTTCTAAAACAGAAATAGACACACAGACATAGAGAACAAATATATGGACATCAAGGGAGAAAAGATGGGGTGGGATGAATTGGGAGATTTGGATAGACGTATATACACTGATACCATGCATAAGATAGGTAACTCACGAGAACCCACTGTACAGCTCAGGGCACCCTTTTCCGTGCTCTATGGTGACATAAATAGGAAGGAAATAAAAAAAAAAATGAGGGTATACATGTATACATACAGCTGACTCACTTTGCTGTACAGCAGAAACTAATACAAGGATGTAAAGAAATTATACTGCAATAAAATTTTTTAAAAACCCAAATGTTTTCATTCTCCTGTAGAAGGCTCTCTGATGGCTTTCCACTGCTTGTAAAACTCCTAAACATTTCCTACGGGTCCCTCAGTGGTCTGCCCTGGCCAACTCTGCAGGCACCTCCTCTCACTAAGAGGGCGGCAGTTCCTGAAGAAGACCATGATCCCACTGCCCCCTGGCCTTTGCATATGCTGTTCCACATGTGTTCCCCTTGCCTCTCCGTATGGTATTCAGCCCCAGTGGCACGTGTTACTTTTCCTTGCTTTGGAGGAGGCATCTTCATCAAAGGTCACTAAAGAACCAAATTATGTTCTTTTCCAGTGTTCATCTGCATAGCCATTGATCACAAAAGAGGGCAGGCACCTTGACTTCTTTCATTCACCATTCTAACCCCAGGGCCTCAGCCAAGGTGGGTGCTGGATGAATGTTTGCTGAACACACATGTGTCATCAATCACTTAGTAGAGACCTACTATTTCAAAGCCCAGAGATTTTGCAGATGAGGTGCACTGAAAGAAAGCGGTAAGTATATGAATTATGGAGCTAAAGTGCCTAGGTTCAAAGTCCAGCTTTGCCCCTTAATAGCTGTGGGACCCTGGATTAAATGCTCAACCTCTCTGCACCTCAGTTTTCTCATTTTCAAAGTAGGGGAAAAGAGTTTGTACCTTTATGGTATCATTGTATATAAAGTATATGGGTATTTAGAGTCTTTGAACAGTGCCTGGGACATAAAAAGTGCTATATAAGAACTTACAACTACCATCATTATTAACAGTACATATAATAGCAGCAGTATTTTTTATTTCTATATAGTGATTGAGGTAACAAGGTGGTTGTCTTTTCTGATCTTGGCAGAGGTGGCATCAGCAGCCAGAACTGAATTCTTTAAAATCTTGGGTAAAGAAATCCAGTTTGTCATTCTACAGACCCCCATGTCACCCCCAAGGTCCTCTTCAGATGGACTGAAAGCAGCTTTGCAAATGGTACCTGGTCAGGCTCCACAGAACGAGCCTCCCTCATCAGCTCTGCACCTGCGGAGCTGGCTGGAGGATACTGAGGGGTTACTGACCTCAGCCAACAGATTAATAAAAGACTGGACTTGTTGCAGTACAACTAAAATCCAGCATCCTTGGAAAGCCTCTGTGGACCTCTTCCCTTCGGAGACTAAGGAAACAAGTCAAAGTTGTTTCCAGTCTATTCTTTATTCAACAGCCATTTCCTGAAAGCAATTTAAGTGCCAGGGACCTCAGTGGGGGCAGAGATTGGCAGCTGCCACATATTACTGGAGCCTGAGTTGTGGATCACGTCCTGATGAGCGGCTTTTACTAATCTCCTGTATACTTAGGAGAATTCATCATGTTATTACACGGTTGCTGCGGTTCGCTGATAGCACATTTCAGGGAGAGGCAAATGAAGCCATTTATTCCTTGCATCCATGTGTAGAATCACCATTCCCAAAGAATAATTCTGATTCCAAACATAACCACAGGTCCAATTCCATTATGAAAAACTCCTAGTGCATATTTAGGGCTAGGGTTTTGTTGCCTGCTATGGGCAGGCCATTGTCTGAGATTAGGAAATCCTGTTGTCATATAAAAAGTCTGCTGTGTTGGGATTTGCTGTAATGGGATTTGTCCTATAATTTAACTGAGAATTAGTAAAGGGCCACTTTTATTTCCTGACCCTTAGTGCCAGAGGGTACAGGCAAAAGAACTAGCTTTCTCCTAATAAGACAATTAATATCTCCCCATGGTTTGCCTAAAACACATTTTACTGCTTTGCTCATCAGAAGGTAGGATGAGTAATAAAATATCAAAAGGCAGCCAGGTAAACATTAAAGAATGAGAGAGTGTCAACAAGAGATCATTTTCATTCTCCCTTTATGTAACAAAAGATGGTAGATCACAACTCAAGACACTTAAAAGGAAAAAAAAGGTGTTATAAACAACCAGGTTCTTCTTGTACTGCATTGCTTTCAATCATGTTCTAATCTAACCCAGCTAGAAGAGCACATATATTGTTATAATTCAAGATGCTGAGTTGTTTGGGTAACAAATCCAGAAAGGTGAGTCATGAGTCATCCTGTTACAACTCACTTGAAAGAGAAAAATATTCAACAGGAGCAACTGAAAAACCATGATTTCAAATATCAAGAAAGTTTTTAGCCCTTTGGGTCGGTGCCAAGTATACAGAAGATAAAATGAAGAGAAAATAACATATCTATTTGACAATCTATAGGGTGTCAAAAAAGTTGGGAAAAAGTTCACTATCCACTTGCCAATCTATAGGGTGTCACAAAATTTCACTACCCAGTTTTCAGATTCACAGCTGGCCTCAGTGCTCTAAATTTAGAGGTATTTCATCTGAAAAGATGTCAGGAGGGTACAGAGAAACATATTTGAAAATATAGTCAACATATAATTTAAAATCATTTATCTTGTTTCCCAACATTTCGGACATCCAGTACATATTTAGACCTCTTCAAAATACAGTATTAAAAAAAGAACCATAAAGAAAAAAATGTTCCTAATACTAGCATGAGATATAAAATATAAACTCTAAAGATCTAAAAATGCATGTTACCCTAGCTATGAAGATTTTTACACACATACATTTTTTGAGCTAGTGGTCCACTTCAGTGGATTTATCTGGACAAATGATTTATATACACATAGATATGTGCTTGATAATATGCCCTATGCCATTATTTGTAATATGAAAGCTTGGGAAAAAATCTAAATGTTCACTAGTAAAGAAAATCAGGGCACATCCATATAAAAGTAATATTATCCATTCATGAAAATTTAATTCACCAAAAACGTTCCTTAAATCAGCTGTAGCACATGCTGGATACAAATGTCCGCTTGATGGACTTGAAGTAGCAGGAAAAAATTTAAATCACTTCTCGATTTTTTTTTCTTGCACAAATGACTTACAGTCCTATAGAATTCCACTTTCATTCATAAGTAGGTCTTCAGAGTACTTATTAAGGATTTATAAATTCATGTTCATAAATTTAGCTGGATTGCCTAAAGAAGTTCCAGAATGACAGAGTAAGGACTTCCAAAAATCTATTTCTCCATAAAAGCAGTAAGAACACTGGCAAAAAATCGTCAAAATTAACTTCTTCAAGACTTTGGAAATTAACCAAAGGTTTGCAACAACCAGAGAAGACTTGAGATAAAAGAAAACGAAGCAAACAAGAAAACCCTCCCGGCAGAATATCGGTAAGAACAAGCAGCTTTGTAGCATTTTGACTAAGACCCTTCCCATGCTCCTCCTGGCCTCCCATCCTACCTTCATTTCGGCAGTAGTCCTAAAAACCAGCACACTTGTTCTCAGTTGCTCAGTCCTGTCTGACTCTTTGCAACCCCATGGACTATAGCCCACCAGACTCCTCTGTCAATGGAATTTTCCAGGCAAGAATATTGGAGTGGGATGCCATTTCCTACTCCAAGGGATCTTCCCAACTCAGGGATCAAACCCGCGTCTCTTGTGTCTCCAGCATTGGCAGGCAGACTCTTTACCACTCCATAGTGCCAGTCTTACAACAAGGATATCTTAAAAAACAGTAACCTGGCAGCCACTGTAGGGCTGGCAAGGTGGGCTTGGAGCCCTCAAAGTGTCCTATCCCAAGAAACTTGTCACTGTTTGACGAATGTGGAAGGTTCCCTGAAAAGTCCCCAAACAGGCCTCATTGTCAGTTGACCTGAATCAAAGCTGGCTCAGTGGTAAAAGCCCTATTCCTGGGTGTTGGCTGAAAACATTTAGCAGCAATTGTTTTAACACTGCAGGTACCTGAATCAATAATACCACCTGGGGGGAAAAAGAGGCTGGCTAAAAATCTTTGGAGGAATATATATGGGGCTTGATAAAGCTCAATATTCCTGGAGCTCTAGAAAGTCAAAGGCATATGAAAGACTTTGCACATGTCCATGAAAAACCTAAGAGGACTCTCTCACCTCTAGCTGACCTCGATGTTCTGAACAAGTGGCAAGTGAAAGCTAATGCAGAATTATCAGCGGTCCGTGTTGATGACGTTTACCAACATGCACACAGTCTGTTGGCAAAGGGGAGACTGACTAGTCTTTAAGGATATATTTGTCCAATTATTAGTGGGCTATTAAGGTAACTGGGAGGCATTGGGGGCAGGAGGAGAAGGGGACGACAGATGATGAGATGGCTGGATGGCATCACCAGCTCGATGGACATGAGTCTGAGTAAACTCCGGGAGTTGGTGATGGACAAGGAGGCCTGGTGTGCTGCGATTCATGGGGTTGCAAAGAGTCGGACATGAATGAGCAACTGAACTGAACTGAAGGTAACTGAACAGAGACCTCAGTGGACACATATGACAATGAATACAGATGTGACAGAATTCACCCAAGGAAGTTACTAAACAGACAACAACGCTACAACAACAAACGGTGGGAGGAAAATAGATATGGTTTCCAGAGACGCAGTATCCTATCATGTCAAATGTCCAGATTTCATTTCAAATTATGAGACATGGAAAGGAAAGTATCATCCATACACAGGAGAAAGAACATTCAGTATAAACTATATGTGAGGAAGCCCAAACACTGTATCTTTAAATTATTCAAAATGGGCCCAAAGCACTAAAGGAAAACACATCTAAAGTACTAAAGAAAAATATGTGAACCATGTCAACTAAATAGAATATCAATTAAAAAAAACAAACACTTCAAAAATAGAAACAAAAAACTCAATAACAATAAAAATATCCAAATTAAAATATTTAAGTTAAAAAGCATAATAACTAAAGTTAAAATTTTACTAGAGAGGTTGAAGAACAAATCTGAACTGGCAAATGAAACAATCAGTGGACTTGAAGACAGACCAATTAGGATGTTCTAGTCTGAGGAAGGGAGCACATTAAGGCTGTATATTGTCACCCTGCTTATTTACTTTATTCGCAGAGTACACAGTGTGAAAAGCCAGGCTGGATGAATCACAAGTTAGAATCAAGATTGCTGGGAGGAATATCAATAACCTCAGATATGCAGATGACACCACACTTATGGCAGAAAGCAAAGAGGAACAAAAGAGCCTATTGATGAAAATGAAAGAGGAGAGTGAAAAAGCTGGCTTAAAATTCAACATTCCAAAAAGGAAGATCATGGCATCCAGTCCCATCACTTCATGGCAAATAGATGGGGAAACAATGGAAACAGTGACAGACTTTATTTTTTGGGATTCCAAAATCACTGCAGATGGTGACTGCAGCCATGAAATTAAAAGATGCTTGCTCCTTGGAAGAAAAGCTCTGACAAACCTAGACAGCATATTAAAAAGCAGATACATTACTTTGCCTAAAAAGGTTCTTATACCCAAAGTTATGGTTTTTCCGGTAGTTATGTACGGATGTGAGAGCTGGACAATCAAAAAGGCTGAACGCTGTAGAACCGATGACTTTGAACTGTGGTGCTCGGAGAAGGCTCTTGAGAGTCCCTTGGACTGCAAGGAGATTAAACAAGTCAACCCTAAAGGAAATCAGTCCTGAATCTTCACTGGAAGGACTGATGCTGAAGCTCCAATACTTGTACCACCTGATGCGAAGAGCCGACTCATTGGAAAAGACCCTGATGCTGGGAAAGATTGAAAGCAGGAGGAGAAGGGGATGACAGAGAATGAGATGGTTGGATAGCACCACCGACTCAATGGACATGAGTTCGAGCAAGCTCCGGGAGTTGGTGATGGACAGCGAAGTCTAATGTGCTTCAGTCCAGGGGGTCGCAAAGTGTCGGACACGACTGAGCGACTGAACAAACAAGTCTGAGGAATATGAAGAAAACAAAGGATGTACAAAAATGTACAGCCTCAGAGACCTGTAGGACACCATTCCATACATAATAGGAATCCTAGGAGAGAAGGAAAAGAAAGGAGTAGAAAGACTATGTGAAGAAAATAATGACTAAAATACTCCCCAAATTTCGTGAACATTTATCTATGCATTTAAGAAGCCTAAAAAACGTCAAGCAGGATAAACCTAAAAGTATCTAATCCTAGGCACAACAACAAAGTCAAAGGCAAGCAAACTTATAAGCAGCAAGAGAAAATGAGTCCTTATATATATGAAAGATCCTCAATAACATGGAGAGCTGATATTTTCACCAGAAATCATGAAGATCAGAAAGCACTAGAAAAGCATATTCAAACTGCTGAAAGAAAAATTCTGTCAACCAAGGATCCATCAGAACTATCCTTCAAACACAGAGAAGAAAGTGGTATATTCCCAGATAGATGAATATTGAGAGAATTTCTCACTAGCAGACCTGCCCTGTAAGAAATAGTAAAAAATGATCTGGGATCATTTTCTTATATTATATATAAAAATTAACTCAAAATGAATAAGAGAAATGAATGTGAGAGCTAAAAGGATAAAACTCTTAGAAGAAAACAGAAATCCTCATGACCTGGTGATTAGACAGTGGTTTCTTCGATTAAACCCAACAACATAAGCAACAAAAGAAAAAACCAGATCAACTGGCAGGCAGGTTCTTTATCACTAGTGCCACCTGGGAAACCCAAATAAACTGAACACCATAAAAATTAAGAACTTCTATTCTTCAAAGCATTCTATCAAAAAAGCAAAAAGATAACTCAGAATGAGAGAAAATATTTGTCAGTTATATCAGAGTTCGGTTTGGGCTTCCCTAGTGGCTCAGAGGTTAAAGCGTCTGCCTGCAATGCAGGAGACCTGGGTTTAATCCCTGGGTGGGGAAGATTCCCTGGAGAAGGAAATGGTAACCCACTCCAGTATTCTTGCCTGGGGAATCCCATGGATGGAGGAGCCTGGTGGGCTACAGGCCATGGGGCCGCAAAGAGTCAGACACGACTGAGTGACTTCACATTCTTCAAAGCATTCTATCAAAAAAGCAAAAAGATAACTCAGAATGAGAGAAAATATTTGTCAGTTATATATCCAATAAGAGATACATATCCAGAATATATACAAGCATGAAAAGTGAAGTGAAAGTGAGTTGCTCAGTCATGTCTGATTCTTCAGACCCCATGGACTGTAGCTCACCAGGCTCCTCTGTCCATGGAATTCTCCAGGCAAGAATACTGGAGTGTATTGCAATTCCCTTCTCCAGGGGATCTTCCTAATCCAGGGATCAAACCCAGGTCTCCTGCATTGCAGGCAGATTCTTTACAGTCTGAGCCACCAGGGATACAAGCATACTCAAGACATTTTGCAGGTTCGGCTCCAAATACAGCAATAAAGCAAATAGAACAATAAAGAGATTCACATGGATTTTTTGGTTTCCCAATGCATATACAAGTTTCTTGTACACTGTACTATAGACTAAGTGTGCAACAGCATTACATCCAAAAAGCAATACACACACTCAGTTAAAAAATACTTCAACGCTAAAATCTGCTACCATCATCTAAGCCTTCAGTGAGTTATAATAGTATCAAAGATCAACAGTCACTATCATCATAATAAATATAACAATAATAAAATTCTGAAATATTATGAGAAATAACCAAAATGTGACAGAGGGGCATGAATTGAGTAAATGCTGTTGGAAAAATGGCACTGACAGATCTGCTCAATACAGAGTTGCCACAGATCTTCAATTTGTAAAAAATGCAGTCTCTGTAAAGCACAATATAATGAAGTATGCATGTAAAGAACTCTTACAACTCAACAGTAAAAAGACAAATAATCCAATTTAAAAATGGCCAAGGATTTCAATTGATATTTTCTCCAAGATGATTTAGGAGGTGAAAAAAAAAATGCTCAATCTTGGTCAAGAGAAAAATATACAACTAGATATCACTTCACATATACTAGAATGTCTATGATAAAAAGCAAAAAGACAAGTATTATTAAGGATGTAGAAACAATGGAACCCGCATACATTCTTAACGAGATTATGAAGTGGTACAGTTGCTTTGGTTAACAGCTTGGTAGTTCCTCAAAATGTTAAAACAGAGTTATACAACATAGGAATTCCACTCCTGAGCATACATCTAAAGGAAATGAAAATGTATGTACACACAAAAATGTATACATGAATATTCATGGAAGCTACATTCGTAATAGCCAAAAAGTGGAAGCAACTCAAACATCTATTAACTGACCAATGGAAGGACAAAATGTGGTTGGTAAGTTCATACCATGGAATATTATTCAGCATAAAAAGAAGGGAAATGCTGATCTATGCTGTGATATGGTTGAATCTTGAAAACATTATGCTAAGTGCAAGAAGCCAGTCATTAAAAAAAAAAAAGAAAAGCAGATTGCATGACTCCATTTTAATCAAATCCCTTATGAAATGTCCAGAACAGGCAAACTGAGAGCCAGGAAGTAGATTAGTGATTAGCAGGGGCTAGGGGTAGTAGGCAATGAAGAATGACTGCTAACTAGTACCAGGGTTTGTGGGTATTTTGGAGTTAGATATTGGTGTTGGTTGCGAAATTCTGTGATTATACTAGAACTCACTAAATTGTTTATTTTAAAAAGGAGAAGCCTGGATAGACAACAAGGTCCTACTGTATAACATAGGATCTATAGTCAACATTCTGTGATAAGCCATAATGAAAAAGAATATGAAAAAAGAATCTGTATGTGTATATATATGTATACCTGAGTCACTCTGCTGGATAGCAGAAATTAACACAACACTGTAAATTAACTCTACTTCAATAAATTTAAGTAGTTAAATTTTAACTTTAAAAAGTTAAAAAGGAAAATTTTATGATATGTGAATCGTGCTCAATAAAACTGGTTTTGTTTTAAACTGATAGGAATAAAGAATAAAATATAGATTGCCAGGATTCTGTAGCCAGACTGTTAGGCTAAATCTCAGCTGACACTTACTGTGTGACCTTTGCAAATTATTTAACCTCTCTGTGCCTCAGTATTCATATCTGTAAACAGGCATAAAGATACTACTACCTACTTAAAGGGGTTGTTGTGGGGAATAAATTAGCTACTGTTACTATTTTGGGCAGAGGAGAGTGTTTCAGGTTTTCCTTGACCTTCTAAGGAAGAAAAGAAGGAAAGATATGATGGAGCAGGTATGTCTAGAACTGGAGAATGAAGTTGAAGATAGAATCCAAGACTGGCTTTATTTTTTCATGCTGAGGGAAGTTGGGGGTGGATGGGAAAGAAGGATCCCTTTGAAGTTACCATGGCAAAGCTAACAAGAAGAGAGACCGGCTGAAGTAGGAAACCACATATATTCAGGGATGTCACCTGCATGGCTTTGAGAGTCTTCACTTGCAAAAACATGGCACCCCAGAATCAATGACAGAAAACTGAATTGGAAAGCTTTTCCAGGGCTGTTGATTGCTTGGGGCTGTGAGCAAAGAAAAATGAAGTGAGGGCGTTTTGCTCAGAAATGTCACTGAGGAAGTGACAATGGAGATTCATTCAAGAAGACAAGAAGCATGTGCTCCTAAAAGAGCTGAAAATGAAATGATGCCCTGAAATCTCTCAGAAGAGATGGTCAGGCAGAAACAAAGCTTACCACACCGTCACAACAAAGGAACTAGGATTCTTTAACCTAAAAAAAGAATCATCAATGACGACAATACTTGTTTCACTCAACATTCTCTCCTAAACCCTTTTTCTCACTTACTTTACCACTGCGAGATTCTTTTGGGGGAAAATGATTTTATTACTCAGGCTCATAAGGTGATGTAACTTTTAGTGGAAATGACTTGTTTAAACTAGCCCGTTGAAGACATAGAGGAAGAATATGTGTGTGCGTGCACATGTGTATATATATGTATATCTGAATCACTTTGCTATACAGCAGAAATTAACACAACACTGTAAATTAATTCTACTTCAATAAATTAAATTTTAAAAAACATAAAGGAAAGTTTTATGATATGTGAATCACAGCTCTGTAAAGCTGGCTTTATAATTTTTTAAAAAATATGAATTTAGCTAGCACTTTTCTCCAAACCCTGATATATTTCAACAGAATTTACCCCATAAATTCCCTAGGACACCTTTTGCTGCACTAGTATTCCTTGGGGGAAAAAACAGTCTCTAGTCAAACATAATTTTAAAAAATTATTACAAACTTCTCTATTTTTCAATACTTGCTATGCATATTAGCATATTAAGGGCTCTTTAAAAGTCCTTAATACACCCTATTCTATGTGTAAACCTAAAGTTTCCCAAATTCACTTGGTCATAGAACGCTCCCTTTCCAGAGAATCTTTCACATCATGATTCAGTGGGATCTGATGAGGCAGACTTTGAGACACAATACTCTTTTAAACATAGGGCTTCCCTGGTGGCTCAGAGGTTAAGTGTCTGCCTGGAATGCTGGAGACCTGGGTTCGATCCCTGGGTCGGGAAGATCCCCTGGAGAAGGAAATGGCAACCCACTCCAGGACTCTTGCCTGGAGAATCCCATGGAGGGAGGAGCCTGGTAGGCTACAGCCCATGGGGTAGGCTACTGTCCATGGGGTTGCAAAGAGCTGGACAGGACTGAGCGACTTCACTTTCACTCTTTGAAAAGGCAGCATCCTCCACCACAAACTGATGGGCAACTAGAATCCCAAAGAGGGGAAGCAACTTCTTTCCTGAGAAAGGAAAAGACTCCCTTGAGACATCTGTTCTGTTCCCTTTTGTCCTGCTAATTAAGTGCATTTCCCCAGGCACTGCTCCTGGGAAATGTACTCCTGACTGCTAACCACCAGACCAGGGATCTAAGAAGGCATTTCCCTCGAGGACATCAAAGCAGGCATATGTAACAGATTACCGAGGCGTCTGGGCATGATGAGCTATAAACATGAGAGGGCATCACTTTACCCGTCTCAGACTTCTACAGCCTTTTCCTGTTGCGTGGAAGGCTCCCTCAACAAACATCTCAATCCAACTCTATAATTTTTCAGTAACATTCAGTTATTCGAAGCATCTCGTTCTGGTTTCCGAGGGCTTAGCTTTTTGTTCTTTGTAAAACTTCTCTTTTGTCCTTAGATCAGCCTTCTTTCCCTCATCGAAGGAGTCACCGAAGTTTGTGGTGGACAAGAGTATGGACTTGACCTGCAGACAGACACCCTCTTTGCTGAGCATTCTGTTCTGGTCCTTGGAATAAGGGAAATGACAGTAAAGATGAGGTGTGCCTATTTCTTGGCCCCTGTGGCAGATGAGATGATGGTTCAAAAACATTCATCCTCTCGAATATACTGCCTCAGAGAGTGTCTTCCTCGGCCTCAAGGATGTTGGACCTGGTCATGTGACTCAGCTGAGCCACTAGGATGATAGCAGGCATGACATACAGTGGTTTGCTCTCTACTGAGGAAGCCAAGAGGAAAACTTTTCCCAGAGAGCTGCTGCCCCTTCAGCGTGGGGACCAGATTAAACACATGGGAGTAGATCTGAAGTCAACCACAGGCTCACAAACATCGTGCAGTTCACGCCTTGAAGCATGATACCAACCCATCTTACAGAAACTGACATGATCAACGAGAAATGACTGTTGTCACAGGTCACTTTAGATAGGGGTGGCCGGCTATGTAGTATCACTGTAGGAAAAGCTTACTGACATGGTTGGATTATACAGAGAACAGGTATCTCTGATAGGATTCCTTCACGTGTGTTCGGTGTGATCCAGGGGCACCAAGCTGCCTGAGTCACTGGAGGTCTTCTTGCAAAAATGGAGCCACTCCTCCTGGCTGACTCTGTTAGTGGTCTCGGACAGCGTTCCTCCAGTGTACATGCCATCTGCCCTCGGCAGCCTTGCCCCATGAGTCTAAAGCCTCTGTCTTCTCTACTCTGACCTCCAATTCCAGCGCCTGGAGACACAATGTGGGGAAAACATCTTTATCACTGAAGAACTAGAAGATACCCTGGCCCCACTTGGGCCTAGCTAACCCCCGGTCACATTTTTCCTGTCTCTTTGCTAAGGTTACAACAGTTAGCACACTACTACAGCAGTTCCGCCACCTGCAGACCAGAGGTCTGACTTGACTGGAGGGTAGAAAGGGAAAGACTGACAGCTGGGGCATATCTAGACTTTATCAGCAACACTCCTGGAATATCATTCCTTTGGCCTTGGGGACAGTCAGTGCTATGTGACTATAATTTCCTTTAAGTTATCTGCACAATCAAAATGGTATCACGTATGTGCCAGGTAGGTTAGCCTTAATTTTAAGGCTTGTCTGCTAACACGCTACCTAGAATACACAGACTCGGGAAGACCAGTTACACCACACTGGAAAGGTTCATAAGCTAAGGTGAGCTACCATAAGCACATTTCCCTTAAGCAACAACCAGCACTTGTTAATTAAGACCAGGGAAGCCAAAACAGAGTCTTATGGGTGAAATGACTGGTTCATTGGCATAACAGAGGACAGAAACAGGGTCTCAGTTGTGAAATCCAAGGTATTTAGGATGCTTGAAGGGGCTAACATAGTCTGAATACACTTTCCAGCTCTGATGAACCGGGAAAAAAAAATCCACTCGGGCCTGTATCCTGAACCACTTATAATAAGACCCTGATGTAATCTTCAACCCAAGATGTAACCACTGACTTAGGATTCTTTCTAACTGAAGAGTCCTAACTAGAGAAGACAGAATCCTGCCTCTGCGGTGTTGCTGGTTGGTCTCTAATAATTTCATACTGGGTATGGTGGGAGCAACCAAAACATTGGTTTTCAACCTTGGCCTTGCATGGGAACCTTTAGAATTCCAACAGCCAGACCTCACCATTTAGATCGACAGTGTAGGACTCTCTGGAGGGGGCACTGGTATCGCGGCCTTTGTAAAGCTGCCCTGATGATTCCATTCCCTGACCATGGAAGAGCATCGCTGTTCTACTCGGCTGCAAGCTGGAACAGCCCTGGGCTTGCAGAAAGGGTTTATAAGCTGTTTTGAGCCAGCTCTGCTAATGAATATTCATTTAGTAAATGTCTGCATGTGTGGGAGAATTTGGTCTGAGGCCTGCTTTCATTAAAACTGGAGCAAGGTTATAGAAGAATGGCTAATGCTAACCAACTCGAATCTCTTCAGCCGCTTCCAAAGAATCTAGAGGGATCATGTTAGCTTTGGTCAGCTCACAACAAGGGGATAATCCCCTCGACTTCTCTTACAGGAATGCAAGGAAGGTAAGGCTTTGGGTAAATATTCTTCTACCTAAAAAGACAACATCTTTTTTCTATTTTGCCTCTTCTATCAACTTGGGTTGGGAGGTAAAGCAAGCAAGGCCTGCCCTCCTGCAATGGAGGCTGTTGGCAAGCCCTGGATGGCTCCAATTTTTCAACTTGTAATGTGGGGTACCTGTGTCCTCTGGCCTGATTCTGGGTCTTGGCCATAATTCTGCAATAACAGAGAACAACATCAACCAGGTTTCAAACATCATTCTATTATAAATACATAACAAGTGGGCACACACAATTACAGTGTCAGGGGCCAAAGCCAATTATCTTAGAAAATGCCTTGACACGTTGAAACCCCATGGTAAAACGATGGAACAAAGCTGAAAGTGCTACCCTAGGTCTTTACTCTCCAGTCTCCTGACAAAGACTAGGTTGCTGAACACAAGGCTCATCTCCACACTAAGCAAACCTCCTTGCCCAGGGAAATCGTCTCTGTTATTACTACTTCAGAGCCCCATCCATTTTAATAACAGGCATCCCTCAGAAGATGGCCCCGAAATAAGCAGGCAGTTACCAATAGGACAGGCTACATTCCTAGGAGAAGAGAACAAGAAGACGTGAGATTAAATTCTCTGTGCTTTTCATCTTGCATGTCACTCTCACCAGCTGAAACAGTTTACTGTGTCCTTTTTCCACCCACAGCGTGCTTGCCGAGTTCTAGCAGAGATCGTGGTCGACAAGAACACCATGTGATTTGGAAACACAGAAAAGACTTTTACCTCATTCCTCTTGAAAAGAAAACAAAAAAGATTGTTATGGACTGAATGCGTTCCCTCCATCACCTCTAAATTCATATATGGAAGCCCTATCCCCTCTGTATTTGGAGTTAGGGCCTATAAACAAGGATAGAGGTTAAGTGAGGTTACAAGGGTGGGCCTTAATTCCTTATGACTGATACCATTATGGCCTTCCCAGGTTGTTCAGCGGTAAAGAATCCTCCTGCCAATGTAGGAGATGCAAGAGATGCAGGTTCATTCCCTGGGTTGGAAAGATTCCCTGGAGTACAAAATGGCAACCTGCTCCAGTATTTTTGCCTGGAAAATCCCATGGACAGAGGAACCTGGCGGGCTACCACCCATGGGATCACAAAGAGTCAGACACTACAGCACACACACACATACGCCCTTATAAGAGGAAGAGATCTCTCCCTGCATGTACAGAGGAAAGGCCAGGTGAATTCACAGCAAGAAGGTGGCTGACAGCAAACCAAGAAGAGAGGCCTCCCCGGAAACGAACCCTGCTGGCTTCTTGATCTCGAACTTTCAGCCTCTAGAACTGTGAGACAGTAAATTTGTATTAAGTCACCCAGTCTATAGCATTTTGTTCTGGCAGCCAAGGCTGACAAGGTAATGATACTGAAAATGCTTCTAAGTAATGAAAAGAAATGGGTTTCCATTTTATCAGGTGGAGCTCTACTACCTAGAGTGGAGAGACTCTATCAAAATGGAGGAAAAAGTGGAAACTGCAAAGAAAAACAAATGTCCCACCCTGTGCCATAAAAAAGCAAGTTGAGAATGAAAAGGGCAAGCTCATTAGCTCTTTTTTGCTGGCCACTCAGGACTCAGAGTAAATGTGGAGTTCAGGCCAATGCACGTAGTGCAGTTTTAAGCATCAAATCCCAAAACCTGGAGATAAAAGTTTCCAACTGGTTGTAGAAATGCCAATTTCTTCTATTTCTTTCTTTTTTTGTGCACTGGATCAAGTTAGCTTTACAATGCCTGAGCAAGAAATTTCGATCTGTTCATGTTTAGGTTGGAAACAAGAGCTCTGGAGAAAACAATCCCTGAAAATTTCAAAGCAAAATCAAGTAAAGATTAATGCAGAGCGGCTGTTTTTGACTCTTGAAATAAATGTAACAATATTTGAATTCCTGAAGCTAGGTTAACAGCTAAACAGGCTTCACTAAATACAAGCTACATTTTTCCTTCTCTGTTTAAACAAACGCCTCACAGCAGTTAATAACAATGCTCAGTCACAGTGTATGAAATGCTGGAAGTTATTTTTTTTAATACCCTTTAAAACAGAAATCTTAAGCTGCTAAATAATATCTTGGTTAAATAAGAGGTTTCTTTTAATATTTCATTTCTTGTAATTTACCTTGATCTGATCACAAAGTTGAAGCCCTGGTAGTTTATCAGCACCTGTATTATTGAGCTCTCTGGTTTCAACACTCAGCCACTCACTCTTCTGAACTACACCTTGTTCCAGTGAAAATAACCATCACCCCCAAATTACTTCATTTTGTCGCTCACCAGGGCGCAGGACTGAATAGTTACCTAGATACCAGTTGTTGAAAAATGTACACACTTCACATGTGAGGGCAGTAGAATGTTAAAAAAAGGAATGGTGTGCTTCTTAGATTTTACTTGCACATGAAAAGTCTGGCCAGAAAGCAAATACCAGGACTAGCGATGAGGAAGAGAAGGCGGCAGATAGCTTTTGTTCAGTTTCTGACTTTCAACTTGTAATCTACTTCAACAGACTGTTTCCCAGGAAGAGACAAAAAGACTTAGCGTGCTTTTTCAGAAGAAAGCACACAGTGTGTCTGTTGCCATGCAATATATACCATAAAGATGCTGCTCCGTCCCACATTGGTGTCTGCCGTCATCCTCTATATAATCCCTTGGCTCAGACATTTAACCTGTAACAGGATTTCATCTCCATATGCTAATTTGTTGCTTAGTAACTGTTTTTAGAGCATTTTGTGTGTAAGTCTGATTCATCTCCAGAACAACATTGTAAATTCCTTAAGAGCAGGGCCCAGAGAACATTATGACATGATCACAGCATCCCATAAAAATACCCTGTAGAATGAGAAAAGGAAGGGGGAGGCAGAAATCAAGGAATTCTCTTTGTGTGGAAGTTAAGGTAGTATACATGAGAAAAACAGGATCCGCTGCAGACATCTTTCAAGTTTTACCTGCTCAGAATCCCTTGACTCATTTTTCCTGGTACGAGCATCCCAGTTCTCATTTGTGAATCGCCTCTCCCCTAGTCTCAGAGGAAATAACTGAGGCTGACACAGGAGTAGGTTGGTTTGACCCTACTACTCCCTTAGGCTCCAGGGACTGGCACATGGTCCCCATCTGCAGTCCTCTACCTTTGTGGCCCAGGGATTAGTTTTAGGACAAACTCTTGTCCCAAGTGGACCAATAAGAGTCAGCCTTAAGACTACTGCAGAAACTCTGGGGAAAGATTCATTTTCTTTCTGCATGGGTTGTCAAGTTGGTTAGATAAAGCCAAGGTTTGCTAGGATCAGATCCTGCCTGAGAATGATGCTCACTGAGAGGGAAGCCAAATGCAAGAGACGAAAAATGAAAATCCTAAGTCTGACTTTGTTAGCTAAATACCTAAACCCTGTTATGCTTGAAGTCCACTTACCACTTGCTTACACTGCCAATATATTTCCTTTTCTTGGTTGAAACAAGTTTGAATTGGACTTCTGTCACTATAACCCAGAGTCTTGATTAATAAAAGGCCTTCACTAATAGTGGTTTAAAGTAACATAAAGTGTATCAATTACTTTCTGGGAAAATGGAAGAATGAGCAGGCAACTAGTGAATCAGATGAAGGGTTCAAATCCTAACTCTGCTGGATGTCTCTGAGCAAGACTCAGTATTTTAGTCTCATTGTTCATAACTATAAAATATATATTAAAAATATTTATTCCTCAGGCATATCACAAGAATTAAATTAGAAACAGTAGGTGAAATTAGGCTGCCAACTGTGCCAGCCATCCCTGCGTTTCATTTGGTGGTTCAGAAATAGTTCCTAATACCTCTTCTCTTCCCTTCCCTGTTCTAACCTGATTATAAACTTTTTTTTACCTGAAAAGCAGGAAACAGTAGATAACGGTTCTCAAAGTGTGGTCGTGAAGCTCCCAGGGACCCCCAAAATCTTTCCAGGGGGACTGGGAGGTAAAAATATTTTCATAATAACACTAAGATGTTACTTGCCATTTTCACTCCCATTCTCTAATGAATGTTAAATGGGATTTTCGAGAGGCACAATAATTTGGAATATCACCGCAAATTGAATACAGGAGCAGATATGATTATCCAGCTGTCTTCTATTAAGCTAGACATTAAGATTTTGAAAAAAAAAATGCCAATGTGCACACTAATTTTTGGGGGGGTTTGGAAAATATGGCATTTATGGTAACATATAATAAGTTTCTTATTTTCATACTTTAAATAAATTTAGTAAGTGAATTTCTAAAGTCCCCAGTTTGAATTCTGATTATGGTAAATATTTATAGATATAACCCACATAAAGTAATGCTCTTTTAAGTACTAAAAGGGTCTTGAGAACAAAAACTATGAAAACTCATGAAGTTAAATGTATGGACACTGGAGCCAGACTACAGGAATTCAAATTTTGGCTATGCTACTTACTGACTTAAAGAGGGACTTAAAATTTCCTTATTGGCCTTAGTTTCCTCATTTTAAAATGGGCATAATTATAGTAACTATGTTCCCAGTGTAAAGTTTAAGTGAATCATGTAAAATGCTTAGCTCAATTTCTAGTACACAGTAATGCTCAAAAAACCTCAGGTGCTCTAATTATTACTATTAAAGCTGAAAACATAGGGAAAAAAACAAATTATATAAAGCTCTACTGAGAGCTGGACTGTGAAGAAGGCTGAGCACCAAAGAATTAATGCTTTTGAACTGTAGTGTTGGAGAAGACTCTTGAGAGTCCCTTGGACTGCAAGGAGATCCAACCAGTCCATTCTGAAGGAGATCAGCCCTGGGATTTCTTTGGAAGGAATGATGCTAAAGCTGAAACTCCAGTACTTTGGCCACCTCATGCGAAGAGTTGACTCATTGGAAAAGACTCTGATGCTGGGAGGGACTGGGGGCAGGAGGAGAAGGGGACGACGGAGGATGAGATGGCTGGATGGCATCACGGACTCGATGGACATGAGTCTGAGTGAACTCCGGGAGTTGGTGCTGGACAGGGAGGCCTGGCGTGCTGCGATTCATGGGGTCGCAAAGAGTCGGACACGACTGAGCGACTGAACTGAACTGAACTACAATGTGTACTGTTTTTTCTGTAACAGTTCTTCTTAGTAGATTATTTTTGAATACTTATCTAAACTGTGCATTCAGAGATGAAAATAAATAGACTGAGAAGATCAGAACTCAGAATTTACTCACAGGAAGAATAATTACTTCGCTTATACTTTGTACTAGGCACTTTTCCTTGACTGTCCAATTAGTTTGCTGAGATAGGTACTTTTGGTTTCAGCATTTTACACTTGCAGTAACTCATGCTGACATAGATGGAGAACTTTCCCCAAATCACACAGATAATGAATGGGTCTGTATCAACTCAAACCTACATGTGCCAGACAACAAAGCCCTTGTTTTGCCCTTCTTCAGTTCAGTTCAGTTCAGTCGCTCAGTCGTGTCCAACTCTTTGCGACCCCATGAAATGCAGCACGCCAGGCCTCCCTGTCCATCACCAACTCCCGGAGTTCACTCAGACTCACGTCCATCGAGTCCGTGATGCCATCCAGCCACCTCATCCTCTGTCATCCCCTTCTTCTCCTGCCCCCAATCCCTCCCAGCATCAGAATCTTTTCCAATGAGTCAACTCTTCACATGAGGTGGCCAAAGTATTGGGAGTTTCAGCTTTAGCATCATTCCCTCCAAAGAAATCCCAGGGCTGATCTCCTTCAGAATGGACTGGTTGGATCTCCTTGCAGTCCAAGGGACTCTCAAGAGTCTTCTCCAACACCACAGTTCAAAAGCATCAATTCTTCAGTGCTCAGCCTTCTTCACAGTCCAACTCTCACATCCATACATGACCACAGGAAAAACCATAGCCTTGACTAGACGGACCTTTGTTGATGAAGTAATGTCTCTGCTTTTGAATATGCTATCTAGGTTGGTCATAACTTTTCTTCCAAGGAGTAAGTGTCTTTTAATTTCATGGCTGCAGTCACCATCTGCAGTGATTTTGGAGCCCCCAAAAATAAAGTCTAACACTGTTTCCACTGTTTGCCCATCTATTTCCCATGAAGTGATGGGACTGGATGCCATGATCTTCGTTTTCTGAATGTTGAGATTTAAGCCAACTTTTTCGCTCTCCTCTTTCACTTTCATCAAGAGGCTTTTTAGTTCCTCTTCACTTTCTGCCATAAGGGTAGTGTCATCTGCATACCTGAGGTTATTGATATTTCAGAATCCATATTTGGGTGGCTGAATTTTGAAAAGTTCTGAATCAAAGTTTACCTCCAAAGGAAAACAGAAGAACATTCTTACTCCAAAAAAAGCCTAGAGAAATCCCAATACACCCACTTTTACCTCCTCCCAATACTGAAGGCTTTATAGACATGAACAAGGTAATGATTCTTGTTATAGCTTGGGCTATCAGACAGTGTTGTAAATATAAGGAGTAAATACAGAAAGGAGCCAAACTATATACCTTTACAGAAGGAGATGCCTCTTTATGAGGGATATTACCTGCTTTCAAACAATGCCCATGAACAAAAAGCTCTTCTCAGACAATAATAGAGATAAAAACCACCAAATAGGACCCAGAAATGTCACACACAATTTGTAGACTAAATTATAAGTTGTTCCCCCTTAGTATACAGTCTTTCAGAGAAAATAAAATGTGCCCCAGGGGAATGAATAATAGCTAACAGCAGCCAAAAATATGGCCTTTAGGAAGAGAAACAATAAAGCAACCATTATTTTTAGCAATTTCTCATTGCTAGTCTTGGGAGGGTGCTTTTTTCTTTTTCCCCCCTTCGTTTTCTCAAAAGATTCATTTTCAGATTAGTCACGGAGGGCTGGAAAATGCTGGGATGTTGAGGGGCACTTCTGAATTGTCTTCTGGGGCAATGCTCCAAAGCTTTTCAGGGAAAATGATGCCACCCTAGCCCAGAAATCTATGTGAGCTAGAGTTTAAGAAAGACAGAAAGCAGAGACCTAGGTGTCACTATCCCTTGCCATTTAGTTGAACTTGGAATAGACTTGCTCTATAATGGAGGAAGGAAAACCTGACATAAATCAAGTCCCATAGGACCCATACATAGATGTGGGAAAATAAAGGAAGAAAATCTTTATATAAAGGGAAAAAACCATGTATCAGAATATGTTTCAGTTTCAGCAGGGAAAAAAAAATGATTCCTTATAAAAGTGGTGAATACAGGTTACAAATGAGATTACATTATTGTGTTATTAGCTGTGGCTTTTGTTCAGTCA
Organism: Ovis canadensis; assembly: GCF_042477335.2. Taxonomy (NCBI): domain Eukaryota; kingdom Metazoa; phylum Chordata; class Mammalia; order Artiodactyla; family Bovidae; genus Ovis; species Ovis canadensis. Next base: position 51,863,273 of record NC_091263.1, on the reverse strand, counting down.
CCAAGTTGTGCCCAACTCTTTGTGATCCCACAGACTGCAGAATTCTAGGCTTCCTTGTCCTGTATTATTAATATTATGGGTTGTGTTGTGTTATTAATATTATGGATTAAAAGGTGCTCCCTCTCTGTAGAATGGTGCAACTGCTATGTAAAACAGGATGGAAGTTCCTCAAAAAATTAAACATGAATTACCATGTAATTTAGACCCTCCACTGCTGGGTAAACACCAAAAAGAACTGAAAGCAGACACATCTGTACACCCGTGTTCACAGCAGCATTATTTACTGTAGCCAAAATGCGGAAGCAACCCAAGGATCCACTGGAGAATAAATGGACAAACAAAATGCTGTATGTATCTATGAAAGAGTATAACAAGGCTTAAAAAGAAAGAAAAATCTGACACATGCTACAATGTGGATCGACACCGGGGATGTTATCCTAAGGAAATGAAGTCAGTCACAAAAAAACAAATACTGTCCATGCAAGTGATGTCCTTAACAGATCATGCCTGAGGTAGTACTAATGCAGACAGAACACAGAATGGGGGTATCAGGGGTTGGGGGTGGGGGGGAGGAGGAGGAGGAGGAACCGGAAATTATTGTTCAATGAGGACCAAATTTCTGTTTAGGGAAGTTAAAAAATAAAGAGGGGGGTCTGGAAATGGATGGTGGTGATGCACAACAATGTGATTATGCCCATGCCAATAACTCTTAAACATAGCTAAAATGGTAAATTTTATGTTACCTATGTTTTGCCACAATTAAAAAAAAGAAAAAAGGAAACTGGGGAAAAAACAAACAAACAAACACAAAATGTGAAGTGCAAGAGCGGCCATCTTCCCATCTGTTTTTGTCAGGGTCCTGCTCTTCCCACCACGAGGCAGAGTCCCCAGCCCCAGCCTGAGAATCTGGGCTGGCTCTCACCACACCATGCGGTGGAAGAGACATGCTGGGAGCTGAGGCCTGAGAGGCCTCGGAGCTTCCACTGTCACTCTGGGGACCCAGCCACCACGTAAAGAAGTCCAGACTATCAGGCTGGAGAGGGAGGCCCCGTGGAGAGAAAGGCCTTGCAAGCCGGCAGGCTGGGGGTGGGAGAGAGCCTACATGAGGAAAATGGGGCAGCCCGGTCAACTGCCAGTACCCAGTCACGTGAATGAGGCCATCTTGAATTCCTAGAATCATTTGAGTTGTCTCAGCCATCACCACGTGGAACAGAGATAGACATGGAAGCTGAACTGAATGCATCTCAATTCATTTCGTTTAGTCGTGTCCGACTCTTTGTGATCCCATGGACTGTAGCCTGACAGGCTCTTCTGTCCATGAAAGTCTCCAGGCAAACATACAGGAATGGCTTGCCGGTCCCTTCTCCAGGGGGTCTTCCCAACGCAGGGACTGAACCCTGGTCTCTCGCATTACAGGCAGATTCTTTACCGTCTGAGTCTCCAGGGAAGCCCAAGCTGAGCCCTGTCCAAATTCCTGACCCATAGAATGGTAGCCAACTGATGGGCTGTCCTAAGCCACTGCATCGTAAGGTGGCTTGTTTCCCATCAATAGATAACTGAAACCATCCTGCAAACATATGTCATACTTTTAGAGAATGTCCTCTTATCTAATTCTACTTCTACTACTATTTATTATATTCATCCACTCATCCAACCAGTATTTGAGTATCTGCTCTGCAGCTACTCTTCCCCAGCATTTGAGATCTATCACAGAATGAAACAAAGGCTTATGAGCTTATGTTTTAAAAGGAGGCAATGATAATCAAGAAACTCAATTAATAATCAATTAGCATGTTAGAAGGTAAAGTGTGAAACAAAAGGAAAAGGCAGAGCAGAGTATTGGGGGTTGGCGTCAAGAGCGGGTATGGATAGAGGTATTTCTTCTTAGTTTGAAGCGAAAGTGAAAGTCGCTCCGTAGTGTCCAGCTCTTTGCGACCCCACTCTTTACCAGCTGAACCACAAGGGAAGCCCCTTCTTCTTAGTGGGCCTGCACAAATCTTTTCTGTGAAAAGGTAACTCATCTTTTCTAGCCTGTGTTTGTTGTTATCTGACCTTTTCTGATGATGCTTGGTTTTGATTATATGTAATCACTGTGCTAATGGAAATAAATACAGGCAACTCAGTTCATCATCTTGATTACAGAAAAAATTATATGTTCTCTCATACTGCCATTACTATTAAAAAAAAAAACCAACTTCATCTTCAGGCAAAATCTTGAGGAAAGAAATGGAGATTCAAATATTTCCAAATTTTCACAACAAATCTGAAAGGGCACCTGTGGATTTTCTATAGTCTTTCTGCCGAACTTGGACACTATAGTGACAATTCATAATGCTGAATGGCACAGCTTGCTCTGGAAAAGGATCTTTACTGCTCACATTCTATTGGCTTCACACAAATTTGTGGTTAAGACCATATGCTTTGGTGTCAGGCACACCTTGATTCATAGCCAAATTCCACTGCTTATAACCTGGTTGACCTGCTCCCTAAGCCTCAGTCTCCTGGTCTATAAAATAGAAGCAATTATACTGAACCTCACAAAAGGAAGGATTTTATGAGACCACATACAACTTAAAGCATTTACTCCATGGCTACAACGTGACCAGCATTAAATAACATAATCTATTATCATGTGATTATTTCTAGAAAGCATTCTCAGGTATAAAACACGCAGGGAAAGAATGACAGTCAGCATCTGACTGTATGACCATGGCGTCAGTCAGCACCGGATTGTTCACAGATCCTGCACGTTTTCTCAGAAGCGCGAAGGCCAAGGAGTACTGGAATTCACGCTTACAGATGCCTCCCTGCTCTAACCACGTTCTTAGGCTGGATGCAAGTGACCTTCAACTATGCATGACCCTGGTACAGAACTGACTAGAAGAGGTCAAGTTGAAAGCCAGTGTCAAATGGACAAAAAAGACACTCTCCTCTACATCTGAATATACTTGAAAGACCCAGGAAGCACCCCTTCTACCTGGAATCAACCTAAGACTGAACTCCCAGGCTTCCCCTGCCTTCTTAAAATAGTATTTCTGACTTTGGATCAGGACCGAAAAATGAATAGAAGGGATTTGGTCTTCGGCGGGGTGTGGCGGGGGAGGTATGAGGGGGCTGTCTGGCATCTAAACTCCTTCCTACGATTGGAGGATCCCTGCCTTATAAGTGGAACAGACAGCCTATCTCTCCGCAGAGAAGATGACAAGCTCAAACCTCACTCCTGGCTCTCCGGGCAGCTGGAGGAAGCCCTGAGCAATTGTGGGGCCTTGTCTAGAGCCTAGAGTCTGGATCTGATGACACAAAGGAGCAGGGATGGGGGGTGATGCCCATCTGTCAACGAGCAGCAACATGGATGGGGAAGCTGGGGCAGTAAGGTACGAGCTGCAGCCGCCACTGTGTGCTGTGGTGGCAGCCATGTCCAGGTAGACCCCTTTTGGACATGACTCTTGGCTGACTCAACAGAATGCTTCCCTTTGATCTGTCTGTGCTCAGAGCCTGGCTCTCCAGCCTCTAGAAGATTTAGTGAACTTCCTGATAACCTTTGAATAACAGTCTCCCTGCTCCAATCAGCCCAAGCTCATGGCCTTAACTTACAGCTAAGAAGCCTGAAGGATATAGTGATTTTAAAACAGCTACCACTGGGTGAATCTGAGCAGGTGCCAGGCACAGGGCTCTGGATAATAAGCATGTTATCTCATTTATTCTCACGGCTACACTGGCAAGAAATCACTCTTATCTCCCTGTTTGAGATAAGGAAATTGTTAAGTGGTGGAAATGGAATTTGACATCAGGTCCCTATAATATGAAAACACATTCAGTTAACCATTCAAATATATTTATCTCCTATTCCTTGTTATATAGATCTTTAGTTGAAAAAATTTTATTAAGCACCTACTCTAGCCCTAACACTGTTTCAGATACCGAGGATAGAAAAGTGATTAAACCAAGCAAAAATCTGTACCATAATAGAATTTACATTTCAGATCTTTGCTACAGACTGAATATTTGTACATTCCCCAAATTCATATTTTGAAACACTAATTCTGAGTGTGATGGTATTAGGAGGTGAGGACTTTGTGATTTGGCCATGAGGCTGGAGCCCTCAGGAATGAAATTAGCACCCTTGTAAATGCTTTGAGAGAATAGCACTGAAACATGTACATTACCATATGCAAAACAGATGACCAGTGCAAGTTCGATACACGAGGCAGGGCACCCAAGGCCGGTGCTCTGGGACAACCTAGAGGGATGGGATGGGGAAGGAGGTGGGAGGGGGGCTCAGGGTGGGGGGACACATGTATATGTGTGGCCATTTCAGGTTTATGCATGGCAAAACCATCACAATATTGTAAAGCAATTACTGTCCAAGTAAAATAAACATTAAGTTAAAAAAATGACTCTAGAATGCCTGCTTGACCCTTCCATCATGAAGACACAGCCAGAAGACAACTGTCTATGAACCTGGAAGCTGGTTTTCATCACTGAATCTTCCAGTGCCTTGATCTTGGCTTTCCCAGCCTCTAGAACTGTAAGAAATCAATGTTTGCTATTTACAAGACATGCAGTCTGTATTTTTGTTACAGCAATCTGAACCAACTAAGACAGTGTTATACTCTTGATTCTTATTCTGCTGGCTTATTTTCTTTAATGACCCATGTTCTCTGTTCTGACTCTAGCCTAACAGCTTAACTCCATCTAATCACACCATTCTATTTAGTTCAGCAGGAAGAGCCCAGAGCAGGGATGGCACATATATGGCAAAATTTCAGCCACTGCTAATCCATCACAGAGCCTGCCAGCAGTCTCAGACCTTTCCCAACAGAGCTCCTATGGGTGCTGATCCACAGGCCCCTCTGCCTGAAGAGAGGAATTCTATTTATTCACCATCTGTATGAGGTCTCCACTGCTACTCTAACAAGTCACCGCAGACCTAGCAGCTTAAAACACCAGTCTTTCCAGATTTCACAGTTCTGGAAGTCAGAAGTCCAGGGGGCTTTACAAGGTTCTCTGTCTCAGGTGTCACAAACCTGTAAACAGACCATGGTCTTAGCCTCTCATCTAGAGTCTCTAGGGGAAGGATTCACTTCAAGCTGCATCAGGTGGGTGCTGGAATTTTCTTCTTTTTAGTTGTAACCCAGATACATCCTTTTTGCCTTTTGCCATATAAACAACGCAATCATGGGAGTAACATCAGGGCAGAGGTCGTGGAAACAATCCATCAGCTCCTGCCTATCACACTACCCTTAACCTGAGCCTCTTCTATACTTCTAATTTCAAGGAGTCTGGGCAGAGTCAGCCTCACTGGGAAGGTAACGTGACAGCCATCAGCAAACAAGCTCCAGGGATGTCTTGGGAAGAGCATTCCAGGCTCTCCAAGTAGTGAAGAAGGAATTCAGCTAAGACCACTGTGGAGACCAGATGGTTGGGGTGGCACGAGAAAAGGGGAGAACAGGAGAAGATGAGCTCCTGAATGTTACAATGGGATTCTGAATGCGATTTTGCTGATGTGAGTAATTCAACAGGTTGGAAGCATTACTCTGGGTACTGTTGAGAAGAGTCTGGAGAGGCCTGGGCAGCTGAGGGGCTACTGCAATAATCTGGGCAAGATATTTTAGAACAACAAAGATGGGTAAGTAACCATACCTACCTCAGAGTGGATATGAAGATAAAATGATGTGTATAAAGCATTAAAATCTGTCTACCACATAGTAAGTGCTCAATAAATGTTAACTACTACCAAATAAAATTTTAAAAAGAAAATAAAAAGTGAACTTATTGTATGTGAATTATGTATACCTCATTAAAGCCAACTTAAAAAGTATCATCATCATTATCATCTGGATGGAGGCTCAAGTTGGGGCTGGTTGGGGGCGTAACAGAGGGGCTATTTCCTCTAGAACAGTCAGATTCAGATTCTAAATACATTTTTTTTTTTTACTGTAATGATTTCCTATCAAGTTTAGTCCCATTTTCACAATTACTACTGATATTTTTCTAAAATTCAGACAATGGTTCATATGTCAGTACTCTAGTAAGCATTTTATTCTAAATTAGAAAATGATATTTTCTTTTCCTCCTCCAAAACACAATTGAAAGGTGCAGTCCACAGGGTAAGAGAAAGAGAAGACAAAAATGAAAAATGCTGGCTTTAGCATTTGCAAGCCGTGTATCTCTGGGCAAACCCTAGAAACTATCCATGCGTAGTTTATTAGGTAGTAAAATAAAATGGGACAGTTCTCGAATACCTTGCAGGGCTTTTTGTGAGAATTAAATATGGTAATGTGTCCTGAAATCTAGCAGGTGCTCAGGAACTGTCAGCTCTGCTTTCCTAATTGCTCACTAGTAAATGCCAGGTTCCTCCTCGTCCCAGTGAGACATTCTCTTCCTTCCGAGCCCGGCTCCTAATATGTTAAGCCAAACTCAGGTTCCAGTTCAAAATAGAGAGGGAAGGGCCAAATTCTCTCTCATTTTACCATTTTGACCAAGGAGCGAAACACGAATTTAGGAGGCTTAAAGCAACCTTTAAATAGGAGAAATGGCTGAGGTTTCTGGTTATGGGTATAAATGGGAATTAAGAAGTTGATTTTCCTAGTGGGGCTCCTCTTCTACCACAAGGGTGCTTGTCCAGCACAGGGAAACAACTCAACAAATAGTTAAGTGAAAATATGCGTAAATTAGCTGTGTACGCCAATAAAAAGTTAGAAAATAGAAAATACGAATAAACACTTGAAACTTGGGGCTTTGGTATGGGGTCCTCCTATGGGCCGAAGGACCCTAACTAATACCGCATGAGGCAGGAATAAGTCAGGCAGCTACTATTTACATGGCAGAAGTGCTAAGGTTTTTATTCTTATTCTTTTCTGACCACTTTCTAGCTGTGGTTCCCAAGTCCCAATTTTGCCAACTGAATTTTCTCCTTTAGTTACTGAGTAGATTAATGATAGATATAACATGTCCAGGAACAATGCCTTGTACCTTGTAAATAATCAATAAATGGTTAACTGTTATCATCAACATTCCTATTAAAAATAGCTTCTGGGTGTGGGAACAGGAGCTTTGCAGTCAGTCTCACTCTGATTGCATAGCTCTATTTTCTCCCCTCCTTTCTCTCTCTCTCTGACACAGGAAGAGTCAAATTTAGTACACAGATCCAAGAAAGAACTCGAGACAATACTGCAGAAGGCCACTGAATGACACTGCTGGCCTCGGGTCTGACTTCTTCCTTTCTGGTGCTAAATATGCCAATTCCTTTCTGTCCCTTCTCACTGCCACCCAACAAGCTGGCTCTCCATTGACCCATCTGAGTGACTCACAGTTTGCTCGGATGCATCTGGAGTTTCTCACAATCCTGCTTTCTCCCAAACCTACGCAGATTTGTGTCATCAGCAAATTTCACCGACTTGCCAGTGAGAGAGTTGACATTTACATACCCACAGCTCCAGGCAGCAGTGACCAAGCCAGGGAATTTCTAATGAGAACAGTGCTGGTCCCCAGAAACAAATATTTGACAGCTGGAAATTTCCAGAAGGGAGTCACTCATTTTAACTCATTCTCAGCCATTTTCCTTCTTTATTTCTCTCTTCCTTTCCAGGTGTTTCCCACCCCCCACCATCCCCCCACAGAGGTGTAATTAACTACCAGGATTTCTAGAGGATCAGGTAAGGAGAAGGAAGATAAAGTTAGGGGACAGGTAATCCTTTGCATGTCTGGATCATCAGATAAAGTCTGTTATAAGATCAGTGGCTATTTTGGGAGGGAAAATGACTGAATATCTTGCTCTCCAAAGTATCAGGCATCACAGATAATGATTTACAAAGATGCATTCCCTGGTGGCTCAGACGGTTAATGAATCCTCCTGCAGTGCAGGAGACCTGAGTTCAACCCCTGGATCGGGAAGATGCCCTGGAGAAGGGAATGGCTACCCACTCCAGTATTCTTGCCTGGAGAATTCCATGGACAGAGGAGCCTGGTGGGCTACAGTCCATGGGGTCGCAAAGAGTTGGACACGACTGAGTAACTAACATTTTCCCATTTTCATAGGGTGCTGTTTGATTGAAGGCAGTGATATTTATGTCTGTCCAATCTCCTTTCCTCTTCTATGGGGACGAAAGCCCAGGTTTCCCTTGGTAACATGCCTCTTCCCCAGTTTTGGTGAGAATGTCAGTCACATTCCAACACTTGACATCCACCCTTTACCAGGCACGTGATCCCAGTCAGGTCCATTTAGTTTTTCTCTAGCATGACTGAGGATTTTCAGCAGAGGGGCACAAGATGGAACAAATGGGACCAATGGACATGGGTTCCTGCAGCCATGATGCTTAGGTCCTATTCTTCTGAAGTCTGCTATTTCTGCTTTGCCTTAGAATCTGAGAGGCACTCTATAGCCTCCCTTTTTACTGAAATTAGCAAAATCAGTTTCTGTTGCTTGCCACCAAGTTAATTAATACAAGCTGTAAATCTAGCCTTCCTAAGGAAAAAGCACAGTTCAAAAAACCCAATAAACTGGCATGCGTTTATTTACTAGTTGTGCACCCTTATTTATTGCAGACAAGGATCTAATTTCAGGACAGCAGTAAAATAGGCACTTTTGGATATCCTGGGGCTCATAATTCCCATTTCTTCTGTCAGCTACCGGGGAAGGGTAGGGGTGAGGGGGAGGCGGACGTGCACAAACGTAACTGAGACCAGCACTTCAGAAGGAGTCATTAACCAAGGCTAATGGGTTTCGTCAGCATAATAAAAAGGAAAAAAAGGTTTGAAAGGAAAAGAGATATATGTCAAAACTATATAGAGATGGGTTTGCAAGAGCAGGATAATAGAGACTCAGCCAGAGGTTAGGATCTGAAGTCATCAAATGAGGCAAAAATAATACAGCAACAGTTAACTCATCTCTTGAATTACCAATGAGGTATAATATAACTGATAACCTCATACAGGAAAATTACTAATACATAGACTATAAGCTATGGTGCATAACAAGAGTACAAATGCAATGTGTAATTTTACATTGTTAGTTTTACATAAGAGAGAATCTAAACACATGAAATGACTGTGTGTGAGAAGCCCACACTCGAGAAGCGAGAGAGTTCTGGAGGAGCAGAGGCACATCCCCTGTCTCACACACAAGCTGAGCACAGACCTTGTGAACAGAATGGCAGGCAGAACTGCCTGTGGGATTTTAAGTGTTATTTTTATTTTAGAAGGGGGCTGGTGGCCAAGGACTTAGCCAAGGCAAGCTGGAAGCCTGTCTAATACTATGCCTGTAACTTGCAGAGCCATTTACTTTATCAGGAATTAGGTAAGCTGGAGGGAATTAGGTAAGCTGCTACACAGCTTGGGCAGCTTCAGAAACTTCATCACGCCTACAGAAATGGCTTTCCCTTAGGCCTTGAACATTGAGAGATCCAGATGATTCTACAATGCCTCACTTGTTTTGGCTTCCTTTAATAAAAAACAAACACGTCTACAAAGACAGTCTCACAAAACACTAAGATAAAACGAATGAATAAATGGAATTAAACACACAATTTAGAGGCAGAGAAAAATATAAAAATGCACATACAAGGATGTACCTTAGAATCTCATAGAATCGCAAAATATTTTAGGCCTGAAAGAAGACTTAAAGATAATCTAAGGATTTTAAGCCATAATGCTTACTGCATAGTAGGAACTCAAAAATGCCCATTGAGAGGGTGAACAATTAAAATTTTGTTTTAATTAGAAAATGACAGTGATTAAAATGACCCTCAAGTCATGGTGATTATTTTTTAAAAAGAAAAAAAATGAACTAGAGGGGGGCAGAGAGAAAGGAAATTGTTAAAAGTATGAGAAGCTTTGCTTGACAGAAGAATTTCTAGCAGAAAAACTGTGAATGGATAATAGAATTAGAAACTCAACATTCTGTAACTCCCAACGTAATAACTGACTCAAGCAAGGATCATCAATGGATGCCACAGTTGGGTGCAAGGTTCTGGGGAACAAGAGGTTTACACAGGTTAATTATTAACTATAACGGGAAAAGTTACCTTTATAATAGAGAGATCTGGCAGACACCCCCTTGATCAAATGATCAAACTAAGCACCAACAGTTACAGGACAAACTGACATCATACACTTGTCAATATGACGCAAGGGAAGGACATAACGTCACCCATGCAATGTGCTTGCCAACAAAGGTCTATTCTAATTCTCATCTTATTGGAACAATTAGAAAAATCCATAATATGGGTCATTCTATAAGATAACTAGCCTAAACTCTTCCAAAAAATTCAGTATCACAAAAAACAGGCAAGGGGGAAATTTTTCTAGTATTTAGGAGACATGACAACCATAGGTGAACTGTATATGGATTTTCTTGGACTTTTTTTAAGGCAGGAAAGAGCATTTGGGGAAATATGAATATGGATTATATATTTGGGACTACTGAAACAATCTGACACTTCTTAGATATGATAAAGGCATGGTGGTTATGGAGGAGCATAACCTGGTTCACAGCCTGCCAGCGAAAGACCTTTGAGGTGACGGGTCCTTAGGTTTGCAAATTACTTTCCAAGAATTCAGCTTGGAAAAATTATACCTGCCACCATCCTCTCCCCCCATCCCCATCAAACACACACACACACACACACGGAAAAAGCAAGCAAATGTGGCCAAAGATAAATGACTAACGGATCTAGAGGAACGTACAGGGATATTTCTTGTGCTGTTCTTTCAGTAATTTTGACATCTTTAAAAAAAAAAAGTGGGAGAGAAATGAGGAATCAGGTTCAGAGACATCTCTAAATGACACCTGAAAATTATTAGCAATATTATCCATGACAACTTAGTGTATCCTTTGATTTTCCCCAGGGTTGAATAGAAGATATTCTCATTGACCCAGAAGGTTCATATGAATTCAAGAGCCTAAATCAAAAATATGAGCAGCCAGAATATATTGAGAACATTTACAACTTGTTAATAGAAAGACATCCCAATAAAATAAAAATAGGTAAAAGGTATTTCCTTAGAGAAGGTATACAAATAGCTAGCGAGCACATGAAACGATGCCCGTATCACTAGCCACTAGGGAAATGCCAAACAAAACCAGAAGACACAACCTCCCACCCACTAGAATGGCCATAATCAAAAACATAGACAATAGCAAGCTTTGTAAGGTTATGCAATGCTGGCAACAATGCAAACTTGTGCAGCTGCTTTGCAAACTTCCTCCTAGTTAGGCACAGAGTTTCCCTATGACCCAGCAATTACAATCCTTCCTAGGTATATACCCCATAAGGAATGAAAATACATATACACACAAAAACTTATATAAATGTTCACAGTAGCATTATTCATAAAAGTCCAAAAGTGGAAGTAACCCATATGTCCATCACTGCGGTATATCCATACAATGGATGATTATGTGGCAATAAAAAGGAAATGACATATAGACGCAGGCAACATGTATGAAGCTTGAAAACATTGTGCTAAATGCAAGAAGCCAATCAGAAAAGGCTACAGATGGCATGATTCCATTTATATTAAATGTTCAGAATACTCAGATCTGTGGGGTCAGAAAGTATGGTTGCCAGGGGCCCAGAGGAAGAGGAACATGGACAGTCACTGCTAATAGATATGAAGTTTCTTTCAGGGATGATAAAAATATTCTTAATTAGATTTCAGTGATAGTTTCACAACCCTGAAAATAAGCTTAAAAAAAATTACTTTAAATGAGTGAACTGTATGGTATGTGAATTAAATGTCAATAAAGCCGTCTTAAAAGACATACACACACACACACACACACACACAATTAGGACCAAAAATAAAAAAGGGTTTGTAAGCAGCTTTGCCCCTAATGTTCAATTCTTCTAGTGTGAGATGTCTTCTAGTCAGCTACAACTCACAGGTAAACTCCCAGTTTCCCTTCCAAAGTCCCTCCTGCAGATCTCTGGCTAATGGACAAACACAACAGTCATAACTTGCCTTCTTCCCAGCACCAGTGAGTACTAAGTCACTCTGAGCCATCCGCCCACGCCAGGAACATACGCACGGCATTGACTGATCGGCTGGTACCAGACTGTCCCTGGGCAATGATCACACGTACAGAATCAGGCGCAAAACTGCTCTCTGAGGCAGCCTGCTTCTGAGGCATCTGCTTTCTTAGACGAATTGGGAGTTGCAAAATTAGCAGAGCAAGAACCAGGTTTTTAAAGGGAAAGAAAATGGTTGAGGCACGGATGAGGATAAGGAAGGCAAAGACTGAAAGGAGGGCAATGAGACAGGCAAGGAGGAGAGAAGAGCTGTATGTGTGAGGCTGGAGTAGTCACGTGATGTTCTAGCCCTTCCGTCAACCTGTCATCCTCCTGGAAACAACTGATTCCCACCGGGAACTGTTCTTTCTCTACACTACAGCCCACTTGGCCTGGGTGAAGGTCAGCTCCTATGCAGGCTCCCTGACCCAGTCTAAGCAATCAGTGCACTCACTCCCCCTGCTGCAGTGATTTGCTTAGGGGCGGGCATGTGACCCAACTGAGCCAATGAGATGCAGGTGCAGGATTTCCCCTGGTCCTGAGAAGAAAACCATTCTGTGAAGATTTTAAGCCAAGAGCAGTGGCAGCAATCTAGCCACCACAAAGGGAACACTTGCATGAAAATGGAGGCAAAACAGGAGGGGGCCTCATATCAGGGGAACTTGATCCAGAAGCTAGAATCCCTGGTGGTTTGAGTCACTCACACCCACCCCCTCCTGTTTTTCCTTAAACTAGTTTGTATCATAGTTCTGCCTGTTGAGATATAAAGAACTCTACTTCACATAGAAGGAAATCAATAATACAGTTCCACTAGTGATTTCCCCAAAGGCCACCAGATCAAGGGAACAAGATCTGTGATGGTTCATTTTATGTGTCAAGTAAGCTAGGTCACAGTACCCAGATATCTGGTCAAACATGATCCCGTGTGTTTCTGCAAAGATATTTTAAAGATCAGATGAACATTTAAATCAGTAAACTGTGAGTGAAGTAGATTGCCCTCCATAACATATGTGAGTCTCACGCCATCAGTTCAAAGGCCTTAACAGAGAAGCTGACTTCCCTGGAAGAAGAGGAAATTCTGCCAGCAGAAGACCTCTGGATTCTTACTGCAACTCTTTTCTGGGTCTCCAGGCTGCCAGTCTATCCTGCAGACTTTGGACTTGCCAGCCTCCACAACTGTGTGAATCAATTTCCTAAAATAAATCTCTCTCCTCATTCTCCACCCCGTTTCTCTCACTCTCTCTCCCTCTCTTCATTCTTCACCCCTCCTCCCTCTCTTTCTCCTTCCCCCTTTTTCTCTCTCCACACACACACACAGATTAACCTTCAACAACATGGAGATTAGGGTCACTGACCCCCGTGCAGTCAAAAATCCACCTATAACTTTACAGTTGGCCCTCATATCCATGCTTCCGCATCTGCAGATTCAACCAACTGCAAATTGTATAGTAGTGTTAGTACACATTTATTGAAAAAGTCCTATAAGTGGACACACACAGTTCAAACCCATGTTCTTCATGCGCCAACTGTGTATATTTTGGGTTCTTTTTCTCCGGAGAACCCTGACTTGTACATGATCAGGTGATCCCAGGCGTACATGTTAGCTTTCAGAGTTTTAGTTGGGAAGAACATAGTATTAGCATCCCCTCACCCAGCTCGACATCCAACTTCAACAATAACCAACCCCCTGGCACACCAGGTTCTGTGCAGCATCCTTGGTTTCCGTCAACTTACTTGTTTAACATGCCATGCCTATTTTGCAGACAACAAGAGCTTAAAAGACTTGCCCCAAGTCAAAATGCTGGTAACAGATACCCAGGAATCCAATTCAGGTCTCTCTCGATCCATCCCAAAGAGCTCAACCACTGGGCAAGCTGCCCTATTTCTGGGAGGAAATTCCCAAGGATGCTCTTTTCTTTCTCAAAGAGTCGGGGTAGCAGATTCAAATCACACGAAGAAGCAAGATCACACCCACACCCCAACACCCACCCACCCTTCCCCCAGCACTGCTTCTTGGTCAGGATCCTTTTCCCAGATTACGAACCTGCTTGTGGGTGGTGCTGGTCTAGACTGAGTCACACAGCCAAGGCCTCTGCCCCTGGAGGGTAAGATCCAAGCTCCACTTCCCAAAACACTGATGTGGCCCACTCTCCAGAGTTAACATACCTATACCCTTTCTCCCTGTCCTCAGTTAGGGCTTGATTTTCTACCAGGTCTCTGCTGGCAAGAAGCTTGAGGGTAATGTTGACAGCAAGCTGCCAGAGAGGAGAAAGAAGAAAACGGTGCTTGGTGTCCTCTGAGAGCCCTGCTGAGTCCAAGCAGAGGCTTTAAGGATCAGCCTGGACATAATGGCAGGCATGGGTGTCCTTCTTCAACATGAGTGTCCATTAGCAACATGATGATGAGACCAGTTGTTTCCACACATTGTCATTTATATTCTACTTCCATGAACTATGATAAGTCTACAGACTACATGTACTATTACTGATTTAGCACAGTTTTAAACATGTTTTATACAATTTTTAAAGGTTATACTCCATTTACAGTTATTACAAAATATTGGCTATATTTCCTGTGTTGTACAATACATCCTTGAACCTATCTTACACCTAATAGTTTATACCTCCTGCTCCCCCACTTCTGTATTGCATAGTTTTAATCAGCTCCTTGTCTCATCAAAATAAGTATTTGAAAATGGAACTTTATACAATTATTATATGTAAAAATTCTTTTCACTTGCCATAACAAGAATTAAACTTGCAAAAATAATTATTAAAAGTATACTCAATTTCCATCTTCCCTGGTGGCTCAACTGGCAAAGAACCCACCAGTCAATGCAGGAGACACAGATGCATGTTCTATCCCTGGAGATCGGCAAGATCCCCTGGAGAAGGACTCCAGTATTCTTGCCTGAAAAATCCCATGGATAGAGGAGCCTTTCAGGCTACAGTCCATGGGGTCGCAAAGAGCTGGACACAACTGAAGGCATGTGCACTCACCCATACTCAATTTCACTAGACACACTTGCTCATCAAAGGCTCTCAGCCTGTGGGAAAAGGGGTATTAAAAGTAACAGATCACTATTGGCTGGTGACCTTGAATCAGACTAAATAATATGTCCCTTGAAAAGATGGTGGGGAATGCATGAAGCAAACCTTCAATGAACACCCCTTCTTGTTCAGAACCTGTACTGACTAGCCTTGACAAATCATTTCAGTAAGTGTTACCTCAGAAATGGCTGAGTAAAAAGATGCATTTATTTCAATTATGTTTAAATATAAAAGTGAAGTGAAAGTGAAGTCGCTCAGTCGTGTCCGACTCTTTACGAGTCTATATAAAGAGTATAGATGTCACTAAAACATATAAGCTTAAGGATTATTAAACTGGAATTTCAAAGCCAAAGCACTGATGCTTTTAAACTGTGGTGCTGGAGAAGACTCTTGAGAGTCCCTTGGACTGCAAGGAGATCCAACCAGTCCATCCTAAAGGACATCAGTCGTGAACATTCATTGGAAGGACTGATGCTGAAGCTGAAATTCCAATACTCTGGCCACCTGATGTGAAGAACTGACTCATTTGAAAAGACCCTGATGCTGGGAAAGACTGAAGGCAGAGAAGAAGGGGACGACAGAGGATGAGATGGTTGGATGGTATCACTGACTCAATGGACATGAGTGTGAGTAAACTCCGGGAGTTGGTGATGGACAGGGAAGCCTGGCGTGCTGCAGTCCATGGGGTCGCAAAGAATCGGACACGACTGAGCAACTGAACTGAAACTGAAATTTCATATAATAGTTAACAGACCTACTAATACCAGTTCAGACTTTCCCCTTAGGTTTGTGGAAGAATTAGAAATGTATTAACTTTTTCACTATGCATCTGATTATTTTCTTCAACACAGAATTTGCACATCAACTAAAACCATCCTCTTCACCACCTAAAAACACTTCAATGCCTTTTAAATCATGTGTAAGCTACAATGACATGGATCCCTTTTTTTTTTTTTTTCCCCTTAAGAGAAAACAAAGCAGACTTTGAAGTTCAATACCTGGATTAGATTCCTGCTCCAGGATGTGTGGCCTGGAGGCAAATTACTTAACCTCTCTAAATTGCTAATTCTTCATCTATAAAGTAAGTTTAATAATATTAACTTTGTAGGGCTGTTGGGAAATAGAAGATAAAACATCCCAGGAGCCTAGCTTAGTGCTTGGAATCCAGTAGGCACACAATAGGTACATAATACTACTCTTTGATGGGAGGGTGTGGGAGTCACTGCTGACAACGAGAGAGTTCCTTTATGTCAGGGATGACAGCCTGAAGGCCCACAGGGGTGGAGCGTGGTACATGAAGGAAGGAGGCAGGCTGGGTGGGGTCCTAATAAAGTAGACATCCAACTACAAAAAAGTTGCATCTAAAAAAGGCAGCTGCCTGTTCAACGTCAGCTTATCATAGCCAAGATAACAGCCAGGAACGTTTGTTGAGCTGTGATGCTAAGGGTCTAAGGGCTTTGTATATACTAACTCATTTAATCCTCCTAACCACAAAAGGAAGGACCTATTATCGTTCACATACATGAACACAGTGAGGCTGCTGCTGCTAAGTCGCTTCAGTCATGTCCGACTCTGTGCGACCCCAAAGATGGCAGCCCACCACGCTCCCCCGTCCCTGGGATTCTTCAGGCAAGAACATTGGAGTGGGTTGCTATTTCCTTCTCCAATGCATGAAAGTGAAAAGCGAAAGTGAAGTCGCTCAGTCGTGTCTGACTCTAACTACCCCATGGACTGCCGCCCACCTGGCTCTGAGGTTAGGTAACTCTAACCCCACCCAGCAAAGCCAGACTTTAACCTAGGCATTCTGTTCTCAAAGCCAGTCACTCAGTAACCTCTAGGGACAGTGAGTGGGTCTCAGGCTTTATGGCACAACAAATCACCTAGTCAGGTCAGTTAGTCAGTTCAGTTGCTCAGTCGTGTCCAACTCTTTGCAACCCCACGAACTGCAGCACGCCAGGCCTCCCTATCCATCACCAACTGCCGGAGTTCACTCAGATTCACATCCATTGAGTCAGTGATGCCATCCAGCCATCTCATCCTCGGTTGTCCCCTTCTCCTCCTGCCCCCAATCCCTCCCAGCATCAGAGTCTTTTACAATGAGTCAACACTTCGCATGAGGTGGCCAAAGTACTGGAGTTTCAGCTTTAGCATCATTCCTTCCAAAGAAATCCTAGGGCTTATCTCCTTCAGAATGGACTGGTTGGATCTCCTTGCAGTCCAAGGGGCTCTCAAGAGCCTTCTCCAACACCACAGTTCAAAAGCATCAATTCTTCGGCGCTCAGCTTTCTTCACAGTCCAACTCTTGCATCCATATACGACCACTGGAAAAACTATAGCCTTGACTAGACTTTTGTTGGCAAAGTAATGTCTCTGCTTTTCAACATGCTATCTAGGTTGGTCATAACTTTTCTTCCAAGGAGTAAGCGTCTTTTAATTTTATGGCTGCAGTCACCATCTGCAGTGAGAGTTCCAGAAAAACATCTATTTTGGGGCTCCAAAAATCACCTAGAGAGCTTGTTAAAAACTGCCCAATGCTTTATTAGGTCAGGATGGAGAGTATATTTCTAACAAGCTCCTCAGTAATGCTGATGCTGCTGAACTGAGGAACACACTTTGAGAATCTGTTTTAGGCCCCACCTTTTCTCCTAAGACTGGTCCAGCGTTCCACATCTTTTGACAGACTATCAAGAAGAGCCAGAAATGTGTCTTCTGTATGATAGCTTATCAAATTTACATGCTCGCTGTAAATTCAGTATTTTTAACAATATTGTGGCGTGCTGCGATTCACGGGGTGGCAAAGAGTCGGACATGACTGAGCGACTGAACTGAACCAACTGTGCAAACCAATGGCCAAATTTAGCTTATGGGCTGTTTAGATTCTGCTGTGTTCAAAGCACTTTTGTTTTTAACCGTTTTTCTTTATTTTCGATCGTACCATGCAGCATGTGGGATCCTAACTCCCTGACCAGGGGCTGAACCCATGCCTCCTTCAGTGGAAGTGTGGGTGGCCAGGGAAGTCCCTGTCCAAGGCATCTTTAACACACTGATGCAACCAATGTTTACTGACCATTTGCTACTCGCTCCTGTCATGAGGACTGTGCATAGAAAGAGCAGCAAGATGCATAAGAAGGCCTCACTTTGTGGAGGTTACAGATATGGTGAGGGAGCAGAGGATGGTGGAAAAGACAGAAAAATAACTAAAGAAATCAAAAGGATCTTTCCAGTTATGATGAAATTACTTTGGGGGGGAAAAAAAAAAACCAAACCCAGCAGGGTGATAGGCTGGGTGATTTCCTTTTCTGCAGCTCTACGAGGAAGAAGGGAAGGTGTAATATGAGTATCACAGAGGAGAAGTGGAAAACAATGGTTGAGTTCTACACTGCATCCAACATCCCCCAGGCCGTTGAGGTCAGCCGAGAAGCACACCACCGCTGGATTTCCCTGCCAATACCAATCCCATGACATCACTCCATCTCCCACGGATTATTTACCTCATCCCCAAGTGTGGAAGGTCAAACCACCGGCATTCTGCAGCCTGCCTCTGCAGGTGAAATTTAGCTTTAATTGTCTAATTGCTACTCTGGCAATTGCTGCCACACATTCATTTTAGAAATCGGCACAGGTGCACTCTGTGGCTGATGTTCTATTTTCAAGGACGAAAGGAAGGGATTAGGGAACCTGATGTCTTCTGCTTTAAGAGTTAAGATGAAGTTATTTTTTTTCCCCAATCAACTCCTGTTATCTCATTTCAATTTTCCAGAGTGTCTTCTCATCAGAAATTAAATTGGGTTGCCAAATCCCAGAGCAACAGAAATGGAAAGGTATTTGGGAGGGAGAGGAGAAAAAGTTTTGGAGCTTATTAAAGCAAAATGTTTCTGTGTCCTTGAAGTACAGGCATTATGTAAAGGGGCTGTATGTGATGATATCATGACAATGGTGAGGAGGATGAAGATAGTGATGGTCATGTGAAATTAAAATAATAATGATGATGCTGATGCTGACCCTGTCTGGCCCTTAAGAAATAGTCATTAATTAAAGCCACTAGATTCTACTCTGAGGTAGGTAAGAAGCCATAGGCCTACTTTACATATTGAAAAACAGATTAAAAAAAAAAAGTTTAAGATAATTACTTAAAATTGTTACTGTGTTCTTGATTCCAACAGTTAATTCAATTTCAACAAGACACTCATTTTTTAAAAACACTCAGAAGACAGATATGCTGACTTTACATGTGCCTTAATTATTTTCAAGTCAGCACGAAGGAGATGAGCTGTAGCCAGGGGTATGTGCTTTTACAAACTTGACGTGTTAAAGAATGAAAAATGCCAAGACAGAACACGTTGATAAAGAGTAGGCCAGTAAGTGAATTCCAGGGCCCCCGAGTACATCAGAGCCCATTCAGAAGCCAGCATGGGTCTCACCTTATTCCTGCAAACAAAGCATAAAAAGGAACGGGTGTAAGAAAAGCAATCCATTAAAACCCCCAGGTACACATCTGGCCGTTAGTGATCAAGCTCTGTGTTCTGATTGTTTCATGGGCAATGGGAGGCAGTATGAGCAGAATTCAGAGTCTTTTTGAGTATTAGTTACAACAATCAAGTCAAAAGCCTGCAGAGTCTCAATTTCCCAGCCTGTGGAATGGAGGTGATGACAATCCTTGCTGCCCTATCAACCCTCGGGTTGCCATGAGGATAAAACATAACACCACATTGGGAACTGTCAAGAGACAGTCAAACAAAAGCAAGGCTCTTAGTATCACTATCTTCTCCCCAACTGGCCTTGGGAGCTGCTTGTGTATAAAGAAGACATCACTTTATATTTTTTGTACCTCTTAAATATACTCTTTGTACCTCTATCCACATTATTACCACACAATAACGTCAAACGCAGAGCAGAGGCTTTGGAGGAGTTTCAGAAATCTTTGTCTACAAAAGAGTTCACCTAAGGTTTTCTTCAGTCAACGCAGTTAATGCATTTGAAATATGACCTGATTGCCCCCCAAATAGAAAAAACAGTATGTCAGTTCTAGAATAGAAATCATATCCCTTTTATTAAGTTTTTTGCATTTTCTCATATACTCTTCCCAAGAGCTCTTCAAAACTGATATAACTATACTTCATTTGGGATGAGGAAACTGAGACTCAGAGTTTAAATAAATCATCCAATTTCACTTAACTAAGAAGCAACAGAGGCAAAAATTGACCTTGCTGCTACTGCTGCTAAGTCACTTCAGTTGTGTCCGACTCTGTGCGACCCCATAGATGGCAGCCCATCAGGCTCCCCCGTCCCTGGGATTCTCCAGGCAAGAACACTGGAGTGAGTGGGCTGCCATTTCCTTGTTCAATTCAAAGCTCCTGCATTTTCAAGTTGTGCTAAGCTTGGCTGGCAGATGGACCTTGCTGTGGCTCTAAATGCCCACTAAACATCAAGTAACTTCTTAACAAACTTGGATATATTATGAAAAACTCAGTACTGTCTACAAATATTTCTTAGGAAATGACTCCTCTCACCAACGAGAGATAATCATTCTTTTGGACCAGTGCTCAATATATACACATCAATCTTATAACACTAGGAACTTGTCCCATTTACTATCTGAATTCTAGAACTTCGTGTACAAGGGCATGCAGGGCGGAAGACTGCATAATGGCAGGTTAAGCCAGGACCAAGATTCTCCAAATTTAGCATGCCTGAATGAGCACCTGGTCTTCCTTGACATCTCAGCTGGTAAAGAATCCGCCTGCAATGCAGGAGACCCCAGTTCAATTCCTGGGTTAGGAAGATCCCCTGGAGAAGGGATAGGCTACCCACTCCAGTATTCCTTGTGATTCAGCTGGTAAAGAATTGGCTGCAAGGTGGGAAACCCGGGTTTGATCCCTGGGTTGGGAAGATCCCTTGGAGAAGGGAAAGGCTACCCACTCCAGTATTCTGGCCTGGAGAGTTCCATGGACTGTATAGTCCACGGGGTCGCAAAGAGTCAGACACGACTGAGCAACTTTCACTAATGTGCACTTACCCAGGTAGCTTGTTTAAAATGCAGACTTCCAGCTTCCATGTCACCCCATTATAATTCCAACCACTTAGGGTAGAGCCCAGGAAACAGAGTTTTAATAAACTCTGCAGATATTGAGATGCAGGAGGGTCTCACACTATACTACACTTAAATAGGCCAAGGAAAAGGGCCAGGAAACTGGGGGACCAAGACTAGCTCTGAGGCACACTTCTTGAGAGGCCTTCAACAGCTCAACCAGCCTCTTTGGGATTCTGTGTCTGGAAATTAACTCTGTCTTGGGTATCCCTGACCCTCGTCCTTTGTGGGTTGACTGGATCTTGTTTGCTTTAGAACTTTTTGAAGGGCAACACTATTCTTTGGTGTTTGGTGACCGTATCGTCTGCTATCCACTGGGATGTCCAGTAAATGCTTTCATTTTTAATTGTAGAACAGGCTTCAGAGGGGAAGCTACAACTGAACACTGTAAAGAAACCTAGGCCTATTCCAGCATTTGTAGGACTTTATTACAACCATGCAGTCATCTCCGGAGGCCAGAGCTACCAGCACTGACTTCATGCTCAGGTAAGTTTCTTCTACTGGTACTTAAGTGACTACAAGAGGTACCTTCCTTGGCAAATATGGTCACTAAGAAGACAGTACAAAGGCTGCTTGCCAGAGGGGGTGCCTCAACAGCTATACAAGAATGAATGAATGAATAAGTAAATAAATAAAACTAGGGTCCCAGGTGAATCTATTGTGCAAAAAGTTTTGAGGACACTGTCTTTAAGAACCTTCAAGTGCCATTCACCACATTGGCAGTACAGAAAAACCAACCTCTTCCCCATTCCAACAAAGGACGCTTCCCTTAGCTAGAGCACAACTCGAGCATAACCAGAACGTTTAGGCTAGTGGTCTCCATGGTGAATTAAGTGACAATATTAGAGTTTACCTTTAAATTGACTTTTACTTAAAATTTAGGGCATTAAACTTATGGGTATTTTGTATACGGTTTGACACAGGGGCCCTCACTTGATTTTTGTCAGATGGTCATGTGGCATGCCTATGTGGCATTGACAGCACCCTCAGGACTCGATGGACGTGAGTCTGAGTGAACTCCAGGAGTTGATGATGGACAGGGAGGCCTGGCGTGCTGCGATTCATGGGGTCGCAAAGAGTCGGACACGACTGAGCGACTGAACTGAACTGAACTGAACTGAGGAAAAGGCGGGAGAGCTACAATCTGGGACAGTTGACACTGAGGTTACTGATTGCCAGGTTAAATGAGTTTATGGGATGTGGGCACCTGGTATATTTGAACCAAAATTTACAATTGATCTCAACAGATTACTACAAAAAATCCAGTATATAACTGTCTAATGAAAGCACAACAAAATGAGACAAATGGCTGAGTTAGTGCACCTCCTACTTCTGATATGGACTCCTTTGATGGCAGAGTATAAATTGAAAACAGCAACAAGGAGAAGTAACCATAACTTGGTAAGAAGTGGCCAAGACGGCTCTTTGCAGCACTCGTTTTTGCATACCGTGATTGACCGTGAACCCTCTGTCGTGTGCACATCACACTTTGGAATGCGGTCTCTGTGTTGCGTAGGTGCTTATGCACAAATTTCAGCTATTCCAGTTTTCTCAACTGTGGCCTCTCATCATGGTTCAAATTTCACTTTCTATAGTATAGTCACTGTGAGTGATTTGCATGAAGTATAAACATCACTGCTTCAGTCCACAAATCATTACCTATCAATAAATACCAGGTGCACATTATGATCAGGGACCAGTCACGTCATTTCTTTCAGTCTGCCAGGGACTGGTCACTGAGCATCTCTTATTCAGTTCATGCACAGACAGCAAAGCATGTAGTTGTGTCCTCCTCTTATCTCCCAGTGATACCCATGCAACATGGAGCCAGAGTAATTTAACGAAGGTGAACACTTAATGACACGAAGGCAAATGGTAGTGACAAAAAAAAGGGTGAAGATGTACGTTCCAGAAGGGGCTTCCCAGGTGGTTCGGTGGTAAAGAACATGCCTACAAGTGCAGGAGATGTGGGAGACATGGGTTTGATCCCTGGGTTGGGGAGATCCCCTGAAGGACTAAATGGCAACCCACTCCAGTACTCTTGCCTGGGATTAAGGACAGAGGAGCCTGGTGGCCTACAGTTTATAGGGTCACAAAGGGATGTGACTGAGCATGCACGTATGTTCCAGAGTCAGTGACACATGACAAAAACGTAAGGAGCTCTCAGTAATACTTCATGAAATTACAAAGCATAAAATGGAAACTGATCCCAACTTAGAAAGGAATATGACAAACTGCCATGTTCTAGAAAAGATGCTTCATCTGTATCATAAGATAAGAAGAGGAACACAAGCACTGTTCAAACTGCTCTTAAGGTTTGTCCAAAGAAGTAAAACATTGCAATCCTCAATGTTTCCAATTCTTTAAGTTACAATGTACTAAATGTTAATTTTAGTAGTTTTCTTATTTCCCTATGCATTTATAACCAACAGTAAGAATTTTTACTGTTTTGAAAAAAAAAATTTAAAGGCCACAATACAATTGTAAATTTTCACATTGCTTATTAAAATCACTCTGCAAAGTTTCAGCTTGCATGGTTATTCTTACAGTCCCATACTGTCATTCAAAGCAAGTATGGCCTGTTTCAGCTAGCCGCAGGAGTATGTGCATATAATTTATTGATAAGTAAATACACACTATTTGGCAGTCTGTGATCAAACATCTTCTAAAAGAGTTTTGGATACCTCTGGCTCAGACAACACTTACTGAATACTGTGGGACAGCAAAAAGGGAAAGACCACAGTCACGAGGAACAGCAGACAATCCAAGTCTCTTGGTATAGCTTTCTCAATTTCCACTGATGCAAGTCTTTCCTCCTAATGTCCAGTCTGTCCCAAGTGTCAGCGACAGTCTTGAACACCTCTTACCTGGGTGTGCCCTTTAGGACTTCCACCACCCCGTTCCTCCAAAGCATCACCCAAAGGCTTGTTAGAAAGGCAGGATCTGAGACTCCATCCAAGACTCACTGAATCAGAATCTGTATTTTAATAGGATCCCCAAGTGATTCTTACACTCTAACATTTGAGAAGCGCTACTCTAGACTTCAGGCTAGAATCTGCCTGCAATGAGGGAGACCTGGGTGTGATCCCTGGGTTGGGAAGATCCCCTGGAGAAGGGAAAGGCTACCCACTCCAGTATTCTGGCCTGGAGAATTCTATGGACTACAGTCGATGGGGTCCCAAAGAGTTGGACATGACTGAGTGACATTCACTTTCACTTTTCACTCTAGACTTCACATCTGATTCCCTATGTCATTAATCCAAGGAGTTAAGTGTACATATTACTGAGATCTACCTTTTGTTTAAGGACTTATTACTTCTCTAGGTGACTGATATCACTGAGGAAAGCAATAACAATGGTAAACACTTAACCAAGCACTCACTCTACACCAGACAGTGTGATAAACCAACTACCAATCATCTCCCATGAGACTCAAATGACGTGTACAGTGGGAATAATGATATTACTTCCAACACACATACAGTAGCAGAATTGCAAAGGGCCTAGATGATGGTGGAGGTAGGTGAGAATTTCGAGTTGACCTGCATATGTGGGCCTAAGGGTGTGTGTGTGTGTGAATGTCAGTGTGTGTTTCAATTGTAGCAGGAAAAGTCAGTGGGGTGACCATCTTCTCCTCATTCCATTTTTAAGTCTCGCTCTAGACTACCTCCCTGAGTTACTGACTCCAACCGGTAAATTGAGGACCTACTCAAATATGGGACATAATATAAAATCCCAACTGGCTATTTTTCAGAGTTGACATGTCTCATACGGAAATTCAAGGGACCTCGAACAGCCAAGATAATCCTAAAAAAGAAGAGTTGGAAGACTCTCATTTCCCCATTTCAAAACTGACTATCAGTTCAGTTCAGTCATTCAGTGGTGTCCGACTCTTTGCAACCCCATGAATCGCAGCACGCCAGGCCTCCCTGTCCATCACCAACTACCGGAGTTCACTCAGACTCATGTCCATCGAGTCCGTGATGCCATCCAGCCATCTCATCCTCGGTCGTCCCCTTCTCCTCCTGCCCCTAATCCCTCCCAGCATCAGAGTCTTTTCCAATGAGTCAACTCTTCGCATGAGGTGGCCAAAGGACTGGAGTTTCAGCTTTAGCATCCGTCCTTCCAAAGAAATCCCAGGGCTGATCTCCTTCAGAATGGACTGGCTGGATCTCCTTGCAGTCTAAGGGACTCTTGAGAGTCTTCTCCAACACCACAGTTCAAAAGCATCAATTCTTCGGCGCTCAGCTTTCTTCACAGTCCAACTCTTGCATCCATACATGACCACTGGAAAAACCATAGCCTTGACTGGACGGACCTTTGTTGGCAAAGTAATGTCTCTGCTTTTCAACATGCTGTCTAGATTGGTCATAACTTTTCTTCCAAGGAATAAGCGTCTTTTAATTTCATGGCTGCAATCACTATCTGCAGTGATTTTGGAGCCCCCCAAAATAAAGTCTGTCATTGTTTCCACTGTTTCCCCATCTATTTCCCATGAAGTGATGGGACTACAATGTTGCAGTAATTAAAAGATAGTCTGGTACAGGCATAAGGATAGACATTTAGATTAATGAAACAGAATGGAGAGCCCAGAAATACACTCGAGCATCTATTGTCAACTGATTTTTTCAAAAGAGTGCCAAGACAATTCAACAGGGGAAATAAGTCTTTTTAACCAAAGGTTCTGGGACAACTGGGGATCCACATGTAAAATAAAGAATTTGAACTCCTTCCTCACATCACACTCAAAAATTAACACAAAATGGATCACATACTTAACTGTAAGAGCTATGACTATAAAATTCCTACACGAAAAAACAAGAGTTTTTCATAATCTTGGAATAGGCAATAGTTTCTTAGCTCTGACCCCAATCACAAATGACAAAAGAAAAATATGGATATCTTGGGCTTTGTTATAATTAAAAACATTTAGTGCTTCAAAGGATACCACCAAGAAAGAGGAGACAATCTACAGAATGGGAAAGAAATATCTGCAAAGCATATATCTGATATGGGACTACTATCTAGAATATAGAAAGAGACTTAACACTCAACAAGAAAAAGATAACTCAAAAGTGGGCAATATCTGAGTAGACATTTCTCGCAGAAAATATACAATAATCAATAGGCATGCAAAAAAATGCTCAACATTATGAACCATCATAGAAAAAGAAATCAAAACCACAATGAAAACCATATCTACTAGGATGATTATAATAAAAAGACAGAAATAATAAGTATTGGTGATGATGAGGAGAGATGGCTCCTCTTATGTATTGGTGATGGGAATGTAAAACTATGTATCCACTATGGAACAGTTTGACCATTTCTCAAAATGTCAGAGATAGATTTACTCTCTGATTCAGAAATTCCATTCATAGGTATAACACCCAAGATAAAAGAAAACAGATGTCCACATAAAACCCTGTACATGGATGTATACAGCAATATTATTCACAGTAGCTAAAAAGTGGAAACAACATAAATGCCCATCAACATTTGGAAAAGACAAAATGTGGTATACCCATACAATGGAATTACTGTATTATCCAGCAAGAAAAATATGTGAGGTACTGATAATTGCTATAACATAGATGAAACTGGAAAACAGTTTAAGCTAAATCAAAGAGGCCAGTCACAAAAGGTCATATATTATATGACTGATTTGCATGAAAGGCCCAGAATAAGTAAATCCATTGACATAATCTAGATTAGGGGTTACTAGGGCTGGGAGAGAAGAAGTGATGACGTTAGTGGGTATGGTTTATTTTTTTCCTTCAGACTACGAAAATGTTCTGGAATCAATGTTGATAGCTGCACAGCTCTGTGAAGACACTAATGATCATGGAACTGTACACTTTATATGGACAAGTCATATGGTATATAAATTATTTCTCAATAAAGCTATTAAAAATTGTTTAAATTAGGCCACTTCTGTAATTTCCCCACCCTTAAGGACAGCTTTGATGATTCAGGCCAGTGGCTGAAGCTCAGCTGCTCCCTTAAACCTGGTTCATCTTACATGTGGAATCTAAAAAAGTGATAAAAATGAACTTTTTAAAAAACAGAAATCGAGTCACAGATGTAGAAAGCAAATGTACAATTACCAGAGGGGAAAGGAGGAGGGAGGGATAAACTGGGGGACCGGGGTTGCCATATACACAGTACTACACATAAAATAGATAGCTTATTAATAAGGACCTACTGTATGGCACAAGGCACCCTACTCAATAGTCTATAACGACCTATATGGGAAAAGAATCTACAAAACGGTGGATATATGTATATGTACAACTGATTCACTTTGTTGTACATCTGAAACTAACACAACATTGTTAATCAACTAGACTCCAATAAAAATGTTAAAAAAAAAAAAAGACCTGGCTTAGTCCTACTTCTGTATGTGCCTGCTGTTAAAAAGAGAAATATTTTTATTCTTGAGGAACAATGAACATGGTGATGGGTAGCCAGGCAATGCAATCCCTCCAGGCCCAGAGTCCTAATGAACACAGTTGCCAATTCACAAGCCAGGCCTCCTTGGCAATTTTCAGTACGCTCCGTGGATGCTCCTAGGTTGGGACCCCTCTCAGAGGAGGCAGTGAAGCCCACAGGGGAACTGAGCTCAAGTCTTGGTCTCTAAATAACACCAACAGAGACAAGGGAAGGTGCTTGGGGTGGGGGGTGTGATCGTTAATGCTGCATGAGTGTGACACTACGTTTCCCTCCTTTTCTTCAACTAATTAGAGCTTCATTTTAATTAGGCTGACTTCACGTGCCATTCTTTCTCAAATCCACGTACTAGCTGAACAGGAGATTACATCCCAATGCAAACTTTGTACCCAGCCACATCTGAGCAGCAAAGAATTTAAAGAAGTTAGAATTAGAAAAGGGACTCTTTTTTTTTTGTATAATTAATATTTCAATTAGCAGAGATATTATGGGCAATCTACATTTCAGTGATGACATGGCCCCCTGCCTGAGTTAACCCAGGAGAGGACCACATCATCACAAACGTGTCCACATACCCCTGAGATTCCAGGGACATCAACTCACCAGGAAAAGCCAGACAGACATCAAAATGCATGACTCAAAGTGCTCAATTCCCACTGGTAGTTACTCATGTTGCTTTGGAGGAAAGAAGACTCTCAAATATCGACTTTAACATAAATACGTCTTGCGCTGCTTACTTTCCAAACTTTAAATTCTCCAAGTTCTTTCCAAGCGTTCAGTTAAAAGGAAGGAAAAAAGGTTAATTGCTCTGACCCCCTAAAAAGACCAATGCAGACTAGCAAATATGTTCACATGCAAACAGGCACACACAGAGAGCACCTTGCTCTAATTTTTTTTGACTGGTTCGGATTTCTCATCAAGAATCTGGCAAGCTTGCCTGCTGGGTCCTGTATTCGTTTCCAAGCTCGTAGCCTACCCCCTCTCATACTTTCAGTCGGTATGTAATTTAGACCTACGTGGATTTCAAGTGCAGTGACCAATTCGTAACTAGCTAGGGCTGGGGAAGAGGGGTCACTGGTATGAACCCTGAGGATGTTGCTCATAATCTCTGAAATAAGGGGCTATAGCTTGTTACACAAGAAGCTTTTCTTTTTTCTTTTTAACGGGGCAGCTCTAACTTCCACGGCTCTTAAGAGTTAAATGAAGATGTAGTAAAGACCTTAAAATGAGGCCTAAGAGAAAAAGAGGAATACTCTCTCCCTCCTCCAACTCCACTTGGAGTTGGGAACCAACTTCCTGATCCTGCTGTTTCTGGGCCAACCACCCCCACCCTTCTCTATTCTCTTCCCAAGAACCAACTGCAGCTCAGCCTGTTCCCTCTCGGCTCTGCCAGAAGGGAGCCCTCCTGCCTGCCTAGGACCACCCACAGACTCTGGGCTCTGTTTGGACAGGAGGACCCAACTGCAAAGAGGGAACATCTTGCCTGTTTCCAAAAGGAGGGTGAGTCACCTTGATGGAAGCAGTCAGATCTCAGTAACAATTACGCCCCCGTCCTGACCACCTGACATGGCCAGAGCCTGGGTGGCATTGACAGCAGCGGTGTCCAAGCAGCAGTTGATGGGCCAACGCTTGGCTGGTTGAAACATGACTACATAGAGAGGGTTATAAAATATACAGACTTTCAAGGCCCATCCTCAGCAGTGCTATCTACTAGGTCCTAGCGTAGTTACTGAGAATCTGCATCCTTCTGATGCTTCCTAGGATGTGTAGATGGACAGCCAGGTTTGAGAACCTCTGCTCTAGAGCTGGGACTCTAAAGATAAGGTCTCTCAAAGAACTGAGATGAGGAGGAAATACAGTGGAAAGGAGGATGTGTTTCTTAAGACCAACATCACAGGATTCTATCTGGGTAGCTTTTGAAAGAGGAACCACCCACATCACAGTGTCCACGGAGTTGGCTAGAAGAAGAGGGTTTAAAAACAAAGTGAAAACTTTGGAAGTTAACAGACTTGGACTCCAGTGCCGTCTCTTGAGACTGACCGACACAAGGTCCCATGCCTGTGATTGCCAAGAACTTCTAAATTTTAGACAATAAGCCAGAGCCTCAGTTTCCTCGGACAATCGATGGGGATGCCGAGTCTGAGGAAGGTTAACTTTTTGTTGTTTAGCTGCCCGGGAAATCCCATGGACGGAGGATGATAACTAGTCACTGACAGTCATATTGTGTGCACTTTGCACTGGCCAACATTCTAACGTTACACATGCTAACTCCTGAGGGAGATGTGAGAAGGATGTAAGCCATTTCATATAAAATACTTAGCCTACTGCCTTACATGTTCTATTATGGTTTTCTGGCTTTCCTGGTCAGAAAGATGACTGCCCTACTGTCTCTTTAAAAAGGACATAAAAAAGTTCCACTTAGTTCAGTTCAGTTGCTCAGTCGTGTCTGACTCTGAGACCCCATGGACTGCAGCATGCCAGGCCTCCCTGTCCATCACCAACTCCTGGAGTTTACTCAAACTCATGTCCATCATGTCAGTGATGCCATCCAACCATCTCATCCTCTGTCGTCCCCTTCTCCTCCTGCCTTCAATCTTTCCCAGCATCAGGGTCTTTTCCAAGGAGTCAGTTCTTTACATCAGGTTGTCAAAGTACTGGAGTTTCAGCTTCATCATCAGTCCTTCCAATGAACATTCAGGACTGATGTCCTTTAGGATGGACTGGTTGGATCTCCTTGCTGTCCTAGGGACTCTCAAGAGTCTTCTCCAGCACCACAGTACAAAAGCATCAATTCTTCAGTGCTCAGCTTTCTTTCTAGTCCAACTCTACCTGCCTCCAGCCAACACCTTCCTGGCCACTCATCCCCCACCCCACCTTTCACTCTGTGTCTAATGTTGCCCCCATGACATGACCATTAGATTCTGGCATGGAAGGAGGGCTCTGATTAAAATAAAACTATTCTCATGGAGGAAAACACATTCCTGTTAGACACTCATACTCCACATATAATTTACCTTTCACACCAGTT
This sequence comes from Ovis canadensis, assembly GCF_042477335.2. NCBI lineage: Eukaryota > Metazoa > Chordata > Mammalia > Artiodactyla > Bovidae > Ovis > Ovis canadensis. Next base: position 51,832,646 of record NC_091263.1, on the reverse strand, counting down.
ACTTAGCAGGATCCTAGAGGGCTTAAGTCAGAGATAGAAGTTATGGAAGAGGAGAAGACAAGCTTATAAATTGGGTAAAATCTGCCTATCAATGAGGACCTTTATCTTAGGGTCATAGACACCTTGCCCAAACTATTATAACCTACGCACTCTTTCTCCAGAAATTTCTATGTGGAACACAGACACACACGCAAAATATTCCGCATGTTATTTCAGGGGATTCATTCGATGGAAGGCCATGAATGAATACTCTTGGAAAACTGGGGCCTCTAAGTTGAAAATCCATCACAGGCTGGCAAACTCTTTCTGTAAAGGACCCGCAAGTTAGTATTTTCATCTTTGCGGGTTGTGTGGTCTCTCTTCTAGCTACCTACCTCTGCCACTGCAGAGGGAAAGCAGCCGCTGATGATAAACCTAACTATGTCTCACTACAACTTTATTTGCAAAAGCATGCAATACGCCAGCCTTGAGTTGTAAACTGCTGACCTCTGCTTTAGCGTTTTGCTACACCACTGTGGGTCAAACATCACTTGGGGAACGTGTTAGTCTGAAGCCTATGGTGGACTGTGGTCTCATGGTTGGGCATATCTTCCACCCTGCAAGTCACCCCAGTCCTGGCTGAGCATCTTCTGAATGTACTAACTAGTCTGGGCTTCTAGGACCATAGCAGTTCCAAGGAGGCGCTGCCTACCTCAAACCCAGCTCTGGACCTCAGACTCTCAAGCCCCACGTGCCCTGAGCTACTGGTATTTAAAAACCCCTTCTTTATTAATGAACCTAACTACCTACATCATTTTCACCCCTAGAGCATGCAGGTCCACATACATTGGCAGGACTTGCGTGACAGTGATGAACACGGCGACATGGTTCTTTCCAAGTAGGTCTTAAAAGAGAGAGACCGGTAACAGCACAGTCTAGAAATGCAGAGCACACCGGGGGCTGTCCCGAGTAATGACATGAGCTACTTAAGCGGGGCTGCCACAGGACAGAAAACTGCCTTATTAGTTTTGACAAATTCCACCAGCAAACACCACGTCTTTATGTGCATTGTGATTAAAACATCATCCACAGAGAGCAGGAAGAGAGAGCCACTTGATTTTCCCCTGTGGTCAGGTGTTTTTTTTTTTTTTTTAAGCACCTTTTAAATAATATACATGGCTGTAATCAGATGCTAGCCGAAGAGAGATACGACACTGTGAACTGTGGAGACGTGCCTGTTTCTCATCCCGCCTCTGCTGGGACTGTCTTATCCGACACTCAGGACAGACATCTGGGCTGATCATTAAACAATGTGCAGGAGAGCTTCTCCACTGACTGTGTGGCCGGAGACTGTCTTTTGTATCCTCAACTTGGACTAACTCTAGGATAAGTGTGTAAGGGGGGCTGTGGGTGAAGTCACTCCGGCAACCAGACAGCGAGGCAAAAATCACTCGACTGAAGAACCATTTGGAAGTTCGCAGCCCAGCTCCCAATTCCCTTTCTTCATTTCCCAAGAAATATTTTCTTAATGTACAATATCTTCCTGCTGATGAGGGTAGGAGTTGGTGGGGGAGGGGGGTCGGGTAGAGGAAGACTTGTTTTCATTCAGAGAAAACTGAGCTCAAGAACAATGCCTTGAAGTAAAGGAGTCCGGACCCCCAAACCACGCCCCGTGCCCTGAATATATTTGGTGTCCGTTTAGTCTGAGAGCCTCACGGCTACATCATAAAAGTTTAAAACCCTGCCCTGATCTAACAACTGTAAATTCTTGAATTTACTCAGTTTAAAAAACATTCTAAGGAACATTACCACAGAAAGAGCTTCAGCATAAACCAGGCAGTATTTCCACGGTCCTCCCCACCCCCAGGCATGGAGGCGATCAGAGCAATGGGTCCTTTGTGGGGCAGTCCCAATTCAGACCCTCGTCTACCCAACCAGCTATCCTCCTAGTGCTGACATCTACTTGCTGACGTTGCCAAAAAGAATGTGAGATGGAGCAAGTCTCTTACTAGATAAACATTTGGTTTTGATAAGGGAAGTTCTTTTCTTCTAATGGAAACAAACCAAAAATGCCACTTACACACTCTATCACAGGAGGCAAGTCTCAGAGACAGACCCGGATGCTGCGGGCTCGGGGTATTAAGGCAGGGGAAGGAGGCCCGGCCCTGTCCTGCCCTGGGAAGCCATGTTTGGTTTTGTTCTTAGAGATCTGTCTGAGTTTCCTAATTAGGAAGACGCCTGGCGAACATCAAGAGGTCAAATATTTATTCGTGGAGAAGAAGCCAGACTTGTCTAATGTGCTCCCCTGATGTGGAGGTGAGTCACTTTCAATGGCAGCCAGGATTGCAAGCGGCTGAGTTCGCACGGGGCTGCCAACTTCAGCTCCTTCCCTGAGCTGCACCATCCCAGCTCACCAAGCAGCCCGGGGGCTCCGCCTGGCACCACAGCACGACTCCCAGTCCTTGGGAAGTCAGCTCCGGTCCCTGCTGTTTCAGAAAGCCTCTATGAATGTCTCTCTTTCCAAGAACTTGAGGCATGAGACCAGCTGGCCTGGAAAGGTTATCACCTTGAAGAATATGGGAGTTGAATAGATAACTGGGCCCCATGATGCTAAACTCTGCTTCCTGGAGCCCTGAACTAGATTCCATCACCCACAGTCTGCTCCTTTGCTGCTCTCTGCCTCTCTACTCCTCTTCCTTCCCACCCCACCCATACACATTCACATCAACCCTCTAGTTCCTTTGAAGAAAGCAACACCATTTTTTCCTTCTCAGTCTTTAATTTGTCACTAATTGGGATCAGTACTTTCCAGTTACATAAAGAGTTCCTGTGTGGCTTTATAGCATATGCTGACAAATCATTTGGCAAACGCTTTCTTTTGTTGCAACAAACTGCACTGTGGAGAAGCGTAGCACTGGCAACCAAATATGTACACTCTTAATGAAGCCACGGAGATAAGAAATCCATCTCCATGCTGACTGCAGGCTCTGGGGAGCCAGAGTCATATGCACAAGGAAAATAGTGATCTATTATACAGGATGGATGTTTACTGGAATGGTTTCCAGATGGATCCAGGAGGCTCCAAAAGAGAGGGTTACAGAGCAATTGAGCAAGGTTCATGTGGAGGGTGCTGGTATGTCATAATTTATCCTGGAAGAATCTGCCCCAGCCTTATCAATGTAATTAAGACTTTATAGATGGGCTCCTAAACTAGGACAGTGTATCAGATCAAATGACCGTAAGGGATGAGGAGCACACTGACTGGAGAAGAGACAGGGCTTTATTTACTAATTCGACGATGCTGATGAAGAATCAGCAATGTGTCAGGCACCGTTCTAGGCCCTGGGATTAGAGAATAAGGCAAATATCCCCAGCCTTACATTTAGTACAGGGCAGGAGAGGAATCAGTTCAGTTCACTCACTCAGTTATGTCTGATTCTTTGCGACCCCATGGACTGCAGCACACCAGGCATCCCTGTCCATCACCAACTCCCAGAGCTTGCTCAAACTCATCTCCATCGATTCAGTGATGCCAACCAACCATCTCATCCTCAGTCGTCCCCTTTTCCTCTTGCCTTCAATCTTTCCAAGCATCAGGGTCTTTGCAAATGAGTCAGTTCTTTGCATCAGGTGGCCAATGTATTGGAGCTTCAGCATCAGTCCTTCCAATGAATATTCAGGATGGATTTCCTTTAGGATGGACTGGTTTGATTTTCTTGCACTCCAAGGGACTCTCAAGAGCCCTCTTCAACACAATTCAAAAGTATCAATTCTTTGGCACTCAGCTTTCTTTAGGGTCCGACTCTCACATTCATACATGACTACTGGAAAACCATAGCTTTGACTAGATGGACCTTTATCAGTATGGAAAGGGAGAAGGATAAACAGACTAAGGAAAAACAAAACACATTGGGACTTCCCTGGCGATCCAGTGGCTAAGATTCTGCATTCCCAAAGCAGGAGGCTCAAGCAGGATCCCTCATCAGGGAACTAGATCCCACAGGCAACAAGTAAGAGTTCACATGCTACTACTAAATATTCCTAAATGAAGACTAAAGATCCCTCATGTTGCAACTAAGACCCAGCGCAGTCAAAAAAAAAAAACAAACATTGTGTCACAAAGTGGTTAAGTGGGGCTTTCCTGGTGGCTCAGTGGTGAAGCTCTGCCTGCCAATGCAGGAGACATGGGTTCGATTCCTGGCCTGGGACGATCCCACATGCTGAAGAACAACTAAACCCGTGTGCCACAACCATGGAGGCTGTGCTCAAGAGCCTGGGAGCTGCCAACTACTGACCCCAGCTGCTACAACTATGGAAGACCATGTGCCCTACAGCCCACGTTCCACAAGAAGAAGCCACTGCAATGAGAAACCCATGTACTGCAACCAAAGAGTGGTCTGCACTTGCCACAACTAGAAAAAAGCCTGTGTGGCAACGAACACTCAGCACAGGTAAAAATAAACACATAAATAAAATTTCAAAAAAAGAAAAACCATTAAGTGTTTTGCATAGAAGAAAAACAGTGCGATAGAGAGATGGGGAATCCCAGAGACAAATGTAGGCATCTGAAACAGGTTGCCCAAGGAGACCAAAGACTTTAGGGAGGTAAAGGCATGCCAGGCAAAAGGGACATGTGATGCAAAGGTCCTGAGGTAGGAGCAGGCACGGCTTCTTCAAGGAACAGAAACAGCTCACTGTGGCTGAAGCAGTAAGCCGGAGAGAGTGTAGGGGTTTATGAGACTCATAAGGACTGAGAGGAATTAATGGTAGGGACAAGGGTCGGTTGATCATGTGGTGACATGAGTTCACTGAAGAACTTTGGGTTTTAGACTGAGCATGATGAAATAATGGGTGTGGGGAGCCCATCTGGAAGGTTTTCCAAAGACTGCTGGAGGCTGGGATAGAAATGATGCTATCACTGGGATTCGGGCAACAGATGAGAGTGACCAGAATCAGGGAATCATGGTGTGGTGGTGGGAAAAGATCAAAGTCTGCCTTCTGTGGGGGCTTCCTGGTGGCTCCAATGGTAAAGAATCTGCCTGCAATGCAGGAGACCCAGGTTCTATCTCTGGGGTGGGAAGATCCCTTGAAGAATGGAATGGCAACCCACTCCAGTATTCCTGCCGGGAGAATTCTATGGACAGAGGAGCCTGGTGGGCTACAGTCCATGGGGTTGCAAAGAGCTGGACACAACTGGGTGACTCACACATGCTGCCTACTGTGAAGGCAGGACCCCAGTGCTTCCTGCTGAACTGAGTGAGAAATGCCAGAGTAAGAGAAGAGTCCAAGATGACCTCAAAGCTTTTGGCCTGAAAAGTCAGATGAATGGAACTATCATCAACGGAGGTGGCAAAAGATGAAGCTGGAGTTCGGGGGGTGGGGAGAGACCAGGAATCCAATTTTGGACACGTCAAGCTTCTGACATCTACCAATCATCCAAGAAGAGACAGACACACAGAGAGGAGCTCTGAATACACAAGTTGGGGTCCTGGGAGAGGTCTGGACCAGAGACTCAGGCTCCACGTATGGAGTAGACCAGGTAGGCGGAACCATGGGAAGTGTGGGCTCACCCCATTGTACATAAAAGTCCCCCAGAACCCCGAAGACATCTGATTCTCCTCACTGTCCAGATCTGCAGCAGGATGCCCTGTAAACAAACACAATAGTGGACAAAAAAGGAGAAGCAGCAAGCTCCTGAGCTCCCAAATCACACAGATCGGCTGAGAATCGATAAGATAGTTATGAGAAAATGTGTCTGAACCTTTCAGAGAGACAGCAGAGTGGGTACCTCCTCCTGATTATTTTGAAAATTATATGGTGCTTCTAGAGAAGGAAGATAATGAGAAAAAACAGTATGAGGTCCAGAGCTCCAGTGTGCAGTCAGAACAGGCAAAATAACCAGTTACCTGAATTAAATCCTCCCTTTACTAATCTCAACTGCAGTCACATTTCCTGTGCCTAGGGCATGTTCAGTCTCTCCGGGAGAAGGTGCTCACCTCCCGTTCCCCACTCCCTGGAGCTTACAGATGTCCCCTGGGAAATAATCCGCCTCTCTAACACCAGAAGCACTTTATTTATCCCTCTCATAAAGCTCTTCTCGTCAAATTTGTATAGATTGATGGATGTCTACTTTGTCTTGTTACAGGGAGAAGTTAAGGCAGCTTATGAGGATACATCAAATACAAGACAGCATAAATTAAAAATAGGAACAAAAGGAAAAGAAAAATGAGGACAGGGATGTGAAGTGGATCCAAGAATGAGGCGAAACTGCATACCAAGAAGATGTATGGGCCACAAATTTGGCTCCAAATCTGCAGCAGCTGATGTGGAAAAGGAAAAATCATATAATTATACAACTTGCCATGTTCAAAAAGTAAAATCAGTCCAAGGGCTCTGGAAAAATCAAAACATTCCCATGGGTTCTAGATTACACCCCTCTATCTCTTCTTTTTTTCAGATACTCAGCTAGCCCTGTCTCCAGGAGCTACTCAACACACGTCTGTGGATGTGTGAAAGAATAAACAAGCAAAGTCATTCACTTGGAATTCATTCATTCTTTCATCCCACTAATATTTTCTGAGCATCCTCTGTGGGATAAACACTGAATGAGGTTCCAGGGATAGGTTGGTGAATTAAAAAAAACATAGGCACTTCCCCTATGGTTCTCACATTACAGTGAAAGGGTATGAGAAAATACAGCAAATGAACAAAATAATGGCAGAGTGCCTCGTGCTAAGAAGAGGACGGACAGACAGGAGCCTGAGGTTGAAATAGTGGGAGTAAGAGACAGATGTTGAATAGGTGTGGTCAGACAAAACCTAGCTAAAGAGACAGTAATGGCTGAGACCTGCAGTGAGAAGGAGGCAGCGATGTGGAGAGTCATCAAGAGCTTCAGAAGGAGCCTGTGCAAAGGTCCTGCGGTAGAAAAGAACTCAGCACAACTACAGCTGAACGTAGTCAGAGATCGTGGTGCCTCACACATGGCAGACAAGGAAGAAAGTGGCATGAGGCGATGCCTGGTGATCAGAGTGGGCAGGCTGTGTAAACTGAGGGCAAAATTTGGTTTTATTCTAAATGCAATGGAGGGTGAGAAGCCCAGGGAAGGATATACCACTTGAAAGATTGAAACATCACTCTGGCTGCATCTTCAAGAACAAACAGGAAGGCAGGAAGATCAGTGAAGAGGCTGCCTGCAGTCCAGGCAAGGCATGAAGCAGAGGAGAAAAGTAGGAAAAAGGGGGGGAAGGGCAAGGCTACAAACAGCCTCAAGAGGACCTGGACTTATCAGGATTTGGCAAGTGGTTTTAGATAACTAGGAAGGAAATACACAAAGAGAGGAATCGAGAGCGGCCCAAGATTTCCAGGGCAGGAGAGGTGATGATGACAATGATCCAAGCGGCAACAACATCAGCTAACGCAAACTGAGGCCTCATCTCTGCTGGGCTCTGCTAAGCACTTGGTTTGAATCATCTTCGCTATCCTCTCAACAAGTCCGTGTGGTTGGAAGCTATCGTTATTCCCACTTTACAAATGAGAAGAAACACTGATATGAAATGTCCAAGATCCGAAGCTCATGCTTTCAACAATTAAGTAATTATGAGGAGCATGGTGTGTATGTGTATTTAATACATTTGTCTGGCACCTCTCAACCCTCCTGACTTACAGCCCAGAGATAGGGTCCAATCATCCATCTTTCTAAGAAGCTGTACAGATGACTCAGTGCAGGGGTACCTCAGGCGTGCTCCGGCTGCTTAAGAACCATAGAACCACGGCATCCTGTTCACCTAAGCCTTCAATAATAAAAAATTGCATTCAAAGTACAATTAATTGCTGACAAACTGGGACTAATTATTCCGTTTTTGTTTTTGCCTTCATCAAGGTCTTAAGTGCTCAAGTTCAGCCAACTGTTTCTTGAGTCCTTCTGTTAGCCGCACAGTGAGAGAGGGTTGGGAAGGAAGGGGCCTGAGCCATGGGGAAGAAAGATGAAACACTCGGCGAACCGTTCCAGAATCTGTCTCAGGAGCTCAGAACAGAAGCAGAGCCCACAGCACAGTCAAGGGCAAACCTGCAAGGCGAAGACTGTTTCCCACATTTAGAAGGCAGGCTTCAGAGCGTTCCGGATCAGCGGCTTTCTAGGTTTCGCTAGTTTCCAAGAAAGGCAATTCTATCACCGGCTCTGGTGATGAACTTCCACTGTCCGAGATCTTGGTCTGAAAGTTCCCCGTCTTAGCTAACAGAAACCCCTAGAGCTGTTAATTAAACTCATCTCCTTTTCAACTGTTAGTGGATATTCAAAAGAGATGGCCTTGATCTTCTCTGAACAATTCTTCACATGGAATAAAAATTTAAAAAAAAATTTTTTTTCTGTGTTAGAATATATAAATTCAGCAAAACAAGGGGGAAAAAAGGAAAAAGAAAAGAAATTGTTCTCAACGTTCAATCCCAAGTGTTGTCTTCCAGAGAAATATAAATTGATTTATCACATACATATGTTAGCATCTGGAGGGAAACTAAAAACTATATTTATGATTAGAATCGTTGAATTTTAGAGCTTGGAAAAAAAAGAGTCCAAAAAAAAAGCATACATATTAATCATTCAGTATAATTTAATTAGGTTTTCTTATTTCATACTCCCAGTCATCCTATAGGAGGGGATCTACATGCCCTTCTGCACAGATGAGAGAATCAAAGATGGGAAGGCTTTTAAGACATGGTCACACATTAACCTACTGAGCGAGCATGTTACAGAACCTGAATTCCAAGACAGATCTAGTGGGAATTTGGAGCCACAGTTCTCCACCAGGGGGCAATTCTGCTCCCCAGGGACATTAGGAATGGGATGTCTAGAGACATTTTTGGTTATGCCACTGGGGACAGGGGGGCTCTACTGGCATCTAGAGGGTCCTCTAGGGGACTTGCCTAGTGGTCCAGTGGTTAAGACTCTGTACTTCCAATGTAGGGGGTATGGGTTTGATTCCTGGTTGGGGAACTGAGATCCCATATGTTATGTGGTGCAGTCAAAAAATGAAATAAATTTAGAGGGTGATACAGAATTCAGGGATGCTGCTAAACATCCCATAATGCACAGGGCAGGCTGCACATGAAGAATTTTGTGACCCAAAATGTCAATAGTGCTATGGTTGAGAAACCCGGCCTTGCAGAATTCTCCAGTAGAATCCTCCACTCCTGACAGATTGACAAATGAAAGCAAAAAAGATTTAGGTGCAGAAAACTGTTTATACTTTTCAACTTAATAACTCGTTTGATTATCAATCTGAGCTACCTAGAGTTTACCTTCCTACAAAAGGAACAATCTGATTCAGTTTGTTTGACATTTCATAGATCTAGTGAAAGTTCTTTTCAAAACTGTTCAAAGAGTAAGTATGATTCATTTCCTTCCAAGGCCAGAATGAAACCTTGCTTTGAATGTGCTCAACTATTTACTGTCTAGTTCTTCTTAAAGGAACAGGCTAGATTCAAGTATGAAAATAACGAGCATTGCTATGCGGAAAATTCTTCCTAAGGTGCCATGAAGAGCCAGTGGTCCAGAACCAGATGGTCTGCAAATGTATCCCAGCTCCACCATTTATTAGTTGCATAACCTTGGGTGACTTACTTAAAAAACTCTTTGTGCCTCATTTTCCTGACCTGAAAAATGGGGATGATAATAGCTTGAACTTCATATGGTTTATTATAAGGATGAATGGAGCAAAATACTTACACAATGATGGGTCTGAGTATCTGTTGTTGCCATTATTGTGACGATTACTGGTATTATTCTCTTGGTGGAAGACGAGAATGGGAGGAAGTTTTGAACTTGAGAAAGATTTTAAGAATAAATAGAAATTTTAGAAGATGCAAATTGTTCCCAAATTCAACTTTGGCTACTATGTTTCTTAAGCTTAGCAAAAAAATCCTGGCATGGATCACAGATACAGCAGGTCCTTTGCACCTGCTCCAAGGGCTAAATGTGTCAAGAAATGTCTAAAAAGATAAACAACTAAACTCCCTGAGTACTTAACTGTGCACCATGCATCACACGATGCCTCACGTCACACCTCAGTTATTGTTTTTAATGCCAGGAAGTAGGTGCTTTTTCTGCATCTTCCTTCTAGCAATGGGGCAAGCAAAATTTACCACGGTTAAGGCCCAGGGCCAAGGGCACTTAGACAACTTATGTCAGCACCTGGACCTGAATGCAGGTGCACTTGACCCTCATCAAACTGTTTAACCACTGAGTTATATCGCCTCTGCCTGTCTTTTATCCTGGGAACAAAAGTACAGTATGGCCTAAGGATGCACAGTGGTGAATCAGTTTCCCACTAATGGACGTGAACAACATACTCTGTTCCTGCATTCTTTTTTTTGGGGGGGAGGGGGGTCTGCCGCCTTTTTGATCTGGGCTGTCCACTAAGTGCTATAGCGTGAGGAAGCCTAAATAAAGCACACACATCCCAGGACACCTGCTGAGATGCCTTCTGGAGAGCATTTGGTCTGCCCAGGCCCCGGAGAACAAAGAAGGGATTGTGTAAGCACACTCACTGAAGGAGGCTCCAGAGTCACATCACTTGTACAAAGGGTGGTTCCTGGGATACTGAGGAGGCTGCCTGCCTGGGAGTGAGGAGTCCACGGCCGAGACAGATGGCTCAGATGACCAGCACCCCTTCTCCCAAGTTCAGGTGTGTCCACCAGTGAGGAAGTCTGCTCTGCCAAAATAACCCACACCACCACCCCTCTTCAGCTGCACCAGTGACACCTCTACAGATGAACATCTGACGCTCAAGCCTGAGGTTACAAGGACTTGGCAGTCCTGGCCCTGAGTCCTAGAAGGACACCCTTAAAAAGCAGAATTGGCCTTGGAGCACTTGCACAAGTTGGAACTGGTGTCTTCCAGTCACAGCTGAGTACATAGGTCCTAGAGCATCTGGGAGTTCCATGGGGTTCTAGGAAACTCTCAAATTCGAAGTACAATTTCCAAAGCACATAGGTGATGCCAGGTTCAGATGCCAAGACTGAAAAAGTATGGAAAGAACAGGATGTTTCTGTTTCCAGATGGCCCATAAAACAATGGAATGGGGTTGATGGGGTTGGAAGGAGACACTCTCTGGTACAGAACCTTTTCTGTCTTTTCAGCACAACCCAGGATGAGGGCTTGAGAGGCCCTAAACATTGTGAAATGAGTTATTGCTCTCTTTAACTTATAGTATACTTTCATTTTATTCTTTTGAAATAACTTCTCAAATTACATACTCAATGCCTTAAACAGAAAGAAAATATCAAAAGGCACAGATTCGTGTAACAAAAATCAGGCAAAAGCCCACTGCCTGGCCATTCCTTTTAAGATTTTAGTCTATATTTATTTTTAATATTTTTTTCAGGAACACACTGAAACAAAAAAAGAGGTTTAAATGACACCCTCTGTAATACAGGTTTTCCTCATTTAAAAGTATATCACTGACTTTTGTTCTTTTCAGTATGTTGCTATTCATATAGGTTCTTTAGGTATTTAAAGTAATCCTATGATATGCACAGATTAGGACACCGGGACCAATTATTAATGCAACCTGGGCAAGCAGCCACACATAATACTTACATGAAAGGGTGTGGCTCTGTTGGAACAAAAGTTTATGGATACTGAAATTTCAATTTCACTTAATTTTCAGCTGTCAGAAAACATTTTCTTTGTTTTTGTTTTCTCTAGCTATTAACAAATATAAAAACCATTCTTAGCTAACAGTTATTACAAAACTAAGGCACTGGACCAGATTTGGTCCTTAAGTCACTGGTCTTGACCCCTGATCAAAAATACTGGTATATCTGCTTCTCTCCTAAAAACATCTTCCCTCATAATCCCTTTGCTGTTCTACTCTTGAACTATAGGAACAAACCGGCCAAAGTCAGTGACATTTTCATGTCTTAATGGACAGCAAAAGATCGAAGAGATTTTTTAAAAGTAGCCAAATATTGGGGCCGATAAATGAAAAAAATATGAGATGTGGAGACACATAACTACACAAACTAATGCTGGATGAACATTACATATGTGACAGGCACCAACTTGAGAGCTGAAAATATAATTCACATATCAGTAAGGTCAGGAGAAGTCATGCCACAGTAACTAGTGATCTGAGAAGCTCCATGCTTCTGATCACATACAAGGAGAACCCCCCTCATGCAGCATGGTCACTGGCTGTAGCTCTGCCCCATCGCTTCCCACTCCTGAATCAGGGCTGATGGAGCAGCTTCTACCAAGAGCACTGCCAGTCTTAAGGGAGAGGGAAAGGAGAACATGGCAAAGCAGGCCAGGAAGCAACATGTGTCCTTCCACTCAAAAGTCACTGGCCAAAACATATTACATGGTCATGCTTGAAATCAACAGAACAAACAGATAAATTCTTCTGGAGGTCTAGGGGAGGCAATACTTGTGAAAATAATACAGTCCACAACAAAAACTTATTCTATCTTCATAACAATCCCTTAAGACAGAAACTACTTTCCCCATATTACTGATGTAGAAACTGAGATCCAGAGAGTTGAGCTTGCTGAGGTCACGTGGCTAATATACAGAGCTGGCATGTGGCCCCTGATTGTCTAACTTCAGAATTTATACTCAAATCTCTAGAGATGTGCCTGCTTTCTGCAAACGCTAGACAGATGTAATAACTGCAAAGTCAACTACCAAAAGCTATTCATCCATATAGGTAACTACTCAGTTGACCAAAATGATAGAACCATAACCCCAATATGCCAGACATCATGACGAAGGTTATCTAAGCTGTGCCTACCAAACATGAGGACTGTGCTGGAGAGACAGGCTCCTTGCTAGAGGTGAAGATATTTGACTCAAACAGTTAAGGCTTGGAGTACCATCATTTCATAAACAAAATCAATGATAATATAATTCATAAGCATTTGGAGTAATTTTGTTTTAAAACAGGAAAGCCCTAACTTATACAATGAAAGAGCATTGGCATATCCAAACAAACATATAACAAATGTTTTACAAATTAAAACATTTTACAAACATTTAAACAAATATTTAAATGTCATTATTTTTTGTGATGGCATTTTGGGGAACTCTTTCCATCTCTCCCTCCACCCTCCCTTCCTCTTTCCCATCTTTCCTTCCTTATTTTAAAAATAAATATCCTGCTCCCAAAATAGAAAAGTCATTCTTTGTAGCTCCTGCATTTTTAATATCCATTGTTTGTGGATTTCCCTCGGTAAGTTCATGGCACCTCTAGTACTATTTCCTATTATCCTTTTCCAAGTATCATGAATCCACAGTGTTCATGAGACCGTGAAATAAGGACAGAAGGAGGAGGAGGCCCTCTCCATGTTTCTCCTCCTGACCAGCAGGCTCATACAGTGGGAAGCACAGGAGGGCTCATTAGTCCTCATCTGTAGAAACTCACACTTCACTGACAGCCCTGAGAAAGCAGCTCTCAATACTGTCACCAACTGATGCACATGTAAAAATAAAGACGCTCCTAAGACAAATACTGCTATAAAAAGTCAGTGCTGATATATAACTGGCACTTAATATTCACTGGTTAAATGAATGCTGAACAGAGCAGCATTAAATAAGTGAAGTATACACAGAATTTTTTAAATAAGGCAAAGAAAATTATACCACCCAGACATGATAGTCATTAACATTTTTATATAAATCCTTTGTCTTCTTTCTTCTATGTATTATATGAAAAAAAGGAAAAACCACTAAATAGACAACTTTTACTTATCAATATATCATATGCATTTTCCATATCATAAAAACTGTAGTTAACAGTTTTAATGGATACACTGTTTCAGCACATTAATAATATTCCAGCTGTTGCTAGAATGTTCTATAACCTTACTGCTAGATATTTATTTCTAATTTTGCAATTATGAAAAAACACATTTTTATGAATACCCAAGTGATACACTTCCTTTTAAAAAAATTATTATTTGCTTAGTAAAAATTCCTGGAAATTTCATCACTGAGTTACAGTGCATGACTATTTTTCAGGCTTATAAGATCTTGCCAGAGATTTTGAACCAATGTGTATTCCCAACAGCAGAATATGCCTATCACCCAGCATCCTTCAACATTAAGTATTATCACTGGCAATTCAAAAAAATGGAGCTTTGTTATTTAATAGGTAAAATGCTGTCTCATTTCTGTTTTACTTTCTACTGCTTATTGCTGCTGAGCTGAACTTCTAAAATCCCCATCTGCCACATGCATTCAGCTTCTCTACACTTTCTGTTCATTCCTTTGGCCCATTTGGAATGCACTTTGAAAGCAAACAGTCATCATCTGTATAAAAGAGAACAGGGTCTGTCCCCACCCTTTAATCCTTTCCCCCACCTCATCTTCTTATTGCCGATCTAACACTAATAAGTGAACATTAATGCCAAAGAATCCACTCCCACCTAGAGAATAAAGACCTGTCTCTTCCTCCACAGTGAGAACACAATTACTGCTGGGCCACTCGCCCTCTGCTGTCCTTCCCCTCACTCCTTAGCACCCAGGGTCCACAGATGCTGGTGGGATGAGGAAGCTACAAGAGCTCTGAAAGGGATGGAAATGGAATTTGTGCAAGAAGCACCCCTAAGAACCCCCCTCCAATAACAGCTTTCAGTTATAAAGAAGATTAGAGATCTGTCAAAACCAATTTCAGCATCCATCACTTCCCCTAATCTGTTTCTCAAGAGGCATGGAAACTGCTGCTGCAAGACGCTGGCACACACATGCTGAAATGCCCACTGAGCAGGACGCTTCTCATGAAACATGACAACCGGGCATGGAGGAGGTTGCTGGCTGAGGAGGAAAGGACCACCTTGTGACAGAGCTGGGCATTTGGAAACATTTGGAAACATTTCTGTTTCAGGGAAATTCGCTAGGCACAGAATGAAAACTTGGACTTTGAAAAGTCACAGAAATGTGGGGGTTTCCAAGCCAACAGAATAAAGAACCTGAAGTTCAACATTCAAGATTCAATTAGAGACTAGCATTTAAGTCTAGCATAAATGGGCTAGCATTTACAAAATCCATCTAGCAACACCAGCATCCCTCAAAGTAAGCATCTTCACTGTGAATGATAAACAAGAAGGAACTGTTTTTCCCTGCATGGCTGGGATGAACTGCACAAGCTTTAGGACAACTGATTCTAAGTAGATTTGCCTTGAAGGGTCCACTCTTCTCTGGCATGAAAATCAACAGGCACTTTTCTTCCCTTTGGTGTGAATGTTATTAACAAAAGCCTATTCATTCTATTTGATATTTTTAATTCATAAACCTAATGCCACAAAACACTGATTAAGCGTACCCTACCTTACAGGCACTGCATCATAAAGAGACAGGCAAGCACAGGACCAGGGGCCAGCAATCACCAAGCTGCTACAGTCCCTCTGTTCCTAGATGTCACCTGCCAGTATGGTAGACGCTTGGCTGAGACTGAAATGAAAAAAAAAAAAAAATCTCCCTTGTATCCTCTGCACCTGGATACTTAGGGAGCTGACCAAGCATCAGCCTTTAGGGAAAGCAATCAAATCTAGCGATTAAGTTAACTGCCACTGGCAGTCAGGCAGACTGGAAGGGGTTTAATTTTCAGCTCTGTGCTGATGGGTTGTATGACAATGAGCAAGTTACTTATCCTCTCCTGGAGCAAATAAGTTATTAGCAAAGGCATTCAAGTATACTAACACATATATATGGAATTTAGGAAGATGGAAATGACGACCCTGTATGCAAGTCAGGAAAAAAGACACAGATGGGTATAACGGACTTTTGGTCTCAGAGGGAGAGGGAGAGGGTGGGATGATTTGGGAGAATGGGAATTCTAACATGTATTAATATTAAAAAAAAAAAAAAAGACTGTTTGAATAGCATCTGGAATATGAAAAGGATTGAATAAATTATTATTATTACATTTCCTCAACTTTAAAATAAATACTAACTGCCCATCAGCAGGTGGATGGATAAAGGTGATGTCGTATACATACACAATGGAATACTACTCAGCCATGAGAAGGAAATAATACCATTTGCAGCAGCGTAGATAGACCTAGAGATTATTATACTAAGTGAAGTAAGTCACGGAAAGATAAACATTGTATGATATCACTTATACATGGAATCTAAACAATAGTACAAATGAACTTATTTACTAAAGAGAAAGAGAATCACAGACATAGAAAACAAACATACTGTTACCAAAGGGGAAGGAGCAGGAAGAATAAATTAGGTGTATGTTTTGAACAGATACACAATACTACATATAAAGTAAACTAAACAAGGATTTACTATATGGCACAGGAAACTATATTCAATATCTATAATGGATAAGAATTGGAAAACAAAGAATGTATATATATGCATACATATTTGTATACATGTAGCAATGTAGAAGCAATGACCAAATCACTACTGTATACCTGAAACTAACACAATATTACATACCAACTTTATCTCAGTAAAGGAATAAACATTCAAACTCACGCTATCCCTTGGAGGTTCAATTGTGAAGAGTAAATAAAACTTGTAAAACATTCATCATGATACCTGGTCAAGAGTAAGTGCTCAGTATCAGTAGCTATTATTTTTAATTAATGAAAAGCCTCAGGACTTAAAAAGAATTACATATAGGCTGATTCTATTCCTGAATTTACTATCATCCACTGTGTTCAGTTCAGTCGCTCAGTCGTGTCCGACTCTTTGTGACCCCATGAATCGCAGCACGGCAGGCCTCCCTGTCCATCACCAACTGCCGGAGTTCACTCAGACTCATGTCCATCGAGTCCGTGATGCCATCCAGCCATCTCATCCTCGGTTGTCCCCTTCTCCTCCTGCCCCCAATCCCTCCCAGCATCAGAGTCTTTTCCAATGAGTCAACTCTTCGCATGAGGTGGTCAAAGTATTGGAGTTTCAGCTTCAGCATCATTCCCTCCAAAGAAATCCCAGGGCTGATCTCCTTCAGAATGGACTGGTTGGATCTCCTTGCAGTCCAAGGGACTCGCAAGAGTCTTCTCCAACACCACAGTTCAAAAGCATCAATTCTTTGGCTCAGCTTTCTTCACAGTCTGACTCTCACATCCACTCTGTTACTTAACTTTATATTTCAACTTTCATTTGAGAATCTGGCATTTGTGAGCAAATGCTTAGGATGTCACACAGGTCACTTAAAACTATGGTATCAGTTGTTAAAGTCAAAATCACATTTTAAATAAAATAAGAAAAACAAACAAACAAAAGAACTGGTATGGAAACCTACCGTATGCTGAGATGGCAACAGTAAAAGCGGCCAGCTCCAAATGAGAAGAGGAGGTTGACACTCCTCCATACATTGTATCAAACCCAGCCATCATCGCCATGGTGCCATGACCTTAAACTCAGCCCTAGACAAACATCATCATGGTGGTTTCTCAACCTAATATTGTGAAGATACTCGTAAACCTGAAAGTTTCTTTTCACAGGGCCGGGGATATACATTCTGTCTAATTGTTATTGCCAAACTGTGCTCTAAAATGCTTGCACTAAGGAGTTTTGCATAAGGAATATGAATTTTGACTCTTGAATCATCTGCAATATGCAAGGAGAGAGACACTAATATATCACCATTTTATAGATGAAGAAAAAGAAAAGCACAGTGAAGTCATAAAACTTACTTTGTTCATATAAGCAGGAAGTAGTAATACTATAAAGCAGTAATCAGGTTGCCTACATGTGTGAATGCATCTGAGTATGAGTATTTGTGTGCTTTAGGTCAAGTGGAGAGAAAACAGAACAAGTTTCTGTGGTCAACAAGAAGTAGTGAATGTACAAGAAAACGTATGTCACATGAGCCACAGAAGCTTCTAGACCAGTGTGGTTCTCAACCTCAGCTACATATTAGCATCTGTGGAGATCTCTGAAAGATCCCTATGTCCAAGAAACAGCCTCATCTGTTATATCAGACTCTGAAGGGAAGTGGGACCCAGACATCAGTATTTCTTCAACTCCCTGGGTGATTCCAGCATGCATCCAAGTTTCAGAAACACTTGAGCATGAAGGTATTTATTAATGTACCTACTATTAAATTTGGAACAACCTAAACATACAACATCCCCCGTAATATGTGGAATATTATGCAGGTATGTAAAATGGTAACTGGTAATACTGGAAGCATATAGAAATCTTGATGATATAACATCAGGTGAAATGGTCAGGTTGACTTTGCCTCCAGTGGGCAATCAAAAGTAGAATACTGTCTTTCCCATGGGTCCTGCATGACCTCGGACTTCCAAGCTAAATTCTCCAGCCTTCTGCCAACTCTACAAGTCAGTGATAATGCTTCCAAAAAGTTCTTCTGATGTTAATTTTTATAAAATGAGATATTTATCAAATTTCCCATGAACCATTACTTGAAGAGGGTAAAAATACTCATTGAATAAACACAGGGGAAGAAAATGGGAAAATAAATACTACTATGGCATGTCACTATAAAACATGACATCTGAATAAGAGCACTGAAGAGAACTTACTTAATAAATTTTAATCAAGTACATTAGGCAAATGCTTTGGTATTAACTGTTGCAGGCAAACATCATCAACGGAAGCTAAAACTGGTAAGCAAAAGTACAATGATAAACTGAATACGTGCTTTATATCAAAGTGTCTCCCCAAAGACAAACAATACTTACAAAGGGAGAAATAGTAACTTTACAGCAGAGACACCTGGCAGACAGTACCTTAAAAAAAGTGGTCAAAACTAGCATCAGCATCACTGATAGCAAGACATGCTGGTATCATGTACTTCCTGACAAGATGGAAAGAACAGCATGACTTCAGTGGTCTTCCAGTCAAAAATAGCATTCCCCAATCAAATCATGCAAGAATATCAGATAAATCCAAAGTGAGGGACACTCAAATAAATGATCTGTTCTGTTCAACTATGCCAAAGTCATGAAATAAAAAGGAACTGTCACAGATTAGAGTTATAGACAAGAAGAAGATATGAAAACCAAATGCAACGTGAGATCCTGGAAAAGACCCAGGAGCAGGAAACGAAGACATTAATGGGAAAGCTGGTGAATTATGAATAAGGTCTGTGGTTGAGTTAATGACATTGTGTCAATGTTAATTTCCTGGTTATGATGATCGTACAATAATTTTATTTTAAAGATATTAGCCTTAGGGAAAACTGACAGAAGGGTACCTGGGGACTCTCTGTACTAATTCTGTAACTTTCTATAATTTTAGATAATTTCAAAAGAAAGTTTTCAAGTATTAGTGAAGTTAAATTATTTAAAAATAAACATTAATATGAGTGTTGATATATTCTTCCCTCCCCCATTCAACTGTCATGTACCTGTACTTAGAGGATTAAAGAATGGAGTCAAGAAGACTTAGGAAGATTACTAAGACCCTGTGGGTAGAGGAGGTGAATTTAGCCTTGAACCTAGGCAGTTTAGTTCTTAATCCCTCCCTGGTGGGCATATAGAGAAATGTAAGGATGCAGGCAGGGTGTCTGCCTACAGTTCCAGTGGGTGGAACTCACTCCTTGATGTTTCTACCACTAGCTTTTGTGACTCCAGGGAGAGCCACTGCTACCTTCTGCCTCCCCGACATACTCGCCAAGATCAGCAGAAATAACTAACTAGAGACATGGCCTGATAATATTCCAATTGCAAGAGAGATGTGAATGAAGTGCGGCACCAATGGTCACGATAACCATTTCTTAAAACAGAACACTACACTCTGCCCAGAATGTGTCCCCTTCCTCTTTCCCCTATATTATCTCTGAGCAAAGTCTGAGGAGGCAGGAGTTGGTTCTTTGGGACATGAGTCCACCTTCTCCCCAGGACTGGCAGCTTCCTCAATAAAGCCATCTTTCCTTCTACTCCCTCCACTACCCCCAAAAGAGAAATGTAAGCATTTAACAACTGAGAGTGACTTATGGGCAAGTAATTATGGAGTAGTCAAAATATCCCTGGGTTTTGAGTCAAAGGTATGGACACAAATGCCCAAGCATTGAGCCCAATACAGTATAACTTTATGATCTTGAATCAATGATCTGTAAAAACGGAGACAAACTTTTTAATTGCACATAATTTGGGGGAGGATAAAGTGAACAGGTGCACCTGAGAGCATGCAGTAAACAGTAAAGCCCTGTTATTAAATGGCTATTAAAATTACCAAGAGTAACAACAGTATCTACCTAACCAAGGTAATTCTGCCATTTCCACTCCCAAACTACAACCACAGCATCCTAGCATTTAATGGTACTCATCCCATATGGAAGTAAATCTGTCTTGCCTTCTGCCTGAACTTGGAGCCTGGGGCCACCAGTCTTCATGTGTGGTCAGTATTAAGCACCATCTGTCCTGAGTTAATGTAACTCCTCCTCAGTTTTAGCAATGAACACAGGCAGCACTGGTGAAAGCACAAACAGACACAATATGAAGACAGACTTTCCCCTTCTGTTTATTACTTCAGAGGGTGGCATTCACCTCCTAGCTGTTTACTCATCTAAACTGTGTGATAAAATGTCTCTTGAACACTTTTTACAGGCAATTAGATGCAATCAGTTCTCTTCTTGCTTAATTCTCCTCAGCAAACAAGACACTAAAAAACCAATAAGAAGCTGGGCTTCATTTCAAATCTTTTTTTTTTTTTTTCCTGCTGCACATATATTCCCTGAAGTCACTCTACTCCTTCCTCCATAAAAAGCCCTAACAATTGCTATACTCATTATCTCTGATGGAGGTCATTTTTCTCATTGCTCATCAGTGTGAGAATATGAGATGGACAGGAAGCTATTTGCAGTGGGCATTTGGGTTTTAGTCTCCTCCAGATCCTTCTGGTATCAGCATCTAGGTTTTCTTCTGGGGAACCTCCTCCTTCCCCCAGTTTATGAGGCTTCAATAGGTTGGGCAGCTCCCATCCCATTACAAAGAAGCCGGGACTGGCCAATCGGCATAGCCCATCATCTTGACCAGAGTTCACAGATGGGCATATGTGCCCACCTAAGTACAAGGAAAGACAATCACGTGACTTTTGCAGGAAGGAGTGGAAAAAGAGAGAATGTCTGTTGTGCAACCATTCTCCATCCCTAAGCCAGAAGAAAGCTTCTAAACTGCAAATTAGCCACCTTTAGAGCCCAAGCTCCAGGAGACAGTGAAGGACAGGGAAGCCTGGTGTGCTGTAGTTTATGGCGTCACAAATGGTCAGACATGACTTAGCAACAACAAAAGAGTCCTTCCAAGGTTTGCCTCAGCATATCTGGTATTAAGGGAATAATTGGAAGGATTATAATGAAAAATTTTGTGCTTTGAATGCCACAATCATTTAGGGAAAAAGAGCATCCTTCCTAGGACAGGCGTCTCAGTGGATACATGCTGTTCTGTCTCTAGTTCCTTTGGGTAATTGGAGGCAGGAATAAAGAAGTAAACTCATAATTATATATACTTATTACTGCTTATTATAATAAATACCATGAAGGAAAAATAAGGCAAAGGTACGGTTTTGATAAGAGAGATAATCATTGCAGGCAACCTAGTATAATTTGGATAATCAAAGTAAGTGAAGGAATACCTTAGAGAAGATGAATATAGAGTGATGTGACTTCCAGAAAGCAGCTAAATAAACACTGAACACTTCCCTTTGTGAACTAAGATGCTGCCAGCATGGGTCCACAGTTTTTCAGGGGACAGGGATGGTTGCCCAGGATCAGCCACAACAACCTTAGCCACCTTCCCTTGCAGTCATGGGAGGGATCATTTACAAATCAACCTGCAGGTGTCAAGAGCCATCTGCAACAAGAGAATGGAGATTTTCTGTGTAGAGTGAGCACATAGTACACAGCCCCCAAACAACCAGTTTAGTCTCATTTTCTACCTTCTGCTTCCCATGTCTCTGACATTTCAGGCACAAAGATCATCATTCCCTTCCTTAGTTCACAGCACATGGCTTCAGGCTGCCACACTAACGCACTTGGGCCTATCCTCTTCTAACAGAGAAGAACAAATCTGACTCCATATTACATCTATTTCTTGAATGTTAACCTTTGTATGCTATTGCTTTTGCTTCAAGTTAAGAATGTTGCCAATAGCCTGAAATACAAGGTAGCCCATTCTCAAGGCTCTCACTTTAAAGTTAAGAGTATAACACTTCTCCATTCATGTAGAAATAAAAAGTGACAGAACTGAGAATAACAGTAGTCTTATTGGAGGTTTATAGGAATATGGTGACCAAACCTACTTGTACAGCTGCAAGAACAAGGGACTGCTACACCAAGAAGTCTGCAACTACCCTTGCCTTTAAAAACACTTTGCTGAAACCCTTCAGGGGGTTCAGGGCTTAGGAGGCACCAGTCACCTGTCTCCTTGCATGGCCCTGCAATAAACCTTTCTCTGTTCCAAACTCTGACATTTTGGTTTGTCTGTCCTCACTGTGTGTCAAGCACATGAACTTCCATTCAGTAACACTCTAAGACCCAGTGCAGAGACCTCCTCTTTGAGGTTTCCCATGACTTTCCCAGGCAGCATCTGGGGCTCTAATCATGGATTCCCACAGTTGGGACATGTTGCAGCAGTAGGTACAGGAGACCATGTGATTTACACTGATGCACATGTTTTCAGCCTTTCTCCGTCTATGTACACAGGTTTTGGCTTTGTCAACCTGACTTCCCATGTCTACCTTAAACCCTCCCTGTTACCCATCTGAGGTATCTGGTTTGAAGACACAGGACAGTTTGCATTATTGATCCAGGAGACTAATTTAAGCCTTTATGAAGTTGAACTGAGAGAAAGTGGGGGCGGGTAGGAAAGGAGAAACCGAAGAGATGTGTGGAGGAGGGGGCCAGGGAGAAGAGTGTTTTCCAAGAAATTCCTAGGGAAGTTTGCAAGAAAGTTGAAGAGCAACTAACTGCATGAGGGAAGTGGATGGGTGGGGAAAATAGTTTTTTTTTTAAGACTGTTTTCAAGTATCTTTCCACGATGTTTGAGAAAAGCAAGGAAAGAATGAATGGTTTTATGAAATTATCTTTAGTTGTCAAAACGTATTTCTTTGATGACAATACCTCTCCTAAACACATGGGTCTCTGCAGGCTCACACACACCCCCTCACACACAGACATTCACAGAGAATTGTACACACTCCATTTCAGATCCACTTCTCTCCATATATTGTAATTTCACAAAAATCAGGGGGCACTTCTTAGACTGTTACAACATAGCTCTTAGTGCTCAGCACAGGGCATCTCCATACACACTTTTTTATGGTAATATTTCATCTGCCCCTCGCCACAGTACTCTGAGTGGAAGGATTTTATACATGAAGGAACAAGGACTGTTCCCTTAAAGAGAATAAGGACCTGGAAAAAAGAGCCAATTTAATCCATATTTAATCTATTCTCGTAGCTTTAATTTTTGAGCTCCATTGCAAATATTTAGTCACGCTTTTGTAGAATGTTGTCTATAGCCTGAAATATATGGGGTAGCCCATTCTTAAGGCTCCGATCTTTGAAATATAACACATCCATTCATATAGAGATTAAAAGTTACAGAACAGAGTGTAACATTTATCTTGGAGGTTTACAGGAATATGGTGACCAGACCTACTTGGACAGCTGCAAGGAACAAAAGATTTTGGCACCAAGAAGTTTATAACAACCAACCATATCCCTTTCCTTGTTTGTACAAAAGAAGCCTGAATTCAAACTTGGTTAAGATGGTGCTTTGGGATACCAGTCCACCATTTCCTTGGTCTGCTAGCTTTTCTAATGAAGTCACTATTTCCTGCCCCCAACAACTCGATTTATTGGCCTGTGATACAGCATGCAGGAAGACCTTGGACTAGGTAATATGCCTACAGTTCACTAGCAACTTTCTACTAAATCATATGGTGATCTCCTACAAATATTCTAGAACCTAGGCAGAACTAAATACCAACTGTGAACCACGACTGAGTCTCCAGACAAGACTTTCTCAGGCACCACACTTGGGCAATCTTTCATAGGTTAACCATGGACATGGCCAACAGTTGTTTTCTTTCTCTGTTTCAGAACAGAACTTTGTACCAATTTTCAAGTTAGGGTAGGTTCTCGTTCTTTGTTTCTTCCTTCAGCCAGCAAGACTGCAAGAACATTGTGTGTTCCGACTAAGAGTAGTCCCAAAGCCTGACACAATTCCTGGCACACAGCATGTGTTCAATAGACTGGATCATTCCGATGTGAACTTAAGTGCCAGTATGTTCTGTGCAAGAAGTCTCCACTCTTCTAAGGGTTTTCCCCAGAAATGTTTCCCTAGATGACTTTTCTCCCCATTCCCACAAGCCATGGCAGAGTGAAATAGGAGAAAGAGCCACTAGCTTCCTCAGTGCAAAGATGCAACATGACAAACTGTGTTTTAACACTACGTGAAGAGAACCAGAGCTCATCTGGGGACCGACTGTCATTTTCATATGGATTCCGGCCAACCCTTAATAAAAGTCGGAGCTGCAGCTGACCATCACTGGTGTGTCTTCTTTCAAAACACACGCTCGGACTGAAGACCAAGGAAGCGTGGTTGGGTTTCAGAGAGCCTCAGTCACACATGGACAGTCATTCCCCATGTTTCAGTTGGGTCCTTCACTGCACAAGAAGTGGCCAGTGGGCTGGCCTGCCTCCCACCTCCCTTTTTTGACCACCATCCAAAGCCAGACTACACAGCCTACCTACCCACCCATAGTATCCTGGAGCTGACACCTTCAATGTGCATGGAGCAGATCCAGAACTCTCAGGGTTTCTGCCTAATTCCCTTCCACCATAACACATGCCATACCAACCAGATCCAACAGGGCAGCCCAACATACAAGTAAGAGTGGCACAACTGTGAATAACAGGAATATGATTTCTATAGTGATACCAACTTAAAAAAATGAAAGCAACTGAAATACTTCAATTTACCTTATGCATCATTCAGGGGTCTCCAGAGAAGCAGAATCAGTAAAGTATCTTCTATGCCTGTATCTATCTATAGAGAGAGATGTATTTTAAGGAATTGGCTCATACAATTGTGGGGGCTGGCAAGTCTGAAATACTTAGGGCAGGCTGACAATTCGGCTAAGAGTCATTGCTGTCTTGAGTCTGAAATCTGTAGGGCAAGCCAGCAGCCTGGGTGTTTGAGTAGGGTTTCTATGTGGCACCCTGGAGGCAGAAATTTTTTTTCTCATAGGAACTCAATTCTTTCTCTTAAGGCCTTCAGATAATTGGATAAGGCCCAGGCACACTATACAGGCCACTGGTTCAGATGGTCAAGAAACCACCTGCAATGCAGGAGACCCAGGTTCAATCCCTGAGTCAGGAAGATCCCCTGGAGAAGGGGATGGTAACCCACTCCAGTATTATTGCCTGGAGAATACCCTGGATAGATAAGCCAAGCAGGCTATAGTCCATGGGGTTGCAAAGAGTTGGACATGACTGAGTGACTAACACACATATACGCACAGAATATATAGAGTAATCTGCTTTACTTACAGTCAAGCGATTGTAAACCTCAATCACGTCTAAAAAATATCTTCAGGGTACCATCTAGACTAACTAGTCTTTGACCAAATAAGTAGGCACCATAACCTAGCAGAACTGAAACAATGAAGTTAATCATTACATCTTAATTCAACATGTAGAATTTAGTGGCTTTCATTTACTTTGGGACTATGAAGACCCTTCCACTTTTTAAGTGTTTGGAGCATATCATAAAATTCATACATTTAAAATATATAAATCATGATTTTTAGTAAGTTTATCAAGTCGTGTGACTACTACCATAATCCAGCTTTAGAAGATGGTCATCATTCCATTAAGATCACTCATCTATGGGGGTTCTTTTGAAAATCTGCTAACTCTAGCCAGAATAAACAGGTTCTACAGGTTGTTTATGCCCAACATCCAAGAACTTACCACTCACTGGAAATATTTTTAATAACGACTGGCATATAAGCACACTTTGGGGTAGAATTCCAGGGGTCAAATATTCCTGTTAGCTTAGCTTTAGGTGGAGGCCTCTCATGTAAATAATCTCCAATCTGTTCCTCTCATTCCTATTCTTTGACCATTGCAGTGTCTAAAACCCCATAACCTGGAAAAATAGATGCTTCTTACTTTTAAAACTGCATCCTCCTCCTAACACATCTCTCTGGCTCTAAACATGTCTGTTGTGCAACCATTCTCCAACCCTAAGCCAGAAGAAAGCTTCTAAACTGCAAATTAGCCACCTTTAGAGCCCAAGCTCCAGGAGACAGTGAAGGACAGGGAAGCCTGGTGTGCTGTAGTTTATGGCGTCACAAATGGTCAGACATGACTTAGCAACAACAAAAGAGTCCTTCCAAGGTTTGCCTCAGCATATCTGGTATTAAATCCAAAGGCTGGTCCTAAGATTCTCAATAATTCATATCCGGCTATCTCTGCTATGGCAGTTGGCTATTTTTCTGGCTCCGTCTCTGGCTGCCCTGCCTGGTAGATCTCACTTTATAAGCCCAAACTGCTCACCCTCCCTGCTCTTCATATGGCTAATGCTATGGAAGCACGTGATGCTTAGGTGGGGTGAGGTAGGTGCAGCTTCCCTCTGTCCTAGATATTTAGCATGTTTCTCTTATTAAACGTACCATGTCATAATATAACACCAAGCTTCCATCTCTCTCTACCCGACTACATTGCTCTTTGGAAGCGGCAGGCAGTCAACCAGCCAGCCAACCAGCAGTTACTAATCCAGGAAACAGGGAGTCAGGCTAAAAGCTTAATCACAGCAGCTATATTCTTTGCAGGTCTAAATGTCTGTGGCCATGGAATTTTCCTGAAATATCCTTTTTAGTAAGGAGTAGATACCATTCTAGGAATTATCCTAAAGAAACAACTAGCTGAGTTTACAAAGACCTGTGTACAAACACGTCCAGACCTATATTTTGGAACCATGAAAGCATTGCAGCAACCTTATCCTTTCATCTGAGAGAGAAGGACCAGCAGGTGTCCAGTTATAGGGACTTGGTGAAATAAATTAGGATACACATGATACATAGAAAAGTATGCTGTTATTACAATGACTGTAGACACATACTGATATAGTAAGTTAGTTTTGCTGTTTGTTGAAAAACTGGCAAAATATAATTAACATAGAGGTACATATCATGTGATATAGAAAAAGTGGCCAATAATAATAACACATATAGAGGCACACGCTGTGGCAGAAACCTTATATAGAGATTTCTGTCAGGTGCTTCTTCCAGACGCTGGCACACAGTCAGCCCTCAAGTAAATCTGCACCTTCTAAACAGAAGTAGATTGAAAGAAATAGCACTGCTGGCTTGGGGAATGCGTGGGAGAATGAGCGGCAGCTGCCAAAATGCCCCCTTTTCTGTGCAATTCCAAATAGCACTAAGGTTCTGTTCTGGAGGTTTCTGGAGCACTGCAGGTGAGCCTGTGCTCTGACAAGCACATTTACTCGGAAGCCATCATTGTCCTTACTCCCCCTCCCCACAAGAAGATTTTGTTTTTCATTAAAGTGCCCCATAAGCAGGATGTCCAGCAGGTCCAAGGCCCTGTGAGTCTATGTACCACAAGATGCTCATTCCTACCAGGTGGGGATGGAGACAGGGAAAGGGAGGGATGCTGGAGCAAGGAGAGTCTGAGAAAGAGATAAATCAACTGGGTCTTTCAAGAGTCAGTGCTGTCCTCTGTCCTGTGTTAGCAGTGGAGGAGCCAGGAATCTGGTGCAAGTGCTATCAGAGTCTATTTTTTTTTTTCATGCCAAAATAATGAAACTATATTCATCTTCTCTAAGGTATTCCTTCACTTACTTTGATTATCCAAATTATACTAGGTTGCCTGCAATGATTATCTCTCTTATCAAAACCGTACCTTTGCCTTATTTTTCCTTCATGGTATTTATTATAATAAGCAGTAATAAGTATATATAATTATGAGTTTACTTCTTTATTCCTGCCTCCAATTACCCAAAGGAACTAGAGACAGAACAGCATGTATCCACTGAGACGCCTGTCCTAGGAAGGATGCTCTTTTTCCCTAAATGATTGTGGCATTCAAGGCACAAAATTTTTCATTATAATCCTTCCAATTATTCCCTTGACACATCCACTAAGTGGTCAAGAAGAGGGTAACACAATCCATCCATTTGTCTGCATTCTGCCAAAGGAAAAACATGGTTTCTTATATACTGTTGTGAAAACTAAATCCTGTGATTGCCTTTAAACCAATTCCAGTTTGCAGCAACATTAGTTGTCATTCTTTCTGCCTTCTTCCTGATGACAACAAATTGGATCCAGGGGCTGCTGGGGAAGAGGTAACACTGAAATTCAGAATGCAAGATTTTTAAAAAATCTTACAGTAACCCTTCTAGCATTAGGCTCATTCTAGAACTACATGTCCCACTACTTAAAATCCCTGTATTTGAACTCCAAGTTGTACACTGCAATTCCACAGATATTTAAGGAGTACCTACTGTGTACCAGGCAGTGATCTCAGAGAAGGCAGATAAGGATCCTTCCTTTATGGAGCTCCCAATTCTAGTCGGGATAATAGACAAGAGGCAAGGAGACAAATGAAGAAGACAATTCCAGGGGGAGGCAAGTACAAAAAAGGAAACAGTGAGGTAACAGAGAATCGGAAGCGGGGGAGGAGACATTAAGGAGAGACCTGAAGGTTAACAAGGAGTGACCACGTGAAGTGCTGGGAGAAGGGGGACCAGCAAGCACAAAGGCTCTGAGGTGGGATCAAAGCTGGTGTCTTCAAGAAACAAAGAGGCCAGTGTGGCAAGTAAATGCAACTAGACCAGATATCAGAGAACATTTCGGATGTACCCAGAGAGCCGAATTCTCCACTGCCTCTGAAAATGAGGGGAAAACAAAAATAACACCAGTAATGGCAGCTGAGTTCACTGTATGCCAAGCATTATGCAAAGAACTTGGCATGCGCTATTTCATTTGGCCGACAAAAGTCCTGTAAGGTAGGTGTCATCATGCCCACTTTTCAGGTAAAGCAACATAAACCTGGAAGGGGTAAGAACGCATAATTTTCACACAGCTATTAAGTGGTGGTTGAGCTGGGATTAGGAGCCAATGGTCTGAGTCCCGGCTCCTTCTCTCCCCTCCTGAGCTTCACCCTAAATGAAAACTTCTCCCTGGACGCAGACAGAGGCTAGCTTAGGTCTTGCAATAATGGTGGCTTGGCTTCACCCCATCCATAATCTGGGCAAAAATCAAAACAGTTTAGATCCACAAGGCAAAAAGACAAAAGCCATTAGTTCTGATTCTCTAGCAGCTCTGCACAAGATTCTGCTCACCACCCACGGACTCTTTCATTAACAGCTAAAATAAGTCTCAGATGAAAACTGTTGCCATAGGTGAAGCTTACTTTAACATATGGCTGCTCCAACCAGAGAATAACATGTGAAAAAAGCATTTTTAAAATCTCAATTTACTTGTACAATGATTTTGTAAAAAAACCAAACCAAACCAAACAACAATAACATTGATCATGTTTCTGGTCTGCTGATGCATTCCACATGTTGGGGTATGGAAACATGTCCAGGGGTCATTTGCTAAACTGATAACAAATGCACTCAGCCCCCATGGAATTGGGCTTTCGATGTTTGGTTTGATGGAATTTGCAAAAACATAAAGAGGTAAGCTGTGGTTTTGTCAACGTGGTCAAGGGCGATGCGTTTCTAACTTGAAAGCTAGCTGTGATGTTTCAGCGGGTGGAGGCAGCTACTCAGATACCCTCAAAGGGCAGGCTTTACCCCTCGCTCTTGGTGGGGGGATACTGTTCAAGTAAAGCTCTCTGCTGGGGCAGGCGAAGCAGCAGGGGCAGAGACAAAGCAACAAAGAAGTGATCAAACTGCAGCAGGGTGGAGGGTGGGGAGACTCAGAGCTTCCTCTCAGCTATGACTGAACTTGGCCAGCAACGATCGCCTGCCTGATAAGCACTCGGTCTGCATGAGGCAGTGTCAAGTGTTGGGTACTTTCTGATGACACAGGTGTGCGGGCACTCAGAACCTCTGTTCTAGTCCAAAGATGACTAGACCAGTTGAGCTCAAGGACGTCCACCAGCCACAATTCCCACATCGCCCTGGTGTGTTCCCCTGTGAGGATGCCTGCCTAACTCCAGGCCGCCACCAGCCACCAGAGCAATTTGTACCTTTATGCACATACCACTTATTCTAGTCAACATTGTTTAAGCTTATTAATTTATTTTAGAAAGTTTATTCTAACAGGAAACTTTATATCTCCATAGGAAAACCAATACACATCGCTGGAATGTAAGTTAATCATTAAAAAATAAATAAATAAAAGCTGAAATGTCTAGAATGGACAAAGCTGTAGAGCTAAGAAATAGATAAGTGGTTGTCAGGGATGGGAGTGAAGGGAAATTTGGGGGATCAGGGCAAAGGGGTATGAGATTTCCTTGTGAAGTAATAAAAACATCTAAAAACTGATGGTGATAATGGATGCCCAACTCCTGTGAATATACTAAAAGCCATTGCATTACACACGTAAAATGGGTGAAATGTGTGGGATGTAAGCTATCTGAATAAAGATGCTTTTTAAATGCCAATATAATATCCACACTTTCAAACACAAGAAGTAAAAAGAAAGTGATACCCTAGTTACAAAATATTATCAATGTCAAATACTATTTAAAAAATTCTACTTGACCCTGTAATCTCCTGCCTGAAGGGAGAAGGTTGGTGACTACAGCAGAGTAAGCCTCAGGGAGTAAAACCAGTGAGACGGGCGTTTGGGGCCTAAATGGTTGTAACGCCCTGGATTTTACTGTCCATGTGAAGGGAAGCCATGAGAAGGCTCTGAGGAGAACTGGAGGTGGGGTTTCGGAAGGCCACATGCCTGCAGTGAGAATGCACTCTAAGAGACAGGGATGAAGTCTGGGAGCCCAGGGAGTAGCCCTCTGGAGGCAAGACAGTGAAAGATGGCAGCAAAGGGGACAGCCAGAGAGGTGCGAGGGAGATGCTCTCAAGACAGAGCTGAGCAAGCGTGCCAACAGCTGATGGCAGGTATGAGAGAAAGAACAAAGATTTCTAGGTTTCTTCCCTAAACATGGAAAAATAGACATATAACTGTTTAGAACAAGGTCTGACACTGAGAAAGTACTCAAAAAGTATTGACCACCCAGCACTGTATCAATATTGTGATCACCAGCATTTCCAACTTCCACCATCCTTGCTGCCGTGACCGTTACAACTACAATCATTGGCACCGACAAGAACAGGGGTCACAAGGCAGGAACAGCAGAGACCACCGCACGAGGAACGAGTGCAGGTCAAATAAATCCCCATCCAAATCAAGATATCTTTTCCGGACAAAGGAAACACTTACCTGTCCTGGGATGTTACCCAAGTTGTAGGGCCTAATTCATTTCCACCATGCTCTCCCCCTGCCATCCCCCACACATATTTTTATAATCTTCTTCTCATGTTTACAGCTTCTTCTGGGAGTCCTGCCTTTACTCTCAGGCTTTCTCCTGGCCCCGTCATAGTCTAGCCACCCCACCCCCTACCCCCATGCCAAATGGCCTGATGTATCTTCCAAAACTCCTGCATGTGCTTATGGGACATTCCCTTCTCAAATTAGTATTACGGTGTCTACAAAATGCAAGCAATGTGCTCAACACCAGCACTGACCTACAGCTGGTATATTCTATAAATGGAATCTCAAAAAAAAGAAAAAAGAGGCATTAATTGCATTTGTAAATCTCTAATCCCTAAGTAGCCTTATGCCCAAAATATATCCAAGACTCTTGGTCTTCAGGGCCACTTAGCTTTCTATCAGCTGATCTCTGAGAGAACACCTCTTTAGGGTCAAAGAAAAGTATCTCTACTCAGATACACAGATGCATGAAGGTCAGTAAACAGATGGGACAAGTTCAAGGAGAGAGAAGCAGGCACAAAGAAGCCTCCCCATTCTCTGGGTGAGCCCTGATGGTACCCAAATTTGTAAAGGGAAAACAACTACTTCCCATCCGAGCAAAATCCACACGCATGTGAAACAGACTGTCAGCTCTTAGAAACTCATGGTTTAGCATTTCCTCTCCAAACACTGCAATGTTATATAATATGACTGATCTCCGAATCTTAACACAAAAGCCTAGAACAGGAGAATTCCAGAGCTGGGGTCTACCCTTCTATTTGCAAACAAGAAACAGCATGTCTACTTCATGGTAGGAAGGGTTAGGAGCATCTTTCTTTGAAGTTTACTTTTCAAAACGCCAATGTGTTCCTGCTAAATGCTCATGACTGTTTCTGAAGGAGAATGTGAGCTGTGGATGGTATCTGATGAAGTCTCAGGCCAGCCTGATTGCTCGTTTTCCTGTGTGAGCTGATCAGTGCACTAGAACCCTTTAGCTAAAGAGGGCAGATCTTTTCATCCAGGACCAAATCCACAGCAATATTTTGGGGACCTGTATGAGCGTGGGGAGGAGAGAGAAATGATGACTTTTATTTAGTGAACAAAACTCCTTATAATTAGGTTGGTGGTTTCTATGGTAACGAGGAGCTGACTCTTTTATTTGAAAGAAAAAATAGCAACACTCCAGCTGTCCTTGCTGTCCGGACGCTCCAAAGCAAATGAGAGATTTGATTTCACAATTTGTGATGACTGCTGAGGACATTAAACCACATATTTTACTTGTTGTTAAGATTTGGCAAGACAATAAGTCCCATTCCCCTGAGAAAACAGGTGTGAAAAACAAGAGCAAAAAGCAACCAAAACAAAATTATGTTCCCCCTCTGCAACTGACATGTTCTTGTTTCCTTCTTCCCAACTGTCACACAAAACCATCAAACCACTTTCTGGACAAAAACTGTTACTGATGGTTCATTTTGAAAAACCATTGGAGGTCTCCAAAATATATTTACACATTTATAACAACAGCACCCACTATTACTGGGGACTTCATTAGATGCTAAGTACTGTGCAAAGGGTTTTCCTTACATCATCTCATAAAATGCTCGTAGTAACTATGCCAAAGCCTTTGACTGTGTGGATCACAATAAACTGTGGGAAATTCTGAAAGAGATGGGAATACCAGACCACCTGACCTGCCTCTTGAGAAATCTGTATGCAGGTCAGGAAGCAACAGTTAGAACTGGACATGGAACAACAGACTGGTTCCAAATAGGAAAACGACGTCAAGGCTATATATTGTCACCCTGCTTATTTAACTTCTATGCAGAGTACATCATGAGAAACACTGGACTGGAAGAAACACAAGCTGGAATCAAGATTGCCAGGAGAAATATCAATAACCTCAGATATGCAGATGACATCACCTTTATGGCAGAAAGTGAAGAGGAACTAAAAAGCCTCTTGATGAAAGTGAAAGAGGAGGGTGAAAAGGTTGGCTTAAAGCTCAACATTCAGAAAACGAAGATCACGGCATCCGGTCCCATCACTTCATTGCAAATAGATGGGGAAAGAGTGGAAACAGTGTCAGACTTTATTTTTTTGGACTCCAAAATCACTGCAGATGGTGACTACAGCCATGAAATTAAAAGACACTTACTCCTTGGAAAAAGGTTATGACCAACCTAGACAGCATATTCAAAAGCAGAGACATTACTTTACTGACTACAGTCCGTCTAGTCAAAGCTATGGTTTTTCCAGTGGTCATGTATGGATGTGAGAGCTGGACTGTGAAGAAGGCTGAGCACTGAAGAATTGATGCTTTTGAACTGTGGTGTTGGAGAAGACTCTTGAGAGTCCCTTGGACTGCAAGGAGATCCAACCAGTCCATTCTGAAGGAGATCAGCCCTGGGATTTCTTTGGAAGAAATGAAGCTAAAGCTGAAGCTCCAGTACTTTGGCCACCTCATGCAAAGAGTTGACTCATTGGAAAAGACTCTGATGCTGGGAGGGATTGGGGGCAGGAGGAGAAGGGGACGACAGAGGATGAGAGGCTGGATGGCATCACAGACTCGATGGACGTGAGTCTGAGTGAACTCCGGGAGTTGGTGCTGGACAGGGAGGCCTGGCATGCTGCGACTCATGGGGTCGCAAGGAGTTGGACACGACTGAGTGACTGAACTGAACTGAACCCTATGAAACAAGACTTGTCATTGTCTTTTTTTTTTTTTTAAGTGATAAGGAGGTTTAAGAGGTTAAGCACCTTGCTCATTGTCAGTAAGAGCTAAAAGTTCATCCTCATGGAAGAAGTCTAGCCATCCCTATGCTATTCTGCCTTTACTGCCACTT
The DNA here is from genome assembly GCF_042477335.2 of Ovis canadensis. Taxonomy (NCBI): domain Eukaryota; kingdom Metazoa; phylum Chordata; class Mammalia; order Artiodactyla; family Bovidae; genus Ovis; species Ovis canadensis. Next base: position 51,798,443 of record NC_091263.1, on the reverse strand, counting down.
TATAACCTGTATCAGAAAACATCATTCACGAGGTAGAGACCCTGTTCAAAATGCCCCCACAGAGGACTGTCAATCTTAGAGGACTTGCTGGCTCATCTCTGGGAAGGTCCTTTTCCTTCTCTCCTACCATCCTATATGGTGCCATGCTGCCTGAGAATACAGAAAATCATGACCTCCTCTTTTTAAAAAAATTTATTAAGAAGAAATATTGGAGTATAGTTGATTTACAATGTTGTGTTGGTTTCAGGTGCACAACAAAGTGAATCAGTTATACATATACATCTATCCACTCTTTTTCAGACTGCCTTCCCATATAGGTCATTACAGAGTATTCAGTGGAGTTTCCTGTGCTGTACAACACAGCTACCTATTTTATTTACAGTAGTGTGCATATGTCCATCCCATTCTTCCCATTCATCCCTCCCCCCCTTTCCTCCCTGGTTATTAGGAGGACCAGCCTAACTACACATGACAATTAGGGAGGCTGAGGGATGCTGACAGTCACATTATAAGAGGGTCCAGAGTGTAAGGGGGACATGCACTAGGTTCTAAGGGAACCAGGAAGGCAAGAGAGATGAAAAAAGAGAAAAGACGTACCCAGCTGAGGCCAACAGGCTGGGAAGGCCTATCATAGAAGGTGATGCTTGAATTAAGTCTTGAAGGGAAAGTGGATAGAGACAGCCTTTGAGGCAGAGAAAGTAACTGCATGGAGAATTCAAGGTCAGAAAGGACATAGCCTCTGAACTCAAGGAGTCTTGGCAGTAGGGTGTGACTGGGGTGGGGCAGGAAAAGTCAGCGAGGTCCATGACATGCAGGCACTGCCTGTCTCAGCAGGCTGAGGGCAGTCAGCAGAGGAGGAGAAAAGGGGAATGGCACATCTTGGCAGGTGCGTGCTCCCCCTTCATGCCATTCTAGAAATCTGGGTGAGTTTGAAATTCCTTTTCATTGTACACCACTCGGGGAAGCAACCACACGGATCAGGCAATCATAAGCATTACCTTCGCTATCTTATTTACATGATTGCCCCTTCCAAGAAACCACACATTCCTCTAGAAGGGGATTTTTATCTTCTTCATTTTATCTTTATCTTGTCTAGTAAAGGGTCTAGGATATAGCATAAACTTAGCAGATGCCAACTGAACAGATAGAAATGGTCAGCACTTGCTCTTTGAAATATAGAGATACTGATGTTAATTACTGTGCATCAGCCCTCACTACAGGCCAGCTACTGTGTAAAGCACTTCACCTGCATAATCTCATTTAATCATCACACTGGCTCTGGGTGGAGGGACTATACTAGCCTCATTTTATAAACACACAAAGTGAGGCCTACAGGCGCAGGTGACTTGTTCAGTCAATGGCAGCATCAGATTTAGAGCCACGTCTGCATCATCTCAAAGTTCTCCTTCAGCAGGCTGTGGGATAAAAGCCGGTTTGAATGATTACTGCAACAGAGACATTAATGCAAGAGTACTGGGCACACAGTAGGTACACCACACGATTCTACTGAAGCGAAGTGAGAGTCGCTCAGTTGTGTCCAGCTCTTTGCGACCCCATAGACTATACAGTCCATGGAATTCTCCAGGCCAGAATACTGGAGTGGGTAGCCTTTCCCTTCTCAGCGGATCTTCCCAACCCAGGGATCAAACCCAGGTCTCACGCATTGCAGGCGTGTTTCTTTACCAGCTGAGCCTCAAGGGAAGTCCTCTGTCTATTGGAACACTGATTAAAAACCTGCTGTTTGCAGTGTACCAGGGTACGTCCAAAGGTCAATATGGAGCATTCTCTGCCCCAGGAGCTCCCAGTCTGCTGATGACTTGGGAACGCCTGCAACAATGACTTCGGAAGTGGGGGAAAGGTTATGGTTTCTGTAGTGATAGTCAATCACATTTAGAAAGAGAAAAAACAATTCCTTTGTAGGTTTTTAAAGTGGTTCTTTGATTTGCCAGCTGTACCTTTTCCTCTTTTCAACGGTCAACTGACCTTAAATTGACTTTGGGGTGCCACACCATTCTCCACTCTCTACTCCGGCAGTTTGGGTGAGGCTGGCTTTACACCCTGATCTAGGGGAGGTTATGTGACCCAGATTTGCAAAGTCAAGCATTTCATTTGCATGGCCACGTTCCAGATAAGATACACATTTCAACCAGAGCCAATTCCCAGAAATTTTCCTGGAGCTATGTGGGAAGCCAAGGTCTTTGGTGGAGTGAGGACATTTAAGAGGAGGTTAACCATGAGGGTGGAGATAGTCTGACAGTAAAACCAAGCGACAGAAAGACTCATGTCCTAATAATATTCCTTGAGCCTCTGGATGAAGTCTTGCCTCAGTATTGCAATAAGCTCAACTTATAAATTCTTGCTTTTGTGCGTAAACCCCTTTATAAAACTGGTCTCTGTCACTTGCAACCCAGAGTTCAGACAAATATAGTTCCACTCTAAGGAAGAGATGGAGATTGGGGAATGGTTACTTGCACTGGACCAAAAAGAGCTGAAGAAAATATGGAGGGGGAAATGATGTTCAACTAGTCATGAGGGTCCTTCTTACTTGTTCCATTAAGGTACCTTCTACAGTATGGCATTAAAGCCCTCATTTGAATCCTCCATGTAGGTGTTTACTTAGTTTCTGCCTCTGGCACTACAGATAAACACCCTAGGTGATCAGCAGGATTCATGCAACTTGCAAGGAATATGAACAGGACAGAAATTCATTCATTTAATAAATATTTATGGAGCATTGTCTTTCTGCAGAGCACTGAAGTTAACATTTGCTGAAAAATTATCTCATTTACTTCAAAGAGGACTTCAGCTATCTTTCAAGTTCAATTTCACCGATCCATAAGGCAGTTAAGACAATTAAGACATAAAGGCACTTTCACTAAAAGGATTTTTTTTTTTGATAGCTAAGACTGGCTGATATCTACTTGTAAGTAAATTAGATTCTATAGTGTGTGAGAAGGAAGGAGAAAGGGAAACTGACTGGATGACTGAGGAACACTTTCTGGAAAAAGCAAAGATATCCTTAAGACAGAATGGAAGACAGACCATATTAATACCCGAGTTACAATGGAGAGGTGAGCCTGAGGGGTTTGTTAGAAATAATACAACTGATGTGCTTGGTCCAGAGGACCTAAACCAGATGCCCCAGGGATCAGCCCCCAGGGATGTGCAGCCACTCTGGGTCACCAGGTGGTTCTTCTGAAAACTTGAGTCTGAGGACTATGACATCAGGCCCTAGGGCCCAGAGAACCATTCTGCACAAAGACTTCGAGGAAGATGCACCAGAGCCCTGCACATGGCAAACACAGGCAGGCCTATCAGTATTCAACGCCAAAATGAACACCTAAGCTGTATTTAGAGTCCGATGAAGTCATTTAGAGGCAGCTGTTCTGAAAAACAGGCCCAGTTTTTTGCTGTTTACAAACCTCTCAGAATACAAATTAATGCTACAGCCGAAAGAATTCACATGCCTGCTGAGACAGCAGAGACTAAAGGTGAAAATTCTTTAACAAAGTAACTATAACTGGGCTAAAAGTCTTAAGCGCCTACGATTTTCCCTTTCTTTCTCTTTTGGCAAATTTTACTTGCTCCTGCGACAGTTAACAAACAAATCAAAACAAACACACCAACCTCTTGCCTCAAAATGGAACAGCTGACAGGCAATATTTTATACCAGCACTGTGCAACAGAAATAAATTTGAGTCACATATGTGATGTAAAATTTTCTACTAGCCACATTAAAAAATACTAACAAGTGAAATTAATTTTAACAGTATATTTATTTAAATGAGTAGATCCAGAAAATCACTGTCGTATGTAATCAATATAAAAATTAATGAGATAATTTAGATTCTGTTGATCACACTAAGTCTTCAAACAACTCTGAGCTGAGAGCACATCTCAATTAATATGAAGTGCATTTCAAATGGTCAGTAATCATACGTACTAAGAGCACTTCCCACACTGGTCAACACATGTCTATGGATCAAGGGTGGTAAAATTTTAAGTCAAAACCTAAATTTCCAAACAAGAATTCTGAGATGAACGTATCTGAAGAAAAAGAAAGTAAAAGCAATGAAACTATGCTGCAACATCACTGAAGAACCAACTAGTATTCACACAGATATTTTCTATATTACAATTTTTAAGAAGCTATAAAAATCATGCCCAGTACATGCGGGAAGAAACTAGACTAACACCCATCTCCCTCTTTTACCTGGATTAACTGAATCAAGGTCTTCCACATACTTTCCTTGGATCTTACATTTCAGGTTCCACTTGAATTTGATGCATTATCTCCTGGGCAGAAGTCAAGTCCTCTTGGAAATGGAAATGGAAAACTTCAAGTAGTTGAATAGAAATCAAGTCTCATGGAGCAGAGTGAAAAATGTTCTATCCCTCAAGAACAAGAGATCAGAAGAGGCTCAGAGCCAGACATATGGAGACTAGCATCCTGCTTCTGCCTTCGTGCCTAAGTGATGACTTCAGACAAGTAATTTAATTTCTTGCTGCCTCAGTTTCTTGATTTCTAGAATCAGGATAATCACTGTACCTATGTCAGGGTGATTTCATGAGTTACTATTTGTTAACGTTTCCAGGGATGCACGTTTCACATGCTAGACATCTGTGTCCAAAAGGCACAGTTCAGTTCAGTAGCTCAGTCATGTCCGACTCTTTGCGACCCCATGAATCGCAGCATGCCAGGCCTCCCTGTCCATCACCAACTCCCGGAGTTCACTCAAACTCACGTCCATCGAGTTGGTGATGCAATCCAGCTATCTCATCCTCTGTCGTCCCCTTCTCCTCCTGACCCAATCCCTCCCAGCTTCAGGGTCTTTTCCAGTGAGTCAACTCTTCCCATGAGGTGGCCGAAGTATTGGAGTTTCAGCTTCAGCATCAGTCCTTCCAATGAACACCCAGGATTGATCTCCTTTAGGATGGACTGGTTGGATCTCCTTGCAGTCCAAGGGACTCCCAAGAGTCTTCTCCAACCACAGTTCAAAAGCTTCAATTCTTCAGCACTCAGCTTTCTTCACAATCCAACAGAGTAAGTACTTAATATAGGGTAAATGGCCTTATCAGCATGGACAAGAAATAAATACCAACATTTTATCATAGTACTGATCTTTTTCCCCCTTTTGCCTCAGGCTCCAGCATTGCTCTGGAGGGCACTGTGAATGTGCAGTCTTTCTTGAAAATTAACTGAATTTATCCCGAATTTTGATATTTGGTTCATGTGCCAGGACTCCAGGTCCTTAAACTCAGGGGGAGAGCCCTTGGTCACCCAGTGCCTCATGTCACCCCATGGGGCAGGACAAAGGAAAGCAGAGTTCCAGGACAAGAGTCTATGGAACAGAATCTAGGGCCCAGCTGCATGGAAACAATAAGTGTTGTGTATTTCACATGATAAGGACCTTCCTGAAAGCACATCCATCCATCAAGTTCCAGAAAGAGTGAGAGGCACCAGACAAGGGCTTGAGTAAGCAGTCAAGCCTTCCTTGTCATGAGGAATTTTATTTTCTCCCCGTCTTCCTTGGAGGCTTCCTCAAGCAACAGGCCCCTCTGAAGGGACCTGCCTTCCCTTCCTTTTCCTTAGTTAAGAACAGCAGAGATCAGATGCGGCAGAGCTGAAATCTCCAGACGAAGACGATTTAAATGGCAAATACATACAGTATGTGGGAGTAATCAAAATCAGCGAAATGCAAGCCCCACTTCGAGCTCAGATTATTTTAAAGCATGAGCAGAATTGTCAATGAACTATACAAGAAAGAAGGGTGGAAAAAGCACAAACTACCACCAGCCTGGAGCTATGAGGATGGAAAGATAATTTACATTCTTTCTAACTGGGACGGAATCTTTGACGGACAAGTGAGGTGGCGGCCTTGCCTCCATGGCCCTCAGTCATTAAGACTTGGTCTTAAGTTTCAGTAACATAACTTTGTTACACTCATGCTTCAGAGGCCGAGTGTCATCAGAAAGCTGCTAAATACATAACTTCACTAAGCAGAAAATGTATTCTTTCCACAGGTCTGTGCCTTTCACAGTTCATTTCAGAAGCCTCAACTGCATTTTTCCCTTTCGGTGCTGGGAAAATGTCTTTTTTCCTTCTGGCTCTACATGTGATCCTTCAAAGGAAAACAAAGACAAATCCACACAACATCCAGTGACTCCTTCCACAATATGGTTGCCACACTCTGTCTGAGTATAATTTGGTCCAGGCTCTTTGGGCCCATGGGATTCTGGGAGGGGTGATTTTTCTTCTTTGACTATACAAACTGTCCTTGGTCTAGTGACTGCTCTCTAGTTCTGTCTCATGTGGGCTAAAGTGTCACCATGAACCCTACATCAAAAGAACAAAACCAAGGTTTTCATGGACTCCAGCTCAGAATCCAGCTCTTAATCCAAGTAGGGTTATCAGCTTCCATCTGAGGCTTTCAATGGAGTTAATACAATCTCAGCAGGATCTGATCATCTCAGTCATCTTGAACATGCTCTTTCCAACTTCCCAGGCATGAAGAAAACCACTGATTTCAATAGTTTCAGATTAATTAACTCTTAGGCACTGAAGGAAAACTCGAATTCCCTCTTCTCTGGGACCACTATTAAAGAATGACAACATATTCTCAACATATTATGAGAATGAAATGCTCTTCACATCAATTTAGTGTGCGGAATGAAATGGCAACCCACTCCAGTATTCCTGCCTGGAGAATCCCATGGACGGAGGAGCCTGGTGGGCTACAGTCCATGGGGTTGCAAAGAGTCGGACACAACTGAGTGACTTAACTTTCACTAACTTTATGAAATGTTTTAATTTTAACTATTCACAATAACACATCCCTGTAACACAGTAGAAGAAACACACAAATGCCAAGCTATAGAGGGAAAACTTTGGCTGAGAGAAATGAAAATTTACCCCAAATTGTGAAGAGTCAGGAGTACAACCGAGGAGGGTACCTCGATCGCTTTCCTTCTAGTCATCCATTCTACACTTTCATCCATGCTTCTCTAAAGGGACTTCATGTATATTTTTTGAGAAGTTAATAGATAGTGAAGGAAGGGGCGGGGGGCGGAGAGAAGGATAGAAAGGAGGGAGGGAAAGAGTGGTTTTATGGCCAAGTTAAGAAGCAGTGCTAGAACCCCTACTAGAGTAACTGCGGCACAAGGAACTAAAAGACACACAGAACTAAAAGTTCTATGTCTTGCAATAAAAATGAAAATGAAAACAGATCCATAAACTCTGGCCTCTTTGACTGAGTGTAACTGGAGACTTCCCAAACAGCGGAAGGCTACTTCAAAGCATTTTTCACTGTCACACTTATGCCGTCTCTGTCACAGCTCAATCAGAATATCCCCACGGAGATGGGTCTCAAAGAGACTCCTACGGATTGCGTCATGTGAAAAGAAAATCATTTACGGCAAGCCCCCTTCTCCAACGGAATGATTACTTCTTTTAACTTCAGAGTTTTTTTAACTCTAAGTCTCAGTTTCCTCTATGGAAAATGAGGATAATAAATTTCATTCTCCTAAGGATGCTCTAAGGATGAGAGGGAACAAGCCAATCAAAACACTTGCATGTTAAATGGCCGACAGTGGGCCTCCATGAAAACCAGCCGCTGGTCACACGGAACTCTACTCAATATTCTGTAATGGCCTGCATGGGGAAATAATCTAAAAAAGAAAAGGTGTATGTATTAATATATGTATAACCGATTCACTTCACAATACACACCTGAAACTAACAAAATACGTAAAAAAGTAGCTGCTGGTGCTGCTACTATTACTATCAAGCTATTCTAAACTCCTACCCAGGTTCATCGTAACAACAAAAGCATGTGCCTGGCTGGCTGTACCATTGTGCCCTGGGCTGTTCCCAGAGGCTCAGCCAGGCCTAGGACTGGCCCCTGTCTGTCTGTCTTTCTACTGCTCTAACCTATCAATCTGCCCTCCCTCCTCTGTCCTGAGTCGCATCTCCCTTCTCCTTCAACACCACTTCCTGTGTACAGATCCCTGCAGTGACTCTATTTCTCTCTGGTGCTCCAAAGCCTTCCACAAGGACTCTGCAAAGAGAGCTCAAGACGTGGCTCAGAACCACAGGAGAAAAGGAAGAAAGGACTCAGAATGAGCCTCTCCCAGTTTCAGAACAGGAACAAATTGAGGCATATTATATTTCAAAGGGAGCACTCCCCATTCCACTCACCAACATTTCCTTTTTACAGGGGCTCTGATTCATGACTAAATAATTATCTGTTTAAAAAATGTTCCTGGGCAGAGTTTCAACGCTACATGTCAATAAAGACCTGATTTGACTAAAATTACCAAGTCTTAGAGGCACAAATTTCTCTTCCTCCATAAGGCAGTTGACAAATTAGGTCTTTTCACCTAAAGCCTTGAACAAAGATGACTTAATGACTTACAACTCTACCAAATGTTTGCTAAACAGTCCATTTTGCTGTTCTATCTTCTCAGGCACATTTTTCTTTCAAATGCTAATACATCTTTAGGGGTTATGATTGGCATAAATACCCCTTTTCATGTTCTTGTTTGGGTTGTTGATGATTATCAAATGGATTCAAAGGCCTCCATTTCCACCATGTTGTACCGAAAAGCCATGTTAAAACAAACCAGTGAACAGAAATCAAACACATTTATACACGTATAGTATCCTTTGTGCAAACACAGAGCACTGTGCATAAACGTTCTTCCCAAGTTGGAGGTAAAAGGAACAGATAAAGGCAATTATAATATTAAACACACAAAAGCCAGCAGAAATATGACACTGCCAAATTCTCCAGACCGAAATATAATGTTGCCAAAGAAAACCAAAGGAAAATCTCAAAAGGTAGCAATTTGTAAAAGGAGGATGCCAATCAACTTCAATAAGCTTTCTCACGTATGTCCCTGACCACAAAACGCTACGTTGGACAAATGTGAGAGGTTTGTCTTGAAACCACAGAAACAAAAACACCTCGCGTCAGGGCTGGGAGGAGATTGCCGGGGAGCCAGCCCTGTGTAAGTGATCTGGTTCAAAAGAGGGTGGAACCACCTTTAGAAAGATACCACATGAGCTTGTATTTGTATAAAAAGAGAAAAAGCATAACTGGTAGTTGACGGAGGGGAAGTTAAAAAAACAAAAAAACTTTCTGTTTAGCTTAAAAACTAAGCTGGGAAAGACTGAAGGCAGAAGGGGACGACAGAGGATGAGCTGGTCGGATGGCATCACCGACCTGATGGACTTGAGTTTAAGGAAGCTCCGGGAGTTGGTGATGGACAAGGAAGCCTAGGGTGCTGCAGTCCATGGGATGGCAAGGAGTCAGACATGACCGAGCCACTGAACGGAATTAAAAATTTCTTACATCTTTATTAAATGTGTTTATAAGGTCTGCCCTGGGATAAGCAGATATACTTTTTCTAAAAGCTCTTCGGTCCAACCTGTGTGTCCCTAACAGTGCTTAATGAGGACACACAATTGTTAGGCAAAAATGGAAAGGTACGTGGAGGTTGGGGAGGCTTGGCACGGGTCTTGGAATCTGGTGACCTGGGCAGTGCCCTCCAGTCTGGAAAAGGAGGATCCTGAGGACTGACACATAAGGCTGCCTCTGGGTAGTAAGCGAGAACCCCCATACCTATCGTTAAAATATTGTAACACTTGGCAAAATAACTACTTCCCCAGCAACTTCCCTGAGGCAGCCCAACCAACAATGAAGGGTTAATTCATAATACCAGAGGGTGGCCCCAAAGGCCATTTCCAATGCTGTGGCCAGCGCTGTTTATCAAGTCTGACCATCTGTGTCCCAGTGTTTACTGAATACCGTGAAAAGCATTTTTGTTCACATAGCATTTCTCTACTTCATTCTAAGTGTGAAAAGAAGATGAAGCCATCAACTGGGGTCCGTGGGGTAATACTGCTTTACAAGATCCCAGGTAAATGAGATAAAGGTCTACTCCTTTCTAGAGTGAGACGGTAAAGGAAATACAAGTTCCCTGCCCAGGCTTCTGCTGCCCGACGCTTTGAAGCCAGCAGTGCTTCGCCCTGGCAGGTCTACAAACGTCAGCTTCTGAAGGGCGAGAACTGCATCTTATTTCCCACACAGACGAATCCATGGCCAAGTGGAGTTGGTGGGTATAAGCTAAAGGAAATAGTTCAGGGCTGCTATCTGTCAGGCTTGAAGAATGGCTTGGGTTACACTGAGTATCAAGGCAAATGTTCATTGATTTTATTTATTAAGTAGGCTTTTCTATTTTAAATTTTACTCTGCAATGTGCTTATAAAACATTGTTACTGCTTCTGTTTGGCCAGTCACACAGAGGTTTTCCACCAAACACATGAGTGGAGAACCGTGTCCACCATCATCCTCCCACCAGGACCATCCAGAAATGCTTGAGGGCATTTTTTGGTGCTTTGTGTATTTAGTGCATAAAGGACAAGGATGCTGTACATGTGACTCAGTCCTGTGTCAGGAAGAATTGACCAAAACCAAGATGCCTATAGTTCCCAAGATGAGAAACATTTATGAACGTTATTCTTCTAGAAAGTGGCTACCTGAATGGACACTGTCTCTGATTCCCTCACACTCTTGTGTTTGTTTATGTGGGCCATCTGATCATAGTCCAGCTGTTGCCAGTCCCTGAATTACAGTCCTCATGGATAAGCACTGATAATTCACCTCCTAATCACTTGTCCTGCAAGTCTATGACTATAAAGGTGGCAACTGGGTATGATCATCAAAACATTGAGTCACCAGCACCAGCCAATTGGATTGGAGGTTGGCATGAATTAAGGGGCTAGACCCATCTCTTGAGTGCTGGTTATCAGCTCTGGGGGGTGGCCACCAGTTGATGAAAGGTAAGAAGTAAAATGCGAGCCCAGCTGATAGTAGTAGGTGAGGCCTCAGGGATAAAACATGCTCAAAGGAGATTTCTATAAGATTTCTATACGAAAACATGGCACATGACGGTAAATAACCGACTATCCCTTGGGAAGACGCCTGGCTTATCATCAGGGCCTGAGGAAGGGTGAAGAGAGTCCTCTGTACTTGAATGGCAGAAGGAATGAAAACTGAGCAGTGGAGGTCACCATCATTTATTAAGAAACCTTAGCACATATTACGTCAAGTGACCTTCCCACGAAACTTGAAGTAGGAACTGCTTTCCCATTTTTACAGATAGAGAAAATCAAGACCCATAGAAACAGAAAGGCGAACACCATATATTATGTACATGTGAAATCTAAACTATGGCACAAATGAACTCATCTATGAAACAGACTCACAGACGCAGAGAATCAGACACATGGTTGCTAAGGGGTAAGGAGGGAGGCATTGGGAGTGTGGGCTTAGTGGATCCAAACTGGCATATATAGAATGAATAAACAACAAGGTTCTACTGTACAGCTCAGGGAATCATATTCAGTACCCCGTGATAAACTATAATGTTAAAGAACATGAGAAAGAAAAGAATGTATGTGTGTATAAACCCTGAATCACTTTGGCGTATAGAAGAAATGAAGCCAGGGTTGTAAATCAACTATATTTCAATAAAATAAATTTTAAAAAATTCAAGAAACAGAAAGCAACACACCTTTCCCCACACGGGAAGTAAGCAGCAGCACGTGAGGTTGGAACCCAGATGTGTTCTGCAGTTTTGACCTCTCATGAATAGCGAAAAAGCATGGAAGCAACAAAGGTAGAAATAGGGAGAGCGAGCAGGAGGAGCTGAGGATGTCCTCCGGAATACAACTTTTCTATCCTGAATACAGGAATACAATTTTACCGAGCCCATTAAATAAAGTAAGGCTGTCTCTTCTGTATTCACTCCAAGTAAACTCCGACCTCTGTTTGGCAACACCTGCCGGAAGCAGCATTTTCCTCACCAACCTCTTCCAGAATCACACACCCTGAGGGAACCGTACCTTCTCAGAATTCCTTCAAGACCCAAAGTCTGGATCACATGAACGACCACTGTCAACAACTCACCCATCCTTCAACTCCACCTTCTCTTTAGAGTCCCACCTACAGCTTCTCTGCTCTGCCCCCAGCCTCTCCCAGGGGCAGCAGCGCTCTGGTTACGTAGCTGTGTCCCTGCCTAGATTTCCACGAGGACTGTGGGTCTCTCATAACTCTCCACTTGAGTATTTGCATATGGATTCTCTTTGGGGAACTTCTGTCTGTGTGCATAATTTATTTTATTAAAGTATAAATCTCAGCATCAGCCTTACCACCATCACTCACATACTATTAGCCGTGGACAGTATGCCAGGAGCAATGTTAAATCCTTTACGTTTACTTGACTAATTCTCATGTGAGAGGTGCCAAGTTAGGTGAAAAGAAAGCTGAACTTGGAGTTGAAAGAGGTATGCGTGACCTTGGGAAAGTCATTTGGTCCTTTGAAGATCTAGTTTCCCTGTTTCGGAAGATCAGGCGTGGAACGAGACCTTTTAATGTCTCAGGATGTTATGATGAGTGATAGCATATGTGTCAAAGTGTTTTCTATGATGTCAAGTATGGCTCTCTCATTCATTCAGCACATTATTGGAGGCCTAGAGCGTCTAAGGCAATGGCACCCCACTCCAGTACTCTTGCCTGGAAAATCCTATGGATGGAGGAGCCTGGTGGGCTGCAGTCCGTGGGGTCGCTAAGAGTCGGACACGACTGAGCGACTTCACTTTCACTTTTCATTTTCCTGCATTGGAGAAGGAAATGGCAACTCACTCCAGTATTCTTGCCTGGAGAATCCCAGGGATGCGGGAGCCCAGTGGGCTGCCATCTATGGGGTTGCACAGAGTCGGACACACTGAAGCGACTTAGCAGGAGCAGCAGCATGCTGAAGCAAAATCATTCTCATCTTTATTGCCCTCTATACATGTGAAACCTAATGCTTCCCTCAAAACATTATAGAATTTGTCCAGTAACTTACATGTCTCTTTTTTCCCCTTTTTTTTGCAGTCTCTGAAGTACATATGTTCATCAAGGATAAAATTCAGCACCTTGAATATACTTAATGGTACATCATTCATTCATTCACTCACTCACTCTCAGGGTCCACTACATGCCAGACAGTTCATAAACAAAAAGAATAGGCCAACTTGCTCCCCTCAGAAGACTCACAGGCTAGTGGGAGAAGCCTCCTTCCCTCCCAAACAGGCCCCCAGGATATAATGAGTGCAATCATGGTGGAATGCTTGGGTTCCTAAACAGCTGAGGGTACAAGCGTCAGAAGCAGGAGGATCCAGGTGGTCTTGGGTGTCTGCCCCTGCCAGAGTCCCTGGCAATGGAGCCTGAGCAGCATCACTGCTACCAGCAGCTGTGACCTCTGAGGCCCTGCAAGGTGGTGACGTAAGGACTGGGCCTTCACTAGTCTGTGTACTTATCAGCAAAATGTGGCAAGGAAACAAAGTCCTCTTCCGCCCCCTTCCCCATTTATACAGATGATTGTTGGTGGCACTTACAAGCAGCTTCAAATGAGTACACAGGTTTTATTTCCCAAGAGACGTTAAATAACGACATCCTGCCACAAGCTGAAAATCTGGCTGGCACTCCTGAGGACGTGTCAGCTTGCAGCGACATTCTCTTTGTAACGTCAAGCCTATCTGCAATATAAAAATTTAAAAAGACAAAAATCCCAACGTTCTCCTTGCGGATGCATCGACCACAGGAAGAGAGCATTTCCTCCCTGCCTGGCTGTATCAGTTCTCTATTGGCAGCTCTTCCCCGGGTGTCTGTGGGAGCCAGGCTGCCTGCTGCGTCTGGGGGGTGGGCTGGCTGAATTCAGCTGAGTCTGGCTGGTCTGCTCTGCTCTCGTTTAATGCCTCTCTTTCCTTTCCTGGACCAGGAGGCTAAGAAGCAGGTGCATCTTTCTCTGGAAGATGACAGAGGGAAAAGACAGAACAGAAACATGCCTGCACTCTTTTAAGTGGTTGTCCTAGGTTTGCTGACATCCCAGTGGCCAAAGCAATTCCTGGGCTGAGCACTGGGTATGAGGAGGAGAGGACCATAAACTACACAAAAAGAAGATGGAGGGAAGAATTGGGGCCACTGATGTGATCAATGACCACACAGGCCCTGGTGGTCACTCAGAGGGACAGGAGTAATATTTTCTGAGCCCAAATTCAGAAACATATCCTGGGAAGAGTGGTCCAAATGCAAAAGCTGGACATCCTGGAGACATTTTGAGGGTGTATTTCAGGTAATTCATGAATCACTTGGAAGACTATTTATAAGCTGTTATGAAAACCAGGAGGGACAGTCACCAACAAAGAGAGACCAAATCACTCTGAACAAAGGTTGACACTTCTGGCAGACCTAGAACAGAGCTTATGATTTATTGCCTAGAACTACTAAGCAACAGTTAGTGGTAAAGAACCTACCTGCCAACGCAGGAGAAGTAAGAAACATGGGCTCAGATCCCTGGGTCAGGAAGATCCCCCAGAGAAAGAAATGGCAACCCACTCTAGTATTCTTGCCTGGAGAATCTCACCGACAGAGGAGCCTGGTGGGCTACAGTCCATGGGGTTGCAAAAAGTCGGACAGAACTGAAGCGACTTAACATACACTAAGCAACAGTAATTGCAATAATGGCGAATAATCATTCAGCAATTGCTACGTCATGGGCTCTGTGTTAAGCACTTTCTATGAATTATTCCTCTTAATTTTTAAAATAAACCACGCAATAGATGTTGAGAGGATGCCACTTGTACAGATGAGGAAACTAAGGCCACATCTGGAGTTTCATAACTGGGCTAAGAGCCCACACATAGTAAAAAGAAAAGCCAGGACCTGAACCCGGGTCTGTGTGGTCCCACAGATCGCTTTTTTTGCCACCACCATGTACCATTCCTCTCTTGACTCGGGTGAGCCTCGAGAGCCTTGTCATATGCCCGATTTATAAATAACCCTCCGAGCTTCTGAATCTTTTGTTCCTAACAGAAAGACTATTCTGTCTAAAAACGCCTACATTTTACTCAGTGCCTGGCTAGTCTAATTTAGTGTTTCTTCCATTTGTATATTAACTAAGACAGTTTCCAGGGAGAACACAGGATAAGATTCAAGATGAGAGGTCTGACTGGCTACTGCCAATCTCTGAATATAGATCATGCAGGGAGGCAATCAATAAAGTTCCAAGAAGCAGAGGAGAAAGGGAAAAAGCCCAGCACTTGGCTTGGTTCCTTTTGTGTCGAGTGAGACTATTCCGTGATTATATTCAAAACACTAAACTTATTCTAAATTGATACAAAAATGCACACTGAAATTCCAAACTGCAATTTCTTGCATTCTCTCTATAACATGTGTGCATAAAAGTGAACGGCTGGTCAGAAATTGCTAAGTGATATATAGGCTAAAGCACGTATTGTGTTTCAAATTGGTCGAAAATTTTCCTAATTGTTGATTCAGATTTGTTGGCACACTCCTTTGTTTGATGCATTCGTCAGTGGTAAATGTTGGCTATGTCTGATCCATCGTTGACACAGGGAACCATGATAAGGTCTTTGAAAGACATTCTCATGACAGTAAAGAGTCATGAGGGCCCGCTCGGCTCCCAGCACCTTGCTGTAGTGAGAGGGAGGCCAGATGCTGGTTTATCTTGGCTGGTGAATGGGTGCCAGCTCTTCCCACATACCCTAGAGCCCTTGAGCTTGGCCTCTGCTGACAATGTCACCTCTGCCTCCTTCTCTGAAGCCTGGTCAGTGCTGGGGTAGGCACTGCCCGGGTCCCACCTTGGTCCATTCAGCTGCTCCTGGAAGTTGGCACCACTCCTGTCCTCCTTCACCATCATACTGGTTCGGTGCTAACATCAACCGACAGTGTAACCACAGTCCAGCTATTCTGGTGCTGAGGTACGAGAAGATGGCTTCTAAAACAATGAGCAAACATTGCTTATAAATGCTTCTGGGTATCTTTTCATCCACTGAATATACACTTGCTAAAGTAAAGGAAGCCCACAGATTCCTTCGTTCTTCTCTTGCTGCTCACTAACTTGCTGTTCTCTACAATCTGTAAAGTGTGCAAAGAAGGCTGTTTGTCAGCAGACTACTGTGCTGGGAAGAGCTCAGTCAATAGAATGGGGTAAAAACAGCCCTTTCAGGCCAACAGGCATCCTACAAACACCTAGTAACGGCAGCACTCCCAGCACTGGAGTCTGTATAATAAACTTTCACTCAGTGTCGCCAGTGGGCTCCCCTGTGGTTTAGCGGTAAAGAATCCGTCTGCCAAGGCAAGAGATGCAGGAGACACCCGTTCAATCCCTGGGTCAGAAAGATCCCTGGAGGAGGAAGTAACAATCCACTTCAGGATTCTTGCCTGGAAAATTCCCACAGACAGAGGAGCCAGGTGGGCTACAGTCCACAGGATTGCAAAAGAGTCGATCACGACTGCATATGCATATATGCAATGCAGACAGTGCTAAAACCTCCACCATCGTCCATGCCGCCCCAAGACAAACGGAGATCTCCACAGCACAACAGTCAGGTCATATCTGGCTAGGCCTTTGAAGTTCATGCTCATAGAGAGACAGATACAGAATAATGGTAACTCCATCAGAAACAGACCAATAGGGATATAGAGAGAGAGGTGGGGAAGCAGGGAAGAAAGGACGGAGCAGGTGGGGGAGCGAGAGACACTGAGAGAGAGATATTAACTGATTACACGCGCACCTCAGGGACACTGCAGGTTCAGTTCCAGACCACTGCCACAAAGCGAATATCACAACAAAGTGGGTTGCACAGATTTTTTGGTTTCCCAGTGCATACAAAAGTTATGTAGTTATGTTTATACTATCCTATAGGCTATTCAGTTCAGTTGCTCAGTCGTGTCCGACTCTTTGTGACCCCATGAATTGCAGCACACCAGGCCTCCCTGTCCATCACCAACTCCCAGAGTTCACTCAGACTCACGTCCATCAAGTCAGTGATGCCATCCAGCCATCTCATCCTCTGTCGTCCCCTTCTCCTCCTGCCCCCAATCCCTCTCAGCATCAGAGTCTTTTCCAATGAGTCAGCTCTTCGCATGAGGTGGCCAAAGGACTGGAGTTTCAGCTTTACCATCATTCCTTCCAAAGAAATCCCAGGGTTGATCTCCTTCAGAATGGACTGGTTGGATCTCCTTGCAGTCCAAGGGACTCTCAAGAGTCTTCTCCAACACCACAGTTCAAAAGCATCAATTCTTCGGCACTCAGCCTTCTTCACAGTCCAACTCTCACATCCATACATGACCACTGGAAAAACCATAGCCTTGACTAGATGGACCTTAGTCAACAAAGTAATGTCTCTGCTTTTGAATATACTATCTAGGTTGGTCATAACTTTTCTTCCAAGGAGTAAGCGTCTTTTAATTTCATGGCTGCAGTCACCATCTGCAGTGATTTTGGAGCCCCAAAAAATAAAGTCTGACACTGTTTCCAATGTTTCCTCATCTATTTCCCATGAAGTGATGGGACTGGATGCCATGATCTTCGTTTTCTGAATGTTGAGCTTTAAGCCAACTTTTTCGCTCTCCTCTTTCACTTTCATCAAGAGGCTTTTTAGTTCCTCTTCACTTTCTGCCATAAGGGTGGTGTCATCTGCGTATCTGAGGTTATTGATATTTCTCCCGGCAATCTTCATTCCAGCTTGTGTTTCTTCCAGTCCAGCGTTTCTCATGATGTACTCTGCATAGAAGTTAAATAAGCAGGGTGACGATATACAGCCTTGATGTACTCCTTTTCCTATTTGGAACCAGTCCGTTGTTCCATGTCCAGTTCTAACTGTTGCTTCCTGACCTGCATACAGATTTCTCAAGAGGCAAGTTAGGTGGTCTGGTATTCCCATCTCTTGAAGAATTTTCCACAGTTTATATGTCTAAAAAAACAATGTTCATACTGTCAAGAATATTTAATAGCTAAAATGCTAACCATCATTTGAGCCTTCAGCCGGTCATAATCTTTTGTCCTGGTGGAGGTTTGAAATATTCTGAGAATTACTAAAATATGACACAGAGACATGAAGTGAGCAAATGCTGTTGGGAAAACGACCCCAGTGGGGTTGCTCAACACAGGGTTGCCACAAACATTTCAATCTGTGAAAAATGTAGTATCTGCGAAGCACGGTCAAATAAGGTATGCCTATATAAGGAATTGTCTCACATAATGATGGAAGCTGAGAAGTTGAAAATGTGCATGCAGGGCCCTATGCCAGTCTGAAGGTTATCAGCAGAAAGAGTTAAAGCGATATTGCAGGATGAAGTCCAAAAGTAGTTATCCTGACCATTCTCTCTTACTCCATGAAGGACTAGCCGTTGTGTTCTCTGCAGGCCTTCAGCTAATTAGACAAGGCCTGCCCCACACTAGGGAGGGCACTCTGCTTTACTCAAGTCCACTGATATAAACGTTAATCTCATCCCCAAACATTCTTACAGAAGCACCCAGAATAAACCTTAACCAACCTTCTGGGTACCACACAGCTCTATCCAGTTGACACCTAAAATCAACCATCACAAGTGTGTGTACAGAGGAGTGAACCAAATTTCAGGCAGAGTTTAACAGCCACTGATTCTGCTTGGCCTAGAAGTTCTCAGGTTCCATGAGTCAAGAAAAGTCCAGAAGGCTTGAGAATCTTGGATATTTTCCAGAGATAGATTTTGCAGCCCATGGAAAACTCCACTAAAAGAGGGTGGGGGGTTGTGAGAATAAAGAAAAACCACGGGGGGAACCATTAACAGATAATGAATCATCATCTCAGCTTAGCAGCTCCTGCTGCTTCCTCTGACAAAATAGCATCTCTGCCAGGCAAGGTTTTTTGGGAGGGGAGAATTCACTTGTGGAAAGCTGGAACCAGGACTTTTAACAGTGCTCTGCGCATGTGTGTGCATGTGAGCTAAACTCTGCTAATAGAATATTTACCTAAGGACACATTTTCCCCTTCTGATTCCTTCACTGATTCCTCTTCCTCTCTAAATCCTCTGAACAGTGCAAAGCCTCAAGCTTTGGACAGGCTCTCTGTCTGACATCAATCTTCTCCTTAACTGCTCTTTACCACAATTTAAATACCATTGATATGCTGATAACTCCTGAATATGTTTTTTCCCAGCCAGCCCAGATCTTCCCTGCCAGTTTCTTACAGTAAAACTTAATATATTCACCTTAATATATCCAATAAGCGTCTCACCTGTACCTGAAAGTTTTTTCTCTCTTTAAAATGATTCCTTGTCATCACATGGTCTATAAAACCCTCTAAACATTAAAGAATCACCCCTGCCTTTTATAATGCGCATGGCCCAGTTCAGATGCAACCAAGGCATACCCCCTGTTCCTTAAGGACCACTTAGCATGACTTTTTCTCTCTTATCTCCACGGCGTCTCTACTAAGTAGCACCCAGCATGCAGAACCTAGAGAGAGGTTGAGTATGAAACTAACTCAGTGAGAGATATGAAATAATATAAAACCACTAGAACAGATTCACAGTAAGACCTCTGACAGTGGCTGATGCTCCAGAGAATAAAACTTGCATCTAAGAAGATCGGCCACTAAAAGCTTTATTTGTTTCCTTCTTGAAAATTTACTTTAGGAGCTGGGGCAAGTCAGGAATTTTGCTAAATTTTTATCAGGAAAAATAAAAGGAGACTCATCTCTTTTGCATAATTCAATATGCTAACACTTTGCTTCTGCATTTCATGGATGAGCTGAAGCAGATGCTAAGTGGCCAAGCTTTCAGAACCTCTCATGCAGTTCCCATTTTACCCAGAAACTGAGGCAGGTTATTGCTAAAATTGGTCCAGGCTCAGCATTTCAACATTTATGAATGTTAAACTAAACTGATGCTGGGTTCCTCAACACACCATAGGCTCAGCTCAGGCAATTTTCAACAAATAGCAAAAGCACAGTCCTAGTTCCTTGTCAATTACGATAACATCCCCACCCCCGCATATTAAAGATTTCCCATTTTCATAGTAAGTTTTGCTTCAGTGCTTTTGATTTGATTTTGTCTGGAACCTAGAGAAAACGGGGATCTTGGAGGCTATTTAATCTGTCTTTGTTTCAGAGAAGAGCAAGGTGGAGCCCAGAGAAATCCAGAGACTTGCTCAAGGTCATACAGCAATTCCCTTTATCTCAGGGTCTCCATTTCCCTTCCCATAAAATGGCAATAAGAAACCTACCTACCTTATGGGGTTTCGCGACTATTACATGAAATATTGCATAAGACAGATTCAGCAGAGTGAGTGCCCGGCACATGAAAGAAAAACAGATGTTTGGCATTAATGATCCTCTCTGGGCTAATCCTCTGTGCAGGGGGCTGTGAAGATAGTCTAATAAGTCAGCACGGCTGGCTGCATTGTGTTCAAATGTCCCACCACTCTGTACATTTGATTTAAAAAGCAAAAACAAATGAACAAAAGCCAGAAGAGCTACTCTACAGCGAAGCCCCTTCTGTCTTTGAACTTCACAAATTAGACCCAACAGTGTCAGGAGGCGGGGTAGGCAGAAGAGGGAAATTGCCGCTTCAAGAAAATCACCCTTCCTACACATAAAAGATGGCCTCTAGGAGAAGGAATTTCTCTCTCCTTTATGAAGCTGGCCTAATTAAAGAAACTTTTCCATGGGTTTTTCAATCTAATAGACATTACCGCAAAGGCAGCCTTGATATGCATGAGAGATCGCCCTCTGCTGTACGTTTTCATTAGTGCACTAATTGCTGGCATTGTGGAGATCCTGGGTCTGGGAGAGGAGTGAAGTCCAACAAGCCTGAAGGTCCTCTGAGAGTGGAGGACACTGACTTCTTCAGGTTTTGATTCCCCAAAATGGAATGAACAACCTACAGGGCTCTCAGCCAAATGAGGAATTCTAGGGGAGAGGCTGAGGCTACATAACCATACTCTCTCTTCACTGATTACTCAACCCTGGGTCCAGACAGGGCTCTAAATTACAAAACAGGCCAGTTAACTTCTGCAGCATCCCTATGTTTCAGATGGACAGCAAATTCTTACAAAATTCCAACTTAGCGAGTTCAAAAGAACCCACAATAGGCAGATGGAAGGTAAGTGTGTTCCTCTGTTCTTGCAGTGCTAAAGATCACTGCTGACTGAGTGTCTCCTATCACGACTGGGAAGAGGATTTTTCACTGACATAAGGAAGGATGATCCAGTGGTCATAATTGGCCAGTAATGGCAACTGTCTATCTCTGGAGGTAATCCAACAGAATCTGAAAGTGTCCTTACGGACGTGGAGAAATCTCCAGATTCCAGCTTCAGAGGGATAGTTGGTCTACATCAGTAGTTCTCAGAGTCTGAAATTTCTCAGGCCACCAAAAAAAAAAAAAAAATCCAAAATAACTTGGGGGAGCAATACAGGGTTTAAAGACACTTATAAAAACTACTACAGGTTTCCCCAGCTACCTGAAAGTAGAACGTTCCTATGAAACCTTTCATAAGCTGAAACAGTGTAAAGTGAAGAAGCAATTCTTTTTCATAAATGCAAAAGACTTCTCTTTGAATTTCTTTCGGTTAGTGAAACCAGACACTAATGAAAGTCTTTCGTAAAAGCAAAGCAGCATAAAGAGGACTTTCAGAAAACGGAATATCTGTGTTTAATATCACTATGGTTTCTTAAAAGAAGAAACACTTTTTAAAATAAGAAAAGTAAAAATTCTACCAAAGAATTCTACCAAATGTATAGAGAAGAGCTAACACCTATCCTTCTGAAACTATTCCAACAAACTGTGGAGAAAGGAATACTTCCTATCTCATTCTATGAGTCCACCACCACTGAGATACCAAAACCAGACAAAGATACCACATAAAAAGAAAATTACAGGCCAGTATCATTGATGACCCACTCCAGTACCCTTGCCTAGGGAATCCTGTGGACAGAGGAGCCTGGTGGGCTGCTGTCCATAGGGTCGCCCAGAGTCAGACATGACTGAAACGACTTAGCATGCATGCATGCATTGGAGAAGGAAATGGCAACCCACTCCAGTGTTCTTGCCTGGAGAATCCCAGGGACAGAAGAGCCTGGTGGGCTGCCGTCTATGGGGTCATACAGAATCGGACACAACTGAAGTGACTTAGCAGCAGCAGCAGTATGATTGATGAACACAGACACAAAAATCCTCAAAAAATACTAGCAAAATGAATCCAACAATGCATTAAAAGGATCACACATCATGATCAAGTGGGATTTATCCCAAGGATGCGAGGATTTGCAGGTATTTTCCAAATAGATGGTAAAGAGTCTGCCTGCAATGTAGGAAACCCAGGTCTGACTCCTGGGTTGAGAAGATCTTCTGGAGGAGGGCATGGCAACCCACTCCAGTATTCTTGCCTGGAGAATCGCCATGGACAGAGGAGCCTGGAGGTCTACAGTTCATGGGGTCACAAAGAGTCCGATACGACTGAGCGATTAAGCACAGGGCAAGACAATCAGTATGATACACAGTAACAACCTGAAGAATAAAACCCATATGATCATTTCAATAGATGCAGAAAAAAACTTCTGATAAATCAGCATCCATTTGTTATAAAAACTCTCCAGAAAGTAGCCAAGGAGGGAACATACCTAAATACAATAAAGGCCGTATGTAACTAACCCACAGCTAACATCATACTCAATGGTGAAAAGCTGAAAGTCAGAGAAAGACAAATCATATTAATATACTATCATTTATATGTGGAATGTAAAAAAATGATATCAATACAACTTACTTAAAAAACAGAAATAGACTCACAGACATAGAAAACAAACACAGCTACCTAAGGAGACAGGGGGACAGATAAATTAGGAGTATGGAATTAACAGATACACAATTGTATATAAAACAGATAACCAACAAGGACCTGCTGTATAGCACAAGGCACTATACTCAACATTTTGGCATATCTGGTAAGGGAAAAGAATCCGAATATATATATTTTGGGGTTGGTCACTGCTGCCAGGAAGAGGATGAAAGACAGGAGGGGCAGAGCCACTCCAGCAAACCCAGAAAATACACAAATAGAGAAAAAAAGCTTAGTGTTGCATGCCACTGAGATTCAGGGGTTATTTGTTACACACCACTATTGTGATAGCTAACTGATAGAGGATCTAAATTCCATCCTCTTCCTGCAGTGGAAGGAATGCCATCAGGGCTGAGTGGAAGAGGTGACATGAAGCACAGCAGAGCTCTTAATCTCACCCCCACCAAGCTTTTATCTACACTTTGAACCCTTTTCCTATTCCCTGGTTCTAAGAGAAAGTAGAACCTTCTGCTCAAGCAAAGAAAACACAAAACAAGTTGCCTGGGACCAAGATGGGCCACCGTGTCCTGCTGCTTTGGCCACTTAACATCAATGGATATGCGTGTTTTTCAAATATTTGCAGATTATCTTTGTAGAAGCTCCGACTTTAACAAATTCACTTGCAATTGTTCTAAAGTTTTCACTGACTTGCCTTCCTTAGCAAGCACTGTGTGTAGCCCACAGTTTTTTAACTGTTCTGTAGAAAGTCAGCCTGGAGCCCAGGTTACAGAAATAAATCTAAAATTTACAAATCAGTAACTTTGGACTTTGTGCCAGACACTGGACCTCTCTAAGGCTATTTTCTCATCTGTAAAATCTCCTACTTACTTCAGAGGATTGTAGAGAAGTTTAAGTCTAGTATACAGGACAAGGCTATGGAAGGTGCTTGAAAAATGCTTGATTCTCCCATGTTGGTGCCTTGGTCAATATATACTTCAACAAGACTACAGGGAGGGCACTTGGGGCAGAAGCAAGGACTCTGATGTCAGAGTAAGAAAGGGACTCTCATCCTGGCTCCGTCACCCACCAGCTACGTGGAACAAACCATTTCAACCTTCTGAGCCTTTGGCTTCATCACCTGAAAATGGTGATCATAAAAAACAAAAGCAAGGAAATAATCCCATGAGATAATCTGTTCAAAAGGGTTTCGACAAACTGTTAAGAGCCATTCAAATATAAATTCTTATTCGTGGACAGAAATACAGTGAGATTTTCATCTGTATTGGTTTTAATGGCACTTCACTTAATAATAAATACCTAATAATTAAATACTATTGAAGACTAGTTATGAAAAACCATAGGAATTTATATAAACTCCATTTATTGAGAACTAGCCAATCAAAAATAAAAATGTGATTTAAGGGGTTTTCAAAGAGGGGTAGAAAACCACAGAGTTCTCTTAGCTCCAGTATTATGATTCATGGCCCTTTTGGTCCGAGGAGATGATGCTCATGAAAGCATATCCCAGAACGCAGAAGGGTGAATGCAGGATTCAAATCTCCCTCATTTTGTGGGTCATAGAATGAGAGAACAGCGCCATACAGGGAAGCTAGCTTAGTAAATCCACATTCTGAGAAAAGAGAGAAGAAAAAAGACAGAGACAAACCACCTACGTGAAGCTTTTATGTGGCCTGTAATAGAAGCTGACTTTGGTCCACATACTGTGATATATTAAACATATGGGTCACCTTTCCAAAAGAATGTTCAACTTTATTATTTTTGCACAGTTCCAAGCTGATATTACAGCCCCTCCAACTGGGCAATGACAGAGGTGGGATTCCAAAACATCTTTACAACATGCACTCTGGGGTCCTCATGCAGGACTTGGGCCCTGGGATGAAGGTCACAATTAGTTCCATGTGTGAGAAGGGCAAGCTCTTTTGCATCTCGGCACTGTTCCTGCAAGATTTCTTGTTCTTTTCATTGTCACAAAGTTTTAAATAGAACCTTTGTGTCCCTGCTGTGGGACTCAGATTCTCAAGGATAAATGCAAGGGCTGGAAACAAAATATGTTCATATGCTTAGTGTATCAGGATGCTGATAAATAAATAGCCTAAAATCAGAAGATTCACCTGAATGTGGTCACAGGAGTCTTCAGAGGTGAAAAAGGTAACACCCAACTAATACACATCTTTTCCTACTGGTAAGAGTAGTCTGATTCACTCAGGTGAAGAGATTAGCAAAAAGGAAAATAAGTCAGACATTTTCAATAATGTGTTCATATTACAGGGAAGTTGAAGGACCTTCTCTGTTAGCAGGGACTCAAGTTCAAGAGTAGAAATCTGCCACTGATCTTAATGCTAATAATAATATTTAGCTATTGCCAGACACTGTGGTCAAGGCTTTCCATATATAATATACATCATTTAATATTCACAGTAATCTCATGAAAGAAATATTATGCACTTCATCATGCTGAGGGGGAAATGGGAACCTGACAAGTTGTAGGATTTGCTCACAAATTTAGGTGTTAGAAGTGTCAGAAAGTGCATCCCATTCGGTCTAAATTCAAAACCGTCCCCCCACCCCACTCAAATAACATCTACAGAGAAATTTGAAACACCAATCTTCTGATCTCCTAGAATCAGATGTCTTTAGCATAAAACAATTTCTTGTTAAAGACAGACTTTAAAAGGAGGAAGGTCTCACACAGCCTCCTCATCCTCACACCCCTCCTACCCACATCTGCCAATCTCCAGAGAGCAGGGCTTAGTTTGAGAGCAAGAAAAAGTTAAGCAACACGCTTAAGCAATTGACAGGGTTATCAGTTATGAACTGTCCACTGCAAAGTAGAAGTTTTATATCTGTAACTTGTAATTTTTAAATAAATACTAGAAGATCATCTTTTAAATTTTCACAATATTTATAGACCTTACTTTGGAAACCACCACATTTGATTCGGATTCTGGTCTTTTATCTGCCAGCAAAAACATTTGCTTAAAATAGTGAGCTTCCTCTCCCTGCCAATCAGTGTCCTCAACCGGATATTCCAGGTAGTCTCCAAGAGGCTTCCTAGGTCCGAGGTTCTAAAGGACAAAGAAAGGAAAGGTGATTTACTCTGGGATTTATGCAAGATTTGCTCATCAAGAATTGAGCAGGAGCTTCACTGGTGGCTCAGTGGTAAAGAATCCACCTGCCAATGCAGGAGAAGGGCCCCCCAGTGGGGGCAGGGAAGATTCCCTCTATAAAGAAATGGCAACCCACTCCAGTCTTCTTGCCTTGGAAAATTCCATGGACAGAGGACCCTAGTGGGCCACAGTCTATGGGGTCACAGTCAGACATGACCGAGCAACTGAACACAGACTTCCCTGGTGGTCTAGTGACTAAGAATCTGCCTGACAGTGAAGGGGGACACGGGTTTGATCCCTGGTCCCGGAGGATCCCATCTGCTTGGAGCAGCTAGGTCTGTGCACCACAACTACTGAGCCTGTGCTCTAGAGCCCAAGGGCCACAGCTACTGACGCCCCCATGCCCAGAGCCCGTGCTCTGCAACAAGAGAAGCCACCACAGTGAGAGGCCCGCGTGCCACAGCTGGAGAGCAACCCCCGTTCGCCACAACCAGAGAAAGTCTTGGAGAAGGCAATGGCAGCCCACTCCAGTACTCTTGCCTGGAAAATCCCATGGACGGAGGAGCCTGGTGGGCTGCAGTCCATGGGGTCATGAAGAGTCGGATTATGACTGAGCGACTTCACTTTCACTTTTCACTCTCATGCATTGAAGGAAATGGCAACCCACTCCAGCATTCTTGCCTAGAGAATCCCAGAGATGGGGGAGCCTGGTGGGCTGCCGTCGATGGGGTCGCACAGAGTCGGACACGACTGAAGCGACTTAGCAGCAGCAGCAGAGAAATTCTGCAAGCCAATGAAGACAGCACAGCCAAAAATAAACAAACAAACCTTTTTTAAAAAGAATTGAGTAATAGGGTCTCTGAAGAAAAGTCTTGCATCTAGGAATTTCTCAAAATACTCTTGAAAGATGGATGCATACTGAAAAAAATTTTCAGTGAGCCAAAACATAGTCTAAAGGACACAGAGGCACTTGTTATTTAATGATTAATGCCTTCTCAACTGGAAAAACATGTTAATAGGCAGCTTTGGGTAGTAAGTTTTATAAGCATAGGCACTTGCATCTTTGGTGATGACCAACCAACTCTGCTGGCCTGAAAGAGACCACCGACTGACTGCTAGCAAGGCAAGCTGTCAAGCTCATCGCTCTGGAGACTGTTTTGAGAACATTGCTTTCAGGCTAGCCAGTCCTGACCTCAAGCAAGAGACTCAAGGCACGGTTACCATTCCAGGCCTCTCACGGGATGATACACCACTCGCTTTGTGGAAAACTGAAGCCGTTGACAATATCTCAACGTGCCCAGCCCCAATGTGATTCGGTCAAACATATCCAATTGTATTCTCTTAAGACTGCCCTTATAAAAGTTTAATAAGAGACAACAACTGACATTTATGGAGCATATGCTAGGCAAGCTGCATAGATCATCATATTTAATTTTTACAACTGTACTCTAATCAAGCCCATGAATGTCAACAGGAAAACTCCAGAAGGCCAGGCCAAGCTCTTGAACTAGGGTAAAGCTCTTAAATTCCTGTGTCATGATTCTGACTAACTGATTGCCAGAGCCTGAGTACCTTGTTTGAAAACAAAAACCTCAAAGTTCAATAAGGGATGCTAACCCTTATTGGGTCCAGCCCAACAATAGTCATGAGTTCTTTTTTGTGCAGTGAGTTCCAGAGGTAAAAGGATGTCCCCCTGTTACGGTAAGAGTGCTGCAGGAAGGAAGCCTCCCCAGCCTTCTCTCATACACGCTGAGAACCTGGAGAACTTGCCCCGTTATCTGCGGTGACCCTGGGACGCTATGAACATAAAAGCGCCAGCAGCTGGTTTAACTTAGGCAATGCATTTCTCGACATGGTTTTCAAACATTTTGGAAATGAGTGCGCACATAACGAACTTGCCTGAACTTCGTGTTTCCTCTCTCGGCTCTCCTCCTGAGCCTCTCCCAGTGGCCTGGCCAAAGTCCAAAAGCAAATACTAAACTCGTATGTTTCAGTCTCCTTATTAACCTTTACAGCAATAACTTCTGATTCACTGTCATGTCTTCATTTCCTTAAAATCAGCTCAAGAAGAGAAATGACCTGCCCATGTCCACCCTGTGCCCACCCCTTAAAAAAAGAGGTGCCATACCAGAGATTCAGCCTAAAACAAGCCCTGACTTTTATGACAGAATCTCTCCAAAGGGGAATCAAGTGTTTCTGGAAGAATTTCGAGCATCTCTCTGCAGTGACAAAAGATGGCTTGTTACCAAAAGCCCATGAGAATATAATGGAAAGGAAACTAATGAAACCTCTTTCAAGTGTCTCAAAAAGAAAAGAAAAAAAAAGAGGTTTGCTCCTGATAGCTCTCAGGGAAGATGTACTATGGTGCTATCGTACTTCCTGGGAGGGAACAAGCAAGAGGAAGAGAAACCGGAGACCTCATTATCTAAATCAACATTCCCCTTGAGTGTTTTTAACTTATGAACAAGCGAAGGGATCCTAATGGCTTCATATTTTCTGCCTCACCCTCAACAGGCCATCTTCCAATTCTCTTATATCATAAGGTGCCTGTGGAAGTGAAAAGACGACTCTCATCTTCGTGGTTTTTGACAAAAAGAAGAACACCAAAATGCGAGTCCTCATTTTCAGCCAACCAATAAATAGAGCGGAGCGGAATATAGGAACGGGAGCTATTTTGAAGGTTTCCCATGGTTACAGCTGCTATGGAAATGATTTTCTTCTCTGGGGTTTTCAGATATGTGAGCCTAGCTTCAATCACGGTTTAAAGAAGGACAACAAAGAGAGAACATGAACAGAAATGGCTTCTTTTACTTAAAATTTTAAAAGCTTCCATACTGGGGTGGTTGGAGGATGGGTGCTGGCACCAACAGTCATGGTAACCTCAAAAGGCTCCATCAGAGTTGCCCAGCAGGGAATGAGATCAATCCCTTATAGTCTGGAGAGAAACCTGCGATTCTTGGACCTACACAGAGACAGGCTGATCTTTTAAAGCACAAATTGAATCTTAGCTGCTTGTGTAAAATCATTCAACAGCGTCCCATTAATCTTAAGATAAACCCCTCAATTTCCAAGACGATCTGGTGCAGACATTCTTCTCTGCCTTTCATTCATCTTGTCCATTCTCTTCCTTATTTTCTGTACATCTGCTGTCCTGGTGTTCAGTCCAAACATGTGACATTCATTCCTGCTTCAGGACCTTTGCACATGCAGTTACCTCTGCCCAGGATACTGTTTCCCCTTCACTTGCTATCACTTGGTTATTTTCCAGATTAAATGGCTATATATCCTTTTCTTCAGTCCTTGAAGCTTGATCAGCTCGACTCGCCCTTCCCTGTAGAGTACTTGCTACAAATAGATAAAATTTGTAATTGGATGCTTCATGCTCCATGAGTATGAAGAAGTAGAGTAGAAGCTTTATAAGGACAGGAACTACATGTATGCTTTGCCCTGCTGTACATGGCCTTACTGCAGTGCCTTTTATGTTGCGGGCACTCAATATTTAATGGATAGATGATTTAATGGCACGTTACAATTAGGCAGATTCTAATTGTCTCTACCCAACGTAGAGGCATGGTAGTTTTCTAAGCCCCAAATATCCCATCCCTGTCAGTTTGACAGGATTTTATAAATATGGACTGGAAATGTTATGAATCAATTATACCTCAATAAAGCTAGAAAAATATGGACTGGAGTTACATCTCAGGCAGGGTTTAGGTTTTGAGTTAGTATATAAGGTCAGATCAAGAAAAATACTGGTTCTCAACCAGGGGTGATTTGCTTCTAGGGCACATGTGGTGATATCCAAAGACACTTTGGGTTGTCAGAGCATCTGACTGGTAGAGATCAGGGATGGTGCTAAATATACAATGCAGAAGACAGCTCCCCACCAAAAAAAAAAAAAAAAAAAACACAATTATTCAGTCCAAAATGTCAATAGTGCCCAGGCTGAGAAGCACGCATGTCGACTGTCAACCACAAACTGGCACTTGCCACTGGCAGCTGCCATCTGCCTCTACAAGGATTATATCATGTTGCTTCTGTGGTTGCTGATTTTGAACACCCTCCTGAAAGGAGTTCAGAGAGAGAATAGAAACAAGGCACTCTGTGCTCTGGGAAAAACTGGTGATAAACAGGTCTTCAGATAATTAGATATTTTCAGGAGCTGATCTTATGAGCCCAATTCTTGTATCTCTTCATATCTAAAAAAGCACTAAGATCCTTCATGGTGATGTCTGCTCCTCATGATTAGAGGTAACCTTCATGAGACTAGCAGAAACTTTCTGCAAAAAATGTGTGCTGGACTACACGTACTCCCACTTTACCAAAATCACATATATACTGACCTTCCCCCTTGGGAGCAATTTCTCAGAGCTATGTGAAATGCTGCCTCCCTTCCCTGCCCCAGCGATAGTCCTCATTTGGCCCCAAATAAAACCTGACTCACAACACTCACGTTGTGCACTTTTTTAAGTTGACAAGAGTAAGATAACTCTTCACAACACACTTGAAAGAGGTGCCATCTTGGAAAGTGATAACTGTTTCTCCTGATATATCCATCCCACCAGCTTTCCTCTAGTATTTACAGAAGGCACTGCTGCTTCATATGAGTGCCAGTCACGAGCTTGCACCAAAGAGCCACAGTGCATTAAAAATGTGTATCTTTAAATACTAACATCCGCCTCGATGTGGCAGAAAGCCCACACCACCAGAGGCACTGGGAAGCTGAAATCAACAAGAACCAAAAGATTCGTGTACTTCCTGCTCTGCTCATGTTGTGCTAGGCACCACCATGAGTAGAATGAAAGGCAGAATGTCCACACTTATGTATTTCCTTCTCTTTCACTCGGTCTTTCCCAAACAGATTAGGTGGTGAAACGTGAACACACCCGCCCCAATCTTGCCAACAGGGTCAGCTTTCCGTCCACTGAAATGCCTCCAGCAACATCCCCCCAAACACTTCCCACTTCCATGCAGGTGAAAACTCTAGAGGATGCATTCTTCTGGCTTCATCACTTTCTCATACAAAATGAGCCTATTAAAATGCAAATTCTTATAAGAAATGTGAATTCTAGGTAATTTTTTTAGAGGCAACCAAGTACTTTACCTTTCAGTAGTGAGGAATTTAACTTATGAAATGAACAGATATAAGAGAACTGGGCACCAAAAGTTAAGGGATTTGGCAGAAGGTAGGATCTGGTTGAGTATATGGGGGCAAAATAGTAGCAGAGAGCACTGAAAATAGGGTCAGTAGCTGTGTGACACCAGGCAAATGACATAACCTCTCTGTGCCTTACTTTCTTTACCCGTAGAATGGATATAACAGTGCCAGTCTCAGAGGGTTTTAAGTGAAGACCAAATGCAATAATGGAAGTTAAGCAACAGACTGGTCCTTGACCATACAATTTTTCCCAGGGTGGGACTAGATCCAATTGGAAGAAGATTGTAAAGAGAAGAAAGCCATTTGAAGAATTCTTACATATTTCATACAGTCAGCATTCAATAAATATTGCTCAACATTTAAGTCATTAATTTAAACTTTCCTTTGGCCCTTGTGCCCTGCTGACAGAACACCAATATTACAGTCAGGATGCCAATGAATCCTGTTCAACAACTACACTCCCTAACTTCCCTTGCAGGTAGGGATGGTCATGCGACCACATTAGGCCAATGAGATTGCATGAGTGGATCATCCAGGAAAGGAAGATAATTCACCTGAAACAGCACTTTTCCTCCTTCCCTCTCCTTTCTTCCTGCCTGAAATACACTGAATGTACAGACTGGGGATATGGGACCGGCAGGTGGGGAGGGGGCAAGAAAAGCCACAGTGTTCTCTTGAGGACAAGAGAACATGCTAAGGACTGGATGAGCTGGAATAGAAGGGTCTCAGGTGACAGCACTGAGCTGGCAACCCACCCTCGATTGCCCTTACTCGCTGTTCCTCATATATATTAAAACTCCTACTGCATTTAAGCTAACTTTTGTTTTTTGGAGAGGGTCTGTGTTACCTGCAGGCACATACAATTCTTCACCAATAACACACTTTTCTTACCTTACAGAACAGTGTCTATACCTTTTCCTGGGCTTCCCTGGTAGCTCCGATGATAAAAAATCTGTGTATAATTCAGGAGACCCAGGTTCAATGCCTAGGTCAGGAAGATCCCCTGGAGAAGAAAATGACAACCCGCTCTAGTATTCTTGCCTGGAGAATTCTATGGACAGAGGAATCCAGCAGGCTACAGTCCATGGGGTTGCAAAGAGTTGGACACGACTGAGCAACTAACAGACACACATAACTTTTCCCGGTCATACTGCTTCCACGGTTTTAACTACCTACCCTCAACTTCCTAAACACAGATGACTAACAATA
This sequence comes from Ovis canadensis, assembly GCF_042477335.2. Classification (NCBI taxonomy): domain Eukaryota; kingdom Metazoa; phylum Chordata; class Mammalia; order Artiodactyla; family Bovidae; genus Ovis; species Ovis canadensis. The sequence goes on along the minus strand of NC_091263.1, from coordinate 51,766,274 downwards.
TCTATTTTAAATTTTTTTAATGTATTTATTTTTGGCTGCACTGGGTCTTCGCTGCTATTCACGGGCTTTCTTTTGTTGAAGCGAGCAGCGTCTACTCTCTCCATGGGTTTCTCATTGTGGTGGTTTCTCTTGTTGCAGAGCACGGGCTCTAAGGTAAGAGGGCTTCAGTAGTTGTGGCATGCGGGCTTAGTTGCCCTGTGGCACATGGAATCTTCCCAGCCCAGGGATCAAACCTGTGTCCTCCGCATTGGCAGGAGGATGCTTATACACGGAACCACCAGGGAAGTCCGACTAACAACGTCTTCATCTGAAGCCCCAACCATACTCTTGAGCCCGAATCCAGGATAAGCATCCAGAACATGTCTATCAGAATGTCCTCTAGGCCATTCAACCCATCTTATCTGAATCCCTCCTCCTCTCCTTCGCTGTATCTACTCTTCCTCCTCCTGGCTTTCGGTATTCAGCATCACCCAGTCTCCCAATGCAGAAACCTTTCCTTCCTTTCAATCTCTCAATTTCAAGTCAGCCACTGAGGCTGAAGGATTGGCTCACAGACGCAAGTCCATGCTGTACCCATGCAGACTAGAAGAGGGGGTAAGGGATCAGGGAAAAGGGGCAGATGCTCACAAAGGCCTTTTTCATGCTTTATCTTCCACCTGGAGCACGAGTCTCCTCATTTTCTGAAGCTGACATGGTGCCACCGGCAGGACTTTCAATGAGGAGCAATGTAACCGCCATATTTCACAACAGTTTGCCTCTGTCGTTAAAGCAAAAGAGGTACTCGGGACAATTATCCAGTTCATTGAGCTTGGTATATTTTTCTATTCTGAATTCCTTGCAATTGACGGTAGCACTGAGGAGTGTGCATGTATTAGGGGCTGTACTTTGCAGGCATTTATTATCCCCCAACAAGCATCCATATAACTAGCAAATTACCTCTGTAGTTTTGAGACACAGGTTTCTGTTTACTACCTCATACTCCAAACCACCAGGATGAAATAAAAATCCAATAGGATTATTAAAGGTCCGATAGGCCTAGCCACCAGGAGAACCAATAATGGTGCAGTTTATTAGGCCATCGGTGGGGCAGGCAAGATTGCTCCCACCGCCATCTTCCTGAAGCACCAGCCAGCTCCTGGCACGGGACTTGCATTTGGGAATAACATCAATTCATCTTAGCTGATCCCCTCTGTGATAACTTCATGACTATTTATGGGAAGCTTCAAAGGCTAAGAAATGCTAAACAAACAAGGAGATAAGTTGCCGAAATGTTAAACATTTGCCCTGGCTGACCTCACAAGGTTTTGCTGGGGAATTCTTCTAAGTCCACCTAGATTATCACTGGAAACCAAATGCAGTGATAACATCTCCCCCCTCCAAAAAAATCATTCTAGGCCAGATAGATGAAGCCTATGAGCCAAAACAAGATTATTTTTAGAATGTCAGCTATTGAGAAGTCAAAAAAGAACGTGATTATAAAGTGAGAAAAATTAAACTTAGATCTTTCTTCAGAAACTGTCTTGACCTTTTCTATCCTAGCCTGAAAATGTGGGGAGTTAAAAGAAACTTAATTAAAAAGCACTGCTGATATTTCAGTTAAAGTGAAGGTACTATGACTTTAAATTTTTTAGATGAACACATTACATTTCTCAGAGATAATATTTCATAATAGTCTAAACTAAATGTCTTACAGTGAATTTTTCCCTTTTCACACAGAGGATATTAAAATGATTTTCTAAAATCCCATTTTTTTCTTCCTTTAAATTCTAAGTAGCTAGGTGTGAATACCAAGCCAAGAAAAAATATTCGGTCTTTAGGAAACAAAACAGGCAGGCCACTTTTCACAGACTACCAACTGTGGCAGAAAACAAAAATTGAAAGCGAACTAATTGTGCAGTGGGAGAGTCAATAGATTAAAAAGAGGTTCCACTTTTATTAGGCACCATCAGAAAAAAGTCTTCCCTGCGCAATTAGATGTTTAGCTCCAAGGAGTAGCCATTACCAGATAACATTAAAGACATGCACTCAATAATGAGAATGAACAAAGAGTGCTGAGCCTAGAGGCTTAATGACAACAACGAAAGTTAACATTTATTAAATACCTTTATTAGTCAGGTGTGGTAATTAGCATTTATATGGAAGAATTTAATTTAATATGTGGCAGCCACTTTTCTAAGCTTATTAACGTTATGATCTCATTTAATCCTCACAAAACTCCATAAACCTCACAGAGTCCCTCTTGGTTGAATCCTGTAACTATTTTTTGAGATAAGTATCACTGTCCAGGTGAAGCAGTAACAATCAGTAAGAGTAAGGAACTTGTCCTAGTTTTTCAGACCAGATAGATCTGGATTTGAAGACTGGTTCTCATGAACTTCAGTATTAACTTATTTAATTTTTCTAACAACCTTGTAAGGTACAAACTATCTCAATTCTCACTTTATAGATAAGGACACTGACACCGAGGTTTAGAGAGACACACCTGCCAAGTGGCAGAACTGGGACAGGAACCCAGGCAAGGTCCTGAAAGCAGAATTACGACCCAGAATTGCCTCTCAGCAGTAGGGCAGGTCCCTAGATGTGGCAAAAGTCACAGAGGGGACACATGAACCGGTGGCTTTGGGAGGCTCTGTTCTAAGCCATGCTGCCCAGGAGAAAAAGGAGCTTCTGTGCCCGGGCCCTCTCCAAGTGAACAGATGAAGGCCATGGCAGTTTCCTAATATGTTCTCACTGGCGCCTGGCAATGGCCTGGTTTTGCTTCCCTCCTGTCTTCAAACTTGCGTCGGGAGGAGGGCTGAGGAGAAAGCATTTGTCATGCAGCGAAGGGAAGCAGGAGGGAAGCCGAAAAGCATGCTTGTGTATGTGTGTGAAGCGAATGCCGGTGAATGCCGGTGAAGGGGAGGCGCCTCAGAAACACAGGAAGCTCCGATTCACCTCTGGGGACTCAGGGAATCAGAGAAGACGACACTTCACAAAACGCTGAAGGTAGGGGGACAAGTCTCTGAACAGCAAAATGCTTCTCTTGGTGAAAAGGAAGGTTTGAAAAATAAATACTCAACAGTGTGGTTAGGAAAAGCCAAAGCCACCTCCCAACCACCAACTCTACTATATTCACAGACTTCTAAGACAGACGACAACTGAAATATCCAGGGCAGATCCTCCTCTTCATCCCTCTCTTCTATCCCCGCTTCAGAACAAGCATCAGTCTTCATCTGTTCTGTGCCTCACCCTCCCCATGGGCATTTGGCGAAGGCTATGAACCCCTTCTCATAATATAATGACTAAAACAAAATATGAATTCTCCAGGTCAGAATACTGGAGTGGGTGGCCTTTCCCTTCTCTAGGGGATCTTCCCAACCCAGGGATAGAACCTAGGTCTCCCGCACTGCAGGCAGATTCTTTACCAGCTGAGCCACAGGGGAAGCAAAACAAAATATATCAGATTATAAAGGAAGCCAGTTATGTTAAAATGGTTATTTAAATATTTTTAAAATCTGGTGTAGCAATTTGTCTTTATATGTAAGTACGCGCTACACATATAGATTATATGATTAATAATACACAGCATATAAGCTATAGTTATATAGCTGCTGCTGCTGCTGCGTCGCTTCAGTTGTGTCTGACTCTGTGCGACCCCATAGACAGCAGCCCACCAGGCTCCCCCGTCCCTGGGATTCTCCAGGCAAGAACACTGGAGTGGGTTGCCATTTCCTTCTCCAATGCATAAAAGTGAAAAGTGAAAGTGAAGTTGTTCAGCTGTGTCCGACTCTTCGCGACCCCATGGACTGCGGCCTACCAGGCTCCTCCGTCCATGGGGTTTTCCAGGCAAGAGTACTGGAGTGGGGTGCCATTGCCTTCTCCATAGTTATATAGCATACAATTATAAATGTTATATATAAGCTATAATTTATATAGCTTGGTTTATATGGTAATATCTATTAAAATATGATATACAAAGATCCAGAAGTAAATCTACTCAGTGCCATGATTTCTAAACAATGATGAGCATTAATGATCTTTCAAGATGACTTCCATGACTGTTAACATAAGAAAACATCTGGGATTTTTATTGGTGCTAAAGGCACAGGTATCGCTGATGCAATCACTGTGGTCTGTTGCCTTCACTCATAATTCAGGGAAATGCTAAAGTTCAAGTAGGGGTTAGTAGAAACAAAGGATGTCAGGTTTTTTCCCACCCTTGCTCAGGAGTGTTCTATCTATAGGAGGCCACGTTAAGAAACACTGCCTGGAAAGATGTCAGGAGAAAGGTCAGGGTTGCAACAACGGTGGGGAGGTCCATCAGCCAGTGGGCAACAAGGAGGCTTGGAGGGGCTTTTTCTGCTTCACTGGGCCACTAATTATCCCAACTCAGCCTGCCCATCCTTTTCACACTAAGCTGACTTCTCACAAAGAGGCATTTCCTCTTGGCCACAGACTTAGAGAGGTCCTCACATGTCAGCACACAAGCAAGGGGCACAGAGAGCCCCTTGGAGCTCTTTCTTCCAGGGACTTGCAGTCTGGAGGCTGATGCTCTGACAGTTTTACTTACCCTCTTCTACTTCCTGCTTCCTTTTTAGCAGTCCTCAAAGGCATTTGTATCTACAGGCTGCTGCCAATTGTTCAGTCTTAATCCTTCCATTTTAAATCATAAATGACTAAGAATGTATTGAAGCAAAACAGACTTGCGAAACCTTAGGAAAAAAAATAAGAGTAGCTCTTTCATAGAAAGAGCTTAATTAAGAGAGGCTTAAGATATCTGAGCTGTTCTGAAAAAGAAGTGTGTCCCAAAAATACTGGCCAGAAAGTGCCTAGATCTGCATTCTGGGCCCAGTTTCAACTACATACTCCACCATGTCAATCTCCTTTGGGTATCTCTTGCTCCATCATATATAAATTAAAGATAAATCTTTAAAGGAAAAAGAAATTCAAGCACTTCCTATGTGCCAGGTACTGTGGCAAGTGTTTTATCTTTATCATATCACTTCCCTCACTGGAAACTTAGAGAAGAATTGATGTTCCCATTTTACAGATGAGGAAACTGAGGTTCAGAGAGCCTAAGTGACATATCCAAATTGACAGAACTGGTCAATGAGCAACAGAGATTCCAGCCTGAGCTTATGATCACCTCCCTGCATGGCATCCCTGTTGCTGGGATTTCACAGGAATCTTGAACACGAGTCAATTCCCTCCCATTTCTAGGCGATCAGATTATGTATGAGAAAGTGCTTTGCAGGTTGTAAATGACTCCATGTAATGGATTTCATTATGTATGTATGTATACTCAAACATTATTTAGGGATGTTTCTGTGTTAATCTTCAAGAATGACCTGCTACCCCCACCCAGTCTGCCCAGTACTGAAGCTGCACTGCCCAGCTTTCACCAGGCTGAGCTCAAAGAAAATGTGCCACCCCTAAGGACGAAAGAAGCCAACTCCCATGAGGACAAACAAAACCCCACAAATTCATCCACAGGCAAATTCGAATGTCCACACTGGGAATCTGAGCTCTGGACTAAAACTTCCCTAGGTCTCCCATCTGGGATCACTTACTTTTCAGTCCCAATCAGGGATGCTAGAATATCGGTTAATTCTGCACCTCAAGAGCACCTCCACCTACTTTCTTACTTGGGAGACAAGCACGTCTGTAACTCCTGTTTACCCATGCCCTATTTATGTATGCTCTGCTTGTTCATTTATTTACGCTCCATTTATTCATTTATTGCACACAGACATTTTTCATGTCTGCTGGTGGAAATGTTCCATCAGAGCAGCTGAGCATCCACACCCCTTCAGAGGAGGTCTTCTTAAACCATCTTCATCACAAAACTGCCTTGAAGCCAGAGCCAAACAGAGTGGGTTCTCTTGAACTTTCTCAAATCTTTACATCATTTCACACAGAAGACTTCAGACCAGAAAGGGCTTGATTCACATCATTGCTTACTCTCATTTCAACTATTTATTGAGCACCTTCCAGAAAATCAACGTGCTTTTTAAACACAATGATGAACCAAGCAGACACAGGTCCTGCCCTTATAGTCTGGGGGCAAGAGGGGCTTATGGGCAGAGAAATGTTCTGAGAAGGTGACATTTAAACTGAGAGTGGAAAGATGCAAGAAGCAACCAGTTCTGGAATAGATGGGGAAAGGACATTCTAGGCAGAGGGAGCCACATGTACAAAAGACTAAGGAGGGATCAGATAAAACCAAGTGTGGCCAGGGATGAGAACAAGCAGAACCTTAACTGCTGACGGAGTATTAACTTTGGAAAGCAGTGTATCCTTGTTTAGCGAAGTCCTAGGTACATGCTAGATGACCTGGCAAGGCCAATCCTGGGCACATGCTTCAGATAACCTCTTGAATATTGTGTCCCAAAAGAACATTACAGAAGCAAAGATGCCTAGTAAGACATAAATTATGGCAAAACTATGAAATAAGCTAAGGATGTGAAAATTCATAATTCAAGACACTAGTTACCTCAGAGAGAGGAAAGAGGATGAAATCACAAGAGATAATAAGGTTCTTTTTCCTAAAACCAGGTGGCAGGTTCATGTATGTCCATCACAACACTGTTGTTTTTGCCTGATACATATTTTATTAATATTTTTATCTGCTCAATATTTCATAAGAACTACCTCTTTGTATCTGAGGGCTGGGTGGAAAATGGATTAGAGGGGTGAAAAGGTAGAAGTGGAGAAATCTGTTAGGTAGACCAGGGCACCTGTTGAAGCAAGAAATAATAGTGGTTTCCAGAAGAGCACAATACAGAGGAGATGGAGAGAAAGAAATGCTGCCAGGCATACAGTAAAACCATAACTTTCAAACTGGGTTTAAGGTTTAAGCAACATTTCTAGAGTGTGATGGGAACAGTGAGGGAGAAAGGGTTTCTTCCCCAATTTACAAAACTCCTTGATTTTTACAGCTCTGTAAATCAAGACTCAGATGAAATTAAAAAAAAAAAATTAGGGGCAGAATGGACCAGTACCAAAATCATTAACACCAGCCTTCTGCCTCTTTCTACCCAGTCATGTGATAGAACACAAACTCACACTCTGATACACCAGAATTCAGTACCGTGGGCATCATCAGTACTGAATGCTGACAGTATATTGGTCTTTGTCTATAATAATGATGATCTATCTTATTCCCAAAGAGTCTCCATCAGGGTTAAGTTACCTAAAAACTCCTACCCCAGTGCAAGTAGGTTAAATCCAATTTAATGGTTTTGCAAAAACTTGAGGGTGGTGTTATCAACATAATAAATCAAGATGGCATCCCAGCCATGACTATCTTGTACACGTGTGCTAAGGTACTTCAGTCGTGTCCGACTCTTTGTGACCTTATGGATTGTACCCCGCCAGGCTCCTCTCTCCACGGGAATCTCCAGGCAAGAATGCTGGAGTGAGTTGCCATGTCCTCCTCCAGGGGATCTTCCTGACCCAGGGATCAAACCTGCATCCCTTATGTCTCCTACACTGGCAGGGAGATTCTTTACCAGCACCACCTGGGTAGCCCATGACTATCTTACCACAATACAAAATAAATGCTTTAAATGGCATTCCAAAAAGTTTTTTGAAGTTAAACGTTCAGTCATGTAAACTTAATCTTTCACCCTCATATACACTGATAGATCTGAACATCTTTGGAAACCATTATTTTTTCTATTTAGTAATAGTCAACTAATTAATTTGCACATACATTTTGATTTGATGATTCTGTGTTTAGGAATTTACCCCGCAGGTACTGTCATGTGAAAAGCCAATGACAAGCTACAAATAATGTCTGCTAAAGCACCACTGCATTATCCAGAAATTTTAAATATCTTAAATGATCATCAGCAGGCAACTGGTTAAAAAAAAATTATGACATACCTATACAATGGGCTATTGCCTGGTCTGTTTTTTTTCTATAACAATATTTATATATAATAATATACCAATGTTAAAAATCCTCCAAGATCTACTGTCAAGTGACAAAAAGTATCTATAATATGCCACCATTTGTGTAAAAAACAAAACAAAACATATGTACACATACATACACAGATATCCACACATCTTGATACTGATCTGTGTATGCTACAAGTGCATACCCGCCTGTATGTATCAAAGAAGGACATCCAACGAATTGAAATTATAAACATTTATGACATCGGTTTTACTGTATTTTATGGCAAGCGGGTAAAGAATTCGCCTACAATCCAGGAGATGTCTGTTCGATCCCTGTGTCAGGAAGATCCCCTGGAGGAGGGCACAGCAACCCCCTCCAGTATTGCTGCCTGGAGAATCCCACAGACTGAGGAGCCTGGAGGGCTACAGTCCATGAGGTCACAAAGAGTCAGACACAACTGAGCGACTAAACATACATGCATAAAGCCATAGCACACACATAATAAACTTTCTTGAATGAATAAATTCCCTTTAAGCCTTTATAAATCCATTTCCCAGTGTGTTCCTCTTGCTTTTGAAAACCTGACCCCAAAATGTCATTTAATTTTTTCTCAGACACTTTTTATTAACAATTTAACACTTTGCTCAGATAATTTGAGAAAGCTGGTCAGGAATAACCATCATAAAGGTAATTCCTACTTAAAGACTCTCATGCAAAACTATTCTGGGATACAACCAGCGGGGCAGACTTTCCAGAGAGAAACGTTTTTGGACGGTGATTATTTAATTACGAGGTTAAAAAGGCACATGTCGTTCTGTGCTCACACAAAGGCGATAGGGTTTCACCCTTGCCCACACTCCCACACAGTAGCGCTGTGGCATACCTCTCCACGGATGTAATGTGAACCCAACTCCTCTGCTCGGTCTGCTGGTAAAACGATAGGGACCATCAAATGGATTAAATGTATTCCTTCACTCTATTACCCTTTAATCCTAAAATAAGCAGTACTAAACACATTCCAAAACAGGATATGCACTTTCTCAAAGGGTGAAATCAGTGCTACATGAGGACATTCCTGAGTTGTCCCAGGTTATTCCTCGATAGATAACTGTGCATATTCAGAGAGCAGTTGACCAACAGGAAATAATTACTCTCTTTAATACCTATTACCACCACGAGTCATCCACTCTAAGAACTTACAAAATGCCAAAATTTCACATGAAGGCATCCCTGCCTCAGAACAGTGTATTCTGGAATAGCACACCTGCCCTTAGCAAGAACTAAAATTAAAAGAAGAGCTTGGATTATCAACCACTGAGAACACAACATACATCCCATTGTTATAGTCCTGTTGGCTTGAAATGTGCCTGTAGGTGACTGAAGATTCAAAATAATAATGGCTTAAACAAGATGAAAATTATCTCTCATGGAAATATAGTCTGGAGTTATACAGTCCAAGGCTGTGCTATTGTCTCTGCGGTCATCAGGGACCCAGGCACTGCATGCCATATTCTGCCTTTTACAACAGAGGGCTTCTACCTCATGGTCCAATGTAGTTGCTTGAGCTCCAGCTGTCACATCCACATTCCAGTGGACAAGAAGTCAGCAAAAATGGTACATGCTTTCCTTTCAAAAGCACTTTCCAGAAGCTGTACTTCCTATTTTTATTCATATGCCTTTGGCTAGAGCTTAGTCAATCATAATCCCTAGAAGCAAGGAGGGCTAGGAAATATTGTCTTAATACGATATTTGCCAGACAGTACTTTGAAGGTAATGTTTCTAAGGAGTAGAAATGTACATGAGGACAAGTAGCAGTGTCTATAACATTGAGGAATCACAAAAGAATCATACATAGATATCTTTTATTTTCTTGAAATACATAACCATACATTCCTTTCTAGTGGGCAAGGGCGGAGAAGGCAATGGCAACCCACTCCAGTACTCTTGCCTGGCAAATCCCATGGATGGAAGAGCCTGGTAGGCTGCAGTCCGTGGGGTCACTAAGAATCGGACATGACTGAGCAACTTCACTTTCACTTTCATGTACTGGAGAAGGAAATGGCAACCCACTCCAGTGTTCCTGCCTGGAGAGTTCCAGGGATGGCAGAGCCTGGTGGGCTGCTGTCTATGGGGTCGTGAGAGTTGGACACTGCAGCAGCAATGGGCAAGGGAATTTAGCTTATGGACTTACAGATCCAGCACCATAACACATACCTTCAGTTCCCAGAGCAGGTTTTCTCTTATCTGGGTTGGGTTTTTTTTTTTTTTTTTTTTCGGTGGCGTTATTTGTTGCTTGTTTTTTGAGGTGTTTTTTTAAAGTAGTGTCAGAACTTAAAAGATGCTGTCAAGAAAATCTAAGTCATTTTACAATTTCTGCCTCTTCCCCAATATTTTTAAATTGTTTCAGGTCATTTCCAAGCACTCAGCTTAATTTTCATAGAAATAACTCTTCTTTCTTTTCACATTCATATGTCATGGGTTTATGTAGGTAACTTAACTATAGCAGCAGGTGTAACTGGCAATAAGTAGTGTAAGGAACAAACAAATTCACACTTGGCATATATATGATTCTACAACACCACAACTAAAGCAAGCAGAAGAGTGAGAGCATCCTGAAAAGGGGATGCTTATCAGGCAAGCGGACTGAGTGAAAAATTTCTGTTCTCTCTCCTAAATTTCTTCTTGTCCAAATCTCTTCAGTTGATTATCTGAGCAGGAAAACCCTAGCAATACTATCACCGTGTATTAACAATGGGGGGGAGAGAGAAGGGCTTCCTATTCTATAATCTCCCTCAATATACAGATGAGGGAAACTGAGGTCCAGAGAAGTCAAGTTTGCAAACATCAGATATGTACAAGCACTTCCCAAAGGCACCTGCTGCCTCCAAAAACTTTTCACTGCTTCTCACTGGGGAAGAATAGCATTGGCATTCCAGGCAGGACTACCTGCATTGTGATGGTACAATCTCACAGACCACGAAAGAATTTACATCTCAGTCCCCAGGCCTCTAAAGGCCATAGGCAACACTCCCAAGTCATCATGACAAGAAAAGAGAAAGGTACCCATTAGCGGTGAAATGCCCACATCCCTAGACACAGAGGTTATTTCTGATGTTGCGGATTTGGTCGTCTTTTACTTGCTCTTTCTCGTCATCTCTTGGATCACACTAGCACAGCTATGGGTCTTGTTCATACCCATAGACAACTCCAAATCCTAAGGAATCTTAAAAGGTCTTTTAATCTTCTTGATAGAAGCCAACAAAGCTTGGCCCAAAACATAAGTATGCACACTGTTTTAATACTTCTTAGGAAGAGATGCTATAGTTAATTGAACAAAGACATCACAAACATTTTCTAAGAGCTACTCATACTAGACTCACAAATAAATGGAAACATAAGAACATTACTATGAAAACAAATTATACCTTCTCAAACACCTGCCTAATGAGATCAGTTGCCCAATTTTCTAATGAATCATTTCACAGTTTTATTAGCACTGTTTTCATATCTTAAAAAACTAGGCCTCTGTCTTTATCCTATCTGTTCCAAATTTTTCTTTCAATTTTGTTTTGACAATTTTTAAATTATTTCATGTCAAAATAACGCATCTTCCTTTACAACATCTGGGATTCCTATCATCCATCCATTTATTCATTCAGCCAACAAATTCTGGTAGGTTTTTTGCTGTGCACTAGGTATTTTTCTGGGTATTAGAGACTTGAACAAAGGAAACATGGAATATCCTCATGAAGTTTAAATTCTTATGGAGCTAAGATAACTTAATCCTAGGGTGAGAACAAAAGCCAGATAATCTATTAAAAGTATAATGTCAGGTAGTAATAAGTGCTCTGAAAAAACAAAGAGTTAAGACGAAGGGAAAAGGGAGGGATCTGAACACAATTTGAAGATGATCACAGAACACAACCGTTCAGGAAGAGAGATCTGGAGGGAAGCAAGGGAAAAAAACTGATGGGTATGTAGGTGGCTGGTCCTGGGGGATGTCCCGGCAAGGGCAGATGCCCTGAGGTGAAACTATGCCTGTGTTTGGGGACCAGCAGGTGGTCAGCATTGCAAGAGGGGAGGGAGTAAGAGAAAAAGGAAGAAGGAATATTTGAATTTAGATATGCTTTTCACTTTCCCAATTTGTAAAAGCATTTTTCCATAATCAAATTTAAATGTTCTTTACATTGAAAAGTTTTGGATTAATCTTTTCATTCCACATGAAAAGCTGCTTGTCCTAGCACCATTTATTGAATTTTTCCCCACTGCTTTTAAATACATATCACCTTTATCATAGATCATCATCTTACAACACCTGAGTTGATTTGGGGAGATATCTGAGTTTGTCATAAAAAATCAATTTCTGCTCTAGTAACGTACAGTTTTCCTTTCTGTCACTTTACAATGTATTTTACTATCTGGTTGGGCTCAGTTCAGTTTAGTTCAGTCACTCAGTCGTGTCCAAGTCTTTGCGACCCCATGAATCACAGCACGCCAGGCCTCTCTGTCCATCACCACCTCCTAGAGTTCACTCAAACTCACATCCGTCGAGTCGGTGATGCCATCCAGCCATATCATCCTCTGTCGTCCCCTTCTCCTCCTGCCCCCAATCCCTCCCAGCATCAGAATCTTTTCCAATGAGTCAACTCTTTGCATGAGGTGGCTAAAGTACTGGAGTTTCAGCTTTAGCATCATTCCTTCCAAAGAACACCCAGGGCTGATCTTCAAAATGGCCTGGTTGGATCTCCCTGCAGTCCAAGGGACTCTCAAGAGTCTTCTCCAACACCACAGTTCAAAAGCATCAATTCTTTGGCGCTCAGCTTTCTTCACAATCCAGCTCTCACATCCATACGTGACCACCGGAAAAACCATAGCCTTGACTAGACGGACCCTTGTTGGCAAAGTAACATCTCTGCTTTTTAATATGCTATCTAGGTTGTCTGGTTGGGCTAGAACATTTCATTAATCTTTAGTCATCTTCATGGATACCAGACCTTGGCTGGTTCTACTTTCCAGCTGACAAAAGATCTCAAAAACCACTTTATTAACTTTATTAAATTTCATGGCCTCTACATGACAGGAAAGAAGAAGAAACTAAGATTATACTCAAGCTTTTGTGGGGGTAGGGCCTTCTTTCCAAACTAAATTCCAAGTGCTCAACATCAATGCCAACCAGGTAATAGTAACCTACACTGTTTCTTTGTGATAAGAAAACGTATGGACTAGTAAACTGGACAGTCATTTAAATCATGTTTATCTGGTCTGATAAATGGATGTGACTATAAGTCCTGGAGAAGGGCTACAGTGTTGACCTGTGGTTCTCAAACTATTTGGACCAGTAGCAGCAACACCTAGTTTATTAGATGTGATTAGATATTCTAGGTGATTAGATATTCTAATCACCTGCTGATATCTAATGAATGAGAAACTCTGAGGAGTACCCTCTGGAGCAACCCTCCAGGCGATTCTGATGAATATTGAAGTGTGAAAACCACAGTTTAGAGTCTATAAGAATGGCATTGAAATATGTATACTATCATGTAAGAAACGAATCGCCAGTCCAGGTTCGATACAGGATGCTTGGGGCTGGTGCACTGGGATGACCCAGAGAGATGATATGGGGAGGGTGGTGGGAGGGGGGTTCAGGATTGGGAACTCATGTACACCCGTGGCAGATTCATGTCAATGTATGGCAAAACCAATACAGTATTATAAAGTAAAAAAATAAAATAATAAAATAAATTTAAAAAAAAAGAAGAATCCTCCAGAGCCAGGCACATATTGTGGGGTTTAAGAGTTCAAACTACAGTCAGGGTTGTAAGATCTAACCTTGGTTTGAGTACTCACTAGCTGCGTAACCTCGGGAAAAGTAACTCACCCTTGCAGCCTCTCAGCTTCCTTGTGAAAACAATGTGGATAGTGCTGTTTCTCTCAGAATGGGTCTCAAGAATTAAATAAGAAGACAAGAAACGTGCTTAGAATACAATATGCCCTAGCCCATTGTTAACGTTCCATTCATGATAGCTAACATGATGATAAAAAATCATAATCTGCTTTCAATTTATTTCACATAATTTATTCTGGAAAGCCTAGATCCATTCATGCTGGATTTGACAGAAATCAGGGAATGAGGGAGTACAATTAGTGTTATAATTTTCTTGATGGTATTTACAGAGATATGATGGGAAGCGGGGCTGAGTTGGGGGTACTGACTGAGGGAGGGGTAGGGGGAGTCATCTCAGGCAGGGTTTTATGGGGCTGATTTCTAGGAGGATGAAGAATTTCCTTTTCTAATGAAGCTCACTTTTTTTCCCCTTTGCAAGTGAATCAATTATATAGCCTAGACATTAATTAAAAGGTCCTAGGGCGAAAAGCGCTTCCCACAAATAACTGTCCGCAGACTACCAGTTCATTTCCTATACTCTCCCTGGCAAGGCCCAACAAAAGCTCAAAGAAGATGGATGGACTTCATAGGATGACCCGAGGGTCAGCTGATTCAGACAGCTGAATTCATCAATATGGGCAGCAAATTCCGTCTCAGAGAGCCATCCACGAAGAGCAGCTTGTACAGTCCCCTCCTGCTGCAGATATTTAACAGGCCCAGGAAAGACAAGTAAGGCATATCCCCACAAAGATGCCCCACAGTCAAGGACCAGCCCTCCCGTACCACTGTCGTTTCACAAAGAACACATTTAGAAAGCCCAAATTGGACATACTGCTTAAATAAGTTTTAAAATATATTAATTATATATCTAATATATGACTATATATTTAACTATATATATTAAATGTATATTATATATATATATGCTTTATTTCCATAATTATTACAATGGGTTGAATAGTGGTCCCTTCAAAGATCCACCCAAATCTCCAAATGTGATCTTATTTTGAAAAAGGTCTTTGTAGATGTAACTAAGTTGATGAGATCATCATGCCTAAATTCAATGACAAGTCCTTAAAAAGGGAAAAGGCCAGAAACACAGAGGAAGAGAAGGGAGCGATACTTCTGAAAGCCTCGAAGGCCAAGCACTGCCAAGAAGGTCCCCAGAAGCTAAGACAGCATGGATGGATTCCCCCTGAGAGCCTACACAGGGACCAATTGTGCCAACACCTTGACTTTGGACTTCCAGCCTTCACAACTGTGGGACCATAGACTGTGTTGTTTAAAGCCATCCAGTTTGTAGGCAATTGTTTTGGCAGCTTTAGAAAATGAATGCAACTAATAACACTCTACCATAAACAAACTAGACTAGAAAGAAATCACACCCTAAAGCTAAGAGATCTGTACTCAACCTTGTGTGATGAAGATAATGCTATTTTCTTAAAATAAATCATTTGATTTTGTTCAATTTTCCAAGCTGTCTGCACTGCATACTTATGTAACAATTGGATCAAAATGAATTATTTTAAGTACTATTTACTATTTTAAGTAAATATACCCGCCTGAAACTCTGCTCAGTGTTACGTGGTAGGCTGGATGGGAGGGGAATTTGGAGAAGAGATACACGTATGTGGACAACGGAGTCCCTCTACCGTCCACCTGAAACTATCACAACATTGTCAATCGACTTTACTCCAGCATAAAAGAAACAGTGAAAAAATAAACCTGCCATAAAATGCTATCACCGGGATTTTGTAAATTTAAAAAAGTTATCCAAAATCCCTAGCAGTTGGACAGAACTATTAATGGTTTGGTGTCCCAGAACCAAGGAAAACATATGATTGTGTCCTTCCCTACGGCTTCAAATAGTTCAGACTCAGGATGGTGGAGAGTCTCCCAGGTATCTATTGTCTCCAAATTCAGGTCTTCACAAAGATGACCGAGGCCTGTCGCTATAATTTCCAAACAACTCAGCAAGTCGCTATAGAAGCTCCGAAGACCAAGGCATCGAGGATGCAAATGACAGGAGCGCTCCTGGGTGCCCAAGCGCGAAACAAAAGACTTTGAGAAATTATATCGTTCGAATAATTGCATAGTGTCATTGAAGAAAGAAAACACCCGCATTCTTCTAATAAGGCCCCCAGAGGCCTAATTCCTCAGCATGCAAACGTGAAGGACCTGCTCTGGATGTTATATGTACACATAGTGAGTCAGCTTTAAAGAACTGTGAAGGCAGTTTCTGCATCACCAGGTAGTTTACCAAACCTAAACTCAAATAACACTCTCATTAAATGCCTTCTGACAGTCAGAGGTGCTTGGGTCTGTCTTGCAGCATGGTGTCAGACTTAGTAAAGCAATGAGGAACAGAAGTTCAAAAACACAGATCTGAAGACTGACTGGATGATCATCTTGCTTATTTTCAACTTGCTTTGACCTCAGACTGGCTGAGGGGAAGTACTGCCAACTACCTCCCTTGACTGAGCCCTTTGGTGGATGCTTCCTCTAGCAAACATGCAAATGGCATGTCTGAAGAATGCCCCCCACTGCCAGCTTTTACAAACTCCCCAGAGGCCCCAATTTGACACCAAAGCTATCAACAAGCCGAATGGAGCCCCCTTAAATGTATGCTGAACCGATTAGAAAATTGCAAGGAGCCTTTTACTGGACATTGCATTATAGTTAATGCAATTTCTCACCTTTCAGACACCCCAATAAGCTCAACACCACACCCTCTAATTTTATAGGAGTTCCACATTCAAGACCCCAGCCTCGAATAAGCCAACTAGCCTAGGGTTCTTCTGATATCTGACAACAGTCCGATGTCATCCCCAGGCCAGTGAGAATATAAGATTCTGTTTTTGCCAAGGTACTGTTTTATATTTAGACCATGGGAGTCAAATGACAGAGCTTAACACTCTTTGTTAAAGAATTTGTGATCTCAAGGCCTCAAGACCTGGTTTCAAACCTGACTCCACTACTTATTATTTACATAACCTAGGACATTTTACCTAGCTTCAGGGTTTTGTGTTTTTTCAGAGTTAAAAAGGAGTAGATAAAGGACATGCGTTAGAAAACTGTTCTGAGGATGACAAAAGGTGATACGTGAAAGAAACCTAGCACACAGCAGGTCCAGCCCAAGAAACCCTCCCGGGACAGGGAGGGTTTAGCTGCTTAGATGTCATGCTTAGCACAGACGTTGCCACCAAGTGGCACCTTTATCCCAATCTTCCATTCATAGCATCCTTCCAGCAGTACACATGCCTTTCTCACGTCTTCAAATCAGTGGTCACAACATCAGATGACTACCTGGCCAGCCAGGGATGTAACGGGTGATTCAGGCCAGGTAAGCAACAGAGAATGTTGGGGACTGCAGAAAAATTTCAACAGGTGTATTCTATCTAAAAGGAAGCAAGGAATATGAGTTGCCACAATTTGTCATTGTTTTCATTATTTTTTCTTTATTCCAGAGGAAACCTTTAGTCTAAATTTTCATCCAAAATATCAATAGTTGGCAAATAATCTCAATTTTAAATGCTGTGTAGTATCAGCAAGACATAGGTACAATGCAGATTTCTTCTCAGGAGTTTTCAGGGTATGATCTGGGTTCAGGTATTATGTAAATATCTGTATTTCTCATAGCTTAGAAAAGGGAGCTTCTGTTTAAGGGACTGGTGATTGTGTAAATGAAAGTGTTTAGCATGGCACACTGGGCACCAAGGGAAAAAAAATCATACTTATCAAGCAGGCTAGGGGAAAATGAACTAAGTATTATCTTGATTATGTGTGGTTTTTACTTTGAACATGAATTCTCAAGGGTGCCTGGCACAAAAAAAAGACCCTTTATAAATACTGACCCCAGGGGCAGAGTTTAAATGTTGTCTTCCTGTTGCAGACTACAACCTGTTTTTACAAACATCATATGCTCTTACAAACATCACAACTTCAAAGAGACTGTGAGGGTACAGGGTCCAATTCTTCTAATTTTATTTAACCTAAAGTGTAAATATCCCCAGGTGAGTGTGTAATGAGCCATATGAATCTGCTATTCCATCAGGAAGTCTAATTCCTTTAGATGCTAAATCGTCACATCAGAGGGGGACTTCACTCTCTCTCTCTTCTGAGTTAAGGCTCTACAACAACAATCATCACCTCCATTTTTAGCAAATGAATGACTGTGGCTCATGGTGGGGAAGTGCCTTGTTCTGTCATATAATCTACCATGTCAGAGCCATGAACCCAGGTCTTCTTGCTCCTTATCCAATGTGTTTCCATTAAGCCTTCTTCCAACCACAAAGGTATATGAAGCCTACACATCATGCCCAGTGAAGCACAACACATCCATTATCCCATTTAACACTCACAATAACCTCAGAAGATAACTTACAGTAACAAGCAATAGTATTCCCACACTGAGAAGACCAAGATGAGAAAACCAAGACAGGCTCAGAAAGGTTAAGTCACTTTGCTAAGGATACTCAGCTTATAAGAGGCAGAACCAAGACTACAGTTCCTACAAAGCATCTTCAAAGCCTGTCCCTTTAACCGCTCAGCTAGAATGGGCACCCAGAAGCTCTCACGAGCTTCACAGAAATTTTTATGACACTGCCTGGAAATACGTATTTCTTCCCAGAAATCAACCCCCATGGTTCTCCCATATACAACACAGGATCTTTTGATCCTTTTGATGTCAAAATGCTCAGTGATCTAGGAATCATTCCCTTTAGGAAATGTTCCCTCAGTTCATGGGGAATTCCCTCTGGGATATTCATTAATTACAGAGTTAAAGGATAATCTTCCAACTTTCTGAATCGAGAGACTGCAAAACAATTCATTAGATTTCCTTTATCCACCAACCTTCAACAGCAGAAGCATATGAATGGCGATCTTTCAATAGACTCTCAGTATCACTTTGAGGGTTAAGACAAGAATGTATTTTGAAAACAAGACGGTGACATCGATGCCACGTGCTCTCTCACTATTCATCAGGTATAAACTGCCACTCAGGGGATGAAACAAGGGTTAACTGCCAGGTTGCTCCATAAGCTGAGATGCGTCAAAGTTTCACCTTGGAGAAAAACACACAAATATAGTCCAATCTTTTAAATAATGGGGGTGAAAGTTGGCACCATCTTTTTAGAAGACCATTTGACAAGAGCTCCACATCAGCAAGTCATAGGACAAGAAGAACTACTGTCGTGTGCTATATGATAAAGAACAAGGGAAAACAGCTGAGGCAGCCATGACTCAAAGACATTTAATTCAATGATAACCCAATACTGGATTCTAAAAGCTAATAAATATATCAGATCTTTATGTCATTTATATATTGACATATAAAGATGTCCATGAAGTATTTCCAAGTATGAAAAAAAGCTATAAAAGATTATATGTAGAATGTAATTTTCTATAAGATCTTAATAAATAATACATTAAATTTATTAAATAATCTTAAATAATTTGAATGACCTGAGGAAATAAAACACCAAACCATAAACATCATATATCTCCAGCTGTAGGGTGAGTAAATAGTTTCTGTATAGAGCCAGTTAGAAAATACTGTATTGGCCAAAAAGTTCATTAAGGTTTTTCCATAACATTTTACAGAAAATCCTGAAAGAACTTTCTGGCTAACCTAATACTTTCAGCTCTGTGCACCATGAAGTGAAGTAGCTCAGTCGTGTCCGACTCTTTGCGACCCCATGGACTGTAGCCTACCGGGCTCCTCCATCCATGGGATTTTTCCAGGCAAGAATACTGGAGTGGGTTGCCATTTCCTTCTCCACTGTGCACCATGATGGCTGTCTCAACTATTCAATTCAGCTACTGTTAAAGCAGCCATGCTGTTATTTAGTCGCTGAGTTGTGTCCGACTCTTTCCAACCCCATGGACAGTAGCCCACCAGGATTCTCTGTTCATGGGATTTCCCAGGTAAGAATACTGGAGTGGATAGCCATTTCCTCCTCTAGGGGATCTTCCCGACCTGGGAGTTGAACCTGTGTCTCCTGCTTAGCAAGCAGATTCTTCACCACTGAGTTACCAGAGAAACCCAAAAGGAACCACAGATGAAACTAAATGAACAGGCATGCTGTGTCCCATTCAAACTTTATTTATGGACTTGAAACTGAAATTTCAAGTAAATTTTATGTGCCACAAAACGTAATTCTGATTCTCTTTCTGGCAACCATTTCAAAATGTGACGACTAGTCTTAGCTACAAGGCTATAACAAGACAGATAGCAGAATGATTTTGTCCTACTGGCTGTGATTTCCGGATTCCTGCCTTCGAAGGGAGGATTAAAGGTTTTCTTCTCTCTGCTATATATTCTTTATATGTGTGTGTGTACGTGTATGAATGTGTGATGTTTTAAATCTTCCTATAATAGCTATGTCTTATTTCAAAATCAGAGCTAAAGCAGCCACACTGGGATGACCTTATATATTTCCTCAAGAGAAAAACCTGTTGAGGTGGTTCAGGTTCTATCAGGCATGTTATCAAAGGCCCAAGACATATGCACGGTAAGACAACCAGCTTTCTTAGCTGTAAGGATCTTATGCACATGTACACATCTTATGCGAGCATGTCTTATGCACACGTACACACACATATGCACACGCATCCCACCTCCTTTTCCCCCACTTTTCTTGGCACATCAATTGACTGAGTGTTTTTCCTCCCCAAGCCAAAAAAAAACCAATCCAGTGGAAACCCATTTCTTAGCCAAATTACAACCCACTAAAGGAAAGCAGGCCGGCGTCTCCCCAAATTACGGCCCCAATCATCGATCAGCAAGATTACCAGGGCAACAAAGGAAAGACGCTGTTCGAGGCACAGTCTTGGCTGACCCAGTGAGCACTGCTTCGGGGGCGCGGTCGCTCAGAGTCCAGGCATCCTGCCTGGAAAGGCAGCCCTTGTCCCCAGACTAACCACTCTGCATAATTAAAATGACTTCACACGGCTACTACTGCTCTGGGCTTTCCATGTCAGCCGCTCATCAAAGTGCAACTCCAGGAGGCTTGTTCTGAAAGCCCGCCTTTTATTGAGAGAGTCAAATCTACATTTATCAGCAAAGCTGAAACGTTAAAGGGATTACAAGGAGCTTAGAATCCACTGGCGGTTCATTGATCTGGTCTCGCAAGCCTCATCTCCACATGCCCTTTAGAAATGGCTGTAGTCTGTTCCCTGGTTTTTGGTTGCCTTTCATTTTTTAGCACCATTCTCATCCAGGCTGAAGGGGACATTTCTTCCAGCCCTGAATCCAAAGGTTCTCGGAAATCTTTCTTCTAAAATTAAGAGAAGCTACTTGCATATTCCTCCACAAGTGGTATAGGAGAACATTTTCTATAAATGGACAGATAGTAAATGTTTTGGGCTTTATAAACTACACTCTCGCAAATACTCAACTCTATCATTGTAGCTCAAAAACAGCCACAGACAATACATTAACACATGGGAGTGACTTTGTTCAGATAACAATTTATGGGCACTGAAATCTGATTTTCAAAGAATCTGCATACGTCATGAAATAGCATTCTTTTTTTCCCTAACCATTAAAAGATGTTAAAACCATGCATGACTTCTGAGTCATACAAAATAGGCAAAGAGTCTGATATGGCCAGCAGGACCATGCTGAGTATGGTCCTGTTCAGAGTATGGTCCTTGGACCAGCAGCATCAGCATCACCCAGGAGCTTGTTGAAAAATGCATCTTAGTTCCTCACCCTGGAGCCTACTGAATCAGAATCTGCATTTGGACAGGATCCCCTGGTGATTCACATGCCAGCCAAGTCTGAGAAGTCCTAGTCCAGAACACAGAATTTTGAAGTCAGAGATGGTTGGAATAGCACTGACTGGGGACTGCAGAACCTTAGGCAAGCTGTGAAACCTGAGACTCACTTTCCTTATATATTAGAAGGGGTATAAATAATTGCACCCGGCTCCAAGGACTGTTACAGGTGAAAGACTGGAAGGATGGGAAAATAGGTCCCCAAAAGCAACTAGAATGTTGGTGACCACAATGAGCCAAGATTACACCCACCTAATGGAGACCGCTTATGTGTTGCCAGTTACTGCCACACAGGAAAGTCGGCCCCATCTTACCAAAGCTTGGGATTCCTCAACAGAAGCTGGAAACCTGGCTGTTAATATTAGAAAAAGTCCCCCGTTTAATGCACTGTGCAGACCAAACAGAACCCACCTGCAGGCTGGGTATGAGCTGAGGGCCTCTAGTCTGTGACCTCTTCCTTAGAATAGAGAAGTCACCAGGGCAGACAGTCACAGAGAAAGCAGGCTGGCTGTTAAGAGCCAAATCCGAGCTTCATTCTTGGTAGCCAGGAGACCTTGGGCCAATGATGGAACCACTCTGGGCCTTAGTCTCCTCGTCAAGGAAGCATCACATCTACCTCACAGGCTTTGGTGAGGAAGTGACAGAAATGTATGCACAAACAGGGAGACACACTTTTGCACAGAGTAAGCATACAGCCTGGTCACTGCTGACGTTGCTTTGGTATCACTATTACTATCTCTATTCCTCCGTGCCTAGGCATTCAAAGGGCATATCTTCACTGTCGAACTGGCTATTTCCCCCTCTCTGCTCAAACTAGGTACAAACAAGCAAGCCCAATTAAGCCCCACTCGGAGAGCTGTCTCATGGCAGAGTACACTAAGTGCCTAGTTATTAATGATTTTCTCCTGGCCACAGTCCACGAAGATGCCTTAATCTTCCCCTTAATGAGAACTCCTTCAGCAGCCCTGTCCCTGTGGGATTTGCTCTGGGCTGCCGTGAGGGGCTGCTTTTTATTTTTTCAGGGGGGCAGGTCACCTGCAGGGACCAGTGTACACCTTTGCTCCCCAACTGCCCTATGTCGGGTGGAAGAGGGCGCTTTGGTTGACAGTTACAAACATTCTCTTCTCCAAGGCCTAGAAATTCTGTGGTTTTCTATCCAGTTTTTCTTTTTTTTTTTAAGAATCCTAAAAATCCCCTCATTTGCCACCAAATGGTGTGGGTGACACTATAATTGATAAAGGAGTATGATCCCTCAGGAAAATCTCCATAAAATGTAACAGACTTTCACAGAACCTGAGGCAACTTTATCACATGCAGGAGCCCCAGAGGGCAGAGAGAGAGCTGGGGTAAGCAGTGCCAGGTGCTGTAATTCAGCTTTCTGCAATCTTTATCCTGCACATGAATCAGCTGGGGACCCGGTTAAGGCCTGAAGCCAGATTCACTAAGTCCAGGGCAGGGCCCGAGATTCAGCATTTCTAACAAGCTCCCACGAGATGCGGGCACTGGCGGTTCCTGCCCCAGGCTGAATCAACAGGACCCTCCTCCTTTGCTTCATCTCAGTGTCTGTGCAAATGTCAGCTCCTCAGAGAGTCCTCTCCAGACCACCTTATCTAAAATGTAATTATTTGCTGAACAAGGGCAGGAACCCTGTCTGCCCTGTTAGCTGTATCCCCAGCACCTGTCGAGAGCCTGGCACAAAGCAGGCCCTCAAATATTTGTTCAGAGGTGAGATCCCAGCGTGAGAGCTGAAGAAAATGAAATTCAGGGAGCCTGAGTCTTCTGCCCAAGGTCACACAGCTAGGCAAAACCAGAGCAAGGCCACAGCACAGCTCCCTCCGGACTTCAAAGCCCCAGCAAGCCAGAAAGGGAAGCAAAGTTTGTTTGCAACCCGCTTCCTCCCTAGAACTTCGGTGTCGGAAGGCAGGAACACAAGTCTGTTCTGCTTGATGGAGACGCCTGCTGTGTGGATAATGCCGGGGAGGGGGACCATGTGGAAGCCAAAAGAACAGATGAAGTCCAGGAATGACAGTGTTTAGGGTGTTGTGGTGCTTTGCAAAAGGCAAATTCACTCTCCATGAAACACACCAAAGGCAGTCTTTCTGCTTTGTGTCAGGCCTTTCCTCCTATCCGACGTGACTGTCTCTCCCAGGAGCTCAGAGGTCTCCCAAGGCAGAGCACTGGAAAAGGAGCATGCCAGGGATTCTTCACTGGCAAAAAAGAATCTTGTGCCATAACCCAGAAACGGTTCTCCCTCTTCTCCAAAAGGTCACCCAAGAGCATGAGGGAAAAGGAAGGGGCAAAAAGCAAGAAGCTGTTTCCTTTCCAGCCATGAATGGAAATGCCATAAAAACCCCATTCATGGAAGCTTTCGGCTGCTAGTGGGGAAACTACTTGGGCATGAAAACCCATCCCAGCCTCATGAAAGGCTCTCTTTCCAAAAGTAAGGCTCCATAATGGGCTGAAAATAAAACACTTGTTTTCCCCTCACTGAACCAGCTGGGTTAACATTGCTGAAGGTTCTGCAAGACGCAGAGGCCCTGACAATCTGGAGTGACCAGCAGATCCCACAGCCTCTAGTGAGCTCGTTATGCTTGCTCCCAGGCACTAGCTGAGAGGAAACTCAAAATAACTGACAGAAGTAGCTAATATTTATCATGCGCCTGGTAGGGGGAAAAAATGTGTTTTCAATATCTGGCTTAATCCCTACAATAAAGCTGTGAGGAAAGTACCATTATGATGCCCATTTAACGGGATAGGAAAACTGAGACCTAGGGAGAATGACCGGCTAGAGGTCAGACTGGAAGCAGGGGACTCTGGCCACACCCCTACACTGTACCCCTGCCCTACAGGCCTCTGATCAGAAGTTGCCCTAAAGGCTCCAGAGTAGGGGAGAAGCCAGAAATCGCTCTCCTGTTCATCACTCTGCCTGCCCACCCTAAGTGGAGCAAAGGATGGATCAAACAGGAAGTGATCAGTAGCGCTGTCACACTGGATGTGCCTGACAAAACCAGGCTTCCACATGTATTCCCACATATCGCCCCTTTCACATTTGGGACACACCAGGGGCCAGTCCAGAGCCACCTACTGGGACTACAACATCAGCGGGACTGATGGATGCCTACGTCTGCCCTTTTCATATTTATAAGGTCACCCGGCCTTGCATCCGACACAGAAGTTATTAAATGCTCGGGAGCCATAAGGGCTGCGCTCAGTGCCCTGAAACAAAGGCAAAGAGGCTGCCAGCCCATCAGAGGCAAGAACAAAAGCATTTAATTTCTGAAGGAGCCGGCTGGGAGCTTCTTTAGAACTGGGTGCCCAGCACACATGACCAACTGGGAATGAACAGTGGGGGGAAAAAAAATCAAAGCAGGCTTTCTCCCTAGTATCCAGAAACAGCCTTCTTCAAAGGGGCATGGGGAGTGAGGGGGGGTGAGGGGGTGAGGGAGGAAGATGCATTAAGCAAAGAGAGAATGGGTTACAACACTGAAGAATTCTGTCCTGTCCCCAGTTTTGCCTTTTCATGAAGTTGCCAAGAAGAACCTCTCTCTTCTCTTTGTATTACCAAACAGAGCCTGTCAGCCTGCACCCTAACTTTTCCCAGCCAGAGCCTCAGCAGCCAGATGTACTGGGAGGGCACCCAGATTCCTTGTCCCCCAAACATAATCATTCCAATCCAGGCTGGGGCTGCCTGGAAGTCAACATTCACGGCACATTAATAAGAAACATCTGGCCACCGAAGAGGGTTGACACAGCACAGGCGGGCAGTGGTGGGTTTGCGGTTAGGACCCAGAGTTACAGAGGCTGAATTAAAAACACAATTGGAAAACACCAGCTAGTCCCAGGAATCCTACATATGCAGTACTGTGGCACTTGGAAAAACTGTCCTGCCTAAGTCGAATCATTTGGTAGAGTGACTTAGACTCACAGAGAGTGGTTCCCTCTCACATCAGGGAAATGCAGCCAGAGCCGGGCCCTCCTGCATCCACAGTGTCTGGCCACCACTTCCACCTTCAATATTTGTAGCAGATGTAGTCCCTCTCTTAAAGGAACAGCCTTTGCATTCTTTCCATGTGACTTCAAGTGCATTTAAAAGGCGAAAAATGCACGTGAGTGCATATAGACATGTATGTGGATTTATCTGTGTAGCTTCCCCCTGCAGTGGTGCTGTCTCCAGGAATCCCACATAAGGGGTCCTACCTCCATTTATGCAAGGCAAACCCCGGGCACTGGTCACCACAGGCGTTACATGGCTGGCCTCTCTCGATCCGCCCCAGTCCGGTCAACTTCAAAACAAAAAGACAACACAAGCATGTTTCCACCACCGGGCTTCCTCCAGAGCCCCACTTGTGTCCCAGGCAGGACAGCCTGCCTTTCTCACCCCACCTCCTCTGATTCTACTTCAAAGCTCCTCTTGGAGTTGGGGATTTAGGGCAGGCGCTGCAGGGCCCCAGGGGTGGTCTCCCGCCTGGGGATGGCTGTGCGGACCCAGTTCGGGCTGCCTCTGGCGTGGACACCAAGCCACTAAGAAATGGCCCTGGCTGGGGCTTTGTCTCCCCCAGACACCTTGGTCACGGGTTTCTAAGAAACAAAAGCAAGACCTTTCTGCTCCCCGGAGTCCCCGAGAGGCGACCATTGCGTGCTCTCCTTGAACCAGGCTGATGCTCCCAAGAAGGGAGCAGAACGGGACATCCCCCCACCACCACCACCGCCAAACCGCCCCAAAGTCAGGTTCGCGGCTAGAGCTCCAAGAGGCTGGACGCTGGGGCTTGGGTACGGGGATTCCGACCTGCCTGGAGGGAAGGGGCAGAGGGGGCTTCCCTGGGTGCCTCCAGACTGTGACATTCAGGGTCACGGTTCCCAGCTCGGCTTTTCCCGGGATTGGGGATCCTCACTTAAAGCCTTCAGCCCCTACAAGCGCTCCCGCGCGCCCGGGCCGCACCCCCGCTAGCGGGGCCGGCTTACCTGGGGCCACAGGTGCGCGGCCGCGGGGCGGAGGGAGCCTGCACAGGGGCGCTCGAGGCTGGACGGGGCACCCGGAGACTGGCCCCGCTCGGGCGGGGGACACTCACCGAGCGGCTGGAGAGTCTTTTCCGGGAGCTCCGGCTGAACATGGCCGGGCGCCTCCTGCACGCAGCGCCGTCCGTTCGTCCGTCCGCACCGTGGCCGCGAGGGCGGGTCGCCTGGGCGGGCACCCTCAGCGGCCGGTGGCCTGTCTCCGCCTCGCTGCCCCCGGCTGGCTCCGCAGCGCACGCCTGGCCCTCCTCCCTCGCCCGCGCCTCTCGCCCTCCCGCCCGCAGGTCCCTCCCTCTCTCCCGGCATCCCCCCGCCCTCCCCGGGTTCGCCCCGCGGTCCACGGGCCCTTCCCATCCCTCCCGGCGCGCGCCCAGCTGTGCCTATTTTCTCCCCTTCCCGGCTTCCCGCCGGCCCACAGGGCCAACTCCCTTCCCTCACCTGGGCCCGCCTCCCCTCAAGGCTCTTCCCTCACCCTCGCCGCGGAGGTTAGGGGCAGGGGACACCTCCAGGTCCCTCTCCTGTAGCTGGGTTATGGGGGGGCGGCGGGGGGGGAAGAGGGGGCAGTTTTTAAAATTAAAACATAATTTCCCTACAGTAAAAATCACCCATCTTAGTGCAGAGTTCTGGCAGTTTTGATTAATTCACACAGACTTCCAACCACCAGCATAATCAAGATACAGAACAGTCCCATTACCCCCAAAATGGACTATTTTAAAAGTTTGTAACTTACATATAATCCACTTCGTATTTACTAAGTTGGTAGAGGAGGAGAAGGATGAAAAATGGTCCTATCTACTTCTACCCTTATTAAGTAATCACAGACAGGGCAAGCTTGAAACCCCAGGGCCCATGTGCTCATTCTCTTGCTAGCTAACCTTCTTCCTGAATTCTTTTTGCTTGTCCCCTTACTGCTACTGCTGCTGCTGCTAAGTCGCTTCAGTCGTCTCCGACTCTGTGCGACCCCATAGACGGCAGCCCACTAGGCTCCTCTGTCTCTGGGATTCTCCAGGCAAGAATACTGGAGTGGGGTGCCATTGCCTTCTCCAATGCATGAAAATGAAAAGCGAAAGTGAAGTCCCTCAGTCATGCCGACTCTTAGCGACCCCATGGACTGCAGCCCACCAGGCTCCTCCGTCCATGGGACTTTCCAGGCAAGAGTACTGGAGAGGGGTGCCATTGCCTTCTCCGTGTCTCCTTACTATCCTAAGGGAAATCAGTCCTGAATGTTCATTGGAAGGACTGACGCTGAAGCTGAAACTCCAATACTTTGGCCGCCTGATGTGAAGAGCTGACACATTTGAAAAGACCCTGATGCTGGGAAAGACTGAAGGCAGGAGGAGAAGGGGACATCAGAGGATGAGATGGTTGGATGGCATCACCGACACAATGGACATGAGTTTGGTTAAATTCCAGGAGTTGGTGATGGACAGGGAGGCCTGGCATGCTGGGCCATGGGGTTGCAAAGAGTGGGACATGACTGAGTGACTGAACTGAACTGAACCTTACCAATATATTAAAAAAAAAAATGATACAAGAGTACTAATCTCACAGCATTGTTGAGAGAAATGAATTAAGACACCAAACAGTTTTACTTTCCTAGCGTGTGCGATGAGTGCAATTGTGTGGTAGTTTGAGCATTCTTTGGCATTGCCTTTCTTTGGGATTGGAATGAAAACTGACCTTTTCCAGTCCTGTGTCCACTGCTGAGTTTTCCAAATTTGCTGGCATATTGAGTGCAGCACTTTCACAGCATCATCTTTCAGGATTTGAAAGAGCTCAACTGGAATGCCATCACCTCCACTCCTTTGTTCGTAGTGATGCTTTCTAAAGCCCACTTGACTTCACATTCCAGGATGTCTGGCTCTAGGTGAGTGACCATACCATCATGATTATCTTGGTTCTGAAGATCTTTTTTGTACAGTTCTTCTGTGTATTCTTGCCACCTCTTCTTAATATCTTCTGCTTCTGTTAGGTCCATACCATTTCTGTCCTTTATCGAGCCCATCTTTGCATGAAATGTTCCCTTGGTATCTCTAATTTTCTTGAAGAGATCTCTAATCTTTCCCATTCTGTTGTTTTCCTCTATTTCTTTGCACTGATCACTGAGGAAGGCTTTCTTATCTCCTCTTGCTATTCTTTGGAACTCTGCATTCAGATGCTTATATCTTTCCTTTTCTCCTTTGCTTTTTGCTCCTCTTCTTTTCACAGCTATTTGTAAGGCCTCCCCAGACAGCCATTTTGCTTATTTGCATTTCTTTTCCATGGGGATGGTCTTGATCCCTGTCTAAGATCTTTGGAAGGAATGATTCTAAAGCTGAAACTTCAGTACTTTGGCCACCTCATGTGAAGAGTTGATTCATTGGAAAAGACTCTGATGCTGGGAGGGATTGGGGGCAGGAGGGAAAAGGGGACAACAGAGGATGAGATGGCTGGATGGCATCACCGACTCGACGGACATGAGTTTGAGTGAACTCCGGGAGATGGTGATGAACAGGGAGGCCTGGTGTGCTGCAGTTCATAGGGTCGCAAAGAGTCGGACACAACTGAGCAACTGAACTGAACTGAACTGAAATGAACACTTTTACATGTTATAACAGGAGCCAACTGAGGGCTCATTTAAAGATCAGCTGTTAAAAAACAGAAGATTGCAAGCCATAGTGTCCGCTTGGCATGGATATTTTAGCTCAAATACTATCTCCCTTTGAGGCAGGAGATAGATGGGCTGCAGGCTCAACAGTTTCTCCCCTGTGGACAGAAACTCCATAAAAGCAAGATGATGGAGGAGGCTGGACCATGCCCAGGTAAGAGATAAAAGACTACATTTTCCTCATTCTTGAAGTTAAGGAGGCCTCCCTGATTACACATGCGCTGAATGGCCCCTCATAGGTCAGAAGGAAGGGGGGCGTCACCTCAAAGTAAGTGATGCGACTACCCATAGGCCTCTTCACTAGAATCCAGCTTGGCTAAGAGGTGCGCATGCCCGCATGGGAGGATCCCGAGATAAACCAAATACAGACTCAGAACCAGGCAAATCAAAGCGACTGGCCAAAGGAAACCTGGAAGAAATGCCCCATAAAAGTGATCTAGACGATCACAAGGGCGAGACTCTCTCTCAGCCCAGCCGTGTGTCCAACCACACGTATTGCACTTTAACTTATTTCGCGCTTTTAATCTTTGTGGGAATTATTTTATGCAAAACTGAAGAGCTAGGGCCTGGTCACTGACACTGGTTTAGTGGCTAGGATTTGGTACTCTGCCACGACCTGACCTCAGTCTCTGGATGGAGAACCAAAGCCCCACTTCCAGATGCCGCAGGTTGAGGCCATGCAGGATCACTTCAAGAGAACTTTCCTGGCCCCTGCGGTAACATCTCTCACACACGCTCCCTCATACGGCAGGCGGCACACGATGAGATCATCTCGTTTACCTGTTTGCCAAAAGAAGACATTCTTGTCCATGTCAAAAAGATAGCTCTCCCAGTTTAGTATTTTTCCAGGTGAGACATTGAACTTGAGTGAAGAAAAGCAGCTTGTCTGGGGTAAAGTAGCAAATTAGTGGCTAAGCCAGTCTACCTATACCCCAAATCCAAAACAACAGAATAACACAGCTTATATATATATACCCTCTGTGTGTGAGGTATGTATTAGCTCAAGGGCAAGGTTTGGTTTGAGTTCCAGGCCAGAACTAGTGTGAAGCCAGTGAGGTCTTTGCCTGAGGAGCAAAATCTACAGGGGCACCCACAAACTCAGTCATCAAGATTTTTAGGCAATAATTTAAGGAGTCAAAATTAATACGAAAAAGTCCATGATGAACAGAATGTCATTTTAAAGATAGGATCTTACCCTACATGTACACATCCTTGTCTGAGTCACCTCTCCCTAATCCTAGCCCTGGGAAAAATGCTTCAAAAATCAATCGCCTTAACAGTCGACTCCCCTCTATAGCATTTTCTACTTACCCGCCACCCGCCATCACCCGTGGAGGGTATGCTTGCAGAGGGCAAACTCCATAGCTCATTCCTCTTGACTGCCCAGGCCTAGCACGGGTCTGGCCCATTGTAAATGCCTCACATTCGTTAACTGACTAAATAGAAGGCAGTAGCTTTGGTAGGGGTGGAGGCAGGGAGTGTGAGCAATTCAAAGCCCAGTTATAATCAGTTCTAGCCCAGGACGCTCACCTAGCCTTCTCAGCGGGTGGCCACACAGCCGTCTCTGCCCTGCACTGCAGGTGGCCTTGTAACTGGCAGAAGCAGGTCAGGAGGGCAGTGTTCACAGGGTAGCTATGGCCCATTTGCAGTTTAATTATAAGGATGTTTGGCGAAGGTCAGTAACAAAACCAGTGCACTACAAGCTGCTAACAGATGGAGGGAATGATCTCCATTCCGAGGAACCAGCACCTTTTTCAAACTGCCTGGGAGGAACCACAGGGGCCGGGGCAGAACCCCTGCCCCATGTCTCGCTTCTGGGTAGGTGTGGGTGGTGGAGGAGGCAACGCCCTGGAGACACATGGTTTGAGTTTTTCCGGACCTTGACTTTTGTTACTTGATCAAAGAGGAGAAAAGAGGTACGTGGTCTCCACACATTTATCAGAACACACCACATGCACAAGACCCAATCCCACCCTACAAAGGGCGCCGAGAGGGCAGCACCCTCCCACCTGCCCTAAAAGCACCTCTTTGTGGATGAGTCCCCCTGAGTCCGTCTCTTCAGAGCAAGAACAAGTTTTCCCAGAATTTATTTATAATACACCAGAGGCTCACTTATGAGAGGGCAGTATCTTACTTATCTGTTCAACAACCACTTTATCTTGCTTAGGAAGATAAAGCTTAGTAACCCAGGAAGGAAAATGTACTCTCACTGGCAGCTATACGTGAACAGTAGACAATTTTATTTTGCTTTATCACCACATGTGCCCTTCACAGACATCTTTGATGTATGTTCCTTCTTCATCTCTCACGGCAATACAATTACAGAACTTGAAGAAATCATCCTCCGGAACTACTGACATGGGCAGATGCCTTTCCCATACTAAGAAGCAGAAATGCAAAACCAGGGTAAACTGTTGGGCTTTAACTAGTCTTAAAAGGCATGCATCAAGAACCTGGAAAGAAACACAAAATCGTACAATGGATTGATGGTGAAATGGTATTTTTTTTTCTTTTTGCCTTTTTAATGTGCATATGCTCATTTTATAGTCAGAAATGTAAACTTATTTACCTAGATTGAGAATTGTGTCTTTGTTGTCTGAAGCCTTCTAACACCAGATGTGGATCAAGTGAAGCAAGGGGCTGTTTCTCTCTCCTTCTCTTGGTCTACGTGTGCCTGTCTTCCGTATTTTTACATTTGTTTCTTGTCTAAGGCTGTGACTGTTAAACCAAGTGAAGCCACTGATGCCCTCTTCCTACACAACTGCAGGAAAGCTCAGGGATCTGTCCACAGAGTATTGTCTAAGATAGAGAAGAACAACACAACATCTCAGCACGGCCTCACCCATGTGCATATTTCTTTCTAGTACTTTCTGGAAACAATTCTAAGTATTTCAACAGGGCTAAAATCTCCATGAACAGCAGCCAACACTTAGAAGCTCCATCAAAGCATCTTCCTAATCAGAAGTCTACAAATAGTATTTTGAAAAAGACCATGTGAAGTCACGTGTGGTGAGGGTTTGGATGGAAGTAACTAGAGACACACTGCTCTCTTGCAGGGGGATTATATGAAACTTTTCCCTTTCTTTCCAATGCACATGCTTCTGAGGTCCACAAATTTTCTTGTATGAGCATGAGACTGACATAATAATCAGAAAAAATTAAATCCAGAGAGAAGCGGAATAAAAAGTGTTGGCAGGCTAAATATTTCACAGGGCTTTAAATCATTTTAGATTTATCAATATAGTCTAATATGTATACAGCAAAAATGTTGGAAATGATAAAAAGTCCTACACTAGGCAGTCAACATCTTTCTTTTTGAAAAGCCTTAGGATTCTGCAGAGACACTGGCCCAGCTTAACCTAAAATTTAAATTACAAAAAAAGCACAAATATGTGGTAAATGGATAGTCATGACAGTGTTGTTTCTAAGAGGGAAAAGAAAAATCACACACAATCTAAATATTTGTCAGACAACCTGTTAAATAAATAGTAGTGTGTCCTTCCAATGGAATTCTACCCAGACATTAAAAATGAAGTTGTAGAACATATATCTTGTTCCATCTGGAAAGCAGGTTATAAAATTAGCAATATGAGTTCTTATTTGCAAAAGATATTGGGTACCTGTTACACTTTCAAAAATATACATCTATTTGAATATTGAAAAGTCTACAGACTGTAATAAAAAATTACTACAAACTGTGGTGAGTTGAGGTTTCAGTTTCAAGTGATTTATAGTTTCCCTTTTGCTCATCTAATTTTTATAAAATAAGTGTACACTCCTTGCACAATAAATAAAGGTAAAAATATAAAATACATAAATAATTACATAACTTTTCAAAGTTCTAGAAGATTAGGAGGTTCTAAGTGGTAGAATATAGATGGTTTTTAACCTACCTATTCTGTTTCTATAAGAAACATGTATTGTTCTGAATTAAGAGGCTTCTGAATTTGAAAATATGATGGATTTTAAATATGCACACATAACTGTCTTGTAAGACAAATAGCAGTATGCTTGGGAAGAGGAATTTCAGGTTTTGTGTCTTTGCAATTGTCTAAGTTTTTCCCATGACATGTGTCTTTTGTAATCACAGAAAAAATGTTTTTGTTTTCTTCTAACACTCCCTTCAACCATGCAATGTGAGGCTTTGTAATACTATATTCCTCATTTTCCTAGTATCCTTATAAAAGCACAGAGATGCAACACTGACTTTTTAAATGATTCCTTGCACTTAGATAGCAGTCTACTGTTTGCAAAGTACATTCATAAATATCACATCCCAACCCCAAGACTCCCAGGAAGCGTAGAAGAGGAAACAGATGCTCACCAAGGTGTGTGATCTGCCATCACCTTATGCTGTTAAGAGAGGTGGTTGCGGAAAGAATGAAGCCTAGCTCTGTTATCCCAGGTTCTCCTGATCTGTTCCTACCTCTGGGGATGACTTTCCATTAAAGCTGCCTCTCTCTCACTCACACATCCACACAAACACACAGGGTTCAGGGTTCCTCACACACCTGAGAAGGATGGGGTGCATCCAAAGGGGCATCTTTACTTTACCCAAAGCACGCTTGAAGGACCAGTATGTTGCGGAGAGAGAGTGAACATCCTTCTCCTTTGACTACCTTTATTTCCACTTCCTCCCCAGCCTCTTATCCCCTCTGCTCACCTTCAAGGCTGCCCCTTTCTTCCAGCTCTCAAGGCATGGTTGCATTCTTTTCCAGTCATGCCTTCAGTCACAGGAATAGGAATCAGGAAAAGGAGAGTAAAGGAGCTTCCTGGTATTTCCCCAGTTGCCTTAGTCTGTGCTTGAAAAGCATCCTGCAAATGAGGATAGTAGTTTGATATAGGAACTGGTATTTCTCTCAATCCTTAGTCAAAAATAAAATCTAACCCCAGTTCCCACCCTCCTACTTATGGCCTCTTTACCTCACCAAGATACAGAATTATTCAGTGGTTCTCAACCTTTGCAGGCTCATACTTTCTGATGGTAGACACTAAGAGGGTTCACTTGAAGGAATTAAACACTCAAGACAAGACTAACTGGGTCAGCAATCAGGACAAAGCAATCGCTCATATAAGGAAAGGCCCACGGCTGCCCTTTTCCTCTTTGGCACCAACCAGCTTGGATGGAACAGCGTGTATCAAACTTGGCTGCACCCTAGGAATGACTTGGGGAACTCATAAGAATCCCAGTGCCCAGGTTACACCCCAGGCCAACGAAATCAGTCTCCCGGGGTGTGGCTCAGTCACCAGCATTTTATGAACTCCCCCCTGTGATTTCAGCCTGCAGTCACAAAGCAGAACCACTGACTCTGTGACTCTTCAGGCAAAGGCTTCTCACAGGCAGCTTGTCTGGCTGTGATCTGCACCTGCTCTGCTTTTTTCCTTCCTTCCAGAAGCTGTACCCAGCTCTGTACCCATCGGAATAAGCTGTTCAACATCCAGGTAATGGGTGATAATACATATCTAAAGAGGGCAGGTCCGGGTTTCTAGGGAACCTCGTGTTTGCTATGCTTGGGTATAGACAACCAAGTGTGGAGCAAATAGGACAGAGCTGAGCTCTGCTCCAAAGGAGTGAAAGCCTGGGGTTGGTGATAGAGGTCAGGCTCCTTATTGGCTGTGCGTTCAGGTTTCCAGGGGGCGATGTATACCTAATGAGGACTGTTCAGGGGACATGTGGCACAGTGCCTGATGTAGTTCCCACCCAAGACATAAGGCATCTTCCATAAAATATTTGCAGATAGTTGGCATACTGAGATCCTGGAAAGGGGCTGAGCTTTGTGTCAAGGCTGGTCAAGTGCCAACTCTGAGCTGACTGCTGGTGACAAGGAGGCAGCCTATACCTGGGCTTCAAGAGTCAAAAGTCACTCAGCAACACTAACAATGCTCATGGGTGAGATTGTGTTGGAGTGTGTGTGCTGGGCTCAGGGCCTCCTGATGGAGGGAGGCCCACTGGATAGAGACCTGGGTAAGGTTACCAGCCAAGGTGACTTCTGTGCTCCAATTCAGTAGCCTCTGTGAGTACAGAGAACAATCAAATCCACGATGTTTGTGAAAGAAACGTGCTGAGTCGCTTCATTTGTGTCCAGCTCTTTGCAACCCCATGGACTGTAGCCCACCAGGCTCCTCTGTGGGATTTCCCAGGCAAGAATACTGGAGTGGGTTGCTGTTTCCTTCTCCAGGGGATATTCCTGATCCAGGGATTAAACCCAGGTCTCCTGTGTCTCCTGCATTGCAGGAGGGTTCTTTACTCACTGAGCCATCAGGGAAGCCCAAGAACCTCCAATTCCCCCCAGATGGCATAGATTTCATGTCTACCATTTACTGTTGGCTTCTCAACAGACAAAAAAAATTGTTCAAAGGCCCAAAATACTTCAAAGAGTTAAGTTATCATGTCAGTGACCCAGAATTTTAGTGTTTTGTAACAGCTTTATCAAATGGATCCAATTTTTCAAGATTTCAACCAACTGCCTTCTCTTATCTACCATTTTCATGAACTTCTTCCTCTTAAACTAGCAGCATCCCCCCCCCCCCAAAAAAAAACACCTGATCTCATATCTTGAAAAGATACTTGAATCTTTCTAGCTGGGAAAGTTGCCTTTTTTCTCTAGGCCAGCAGTTTCAACCCAAGCTGCACATAAGAATAACCTGAGGAGTTATTTGCTTTCATATGTTATAACTGGCCCCATCCTAGTCTCTTAAATATGTGATTCCTGAGGTGAGACTTAAAAATGGAGAGTGTTAAAGCTCTCCAGGTGAGTTTGAAGTCCACTCAGGTTGAAAACCTCGAATCCATGTGTTTCCCCACGATTTCTTTCCTCATTTGCCTAGATTCCCCTTCCATCTGCCAACTACTTCATCCTCATCCTCCACTTCCCCCATTCTCCGTACTCAAAGTAGAGAGTACGCTGCTTCTATGTGGGTGACAGAGGAGGCAGACACAGATCAGGCTGATGCTTTGAATTCCTTGTTCTCCAAAGGTGATGTCAGCAACCAGCAGCCTTGAAATTACTACCTGGAAACTCACTTACATGACATAATCCTGCTAACTCAGAACCTGGATTTACACAAAATCTGCAAGTGGTATGAATACACATTGAAATTTGAGAAGCAGTGCTCTAATTAACACATGGCCTCACATCCTCATCACAGGACCACCCCGAAGCACCAGGACTGGAATTCTACCCTCCAAACCCTCAGTCCCTCAAGGTACTGATTCTGCATGAAGCTCTGTCCTACATATGCTGCCAGAGACACCGATTCATTTCATTCTTATGACAGCTCTGTGGGGTTGGCTTATTATTATTATCCCTAAATGAAAGAAAACAAGGCTCAGAGAAGTGACATGGTTTGTCTAAGCTAATAAGTGACAGGGGCTTCCCTGGAGACTCAGTGGTAAAGAATCGTCCTGCCAATGCAGGAGATGTGGGTTCGATCCCTGGGTGGGGAAGATCCCCTGGAGAAGGACAATGGCAACCCACTTTAGTATTCTTGCCTGGAACATCCCACGGACAGAGAAGCCTGGAGGGCTACCGTCCATGGAGCCGCAAAAAGAGTCAGACACGACTTACTGATGAAATAACAAGTGACAGAGGTGAGATTCTGGTAGAGGTCTGTTCGATTTCAAAGTTGGTTCTCTTTACAACAAAGCAGAAAGTCAGGTGCTTCTCCCAGAATCAGGCAAGCACATAGAGCAGGTGAGACGGCCCATGCCACCCTAGCCCGTCTGGCTTTGCATGGAAACTTGCTAGATCCCCTCTCTGGTGACACCAGAGAAGGTGAGATGAGCTGTCCTGCTCCAGCGATGTATCACTGTCTCACCTTGGAAACGACCAAAAGGAGAGTTAAAATGGTGTTCACAGTACCGCTGAGAACCCTCCAGAGAGCACGGTCTATTTGGCCCCTTCCTGGCAGAATTCTCCTGGATATGGAGTTCATTTCCTCTTCAGCAGAGAATCAGATCTCTTGAGTATTAAAGCTTATACTTGTCTTTCATGTTCTCTCCTTCAAGCCAAAAAAATCATCAAACCAGATGGCCCTCTCTTTGTCATGAGCAGGAGAAGCACAGTTTAAAGCAGTTTAAAAATAAATAAATAAATAAAATAAACAACAACTGGAACTGAGTTTTGAACAGTGAACCTTCCCTCCTAGCATATAACCAGGTCCGTATACAGCCAAGGTGCTAAGTGAAATCACTTGCTCTCTGGCCCACAAAGCCACCTCTTTCATCTTTTAAACAGGATAATCAATGCCTTGAAAACAAGATCTCAGCAGAGGCCCCTGGCATTCCTCGAGCTTCTAAAATGGATGAGGAGTAGACTGAATTGTCCTTTCTTCAGAAAGGTGGTTGCCAAGACACGTCTGTGTTAGTCATGGCAGCCCAGCTGGTCAAACAGTAACCCTCACAGGCCAGTGCAAAGAGCTGTTTATTTCCTGCTCACATCACAATCCAAGGCAAGGGGTGGGGGTGTGGGGATGGGTGGGAGAGGGAACCGTGTTGGTTCCACCCAGACATTCAGGCCTATGATTCTCCTAACACCTGCATCTGCCATCCCCCAGAGGTACACAGTCCAATAACAAGTCACGAGTCATATGTGCCATTTAAATGAAAAGTAAAAATTCGCTTCCTCAGTTGTACTAGCCACATGTCCAGTTCTCAAGAGCCTCATAAGACTGGAAGCTACTGTACTGGAGAGTGCAGAATGGAAACTTTGCATCATTCCAGAAAGTTTTATTGGACAACCTGCTCTGAACCTTAGGGTCCTCCACTGGACTGTCTGCATCTGACCTGCAGGCAAGGAACAGGTGAGATTGAGAAAGGTCAGTGAGGAAGATTCAGATCAGATGTGGGAATTGGGGACACATTTCCCCCCAGTTCCACATGTAAGAAGGTGAGACCGGGTCCCCCCACAGCAGGGGTGCTGGGAAGTGACAAGCAGCTCTGTGCCCAGGAAGAATCACAGAGTCACAGACCTGGGTGAGGCCGGGCATCTTGGTCCCAGGAGCCTTCTCAGATGTGCACCACATCCATTTCTTGTGTTTCTGGTAGAACTAGCCAAAAATACGAAGGAACACTGCCTTAGTCTCAATTGGCACGGGTGTTAATTCTTGGTGAAAGACACAGAAATTAAGGTGTCAGTGAGGGCTGACTCTTAGGTACAGGAAGTCTTTGACAAGGGTCAGCCACTTCACCTGATAGGGACAGCCTCCTAACACTCATCTCTTCGATGGCAGACCATGTGGAAAAGACACTGCTGCTGTTGTTTTTTTTTTTTTTTTAACTCTAGATTGGGGCTGGGAAACATATTCTGTAAACAGTCAGATACAAAATATTTCAATCTTTGCAGGGCACTCAGTCTTTATCACAACTCAACTCTGTAATTGTAGTGCAAAAGCAGTCAGAGATGAAGGAATGAGACTGACTTTCTGTAAAAGTTTTATTTAAGAAAATAAGTGGTAGGTCAAATTTGGCCAGCAAGCTTAGTTTGCTGACCTCTGGCCTAAGTCTTTCACCAGGTCCTCTTCACTTTAAGCAAAACAGCCCTTTCTTCTGCCCATTCCCTCCAAAAAGGCTGGTAAAAAGAAAAATGGAAATAGGGATGCATGCATAGAACCAGCACACTGCTGTGCTAAGCACTTTACTTGAGTTAACTGAAGCTCCCTTAATTCTCACAACTCTTTAAGTTAGATTTTGTGATAGCCCCATTTTACTGATGAGGAAGCTGAGGCACAAATATCAAAAGAACCAGAGCTTTCACAATTCACAGGCCCAGGGCCCTTCTTTTTCTTTAGTGTTATGGGACCCTCTGACACACAGCAGATCGACTTATACAACTGTTTGATCGATTAATGCCCACAACTTAGGGGGATGCTATTAACTATTTACTTAGGAGTCCTGTGTTATAGGAGTGTGTAGAAGCTGTCAAGCCCTGGAGAAGGGCACAACAACCCACTCTAGTATTCTTCCTTGGAGAATCCCAAGGACAGAGGAGCCTGGTGGGCTATAGTCTATAGGATTACACAGAGTCAGACAAGACGGAAGCAACTTAGCGTGCAGCATGCATGGGACCCTCACCCTTTATAAAGTTTCTCGAGGGGATTCAGAGGTCTGGGAACCAATGATGTCAGGGGTTGATCAAAGTGACCACTACTGTCTCTTCCAAGTTTAGTACAGTGTCACCCTCCACAGACCCCTCCTTCATAAAAGGATACATTGCAGAGATATGTAGCCAATGAAAGCATGTTCTATGAAAAAGGAAGTGTGTCCAAAGGATCTTACAAATAAACAGAGAGAACTAGGAGGCAC
The DNA here is from genome assembly GCF_042477335.2 of Ovis canadensis. NCBI lineage: Eukaryota > Metazoa > Chordata > Mammalia > Artiodactyla > Bovidae > Ovis > Ovis canadensis. The sequence continues at coordinate 51,726,760 of NC_091263.1, read as the reverse complement.
AGAGTCACTGTGAAGTTACATCTTGTTTCTTTTTTAGGTCTGCTTAGATGTTACTTTAGTTCACTTATGTATGTTCCTACCCTTTATTCAGACCTGTGGGGTGCTGCCCTTTCTCTGAATTCACTCAAAAAGCCCCTTCCATGAGAAAAGAAAGTCAGATGGACAGAAAAGAGAAAAGAGTTTCTCAAGCCTGGCACAAAAATTCTTCTAGAGTCCAGGTAATCATGGCTGAGAGTTGCAACTGGAAAATGGCAAGTAAATGAAATTTTTATAAATGCAATCCCATGTTACAAGCTGTAAGAGAGCTCCTTATGTCAACGGCTGAGTTAGAAGAATGTAAACTAAGTGTGTACAGCCAGGTTTGGATTTTTAAGGGTTTTCTCCTGATCACAAAAGTTATATTTATTGCAGAAAACACAAGACATGAAGAAAACAGAAGAAAAAAATCTTAAATATACACAATTCCACGACTGAGAGATATCTTAAACATCTTAGAGCATGTGTTTCCAAATGAACAAAGATGCATATATATATATGTGTGTGTGTGTGAATATCTATGTACATGTAATAAATTGTTTTCAAAAAATTGGATCAAACTGTACATATTTCTTTGTAACATGCTTTTTTGCCCTTCATCTACCCTGGGCTTTTTCTCACACTGCAAATATTTTCCACAGCCAACTTTCCAAAGGCTGCAGAGAATCCTATTAAATCCTCCTGTTGGACACTGAGGTTGTCTCCCATTTTGATATGGTAAATAGTGCTACGTGTCCACATTAATGTTATTTTAATTCAATACACACATATATAAGAAGTGATGCCAAGTAAAAGAGTGACACTGTTAAATGCCTCATATTGTATTTATCCTAAAACACTGAAACGATGCTTTGGGGACAGGTTGACAGGGTCAAATATGTGAATTCCCCTTCCTCCTAGGAAGGTGAGATGCTTGGACAGCCACCCCATGCTTATGAGATGAGCAGATCCCCTCAGGTGCACCATTGCCCTGCTTGACACTCTGCCTCCAGGATTTAGAAAACGTCTCTCAGCTTCTTCAATAATATTCAAAATAATACTAAAGGGACAGAAGAGGGAAAAAAGTGGATGGTTTCTGTTTGAAGCTGAATTGTGTTTCCTGAAAATCCACAGGTTGAAATCTAAGCCTCTGGACCTCAGAAGGTGACTGTATTTGGAGACAGGCTCTTTAAAGACATGATTAAGATAAAATTAAATCAGATAAGAGATTAACATTCAACATATATAAACAGCTCATACAACTCAACCTCAGAGAAACAAGCAACCTGATTAAAAAATGCAGCACTGAACAGACATTTTTCCAAAGAGGAAATGCAGATGGCCGACAGGCACATGAAAAGATGCTCAGCATCACTAATCATCAGAGAAATACAAGTCTAAACCACAATGAGATACCACCTCTCACCTGTCAGAGTGGCTATCTTCAAAAAGAACACAAATCATAAATGTTGGCCAGGATGTGAAGGGAATCCTTGTACACTGGTTGTTAAGAATGTGAATTGGTGCAGTCACTGTGGAGAACAGTATGGAGATTTCTCAAAGAACTAACAATAGAACTACCATATGACCCAGCAATTCCTTTCCTTGGTACATATCTGAAAAAAAAAACCAAAAAGACATATTCTAAAAGACAGACACACCTCAGTGTTCGCAGCTACATTATTTACAATTGCCAAGACATGGAAACAATCTGTATTTCCATCAACAGCTGAATGGATAAGGAGTATGAAGTGTGGATGTATACACACACACACACACATACATACAATGGAACACCACTCAGCCATAAAAAAAGAATGATATTTTGCCATTTGCAGCAACATGGGTGCACTTGGAGGGTATATTATGTTAAGCAAAATACATCAGACCGAGAAAGATAAACACTGTATGATATCACTTATACATGGAATCTAAAAAACACAGAAAACTAGTGAATATAACAAGCTGACTCACAGATACAGACAACAAACTAACAGTTACCAGTGAGGGGAGCGATATAAGTGTGGAGGAGTGGGAGGTACAAAGTACTGGGTATAAGATAGGTTCAAGGATGTATTGTAAAACTCAGGGAACAGAACCAGTATTTTGTAATAACTGTATATGGAAAGTAATCTATAAAAGATAAATAAAATTTAAAAACAGAAAAAAAAAGATAAAGGGAGGTATTTTAAAAAAAAAGGATAAAATGAATGAGGCTTAATCCAATATGAATGTGTCCTTACAAGAAGAGGGGATTAGTAACACAGACACACAGAGCAAAGATGCAGGGAGAAAACGGTCAGTCTTCACATGCCAGGAGACAGACTTCACAAGAAACCAATCCTGCTCACACCCTGATCTTAGACTTCTAGCTTCCAGAATCATGAGAGAATAGAGGTATGTTGTTTAAGCCACCCAGCTCGTGGAGCTTTGCTATGGCAGCTCTAGCAAACAGATACAGCCTCCTAACTCTTAAGAGAAATTCTGTTAAAACTGTTTTTCCCTATAAAAGTAATAATCACCCTCACCTCTTTTATTCCAGGGGAGTCAAACCCTTAAGCGCAGGCAGTTGTAGAGTCGGAGCAATGAAACTGATGTGGAGACTCAGGACTCAGGAGCTTCAGCGAATCCTTGATGTACGTGGGCCTCAGCATTCTCATATTTGAAATAAAGATTCTAATTCCTGTGATAAGTAATATTCATATTTGGAAAGATACTGAACATGTGAGATATGAAAATCACCTTGCACAGAATGTATTAACAGGAGGCACTCGTGTGCTTGCACGCTCAGTCATGACCAGCTCTTTGGAACCCCATGGACTATAGCCTGCTAGGCTCCTCCGTCCATGGGATTCTCCAGGCAAGAATACTGGAGTGGGTTGCCATTTCCTTCTCCAGGGGATCTTCCCAACCCAAGGATCAAACCCACATCTCCTGTGGCTCCTGCATTGGCACAGATTCTTTACCACTGAGCTGCCTGGGAAGCTGTGGGAGGCACTGGATGAACTCTATTAGCCTGTGGCCTGGGTGAGCTCTTCTCAATCCCATCAGATAAAGTGGGTCATGAGCAGCTGTATAATCTTTAAAAAGAGGACTAAGTTTTCAGAGCTTTTTGCTTTAAGGCAGAGCTGCTTTATTTAGCCCACACGATGCTTTTTAAAACTTCAGATTAGTTGTCAATATTTTAAAACTTGGAGACACTACATGAATTCTGGGTGTCTCCCTTTTTAAGGAAGCAGCAGATCGGGCAGCACTGGGTGCTACTCTCTTAAGGCTGTCACCTAGCAATTGCCCAGATATTTGACTCTCTGTGGTCCCTGGGCACAGAACTCATCAGTGTCACCTGTCAGGCCCTGTAGCACTGAATTTGCAGCCCAAGGCTTAATGCAGACACTAATTTTTATAAACAAAATGCACACACAGATGTATATACATATCCACAGAGAATATATTTGTGTGTCTTAAGTTGCATACCTTACAACTTCATTGTTTCAATGCCTTTTCCCTTTAAACATCCATTTTGACTCAAAACGCGTATCTTATATCCAACGAAACTGAAATCTAAAAACTCTATCATTCCTTACATCCTACAAATGTGAGTGAAACTTTGCAATTCCACTAATGTGATCTATTATTTTATACATGAGGTCCCCCCGCTAGTTTACAGCCAAATGTTTAGCTTTGGAAGAGGCCTCGGAAATTATGTAGTTTCTTTGTAAACCTTCATTTTGCTAAATATCTCAGAGATTTAGGAAAGGTTTTTGTAACCTGATTCACTGTTTATAAGAAATAAAAGAAAAAGAAAGAAACCCCTACATTTCATTAGTCGTGTTAATTTTCCTTCTCTCCCTCCCTGCAATCCCTAAATTATCACCAAAGTGCTCCCAGGTAGTCCTCAAACAGGTTTGCCTCCTCCCAGCCCTGTGAACCTCTCCACTGTCTTGTATTAGTTGCTAGGTAACTGAAGAAGATTTATGCACGTCTATTGTTAATTTCGAAGACAGTTCTCAGCTCTGCCATAAACAGCATGAGGAGCAGACACCACACTTGCTTAAGAGAGACTCCTCTCGCCTTTCCTGAGACGAGGCATTCCGGGGCACATCTACAAGGTCCAAAAAATCCTGGTAAACATCCAACTGTCTGCAAAAACAGTTCAGAAAATCCGAGACATTTGGGCCCATCTCCAGTGCCCTCTTGTGCCAAATCCATTAGAAGTTTTATTCAAAGACCATCATCTGGCCTCTTCGTTTGTCTGCGAGAAATCTAATCTTTCACCCCCGCCCCCACGTGCCCATCCTTCCCAGCAGCACCAAAATTCAGGCTTGGAATGGAAACGTTTGAATCCCAGAAGCATCTGCAAAATTACTTCTCAAGCCAATGGTTTCACTACTTTTTTAAAGGCTCTTCTTAAGCACAAGTACCATTTATGCTGGTTTGGATGATAAATATGGCTTTTATTGCCACTGCCTGGGTAAGTGATGAGAGGGCCCGATTTATATGATGCCCCCCAAAGCCAAAGTTTTATAGAGAGATCTCAGTTATAGCGTCCTGTACATTTGAGAAGCGGTTCTTGTTTTACTGGGCGTGGCCCTGGGCATCCCCCCATTGCATCCTCACAGCAACTCCACAAGACTCCTGGTTTGTGGCATTATCTCTGGTTTAGGTGACTCCTGGGGCTCAGGAGTCTTTCAGCTGATGGTCCAGCTTTGTTGCTCCCTGGTCTATGTTCCACCTAGGCTCTGAGGTGTTGCTCTGTAACAGAAACCTGAACATGCTGATTTAAACCAGTCATTGACATTTCATCATGTAGAGGATCCAAGGTCACGTTCCTTAGCGTGAAAGAGAAGGACCTCTGTTGTCCAGTCCCTACCTATCACCTCCTCATCCTGTCTCCCATCACGCTTACTTGACATTTTGCGTCCTACCAACACTGCCTTTGGCACAGCTCCCTGTACGTCACCCTGTTCCTCATCCTGGGTCTTTGATCCTAGTGTTTACTCTCCGTCCAAAGCACACACTCCCAGCATCCAAACAGTACAGCGTCTCCTTCAGGAAGCGTTCTCCAACACCCCTTCCCCATCTCACTCCTGTTGAGGGAGATGCTCTCCCCCTGTGCTCCCAGAACACTCAGTACTCTTTCAGCATCTCTGTGGAATTGCTTTCTGATGTTCTGATCATCGGTCCCCTCCCCCACATGCCTGAGTTTCTTCCAAGGCAGCATCTATATACCATCTACTCCCTTTCAGTATTCCCAGGGCCTAATTCAGTGTCCAGTCCATCACGATCCTCTCTGTGTTGATGGGAAGGAGTGAAGAAAACAGAAGAGAAACTGTAAGAGGGAGGCCAGTACCACCATCAGATAAGGTAAACCAGGCTCTGAGACCTCAGGCAACGCATTTAGTAAGCAGAAGATCCAGAATGTGAACAGGGAGAAGGATCTTTACAAATTATCCAACCCATCCTATAATATAGTAGAAAGAGCTCCTGCTTGCATACTTCCAAGGACAGGGTGTTCACTGCCTCCCCAGGAGCCATTCCCATTGCTGGTCAGCTAGCCTGTGAGACTCTTCTTTCTTGGGTGGTGCTGAAACCACTTTCCCCACGAGTCCCATCAGACTGCTTCTGCTTTCGTCTTCTGCTCTTAGACATTAGCCTTCCTGTTGCGTGGATAAAGCTCCTGCCTGCCTCAATCATCATCAAAAATGCAAAAATAACCAGAATCCTGGCCTGAACATACGTGCTTTCCATGTGCTCTAATCTAAACCTCCCTGAAACACAGTGGAAAAGCAAGTCTGAGAACACACCGCTAGACAGTCACAGATCAGGCTTAGACCCCAAGGGATCTACTCCAAGTTCACACATTTAACTACCGCACAATACTCTCGTCCATCTGAGCCCTTCAGCTATTCGACAGTGAAAAGCTAAGCAGATTAAAGGTACATAATTTGCACTGGGTATTTTTCTTTTTTCTTCCTCTAAAACAGTTTTATGGGCATCTCTCGCTTCTGAAGTTCGCTTCTAAAAATGAATTTCTTATCCTTCCTTTCTCCCCAGCTCCATCTGAGGAAAAAGATCACTGGGTTGCTGGCTCTGCAAACACAGTGTTATTCATGGGGTGCTGCAACAGGACGAGCCAACTCATTAGTTCCAAAGCCTCAAATTAATCTTACATTACTGTTCTTGAAGGTGAAAGGTCATTTTTTTATCCTCTTAGCTGTATCCACCCCCCGGGGGGAGAAACTGGATCTTTATGCAGGCAGAGACCCCTCCCTTCCTTGGACCAGCTGTTGGGGTTTCTCTTTGTCGTGAGTGAAACTATACACAGAGAGCTGGGACTGTTTAAAAAACCCAGAGGCTGTGGTCTTTAAAGCAGGGTAGTTTTGTAAATCGTGGGGTAGAGACAAGATGAAGAAGCTGGCACTGGGAGCACTGCAAAAAGGGAGAGACTGAGACTGAAGGCTCTGCCCAAAGGAAGCTCATGGCAACTAGGAGAGTCCTTTCTCTCTCCCGTAGTTTGACAGTCCCCCTCTGGCACCTCTTAGTGGCAGAACCTAGAACGGCACCAGCTAGCCTAGCCGGGAGAAACAGCAATTCCAGCCACCGCATCTCCAAACAGGGGTGACTTTGAGGCTGAGAGACAACAGTTTAATAACTAGCACCAGCCATCGTCCCTAGAGCAAAGCTCTGTGCTAAAGGCTAGCAGCCTGCTGTGTTGAGGGGCTTGCGGGGAGGGAGTGCTCCATGTTCACGGAATGGTCCAAGCCCGGACCTGATAACTTCCTAAATCACAAGAGAATCTGCCCCCACTGAATGAGATATGGTTCCCAGGTTGGGCTGCCCCAGTTACACGGCAATTCCTTTTGGGTAGCCCCAGATGGATCAAAGCTGCATTGAGGAGGGGAAGAAAGCAGCATTGAACGCAGCCTGCTCGTGTTCACAGGAGCTATTGTCTCATCCCCAACAGTGTAACTGGAGCAAATACACGGACCAGTGTTTGCTGCCCCACCCGGGACTTCTCCCAGCCCCACAGGGAGGTTAGGCATTTAAAGAGTGGGGGTGTTCAGTTCAGTTCAGTTGCTGAGTCGTGTCCAACTCTTTGCAACCCAATGGACTGCAGCACACCAGGCCTCCCTGTCCATCACCAACTCCCGGAGTTTACCCAAACTCATGTCCATTGAGTCAGTGATGCCATCCAACCATCTCATCCTCTGTCGTCCCCTTCTCCTCCCGCCTTTAATCTTTCCCAGCATCAGGGTCTTTTCAAATGAGTCAGTCCTTTGCATCAGGTGGCCAAAGTATTGGAGTTTCAGGCTTCAGCATCAGTCCTTCCAGTGAATATTCAGGACTGATTTCCTTTAGGATTGACTGACTGGATCTCCTTGCTGTCCTAGGGACTCACAAGAGTCTTCTCCAACACTACAATTCAAAAGCATCAGTTCTTCAGCACTCAACTTTCTTTACAGTCCAACTCTAGCATCCATATATCACTTCTGGAAAAACCATCGCTTTGACTAGATGGATCTTTTTAGGCAAAGTAATGTCTCTGCTTTTTAGTAAGCTGTCTAGGTTGATCATAGCTTTTCTTCCAAGGAGCAAGCATCGTTTAATTCCATGACTGCAGTCATCATCTGCAGTGATTTGAAGCCCCCAAAAATAAAGTTTCTCACCATTTCCATTGTTTTCCCATCTATTTGCCATGAAGTGATGGGACCAGATGCCATGATCTTCGTTTTCTGAATGTTGAGTTAAAAGCCAATTTTTTCACTCTCCTCTTTCATTTTCATCAAGAGGCTCTTTAGTTCTTCACTTTCTGACATAAGGGTAGTGTCATCTGCATATCTGAAGTTATTGATATTTCTCCCGGCAATCTTGATTCCAGCTTGTGCTTCTTCTGGCCCAGTGTTTCTCATGATGTACTCTGCATAGACGTTAAATACACAGGGTGACAATTTACAGCCTTCACATACTCCTTTCCCGATTTGGAACTAGTCTGTTGTTTTATGTCCAGTTCTAACTGGACATGGAACAACATGCTTTCTGACCTGCATACAGATTTCTCAAGAGGCAGGTCAGGTGGCCTGGTATTCCCATCTCTTGAAGAATTTACCACAGTTTGTTGTGACCCACACAGTCAAAGGCTTTGGCATAGTCAATAAAGCAGAAGTAGATGTTTTTCTGGAACTCTCTTGCTTTCTCGATGATGGCAATTTGATTTCTCTGCCTTTTCTAAATCCAGCTTGAACATCTGGAAGTTCACGGTTCACGTACCGTAGAAGACTGGTTTGGAGAATTTTGAGCATTACTTTACTAGCGTGTAAGATGAGTGCAATTGTGCGGTAGTTTGAGCATTCTTTGACATTGCATTTCTTTGGGATTGGAATGAAACCTGACCTTTTCCAGCACTGTGGCCACTGCTGAGTTTTCCAAATTTGCTGGCATATTGAGCAATACTTTCACAGCATCACTTTTTAGGACCTGAAATAGCTCAACTGGAATTCCATCACCTCCAGTAGCTTTGTTCATGGTGATGCTTCCTAAGGCCCACTTGACTTCACATTACAGGATGTCTGGCTCTAGGTGAGTGATCATACCATCATGGTTATCTGGGTCATGAAGATCTTTTTTGTATAGTTCTTCTGTGTATGCTTGCCACTTCTTTTTAATATCTTCTGCTTCTGTGGGGTCCATACCATTTCTGTCCTTTATTGTGTCCATCTCTGCAGGAAATGTTCCCTTGGTACCACTACTTTTCTTGAAGAGATCTCTAGTCTTTCCCATACTATTTTTTTCCTCTATTTCTTTGCATTGATCACTGAAGAAGGCTTTCTTATCTCTCCGTGCTATTCTTTGGAACTCTGCGTTCAGGTAGGTATATCTTTCCTTTTCTCCTTTACCTTTCACTTCTCTTCTTTTCTCAGCTGTTTGTAAGACCTCCTCAGACAACCTTTTTGTATTTCTTTTTCTTGGGGATGGTCTTGATCACTGCCTCCTGTACAATGTCATGAACCTCCGTCCATAGTTCTTCAGGCACTCTGTCTATCAGATCTAATCCCTTGAATCTATTTGTCGCTTCCACTGTATAATCGTAAGGGATTTGATTTAGGTCATACCTGAATGGTCTAGTGGTTTTCCCTACTTTCTTCAATTCAAGTCTGAATTTTGCCATAAGAAGTTCATGATCTGAGGGGTAGAGTGTGGCAAAAGTGATGTATGAGCCCTGGGGAGGAGGGAAAAGGTAGTCTTCCTTTCACATCTCTCAGTACTTCTCCATGATAGGAGCCCTAGAGAAAGCACAGGCTGTCGTGCAGCCGTGGGGTCTAATACTGCCAGAATGAGACAGAAATGAGTCCTTTCCCAGGGTGCTGTCCATCAAAAGTTCCCCAAGAGTATCTTAGAGCCAAACGTCACTTTAAAATTGCAGCGACTACACAAAGCAGGGAAAAGGTCAAGGAGAGGGTGAGATTTGGAGGAAGAAAGCAAAAAAAGTCCAGTTTTTAATTCAACTTCATTTTAGATGATATTCAGCAAGAAGTTGAATGACCCTGTGAAACAAGCCCAGGGGATTATATTTATTGCATGTCATGCTTCCCATTCAGTTTAATTCTCTCTCAAACACAGAGAAGCAGCAGGGCACTAACCCCACCAGAGATGAAAACCCCAAGAGTGCGACTGAGGACTGGAGCTGGCAAGAAAGAACAGCTCTAAATCAGGTCCAGGTGGGGACACAGCAATTACTCCAGCTGCTACTTTTCACCTCCAAGTCGAGCTGGCATTGTGGGGAAGGAAGGCATGCAGCCAAACAGTATTCTGCCAGTTGGCTAAAGACACCTTACTCATTCTGTCCTGGAAAGGGACAGAGGTTAGGGACAAGGTCATGTTAATTCTGGAGGTTCACTAAACACTGTGTCCTGGGCATCCCCACCTGGCCAACTGGTGACTGGATCTTAACTCCAGCTGAATTCCACCCTACACAGACGGGTGTAGACATGAACAAGCCTGGCTCCTGGCTTAACATATAGCCAAGGACACAGGTTTCTACATCCCCTTCAGGGACAGTATATTGAGAGTCAGTCACTGCATGCTCAGCATCCTTCCCACCTTCTAATAATAGCAGCATGATTTTCCTATAGAGGACCACCGCTTCTTCACTTTCAGCAATTATGTCTTGGTTCTAGACTCTTCACTCTCCCCCCTCATCCCAGCACTAGGAAGATACCTGAGTCTGGCCGACTGAAATCAATCATGGGATTTTTGCTGGAACCATCAGAAAGGAAAAGTTTTCTTCTGGGGGTGGTGATCGGGAGAATAGCCCATGCATCCCTCAACTGTGGCCACAAGACTACATTTTGGGCCCTCCCACAGCCAGGGGCACACACTACAGCAAGCTCGGGTGGTTCACTGATAGCCCTGTGGGCTCGCTGGCACGCCCTGCCTCTGGTTCACGTCTGCGGTCAGCGGGACAGCTCTGCTCTCGATGTCTTTTTTCCCTTTAGGCTACCTGGGGCATATCTTCATGGTGATTCCAGAAGTACAAGAGAAAAGCAAGTGGAAGCAGGCAATTCTTAATGGCAAGGCTCAGAACTGGCATGCTTTCATTGGCAACCATACTCTTTTGGTTAAAAGAGGTTACATAGCCACGCCCAACATCGGGGTGGACACGGTCAGTGGCTGAGGGCAGGCTTGCAGCAAGGATGCCAAGTCGGGAACCTGCAGGTTCCCTGGTGGGCACTTTACCACCTGAGGGGACAAGTCTGCCTGAATGAAGCCACCAGAAAAGAGAGCAAATCAGGGTTGGAGTCCCTGAATCCTGCTGAGTCCTGACTTTTCAATTATTTCATTGTTAGAGTCTGTTTCAATTGGGTTTCTGTTGTCTACAACAAAAAGACACCTGACTGACCTGTATCAGTCAGGACACTCACTCGGGAAGTCCACAGAGTCAAGTCAGAGAGAGTGGCAGGACCCACAGAGAAGCCAAGACAGAGCGAGCGAGTTCTGGAAGCTGAGTCCAGGACGGCCGCCAGAGGCCACCGGGCTCGGGTCAAGGAGCATCTCATGGAATGGCTACAGAGAGAGCACTGGAGGACACTGCCACTGCATTGCTCTGGATCCAAGGACTAAGGGCTCTTGTTTCTCCAGCATGACAGAAACAGATGAAGCTGATCAGAGGAGGCCCCGCTGACTGGGCCGCACTGCCCATCCCCAAAGAAGAACACTGTACCGTAAGTTCTGGAAAAGTGCCACCAAGACTCCTAGAACTGTGGGCACTAGACCAAGTCCTTGAACTTGTAATTCTAGAAAAGGAACCAGGAGTTTCTCTGGTGGTCCAGCGGCTAGGATACCATGTTTCCAGTACAGAGGACCTGGGTTCAATCCCCAGTGGGGGAATTAGATCCCCTATGCCACATCTAAAGATCCAGCATGCTTCAGCTAAGATACAGTGCACCCAAATAGATAAAAATGATTTTTTTTTAAAAAAAGGAACCAAAGACCTGAGTGGAGCAAATGAGACTCTTGGCCTACGAGGAAGGATTCCAAGGACATGTGTATCTGAAGAGCATTAGCAACATCATCTATAGACATTACTGTTTATTGAGGACCAGCCGCACACCAAGCACAGGGCTAAGGAAATGGCATGTATTACGACTCCTAATCCTTTCAACCCAAGACGTCAATATTTTATGGCCACCTGACAAACAAGGACGATGGAGTTGGAGAGGTCCCATACCGGTCTATGAGCCTTGGGCTAAACCTCTGTCCTGCCCCAGAGCCCTTGCAGAGAAGGCCTGGCTATAAGCCTCCCTAGGATTTTTGTTGTTGTTGTTTTTTAACCCCAGAGCCCACAGGGACCTTTTAATTAACACTTCCTTCCTTTTCCTTGTTATAGCCTCCTGTTCTTGGAAACGGGGGCTCAACATTAGACAGAAAAGAAATGAATCCTCTCGACCAAACTTCTGCTCAATTCTCACTATGGAGGGCAGTTGTGTGCCCACGCCTGGCCCCTCTTCTTCCGGTTAAGGGCACCCAGGTTTCCTTTGGGAAATCACCTTCTCGTAATCCTCAGTCCAGGTGACTGAGTCAGAGAGGCATGTGATGTGCTGGGGCCAGAGTCTACTAGCCGCGTGAAACTTACCAAAGTACTTCTGTGCCCCAGTCTTCCCATCTGTAAAATGGGATGATAAAAACAGCACCCCTCCCTACCACCACTTCTGCAGAGCTGTTATGAGGAAACATTAGATGAGGCACCTAAAGAATGCCTTATACACATACTCCCTCAAAAAGATACATCTGCGATCATTGGGAATCCAGGCATGACTGCCCTACCTGTCCAGGCTGACGGGAATCTTTGCCAGGATTTTAGTATTGAGCAAGCAGCATTCCCCACCCCATCCCTCTTCCTCTCTTTCTCTCTGGTAGGGCTATCAAACTGTGGACTTTGGATATGAAACAGCTAGTAGGAAGGAGAGTGTAGAGGTGCAGAGACAGACTTTTCCCATTATTGTTTGGGGACCTGCTTTTGACAGTGCCTGTGGTCATCATTTCCCTGGACCTGGTGGTAGCAAGTGCCAATCACCCCCTTTGTGGGGAAACTCAGTTTTAGATGGAATCAGGGAGGGGATGGGGCAGTGGAGTGAAAAGGGTAAGGATTATTAGGATGTGTTCAGACTTCTAGACTTCTGACTTTTCTCACTTTCTTAACTCATGAGAGTAGGACAGGGGAGGAAAACATAGAACCTTTATGGTATCTAACCTCTCCCTCCCTCCCACAAGTCAGGCCAAGAAGCACAGTCATTCTGGTATACAAATCCAGCTACTCATTTCAGCTTAGCAATTCCCCAGTTATGGAAACATGGGCAATTTTTGTAAAGCCCTGGCTCAGCCATATGAAATCATCATCTTTGCAGGTCAGGAAAGGTTGACCATTGACAATTTCATATTATCTAACAGTCCCCATCTTATGGGGTTTGTTAGGATTAAATACGATGATGCATAAGCAGTTCTTAGCTTGATTCCTGGCACAGAGATACTATTTAGTGTTAATTGCTATTACTACCCTGATGATAATGTGATGATGATTAAGAAACAGTCACAGGGACCTCTCTGGTGGCTCAGTGGTAAAGAATCTGCCTGGCAATGCAGGAGACACAGGTTCAATCCCTGGTCTGGGAAGATCCCACATGCCGTGGAGCAACTAAGCCCGTGCGCCACAACTATAGTGTCTGGGCTCTAGAGTCAGGGGACTGCAACTACTGAAGCCTGTGCACCTAAACTCCGTGCTTGGAAACAAGAGAAGCTTCTCACTGCAGTGAGAAGCCCACACATCACACCTAGAGAAAAGGCCATGCCGCAATGAAGACCTAGCACAGCCAAAAATAAATAAATACAAATTAAAAAAAAAAAAACCCAAAACAGTCACAGGGATCTCCCCAGCGATCCAGTGGCTAAGGCTCCATGCTCCCAATGTAGGAGGCCTGGGTCCAATTCCTGGTCTGGTAACTAGATCCCACATGCCACAACTATGAGTTTGCATGCTGCAACAAAGACCTGGGGCAGATAAATAAATATTTTAAAATGTGTAAAAGATACAGCCACAAATCAAAGGCAAGAGAAAACGCAGCAGCTATCAGCAGCAATTTTTCAGCATGACTGACAATTCTGCTCATTTCCCTCCAAATCTCACTCTTCAAAATTTTTACAGTTTCTATCTCCACCCAGACAGGGAGGCAAAGGTTCATAAAGTAAACAAACCCGGACCCTTGGGGCCTCTTCTATATTGAGAAGACCCCCTGGGAAGCCCGGGGTTGTGTGAAGTTTTGATGACTGGGGAGGGGAAAGGGGCTGTTTTCGAATCGTCACTGGTATTTTTAAATATCTTGACGTCAATAAAACAGTTTCCAATTCAGTGACAACCAAGGCATTTGTTTTGATCGTAGCTTTCTCACCCATCAGCCATTTATTTTGGTTAAAACAGAGCATTTGTTTTCTGAAAGGTGACAGTTTGAGGCATAGTTATTCTTATCTCCTGAACCTTCCAGGTGTTCAGTTCAGTTCAGTTCAGTCGCTCAGTCATGTCTGACTCTTTGCGACCCCATGAATTGCAGCATGCCAGGCCTCGCTGTCCATCACCAACTCCCAGAGTTCACCCAGACTCACGTCCATCGAGTCTGTGATGCCATCCAGCCATCTCATCCTCTGTCATCCCCTTCTCCTCCTGCCCCCAATCCCTCCCAGCATCAGGGTCTTTTCCAATGAGTCAACTCTTCGCATGAGGTGGCCAAAGGACTGGAGTTTCAGCTTTAGCATCATTCCTTCCAAAGAAATCCCAGGGCTGATCTCCTTCAGAATGGACTGGTTGGATCTCCTTGCAGTCCAAGGGACTCTCAAGAGTCTTCTCCAACACCACAGTTCAAAAGCATCAATTCTTCGGCGCTCAGCCTTCTTTACAGTCCAACTCTCACATCCATACATGACCACTGGAAAACCCATAGCCTTGACTAGACGGACCTTAGTCGGCAAAGTAATGTCTCTGCTTTTGAATATACTATCTAGGTTGGTCATAACTTTTCTTCCAAGGAGTAAGCGTCTTTTAATTTCATGGCTGCAATCACCATCTGCAGTGATTTTGGAGCCCCCCAAAATAAAGTCTGACATTTCCCATGGTGTGATGGGACTGGATGCCATGATCTTTGTTTTCTGAATGTTGAGCTTTAAGCCAACTTTTTCACTCTCCTCTTTTACTTTCATCAAGAGGCTTTTTAGTGCCTCTTCACTTTCTGCCATAAGGGTGATGTCATCTGCATATCTGAAGTTATTGATATTTCTCCCGGCAATCTTGATTCCAGCTTGTGTTTCTTCCAGTCCAGTGTTTCTCATGATGCACTCTGCATAGAAGTTAAATAAGCAGGGTGACAATATACAGCCTTGACTCACTCCTTTTCCTATTTGGAACCAGTCTGTTGTTCCATGTCCAGTTCTAACTGTTGCTTCCTGGCCTGCATACAGATTTCTCAAGAGGCAGGTCAGGTGGTCTGGTATTCCCATCTCTTTCAGAATTTTCTATAGTTTATTGTGATCCACACAGTCAAAGGCTTTGGCATAGTCAATAAAGCAGAAACAGATGTTTTTCTGGAACTCTCTTACTTTTTCCATGATCCAGCGGATGTTGGCAATTTGATCTCTGGTTCCTCTGCCTTTTCTAAAACCAGCTTGAACATCAGGAAGTTCATGGTTCATGTATTGCTGAAGCCTAGCTTGGAGAATTTTGAGCATTACTTTCTAGTGTGTGAGATGAGTGCAATTGTGTGGTAGTTTGAGCATTCTTTGCCATTGCCTTTCTTTGGGATTGGAATGAAACCTGACCTTTACCAGTCCTGTGGCCACTGCTGAGTTTTCCGAATATGCTGGCATATTGAGTGCAGCACTTTCACAGCATCATCTTTCAGGATTTGAAAGAGCTCAACTGGAATGCCATCACCTCTACTAGCTTTGTTCGTAGTGATGCTTTCTAAGGCCCACTTGACTTCACATTCCAAGATGTCTGGTTCTAGATGAGTGATCACACCATCATGATTATCCGGATCATGAAGATCCTTTTTATACAGTTCTGTGTATTCTTGCCATCTCTTCTTAATATCTTCTGCTTCTGTTAGGTCCATACCATTTCTGTCCTTTATCGAGCCCATTTTTGCATGAAATGTTCCCTTGGTATCTCTAATTTTCTTGAAGAGATCTCTAGTCTTTCCCATTCTGTCGTTTTCCTCTATTTCTTTGTATTGATCACTGAAGAAGGCTTTCTTATCTCTTCTTGCTATTCTTTGGAACTCTGCATTCAGATGCTTATATCTTTCCTTTTCTTCTTGGCTTTTCGGTTCTCTTCTTTTCACAGCTATTTGTAAGGCTTCCCCAGACAGCCATTTTGCTTTTTTGCATTTCTTTTCCATGAGGATGGTCTTGATTCCTGTCTCCTGTACAATGTCACGAACCTCATTCCATAGCATCAGGCACTCTATCTATCCTATCTAGGCCCTTAAATCTATTTCTCACTTCCACTGTATAATCATAAGGGATTTGATTTAGGTCATACCTGAATGGTCTAGTGGTTTTCCCTGCTTTCTTCAATTTAAGTCTGAATTTGGTAATAAAGGGCCTCCAGGTTATTTAGATTTGCATCCCAGCTCCAGGTCTTTGGACACATTCTGCCCTCCAAGTGCTTTCCAAGTGCTTTCCCCTCCTTCTCTACCTGGCTCACTCCCACAGGGCTCTCAGCTTCCATGAGACCTTATGATTCGTTTCTAGACACCCCAAATCCATCAGCCTTTGCAATATGCCCTCAAAATGTGTGCTAATTTCCAGTGGTCTTTGCCTCTGGACTCCAAGCTCCAAATGACAGGTGCTGACTGGGTTGACTCTATTCTCAGCTGTCCCTAGGATCTCACCTGAAGGACGGATCATGGTGGATATTCGGCAATACATGTTAAAAGATGAAGTCGTTTTTCAGTAATTCATAATAGTTAGTATTAGTTGCTCAGCTGTGTCTGACTCTTCATAAGCCCATTGACTGCAGCCTGCCAGGCTCCTCTGTCCATGGAATTCTCTAGACAAGAGTGAGATGATTTGAGAGAACAGCACTGAAACATGTATATCACCATATGTGAAACAGATCCCCAGTCCAAGTTCGATGCATGGCACAGGGCACTCAAAGCTGGTGCACTGGGACAATCCTAAAGGGTGGGATGGGGAGGGTGGCGGGAGGGGGCTTCAGGAAGGCGGGCACATGTACACCCGTGGCTGATTCATGTCAATGTATGGCAAAAACCACTATAATACTGTAAAGTAATTGGCCTCCAATTAAATTAATTAATTAATTTTTTTTTTTTTGAAAAGGATAGTGGCGTGGGTTGCCATTCCCTTCTCCAGGGGATCTTCCTGACCCAGGGATTGAACCTGGGTCTCCAGCAGTGCTTGCAGACTCTTTACCATCTGAGTTACCATGGAAGCCCCCAATTCCCAGGCAAGAACACTGGAGTGGGTTGCCATTTCCTTCTCCAGGAGATCTTCCCAACCCAGGGATCGAACCTGGGTCTCCCGCATTGCTGGCAGACGCTTCACCATCTGAGCCACCAGGGAGGTAATTCATAATAGTTCATCCAATAAATTCACTAATCAGAGACAGAAGCTTGGACTTTCTACATGGGAACTTGGTAAGCTTTTGAATTGGGATGCAGAGGATGGTAGCCAGGGTGCCACCTGGTCGTCCAGCTGAGGGGAGAGCAAGAAGGACAGATTCTTTAATTTGGACATGTTCCAACTTGTGAAATCTGGGAAAGGGGACTGAAAGACATTCCAGCATTGAGACATGCAAACAGAGACTACCCGGAACCAGTCTTGAACTCCCGACATGACTAGTTGCCCAGAATGAACGAGAAGTGTCAGTGACGCGCTTGAAGTGAACGATAGTCATGCAGATGGAGAGAAATTCTATACTAGTATCAGAAACTCCCTCAATTTAACTCAAGTAAGAAAACACTGGAAAGAACAGGTTACGGAATTCGAGTCTAGGCAACAGAGATCACCCAGGTGACACGGGGCCTAGAACCAGCAAAGCAGGCACAGAGGGGACTGCGCTGTCTCAGCCAGGCCCTCTCATCTGCTAACCTGCACTGCACGGAATCCAGGACGGCAGCTAGACCCGACCCGACATCATGACCCTGAAGGTCGCGGGCTTACCCTTACCGAGTCACCATGGCTGGGGAAGGTGCGCACCACATGATTCCCTGCCTGCCTACCTGAGCTATGCTGAAATTTCAAATATGGGCAAAAAGATCCACATATAGGGAAGGAGAAGGGAGGAAGGGGCAAAGAGCACAGGGTGTGGAGGCGGGACGTTTGGTTTCTGCCAGAGGAAATGCAGTGGGGAGAAGGGGGTCCCGAATTCCCAGCCTCAATTTTAACAAGGGATTCTTCTCTCCCTTGAGACCTGGCTGTGAGGAGAAAATGGTCTGTGAGAAAAACATACAACAATGTTACTTATCTTCTATGTGTACATATGCATGTAAGAAAATGTAAGCTACAAGTTCAGGAAATATAGACCCCCAACTTGGAACCTTCAGTAAAGAGGGTCAGCATCATGATAAAGAGTGCTGGTCCAGGGGAACTTTAACCTCATCTGTGATGTATTAAGATATTTTTTAAAAAAGAATAGATTCATCTCTTACTTGAGTAAAGTTTAATTGCTTAAATAAGAAACCTGGCTTACAGTATGCTTTTCCAGGGAAATTAAGAGCAGCTTAGCTGGCTGATTTCCTTGAGGTCAGGTCAGGGTCCAGTCCCTCACTTACCTATGCACCCACTGTGTGGTCCCAGAATTTAAGAGCTGGTTTGCCAACTTAATTATTAACTGAAAAAGTGACTTTCTGGAGAGCAGGCATTAATTTTGATGTTGATGCCAATGTGTTGATTTCTTTTTTTAAAAGAAAGCATCTGGTTGTGTTTTTCCAACTATTGTTACAGCAAAATTAAATGGGAAGACGAATGTGCATAAATTGCTATTTTGGGAGACTCTTGAGAAAGTAAAAATATGAAATAGAGCATCAAGAAAATGCATTCAGCTGTGGATGGGGTCTAAGTGCGTCCTCCACTCTTTCTTGGTGAATTGTGGGCATACACCTCCTTCCTAATCCTGTTCTTACAATTCTCAGGAGCTTAGAGGTGAAAAGTCATACCATCAGCACATAAAAAAATCATCAATGGATCACCTATGCAATGGAGAATTTATAGCTACAGATCTCCCTAAATCTCTGAGCTAACCATTAGTCTCAACTGCTTCCTCTACAATCCTGATCAAATCCATTGCAAAACCACAGATACTTATATAGTCCTCATGTGGGAAGCACTTTGTATTTCTCTTTTCTCCCAGCTTTCTAGAACTGCTATGAAATTCTCCCTCCTGCTGGGCCCATATTGTTAAAAAAAAAAAAAAATTCCCTGGCCTCTTTATGCCGCCCTTTAAGGCATTCTGAATGTCTCATACTTCATAGGAGAAACTAAAAATAATATAATTCAAAGCTTCTTTTTGTTATTCTTTACCAGAAACTGGGAGGAATCAGTAAACTCAACTATAAGGATTAGGTAAGAGTATGTTCTCTGACTGAACTTGGCCCAGGGAAGTGAAGGATTTCTGTAAAGATTAGGAATCCAGAGGTCACCTCAAGATCATGGATAGCACTGAGGAAGAAATCATCTACCAGCTAGAAGGATAAGGAAGACAGACCCGGGAGACCTAGGTTAAGAAGTCAGAGGTTACAGAATGGTCTGGATATAGAAGCAATCACAGGCAACAGAGAGCAGCCTCCACGTGCAAATGCCTCAAAAGATGTCCTTCAATTCTCATCACAACCCAGGCAGCGTCTGCATTTTACAGACGAGAAAAGCGGAGGCTAGAGAGAGAAGGTCATGTAACTAGTAGACAGAGGAGCTGGAATTCTAACCAAGGCAGTCTCTAGTGGTAAAGAACCAGCCTACCAATGAGGGAGACTTAAGAGACATGGGCTTGATCCCTGGGTTGGGAAGATCCCCTGAAGGAGGGCATGGCAACCCACTCCAGTATTCTAGACTGGAGAATCCCATGGACAGAGGAGCCTGGGGGACTATAGTCCATAGAGTTGCAAAGATTTGGACACAACTGAAGCAACTTAGCACACAGCACTCACAGTCTGACTCTAGTATTTATATGCAGCACATCTAGGAAGGGAGGGAGGGAAGGCGGACAGATGGATGGTTAGTTTGAAAGAGACTGGAATTGCGATATCCAGGTTTTGGTACAATCAGTAAACATCTTGAATGCAAGCAAGGTTTGCAGGGGGAAATAATTCTCAGTGTTGAGGCTCCTAGAGCATCCAGGAATATAAATCCAGCAAAACAAAATGCACACACATGCCAAAGGAAGTTATGTCAATCAGAGGCCTAATGGCAGTGGATGAATAGTCAAATCAGGATAATTGGAGCAAGGTGTCTTTGGGTAAAAAAACTAAAGAGCTGCAGGCACAGAGGATCATAAGGCTGGAAGCAGCTAAGGGGTCATGTCTCAGATCTGAATGACAATGGAGGAAGCTGTGAGCAGAACTGACAGTTGCACAGAGGGGTTAGGCTGAGGGAAGCCAAGATCTTAGTCTAGAGAGCACACCCGGCCAAGGTGACCTTGAAAGAAAGGGCAGACAAAACACGCGGGGCCTTCTCTTCTCCTCCCTCCAGTCTCCCCTGGTCTCTGCATCAGAAGACCCCACATGAATGCCAAAGGGCAAGGGCACCCTGTGGCATATGTTCACCACCAGGCGCAGTAGAGTGGGTCGGGGGAACCCAAGATGCCAACCCAGAGTATGAAGGCAGTGCTTTTATCAAGAGATACTGCAGAGGAGTGCATAGATAAGGGCCTCAGCCCTTAAAAGCTGGCTTGAAAATTAAGGGGTCATAAGGAACATGACGGAGAAGGCAATGGCAACCCACTCCAGTACTCTTGCCTGGAAAATCCCATGGACAGAGGAGCCTGGTAGGCTGCAGTCCATGAGGTCGCTAAGGGTTGGACACGACTGAGCAACTTCACTTTCACTTTTCACTTTCATAGACTGGAGAAGGAAATGGCAACCCACTCCAGTGGTCTTGCCTGGGGAATCCCAGGGACAGCGGAGCCTGGTGGGCTGCTGTCTATGGGGTTGCACAGAGTTGGACATGACTGAAGTGACAGCAGCAGCAGCAGCAGCAGCAGCAAGAGAACTTGAAAACCCACCCTCAGACACTTGATGAAAACTACCATTTCCACCTGGGGATGGCTAAGACCTGGACGAAGCTCTTCATGGTGGAGCGGGTTCTGGGAGCCCCGTGGAGGTTTCCCTCCTTGACAGCATATAGCACTGGGCATCATGTTAGGCTGACAATGACTGGGGCTGCTGGAATGCCAATACAGGGACTCGGGAGAAGGTGGCCAGCCTTTTGGGCCAACATACAGAGGCGAGAAGAGTGATGTTGGACCCACTGATCCGTCCCACTCCTCATTCAAAGGCACAGTGAGGAGGGCATCTCTTTATTTACACCTGGAATCCATCTCCAAGGACCATAGTGGCAAAACTAGGGATGAGCCATGTTCAGGAAAAAAAAAAGGAACATGTCATTCAGGCAGAGGACTCTCTATGTTCTTAAAGGGCTTGGACATGCAGTGAAAGTAAAACAAACAAAAGGCCTCTTTTCCCTGGGCTGTATGTGGCTAGAACCACAGCTCTTGTTCAAGGAACTGGGCACTATTAATAGGGAGGGTGCCTAGAGTGTGCGAATCTTCAGGATGGTGAGAAAGGAAGCAGGGACCTGCGCGGCGCTGAATGCAGCACCAGTCCTGTGAGCAGACATGGCTGCCCCAATGACGGGGGCTTCGAGTCACCCTGGCTCACAGCCAGACGAGGGGACGGGCCAACA
Source organism: Ovis canadensis (assembly GCF_042477335.2). Classification (NCBI taxonomy): domain Eukaryota; kingdom Metazoa; phylum Chordata; class Mammalia; order Artiodactyla; family Bovidae; genus Ovis; species Ovis canadensis. The sequence goes on along the minus strand of NC_091263.1, from coordinate 51,705,286 downwards.
GCCCCGTGTGCCAATCCCTGTGGAACACTGGCTTCTCTGGAAGAAATCAGGTGCCCGTCAACTCTGGTTTCCTTACACAGCTGGCTAGAAGCAAACCGGCCCTAATACCGCCAGGACAGAAATTACCCTCAGGTGGAAACACACACCAGTGTCCATCAAGGCAGACCTGTCTCTGTAGGAAACGCATGCCACTCATCACTATGAGATGGAATCTCCAGCCACTGAATTTCCAGATTTCCCAACTGACCATTGCTTAAACACAAAGTCTTAAACAGATGAAATCTTAGAACCAAGACATATGTGATGTAGTGTTGCTTCCTGGGGACCAGGTATAGTTTTTAATTTACACATTAAACCTTTAAAAACCTTGGGACTTCTCTGGCAGTCCAATGGTTAAGACCCTGTACTCCTAATGCAGGGGACCTGGGTTCAATCCCTAGTCAGAGAACTAGATCCCATGTGCCACAAATAAAGATCCTGCATGCCGCAACAAAGACCTGGTACAGTCAAATAAATAAATAATAAAAAATTTTAAAACATAAACCTTAAAAAAAAAAGGTGAAGATGTTATTGTCTGATTTCTAAAACTGCAAGAGAGGGGCCTAGAAAAGGAGGAAAGATTTCTTTAGTGAATGAATAAAAGGAATTTGTTTTTAACATACACTCTATGAACTAAAATAAAAGTTGTTCTTCTTCTCCACTTATACACATTGAAGAAATATTCAAAGAATTCTGGCTTGAGAAGCTGGAGAAAAATAACAGCCTGCCCCAGGCAGCCCCCTGTGGGTGCTGGATTCTGACTGAGAGCTTTCCTTTGGGAAAGTCTGAGCAACTAGTTCCACAAATGTGTCAAATGTAAAACATGGCTTTGCTGCTTGACTTTCTTGTCTTTTTATGTTGACTTTGGACAAATTTCAGTTCATTGAACATTTGCCTGATGCCAGGCTCTAAATGTTCGATGTAGATTATTTTATTTAATACCTAAGGGGCTTTCAAGGATACATAGGACTTTTATCTCAGACACATTTTAGACCTGCCACTGCCCAATATGGTAGTCACCAGTCACATGTGGTTATTTAAATTTCTTCTAATAAACAAAATTTGATATTGAATTCCTATATCAGCCATGTATCAAGTGTTCAAGAATCACACATGGCTACAGACTACCACACCGCCGAGTGCAGACACACAGCATGGCCAGCAGCACAGGAAGGACCGTCAGACACCACTACTCTAGACCCTGCAGAGCTCTTTCCACTCGCGTGGAATCATTTTAGGCAGAAAAGCTGCCCTTAATTGAGCACCTGCTCTGGGCTGCACAAGGTTCTGGGTATATAAGATCATCTCATCCCATTTTAGAGATGAAAGAACTGGAGCACAGAGAGGCGAAGTAACTTGCTCACCATCACACAGCAAGTGAGTTGCAGAGCCATGGCTTTGCTTTCAGGTAATGCCACCTTCCAAGGGCATTACCCCCCTCCCCCCGCAACTATTAGTGAAAGCAGCAAAAGAAAGAACTGCTGGAGTTTCTGGCCCCTCTGACAGAGAAGTGACCACACACCTTCGGACTCAGAAAGGCTAGACGACCAAGCCCAGTCCCGCCAGTGACTAGCTGAATGGCCCTGGCCAAGTCATTCATGTTCCCTAAGCACACGTAAAAGGGGGCTGCTTACAGCACCCACCTTATAAAACCAGGAGGACTGAGTGGTACGGTACACAGAAAGCACTTAGCACAGTGTTTGGTGGCTTACAGGGGCTGTTTGGTACGCACGGATATGATTATTATTTCCAGAGTGAATCACTTTCTCCTAGTTGACTTGGAAACGGCAAGCAAGATTCGCCTCGCTCCCAGCAACGCACATTTCCGAGTCTAGAGCGCCCCCTGCTGGTCACATCTAGATACATAATCCAGGCGGGTGTTTTCCGAAGTGGTCCTTCGGGAATATTCTGGAGCAACTTGACTAAAACAAGGATGTCCCACTGCAGCAGCTGCAGGGATGGGGAAGATGGGTGGGGTGGGGGAAAGGAAGAGGGGTAGGGAGGAGGGGAGAAGGTTCTTTCGCATCATGTTCCCTCTTAGCACTCAGGAGAAACTCAGAGCTTTCGAAGCTTGCCGCACTGGATCTTCTTCACTGTCTTAACTGCGGGACAGAGAGAGAAGATGCACCTTTTCATACTCCTTTGCTCACTGACCAGCCCCTGTTCCCAGGGGCTGCTGGCTGCAGACCACCTACAAGCAAAGGGTCGTAACTACCACTCTGGAGTTAACTTCAGTCTGATGCTGAACGTGAAGTACCATCCTGACCGCATATTCAATCCACCTGAGAGTCCTGTTAATTTTTTATTCCGAATATATTTAAAATCGGATCCTGCCTCTCCACCTCCTCTTATGCCACTCCAGTCGAAGCGGCCACTTTGCTCACCTGGACCTCTGCATCAGCCTCCTTCCTAGTTGGTCTTCTTGCCTCCTTTCCCCTCTCCCTCCAGTCTAGTCTCCAGGGCCAGTAGAGCCCAGATCCGCTGCCAGAGCTACCAGAACACCTTGGATAGCTTTAACAAACTACTAACATACTGATCTGGGACTAAGGCAGAGTCTCGAGGCTGGGTGGGGTCTCAGCATCTACAACTCATGAAATGCCTGGATGCTTCATGCAGGCAGGACTGAGAACCCCCGGGCTTGCTGTCGAGACCAGCAGCATCGGGATCACCGGAAGGGCTTGTTCGACCACAGACAGCTGGGTCCCACCCCAGAGCTGCTGATTCGGTAGCTCTGGGCTGGGCCTGAGCTCACAGGTTGCCAGGTGATGTTGATGCTGCTGGTCTGGGACCACACTGTAAGAACTACCGTTGTAAAAACGTGACTCAGGCTGTGAAACACTTAAATGGCTTTGTACTCAGTCACTGACTCATGTCCAACTCTTTGTAGCCCCATGGACTGTAGCCCATCAGGCTCCTCTGTCCATGGGATTATCCAGGCAAGAATACCGGAGTGGGTTACCATTTCCTTCTCCAGGAGATCATCCCAACCCAGGTACTGAACCCGAGTCTCCTGCATTACAGGCAGATTCTTTACCATCTGAGCCACCAGGGAAGAATATTTTAAAAATTCACCTTCCATACCATGGCTTGTCAGGCAGGAGGCGGCCCCTCCTATCTCCTGGCCCCTCACACCCTCTGCTCCAGGCACACCACTTCCTGTCTGCCTCTGGACCACTTAAAGTCATTCACACCAGCTGCTTTCTCTTCCCAGAGGGCTTCTCCTTTAGTTTTTCTCTTGTCTGGTTGTCCCTCAGGCTCTGAGGCCACAGAAATGGCACCTTCTCAGAGAGGCCTTCCCTGATTGCCCCATTCAGTGTGGGCCTCACTTTCCCTCACCCCTCACTCTTATCTCAGCAACCTGTTTCTTTTCTAGCATTTATTATAATTTGCGATTATTTTATGTGTCTGCTCACTTAGGAGACCTCTACCTCTCTGCCAGACTGCACGCTGCATGAGAGCAAGGGCTCAGTGTTCCCTTTCAGTGCCTGGAATACAGTGGGTGCTGAATGAATGGCCACCAAGTGAAGGGGCAGAAATACAGAGTCAGATCACGTGAGGCATAAACACAGTCATAAGAACAGAAGCAGGAGCATGTTCTCCCCGGAGGGGTTGCTGTGTTTCCTTTGGACATTACACCACTGACCCACACAAGGACCTAGCAAGACAAACGGCATCATCTTCAATGTACACACGTGGAAATGAAGTCTCAGAGAAGCTAGATGAGGTCATACAGTTGGGCATTCAAGCTGCATGCTTCCACAGTCACTGTGAGAGAGGGAAGAAAGGAAGGCAGGAGGGAGGGAGAAAGAGAGGGCCAGAAATGGCAAAGCTTGAAGAATGCTTCCCTCAGGGAGTTTTTAACTCTAAGCTCTTAGCTGAGGTGAAAATTTAAAAAAAAACTGGGCTGAAATCAAAGGACCCTTGCCCTACTTTCCCAGTCTCTGATTCTCCCAGCATCTCTTCAGAAGAGAATGATCAAGCAGTGATGGCTGTCTCGGCTTTAAAGATGTTTTCACAGCTTGCCTAGAGCCTTTGGACAAAAAGCCCTGGGTAGGAAATGAAAAAGGCAGGACCTGAGCTCTGCCCTGCCTCCTGCACAGCCAGCCCTCACCCACATGCACCTGGGAACAGCTCGTTCAGTTCCCTTTTGTGACCCTCGCCTCATGACCCTATCAGGTAAGGCAACACTAGATGCTAGAACAGATAAGCAGTTCCCTCCCTAAACTCAATGACTTGACATGACGGAAGTTCCTCTCTCCAGTAAAGTCCTGATGGGGATGGGAGATGTTCTTCTCTTATGGCTGGAGAAGGGGACAGACTGAGGGTTTCATGGGCCAGTTCTGGTAGCTGTACTCACCATCTTCACCAAGTCCCTGGCCAGAACTCAATCATGTGGCCACATTTAGCTGCAAGGGAAGCTGGGCAATAGAGCCCAGTGGTCAAGGTTAGCCAACAGCCAGCCAGTTCTCTGCCTCCTGCCCTGGGCTCTGTGATAAGCTCCCCACTGCAGCACACCTCCTCTTTCTAATGACAGAATCTCTACAGTCACAGAGAAGACTATGAATGAAACCAGCCCTAGGAGAGGGACCACCTGGATCTTAAATTCACAGCCCAGAGGAAATGATAGGTGTTGAGCATTCCCCTGAGAGGAGGCTGGAGGGAGGGGGAAGGCCGAGGAAAGAAGAGGAGTCAAGACGCACAGTCTGCTCAAGTCCAGTCTTGACTAAGACAGAACAACATCTTCTACCATTTTGGTGTCATTTTCAAAGTCCACCTTGGCTTCAAATCTAGATTTTTCAAGATGTCACTAAGTAAGCAAACATTTATTCTCTATTGTTGCATTATATCTATTATCTATATCTAATGTGTTGCATTATTATCTATTATCTATGTAGGCATTTTGGATACCAATAAAGAAATAAAGAATATGATATAAGCCTTATTCTTTATCTGGTTGAGAGTTTGAAAACATCTGTGATGCAGGTTGGATACACTTAAATAATATTCAAGATTGTATTCAATATACGCCATAAATGATTTCATTTAATCTTCACAATAATCTCATGAGGTAAGTACTGTTATTGTCTCTGTTTTACAGAGGAGGAAATTGAGACCTAAAAACGATGAAACAACTGTCCCAAAATCTCACTGCTCTAAAGAGGCAGGAATGAGACTTAACTATGTTATGCTGCCCTTAAACTACAGGACTGTATGCATATTCACAGAAGCACAGGCATAATGCTGTCAGCTTTAGAAAACAGAAGGATGGTTGGAGCTCTAAACAGCTACTGAATCCAAGAACAGGTTGAAACTGAGCTCAAGTGACAGCAAGATGACCCTGCCGCTGCTGCTGCTAAGTCGCTTCAGTCGTGTCCGACTCTGTGCGACCCTGGAGCCAAGTAATTTGGGTGTTCCTAGAGGAGACACTGTCCCTCCCTGTCTGTCAGTTCCCCTTTGCTCTCAGATGACTCCTGAATCCCTTTATTCCTATATAAGCAGCACAGTCACTGGGAAGGGCAGATGCTGTCATCAGCCAGATTCAGGCTTTCTGCCTATCTGAGCCTTTGTTTTCCCACCTGTGAAATTGGAATTGGGTCTAATTTGCTTGTTTTTCTAAGCTTCCTGTCTGGCACAGGAAATATAATAGGAGCTCCATTAATCCTGGTCACCCCCTTCATCTGGCATCAGATTACATATGGGAGGACTCACGGGTGCAGAAGGCCGACCGTGTGAGCTGCTTCTGAGAGTGCAGGGTATCTGAATGTCCACTCTAGGGAAACAGGGGCATCCAGGTAGTACCTAAGGACCAAGAGTAGCACCATGCAAAACCTCCCCCTGCCCCATCTTCCCCAGTGCCCACCCTCTCCAACTGGCCCAGCCCCCTGCATCTGGATTCCCACACATCTCTCAGAATTTCCCATGAGCAGCTTCAGGGCTTTGGGTTGGAGGATGCAGAGAGATGAATATTAGATATCTCCGCAGGCCTCCCCAGCAAGCCTTCTTTCTTACGAATGCTTCTGGGACACTCCCAGGAGCTGTGCTCGCCTGGCAGATATTGAATAAGGCAGAAGGAGCAGGGAGGGAAAGCAGCGTCTTGGAACGGTTGCCTGGTTACACGACGTTCTGGGTTGCAAGGTCTGCTCCCCTGGAGGCTGAGGCTGAGGTGCTGAGCAGGGGAGCAGAGGGAGAGGAGGAGCACACAGGCCTGCACAGGGAGGAGGAGGGGCAGCGAGGGCAGCTCCTGATGCGGTGCCTTCCTTGCCCCACCTGCAACTGCCCAGAGGCCAGGCCAGGACAAGTAGACAAGCTGTGTGGATAGGGAGCCTGGCCTGACACAGCCTAACCGACCCTTCCTCACCTGTAAGTGGGCTACAGTCCACGGGGTTGCAAAGAATTGGACACAACTGAAGCGACTTAACACACACCCATGCCCACACAATAATCGTACTCACTTCACTGGGGTCCAGCAAGGCTTCAAAACAGGTGATACAGGAAAATGGGGCTCAGGGGGCTGAGTACACAGCAGTCTGACCGTAAGAAAGCTAGCATGGCCCAGGCAGAGCTGGAGGCTGATGGAAAAGACAGTCTTAAGTCCTGTCAGGGCTGGCTACCTGCCCCCGTCCATGAAAAGGACTGGCAAACATGAAAAGGACTGGCTACCCAACGTGAGGTCCCGGTGCAAACTGGGAATGCAGGCCCCTCGGTCAAACAGCAGGTGCTAACACAGAAAGCGTTCCCCCTCTTTGGCAGTCTCTCTGGGGGACAGTGCTTTTTGGCTTGTTATTTAATCCTGTGGGCATGGGGAGAGTGCATACTCTCACAGGTACCCAGAAGACCACCCTGTAGCCTGGCATGTGTGTGCTTGCCCATTAGCTGCCAAGGGCCTGGAGAAGCCGGGTAAGGAGCCAGGCACCCTCCTCTCCCCGAGGCCTTTCCGGGGATGTATAGGTAACACCAAGGTGCACAAGGCATCTCAATGGGGGTCAGCTGCAACTCACTCCCACCGGGTTTCCTACTGAAAGCCCTGTGGCTACCAGCCCAGGGCGAGGATGGCTGTGGTCACGCCAACTCCCTAGATGCTCTGGGGTATGCGTGGCAGCCCTCCCCTACGACCCAGTCCCTGATGGTGATGGCAAGGGGATGGGGCTGGGGGAACAGTAGGGAGGGGCTGAATAGGTCAGTCCTGGGACACCAGGCAAGGTGCACTGAGAACCCACCTGAGGATGTGGTGGGAGGAAGGACTTCGCACGAATTGAACTTCCCAACCCCTAGTACAAGCTCCATTGTTCCATCAGACTCAGCTTACAAACGCAAATTTAGACATCAAAATTATCAAGGATTTCAAGACACAACAGGAAGGCGTTCAATTCCAAACACAGGGCCTGGTCTTACACCATCACTGCATCCTTGTTCTGAGTTCTAATCCTGGCTGCCACTAATCTCCCCCACATCTGGGCCTTGGTCCCCTTTTCTAAATGAGGGGAATGAAAAGGTAGGGCTATGTGGTTTTTACACCCTCTTCCAGCCTCTATATTTTATACCTTCTGTTTCACTGAAATGCTGTGTGGCCATAGGCAAGTCCCTTCCCCTCTCTGGGCATCAGTTGTCCCATCTGTGAAGTGGGAATTTAGATCTTAAAGCACCCTTCCAGGGTTAACATGAAAAGGCATGCCTTTTCTCCTTCCTTCCCTTATTTGAGGGGCCTTTTTCTTTTGGAGAAGGAGGTAAATTCATCAGTCAGGTGCTGGGATATTTCTGGTCTCTTTCCTCTGTCTAGGAGGGAAGTTCAATCAGCCTGTGTTATGAATTGAATGTTTGTGTCTCTCGGTGAGATAACAGAAAATATACACTGGTCTCCTCCCCCAGTTCCTGCCACAGAGCTCTTGAAGTCCTTGTAACTTCCTAAGTGATAAACACACGAAGGGCATCTTTTGTTCTAATATTTGGTCTTTGGCTCCAGTTGCTGACACAGGGAAACCCTTGTAATTTCCTGGGTGATAGGAGTATCTTTTGTTCTAATGATGTAATGAACCCACTCTGAGTGGGGCTGGTTCCTGGATGGGAGCTGGCTCCACAAAGACCAAGCCATGATGAGAAGTTTGGAATTTTCAGTCCCTGGTCCCCTCACCTACGATTCTCTTGAAAAAGGTAAAAAATGGAGTTAATGATCAATCATACGTACAAGAGAAAGCCTCCAATATTATGTCCAAAGTATGCAGGGTTTCGAAAGCTTCCAGGCTGGTGAACACACCTATGTCAGGAGGGTGATGCACCCCAGCTCCACGGGAACCAAAAGCTCCTGTGCTGAGGATCGTCCCAGACTTCACTCTATGTAGTCCTCCATTTGGCTGTTCATCACATTCTTTCATAAACTGGCAGACATAAGTGTTTCCCTGAGTTCAACAAGCTGATCTAGCAAATTAATCAGACTCAAGAAGGGGATTTGTGGGAACCTCCAGTCTGTAAACTAGGTAGAAGTTGTATGTAGTGTGAAACTGCAATTGGCATCTGAAGTGGAGGGCAGTCTTCTGAGACTGAGCTCTTTACCTGCGGGATTTGATGCTATCTCCAGGTAGATGACACCAGAACTGACTTCCGTTGTAGGACACCCAGCTGGTATCATAGAATTGCTTGCTTTGGTGACCAGAGTATCAGAGGTGAAATGTCTTGTGTGAAAGTGAAGGAAGGGACTTCCATGGTGGTCCAGCGGCTAAGACTCCACGTTCCCAATGCAGGAGGACTGGGTTCGACCCCTGGTTGGGGAACACGCCACGCCTGAGAGTTCACATGCCACAAATAAAGACTCTATGTGCTGCAGCTAAGACCTGGTACAGCCAAACATAAATAAATAAAGAAAAAAAGAAAGTAAAGGAGAGACAGACAGGAGGAGAACTGCAGGCTTCTGCACTTAACCCCTGCCCCACAAAATCCCTTCATCAAAGCCTTCACCCCCAGTGTGAGGGCATTGGGAGGTGGGGCCTTGAGAGGTGATTAGATTTGGCTGAGTTCATGAGGGTGGACTCCCCACCTCCCCACACACTGATGGAATTAACACCTTTTAAGGAGAAGAAAGAGAGTCACCAGGGCATCCTCTCTTCCCCGTGCGAGGACAGAAGCAGAAAGGGACCACCTGCAAGCCAGAAAGAGGGCCCTCCCTGAGCCTGGATATGCTGGCACCTGACCTTGGACTCACATCCTCCAGAACTGTGAGAAACACATGTCTACTCTCTTAACTGTCCAGTCTGGGATAATCTGTTGTAGCAGTCTGAGCAGCCTAACACAGCCTGTGAGGAAGGCTCACCTGCTAATGCGACAGAAAGGCTGAGAAAAGCAGGTCGTCAGAGGTGAGAAAGCGGGCGTCCCTGTGAACTGACTCATTCACTCACTGACACATTCATTCATTTGCCTAGTAACCTGCAGCAGCCTCCACCCCACCTTCCTGCTTCCAGGTTCTTGCCTCTTAAACCACTCTCTGCACAGCAGCCTAAGAGAGCTGCTTAGGTGACAAACAGAACCATGTCCTTCTCTCCTAACCTCTCCCTCAGCTGGGATTAGGTTCCACTAGACAGACAAGTCACACCAACAGTGTCTTAAATAAGACAAACATTTATCTCTTTCACACAGAAGCATCTGGTACCAGGCTGCCCAAGGCTGGCATGGCAGCTCAGTGGTCAGAATCCAGGCCCAGTGTGGCTGGTAGCATCATGATCCCTGGCTTCTATTTCTAAGCTCACTTCAAAGTCCAAGATGGTGCAAGGGCTCTAGCCGTGGAATCTACATTCCACAGAGCAGCAAGGGTCGGGGAGGGGAGTGCACTCCCTTCTTTCAAAGATACTTCTCAGAAGTTGCATCCCCAAAAGTCTACAAACAATGCATGCTGCAGAGGGTGTGAGGAAAAGAGAACCTTCCTACACTGTGGGTGAGAAAGGGAACTTGTACCAACACTATGGAGAACAGTATGGAGGTTCCTGAAGAAACTTCAAACAGACCTACCATATGACCCTGCAATCCCAGTCCGGGACATACATAGGGAGAAAACTGTAATTCGAAATGATACCTGCACCTCAGTGTTCATAGCAACACTATTTACAACAGGCATGGCGGAAGCAACCCAAGTGTGCAACGACAGAGGAAAGCATGAAGAAGACCACATGCTATACACAATGGAACATTTCTCAACCATAAAAAAGAGCAAAATAATGCCATTTACAGCAACAGGGATGGACCCAGAGACTGTCATCCTGAGAAATAAGTCAGACAAGACAAATACATAACACTGCTTATATCTGGGATCCAAAAAAAAAAAAATGGTACAAATGAATTTATTTACAAAACAGAAACAGAGTCACAGATGCAGAAAATAAACTTATGGTTAGCAGCAGGGGGAGCAGGTGTGTTAGACAGGGATACGCTGGGAGATGGGATTGACGTATATGCACTACTACAAACAAAAAAGATAACCCATCAGGACTTGTTGTCGAGCGCAGGGAACTCCTGTCAATATTCTGCAATGGCCTATACGGGAAAAGAATCTAAAAATGAGTGGATATATGTATAACTGATAGACTGCGCTGTACAGCAGAAACTTATGCAACATTGCAAATCAACTATATTGCAATATAAATTTTTTAAAATAAAGAAATAGAAAATTAACTACCAATAAAAAGAAGAAGAGGAGTAAGAAGTTGCAAACACCACCTTAGCTGATAATCCAGGGGCTAGAGTTTAAGTCACCTGACTATAGCTATGGAAGAGACTGGGAAAGTCTTCTCTATTCCAGGCAGCCATGAACCTGGTTTTCAATGCTGTGGGTTTTATTAACGAGGAAGATGGCGGGGAGGCAGATGCTTGGAAACAGCTGTTGACCTTTACCATGCAGTCCTTCCAGAGCTCCCTATTGCCCTTAGAATAAGCCCTGTACTCCTTACTCTGCCCCTCATGGCCTGGCCCATTTTCCTACCGTCTCTTCTCGCGGCCTCCTTCCCTCATCACGCTTCAGACCCCCTGGCCTCCCGTGTGTCTCTCAAAGGCCACGGCTCTTTCCCACATAGGGGTATGCACCCCGACTGCTCCCTCAGCACCCTGGAATGCCCCCGCCTCACTCTGTGCGGGCTGGCTCTTTCTTCAGACTGCAGCTTTTGTGCCATCTCCTCAGAGAAGCTACCAGGTTTCCCTCATCATTCTTCCTTGACTCCTTTTTTGTTTCTTTCTGTATAGCACGGATGCCATCTTGAAACTACTGTATTAAATCATCTGGTAACAAAAACCCAAACCAAGAATCCTCGCACCGAACGCCTGCCCTGTTGCTTGGTCTCTGCCATTAGAAAGACAGCCCAGTGAGGGGAGGGTCTGTGTTTTGTTCAGAAGTGTGTCCCCAGAGATTCTCTGAGCAAATATTTACCACTCTCCTAAGCGTCTGCCTGCAATGCAGGAGACCCGGGTTCAATCCCTGGGTTGGGAAGATCCCCTGGAGAAGGAAACGGCAACCCACTCCTGTACTCTTGCCTGGAAAATCCTATGGACAGAAGAGCCTGGCAGGCTACAGTCCATGGGGTCGCAAAGAGTCGGACACGACTAAACAACTTCACTTACTACGTACCAGAAACTTAAAAGACAGTACACATACCCAGGCTTCTTCTCAGCTACAGAGAGGCCACAAGATGAGACTTGGGATCCGTCTGGTGGAGACGGGACAAGGAGGGCAGGGAGATGGAGAAAGGAGTCCAGCGAACCCCCAGGAACAGCCCTGTAGCAGCCAGGCATAGGGACAGGGTACATTTATGTCTCCTTTCTGGCTCCAACCTATGTCTCCACCCTAATGTCCATGGCCCACTTCCATCTTTTATGGCCTGTACTTTATTCCTTACCCTTTTAAGTAGCTTTACATCGTTCTAGAGAAGGGTAGGGGCATAAACAAACAGATACAAGATAATATATGTAAGGTACTTGGGGTCTCCAGTATCCAGGAATAGAAGCCTGCTCTAAGCAATGCCAGGCTCCTCCTGTGGATGTCAGAGCCCAGCAAGCACCTGACTGATGGGCTCGACTTGCCATCTCCTCTGAGGTGTCTTCAAGGGCTTGGGCTGGATGTGTCCAGAAAACAACTCACAGCCCCTTTCAAGTTGCTCTTCCAGGTTCTTGGTGAATCGGCTAAGACAGAAGCCCAGGCAGTGTCCTCAGGGGGTGCTGTGACACAGTGGAGAGAGCAGGAGCTCCCAGCCTCTGTGTTACTGGGGATGCAAAGCTAGATAATCACTGTCCTGTGATTACAGGGTTTTGAGCAACATCCCTGGCCTCTCTCCATGAGATAACAGTGGCACCTCTATCTTTGAGGTGTGACGACCAAAAATGCCTCTGGATCCTGTTCAATGTCCCCTGGGGCAAAACTGTCCTGATTAAGAACTATTGGTTTAGAGCAAGGATTTAAACCTCAGACTCTGTGCGCTCAAATCTCAACTCTGTTGTGGAATGCGGGGCAAGTTATTCCATCTTTCTGTGCCTCAGTTCCTCTTCTACAAACTGAAGAAACCAATAGTCCCTCTTTCATAGATTAAATGAGCTAATGTACAAAGAACACTTAGCGCCTGGCGCAAGGACATGCTATGTTAGGTATTCTTACCTTTGGAATTATTCCTGATACGCCAAGACCATTCATCATCATTTCCACGCAATTTTACTTAACAAATATCTCTAAAAGTCATCCACCCTTCTCCATCATTACCCTCGTCCAAGCTACCAGCAACTCTTGGTACCAGAGGTCCAAACCTCTGATTCCTCTAATTCACCTTCTCCAGAAGAACCAATTTCATCTGTTCAAACTCTTCAATAGTTAAACCAGTCAGAGTGTCACTGTTTTTGGAACAAATGGCCTAGAGATTACAGAATGACCACTGTCCCTCTCTAGAGCCTTGTCTCCTAACTTCATCTCCCTTGTTTGCTAATTTCAACCACAACGGTTTTTTCTCTCCATTTCTCAAAAATGCCATTCTCCCTCCTACCCTAAAATACTCAAGTGCTCTAGACCCTTTTACTGTAACCTCAAATATAACAGTAGTGGGATTAAAAAAAATAAAGACAGGCCACTTTCTGAGAGTAGTAGAAAGAAACTTAAGTGACTGAGCCAGGAAGGGCTGCTCTGTTCTGTGGGGCAGTGTGTGCACGGCACAAACAGCTGAGGAGGCCAGTAGAGACGGCAATTCATCCCAAGCTCCGCTTGCTAAGCCATACCCTGGTCAGAAACATGTACTTGCTACTCACCAAGCTGTTTGTTTGTGGAGCTGTGAACTCTGAAAAGGGGTATCTTTTGCTAATTTCCAATAAAGATGTCACACAGTCTAGCGGCAGCTGCATAGTTAGAGCACCCTGTAGGTAATACTGGAAGAGCTATATTTCATAATGTATATTTCTTGTCTGTTGTAGGTACCTTAATTTGCCAAAGACAAGGAAAGAGAATGATTATGCCAACTGCCCAGCTGTCTCGTATTCTCTTTCTTTCCCCAGCTAGAAAGTGACTGTTTCCACATCTCTGATACTAGAGCTGAGGTCAGCTTGAGACAAAACTGCCCCTTACTTTGTGCATCAAGCAACTGCACAACTTTCAAGTCTTAGAGTGATGCAATTAATACGTTCCATAATTAAATTCATAGCAGAATGCCTTCTGGGAATTCAATCTTTTTTTAATTACCCATTCTTATTAACCTCATTCATCTGTCTAATAAAAACTGTAAACTAAGCCTAGCTATATGGAACACACATTCTAGCAAATATAATTACCACTAAATATTTAGCTTCACAGTTAAAACATTTCAGAGCCAGAAGAGACTTCAAAGATCACCTGGAATAAACATTCACCTTAGTGATGGGGAAACTGGGGCTCAGACATTGGAAGCACTATGCCTTGGATCACTCAGCTTGGAGGTGGCATTGCAAGATACCCAGTTGCCTTTTGCCGTCCTACTGTTCCAGAAGCTAGAGCAGAAAAAGGAGAGGGGAAAAAAAAAAAAAAGCCTTACCAGGCTTTAAGTATAAATAAAAGCCACATTTCTATACTTGGTCTGTCTGCATAGAAAGGGTAGCAAATCTGTGCTTAATCTAACTGCACCAATTACAGAGACCGTTGTTGTTTTCAGATGCAACACATTTTGAAGTTATCACTTTGAGGGAAATACAGGGCCTGGATTGCTGGGACCCGGACAAAGACGCATTTTATCACTCTCGTGTTATTTCCCAGGACTGAAGTGTCTGAGATCACTGAACTTTAAGAAAATCTTAGATTAGCAGAATATAAAATGTAAAACAAAAAGCCAGTGCTTCCTAGAAAGGGTTGACCAGTAGATGCCAAGAATATTCTCCCCTGTAATATTTAAATGGGGTCACTGTCTATAATCCATTTACATCCATTTGGAACTCAGTGTCACAGGAGTCAGCATTTAATGATGTGCACGTGTGGTGTCCCCAGTGTGTTTACTGTGGAGTTGGCATCGCCATCTGTCACTGTCAGGCAGACCTGGGTTTAAATCCTGATTATACCACCTATTAGCCATCTGTCTGTGCAAGTCACTTCTCTGAGCCACCACGTTCATGACTGTAAATGAAACAGTAACATCTACTTCCCAGAACTGGGAGAATAAAATAATACAATGTATAAGAGAACATCATGAGCACTCCAAGGGGAGCTGAATCCGTTATATCCTGTTCCCCTTATAAGGCTTTGTAAGGCTTTTGCCTGCTATCGTCACCTCACCTTGGTGTCTGCAATGCCAGGCATGGGCCTTCCTATTCTAGTCTGTGCTCAACAAATATTTGTTGACTTAATGAACAGATACGTGAGTGTGGCAATGGGCTGTATCTTTTCCTGTGTCTGCAACATTAGCTTATTGCAGTGTGTTGGATGGTGCCCTTCAAGAATAGAGGTGTCCATGGGCTTCCTCCATGGCTCAGTGCTAAAACATCCACCTGCAATGCAGGAGACACAGGAGATCCAGGTTCCATCCTCTTGTTGGGAAGACCCACTGGAGGAGGAAATGGCTACCCACCCCAGTATTCTTGCCTTGAGAATTCCACGGACAGAGGAGCCTGGAGGGTTACAGTCCATGGGGTCACAAAGAGTCGGCCACAAATGAGCACACACGCATATGCGTGCCCATGCCTTAAATCCCAGAACTTGTGACTGTGATTTTATTTGGAAAGAAGGTCTTGGCAGATACAATTAACTGAAGGGTCTCCATATAAGATCTTTTGGGACTATCTGCGTTGGATGTTGTTATAGTCCATTTAGCTGCTACAACAAAAACACCACAGACTTGATGCTTATGAATGACAAACACTTCTTTCTCAGAGCTCTAGAGGCTGGAGGTCCAACATCAAGGAGCCAGCAGATCTGGTGTCTAGGGAAAGTCCACTTCCTAGTAGTTTCATAGACATCCTCTTATCACTGTGTTCTCACACAGCAGAAGGAGTCAGGATCTCTCTGGGGTCTCTTTTATGAGGGCACTAATCCCATTCATGTGGCCTCCACCCTCATGACCTAATGACCTTCAAGATCCCCTCTCTAAATACTATCATATTAGGGATTAGGTTTCAGTATGGGAACTTTAGAGCTATAGAAAAATTCAGTTTATAGCAAACCTAAATGAGAGATTGAAGAGAAGACACAGAAAGAGAGAGGCTCTTTTGAAGATGGAGACAGAGACTGGAATGATGCAGCCACAGGAAATGCCAGCACCTACCAGAAGCTAGAGAAAGCTTTTTAAAGTCTAAGTCAGGTCAAATATACTCCAGGCTCATTCACAATGGAATTTAGGATCCATATCCTGGTCTGGTCCATAAGGCACTGAATCAACTGTCCCCATCTCCCCATCCTGCCCTCCACTCTCTGAGTTCATCTCTTCCCACTCTCCCTTCATTCATATAGATTGAACCACCTAGTCTCCATGCTCCAAGTCTTTACCTCAGGGCCTTTATACCCACCATTCTCTCTACCTGTTAGAGAGCCACATGGCCTTGTCTCTTCCACTGTTCAGTGTCTGGCCTGTGTCACCTCCTTAGAGAGGCCACCTTTGACCACCCTAGAAAACTTTATCTCTCATCACTTTCAAAATCCTCTCCTGTCTTTTACCTTGCTTCTTTACAAACTGTACATCCTGTCAATAGAACGATCTTGGGTACTGCTTTGAAAAATCCCACAACATGCTGAGAGATGTCTATAATTTAATCAGAAGTCTGAAAGAACCATGGGGGAAAAAAAGCCAGATTCTGGTCAAGTACATGTGTCTTTTAGACCTGGGAATAGATGGACTTGCTTATAGAGTGAAAGAAAGAAATGCAAACACCAACAGCTAGTTCATCTGGGTGAACTGTCATGGATTACACGTGAATTTCAGGGATACAGGTGAAGTCATGGACTTTTCCTTTAGGCAATTCTGGAAAAGGGGTTCAGGTGGCAGGTGACAGTGCAAAGATCTGGCTGCATCATGGTTGTTAAACTCAATGAACCCGAAGGCAACCTCCCAAACAGAAGAGGTTGATGTCACTATTTCCTTAAAGGTTAAGTGTATTTCAACCTTTAGGAATTCTTGATTAATTATAAAAATGTTTAAGAGAATCAAATCCATAGCATTAATATTTACATATTGAATATTTTAACAGTAAAATGTTTATATGTTTATTTTGTCTATTAGATTGAACATATCAGCATAGTAATACCCATTTAAACTATGCAATTGAGTTATAACTGATCATGACTTAGGATTTTAATTTAAAAATCTTACTAAAATTATACAAAGTGTTAGAACATTTAAAACAATTTAAAGATCATCCTATCACTTTGATTTAACAGATTTATAAAAATGACTTAAGCACCTAAGAGGATGTGTCAAGGACACAAATGTGCTACTAAAAAATTAAACTGAACACACAGAATTTATCAACATAGCTTAATTAAATTTTCAAATCCAATCAAAGATTTTTCAAATGCCCTCAAAAATGATAGCTCATAAAAACAACACTGCCATTTGCAGCAACATGGATGGAACTAGAGAGTGTCAAACTGAGTGAAGTCAGACAGAGGAGAAATTCTGTATGACATCTCTTACATGTGGAGTCTAAAAAGAAATGATACAAATGAACTTACTTACAAAACAAACAGACTTATAGTTGCCAGGGAAAATGATGGGAGGAAGGGAGAGTTAGGGAATTTGGGCTAGGCGTGTACACACTGCTATGTTTCAAATGGATAACCAACAAGGACCTACTGTACAGCACATGGAATTCTGCTCGATGTTATGTGGCAGCCTGGATGGGAGCGGGATTTGGGGGAGAAGAAATACATGTACATGCATGGCTGAGTCCCTTCACTGTTCACCTGAAGCCATCTCAACATTGTCTGTTCATCAGCTGTACCCCAATACAAAAATAAAAGTAAAAAAAAAAATGATGGCTCTTTTTCTTCAGATGTAGATATACAAGCTGAGCTTAAACATTTGCTTTTTTTAACATGTGACTTTAATAAAGCTATCATTAATTTCTAAACCAAGATACCTTGTGTCACTCAATAAGTTCATTTGGGTTTTTCCATAAGATGTAATGGTAAAACCCAAATGAACTTAGTGGCCAACCCAATACTGCTGAAGTCGTTTCTGTACCCCCAAACCATAGAGAACTTCAGTCACTGTCTCATTTACCCTTTCATTAGAATGTAAGCTCCACGAGAATGGTATTTTGTGTGTTAATTCACTGCTGTATTCTCAGTCCTTAGGGCTGTATCAAGCACACAGTAAATGCTCAGGAATAAGTTACTGAGTGAGTGGAGGTTAATCCTCTTTGCCCCTAGATCCTATGACTCTCAGGTTCTTAATATATTCTGAGAGACTAAAGCCCAGTGACAGTATGAAAGATGGCCAAGATGCTGAATAAAGTCAAATGAAAGCGTTCAGTGACAGTCTTGCGACCATGACTTCCTGGGGCCTCTGCTCTTCAAAGGCATCTCTACTTGCTATCTCCTCCATGAAGTCTTCTGTTGAACTCAGTGAGTACCAGATGCCACTTACATGACTCAATCTTATAAGGTTACTTTTGTACTTATTTCAGCTCCTCTAGTGATGGTCTGACATCCACATCTCTATGCCACGCCGACACCCTCACACGCCTTTCAAAAGAGTGAATACATAAGTGAATGGACCAAAAAATGGCACTTCCATAAAGCAACTTTTGCCGCCATCGCTGTCACAGAGGTTAAGAACCCAGGCTTTGCAACCAGGCTGCGTGAGACGACATCCCATTGCCATGCTGTGGTGGTGTGTGCCTGTAATATTTAAGAAATATTATGAATTCCTCAAGCTTTGAAAAGAAACCCTAGCCTCAATCTGCAGCCAGGCAAGAAGAAAGGAAATGCTAAACGCAGGATGCCTGTGGAAACATTTAAAATCATTTGCTTAAGATATGTCAATAGATATCTGCAAATGTAAAGACTTACCAGGACATGCAGGCCTTGAGGAGAAGAGTTTCAAAGTGGTTTACATTTCAGCTTCAATATTTATAAACAGAATGGAAATCCGGAGGGAAGGAGCCTGGAGAGATAAGCCTTTGGGTAAATATTTCGGGAGGCACCGGAAGCTGCTTCTGGGGATGGGCCATCAGGGATTACCAATGAGGGTGGTTGGGTAGAACTGGAGAATGAGATGAAACAGAAGGAAGAAAAATAGAAGAGACTAGGGTTTTAGACCAGGGCATCTCAAATTTTAAAATGCACACGAGTCACCTGGGTTATCTTGTTCAATGCAGCTTCTGATTCAGTAGGTCTGAGCTGCAGCCCAAGATTCTGCACTTTGAACAAGCTCCCAGGTGATGTCAATGCTGCTGGTCCATGGGACACAGTTTGAATAGCCATGATCTGTGGTAAGAAAGCATCATACACCCCCTGCAAAAACAGCAGCACAATGAAACAAAATGAAACACCCCCACCCCCCCAGATACCCAGAGGTACAACATGGTGCTATATTTATTCTCATCAGGTAGGTGTCTTAGAGGCTGTTTCTTCACATAAATTACCTTGATAAGGTTCATTTATCTGCTTAACAAATATTTATTGAGCATCTGAGCAGACGAGGTCTGTGATTTCATGGAGTTTACATTCCAGTATGGGAAATCAGGTAAAACCTCACAAAGAAACCTACAAGCTAAAAAAGATGATATTGGTTCAGGTTGGGACAAATGCCAAAAGAGAACAAACTAGGGTTATAGCTTAGAGAGTGGTTTGGAAAGGAGGGCTATTGGGAGGGGTGAGAAATAACTAGCCAGGTAAAAGTTCTCGGGGAAGAGTGTTCAAGCAGTAACTGCAAAGGTTACTTGCCAAACTGAGAAAGAGTTTGGCAAGTTTGAGGGACAATAACTCAGCGTGAGTGAGGTGCAAGGACCAATGGGGAGAGAATTAGCCCTGACCCAGATTACAGGAAGGAACCGGGATTTTATTCTAAATGTGATAGGGGTTAAGCAGAGGAATGATGTGAAGATTTTTTAAAGACCACTCTAAAGAAAGGGTACAAGTGAACTTATTTACAAAAC
Organism: Ovis canadensis; assembly: GCF_042477335.2. NCBI lineage: Eukaryota > Metazoa > Chordata > Mammalia > Artiodactyla > Bovidae > Ovis > Ovis canadensis. The sequence continues at coordinate 51,685,687 of NC_091263.1, read as the reverse complement.
AGGAGTAGAGTCACAGATATAGAAAACAAATTTATGGTTGCCAGAGAGTAAGTGAGGGAGGGAAAAACTGGGAGACTGTGCCTGACATACACGAATGACTACACATAAAACAGATAACTAACAAGGACCTACTGTGCAGCACAAGGAACTCGACTCAATACTCTGTAGTGACCTATGTTGGAAAAGAATCTAAAAAAACCAGGAGATATATGTTTAACTAATCCACTTTGTTATATACCTGAAATCAATACAACACTGTAAATCAACTATACTCCAATAATAACAACAAAAAAAGACAACTCTGATTATGAAATCATTAGCAGTGGCAAAAGCCATTATGTACTTCCTAATAAAAATAGAATATGGAGCATACAGCATCACTTATGGAATAGTCTCCCTGAATATAGGTATTTAGATCCAATCTGTAGCTTACAGGAATGACAGGAGATGAAGGAACAAGTCCAGAGAAGTCATGAGAAAGCACTCAGACAAACCCAGCGGGTAGGACGACTGATCTCCTTTCTTTTCAATGAATCAGCGGCATGAAAACAGGGAAGGTGAAAAAGAATCATAAAAGGGAAGGTGAATGGTTTAGATGGAGAGACAGTTAAAAGATAGCATAATCAGATTAATTATTATTATTAGCAAAATCCACTATATGGATCTTAGTTGATATGTAAACCATCTGTAAGGTGACATTTTTGAAACAACTGGAAACACTTTCAGATGGAGACAGGATCTAAGGTAGTAACAGGAAATTCTTTGAATTATTTCAGATGTAATAAGTCATTGCATTTAAGAAGAATGTCCTCACTTTATATAGATATATACTGCAGAATTTTGGAGTGGAAAATCATGTTTGAAATTAGCTAACAACTTGCTTCAAATGAACAGAATATAGCAAAAGGGATGGGAAAGTCACCTGCGAGATTAGGTGATAAGAGCCCTGGGACTTCCTTCTTACTGGCATTCTTTCCTGGTTCTTTCAGTTTGTTCATTCTACTGAAGCAAGTTACCATGTCATCTGCTGCCCTAGAAAGATGTCACTGGACAAGGGACTGAGGGCAGGCCAACAGCCTACAAAGGCTGCATCCTGTAAACAACCATGGGAGGGAGCCTGGAAGCAGATCCCTCCCCAGTCAGCCTAGAGATGATACCACCTCCCTGACTGTAGCCTGTAAGAGGCTGTGAAGAGGTCTTGGGCCCAGCTAACCACACCTGCATTCCTGATCCTCAGACGCCGCTGTGACATCAAACAGATATGTATTAAGTTTTGGGATGATTTGTTATGCAGCAACAGGTGACAGACAAGTGGATGGATAGGTAAATAGATAGACATAGATAATTATATAATACATCATTATTATATAGATTTACCATACTTCATGTAACTATTCTATTATTATTGGACATTTAGGTGGTTTCCAAGACTTCTGCTATACAATGCTGTATTATACATGTATTAGTCCAGGTATTGGAGAAGGTGATGGCACCCCACTCCAGTACTCTTGCCTGGAAAATCCCATGGACGGAGGAGCCTAGTAGGCTGTAGTCCATGGGGTGGCAAAGAGTCGGACACGACTGAATGACTTCACTTTCACTTTTTACTTTCATGCACTGGAGAAGGAAATGGCAACCCACTCCAGCAGCAGTCCAGGTATACCTTTAGGAAAGTGTTATTTTTCTGCTGCTGCTTAGTCACTTCAGTCGTGTCTGACTCTGTGTGACCCCATAGACGGTAGCCTACCAGGCTCCTCCATCCCTGGGATTCTCCAGGCAAGAACACTGGAGTGCGGTGCCATTGCCTTCTCCGATTCTTTTTCTAAATTGAGATAAAATTGACATCTTCTATTTATTTCAAATGTAGAACATAATGATTCAACATTTGTATATATTGTGAAATGGTCACAATGTTTAGCTAGCATCCATCACCAGAGGGCGAGCTTAGAACTTTCAAATATGAAACTATTAACTACAGGTTACTAATGAAGGTATGGTGCTACTTTTGAGATTTACTAAGTTATCCTCCGGACATTTCAGCAATTTATACTGCACCAACACTGCCAAATTACTTCCTTGGTGGTCCAGTGATTAAGACTCTGCCCTCCCAATGTAGGGGACCCAGGTTCAATCCCTGGTCAGGGAACTACATCCTGCATGCTTGCAACTAAGACCTGGTGTAGAAAGATAAGTAAATATATAATTTAAAAAATTTCTGCTAAAAGTAGTGCAGAAGTAGAGAACACTTGGGCAAATTCTGAGTATTATTAATTTTTCCTCAGTTGATAGATTAAAAGATTCTCATTGATGTTTTATATTCTGTTGGTTTATTAACTAAATTGGGCAGTTTGCATTTGCTTGTCATCTAAAATCTTTTCTTAAACTAACTGCCTGTTTGCATCTTTTAAACACTTTTTTTCATATTCCTTTTATACTCCTCCTTTCTGTTCTTTAGTTTGTTCTTCCTTAGTCTTCAGTAAGCACTTTCTTTAAAACAGTTTTGCTCATCATGTTTGCAAATGAGAATAATGCCTTCATCTGGCCAATATTTTCCTCTGTTTGTAATTTATCTGTAGGCTTTATTTATAGGTTTGCTTGGTTTTTTTTCATATCTAAAGTTTTTACTTTTATGTGGTTAAATTGGTAAATTTTCTTCTTTATAATTTCTGGGTTTTGTATCATTTCCAAAAAAAAAAAAATACTTGTAGTGGAAGATGTAGATGATGAGAGGGAGGGTGACGGTGATGGTGGAGGCAGGAAGGCAGGGGGAGGATGTCATTCCCTTCCTTTATTGTGGGCCACCACTGCTCTAGAAGCCTGGTGCTCATTATGTCACTTAATCCTTGAATTGTCTTCTGAGGTCGATGTCATTATTACTCTGATTTACAAATAAGGAAAATGAGTTCAGAGAAGTAAGCAACTTGTCCAGATTCTAGAGACTGTACTCTTCACCACCACACACTCGCAAAGACTGTCATGCTGTTCCTTGGAGAGTGTATGCCAACACAGTGCTCTTTGGTCTGTGGCTGCCAAGCCAACTCCCCTTTTGGGTCCTGGGGATGATTATAACGCTTTTCATTACCAAGGAAACCTTTTATTCCACAGGAAAATGGAGCCATACGGACTGAGCGCACACAAGGAGGCAGAAATGGAAATCCTTGCTGAAAACCAGCTCCTACCTGAGCTGATGGCTTGGGACTCAGAACAGAAGTGTGGCCTTTGATAATTGCTCACATCCTATACCAATTAAATGTTTGGGGAAGCTGGCAATGGCTTCCTGATGTGGAAATCACTTTGAAATGTGCAGGCTGGTAGTTAAAGCCATTAGTCCCACTTGGGCTTCAAGCACAACTACAAAGAAAATATTTTGTAAATTGTACAAGAAGCAAGGATTTGCCAAAGCCTGGGGTAGCCCAAACTGGTCAAGCAATTGCTTTTAACACTTTGTTTCCTATGTGGACTAATACCTGGGGGCAGATGGAAAACAAACGACTTCAGACAACACAGTGCTTCCTGAAAGCTGCAGGTCTCTACACCAGACAGCTGCTGCGTGAAGAGCTTGGCTCTTTTCTTGGACAAAGACTTTTTATTTCAGGTCCAAGTTTGAGGTCAGGGGAATGCAAATGAGCCCAGCACCCCTTTCTTGACCTTTCCTTGATGGAATGGGGATGGCTGCTCCAGTGCAAAGGCCATAGAAGCTCCATTTCTAAGAGCTGCTCAGTCATATTAAAAGTCGAACTCCAAAGACAAATGGATCAGAGCAAACTGAGTTCATCCGAACTTCACAAGGCCTGGGGCTCTTAACTGTCAGTGTCTAGTCCAGAATGTAGTTGAGCAATCACAGGAAATGCTCCTCGAGGGTCTCTTTTCTTTCCCTCTGCTTGCAAATGCGAAACAAAGATCTAATTTTTTTCTTCTGTCTGGGAAGAAGTTCTCTAGTGTGGAAGGTCTGTGGGTCGGGAGTGAGACGGAATGGGTTCTAGTCTTGGCACTGCCCTCTAACTAACTGAGTGCCCTGGACACAGCTGCTTCAGGTCTCAACTACGCTGAGTGCTTAAGCCCCTGGGTTTGTGAGACAGGCTGTCAGACTCTCTGAACCCTTAATTTCCTCATCTTTAAAATGGGAATAAAAAGAGTGGCTCCACCAGAAAGCTGTCATGAAGGTTCCATGAGAGGACATGTGCAAAGTGTTCAGGGCTCAGGGGGAATGGCGCCCCCTGGAGTTGTGCGACAGAATGGCTCTGGCCTGTCACATAGTGTATTAGTCAGGGTTCTAGAGAGAGACAGAACCAACAAGCGATCTTTACCTACAGTCTACCTATAATATACATATATGGAATATATCTATAGCTATAAATATCTTTATACATGGAAATCTAGTATAGACGCTTGATGAGGGTGAAAGAAGAAAGTGAAAAAACTGGCTTAAAACTCAACATCAACTAAGATTAAGGCATCTGTTACATCCCTTCATGGCAAATAGATGGGGAAAAAGTGGAAACAGTGACATATTTTATTTTCTTGGGTTCCACAGTCACTGCAGACGGTGACTACTAAAAGATGCATGTGCTTTGAAAGAGAAGCTATGACAAACCTAGACAGCATATTAAAAAGTGGAGACATCACGTTGCCAACAAAGGTCTGTATATTCAAAGCTATGGCTTTCCCAGTAGTTATGTACGAATGTAAGAAGAAGGCAGAGCACTGAAGAACTGATGCTTTCAAACTGTGGTACTAGAGAAGACTATTGAGAGTCTTTGGACAGCAGGTAGACCAAACCAGTCAAGCCTAAAGGTAATCAACCCTGAATATTCATTGGAAGGGCTGGTGCTGAAGCTGAAACTCCAATACTTTCACTACCTGATATGGAGAGCTGACTCACTGGAAAAGTCCCTGGTTCTGGGAAAGACTGAAGGCAAGAGGAGAAGGGGACGACAGAGGACTAAATGGTTGGATGGCATCACTGACTCAATGGACATGAATCTGAGCAAACTCCACGAGACAGTGAAGGACAGGGAAGACTGGCATGGTGGAGTCCATGCGGTCACAGAGTCAGGCATGACTTAGCAACTGAACAACAGTAATATTAGACCACATCTTTCTATCATCTATCTATCTGTGATCCATCTATCTAGAGAGGCTTATTTACGGAAGAGATTAATTTTATGGCTTGTACAATTGTGGAAGCTAGCAGATTTGACTGGAGAAGGCAATGGCACCCCACTCCAGTCCTCTTGCCTGGAAGATCCCATGGATGGAGGAGCCTGGTGGGCTGCAGTCCATGGGATCGCTAAGGGTCGGACACAACTGAGTGACTTCACTTTCACTTTTCACTTTCACGCATTGCAGAAGGAAATGGCAACCCACTCCAGTGTTCTTGCCTGGAGAATCCCAGGTATGGGGGAGCCTGGTGGGCTACCGTCTATGGGGTCGCACAGAGTCGGACATGACTGAAGTGACTTAGCAGCAGCAGCAGCAGCAGATTTGACATTGGCAAGGCAAGACAGCAGGCTGGAGACTCAGGGAAGAGCTGATGTTGCCATGTGAATGCGGTCTGGAGGCAGAATTCCTTCTTCCTCAGGGACCTCACTCTTTCTCTTAAGACTTTCAACAGATTGGTGAGGCTCCCCCAGAGTGTGGAGGGTAATCTGCTCTAATGAAACTCTACTGATTTAAATGTTAATCACATCTGAAAAAAAATACCTTCTCAGCAATGTCTAGAGTTGTGTCTGTCTCAAAACTGGGTACCATGGCCTTGCCAAAGTGGCACATAAAATTAACCACCACACATAGTACATGCTCAATAAATGCGATTTTAATGATGCTTATTATATAGCTATTATTATTGTTGTTGCTGTATATATCCTTTCATGTCCCTTCTAGTCCTGACAGCTTCCTCTGATACACAGCTTTCATTCACATTGGAAAGAAGGAAAACAGAAAGAACCACAGTATTCTGTGAGCAAGTGGAGTCTGAGGAGGGCACATACACAGAAATCTTGTTTTCTCAACTCCAGGACATGGAAAGCAGGTGAGAGTGGGGGCCAATACCTTTATGCCTTTCCCACAGCAGCCTTTCCCAAATTAAATGGTTTCTATAGCATTTTGCCATTTTCTAGTAGCTAAGAGATACTGAGTTCTTGCCACATGCCAGGCAGCATTCCAAATGCTTTCAATGAATCAGCACATCGTGGCCTCACAGCAACCATGTGACATGGGTACCATTATTATCACTCCTCTCAATGAAGAGGAAGGTGAGGCCAGAGAGTATAAGAGTATTGTCTGAGATCACACAGCTAGGCAGTGGTGAACAACACAAGCCGTTCCATCTTGTTCTACAGCCCGTGGGTATTGACTGCATGACCACCATGGACAAATACTAAGTGTTGGGGTGATGGGATGAAGGAAACTGACACTGCCTGGACAGCCTCAGTGCTTTGTGAAAAACAATGCCTGGAAGGGTAGGTTTCCCTAGTATGCATAAGATCACCTGGGGAGCCTACTAAAATGGCAGATTCTCAGGCCCCGTACCTAGAGATGTTGAGTAAGCTTGGGGGTATGACCAGGCACCACACAAGGACCCTCTGAAGTCCCCTGCCTTGGCCCAGGGTGCACCGGAGTTGAAAAGGCTCCCATATAGAATGTGTACCCATTCTATAGTATTGTGAAACTGAGCACCAAGCACTGAAGAAACATCCTGGCTTATCAAGAAAGATGAAGAAGATGAAAACAGCATTGTACCTATGAAAGTGTCTACACCCGAGAGTGGCTCAAGTCCTAAAAGGTGGTCATAACATAAAGACGGCCCTATTAAGTCTAGATGGCAGGTCACATCTATCAGAATTCAGTGCATTGTCACTTTAGGGCCATAAGAATTCTATGTCCTAGGAAGCATATGTAGAACCACAAAATTCTCGCCAAGTTCAAAAATCTTTGGACCAAGATGGGCAGATATGTATATATACAAGGGCCACATGGAAAACCCAATCAAGCGATTTAACTGTTGCAGAGTTTGGAATGCAGGTGGAAAACTCAGGCTATATGTGGATACTGAATCTAGGCACATGGGTTATGAGAACATCCCTCTCTTGTAGCTAAGAGTCATCGACATAAAGGTCGGTGTGGCTCTTCGGGGTTTTGGACAATCATGTCAACACCTGGTCAATCTCTTGGGTCAGTAAATGTTTGGAAAATACAGTAGACAGAATAATGACCTTTCATTCCAAACCCAAAGATGTCCACATCCCAATCTCCAAAATCTGAGAATATGGGATCTTACTTTTCACAGGGGACTTTGCAGATGTGACACAGGTAAGGATCTTAAGATAGAGAGATCACCCTGATTATCTAATGGGTCCAGTGCAATCACAAGGATCCTTAAAAGAATGAGGCGAGTGAGGCAAAGTTAGAAAAAGGTGACATTTTCTCTTGCTTCTAGATCAGGCTGTGCATCTAAGCAATTGCTAATAAGTTGTGAATATAGAGATTACCAGACTAAATGAAGTTAAGACAAGGATAAATAGATCATGGTATCACTTATACGTGGAATCTAAAAAATTTGATAATACAGAACTTATTTACAAAACAGAAACAGACTTACAGATTTAGAAAACAAACTTATGGTTACCCAAGGGGGAAGGGGGGAGGGCAGAGAAATAAATTAGGAGTTTGGGATTAACATATACACACTAATATTTATAATATAGAATAGACATACTGTATGGAACAGGGAACTCTATTGAACACTCTGTAATAACCTATATGGGAAAAGAATCTTTAAAAGAATAGATCCATGTGTATGTGTAACTAAAACACTCTGCTATAAACTTGAAACTTAGACAACATTGTAAATTAACCACACTTTAGTATAAAATAAAAAGTTTAAGAAAAGTTGTTCTTTAATCTTCATGTACTGCCTTAAAATTATTGCCCTCTTCTCACGGGTTGGTCACAGACATAGTGAGGATAAGCTATATAAGGACAACACCTTGAGAAAGGCCAAGCCACAGAACAGAAAAAGCCCAAGTCCTCTGTGATATACAGAATAGAGTCACTGACCAGGTCCAGCTGTCTGCTGACCTCTATGTGGTGAACAAGAGGAAAATAAATGTCCATCTTATTCTGGGGTCTCTCTGTCACAGCTCTGTGATAAACCGAATTGTGTCTTTCCAAAATTCTTATGTTGAAGCCCAGACCCCAAGTGTGATTGAACTTGGAGATACAGATTGTAAGGATTAAAGGAGGTCAGGAGGAAGGGCTCTGTCCTGTAGGACTAGTGTTCTTATAAGAAGTGAGGTAGACACCAGATCACTCTCTCATTCCTCGGTGCTCACACCAAGGAAAGGCCATCTGCGGACACAGTGAAAAGACAGCTGTCTGCAAGCCAGGAAGACAGGCCTTACCAGAAACCAACCCTGAGGGCACCCTGACGCTGGACTCTGACCCTCAGAACTGTGAGACAGCACATCTCTGTTGTTTAGAATACCCATTCTGTGATGTGCTGTTATGGTGGCCCCAGTGGCCTGGCACGGCCTCTTAGCCTGTATTCTAAATAATAAAGCTGACCCTTGAACAACGTGGTGGTTAATCCAATAAAAACTTACAGTCAGTTCTCTGTATTCACAGTTCTTTCGTGTCTGTAGATTCAACCAATAACAGACCATGTAGTACTATACCATTTAATATTGGTAAAAGACCCCACATATGCGTGGACCTGGGCAGTTAACGTTTGTGTTGTTCAAGGGTCAGCTGGACACGGCTGCATCCCTAGTGCCTAGAACAGTGACTGGAAATTAGTAGATGTGCTATGAACAGTATTTGGGTAAATAATGAGTAGAACAGAAAGACGATATTTAATCTGTGCAGTGCTGTAAAAATGTAAAGAATTAATAGTTCTATATAGATTGTATCTGCCCGTTCACCCACCCAACCATTCATCTTTCTATCACTCTGGCTGTATTCATTTGCAAGCAAATGAAACCTCATCTTTGAACCCTACCAGTGTCTCCTCCACAGTCCACCCTGAATCTACCCACGGTCAGCTCCTGTGCATTTTATCGCTTTTATCATTCTAAAATTTCCCACTATTACAACGGTCACCATTCTAACCCAGATCCTATTATTACTGGCTTACTTTGCAATAATTAATTGCTTCCAAATTATTCCCTCTTGTCTCTGTAGTTGATCCCATTGCAGAGACTTCTATTAATAGTTATTTGTGTCAAATCCATTTTGCCTTCTAGGAACAGATTCCTCATTTAATTTAGTCTAGCAACACACCCTACAAAATAACCCTAATTCTCTACTGCTTCTGCAGCCTAGGTTCAAGCACAGGGCTCAATTCTGGCTGAAAAGATACAAATGGAATTTGTTGGGTGATGTTTCTGGAAAACCCCTTTCAGAAAATGGAAAGCTGGGACTAGGCTACTTTTTACCCTTCCCCTCACTCTTTTATTTTTGTTGCTTGGAATTTGGGAGTGATTGCTGGAGCTCTGGCAGCCACATGGAAATATGGAAGACTGAGGAGAGGAGATAAAGAAATGACGTCTCTGATGATTTTGTGGAGCTACAATACAAGCCTTGAATTGCCTATCTTCAGGCTTCTCCTACATAATGGTGAAATATACTTTTTAATGTGTAAGCCATTGCAGTCAGGTCTCTGTAATTAGAAGCTGAACACAACTCCTAACTGATGCAGAACCCATGCCCACATTGTCAGCCTAGATATACTGATGCACATTTGCAGTACTGCTACTTTGCTACCACTAGTGCAGGGCTAAAGCATCTTCATAAAACACAATCCCATGTGACAGGAGGCATGTCAACAGCTTCATTTTACAGATGAGGAAACTAGGCTTTAGGATCACACAGTCAGTACATGTCAGACAAAAGACTAGAATCCAGGTCTCAGAGGAAGCTGTAGGGTGACAAGAAACTATGAAACTATGGTGTAAGCTATGGGATCTGGAGATTTTATACATGCACATGTACATGTGGATGCAAACACACACACACGTGTGTAATCTTGAGGGGAGATGTGTTGCTTTTGCCTGTCTTCATACCATCTACCCTTTTCTGATAGCACAGCCTTTCTCTTCTGGGATAGCTGGTCTTTCAACTAAAGTTGTTGATCACCTGCCTCTAGGAGGGCACATAATCCCAGCCTTCTTCACAATGTCACTGGTCCAGAAGTGGTCATGCAACCCAATCAGAGCCAAAGTTCTTTCTGAGACTGTCACTTACTGTATGTGAATGTGGGCCCATCTGCATCTCAAAGGCTCTGTCTGCTTTTCCAAAAAATGATGGTAAGTTCTGATGAGATGGATGAAACTGGAGCCGATTATACAGAGTGAAGTAAGCCAGACAGAAAAACACCAATACAGTATACTAACACATATATATGGAATTTAGAAAGATGGCAATGACGACCCTGTATGCAAGACAGCAAAAAAGACACAGATGTGTATAACGGACTTTTGGATTCAGAGGGAGAGGGAGAGGGTGGGATGATTTGGGAGAATGGCATTGTAACATGTATACTATCACGTAAGAATTGAATCACCAGTCTATGTCCGACGCAGGATACAGCATGCTTGGGGCTGGTGCACGGTGATGACCCAGAGAGATGTTATGGGGAGGGAGGTGGGAGGGGGGTTCATGTTTGGGAACGCATGTATACCCGTAGCGGATTCATGTCAATGTATGGCAAAACCAATACGGTATTGTAAAGTAAAATAAAGTAAAAATAAAAATTTAAAAAAAAGACTATCAAAAGAAAAACAATTAGCATCCTAGAGAGACTAAAAAACTGGAGGAAACAGGAGCCTTCTTTGTGCCAAATGACTGAATTAAATGGGTGAGTTTTATTTGGAAAAAAAAAATACACAGTGACCATTATGAATTATGCATCTTGATAGCCTGTATTCTGTCAGTTTTTTCTTAGTGTTGATTTTTGTTCTAGTAGTCAGTTAACTTTTTTGGACTTGAATTTCAAACTCTGGCTCCTTTGATAAACAACTGAAATCTCTACTGTTAAAAAAAAAAATGATGGTAAGTCTATTACCCACTTCATTGGGTGGTTCTGAGAACAAACTAAAACAATCTAGTAAAGGCTCCCGCATACAGGGGTGTTCACTTACTATTAGCTGTTCTTTAGATCTCTTTGGAAAGCTCTCATTTTCCAGGACACCATCAATCTCTAGAATAGCAATATTGTTACATGATATTAACAATTAAGCCCCCAAGTCTCACTTAAATCTTCTGTTCTGTTTGGTCACTGGTTTCCCCATTGTACAGACAAGAGGTTTCTTTGTCTGATTTTCAGAATAACCACTTCAACTAATTGATTTAAGTGGTGAAAAGACAAACCTTGAGACAGTCCCCACTCTTTATCTGTCTCCAGAATGGCAAATACAATCAACGGGATTTAAGAAAGCCTGCATTTCTTCTCAATATGGTAATCTTAAAAACTAGAAAAAATAAAACAAAACAAAACTAGAGGCATGTTCATCCCATCTTGAATCAAGTGTCCGGAAATCACGCGAAACACAAATGTTTGGATGTGGTCATGGTATTTATTCGCAGTATATTTTCACAATGTATTAATATAGGAGAATAACACTTATTCATACACTGAATATAACTTCCTGGAGCACTCTGAAGTTTGTGTGGGTTTGGAGAATACTGACAGGTTTTTCCTAATCTCTTTGGCTTTTCGAAGTGGGAAGGTTTCTCAAATCGAGTGTCTGACAAGGGTGACGACTCTTCTTCCATCAGGCTGGAAGAGCAGAAAGACCATGGCTTTGGCAGTTCCATTTTGGAAAGAAGTAACAAACAGGACTTCCGCAGATGAGTGGATCCAAAGATAAGACAGACTCAGGCATCTTGTACTCCATAGTTCATTTCACTTCAGAATGCTGATTACTGCAGCAGCCATGGACACTGACAGGGTTTAAGGTTCATGGCTCAAAGGGGCTAAGTCACCAGCCAAAGTTTTCACGCAAAAGGCAATCCTGATGACTAAGATTCCGTTTCTGGATTTCTCCAGGTGTGCTGGGGACGCTGAATTTCACCCCCACCCCATGCATCCTCTGTTGCAATTGTTGACATAGACACCATTTCAGAGTATCTTGGCAAAACGCTGAGCGGCTCTCATTGGCTCAATGTCACTCTGTAATGAAGCTGCTTGAAGGACCCTCTCTTTAACCAGAGAGATGAAGGCACCATTAACTGAAGCAAAGTACTGATAAGAGTAACAACAAGAACTAAGTCCCATTCTCTTCCCAAGAAGCCATGTCTAAAAACAAGGGTAAACAATTGGTCTTATTTTATCCAAGTGACTCTGTCCATTGAAAGTTGTTCTTCGGCTTCTCCCTTCTATTGAAAGTGTTTACAGTTCTGAGTCCAATGATCACTTAAATACACACAATATTAGCACCAAGGCAGCAATTTTTTTTCCCAGAGATCACATGAAACTGAATAGATACTTAACATAATTAATAGCTGGTACAATCAGTGACATCACTAAATTACCAATTGGCTAATGACACATTCCTAGAAATGCCAACAATATCCTGATACAACTCTCGTAGCACCTTGATGGTAGCTAAGTTGTTTCTTATAAAAAATTACAATTAAAAAAAAGTAACATAAATCATTTACAGATAGAAAGTAAACAATAGTGTACCGTGATAATAAAGGATCACTTTTGTCATAGTACTACATATAATGTAGAGTACGTAAAATGCAGTGGTCTGACTGCAGGGGACGAAATAATGTGAAAGGCAGTCATAATAGAATCATTTTACGTACAAAAATATTACATCACAATAAATAATTTCAAACATAAATATTAAACTTTACATCATTAGGTTATTCCACATTTATATACACACACAAATACATATGTATGTGTATATAAGTATATATATATGCATATGTACACACACACACAGGCACACAAATTCTCATACACACACACACACACACACAAATTTTAAGGTGGAGGTATTTCATCACTATCCTTCATCCATCCCATAATGGCTTCCTCTTCTGAGCACCTGAAAGCAAATGAACCAACCAGGAAATGTAAATCTTCTGTCTCAAATGACATAAGTCAAGAACAGGTAAGCCAGAAATTTTTGCATATAGAACTTAAAAATAATGCTTGCTACAAGAAACTGGAAATTTCAAGGATATAGAAAGAATAAAATAAAAAGCCACCAGCCTGTGATTCCCCCAGCCCGAGATAATGTTCTTCACATACTGGTGTATTTCCTTCTGGTCCTTTGGTACAGACATGTAAATATTATGTGTATGTGCTCATTCAAATGTTACTACTCATAAGATATGTAAAAAGTACACTTTATTAGATATAAAATATACATAATACAAATCAAATGGAGATCCCCTGACTGCACCCTCCTTTATTCCATCTCTTCTCTTCTGAGAAGAGAACTCTTTCTGGTCTTTTGGCAATCATCCCTCTTCCAAATGAGGCTGTCAGTCACCTGACTCTAGGTGGGTACATGATCCCAGTCTCCTGGATGTTGTGACTGGTTCAGAAATGGCCATGTGACAAATCAGAGCCAGAGTTCTTGTGCACAACAGATGTCAGAGGTGAGCATTTACTAAGGGCCATGAAATGTAAAGATGATGTAAGCCTAAAACTGCCAGGGACCATGGTGTGGAGGAGATGCTCTGTCCGAGAATGAAGTCACTCAAGGGGCAAGCATTGCTGATGGATGGAGAAAGAAAGAGCCCTGATGACTCTGAGCCTCAAGGTCCAACCATGCCGGGGGACAGACCACTGCTTAGACATCTCAGTTATTTAAGACAGTAGGTTTGTTTTCCTTTTCCTTTTTTTCCCCCCTGTTGCTTCTTGCAGTGGAAATATTTCTACCTTAAGTTCATAATTTTTATTATAGATGATTAAATACTGAAACTGATACACAAGTGTCAGCTATATACTCCTTTGGCAGGATCCTGAAGAGCCTAAAAAGGATAATGGGCTGCTGGAAGCTTGAGGGAAGATGTAGGAGGGTCGTGTGAGTTGGCTGAGCTCATCTCTTATCCATGAAAGGCAATGAGATGAGACAAAGAGCGATCAGTTCACGTCTCTGCCCAGCAGAGGGAGGACTTGCCGGCATAATGTAGTCACGACAGGAACTATCAAACTTTTAACAGGGAAACGCTCCTGCACATTTGTTAAAATGCAGATTTTGACTTTGAAGATTTGGAATGAGGCCAGAGACCCTGCATTTCTAATAGGCTCCCATGTGATACAGGTCAGGCTGGTGCTTGGATCCCATCGTGAGTTACAAGTGTGCAGAAGAGTACATTAACTGAGAGCACTGACTGTGGGCAGGACCCTCCTGGGTTCTGCCAAGGAGATCCGTGGTGAACTTACACCAGCCGCTCAACTGCTGTGGATCTCAGAATCCGTCTGTAAAATGAGGGTAACAGCCCCAGACTGTGGCTTCGCTGTGAGGATGCACGGAAATAATGCCCACCCAGCATGGTACCTGACACACAGTCAGGGGTCAACGACTGTTATTAATATTACTCTCGTAATACCCTCAGCAGTATTTCTGGAAGGCTGATCTGAATCTTCTGCATTCGAATTTCCTGCATTAAAAATACAGATTCCTAGATCCACCTCCACTCAACACAGCAGGACCTCTAGAGATGGAGCCCAGGGAGCAGCGTTTCTAATAAGCACTGCAGAGGGACCTGGTGCAGGATGCCTGGGGACTGCACGTGCAAGGTGGAGGGCTGAGGGCCGCAGGTGTGCGAGGGCAGGTGAGCAGGAGACACAAGGCTGAAAAGCACTGGGGCAGCTTCCCCTGTCTGGGGGCACGTGACCCACCTACATTTGCTAATCATTAGACTGCTCCAAGAATGAGAGAGAGCCAGAGGGCAAGAGAGAGAGGGCGAGAAAGAGAGAGAGGGACAGAGACACTTACCTTAACTATAAAACTCGAATCTCCAGGCCAGTGCCAGAGGATGGAGCACATTTTCCACAGTAACCACCGCATTTCCCGACGACCCGGGTACCATCCTGCCAAAAAAAAAAAGATGCATCATCTTAGCCCACCTGCTTGGCTACTATGGTTCCGGGGCTTAAACTGGCTTTGGGGGGACTCATTCCTGTATGTACAGCAGGTAGGACTTCTCAAAGTGGGGACCAACATCCTCACCACAGTCTAAAGCAGGGGCTGAGAAACGATGGCCTGTGTGTCCCGTGTTCGTACGGCCAGTATCTTCACAGAGTGCACTTCAGTCTTTTGGCCCTAGTGCTTTCTCACTCTTTGAAATGTCCTTACCTGCACTTCTTCCACACAGACCATTCATGGAGACTAATCTTTAGTCCTTTCACACTCAGAATGGTCTCTCCTCAAACACACAGCTGAAGAGTCTCAGTAGAAATCTATCTACTCATCAAGGACCAAAGGAAACCACTCAAAAGAATCGCTTTGCTTTTAACCTGATTATTGACATAGCTACCAGTGTCAAGAAGAGCGTTTATATTTTTAAATGGTTGGAAAGCAGCAAACCGAGAATACTATTTCTTGATAGGTAGAAAAAACTCAAAATTCAAATTTCAGGGCCCGCCAATAAAGTTCTATCAAAATACAGCCACATCCATTCACTTTCCTCATGTAGTAACTGCTTTCTTGTTACAATAGCAAGCTGAGTAGTTGGTCTCACAACCTCACACTGCTGCTCCGCACACAAGTCATAGTGACACACTGTAACCTGTTTTGAGTGCCAGGCCTATTGCAGTATTATAACATTTCTTATTTTTTTTTCTATAACCAGTGTATGTCAAAATAAGAAAAGACCAAAAGAGTAGACTTTACTGTACTTTTAAGGTACAGTAGGATGGATTACTCTATTGTCACATTTACATGGCAAAGCGTTGCATTCGTCACGCAACGATACCGTGTACGTGCATGCTCAGTCATGTCCAACTCTTTGCAACCGCACGGACTGTAGCCCACTGGGCTTCTCTGTCCACAGGATTTTCCCAGCAAGAATACTGGAGTGGGTTGTCATTTCCTCCTCCAGGGGATCTTCCCGACCCACGGATCAAACCCGTGCCTCCTGCGTCTCCCACACTGCAGGTGGATTCTTTGCCACTGAGCCAGCGGGGAAGCCCACAGTGACACGAAGTTGTGCTAAAAGAAGACGCTATGCACCGATATCACCACACTTAGCGTGGGCATGGCATTCCCAAGTCCCAGGCAAGCAATGTTCAGGAATTTGGAAAACTTAGAATATCTCATCACAGTGTAATTCTTCACAAAAATAAGAAATCAACGTGAGTAAGGATGAAAGATGAAAAGACGTAAGCACCCAAGTGGCTCGTTTGTTAGCGACACAAGGAAAGCAGTCTACTAGGTGGTGAGTTCATGAAATCCTGTTTAACCGTAACAGCAGAAGACATATGTCCAGAGAAAACCAATTTGTTGAACACTGTTATCCTTTTGGCAAGACCAGTTGCTCAAAAATTTAATGACATTTGGGAGCCACATCAATAAACAATTCAAAAATGAAGCAAATTGGAATGGTTTCCTGTGGTTT
The DNA here is from genome assembly GCF_042477335.2 of Ovis canadensis. Classification (NCBI taxonomy): domain Eukaryota; kingdom Metazoa; phylum Chordata; class Mammalia; order Artiodactyla; family Bovidae; genus Ovis; species Ovis canadensis. The sequence continues at coordinate 51,669,103 of NC_091263.1, read as the reverse complement.
TTGATGAGAAGATAGATTTTACTGATACTCTTTCAGTTGTTTGAGGAGACCATGCTGAGTTGTGAAGGACCAAATAATTAGTCTCTATGAATGCTCTGTGTGGAAGAAGTATGGGTGACATTATGTCCAAGAGATAGAGGAAATACTAGTCAGAAAAACTGAAGAGGAATCTGCTAAGATGTGTTGACAACTAATAATGGTAAGACCCATGTGTGGAGAAGGAAAAGCTTTATTTGGACCAATTTACAAAGCTGGATCATGGAAAAAGCAAGAGAGTTCCAGAAAAGCATCTATTTCTGCTTTACTGACTATGCCAAAGCCTTTGACTGTGTGGATCACAATAAACTGTGGAAAATTCTGAAAGAGATGGGAATACCAGACCACCTGACCTGCCTCTTGAGAAATCTATATGCAGGTGAGGAAGCAACAGTTAGAACTGGACATGGAAAAACAGACTAGTTCCAAATAGGAAAAGGGATACGTCAAGGCTGTATATTGTCACCCTGCTTATTTAACTTCTATGCAGAGTACATCATGAGAAACACTGGACTGGAAGAAACACAAGCTGGAATCAAGATTGCCAGGAAAAATATCAATAACCTCAGATATGCAGATGACAACCACCCTTATGGCAGAAAGTGAAGAGGAACTTAAAAGCCTGTTGATGAAAGTGAAAGAGGAGAGTGAAAAAGTTGGCTTAAAGCTCAACATTCAGAAAACAAAGATCATGGCATCTGGTCCCATCACTTCATGGGAAATAGATGGGGAAACAGTGGAAACAGTGTCAGACTTTATTTTTTTTTTTTGGCTCCAAAATCACTGCAGATGGTGATTGCAGGCATGAAATTAAAAGATGCTTACTCCTTGGAAGGAAAGTTATGACCAACCTAGATAGTATATTCAAAAGCAGAGACATTACTTTGCCGACTAAGGTCCGTCTAGTCAAGGCTATGGTTTTTCCAGTAGTCATGTATGGATGTGAGAATTGGACTATAAAGGAAGCTGCGCACCGAAGAATTGATGGTTTTGAACTGTGGTGTTGGAGAAGACTCTTGAGAGTCCCTTGGACTGCAAGGATATCCAACCAGTCCATCCTAAAGGAGATCAGCCCTAGGATTTCTTTGGAAGGAATGATGCTAAAGCTGAAACTCCAGAACTTTGGCCACCTCATGCGAAGAGTTGACTCATTGGAAAAGACTCTGATGCTGAGAGGGATTGGGGGCAGGAGGAAAAGGGGACGACAGAAGATGAGATGGCTGGATGGCATCATGGACTCGACGGACGTGAGTCTGAGTGAACTCCAGGAGTTGGTGATGGACAGGGAGGCCTGGCGTGCTGCAATTCATGGGATCGCAAAGAGTCGGACACGACTGAGTGACTGAACTGAACTGAAATGAACTGTGAAAATGTAAGATGTTTAAGGCCTGTGATTATTCACCGTGGAAAATACAAGAACCTATCTAGTGTCATGGAACCCATGGTGTTAATAATGAACTTCTTTTTCTATCACAGACTTAATCTCCATCAGTTTGGGGAATTTGGGGGTCAGGACTAGAAGTTGAATACCTTGACTTATCCTAACATACAGCAGTTGGATGACTTAGGAGTGGTAAAGTTTTATCATGAATTTTGAGCTCAGGGACAGGATAAATAATTTTCTGAACGAGAAGAACTGCTCTCAATCACTGTCATTGAACACTTAATGGTTTTGGACATTATCTTTTGCTGCTGACTTGATGTTTCTTAATGAACTGAAGCTAAAATTACAAGGCAAAAACTGCACTTACAGGCGAAAGTTATACTGTGGTAAAGTCATTTCAATAACAACTAACATTGTTTGAATCATAAATCATGTTAAGGTGCTTTGTACACTTCCCAATCTGTCAAATGTTAAAAATGAGAAGCTTTATTGCTATTCCACATACATTTATAGTGGATATACTTCGTGAGTGTGAACTACAGTTTCAGCATCACTTTTTGGACATGAATGTAAGTGCAAAGGAAATTGTCATATATAAAAATCCATCTAATGAGGTAACTGAGGAGAGCTTCCATTTCACCTTCAAGTACAAGTGATTCATCTGTAATGTAATGATGTGCAGAAAGGCAAATACCAAGTGTAAAATCTAACGGAATTCCACCAACAGCTGCCAAGGCATGAATATGCTCAATTAAAATGATGTGGTTGTAGACGATAGCAGTGTTTGGCAATACCTATCTCTGCAAAAAGACATTCATAAAGATGAAGTGCAGAACGTCTCATTTCAGATCAGCATTAACAAATAAACACTTCGAAGCAATTCTGGTAACAGAGAACACTGATTAAACAAAATGTTATCCTTTCTCAACATTTCATTCATTTCCTTGGTAGATTCTGGATAACAAAAATTTACACTCAATTATTATTCTGTTTTGGATTTAATCACCAAATTTTTGTGCAAATTTGTTTTCACTCTTGTCATATAAATACATATGTAATATCCATGATTTTCACCTCCTGGATGGCAAAACCTAAAATATTTACTACCTGGTCCTCTACAGAAAAGGTTTGCTGAATCCTGGTCTCTAGCCTTGTACAGTCCTACCTGTCTGGATTTGTCTTGCTCTGTTCTTGCCCTCTGCATTTCTTTGGGTTGTTCCTCTAACATGCCTCTTAACACAGGGCCTTTGCACATGCGGCTCCTCCAGCTGGAACTCTCTGCCCTCTCCCTCTCTGTGTGAACTGGACTCTGTGTGCATTAACCAGCTTTTGTCTGGTAAATTCTTCAGAACTCAGCCCAGAAGCCACTTCCTCTGAGAAATCGTTCTGACAGAGTTACCAGCTGCACAGCACCCTATAAGATGGGGGTAGTTCTTTATGTCTGTCTTCCCCCCTGGAATGTAAGCCCCATGATGGCAAGGCCAGTGCCTTGTTAGAATACTAGGGTCCCCAGAACTTAGCAGTGGTTGAAACACACATTTGTTGAATGAATCGAAGAAGGCTAAACAAGCACGCTCTTCTCTGTGAGATGCAATTCAAATGGTCCTGCTCCTCAGCCCCCTTAATCCTTCCCCATGCTATGAAAAACCCCTTGTTTAACTGTGGCATCATATCCCAGTTTGTAAATTACCATGTCATATGAGCCACCCTCCACCCTTGACTCCTGCATGAGGTTTGGCATCTAAGATGTTTTTCTCGACTGGGACTAATGCTGGTGTGAATCATACTTGTGTGCACATTTCAGGATATCTTTGGGCCATATTTGATTCATATGGCCCAACTATGGAAGTCTTTTGAAAACAATGGATAATCTCATTAAAAAAGAAAAATAGTTGCCAATTTTGAAGAAAAAAAAAAACATGTAAGTTTCACTCTTTTAAAAATGTGCATGCTTTTTGAGTGAGATTAACTCGGAGGGCTTCCCTGATGGCTCAGTGGTAAAGAATGGGCCTGCAACACAGGAGATGTGGGCTGGATTCCTTCGTCAGGAAGATCCTCCGGAGGAGGAAGTGGCAACCCACTCCAGTATTCTTGCCTGAAAAATCCCATGGCCAGAGGAGCCTGGCGGGCTCTACAGTCCAAGGAGTCACAAAGAGTCAAACATGACTGAGTGACCGAGCATGCATGCACAAGAATAAGTCGGAAGACTGAGTTCTATCACCCCACGGGGTCTTGGTTTTAGGGGCCCATGTTAGTCTGGAGCTAGTCTGACATCATCGACTAGATCTGATGCCAGATAAACTGGCTTTCTAGCCAGGAACTTTTCCCCTAGGCTGAAGTATATAGGTCTGGTGGCCTTAAGGATGCTGACATAGTAGAAATGCCTTCTGTCTCATCAAAGCTTTTTTTTTCACCCAAACTCTTCCTTCCCCAGCAGCAGAGATCAGATTGCCTCAGACTTGCATCGTACCTTTAAATAACCTCTTTAAACCTCAGTTTTCTGGTGTATCTGTAAAATGGGGATAATACAAATCTCCCCTTATAGGTTTGCTGCAAATGAAAGAAAGCATATAAAGTGCCCAGAATAGCGCCTGGCCTAATGTACGTGCTCAGTTATTAGTGATCATTGTTATAATGGCGCTTTTTAATGTGTGAATTTCCATCACGGCCTGTTCTCATGGAGATAAGGAATAGTCTGGGTAATTATAAAATCGCTGATACTCGCTCGGCAATGTTCACGTTATTTCACTAACTAGGACTCCATCAATGTCATTTAGGTACAGGTTGAACTAACACTTATTTCTAGTACAGAGTAGAAAATATATGTACTGGGAAAATAAATAGCATAAACATGATTGTCATGGAAACAGTGACTATTTCAGACAAAAAGGTATGTTTTTCAGCACTTCTGAAGTACCCACTCTTATACAATGAAACATTAACTGTAAATCATTTTTATTTCTCCACTAAAGCAGGTCCTCTAAAAATCTCTTTTCAACAAATATTTTGTTAGCAGAGTTTGAGCTATTGCATATAATTAAAATGAGTGACTCTGTGTTCCGTTAGGAACAGTTTATAGTTCATACTTTTCACTCTTTTCTCTGCTTTCTGCGGTCAGTATGACCAAGGGAGGTTGATTCGTGTAATTCAGGAAAGCCAGCACATCTTTGATTAAAGTGTGCTTATTTACATTTCTTTGGACCTGCTGGGAGTGAAACTGCCCATTAAAAAAACAATAGTATTTGTTTTTTTCCCAAATAAATTCCTAATCACACATACACAAATGTACACACACACAATGTATAAATATCTAACTTCTATGGGATCATACAGAATAAAATGTACATGTATATAAAAGGTAGTTTCGCTCCATTTGTCTGTATTAAATGTATGATTTTTATACTTGGTGGATAATTGAATTTTCACAAATGAATTGTGGGTTAGGACGCAGCTTATAGTAGATAAAAGAGAACTGATTCTTTGCTTGCTACACACACACACACACACACACACACACATTTATCTCATGCTACTTAAACTCCATTGGTTGTAAATGAACTGAAAGATTAAAAAAAGACAGGAGCTGAGTCCATCTCCCATACAGTAATACAATGTTAATTTTTAATTTGGATTTAGAGCCCTTCCCTCAGAACAACAGTGATGGTTAGGCCTCAGGGCCAGGCACCCAGCCCTCAGAAACACAGGCTCCCAGCTCCTCTCAGACCCTGTCCCATCCCCTAGGAACACAGAGCAGCACAGAGACCCAAGGACACCCCTCCCACCTGCTTACAGGAGCCTGCCTTCTTTGTGCCTGGCTGTGAGGGCCATTCTGGAACCACCTCCAGGACGGAAGGCGAGACAGCAGCTCTGAAAATGGGCATCTTTCGGGGGTGGGGGCAGTGCTGGCAGGGGGGACTCTCCCGGATGGGGGCTAAGGATCCTCTCACATCCTGAGTGCACTCGTGAGTTGGGGAAGCACAGAATCTCACTGGCAGAGGAGCTTAGAATGCCAACCTTTTCTTTCCAGTCTTACAGGTGGGCCAAGTTCCCCGCTTTCTGTCTGGCTCACCCACAGAGCAGAAACTTGGTACACTCAAAGCATTTGTCTAGAAGCCCATGCCTGGACCAGGAGGTGTCTCATGTGCCTCAGTCCTGGGTGGGGAAGGGCCCGTGTGGACAAAAGCCACATGGTACGGTGGGTACCAGCCATGTCCAGGCTCAGCCTCTGCTCAGGCTGCAGTCCCAGCCTCCTATCACAAGCAAGCTTGCATCTTTCACCACCGTGACCGATTTTGCAACCTTATGGCAAGCCTTAGGCCTATGAACATGTGATAACATTAACAGCTTATACTTACTGGGCCCCTGCTGCCTGTCCAGTGACATGCAAACAGCTTTATCTCCCCATTTCATTTTTGCTCCACAAGAACCCAACTGGGTAAGACCACCATGATGCCCATTTTATAGATGAAGAAACTGAGGTCCCTGAGAAGTTAGATAACTTGCCACAATGGCAGAGCTGGTAAAAGCATGTCAGGCGATCTGACTTAAGGGCCTGGAGGTTTAACCTCTATAGTCTGTGGCTTCTTTGATTTCAGTGCTCTCCCAAGAATTCAATGAGCGACCTGGAGGAATGAGACTGAATACATGTAAACTGTCCAGTAAACAGAGGTGCTTTCAGTAACAGAGGCTATTTCAATAACAAAAATCCTTATCACTAAAAAAAACAGAATTCTTCCCACTACTCACATACCGGCAGCCAATAATGAACCTGACACTGAGACTTATTTTCACCAGGTCTGCTCCTGTTGGTGAGACCATGTACCCATCCTACAAGTGGTTCTGGTAATTCAGTCTTACCCTGAATGACTAGAGCTTTCCTTTAGTTTTTCTTGGGGGAAAAAACATTTTATCACCAAGCAGGTTTAGAAAACGGAGGATTCCATTGTGCTTTTCCTTCTGGTGCTCCCGGCAGAAAAGTGAAAGAAAGTGAAGCCTGAAGATGAGAGGACTGAATCAAAGCAGGGCTGTTAGGAGAGTCAACCAGGACTGGCCAGGATCTGTGCAAAACAGAGCAGACCGGCTTCAGCCCCTCAGAAGCAAGACAGTGGTAAGGCAAGGTGGGAGAAGGCTGTGACACAGGCTTTCAAAGTGTGTTGTGTGGAACAATGGTAATTTGGGGAAATTAAGGTCTGACTTTGAAGAAAACGCTCTGTGACTGGTTTAACATAGGTCAGTGGTTTTCAAAACGTGGTCCCAGACCTGAGCATCAGCATCACCTGGGAAATTGTTGGGAATGTACATTTCAGGCCCCTCCCCCGGCTGGCTGTGTTTTAGCAAGTCCTGGCCCATGTTGGAGAACCACTGATTTAGGGAAATGCTGGCTTCAATAGAACCACACAGGTTTCCTTCCTGTACACTTCATTCCAGCTTCCAATACACGCATGGCTAGTTACTGTGACTCTTACAGAAGGAAATAAATATACAATTTTCCCCCAAGTGTCTTAGGCTGTGGAAGCCTATTTTCATGCAGCATCCTTAGAGGATGCTGCTCTGTGGACCACACAGCAGGTCAGGCACACAAAGCCTCGTTTCTGGGGGCTGCTAGGAGCTACAGATTGCTTAGTTCTGGCTCATGGGGATTAATAAGGAGTGCTCGACAGACCCTTGAGACTAATTTTGAGCTGTCTCTCTGAGCTTTCATGGAACACCAAGATTTAAAAAAAAAAAGAATTCTGACAGGCAATTGTGAAACCAATTTCCTTCAGCACAGGCCGAACCTCCCCTGAAGGCTAGGGGAACAATCAGCCCATCTGGGCAGGGCAGTGATCATTGTCTCCACCAGGTGGCGCTCCAGGCTGCAATTATTTTTAGGTTCTGGCTGAACACTGCAATGACCCTAACAAAATTGAAACTAAAGTTTCAACACTTTACATATATGGTTTTCTACATAATCATGGTTTAAGTAGGACCCTGTTTGAGGCCATGCATTTTTTGTCTCTCTTAGTCACTGCAACATAATATACAGTAGAACATAAGAACATAATTTCTAGGCCCACTGTAAAGCACAGCAAGTGCGCTCTTGGTTCTTTCTTTCTTTCAGTACAAGCAAAAAAATTAATGATTAAATTATAAGCAATCAATATAGCTGTTTAGATAAATCAGAATTGAAGGAGTTAATTGACTTTCACAGAGAAAAGTTTTGTTGTTTTTTTTTTCTCTCAAAGATACAAATTTAACCCTTGAAGCTAAAAAAAAAAAACCCTCTGAGATATTCCTGGAACATTATAATTGATGTTTCTTCTCTTCCTGGGCGGAAGCAGGCTGATTGAGCTGTTTCTTTACATTCAGATTTTGATAGGGTTTAGCAAATAAAAATACTGGATGCTCAGTCAGATGTGAATTTCAGATAAACACATTTTTTTTTAAAGAAAGAGTATGTCCCATACAATGTTTTAGACGTGCTTATAGTAAAAAAGTGAATAAATAAAAATCTTCCTTATTTGAAATTCAAATTTAACTGGGCATCCTGCATTTTGTTGGCAGTATCACCTTGGAGTAGTACCCCACTTTCTAGTCCTCTTCTTCTCTCTCCGTTACTTACTTCTCTGAGGAGACCCTGTGACAGAGGTCACAGCTGTGGCAGGACTGGGGCCGCAGGCCACCCCTTGTAAGTTTCCCGTTTGCCTGTGGGTCAGCTCCTGCCCCTCGTCCTCAGGACTTCTTGGCTGGAAAGGGCAGCGCTTCCTGCCCCACCTTAGACATGAGACACCCCTGGGGAATTTCAAATTCTGCCCCTGTCACAGATTCCCTTTGAGTGAATCTGGATGGGGCCCAGCTACATGCATCTTAAACTTTCCCAAGTGACTCTAACATACCCCCAGGCTGAGCAACATACACAGACCAGAGCGGATTCAGAGTGTCCATCTGAGAGCTTGCTCAGCTGTAGGTCTTGCTCAGAAGCTCTGGGGCCCCAGAATCTTCATTGTCAACAAGCTCCCAGGTAATTCGGGTGCTCTGGGGTGATCCACCGTGAACAGCTAGATTTTAGAGCAAGAACAACTGACTTGTAGAGCCTGTGAGTTTTTCTCTCATTCTCCAGAAACCCTCCTGATGAATGACTCCTTTTTCCAGCCCTTTTTGTATTATTTCATTTCTTCTGAAACAGACATCACCGTCCCTAAGCTCACGTAGGTTAACTGCATGTTGGTTAATTAACTGCAAGATATCTGAACCACACGCGCCCTTAGAGGCTGCTGAGTGCTTTCGGCTTCCTGGTTAGGCATCCTTCTAATTGCTCCCGTGGTACTGACATTCACATCTCTGGGAAGAATTCATCAGAAGGGTAAGCAAGACTCTGCTCCACTCACCTGTCCACGCGTCAACCTTCCATTTATGTCCTCAATTTTCTTCCTGACACTTTGTAAAATGGTTTGAGGAAGTTCCTTTAGCACCATAGCCTTAGAGGGAAAGAAAGAGGAGGAGAAAATAGAACTCATCCTCCAAGCCATGGAGACCCTTACCGGGGACTTCTTGATGTCAGAGACAGCGTAATTCCCTTGGGAGATCCATCTGGCAGATTCAGTTAGAGACAAACCGGTTCCGTAAAGGTTGATGCTAAAACGACCCTGGAATAAATGGCCAGTGAACAAGATTTTTAGTCCACGTGACATCCTGAGCAAAGGTCCCACACAATAAAAAGGTAACCTGGAGAAAGATATTAATTCATTATGCTAGCTAACTAATGACTGAGGGTTCTTTGTAGTGGTGGTGGTGGGGGGCGGTTCTGAACAAGGCACTTTACATGCATCATCTCATCCATCCTTGCAAGAGCAATCTGAAGGGGATTTTCTTCACAGATGGGGACAGGGAGGCCTGGCGAAGGTGATTAACTTCTCCAGGAGACACTAAAAGCCCAACTCACATTTTCCTAACTTCAAAGTCCTCACTCTCAACCACCGCTATTCTGCGTCCCTAACACAGCAATCCTGATGTTGCTCGCAATTATCAGATTCCTACAGGAACAAAATGCCACAGTGTAATTTTTTTAACAAGATCTCGCTGCCAAAGCTTCCTGGGCTTCAGCTCCCCACCGTGCTGAGCACGCCGAGTCCTAAGCCCAGCGGGGCGAGACTTCAAAGGAGCGGCGCGTTCTCGGGGTTAGCCTGCAGAGGGCGCGCGCGGCCTGCGCTGGACCAAGGTAGGGACCAGCCAAGCTTCCAGGCCCAGGGAACCCACACCTCCCAGCTGCGCTGTGGGACTCTTTTTCCAAGCGTGGCCTCGGGTGTTTCCATTTTTATTTCCAAGGAGACAGGGCAGCAGAGAGCCTTTCTTGCCTTCTCCATCTGTCTCCGTGTATTTCTCTCTTGCAAAAATGACTCCACAAAGGCATCTTAAATAGATTCATGAGCAGTTTGGGAGTAAAAAGTGTGCTTTCTGCAAGAACTGCAGACAGTGGGTGAAAGCTTCCTGTCTGAGCCCTAGGATACAGTTTTTTTTGTCAAAACAGTCTTAAATACATCAAAGAGAATAGTGAGGTGGAGGGTCACACCTAACCAGACCTAAGTGTAAAGTGGGCTTTTTCATGTGGACAGATGATCTACCCTGTAGGAACCTCAGTTTGTCCATCTGTAAAATGGAAGGTAATAAGAAGAGTGCCTTCCTCAGAGTAGTATAGTGAGGACTAAATGAAATTAGCTGAGGACTGTATGGCTGGTCCCTAACAGATATTCAAAAATATTGGAATTAGTCCTGCATTTTCTTATTGTTTTCTGAGTGCTAGTTTTCTCTCTCCAATACAGCAGTAAGCTTATTGAGGGGTGGGACTTGGCATTGCTTTGCCTATTTATATCAGTTATGGTTTGTAACATATGACGAGGCACTTGATATAGTCTTGCTGTGCTTAGTTGCTCAGTCATGTCCGACTCTTTGCAACCCCATGGACTGTAGCCTGCCAGGCTTCTCTGTCCATGGAATTTTCCAGGCAAGAATGCTGGAGTGGGTTGCCATTCCCTTCTCCAGGGGATCTTCCTGACCCAGGAATCGAAGTCAGGCCTCCCATATTGCAGGCAGATTCTTTACCAGCTGAGCCATCAGAAAACCCTGATATAGTCTTAATAAATATCAATATCACATCCTAGCTCTTCCATGAAGACTTCCAGGATCAGGTGTAACTTGGAGGTTTCCTCTCCATGTTGGTTCCATAAATGCTAAACACTTTATGAACTCTTTAGGGGCCTTAAATCCTACATCTGTACACTGGGAACAAAAAGCGTCCCTATTCACAGAGGTGAAGGGAGGATTTAGTGCAGTCTAATCAGTGGATTTCATCAGAGGACATTTTTCCCCCATGGGAAATCTGGCAACCTCAGGAGACCTTTTGGGGTGCCCTGTCACAGCTGGTGGGTGTGTGAGCCACCAGCAGCTGATGCAGAGAGACCAGAGTTATTACTAAATATCCTACAAGGCACAGCCTAGTCCCCAACAACAGAGAATTATCCAGCCCAAAACATCAGTCATGCTGTGGTCAGGGGGAGGAATTTATCCTAGAATCCTGACACTTCTGCCTTGAGTGCGATCTCAGGCAAACGGCTTGCCCTTCCTGAGGCCACCTGTAAAATGGGTAACAAGACAGAATACAGAAGGTTTGACACACCTAACCCATTACCTGGCAGAGAGTAGGTGACGTTTTACAATATTTTTGGAACTTGTTTTATCACAGTACTACACAGGTGTTAGTGGCTGTCATGTTGAGTGACTTCAATACCCAGGTATCTGTGATTGTGGTCACACCGGATGCTCAAAACCCTCCTTGCCTAGCCTCCTTAGACATTGGCTTCTGGATGCTGCATTAGCCCACCTGGCCAATTCTTACTTTCCTAACCTCCCTCCCCTGCAGAGGGCATCCACACTGATCACAACGCCCAGACCTCACTATTGGCAAGGACACCCTCTTCTTTCCTTCCTTATCCTGTTTCCCATGAAGACTGCCTGAAAAGCCTACATCTCAGAAGACAGACGTGATATGCTTTGACGTCAAAGTCCTTAGAAGGAGCAGACTTCTAGCCCCAGGATGTGTCAGGCTGATCCCCGGGTTCAGTGTCTGAGCACGTAGCTGAGCGGATTACATGCTGGCTAGATCTGCCCTTTCAGAGCAGGTGATAAACTGGTTTTTGTTCTTATTCTCTCCCTGGCCCTTCAGGGTCAGGGATTTGCATTTTTAGCCAGCATCCTAGTTGATAATTAGCACTCTGAAAGTTGCCTGTCATCAGTGGAGTGTAGACCTACTGTCCTTTCCAGCTCCAGTTCACGATATCTCTGTCCCCACAGGCCTTATCTTCAGGGTCTAAAGGGCATGAGAGTTTTAGCTACTATCTCCTGTTGCTGATTTAAGAGTAAAGGTGATTAAGGCATGCATACACTAGATATTCCAGAAAGGTCAGCAAAAGATGTAGCTTTGACAAAGGGAGGTTTTGTTCTCTGCTGGACAAGGGTGCATGCTGTACAAGTCTTGTCTGAAAACAGGATCAGCCAGACATGTCTGCTGTCATGGATTCGGACTCAGATGTACTGGCATCAAATCTGGCCTCTACCAAGCACTAGCATGGGTTTGGATAAGTTACCTGACCTCTCCACACCTCTCAGCTGCCTCCTCTGGAAAAAGGGAGCATTCTCACAGGATGCTGTGGATGATTAAATGCTACACTGATTTAGAAATGCTGAGCACAGTATCTCAAGTGTAGTGAACACTCAGCAGACACTCATAACACCAGCATCAGTAATAATAACGCCACATGCACTGTGATCAGGATAACAACATACACTCTGGCTGCATCTTGAGTCGAGGGCTCTTGGGGGACCCACCCTTAATGACACATAGATCCTTAAAGCAACAGCAGTAGATGAGGAGGAAAAAGAAGCAGACTGTCAAAAACAGCATCGCTCTGCTTTGATATCTCTGCAGTCACAGATCAGAGGACAAGCAGGGCTCGAGTAGTTTGCATAGTTCTGCTTTCTACAGGCATTTCCCTGGAAAAGTGATTTGAAAAACTCCCACCTTTCATCAGCATAGTTGGTGCTCAATAAACTTCTAAGGAATTGAATTCTAAAAGTATCTGATATGATTTGAAGAACGGACTGGAAAAAATACAAGTTAGCCTCTCACTGGCTTTGCTTTTCTCACTTAGCAACTACATTAGTGTCGGGATTTAGCAAATCAATCAGTTCCTTTGTCTCTGAGTTATTAAAATAATCGAATGCAAATTACCTCTCATTTACTTAAGTTTCCCTAAAGATGCACATATCGAAACAAGAAAATCCTGAGGCATTTGAAAAGGGCAGGGACGGCCAATCTATAAGCTGTTAAATGCAACCCATACGAATGGGGTGTTTGAAGTCATCAAGTGCTCTAAAGAAACCGCACTTCAAAAGTTTTCAATTCCTGGGTAATGGAGAAAAGGCCCCTTTTAACATTCTGTCCTTTGTTTATTTTCTTTCTCCCCTGAGAGCTTCCTTTTCACTTCTCTAAAATGTTTAGCAATACTTTCTAAAGCTTGGGGCTGAGAAAACACATCGTTAAAAGAAAATTCAGATGTGTTTGTCTTTGGATGGTCTCTGGTTGTGTGTAAATGCATCCTGCGGAGGCAGTGGCTGGCACTCTGAGCATCTCCCAGTCCCAATTCCTAGAACCTATGAAGGCTCACAGCAACACGAAGATTTCCAACATGGAGTTAGAGAACAGCTTTATAAAGACCTCATGTAAGCCAGCGAAAAAACCGGGGCCAGGTTCTTTTGTCCAGAATCACCTCATTCATTACGTGTGTCCTGCCCTCTCCTTGCAGAAGCCTCTGGCAAAAACTGATGCCTACTTGGCAAAGAGAGTCAAGGATGATTATAACAGCCTGTTTCAAAAGGCAAGTCAAATGAACAAACCACACCTCTAAGGAGGCAAAAACCTGGGCAACTGTCGAATGGGTAAGACTGCCACTCAGCAGCTCTGCTGGAGACAGAATTCAGGAGACAGCTTTGCACTTCTTGGTCCAGACAATGCACACTTATACAGCGGAAACTGGACTGACAGTTTTTCTGTGTCATGCAATATTCAGAATTTTTAATGTCTGACAGCAGAGTGTTGGCATCTGCTTGTACTGCCTTTTGAGAGACAACCGTGTGCATCTCTCCCTAACTCTCCTATTTGTGATAGGATACTGACGACCTGAAACCAGTCAGGGAGAAAACTGACACCCCAGAAATGGGCAAATGCTACAAACCACTGCTTCCCCCTGCCTCCATCCCTTGGAGAGCCAATCATTAAACATTTACCAACATCATTGTTTGTTTAACCAAAGCTTGCCATCTGATATCTGATTTGTTTCTAAGTTTTTACCATGATCACTGACGCATTTTGCTGAATTGCAGAAGTCTGGCTCGTGGTCGTGACCATTTCCTTAGGAAGCACCCCTAGGAGCTGAGAGGCTGGGAGCATCTGTGAGGCCTGGATACAGGTGGCCAAACTGCCTTGCAGAGCTAGGGCTGCCATTCTGATTACATCTGCAGAAACAGATGCAGCCCAGGGTGGGGGTGGGGTGGCCAGGGTAGGGTGTGGATCCCTGGGGCCAGTGGGTTGGTGTCCCTGGCACGTACCTGTGGGCACTTGGCGGCACTGTAGCAGTCCCCAGCAGTGGCAAAGGGGACGGGATGTCCTTCATTGGTCCTGGCAAACTGTAAGTCAGTGGCTGTGGGGTTTTGGAGAAAGGGTTGAAGGGAGGGGAAAGGTGAAGAGTAGGAGAAAGAGTTTGGACAAGATATTAACAAGGAGACAGAAGGGAAGAAGAAGAGTTAGGGAAGTCACAAGAGGGTATGGGAAATTAAAAAAAAAATACAAAATATGATTAGTGAGCAAATGGATCCAGATGTACACTTGCTCTGCTCCCTGCTCCCCCAGGCACTATATCTGTGGTTCCGAGAGCCTCCTTCCCTGGGTTTTACCAGCACTGTCTGTCTCCTCACAGTATGGAAGCCAACAAAAGGGGTTTCAGATGACTCTGGACTCAATTCCTATATAAATAAATGTGTGAATCACCTCGCTTAAATGCAGTGTAATTGGATGATTGTGAACCTCCTGTAGACGGCGGCAGCCGCCTCAGAGGCTGCAGGACTGGGGAAATCAGCCAGCCGAGCATTTCCAGCTACTTAGCAGTTCCTCCCTGAGGCTCAGCTGTCCTCCTGTGGCCCAGGCAGTCTAGTTGCCAAAATGTGGAGCAATTAGAACCCACATCTTGAAAATATTAATGGCAGTTTCTCAAGTTTGGGGCTAACTTGTAGTTTTTTAAAAAGCCAATAAAAACAATGCTCGTGTTTTTAACCCTCGTGTAGGTCCTGAGAACAGCTGGGAGAACGGGGAAGGCGGCTTGGGAGAAGACAGACTGAGAATCCTGCAAAATCTGGTGGGGACTGGAGACCGGAGGCAGCTTTTTAAACCTTTCTGCTTTGTCTTTTGGGAATACCAAGAGAAGGCCTCAATCTTTTCTGCAGTTTTGTGGGAGGGAAATCTGAGTCCCCCATCCTGCCTTTTCCAGCTTCAGCACCAGGAAGCTCTGGGTCTCAGCTGGGGCAGGATTTAAGTGGGAAACTGCAGACTCTGCCCTTAGCCCTCATCAGTCTGGCTGAAGGCAATTAAAAATATCTTGGTACAAATCAAGTGTAATCTACCTCCAAAGGAAAGCAAGGCAAGCTTACAGGAACAATGTTAATGAAGAAAACTTAATTATTCATTATTTCTGTTTTCCGTCCATTTGAGGGAATGGGTTGGGATATTTGAGCTGTCTTTTACCACTCCTATGATTAATGTCCCCAACAAAAATGTAGTGTCGGCCAGAGTATGAAATCAGCCCACAGGCAGGCTGGTTTTAAAAACAGGTAATTCTGTCCTCCATTTTTCTTCCGTAAATCAGCCATCAGAGCAAATTAGTTTTATGCTCGTGTGTGTGTGTGTGTGTGTATGCGTGCGTGTGCATGTGTGTGCGCATGTGCCCGTGTGTATACACTGCTGGTGGTAGCCCAGGGTGGGGTGAATGTTGCTACATGAATTTCATAGCTTCAGAGTCTGCATCTGCTCCCTAAAACTTCTTTCTTCATAATTTCTGCTCCCATGCTCGCTCTGCCTAACTCAATACTTGGCTCACTCCCACTTGGCCTTAAGGTCTCAACCATGATGTCATGTTTTGGGAGATGCTGCCCTGACGTCCCCACTATGATGGCACCCCTTTAATGTGCCTCTGTCTCCTCTGTTCATTTGTCACAAATCTGATGGAGCACTGCCCACTGCTCAGCCCTTTCCAGGCACTGGGGGGACCACAGTGATCAAAGGTGGAGCAAACCCCACCTTCAGGCAGCTTAGACCAGGGTTGTCATCCCTGGATCGTAAGTTCATTTCGTACCCTCTGGGCCTCAGCCCAAACCCTGAGCAGGATGTGTCATGGCCTGAATGGAAAGACCCACGGACACACGCCCCGGAATGTTCTATGGGACTTACTGATGATCTGCATGGAGGTCAGATCTATTCTGACCTTCTGGAAGCTGGAGAACCCAGCTGCCGTGTAGTCCTTCCGACACTGACAGTCATCACGTCGGCTCCCATTGTAGGGGCATTCGGTTGGGTTGTGCAACCTATATGGCAGAGAGAATGTTCTGGTGAGGACGGGGAGGCGTTTCTAGGGGTCTCCAGGTGGTCCGGGCTCTTCTGAGCTTGCAGCTCTCCTACCTGTGCCCGTAAACCTCAGAGAAATTCTCAGAGTCACCGTGGACCAGGGTCATGTACTCCTTGGGGTGGTCAGAGTGCATCCCTGCACAGAAGACCTGAAAGACAGACCAGACAAAACCTGCCAGGGCAGGCTCGGAAACGGGCCCACGACAGCCAGGGCTGCTGGCTCTGAAAGCAGCGTAGGAATAATGACTGAGCTCGGACGAGTACCTTTAGGAGCTTTCCTGTGACGACCAGGAAGTATTCCCCATCTTCACTGGCACCTTTCAGCCTTTTCACTTCCTTGCAGTTCTGGGGCAACTCGCCTAGAATACACAAATCCATGAGCATGAGCTGTGAGTCTGCAGTGGCTGCCAATGGGACCGGTTACATTATTCACGTGCACACTGGTCAGCGTGGGGGCCAATGTCTCAAAAATAAACTCTCTATTCCAGAAAAGGGCAGGCAAGCGCATCAACAACGAGACCTGCTCCTCAAGCTCCGGAAAGGTGGCTTTGGTTGGCTGACTTACAGTTATAGATATTGTGGCAGGTTTTTCTTTCTTCCGGCTTCAGGTCAGCAGGGCATAAGTGGCTGGGCTGGTCGTCGTTGGTGAGACACTGCACAGACCTATGCATCACTCCCACGCCACACGACACGGAGCACTGTAAACAGAGCAGGGTCAGTGATGGGTCTGCGGAACCTGGGGGACTGGGCTTCCCGAGGCATGGAGCTCAGAGCTTAGAGGCTTGTTCAGAACCCCCGTGCTGCTGAAAACAAATACCCGATACTTGGACAGCACTTCGTATGAGCCAGTCTTTGTGCTGAGTTTTATACATGCATGCTTGTACATACGTACTTATGTACCTACATAGGTATTCAAGCATATGAGAAATTAATAATTTTCTCATCTAAGCCTTGCAATCACCCTATGAGATAATACTAGTGTTATTCTGTTTTTACAGAGGGAAAATTGGGGCTCAAATGTGAGGAAACTTGGTTAAGGTCATGGTGGATCCATGATTGAAACCTTAACCACTTTCAGCTGGTCCCAAACTTCTGCCTGATCATCACTCCGCATCAGTGAAAGTCTCATAGTCAGCAGCCAGGAGGCTAGGGCAATTTTCTACGGCAGTTTCAATTTCAAATATTCTTACTTGTTGTAATCCTAACGCAACCAAGAATTCCTAATCCAGAAGGACAAACAGGCTTCTTAGCAACAGAAGCTACAACAGTGAACACTTCTATAACCCTTATTAGGGAAAAGACAAGACTTCTGGGTGCTTTTTAATTTTAAATTGTGGTCAAATGTGGAATTTAAAAAGGTGCATTATAACCCAAGTGGTTTTTATGCATGAATATTCATTTCATCTTCATAACCCATTCTGCAGGGGAGGAAACAGACACGAACATTTGGCACCTTGTTCAAAGATCAAACAAGTCAATCCTAAAGAAATCAGTCCTGAATATTCACTGGAAGGACTGATGCTGAAGCTGAAGCTCCAATACTTTGGCCACCTGATGCAAAGAACCAACTCATTGAAAAAGACCCTGATGTTGGGAAAGATCAAAGGTGGGAAGAGAAGGGGATGACAGACGACAACATAGCTGGATTGCACCACTAACTCAATGGACTGAATTTGAGCAAGCTCTGAGAGATGGCGAAGGTCAGGGAAGCCTGGCAGGCTGCAGTCCACGGGGTTGCAAAGAGTCAGACACAACTGAGTGACTGAACAACCACCACCAAGGCTGTTCGACTGGGAAGCGGCAGAACCAAGAATCAGCTGGAGGCTGTCTGGCTTCAGGGCTAGCCACCCCCACCCCCTGGCCCCTGCTCTAAGCACCAGACCCAACAATCGGAGAAGCCTTCTTTCCCTATCAGCCCATTTCATGATGCTAACTCCTGTTTCTCTCCCAGGGCTCTCCTGGGAGGCAGTCACTTAGGACAGCTCAGGCAAGGTATGTCTGAGTCAGGACCTGAGATCAAGCAGCTTGCCACCGTGACCGCCCAGTTGGCTACTTACACTCCCCCAGTTGCCCACTCTCCAGGTGGCCGACACAGGGCACTCTCGCAGGAAGCAGGGTTGGACGCTGGGCGGCTGCATGCCTGGGCAGTTGATGGTGGTTTGGTAGCTGTACTCGTAATTCTCCTTCCCGGTGTAAATCTCGCTACAGGAGACCAGCCTTTGTTTGTAGCCCTTTCCACAGGTCACTGAGCACTGGGAAGAGGCGGGTAGAGAGCAGAGGTTGGAGCAGGGCCTGGGGGCAGCCACAATAGGGCCCTGACCTCCACGTCGAACACTGACCCCGCGACAATGGGGCAGAGAGCTCTCTTTATTAGCTTCTTATGCACTACAAGCAGCAGCCCACAGCACTCAGGGGACACGCAAGCCCTACAGGAGCCTTCCAGGCTCCATACTGCTACTGCATATTCGCCCCCAAACAGTCCCCCGTTGGGGGCACCTCAAGCCCCTCCTCTGGATTTTCAAGGGGAGAAGCAGATGCGGGAGGCGCTCTGGCTGTCTTTGGGTCCACTTACAGCATCCACAGCTCTACAAGGGTGAACAAATCACACTTTTCTGAACCTACCAGGACTGCATCTGAGGAGTGACCCAGTGAGATAGAGAGAGAGCTGGAGACGCCCTCTGTGTAAAATCCAGGCTCTTTGCCCAAAGAGGACTGTGGGACAATATCCTTCCCTACTTGATGGTCTACTGGCCCATCTGCCCTCTGCTCAGTCCCTCTTGTTTCCTGTCTCCCTGGCTATGTATTGGGTTGGCCAAAAAGTTCGTTCAGGTTTGTAGTAGCAGAAAGACCAAACAAACTTTTTTGGCCAATCCAGGATCTTGACTTAAATGTTACCTTTCTGCTTCTCTTTCACTCTTTCTCTCTAAATCATGCAGTCATTTAGGCCTTTTGCCATAATTATATGGCACTTAAAAATACCCAGACAATCCACAAAAGGAAAAAAAAGAAGTTTTTCACAGATGTCCCAGCTCCCTTCCATGACGGGACATCTAATTGGTTATTGGTAAGATTTCTAGATTGTGTTCAACTTCCTCAGCTACATACTTTATGTAATATACTGTTTTAAAAAGAGAACAGAAATTAACCAACAAATTTAGTTTTGATGATACTTTTGGGAAAAGTCATCAAATAATTGGCCACTTGCTGTAAAAATGTTACACAAAATTAAGAGTTTCAGGATTCTCAAGGTCAAAGAAGGGGCCAGATGAACCCTGGAAATCTTATGCAGCATGTGGTGTGTTTTGCTTTTCTCGGGGGGAGGGATCATATCTTCCTGGCTCAGTCGTAAAGAATCTGCCTGCCAATGCAGGAGATGCAGGTTTGATCCCTGGTCAGGGAAAATTCTATGGAGTAGAAAATGGCAACTCATTCCAGTATTCCCTGCCTGGAAAATCCGGTGGCCAGAGGAGCCTTGCAGGCTACAGTCCATGGGGTTGCAAAGAGTCAGACACGAGTTAGCCACTAAACAACGACAACAACCATAGCTTCCATCAGTTCTCACTTCCTATTAAAACCAGTGTCTCTTTTTCCTGCTGTCTCCTGAGTTATCACATTAAGCCACGTGGCTGGCCGCTCCTATAGCATTTCCAGCGGGAAGGCTCCCCGTGATGGGGTCTCAGAGAGAGGAGGGAGCCAGCCCAGCCACAGGCACCCAGAACGTCCTCGGGCCTTCCCTTCCAGCTGGCTCGAGACTCGGAAACGCTCTGCGTCCACTTCTTCCTTCTTTGGCTGCAGCTGTTCAAACGCCCAAAGATGCAGCTGATACCAGGCCAGCAGAGTGCAGGGCTCATCTGAGGTCTGTCGTGCGTGGGTAGATGGCTCACCAACGGTGTCTGTCCAAGCTGCGGGTATTTTAGAGTATCTAAAATGCACGCCTTGACCTCAGTCTGCACTACTTTAAAGGCTGAACGTCTGAGATGGCAGGTGCTAAGACCCTTTTCCCCTGCCAGACAGGAGCAATAGAAATTCCCATTTATGTGGGGGATGCGCTGGGAGGTAGTCTTTTATAGCAATGGAAGGGAGCTCCAAAAATGGTCAAGTTCTATCCAGAGGCCTCCATGGCTCTGAAAAGAACACACACCCTTCAGTAGCTGTTAAGAGCATCCTGAAAATGTTGAGCGCCTCTGGCTTCCTTTATCCTTTGCACACCAGAGTTCTGATGCGTAAGAGGCTCTCATCTCTGGGGGCTGGGCGTCGGAGAGAGGAATAAAGTGGGGAACATCCTACAATTGACTCTGAAAGATCACCTCTGCTAACACAGGACCCACATTTCTGCATGGCCTTCACTGGAGGGGAAGAGAACCTGTTCCTTTCACACACCATGTGCTAGTTTGTCACAGTCCCCACCATTTCTTATTGCCTCCCTCATGCTAAGATATTTTCGTTTTTTTGGCTGTGCCCTGCAGTATGGCGGATCTTAGTTCCCCGACGAGGGATCAAACTCATACCTGTTGCATTTTACACAGTCTTAACCACTGGACTGCCAGGAAAGTCCCTTAAGATATTTTCTTATACTTACCCTTCTTCGGGCACCTATAGCCATGCTCTAAGAATTCCTTTCTAATGATAATAACAGGACATCGGGGTGAATCACACAATTTTAGACTTGAGGGGAGCTTGGACACGTTCTCATGGACCTCCCCCGATTTGCCTATGTAGGACTCCAGCCCAGGAAGGCTGAGGGACTTGTCTGAGGGCTTCCAGTGCTCCAGGAAAGAACCAGCAGGTGGGTGTGCATCTCCCCCATTCTCGCCCTCATCAGTCTGCCACCCCTAGGCCATTGCTGCCTGAAGGCGGTTCCAGAACCCCCAAGACCATACCTCTGACCATTCTCCTGTGATCCAGACATACTCGCAGGGCTGCAGACTACAGCTCTCGCGGTCCACAGGCCTTGTGCTCATGCCACAGTGCACGCCGTGAACCTCACCACCTCTGTCCTCGTCCACACATACCACCTTCCGGTACCTGGAGCCTTCACCACAAGTCTTGGTGCACTGTTATAGACAGACAAAACAGGTGGTGATGTGGAAGAACAACAAACGATTTCTCATGTCTTATTATTGTGATAATTTATTTTCCTTTCTATATACTCTTTAAGATTGGGAGATCGTTGAGTGTATTATCAGAGAACTCATTATTTTACCCTCGTAACTTAACAAGGTAACTGAGAAGAACACATATGACTCCATATTGGATCTAAATCCTTTGGCTCTAACTCTTGTGCTCTGTTGCCTGTACTTAGCCATGCTGCCTCTGCACCTTTTATAAAAGAATGTTGCCTGTAATGTATGTTACAGCCCATTGTCAAGGCTCTGACCTTTAAAGTATTCATTCATATAAGGATAAAAAGCTGCCTAAAAGAAAATAACAATGGTCCTATTGGAGGTTTATGGGAATGTTGTGACCAGACCTACTTGGACAGCTCTGAGAACAAAGAATTCTGGTATCAAGAAGTCTGCAACAACCAATAAGTCTAGCTCTGGTTAAGATGGTTCTTTGGGACACTAGTCCACGTCAGAAAATTGCAATTCCTTGCCCCAATACCTCATCCCTCGATTTACGGATATGTCATGTGGCAAGCAGCATGAGTTTGAACTTGGTAACAACAATACTGTTTCTGCCATAGTGATCAGCATTCAATAAGTGACTGTCAGGATGAAGCAATGAAAGTGTGAATGAATGAAAATTGGATTTGGAAAGAACCTTACTTCACTCACTCAAACACTAAATCTCTTTAAAACATACGGCCTCTAGATGTTGATGTTGAAATTCCCCTAGAGTCAGGGAAGTTATTCCCTGTTCAGGTGGTCCATTTCATAACACAGAACTAAGCCTATCTCTTTGCTGACTCCAACCTCTTGTCCTAGTGGTTAATTCCAAGGGAGCATAAAGGACAAGTTTTGTTTCCTACAAATAACCACCCTCAGGCACCTGAGGTAGCTTTTCTGTG
The DNA here is from genome assembly GCF_042477335.2 of Ovis canadensis. Lineage (NCBI taxonomy): Eukaryota > Metazoa > Chordata > Mammalia > Artiodactyla > Bovidae > Ovis > Ovis canadensis. The sequence continues at coordinate 51,646,969 of NC_091263.1, read as the reverse complement.
GCACCTACAGCCTTTTCTTCTCCAGACTGAACTGGTGTCATCCCTGGATCATTTGGCCAGTATCCACCAACTTCCTAAGTGTCTGGCCCTATGATAGGTCTGGATGAATGGTAATGGTAATGGAAACAAAGAGCACAGAGATGAGCTGTATTTTAGTAGCAAAGATGGACATTAGAGAAGTAGACAGCTAGGGATCAAGATTGAGCCACTACTATAATTTCCATTTTTCAAAAGAATAAACTAGGATTTAGCTGCCTAAAGATCCCAGGCTATTCATCTCTTTGTGAGGTAAACAGGATAGATGTTTTTTATTCCCATAAACCATGTGGAGAACATAGAGCAAGTGGTATGTTTCAATCTAGAATGATCTCTGTGCTGACCATAAATTACTTATCTCATTTTACTTTGACCAAGAGCAAACCCCACTGTAGAAGTTTTACCTTAGTTATCTGTGCTGTTAAAGGTCTTCCAAAGCCTGTCCTATCTAAAGCATCGGTGTCACTCAACATTTCAAGACTCTAGATTACATAGGAAAGGTACTGTAACCAACCTGTGTCAAGGACAGCTTAGGTTTCCTTTAACCAAGGATTATAAACTCTGTTGTCTTGGGGCCTTATCCGACTACTGTGAACTGTCATTGTTGTTCACATAATATATTTTAAACTTTCTCCTTTTAGACTAGAGAGCATCACAGATCCCCTTTCTCTTTTGTCTCTGACGAGTCTCCTTTGCTTTTATGACCTGCCTTATCCCAAAGCATTTGAGTGTGGAATTCAGCTTGACCTAGAGATGTCTTACCTCATATACCCCTTGCCTTTCTTTTCTTTTTCTTTCTTTCCTCATTTCTTCCTTCCTTTCTCCCTTCCTTCCTTCTTTCTTTTCTTTTTTTTTTTTTTTTGGTTAGGAAAATAAACATAATCCAGTTACCATTTTAACCATTTGAAAGTGTACAATTCAGTGGCATGTAATCACTGGCCATGCTGTGAAATCACATCACCCCAAAAGGGAACCCTACACCCATTAAGCAATCACTCCTCATTCCCTCTTTCTCTCAGACTGCTGCAACTACCAAGCTACTTTCTGTCTTCATGGATTTGCCTATTCTGGGTATTTCATAGAAATAGAATCATCCAATATGTGGCCTGTTGTTGTCTGGCTTCTTTCATTTAGCAGAATGCTTTCAAGGTCTTGCCATGTTGAGCATGGATCAGTATTTCATTCCTGTTTATGGCTGAATAGTCCATTGTATGGGTATACCACATTTTGTTTATTCAAATGTTAATGGACATTTGGGTTGTCTCAGTCTTTTGGCTATTATGAAGAGTGCTGCTATTAACATTTGTATGCAAATTTGAACACCTGATTTCAATTCCTTTGGGTGTATCCTTAGGAGTTAGAAATGATGGGTCACCTGGTATATCCATGTCTTTTGTGAACTGCTTTCTTCTTTCAAAAAGTAGAGTGGCTATGTATGTGGCTGTGTCTTGATAGCTCCTTACCAAATATTTGCAAATTTAATTTAAAATTTCTGTTGCTTCAAACTCAACATCTAGGGTATGGAACCAGTCATAATTTTTCTGGGGCATAAATCTGAATAGCAAACAGTGTGAGATGGGCATAGAGGAGCAAATCCCTTCCTACCAGAGCAGGAGACTAGCTGTGCCTGACGCCTAGCCCAGCTCTGACTCGGCAGTTCTTGGGATTTCTCTTCTCCCGAAGGATACTGAGAACCATTGTGAAGTAATAATGTTTCTGTGGCTTCATTTTAAAAAAAGCTAAATGAGCCATTGGATGTCACAAAATAAAACTGGCTAATCTGTCATGTGTAGATCTGTGCAGAAGACATACTTAACTCCCCACAGAAAAGGTAATTCCTGAGAAATCAGGACTTAGGTAGTGCAAAGAGGAACATGATTACTGAGCAGTCAACCTGGACTAAACCTTCCAGTGTCCTCGTTTATTTTCACTAATCCATAGGACTTTAAGCTACATCAGTAAGTAACAGTCTGGAGCAGAAAAGCAAGGGTTACTTTTCTGCTTGTTAGATGTTTCTCCCTTGGTCTTAAGTAATGCTTAACTACCATAAAAACTACTTGCCAATGGTGGCAAAGGGCGTTGGGAAACCCTATTTTGAATATAACTTTCAGAATAACCAAAGTAAGTAAATAAGTGACTTGCCCAGTGGTTTGGAATGAGTCAACAGTGGCTCTGAAAATCACTTAGCATGGGTGTTCTCCTGGAGTTTTAAATCCTAACCAGAGTATAGGGGCTGGGTAATCAGAAAGCAATCCAGCCCATACTATAGGATTTTATTAGCTTTCAGTAATATCACCCATTCCACCCATGTAAAATCTATGACTCTTTCCTCTGTCCTGGAATATGACCTAGAATATTCTGGAAAACAGATGGAAAAGCTCAACTAAGCTTAGTTTAATTTTCAGAAGATTTTTCTCCAATTTCTTTATAGCTTTTACAAAAATCTATACAAAGTATCTAAGACACAGCACTAGCCTCTCTGAAATTCAGCATACCTGTGATTCAGTAAGCAACTATCCTAACAACCCTGGGTTAACTAGGGTAGTTTGCCCCTTGTCCCATGGGCTACATGTGTCTATAAATGTGTTGAAACTCAAGGCGGGGGGTAATGTTTTAAATTTGAGGGTGAGGAAGATCTAAAATAAACTTTTAGGGCACTATTTTCTTTAGCTAGTTTGGCTGACCACAGGGTGATGTCTAAACAGGATCATTTAATGCAAAGAGTACAAATTGTCTTTCCTAAAAGATTGGAATTGAGTTGTTTTACTTTGTTTGCTTAGGTACTCTAACCATGGAGGAAAGAAAAATCATTCTTCATATTCACCTGCTGAACCTGTATGGTTGCTGATCTTCTCCAAGGATGAAAGAATGTGTTGTGTTCTTACTAGAGTCAGGCTATCTTTGTCGAACAGTGTGTGGGAAAGCAAGCAAATGAACAAATGAAGAATTTGACAGTAGCGTGTTCTGGTTGTGCTAAACAGAGTCTTTGGCTAAAAGGAACAGAAAGTACAGATCAATTCATCCAAACATTGCTTTATGTCCAAAAAAGAAAAAGCAACCTTCAAATTACAACAGGTTCATTTTAAAAGTGGAGTTTGGCCATCTCTGTCCTAAAATATTATATGTGCCAGGGGAGAAGGCAGAAATTAACTGTGTGGATATATTTTGTAACTTTAAAGTCATTCACTCATTCAACCAATACAAACACACCTCAGAGACATAGTGGGTTTGGTTCTAGATCATCACAATAAAGGGAATATCACAATACAGAGAGTCACATGGGTTTCTTAGTTTTCCAAGGCACACAGAAAAATTCTATTTGCACTATAATCTACTATGTCATAGCATTATGTCTAAAAATGTACATAATTTTAAAATTCTTTATTGATTAAAAACAAACAAACAAACACAGCTGCCCACTACCTCAGCCTTCAGTGTGTCCCAGTAGGAACATCAAAAATCACTGATCACAGGTCCACAGACAGGCTGGGCTCTGTCCTCCTTCTCTCTTCCACCTAGAATCACTGCCTCTTGGCACTTTGCCCCTGACCACCCTAGAGAAGGTAGGGCTAGCCTATCATTCTCTGTCTCAGCACCTTGTCTGTACTGTTTTTTTTTTTTTCATCACAGCACTTTTCATAATTGGCGATTTCATAGGACATGTCTGTTTGCTTGTCTTCTCTCTGCCTCTTTCACTAGACAATCAATCCCTACCATAGCAATTCCACATTTTCTACTGTAACCGTAATACCTAATGCCTGGTGCTTTGCAAGTACTCTATAAAGATTTGTTGAATACATGAATGAAGGAATGAATAATAAAGAGTTAGTATTTGGCCCTTGTTCACACATCAAAACCTGATCACTCCCTACTGTAAACTTCATAAAATCTTTGTAACCAACTGGCCAAGGACCTGCAGCTCATGACTAATTTTTCTGTGCTAAGAAGATGAACTTGGGAATCATTTTACAGCTGATATCAATAAAAGTTTTTAGAATCCAAATATGCGTGGTCCAAGTCCCTGCACTGGGTCAAACAGCCATGGGGTGGGCAGCTCTACAAAGGCCAGGCAGATCTGAGCACAGCTTGTCCATGGCAATGTGACAGGAAAGTAAAACAGCTGTCCTTACAGGAAAAACAGAGCTTGTCTGACTGTTCTAAAAGCCATTTTACAACGCTGTGATTTTAGAGTTGAAGCCAGTTAGCAGGTATTGTTTTATAAAGTCTTTTCGTCTTCCTTCCTTCCTTCCTTTCTCTCTCTCTCTCCCTTTCTTCCTCTTTCCTTCCCTTCCTTCTTTCCTTTCTTCCTTTCCTTCCTTCCTTCTTCCCTCTACCTAACTATTATTCTCTCACTGCATTCATTCATGGAGTCACTCATTCATAAAGTGTCTTCAGTGCCACAGCCACTGTGCTAAAAGCTGGGGAAAACTCTGGTGAACAAGCTTTATGACTTCAGACAGCTGACAATATCGATAGCAAAGACAGGCAAAAATGATGCAGAGCGCTAACTGTTGAAGCAGAGTATTTTCAGGGTGCAATGAGAGTGGACAGGAGGGCTACCTGACTCAGGCATTCAAGAGGAGGTGTGATCAGCAAGGGCTTCTGAAAAGATATGACAACTTGTCTGAGACTTGAAGGATGAGCAAGGGTCACTGAAGTAAGGAAAGGAGGAAAGCAGCCTTATTGTGATACAGAGGTACTAGCGAGGAAGGAGAGTATTCTGGGTAAAGGTAAGAAAAGGTAAAAAAAAAAAAGAACACTCCTAAGTCCTGGGAGATTTACTCCTTAAAGCTAAGGGATGTATAACCCACATACTCAGAATTCATATTTGATCAAAAGCCCTATAAGTAAATTCATGAGCTTACTTATAGGGCTTTTTATAATCTATAAATTTATAGATTATAATACTATAAGTTTCTTAAGATGGTAATTTTCAAAAGAATTAAAAAGTCAGTTTTTAAAAACTCAGCCTCAAGAGCATAATAGTTCAAAAGTGAGTAAAACTGAGCAGTGAAAAGCTAAATAACTAGCCCAAAGTTGGCAGGTGATCTTAAAAGCCCAACACTGTGACACACAGTCTTTGCTGAAGCGCTGGTCATCATCTGAACTCTCCATCAAGAGTTCACCATACCAAAGAGAAGTAACATTTGCAGAAGGCCTAAAATATGCTAGGCACTGCACTGAATCCCTCACTTAACCTCATTTAATCTAAGACCTTGATTCAGCAAAGTCTGACATATAATACCCATTTTGCAGATGAACTAAATGGAGCCCATAGATTTGATGTCAACTTCCCAGAGTCCCAGGTGGTCTTGTTTACAACATTGTGGTTTTCTGAAGAGAGCATTTTTCTCTTCTTCAGTTATTGTGTGCTATATCTGAAAGTCCAGGCTCTACCCTTGTGGTACCATGAATAAACATTAACCCCCCCTTCCCAAGTATAGTTAACAGGCTTCTCAATACACAAAGGGGACCACTGACATGCTCCATCTTCATCAAGACTTCCCCTCAACCACATACCTTAAGGTCTGATTATCAACCAACTGGACCAAGAATTTCATTTTAAGAAGAGGGTGGGGGAGTCACCCTCTAGAGAATTCTAATACTTTGATGCCAACTATGCAGAAAGGGGCTGGCCAAGCCAAAAATAAAATAAAAGAATTCACCTTGGGTGCATGTCAACACGGGAGGAGGTAGAATATAACGATTCAGAGCATGTATTCCTGAGGTCAGGCTTCTGGGCTTCAAATCCTAGCCTTATTACTTAGTAACTACATGAACTTGGATGAATTATCTTAGCTAAGCCTCCAGCTTCCTCATCTTTAAGTGAGGATAAAAATTTAATTACAACACCAGAAAGTTATGGAAAAGGTTAAATGAGGTCCTCCATATAAAAATACTCAATAGAGTGCTTGATCCATAGCTTAACGAACAATGAGATGTATTACTTTTATTATCATTTGTATTAGGGCCACTGTGCCAGATAATCATAGAGGATGCCCCTCACATTGTAGCCTATGGGAATGGCACCCTTGGGTTTGTACAGAGTACAACCTGTGTGACTGTATACAGCCTTCCTGATGATCATGCTATTGTGCGCAGGTGGAACTCATGCTTCTCCAGGTGGACGCTTGGATTATTTCTCATGAAGAGGAGGGTGCCATTTGCTATTTGCCTGGCATGAAGTACATCTTGCCCACAAACAGGTGGGTTTTTAATAGTGTCCAAGGGGGAAGCAAAATGAAAAAAATGCACATGTAGAAAGCCAACAACAGCTCTGAGTTAGCTGTCAAGAACAGCTAAGAAGAGAACTTCCTGTAATGGGATGGGATGGGGTAGCAAGTGTCCAGCATCTGATTCACTGGGCTCTAAGGCTGTGCCCTGACATCTCACTGACATTAGGTCAAGGTGTCACTTGATGAGGGGAGGGAAGTTAAGACATGTGTCTGCACATATCAGGTAAAATGGAAGCAGAGTGAGTGGGTGCAGAGGAGGAGAGAACCAGAATGAAGGTGCAGGTTGACTGAGGGCATGAAGGGGGTGGACTATCAAGTGACCACCCAGTTGACTGTTTAACAAGGACACTTTAGACCATGGAAGGAGGGGCAATTAACAATTACACCAGGCCTGCCCCAGGTAAATAGGATGAGAGGCCACTCTTTTCCTGACATGGCTTATGAAGGTGGTTGCCCGATTGCTCACAGCATTCGCTTGAAGCCTTGTGGCCAAGGGGATGTTTGGAAAGGACCACCAGCATGCCCTGCTAATGAGAAACTATTTTGATGGAGCTTCTCCCTCTACCATCTAGCAGCCCTGAGTCTCATTTTGGCCAACTTAGTGTCATGTGAGGGTCTCCAACCCCCCTGACCAACCAGGTCCACTAGTCTCCAACTCTTTACTTTGGGTTTAGGCTGATGGGAAAGCATGTTGGCAGGAGGGTAACTATCAGAGTCTGCTTTTCTCATTGCTTCTGTCTGACCAACTTCTAAATTTAGCCACAGGCCAGGCTTTCTTCGTAGGTCTTCTGTTCTTACATGGCACTTGAAAGCAATATTTGAGGAAGGATTTAGAAAGATCGATCTGCATGGCACATGCAAAGATGTAAATTTCTAGGCACGTTTTGGATGATCAGAGAAGAGGATCTCCTCAGTGCATATCTGGCAAGATTTCTAGTCTGCGGGAGTCAGAAAGAAGTGTCAATGGAGCATGCATTTTCCCAACTGACGCCAGCGTTTTCAAAAGTTGGCTAAAGCGTCAGCTGTCAGCTTAGATTCATTTCTGAACACTTTACTCTGTGCTCCTTGGAGCAGTTGCACAGAGTTGAGTTTGGCAGGACATGAAGACAGAGAGGGACAGAGCAGGCGGCGGTAGGTCTAAAGCAAGAATCAGAAAGAGTGTCGAGTGGTGACACAGGCAGAGACAGAGAAATCTTCTCTCCCTTCCGTATCGCACCCTGTCAATCCCCAAGCCACTCGATTATTTATAGTTTTCCCAGAGAGACTTTGCATAGTTACCATTTTACCATTTTACAGATGGCAAACTCACAGCTCAGAAAATTAGGCATCCTTGTTCTAAGTCAAGCGTCTGAAGTGTGGCAGGGCCAGGATATAACCAAGTCTGAAGAATTCTACAGCCTCTGGGGTTCCCAGCAACTTGTGTGGCTCAAGTACAATTAATTTGAAATATAACTGCTCTAGCCATTCCTCTCTACCACTGTCTGGCAGAAGTAAAAAAAAAAGAAAGAAAAGAAAAAAAATAAACCCTAGAGTTTCCTTTGAAAAGGAAAATGAGAAAAAAGAATTTTTTTTTTGAGTAGACAGAGAAGGTGAGACTCCTAAAGAAAAGAGATGACTGAAAACAATGGAATAATCAATCAGGAAGGTGAGAGAGAGGGAAGAACAGAGCTGGAAGGCTGAATCCCCACAAGGATTAAGAATGCAGTTATAGGAAAACAAATCCCATTTAAAATGGAATAAAACAGAATAAAACACCTAGGAATAAATTTAACCAAGGAGGTGAAAGATCTGTACATTGAAAACTATAAGACATTGATAAAAGACACTGAAGAAGGCAGAAATACATGGAAAGATTCTGTGCTCATAGGCTGGAGGAATTAATATGGTTAAAAGGTTCATAATATCCAAAGCACCACATGCAAAAGAATAAAACTGGACCTCAGTCTTACACCATAACAAAAATAAACATGTGGGTCGCAAAGAGTCGGACACGACTGAGCGACTGAACTGAACTGAACTGAAATGAATATAAAGCACTCACCAGAGTGCCAGGCACTGTCTCTCCTGTCCTGAAAAACTATTCCTGGTGGGAAATTCCTGTCTCAATCTTCCGATCTCTGAACATTTTACACCTTGTACTTTCTGTTTCATTCCAATGTCAGTAGATAAAGTATTGCTTTTTAAAATATCTTTTCCTCCCTTTTCTACAACTGAATCTTCTCCACTGGAAACAGAGGATCCTCCCTACGAAAGTCCTATGCTAGAGCCAGGCCATTCCTCAGGGACACTTAGTGTTTTCTTTAACTAGACATTAACTTGGAGAAAAACAAATTGGTCTATTTCTGCATCAACGGAGCAGTTCTTCAGAAGCACTCAGTTTTTTAAATGTTGAAAATCCTTCACTAATTAATCCGGGTTTCAAATGAAATGCCTGCCTTCCAGCTGATGGCTGAAGCTGTGGAAGGAAAAAAAAAAAAAATTCCAGAGGAGATCTTACCTAGGGTCTGCCCAGTGGCTGTCTGAACTCACGCAAATGACCACATCTGAATACACACATTCAAAAATATTTCTTCCATCTCCCCCTCCTTCTGGGAAAGTTATCTTCATGCATTTGGCCCACGGCCTGTTCAACTTTTTCTGGAGGCAGCCAGATTTGCAACATCAAGAACACAAGCATTGGAATGGCAGAAAAAGGAGGAGTTCTCCCACCCTGCCTGGAACGAACTCCTGCCCTCTGACAGTGACCTGGTGGGAAAACGCCAGCCTGTTCACCGCGCTGGAGGGCTTCACAGGGGAACGGATGTGATGATAGCAAGGGGGCTGAGCGAGAGGCTGGCAGGTGCCCGCTTCCTGGCTCTACTTACTTCTTGCCATTCCTCTGCCCTCCACGCGTAGAGCGGACACGGCGGGGCTTGGCAGGCGCGCTCCGACTCCGGTCGGGTGTAGGGGTTGCACTCGGTCTCTCTGGCTGTTTTGTGCGTTCCCATCTGACAGCCCACATTTCTCCGCCGCACGCCTTGGCCGCAGGACACGGAGCACTACAAGGACAAGAGGATGTAAGTGGGAGCTCTGGGTTGCTGGTGGGAGGGGGCGGTCATCAGGGTGGAGAGGGTCAAGGACCTGGGGATGGCATTCCTAATCCAATGATCTTCACAGCCATCACGGGGTTTTCTAATTTCCAGTGAAAGGGACCCAGGAAATGTCTACAATCTGCAGCCTCATTGCCTATCAAAGCCAGTTGAGTGAGGAAGAGACTCAAGTTTGGGGGTAATTTCTCAAGGTAACAAAACTCCTGGACAATGGAAGAGGCCGGGAGACATCATTCAGGGACATTCAGTACCATCCTAGAGTACTGCTGCCATGGGAAATGAAACTCCCAAGTGATTTCTATCCCGGAAGGTTGGAGGGCCTTGAAAATTGGAGAGACAGTTGCACACAAGAGAATTTCTTGGCAGATGAAAATTATAACTCAAGGAGAGAAAATCACTGAAGATTTTATGGCCTTATAAGTAGAATTATTTTCTCCAGCCTCCTCTTCTTCTTGCTCCTATTAATGGAGATAGGGGAATTTGGATGAATGTATGAAAAATAAAAGCTGACAGAAAAAAACTATTTCCTTGGGCGTTGCGTTTTCAGCCCGTGAAAAGTACTGTTAATCAGGCTGAAACATTTTGTTGACCAAGCTGCAAAACACCCTGTTAATCTGCAATTAACTTTTCTCTAAATTAATTTTTTAGTGGTTTCCTCGTTACTGGGTTTTATAATCTCACTCATGGGCAGGCCAAGAATTATTATCTTTATTAAGCTTTTGACAGTGAGAAACTAAAGGCAACATTTAACTGGAAAGAAATGCCTGTTATTTCACTTAGCTATTAAAAATTGTTTCCAAGTTTGTGTGATAGCTGAGCCTCCATTCATTTGTCTGATTGAGAAAATAAACTTAACATACATTAAAGTCATATTCCTAACAGGAAGTCTTCATACAGAATAGAATCAAGCTTTTAAATTAGACAGAAATTCCTGTCCAACTACCCTGCAGCAGGATTCATCTTACTCTGAGGCTAATGGGAATTTACTATCAAGAAGCACCCCTAATGAATTCTGGTGCATATTAGCATTATTTCCATTTCAGATTCTAAAAAAACAGGTGATAATATTTAGAAGGCAGCTTGGGAAATCATATCATTTCAGATAAGTCTGCCAAGCAAGGAGCTTAAATGTTCACATCAAAGCTAGCTGAAGAGAAGGAAATATTTTAGAGCAACATTGCTACTATTGTTTGGGTTTAATTGTATTAATTGGATTGAATGAGTTTGTGACCCACAAGAAATCAGACATTTAAAGTCATTGTGCTCTGGGTGGAATGAGAGGGTGCCTGAGCACAAGTGACTGCCTTGTCTACAGAAGATGGTCATTTAATACTTTGGGGAGCTATGTGTATGTTTCCCATTGATTCCACATTAAATGAATGAACTATGGCATGGGAGAATTAGCACAGGAATGACAGAAATTGTCAACCACGGACAGCAAACAACAACCAAAACACTCTTTGAGTATTTGAATTTGGGGCCTTAAGCATAAAACAGAACAATTCCAGAACAATGTATCCAAGTAAAAACACAAGGAAAAAAATAAGATTAAGTAAACAAGTCTGAGTTTGCATAGAGCTGATATACATTCAAAATCTCATCATGCTTTAATAAGGTAAAGAAAAAGGAAAAAACATTAAAGACTTTCTGGGTGTATACTATCCAGGTTCTAAGTAAATGGAATTTCTTTTTGATGCTACTGTTTGTTACTAAATTATTACTTACGGCTCAGCAAAGGTAAGGTATTATCAGCCATAAGCATCTGATATTTAAGAAATAATTTCTACAATGTTCAATATTTTTTTTCAAAGGGTAAATAGAGACAGAGGAAGTTTCAATTATACAGTAATGTCACTGTGGCTTTTGATTTTCATATTGCCAAAGCTAGCCCTGACTTAACATATTCAAAGATTTTTACAGGGCTTATATGCACAGCAAGGTACAATAAGCCTTGCCTCTGTGAAACCTGCATCCATGGTAATCTTGGTTCAAAATGAAGTGTACTGCATCAGAGTCAGTTCTCTGTGTTGAACTTTTCTTCCTGTGCTGTCTCAGGGGAGGCAACATTTAGCATACAGAGCGAGCCAGACTTGCTTGGTAAATTCTGAGAAATTTGTGCAGAAACCCCATGAATAAAACAGCACCAGAAAGACCTCTGTGTGACCCTGGAGGTGCTGATGGTGGTGGTGTGTGCACATGTGCGTGCTTAATTCTTGTTCTATGTAGTCCAATTTTTAGTTACTCTGCAGAAGAAAAAGGTTGAGCAGCATATTAACATGTGCCCTCCCCCTGCAACTATCATTCCTGCATGGCCGTCTATTTGTGCAGGTTTGAACGCAGATGTTTTTAGTTCTAAACTACTAAGCTAGGAGCTGTGTTTCATCTCTCTGGACTCCCTGCTATGCAATGTTAGAATGCAGAACTCATCGATTTAAAGGGGAAAGTTAATGCTTCTTTCTATAGATAAAAAGAACCTCTATGGACCTTGTGATGCTTAGGGGACTGCAATACACACTTGAAAGCCTGGAAAGAATTTTACATACTTTCTATCAGTGTGACTGCTACATGGCCATGACAGGATTCAAAGGAGGGATTAGCCTGGAAAATAACAACTTTAATAACTAACTAAAGTATGAACTAACTTTAATAAATAACAACTGGTAACAGTAATAGCAAATTAGTGAGCACTTACTAGGCCAGGCTCTATTCTAGGGTTTCTCAACCTAGGAGATCATTTCTGTCGGGGGCTGTGTGGTGCATTGGAGGAAGTTCAGGGGCATCCCTGGGCTCTGTCCTACTACATGTCAGCTGCATTCCCTCTCCTCTGCCAAACTGAGACAACTAAACCTGTCTCCAGCCACCTCCAAACATCCCAAGAGTTACAAAATCACTGCTACTTCTATGCTAAGCATCTTGCATAAAATATCTTTCATACTTCCCAGTAAACCTTTTACATAGATACTCCACACATAAATAAGGCAAAGAACAATCACCCTAACTCAAGCAAAAACTAAAACAAAAAGTAATTCAAATTAGTTCTATCCTAGGCAATAAACCAAGGCTACTGTGGACTAGGATTTGGCTTCCAGTTTTAAAATATGGTGCTAGTATTATGCAGCCTCTTGTACTGCGTCAGCAAGAGTGTGGGTGAAAGGACTGTTTTCAAACAATTCAACATCAATGTTTGCAGTTCAAATACAAGTCACAGAGAGCACAAATCACTAAGGCACCTCAAGTTCTCATCGTTGACCATGTGCATGGGGTTTCTAAGATTTCTCAAAGGACACACATTGTACATCTGCCATGTTTCTCCATTAAACACTTCATAATCACCATGGCCAAGCCACTCTCATGGTAATTACAAAAAATCCCAACCAAAAATGTCTGGTAGGTTCATAATGCAATTTACCGGTTTCCATTTTGGCATGAGCACTGAAGAACTTTAAAAAAATCAAGTGTTTCCTTGACTTCAAGACACAGTACTACATTTTGTATCACTGAGAAAGAAAAAGGAGCAATTAATCATGACCTTCTATTAATGTAAGGACCATCCTGACCACAGAAATGTTCAAGTATCAAAAAACAACTGGTATCTCAGGGCTGAATGAATTCATGATAAATGAATGATGGCAAAGTGTTACTTCCATTCTAATTTGATTGTTTTTATTGTTTATTCTTAATCTTCTTTTGTTTAGAAAGCTTTTCTATAGGAATAGGATACATTAACGATTTTTACTCTGGAAGGCTTCTGAATCATGGAACTAACAGAGCCTTCACATTTATCAAGCTGAATCAAGAATCAGATGCTGATTTTGTCTGAAAATTTCAGCTCTTGATCAAAATCATCTAAACAAACTGAACATGAATTTTTGAAAAAAAAAACAAAAAACCCTTGAGTATGTTTTTCAATTAAAGTTCTTCTTTTACTAGGAAAATTTCCTTGACACATTCAAGATGTTCAAAAGACATAAAAGTGAAACATTCCACTTTAAACCTCAAAAAAACTAATTCTGAGGAAGAGACAAAGAAGATTAGCATGGCTGTACTAGTTTCCTATCCCAATATTCTATATGCCTTATTATTGCCAGACATTTTGACATAATGAGAAATTACAATAATTATTTCCCCTACCTTGAAAATGAGATGACTAAAATACAGCCACCAGCAGAAAACAGAAGAACCAGATACAAAATCTTCTAAATATTTTTGCAAATGGATAATCATTACTCTTGCTTTATATTACTGCCTTAGGGATATTTCTGTTTACCATGGGATCATTAGTAAACCAATAATCTTTAATCATGCAGACTATCTTTCTCCATCAACCTCTGGGTCTGATTATCTTCAGGTATGTTTCAAAATTGCACAAATCGGATTTTACCCGTGTAGCATCTTATCTTGCCTGCTTTTATAATTCATTTCTATAAATCAAATCAGAGCATTAGAAAGTTGGCCACAGACCATTACACGACTGTGTTTACTTGCATTTTCCACAAAGGTAACTAGACTTTCCTAAGCAATCATTTTGAACAGGTGCAGTCTTTTTTGGGGAAGCATTCCGATAATCCTATTACTTTATGTTTGGAAAAACCCCAAGGGTTCAAACCTAATCATCCCAGCTTTGTGAGCAATTTTAGACTTTCCATCAAGTTCACAGGATATGAGAGTAAAACTCACTCTGTGCTTACCAACAAAGAGTGAAAGATTCTTTTAATCATCCTTCTTTTAAATGAATTGACTTTTATAACAACTATCAATTAAGTGCATCTTGACAAGATGCAAATAGATAAGTAGAGGCCAAGGGACACAAAGCAAAATAACAGCATGAAAGTGTGCAAGAGGACAAGCTAATTAGTGTGGTATCTTAAATAATGTTAGCTATAGGCTTTTACATGAATTGAACAGCTCGAAAATACAAGGGCTGGAAGTCAGAGATGACAGTAGTCAGTTAGACAAACCATTACTGATGACCAGTACGAAATACTGCCTAAAAATCTGATCCCTTGAAGAAGCCAGAAGAGGAACTAGCTTTGGCTGGGCACAGACGCTTTGACTATTAAAATAAAAATAAAAACAAAACATGATATGATAAAAGCACTCTGAGGCTATTCTGCTGGGGTACAATGCAGGTCACATTTTATTTCTGTGTGAAGGGGAATATGACTGTGAGGTATGGGGGACAATGACGGCAGCCCAGAGCATTTAAGAAAAATTCGTATTTCTAGAGGAATTTCCTATCATTCCTGTTGAAACGGAGGATTCTCAACTCCTTCTCATGTTAACACAGCTGTACAAAGCTTCTTTGGGGTGTTAGGAATCAAGATCCAGGCTCTGAAAGAATCAGTTCTACAGGCTGCCAACCTTGAACCTGTTTTCCTATTGATTCTCCAGAGTATGTGCATACATCTCTACTGCACAGAACCGCAAACTCAGCAAAACCTCACTGCATCAAATTAATGGAGAGAAAGAGCATATTACATACAGAATATGTGAAAAGACATTGGCCCTTACTACTTTTAAGTAAGCACCTTCAACTAAGCTGAGGAAATGTATATGTGAGGAGTACAAGATATACTTTAAGGGTCAGATATGAGTGATCTGTTCACCCATCAATTGTTAACGTGTAAATAGAAGCTTCTCAAGTTCCATCTTGAATTCAATAGGGAAACCTATTGAATTTAGCAAATGTGTAGAATTAGTGGAGTCTAACCGTAATCAGTTTCTTGGGTATTTACCCTACTTTCCCACTGTATATACACATACTGTACTCATTCAAACAAAACATTACTCTCGAGAGATTATTAGAGTTAAAACTACTGAGCTAAGTATGTGGCATTTATTACTGCAATAAATCCTCATAAGAGTTATATGAAGTCAGGTCAGCAAGGTCACACAAATCACCCAAGGTCGCAGAGCTAGGAAATGACAGAAAACTTCCCCATCTATCCCCCACCTCTACTGTATACAATCTAACAGGCAGAGAAGTATTCTTTAATACTTCATATTGACAGCTCTTTCTTTAAGAACCTCAAAGGTAAATTTGAACTCAATTCCTGCCAGGTAACCATAGTCAACCTTACTGAATCTGAATTAGTGGTTTTCTAAATGGTGAATAGCAATAAAAATGCCATCAGCAAAGTATTGAGGGACTACTCTGTCCTACACAGTTGACATCTATCACCACTTAGAATTAATCCCCACTACTGTCCTATTATATTTATTATCCAAAGCACCAAGGGATGAAGCCACTTGCCCAAGGTCCCACAGCTAGCGAGCATTCTGATGTAAGGCTGTTTCCTTTCCTGTCTCCACACTCCCCTCTAAAAAACTGAAACTGAGCAGGGAAACAAGCCAACACACTGGGGTCAGCCACATGGCCAAAGGTAAGGAAGAAGTCGTTAGAGGAGAAGCATTGCTCACCTGACTCCAGGCGCCAGCCTTCCACTTGGGGCATCTTCCTCCTCGGCACTTTCTGTGCCCATTTGGCTTAGCAAGGTGTTTACAGAAATCACTTTCTAAATGGCTTCCATCTTTTGCCATGCAGTAAACATTTCGTTGTTTATGCCCTCGACCACAAGAGACAGAACACTGAAATATAAAGCAATGGCAAGGTTGTTGTTGTTTTTTTTTTTAATCACAAGAAATTTGATAAAAACCTAGGTCGTGAGATGTTAAGATCATGCCTAACAAGAGTCACCATTCCCTCCCCCTTTGCAGTGCCATTTTGGATAATATCTCAAGGCTCAACATGGAAGGAACGTGGCAGTGGAGGACACAAATGTGGACAGCGGGAATCCTGTCTAGTATTTTGGGTCACTCAAGAGTGAGGGTAAATCCTGGTAATATAGGCCAAAAATAAGCCCATGAACCTGAAATTACCATAAAATTGTGATTTAAAGAAGTCCTACTATGAATTAGTAAGGATTTATTTTGGACATCTCACTTCATGCAGTCTCTGATCAAGATATTTCTTCAGCAAAATGCCTTGTGATCCACTCTTTTGGATAAAGGTGCATTTCCAAAATACAGCTGTGTTCAATTTCCTAATGAATTGATTTAAGGAAACTCTTCTACCATTTTTCAGAGGATAAGCTCTCATTTTCCCAGCCCATTGGAAAGAAGGTGAAAAAGGCATGTTAGAAACTGAAAGGTAAGTTAGCAGGTGGGTCTGTGCCAAGTTTGGGAGGGAGGCATTACCTTTCAACTTTGATCTGCAGGTTCACTGAACTGTTTTAATGTGACCTTGTCTGACCACATCTAAGAAACTTGACTTTGATTTCAGAGTAGGTTTCTCAGAAAGGTTTAGGAATCAAAGTGCTCACGGAGTCAGGACAAAAATGTGACATGACAGCTTCTTGTAGAATAGGCAAGAGGCTGGCCCCAATGAGTACACTGAGATATTCAACGTCCATTGCCTCATTAGCGATTACAGAAGTCATTACCACTTGGATCATAAGCTTGCTGGCTCCGGTTTTCAAGACACATTATTTCCCAATACAATGTCCTTACATTTCAGAGGGAAATGAGTTTAAGAATGAAGAGCAAAATGTGAAAACGCAACAAAAATAGATTTCAAGTGTCATTTCTTTCTATTCAATGTTTCTAGTTTCCCCTGCTACCTTTGTGTTTTTGTTAACTTAAATGGCCAAAGTGTCCTTTCATGTCTAACAGATAAAGAGCACCACGTAAAACATGTAGCCTAATATAAATTGAACCACCATTACCACCCGAGCTCTAAGTGACCCATTCATATATGTGCCAGACATGTTTTTTTCTAGTAAATATAGACTATTATAAAAATTCCAAAGTAGCTGCTAGAGAAATATAAAATATGTATATTAATATATTTGGGTCTAACTTTTTACTTTGGGAGATGGAAAGGTTTTTTTCTTTTGAGCTCTAACTTTGTGAGTATTATGATTTTGAGTAGTCATTCTGGAAGGACTATACAGTGTGGAAGGAAGGAGTCCAATTTAAATATCTACATCAAAACAAAAATATCCATCTTTCAACCTTTAGTGTTTTGATGTTTATGAAGACTTTGGGCTACAATTCTAGAAGACTTTTATAATGAATCTCCAGGAAGTTGGAGATAAACCTGTAAACCAACTTACACACAGATAATCCCTATTATTAGTGACTAATTTTAATATTTAAAAATGTTACTTCCACCAAAATTACAGGCACAGTTAGAGTCTGAGGTGCATTCATTTGTTTAGTCAGCAGACATTTATGAAGCACCTACTAAGTTTTCAGGATTATGCGAAGTGTTGGGAATACAGTGATAAATAAAAGTGATACAATCCCTGCCCTTGTAGAGTTTAGAGACCAGTGAGGGAGACCAGCATTAATCAAGTGACAACAAAAACAAATACATATTTGCTAACTGACATGAGTACTCTGAAGAAAAGGGGCTGAAGTGACTGGAAGAGGAGTCCCTGAGGCATTCCTGAGGGCCAGACCATGTCGAGCTAATAGGTCATAATAATATATTTTATTCTCCACAAGATGGAAAATCACTGAGGTGTTTTAAGTTAGCGTAAGACACAGTCTAATTTTTGCTTCAAAATTCTATTTTCACTACTGAGTAGACAATGGGTAGAAATTCAGCATTAGTGGAAACAAGAAAACTTGTTGAGAAGCTTACGCAGTTGTCCAAGCAAGAAGTGATGGTGGCATTGATGAGGGTGCAAAGTGGAGGGGTGAAGGAAGCTGGTGAATTTAAAACAGTTTTTGAACTACAAATGACAGTTCCCTGATGGATCTGCTGTGGGGTGGATGGGAGAGGGCAGGTCAGGAAGGCCTCTAGGTTTTCTGCTTTGGGCAATTGGATTAGAGGGATGATATGGACAGAGATGGGAAAAACAGCACGGGGGATCAAGAATATATTATTTTCTAGGAGGTGAGCTGAATTTAGAGGATATGGGTTCATGGGTGGTAATGTGTCTGATTAGGGTGAAGAAACAGACATAGCTGTCTTATTAATCAGATGAACAAGTATCAGTTGAAAGCAAGTTTGACCCTGAAGGATCATCATTTCAATATACAAACAGTTCAGACAAGCTGTCCCTTAATATGGAGGGGAGGAAGAGAGTTGGTGGAAATGGAGATTTAGTAATCTGTTGGTCTGTAAGTTCCATGAGGTCAGGGGTTACGGAAGCTTTGTTTATCACTATGGGCTTACACTTCCCACACTTTGCAGAATTCTTAGAACTTGGCAGGTGCTCAATAAGTGTTGAATGAACAAATAAAACAAATCCATTTAGTGGTCACTGGAAGAGGTAACCTAATATTAGGGAGCAATCTACAGAGGCAGAATTAGCAAAGGCACAGCTTTCTCCCATTCATCAGGTACAAGGCACTGCTCAAAGACTTTGTATACATTATCTCATTTAATCCTTCCAATAACCACAGAGATAGGTACTATTATTGAAGACAAGTGGCATTTTCAAATTGGCATAACCAAAATGCTTTATGTGTATACATCTCTCCCAGTATGACTCCAATATAAGTGGCTAGATGTCTTTTGGGAACGTAACAGCACAATGAAAATCAACAGCATCACTGATAATAATTCATCTGAGAGGTGCCACTGGTGCAACCAACATCTATTGCCCAGGATGGAGGAAGATGAGTTGAAATATAAACCTTAAAAATCTTTTAAATACCTGGATTAGCTGCATCCACCCATTTCTAAGGGTGGTTTTCTTATTTGGGGAAATGAATGAAACTGATTTGGAGAAAAGGATGCAACACTTCAGTATGACTTACCATACGTATTATTTGCCTAAAATTCAGATCTACAAGTAATAAAGAAATTCTTAAGGTATCTAATCTGATAGCAAACACCTTTTATTTCATGTTTTCTAAATTACCAATGACAAAAAGCAGCTGCTTGTGGAAATTTTCCTAGCTAGCAGGCTTATTAATAGGTCTATTATGATTTCATAAAGAAGTTATCATCTTGATAACCAAATAAACACAGGTTTTAGCTCTTCTATTCTGAGGGAAATTTCTGTCTGATTATTTCCAGTCCTTTCCCAGGCACTGATTTTTGTGTCAGCATGCATTGCAGAAGTAATAGTTAAATTTAGTGTGTCACCTAGCACATATTATTTTTTGGCTACATATATGAAGTTTCCTGTTCTGGGGAATATTTAACTCCTTATATTTGCAGCCAAATAGACTTCTAGTTTGCCAGGTGGACCCTGACTTTTTCCCTCTGGAGAAACAACCCAGCATATTTAAGAGAATGATTTTTCCTCCAACTTTGAGCAACACTCTCAAAGTAATCTCTGTTTGTTACATAGAAACACCAAGGTCAGTATCTCTAATGTCTTGGCTTTTGTTTCTGTGAGGTCATTCAAAGGGAATGTTTAACATGGAGCTTTGTGGAGAGGTTGTCTAAATGTTTTAGATGAAGGTCTAAGAGTTTAAAATCTGTACATTTCAATGCACATGGTGGAAATGGAACTGGCTGTCTCTCTCTAGTAGTAGCTCTGGATGCGGCATGGATTTGCATCTCACTCTTCCTGGTGTGCTGTCCCTGGCGTTAGGGATGCCCTGCGTTGGTCCCTTCACTTATATTGAGGAGCTGGGTCTCTCAGTCACCCAGCAGCCAGCAAACAACCTGGTGTGTCTGCCTGGATGACAAGGACTGAAGATCCAGAGAGAATGAAATCCCTAGCATTGCTGAGGCTGGTGAGAACCTGGACATCTGAAGGGAGATGGGGAACCACACGGAACCGGTAAGGACACCATTAGGAGCCAAGAAGGAATAAGAAGGGGAGGGTGAAGGTCACGGATACACACAATATCTGGCCAGAAGGAAGCTTCTTGATGAGAAGCTTCTGAATGATGCTGGGCGCTCAGAGGAGGTAATGCAGTGAGTGGGGTGTGGACCAGGACTACTCAAGTTGTAGCTGATGCTTGATACATAAAGGTTAATGGACGGTCCAGGAGGACAGCTCCAGCAGAGTGTCTGGGCACAGTGGAGTATGTCTGAGTGATTCTTATCTCCAAGTGATTTGTATATATAAGATTCTGTTTATGTGAAATGTATTTTGGAGGATATTGATCAAGGAGTCTATATTTCCAAACAGAGGACTGACAGCAGGTTAGAAATACGAATTGAAAAGCCAAGAGAAAGGTCAAATGCTAGAATCTACTAAGCTAAGCCAGGACTCTATAATGATCTAAGCATTTGACAGTCAGATAGAAAACCATCATTCTGAGACTGGTGGGCAGAGTTTAGTTATGAGACAGGAGACTCTACTAATTATTATTCAAGGCCTTTCCCTAGTGATTCTATAAAATATGAAAAAATCATCTAAATCATTTAATATAAAAAATGAAATGTGTCCTTTCATAACAATAAGCTCTTCTTGATTCCACTCTCATTCCAATTTTGTTTAAAAAACATAGTCAGATCCCATCTGGAAAGTATGATATCAGAAAGCAGGCAATGTATACGCCCACGGTTCAGAACTGCCTTTGCCAATTACGGTGATAAGTGAAGTGAATATTGCATGAACATCTTGCCATCATGAAAAGCAAAGGATTCTAGAAAATATAAACCCACTGTTTACCAGAAAAAATAAACAAGAATGTGAGAGGAGAGATATAGACTTAGGGATCAAGGTTTCAAAACTGCTCAGTGCAAGACCTAGAAATCCATGTGGGCTTTGTAACACGAGAAAAAGATAGTAACTGCAATCCACGTATGTTTATTACTGCTTTCCACACTGTAGTCTCTGAGAAAATATTTATAGGAATGAATGAACACATGAAGGCTACAACCATCACAGAAATGGACTATGACCCAAATGTCATATTTTCCTAATGGTTTCAAGAAAGAACCACCTGGAATGTGACCCACCTGATTTGGCACAGCTATTTAGATTCAAAGAGTTGGAGCAGGACTATTAGAAATCACATCAGCTAACTTTTATTGACCTCCTATATGAGTGGGACCATGAGATCAAAGATACTAGCTTCTCCAATTTAATCTCTACTGCAACCCCGTGGCTCAGGTACTATTAGGATTCCTCTTAATGAATAAGGAAACTGAGGATTAAAGAGGTGACACGACTTGCCCAGGGTCACAGAGCCAGGAAACAGCAGAGTTAGCCTCTAAATACAGCAGGTATGTTTCCAGAATGACCATTTTCTTCCTTAAGTCAGTCTGAAGAGAAGACCTGGTTAAGACAGCAGGCTGTTCGTTCACCTCGGCTTATCCATGTTGACAACAGAGAACTGGGACTTCAAAGAAACGCTTCCTAAGACTATCTGAGAGATCTCTGACTCGTTAGTCTCCCAGGAAGAGGATGGTTATACAATGTGTTTCTCATTTTAATACAACCGTTTTAGCACTCCGGGAAGAAAGACGCTACGAAAAGTGAGCATACCACTATGTACAATCTCACGTGAAGATAAAGAGCCACATTTCCCTTCAGTTAGAGCCACAGTCTGGTTTTCTCGTGGCCAGTTTTCAAGGTTGATTCACCCCTTGCATTCGGCCTGAGGTCATATGCTGAGTTTTCCTCTCTATTCACTGCTGAATGGCCCTTTGCGTGGTCAGGAATGGAAGGTTACAGGTTGTAAATTTTGCCCTGCCGATTCACCAAGGACTAAACTCTCAAATATTTGAGCTAGAGGTCATCTCAGAGATTATTCAGTCCATGTATTTGTTTTTACAAATTCAACACAATGGAAGAGGAGACACGCCGTGCTCATAGTCACACAGGAAAGAAGCAATAGATGGATGTAGGAGCTCCTGGCCCAGCACAGAACACGACTTGGTGCCAACTTGCACTGGGGATTTGTGAATAGATTCTGGTGTTTTGCGTGTTGCTTGGGACCCACAGCTGACCAGACATCCCAATTCTTTCTACTCCAACTCAGTCATGCCCACATAGTGCTAGCAGCATGGTCTGGGGCTACCCAGGGCAGGAGTAGATTCTGCACCTCTGGCTTTAAAGGATTACTAACACAAATATGAAAAAGCACAGGTCTCACTACCTCTTGTTCTAAGATACCAGTTAAGAACAAATTCAAGAGGTGGCTGTGCACAAATCGGGATTCCTCAGCTCACTGCTGAGGAATGGCACTTGTCTTCACCTTGCCCTAAATTTCAGCCTTCAAGACACAGGTTTTGGAGTCAGACAGACCTAGGGAGGAGTGCAATCTGTCGTTTTATCATGGTGCCATCTGGGGCAAGTTACCCAACCTGTCTCAGCTCAGATGTGTTCTCTGTAAAATGGGGAAAATAAAAGGAAGATAACACCATCATATATATGCAACAAGGGTGCCTTACAACCAGATATGACAAAGTATACAGAGCCCTTGGTGTTTTGCGGGACAGTGTAAAAATCGACACACATTCAGAGTATTTGGTGGACTCTTTAAAAACACCTTCTAACACGCAGTTTAAAAGGTGAATATTTTTTAAAATATATGTTCACTTATGGAGTCTAAAGTTAACATTCTAATACAGGCACTGCTGGGTGAACAAGTCTGGAAAAATCTTCCTCTTGTGAATGGGGGAAGTACTTTCCTTTCTAAAGGTCACACAGAGATCCCCAGGGCAGACGTAAATTTGGACGATTCCTTCACTTCTGCAGTGCCTTTTTTACTCTCATAGACTATTACTCAGTAATACAGGCTCTTCTAACACAGAAGACAGAAAGACAAGTAAGAGAAAGAAAGGCATCACGACTGAAAGCCACATCTCTGCTCCATCATTTCCTGTTCACATTTACTATCTCAAGAACGCCTTTTGTCTTTTTGTGTGTGTGTGTCATGTTGTTTCTTTCAATGTCCTGAAGCACAGAATCCACATTAGTGATAACCATATTCAGTCACTCCCCAACTCGGTCCCCAGTGGTGGGAATGCTAAGACTCTTTTGTCAAAAAGCATATCTTCTCATTGGCGATGTGAACATGTTTAGGGAAATTTTTATAGGGCTTCTCACAATACAAGAATGGCTCTGAACAGGGGCGTCAGGGAACCAAAATGACAGAGGAGGAAGGAGAAAAAGCTTGGCCAGGAAACAAGGGCTGTGACTTCAGGGCGTAAAGCCAGTGTTGACAGGCCTGCCTGATGGCTGTTCATGTCCAGGACCACCATGGCACTTATTACCATGAAAAGGAGCTGCGGAAGCATGAGATTGGCAGGGAGCACCACAGAAGAAAGCAGATGCACGAGTTATAGTCATTGCCGCCGGATGGGGCACTGGGCCATCCTTCCTCCCCCGTGACCCCCCCACCCCGAACCCCAGCCTGTGCAATGCTACAAAGGTCTAAGACTACGGAAGAAAGGGAACCAAGATTCACATGTCAGCTCTTGAGCACACTTGAAGGCGCCTGTCAATACTATATCCAAGTAGATGGCCCCACAATCACCTCGCAAGGGACATGGCAGGGCCAGGAAAAGAAGCGGAGGCAGTGAGAGATGTTCATGACCCCCACCTTCCATCACTTCCAAAAAGTGGATGCTCTCCAGTTGCATCCTACAGCCTCATAATATAACAACTTCGTATCAGAGGATAGAAAAACATTTTCACATGAAATACAGCAGCATATGAAGTTAGCTACGGAACTTATGAGGCTTCCCTGGTGGCTCAGAGGATAAAGCGTCTGCCTGCAATGCAGGAGACCTGGGTTCGATCCCTGGGCTGGGAAGATCCCCTGGAGAAGGAAACGGCAACCCACTCCAGTATTCTTGCCTGGGGAATCCCATGGACAGAGCCTGGCGGGCTACAGTCCACGGGGTCACAAAGAGTTGGACACGACTGAGTGACTTCACACATACACACATGGAACTTGTGAAACCCAAATTGGGTATCTTCTTATTCTGCAGGAGTATAAACATTGCAGTTTTTCTCCCCATCAAGACAGAAACAAAAACCAAGAAAATCTGCAAAAGCCATACATAGTGACTTCTAGCGTGGCCACATCTAATAGTGCCTCCAGGGATTTGAGGTATATTATGTTATCAGGCTCTGTTACCCCTAGTTCCCCATTCCCAAGCACAGTGCTGATTTTTGTAATGCTTCTTTCCCTTGTAAGGTTAGATGTGATGATTTTTTTTGTAATCTGACTTCAGCAAAATCATGACATTGTCACTTTCCAGGAAACGGGTGAAGATGGTACCAGGACCCATCCTCTAACCACAGAAGTATTTGTGAAGGCAGACTGGAAGATGGGGAAGGTAGTGGGTGACGTTTTTGTTCTAGGATCCTTTATTCTCAGCTGTTCCAAAGGTATGTGCAGAAGAGCCTGAGTGATAGAAATGTTATGTGTGGTGGGAACACGGACCCAAGTTTCTTGATACTCTGAAGGTGGGTTGTAACTAAAGGCCTAGGCTGAAGCGTTCAAGGCTATCTGGAGATGTCATTCTGCTAGATGATAGCACCTGAGAAGACCCACTCATTAACACTACTGTCCCAGGCAGCCAGGGAGAGTCATGGGAACTTAAGGTACCTTTGGGAATGCCTCCATAGAAAAGCAATCCAGATAGGCTATATGTGGGTTTTCAGACACCCAACCAATGTTTGGCCTTGAGCTTCTTCCCCCTCCCAAAGAGCTAGCCTAAGTATATTCAGTTATTTAAAAACCACTAGGTTGCAGTTCATTTAATTGCCTCTTCCAGTCTTGCTTTCTCTGCCTGTCTGGTCCTTCCTCCATCAGCTTCATGTGAAAGGAACATCTTTATCTGCTAGTATGTCAAGTATCTTACATCGAAAAAGTTACAGCTGGAGAGGTAGGTAGTTCATGTATTGAATTTGCCTTGGGTGGATATTAATGCCACCCCAGAACTGAAATGTGCATACCTCTGAGTTTGTAATTAGAGAAATATATCTCAGTGAGAGGGAAAAGGTCATCTTAACCATTACTGAATGAGATGCTCACCCTTCAACTTTGCAATGTTCTTCTGGGAGTTTCAGATAAAACCAAATTACTATCAATAGGCACTAGTCAAGTCCTTTGTGGCTTTCCTTGTCTCTCCCTCCTGCTTACCTTGAAAAGACTCAATACCACTATGAAAGGTTGAGATGAGAAGAAATAAAACCTAGCTAAAATGTAAGTGGCTCACAACATGGAAGAGTGGGCATAGAAGTGGCTAAAATTTTGTTTGATGGTTTTCTGTGAGTTTAAATTATTCCTGCACTACTCTGAGATTTATTCAAATGGAAATCCCAGAGTTGAGGCAGAAGCACGTGTAAGAACTTGGTTTTGGAATCAATCAGATCTAGTTTGACTACTATCTCTCTGTCTCTTCATTTGTGATCTTCTGTGAAATGCTTAACCAGGTATGAAATGATGGTGAGTAAGCAGCTTAAATCTAACATGTCCGAAAGTTGTCCTGATCTTCGGATTAGCTTCTCCATTTCAATCAATGGGAACTATTCATCCACTTAGTCAGTGCACAAAATTTGGCTGGAGTCATTCCAACTCCTTTCTTTCTCTTGTTTCCCACATCTAAACTTGGACCAAATTCTTCAGCATTACCTTTAAAATGTCAGGATCCTACCACTTCTCATGACTTCTATTGAACACTCTCATTGGAGTTACTTCAATGGCTTTTTAATGTTCTCCCTGCTTCTATCTTTGTTCCTCCTGTAGCTTCCCCTAAATTCAAAAGCCAGGCTCATTCTTTTAAACAAATCCACGTTTCTACTCAACTCTCCCTTTCCCCAGTAGCTTCCTACTTCAGCAAATGTAAGCAAAAATTCCTCTAGTGGTCTTGTTCTCTCCCTCTACCATGAAGAACGTTCATGTTCCCCTCCATCAATTCCATCTCTAATTTCACATCCTACCACCCTTTATTTCAGCCGCACTTGCCTTGCAATTGTCAAGATATACCTGGCATACTCTAGGTCTTCACCTGAAATACCATTCTGCTGTAACATTCTTCTCCTGAGGATCCACAAAGCTAACTTTTCTGTTTTCCCAGATCTCTGTTCATTTGTTACCTTTTATAGGATAATTGTCTGACCTTAAAAAAATTACAGTTCCCATCTCCTCTTACATGCTATTGTCTCTCTTCTTTATTTTTATCCATGGCACCATTCATGTTCCTTCACAATATATATTTCACCTCTTTTGTTTGTGATTTATGCATTATTCCCCCTCCCCACTAGAATGTAAACTTGATGAGCTCAAGGATTTCTGTCTGTTCTGTTCACTGTTATCTCCCTAGTGCTCAGAACAGTGCCTAGTTTATAGAAAACACCTGAATACTTAGGGAACATACAAATGCATGCATGAATGAATAGTATCTAATAGAGGCTAGAATCACTTATCTCACAAGAATTTTTATGGGTGAAGCAAACACTCGACACAATGCTTAGTTCACTGGTAAGGCTCAAATAAATGACAATTGCTTGCTCCTATCTTCTGTGTCTATTCACTCCCAAACTGGCTAAGCACACTTGTGGTTTAATATTTAATGCATAGTTACAGGACTAAATACTGCACAGGGGACATCTAAGAGGAAGGTTATCTGAGAACGTGACGTAAGATAACAGATAGCAAGTAGTAGAATCCTGGGTTCTGCACGGGCAAGACTAACACTGAAAGCTTGGCTCATAGCCACTAAGACTGCCATATACTATCAGGGTCACAGAATGCTTTTTTCCTCCCCACAGGTGTCACTTCAGATCAACACTTTTGCCAGGTGGAAAAAAAATGTAGATATATAGACTGAAAGTAGACTAAAAAGAAAGGTAATGGGTGAGAATGGGTTCTATCTGGGCCAGGTATTGTCTATCTCCATTCTGGCTAGAAACATCAATAAGCAAAAATGACCAACCACCCCAAAACAACAAACAAAAAGGCAAATAAAATATACCCCCAAAACAAACAACAAACCCCAAAACCAACAAACCAATCAAACAAAAATCCTAAAGACTTACACTGTTCCAAAATAATGCGTCTAGGTTTGAGTCTGATTTTTCTAGTTCCCTTTCATTTAGAAAAATGCTCTCAAAGTAGAGGGTATTCAGGATTACAAAACCAACATCAAGCTTGAGATTTTAACTGAAGATTGAACCTGATAGAATTAAATCATTGCCACTCTTCTGTATAGTCTCTACAGGCTAGCCATCAGAAGCCTCCCTACTAAGTGAAGTAGTTAATACCCAAATAATCGTATTAGGCCTCATCCAGAAGGATCTACTTTTCTTAGTTCAGCAGATATCTCCCTACAGATGTATTAATTCACACTGTTCTAGCATGCTGTAAATGTCCAGAGGAAATACAACTTTTTTTCAGAGCTCTGGTCTGAAAGTGTTCGATGACTAAACTCAATTGCTGAGTTCTTTTGAAAACCGTTCAAAAGTAACTGAAGTGTTAAAAGGATCTATTCAAAAATTCAGACCCCAAAGACTCAGCTTCAATGGCTTTTAAAAAGTAGAAGAAAGCTAAACAGATTTCCACTAGGTTAAGAGCCTATTTTTGCAGGTGTCACAAATCAAAATGAGTATTTATAGAAGTTCTGAAAGCCCTTCCAGAGAAAGAGAGGGAAAGCATTAAACCTGGGAGTCAGTTGGGTCTAGATCTAAGAATTACTGATTGTGTGATGCTGGTACATTTTACTTAGCCTGCCTGGAGCTCAGTTTTCATACCTGCCTAATGGATACAATACGGACCATTCTGCAAGGATTCTATGAGGATTAGCAATAACTCTTATAAAGCACCAGGCCCAAACCTTCGCTCAAAGAAGTTGCTCAGTAAATGTGGGCCTCTTGTTATTCTTTCTCCACTGATGGTAAAATCCATCTGGCCTACTGCAGATGGGCACTTTTACATGCCACATCAAGGTACATAAGACCACTGGTCATCAGTTGGTGATTAGGAGGTAGAGAAACCCATTTATTCAGAGGACTGAGGTTTCCCAGAATAACTGTTAAGATTATAATTGGGTAAAAGGCAAAACTCTATTTCTAATTTCAAAGAGCTTTTGGCATAGTTAGCCCATTGGTAATTTAAAGCTCCAATTATTTCTGGAAAGTGGCACCCATTTGTCCTATGGAGAACCAAGGTCTCTTCTACACTGAGCTCCAATGTGAGTCTTTCTTTTTATAAAAATTTCTGCTCTTTCATCCAATAAAGTTTAAACATTGTGGGAAGAATCCAATATTTCATTAAAGTTTGGGTCCTACCATAAAACTTCTGAGGCTGATGACAGTGTCTTGGGTTCATTTTGTTTGCCTTTCCTCTACTGATGGATTTCTTCTCTGGTCTCAAAGACCTGGAGTCACTACTAGTAGTTTATTGCCATCATTAGTGACCTTTTTGAAGAAGAAGAATTGAGATTGATTTTCTTTCTAGGGCCAGGAGATGGATCATCTAAAATGTTCTCTGTCCCACAGATCTTGGAGTTCCGTTTGCCATTTTGATCATAAATACGTGTGTCTGTGTGGCATGGGGGTCTGAAGTTGGTAAATACATAGAACTACCATCTGTTAAAGCAGAAAAGATTTGAAAAGTGGAAAAGGAGAGGGATGAAGGGGTACAACTTTAGAAACTTTTTTCCCCGTAAGTTCATGTACTGAAAAACCAGGTTAACCGTACACATCTGAAAAAGCTGATCATGGTTTCTTCTGATAGGTTAAAAAAACAGCTGGTGGGAAAACAACTGTGAAAATCTAGTGATCTCTGCAACATAATAATTTACTATGCCTACTTAATGCCCATGAGAATATGGAAAGTTCTGCTCTAAGAAACTCACAGAACCATGAGACAAAGATAATATTGCTCCCAGTGGACATATGCCAATGTCTGAAGACACTGTTAACACAACTAAGAGGATATGCTACTGGCATCTAGTGGGTAGAAGCTAGGGATGCGGCCAAACATCCTATGATATCCAGAACAACAAAGAAGTATCTGGTCCCAAACATTGTTAGTGCCAAGGCTGGGAAACCCTGCTTCGGACCTATACGAAAGTCATGGGACAGTTTCTGCACCACTGTCTCGGTTTCTAGTCAGAAACTGGTCTCCTATTTCCAAGATAAAATGCTCACTAGGATTAAATAAGCTTTTATAAGAGAACCTCCTGTCCCAAACTCCTAAATATTCAGTTCTGAAACCAACTCTTAAATAGAGGTGAACCATTACACATATGCAGATTCTACCATGAATGAGGGAAGTGCTGTTTGTTTGAAACATAAAATGCAAAGGAATCTGTATCTATATATCTCTGGATCTACCTCTATCCATCTATCCATCCATCCATTCACCTCTATACTATGAGTGCTATCAGTTTATACAGCCCAAATGTAGGAACATGTTGGAATGTTGGAGTAACCTTGTTTTCTTAAGCAATTCTCACCCTCACTGATGACTTTCTATCCAAAGTTGGTAGCCCCCACCAAAGCTGCCATGCAGAATGTCTATGGAACACACTGGGCACATCTGTACACATCACAACTTCCCCTCTCGGCTCCAAAAAAGACTGAGCGACACTGCCTGTTGGTTTGCAAATTCATAGTCTTTTGAGACAACTTTGGAACCCTTCTATTTTTAGTTTATTCTTGAAAATCTTTGACCTGGCTAGGTTCCTAGGATCCCATATCCTACTTGATGGAAAATTCGACTCTCAAGAGAAGTATGTTCTGATAGCTAACCAGCGTCATTTCTATGGGGTTTACAACTGTGACTTCAGCCATGACTTCTGATCATGAGTTCTCCCTATCCTCTGGGAGCCATGCTGTTGGATGCTTGACAACAGCCCTGGCTGCTCTTAACCAGATGCCAATAGTACTCCCCAAACCCATATGTAACAGCCAATTATGTCTCCAGATATTGTCGAATGTCCACTAGTAGATAAAAATCAACCCTGATTTTTAGAGAACCAAGGAATTATCTCATGGTTTTCAGAAAGTCCTTTAGAAAGCTCTCAAAACCAAACTGAGTTTAACTGACTTGGTGGGGGCAGGGAACACAGAGGGCTGGTTTTTTTTTTGTTTTTGTGCTTTTTGGGGATGAGAGTGGCAAAGGACCCACTGAACATCAGTTTAACAAGGTCAAGATCCTAGGCTGAAAGGGTTTGGAATCCCTGGTCTTAGAAATGTGACATGTACAACGTAAAATCAATTTCTATGCATAGCAGTGAAGATTACAGCTACAGTGAAACAAGCAGGCTCTGCTGGAAAGCATTCTTCCCTGTCCTCGCAGCCGTGACCTGCCACTGCTCAGGGGTTCCCAGACATTTCAGATCTGACTAAGAGACAACCAAGGAGAAGGAAGTCACAATTTCACTAAGAACGGGCAAACTGCAATGGAGGAAGAGGTGAGTTGGCTGGGTGAGGGCTTTTTATGAGGCAGAAGGAAAACAGCACTGATTTTTCAAAAATTTCTTTAGTTTTCAAAGGAATCTGGGTTTTGGCTATGAAGCAATAGATAAAAATGGGGAGTCTGTATTTATTCAAGTATTTACTGGAATTTACTAGCAAGCCTGGTAGTGAAAGTCTGGATTTCCCTGGGAAAAGGGGAGCAAAAACCACACCATTCCCAGAGGCCTTTTCATTTTAGCTGCCTGGGTGGGAGGGGTGGACGGAGGAAGGGAAGAGAGGGCAGAGGAAGAAGCTCATGGGAAAAAACCAATGAAAAACTACGAAAGATGCTCTTTATGCTAGGCTCAGACTGGAGCACCCACTTTTATTATGATGTTACAGTGCAAATCTGAGATTAAAAACAGCTTCCTTAAATGTGTCAGACTTTTTAAAGCCCCAAAATAAATCCAGACCTACACTCTCTGCTTCCTTGTGAAGTATAATACACACTCTGAATATATTTATGTTTAAGAACGTTTAAAAAATCACTTACTCTGAAAATTTTCAAACTTAAAGAAAAATGGTAAGAATATCACAAAGAACTCCCTCTCCCCTTATCTAAATTCCCTAACTACCAACATTTCACCACCTTTGCTCCCTCCATCCTCCTCCATATATACATATATATATGCCATTATATTTTGTCTTTTCCTGGAAAATCCACATAGTGTCTCATCATCTCCAAAAGTCCAATTTTCCCAAATCAAGGACACTTTCCACATAAATACAACTCCCCAAGTCAGGAAATCACTACTGATACATCACGACCATCTAAACCTATACGTTTTTTTTTTTTTTTATGATTCCCTCCTACATGTTAGCTTTTTATTTCCATAGTTTTGCCCAGTGCAATAATCATTTCAGTTCCCGAGTAACTAGGATTTTCTCATTCATTCATTCATTTCAATATTATTGATAGTCTGCCTACTTTGCATAAGGCACCAAGCTTGAACAGTGGGCCTCTATAGCCCAAAATAAATTAAGGTTTGGGGCAATTCAATAAATGATTTAGTTAAAGAGAATTTCACTTGAAATGTGGTGGCTATGTCTATATTTCTTCCCTTTTCCAGTTAATTTTTTATATCATCTTTTCCCTCATTTCATCTTACACAGCTCCCAAACCATAACCATGTCTTCACATGCACTTTCCACTTGGATGGAGGGATGCATCAGTGATTGGGAGAAGGAGGGATGAAGAACAAAGTGAATGTAAGGACGGAACTCACAGTGGTTGTCTGTCCTACCAGTTTTAAAGAGTAAAACTTGGCATCAACAGAAGAGTTCAACTCCTGTAGCTTAGTTTTAGCTCAAGAGTTTGGAAGATAACTCAATACATTTAATATGTATCATTTCAAGCAGAGAGTTACTAGTGTGAGATCACTTTTTACCTATGACATCCCTTATATGTAGAATCTGAAAAAAAAAAAATACAAATGAACTTAGTTTACAAAACAGGAACAGATTCACAGACTTCAAGAATGAAGGAGCTTATGGTTGCCAGGGGTGAGAAGGTTGGGAGAGAAGGATAGTTAGGGAGATGGACGTGTACACGTTGCTATATTTAAAATGGATAACCAACAAGGACCTACTGTGTAGTTTATGGAACTCTGCTCAGTGTTATGTTGTAGCCTGGATGGAGGGGAGTTTGGCAGGAAAACGGATACATATATATTTTTGGCTGAGTCCCTTAGCTGTTCAACCTGAAATTATCACAACATTGTCTGTTTACTGGCCATATTCCAATAAAAAATGAGTTAAAAAAGAAAACTAAATTTTTTTTTAATTACACTATTTTTCATAATTCACTTGTAATAAAATAGCATATCACTTTCTACAATTAACCTAATCACCTCTAATTGGCTTGCCTGAGATCTATCATCCCAATCATCTATATATCTACTGAAAGAAAAAACAGATTATTTACCTCAAGTTATTCTAGAAGGAGATGAACCCTGGGATTTGTTTGGAAGGAATGATGCTAAAGCTGAAGCTCCAGTACTTTGGACACCTCATGCGAAGAGTTGACTCATTGGAAAAGACTCTGATGCTGGGACAGATTGGGGGCAGGAGGAGAAGGGGACGACCGAGGATGAGATGGCTGGATGGCATCACGGACTCGATGGACGTGAGTCTGAGTGAACTCTGGGAGATGGTGATGGACAGGGAGGCCTGGTGTGCTGCGATTCATGGGGTCGCAAAGAGTCGGATACAACTGAGCGACTGAACTGAACTGAACTTGCTTATTAAAATGTCAGAAACATCCCTTAATGTGCCCTTAATAAATACTGGATGCTTTTTTTTTTTTCCTCCAAATCTTCTAGAGGGCCCCAGTCTTGCTCTTCACCTGGCTTACATTTATGAGAAATAATTTTCTCATATTCATCCCTTTAGAGCTCTGAGCAAAATCTGTAAATGGCTCAATAATTCCAGAATGTTTCAAGTAGCTACCCCATGGAAAAACAGAAAATCTTAAATTGTAGATAACCTCTTCCCACAGCTTTTCACCACTTCACCAACTAAAGAGTAAGATAAGGGGATTACATCTTGGTTACTAATAGGTTCAAATCCTCATTCAGCCAGATTGATCTAGTACCAACTAGGTAACTTCTCCGATGGTACTAAGCTCATTAAGTAGAAGAGATTAAATCTGATAATAGGAGTGAATTGCTTTGCATAACTCCTAGTAGAATATGTAAGTGATAAGTTATTGTGATAATAAAAAGTCAAAACCATCACAATAATTACGGGAGGAAATGCATCGTACAAAACTAAATAAGGGGAAATTAGCTCTTTCGTGGATAACTGAAACAATCCATTCTACTACTTTCTGAAATACATCAGAAAAAGGTGGCTGAAGAGAGTTATTTTTGCTTACTTTCCAATTTAGTACAGAGACAACCTAAGTGTGAGGATAATAAAATAAAAAGAGCTTTTAAAAATACAGACCACCTGAACATTTATTGTTTATCATTTACTTCAGATGTTGCCCTAAAGGGGAAAAAAAAACCCCAACAAACCCACAACTCTATCTTATCACTAGAAAAGAACCAATGTTGCTACATACATTTTAATTTCTGGGGGCATCAATATGGGATATAAACATGAAACAAACTATAATGTTTTCTTAACACTGGAGAAGTGAAGGTAAATGATGGCAATTACAGTGATGGAGGAGACATTTGGTTCAGCTCTTATTCTTCTAAAGTATCTTTGAAAAAGCTCTATCAACCTAATCTGCTCAACCTCTACCTACAGGGATCACTGAATGTGAAAGCTGCCTTCCTGAAACTTCTCAAAGACAGCATGATCTCTTGGAATTCAAGCTTCTACAAGGTGGCTACCTGGTGTTGTCCGTTTTTGCCTTCTCCTAAAAACACCAATCAAACCTTGCCCTTTTGACCCACAGAACACATAAACATTCTTTCTCCTTAACTGAACTTACTGCCATGATGAACTTGAACTATGAGATGCACAAGAGGAGAGTTTGTTTTAACAGCTGCTTTTACATGGAGGCCCTGGAGTTACTATTCTGAAGACGGCTGATTCTAAAAGCCTCTCTTTTCACTGTCCTATTTTCTCAATGCTCAGCTGTCAGGGAACAACCACTGAAGTGTTTTCAACCAAAGGTGCAAAACAGAAGAAGGACAAGCGGATGGTACTCACTAGATGCAAAGACATCCTACACAGGGATCCATTACATGCTGACACAGGGTTTTTCTCCCCAATTTATTTGTATAAGTTTACTTACCCCTTGACAAGCTGAATATTAACTGCTAATTGCCCAAGGTTGCCCTGTCTAATACAGTAGACACCAGTCACAGGTGCTGTTTATATTTAGAATAATTAAGTTACACACAATTTAAAAATGCGTTATCCCTATTGTACTTGGCCACATAATAAGCGCTTAATATTAGCCACTTGTGGCTAGTAGCTTTCATAGTGGAAAGCAATATGGAAGAGAGAATATTTGGAAAGAGAACGTATCCATCATCATAGTTATTGGACTGTTTTGGCCAGTGCATAACTTCATTCTAATAAGAGCAAGGGGATGCAGGCCTCACTAAGAATGGTGACTTTGTAGGTTCAGCCTGTATTGATTGTTTTCCATACTACTTCCTGCTCCTTTCTTGGCTGCCAATGAACGCTCTACTTTATACATTTCTGGAAAGGGGTCTTGTAGTGATTAAAATGATCCATGAAAACAATCCCACTTTAGAGCAAACAACAACAGCAAGGAGCGAAGATGGCAGTATGGCAACCCACACATTTCAGATCTTTTTATTGGTACCTAACGAAGGGGGGAATGTACCCTCAGCCCCAACTTCCCATGTGGGTGTGGAGGCTCATGGGCCCCTGCAGGGAGAGGCAGAAGGCCAGGCCCTCTACTTATCCTGAGTCTTAGACCCCTGGACTCACGTCTGGGTTCTAATGAAAAGATGAACAGAAACATACTTCCTGGCAAAAGGTTTTTAAATGTTCCATGCCATCAGCAAGTGAGCATTTATCACGGAAAATTTACTGGGTGATTGCACATTGAAAAAGAAAGACAAGATCAATAATTTATATTTATTGAACAAAGATCATTAGCAACCATGAAGATACGCACGCACACACACACACACACACACACACACACACATATCCTAATAGCAACTTTTATTTTTATGGTTGTAGTGAGGCTGTCAGGAAAAAATTGTCAGTTCTTTACATGTTAAACTTTATTTAATACCGAATTTTCTCTCTTCCCAGTAGAATCAATAGCTCTGATTGTGCACTGCTATATCCTCCGCATCCCAGAAGAGACTAGCCCCACAGTAGGCAAATAAAAAGTATTAGCTGAAAAATTAACGACTTCTTTTTTGAAGGAATGACCTGGAGTCTTTTACTCCCTCCTCATAAAATAAATCTTCCTCAACCACGTTTAATAATCAGGATTCCCTCCCAGCCAATTAGACTTGGACTCAGCCTCTACCTCCCACTCCACATTCCAAAGTTTCCATTTGTGTCCATTCCAGGAGGGCAACTCCCTGACCTGAGTCGGGGGAGGAGCTACCCTCCTCAGGGTCTAATGTCTCTCTACCCTTGCCCCCATTCCCACCTTTGGACTTTTTAAAACTGTAAGAACAGAAATCTGTCAAGCAATCATGAAATATCAGCTGTCAGAAAGCAGGAACAGAATCTCTGACAAGCATACAATCACTGTAAATACTAAAAAAAAAAAAAAGTCCAGTTAAGTTTTATCGCCAATGAAACAGATGCAAGGACAGTGCGTTCTGTGGTTTTTAAGTACATGTGAGATGAGTGGTTTATAGAGTCTTAATCTACTCTGAGTTCAAATAAATTTTATAATTTCATATGTTGTAATGTTTTCATTAAAAAACTATCTTATTTCTATACTCTATATTGATAGAGCCAAATAATGTGTTTATTTCTTTTTAAAAAAGACACTAGCAGAATGTTTATGATATATCTGCATTAGTAAAAAGATTCTTATTTTTATAAAAAATGCATTCATATTTAATATGATATTCCTTGTAGCCAAAATCTTTATATCATCATCTGAATCTGGCTATTGATATTAGATATTTCAAAAATAAAAGTGAGAGATGTTCTGCCATTCCCTAAA
The DNA here is from genome assembly GCF_042477335.2 of Ovis canadensis. Lineage (NCBI taxonomy): Eukaryota > Metazoa > Chordata > Mammalia > Artiodactyla > Bovidae > Ovis > Ovis canadensis. Next base: position 51,610,641 of record NC_091263.1, on the reverse strand, counting down.
CACAGTCAGTTATTGGAAGTGTTCAGAGCTGCTGGTTATGGGAATTTACCAATAAGAGTTATAAATTCAGATTTTCTATTGATGGAGTCAAATGGACATCAATATTAGTTAAAAAATGTTAAGTTTAGATGGAGGGTGATTTTCAGCAATATCCTTTTATTGAGTATAAGCAGGAGTTTAAAAAAATTCACTCTGAACATAACCTGTTTCTTTCTACCAAAATAAATAGGATTAATATAGTCAAGCATACTGACACTGGGAGACACTACTTTGGGAAAGATCCCTGGTGTTCTCCTTACTGGCTGCAAGTAATAAAAAAATTCTTATCACTAAAGTACTCAATAGATTATCACACATTCAAATGGATTCATAAAAACACCTCTCTCAACATGGTCACATGGGGGCTAAATGTGACACCAATTACCTTAGCCTGATTTGGTACATAATAAATACTGAGTCAACGCTAGTGAGCATCTTCTGATTTGGAGATGTTATCTTATACAGCACCTCCTTAAAAAAAGAAAAAAAAACAACCCTCAAATGCATATAAAGTGAAAGTGAAAGTGAAGTCACGCAGTCGTGTCCGACTCTTTGTGACTCCATGGACTGTAGCCCATCAGGCTTCTCCATCCATGGGGTTTTCCAGGCAAGAATACTGGAGTGGGTTGCCATTTCCTTCTCCAGGGGATCTTCCCCACCCAGGGATCAAACCAGGTCTCCTGAATTGAAGGCAGTCACTTAACCCTCTGAGCCACCAGGGAAGTCCTCAAATGCATATAGGGAGTTCCTTATTTTGGTCTTTCCCCTTCAAATACCATAAGAAACTACAGCACAAAATGGAGGCTCAGTTGGGCAATGTGGAATCAGTAGAGATCTGAGGTCACCTTTTTGATTTATCACGTTTTGAAAAGTACAGGTTCTCTTAAATCTTACAAGTTTATGGTTGTTTTCTTTATTTTTCTTTAATGAGAAATGCTTCTGATATGTATTACAGGTGAAGAAATCACAAAATTGACAAATGTTCTAAGTCTTTTACAGTTATCCGAACAAAAAGAATAAGTTATGATCAAATTGGTGTGCATTAGGGTAAGCTTTTCCCTGTACCTGGCTCCTCTGACATGTTCAGAACCATTTCTCCTAATTACCTGTTTTGACTTCTGGCTATGCCTTATCATTATCTATAAATTCAATAAATAGCATACATATTTCATAGTTGAGACTTAATGAATCAGGACAACAGTATTAGAAAAGAAAAGAAAAAAAGCAACAAAATGTTAAGCCTCTTATATTTTTGTTTATATCACTAAGCATCATTTCCAAATTCAGAAATATTTTTTAAAGTATCCCTTTAAAATATACATTTTAAACTATCCAATTACATAAAGCTTGCCACATGTTTACTCAGATTTGGGAGAGAGATAGTACAGGTTGAGGGAGATTTACAAACTTAAAAAGTGTCTTTTTAAAACCAAAGGAAACATATACACGCAGTTCTAAGCACACAGCCTATTTGTCTTTACAGTCTGCTGATAAACACTGATTTTTAAACATTGTATATAAAATTAAATAACATGGAAAAAATAAATATGCTTTATTATATAAACACATAGAAATCTGTACTGCTCAAAATATTCAGATAACACGAGGCTTGGTTGCTTAAAATTGTACTCAGAAAGTATGGTAGTGATATTTACAGTTTTTATTTTTCCTAGATAGATGCAGTGAGGTGATAAAACACTGATGTCAGACATTTTCTCGACCTACCTACAGAAGCTGCAAACTTTCATATGAAAATGAGGTAGACAAATTCATAAATTGACCAGGCAGAAACAAAAGCACAGTTCCTTCGTGAGCCCATAAATTCTCATTATTTGGGTTGACAGGCATTATTCCAAAGCACCTAAAGCAAGGCTCAGAGAATACTTTTAAGTTTGTCAGGAAAAAATTCACACAAGCAATTCCTCCTAAGGAGAACCATGGCCTCCAAGGCAGTCAGCAAACAGATATATCTGTGGTAAGTGGCTTCAATCAGGTCTGATTCTTTGCAATCCTATGGACTGTAGCCCACCAGGCTCCTCTGTCCATGGGATTTCCCAGGCAAGAATACTGGAGTGGGTTGCCATGCCCTCCTCCAGGGGATCTTCCTGATCCAGGGATTATTGAACCCAGGTCTTTTATGTCTCCTGCACTGAAAGACAGGTTGTTTACCACTAGTGCCAATGGGGCAATGCAAAAAAGGAAAGCTAGATGACCATCTTGGACAGATTAGCAACCTTTTCAACTTTCATTATCTCAAAGTGGCTTACTTTAGAATGCTACGGAGTTTTAACCCACTCCTCACTATAGTTTGACAGCTCTCTTTCCAATTTATCCCTCCAGCCACAGGATGTGTGCATGCAATAGGCAAATCAGTGTTAAGAACCTTATTTCAAAAACAAAACATTGCCAAGTCAGAGTGCAAGGATGCATTCAAAACAGGACAGAAAAGACAAAATCTAGGGAAGAAGTTTTCAACAATCATGATTCTAAATCTCTGGTGGTTTGAGCCAGAACTAACAGCCTTAAAATGGGTACTTGAACCCTACATTCACAGAAGCTTCATTTTAGAGTCTGGAAACTGTGCTAACAGCCATTTGGAGTTTCTTTCCTAAATATTGCTCCTTAGTAACAATTGTTAGACTAGGCTATCTTTATTTCGACCTTGGAAAAGACCTACTCACACAGCAGTAGTTGCTTCTCAAAACTATCTCCTGTGTAGGGGTACTTGGGATAAGAAAGCAACTCGGCCTGAGGGGGACTAATGCCTACCCTTGGTCTCTAATAAATCTAGTTTGCTTTCTCTTGAAAGCAACATGTTAGCACCTCCAATATAGTTTTTTTTGTTGTTAATGTCACTGTTAGTTACAATGATGAAGCACCATAGAAGTGGCTTATGGCTATCAACACAGTTCACTGAGGTATGCTTCAATTTAGAATTACTAAGAAATGGTACCAAAGCATCCATAAAAATCAACATACAAGTAAAATACAAATCCTACCATAAGAATCTGAAATGCTGCCCTTGCATAATTTAAGTCATACATTACAAATGGATCTATTTAAATAAAAACGCTTTTGATTTAGTTGATTTTCAAAAATCACCATGAAAAGCCTTGTAAAAGCGGTCTTGCTCCCACGCTGCAGAGCCATTTGAATATATATCTGAATAATGATTACTTTATAAAGGCGAAGGTGAAGTCGCTCAGTCGTGTCCGATTCTTTGCGACCCCATGGACTGTAGCCCACCAGGCTCCTCCATCCATGGAATTTTCTAGGCAAGAGTACTGGAGTGGGGTGCCATTTCCTTCTCCAGGGGATCTTCCCGACCCGGGGATTGAACCCGGGTCTCCCGCATTGCAGGCAGACGCTTTACCGTCTGAGCCACCAGGGAATCCCATTTACTTTATAAAGGAAGTGCTAAAATCATATAGGCAACAAAAGCATTTTCAAAATCCATGTACTTGCTTTGGTGCATTGCAGAGCATTTAGGATCTCTCTCTCCTTTTCACTGTGTGTTGCATAAAACTATGTGCAGCCCCAAGAACAAGCACTATAATAAGAAAAACTTAAAATCTTTGGTTAAATGATTTAGAAGATCATGTTTTAAAACTTAAGCATTTAAACTCTTAAAGTATCTATGGGAGAGGATGGCAATCCAGTGGAAAAGAAATTAAACTGTGTTTAGAAAGTGTTCAAGAAAGAGAATGCCATGGTAACAAAAATATATATATATATATGATATATTGTATATATATTATATACAATATATAATGTATAATAATAATATATTATTATATATTATATATACACACATATTCTGAGGGTTAGGAGATGTTTTTTGGTGAATATTAAAGAAACACAACTTTTTGGAAAGCTACTATATATTTTGATATATACTACAGTGTGGTGTTGGTATTGGCTAAGTGAAAAGGATGAAATTATAATGGGCTCAAGAGGGAAAATTTCATGAAAAATAATATGTGACAGGTGACTTAGGGAAGCTTGAATGTCAGAAGATGTTCTTGACATTCTAAGGTTATTTCTGATCTTTTTCCAAACGTTCATTTAGAGAGAGTGCCAATATTGCAAACAAAATACTCTTGGTGAACAGTACATCTGAACTGCCCTTGAATAAAATCCTTACAGCCCAGATAAATAGTACTACTTGAGATAATGCGCTAATTCTTCTAGATTTTTACTTAACACAGAGTATAGTAGTTATGCAGCTAGTATTCTGCTTATAGATACAACCTCCAACCTTGAAACCTTTGACTCTTAGAAGTGTCAACAGATTAGTAGCCATGTCAGATCAGTTAATCTGCTCTTTAGCTGCTTTCAGGAATGGTTAAGGTTTTTTCTCAGAACCCTATAGAACAAAAAGAGGCTTTTGGATATGAATTCACATAATATTAATTCAGCTTCAGTGCAATTAATGCATTCACAGGAAAGTTTACTCTATTTACATGAAACAACCCTAATGGCTCCATACCTGTGGACCATTTAGCCACAGTATTGTTTTGACACAGCTGATCCTTCTGTTTGCCAAGATTTGCCCCAGAAGTTTGCATAGTATTTATAGAGCCAAATCTGTCTCACAATGTTGTTTAAAAGCAGATGACAAAGGAAGCCTAGGACCAAAGGAAAAACCGGTCTCAAATGGGCTTTGTGTCTTGATAGAAGAGAGAACATTTTAGATGCCTTGAATGGCATCAGGTCACTGAGTCCACTGTTTGTCTTTGGAATTTTCACTTGATTTTATGGGCACAGCCTTTTTGGTGATTGTGTTGAGAGCTGTACCCGAGTCACACAGGCAAAGTAGAGTCACTGAATCAAAAATTGCTTTGGCCTCAATAAGCAGGTATCTTCCCGCCAAAGTCAATACCACCAGCTCAGAAAAGGAAAGAGTATCTGCTTCTGAGTTGTCTGCTTAAATCACTTTGGAGTTTAAAAATGGCACGGAGTTTCTTAAAAAAAAAAAACACACACACACAAACACAAACATATATAGTCTAGTTCTAGGAAAGGATGCTACTTTTTGGCATTGGCAAAGGGCCTGTATGAGGTACATATATCCTGTAAAGTCACTTTGGCAATATCATTTAAAAAAATGAATTTTGTTGCATGTCAATATGAAGAAAAGAAGAGACTGTGTATAGTACAGTTCCAGGGATGCCCTTGTGAGGAGGACAATCTGTCTCAAAGGAGTGACCCAGAGCACCTTGGAATTGGAGTGTTAGTTTTAGTTAGCAAACATGAATAGTTAGGGCCGTACCGAACTCCAAGGGCCAGCACTCCAGGCAGCATCTTGAGGACAAGCGTGTGTGTTACATTGCTCTCGATCTGGAGGCTTGTCAAGAATTTCACAGCTCAGATCCGGAAATCGTTCCCCGCTGGGCCTCTGACAGACCACCAACCTTGTTCTCAAGCCTCCACCACACAGCTTAGTACACTGGAAGAAGAGAAGGGAAGGCTGCAGTTATTCTGTCTGAACAGCCAGTGGCAAATTTTCTTTCCCCGTGACAAAAATGTTTTAGCCAAGACAGATTATGGCACCAGGCAAGATAAGCCTATAGGAGAATGAAGCTGAATTACCAAAAGTAAAATATACAGCAGACTGGAGTCCTGTCCTTTCATGATGTGCATGTGTGTGTGTCAGCTGCTCAGTTGTGTCTGACTCTTTGTGACCCCATGGACTGTAGCCTGTCAGGCTCTTCAGTCCATGCGATTTCCCAGGCAAGAATACTGGAGTGGGCATCCACTCCCTTCTCCAGGGATCTTCCCGACCCAGGGTTTGAACCTGGGTCTCCCATACTGTGGGCAGATTCTTTACCATCTGAGCCACCAGGGAAGCCCCCTTGCATGGTAGCTATTGTTTATTAAGCATTTGCTCTTCATCTGTACTAAATGCTAATATTATCTCATCAACAGGAGAGTATAATTATATGGGGCAACTGAGCTTAAGAGAGCATAACTTGATTAAGGTCAATTCAGCAGCAGGTGTCCAGGATAAGATTACAGCCTTTTCTTTCAGGTATTCAAAACCCAAAATCAAAGAAACAGATAAAAATCTAAAAACCACTTAGTACTAAATCAAGGATATAATGACTGAGCTGGTGACAACCTCTAGGAAGTTGTCACCAACCTCTTGGCTATTCTGTGACTCCAGTCTCCGAAGACCTTTCTGACGTCCAAATATTTTATGCTATCTCTGAATCTGAGGATAATGATGGCATTCCCCTAGGATGAGTCAACAGTGTGGTGGGAACGCTGGATATGGTTCTGACTGTTGGCTGGACCCACGCTTCTCAGGCAGGAACAAGTTGTATTTCTTGGACAGTACCACGGAGCTCACATCCAGGAACACTGACTGTTCCCCTGCTGTGTCAAGGCCAGATCTCCCATGGAATTTGGAATGATCTGGTCCGTGCTGACAGCCAGCATCCCAGCAAATGCGTGTACTCTCCTGGCTTCAATCCAATTACAGAAGCTTACGCACAGGCCCCATGGGACAGAGCTTTACGAGGAGTTTCAGGAAACCCACGATATATGCGTCTCCAAACCTGACTTCCCTTTCCGGTCTTTCAGCAAAGCCCTCCAGAATGACATACTATCAACAAAAGTTAACAAAACTCTGTTATGAGCGCCTATGACTGCTTTACGTGAATGAAAGCATGAAACGTGGACACGGGACTTCGATTAGCCAGGGGTGTAGACTAACATGCCCTTCCATCTCATGCGTCTCTGTTCCCCTCTTGGTGGGCGTAGGGGGCCTCCATGATGTTAATCCTTGTGTTTTATTTTATAAATTTTATAGTCAAGACAGAACAACTCAACAAACTCTAAGTACGTGCTCTCCCTGTGGATTCAAGAGTAGAAATATATATTCTTTTTTAATTAAATACAAAACAAAAACATTTAAGTCCTACACATGATAGTGGCTTAAAACTCATTCAATAATACAGTCATACTAATGATAATTATTATTACTAGTAATAATACTGATTATCATTATTATAATAGCAGCTATGACTGAAGGCTATGGGCTAGGTTTTGACGTGCACTATCTCATATAATGGCATGAATATTATGAAGTGGGTGCCATTATTTATTCTCATGTACAGATGAGAATACAGATATTTGGCAAAGTTATATTATTTGTCAAAGCCACAAAGCTTGTAAGAGCCAGGGCTGGGACAGGGGCCCAGTTTTGTCTGCTCCAAATATTCTACGGCCTTTCATCAATCATAGCTGACAATCCTTTTTTTTATTATTATTAATTTTTATTGGCATGTAGCTGCCTTACAATTAGTAGTATAAAAGCAGTAGCTTTCGTGTTAGTTTCTGTTGTACAATGGAATGAATCAGTTATACGTTTACATATATCCCCTCTTTTTCGGATTTCCTTCCTGTTTAGGTCATCACGGAACACTGCGTAGAGTTCCCTGTGCTCTACAGCAGGTCCTCATTAGCTACCTTCTTTATACACAGCAGTGTATACACATCAATCCCAATCTCCCAATTCTTCCTCCCCACTCCCCTTGGTATCCATTCATTTGTTCTCTACCCCTGCGCCTCTATTTTCATAGCAAGCAATTCTTAAAAGGTTAAGAGCTGAAGAATTTCATTATTTGAGCCTACACAGCTAATTACTCACTTCTATGATTACAATGCATCACCCCTGATAAGAATAACAGCTCCTAATCCCTGATGAACAATAGCTGGTTCATTATGAATTTGAAATATTGGGAGACACAATGCCATGAGAACAATGGTGCACCACAAACACCCCCAAATTATGAAGATGGCAAAACTTCCATTGATTAATTTAACACACATTTCCAGTCACTTTAAAAGCACCCATGTTTTAATCAGCAGAGGTTAACATTTTAAACTAGCATTATCTGTATTCTTTCCTAACATCTCTCCTATGTAGTCAAGCCATCTCTCTATGGTAATAAATGCACTTTTAAAATAGTCCAGAATTAAGATAGATCTCCTAGTTAATCTGAAATCAAGACGCTTTAACTAGAGCCAGTTCTTCTTCCTTCAAATAAACTATGAACAACAGCACTATTTGGTATTTGCTTTTTCCCAAAGGATGTATAAGTGGAGTTTGCGCTCACCTCTCCCCAGCTGCCATAAGCCCACTGAGGGCAAGGCCCAGATTCGCAGGCTCTGTGCTCATCGGGTTTGATTCTCTCCACGCAGTCGTTGGCAGTGTACCCATTCTCATCCTGACACACAACAACACGCCGCTGGGACCCACCAGCACAGGTACTGGAACACTGAACACAGCAGACATCGGTCAGCAGGTTAATCCCCACCTCAGGCTCCACCTCGAGGACCCAGAAAGCAGCTGGCTGAAGGGTCAGAGACAAATGTGGCAGAACCACTCTCAAGTCGTCCACAATGGACAGAATGCAATCCTGAGCATCTCCCTTCCATGGAGCTGCTTAACGTTCAGGTCTTAGCAATATTTGGAGGGCAGAAACACCACTTCCCCTTGTGCATGTTAGGTCTCAGTAGGTGTTTAGGAACTGCCTAATGAGTGATCATGTCTTGTGATTTCCAGAGTGATCAGATTCCTCCTCTGCAACTCTGAGAGGTGCAGACGTACTGACTGACACCACAGTCTACTGGGAAATTCTTTCTCTTTTCAAAACTGCTAGCACTTATTTAGAACCAACGTTTAACCTCCTTTTCAACACAGGGGTCAAATCACTTAAAAAAATTGCCAGTTGTTGAAATTAAGCTTCTACACTAACTCCTTCAAATATCCAAGGAAAGCATCATGGAATGTCACTTACATATCATTTCCTTGCAGCTAACATTCCCTTCTCTCCCTTCACCTAGCTAACGTAGCGAGACTTGTTTTTCTTCTTTATTCTTATTCCCCAATGAATGTGAATTCCATATTAACCAACTTCTCTTCAGGTGCATGAGCCCAGCCATGTCTCCCATAGTTGTCACAGAATTATGTTCGGCCTTCAGCTTATTTCCCACACAAGCTTCTCATAGCTCTCTTATTTATCTGCATCTTGAGTGTTTTTTTTCTCTTTCCATTTTTTCCTTATCTTTTAAACCCAATGTGTTTGCCAGTCTCCTTCACTCTGACCCTTAACTTGTAAAATCTGTTTGCCAGTAAAAAAACCATCAAGTCCTCTAAGCAGTGGAATTCCCACAACTTATCAAGTCTCAAACTGTATTTGCAACATTGTTTTGAGTTCCAGGTTCAAATGGTTGACATGTGCTATCAAACTCCAGCTATCAAACACTACAAACTAATGTTATTTAAAAATAACTGTGAATACTGCTCGTTGCTGGTCACCTTCTATATAAAGATGTGAAAAAGTTATTTACTTATTGTACTGGACTTTAGTTCAATTTCCGTGCCAATGTTGGTCAAATTATAAATGATTTTCAAATATACTGAGCTTAATTTTTTAAATGCAGAGCAGGAAAATAGATTTATTAATTCTGTCTGAGCAATTATTTAGGAAATTTTTGATTAAAAAAAATCCCACCTCTATTCTCTGAGGGTTCTGTTATACTTACTCTAAACTTAAAAATACTTTTCTACTTTTAAACAGCTTAATACATAAGAAACGCAGAGAACTATTATTTTAATTGGCTTTGTTTGGGGCCAAGAACTCGAAATCTTAGGAAGGACCTCCAATAGTATAAAGAGATCTGGAATATATACTTTGGCCCTTGGATTTTTCCTTTGATAATAAAATCTTGATTCATCTGAGATAATAATCTCACCTGTGTTACTGTCCCCAATAAAATGATGTCTCCTCAGAACTTCAGTATCATACTTGTATCCCTAGTAGGTTCCACAGTGATGGTCACATGATTAGAGTTTCTGGAAGGAATAGTTTCATAAACCACAGGCTATCCTCCCTTCAATATGGCTGAGTGGAGCAAGGAAGCACAACGGATCCAGGGTCAGCTTAATGCATTGGCTGCCCAGTGACCAGTCCAAAGCTTCCTACAGAGAATCTGACCAGAGACAGAGCTCAGCTGGGGGCCAAGCAATTGTACAGCACAGTCGAGAACTCGCACTGCACCAGTCTAAACCCAGGGTCAGCCAGGGTCTTTATACTCCCATATCCAGGTGAAATATTGTACATGATCTTTCTCCAAGTCCAATTTTGCCACTTTTTTTTTTTAAATTAATAGGGATTCTTCATTCCATTCCCATGTTGCAGAATTTCACTCTGGACTACTTTTGTTAACAATTTTCCTATCCTTTTTAGACAACATATTTTCCCAGGTAAACATTCCTTTGAACAAACCCTGTATCTATCATCCACACTCTACAAAACAAGAGAGAATGGCCATTAGGGAAGCAAGAGATGATGGACATCTGTTTTTTTTTAACCTGCCTCATATATTTCCCATTGATATCAGGCAGGCTGGATTTTCCTTTAAGAAATCCATCAATGGACCTCATCTTAGTGGGACTGTAGTTTTGGGGGGCCATGCCATGCTGTATGCAGGATCTTAGTTCCCTGGCCAGGGATCGAACCTGTGCCCCTGAAGTGGAAGTGCGGAGTCTCAATCACTGGACTACCAGGGAAGTCCCAGTGAGACTATCTTTTAAGAAGTTCTACACTTTCCTGATCAAGGAGTAAGTAGAACTGGCTGAGCCAATCAGATTTTCCTGGGAATTTGAATCCTGAGCAGAGCAACCCGGGCGTGGTTCAGAGTAAAAAGGGTTTAAGAAATGATCTTATAGATATTGTTCCATCTAGATTGGCAAACCACAGCCTCGGGGCCAAATCCACCCTGCCAGCTGCATTTATAACTAAAGCTTTATGGGAACACAGCCATGTCCACTTGTTTACATTTTGTCTATGCCTGCTTTTGTGCTAAGACAGCAGAGTCTGCTAGTTGCAACAGAGACTGTATGGTCCATATGGCTGAAAATATTATCTGGCCCTTTGCAGAAAAAATTTACCAACCCCCAGTGAGATCCCTGAAGATGCTCTGGGCTCAGTCTCTACTGGGGCTAAATTAACAGTTTTGCTTTCCCTTGAAAGAACCAGTTCCTTTTCTTTTGCTTGCAACCAGAGACCCCTAGTCGCTAACACTGAAAATCTCATAGAAGGTTTGAGTTTACACAAACACATCCTGGAAAATGAAGTTCTGATTCCAGAATCTACTGAAAATGCTAGATTCCCATTCTCTAGTGTTCATAATTCTCTGCTGCCTTTCCTGCTGTTGCAGGCAGGAAGAATCAAGCATCCCAAACCACGAAGAGATGCATATGCATGCCACACACTCCTGGGAGTAAGTCAGGCACGTCAAGCAAGAGCTGAAAAATCTCATCATCCACCTTCAGCCTCACTTAACTTAGAAAAAAAAAAAAAATCCCCAAACAAAAAACAGGCACAATGAGGAGAAGAATGGTATTGCCCATTGCTGCAAAAAGGTTACTTAATCCTCCTTAATTGGGAACTCTGCCCAAGGGCAGAATCATTCAATCTTAAAGGAATGCATTATCCACAAATGTAGTCCTAAATAAGAATAGCCTTCAATTTTTTTTTTTAAGTTCTAATTTTATCATTAGAATACACATGTTTGAGCTGTGAATTTTTTCAACTAGAAAAATCATGGGACACTCAGTGATGACCTCGCTTGATCACTCTTTAATTTCATAGAACCCAAATTTCTTCTAACCTAGGCAAGAGAAGCTTCAAAGTGGAAAGAAAGGGAGGAGAATGAGGTGTTAAAGGTCCTGGGCAGATGTTCTGCTTACAATCAAGAGGTGCAGTGTATAAAAACCCTTAGGGCCCATCAACATCATAGGAAAGTAAGCCTAATTCATTGAAACATAACTATGGTGGAAAACTAACCGGTTCCTTCTAAAGCTTTTTAGTCCAGAAATAATTAAACACGGTTAGCAGTACTAGAAGGAAACAAATAATAAACAATTAAAAAGAAGACTTCATGAGAGATTAATAAACACCAAACTCCCCAAACCTCCCCCAGGATCTCCTGCTGCCCTACCCTTCCTGTAGCTCCTTTAGACATGTCCAGTATTCCAGAGTATAATTATTTTTTGGAAAACTGTTCAGTAAAAATTTCTAGAACTTTTGAGAGCATATTTTTCCTTTGAATGTTAAATACTATTTGTCACATTCTTCCTAATTTGAAGGATAAAGATAATGGTAACAATAATCATCAATATTTAATTTTCACTCTATGGCAGGGAGAGTGTGAAACAGTATTTGCATTGCTTGATTTAATTCTTACAACAACCCAGCAAAGTCGCCACTATCATTAACTTTGTTTTAGAGATGATGAAACAGGCTCAAATTGGAAAGAGGACCAGCTGAAGACCCCAAAATTGGAAAGTGTAAGTCCTTGGATCAAACAGAGGCAACTTTTCTCAAAGCCTTTGCAATTAACCATTAAATGAGAGATTTTAATATTTTTAACCTTTGCAGTTAAAAATACCAATGGTATTTTTCCTCTAAGCACAGATTTTACCCGGCTGAGTGTTTCTCTCCTAATCCGCTACTACAAATGGCATAGCAATTGTGCCACTTTAAGACTGCACTCATCTGGAAAAGAGCAAGAAGGAAAATGACTTTCATTAAAAATTTCCTTTCAGAGAAGTTCTTCTGCCCTTTGAATTTTCCTTCAGGTAAGGAGGAGCCGTCTGCCAGCTCCAGGATCAATCATCATGGCCTTCACAGTACCTTCTAGGAAGCCACCTGATCAAGTCACCCAGCAGTGACACCCCCTCCTCCACCTGGTTAGAGGCTAAGGTAGCTTAGAGTTGTCTCAAGTGACACCTCTTCCGGGACTACAATTAACCCCAACAAATGAAAAATGCACATCAATCCCTCCTGAGATAAAAATGTTCCAGAGGTGTTTCTAGTCTGTTTCTCTCTGAGCACTATATCATGTGAAAGAGAAGAAGGCAAATTTGGGAAAGACTTGAGGGAATACTTACCGCTCCCCAGGGGCCTGTCCTCCACTGATTTCCTCCGAGCACGTGGGTGCGGCTAGGGCTGATGCTCCTGGGGTGATAGTCCTCATTCAGGAAAGGGTTCTGGGAAAGGTCTGTGTCTGGGGTCCACTGAGGGCATGGTGACATGGAACAGTCCTGGTCAGTTTCTGGGATATAATCTGGGTCGCACTCACTTTGATCGATCACGTGGTCACTGTAGTTGACACAGACCACTTGCCGGGTCGTCCTACCTTGCCCACATGTCACGGAGCACTACATTGGATGTTCAGAAAGGGAAAGAGAAAGGATATTCAGCCAGTTGCTCAGGCCAAAAACTTGGCATATATCCTGGAGGCTCAGATGGTAAAGAATCTGCCTGCACTGTGGGAGACCCGGTTTTCATCCCTGGGTCAGGAAGGTCACCTGGGGAAGGGAATGGCTACCCACTCCAGTATTCTTGCCTGGAGAATCCCATGAACAGAGGAGCCTGGAGGGCTGCAGTCCATGGGGTTACAAAGAGTCAGACATGACTGAGTGACTAACACTTTCACTTTTCACATCCCAGTCTCTCCCCTTTTCTTCCCACCACAAGGCCATTTCATGGAGAATGCCTGTTGTGGATATTCAAAATACACCCCCAATCAGCCACTTCCCATCATCTCTGCCATTGCCTCCCTGGTCCAGGCCACCACCTTCCCCCGCCAGGACTATTGCAGTGGCCTTTCAGCTGGGGTCCTGTTTGTAATCTTGATGCTTTCACCCACAATCCAAGTCTGTTATCCACAGATATGTTAACCATATCATAAACCATGACCCTTGCGAACAAAACTCAGATCATGTTATTCATCTAGTGACTGCCTAATTCACTGAGAGTCATGTCTAAAGTCCTTTCCTTGACCTGGTAGGCCCTTCATGATGTGGTCACTGGCTACCTTTTTGACACATCTCTTTTTATTCTCTATACACTGCACTCTAGCCCCAGTGACCTTATGGATGTTTTTTGACTAGGCCAAGAACACACCAATCTCAGGGTCTTTGCAGCCACTCTACTTTCCATTGCACAACACAGATATCCATGTGGCTCACTGCTTCACTTCATGCAAGCGCTGGTCAGAGCAATGTGGGGACTTTTCTGACTACCTTGTCTAACAGCACATCATCTCCTTCTCTCCACCATCACTGTGCTTGACCTTTTTTCTAGTACTTATCAGTATCTGGTGCTATATCATATAGTTATATCATTATTTGCTCATTGACTGGAATTGCCACTGTCATGATCTTCATAAAGGCAAGGACTTTCTTATTTGTCAGTCACTGCCCTTTCTTAGTAAGTTTTACAAATACCTGGTGAGTAGACTGATGGATGTGAAAGACATCTGTGTGTGTATGTTTGGAAGCTCAGTGCACAAGAGTGAGGTTAGCTACCACTTACTGAGCATCTTCTTCATTCTAAGCATTTAACAGACAGACTCTCAAACAATTCTTATAATCTTATAAGCTATTCTTTTTTGCCTCTTTTGAGAGCAGAAGAAACTGAAGTTCAAGGATTTACACCAGACTGCTCAAGGTCATGCAGCCAGTTAACATCAAGGTCTGGATGTTTACACAGCTCTCTCTGGATCCAAAGATTTGGATTTTCACAGTTTTGGATTTTCTTTCAGATTTCACATATGTATTAATGATGTTTATTGAGATATTCACCTCCATTCTCTTTACCTATCCTGAGTTTTGGATTTCCTGGACTCAGAAGCTTTTTGCAAAGCAGAAAGCAGCAGCTACCTGAAGACAAAGGCTTTTCCTACGTTTATAAAAGTCCACAGGTGATTCTCAGTGTGCACAGGAGGCTGGATCCATAGCGTTAGCTGAGGATTCCCACTTCTTACTCTTGGCAGGGAAGCAGAGGCACAGGATTTCAGGGAACCATAGGATGCAGGAGGCACCCAGATTCAAGCTGAGGCTCCCCTTTACTCCTCTACTTCTCCCTGCCACTTCTGGCACTCCACAAGCCTGCTACATTCTAATGTGGCTTGGCTCAATTAAAACTGCATTTTTCAATCAGCCCAACAGGATGTGGGCTTAAGTAGACTATAAATTAATTTACACATTTTGAAGAAATGTGCACTTCTTGCACATCTGGCTACGATTCATACCAGCTGCACAT
Source organism: Ovis canadensis (assembly GCF_042477335.2). Lineage (NCBI taxonomy): Eukaryota > Metazoa > Chordata > Mammalia > Artiodactyla > Bovidae > Ovis > Ovis canadensis. The sequence goes on along the minus strand of NC_091263.1, from coordinate 51,595,477 downwards.
ACATGGAGAAAAATAACTCACAAACCAAAGTCCAATTCTAAAATAGTACTGATTGACCTTCTTGACCTATGACTAGTCATCCTTCTTACGGCTCCCCCAGTCCTCTCCCAATTCCAAAGAATTCACTTGCTTACAGGGTTCCAGTCCAGAGCCTTCCATTGCCCACAGGGAGTCACAGAACATTCCTCCTTTGCCACTGGTCTAGGCAGGGTCGTACAGGCACTGTCATCAGCCACAGAGCCATCCTCGTCCCGACAGCTGACATATCTCATCCGGGTACCTTTTCCACAAGTGGCTGAGCACTGGGTGTTGGGGTGAAATAATGCAGACAGGTTATTTGAAATGGTCATTCACTGGATAGTAACCTACTTCCTAAAGTCATGTCAGAGAATATCTGCCTCTCCTTCCACCCTCTCCACTTCTTCCATTGTACTTCTTACTGGAGTCCAGGACCCAAACCGCCACTGGGTCCTTGGCGCACTGTGTGTGCTTCTCCTTGCTTCCGGGGCAGCTGGGGGAGGCTGACAAGATGGTAATTCACAGTCCTAGAAGAGGATGGGAAGAAAGAGCCAAAGTTACCTTTCAGCCATGGCACATAGGAATATAACTACCGATAATTCTAAGATCTCCGGCTTCAGTGTGATTTGGGGCAAGTCACATGACAAGTCACAGTACATCTTGGGCTTCCCTAGTGGCTCAGACGGTAAAGAATCCGCCTGCAATGTGGGAAAACTGGGATCAACCCCTGGGTTGGGAAGATCCCCTGGAGAAGGGAATGGCAACCCACTCCATTCTTGGTATTCTTGCCTGGAGAATTCCACGAACAGAGAAACCTGGTGGGTTACAGTCCATGGAGTTGCAAAGAGTCGGGGAAGACTGAGTGACTAACACTTTTATTTTCACATGACATCTCTCAGTTCCAACCACAAATTCAACTGTAAAATGGGATATAATCTGAGTCCCTTTGTGGGTGCCTTAATACAGAGCAGGAGTTTACTTTATGATTTTCTTTCTGTTTTTTTTTTTTGGCCATGCCTCATGCCACTTGCAATTTTAGTTTCCCAACCAGGGATTGAACCCGTGCCCCCGGCAGTGGAAGCAGTAAGTCTTTACCAGTGGACCAGCAGGGAACTCCCTACTTCATGATTTTCAAAAGCATATTTATTTACCTATTTGTGTGAAGAAAAATATTATAAAATGGCACATAATTTATGAAAAAGCAATATGCCCTTTTAAAATTATTGTTACTTAAAAACAAATTCTGAATGCCAAATTCCGTTCCTACATTTCGTTTCCTAGCCAGATTTTGCTAGCCATGAATGTGCTTTCCAAGTGTACCTGAAGATACCTCCTGAAGCCCTGAAGAAGGTCAAATCTAGCTATAAGAGGTGTGTTCAGTATCCCAAAGTCTAGAATTTGTATCACACCCCTCAATCAGAGGAAATTCCTATAGTGGATTGAGGTTATCCATGCATAGATAATATTCCCAGATTTACAAATGGGAAAACGAAAATCCACACCTGATCACTACCATTCCAAGCATCAGTGGTTATCAAATGTTCTTTGATTAAATGCATACCCATTAAATTCTCAGGAAGCCCTGGGCACAGTGCAAAGTGCTAGAGGCTTGGGGCTGAAGTGCCTTCAGGAAGCTTACAGACCAAACAAGAAATTCTGTTAGCTTGCTCCAGTGGACCAGCTTGCTGATTCTTCTACCTGGGTCCAAAGAAAGGCACAGGGAACTTGGCACACAGTGAATAATTTATTCACATGCTACAAATGCAGAAGCTTCCCTATAGTCAGTTCATGAATATTACTGAATAACTTAGAAATATACTTTGTGAATTTCTAAGGGAGTTGCTAAGCCTTCATTTCTTGATTGTTCAGATGTCACAGCTAATACTTCCCAGTTAACACGCTTTTGCTGATTTCTGTGGTATAAGTACTCTCACTATGGCCAATGTCAACTTAACAAGTTAATATCAGTGAACATAGACTGGGAAAGGATGTGCAATAGTTCACCATTATACAGTATTTTCACCATGCAAATACATACAAATGTAATGTAAACCATAATAATAAGAAATAAAATAGTAAAATATAGGAAGATAATTAGAAAGTGAAAAGCTCTGACTATTTCTCAACCTATTTTTAATATTATCTATTTACTTATAGGTTTTTATTTTCAATTTTCAACAATGGCAGTATATAACAACCAGCTTGCAAAATTTCTGCAAATTTACCAACCATCACTTGCGAGCTGCAGCAAGACAGCTCCAACACATGCAGCCTGAACATATGATACCATTTGCTGAATTTTGGAATTTTGGAACCCTCCAAAATCACTGCAGATGGTCACTGCAGCCATGAAATTAAAAGACACTTACTCCTTGGAAGGAAAGTTATGACCAACCTAGATAGCATATTAAAAAACAGAGACATTACTTTGCCAACAAAGGTCCGTCTAGTCAAGGCTATGGTTTTTCCAGTGGTCATGTATGGATGTGAGAGTTGGACTGTGAAGAAAGCTGAGTGCCGAAGAATTGATGCTTTTGAACTGTGGTGTTGGAGAAGACTCTTGAGAGTCCCTTGAACTACAAGGAGATCCAACTAGGAGACCAGTCCTGAGTGTTCACTGGAAGGACTGATGTTGAGGCTGAAACACCAGTACTTTGGCCACCTCATGCGAAGAGTTGACTCATTGGAAACGACCCTGATGCTGGGAGGGATTGGGGGCAGGAGGAGAAGGGGACGACAGAGGATGAGGTGGCTGGATGGCATCACCGACTTGATGCACATGAGTTTGGGTAAACTCCAGGAGTTGGTGATGGACAGGGAGGCCTGGCGTGCTGCAGTTCATGGGGTTGCAAAGAGTCGGACACGACTGAGCAACTGAACTGACTGACATTGGAATTATTAAAAAAAAAATCTGAGTTCAAGAAAACCAGCATAAAGAGTCAATCTTCACCACCTAGGAAGAATCAGAATTAAGAATCTACATACAATTCAGAATCAGAATCAGAATCTACATACAATTCAAAAAAATAGAGAAGACAAAAGTACTACATCAAAAAATGAGATCCAGAATATAACACATAAGTAAATCCAGAACAATTTAGTTAATCTACTGTTTCCTCTACCTACATACTTACCTATGAAAGGACTTCTGTTTTGACTGAGCTCCTGGGAAGTTTTGGCATCATAGTGCCCAAGGTCAATAACTGATTTAGACAAAGGGGCCTTACCTGGGTGTCAGTTGGTCGAGTCGCTGCATTGCAGTCATTGTCATCCACCACTGACATGTAAGTCCCAATGATACATTTCACTGCTCTTAGCTGGTATCCTTGTCCACAAGTGACACTGCACTGAGGGGAAGAAATAAGACAGAAAGGATGTACAATCTAGCAAATGTTCTCTTTCCCTAACTTCACCCGTTAACATTCACAAGAGAAAAAATATTTCCATCATAGTGGGCCAGAGGACTGGCACCCCAAGAAATTAGTTAAGAGCAGGTAATTCTACTTTGTACAAATTACACTGGTTAATTATCGAGATATCACATGGAATTACTTCTACCTCCCATAGGAATGATGTTTGTAGTTTAATTCCTTGATTGCGAACCCCTGGACAGAGGAGAGTACATGTCAATCATTTTTACATCTTTCACACTATACCTAGCAGAATGCTGTGGCTAAAATAGGTACTTTGCAAAGTTCTTATTTGACTTCTGAAAATTTTCCCTAAAGAAATATAGTTTGCATCAATATTTCTATACAAGAATGGTCATCACAATATTATTTATAAAAGACAAAATATTAGAAACCACCTAAATAGGAAAGAACCAAAGTCAATTCAATGCACCATAGCAAACAGATCATAAAGGAAATATGTCCACTAAGGCTAACTGTTATATTTAAAAGTGGTTAAAAAAACAGTAAGTAGAGGGAGTAATGTCATGGAAAGGGCAGAGAGTAAAGAACTGATCCATTCTCCCTCTCTGTGTAAAAGCTATCAAACTGGCAAAAAGTGGCAGAATCAGGTTTTCCTAAAGAAGAGGGTTCTTTAAAAAGATAACAAAATTTATAAACCTTTACATAGACTGATTAAAAGTAAAACAGAGAAGAGGCAAACAATTAAAAGCAGAAATGAAAGTGAGCGCACTGGTCCTGACTCTATAGCAATAAAAAGGGATAGTGAAAGTAGTATGGACAATTCTATGCCAAGATATTAGCCAATCGAGATGAAACACATGAATTTCCAAACCCATACAAACTATCCAGAAACACACAAATCACAAAATCTGACTTAAGAGTAAATGAAAAAGAAGTAAAAATATTGACTCATCAATCAAAGATCTCATAATAAAAAAAAGTCTTAAGACCAGAGGGCTTCACTGGTAAATTCTACCAAACATTTGTAGAAGAATTAAGCTCTATTCACAATGACCAAAAAGTGCAAACAACCCAAATATCCTTAGAGGGATAAGTGGATAAATTACAATATATGCACACATGGAATATTATGCAGACATAAAAAGGATGAGGTAGAGATGTGTGCTACAGCATGATGAACCTCAAAAACATTATGCTATGTGAAAGAAGCTGGAGACCCAAACAATCATGTATTGCATGATTTCATTTGTATGAAATCAATAGGTAAACTCGTGGAGCTAGAAAGCAGAATGCTGGCTACAGGCTTGAAGGAGAAATGGGAAATAACAGCTTGATGAGTATTTTAGCGTGATATAATGTTTCAGAACTAGACAGAGGTGGAGGTTGCACAACATTCTGAATGTACTACATGTCACTGATTTGTTCACTTCAAAATGGTTAATTTTGTTACATGCGTTTTACTTCAGTTAACAAAATAAGTACAATTCTAATACTAGTTTTTAAAACATAAAATCATAAATGTATTAACTCTGAAATACAGAGTTAGGAGTATGGCTATCTCCTTTTTGCTAAATTGCTTTTTGTAAAACTTCAATAATATTAAGGGAAAAAAAACAACAACAAAGAACAGTTGGTTGCCGTGAACTGTATGTTTAGTCAGAGGAAGGACACATCTCTGGCTAAGACTGACATGCCATAGACATGGAAAAAAAAAAAAAGTCAGTTAATTCTAAAAGATGTTATCTTCAAATCTTAACAGTGGCCCTGAGATGCACTCTCCACAAGAGATATGCAGATGTAGACAAAAAGGAGGCAAGGTGTGGAGTGTAGGCAGACTCCACCCATTTACTGAGTGTGATCAAACATGATCAACCATTCTGACCACCAGGGATGCTGTGTTAACAGGGCATATTTGGAAGAGCCCCAGTGTGAATGGTAGAAACTGTAAGGGTGCAGTAATAAAGCTGCTCTCATTCACTTCACGCATGCTGGAAATGAAGACATAAGCCAGGGGGCTGACGAGTCTGTCGCTGTGGTTGGACTGGGTGGAGGGAGAGGCAGTCTTAGAGAGATTACGTAAGTGACAGCAAACAGCTGCTCTGCTTCTCTAGGGAACGTGGAGTGCTACTTAAATAGTACCCAGAACGCTTTTGCTTCTATATTAGGAAAGACTTAATTCTAAGAGTCGTGACTTCTTAAATGCAAGCCCAAGGGAGATTCTCACTCTCTCCTTTCAGAATAGTTCAAATGACTGTGAAACCAACAACAGGGACTTGGAAGAGATTCTTTCAAAGAGAGAGGATGCCTGCAAACTTTGATCTAATTAATTTTGTTTGAAAAGCTTGACTCATTTTTAAGAGGTGAGCTCAGGAAGCATGACATTGGGAGCTAAAACATCCCTTTCAAATCCCAGCCCAGACCCTCCTGCCAAAGACACTGGCGCTGGGTCACATTCTGTTACAGACCCACAGCCGCATGCTAGTAGATAGCATCAGCCAGGCGCGAGGAGATCTGTTGTGAATTTGTTCCAATGTGCGTGTGCTCAATCTACAGTTTTAACCCAAGGGCGAACGCCCACACGTGGGCCTGGAAAGGGAATGATCAGCTCCAGGAGGGGAACAACCACCCTCAGAAGTGTGGCAGAATGGTTACAGGGTTTCCAGCGCTTGGCGCCACAGAGGGACTGTGCATGCCACATGCTACAGTGGTGAAATCCCTGCCACTGGAATGCCCCTCTGCAGGCCTGCTCCAGATAAGAAGGAAAGAATGTAGTTAAGAACTTTATCATTCAAAATACCTGTCCCCAGGGACCCGCCTGCCAGGACGCACATTCTGGCTGCTGACAGGTCTGCATGGAGGTTGGTTTGGTCTCAGGGTCACAGACTCTATCGTTTAATCGATCTTTGCCAAACTGACACCAGACCTGGCGGTGCTTATGCCCTTTTCCGCAGGTGACCAAGCACTGTAAGAAAAGGCACAGCTAGTCAGGGTCATTTCTGAACAATGCACTCTGGTTCTTGCGGATTAGTCATCGATTAGCAAAACCAGGTGTGTTCTTTTCCCAGAGCGATTCTTCTCTCTCTCTCTCTCATCGCAATCTGAAACCGTATCAAGCCGCATGCTTTCGGCTCCGTCACTCATCCGTTCATTCATTCTGTATTTACCCAGGCTCTGGGCCAGCTTCAAGCACAGCACAAATTTCACACAGCATCATGCTCTGAAATCCTGAAAAATAGCATCCATGGCTTGGCAGCATACGAGTTAAGGGTAGGGAATTTACGAGTCAGATTAACTTGGGTTTTAACCTAATACAATTGACTATGGATACTAAGTTAAGTGATCTACCAGTACTTCAGTTTTCTTGGCTGTACAATGGGAATACAATAGTGTTAAAGGCCAGCAATTGTGAAAACTGAGTAAGAAAAACCCAAGTGAAGTGCTTAGCGCGTGTTCATTTAAGGAGTCTTAAATATAATAATCACTGTTATCTACATTCATTGTAGAAAACTTGAAAAATACAGAAAAACATAAAAGAGAAAAATATAATGAGCCCCAAGTCTCACTATCTACCTAGGGATACCATTATTAAAATATTGCTCTTTTCCTCTTTTAGCTATAGAACATATAGATCATACTGAATATATATTTTGATATTTCCCACCTCTATTTCATTATCTGTTTTTGGAAAGGTTTGTTACATAACTTGATATGATACTTTATCTAGTATTAGCTATCTAGGTAGAACTTAAATCCAATGCCTTCTTTCATTTTTTTTGTTTTAAACCAAATATGGGATCAAGATTGAAGCAAAGGCTGCTTTTAACATAAACACTAAGCACTAGCTTTCCTGTTAATCTGTCCAGGAGACAGACACTGTTAATCACATGTACTGTTACTTTTCTGCCATTTAGAGACATTAACAGTATTCTTTTAAGACTGAAATTTTAATTAATGTTGAAAGTATACAGTTAATATTTCACTTACCTGAATGAGATAAGGGAATGGATACAGAAGCTGTAGAAATATCTCTCCCCCCACATTCCTGACTTGGCCCAATGAATAAGACAATTTCTGTTCCCTTGCCATGTGTTCCTCTGAAGGAAGGTGCATTGGGGGCGGTGCGTGGAGGGGGGGACCTGCTCAGAGACAGTCTCATTGGGAAATACTAGCACTGTTCATAAAATTGAGAAAGAGGCTTCATCTTCTTTCTCTTGTTGTCCCGGGATCACCTTTCTAAATAATCTGATATGCTTCCTCAAATAAGAGACAAGCAAAGCATAAACCTGGAACACTCAGCCTGGTCCTTTTTCTTTTTCCCCAAGTTTTCCACTAGCAACTGGATGGGTAATCAAATAGGTCACTTGTTAGGGTTCAGTTCTCTAATTTCAAAGATAAGCAATCAGGGAATCTCATTTTTTTTTAAAAACTTCAAATCTAAACCAGTGCAGCTTTATAATTAATAAAGCTCTGATTTCCTTTATAGCAACTTAGCCAGGTCTGAAAGAGGAAAGAAGGTGAGGGACTAGAACTTCAAAAATCCCCAATAGAAGCTACTTATGGTGGGTGATCCAGCTAAACCCACTGCAACTCTGAGATCACCCATGGATCAGTCATGTCCAGTAAGACAATCACAGGTGGGTGGAAGAAGAGTTGTTTCTTCAATGGGAGGTGGGAGAAAGGTGCAGCTGGTTTAACTTTGGACTGACCTGGAGAGGCTCAGAACTGAGCATCAGAGATGACCTGTTGGGGAATTAACAGCCTTCCCATCTCACCTCTGACCAGTCTCCTGATTTCCACTCTGGACAGGAGAACTCACTGCACTTCTGAATGGTGACTTTCTCCTGATGAGTGCATTTGCTGTCATCCAGTACATCATTACGAGCGTTGACACAAATAGCCCTTCTTCTCTGGGTTCCACCATCACAGCTTTTAGAACACTGAAAGGAAAAAAAAAAAAAATGAAGCCAAAGTGTTGCTAAGTTTCTCATCAAGCATGCTTAAGATACTGGCTAGGCTATCTTGTCTCTTCCAATTCTAAGGAAACAACCACCCAACAAAGCCTGGTCAGTTCTACTTGCTCTTTTTAGGGGTATATGTTTATGGTATCAATTTATTTACCAGGTTCATAACAAAGCCAATATTAGCAAACTGGTATAGGACAACAAAATCAGAAATGGTCTGTGGGATATGAAACAAGTGTTTGGCTAAGTTGTTCCACTACTTCCAATTTTCCATACGCTATGCCCACACCAGATGTCACAGATCGATTTTACTACTCTTTTCTGTAGTTTGAATGAGGGCAGGCATTATAAGTCAATCATGGTACTCTTAATGAGGTTTCCTCAATGCAGCTCTGTAAGGAGTCATCATCAGCTAATCAGATTTAACATTCAAGAAGACTCTCTGAATAAGAACCAACTTACTTCAGTCCAAGCTGAATAGCGCCAGCCACCAGTGTTACATTCTCCTGAGCATTTTTCCTGGTTGCTTGGTTTGGGGTGACTGCTACAAAAGCTGTCATCAACCTTCTCAGTCTTCCCATCTAGCCTGCTGTACTTGGCACAGTAGATGTCTAATGTGCGGTAACCTAGACCACACTGGGCACTACATTCACTCCTGCTGGCCACGTGCCACCTACACACAAACCATGGGGGAGAAACCAATATTACTGTTAAATATATATGTCTTGTTTAGACTCAACTGGTAGAAGAGCTGAATTCTGTTTTCTTCTTTAAATACCATGAACCCACAGTCAGTCACTGAAATTCAATTTGAAACCGACATTTCCATGTATTTTTCATCATTGCCAACATACATTAAAGTCACAGAATGACAGTCAGAGGTTCTATCTTTATGAAGATTCTCCCCCAATACAGTCAATCTGAAATTCAAGCAAGTAAAAATTTAAAAAAAGGAATTCAACAGAGCAAAAAAAAAAAAAAACAATTTTATATTTAAAAGACTCATGCAACCCAGCATTTTGTTTGTCAAGTAGGTTGCTTTTTAACAGAGAACGAACGACTGTTGGAAACATTCTCTCGGAAACTTCTAGGTGGCCACGTGCTGGAAAATGCTCAATGGACAGTCTATGAATTAATAAAGGAATGGATTGCAATTAATTAAATATTTAATTGGAACTATAACTGAATTTCAAGTATCATAAACCTTACTTGATGAATAAAGATTGTATGGACCATATATATAACTCAATTACCGTTTTTTTTTTAAAGACTAATGTTTTTAGAGCAATTTTAGGTTCCATGACAAAACTGAGAGGAAGGTACAGAGATTTCCAAACACCCCTGCCCCCATACACTCCTGCTCCCACAAATGCACAGCCTCCTGATTACAACACACCCCCACCAGAGTGTACATATGTCACACTGATGGATCTTTGTTGACACATCATTATCACTGAAATCTTTCCTTAGACTTCACTCTTGATGCTGTATATTCCATGGGTTGGACATATGTATAGTGAAACATATCCACCATTATAGTATCACATGGACCTAAAAATCCTCTATGCTCCACCTATCTATCCCTTCCGGCCCCACAATTATTCACTTTTAAAATTAGATTTGAGTTTACAAACTTGTGTCAACTTTGTATCCCTAGCACATATAATAAGCCTTTCTCGGCACACAGGAGGTGCTCAGTATGTACTGATAAATCAAGTGGCTCTTTCAACACTCCAGCAATGGGGCTAGTGCTTTAAAAAGAAAAAAAAAATTACTTGAATAGAACAGTCTAAATAAATGAGCTTCAGACATGTTACATTGATCAAATTTAGCAATCCCAAAAGGATGATTTCACTCTTAATCATTAATTTTCTCCTGCTCAGAAACTCGGTGGTTTGTCAAATACCAAAGCCCTAAGAGTTCTCCCTTCTACACTCAGGAAGAAGAGGAGCGCTGGACACACGCTTATCTTGGAATTTCTCACAAATGCTCAAAAGTAGGTCAGAGTTGACCCACTTCTACATTTGGCATATAAAGTGGGCTACTGAGATGTTCTGTGAGAGTGACACAGTATTTGGCGGATTTGTTCTAACCGGAAGATGTTATATGGGGATTGTACAACAATGCTTTATCTCATCCTGTCAAAGTTTAATCTGGGCAAACTCTCACTTCCCTAAGGAAGTGAGCCAAGAAATGTGGACCAGTTCAATAGAGGCATCTGAAACTTCCATCTGCCCTTTGATTCCTGGTTACCTTCTCTTTGCCTTCATCATCACTTCCTTGTGGAAAGGTTATTTTCCATCCTGGAAAAGGGAGGCAGGAATCCTCCTTCCCTCCCCAAAAGAAAGCACACCAGCAGCTTGGGCTGGAACAGTGTGCTAGAGTTTCCCTGATGTTCGCACAATCCCCGGAATTCGGGCAGAGAATGTAGTCTGTGGAAAGGTCACAGTACTGCCTTAGGAAAGGTCTCAAAATGCTATTACTCACTTCATTATTCTCACCTGGAAAGTCATCTCACCTTCAGTGTTTTGAATTTATTCATTCATGTCATGTGACAATTTATATTGCAGAAAGGCAAAGTGTTTGTTAATAAATGAGAACAGAAAAAAATTATATTTCTCTGTGGGTGTGTGGCAGAGAAGGCAATGGCACCCCACTCCAGTACTCTTGCTTGGAAAATCCCATGGATGGAGGAGCCTGGAAGGCTGCAGTCCACGAGGTCGCTGAGGGTCGGACATGACTGAGTGACTTCACTTTACCTTTCACTTTCATGCATTGGAGAAGGAAATGGCAACCCACTCCAGTGTTCTTGCCTGGAGAATCCCAGGGACGGGGGAGCCTGGTGGGCGGCCGTCTATGGGGTCGCACAGAGTCGGACACGACTGAAGCGACTTAGCAGCAGCAGTGGGTGTGTGTGGGCATTGTGGCATTAAATAATTTGGGAAACTACTGATATAAGTAGGTTCTTCTATTGCAGAACTTCTCAGGGCCCTCAAATTGTTAATCCAAGCTACAAATCTTCACATAGTAGAGGAGACAGTAATTCTTCTCACATATTGGTTTGCTCTGGATCAACTTGCTGAACTAGTGTTCCATAAAAATGTTTTGGGGAAAACTAAGCGTTTGAGCAACCAGGGCAATCCTCTCTACTATTTTTCCATTTTGCACACAGATACTTGGCAATAATTAATATAAATCACAATTAATAGCAGTTTTCAGGTTGACAGAGAGAAGACAGTAATGCTTATTTGAACTTTGTTTCTGCATTTGCATATTTTTCAATGAATAATTTTATTCTTCCAACAGTCTGTAAACACCAGCAAGATATGCATTTGAATGCTGACAAATGAACATGATCTTCGAGGGAATTCCCAGATGGTCTACTGGTTAGTACTCTGCTCTCACTGCTGAGGGCCTGGGTTCAATTCCTGGTTGAGGAACTAAGATCCCAAAAGCCTTGCAGTGTAGCCAAAAAACAAACATGATCTTCTACTTAAGATGTGAGCATATACCTGTCTAGTTATAAGGCTGTGAAAACTAGCAGTAAACTTATAATTTTTTATTTTTATTTCTAAATTATTATCCCCAAGGTGTGTCACTTCTACCATAGATACTTGTACCAAAAAGCAAGGCTAAAATTCCTTCACTTCCTCTTCTTTAATCAGCCAGAGGTGCCATCATCATCTAAGCCTGTTCCTGAGCTACTTTCCTCCTTTGGTATCAGTACAGTTTAGGTTTTTAGTTTTTTTAAGTTAGTATTAAAAAAAAAAAAAAAGGTAACTTTCTCCAAATGGGGAATTTAGAATATCACCTTTGATATACCTCTCTCAGACTCTGTTTTCCTTATTTCTGAAGTGGAGATAATAATACTACTTACACCACTGTGCTGTTTGAAGAATTACTGTATTAATTTTATAGGATATACAAATAAGTAGGATGTTAGTTAAGATTATATAACAATCAATATACAAATATTAGGATAATTCGTGCTTGCTCAGTCACTTCAGTTGTATCTGAATCTTTGTGACCCCATGGACTGTAGCCAACCAGGCACCTCTGTTCATGGAATTTTCCAGGCAAGTATACTGGAGTGGGTTGCCATTTTCCCCTCAAGGCGATCCTCCAAGCAAGGAATTAAAACATAATATTTAAATATGGTTCTTAGGAAATGGTCCACTCTACTGCTGAATGATATTCACAGTAATAATTAATACTAGTTAATTATTATTTTCAGTGATAATTTGAAATAAGGCTAATCATATCATCTTTCCCAATTTAATGAGGTTAAATCAAGCAATCTATTTACCAACTCAATCTTTTTTCCCTGTTTTAGTGATTAATGCAGTTCAGCAATTAGCTAATTATTTTATGAAAAGACTTTAAGTCTAATTTAACTAATTTAACTCCACTGACTGAAGCAATGGGTTTATACGAACATAACTCAAAACGAATTAATACTGCCTAACGTAATACTGCCAGACATAACTAGCTAATCACAGCACTCCTCTCTTCTCAGAGCCTTGAGGGTACTTAATAATCTTTACTCTAGCCCTAGGAGCTGACAATACCACTTGATAGGATTTGGCATGGTGACACAGAACCTAAAAAATATTTCTGTGTTCATTTTGCTATTTATGAATGATGAGACCTTAACAATTTCCCAAACTATTCCCTGCTGGTAATTTCTTCTCTGAAAGGAGGACAAGCATCAGCTTATCTTACCTGCATTTAACTGACATGTAGACTATACAATGCAACCCCCAGGCTGGTGAACATTCAAACATGACATGGTCGATTGCAGGAAAATGGAAAAGCTTTATAATTCTCTACTCACTCACCATTTGCTGCCTCAAATTTCATACTTTTCTTAAATACTGAACTGTTTACACGAAAGTGAAAAGTTAAGTCACTCAGTCATGTCCGACTCTCTGCGACCCCATGGACTGTAGCCTACCACGCTCTTCTATTCATGGGATTTACTAGGCAAGACTACTGGAGCGGGTTGCCATCTGTATATAAATTTTCCTCTAGTTGTTTCCATGACTACCTTAATGCACTGCAACTTTCATGTACATAAAACTTCTTATACTGGTGATAAACACTCTGGGTGGATACTGACTATTAAAGGTACTTTGATGGGTGAGGTTCTCCTTTTCTGTAGTCTTTCAAACAGAAAAAAAACAAACTTAAAAAAAAAAAAACCCACAAACCCACAAACTTTTGCATTCAGTGTAACTCAGTCATAATAATACCTGTGCAGCAAGTTGCGAGGGTCCAATGAGCACTTTCTTGGGCAGCTGCCACACTGTATTAGCTATTTTTTTAATTCTTAGGAAAAGAACAAGAAATCTGCAGGCATATGTCTTAGATAATCAGTTTCAGAGGGATGGAAAATTGACTAATGCTTATTTCACTGAAACACAAGAAAGGGGCCTAAAGACTAATATCCCACCTGCTCCTTACAAACCTTCACAACTCAGTAATAAAGACCAAGAGGAAACACTGGCCTCACCTCAGGTCACAGTCTGTGCCACAAGGTTCAGTAATGGGTGCCGGCTGAGGCAGTCGATCACATCTTTGATCAGAAACTGTAAGCTGATCAGATTCCCTGGTGCAAATAGGTTTTCGTTTCCGCTCCCCTAAGCAAGGAGGAAAAAATATTTTTCAGACAAAGTAACCTATTCTATCAACTATCTAGACCAGAGACTGGCAAACATTTTCTGGAAAGGGTTAGATAGTCAATATATTTGGTTTTGTGGGTCATATGATCTCTATTGCAACTACTAAACTCTTGTTATAGGGCATAAGCAGCCACTCACAGATGTAAAAAATTGTGTTCCAATAAAACTTTATTTATAAAAGCAGGAAGTGAGTTGTATTTGGCCCACTGGCTGTAGTTTGCCAACTCATAAATTAGACAAAAGGAAACCAGATAAATTGCATATAATATGACTACTAAATTTATGTCTCGGGAAAGTCAATTTGGCAGAACTGATTTTGCTTGGCTTCACACATGCTGAGGAAACCAAACATGTCCTAAATCCCTTACATAGTTCAACTTGCCAGCCCAAAGTAACCAGACAGAGGTAGAGAAAGATTAGAAAATGGATGCAGATAGAAAAATGTATAGATTACATACATTTGGCTGCCTCCACAAAAAGAAAGAAATAAAAGAATTAAAAACCATGTCAAATCCCCTGAACTCAACCTAAAAGTAGATACCTTGGCAGGGTTTGCTGCATGCTTGCCAGGGTCCATGACTGTTCCAGTAAAACTGCTGGGGTTTGTCTTCAATAGGAATATTGAAAGAATAGCGCACATCGGGGTTGTATAACTTTCCCACCGACAATACCTGGAATGCACAGAGAAAATGGAGAGGATGGATGTGGGCCTGGCAACTCATGGAATTAGAAAAGGGGCATGGGCTCATGGCCAAGTTTTTACCTGAAGCAGAAGTTCTTGTTCAGTGCGACCTGAGGAGTTGATTCTCTCCACAACGTTGTCGGACCCGCTGTATTCTATCACAGCATTCCCAATACGGATTTCCCTTTTGGACATTGTGACAACAAAGTCTCCATTGAGCAAGAATTCGCCTTTACTGCTTGATAAAGCTGGTGGTGAGAAAAGAAATCATTGATTTGTTGCCATTTTTCTGTTTGCAAAATGAAAGAACACATTGATAGGCCGATAGAGTGTGAAGAATGTGGACTTTTCAGTCAGACACACACAGACTCAAATCTGAGCTTTGCCACTTCCCAAGTATGTGGCCTTGGGACATCACTTTTCCACTCTTGGTCTTGATTTCTTTATCTCTAAAGTGGAGATAAAGACACCCACCCTTCATGGTGCCTTTGAAAACCAGCTGAGATATAACACAAGAGTGCTAATTAGACTGGGGTTTGTGATACAAGCCCTGCAGTTACAGGGTTACAGATGGAACTAATGAATGTGGTTACCAGAGGAGAAGTGGTGGGGGTGGGCAAGGGTAGGGCAAAAAGAGTAAGGAGATCAACTGGACGGTGATGGATGGAAACTACATTTTTTGTAGTGAGTGTGCTGTAGTATATACACAAGTAGAAATATAATGTTGTACATGTGAAACTTACATAATGTTAGAAGCCAACATTGTGAAAGTCACTTAGTCGTGTCCAACTTTTTGTAACC
Organism: Ovis canadensis; assembly: GCF_042477335.2. NCBI lineage: Eukaryota > Metazoa > Chordata > Mammalia > Artiodactyla > Bovidae > Ovis > Ovis canadensis. The sequence continues at coordinate 51,579,960 of NC_091263.1, read as the reverse complement.
CATGGACTGTAGTTCATGGAATTCTCCAGGCCAGAATACTGGAATGAGTAGCCTTTCCCTTCTCCAGGGGATCCTCCCAACCCAGGGATTGAACCCAGGTCTCCCACATTGCAGGTGGATTCTTTACCAGCTGAGCCACAAGGAAAGCCCAAGAATACTGGAGTGGGTAACCTATCCCTTCTCCAGCAGATTTTCCTGATCCAGGAATCAAAGTAGGGTCTCTTGCATTGCAAGCAGATTCTTTACCAATTGAGCTATCAGGGAAGATCTCAAAAGCAAATACAAATCACTTACAGGTGAAGAAACTCATCTCAATCTGTCAAAAGTAGCATTTCAAGAATACTTTGGAGAGACAAATCAAATCCAGTCTTGTCTTAGCCCATTCCTAACAAAATCCATTTACCCAACCAAATTTAATCCAATCTTAGGAAATCCTGCCCATGTGTAACTCTTTGTCTATACTTCAGTTCAGTTCAGTTGCTCAGTCGTGTACAACTCTTTGCGACCCCATGAACTGCAGCATGCCAGGCCTCCCTGTCCATCACCAACTCCCAGAGTCCACCCAAACCCATGTCCATTGAGTCGGTGATGCAATCCAACCATCTCATCCTCTGTCGCCCCCTTCTCCTCCCGCCCTCAATCCCTCCCAGCATCAGAGTTTTTTCCAATGAGTCAGCTCTTCGCATCAGGTGGCCAACGCATTGGAGTTTCAGCTTCAGCATCAGTCCTTCCAATGAACACCCAGGACTGATCTCCTTTAGGATGGACTGGCTGGATATCCTTGCAGTCCAAGGGACTCTCAAGAGTCTTCTCCAACACCACAGTTCAAAAGCATCAATTCTTTGGTGTTCAGCTTTCTTTATAGTCCAACTCTCACATCCATACATGACCACTGGAAAAACCATAGCCTTGACTGGACGGACCTTTGTTGGCAAAGTAATGTCTCTGTTTTTTAATATGCTATCTAGGTTGGTCATAACTTTCCTTCCAAGGAGTAAGTGTCTTTTAATTTCATGGCTGCAATCACCATCTGCAGTGAATTTGGAGCCCGGAAAAATAGTCAGCCACTGTTTCCACTGTTTCCCCATCTATCTGCCATGAAGTTATGGGACCAGATCCCATGATCTTAGTTTTCTCACACCAAAAACCTTAAACCACTTTCAATACCAGAAATCAATTTTGTCCTGAACATTTTTCAGATAATATGAGCCTGAAATTTATTCTGACCTGATTATTTTGTATTTTTGAATATTTATGAGTATTTAATTTCCTTTAAGTCAATTAAATAGAACTCCTTTATGAATTAACTTTTGGCAATATCACACATCTATAACACACATACAGACACATATGAACACATAAACACAGAGACCTCATAGTTCCTGTTCCAGAATTTCAGCCATGATCTTGAGAACCCAAACCATTTTTCCAAAGTTACCTCAATTTAAAAAAAGAAAGCGTATGATTTAAAAATATATTATTAATGAAATGAACATTTATAAAACTGGTTCCCACCCAAATAACTCTTTATATTTCATTCAATAGTTGAACCTATTGAATCTTTGTTGTCCTGTTTTGACAGATGTTGAAATTGAAAATCCATGACCATTATGATGCTCAAATATCACTTCTTTGGCAAGACCCACTGAGGTAGTCAGCCTCTAATATGGTCCCAACGATCCTTGCCTTAGATAATTATACCTTGTGCTGTCCCCTCCTACACTGAGTTGCACTGACTGTATAATCACTAGGATACTGTGATGTCCAAGGCTATGTCTAAGGCATTAGGACTCCACCTTGCTCTTCCTTGAATCTCTGGCTTTGGGAGAAGCCAGCTGCTGAATTGTTAAGATACTCAAGCAGCTCCACTGAGAAGCCTTCTGCAAAAGGCAGCAAGGAACCAAAGCCTTCTGCCAAGAGCAATTAAGTGGACCTGCTAGCCCCAGTCAAGCTTTCAGATAGAATCACAACCCTAACTGAAGTCTTCACAGCCACTTCAGGAGAGACCGCAAGCCAGAAGCACCCAGCTATGCTGCTGCCAGATTCCTGACACATGGAAACATGTATACTGTTTATACTTGTTATTCTAAGTCACTAGATCATGAGATAATTTGTTGCATGGTAAAGCCTACCTGGACCATTCTTTTTAAACCTTCAAATCCCTTCCATCCAAACTTCTTATCCAATTCCTAGCTTAATTTTTCTCCATAGCACTTTGTTTATGCTGTCTCCACTCTCCCAGAAAAAGAATGTAAGCAAGGATTTTTGGACTGTTTTGTTCACAGTTATATCTCAGCTTCCGAAAGAACACATGGTAGATGCTCAAAAATAGTTTTTTTTTGAGGGGGGAGGGAGAATGAATGAATCTACTGCAAATATTGCAAAAGATGAAATAATCAGTGAAGCTGAAAGAGTAATGTTAGAGAACAGCTTGAGTCAAGTGCCAAAACACTGGCCAACACGACAGAGTTAGACCAGTCAGACATTTAAGGAAAGGAAAGAAAATGGACAAAGAAGATGAGAGGACAGCTGCTTCAGAAGGAATAATTTAGTTCTCCAAATGTCAAGAGAGATTGTTGGGAAAGTAAATAAAAAAAAATCTCAGGAAGCTTTTTTAAAAATGATTCCTTTTCAGATTTTACTGTTGAGCTCAAACTTTAAGCAAAGAATGTACCACTCTGATGTTATATAACTTGACTCAAAAACTTAGGCAAAAATATTTATCCATTGACATATTCTCCATTCTAAAAACCTGGGCATGGGTAAAATCAAAATGTAATTTTGTTGAACGTAAGAAAAAATAAAATTTATTTTCATACTTTTTGATTAATTTCAAATAATATCCCAATCACATTTTCTCCCTAGTAGTTATTAACTCAGTTGGTAAAGAATCTGCCTGCAGTGTAGGAGACCTGGCTTTGATGCCAGGGTCGGAAAGATCCCCTGGAGAAGGAAATGGCAACCCACTCCAGTACTCGTGCCTGGAGAATTCCAAGGACAGAGAAGCCTGGCAGGCTACAGTCCATGGGATCGCAAAGAGTTGGAGACAACTGTGCAACTAACTTTCACTTTCAGTTACTATAAAAATTTTTAAGTACCACTCTTTTTTTCCCCAGTACAACTGCTCTTTGAATAATGAACTATTCCATGTTTTAAGCCTGACATGTAACAAGTACTCAAGAAAGCAGAACTACAAAACATTTGAGCTCTGAATAAAATACTAGAAAGAGGCCCCTTCTCTTTAGTAAGTTGTACACAATCAGCATACCTCAGCAGGGAAGGAACCCTTAAAACACACAGGCCATATAAACACTTAGGTGAATAAAAGGAATGTGGAAACTTAACTCAGAGTTGGCAAATAGGTTTCTTCCCAGATACCAATGTTAATCATTTGGTACTAGTTACTCAAGAAACTATGGAGAACAGGATTTCTTTCCAGCATCATGTCTCAGCATCATTAGTGACATCTGTTTTGGTTCTGGGATGGGTAGAAACCAAGTTATCCCAGGTATCTGCCACATCCTAACATGTCTTTCACTGATGCAGGTGATGTGTTGTTTTTCACCATGCAGACCAGAAGCAATGCATATGCAGAAGAGGTTGAGAGGATTTAGGGAAATCAGATATCGTACTTTTATGTGGAAATGAATGAAGGCTGTGATGTAGCTCTGAATAGACTCCATGCCTCAGTGGCAGCAGGGCCCTTGTTTTTGTAGACACGGGAACCTCACAGAGTTCACCACACTGGGCACTATATGGATGCAAAGACTATTCTTTGCAGGCTCAAGAATGAACTGCATCAAATTTGATCCCTAAAGCAGTGCTTCACCTACCAGAATTTCTACCCTTATAAGCCTTATCTTGGCCCTGAGGGAACAGTAAGATGCTTTCACTTGAAATGGTTGGGAAGAGAGTGGTGGCACAGGAAACAAAGCCTTCAAAAACACAATCTTTTAAAAAAGGTAATCCAAGATCTTGGTTTCTTTTTGATTCAAAATCATTTGATTGTCCCTACTACCAACAGAATGTTGTTCAAACTCCTCAGCATCACTCTCTTATCTTGACTTATTCTTCCAACCTCACCATTCACTCCCACCAATAAACCTTGACTTCCAGTCATATTCATCCCCAGTTCAGCTACACATATTTCTATGTGGAGGCAATAAACTGAAGTGGTTAAAGGTATAATATATGAAGTCAGACCCATAAGATTTGTCCCACTTTGCTTGTGTGACCTCGGGAAAGTTTCTCAACCTCTCTAAGCCTCAGTTTCTTCCTCTGGATAACGGCTTTCTTACAAAGTGAAAATGAAAGTGTTAGTCACTCAGTCCTGTTGGAATCTTTGCAGCCCTATGGACTGTAGCCTACCAGGCCCCTTTGTCCATGGAATTCTCCAGGCAAGAGTACTGGAGTGGGTTGCCATTTCCTTCTCCAGGGGATCTTCCCGACCCAGGGATCGAACCCGGATTTCCCACGTTGCAGGCAGATTCTTTCCTGTCTGAGCCACCAGGGAAGCCCAGCTTTCTTACAGAATTGTAAATTTTGAAAAAGATAGTGCATATAGGATTTGGTAGCTGGCAGATCAAAATGCCTTCAAATGTACTGTCTTCTCATCACGCTTTTATAGATGCTTAATTTATGGATAAGAAAAGCATGACTTAAATATTGTTAAAATATTTTCTGAGGCCAGGTGACTTCTAATCATGGAAATGTATCTCCAGAACCTGTCAACCACCAACAAATGTTCATGAATCAGTGAATGATTTCAGGCATTCTTTACCTTATGTGCAAATTGAAAGCAAATATGTTTAGCTATAGATTTTTTTAAATTAAGTTGATTTTGCTAGATTGCATGAACCTCTTTAAGTAAAGTCAACACTTAAAAAGGTGCTTGTATAAGCCTAAGAGAGATCCCAGCCCATAGTAGGTGCTCAATCAACGACACTGAAAGAACAAGTGACCGACTGAACCTGACATTTGTGACAAGCAGCACAGAGAGCTTTCAGCCAAATAACTGTTTTCCTATCAGTATAAACCTCTGACAACCTCGTCTCCCCACAGCTCCTGCAGCATGAGACCCACCAGTCATGCAAGATGCAGGAGTTTCAATGGGTCACTGGTTGGCGAAGAGGTTGTTTCTGTGGCACCTCAGGCCTCCTAAGGCTGCCTCCTGATGCGGGCACTTGCATGGCAGTGGCAGGATGTGCTGCCAGCAAAATCACCCAGTGCTTTCAAGTGGAGTCGAAGGCTAGCTACCCAGCTGATGCATCACTGAAAATGGGGAAATGAGATGTCACAAGGCCAGTTCTGTAAATTAAGCGGTAATCCAGTTCTGTCTGTATTAAAAGAGCAATCATCTATCCTAGGTTAATTCTGGGGACCCTTTCCAACATCTCCAGGCTTCCTCGCATGCTTATGCTGACTTGGGGGCATTTCACCCTTCACTGCATGCTCTTTATCCCAGCAAATGGTGAGTAGGAAAGGAGATAGGAATAATCAAGTGAAATGGAGTTCCTGCTTTATCTTGAACTGAATCGATTCCTGTCTTCTCGCTGACACTATTCATCAAAGGTTAGTATCCTGGAGACAAATAAACACCATGGAAATGACTCCTTTTTTCTCCTTAAGAAATACGAAGATGGTAGCACTGGGTGCAACTTGGCTTTAACCCAACTGGAGGGAGGGGTCTATGTTGAAAGGACGACCTTTGACACAGAAGCTTTCTGCTTCGGTACCTCGTGAAACAAATAGTTTCCTGAAAACAACCGTCTACTGCCCAACCTCCCACTAATGCGATTAGGGAGCTAATTTCCTGGGTTGGTTTCCCCCCCATTTCACCCATCAGAGCTGGGCGGCTACAAAGGCCCTCCTGGAAATTGCTTCTTCACCAACACATGCAAAAAGAGTATGCCTTGACTGACCTTAAAAAAAATATGAGGGATAAGGATGATGATTGCTTAGCAACGAAACAGCTGGGGCTGGACTCCAGCAAGACTCAACTGGGGGCTTTAAAATCTTCTTAGAGCATTTGCTGTGCCTTCCTTCAAACCGAGAGTAAACATTAACACACGCCAGATTTGATAACAACATCATACTCTTCCTAACTTGTTAAGAAACCACTGTAAGGTTCAAAGGCTTTGAGGTCTTAACCTTCACACTCGGTGAACTGTGACGTACCATCTTTGCTTGCACTTTTCATTTGCTTCCAGAGAGACGTTCTTTGACCAACAGGTAACTTTCCCATAATGTTCCATTAAAGAGCCATGACTACTTCAAACTGGCCGTCCCAGATGACAAACCTTCTTTAATTTTGCTTTTATTCTTTACAAGGAGATTAAGAAACCTCTAGTGAGACATCAAAGGATATCGGAAGGTCCTCCCTAATTTAGGTGCACAACCTGGTTGATGAATTGAACTGAGGGCACTGCTTAAAAGGGTATTTTTTCCCCAGAAGGAGAAGAACAGTGGAGAAACCTTCTCCTTTTTGAGAAGAAAGGAATGGTTCAACATGGCATTTGGCTCTCAGGAAATTAACCAATAAAGGAGGCTGCATGCAATGCTGCTGGATTTAATTAGGAAGTAGTAAGACCACAGAAATCACAGGCTCTAATTTATAACCCAGTCCACGAAGAAAAATGTCTGACCCATTTTGTACAGTGGTTGAAGGAAAAATGTGGGATTCCCCAAAAATAATTTGAAAAGGATCCCCAATAACTTTGTTAACTGTTTTAAAAGGCACCACTCCTTTGAGTATTTAGGGTGTGGAAAAGCTGATGTGACCACTGAGAACTGATTCCAAGAAAGATTTAACAGTCTTTCTTAAAAGAAGAAGTGGAGAAGGAAATAGCAACCCACTCTGGTATTCTTGCTTGGAGAATCCCATCGACAGGGGAACCTGTCTGACTACAGTCCACAGGGTTGCACAGAGTTGGACATGACTAAAGCAACTTAGCATGCATGCTTAAAAGAAGGAGGGCTTCCCTGCTGGCTCAGTGGTAACGAATCTCCCTGCCAGTGCAGGAGACATGGGTTTGATCCCTGATTCGGGAAGATCCCATATGCTGCAGAGCAACGAAACCTGTGAGCCACAGCTCTAGAGCCTGTGCGCCACAGCCCAGGAGACCCAACTACTGAGCCCACATGCCCCAACTACTGCAGTCCTCGTGCTGAGCCTGTGTTCTGCAAGAAGAAGCCACTGCAATAAGAAGCCTCTGCACCCTAACTAGTAGTCCCCCACTCTCAACAGCTAAAGAAGAGTCCTTAAGCAACAAAGACCCAGCACACCCAAAAATAAAGAAAGAAATAAACTATAAACAAATAAAAGAAGGAAGAGTCTATATATTTCCATCATAATTCCATCCCCATTAATGGCAGGCACTCAGTAAAGATAGTGTGAACGATGGTTATTCAATAACTCAGCCATCATGTACTTGGTTCATATTATGTAAAGGCTTTATATCTTGAGCTAAAGATACAAAATCACAGCTTCTGATCCTAAAACAGTAGTGGTCACATGAATATATAAGAAACAAGTCTCAGCTGAGTTGATAGTGACTCCATTCTTCCAGCTGCTCAGGTCAAAACTGTAGAGTCACCCTTGAGCCTTCTCCTTCTCTCACATACCATATTCAAGCCACCCACTAGTCATGATGGCTCCACCCTCAAAAGATATCCAGATTTTGACTAATTTGACTATTTTACTGCCAATTCTACTGCTCCCATTTGGAGCTAAACCACTAGCAACTCTTTGATTATTTCAAAAACTTCCTAACCAGTCTTTCTGTTTCTACCCTGACCTTTCCGGTACCTACCGGAAGGTCTGTTTCTACCCGGTACCCTTTTCCCCGACCATCCCCTCATTCTCAGTGTAACAAGTAGGGTACTCTTTTGAAAATAGAAATATGACTCTATCATGCTAGTCCTTAGTTCAAAATATCCAGTAGCTACCCTTGTCTCTTACAATACAAGTTCTTTCAACAGTTATGTATGGCCCTCTCTGATTTAGTCCTGATACGTGTTTAAACTCATCTGAGGGGGAGCCTGGTGGGCTGCCGTCTGTGGGGTCGCACAGAGTCGGACATGACTGAAGCGACTTAGCAGCAGCAGGACTCTCCTCTGTGCTTACACAGCTCCAGCCACACTGGCCTCCCTCTATCCTTGGAACAAATTAGACGCATTACTCTTTCAAGGGTTTCACACTGGTTATTCCCCTCTGCCTTCCCCAGATATCCATTATCACTTGCTACAATTCAAGTATTTTCAATTCTACTGTTCCTGCTCCACCCTCAGTATCGCAATTTCCTCTATTTTCTAATTTTACTTATGACCTTCTAACAGAATACAGTTTGCTTATCTATTAAGTTATTGTTTATCATCTATCTCTTCCCACTAAAAAGTAAGTTCTAAGAAGACAGAGATTTTTACTTGTTAATGTTTTTGTTCAGTTTGCTTATCATGCCTAGAACAGGGCCTGCCACATACTAAATAAGTGGCTGGCTGAATGAACAACGAGACATTGCAGAAAATGCTACAACAGAGGAATGTGCTGTAGAGCCTCGATAGAGGCTGTATTTGAGATGGATAAGTAGAGTCCCTGTCTGGGCATTATAAGAAAGTCCACTCATTTCTTTCAAAAATTGGCAGCCCAGCAAGACTACCCTGATTTCTTCTAGATCCAAGTGCAACTCCTGCTGTTTTTCACAGCTAAGAAGAGTCTAGTTGTGCTAAGTGACTAGCTCAATCCTTTTCTGTCATTATCCCAGTCCCCATGTCCTTTTTTTAAATTAAAAATGATTGGGTGAATTTCTTAACCATTTATGAAAGTTTACGAAATAATAAATTGAAGTGGAACTGGGATGAGCCACCAGCTTAAAAAAAAAAAAGAACACAAAGTTCCTGGTGAGTTGTGGTTAGAAAACAGGAATAAATTTGAATTACTCATGATCCTGGCCATGGTGAGAAAAGGATGGAGAATCTACAGAAAAGCAAGATGGACCATGTTAGTAATGACCTAAGAAAAATATTGCCAGTATAGAACCTTTTGGAATGATCAAGCATAATGAAATATTGAATAAGTCCACCTGTGGTCTGCTATTGGTTAAGTAACACCTTTATGAAAACACTGGCATGTCAGTTACTCAAAAGACAGGTTTTTTTTTTTTTTAATGACTCAAAAATAGCAATGATTTTATGCTAAACTTAACAAGGCTAGTGTTTTCAAAATTTGATTTGGGGCATTTCTATTTTCTAAGATCCAGAGTCAATTGCTTGATATTGACTAGTGTAACTACACGACTCTTAAATCAATATACTGAGGGTATAATGTATGAAGGAATATAAAATAATGAGTTTCAAAATCAACGTCTTTTATGAAATCTGAAAGCTCTCCACATGCTATAGGGAAAAGGAACCAGAATTCCTACAAAAGGCAGGGGCACCCATCTCACCTAAGTAGTTATCATCCTCTGATTTCCCTGAGAAACTGTGCTGCCGCACATCGATGTTGGTAGCACCAGCTGGAATTAGGACCACAACGTTGTAACCTGAAAAGAATTGAGCAGCAATTGAGCATTCCACAGACTGGTTCATTTTCTCTAAGCATGGCGTAAAGGGTGGCGACAAAGGAATGTATCAGAATTCTCACTGTTAGGCGTCTTATAGCCAGATGGGTAATATACCTTAACAAGACTGATTTTATGTTTTACACAAATACTTTTACATATTACATGTGGTTAATAATGTTAACAGTTTGACTATTTTTCTTCTCACAGCTCTTAGGAACAAATTCTTACCATAATGTACTGTGTTAAATGTTCCTGCCACCGTTTTGCACGAAGAATTATCGCCACCACAAACCCCACATTTATCTCTCCGGGCTTTTGAGTTTAAAACATGATCGCATCCAGCTTGCTTTTAAAAAGAAAACAGTTGAAATACATGGTAAGTATTAGAGAGGTTATAAATTCTTAGGTAATGTGTTTCTTTGAAAGAGGAGCATTCAAAATGACAAGAACTTAAAGTCTCTGTAAACTTTTAAGTGTGGTGAACTCAAATAGTCCTTATCTTTGCTATGGGAAAATGTGGTCCTTGGACCAGCAACCATGAGCATCCCAAATGATGTTGGGGATGCAGAATCTTAGGCCCCACCCAGATTCACTGAGTCAGAGTATATTTCCTGGCATGTAAATAAGATCCTTAGGTGCTTCATCTGGAGATTAAAGTTTGAGAAGCGCTGGCCTACAAGTAAGTAAAGTAAATGCGAAAAACAGCTCAGGAATGAAAACAAAAAAACAAAAAAATTAAGGCGTGGCTGAGGGCTATCCCATTGAAGAGCTCACACCCCATCTTAAGGTAGCAGTCCCTGTCTAATCCAGGCTACTGCTGCCATGCAGAAACAGGAGGGTAGTGTTGACATTTCTCAATTTTCCAAGATATTGAAAATTTGATTTTATGTGAAATCCCTTATGTTTAAACACTGGCTATGAATGGAGGATTAAAGCATGACTGCAGGCTGCCAGGTTGAGGCTTCAGGTTCCAAGTGGCCTCTGCAGTGTCTTCCTATCTTAACACAACACAGCAGAGTAGACGAGAGCCTGCAAACATCAGTGGCAATCACCAGAAGACCAGGAGGTCAGAATTCACATTCTCATCTATTTTGCTCCTTCGAATGAACCAATCTCTGAGGAGAAACTCCATGTTTTGCTCTAGCATGGAGTGACAAGGAAGTCCTCACTGTAGCTGTGGTCAGGAGTTGGGTGAAGCTCAGAGACTCTTCCATCAAATCCTACCAGTAAGGAGCTTCAATGTGCTCTGGACTGCTTGCAAGGAACAAATGCATCATCCCAGAGCCTGGCTGTGTAAGAACTGATTTCTGACTGATGAGAACAGAAAAATAGTGCCAAACCTCAAGAAATCAGTGCTTTGATGCTTTACTATCTGCCGGAAGTGTTATTTAGTTTCTAAAACTTGCTGTCAGGAAGCTTTTGGGTTTAACCTTATGCACAATGGTTAAGGTAAAGAAGTTGTGTATAGTGTCGATTATGATTTCCTCACAGGGAAGTTTCTTGCAGGCCCCCACAGAGAGTGTCAGAAAAATGTAGGGCAGTGGTTCTCAAACTTTGGCATGCATCAGAATCATGTAGTGCTGGGAGGGATAAATTAGGAGTTTGGGATTAACAGATATACAGTACTGTATATAAAATACATAATCAATAAGGATCTACTATATAGCCCAAGTGCAGGGAACTATACTTAATGTTTTGTCACAACCAATAAGAGAAAAGAAAGGATATATATATATGTATACACACAGATAAATATAATTGAATCACTGTGCCATACACCTGAAACTAGTACAACACTGTAAATCAATTACACTACAATTTTAAAAAATCAAACAAAATAAAACACAGAAAAAAAAGAGAATCAGATGGTGCTCAAGCTGGTCTGAGGACCCCACTTTGAGAACCACTGCCCTGGAGATAATGCACAGACACAAGCGGCTGCTATTGTACTGAGGAAGCTACACATCAGTTTGGCAGCAGGACAACATAGTGAAGAGAGCGCCATCTGGGACTCACCCGGCACAGGCCTTGGACACAGATGTCATTGGTGTCCTGGCCACACGGCGTTCCATCTATCACTCTGTCACGGAGCTGATAGTAGGCTGTGCTCCCTGCCACCCTGCAGAACAGCTTGCAGCGGTCCTTCAACAAAACTAGACAGGAGAAACACCATGCGACGTGACTTTTGTGCCTGGACCCTGCGCCAGCCTGCAGCCGTGGGCACCTCCCCAGGTGAACTTACTTCCACTGTATTTTGGGACCCAGCGCACGTTCGGATGCAGACCGTTGATGTTGAAATGCTTTCCATCAAAGTGAGCACACTGTTCGTCTCGGAAGTCTCGCTTCTGCTTGGGACACGGCTCTGTGTTGCAGGACTTAAATTTCATTCTGCGCCCTATACAATACTTGCCACCATTTCTGGGCCTGATGAAAGGTAAAGAACACACAGGCTGTATTATACTGTGTTTCTCTAGTGTATTATAATATTGTATGCTATAATGTGGCTTCCTGTCTTGGAGGGAGGCAAATGTGAAGTGGTCAGTGCCAGTGGCCAGGACAAGGGCTCTGGGGGTCTGGGTTTGTACTCTGCCTTCAACATCATTAAGTGTTTAACCCTGGGCAAGTCACTGAATGTCTGCAAGCCTCAACCCTTCCATGTGTAGAATGGAAAAGCACCATTCTGATAAGGTAAGGCAGTTTTGAGGATAAAATGAGAGAGCATTTAACTTAAAGTTTGAAATATAAAACCTGGGGTCTATCAGGTCATTTTCTGTCCTCCATGCCCTGAACGTTCACATTCCTTTAAAGACATAGAAGGAGAAAAGGTACAAATGAATACGTGGAATGCTCCTGTCTACTTCTGTACCATGGTATTCTCATGGGTGACTATCCTAAAACTTGCCCCATTCCACTTCCATTTATTTCTTTCCCTCTTCTCTCTTTTTCTCTCTCTCCCTGTATGACTATTGTTTTTTGTTTTGTTTTACAAATAAAATGGGATAGGATGTGCTCATATTTTGACTAAACTTAATAGGAGAAGCAGGAGACAGTGTACTGGTTTCATTAACTTGTGTGTGACAAGAGTGTGGAGGATGCCTTGCAAAGCACCACAGAACAATTTAATCTCAGCATGCAACCCTGCTCATGGATTTTCCAGATGTGACCCAGAGAGTAAATTATATAACCCATCTCCCAACGGTCAACAGCTTGCCAAGTGCATCATGGAAACGGGAAGATCACAGAATCAGAGGAAATCAGACTCACCCACCCACAGCTAGAGCAGCCTGGATACTGTAGCTACTCTAAGGCACCTCTCAAGCTAAAAGATTTCTACCTTTTGTGTTTAGAGTGAATCTTTCAGAGTAATTCGGACAACAAGAAGTGTTGTGTTCCCTCCCCCCTTTTTTTTGTTTTGTTAAACTAGGACTTGGGAAATGGGAACTATATCCATGACGTAAAACACAGAATCAAGGGCAGTCTAGCAGAGCTGGGCTGCCGTCTATGGGGTCGCACAGAGTCGGACACAACTGAAGCAACTTAGCAGCAGCAGCAGAGGCTAAGAGTTGGATCTGGTTTCCTGTCTTGGCCCTAGCCTCACTCTGTGACTAGAGACAACATTCTAGCCTCCCAGAGATTCAGTTTTCCTCTTCTCTAAAATGAGTGCACACAGCAGATGCCTAAAAATGTTAGCGACTCTGACGTCATATTTCAGCACAACCCAACCCAATCCGATCCAGCAGTTTGTTTGTTATGGGTGAGTCAGGTCTCATTGGCCTTGCTGAGTGCCTGAGTCTCAGGAAGGGATGCCTGTCTATGATACTCTTATAAACATGTTCCCTCCGCGGTGGAGAGGGAGGTAAGAGCGTGGGCTTTGCAGTCACAAGCTGGGCAACTTTGTGTGAGCTACCTGGCCTCTGTGAGCTTCATTCTGCCCAAGTGAACAGAGGTGATACTGTTCACCTGAAAGGCTTGTTATAAATGAAGAGTTCAATAAGGAGTATGGTAAGTATTCATTGTTATTTATCATGAAGGCTTTATCGAGGGATGCAAAACAGCACATAATCCAGCAACATCTATGTATGATCGTTTCCCCGTTAAGCCCATGTGACTTACATCTGCCTTGCGTGCTTGACTAGCCTGTACTCACACATATCTTGTGCAAGGGAAAGCCAGCTGAGGTACTTTTATACCAAGGGAGAGAAGGTTCAGAGAAATTAAGAACTTTGCCCAAGGTAACACAGCTAACAAAAGAGCAGAGACCAGACTGAAATTCAAGCTTCCCAGATTCTCCCTGTGCTCTTTCTGTTTCATTACCCAGGAGCTACAGCCCAGAGTCCTGTCTTTTTCTTTTTTGGTACCGTGTAGAGATGCAGTCTTGGTTTCCTGGATACCAAGTATCAGTACCAAAGCAACCCAGTCTCATGCATAAAATATCACTGATGACACATGAATAACAGAGCAGGCTCAGATAGCTGTAAAATCTGTTTTTCCATTTATAACGAAGATCCCCTTCAACTTTTTTCTCAAATCGAAACAAACTTCATGGAATTTTTTTTTTTTCATGTTTCAACTAACTACAGCGGATCCATCAGGTCATTTACCTGTTGCCTGAAAGTAACTCATATTTCTTCCCTTTTGAAAATAATTTCTTTTACAGTCGACTTTTTTCTTCCAATTCTCTTATATAACAAGTGTTTTCTGACTCTTGAAACTGAACAAGAGCAGCAAACAGTTACCATTTGCAGGTGGCTTCCTGTTTCACATAGTAACACTGTCCACCTTTGCTTGCTCTGACCACTACCAAAAGAGCATTTTTAAATTTCTTTTTATAACTGACATTAAAAAAAAATAAAGAACATATAGAAAACATTCCATGTATGAGGCACTATTGCTGAAGGTTATATACAGACCCTGGAAACAGGTTTGAACCCCAGCCCTGTTTCTTAACAACGGTGCAATCTTAGGCAAATCACTGAATCTCTCTAAGTCTTAGTTTCCCTATCCATAAAAGGGAGATGATGCTAATATCTACTTCATGGGGCTGAGTGAAGGTTTTATGGTTAATAGATTTGAAGCTCTTGAACATGGCCACCCACACAGTAAATGTTAAGTTATTCCAAGTGTCTGTAACTATAGTCCATGGGCCAAATCCAGCCTACTGTCTGTTTTTATATGGTTAGTGAGCTAAGAATAGTTTTTAACACTCTAAAATGATTTAGAAATAAATAAAAAGAATATTTTGGATCACATAAAAATTATATGAAGTTCAAATTTCCATGTCTATAAAAGTTCTGTGGGGATATAGCTACACCCACATGTTACATATTATCCACGTATGTTTCTCAAGTTGTAGACAGCTGATGCTCCCCAAATCTAAGATATTCACTATCTGGCCTTTTACAGAAAACGTTTGCTGAGCCCTGAGCTGGTCTAGCATACAAGGCACCATGTCACTTGCCAAGATAGGTCACTGACTGTGCACAGCCATCCTGTGCAGTAGGTAGCGACATCCTTGTTTCTAAACCTTTGCTTGAACTGGGTTTAGAAATGTTAACTAACCTGGCAAGTTCCCATGCCAGTTAAGTGAGACACACTGGCTGAGAGACCAGGGCAGGCCTTCCTGACCCAAAGCCCATGACCTGGCCTCCCTCCCACAGTGCTGCTCTTGAGACAGGTCTCTTCCCATTTCAAAACTCATTCCATGACTTTATTTGCTTTTTGTGTGAAGGCAAATGGTATTTTATGAATGAGCATAAATTTGCCCTTTAAAATATATAGCTTTAAAAAAATATTCTAGACAATAGGATCTCTACTGAATCTACATGGACTGTGTAATGGGGAGGGCTTCAGACAACTGAATTTCATGGAAAACTTCTTGTTTTAATTTAATAATTTAGCTGAGTGGGAGTTTTATTCCCCCCTTGGCAAATACTGAAAATTATAGGAAATATAACTTTAAAAATAGTATTAGTCACATTTTCCAACTACTAAAATCCTTTTAAAAATATTGTTTCTCAAACAGGGATAGAAAGAACTTAAGGAAATTGCTGATTAATTACTACGAAAGTAACTGTATTCAGCATAGGCAAGTTGAATCATATATACAAAGAAAATTCACAATGCTGCATGGCCAAAGCTTTGGGAGAATTTTGCAAAGATCATTGTAGGCATATTCTACCTATAGGGAAAGTTAAACTTTGGTCTGCAAACGGGTTTGAACAAAAATCTCAACATTTATGTTTATTTACAACAAATTAGGGTTAGCACTAGGAAGAAATTTCTAATGATACAACAGGCAGCATGAGAAGGTAAATGTGTTTTCTGTATCTGGACAGTTTTAAGAAGGGGTCTAATGACCAATTATGAGGAACGCTGAAAGACTATTCAAGGGTTAGATGGGATGGACCAAGGAGCCATACTAGCAATCATTAACAACTTTGTCAAATGGAATAGTCTATGGGACTGGATCTCTATACATTCATTAGTTAATGACTTTCCCACAGCAGCCAATTCTCAGTATTTCAAAAGATAGATCTTTCTGGACTCAGTATGGGGTTATGTCCTGATTAGACCCATTGTAATTTGAAAAATATCTTAAAAGTTGAAAATGCATTTAATACACTTCTGAAGAGCCTGCCTTTAATATGCTCAGAACACTTACGTTAGCCTACAGTTGAGCAAAATCATCAAACATAAAGCTTACTTTATAATAAAGTATTGACTATCTCATAATGTATACTGAAAGTAAACAGTAGAATGTTTATCTAGGTACAGAATGGTTAGAAGCATATCAGTTATTTACCCCTATGATCGCATGGCTGACTGGGAGGTACAGTGGATGCTGCTGCCCAGCATTATCAAAGCATCATACTGCATATCAGTAGCCTGACAAAAGACCAAAATTCAAACTCTGAAGCACTTTTTCTCTTCTGCATGTGCTCCTGCTCAGTTGTTAAGTCATGTCCGATTCTTTGTGACCTGCCAGGCTCCTCTGTCATGGAAGTTTCCAGGCAAAAACACTAGATTCGGTTGCCACTTCCTTCTCCAGGGGATCTTCCCAACTCAGGGATCAAACTCTTGTCTCCTGTGTCTCCTGCATTAGCAGGTGGATTCTTTACCACTGAGCCACCTGGGAATCCTAGCGTATTGCTTTTGCATGATTGTAGAGAAATCTTAAGTCTAACCAACATAGGTTGGGGACCATCTGTAAATTCATCCAACTCAATACCTCAAAAAAACTTCACAGCCAAATGAGGGACTAATTTTCTTAGGTGAAATATACACATGTTTATTATTCTATTTATGGAAGATTTCATAAGCAGTTGCTAGAGTCAAAGCCTAAATGGAAATATGCAGTTTACAATCTTGTCTTTTTCTCAAATCTATGAGCTCATTCTTTAATTTGACCTACCAACTTAAAAGCAAAACAGAAGTATAAGAAGAAGGAAATATTTTGTCTTTCTTAAAAAAAAAAAAATCTGCATGATTTTTTAGTTTGATAGACCATAACAATTCTGTAATTCAGTTTGTTCTAGTCACCAGGAACCTCAGAGCCAAATTTAGAGCACAAAATAACTATATGGCCCAATGGCCTGGTAATGCATCTTCTATATCTAAAGCTTTGTCTTGTTTTGGGACCCCAAGTTCTGCTTTTGGTGGTTCTGATTTAAAATTTCATCCTATGGCATGTTTCTTATAGATCAGGTGACCATGTAATTGTTTAATTCAGGACATTTTGAGAATTGAAAGGAGAGCTATCGATAACTTCTCCAGGATAACACATGTAAATGGGGACCATCCTTACAGGCCAAAACATATGCTTATCTTATATGTAGGACATCAATCAAAAAAGGGACTAAAAAAGTAATGCATGTGAAGACAAAACATTAGGGCTCCACTGTCATGATGGTGTACCGATGGGACCAAACACATTTTGGGGATATGAAATTAGAAAGGATATGCTTTCTAAAGTTTGCTCTTCTAGTATAGTGTAATTCCATGCACATGGCAAGGCTGCTTCCCTTTTTAAGCTTACATAAAGAAAAAAGTACATAGCTTAAAGTATCCAGATACTAAATAAATATATTATTGAATCCCATGAATACAGTGAAAATTTTAAGAACAATCCAGTGTTCTTGAGAGAGGCCTACCACATATTCTAAAAATGAAGCTCCTCATTATATTCTAAGGGCTTCTGAAACTGAGAAGAGCATTTTGCCAGCCAACGTGGCGGCCAGGAGTTCCGTTCTTTCAAACTTCTTGAGAATCTGGACTGCAATCACTGGCACATTCTACATAACAAACCATCTGCTCTGCTAATTTCTCTGAACAAGCTTTTAAACTGATTTGGACCTGTTTTTCTCTTTTCAGTGTCCCTCTTTCTTGTCTAGCTGACTTCCCCAGCGCCATCGTAATCTCAGTTACGAGAGGCAGACTCCTTCCTTAGTAGTTCACAGGGACATCCCCAAGTACACATAACTTGGAGGAGTTTAATGAAATGATGTCAGTGCTGACACTCAACTAGGTGGGTTGTATTATTTTAAAACTTCCCATAGCAAACATCCAGGACAAGAACATCTAACTGAAGTCTTTAAAGATCAGTTCCTAACTTCTGAAGGCGAGGATCTCTGCTTCGCTTTGAAGCTCAAGATCTTTCCCTGCTGAGATCTTTACACTGGGTGCTTTTCTTTGCCTGGCACATTCCAGTTATGGTGTTATTTATCTCTTTCCACACTACTTTTAGAATTGCTCTAACACTGTAAAAACAAAACAAACACACACAAAAACAAAAAACCCACTTCTTTTGAATGGAATATTCTTGAGTCAAAATGTTAAAAGTGCCTGCTATTTGCAATATCCACAGTCCCATGATAATAATAGCTTATTATGATAACAACAGGGCCTCTCTGGTGGCTCAGTGGTAAAGCATCCGCCTGCCAAAGCAGGAGATGCAGGTTCAATTCCTGGGTCAGGAAGATCCCCTGGAGAAGGTAATGGCAACCCACTTCAGTATTCTTGCCTGGAGAATCCCATGGACAGAGCCTGGCAGGCTACAGTCCATGGGGTCACAAAGGAGTCAGAAATGACTCAGTATCTAAATAACAACAGCAACAACAACATGATAGAAACAATTTGGTTCAATGTAGCCAAATGTTTTACATTTTTAAAAAATTCACCATATTTGCTGCTAGCTTAAAATGTTCTGTTTTAAAACTTCAACAATATAAGCAGCTAAGATTACATAACCAATCGATTTTAACAAGCAAGTTGTGGAACAATATATATAGGATGACTCATATTTTATGTTATGTGATACTTATTTTATGTAATACATATTAGATCGATAATCTTTCTAATTATTTTTTAGTGGTTATTTCTAGTGGGGAGTAGGGGAGTAGGAATAATAATGACAGTAAGTTTTGATATACACTTTTGTATCTGATTTTTTTGAAAACACCTACTATATTTACATTGTATTTTTTTAAACTTTTAATTTTGTAGTGAGGTATCACTGATTAACAATATTGTGATAGTTTCAAGTGAACAGCAGAGGGACTCAGCCATACATATACATATGTCCATTCTCTACATTATTATTTTAAAAGCTAATACTAAACATAGACTTTATGGGAAAATCTAATGTATATTAGTTTATATACATAGCTACAGGGTTAGTTTTACAGATCAGTCTTTATCTTATAGACTTGTCCTTAAACATTTATATTATGTGGATATGAAACAATCTTGGACTATGAACAAAAATAAATTAAAATAAATTGATCGCCATCTGTGATTTGGACTATACAGAGTGTTTATGTGACCAGGGCTTGCAATGACAGGCTAAAGCTATATTCTTTTTTGTGTACACAATTCAGATTTTCATTATTAAAAAATGGCACCTTTGTCAACAGGAGGCCCTTTTCCTACTCAGGGAGAATCAGCTGGCCTGAGTAGCTATTACTACGTCAGGACTTCAGGGTTAGGCTCTGCAGTAAAACCTAGTCTACTGCACTAGCCCACTTTGCTCCTCAACCTGCTTGCTTCTCTCTCCTATCCAGTCTGTTATCCCTAATACAGGCTGTTAAAAAGTAAAGAGTACTGCTGAGCCAAACCGTTTTGCATAATCCCAAAGCAGCTGGTTCTTAAAGATGGTTGTGAGTCTGCATATCTAAAAACTAATCTGGGACGACCTCTTGGGCTATACAGCTTTGATGGTAATAAAAGCATGTATTATTTTCTGTTCCTTTAAGCTTTATACATCTTAGAACCAGACAAAATTTGATATTACTCCTTATAATGAAGATAGCAACTTTTAAAATCCGCTCATAAATAGCCTCTCCCCAAAAACACGTCTGTCATAATGAGATGCTGGGGGAAAAGCCTGTGGACTTTATTTGAACATGTAAGTTTCAACAAGGTTTGGCTGGTAGAGACCACTATGGTCACTCGCTGAGAATCACCCTGAAAAGCGGTTGTAGGATGGGACCTCAAGAGTCAGGGAAAAAATAGTTTGATTCAAAAGTAAATCCTGACTTAGGCTTCCAGGTCCCTTGGGGTTCACTAATGCCACCTTGGGGGTCTGTGTGCCCTTTCTAGCATTTCAGTTACTAAGTAGAAAGTTAACATTTATCTACAATCTGGGTGGAAATGTCCAATTTCTTTGTTTCCTAATGAACATCTACTTGTTTGCTTTATTAGCATGCTACCCCAGCCCTTGGTGGGGGGTGGGGGCCAGTGAGACATTCCTGAATGTCAAAGCAACACAAAGCATCTACCATTTAACAGATAAAGCTTTTAAAATAAAGGGTCACAGCAGAAAAATAATACAGAGGGATAGAGCATAGATACCATTGGTCTGGGCAGTCCTAGAAGTCCACTCACTTTATAATTTGGAAAGAGCTCTTCACTTGCCTCAATTTAAATGACTTCCTCTAGGAATTTTCCACCCCAAGCACCCCAGTAGTAAGAGCGATAAGCTCGTGGACTTACTCTGGTCTGTTGCACTCGCGAATGGCTGTTTTGATGCCCCCTCCACATGTTCTTGAGCAGGTTCCAAAGTGACTCCAACTTCCCCAGGATCCATCAGTCACAGGGACCTCCATTTCTTTGGGAACACAAAATCCAAACTTGCAGTGCTGTATTTAATAAGGGGAACAGTGAGGGAGAGCTCGGTGCTTGAGGTATTGCAGGACCCACTGTCCTTTTAAATATACTGTACTATCATTGTTTTCCACGTGCTGGTTTGAAATGCTGCAATTTAATTATCTCTGTGAGTAATGGAAATGGTAGGGACTTTAACCTCTTAGTGATTTTAGGCTGTGTCTTCATTTACAACTGGCTTGAATAAAACAGGCCAATGAGTGGCTGGCTCCAGGCTGGCAGGGAAAGTCCAATGGCCAGCCTCGAAGCCCTCAATTAGTCTACTTGGAAAAATGAGGCGTGGAAATGGGCTGTCTACTGGTTGTAGACAGGGTTGAATGAGTTATTGGATTTGCATAGTGCATCTCCATTAACAAGGCCTAGAGATGTTGTGAGTCTGGTAAAATATAATGCTTTACGGTTCCTCATGGATTTGAAAACCCAATTTTAATTAAATGGGAGAAGGGGAAAAAAAGCTAGTTACAAGATTACTATAAACTCACTCTAGCAGAAGATGAGACTAAAGCAAAAATGGACACATTACAGGGAGCCCTAAACTTTATTACTTTGGGGTTGCTAATGGTTTCAGATTCTTCAGTCTGGAGCAGGAAGAAGGCCCTGATGCTTTAAAGTAAAACAAAGTAAAACTCCCCAGCAGGACAAGGGAGTGGAGAAGCCCATTTCAACCCTCTGCCATTGTTGGGGTGTGAGGGCCTGACAAGAAGCTGAGGTCACTGAGCAACGCACAAAGGAAGAGGGGCAGCAGGAGAGTGACACCCCGCCGCTTGCTCAGATCTCTGAAGCGGAGCTGGTGGTGGCCACTGTGATTTATCTGCAGGGAGGACTCAGGTTAGAAGCAGAGTCAGGAGGTGGGGGAGTGCACGGGGAAATGGGACAGATAAGAGACTGGTGAAGCCCCTGTCAGTGGCCAGTCCCAGCAAAAGCCTGGCACACAATTATTTAAGAGTGCAGTTAGGCTTTCTCTACTCTGCCTTATGCCTTCTTCCTTATAATTATCCTCTTGAGTAACTGGGGCCACATCCCTCCCTCTGGGCTGTTTGGCTGAGGCTTAAAAGGTTAGGCATCCAAAGACTCCTGGACAACTCTGTACCCGAGAAATGTGGGCAGAGGCAGAAGTGACCACATCACTCCCCAAAATTATTTTACAGTTTTCTTTATAGCAATCTTGAACATTCCTTGGAATCTATGCACATAAAAATCAGTGAGACAAGTGGGAGGGGACATGGGTAAACCTATGGCTCATTCATGTTGATGTTTGGTAGAAACCAATGAAATACTGTAAAGCAAATATCCCTCAATTAAAAATTTTAAAAAATCAATGAGAGAGGCAGCCTGGTGTACTATACAGCACCACTATCTAATAACATAACTTGTGCCACACATATAATTTAAGAAATTCTAGTAGCCACATTAAAACAAGTAAAAAGAACACTGAAATTAACTTTAATATCTTTTACTTAGCTCAAAATATCCAAGACATTATTATTTTTCCATATAATCAACATAAAATTATAAGTAAGGTTTTCTTCCCATACTTTTTTTCATGCTAGGTCTTTAACACGTGGTATATATTTTCATTTTAGCACATTTCAGTTCAGAATGACATTTCAAATGCTCGCTAATCATATGTGGCTAGTGGCTGCCCTAGTGGACAGAGCAGATCTTAAGGGGACATAGCTTAGCAGGCAAGTGGTCTGGTGGCGTGGGGTGGCCATTCTACAAATAAATTGTGACCTCGGATGAGTCACTGAACTCTAATTCCATAGCTGAAAAATGAGAACCTATCTGCCAAAGTTGTTTTGAGTTTAACATGAGACAATGTATGGAAAGCATCTAATATACAGCTGAGGACACAGGAGATCCAACTTGAAAAAGGTTTGTGGTAATAACAGCAAATATTTACACTTAATAGCACTTAATAGTTGCTAGGCACTCAATAATAATACTACATATACATAATACTACTCTAAGTGTTATGTACGTATTAACTTACTTAATCCTCATAGCATACTATGAAATAGGTATTGCTATTATCCCATTTTTACAGAAAAGAAAACAGAGGCACAGGGGGTTAATGTCAAACATCTGTTAAGGAGCTGAGCTAATACTGAAATATAGACAATCTGGCTCCAGAGTACACACTGTTAACTGCGACATATGCTGTACTTCTACTGTTAGCAAATGGGAACAATTTTTGATATCTTAAACAGACTGAGATTTAAAAGCAAGATTAATGAGATGGTGAGGTGAGGTCGACAGTCAGAGGTGTCTACCCATTATCATTCTGTTCTTCATCCTTCTTAACAATCTACATTTCCCTGGATTCTTGTATAGGTAGAAATGGTCAAAGAAATGTTAGCAGAATTCATTGGATAAGATTCCTGGGATGGTCCTTTTGCCTCTTTGCACCTTGTCCTTTGGTTTCATTCTGCCTGGGACTCAGATTCAATGGCTGGAGCTATAGCAGCTATTTTGTGATGTTGAGGATGATGGCTATTTGCATATGATAGTAGAACAGAAAGCAATTAGGAGCCTGTGTCTCTTATTTTGTACACCTACCATGGCAGCTCCATGACCTGCTTACATCTGACTAGTTTTTGCATGTGTGTGTGTGTCAGAAAAAAAGCCAATTTTCTTATACTACTACAATTCAATCTGACCTGAACAAAATTCTTAATTAATATACAATTGAGGTTACAGCCAATGCCCAAATGCAGCCCTCAAATCTTGATATCAAATACACATTTTATAAATTCTACAAACTAAAGAGAACATTCCTATGGCTAGTCATGGACTCTAATAATGAGAAGTTGTTTGGAAATATATTTTTTTTTCCTCACAACACTTCAGTCTTTAGTCTGTTGGCCTCTCTATTCTATAGACTCTACCTTCACACAAGAACAATATTCTTCAACATAATTCTCATTAAGTATTACCATAAACCAGAGCAGAATAAGGGCATAGGTTAGTTAACAATGGATTAAAATGTCCTTACAGGGACCCTTCTTAAAAGAAAACCTAAATAAAACTCTTCTGCAACTTAAATATTTCTTACTGATATGACCACTGATGGGGGTTCAAAGGGAAGGGAGAACCTCAGAGGAAGAGG
The DNA here is from genome assembly GCF_042477335.2 of Ovis canadensis. Taxonomy (NCBI): domain Eukaryota; kingdom Metazoa; phylum Chordata; class Mammalia; order Artiodactyla; family Bovidae; genus Ovis; species Ovis canadensis. The sequence continues at coordinate 51,556,128 of NC_091263.1, read as the reverse complement.
GAAGAACCTGAGGTGAAAGAGGCTGGAAGTGGGGACTGTTTGGCAAACACGTATCAAGTTAATCTATTTTACCAAGAAACTAAACAAACAATAATTATATACTAGAAAAACCATTACATCATAACAAAGCATTAAGCAACTGGTGGAGCTGGAGCCAAAACATAATCGGTGTTTCCTAAAAGCACCCAGAATCATTTAAATGATATTTTACATAAATGTTTTTCTAAAGAGACTGGAAGAAGGACTTGGGGGTCAATTTTGTCCCAAAGAAGCTTAAAATACAAGAGTTTCAAACCTCAGATTTACAAACAGGGTTAAAATGAAAATGTTATTGGACTTAACAAGAGAATGGAAAAAATAAAGGGACATGAGAGAGCCATTCATCAAAATAACATTGTGTCAGCAGTCCAAGACAGATTACTGCTGAGGGAGCAGGGCAGAGAGAAGAGAAAGGAAAAAAATTTAACCTAGCAGCAAAGGGAGTCAGAATTTGCTAGAGAAAAGGATAAGGTTTTACTGCCAATTTGATGAAAACAAAACAGAATGGAGAAACACAGAACATTTGTGCAAACATATTCACCATCTTATTTGTAAAATGCGTAAATGCTCTTCTGGGAAATAAACACACAAACAGCCATGTCTTTCATATAAGCTACTAGACTTCGCCACTTTAGTAAAAGAAACTAAAAATGTACCCATCATGTTCTCTGCATAGCTGCTTTTCTGAAAGTGTTCAGACTCTGCCCTTTGGAATGCCTTGAAGTCTCTTGCTTTTGCTGAACAAACGCTTACAAGGTAAATGTGTTTTTGAAAGATCTCCCCAAATCCCCCATTTATCAGGTATGAGATTATACTATAATCTTTTATCTTCTGCTACTGTTACAGAAGATTAGAAAAAGACACAATAGACATCTCAAGTACTACATGGAGCTTGGTAGCCTGTACATGACTATTTTACTAAATACAATTCATGTCATCATATGAGTGACAGTTCTTTGTTAAGGTTTTTCTATCAGTAATATGTATCAGATTTAGACATAATAGGTGGATATATCAGATTGACTAAGAACCATGACACAATACCAGTGATATCTTTGAGCTCAAACAGACTCAATTTAAATGAATAGTTGGCTGGTTCCAACTCAGATCAACTAACTAAGTTGTCAACCATGTCTACCGTCATCTCCCATCAACTGATAGCAGCTGTATGGGTGACCACATATAGAAGGACGCTGAAGCTACATCTTCATTGAGGAAGAACGAGTGAATTCTGATGGCTGACGTGGAAGCCTGGGAACCATATTTCCACTCAAACCTAAGACTCTTTTGGCCATCAACAACACACTGAGTTAAATGTTTTGCAAAAAGTGAAAGGTTCACTCTGATCAAGTAGATATATTTCTTTCTAAGTGAGTGAAAGTGGCAGTGCAAAAGTTGTTATGCTAATGTCCTTACAAAGTTTTGTTAGGCTGCTCTTGGAGAAAGCTCTGTTCTCAAATGCTAAGGTCCTAGCTGTAGAGAAGTGAGACCAGAGCTGACAGAGTAACCAAGCTAGGTCAAGTACGAAATCATCTTCATTGCAACTTTATAAAACCACTCTAATAAAAGTTAAAAAAATTGAAATTACTCTAAGAAATGAGTGGATAAGCTATTAGTTCTCCTACTTGACCACAGAGACTTCAAGAGCTTGGTGAGCTTGAATTATAGCCACACCCTGCAGTTGCGGAGCCTGCAACCCCTTCAGACACAGAAAACAAAGAAGAGAAATGGGGATGGACGGAGGGGTACCTGTGAGGACTCCACCCAGAGTGAGGCTGAATGACCTTGGGCAAGTCAGACTCTTGAGAGTCCCTTGGACTGCAAGGAGATCAAACCTGTCAGTCCTAAAGGAAACCAGTCCTGAATATTGGTGACGGACGGGGAAATCTGTATGCTGCAGTCCATGGGGGTCCCAAAGAGATGGACATAACTGAGCGACTGAACTGAACGGAAGTCACTTCTCCTCTGTGTTCCCTATCTATAAAATCAGGGATGGGATAGGTAAGTTCCTCATCTCTGAGAACCACATGTTTCCATGAAAACACTGGGAGCTACTGATTCCTAAGAAAAACAGAAAATCAGATGAGAACAAAATAATAAAAGTGAGTAAAGTGGACGATGAGAGAAGTGAGGAGAAAGCAAAAAACTTAAGTAAGGATGACATGAGACTCAGATATAGGACAGGGATTGCATCACAGCGAAGTGACAGAATACCATTTCCTTTATGAATTTAAAAATCAGGTTCATATCTAAAACTTTTGGTAAGTAAATCCTTAACATACTACCTTTTTTTTTTTTCTTAAAAGATAGACACCAGGTGCAAAATGTTACATTAAAAATATTTGTAGCTGTTGGGATGTTGTTATCACTAGGCTATACAAGAAGCAGATTTTGTTTGGTTACTAACAAATAAATGGGAACTATTATAACTAACTCAGAATTTGGATTTGCAAATAACCCGGGTGACATCACAGCTCCATTAAGTGATCAATACTGCCTGGGAAAAGCCTAGTATGCAAGTAGTGAACACAGTAAGTCTTTCTGTATTTTCTTGAATTTAAGATATTCCAACAACTTAACAGCCTTTTCCACTGCCACTCTAAGAGAGAGAGAGAGAGAGAGAGAGAGAGAAAAGATATGTACCTCACATTAAATGTTCCCATAAATTGAAAAGCACATTGGAATTTCAAAAACATTAAAATGAGAAAAATATGTCTAATAAATTGAGGAAATAATGATAGCTATGTCCCTTGTGTCAGTATTAGGGTGTAAGGTAAGTTTGCACAATTTTCAAGAGCAAAGTTGAACCTCCTACCTCAAAAAAGTATTATGCATGCTGAAACACACTGTGTTATCTTATGTTCTCAACAATGGTAACTGAGCCTACAGCCCAGATCTTGCCCACATCTGCCCCAAGACAGAAGAACAGATCGGGGCGTTACTTGCCTTTCCAGGCTCATCACACTCGGTCCCATCAGCCCAGGGCGTGTGCTGAGTTCGGCAGCCTTTGTGCGCTCCATCCACGTTATTGCACCAGAGCCGTCTACACTGCATCTGCGCAATTCAGTTGAAGACAATTCAGTGACAATATGATTCAGTGATATCAAGCAAGGCAAGGGTTGCTTTCAACAAACGTTTTGCCGCTGATGTAGAGTATAGGTTAGAGAGGGTTTTTTTTTTCTTGGTCTGATAAATGATAAAATATTCCAATGGATACAGAGAGCAGCCCACAAGACACACTTCTATGCCTGGTAGGGTCTGCAGGGATGTCAGAGGGGAACTACTGTGCAACAGGAACATACAAGATGCCATTTGGTCCTAGTAATGTCTCCCCAAATTACAGATGAGGAAACTGAAGCTGGCAGAACAAAGGGCAGGTCAGTATCACAATGGAAATTTATGATGTGAGTTTAGGTTTGCAGTGAGCTATGATTGGCAAATAGATGGGGAAACAGTGGAAACAGTGGCTGACTTTATTTTTCTGGGCTTCAAAATCACTGCAGATGGTGATTGCAGCCATGAAATTTAAAGACGCTTACTTCTTGGAAGGAAAGTTATGACCAGCCTAGACAGCATATTAAAAAGCAGAGATATTACTTTGCCAACAAAGGTCCGTCTAGTCAAGGCTATGGTTTTTCCAGTGGTCATGTATGGATGTGAGAGTTGGAAAGAAAGCTGAGCACCCAAGAACTGATGCTCTTGAACTGTGGTGTTGGAGAAGACTCTTGAGAGTCCCTTGGACGGCAAGGAAATCCAACCAGTCCATCCTAAAGGAGATCAGTCCTAGGTGTTCATCGGAAGAACTGATGTTAAAGCCGAAAATCCAATAATTTAGCCACGTGATGCGAAGAGCTGACTCACTGGAAAAGACCCTGATGCTGGGAAAGATTGAAGGCAGGAGGAGAAGGGGATGGCAGAGGATGAGATGGCTGGATGGCATCACTGACTTGATGGACATGGGTTTGGGTGGACTCCGGGAGTCGGTGATAGACAGGGAGGCCTGGCATGCTGCAGTTCATGGGGTCACAAAGAGTCGGACACGACTGAGCAACTGAACTGAACTGATGATTGGAGAGAAGGTTTTGATTTCTGTTGTGATTAGTTTTGGTTTGACTTGATGTTAAAACTGGTATTTTTTCCTACTAAGCCATACATAGTACGTCAGAAGAAAGAAGGGACAAAATATCAGTAATATTGCAGGCATGTAAAAAATATGAACAATAACATAATGGATACCCATATGTCCACCTCCCAAATTAAGAAAGAAGACACTTCATGCGCCCAGCCTTGTACGCTCATTCTCAATCCCAATCCCTTCTCTTTCTCCACATAGGTAACCATTGTTCTAGTGATGCTCACCGTCTCACCATTCCCATTGCTTTTACTGTGTGTGTGTACATGTGCTCAGTCATGTCCCACTTTGCGACACCATGGACTGAGTCTGCCAGGCTTCCCTGTCCATGGGATTTTCCAGGAAAGAATACTGGAGTGGGCTGCCATTTTCTCCTCCAGGGGATCTCCTCACTGAGGGACCAAACCCATATCTCCTGCACTGGTAGGTAGATTTTTCACCACTGAGCCACCTGGGAAGCCCACTGTTTTTACTACAAATGTTTAAATATCTACCAATAATGCACAATACTTTGGCTTTAAACAAACAATGCTATTCGCTATTTCAGAACACACAGAGGCATCCTACAATTTGCTATTTGTTTCCTCTATGCACTGTGCTTTTTAGAGTTGTCCAAGTTGATATATTTAGCTCTATTTCAGGCCATACAATTTTTTTTCTTGTAGTGTAGCTTGTTTTATTTATGCCACAAATATTTCAAAGAAATTACAAAATACTCAAATGGAGAGAACACAGAAACCACAATTTTTAGGTGTCTACTCTGTTTACACTGTGTAATCTCAAGGCAAACTACTCATATATACATTTAGCTTCAAGATACATATAAAGGTAGCAAATCAGAATGTACTCTGCTCTGCCGCAGTGAAGTGAAGCACAACTCTTGAGGACAGTGAACAAGATACACGCAAAACATGGAAGAGCAAAACTCAACTCCAAAGCAAGGTAGGAAACCAAGGAGTTGGATTTCAAATACACTGCAGAGGCCCAGGGTCTCCTACACAACCTGGAGCTGACCAGGTGGGCTTTTCAGGTTGTGGGCTTCCACATGGAAGAATCCCAGTGCTTCACCTGGGGACAAGGGGAGAAAACCAAACTCTATCGAGAAAATGCCTTCAGACAGTTTTCAAGTACAGACTTCAAAGTACTTCACTCTCTTCTCTGGAAACGTAGATGATAGAGAGAGGACATGAAGAAGGTTTAACTGAACAGTAGCCATCGTGCAGTCGCAGAGAGTCAGATACAACTGAGTGAATGAGCACACACACACAGGCATCATGTCCTACCCAAAGGGAGAAGACGAAGGGCAGGCAGGAGCGGGGCATCTGTGTAGGAGCTGGGAACATCAGGAGCGCCCGGCAGGAAGGGGCCTGGCTCAGAGATGAAGAGTCTGCAGCAAGAGCCTGCCCAGGTGTCATGTCACTAGCCCCAGGGACACAAATGTCCTTAGCCAAAAAAATAACTGTTCCCATGATGATAAGAATAAACCACAGTCACAGAAGAAAAATTCAGAAGGTACTATTTTTTTGTTTAATAGAAAAAAAAGGTTTAAATTACCCAGTCTTTTCTGAAGCTCTTCTCCCCCTTTTACATTGAGAAAATACTCAGTAAAATAATTCTTTATCCTGGTATTTTAATTTAAAACTATAGCTGGAGCATGTTCCCATGTATAGTCACTTTTCAATTTTTATATAATAATATTGCATTAAATGAAGATGGTGCAGTGGTCAAGAATCCACCTGTTAGTGCAGGAGATGCAAGAGGCTCGGGTTTAGTCCCTTGGTTAGGAAGATGCCCTGGAGGAGGAACTGTCAATCCACTCCAGTATTCTTGCCTGAGATATCCATGGACAGAGGAGCCTGGTGGGTTCACAGTCCACAGGGTCACAAAGAGTCAGATGCAACTGAGCAAGCATACACATTAAGTTTGCTTAACCTTTCTATTCTTGTGCTTGTAGGTCACTCCTAATGTTTGCTATCATGAATAACAGAGAAATGAACATAATCATGGATACATTTTACATAAAATATTTTGTTATTTCCATGGAATCACTGTTTACCAGCTATCTCTGAACTTCTCCCAGAAAAACACCCAAAGGAATAGAATGGGGCATCCCATAGAAGAACAGTTCTGCTAAGCCTCTTGTTAACCACTGGATCATATCATTGGTCCAAATGTTCATAACACATACATCAAAGAATCACACACTTGCCAGTTGAGCTACCACCAGAAATGATTTCAAGCCCCAGGCAGTCATAGGCCATGGTCTTGACAAGCTAAAACAGGGAAACAGTTTTGTCTCATGAGTTACTGAATCTAGAAGACTCCCTATAATAAAAGTCTTCTGGACAAGCTGGTGGGAAGACAAAGGAGACACAGAGAAAAAAGGGCTGAGCTCTGTCATTACCAGCTCTGTTACTTTGTCCCCCACTGAGTCTCACTTGCCCACTTACAAAATAAAAACCATAATGGTATCTTCCTTTTGGGCTGAGAGTGAAATGACAAAGTTCAGGAAACATCCAGTGCTGAGAACTATTACTGTTTATCCCCATCATCATCATTACTATTACTCTTAATAGTCAATGGACCACTCAATGAGTGGTATATGTTAGCATGAGAATCCAGTGGAAAACTATGAATAAAAAAAAGTTCACAATCCAGTTATGAGGGTAGATAGAGACCCCAGACACTTACCATATATGGGCACACCTGAGAACCTGGTCCAAAAATCAATTCACATTGTTTATTCACGTTGTAGAGGAGGCCTGGCAGTTGATGAGGCAAAGGATAGGGTCTGTATTCAGGTTCGTTAAGCAAACATTCACCGTAACCAGTGCTGCGGGAAGCAGAAAAATGCAGGTGGTAAGGGCAGTGATAAGATGTGACTGTCAGAGTCTCCAGAAGACAGTGCAGGTCATTCTGTCATGTTAGTGGTAGCAAAGATCATTCTTTTGTTGTTTTGCTTTTGCTCTATTCTTTTCATCCAAACTTGAGTCCAGAAGCTGAAGTCCTACTTTTTGGTGTATACTTGTTTTGGAACCACTGGCTACACATACAACATGCAGGCATGCACGAATGCTCGCTCACTTCAGTTGTGTCTGACTCTTTGTGACCCCATGGACTGTAGTTCCCCAGGCTCGTCAGTCCTTGAGACTCTCCAGGCAAGAAGACTGGAGTAAGTTGCCATTTCCTTCTCCATGTATACAACCAGGGGGAAATGTATACCTGCTTCAGCCTTTATCACATCTCAGGGCAATTACTCTAAAATGTTGATTTTTTGTCATCTTTTCCAATGGAGTATAAGCTTCTTAGGGGTAAAAGCTTGTTTGGGGTGAAAAAGTTTGTTTTTCACCCAAATATGGGATCCTGTCCATAGCAATCCGTGTTTAGTAAATATTTGCTGACTGAATGGGTAAGTGAATAAATGACTACAGTAAGAAACACTTTAGATCATCGTTTGAAAACAAAACAAAACAAAACAAAACAAAACAAAACCCAGCAACCTGCCAGTTCTTCCATGTTTCTGCAAACACATCTTCTGGAAAATTTACACCCAGTGAGTTCTGATTAACAAGCCCCCTCTTCCCTGTGGCTGGGGAAATATACACCCAGTGACCTTGGGATAATCACTTAACCTTCTGTACATCTGGGAGAGAAGAGCAATAAATCTGTGACACAAGGATATTGTATAAAGTAATTGTATCCTTGAGCATCCTGGTGGGAAACTTAAAATAAAAGCAAAAAAGGAGAAAGAGGGAAGAAGATAAAGAGAGACAGAGAGAGGATGTTTTTAATTCAACAACATGGAGGTCTGTGCAATTTTCATCCACCCTGTAATGTTCTTTGGGGATGTCTCACTTCCCTATCTCTTTCCAACCCCAAATTACTAACTTAGAAGCACATAAAGATTTGCCTTCCTTCATCATGTTATCACATTCATGGTCTCTTCCCCAAGACCTGAACAGATTTCATAGCTTTACCAAGAATGAAGCAACATTTACATATTCTTTTTAAGATCTCAACATTTTCTTCAGCTCAGTCTGCAGTATTCTAAGTGCTGGCGAGGACATGAACTACACAGATGTCAGAGAGTATTTTTCTTTTCCCTCCTCCCAGGAATGTCAACAAAAATAACAACTCAAAAGGAATGCTTGACTCTACGTTTTCTTTCCCACAATGAGTTCACTGCATGTAGGTCAGATACTAGCATGAAGGCTGTACTCAAAGTTCGAGTCTTACTCTAAAAATTCAGTGATATATTTTCGACTACACTTTGACCACATCCAGGGGTTGGTGTTGAAGTTCAATGTTGGGGCCATGACATGCTGGGGGCTCTTGATTCCTTCTTCTTTGCACTTATTGTTGTCATCATGAGGCATGTTGAACCTAAGGCCGAGAAGACAATGATAAAAAAAACAGTTAATAAACAATAAGGGACTGAGCTCTGAGAACGCAGCTAAGAGAAAAAATTTAACAGAGTACTGCATTATGGATAAGAACCTGAATCCTGGTGAGCAGAACAAAACTTAACTAGAGGAGTAAAGGTAGAGAATAGAATAAAACATATTTTTGACTCAACTGAATGTAAAGTGCCTTTAATGTAAAAAAGAACAGAAAAAGATGTGAACTGGGCCATCATTTGGCTTAGCTGTATTCTGTGGGATTGCAGAGGCTCTGCATGTGCTGTAGCTGGTGCTAGAATACAGTAGTTGGAATTCCTAACAAGCTGTTAAAGGCCAATTTATAGAGTCAAGAATTTGGCAGGTTATGATAACACTATTCACATAAAGAGTCAGTCAAGTGTCAAAACCTGAAGCCAAAAGCTTTCTAATGAGAGGCTCACGGTGGGTCCTGGCATCTCCTCCTTTTTGGGTCAGGTTGACAGACGCTAAAACCATGTAAGTATACCATTCTAGAGCTATACAAAGTTCATGCACAATAAAACCCATTAAGGAAAGCTGCAAGCATGGAAACCAGAGGCGTGCCAATGCAGTTGGCTTAACTCAGAGATGGCAAATAGTTTCAAGCTTCACGCCAATGACAACTGATTGGTACTGGCTTCCTGAAAATCTGGACACAAAAGAATTCTTAAACTAATCCAGGTTCCACCCCAAAAAACGGCTATGATGGAGTGCCAACGTCCTCTTGGGTCTGGGAGGGAACTCAGCAGCAGCATTAACACATATTTGCCATTCTTGGCTTAGAGAAAGGAAGTGGGGGAAAAAAATGACAGGAAGCATTTCTCAATCCAGAAACATCAGTTCTATGAGCCACATGCCTTTCTCAGTCAGATAATCATCCACTGGGCAACAACCTCACAAGGGCTCTCCTCTCTGGATGACTATTCCTAATCACAAAACTGATGCATGTGACTAACTTGGCATTTAGGGAGAAATTCCCCTGACTTTACTTCATATCTTTAGATGTGAAAACAAGAAAGTCAGACAGAAGTAAACTGACTTGCATTATATAAAAATAAAAGCTGGAATAAAAGTCCGTGAGGTCCATCCCAGTAATTTCTCATGTTTTATTTCCTTTTTCTTTTAAAACCTTAGGCCCCTCAATAATTGCCAGATGGGAAAACTCCAACTCTCTTGGTTGGACTTAATAGTAATGGATGTGTAAGAGTCTATTTTCTTAAAGAAATGACTGCCCAGAATTCTAAAGCCCAGATGCAGGTTCAGTGTAACACCTCCATCAACAAACCTAATACAAGAAAAGCTTTCAAATCTTGCTTCTTTCTCTCTGGTGCAAAGGAGCTGGTGTTTATTCCCCATGCCAACAGGACTCGATAAAATCCAGTTTATTTCATCATGTAAACAGAAAACTTTTTTTTTCATTCAAATGTCAGGCACGTTTTTTCATAGCAGGGGTTGTATAACAATAATCCTTCATCAAACACTTACTAAAAAATAACAAGACTTTTTTTAGCATTCACAATGTACTAGCCAGTGTGTTAAACGCATTTGATGTTTTATTTAACTTAATTACTTATTTGACCCAATGAATAGTATGCTATTACTATTCACATTTTACAGAAGAGGAAATTGGAAAGTAGGAGGTTTAACTATTTGATCAAGGTCACATGGTTATTAAGTGAGCTAGAACTGGAGTTTACTTCAGTCTAATACCTCCTGTTTTGGAATATATACAAACTGCATTCTCTCTTGTAAGGCAAGATATGGACAATTTTTCAGGAACACTGTGTAAGGATTTCTGTGTTCAGTAGAGACTCAATTACTTCCCCAATTCTTCCTGACTCTTAGATTCTCAGTGTCTATGAAGCTGGTACAAGAAGGCAGGAGCTATTGTTGAAGCATCCAATGATGCTCAACAAATAGAAGGTTGGTTGCTTTTTCCTCCGAGCAGCTCTTGGATTTTATCAGAAAGTCATGACCATAACAACTTAACATTTAATTTTGAAAAAGTTAATTAGAAAATTTGTCAGAGAATATGGTAGGAAATTAAAAAAAAAAAGATTTTCACTTTTCTTAACATAAAAACAAAGTTACCTCTAGGAAACAAAGTGCCAAAACAAAAATAATTCACTAACAGGCTAGGAATACAACTTTCTGTTTAAGCCACAACTCACATCATTCACCGATTACTTGATTTCTTACTTCCTGACACTTTTGAGATAGGGTGTATACGTTGTTTCCATCTTATAGGAAGGGAAATAGCATATATTTTCCTCAAGTCAAAGGGAATGTTGTAACAATTCAGTCCAGATCTTGGTTATCTGGCTACCTGCTGACTTCTACCCTAGAGCTGGTGCTCCAACATCATATGCTCCTATGCCTTCATTAGCTACCACAATTTGGTTGGCTACTACAATTTGGTTAACTTAATATCTCTAAGCCAAACACACAGACTTAATAATATCTACTTTGTGGGGATTATAAAGATTAAGGGAGATAATATAAATGAAAGCTCCTGGAAACACACCAACAGCACAGTTTTTACAGAGGAGTTGTCTGTTAACTGTGAATTAAGACTTCTATATGGCATAAATATTTTGTTGTTGCTATTTAAAATTCTTACATTCCTTAAAATGTCAATTTTATAACCTGGCTATCTAAAAGAGGTTTATAAACTCTTTGGGGGAAAGGAATTAATAGGAAATTAATTATATTTCTTTACATAGCATATTTTTGTTAGCCCTATTTTGGGGGGAAGTGTTAATCTGTTAATCAAATACACCTTTGCCCTTGGAATACATTCTTGTCTCTGTAACTCTCCTTGTTCCGTGTTCTGGGGCAGGAATAGTTGCCCCATTGAAACATCACCCTATTCCTCACTATGAAATCTATATCTCCTATTTAAAGGTCTAAAGTAATTTACTAGGTTTCATGTAAAACAAATAAATGAAAATCCTCCAAAGATTCTGTTAAAATAAGTATGGGGGAACTGAGCTAAAATCAACACCTGAGTTAAAATCAATACAGGACTTGTCAGAACCTTTACTTCATGGTATTTGGCCTTGGCACTCCAAACATGGCTAGGAAATTTTTTTTTTTAATCACTGGATTACAACACTCTTATTTCGTCCCATAGACTATTCTCTTGGAATCAGTGTAAGAGTACCAAACTTTGCGAAATGCTCGCAGAGTAAGTAATTTTCAAATCTAGTTCCAAGAAATCCTTGAGTTTCATGAAGGTATTTGAGAAATCAAGGGACAGAGAGACGATGGACTAAGAAGGACTCTGACCCATCACCAAGGCTTAACTGAAAGTCATGCCTTTTTTATTCTGTAAATATTGAGCACCTTCTGATATTTCCATTGGAGAATAAAAGGAATGTGCTCTTAAAATATGCTTGAAATATATTCATTGTATGTGGAATTGGGATAAGAGATTGTGGAACGGGGATTAGAGATTCCTCTATATATGCATATTGCATTACACCTACCGTAGTACACTGCATATACAGTGCCTTCAAAAAACGTTTGGCAAACGAAAGAGTTTGCTTAATAGATGATGCTATCTCTAAAGTAAACATCTGACATGCAGGTCGATACAGAGCTATTTTTGAAAATTATTCCAAAAAGGTATAAGTAATTTAATCACTGTAGAAAGAAAAGATGACAGATAAAAAACTGGAATAATTTTAAGTAAATTTATACTGTTTTGCCCCACATTCTAATAAGGCTTTGTTGCTAAAGAACAAAAACGAAAAACCAATTTCATAATGACCAGACACTTAGTGATCATAAATAGGAAATGGTTTCTTTCTTCTCTGTATCTTTGTTCATTCTTTCCCCTGAAAGAGGGTCACCTCTGTTCTCAGAGGCTAGTATCTGAAGGACAAACTTGTATAACCAGAATCAGGAATGATCTGGGTTTGGGAAAATTGTGCAGGCCACAACAATGTTGGAGGACCCTACTAAACAAAGATAAGTTTTCGGGGCTGATATACTCTCTGCTTCAGTGGAAGGGGTAGAAAGACCTCCTTTCCTACTTCAAAGTAGAAGCACTTTGAAGTAGGAAAGGAGCATATTAGACCTTGCCTGGTAAACCTGTTCAGTTAAGCCAAAGAGACACAGGAGCTAAGGCTGAACAGGGTGCACTGCATTTACTCAGCTTTCTGAAGTCAAAGTCATTTCTCCCAACAAGGTTCAAAGCTTTTCAACCCTGCAAATTCAACTATGCCTTGAGAAGTGTCTTACACCTTTTAAAGTCCAGTGAATGCTCACTGATGCGAAGGAACAAAAGTTTTAGGTCACTGCAGATTAAATGAAAATATGGAAAGGAAACATACACATGGCCCAGTTCATGGGCTATTGTGAAAGCTGTACTCAGTCCACTATCTTCACTGATAGAGCAGCTTCTGTATGGATCACAGATGGTTCCCAGTTCAGCCAGACCTATTAGAAAGGAAAACAAACAAAGAAGGATTTACTTTAGAAAGCATTTGTGGCTTGGAAGAAAAGCATGTCATAAAGTGCTGAAGCCAGAGAGGACACGCACAGCAGACTCACCTAATGTATCGCATTTGTCATGGGCTCTGCAGATATCCTGTCTGAAAGCAAAGCACACTTGCTTTAGGGCCTTGACACCCAACAGTAAACACCAATACAAGCAAACACTCCAGCCTTTCAGGTATTCACACCACCACTACGTTAGGGATGGGGAGGGATGACAAAAAGCTAGTTAACAGAGCGAGGGGTTTGCATCAAAAAATTTATGAATCACTGGCTTATAGATTAAAAGCTACATTGAGTAGTCTCCTGTCAACCAGGGTAGCCAAGGGCAAATGAAAATCTCTCCACCCAGGATTTTCCTCATACCTTGAAACAAGTGATTCTACTTTCTGAAAAAACATTCTGAGAAGGTTAGAAATGCCTTTCACTTAAGTTTAGTTAATGTTTTTGACCATATCAAAGATGGTTGATGGAAGACACAACTAGGCCAGCATTAATTCTGTACTGTCTGAGCCACCAGGGAAGCCCAAGGCCAGCACACTTCTTCGTTGCCCTGCATGGCATTTTAAATATTTTGAACTAGAAGCTACCATTTAAAAACTAGGAGCATTCACATTTTCAAAAAAAAAAAAATCCTCATTTCTGGCTTCTTACAGAATCACAAAAGCTGGCAAGACTGTATGTATATCCTGCACAGTAATGACCAGCTCAATCTGAATGGCAGCTGCCCCCTCTATAAGGGCGTTTACTTTCAGGACTGTCTATCACACTTATTGCCTACTTGGTAACTATGGGTTAGTGGTTCTCAAGCAGCTGTGACTGTCCTCTCCCCCATACACCCTCAGAGAGCATCTAGCAATGTCTGGACAATAGTTTGGCTGTCACAGTCAAGAGGAGGGAGAGCTGCCAGTATACAATAGGTAGAGACAAAGGATGCTGCCAACCATCCCGCAGGGCACAGGGCAGTATCTGATCCAAAACGCCAGTAGTGCTAAAGCTGAAAAACTCTGGACTAGGGGCTGGCTAGCAGCAATACACAACCTTATCCCATCAACGTGACCAGAAACTAAAAGACTGGAAGGATAAGACGTCCATATACCTCGTTACAAGAACCGCTGTATCATGCTGGATTCCACCTGGATGGTTCTTTGAATGCTGCCACTGGCAAAAGTTTTTTAATGTTGTCTGGGCATTAAAAGATATGGAAGGTCCTTCCTAAATACAGACAAGAATTATGGTTGATCCACTGTACCAACATCAATTAGATATGCCATTTAGGATACAGAGAGAAGAAAAAAGAAATAAAACTTTATTACCTGTTCATTATGAATCACAACTAAGTTCACAATAACAATATTAATTAAATTTCCAATACTTGGGTCTTTATAGATAGAGGCTACCTGTAACCGAGATAAATTTTTCAGTTAATTGTGAATTCTTTGTAAGCAATAAGCAAATCACTTCTTAAGCTGGTCTCCATGGCTTTTTATGGTTCATAAACATATGCATTTTGGAGTTGTAAATTTTCATTCAGTCAACAAATATTTCTTAAAACTCTCTTTGTAAAATGCATAGATGGCAATTTCAGAGAGTAAATAAATGAGAGCAAGTTTAAATTTCAAGGTGTTTTCCAAGGAAACCAAATTGTCACGTAACTTAGCAGTTCTCAGTCCCAAAACACTGGATATTAACTTTTGATCGAGCATTTTCATCCCAGTGGAAGCTGGACTGCCATTTATGCAATCTCACATGGGCAACAAGCTTGCTAATACTGTTGATGTACCAACCATTTATATTCTCCATAATCTGGTAACTTTTTTTTCCCTCCATTATTACCGTTAATTACTAGAGCTACACCCATTGAATGCTTGCTGTGGACTAGATCCTTGCTAAAAACTGCATATGCCTTTGTATTTAGTCCTCATAGCAACACTCAAACTAGGTATGATCACAATCTTTGCTTAGCAAATGAGAAAAATGAGGCTCAGAGAAGTTAAGCAACTTGTCCAAGACTAAACAGAGAGTGGTAAATAGCAGAGCCAGATTTTTCAAGCAAGATTAATTTGACCTTAAGTCCACGCTTGTCATTAAAATTCTTGACAGATCTGAATTTATGGGGTAGAAATGGAGTTGAGTCTGTAAAAGGCATGACTAGGTTTTTCTTTCCCTCCACCAGAATAGGAGAGGGCTGGGGCACAAGGGACTGAACCTGAAGAAGGGGGTGAGGGAGAGGTGGGGGAAGAGGCAGGTGGGTGGGGGGATGAGGAACACAGCAGAGTGATTCACAACACAGGTGAATTCACAGGGAAAGCACAAGGAGAACCACAAGCCATAGAGAGGAAAGAAGAAACTCTAAATGGATGTTCCCAAAGGGCAGCTTTTCATATGCATTTGGGGAATGTAATACAAGTAGATTTCCGTTCAAATAAACTAGGGTCAGTCTATTAAAAGGAATACTAGCCTGAGGCTTAAAATGAATGAAGGCAGAGCATATGGACTATTATGGGACAATCTCCAATATTTCAAGACAATAGGAATATGTAAAACCATATTACATATGCTCCATCTCTGAAAAAATACACCCATACATGTTTGCTTAAGAAGTGTCTACAGCTGCACTGTCCAACATGGTGGCCACTTGCCAAGTGGTCACTGAACAACTGAAATGTGGCTTTTCTGAACTGAGATGTATTCTGAGTGTGACGCCCATACTGGGCTTTAAAGTCTTACTATGGAGGAAAACTCATCTCATTAATATTTTTGAAATAACACTTAGATATAAAAAAATACATGATTAAAATTGACTTTTCTTATTTCTTTTGTGTGTGTGGCTAACAAAATTTTAAATTACATTCACCTATGTTTTTAAACATGGCTTGCATCATATTTCTATTGGACAGTGCTGGTTAGAAACATGGACAAATAAACTTGCCACATAGGTGGCCTCTGGGAGACTGGGTAGGAGAAAGCACTTAGGCTTTTCCCCTAGTCTTTGGATCTGCTTGGTCTGTTTTTCTATCATGCAAATTTATTACTTTTTCAATTCAAAATGGGAACAGAAAAATTCAAAATTTAAGTGAGAGATTCCTAAGCCTCACCCCAAAACTACTTAATTAAAAATCCTGGGGGCAGGGGATAGAGCCATTTTACTAAGCTCCATCAGTGACTCTGATTCACAACCAGGGACCAAATAAATGTCTTACTGGTGACCCATACCTGGCTGTGCCGGTTCACATGTCAAAGGGCAATGATTTGGAGCAGCAGACAGGCTGAAAGTCACATGCAGTCTCTAAGCTATGTTTCTGGCTTTACATGATCATGGATAAGCAACTCAACTCCTATGAGGTTCAGTTTTCTTATCAACAAAATAGGAATGACAATCTACCTAGCAGAGTTGTCAGGAGGATTAGAAATGATGCCTTTTAAGTAAGAAGTACACTGTCTAATGCAGAATAAACACTATTTATACTCATTATTGTCATTGTCAAGAGCAGTCAATGAATAATCTTATGTTCTCTTCAGTCACCTGCCTGAATCGTGGAAATGCCAGCCCTGAATGATCCTCCAAAGCACTGGGTGGAAACCCATTCCCAAAGGCACATTTAGAAACATCATAAATCACCTACTTTTGAAGATACTTACAATTGACATTAAAGTTAAAATATAATGTTGAAGGTTCGCTCCATGGTATAAAACCATTCTGTTGTCTGCTACCACCATCACTTCTACAAACCGTGGATAGGATAAAAAACGTTTTGTTCTTCTGTGGGTCCCCTTTTCCCTTGTGCTGTCTGTTTTGCTACCATTGGCAGGAAGCGTGCTTGTGGTGAAGCTGCTATTTAACACGGCCATGTCATCAGCCAGGCTACTCCTCCCTCTCCATCTTCTTGTCCTCGTTTTCCTCTTGTCCTTACTGTGACTATTTCTGTGTTCTGTAACAAATCAGATGGCATGCATTACATTTTGAGCCACATCTATTTCATACTAAGAATTTAATTTGACAGGTCTTAAAATGATGCCTCTGTAGTCAAATTACATACAAAAATCAAGTTGTTCCCGCTATGGACTCTCCAGGTAAAACTCAATCTGTGCTCTCATTTAAATGACTAAAGA
Source organism: Ovis canadensis (assembly GCF_042477335.2). NCBI lineage: Eukaryota > Metazoa > Chordata > Mammalia > Artiodactyla > Bovidae > Ovis > Ovis canadensis. Next base: position 51,538,926 of record NC_091263.1, on the reverse strand, counting down.
CTTGAAATCAGCCTTCCTGGAAGCTTCCATGTTGTGTGTGTGTGTGTGTGTGTGTGTGTGTGTGTGTGTGTGTTAGTTGCTCAGTCATGTCCAACTCTTTGCAACCCCATGGACTGTAGCCCACCAGGCTCCTTTGTCCATGGGATTCTCCAGGCAAGAATACTAGAGTGGGTTGCCATTTCCTTCTCCAAGGAAACTTCCATAAATGCTCACGTAAATGATTAGAAAATCAGGCGTGAGTTTAGGGGAAACAATTGCTTATTCTCTTCATTTGGTACCAAAAGTCTGACTGGGGTTTAAGTGGTTTGTATTCATTGTTCTTTGCTATTCATAGAGTAAGGGCCGACAAGGCAGCTATAGAGCTCTAGGGAATGGAGATGGAGATGCTTCATGTACATCACTTTTCATAGTCAATGAGATACAGTGTAAAGGGGCCTGAGTAGAACGCAAGGTAATAGACAGTACAAAGAACTACTGAAAATGCATGACAGGGTATTATTCTATTACCATATTCAATCACTGTAATACATGAAATGTAAGAATAGAGTCACTGCTGTTCAATGCCTACAAATTTTTAATTATTTCAGGGCTCAGTTACGGAAGTAGATTATACTCAGAGAGTATGAATAGGTATTTGGGACTGTGATATATAATACCAGATGGGCTCTCCTCATTTCTGATTCTAGCCTAAGTACCTCTTGAATTCTACACAATCTTGCAGCTGAAAGTGTGCTCCGTGGACCAACAACATCTGCAACCCCTGGAAGCTTGTTAGAAATATAAACTCTCAGGCCCTGCTCTAGACCTGATAAATCAAAATCCACATTTTAACAAGATCTCTAAGTGATTTATATTCATGTTACAGTTTTGACAAGCACTAGTTTTGAACCTGGCTTGAGGCTTGTGTTGCTGGTGAAAATATTCAGTCATCAACCACACAATAAACAAAATAAGCATAAAAGTGCCTGCCAAAATATCCTTTGAGTAAAAACAGAACTTAATCAGTTATCTTGCCAATCAAATCATAAATGTGTTTCAAAGCTTTAATGCCACTAGTCTGTAGTCCAAATAGGCAACAGAATTGCACAACTAAGAAATATGCTTTCCTAAAACACAATTAATGGAATTTATTACACCAATAATAACAACAACAAGTTAAAGTTTTAGTCCTTTCATATTTGAGGGGCTCAAATATTTAACCATTATAAGCTGTTTCTAAAACAATCAATTAGGCCAGCATGTGTATTTTGCCTAAGTAGACTGTTTTAGTGGTTGTTAAAACAGCGATATCAGTCCAAACTGTCAAACAAGTTATGTGTGGTGCAGCTTTAGATAATGTGACCAGCCCTAAGCCTGGTACACAGTAGGATTCGACATCAGACTACTTTTCTTCCAGTCTTCTTTCAAGAGCATTCATATATGTATGTGTGTGCACTCAGTTGCTTAGACGTGTCCAGTTCTTTGTGAACTAATGGACTGTAGCCGGCCAGACTCCTCTGTCCATGGAATTCTCCAGGCAAGAATACTGGAGTGAGTTGCCATTTCCTCCTCCAGGGGATTTTCCCCAACCCAGGACTGAACCTGCATCTCATTTGTCTCCTGCATCAGCAGGTAGATTCTTTTACCACTGAGCCACCTGGGAAGCCCCATTCATATATGTATATCCATGCCATACAGGTACTTAGGCTGTCATTCCAATTTTAATTCACCAGTGATTATAAATAAATATGAATCAAGCACCTACTACATGCCAGATATTGAACTAGGCCCTTTTACACGTTATCTTATAATTCTCAGACAGAGAAAATTACGTCCACTGTACAGATGAGGAAAGTAAGTCTCAGAGAGATTAAGCTACTTGTCCAATGTCACATTGAGGGTGTGGTGGTATCAGGAATCAGGCATGGATTTGATCAACACCCTAAACAGTGCTCTTTCTATCACATAAGACTACTTAAGAGCTAGGAACTGAAATGGGCTCATGATTTGGTTGACAGTTTCTAAACTGAGCCCATAGTGGAAAACAGTATCTGGCACATATTTTCACAAACACTAGCTTTCTATAACAGGTGTACGGAAGCCACATTGAAAACTGGATGTTAGTTTGTACTGTATTTCAGATTCCTCTTCTTTGTCAAGTATCTTAAAGTGGAAGGTTACGTTTTTGATTTGAGATCTTTCTTTCTTAACGTGTGTGTGTTGGGTCATTCAGTCATGTCTGACTCCTTTCGGCCCCATGGACTGTAGCCTACCAGGCTGCTCTGTCCATGGGATTCTCCAGGCAAGAATACAGGAGTGAGTTGCCATGCCCTTCTCCAGGGAATCTTCCCGACCCAAGGATTGACCCCAGGTCTCCTGTATTGCACGTGGATTCTTTACAGTTTGAGACATGTAAAACACATAGCGATAAATGTTCTTCCAAGTCATGCTTTAGCATGATATGTTGTGCTTTCATTTTCATTTATCTCAAAGTACTTCCCAACTTCTTTGATTATTCAGGAGTGTGCTATTTACTTTCCAAATATATTTGAGTTTCCCATTTTTTCTGTTATTGATTTCCAGTTTAATTTTACTGTAGTCAGAGAAGATACTCTGCATTACTTCTATGATTTTAAATTTATTGACATGTTTTAAAGCTTTGCATATGGTTTAGTCTGGAGAATGTTCTATGTGTACTTCAGAATAACGTGTGCTCTGAAGTAGAGTGTTCTACAAATATCTGTTAGGTATATAGTTGGTTTACAATGTTGTTCAAGTTTTCTATTTATTAGTTAATCTTCTCCTTAGCTAGTCTATCTACTACTGAAAGTAGTATTGAAGTTTCCAACTATTGCTGTTGAATTTTTTCTCTCTTCATTTATATCAGGTTTTGCCTCGCACATTTCAGTGCTTGCTCTGATATGAGATGCATATTTGTTTATAACTGCTAAATATTTATAATGAATGGACCCTTTTACCACTATAAAACATTTTGATAAACCTTATTATATTAGTAAAGTGAAGTAAGCTTGTCACAAAAGCGAATAAATTACATGATTCCAGTCATATGAAATTTCCAGAACAGGCAACTCTATAAAGACAAAAGTAGATTAGCTGCTAAGTGCTGGAGGCAGGGTGGGGACCTTGGCAGGGGAGTTGATAGCTAATGGGTACAGGGTTTCTTTTTTGAGTAATAAAAATGTTCTATTATTGACTGTGATGGTGGTTGGCACATAACAGTGAACACACTGAAAATCACGGGACACTTTAAACGGATGAATAGTATGGTATGTGAATTATATCTCAATAAAGCTGTGAAGAAAAGAAAATATGTTACTTAGTTTGTGAAAAGCAAATAATCTTTACTTACTGTCTTCCATAAATATTTTGACTTAAAAGATTTATTTAGAGAGAAGTATAACTACAGCAAGAAAAATACTAAGGAAATACCATATAGAATTCACTCTTTTGACCACATAGAAGAATCATTTCTAGAGAATCATCAGGGGGTACTTGGGCATGGGAAAACCTGTGAATAAATCAGGCACTAATTGCAAAAAAAAAAAAGTACACTTAAGTAGCAAAGTTGAAAAAATTAAGGCATTAATCACTAAAAGAGATTTCTAACAAAGAACAGAAATAATGGAGAATAACTCATGCAAATCCTAATACACCTGGAAGACATTTCATTCACAACTAATCTTTGTATCAAAGAAACAATTTAGTATGCTATATATGGTATAAAAATCCAGGAATAAAATTATGGCTTCAGAATCAAAAAGAACATCTTCTATTACATACTTCCCCAGTCTTTTACCCATCTGACCTTTTATCTTAATGAGTTAGAATATTTATTGACCTAATTAGCCCAACTAATTTCTACCACATTAACCATTTTAGCAGGCAGTTTTGAATTTGGCTTCACAAAGACTAAGAGCTTTAAAGATTCAAACATTCACTATGACTATAAATCCAAGAACATTTTTACTGAGAATGGAAAAACCAGCCACTTTAACTGGTATATCTGCTCAACTCTCTTGCCTCTGAATAGAAACTGTTAATATCAGAGAACGATTTTCACCAAGGGACACACATTGCCAGGATAAAAAGTAAGTCATTCACACTTCTCTTTAGTGACCTGATAGCATAATGGAATGAAGCTTAGTATTTCAAATCTGCAGTGTCACTTTGCTAATAGTTTTATCAGAATGAGCTACATAATGAAATTTCACCCTGGTAGAAAGCACAGTATAAATGATCAGCGTATTTTTGCTCTTCATTTCACCCACATAAAGCTTTATATTTATTATCACTTTTTAATAAGATATAATTTTATACTATAAAATTAGTATTTTTAAAGTATACAGTTCAATGGTTTTTGGTGCATTTATAGACCTGTGTAATCATTTCTACTACCTAATTTTAGAATACCTGTATTGCCAAAAGAAGAGACCCTGTACCCATCAAGTTATCACTCCTCATTCTTCCTCTTCCCCTCAGTCTTTGGCAATCATTGACCTATATTTTGTTATCTATGGATTCGCTTTTAATACAAATGCAGTCATGCTTTTTGTGTCTGGCTTCTTTCACTTAGCACAATGTTTTCAAGGTTCATCCATGTTGTAACTTGTATCAGCACGCATTACTTTTTGTTGCCATCTAGTATTCTACTATATAGATGTATCACCTTTTGTTCATTCATTCATTCACTAGTGGGCATTTGGGTTCTACAGTTCAACTGAATAATGTTGCCTTAAATAAGCAGGCACAATTTCTTTCTGTGACTATGATTGGATTTCTCTCTAGGGAGAATGACTGTTCTTTTAAAAAACATTTTTCTGGCTTAAAAATAACTCTAAAGACAAGCTGTTTGTACCCTTAAATGATCTTTTCTGAATCACTTCTCTTGGCCTTAGTTTTCTGACCTCTTCAATGGGTATATGAATAGCTGTTTACACCCTTAAGGGTATTTTGAGACTTAAGAAAGTGTATAAAAAATTACTTCCAAATTACAAACTGAATTTTAAAATTTTATTTTTTTGTATCTATTTTGTGCAAAGCACTGGCCAAGTAAGTTGAAATAAACAACAACAAAACAGAAATAAGACTTGGGAAGGATCCTTAAAAACAAAGTATCATGAAAACTTAAGACAGTATCAATATTAAAAAACACGACAGCTAAAAATATTTGCTTATTTACTGGCAAAAATGTTTTAAATGAACTTCATTTCACATTGCCATGCCATAAAATGCATATGACATTACTAAACAACTGGAATTATTTTAGAAAATAACATCCAGGTCTGGTTATTCTGAGTTAGTTACTCACTGAGTGCTTCCCACCCACTGGGGCTGAGCTAAGGAGTCTCGAATGTTAACATTAACAGCTGGGAAGTTAATCATTGCTCTCTATGTTTATATGGTTTATCAAAATTTAACTGAATTTTCCTTGAGGCACTGAGCCACCTTTTGACTTCATGGTCTAAGTGGGCAGGGGAATCACAGCACAGGACGAAAGGGAAGGCTGGAGTGCCGGGACTTTAGCAGGTCTCCTTTCTGCTTCTCCAGGACGCGACAGCCAGAAGGAAGTGGACAGGAGTCCGCAGAGGTTCCACACCTGCATTCTGGAGCCAGACCAGCCCTGGTTCATGGTCCTGCCTTAGCATGGCTCTAGCTGCCCCTTCTTGGGCAATTTCCTATCTTAAAGGTTCAGTTTTCTCATCCGTAAAAAGAGGATACTAACAGCACACACTTTAACGGGTAACTGTGACGGTTAAAAGGGAAAATACGAAAAATACCTGTTGCACAGAATGTGGCTCATAGGAAAGCTCCATTGAATACTTACTGTAATAGAAATTATTAGTTGTTATTGCTTTACTAGTAGCATGCAAAACAGCCCCTCTTTATAAATTAGAATGTTGACATCAGAGTTTCTCAAACAAAAAGATTTTATTTTTGGAAGAGTCTTCTAAAGGAAAGGAGGGAGGGACAGGAGGAAGGAAGGAAAGTCATAAAGACCAGCCCCCTGTTCCCTTGGAATTTGCAATCTAGGTAAGAGGCACATGCAGACTGACGTGGGAAGACCCAGTCCAAGATGTAATGAGATGCAAACATGCCACAAACACTTCCGCCTCTCAACTGGCTCCAAAGACTGATAGCATACAACAAACAAAAAGTGGAAGCTGAGGGCAGCTCCCGCCCTCTGTTCTAGTCATGTTTAAGATCTACCCTCAAAGAGTTACTCAGTGAACCTGCAGAGACAGACTCGGTGAGACAGGAACCACAGTCTACTGGGATCGGAGGAAGATGGGTAAACAAGCACAATGTAGGGAAGAAAGAGATAAAACATAAAACAAAAATAGCCATAAAACCAATGAATATAAAGAACAATGTGTTTCCAGAAACTGGATGGGGAAGGAACTAAGGGAAGGAATTGTTCTGTGTATATAAATTTCTAAAGCATATGAATGAAGATCATCAAGACTTAATTTTTTTAAGGGTACTCAGTTTGATAGCCTAAAAAATAACAGTGAATTCCTAGATACTCTAGAGAGTCACATACCCAAATGTGTCCCATTGCTCAAGACAACTGTTAGTTTTAGGGTGGGGGGGGGGCGGGGCAGGGTGGAGGAATGGCATGCCCAGTCCAACATCTGTGTGCTCCACACACAGGGCTAGGGGGACTAGGGTGCAAAGGGCAGTGGCGGCAGAGATTTCCCTTTTGGCTGGCCAGAACCTTTATGGACAATGTTTCCCCAGTAGCGGTTTACGGAACGTTAGTCCCAGAAGATATTCCCCAAAACAAGCCAAGTGGGTTTGCAAAATACTTTATACAGCATTTACATCTGGGACTTTCTCCATACACATTAGCATTTTAAGAGCTCTGAGAAGTCTTGCAGAAAAGAAACCAGTCTACACTTTGTTTATCCATGGAATCAGGAAAATTAGGGGATCCAGGCCAATTTATGAGGAGATTGAAAGTCCTTAAAAACAGAACAAGATGAAGAGGAGTGTACTGACGGACCTTCCTCTCGGGGAGAGAAGGAAATGCCATTGAGAGAAGACAATTAGAAGCTTCTTGCAGTTCAAGGGGCTGTGATGAGTGGTTGGTGGTGAGTGGTGGGAGGCATATCTGAGGGTCATCACACCACCTTCCAAGGGCCGAGTGCCTCCCCTATTCTGGGGAGGTAAATTTGCTGACACAGGTGCAGAAGCTGAGACTGTTGCCCCAAAGGCCCTGCTGCATCCTCCCATATTCAGCATCCCTCAGCTCCTTCAACTACATGCAGTAACTACGACAACACTGACTACACTATTACAATAATCCTGGCTCACATTTAAGCTTTCCACCGAGCACTATTGAAAGCACTTTACATGGACTAACCTGATCGTTCCTCACAGCACTATTAGCTCCATCTCATAAATGATCAAACTGAGGCACCCTTGAAATAACTTCAGAAAATATTTAAAACACATCTATTTGAAATAGCACAATGCTGAACATACCCAGGCCTGTATTTTATAGGTCTTAGAGTTTGTTTGGTTTTGCTATTAATATCCTGAAATAGACTCCTAGGGAAATGTTGGTTTTGACTCATTCCATCTCTGAGCAATAAGGGGAGATGGGCCCTTCTGCCCAGCAGGGTCCCAGCTGTCTACAGTCACCATGCACTCTCTGCAGCCTGCTTCCAATGGTTGTTTCTTTTGTGACATGATGTGGGATCTTCCAGGGCAGCAGTCTCCAGGAGAAATAAAATGTGAGCCCCTCATGGAAGATAAGAATTTCCAGCAACCACATGTTAAAGAGTCAAAAGAAACAGATGAAATTAATTTTAACGATATATTCTTTAAACCTAATACATCCAAAAATACTGGGTTGGCCAAAAAGTTCATTCGGGTTTTCCAGCCCATCTTACAGAAAAACCCAAACAAATCTTTTGGCCAACCCAATATTATCCTTTCAACAGGCAGCACCAACGCCATTTCAAGGGCTCTGGAGCCACGTGGAGCTATTGCCTATGGTACAGGCTGGTACATCCTAGGCATTAAGTGTTTGCAGTATGAATACAGGAGGCACCGTGATGTGCTGCTAAGAGTTTGGGAGTCAGAGAGACCTATATTGAAATCCTAGTTTCTGTGCATTTAATCTGGGACCTTAGGCAGGTCACTGAAGCCCTCTGGGCCTCAATTTCCTCATCTATGAAATGGAGATAATGATGATTCTTCCTTACTAGGGTGGTAGGAAGGGTTGAACCATGCAGTATACAGGGAAAGTACTGAAATAGAGCCTGGTGCAGAGTAAGCGCTATAGAGGTATTGGCCACGGGAACTCATTACTAAGGTTGAGCAGCCTTTTAGGGCTGCTGGAATAAAGGGGCTTCTGCTAACATTTCTGTGTAGCTCCTGGTGGCCCTGTGATGCCCACAGTAGGTCTAGGTATGGCTCCCATATCACAGACTAAAAGGCAGTTGGGCTGGAGTCCTTTAAAAAGGCTTCTAAACAACTCCTAGAGAGCATATCTCCCACATTCCTTTGATACACCAGTCTCCCAGTTTCCAGGCAACTGAGGACAAGTTTACCCACTAGGCCCGCAGTAGAAACCCTTCATCATGATGTCCATATTCTGGCCACCATGGTCCTGAGTGCTTGTAAGGACACACTGTACTCTGCTCACAGCTTGAACTCACCAGGGGCCCTCCCAACCACAGGCCACCAGCCCGCAGCACCTTGGCCCAGCTCACATATTCAATTGCTATATATTCAGCGCTTGCTGTGACAACTTAATCCTTTAAGTGAATTAAAAGCCTAATGTCTTTCTCTATAGCTTTGATATAGCTTTTTAAATGCTCTCAATAGTTTATTCATAGTTATTACACTTACAATAAACCCAGTGGCACTACCAAAATCCCATTTGAGTGGCACCTCTGAACATCCTCTCTTTCCAGGCACCATGCATTGATTTATATTTTATTTTTATATTTTCCCTGATTTCCAGCCTGGAAAGAGGATAGGAAAGAAGAGGTCTATGTTTGTCCAGGGCTCATTTTTCCATTCACTTTGGCTCCAAGATTGTGAATCCCTTAAAAATTCAGAGCCTCGATCCTCTTATCCACAAAGACAGAGAAAAGAAGTTCTCTAAAGTTCATTCCAATATTGAAAACTGATGAGTTCTCATACTTTATACGATAAAAGTGAAAAATCCTGAAAATGAAGTCTTAAGATTCAAAAATTGCAAAACCCAACACTCTTCTCTTGGCCACTCAGAGAGCATATGAAAAAAATGACCAGTGATACATAGGGTGGGTACATAGAAGGAGACAGAATAACTGCAATGGAGAGAGACCAAGAAAAAAGAAATGTGCTATGCGTGATGTTAAAAAAATATCAAGGAAGGGACCATATATGTATCTCCATTTCTCACTGCAAAGTGCTTATTTTGGAACTCCTAACATAGGTGACAGTTTCTAAAAACCATTTCTATTCTCTAATTTGACTTGTTTCACTGGAATAGCATAAAATGTCAGGATTAGGAAATAGACTTAAAAGAAAAAAAAAAGCTCATAATCAAGTTACCTTTCAAAAACCATTATACCACCCACAAAGCACAGAATAGGAACTTTGCAGGAAAATGGAGTCATGTCTCCCATTCCTGTTTCCCCAAAAATGTGTGGTCACACACAGCTGAATCTCACACTGCTAACTTCTGCTCTGTGTGTCTCCGTCTCACTGCCCTCTGGTTTTCTCTGCTGTGTGCACATAATGTGAAGTAGAACACAGCTGTCTCCTTAGGAATTCAGGGTTTCCTTTGTAAATGTTTGCATCCATCAGGCAAGAGGAACCTATTCCTATCATTAACTACATGGGCTTGAAATTGAAAGGTATGTTTCTAGATATCAGCTAGAAAGAAACACAACAATGTCCCTTTCCGTTGGCACAGACAATGGCTTTGAATAACTAGACTTACAGAAGTCTTTCTGAGTCCATTTCTCTGCACCTGTGTCTTGGACAAACCCTATACTGCTCTGTCTACTATGCTTTCCTGCAGCGTCATCCCGTGACAGCATGAAATCCACAGAACATGAAATGTTTGCAATAAATAAGGAAGACATATATGAAATAAGGGTCTGCAAATGAAAATGAAAAAAACAAGCTGTAGTCTGGGAGAAAGTATTTGCAAACTACATTTCTGATAAAGGGCTTATATCAGAATATATAAAGTACTCTTCACTAACACAAAAACAGATGTTCCATTTTTTTTTTTTTTTAAGGAATGAATTTGAACAGACACTTCACCTTAGAAAATACACAGACGGCAAATAAGTACATCATTATCATTAGGGAAATGCAAATTAAAACTGTAATGGGATACCACTACACATCTACTAGAATGGCTAAAATTAAAAACCAAAATCAGCCAAATAAAATATTGCCCAAACCAAGTGCTGGTGAAGATGCAGCAGAACTTTTATACCCTGTCATTGGGACTACAAAATGGTACAGCCACCTTGAAAAGCAGATGGGCAGTTTCTTATAAACTTAAACATATGCTTACCATATAACTCAGATATCTCACTCCTAGGTATTTATCCAACTGAAAACGTATGTTCACCCTGAAATCTGCAGGCAAATGTTTATAGAGGCTTCATTTTTAATTGCCAAACTTTATCCCTCAACTGGGTAATAAACAAATCAAAGTCTACCCATACAGTGGAACACTATTCAGCAATACAAAGGGATGAATTACTGATGTAGGCAACAGTGTGTATGAACCCCCAATGACCATGCTTAATGATTCCAGTGATATGACATTTTGGAGGCCAAACTAGAGAGACAGAAAGTAGGAGGCTGCTGCAAAGCACAGCAGGAATCATTCTCTATCTTGATTGTGATAATGGTTACCTGACTGTATGCCAAAACTTGAAAAACTGTACACTGAAAAAGATGACTGTTTTCTGAGTATAATAATATCTTAATAGGAAAAAATGAAGAAACTACTAGAATATATTATATATACATATGTAGTATATACATAGTTCCTAATATAATGGAAACTATATTATATATTTTCTAATACAATGGAAAATAAAAATATTTGTAAAAAATTAAAATCTTAGCAGGGAAATTCTGAGGTCTATCCCATTAATTTAAACTTTTCTCACACATCACAGGCCAAGTGCATTTTTAACACCCTACCCTAACTCTACTGTCATGTGAGATTTGGGGAATTAATAAAAAAAAAGGAAGCATTTTGCCAATATTTGCCACTCATTTATTTTTACTGCTTCTCAAAGTCCACTGCTCACAAGTACACAACCACTGTATTTTGAATTTCCTCCTGGTCCTTTCTGTGACATGCAGAATGCTTTGTACTTACTAATGATTTGGGGTCGTACAGCATTTCCAGGCAGAAGTCTGATCCAGACACAAGCAGACTCTAGCTACCCACAAATAACTATGACAAAGATTCTATAATAATCTAATCATTACAAAGAACCTAACTTTGCAGATACAAAGTTCAGGAATTTAAACCTCCAATTATATCTCAATAAAGATGCAAGAAACGAATATTTTAAACCTCAACTGTATGAGTAAATAGCACTTTATTAAAACAAATGGGTTTAGATGAAGAAAACCCTCGTAAGAAGAGAACCATGAGCTTCTCCGATGTCTTACTCTGAAAAGACAGCCTGCTCAGGTGAAGGTCTGAAAGCCCTCAAATTTACCCTAAGTACCTCCTGCCACTATCGGCCTGTACATCTGATGGCTGCCCTCTGTCCCAGGTTTCTGTCATTTCTTACATTCTTTCTTTAAAGGACATGCATCTTAACTGTTTCAGGGGTTTCCTGGGAAGATGAACAAACTAGCAAGTATCTGTCTGACCCTTTTCCTTGAGAATGAATGGGCTTTTGCAGAAAGGAAAATAACTGAGATATGATGACAGGTGACAGGGAAAGGCCCTGTTTGGGACCAAAGGTGAAATGGTCTACCCTCGGGCTATCTCTGAATCCAGAAGTTTATCAAAAGGGCTTGCGGGAGGGGACAGGAAAGTGTGTCATACATCACGGAGACCTTATTTCACATCCAAACCTAACCTGCCATTTCACTTTCACAACAGCAAACCGGCTCTTTTGGGTTTCAGAACACAAGTGAGTGAAATTCTTGAATGGTAGATAAGGTAGTCTCAGTAAATATTGTAACCTGAAGATCTTTCTATTGGTCAGTTTAAAATAAAGAGGGGAGGAGGTTTTCAGGAGACTCCAGACAAAGGGTCAGGAAAACAATCTAACACACCACCTTTTGTGCTCAAGGAAATTATTCTGATAAGTGGCTCATCCCTGGTGGCTTTCCTCTTGCTGTGTTCTAGGTTTAGGGGCTGACCCTGCTCTTTCAAACTGCTGCAGGTGCACCCCGATCTTAGGGTAATAAAGAAGAGTCGAAGAGTGAAAGAAATGGAAAAGATACAAAGGGTCATAGGGAGCAAAACTAAAACTAGAAAGAAAACAGTGATTGTTAACAACAAGGACAATGACAACAAAAGACAAGTTCCTTAAGAGGCCTAACAACCAGCTTCAGTGTGCGGACCTTGTTGAGAGCATCATCTAAACAAACGTGAAAAGGCATTTGGGAGACCATCAAGAAAATGCTAACACAGATACTGTTTAGATGATACACAGTCATTATTATTGATTCTATTCACCATGACAAACACTATCACAGGTATGTTAGAAAATGTATCTTCATTTTCAGAAACATAGAGTATTTAGAAAATGACATGATACTTAGGTTTACTTTAACAAAAAGGAAAAATAAGAAGCAAATATGGGGAAAAAACTTCTCATCATTAAATGTAGATGGTACATACTGGTGGTTCACTTTATTTCTGCCTGTACTTTTCTTGAAGATGTTCATAATAAAATGCTTTTTGAAAAACATGATGAAAATTTTTTAAAAATTAGATGAGAACAGGTCCTGTATTATAAGTTTCTGTTTTACTACCCTTTGCCAATTTTACTGGCGTGTTGCACTATTAATCCTAATGTTAAATCAAAATAAAAGCAATATTTTAATATAAATGCACAAAGAATATACAGTTGAGAAAACAAGCTCAAGAATTCAATTATTTAAAACAGTACTTTTCTAGTAATTTACAGAGAATTTTAGAAATCATTGCTGTTATTTACTGTTTAATAGACATAATAAGATCCATCAAAAACTGTAATAAAGGGGGGAAAGGCATATAAAGATGGATGAGGAACAAAAAGAGGTAAATGAAAAGAAATTAAGCCAAAACAATAAACCCCAATTGAAAAAATCCATCTTTAAAGATTCCAATAGACCTCGGGCTTGAGGGTCAGCTGTTTCGTCTTTACACAAGTTCATTCATGTCTCTTGAGTTCAGTTTTTTCATTTGCAAAATGGGAATAACTGACACATCTTCCTCCCGGGAAGCTGTTATAGGACTAAATGAAAAAACCCACAATGCACTTTCACATTGACCAGCACATGGTCCCTTCAGTGTGGCCTGTTCTTAGGCTAAAAGGGGAAAGGATCTAAGGAGAGAAAAAGGCTGTGGGAAAGTGGTGGCAGGCTGGCCTCTCACACAAATCACTAATTAACCAACAACCTCAGGGGACTTCCCTGGTGGTCCAGTGGTTAAGACTACCTTCCAATACAGCAGTTGCAGGATAGATCCCTGTTGAAGCTAGGATCCCACATGCCTCTCAGCCAAAAAACCAAAACATAAAACAGAAGCAATATTGCAACAAATTCAATACAAACTTTAAAAATACTAAACACACACACAAAACACCAGACAGGCTTAGGGCCAGGCAGAAGTAGGAGGTCAACCAAAGCTTCTGTCACTGCCTGGAACCCTCAAGCTGTTCCAGAATTGTTTACTTGAAGACCCCTTCTGAGGTCTGTTCCTTACCTCTGTCTCTCACTCCATTTGGGCCCTACTCTCAGGGAAGCTGATCTAATCAGCTAATCTATGCTAAATTATTAATGGGATACACGAGGTTAATGTGTAACAAGTGTATACTCCAACAGAAGCAAGCTGGAGACACAGGCTTCATGAGTCATCAGAACCTTGGTGGGAATTCCAGGCAGCAGGCAATCCTCTTCCATAACAAATCAGATTCTAGGAATGCATTTAAAAAAATCATCCCAGCAAAAAAAAAAAAAGTTCCAGCAAAAATAATACATCACAAATGCAATCCAATCAACAAAGAGACAGGCCAAAAAACTACTTTAGCCAGACCAAGACAAAAGGGTTGTGGAAAATGGTATGTTTAGGAGCACTATAACCCGCAAGGACTTGTTCTATGTCTCTGTTTTCCTATCTGCAAAAATGAAAATTGAGGTAAAAATTAAATCTAATCCATGGCAAACACTTGTAACAGTGTCTGCCATGCAATAAGCACTCAACAAACATTAGCCACTGTTAGTATTATTTAAAGATGAAATTATATAGAAGTCAAAGAGGATGCTCTGAAAACTTGAGTGAAAAAGGATTTTTTTTAGATGGCAGCTTCCATTTGTGTTTTCAGTGACGTTCGGCTCACAGCAGAGCAAACTGGAATCAGGTCTGGATTCAAGTGACAGGCCAACTTCCTACCAGCTGTGTGACTTTGGACAAGAGGCTCAACCTCACTGAGATGTTATTTACTCAACCATAAAAGAGGCTAATAATAACTACCCAAAGTATTGATGAATGAATTACGTATGACAATATATGGAAAGTGTGTAGCACAGCGATTCCATAGGCATCCTGCATTTTCCAGGCTTTACAATTGCATCCTTGGGAGCCCAACCAAGAAGTGACAGTACACTCTAATAGGGGTGACAGGCAGAGGCCCCAGCACCTAACTAAGTCTAGGCCATAATATAATGGTAATCCCATTATAGACCCACAGTTAGTTAGTACAGCAGGCACAAGGCAACTTAGCTAGGTGCAATGGAGTCTCAGCTTTGACCAGCCCTGGTGTCCCAAAGAAGTAGCCACAAGGCAGGAATTTCATCTGCCTGAGTACTGAGATTATCTCATCCCAAAGACAAAAAACGTGGGGTCCTGACTTGGCTATTTGTCCCTGGTGACAAGTGTCTTGGGATTACAAAATAATTACATGCCACTCCCCCTTTTATTTTCAACTACATTTTTTGATTATGAACTATTATAGAATTATGACAAAAATATAAGAATATAAGCTAAAAACGTAAAGACTGCCTATGTTCCAACCAATAAGAAATAGTCCCTTTTAATATTTTTGTGCCTACTGCTTCAGATCTTTTTCTTTATACACGCATGGTCTCCCACACACTCTGTCATTATTTTAAAAACTGAGATCATACCCTCATATTACTTCATCACTTGTGTGCATACTTAATATATCTATTTCTGAGTTTGTTAACCTATATCTATGCCATCATTTTTAATGGCTGCATAAGAATCCACCAAATGCAGACTTCATCAATTATTGATCTATCCTTCAACCAAAGGCACTTAGGTTGTTTCCAGTCACTTGCTATAATAAACAACACCAGACGCAGTATATAAACCTGTTTACACAAATGTCCAATTACTTCCTTAGAAGCGGCATTGATGGGTTAGTGAGTGTACAACGCTTAAATCCCTTAAGGGAGAGCAAAAGAGAGAGCCTTGCTGAGATGGGAGGGTGAGAGGGGCATTTTAGTTACAGAGTCTGTCTTTTAGGTCCAGGCAAACAAACCTTCTGTTGGTCTTTTCGCCTGCCTTCCTCTCATTCACCTATTGGGAAATGCATCTCTTTCACTGACAAAAACAACTAAATCCTCTTGCATAAAATCCAGAGGCAAATAGCAGGTGTCTGTGAAACAGAACTTGGGGTGTCATCTGGAAATACAATGCAAAGGATCAGCAGCAAAGTTTGTTGCTTTTTAAAAAGCAACAAACTCTCCCAAACAGCTCCCATGAGTCTACCACTCGGCCCCCCTGGCGTTTAGGGCGGGCAGGCAGTCACCTCAAAGACCTCTACTAAGGATCCAGTGGGCAAGGGACACCAGTCACAAGGACCTGCCGTAAGAAAGAGAAGCTACCCCACACCCCATCCTGAATCCTGAGGAACCTACAAACAGGATGGAAACCACAAACCAAGCATAGACACTCAAGTGGCCAACGGGCACATAGGTAGATGCAACCAACGATGGGAAAACAGAGGCACAGACACTGAGCTAAGGGAAAGCAGCAAGAAATAAAACGTCAAAATACTGCATTAGGTAGAGATAAATACAAAGAAGGGGCTCTTAGCTCTTACTCACTGGCAGGGGCACCATGGGGTGTCTCTTATTGGCTTTTTATGATCAGGTGACCAAGAAGCTCTAAGCTTAACCACAGGGATATGATTAACTTTGAGTTTTGGTATTTTGAATCTAAATACCAAATATTTTGAGTCACCATACCTAGCTATGGTGTCTTAATTTCTATTTTTATGATCATTAAAAAAAAATCTCCCATTCAGTGATTGTCTACCATCTGTCCCTGGAGTTTTCATTATTTCATACTCATTTAGTCCTACCTACCCTCTTGGAGATCCAACCAGTCCATTCTGAAGGAGATCAGCCCTGGGTGTTCTTTGGAAGGAATGATGCTAAAGCTGAAACTCCAGTACTTTGGCCACCTCATGTGAAGAGTTGACTCATTGGAAAAGACTCTGATGCTGGGAGGGATTGGGGGCAGGAGGAGAAGGGGACGACAGAGGATGAGATGGCTGGATGGCATCATGGACTCTATGGATGCGAGTCTGAGTGAACTCCGGGAGTTGGTGATGTACAGGGAGGCCTGGCGTGCTGCGATTCATGGGGTCGCAAAGAGTCGGACACGACTGAGTGACTGAACTGAACTGACCCTCTTGGAAGGGATATGTTACTCCTACTTTATGTTCTAAATGTGCTTCAGGTCACATGTCTAACTGTAAAAAGATGGTTTAATCCTCATGGCATAGAGGAGTTACTCAATAAATAGCTCATGGCTGAATGAATAAATGCACACATTAATGAATAAATTATGTTGTAAGACTCCTTTCTAATTCCATTACATTTTTACTCCATAAGACTCCTTCTACATGTCTTTTTAACAGAACTTATTTCAGAATCCTTTTTGAAAATTCAACATATATTAACAATCAAAAATGAGCAAGACTTCTATTCCGTCTGTAGGAAGCAGTGTCACAGCCACAGTGCCCTGCCCCCAGGAAGACTCTCATAATCCAGCAACTGAAGGGTTACACCTAGCTCAGCAGAGGGCTTCCAGGTGCCTGCTTCCAGGCTTGGGCCATCTTAAATTTTGAAGGTTTCTTGTTGAATATTTAAGTATCACTCCTGTAAACAAGTAACCTAACACCCTAGGCCTACAGTTTGCTCATCTGGGTAGAGCTAGCATGTTGACCTAGAGCTAGTTTCTTCTAGCTTGAATCATCTATCACTTTATGAGAAGTGAAGATGGAAAGCAGTGATGGAGATGCAAAGACAGTGCCAGCTATGGACAGTGCTTACTGCCCGAAATCCCACTTTAGTGGGAACTCTCACATAGAACTGAACTTCTAAGTCACTTGGAATGCTTTTTAAACCCCACTGATTCTTTCTTGCTCCATCTGACTTCCCTGCAAGAGGAGTTTGTTTAAAGAATTTGCATGAGGCTCCCAGGGCACTTTGAAAGTTTACCTCTGATTACCAACCACTGCTTTTGGGGGGAAATCTCTGAACCTGAATGAACTGATATTTGCATTGGCCAGATAATCCCTGGCCAGAGGGACTTCTCCCACCCCCACCTACTTTTACTCCCTGTGCCAAAGCTCCCTAGATTTTGGAAGTTTCTG
Source organism: Ovis canadensis (assembly GCF_042477335.2). Classification (NCBI taxonomy): domain Eukaryota; kingdom Metazoa; phylum Chordata; class Mammalia; order Artiodactyla; family Bovidae; genus Ovis; species Ovis canadensis. Next base: position 51,521,095 of record NC_091263.1, on the reverse strand, counting down.
ATCTGCTGGTCCATGCTGCTAATGGCTGCTGGTGAAACATGCCATGTTCCAAAGTTCTCTCCAATTGCTCTGAGCTTCCTGTGTCTGAACGCAAAGAAGGGGTGCAGAAGCAGCTGGGAGAGAAAAACCAGAGCAGCACAGTCCAACAGCAACCTTTGAAAGAGCCAATCAAAACTGCCGGCCTGCTGAGTCATCACACAGGGTAAGGGAAGGGTCTGCCAGACTGGTCACCAGCAAGCAAAAATCCAGACAGAACACTAAAAGTTGGCACTGGTGATTTGGAAGATGGCTCGGAGGCCCCAGTACAGATAATTAGAACACGATTAAGTGGTTTTGAAAAATCTTTTTTTTCTTTTTTTTCAAAAAAATGGTAAAGACAACAAAAGCATCTTTTGCTGTCCTCTTTCCTTACCTTTCCAGATTCCCTCTCTTTTGTGTTTTTAACTGAACTTGACTATGACTTGTCCTCTGGTCCAGAAAACCAAATGTCTATTTATTCTGGTAATTAAGAAAATGAACCCAGAGGATTTTTGGAATGACAGTATTGAAAAAGACTTCTCTCTCTCTCTCACGCAAATACACACCTGAATGTACACACTCATGTACATCACAGCTGCACACAGCAAAGGCTGCAAGGTAAGAGAGGAAATCATGGGCTGTCATCACAGACTAGCTGTGAGATCTTAGGCAAGCTGTTTCATCTCTGAAAGCCTCAGCTCCTTTACCAGACACAATGGAGGGGAGACTGGTGTCTGACTCATAGGGTTGCTGTGGTAATGATTAAGTGAAGTCGTGTAGGCAAAGTGCTTTGCCCAATGCCAGTAAAAAATAGGGACCATAATAAATAATAAAAGGCAGTTTTTAAAAAACAGTGGTTTGCTTTCACTTTAGGGAGAAGAGTGTCACAAAGTGCCGATGTTCAACAAATTGATCAATGAAAATGTTATTTATCTTTTGAATGTACAATATATAAGATAGAAGTGGAAGAGATATATTTCCTTTCTTTCAGTTCAGCTCAGTTGCTCAGTTGTGTCCGACTCTTTTTGACCCCATGAATCGTAGCACATATGCATAAAATAGGCACTTCCCAGTTCAGATTTAGAAAGTCAGAAGTTAAGGTCTATATTCTTATTAGCAGGGCCACAAAGATGTAATAAATGTCTCGCCATTCAACTTGCAGTTGGCTGGCAGTCTTGGCACCCTGACGATTATTTCTGACTTCAGACTCCCATCTCTACCCCTTGGCTCTGTAGAGAGTCTAGACAGAACATTTCAGTTATGTTCCAATTAGCCCTGGTGGTTAAGAACACAGGACTGAATGGGATAAAGCCGGATGACACACCCTACAACTCGGCTCTACCACGTTACAAGCCAGTGTAATCTTTTATTAAAGGTTTCTCTTTAGAACTAATAATTCTGGGAGAGAAGAGGACATCACACTCTGCCACACTGGAAGAACCTGATATAGATACAAGATGAAACAAGCAATCATTTTAGGAAGACCTTCTTGGTCTTGAATTTTGGTCTTATTTGGAGAAACCAGAAACACCCTGAGAAATCACTTAATTTGAGGAAGAGACTTAAAAAAATAAAGAATGGGGGGAGGGATACAATTTTAGAAACAATAAAAAAGATGGTTATTTTAACAAACATCCTAAAACACAGGACCAAACATATAGATGGTTTCTAAAGAAACAGGACCATCAGAGAGAAATAAGTAGGGGCTTCAGAGATAGTGAAAGTGTGCTTCCAGACTGGAGACTGAGAAGCATACACCAGCATAAGCTTTCCAGTGTGCCCAGGGGAAATATAACTGACAACGGCCAAGCGTGTCAGCACCAAGCCTCCAAGAATCTGACCAGGATGCAGGAAAATCTATGGCAGGTATATATGCACTCAGCTGACACCTGAGAGCGCAAGCCACAGCTCTGTTCCTGTATTTCCTGAACTCACAGAACATTAGTTACAACGAAGTTGATTGAAAAAAATTCCAATAAACATACAGAAGTTTTTGTGCCTTCCATTTGTAAGACTTTCTCATACTTGTACATTGTAAAAAAAAAAAAAAAGTCCTAATGAATAGAATAACAATAGCCTCAAGACATCACTAAAGCTTAATCCTAAAAATCAGCAACTTCAGCAAGAGGTGGATCTGCCCAGAGTGGGCTTGACGTCACTGCTGTATGAGTTCATCTCCTGCACTTGTCACTTATTAACTGTGTGACACTGGACAAGTTACTCAACCTCTTTTTAGTTTCCACATCTATACAATGGGAATATACCTACCTGGCTTGAAGACTGAATAGCAAAGACACTGTAAACGGTAGCTCTCTGTAGCCTGTGAAATAGCTGCCTCTTTGAGGCCTGGCAAGTAACCCAGCTCACAGAGCCAGGATCTCCGCTTAAGCAAGACGCAAATACCTGAGGTGTCACATGCATGCCGTCCTGTCGCTGGCTCTCTGTGGCGGGTGCTGTGCCTATAGATAATGTGGGGTTTGTTTTGGGCCTCTTCATCTTCTTGTTCATCAATGGACAGTAGTGGTTCAATAAAATAATCTCCATCATGGGACCGAAATGTGCCCAGCTACAAATAAAGAGAGATGAGAGGTTGATTTAATATAACTTAGCCACTGGGAGGAAAAGGACAGTGGAACAATGCCAAGTAAGTGGTGCCATCTTACCCAACTCCTTTCCCATGAGGGCTCCTTAAGCTGAAAATCTTACTGATATACTTGGAGAAGTAGTTTTTTTTTAATTTTTCTTTTTTCACTCTCTGCCATATCAGTACCTTAACCTGAGTGGACTCTACAGAACCTGCTATCCAAATCAGTCTCTAAGAAATATTTCCTTGGTGCTTAAGTTGATTTATATTCACTCCTCCAGGCTGCTGAAAGAGGGTTTCTGTGTGTTAAGACAGCCTGGAAACAGAGCCAAGTATTAGTTCCAAAGAGAAAAGCCTACTCTAGAAACCCTTATCCTGACTTCAAAATCAGGAAGCACATGTTGGCCAGAAGGCACTCAAGGCGGTGCTGCCAGGGACAATGGCAGAGGAGCCTCTTATCAACGCTTTCCCTGACCACAGGGAGTGACCCAAGGTTAGACTTTGCAGTCAGGCTGCCCACGGTTCCAATCTCAGTGCCACCACTTGCTTGCCCACCTTGGGTAAGCTCCTTAACTACTCTGAGTTTTACGCTCCTTGTTTATCAATGGGGGATAAAAATATCTACTGTCACTGTGCGGATTAAATGAGATAATGTGTGTAAGTGAAGTGAGAGTCACTCAGTCATGCCTGACTCTTTGGGATTCCCTAGGCCAGAATACTCAGAGAAGGCAATGGCACCCCACTCCAGTACTCCTGCCTGGAAAATCCCACAGACGGAGGAGCCTGGTAGGCTGCAGTCAGTCCATGGGGTCGCTGAGGGTCAGACACAACTGAGTGACTTCACTTTCACTCTTCACTTTCATGCACTGGAGAAGGAAATGGCAACCCACTCCAGCGTTCTTGCCTGGAGAATCCCAGGGACGGGGGAGCCTGGTGGGCTGCCGTCTATGGGGTCCCACAGAGTCGGACACGACTGAAGCAACTTAGCAGCAGCAGCAGCAGCAGCAGCAGCAGGCCAGAATACTGGTGTGGGTAGCCTTTCCCTTTCCCTTCTCCAGGGGATCTTCCCAACCCAGGGATCGAACCCAGGTCTACTGCATTGCAGGCAGGTTCTTTACTAGCTGAGCCACAAGGGAAGCCCAAAATGTGTGTAAAGTGCTTAGCAAAGTGATACCTTGTCAGGGCTTGGAACAGAAGTGGCTTTTGGTGTTGCAGAGTGAGCCAGCCTCTAACCACCAGGATATAATTTGTGTTTGCCAATCACTCTAAGGGTTTCACGGTAACTCTTTCTCCTCCCCTTCCCATATACCCACAATTTTTGCAAATTATAAATGAAGCTGCAAAGTTGAACTACCCAAAGGAAACATTGCAGAAGCGATAAAAAGTTCCCCATGCCATGCCAGTGGGCAGTGTTTTAAGGAAAAAAATCAAGCTCTTCTTGCCTTCTCTGTGGTTCCTTTTCCCTTAATGTGGGGGAAAAGGCAAAGGCCATTAACTTTCTCCTGGATCCAGGAAATGACTGTCCTTGAACATCAGTGGCAGTATCAGCACTGAAGTATCACAGTCCACCCAAATTCTAATCTACTGAATTGAAATCTCTGGGGGGTAGGTAGGGCCCAAGTACTGACATTTTAGAATTCTTAGGCATGACAAAGTTTTTAAAGTACTTGGCTAAGCACTGGGGTTCCCAAACCCAACTAAGTATCAAAATTTCCTGGGAAGTTGAAAACTAAATTTAGATTTGAGAAATTACCCTATGTATGCAGATTTGATATTTCTAATGGTAAGATCTTTGTATTAAAAAAAAAACAAAACTCTCCATGTGGTTCATCCCTGACTTAAAGACAAAATAGCTCTGACACAGTCTGGTGTCAGAATAAGAGAGTAACTGGCTTACAGAGAAGAAGTGATTTAACAAGTTTGCTTTTACCCAGGCACCTCTCCCTATTTTCAAAACACAACTCTGGTGCTCTCTGAGCACAGAGCAAGAAACCGACTACAGCATGTGAAAGCTACTAGAGACAGGCCGCAAATACTGAGAAAGAATCTGGGAGCCCATCTGGTGAAGGTCTGGCATCTTTGATTATTAAAAGGGGAAACTGAGGTCCAGAGGCAGGAATTGACTTGTCCCTTTCAGTGATACATAAGCAGCTGAACAGTTCTCCTGCTAAATCGGGAACTCAGGTACCCTGATTCTAGTCTAGAGCCTTTAAAAAAAACAAACAAAACTTTGAAATTCTCTTTAGGAATACAGATTCAGTCTCTGGCCCATGGTTAAGAGTATGGTCAGAAGGACTGGATGGGAACCTCAGCTCTGTCACTTGCTACCTGTGAAACCACAAGCAAGTCCCTACCTCTCGAAGATTCAGTGCCCTCAACTACAAAATGGGCTCTTTCAAGGACTGGGCTGTTGTAAGGATTTAGATGAAATACTGCACACATAAAGCACTTATTTCAGTACAAGACACAGAATAAGATTTCAGTAAAAGGAATATAAACGAGACCAAATTCATTTGTGGCTGATTCACAACACAGTTGTTTGAGTGAAGAGTAACCCTTTCTTGGCTAAGGTGACCATTTATTCAAATATAGGGTGTAAGTACTTACTACAATATATAAAAGGTTCTACTGCGGGAGAGAAATGAATTGATGCTGACCCCGCTTCCCAGGAAAAGGGGATAGAACATGTATTGCAAGAGCCATAATACAAGGGAGAGCACACTAAACCTCAAGGAGGGAGAGAGGTATATGTCTGTGAAAGTGGAGAGAGATGGCAGCAGTCTGAAGGATTAGGAAGAGGTTTTCTGGGAACAAGATATGTTAGTTACACTTTGAAAGAAGGGTGTGATTTGAGCATGCGAAGCTGGTTGAGGTCACCTAGTAAATCCAAAGGCCCAAAGGTTATGAGATGGGAGGGAAATAAAATGTGCAAAAACAGTTTGCCTGAAATGTAGGATTTGCGAAGCAAAGCTTGACAGATGAGACCAGACACTCTGGATGTACAAAGGGGTGAGGAGGTACACTGGCAATGGCCTTAAGTGCCAGACGGAAGAATTTATAGTCATTCATTAGGCAGTGGGGAGGTCTGTGCAGTAACTGAACAGGGTAGCGATGTGATTTTGCACCTTGTCATCATTAATCTACAAGCAGTGTGTGGCAGGGATTAAAGAGAAAAGAACAGAAGAGGCCAGACAGAAATATTTCTTAGACATCAGCCCTAATGAGAGAGGAAGAGAGAAGCAAAGAGGTCTGGAGGTAGAGTAGGGATGCTCCGAACAGGTGAGAAACACATCTAAGAAGGATTTCAGGGAAACTAATAACTGACCAGTAGGGTGAGGGAAGGGAGGAAGGCTGGCATGGCCCAGTCTGAAGAATGAACGATTTCCAGATTTCCAGGAAGATTTCCTGAGAGGGCCAGGAGGAGCACCAAGATACTACAAGTACCAAACGGGTATGGGGACATCTTTCCAAGAAAGATAAATTCCAAAAGGAAGACAAAGGGGCAAGGATTTTGGAGCTAGATTCATTCCAGCTATAAAGGGCTACCTCACATATTTTTCAGATAACATGCCAGATCTTCTGTACCTCTCTCCCCTACAAAAAAAGAGCCAGACTGCAAATTAGGCGCAATACAAATGGACTCCTCAAGGTCTAGGGAGTTCGTCTTTCTTATGTCCTGCCCCTCAGTTCCCTAAGAGAGTTACTACTCTGCAGTTACAAGTGCGAGTTACCACCTAAAATTGCCAACAGAAATTAAGGTCCTGCGCAGCAAAAAGTTTATACCACTGCTGGGGCCACTCAGCAGGGTGTGGAGGCGGGGAGGGAGGAGGAGTAAAGGCTGTTTACAAACTTGACTTACACACACAGCCCTATCAGTAAGGTTCTGGAACTGTGGGTTACAGCCTTGGGATCTGGGCACACTCTGATGCTCTGGGTTCCAGCACCTGACTTATACCCACCCAGATCAAACAACCTTTCCAAGAACAGAAGGATTCCAGGCGTCCCGGGGCAGCGATGACTCATGCAGCACCCCCTCCCATTTCGCCAAACTGCCGTCTCCGCCCACCCCCAAACAATCTCAACAACGCACCGCGACTCTGGGAGATTTGCTGGGGGCTAAAGGGGGTTCATCTTCATCCTCACATCCCAGCAGCCTAAATCTCCCTCCTCTCAGTCTACAAGCTTGCCTCCCTTCCCACCCGACTCCTCGGTTGAGCAGTGGAGATGGATGCGACATCAACATTTGGGACTCGCGAGCCACGAACAGCAGCGTTCAGAAAAGGGGGCAGCCAAGCGCCCTGGGTAAGTAGTCAAGCTTCCACTTAGAAAAGGTAACGGTGGGGAGTATGGGTGCTCAGGAGAAAAGTAATTGCATCACTGGGGAGCAGGGCGCACAGCCCCTGTGTGCTGAGAGAGCCTGACCCACGATAGTTTCTGCGTCAGAGCGCGTGGCAGAAACGCACGTCGCTTGGGAAGTCCTAGAACCGCTCTCACTTGGGCCAAAACCTTACAGCGGACCCTCAAATCTCACAAAAGGGAGAAGGCAGAGGCCGCGTAGGGCAGACAAGAGGGCGAGTGGGGCAGGGGGAGGGGGAAAGAGAAGAGGGTGGTGAGTAAATAAACACCGGGTAGGGGTACCAGCTTGGCTTCCCTGCTAAGTGCGTATTTTGCAGCGCATGGAGGTGACTTCCGCGCCCTCTCACGCTCCCTTTCTAGGGAAATGTGCACTTCAGGCTCCCTTTTAGACTTATCTGGCACCCCATGGCTAGTGAGAACTGAAATCTCTCCAAGCTCTCCCCAGGATTTCTGCTTCTTGGGGCCACCCCGCCAGCAGGGTGCAGAGTCGGACTGCGACGCACCCCCACTCCTAGTTCCTCGCTGAAGCAAAGCATCTGGGACAGGCCCCGCCCTGTTCCCCGCCCCCTGAGCCCTGGGCCCACCCTTCCGTTCCTGAGACCGGACCTGTTCCCTGTCAATCCAGTTCAGCCTCAGGGCTCCTGGCGCTTGAAAAAGGACCCTGAGAGAACGTGGGGACTCTAGATTACGCACCGCCCTCCAAGACACACAGAAGGAACTCCCCGTACCGGACGCAGGGCATTCTCAGCCTACGCCCCCGACTCAAGATGCACCAATAAGGAGTCGGGTTCTCCCAGTGCTCAGCTGCTCCACTCTTGGGCGGCCGAGTTTGCAGAAGGCAAGGACAAGTCTCTTCGAGTTTGGAAACCAACACCCCAGCCACCTACTGGTTTTGGGGCAACACGCAGTTCAACAGTTGAGCTGAATTTGGACCCTAGAAAGCTCCGAAACATCCAGAACTCCCCCCTCCCGGGACTTGGTGAGGGGTGGGGGGTGTCGGGGAGGATGAGCTTCTTTCAAGTGTCAGCACACTCGCCGGAGTAGCCACCCAAAGCGTAGGACGCAAACAAGTTAACAGCCCACGTTTAATGCTAGAGAGGAGAGACGGCGCAGTGAGGGTCCTAGGCTAGAGAGCAATTAAGTCTTCCAGAAGCGGGTGAGGAGGTGAAAGGGCAGGGCAGGGGAGGGGGCGCGCGTCCACTTACCATTCCCGAGCACAGGCTGATGACGGCCGTGTGCTCTGACTTGGTATTGACATGGCCTTTGTAGAAACAGTGCTTGAGTTCCGCTTCCTCCTCGGAATAAAACTTAGTCTGGTTCACCCCGGGTGCCCCAAGGAGGGTGACAGTGAACATTGGGGCGATAAATCCAGCATGGGCGGTGAGATTAAATAGAAATTGCTGGCCAAAGGCGGAGAGGCGGTAATGCTCCTGGGAGGAGGTAGCGGAGGAAGAGGAGGAGGCGAAGCCAGGCCAGGGGTCAGAGGCAGAGTTAATGCTTCGTCGCCTTCTTTTGAAGTGTACGTTCGTGGGAAAGGGTTCTCCGAGAGCGTTCACTCGGACGGGAGATGCAATTTCGTATTCGCTCAGGGTCTCTAATAATTTCACTGTAGAGAGAAGCAGAGGCACATGAACCATAATACAGTTTTCTGCCAGTTTTAATTTGAAGTGTGTGTGTGGTGGGGGGAAGGGGGCGGTTCTCCTAAATTATTTTCCAGCTTTTTCCTCCCCATTCAAGTCAATCCCTTCACCTTCGGTCACTGGACAAATATTTGCTGAACACCTACTATGTGTCAGAAAGTGTTAGATGCTGTCAGAGTCAGACACTGAACAAGACAAAATACATAACATGATTATAGATCCTGACAGATACCCTGAATTATGCGACGAGCTGGTGCCCCCAATTACTAACTAACTATAGTTTGGGGCCTGGCGTGGGTAAGGAGAAAGATCAGGCTAAAAGAAGGGGGCGGGCGACTAAGTTCTTTCCACAGTGTCTCTTGAGAGATTGGTTGGGAATGACCTAAAGAAGGGAGAAGCTGCAAAGCGGGAGATAATTCTTTCTAGGAAAAGGAGAGGGGAGAGAGAGGCCTCCGCTGCGGGGTGTCCGCCGTCGGACACGGAGGCTAAGGAGGTGGCGACAGGGGCGGAAGGGTCCCCGTGGCCGACTCTCGTTACCTTGCCTCGGGTGCAGCCTGTCCTTGCGCACGGCCGCCGCGGCATCTGGGCTCCCCATCTCGGCCAGGTCTCGCACCAGGAGCGTTAGCAGTGTGGCCCAGGATACAAACTGCATGGTGCTCCCCACCCCTCCCCAGCCGCCCCCACCCCCCTCCCCTCCTGCCCTCCTTGGCTGCGAGGCTGCGGCTGCGGAGAGCGCGCGGAGCCCGGTGCCCGCCGCCAACTTTTGACTTTAGGAGTCGCTGAGGTCTCGCGGCGAGGGTCCCGTCTGCGCTCGGCTGAGCAACGCCGCCGCCTGCCGAGAGCTGAGCCGCTCGGGCCGCAGGAGGAGCCGGAGGAGGAGGAGGACTGGGGCTCGGCTGCTTGGCCGCATAATGTCCAGGGAGCCGGCAGGAGAAAGCGCGGAACGTGCGCTCCGAGGCGCGCCGGGCGCCCTGTGCTGGCGGGGATAGCGGAGCGGCTTCTTGAATGGGGGGCTGGGGGGCGGAGGGGGGGGGCGCTACTCAAATACTCAGGTCCCCGCCTCTCGGAGAGGGGAGGAGAAAGCGGAGTGAGTGGAGACCGCCTCCTGCCACTCGGCTCCTCGGCTGCTGTGCGGTACTTGCTGCTCGCAGAGTCGCCGGGAGCGCAGGGGCGCCGAGTGCGGTCCGCCATCTCCCCGCGACGGGCTTTTCTGAGACTCCCTGCCCTGGCGAGACTGAGTAGAGAACGTTCTCCCCTTTCCCTGGCGCTCCCAGTCTCTCTCCCGTATCCTCTCTTTCTCCCTGCGGAATCTCTTCTCTCCCTCGCCCTGTCAGTCCGCTCTCTGCCCCTTTTTCCCGCTTGTGGTCTCTTCTCCCCGTCCCACTGTGCACCTCTCTAGTTCCCGCATCTCCCCCATCCCTTTTCTCTGTCTACACGGTCCCCATCTCTCTCTCTCTTCTCTTTCTCTCCTTATGAATTTCTGTCCCTATCTCCTTTTGGTTTCTCACAAGTGAAAGTGGCCCAGCGCAGGAGCGCCTTCTCGTCCCACAGTTTCTCACTGAGGGAGGCGGTTTGGCTTCTGAGCTCTGCTCTTGGCTTCACCGCCCCAGGTCAAGAGTTTGGGAGCTGGGGTTCTCATCTGGCAGTTCAGGATGCGTTTCAAATTCATGATCTCCCCAGAGTTTCCCAAAGCCTTTCCGTTGTGCTTGCCCCAACCTCAGACCCATCGAGAGAGTGTCTATAGCTTTCTGTAGGTCTCCGGCCCAAAAAAGGTTAAGAACTGCTCTGGGCAGCAAGAGGAGGCGGGGATTTCGGCGCCCCCAAGTGCCTCGGGTTTTAGAGATATGGGGAGCGGGAGAGAGAGAGGGGACTGTCATTGACTCGAGGGGAAGCACCAGTGCCTGCAGAGATTTCTCAACCACTTCCGTTTGCTTTTTGCCAGAGAGATGCTTGGAACAGCTTAAAGCTGACACTTTTAACTATACCTACTTCTGACTTGGGATGCATATTTTAAAGTTGGAAATTCTGCCAGAGGGATGGTGTGTATGTATGTGTGTGTGTGTGTGTGTGAGAGAGAGAGAGAGAGAGTGAAAGAGGTGTTTAATTCCGGATGTTTTTAACAATTTCTGTAAAAAAAGAATATTTGCCCCAAAGTCCAGAACCAGAGTTCTCTGTTGCTTGGAAGGCTGGCACTCAGGGATGAAAACACCAAAGACTGCCTACTTGGGGTTAGGGCTGGGGGAGGGGGACTAAAGCAATATTCTATAAGTGTCCACTACTCTGGAAATATTAAATACTTCTCCTGATACAGGGAGAAATGACTTGGCAAGAATAGAATTTCCTAAAGAAGCTGTGAACCCAAACAGACCAATGTTGCCTTGACTGGAATTTATGATTGGTGCACACCATGTAAAGACAGCAGAATAGAAACCCCTGTTAAGCACACAATCAAATTTTTAAAGAATAATATTTAAAACTTTTTCTTAAACCTTCAAGGTATTGACTAAAAGACATTTCTTCTCATACACAATCTTTCTTATCATTATGTAGTAAAAATTCCTCACAATCACAGTGTCTGAGGTTTGCTGACAGTTTAGCAGGAAACAGAAAAACATCAAGAAATCAAACTCTTAGCTGATTCCTATGGAAAATAGTCTAGGACTGCCACCATAAAATTACTCAAAAATGTGGCACGTCACAGTATCTCCTATTAAACAATTGCCCTCTTTTTCAATTTGAATCCCTCCCATAAAGAACTTAACAGTAGAGCAATGACTATATGTAAGGGTAGAGGTTTCATTGTGTGCTCTCTCTCAGTGGCTTTCTTTCTAGGACTTGGCATTAAAGGATGAACTTTTTTTATGGTTCTTTAACATTGCTCCTGATACAAATAACCATCTCTACAGCTGATAGGGACTAAAAATACAAAGTTTCTCTTGGAACTTCCTGAAGTGATCAGGAGTCTGGCTTTCTGAATTTCTCATCCTCAGGGAGTTTTATTCACCCTTTCTTATGTTACTAGCTTACCTCTGAATTTACATCTATAAACAAGTCTTAAAAACAAAAATCGTAGATATTTGAAATCATAATAAATGAATAGGACAACTGAGCGAGCTAAACAATTCAAGTCACAATCTTTTGTCTGAATAATAATATTGATGATAATCAACTTTGAGAACCATGTGCTACCCCTTGTGCATTTAATACAACATTTAATTTTTACAGCAGCTCTATGAGGCAGGCAGGATAGTAATTCCATTTTACAGATAAGGATATTGAGGCTGAAAGAGGTAAAATAATTTGACAAGGGTTCCCTAACTAGTAAGTCAGAGATATGGTTCAAATTCAGTTTCAGTGCTTTAGTCTTAGTTCATAATTATCATACATGTTTATCAGTGTTTTGATAACTATCATAATTATCAATGATTTAAATCATTGATCTGAAATGCTGCCAAGTTTTGGGGGTTGGCTTGGGTGAGGGTCGCTAAAATCATCAAGAGAATTGTCTTAACTGTCTTTGCTATATATGACATATCTTTGGCTCTCTTACTCCATTTTCTATTGCTGAGTATTTCATGATAATCTTAATTATCTCACTGATATTTCAGGATGTTTCTCTCAGTATCTAGTATGGGTCTGGCACATAGTAGGAACTCAAGAAATATTTATTAAATGAATGAATAAATATAAACCTCTATTTTGTTTCAGCAATCCTAAAGTGACTTTATCATATTTAAATAAGACAAATATCAAATTAATGTACATAAATATGTGATATAAATAAATGGTAGAAATTAATAAATGATAAAACATTTTATATTTGGTATCCTTTAAAGGAATCTTTGTCACCAAGTTTTTGGCTGGAAACTGTCTGGAATAACTGTTTAGAAAAGAATCACAGTTAACATGAATTGCTTTAGATTTTTGGCACATCCATTAAAAATTAAAATGTATGTGTACTGAGCCTCAAAACAACCAATAAAATGTAAATTATGAAAGAAAACGTATGTGTATGCAGTTTGGAAGTTGGTTCTCTATATTGGAATATATAAATATACCTGAACGCAGGAAGGGAGACTAGATTCTGTAATAACTGGCCCCCTACAGAAGTCTTCCCTGAAGGAAGAACATCTTGTTGAGGTCACCTGGAGTTAAGGGAAGGACAGATTTTAGCCCATTTTCTTCTCTCAGGCTTTACTGGAATTGAATGTTATTGTAGATTAAATGGTAGGTTTCTGTGGATGCTTCTTCATGAAAATTGAATCTCAGAGGAGTGATGATGCAGATGAGTCACTAGGGAGAGAGAGTCTGGTCAACAGAAATGTGAAAGATGACGTCACATATGACTTTGCAGAACACCAATGAAAACAGCAGGAAGGAGATCTGAAGCAAGGCCATCTCTTTCCACAGAAAGGGAAAACCCACTCCGAAATGAGAGGCAGACTCCAGGAGGCAGAAATATAATGAACTGCTTCCTGAGTAGTCAGCAGTAAGTGGCTTCAGGAATAGGTAAGTCTACGGTACTGGGTAGCATGTGTGCCTGTGTGCTCAGTCACATCCAACTCTTCGTGACCCCATGGATTGTGACCCCGCCAGGCTCCTCTGTCTGTGGGATTTTCTAGGCAAGTTTACTGGAGTGGGTTGCCATTTTCCTACTCCAGGGGATCTTCCTAACCCAGGGATGGAACCTGCATCTCCCGCATCTCCCGCCTTGAGGGCAGATTCTTTACCACTGAGCCACAGGTCGTAACTGCAGGAGACTGCCTGCAAAGCAGGAGACTCAAGTTCGATCGCTGGCTCAGGAAGATCCCCTGGAGAAGGAAATGGCAACCCACTTCAGTATTATTACCTGGGAATTCCCAAAGACAGAGGAGCCTGGTGGGCTACAGTCTATGGGGTCGCGAAAGAGTTGGACATGACTTAGCAACTAAACTATCACCATAGCAGTTCTGCTGTCTAGGTTCTGCTCTATTTTACATATGGTAAAAATTGGACTCTGCAAAGTTAAATGACCCAATACAGCACTACAGAGCTAGAATGTGCTGAGTTGGGATTTAATCAGGAATCAGTTTACCTGCAAAACTTGTTACCTCCCTAAATAAAAGCAGCTTAGTGACAGAAAGATGGCCATCTAATTGTTTCTGACCATTCGGCCTTTATACCTGGCCTGATGAGTATGATCTGTAAGAACATCCTTTCTTTTCATTTGAAAGCTGAATCTACAGTTCTAAATAACTCATTTTGAGCCTACATGGAATGTCCCAGCCTGGTCTTTATGATGTTCTGAGTTAGCTCATGACTAGCTCATGGCAATTTTACAAAGTTATTTATGTACCAGGTGTTCCTTTCCTCCTTATCGTTCCAGAAGACCATACTTTAGCTATTACCCAGGCTTTGGAGCCCCAAGTGAATCCCACTAACAATTGCTTGAGACTCTTTGGGCCTCAGATCCTTATTCTGCCTCCTTCAGTATCTGTAGAATGAGACCTCCAGACCAGGGGTTTCAACATCATAACTACAAATGATTCAGAAGTGCTCAGATAGAAACCGCTCTTAAACTGAAGCCAAGATAGAAAGCATTGCAGTCTGTGCACATACAATTTCACCATTTCCTGGAAGTCCACATTCAACATAGACAGCTACTACCCTTGCTAGCATGGAATCTGACAATGCTCGGATTGTTGGGAGATGTACCAGGATGCTATATGCCTCCTGAAATCTGAACTTCTGCCCTACTTTGTTTCACCCCTTTTGTCTTGTTGGTGTTTGGTATTATTTGTTAGACTTTAAACTACGTGAGGGCAACAGCAAATCGCTCACCATCCTCACCGTATCCCCTTGGTGCTACCTAATAGGCACTCAATACATATTTCTTAAATGAATGAGATTATAATTACTGAAAGCGGTCTCTAGTTTTCAGAGCCAGTATTTCCTTTAATTTGCAAAAGTCATTTTCTTTCTCTTACTCTCTGTCTCACACACACACGCACACACATACAGAACTCCAGGAATGATGGAGGTAATCTCTATTTCTCATGGTATCATTACTCCTAGGAGAAAAATCCTGCTTTAATTATAATCTTATCATGATTATTACTTTCTAGAGTAGAAATTTCCAGAGCTAGGTTTTCTCCAATGCCTACTTTAGGATTATGAGCATAGAAAGTAAGAGTGCATTTTCTGTATCCTTCCCATATCCTGAAAAGAGAGTTACAATCACAGTTGCCTGCTTCAAAGGGGTGCTGTGAAAATGAGTGGACCGAGATGTTGGCTTAGTGGCTGGCACACCCAAATCTGCCCTCTCACCTGCTGACTAACCCACCTACTAGTTAGGAAGAGTCGGAGAAGGCAATGGCAACTCACTCCAGTACTCTTGCCTGGAAAACCCTGTGGACGGAGGAGCCTGGTAGGCTGCAGTCCATGGGGTAGCTAAGAGTTGGACACGACTGAGTGACTTCCCTTTCACTTTTCACTTTCATGCATTGGAGAGGGAAATGGCAACCCACTCCAGTGTTCTTGCCTGGAGAATCCCAGGGACGGGGGAGCCTGGTAGGCTGCCATCTATGGGGTCGCACAGAGTCGGACACGACTGAAGCGACTTAGCAGCAGCAGCAGTTAGGAAGAGTGGTTCCCAATTCAGTTTGACAGAGAACAGCGCTGGCCACCAAGCACTCCTCCTCCTGTTACCCTCCTTCTACTCCCATCACTAGTTTATGGGAGGTTTTTCGTTTTACTGAAAGCTACCAGCAACTCAGCGGTAAAGAATCCGCCAGAAGGAGACTCAGGAGATGTAAGTTCGATCCCTGGGTTGGGACTATCCCCTAGAGAAAGAAATGACAACTCACTCCAATATTTTTGCTTGGGAAATCCCATGGACAGAGGAGCCTGGTGGGCTATAGTCCATGGGGTCTCAGAGCTGGACACCCAGAATTGGATGTGACTAAGCACACGTGTATGCATGCTACACTTCCACTGAAAAAGAAAACATGTCATGTGATGGTTATGTTCACTGACTGTATATTTCTTCACATTCATCCTTGCTTTAGCTACCCTTTCAAAACTTTTTTTTTTTTTCATTTTTAAACAGCTTTATGCCTTCTTTCTTATATTCTGGTTCAGTTCGGTTCAGTTGCTTAGTCATGTCCAACTCTTTGCGACTCCATGGACTGCAGCACGTCAGGCTTCCCTGTCCTCCTTCACCGTATCTCAGAGCTTGCTCAAATTCATGTCCATTGAGTTAGTGATGCTGTCCAACCATCTCATCCTCTGTCACCCTTCTTGTCCTCCTGCCTTCAATCTTGCCCTCCTGCCTTCAATCTTGCCCAGCATCAGGGTCTTTTCCAATGAGTCAGGTCTTCACATCAGGTGGCCAAAGTATTGGAGCTTCAGTTTCAGCACCAGTCTCCTTCCAATGAATATTCAGGACTGATTTCATTTAGGATTGTCTGGTTTGATCTCCTTGCTGTCGAAGGGACTCTCAGCAGTCTTCTCCAGCTCCACAGTTTAAAAGCATCAATTCTTCGGAGGTCAGCTTTCTTTATGGTCCAACTCTCATATACATACATGACTCCTGGGAAAACCATAGCTTTGACTATATGGACCTTTGTTGGCAAAGTAATATCTCTACTTTTAAATATGCTGTCTAGGTTGGTCATAGCTTTTCTTTCAAGGAGCAAGCGTCTTCTACTTTTGTGGTTGCAGTCACTGTTCACGGTGATTTTGGAGCCCAAGAAAATAAAGTCTGTCACTTTTCCCACTTTTTCCCCATCTATTTGCCATGAAGTGATGGGGCCAGATGCCATGATCTTCATTTTTTGAGTGTTGAGTTTTAAGTCAGCTTTTTCACTCTCCTCTTTCACTTTCATCAAGAGGCTCTTTAGTTCTTCACTCTCTGCCATAAGGTTGGTATCTGCGTATCTGAGGTTATTGATATTTCTCCCAGCAATCTTGATTCCAGCTTGAGCTTCATCTACCCCAGCATTTTGCATGATGTACTCTGCATATAAGTTAAATAAACAAGATGACAATATATAGCCTTGATGTACGGTTCTAACTGTTGCTTCTTGACCTGCATACAGATTCCTCAGGAGACATGTTTAAGGTGGTCAGGTATTCCAGTCTCTTGAAGAATTTTCCACAGTTTGTTGTGATCTACACAGTGGTGGCTCAGCTGGTAAAGAATCCGCCTGCAATATGGGAGACATGGGTTCGATCGCTGGGTTGGGAAGATCCCCTGGAGAATGGAACAGCTGTGTTCTGGCCTGGAGAATCCCATGAATTGTATAGTCCATGGGGTCTCAGAGAGTCAGACGTGACTGAGCGGCTTTAATGTTCCCGTTCACAGAGTCAAAGGCTTTGGCATAGTCAATAAAGCAGAAGTAGATGCTTTTCTGGAATTCTCTTGCTTTTTTTGACGAACCAGTGGATGTTGGCAATTTGATCTCTGGTTCCTCTGCCTTTTCTAAAACCAGCTTGAACATCAGGAAGTTCATGGTTCACATACTGTTGAAGCCTGGCTTGGAGAATTTTGAGCATTACTTTACTAGTGTGTGAGATGAGTGCAATTGTGCAGTAGTTTGAGAATTCTTTGGCATTGCCTTTCTTTGGGATTGGAATGAAAATTGACCTTTTCCAGTCCTGTGGCCACTGCTGAGTTTTCCAAATTTGCTGGCATATTGAGTACAGCACTTTCATAGCATCATCTTTTAGGATTTGAAAGAGCTCCACTGGAATTCCATCACCTCCACTAGCTTTGTTCATAGTGATGTTTCCGAAAACCCACTTGACTTTGAATTCCAGGTTGTCTGACTCTAGGTGGGTGATCACACCATCATGGTTATCTGAGTCATAAAGATCTTTTTTGTATAGTTCTTCTGTATATTCTTGCCACCTCTTCTTAATATCTTCTGCTTCTGTTAGGTCCATACCATTTCTGTCTTTAATTGTGTCCATCTTTGCATGAAATGTTCCCTTGGTATCTCTAATTTTGTTGAAGAGATCTCTAGTCTTTTCCATTCTATTGTTTTTCTTCTATTTCTTTGCACTGATCACTTAGGAAGGCTTTCTTATCTCTCCTTGCTATTCTTTGGAACTCTGCATTCAGAAGGATGTATATATCTTTTCATTTCTCCTTTACCTGCTTAAATAAGTCCAATTTAGCATTTTTTCCAAACACTGGATTTTCTTTATCTGGCAGAATATTTTACATAACCAAAACATTAGCCAGAACCCGATTTCCCCACTGAATGAATAATTTAAAAATGTTTTTATATGGTAGGAAATATTTACATATGCAAAAATGTAATTTCCTCTGCCCGAAGATGTTTAATAGGCTGTCTATTATACAGGTATTAATCATCATAATGGTTAACCTTTGTGTTGGCTTACTACTTCAACTAACAATGGATAAGGTTGTAGTCAATTCTTCTGACAACCCAATTAAATAGGAATGCCATGAGCTCCACTTTGGAGAGGAAGAAATAAACACACAGAGAGGATAAGTAACCAGCTCAAGGTTACACAGCTAATGAGTAGCTAAATGGGCCTTCAGAGGTAGACTTTCTGATTTCAAGGTCTGTATTCTTAAATCACAGTCTTCCCTGGTATCTCAGTGGTAAAGAATCTGTCTGCCAATATAGGAGTCAGGGGTTTGATCACCGGGTCAGGAAGATTCCCTGGAGGAGGCAATGGCAACCCACTCTAGTATTCTTGCCTGGAAAATTCCATGGACAGACGAGCCTGGCGGGCCATAGTCCCATGGGGTCGCAGAAGAGTCAGACACAACTCAGTGACTAAACAACAACAGCAAAGCTTAAAATAGCATAAATTTTGATGGTGAAGAACACAATCTCAAAGAGTAGAAATCTAGACATTAGAAAAAATTCAGATATCAGTCCAGCCACGCCTATAGAGGGTCTGGTTTAGGGAGTCAGTCACAAATGGTGAGGCTTCTGGATATGGGTCCAACTGGGGTTGATGAAGAGGATGCTTTTCCAACACCCAGACCACTCAGTGACCTACCTGTAAGACTGGGCCTTGTGAACACTGCTCTTCTTCAGTGGTCTCATAGCAACAATCATCCTTATAAACTCTCACGGCCCTCAGTTCAGCTCAGTATCTTTGTGTTATTCAGGCTGTACTATGCTATTAAAATAGCATATGGCCAGAAGGCCTACCTTCTAGTTATAAAGTGGTTCAGGATTTGAATTCCCTGTGAGCTTATATAGAAGCCTGCTACAAAGAAGGTCTTCAAAGAACTTTTCAAAATATCTCAGCTACTGTGACTACCAAGGACAATGGAGAGGGGCTAGAAGCAGGGATAAATAATTTCATTTTTTACTTAATGTGGAAAAACACAGATGCACTGCATGCAACAGCTTGACATGGTAATGAGATTATATGACATCAAATCAGTGCCAGTTGGAAATGGTATATTCACCATGCACTGTCTTTGTGTTAATTGGCACCAATAACAGAAAATAGGTTGCTTCCTGAAATGTAAGCCTGGCAATTAGCACCTTGTCAAGTCTCTATCAGAAGCTGGCACAAGCAAAAACGTTTGTTTTTTCCCCCCACTTAAAAACAGGTCTGACGGTACATATCAGGGAAATTCATGGCAAGCATAACTGGAATAAAGTTTAGCTACTGTTGGGCTCTGTGCTAGAGGTGCAGTTACAAACAGCAAGGCTTTGGACATATCATTTTTTTCTGGGCACTTACCACAGTGGCTGTGGTGCCTGAATTCTAATTACAGTCAGCAACACAAATTCACTCACATACATTTTTAAAATCAGCACTTCTTATTTTGTGCTGATTATTCAGTTCATTAATGTTGACTACAAATCTGGACCTCATGGAACTTATTTTTGCTCTAAGCATCTTTTCTGACAGAGCAGAGGTAGAGAATGACTCCCTGAATGGTGACTTTGGTCCTTGTGTCCAGGAGGATAAAGGTCCTAATAATTGAAAATAGACATAATTCAAGATCCTGTCCTCCCCACTTCACTGATCAGGTGGAAAGGGAAAAGAACCATCAAGAAACAGTAAATCCAATGAAATATTGGGCAATTATTTCAGAGTCAGAAAGAGCAGTATGTTTTAACATATAAACATGTCCAAGTTGTATTATTAAGTAAATGAGTCACAGTGTTGTTTGTGTAATTGGCTCCTAAAAACAAAATAAAAGAGCAAAATCTCAACCTGAAAAGGATCTGCATAGGAAAAAAAAATCTAGAAAGAGGGATTTATATCATGTTATAACCATATGACTGTGATCTCTGAAACTGGGAATTATGGAGATCTTCCATACTTATTACATTTCAGTGATACCCACCCCTGTATTATCTGCCTTTTTCAGTAATAAGAATATAGTACTTTCTTAATGAGAACAATATTTTTTAAAAATAAAGACACAATATATAAAGAAGATATAGTGTTATCACTACCCCCAGGGAAAAGTTTTTTCATAAATTATGCAAATGGTAGCTTTTTCTGTAACATTCAATATGTATTTCACTATTTGAAAAGAACCTCACATATACTGATGTGATCAAACACTACAAAGAGATTTCTGATAGCTAAATCAGGTTTTTGAATGAAATTTGACAGGAGCTTGTGATTTATATAGAAATGGAAGTGTTTGATACATAGTAACTGTGGAATTAGAACATGATTGGAGAATAATTATTGAGTCTCAGGAAAAAGTAGATGCTTACTCAGCCCCTGACTATATAAACAAGGAAGACATTTATTAAAAAAATATTTATTGAACACCTACTATGTATCATGCAGTTTGCAGAGGAGCTCACAGTCCAATGGGGAAGAGAAACACAAAATAAGTAAATAGGTGAACAACTATATTAAATACGCACAGTTCTTTGTAGAGGAGATTAAAAGGCATATAGTTGAGATTAGGTGGACAGAGAAAGGCTCTTTGAGATGTGCTAGATAAATGGAAGCCTTTGGCCACCTGATGTGAAAAGCCGACTCATTGGAAAAGACCCTGATGCTGGGAAAGATTGAGAGCAGGAGGAGAAGGGGGTGACAGAGGATGAAATGGATCGATGGCATCACCTGCTCAATGAACATGAGTTTTAGCAAACTTCGGGAAACAAAGGACAGGGAAGCCTGGTTTGCTGCAGTCTATGAAGGCAATGGCAACCCACTCCAGTGTTCTTGCCTAGAGAATGCCAGGGACGGGGGAGCCTGCAGTCTATGGGGTCACGAAGAGTCAGGCACAACTTAGCAGCTGAACAACAACATAAATAGATAGTAAGAAGGAGCCAGCCCTTTAAAGAACAAGCAGAAAAATATTCTGGGCAGAGAGAACAGCAGGAGAATGTCTAAGACAGTGAAAGGAGTGGAAGGGTGTCAGAAGCCAAAGAGCCCCTTGTGGTTGGAGTTCTGTGAATGAGGGAGGGGATGGAGAGTGGGGCTGCGAGCGAGTGAGACAGGAGCCAGATGATATGGGACCTTTCAGGTGTGGAGTTTGTATTTTACTCTAAACGTAAGGGCAAGACAGAAAATCGTTAGGCAAGGAGATGGCAAGACACTCCTTTCATTATAAAAAAAAATCCCTCTGGCTGCTGTGTGGACGATGGGATCTAGGAGGCTATTGTGTTGTTCAAATGAGGATGAAGGTGGCTTTAACTAGGGTGTGGGAGTGGAGGTGGCAGGATTTAGATACTGAGAAAATGTATTTTAAACAGGACGAGGTGAAGGATGTTATCACAGGGATGAGAAGGGAGGATGTCAAGAATGAGTCCCAAAGTGATTATGCAGAAATTGCTGCCTTTGATATATACATATTACAACCAGAGAGAATATATAAAAGAATAAAAACACATACAATAGCAACAAAATGACTGGAGATAAAAATAACAAGGAACATGCAATGCCTATATGAATACTACTTTAAAACACTAATGAAGACTTCAGAGGAGATGTGAGTAGATGGAAAATCACCACATTCTTAGGCTCACTGAGTGTCACTAAAGTGCCCATTCTCCCTAAGACAGTTTATAAAATTATTGGAAATACAATATAAATGCCAACAGTTTGTTTCTGTTATTTTTCTTTTGTTTGAGACAAAATTGAACCAACCTTTACTTGAGAACATAAATAAAAAACAGCTTGGAAAATTCTGAAAATGAGTTATGTGTAGACTCTAGTAATACCAAATATTGCCATTCTCTGATCAAAGAATAAAACTTTCCTTTGCTTCTGAACCTAAATAAACAAATAAAACCTTCACAAAATTATTAACCGAAAAATATACCAAATATCAAAATATAATGGGATGCCTCAGTAAATAAATACGGTGATACTGGATTATGAATGAACAGAAAACCCAATGGAAGAGACTAGAAAATTCAGAAACAGATTTGAGAGAATTTAGCTTCTGATAGTGTCTGAAGTTGATTGGGAAAACTTGGACTAGTCACTATGCAGTGCTAGAATGAATCGGCAGCTACGTAGTTTAAAAATTTTTTTAAATAATAAAACTATTTTAAAGTTGGTGGTGAGGATGTAGAGAAAAGGGAATCCTTGTACACTATTGGTAGGAATGTAAACTGATGCAGCCACTGGGGAAAACAGTTGGAGGTTTCTCAAAAATTAAGAATGACCTACCAATTCCACTCCTGGGTATATATCCTAAAAAACTCCCACTAATTCAAAAAGATACATGCACTCCAATATTTATAGCTACCTTATTTACAATTACTAAGACACGGGAACAAGCTAAGTGTCCATCAGCAGATGAATGGATAAAGAAGATGTGGTGTGTTTATACACATATACATGCAATGGAACACCACTTGGCAAGGTGGGAGTGGCGTGGGGAGCACTGGAGATGTAGAGATGCACCCTAGAGATATGTCAGTGGGGCAGCTGGCGTTCAGGAGAGGAGTCGAGGTAAGAATAAGGATGTCTTCTCCATGATTACAGAGTCAGGGGAAGACAGGAGGGCAGTGGTTCTCAAATTTGCTTTAGTATGCTTCCCAATCATCTGAAGGGTTTACCAAAACTATTCTACAGGATCCCATCCTCCAATTTCTGGTTTAGTAGTTATAAAGGGTCAAGCCCAAGAATTCATACTTCTAATAAATCCCATGGAGTGCTGGCTGGGAACCACACTTAGAGAACCAATGCCCCAAGGCAATGAGTCTCCATTGTAGCCTCCTATTAGTATCAGACAGAAAACTAAGGAAAAAATAAAACATTATCTGGGATCCACTGCATTGCAGACCAGTCAAGTCAGAACCTCTGGAAAGTGGGTCTGGGCACTGGTAAATTTAAAAAGCTCCCCAGTTGATTCTAATGTAAGCCTGGGAAGAGAGCTTCTGACAAAGGGGAAAGACAGACTGGAGAAACAAGAGAGGGCCAAGAAGGAAGACCTTAGGTTGCTTGCTTTGAAATGACCTGGAGGTAAAGAGGAATCAACCAAGAGACCGAGAAGGGAAGAGATGAAAGGGAAACAGGAGACCCCACACGTGGCAAGCAGTCACTAGCTGGCAGCCTCCGTGCTGGGTTCTGGCAAAACAGATACAAATAAGACCTATGCAGCCTTCAAAGAGCTTCCTCAGAGGGAGGAACCAAGAGGCTCTTTTAAAGAAGCAGTGGCATCATCTATCCATTTCTTGATGTGTGTCTTGGAGAAATACTTGCTTCCAAGTCTAAGAATGCACGTCAAGGCTGTTCATGGCAGCTCTGTTTGTAGTACTGAAAAACTGGAGACAGCGTGTCTTCAGTAGAAGGATGGCTACATTATAGAAAGTGGTGCACTTACATGACAGAACCCTGCACAGCAATTCAAAGGAGCGAACCAGGTAGACAGTAATTGGCAAGATCACAAAAAACACTGTTGAAGGGCAGAAAGCAAGCTGAGGCATGATGTGTGTATTATTTAGGCGAAAAACAACATGCATAAATGTATTTGGAAAAATATATATATAAAGAGGGCTGCAAGCATGCACTCAATTCATACCTGGGGAAAGGGAGAGGGGAAAAATTTGAGGGTGATGGGTAGAGGGACTTTAGATTCCTCATGCTCTTAAAATTGTTAAGACTTTTGATAAATGCACATATTTAATTTCCCCAATGTTGTACTAATTTAAATTTTTAAAAGTCATTTACAGAAGTCGATAATTAGTAGCACATCTAAAGTTAATGTATGCATGCAGTTTACAATTTTACTTTATGTGGGATCTTGATATAGCACTCCTGGTATCCCTCTCCTGATTTTGGGCTAATTGGAAGTCTTCACTGACCACATGAAGTATTATCTCCCAACCTATTTCCTAAACTGAGAAAAGGGCAGAAACTATAACTTCAATGGGAAAAAGCCATTGCCTGCCTGTTACTTTTCTCTGAATTTTTCTGCCAAAGAAGCATGTTTGAAATAACATTTCAAAGATACAGACAACTTCCTTCCCCAGAGCCCTGCCTGGCAGACATTCTAGTTATTCAGTCAAGGGGCTGTCCTGGAAGGCAACTCTAAAAAGGCAACTGAGATTTTTATTTTGCAGGCCTCTGACTCTTAAATAGCAGGTAAACAATGCTGGGAGATTCTAGAGATAAAGATTTGAAAATCTACAGAAGTACACATTAGCCAGACCATATCTGTTACTTTCTAGACAAATGGGTACCTTGGAGCTACCTGTGTTGACAAACGTCATTGTGTCTCTGGGAAGCAATGACTTTTAAATCCTTGGATACTCATTTTCAGAGTCAGAAGACAATCTCTTTCTGTACGTTCAAAGAAAGCAGGGACCGTATCTGCATCACTGCCATTGTGTCTGCAGTGTCTAGCATACAGTGCTTGGCGTACAGTAGATGCTTAGTAAATATTTGTGGAATGAATGAAGCCACATAACAGAAAGATAAAAACAAAATCAGGGATGAATTATATATAATCTTGAGTGAAAGAAATCAGACACAGAAAAGTACATCCTACATTTTCCATGTATACATTGTTAAATACAGACACAATTAATTGGTGTGATAGAAAACAGTTGCTTTGCTGGTGGGTAGTGCATTGGAAGGACACACAGCGGGAGCTTTTAAGAAGCTGGTGGTGTTCTACTGCTTGACCTTGGTGGTGGTTACAGGGATGTGTTCATTTGGTAAAAATAAACTTATATAATGGTTTGCTAAATATTGTGCACTTTGCTGTATGCATGTTATTATTTTTTTTAAGTTTACACAACTGAAGCAACTTGGCACGCATGCAAACTAAAAGAAAGTGACTTTTTCCATCAAAGAAGTCAACATTCAATAAAGGTATGTTAACTGGGGTTTTGAAGTTTTAATCCTTTATGTCGTAGATCATGTCATCCCTGGAAAATTATTTTCTATCCCTAAACAGTTTTCACTTTGTATTTCTGAAGAGGAAATATGTAACACCACCTCCAAAGCTTAAAGGCTTAGCTTGCCGTTTTCCAAGGTATTTGCTTTTCCTTACCAGAATTCAGCTGATGGTAAAACAGCTGCTGCAGGACTGCAGGCAGTTCTGCTATTAGGTTTTTAGCACCTATTTTTCTTCCTGCCCTTAGTCTTTTGAAATTTTTGACCTCTAGAACAGTCGAGGAAGAAAACCAGAAACTTCAGAGATGAGCAACTGGGGTAAATATATGACAGTTTCCACCATTTAATAACCACCAGACTCACTAAATTTTCTAATTTTTTTCTTTGCTTTCTCTCCCTTATTCTTTTTTCTTTTAAAGATAATAATAACAAAGACATTTAAAAAGTCCTTGGACCTAGTAATTCAAAAGTTTAACTTAAACACATTTCCTTTTTGTTGTTGTTCATTTGCTAATTCACGTCCAACTCTCTGCAACCCAGTGAATGCATCATGCCAGACTTCCCTGCCCTTCACTATCTCCTGGAGTTTACTCAAACTCATGACCACTGAGTCCGTGATGGCATCCAACCATCTCATCCTCTGTCACCCTCTTCTCCTCATGCCCTCAATCTTTCCCAGCATCAGATTTTATTTTCTTGGGTTCCAAAATCACTGTGGACAGCCTCAAAATTAAAAGATGATTGCTCTTTTCCAGTGAGTCGGCTCTTCACATCAGGCAGCCAAAGTATTGGAGCTTCAGTACCAATGAATACTCAGAGTTGACTTCCTTTAGGATTGACTGATTTGATCTCCTTGCTGTCCAGAGGTCTCTCAAGAATTCTGCAGCTCCACAGTTTGAAAGCATCAATTCTTCGGTGCTCAGCCATTTTTGTGGTCCAACTCTCACATCCGTACATAACTACTGGAAAAACCATAGCTTTGACTACACAGATCTTTGTTGGCAAAGTGATGTCTCTGTCTTTTAATACACTGTCTAGATTTATCATAGCTCTTCTTCCAAGGAGCAATCGTCTTTTAATTTTGTGGCTGTCCACAGTGATTTTGGAGCCCAAGAAAATAAGATCTGTTACTTTTTCCTCATCTATCTGCCATAAGGTGATGGGATCAGGTGCCATAATCTTCATTTTTGAATGTTAAATTTTAAGCCAGCTTTTTCGCTCTCCTCTTTCACCCTAATGAAGAGGCTCTTTAGGTCCTCTTTGCTTTCTGCCATTAGAATGGTATCATCTGCATATCTGAGGTTGTTGATACTTCTCCAGGAATCCTGATTCCAGCTTGTGATTCATTCAGCCTGGCATTTCACATGATGTACTCTGCATATAAATTAGACAGGGTGACAATATAGAGCCTTGACATACTCCTTTCCCAATTTGGAACCAGTTCATTGTTGTTTCCTGTCTGGTTCTAACTCTTGCTTCTTGACCTGCATACAGATTTCTCAGGAAGCAGTTAAAGTGGTCTGGTATTCCCATCTCTTTAAGAATTTTCCATAGTTTGTTGTAATCTACACAGTCAAAGACTTACTGTAGTCAATGGAGCAGAAGTAGATGTTGTTTTGGAATTCCCTTGCTTTTTCTATGATCCAACAGATGTTGGAAATTTATTCCTCTGCCTTATCTAAACCCAGCTTGTTCATCTGGAAGTTCGTGGTTCATGTACTGTTCAACAGCCTCTCTCGAAGAATTTTGAGCATTGCCTGCTAGCATGTGAAATGAGCGCAAGTGTACTATAGCCTGGCAAATAACAAAATCATCTTTTAGGATCTGAAATAGCTCAACTGCAATTCTATCACCTCTACTAGCTTTGTTTGTAGTGATGCTTCCTAAGGCCCACTTGACTTCACATTCCAGGATATCTGGCTCTAGGTGAGTGATCACACCATCATGATTATCTGGGTCGTGAAGATCTTTTTTGTACAGTTCTTCTCTGTATTCTTGCCACCTCTTCTTAGTATCTTCTGCTTCTGTTAGGTCCATACCATTTCTATCCTTTATTGAGCCCATCTTTGCATGAAATGTTCCCTTGGTATCTCTAATTTTCTTGAAGAGATCTCTAGTCTTTCCCATTCTGTTGTTTTCCTCTATTTCTTTGCACTGATCACTGAGGAAGGCTTTCTCATCTCTCCTTGCTATTCTTTGGAACTCTGCATTCAAATGGGTATATGTTTCCTTTTCTCCTTTGCTTTTCCGCTTCCCTTCTTTTCACAGCTATCTGTAAGGCCTCCTCAGACAGCCATTTTGCTTTTTTGCATTTCTTTCTCTTGGGGATAGTCTTGATTCCTGTCTCCTGTACAATGTCATGACTCTCTATCCATAGTTCATCAGGCACTCTATCAGATCTAGTCCCTTAAATCTATTTCTCACTTCCACTGTATAGTCATAAGGGATTGGACTTAGGTCATATTTGAATGGTCTAGTGGTTTTCTCCACTTTCTTCAATTTCAGTCTGTATTTGGCAATAAGGAGTTCATGATCTGAGCCACAGTCAGCTCCTGGTCTTGTTTTTGCTGACTGTATAGAGCTTCTCCATCTTTGGCTGCAAAGAATATAATCAATCTGATTTCGGTGTCGACCATCTATTGATGTCCATGTGTAGAGTCTTCTCTTGTATTGTTGGAAGATGATGTTTGCTATGACCAGTGCGTTCTCTTGGCAGAACTCTATTAGCCTTTGCCCTGCTTCATTCTGTACTCCAAGGCTTCGGTTAGGTCCTTACTATTTCTGTCCTTTACCGTGCCCATGTTTGATGAAATGTTCCCTAGGTGTCTCCAATTTTTTGGAAAAGATTTCTAGTCTTTCCCATTCTATTGTTTTCCTCTACTTCTCTGCATTTTTCACTTAAGAAGGCTTTCTTATCTCTCCTTGCTACTCTCTAAAACTCTGCATTCATTTGCCTTTCTCCTTTGCCTTTTCCTTCTCCTCTTTTGTCAACTATTCCCTTGTACATGTACAAAGTAAAGGAATTACAAGGTAACTCACAGATACATTGTCTGTTACAGCAAAAAGTTAAAGGCAACTCAACTGTCCATCAAAAGTGAACTTGTAAAATACATGTGTGCGTGCTCAGTTGTGCCTGACTCTTTGAGGCTTCATGGACTGTAGCCCACCAGGTTCCTCTCTCTAGGACTTTCCAGGCAAGAATACTAGAGTGGGTTATCATTTCCTCGTCTAGGGGAATCTTCCTGACCCAGGGATCAAACCCACATCTCCTACATTGGCAGGTAGATTCTTTACCACTGAGCCACCTGGGAAGCCCTTTAAAGTATATAGCATTTGACAATAGAAAAGTATGCAACCTTAGAAAAGAATGAAGAGGCTACATTCCTGATATATAGGCAAGTGCAAGGTACAGTCAGTATGTCTAGGCTGCTACGGTGTATGAACACATAAGTGATTTCTTGAAGAATACACAAGAAACTGTTAATACTGCTGGCACCCAGAGGGGGATGGTGTACATGGGCAAGGGAGAGACTCCCCCAGATATCTTTTGGTTCCAGTGACGTTTAAACTATATTATATATTGTCTCATCGACAGAAAACAACAACATTCTGTAAAGCAATTATCCTTCAATTAAAAAATAAATAAATTTTAAAAAGCAAAAAGCAAAAAAACCCAAAAAAACAAAAATAAATTTTTAAAGAATAAATAATATTTTTGGCAATGGTTTTTAAAGAAAGCCCTGATTTTTCAAAGGATTTAGAACAAAGGCACAGTCTCATGCACTGCTGGAAGGGGAAAATGGGATAACCTAACAGGAAGGCAGTTTGCCAAAAGACATTTTAAAAACTTTCAAATTTTCCTTTTAATTACATATTTCTATTCCTAGCACTTTATTTTAAAGAAAGTAACTATAACTATTAAGGTGCTGGTGAAAGATATTGAAGAAGACAGAAATAAATGGGAAGACAGTCCATGTTTATAGATTGAAAGAATTAATATTATTAAAATAACCATGCTACCCAAAGCAATCTACTGATTCAGGGCAACCTCTATCAAAATCTAAGTGATTTTTTTCAAAGTAATAGAACCAATGTTCCTAAAATTTGTATTAAACCATAAGAAAGCCCAAATAGCCAAAGCAGTAAAGGTGAAAGAAATGAAAGAAAGACAAAGAAAATAAAAAGTGGAAAGAAGTGAAAGACAAAGCTGGAGGCATCTCACTTCCTGATTTTGAACTACCGAATATAATACAAATAATCAAAACAGTGCGTACTGGCATAAAAATAGACACTTAGATCAATGGAATGGAACAGAGGACTCAGAAAATGACTCATGTACAGATGATCAATTGGTTTATGAAAAAGGAGCAAAGAATATGCAACGGGGAGAGGATGGTCTCCTCAGTAATTGGTGGTAGGAAAAAAAGAAAGGCATGTGCAAAAGAATGAAATCGGAACCCCTATCATATACCACACACACACATATACCTACCTAAAACTAGACTTTTAGGTCTAGTTTAGGTTTAGGTTTATAGTCAAGTAGGTATGACTTGACTGTAAGACCTGATTCCATAAAACTCCTAGAAGAAAACAGAGGCAGTAAGCTCCTTGACATTGGTCTTGCCAATGATTTTTTAGACCTGAAATCAAAAGCAAAGGCAACAAAAACAGAAATAAACAAGTGCAACTGCATCAAATTGAAAATTTTCTCCACAACAGAAAAAAAAACTTTTAACAAAATGAAAGGCAACCTACAGAATGGAAGCAAATATTTACAAATAATGTATCTGATAAGGGGTTAATAGCCAGAATACATAAAGAACTCATAGAACTCAATAGCAAAGGGAGCAAAGAAAGAAACACAATCCAACTAAAAAATGGGCAGAGAAGGTATTTTTATATCTTTATATCTGAATAGGTATTTTTCCAAAGAAGACATACAGATGGCCAACAGTTACATGAAAAGGTGCTTGATGTCAGTAACAAGGAAATGCAAATAACATTTGCATATAATAAATGCAAATAACGTGGAAATGCAAATCAAAAAAACACTGAGGTACCACCACACACCTGTTATAATGATTATTATATTCATTATATAATAATTATTATATACATTATATTATTATAATAATGTATTATAATACATTATGGTGCTTATTATTAAAATAGTAAGAAATAATAGGTATCAGGAAGGATATGGAGAAAAGGGAAATGTTGCATAACACTATTGGTGACAACATAAGTTGGTTCAGCCACTATAGAAAATAGGATGGAGACCCTCAAAAAATTAAAAGTAAAATGAGCACTCAATGTAGCAATTCCACTTTCAAAGTAAGTGAAAACACTAACTCAAAAAGATACAATTTCCATGTTCAAAGAAACATTATTTATAGTAACCAAGACATAGAGGGGCCCACAGATGGATGAATGGGCAAAGAAGTTGTTATATATAATGTATATGTAGTACATTTATATATATATAATTTAGCCATAGAAAAGAAGACAATCATGCCATTTATGATGACATAGATGGACCTTGAGGATACTATGCTAAGTGGAATAAGTTAGCTAGAAAAAAATGAATACCATACTATTTCTCTTCTTTGTGGAATCTAAAAACAACAACAAAATAACTGAAACTCACAGATGCAGAAAACAGATTGGTGGTTGCCAGATGAGGAAGATGGGGCTTGGGTACATGAGTGAAGTGACAGTCACTCAGTCACGTTCGACTCTTTGTGATCCCACGAAATACACAGTCCATGGAATTCTCCAGGCCAGATTACTGAAGTAGGTAGCCTTCCCCTTCTCCAGGGGATCTTCCCAACCCAGGGATCAAACTTGGGTAAATGAGTAAATGCAGTCCAAAGGTACAAACTTTCAGTTATAAAATAAATAAGTCTAAGGGATGTTATGTACAGCATGGTACTATAGTTAATTAGTGTGTGCATGCATGCTCACTTGCTTCAGTCATGTCTGACACTTTGAGACCCTATGGACTTTAGCTCACCAGGCTCCTCTAGAGGCAAGATATTGGAGTGGATTGCCATGCCCTCCTCTAGGAGATCTTCCTGACCCAGGGATCGATCCCACATTTCCTGCACTGCAGGAATATTCTTCACTGCTGAGTCAGTGGGAAAGCCCCATAGTTAATAATACTGTACTGTTTATTTGAAAGTTGCTAAGAAAGTACATCTTAAAGGAAATTTCAGCACAGGAAGTGCTGATCATCATGGTATATATCTGAAACTAATATAATGTTGTAAGTCAATTATATCTCAAAATGAAGTTATTTGAAGAAAATAATCAATGATACACAAAAGGACTTATACACAGGAATTTCACCTTATTTTTTATAGTAAAACTGTAAACATTTTGATGAAAAGTGGAAGCTGCCCTCCACCCCAAAAAGAAGAATGAATGCAGTAATGGTGACAATGGAGCACAGTAAAGGACTGGATTGGGGAAAATAAATATATGAATAGATGATCAGTCTCGTAAAGTATGGTATAGCTATATATTAACAATGCCATTTTAAAAGGATATAAACTTGTTCATAACATTTAGCTCACTTCACTTGCTCAGTCGTGTCCAACTCTTTGTGACCCCATGAACTGCAGGACGCCAGGCCTCCCTGTCCATCACCAACTCCTGGAGTTTACCCAAACTCATGTCCATTGAGTCAGTGATGCCATCCAACTATCTCATCCTCTGTCGTCCCCTTCTCCTTCTGCCTTCAATCTTTCCCAGCATCAGGGTCTTTTCCAGTGAGTCAGCTCTTTGCATCAGGTGGCCAAAGTATTGGAGTTTCAGCTTCAACATCAGTCCTTCCAATGAACACCCAGGGCCGATCTCCTTCAGAATGGACTGGTTGGCTCTCCTTGCAGTCCAAGGGACTCTCAAGAGTCTTCTCCAACACCACAGTTCAAAAGCATCAATTCTTCGGTGCTCAGCCTTCTTCACAGTCCAACTCTCACATCCATACATGACCACTGGGAAAATCATAGCCTTGACCAGACAGACCTTAGTCAGTAAAGTAATGTCTCTGCTTTTGAATATGCTTTCTAGGTTGGTCATAACTTTTCTTCCAAGGAGTAAGCGTCTGTCCTTTTCCCATTTTTTAATTGGGTTGTTTTTTTGGTTGTTGAGTTATAGGAGTTAAAAGTTCTTAATATAGCCTACATACTAGACCCTTATCAGGTATATGCTTTTTTGTAAATATTTTTTCCCATTCTATGGATTGTGTTTTCACTTTTTTGATAATGTGATGCATCTCCAATGTATTACTTTTATTTAGTAATGTTTACCTAGAGAAATGGCACTCTATCAGATCTAGTCCCTTAAATCTATTTCTCACTTCCACTGTATCATAAATCATAAGGGATTTGATTTAGTTAATAACTGAATGGTCTAGTGGTTTTCCCTACTTTCTTCAATTTCAGTCTGAATTTGGCAATAAGGAGTTCATGATCTGAGCCATAGTCAGCTCCCAGTCTTCTTTTTGCTGACTATATAGAGCTTCTCCATCTTCGGCTGCAAAGAATATAATCAATCTAATTTCAGTGCTGGCCATCTGGTGACGCCCATGTGTAGAGTCTTCTCTTGTGTTGTTGGAAGAGGATGTTTGCTATAACCAGTGTGTTCTCTTGGCAAAACTCTATTAGCCTTTGCCCTGCTTCATTCTGTACTCCAAGGCCAAATTTGCCTGTTACTCCATGTGTTTCTTGATTTCCTACTTTTGCATTCAAGTTCCCTATAATGAAAAGGACATCTTTGGGGGGGTGTTAGTTCTAAAAGGTGTTGCAGGTCTTCAAACCTCTGAAAGAGACGGGAATACCAGACCACCTGACCTGCCTCTTGAGAAATCTATATGCAGGTCAGGAAGCAACAGTTAGAACTGGATTTGGAACAACAGACTGGTTCCAAATAGGAAAAGGAGTACGTCAAGGCTGTATATGGTCACCCTGCTTATTTAACTTATATGCAGAGTACATCATGAGAAACGCTGGGCTGGAGGGAACACAAGCCAGAATCAAGATTGCCAGAAGAAATATCAATAACCTCAGATACGCAGATGACACCACCCTTATGGCAGAAAGTGAAGAAGAACTAAAGAGCCTCTTGATGAAAGTGAAAGAGGAGAGTGAAAAGGTTGGCTTAAAGCTCAACATTCAGAAAACTAAGATCATGGCATCTGGTCCCATCATTTCATGGGAAATAGATGGGGAAACAGTGTCAGACTTTATTTTGTTGGGGTCCAAAATCACTGCAGATTGTGACTACAGTCATGAAATTAAAAGACGCTTACTCCTTGCAAGGAAAGTTATGACCAACCTAGACAGCATATTAAAAAGCAAAGACATTCCTTTGTCAACAAAAGTCCATCTAGTCAAGGCTATGGTTTTTCCAGTAGTCATGTATGGATGTGAGAGCTGGACTATAAAGAAAGCTGAATGCTGAAGAATTGTTGCTTTTGAACTGTGGTGTTGGAGAAGACTCTTGACAGTCCCTTTGCCTGCAAGGAGATCCAACCAGTCCATCCTAAAGGAGATCAGTCCTGGGTATTCATTGGAAGGACTGATGTTGAAGCTGAAACTCCAATACTTTGGCCACCTGATGCAAAGAGCTGACTCGTTTGAAAAGACCCTGATGCTGGGAAAGACTGAGAGCAGGAGGAGAAGGGGATGACAGAGGATAAGATGGTTGGATGGCATCACTGACTCAATGGACATGAGTGTGGGTAAACTCCGGGGAGTTGGTGATGGGACAGGGAGGCCTGGCGTCCTGCAGTTCATGGGTTGCAATGAGTTGGACATGACTGGGCAACTGACCTGAACTGACCTGAACCTAGAGAAATATTATTTTCTGTTCTGTCAGTTCACAGTCAGATGATAACTTGGGTGTATTTAAATGCTTGGGTATATTTGTGTTTGACATTATTATCAAAATAGCATTCTTATCATTCTTAGGTAAGGTAAGGTAAGTCGCTCAGTCGTGTCCGATTCTTTGTGACCCCACGGACTATAGCCTACCAGGCTCTTCCATCCATTGGATTTTCCAGGCAAAAGTACTGGAGCGGGTTGCCATTTCCTTCTCCAGAGGATCTTCCCGACCCAGGGATTGAACGCAGGTCTCCCGCACTGTAGGCAGACGCTTTGCCGTCTGAGCCACCAGGGAAGTCTATCATTCTTAGGGATGCATAATATTCTGTCGCATTCATAATAATTCATGAATCATTGGCAAAATATTGAAGGTTTTGTTGGTGACCAAAACAAATTAAGTCCAATAAACCATTCAACAGCCAAGCATTAAAGAAAAAGCAGGAACCAGGTGTTCTGGGAATCACATGAGTCCATGAACTCTGCCTGAATACTTCAGGAAACTTGCCACTTCAATTGCAGTTTCTTTGTCTCACCTCACATTTCAAACTCTTGGACCATAGTATTCTACTAGCTCAGCATGGATCAGGATTGATCCCTGCAGGGGATGCATAGCTGCTCAACCCAGGTCTTCCTCTTCTGGACTCAGGTATTCTCTCTCCAGATGCCAGCAGTGTTATCAGCTCTCGATTGACTTCTTCCCCAGGACCTGTCCTTGACTAAAGATACTTTATTCACCCATTCATGTCACCTTCCATGAGGCAGCCTACATCCAGTGATGGGTGATGCAGGACAACTCTGAGGGATCCTTCCAGCTCTAGAGCTGCTTGTGAGATTGGCTAAAGCCTTTGCATGACTGTACCACAGTTCACTTTTCTCTCTTATCAGTCCTGCTAACCTCAATTCCCCACGGGTACTGATCCCTAAAGTATATTCTGCACACTAGTATCTGAATAAGACCCATTTCTCAGGAACCCCACATGTTAAAGTCTTTACTCCAGTCAGCACTGGTCCAACCAACTGAGGTAACATCATGGTATCTAAGACCAGTACCTGAGGATTTCAAAGCTGGTCTGAGAAATGGAAGGGTTAACTTATGGTCTGCTATTGTGGAACATCAAAATGCTACAGAATTGTGTTCTTCCAGGAACACTGGGATGCACATCTTCTGTCATTTATTATCTCATTTGAACAAATTCCTAAGAGTTATATTATCATGACTCTTATGCATTTTTATGCTGCTTTCCGGAAGGATTCCGCCAATTAACAAAGCCACCAAAATGGGAGAAGATACTACTCAGAATTCTTAATACACCAATAACCAGACAGGGGATGGAAAGAGGTAATATCAGGTATATCAGGAAACCAGCTAGGTGATTTAAATAAATCCACTATTGTCCCCTTTATCTCTAGTAATAATTTTTTTAAAAACCCATAACTTTATTTGAGACATGGAAGTTGAGAATGAACACTGCATTTCCTAACTTGTCCCCTAACAGACATGTGACCAAGTTCTGTCCACTGGAATGTGAATAGTCAATGTGGAAAACTTGCCTTGAAAAGAAAGGGGCATACATTTCACTTCCCCTTTCCTCTTTCTGTTGGCTAGGGTGAAATCATAATGTTAAGCCATCTTGGACAATTAAAGATGTGAAAAAAACAGTGGGAATGGTAGAGCCACAAGAAAGAAGGAACCTGAATCAGAGATGTTATGGAGCCACCATACCAGGCCAGAATACCTAAGCCTTGGTTTCTTTTCATATGGGAGAGAAATAATAATCTTTCTGTTTAAGCCAGTGCTTTTATAGATCTCTGGACAGCAGCTGGATATGTATGCCAACTACACACTCTTTCTTCTCACTTCATCTGCATAGCTTTTCTTTGGCAATAGCTATTTGTGTCATTTTAGATATTAAGAAAGAAGAGATCACAAATAATAAGGAATTCACCCCTGAGTCATATAGCAGTGAAGTCCAGATCAAATGTGAGTATCTGATTAAAGCCTGAGTATCTGATTTAAAACAGTAAAGCCCATGTTTTCTCATTGTTCTTTTCCTGAAGAATTTATAGTTCTTTATATGCCCTTAATTTTCAAATCTCTAATTTGCTGATTATATGATAAGATTTTATATACATTATAAGATTTTATACACATTATAAATCATAGTAATCACAGTAACAACAGGACAAGAATCAAGTTAGAACTAGATGTGGAACAACAGACAAAATTGGGAAAGGAGCACATCAAGGCTGTATATTGTCACCCTGCTTATTTAACTTATATGCAGAGTATATCATGTAAAATGCCAGGCTAGATGACTCACAAGCTGGAATCAAGATTGCCAGGAGAAATATCAAAACCCTCAGATATGCAGATGATACCATTCTAAAGACAGAATGTGAAGAGGAGCTAAAGAACCTCTTGATGAGGGTGAAAGAGGAGAATGAAAAAGCTGGCTTAAAACTCAACATTCAAAAAACAGAGACCACGGCATCTGGTTCCATCACTTAATGGCAAATAGATGGGGAAATAATGGAAACAGTGAGAGACGTTATTTTGCGGGGCTCAAAAATCACTGCAGATGGTGACTACACTCATGAAATTAAAAAAGACTCTTGCTTCCTGGAAGAAAAGCTATGACCAACCTAGACAGCATATTAAAAAGCAGAGATATCACTTTTCTGTCAGAGGTCCATATAGTCAGACTATGGTTTTTCCAGTAGTCAAACATAAATGTGAGAGTTGGACCATAAAGAAGGCTGAAAGCAAAGAATTGATGCCTTCAAACTGTGGTGTTGGAGAAGACTCTTGAGAGTTCCTTGAACTGCAAGGAGATCAAATTAGTCAATCCTAAAGGAAACCAACCCTGAATACTCATCGGAAGGACTGATGCTGAAACTGAAGCTCTAATACTTTGGCCACCTGATGTGAAGAGCTGACTCACTGGAAAAAACCCTGATGCTGGGAAAGATTGAGGGCAGGAGGAGAAGGGGGAAACAGAAGATGAGATGGTTGGATGGCATCACTGACTCTATGAACATGAGTTTGAGCAAACTCTGGGAGATAGTAAAGGACAGGGAAGCCTGGTGTGTTGCAGTTCGTGGGGTTGCAAAGAGTTGGACATCACCCAGGGACTGAACAACAACAACAAACACACTAGTAATGTAGCGGAGAAGGCAACAGCACCCCACTCCAGTACTCTTGCCTGGAGAATCCCATGGATAGAGGAGCCTGGTAGGCTGTGGTCCATGGGGTCGCTAGGAATCGGACACGACTGAGCAACTTCACTTTTACTTTTCACTTTCATGCACTGGAAAAGGAAATGGCAACCCACTCCAGTGTTCTTGCCTGGAGAATCCCAGGGATGGGGGAGCCTGGTGGGCTGCCGTCTCTGGGGTCACGCAGAGTCGGGCATGACTGAGGCGACTTAGCAGCAGCGGCAGCAGTAATGTGGAGATAAACTTACTTATGCCTTCTCTCTCCACATTTATGTCTCCTCTTCCTGAATTCACTTTTTACTGAACTCCAAGCAAAATTGGTTTGAAAGCTACTTTTGAGCAATCTTGAAAGTGAAAGTTGCTCAGACATGTCTGACTCTGCGATCCCATGGACTATACAGTTCGTGGAATTCTCCAGGCCAGGATATTGGAGTGGGTAGCTTTTCCCTTCTCCAGAGGATCTTCCCAACCCAGGGATCGAACCCAGGTCTCCCATATTGCAGGCGGATTCTTTACTAGCTAAGCTACAAGGGAAGCCCAAGAATACTGGAGTGGATAGCCTATCCCTTCTCCAGGGGACCTTCCCAACCCGGGAATCAAACCTGGGTCTCCTGCATTGCAGGCGGATTCTTTACCAACTGAGCTACCAGGAAAGCCCGTTACACTTTTTAAAAACAACTGTTTCAGTGCTAAATAAATTTGATTCATTTATTCACAGAAGGGTAGGAACAATCAACTATGTGCAACACTGTGAGGAGAGCAAAAACAAATGAGTCTCAGCCCCTGTCCTTAAGGTGCTCATAGTCCTGTGAGACTAATAAATAATTTTAACCTATAGTACAGATGTGAGAGTTGGGACTGTGAAGAAGGCTGAGTGCCAAAGAACTGATGCTTTTGAACTGTGGTGTTGGAGAAGACTCTTGAGAGTCCCTTGGACTGCAAGGAGATCCAACCAGTCCATTCTGAAGGAGATCAGCCCTGGGAATTCTTTGGAAGGAATGATGCTAAAGCTGAAACTCCAGTACTTTGGCCACCTCATGTGAAGAGTTGACTCACTGGAGAAGACTCTGATGTTGGGAGGGATTGGGGGCAGGAGGAAAAGGGGACAACAGAGGATGAGATGGCTGGATGGCATCACTGACTCGATGGATGTAAGTTTGAGTGAACTCCGGGAGTTCGTGATGGATAGGGAGGCCTGGCGTGCTGCAATTCATAGGGTCGCAAAGAGTTGGACACGACTGAGCGACTGAACCGAACTGAGATGACAAGAAATGTAAGTGTAACAATCTCACTAGGAGACTGTTAAATTGAGAAGGCCATCTGGCTTTTGAGGCCAGGAAAACTTTAGGAATTTGATGACCTTTGAAACAAATCCATAGTTATACGTAGGGTTTTGTTTAATCAAGATTTGGGTTTTGTTTTTGTTTTTGTTTTTAGTGATAGAAGCCCAACTCAAATTAATTTAAGCAAACATAGAACACTGTGTTGGTTTAGCTAACTTAAAAAAATGTAAGAGTATCTAATTTCAGGCAAATGTGAATCCAGGGTATCTAAATGATTCTGTAAGAGAGCTGCCAAAAATACTGATAACTGGGATTCCCTAGGGGTTCAGTGGTTAAGACTCTGCCTGCCAATGCAAGGGATCCAGGTTCGATCCCCGGTCCTGGAAGATCCCACGTGCTGTGGAGCAACTAAGCCCGTGTATTGGCTCAGCTACTGTAGCCTGCACTCTAGGGCCTGTGCTCTGCAACAAGAGAAGTTACTGCAGGGAGAAGCCCACACACCGCAGCTTGCTGCAACTAGAAAAAGCCTGCATGCAGTAACAAAGACTCAGCACAGTAAAAGATAAAATTTTAAAAATTTAAAAAATATATATATACATAGAGAGAACTTCCCAGGTGGCGCTAGTAGTAAAGAACCCACCTGCCAATGCAGGAGACAAAAAAATATTGATAATTATTATAGCTGAATAATGGAAAAATTATTCTTCCCCCTTCCATGTAAATTTGAAAACAATTTTTCCAATAAAATATTTTAGAAGCTCCAGGAGGGCAGAAGTTTTAGTCTGTTTCTATCACTGCTATATCCTCAGTACCTAGAACAGTATCTGAAATATAGTAAAAATTTAATAAATATTTGTTGATTAAAAAAAATAGGAAAGCTGTCAATTTCTTAGAGGTTCTAGCTTGTACTGGCTTTGTTTACAGACAAGCTTATTTCTTGTGGAAGAAAGGATGGACACCATCTCTTCAGACTGTTATTGTTACCAGCTCCGCTGCTCCAGCATAAAGAGAGTGCCTGTCTCCTGATAAGTGAGGCAGAATATACAAACAGGGCTCTGTTTGGCCGGGTTTGGATCAATCGCTTGCCCATGTCAGGAGTCAAAGATGGGCTCAGCCCACTAAACCCATGGACTGACTTTGTGCAGGAATGGTTTCCCCAAATTAAAAAGGAAGCTTTAAAATGAGAAAGAGGAGAAATGGTTGCTGCATAGTCAAGAACAACAGAGGCCTATCACAAGTTTCACAGGTGGAGATGAGAAATGAAGTGAAGTGAAGTGAAGTCTTTCAGCCGTGTCCAACTCTTTGTGAACCCATGGACTGTAGCCTACCAGCCTCCTCCATCCATGGGATTTTCCAGGCAAGAGTACTGGAGTGGGTTGCCATTTCCTTCTCCAGGGGATCTTCCTGACCCAGGGATCGAACCCAGGTTTCCCACATTGTAGGCAGATGCTTTACCCTCTGAGCCACAAGATGAGAAGGAGCAGGGAAGCCCAGGTGGAGGCAGTGACCTGAAAGAAGGCAGAGAGCCAAGATAGCAGAGGAGAGTCCAGTTTGACAAAAAGGTTGGGGAAGAAAGAAAAATTAAGCTGGAACTGTATTATAATAAAGGCTGGAGTGTCAGGATAAGGTGTTTAAGCCTTTTTTTTTTTAGTTGAAGTATAGTTGACCCTGATGCTGGGAAAGATTGAATGCAGAAGGAGAAGGGGGCCACAGAGGATGAGATGGTTAGATAGCATGACAGACTCAACGGATATGCATTTGAGCAAACTCTGGGAGATAGTGAAGTTCAGGGAATCCTCGTGTGTTACAGTTCATGGGGTTGCAAAGAGTTGGACAGGATTTAGCAACTGAAGAACAACAACATAGTTGATTTATAATGTCGTGTTACTTATAAACCTTACTTAACAGGTTAGAGCAAAGTGATTCACACACACACACACACACACACACACAGTTTTTCAGATTCTTTTCTGTTATAGGTTATTGCAATATATTAAATACAGTTCCCTGTACTATATAGTAAGTTCTTATTCTTTGTCTCTTTTGTATATATTAGTGTGTATCTGTTAATGCCCAAACTCCTAACTTATCCCTCCCTCTCCCCTTTCTCTTTGGTAACCACAAGTTTGTTTCTAGGTCTGTGAGTTTGTTTCTGTCTTGTAAATAAGTTCATTTGTATCACTTTTTTAGATTACACGTATGAGATGATATTTGTCTTTTTCTAACTTACTTCACTTGGTATGATATTCTCTAGGTCCATCCATGCTGCTAAAATGGCAGTATTTCATTTTTTTATGGCTGAGTAATCTTCCACTGTGTCTGTGTGTGTGTGTGTGTGTAGCCTAATTTTAAAGGGAGAGGGGAGCCAAAAGAGTAACCCAAAATATCATCACATATTTCATATATAATAAATACATCATCAAGTATAATTGAAAATCAGTTAGTTTTCTGCATTTTCTTTAAGACTGTGGTTTGTAGTTATATGCTTCATTTATAAGGCATTTATTTTCAATTAAACTATATACGCCTGCTTGACCTGCTACTGGGAAAAGTTTCATTATGTTTGTTAAATGCATGTTTCCTCCAGCTTATTGAATTTCCTTCTTGCCTATTACTTTGGGATTTGGCTAAACTGAAAAATACATATCAGTATGGGCAAGCCCAGGTGAAGGACCAGGAAACTCTTAGAGATAAATACAAAGAATGCAACCAACTATGAATCCTTGAACCTGCTGGGCAATTTACAATCTTACATTTTTAAGGCACTCATTTATTCTTCAGTTAAAGTTGTTCTCTCAAGCTTAGCACACACTTTGGAAAAATAAATATTTCATTGTAATAATGAATAAAAAGGTAGCTTTGGAGGAAGTATCTTGCTGATGAAGAATAATTTCTGTCTCCCTCCATTTTCTCTGTGTCTTCTCTAAAAACAGAAGTGAGAAAAGAGTTGACCAGAGTTCAGAGTAATAAGCCATGAAGTTCCCAAAGGAGAGTCAACCTGGGTTGACCACCACATAAGTTTTTATTGTTGTTATCATTTGTTTCTTTTCCGGATCCAGATCAGGAAGTTTTATTGGTGACTGACCTCAATGTAGTTTTAATGGCCTTGCTTCACTGTAGCATTAAATGAGAAAGTACTTTGAAGACAATGAAATGCTATACATGAATTTATCATCATCATCTCAATGACGAGATGAAGTCCATGAGGTAGGGTTACCATGGTTCCCTTTTTTTCTAATGTTAGGCAGTGTAGCTTCATGATAACCATTTTGTTGTTTAACCTACAAAACCTCCCACAGCCTCAGCTGTAATATGGGGTAATAAAAGTATCTGCTTATTTAATAGTGCTCTGGTGAGGATTAGCTGAGATAAAAATGAATAAAAAGCAACTAGTTCAGTTTTGCAGCATGACCAACTCATCCAGGTTTTCCTAGAACTTCCCTGGGGTTAGCATCATAAACCCCTTAAAGTCCTCGGAACATGGTCAGCCCCAGGTAAGCTGTGATGCCTGGTTATCCAAGAGGCAGGAGCTCAAACATTCTTAGAAAATATTAGTTATTTTTGTCTTAGAGGAGAAAGGTGAAGATTAAAATACTTAGCATGGTGTAAGGAACACAGGTATTTTGTTAAAAAAAAAAAGTCATTTATTTATCCTAAGAGAGTTAAACCTCAGGATTCTTATCTAAGGCTTTTAAAGCCACATCCAATTCTTTTCCGATGGTGCTTTTGTTCTTTTTTTTTTCATTCAGTTCTTCATTCATTTAATCCATCCCTGCCCTCATAGAGTTTATAACATAGAAGACACAGACATTTACTAAATAGCTGCTGCTGCTTCTGCTAAGTCGCTTCAGTCGTGTCCGACTCTGTGCGACCCGATAGATGGCAGCCCATCAGGCTCCTCCGTCCCTGGGATTCTCCAGGCAAGAATACTCGGCTGCCACTGCCTTCTCCAATGCATGAGAGTAAAAAGTGAAAGTGAAGTCCCTCAGTCGTATCAGATTCTTTGCGACCCCCGGACTGCAGCCTACCAGGCTCCTCCGTCCACGGGATTTTCCAGGCAAGGGTACTGGAGTGGGTTGCTACTGCCTTCTCCAACTAAATAGCTACCTTACAAATAATTCAAACTGCTGTTGCATTAAATGTAC
The DNA here is from genome assembly GCF_042477335.2 of Ovis canadensis. Lineage (NCBI taxonomy): Eukaryota > Metazoa > Chordata > Mammalia > Artiodactyla > Bovidae > Ovis > Ovis canadensis. Next base: position 51,478,663 of record NC_091263.1, on the reverse strand, counting down.
TGTGTATGTGCTCAGTCATTCAGTCACGTCCAGCTCTGTGACCCTGTGGACTGTAGCCCACCAGGCTCCTCTGTCTATGGGATTTCCCAAGCAAGGATACTGAATTGGGTTACCATTCCTTTCTCCAGGGGATTTTCCCAACCCAGGGATCAAACCCATGTCTCCTGCATTGAAGGTGGATTCTTTACCACCATGCCACCTGGGAAGCTCATTAAGTGGGTCAGTAGCAGGCAACTGTTCTTGTGTGGTTTTTCCAGAGGTTTCCCTAAATCCATCCACTCTCAAATGTTTCCATTTGTATCTGTGTCCTTACAGCTTAGACAGCTTGGGGTTGTAGTATAGCCTTTGGCTATGCAGTAGAAAGTTAATTAGCCTGAAATGACCATGTTTGGTCTGGTCAGGGGGTTCCTCTTTTTACTGATACATTTTCATGAATCAGTAGATACAAAGAGTGCAGGGTCCTCTTTACAGTCACATGGACCAACCCACAGCCAGCCAGCTTCTAACCAAAAGCGAGGCCCTGCCTGATCCATGCAGAGGAACCAGGTCCCCATCTGCCTGCCAGAGGTTTTACACTTCACCCCATGCTTTCACCATCCACAAGAAAGGAAAGGAGGCTTTTCAGATGTGTTCCTACCACAGGATGGAGGGGTCTTTTATTTTCATTTCAGTTGAGTCAGTTAATTTAAAATCAGTCACCTAGTTCAAAATATAACAAGCTTTTGGTATTCTATTTATCATAACATATCAGAGAGAAAGTGAATATTTCATCTGGGAGCCAGGGCAGTCACTGGGGGACTGAATTTTGTCAGCAGTACCATGTTAATAAACTTGAGAAAGCCCTGTGTTAGGTTAAAATGCAACTTTTCACCCCTGCTGGCCTGGCAAACTGAACGGGGAAGGTAACCTCTAGCAAAAGAGGATTAGATTTCACAAAAAGATATGGGAAGGGATACAAAATCCCTCACCATGTCCCCTGAAAAAATAAAAGAACAAAAGAGCCAGTGGCCATTTCTTCAAAGAAGAGCGTTCTCTGGACTGTTTCCACTTAAAATCTACTTTTTTCTTACTTTTGAAATTGGGTGGTTGGTGTTTAACAAAATCTTTACAAAGGTAAGTGTTTTATCTTCTTCTTTTTATTTAGGAAACATTCCAGGGAGGATTATGGGGTGTTTGAATTTGGTAGGAAATTCTGTGATCAGTTCCTGAGAAGAAAATAGGGTTTATTTTTGGTTTGGGACCCAGCTAGACAGGCAGGTAGGAGGCTGCAGAAAGACAGTGTTTCTGTGGTGTGGAGTTACCAGGAGGCTGGCTTGAAAGTATAGCCTCCAGGGCATGTTGGGAGCAGCATTTTTATTAGCATTTTCATTTCTTTCTTTCTTTTTTGTGAAGTTGTAGCAAGACTGTGGCTATTTCTTCAAGGAATTTAGTGCAAAAGTTATGCCCCTTGCTATTCTGAGATCTTGCCTAAGATTTGAAAATGTGCCCAATGTAGATATGATCTGAGACTTCAAATGAAGAAAATAAGCTCAAAATAAATTTTTTTTCTTGGTGGTAGTGGGGTGGGGGAGTTTTAAAGAGAAGGTGCATCTGTTTTTCTTTCCTTTTTCTTTTTTTCCAAAGGAAGATTTTTTTGTTGTTGTTAATCAGACATCTTAGCAGGAAAGAAAAAAGGAGAGATCTTGTCATTGCTAATCTTGCCAAGAGTTATGTATGGGTTGAATTGGGTCCATTCCCCAATTCACATGCTAAACTCCTAAGTCTTAGTACCTCAGAATGTGCCTGTAGTTGGACACAGGGCCTTTAAAGAGGTGATTATGATAAAATGGTTGAGAAGATCTCCTGGAGAAGGGCATGGCAACCCACTCCAGTATTCTTGCCTGGAGAATCCCAGAGGAACCTGGAAGGCTATGGTCTATACGGTTGGACAGAGAAGGACACAACTGAACCTTATTAGCAGCAGCACGTGATAAAATGAGGTCAAATGGGTGACTATAATCCAATATGACTGAAGTCCTTGTAGGAAGGGGCAGTTTAACTCAGACATGGACACACAGAGCAAAGGCCGTTTGAAGACACAGTGAGAAGGCTGCTGTCAGCAAGCCGGGGAGAGAAGCCTCAGAAGTCAGCCCTGCCAGCACCTTCATCTTGGACTTCTGGCCCGCAAAACTGCGAGACAAACTTCTGAAGTTTAAGCTGCCTGGTCTGTGGTGTTCTGTTATGGAAGCCCTGAGAAACTAGTACTCTAAGTTAAATGACTATTTCTGCCAAAGGATATTGCCAGGGGGGCATGATAACTCTTTATCTGAGGAGGAAAAATAGTGGCTTGCTTTTCTTATGTCTTTGTTATATATTTTTAGCTATCTCTTAAAAATACATACAGAATTAGGGAATTTAGGTTTCAGTGGGGTCATTTTTGGCAGGGGGGTGTAGGGATGTAAGAATGTGTTTCAGTCACATTTATTAATCTGAGTTTATTTTTATGTGCTTAGTAAAATTCTGAACCATGTATTACCTATAGGATAATTTAAAAATGAAAGAATATTAATGTATTTTTGTTTTCATAAGGCTCTGATTTCTTTGCATGGCCAAACTTGGACTTCTTTTTAACTTAAAATTATGGTGTAAGTTTTTTTCCTGACCTTTGTAAGTTGCTTAAAATGACCATGCTCAAGCTCAGAGTAATTAAGATAAATATGAGAGAGCCACATATGGAATAAAATGCTGCTGTTTTAAAAAACTGTAGCAGCACCATGTTAAAAAGCATGTTTAGTGTTAACTGAAAAAAAATTTAAACCAATTGTATGTAAATTATTGCAATTATGCATAATTATATGTAGAGTATGTATATTGTAATTATACCTACTGTATCATTATAACTAGCTTTTTCCTAAAACCCACCATAGACAAAGCACTATGAGGAACATACTGAACAGTGGTTACTTTTGGAGAATGGCATTATGACTCTTATGACTTCCAGGTGACTCAGTGGTAAAGAATCCTCCTGCCAATGCGAGAGACATGGGTTCACATCCCTGGGTTGGGAAGATCTCAGGAGAAGGAAATGGCAACCCACTTTAGTATTCTTGCCTGAGAAATCCCACAGACATGGGAGCCTGGTGGGCTAGTCCATGGGGTCACGAAGAGCCGGCACGACTTAGCGTCTAAACAACAACAACAAACAACTATGACAGCTCCCCTCCCAATAGTTTATTCTTCTTTTTGCCTACATTTGTTTCATAAGCACGTACTATTTTTATGATTAACGAAAACTGTCCACCATCAGTGTGAAAATGCATGAGTTCACTATACTTAATAACTAAATGAGCTAACCACCAGATGTAAACACCTGGCATAGCCTGGTCCAGACTGTGAGCTCAGGCAGGTTTAGTTCTCTTTGTCTACATATGGGCTAGTTTCCCACCATACAACAGGATACAGGTGTCCAAGGAATAGCTCATGGTACTCAGTTCTAACAATCAAGACAAAATCAAGAGTCAACACAGTTTAGACATGCGGGTAGGAGGGAGAAGGAGATGTAGGTCACAAGTAGAATTTAATCCTTTTAGTGAACTGGTTCTATACTATGTTCCTCAACAGTAGACATGTACATTGTTTATTAAGAATGTACCACTTAAGTACTTTTGTGGAATGCAAATATCACAGGTGCCTCCGTCCAGAACACAAAAAAGGATATTCCCTTCCAGAAAGATGGGTGGCAAAGTAAAACTTATGTTGCAAGTTAGAAGAGATCTGATGAAAACAATACAAAACAAAACATTCTTTAGGCATCATATAGACTTTACATAAAAAACTGTTTGAAGTACTACTGAGACAGATAAGAACTGCTTTGTTGATCATGCTGACTCTGCATGTTGACACAAGGCTTTGAGGGAGAATTTCTAGGTGTTGTGAAATTACTGAGCATGCATGGCTAACTTCAGCAGGACTGACACTGGGACCAGCACTCTGAGAACTGTGCTCTTTCCTCTCGCAGCTTCCTGACCCTTCTCTGTCCCTGGGGAAAGGAAAAAAATCCCTAAGCCACTTTTAGAACAGCTAAGGAAGTTGTGTAATGAGGCGCAGGAAATGTTTGCTGGTGACTCTAAGAGAGGGATTTTCAATATGGTTTAGCCAACGAGAGAATTTGGAAATTCTATCATTTTTCTGAAGGTACCTAGAAACCTAGAACCCAACAAAACGAAAACTAATTGAACGGTCCAACTGGAAACCTTATCCACCCTCCCACATCTGGATGAGTACCTCCAGTATGGACCGGAAGGATTCAAGCGTATCACTCATGTCTCTCACCTGCTATTATTCTAGCAGGTTCTCAGTAAAGTGGAGATAAAAGAAACTGGGAAAAAAAATCTCTGAAAGACATCTGAGGATCACAGATTGTTTGTACTTCTAGATTCTGATCTGAGTAGTTCCTTCTCAACTGAACAAAGTTCTTTATTTTCTACTTTAATATGAGTTGACCTGAAACTTTAGGCCTGGGCCAAGTTACAAATATACTCTACCAGGAATTGGCTTTGTTAACAAATTCCAAACTGGAGTCCCATTTTTAACTGAGGAATTAGCTGAACCTTACAAGTGCAGTAGGGCTCAGTGTAACAATATGAGCTTTCATAGCCTTGCTATTTAAGATTCTTTCTCTCAGACTAAATAAGCAAAACTACTCCCAGACATCTACCCCAAGTATCACAAGAGCGACTTACATATCATATAACTCAGAATGGAGTGGTTAGATTCCTTTAGGCTTCCTGACTTTAGTCAGCTGCATATGCTGATGTTGGGAATGTATTCTGAAGACACTGTATCATTTGGCCAAGGAAACAGAGAGCAGGATAGCTTTGAAATTATATTAAATGGCAGAAGGCTGTCTTGGAATGCTTGTTTCTAGACATCATACTTGTATTTCCTAAATAGTATTCTCTTTGGGGTAAAATTTTGCTCTCTTATCCCTGGTGGTTCAGATGGTAAAGAATCCACCTGCAATGTGGGAGACCTGGGTTGGGAAGATGTCCTGGAGGAGGGCATGGCAACCCACTCCAGTATTCTTGTCTGGAGAATCCCCATGGACAGAGGAGCCCGGTGGGCTACAGTCCATGGGGTCATGAAGAGTCAGACATGACTGAGCAACTAAACACATCCAAACCAGAGATAATAAGGTAGATAAATATTTCTAGGATATTTTCTAAAATAAAGAAGATGAAAGCTTTTTGAAGAATGACAAATGTAATTTTGAATATCTTTGATGGCATGGTGCTTAGGGTGTTTTACCTTATTGACACATTCTGTCTTATTGGAGAAGGCATAATATTTACAGTTAGCGTTCAGCAATGTGTGTGCTATGTGGAAGGAAGATTTTTGAGACTAGAATGATACAGCCTTAAATATACATCAAGAAGACTCAAAATTATGCTGATCATTACTGTCAGTAGGATTAATAAAACCATGTACCCAAAATTCTTAGAATGATGCCTGTCACATTATAACTGCTCAATAACTTAATGACTATTATGATTATGATTAAACTGGAGACTCAGGGAGTCAGCTTCTTATTTTACATCTCCTCTTGGCTATCTCCCAGCCACTCGAAATCGACATATTCAAAGATGAGCTATTTATTTCTTCATCATTGCAGTCTGGTTCTTCCCAGTTGCAATGTGGCTCTTCTCACAATCTTTCCCATCTTAGTTCAAGCCAGAAATCTTGTCAGTCACACAAGATACTTCCTTCTCCCTCAATAACTGTCCATCACTAAGTCCCATTCATTAACTACTTTAAAAAGGTTTATAATTGATCACTTGTCTCAGTATTGCTAAACTTCTATCCTAGGGTTTTCAGTCTCCGCATTATTGACATTTGAGGCCAGAAGATTCTTGGCTATGGAGGGCTGTTCCGTGCACTGTAGAATTGTTAGCAGTACCCCTGTTCTCTACCGGAGGGACTCCCCATTTGTGACAACCAAAAATGTCTCCAGCCATTACCAAAGTTCTCCAGGGAGCAAAATGTTCCCAGTGGAGAACTACTGAAATTACTCTAATTTCCTACCTCAGCTCACACAAAGGCTCCTTACTGGTTCTGTCCCCAGTAGGATAAGACTCTCCTTCACTCCCTGTAAAGCTTTTCTCCAGAGAAGTCTTTACACCATAAGAATTTCATCAGTTCACACAGCATCCTAAACCCCTGACTTACTTTTTTTCACACTATGAACAGATACCCCCAACCATGTCCATTTTCACTGGGTCCTGGCCCTCTCCAACCTAATCTTGTACATGTCCCTAACACTCCAGCCAGCCATAGTGAAATTCTTCCTCAATATTTCAACCACCTGTGCACCTCAGCACCTTCACCTCAGCTATTCCCCATCAGGAGTGCTCTGAAGCTTGACTTGATACTTATCCATGTAGGGGCCCCCTCTAACTTTCTGTCACAGGACCCTAGTTGTTCCCATAATTTGCAAATGCACATTTTTAAATGTTTTGTTGTTTGGCTCATACTAAATGATACATTTCTTGAAGGTAGGAGACGGTCTATTTTACCCCTTACTCAATACCAGCACCATCACAGTGTCTTGCACATAATAGGAAATTGATGCCTATTGATGGAATGAATGAATGACTGATTAATAAATGAAATATAAAAGCAGTTTTGATTGGGAATTGCTTTCCCCATTCTTAGCACTAGGGGGTGCTAAATAAATAAATATATAATTTTAACAGTATTTCAGAAGTTTGGATGCGTCTTTCCAATGCTGCCATTTGAACTGGGTATCCTGACAAACTATTCTTCACAATATTACCAAGTTCAAAAGTTGTGCTAATTAATGAGATATCCCTGCAAAGTGTTTAGCACAACAGCACTAAGCATTTAGAAGTACTCAGTAAGCACTATTATTTAAAAAGTAAGTTCTTACCAGCCTTCCCATAAAAGGGTTAGGGGAAGTAGTTCAAACTGAAGAACCATTACTAACCTGTATTCTCCTTAAAAAACTATATTTCTCTGTCCCAGGGTTTTCACTATTTGCACTGAAACATATAACTTCCAACTCATAACCAAATGTGATCAAGTTTAAAATACAAAATGACTAAGATCTGAAGAATAAAGTGTTCAATAAAAATATTAGGTTAACTTCATTTTAAGTCAATCACTGTTGTTCTGATTACTAAATTAAAATGTCATAAGACCCTTACCTAAAAATTCAATCTTGACTCCATTTAAAATTTACTAGGGTTTTTGAAAGTCCTTCTGCTGAGGGAAGATTTTATGACCCATTTCACGAAATTGGAATAGCGATTAAGGTTAAGTGTATCCCTTTGCCAAGACAGCAGCCAAGTTTCAGAAGTGTCAAATGCTAACATGTTGCTTTGATACTTTTCAGCAAATGTATTTTGAGTTGCATAGCATTCACAGGCTTCATTTCATCCAGTATGCTGAAATTCTACCATCTAAAGGAATTAAAACCTCTTAGGTAGAGAGAGTATGAGGAAAAATATCTGGTGTCCTGCAGATATCTTTTTGTCATGCACAGAGTAGTAATGGATATTTTTCACACTGCAAAGAAGATGTAATTACAAAGTGAAGTTGTGATTTCACTGTTTTCTTCTCTCCCTTTAGATTTTCAAATTGTTCTGATTTCTTCATTTTTCTATGACACTTGTAATTTTGTGCCATTTAAATCACCACAATGAAATGGAGTGGTTACTCTTAAGTCCCAGGAAAGCATGTTACCTCCTTCTCAAGCCTTCACCCAAAGAGCCATTGTAATTGGAAGAAAAATATCCTAAAGGAAACGTCACTGAGGATTAGAAAGGACCCAAACAATAAAAATATTTCTTGCAGACAGTTCTATTGTGGAATCAAAGAAAGTAACTCAGGGACTAGTTTGGGATTTCATTCTTCCTTCAAGTCAGACTAGGTAGCTCAATTGTGTGAAAGTGTGCTAGTCTGGCCAAGATAGTATCCAAGCTGGGTCCCTATCTGGGCCTGAAAACAAACAACCATCTTACCAGCTTAAGTTCTTGTTCACAGGGCAACCTGGCTTAGGGATTCTAGAGGAATCATTCCAAGTTTGTACAATTAGAAATGCAATTTAAAGAGTTTCTGCCTCTAGTGACAGAGTTCTATCAGTCTTCAAGTTTGTATGCATATATAAAATTGGCCTTGTATGTATATATATATATATATATAAAGGCCAACAGGGTTGGGTGGGAGAGAGAATCACTGAGATTGTCAACATCACGCTTATCATATCTTAATCTTATTTGTCTTCTGCTTCATCCTCCTCCTCATCAGTGCTGTCACTGTTTCATGTTCTTATTAGGAGCAAGGCACTGGGCTAAATGCTTTATTATGTCATTTAATCTTCCCAACCATTTCTTGAGGTAGCCTTGGCTATCTCCATCTTATAGTTAACAGAGACCATGGGTCTAAAAGACTGCCCAGCACATGAAAGAACACCCAGTTAGTGAATCTGAGAGCTGTGATTCAAATCCAAGTCTTTGATTCCCAAGTTCACTATCTCAGTCCTGCTCATCATGCTCACTCAGTCAATTCCTTGTGACCCCATGGACTGTAGCCCACCAGATTCCTCTATCCATGGAGTTCTCCAGGCAAGAATACTGGAGTAGGTTGCTACTTCCTTCTCCAGGGGATCTTCATGGCCCAGGGATCAAACCCACGTCTCCAGCATCTTCTGCACTGAAGGCGTATTCTTTACTGCTGTGCCACTGAGAAAGCCCTCACGATCTCAGTTTCTACACGTATATGCTAACCTCAGAGTGACCAGGCTACCAGTTCACCTTTGAACCAGTTAAGTTCAAAGGTTATTTTTTTCTAACAAAAACTTTATTATGGAAAGGTTTAAAACTCTTCTGAGGAAAACTTTAAAGTGACCCAATTTCTTGTGACCTAGATTCTCCCAGTTAGCTTGCAACTTAGCCTTCAAAAAATAACATTATGAAACATACTTCTGTCCAACTCCCCTAAAGAGTGAACCAAGCTCAGTATATGCCCACCTACAAATAAAATGAACACTGCTTCTTAGACATCTAACACCCAGCAACACCATGGAGATAAATCCTGGCTTTCTACATGGAATATAAAAAAGACATTGGGAAGAGATATACTTAGGAATAACAGTAGCTAACATTATTGAGCATTTCTCCATTCCCTTAAGAGAATGTCAGTCAATCATTTAAATATTTTATGCTCACCCATGTTATAATTTTTGAGAATTTACCTATTGTTTTTCTTTTACGTGTAACATCTTACAGGAAGGAATGGTATTTTATCCTTCCAGCCACTATCAGTTCAGTTCAGTTTAGTCACTCAGTTGTGTCTGACTCTTTGCGACCCCATGAATTGCAGCACGTCACACCTCCCTGTCCATTACCAACTCCCGGAGTTCACTCAGACTCGCGTCCATCGAGTCAGTGATGCCATCCAGCCATCTCATCCTCTGTCGTCCCCTTCTCCTCCTGCCTCCAATCCCTCCCAGCATCAGAGTCTTCTCCAATGAGTCAACTCTTCCAATGAGTCAACTCTTCGCATGAGGTGGCCAAAGTACTGGAGTTTCAGCTTTAGCATCATTCCTTTCAAAGAAATCCCAGGGCTGATCTCCTTCAGAATGGACTGGTTGGATCTCCGTGCAATCCAAGGGACTCTCAAGAGTCTTCTCCAACACCACAGTTCAAAAGCATCAATTCTTTGGTGCTTAGCCTTCTTCACAGTCCAACTCTCACATCCATACATGATCACTGGAAAAACCATAGCCTTGACTAGATGGACCTTAGTCGGCAAAGTAATGTCTCCGCTTTTGAATATGCTATCTAGGTTGTCATAACTTTTCTTCCAAGGAGTAAGTGTCTTTTAATTTCATGGCTGCAGTCACCATCTGCAGTGATTTTGGTGCCACTATAGTCCTTAGTAAATAGTAACTACCTACTCAACTACTTACTAGATGATATTAATTTATTACTATAGTAATACATTTACTATCTTTAGCGTATGAACTCCACAGACAATGTCTGTGCCTTAATTGTTATTGTATTCATAGTATCCAGCACAGAGTCAGGAATATAGTAAGGACTCATTATTAATAGGTGATTAACAATGAATTAGGACTAAAGTTTCACTCTATAACCATCCACTGTGCTGGACACCTAGCATGTACTCAAATATATTCTAGAAATTTCACAACAACCTTTGGCTGAGTGAAGATTTGACAACCTACTGCTTCTAAGCCTCTGGTAATGGAACTGCACTGGTCCATCCACCCAGTTCTACTCTGTAACTTGAAATGGGACTGCCCATGAAATGGGGCCAATTGTAGCAAAAACATCTTAGAGTTTGAATAAAGGGAACTAACCCCTACAAGGATCAAAATGGTGACCTTCACTTCTCCAGTTATTGCTACAGTAATCAGAAAAAGCAGTCTCACAAGAAGAGAAGGATAAGTTTAGGAGCAACTGAATACCATCTGGTCAGAAATTCTATATTAAAATGCTGGATGCATCCCAAGTCGGCTTCCTAGCACCTCATCAAATTAAGTTATATTTCCTAAAGTGAGGCCTGAGTTGTCAGGTGGTATGTAGGGAGGGCAAGTTTGTGAGGAAAGGTGTTTTTTATTGCTAAGAAGCTAGTCTAAAAAAATTCATGGGCTGACTGGAAAAAAACACACACACACACACATGCACACACTATTTTATATGTGTCTTGAAGGAAGAAATTTCAGTGTAGAATGACTCTGAATAGCAAAGTTGATAGTAAAGAGAGATGGAAAAATGAGCCTGTTACATTTAGGCATATCATTTCATAGTCTGATATGGTGAAAAGACCCAGAACTTGCCATTAGAAAACATGGACATGAGTATAATCTGCTTTTCCCTGTGTTGACCTTGAGCAAGTAGTAACCTCTTTGAGGCTTAGTTTTTCCTTCTGTAAATGAGGGATAAATCTCTTAGCCTAGCACACTGGGATCACCAGGGCCATTGACCATGTCTTATGTCCATGAAGAGGTTCAAGTGTAGGTATTTGACATCATCACTAAACCAGGCTTCATTTAATGTTCTTCACATGGCAAGATGGAAAGAATTTAATTGTATTGCTTTAAATGTATGGTTTTATTAATAAATCACAATACTTACGGTGTGTTACAGATTAATATGTGTTTTTTTGTGAATTCTGTATTTATCTTGCTTTAGTACAAGTACACTACATTTTCCTTCCACTTTAATAGCATTAATCTGGTTAAACTAAATCTTTAGGAAAGTATCACAGTTTTTTGGACTGGGGCATTCTTTTGCTACAGTAGAAAGGCTGGGCTGAGGTACTCCTTTTGAAGCTGCTCCAGTCCAAAAAATTGTGCTGAAGTTTGTATTTCAAGCTGTCAAAGTGTGGAGGTTCCTCAAAAAACTAAAAATAGAATTGCCACGTGGTCCAGCAATCCACTCCTCAGCATATATTTGGACAAAATTATAATTCAAAAACATATCTGTACTTCTATGTTCACAGCAGCACTATTCACAGTAGCCAAGATATGGAATAAACCTAAATGTCCATTGACAGAATGGATAAAGAAGAGGTGGTATACACATACAATAGAATATTACTCAGCCATAAGAAAGAATGAAATAATGCCATTTGTAGCAACATAGATGGACCTAGAGATTGTCATACTGAGTGAAGTCAGACAGAAAAAGACAAACACCATGTATCACTTATTACTTACAAGGGAACCTAAAATACAACACAAATGAACTTATCCATGAAACAGAAGCAGACTCACAGAACAGAGAACAGACGTATGGTTGCCAAGGGCTGGGGAGTCGGGGAGAGATTGACTGGGAGTTTGGGATCATCAGAGGCAAACTACTATACGCAAAATGGATAAACATCAAAGGCCTATTGTACAGCACAAGAACTATACTCAATATCCTGTGATAAATCATAATGGAAAAGATCATGAGAAAGAAGGTATATATATATATATATACACACATATATATATAACTGAAATATTTACTGTACAGTAGAAATTAATAGAACCTGGTAAATCAACTATACTTCATTAAAGTATATTAACAATGATTAAGATGGCAAATTTTAAATCATGTGTATTTTGCCATAAATAAATTTTTTAAATTTTAGAAGAGAGATAATTATTATTCCTCATTTAAACCAATTAATTGCCCAATGTAAACCAGTTAATAGAAATAATTTAAAATTGTGGTACCAATTCAGAATTTAGATGAAAAAAAACACACCAAGATTTCTTTCCCTTCCTCTCTCCCTCCTTCTCTTCTATAAATATTTATAGAGCTTCTCCTCATTTACTGACAACTCCCTGAAGATTAGGAGTCTGAGAGAAACAAAATTCTGGTGCTCATGGATCTTACCTTCTACCAAGGGGTGGAGACAACAAACAGGAAAACAAATAATGTCAGACAGAGATAAATGCCAAGAAGAAAAAAAAAATCAGGAAAACAAACATTTATTGAGCTTCTACTTATTTGCTGACATTCTTTGAAGACTTGGAAAATAGGATGAAAAAGCTCTGGTGCTCATGGATCTTACACATTATGGTGAGGGCAGGAACAATAAACAGGAAAGCAAGTAATGTCAGGTAAAGAGAAACACTATAAAGAAAAACAGTCAGGAAAGATCGTGAAGAGAACACAGTGGGCAAGTGCTGCTTAGAGACCAGTGGAATCCTTGGTACAGCAAGGTTGTTTGACTAGAGACTTGAGAGGGGAGCCTGCAAATGCCTGAAGGAAGAGCTATTTTTTAGGCAGAGAAAATAGGAAGTGCAAAAGCCCTGAGGCAGGAACAGGCTTGGTTTGTGCCAGGAGGCATGCAGGCTGCCCTGGGGCAGAGAATGAATGAGTGAGGGAGAAAATGGTGAGAGGTAAAGCTGGAGGGACAGCTAGGGGCCAGAATTAGTTATGTTCTTGTGAGCCATTTCACAGTGAAGTAACTGAGGCTTCCTCGGTGGCCCAGTAGTAAAGAATCCACTTGACAAGGAGATATGCGTTTGATCCCTGGGTCAAAAAGATCCCCTGGAGAAGGAAACGGCAACCCACTCCAGTATTCTTGCCTGAGAAATCTCATAGACGGAGTTGGACGTGATTTAGCAACCAAACAACAACAACAACAAACTGAGAGAGGGAAAATAAGTCACTGAGCCCAATCTAAAGATACTGAGATTCCACTCTGGAAGATGCGTAAGATGGTTAAGAGTCTGTCTGGTTTTTGTCCACTGGGAACGTCTCTTGACTGTGCAGAGCCAAGTTAGAAAAGTGACAATCTTTTTTGGCTCTTCCTGCTGAAAATGGAAGTTCATGACGTTATACTATATGTGAATGATATTTGATTATCTCTCCCTAAATTTGTGACTATATATGTATGCCTTGAAGGAAATGCAGACACAGGTAGCACACTGAGAAGGAAGAACACTCTTTTGTAATTTGGAGAACATGCATTATATAGTCATTTTGGAATTGTTTTTAATCTAAATTCAAGTACAGTTTGATAAAGGCTGTAAAAATGTGCACAATGAGGCAAGCTTAAATTCTATATCTGAACATATTTAAAGGCTATGCATATTAGATACATGAGATTATAATACTTTTCAGCCAATGTCATTTAATTTTGCACAGCATACCCACAGTTAGCAGCCTTCTGGTTTTCAGGTATGTTATTTGTGTTTTTCTGTTAGTTAGTTGTTCTTTTGATTTTTGAAGTCAATATTTTTCAGATTATTGCATACCATTGATTTCTACCTATGGGCATTGAAGTCTTTTTTTCCTGGAGTTTTAAACATGCTTCATTTTTCTAGCCACACAAATCAAATTTAAATCATAAATGGGCTAAGCTAAAATGCAGTTTTAGTGAAGGCAATGGCACCCCACTCCAGTACTCTTGACTGGAAAATCTCATGGGTGGAGGAGCCTGGTAGGCTGCAGTCCATGGGGTCGCTAAGAGTCGGACACAACTGAGCGACTTCACTTTCACTTTTCACTTTCGTGCATTGGAGAAGGAAATGGCAACCCATTCCAGTGTTCTTGCCTGGAGAATCCCAGGGACAGGGGAGCCTGGTGGGCTGCCGTCTATGGGGTCGCACAGTCAGACACGACTGAAGCAACTTAGCAGCAGTAGCACCAAAATGCAATTAGTCTAAGGGGAAATTGTTCTGTTCGGACACTACTGAGCTACTTCACTTCACTTGAGTTATTTAGAGATGGTTTTCCATTCATGTCTAAATGAGGATCATTCCATTTGGCCCATTTCTCAAGATTGGTGTTAGATGAACTAAAAGAGTTTTAGAAGTAAAGGGGTCTAGACAAACGCTGGGCGTAGTTATACTAGATCTGAATTCAACACAAGTCCCCAGTTCTACAAAGCTCTTTGTGACTGCCAGAAGTGCTGGGCCATGGTCTTCAAACACTGCAGTGAGACAGCTTTCTCTTTCTTTGCTGCTAGAGCAATGTTCTGAAAAAAAAACTCAATCCTGCCACTTCTTTTCTGGAATTTCTTCTTTGATTTTCCAGCACTTAAGAGGACAAAATTCAAGCTCTCCTTAGACGTATGGCTGAAAGGGTTCTTTGCCATCTCTTGCCTCTCCCTACCTGCACATGCCAGGCATAAAGCAAGCCTTGCAGAGCTCAGTTCCTTGGCTGGAACAGCTCCCCTCCACCCCCACCCCAACCCCTACCCCCACCCCTGGGACTATATTCTGAAAAGGACTGGGCCAGCACATATGATCTCTTTCCTGTCTCCATGTTTCTGCCTCCAACAGATATCATCAACTTAGTGATTAGCTCCAGACCATTTATGCTAGTGGACACAGTCAGTTAGTCGGTCAGTTCAGTCAGTCAGTAGTGTCTGACTCTTTGCGACCCCATGAACTGCAGCATGCCAGGCCTCCCTGTCCATCACCAACTCCCGGAGTCCACCCAAAGCCACGTCCATTGAGTTGGTGATGCCATCCAACCATCTCATCTTCTGTTGTCCCCTTCTCCTCCTGCCCTCAATCTTTCCCAGCATCAGGGGCTTTTCCAATGAGTCAACTCTTCGCATCAGGAGGCCAAAGTATTGGAGTTTCAGCTTCAACATCAGTTGTTCCAATGAACACCCAGGACTGATCTCCTTTGGGATGGACTGGTTGGATATCTTTGCAGTCCAAGGGACTCTCAAGAGTCTTCAACTGGTGTTAAAATAAAAAGGCCTGTTTTGGTAGCAATATTTTTTTAAATGGATGTTTTAAAAATATTACTGTTACGCATGTGGAATGTATTATGCCTTGTAACTCCGCAGGTCCAGCAGACCTCTCAGCTTTTGTTTTCTTAGATTACTGCTAGTGTCCACTTAGATGCTGGTGCACACCAAGGACTGCTCACCAGCATGCAAGCAATTCAGCAACTTTTTCAAGACGAAGTGTTTCCTTTGGGTAACTTTGTTAAGTGTGCTGCACGCATACAATTCATGGATGACTGGAATTCCTTTAAATTTTTCCTTAAGAAATAGAATGCTATTCAATGAATCAATGTGTATTTATCACACATGTCATGCCTTGGGTTGGATAGTCACTCACATCTAGTTCTACATGTTAGGGTTTCCCCGTTCATTACTTGATGGCCAGTCCCTCTATAGCTTATGTCTCCTGTGGTGTTTGTACTCATTCTGCATCTACAGGACAGTTTAAAGGGACTAGTGATAGGACATGGGGAAAGTCTTTTGTGAACTAAAAAATCCCTGGACACATATGATGGCTTCTAACTGCCCTTTCATCACGGGGTGTACTCTGCCCTTCTGCCTGTTCAACCGCTTTCTAGTTGTGATGGACTACAGAATTGAGACTTCTTATCAATCTACTGACTTCTCAGTACCTCCTACCTTCTTTAAAATTTTCTGTCAGCAGAACTGAAAGTCACTAAGTCGTGTCCGACTCTTTGCAACCTCATGGACTCTACAGTCCATAACATTCTCCAGGCCAGGATACTGGAGTGGGTAGCCGTACCTCTCTCCAGGGGATCTTCCCAACCCAGGGATCGAACCCAGGTCTCCCTCATTGCAGGCAGATTCTTTACCAGCTGAGCCATCAGCAAAGCCCCTGGCAACAGAAAGGAAGTCATAAATGAAGTCTTCTCTCTGCACATCTTGTCTCCTTGTTCCATGCCCTGCTAGTGGGAGTGTACAAAAAGTGTGGGCTTCAGCACAGATCAAACTGTTTCTCACAGGATTGGATTAAAATCCCCAAATGTCACACACCACTGGGTGGTCATGAACATGTTACTTAACCTCAGTGAGCTTTGGTCATCCCATCTGTAAAGCGGGAATAATAAGAGTACCATTCCTCCTTATATCAAATGACATAATACAGGGAAATTGATGAGCATCAAATAAAGAGCAGGTACTTAAATGAAGGTCGTGCACATAGCACAAGCAAGCAGCGAATATCATCTGCTACCATACTATCATTATTATTTATCACTGACATTAACAGGAGGTCTTGGGTAATTTCAGGTGTGGCTAGCTCAAAATCCGCCCCTTTGTCTCTTACTTAAAAAAAAAAAGATTTAAGATACAAATAAATGAAAGAATGTTTGGTCTGGTTAACTTTGTTTGCAGACCAACTTATTATTTTTAACAGAAGCTCTGAGTTCAGTTCTGTCACTCAGGTGTGTCCGACTCTTTGCGAACCCATGGACTGCAGCACACCAGGCCTCCCTGTCCATCACCAGCTGCTGGAGTTTACTCTAACTCATGTCCATCGAGTTGGTGATGCCATGCAACCATCTCATCCTCTGTTGTCCCCTTCTCCCACCTTCAATCTTTCCCGCATCAGGGTCTTTTCCAATAAGTCAGTTCTTCACATCAGGTGGCCAACATATTGGAGTTTCAGCTTCAGCATCAGTCTTTCCAATGAATATTCAGGACTGATTTCCTTTAGGATGGACTGGTTGGATCTCCTTGCAGTCCAAGGGACTCTCAAGAGTCTTCTCCAACACCACAGTTCAAAAGCACCAATTCTTTGGTGCTCAGCTTCCTTTATAGTCCAATTCTCACATCCATACATGGCCACTGGAAAAACCATAGCCTTGACTAGACGGACTTTTGTTGGTAAAGTAATGTCTCTGCTTTTTAATATGTTGTCTAGGTTGGTCACAGCTTTTCTTCCAAGGAGCAAGCATCTTTTAATTTCATGGCTGCAGTCACCATCTGCAGTCATTTTTGAGCCCCTCCGAAATAAAGTCTCTCACTGCTTCCATAATTTCCCCATCTATCTGCCATAACATGATGGGACCAGATGCCATGATCTTAGTTTTCTGAATGTTGAGTTTTAAGCCAACTTTTTCACTCTTCCTCTTTTACTTTCATCAAGAGGCTCTTAAGTTCTTCTTCACTTTATGCCATAAGGGTAGAGTCATCTGCATATCTGAAGTTACTGATAATTCTCCGAGCAATCTTGATTCCAGTGTGTGCTTTATCCAGCCTGGCATTTCTCATGATGTACTCTGCGTATAAGTTAAATATGCAGGGTTACAATATACAGCATTGATATACTCCTTTTTTTATTTTGAACCAGTCTGTTGTTCCATCCAATTCTAACTGTTGCTTCTTGACCTGCATACAGATTTCTCAGGAGGCAGGTCAGGTGGTCTGATCTCTTAAGACCTCTGGTCTTAAATTCTCTTTAAGAATTGTCCATAGTTTGCTGTGATCAGTCAAAGGCTTTGGCATAGTCAATAAAGCAGAAGTAGATGATTTTCTGGACTTCTCATGCTTTTTCGATGATCCAACAGATGTTGGCAATTTGATCTCTGGTTTCTCTGCCTTTTCTAAATCCAACTTGAACAACTGGAAGTCCACAGTTCACATACTGTTGAAGCCTGGCTTGGAGAATTTTGAGCATTACTTTACTAGTATGTGAGATGAATGCAATTGTGCCTTAGTTTGAACATTCTTTGGCATTACCTATCTTTGGGATTGGAATGAAAACTGACCTTTCCCAGTCGTGTGGCCACTGCTGAGTTTTCCAAATTTGCTGGCATATTGAGTGCAGCACTTTCACAGCATCATCTTTCAGGATTTGAAATAGCTCAACTGGAATGCCATCACCTCTGCTAACTTTGTTTGTAGTGACGCTTCCTACGGCCCATTTGACTTCACATTCCAGAATGTCTGGCTCTAGGTGAGTGATTACATCCTCGTGGTTATCTGGGTCATGAAGATCTTTTCTGTTTAGTTCTTTTGTGTATTCTTGCCACCTCTTCTTAATATCTTCTGCTTCTGTTAGATCCATACCATTTCTGTCCTTCAGTGTGTCCATCTTTGCAAGAAATGTTCCCTTGGTATCTCTAATTTTGTTGAAAAGATCTCTAGTCTTTTCTAATCTATTGTTTTCTTCTATTTCTTTGCACTAATCATTGAGGAAGGCTTTCTTATCTCTCCCTGCTATTCTTTGAAACTCTGCATTCAAATGGATAAATCTTTCGTTTTCTCCTTTGCCTTTCACTTTTCTTCTTTTCTCAGCTGTTTGTAAGGCCTCCTCAGACAACCATTTTACCTTTTTGCATTTCTTTTTCTTGGGGATGCTCTTGATTACTACCTCCTGTACAACGTCACGAACCTTAATATACCCTAACAGAAGCCCTACTATACATTAATACCTTAACTAAAATTTGGAACAGCTGTCTTTTGTCAAGCTTTGTGCAGCTGATTGGGACCCATCAGGGTGCTATGAAACCAAGTTCATAGAGGTGTACTGGTCTTATACATTGTGCCCTCCTGTAATCACCCTAATTATTACCAAAGGCCTTGCATCCTTCTGAATCACCACCAAACACATTGCTTAATGATTGACAGCCCATGTTCCCAGGTGTTAAAAGAAAAAAAAAAACTGATCTTCAATAATACTAACTTTAAAATAATTATGATACAAATGGAAGAAATTATCTTCTACTGGAGGCTTCTCTGTGCCATACTTTGTGCTGTACTTGTGTGAATCATCTCATTCAATCCTATAGAGTTCATGAAGATGGATCCTCATACTGTATTACAGTCAGGGACACTGAATCAGGAAAACATGAAGTAGACTTTCCATGGTCATACTTCGAAGACACTGCAAAGCTAGTATGTGAACCCAGATTGTATAATTCCAGAGTCTATGCTCAACCAGTGGCCTACATGTGATTTCCCACTCTTTTTATTTTTCACATTTTATTTTTCTTCCAAGTTGAAGAACCTCAAGAGATGCTCTGTTGATAAGAATTCATATTCTAAAAAAAAAAAAAATTCATATTCTTTGAGTTCCTTGTGCTGGGACTTTTCTTGTTGTTGTTTTTATACTTTTCTCCTTTTATATTTCTATATGTCTTGGGCAGGGGGAGAAGGAATATCACAGTAGAATCAATAGATAGGGACACAGAGGCTCTGAGAAGCAGGATAACCTACAGTCAGACAGCTCCACGGAGGACTCTGATTCCCTATCCAAACAAATTCTATTTTCCAGCAGTTATCCTCATCCATCTAATAATTTCAAGACCTTGAGTTAAATGTGTGTGTAGTGCAAAGATGTATACAAAGTATTATGTTCTGTGATTAGAAAATACATGGCCAGAAACGATCTGAATTGTGTTGACTCAACAAACAATTGAATGAAAAATATTTTCCTCTGAAGGAAAAAAATGATAGATTTTTTAGCCAGAGTCAAGGCTTCTGAATCATGGTATCCTTTTAAGCTTTTCCAAGTGCTACATGGATCCCCTGATGGTTTTCTGATAGGAAATGTCCCCGACGGTAACATCCTATTGCATGACAAGAGGACAGCAGTGATAAAAAGGCGCTTTCCCAAATGTGACTCCAAGGTGTCGCTGAGATGTTTTCAGGTTTTAAAATAGTCACTTCCATTCAATGTCCTACAGGGTAATTATAGCTGTGCCATTATTCCTGGCCTGGCCACGATCCAGAACTCCACTCTCATTACCTCACTGCCTCACCCCAGATCTGCTGGAGCTCCTTCCTATGGATATGGGGACCAGTGGAGCTTTCTTGTCGTGTTCTGGAGTCCACGGCTCCCTTAACTATCCCTGCATGATCCTAGGTCAGGTCATGAGGGAGAAACATTAAGGCCTTTCAAAGAGAACAGAAGGGACCAGAACAAATGGAATTGGTATGGGAGGCACAAGTGTGCTGTTAGTTTTTTTCTCCAGGTTTAGGTGTGTATTTATAGACTGTTAGAAGGAGTGGAGGGTTTTTGGTAGACAGACTTCTCTCTTCAGGAGAAATAAAAACATCCTCTCACACCCCTATGTCTTTTTCAAGGCCATCGTTGAAGCCATGCTCATCTTCCACTGTGAGGCGTGGTAATGTTTTTCTAATTGTCTGGAGTCAGGTCAGCCACACTTCCTTGACCACTTCTCTCCTTCCTGTTGGGGACAGGCTCCTGGGGTCAGGCACGCAGCAGGCTCCAGCCCAGCGTGCCAGCTCAGAAGTAAGGAGCCTCGGTGTCCTCCAGAAGGAGATATGTGACACAGGGCTTAGACTTCTGAACTGGGACGTGACTGGAAGCCACAGTAATTCCCTGCACTCTCCCTTGGGCTGTCCTCAGGTACCTTCTGCCTCTCTACGCTGGTTTTTTGTGTGTGTGTGTGTGTGTTTTTTTAATTGTCCTTCAACGGGAGCTTGGCTCATTAGAGGGTCCTTGGCCAATCACCAGTGCCCTGTGCAGGGACTTGGCCAATCACCAGAGCCCAGGCAGAGAGGAGGTGGGGTTAGTTAAGGTAGCTGTCGCCAATGAGAGTAGTGCTGGATGCTTTACAGTCTCTCAGCTCCTTGTGACCACGTACCATGATTACAGATGCTCCTTGCATTCCTATTTTACAGATAAGGAAACTAAGGTTCAAAGAGATAAACTTGTCTACAGTTATACAGTGTCTTCTTGGTTTGTATTTTGATGTGAGGCAGAATCTGTAACAGGATTTGAGTGAAAGTAGCTTATTTGGTAGCAGCTGTTCAGGAAATACCAGTACAGCCATGGGGAATATAGACAGAGAAAAGATGGCTGCTGATAAAGGGTGTACTGTCAATGAGCCAGGAGGAGACCAGAGTATTACCTGCAGGGAAACTATGGAAAACTGTGTAGGAACATATGCCTCAGAATTATCCCTTCCAGAAGGTGAGGAACTGCAGTGTATTTTCACACCAACTTCTGTTAACTATTGAATAAGGGTGAGTGGGGTACAGATGGAGTGTTGGAGTGTTAATTTCCCTGTGTGGACAGAGTCCTTACAAGGCTTTGGAGAAACCCACCCCCTAGTAGAAAGATCCAGATATTGGTAACTGGAAGACAGTCAGCCTGCACTGAAGGGGGTGAGTCCTCCAAAAATATGAGCTGGGAACAACAGTTTACCACACACCATGAGTGGCAGAGCCATGGGTGACCTTCTATATTACTTCTTCCTGCAGAACCAACCACCTATTGCCATAGAATGGCAGTCATCCCATCTGTCACGAGTTTATGGATCTGCAGTTAGGGCTGAGTTCAGCTGGACTGTTCTTCTCTTGGTCACACATGCAATAACCTGTGTAGATGCACTCATTTGGTAGTTTAATTGGGAGTTGCTTTTTCTAGGGAGACCTCAGCTGGGACAGCTCCTCTCTCTCATGTGGTCTCATCCTGCAGCAGCCAGAACAAACTTCAGCAAATGTCTTCTGAAAAGGTCCTGATTGTAAGCATGTTTGGCTTTGCGGGGCATTCAGTCTTGGACATAGCTTCTTGACTCTGCTGTTTGTAATGTGAAGGCAGTCATAGACAGTATGGAGACAAATGGGCCTAGCTGTGTTCCAATAAAACTTTATTTATAGAAACAGGTGGTGGCGTGAATTTGGTCCATGGGCCATATTTTACCAGTCCCTGAGCTGGACCAGGCTTCATCACATGGGGCTGTACATTTCAAGACAGTTAAGGCAGAAGCTACCAGGCCTCTTGAGACCTAGGTTCAGAAATTACACCATGTTCCTTTTGCTGCATTTTACCACCCAAAGTGAGACGTGAGGCCAGCCCAGATCCAAGGGTAGAGTGGTAGACTTCATTTTCTGATGGAAGGCTCTGCAGTATCATACTGCAAAGGAATGTACACTCAAGGGCGAGAGGAATTTTGCTGTTCATCTTTTCCCACAGTCTACCCTCCAACCTGAACCTATTTGACTCCAGATCCTGCATACTTCACTACCACACTCTACCTGGTATTTCACATAACTAGTTAAGGGATGAGGTCAGGAGGCTGGGCAGATCTTTGACAGTTTTAGATCATGGTCAGTCTAAAATCTGAAAAAGGCTTTTGTTGCTCCAAATAATGAACTTTGCATCTTTGGAATACTGGATTCCAACTTTAGGAGTGGAGTTTTAGAGACAGAGAATTCTCTGGTCCACTCGGTTAGTTCTTGTATGATGGAATACCTGCTATAAAATACCTGGCAAATGACCACTGAACTTCTGTTTGGAGACCTCTTGAGAAAGGAAGCTCCCTATTCCAGTCCTTTGTCCTTCAATCATTTATATGCCTCATCCATCCCTTCATTCATGGGAACATTCAGCCAAGTATTTATTGAGTCCCGTGTACCAGTTCCTGAGTAAGTGATAAACAGATAAACACAATAGCCTCTTTCCTGGAGCTTAAGGTCAATTCAAGGAGTTGACTCACTGGAAAAGACTCTGATGCTGGGAGGGATTTGGGGGCAGGAGGAGAAGGGACAAGAGAGGATGAGATGGCTGGACGGCATCACCAGCTCAATGGACATGAGTTTGGGTGAACTCCAGGAGTTGGTGATGGACAGGGAGGCCTGGCATGCTGCAATTCATGGGGTTGCAAAGAGTCGGACACAACTGAGCAACCGAACTGAACTGACCTGAAGGTCAGTTCATCTTCAGCATGGTGCTTGTTTTCAATATTTTTCTTGGTCACATAACTCCTTCATTCTTCATGGTCTTTGTTCTTTTAGGTCTAGAGTAGATTTTCAATTTTTGAGAATATTTAGAAATGCTTCCCCTTCTTTACTGAAATGAATTCCATTTCCTTCCTGAAGTGAATGTCACAGATACAGAGATATCTGCACACCTCCAAATTAATCTACATGATGAATTAACTATAATTCCTAGAACTTAAAGAAGAAGTTGGATAACAAAATCATGCGTGTTTCAGTAGGTAAATATTCTAGGATTAAACTAGATCATGTATTGAAGTAATGGATGCCAATATGAGATACAGAACCAGGTTTATAGCAGGGGATTGCCAGCATTTCTTTAAAGGGTCAGATAGTTAATATTTAAGCTTTGCGAGCCATTCTCAATTCTGCTTTTTTACTGCAAAAGCAGCCATAGATAATACAGAAATGGATGAGCACGGTTGTGTCCCATATAACTTTATGTACAAAAACAGGTGGTAGGTTGGATTCGGCCAGCTGCGTGGACTTTGCAGACTCCTAGCAGATATGATGGCTATGAATGAAGAGTGATAAGGATATGTCAGGTAGACAATACAGATATCATTAGCATTATTGTTGGTGAAAGAATCTTCCACAGTACTGATGAGTACCTTTTGGCAAAGTTCTGAAGGAAACAAAATACAATCCTCCTTTTGTCTTCATGGTAGTTACTTTTATGGAAATTTACTGTATGATACTACCTGACCAAACAGCCCCACATTTTTTATTTTTTGCATTTTTACCTAGCTTTAGGTAAGTGTACACAGTTTTCTCCTCTTCTAAATGCTTGTGGGATATTTTAAAGACCTTTGTTTGGGATGCAGAATTGTTTTTTGTTGTGAGGACTGAAGTGGTAACTGAAAAAAGTTTTGCCTCTCTGGCCACTGCCCATTAAATGGCTCCTGTGCTCCTCAGCTTTGCGACCACCAACCATTTCCCTCCCCCAACCAATAACTTATATGCCTCCATTTATATAGCATCATCCACCATTGAGAACCACAGTTCTGGACTCACCCCCTGTATTAAGCTGCTCTTGCTGCATAACAGAAAATGGTATGTGCCATGTGCTCGATCGTGTCTGACTCTTTTTGACACCATGGACTATAGCCGGCCTCCTCTGTCCATGGAATTTTCCAGGCAAGAATACTAGAGTGGGTTGCCATTTCCTCCTCCCCATCCTCCTGACCTAGGGGATGAACCGATGTCTCCTGTGTCTCCTGCACTGCAGGCGTATTCTTTACCCACTGAGCCATCAAGGGAAGCTTAACAGAATACTATAGACATAAACAGAAAAGTATTTTTCACAGAAAGATCAAGGTGTTGTTAGGTCTGGTTTCTCCTGAGGTCTTCCTCCTTGGGTTGCAGACATCCATCCTCTCACTATGCCAGAACAGAGCTTTTTCTCCGCATGAGTGTGCTCTTGGTGTCTCTACTCCTTCTTACAAGAAGATCAGTACTATTAGATTAGGGTCCCACTCTAAGGTGTTAGTCACTCAGTCGTGGCCAGCTCTTTGTGACCCCTTAGACTGTAGCCTGCCAGACTCCTCTGTCCATGGAATTCTCCAGGCAAGAATACTAGAGTGGGTAGCCATTCCCTTCTCCAGGGCATCTTCATGACCCAGGGATCAAACCTGGGTCTCCTGCATTGCAGGCATTCAGACTTCTTTATCATTTGAGCCACTAGGCTTATGACCAGACTTAAGCTTAATTACCTTTTTAATGGCCCTATCTCTAAATACAGTCATAATGAGCGTGTTAGGGTTTCAATGTATACACTTTGGGGAGACAGTTCAGTTCGTAGTACTTCTTCAGCTCTACCATCTACCTAAATCTTCTCATCCTGTCCTTTGCTCAGGGTTCATGGAAAGTTTATTCCTCAACACAGCGTTCCCGGATGATGGTAAATATAATAATAAAGCACATGGCTTTCCATGTCAGCTTACACTTGACAGAGTAATTTTATATAACTACTGCTTCTTGAAACAATCTCTTTCCTTTGCTTCATCTAGTTTTAAAAAATATATAACATTTAAAATTTATAGAAAATATACATGTAGCAAATACCTATGGATCCACACCCAAATTTAACAAATGCCATGTTACAGTCATACATGATTCAAATTACTTTTATGAAATAAAGTACTGCAGGTTCTGCCGGAGTGCTTCTGTACCACTTTCCCAATTTCATTCCTTCTCCCACCCTAAAGCTGGTGTGTTACTTCACATCCATGTTTTTATACTTTCAGTATATATGGAAATGGGGCTTCCCTCATAGCTCAGTGGTAAAGAATCTGTCTGCCAATGCAGGAGATGCCACTTTGATCATCACAGTTTGGGATTCACAGATGCAAACTGTAACACACACACACACACACACACACACACACACATATTTTACATGTATAACTGAATCACTTTTCTGTATACCAGAAACTAACACAATTTGTATTTCAACCATGTGTACATGCTGAGTTGCTTCAGTCGTGTCTGACTTTTTCTAACCCTATGGACTAGGGTAGAGTGCCAGGCTCTTCTGTCCATGGGATTCTCCAGGCAAGAATATTGGAATGGATTGACATGCCCTCCTCCAGGAGAGCTCCTGACCCAGGGATTGAACCCATGTCTTTCATGTCTCCTGCATTGGCAGGTGGGTTCTTTACCACTAGTGCCATCAACTGTACTTCAATAAAATAAGAAAGAATAATGTGGAGATATATAGATCTAGTTTATACCTTTTTAATCGCCATGTATCATTGCAAGAATATGCTATTTATCTATTGTTTTTTTGATAGGCATTATGCTTTGTTTGTGATTTATCACATTACAAATGTCTATGTATGTCATCTTGTGCATGTGTGAGTTTCTCTAGAGAACTCGTAAAGTGAATTGGTGGTTTGTTGTTTCGTAGCTAAGTCATGTCCAACTCTTTTGTGACCCCATGGACTGTAGCCCACCAGGCTCCTCTGTCCATGGGATTTCCTAGGTAACAATACTGGAGTGGGTTGCCATTTCCTTCTCCAGGGATCTTCCTGACCCAGGGATTGAACCTGAGTCTCCTGCATTGCAGGCAGATTCCTTATCACTGAGCCACCAGGGAATCCCTGAATTGGGTGGCAGAGGAGGCTATTGTTTCTAACATAGCAACAAGCCTGGAGGGAGGTATTCCTGGGCTGCCAGGCCGGTTGACTGGTGCCCAAGCTATCCAGGTTTGTTTCATCTCTCTGCTCTGTCATTCTTAGAGTGTACTTTTACCCACAGGTTTGCTGTTTTATAACCACAACATAGTTACAGCAATTCCAGGGATTGTGTCATGCTCCAATCAGGAAGAATACAAAGTAGTCTAGCCCTTTAAACAAGTCTTCAAAGAAGCCCTACTCAGTGATTTACGTTTACACTCCATTGGCTAGAACAGGGTCATGTGGTTCATCTGTCAGCAAATTACAGGAAAGTTTCTGGACAACATAGGGCTGTGGAGGGGATTGACCAGTGGTATTGACATTTGCCATAGTGCCTAGGGAATCATGGCTGGGCCCTACAATATACACATCTTCAACACCCCCGGGTGCTGCCAGATGTGGTTGCTCCTAGGTGTGGCCAGATGCCCCAATGTATAGATGCTCCAAAGTACTTGAACCAATTAAGAGTATTGTCAACAGACTATAAAAGGTATTGCTTCCCTATGCCAAAAGAAAAATAGAAGAATTATTATAAAATTACTGTGTGCATGACAGTGGATCAGGTCATTTACAAAAACAAACAGACACACAAAGCCGCAAAATCAATACTTTTAGAGCCTTCAGCAAAGTGCTTAAAGCTTATGAGTGCACTGTCAGACACAGCTTTTGGAGTCCCTGCCCTGCCACCTACTTGATGGGTGATTTTATATGTTTTTTCTGAGCCTCAGTTTCCTTATCTGTAAATTGGGAATGAAAGAATATGTATCTCATAAAGATGCTTTAAATGACTAAAAGAGAAAATGATTCTGAATGACTAGCATAGCACCTTTATGGAAGGAGGCTGCAATCAATGTTTCCTACTGATAGTAACATCATTACCTAGAGATTCTATGCCATATGTGAGTTGAACACATTTCTTAATCTTCAAATTAGGAAACAGATATAACACAAGTTCTACTTATGGGAAAACAGGTCCAAATACTTGAAATGGGACCATTTTGGGAAATGTGGAATGATTCTAATGTCTTAATGTGTATGCTTATACTAAGCCACCTCATTTCTGGCTTCTATAAGTTTGTAGAAAACATAGCATGCTTCAAAGAGGAAAACAGGAAAAATAGGTAGCCTGAGACTAGATGACCATTGTTTAAATCCCTATCTTACTCTTTACTTCGTAGATATAATCACTGTTTTTCTTTTATTTAAGCCCTCGGAGAACAAAGATAAGAATATGAACCTGAAAGTTATTTTCTTTATTTATGAGATTTAACAATGTGCATTAAGATATGAGTAGTATGGAGAAATGGGAAAGCAATAAAGATTATTAATAGATTTTTATAGGGAAAAATTTAAGCAGCCGAGGTTATTAATCCAGAGAAGACAAAGCCAAATGGAAATATCATAATTATCATGAACCCCCTGAGAATTACCTCCACAGGGAACCTAATGAAGAGAAATGAATTTAAATGACAGGAAGAGGGTTTAGGCATCCTTTTAGGGAAGAATGTTCCAGTAATGAGTACTGTTAAACTTTGTCTAGATTTCTAAATCATTGAGTAGAGTGACTGAGGAAAAGACACTGCCTGTTACTTTTCTGCAATTGTGTATATCCCTTTCGAGTCATGAAAAAAAATTCATTTTCAGGAACTGTATCACCTGATTCTAAACCTTAAAAGAAGTGGCATGCTTTGTGATTTTCAAAGGCACACAACATATGTTTACTGAGGTATCTACTTACATCTCAGGCAAAATGCTAGACTTTGGGGATGCAAAAAGATATTTGCTGGAGTTAGATGCTGCCCACATAGAGCTTATAGGCCACTGGCACCCCACTCCAGTACTCTTGCCTGGAAAATCCCATGGATGGAGGAGCCTGGTAGGCTGCAGTCCATGGGGTAGCTAAGAGTCAGACACGACTGGGCGACTTCACCTTCACTTTTCACTTTCATGCACTGGAGAAGGAAATGACAACCCACTCCAGGGTTCTTGCCTGGAGAATCCCACAGATGGGGGAGCCTGGTGGGCTGCCATCTATGGGGTTGCACAGAGTCAGATACGACTGAAGCGACTTAGCAGCAGTAGCAGCAGCAGCACTTACTAAATCATGATAGATGCTACAGGAGCTCCAAAGTCCTTTAATCCTGTTGGATGGGGCTGGGCAGGGGGATCCACAAAGGCCTTCTGGAGGAGGCGAGGTCTAAGCTGGAACCTGATGGATGAGCAGGAATCAGTTGGGTGAATGGAAGAGTCAGTAGGAGGTTGGTGATTAGAAGTGAGGAGGGGCAGGGATGTAGGAGAGCAGCCTCTCTTATGGGGACAGTGAGTCTGGGCAATGGTCTGAACTGGAGGAATGCAGAGCCAGAGCCACTGCTTGTTGCCTGTAGCACTTTTACTTTCATGGTACTTTTCTATTTCTTTCTTGTTGTCTTAATAACCATGACATCATCATTTTATCTTTAGAACTGTTGAGAGGCTCCACTTGAGCAGTAACTTTGGTGGAACAAACATCTCCTGTTTTCTCCTTAGCTACGTGTTTGCTTAAATACGCAAATGGGGGAGGGAGGAGGAAAAAGCTGGAAAAGTGGAGATATACGCCTGTCCTGGAGGCTAAACTACCCTGCCTCTTCTGTTTCAGTAGTTCATATTGTAATCCACTGGCTTTGTGGCTGTGTAACCACTTCCGATGGAGCAGGATGATTAAAAGAGTGTGTTCTGGAGCTAAAGTCCCTGTTTCAATAGAGAATAACTGGCAGGGTGACTTTGGGCAAATAAATGCTGCTCTCTGGACCTCAACATATCCATCTGTAAAATGGGAATACAAAAGCACTCAGAACTATTGTGAGCATTGAATAAGCTAACTTACATAATGTGCTTAGAATGGTGCTTGCCACATAGATAATCTTAAGGAGATGGCTGGCAATGATCATCATCATTATGTTATATAGAATGTAAGTAAAAAAAAAAAAGAATGTAAGTCAGAGAGCAGTAACAATTATAGTTCTTATTGACTGAGCATTTATTAGACAGCCACCATGCTTTGCCTTCATTATTTCATGTAATATTCTCAACTACCTCAGAGAGGGGATCTAACCACTCCAGAACAGTTGTGGTGTGCTGAGCCCACCAGACCCAATCTTGCATCACTTTGATGAGGAAGACTGCGTTCTGGTTCCTTTTACTTTCCACTCAGAGTGCTTTGTTTTCTTTATGGCTGTGTTGGTAGACTCTTTTTAGAACCATGTGGTCAGTCTAGAAGTATGATCGGCTCTAAAAACCTCCTAGCAGTTATATTAATAAACATGGCTTAGATAAGTACCAGAGAATTGGCCACCATCACCAAGGAGCAGCCAAAGGAATGTTAACCAACATAATTTTTGCTCAAACTATCAACAAAAATGTCTGGGGCACACCATGAGATTTAGTTGCTCCCAGAGATGTGGATGGTAATACAACTCAGGGGAGAAAGTTTATTCTCAGTCTTCAACTGCGTACATGGGGAGTCAAGAGTTCTAAGCAGAAGTGACAGATTCAACATGGCCTTTGTGACACAACATGGCCCAAGAGCTAAGAGCAGGGTTTGCCATCCAATGTACTGAGCTATTCACACACTTCAGTCTGTTTTTTTGGTCACTTTTAGAGTGGTGAACAGAGAAGGCAATGGCAACCCACTCCAGTACTCTTGCCTGAGAAATCCCATGGACAGAGGAGCCTGGTAGGCTGCAGTCCATGGGGTTGCGAAGAGTTGGACAGGACTGAGCAACTTCACTTTCACTTTTCACTTTCATGCACTGGAGAAGGAAATGGCAACCCACTCCAGTATATTTGCCTGGAGAATCCCAGGGATGGGAGCTTGGTGGGCCGCCATCTGTGGGGTCGCACAGAGCTGGACACAACTGACGTGACTTAGCAGCAGCAGCAGCGGAGTGGTGAACACAGCCAAAGACTTTTCTCTGTATCCCCGTTTCACTAACCAGTGAGATAGGGAGGTAAATACTTAAATCCTCAACTCTTTTCAGACTTTTTGTGAATATTAATAGAAATAAAGAACAAATGCAAGCAATACAGTATATTATTACACATGGTTACCACCCAATGTTAGCTATTACTCTTTAGGCCTAGATAATACCATATAATTAATGCTTTGTTTTTTCAAAGAGGATAGTACTTCCCAAAAGGTTTTTTTAGCAAATGTGTCCTGATGCAAAGGGTATAAAAAAGAAGAAATTTTGAAATGGCAGAGATGTTGTTCAGAGCTAATGAGGGAATCATTGGGCTGAATTTGGGATGAAACTTTAATAGCACTCCCTGTATTCTGTGCTGTCGTGGTCCCTCACCAAGCTCTTACCCTGCACATTTGGAGAGAGAATGCTAGTCTGGGAGGTAGGGGAAGATGGCTGGGGAATAGGGTGGTCCTGTCGCTCCCTCCAGACAAAGATTAACAATGACTTAATTCCAGAAATATTGTCAGCAAGTAAAATAAATAGACTAATCACTGTGGGCAAATTGTATGTTAATGTATCTAGGCTTTGTTTTCAGTTTGACCCTTAAAGATACATTTAATCAATCTAGATGGATGAGTCATCCTGTTCTTAATTAATCCTTCTGGACATTTATAGAGAAAAGGCAAACTCTTCACAATGACCTTATAAACATGTTTGAGGTTAGTATGGATTTTTATTTATGTGCACAGCACGAGCAGTCGTTATTTCTAAATGATGGCTTATTTTGAATGTTCTCAGACTTTCAAAGTGTTTTATTTCCACCCTTGGAGAGAAACAGGGGTGAGTTGAAAGGAAACACACGATGGCCATTTCTCTGGCATGAACTGGGTAACCTTTCTGGAAAGGACATGTTTGTTTGGATTTTATGGCATTACAAGCAAAGACTGGCAGGAGGACATGGGGGCAGTTGGTCTTCCTGAGGCCTTTGCTGGGAAATGGAGTCACATTCAGAGATGGGTCTCAGCTGGGGTGACCCTGGGCTCACTCTCCTTACCCATGGAAAGCATCACTATCAAAAGCCTTTCCCTGAAGCTGAGAGGCTGGTTCTTCCAATGAACGCCAACACAGTGCCCAATGGCCTTTATCATGGGCTATTGTTCTGTTGGACATTGCTGGGGAAACAATCATTTGCTGGGACTCAGGAAGGTCAGTTCTGGTGTTTTTTGATATTAGGATTTGACTTAAATTGGGGTCAGTTCTTCTGGGATACAAGCTTTATGTGTCTGTGTGTTGTAGAGAATGCCATCATTGCTTGGTCCTCCAGCTCCTCTGGTTCGTCAGAATTGTGGACCCCAGGATCCTTTTGCTACTTTTGTGGTCCAACCTTTTAGCCTTTGGTGTTTGTTTGTATTGAGTACCTATACTGAGCGACTAAGCAGAGCAGAAAACGCAATAAAACCCCAGCCATCAGCAAAGAATTGAAGAAGATGGAGCAAAGCAAGCACAGCAGCATACTTTTCATGAAGATTCTTCAAGCTGCCACATGATAACTTGCATTTACAGCGTATTGGCCAGAATTTGGACAAACAGTCCCAACTCTGATAAGTATAGACTTTGTTTTTGGTGGTCAAATACCCAGCTAAAAATCAGAGGTTTATATCTACAGAGAAAAGGAAAAGCATGAGAGAAAAATAAGCAGTTCATAATACAACATATTTCAAGGAATATGATTTGTCATGTCTAAATATACAACTGTACCTCCTCACTAAAGTTAATCTAAGCTGAGTATTTTGCACCATCATCATCCCATTATGGTATCTTGCAATTCTTTCTACCTTTCTTTCCAAAGAAAAAGAGATGTCTGATTTAGCAAGAATGCATTTCTATATTCAAAGTTGAAATGTGAGGCTAAACCTCAATCACTTGAAATAAGATAAAAGAAATTCCCTTAGTAGAGGAAAATATACAGATGATTCTATTAACATAAGCATCTTTTCTTGAACTGAGTCTCCTGCAACAAAGGAATTGGAAATGCTCTTCCCTTATCCTGAAGTATTCCTGACAACTGCAGATAGCAGCATTACTACCAAAGGATTGGAAAGGATGCAAATGCAAACAGTAGACTTTCAGAGGACTCTATTCCCAATTTCAAACCTGGAAAGGGTATGTTTAAAACCTTTCAGTGTACTGGCTAGGAAGGCAAACAGTGGAATCAGCTTGGCAGAGCTAAGAAATGGTCATTCGGTTTACAAATGGGTTACTTCGGGGCAAATGCTTGCTGTCTCACTTTACATGCTAGTTCAGTGGTTAAGAGAACAATGCCATCAACTGAGAGTTCATTTGAAAATTAAATGAGACATTGCATGTAAAGCTCACACAGAGCCTGGTTCATTATATATACTAAAAAAAATATTGGGTTTTCCAGGTTCAACCTAGATTATAGATAAGAAAATAAATCTGTATTTTTTTTCTGCCAAGGGACCGTTAGAGATATCCTTGAATCATATATATGGCATTATTTATTTCTTCACTTACTGGTTCATTCGTTAATTCAACAAATATTCAAATCCTACTACATGCCAGGTCCTAGTAGGTACCATTTACTGTAAGGGGCAGGAATTATAATAAATACCAAGATGAATAAAACAACTTATGTCCTTAAAGGAGCTCACTGCTTAGTGGAAAATGGAAAAAAACGAGTGAGCAATTATGTTCCAGTGAGAAAAATTAGAAGTGTAGTGTTATTAAAATGAAGAGAGAATAAGAATCATGAGCATCAAATCTGTGGCATTTCCTTGGTGAAATAAGATATCTTTTATCATCAGCTTTTTTTTAATGGGGGAAAGAGAAAAAAGAAATTGTATATTAAATGTATATAATGATTCTGAGGCCTATCTTAGTTTTAGAAACATGAATATGTCAAGAAAAATGAAAGCTTATCTAACGGTTGTGGAAAACAGTCACTGAGGGTAGTAAATTACATGGATTTGTTAGCATGCTAGCTGCAGGCCTATGGACTAGAGCCTTAGAGGGGAACTTCCAGTGGGGAAAGTTTCTTTCCATCAGATGGGACTCACTCCCAACTTACTCCTATGGCATGGCCTGGGTACCAAGGAGGATAAGCATCAGATTTTGAAGTATAGGTCTGTTTTCTGCTTCCCAAGCCTGGAAGCTAATTTGTTTCTTATCTTCCTCCACTGGCCTGTAGTGTTACCACAGTCATAGCAGGAACCCTTGGACTCTAAGAGGATGGAATGCTGTGAAGTCGGCACATCTTTTCTAATAGCTATGATTCAGAACCTGCCATCGACATCCTAGTACCACATGTACCTGCCAACTTGCAGCATTTCACTGCTCTTAAGACCACAACATTTAATATGGCCTGAAAGACCTGTGTGATCTAATTCTCATCCCCCTGAGCCACTTCAATCCACGAGAGCAATTCCACGGTCATTTTTAGTGTCTATGTGCCTGGAGGTGTTGTACCATGTTATACCATTCTTGCTCTTCTTCAGTTTCTCTGGCTTTTTTCTCACGTCTGAATATTCATTTCCACTTGTTATGGCATCTGTGCATATGTCTAAAGGGTTCTTTCCTTCTGCTCTTTATCTAGATTATTTGGATCTCACCTCAAGAGCTTCATTTCTTCTTGAAGGCTTATCGAATCCTCCCATTTTGGGGGGCAATGGGATGTTACTCACCAGTTAACCTCTCAAGGTGTTTGTGTACGTGTTTCACAATAAGACCTAGGGACAGTCATTTCCTGCTCATGTTTCTTTGATTCTTTTTTTCTTGGAAACTATCTCTGCCACAGGTTATTTCTTTCTTCTAGGTCACCCTGTACAGAAGTTCTTTTAGACATCTTATTCTCTTCATGTAAATGTAACAGGAAGAATAATATTGATAATAATAGCAACTGACATTCAAGGTCCTATGTGTCAGCCTTGTCTGTAGGTGACCATCAAGCACGGCTCCCAACCTCACATACTGTTGACAAGTTTCTGTATCCTAACAGAAATCCCCCTGCTTGGACTACTTTAATCCCTGTGAACAGGGGAATGCCTGTTCTAACTGGCCAGACTGCGTTTCCAAACCCATCACTGTGGTAAGGGGCAGAGTATAATCCTGCCTTTCATTTATTTGGGGCCCATCCCTAAAGCTGGGAGTGAAGCAAATCTGATGCTATGGCTGCTACCTGATAGGACACAGGTAGAACTGACACTGAAGATGCAAAAACCAAGTTCACTGCAGCCGTGCTTTCCTCAGGCATCCCACTATTCCAATCTAGTGGGGAAGTTTGCACTCCACACTTCTCAACTTTGACACTGGTGCTTATTTCAGACCTTGAGAGTAGGCAGATCAACACCTCTTACTTCACAATTTTTTTATTCGCAGCTACAGTGTTTGCAGGGACTAAAAGTCTATACTCCACTAACTTACAGCACTAATCTCTGACAAAGTAAGGATACCTTGGGTGAGTAAACATATTATTAAGTTTATTGAGCTGCATTTAGCACCACATCTAGAGGATCTCTCCACAGTAAGATGACTGATTAGAGTCGGACATGACTGACTAATGCTTTCACTTTTTTAACAGCTTATGACCAGAGATGTGTTAATGTCTTTTAACATTTCAACATTCACTTTTATAACAAATCTCTGGCCACCAGAAATTCATTTCTACAAAAATCTCCTGGTCAATAATGTGTTAAGAACCAATCACTTCTACTCTGTGGACATCTGAAACTGTGCTTATTCACGTCCTCAGTTTTGTCCAACTCTTTGTGACCCCACGGACTGTAGTCTGCCAGGCTCCCCTGTCCAGGGGATTTCCCAGGCAAGAATACTAGAGTGGGTAGCCATTCTCTTCTCCAGGGCACCATCCCAACCCAGGGATCGAACCTGAGTCTCTTACTTGGCAGGAGGATTCTTTCTGGGATGGCTCAATGGTAAAGGATCCAGAAGGGAGCCTGGCGGACTATAGTCCATGGGGTCGTGGAGGAGTCAGATATGACTTGGTGACTAAACAAGTATTTCATTGTATATATGTATTTACTCACACACCTACTTTAAAAACTACTTTTCAAAGATGGCTCAATCTCATCCTGCCAACAATAAGATTAGAAAAGTAAGGACTGTTGTTAAAAATTACCAGTAAAAGGGATCCACATATGTAGAGAAAATAAGAGTTCTCTAACATGTATAATATTCACATGGGGTTCTTAAACACAAATTCCTGGCCTCCACTCTCATAATTTTTGATTTATTACATCAAAGGCAGGGCATAGGCATTTGCTTACTTGATAAGTTCTATGCTGCTGCTGCTGCAGGCATCAGGCTTTGAGAAGCAGTGTACTGTCATGATCCCATTTGAAAATCTGAGATAGCAGCTAGAATTTATCCAACATTCCCTTTTGAAAGTACGACTCTAATATATCTACCTAAAGAAACTAAAGACCTATATATAGAAAACTATAAAACACTGATGAAAGAAATCAAAGAGGACACTAATAGATGGAGAAATATACCATGTTCATGGATTGGAAGAATCAATATAGTGAAAATGAGTATACTACCCAAAGCAATTTACAAATTCAATGCAATCCCTATCAAGCTACCAGCCATATTTTCCACAGAACTAGAACAAATAATTTCAAGATTTGTATGGAAATACAAAAAACCTCGAACTGCCAAAGCAATCTTGAGAAATAAGAATGGAACTGGAGGAATCAACTTGCCTGACTTCAGGCTCTACTACAAAGCCACAGTCATCAAGACAGTATGGTACTGGCACAAAGACAGACATATAGATCAATGGAACAAAATAGAAAGCCCAGAGATAAATCCACACACATATGGACACCTTATCTTTGACAAAGGAGGCAAGAATATACAATGGAGTAAAGACAATCTCTTTAACAAGTGGTGCTGGGAAAACTGGTCAACCACTTGTAAAAGAATGAAACTAGATCAATTTCTAACACCGCACACAAACATAAACTCAAAATGGATTAAAGATCTAAATGTAAGACCAGAAACTATAAAACTCCTAGAGGAGAACATAGGCAAAACACTCTCCAACATAAATCACAGCAGGGTCCTCTATGATCCACCTCCCAGAATTCTGGAAATAAAAGCAAAACTAAACAAATGGGATCTAATTAAAATTAAAAGCTTCTGCACAACAAAGGAAAATATAAGCAAGGTGAAAAGACAGCCTTCAGAATGGGAGAAAATAATAGCAAATGAAGCAACTGACAAACAACTAATCTCAAAAATATACAAGTAACTTCTGCAGCTCAATTCCAGAAAAATAAACGACCCAATCAAAAAATGGGCCAAAGAACTAAATAGACATTTCTCCAAAGAAGACATACGGATGGCTAACAAACACATGAAAAGATGCTCAACATCACTCATTATTAGAGAAATGCAAATCAAAACCACAATGAGGTACCACTTCACACCAGTCAGAATGGCTGCGATCCAAAAATCTGCAAGCAATAAATGCTGGAGAGGGTATGGAGAAAAGGGAACCCTCCTACACTGTTGGTGGGAATGCAAACTAGTACAGCCACTATGGAGAACAGTGTGGAGATTCCTTAAAAAATTGCAAATAGAACTACCTTATGACCCAGCAATCCCACTGCTGGGCATACACACCGAGGAAACCAGAATTGAAAGAGACACATGTACCCCAATGTTCATCGCAGCACTGTTTATAATAGCCAGGACATGGAAACAACCTAGATGTCCATCAGCAGATGAATGGATAAGAAAGCTGTGGTACATATACACAATGGAGTATTACTCAGCCGTTAAAAAGAATTCATTTGAATCAGTTCTGATGAGATGGATGAAACTGGAGCCGATTATACAGAGTGAAGTAAGCCAGAAAGAAAAACACCAATACAGTATACTAACACATATATATGGAATTTAGAAAGATGGCAATGATGACCCTGTATGCAAGACAGGAAAAAAGACACAGCTGTATATAATGGACTTTTGGACTCAGAGGGAGAGGGCGAGGGTGGGATGATTTGGGAGAATGGCATTCTAACATGCATACTATCATATAAGAATTGAATCGCCAGCCTATGTCTGACGCAGGATACAGCATGCTTGGGGCTGGTGCATGGGGATGACCCACAGAGATGTTATGGGGAGGGAGGTGGGAGGGGGGTGCATGTTTGGGAACACATGTAAGAATTAAGGATTTTAAAATAAAAAAAATAAAAAACTTAAAAAAAAAAAAGAATTGATAAAAAAAAAAGAAAGTACGACTCTAAATTTGTAAACACCATTATCAGTTATCAGTTCACTCCAGGAGAGCAGTTTCACGACTGTTTTTACATCTGTGCGCCCACGTGGTTTCTTTACTGTGTCTGTGCACGTGTGCGCAGTCGTGTCCAGCTCTTTGCGGCCCCATGGATTGTAGCCCTGTCAGGATCCTCTGTCCATGGAATTTCCAGGCAAGAATACTGAAGCAGGTTGCCATTTCCTACTCCAGGGGATCTTCCTCACCCAAAGATCGAACTCCCATCTTCTGTGTTTCCTGAATTGGCCAGTGGGTTCTTTACCACTGGGCCTCCTGGGAATCCCTATTCTGTCTGTATTAGAACTCCTTCTCTAACAATGAGAAACTGTCCTCTGACCCCACCTTTTAGTGTCCAGTTAACCACAGGTGGATTGAAAAGCTGACTTTGGGAACAGACCAAGTTCTCTTCTAATCATTCTGATAGTATCTGTATGAGCAGAGCTGTCTAAAGCTTGGCTGCTGCTGCTAAGTCGCTGGCACATTGCTAATGCCTCTTCCAGTTTTATGGTAATTAAACCTCACCCTACTCCTATTAGTGTTAATATTATTCCTATCTTCTGGTGAGGGAACAGAGCCTGAGAACAGGTTAAGTGACTTCCCCTCTTCACCAAACAAGAATTCAGTCCCTTGGTCTGACCCCAAGTCCAAGCTCTCAACAATCCAGTTATACTGTCTGTTAGATGAAACTATACAAGAAAAGTGAACTCTGGAGATTCTTTCTACCATGATCTGAGAAGCTCTCTTCTTTCTGCCCAGATTCCAATCCTATGCACCAGGATTTCCCCAATCTAAAGAAAACAATGAAAGGACTATGATTCCTGAATACCTATTAATCAGAGAGAAGCAAAAACTCCTTACCGTAGCACATTACTATTCATACCAGTGTCTCCAGAGAGTAACCATCATTACTTTGATGGGTGCTGGAGGGAGGATAAGAATGAGATCAGCCCCAAATGGATCCAGAAATTATTGGCAAATACAGCTGTGCAGGGTGTGTTTGGTACTTTTTCCGACCTTTGATAGAAGATGAAGAGCATGTGACAGTAAGGAGTTATGTTGACAGTAAGGAGTTTGAATATGCAACTCAAAATAAAAAGTCTTACCACAGGAAAAATGAAGTCACTCAGGAATAGAGAAGGGAGATAAGAAAGGGTGAATGGTGCATTTCTCTGCTACTCAGACTTAGCCAGGACTGTGTCACATTTCTCATCCCTGAACTGACTGCCCCTCAAATTATTTCTAAACTTCTAACCCCAGATTTTTCCTTAGGCAGTGAAAAAAAATCAACCCTAGATTTGTATGCATTGGTGAAAAGTTTGGAGGCTTCCCAGGTGGTGCAGTGGTAAAGAATCCACCTGCCAATGCAGGAGATGCAAAAGATGTGGGTTCTCTTGGAGTAGGAAATGGCAACCCGCTCCAGTATTCTTGTTGGAAAATTCCATGGACGGAGGAGTCTGGTGGGCTAAAGTCCGCGGAATCGTGAAGAATCGGACACCACTGAGCACAGACACACACAATTTTTTGTTTTTACTGTCAAATAACTGTAGACATGAACATGAGAATGAGCTAAAAACTAAACCTTGGCTACAAGAGTATTTATAAATAGTTGGGCTAGGAAGACAAGAGTTTGGTGGTTTTTCCTCTACATTTGCTCCTGTAGAAGGCTGTATGTTTCGATTTGCTCTGAAACCTGCCAGACAATTTGGTGTGACTTTGGACTTGACTTCCATGTCTTTTCTATTTATTATTTTAGAATCACTGGTCCCAGTAAGTTTCCCTGTTCAACATGGATTTCCATTAAATGGCAAAGATGTCTTAAATCTGTCTACAGTTTTAGGACAGATGGCCAAAACTCTTTACAATAACCCTGGGTGGGCGTTCACTGAAGGGCTCATTGTCTTGTTTATTTACTCAGTTCAAAGGTAGGAGGTTGCCCGTCAGCTCTGGGAATGAATACAGATGCTGTGGTGAGGAGCAGTTGAAAGCTAGTGCAAGCTAAATGGTTGAGCTTGGAGGTAGATGGCTGGAACCATAACCTAGCCAAGGTCAGAGATGAGTGCTGTTACTATTTCATTAACATTATCATCATCACTATTATTTCCCAAATTGCCCTTTAATGGAGCCAGTATAGCTTCAAGTCTGGAACTGAGACATAGATCACTTACCTTCTGTTCAGCAGACATTAGAAATGTCCAAGGCAGATTTCAGCCCTTTTAGCTCTAAATATAATCTTGATCTTCTACAATGGTTGTTTGGCTCTTATTTATGTGTCTGCTTAGGATTTGCCTTTAAACGTTCCTGCACCAAGGGTAAAGTCACAATTGGTGTTATTATGTATTCAGGTGGCTCACAGTTTTGTGAGTATTGTTAGTTAGTTAGTGTTAGTCACTCAGTCGTGTCTGACTCTTTGCAACCCCATGGACTGTAGCCCACCAGGTATTCTCCAGGCAAGAATACTGGAGTGAATTGCCTTTTCTTCCCCAGGGGATCTTTCTGACACAGAGATAGAACCTGGGTTTCCTGCATTGCAGGCAGATTCTTTACCATCTGAGTCACCAGTGAAATCCAGATGTTCACTATGGAGATCTTAAAAATAAATTTTTCTCAACGTCATTTTGATACAAGTGGTTCCATTATGCTGACATATAAGGTACAAAGACAAAAGAAATTCTTCATGATGCCACTGCTGAGGGAATTGGACTTTTCTCCCTTGCCTTTTGCTCTTGGAGATGGTTTTTCTTAGACAAATTCTGCCTGGACTAATTCTGAGTATTAGAGGAAGATAGAATAGAGGAGGAGAGGGAAGATACATTTTTGCTGGCTTTTTACTCTTACAGTTCAGCTATGTTTTCAATTCTCCTCATCTTTGAAGACTTAAAATCATTCTAAATTCATGCAATGAGTTTAGAGTGAGAAGGAGATGTAATACACACCTAGTTCCCACAGTTAACGGGTGGGCATTCTTTGATTTGCCAATTAAAAAATATGTCACCTGGAGTCCACTAGATTGTGAACTTCTTGAGGTCAAGTGCTGTTACAGACCCATTTCTGTGTCCTTGTGACCTGACTGAGTGCTTGGCCCAGAGAGGGTGTATATTCAAGGATCACTGGATTAAGTTGCCCCATTTCTGCATAGTTTTAAGTACAGAACTACAGTAAGTATAGAATAACAAAAGATAAAATATAATAAAATATTTCAGTGTTAGGATATTGTTTTAAAGATGGGCCACAGATATGGAGAGGTGGTGTCACTTCAGGTCACAGAGTCAGAACTATGAGGGCTGGCTTTAGGTCATAGCATCCCAGTATGAGGCTCTGCCCACCACAACCTTCATGTATAGCCAACAATATTTTTAAAGGTGACGTATCACCCTTAAAATCTTGTTATTCAAATGATTACACTGTAACCTCTAACATCCTAGAATATGACCTTATTTGAATATGGGGTCTTTACAGAGGTAATCAAGTTAAAAGGAAGTCACTGTGAGGGCTCCTAAACCATTATGCTGGTGTCCTCAGGAAAAGGAGAAATCTGAACACAGACATGAATGGAGCCAAGACAATGTGTACAGACCTAGGAAGAAGACAGTTGTCTACAAGCCAAGAGGAGACGCCAGGAACAGATTCTTCCCTCCCAGCCCACACA
This sequence comes from Ovis canadensis, assembly GCF_042477335.2. NCBI lineage: Eukaryota > Metazoa > Chordata > Mammalia > Artiodactyla > Bovidae > Ovis > Ovis canadensis. The sequence continues at coordinate 51,437,584 of NC_091263.1, read as the reverse complement.
AGGAGCTCCCCTTGCCAACCTTGATTTTGGATTCCTGTTTTCAGAACTGTATGATAGTACGTTTATTGTTCAACACAGAGAGTCTGTGATACTTTGTTACAGCATCCATAGCAAACAAAAACAGATTTTGGTATTAGTCTTCTAGGGCTGCATAAAAAAATGCCACAGATTGGGTGGCTGAGACAATGGAAGTGTACTATCTTACGGTTCTGGAGACTAGGAGTCCAAAATCAGTACATCAGCATGGCTGCTTTCTCCCAGGGTCTTAGAGGCAAAGATCTATTCCAGGTTTCTGTCCTTGGCTTGTAAATGGTTGTCTTCACATTCAAAAGGTGTTCTTAACTGTGTCTACATGTCTATCCCTTTGTATACTATAAAACAAGGAATGCTGTTTTTATTTTCTTTTTCTCCTTAGGGATGTCTAAAGCAATATTAGGCCTTCTCATGTTTGCCTCTTGGCACTTTCATGTCTTTTACCGTGTAAAGTTTACAACATCGTTTTTATGCCCTCTTTTCCTCAGTGTCTTCCCTTCTCTCCTAACTCACTTCTGAAGCCAGCCCCAGGCTGCTGTTATCTGATTCCTTCTCCCAGAGTCTCATATCCACCTCCCATATATTGGTTTTCTATTGCTATTTAACAAAATACCAGCAACTTTCTTACCACTTGTTTGTTTGCTCACAGTTCTATAGATCAGAAGTCTCAGAGAGGCCCTCTACTTATGGTCTCACAAGGCTGAAATCAAGGTATTAGCCAGACTGGGGTCTTATCTGGAGACTTTGAGAAGAACCTACTTCCAAGATTTTCCAATTGTTGGCAAAATCCAGTTTTTTGCAGCTGAAGAACCAAGGTCACCTTTTTCTTGTGCACTGTCATCTGGGGATAGGCTCTCAGCTCCTACAGGCATATCCCAGGCCCTTTTCCATATCACCAACTCCAACTTCAAAACTAGACACAGAATTTCTGTCTTGCATCCAATCCTGTTCACACTTTGAATTTATTTGACAAACCTGAAGGAAACTGAATTTTCTGAAGAAAACTAGGAAACTGAATTTTCTGAAGAAAATTCTCTGCTTTTGAAAAACTCACTGACTATGGGTTAGGCCCTTTGAGATAATTTCCCTATTTCAAGGTCAACTGATTAGTAACCTTAATCACATCTACAAAATCCCTTTTACTATGTAATCACAGGAGTAACAGTAGGGGCTAAGAATCATGGCGGCCACCTCAGAATTTTCCTACCACCTCCTGCTATTCAGTCTAAGGAGAAACAGAGGATAACGGACAAATAAAGTTGATGGTTTCATACAGTGGTTGGAAATGGGTACATCCCAAAGTAAGCTGGCATTTAAAATCTAAGGATAAAGTTAGAAAAAAAGTGTTCACATGAGGAAGGCCATGTTGTTTGATCCAAGTTATTTATCAATCACAATTTTAAGAGTAGCTTTCAGTAATTAAGGACCTTCTTTGGGTCAGTCTTGATCATTGGAAGAAAAGCTATGACAATCCTAGACAGCATATTAAAAACGCAGAGACATTACTTTGCTGGTAAAGGTCCATCTAGTAAAAGCTATGGTTTTTCCAGTAGTCATGTACAGATGTGAGAACTGGACCATAAAGAAGGCTGATCTCCAGAGAATTGATGTTTTTGAACTGTGGTGTTGGAGGAGACTCTTCAGAGTCCCTTGGACTGGAGGAGATCACATCAGTCATTCCTAAAGGAAATTAATCCTGAATATTCATTGGAAGGACTGATGCTGAAGCTGAAGCTCCAATACTCTGGCCATTTGATGCAAAGAGCCAACTCATTAGAAAAGACCCTGATGCTGGGAAAGATTGAAGGCAGGAGAAGGGGATGACAGAGGATGAGATGGTTGGATGGCATCACTGACTCAATGGACATGAGTTTGAGCAAGTTCCAGGAGACGGTGAAAGACAGGGAAGCTTGGTGTACTGCAGTCCATAGGGCCTCAGACAGTTGGACATGACTGAGCATCTGAACAACAACAATGATGTCGCTTCTGAAGGCACAAGTTAATTGCTGCCATTATTCTGAATGTTAACAATGGTTCTCCAAAATGGGCTGCACCAAAGTGAAAGGCACTGAGTTTGATAACATGCACAGGTGCTGGTGATAGCGCTAAAAGTCAAATTCATGTGTGGACAGTGCAAGTACTATGTTCCTTCCAGAACCACATGCTTCTCTCTTTCCAGGACAGCCCATTGACCATGTGTGGGATTATCTATGTGAGGGATAGCACTGTAAATCCAGCTTGCCTAATACAGAGATTCAGAGAGCATTTTCTTATACAATTAAAGTGATTTCATAGATGGCCATGGACGTGGGGTAGCTCCTCTCGGCCACCACCCATGACCTTGGACATGGGGTAGCTCCTCTCAGCCGTAGTAAAGTAATGCTCAAAATTCTCCAAGCCAGCAGAATGTGATCCATGAACTTCCAGATATTCAACCTGGTTTTAGAAAAGGCAGAGGAACCAGAGATCAAATTGCCAACATCACTGAATCATTGAAAAAGCAAGAGAGTTCCAGAAAAACATCTATTTCTGCTTTATTGACTATGCCAAAGCCTTTGACTGTGTGGATCACAATAAACTGTGGAAAATTCTGAAAGAGATGGGAATACCAGACCACCTGACCTGCCTCTTGAGAAACCTGTAGGCAGGCCAGGAAGCAACAGAACTGGACATGGAACAACAGACTGGTTCCAAATTGGCAAAGGAGTATATCAAGGGTGTATACTGTCACCCTGCTTATTTAACTTATATGCAGAGTACATCGTGAGAAATGCTGGGCTGGAGGAAGCACAAGCCAGAATCAAGATTGCCAGGAGAAATAGCAATAAGCTCAGATATGCAGATGATACCACCCTTATGGCAGAAAGTGAAGAACTAAAGAGCCTCTTGATGAAAGTGAAAGAGGAGAGTGAAAAAGTTGGCCTAAAGCTCAATATTCAGAAAACTAAGATCATGGCATCTGGTCCCATCACTTCATGGCAAATAGATGGGGAAACAGTGGACACAGTGGCTGACTTTATCTTTGGGGGCTTCAAAATCACTGCAGATGGTGACTGCAGCCATGAAATTAAAAGACGCTTACTCCTTGGAAGGAAAGTTATGACCAATCTAGACAGCATATTAAAAAACAGAGACATTTCTTTCCCAACAAAGGTCTGTCTAGTCAAGGCTATGGTTTTTCCAGTAGTCATGTATGGATGTGAGAGCTGGACTATAAAGAAAGCTGAGCGCCGAAGAATTGATGCTTTTGAACTGTGGTGTTGGAGAAGACTCTTGAGAGTCCCATGGACTGCAAGGAGATCCAACCAGTCCATCCTAAAGGAGATCAGTCCTGGGTGTTCACTGGAAGGACCAATGTTCAAACTGAAACTCTGATACTTTGGCCACCTGATGTGAAGAGCTGACTGACTGGAAAACACCCTGATGCTGGGAAAGATTGAGGGCAGGAGGAGAAGGGGACGACTGAGGATGAGATGGTTGGATGGTATCACCGACTCAATGGACATGGATTTGGGTAGACTCTGGCAGTTGGTGATGGACAGGGAGGTGTGGTGTCCTGCAGTTCATGAGGTCGCAAAGAGTCGGACACAACTGAATGAGTGACCTGAACTGAACTGAATGTAGATGACACCATGAAGCAGGTACCTTACAATCTAGAAGTAGGGAGATTATATCTTCTTATGAAAGCATGCTGAAGTGAAGATGACTGACAATAACAAAATCAATAGGATGATGGTAAAAAAGCAGACTCAAAGTAGCATTCTGGGCCAATATATTTCCCTCTCCTTGGCGGGGAAATGATGTAGTTTTTATATCGGAAAGACTTTGGAAAACAGATGTGTCATTAAATAAGGTATACTAAGGCTTGACAGCAACACTCTCTTAAGTCCAATTTCCTCGCTTGAACTCTAATTTACGATTTGGTATGTATCCTTCAATAAGCTGTTTTGTCTATAAAAGTAAACTTTGTTCTAAAACAAGATGCTTCCTTCCTTCCTTCATCTCTTTGTTAAGTCAGTCAACAAACATTTACTGAACACCATCTATGTTCCAGATATTTTTTAGGTATAAAAGATAGCTTTGTCCTTCAAGGGCTTCCAGCAATTCAAATGACTGCTGTTCCTATTTTTCACCAGGTGACATGTAAAACAAGAAAATAAGATAAAGTTTACTAGTGGTGCCATTCAGAAAGACTGATGGAACCAGTGGAAACTGGGCAGGCAAAGAGTGGTCTCTGAGAATTATCTCCAAGGTCTAATCCAGTGCTGTCCGGTAGAACTTCCTATGATGAAAGACATGTTTGAGACCTTCACTGTCCAGAATGTGAACCAGCAGCCACATACGGCTCTTGAGCACTTAGTGTGACTAGTGTGACTGCTCTTGTTTAGTCACTCAGTCTTGTCTGACTCTCTGCAACCCCATGGACTGTAGCCCACCAGGCTCCTCTGTCCATGAGATATTCTGGGTAAGAATACTGAAGTGGGTTGCCATTTCCTTCTCCAGGTGACCTTCTTGACCCTGTGAATGAACCCATGTTTCCTGCATTGCAAGCGGATTATTTACTTCTGAGCCACCAGGGAAGCCCAGTGTGACTGAGGAACTGAATTTTAATTTTTATTTAATTACTTTAAATGTAGTTACATGTAGCCAGTGTACAGCATAGAAAACATACACAAATATGAAGCTCTTCCTTCTATCAGCTATTTTGAAACCTTTATACTCCCCTACTTCTTGGCTTCTAAATGTATTTCATCCAATATCTGAGTTATTTCCTCATGTAAATTAATCTTCTCAGATTAGTTTCTGGTGTAAATGTAAACATACTGCAAACCAAGCAATTTTTTGAGGTGCAATCCCGAAGCAAAACAATATATTTTTAAACAAGCCAGAAAAGGTTATCAGCTGAGGAAGCATACCAAGGAATGGAAAATAATCAGTTGGATCACGTTATTTTAATCCCACGTCTGAATGTTCTAAGCAGACTCAACTCTTGTCATTTGGAGAAAGTTGCCAATATTTTCCCTTCTGTCCTTTGAGGAAACATGCCAAATATGTTTTCATTTTACCCTATTTAGACAGTTGTTGTAATGCCCTTTCCTTGATGTTATCCCTGAACACGCAATTAACAGATTTCTACTGAGATGCCAGCTGCAATGAAAGCTGTCTGTCTTGTCACTTGTATGTTGCTTCAATTCTGGCTCACTTACACTGCTTGGCAATTAGATTCTAAAACGACTTTAAGCTTTTCTATCCCAACAATAAACTCAATGGAATTTCAGTCCAACCATTTTTTTTCCTTTCTTTTTTGAGTAAGTTTACTTCTTCTGTTCTTAGCCTACACCATGCCTGCCATGCCACTCTTAATAGGCTATGAAAGTTTTATGGATTTTTGGCCATTTTTTCTCTCTCTGGGCATTCTGATGCCAAAGATATCAGACATACATTTCCATTTGCTTCAGCCAGCAGCTCGTCTTTGCTGGCTGCTTTATTAAACAAGTGTACATCATTGGGAAGGAGCTCTGAGATTTTCTGGTATGATAAGATGGACCACATGTTGAGGCTGTTGTTGCAGATGCCAGGCACCATCCTCTCAGGTTCAGCAACCTAATAAGAATGTGTCCTTTGGGCATGGCAATAACTCCAGCACATGGCCCTTTCTATCTCAGGGTCAAAGGAACAATACTTGAACTTAATGAGGATTTTTGAAAGGACTGGAGGCTCTTAAACACATTTTCAAGAAACTTTTTGGAAATATTTAGGGAACATGAATTTCAGAAAATATTAAATCTAAGAATGTGCAATGAAGATAAGGATATATATCTCCTAGGACCTAGCTGTTCCATTTTTGGGCATTGACCATGGTGATGCAGTTACCTATGTGCCCAAAGAGGCACATTCAAGAAAGACAAATGTCAACATGTGAGATCTGCAAAATAGTTAAAACCATCCCAATGTTCATTTATAGGGAGATTTGTTTACAGGCCATTTCTATAATGGAATAATTTGTAGTCATTGGAAAGGATGGCACAGATTTCTAAATGCTGATGTTGAGTGATATTTAAGATGAATTAAGGGGAAAAGGGGCTTCCCTGGTAGCTCAGCTGGTAAAGAATCCACCTGCAACCTGGGAGACCTGGGTTTGATCCATGGGCTGGGAAGATCCCCTGGAGAAGGCAATGGCTACTCACTCCAGTATTTTGGCCTGGAGAATTCCATGGACGGTATAGCCCATGTAGTCCCAAAGAGTTGGACACAACTGAACGACTTTCACTTTCACTTTCAAGGGGAAAAAGCAAAGTACACAACAGCAAGCTTAGTTTGCTTCTATTTGTGGTCTCAAAAAGCTCATTTATACTATGAAAACCCCAGATACCCATATATACACTTGTGTATGCAAACAAAAATTTTGAAGACTACTTCAGAAGCTGTGAAAAAAGTAGTTATATGAAGGAGATAAGATTTGCTATATTCTATATTGTAATCTTTTGAAACCAGGAGCATGTGTTACTTTTTTCAGCAAAAAAACAAAACAAAACAAAACAAAAACAAAACAAAACAAAAAAAAACCTTAATAAAAACATAACAAAATCATCTATAAGCCCACTACTCAGAAAATGTGTTAAAATATTTTGGAGTATTCTGGGCTTTACTTTAGCTCATACATGGCATATGTCAGATAATGTAATATAGTCATTTTGTCATTTATTTTTTTCCAAATAAAAATTTATCACGTTAATAGAACAACTATTTTTCTGTTTTGTTTTAATACGCTTTGCTGACAATAAAATGCAAACAAAATAAAAAGCATCCACTTTAAGTGCATTGTGTTTTGACAAACATGGATAAAAACATCTAGTATCATTTTTAATAGCTCCACAGAACTGCTCCTTACTAAACAATGATTAGTAATAGAGACTAATTCAGGGATAGGTTAATAAACCAAGTGAGTCCAAATGGAGCCATTCCTGGAATTTCTGGTGGAAACACCATACTTTATTGCCAATTTCCACAGATGGATTTTCAGGATGTTTCAAATGTTGAACTGTTATAAATAGGCTGAGATGAATGAATATTTTTTTTAGCTAAGTCATTACATACATCCTTAATTACAGTATTTTCTTAGTATGAGATCCTAGAAGTAAAAATTCTGTAGGGAAAGATAGAAATGATATAGCTAGATTTCCTTCAAGAGAGAGTATGCCAAATTATCCTCCCGGGCCTTTAACTGTCTCTTTTTCTTTGCTCCATTTATTGCTTTTGCTACATCAGAAAATGCAACCAGATATGTATTTGAGCACAGCTTATTAGCTGACCAAGTAGATACAAGAGGTTGGGATGCATTCAAAGAGACCAAGATTTCACAGAAGGGAGGTGGCTTGTACAAAGCAGGGTTGGATGGCTTCCATCTCTGGGCTCAATGATTACTGTTGTCTCTGCTAGGAGTTGACTTCCCTCACTTGTAGGATTGGTCCTTCTTCTCTCCTAGGTGGCTGGTGCTCACCTGTCACCTCCTCAGCGAGGTTTCCCTGTCCAGTCAGGTACATCTGTATCCCTGCACCTCTCCCTTGCCTTTTTTCCTCCATAACACTTCTCCCCTCTGACGTGCAAATTACATTTCTGTTTTGTTTGTTCTGTCTCCCTATGTAAAACATAAGGTTCATTTGAGCATGGATTAGTATTTGCTAACTGCCATATGTGTGCCAAGCACAGTCTACTGCTGCTGCTGCTAAGTCACTTCAGTCGTGTCCAACTCTGTGCGACCCCATAGACGGCAGCCCACGAGGCTGCCCCATCCCTGGGATTCTCCAGGCAAGAATACTGGAGTGGGTTGCCATTTCCTTCTCCAATGCAGGAAAGTGAAAAGTGAAAGCGAAGTTGCTCAGTCATGTCCGACTCCTAGCGACCCCACGGACTGCAGCCCACCAGGCTCCTCCATCCATTGGATTTTCCAAGCAAGAGTACTAGGGTGGGGTGCCATTGCCTTAGACGCTCTAGGCCTCCAATAATGTGCTGAATGAATGAGACAGCCATACGTGATATCATAGAAAACACTTTGACACACATGCTATCACTCAATCATCATAACATCCTGAGACATTAAAAGGGCTCGTTCCACGCCTGATTTTCTGAAACAGGGAAACTAGATCTTCAAAGGACCAAATGACTTTCGCAAGGTCACACATACCTCTTCGAACTCCAAGTTCAGCTTTCTTTTCACCTCACTTGGCACCTCTTAAAGCACATGGTTACAGGCTCTATCTTTCTTCAAGGAAATCATCATATTTTCTCATCAGTGGAGAAAGAGTATAGGTTACAACAGCTGGGCCAGAGACTTCATAGAATAAAGGGATGGGAGTCAGGAGATACAAATTCTAGTGCTGCCTCAGCCTCTGAACCACAGATGCAGCGTCAGTAAACATGTTTCCTCTCTATGGGCCTCACTCTCATCCTTTATCAAATGAGAAGGCCAGATCATATGGTCTGAGGCCTTTTCTAGCTTTACTCGTAATGACCTGAAAGGGACATCTCTAACCTTGTACCGGTAGATGTTGGTCATCAGTGGAGGCCAGTCCTCCTGCATTTAAATTCATGAACCTAAATTGTTTCAATACATCTTAAAGTCTATAAAGGCCCTAGTGCAAGAAAGTGGGTCATCACCTACATGCTTGCTTATCGCAAGAGAAGGTATCAGGATGAGATACTTGATTTGAGTGTGTAAGCATTTTTTCTACTAAGATTCTTGTAGTCACAAGAGATGGAAACCTGACTCTAACAAACTTATGCAAAAGCGGGAGTTTATTGGCTCACTATCCTGAAAATTTCAGGGGGATATTAAGCTCTGGCTGGGGCTCTGTCATGGCCTCAAGCAGAGTCATCAGAACTTTCTCTCAGCTCTGCATCCCTCTCTGTTGACAAAGCGGCTGTCAGTTGCTCCCGACTTATATATTATCCTCTCAACTCACTTGAGTCTTCCCAGGATTCCCATAAGAAGGAGCAGGAATGGTTCTGACTGGCCTGAGTTAGAGGCATCGTTCCTCTGAGACAGTCTTTATGGACTGGGAGATGAAAGACAGAGACTGGCAGGGCCTGAATACTGCATCCACCCATGCACCACAGTATTTGGTCTTCTCTCATTCTTGGACTGTAGCCTGCCAGGCTCCTCTGTCTATGGGATTCTCCAGGCAAGTATACTGGAATGGGTAGCCATTTCCTTTTCCAGGAGATCTTCCCGACCCAGGGACTGAACCCACACCTCCGAGGTCTCCTGCCTTGCAGGCAGATTCTTTACCTCTGAGCTCTTTTCTCATTCAGACCATATGAACTGAGGGAGGGTAAGAGGAGTTTCTCCCCATGAAAACAAAGGTACTTACACTAGGAGAAAGTGGGTGTGGACTTGGCAGGAAAAAAGAACAAAAGTTCACTCTTTTGCCAACCCCATGTTTGCATCCTTCTACCTCTTCAAACAGCTGTAGGATATGGATTTTGTTCTTGTAATGGTTATTAAAGAATTAGAGTATTTTAAAGTTCATTGGATTATGAACTACTAGAGGAAGGAAGGGAATTCCCTCACTCCCCATAGATATCCAGGGCTTTTCAAACAACACAGCTAGTTGTCACTGCTTTAGAAAACAGCCAGAAATGCTTGCCTTGGAACTGCCCAGGCTTGCTGGAAATGTGGCAGGATGCAATGGACAGAAATGTGTCTCAGCGAGATATTAGATGGGTCAGACTACTGATGGCCCTCGTGTGCAGGCCCAAGGAATGAGGCTCAACAGATTCCGTCAGCTTCCTGGGAGCTGGAAGGCTTACCAGTTATAATCTGGAATCTTTAGAAGAGTCAGTTATTCAGGGTCTACAGATTAAGAGGAAGACATTTCCCGTGTCCTTGTTTCCCATTCAAAGACACAGAAAGATAAGCTTTATACTAACTAATCTCTCTTCCTCATCAGCAAAGTCCAAAGACAACTTTAAACATTTAAAAAAATATTTTCTGTTCTCTCTTAGTGAGAAAGGACTGATTGTGAAAAAAGCATAGCAGTCATAGAAGACTGAATGATAGACTGACTTGACCTTCTCCAGTGCTGTATCCAATCATACCTATTCTCAAAGACCACTGCACATCATGCAGGCTCTAGGCCTTGTGTCAGGCACTGGGAAGGCAGAGATAAAAGACTTAGTCCTTGTCTCCTAGGTGGTAATGGTTTCTGATTGGGGTCGTCATAGACTGAAGCTTAAGAAACTCTAGGAATTGAGATCAGGAATTGGCAAAACACAGCTCACAGGCCAAGTCTAGCCCACCATCTATTTTGGTCAATGAAATTTCACTGGAACACACAGTAGCTCATTTTCCTACATCAATGGTAGGATTGAGTAGCCTAAAATATTTACTGTCTGTAGCTTCCCAGGTGGCACAGTGAGAAAGAATCTGTCTGCAATGCATGAGATGCAAGAGACACGGGTTTGGTCCCTGGGTCAGGAAGATCCCCTTGAGGAGAACATGGCAACCCACTCCAGTATTCTTACCTGGAGAATCTCATGGACAGAAGAGCCTGGCAGGCTAGAGCCCTTGGGGCTGCAAAAAGTTGGAGTGACTGAGGGAGTGAGCAACACAGAGCATATCTTCAGAGAAAGTTTCCAAGCCCTGACAGAGACCACAGTAACTGTCCCAGATATGACGGTGGTGATGGCATCTGAGGAGGTGGTCTGAGAAGGTAATATCAGAGGTGAGACAGGAGGGATGCAGAGGAGTTAACCAAACAAGCCTGAGAAGTCAGGGGAGGCCAAGGCAGGACTCCTCATGCCAAGATGAAGAGATAAGAGAGAGCACAGAGAGTCCTAGGACAGCTGGAATGTGGGATCCACAAGAACAGCCAGACCAGAGAAGTACACTATGGCCACACTGAGATTCTTTGGAAGTCAAGAGGAGTCCAGAAAGTATAAGCAGGTCAGGAGCTCATCAGGTTTCCATTTTTCAAAGCTCACGCTGCAGTAGTGTAGAAAAAATGGGATAAGACAGGACTGCCTCCTTTCCCCCTAGTCTCCCTTCCTCCGCTTCTCAAAATATTCAGCCCCTTGGAAGCAAGTCAGTATAAATGTCCAAAGCCATCTAGTCTGTACCCTGTTGGCCCTGGATACCCTCCTAACCTCATGGCCCATCCGTTCTGGGAGGACCTGGTCCTTTCTCACTCAGGCTACCTCTCCCACAATGCTTTGTAGGAAGGAGTATGGGAAATGGAAGGCTTAAGAGGCCATATTCCCAGTTGGCTTGTGCAACGCCCTCAGCCTCCAGACAGAAATGTGAGTGGCAGTGATTGGATAAACAGTTTAATAGTAACAGAAGAACTGGGCCTAATACAAGGAATCTCATTGTCCTTTTTTACTCAAAGTGACTTTCCTTGCTATGCACTATGATGCAGCAAGGCCATTGGAAATGCAGAGAAACACAAGGGATTGATTCTGCCTGGCAAGAAGATCAGACTGCAAGAAGCAATTTTAATAGTTATTCTATCAAAGAGATATAGGAAAAAAAAGAGAGAGCGATCAGAACTGGGTAGGGGAGGTCTGAGGGAGGAAGAAGGGAAAGAATATGTGTTTGCTGTTTGTTTTTAGAAGTGAGATATAGCTTTACAAAATAATTAATAGCTATCTCTTAATTTCAACCTGAATTAGGTAATTCCTTAATATACTTTGGGCTTAATTTCCTCTTTATTAAAAAAAATCTTGATAGAGACATATTTTTTACTCCCTCTATTTGTAAAGTTACTAAATATTTTCCAAACTTAAATTTATGAAAATTCCTTCTTTAAGACTTTTAAAATCCTCATCTCCCTAGACAGAGACCTTGAAAACCTAAACTTCTCATTCCAGGCAGGACTCTGCAGCAAAGCCTGGTGTATACAGGTAAGCTGAACCTTCCTGTCTCTTTTCTCTCTCTCTTAGGTATGAGCCAGACCTTGCATTCAGCTCTCTGGTTCTGATAATTCTTATTCATTATTCAGTCATAACAAAGGTACCAGCCAGTATGGATCTGAACCCTCACCTGAAAATATCAACAGAAGATGGTCCAGTTCTAAGAAATGGGTATCCAGAGGGGATGGAATCACAATCGGCTGCTGACCTGGCCAAGATTTGTTATTTACTAAGCTGTCTTCACCACACTGCTGGCAATACTACAGCCCTACAGCCCTAGCAGACACTGAGAGATGGAAGGTATTTTCTAGACACTTCTCAATTATATGCTCAGAAGTTGGCAAGCAGTGGCAGGAATACCATATCCAACAGTAAAAGTCCTTCTGAAATGATTCTGGAATATACCACCTAGAAGCTTTGACTTTGCCATTTAGACTTCACTTAATAAACTTGCATTTCCTGCACTGTTTCATTCATTAAGCCACTGGGGGTGTAGGGAAACAGTTCAGGTAACAACAAAATAGCCCAGAGAAAATTTATGCATGTATGAACCAATTTCAACCCTTGACTGAGACACCTTGTCTATACCCTTTTCCCTCAACTTGCCTTCTGCTCCTCTTTTTCTACACAACATGGGGTCAGGAAGGTTCTTAGGAGAAGAATGAATGAATGCTATTTGCTGTTTGCTATGGAATGAAATAAAGGCTTTATTGTTGAACAGACTCAAGAACTCAGGTTCTGAAGTGACATGTGCAGACGTGCAACTCCGCATTCCTTTGTGTACAATCTCACTGAACACTGGGCAAGCGATTTCCCCTTTCTGAACCTTAGTTTTATCACCTATAGCATGATGAGGGTGGTAGTCCTGACTTGACAGTGTTGAGATGATTCCATCACATAAGGGTCAGCTCTGTTATAAGGTGAGCATGTTTAGAGCTGTGGGCACTGTTCTGTCAACAACATCACCAAGTTGCTCCATCCATCCCTCCATCAAACATGCGTGAATCACTTCTTATGTCTAAGTGATGGTGAATGGCAGCAGATGGGAGGCAAACATGAGTGGTTGGTAGGCTGTGAGTGGAGAGGACAAGTAGTAGACTGTGGCCTGAGTTTTAATTCAGTAAATATTTACTCAGCTTAAACCACACTCCAGGTATGATAATTGTGTGTAAAATGTCATGGGAGACATATATGATTACTGCCCCCAAGGATAGAATTCTTATAATTAGGATTTAGGACAGATTTTAAAGTACAGGAAGGATATTCTGGTATAGAAAGAAAAGCCAGGAGAAAACCGGGGAGATGCAGATGGAAGTGCAGGCATATGCTTTACATGCAGTTAGACATCAGGCCTGGCTCTTAAACTGTCTTCTCTGCATAGTGAAGAGCCACCTAGTATCCACCTTTCATGGTCCATCCTCTGAGAAGTCTTTCAGCATCATCGAAGGCAGATAGAAGGGCTCTCTCTCTTCTCTAAGTTAATACATTGTCAGTATAAGGTTCCTATGGCACTTACTATGAACTACTTTGATTATTTAGATTGGCTGTCCATGCTGATCAAATTTCACTTGAAAATGTCTGTCATGACTCAGTGCTTCTTGAATCACGGCAGCCACACAGTTGAACCGAAAAATCAAAAGCGGCATTCGCCTACTCAGACTACCATGTGCTTACAAACACAGCTGTATATAAATTATGAAATGAAGAACTATTTACCTTTTCTTCCCAACACATTACTGCTACATTATTTCGATGGAGACTCAACAAAGGAACTTCAACAGGACACCAGGAGATGCAGCTGTGTTTCTAAATGCTACACAATGCTTGAATAATCCAGCGTTTACATTAAATACCTCTCAGCATTAACAAGATGCAGGATAAATTGTTTGCTGACAAAGCCTATGCCTTTGGATAGGATGAATTCTTCTTGGTAGCTTACATTTTTACACTGGCAAAGCAAGCCATCACAGCCAACACCCTTGGCGGCCTGGAGACTGTTTATCTTTCTAAGAAGCCAGGTACAACCAGGCAGCTGAAACTGTTCAAATACAGTCCAGAAACAGGCCAAGTGTTTCATTTCTGCCATAGGGATCAGAATCTTGGTTCTCAATTTGCAAACACTAAGGGTGTTTGTTTTCATCTTCTTTACTTAGAAGACAAATGTAGTTTACTCTTTCAAGAGGATCTTTTTTTTTTTTTCCCCTCTATCCCTTTGGCTTTATTTTTTTTTAAATTTTTTTTATTTTTTTAATCTTTAATTCTTACATGCGTTCCCAAACATGAACCTCCCTCCCACATCCCTCCCCATAACATCTCTCTGGGTCATCCCCATGCACCAGCCCCAAGCATGCTGCATCCTACGTCAGACATAGACTGGCGATTCAATTCTTACATGATAGTATACATGTTAGAATGTCATTCTCCCGAATCATCCCACCCTCTCCCTCTCCCTCTGAGTCCACAAGTCCATTATACACATCTGTGTCTCTTTTCCTGTCTTGCATACAGGGTCGTCATTGCCATCTTCCTAAATTCCATATATATGTGTTAGTATACTGTATTGGTGTTTTTCTTTCTGGCTTACTTCACTCTGTATAATCGGCTCCAGTTTCATCCATCTCATCAGAACTGATTCAAATGAATTCTTTTTTACGGCTGAGTAATACTCCATTGTGTATATGGATCTTTTAAGGCCATTCATTTCCTTTGTGGAGAAAGCAATGGCAACCCACTCCAGTACTCTTGCCTGGAAAATCCCATGGGCGGAGGAGCCTGGTGGGCTGCGGTCCACGGGGTCGCTACAAGTCGGGCAAGACTGAGCGACTTCACTTTCACTTTTCACTTTCCTGCATTGGAGAAGGAAATGTCAATCCACTGCAGTGTTCTTGCCTGGAGAATCCCAGGGACGGGGGAGCCTGGTGGGCTTCCGGCTATGGGGTCGCACAAAGTCGGACACGACTGAAGCGACTTAGCAGCAGCATTTCCTTTGACTTTGAGTAGAAGTTGCAAAGAAGGACCAGTAATGCTTAAAAACTGGGTTCCTTTTGTGAGTACGTGGGCTTAAGATCATGTGCTAATATTATGAGGCATTCAAGGGAATTCCCAGGTTCTCATCTAGGAGCTGAGCTAGGTCAGCAGAGGCTGGTCATGTTTGATGAAGAAAGATCATCTCAGTGGATTTATTTCTGTGTCCAGATAAACTGATGTGTCCAGCAAAACTGTTGTGATCTTTCATGGGTGTTACTCACACAGACTTGGATGTACCATTAACTAATTTAGAGACAGCTTTTAAAAAAACTAGATAGGCAGTATAATATTTAATTCTCCTGTGTTTTTATTTTGTTTTTGTTTTTGTTTTTTCCCCCATTTGACATAGCAAGATAAAGGCAAAAGATTCCTGAATGTATGCCCCATCTCTTCAGCTACCCTGGTGGCATTTACATATAACTGAAAAATGCTATAAATCCTCTTAATCTTTTAGCTGGTGAATTGCTAGAAGAAGCTGGAATACTTTATTTTGGCCTGGTCCCAGCTCCATTTAAAATGCCAGACACAGCAGGGCTGAATTTGTTCATGTTCACTTGAGGACAGAGAAGCAGAGGAAGTTGTGTAAGGGAGTTGGAAATGGATGTGGTGAGGGGGTAGGGCCTGGGGGAGGGCGACAGCAAATCCCTAACAAAAGGTAGTTTATTTGTTCCACCAAATATGCCTTTCAAGAAAAGGCCATTTCTAACCTGCAGCAAGTTAACAACTGAATGGAGATTGCAAAGATAGGGAATTGTTTTGTGTTTCCAATTCATTGAACTTGGAGCATCTGATCTTACTGTTAAATTCAGCAAGGAAAAAGTAACCCACCTCTCCAAACTGAAGATAACTGAAGGAGAAAAAAAGATGATAAAGGTTGTATTCAAAAAGGAGTAATATAATGCAGAAGAAAGAAATTAGGTTTTATCTCATGTCATATATAAACATCAAGTCAAAATGGATGGAGAGCTTAAATGTAAGACCAGAAAAACTCCTTGATATTTGTCTGAGCAATGATTTTTTTGGGAAGGGTGTGCTACATAGCACAGGCAATAAACAAATAAACAAATTGCTTGCATCAAATTAAAAAGCTTCTGAACAGCCAAGGAAACAATTAACAGAGTCAGGAGATAACCTATAGATGGGAGAACACATTTGCAAACCACACATATGAAGGACAGGGAAGCCTGGTATGCTGCAGTTCACGGGGTCACAAAGAGTCAGATGCAGCTTAGAGACTGAATAATACCACCACCATATAATAAGGGTTTAATACTCAAAATACAAAAGGAACTCAAACAACTCAACAGCAAGAAAATAACCTGATTTTAAAAATGGACAAAGGACCTGAATAGACATTTTTTACAAGAAGGCAAATAAATGGTCAATAGATACATGAAAGGTGTGGAACATCACTAATCATCAGGAAAATGCAAATCAACACCAAAATGAGATGTCACATCACACCTGTAAAAACGGCTATTATCAAAAAGACACAAGATAATCAGTGTTTCTGACGATGTAGAGAAAAGGGAATCCTTGCATATCACTGGTAGGAACGTACATCGGTACAGCTGCTACCGAAACCAGTATGGTGATATCCCCCCAAATTATAAATAGAACTATCATATGATCCAGCAAACTCACACTTTATGAAGTCAGTATATCAAAGAGATACTACCCCCATGTTCACTGCAGCATTATTCACAACAGCCAAGACATGGAAACAACACGCATACACATCCATTATGGAATAGTACACAACCACGAGCAAGATGGAAACCCTGCCACTTGCACCTAGATGACAATATGCTAAGTGAAATAAGCCAGACCCAGAAATGAAATTTCTGTATGGTCTCACTTATATGTGGACTCAAAAACAAGGTCAAAATCATAGAAGCAGAGAGCAAAACAATGGTTACTAGGGGCTGGGAGGGGTAGGGAAAATGGGGAGATGTTGGTCAAAGAGTATAAACTTGTTAACTGTGCCAGATGAGTAAGTCTAGAGATCTAATATAGAAAAATGATGACCATACCTAATAATACTGTACTGAACAATGGTAATATGCTGAGAGAATAGATTCAGGTACACTCATCTCACTCAGAAAAGTGATAACTGTGATGGGAAGATACATTAATTATCTCAACTATAGTAATGATTTCACAATATATTTCTATATTAGATTATATTGTACACTTGAAATATTTACAATTTTTCTTTAAAAAACTAAAAATAATTAAAGGGAGTAAGATGGGCTATGGAGAACGTTTAAGTGATATTCATACGTGTGTGTGTGTGTATATATATATATATTTAAATATACATGTATATTTTTTAAAGACCTACATTTGAATCTTTGCTGTGCTACCGACTAGCTTCTAGGTGACTACAAGTCACTACTTTGACCTTGAGTGACTCTCCTTGAACTTCATTTTCCGTAACTGTAATTGTGCCAACTGCACAGACTTGTTGTGAGGTTGCAATTAAATACTATGGGTACCATGCTTGCTATATTCTATGCACCTATCAATAAAAAGCTTTAAAAATTATATTAGGCATGTTAATATCATGGATGACAAACAGGTTTAATTTCTAACTAATTTTTAGTTATGACTGCCTAGAATATGTTTAGCATGACTGTGACTAGGCTTGGCAGAATAGGGTGATTGATTATTGATGTCTGCTACTGGCACCAAATGAGGGATGTATTTGCCATCCAGAATCCAGTGAAAAGGTCACAGAGTGTCAGAAGACATGGTGTTTCAGCCTCCAATTAGCTGGGTAACGTAGGAACATCTTTTATTCCCTCTGGCCCTCATTTTCTCTAATGTAAAATGAATGAGCAGAACTTTATGATCTCTTAGGTCTTTTTGAGTCTGAATATTCTGATTCTAACCTAGAAAATATTATTACTGCTTCACAGGTTTGGAATGTTAATAAGATTCTTAAAAATGCTTTGCATTAAGTACATTTACGTATGAGAAGTTGCTCTATGGCCCTATTTTGAAGAATATTCACCATCACCCACGTAAGAGTTCGCAGGTCTGTAAGGGAAGTAACATTTGAATCTTTTCTTACCTGCTGTGTGCTCTTATTTTCACCAAAATCTCTCTTGGCCTCAATTTAGTCACCTGAAAAATGAAAGAAAAATTATTTCTGTACTCTCCTGATCCTCTGAGATGTGGAGCCAATGAATAAGGACATGTTTCATCAGTACCTTGAACTTGTTAGAAGGCAGACCTTATGTAACTCTAAAGGACAAGTATTTATGTAAAAATGTTCTCTCAATGTGATGCACATTAATATCCATTTGCTATACTATGACTTTATTACAACAGAGTAACACTTTCAAAAGGAAAAGGACATTGGTTTATAAAACCCAGACTTCATCATTTTCCCTTTGAGTTTCCCTTTCCCTTAGTGTAAATCCTACAGTCTCCAAAGTTAAAAACACAATCAAAGCTTAAAGATGCTTGGTGTTGAAGCAATCTGCATGGTAAAAATGGCCTCCATAGGAGTATATATACAC
Source organism: Ovis canadensis (assembly GCF_042477335.2). NCBI lineage: Eukaryota > Metazoa > Chordata > Mammalia > Artiodactyla > Bovidae > Ovis > Ovis canadensis. The sequence goes on along the minus strand of NC_091263.1, from coordinate 51,419,087 downwards.
TTGCCACTTCAATACACTTAAAACCAACTCACTGTTGAAAATGTGCAAAAATCAGTCAACATTATCTTGAAATATCTAGGTGCCATAAATATTAATAGTTATGACAACTGACGCTAGTGCAAGATTCTGTTCCTGTGGACAAAACCACAACATGAAAGATAGCCCATTATTCCTCAAAGCCAACTTTCCTGAACAATGACTGAATCGATGAAAGGAAAAAAAAAGATACCCAGACTTTCACTTTAGACCTACTGCTAGGACAGAGAAGACATGCCTAGCTAGGTAAACAGAATAAATGTGCTTCCTCTTGATCAACATGAATCAACAACTTTAGCACGGAAATATAAGAAAACAATTTCCACCATTTATTTTATCCAAATGTATTTCTTTCTTTGCCTCTTCATGGTAGATTCTGAGCAGTAACGATGAGAATGACTGAAATGCAACAAGTTTTGAGAAAAGACCTCCATTTGTCTGTTTCAACTGAGGTGTCAATATGACAGATTCAAGAGAATAAGGCAAGTGAAACAAATGTGTATATGAAGATTTTTAAAGAACATGTCCAATAAACTGATCTAGTTCTCTTGACAGACTTGCTCTCCGTTCCTCCCCCAGCCCATCCTCTGAGGTTATCAACAGAGGCCAGAGTATGGAGAGTGAGACTGTGTGAACAGATTGACAAAGAGGCTTTTTGGGTGAGAGTTCCTGCATCTTGTGTGACTCTTCATCTTGTTTGTGGTTTTCTTTTGTTTTTGGAGGAAGGGAAGGCATTCTACCATCTAACCCAGAGTCAAGAAACTACAATCTGCAGGTCAGATCTGGTCTACTGCCTGGTTTGGTACAGTCATGAGTTCATAATGGCTTTTACATTTGCCAAATGTAAAATGTGCAGGTGAATTATAAATAATTTGTGACCAATGAAAATTCATTGTAACTCAAATTTCAGTGTCCATAAGTAAAATGCTACTTGAAGACACTCACCCAATATTTAAATAACATCACCTATGGCTGCTTTGGCACTACAATGGAGGGTTCATCTTTATAGAAGTTTGCAGACCTCTGGTTTTACCAGAAGTCTGGTGGAAGGAGGTTTCATGATACAGTTAATGAACTTTGAAATGTGTCCCCTGTGTTTGGGAGATTTAGATGACTGATGTCTGATTCAGGGCTGAATCAACAAACAAAAAGGTCTGAATCCCAACAAAAATGGCTTGTGGCCCAGGGACTGCCTCCTTCCAGGGAATCCAAAGGCCAGAGAAGGGTCGCCCAGCTGCTCTGGTACAAGCTCTGGGAGAAGGCTGCTGTGCTGCGTGTTGGGGAATGGATGCATGAGCACTTCCTAAGGATAAGATATGGGACCTGTGAGAGAGCACTGGTGTGGAAGTGCTGCCTTTTTGGCTGCCTGGGAAGGACAAGAGGAAGAAGTAGATTTGGATGTACTCCCCTGGAGGCCTAACAGTTAAGGACACATTCACATGTGACCATCTGAAAGAGCCATTGCTTTACTTTTCTGCCAGTGCTGAAGTTGCCTGGCCAAGTACCAGCCTTTCTATCCTGCTACAAGACAGAGAAGTTAACAAAGAGAAGGTGACAGGGAAGGCAAGAGGTGGCAAAAGCTAGTCATTCCCTACCCATGCTTTGCAGCTTTAAGATTACCTTCACTAATTTGAATGGAAATGGAGAGCTAGGTTTTATTAACGGCGGGAGCCATGCATATCCAACCTTCCATTTACAGGATTTAACTGATAAGTTCCAATATACCAGGGCTCTATAGCATATTGTCATTTATTATGACAACTCTATGAGACTGATATTAATATACCCATTTTATGGATGAAGAAATCAAGGTTCAGAGTTTGAATGATATACCCAAGGTCTCATGCCAGTTGAGTGGCAGAGCCAGGATTTAGTCTATTGGATGTTCAAATGCATCCTCTTTTCATTGTACCTTGGGGAATTTTATCTTAGAAATTATAGTTTTGATGCTATATTTGTATCCAGAGCCCATAGTGTGCAACATATACTATTGCTGTGAAGAAATAAACATTCAGTCAAGTTAACTTAAGAGACAGGGGTTTATTTCAATGTTCACTGAAGCACTAGTTACACTAGCCAAGACATGGAAACAACCTGAGTGTCCACAGACAGATAAACGGATAAAGAAGACGTGGTATACATATCCAATGGGATATTCAGTTCAGTTCAGTTCAGTTGCTCAGTCGTGTCCGACTCTTTGCGACCCCGTGAATCGCAGCATGCCAGGCCTCCCTGTCCATCACCAACTCCCAGAGTTCACTCAGACTCACGTCCATTGAGTCATTGATTCCATCCAGCCATCTCATCCTCGGTTGTCCCCTTCTCCTCCTGCCCTCAATCCCTTTCAGCATCAAAGTCTTTCCCAATGAGTCAACTCTTCACATGAGGTGGCCAAAGGACTGGAGTTTCAGCTTTAGCATCATTCCTTCCAAAGAAATCCCAGGGCTGATCTCCTTCAGGATGGACTGGTTGGATCTCCTTGCAGTCCAAGGGACTCTCAAGAGTCTTCTCGAACACCACAGTTCAAAAGCATCAATTCTTTGGCATTGAGTCTTCTTCACAGTCCAACTCTCACATCCATACATGACCACAGGAAAAACCATAGCCTTGACTAGACAGACCTTTGTTGGCAAAGTAATGTCTCTGCTTTTCAATATACTATCTAGGTTGGTCATAAATTTTCTTCCAAGGAGTAAGCATCTTTTAATTTCATGGCTGCAGCCACCATCTGCAGTGATTTTGAAGCCCCCAAAAATAAAGTCTGACATTGTTTCCACTGTTTCCCCATCTATTTCCCATGAAGTGATGGGACCAGATACCATGATCTTCATTTTCTGAATGTTGAGCTTTAAGCCAACTTTTTCACTCACTTTCACTTTCATCAAGAGGCTTTTTACTCAGCCATAAAAAAGAATGCAATAATGCCATTTGCAGCAACATGGATCGACCCAGAGATTATCATACTAAGTGTAGTAAGTCAGAGAGAGAAAGACAAATATCATATGATATCACTTATCTGTGGAATCTAAAAAAAATGATACAAATGAAGGGATAAATTAGGAGTTTGGGATTAACATATGCACACACGCTGCTATATATAAAACAGATCAACAACAGTGACCTACTGTAGAGCACAGGAACTATATTCAATATCTTCTAATAACATATAATGGAAAAGAATCTGATAAAAAAAAAATATATATATATACCATACATACACACCCAGGTGGCTCAGTGGTAAAGAATCTGCCTGCCAATGCAGCAGATGCAGGTTTGATCCCTGGGTCAAGAAGATACCCTGGAGGAGGAAATGGCAACCCACTCCAATATTCTTGCCTGGAAAAGCCCATGAACAAAGGAGTCTTGATCACAAAGAGTCAGATACATTTTATATATATATATAAAACTGAATCACTTTGCTATATACTTGAAACTATTACAACACTGTAAATCAAATGCACTTCAATTTTTAAAAATTTAGGGAGAGAGAGTGGTTTATTACCCAAGTACACATTGCCCTAGGTTACACAGCAGAGGAAAGCAAACTCTGGAAGATCTGAACCTCTGTGTGGAATTGCCCCAGTGTAATACGAAACGTGTGGTAGTGGGGCAATTTATAAACATCCAAATAATTTTACACATTCCTTAAATGAATCCTAGCAACAGCCTAGGGAAGCAAGGACACTTTGGTCTTTATTTTTCATGTAAGTAAATACAGGCTCAGATATTCAGAAACATCATAATTAAATTTGTTGAATTAAATAAATGAATCTGCCCCACTTCTGTCATGTGTATATGTTGATAGCTAGTCATTGGCCTATGACTGTTTTAATTTTAGTTGAGAGTATGAATCATGGAGCTCCCAAGTCTGTACCCATTGTTTTCCAGCATAAGACCTTGTATATAATAGACAACCTATAGATGGTAGTGGAGAGACTTAGTTATCTTTTAATAGAAGAGTCTTTGTTTAAGCAAATATTTTATATTAAGTAGCACCTCTGCTGCCGCTAAGTCGCTTCAGTCATGTCTGACTCTGTGCAACCCCATAGACGGCAGCCCACCAGGCTCCCCCGTCCCTGGGATTCTCCAGGCAAGAACACTGGAGTGGGCTGCCATTTCCTTCTCCAATGCACGAAAGTGAAAAGTCAAAGTGAAGTCGCTGAGTTGTGTCCGACTCTTAGCGACCCCATGGACTGTAGCCTACCATGCTCCTCCGTCCGTGGGATCTTCTAGGCAAGAGTACTGGAGTGAGGTGCCATTGCCTTCTCCCAAGCAGCATCTCGAAGGGACTCAAAGCGGTTGAAGTATTTATTTTCTTTAGGGATCAGGCCTTGGATGAAAAAGACCAGGATCTCAATTCTGTTGCCTTCACCTGCTTAATTGTTTCCAAGAAGTGAACGGACATGGTTTTCAATCCTACTCTATTTCTTGGCGATCTGACTTGCACAAGTTAGTGTCTTTATCTGAAAAATGGGCCTAAGGATACTCTTATCTGGCTATACTTTGAGAAATAAATGAGTAAAACTACCTAGTTGGACAGTAGGTACTTGATAAAGGTGAACATTTTTATTTAAAGTGGCCAGCTAATAGTTTGACTTCCTAAGACTCACTTTGACATCCTCAGATCTAGAGTATAAAACTTAGTTCACAGGAAAGGAACCAGGTTCTGCCACTCAGTCCAGGCAAAAGGTGGCAAGTTCTGAGAGCATATGGATATATCATTCGCAGAATTCTTTGAACTGTTTGGAGCAGTAGTTGAGAACAAGAGATAGTCTGCAAAACAGGCTAAACCAATGAGTGTCCTGGGGGGACAGAAGGAGCTATGTTTTCAGATCCTTATCTAAACCTGGAATTGGTAGCTTTATTTTTAAATTTCCAATCTTATCTTTTCAACTACATCTTTATTTAAAATATAGAGGGCATAATGAACCAGGTAGATAACCTGTCATTTACCCAGACTCAAATTCAACCATTTTTGTTTACTCTCATTTGAAGCTGATGATGACTTTTGAAGGATAAAAGGATCCTCTTATACAGAATAATGCTGGGGAGCAGGTAGAGATTTTTAAAAAGATATTATCTGGACACATTGTCTCCCAATAAGTTGAGCTCATTAGATAAATGTGATTCCACTAAAGCATGATTTTCTAATTCATCGACTAATTAATCATGTGTTTAGTGACTGAAACAAAGTGATTTTACTCTATAGATACAGTAAATAACTACTCTGTAAGTGAAAAACACAATTTTTTTTTTCAAACAGATGAGCCTCTCCCTTGGAGATACCCTGGATTAAATATTCTGCTTTAATCCAAAATTTCTTGATGTCATCAGGTTCTTCAGTTTAAATTTAGTATAAGTTGGACATTTAGTGTTTTATTTTCTCTTGCTTGCTGCCCATCACTCTGGCAGAACCATATTAGCATCCCTATTGGAGTACCTAGTTCCCATTTTGCAGTCTTTTCCTTTTCTTGCTTTTCTGACTGGACAGTATGCTCCTTGAAGTGGGGAATCTACTTCTATTTTTGTCCTATTCACACTGGTTTATCTAGCACATAGCAGGTAAGCAATACATGTCCTTTGCAATGGTGTTGAGCAGCTTAGGTATTTCCTGCTGAGAAAGGTCAATCTTGCCAACCATTGAGTAGCAACAAATTAGGTGAGTAGAAAAGGGAAGTGATATCATTTCACATGTGGTTCATCTGGGCATAGAGTACCGCATCTGGGAAATAACACTTCTCACTAATTGGAAGTATGTGAGCTTCTCTAACTAGGTAGCTCAATAAGAATCCTTCACACTGATATTTATTTGGTCACAGATTCCCTTTATTTTCTTTAATGTCACATTCTGCCTTGAGTGTTTCATGCCATAAAACACATGGTCAGGGACCCTGTGACGAAGCCTCTGCTTCCTCAAGTTATTCCATCTTTTCCTATTGTTGTGGTCCCGCGTCTTCAGCAGTAACTGAAGCATCCAGCATCCACTGATTATGAAACACTTACAGCCTGCAGGCTGCAAGGCAGGCATTCACTTCAAGTCCAAACAAACAGAAAGAGAGCTTCTCTCCTCTGGGCATTGGTCTTCACAATAATGGCAGCGTGCTGCTCTCTGGTAATCCCAACCTAAACAACCGATATTTAAAATGACATAAACTTTCCTTGGAAGCCTGGGAAGTTTGCTGAAGACCTCACGTGGTTCTTCCTGAATGCTTCAGTTCTATACTCCCTTTCGTTTTGGGTCACCAATGCTGCTCCTTTTCAAGAGCTGGCTTGGGAGATCGTCTGGATTTGATCCTGCTGGCCTGAGACTGCATACTTGGCTGCCTGGGACTTCCTGGCTCTGCTGATGATACTATACAGCAGGAGCAGAGAAGGAGTCTTAGTAAATCAGACACCCTCTGCTTAGCCAATTCACAGATATCACTGGGAACACACACATACATACATATAATATTATATATATAATGTAACCCATATGCCTATGTATTTTCTCTACTTATCTATTGTTTTCTACATATCACAATTCCAGGGACTGTCTTTTACCTTGTGGTTTGATTTGCAACCCCTGGAGTTGTGTACCGCACATCCTATACAACTGTACACAGCAGCTTTGATTGACTTTATCTAATATTCACTGAATACTTATTATATTCTAGACACTGTGCCAAGCCCTTTCTATAAATGATTCCCCAATTTTCATAACAAATTTATGAAGGGAACTGAGGTTCAGAAGCGACCTTAAGGAATTTAGACAAAAGTAACATTTCAAGGAAAAAGTAGAGCTGCAATGATTGAAAACTACTTAATAAGTGTGGTCTACTTGTAGTCCTCAACTGCAAGACATTTCTCTCTAGGGAGGCGTAACAGAACCTCCCTTCTGTGGGCAGGATGATGGAGTGGATGAGGAGGTTAATAAAAGCATAGTCAATGTTGGAGTTTAATAACTGGAAATTGAAAAGCAACTTACAAATTTTATGATACAACTGAGGGAAAGTAAAGCTTGACAAATGTTGCCACGTGGTCATCTACAGAAGGTAGGGTCTAAATTCTGGGCTTCAGTGACTCTGAATGGTGAGAGGCAAGAAGAGGTGAGGCTCTCCCCACCTCCCCTGACCAACCAAGGCTCTGTTTCAGGAACTCTGCGGGTTGATGTGGGATACTTAGGTTTATCAAAGGGGATGGGTTGTAAAAGGTTAATAAACTCCCATCTAATGAAGCCAGTAATTGCCAAATTTCTACTACTTTGAAGTTCTGCTGACCCAGAAAAAGCTAAAAGTTGTGTTTTTGTTTTGTTATTCTGATTCAATGTACTGAACAATGACTCTGTCTTCCACTTTCCCTCTGTGAAGTTCTGGCTGGGTAAAGCTGGACACTGCACAGAATACACACAGTCCCTGTGATCACTGTGAAAATCAGACCTTAAAACTAAAGAATTTGTGGTACTATAAGCAAAACCAGCACTGCAAGGCCAAACAAAGATTAGAAAAGAGGTATCTGAACTGAAAAGAGCAATAAAATGCTTTCCCGTACATGGCTATCTAGGAATCTTTCTCCAGAATTGGTAGATTCAGTTTAGTTCAGTTCAGTTCAGTTCTGTCAATCAGTCATGTCTGACTCTTTGTGACCCCATGAACCGCAGCATGCCAGGCCTCCCTCTCCATTACCAACTCCCGGAGTCCACCCAAACCCATGTCGATCGAATCAGTGATGCCATCCAGCCATCTCATCCTCTGTCGTCTCCTTCTCCTCCTGCCCTCAATCTCTCCCAGCATCAGGGTCTTTTCCAATGAGTCAGCTCTTCGCATCAGGTGGCCAAAGTATTAGAGTTTCAGCTTCAACATCAGTCCTTCCAATGAACACCCACAACTGATCTCCTTTAGGATGGACTGGTTGGATCTCCTTGCAGTCCAAGGGACTCTCAAGAGTCTTCTCCAACACCACAATTCAAAACCATCAATTCTTCGGTGCTCAGCTTTCTTCACAGTCCAACTCTCACATCCATACATGACCACTAGAAAAACCATAGCCTTGACTAGATGGACCTTTGTTGGCAAAGTAATGTCTCTGCTTTTTAATATGCTGTCTAGGTTGGTCATAACTTTCCTTCCAAGGAGTAAGTGTCTTTTAATTTCATGGCTGCAATCACCATCTGCAGTGATTTTGGAGCTCAGAAAAATAAAGTCAGCCACTGTGTCCACTGTTTCCCCATCTATTTGCCAAGAAGTGGTGGGACTGGATGCCATGATCTTAGTTTTCTGAATGTTGAGCTTTAGGCTAACTTTTTCACTCTCCTCTTTCACTTTCATCAAGATGCTCTTTAGTTCTTCACTTTCTGCCATAAGGGTGGTATCATCTGCTTATCTGAGGTTATTGATATTTCTCCCAGCAATCTTGATTCCAGCTTGTGCTTCATCCAGTCCAGCGTTTCTCATGATATACTCTGCATAGAAGTTAAATAAGCAGGGTGACAGTATACAGCCTTGACGCACTCCTTTTCCTATTTGGAACCAGTCTGTTGTTCCATGTCCAGTTCTAACTGTTGCTTCCTGACGTGCATACAGGTTTCTCAAGAGGCAGGTCAGGTGGTCTGGTATTTCCATCTCTTTCAGAATTTCCACTGTTTATTGTGATCCACACAGTCAAAGGCTTTGACATAGTCAATAAAGCATAAATATATGTTTTTCTGGAACTCTCTTGCTTTTTCCATGATCCAGCGGATGTTGGCAATTTGATCTCTGGGGCCTCTGCCTTTTCTAAAACCAGCTTGAACATCTGGAAGATCACGGTTCACGTATTGCTGAAGCCTGGCTTGGAGAATTTTGAGCATTACTTTCCTAGCGTGTGAGATGAGTGCAATTGTGTGGTAGTTTAAGCATTCTTTGGCATTGCCTTTCTTAGGGATTGGAATGAAAACTGACCTTTTCCAGTCCTGTGGCCACTGCTGAGTGTTCCAAATTTGTTGATTAGACCAAGAAAATCATAGCTACCTACATTGAAAAGGCCTCTGAAAACTATTTATGACAACTGTTATAACTTTAAGTAGAAAATCAAGGCCCAAACTGGGTTTACCTGAGGCTGCAGAGAGAGAAAGTGACTGAGCTGAGATTAGAACCACTGCATCCTAACTTTTGGCTCATTCTATCATATTATCTAATGATAGAATGGAGCCCTCTTCATTACATTATTGACCAACAAACGTAGTGCCTTTTTCCTTTTTCCTATGCTTATCATACTGTGTTTTTAACAGATGGTGTTATTTGGCAGATGTCTTTTAAACTATGGCCTGAAACTGAAGTGAGATGGTAGCATGCTTTGTTGTTCTGGATTCCCCAAACAGTCTTCACCTTCTTTGGGGAAATAACAGTACAGCTGACCTCTAAACAATGCTGGTCCACTTATATGCAGATATTTTCAATAATATGTACTATACTACTACATATATGTGGACTTTCCAGGTGACTGCCAATGCAGGAGCCACAGGAGCCGCAGGAGCCACAGGTTTGATCCCTGGGTTGGGAATATCTCCTGAAGGAGAAAATACCAACAACTGCAGTATTCTTGCCTGGAAAATCCCAAGGACAGAGGAGCCTGGTGGGCTACAATTCATGGAGTCAAAAAGTCAGACACAACTGAGCATGCACTCATAATACATCTATGTAGTACAGATTCAACCAATCTGTAGATGTGGACACTTGGATATGGAATTGTTGTTTAGCTGTTAAGTTGCGTCTGATCCTTGTGTAACCCCATGGACTGTGGCCTGCCAGGCTCCTCTGTCCACGGGATTTTTCAGGGAAGAATACTTGAGTAGGTTGCCATTTCCTTCTTCAGGGGATATTCCTGACTCAGAGATCAAACCTGTGTCTTCTGCTTGGTAGGCGGATTCTTTATCACCTAGCCACTGGCTATAAAATTTTATGCAGATTTTTGACTACACAGAGGTTTGGCACCCCCAGCCCCAACCTCCCTGGCACTGTTCAAGGGTCAACCTAATCTAATATACGTCTGATCTTAGTTTTCTGTTACCTGGCTAGGAAGTTGGCATGTGACCCATGCTAATGCTATCAGAGACCTTCCCTGGGTTTGTCTAAACTTGAAGTCTTTTTTGCTCTGGTCAGGGAACTGACAGCATAAGAGCAGTGAGGCCACTAGTTACTATGAACTCTACTCTGTGAAGAAGCACACTGGCAAAAAACAGAATGAAGCCAATATTCATTGTTTAAATGTCCAAGTTCAAATGTTCACTCTGCCTCTTCTTACATGACTTCTGTAAGCCTCAGCTTCTTCATCTAAATATAAGCCTACCAGGGTGAAAATTCAGTTATATGATATATTAAAAGCACCATTTAGAGTGCCTGATACATAATAAATGCTGAACAAAACAAAGAATGGAAGGTAATTAAGGTTCCTACTATACTTCTTTCTATGGATTTTGAATAACTATATTGCTATGTGTTCTTATTCTATTCATGAGGTTCTTGGCAAAGTTAATCTACACCACTCACAGTGGTTTACAAATAGCTGAGCTTTGCTGCACATAGAGTTTGTATAGTAACTAGTCAGGTAAATATGATGAATAAAGTCTACTCTTGTTGGAGTGTGCTAGGTGGGAGGCAAAAGAGTATCAGGGGTCTTAGTGAGACACAGTCAGCAATTTCAGCTCTCTACCAAAAGTAAAGATGAAAGATGGTGGAGAATGTTGTCTTTCAAAACCTGGGCCCATCTTCTGTCCTTTGGGGAAACTGTGGCTTTTGTGTATTTCCACTATAGCCATGACTGTGGCTCAGAAACTCTTTTTGAAAGTAAACTTAAATACTTTTCCAGCCCAGCTATGAGAGACAACTGCTGTGCTTAAAAGACAGGTGCAGTTTTTCATTTACTCAATGACATTTATTTGGTACCTATTGCATAGCTTGGTTCTTTCAAAGTAGCTGGAGATAGAGCATTGATGGATAAATATCCCTACCACTTTTAAAGTCTCCCCTTTTTTTTTATGGAGGTGAAATTCACACATAAAATTATTCATTTAAAAGTGAAAAATTCAAGGACTTCCCTGGTGGTCCAGTACCTTCCATTGCAAGGGGTGCAAGTTCAATCCCTGGTCAGGGAGCTAACATTCCACATACCTTGCGGCCAAAAAAACAAAAGCAATATTGTAATAAATTCAATAAAGACTTAAAAAAATAAATAAATAAAAGTGAAAACTCAGAGGCATTTAGTACACTTACCATGTTGTGCAACCACCACTTCTGTCTAGTTCTAAAACATTTTTATCATCCAAAAGGAAAAGGTGTATGTGCCAAGTAGTTGCTTCCTACTTTCCCAAACTCTGCCTCTGAAAGCCACCAATGTAGGTTCTGTCTCTTTGAATTCTTCCTACAAATGGAGTCATACAATGTATGACCTTTGGTGCCTGGCCTTTTTCAGTTAGCACCGTGTTTTCAAAATTCAGCTATGTTGTACTTACCTCTTTTTAAAGGCCGAATAACATTCCATTGTACATATATATATATATATATATATCACACTGCGTTTGTCCATTTCTGCTAATGGACATTTGGGTTCTTTCCACCTTTTGGCTATTGTGTATAGTGCTGCTATGAACTTCTATGTACATGCATTTGAGTATTTTTTCAATTCTTTTGAAAAGAATCGAAGGTATACACTCCAAGGTATACACCTTGCAGTGGGACTGCTGGGTCATAAAGAAATTCTATGTTTAACTTTTTAAGGAATTGTCAAACTGTTTTCCAAACTGGCTAAACCTCTTTATGTTCCTACCAGCAATGTATGAGGGTTTCAATTTCTCCATATTTTTCTTATACTTGTTATTTTTTATATTTTTCATTACAGCCATCCAGTGGGTGTGAAGTAATGCCTCACTGTTAATTTTGTTTTCCCTCATGACTAACAATGTGGAGCATCCTTTTTGTGCCTGTTGGCCATTTTTACTTCTTTGGATAAAGGTCTGTACAAATCCTTTGCCTATTTTTAAATAAGTTTTAAAAAATCTTTTTGTTGTTGAGGTTAAGAGTTCTTTATAGACCCCTACGAAATATATGATTTGCAATTACTTTATCCCATTCTGTGGGTTGCTTTTTCTCTTTCTTGATACTGTCCTTTGATGAACAAAAGCTTTTAATTTTATGGAAGTCAAGTTTCTCTACTATTTCTCTTGTTGCTGAGTCATGTACAAGCCCATGTGTCAAATTAAAGTTTATGGAGATTTAGTCCTATGTCGTCTTCTACGAATTTTGTAACTTTAGCTCTTGTGTTTATGTCACTGATGCATTTTGAGTACATGGTGTGAGGTAAGCATCCAACTCCACTCTGTGACAAATGAGTATCTAATACATCTACCATTTTGAAGAAAGGAAACATAATATTATGAACATAGTTAAAAAGTAAATTCCCAAGAGGAGTCTAAGGAGACAGCTAAGGAGTCTAAGGAGACAACTAAATATAATATGGTACCTAGATGAGATCAGGTACCATGTTACAAAAGATGGTACGTATTACAATTACATACTATGCAAGGCAATCTACAGATTCAATGTAATCCGTATCAAATTACCAATGGTATTTTTCACAGAACTAGACCAAAAAAAATCTTAAGATCTGTATGGAGACACAAAAGACTCCAAATACCCAAAGCAATTTTGAGAAAGAAAACTAGAGCTGGAGGATTCAGGCTCCCTGACTTTAGCCGATATCACAAAGCTATAGTCATCAATCAGTATGGTACTGGCACCAAAAAATGGAAATACAGATCAAGGGAATAGGATAGAAAGTCTAAAAATGAATCCACACACCTAGGGTTAATTAATCTATGACATGGAGGCAAGATCCATACAATGTTGGAAAGACCATCTCTTCAACAAATGGTGTGGGGAAACTAGGCAGATACATGTAAAAATATGAAATTAGATCATTCTTTAACACCATACACAAAAATAAGCTCAAAATTGTTTAAAGACCTAAATGTGAGACTGGAGGTTATAAAGCTCCTAGAGGAAAACATAGGCAGAACACTCTCTGACATAAATTGTAGCAATATCTTTTTCAGTCTGTCTTTCAGAATAAAGGAAATAAAAACAAAAATAAATAAATGGAACCTACTGAAATTCAGAAGTATTTGCACAGCAAAGAAAACAATAAACAGAACAAAAATACAACCCACAGATTGGGAGAAAATATTTGCAAATGATGTGACCAACAAGGGATTGCTAAGTCACTTCAGTCGTGTCCGACTCTGTCCGACCCCATAAAACGGCAGCCCACTAGGCTCCCCCATCCCTGGGATTCTCCAGGCAAGAACAGTGGAGTGGGTTGCCATTTCCTTCTCCAAGGGATTAGTCTTCAAAATTTATAAACAGCTCATGAAGCTTACCATCATCAAAACAACCCAATTAAAAAATGGGCAGAAGATATACATTTCTCCAAAGAAGATATTCAGATGGCCAAAAGGCACATGAAAAGATGCTCAGCATTGATAATTACTATAGAAATGAAAATCAAAACTATAATGAGATACCATGTCATATCAGTCAAAATGGCTATCATCAAAAATTTCACAAACAATAAATGCTGGAGAGGGTATAGAGAGAAGGGAACCCTTCTGCACTACTGGTGGGAATACAAATTGGTATAGCCACTATGGACAATAGTATGGAAGTTCCTTTAAAAACTAAAAATAGAGCTACCATGCTGCTGCTGCTAAGTCACTTCAGTCGTGTCTGACTCTGTGTGACCCCATAGACGGCAGCCCACGAGGCTCCCCCATCCCTGGGATTCTCTAGGCAAGAATACTGGAGTGGGTTGCCATTTCCTTCTCCAATGCACAAAAGTGAAAAGTGAAAGTGAAGTCACTCAGTCATGTCCAACTCTTAGCGACCCATGGACTGCAGCCTACCAGGCTCCTCCATCCATGGAATTTTCCAGGCAAGAGTATGGCAGTGGGGTGCTATTGCCTTCTCCAAGAGCTACCATATGACCCTACAATTCCACTCCTGGAAATATACCCAGAGAAAAACATGGTCTGAAAGGATACATGTATTCTACTCTTTGACATATGAATATCTAATACATCAACCATTTTGAAAAAAGAAAACATAATATTATGAACATAGTAAAAAGTAAATTCCTAAGAGAAGTCCAAGGAGACATGACAATTAAATATAATATAGTACCTAGATGAGATCCTGTGACAGAAGATAGACACTAGTTCAAAACTAAGGAAACCAGAGTGAAGCATAAATTTTAGTTAACAATAATGCATCAGTCTTGATTTACTAATTGTGACAAATGTACCATATTAAGATAAGAAGCTAATATTAGGGCAAACTGGGTGTGGGGTTTATGGGAACTCTTTGTGCTAGTTTTATAATTTTTCTATAAATCTAAAACTCTCAGCCGTTAAAAAGAATTCATTTGAATCAGTTCTGATGAGATGGATGAAACTGGAGCCGATTATACAGAGTGAAGTAAGCCAGAAAGAAAAATACCAATACAGTATACTAACACATATATATGGAATTTAGGAAGATGGCAATGACGACCCTGTATGCAAGACAGGGAAAGAGACACAGATGTGTATAACGGACTTTTGGACTCAGAGGGAGAGGGAGAGGGTGGGATGATTTGGGAGAATGACATTCTAACATGTATACTATCATGTGAATTGAATCGCCAGTCTATGTCTGACGCAGGATGCAGCATGCTTGGGGCTGGTGCATGGGGATGACCCAGAAAGATGTTATGGGGAGGGAGGTGGGAGGGGGGTTCATGTTTGGGAATGCATGTAAGAATTAAAGATTTTAAAATGTAAAAAATAAAAAACTAAAAATAAAAAAAAACAAAAACAAAAGCGGAGGAAAAAAAATAAAATAAAATAAAATAGACAACCAAAAAAAAAAAAATTAAAAATAAATAAATAAATAAATAAATTATTGTCATCATTAAAAAAAAAAAAATAAAATAAAATAAAACTCTTATAAAATAATTTAAAAGTTATAAAAAGGTTAAGTGATTGTATTAAAAACAACTGCAATATCTAGGATAAATCTCATGAAAGATGTGCAGGATCTCTACACTGAAAACTATTACACACTGCTGAGAGAAATTTAAAGAGAGCTGGTGAGCTATATCATGCTCATGGATTAGTAGATTCAGTATCGTTAAGATGTCAATGCTTTCACACTTGTTAATGATTTAATGACATCCTAGTCAATGATTTAAAAAAGGAATAAAGTTGGAAGGGTTACACTAGCTGATTTTAAGCCTATTATAAAGCTCCAATAATCACAACAATACAATACTAACAAAAGTATTGACATATAGATCAATGGACCAGAACATAATCTGGAAAAAAACTAACACACCTATGGTAAACTGAATTGTTTTCATTAAATATGGTGGGAACACTCGACAGTCATATTAACAAATAAATTATGTTTACCTCATGCCATAAACCAGAATTCATAGATCCTAAAGCCTAAAGGTAAGCCAAAACTACAGTATTTTTAGAATAAAATACAGGATAAAATTTTTGTCACTTAGTAGGAAAAGATTTCTTAGACCAAATGTAAATCAAAAAGTGACACATTGGGCATTATTGAAATTAAAACTTTTTGCTCTTCAAAGGACAGCATTAGGAAAATGAAAAGGCAGGCTACATATTAGAGGAAAATATTATCAACACATGCCTCTGACAGAAGCCTTATATCCAGAATATATAATCCAGAATATAGTCAGTCCTTTTAAATTCAGTAATAAGATGACAATTCAATCAAAACACATAATAAAGACTTGAAAAGGTACTTTCTAAAAGAAGATATATAGCTAATAAATACATGACAAAATACTTAGCATCGTATTAGCCTTCAGGGGAATGCACAGTAAGACAAATGAGATACCACTGGACAGCAATAAAATGGCTAAAATTAAAATTTCTAACAACTGCAAGTATTGGTAAGGATATGGAGCAACTAGAACTCTTATACGTTGCAGACAGTCCTGTAAATGGTACCTCTTTTTGGGAAAACACTTTGGCAGCTTTTTTAAAACATTAAACACTCTATGACTCAGCAATTTCATTCCTAGGCATTTACCTAAGAGAAATTATGACTTAGGTCCACGAAAAAATCTGGACCAGAATATTACAACTGCCTTATTTGTAATAGGCAACAACTGGAAATAATTTAAACGTCCATCAATAGATGAGTAGATAAACACACTGAGGTATATTTATGCAGTGTTATATTAAAAGGTATATTATAGGGACTTCCCTTGTTTTCTAGTGGCTCTCTGTTCCCAATGCAGGGGGCCTGGCTTCCATGCCTGGTCAGGGAACTAAATCTCACATGCTTTGGCTAAAGATCCTGAGTGCCCCAACTAAGACTTGGACCAGTCAAATAAATAACAAGTATTAAAAAATAAAAGGTATATTATAAAATATAAAATGGTATGTTTATAACATATGATAGACATATATTTATTCAAATGGAAATAAATGAAATTGGCTCTTTACTTAACTCTACACACAAACATGAAATGCACATAGATTAAGACAAAAGCTAAAAGAAAAAAATTTTAATTATTAGAGAAAAATATAGAATATCTTTATAATACTGATATAGGGAAAGAGTTTCTAAATACGATAAAAGGCTCGAAAAAGAAAAGATTGGTGAATATGATTACATTAAAAATACTTAAAAGTTCATCAAAGTAAATTAAGAATAAAAAGAACTGTAACTAGAGAGAAAGAATTTAAAATACAACAAGAATAAACATCTATATGATAATACAATTTCTATAGATCAATAAAAAATGAATTAATAGTAACATGCATAAATTAAACACCCAGTGGCTGATAAGCTTATTAAAAAATGTTCGACTCTTTTGAATTAAAGAAAACACAAATTAAAATCCAGTAACATAATCAGTGCTCCTTCTGGCAGTAGCATACTAACAAATTTTTGAAAAATTCTCTCTCTAAGAGTAACTAGAGAAACTCAGTATTTTTTAAAAAACCTTGAAAACATTGACACAGTAGGAATTTTCAATTCTAGGATGGGAGAGAGAGTGAAAATCCAAGGAAAGGAGCTTCAAATCTGAATTATGTTTCTCATTAACAAATTTGCTGATATGAAAGGAACAGTTTAGAGTTTCAAACTATTCCTACAGTTTTTCAAAGTCAATTCTCAGCACAAAAAATTATCAAAACACACAAAAAGATGAGATAACAAATAACCAAGGGCAAATAATAAGTATTAAAAATAGACTCACACAGGACATCCAGATATTCAGACATGGATAGTAAAATAATCAGGATGAATAGGTAAAAGTATTAATGAATGAAATACAGTGGTAAAACAATGGGATCAAGTGGTAACTGGAGAATGGAAAAAAGTGTAACAACTGAAATTAAGAACCCAATCAATGGGCTTAATAGAAGTTAGACACAAAGTTAGACACAGGTGAAAAGAGAATTAGGGTATGGGGAGATAGATCACAAGAATGAAGAGGTGTTATTTCCCAATATGATTTTGAGGCTAGCATACCCTTTAATACCAAAAGCTGACAATCATGATCCAAGAAAGTAAACCTACAGGCCAACCTTTTACATGAAAACAGATTTTAAAAATTCTAAGCAAAGTATCAGAATCCTGAATTCAGCAATATTCAAAAAGGATACTACACTACAAAAACGCTGAATTTATTCTAGGAATGCATGCTTGGGTGTTTTAACATTCAAAAATTAATCAATACAAATCAACATATCATAGCATGAAGGAGAAAATGCATATAAGTAACTCAATAGCTGCATGAAAAGCACTTAAAGTCTATATGCTTTCATGAAAAACTATAGCAAACCAGTATTGAAAGGAAACTTCGTTATTCCAATAAATCATTTGTCAAAACTTACAATAATATATTTAATTGAAATACTGACTTTTACCTCAGACTGAGAATAAGACAAATGTGCCTATTATTACCTCTTCTATTTAATGGCACACAGTTGGTCTTAACCTTTATTCCTATCCTTCAGGAATACTCTTGTATATAGTTTTTCAAATCAACAAAAATAGCCAGACAATTCAAGAGATGGTACTTTATAAATATGATATTAAACAACAAATGAACTTTTATGGAAGTGCTCACTTTCATTACTCATCAAACAAATAGAAATTAAAAGCACAATGTGAAACATAGCAGAATAGCTGTGGTAGAACAAACTGTATTTTCCCTTTGGATAATTATGTGACTGTACCTACTATAATTATACTTATATGTATCCTATGAGCCAGCAATACCCAACACAAACATATGCTTCAAAAGACATATACATAAATATGGTGTTAAACAAATACTAGAAATAATTCAAATTGTTGAAATAAATAAGTATAAGCAAATTTGGTGTAAACACATCTAAACAAACCATGTAACGATAAATGGTACTGAATTACTGCTTTGCACAACAGAAATGAGCCTCACAAACATCATGTTAAGCAAAAGAATCCAGACACAAAGATATGTGTCTTAGGGTACCATTTCACAGCAGAATTGTTTGTAATAGCAAGAATCTAAAGATAATCCTGATACCTACAGACAGAAAAATGGAGATGCTGTGAAGTACTTATAAAACAGAAGTTTAGAAATATTGAGAATGGACAAAGTAGTATTTCATGCATAGATACATGAAGTAAAAAAAAGCAAGTCTTAGAAGAAAATTGGATGGCATGATAATAAACATACTGCTTGGAGAGATCTGTAGCTATCTTATGGTAAAACCCAAATTCAAAATAGTAGTTTTCTTTTATAGAATGTAAGCTCCATGAGTCAGGGCTTTTTATCTTTTTTTATTTTACTGTTTTGTAGTGCCCAGAACAGTGCTTGATATGTAATACTTATTTAAATAAGTGCTCCTGAATAAATAAATAAATGAGGGGCGAGGGGCTCATCGAGGGAGCTGCAGCAGATTGGTCGAGTTCAGGTACTTAAGCTGGGCAATGCGTAGCCAGGGTACAAGTAATAGTGTTCCTTATAATACATATACGTGAGATGCAGTTTTCTGTATTGTAAAACATAATATTCTTTAAAAATAAAAACATGCTACTTAACTTTCATATTGCAAAGCTATGTAAATATAAAACAGACATCCTTACCCCATCTTTCAGACTCAATGTATTCCTGCCTTTGCCTTGGCCTTCATGGGAGGTAGGAACACTGAGTAAAATGGTGGATGGTAGTCATAGGAAGAGCCCCAGAGAGACTGGTTGACACCATATTGTAGGTTAAAAAAGAAGATGAAAAATCAGCACAAATCAAAGTGTACATATTGATACATCCTGCTTTGTGCCTGAAAGAGCTAAGGAGTGAAAAATAAATATAGGTGGGTCCACTTGGGGGAATTTGAGGTCATGCATGACTTGTAAGAGGATCAGTATTTCTTTCTTATTTCTTCCCTTTCATCAGCTCCAAAGAGAAGTTCCATAGTACATGCAAAAGTCTCCTATAAATGAATCAGTACAAAATACCTATACAAGTGTGTCCCCAAAATACTGTCTTGGAAAAGAGGAAATTTGACCAATCTAACTACATGTACTAGTCTGCCAAATACACCATGAAAATCAACTGGAAATCAGTACTGTTCTTTAGTTTCTTTAAACTTTTTTCTTCTTTCAAAAGCAAGCCATCTGTTTAATCAACCTAGAGGGTGAATGTTCTACTATTGTGCCCTTTTCCAGTAAATTCTGGCTGAATGCCTATGATGTGCCTAATACCTTATGGATATGTGGAAAGCAGTAAGTTCTAGTTCAAAAGCAGCACAAATACAGAGCAAAGTGTATACCACAACTCACTTCATGAGTGTTGAAACTGGGTAATTTCACTCCTTGCCATGTTATCCAGAAATCTACTTTGGTAGTATTCAATGTCATATGTATGTTATCTTAAGAACTTTTTATTTATTAGGATAACTTAAGGATGTTACAGAGATAAGTTACCAACTTCAAAAAGATATTTTATGATAAGTACACAGTCTTCAAAGAATTGCTATCAAAATATGTAAAAATGTCTACATACCAGTAACACAAACAATCCAAGAGAAAAATGTATAGAAAATAGGAGTAAACGTCTCACAGAGGAGAAAACACATACATACAACAGATGTATAAACAAATGTTCAATATCTTTACCCATCAGGGAAATATAAATGAAGATCACAAGGAGACACCATTTTCCTGATATCTGAGTGGCCAAAATGAAGAAGGCTGACAGTACCAAGAAACAGAGAGGACGTGGATCCATAGGATTTCATATACATTACTGGTCAGAGGGTAAGTTGGTGCTATCTTATTAAATTCCAGTTTGGTATTCTCTCTAAAAGTTATGCATTTACATACTCTATGATATGTGTTCTACAGTGAAATGTTTGTCCATGTCCAACAGGATGCAAGTACTCAAAGGCTCAGAGCACTGCTGTACACAGTGGCAAAAGCGTCATGACCACTCAAGTGCCCGCTGATGGGTAAGTGGATGCTTAAACTATGATATAGTCATCAGTGGAAAACAGCAGTCAAACCAAGTGAACTACAACAGCATACAACAATAAGATGACTCTCAGCAACATGCTATTAAACGAAGAAAGCTCCCAGTATTGCCAAAGCATGGTATGCTTTCTATAAAATTAAAAACAAGTAACATAAGAAAATGAGGTTTGGAATATACAGCAGCATGATTATAGTTAACAATATTATATTAGAAATCTGAAAATTGCTAGAGAGTAGATTTTTAAAATCCTTATCACACAAAAAATTGTGCAACTATGTTTAGTGATGGATGTTAACTAGACTTATCTGGTGATTATTTAACAATACATACAAGTATCAAATCATTATGTTGTACACCTGAACTAATACAGTGCTATATATCAATTATATCTCAATTAAAAAAGGAAATATACTTTTATTGTTTTGATATGCAATTATATGCACTTTATTTAAAAAGTAGAACATATTTAAAAATTGAATTGTTAATTATGTTCCACAATATTAAAAAAATAAAGCTTAGAAATATACAGGAAAGTGAACTATTTAAATAGGAAGTAAGAGAACAGTGATCATTGTATGTAGGGTCAGGTACAAGGATGTAGAAGAAAAGAATCCATGTATCATATGGCTAGATGCTGCCTTTTGTGATGATCTTAGCTTCTGTTTTGCACAATGAATTTGGGGATGCTTATTATGGTATAAAATAACAAACAAAATAAATACAAATGGGTTATGAAAAGACCACTGATTACTGTGTCATAGAATAAAGATTATAGTTAATTTAATCCTGTGCATCTGAGGTTTATAGTAAAACAAACTACTTGTCATAAAGAGCGTATAAATGTAAAAAAATAGTAAGATAGTTTTTAAAAGTTTAAATGAGAACATCTGTGTACTGCTTCAAGTCATCCTTTGTATCAGTGTTCTATGCAGTATGGTAACAACTGCCCTGACTTTTGAACAGGAGACAGCTTCCAGTTTCTCCTTTCAATGAATTTATGGTTGGTAGAAAAGGTAAACAAGCAGGTAGTTATAACAGAGCTAACTAAGGGATAGGATCATCAAAAAGAAGTAAGAGAACACAAAGCAGGAGGTATGAATCAAGCCTGGGCATAAAGGAAGTCATCTTAAGAAGGTGTAAAATCGAACTGTGGAAAGGAAAGGATATTTTAGCCTTCTTTCAATGCCCTCCATGGGAAGGAGAGAGACGGTATTTTGGAAATCAACAAGGGTCTCATCATGTGGGGTCTTGTGAGCTACACTGTGGACTTGGGGCCTTATCTCAAGAGCCACAAGAAACCATTGAAGAGTTTAAGCCAAGACATCACATGATCAGCTTCATAAACAGCAGAACCACAAGCAGAAAACCTCAGTTAAATTATATTTGATGCAGCTGTCCAGGCAGGCCATGGTGGTGACTGGAAGTAATGGCAGTTAGGATAGAAGTAGGCTGAGTAGGGAGTTATTGAGGAAGGAAAATAAGAGGACTCAGAAATTTATTAAATACAAGGACCAGATAAGAGAGGCCAATCAATGATGATTTTGACTTTAGGTAGTGGGGAGGATGGTGGTGCTGGATGCTGAGACTTAAGAACATGGGAGAAAGCACAGTTACCTTCTTTTACAATGCATTTCATTTGGCTCGGACTTCCCTAGTGGCTCAGACAGTAAAGCATCTGCCTACAATGCAGGAGACCTTGGCTCAGCATTGGTTCACAGGGTTTCACAAACCTTTTCACATGAAGCTGACATTTTCTCAATAAAGCATGGCTCACAAACTCTAGAAACACAGAGATCCTCTTTTTGTTTCCAAACACCTGGACAGAGCTGGTGAAGATGCTGTCTCAAGGTACCTCAAAGGAGGAATGCTTAAATAAAAGTTCCTAACTCCATGACCTAACATTGCAAAAGCTGCTTCACTTTATTTTCTAAGTCATTCCTGGATTTGTTACTTGCAAGGTTAACTATTGCTGTCATTGACTCCCCAATTATAAAATGAGGTAGGAGTTCCTCTGTGAATATTTTTCTTCTTTTTAAAAGCAAGATAACTACCTAAGCATGGCTCCACTGAGCAGTGCCTAATAGTATTTTAGTAATAATAGTATTTTGCTTTAGGTACATCATAAAGCAATTGCACATACTCTTTCCTTTCATATGGCGGGTCATAAACATGTAGAGTATGCAACATTAATTTCCTAGAGAATGATTGTCAAGATGACATTTTCCAGTCAGTGGCAAAATAGGTATGCATGGACCTATATCCATGTAAAGAGTGACTGGCCAGAAGTATGTTCATTTTATAGCTAATTCCCTCAGAAATCTTTAAAGCAAGATGGCCACAGAGTGATGCATTGCCAGGCTGTAAGAAATGTTGGCCCATTACCACTAGATCAGTCCCTGAAGGGTTACTGTTAATATTTGGCCTTGGAAAGAAAGTAGTCAATAAAAATCTACATTTAGGGTACTTTATATACTCATGTGCAAGTAAAGGGAAGGCTCAGTGAAGTTGAAATTGTTTACATAGCACATAATAAGGATCATTAATATTAGTTAACAATTCTCATACTGCAGCTGTGTGTTTATGTGGATATAATATCACAAAACAGTTAGTAGAATGCAATTTGCTGTTGCTGAGGTTAAAGTCTAAGTCTGGCTTTGCCACTGAAGAAGCAATGTGACTTTGAACAAATTATTTAAATTCTCTAAATCTTAGTTTCTTCATTGATAAAATGGACATTATGCCACTTCCTTGGGTTTAATGAGTTAACATATGCAAAGAATTTAAACTGGTAACTGATGTATCTTTAAGCATTTCAAAAAATGGAGATAATGAAGTAAAGCAATGTAAATGTATAGTAATGATCCATTGCAGACTAATGACTTGATATCAGATCTAGATGCCTGAGTATAACTAAAACACTGTATAATACTTAAATTTGTGGATAGCTGATTTTTTTAACATAGTTTGCAGGAAACATATTAATATCATACTCCATTGATTCTCTCATGCACATTTTAAAATATTTAAATGTGAGGTCTTGATTTTACTTGCATGTACATATCAGAACTTCTAGAAAGGATGAGAGTAGCTTAGAAGAAAATTCCAGACCCAATAATGGAACATTCTTTTTGGAAACGCTGCATCATCAATGTTCTCATTGACATGGAGGATGACATCACAGAATATCCCTAAGGACGCTCATCTGCAAACTGATTCAGAAGAGCCAGATTCTGAATGGGAAGTTCTAGGAAAGATCTCCTCCCTTTTGTTTTGTTTACACTTTTCATTTTATACATGCACAACAGTAATGTCCAATAAAAATATATGTCTAACTAGCTCTGTTTTTTAAATAGAGCACTTTCAAATCAATATAAAACAAAAGTTTTACTGATAAAGTGCTGTGTCATAGTTTAACTGCTAGTCTTTGTTATGTTGGCTCATAAATAATGGAATATCTTCCATTATGACAACTTAGCTTTACTGAAATATGGAAAACAATGTAAGAACAGTCAAAAGACTTTAGAAAAATTACAACACTGAGGTGCTAAGGCAAATTTTATCTGGGTTCAAATCTCAGCTCTTCTGTTTTCAGTTACGTTAACTTTGGACAAATGACCATCCACTCCTCCAAGCCTCTTATAAATGGCAGTTGTAAATCATTGGGTAAATTGTGTGGATTAAATTAAATTACACAGATGAAATGTTTAACACTGTACTGTGCAAATATTTCAAGACTGCAACAGATGACTTATTGCTATTATTAATATAATAATAATGTTTTATTTTTTTAAAAATTGAAATACTTCAGACATTTGTCACAGCATATAATAGAAAGCTATGTATTGTATCTATCAATCACCTCCATAAGACAAAAATATCCATTTAAATATATTAACCTAAGTTATATATTAAGTTTCTACATTTTAATAATAATAGAAAAATGAGTGGGTACCAGATTTCAAAAGTACATTCACTGTGCTCTGGGTTAGAATGTCATTGTGGCTCAACTAGTAAAGAATCAGCCTGCAATGTGGGAGACCTGGGTTTGATCCCTGGGTTGGGAAGATCCCCTGGAGAAAGAAATGGCAACTCACTCCAGTATTCTTGCCTGGAGAATCTCATGGACCAAGGAGGCTGGTGAGCTACAGTCCATGGGGTTGCAAAGAGTCAGACATGACTGTGTGACTTTCACTCACTCACTCACTCACTCAAAAATTTAAGTTGGGGAGTTCAGTTCAGTTCAGTGGCTCAGTCGTCTCTGACTCTTTGCAACCCCATGAATTCAAGGACACTACAAAGACAGGTGGAGAAGGCAATGGCAACCCACTCCAGTACTCTTGCCTGGAAGATCCCATGGATGGAAGAGCCTAGTGGGCTGCAGTCCATGGGGTCGCTAAGAGTCAGACACGACTGAGCGACTTCACTTTCATGCACTGGAGAAGGAAATGGCAACCCACTCCAGTGTTCTTGCCTGGAGAATCCCAGGGACGGGGGAGTCTGGTGGGCTGCTGTCTATGGGGTCGCACAGAGTCGGACACGACTGAAGCGACTTAGCAGCAGCAGCAACAAAGACAGGTGGCAGTTTTCAAGCTGAAATGGATAAATAGGAAGAGTGATTGCTGATCAAAAAGGTCAGGTCATGCCATACTAAGAAACAAGGACTAAAAACATCATCGTCACTAACAGGCATTTTGAAACATGACTTAAACTGAGAGACTTATAGACAGATTCACTAACCTTCCAACTGAACTATTACATGTATGGACAATTGTGAAGAATGTTACAGGGTATACAGTAGTAGGTATTACTTCATTTGGCAACAGTTAATGAGATGAAAGTGTGTCACATGCCTTCCTGATACTCCTCCCTGATTGATTCTCAAATTTAAGATTCCTTTGAAAGAAAAATTGTGGTTCTCTGGTATTTTCAGTGACTTTATTATAACACTACTAAAATGTATACATATAAAGCTAGATGTGAGTAGATGTAAAGTTAAATAGAATCAGAGGAAAAAATAAAAGTGAAGCGAAGCCAATACAGTTAAAATTGATTGCATTTGTTAAATGGAATTGCTGAGCTTGTTCTGTCTGCAAGCTCAGTAACTGCTTGCAACACAAGTCTGATACTGACCTAACAAAGGCTCCTTTGAGTTCAACCCGCCTCAAACATCAAATTAGGGGTGATGACCAATCTTCCTGTCACTTTCCTCCATTTGAACTACTTTACCCTTCACTTGACATGCATTTATTGCCTCTATTCTCTTTTCTCTAATAAATATATGTTTCCCTTGTATCATAAACCCAACTGCAAAGAAAGACACCATAGTAGTAATCTTTTGCTTTGTAACAAACACCACAAAACTCAGTGGCTCACAACAGCAATCATTTCTCTCTCATGGGTTCTTTAGGTCAGGAACCCAGCAGGGGCTCAGCTGTGTAGTCCTGACTTAGTGGGTATTTCATGAGGTTGTAGTTAGATGCTGGCTGTAGTTGGAAGTCTTCATCACTCACATACCCAGTAGCTGGGCTGGGAAGACAAACAGCTGGGGCTCCTCTACCAGCTTCTATGCAATATCTTCACTGGATCTCTGTGGTATGATAGCTTTAGGAAAGCCACATTTCTTTTTTCTCTTTTTAAATTTATTTTTAACTGAAGGATAATTGCTTCACAATATTGGCCTGATTTTTGCCATGCATCGCCATGAATTAGCCATAGGTGTATGTATGTGCCCTGCCTCCTGAACCTCCCTCCCACCTCCCACCCCTCTAGGCTGTTATGAAGCCCCAGTTTGAGTTCCCTGCGTCATACAGAGAATTCCCACTGGCTATCTCCTTTACATATGGTAGCGTATTTGCTTCCATGCTACTCTCTCCATTACCTCACCCTTTCCTTCCTCCCCCACCCCGCCCTTGTCCATAAATCTGTTCTCTACATCTGCGTCTCCACTGCTGCCCCACAAACAGGTTCATCAGTACCATCTTTCTAGATTCCATATTATACATTAATAAATGATATTTGTTTTTCTCTTTCTGACTTACTTCACTCAGTATAATAGGCTGTAGGTTCATTTACCTCATTAGAACTGACTCAGATGTGTTCCCTTTTATGGCTGAGTAATATTCCACTGCATATATGTACCACAGTTTCTTTATCCATTCATCTGTTGATGGAGATCTAGGTTGCTTCCAGCTATTGTATTCTAGCTATTGTAAGCAGTGCTACAATGAACACTGGGGCACATGCATCTTTTTCAGTTTTGATTTCCTCAGGGTGTATTCCTAGAAGTGGTATTGCTGGGTCATATGCTGTTTCTATTCCTAGTTTTTTTAGGAATATCCATACTGTCTTCCACAGTGGCTACATCAATTTTCATTTCCACCAGCAGTGCAGGAGGGTTCCCTTTTCTCCACACCCTCTCCAGCACTTATTGTTTGTGGATTTTTTGATGATGGCCATTCTTACTGGTGTTAGTGATATCTCATTGTAGTTTTGATATGTATTTCTCTAATAATGAATGATGTTGAGCATCTATTCATGTGTTTATTAGACATCTATATATCTTCTTTGGAGAAATGTCTGTTTAGGTTTTTTGTCCACTTTTGATTGGGTTATTTGTTTTTCTAGTATTGAGTTGTATGAGTTGCTTGTATATTTTGAAAAAGCCCAGAGATAAATCCACACACATATGGACACCTTATCTTTGACAAAGGAGGCAAGAATATACAATGGAGTAAAGACAATCTCTTTAACAAGTGGTGCTGGGAAAACTGGTCAACCACTTGTAAAAGAATGAAACTAGATCACTTTCTAACACCGCACACAAAAATAAACTCAAAATGGATTAAAGATCTAAATGTAAGATCAGAAACTATAAAACTCCTAGAGGAGAACATAGGCAAAACACTCTCAGACATAAATCACAGCAGGATCCTCTATGATCCACCTCCCAGAATGCTGGAAATAAAAGCAAAAATAAACAAATGGGATCTAATTAAAATTAAAAGCTTCTGCACAACAAAGGAAAATATAAGCAAGGTGAAAAGACAGCCTTCTGAATGGGAGAAAATAATAGCTAATGAAGCAACTGACAAACAACTAATCTCAAAAATATACAAGCAACTTCTGCAGCTCAACTCCAGAAAAATAAACGACCCTATCAAAAAATGGGCCAAAGAACTAAATAGACATTTCTCCAAAGAAGACACACGGATGGCTAACAAACACATGAAAAGATGCTCAACATCACTCATTATTAGAGAAATGCAAATCAAAACCACAATGAGGTACCACTTCACACCAGTCAGAATGGCTGCGATCCAAAAATCTGCAAGCAATAAATGCTGGAGAGGGTGTGGAGAAAAGGGAACCCTCCTACACTGTTGGTGGGAATGCAAACTAGTACAGCCACTATGGAGAACAGTGTGGAGATTCCTTAAAAAATTGCAAATAGAACTACCTTATGACCCAGCAATCCCACTTCTGGGCATACACACCGAGGAAACCAGAATGGAAAGAGACACATGTACCCCAATGTTCATCGCAGCACTGTTTATAATAGCCAGGACATGGAAACAACCTAGATGTCCATCAGCAGATGAATGGATAAGAAAGCTGTGGTACATATACACAATGGAGTATTACTCAGCGGTTAAAAAGAATTCATTTGAATCAGTTCTGATGAGATGGATGAAACTGGAGCCGATTATACAGAGTGAAGTAAGCCAGAAAGAAAAACACCAATACAGTATACTAACACATATATATGGAATTTAGGAAGATGGCAATGACGACCCTGTATGCAAGACAGGGAAAGAGACACAGATGTGTATAACGGACTTTTGGACTCAGAGGGAGAGGGAGAGGGTGGGATGATTTGGGAGAATGACATTCTAACATGTATACTATCATGTGAATTGAATCGCCAGTCTATGTCTGACGCAGGATGCAGCATGCTTGGGGCTGGTGCATGGGGATGACCCAGAAAGATGTTATGGGGAGGGAGGTGGGAGGGGGGTTCATGTTTGGGAATGCATGTAAGAATTAAAGATTTTAAAATGTAAAAAATAAAAAACTAAAAATAAAAAAAAACAAACAAAAAAAAATAAATAAATAAAATAAAATAAAAAAAATAAAAAAAAAAAAAAAAAAAAAAAGAAAATGAATTCTTTGTCAGTTGTCTCATTTGCTATTGTTTTCTCCCATTCTGAGGATTTTCTTTTCACTCTGTTTCACTTTTGCTGTGCAAAAGCTTTTAAGTTTAATTAGGTCCCACTTGGGAAAGCCCTATTTCTTAAATGGTGCCTCACTGTTTTCGCGGGTGCATGCCCCAAGACAGCCAGCCAGGTGGAAGCCATATTGCCCTTTCCAATCTAGCCTTGGGAGTCATGTAAGATCACCTTACCTCATTCTGCTCATTAGAGGCAAGTCACTAAGTACTTCCTGCATCCAAAGGAAGGAAACTTAGAACCTTATTTTTCAAAGGGAGGAGTGTGAGAGAACTTGCAATATATTTTAAAACCTCCAGATATGGACACCATGTGGCCATATTTCATTTTAAAATGTTCATCTGCACGATTCAGTGCATGCTTTCATCCCTTTACACATTTCAGAGGGAATTCACAGAACCCCAATAAAAGGTAAATCATTTCCTACTAGTCTGTGGACCCTAGTTTGAGGAAAATTAAGTTATGCTCAGATTACAGTATGGAATGAAGGTTTCCTTAACTCATGGGGTAAGACAGAATGAACTTCAAGAAATAGGAAGAGAAAAAAAAATTAAAAAAATAGTAGGGAGAATTTTTTAATGTTTAAGTCAAGAGATGTATAATTTACCTGAGGTAATGAAATCAATTTTTATTTTAAAGTTCACTTTGTGATTGATCCAAGATTAAGAAATCTTTAAAAATGGCCCTTGAAAATCCAATGTTCTACACTCTAGACTAATGCAAACTTCTGTGTGAAGGACGTCAGTTATTAACAAAACATACCATGGTAGTAACAAGGCAGTTTTCTGATTTCTTTGAGTGCCCATCAAACATCCTTCATAAGATTCAATCTGTTCTTTTTTGACAGAGTTTTGGTTCACTCATTTATTTTGGTTTTACTATCTCAAAGATTAACAAATAATAATGAATACTTATAAAGTATAGTATTAATTGTGTGCATCTGCATTTACAAGCTCTCAAGAATTTTCTTTAAAATAGAACAAGGTTTGTTAAGACAATAAAAAATGTTACCCTCTTCCTCAAAAAGTAAATGGAAAAACAAGACACACTGAAAAGTGTTATGCAAACTGGTAAAGATGTAGAACTTGATGGATGCAAGGATGACTTTATTTCTTTTTTTAACTGCTTTTCCCACATATTCTAATAATGGTTAAGAGTCCCCCTCTTTTTTGGGGCCTAAATGTCCATCAACAGATGAATGGATAAAGAAGTGATACACACACGCACGTATACAAACATATACACATACACACATACACACAATGCAATACTGCTGCTGCTGCTGCTAAGTCGCTTCAGTCCTGTCCAACTCTGTGCGACCCCAGAGATGGCAGCCCACCAGGCTCCCCCATCCCTGGGATTCTCCAGGCAAGAACACTGGAGTGGGTTGCCATTTCCTTCTCCAATGCATGAAAGTGAAAGTGAAGTCGCTCAATCGTGTCCAACTCTTTGCTACCCCATGGACTGCAGCCTACCAGGCTCCTCCATCCATGGGATTTTCCAGGCAAGAGTACTGGAGTAGGTGACCATTGCCTTCTCCACAATGCAATACTACTCAGCCATAAAAAAGAATGAAATAATGCCATTTGCAGCAACATGGATGGACCTAGAGAGTATCATACTTAATGAAGTAAGTCAGAGAAGGAGAAATATCATATGACATCTCTTATATGTGGAATCTAAAAATAAATGAAAGAAATGAACTTATAAACAACCAGACTTTGAGGACTAGCTTATGGTTGTCAAGGGGAAGGGTGGAGGAAAGGGATAGTTAGGGAGTTTGGGATGGACATGTACACACTGCTATACTGAAAATGGATAACCAACAAGGATCTACTGTATAGCACGGAGAACTATATTCAGTATCCTATGATAAATCATAAAGGAAAAGAATTTTTTAAAAAGAATGTTTATATATATGTATACCTGAATCACTTTGCTATGTATCAGAAATGAACACAACATTGTAAATCAACTTCAATAAGAAAAGGCCCCCTCCATATATAGTGAGGACTTGGTGTCAAAGTCCTGCAGTGTTCATTCATTATTCAGTAAATATTCATTATATCACGTAATACCTTTCCAGTTCCTGGGGATCTATGAGTAAGGGTAATGCAATCAATTTTCATGGGTACTGAGGGTCTAATAGGGAAGACAGGCATTAAGTAAAGCATCATAAAAGTAATAAATGCTACAAAAAGGAAACCAGAAGGTGCTAACGGAATGACAGCTTAGTCTGGGGAAGGAGCCTGGAATATGAAACAGTATATAAACAAACATTTGGAAAATGAGAAGGAGATCAGCAGATGAGGAGTTTTCTGGCTTTTTCTGTATTTGCTATCAGCCACTGTAACATCTTTCGCTTCAAACATTACATAAGGAAGTTGCGGCTACCACTGAAACAAATTTCTGGCCCATAACAGAATGTTGTTGCTGGATGCATATCAATTAATATTTAAGAATTACTTGGTGATCTGCAAACCCTGGGAAGGCATACAGGGGTGTGGATATTTAAATGGCCCGAGTGAGTCTCCTGCAAACCATCATCTCATGGAAGCAGGTCACTGAGACCTGGATGGCTTTTAGACTGGCCAGCAGTACACAATGGCTGACTCCAGCTGGGCAGTCTATGTATCAGAGCCTCCCTTCCACTAACAATTTATTTCTCCATCTCTGCTGGTAAGAAGGGTGAGAAAGAACAGCTTACCTCCTATTGACTTCAAAAGGAGTCTGAGCCTGACATCTTTGCAGCTGGCAAGCGTTGCTTTCCTGGTATTTCCCATTTGTTTGTCAGTGGAGCTCCTGTGACTTGAGGGATGCCCCTGTCAATCCAAAAAGAAACAAGTGAGAGAGGGGGTGAGACTCTTCTTGCCTCTGACAATTCAGATGGCCTGAATGCCTCATCTCTACAGGGAAGTTTTCTCTTAACAAACACTTAGAAGGGCATGAAAAGACCTCCACAGAGACTTCAAATGCTGCAGCTGAGCTTTCTTCTTTCTGAACCCTGAATTCTGTCTGAGGCATACTTGGCATGATTAGCTTTTAGGCTCAGATGGTAAAGAATCCACCTGTAACGCAGGAGACCTGATTTTGATCCCTGGGTTGGGGAGATTCTCTGGAGAAGGGAATGGCAACCGACTCCAGTATGCTTGCCTGGAGAATTCCATGGACAGGAGTGCTTGGCAGGCTACAGTCCACGGAGTTGCAGAGTCAAACATGACTGAGTGACTAACACTTTCACATCACTTATTTGAGATAGCAATGTTATCCCAAATGTCACCTGCAGTTCAGCTATCAAGCTTCGGTTATGTGGAGGGATAACAGCTTGTGTGATGGTTTCTGTGCTCATGAAGAGCACGTGTTAGCTTGATGCATGAAGCAGGGCACCCAAAGTTGGTGCTCTGGGACAATACAGAGGGACAAGTGGGGAGGGATGTGGGATGGGGGTTCAGGATGGGGGGGACACATGTATACCCATGGCCAATTCATGTTGATGTATGGCTTAAGCATCACAATATTGTAAAGCAATTATCCTGTAACTGAAATAAATTAAATTAAAAAAATAAATTGATGCCCAGAAAAGAAAAAAAAAAAAACTATTAACAGGGACTTCCCTGGCAGTCCAGTGGTTAAGAATTCACCTTCCAATGTAGGTTTGATCTACACTGTAGGGGTGTGGGTTTGCTCCCTGGACGGGGAGCTAAGATACCATGAGTCTCATGGCTGAAAAACTACAACATAAAACAGAAACAGTACTGCAAGAAATTCAATACAAAGACTTTAAAACTGGTCCACATAAAAAAAAAAAATCTTAAACAAAAACTTACCTAACTAAGGGAATGAGGTGGCTAATGAGAATGAAGGCCAGTCACAGAGACAGACATTAACCCTTTAATTAGTGAACTGCAGGGGAGGTCCAGGAGTACTGAGGGGAGAGGGAAACAGCCTCAGGCTGGTACAACTTGCTCACTGGTCTGGACATATTTTAGAATTTTAACAACCCATGTCTGTTGAGTAACTTGATATTTGGTGCAGTGTATACGTCCTAGAAGGACAGGTGTGCACTCCAACAGAACCCGGGCATCAGGGCTGGATTTCAGTGCCTGATTCTTTAACTTACTATGTGAGTTTCAGGAAGTCGCTTATCTCCTTCAGTCTGTTTTTCTATCAGGTTACACAATAGCTTCCTTCTGGTCCTAATATTCATTCCCACTATTTCTAAAACCACAGTCCAGGCACTGTTTTTATTCTTTAACATAACATAATGTGTTGTGATTGACAGCCTGGGTCTTACTACTTGGGTTAAATTTTCCTCAGTGATCCCAGGCTTATTCTGTAAGTTTTCTTGGTTCCATTTCTTTAAATGTGAAAAGGTGAGTATAATCAATCTATTACATAGGATTGCAGTAGATGAGGGTTATAAGGGATAATGCAAGAAGAGAATTTAGAACCATGCTTGGGTACAGAAGCACTCAAAGAGATTTTACTTTTTATTACACTATGGCCAGAGTGGAGCAAAGAGCTACAGAGTGTTCCTATTTACCCTTCAAACCCATCCATGAACTGCAAGGTTATTTTTCAAGTCCAAGCTGCCTTAGCTCTTGAGCTGTACTCCTAGTGTTAATGGCACATTGAATGTGAGGGGGAGAGGGGACATGGGCCATGTCTTCAGAACGTGTTCCAGGCATGGCCAAGGGCCCAGTCTCTGATGTCTCAATCTGTTCAGGAGGACTCTGCCACATGCCAACTTTTGCTAAACCACTAAAAGATTTAGAGTTTATGGTGAAAGGAGATGTTTAACAAAGGAGAATTCTTCCTTTTGTTGGGATGTGGAAGAGGTATTTCAAGGGCTCTTCCTTTCAGATGCTATCTTTTTCCATCTGGCAGTCTGATTAGGTGGAGGGAAATGATGGAGGCTCTGGATAGCACATCTCCCAGATAGGATTTTCCTACTCCATTCTAATCTAAAGGACATGGACATATGAAAGGAAAGACTCACAATTTCAATATACAGTACTGACAATAAAGCTCCCATCCCCCAATGAATCTATCAGTGAATTTTAATTGGTGATAAGGTGGTTGAAATCTGGGGAATTTAGAGCCCACTTCATTGAAGGGTCCAGGAAACGTGTTGACTCCAAGCTTCAGGTTCAAGTTGCTCAAATATTTCCACCAAGACTTGTTCTTTGTCTATCTTTCAGCTCAGTTTTTCTTCTATTCTGGCTTTATTTTCAATGAGACTTTTCCCAAGTGGTGACTCCTTAATCCACCAGTAACTCTAGGCTTGGGTTTTGCCAATTTTTCAACCCCAGCAGGTAAACAGCACTTCTTTCCAGTCATGCCAACAAAATCCCAGGTAGGAATCTTAGGGGTCCAGCTTGACTTATGTGCCTGTCTCTGGATTTACTGAGGCCAAGGGAAACAACACTCTGACTGACTGGGCACCGGCCACAGACCATTTTCTCAAGCCAAGAGAAATATTCAAACTTCACACACTAAGAATAAGCTGAAGGCTGGTTGCCGCAAAGAAGATTGGAATGTTGTTCTCAAAAGAAGGCAGTCAAAAAACTCAACAGATCCCACTCCATACAAGGATTTAGAATGCAGAAAGCCATCCACACACACACATGCCCACAGATGTTTATCTGGACACTGTAGTGAAAGAGCTGAAAAAAATCAGGTGTTAATGTTAATGAATCATTTTGCTGTTTCCTTTTCTTCAGCAACGTTTTGGAGGCTCATTCATCCAGCAAAGCCTCACCTCTATAGAGCCTTCCCTCTGTGCCCGGTGCTGAGTTAGAACCTAAAGACCAGGAAAGAGCAGGATGTTCTGGCTAGAAGCTCCTAGCCAGAACATGCCACACACTTACTGTATTGCTCTCCAGCACAGATTTCTATATCCTACTATTCTTCTCAAGTAACCATAGACTGGCTTATTTCCCTCTGAATGCTGAGGGCTCCATCTCTAAGTTCCTTTGCTGGAAGGCATATTAGGAAATGGGATGTCCTGCCAGAGACACACAAGAAATCTGAACTGCATGGCCTTAGGTAAACCCCACTCGGTCTCAGTCAAGGGCTCCGTTCCCCTGCAGCAGGTGTAAGGATAAAAGGCCGATTGTCCTTAGGAACCTATAGGATAAATAGAAAGAATATGCCCCTGTTAGTTAATCTGCTGGTGATAAAGAGTATTGTTTTATCTCCTGCCATTTCCATGGTTCCATGGGATGAGAACTGTTGTGACACAAAGCCCCCTTTGTCCTTCCAATCCAAAGAGACGTTTAAATTGACCTTTCATATATTCCTTGGTTGTCACAATCTGAGCACTGAGTTGGTATTATGCATCGAGGGGATTGTTTTTATTCCCCCAAAGGGACTATCATCTACAGAGATGATATGATGCTAAAAAACAGCGTGATAGTCTCTTGCTTTAAAAAATTAAGTTTTTTTAAAGGAGTCTTAGATTTACAGAAAAAATGAATCCAAAGTAGAATTAACATCTGCTCGCTCACTCTGCTCTCTCCAACTCAGTTTCCCCTATTCACACCTTGCATTAGTGTGTTAGTGTGGTATCTTGGTATCTAGTGTGGTATCTCGGCTGTAATTGATAAGCCAAGATTACAACATTATCATAACCAAAAATCCATAGTTTACATTAGGGTTTACTCTTTACAATGTACATTCTGTGGGTTCTGACATGCATAAAGACATGTATCCATCATTACGATATCAGACAGTTGTTTTACTGCCCTAAAAACGCTCTGTGCTCTGACTATTCAACCTTCTCTCCTCTCCAATCCCTGACAACCACAGATCTTTTTACTGTCCCCATAGTTTCATCTTTTACAGAATGTCATATAGTGGGGATTATTCACAAAATATGTGAACTTTTCTAATTGGTGTATTTCACTTAGCAATATGCATTTAAGCATCCTCCATGTCTTTTTGTGGCCTGAGAGCTCTTTTTTTTTAATTGCTAGATAATTCCTGCTTAATATTTAAAGCTTTCAGCCTACAAGAGTAAAGTTGTCCCTACCTCTTATTTATCCTTCATTGGCATTTTTATAAACCTAAGAGATTACTAGTACTCACCAAAGTTTTTATAAGTGGACTTATTCTATGTGTTATTTGAAAGAATTAATTATTACAGAACGATGATATTACAGTCTTTTTTTTTTTTTCAAGACTGGAGGAATGAAGATCAAATTCTAATATTTCAGTGTCAGCCAAACTAGAGAAGGACTATTTAGGCTTCAGACAACACTAGTATTCTTGGCACTTTTACTCAGAAGAATTTATAAGTGTGTAATTAGTGTTTTTCTGAAAATAGATGATTTCCTGACCTTCCCCCCCCCCCAGCAGTATTAGAGATCCTGCTCACCTGATTAGTAAAAAGATTTTTTTTTATTTAACCAAGCAATGACATTCATTTTTATTTGACCAAGCAATTCTCTTCTTTACTTACATCTCCTCAACAGAATCCACTTTGTTCACGAGAACAGCGGCAGTGGAGTTCCTATTCATGTTTCTGCTATTTGACAGTCATAAGATGTACAGGCTTTAGGACTTAAGGAAGCGGGGTAAGCATCCCTGCTCTGCCCCTTGATTAGCTGTGTGTTTTTTAACAAGTCATTTCTCCTCTCTCTGTCTGTTTCTTCTTTTGTAAATCACAGTTAATAATAGACTCTTTCTTGTAAGACTGTTCTGGATATGGAAACAGATAATCCAGGGAGAGCATTAAGCACAGTTTCAACGACAAAGAAAACTTCCTGAAACATCAGCCAAGCCACATCAGGCAACTGGCCTGTGTATAAAGGAAATGCTGAGCACAGAGTAGATGCTTATGAAATTATTTCTGACTGATAAAGAGGGTAAACGGAGGGTAACCCTGTCACTCGAGAGCTATCAGAGAACACAGTGGAGGAAGGTGACTTAATAGAGATTGAGTGTGATGGAGCAGATTAGGTACCCTGTGCAATCTTATGGAACCAAGAATATCACTTCTGCTACCTTTTGGCTCTGCCCCTGCTGAGAGATAGGGTCTTAGCTAATAACTCACATCCTTCTCTTCTCTCTGAAAGCCCATTTCCTGAGCAAATGCATGCTTTGGAGAGGTGGTTAGCGAACAACCCAGATCCCAGGTTTAATGGACAATTTCTTTCAGGTAAAATTGAAGGGTAGAGCATCATTTTCTGTCTCTCCTTCTCACCACTCCTGCCCCTCAACCCAATAACTTATCTCATAGTTTTTAATGTCCTAATGGTGCAAGAAATCCCAATCCCATTCAACACGAGAGCTTACTACATCTATACTGTGGGCATCCTTTTTTTTTTTAATCCTACTTTTACTTTCTAACCACTTTCATTTTGCAGACAAAGACTCCTTTGCCAAAGGCAGGATAAATAAACTCAGACACATCCTGTCTCTTTTACATCTTTGTTTATCCATAAACTGTCAACGATACAGATGAAAATCCACTAAAGTGTGCAACGAAGCAGTTAGACAAAGGCCAAATGAGACTGGTGCACAGAAGCTTGATGTTAGGGAAGATATTATCTAAAATGATACCAAGCCAGCTTGGTGTGGTGATGTGAATAAATATTAAAGTTACCAACAAAAGATGACCAATTAATTCAGTTAAGAATGGTCTCAATTGTGTAAAAAAGCAATCATGAAAAAAATGTGAGAATGCATCTATATAGTTAGTGGGAAAGTGATTGCACTATTGGGATCTTAATAACTGAGATAAGTTAGTTGAGAGGTGGGAGAAAGGTGAGGAGAAGGAGGAAAGCTCAGGGGTTGAGTATAAACTTAAATATGAGAGTGGATTTGAAATCTAGCTCATTTACCTTTAACTGGGTGACACTTCAAACCTCACTTTCCTCATGTGTAGATGGGATGAATTAGTATGAATCTCAGAGGATTATCTTTTAAAGACTTGCTAAGATAAAATATAAAAGTGCTTGGTAATGCTTGGCTCAGACAGACAGAATTAAAAGAGTTGGCAGTTATTTTTAATATGTTAATAAGGAGTGTGAATTAAAGGGCACATAGCATGCAGTGTTGCCCCATTTTTCTGCCATGAAACCTCCTATTCCAGTGCACCCAGTGAGGTTAATGTTCTGCAGAAAACAGTGTGGAAAAGCTGCCTTAAATAAGCAAACTGAAGACTTAGGCTGGATAGGTGGGTTCTCGTTAGAAATTGAAGTTTAAAAGTGGTACTTGTGGCTATTTCTGTAACTTTTGGGGCATCATGTTAGGGGTCAGGAAGATCTTCATGCTGCCCTCATTTCTGTGGAAAATCAGATTTTATTTCCATCATGCCTACTAACAGTAGCTTTCTGAGACCCAGTGAAAAATAAGAATCGCCTGTTCAAACTGGTTGCAAGATTTGCAAAGCAGTTTTCTCTTTTGATCCCTACCAGGGCAGCAGGCTTGGGTCTGTTTCCACTTGTGTCCCATGAACACAGAAGCCATCACCTCACCTCCCTTGGGGAGGTGCTGTGAACCTGGAAGAAGCATCTGGACCCTCTCTGGAGAAGAGTAAAGTACACGCAAGATTGTGGGTGTTTTATCATCTGCAAGAGATGGATCATCCAAGGCGCAGGCTTGCAGCTTGATTTTCTTTTTCCCTTTTTAACGCAAAAGTTCAGCAGTGAAACTCATTTTCCACAACTCCCCAAGTGGTTTTGCAATAAATCTGTGAATTTAATCAGCCTCCTCTGTTGAGGCAATCTTCCCTAATTGGGTATTTGTGGGGAACAATAGACATGATGACAAAAAGACTTCATCTCTGGAAAAGAGGCCCGAGTCTCATCAGTAACACTGATAATAAAGCTCTCACCCCCAGCCAAAGAAATGGAACACAGGCCTCCAGTGACACCCTTGGCACCAGATTCATTGGTTCCAGGTCATATTTGCTTTCTAGACCATCATCTCATTCTCCTCCTTCCTGTCGCCAAGAACAAGAAAATGAAAATTCTGAAATGAAAACTGAGCATCATCTCCAGCACCACATAGGCCAGTAACTAAGTGGACTGCTAAGTTGATTTCAAGTTTCCCAGGAGATTGCAATAGAGTAATGGGGAACTGCAATGAGAACTAAGAGCAGAGCTAACACACAGAATCTGAACAACACAATCTTGTTTCCTTTCTCTTTCTCTAACGGGGGATTCCCACTCATCTCTGCTAGTCCTGGCAGTAATGTTGGGGTTTGGAAGGGCCTCGGGCAGGAATGTCACACACAGCTGTTGGCTATCCATTGGCAAAGCAAACTATTAAAAAAAAAAAAAGGCAGGGATGTTGAGCTAGGTGCCTCATGTTCCCTAATTATTGGACAAATACAATCTCCAGATTGGCTGGTATCTGGCCTGCATAGGTCAGGAGTTGAGAGAGAGTGATTCTAGTAATGGAGGAAGGCCTGTCAGGGCTATTCAGCCCATTTGAAGAGGCTGGAAAGGAAGGGCAGATACAACATAGGTTTTTCCATGCTGGAAAATAAGAGAAGCAAAGCATGGTAATGAATTAGAAGTGGAGCAAAGGGAAGAATTTCACAAAGATGCCATCTGTCCCACCTCCATGCAGCTGAGCCTGACATTCTGGCATCCTCACAGTTCTCTGCCTGTGAGAGCATCCTGACACTCAGCCACTCCACCTCTCAAGGCTGTTGGTGGTCAACAGAGCACGTGGTGATAAACACAGAAACTCACCTCTGGTCAGCAGACACAGGACAAAACGGGAGGAAGAACTCTGAAAAAAATGCCATCTTCCCACCAATTGGACCCAAATACAAAAGAAGCAGTGTGCTTCAACTCCTGTAGCTGCAGGCCCTCACTGGCGCGTGAATAGGGGCACTGATGGGGCAGAAATGCAATAAAATCCCAGGTGCCCTCATTTCAGTCCTGAGTTGTGGTTTCTCTGCTTCCTCCCACTGGCCAGCTTCAGCATGAATTCCTCCCAAAACCAACAGTGAAATTTAACCTCCATTCCTTGCAGGAAAAGAAGAAATCCTCGTCTCTTCCGGGAATTTTCTTTTGGTGTAAATCTTGCAGGCTTTGGCATGCCTCTCATATACACACACGCTGCGGCGGGGGAGGGGGGCGGTTTCCAGATGATCTTTCTCTGTAGAACAGGGCTCTCAACAAAGTGTGGTCTTTGGACAGAAAGGATCAGCATCACCTGAGAACTCATTATAGATGCAAATGCTTGGTCTCACCCAGGCCTACTGAATTCAAAGCTCTGAGGATTGGACCCAACAGTCCAATGAACACTTAATTTTGAGAACCACTATACAGGCTGATCATTTCTCCACAATTCCTATTTTTATACCAGTGTCTTTGGTCCTCCTGTTCCCTTCATTTGATATGCTTCTTTCTTTCCAGCTTGGCAGGCTCCTAGTCAGTCTTTAAAGGCCTCCAAAAAATACCCTACTCTATTTGTAAGCCTCTCCTGACACCATCTTCTCCACTAAGCAAAACCAATTGCCTTATTTGTGTTCTGACAACACTTCAGACAGCCACTAATATATTATATTATAATCATCCTGTATGTGTTTTCCACACCAGGCTGAGAGGATAGGAAAATGTCTAATTCAGCAAATAGTTCATACAAAGTATCACAAGCTTATCATTGTGTTAGCTCTGGTGATGTCAACATAAAATAACGAAAAGCTTAATTAAAAAGTGAGACTGCCTCGTTTATACAACTCATTTTTGCATGCCATTTGCATGAGACTGCAAATCCCAGGCTTAAAGTCTCACCTCTGACACGTTACTTACGTAACCCACAACTGTGTGCAAACTATTTAACAGTATTTTAATCTCATTCACAGGCTTCCCTTGTGGCTCAGCTGGTCAAGAATCTGCCCACAGTGCAGCAGACTTGGGTTTGATCCCTGGGTTGGGAAGATCCCTTGGAGAAGGGAAAGGTTACCTACTTCAGTATTCTGGCCTAGAGAATTCCATGGCCTGTACAGTCCATAGGGTCGCAAAGAGTTGGATACGACTGAGTGACTTTCACACATAATCTCATTCATAGTAAGGAAACATGGGTAGCACTTTGTGTTAATAGGTGAATGTATTACAAATATGCGTACAATGCTCAGCCACAGCACCTGACCAGAGGAAGTACTTAATGAATGTTTGTTGTTATTGCTAATTATAATAATATCAACATTAGCTTTGTCGCCATCATCATCATTATCATATCACTAACAACCTGCATGGCACCTGGTATACAAAGCATGAACATAAATGTGAGAATTTGAAAAAGGTCAAAGCTCTAGGATGATCTACTGTCTACACTTCATGGGGTACTTGACACCATAAACAAATTTGACTTTAAGGAAGATGTTTCAGATATTCAAAAAGATACAGAGAACTTTCAGGAATAGCATATCCAATACATTTGTGGCTGCTGAGCTGCCCTTAGCTTTCAAGTTAGTTTCACAGCTCCCTCCTGGTGTCTTCAATCTTTATCTACCCACAAACCCCAAAGGACCAAA
Source organism: Ovis canadensis (assembly GCF_042477335.2). Taxonomy (NCBI): domain Eukaryota; kingdom Metazoa; phylum Chordata; class Mammalia; order Artiodactyla; family Bovidae; genus Ovis; species Ovis canadensis. The sequence goes on along the minus strand of NC_091263.1, from coordinate 51,377,774 downwards.
GGAAGATACCCATCACATCAGTCTAGACTTTCAACTGCTCAAACATTCAACCGACATCTTGAGGCTGCTATTCTCTCTACTAAAATTTAGGGATTGTCTCTGCCTGGCACCAAGAGCTCTGTGGATTGAAACTCCTTTTCCTGACTCCCCATCAATCTCTCTGACATCACTTCTCTGATAAAGCAGCCCAAGTACGATGGTATGGAGGTGGATTCTTGGGAGAGGGTCCCATTGCCACGTTAATCCTCTTCCTAAACTCTGGTTGGAGCCAATAATGATGTGTCTGGACAGCAGACAATTTATTTCAATAGTAAATGTGTAGCAGAGGCACCAATGGCTTTCAAGGGGTGAAAAACGCTAAAATAGTGAATGGGAAAAATGAAACAGTAGGCTTTATATGGAAAGAGACTTTTTTTTTAACCAGGACTTCAGGAACCACAACTGTTTTGACAATTTTTTAAGTCACCTAGTTCCTTCTTTTCCTTTTCTTATGTTCCCTTGCCTGGGCCCCATTTCTTCTTTTGTCTTCCTATCAGCATATTCAGGGTCACGCAAATCTACCAAGTCAGATACAAACACTGCCTACATGCCACATGCATTATGGAATGTAATCTCCTTTAATCCCCACAAAACCTCACAAAGGACTATTACATATAATTTTTAAAAAATAAGGAAAATGAGGGAATTCCCTGGTGGTCTAGTGGTTAGGACTCCACACTTTTACTAACGAGAGTCTGAGAAACTAAGATCCCGCGAGCTGTGTGGTGTAGCAAAAACAATAATAAAAAAATGTATGGGAAAAGAGGATCAAATAGTAAAGTACAATTTTCTTAAGGAGGCATAGCTAGCAAGTGTGAGAACCAAGATTCAAATTCTGAGCTAGATGATTCCAAAGCCCAGGTTATTTGTACTACACTGGGCTTGGCTGCTAAATGCCTTCTTCCAAGTGACTCATGATACTACATTTTGTGCATATACAGATGGGGAAGAAGACCCCATTTGGACCCCTTGGCCCATCTTATTAGACTAGACCATCAGGACAACTGTTATTTAAGCATGGCTCTCTAACTTATACCCTAACTAATCAGCTTTTTCTCAACAATGCCTGTGACCCTAGGGGAGGGAACACAATGACCACAGGCACAGACTCACTCTGGGGTTTCAGTCTACAGATTTAGCAGCTACATTATTTCTTGAGGCAGAGAAACAAGGTATATCTGTATCTTACCGATATCTGTAGGAGTCAGAAGGCAGAGAGACAGAGAGAGGAAAGTCCTGGGCAAGTAAGAAGCTATGGGAGAACACATAGCAGCAAATTCAAATACAATTTGGCAACCATCAGCTCTCGGACTCAGGTCCTGACAAGCTCACTCCACTGACAGGAGAGGGGAGAGAGGGGACCCAACTGAGTGAAACGTGTGTTGTTTCTGACCCGCCCATTTCTTCCCTTGGGAGAAGAGGACACCATAGCAAAGGGAATTTCAAAACTGGATCCCACAAAATGTAAAGGAATAAACACAGGCAAATGAATCATTCACTGAATCTCTTTGAGTTCTTGCATATTGTTAAAAAATGATGGGTGGGTTTGACTATTCAAAAATGGGGATACATTCTAAAAATGATACCCTCTTCATAAAAAAAAGCTAGGCTGTAATTTTTCTAGGGGTCAGATGGGTACCATGCATATTTTTATAATCTCTTTGGGGTGTTGGAGTGGGACTGGTTTGGCGTTATTATAGGAGAAGGAATTTTGACATGTAGTTTTCTCTCCTTTTTCTGAGGTTGTGGTGGACAAGCAGGCATTCGGATTTTGCAACTCTAACTAAAATGACACCCCTACTTCATGGTTTGGGGCTGTTTTTGCAAGAGTGGGCACAGACGGTGTTTCTGTCTCCTCTAGAGAATATTTTAGGATGTAAAGTCTCTGAAATAAATTATTCAACTGAGGTCAAAACAGTCTTCTGGAAAAAATCATATATGAATAGGAAATAAGAACAACCTGGCTGAGGCTGAAAAAAAAAGGAAAATGCATCTGGTTTTTAGAAATGGTAATATTTGTAATAATGTTTGTATTGGGAATGTAATGAGATGTGGATTGTGGAAGGGAGTGCAGCTTTACTCGGGAAATTTAGTTGACTGTCTGTTCTTTCATCCCCTCCCCTCCTTAACTCCCCTCCTCCTCTTTCACTTTTCTTCCCTCATTTTCACTCCTCTCTCCCACTCTTCCTTCTTATTCTCCACCCTCATCCCCCAACACACACACAGGGATTGGTGAAGAGTAGACAGAGGTCTTTATTTCTAACACTTTGATGAGCATATGAATGTCTTGGAGATCCTGTTCAGCTTTAGATTCTGTAGGTCTGGGGTGAGGTTTGAGAGTCTGCATTTCCAACAAGCTTCCAGATTAGGGCTTCTTTCCTAGACTGCAGATCATACTTAGAGTAGCATGTGCTAGAGGAAGCTTTATCATTACAAATACATGGTAGAGTGGAGTAACACTATGATTTGCTAGGCTAGTAAATGAATTCTTTCACTCATTCCTTCCATCAGTATTTAATGAAAACTGCGCTGTGCTGGGGTATGTGCCTGGTATTGGGGAAAAAATGATGAGTCTAACAGACACTATCCCTTTGTTAAGACCCTAGTACATATGACCAACATTAATCTGACAATCACATACTGAAATTTAATACTGCACCTATATTAAGTCCAATGAAGGAGAAGTACAGGGGTGATAAGATCTTAAAATGTGGTGTCTTTATTAGAGGGTCAGAAAAGACTTCCCTGAGGAAGTAACATTGAGTTGAGTAATGAATAATGAGTCATTATTATTATCACAGAAAGAAGTCACCCATTACTGAACACTTACACTGGGCTGGTACCTTACTATCTCCATGCATTATCTCATTAAATCCTCACAGCAACCTTGTAAGGTAGGTGCTATGATTATCCAGATTTACAGAAGAGAGGCCTGAGGCTCAGAGAACCTATAGAGGTCACACAGCTAGCACAGAGCTAATCATGACTCCAATGCAGATAATACATAGTCTCAATGACTCCACTGCTTCCGTTTATCACCTAGGACGATAACTACAAAGATCACTGAATCAATTGAATCTAATGAATTGGCTCTTTTCTTTTTGTTGTATTTAAAAACAGCCACAGTGAGATCTGTTCTGCTCTTGCTGACACAATGTCACAGGGAGAGCTCTGAGCAGGAATCAGAAAACAGGATTTGGCATTCTAGCTTTGCCAATAATAGGCTTTGGGTTTAGGCAACAGCCATGACAGCTGCCGCGTTTCAAGTACCTACTGTGTGCCTGAGATGCTGCCAAGAGCTGAACATATGATTATCCCCAAGTTTCAAGATAATTTTTGTCAGATCACAGTTGTGTATTAATATCTGCGTTTTATAGGTGAGGAAACTGAAGGAGAAGTTAAAGTGTCAAGATTTGTAAGAGTTAGGACAGGGATGGGAGAGATTGTTCAATGGTTCTCAAAGTTTTCTGGAGAACATATGTCTAAGGCCTTTTGGGGGGATCAAAACTCTTTGTATACTAACATGTAGATATTAGTTATCTATCTTTTAATACTGTGTTGACATTTGCACTAATGATTCAAAAGCAATGGTGAAAAAAGTTGTTGGTGTCTTAGCAAAACATATATATATATATATATATATATATATTTACTTTTAGGGGGCCATGCTTCACTGTATGAAGGGAGCTTAGTTCCCCAACCAGGAATTAAACTGGTGCCCCCTTCACAGTGAAGTGTAGAACTTTAACCACTGGACCACCAGGGAAAGCCTCCAAATAATTTTTTATTAGTGATGTTAATTGTATAAGTTTAAGTAACATTTTTCCCTCAAGGTGTATGAGTACTTTTGATAAATACACTCACAATAAATCAACAAAGTTTCAGAAGATCAAAATGTAACTGTACTGGAAGCTAATGTCTAGAAATATGTGCTATGTCAATAATCAAAAAGGCCCCTGGTATGATAACCTAAAAGTATATCTTGCCCGTAATATAGTTTTTGAGCTTTCAGGGAAAAATTAGAATTTTTGAAAATTTGTACCTATCGCCACTAGCTTGTTAACTTTCCAATTCCTAAAGTACCACCCCCCCCTCCCTTTTTAAATGAGAGTTGTGACATTAATGAGCCTTTAAAACAAAAGATCTTGGAAGATCTGCAAAACTCAGTGCACTAGGTACCTTCCAAATGTCCAGTGCAGAGTGGTTTTGTTTGTTTTGGATGCATGGGTGAAAGAACCACTGGAAATACAACATAGACTCGTGGATTTTACTATAACAAAGTCTGAAAAGTCAGTCAATACGGTTTCAGATTCCACATTATAACTAAATTGACGAAAATAATACTTGTCAAATTTTGTGTACTATCAAAGAAGAACAACTACAATTATCTGGAAAAGCTGTTAAACTATTCCCTTCTTTCCCAATTGTGTATCTGTGTGAAGCTGGGTTTCCTTTATGAACTTCAATCGAAACAACATGTAGTAGATTGAAGGCAGAAGCAAATACGATCATCAAACTATCTGCTATTAAGTCAGACATTAAATGTCATAAAATGTTACTCTTTTTGCCAAACATTTTCTATTTTGAAAAATATAATTACTTCTGTTAACATATAATGAATTTATTGATATTATTTTAAAATGAATTAAGAAATTTTTTAAATTGTCTAAGTTTTGATTTTGAATACAGTAAACATCTATAGGCACAATGCACATAAGCAAAGAACTCTGCGATCCTTAACATATTTTCTTTCTTTTTTTTTTTTTTAGATAATTTAATTTTTTTTTCTCTGTCAGATTTTATTTTTTTTTTCATCATTTTAGTTTTTTATTTTTTAAATTTTAAAATCTTTAATTCTTACATGCATTCCCAAACATGAACCCCCCTCCCACCTCCCTCCCCATAACATCTTTCTGGGTCATCCCCATGCACCAGCCCCAAGCATGCTGCATCCTGCGTCAGACATAGACTGGCGATTCAATTCACATGATAGTATACATGTTAGAATGTCATTCTCCCAAATCATCCCACCCTCTCCCTCTCCCTCTGAGTCCAAAAGTCCGTTATACACATCTGTGTCTCTTTCCCTGTCTTGCATACAGGGTCGTCATTGCCATCTTCCTAAATTCCATATATATGTGTTAGTATACTGTATTGGTGTTTTTCTTTCTGGCTTACTTCACTCTGTATAATCGGAGAGGGTGTGGAGAAAAGGGAACCCTCCTACACTGTTGGTGGGAATGCAAACTAGTACAGCCACTATGGAGAACAGTGTGGAGATTCCTTAAAAAATTGCAAATAGAACTACCTTATGACCCAGCAATCCCACTTCTGGGCATACACACCGAGGAAACCAGAATTGAAAGAGACACATGTACCCCAATGTTCATCGCAGCACTGTTTATAATAGCCAGGACATGGAAACAACCTAGATGTCCATCAGCAGATGAATGGATAAGAAAGCTGTGGTACATATACACAATGGAGTGTTACTCAGCTGTTAAAAAGAATTCATTTGAATCAGTTCTGATGAGATGGATGAAACTTAACATATTTTCTATGAGTATAAAGAGGTCCAGAAGTCAAAGGACACTTGGTATAAGAAGATAGATTCCAGGACGAGATCTTCCTGGCCTCACCAATATCTCGTAAGAGATAAAGCATCTGGGGAAAATCATTCCCACTGTCTCTGCCTTATTTTCCCATCTATATCATGCAGATGAAAACAATAGTTCCTATCTCCTTGTGAATGTTAAACAAGCTAGTAAGGATACACTCTAAGAACATTTCCTGTAGATATTAGCTCTTGTCTGATTCCAGAGCCAGTGTTCTTCCCACTAGATACACTTTTCTGAGCATCATATTCCTTATTTCTGATATTTATTTTTTAAGTCCCTCAGCTTACCCATTGCAAGCGTTTGCAAATATAGTCCCTGCTGATTAAAAACATAATAGTGCAGCATTCTAGCTAGAAGTGATGCCAGCTTAGAAAACATGCTATTTAGTCTTCGAGTATAGGTTAAATGCACTGCCTGGACAAAGGAAGTTATTTGAAGAGCGTACCTAGACCGGCTATAGATTTAGAAATGCTCTTTGGATTTGAATTAAATATTTTTTTAGAACTGACTGACTGATCAAGTATTTTGATTATGAAAGTTAGCAATGCCAACATTCCAATAGGCATCGAGTTGCATTCTGTTTTTCAGCAAATAGAGCCACAGGACTCTTGGGGCACTGGAGTGGCGGTGTTGGAAACAGATGAAAGTGAATGATGGCACTAATGTGTATTTTAGGTGTGTCTATCAGAGAAGAGACAAACAATGAATAAATAAAAATATATAGCATGTTAGCTGATACTAAGTACAATGAAGAGAAAACGGGAAGGTAAGGATATGTGACATAAATATGGCTGCATTTTCATGAGGGTAGGCAGGAAAGGCTTCATTGCAGAGGTGATTTTGGAGTAAAGACTTGAGGGAGTGATCCATATGGATATCTGGGCAAGAGAATGCCAGACAGAGGGAGTAGCGGCTGCAAAGACATAAGAGGAATATCCCTGGCACGTTACAGGGACAGCTAGGAGGCACGTACGGCTGGAACTGAGTGGGCAAGGCAGGAGGAGAAGATGTGATCGGAGAGGTAAGGGGTACCAGACCACAAAGGGTCTTGTTGGCCTTTACACACTGACTTGGAAAGCCATTAAAGACTTTTGGGAAGATCAGTGAAATGCTTTGACCTTCATTTTGACAGACACAGAGAGTCTATACATAGGATATTTTTGCAATAAATATGGCAAGAGAGCCTGATGACTCGGGTTACAGGGTGGCCATGGAGGTGGTGACACATGGGAAGATTTCAGATCTATTTTGAAACTAGAATCAACAAGATTTGCTGATATATGGGATGTGTGATTTGACAAAAAGAACTGAATTCAGGATCACTCTAAACCTGAGTACCTGCTGGGATGAATTTCGATAACTGAGACAAAGACAACTCAGGAAAGAAGTTTGCTGGGAGCAGTAGGGAGAACAGAGATCAGGTTTGAATATGTTAATTTTTAGGATGCCTATTAGGTATCCAGATTTATTTAGATAATACTCAAGGATGATCCAAATCAGTAAAAAACAGTTGCTATATTGTTAGGAATTGCTAAAAGAAGATTTCAGGTGGCTGTATTTCTTTCCTGGAAAAAAAAAACAAAAACAAAAACACCATCTGAAAAATTACATATAAGAGTATTTCCTAAAAATCATTCTCGTGCAGTTCCAGAACTGAACACCCTACTCCAGGTGCAGTCTTATTAAAGTTTGGGAAGAAAAGACTTATCTGTTTTGGAACACAATGCCTCTACTTATGGAGCTAAAAATAGCTCTTACTTCCCAGTGTGCAGGGATCTCTAGCTGGCCTTCCACTCATGTCCATGTTGAACTGACAAATGAATATTCAAGGCTCACCTGTCTACCACTCACAATGCATCTGGGTTTAGAATCACTTCAATTTTCCATAGTTCCTTTTGCTTTTTCCACCAATGTTAACTCTCTCCACTACCTCCTTCCCCTCTTACTGATGCTGGTGTCGAGTTGGGCTGCCTGATCCATTGTCATTAATAGTGAAAACAGTACTTCCCAATTTAGTATCATCTGCAGATTTCATTAACATGCTGTTTGTATTTTTGTCCTAATATTTCCAAAGGATGTCCAATAATGTAGATAATCACTTTACAATTAAAACAAATGAAAGGATGAAAAGGGACAGGCTTTATGTTGTTTTTTTCAATAGCTCCTTTGCTCAGAAGATCAGAAAATACTCAAGAAAAACGGAGCAGGTATAGATCTTTTTTTTTTTTTTTTGAGGATGCCACTCCATTTACAGGTTGGTGAGAATTGGCCAGAAGCCTAAGTGATGTTCCTCATCCACATTATACCACACATACTTTCTAAACAAAGACCAAGAGGAAACACACATTTTATAACCTAAAGTCTTTTAGCTTCATCAAATGCCAGAAAGCAAAAGCAATGGCAGAATACAACACATTAATGTGTTTTGACATAATAATTGTGCCTGTTTCTTCTTAGTAAGCCAAGCTGAGGATCTGCAACCAAATAGAGGCAGGGCGGGGCTATCAAATTACAGATATGCCCCAGACTTGTGAGGGGCATTTACTTACTGGACCATTTAAACACTTGTCTCCATGTCAGTGATGATACAAACATGACATCTCTGAGCTGGAGAGTCGCTCTTATGCGCACAGAACTTCATGAAGTCATGGGATAGGGCTTGAAGAGGAATTTTTAACTAGGAATACATTTCAGGGTTCAGCTGCATGCTGAAGACCTCAGAAAGAAATTCACTTTTAATGATTATGTGATTCCATGGAGCAGGGCTATTTTATTTCATTTCTGCATAGCTAGCTGAAAAGTGAAAGTTGCTCAGTTATGTCTGACTCTTTGCAATCCCAGGGACTGTAGCCCACCAGGCTCCTCTGTCCCTGGGATTTTCCAGGCAAGAATACTGGAGTGGGTTGCCATTTACTCTTCCAGGGGATCTTCCTGACTCAGGGATTAAACTAGCATCTCTTGTGTCTCCAGCAGTAGCAGGCAGATTCTTTACCACTGAACAACCTGGGGAGCCCACACAGATGTAGTATTTTAAGTACACCTTTATTAAAAATATCCACAGATAAGTGGACCAAACCCCATATTGTTCAGGGGTCAACTGTTCTGTTATTTCCCCAAAGAAAAGGAGGACTGTTTGGGGAATCCAAAACAACAAAAGCAACTCCTGTGTCTCCTGCATCGCAGGCAGATTCTTTACCATTTGAGCCACCATGTAAGCTCAAAGAGAAGCTTTATTTTTCTCATCTCAGAGCTGAGAGACATGTTTTTTTTAAAAAAATTTTAATTATTTTTTTAATCAAAGGATAATTGCTTTACAGAATTTTGTTGTTTTCTGTTAAACCTCAACATGAATCAGCCATAGGAATACATATATCCCCTTCCTTTCGAAGCTCGCTCCCATCTCCCTCCCATCCCATCCCTACCGTTTGAGTTTCCTGAGCCATATAGCAAATTCCTGTTGGCTATCTATTTTACATATGGTAATGTAAGTTTCCATGTTAAGAGAGACATCTTTTTAATGCTTTTAGAATGACTGTCTCCAACTCTTCTTGATAATGTTCGTTTTGTTTCTCTCAACTGGAATATTCCTTCCAGCCTAGGTAATTCCCCATCTTAAGAAGCTTTTGGTTAAGTATGATGTTTTGTTTTTGTTTGTTTGCTCTGGTTGCTTGGAACAGAAATCAAATTAGGTAACTTTACTCAGAAGATGAGGATCTAGTATACAGATGCAACAATGTTATAATGGAATGATAAGCAGGAATGCAGAGAGGGCTCAGAAAAGACTAAAAAGAATGAACTTGAGTGAGAGCAGAAAGCAGGGAGTACACTCACTCCATCTTTGTTTGTATATGCACATTTGCTTCATTTTTTTAAAATTTGGTCTCAGCAAAAACTCATCTCTGCTCCTCATTCCACATGGTGGAGTAAAGATGCCCACACACAGCTCCCAAGGCCACATGTTGTAGTTCCAGGCATAGATGCCTGGATGGGAGGACATAAACAATTTGATTCTCTAGCCCTTTGCTCTAATTCCATATCCCTAGGAAAAACTGATCTAGTTCACCTCAGGCTCTCACTCCTGGTCCTTTTGGCTGTGAAATTCCAGCATGGCTGCTGCCAGTCCATTGCTTTAAGTCAGATGAAAACTAAAGGAATGATCATCGCAGCTCAGAAACTCCAAAAAGTGTCTACAATTGTAGGAGTGCTCAGGGCCAGATGAATTTGGAAAAGGGAAAATAACAGGGCATGAAAAAGCAAAAGTCTAGTTCTTATTTTTCCTGCAGAGTAGGGAACAATATTCCAAACATTCCCCGTACCCCTCCCCAAAGAAACTGTCAAATGATCCTCAGGAGCAACTCAGCAGATGGGTTGAAAAAAAAAAAATCAACAGGCTCATCCTAAGTTTTTAACACCTTGAAAACATCAGGCATCGGCCTTGCTATCTCATGCATTATTCAACCACAAAGCATCTTCCTCTGACTGGGTTATGTGCTGGTGAAGAAGGGAAAGTTCTGTCTTCAGCAAACACATTTCAAGGACTGTCTTAAAACAAAAGGCAAGGGTGTGAGACCTGATCATCTTCTTGATTTGAGTTTTAGGATTTTGGCACATGGACAAACCTCAGTTTGCAAGGATTCCATTTAATTAGTTCAATGAATATTTTCTGAGCACTTCCAGTCTACCAGATGCTCTGTGAGGCACTTAGAGTTAGACTACTTTTATGATGGCAAGTATCTGAAAACGTAACCTATCAGCTCATATATTTGGAAAGCCCAGAGTAGCCCTGGCTAAATAAACCAAGTGGTTCAAGCAAACATCATCAGAATCCAGGAGCTGCACTGGATAATTCCTTTTCTCTCCCCAGATCCACTCCACTCTGCCTGTCTTCTAGGAGGCTGGCATATAGAGGTTTGATTAACTGATTTTCTTTTGGGGAATGGTAGGCTCAACAAAATAAACCAAAAAGAAATGCAGGGGGGAAAAATAAATTGGAGTTTTATTCCCCCAGATTTCCTTCCTGTAGAGATGTCACAGCTCTTGACAGACAACAGACTTCTCTACCCACCTCCTATTCTATCTCCTCCGCTTCCTTTCTCTCTTTCTCTTCTGCTCTTCAGGCTGGGAAGTGTGCATAGCACCCTGACCTTTACTGTCTTAGTTCATTTGAGCTGCTATAACAAAGTACTATAGACTGCATGGCTTATAAACAAAAGAATATATTTCTCATAGTTTTGGAGGCTGGGAAGTCCAAAATGAAGATGCCAGCAGAACTGATGTGTGGTGAGGGTTTACTGGTTCACAGATGGACATCTTTGGGTTATGTCCTCACATGGTGGAAGGAGCAAAGGATCTCTCTGGAGCCTCTTGTTAGGACCCTAATCCCACTGGTGAGGGCTTCACCTTCATAACCTAAGCACTACCTAAAGGCCCTGCCTCCAAGTATGATCATATTGACCTTTAGATTTTCAACATATGAATTTAGGAGGATACACACTTTCAGTCTATAGCACTAGCACAATGGTATGGCAAAACACCCTGTGGAATCTCTCTACTCTGTCCACATCTTCGTTAATGGCTTCTTTGTTAATCTCTCTTTAAATTACCCAATTTGACTACACTGTGATTCTCCTCGTGAAGCCCTGACTAACCCTGGCATCAAGAATAAGCTTGAGGGCTTCCCTGGTGGCTCAGTGATAAAGTATCCACCTGCCAATGCAGGAGACACGGGTTTGATTCCTGGTCTGGAAAGATCCCACATGCTGTGGAGCAACTAAGTCCATGCACCATAACCACTGTGTGCTCTAGAGTCCAGGAGCCACAACGGATAAGTCCATGTGCTGCAACTACTGAAGCCAGTGTGCCCTAGAGCCTATGCTCCGCAACAAGAAAAAGCCACGGCAATGAGAAGCCGGTGCAATGAGAAGCCAGTGCACCGCAACAACAGAGTAGCCCCTGCATCCACAGCTAGAGAGAAGACTGAGCAGCAACGACGACCCAGCGCGGCCAAAAACAAAATAAACAAATACAATGTAAAAATTTAGATGGGAAGTATTTTTTTAAAAAAAGGTAAAATTATTCAAAGGGACAAAATGAGGAAATAGGTCATAAGGAGTGGTGTCTTTGAATTGGGTCACTTTTATAACATCCAGGACCAACCAGCTGCAAGCAAATAACTAGGCTGAATCATAAGAAACTGCTATCATCCCACCATTTTCTGACACATGGAAGGCATTGTCCTATGGTTCAACTAACAAATGAGTCTTGCTGTTTTTTAAGAGAACATGATCTTCATTTATATCTTGGTTCTTTGAGAGCAATTTCTCCTACCTTAGTGGTAAATGAGACATTTTCTCTGTTGGTTCCTCTAACTAAATATCTGACAGATGTGCACACAAATTTGGTCACCATATTTAATTTTTTATTACTGAATTAATTGAGTTGTTACGGCTTTGTAACTAAATTTATTAGATGGGGATTTTTGATAAACACATACACAAATTAATCCAACTCCAGAAGGTAAGAACTCACCTGTCACTAGAAGCTAATGCCTAGAAATACTTGTCTATTAATGATCACAAAAGCTTCTAGACCAATACAGTGTTGGTGTTGAAAATTCTATTTTTGGTTAACATTTATTTAAAATAACATCTGGTCTTAATAATAAGTACCCTTTTATTCTGCCATCTACATGAAATAATTGTGCTTCTTCAGAAAACTAAAGGGTAGCCTACTAATCTACAGTCAATATTAACCCATCTTTTCCAGTGCTATCTTATACACTTTGAAGATTTAAGCTTAGAAAGAGATGTAGTCTTTAAGGTTAAAACAAACAAACAAACAAAAACACAGGACAATTACATATAAGGAAAGATTATGCAACAAGTAAATCCATACATAGGAAGACAATGAAATGTTATTGCTATGGGGAGTGTCTGGGGATGGCAGTTCTCCTAAATGGTGTATGTCTAGCTTTTGGAGAAAGTGAAAAAAAAAATTATCATTCTTTGAACATAAAGCTAAAAAAACAAACCAACACAGGATCATGAAATTAGTTTTTGAAAAAATTAGATACTCTATGTCTGCAGATTGTCATCTTACTATAGATAGGTCTTTCCTAAGGCCATCTAAAGAAAAATCTTATCAGTATGAATCCCTTCAAAATATCTGTGAAATACAAAATAAACTGTAGTCCAATTAACACTGAGACATTATGTTACAAAAGGTGACTTGGACAAAAAGTGTGTAATTTCCAAGATGGTCTATGTATGAAATAATTTTCCCTGTGGTCATATAATAAATCCATAATTTTTTGCAAATGAAATGAAATCATATTAGTCCAGAGTTTATTTGCTCAAATAAACTAGGGAAACAGTAGGATCTAGTTTAAATTGCTGCCAAAAAAGCAGGAATTCACTTAAATTTTAATTCTGAAGCTACCTTGTTGCTAATGTTATTGGTGGGGTTGGGGCAGCAAATAAATCAAATCTTTAACTAGGAAAATATGACTTCTATTTTCATAGGTATATTCGTTTCCTGTGGATGCTATAACAAATTACCACAAACTTGGTGCTTTAAAATAGCAGAAATTGATCTCATAGTTCTAGAGGCCAAAAGTTTGAAATTAGTAGCAGTGTGCCAAAATCAAAGGCACAGTCTTGGCAGTGTCTTTCTTCCTCCAGAGGCTCTAGGGGAGAATCCATTCCTTGCCTCTTCCAGCTCCAGGTATCTGCCAGCATTCTTTGAATTGTTGCCACATCACTCCAGTCTTCCAGGTCGGCATCTTCAAATCTCTCTTTGCCAGGTCTTCACATCACCTTTTCCATTGTGTATTTCTGATTCATCTTTCCCTAGTTCTCAAATATACATGTGATTGCCCCTAGATTATAATCCAGGATAATCTCCCATCACTTTCTTATATAAAGCAACATGTATAGATACTCAGGACCAGGAGTGAATAACGTTTGAGGGTCCTTTCCCACACTACACAACAATAGGGAATGTTAGATAAAGCAGGATAGGGAACTGGAAAGAATAAAAATTCTCCAGAAAACCAGGGTCAGGCCTTTGCTTTGTTACAACCTATCTGTATTTCCTAGGGAAAGTCACCTCTTCAAGGCTCACATTTATCACCTATAATATAGATAAGTAAGATGTTGGATTTAGGAAAATAGATGCTCCCTAAGACTGGTTCCAAATAGGAAAAGGAGGACGTCAAGGCTGTATATTGTCACCCTGCTTATTTAACTTATATGCAGACTACATCATGAGAAATGCTGGGCTGAAAGAAGCACAAGCTGGAATCAAGATTGCCGGGAGAAATATCAATAACCTCAGATATGCAGATGACACCACCCTTATGGCAGAAAGTGAAGAGGAACTAAAAAGCCTCTTGATGAAAGTGAAAGAGGAGAGTGAAAAAGTTGGCTTAAAGCTCAACATTCAGAAAACTAAGATCATGGCATACAGTCCCATCACTTCATGGGAAATAGATGGGGCAACAGTGAAAACAGTATCAGACTTTATTGGTTTGGGCTCCAAAATCACTGCAGATGGTGACTGCAGCCATGAAATTAAAAGATGCTTACTCCTTGGAAGGAAAGTTATGACCAACCTAGATAGCATATTCAAAAGCAGAGACATTCCTTTGTCAACAAAGGTCCATCTAGTCAAGGCTATGGTTTTTCCTGTGGTCATGTATGGATGTGAGAGTTGGACTGTGAAGAAAGCTGAGCACCAAAGGATTGATGCTTTTGAACTGTGGTGTTGGAGAAGACTCTTGAGAGTCCCTTGGACTGCAAAGGAGATCCAACCAGTCCACCCTAAAGGAAATCAGCCCTGGGATTTCACTGGAAGGACTGATGCTGAAACTGAAACTCCAGCACTTTGGCCACCTCATACGAAGAGCTGACTCACTGGAAAAGACCCTGATGGTGGGAGGGGTTGGGGGCAGGAGGAGAAGGGGACGACAGAGGATGAGATCGCTGGATTGCATCACCGACTTGATGGACATGAGTTTGAGTGAACTCTGGGAGTTGGTGATGGACAGGGAGGCCTGGCATGATGTGATTCATGAGGTTGCAAAGAGTCGGACACAACTGAGCGACTGAACTGAACTGAAGGTTCCTTTTAAGGGCTTGCCTGGTGGCTCAGTTGGTAATGAACCTGCCTGCAATGCAGGAGACTTCCTATAACACAAGAAACCCAGGCTTGATCCTTGGGTCAGAAAGATCCCCTGGAGAAGGAAATGGCAACCCATTCCAGCATTCTTGCCTGGAAAATCCCAAGGACAGAGGAACCTGGTGGGCTACATTCCATGGGGTCGCAAGAATTGGACATGATTTAGCAATTAAACCACCACCAAGGTTTCTTTCAGTTTCAAAATTATATTAGATACAGATAGAAGAACTGTCATATTTATCCTTCATTCTCTAAAGCAAGAGAAACAGTGAGAAACAGAGGCTGACAGACATGTTTTACACACCTTTCTAGCAACCAGAAAGGTACCAGAATGGTGGAACTAAGTCTGCAGCCCACATCTCAAACCCTACAGGACCACAGAGACAGCTCCTTTTGTTTTGATTCAGAGCTTACAAGCAACATTTAGAACTAATTCTGTGTTCCAAAGACACTGATTGCAGGAAGTCCTGACCCCTGCGGTGGGGGAAAAATATCTTCTATTGTAAATTGATGAATTGCCTTTCTGGCTGAGAAGCCAAATTTTAGAGGTTTCCTTAGACTTGACCAATATGACATGACCTAATAAAATGTAGTTTCTTAAAATGGCAACCCACTCCAGTGTTCTTGCATGGAGAATCCCAGGGACGGAGGACCCTAGTGGGCTGCCGTCTATGGGGTCACACAGAGTCGGACATGACTGAAGTGACTTAGCAGTAGCAGCAGTGCCCACTGATTTGAGTTACCTGCTGAGGTTTATCCTGAAAGAGCCTAGAACTTATTATTTAAAAACATTTATTCAATGTAAATAATAATAATAACAACAATCAGGGTGTCTCACATGCACTGAAGACTTACTCAGTGTCGGCACATGGCTCACTACTCTGCATGAATTGTTTCATATGTCCTCCATAATTTTCCATTGAAATAAGGTCCTGTTCAACAAATTGTCATTGAACGCTTGCTGTGCGCCAGGCATGTGATTTATGCTGGGAATATAAGGGTTAGCAAAGGAACTTCATGTCTAAAAGAGGAGACAAATATTTAAGCAAGTATCACAGAAAGAAATGTAGCATTTACAGCTGCATTCAATGCTACAGATCCAAAGAAAGCACCTGGTGCTACTGTACTCATTGCAAAGATAAGTCACTTTAAGAGAAATGATGTGATCTGTTCCAAGTCACAAGTGAAGTAAGAAGAAAAGTCCAGCTTTTGGTCGAGAACTATCGACTTGGAACCCCTTGAGAACCCTGGGTCCGCTATGCTTTGACCCACGCCTGATTGCTCGATCATTATTTGAAGATCTATATGCTTGTCTTTTCTGTTGGCAATTAATAAGTGGACATTTCCCACCATGACTACTTGGCTCCAGTTTAATTTTATTGACTCTTCTGAACATTCCTCATATGTGAAAATTCTATAAAGAACCCTCAAGTCATTTCTGGAGTCTCTGACACTGACCTGTTATCTCATTCTATTAAGAGTTTGATTCCAGGCCCACTTCTGAAAAGTGAAAGTGTGTACTCAGTAAATTCCTGAAACTGACAAGAACCCTTTGGCTATTATTCAAAAATGTCTACTACAGTGAACTAAAGTGCTAAGTTATTTCCGCACTCACACACGACCCCTGCCTTCAAAGTAGAGCACCAAACTATGTTTACCACTGGGTCTAAAACCATTTCCCCTTGAAGATAATATGGAATAATTTGATAATGATAGTGGACTGGAAAGCTATGTTGACACAAATCTATTTAAATCTGCTGTGCTTTAAGAAAGTTATTTTAACTGACCCCAATTGTATTCAATAAGTTCCTTGTATAGCATTTTGTAATTAAACTTCACACACTATTAACTAGAAATGGTATTAGTAAATACACTCTTTCCTCTTATATTAACACAGCTACACTTAGGGTGAACTCTAAGTTTATCCCCTATAGTATAATCATTTTTTCATATATAAGCAACATATTTTATGTGAAAAAGCCAAAATTTATCATGCATTTTATAGTTCCTATAGGTACATATAAGCAGAAATGTTGACTGTACAACTAGTTTAATTTTTTAAAAACCTAGTTTTAAATCTTTCTTTTCCATTTGCATCCAAGATTATAATAAAAATTAGTTATTTTTTAAAAAATGACTTTTTAAAAACATTTTTATAATTTGAACTAATGGCAAAAAATGACTTAAAAGAGATATTTTTTCCCCTTTAAAATAAACAGGCAATTTTGCAGAGCTTTCCTCTGAGCAGCTCACTGACAAACTAGTCAAGGAGTGACTCTGAGACTTATATCATCACCATTACATACCCAAAAGCAAGGATCCTAATCAAGCAAACAGCACAATTCAAATTGAAACACCAAACAAACCACTGTCCAATCCCATTAAAATTGCTGACAAATGCCATTTAACCCCAAAGACCTGCTCTTTCATTCGTCCCTCCTTCCCTTCCATAATCTGTTATAGCAGAAGATTCCTGAGAAATCATTTTCATTCTGTCTAGATCTGGTCAGCCCTACTTTAGAAATCCTTAAGTAAATACCTATAATCCCTGTTCTGTTCAAGTGATCAGTCAAAGGGGACATGACATATTCTCTTACATGCCAAACAGCTGTTTCCTTTCCTAATTAGGGGAGAACACTGCAAATGATAGTTCTAAATAAATATATAATGTAATCTACTGATAACAACAATGTAAATATTATGGGCAATTAGGGAAACAAATGTACATATATTTGAATATTCCTCAGAGGCTGAAATCCTTCCACGGTAAACCTTTGGCAGAAAAAGTCTCTGGTGGGTGGGTTCCGCTGAGGAAGTGGGGTGTTCGACTTGGCTTCTGGCTCAGGCTCTAGGAGATGAGCTGAGGAGGGAGATTCCAGGAGAAGGAGCCATTTTCAGTAAATTACCTTCCAGGAGAGAAGTAGGAATCCCTGTTCTCATGGTTTCAAATCCTGGGTGGGGTAAGGCTGGATGTCCCCTTGGCAAGAGGTGTTGAGGAACAGAAGACAGACAGTTTGCAGGGATCTGGGCAATCTGTCTTTCTGAGCAGAGCCCTACTTCAGAGTTCACATATACATGGTAACCAGAGATCAAAAGCATTGTTTCACTGTGAGAACATTTTTCTCCAGATAAGGTTGTACTTCTTCATAAAGCGCATAAGAAGAAAAAAAAATGAAAGACTATACTATGAATTACAACATCTCCACCAATATTATGCAAGTCTTACTTAATTTTAGGCCATGTTTATCTAATCTTAGTCTTCCCACCATTTAAAAAGGGATTGCACCATTCCCTTACACCATATATAAAAGTAACACAAAATGGTTTACAGACTTAAATGTAAGAATGGAGCCCATAAAACTCCTAGGAGACAACATAGGCAGACCAGTCTTTAACAAACTGTAGCAACATTTTTTTTATAAGTCTCCTAAGGCAAAAGAAACAAATGCAAAAATAAACAAATGGGGCCTAATCAGACTTACAAGGTTTTGCACAGCAAAGGAAACCACTGAGAAAACAAAAAGGCAATCTATGGAATGGGAACAAATATTTGCAAATGATGGGACTGACAAGAGGCTAGTATTTAAAATATACAAAGAGCTCATATAATAATATAAAAAAACCCCAAACAACCCAATCAAAAAATGGGCAGGATATCTAAATACACATTTTTCTGAAGAAGATATACAGATGGGTAATAGGCATATGAAAAAAGATTCAACACAACTAGTTAATAGAGAAATGCAAATCAAAGCAAGAATGAGATATCGCCTCATACCTATTAATGGTTATAAGTAATGCTGCTATGACCATTAAAGTGTATGTATAATTTCAAATTAGTGTTTTTCTGCATATATACCCAGGAATAGAAAGCTGGGTCGAAAAAAATCTACTAATAACAAAAAATCTACTAATAACAAATGTTGGAAAGGATGCAGAGAAAAGGGAACCCTCCTACATAGCTGGTGGGAATATAAATTTTTACAGCCTTGTAGCTGTACAAAAATAAAAAATCTACTAATAACAAATGTTGGAAAGGATGCAGAGAAAAGGGAACTCTTCTACACAGCTGGTGGGAATATACATTTGTACAGCCTTGTGGCTCAGCTGGTAAAGAATCTGTCTGCAATGTGGGAGACCTGGGTTTGATCCCTGGGTTGAGAAGATTCCTTGGAGAAGGGAAAGGCTACCTACTTCAGTATTCCGGTCTGGAGAACTCCATAGACTGTATAGTCCATGGGGTTGCAAAGAGTCGGACACGACTGAGCAATTAGGGCTTCCCTGATAGCTCAGTTGGTAAAGACTCCATCTGCAATGCAGGAGACCCCGGTTGGATTCCTGGGTCTGGAAGATCCGTTGGAGAAGGGATAGGCTACCCAATCCAGGATTCTTGGGCTTCCCCTGTGGTTCAGTTGGTAAAGAATCCACCTGCAATGCAGGAAACCTGGGTTCAGTCCCTGGGTTGGGAAGATCCCCTGGAGGAGGGATCCACTCCAGCATTCTAGCCTGGAGAATTGCATGGACTGTATAGTCCATGGGGGCACAAAGAGTTGGACACAATTGAGTCAGTTTCACTTTCACAGCCACTATGGAAAACAGTGTGGAGGGTCCTCAAAAAACTAGAAATAGAGATCCTCTACGACCCAGCTTTCTATTCCTGGGTATATATGTAGAAAAACACTAATCTGAAATTATACCTACACCGTAATGGTCATAGCAGCATTATTTATAATAGCCAAGACATGGATACAACCTAAATGTCCATCAACAGAGGACTGGATTAAGATGTAACACACACTCACACACACATACACACATACACACAGAAATATTACTCAGCCATAAAAAAGAATTAAATTCTGCCATTTGGAGCTACACGGAGGGACCTAGAGAATATTATGCTTAGAAAATTAAGTCAGTCAGAGAAAAACAATACCATATGAAATCACTTATATGTGGAAATCTAAAAAAAATAAAACCACAAATGAAGGTATATGCAAAACAGAAGCAAAATCACAGATATAAAAAATAAACTTGTGGTTACCAAAGAATAAAGGAAAGGCAGGAAGGACCAATTAGGGCTATAAGATCAAGAGATACAAACTAACCTGAGAAACAAGGATACACTGCATGGTGCTTTAGTCACTAAGCTGTGTCCAACTCTTGCAACCCCATGGACTGTAGCATGCCATGCTTCTCTTGTCCATGGGATTCTTCAAGCAAGAATCCTGGGGTGGGTTGCCATCTCCTTCTCCAAGGGATCTTCCTGATCCAGAAATCGAACCCAGGTCTCCTCCATTGCAGGCAGATTCTTTACCGACTGAGCTACAAGGGAGGCCCCTATATACTGCATACCACAGAGGATTATAGTTCTTATTTTATAATAACCTATGACAGAGAGTAATCTGCACGGATATTGAATCACTATGCTGTATACCTGAAACTAATATAGTATTGTATATCAACTACTCTTCAATTTAAAAAATAAATAAGTAAATAAAATTTTTAAAAAGGGATAGTTCTATATCCCTCCTAGCTCCTTTATGCTCTATTTTAAGACAGTTAACATCTAAGTAATATACTTCAACTGTTAGAAAGATTGACTATTTCTTGATCATAAAATTAACAAATGATCATTATAATGCAAACATGAATGACTAAAAAGACAAAACTCCCGTTTTTTATCATCAATTTTCTCGTATCTATATATGTGCACACACACACACACACACACATATATAGGCTATGATAAATATGCATATTTGAATCCTGCTTCTGTGACCTTGCAACTGTGAACATTTCCTCATATCATTAAAAAATTTGTGAAAATATGGCTTGTAATGATGCATAATATTCCATTATATGGATGAATTGTGGTATATTTAATGTACCTATCATGAGATATGTACAGAGTTTCTAACATCAATAATCTTTTATAAAAAGGTTCATCTCTGTTGTGTTTTAGGCTCGCTCTCTCTCTCATGGTTGACTCAAATGCTAACACTGGGAAGTCAGGAAGAAAGAGTTTTGAATGCCTGCCTAGTGCTTGCTAGCCACATGATCTCTGTGGATGCTTAACTTTTGAGAATCTCAGATTCTGGATCTACCAAATGGGGCCCACAAACCATATCTTTCATGGCCATTATCAAGGTGTGTTTATATGTATGTCAAATGTCTGCAATACAGAAGGCTCCTAGTAAGAATCAGATGCTTTCTCCTCCTATCTCTTTTTGTCTTAATCCAGGAGTCCAAACTGCCTGTGATTAGATTTCAGGGTTTCTGTAACAATTCCTGGAATTATGTACAAACTTTTGTACACTGAGATGTTTTTCCGGGGGAAAAACTCCCATAAGCGTGAGAAGCACTGCAAATCGCATTGCTCCTCCGTCTCTTTCTGTTTTGCCACAATGCAGTGGGACTTGCACTGACCTTGTCCCTAAGGGCTGACTCATTGGCTCTGACTTCCCTCTGAAGGTTTCCCTCATCTGTTGGGGAGCTAACGGTTCAACATGAACCTAGCCGGACACACAGTTTCTATGCTGACATCCCAAGGCACTCAGCTCCCATTCCTTGGCATACAATGAGTACTCACTCAACTGATGTAACTTGTTGCTGGCATTATTATACACATGAGGAAATTTTCAGGAGAGGTCCATGCATCTTAAATTAAATGACTAGCTTGACCATGGAAGGTATGGTACATATGAATGGACACCTCCCTCCTTCTGTCTCTCTGTCTTCATCTCTGTCTCTCTCTCTTTCTCAATGCAGACCGATACGGATTGAACCAAATTCTGAAGTTTCCTTTATCCTAAGTAGGTTTATAAATTTATCAAATGAGTCCAGAGATTACAGTTTCTTTACCTCACAGAAAAGCATGTGTGCAGGGGAGAGTCCAGAGATTACAATTTCTTTTACCTCATAGAAAAGGATGTGTGCAGGGGAAAGGATTTGGCAAGTGGCAAACATCAGTATACAATGTTAAAATGGGATGATGGTCCATCTGTCTTGAACAACCCCGACCACAAGTTGACTGGCAAAGGAGAACTTCTGAGATTTAAACACCAAGGGATTATCTTTTAATGGGCTGTCACTGGGTTCTGTGATATGAAATTAAACATTTCATCACAGGTCAGCCACTACTTACACCAGACATTCTGCGGCATGAACTCCCTGGCACAATTACCAATGTGTGGCTTTACCAAGACGAGTTTTGGGGCTTTTCTCTCCTATTTCTGTAAGAATATAAGTAACGGTACACATTTACTTCCTTTAGCTACAAAATTTAATACTGCACTTGGAATTCTGTAGATTTAAAAACCATTTCTTTTTAACATAAGGAATTGTGAGTTGAGCTCAAATAAAATATGCAACAAAATAAAACAAATGATGACCTCCATGTCTTTAAGTTTTAATGTGTTTTTCAACACAGTTTAACTTTGAATGAAAACCATCTAGGGCATTTATCTAAAAAATGACTATTTTCCTGCTTCCATGTGTCAAATACTTCTATATTTCCTCACATCTGTATTCTGGACAGGATGGCAAAATATAACTAGAAGACTCCCCACTACTCTCTCTACCTTAACTATTATGTGATAAAGGACGGACTGGAATTAAAAAGCTATTGTTTGTTAGGATTAACGGCTGCTGGATTCTTCGAAAGAATACTTCTAAAATTACATGGATGGACAAACAACCTGAATAAAGAAATGAGCAAACTTTCCCTAGAGCTTCCTTGGCTGGCTGAATCACTGAATGGCAGCTGACAAGGTTTTCAATAACGCCAAGTCAGCTGGTTCTATAATGCTGTGTGCCCCAAACATAATTAAAAGTGTTAACAATTTTGTAGCCTTTATCAGAACATATTCCCCTTGCATACCTTCAGTGACCTGGTCACAGCTACTAGAGACAAATCTCTTGTTTTACTTTATGTACTAAAGTCACAGTACCCTAGGGAACTTCCTTGACTATATCATGTCCAAATCTGGAAGACTCCAAAATCTACCCAGATGAGTTGTGTGGGCTTGCTCCAACAGCATCCCTTTCCTCTATTGGGCTTCCCTGGGGCCTTAAATGTTAAAGAATCTGCTTGAAATGTAGGAGACCCGGGTTTGATCCCTGGGTTGGGAAGATACCCTGGAGAAGGGAATGGCTACCCACTCCAGTATTCTTCCCTGGAAAATTCCACGGACAGGAGGAGCTTGGTGGGCTACAGTCCACGAAGTGGCAAAGAGTCAGACATGACTGAGCAACTAACAGTTTCACTTTCCTTTCACTCCAACAGCATCTCTTTCCTTTCTCGGGATGACAGCAAAGCACCAATCCTTTTGGATGTTTATGGAGGAGAAAAAAATGTGTACGGTTTGGGTCATCTTCTGTTAATTACTTTAAGTCCATCCATACAACAGTGAAGTGAGCCAGGTTTCCCCAGACTTGTGTTGAAAAGGGGCCAGAAAAATCAAGTTCTCCCCAATATATTACATTTTGGAAAACGAGGGCTGTAGATCTAAGATCACTTAGTAGCATCTGAGCTTTCCAACTGCTGACGTACTGCTCTTCCTGCACCCCACTGTAAATTGTGGTGTCTGTGCCTCTAGAGCTGGGATAACCACATAGACCACGTAGGTCAAATCGCAGGTCTAAAAGTAGTCACTGGGGATCAAGACAAAACAATACCAGATATTCTTAAAAGAGAGTAAATGTATATTAAGCACCTACCTAATGTCTTGCTTCTATTCAGTACCAAGTAAATGGCAGTGATTTTTTTTTTCTGTTATGTAAGGCATTATAGATAAATGGACAACTAGACAACAGTATTATTTTTCTTATTAGACTGCTGGTCAGGAATGAAATCATTCTGTACTCTGCTAGAGGAGACATCATGACTTGATCACAGCACTCTTTCCCACTGATTCTCCTTGGAGACTTTGAATTCTTCAAAAGACATCACTTCCAACAGCCACCATGAAGTTGACTCCAAATGAAACTTACTTATTATACTTAAAGATCAGGATCTGTACCCTGTTGCCCTCTGCATCCCCCTACCAGTGCCACCATATGCTCTGTGCATAATACATACTCAGTAAATATACTAAAAACATACAATCAACTTAACACCAATGGGATAATTACAAGAGTGCTGCCGGGGGAAAATTAGAGGTTGGGGATTGCTCTTTACCCTGAAAAATCCCAAACCTCTTGCAGGGTTGCTAAGAGCAATAACTCAAAGGACAGGGTTTATGCCGGGTCAGAGAGACATCTTGGCTCCTCAGAGCTCCTTCTTAGTTAAAACAGGATTGCTGGGGTAGGAAGGAGGGAGCTGTGGAGGGGGGTCAAGGGCCACCTAGACCTGAGCTGAAGCCATGTGGTTCTACTTGGAGCTTCCAAGTCAGTGGCGCCAGTGGTCGTTTCCTCAATTATTTTAGGCCAGCATCTCCCCCTTGGCATTGGTTCTGGATCTTTGTGGCTGGACATTTACCCTCCCTGGCTCCACATGAATAATTCAGGGAGGTGGCCCAAAGCCAGAAGCTGCCCCAGAGCCCCAGATTCCATCAGCTCTCATATGGGCTTTACTTAATGGCACCAGGAGGCAGGGAGAATATGGATGATGACTCACTATCACATCCCTTAAAGGGAGGAAAAAAGCCCAAGGGGAAGAGATGAGCATTTGGCTCCCATGAAGTTAAGAAAATATAATTTAGTCATCCAGATATCTCATTGGTAATAAAATTACACATGAATCAAATCTAATTAGACCTGTTAAGTCTGGTGAAATGTTTAATTAATCTTAATTGGCTACCTCTGAAAGTAGCTTTGCATCCATTTCTTCAACAAAATAGAAACATTACACCTTAAGTGATAGACTGTATGATCGGGTGATGAGTAAATACTAGTAGAATTGAGATGATGTTGTATGAATTTAGACCAGAGGTTTCAAATTTGAATGCTGTCAGGGAACAGGCTGGGATTTTAAATGTACAACTGAGCAATAGGACAAGAGGGTAGTTGGATGAATAGTTCTTTTTTGGCTTAATCTTTGAATTCAGTATATTTACACACTTCTGGCCATTAAAAAAAAAATCATCTGCAGTCCAAATTTGGCCAATCTACAGGAGTTTGCAACTCTTGATTTAGAGACTTTCTAAAAATGAGTTCAAGCTCTTTAAAAGAAATTCTTATACTCAAATAATAGATGAATCATTCAGCAGAGTCAGGTTATTTTCCAGTTTCTCATTTCCATCTATACTTCCTACTCCACCAAAACAAAGATGGGCAAATAGAGTCTCAGGAATTAAGCTAATGCTTTAGCTGTAGAATGTGGAGATATTTCAGAGGCAGCATGGTTAGGCACTTCAGTGAGAACAGATGCCAGTCGAAGAACCAGAGCCCCCTTAGGAAACTAGGCCATTAGTTTCTGGAATGCGAGGAGATTTGGAGGGACCTGGGGTGAGGGGAGGGAAGTTAGGGTAAAGAGAGGCATGGGGAGGGCTCAGGCATGACTGTTTACCCACCACTACAGAAATGCACGTGTGAGTGCTCAGTTGCTTCAGTTCTTTGCGACCCTATAGACTCTAGCCCTCCAGGCTCCTCTGTCCATGGGATTCTCCAGTCAAGAATACTGAAGTGGGTTGCCATGCCCTCTTCTAGGAGATCTTCCCAACCCATAGACTGAACCAGCGTCTCCTGCCTCTTCTGCACTGCAGACGGATTATTCACCACTGAGCCACAGGGGAAGCACCCCCATTACAGAAATGCCTATGTCTTAGTAACCAGTATGGCTGCTCTGTTATTTACTAACTGAATGTCCCAGGAAGGGAAGCAAGTTCTGAGCTGCATCCAAGAATCTTTCCCATCAAAGTCTGTGCTAGCTTTCAAGACTACTTTCGATACTAAGAATCCCAACAGTATCTGATCTGGCTATCGGGCATAACCAGTTTTTCTTGGACACTCTTACCATTTGAAACCTTAGTAAGACAAAGAAAACTTACAACCTATAACTTTCATTTATAACTTTCATTTTCATACCTGATAGAAGATAAACCCACAATTATAGCCTCAGAGCTAGAGATCTTAGAAAATGACATTATACTTTCCACTTCTCCCAGGTACTTTTGAAAAGAAATATGCCTGGATCACTTCTTCACTGTTTACTAATACTACACAAGGTGAATTTCAGGAAGCGGAAATGAAGTATTCTGAGGGGAGAGCTTACCCAAGGCTGAGCCTAAAATCTGCTAAGGTATCTGGTTACATTTTTCAACATCTAAAAGGCCAATAGAGAAAGAAATGGCAACTGACTCCAGTATTCTTGCCTGAAGAAGCCCCATGGACAGAGGAGGCTGGTGGGCTACAGTCTATGGGCTGGTGGCTACAGTCCAACAAAGAGTTGGACACAACTGAGCAAATAGCCTAAAATTATGAGGTGATAGACTGTAGCGGATAGGAGAATGAGCTTTGAGATACTACTCCCAATGTAAATCCTAGTGGTATGGACTTGCTGGGGAATCTTTGAGCAAGGGAATCAACTTTGTAATGGATGTAATAATGCCAGGTGAACCCCAAATATGGCAGTGTATGTAGCCCTCTCCCTGGCACAAAGAGAATGCAGGTATGTATGGTTCTGAAATATGAGCCAGGCTTTATGTTATTAAAAAAGGGGACAGCTACCTATGTAATGTAGAAGACATACTGGTTCATACGTGATTTTCTTTTTTCCCTAGGCACTGGCAACTGAACTAGCAGGAGAGCAATGAGAACCTTCAGTAAGAGAGGCAAATGTCCTCAAGCAGAACGTTAAGGGATTTTTAAAGAATACTTTAATGTAAGCCCCATGCCTGGGTTTCTTCACCAGCCATGGGCACCCACCAGACTTACTCAGTTCCTAATTCAGGGCAGGTTGTACTTCCTCCCTTAATGGCAGCCCCACTACTCAGGGATCTGCTTTCATCTCTATTGTCTCCACACCTTCCAGTCCTGTTCTAGTGCTAAGGCACTGCCAACATTACTACTTACTTGTGCAGGTGTGCATGTGTGTGTGTACAATTTTTAGATCCATTGTGGCCACCTCCAGCCAAGCTGAGTCACCCACCTCAGCTGGCTAAGTTGTTTCCCAATGGATCAGTTTTTTTTGTTAATGCTCTGGCTGCAAAAGTGTGTAGGTTTTGAGTGATCTGCCCCTAACAGTATTCGCCTCATGCTGCTGTTGCTGCTGCTAAGTCACTTCAGTCGTGTCCGACTCTGTGCGACCCCAGAGACGGCAGCCCGCCAGGCTCCCTCGTCCCTGGGATTCTCCAGGCAAGAATACTGGAGTGGGTTGCCATTTCCTTCTCCAATGCATGAGAGTGAAAAGTGAAGGTGAAGTCGCTCAGCCGTGTCCGACTCGTAGCGACCCCGTGGACTGCAGCCTACCAGGCTCCTCCATCCACGGGATTTTCTAGGCAAGAGTACTGGAGTGGGGTGCCATTGCCTTCTCCGATTTGCTTCATAGTCTTAGCTATTTTCAGTGAATACTTTTGCCCAAGAGGATGTTTTAGGAATGCATATTATACACTGAGTTATATACCTAGAGACAATAAGGAAAGAGACATTCTAAATGAACACTGTATAGAGTAGAACTAACTTCTTTTCCCACAGTCCCAGAAAGGGGATCACATTTACTGACTAGGCTTCACTCAGGTGAATGGAATACTGTTTGGCCTTTTGGATTATGCCTCAGATTTAGCAAAATTGCTAGATAACAATAAAAATGGAAGATCCTGCTTCCATCAATAGCAACAAGGTATACCATTTATTCAACTACCTCTTATGTTTACATTACTCAATGTACATGTATCATCTTTTAAACTTACAGCAACCCTATGTGGTACACTTTATAATCCCCATTTGCAGATGAAGAAACTAAGGTAGTCAGTGATACTGACCAAGGATTCTTAGGTGGTCAGGGGCAGGGCTGGAACTTGAATCCTAACATCTACATCTAACTGCAAAGATTCAGCTCTCAAACGCCACCAGTATTGCTTTACTTTTTCATTAACTTCTAGAGCCAGTTTAAACTCTAAACTCTATCCAAAAGAAATGTAAACCACATGAGAATGCTGAAAATTTGCGGTAAAATATACATAAAATGTACCATTTTATAACTGGCAGAATTCACTGGTACTAAGTAGTCACTATCACCACTATCCATTGCCAGAATTGTTTCATCACCCACAACAGAAACTCCTTACCTTTTAAACACCAAGTCTCCATTCTCCCTACTTCTAGTCCATGGTCACTTCCAAATCTACTTTCTGTCTCTATGAATTTGCCTATTCTAGGTATTTGATGTAAATGGAAGCATGCACTATCTGTCCTTTTATGTCTGCCTTATTTGGCTTTCCTGATGGCTCAGAGGTTAAAGCATCTGCCTCCAATGCGGGAGACCTGGGTTCCATCCCTGGGTTGGGAAGATCCCCTGGAGAAGGAAATGGCAACCCACTCCAGTATTCTTGCCTGGAGAATCCCATGGACAGAGGAGCCTGGTGGGTCACAGTCCACAGGGTCACAAAGAGTCAGACATGACTTCACTTTCACTTTCACTTTTATTTTACTTAGCATATTTTCAAAGTTTCATCCATGCTGCTGCATGTATCAGAATTTCATTCCTTTTAAGGCTGAAAACTATTTCATTGTATGTATATACCACATTAAATTTATCCATTCATCCTTTGACTGGCATTTGGGTGTTTTTATGTATGAATTTTTAAATGTTCTGGAGTCTCATTTAAAAGTAAAAAGTGAAGTTAATTTTAATTACATTTTTTATTTAACCTAGTATATCCAACTTATTATCATTTCAACATGTAAAATTATTAAGAGCATAGTTTATGTTCTTTATTTGTTACTAAGCTTTTGGGTTATAGTATGTATTTCATATTTATATCACATCTTAATCTGGTCTAACTATATTTCAAGGGTTCAATAACCACACAAGCATAGGGACTACCAGCTGCTCCAGAAATTTACTTGGGGCCCTTCTCTTTAATGATGTTCCTTTGAGTCTGAAACTTTACTGATGTAAACTTACCATCTAGTTTCGATGATATTTAAAGCCCCCTTTTCAATTATCTGTAATTAATGTGCTTCTTTCTAATACTGGATATTGTAAAAAGATAATATAACATGGTCAAGGTTAGGTTCAACACACATGCACATAAGATAAAGGCAAGGCAGTATATTATTTATTGCCAAAAGCGAGGGATATATAATAGCAACTGTATCTAGAGCAAATATAAGGTTCCAAAACTATAGAAGTTTTCCTCTGATTGGTGAATTTTTTACACGCAGTTTTATGAAAGGTTAAAAAAATCATTTTACTTAAGCATTTAATAGATCATCTTAATTTAAAATAATATAATGACATGGAATCAAATCTCTTTGAAAACCTAGGACAATTACAGGAGGAAGAATTAAGGAGAGGCCCATGAATATCAAGAGTCATTGAGGAAGAAAGGACAACATTTATGAATGACAGTCTTGTGTAAGCCACACCCCGTGCCTAGTACGTACACACATTAGGTTGAATTGTATATCAGTATTTGACTGTTTTTGACTTACAAAACTATCAATTTCAAAAAGTTCAACCTAATGCACCATTTCATCACTGCATGTGATATTAGCAAAGTAATTCTTCATGAAAAAGTAAGAGTTCAGGAGAGGTCTGAGGACTGTATACAATGTACATAGGCAGAGAGGAAGGTGAGATTCTTTTGAGAGGACGAAGTCAGGTAAAGGGAAGGGAATTAACTTTATAATAACAGCAGTGGCAATGATAATAATAGTCGTCACTGGTTTTTGAGTGCTTATAATGTGGCAAAGCATTTTATATGTATAACCTCATTTAACACTTATCACAGCTTTGTAGGGAAGATATTCTCATTTTCATTTGGAAACGAAGATGCTGAGACTCGAGAAAGACATTTTTGTTGTTGTGGTTCAGTCACTTAGTCGTGCCCAACTCTTTGTGACCACATGGACTGCAGCAAGCCAGGCTTCCCTGTCCTTCATCTCCCGGAGCTTGCTCACACTCATGTCCATTGAACTGGTGATGCCATCCAATCATCTCATCCTCTGCTGTCCCTTTCTTCTCCTTCCTTCAATCTTTCCCAGCATCAGGGTCTTTTCTGACAAATAGACAACTTATTCGTCTCTCGAGTTGATCAAAATTACTACGTTATTTCTGACTCCAAAGCACTAAACAACCATCCATGTTTGCCAAGGACTGAGGGGTTCCTAGAGCCTGACTTCTCATTTTAAAACAGGGACAGTCTTGAGCAAATGGGAACAAGTTAGGCACCCTAATGCCAGAGTTCTAATACTCTGTTATGACAACTTGGGGCCCTTGCCCACCAGTTTAAAGAGATCTTTTCATTAGGTACAGAATATATGTGGCAGATAGTAATGTTTTTTCCATTTTTTAATCTTTTTCATTGTTAATGTGAGCCAGAAAGAACATTTTCCTAAGCTAGGTAATAGTTGAAACAAATGCCCACAAATGTGGGCATTCGCCCATGACATTGGGTACAATATTTAATAGTGGTGATTCATGGACACTTTAGTCTCGATGCCAGGAGTTCTTAACCTGGGGTAGATGGTGGGGGGCATCTGAGAAACTATAACACTATTTTCATTAACTTCTAATTGAAATTCAGCATTTCCTTCAATTATGACTGCAAAGAATCAACCACAAAATTATTAGCTGTACCTGTGACTTTATCACTTATATAAATTGTATATGTTTTCATATCACACTGTAGCTATTGAGATATATGATTTAAACTCATCACCACTTTAAAATTACAGTAATTATCAAGCCTACTGCAGCTCTGATATTTAATATATCAATAAATACATGAATTACTGCTCTGTTTTGAAAAAAATATTTTGACAAATGCATTTCAATATAATTAGTTTGCTTTGCAATTTTATGCTCATTTTTACACAATCAAAAACATTTTGAGAAAGAGTCTATGCCCCACAAGAGATTAAGAACCCATGCTCTAAATCTAGGGGTGACAGACATACTTCTGTAAATCAACATCAACATTTTTTCTCCACTCCTGACACCACGTCACCACATCACCAATCCACTGCTTCCATAGAGGAGCTAACCACCGTGCACGCCTGACTTTCAAGATCTAATCTAAGGCTGCCTCTCAGGTTTTAATCTAATCCTACTCAGTTGGAGGATCTGGGCTACAATCAACTAAATTTAGAAAATAAACATATTCACCAGCTAGGAAGTGAGGGACTGGGCTTTAAGCCTTAGAAGGAAGTAGGCTCCCTTAACTCAGTGCAGCCCACCCATTCTTTCACAGGCATTTTTCTTCCCTGGCCAATTGTGAGAGCCTCTGTGAATAACATGTCTGGATTAGTTTGCTGAACAATTGCCTCGTTTTAGTTAGCCTCTGATTGTCCTTGCTTTTGTGAGTCAAAAATCCTTAATCTTATTTGAATGAAATTTAATTCCCTAGAGAGCTGAGTCTTTAGTCTCTTGGTTTTATAAAGTGAGTGCTTAGAGAAAATGTAGGAGAGCTGACATGGGACTCCTTTAAAGCTAGGTCAACCTCCTAAGAAAATAATTAGATAAATGTGCACTCCAGTTGGGGAGAGAAGGAGGAAAAGAATTTCTCCACAAATTGCTTTTAGAACATTTAAGTGGAATTGAATCTGATTGTCAAGAGCCAGACAGCTCTCAGGAGGTCATCTGATCTAGTCCCCTGTTGTTGGACCAGAGCATGTATGTGAAAATCTAGCCCAAAGTTAAAAAACTTTACATAAGAGAACAGATATTGTACCTAAGCAAGTCCTGCCAGGTAGGTGGGAGGAGGTTGCTGATTGAAAAGAATATTCATAATAAACCATATGGTAACATGAGCTCATTAATTATTTAATTAATGAAACATATTTATTGAGCCCCTACCATACATCAGACACTGTCCTGGGCACCTAAGACATATCCATGAGGTTACATTTTAGTGGGTGGCAGGAAAACTGATACACAATAAACCTAATAAGAATATGATAATGTGTGTTGCAAAGAGAGAAGTACACTGAAAACAGAAAAAAAATTAGAGCAGGGAATAAAAATGGAAGTACTGAAGTGCTGGTAGAGAAGGGATACCTTTGTAAACTTGTAAATACAAATGAGTTAATACATGTTAAGAGCTTAGACAGCATATTCAAAAGCAGAGACATTACTTTGCCCACTAAGGTCCGTCTAGTCAAGGCTATGGTTTTTCCTGTGGTCATGTACGGATGTGAGAGTTGGACTGTGAGGAAAGCTGAGCGCCAAAGAATTGATGCTTTTGAACTGTGGTGTTGGAGAAGACTCTTGAGAGTCCCTTGGACTGCAAGGAGATCCAACCAATCCATTCTGAAGATTAGACCTGGGATTTCTTTGGAAGGAATGATGCTAAAGCTGAAACTCCGGTACTTTGGCCACCTCATGTGAAGAGCTGACTCATTGGAAAAGACTCTGATGCTGGGAGGGATTGGGGGCAGGAGGAGAAGGGGACGACAGAGGATGAGATGGCTGGATGGCATCTCTGACTCGATGGACGTGAGTCTGAGTGAACTCCAGGAGATGGTGATGGACAGAGAGGCCTGGTGTGCTGCAATTCATGGGGTCGCAAAGAGTCAGACACGACTGAGCGACTGAACTGAACTGAACTGAATGTATATTATATATTATGCTATATACATTATATATGTATGTATATATATGTCATTTTGGTTACTATCATATTAGATGGGCTTGTTTGGGTACAAGAAACAGAAATAAACTTTCCTTAAGTTAAGCAAAATAGGAATTTTATTAGAAGGGTGGTGAGGGTGCCTTTGAAGAACCTCTCAGAATTAGTTGAGAACCTGATGCCTGCAGAGAACACTTCGTAGTGTCACCTGCCCAGATCTTGAAAGATGGGGAGTGCAAAGGAGAAGGTCATCCCAGAAAGGAAACTGGTGAAAAGATGAAGCATTGAGACTGAAAGACAGTGTCATTCTAGTTAATAACCTGACAGAGTTCTATAAGATAGATTTGGTTTCCAAAGCAGGTACTGGAGGAGGGTGTTATACTTTCTCAATATGAGTCACAGACCAATATGATGTCAAATTTAGGGGATGGGTTTTAATTTCACAGCATATAAAGTATACTAGGGCTTCCCAGGTGGCGCTAGTGGTAAAGAACCTGCCTACAGATGCAGGATATTTAACAGACATGGGTTAGATCCCTGGGTTGGGAAGATCCCCTGGAAAAGGGGATGGCAATCCACCCCAGTATTCTTGCCTGGAGAATCCCATGGACAGAGGAGCCTGGCACGCTACAGTCCATAGGGTCACAAAGAATTGGACATGACTGAAATGACTTAGCATGCACACAATATATACTATGACTTTCCTATCTAAAAATTACCAAATCACAACCATGGTCAGTTCACACTTGGAAACCTATAGATGGATTCTGGATATACAGATAATCTCTGCGGAGGTAATTCTTGTCCCAAAGGTGGTCAGCTTGGCAATAGATTAAGCGAAACCTAACTATATATGTTGTCTTGGTTTCCCTACTCATCATCCCTTCTTGCTGCCTTAGTTTAGACTTGTCCACGTGCTTACAGCTGTGACGCAAGAACTTGCCTGCTACTCAGAGGAAACCTGAGTGCCTTCAAGCTGAGAGGTACAGGGGTCTCTGTGGGCTATTGAAACTGGTTGTAGTGCATCTAAGAGCATAATTACCGGTTCAGTGTGATTTTCCAAAACTTTATCACCTGAGACATAATAATTAAAAACACAAAAATTCTACTTGAGTAATTCAGACACTTGATTTGTCCCTGTGAATTTCTCCCAGCACATACAGAGGCTGGGATCTACGCCACACTATCCCCATTTGCATATTTTTCTTCCAATCTCTGGACACAGAAATTCCCTTTTCCTTGTAGAGCTTCTTTTTAGATGGAAATTTCCCGTTTTTCAATGAATCATGCTTATTTTGGATGTCATCATGTTGCAGGTGTGTGAAGATTTAAAGGAAGGATTGGAGTCTGAGATATAAATGATTTGGGTTTTAAATATGGTAGGCCAGAGAGACTTATATTTTTATGACCAAATGGAAGAGTAATATATTTAGACATATGGTATTCACATTATGTCTCATTTTCTTCAATGTTGTTGGCAGGAAAGCCATAGCAAGAGAAATGGCTTTCTTTTCCCTTGTGGTTATCTGAAGCAGTGGAGAGTCACCAACCAACATTTGGTTCTTACATTGATCCTCTCTGCTCAGGATAAAGAATCACAGGCCACCAGCTAACAACAGGATGGTAGAAACCATCAAGTGTTGGGGAATTTAAAACTATTCAAATGCCAACTCATCACCTCCCTAGACCTTACCATTTTTAGGAAGCACCTAGAAAGAGATAATACTATAATAATCTTATAGAAGGAAAAATCTGAGCCAGAGCATCAGGGGTCTACTCCAAGTATGAGGATCCAGTTTCCCTTCTGAATCCCTTAAAGAATTCAGAACCACAGTGGAAAATAAAGGTAACACAGGACAATGTTCACTGAAGTGCAATATTTGCCTATATTGGTAGGTAAAGTTCCTTAACCAGACGTTGCTATCAGGCACTGTTCCAAGCACTTTACATTACTAACTTATCTAAAAATTTCACAATAACAGTTAAGAATTAGACACTCTTATTATTTTCATTTTACAGAAGAGGAATCTGAGCATAGAGATGTTAAATGTTTTGCCTATCATCACAAAGCTAGCAATTTGCAAAGCTGGGATTTGAACCCAGGTTTTCTGGCTCCCAGGTCTGTGCTCTCAACTACCATACCTACCAGTTTCACATGTATCTATCAATGTATATTTGAAACAAAAAGATAACAAGCTGTTATTACTCTGGATAAGCGTAAAGTATAGAAGGTGCTGCTAGTCCATTTGGTATAGATATGATACCCAAATGTGCTCATAAATAAGTCAAGCCTTCAGTGACAACACCTTCTATCATATCACATTGGAAGGATGGGTATGATGATATCTTACGCTAATTAAATTAAAACCAATGTACCTATATTAAATTATAGATTTATTTTAAATTTACAGATTTATACAGGTATTCTGAATATCTGTGTGTACGGCTTTATTCTTTTCAGGTTATATTTCATGATATTTTCCCCCAAAGGGCAAAAACTTTGAACACTACGTTTGAATGATTAATTTTGGGAAACACTGATGCTAGTCCAAATCTCCTATTTTAAAAGTGAGAAATTTAAAGCTTAGGTTCCTAAAGGAATCTGTGAAAAGTAACACAGTTAATATCAACAATGGTTAATGTTTTTTGAACTCTTGCTATGTATCAGGTACCATTTTAATTGTTGTTATAAGGCTTATAGATTTAAATTTAATTAAACTTGTAAGGTAAATAGTATTGTTATTATCTCCATTTTACAGATAAGGAAATACAAGCTTAGAGACAATGTTAAATCTGTCCTAAAAGGCAATATGGCTGTAAGAGTTAGAACTGGGATTGGAATCTCAGTCTTTCTAATTCCAGAGCCCAGATGTCATCTGTGCAACTATATTTTCATTCATGAAGTGTTAACAGTTAATTACAAAGCAAATCCTTTTCTATAGTTCTTTCAACATTACATGGCCTCCCACTGCCTCTGTTTACTGAGATTAGCTGCCATAAAATATAACTTTGGATGTAAAAAGTGGAAGGTATTATGCTGACGTGTACCCTCTCCTCAGAAATAATTACTTGAAAAGTTTCAAAATGAATGCCTTTCACAGCAGAAAGCTATTATCATATCTGTCACAGCAGCAAATGTTCTTCATTTTAATATGACTGAAATAATGCCATTAGATTACAAACAATTAATGGTACATTCACAAAAGTTTTGTAAGACCATGATGTTTTCATAACAATATGATGTAACATGTTAAGGACCAGCCAAGTATAATTTAACCTCTCCCAGAATCCTCCTTCTCTACCTTCTCTTGCTCCAACCCTCATCTTGTTTTGTAGTTTTGAATTTTACTAGGCACTGATATTACTTCAATAGCAAACCTTAGCCTTTAGGTAGGTCTTTCATCAGAAAGACAATCTCAAGGTTTCCTTTATAAACAGCATGTTGATTCACTGCCACTCTTTGGTGATGATAAAATGAAGCCATGTTAATAACATTCTGCTCACACTGCCAGTCGAAGACAGGGGCTGCAGAAGAAATAAAGACTGACGTGCATGTGTGCTTGGTCATGTGCAGCTTTTTGCGACTCCAAGGACTGCAGCCCTTGAAGGCTATAAAGACTGACGTGCATGTGTGCTTGATTGTGGGCAACTCTTTGTGACTCCAAGGACTGCAGCCTGCCAGGCTCCTCTATCCATGGGATTCTCCAGGCACGAATACTGGAGCAGGTTGCCATGCCCTCCTCCAGGGGATCTTCCTGACCCAGGGCTCCAACCCTTATATTGCAGGTGGATTCTTTACCATGGAGACACCTGGGAAGCCATTAAGCCTGATATTCTGTTTTTTGTTTTTTTTAAAGTGGAGCCCAGATGAAGCAAAGCTGCCACATAAACCAGAGAAAATTTACTCTATAGAGACCAATGAATTCCCCTATCATCACAGACATAAGAGCCAAGTGTGATTTCCATTTTACAAACTCAGGAAACTAAGGCCACAGAATCCACAGGGAGTGGAACCCAGTGAGCACACACATCCACACCTGTCTGCTGGTGAAGGTACTGCTTTGCCATCATTCTGTGCTCAGGCAGGAGGAAACTTGGCAGTGCACAGGGAGTCCTTGGACACTCATGATCCTGATGATGATCCTCTCTCATTATTTCAGTTTCCTAAACACTCTTCCTGTGATTAAGGAACTGAATTAATTATTGACAAGGTGGCTGGCCAGCACAGACCAAAAATCCCACTCATGTGGGATGTGTTCCCTCTAAGTGGAGCGCTAGGAAAGCATGCAGTATTGTTTTGCTCTTCCTCTGAGAAAGGGCTTGACAATTGGTCAGTGTCCAGCAGCCTGGTCTTTGGACATAAATAATCATTTCTCCAGGGAAGGCTCTACCTAGGTCATCTGATCTGTTTTCCCCAGAAAGTGTATTGCACTGACAAGGCTATCATCCCAAGGAAGAAAGCAGAAATCTCAAAATAAAACATTTTCATCAGTGAATCCTGGGAAGGGCCATAGTTCCAGGAAGGACTATTTATTCCAAGCACCGGAATGGATTTAACAATGTCCAGTCATAAAGTAGACAGCCTCCAAGAAAAAGGAACACTCTTACACTGTTGGTAGGAATGTAAATTGGTATAGCCACTATGGAAAATTATATGGAGGTTTCTCAAAAGACTAAAAAGAGTTACCATATGAGCCAGTGATCCCACTCCTTGGCATATATCCATACAAAACTCTAATTGAAAAGATAAACGTACCTCAATGTTCACAGAAGCACTATTTACAATAGCCAAGACATGGAAAAAACCTAATGTCCATTAACAGATGAGTACATAAAGAGATGTGGTACATATATACCATGGAATATTGCTCAGCCATAAATAAGAATGAATAGTGCCATTTATTATTTATAATAAATTATTAATCCATGGGTGGACCTAGAGATTATCATATTAAGTGAAGTGAGTCAGACAGAAAGAGACAGATAGCATATAATGTCACTTGTATGTGGAATCTAAAATATGACTATGTAACAGAAATACAGCGGAAGTGAGAAATAGATTTAAGGGCCTAGATCTGATAGAGTGCCTGATGAACTATGGACTGAAGTTCGTGACATTGTACAGGAGACAGGGATCAAGACCATCCCCATGGAAAAGAAATGCAAAAAAGCAAAATGGCTGTCTGGGGAGGCCTTACAAATAGCTGTGAAAAGAAGAGAGGTGAAAAGCAAAGGAGAAAAGGAAAGATATAAGCATCTGAATGCAGAGTTCCAAAGAATAGCAAGAAGAGATAAGAAAGCCTTCTTCAGCGATCAATGCAAAGAAATAGAGGAAAACAACAGAATGGGAAAGACTAGAGATCTCTTCAAGAAAATTAGAGATACCAAGGGAACATTTCATGCAAAGATGGGCTCGATAAAGGACAGAAATGGTATGGACCTAACAGAAGCAGAAGATATTAAGAGGTGGCAAGAATACACTGAAGAACGACCCAGATAATCACGATGATGTGATCACTAATCTAGAGCCAGACATCTTGGAATGTGAAGTCAAGTGGGCCTTAGAAAGCATCACTACGAACAAAGCTAGTGGAGGTGATGGAATTCCAGTGGAGCTCTTTCAAATCCTGAAAGATGATGCTATGAAAGTGCTGTACTCAATATGCCAGCAAATTTGGAAAACTCAGCAGTGGCCACAGGACTGGAAAAGGTTAGTTTTCATTCCAATTCCAAAGAAAGGCAATGCAAAAGAATGCTCAAACTACCACACAATTGCATTCATCTCACGTAAAGTAAAGTAATGCTCAAAATTCTCCAAGCCAGGCTTCAGCAATACATGAACTGTGAACTCCCTGATGTTCAAGCTGGTTTTAGAAAAGGCAGAGGAACCAGAGGTCAAATTGCCAACATCTGCTGGATCATGGAAAAAGTAAGAGAGTTCCAAAAAAACATCTATTACTGCTTTATTGACTATGCCAAAGCCTTTGACTGTGTGGATCACAATAAACTGTGGCAAATTCTGAAAGAGATGGGAATACCAGACCACCTAACCTGCCTCTTGAGAAATCTGTATGCAGGTCAGGAAGCAACAGTTAGAACTGGACATGGAACAACAGACTGGTTCCAAATAGGAAAAGGAGTACGTCAAGGCTGTATATTGTCACCCTGCTTATTTAACTTATATGCAGAGGACATCATGAGAAATGCTGGGCTGGAAGAAGCACAAGCTGGAATCAAGATTGCTGGGAGAAATATCAACAACCTCAGCTATGCAGATGACACCACCCTTATGGCAGAAAGTGAAGAGGAACTAAAAAGCCTCTGATGAAAGTGAAAGAGGAGAGTGACAAAGTTGGCTTAAAGCTCAACATTCAGAAAACGAACATCATGGCATCTGGTCCCATCACTTCATGGCAAATAGATGGAGATACAGTGGAAACAGTGTCAGACTTTATTTTTTGGGGCTCCAAAATCACTTCAGATGGTGACTGCAGCCATGAAATTAAAAGACGCTTACTCCTTGGAAAAAAATTTATGACCAACCTAGACAGTATATTAAAAAGCAGAGACATTACTTTGCCCACTAAGGTCCGTCTACTCAGGCTATGGTTTTTCCTGTGGTTATGTATGGATGTGAGAGTTGGACTGTGAGGAAAGCCGAGTGCTGAAGAATTGATGCTTTTGAACTGTGGTATTGGAGAAGACTCTTGAGAGTCCCTTGGACTGCATGGAGATCCAAGCAGTCCATTCTGAAGGAGATCAGCCCTGGGATTTCTTTGGAAGGAATGATGCTAAAGCTGAAACTCCAGTCCTTTGGCCACCTCATGTGAAGAGTTGACTCATTGGAAAAGACTCTGATGCTGGGAGGGATTGGGGGCAGGAGGAGAAGGGGATAAACGAGGATGAGATGGCTGGATGGCATCACGGACTCGATGGACGTGAGTCTGAGTGAACTCCGTGAGATGGTGATGGACAGGGAGGCCTGGTGTGCTGCGATTCATGGGGTCGCAAAGAGTCGGACATGACTGAGTGACTGAACTGAACTGAACAGAAACAGACTCAGATATAGAAACAGACTTGCCGGTTACTGTCTGTTTCCATCACTAAAATGAAACTCACTGAAGGTAGGAATAGCCTCTGGTCTATAGTAGCTTCTTCAGTAACTAGACTAATGCCAGGCATGTAGGAGATGCTCAATAATATCTGTAATTTTTATTTATGAAACCAGTCATAAATATTGAGTATATAATTGTCATTCTTCTGCAATAGAAGTATGCTGCGTTAAAGGGGAAGGAGTATTACATAATGGGAAGTGTTATCAAAGTGACTTTATTATCAGCAAGATCTTTTTTTTAAATTTAATTCTCTTCCATTAAATATCATTGATAAATCCCTCCTTTCCAGACCTTGAGCCTACTGGTATACTATCTTCCCTGATGTACTATCAAACCCCTCTACTATTCCCTTGCCATTTATGTCTCCTCCTGTTGGTTTTCCTAATCTGACCATATCATTCCCCAGCTTAAAACATATCCATTACATGCCAGTGCCCTTAGGATAAAGGCAACTAACATGACTTGGAAAACATTTTGCAATCCTATCTGTGCTCAGATCTTGAGCTTCACTGCTTGCCCCTCACTGGTCTATCTTTCCATTTTTTCTTTGGTTTCCTGAAATCACCGTGTTCTCTCTTGCCTTTGGGCCTTTTCTCCATGCTTCACCCCTCTGCCTAGAACACACCCTCTTCCAGTTCACCAAACTAACACATGCTCATCGTTCAGCTTTGAAGAAGATGTTACTTCCTTCTGGAAGCTTTGCCAACCACAATACCTTTTCTAGTATCTTTCTTGCTCCTTAGTCGTTGCTGCTGCTACTGCTGCTAAGTCACTTCAGTCGTGTCTGACTCTGTATGACCCCATAGACGGCAGCCCACCAGGCTCCCCCGTCCCTGGGATTCTCCAGGCAAGAACCCTGGAGTGGGTTGCCATTTCCTTCTCCAATGCATGAAAGTGAAAAGTGAAAGGGAAGTCGCTCAGTCGTGTCCGACTCTTCGCGACCCCATGGACCACAGCCTACCAGGGTCCTCCGTCCATGGGATTTTCCAGGCACGAGTACTGGAGTGGGGTGCCATCGCCTTCTCCACCTTATTCGTTAAGTTGTGTTAGATTCTTTGAGACCCTATGGACTGTAGCCTGCCAGGCTCCTCTGTCCATGGGATTCTCCAGGGAAGAATACTAGAGTGGGTGCCATTTCCTTCTCTAGGGGATCTTCCCAACCAGGGATTGAACCTGGGTCTCTTGCATCTCCTGCATTGACAGGTGGGTTCTTTACCACTGAGCCACCTGTGTAGCCATTTACTAATTACTGCAACCATCAGTCTACACTCTTATCCCAGCTTCCTAGTTTGCCTCCCCCATCAGGTGTATTTGTCTTACATACTCTTAGTCCCCTAGAATTGAGCACTATGCTTGATACTTCTTGTCATTTAGTAATTTAAAAAATAAGACAAAATAAAGGGATGCTTATGGCATGGTTTTAAAGGAAATCTCTGTGTTGACACTTGGAAACTCTTTGCCAGTTGTCAAAGTGTCTAATAAGCCCTCCATGCCCAGAATCACTTTGGCCCTCTCTCCTTTTTGAATGATTACCAAGAGGCACTGTCACCCCCTGGGGAGGCTTAGTCCCAGACTCTGCCATTTAGAGTGTAATATAAGAAGTCCTTTTCTGGAAGCAACATTGTGCGTGGTGGTACCTTTCAGCACAGTGAAAACTCGAAAAAGAGGGTGGTCTCAGCCAAGGGTCAAATTGCAGATACAATGCTTTATGTATTTGGCAGTGCTCTAGAGACAAATACATAATCACAGAGGTATGCGATCTGGTTGGAAAATTCAGGCCAGATAGAATGACATGGATAGAAAAGCACATACACAAACACATAACAATGAGCACTCTTATTTGTAAAAACCACATTAATGGATGGCAGCTCCCTACCTCTGAAGTGATTTATAAATTAAAATAATTGCCTCTTTGAACTGTGCAGATATTAATTGACCTATCACTAATGTACATACAGTCTCTAAACCATCCAAACATTACCTAAACATTTTATTCCCTTTACTCTGGAAACCCCAAAACCCACAAAAATAGGCTCTTTGTTCTGGTGCCAAGGGTCATAAAGGAAAAGCCATCATCTTTGATGACTTTGCAGTTCTTATTCTAGTTCTTCATCAAATTAATCTGAGTGAAATTAGTGAGCACTCTGAGATTGAATAAGTCTTCCTATTCCCGTCCCCTTTTTACAATCTCATCCCAAGCACACGGATCCATTTCTGGCTCAAATTTCTGGTAATGAGAGCAAGGCAATTCATTATTTTTTTTAATTAATTTTAGCTTTGGGTACATATCCTAAATCACTCCAGGTTGTGGGCGCCTGGCATTTCCTTCCTACGTAAAATGAGAGAGAAACTAAATTGGCTGAGGCCCAGACATGCATGGACTATGACACGCTTGCTAGGGGTTCATTCTGGAAGGGTGATCTTGACCTAAATTGAAAGGCAGGCAGAAAAGCACAGCAGTTAGGACAGGAGTCTTAGGGCAGTGGTTATAAACCAGGACTGATTTTATTTCCCCAGTGAAAATCTGACAATGTCTGGAGACATTTAGGGTTGTTGCAACTTGTTGAGAAAGAGGTACTGCTGGCATCTGATGTGTGGAAGCCAAAGATGCTGCTAAACATCCTACAATGCCCAGGACAGGCCCCCACCACGACGCAAAGGATTATCCAGTCCAAAATGTCAGTAGTGCTGAGGTTGAGCAACTCTACCCTAGAAGCTGCGATAGTTGAATTCACATCCCAGCTCTGCTTTTTTATGGCAGTATGATCTTGAGTAAGTTTCTTGATTTCTTTGAGCCTTAGAAATTTCTCTTCTGTCAAATGAAGATAATGATAAAGTATCTACATGGATAGCATTTTGTCAAGCCTGGCATTTGTAAAGGTTTAAAAACATTATATTCTATTTTAACTGGAGTGGGTAGCCGTTCCCTTTTCCAAGGGATCTTCCCAACTGAGGGATCGAAGCCAGGTCTCTTGCATTGTGGGCAGATTCTTTACCAGCTGAGCCACCAGGAAAGCCTAAGAATACTGGAGTGGGTAGCCTATCCCTTCTCCAGGGGATCTTCCCGACCCAGGAATTGAACCATGGTCTCCTGCATTGCAGGTGGATTCTTTAGCAGCTGAGCTAACAGGGAAGCCCCAATTCACCAATTACTGTATTTCAAATGGAAATACAAATTGCCAAAACTTGGGCAGGGGGTAATTGCCAACTTTCAAATATTAGTTCCAAGCCCATACTTTACTTTCTCTTTATATTGATACACAATGGAAGGATTAAAAATGCATAATTTTATTTAGAAAATATATTTGGCAACAACTGAATTTTATTTGGTGTGATTAAGTGATGCTAATTTCCAAATCTCAAAAATTCATTCTGTTTTGATTTAGGAATAGGAAAGGATGCATTATGAAGATATACCTTTTTCAGCATCTACGCAGACCCATAGTTTCTAAGCCAGAAATACAATAATATTTGCTTTAATTCATAGATTTAAAAAAAAAAAAAACAGAAAAA
The DNA here is from genome assembly GCF_042477335.2 of Ovis canadensis. Classification (NCBI taxonomy): domain Eukaryota; kingdom Metazoa; phylum Chordata; class Mammalia; order Artiodactyla; family Bovidae; genus Ovis; species Ovis canadensis. The sequence goes on along the minus strand of NC_091263.1, from coordinate 51,334,577 downwards.
CCTCAGTTTTCCAGTGAGCAAAGCACTGGAATAGCAGTCTAAAAATGCCTGAGTGGAAGAAAATGGAAATAAAAACCATATTCTGATATTTTTCTATGTGATACTGACATGTAATATTATATCAGGTTAAGCAAAAGTGGTTTTTATACAAAATTTAATATTTATTTGAATTAAATCAATTTGGACTTACAAAAATATGCATACAAAAGTTTCCTGAAGTTACTTCCAATAAGAAGTGTTCTAATATTACACAGCAGTCTGCGACTGCTTTATACCCACACTGAAAATACTCTCCCCAAATAATTTTATACATAAAAACCAAGATCTCCTGATATTTCTTAATGTTACAACTCCTACTTCTTTGTGCCAGGCTTTACTGAATGGACTAAACCGCACAGTCTTTTGGTCATTCTACAGATATTGTTGAATACCAACTACATGTTCCCACGGAAATGGGTGCTAGGATTATATCATGCTTTGAAATATGCAGATGGTCAGAAGGCCACACAGGTTGGTGAGTGAGGACTCCGATTTCTAGTCAGAGAGAGCTGGCTTGACCTCTGGACATTTGGCTATGTCATGTATTAGACTGGTGAGCCTTCGGACATCTACTCAACCTGCCTGAGGATCAGTTTCCCCATCTGAAACTAGGTTTAAAGAGTATTTCCTATATGTTAATGATGCGGTTGACATGTTAATGTATCTATTACCACGTGTAAAATAGATAGCTAATGGGCATCTGCGGTACAGGGCAACAAGCTCAACTCATTGTTCTGCGGTGACCTAGATGGGTGGGATGGGGGAGGATGGGAAGGAGGTCTACAAGCGAGGAGATACATATACCCACACACATATGGCTGACTTAGGGGCTCCCCCAGTAGCTCAGCGGTAAAGAATCTACCTGCAGTGCAGGGGCCACAGGAAACATGGTTCAATCCCTGGGTCAGGAAGATCGCCTGGAGGAGGATATGGTAACCCGCTCCACTATTCTTGCCTGGAGAATCCCTGGACAGAAGATCCTTGCAAGCTACAGTCCATAGAGTCACAAAGAATGGGACACAACTGAAGCAGCTTAGCATGCACGCACGCACGTGGCTGATGTGCTTCATTTCACAGCAAAAACTAACATAATGTTGTAAGACAGCTATATCCCAATTAAAAAAATACAAAACAGGATACTGGTAGACAGCATTGAACTCGAGTCTTGTTATTTATTAAGAAAACGGTTCAAGAATGATTAGCTATATTATTTTAATGACCACTGTCTTATTTTTATAGTCTAGAAATGGCCTGGTTTTGGAAAATGGAAGCTTTTTTGGCATTTTCTTCTTGAAACACACAAGAAAATTGATGGGAGAGTTTAAAAAGCATTACAAACCAGAAGTTGAATAAACCATATTTCTTAGCACAATGTGTATAGGCTTACCAAATGGAGCCAGCTGTCACGAAATAACCCAGGGATGTTGTTGGTTTTTTCTTTTTAAGCTTCTGATCGCCAACTGGATGCTTAATCCAGTAGCTGGGCAAGCATCTCTATGAATATGCAATTTCATGGTTTGCATATTTTCCTTAGACATAGAGTAGTATTATGAAATCCTTTGTACAAATCCTTCAGTATGCACACATTCAGAGCTGCTTTCTAATTGGACTTTAGATAAATGACTTTTTTTTTATACAGACAGCTAGCTAATAAAATTCTAAATGGTTCTGAAGAAAAAAATTACACACTAAATAGCATTTATTAGTTTTATTACTAGAAAAATGCATGTTTCCTATGGAAAATACAAAAAACAAAAAGAAGAAAATACAAAAATTCACCTCTAATCTCAATGACCAGAGATAACATTTTGTGTGTGTGTGTGTGTGCACACACACACACACGTGTGTGTATATGTACATATGGAACGTTACTTTTCTTTGACAAATTTTTCTCCTTTCATTTAATACTATACTGGGATCATTAAATGTTACTACATGAGAGCAGGGGTCAGCAGTCTTTCTGCAAAGGGCTAAATGATAAACGGATTAGATTTTGTGGGCTGTGCAGTTTCTGCGCCAGCTACTCAGCTCTGCCACTGTGACATGAAAGCAGCCAGCGACAATCTCTAAATGAATGGCTGTGGCCAAATTCTGCCCATGGTGGGCTAGGCTTCTCCCTCAACCTGTAGTTCACTGACTCCTCTATACAAAAGCCTCATCAGTAATTATGATATGTTATTAAATATGATTATACTACAGTATCATTGAGTTACATTTGTTATAATAGTTATTAAGGAAAATGTATGACTTTTTAATCCTCTAGATCTTACAGATTTCTTCAAATGTTGTCTTGTTACTGCACATTTTGGGAAATTAAATATAATCAAACAATAACCAAGCTTCAGAGGAATATAGTTTTCTGGAGGTCAGTTAAAAAATGCAAGAACTCTGACACTGCCCTTAATTAAGTGTCTGTTTGTTTCACCACCATAATTTTCTAAATTCCTAGTGTTGTTTTGGGAGCAGTGGTCCCATGCAATGAAGGCCAATGCTGCTGAGAGTGTTTCTGTTCACGACACGAATAGCACAGACCCAGATCTCTGCTGCAGCTGCTACTGAGACCCAGTCGCTTTCACAAATAATAATGCCACTTGTTTTGAGATTGTTCTAGTAAGGAGGAATATTCCTTGAATTGATTCCTTTGTCTTTTAACTCTCTGAAACATAGAGGCATGGGTTATACACTATGCTCTGTGGGAAACAAACTCTGGGACAAATACTAGCATTAAGGAGATTTATTAGGGAGTGCTCTTGGGATCAACACCTGTGAAAGGGAGGATGGGGTAGAGGGACAACTTGAGCTCTGTTGTATTGTCAGGACAGGCTTCAGCTGACCCCAAGAAGAGCTCTGGAGCTGAGGTGGCTCTGCAGCACTGACTTGAGTTGGAGGAAGAGCCTGCAGACTTGACATGCTAGAGTTGACCACCTATGGGCTGAGAACACATGGGAAGGGCTTGGTGGCCCTCCCTAGCAGTCTTTTCCCAAAGGGGGCCAAATAACCAAGGTTGCCATCTGACTGTACTCCCAGCAGTTCATGGGTAAGCCCTTCATTCCTGAAGGGGTTTCCTGGTGTGCATCAAGACATCTACCTTCTCATGGGTTAAGTCCCAGTAAGAAACTTGCCCAAGTAAATGTTCTGTTCTCAGTATGAAAAGCCAATAAAGTGATGTTTTTGAGGTGGTGTAGAATTTTAAGTCTGGTTTAATGAAACCGTTTTAATAATTTGTTTAATCAGTCACCCTATGAATACCAAGATCTGCAGACTCTGTATGTGCAAGGCAAGTGTGCGTAAGTTAGATAGTAAAACAGATTAAAGAACCATGGGGAGCTTAGAGCGTCTTGGGGGAATGTGCAAATGTGAATTACAAGGTGAAATGATGGCAGTATTGAAGTGATGTAACAATTATATCCTATAAGAAACCACAATTTGTTCAATTCAAATTCCCATTCTATTTTTAAACTGCTGCCTTGTTTAAATTTATTAATAAATGGTATCAGTAGTAATCACAGTTCAATTTCTACTGCAGCAAAGCCTGGAGTCACACATATGGATGGCAAGACTTGGAGATGGGCACCATGGTTAAGATGTATTATTTCTAATACACACTTAGTTACGAGCAGTCCCATGTGCCAGGTAATCCAGCTCTCAGCACTATGATCTATAACCTTCTTTTGGATGTCACTCATTCCTTCCCTCTATGATTGTATATATATTTACCAGCATTTTATAATAAACTGCAGGTTTTACTCAGGGGCTCCACTGAATAAAAATACTGTATTAAAAATGTATTTTGATTCACACATGGAATGCAGCCTCAGCTTTTTCTCACCTGCAAGTGAAGAATGAGGTCCCTGTACAATTAAAAAGCTAAAGTGGGACTTTATATGGGCACCTGGAGGGTTGTGGACTAAGTTCAAGAGTATTAAAAAATTGATGCAGAATTTCAATAAGGGCAAAAGAGATTTCACTTGGAACACATAAAATGCCAAAATTACTACTTCAGTGTGACATATATGCAGGCATATATGACCACATGGGATTTTATGGTTTCTAGGAAATACTGGGCATCCAACATAGTTTTCTTCAATAAGGTAATTCTGTAATAATGGTGTCCCTTATTTATTCATTCATTCTTTCATTCAATATAGGGTTGATGTGTTGCACATTTCCAGGGAGCATCAGTGATATCATCATGTATGTGGATAGTGCCCTTGAAGCTGTACAGGACACAATCTTCACAACCATGTTCAGTTTGATCAACAACATAAACTGGGTGAGTACATGCTTGGCACTGAGAATAGAGCAGTGAGCATGGCAGATTTAGATATTACCCCTGTAAAGCTTTACTTTAGATGAAGTCAGACAAAAAATGAGTAGCTACAAAAACCAAATGAATATAAACTGAGATAAGTCGTAGAAGTATAGGGATGATATACACAAGGACCTCTAACAAGGGCTACTAAGAAAGAAATTCAGAGGAAGCAATATTTAAGTTGAAGCATAAAGGATAACTTTCTTTATGGATGTGAAAACGGGTTAGCAAAGGATGTTTCAGGAAGAGGGAAGGATATTCAGAAAGGAAAAACAAGAGCAACACATCACATCATGAAGGATACGGAATAGCCAAGGAATTGAAGTGTGGCTGGGAAATGGAGGAGACAGGACTGGAGAGGGAGTCAGGGGACAGGGCCCTGTAGTGAGGTCATGCTTGTGCATTATGGAGAAGACACGTGACACTGATAAATACATGTGGCTGATGATACGAGGGCTCTTTCAGTAGAACAAGTGAGAGACAGTGGTGGCTTGTCTAGGGCAATGCTGGAAAAGGTGGGAAGAAGTAGACAGATAAAAGAGGTTTTCTACTGAAATGTATTACCCTAACTTCATTCTGCTATTTGTTGGCCATTAGTGTGAATTATTTTCACCTTTGCATGCTCTTAGACAGTATTAAACATCAACTGTTGTGAGTGATTCTGTGAAGAGCAGAATTATTTGAAGTTAACATCAAAGACCACTGAAATCTAGTGTTGGGTTTGCCTATTAATATGTCATAATGACAATAAAATAGTCATTACACTCTCTTTCATCAGAAATCTATTTGACAACCTAAAATTTAATCCCTCTTTTCTCTTCTATAACATGGAGTATCTACTCATTTGAGATTGTGGTGAAGATGCAAAGAGATGATACATACCTAAAGCACTCATCACAATGTCTGCTGTACCATATTTGTTGTTGGGTATTTTTTACTACTGCTTTATTCATACTTATGATGGGAGTCTGGGGTGAGAGTTAATCACATTTTTTCCTCTGAGTTGGCTGGGCACCAAAATTTTGGGAAAGAGATGCAGCAGTTAAATGAAGAGAGATAAAAATATTAGCTTTATCACCAATATCGCTGAATTTAAGAACATGATTGGCTTTTCTGCCCACTTGCACCAAATCTAGCAATGGATACCCTTAACTGAAGTAAACCTGCATATCTACACCTCAAAATTGTTCTTGGGCCTCCATCAGGAACACAGAGGGTTTGAGCAAGACCAGGACCCTGCCCTGATTCAGGTGTGCTTATGTCACGGAAGAAGTGAACAGTACACTTTCACTCTTCCACGGAACCAGAGAGGGGAGAAATTGAGAGCGAGGACCCTGGAGTTTGAGTGAGTAAGTGAACCTGGCTGTGCCATTCATCAGCCAAGCAGACATACATGTGCCTCCGAGTTTCTATGAGTTAATCTCCTCACCTAGAAGATGAGGATGATAAAGTGCTACCTCACAGGACTGCTGTAAGGATTAAAGAAATGAGAATGTTGGTAGCTGGCATGTAGAAATATATGTTTGCCATGACCAGCATCTGAAAAAAAAGAATACAGAAAACGCTGCACTCTATACTTTTCCAATCTCATCTACCAGAAAGATTACTGTTCTTCCCCAGGGGAAGAGCATACAAGGAGAAAATATTTCTGAAAGAGAAGGGAATACATATTTCCAGTGCATTCCCTTCCTGAGGCATGGGATGAGGGGTAAGCCCTTCCTCTATGCTGAATATCAGGGAAGAGTAGGAGCTGATCTCCCATATACTCTATCATGGACTTCCTTGGTAGCTGCTATGCAGGAGACCTGGATTTGATCCCTGGGTTGGGGAGATCCCCTGAGAAGGAATGGCTACCCACTCCAGTATTCTTGCCTGGAGAATCCCATGGAGAGGAGCCTGGTGGGCTACAGCCCATGGGGTCACAAAGGGTCAGACACTACTGAGCAACACACACACACACACACACACACACACACACACACACACACACACACACACACACACCTTACTCTATCACTTGATACCTTGGCCTTGAATCTGTCCTATCTGCCAGGTCCCTGTCTCTCCCTTCAACTACAGAGACAGGGATCTATCTGCCAGGTCCCTGTCTCTCCCTTCAACTACAGAGACAGGGATCTGTCACATTCATCAGTATATCCTCTCTATAATGTTTTATCATGTACTGTGCTTTGCATGCACTGTGCCATTTACAATCAGTGACTGATGGATTTGAACATGAGCTTTTCTGTCTGAGCTACCTTGTTTCTTAACTGACTTAATTATGAAGGGCTGCTGTCAAGTGGCAAAACATAGGCCCTGAGCAGGAAGTACGAGGTTCCTATTTGTCTGCTCCCTTTCTTCAGACCCCAACTTTCAGGATTACCCAGAAAGTTGGGTGCCTAAAGCGAACAAAAATTTTCTTACCACAAGGCAAACACTCTTTACATTTACATTCCTTGCTTGTGATTTTTTTTCTACTCTAAAATTCTTGGGTTTCTCTGTCCAGAGCAGAAACAAAGAATTTTAGAAAAAATTTATTATCTATTATCTTGATATCTTTTATTACCTTGATATCTTTCCTTCATATATATGCTCATCAATTAGATTTAGCTACATGTATGACACAGAGGAAGGATTACGTGGGATAGTTTCCCACTTAATGGAATATTAGGTTGGTGCAAAAATAATTTTGGTTTTGCATTACTGAATTTTGCCATTTGATATTAGAATAATTCTTAAATAAATGCGGTTTTGTTATACATTATTTTAATGTGCATTTCTTGCCTTATATTTTTGGCTAATGAATTATTCCTTGCTGTTTATTTTATATGTATTTTAGACTAGGGAAATGATGTTAGACAAAAATCAATCCAAATGATTTTCTTATTTGAGCTCAAAATGGGTCATAAAGCAGTGGAGACAACTAGTGACTTCAACAATGCATTTGGCCCAGAAACTTTTAATGACCATACAGTGCATTGGAGGTTCAAAAAGTTTTGCAAAGTAGATTAGAGCCGTGAAGATGAGGAGTGCCGTGGCTAGCCATTGGAAGTGTACAACGACCAACTGAGAGGATCATTGAAGTTAATCCGCTTTCAACTACATGAAAAGTTGCTGAAGAACTCAACATCGACCATTCTATGGTCATCTGGCATTTGAAGCAAATTGGAGCTCGATAAGTGGGTGTCTCAAGAGCTGACTGCAAATCAAACAAACAGTCTTTTAGAAGTGTCATTTTCTCTTACTCTATACAACAACAATGTGAATTTTATGTGACAACCAGTGATGACCAGTTCAGTGGCTGGACTGAGAAGAAGCTCCAAAGCACTTCCCAAAGCCAAACTTGCACCAATAAAAGCGTCATGGTCACTGTTCGTGGTCTGCTGCTAGTTTAATCCACTACAGCTCTCTGAATCCTAGTGAAACCATTACATCTGAGAAGTATGCTCAGCAAATCAATGAGATGCACAAAAAACTACAACTCCTGCAACCGGTATTGGTCCACAGAAAGGGCCCAATTCTTTTCTGTGACCTGGCTGCATATCACCCAACCAATGCTTCAAAAGAACAAACTGGGCCACAATTTTTGTCTCAGGTGCAGTATCCATGTGACCTCTGTCCAACTGACTACCACTTCTTCAAACATCTTGACAACTTTTTGTAGGGAAAATGCTTCCACAACCAGCAGGATGCAGAAAAAGCTATCCAAGAGTTTGCTGAATTCCAAAGCATAGGTTTTTATGCTATAGTAATAAACAAATTAATTTCTCATTGGCAAAAATGTATTGATTGTAATGGTTCTTATTTTGATTAATAAACATATGTTTGAGCCTAGTTACAGTGATTTAAAATTTAGTATCCATAAACGTAATTACTTTTGCACCAACCTAATAGTTTCTTTGATTTGTACTATTTATTCACTGAAACCATTTATTTGCTATTTACTATTTGCCTTCCCCAATTACAATGTATGTTCAATGGGACTTTATCTATTTTGTCTGGCTCTTGGATGCCATGGTTTTATGCCACAGTTTAGCAAATTGTGACCAGCTGGCCAAATCCAACCTACTGCCTGATTTGTACATAAAGTTTTATGGGGAAACTATCAGATCTGTGTGTTTACATATTGTCTTTAGTTGCTTTTGCCCTGTAACACCTGACCTGAGCAGTTGTGACAAAGATTGGGTGGCCCTCAAAACCTAAATCTTTTACTATGTGGCTGACCACTACAGAAAATGTTGGTTAATCTCTGGCATAAACTACTAACTGATGCATTCTAAGTATTTAAACACTTGCAGAATGAAGGAGTGAATGAATCAATAAACATATAACCTACATAGATAAAGAGTAGAAAATACAGATAAATAAAAGTGTTAAAGGGATAGGACTATGTTTAAAAACTGTTTTTGTTTTCAAATCTTGTAATATTTAAGAATGTCATTTTTTAAAATAGTTGCAGAATTTTAAAATACCACCACTTCTGTAGATTGTTGGGAATATTGAGTTCTTGTGGCTCAAAAATTGCTTCAAATCTAGATTACTGAGCCGTTGGCTCATGTTTTCATTTTTAGTTCAAAAGCCAAGCACCCTCATTCTTAATTATCCTTCTAATTGTGAGCTAACAGTGGGGTAAGCCAGCCCATGGGGATTACTTGAGAAGTTATTTCCACAGTCAATGATGCGAGTTGTTCAAACATGAGTGGATCAGAAACAGACCTGACTTATGGAGTAATGTAAATAATATTTACCAAACTGGTCATTTATCAAAATTAAATTGATCCAAGACCCCATGAGGCTTGGTTATCTTAGCCTCTACTCCAGACATAACATTTACCTGATAACTCACAAAGCTCCCAGGCCAGCTCCATTCTCTTTAGCTTGGCATTTCTTACTTGAACCTTTTCAAAGAAGCCTTCTTTGTTTAAACTTCAATCTGTTAAACAAGAAAAAGCAGTGAGCCTTTACATTTTTAAAAGATCAAGAAAAGAAAAGAGGAGAAAGAGACACTTTATTTGTTTCACACAAGGACGAAAACTGGTCTCGCTCACTGACTCCATCCGTCTCCAGGTTCCTCTGAGTATGGTCACAGGACTTTTAAAGCTATTTGTTCATTTGCTTAATGCTCCTTTAGGGGCCTTTCCAATGAGTAACACAGCCAAAAAAGAGGAGAGACAATCTATTCACCAAAAGGTCACATTTTTAAAAGACATTTTGCATACTCCATTTCACAAAAAAACAATGGTTGCAAGAGCTCTGGGACATTAATTTTTCAAAGGCAAAATATTCATCTTTAATGCACATGGTCATAGGTTCAAAAAGCAATGTTAAGTTTGTGTATGTTGGCTGGAGTAATGCTATTTAAGACTTCCTCCTAGATCTCTACTTCAGAACAGTTTCATCCAACAGTGTTCAGTGTGTTGCTTTGCATTTCAAAGCCCTAAAATCAAACATAATCGAGGTTCCAGGGTGGCTTTCAATGTAGACGGCATGTGTTTAAGTGGATTTATAGGCATTTACATCCTTAATGAACACTGGTGTCATTTTCTCTAAAGTAACTCAACAACACAGTATAAATTATTTGATGCTTTTTTTTTTTTCCAAAAGTAAGTAAAAGATCACAGTGCCCTAGAAAGCATCCTGACCACCTGAGTGACTTCATTAAACATGGCTGCCCCATTCTGCCCAGAGTTCCCATCTATAATTAATCATGAAAACGGTTAGACTAAGTAGAATTCAATTATGATGAAGGGTCAAATTTTTGGAGGACAAAGTTGAAATGATTCTGAGGCTCAGGGTGATACAGTTCTTTGTAAAGGTTCACTTCAGAAACGACCTTTCTGGAGTAGAGAGGTGAAACGTCTTAGACTGAAAAAGGAAAGGCAGCAATTCTAGAATAGCAATGATGTATAGGAACCCACATGGAGAATGAAGATACAAAGTAGGACAGAATGCTAGAGACATTCAAAAAAGTCATGCAAACAGAAATGGAGCAGGGATGCTAGTTGTGAATCTACTTTGTAAGGGACATATTTTTTTGAGGCCAATAACATATCTTTCTACACAATTTCAAATGCAGGATATTACTTAAGCCTCTTTCTGCTCCATATCTAAATCTATAGGAAGTCAAGCAGCCATGTACTCTGCTTTTATTAGACTGAGCATACCCACATGATTTTAATAAAGTTTTAAAAAGACATTAGTTTCCTGCTATTTCAATGAAAACCACTTGCAAGATGCATTTAAAGCAATAGATCTATTGCATGTCAACATATGCTCTCTCTATGCAAATACACCACTTCTCTAACAGCCAACAAAACAAAACACGGACACCCTCATCAAGTGCATGAGACACAGGAGAAAAATGTCATCATTGTAAGTGTTTATGGATAGAAAAAAAAGGGAGAGTGTGATGGGTACCAGGGTAAGCTGCCCAGATTCCCAGGATGAAGACTGAGGTTCTTATTACTTTAATGACTGAAAGCTCAGCATCTGTTGGAGTCTCTCTCTCTGGGAATTATCAGCCAAGTTGTATCTTTTCAAAAATTTTTTATTGCAACATTGATTTACAGTGTTGTGTTTCACGTGTCTAGCATAGTGATTTAGTTATACATCTACTTATTCTTTTTCAGATTCTTTCCCCATATACGTTAGTACAGAATACTGAGTAGAGTTTCCTGTACTAAGCAGTAGGTCCTTGTTGGCTATCTATTTTATATGTAGTAGTTTGTGTATGTTAATCCCAAGCCCCTGGTTTATAACATCCCTCCTTCCTCACATCTCCCCTTTGGTAACAATAAATTTGTTCTTGAAATCTGTGAGTTTGTTCCTATTTTGTAAATAAGCTGTGATATTTGTCTTTGTCTGACATAGTTCACTTAGTATGATCATCTCTAGGTCCATCATGCTACTGTAAATGGAATTTACCTAGATAGCATATTCAAAAGCAGAGACACTACTTTGCCCACTAAGGTCCATCTAGTCAAGGCTATGGTTTTTCCTGTGGTCATGTATGGATGTGAGAGCTGGACTGTGAAGAAGGCTGAGTGCCGAAGAATTGATGCTTTTGAACTGTGGTGTTGGAGAAGACTCTTGAGAGTCCCTTGGACTGCAAGGAGATCCAACCAGTCCGTTCTGAAGGAGATCAGCCCTGGGATTTCTTTGGCAGGAAATCCAAAGTTGAAACTCCAGTCCTTTGGCCACCTCATGCGAACAGTTGACTCATTGCAAAAGACTCTGATGCTGGGAGGGATTGGGGGCAGGAGGAAAAGGGGACAACAGAGGATGAGATGGCTGGATGGCATCACTGACTCAATGGACGTGAGTCTGAGTGAACTCCGGGAGTTGGTGATGGACAGGGAGGCCTGGCATGCTGCAATTCATGGGGTCGCAAAGAGACAGACATGACTGAATGACTGAACTGAACTGAATATTCCATCATGTATATATACACACACACACACACCACATAATCTTTAACCATTCCTCTGCTGATGGACATTTAGGTTGCTTCCATGTCTTGGCTATTGTAAACAGTGCTGCAATGAACACTGGGGTGCATGTATCTTTTCAAATTATGGTTTTCTTCAGATATATGTCCAGGAGTGGAATTGCTGGATCATATGGTATTTTTAGTTTAAGGAACCTCTTACTGTTCTCTATAGTGGCCTCCCTGGTGGCTCAGATGGTAAAGCGTTTGCCTGCAATACTGTAGACCTGGGTTCGATCCCTGGGTCAAGAAGATCCCCTGGAGAAGGAAATGGCAACCACTTCAGTATTCTCGCCTGGAAAATCCCATGGATGGAGGAGACTGGCAGGCTTGGTGGGCTACAGTCTGTGGGGTCACAAAGAGTCGGACATGACTGAGCAACTAACTTTTTTTTTTTTTCACTGTTCTCCACAGCAGCTGTACCAATTTATATTCCCACAAATAGGGCAGGAGGGTTCCCTTTCTCCACACCGTCTCCAGCACTTATGGTTTCTAGACTTTTTGATGATGGCCATTGTGACCAGTGTGAGGTGATATAAAGAATATCTTTTCCAAGGTTATACCTGTTCTCTGGAGACAGCTCACAATTCAAAGACAGGTCAATATGTGTATGTATATGTGAAGGGAAGGGCTGAGAGAGGTGTATAAAGTCATGGCTCCCTGACATCAGGTGACCTGAGGAGCCATTCTACTTGGAAGTTATTGAAACCTTCCTTGTCCCTACCGTGCATTCCAGCATCTTCTTGGGCCCAGCGCAACTTCCTGTAATCTCCCACAGGGTTTACTCTCAAGAGACCTGCATGCAAATCCCTAAGCCAATTTCCCAGGGAAGCCAACCTAAGAGGGTGAAGACTATTCCTTCCTAATGTCTCTCTCATTCATTTTATTTTTAACTTTTTATTATGGAAATATCAAATATACACAAAAGTCAAGAAAAGAATACAACTCATCAAATTTATAAACATCTTGCCATTCTGGTTTCATCTAATCTTTGTAAAAACCATATTCTTTTGAAGTAAATAATTTCACCCATAAATACTTCACTGTGTATTTAACATATAAAGGTATTTTTGTTGAAGCAATAATCATGCCATTATTATAAGATATAAATTAACTGTAATACCTTAAAGCCACCTAAAACCCAATATGTATTCACTACTCCTTAGTTGTTTCCGTTTTTTTAGAGTATGCATTGATTTGCAATTTTTTTTTATCAAGAGGCTCTTTAGTTCCTCTTCACGTTCTGCCATTAGAGTGGGATATCATCTGCATATCTGAAGTGGCTGATATTTCTCCCAGCAATCTTGATTCCAGCTTGTGATTCATCCAGCCCAGCATGATGTACTCTGCATATAAATTAAATAAACACAGTGACAATATAAGCCTTGTCATACTCCTTTCCCAATTTTGAACCAGACAGTTGTTTTGTGTTTTTGTTTTGTTTTTTTTTGTGTGTGTGTTTGGTTTTAACTGTTGCTTCTTGACCCACATACAGGTTTCTCAGGAGACAGGTAAGGTGGTCTAATACTACCAGGTCTTCAAGAATTTTCCACAGTTTGTTGTGACCCACACAGCCAAAAGCTTTAGCTTAGTCAATGAAGCAGTAGATTTTTTTTCTTGAACTTCCTTGCTTTTCCTATGACCCAACAAATGTTGGCAATTTGATCTCTGGTTCCTCTGTCTTTTCTAAATCCAGTTTACACATCTCGAAGTTCTCTGTTCACATACTGCTGAAGGTTAGCTTGTAGGACTTTTGGCATAACTTTGCTAGCATGTGAAATTAGCACAACTATATGAAGTTTGAATGTTCTTTGGCATTGACCTTCTTTGGGATTGGAATGAAAACTGACCTTTTCCAGTCCTGTGACCACTACTGAGTTTTCCAAATTTGCTGGCATATTGAGTGCAGCACTTTAACAGCATCATCTTTTAGTATCTGAAATAGCTTAGCTGGAATTCCATCACCTCTACTAGCTTTCTTTGTAGTAATGCTTCTTAAAGCCCACTTGACTTCATACTCCAGGATGTCTGGCTTTAGGTGAGTGATCACACCATTGTGGTTATCTGGGTCATTAAGATCTTTTTTGTAAAGTTCTTCAATCTATTCTTGCCACCTCTTCTTAATCTCTTCTGTGTCTGTTAGGTCCTTACCTTTGCTGTCCTTTATCATGCACATCCTTGCATGAAATGTTCCTTTGATATTTCCAGTTTTCTTGAAGAGATCTTTAGTCTTTCCCGTTCTGTTGTTTTCCTCTATTTCTTTGCATTGTTCATTGAATAAGGCCTTTTTATCTCTCCTTGCTATTCTCTGGAATTCTGCATTCATTTGGTTCTATCTTTCCCTTTCTCCCTTGCCTTTTGCTTCTCTTCTTTCCTCAGATATTTGTAAGGGCTACTCAGACAACCACTTTGTCTTCTTGCATTTCTTTTTTTTTTGGAATAGTTTTGGTCACTGCCTTCTGTACAATGTTATGAATCTCTGTCCATAATTCTTCATGCACTCTAAGAGATCTAATTCCATGAATCTATTTATCACCTCCACTGTATAATCATAAGGGATTTGATTTAGGTCATACTTGAATGGCCTAGAGGTTTTTCCCTATTTTCTTCAATTTAAGCCAGAATTTTGCAATGAATAGCTCATAATCTGAGCTACAGTCAGATCCAGGCCTTTTTTTTTTTTTTTTCTTACTGACTATATAGAGCTTCTCCATCTTTCGCTGCAAAAAATATAATGAATGAATCTGATCTCAGCATCCACTATCTGGTAATGTCCATGTGTGGATTCATCTCTTGGGTTGTGGGAAAAGTGTATTTGCTATGACCAGTGTGTTCTCTTGACCAAACTCTTAGCCTTTTCACTGCTTCATTTTGTACTCGAAGGCCTGTTATAAACTTGCCTGTTATTTGGGGTATCTCTTGACTCCCTACTTTTGCATTCTAATCTCCTTTGATGAAAAAGACATCTTTTTTCGGTATTCATTCCAGAAGATGTTGTAGGTCTTCATAGAATGTTCAACTTCTTTGGCATCAGTGCTGAAGCACAGACGTGGATTACTGTGACGTTGAATGGTTTGCCTTGGAAACAAATTGTGATCATTGTCATTTTTGAGGCTGCACTCAAGTACTGCATTTTGGACTCTTTTGTTGACCATGAAGGCTACTCCATTTCTTCTAAGGAATTCTTGCCAACAGTAGCAGATATAAGGTCATCAGAATTAAATTCAACCATTCCCATGCATTTCAGTTCACTGATTCCCAAGATGTCAATGATCAGTCTTCCCATTTCCTGCTTGACCACATCCAATTTACCTTGATTCATGGACCTAACATTCAAGGTGTCTATACAATATGTGCTTTACAACATCAGACTTAACTTTTACCACCAGACACATCGACAGTTGAGCATCATTCCTGCTTTGACCCAGCTGCTTCATTCTTACTTGATCTATTAGCAATTTCCCTCCACTCTTCCGTAGTACTGAACACTTTCTGACCTGGGTGACAGAGGCCAGGCAGTGGTAGTCATCTTCCAGAGTCATATTTTTTTGCCTTTTCATACTATCCATAGGGTTCTCCATGCAAGAACACTAGAGTGGGTTGCCATATTCTTCTCCAGTGGACCACGTGTTGTCAGACTCTTTCCTATGACCTGTTTGTCTTGGGTGGCCCTGCACGGCATGGCTCACAGCTTCATTGAGTTACACAAGCCCCTTTTGCTATGACAAGTCTGTGATCCATGAAGGAGCCTAAAACTAACACATCATAAATCAATTATACCTCAACAGCAACAACAACAAAAAATCCAGATTTTCCAAGAAGCCTTACACAAATCTTCTAACCAGAATTAGTCTTTCTCTGAATTCTCAAAATACTTGTGCAACATATGGCAGCAACAAAGACAGAGACTCTGAGTCACTGTTCTGCAGGTTAGCAGCAATAGGACTTTCTTATCTACAAAATGGGAATAATGTGGCATTTACCCAGATAAAATTTTTGTGAAGGTTAAACAAGAGAATGAAGGCATGTGCTATTAATTCTAAACAACTGAATTCAAAGCTTCTGTAGAATTCATTTTTGTGGTTTCTGATAAGTCTTTTACAGTTTTGAACATAATATATTCAAAATTGTACAAGATTTATGTTTGCTAGAATGTTATACTCAACTTTTGACTGAAATTCTGGATCATTTGTTATCTTCTTAACATATTGAGAAGATAAGTTATTTATACCTTTAGAGGAAAATCCTATGTTTTAGGATGTGATCATTGATCCTAAGTGTGCCCTTATATGCTAGATGGGCTTTGGAAGGTCACTTACCCTCTCTGGAGCTCAGTTCCAGATCTGTAAAACTTAAGGCATTGGTCTAAATCAGTGACTCTCAAAAAATGTCCTAGATTGCCAAGAACTTAAAAAAAAAAAAAATCAGTTTTCCTATTACTTAAGAGACTTTTTCTTTAAAAAAGCAAACAGCACTAGTTCAAGTAACAATCCATGATCTTCCTACTTTTTATAATCAAAGTCATATAAAAATGATTTTATTTGCTTATGCAACCTTAATCAAAAGTAAGTAGATTTTCCCCGGAGCTTTCTGTAATACTGAACCACAGTACTTAGCCACAAATTGTGGCATAAGTAACGTAAGTTGGCAACTGCTGTTCTTAATCATTTTTATGGTTCCCTTTTGCTTGCAAAAACTGGGATGCTCCAAGATAAATCAGGCCATTTAACTTTCAGTTCTTTTATGGCACTGTCATGTTTCTGTATGTGCTTATATACTTTTTGTTATTGTTGTAAAGGGACCAAAGACATGGAATCCAGTGTGGGGTACATTTCTCAGCCTGAGTGACAAGTGGGCATCATCTAGACAAGTAACGGGATGAGAGACTGGAATAGAAACAGTGACTTGGGCAGAAGGAACTGGCATATAGGCTTAAACACAAGAGATAACTAGAGAAACTTTGGTACTTTGTGTAATTTAGTCTGTGTGCATACACGTTTGTACTGCATAATGATGTAAAATGTATTTCTATGTATTGAGGTCAAAAGAGTTTGCTCATCATGACTCCAGACTTCAGGAAGCTTTCTTTGAAAGGCTGCTACAAGTCACCATGGGAAATAGGTGGTAGATATCAACAAAGCAGCACAAATCCATCTCTCCCACTAAAACATGAGGCTCAGAAGAGCACGTCCTAGTGCTGATAACATAAGAGTCTACCAACAAGTTCAAACTGAAAGAAGGACTTCCTTCAGAAGACCCAGAAATGGGCTGCTTCAGAGAGATCCATCAGTTTACTGCATTTTGTTTGTCAGTGGCAGTTCTGGGCCATTTCTGTGGTGTTACATATTTGTGATCTCTTCGACTTCCTGTGGCTCAGTCACTTTTCTGCTTAGCATCTACCATGGGAGAGCTGGGACTTGCCATCTGGGCTGGGAACTTCAAAGATGTGTTTTGGTTTACATTCTGTTACAATGAAGTCAATGCAAATTGTTTCTATGTCATTTTTTTAAAAATTTATTTTACTTATTTTTGGAAGAGGGAGACTAAGAGGAGTGAGCAAGGACCAGCAATGGTTTAATATGGTGTTGGCCTGACTTGAAAAAAAAAATCTAACAGATGTTCATTTTGATTCATTGTTTTCTGTGGGAATTGACTTTTCTACTATTTTTCAAATTCTATTTAGATCCAGATTTGTCTTAGTAGGGGGAAAATGCTAAATTTCCATGTAGACTTAGTCACTTTAACAGTGGCAACTTGCCATTTCTCCTAACTTTCCTTGTTTTTTTAGAAATAACACAAACACTTCATTGAGTTTGAGGCTGACCTGAACTTCATTTAACTCTCCTTCAAAGGTCAACTAAAAGGCATCAGTTCTCATGGAGGAAAAGAATATTAATCAGAGTTCAGAGTGAACTAGAAGAAACTTTGGAGATAATTTAATCCAATTCCTACTAATTTTGCAGAAGCAGCAGTCAAGTTTTAGAGAAGTATTGCAAATTCCCCAAGGACGTGAGGTGACTGGTGGCATAACTGGACCTAAGCTCAGGACAACCAGATAAAGCCCTTTCCACCTGGTATCACTACCTCTTTAAACACTTGGCAATAGCTCCTCCAAGATGGTGATTTCATGGAAGTCATTAGCCATGCCAATCAGATAAAACTCATCATACATTCTGTTACTGGCAAGGAAATCTCAAAAGTAATTCTTTTAAATTGAACATTTTATTTATTGGTTAATTGAGTCTATCATCATAGTAGGAGTCTCCAGAGAAAATCTGTAGTTTTAAGAGTTTTTCCTTTGACAGATAATAAGATGGAAAGTGAAAGTTGAGAGTCACTCAGTCCTATCTGACTCTGTGATCCCATAGACCATATAGTCCATGGAATTCTCCAGGCCAGAGTACTGGAGTGGGTAGCCCTTCCCTCCTCCAGGGGATCTTCCCAACCCAGGGATCAAACCCAGGTCTCCCACATTGCAGGTGGATTCTTTACCAACTGAGCTACTAGGGAAGCCCCAGTAAGATGCAGGGAAGTTCCCAAAGCATCATAGTGTTATGTGCTATACATGGCTTTCCCCTAGAATTATTATTTTTGGAAGTAAGTAAATTATAATCAGAGGAATTATTCAAGTCACACTCTGGAAGGTGGAATTGAGGAAAGAAAGTTTCTAGCAATTTAGACAAGAGTTTCTCAACCTTGGTACTATTAGCATTTACACCAAATAATTCCTTGTTATGGCAGTGGGGACTAACCTGTGATTGACTGTAGGATGTTTAGCAGCATCCTTGGCCTCTACCCAGTAGAAAGTGAAAGTGAAAATGAAGTCGCTCAGTTGTGTCCAACTCTTTGCAACCCCATGGACTGTAGCCTACCAGGCTCCTCAGTCTATGGAATTTTCCAGGCAAGAGTACTGGAGTGGGTTGCCATTTCCTTCTCCAGGGGATCTTCCCAACCCAGGGATTGAACCTGGGTCTCCCACATTGCAGGCAGACGCTTTACTGTCTGAGCCACCAGGGAAGCCCAGACACCCAGTAGAAACACACCCTCAATTGTGATAAGCAAAACTGTCTTGAGAGCTTGTCAATTTATCTTGTCAAGCTCTTGTCAATATCTTGTCAATACAACTTGTCAATATCCCTGGGGGATAAAATAGCCCCAGGTTGAGAATCGATAATTGAAACAGGTCTGGGTGTTCAAATTTTAAGGAGATGGTTTCTTTACTAAGAGAGAGGCAGAAGGAGAGGAGAAGAGAGAAAGAGAAAGGTATTATTATTTTTTATTATAAATGTAATGCTGCTGCTGCTGCTAAATCACTTCAGTCGTATCCGACTCTGTGCGACCCCATGAACTGCAGCCCACCAGGCTCCCCCGTCCCTGGGATTCTCAAGGAAAGAACACTGGAGTGGGTTGCCATTTCCTTCTGCAATGCATGAAAGTGAAAAGTGAAAGTCAAGTTGCTCAGTCGTTTCCGACTCTAGGCGACCCCATGCACTGCAGCCTACCAGGCTCCTTCGTCTATGGGATTTTCCAGGCAAGAGTACTGGAGCGGGGTCCCATTGCCTTCTCCATTATAACTGTAATAAATACTTATAAAACATAATACATGGGAACATATTATTTAAGCAATGCTAAATTACCCAAAGTTAGTCTCAATCTGGTGTCACAGTCAACAGTCACAAACTGACATCCAAAAATCAATGAAAATAAATTTAACTCTCTAAAAAAATTTCCCTAAGAGATATGGGACAGGTATTTCCCCTGAAATGTTCTTACACCCCTCTTCAAACATCTATTCATACTCTTATCACCACAGTTGCTCTTTCACAATCTCTTTTCTTCTCTCTCAAATTTGACTGTAAATATGCTGGCTTGCCTGTCTCCTCTCCATGCTCATGCTTTAGTGTCCAATGACTCTGCTTTTCTGATGTGGTTCTCCTGCTTTCTCTTGGTCTAGATCCAGGTAACCTCTTACCAGCTTCCCACGTGGCTCAATGGTAAACAATCTGCCTGCAATGCAGGAGCCACAGGAGATATAGGTTCAATCCCTGGGTCGGGAGATCCCCTGGAGAAGGAAATGACAACCCACTCCAGTGTTCTTGCCTGGAAAACCCCATGGATAGAGGAGCCTGGTGGGCTTCAAGTCCATGGGTCACAAAGAGCTGGATAGGACTGAGCATGCATGCACACACACAACATCTTACCATGTGGTTACCTTACGCATTACTGAGATCCATACAACCAAAGCCCTGGATCTCAGGCAAATACTACATCTTCCTTGGAATACTCTGAGATGGGGGAAGGTTTCAAATTCTATTGTTGTTGTTGTTCAGTTGCTAAGTCGTGTCTGACTCTGTGACCCCAGCAGGCTTCCCTGACCTTAACTATCTCCCAGAGTTTGCTCAGATTCATGTCTATTGAGTTGGTGATGCTCTCTGCCGTCCTCTTCTTTTGCCTTCAGTATTTTACACATTTAAACCTTATATAAGACTAGTTTTATCCCAGTCATACTAGAAAAAAGAAAATCAGCATCAGCAGCAAGTCCACTCCCCATAAACCCCAGAGCTCTTGGTAGGTGGTTTAGACACTGGGAGCTGTGAGAAGACAATCAAAATGAAAAAGGATAGTATGCATCCGTAATCATGGAGGGAAAATACAACAATCTAACCTTTGCTCCCACATTGTTTTTTTCCATCAGATTGTGAGGTTGACTTCAGGATGTTTCCATTTTATGTGAGGCCACCACCACCATCATGACCATCACCATATCATCATCATTTATTAAGTACTTACTATGCGCCACAATGTAAGCATTTTACAAGAAGGTCATACTTTCAGTACTACTACTAACACAGGTGCTGTTAACATATTTCCAACTGACTGGTGAGGAAATTGAGTCTCACTGTGGTTAAGCTACCAAGGACCACACAGCTATTCATTTCTTTATTTGTAAATACAAGAAAAATTCCCATGCTCCAGGATCCCTGGTCTAACTTCTTTCTTTGCCGTATGTTTTCTCTGAATACCTGGCATGGTAGGTGGCCAGGTAAGAAGCACCATGCTGCCACTGCCATTCCATCTTCCAACAAAGGTCCATGGATGACTAATGAGGGGCTCAGGTGGGTCACAGGAGACACTTTGCCCATAATTTTCATTGTAAGAATCGATCCAAAAATTCTTCCCCATCCTTGCTCTAGCTCTTTCAGAACTGTCTTAAGGCCTTGCTACTCAAGGTGTACTCCACAGCATCAATATCACCTGGGAAACTGTGAGAAATGTAGAATCTCGGGACACACTCCAGAGCTCATGAATAGTTTCCCAGGTGATCTGAATACACTCCCTCAGGATGTCAGAAGGTTGTCCCAAATATAAGACCTCCGTAGTCCAGTGGTTCTCACGCTGAGCAAATGTCAAGTTTACTTAGAGGACATGAGAAGTCACAGATTGCTCAGGCTCCCCTCTGCTCTAGGGCTTGGGAGTCTGTAGATCTTGGGTGGGGCCCAAGATTTTGCATTTCTCACAAATTCCCAGGTGGTCTGGGACCACAGTTTGTGTACCATCACTATGGTGAAATACACTGAAAAACTGCTAAAAGGAGGTAAACCAAACTGAAGCAGTTGATTTTCTAACAGGTTTCAGAATTGTTAATACGTTAGTACTTTGTTTCTCAAACTCCTGGCTCATTGAAACTATTTGGGAGGTGGGGAGCAAAATAACACTGCATATTAGTATTCCACAAAACAAACTTTGAGAAACACTGCTCTACAAACACACAAATAAAGTTTGGCAATTATGATGAAAAAGAAAAAAGCTGAATGCCGTAAAATGACCTCTTTGGTTGGGTGAGGATTAGTCTTGGTTTTAGTACAGTGTCAGCACAGCTGCTATGTCTTTTAGCAAAAGAATAGCACATATCTCTTAGGGATTTGTACAGACTGAAAATAAATTAGAAATTATTGAGATTCACGTTAACATAGACCGGTAATTTAAAAGAGTCAAAAAATATATCGGCAACATTCAAACTGCTGTTTCATCCCCCCTGTTGAAATACAAGCCAAGAATAAAACACTGATTAAATAGAGAGCACTGACATTTTACTCCTGGGCTGCTGGATACCAGCCTAAACAAAGAGCCGGTTAAATTCGAAAGACAAAGAGTCCTTTTGTGAGGCAGTAAGTTCATCTGGGAGAAATATTAAGTGAAGTCTCCAAGGAGAGAGTTCCCCAACATCTTTACCTCCAACACTCATTGAGAGGCACTAGGTAAAATCACATTCAAAATGTACACGGGAAGGAAGGTGAAATTTATTAAAAGATGGAACTGGGATACACATAAAACTCAACTTTTGCCTCCAGTGAGGGACATTTATATTAGGAAATGAAAATCAAATGAACAACGAAAAATGAGCAAGAAAATACATTTTTCTGAGCAAACAAAACATAAAGTGTCAATTTTACCATATTTTCTAAGGATAGGCAATACAGCAGCGGACAGAATGGACATTTATCTCTCTCAAAGACTGTACACACTGATAAGGAATATAGGTTCAAAAATAATAAAACAATAAATCAAATATTTGAAGATAAACAAAGAGAAAGAGAGAAAGACAGAATTTGAGTAGAGTTGCTGTGCGTGCCTCAGTAAAGCTTCCTGGGTGATTTATTTGAGCTAAGAAAGAAGGGAATGCAAGAAAGGACCAATATAAATGTTTGGGTAAAGAGCATTTTAGAAATCCAGAATAGTGTAGGACTATAATGGGAAAAATAGGGGTATTTACAGTACTGAAAGGAGACCACATTAATTGAAGACTTTGCTTGGTACATGTGACCATGCTGAGTTACAGTGTTGAGTCTAACAGTGTTGTGAAGTGTCAGGTAGGAATGGCAGGTGATGATGTTCAAGATAAGTTAGATCTTAGCCTCCTGATTGTGGCCATTTCATTTCCCATGGTTCATTCACTCAGCCCCCAAAAGCAACAAGCTAGTTTCTGCTGTGTTAGTACAGAACAAATAAATCATTTGACTGGATCCTATTCTACTGTCACTCTGCTTATTTAACTTCTATGCAGAGTACATCATGAGAAACGCTGGACTGGAAGAAGCACAAGCTGGAATCAAGATTGCTGGGAGAAATATCAGTAACCTCAGATATGCAGATGACACCACCCTTATGGCAGAAAGTGAAGAGGAACTAAAAAGCCTCTGATGAAAGTAAAAGAGGAGAGTGAAAAAGTTGGCTTAAAGCTCAACATTCAGAAAATGAAGATCATGGCATCTGGTCCCATCACTTCATGGGAAATAGATGCGGACACAGTGGAAACAGTGTCAGACTTTATTTTGGGGGGCTCCAAAATCACTGCAGATGGTGACTGCAGCCATGAAATTAAAAGATGCTTACTCCTTGGAAGAAAAGTTATGACCAACCTAGATAGCATATTCAAAAGCAGAGACATTACTTTGCCAACAAAGGTCCGTCTAGTCAAGGCTATGGTTTTTCCAGGGGTCATATATGGATGTGAGAGTTGGACTGTGAAGAAAGCTGAGCGCTGAAGAATTGATGCTTTTGAACTGTGGTGTTGGAGAAGACTCTTGAGAGTCCCTTGGACTGTAAGGAGATCCAACCAGTCCATTCTAAAGGAGATCAGTCCTGGGTGTTCTTTGAAAGGAATGATGCTAAAGCTGAAACTCCAGTACTTTGGCCACTTCATGTGAAGAGTTGACTCACTGGAAAAGACTTTGATGCTGGGAGGGATTGGGGGCAGGAGGAGAAGGGGATGATGACAGAGGATGAGATGGCTGGATGGCATCACTGACTCGATGGACGTGAATCTGAGTGAACTCCGGGAGGTGGTGATGGACAGGGAGGCCTGGCGTGCTGCGATTCATGGGGTCGCAAAGAGTCAGACATGACTGAACGACTGAACTGAACTGATTCTACATGTAGAGTCATATGTAATGTCAATAACTATTGTTCTTGCCAAAATATTCTTTTATATCCCCTGCCTGCTGTTGAGAGTTATTCCTTGACAATAATGCTAAGTTCAATTGTGGCAAACAACTTAAACAATTTAAAGTTGCCCAGGGACTTTCTTTGCGGTCCAGTTGTTAAGAATCTGCCTGCCAATGCAGGGGACCAGAGTTCGACTCCTTGTCTGGGAAGATTCCACATGCCTGCTGAGGGGCAACTAAACCTGTGCACCACAACTACTGAAGCCCTAGAGCCCATGCTCTGCAACAAGAGAGGCCACTGTAATGAGAAGCCTGCACACTGCAACTAGAGAGCAGTCCTTGCTCATCACAACTAGAGAAAGCCTATGTGCAGCAATGAAGACCCAGCACAGTCAGAAATAAATAAAATTGCCCACCAACTTTAAATCTGTAAGGAGGCCTATCACATCTCTTCACAACAGTGTTGCAATCAAACATCAAAGAGGCTAGAGACCTATACTGGAGAATCATGAGTCCATTATGCACCAAGTTCATTTTCCTTGTCACATATTGTAAAAGAGTTTCAGATGAATGGATATATTACGTGGATTTTAAATTTAAAGAAATGATTGGTTGATGTATTTAATAAAGTACAGATAAAGATTTCTTAACCCAAGACTATGAAAAATGAGTATGCAAAGGATATAAATATATCTAGACATGATTTTGTTAGAAGAACATTTTGGAAAGTAAATGTGCTGAGGATTATTTTAATAAAAATAAAAAGTATGCAGAAAGATCTGCAAAGGTTGGGGTTAATTAACAAATCATCTTACTTAAAGTCTTACAGGGTATTCATTTCTAAAAGACAAAGGTTGACAAGGGAGTTCAACAAAGCAAGACAGCTCAGACTCTAGAAAGAATTTATCTTCCCTACTGTGATTTCCAATACTACGAATCTGGACATTTGCCTTCTAAGAAGTTAAAATTCTTGAAACAGAAACTCTCCCACTGTCCTGCATGGGCTATGTGATTACTTCATTACTCAGAAGTCTCAAATATTACATTTGCTCTGTGCTTTTAAGTGGCATCAAGTGAATAAAGACTGGCTGAAATCATTCAAGGAAGAGGCAAAAATCTGCTTTTCCTTTCTGCAAGATGACCTGATTGTGTAATCATACCCCAGCCAAATCTGGTTTGTGTTGTTAGAGGAATTATCTCCTCATTAAAAACAAATCTTAATAGGCCTAATTTGAAGGCTGCATTTGTCTGTAACCTGATCAAGAGAGTAATGACTGTGAACCATGCTCTAAAGAGGGAGAGTAAAAGAAAGTCAGAGACAGTAAACAGTGCAGATTATAGTCATATTAGAGGGCTTTTGATATGCAAATGGACCATACTAAGCAAAAAAAAAAAAAAAAAAGCAACAGGCTTGCTTCTATTCCTTTTCTTGATACTTTCCATAGCATGTGCAGGAAAATCTTACTCTAAGAAATGGTCAAGTTTGAGAGACCTATAATTGCTCTTTTCAGGGCCTTAGTCTCCTCAGTTATAACAGGGATAGCAATGTTTGAAATTATTGTAATGGGGCTATACTAAAGATTAAAGTACTATACGTGAAGCATGCAGAATAACATCCGGGTTTCTAATCCATCCACTGCATAGCTAATGATAGCACTTACTATCATTAGGTTTAGGTCTTATAGGTTTTGTTGTTATATTGGCATTTTTTTTCTATCTCTATACTGTTCTATCAGAGAAGGCAATGGCAACCCACTCCAGCACTCTTGCCTGGAAAATCCCATGGACAGAGGAGCCTGGTAGGCTGCAGTCCATGGGGTCCCTAAGAGTCGGACATGACTGAGTGACTTCCCTTTCATTTTTCACTTTCATGCCTTGGAGAAGGAAATGGCAGCCCCCTCCAGTGTTCTTGCCTGGAGAATCCCAAGGACAGGGAAGCCTGGTGGGCTGCTGTCTATGGGGTCGCACAGAATCAGACACAACTGAAGTGACTTAGCAGCAGCAGCAGCATACTGTTCTATATCTATTCTATACCATTGCTATTTCTGTACCATTCTGTATCTATTTCTATTTCTACACCAGTCATAGATTCACAAAATTAGATTCACAGAATTTTGGGACAGGAAAAAACTAGGGTATTGTTTCCAGAACTGTGTTCCATGAATAACTGCTATTATTAAGTTATATAAAAATAGGGTTCTCTATTCAAAGACTTGGGAAATACTTGGTTAAGTAATATCAAAACCATATCATCATTAAGACCTTTCAGTTCAGTTCAGTTCAGTTGCTCAGTCGTGTCCGACTCTTTGCAACCCCATGAATCACAGCACGCCAGGCCTCCCTGTCCATCACCAACTCTCAGAGTTCACTCAGACTCACGTCCATCGAGTTCGTGATGCCATCCAGCCATCTCATCCTCGGTCATCCCCTTCTTCTCCTGCCCCCAATCCCTCCCAGCATCAAAGTCTTTTCCAATGAGTCAACTCTTCGTATGAGGTGGCCTAAGTACTGGAGTTTCAGCTTTAGCATCATTCCTTCCAAAGAAATCCCAGGGTTGATCTCCTTCAGAATGGACTGGTTGATTCAATTCACATGATAGTATACATGTTAGAATGTCATTCTCCCAAATCATCCCACCCTCTCCCTCTCCCTCTGAGTCCAAAAGTCCATTATACACATCTGTGTCTCTTTCCCTGTCTTGCATACAGGGTCATCATTGCCATCTTCCTAAATTCCATATATATGTGTTAGTATACTGTATTGGTGTTTTTCTTTCTGGCTTACTTCACTCTGTATAATCGGCTCCAGTTTCATCCATCTCATCAGAACTGATTCAAATGAATTCTTTTTAACGGCTGAGTAATACTCCATTGTGTATATGTACCACAGCTTTCTTATCCATTCATCTGCTGATGGACATCTAGGTTGTTTCCATGTCCTGGCTATTATAAACAGTGCTGCGATGAACATTGGGGTACATGTGTCTCTTTCAATTCTGGTTTCCTCGGTGTGTATGCCCAGAAGTGGGATTGCTGGGTCATAAGGTAGTTCTATTTGCAATTTTTTAAGGAATCTCCACACTGTTCTCCATAGTGGCTGTACTAGTTTGCATTCCCACCAACAGTGTAGGAGGGTTCCCTTTTCTCCACACCCTCTCCAACATTTATTGCTTGCAGATCTGACGCAGGATGCAGCATGCTTGGGGCTGGTGCATGGGGATGACCCAGAAAGATGTTCTGGGGAGGGAGGTGGGAGGGGGGTTCATGTTTGGGAATGCATGTAAGAATTAAAGATTTTAAAATTTAAAAAATAAAAAACTAAAAATTAAAAAAAAAAAAAAAAAAAGAATGGACTGGTTGGATCTCCTTGCAGTCCAAGGGACTCTCAAGAGTCTTCTCCAACAACACAGTTCATAAGCATCAATTCTTTGGCGCTCAGCCTTCTTCACAGTCCAACTCTCACATCCATACATGACTACTGGGAAAACCATAGCCTTGACTAGACGGACCTCAGTCAGCAAAGTAATGTCTCTGCTTTTGAATATGCTATCTAGGTTGCTCATAACTTTTCTTCCAAGGAGTACGCATCTTTTAATTTCATGGCTGCAGTCACCATCTGCAGTGATTTTGGAGCCCAAAACAATAAAGTCTGACACTCTTTCCACTGTTTCTCCATCTATTTCCCATGGAGTGATGGGACTGGATGCCATGATCTTCGTTTTCTGAATGTTGAGCTTTAAGCCAACTTTTTCACTCTCCTCTTTTACTTTCATCAGAGGCTTTTTATTTCCTCTTCACTTTCTGCCATAAGGGTGGTGTCATCTGCATATCTGAGGTTATTGATATTTCTCCTTTAATAATCTTTAATTTACCAGCAACATGAATCTCAAAGAGGGTAACATTTTATCAGTCTTTCCTATATTTATTTGACCCTAAACACATTTTCCACAGAATGTCCGGTAACCCCTCCAAAGAACATTAGTTACTAAAGAAAATTATGGATGACAGCTCAGTGATACTCAAAGAGAAAAATGACTTCTCCTAGGCTGTCATCTACTTGGGGACAGAGTCTAGACTTATGCCTTACTCTCCTGGTGTCTCTAGGATTCTTTGCATAAAGCTGGCATCTTGATCTGGCCTGCATTTCTGCAACAAAGATCTTCAGTGAAATGAGGAATAAAACCTGGTGGTTAAAAGCATGGACCTGGTTTAACTGCCTACTTTCTACTGTATGATCTCATGAAAGATATTTCACTTTCCTGGGCCTCGCTGTTTTGTTGTTTCTGTTTTCCCTCTCCACTGAAAATGGGGGTAATGATTGCACCTGTCTCATGGGATTGTTGAGAGTTTAAATGACACAATGCATGTAAAACATATATATTACTTGTAAACAATTTATCATTGTTTCTAAAACATAGTAAGTGCTAAAAAATAAGTTGCCAGTTATTGAGAAATAGTATTTTTAAAGAGGGGCAGATTCCTTCATAGAGAAGGAAAATTTGATGACAATGAATTGTTTGCTGTCAACTACTTTTTAAGACTCTGCAGTAGAAGCTCCTCAATAATGCGTTACTTGAAGCAATGCTAGGAAGGTCTCTAAACCACTGAACCATGACATGGCCAAAAAAAGAGAACACTGAACTTTTTCAGGCAGGATAGGAGATACTGTCCTAGGCTTTGAGTCTTTGGATTCTACTGCAGAAATTTCTCAGACAGGAAGCAGCTAAAGTGCCCCTAGTCCTAGGCTAAGGGTTCTGTCATGGGCCATGCACCAGGCTTATCTGTGAACTTCTGATAACCAGTCCATTAGGTAAGTATAGACATTGAGACTTGTCTTTTACCTTAGCTAGTTTGAGAATTAGTCTAGAAGAGGGGTCCTCAAATGTGTGGTCCTTGAAGAAGGAAATGACAACCCATTCCAGTACTCTTCCCTGGAAAAATCGATGGACAGAGGAGCCTGGTGGGCTGCAGTCCATGGGGTTACATGACTGAGCAGGCACTCATGAGGGTGGTGGACAGAGATGGGTTCGTAGCAATAAACTGGTAGAACTCAAAGAAAAAAAAAAAGTGTGGTCCTGAAACAGTAGAATCAGCGTCTCTTAGGTATTTGTTAGAAATGCAGTTCTCACTCCCACCCTAGACTTGCAGCATTTGATTCTGGGTAGGGCCCAGCGATATTTATGCAGCAAGTCTTCAGGTAATTCACACGCACATCAAAATTTTCAAAGCAATGAGAACATCAACCAGGATAACTGTATCTTCTTCAAATTCAGTACAGCAGGAGTAATATATCTCAAACTCTGCTATGTAAAAAAAAAAAAAAAAGACACTATTTCTCTGAAATCAAATTAAATTTTACTTTGAACCGCTGTTCATTCAGGTTAGAAGTAATTTCAATGTCACTTAGGATTAGGTTTGTTATGGGTAATGGAGCCCCGAAGTAACAGTGGCCTAATGAATAGGTAGACTTTTAACCCTCCTGCACTGTTGGTGGGAATGTAAATTGGTATAGGCACTATGGAAAACAGTACGGAGGTTCCTTAAAAACCTAAAAAGAGTTGCCATATGATCTAGCAATCCCACTCTTGTGCATATATCCTGACAAAAATATAATCTGCAATGATCTATGACCCCTATGTTCATAGCAGTGCTATTTACAATAGTTAAGACATGGAAACAACCTAAATATCAATGGACTGATGAATGGATAAAGAATATGTGGTGCACATGTATACAAGTGAATACCACTCAGCAATAAATAAAAACAAAATAATGCCATGTTCAGTTACATGGATGGACCTAGAGATTATCATATTAAGTGAAGGTAGAAAAAGAAAAATATTATACGATATTACTTACATGGGAAATTTAAAATATGACACAAATGAACTTATCTACAAAATAGAAATGGATTCACAGATATAAAGAACAGACTTGGTTGCCAAGGAGTAGGACGAAGGTTGGCCTGGGAGTTTGGGATTAGCAGATGCAAACAATTATATACAAAATGGATAAACAACAAGGTCCTACTGTATAGCACAGGGAACTATATTCAGTATCCTATGATAAACCATAATGGAAAAGAGTAAGAAAAAGAATACACATACACACACACACATATATAGATAAAACTGAATCACTTTGCCATATACCAGAAACTATAACACAACATTATAAATCAACTATATTTCAATTTAAACAAAATAAGCAGACTTTTGAAACTAAAAACCAAGCAGCAAGGGTTTTCCAGAAGTGGATTCTGCTTTCTGCCCTACAATCCAAACCTCTGAAACAACAGGACATAAAGGCCTGACTACCATTTTTCACGGAGTAACAAAAACTTGAAGAGGATCTAAATGCAGACTTCAGTATACTATTCTCCCGTATCACAATAATATTTAATCATTCACCATGGCAATCCTAGAGTCAGACCAATTCCTAGAACTTTTGAAGCTCACTTTGAGTATCTTGGACTTGCTCATGCATCCAATAGTCCCCCCTCCTACCTTTAACAATTAACTGCTATGGTCTTTAAAAATCCGTAATTTTGGAACCCAAATTATTTTCTTCTCACCCTCACTTGCTTGTCTAGGATTCTTTCAATTGTCATAGGATTCTTTCATTTGTCATCGACTTTTATTTTCTTGGTCCTTTCTTTATAACTAGAACCCTTAAGCAAAAAAGGTGGGTGCAAGCACATCTTACAAATTTATTCTCATGCATTTAGTGTTGAAGTCAATATTTAATTGAAAAATTATTTTCCAGGAGGAACTAATTAGATCTGAAGATTGATGCTTAGTGTAAATTTAGTTTCTTTCCAGTCTGCCCTACTTGTATAAGTTCCTTTTTTCACTGTTTCTAGTTTGCAGCTAAGGGGTTCCATATTTCCATTGGTCTGGGTTACTAGCAACAATGTTCATATAGTGATTTTTTTTTAATGTAAGTAAAATCATTGGCAACTTCAGAAGGACTTGGCATACATCTGTGTCTAATGAATATTCAGCATTTTCTAGTGTATAAGACAATCAATTATACATTGGTTATATATTTACTAAGTAGTAACTATTTCAAAAATATATATTCAGAAACCAAATTTGAGTTACCCCTATTTATGTTTTCCAGGATCATCTCTGTTCTATTATATGAATCTCTACATTCTGTTTCAGAGTCAATATTCCCCAGAAAATAGAATTTAGATAAATGTGAAGGTGATTTTCCTTCTATACCTGTTTACTTCTCTGACAAAAATTTCCAGGAGAAAAAGAGGAAAAGGGGAAATCTTATCAAATCAAATATTATATCACTTACATTAATTTTATAGGAATAACTCATTATACAATTTGGATCTCAACTTAATTCTTTATTCCCATTATGGTCATGCTCTAATATACCTTTTGGACAATTTCTTTTTTAATGTGAAATTAAGAAGAGACAAGACACATGTGGTTTTTCATAAGAGGAACAGAAAATCCATATGAATCCAGGACACTCATCAACTATATCCTCACCTGCTAAGGATTAGGTGAAGCTTGTGTATACAAATTAAATCAAGAAAATGTAAACTCTGTACTCTCAACTTCTTGAACTTTGCATTCTGCCTGGTCTTTCATTTTGTACTAACCAGGCAAAGGCATAGCAGTAGCAAGATGGAATTTCCTTCTATGATCTCTTTGATTCACTCAAACCAGAATCTATTAGCTCTTCTCTCCTGAGTGGAAGAAGATGAATTTTGAAACGATGGGATTCATGAGTGCAGAAGATTTATACTTCTGATTAGACCTGGACAGTCACTCCACTTGTTTCAGAAACTGAAGGGAAAGGTTTATGGGGAAAAAGCGGGGAGGGTGAGAGGGAGGGGGTGAATAGCTCTATCACTTATGTTTAGCCACAAAACATATTAGACAGCACACTTGATTTTACCTCTCTCCAGCCTTTGACAGACATTGCTAATCAATCAGGTCACATTTCCCATTGACATGGATATAGCCTCAGAGTCTTTCTTGGCATAGCTCTCTGAGCAGCTGTTACACATCTATCTGGTTTCGCTTAGGAGACTGATTTACTGAGTATATTATATATTCATTTATTCAACATTCATTGAACATCTAAACTGGGCCAGGGATGTCAAAGGCATTCAGGAGCAAGACGTGAAACTTACATTGTAACAAGATGAAAACTTTTTATTGCCTTTTTCAGCCCTACACATTTGCTAGGGATACAGTAGGTGCTCAATAAATTTCCTTTGTCACATTGCTATGAACTGGTTCGTGAAGAGCATTCTGGCATCAGCTGACCCTGCTAAGAAGTGGAGTGTGGCTATGGTTCTCTTTCAAATAATGATAACATTTGTTCTACCTCAATTCACTTCCTGCTTAAGGTCTATCAAAAACAAACTCACCCTCAAGATTAGTTCTCCACTGGATATGTTTCAAGGGGCAGGAGTAGATATCCAAGAGAAGAATCATACATGGAGATGCAACTCATCCCTTAAATCTGACCACTAAATGTCTGTTAGATCTGCTGATTAGTCTTGCTAGAACACAATATCAGACTCCATCCTCAAAGGAAATAAATTAAGCTGCACCCCATGAGAACAAATGGTTGACACTGTGCTCTAGCAAGCATCTTGTGTGCAGCTGTGAACAGCTGTGTTAGTGCCAGTTAAGCTGTGACAGCATCACAGGGGGCGGGGTGGGGGAGAGATAAAGGGCAATTCATTCACAAAGCACTATTCAAAGGGTCTCACAGGTGTGTTCTAAGGATTGGTTTTCTCCTATCTCCTTTCTGTCTAAAATTTATCCTGAATTTAGATGACTGAGTAATGTAATTCTGCCAGAATTATATAGGTCTGCTCTCTCCAGGGATGGTGTTTTCAGAATACACGCTGTGAAATTCATACAAAAATATGAAATAGGGAGAAGCATTCCCCACTTAACAAAAAAGAATTCGCTTCTGACTTTCTGGACTGATTCTTTGACCACTGATTCATTCCCTTATGAATAAGCCTTAGTCTTTCCCCCACTCTGATAGAGGAAAGCACAGAATGTGCCAAAGAGACTAGTTCTTTTAGAGAACGGTTTTATTTATCACCCTTATTTGCAATTTTACTCCCCTAAAAGGAGCCGTCAACTGCTCATCCATTGACTACAAATGGCCAGCTCTTTTGGTGAACAAGGATGGGGTCACATGCTAACTGCTGGTGAAGGGGACAGAATGAGGAGAGAAAAGGGCATCGTGCAAAAAGGAGAATGAAATGGCATTTAGATGTTTGTTTTAAACAGAATTCAATTGAAGGGGAAATTGTGTATATGAGATGCTCTCTTAAGAAATGGAGTTAGGAAATAAAGGAGTCAAATTAAAATTGGACAGAAATCCTAGACCAGTGTTTCCAAATGCTGGCCCAGTTCATGGGACACCTCTTTGGAATCAATTGCCTAGTAATCAACTGCCGAGTAAACTTAAAGCTGCAGGTCTCTAGTCGCAGAATCACTGGGAAGTATATCTGGGATTTTCTGACTGACTCCCCCAGATAAGCCTAGAGCATACGGTTAGATTTGAGAATTACTGTTAGATCCTAGGCTAAGTAAACAAACACAAAGATTAATAAAGCTGATGAAATATTTAAGAGGGAAAAACAACGTATATAACCAGAAAAAAGAGATGTCAGGGCTGACCTATCTGAAGACAAACCAATATAGCATTTTGTAATAAATACACAGTTATTAACTGAAGGCTTACAATGTATCCAGCACTACTCCAAATGCTTTCTGTTTCTCACTTTTTAAAAATCTTTGAATTGTAAGGAAGTTATAAGCAAGGAAGGATCCAGGAAGCAGACTGCACACATGAGACACAGCATTTTTAAGGCACTCAGCACAGCAGGTAGGTGGCTGAGCCAGGCTTCCTGAGTTGGAACATGTTTTTGTTGTTCAGTTGCTAAGTCCTCTCCGACTCTTTGCGACACCTTGAACTTTCGTGCACCAGGCTCCTC
This sequence comes from Ovis canadensis, assembly GCF_042477335.2. Classification (NCBI taxonomy): domain Eukaryota; kingdom Metazoa; phylum Chordata; class Mammalia; order Artiodactyla; family Bovidae; genus Ovis; species Ovis canadensis. The sequence continues at coordinate 51,300,805 of NC_091263.1, read as the reverse complement.
TCTCTGTCCATGGGACTTCCCAGGCAAGAGTACTGGAGTAGGTTGCCATTTCCTCCTCCAGGGGAATCTTCCCCACCCAGGAACTGAATCCAAGTCTCCTGCATACGTGTGCTAAACCTCAACCAGATACTGTTTTTCCTATGCAAATACAGGCTCTGAGGAAACAATGTTTAATAAGATAGTATCTTCCCTTAAGGAGTTCATAAAAATTCATGATGTCTTGTATCAAGTGCAGTGAGTAAAGTGGAGAGAGAAACTTAGAGATCCTTGCAGGACTTGCAACTCATTTTTATCCTTGAGATTTTTCACAGTTTGTATGATTAAGCAGAATATAATTTTCTGAATATAAAATTGCCATTAGAATGGACACTATGAACCAATATTTGACCACTTTTGATCTACAGCAAGGCAAATTCCAAAAGATAGCACTGAAGAGAGGAGCAGAAATAGAAGAACTCATTTCTTCAATAGTGTTTTGATAACAGATATTTAATAGGTCATCTCTCTGTGAGAAAGAGTTGAAGTTCACAATTCACATAATGATCTGGTCATTTGTCATGCATTTACAGACTCCTGGTTTAAAATTAAGTACTAGCTCCTTAACCATATATAAATATTACAAAGAGCAATATGAAGAGAGAGTATTGTTTCTTTCTATTCTGAAGATGAGAAAACTGAAGCCAAGAAGGTTTAGATTAACATCCAAATAAGAGGTATAGTCAGATTTCAGACCAAGGTTTGCAAAATTCCAAAATTTGTGGTCCCCTGCCACTCTGTAGCTGCAAGTCACAGGTGAAGAAGATGTTCACTTTCACACGTTAAAACTCACATTTATAACTGGCACCCACCCCCCGCCCACCTAACATTAGATGTGCTTACTGCCTCCAGATGACATAAGACACGGTAGATACCATCATTAACGCTCTGAGTACTTAAGCCATGTTAATTCATTCAATCAGCTTACAAACGAAGTATCTTTTATACTTTTGTTACACAAAATATTTTATGAAAATGAGTCAATCTGCTAAAGTCTCTGAAAAAAAGTTTTTACCTGTTTCTTTGTTCATCAGAGAAAAATTCTGACTGCTATTTTAAAAATGAAGGAAGTTCTTAATCCATCAAACTAATCCAATACCACCAGATTCAAGATCAGAACAGATATTAAAAATGCCTCAAAGAAGAACTCACCAATTTATAGTTACTGAAGGGACAGGCAATTCTGAATTAATAAAATATCTTAATTAAAGTACAAGTTAAAAGAAAGTATATCTTATTACCTTTTGATATCTGATGGATGACTGAATCAAACTGGAGTGTAGAAAATAAAAAATTATAAACTATGAACTGGGCAAAGACAGAATTATGGGGAGATCTCACTGGACCTATTTTGATGAACAGATGAGGGCTATTTGAATACAGTTTTACATATATTTATGGACTTTCCTGGTGGCTCAGTCAAAGAGTCTGCCTGCAGTGCGGAAGACCCCAGTTCAATCCCTGGGTCAGGAAGATCATCTGGAGAAGGAAATGGCAACCCACTTCAGTATTCTTGCCTGGACAATCCCATGGCCTAGAAGCCTGGGGGGCTATGGAGTCTCAAAGAGTGGGACAGGACTGAGCGACTTCACTTTCACTTTACGTATATTTGTAGGTCAAGGTGCTGTTATACTTTGAGGGAAAAAATAGTTTGTGGAAGCTGGTAAAAATTTCCTTTACCCTTACAATCTTTTTAAACTGTATTCCACATATAGATGCGTGTCTGAATGCTCAGTCAGTAAGTCATGTCTGACTCTGCAACCCCATGTACCAGAGCCCACCTGGGCTCCTCTGTCCTTGGGATTTCCCAAGCAAAAATACTGGAGTGGGTTGCCATTTCCTTCTCCAGGGGATCTTCCTGACCCAGAAACTGAACCTCCATCTCCTGCACTGCAGGCAGATTCTTTACTACTAGGGCACTTGCAAAGCCCATATGTATATATGCATATACACTGTACTACATATAGAGACATAAAAACAAATTTACTGATATCAACTTTCTCAAGCTATTATTTCAACACAGACAGGTACTGAAGAGTTGAAGACAATGAGAATAAACCCATATGACTGGAAATTTGCAATCCTCCATCTGAGGATGCGAGGCAAGAGGGAGAGAATATTGGTAAGTCTACAAAAAGAATCTAGAGACTGCTTTCAATTATAGCAAGAAGTAGTGGTCGAACTATACACATACATACTAAGGCAAAGCTATAAATAAATAAATAAATAAATATATATATATATATATATATACAGTACTATACATAATCTGTGCCATATATATGAAATCTCACAAAGATAATAAGCTCCCCAGATTTCATCTAAATAAACACAAAATTTGAATTGTTAGGGATGGAATTGATAAAGTCTTATAGTGTCAAGCTTAAAAAAAAAATAACTCAGAAAGGACAACAGAGTATGGTTACTTTTTCTGTTTGAAACAGTCACACTTTGTTCCATCACATTTATGACTCTTCTCATACCAATGTCATGGAAAACACAATTCTTATTTGATGTAGCATTCATTTTTGGTTTGGTCATTTAGACCTACCTCCAATATCTTTCTAGAAGAAAAAGTCATCTTCTGCTACAAAATAAGAAGACTAGCCAACAAACAATAATGAATAATCTTGAAGGAAGAAAGAAACACAGGGGAAAATATGAATGTATTATGTATCTATTGCTCATAACATATTATCCCAAATCTTAAGGGGCTTAAAACAACAAACCTGTATTATCTCACATTCTTGTGGGTCAGGAATCTGGAAGCAGTTTTATCTGGGTGGTTCTGGCCCAGGGTCTCTCATAAGGCTGCAGTCAAGGCATCAGCCTGGGGTCACTACCTCCTGGATAGGACTAGGGAGACAAGACCTACCCCTAGGACAGGAAAGAAGTGGGAAGTAGTGCAGAGACTGAAAACAAAGCCAACAACTCTAACAGTGCACTGTCATAAATGTTATGTGGACGTGGTCTCTCAGAATGGCTTACCGCACAAATTTAATGCCTTTTCTATGTTATCTAAACGCTTTTCACACATGCGGCTGTAACTTCTCCAGTTTGTGGTGCAACAGAAAATCTAGCATGAGCTTCTCCTTCTTCACGATTTTACCAAGAGAAGAGTCGTTCTTACCAGAGGTCTTCAGGATCCGCAGCACACATTTTTCCTTTCTTTATTAAATCAAGGACTTGCCTTATGAACGGTCCTTCTCCTCGGTGTCCTTGGAACTGATAGAATGGGGCTGAGTAAGCTTCAGAAGCAAAGGAAAGCTTCCTTCTCTGACAGAAGAATGGAGAGACACCAAATCACGTTCCAGAGCACGTGCTCTTCAAGGCCGACGGCTGTGGGGGGGGCTGCTTTTTATACTCCAAAGCCAGGAGGGGGCGGGATTCTCTCCGCACGTGCCTGCGTGCGTGCGGCTAACGGATTCTGAGCGCCAAGTGCAGCTTCTCGGCCCGCTGCCTCCATCTTGGATTGGCGTGTCATGCGCAGTTCTTCCCATGCCGCCCACCAGCCGTTCTCCTATAGGAACTTCCGTCTGATGAGCCCGGTGCGAGACGTCTGTTTACAGGCTTTGCCTTGGCTGTTATCCGGGATCCTAGACATCAAGATGGTTTTCACCCTTCTCTGATGAGAATGACTTCTTGTATCCAAACAGCTTGTGCAAAAAGTATGGCTTATGCTGAATATCTGCTTATTGTTAATTCCTTATGATGCTTCATTTATAAATTAAATTTTCTTACAGGTGTGTTTGTATAGGAAAAAATATTATACATATAGGACAATCCATGGTTTCAGGCATCCATTGGGAGTCTTGGCACTTATTTCCCACAGATAAGGGGACTACTGTATACCCAGAGGTGGGATTTCTTGATGCTGTGGCGGTTCTATCTTAAAAGTTGTATTTATTTATGGCTGCGCTGGCTCTCCATTGCTTTGTGAGGATTTTCTCTACTTGCCGCGAGGAAGGGACTACTTTTTGTTGTGCTTCAAGGACTTCTCATTGCAGTGGTTTCTGTTGCCATGGAACTCAGGCTCTAGGGTGCCTGGGCTCAGTAGCTGCAGCTCCTGGGTTCCACAGCACAGGCTCAATAGTTGTGGTACACGGACTTAGTTGCCCCGAAGCATGAGGGATCCTCCCAGACCAGGAATCTAACCGGGGTCTCCTGCATTGGCAGGTGAATTCCTCACCACTGAGCCACCAGGGAACTCCTATTTTTAAAATTTTGAGGAATCCTCATACTGTTTTCTGTGGTGACTGTACCAGTCTATTCCTACCAGTGATACAAAAAGGTTCTCTTTCTTCCACAGTCTTGTCAACCTTGTTATCTTCTGTCATTTTAATAACAACCATTCTAAGAGGTATCTCATTGTGGTTTTGATTTGCATTTCCTTGAAGATTAATGATATTAAAAATCTTATACTGTGCATACTGGCCATTTGTGTGTCTCCTTTGGAAAAATGTTAATTCAGTTCCTGTCGTCATTTTCCAGTTCAGTTCAGTCACTCAGTCGTGTCCGACTCTGCAACCCCATGAACTGCAGCACGCCAGGCCTCCCTGTCCATCACCAACTCCCGGAGTTTACCCAAACCCATGTCCATTGAGTCGATGATGCCATCCAACCATCTCATCTTCTGTCATCACTTTCTTCTCCTGCCCTCAACCTTTCCCAGCATCAGGGTCTTTTCAAATGAGTCAGCTCTTTGCATCAGGTGGCCAAAGTATTGGAGTTTCAGCTTCAACATCAGTCCTTCCAATGAACACTCAGGACTGATCTCCTTTAGGATGGACTGGTTGGATCTCCTTGCAGCCCAAGGGACTTTGAAGAGTCTTCTCCAGCACCACATTTCAAAAGCATCAATTCTTCAGCGCTCAGCTTGCTTTATAGTCCAACTCTCACATCCATACATGACCGCTGGAAAAACCATAGCCTTGACTAGATGGACCTTTGTTGGCAAAGTAATGTCTCTGCTTTTTAATGTGCTGTGTAGATTGGTCATAACTTTTCTTGCAAGGAGCAAGTGTCTTTTAATTTCATAGCTGCAGTCACCATCTGCAGTGATTTTGGAGCCCAGAAAAATAAAGTCAGCCACTGTTTCCACTGTTCCCCATCTATCTGCCATGAAGTGATGGGTTGCTATGAGTTGTATGAGTTCTTTGTCTATTTTGGATATTTACCCCTTATCTGATACATGCTTTGGAAATATTTTCTCCTGTTCCATAGGTTGTCTCTGCAATTTATTGATGGTCCTTTGCAAAACTTTAATTTTCTTATCATTATTTGTGTCCATTATACTGGAGTTAAAGTGCTAAGCCTGGATAAATACTACCTGATATCTTCTCTTTAAGTTTATTAATACTTTAAGAAATTCACAACTCTGGGCAAAATTTTTCAACTAGATCAGAAGATCATAGTTTTAAGCTATGGTGCTTAAATTCCACTGGGCGATCAATGACTCTTTCAGTTCAGTCACTCAGTCGTGTCCAACTCTTTGAGACCCCATGAACCGCAGCACTCCAGGCCTCCCTCTCCATCACCAACTCCCGGAGTTTACCCAAACTCATGTTCATTGAGTTGGTGATGCCATCCAGCCATCTCATCCTCTGTCATCCTCTTCTCCTCCTGCCTCCAGTCCCTCCCAGCATCAGGGTCTTTTCCAATGAATCAACTCTTCACATGACGTGGCCAAAGTGGAGTTTCAGCTTCAACATCAGTCCTTCCAATGAACACCCAGGACTGATCTTTAGGATGGACTAGTTGGATCTCGTTGCAGTCCAAGGGACTCTCAAGAGTCTTCTTCAACACCACAGTTCAAAAGCATCAATTCTTCGGCTCTCAGCTTCCTTCACAGTCCAACTCTCACATTCATACATATTGTCCATATAGGCTGACTTTATCATTTGTTGTCTAGTTGCTGAGTCGTGTCCAACTCTTTGTGACCCCAGACTCCTCTTTTGACAAAATTTGCCAAGGAAGAATACTGGAGTGGGTTGTCATTTCCTTCTCCAGGGAATCTTCCCAACTCAGGTGTTAACTACATCTCCTGCATTGGCAGGTGGATTCTTTACCACTGAGCCACTATGGAAGCCTGACTTTCTCATTACTGAGACTTGTTATAGCACTATCATTTCTTTATATTCTATTTTTTAAAATATATATTCATATTCAAAAAAACTAAATTAGCCTTATAGAAGAGTAATCAGATAAGAAGCTTCACCACAAACATAAAACCCATTCCTTCTCATGTCCATGTTCTCCCTCTTCTTTCATAATTCAGTGAAGATAGTACTCTTTTTTCTATCAATGTCCAACTCTAGAAAATCTGTTTGACAGTCTACATATCACCTTCTCAAACAATGTGTTATCTGCTCCTCATCCTGCCTTGTCCATCACTCCTCACAGTAGGTGATATGTACCTACCTTTACCCACTAACACAGATGCTCCTCTCATTTGAAATTCTAATACTTCACTTTCTTTCTTCAAGGTGTTTAATAATATCTGTAATAATTACATGTATTTGTTGGAACTTCTGTAATGCTGACAGTGTTCTAGTTCTTGACCTAAGAATTTACACAGTTTTTATCTTATTCCAGTCTCTACTTACTATGTTTTGAGTAGTTCTTTTTCTCGTGTTTCTATTAGACTTCAGAAAATCCTATTTTAATTTGATATATAGATTTCTATCATACTTAAATTCTAATTGCATTTGTTATGAAGAACTCATGTCTGTATTGCACAATTGCCCAATATGAACATTTCATTATTAAGTTTTGGAGTAAAAATTCAGCAAAAAAATTTTCTTTGCCAAAAAAGAAGAAAAGAAAATGAATCCAACATGGAAGCCAGTCTTTTTATAATCTAGTTTTGGAAGTAACACTGCCTCACTTCTGCCAGATTCTGTGTATTAGAAGTGAGTCAGCAAGTCTGACCCACACTCAAGGAAAAGGGATTACTCAAAGGCACAGACACCAAGAGAATCATCTCAGAATCTGCCTACCACAGTGCATTTCTTCTGTGCTGACATCTCCATTCTATAGACTATCTCTTAGAAGTTGTCATTTCTGCAAAGCATGTCCTAGGGACACTAGGAGGAGAAATAAAACAAGTATATAAACCAAGTTTTGGCTCTTGGTTTCTCCCCCTGTTGAATCTTTTCCCTGACCCACTTACAGGAAAAGATTCTGTTCACATAATTTGTTCACCCAGAGATTGGCTGAAGTATTGGATGAAGATTGGGTGAAATAGAAATATTGGTCATTCCCCTTGTATGACTTGTGAGTAGACAGGGAGACCCCCCCCCCTCCCCTGCACCCTGCCCCATTCTTAGAAGAAGCTACTTGATCCTTGGGGCATAAATGTGCATTCTCAAGGGGGGCAATATCACTCCCAAGTCAGGAAAAACTGCCCTGAAGGGGCATGAAGTTGTTAGTCTTTTGATATGTAAAGCACATATGCACACAGAGTATGTAAACAGATATACAGTATATTTGTGGTATTAAAGTTTTATGGGGGAATGATTAGGGAGAAAATGCCTTCAAAAGCTGCTTTAGGAGAGTGATAATGAGAAAAGTTTGAGAAAAACCTGATGCAGTACAGGCTAGTAAGATTTCTAAGACAGGGAAGGCTTCAGGGAGGGAGGGTTTGGGATGCAGATGTAGCTGGGGGTGGAGAAAAGGAGATGAAATTTGGAATATGGCAGACTGTGAATGAATTTTCCCATGTACATATTAGGCTTTGGTTTCACTCCTTGATCTGATTTTAACTAATTGCTAACTTCCAGGGATTCCTCACAGTTTATGATCCACTGAGAGTTCTTTTCTGGTTTTGGAGCAAGACTTTGTACAAATTCATTTTAAACATGTTTTCTAACATTTCTGAGAGACTTGCGTTTGGTGGGAAAGGTAGTGAAAGTGTTCAGTTTACCATCTAGACACAGAAACTCTTTATTATAGCGGGAGAAAAGATTGGCTCCACTTTCCCTTTTGTCCCTTCTTCCCCTTATTCCATCTATTGGATGGAGGTAAAGTCTGTGAGTTGAAGTAAGGCAGGAAATGGACTAGAAAATAGGCAGGAGGGTGTGGAATTGAGGAACAGTGAGTGCAGTTCAAGAAAACTGGTCTGATCAGTCACCATATGAGGATCTGGTGCTGATGATGCTCCTAATGTATCCAAATTTCTGTTTTCTCATTTGTAAAATGAAGGGTTTTTATAAAATAACACTTACAGTAGACTTCAGCTTCAACATGATATGTTCCCAGGAGATACCGTCACAATTTTCACAGTAATTCCCCAAAGCACAGCTGTGTGAGTTGTGCATCTTTGGGTTACAACTGTGACTCTGCTGCTGCAATTTGAATACTCAGGGAGATCAATCAAGGCTAAGCTGTTAACCTGTAATTGTCACCTTCACGTGAACTATCACTGCAGTAAAAGCAAAGAAAGAGCCCAGTTCTGTGGAGTCTTAATGGATTCAATGCAGGAGCCAGGTTTCAAGTTCTGTGGGCCCTCCAGGACTTGAACCATACTCACAACCTATTTAGACAAAATCACAATCTTACTGATTACAATGAGGCATATGAAATTCCCATTTTTGTAGGTCAAAAATGGGTGAATATTGGCAAATGTATATAGTTCAACTTAGAGTTAAACCAGCAGATCACTCCCTTTTAATGAAAAGCAAGCTTTTTTTTTATTAACTAAACTTTTTATCTATCTTATGATACATTAAATAGTTGTCACTTATTTTTATCCCCATCTTCCTTTGTTTTGCCATTTTTCCTATGTCTTTTTGTCATCAATTAAATCCAGTTATCACCTGAATTTGAAGGTAAAAACAAAAGGATAAGTGTCTACTTATACTGACCTGGCTTGAAAAGCAAAAAAGATTTAAGTTATTTTTCTGGTTCTAAGGAGAAGTTGTCCCCTAATAGATGTGGCCAACCAGCTTGCATTTTTAAAACATGCTGCTTCATCTGAGCCATGTATCTGCTGTAGAGTTTGCAACAATTCCTTGTGGAACTGGCCCAAGAAAACAAGAGAAAAGGCCCAGAGGCAGGAATAGAAAAATGGATGTTACCCAGCCTCATTCCATGTTAGCCTGGTTTTTCTAGGTCTAGTCTGGGATTCTGAGAGAACAATCTAGATCCAATTTCTACACTTAAAAAAAAACCAAAAAACAATGAACTAGATAGGTAGGCTGAGGCCGAGGGTTAAAAGGAGAGGTGGAGAAAGAAGAAAGAGAAGAATTAAGTGCATCAGAAGGGAGTGGGAAGAATGAAAAACACTGGGAATGCCAGAAGAATTTGGAGAATAAGAGGAGCTGGAAGAAGAATTGAGGAAGGAGAAAAGGGAGGAGAAACTCTGAAGAGAATTGGGGAAGAAGGGCACTCTTGGTTTCCAATCCATCATATCTAGATTGGTCACTTAAGAAAAGAGAAGGCTGTTTTAACATAAATATAATCTTGGGGAAAAAAAGAAAAGGGCTGTGGAAGTGACTTATTTGTTTGTTTTTAGAATGACCTTTGTTTTTAGTATGACCTTTGTTTTTAGTGTGGGTGGGATGGGGGGAGTGAGAGGGAGGTCTAAGGAGGGAGGATATATATGCATACATATAGCTGATTCACTTTGATATACAGCAGAAATCAACACAACACTGTAAAGCAACTATACCCCAATTAACAACAACAACAAAAGCTGACTTGTTTTTTTAATCATGACTTTCTTCCATACCTCTTTCCAAAAGAACTGAATGGGTCTATGTGAGCAACTTTGTATAACTGTCTTGAAGGAGATGTACACTGTTCGAACAGGCTGCTTCTGTTTTGCTCCCAGTGTCAGACTGTGGTCTAGTAAAACTGAATCAGAGATGAACAGTTATGCTATACACCTGAAACTAACACAATCAACTATACTCCAAGAAAAAAATTTTTTTAAAAAGCTTTAAAAGAGCTGGTGAGGGCTCTTTAGATTCCAGCTCTCATCCTTCACAACCTCCAATCCCTTTTAGTTTCTGTGTGTTTCTGGAAATTCTGACCTTTCTGGTAATCAGCATGGACTTGCCATATTCTGGAAACAGTTAGAAACGTGGTTTGATGCGTGTATTAAGCTGTGCTGATAGCCAGTGTGGTCTGTCAGTTATTTCACAAAACAGTCACCTGGAGAAAAGGATCCCCTGAGTAGCTATGTCTTGCTTCCTGATATACTCAAAACTGTCTTGTTTCTGAGCAAAAGCACAGCCAAAAAAAAAGGAGGACTCACGTGTTATTTTGCAGGCCATTTCCTTATTTACATGTCACCATACTCAGCAATTCTCGGGACAACACAATCAGTTATTCTGACGGAGCAAATAAACTAATAACACAATTAAAGAAATAATCCCTCTGGGTATTCCTTCTCAAGGTCTTTCTCCCAAGACAACTTTCTTTTCTCCAGAAGCAAAGTCTAAGGCCCAAGATAAGGATGTTATTTGTACACATCCTGGTTCATTGGCAGTATGTATTTTCCGTCTGCCAAAAATGTGAAAAGGAAGCATGCTGAATTTAGCTTCCCCACAACTGAATTCAACTGCATATTGAACTTCTAGTAGGGCTTATAAAAGTTCCACTTTTGTTGGCATCTGCAACCAGAGCGAAGAGACAGCTGTAAAAAACATCTTCTCGCCAAAACGTGATTTGGGAAAGGTCATTTTATTACATGATTTATTTATATTGTTTCTCCATGGTACAAAGCGTTCTTATGCAGACTCAGAGCTGAGAGGAGGAGAAATAGTGAAAGCAATCTTGAAGCCCATGGACCAAGGGGACATTTGGTGTTCATTCTTTAGCTAAAACAGCCTTCAAGGCACCGCAGCTTTTCTGCATCATTCAAATGAAAAAGAAAAAGAAAGTTCTATCATGATAAAATCAGTCTTCTCCCCTATCCTCAGAGGCAGCATCAGTAAGAAATAGAATTAGAAGTAGATCATGCTTTCATAGTCAAGAACAATCAAGATACTCTTTCTCTTTCAGAAGAGAAAATTCAGTTTAATCAAATTTCCTATGGTTTATCTTCTTAACACATTGTGTTGTCATTTTAAAGGATTTAAACATTCTCTCCTGGATTTCTTTTCCTGAAGAGGCATGTGTTAGTTATATTCTAAACAGACCTACAGTATTTAATATGGAAAGTTGGATATCTTTCTGAAAGAAAGCAGATGGGCAGTTCTATCTTTGCTTGACTCTGTCATTGTCATTGTGTCTCAAACAGGCAGGTGGGATTTTTAATACTAAGTTTATAATGGTAACAAGTAGGTTTACTAGATATATACTTCTTTGACCAGGTATGTTATTTAACCTCTCCCAATGTGAAATCCAAGCTAAAGGTTTCTGGGTTTTATCCTTGTTGTTGTTGTTGTTTGTTTGATTATTATTGCTCTTTGTTTATTGCCAGTATGTCTCAGACATTGGGGTCAGGGGTTTGAAAATGAGAACCAAATAGAATTTTGACTCTCGCCTTCACAATGCAGCTAGGGTTGTGACTTGGTTAAGTTTATTGTTTCACTGACTGAAAAGTAGTTTAAAGAAAAGAAGCAAAAAGAGCCAGACAGACCGAAAGGTGAAACTATGACTTGGCTTCCCCTCCACCCAATCAGTCCCAGGCATCTTCTTTTCTTGTTTGTACAAATTTTCATAGAGGTAGCAACTTTCAGTATCCTCTAGCCAGTGGTAAGTTTTCTGATAGTACAGACTTTATCATCCTGTCTTCAAAAGTGGCTCATGCAGGAATGCATGACATGAGGATCTTATTCTCTGATAATGTCTGTGTATATGTTTGACTGATGTGCCTCTTAGATGATGATTTCTGATGTCTCTGTGGAATTCCATTACAGAGAAATTTAAAAATTAAACATCATGAATATTTAGCAAAGCTGCCTGGAAGTTCAGCTCCAAGTGACTTAATCATTTTCTCTACATTTTAACTTAAACCATTGTTTGGACTGGGAAAGGATTTTAATGGAAGAGAAAAATGTAAAGTTATATAATAATACCGTGTAGAACAATTCCTTGAAATGTTGAATTTTAATGCTTCTCAAAAAAATAAATAAATAAAAGTCACCCTAGCAAGGCCACTTTTAGAGGGCAAGGTTATTTCTTAATAGTATCTCTCTGCTTGGAGGCACTTTGCATTAGAGTTCTCTAAGAACACAAGACCAATACAGAATTGATCTATTTAAAATCCATTTTGCTCTTTTTTGCTCTGTGTCAGAAGAGTGTCCCAAATCATAAAAAGTCCCTTTCAAAAGCAGGAAAACTATCCCAGTAGTTGGGATAGAAATAAAAATGTAGAAGAGACAAAGTTGTTCGGAAAAGTTACCCAAAATTTGATAAAAGGCAAAAAGATTACTGTGAGCCTCTTCAAAGTCATACTAATTTTTCTCCAAAGCTTACCTAATGTGATAAAAAATGAACACTGTAAAAGAGAATCTCAAATACTAGCAAGAGAATTATTTAGATAATTGAATGTTTGTATACTTTGTGAAACAAGCAAGAAAGTTGAAACTGGGACCAGTATTGGGGGCAGGAATTGGCTATTTCATTAACCAAACCACCTTTAAGTTGATTTCTTTGTGGTAATTCAATCACTAGGTCACACTGAATCAAATTCAAAGCCGGGAGGTCTTAAACCAATTTCTTCCCTATGGAGGATAGTGAGAATTTCCACCTATAATCTAAGCAGGACATATTTACTGGAATCCAATTCACCAAAGAAGTTACTAACTAATGAACATATTTAAATAACAACAGGCTGCATGTGCTTAATACTTCTTAAGTTTCCATACCCAACCTTGGAAGAGAAATATTATGACCCTTATTTTTCCAGTAAGAACATAAATCACGGGAGAGGTCAAACAACTGTTTAGTTTGTAACATTCAGAGCAGGGAACAGATGAGACTTTCGTGAGCTGTGAGCAAGTTTGTGCAGTTAAGCATGCCTTTTGAGGTGTCTGAGTCATGGTTTGAGTCGTGGTTTCAATACTTACTAGTTGAGTAACCTTGAATAAGTCACTGACTTCTCTGAACTTTAGTTTCTTCGTCTTCACTAGAGAGAAAACTACCACTAACTCAATGCACTCAAAGCAGCATTCAAAGCACTTAGCACAATGCCTGGCTCATATTAAACACTCAGTAAGCCTTACCTGGATCAAAACAGAAAAAAAGAGAGAGATGATAATGCAAGTTGATTTCAGAAGATTTGCCCAATGTGTTCAAGGGGATATTTTCAAATAACTGGAACATTCAACTCAGTGTCCAATATTCAAAAAGGTAAATGATGGTAAGAACTCCAGTGGAAAATGATGAGTTACAGGCATAGTACAGTATATGATATTAAAGTCAATATGATCCATTAGGTTTACTGGGACTAATAAGGCAGGAAAATGAACGTACTCTTCAGAAAGCTTTTGAACAACATCAGGGAGACAATAAACCCATTTCTAGTTAGCCATCAGTTAGCTCAAGAAATCAATGGGTATTCTGGTTTACGTAAGTTATGTATGTTTCTATATGCCTTTTTAAGTTCAAGGGGCTTACAGAATTAAAAGGGTAAAATTTCAAGACTATTTGAGAGCAATCAGGTTTCCCTTCCTACATTTTTTTCCTGGATTCTCTAGTAATTTACAGCAAAGTTACTTGACCTTCCAGTAAAGGCTTCAGTTATTGGGGGGGAATAAAAAATATAGGAAGATTAAAGAACTCAGAGTGACAGAGGTTTCCAGAGCTGGCAAAATGATTCCAATCGCTGAATCTTTGTGCCTTGAATCCCCTCAGATTACTGCAAATCCAGGGTAGTGCACCAAGGCAGTGCACCAAGGTAGTGCAAATCCAGTGCACCAAGGTAGTGGCAGGCAATCTTCAGAACAGAGCAACCCAGACATTACTACTTATTAGGTCCTGATGCTGAGAACACGTGAAGGGGGCATTGAAGAAGGTATTAACTCCATCTATGGATTGTTAAAGTCTTTAGGAATTAGCAGTGAGAGGCTATCAACATAAGAGAAGTAAAATTGGCTTGAGAGAGCCAGCAACACACAGAAGTTAATCTTTTTCTAAGATACAATTAACCTATCTCTCCCCTTCTAAGTAAGGTAAACCAGAGACCAGCAGAGGCTTCTCTCTCTCTTTTTAATCTCAGTCATTGTATAAATGGCTATTCCAAAATAAATCAACAAAAAAATCACTCGAATCACCTTATCATAAAGTAGCATACTTCCTTTTTTAAGGTCACATGAGCCTATTTCTTGTACGAGAGATTGCTCTGGGAATTTCATTGATAATCAATTAAATCCTAGCAACCTATTTACCCCAGAATCCTCTTACCAGAAGCCTTTCTCAACCACGACGAATATTACAGTTCAGCATTTGAGAACAGTTCATTTGGGGCTGTTTGTGATGGAAAAGGAGGATGAGAATCATTTTCAAGGGCTTTTCTCGTGACATTTATTCCTCAGTTTGGCAGGAGAACACGTCAGCTCTCTTAGACTGCAGCCGCGTGGACGTCCCTCCTGACGGCTGTGCCCGGGGACTGCGTCCTCAGTCCTCAGAGGGGTCATCAGTCTCATCTGAGAGCTGGACTAGAGCCATCAGTGGGCAAGAAACAGAGCGTTCCCTTCCTGATTCTCACAGAAAAGAAAACTAAAGATTAATGGGGGAAATGTAGGAGGGGCAAGGGTATTGAGAAAAATGACCCCGACCTTAGAAATAAACCCAAAATTTACCATGGGCTTTTTAAAAGCCATGCTCACTATTCTACTGAGCCCACCTAAGGGTCATTTGTTGCTCCAGGGCTGCACTGATCAATTATAATAGCCACTAGCCATAGATTCTTTCAAGTCAAACCTGAATTAAAATTAAATGAAATTCAGAGTTAGTTCTTTGATCACTCTAACCACATTTCAAATGTTCAATGGAGACATGAGGCTAGAGGATACCATATTAGACCACTCAGATAAAGAATATTTCCATCATGGCAGAAAGTTCTGTTGCACAGTTGTTCTAAGGGAAGGTAATATTGCCTTCAAAGTTACTGTTAATTAGAGTTGAGACTGATGTCCATTGATAGAAGACAGATAAATTTTAAAAAAGCTTTTTTCCTAGAGATGCAAATAACTTTTGTCCAGAATAACAGATAACTGTACACGTTTTGGTTTTATTACTCTGAAGAAAATTAATGCTTATTTCTAAATTTGCAATATGTTCCAGCATTTTTAATTGACTAAATATATATCATTTTTCTTATAGTCTCCCTTAGATCAACTCTGTCATCCTGTTATGTATCTTGTTACTGACTTAGAGAAATCATTGACATTTATACAGTATACATTTGGAAGTATTATATTTCTAACTTTTAAACTGTACTCTGACAAGGGGATTGAACAGATGTAAGAGTTTGATTTAAACAAGGTCTAAGTTAAATATTGGGCAGATTGTTCTCTTGGCAAAATTTATGTAAATGTATCTCAACTTTTCCAACAATGCAGCAGGATAGCATGGCTTAGGACTCCCCAGTGGTACAGTGGGTAAGGATCCACCCGCCAACACAGGGGACATGGGTTTGATCTCTGGTCAGGGGAAGCAACTAAATCTGTATGCCACGACTCCTGAAGCCTGTGTGCCTAGAGCCTGTGCTCCACAACAAGAGAAGCCACCACAGTGAGATGCCTGTATACCACAGTGAAGAGAAGGCCCCGCTCTCTGCAACCAGAGAAAGCCCACACGCGGCAACAAAGATCTAGTGCAACCAAAAATAGAATAAATTCTTTTTTTTCTTTAAGGGTTACCAGTCAGAATCACTGTCAGTTAAAAAAAAAGAGTCTAGGCTTAGAAGATCTTGGTCAAGGTCCACAGAAGTTACTGCCAAGAAAATACACAAGAAGGAAGTAGAAAGAAAATAGAAGTGAAAAGGTTGAGGAAGACGGAAACTTTCCCCCTTTTACTTTGTCTAATACTATATGGTTGGATTTTTTGTTATTAATGAGCTCATAGAACTATATAATTAAAAATAAAACAAGCAGCAGTTGAATACACAGGGACTCAAGTTAATATTTAATATTAAGTCAGCATTCTGCTACATACCAGCTGTGTGATCTAGGGAAAATTATTCAGCTTCTCTGAGCCTCTGTTTCCTCATCTATAAAATGAAAGTCATAACATGTAGATCATAGGGCTGGCATAATGATTAAATTCTGGTACACCATAAGGACTCCAATAAATGTTAACTGTTTATTGTTGTCAAGCCTGGGATACCTAGGAGCATTTCATAGAGTTAATAGTCGAAAATGTATCATTTAAGGCTGGCTCCCATGTGATTTTGAAATTCATGTGAAGTCTACATTTTTATCCATGATTCATTTCTTTTTAATTTGAACATAATTTCCTCTCACATTCTTCCAGAAAAGATGTTTCACATTTATCTTGACTTCTTCTTTTTCTTGGTAAGCTCAGCTTTTGATCAGGATTACATCTGTGACAGATAATGGGCTATGGGTTCAATTTTCCCGAACACTACTAGGAAAAGCTCTTACACCTAATTTTAGTTGACTGTGAAGAATTAAGAGCGGAATGGATAATGGATAAAATACACACACTCTCACAGAAGCACACATATACCACCAACACCAACACTAATACCACCCAAGCAATGCCTGAGCATGACCCAACAACTTAGCAGAACTTTCAGTATGCACAATTATTTCTGGTAAAAGAAAGGAGGAAAGAACAAAGATTCAATGTATGACACAGTCACACCAACCTCCTTCTATCCCCTGCCCCAAACCCCATCCTAACTTCTTTCTTTCCCTCTTCCTTCTGAGAGAATGCATATATTTGAAGCAATTTACCTGTTAGAATAGAGACGACCTGAAGATTCCCAGAGTCTTCCTGGGAGCTTTGAACCCCCTGTTCCCAACTCCCAACCCCAGGAAGACTAACCCAGGTTCCTGACCATGGTGTGGGATGTCATTTGTGTGCCTCTGGATTCCTCAGAGAGGAGTAAGGAGGGGAGGATAGACAGATATGAAGTCTTTTGATCCCATGACAATTAATGGTAAAGATATTTATAGCAGGTATTAAGTGAAGAGAAGGTTTTGTGAAAATAATTTCCTTACCACATTTACCCAGTGCCCTTAAGGGATCATTAATATTATTTTCATTAATATTCAGAATTAATAAAAGTAATTTTTAATATTATTACTTAAAGGATCACTTTCTTTGGACTTAAATAGACTTTGGCCTTAGTGCCTATTAACTGTTTCTGCCTTCTGCAGCCTGTTATTTAAAAAATAACTGTCCAGTCTTTACTTCTATAATTCTTCATATATGGTGCTTAGCATAGTATGTGGGAACATGGAAAGCATTTAATAAGTGCTGGATTTCATTGTTACTACTACTGATCCAATACTAAAGTCATTATAAGGAGATCAATTTCTAGTGTTTTTTTAGGCTTATTGAGTAAAGGCTATCTGTGTAATTTATCAGGATCCTAGCAATAAACAGGATGTACTATCACCCCCAAAGTTGGTGTGGGCTTGATGAAACAAGAAGTGGTGAGGCACCCAGAAACTAGCAAACCTAAGTAGTCATGACAATTCCTATGGACTGAATGTTATAATCCCCCCAAATTCCTATGTTGAAACCTGAACCCCCCATGTGATGGTATGAGGAGGTGACTGCATCATGTGTGTAGAATCCTCATGAATGACATTAGTGCCTTTCTAAGAAGCTTCCTTAAAAAACTAAAAATAGACTTGCCATACGATCCAGCAACTTCACTCCTAGGCATATATGCAGAGAAAAATCACAATTTGAAAAGATACACTCACCCCCCAATGTTCACTGCAGCACTATTTACCACAGCCAAGACATGAAAGCAACCTAAATGCCCATTGACAGAGGAATGGATGAAGGAGATACAGTACATATTTATAGTGGAATATTATTCAGCCGTGAGAAAGAATGAAATAATGTGATCTGCAGCAACATGGATGGACCTAGAGACTGTCAAACTGAGTGAAGTAAGTCAGAGAAAGACAAGTAGCATGATATCACTCGTATATGGAACGTAAAAAATGGTACAAATAAACCTATTTACAAAACAGATATAGGAAACAAAGATATAGAGTCTGTATAGAGATAGAGAGAGAGAGATGGTCACAGATAGGGAAAACAAACTTATGGTTACCAAGGAGTAAGGGAGAGAAGGGATGAATTAGGAGATTGGGATTGACATATATACACTACTATATATAAAACAGATAACTAATAAAAACCTATGGTATAGCACAGGGAACTCTAGTCAATACTCTGTAATGACTTACATGGGAAATGACGTGAAGTTGCTCAGTCGTGTCTGACTCTTTGCGACCCCATGGACTGTAGCCTACCAGGCTCCTCCATTCATGGGATTTTCCAGGCAAGAGTACTGGAGGGGGTTGCCATTTCCTTCTCCAGAGGATCTTCCCCACCCGGGGATCGAACCTGGCTCTCCCACATTGTAGGCAGATGCTTTACTGTCTGAGCCACCAGGGAAGTTGACTTACATGGGAATAGAATCTTAAAAAGAGTGAATATATTTATACATACAGCTGATTCACTTGGCTATACAACAGAAACTAACACACCATTGTAAATCAACTCTACTCCAATAAAAATTAATTGAAAAAAAGGAAGAGAAAAGGGATCTTGCTTCTCTTTCTGTTCTTGGCCATGTGAGGATACAATGAGAAGAGAGCCATCTGCAAACCAGGAAGTGCTCCTTCACCAGACACCAGTGTGGCCAGTGCCTTGATGTATATCTTTCCAGCCTCCAGAAAACAAATGTTTGTTGTTTATGCCATCCAGTCTATGGCAATATTTTATGATAGCCCCAAGTTTAGACAATCATCCCGTGAGCTACAGAGGTAAGAGGTAACCTTAGGCATGGCCAGAGGGGAGCTGACAAAACAGTAAAAGAGGAGAGCAGAGATAACCTGACTTCATTCTTTCCTGCCCTCTGATTTTTCCTATCAATATCATTCTACAGTTAAACCCAGCCTGAAGCTAGCTGGCCAAGGAGCCCCAGATGAAGCCTACTAGGTTGTGCCGCAGAGATGGGCAAACAATAACTGTGTGGGAATACAGAGAGAATAACTATGTTTTAAGAATCTGGTTCTTCAATATATGGTTCATCTGTCTATTCACTCCTGATCTTTAAACTTCACTCTGTATAGGAGACCTCATCCTGGCCTTCTGTCCTTTGTTCTGGCAACCTCCTTCCCTTCATTAGGAAATGCTGCCATTGAAGCAAGTCAGAGGACACACAGAGACAACTTGTGCTACTTAATTTCAAAGCTCCAGCTCTTTGAACAGCATTAAAAGTCTGTTTCTCATAGAAGGCAAATTAGTTAATTTCAAATGTGCTCTGTGAATATCAACAGACCACCCAAATGTTTACTTATTTTAAGCCATGCTCCTAGTAGGTTAGAAGACTCCATTTGCTTTGAGAGAAAGAAGGGGTGGGCATTCATACATATAAATCGTCATAAATTGTCTAAATGAAGGGCCAGTTCCATATTAAAGCAACATTAATTATTCATTTAGCAAAGGAGAAAAATTTACCTATGATGGAAAACCCCTAGGGTGACATTCTTCTCTACAAAATTGTTTCTAAGCCAAATAACATTGCAAATACTCGTCTTTTTCAAACTCTCTTTCTGGAAATAAGAAAAGACGATGGAAAGAAAAACAACTCAATGCTTTATAGTCACACCATGTCTTTGAGGTTGGGATATGCAAGTTCTTTTGGATCAGAAGGTCAGATCCAGAATTTTGGAGCAAAAGAACTGTGCGTGGAAAAATCCCTGGCCTCAACCTCTCTAATAAAGGCCAAACTTTGGAAAAAGTCAGTGGGGTCTGTTCCAGGCCTGGGATTTCAGGACCTGGCAGAAGAGAACTCCCCAAGGAGGCTGGCTAACACCTGGCTGAATTTCCAAGTTCCCTTTTCTCTCTCTGTTTCTGGAAGGAGAACAATCATTGTCCAAACTCAACTGTCATCCAGGAAGAGAAAAGTCTACTGCTGTTCTGACTGAACACTTTAGATTTTTAATAGGAGACTAAAGCCATGTTCCTGGGACTGGAGAAAGAATTGTATCCAAAGACCACATTTTTCTTTGCGAGAAAACAAGCACCTTGTTCACATAATCAGAGCCAAGTCAGGGATCTGGACCTTTCCTGTATTATTGGTCTGAAAAAAAAAAAACTGGGCTGTCTTTCCCCCTCAAAATACTATGGAATCATAGTAATGGCCTTAAATAATTTTTAATAAATGGGAAAGTTTGAAAGGTAGCCTAACTTAGGAAGTCTTACATGTGAACATGACTTTGCTGAGGTTATAGGGTTAAAATTTTCAGAGTAGCAGCTTTCTATCTGTACTCACCAAAGGAGAATGGGGAGACCCACTAACCTAAAGTGATCTTCCCTGTTACTTTCTTGAGTGATCTGATGTTCAGCCTTTAGAAGATTTATTTATTTATTTTGGATGTTTCAACTGTCTTGCTTTCAACAAGACCCATATTCAAGCAAATGGTGTAAGAAAATATGCTTTTGGAACTGTTAGGATCCTTGACAGTTATGGAAAAAAATAGAACAGAGGAGTAAGGTGTTCCAGTGACTTGAAAAGAGGGAGTTGAAAGATGCTAAACATACTTGCACCTACTTCATAACTTTTCTGAAGGCTCATCAGTACATTACACATTTCTTTTGAAAGAGAAAGGCTTACAGTTCAGAACATCCCTCTTATTGGCTATATGGCCTTTGGCAACTCTCTTAAACTTTCTAAGCCTCAGTTTCACCACCCAGAAAATGGGATTATAAAATTTATACTTTATGAAAACTTTGTGAGGGTGACATGAGATAATTTAAAGTTACTAACATGGTGCTTAGCGTAGAGTAGATGTTCAGTATGATGATGATGATGTGATTATGACAATTCCCTGCTTTCTGCAAACAGATAAATAAGGAAGGACATTTAAACATGTACAGAGTAAAGAAAAATAAGGAAGGAGCAGATGGTCGGAACATTTCAATGGCAGCTGGATCACTGTTTCTCTCTTGCACTACTCCTGTCCCTTGCTGGGAAAAGGGAGGCTTTATAAAGAAACTGCCGTTGCTTTCTGCAGAGCTCATCCACTCAGAGGAGAGAGAGAAACAGAGGGGAAACCATAAATAGATGCAGCTGTCTGATTCTTCAGGTCCTCGTCCCTGGGAGAATATTTACTTAGCTCCAAGGAAACAGTTTTATTTGGCAGATTATAGTTTTACAATTTCTTGCATCTGAATGCTAACATTTCCTCTCCCCAACTAACGTCTTTTTAAACGTAAATAACATAGGCTTGTAGATAAAATTTTCTGGGGCTACTGGTCTGCATGAAACATAAGTAGCCTGATGTAAGCCCAGTCTCACACGACATTGCCTCATGTAGCGATAATAGTCCGGGAAGGAACTGGGAATGGAACAAAACAAAAAGTAGTCGATTTGGGATCAAATGGAGGCATGCACGATTTAGTCTGATGGTAATCCTAACTCGCCCAGCAATAGGCTTTGCAATGGAAGGAAAATGATATACATAGTGGTTAGGTCCTCATGAAGAAGGCTTGAAAGCCACTCTACTCTTTTTATGTGCTAAAAACCATTTCCAGGACATACTTTCTTTGTATATTAATCAGATGGCTTGAGTTTTCTGGGAGCACTTCTAGCATCTTAAAAAAGGAGAAAAGGAGACGACTTTACTCCTCTCACACCCAAATCATTAGTATTAATATAGCATCTCCTTAACCCTTTAAAGTGTCACAATTTCAGTGATAATATGTGTGACCACCATGTTTTTAGAAGAGTCATCATCAGAGAGAGTGCTTGAGAAACCATATGACTCCCCTACATTTGTTTAGGTAAAGGTTATGTTGCTTTAACAAAGAGACCCCTGAAATACTATGGTTTAAAAAATACAGAGCTCGTTTTCTTTCTCATCTAACAGTTCTGGGATGATTTGTCCAGGCTGGCAGTTTCTTTTCTCCACAGGATCATCCAGAAACCAAAAAGTTCCTTCCATATGGCTGTGCTGCCGTCTCTTAGGGGGTCTCCATATTTGAATCGACACAGGAAGAGGGAGAATGAAGGAGAGCATACCCGAAGGCAGAGGGCTCAGAACTAAAAGTAACACACATTTCTGCTCCCATTTCTCTTGGCAAGAACCTAATTACACCCATGCCTAGTGTTTTACCCTAAGCTCCTTTGAGAGCAAAGCCTGGGGCAAAAGGTGTTGTGTTCTTTTATTAGGAAGTACAATGTGGAGGAACAAAAGTGAGGAAAAATGAATCACGGTAAGGAAGAAGTGAAAGCAAATTTGAGGGGGCACTACTGAGCTGGTGAACACTTGGTATCAGGTTATCATGGAATTATATTTTGGGGAGGCCATGAGAAGTATTGGAGAATAATTTATTTCTATTTCCTATTGGAAATGTTTGGAGGCATTCAATCCCCTGAAGTTTTAAATTGAGCATCTTTTCTTCCTTCCTTTTCTTCCTTCCAATTATCCATCCATCCATCCATCCATTAAACACAGTTCTACAGTGCTCATTCTATGAGTTTGGTTCAGTGAATACAGTTGTATAACCACTGCTATAAAGATAATAGCTCATCGTCTCAAAAGGTTTCATTTTACTCATATGTAGGACTACCCACCTCTCCCTTCAGCCCCTAGTCTTGTTCTGTTGCTGTGTTTTGTATTTTGCAGGATGTCATATAAATGTAATTATACTATATGTGGCTTTTTGATTCTGTTGTGCTTCCCTGGTGGTTCAGACGGTAAAGTGTCTGCCTGCAATGCAGGAGACCCGGGTTCGATTCCTGGGTCGGGAAGTTACCCTGGAGAAGGAAATGGCAATCCACTCCAGCACTCTTGCCTGGAAAATCCCATGGACGGAGGAGCCTGATAGGCTGCAGTCCGTGAGGTCGCAAAGAGTCAGACACGACTGAGCGACTTCAATTTCACTTTCACTTTTCTTCTTTCACTTAACATGTGTTTTGTCTTTTTTCTTTTCAGTCTGTTGCTTGCATTATTGCTGGTGTTTTGGTGTCATATACATATTTTTTTTAAAACTGAAGTATAGCTCATTTACAGTGTGTTAGTTTCAGGTGTACAGTCCAGTGATTCAGTTATATATATATGTGTGTTTGTACATTTTTCTAAAACTGAAAACATGAAACTTACACATAAATGCGTATTAATCATAATAGTCAAAAATTAAAACAATCTAAATGTTTATCAACTGATGAATGGATAAGTAAAATGGTGTATATCAATACAATAGACTATTATTCAGGAATAAAAAGGGAAAGGTTACTGATGCATGCAACATCATGCATGAAGCTTGAAAATATGCTGGGTGCTGGGAAAGACTGAGGGCAGGAGGAGAAGGGGACGACAGAGGATGATATGGTTGGATGACATCACCGACTTGATGGACATGGGTTTGGGTGGACTCCGGGGAGTTGGTGATGGACAGGGAGGCCTGACATGCTGTGATTCATGAGGTCGCAAAGAGTCAGACACGACTCAGCGACTGAACTGAACTGAACTGAACTGAAAGATGCCAGTAACAAAAAGTCATATATTGTTTGACTCCATTTATATGAAATTTCCAGAATAGGCAAGTCTCTAGAGGCACAAAGTTGATTCCCTAAGACTGAATGGTGCCAGTTTTTTTTTGGTGAGGGGGCAGGCACATACTGCAATGTTCTGAAAGTGAATGAAGTGATGGACACTCAGCTCTGTGAATATAATAAAACTGTTACATTATATACTTTAAAAAACATAATGTGCTTGATGTTCACCCGTGTTGTTCCCAGTATCCGCTTTTTTTATTGCTGAGCAGTATTCCGTAGTACAAACGTAGCATAGTTTGATGGTCCATTCATCAGTCAGAAGACATGTGGCTTGCCTCCAGTTTTGGATTTGTATGAATAAAGCTGCTTTAAATATTCATATACATATTTTTTGCATAAATAGGTTTTCATTTCTCTTGTAAACCCCACAACAATATTTTGAGTTAGATGTTAATATTCTAAAGATATAGGTGAAAAAACTAGACTAAGTAAAAACTAAATTTAAGTGTCACACAGCAATTGGAGTGATGGAAAATGAATTTGACCCCTGATGTCTCAGTTCATGGTCTTTGAGAAAAATGCACATAAACAATTACATTACACATAAGCACACACATGTACAATAAGTTATATAATAGAAAAATCAGTGCCGATTAAATAATGGAATCTGAGAAAAGGGGGTCTAATGCTTTCACCTAAGTTATCGTAGAACTCTCCAGGTTGAGCCTAGAATTCTGATCTTGAAGCATGAGGTGGTATTTTCTAAGTAGACAAGATGGTGGAAAGGTTAGAAAGCCAAGTGTTGCAGAGACAAGGACTTTGGTCAGTTTTTTTCTGCTGACTCCCAAGTATCTGAAGCTATATCTTACATATAGAAGGCATTCAATAAGTAGTTCTTGAATGAATGAATGGATTTCAGGCAAACGGCATTGCATGGAAGGAAGGGCACCTGGTTTGCACTGAGCCTTGTTGTCTGGTACATGACCTCCCCTTCAGGCGTGAGAGATATTTTCCAGCTGCTTCTCATGGAAGCCTTTGCAGAAATCTTGACATGACTTTCAAAATTCCAGCTATCCCACGGCCACACCCTGTCCACTGAGCCCTGGGAGTCAAGAATCCTTATCTCTAACAAGCCTCTTTCAACAAGCCAGCCTTTGACCTCTGTGAGCTGCCCCAGGGAGCAAAGAAAACAGAGGTGGGTAACTCAGGAGGCAAGTTATCTGCCAGTTTCTGTTTCTTGTCTCTAAAGCACCAACTCAGGGTCTGGCCAAAGAAGGCCAGCCCAGGGAGTGGCAGGCCCCAGGGAAAGAAAAAAGAAAGACAAGCTACTGTTGCACAAGTTGGCGAAAGGAATGGGGAGGGGAGGCATTTAGGCAGCTGTGCTGGGTGTCAGGAAGGCAGGTGGAGAAGCTGTGGTCCTTCCCTTACTACAAAAGTGCTACTTGCTATTATAAAGACTGTTCTCTTGCTGTTTCTGCACGTGCTCAGTAGTGTCCAACTCTTTGCAGCCCCATGGAACATAGCCCGCAAGGCTCCTCTGTCCATAGGATTTCCCAGGCAAGAGTACTGGAGTGGGTTGCCATTTCCTTCTCCAGGAGATATTCCTTACCTGGGGATTGAACCCACATCTCTTAGGTTTCCTGTGTTGGCAGACAGACCTTTACCACTAGCGCCATCTGGGAAACCATTGAGAATGTTGAACCACTAGAAATCAAAAGTCTTAAATGATCCCATCCCCACACTGAAAGTCACAGTTACCACATCAGCAGAGATACTTGTCTCCTAAGGGTGCACTTGGGCACGCGAGTTCACATGGAATGAGACCTGTAACATGCCTTCTCACATAATGGAACATTAGGAACATTTTGTCACCATCAGTAACTGTCAACTCATTCATTTTAAATAGCTGCATTCTGTTCAGAAATTGAGTTAACCAATTGTCAGGATACATTTTAATTATTGTTTCCAGAAAAAAAAAGTACTGGTATATGGTGCTTAACAGAACAAGCTTTAGTGTGGGTTATGGGTTTCAGTCTCATTTTCTGGCATTTTGTGGCTTGCATAACCTTGAGCAAGGGTCTTTATTACGTTGCCTCATCAATAAAATGAGGATGCTTATAGTACCTGCTCAAAGGTCTCTAGCAAGGAGCCAATTAGATGATTCACATGAAATACTTGGCATGGTGCCCGCCACATAGGAAACCTTTCACATACATAGCTATGAGTATAAAACTACAAACAATACAGAAATATATAAAATAAAAAAATCCCCTGCAGTCCTACTACCTAGAGATAACTGATGCTATCTCTGTCTTATTACACTTGGGCTCTTTACAAACTACACATTGCAGGCATCTGTCCCTGGCAAGTACCATTGCCCTGTAGTCTATATAATCTTTTTTTATGGCTGCAGCACATTTCACTGATGCAAATATGCCAGGGTATAGTCTTGATAGAGAAGAAAATAAAGCCCAGAACACAAGTACTGGGTTATATGCCTGGCCAAATCTTCATGGTGCACATTTCCTAACGCCAGCTAAGAATAATCTCCCCAGAAACTCAGCTCTGCAGAGTCAGGAAGGATCTGCAATCTGTGTCCCAATTTCCTAATCGGAGCTGACCTTGATTGTTCCAGGACATCACCCTTCACCTGCATACTCTGCTATTTGGCGCTCAGACGAATGAAAATGGGAAACAGTCAAAGTCCCTTGGTTGTTCCTGCTGACTCAGCAAGTAGGGGCCCAGGGAGGGTTCAGGGCAGTTTGGCCAAGCAGGCGCTCAGGCTCCACTGAGATTCACGGCTTCCTGGGGGCCCGATGGGGGGCCGGCTTGTTTACACTGCATCTAGACCAAACATCTGGGGAAACTGTAACCCTTTTCATTTTCTCTGCTGCCTTAAAGAGAAATCTGACTTTAATACACAATGCAGTTTCTTTTTCTCTTTCTTTGTTTCTCTCACCCTCTTTTTTTCCCTGCTGTTGTCGTCGTCTTCTCCGTCCCCACTTCTCCTTCCCTTTCCTGTTCCTCCCTTCTCTCTTTTTCTCTCTTATCTGCTTTCTCCTCCTTTCTAACTTCCATACCATAGTACTTTGCAGGGAAAATTTAAAAAGAAATACATCTTTTATTTTCAGAACTAGAGGATTTTTTTCCCCCAAAGATTTATTTTCAACTGAAAGAAGTGGAGAAATAAATAGGCCAAAAGCCTCTTTCTTATTCAGGCCAAATGTCCATGGAAAGTACTGAAAAGGTTGAACTTCACGCTGACCTTAGTAAACACATTTTTGGAAAAAGCAGATGGAGTGTGGTTTCTACCCATGCCCGTGCCTCTCGAGTCCTCCATCCCAGTCCCACGCATTGGAGCAGCCACTCCTACAACCGAAGGAGAGGAAGTGACTCTGAAGACAGAGGTGGCTAATGCCAGCTGTATGTCATCTGGAATTTGACAACTGTCAGTCTTGCTGTCTCTTAGGAGTCATTGAGCAATCTACTGCACGCAATGAAGACTCAGCCTGCAACTGCAACCCTCATACTAAAGAAATCTCTATTTACGAGGAAGACAGTATGGAGAGGTAATGAAAAGCACCAGTCCCAACTCTGCTATTTACATATCTTCCAGAATAGGACAGCTTCTCCAAGCCTCTGTTTCCCCATCTCTGAAAAGAGGAATAACCATGGCATCCATCTGAGGAGGCTGTGTGTTCAAAGGCTTAGCCCAGCACCTTTCTTGGGTAATGTACAGTCACTGGTAGTTATTATGGATAATTCAGTTAGGCTTGCACCCAACTCATCAAATTATCATCTAGCCCAGGCTTTCCACAACAAAAACCACATATTTGTTAATCAAATGCTCCTGTTGGAATCAAAGTGTGTATACCTGGAGTACTTTACTGGTCAATCAAAAACAACTGAAAGAGAAAATGAAGTTAGGCCAATGTGACTTCAACTTCCTTAGCCTCTCAGCCATCGATGGCTAAGCTGTCTCTTCTGAATGTTCGTAAAGGGTGTATTTTAATGATTGGGTTCTGAATACCACATCCATTGCCTTCTAGCTTTTAGAACCCACATTTTTCTCATTTTTGAACACTGGAATAACATTATTCCTGTCTCTGATTCCCTGGCCTTGATCCCAGTCTCTGATTTCTTTAAGATTGCTGACAGTGGTTTTGTAATCACATCTGCAAGTCCTTTCTGTATTCTAGAATCTAATCCAACTTGAATTCATTAAGTATCTGGCTTCCCTTTTACTATCTGTTGTGCTATCTTAGGCTTCACTTTTTGCCTTAGAATTGCACTTGTATGTGTGTATAAAATATATGTTTCTGGCTGAAAATGTTTAAAACATGTTTAAGCAAAATGATGAGGCCAGAAATCATTGGGCATCCTAGCACAAGGATATAATAATACTGCTTCTTGATTTGGTATTACACCTTCTAGTATTTTCTACTATTTTCCTGTGTAGAAACAGAATCATGAGCTACTGGATAAATAAAGTATGAAGATGTCACAATATACTTTTTTTTTTCTACAACATTATACTTAATGTTTGCATAACGTTTCAGTGCAGGGATGTGAAGTCATCTTTACTAACCTCAATCCCTTTGAGCCCTTTGACTTTTCAACTGTTTGCTCCATTATCAAGGTTACACTCACAACTTTGGTAAAAGGAGCAGGTGCTTAATAAATAGCCTCTGATATCCTTAAGCCAGAAGGCTTCAGAGTAACCAGAACCTAGGCTTCAGAGTTAGAGTTGTGGTTTCCTGATGCTTCTCATCCCCCTGCTGGATGGCTGAACTCAGGCAAATCACCCATTCTTCTTGGGAGTCAGATGCTATTCTGAGAATTTTCTTTTGCTAAAGCTGTGACAGACAGTGGCTCCCAGAATGGGTTCTTGTGAAGGTTAGATAGGACTCTAATGCCTACAGCTCAGTGCTTGGTTCTTATGGAGTATCTGAGAAAAGGTAGCTGCTGTTGTTTATTATTTTTGTCATAAGATCATGTACGGTACAAGGTCTATAAACTCTGAAAGTAAAGACATTATTAGGATTCAGTGATTTCCTTAATTCTGGAATTTATGTGTTGAACTCAGTGCAGTGAAAGGAATCTGTTGCTCAATTGCTTAGTTGTGTCCGACTGTTTGCGACCTCATGGACTGTAGCCCCACCAGGCTCCTCAGTCCATGGGATTTCCAAGGCAAGAATACTGGAATGAGTTGCCATTTCCTTCTCCAGGGGATCTTCCCGACGCAGGGATCAAACCCGCCTCTCCTGCAATGGCAGGCAGATTCATTACTGCTGAGTCACATGGGAAGCCGCACGTCACCCAATGTGTGCTGTGCTGTGCTCAGTTGCTCAGTCATAGACTGGAGCCTACCATAAATAATATCAGCATGAGGACTGACATGAAGGCATTCATTTTAAATGCAACAGTCAGTTCTGCTGTGATACGACATACAAGATCTTAAAAGTTATCACGCAATGCAAAGTAGTGCAAGAAATACCACAGGACTTGTGGGAAACGGCTTATAGCAGGCTCTCTCAGTTACTCATAAAATCTTGAAATCTAGTGTAATTTTGCCTCTCTCCCCAGGGAACACTTGGCAATGTCTCCTTTTTTTTTTTTTTTTCACAACTGGGAGGGTCTGAGCAGGAGAGGAGGTGGTGCTACTGGCGTCTAGTGGTCAAGGGCAGGGTTGTTGCTAAGTGCCCTTCCCTGCGCAGGACAACCCCTACTGCACAAAATCATCCAGTGCCAAATGCCAATAGTAACAAGATTGAGAGGACACAACACTCAAACACTTGTCAGTAACACATTAAAAAAGAAAAAGACTAGGAGTCTAATAAAAAGAGAAATGCTGTTATACCCATGTTAAATGGTTAAGAAATGCATAAGTAACTTCAATAAATATTATACTGGCGTTGCCTGTGGAAATGGGTATTGGAACAGTTTCAGCTTGTGAACAATTGTGAAGCAGTAGAAGCAGGGTTATCTGAAACTGAATGGAAAGATCTAGCACCAGATATAGATGGGGTGTGGCTCATAACATTTGGAGTGAACCAAAGTACAAAGTAAGTGGTGGATGTCTGAGAATATGTCTGTGTGTGTGTTTTGTGGGGATGAAAACACAGCCCAGTTCAGCTTGTAACAGTTCTCTATGCTCTTCAAGTATTTTGTGGGGACAAAATCACGCATAGGGGCCTCCTTGGTGGCTCAGATGGTAAAGAATCTGCTTGTAATGCAGGAGACCTCTGTTTGATTCCTGGATCTGGAAAATTCCCCTGGAGAAGGGCATGGCTACCCACCTCAGTATTCTTGCCTGGAGAATTCCATGGACAGAGGAACCTGTCGGGCTATAGTCCATGGCATCACAAAGAGTTGGACATGACTGAGCAATGAACACTTTCACTTTCAAATCATGCATAAGCTCACATGAGATTTGATTATACCTAAATTATTCCCTAATATATCAATGGCACTGAAACAAATCCATGTGTTCAAAACGTGCCTTATAGCAGAACTGTCTATATTTGCATATTTGCTGAATTGACATGACTAAAACTATACTTCACAGCAACAATGATTCTCAAAAGTGTGACAGACTTCATAATCAAAGAGACCTTCAACCAACAGAAATTATCAGACAAAAATGTTCCAGGGAAGTCCTATTTAAATAAAATCCTTTCCCATGCCACTGTATAGCGTAAGATTTTTCCATGACTGAGCAAGTGGCCTATACTATTTATAAGAATCTATTTTAAATTCTGAATAATGCTGAAATATTTAAGGGTGAAATTATATGATATGAGGAATTTGCTTCAAAATAATCCCAGGTGGCAACAGAGAGTGGTGGGGCTAAGAGGAAATAGGAATAAATGAAAGAAGATGGGAACATGGGGCTTGGTTATAATTTCTCTACTTTTGGGTAATAACAGTAGAAGAAGAAGAATTAATTTAAAAATTATGTCTAAGCAGTGCATTTGCAAGCAGGTTCTTATAAATATGGATTTTAAGTGGTGATTTTAAAATGGCTATTTTTGAATATAAAGGTTAATATGTAGCTACTGCAATGAAATATTGCCTTAAAAAGATAGGCTGTACTGAAGGTATTTAAAGCATGCTTTCTTTCCACAGTTTTTAAAGGACTGGCTCTTATAAGTACAGTATGATGATTAGTAAAATCAGGTGTCAAAAGGAGAAAATTAACACTCAAGCCAAGGTCAGTGACCAGGGTCTATCGCTCAGAGGGCTGTTTCACAAGCTGAGCGTATCAGAAGCCCTTGCAGTGGAGGTGACATTGCCAGCCAGGGACCTGAGCAGATTTGCTCCACGGGGAGTGAGAGTGAACAGTGTATCGTGGTGGTTAAGTGCATGGGTGGGCCTTAGGGTCTAATCTCACTGGGGAGGCAATTCCACCAAGGGACCTTGGGCAAATTAATCTAATCACTCTGAGAAATGTTGCTTCCCTTCAAGTCTGTGACAGCTGGATTCTCTTTGTAAAGAAAAAAAGAGCAAGATTTAAAAAAAAAAAACCAACATAATAAAGGCACATTAGAATAGATTTGCATATACCCCTGAGCAACTGCGTGTTACTCTTTGGAGCATCAGATAAAAACCAGAAATACTTTCCCCTGAAGAATGCAGACATGAATTCAAAAATTATTTGCATCCATGTCTGGGGAGTCACAGAGCCTTTAACATCTATCTAGGGCACTGGGTTAAGAACCTGGATGACAGCTGTGCCCACCTTCAGTCTAGAGGTTGAGGGGTGGAGACAGGTTAGATCTGTCCCTGTAACTGCAGTTGCCCCCCCTGACCTATTTCTCCTATCTGAACTGTTTCCTCCATTCTCCAGATTTACCCTGTTCTTCCCAGTCCCTCACTTTCAGGAAGCCTTTCTCAGCCAGTGCTATCTGCAGACCTCACAGTAATTTATCAGTGCTGCTATTTTGGTCCTTAATCGTATACTCTCTAAGGATGCTTGTCTCCGGATACCTGTATCTGCATATGTGCCTATTGCCTGTATGACTAGATTGTGAGCAACACCATTTATCACATTTCCTGGTGGATCCTTCCAGAACAAACCTTGCAGAAAACTAGCAAACAGACATATGGTTTGAAATTAAATATTTGTTGAATGAATGCATCAATCTTTTACTCCTTTCCCTAATAGTTTAAATTTAGCGCACTCTGCTCCTTCTGTCTGAAGTACCCTTTCCCCTGGACTCCCTAGCAAATTTCCATTTATGTTTTGAATCTCAGCCCAGAATCTGCAGAGAAGTTCTCTGTCCCCCCATTTTCTATCTTTCTTGCCTCGCTCCTCCTTCCTGATTTTGTGGATAGCCTCTGCAGAGACCTCTGTCATGTACCTTCCTGCAGTGCATCTACAGCATTGATTCCCCATATGTGGTCTACCCGTCACTGAGCATATGTGAGGTGCATTGGGTGTGTGGTACATGGAGGAACAGGTTCATTTGCTCAGTCATTTATTTTAATGTGCATCTGTAACAGTGTAGCTAACACATCAGACCCATGATTTCACAATGTCTTGATTAGGATGGAAAAGGCAGTTGTTTTTTTAACATAGGCATCTTCCTTCCTAGGAGGCAGCTCCAGGAAGGCAGGGATGGGACCTGTATGTCAGCTCCCCGCCTGCCAGAGTTGAGGCTCAGGCACGGTTGGCTGAATCAAATCATGCAGAACTGAATTTTAAAATTCTGTTTCAAAAAAAAAAAAAAAAAATTCTGTCGCAGTATCATTTTTGCCCTCCTTCAAACACAATTTTGTCTACTCACTGAAACAGAGGGAAAGCAGGAAGATGGGAAGGAAAATCATAGCTCCTCTCCCTCCACCACATCCCTAAAGTGAAAGTGAAGTCGCTCAGTTGTGTCCGACTCTTTGCGACCGGTGGTGGACTATAGCCCACCAAGCTCCTCCGTCCATGGGATTCTCAAGGCAAGAGTACTGGAGTAGGTTGCCATTTCCTTCGCCAGGGGATCTTCCCAACCCAGGGATCGAACCCAGGTCTCCCACATTGCAGGCAGATGCTTTAACCTCTGAGCCACCAGGGAAGCCCTTAA
Source organism: Ovis canadensis (assembly GCF_042477335.2). Classification (NCBI taxonomy): domain Eukaryota; kingdom Metazoa; phylum Chordata; class Mammalia; order Artiodactyla; family Bovidae; genus Ovis; species Ovis canadensis. The sequence continues at coordinate 51,268,021 of NC_091263.1, read as the reverse complement.
ATACAAGAATACAGTCTCTCAAAAATCCTCCTATAGAGACACAGAACTTCAGATCCAAGTACTAACATCAAAGATTTCAAGGGAGGAAAGGAAGCCAGGTTGAAAGAAGAAGGGGGAGGAGGCGGGAGAGGGGGGTGAAAGGGGTGGCCTTACAGATGTCTCCTGCCACCTACAGATACCCAGGCATTATGGGACTTTTCCCTGGGCCTCCAGAGAAGGGAGGACTGGAACTTGGCCCTACCAGAAGTCAAACCAGACCAGAACCAGAATTCGAGTTCTCTGCCAAGAGGAGGTGATCAGTCTCCAATCCTCAGCTCAGGCTGAGGGCCCTTCAACCAGATTCCTGCATCCAGGACCTGGGGACTAGAAAAACGGGGAAGGATAGGAAGGGTTAAGGAGAGGGAAGAGAGAGGGAAGGGGAGAGAGGTCAATAAAGTCTCTTGCTCCTTACAGGTCAGGGCACTCTGGCCCGTTGTCCACGTCAGGAGGAGACCATGGACAAAAAGGTCCCAGTTGCGGCCACTGGGTCTGGTCCATTGGCAGGCAAGCTGGCCCCTGAGTATCCCGAGTGGCCAGGATGTCAGTCTCAGTGAAGAAGAATCCCACCAGAGTCACCATTTGTTGCAGGAAGGCGGACCCCTTCCAGGGCCCAAAACTGGGCTCTTGTCTAACACTTGAAGATGAACTGTCCAAGCAGACACATGTGCTGACAAAGCAAGAGATTTTATTGTGAAAGGGAACCCGGGTGGAGAACAGTAGGGTAGGGGGACCCAGGAGAACTGCTCTCTAAGTGGTCGTAATAGACAATTCTAGAAGCCTATCCCTATCTAATCCCACCAGATGCCTTTGTTTGCTTCTGTCATCTTCCCGAGTGTTCTAACCAGCATGAGAGTCTACGTAGACACGTGCAAAGAGCCTCTGCTGCCTTTAACACAATCAACCAAGGACTTTCAGAGTCTCTTCACCACGAGGAATAGTTTTACCTACCCAGACATTTACTAACTCCAGTGAATAAGGAGCTAGCTAACCACATTTTTCTAAAGGAAGTCAACCTTGATTATTCATTGGAAGGACTGATGCTGAAGCTGAAGTTGCAATACTTTGGCCACCTGATGCAAAGAGCCAACTCATGAGAGCAGGACGAGAAGGAGGCGACAGAGGATGACATGGTTGGATGGCATCACCAACTCAATGGACACGTGTTTGAGCAAGCTCCAGGAGATGGTGAAAGATAGGGAAGCCTGGCATGCTGCAATCCATGGGGTCGCAGAGTCAGACATGGCTGAGAGACTGAACAACAACAGGATTACTGAAAGAGAGGAAAAGCAAAACTCCAAAATTGCCCAGATGGAAAACTGAGTCAACCAGCACCTGCCAGAAAAGACTACAGGGTGGAAATGGAGGGGGAGGGGCACTGCACAGGGTTCTTCCCCAGGGAGGCTGCTGAGACTTCCCAGTTCTGAAGGTCTTTGTGTAAGAGGTGAGGGCGTGTGGTGGACCCAGGGCGTTGTGGCTGGCTGGAGAACAAAGAAAGGAAAAGGGAAAGGCAAAGGTGCTTCCACTTTTCAAGGTGACTTAGTTGAACGAATCCAAAATTGAATTGGCTCTAATCACTGGTGATTCATTTTGAGAAAATCACAAAGGGGCTCTTTCCCCTCCTTCCCACCCCCAGTTTCCGCTTTAGGGATTTCCCAGGCTAAGAGGGCAGCCCAGTTTGAGTCACTGAGTTTAAGGAACCAAGAAATGATAACATGAAACAGATCAACTAGCCTCCTAAGGACTGTTAACCCTGTGTTTACAAGAATTCTTTTAGCAATAATTTATTTACAATCAAATTTAAATTCTTGTAAATCTATTTACTATGGGACTCCCGAGGTCTTTCTTTTTTCCTTTTGCACTACATCTTCCAACTTTGAAGGATTAGAGGTCCACCAAGAAAAAAATGACAAACTGAAATTCTAATCACTTATGTCTGCTGCTCATTACCAGGTACAAGGAGCGATTCTTCATGAGAAGCAGCTAAGTATTTTAACAGAGCTATTTCATTAGAGCATCAATATAATTTCACTTCTATTTGACTGAGAATAACAGTTATCATTTTTGACTGCGTAGTGTATTCTAGGCACTTAACATACATCATTTCCTTTATTTCAAAAAAGAATCCAATTAGATAAGTAACATTTCCTTGCTTATTTTTGTGCTGCGGTGTCCTGCTCTTTTGCAACCCCATAGACAGTAGTCCACAAGGCTCTTCTATCCATGGGATTTTCCAGGCAAGAATACTGGAGTGGATTGCTATTTCCTTCTCCACAGGATCTTCCCAACCTGGGGATCTTCCTGACCCAGGGATCAAACCTGCATCTCCAGACTCTTGTGCATTGCAAGTGGATTCTTTACCTGCTGAGCCATCAGAGAAGCCCTTATTGAGCTGTTAAAAAAACTAAAACCTAGAAGAACTAAGCGACTGGCCCACAACCACTCAGGTAATTAGAGGCAGAGCCAAGATACAAATCTCAAGTTTTATCTCTTCCAAATTATAGGTCTTTGTACTTCCCTTATTGCTGTTCAATAAACTGTAAAGAAAAGGCTTAAGGAGAGCAAAAAAGGAATGGGATTTAGTAGTCAAAGAAAATGTGAAAGTGAAAGTCACTCAGTTGCGTCCAACTCTTTGCGACCCCATGAACTATACATGAACCAGGGACTTCTCCAGGCCAGAATACTGGAGTGGGCAGCCTCTCCCTTCTCCAGGGGATCTTCCCAACCCAGGGATCGAACCCAGGTCTCCCACATTGCAGGCAGATTCTTTACTCTTTATCAGCCACAAGGGAAGCCCAGGAACACTGGAGTGGGTAGCCTACCCCTTCTCCAGTGGATCTTCCCGACCCAGGAATCAAATCCAGGTCTCCTGCATTGCAAGTGGATTCTTTACCAGCTGAGCCACAAGAATACTGGCAGGAAAATACAGCTTATTACAAATATCCATAACATATGACGTATCTCTTGCTATGAAATAATCGAACAACCTCACTTTTTCCTTCAGACATGCTGGTCACCCTCCATGAGGCTCCTTGGCCACGTGCCCTCATGCCCCCTGTTCTTCCCCCAATCTGATGTCCTCAAACCACACTGACATCACAATATTTATTTTATTAATGGTTAGGAAGATGGGGAATGACCATTTATGGGACATTTCTTATTACACTATTTAACTCCTGGTATTTGTGAGTACCAAGGGCACAAAGTTCAACAGGCACTAGTACCCAGGAGGATCTGAGACTCTGAAAAGAAATTTCATTACGATTGTGGCGTCTCTGTAATTTCCAATTCTAGAAGTATCTTCTCTTACTGTGAAATAATTGAAAAGCCAGAGTCATACAATGGAAAGAGGAAAAAAGAGCTAACATCTCTGAGAGGAGCAGAAGATAAGAGAGAATAAAGGGAAAGCCAGTCTTTTAGGCCCAAAGTTTGCCACTCTGCCATATTCACTTTGTCACTATGATGCACCATCATGAATGTTCCTGCCATTGCATGATTTTCATTTTCTGAGTATTGGTTTCAGTGCTTACTGATAGTCTGATGGGGTATCATCTTCCCAGAAACAACCTCCTTATTCATAGATTGTCTGAAGTTGTTTGTTCAATTTAGCAGTGATAAAAATAAAGCACAAGGGATCCATGTTTCTTCATTACCAGAGAGGAGGATAACTCATAGTGCTGGGCCCTGAGAATGTCTCTTCACAAGTTTCTGTCACGTTCACCCCAGCGTTCTGTTTAGGTTAACTTTCAACATTGTATTGTGCTGCCATGCAAGCACTTCTAGCCCTCCTTATCCCCAGACCAAATATCAGGCTAAGAACTGCCCTTTGGTGATATTATCCAGACCCTCTTAAGCCCACTGACACACTCTGCAGCACGCTTGCAGACTGCTAGAAAAACTGGAGCTGGGCAGGCTTATTAAAACAACAAAAAAAAAAGAATTTACTTCCTCCTTAAAGATCTCATTCACTCAGCATGCTCTCCCTGGGGGGTTGTGCATTCTTTGGATACCCCAATGTTCCAAACAGAGTCCAATAGCTGATGTTTGAATCAAATAGAATCAAAGTAGGAAGGGTATGCGCTGTTATCATTTCCATTTACAGAAACCAAAACCAATAGGTCAAAATAATTTGCCTGGTGTTACAAACCTAACTGAACATAAACAGGCAGGCTGGTCATTTAACACTTAAATAAGGAGTGTTTCAGTGGTTGTCAGAGATATATTTTCAGAGGATGGATAAAGTTGAATGTTACTAAGGTATCAAGAGCAGCAGATGAAAGGGAATGGGAGTAGGCAAAGGGGTTGATGACATGAAGGATCTATGGAAAGACCTCTTAAAGTCATGGGCTATGTGGCCATGGAAGCGAAAACTGTTTTTGCCACAGTCAACTGAATGGAAGCTTTTAAGAGTGGGCACACACTGTTGTTAACTAGAGAAAGTCTTTGCCCTGGTGTCCTCATTTCTTAAAAGTACAAATAATACCAGTACCTCACAAAGTTAGATAAGAAATGAGATATCTAGATCAGAGCTTCTCAAAAGAGGCATTATGAAAATTTGGGGCTGCATAATTCCTTGCTAGAGGTACAGGTGAGGCTGTCTTGTGCACTGTGGGACATTTAGCAGCATCCCTGGCCCCCCAGCAGACGCTAGTACAATACCCCATACCCCCAGACCTGACAATCAGAAATGTCTCCATTGTCAAAGGTCCCATGGGAGGCAAAATTGCTTCTGTGAGAACCACAGATCTAGATAAAGGCCTCAGTATAGTGGTAGGTATACAGCAAGTATTTAATAATTCTTATTATAATTATTTATTCCCCTATCCGCTCCTTCCTTTCCAAGATGTCTTTTCTTTGACCTTGTCCAAATAATTCCATTCTTCTACTCCATCACTTGCTTTCAAAACCACCTTCCTGAGGAAGGAACCAATTAACCCATGTACATTTTAATCTGTATATGGCACCCTAAGTCAAGGACACTGCCTTACGTGGGTTAAATTTAGACAACAGTGATCTGGGTGACGTACACATTCTAGAGAAAATTTCTTCCTAACCTCTCAGAGGACAGTCTACCCAAATTGTATCTTGTCTACTTGTAAGGTGTGAATAAGTATTTCTCAAAGTGTGTTCTCTGAAACACCAGTTCTAAGAGGATAGCAGTGTTATATATAGTAAGGAGGTTCTTTGGTAAAATGAATTTGAGAAATTCTGAGTCAACCAAAACTAAACAAGTCTCTACTTCTCAGGCCTTCTCAGAACTTTTAAGATGCTACCAAGGCACCAAGATTTCTCATGAAGAGTATATACCTTGTATACTTTCACAAACTCATTTTTATATAGCACTAATTTTTGTAGGTCAAGGGTCAGCAAACTACAACCCATAGGCCAAATCTGATCTACTACATATTTTTGTAAATAAAATTTTATGAGAACACAGCCACATGCATTCATTTATATATCATGGCTGCTTTTACACTACACAGTAATTTGAGTAGTGACAGATACCCTATGGCCTAAAAGGTTGAAATCCTTCACTGTCTGTTGTTTGAAAGAAAATGTTTGTCAACTCCTATTACAGATTGAATGGTCTGTGACATACATGCTAGGAAACACTGCTTAGAGAACCTCAGTGCTGGATGACTTTAAAGGCCACTGAGCCCACTTGTGGGAGTGTGCCTTCACCATGACCAGGTCCTTCAACATTACCTGGGGAGTTTGTTTAAAATGCTGAAGCCTGGGACCCTGTCCTGACCCACTAAATCAGAATATCTAGAGGGAAAACACCAGGACTGGTATTTCAAATCACCTGTCAATTCTTATGCACAACCAGATTGGATATCCTTGATTTCATCTGACTGGTAATCTAGTACCTGAATCTCCCCATGTAGACCCTGGCCACCTTCAAGCCTCCATAATGGGGGACTCACCACTTCTCAAACAATCAATCCTACTCTTAGTCTGGAATAATTATCAGAAAATTCTATATGTTGAACACAAATATGCCTTCTAGGAGTGTCTCCCTGTTGGCTTTCACTTCCCTTCCAACCTCACTCATCACCAGATGAGGAATATATTTAATCAGGAAGGCAGAAAGGACAGCTACCCCAAACAATCTACATTTTCTTCCTCTCTAGATTTAGTGTCCGTCAGGAAGTCTCCTCTAGCTTCTCTAGACCTAATTAAGCACATCCCACCCTGAACTCTCAAAGTGTACTGCAGCTTCTCTTGTACGTTCATTCTCCACATTTCTGTAATTCAGTATTGTAAGGACAGGCATAGACATTTGACGAAGCCAAATAAACCTGAGCTCATGTCCCAGCCAGTTGCTTTCTCTTGGTGAGCCCTTGGGCAACGTACTTTCTCTCTGGCCTTCACCTTCTTATCTGTAGAAAGGGTATGATAACAGCACATACCTGGGGAGAATGCTGAGACTATCACAGGGCTTAGCTCAGAGCTGGTTCCCAGTACGTGTTCCGTTAGTGTCAGCAGGAAGGGAGGAGGATGCTATATACCCCTCCATCCCAGGTGCTGAACTTCTCCAGGGACTGGATCAGTATAACTTATCTTGCTTTGAACCCCTAGTGTCCACCGTACAATAAGTACCTAAAAAGAAAAGATTTACTAAAGGGATGACTAAGTAATGAAAAAGCAAAGATAAAACAGTGGTCAAGAGCAATGGGACTGGAAGATCATCCACCCAGTTTCGAATCCCTTCACCACCCCTTGCTTCATATGCGGTCCTGAGGAAAGACCTTCATTTCTCTAAATTTTAGTTTACTCCTGGGTAAAATGGGGTGGAGTCCCTCCTTGGGTGGTTGGGAATATTAAGTTAAATAATGCTGGCAAAGCACTTAGCATATAACAAAAGCTCAATAAGTGCTAAAATAACATAATACTTATTGTGATTATTACTACTATTTTCATTATTATTAATAGTATCCCCTCAACATGCCCCAGTGGTTGCTAGGATAAGAGGCTTGCCTGGAAAAGATGTCATTGCTCATGGAGAAGTCTTATCTCTGTTTGTTTGTTTTCTACTTTCTACCCTTAGATTCTTTGGGAGACAGATAGCCAGGGAGACAATTTGAAGTTGGGACTGAGCTAATGGAGGCCCATGCAAATCCATCTGAGTATTATACACACAGTAAATCCTGTGGCTGCAAAGCTATGCACAGTTAACATTTCCCTCAAAGCCATAAACCAGACACTGCTCCTCCCCCCAACATGTTAGGAGCAGGTTTAATTAAACTCCTAAACAAGGAAACAGCAGTACCCAAAGGAGATGGAGGAATGTCTTGTGTCTAGACCAAATAAAGGAGAAACCATAAATACCAGGGCTCCGAGACATCAACATTTACGCTCAGAAGGCTCTTCTTACTGCTAACCTGACTCTTTAATCCCTCAGAGATCTGCCTTTGACTACCTCCCTCTGAGTTGAGACAATTGGTCAAAGAAGAGAACCTGCTTCTAGAGAGGTCAGATAAGTTGAATGCTGACTGTCCTACTTTCTATGAGCTGGACATTGTGCAAGGTCCTGGGGGCAAAAGATAGACACAATTCTTTCCCTTATGGAGCTAATGGTCCAGTGTTGCATGGAAACCCCCACCAGAGAATTTGCATCCATAAACATAAAATTACAAGGAAGAGTATTATGAAGTAAAGACTCAGGGTGCTTTGAGATGCTATAATGTTATTTGTCTGCAAGGAGGATGGGGAATTTTTCCATTGAGAGCTAATGAAATCAGTGGCGATCTGATGGAAGGACAGGGGTTCTTTAGATAACAGAAACAGGGGAGTGGTCTGGAGAGTGATGCTGGCAGAGAAACTGCATGTGCAAGGCACTTGCAGAGGAGGGAACTGAAAGAAGACCTGCTTAATGATAAGAGCAAAAGCATGGTACGAAATAAAGCTGGAGAGGAGAGGATGGTCAGAATTACGGTAACAGACAGCTGCCCTAACAAATATGGTGCTTATTGTAAGAGCAAAGAGAAGCCATTGAAATATCATGAGCAGTGGATTTATGGAATTTGCATTTTGAAGAAAACAGGAGGAGACTAGACTGACAGGACCAGCCGGGAAGCTGTTGCAGGTTGTCTGGCAAGAGATGGTGGTGGCATGGACTGCGTGATGGCAGTGAAGCTGAAGAAGGGTGGATGAGATGGTCAAGGCATGGGCTGCGTGATGGCAGTGAAGCTGAAGAGGGGTGGATGAGATGGTTAAGAGATAGAACTGAGATGAGAAAACAACACTGCAGATCTGAAACTAGGAACTGCAGAGCTATGTTCTTTGAAAAAATAACATGGGAATTTAAAAACCTACAAAGATAGATAATAGAAGGTTATTCAGTCTTACTGAGTAATGGTAATGACATTTACAAAATCATACTACTGCATTACAAACTTAGCTTAAAAACTATTTGCACTATTTTACAATAAGGGTGCCAAGATCATTCAGTAGAGAAAGGACAGTCTTCTAAACAAGTGGTGCTGCCAAACCTGAGTGTCCACAACCAAGAGAATGAAATTGGACCCTATACGACATTTAAAAAAAAAACTCAAAAATGGATCTAAGACTATAAACATTTGACAAGAAAACATAGGACAAAAGCATCATGGTATTAGACTTGGCAATGATTTCTTGGTTATAACATGTAAAGTAAAGGTAGCGACTGAAAAAATGAACTGGAATTCATGAAGAATAGGTAATTTTGTATGTCAAAAGACATTGTCAACAGAATAAAAAGCAACCCATAGAATGGGAGGAAGTATTAGCAGATTATATATTTGATAAGGGATTAATGTGCAGTATCTATATAGAATTCCTAAAACTGAACCATAAATGACAAACAAACAAAATCTTGACTTGAAGTAGAGCGAAAGATTTGAGTAGGCACTTCTCCAAAGAAGATATGCAAATAACCAATAAACACATGAAAAGATGTTCAATGTCATGAATCAGTTCAGTTCAGTTCAGTCACTCAGTCGTGTCCAACTCTTTGTGACCCCATGAACTGCAGCACACCAGGCCTCCCTGTCCATCACCAACTCCCGGAGTTCACCCAAACTCATGTCCATTGAGTCGGTGATGCCATCCAACCATCTCATCCTCTGTCATTCCCTTCTCCTCCTGCCCACAATCCCTCCCAGCATCAGAGTCTTTTCCAATGAGTCAACTCTTCGCATGAGGTGGCCAAAGTATTGGAGTTTCAGCTTCAGCATCATTCCTTTTAAAGAACACCCAGGACTGATTTCCCTTAGAATGGACTGGTTGGATCTCCTTGCAGTCCAAGGGACTCTCAAGAGTCTTCTCCAACACCACAGTTCAGAAGCATAAATTCTTAGGCGCTCAGCCTTCTTCACAGTCCAACTCTCACATCCATACATGACCACTGGAAAAACCATAGCCTTGACTAGACGGACCTTTGTTGGTGAAGTAGTGTCTCTACTTTTCAATATGCTATCTAGGTTGGTCATAACTTTCCTTCCAAGGAGTGAGCGTCTTTTAATTTCCTGGCTGCAATCACCATCTGCAGTGATTTTGGAGCTCAGAAAAATAAAGTCTGACACTGTTTCCGTTGTTTCCCCATCTATTTCCCATGAAGTGATGGGACCAGATGCCATATGATCTTCATTTTCTGAATGTTGAGCTTTAAACCAACTTTTTCACTCTCCTCTTTCACTTTCATCAAGAGGTTTTTTAGATCTGTTTCACTTTCTGCCATAAAGGTGGTGTCATCTGCATATCTGAGGTTATTGATATTTCTCCTGGCAATCTTGATTTCAGCTTGTGCTTCTTCCAGCCCAGAGTTTGTCATGATGTACTCTGCATATAAGTTGAATAAGACGAGCCGCTTTTTTTTTGGGGGGGGGGGTGTTGCAGAAAGAGTGGTTTGCCATTCCCTTCTCCAGGAGATCTTCCTGACCCAGGGATTGAATCTAGGTCTCCTGCATTGTAGGCAGATACCTTACTATCTGAGCCACTAAGGAAGTCTCACTAATCATTAGGGAAATACAAATCAAATTCCAATATGCCACCTCAAACCCATACAGATGGCTACTATCAAAACATTTAAAAGTAATGTACTGGTGAAGAAATGGAGAAATTGGAACTCTTATGCACTGTCAGTGGAAATATAAAATGACAGAGTTACTGGGAAAAACAAAAAATTAAAAACTGAATTACCATATGATTCAGCAATCCTGCTTCTGGTTATATTCCCAAAAGTATTGAAAGCAGGGTCTCAAAGACATGGGTACACCCATGTTCACAACAGCATCATTCATAATAGTTAAGGCATGGAAACAACCCAAGTATTCACTGGCAGATGAGTGGACAAACAAAATACAGTATATTCATACAATTGATCATTATTCAGCCTTAAGAAGGAAGGAAATTCTGACACATGCTACAACATGGTAAAACTTGAGGACATCAATATAAGTGAAATAAGCCAGTCACCAAAAGGGCAAATACTGTATGATGCTCCTTATATGAAGAACTGAGAGCAGTCAGTGTCATAGAGATGAGAAAGTAGAATGATAGTTTCTGGAGGCTGGGGAGATGCAGAAATGGGACTATTTTTCACTCAGGTCACTGAGATGGAACAGAGTTCTGGAGATGGATGGTGGTGATGTGAGCACAACATTATGAGTGTGTTTAATACCACTGACCTTTATACCTAAAAGTGATTAAATGACAAATTTTATGTTATATATACTTTACCACGATACAATTTGGGGAGAAAAATCTGGCACAAAGTTAAGGATTCACTGTGCAGGGCCCCAAATGCAGATGGACTGCCTATGCTCTGGTTAAGTGGAATATATAATTCCACAACAAAAACTCCAAGTTAAAAAAAAAAGGAAGGACTTTTTGCTGGTGGCATAGTGATTTTAGACTAGCACCTGAGTCAAATCAGAGTAGGTTCAGATCCAGCTCAGCCATATTCCTGGCAAGTGATTAGTAATACCTTCATCCTGACCCTGAGTTTTCTTATCAGTACAGAGGAAAGGACGAGCCCGGCTTTGTTGGGTTATAATAAGGCTAGAAGGAGATTAGGTGAAAATCAAATGCTGGCCATGTGTTTCAGTTGCCTGACTTCGGAGCCTGGATTACATATAGAATAGCTTGTATCTCACATAGGAATAGACACAACAGAAAGATGAGGGTTGTTTCTTTGAGGGCAGGAAAGTTGTACCACACCTCCATCCCTAGCAGAATAGAAGATCATCTTCAACACTGACTGGTGGGTTTAGAATTGCAGGTGTAGAGCAAGCTCTCTCAAGTCAAAGGATAGAGCAATGTTTTGAAACTTTTCGGGATCCTCGTCCTCAGAAAGAATATGTTATATGCTGTGAGCCAGTAATACTATGCTCAGAAAGAATATGTTATATATGAGCCAGTAATACACTCTGCTATTTTCAATTTGAGTTCATTCTATTTTAATTAAAAAAAAAATCTGATCATGACTCACCAAAGTGATTTCCTGACACTTAGGTCATGACCCACAGTTTGAAAAACACCCAGTTAGGAAATTCACAATCAAGCCCTTCCAGGAAGACTTCCAGAAGCACCCTAACCCTAACCCTATGGAGGTTGTTCCCACACTTGAATCCCCTTGGCTTCTGATTCTAGGCTGTGATATACCATGAATTCATGACTCTTCTCTTGCCTCCCTAGAAATATTCACTGCTGGTGTGTCCTTCCTACGCTACCTTGCCTAGCATCCTTCTTTAACTTTATATTCAGGAGACTTGATTTAAGATGCTGGGACAGTTTAATACATATTTATGGTTGTAAAAGAGTTGGACATGACTTTGTGACTAAATAACAACAATGATGGTAGAGGTAGGTGCATGTGGCCAGAGAAACTAGCATCAGTTTCAAGTTGGTCAAGCACAGACTTGGTGCCTTGCACTGTGCAAGACTTAGGAAGAGGCTGGGGCTCTTCCAGACCCCCAAAGCCTTCAAGGCTGAAAATGAGTTCAGAGTAAGGAGAGAGCACACAAGCCCAAAGGGGACATCTCTGATGGCTCCTGAACAGAGATGCATCATGATCAGAAACTTGCCCTGTGCCAAAGAAGTGTCCTTAGCTATAGAACAAGACTCAAGAAGCAGAGGAATGGCACAGATCTTCTTGCCAGTTTCAAATCTGTGAAATAATCAGTGCACTGAGAGCTTACCTTCATATGTGAAGTGCACAGAGAATCAAGCAGATGCTGAATTCCAGCAGGCTGGAAAAAGAACTTATTTTTTCCCCCCATAGCTGTTTAAGCTTAGAATGGGCATTCAAGACTGAAAAGCAGCTGAAAAAACCAACCCACTGGTGAGTTCATAACCTTGCTAAGGCAGAGAACCTTGGGCTTGTTAGGAGGCAGTCAACACTGGATCCCCATTTTCCTCTGCCTCCTTTAAAACTGTTTGACTATGAATATGTTTCTTTACTTCCCTGAGCTGTTCCTTCCTCAGTGTAAAGTGGACTGATAAAAGTACCTATAGAACAGGGTCATCAGAAGCAAATAAGATAATGCACATAAAGCCCCCAGTAAGATCACAGGCATAGGGCAAGCCTTTCATAAACATAAGCCAGAGTTATTATTTTTCAACACACAACATAGCGTAATTGAGGGGAAAAAGGCAGCCACCCAAAACAGCTTTTCCTCCATCAAGCCAAAAGGACATAGTTTCCTAGTGAGAAAATGTGGATGCTCAGACCTGATTGCTCCTGGAACAACACGAGATTCTATCTCAGGAGTCTCTGTGTTATGCCAGTGTGCACATGTTTCTTAGCTGAGGACCATCTGTTAGCACTGCAGATGCTGTCATGTGGCTCCTGGGCTTGCCCCTTTGTAGGAGGATGCCTCTGGTGTCAGGGACCTGCCCTGGGACAGACCTCCCAGGCTCAGAAGACTTCAGCCAGTCTCAAAAGCATTTAGGAAGCAAGTTTTGGTAGATACTCACTGGAGACCTTAGGAGTCTCCTCTTCCCTCTGATCTCCTGGTTTCCTCACACAAGCCACTATCGCTTCCTGCTCCCTTGGGAAGCATACCTTTGGGGCCTCTGCTGCTGCTATTGCTACTAAGTCGCTTCAGTCGTGTCCAACTCTGTACGACCCCATAGATGGCAGCCCACCAGACTCCTCTGTCCATGGGATTTTCCAGGCAAGAGTACTGGAGTGGGCTACCATTGCCTTTTCCTTTGGGGCCTCTACCTATGCCAATTCTAACCAACTCCCAGGCCTGCATTCTCCATGCAGCAGTCCTGGAGGACTCCAACATGTATCCATCCTTCCTTTCACTTTACAGTAAAAACTGAGCATCTGCAGCAGTGCTATCCAACACAAATGTGAGTCAGACACATAATTTCCCATTTCCTGCTGCTGCTAAGTCGTTTCAGTCGTGTCCGACCCTGTGCGACCCCATAGATGCAGCCCACCAGGTTCCCCTGTCCCTGGGATTCTCCAGGCAAGAACACTGGAGTGGGTTGCCATTTCCTTCTCCGATGCATTTCCTAGTAGTCATATTAAAGAGAGTAAAGAAAAGAGGTGAACTTGAGTGTAAGAATATATTTTGAAGTCTGGCGTGTATTTTACACTAACGGTACATTTCTGTTTGGGCTAGCCATATTTCCTGCAGTCACATGGAGCAAGGAGATTTTGACTACTCAGTGGTGGTGGTGTAGTCGCTAAGTCGTGTCTGACCCTGTGTGATCCTATGGACTCTAGCCTGTCAGGCTCCTCTGTCCATGGAATTCTCCAGGTAAGAATACTGGAGTGAGTTGCCATTCCCTCCTCCAGGGGATCTTCCTGACCCAGGGATCAAACCAGTCTCTTGCACTGGCAACCAGATTCTTTACTGCTGAACCACCAGTGATTTGACCACTTAATACCCCCTCGAAAGTAAAATATTTCATGAACATTTTTTTTTCATATTGATTACAGATTGGAATGATAATATTTTGGCTGGATGAGGTGAGATAAAATGTAGTGTTTGTACTGAATATTCTGGCTCTTAGTGTTCTATAGCTGGGTCCACCTCTGAAGCCAATAGGCACATGGAGTAAAAATGAAATCCATGTTTGTTCCTCCCCCAGCTCCTCAAGCCACAGTTCCTCTGGTAAGAGATAAGGCTTCTCCTCACTCAGGGTTTTAGGTACTTTGCCTGAAGTCAGCTTCTGTTGCCTGTGACCATGATCTCAGCTTCCAGGACTGAAACTTGCCCGTGGGCTAGACTTAGAGAGGAAGGAAAAACAGAAAATGTGCCTCTGGTGGTGGCACCCACTCCAGTACTCTTGCCTGGCAAATCCCATGGATGGAGGAGCCTGGTGGACTGCAGTCCATGGGGTCGCAAAGAGTTGAACATGACTGAGCGACTTCCCTTTCACTTTTCACTTTCACGCATTGGAGAAGGAAATGGCAACCCACTCCAGGGTTCTTGCCTGGAGAATCCCAGGGACGGGGAAGCCTGGTGGGCTGCCGTCTATGGGGTCACACAGAGTCGGACATGACTGAAGTGACTTAGCTGTAGCAGTGCACGAGATTATCCCCACTCTCTCTGACCCTGAGGGGGCCACTTCATGCTCCATGGAAAGAGAAGCAGGGCTGTCTTTTTTTGCACATGTGCTATGTCAGGATTTATGTCGCCCTTGAGCCCAGGCTAGGAAACCTGGGAAGGAAATCCCCAGGAAACTCATGGTCTCATTTTTACTTAGCATTCTGGCTTCATTTCTCAATCTGTCTGCTACCACTTACTTTCCTAAGAGCTCATATAGAAGTTCTGTGCATCTTGTCCTGGGATTTTGTTTGCCTTCAGTGGGAGAAATAAGATAGAGTGTGCTTACTCCATCGTAACCAAAACCAGAATCCGCAAGAAACCTTTTCTTTCTTTCAGTGTCGTATTGCTTTCAACCACTGACATGAATGGTATCTATAGAAACTTAAGCTTGGATTAATTAGGATACCATATTCCCAGACCATGCCAAGTATCTATGATAACCACATACTTAAAATGGAACAGAACGGCTTTTTTTTTTTTTTACATTGAGAACAGATACAAAGGGATTTCAACACTTGTCTTTGACTTGGAAATAAACTAATGATCACAGTTGACTTGTTTCTTTGAGAAAAGTTTAAACATCTATTACCCTGCATTACTGACTCTGTCACATATGTGTTTAATTAGGTAATGTATATAGCCTCCACAGTTTTAGACCGCATTTTTGTAAACATCTGACTTGATAAGGCAGCTGTGGATTTTATTTCTTTGGGATCTCTGATCTTCACTCATGGTAGCCTGAAATTTCCTTTTATGGTAGACAATAGATTTTGTAACTAGGGCTATACTGCTGAGAAGTAATACATCCATTTATTCATGTTAACTAATTTCCAAAAGCATTGTTCACCTAACTGAAAAGGAAGTGATCCACACTTGAAAAACCATTAGAGGGCTAGTCATTACTTTGGACATATTATGTGCTCAAATACTCACACAGAGCTGGTAATGTACTGATAATGATGAACTAACTTCCAGAAAACATTGTGAAATGATTTGGTGGCTAAGAACACAGAAAAGAACAGTTATTGGAAATGATAATGTGGATATTTGCATAGTAATAAGTACAGCACAAAATATTTTTATTCAAATGATTATTCATCCTTAGAGTCACCATTTATGAAATGTGATTATGATGTGTAATCAGTTGGCTAAACACCATCATGTTCATAATTTGTGAGTAACCCCAGGTGTGTTCTGCTTAAAGCAAACCTTGTATATAAAGTCTGAACTAAATAAATGAGATACATGTGAAGAAAATCATTGAGGTTTTAAAACCAACTGTTTCCTTTACACACAATGAAGCTATGCATAATTCGGAAGATTGTAGACCCCAATGATAAGGGGGAAGTGCATGGGCTTTGGAGTGAGAGATACCAAGCTTCAAATTCTTGAAGTTAATCTAAACCTCAACTTTGTCATCTGTGACTTGTGGAAGATAGCTGTATGTATGTCAAAGGACTATAGATAAGCACATAATATAATGCTGCTCATGTTCATAGCACAATCAAGGACAGGCTAAGTGCCCAGTATCAATATATTATAACTACTCTGTAATATAAGGTTTATTTGCATGGTATATAAAATGAATTATTTCTCAGTGGTTGAAACACACATTTTTCAACTATATGGGTTTGTTCTATTACCTATGATGTTGAAGAAGAATGACTGCATGAGGAATAAGCCTGGTAGGAAATATGCCAGCATCAAATATTTGAATTTTCATGATTTTACAGCTCTTATCTCCTGAATGAAATCCTTTTAACAGTCATCTTCTTTTCTTAGGCTCTTTTTATCCTCATCACTTAGTAAGCACCCAAAATGTATATTTGAGGATCTACAGAACCCATGTGAGACATAATCCTTTCTAGCTGTGAAAAAGACAAGATGTACCAGAAAAAGTAATCTTTGGGAATGAGGATTATTTGTGCCACTAAAATTCGTGACAGAAAGAAGGCAAGTTCATTCACTCCTTTCTTCATATCTTGCTCAATGGGTGGTGGGTTTAATGAGATAAAAATACTTAACCATCTTCCTGTGCTTTTAAGTGGGATGAGTCATTTGAATGAGAAGAAAGCAAAGCTGAGATGTCATCATACTGGAATATGAAGTTTAGGAACTCTGTTATCATTAAACAGCAATATCATTCTTTAAATACCTGTTGAGCACTGGACTCTTTGCTAGGTATTTTCACATTTAATCTACACAATAAGGATGCATTATTACCTCCATTACACCTTTGTGGTTCATGAGGCTTAAAAATGCTTAGTAACTTACACAAAGCATAGAGAGCAAAGTCCATACTTAAACCCAGGATTGTCTGCTTTTTTTGGTATTACTCCTTAGCTCAACTCAAGAATATATTTCTGTTGTTGTTCAGTCAGTAAGTCATGTCTAGCTCTTTGCGACCCCATAGACTGCAGCAAGCCAGGCTCTGCTGTCCTTCACTCTCTACTGGAGTTTTCTCAGATTCATATCCTTTGACTTGGTGATGCTATCTAACCATCGCATCCTCTGTTACCCACTTCTCCTTTTGCCCTCAATCTTTCCCAGTATCAGAGTCTTTTCTGATGACTTGGCTATTTGCATCAGGTAATCAAAGTATTGGAGCTTCAGCTTCAGCTGTGGTCCCTCCTATGAATATTTAGGGTTGACTTCTTTTAGGATTTACTGTCTTCAGTCAAGATTAAAGGCAGGAGGAGAAAGGGACTACAGAGGATGAGACAGTTAGATGGCATCACCGACTCGATGGACATGAGTTTGGACAAGCTCCGGGAGTTGGTGATAGACAGGGAAGCCTGGCCTGTTGCCATCGATGGGGTCGCAAAGAGTTGGACACGACTGAGCAACTGAACTGAGAATTGACTGTAATGCTGTAGAATGAAATGTCAGCTCCTGTTGAGTATGTTCCTGTTATCCTTTCTTAAGCAAGCGAAGTTCTGCTGATTGAAGCATGGTACTTGAACCATAATTCCCTCACTTCTGTTTCTGGCAGACATTGCTAACTGACAACAGTACTCTTTTGCAAAGAAACTGGATTTATCCTCAGAATTCTTCTCAACACAGCCTTCCAAAGCAGTCACTCTCAAGCAACTGACCATTACTAGCTCTAAAAACTACTTGACATCTCTCCTACAGCACCTTGTTAATGAACCTACTAATAGCACATATTAAACTATACTTCAATTATTTGCTTCCCTTTTAGTTTTACAGTGACAGAACCATTTAATTTCTTAAATCTAGTCTCCTACGCACAGTTAACCACAGAATACAGTGGGCGCCCGGGGAAAGTTTTGCTGGCCTGAATGTAAGTAAATACCAGGGCTTCCCTGGTGGTCAGATGGTAAAGAATCTGCTTGCAATGCAAGAGAGCCATGACCGATCTCTGGATCAGGAAAATCCCCTAGAGAAAGGAATGGCAACCCACCCTAGTATTTTTGCCTGGAGAATTCCATGGACAGAGGAGCCTGACCGGCTAGAGTCCACGGGGTTGCAAAGAGTGAATAACACTAGACAATATATACTTCTAGATTAAATCTATTTAACTACCGAATGCTAAACATATGTAATTGGTTAATAATTAGAATGTCTAACATTTTAATAGAGGAAAACAAAAGAATGGGAAAGACTAGATATCGCTTCAAGAAAATTAGAAATACCAAGGAAACATTTCATGCAAAGATGGTCTCAATAAAGGACAGAAATGGTATGGATCTAACAGAAGCAGGAGATATTAAGAAGAGGTGGCAAGAATACACAGCAGAACTGTACGGAAAAGATCTTCACGACCCAGATAATCACAATGGTATGATCGCTCACCTTGAGCCGCACATCCTGGAATGTGAAGTCAAGTGGGCCTTAGAAAGCATCACTATGAACAAAGCTAGTGGAGGTGATGGAATTCCAGTTGAGCTATTTCAAATCCTGAAAGATGATGCTGTGAAAGTGCTGCACTCAATATGTCAGTAAATTTGGAAAACTAAGCAGTGGCCGCAGGACTGGAAAATGTCAGTTTCCATTCCAATCCCAAAAAAAGGTCATCCCAAAGAATGCTCAAACTACCACACAATTGCACTCATCTCACATGCTAGCAAAGTAATGCTCAAAATTTTCTAAGCCAGGCTTCAGCTATACGTGAACTGTGAACTTCCAGATGTTCAAGCTGGTTTTAGAAAAGGCAGAGGAACCAGAGATCAAATTACCAATATCTGTTGGATCATTGAAAAAGCAAGAGAGTTCCAGAAAAAAAACATCTATTTCTGCTTTATTGACTATGCCAAAGCCTTTGACTGTGTGGATCACAATAAACTGTGGAAAATTCTGAAAGAGATGGGAATACCAGACCACCTGACCTGCCTCTTGAGAAACCTATATGCAGGTCAGGAAGCAATAGTCAGAACTGGACATGGAACAACAGACTGGTTCCAAATAGGAAAGGAGTACGTCAAGGCTGTATATTGTCACCCTGCTTATTTAACTTATATGCAGAGTGCATTGTGAGAAACACTGGGCTGGAAGAAGCACAAGCTGGAATCAAGATTGCCAGGAGAAATATCAATAACCTCAGATACACAGATGACACTACCCTTGTGGCAGAAAGTGAAGAACTAAAGAGCCTCTTGATGAACGTGAAAGAGGAGAGTGAAAAACTTGGTTTAAAGCTCAACATTCAGAAAACTAAGATCATGGCATCTGGTCCCATCACTTCATGGCAAATAGATGGAGATACAGTGGAAACAGTGTCAGACTTTATTTTTTGGGGCTCCAAAATCACTGCAGATGGTGATTGCAGCCATGAAATTAAAAGACGCTTACTCCTTGGAAGGAAAGTTATGACCAATCTAGACAGCACATTAAAAAGCAGAGACATTACTTTGTCAACAAATGTCCATCTAGTCAAGGCTATGGTTTTTCCAGTGGTCATGTATGGATGTGAGAGTTGGACTAAAAAGAAAGCTGAGTGCCGAAGAATTGATGCTTTTGAACTGTGGTGTTGGAGAAGACTCTTGAGAGTCCCTTGGACTGCAAGGAGATCCAACGAGTCCATCCTAAAGGAAATCAGTCCTTGGTGTTCACTGGAACGACTGATGCTAAAGCTGAAACTCCAGTACTTTGGCCACCTGATGCGATGAGCTGACTCATTGGAAAAGACCCTGATGCTGGGAAAGATTGAGGGAAGGAGAAGAAGGGGATGACAGAGCTTGAGATGGCTGGATGGCATCACCAACTCAATGAACATGAGTTTGAGTGAACTCTGGGAGTCGGTGATGGACAGGGAGGCCTGGCATGCTGTGGTTCATGGGGTCACAAAGTTGGACGTGACTGAGCGACTGAACTGAACTGAACATTTTATAAGCACTTACTATTTGCCATGATTTACTTAAGTGGTTTACCAACATTTGTTTAGCTAAAAAAATGAACACATGGAGATGAATATATTATCCCTATTTTATAAAGAATGATAAAAAAGTTCAGAGAGTTTAAATGATTTGTACAAGATCCCAGGACCCAACCCAGGTATTCTGATCTCCCCTCAAACCTGCACTCTTAACCACCACACTGTTTATAGCAGGAAGTCCATATAAAATATACTTCTTACTCTCATAACATATTATATAAATATATTATTGTACTACTGCTCCTTTCTGGCTTTCATAAACTTTACCAGGTGATCCCTGAACTTTATTTCAAAATGTTACCAGAAGATCAACATTTCAAATATCTCTCATCATTCTTTCAGTCAACATACACATAAAAACAAACCAAAAACCAAAAAAAAGAAAAAACAAACTTGTGAATTGACAGATAGCTGGATTAAGATCCTGGAGAAGTCTCTCTCCTTTTCTAGTTCCTCTCCACCAGATCCATTTCAGGGTCTCTTCTGTGCTGGCCATGGAGACAGGTGCTATGGGTACAAAGATGAATAAGACTTATTCTCGGACATCAAAATCCTCACAGTCTAGTGGGAAGGCGGTTGCATAACAATGATGGGGCTGTCATCGGCAGAGGCAGGGGAGGCCATGGCTAAAGGAAGATGCACCACTTAGCTTTGCCCTGAAGAGTCCTGGGCAGTGGATGAGAATCATCTAGGAGGGAAAGCAAGGGAGGGTACACCATGGAAAGAATACAGGCGATGTGATGCTTTAGAGTCTAAATCCGGGCACACCCTGGACGTGATTACTGATGTCAAAGTCCTTACAAATACGTTTTCTCTCTCTCAAGATGTCTGGGACTTTCAAAACAGAACTCTAGTAGGTGTGTCCAGGAATTCTAGAGTTCCAGGCCTTAAGGCTACCATTGTACATATGCTTCTTACACCAACACATGGAAAGGGTCCACTATTTCTTATTTTAATGCAGTGATTAATCACGGTTGTTGAAAGAGGTCATGAGTTTTTTAGGGTTTGAGCACACCTTTTTCGTACCCTGAGGGTCCACCTTCTGAAAACAATGAATGCCTCATGAGCTTATTCTTTCAGAACCAAGACCTTCAAAAAGAGGCCCAAAACTTCCCCCAATTTCCTATGGAAGACATTATTCAAGTGACAGATGGTCTGATAATCTGCCAAAACGTGCTCCTTGCACTCTAAGGTCAGCTCTGTTTTACTGAAGTTTTCACTCACACCAGTACCATCTGGAGCCCACGTCCTCTATCTTAAGCTTTAAATAAATCCCTGTTTACCTCAGAAATATTTGCTAAGAGACTTCTTGCTAAAAAGGATGACCAATTTCTCCCCGTTGAGGCACGCCTTTGCAATATATGACACCTAGGAGGCACGTAATAAATGACTGTCCGCTGGGATATGCCTTCGGATGCTGCAAAAGATGCTGATCGGGCACAAAGGTTGGGCAACTCCAGATAAATCTTTTTGTGTATGTGTGGGGTGGAAGTCTGGCAAGATTACACAATTTTCTTTCAGCTGGAGCATCCTAATCTGAATTAAAACTGCATGTGCTATATCAACACTCTGACTCAATACCGCTGATGTTTCTTTGCCAAATATCTTTTCAGTTCTCGGAACGTGTAAGTGTAGGGCACATTTTGATCTGCTGATGTATGTATATGGAAGAAGAATGGATGGGGGCTTGAAGATGGACTTCAAATCATGGAGGGATCATGTGCTCTTGTGTTCCTGGCAAATCCTGAGGAATGCTTTTGTTGCGTCTTCCTCACTGCATGCTGGTGTCAGGTTTGCGGCTAACACCTTTCTAAAGAGAAATGTGGGGCTTGGTCCTCATGCTTTCTCTCTGGGATAACATAGGCTTTCATTTTCAAAGCAGGTACATACAGGATTTACGTTCCAAGCCCAGTACTGAGTCCAATGCACTGTGGGAAACGCCCTAAGCATTTGAGCTAAGCTACTAAGAAAGGCAAGGAAGCTAACCCAGTTACTCTTTTTTTGTGCCAGCCATTTGACCGTTGATGCTCTGGGCACAGGTCTGCCTGCCAAGATTGGAAGTGGACCACTCCTGTACTTTTGTGTTGACTTCCCCCTGAGAGCAGGAAAGCATCCCTTTAGTCTTTCAAGTGGACCCGGATGCAGAGTTAACCAGTTTTAACTCCTTTTGGGGCTTGATTAATAGTCTTTTAAGTCAGTTCCTGGTAGGAGGTGAATCTTACATTTATAATTTTTTTTCAGAAACAGGGAAATGCGTAATCCTTAAGATTGGGGCCAGGAAGAAAATTTGGAACTTTACCAGGGCTTTTTCCTTGTGGGGGAGGGGGGGAGCAATTACAAAAGCTATTAAGGTAAATTTATTTAGAAAATCACTTATGCTTCTATTATCTAACAATGCAGTCACATTTTTATTTTTAAAAAACCTAGTCTTCTAAGTAAATATTTTAAAAAATAGGTGGGATAATGGTGTAAAAATGTTTATAGAATGCACTTTCTCACTAAAAATCTTGTGACCATTTTCTCCTATATTCATTTCCTAAATATTTTTAAAAATTTTATCTTTAAGTGTCACCTAGAGGAACACTATGTAAAATCAAACCAGGAAATATATCATGGCGGTTCATAGGGAAGGTTCCAGTAAGAAAGGCCTGAGCTTCAATTCTGGTTCTCATACTAACCAACTGATTTATCACGGGTGATATGCAAATAGTTTCATAACATTTACTTTGCAATGCTCTGTAGCAAAAACTTTGCTAAAGGATTTACATGTATTAATTTCACTAAATATTAGAACTCCATTTGGCTACTTTATTCCTACTTCATTGATAAGAAACAGAGACTAAGGAATGTTTACTATTTTATCTCACAAAGTGAATATAAGTACTTGGTCTGGCCTGTGTCTATTTTACCAGATTGAGTTCCCACCCCTTTCTTCTCACTTGTTGGAGATCTGATCCCCCTTGTCAGTTCCCCTATGCCTGGCTCTTTCTCACTTGCAGGCTTAGGACCACCACCAACTCTCATCCCTCCTCTTCACCCGTTAATGTCTCCCCTGAATGCAACTTACTCAAGGAAAGCTTTCTGGTACTACCTTAAACACTCTCCTGGGAACCTGCATTTTCATTTAGAGCACTTATGAAGACTCATTCTTTTTGTAATTGTGGGTTCACTATCCATCTCATCTGCTACACTGAGGTGCCAGGATCCCCTCCCATCTGTATCCCATGCCACAGTGTGAACAATGCACTCATTAATGACACATCATTTTCAACTCTTTAACCATCCATATATTCAGTTCCCATCAGCTCATTTCTAATCCTGTGACTTTCTACATGACAAAGAGGAAGGATAAGAGATGACCAAAATTGCCAAATTAAATTAATTGTAGGACTGTGGGTGAGTAACCCTGGGAAGGAAGGTATTTGAAAGCTGTGTCCATTTTATGTTCCTTTGAGAACAGAGGAACAGAAAGAACAGTTTCCTTTGGAATCTGTGCACACTATTTTTTTGCCAAGAAAGTGTGTAGATGGCTGCGGAGGGAATGCTACTCTATTCACACCACTTTTTATTTGCCAGCACGAAGCTTTAAACCCACGGAACTGTCACCAAGCAAAAATGTGAACATGCCAGGTCTTAGCCACAGAGCTTCTCCTACCATGGGTGATCAGGAGAGGATAAATGATCCTAAACTGTGTTATTCTAAGGCTCACTAATTCCACACACTTCCTCAGGTAAAGAGGCACCATTGCCTTAGTCTCTGTGGCCAGATAAGTGAAGAATACACTGCGTTAACTCTTGTCTTGAAATTCACAAGGCACGTTAGAAAAGCTAAGTGATTTTGCAGGAGAAAAATATTCTATTTAATTTTATTTAGTTTCTAAGTTTATTTAACCATGTTTAGTCATAGAATGCTGTCTTGGATTAGACTGCACCCGAAGCAGATCCCGAGATAAGGATTTCAGGGCAAGCAGTTTTACATGGGAGGTGAATTTATAGAAAGCACCAGGAAAGGAGACGGGAAGTAAGAGGGAAAGGAAGGGAGGCCCATGCAGGGTGCATTCACAGGCATTACTCCTGTGGGCAACTGGGGACTCAATCTTCTTGGAGACTGATGGGAAGATGCCTCCGAGGTGACCCATCTCAGGAATGAGGCAGCTGGATATTCATTCACCAACTCTCATCTATAATAAATGAGAGCTGCTTTTGGGGTCACTATCTCCCTGGCAATTCAAGCCTGCCCTACAGGATATTCAGAGGATGAGGGCAGGCAGAGAGTAGCAAGTGTGTACAATAGAGCCCTCAGATTGTCATGCATGGAAACTGTGAGTGCCCGCAGGAGGTAAATGGGACACTACAATGCCTACTGCCCAGATGCCCCTGTTTCCTTGTTATTTTTCATACAAGACACCCATAAATGCTTACTGGAAGCAGTTCTTAAGGAACAAAGTTAGGAAAACAGAATTCCAAACTTGAGATTTCAAGCAGTTCAACGAATTCCAAGAGCTATCGTTTATCTGACCACACTGAGCCAATGCTATGCTATAGCTGGTAAAACTCTAAAGGGAATTCCTATAAATGCCACCAAATACCAAACATGTAAATCTCAAGGTTCAGCAGAAATAGCAGGGGAAACTCGTCACTTCGGGGATGCTACTTCAAAGAGCCTTCTAAGGATCCAAAGTTAGAATCAGGTTTTAACTTGGTCTTTCTGTGAAAGAGAAAAGTTATCTTTTCTGAGCCCCACAGCCAAAGGCTCAGGTCAGGGCAGAGTAACTGTCCTATGGATGATGATAACAACCTATAGCCACAATCTGCTAGAGAGTGCTATATACAGATAAAGACACAGGCAGAGAGATCCCAGGACCCTGCTCTTATGGAATGTCTTACATCCTAGCAAAGTCAGACAACTCAATATTAATAAACCAATAGAGGAAATAATTTTACATAGTGTTATGAAGACATTAAAGAGGGAAATTAGAAGAGTAGTTCGAGGGAGATTACTTAGGGTTGAGTGGTCCAGAATGGTGCCTTTGAGGAGGTGAAATATGAGCTGACACCACCTTGATTCAGGAGGAGACAATAGCAAGCACAAAGGTCTTGAGATGGGCATGAGATTGGGGGTATTTGAGAACACAAACGAGGGGTCTGGAGTATCAGGACTGAGGGGTGAAGTGTGACTAGGGAAGGATGACAAAGAAGGCCCCAGATGGAACTTCTTGACTGGACGTTTGGTATATTTTCCTTTCCATTCTACTGTGCTAAGCCGTTTCAGTCAGTCCAACTCTTTGTAACCCTATGGACTGTAGCCTGCTAGGCTCCTCTGTCTGTGGGTTTCTCCAGGCAAGAATACTGGAGTGGGTAGCCATTTCTTCCTCCAGGGATCTTCCCGACCCAGGGATTGAACCAGCGTCTCTTATGTTTCCTGCATTGGCAGGCAGGTTCTTCACCACTAGTGCCAGCTGGGAAGCTCCCTTCTCTTATTCTTAAGCAAATAGTGTTCTAAAGCATTGGAAAATGTTGGCTGAATACCAAATGACACTCCCATGTGTCATTTGATTTCTGAGAAACCCAAGGAAACTCACTGAGTTCTGTCTCCAGGCAGCCATCCTAATGATTTCAGCCTACTCTCCAGCATCTCCCACCAAGATCGCACATGGCCTCACACAGTAAAACCAGGACCTAAAATCTGAATGTCGACCTGCTCTTCAAAGGCCCTGTGTCCTCATCTCTGTAAAGAAACAGCACAGTGTCGCTAGGACCCACTTCTCATTGGAAGTTGATAAGTCTGCACCATCTGATCTCACCTGTGCCCCCAGGGCAGCCCCTCCAGACGTCTCCCAGTATGGCCGCCTTCTGAAATGCCATTTAGTGACTCTGCAGTCACTAAGTTTGCCCAGATCTTGCCCTTGAGGATAATATTAGAGGGTCTCTCTTAGAAGTGCATGTAGCTTTGAATGGTAACAGAAGGCTGATTTTTCACACTCTGGCGTGGTCAGGGTCAGGAGAAGCAAGGAAAGACAAGGCCACCTCTTGACCTCTAGGGACAAGGCCATCATAAAAAGAGGATTCTGAGAGGCCATCAAGAGAGCATCCTTCAGAAGGCAGGCAAAGCTCAGTTTTATTTCACAAGTGGCTGCTGGGCATCTGAAAGGGAAAGAAACACTGACCACTTCTGGTAATACCAGGCAGAATGAAATCAGTGTCCAAACAGACTTCCAAACCAAGAGCTTCAGGAGAGTGATGGCAAGAGAAATTGATAAGCCCACTGGCTTTCTTTGGTTTGGTGACGGGTTTGGGAGCCAACCAGGTACATGTGGGACCATATGCTTCCTTTGTCACACATGTGAGTCAGGCATTTCAAGACTGAGAAAGAGGTAACACTATTATCATCAAGAGACATAGGAAAGTGAGCAGGGCAGGAAAACAGCTCATGAAGAGCTGGACCAACGGCCCCTCGTCTCTCGGGAAAGCAGCAGCTCGGAGGGCTGGGTCTGTGGACTTCCTCTCACAAGCCTCTCTCTCCCATCCTCCCTGCCTTTGCCCCCTGCTGTTCCCTTTCTGTCTGGGTCCTTCTTTCAGGATCTTGTTTTTCACGTGTCCCTAGACAGATGCTCTGTCACCTTGGGCAGGATGCTTCGCATTTGTGTGTCTCACTTTCCCCATCTGTGACAGGTAGATATTAATAGCACCTACCTCAGATGGATTTTTTCTTAATTAAATGAGTTAATATACATAGAAAGAATGGTGCTATTTTTACTCTGAGGCCAGGGTGATTCTCTCTGGTCCCACTAACTGTGGGTAACAAATGTTCATTGACAAATTGGCAATTTACCACTGTCTATTTCCTTGGAAGGCAACCAAGGATATTAAAAGTGTAAAGCCTCCTGGGTGCTTAGAATCTCTCAGATTCACAGTATGTTTCAAAATGAATTTTAAAACTTTAAAATATTCTAAAATAATATGGGTTCATGAAAAATTATTTAGAAAAAGTAGTCTAACAAAAAGCAGATGAAAAATCACAGAGTAGGGGACGTGGGATTTCTGTCTGCCTACATCTCTCCCTTTGGGGAGTCAAGTCTCATGACTGCACAGTAATCCTGCTTCACGCATGTGGTTTTCACAGATGTAACCTTGCCACAGGCATTGATGGGCCAGTGTGCTAGGTGGATGCTCCTCTGGGACTTATCCTGAAGCTACAAAAAGATGCTCTTTTCCTTTGGGGCCCATGAGATATATGATTAATGTCTTTGAAGCTTCCTATGGTGATGAATAGAGAAGGAAGCAGATCCTAGCTTTCTGGATTGAGAGAAAGAAGAGTGGGCAGTCAAATATCCCTAATGACAATTAGAGGGCCTGGATCAAGTAAAACCAGAAACTATGACCATCTCCTATGGGCCAAAAAGTTATATGAGCCAGTATGCTCCTTTTCATATATTTTTTCACTTAAACTAGTTTTAGGTGAGATTCTCTTGTAACTAAAATAATTTTGAATTACCACCCAGTAATAACCACATTTCTCTTCATGTGTATATCTTTCCAGGCTTTTTTTTTTTTTGTCTCTCTCTCTCTCTTTAGCTTTTTAAAAAATGAAAATATGACTTAATCTACAAATGCTAATATTTTTTCCTTTCCTGATCCTGTTACAAAATGTATTGCCTGTGATTAGCATCTAAGTCTTTTCGAGAAAGGATGGAGTAACTTCTATGGTCCCCATCCCCACCCTGTCACCCTTCCTACCCCCGGGAAGGTATTTCAGAGGGCAAGGGGCTATCCTACGACATCTACAGATTGGCAGTTCCTTCCAAGCTCAGTTCTATACCGCTGGGCTGGAGAAGATCAGCTTTGATAGGGGCTTTGGTCTTAGGTGAGCTGGTCTGGATTCCTGCCTGGTCTTTCAAAGCACTTTTCTTTTAAGATCCCCCAAACCAGCATTTTCCATAAACATCTTACAGCTTTTTTTTTTTTTTAAGTGCAAAGAAATTCAAGGATGAGCACATTGTATACTAAAGATGGTCTGGAGACATGCCACACGGGCAATAGTTTCAGGAATCCAAAAAGAGGCACAGAATATATCTGACTGCCAAATAAGCATTTGGAGTATAATTGAAAACTGAAAACATGGTAATAACATGGTAGGAATTATACCTGTGATTCTAAAGAAAATGTAAGGTACTGTGGCCTTAGCTGTCTAATTAGCTGATGAGAAAATATAGGCTACAGAACATTTGCTAGCAATTATGGTGCTTGCTTGCTGTACTTATAGCTTAAAAATAACAGCAAAGTTTGTTTTGCTAATCTCTCCCCTGGATTTTTGAATTATTTGTTTTTATTATCTTAGAGATAAATGGGAAAGAAAAATACAATGCAGGAGGAGTTTTTATGAGACAGAACACTTGAATTATCTTTGAATGTGGATGCCACACTCAATTTAATAAAAACCAAAGCAGACCATGTTGGAAGTTCTAATGGAGGAATATATTTATAATGAGGGAAGTACCATGGGTCAGAAAACAAACATAGGCTTTGAAAACCGAGGATGATGGTTATACCCACTCTGTCTTATCCTGCTGGATGACTGTGAGGAAGTCACCCAGTTTCCTAAGATTCTAACTTCCCTCCTCTGCCTAGTGGTAGCAATCAAAATTGCTCTGCCCACCACAGAGGCTGTGAAGAACAAAGGAGATAATATGCTTTAGATTATTTAGATTTTTCAATAAATATAAGCAATAACATATAACCTTATTATAATTCAGATAATATTCTCTAAAATTTACACAGTGTTCATACATCGAATAGATGATGCTATTGTTATAATCCATAGCCATTTTCTTCACTCGATACATCACAGATCTCAGTTGCTCAATAAGTGGAAAGAGATTCAGCTGTAGTGTCAGATAGTTAGGGATGTGAGCCATAGTTCTGGCTGTGTGACCTTTGGGAAGTTAGCAACCTTTCTGACATTAGATATATCTCTGTGCAATGGGGATGAAGCAACACCTGCCTAGCTGCCTGAAACCTTTTTGACGGATAGTAGCTATTCATATCATTATACGATAAGCAATAATACCCCAAAATTACAGTCCAATAGCAACGACAGTAACATCATTTAAGCCGTCGATTTTGACCACTTTCTCTGCTTTGGATGCCATCCCAAAACTTTCAGTAGCACAACAGCTGTATGAGACAGAAGCTCTCATTGTCATTTTACAAATGAGGCCGGCTGGAGTATCTTGACCAAAGTCACCCAGCTAACAAGTGGCCCACTGCAATCTGATGCAGAAAATCTGCCTCCAGAGTGTGCCTTCCATACCTGTATCCTTTGTGTCACTCACCTAGAGCCAAACATCCTGGAATGTGAAGTCAAGTGGGCCTTAGGAAGCATCACTAAGAACAAAGCTAGTGGAGGTGATGGAATTCCAGTTGAGCTGTTTCAAATCCTAAAAGATAATGCTGTGAAAGTGCTGTACTCAATATGCCAGCAAATTTGGAAAACTCAGCAGTGGTCACAGGACTGGAAAAGGTCAGTTTTCATTTCAATCCCAAAGAAAGGTCATCCCAAAGAATGCTCAAACTACCACACAATTGCACTCATCTCACAAGCTAGCAAAGTAATTCTCAAAATTCTCCAAGCCAGACTTCAACAATACATGAACCGTGAACCAGATGTTCAAGCTGGTTTTAGAAAAGGTAGAGGAATCAAATATCAAATTGTCAACATCCGTTGAATCATCAAAAAAGCAAAAGAGTTCCAGAAAAACATCTATTTCTGTTTTATTGACTATGCCAAAGCCTTTGACTGTATGGATGACCACAAGCTGTGGAAAATTCTTCAAGAGATGGTAATACCAGACCACTTGACCTCCTTCTTGAGAAATCTGTACGCAGGTCAGGAAGCAACAGTTAGAACTGGACATGGAACAACAGACTGGTTTCAAATAGGGAAGGAAGTATGTCAAGGCTTCATATTGTCACCCTGCTTATTAAACTTATATGCAGAGTACATCATGAGAAACACTGGGCTGGAATAAGCACAAGCTGGAATCAAGATTGCCAGGAGAAATATCAATAACCTCAGATACACAGATGACACCCTTATGGCAGAATGTGAAAAAGAACTAAAGAACCTCTAGATGAAAGTGAAAGAGGAGAGTGAAAAAGTTGGCTTAAAGCTCAACATTCAGAAAACTAAGATTATGGCATCCGGTCCTGTCACTTCATGGCAAATAGAGGGAGAAACAGTGGAAACAGTGTCAGACTTTATTTTTTTGGGCTCCAAAATCACTGCAGATGGTGATTGCAGCCATGAAATTAAAAGACACTTGCTCCTTGGAAGGAAAGTTATGACCGATCTAGACAGCACATTAAAAAGCAGAGACATTACTTTGTCAACAAAGGTCCATCTAGTCAAGGCTATGGTTTTTCCAGTGGTCATGTATAGATGTGAGAGTTGGACTATAAAGAAAGCTGAGCACCGGAGAGTTGATGCTTTTGAACTGTGGTGTTGGAGAAGACTCTTGAGAGTCCCTTGGACTGCATGGAGATCCAACCAGTCCATTCTGAAGGAGATCAGTCTGGGTGTTTTTTGGAAGGAATGATGCTAAAGCTGAAACTCCAGCACTTTGGCCACCTCATGTGAAGAGTTGACTTATTTGAAAAGACCCTGATGCTGGGAAAGTTTGAAAGCAGGAGGAGAAGGGAACGACAGAGCATGAGACAGTTGGATGGCATCACCAACTCAATGGGCATGAGATTGAGTGAACTCCAGGAGTTGGTGATGGACAGGGAGGCCTGGGGTGCTGCAGTCCATGGCGTCTCAAAGAGTCGGACACGACTGAGCAACTGAATTGAACTGACTGAACTGAACTGTTAACATTTATCAAGCACTCACAGGTAAGCATAGTTCTTCCAAGCACTGTTGGACCTTCAACAAGACATGGTTGAACTGTGCAGGTTCACTCACGTGCAGATATTTTCAGTAAATATATACTATACTACTACATTCTGAGATTGGTTGAATCTACAGATATCTAATTTTGGATATGGAGAGCTGACTATAAATTTATACATGCTTTTCGACTGTATTGGTGATTGGTGCCTCTAAACCTTCCCTGCCCTCATGAGGGTGTTTGAAGGTCACCTGTGGTTTACATTTATTAACTCTTAATACATTCAGTAAACTCTAATCTAATTAGTTTAAGAAGAGATGCCTAGATAATTTTTATTTCTAAATAAGCAACAAATAATTTTTAATTATAAGTAAGTTCCATGCAATGTTTAAGATATACCAACATTTTAAAATATTTATTCTTTATATTCATTCTTTTTATGAAATTAAACTTTAACTGGGCATCCTATATTTTATCTGGCAATTGTACCCTTAGATGAGGTGGAAACAAATCTAGTTTCTGGTACCAAGGAGACATCCAAAAATAGTAAATCCTTTCATTATTGTTTTTTATCAGGTCATTTTGACCTTTGCTTTTAACCATTCCTCTAGCCCACCTAAATTCAGAAACTATATTCATGAAGAGAACAATAATTTTGATATACTAATAAAACCTTAAAATAACAGTGCCTCTGTAACTCACAAAAATTATTGAAATGGAACCTCATGACAATCTTGTAAAGCATATATTATGCCCATTTTTTAATGAAAAAACTGAGTTTCAGCACCATTAAATAATCTGCCTAAGGGTGCACAAATGAAAAAATAAAGTGGAGCATCACATTCTGGTCCCAAAGGTATGAGAGTCTTCTCATACCTGCATATCAGGTTGTATAATGAATAAAACAGGTGGGAGTTTAGAGTCTGGCCCCAATTTCTATCAATGGCAGGACACATCTGAAAACTTAAGGTATGGTTACCTAGAACAGTAAAATCAGTCAGCAACAAAAGAAGAGGCAGAAGGAGAAAGCATCTTCAAAATCATTATTAAATTTAGGATCACCAAATTTGCTGCTGATCCCAGCAATAGGATTATCACATGTACTTGCTCTTTCCCTTAACCCCAGTAATGTTTCTGTGATATCACAACCTTCAGCAGTAAGTCTGGATAATTTCCACTTATCGAGAAGTTTTCATGTTCCAGACACCTCAATAAGAACATCACCAGTCCAAAAAATAAAAGGTAAAATTCCCATTGCATATATAGGAAAACTGAGGCTCTAAGAATTAAGTCAACTGTCCTAGAATTAGCTTCCAGTTACAAAGTGGCAGAGCTGAGCCTGCACTGCAACCTTATATTACTCTGTAATTTATTCTTGGGGATGATACATATACTACCATGCTGTTCCCCATGCCGACTGCAGACATTACCGGTCAATCATGGAGATCTTTCCCTTTGAGCCTGGAAATGACTGCAAAATCCTTTTACACACATGTTACTCTGGGCAGCCACTGCTGGTCAACAAATGCTGGCATTCAATATCCTACTTATTGGCCACTCCTATATCACCTCTTCCTGCTGAACACCTTTATCTTAATTGTTACAGTGAAAAAGGAGTCAATTTTGCATGCTGTGTGGTCAATGCTACTTTCCAAAGACTGTTTGGTAACTCTTAGAAATGAAATTCATTTGAGATGTGATGGTTCAGAGGTTGCCGCCCAACTGGCACTTATAAAGAGAGGATGCCTTGTAACAAGCCTGGGGCTCTCTGCCACCAAGCCAGTTGTGAAGCCACCATTTCCAAAGTCATGAAGCTGCTGTGATGGTCTGTTGCTTACCACAGGAGAAAAACAGCACTCTATTCCGTGCAAACAGGGAGGCCTGGAATCCTGCCTCCACTCTGAGGGGCTAGGTTTCACCCTCAGACAGCAAGCTTTCACAGGCGTAATGACTGGCTGGAGTCTGGGAGTGTCCTTGGATCATGACAAGGTACAGATTTACGAAAGCAACTGGTCATTACCCTGGCTTCCCAGTCCTTAAGCCCAGTCCAGATGCTTCACCTCTTTGTGCCCCTGCTCCCCTACCACCCCCACCTCTTATTCATGTATAATGATGCTTTTCTTCTTTCTTGGGAGAAAGATATCAGAGCTGCCGGGACACACCCAAAGCATTGTTGATGAAAGTTCAGGCAGAGACCATGAACTCATTTAAGAATGAGCAGAGTCAAACTTAGAGCAGGAGAGGGAGGGAAAAGCGGACGTTATTTTTTAAGTGTGCCAATTTCTAAGAATATAGGACTTGTAGACCTCACAAACAGAACACCTCAAATGCATTAAGCCCCCAAACTCCGCTCATATCATTGACAAAATCAGCAGAGAACCAGTTTATCTGGGTCAAAACTCACCTTAAGAGACGGGAAGTGCTACTTAGAGCCCATAAATAAAGCAGGGATACACAAGCTTGGGAAGGCAGTCAAGGGGTATGGTCATTCGAGGGGGCACCCAGGAGAAGAAGGGGAAATAAGAAAAGTCCTAGGACAGAGAGGCAGG
Source organism: Ovis canadensis (assembly GCF_042477335.2). Lineage (NCBI taxonomy): Eukaryota > Metazoa > Chordata > Mammalia > Artiodactyla > Bovidae > Ovis > Ovis canadensis. The sequence goes on along the minus strand of NC_091263.1, from coordinate 51,234,603 downwards.
GGAGCAAAGTGACAAAGCAATGAAGAGAATGGGTAACAGGCACATTATGAAGAACGAGAGTTGGTTCTTCTGCTCTTCACTCCCATATAATTTACCAAAGTCAGAGACGTCTAAACATACACTCACAAAATGAACCCTCATTTAAAGCTACATTAGTACAGCATGTTAGTGAGTTGAATTTAGTGTATTGTCAAACCAACAATTCCAATGATCTAACCCATCACTAGAAAACAGGCAATATCAGCACCTGATCTAAAGGCAAGGTCCTTTAGCATCATGCTGAACATCTGGATGCCTCTTGTTTTATTGTGTATATTTTACTTTAAATATATTAACTTTTGTGGATTTATTTAAAGTCTGCTCAAAAGCACCACTGTAAAAACCACTAAAATGTATGCAAAAATATGCTGTTAGAGTAAAATAAAATTGTTACTTGGAAAAAGAAAAAAAGAATGAGAGGTGGATATGAAAACATGGACAGGGGCAGCGGCTAAGAGTTTAGACCCTAAAGTCTGACTGTGGAGACTGAATCTGAGCTCATCTCCTGTTAGCTGTGTGGCATCAGGCAGGTCATTTACCTCCACTAAGTCAGGTTCCCCATTATAACACGGGCATATTATAGCACTTGTCACACAATATTGTTCCAAGAATTCTGTTAGATAATCTGTGAAAAGTGCTTAGCACAGAATCTGGTACCTAAATAACTCCATACATAGAAGTCACTGCTATCACCTAAAGGGGGCTTCCCGGAGGCACTAGCGGTAAAGAACTCTCCTGCCAATTCAGGAGACTCAAGAGAACTGGGTTCTATCCTGGGTCAGGAAGATGCCCTGGAGAAGGAAATGGCAACCAGCTCCAGTATTCTTGCCTGGAGAATCCCATGGACAGAGGAGCCTGGCAGGCTACAGCCCATGGGCCTCAAAGAGTCAGACACGACTGAAGTGAAACATTCATTATGTAAGTATGTCAACATTATGTTACTCAGATTTTTAAGTTACATGATACTGTTTGTTAAATTATTGCATTTATACACAACATTTTCTTTACACATACATGTGTGTGCTAAGTTACTTCGGTCACATCTGACTCTTTGTGACCTTATGACTTCTCTGTCCATGGGATTCTCTAGGCAAGAACAATGGATTGGATTGCCATGCCCTCCTCAAGGGAATCTTCTGGATCCAGGGATTGAATCCATGTCTTTGATCTCTCCTGTACTGACAGATGGGCTCTTTACCACTAGCTTCACCTGAGAAGCAGAGACATCATGCTGCCGATAAAAGTCCATATAGTCAAGGCCATGATCTTCCCAGTGGTCATGTACAGTTGTTGAGAGCTGGACCATAAGGAAGGCAGAGCACCAAAGAATTGATGCCTTCAAACTGTGGTGCTGGAGAAGACTCCTGAGAATCTCTTGGACCATAAGGAGATCACACCAGTCAATCTTAAGAGAAATCAACACTGAATACTCATTGGAAGGACTGATGCTGAAGCTCCAATATTTTGGTCACCTGATGCAAACAGCCAACTCATTGGAAAAGTCTCTGATGCTGGGAAAGATTCAGGGCAGAAGGAGAAGAGGGCATCAAAGGATGAGATTGCTGGATGGCATCACCAATACAATGGACATGAACTTGGGAAAACTTTGGGGGATGGTAAGGGACGGGGGCCTGGTGGCTCAGAGGTTAAAGCATCTGCCTGGAATGCGGGAGAGCCAGGTTCGATCCCTGGGTTGGAAAGGAAATGGCAACCCATTCCAGTACTCTTGCCTGGAAAATTCCATGGATGGAGGAGCCTGGTAGGCCACAGTCCATGGGGTTGCAAAGAGTCAGACACAACTGAGCGACTTCACTTTCACTTCATTAAGGGACAGGGAAGCCTGGTGTGCTGCAGTCCACGGGGTCACAAAAAGTCGGACATGACTGGGCAACTGAACAACAACCACCACCACCTAGGAAGCCCTTATACATACATACATTATATATGCATACTTACTAAAAAAAAATGAAAAAAAAAAGCTTTAAACGATATGGACTAAAACTCTCAACAACAAAAGATCGAATGATTTTTTCTGCTTTATATATTTTTATATCATTTATTATTTATCTTTACAAACAGCATATATTCCTTTTATAAGAAAATAACAATAAAAATATTAAAAAATCAAATGACTTCTGACCCTAAAGCTTGAGGTATAATATGGGTCTAAAAGGGACCAGATGGCCATGACATCCTTAGCAAAGAATCAGATGTTCCCTGCCAAAGCAAGCCTTAACAGCAAGAAGAAAAGACCCCTTGGTGTAAAGAACGAAAGTGGAAAAGAGGAGGGAAGTGCTTAGTGAGACAAAACGGGATAAAATGTGCGTGGTATAAGGCAGCAACAAGACACCCAGCATTTTTCATGACAAGAGCAGATGTAACCCACCTTCCACCATTTCCAGTGGAATAAGGTTCTTTGTGTTGTCCTCTATGAAGGTAAAGTTCATTCATCTGTCCATGGCTGTGTATAAACTACACACCAGGTATTGAAGTTTGGTAAAACAGAAATGTATCTTGAAGGAAAATTTTAGAACTGACATACCAAGTGAAGGGTTTATATGACCACCTTTAGCAGAAGTGTTCTGAGCACTAGAAAATAATTGTGAAAAATATAAAGATGGGCTATGTTAATTGGATTGAGGTGTTTGAACCTGTCAATTAATCCAAGAGGTTGATTTTAGAATAGAGAGGGAATAAGGGATGTACTGCATTACTCCACTTACAATGAGTATTCAAAGTATGAGGATTTCACACTAACACTGATGAGTGAAAGTAACTTTCTTACAGACTTAGAGAGCAAAATGTTGATTGCCAGAGGAATGGATGGGAGGAAGGGATAGTTAGTGAGTTTGGGATGGACATGTACACACTATTATAGATCCACAATAAGGATCTACCGTGTAGCATAGGGAACTTTGCTCAATGTCATGTGGCAGCCTGGGTGGAAGGGAGTTTGGGGGAGAATGGATACATGTATATGTATGGCTGAATCCCTTTTCTGTCTGCTTGAAACTACCACAACATTGTTGATCTGCTATACCCTAATATAAAATGAAAAGTTAATAAAATAAAAAATAAACACACATTAAGAAAAAAATAACTTTTTTGTTTCTCTGTCTTTTGAAGGGGATGTTACATAAGTAGGAAACATTTGAAATCATCGCTATCATATTTCACCTTCCGCTTGTGTCAGTGAAGCCATGAGCTAAATGTTCATAAGTAATTCTGGGAATAGGGGCTCCACTTCTCAGATGTCTTATCCACATGACTACCGAGGATGCTAGCAACGGTCTCCATCCCTCTTCACAGTCCCTCCCCCACTGACATGTGCACCCTCTACCATAATGGCTGGATTTGGCCAAGGAAAGTTGTCCAAAGCGGAGAAGGTGATGGCACCCCACTCCAGTACTCTTACCTGGAAAATCCCATGGACGGAGGAGCCTGGTAGGCTGCAGTCCATGGGGTCATGAAGTCCATGGGGTCATGAAGTCACATGACTGAGTGACTTCACTTTTACTTTTCACGTTCATGCCTTGGAGAAAGAAATGGCAACCCACTCCAGTGTTCTTGCCTGGAGAATCCCAGGGACGGGGGAACCTGGTGGGCTGCCATCTATGGGGTTGCACAGGGTCAGACATGACTGAAGCGACTTAGCAGCAGCAGCAATTGTCCAAAGATTAGGGATGGAGTTATAATGCCTTTTATGACCTAGCCTCAGACTCACATTCCAGCCCAGAAGTTCATAGGCAAACCAGATTCAATGTGGGAGACAAATATCACAAAAGAGTGAAGCACAGGAGGTGAGGATTTGGGGGCCATTCTAAAGGCTAGTTACCATAGGCACCATATATTGAGAGTGTTTAGAACTCATTGGAAGCAGTGTTGGACAGAGATGATATTCTTGGCAGAGTTTATCAAAGCCTAGGTTATATGTTGGAAGTTTTGTAATCACAAGAGCACCTATGACCCTGTCTTGATGCATAGCTGGACAACTGGACATCTAACGTGTGTGTGGACTCAATTTTGGGACCTATTTTTCAGTTATTTCTAAGCCTGAGACCCTCTGTCTTAGAAATAAATGGGATATCTCTAAAGGAGTTGATTCCTTCAACAAGCTATGTATAAGGTAGCTGCTATCTATCAGACACAGTACTAGGCCCTGTGCATGCTAAGTCACTTCAGTCATGTCTGACCCTTTGCAACCCCATGGACTATAGCCCGCCAGGCTCCATTGCCCATGGGATTCTCCAGGCAAGGATACTGGAGTCAGTTGCCATGCCCTCTTACAGAGGATCCTCCTGAATCAGGGATCGAACCCATGTCTCCTAGGTCTCCTGCATTAGCAGGTGAGCTCTTTACCACTAGTGCCACCTGGGAAGCCCCTGTAGCTACTCTTACCTAACAGTACCTGTCCCAGTGAAGATTTACAGGATTAATGAATTATAATTCTTCACAAGAAAAATCAGAGGATGCCACAGGAACTAAAACTAGCCAGGAAGCATCAGGAGAAGTTATATTAAACTGAGAAATGATGAAGAGGAGAGGTCCAGAGAAGGAAGAGTGAGAAGGAGTGAATTAGATGTGTAGGGAACAGCATGTGCAAAGGCCATGAGGTGGGTATGTGATGGGATCCTCTGAGTTCTGAACTGCCTGATCTGTACTTAGGAAGTTCCTGATAACTGATTCTCTTGGCTCAGGGCATGATGGAGAAAAGCCTCCATCACTTAATACCAAATTATTTCTTCCTTCAGTTCCGGAAAAAGACACTCAAGTTGTTTTCCAGATAACCAAAGCATCAAGGCAAAGTCTGGGGCACATCTTAGGAGGAGAAAACATCCTTACATCTCATAAAGTAGGAAAAACATCTGAATTAGAACAGGAAAAAAAACTGGAAATTTTATTGCCAAAAGCTCTGGTTCCTTTCAATGCCTAAAATTAAACCGAGCAGTTCAAGAAATATTATGATGCGGGTGTTGAAATCTCATGACCAATGAGATCAAAGCCATCATTTTACACAGGCAAATCACTACATTACAAATCATCCTCACAAGCTATTTGTGTGGATGCTCAACTTGTTTTCTTTTATATGTTCAGAAATAACCTCAGATATAAACATTAGAAATGAACAAAAGCAAAACCACGTAATGGTCCCTTTAAGATAAACCCGGCAGTATTTAAATAGAAATTACTGACTGTTCCAGAAGTGGTATTCTGTGTTCTGCAGTCAGGAGGAGGGCTTTTTAGTGTCTGTTTTCTTCCCTCCCGTTTGGTTACAACGATGAGTCACCATTACCTGCAAAGCTAGACTTGTAGATTTCTCTCTTGTGCCAGAAAGACAAGGCACTAGTTGGCTGGGATTTAAAATGAGAAGGAGAAAAAAATTTTAATTTACAGATTCGATTAAACATGAAAGCATCCAGGGAGGAAGACGTGTCCCCCAACCCTCATTCTTCACTTTTTAAAGTGTTTCCAGTGATCTTCGTTCCAAAGAGGATACATACATTAGAGAACTAATTTTTCATGGTTTGTATAAAGCATCAATTTGCTCCATATCAGAAAAACTGTGTAATGAGGACTGGTCCAGACAAAACTCTCTAAGTTTTGTCTAACCAAACCACACCTCTAAAGGGAACTTATTTAAACATTTATATAAGAGTTGTCTTTATGCCCATGTATCTTTGGCCTCCATGGTACAGTGAGGGTGAGGTAGTGGAAACATAAGCTCAGAGGTTTCCTAAGAATATGACGATGACAAAGAATACACGCCAGGCCTGAGCTGCCTTCTAAGACAACCCCTTCCCTAGCCTTTTTCCCTCAAACGTGGTCTTCCCAGCCAAGAAATCTGACTCTTATTTTCATAATGCTTCAGGCATGCATAGCAAAGAACTGCTCTTTCTTCCTCTATAGTTTAGACAAGACCCCACCATGGAGCTGAAAAGTTAGAATTTCACCTCTTTGTCTTTGTGAAACTGAGTAGTTACAAAGAAAGCAAGAGGGGAAACTTCTACTACATCTTTCCAAAAGTAAAGAAAAGAGTGAAAAATGAATGTGAGCATATACTTTAAGAAATCTCTTTTTATGAAGTTAATAGAGATGATATGTAAATATTTCAAGTTATCCATAGGGTTCTCAGGCATGGATAGATTGCCTTATAATTTACTCCAAGATCTCTTCAGTGTCTACATATTCAACTTTAATTATGTTTCCAGTCCTGAAGCCCAATTTCCCCAATTTTAATGAAATGTGTCCAAACGTGACTTCCATGATTAAGTGGCAAAGGAGGCCCTGCTCTCAGATGCTGGAGGTTGTAGTATAAGATGACAATAAGCTGACAGCTTTATAACGCAAACCTTAAAACGGGGGACGGAGTTGAACCCCTAATGAAGAGGAAGCAGTGAGTGTGTGTGTGTGCGCGCATGCGTGTGTACGTGTGCATGTGCGTGAGTGTGTGCGTGTGTGCACGTGCGTGTGTGTGTGTGTGTGTGTGTACCGAGTCCCTTTTCTAAGAAAAAGGAAGACATTTGAGCACAAGCGGATTTTTCAAGGGCATGGTGTTCAACAGAAAATATTACCTAAATGAGATTGTTTGTCTAGTAGACCAGAACTGTTTTTAATTCTACATTCTGCACTGTTAGTACTCAACAAATGAGCAGCAGTATTCTGACAGTGATGAGAGGTGGAGTTCATTCATTAGTCCAGCATTGCTGCACTCAGGGCTATGTCTGGAACGTAGATGGCCATAACTAACAAGAGCAGGCACTTTTAAAGGGACGTCTGTGTTTGAGTCGGTTTATATACACTCCCCTTATATCACACACAAAAGACGTCTATTCCTTTTTCTAGTTTTCTGTAAAATTTCTCTCATATCTTGGACCTTCAATACCAGTTTCTTCAATCTTCATTTTTTCCTAGAGATTTTTATCAGTTCTCAAATGCATTTCCACAGAGAAGACAATGGCACCTAGAAAGGCATTATGTGTCTGTCTGCTCAGCATACCTCCCTTCATCAAAGAAGAATCATCCTTTATTTGGGAAAAATTCCTTTTCCAGCTTTTGCTTCTAAGAAGGGTTGCCAATCAGTTTATCTCACCTATCTGTGGAAGTGGATAACGTGATCTAGCTGGGCCAATCACCCATGATTGGCCTGAGAGATCCACACGTGATCAATTTAAGCCAATGAGAGTCCTGTTTGGAGTTGATACAGAGACAACCCTTTGACTGTGGTGATAAAAATGGGAAGAAGTGAGCTTGGAAGGTGCCAACAAATCTGCCTGAAGGCGATGGCACCCCACTCCAGTACTCTTGCCTGGAAAATCCCATGGATGGAGGAGCCTGGTGGGCTACAGTCCATGGGGTTGCACAGAGTCGGACACAACTGAGCGACTTCACTTTCACTTTTCACCTTCATGCATTAGAGAAGGAAATGGCAACCCACTCCAGTGTTCTTGCCTGGAGAATCCCAGGGACGGGGGAGCCTCATGGGCTGCCGTCTATGGGGTCGCACAGAGTCGGACATGACTGAAGCGACTTAGCAGCAGCAGCAGTCATGGGAGGAAGCTAATGGAGGAAAGGAGCCAACATTCAGAAAGAGGTAGAACTGAGACAGGGAAAGAGTAGGTGTGGATCCCATTGTTCATTCGGCAACTTCTTCAAATCTGTGCACTACCCAGGATACTTTGAGCTAATCACCTAATCCCTTTGGTAGTTCAGGTTGGGTTTCTGTCCCTTCCTCACTGATGCAGGCTCTGATTGCATCATGGACTTTCCTGTTGCTCAAATGGTAAAGAATCCACCTACGAGGCAGGAGACCCAGGTTCAATCCCTGGGTCGGGAAGATCCTCTGGAGAAGGGAATGGGAATCCACTCCAGCGTTCTTGCCTGGAGAATTCCATGGACAGAGGAGCCTGGTGAGCTACAGCCTGTGAAGTCACAGAATCGAACATGACTGAGCAACTCACACTACCACTACTGATTGCATCAGGAAGCACCTTGCACAGTGCTCTGCATAGAGTAGGCACCTAATGTATGTGGGTTAATTCAAGGGCAACTGCTTTTTTTTTTTAATAAACAAACTTTAGAAAAAAAGAAGAGGGAATTTTAAATTGGATGACTGTCTGAATTTTATTGTTATTATTAGCATTAATAGTGACATTATATAACATCTACCAAGATTTCAGGTTTTACTATGTGAGATGATTAAAAATATAAATATAAACACACAATATTGTAAATCAACTGTATTTTAATTAAAAAAAAAGTATAGACTAAGGCAGACCAATGGAAATACAGCTTGAGTTTCATATATAATTTAAATCTTCTAGTAGCCACATTTTAAGAAATAAAAAGAAATGGGTGAAATTCATCTTAATATTCTATTTTATTTAACTCAACATATCAAAAAATTTCATCTCAGCAAATAATCAATATAAAAGTTACTAATGATATTTTAATTTTTTTTTTTTGTACTCAGCCTTCAAAATCCAGTATGCATTTTACACTCAGATAAGTACATGTCATTTTGAACAAGCCGCAACCCAAGGGCTCAGTAGCCACATGTGGCTTCTGGCTACTATACTGACCAGCACATTCATATTCCCTGATTTTGATTCTCATTCCGGCACTAACTAGTTCTTTGACCTAGAGAAATTCTTCTGATTTGTTTGAGCCTCAGTTTCCTCATCTGTAAGATAGGGATGATAATAACCATCCCTTCCACATAGGGTGGGTCTCTCCAAGAAGGTGATTATTTACCTTGAGGATGAACAGTGAAATGGAGATAGACCATCAATATCCAAAGCTAGGCCAGGATCTGTGTGCCAAAAACCCAGAAACTGTCTCCCAGAAAGAAAACCCAGTAATAAGCATCATGGCAAAGACTCTGGTATTGTAACCCACACGCTGGCAGCCGACACAAAGCTGTGTTCTAAGTTTGATTAATACTGGCCACAGCTGGCTGGTGTCCTGCACACTTTTCTCGGGCAATCCCTGCATCTGTTCTACCCTCTTCAAGAGAGAATGAGAGAAAACAACTCTACTGACAGAAGGATGAGCAGGCCTCAGAGGCATGAAAAAAATCAGAGCAAGGTAATTTCAGGCAACTCTGGGTTTGGAATAGGCAGGGACAGGTGCCAAGGGGCAACACCACCAGATCTTCCTGTTCAGCGTGGGGTTTCAGGACAATCCTCAGCTTGTGAGCTCCTGCAGAAACGTACTCTCTGGGCAGTGCACCTCTAGCCATCAAGGCTGCCAAGTGCCAAATCGTCCTGGCTCAGGGCTGGGCCCCGCTGCTGGCTGTCTTGTTTTCATTCCCTCTGCCTAGTTCTCTTTGAAAGCAAATTGCCTCCCCAGGCTGTTTCTGACACATCTCAGGCAGCTGGCCTGGCAGCCTCTAGAGTGGTTTTGGGTTTGCCATGCAGGTGAGAAAACTTGTGAAAGTTAGCTGCTCCTCACATCAGCAAGAGTTTGTGCCAAGATCTTGCTTAGTGCCCTATTTATACCAACTCTTTTCATCTTCCTCAAAGAAAACCCCAAAGAAAGAGGTACTACCACCTCCATTTTGCAGGAGAGGAAACTGAGGCTCAGAAAGATTAAGCTATTTCCTCAAAGTCACATAGCAATCCAATGGAGACTCCAAAACTCTTTGATTGCTTCTCCTGCTCTGCTCCACAGGGGAACCATTGAAGTTGCAGGGATGGCAAGGACACAGTGCCATGTGGCAGTCGGTGAGTTTTCATAGGTAAGAAACTGCCGCAAGGGAAGAATTTGAACTCGACTTCACTCAGACTCTGACCTCACACGCCCAGGTCTTGTGTGTACAGTTTTTCATTTTGTTCCCAAGTCTGCTCCAAAGACAATAGGCAGTGCACAGAAAAGACACATTTTAAGGGCACAGAGAGTGCATCAGTGGGAGCAGAATCCAGAAAAAGGGAAGGGAGAATTTGGATCAGTACTGCAAAGCCAGATGCTGAATTCATTAATAGATGTTTTTAGGAGAGTTTTCAGAAGCACAGTATTATAAGGTTGGGACCCAAAGTTGAATGAGAAATAGAAAGCAAAAACAGGTTGTATTATTCATCCTCAAAAGGTCATACTTCCTGCCTGCAGAAGTAACTGGAGTTTTAATTTGGTCGCATTGTATAGGAGCTATGCAGATGCCATGAGACTCTTGATATCTACTCTTTCTACTGCACCCCAGTTTCCTCTCATTGCTGTCTTGTCAGATTCAATCTTTTCTTTTTTATTATCATCCTTGGTTATTTGACAATGCTTGTCATTCTCCCTTCTCCATGTCATGTCCTCTCTTGCCTTCCGTGACATCATAAATCTGTGTCTCACTCTATGCTGCTGTGTAACAAATAAGCCCAAGACCAAGTGGCTTAAACACCACATATTTCTCATCTCATGGTTTCTGAGGGTCAGAAAGCCAGGCACAGCTTTAGAGGGTCTTCTGTTCTAGGTTCTCTCACAGGCCATGGTCAAGGTGCTGGTGGGAGCCACAGTGCTCCCAGCTGGCCTGGGTCTGCTTCCAAGCTCATTGTCTGGTTGTTGGCAGGCTGTGGGTCCTGTGGGTGGTCAGATAGACACTTCCAGGCATCACTGGTTGAGCACTGCAGACAGCCCTCAGTTCTACACACAGGCTCCCATAGGAAGCCACATCAGAGCAAACAAGGGGGAGGGCCACAGCATAACAAAGCCACAGTCTTTCGTCCCTCATGGTCATGAGGTCATGAGTCATGGTAGCAACATCCCACTACTTCTGCTGTATTCTATTAGTTTGTAGGAAATCGCCAGACCCAGCCCACACCCCAGAGGAGGGGACTGCATAGAGTGTGAAGACTGGGAGGCAGGGACTATTTGTGGCCATCTCAGAACACTGCCAGCCACAGAAGTCATGAGCACCATCTTTTTATTAGCATCACATCCTAGACATCAAGATGCCCAGTGAAGGATGACCACATTGGCATCACACCCCTGCTCCCCTCTCTCTCCTGCTGCCCTGATGGAGCAATTACTATGACCTTAGGCATTAAAAAAAGTAAGTGTCCCTCCCACGCCCTACTCCACACACACAAACTTTTTCAGCTACTGGGAAGCCACAGTAGTCTTTCTAAATCCCAAGCCTGATCACCTCTTGTTCAAAACCTTTCCGTGGGCTCCCAATGTCCTTAACATGTCCTTATCATGGCTTTGGAGGCCTTTCATGGCAGACCCAGACTGCTGCCTCTAAACTCATGTCTCTCCATGTTCCTCTCTCCTTTGATGCTTCAGCCACACTTCCTCTGTTTCAGTTCTTTTAGCTTGCCATCTTCGCTCTCACTACTCTGGGCCTTTGCTGAATATACTTCCTCACTTCAAGTCTGTCACCCCAAGAAATGGGATTCCTTTCTCTTATCTGTTGCCTCCTTGAGGGCGGAGATCACACCTGAGCTAAGTTTATCGCTCCATCCTCAGTAGCCAGCACAGTGTATGGTGGCAGAGAGCAGCCACCAGGGAGAGACTGAAACCTATGGAAGATGATGGCAAAGGTTAAGTTTGCCCTGACATCACCTCATAAGAAGATGGACTGTGGGTCTTGATGGGGGGCCGTTACTGCTTCCCGGTGCCTGCCTCCCAACTCTACTTCATAGTGGGATGTCCTCCTTCAGAAGAGAAAGAGGTGACATCATTCATACCTGCATGGCGCTGCCTTTTAATAGCAGCCAAATGCATGAAGAAGCATTTACATCAAGTGCCTTTGTACCAGGTGTTCTGATATGTGTTTCTGAATGAATAAATGGTGTAAAAGATCCACATACAGAGAAGACCCACCAGTCTTGCAAATGACATTAGCCAGCATTCATGAGCTATTTAAGGTAGGTCAGGCATGGTACTAGGTGTTTCACAGGTAATAGTCCTTCATTTAATATTTACAACAGCACCATGAGTAGATGGGATTACTCCTGTACCACCAGAGAGGAAAATGAGGCTCACAGGGACCTAGTTACCTGTCCACAGTCATACAGATAATAAGTAAGCTGATTTGGGACAAAATAATGATAACGCCAACTACTGATAACTAAGCTTTTACTACAAACTAACCTTTTACTAGTACTTGATATGAGTTCTCTTACTTAACACTCTTAGTAACCCCTTATAATGGGTACTGTCAGAATTCCTAAACAAGAGATAAAGAAACTGAAATTCAGAAAATGTAAGAATACTGTTGTGATTCCACAGCTAGAAAAAGGCAGAACTAAGATCAGGACATGCTTTAGTACAGTGATTTTTTTTTTTTGATGTGGATCATTTTTAAAGTCCTTATTGAATCTGTTCCAATACTGTTTCTATTTTATGTTTTGATTTTTTGTTGAACAGGCATGTGGGATCTTAGCTCCCTAGCCAGAGATCAAACCCGAACATCCTGAATTGGAACGTGAGGTCTTAGACAATGGACCACCACCAGGGAAGTCCCTATTACATTGACATTTTAACAAAGATTTTCATTTCCAAATATGAAATGCATCAGTATGTTAAGACTATAAGCTGGTAACTGCAGCTACTTTTTTCTTAAAGGGAGAATAGTAGTAGTAAAGTTGCTCAGTCGTGTCCAACTCTTTGCGACCCCATGGACTGCAGTTTATCAGGCTTCTCCGTCCATGGGATTTTCCAGGCAAGAATACTGGAGTGGGTTGCCCTTTCCTTCTCCAGGAGAGAAAAGGCTAATGTAAATGTTTAAGAGACTCAAAAACATCACTTTAACAAAAACTTAAAATATGTCTTGCTGTGAGTTTTACATGTAGTTGATAGAAAAATTAAGATTGATTTAAAGCCAGATATTAACATGCGCCGAAGGACTGATGCTTCCGAATTGTGGTGCTGGAAAAGACTCTTGAGAGTCGTTTGGACTGCAAGGAGTTCAAACCAGTCAATCCTAAAGGAAGTCAACCCTGAATATTCACTGGAAGAATTGATGCTGAAGCTGAAGCTCCAATACTTTGGCCACCTGATACAAAGAGCTGACTAATTGGAAAAGACCCTGTTGCTAGGAAAAATTGAAGGCAAAGGGAGGAGGGGCAGCAAAGGATTGAGATGGTTAGATAACATCACCAACTGAATGGACATGAATTGGAGCAACCCCTGGGAGACAGTGAAGGACAGGGGAGCCTGGTATGCTGCAGTCCATGGGGTTGCAAGAGTTAGACACAACTCAGAGGCTGAATGACATTAACATGCTACTCACTTGCATGTTACTCAAGAAAAGAAAAACCTGTCAAAACATGAGAACTGAAATGCTTTGTTTTTATTTCCCATTGTCTTGTAGACAATTACTAAAACGTAAGGCAGGAGTTTATTTTTCCAGCCTGGCTTCTCACTTGTGTCATGAATGTGATGGCACAGACAGGAATACCATGATCCTCTGTGGTTTTCTACTGTCATGTGGTAGGCCTGCCTGGTGCCCCAACTTGGGCTATAATCGCTCCATAAACCACCCACCCAGGCCACTGTACCAACCGCAAAGTACAAGGAAAATGTATCCCTCTGATGCTAAGATGTTTGAAAGCTGTTGGGTGCTTGTGCAAGGAAGGGACATAAACTCTCTGGATTTCAAAAATAATTACCAGGTTGAGTCCCTGCAGCATAACTCATCCGCAAAGTTTTCCAAGCTTTCCTGGAGTTATGAAGTCCAGCAATTTTAAAAGCAGACATCAGCATCAGCTGAAAGGCCCATAAGATATACACTCCCAGGGGCCATCACAGACTTACAGACCCCAGGCCTGGGGCCTAGGTACCTGACTCCAGAAGTTCCTCCAGGTCAGAAGTGATCCTGCTCCATCTGCTTTCTAGAACAGCCACACTTCACAAGGCCCCAAAACTTGCTACCTTCCCCTCTTATAAACTGGATGATGCTCTGTAGCCAGTTGGTGATTAAGAATAAGCAAGTTCAGCCTAAAGAATAGTAGGAGTATTTCACATTTCTTTGGAGACCTTTATCATTTATCCACACTGTCACAGGTCAGGTCCTACTGCCTATTTCCCTTGATTCAACTAAAATGCACATTTTTATTTTTCCAGACTCCACTTACAAACTCTAAAAAAAAAAAACCAAAAACTGAAGTATAGTTATTTGCAATGTTTTGTTGATTTCTAATGTACAGCAAAGTGAACCAGTTACGTGTGTGCTTAGTCACTCAGTCATGTCTGACTCTTTGCAACCTCATGGACTGTACCCTGCCAGGCTCCTCTGTCCATGAGGATTCTCCAAGCAAGAATACTGGAGTGGGTTGCCATGCCCTCCTCCAGGGGATCTTCCCAACCCAGGGGTTAAAGCCAGGTCTCCCACATTGTAGGTAGATTCTTTATTATCTGAGCCACCAGGGAAGCCCTAAGCAGTTATACATATAACTGTATATCCTTTTTCATATTCTTTTCCATTATGGTTTACCACAGGATATTGAGTATGCTATACAGTGGGACCTTGTTAATCTTTTTTATATATAGTAGTTTGTATGTGCTAATCCCCAAATCCTAATTTATCCCTCCCCCACCCTCTTCCCCCCTGGTAATCATAAGTTTGTTTTCTATGTTGATGAGTATGTTTCTGCTTCATAAATACATTTGTGTCATAGTTAGATTGTGCATAGTAGTGATATCTATGATATTTATCTTTTTCTTTCTCACTTATTTCATTTAGTGTATGATAATCTCTAGGTCCATACCTGTTGCTGCAAATGACATTATCTCATTCTTTATCATGGCTGAATAATATTCCACATATACACACACACACATATATGTATATCTCACATCTTCTTTATTCATGTATCTGTCAATGGGTACTAGGTTGCTGTCATGTCTTGGCTACTATGAATAGCATTGCAGCGAACATTGAGGTGCATGTATTTTTAAAAATTACAGTTTACTTAAAGTGATGAAAGACAATAACCTACAGCCCAGATTACTGTACCCAGCAAGGATCTCATTCAAATACGAAGGAGAAATCAAAAGCTTTACAGACAAGCAAAAGCTGAGAGAATTCAGCACCACCAAACCAGCTCTCCAACAAATTCTAAAGGATATCCTCTAGACAGGAAACACAAAAAGGGTGTATAAACCCGAACCCAAAACAATAAAGTAAATGGTAACGGGATCATACTTATCAATAATTACCTTAAACGTAAATGGGTTGAACGCCCCAACCAAAAGACAAAGACTGGCCGAATGGATACAAAAACAAGACCCCTCTATATGCTGCTTACAAGAGACCCACCTCAAAACAAGGGACACATACAGACTGAAAGTGAAGGGCTGGAAAAAGATATACCATGCGAATAGAGACCAAAAGAAAGCAGGAGTGGCAATACTCATATCCGATAAAATAGACTTTAAAACAAAGGCTGTGAAAAGAGACAAAGAAGGCCACTACATAATGATCAAAGGATCAATCCAAGAAGAAGATATAACAATTATAAATATATATGCACCCAATATAGGAGCACCACAATATGTAAGACAAATGCTAACAAGTATGAAAGGGGAAATCAACAATAACACAATAATAGTGGGAGACTTTAATACCCCACTCACACCTATGGATAGATCAACTAAACAGAAAATTAACAAAGAAACGCAAACTTTAAATGATACATTAGATCAGTTAGACCTAATTGATATCTATAGGACATTTCACCCCAAAACAATGAATTTCACCTTTTTTTCAAGTGCTCATGGAACCTTCTCCAGGATAGATCACATCCTGGGCCATAAATCTAAACTTGATAAATTCAAAAAAATCGAAATCATTCCAAGCATCTTTTCTGACCATAATGCATTAAGATTAGATCTCAATTACAGGAGAAAAACTATTAAAAAATCCAACATATGGAGGTTGAACAACACACTTCTGAATAACCAACAAGTCACAGAAGAAATTAAAAAAGAAATCAAAATATGCATAGAAACTAATGAAAATGAAAACACAACAACCCAAAACCTGTGGGACACTATAAAAGCAGTGCTAAGAGGAAAGTTCATAGCAATACAGGCATACCTCAAGAAACAAGAAAAAAGTCAAATAAATAACCTAACTCTACAACTAAAGCAACTAGAAAAGGAAGAACTGGAGAACCCCAGAGTTAGTAGAAGGAAAGAAATCTTAAAAATTAGGGCAGAAATAAATGCAAAAGAAACAAAAGAGACCATAGCAAAAACCAACAATGCCAAAAGCTGGTTCTTTGAAAGGATAAATAAAATTGACAAACCATTAGCCAGACTCATCAAGAAGCAAAGAGAGAAAAATCAAATCAATAAAATTAGAAATGAAAATGGAGAGATCACAACAGACAACACAGAAATACAAAGGATCATAAGAGACTACTATCAGCAGTTGTATGCCAATAAAATGGACAACGTGGAAGAAATGGACAAATTCTTAGAAAAGTACAATTTTCCAAAACTGAACCAGGAAGAAATAGAAAATCTTAACAGACCCATCACAAGCACGGAAATTGAAACGGTAATCAGAAATCTTCCAGCAAACAAAAGCCCAGGTCCAGACGGCTTCACAGCTGAATTCTACCAAAAATTTCGAGAAGAGCTAACACCTATCCTCCTCAAACTCTTCCAGAAAATTGCAGAGGAAGGTAAACTTCCAAACTCATTCTATGAGGCCACCATCACCCTAATACCAAAACCTGACAAAGATGTCACAAAAAAAGAAAACTACAGGCCAATATCACTGATGAGCATAGATGCAAAAATCCTCAACAAAATTCTAGCAATCAGAATCCAACAACACATTAAAAAGATCATACACCATGACCAAGTGGGCTTTATCCCAGGGATGCAAGGATTCTTCAATATCTGCAAATCAATCAATGTAATTCACCACATTAACAAATTGAAAAATAAAAACCATATGATTATCTCAATAGATGCAGAGAAGGCCTTTGACAAAATTCAACATCCATTTATGATAAAAACTCTCCAGAAAGCAGGAATAGAAGGAACATACCTCAACATAATAAAAGCTATCTATGACAAACCCACAGCAAACATTATCCTCAATGGTGAAAAATTGAAAGCATTTCCCCTAAAGTCAGGAATAAGACAAGGGTGTCCACTTTCACCGCTACTATTCAACATAGTTCTGGAAGTTTGGGCCATAGCAATCAGAGCAGAAAAAGAAATAAAAGGAATCCGAATTGGAAAAGAAGAAGTAAAACTCTCACTGTTTGCAGATGACATGATCCTCTACATGGAAAACCCTAAAGACTCCACCAGAAAATTACTAGAGCTAATCAATGAACATAGTAAAGTTGCAGGATATAAAATCAACACACAGAAATCCCTTGCATTCCTATACACGAATAATGAGAAAGTAGAAAAAGAAATTAAGGAAACAATTCCATTCACCATTGCAACGAAAAGAATAAAATACTTAGGAATATATCTACCTAAAGAAACTAAAGACCTATATATAGAAAACTATAAAACACTGATGAAAGAAATCAAAGAGGACACTAATAGATGGAGAAATATACCATGTTCGTGGATTGGAAGAATCAATATAGTGAAAATGAGTATACTACCCAAAGCAATTTACAAATTCAATGCAACCCCTATCAAGCTACCAGCCACATTTTTCACAGAACTAGAACAAATAATCTCAAGATTTGTATGGAAATACAAAAAACCTCGAATAGCCAAAGCAATCTTGAGAAAGAAGAATGGAACTGGAGGAATCAACTTGCCTGACTTCAGGCTCTACTACAAAGCCACAGTCATCAAGACAGTAGGGTACTGGCACAAAGACAGACATATAGATCAATGGAACAAAATAGAAAGCCCAGAGATAAATCCACACACATATGGACACCTTATCTTTGACAAAGGAGGCAAGAATATACAATGGAGTAAAGACAATCTCTTTAACAAGTGGTGCTGGGAAAACTGGTCAACCACTTGTAAAAGAATGAAACTAGATCACTTTCTAACACCGCACACAAAAACAAACTCAAAATGGATTAAAGATCTAAATGTAAAATCAGAAACTATAAAACTCCTAGAGGAGAACATAGGCAAAACACTCTCAGACATAAATCACAGCAGGATCCTCTATGATCCACCTCCCAGAATTCTGGAAATAAAAGCAAAAATAAACAAATGGGATCTAATTAAAATTAAAAGCTTCTGCACAACAAAGGAAAATATAAGCAAGGTGAAAAGACAGCCTTCTGAATGGGAGAAAATAATAGCAAATGAAGCAACTGACAAACAACTAATCTGAAAAATATACAAGCAACTTATGCAGCTCAATTCCAGAAAAATAAACGACCCAATCAAAAAATGGGCCAAAGAACTAAATAGACATTTCTCCAAAGAAGATGTACGGATGGCTAACAAACACATGAAAAGATGCTCAACATCACTCATTATTAGAGAAATGCAAATCAAAACCACAATGAGGTACCACTTCACACCAGTCAGAATGGCTGCGATCCAAAAATCTGCAAGCAATAAATGCTGGAGAGGGTGTGGAGAAAAGGGAACCCTCCTACACTGTTGGTGGGAATGCAAACTAGTACAGCCACTATGGAGAACAGTGTGGAGATTCCTTAAAAAATTGCAAATAGAACTACCTTATGACCCAGCAATCCCACTTCTGGGCATACACACCGAGGAAACCAGAATTGAAAGACACATGTACCTCAATGTTCATCGCAGCACTGTTTATAATAGCCAGGACATGGAAACAACCTAGATGTCCATCAGCAGATGAATGGATAAGAAAGCTGTGGTACATATACACAATGGAGTATTACTCAGCTGTTAAAAAGAATTCATTTGAATCAGTTCTGATGAGATGGATGAAACTGGAGCCGATTATACAGAGTGAAGTAAGCCAGAAAGAAAAACACCAATACAGTATACTAACACATATATATGGAATTTAGGAAGATGGCAATGACGACCCTGTATGCAAGACAGGGAAAGAGACACAGATGTGTATAATGGACTTTTGGACTCAGAGGGAGAGGGAGAGGGTGGGATGATTTGGGAGAATGACATTCTAACATGTATACTATCATGTGAATTGAATCGCCAGTCTATGTCTGACGCAGGATGCAGCATCTTGGGGCTGGTGCATGGGGATGACCCAGAGAGATGTTATGGGGAGGGCGGTGGGAGGGGGGTTCATGTTTGGGAATGCATGTAAGAATTAAAGATTTTAAAATTTAAAAAAAAAATTGAAATAATAATGAGTAATAAGTATCCTGATTGTTTTAGCTCAAATTAGCTTTCACGTTTTATTTTTATTAAAAACATGATCATTAAGAGTCTTTTGAGTATTCACAAAAGGGAGGGGCTATATGTATACCTATGGCTGATTCATGTTGAGGTTTGATAGAAACCAACAAAAGTCTGTAAAGCAATTATCCTTCAATAAAAAATTAATTTAAAAAAAATTACAGTTTTCTCTGGGTATATGCCCTGGAGTGGGACCTACAGGATTGTATGGTAACTCTATTTTTAGTTTTCTAAGGAACTCCATATTCTTCTCAACAGTGACTACTCCAAGTTACATTCACACCAACAGTGTAGGAGGGTTCCCTTTTCTCTACACCCTCTCCAGCATTTGTTATTTGTAGACGTTTTGATGATGGGCACACTGACTGGTGAGAGGTGGGACCTCATTGTAGATAAACTCCCTTTTTGAACATTAAATATAAGATGATGATGATATGTATAGCCATTTATGGGACACTAGCTGTGTGCTTTATACATGTTATCTCCAATCAGAGTAACTCTACAAGGTACATTTTATTCTCTCTAACTTGCACATAAGGAAATAAAAGCTCAGAGAGATCAAGTAACTTGTCCAAAGATGTCCATCCAGCAAATGGCAGAACCAGGATTTGAATCCAGATCATTTTAACTCCAGAACCCAAGTTCCTTCCATTCCCCATTAGCTGGGTCATCTTGGGCAAGTACTTAACTTCTCAATCCCTTAATTTTTCCACCTGTGCAAAGAGGGACACAGAAGTACTTAACCCAGAGTGTGTTGCTTAGATTAAAAGAAGTAACTCATGTAAAACATTTAATACAGTAGCATTAGCTATCACCAGAATTGGTTTTTTTCTTCTAACTTTTTTTCAGGGTTTCTCAAATGTATCTTAGAGGGCAACCATGCCATCTGAATACATAGTGCCAAATAATTTCAGTGTGGGCTGCAAGAGGCATCTACCTCTCAGTTGTTCTCAGAGCTCATTCACAGGTTAGAGGGTCTGAGTAGTTCCACAGTAAAGAATCGGGTTTCGCTCTTCCCCAAGCTGGAAGATACAGATACATAAATTACTGAATTTTCACCTAATATTTTGGTCCTACCAAGAAAGAAAGGGGTCTTTTACGCCTGATTTGGAATGGAATTGCTTTGATAATCTCACCCTCCGCCAGCGTGGGGAAAAGGCCCTACTGGAGAAACACCATTAAGAAGGACTTGCTTTGATACCGGCTGTTAATCCCATGGCCCAGCTTGACATTGTCTCTTAGCAACGTCCTGTCCTTTTCCCCTTTTCATTCTTGTGCCTCTAATGACACTTCCTCTCCTCTGGTTTCTCTTCAGACTTTCATGGGCCCCTTTAAGCCTCGTTTACCCAGAGAGAAGCTGGAGCTGAAGGCCCAGCACACATATTTATGTTAATAGTACTGAAGGGAGGAACAGCCTATTCTGGGGGCTGCTTTCCAACCATCACATAAATCAGTTAGGAAAAAAAAAAGTTACTGTTTTCACAAAGACAGTGCTAGAGTGGAGCAGCAGGTCTTGGCAAGGCATCATCCACACACACACACCCTCCGAAATCTCCCCCTCATTAATCAGGAAGTGGAGGTAGAGGTGGGAGTCTTGAATGCAGAGGATTTCCAAGTCAGAAGGGATCTTTGAGGTCATCTAGTGCTAAAGCACAAGGAAACATCTAGAAATGCCTCTGTCCAGGTCTTTTCCCCAGAGATTATGGTGCTGTTGTTGGGAGGTGGGGCATAGGAGAGATTCTAAAAGGTTTCCAGGTGAGGCTCATATGCATGAGGGCTGGAGTACTGATGTCATCACAGATCAAGCAGGGACTTAGTGGTACAGCAGGGACCTGACACACATCTGCATTTCCTTCCATGATGTCATGTAGTCACTGAGCTCTGGGGAATGGTGGCAGAAATACTAGATAGTGGTGATTTGCGTCCTGTATCCAAATCAACTGGGACACTCTTTCAAACTTACTTTTGCCCCTCCTTGGATGACAGAGGATGAGATGGTTGGATGGAATCACCGACTCAATGGACATGAGTTTGGGTAAACTCCGGGAGTTGGTGATGGACAGGGAAGCCTGGTGTGCTGCAGTTCATGGAGTCACAGAGTTGGACACGACTGAGCAACTGAACTGAACTACGCTTTTGCTCTACCTGGACCAACTGAATCAGAATCTCTCATTGGAGCCTAGCACATATATTCTAATAGAACTCTTAGAAAAAATTTTGACCTATACCCCAGTCTGAAAAAACACTAACCTGATAAACCACTCATTTCAGAGTTAGAAAAACTAGGGTTCAAATCCTGGGTCCATCAAATATCTAATGTGTTCTATGGTCAAGTTATACGACCTTTAGCCTCAATTTCTCCATTTGCAAAATGGGACTACACAGTAACTCTTACTCATTCTTCAGTGTTGTAGTTCAAAAGCCATTTCTCCTTGGAAGTCAGGGCTGACCTTCCCAACCAGTCCAAGCACCCACTCACCCAAGGTAGACCCTCACAAAGAGCACGGGAAACTTCTCCTTTGAAACACTGATCACAATTCACCAACTGAGTAGTGTGAGACTAAACGCGTGGTTTTTGAATAGGTGAACAAATCATTAATAATGATTAAATACATGTGTAATGGTACTCACTCTCAGTCTCCACCACCAGTATTTACCGTCAGTGAGACAAGGGGTTGAACTATCTTGCTCAAGGCTACATTCATGGTGCTTGGTGTGAGGCTGCGCTCAACACACTGAGTAAAACAAAGGGCTGAATATAGGACTGGACAAGTCATGCCGCAAACATCAGCTGTCTTAATTATCTTCAGAGAGGCCCAAAATCTTGCCCAGAGACACAAAGCAGAGTTGAAACCTGAACTCAGTCCTGTGGACTGCCAGCCTCATTTTCGTCCATTATGTCAATCAGCCTTACTTTTCACACTGAAGAGAGGACTTCTAGGAAATAATGGCAGCTGGCTTTGCCCACTAGAGTGAGCTGGAAACCCGCAGCTTCTTGCATATGCCCACCCTTCACTGAAGCAATCCACACACATGCACACACATTTGCTGATGACTGTTGGCACGACGCTCCTTGGTCCTCTCTTGAGAAGGTTTTGGGTCAAAAGCTCCTTGAGGACAGAAACTGTGATTTTGGCTCCCCTCACACAATAGGTCCATAGGAAGTCTATTGTTTGCTAATGACAGATTCAAGGGACAACATGGTTTTGATCTCAGCACCAGTCAAGCCACATGCATTGTGGGGCCAAATACCTGTGATGATTTCCAAAATTCCCCATTGACCATCATGCTATCTGAGGTTTAGGGGCAGTTGACCCTTAGAGGGTCACATAGAGAGGGCAGAATTCACATCATTGTCTGCTTATGTACTATTGGGGAAGGGAGTTTCAGAATAAGACCAGGGTGACTATTTTGAGGAATGACTCTGGAGGACCTCTTGTCTGTCTGCAGTAGCATGGGTATCAAGAACTCTTCAAAATTTCATTCTAGTAGATTTCATTTACTTAAAAGTTCTATATAATATACTACCATATGTAAATTAGATAGCCAGTGGGAATTTGCTGGATGACTCAGGGAGCTCAAATAGATGCTCTGTGACAACCTAGAGGGGTGGGATAGGGTGGGAAGTGGGAGGGAAGTTCAAAACAGAGGGGCATATGTCTACCTATGGCTGATTCATGTCGAGGTATGGCAGAAACCAACACAATACTGTGAAGCAATTATCCTTCAGTTACAAATAAATTTTTTTAAAAAAGCTTCTATGACCCAGATCCTATGCCAAGTGCTTTACAGATACAATTTCATTTAATTGTTTTGATTCTGAGGGATTGTAATCATTGTCATTATCTTACACAAATGGAAACTGAGACCGAGAATAATTTTCCAAAGGTCACAAGCACCAGTACAAGCCAAGACCAGCACTGGAACCAGGTCTAACTAATGATTCCCGGGCACTATGTGTCATGTTTTCCAGCTGCAAAGAATATACAGTTAGCACTCCATACCTGCAAGCTTCTCATCAGGAGACACAGAGGGCCAACCGTGTATCCACCGTACTATGCCATGCTATATAAGGGACTTAGTACCCACCAATCTTGGTATCCAAGCGACTCCTGGAAGCAACCCTCTGGGGATTCCAAGGAATGATCGGATTACAGACAAAGCTCTATGTCCTATGGGACTTAGTTTCTGTCAGGAGGAGACAAACCATAAATAACAAATCTAATCACCAAGAAAAGTAATAGTGCTTTAAATAACAAGTGCTGGAGAGGGTAAACAGAAAAGGAAATTCTTCTACACTGTTGGTGGGAACGTAAGTTGGAGCAGCCACCATGGAAAACAGTATCCAGGTTCCTTAAAAAATTAAAAAGATAGTTGCCATAAGATCCAACAATTTCATTCCTGGCCATGTATCTGGACAAAGCTGTAGTTCAAAAAATAAATGCAACCCTATTTTCATAGTAGCACTACTCACAATGTCTAAGACATGGAAACAACGTAAATGTCCATTGAGAAATGAATGGATAAAGAAGATGTGATACAGATATAGATAGATACAAAAAGAATGATATAATGCCACTTGCAGTAACATGGTTAGACATAGAGATTATCATACTAAGTGAAGTAAGTCAGAAAGAAAAAATAAATATCATGAAATATCACTTATTTGTGGAACCTAAAATAAGACACAAATGAAGCGATTCATGAAACAGAAACAGACTCACAGACACAGAGATCAGACTGTAGTTGCTGAGTAGGGGAAGTAAGGATAGGGGCTATTGGACCAGCAGATGAAAACTATTACATATAGGATGAATAGACAACAAAGTCCTACTGAATAGCAGAGGAAACTATATTCAATATTCTGAGATAAAAAATGAAGAAGAAAATGGAAAGGATAGATAGATAGACAGATAATGTATAACTGAATCACTTTGCTGTACAGCTGAAACTAACACATTATAAGTCAAATATACTTAGATAAAATTTGTTTTTTCAGTTTTTTATATTTTAAATAAATTTATTCATTTTAATTGGAGGCTAATTACTTTATAATATTGTAGCGGTTTCAACTGTACTTCAATAAAATTTTTTAAAAGAAAGTGATGGTACTCTAAAAACTGGGATAGTAAAGAAAGAAAGGGAGTGGTTGGAGGTATATGGGGAAGGGAGGCTGTGATACAGGTTTGCAATTTAAAATAGGGTGATTAGGACAAGTAATGCTCCTTGGTCCTCTCTTGAGAAGGTTTTGGGTCAAAAGCTCCTTGAGGACGGAAACTGGCATGCTGCGATTCATGGGGTCGCAGAGAGTCAGACACGACTGAGCGACTGAACTGAACTGAAAATGAATGATGTACTAAACAGTGAATGTAACCACTACTGATGAAGCACCTGATATGCGTCAAGGGCTGTGCCAACCATTTCATCTGCAATGCCTCACTGAATCCTCATAATGACCCTATAAGATAAAGATCATATCCATTTTTCAGATGAGGAAACTGAGACTCAGAGACTATAAAAAATACTGTCCAAAATAATTGGGTTAATAAGTGATAGGGCTGGCATTTTAATTCAGCTCCTCCAGCTCCAGGCCACTGCCCTTTTGATGACCAAGACGCTGATGATGCTATGTTTTATTTCCACATGGTTTTGAAATTCATTTTTTTTTTTTGTAGTTGGAACATTTAGATGTAGAGAAGCAGTCCCCAAAGAGCCATTTGCAAATGTCAGAAAATGCATGCTTTCCGGAAGCTCCCCAGGAAGGCTGCTCTTTCATGGAGGAATAGTGGTACCCTGGATACTAGAGGCCAGAGGTTAAGCATCTTTTTAGGGTGTGTTAGTGGAAACCATTTATAAACTTAACAGAACTTTGTTCTTGACTTGGCAAGCTTGTCTGTCATAAGTGATTCCCGTATTAAGTCTGACGTCATGCCTTCACACTGCACTTTATCTTTCCTCTTGAGATCAGGAGCTCAGTGGTCTAAAAGGACTTGACGTGTGGAATGAAGGTCTCCCAGCCTACAATGTATTCAGTCCTCCCCACTACCCAGCCTCACAGGGATACCAATGCAACCATGTCAAGTGCCATTCATTTGGAAGTCTGTGAACAAAAGAGGTGGGTCACTTGAGTGCCTTTGGTCACTCAGTAACAAACCTACTGAGACAGTGAAATGACTGCTGTGTGAGTGCTCTGAAAAGTTAGGGGCACCATGGAAATACACTTGGAAGAGAAAGAGGAAGTGGAGAAGGATGCCTGAATCCATTCTTTCTGGGAGACCCAGATTTCACAGCCTCAGTCTACCCTTTGACCCTAAGCCAACTCAAACATATAGATTCTGTCATTTACATCCATTGCATATACATGTATTGAATGCGTATGTGTACCAATGACAACTAGTATTTGTTAACATGTTTTTTATGTTTTGAAAGCACTGTGGATGGGTATTGACTTGTTTATTCTCATTCAAGGGGCATAACCCAGTGAATGTGATGTGGTGATTTAAATCTCTTTCTGTAAATGCGGAAACTGAAGCAACAAAAGTTCAATGACTTGACAAGGTCAGGGCTGGCGAATGATGGGGAGTGTAGGTGAAGTCCAGGTACCCTGAGTTAAATACTCAACTTTCCTTTCTGACCGGGGAAGGCTGTTTGGTACCAGATTCATCCAGCACAGGAACAGTAGGATCAGACTCTGCCTGTCTCTCTCTTCTTCCTGTATCCCTGTTTACTCAGCATCTCTCCCCTCTCCTCTCTCTCTTCCCCTTCCCCCCTCCTTTCCCTTCTTCTCCTTCCTCTCTCTGTTTCAACTTGGATTTTGATTTATTCCAGGGTGTTTTTGTGTTGTTCAGTCACTCAGTCGTGTCTGACTCTTTGTGACCCCGTGAACTGCAGCCCACCAGGCTCCTCTGTCCATGGGATTTCCCAAGCAAGAATACTGGAGTGGGCTGCCATTTCCTTCTCCATACTCCAGGATGAAATATGCAGAAAACCATCATGATAATGTGGTCTCACCTGCAGCATGATCCTGTGGCAGGGACCCCAAGAGGGATGCTGTAATGAGACTTTTATAAATTACTCCAGAGCTCTGAGTTGGCTGCATGCCCTGGTGCCTTATTGAAGCTAAAACTGTCATTAGGAGCAGCATCGAGAATGGTGTCCCATGACCACATAGGCTCACACAGCGAGTGATGATCCAGGTCATGCAGAGTCAAGGCCAAACCCAGAGTCCAAACCCGGAGTCCCTCAGGGCCCTTCCTGGTGACTCCTTTACGTTTATCACACTCCGTCCAGCGTCTTTCTCCCCCTGTAACTGGGTGATGTAGGGTGTAAGGACCACAAGGACTGTGTCTGCCTTGTTAACCACTATCCACTGCACAGTACCAGGTGCTGGGTAAGCCCTCACAGACAAATGAAGGGTTGATGTAATAACAATAGCTTAACATTCTCCCCAGCTCACTTCCGTTTAGAAAGAAGATTCTAATGAAGGCTGCGTCTTAATCTCAGGATTTTCAGAGAAGGAGTTCCCTGGAAGGCTCATTCTAGAGTGAGTGTGGTGAGGATGGCATCTTTCCAGCAGTTCTGAAATGGTACCAGCAGATGCCCTGGCATTAAATTAGTCTCATCCCCAAGAACAAGAGTGGTCGGACCTCAAAGAACAGTTGAGGAAGCCAAGGAAAAAGGCAGCTGGGGTTTGACTTTATCCCACCCAGACACCCCCTCTGTGAGTCTCTGGTTATTCTATCCTGAATGCAAGGTGAACGCGTAGAGGTCTGGAGTCATGGCCTAGGAGGCCAAGTTCTCGTGGGACAATAAAAATCTAAACCAACTGCCGGCCCTGCTGGGTCTGTCTGTTATTGGAATTAAGCTCCCCATTTCATTTCATTCAAACTGAAGAAATTTTCTGGCAGGGTGTCAGGTTTCAAACAGAAATGTCAGCCAAGGGCGCGTGAGGCCAAAGTCTGATCAGAACAAACTTGAATCAGTTTATGCACTAGGTAAAAACTCATAGTAGTCTGGTGGGCCTTTCTAATAAATAGTCCTCATTTGCATGTTCAAGGCTAAAAACCTGCAAGGAGCTATGTATAAAAACAACATCTGAGGCCAATGTGACTTCTATACAAAGTGAGCACACATCTGTAGATGAATATGAAGGGCCCACTACACTGATTTTCTTCCCCAGTAGAGGAGCAGAAAAGAATTTGAACATGTTCTCAAGTCCACTGTAAACCTTGATCTTTGACTCAATCAAAACTAACCCTATTAATAATTATAATAATAATCTTTGTTGAATATTTAGTATATGCCAGGGTCTGTGCTGTGTTTATTGATCAATTAATTTATTAATCAATTAATTCTCTTGATGATTCTACAAAGTAAGCCTTATTCTGATAGAAAATAAAACAGAGGAACAGAGGTTCACAAACACGTCGTGGTTTGCAAACCAGCAAAGATCAGGATTGAAAGTTGGTCAGTTTACCCCTAGACTCTCTGCCCTTAATGTTGGTCAGGAACAGGTTGGGTAATGAATCCAACATGCAGGAATATAAACTGAATGCTTATTGTAGATTTAATCATAATTTCATACCCTGTACAGGATATTTTTCAGAACTCAGATCCCACTTTGGTAGCAAAGATAGATAAGCCAAATAGTAGAACTTGGTTTGTTCCTTCTAGTTGCTGGCATAAAAAGCAAGCACCGGATAATTAACTAGAAAATCCAGTCTCCAGAGGATTTAGCTTTGTATCAATACACTAGACAGGTCAAAATTCTGCTTGTCCCCTGGGATGTTGAAGAAATATTTAAATCATTTCTTTACACCCTTAGCATGTAGGCAGAGATATAATCAGAGATTGTTTGGGATTCCTATAGTCCTGAAGACCACAATAATGAATAACATGGCCATAAGTAAGTACCTTGATAGGGACTGATGGATTTCATCCACCCACTAAATTATTTTCAACTATACACTTGCTTTTTGCAGAAGGCTTGAATCAAAGCCTAACTAAAACAACAAATACATGGATAGATGCCCGACTCCAGTAATACGGATAGGAATACAAATTAAATGACAGTTTTCACATATCATTTTGGCAAAAATTTCAAAATTTGATAATATCAATCATTGCAGTGGTAAGGAGAGGCCGGCTAGCATCTGCTCGTGACATGAACTGAAAGAGTCATTTTGGAAGCGTTAAAAATGTATACCACCTGTGAGTCAGTAAGTCCCTTTTACATATCTGCTGCTGCTGCTAAGTCGCTTCAGTCATGTTCGACTCTGTGCGACCCCATAGATGGCAGCCCACCAGGCTCCCCCGTCCCTGGGACTCTCCAGGCAAGAACACTGGAATGGGTTGCCATTTCCTTCTCCAATGCATGAAAGGGAAAAGTGAAAGAGAAGTCGCTCGGTCGTGTCCAACTCTTCGCAACCTCATGGACCACAGCCCATCAGGCTCCTCCATCCATGGGATTTTCCAGGCAAGAGTACTGGAGTGGGCTGCCATCACCTTCTCCACCATCAAGAAACATTGATACATACTCATAAGAATGCTCATTGCGCCATAATTTGTGGCATCAAAAATTTAGAGATGGCTGAAATGTAACAATCCATATCACAGAATGTTACACAGTGCAAAAAAGATAGACCTCCTCTATATACTGACCAACAAAAATGCTTGACATACCCTTAACTTAAAAAATTCATAAAGCATGGTATAATCCAATGATATCACACACAGACACACACACAGACACACACACACACACACACACACACAACCAATGTATTTTTTAAAAAGGAAGGGAAAGGCACACATCAGAACCAGAGATTAGATTACCTCTGGGGAAGCTCCAAGGTTGCAGAGCAATGGCCATGAGGAACATCCATCATTCATACAGTCTATGGATAATGTCTAGCATTAGGTGCTAGACATTATGTCTAGCAGGCAGGCATTGGTGCTGCTTTGTGATCAACCAAATAGACAAGAATCCTTGTAACCATGACATCTACATCCTAGCAGTATTGTTTTGTGAGGTATGTTTATAGGATGAGAATGTATGGCTTCCCTGGTGGTTCAGACAGTAAAGAATCTGCCTGCAGTGCAAGAGACCCAGGTTCAATCTCCGGGTTGAGAAGATCCCCTGGAGAAGGGAATAGCTACCCACTCCAGCATTCTTGTGTGGAGGATTCCAGGGACAGAGGAGCCTGGTGGGCTACAGGGGTTGCAAAGAGTCAGACAAGACTGAGTGACTAACACTTTTACACTCTCACTTTCTGTAAATAAGTAAAAATAAAAGCAAATTAAAGAATGGATGTTTACATTAATGAAATGTCAAGTGACTATTTTGGCTTTTGAGAGTCCTTGCAAACCGTCTCAACCGTAAATGCTGTGTTGGTAACTGTCACGTGGCTACCACATTCCTCAAATAGTCCCCTGTGACGGCTGGCACAGAGTGGCGCAGTGACAGTCTCTCAAGCACAAGGATTTGCATAAAGTTGGTTCTTTTCCCTTCTCATCATCTTTCGAGAGTATCATTAGGCATTAAACTCTGTATGTGTTAGGTGCTCAGTCATGTCCAACTCTTTGTGACCCCATAACAGTACCCTGCCAGGCTTCTCTGTCTGTGGGATTCTCAGGCAAAAATACTGGAGTGGGTTGTCATTTCATTCTCCAGGGGAATCTTCCTAACCCAGGGATTGAACCCAGGTCTCCTGCGTTGCAGGCAGACTCTTTACGGTTTGAGCCATCAGGGAAGCCCAAGAAGAAAGGTTTCCCTGACTGGGAATTGGACCGGGCCATGGCCCAGAGAGCACTGAATCCTAACCACTAGATCATCAGGGGGCATGAGTTGACTCCAATTCGATTATATATATTCACCAAAAGACATGTATAGAAATGGGCTTAGCACTACTAGTCATAAGAGCCGCAAACTGGAAATGATCTAAATGTCTACCAGCTGCTGAAAATACATACAATGTACTATACTCATGGGAAAGAATGTTACACATAAATTAAAATCGATGCATTAAAACTACACACAGAGACTTCCTTAGTGCTCCAGTGGCTAAGACTCCACACTCCCAATGCAGGGTGCCCGGGTTCAATCCCTGGTCAGGGAACTAGACCCCACATGCCGCAGCTACGACCTGGCGCAGTCAAATAAATAAAACTATATGCAAATATGTGAATGAATCTCACCAATATAGAGCTGAAGGAAGCCAGTGCAAGAATAACACACTACACAATTCCATTTATATGACTTTAATAATAGGCAAAAACAAGACATGATATTAGAAGGCAGGATAGTGGTTACCCTTGGGAGGGAGCAGAGGCTATAGTACATTATAGAGGCTTTGGGAAGGACTAGGAATGCTTAGCTTCTTGCTCGGGGTGCTGGTTATATGGTTATACGGGTATCTCAGTTTAAGAAAATCTGTTGAATTTCACAGTTTGCCTTTTCTGTAAGTATATTGTGTTTCTACCAATAGTTTGCTCCCCCCAACAAAAAAAAAATTAAAACATAAAACCCTAAAATCCAATCTGTGTTGTTTGAATCTCATACTTGGCAAGTCATATACATTTTCCAGGCTTCAGTCTCAGCCTGTAAGATGGGAGGGGGATTTGTTAGCGGATATGTATGGGGCCTTCCAGCTGTATCACCTGTGTATCCAACAATCAATTTCTGAAACAAGGGGAAATGAGAATGAGGCTTGGGTCATTTGCTCTTTGAAATTATAGAAGGCTTACAATATCATATGTGTCCCATTTTCAGGACATTTGTTGTAAACTAAAGACACAATCAATGAGCAAGGGAAATCCTGCCTTCCAGGAAAATGCACGGAGCTGATTCCTTTCCAATTTGCTCGTGGGATAAGTGTGAATATGCCAAATGCTGCTTCTGCCAAGCCTCTTGGTGTGATGTCAGTTCACAGGCCCTGCAATGGGGAGAGTCAGCAGCTGTAGAGGTGGGGCTATTCCTGGTAGGAAGGAGGCAGTTGCCATGCTTGCGCCTGCTGACCGGACTGCTGTTTCAATAGGAACTTCCTCTCTAGGGGTGCTGGTTCATAATTTTCCCCTTACTGCTACTGGAAGTCCTAGAATGGCCACATCACAGCCTGTACCCATTCACAACAGGAAAGTTTGACATCAGCAGACAATCTTGGCACGAGAGGAGGAAAAGTCCAGGCTTGTGTCAGCTTCCATATTAGAACCAGAACAATCATTTGTATGGTACAGACCATGTTGTCACCTTCACAAGAGATGTTGGGCTCCAAAAAGGAAAATGTACTCTAGTGAAATTCAAGTGTGATGTCTGCAAGCGGGGACCCCAGAGAAGGCAACACTTTGAGGACCCTGAACAAAAATGCTGTGGTGACTCTAAATCCAAGGAAAGGTGCTTTGATAGTGGGAGACAATTTCTGGTGCATGAGTTCCTTGTACGGTATTATCCTACGTGTTCAGGACAGCTGGGCCCCATGTGAACTATGGGTCCTCACAGGCATGCTGAAGTTAGCAACTGAAATTAACCACTCACAAAATCTGATAGGCATCTTACCTCCTCTAGCTTGGTTTTCCTCAGATAAGCAGAGGTAAAGGGCCTGTTCTGTTGTTTGATTTGATTTTGGTTGGTTATTTGTTTCTAATCACTCACTGGTCAATACATTTATAAAAACAATGAAAAGGATTAAAAGTAGAATAAAGAGATAGGCAAAATATAGGTCCAATTCTTGCTTATTATTTTCAATAGACATTATTCTGTCCAGTGGCTAGCAAAGTTCATAAATGTTCCTTCCTGAGCTGGGCACTGGTCAAAGAGATGCTTTTAGTTTATGAAAATGTGTTGAGCTGTATACAATGTCTGTACAACATGGCAAACTGCTGGTAGTCTGCGGATTTTAGAATTGCTGCTCCCTGAAGGGTTTCTCACCCTTCTTTGGGAGTAAGTAGTTAACACAATGCCCCAGACGAGGAAAGGGCCAGGGAACAGGATATTGTGATAAGGATGGAGACTCAAGAGAATGGGAGAACAGCTAGGAGAGTAGATTTGTCTTAAAAAAAAATCACGATTGTAGTGAAGTAAGTTTTGGTGAAGATGAAGAAAGGAACCTGCTGTTTTTAGAGGAGTAGGACCAAGTGACATGAGTAAATAACCAGAGTAATTATGTAGAAGGAGGCACAGAGATCTCTACTTATGGTATTCAGCCAATCCAGATGCTGATCAACACATATGGATCATGTCAGATAGTAAAGTTCTCATTCGGGTCAACCAGGGGACATGGGGCGGGAAAAATGTTGGTTCTCTCCACTCATTTCCTACTCACACATGGCAGATGGAAAACCGATTTTTACAAAAGCAATTTTGCTGTTTCACCAAATGCCAAATATAAGGACTCATGTCAATAACATCGCTGTTATGATTCTTGAAGGCAAATTTAGAATTAGGGACAATTACCAAGAAACATGAAGAGAACAGGCTATAAAACAATTTATATAAAGTCACGGGAATAATGTTTCACTGAAGCCAGCCAACCATTCTTGTACTGTTTTGGTATTTTTGGAAAAAAGAGAGATTTAAGTAGGTAAGACAAAAGGCTGAAATTCTACAAGTATTTTAGTTTCCAGTCCAGGACAGCTGTTGGGTGATATCACCCATTGTGAGAACAGCCATGCGTGGAGGGAATTGGCAGATGAAAAGCCAGCAAACTCGACAAGAGGTATGTAAACGTGCTTTCTCAGTCTCTTTCGATTCTCCTTACAGAGGCACACACCTAAAAGTGAAGTTACATGTGTGGATGTTTATATGAAACAGAAAAGACGCAAGAAAGGGTCTGAGACATGAAAAACGGTAGAGGAAGATAAACATTTCAAGATTCATATCACATTGCTGCTGGCCTGATTCAGAGTCTCTAAGGAAATAGCCAGAAGGGCTGCTCAACACTCAGCTTCCTCCCAAGGAATAAAGAGTTTGCTATGAGCCAAGGAAGTGCCAAGAAAATGCCAATTTATGTCACACTAACATCTTTCTTAAAGCTGAACGTGGACTTCAGAAATGTAACCTTTTGGCTCCAGTGAGCACAGCCAGCCTGGAGGGATTGATATTAGGTTCTTCTGAAGGACTGAGGGAAATTTGAGAAGAGATCAAATTAGACACCCAGTAATTAGAAAATGTACTGACACCAGAGTTTTATTCACAAGAGTGGTGGGGTCAACTTTTCCATAGCACCTGATGTGAACTCAGAAAAATGGCAACCTGAAGACAGTGTTTGGAAAATGATTTCACTGGAGACAGACAGAGACAGCAAAAGCTGGAAGGAGAGGGAATAAGAGGCAAACTAAAGTGAGATTCTGTAATTGAGAAGACCTGCGGGAACTAGCAGAAAAAGTTTCCTGCCACAGACAAAACAACCTTCAAAGGCTACCTTCCTTCTCTCGTTGCTGGGGTAAAGTTGCTTTTGGAATAACCACCAATGCATTATACATATTTAAAACTCTCCTCTCTGGGTTTATAATTTTTACAGAGACAGCTTCCTGCCAACGTAAGTTGTGAATGTAAGATGATGCTCCTTTGTGGGGTTGTAAAGACAATCTAAGAACAAGTGAATTCAGAGTCACAAACTTCACAGCTGGGGAGCATTTCCATTGCCTAATGCACTTTCCCTTGAAGCTCTCATTGTTTTGCTCTTACCCAGTGGTGTCATTATTTGACTTACCTCATGGGGAAATCACTGTTTAAAAACTGAATAGAAACGGTGAAATAGTTTTGTACTTATCTTTTCCAGGATAACAGCTTCCCTCCCCCTCCCTGCTCCCCGCCCCACCCCGCCGCTTGTCCAGTTCCCGCCACAGAAGGGTTAGGCGCCTGTGGGTGATGAATTGTTCCAAAGAGTTTGACAGTTCCAGGGAGAGAAATGAGAGTAAAAATAACTAGCTGATTACCAATAGGAAGCAAATTGGCCACTTGAGAATTCAGTGGCTAGAAAGATGACAAATGAGAAAACGAAAATCCTCATCAAGAGATGAGGCTTTCTGATTAGGCCAAGTGCTTTCCACGCCTCTCCCTCCCTGCTGTGTGATGATGTACATCCGATTGGACGTCGTTTTGTATCAGGGGCAGTCACTTCCAAATGGGTGTTTGGAAGACTTTGAAGTATTTCATTATAACCAGGAGGCATTCAGAGGCTGAGCAAGTAAAATGGAAGATGCTCTATCTTGGGCTGTGGAATGTACATTTATAGAAGGAACCCACGTCTGGTTGGTTTGGTCTGGCTTTTTATTCCATCACCCCATAAGGCAGGCTTCCAAGATTTTCTGGACTCTGGAAGAAAATAAAAGTGAGAGTGTTCTTGGCCAAGGAAATTCACATTCAAGGCAGATTCAAGGATTTCAATATGTGGATAGACTGGGTTTTCTCTGTTAAGAGTCAACTACTAAAAATAGAAATAATTTGGGAATCCTTTAAAGAGAGGCCATTTTTGCTAGTCCTCATTTGAATAAATCCATAAAGTGACAGAGGGTATATAATGAACTATAGACATGCTGCTGCTGCTGCTGCTAAGTCACTTCAGTCGTGTCCGACTCTGTGACACGCTAGCTGTCCTCAAAAACCATAAATGTATCAGTGGTATTAAGTCATTTGTGCATGAAGAGATAAAACATTAACCATTAGCCTCCAACTAGGCACAGCCATAAGAGTTGAAGAAAGTAAGAAGAGAAACCGGGGAATTTTGAGTTAGGTAATAAGAATAGAATGCAGGGAGGAAGGGTGAGAAGAAGCAGGCCTTGAAGGATGAATATGACTATAGCAAATTTCTGGGTGAGAACTGTTTGAATGGATAACAGCACTGTTAAAAAAAAATGGTTTGTTAAAAAGCGACTGCAAGTGGTTTGTCTTGAGTAAAGGGGTTTGGAAAGATGAATTAGGATGTAGGTTTCCCACGTATGTGTGGGCCTTCCATACCAGGCACAGGTGGGTTTGATCTTAGGAGCAGTGGAGGAACATGAGTGGTTCTGAGTAGAGTTCGAACTGTTTTAGAGGTGTGTTATCCCTGTCAATGAAAAGAAAAGGCAAAAGAATGTTCTCTGGGGCTTTACCAATCAGTTAAGTCAGTTCAGTTGCTCAGTTGTGTCTGACGCTTTGCGACCCCATGAATTGCAGCACACCAGGCCTCCCTGTCCATCACCAACTCCCGGAGTTCACTCAGACTCACGTCCATCAAGTCCGTGATGCCATCCAGCCATCTCATCCTCTGTCGTCCCCTTCTCTTCCTGCCCCTAATCCCTCCCAGCATCAGAGTCTTTTCCAATGAGTCAACTCTTTGCATGAGGGGGCCAAAATACTGGAGTTTCAGCTTTAGCATCATTCCCTCCAAATAAATCCCAGGGCTGATCTCCTTCAGAATGGGCTGGTTGGATCTCCTTGCAGTCCAAGGGACTCTCAAGAGTCTTCTCCAACACCACAGTTCAAAAGCATCAATTCTTCGGTGCTCAGCTTTCTTCACAGTCCAACTCTCACATCCATACATGACCACTGGAAAAACCATAACCTTGACTAGACAGACCTTTGTTGGAACTAGGTCAGATTAAAAGATAAGGCCACCATTTTGATTCTTCTTCAGTTTTGACACCTTTGCTATGGAATAGAAGAATGCATAACACAGTGCTTGGCACATAGAAGGGCTCAACCAATACTGCTGAATAAGCCTGAAGTTTCTCAGAATCAGAGTATTATTATTTCCTAGAATAGCTGAGGAAGACCAGAGATTGCCTCAGCCCTCTGAAGAGGTAGCAATGAATGATTTGAAGATGACCAGATTAGGAGTTATATGAACTTGATAATTTAAATTGACCTTCATGGGTCTGTATTATCTCAGTTAAGAAGACAAAGGTAAGTTTTGTGAATGAACTCTAATAGCAGAAAGCTTTTTGTGTATATTTTTGGAGAGAGAGCCATGTGTACCTGGAGTTGAATGCTTGGAGTACTCTGTGATCCAACTCAAGGTTAAGAACCTAGGAATTACATTCCCTTTAGAAAACAAGAGACTGTGATTCTGAAAGTCCAAGGATGATTTTGCGCTCTGGAAGGACAACTGGGACATCTAGAACTATAGCTCCGCCAGTCTTGTCACCTTGGAGGCCTGTGACTGATTGTTTTGACTGAAATGAGGAGGAAAGGATTTTGTTTCTAAATGTCAACCCAGCCTCAGATTCCCCAGCAATTTAAGCAGTATTATTGATCTTATCAGGCATGCTGGGGTGTGACTGACCATCGGAAAGAGAGAAATCATTGAAAGACACTTGCCCTCAACAGAAAGTGACATTGGCCAAGTGTAACCTCTGACACCACCTTTTTTTTTGTAGAATTTTTTTTCCATTTCTGCTTCCTTTCATAACGGCCTCTGTCATAGGGTTACTGGAAAGAATAACTAGTTAATGGTGGGGGAAAAGTACTTGGGAAGATGATGTACTTTGGCACTTAAGTCTATTGTTCAAAAGCAATATGAAATAATATTTTTGTTGAATGGACATGTTCAGTAGATGCTCTGATTTGAGGACTTGTCAATAATGACATGATGCTGTTTGCCAGAAATACGAGCAGTTAAAAAAAAATGTTATCTTTCTCTAGAAGCTATTTTCAGTGTAAAACTCCAGCATGGGAAGCTAGTTCTTGCAATTTTTAATGAGGCAGGGCTCTTAATAATGATTTTTGGCTTAATGTGTTAATGAGTAGAGATCTGAGGGATAAAGGACTTACAATGTAATAAGGAAACTCAAAGAAAGATTAGGCTCTAATAAAAATAAATAGTTTTAAAATTGATTTTAATAAATTCAACTCTGTTTCCTTTAATTTATACCAAAAAGAAATGCACCATGGTAAGCTGATTATAGCATTGATAAAAGAAAGAATGGATATTATATGTTAATATAATATTAATAAATTACAAATGCCAACTTACAAGAAGAAATCATATATAGGCAAGAATATATATTCTTGGTGAGAAAAAAAATGTTACCTATAAATCTAAGTAAATTTATTTTCACTTTTTGAATAGCAGCTGTCAGGTTTAATTGAAAAGCTGATTAGTTCCATAGAAAAACCACCTAAAATGGCAATGCTATGGATAATGGCAATACAATTTAAGAGTACCGTTTCTTTCGATTGTTTTGCCCTCCTGATGTATTCTACTGTTCCAAGTAGTAATGATGATCCTTATTCTTCAATGAAAGTATGAAAGTATTAGTTGCTCAGTTGTATTCAATTCTTTGCAGCCCCATGGACTGTAGCCCACCAGGCTCCTTTGTCCATCTCCAGGCAAGGATACTAGAGTGGGTTGCCAATCCCTTTTCCAGGGGATCTTCCTAACTCAGGGATCAAACCCAGGTCTCCTGTACTGCAGGCAAATTCTTTACAATCTGAACCACTAGGGAAGCCTACAGGCAACTTAAACTGAGAGAAGGCAATTTCCTCTAAGAAATTTCTTTAAGAACTCCAGTTTACTTCACTGAGAGTGTTATACAGAGAATACTGTCAAATGACAAGATCACTCTATTTCATACCTAACTACTCTGCTGCTGCTGTTGCTGCTAAGTTGCTTCAGTCATGTCCAACTCTGTGCAACCCCATAGATGGCAGCCCACCAGGCTCCCCCGTCCCTGGGATTCTCCAGGCAAAAATACTGGAGTGGGTTGCCATTTCCTTCTCCAGTGCATGAAAGTGAAAAGTGAAAGTGAAGTTGCTCAGTCGTGTCTGACTCTTAGCGACCCCATGGGCCGCAGCCCACCACGCTCCTCCGTCCGTGGGATTTTCCAGGCAAGAGTACTGGAGTGGGGTGCCATTGCCTTCTCCCCCTAACTACTCTAGACTTGTCCAAAAAGAGAACCCTTCATGTAGTGTTGGTGGGAATACACGTTTGTGTAGCCACTATGGAAAACAGTACAGAGGTTCCTTAAAAATTAAAAATAGAGTTGCCATATGATCCAGCAATCCCACTCCTGGACATGCATCCAGACAAAACTATAATTCAAAAAGATATGTGCACTCCTAGTTCATTGTAGCACTATTCACAAAAGCCAAGATATAGAAACAACCTAAACTTCCACTAACAGATGAGTGGATAAAGACGGTGTGATATACACATACAATGGAATACTTCTCAGCCACAAAAAATAACTAAATAATGCCATTTGCAGCAACATATATGCAGCTAGAGATTATCATACTAAGTGAAGTCAGAAGGAGAAAAACAAATATCATGTATCACTTACATGTAGAATCTAAAATATGCTACAAGTGAAACTATGAAACAGAAACTGGCTCACAGACATAAAGAACAGATTTATGGTTGCCAAGAGTGGCCAGGGATGGAGGAGGGATGGAGTGGTAGTTTGGGGTTATTAGATGCAAACTATTACATATAGAATATAAACAAGGTCCTACTGTATAGCAGAGGTAACTATATTCAATACCCTGGGTTAATGGAAAGAATATTTTTTAAATGCATATATGTATATAACTGGGTCACTTTGCTGTACAGTAGAAATTAATACAACATTGCAAATCAGTTATACTTCAAATAAATACATGAATAAATAGATTTGTCCATATCTTAAAAATCTCTTCAACATGAAAACAGAGACTTCTACCCCAGATATCATTTTCTTTCTTTCACTGAACATAATTTTTTTTTTAATGTACCCAGAATCACCCAAAACTCTGTCTTCCGCTGAGCACAGTAAACTCTTTCCAGTTGCTTGGAAATGAAAACTATGGGTTAAACTCTAACTCTGGAGTCCAGTGCAATGCCATAAGCTGGTGTAGGTTCTGAGTAATATAACAGTATTATATCCTGTTCATATATATTATATATTTATATAATATTTTATTTATATATATTATTTTTTATTATGCACTTATATTTTGTATATAAATATATTAATTTTGTTAACACATATTTTCTATAGGCACATATAAAATATATATAAATATATCATTTTATATTTATATATATTATTTATATATAAAATATATATTATATAAATTATATATTTATTTTTATATTTTATGTTATACATATACTGATCATGCACTATCAGCAACAGGAAGTACTCAATGAAAACTTGTTAAATAAAACTGAAAAATGGCCCAAACTGAAGTCCCTCTGCATTTGCAAACTGTGCAGGATTCTATGCTTGAGACCCCAGTGCGGGTCCTGTGGCTTCCCAAACCACCTAATCTCCTGTATCATCGCCCGTATTCTGAGAAGAGTTGTCTCAATGATACTATGATTTTGATCTCTTATTTCAAAAGTGATTTTGATCTCTTATTCCAAAAATCTAGTTCATGTAATAGATTTTTTTTAAAAACATACTGTCCAGACTCTGCCTGGGTAATAATGGGATCAGATTCTCATCATAGTGAACACCAAGGGGGACAACATGGAGACAGTTATGAAGAATATAAACTAAGCTTATCCACATTGAATTCTCCTTGGCATCCTGAGGACAAGAGGGTCTGACTATATGGCTTATCCGAGTAAATAACATATAAGGGTATTTATTAAATGCCTTTAGACGTTTTAGGTTCAGTTCAGTTTAGTTCAGTTGCTCAGTCATGTCCAACTCTTTGCAACGCCTTGAATCACAGCACGCCAGGCCTCCCTGTCCATCACCAACTCCCGGAGTTCACTCAGACTCACGTCCATCGAGTCAGTGATGCCATCCAGCCATGTCATCCTCTGTCGTCCCCTTCTCCTCCTGCCCACAATCCCTCCAAGCATCAGAGTCTTTTCCAATGAGTCAACTCTTCGCATGAGGTGGCCAAAGTACTGGAGTTTCAGCTTCAGCATCATTCCCTCCAAAGATATCCCAGGGCTGATCTCCTTCAGAATGGACTGGTTGGATCTCCATGCAGTCCAAGGGACTCTCAAGAGTCTTCTCCAACACCACAGTTCAAAAGCATCAATTCTTCAGTGCTCAGCCTTCTTCACAGTCCAACTCTCACATCCATACATGACCACAGGCAAAACCATAGCCTTGACTAGACGGACCTTTGTTGACAAAGGAATGTTTCTGCTTTTCAATATGCTATCTAGGTTGGTCATAACTTTTCTTCCAAGGAGGAAGTGTCTTTTTATTTCATGGCTGCAGTCACCATCTGCAGTGATTTTGGAGCCCCCAAAATAAAGTCTGATACTGTTTCCACTGTTTCCCCATCTATTTCCCATGAAGTGATGGGACCAGATGCCATGATGTTAGTTTTCTGAATGTTGAGCTTTAAGCCAACTTTTTCACTCTCCTCTTTCACTTTCATCAAGAGGCTTTTTAGGTTATGACATGTTTAAATGGCAACAAAAACTGTTTTTCTGGGTATGGTAGCATTTTCATGTCAAGACCATGGTTTGATGTTAGTCCCATGCTGCTGCTGCTGCTGCTGCTGCTGCTAAGTTGCCTCAATCATGTCCGACTCTGTGCAACCCCATAGACAGCAGCCCACCAGGCTCCCCCATCCCTGGGATTCTCCAGGCAAGAACACTGGAGTGGGTTGCCATTTCCTTCTCCAATGCATGAAAGTGAAAAGTGAAAGTGAAGTCGCTCAGTCGTGTCAGACTCTTAGCGACCCCATGGACTGCAGCCTACCAGGCTCCTCCACCCATGGGATTTTCCAGGCAAGAGTACTGGAGTGGGGTGCCATTGCCTTCTCCAAGTTAGTCCCATGGTAGATGTTAATTCCCTGTTGGCTCAGATGGTAAAGAATCTGCCTGCAGTGCAGGGGACCCAGGTGCAATCCCAGGGTTGGGAAGATCCCTTGGAGAAGGAGATGGCTACCCACTCCAGTATTCTTGAATGGAGAACTCCACAGACAGAGGAGCCTGGCAGGCTACAGTCCATGGGGTCACAAAGAGTTGGATACAACTGAGCAACTAACACTTTCATCTTTCAGATGCTAAGTAGTCCTATATTATAGTTATAATTGCTGCTGGAAACTGGAAATTTTGTGATGGCTCTTCTTTGGTGTCTGAAACATAGTGTGGTGTTTTTACTGGACTCTCCAAAATTGCTGCTTTTTTACCCTTGGCGGTAAGTTCCCACTGCCTAAGTTTTTGTCTTGAAAGTTTTATGATGCCCTCAAAAGATGGAACAGAGACCATGGATTCCAAACCAATTTGATGGGCTCCTGAAATCCAGGTAAGCTCTAAGAGATCTGTGCTCCTCATTTATTCCTAGTAATTATACCTCCAGTCTGAGTGTCTCCCTCAGATAATTTCACTTCACAGATGATGAAACCAAAATTTCAGAAAGGAAGGCAATGGCACTCCACTCCAGTACTGTTGCCTGGAAAATCCCATGGATGGAGGAGCCTGGTAGGCTGCAGTCCATGGGGTCACTAAGAGTTGGACATGACTGAAGCGACTTAGCAGCAACAAACAGTCATCTACAAAGACATGATGAATATCAAATCAACCCAATTTGTATCATTGATTTAAAATCCTGACAACTTACTATCAAGGTCCCAAGCTGGCTACACCCCTATAATACTACGATGGAGCTCTCAAAACAACAAAAGTCTTAGTATGTGAGAAGGAAAAAGTAAGACAAGTCATCTCTAGTACTGCTGTATGGGAAGGGGTGCTTGCAGACACACACATACACACGTGACCTTTTAAGTTTCAGCTCTGTTACTATGTTTCTCTGACTTTGGGAAGTCACTGTTCAGTCTTTAATTATTTGTCAAATTGGGGCGGGAAAAAGAGTGAGTGGATCAGTTCAACTGCATGTGTTCTTAGGGCTGATGCTGAAGGATTCTAGAGTGTGTACTTGTATGATATCATGATCTATAAAAGCCTGGAAAATTATTATAGGTTGGGAGTCTCCTTTTCATGATCCTTCCCCTCTCTCCTACCTCTAAACTTGAAAATTGCCAAAGTTCCACCCAAGCTCTCTCTTCTTCTCTAGCACAGCTTTCTCCTTGGGTGGTCTCACCCATTTCCAGAACTTGTTTTTAAAGCCTATTTTATCTGCTATTAGTATAGCCATTTCAAGTTGCTTACAGTTGCTATTTGCATGGTGTATCTTTTTCCATCCTTTTGCTTTCAAGCTGTTTGTATCTTTTAATCTAAAATGCCTCCTGTACACAGCAAATACTCAGATCATGTTACTTTTTCAACCTAATCTGATAATCCGTCTTTCAGTTGGACTGTGTGATGATCCATATTTTAGTATCATCCATAAACCATATTACTAAAATGGTTGAATTTACATCTGCCAGTTTGCTTTTGGTTTTATGTCTCAAATCTCTTTGTTCTTCTGTTTCTCTTTTACTGCTTTCATTTGTATTTAATGGATATTTCCTAGGTGGAGGACTAGAGGCCCTATTCTTTCTGAATAAAGGTTCTGCAACACAGGACTTTTGAAGAAAGATGAAAAATGCTGGCAGCCTGCCCCTTGCATGGTGATTCTGAAGATATAGCTGGGAGGGAGGTGTCATAGCTCAAACGTCAAAGACTCTCACTGTTCTTACTAAGATTTACTAAATTTACTTGAATGAATATTACTCTAATTGCTGTTTGCCCTTAGGAAAGTTATCAGAGAATATATACAATTTTCTTTAGTTAAATGGTCACTGGGGAGAATGTTTGCTGTGTTTCTAGCTCCGTCATTCCAGAGGTTAATCACTTATCCAACCTCTTAAATATCATCTATGAGCTAATGATGCCTGTGAGTCTATTGCCAGCCCAAGCTTTCATCTGGATACCAGACTTCCATCTCTAGCAGACTGCTTGACATCAAGTAGATATAGTTAGTTTTTCTCAGAAAGGTTCTTTATAGGTCTTTTTTATTTTAGTAAATAAACCCACCACTGACCTAGTTAATCAAGTAAAAACCCTGAGCATCAGCTTGGATGCCTCCCTCATCGACCACATGTAATCCATCAGCAAGTCCCATGGGTTCTTTCTATCAACTGCATCTAGACATTGACCATCTCTCTCCACATCCCTGTCTAATGGCTGAATCTAAATTACTCCCCCTTCTCCCAGTCTACTAAAATAGTCTTCTAATAGACTCCACTTTCATTCCTGCTACCCCTCCAACATGTGCCTCACACAACTCCCAGAGTGATCACTTTATATATAATAATAATATATTACCCTTGGCACATGATTTCTACCACTGGCTTCAGTCCTATATGAACTGGCTGAATTGTATCTCTTCTTCCAAACTTATCTAAACCTCCTCCATTGCCTGGTCTGTTTTAGTCACACTGACCTCTTTTATTTAAAATATTTATTTATTTGGCTGTGCTGGGTCTTAGTTGCAGCATGTGGAACCTTTTTTTTTTTTTTTCCCAGTATGTGGGATCTAGTTCCCTGATCAGGGATCAAACCCAGCCCCCCTGCAGTGGGAGTGTGGAGTCTT
Organism: Ovis canadensis; assembly: GCF_042477335.2. Classification (NCBI taxonomy): domain Eukaryota; kingdom Metazoa; phylum Chordata; class Mammalia; order Artiodactyla; family Bovidae; genus Ovis; species Ovis canadensis. The sequence continues at coordinate 51,190,869 of NC_091263.1, read as the reverse complement.
AGACCCTGGACTAGTGGGAGTGTGGAGTCTTAGCCACTGGACTACTAGGGTAGGCCCTGTCCTCTTTCACAGTATGCTTTCCTTTGCTTTAGTATACTTTCCATAGTTCTCTCTCCTCCCTTTTCATAGTGGCCATTTCTCCTCTTTTTCTTTTTTTTAGCTTAAATGAGAAGTTTCCTATGTAGCTTTTCCATTATTATTCTGTTGATTCATCCCATTCATTTATTTTGCAACCCCTGACACAGTTTGTAGTTATTAACTTGTACAGTGATTTATCGTCTGTTCCCACTAGCTGGTAAATCCCAGGACAGCAGAAGTCATAGTTGTTTTTGTTGATCATAGTTGTTTTGTTGATCTGTTTTTGTTTATGATAGCAGAAATCATAGATGTTTTTGTTTTATAATAAATATCTACCACTACTTAGAGCTCTGTCTTACCAAGCACTGAATATGCATCAGGAACTGATTTAAGGCATACATGAAAATAAATGTATATGTACATCTACACATACATACATACATACACTCACATATATATACACATGTACACACATTTACATACATAGTCACGCAAGTACACATATACATACACACCAATTTAATTCTCATAACAAACCTACAAGATAATTTTTGTGTTCACTTTACAGCTGGTTAAATTAAAGCACAGGGAGGTTAAGTGACTTGTCCAAGGTCTCACAATAAGTGAGCAGTTGAACCCGCTGTTGCAGTCTGGGCTCTTAGCCATTTCATATTTTTCTGAGAGCATTGCCAGCAACAAAGTAGGCACTTGGTTAATACTGTAGGATGAGTAAACAAGGAGTGAAACAAAATGAACATACTACCAACTGCTAGAGCAAGGCTGTCCAAAAGAACTTTCTGGGATGATGGAATTTCTTCATCTCTGCTCTCCTATACAGCAGTCACGAGGCTCGTATGGCTGTTGAGTGTGTGAAATATAGCTAGTGTGACTCAAAAACTGAATTATTCTTGTTTAATTTCAAGAAATTTGAGTGTACATAGCTACATGTGGCTACCGATTATCACGTTGGATAGTACAGTCCAAGACTTTTAGGAGGTGGTATCACTTTTGATGTCGTGAGGTTTACACAATCTTGATGAATTTAACTCCAAAAACAGACCACAAAATTCCCTTCTGCATTTCTTTTTTCCCTAGTGTCTTCCACCCACGGTTTTGCAAACATCCTTCATCCTCCCACTATACTTCATTCCAGTCTAGAGAATGACGCTCCTACCCTCATGCGTAGCTCCAACAAAGTCATTTTCCTGCCTCCTCAATAGTGCCCTAAACAGTCCTCCAGAAGTATTTCAGTAGCCAACAAACATCTAGAGCCTGCCTGGATGGACTACTAGCCTGGGCACTGGGAAGGGGTAGAGGGAGCGGGAGATGTGAAGAAAATTAAACAAGGTCCCTGCCTAATGGTGTGTGATAGGGGGAGGGAGGTGGTGAGAGCAGCTAGACTGATAAACTGATACATTTGAAGGATTCAGTCAGAGGGATGGAGTTGGGGAAAAGGCTTGTGGCCTCAGGAGTTTGCACTTCACAGAAATTGCTCTAAAATGGCACTGATTCCACTCACACCTGGACCATAAGAGTAAATGGATGGAGACAGATTTGCTTTCAAAACCAAGTTCAGGATGGATATAAGAAAAACCTTACGATGTCTAAAAAGAAATGACTGGCCCAGATACAGAGAACTGTTGTTACATTTCACCCTGATTGCCTGGGCTGCGGGGGGTTGGATTCAGTTCTTAGAACAGCACCACACCTTTACAGCAAGAGAAATAATCACAGAAAGAGTAGAGATTAGACTGAGAGCAAATCTTAAGGAACAGGAGGAAGGGGAACAAAAGCGGTGCACATTAACCGTCCAACTCGTGGGCAATCACTACTCATATTCTTCCAGAGTCTCCAATAACTGGGGTAGTGAGCATGCATTTCTTTCCTCCCACTATTGGCATACTTGGAATCTCACTTACATTGTATGTAGGTTAGGGCAAAAGATGTTGCTTTGTTTGGATTTTGCTTCTTCTGTGGAATTCATTATAAAGCAATGTGCTTTTGTGTGCCAAAGAGCAGAAAGGCTCCACTTCCTCTTTTCAAAAGGATCTGGGCAGAAGTCAACTACTCTATTTATTCCATGCAGCTCTCCTTTTGATGACTAGATGTGTGCTGGTTATAGATGCCACAGAAAAGCAGTGAATTTTCTCACCACAAAGAGCTTTCTATCTTAGAATGTGTCTCACAGCATCATGCTTCTGAGAGTGCAATTTTTAGTCTGTCCTCTAAATGTCACTCCATCAGGAGAAAGCACTTAAACATATATAAATACCCAGATGATGCCAAAGTGCTTCATTTCTCATCCACAGATCTGTTATGAGTGTGAGAGTGTGAAATGATCGTGTCTTCTATTTTCCCCAAACTTCCTCTATTTTATTCTTTTCAATTAAAGTAGTTTGCTAAACGCAGACTCAAATGGGATTTCATTGTGATGCTTTCACAACACTTCTCTGATACGGGACATCACAGATCAGAAAATTAAAATATAAACAAACAGAGAAGGTCTAGATCAACTGTCCCCATCTATTCTATTCTAGACTGATGGGAATATCACCTAAGAAATTAACTCTCTGCTTGTAAATTAACTCCAGACTTTCCCAAAGTGTGCTTCTGAGAACATTAGTTCTGTGAACTGTACCGCAAAGAAAGCATTTCATGGCAAATTGCCCCTCAGCCCATTTGACTACACAAAATGGTTGGACTCTTTGCATAAAGATTTTCAGCTTTCAGGTGTACCCTCCACCTCACATCTCTACTACTGAGTAAGAAGTCCTTATGCAAGCAAGCCTCAGACCAAGCTCTGCCAAACACATATGAAGGAAAGTGTTAGTCACTCATTCGTATTCGACTCTTTGTGACCTCATGGATTTTAGACTGCCAGGTTCCTCTGTCCATGGAATTGTCTAGGCCAGAATACTGGAGTGGGTAACCATTCCTTTCTTCAGGGGATCTTTCCTAGCCAGGGATCACATTCAGTCTCCTGCATTGCAGGCAAATGCTTTACTGTCTGAGCCACCAGGGAAGTCGTATGTGTAATAGCAGGTAAACACAAAGTACGGAAATGCCTATTTCTCGTGTAAACCCTGGGAGATCCCAGTCTGCCTTGAGGTGGTTGCATAAGTGCCTTTCATAAAATGTTCACTCTGCTTAAGACAGGCTGAGACCATAGTCCTCTGATGGCTGAACCAGCCACTATACGTCAAGTGACAGAACCCTCCATGAAGTGTGGGCATAGAGAACCAAAGAGACTAGGTGGCTGGCTCCCCTGGTTCATACACTTTATTCACAGAAGGATAGGCGGGGCCATGCAATCATTCTGGCTCTTAACGTAGCTGAACATCATTAATTTCAATAATCAATAAAGCATTTCTATTTCTCTTTTGAAAATTAATAAATCCTGTGATGTGGATTATAAGAGGCACATTCAAAAGGTCTGAATAAATACCTTTGAGGTTGGATTTTTGCTGAGGGCACTTCAAATGCAGCTTTCTCCTACTGGGTAGCCTGAAAGTAGTTTACACATGCCTGTGCTCACATAGAAACCCAATACAGTATTGTAAAGTAAAAAAAATTTTTAATATAAAATAATAAATATAAATGAAATTAAAAAAAGAAAACATGACCCTGTTTATGTTAAGTGATTACCGAAGTGAATCCACACACTGATCCCATCATGCATGCTTGGGGAAGTTTGGAAATCCTCTTGGGAATTCACAGAAGTAATAAACACACTAAAGGTTCTCCCAAGTCCTACAAAAAGAAAATCTTGGCTACATTTGAAAGATTTCCATGTATTTGGCCTTGGAAATGTCAGGACACGTGCATTTGAAGAAAGTACTGATTCTGTGTTCAAAGCAATCTACTAATCTAAGCATCATTTCCAAACTGGATTCTGAATAAGAGCTGATGTTCAATGTCATTCCAAGTCCAGTCAACTCTTTACATGGGAAGAAAAAGACATTCCGATTCAGAAATCATTCTCCTGTGAGTCTAATGTGCAAGGATCTGTCCCCTAGAGTCTAGTATCTTCTAACATGGTAAAACTGAGTTTTGAGATCAGCATAATTCACAGGTCGTGGCAACCCTTCATTAAGATCATAGCATAGTACATACCAGGGATGTATTTTGACAAGGACATAGCATCTGTCATTTCATTTTTTCTTTCCAACAGTGTATGCAAAAGATATCATCATCATCATTTTATAGACAAGGGCACTGAATTTTTGAAAGGCTAAAGACATTTTTAAAATCATTGAGTAATTAAGCAGCAGCATTAGGGTTAGAATATACGGAAGGCCTATTCAAAAGTGTGGACTCAACCACCACGCTGCCCCTTTGAGGAGCAGATCCTACACCGATGGCCAACCTCTTATGTTCGCCTCCCCCAAGTTTAGGTTTCAGTAGCCAACCAGTTGCCCTCAGCTCCAGCCAGCTTTGTAGACATGTAATCTGCGCAATTGCTTGTGCTTGGCCCTGTGCTTGGCTTGGTGCTTTGCTGTGCCGTCTTGAAATTCTTAATAACTTTTGAACAAGGAGGCCTACATTTTTATTTTGCAGTGAGCTTCACAAATTACATGGCTAGTGCCATCCATACCACATAAGCTATAATTGACATAAGCTTCAAAAAAAATTTTTTAAGGCAAATTAGCTGCATAGAGTTCAGCTGATTTTGGAAACTAATTTGAGGATATACTGCCCAATCTTAGGTTACGAAAAAAATATTTTGGCTTATTACCACTCTAGTGGAAACAGATAAGCCAATTATTAGTCTATTAATTACCCTGGGAAGAGTTTTCAAAACTCGTGAGCAACAGGGCAGAAACGTCACACCCTCCAACATGTGACCCAGTTCTATATGATTAATGCCAACACTGACCAGTTGAATGATTGTAAGGTCGCAAATCACTGGTCACAGCACTTGTGTGGTTAGGAACGCTCCGGGTATGTCACACTCACACTGGGGCAGAAACCGCTGATTTGATAACACAGAGGCGTTTCTATCTCCCTTGTTAATCTTGCCCTAAAGAGGATGGAAAAAAGCTGAAGACTTGCTTGTTTTCCCAACTTCCTATACAGTGAAGTGTCATCATGTCAGTTAATGCTGGCCAATGCGATGGAAAGGGAAGCTTTCCGGGAAGCTTCCGGAGAAAGTGTTTTCCTTTGTTACAAGAAAGAGAGTTCCATTACAGGAAAAGAGGTTTTTCACTATGACACCTTTGTCCACCTCCTACTTCAGTTTTATATGGCGCTACAGCAGCCATCTTCTGACAATGAGGTAAAATCATGAATATGAAAAGCCAACAAGTAAGATGGTAGAGTAGACAGATGGGATGTTGCTGATCGCATGGAACAAGTGACCCAATCCTGATGATCTCGATTAACCCACCGTTTGTTTAAATTTCTGTTATCTTTTATTTTCAACCAAGAGTATTCTTAACTAAGCACAAAATTTTTCAAAATCTGATCCCTTTAACTAAAGGACAAGGCTTCCATTAACTTCATAGGGAAGACTCTCACGGTAGCTCAGACCAAGTCCCCAAACCATCTTGGCCTTCCCTCTAGTTCTTCAAAATTCAACACATCCCCCTAAACTTATTTGTATACCTATCACCAAACTCTGCACCTTCTTGTCACACTGCCTGTGTCTTTCCACACATTCTAGTGTCTACCACAGACCCTGACAACTTTACCCATCTTGGGCAATGTATTGAATTGATAAGCAGCATTCTGTGACTGTATTCAGTAACAAAATCTTATTCTTCAAAAATTTTGTGCTTTTACAACTGAATTTAAAAGTGAAATACCTACTGCTCAGTGTTTTGATAGGTGATGGCCTTAAAATTTTAAAATGGAAAATCCTGTATAATAACTGAGGGATGCTAAGTATTAATATAAAGTTGATTGGGTTCTAGTAAGCCATCAGTGATCTTGGCAATGACTGACAGGATCAGCTGTGATGTGATGTGGTACTGTGTGACATGGCATGGCATGGCATGGCGTGGTATGGAGAAGCATGGAGGTCATGGGCAAAGACTGTGGAGTCATACTACCTGGGCTCAACTTCACCTCCATCACTTACTAGATGCCTACTTCAGCTCCATCACTTATTGAATGCCTTTAAGCGAGTGTCTTCCTTCTGAACTTTGGTTTCCTTATTCCAGAATGAAGAATTACTTGACTCAGAAAGGTAGTATGAGAATTAAATGAATAAGACAATGAAAACATGAAGTACTTAACACAAGGCACGGCTCTTAGTAGGCACTCAATAGGCTTTAGTTACTGTATTTCACCTTAGGCACTATCTGGGAATCACTTCTCAAACATTCTCAGAGCACTGCACATATCTAATATCTAGGACATAGAAGTCATATAATACATATTTAAAGAAAAATTTAAGAACAGTAGATAGCACACATATTAGAAAGGCCAAAATCTGGAACACTGGCAACACCAAATACTGGTGATGTTGTGGAACAACAGGAAGTCTCATTCATCGCTGGGAATGAAAAATGGGAAAGCTACTTTGGAAGACCATTTGGCTGATTCTTACAAACTAAACATACTTTTGCCATGCAATCAGCAATCATGCTCCTTGGTATTTACCCAAAGCAGTTGAAAACTTACGGCCGCAGAAAATTCTACACGTGGATGTTTACAGCAGTTTTATGCATAACTGCCAGACCATGGAAGCAACCAAGATATCTTTTAGTAGGTGAACAGGGATAAATAAACTGTGCTATAGCCTGATAATGGAAATTACTCAGCACCAAAATGAAATGAGCTATCAAACCATAAAAAGACAAAGAGGAGACAAATTCATATTACCAGGTGAAAGAAACCAATCTGATAAGGTCACATTCTGCATGGTCTCTACTTCATGACATTCTAGAAAAAGCAAAGGAAACAAACAATTTAATGTTTGCTGGGGTAGTGAGGAGCAGGGCAGGGATTAATAGGTAGAGCACAAAAGGCTTTTTAGGGCAATGAAAATATTCTATATGATACCATAATGATGGATACTTGTTGTTATATATTTGTCCAAACCTATGGAATACACAACACCAACAGTGAGACCTAAGGTAAAACTATGTACTCTAGGTGGTTATAATGTGTCAATGTAGTTTTCAGTAATACAAAAAATGTAACCTAAGGTGTGGAATATTGACAATGGGGGAGGCTTGCATGTGTAGGGCAAAGAATATATAGGAAATTTCTTCCTCTCAATTTTGCGACTAACTCAAAACTCTTTTCAAAAGAAAGTCTTTAAAAACAAACCGAAAAAGCAGTCATGGATAACTTCTGAAGAGTCAAAGTGTTAATCCCTCAGTCATATCCAGCTGTTTATGACTCCATGGGCTATAGCCAACCAGGCTCCTCTGTCCATGGAATCCTCCAGGCAAGACTACTGGAGTGGGTTGCCATTTCCTTCTCCAGGGGATCTTTCCAAACCAGGGATCGAACCTAGGTCTCCCGCATTACAGGCAGATTTCTTTACCATCTGAGCCAGCAGAAAAGCCCCGAAAGAGTCAAACTGAGCTTCATATCAGACCTATGCAGGATGTTGGAGCTTGGGGCCCAGGTCCAACAGCTTAAGGTTCCCTCATTGTCCCGCTCTGCCATCAAAGGCAAGTACGTTAACATCAAGTTCCTCAGTTTTCTTAGGTGTAAAATGTGAATTATAAACACACCATTGGGTATTTGGAGGAGTGATGGGTTCTGCCCAGTGTCTGAAACTTAGCAGTCAATAAATGCTAATTCTTTTAAATAAACCCTAGAGAAGGCTCTGTGTGCTATGCTGAAAGAAAATACACACTTGATTTTAATGTCTCTTTTTTCCCTGAGGTTCTTTCTAAACCTTGTGACATTCGGCTCTCTACTGACCACTGAGTCTTAGAGTTCTTCGACCCTGTGCACAACTGTGAACCTTGCCATGCTAAGTACACAACACACACCGTTGTCACCTCTAGTTTAATAAACAAATGGCTCCCTGCCAGAGTGGTAGTCCTCGATTGCAAATTCCTATCTGTTTAACTCTCTAAAAGCAAAGTGTAAATTAGAGCCAAGCATATCATTCCTGGCATCCTTGCTCTGATGAATTAAGGTGAACTATGGGCCCATTCCACAGTTTACCCAAGATGCTGCGTATGTTTGCAAAAGTACGTCTCTGGAAACCCAGGGAATTTTAGAAGACGTTCCTCCTAGCTGCATGCAGCTATAGGCACTGTCCTTCCTCCCATAGACAGAAATATAAAGGGTGGCCAGATAAACAGTATTTGTGGGAAAGAGGTAGATCTCTTGTTGGTAGATGAGGATGGTAAATAGAAGAGTCTTATTATAGAAAAACTGGGCAGAAAGATGTGACAGCAAATAGAATCTCGATACACAAGCAAAGGATGTAAGGCATTTACTGCATTTCCCTGTCCAGTTTTTATGCCTTCCTTTTTTGATATCAATGCCTCAGTTTCTTAGAAGAGTCTTCTAGTCCTGAAAGATTGAAGGCAGGAGGAGAAGGGGATGACAGAGGATGAGATGGTTGGATGGCATCACTGACTCAATGGACATGAGTTTGGTAAACTCTGGGAGTTGGTGATGGACAGGGAGGCCTGGGGTGCCGCAGTCCATGGGGTCACAGAGTTGGACATGACTGAGCGACTGATCTGAACTGAACTGGGAGGGAAAATGACTCAATTTCAGCAGAAAGAACTTTTCAGAACTTCTGCTGAAACACTTTGGAAAGTCACTTTTTTCCCACTGGATGCCAAGATGACAGGGGGCAGCCTGCTTGAGAGTAAAGCCGACACAGAGGAGCAAGAGTGAGAAGGTAAGAGGTGTGGCTTTGCTGGGTCATTGGTCAAGAATCTGTATCTAGCCAGCCATGAATCCGCTGGACTTTTCCATTACGAGAGCCAGGGAATTCCCTTTTTGCCTATGCAAGTTTCAATTATTTCCTGTCACCTGAAACTGAAAAAAAGTGATTCATTACTGAGGTAAAAGAGGAAGTCACATCTACTTATCATATGTCATACTTTTCCTTCAAACACCAAGTACCTTCCATGTGATCTCTATATTGCTCTGTGGCGGCTGTATTTTCCCAACCACTTACTCACAAATTCAGCTAACTGCTCAGACAAGCAGAATTTTACTCATGGAACAACAGAGCATCTTGTTTGAAAATCAGAGTTACTCTGAAAGCCAGGGACAGTTGGAGAAAACACATTTCCTGATAGTAATAATCACACAGTCTCGTTCCCCGGGTGAACTTTGGAGGCATGCATTTCAAACTCACATTCCATAATTTAGTAATCAGGCTAAAAATATCTTTGCTACACTCTCTGAGTAAAGATGGAAACACAGTGCTGAAAGCCACTTATCTGCAGCAAACTCTGAGCTGCTTAGTCAATATTTGGACCTCGTGGAAAGAATCTGAGTGGGGAATTCAGTCTACACACCCCCTCTGCCATCTTGCCTCTTGGGAGTGAACCACCCTAGTAACTTGGATCTTCAGCATCCCAGGAACCACTTTGCTATGCAAGGGTAACACACCTTATATGTTATAGAAAGTTTCTCCTTAGAATCTGTGAAAACTCATGTTTGTTCACTCCAGCCCTAAGGTCTATGCTTTATTACACATGATCATTTCAGAGATGACGGGTTACTAATTATTGTGGATCGGCAGCTGACAAGGGGTTCCTAAGGCTGTGGCTTCTACTGTGGCTGTTGGAATTATAATTTGTTTTTGAAATCCAGAGGGCTACTGCTGGATTTAACCCTTACTATGTTCCAGGCCCTGTATTAAACATTTTACATACATTGACCAATAAACTACTTAACAAAACTCCATAGCATAACATCTATTGATATCTCCAATTTACGTATGAAGAAACTGAGGCTCAGAAAAAGTTGAACAAAATTCCCAAGATCACATACTTAGTAAATGATGGAACTGGGGCCAAATTCTAGGGCAATCCCCTCTATTCCCCATAATTCATGTTCTCGCGTGCCTTTCTACATTTAGGTTTCTTATGAGAATTTTAGTATTTTACCTGGGAACATCAGTGTTCATTCTGATAACTTGAAAATACTTAATAAGAGAATGCAAAGATAATACGTTAAGCACACAGAAATATACAACAGTAAGAGTAACTCAGCATCTCCCCTGGGGCAAACACAAGGCTTGGGGAATACAGCAGCCTCATGAAGCCCCACAGCAAAAGCAATGACAAAGGAAGGCTCGTGGATTTCTAGGAAAAGCTGAGAGGTGAAATCAGAAACTTCTGTTCTGGCGTCTGCACTGCCCTGCAACCCGCTGGTTATCTGTACCTGGCAGGACTGTTCACCTGTTGGGAGCTCAGTTTTCTAATCAATAACAGAGTAAGGCTAGATGATCTCCAAAGTCTCTTCCAGCCCTGAAATCTGTGGAGCTTCATGCTTTCTTCCTGGATCCCTGAAGAGAACAGTAAGTAGACAGATACATGCAGGAGCATAGTTCTTAAATCCAGTGAACAGTAGAAAAACCTGGGGAACTTGTTAAAACAAGATTTCTAGACCTACAACTGGAGGGCTCCTTCCAGAAAGATGGAAGATCTGCATTTTTAATGAGCCTCCCAGAGGATTTTGCTATATGAATTGTGATTGGAAATGCTGGTATTCAAAGCATCAGCAGTACTCGGGAGTTTATCCCAAGTGGACCTTGGATCCTACCCAAGATGAACTGAATCAGAACCTGCACACCAAGGTGTCTCGGTCATGCTCATGTAAGGGACCAACCTGGTTAATCTTTTTGTTACAATAAAATTGCGGGAATATAGTTGCTTTACAATGTTGTGTTAATTTCTGCTGCACAGCAGCAACCTGGTTAACCTTGATACTGTGCTCAGTTTTGATACCAAAGAAACCGCAGCAGTCCCTTACCTATTTGTTATTCATTCAGTTTCTCCTGTGGTGGATGTTTTTATCCAGGAGAGGTAAAAAATTACAACTTCGAAAAGCATCATCTGGAAGAGGGTTGTCAAGGTAAGTTTGGCAGAGCCAAAGACTTCAGTCCTCCAGGGCCATCTGGGAGTAGGGATTGTGTCAGGCAACCTGGAGTGAGCCAACCTCCAGGCCACAAACCTCACTTCAAACCGAGCTGCCTCACTTTAATCAGTTTCAGAAATTGGGATTATAGTTTGATTTTCTTTGAAAAAAGGGTTTCACTGTTTTCAGTTTTGTAAGCTCATGCTCCACAGTGCCCCTAAATACCATCAGTACCTTCTCCATGTTAGCCAAGAGATGGGCTTAGAGAATGAACCTGGTTCTGTTTTCCTACATGCTTCCCTTGGGAGCTGAGATCTGACCTTCAAAATGTCAAAACGTGCCCCTGTTCCCAGGAGGGCTGTTAAGTTACTTTCCTATCTTACTTTAATATACGATGACCATGAAAGACACTAATGTGGAAAATTCTGAATTTGGCTCACATGCCAGTCCTAGTTTGTCTAATGAAAGCTCCATGTATCTTTTCTTATAATGCAAAATGTTCCCACCAGTCAATGGGAACTTGATCTTTAAGGTAAATATAAGCAGTCTAGATCCTTCTTTAGACCAAGTATTTTGGGGACATCTTTAGTGATTAACATTGCTTGGCGGCTCTAGAGTTAGAGTCTCAGAACTCACTTAATAAAAAAGTCACAAGAGGCCCAGGAAAAGATAACCCCCGTTTCATTAACACCTAACGAGTGATTGTCAATGGGGATGCATGTGAAAATCAACTGGGGAGCTTTGAAAAATCTTGATGCCTAGGTCACATCTCACTAAATCAATTTCTAGGACTGGGTCTCAAACTTTGATGGGACCCTAGATGATTCTAATGTGCAGCTTCATTTGAGATCCACTGACCAGCACACTAGATATGGGAGTCCTGGAGATGGAATCCTATCAGACACATGCTCATTGGCCCTACGCCACCCTCTCTTGTTCCTCCTCTCCCCCATCTAGATAATTCAATCACTTAGCAGTTATTTATTGGAACTCCACTATATACTCATTTGGAACTGGAAATCAGAAATTCACAAATCCTATCCTTGTGAAGCTAAGAGTACTACAAACAAAAGTGAATTAGAGTGAAGTTAAGTCAGAAAGAGAAAAACAAATATCGTATATTAATGCATATATGTGGAATCTTGAAAAATGCTACAGATGAACCTATCTGCAGGGCAGGAAGAGAGACACAGACCGAGGAAAGACCGTGGACACAGTGGGGGAAGGGACTGGTAAGATGAAATGGGTGATTAGGATTGACAACTACACATCACCTTGTGAAAAATAGTTAGTGGCACACGCTATAAAGCACAGGAGGCTTAGCTTGGTTCTCTGTGATGACCTAGATGGGTGGAATGGGGCTGGGGAATGTGGTGGAAGGGAGCCTCAAGAGGGAAGTGATATATGAATACATAGAGCTGATTCACTTCATCGGATAGCAGAAAGTAATACATTATAAAGCAACTATACTCCAATTAAAATTTTTTCAAGTATGAACAGGTGCTACAAAGAAGACAAAATAGGGTGCTACTGTGTAGGAATAGCCTCTCTGAGAAAATGACATCCGGGTTCTGAGCTGATATATGAATCTGGATAAGAACAGAACTATAAGACAAACTGAGGTAGAAGCTCTTACGCACAAGGAATAATCAGTGCAAGAGCCCCCCCTCCCTCCATAGGAGAGAAAGAACTCGGTAAATGGAAAGGACAGATAAGTCAGGGAGGCTGGGGCAAAGTGAATGGGAAGTGAAGTTAAAGGAAATGAGATCAATGTGGGCCGAAAATGAGATGGTGTTTGCCTTTACAGGGCATAAAAAAAGAGTGGAAGAGAGAGTTTGATAGATAAATTTAACAGTGGGAAATATCTATACAAAAGACTATATGTATCACATGAGAAATGGCCTATACTCTAACATGAGATTGCATTTCATTTTAGCTCAGTTTATGGCAAGGAGGGAGAGCCTGGAGACAGATACTAGAATTGTGTGGGAGAGGGGTTCCCTCAATATTCATTCCTGAATATTCATTGGAAGGACTGATGCTGAAGCTGAAACTGCAATACTTTGACCACCTGATGAGAAGAGCTGACTCATTGGAAAAGACCCTGATGCTGGGAAAGACTGAAGGCAGGAGGAGAAGGGGATGACAAAGGATGAGATGGTTGGATGGCATCACTGACTCGATGGACATGAGTTTGAGTAAGCTCCGGGAGTTGGTGATGAACAGGGAGGCCTGGCGTGCTGCAGTCCATGAGACTGCAGAGTTGGGTATGACTGAGTGACTGATCTGAACTGACTAGGGTTCCCTCAAGATAGATGGCACACTTTGTCCCTCGTCACTGTAAGAGCAACTCTCTTCCACTCCCTCAAGGATGTGATTCCTACCCTTCTGAGCAACTACTACTGGCAAGGTGGGCTATATTCCATGCTTCAAAACACAACAATAGGCACACGCAGCATTTTCAGGTGTACGCCTGTCTAATTCATTCACCCTGAACTTCAACCCCTGTACCCTCTGACAGAGTCTATCAGGATGTCCTGCATCACCTCTAACGCACCATGACCAACCCTGAACTCATCTTTCTTCATAAATAGACAGGTATCTCCTCCTATAATCTCTCTGTGAGTTGATATCAACAGACAGTCATTGAGGCTGAATCATCTCATGGTTCCCTCACTCACAGGTCTGCTGCTTGGGCTGGGTTGGCCAGAAGAGCTGAGTGGGAGCTTAGTCAGTTCCGTTCATTCTCCTCTAACTTGGGCTTCTTCATATCATGGTGGTCTCAGGATTGTTAGATTTATGCGGTTACTGCCTTCTCCCTAAATGAATGTTCCAAGAGGCAGGAAGTAGAAGTTGCCAATCTATTAAGGTCTGAACCTGAAAACAGTCACAGCATCACTTCCTCCATTATCTATATCTGCTTGCTCAAATCAGTGTCTGAGCTCATGGGGTAGGAATCAAAGATTCACCTCTCAGTGGGAGGATTGTTGATACATTTGTAGTCATGTTTTGTCCATCACACATATAAAATACACACACACATACATATGCTCACTATATATATATATATATATACATATATTTGTATACATATACAGTGTCTGATAATGTTAAGTTATAACCTTTCAAATTGAATCTACTCTAATCGTAACTAAATGCTATCCTTATTACCTTACAGGGATATACTTCAGTCTTTTTATAAACTTACTGGACCAGCAAATGTTGGGAGAAGGCAGGGGAAAGCAACCAATAACAGTCTTGGAAAGAATCGTTAACTTCCCTGTCAGAGGGATGAGTCACCCTCCATCTATTGGACACTGTAGGGATGCAGGAAGTTCCTATCGTAATCTTTCCAATGTAGGCATTGTGTAGTCCCAAAGAAGAAGGGGCAGGCAGGGAGACTCATCTCATTGCAAATGCAGGAACTTCTGTGTTCTTCTGTGTGAAAGGTGGCCCATCAACAGAGAACAGGATATGCCAGTGTGACCATGAGTCATTAAGCGAAACCATGGCTGCTTAGGTTGAAATGTCTGCCAAAGCTGGGAGCCGTAAAACTGACCCAGTCTCCCACTCCCCCCCACAAAGGATCAAAGAACTTTCATCTCAAGACATACATGACGAGAGGAAAGAACATGGTACCATATCAAATAAAGATATGGTTGGATCCTTTAAAAGGGCAAGGATAGAATCAACTTTTCCTGAAATACATTATGAGGAAAAGGTGAAAATGAGCCAACCTAAGAATATATTAGATACATAATATGTAATATAAATGTCTTCAGATCTAATATATTAGATATATTAGATCTGAAGATAATTCATTATGATCAAGTTGGGTATATCCCCAGTATGCAAAGCTACTACACATTGGAAAATCTAGCTGATGTAATTCACCCATGAATATATTCCTATAGTTGGTCTCTAAAGATGACCTCTTGCCATCTTGTCCTTATGTTGTCCCTCTGGACCTGAATCTAGGCTAGCCTGTGATATACTTTAAACCACTGAACATGGCTTTGCTGATTTCAGGAAAATGCCTTAAAGCTTGGAAACTCCTGCTTCACACTTTGGGCCACCATGGGCCACCATGGAATATATCAGCTACCAAGCTGGAGAGACCTTGTAAAAGCCAAATATAGAGACCATACAGAGAAAAAGTGCCCTGAGACTATGTTGGGAAAGACAGGAACAGCATTCCCAGCATGCCAGCTGCACTGGGACTTCCAGAAACCTCCAAGGAAGTGCAAGGCATTTAATGAGCCATCTGGGACCTTTCAACATCCAAGCTGAGAATCCAGATGAACCCAGAGCCAGAGCTACTGCCACTGCATGAGACCACCCAAGCGAGAATGGGAGAGAAACACATTGCTGACCCTCTTAATCCACAGAAGGTAAGGGACAATAGATGGCAGAAATTTGGGTATAGACTGTTGTAAAACAATAGATGAAAGAGAAAATTCATAAAACAATAGATACAAGAAAAAAGATCATTCCAAAGAATGCAGAAATGCAGAAAAAACATTTGGGATCAATTCTACATTCATTAATGATAAAAAAATAACAGAATGGACCTAACTTCCTTAATCTGATAATGGAAATCTATGGGGGAAAAAAAAAGAAAAGAAAACCCTGACAGTCATCATATTCGAAGGTGTATTCTCACTTGGAGTTAAAAAACAGACAAACTTTCCCACTGTTACCACTTTTAATGAGAATTACATGGAAGGTTTCAGTCAGTGCAGTGAGGCAAGGAAAATAAAAATTAGAAAAATAAAATTAATAAGCAGAGGAATTAGAAAGCAAGGAACAAATCTGTCATTTAAAGATTATATTTAAGAATATAAAAGAAACCAAAAGAAAAAAAAACCAAAAAGTCACGAAAAGAAACTACTGATATATAATGAGACAAATATATTCTCTAGATATTAGTATGAAAAAGTCAACAATACTAAAGAGTTGAAAACACAAATAAAAATTTTAAATAGCACTCAGAATAGCATCAACAATATGTAACGATAAATCTAATAACTGAGTTGACTTCCATCAAATAAATTATAAAATTTTATTAATGGACAGCAAAAAAAAAAGAGAGACCTAAATAAATACTCATAGATTTAAAGCCTCAGTACTATAAATATATAAATTCTCCTCCAATATAAGCCCAACTAGATGTCCCAATTTATTAACATGATAATTTGTTGATGTTGTTTAGTCGCTAAGTCATGTCTGACTCTTTGCAAACCCATGGACTGTAACCCAGCATACATGTAGCCCTGCTTCTTTGTCCAGGCATAAACTGAGTATCAAATGTGTTGGAATAAAAAAGGATGAATAAGATGAGTAAGCAATGAATAAGCACCAAGAAGAACAGCAATGTGGGAAGTGTGCCCCATCAAGGACCCAGGATTACCATGATATGAGAATTAACTGTGGATCAGTGATGCAAACAGGCCAGTGGAACAGAAGAGTGAGCCCAGAAACAGAACCAGGAGTGTACTATGGGCATTTGCTGCATGACAGAGGTATCATGGCTGCTTGGCAGGGAAAGGACAGATATCAATAAGTTTTGCTAGGACAATTGTATATCCATGTGTTTTTTAAAAAAGAAAAAAATTATACCTCTACCTTACATTATATAAAAAATAATACCAATTAGTTTATGATCCAAATAGGACAGTATAAACTATAAAACTTATAATACAGAAGAATATTTTCACAAGTGCAATGTAAATAAGAATGCCTTAAACAAAATGCAAAGAATCATAGGAAAAGGTTGCCTATTTCACTACATTAAAAAAAAAAAACTCTATCAAAAGACATTGTTAAAGACTGAAAAGAAAAACTACAGGTTGGGGAAACAACCAACCAATGAAGGGCTTGTTTTCAGAAAATTAAAAGAACAATTCCAAGACAATAAGACAAAATGACACAATAGAAAAGCATCTGCAAAAGATTCAAGTCTTTTGTTTTATAAAAGATAACATAGACCAATAAATGTATGAGAAGGTATTTGATCTCTTCAAGCTGGTTTTAGGAAAGGCAGAGGAACCAGAGATCAAATTGCTAACTTCCACTGGGTCACTGAAAAAGCAAGAGAGCTAACAAACCTATGAAAAGATGCTCAACACCACTCATTATCAGAGAAATGCAAATCAAAACCACAATGAGGTACCATTTCATGCCAGTCAGAATGGCTGTGATCCAAAAGTCTACAAGCAATAAATGCTGGAGAGGGTGTGCAGAAAAGGGAACCCTCGTACACTGTTGGTGGGAATGCAAACTAGTACAGCCATTATGGAGAACAGTGTGGAGATTCCTTAAAAAACTGGAAATAGAACTGCCTTATGACCCAGCAATCCCACTGCTGGGCATACACACCAAGGAAACCAGAATTGAAAGAGACACGTGTACCCCAATGTTCATCGCAGCACTGTTTATAATAGCCAGGACATGGAAGCAACCTAGATGCCCATCAGCAGACAAATGGATAAGAAAGCTGTGGTACATATACACAATGGATTATTACTCAGCCATTAAAAAGAACATATTTGAATCAGTTCTCATAAGGTGGATGAAACTGGAGCCTATTATACAGAGTGAAGTAAGCCAGAGAGAAGAACACCAATACGGTATAGAAACGTAGAAAGAACATAGAAAGATGGTAATGATAACCCTGTAAGCAAGACAGCAAAAGAGACACAGATGTATAGAACAGTCTTTTGGACTCTGTGGGAGAGGGAGAGGGTGGGATGATTTGGGAGAATGGCATTGAAACATGTATATTATCATATGTGAAATGAATCACCAGTCCAGGTTCGATGCATGATATAGGATGCTCGGGGCTGGTCCACTGGGATGACCCAGAGGGGTGGTATGGAGAGGGAGGTGGGAGGGAGGTTCAGGATGGGGAACATGTGTACACCTGTGGCGGATTCATGTCAATGTATGGCAAAACCAATACAACATTGTAAAGTAATTAGCCTCCAATTAAAATAAATAAATTTACACTAAAAAAAAGGAAAAAGCAAGATAGTTCCAGAAAAACATCTATTTCTGCTTTATTGACTACGCTAAAGCCTTTGACTGTGTGGATCACAATAAACTGGGGAAAATTCTGAAAGAGATGGGAATACCAGACCACCTGACCTGCCTCTTGACAAACCTATATGCAGGTCAGGAAGCAACAGTTAGAACTGGACATGGAACAAGAGACTGGTTCCAAACAGGAAAAGGAGTACATCAAGGCTGTATATTGCCACCCTGCTTATTTAACTTATATGCAGAGTACATCATGAGAAATGCTGGGCTGGAGGAAGCACAAGCTGGAATCAAGATTGCCGGGAGAAATATCAATAACCTCAGATATGCAGATGACACCACCCTTATGGCAGGAAATGAAGAGGAACTAAAAATCTTGATTAAAATGAAAGAGGAGAGTGGAAAAGTTGGCTTAAAGCTCAACATTCAGAAAACTAAGATCATGGCATCTGGTCCCATCACTTCATGGGAAACAGATGAGGAAACAGTGGAAACAGTGTCAGACTTTATGGTTTTGGGCTCCAAAATCACTGCAGATGTTGACTGCAGTCATGAAATTAAAAGACGCTTACTCCTTGGAAGGAAGGTTACGACCCGTAACCTAGATAGCATATTAAAAAGCAGAGATATTACTTTGCCAACAAAGTCTGTCTAGTCAAGGCTATGGTTTTTCCAGTAGTCATGTATGGATGTAAGAGTTGGACTGTGAAGAAAGCTGAGTGCTGAAGAATTAATGCTTTTTAGCTGTGGTGTTGGAGAAGACTCTTGCGAGTCCCTTGGACTGCAAGGAGATCCAACCAGTCCATCCTAAAGGAGACCAGTCCTGGGTGTTCATTGGAAGGACTGATGCTGAGGCTGAAACTCCAATACTTTGGCCACCTCATGTGAAGAGTTGACTCATTGGAAAAGACCCTGATGCTGGGAGGGATTGTGGGCAGGAGGAGAAGGGGATGACAGAGGATGAGATGGCTAGATGGCATCACTGACTCGATGCACATGAGTTTGGGTGAAGTCCAAGAGTTGGTGATGAACCAGGAGGCCTGGTGTGCTGTGATTCATGGGGTCACAAAGAGTCAGACATGACTGAGCGACTGAACTGAATTATCTGACACACATAAATAAAAAACAAAATTAAATAGCTCTGTACATCTACTAGGAGAAGGCAATGGCACCCCACTCTAGTACTCTTGCCTGGAAAATCCCATGGACAGAGGAGCCTGGAAGGCTGCAGTCCATGGGGTTGCTGAGGGTCAGACACAACTGAGCTACTTCACTTTCACTTTTCACTTTCACGCATTGCAGAAGGAAATGGCAACCCACTCCAGTGTTCTTGCCTGGAGAATCCCAGGGACGGGGGAGCCTGATGGGCTGCCGTCTATGGGGTCACACAGAGTTGGACACGACTGAAGTGACTTAGCAGCAGCAGTTCATCTACTAGATTAACAAAAAATGTAATGCTCTGAAAATGCCAAACATGGGGGGAGTGTAGAATACTGAGAATCCTCATGCACAATTGGTGTGAAAAATGTAATCAGTTATTTTGGCGTTATGTACTCAAATCGAAGATATATTTATTCCATTAATCAGTGATTTCAATCTTAGAGAAATAGGTGCACATGTGCCCCAGGATTGTTGTAGCAGTGTAAATCTGGGATGTCCATGCTGAGTATAGTAGAAAAAAATCTTGGTATATTGCTACAATGGTAGGGCTTCCCAGGTAGCACAGTGGTGAAGAATCTGCCTGTCAATGAAGCAAGAAGCAAGAGATGCAAGTTCGATCCCTGGGTTGGGAAGATCTCCTGGAGGAGGAAATGGCAACCCATTCCAGTATTCTTGCCTGGAAAATTCCATAGACAGAGGAGCCTTGGTGGGCTACAGTCCATGGGGTTGCACAGAGTCGGACATGACACTGCAGTTAAGTCGCTTCAGTCGTGTTCGACTCTGTGCAACCCCATAGACGGCAGCCCACCAGGCTCCCCTGTCCCTGGGATTCTCCAGGCAAGAACACTGGAGTGGGTTGCCATTTCCTTCTCCAATGCACGAAAGTGAAAAGTGAAAGTGAAGTCGCTCATTTGTGTCCGACTCGTAGCGACCCCATGGACTGCAGCCTACCAGGCTCCTCTGCCCATGGGGTTTTCCAGGCAAGAGTACTGGAGTGGGGTGCCATTGCCTTCTCCAATGCAGGAAAGTGAAATGCGAAAGTGAAGTCGCTCATTCGTGTCCGACTCTTCGCGACCCCATGCACTGCAGCCTACCAGGCTCCTCTGCCCATGGGGTTTTCCAGGCAAGAGTGCTGGAGTGGGCTGCCATCGCCTTCTCCGAGGACATGACACAATGTATGTATAATAGTATGTCCTGCTGCACTGTAAATGAATAAGCTACATGGATAAATTTTACAAACATACAAGGAGCCAAAGAAGTCAGATACAAAAGTAAGCTTCCATTTTTTTTTTCAAGCTCAAAAACAGATATTTTAGGGTATTCATTCATATTTAGTGAAACTAAGTATAAAAGATGGACATCACAAGGGTGGTTACCTCCAGGGAAGTTGTGATAGGTAGGAGCTCATGGGCTGCTGGCACTCATCTTTTCCTGGTCCAGTGTGGTAATTATACTAGTGTTCTCTCTTTTCTTTTTTTCTTGTCTTGTTTTTTTGTGGCAAAGTATGTATAACCTAAAATTTACCATTTTAACCATTGTTAAGTATACAGGCATCTTCATACCTTAGGTATATTCATGACCTAGGTATATTCATACTGGCATACAACTACTGCTGTTCCTTTCTGCATTGACTTAACTAACTGTAAAAATGTTTTCTGTATGCTGATTATCTCTCACAAGAAATGACACCAACACTGTACAAAATCAAGGAGGCACATGTTTGAAGGTTTGGTTACAGAGGTATTAACCTTAACACTGTTTGTGATAGGAAAGAAAAATCTACAACACTGAACCACTGTTTTGGATCACAGGAAGTGACGAAGCAAGTATCTTATTACATATAGAGCCACAGAAGGGAATTCGTGCAGCTTCCAGAGAGGAGAGCATAGAACAATATTTTATGGCATGGCATCTAAAGACAACTGAGGGATTCAGTAGGTGGGATAAGATATTTACAATATATCATGCGCAAATAGTCCAGTGTTTTAAAATAAACTACAAATATTTATGCAAGGAAGAAGACTGGGAAAATTACATTATAATGTTAACTATGATTCCATTTGGGTGATGTTTCATGAGTGATTTCTGTTTTCGTTATTTTGCTCATTGGTTTAGCTTCAGTTTTGAGCAATGACGATGGACGACTTTTTAAGGGAAATCAAAAGGAGACAATACACCCTATTGGAAAACAACAGTAACAACAACAAAAGACTATAGTGGAACCATCATGATAAAACAAAGAAGAAAATGAACTCGTTCTAGGGGAGTAAATTCATTTGTTTTTTGATGGATTAGCAGTAACAATAAACACTTAACTACATGCAGGGAGTGTGGGGGGAATCAGAAACATGGTACTGGGTGTGAGGTGTATTTATAATAGAATAGCAGGTGTATCCTATCAACTCCTATTCATCCATTTGAATATAACTTTTCCATGACAATTACTTTTTTCCTACTTGGTCACTATGTTCTCCAGAGCCCTAGCTCTGATAGCAAAATCGACATTTAGTTGTGTGCTTTGGAAACAAGTAGGCAGCAGGGGGAGGGAGTGAGGGGAGTGACCCTGTAGAAGAGTCTGCTCCTAATTAGAAGAAAGTGAAAACCTGCAAATGTTGCAGGGAGGGTTGATAGATGGTCCTTTGGTTCTCATCCATCTGGTCTGCCACCTCTTGTAGAAACCAAGAGAGGAAATATGAAGTGTATCTAACACAGCAAATGAGGGGAGTCATTTGGGTGATACAGTACCAGCTCCCCTTAGAATGTGTGAGGTGAACTGAGCAGTGAAACAAAGGGCACCAATTACAGCATTCACATCTGATTCACACTGGGTACCTAGGTACCTAAGGACACAAAGCAATGGGCGTATATAGAAGGCTCCA
Organism: Ovis canadensis; assembly: GCF_042477335.2. Taxonomy (NCBI): domain Eukaryota; kingdom Metazoa; phylum Chordata; class Mammalia; order Artiodactyla; family Bovidae; genus Ovis; species Ovis canadensis. Next base: position 51,168,697 of record NC_091263.1, on the reverse strand, counting down.
CACCTAACACACAAATATTCCTGGTAGAAGGGGTGGGTTCACCCTGTGCATCCCTGTTAGTTCATCAGAATAAAATGTCCCAAACAGCAGGCTGTGGTATAATTTCCCCACTCAGCTGATCCCTTTAGCCCTTGGGGCTATGGTCACCCTCCTGTCTGAGCCAGCACTTCATAAATTCACAGAAGAATTCACAGAATACTTATGGTGGGTAAAGACGGTCAAATATCATGAAGTAGACAAAAGATTTTCACGGTCATTTTGGATATATGAGGCATGCAACTATTATAATTTTTATTATACATGTCTATGGGAGGGATTGGGGTAGGAGGAAAAGGGGATGACAGAGGATGAGATGGCTGGATGGCATCACCGACTCGATGGACATAGGTTTGGGTGAACTCCGGGAGCTGGTGATGGACAGGGAGGCCTGGCGTGCTGCGATTCATGGGGTCTCAAAGAGTCGGACACGACTGAGCGACTAAACTGAACTGAACTGATGGATGTCACAACGTAAAAAGATAGCAAAGTATTGGAGCTACTATAGGTCATGCTTGCATTAAATAAAATCTGGGGAAAAAAAAAAGAGCTTGTGGGGTTGGGGGAGGGGAAGTACAGACGGGATTACATACAAGTTGTGGTACTATTTTTCAATGGAAGTTGAGTTACTGTTAACAGGTGTGCTATAAAACAGGGGTCAAATGAATCTGCAGAAACTTAAGTTTAGAAGAGTATACATTGTTTCAGGAATACCTAGGGTCTTTGATGAAAATGTACTGTGATTCTGCTGCACATTTCTACTACGCAAATAGAAATAAGATTGAGTTATTGTGCACAACATTTGTGACCACAGAATAGCATCTAAAGAATATGCTTTGTACATTTCTTCCATAAAGAAATCCTTCTCTTGCTGTTTTATCCACTCAAGAGACACAGTGTGCTCTTTTGCACAGCCTTCACCAAGTGAAAGAAAAGGGATCTCCACACAATGCTTAAATACTTCCCTATCTGATGATATGACTTTTCCCACAATAGCTTTTCCTTGTATTGACGGCTAGTGATAAACCTGATAAAGCTCAAACTACTAACAAGTATCAGAGGTTTTCATCAACCAGACTAGATCCAGAGTCTTTGCAAAATGACCCCCCAGAACTCAGAGGTAATCCACTGCTGAAACTGTTAATACTTTGCCGGAAAGTACACTTTGTCTTTGTTTTCAGTGTATTTTCTTTCCTGGAAGAAATACACGAACGGGCTCAAAAGAAATAAATAGAGGAATGTATAGAATACCTTAAAATGGCAGCTCTATGACTTTACCAAATAGAATGAAGGCATAATTTACCTATGTTCACTGACAAGCTTGCCACACTTAACAGACACTTTCTATGGCACCCTTGATCTTCTTTGAAAACAATGGAATATAAATACTCAGTCAGAAGGATTATCCTATACATGGAGTTAAGTTATAATAAGGACTAAATAAAGAACATGGCGAAGAATTATGCAGCCTTCTTACTTTATTTTTTCTGAGCTTCCAGGTGCACCCTCCCGTCTTTTGGCAGTAACAGAAACTCAAGGCACAGGACCAAAATGCAACTGAAGTCTATATGCCAAAAGAAATAGAACTTCGCATTTATACTCTGTTTCTGCTTCCACTTGGAAATTGTCTTTTCCCCCTAAGAAACATATTTAAAAAGATATAAAAGTGGCTTTCTATTTTTGGCCAGAAGTAGAAAATAAAAGACAATGGAGGAAAAAAAAATATTAGCTTTTCCAGACTTGAAATAATGTGTGATTTTTGCTGTTTTTCCAACATTTGAAGCCAAGTCTGGTAAAATGCTTAATTCATTCAGCTGGTGAATCACCTTTCCTTTGTGGGGATATTAATGCCAAGCTAAAATTTCTCCATATGAGGAAGGAAAAAAATTTTAAATGAGGTAAAGCTGGAGTAGATTGGAAAACATAATCATTCTGTCTTGACTTCATTACTTCTCCCTGCATTGTTTAGAGGTCCTGTAGCAGTGCATCATTGAAATGGTACCTTCAGGTGTTTCACTGAGACATAATTAAAATTGATGCTGTCATCTGGTGTTTCCTTGTGCAATTTGTCTAACTCCTGGCAAAAGGCAAAACAGAGATCTTCATTATGACTTTGTTCAAGAAACTGTCCAAGATTTCCTTGAGGTGCTCTGGAAAAGTGTTTGCCCAACTGGAAGAGAACTTAAGCATCACCAAGTTTCCTAAAGGGATTTCCTTAGCAATATATACAAGTGGTCCATTTGAATGGACCTGCTGTGACAGGCAAGGTTGTATCCAAGATATTCCACGTCAGAGTTGAACAGCACTAATGAATTTTTAACATCTCCCTTATATTGATTTCTTCCCCCAAAAGTTCTGCTATCAGGTGCATAATATGAACTTCCCATTGGAAAGAAGGCTATGATAGGGAACAAGATTCTATCCCGATAGAGCCGCTCATGGTCTAGAAGGAAGGCAGACATCTAGCTAGTAATTAACAACAACATGACAGGAAGTAACCGCTGTTGTGGATTTAACCTAGGGGTCAGGAAGGCCATCCTCCCTGAGGAAGCAAATTCAAGAAACCTCCTAATGGATGCTCAGTGAAGAAGGGACAGAGGAGGGTACCAAGGTGAGGGAGAAACATGAGCTGTAGATCATCAGAAACAAAAGAGCTACACACTCTTGTTTCCTGTCTTCCGTATTTTGGTCCAAGATACATCTTTAGTTTTACATAGGCTAAGCCCAGTTACTTCTCATACAAGACTGGTAACAAGATTGTGTTTTCTACTATTTTCATTTCTTCTCTTTCTTTAAAATAGGATGACTCTCAAAATAAGAGCTACTATTTGCTGAGCATTCACTTTGTGCCAAGCCTACTGAATCCTCATAAAATCTTTTATTTTATCCACTTATTTTGAGGGCAACTGGGATTTAAAAGGATATCCAGCCAGGCTATCCCTGAGCTAGGATTCGAAGCCATATCTGAGACTTTTGAGGTCAAGATTTTCACCACTTTACTGGGGTTTCTTCATGTTTGGCTCTACAAAAAATTTCATTAAAACGATGGGGGTGGTGTGGAGGGGGTGCATATTTGTTAAAAAGGCAGATTCCCAGGACTCAACCAGCTGTTTTGAGTCTGAATCTCCGAGGATGTGGTCTGGGAATTTGCATTTTAACAAAGTCCCCAGGTGCTTGCCTTGCATTTTAGAATCACTGAACTTCATCCATTTGTGAGAGAGAAGGGGGTGTTGGGGAGAGAGCAAGAGAGGGAGAGAAAGGAGACAGACAGACAGCCGCTGCAGCAGTTTACTGTATTCTTGCCCATGCTCTCCCGGTTATTTGATGAAACACTGCAATGCAGAATGGTTATAATTTTCAGACTGCAACACGTTTAGCTTTGCATTCTGGCAAGATGTCTAGGCAGGGCCCAGAGAGCTGCTTTATTCAGCCTTCAGCCAAGCTGTGAAAAGTGAGGCTTTTTCAGAGGAAGTGAGATAAGACAAAAACTTACAAAAACAAACATCCTGAGGCCCGTGTTCAAAAGGCCACTGGCAGAATCTATAGTCTAATGCGAAGTGAGCTAAACAAAACACACTACAGGGCCATCCAGGAAACGTGAAGCAGATGCCTGGAAGCAGGATTGTGTTTTCAACCTGGGTAGAAATATCCTGGGGAGTGATGATATGGAATCAGACACAAAGTTCAGATAAAAACAACAAGGTTTGGCGGGGGGTGGGGGTGGGGCGGGGGGAGGTGGTTCAATAGGCAGTATATCCAGCATGGCCAGGAGGTACTCTAGAGCAAGTTCAGGATAGAAGGGAGACCTACCGATGCTCCAATCTTAAAGGTGTATATCCTACTTTTCTCCTCATCATGGGATGATCTGATGGCAACTAGTCAATGGAGGAGTGACGATGAAGGCCCAATGGCCAGGGCCAAATCTGCAGAGGTTTTTTTCCCAGAGTTTTTGATATTGAAAAAATGATGGTACTAGCCCCATCATCCTATTATGTACTTTAAAATAAAAAACAATACCAATTCAAATTATGAAAAGGGTAGTTCAGCCACATGCCAAGTTTTCTCCTGAGACCAAGTCAATGATTTCTGAAAATGTAAAATATATCTGTGTCCAGTAAAGAAAGAGAAAAAAGTTCTGTGTATTTCACCGTTACACTGTATAGAAGCTTAGTCTGATGAGAAAGATTCTGTGAAATGCTTATCAGACTCCTCAGCATAGATGAAATACTGACTCAATGCTACTTATTATTATTTTTAATAATAGCAAGCTATGTTCCCTAATTATGTTTACTGCAGCTTCCTTCCCTTTAAAGGAATGCTGGGGCTCTCCCTTCTGTGGACTCATTTGTGTTAGTATTTTAGTAGTAGTAGTGTTAGTCACTCAGTCAGGTCCAACTCTTTGTGACCCCATGGACTGTAGCCCAACAGGCTCCCCTGCCCATGGGATTCTCCAGGCAAGAATATTGGAGTGGATTGACGTTCCTTTTGCCAGAGGATCTTCCCAACCCAGGGATCCAACCTGGGTCTCCTGCATTGCAGGCAGATTCTTTACTGTTTGAGTTATAGGGAAGACCTTTGCTAGCATTTTACTCTGGGGCATTGTTGGAACTTGGCTCTGCAGACACAAAGAAGTTGATCTTTGCTTCCCTCTCCTCAAAATCAGTCCAGTTCTTTGACCTGGTTTCCCACTGAGATGTTTTCCTACACTTTCCCTGTCCCATCATGACATTTAATTAGTTATCATTTTTTTGTTGCACTTAATTAAAGAAACACTGTTTACACTAATCTTAGAATCATTCAGTGAATGCCATTTAACTCTTGACATTTACTTAGGAAACGCCATTTTGCAGAGTTTTTATAGCATGAATATTTGATGATTAGAGTAATTCCAGACCCTCTCCAATTACAGGATTATTCCTCTTCTTCTATAAGATAATACCAGTCAGGTTGATCTTAAAATTTGTTATGACTCTGTCACACTCAAATTTCAACTGCATTTTGCATTTTTATCATCAGTAATAACTGAGGAAGTTATAGTGTATTTTAGGATAACATACATATTTTTGTTATGCCTTGAAATTTTTCATGTATTTTTTTTCAACAAAAAATTTTCCTTGGGAAGTGATTTATTTTGCTACCAACAATTTTAAACACTTCAGTTGTCATGGTAGAGCCTAATTATTATTACAAGTAACTTTTTCCAGATCTGGATCTGGGTACAGGCAAGATATACTCTATGAATAAAAGAGCAACAACAAAATTCTTAGCCAATATTTCCTTTGTTAAAAAGTTGCATTCAGGTCATTTAGTGCTGTTCATGACATCAAGGATGCCTACTTTTATGAAAAGCTGGTTTTACAGCAGGAAAATTGGCCTTTTCGTTATGATGCCTAATGATTCATGGTTGTTAGAGAACTCTTTCATAGAACAAAGCAGATTGGATTTGCTGGGGGAATTTGCATTCCACAGCATCTCTAAGGATCTCTATGGAGGCCAGGGATTTAAATCCTGGAAATTGTGTTTGGGCTCCAAGTTATTCGGCTCCATTTACTGCAGTCTCTGAGGGCAATTGTAAAAACTGGTAAAGAGGCAACAGTGTGAGTTGATGCAAGACCACTGCCAGCAAAAAAGACCCAGGGGCCACCAAGGGTCTCAGCTCTCAGTAATAAGGCAGAGATGCTAAGAATGGAAAGAAACACGGACAGCAGAGAAAAGTAGCCATAAAAGAGGAACCAAAATGCATGTAGAATGGTTTAACTTTTAAAAATTACATTAAGAATTATGGATTAATAGATACACACTACTATGTATAAAACATAATCAACATAATCAATAAAGAACTATGGTGTTGCAGGGGAAAGTATATTCAGAATCTTATAATAACTTGTAATGGAAAAGAATCTAGAAAGAATACTATATATATAGTGAAATTCTATATATATATGCACAGTATATATATAGTAATATATTAATCCTTATATAGTAATATAGTAAAATACTATATATATACCGTACTTATCTTCTCTATATAACTGAATCATTTTACTATAGATCAGAATCAAATACAGCATTGTAAATCAACTTTGTTTCAATAAAAACTTGTTTGTTTTGAAATAAATTTCATACTTTCTATGTCTGCATTGGGATAGCCACAGTTTTCAAGCCTCAGAAGCATCTCATTGAGCTGTGAGAGGATTCTTTCTTATACATACTTGCTCAACTCATCTAAGCTCCCGATTCTTCCATTTATGTCTACCTAAGTGCCAGTACTTTGGCCATCTCATGCGAAGAGTTGACTCACTGGAAAAGACTGATGCTGGGAGGGATTGGGGGCAGGAGAAGGGAACGACAGAGAATGAGCTGGCTGGATCGCATCACTGACTCGATGGATGTGAGTCTGAGTGAACTCCGGGAGTTGTTGATGGACAGAGAGGCCTGGCGTGCTGTGATTCATGGGGTCGCAAAGAGTCGGACACGACTGAGCGACTGAACTGAACTGAAGTGCTAGTTATTAGTAATCTTGGGCCAGATCATGTTTTATAACATTTATTCCATGCATATACTATACCAAGAGTAATAAATATCCTATTTCCTGAGTTCTACAAAGTCCACTCATCAAGTTAACACTGGGTTGTATGGAGAACACTGTATTGATACAGTAAGGTGTATCCCTACTTCATAAACTTTATTTAAAATATAAAAGAAGAGAATTTATCTTAGAATAGGGTGCTTGTGGAACATTTAAGAACACAATTTATAAGCATATGGCTTTAAATCAGATTGATTCAGGTTTAAATCTGGACTCTGCCATGGGTGAGTGAGCTGAAATAAGTTATTTAAACTCCCTATGTTTCAGATTCTCATCTTTAAATCAGGATGATGGGAATTATTTCACAATTTTTTGAGAGACTGAAAATAATGTTAGCAAAACACCAATACAATTGCCAACAGTATCATTCTTCTAGGTTTGAGCTAAAGATTCAAAATGTGATGATTGTCAGCATATGGGGACTTGGTGAGGGAGTAAGCCTAATGATTAAGAATTTGGAACATGATATGTGGGTTTCAATCTCAGCTTTACAACTTCTTAGCTGTGTGACCTTGGGCATACTCACCCTTCCCAGACTTCAATTTTCTCATTGGTAAATATGATTAACAAGAGCACTGATCTCCAAGAGTTAATGGATTAAATGACTATATAAAAAATGACCCGCCCAAGGCATGGTACATGCTAAATATTCAATAAATACTAGCAGTTTTTCTTGTTATTATTATACTAAACTTAAAGATTTTTTTCTACTATAATAAAAATATATACAACATTAAACTTACCATTTTAACCATTTTTAAATGTATAGTTCAGTGGGATTAAGTGCATTCATATTGCTGTACAACCATCATCACCCTCCATCTCCAGGTGAAAGTCACTCAGTCATGTCCAACTCTTTATGACCCCATGGACTGTATATACAGTCCATGGAATTCTCCAGGCCAGAATACTGGAGTGGGCACTCTTTCCTTTCTCTGGGGATCTTCCCAACCCAGGTATCAAACTCAGGTCTCCCACATTGCAGGCGGATTCTTTACCAGCTGAGCCACAAGGGAAGCTCCTCCATCTCCAAAAATGAGAGAAAAAGCCCTAGGGAGCCCAAACATTTAAAGAGAGAGCAATGGAAGACTTACTCTCTTAAGAAAGTTAGATTCTTTGAATGGCGTTAAGTAGAGGCAGGGTTTGGTCTCATTAGTGCGGCGTTGCCAAAACATGTCAAGAATCTTACTTAGGACAGTGGCATTGAACACAGTATGTTCAAGAGTAGATACATGCAGACCAGGGGGTCTCACAAACAGAGATCATGCTAACATGAACAGTCTAATCAGAGCCTCACAGCCCCTTCGAGAAGGATTTGTTGTCCTCTGGAGAGGCAATGGCAACCCACTCCAGTACTCTTGCCTGGAAAATCCCACGGACGGAGGAGCCTGGTAGGCTGCAGTCCATGGGGTCGCTAAGAGTCGGGCATGACTGAGCGACTTCACTTTCACTTTTCACTTTCGTGCATTGGAGAAGGAAATGGCAACCCACTCCAGTGTTCTTGCCTGGAGAATCCCAGGGATGGACGAGCCTAGTGGGCTGCCGTCTATGGGGTCACACAGGGTCGGACATGACTGAAGCAACTTAGCAGCAGCAGCAGCAGCAGCAGGCTTCAAATGTACCTTGCTCTACATCACGTCTGTAACCCTCTGTGCTGCCCCCAAAGAGTGCCATCTGCAACCAGCATATGACGAGACCAAGCATCATCACATAAAGGCTATAATTGCAGAGACCTAGCTGATGGTGGAGCCAGCATTTCAGTCTGGGCCTGCCTTCCACTAACTCCTAATTCAAAAGCAATATGCTCTGTGCCAGTCCTGAATGAGGCAAGAACTCCTCCCGCATTCAGCCAGGAATCCTCCGAATCCTTGTTCTGGCTTGGTTATCTCTTGGAACTTCGTGTCTTTAAGACTTCTGCAGAATCAAAGAGTGTCCTTCAAGTGTCTAATGGACTAGACACATTCCTGATCATACATTTTTAGCTTGCCAAGGAAACTCAAACAGTAGCTCAGGCTCTGATTTCCCAGTCTCTTCACTAAATGTCCAAGTGATGCTCTATGCATCACAGCATAGTAGAGCCATACACAGAATAGATCACAGGCCAGGAACTCTCCCTGATCATGACCCTCTTATATTTCAGGTTCTATAAAAAAGGCAACTTAAATAAGGAAATCACTTCTAATATCTTTTTCTGCCTTCCAAAACTATGATTTTTAATAAATTAGATGGGTGGCACGCTTGTAGCATACCACATGATTTAACACTTCAGTCCCTAAAGCTCTATTTTTCTCTGGGGTGAGTTCACTCATCCCAAGTGAGAGACATACAAGTAGCCCATATCCTGAGTACTTCCTTCTAGAAATAACTGTCATGATTTGATGGTGACTCCTCAATAATTAAGGTGTTATCACAAGTTGAAAAGCCATTTCAGGAGATTCGAAAGGCAAAAATAACTCCCTTTCTATACAATGATTAGATACCAGCTATAACCCTTTAATAGGGCTGAAGCAATGATTAAACATGTGATGCATGTAAATATATTTTGCATACTATAATGGGCCTTACATATGTAAGGGATTACTGTTATTTTTATTACAAATGTATGTTACACATCTGATATTAAAGTACTTTGCATAGGAAAGCTATTAATAAACCATGTTGAAAACTAAATTAAATGTTTAGTTTCTTCTTTTAGCAAGCTTGCCAGCCTGAGAAGTTGGCATATCTGATTATGGAGTTAAAGAAATGATCTAGATCTGATTTTTTTCAAATTTATCACTATCAACATTGTGGTCCAGATAAAGTTTTATCGTGAAGGTTGTCTTGTGCATCGCTGGATGTTTAGAAGAATCCCTGGCCTATGTCTACTTCCAACTCTGACTCATGATAATAAAAAAGTATTTAGACACTGCAGTGTTCCCTGGGAGGCAGAACTGCCCCAGACTGAGAACCGCTCTTCTAGACAGGGAAGTTGGAACGGTTGGTGTATCAGCGTGGATGCTCAGTTACATATTATTTTTAACGCATTTTTATTTTTATTAATTTTATTTGTTTGCTTGTTTATTTTCGGTTGCCCCGAGTCTTTGTCACTGCACACCGGCTTTTTCTAGTCGCAGCCAGAGGAAGCTATTTTTTGTCGTGGTGCATGAGCTTTGCATTGCAGTGACTTCCCTCTGTGGGGCACAGACTCTAGGTGCGTGCGCTTCAGTAGCTGTGGCTCGCAGGCTCTAGAGCTCAGTAACTGTGCTCAGTACCTGTGGCACACACGGTTAGTTGCTCCATGGCACGTGGGATCTTCGGGCACCAGGGATCAAATCCATGTCCCTTGCATTGGCAAGTAGATTCTTACCCACTGGAGGACCAAGGAAGTCTGAATTCTATATTATTTTAGATCTTTTGGTACTGTTTCTGCTTTGTGGGACAAATACATTTTCATCCTTCTCCTTGACAAATCTGAGAAATTGAATTAAAGATTCTGTAGAATGCCACTGAATTCATGGGGCTGATGGCTAAGGCTTCTAAGAGATTAACCATAATTGGCTAAATTAGCATTTGGAATTATGTTATCATGAAGACCCAGAAATGAGCAAAAGTAAAAGCCAATAAGGTGGGGCTTTGTTTCCTCTGTTCCAAATGTTTTATATTTTTGGTGTAAAAAAAGGTAAATTGCCAGCACTGCTCACACACAATTCAACATAAAACTCTTTCTCTTTCCCCAATCCCCCTGTCTCCCCTTCACTCTTTCTCTCTCAAGCCCCCAAGATCCTGTGCTCTTCTCTTGTAGGTGAAACAATAAAAACATTCAAAAGAAATCAGGTTCTTAAGCAGTAATTCTTTTTGTTTTGTGAACAGAAAACTTCACCAAGTTTCCAACCTCTGGGGAGAACTTTATCAAAATTACTTGCTACCTGTTAAATAAGATACCAAATCTTTGGAGCTTATTCATTTCAGAGAAATCTGAAATATAAATTATGTGTCATACTTGGCACTTGAGCAACACCTTTCTCTGAAAGCCCACCGAGAACTCTACAGTTTAATTAAGTCTGCGAATTTAGATAGGGCAACAAAGATAGAGATGAAGTGGTCTACCCAAAGCAAACACCAGAGGGATTTTCAAGTCCTTTTTCCTAAGTTATTTTTTCTCTCTCTCTGCCCTACCGTCTATCTTTGTCCCCTCGTTCTGCTTCTCTTAGCTTATTACTAAGGATTCTGTCAATATAATGTTTGGCTCATCATAGATGCTTGAGAAATATTTATAACTCAATGAAAGAAAGACTCATACCATAGATACCAGGGAAATAAAGCAATTTGCCAGTGAAGATACTGTTTGCCTTAGAACAACAAGGCATTGTGACTCTTTGAACATAAAAATTCTGGTTGACCTCACTTTAAATTCATGGCCACAGATCTCAGATGGAAGTTCACCAAGGCCTGGTAATCCTGCTATATAGGACATTCAGTTCTCCATTTTATCCCAAATCATAAAGCAAGAACCTTAGAAACCCACAGAAATCTTTGGTAGACAATCAAATACTAAAATAAAAACAAGTTTACAGATAGAAGAGAGACCAACGTGGCTTAAAAAAAAAAAGTCTGACTTAGATGAAGGCTATCCATAAGGAGAGGAACATCTAAAGGCCAGTCAAAAGTCTTCACTGAAGCTTGAAAATTAACAGCTCTGAGCCTCCACGCACAGTCATTTGAAACCAGATGTCAAGCCCTCCTTTCTTTTCAGATATTCTGTGGGTATACCCGCAGAAAAATCAGAAACTCATTAACGCTGGTTATGCTCTGCCTTCTCCATTCGATCTCATGCCAAGGAAACAGAAAAGAGACCTAGGGCTAGTGCATCTCCTCCTATCCTTGCCAGAGACGCTCACTACCATGGCAACCACACGCACAGACAGACATTTGCAGAACCCCAGAAGTTCAAGTGTTTAGCACATGCCTAGAATCACAGATACAGGCACTTTGTATACTCGTAATCTCTGGCAAATGACAGAGTTAAAAGCACCAGTTGTAGCCTTCCAGCTTCCTTAATTGTTATTTCCCCTGAGAATGCTTAATGGAATTCATGCAATGTAATCAAACTTATACAAACATTTCACGTTCATGTCAGCTTTGACCAGGATCCAAATGACTGCAGCCAGTGACAAAGGAACAGATAAATAAATACATCTCACTTGTGTTCCTCTGCCCTGCTGCACTTGAACTATTGTAATCGCCTATTATCTCAACTCCCTGCTTTCATACCACGTTCCCATTTAAACCTCCCCAGTGCCATTTCATCGTCTGGGACTACTTGGCCTTTGTTTGAGCTGCCCTTGCACTGTCCAAGTATGCACTCGCCATTGCCTCCAGTCAGTCCAGGTTTTTCCCATGAGCGGCTCCCAGCCCAAGAAACTTCACCCTGGTCTCACTGTGTGCACACAGCCCCACTCAGGCGGTGGTTTTTCACACACCTCTCCCCTGAGGACTTTATCTACACAGACCTCCCCCTTCATTCTGATCGCTTTCTTCACAGCAACTGTCTCAGTTTGCAGAACTTGTTTATAAATAGTTGTCTTTGCTTATTTCCTTATCTCTTCCCTCAAAGACTGGAAGAGACTGTGTCTGTCTTACTCTCTGCTGTAAAGCAAGTTTCTAACTGTGCCAGACACCAAGTCAGCACAATAGATTTTGCTTAAATGAACAAACATCTATCATTATGCAAAGAGGATGACAGCTATCGAGGGGACACATCTGTCCCCAGAAGAGACCAAATTGAAGCCTGTTGCCCAGTGATTACATGTACTCATTTAGCCCTCTTTCTCTTTTCTGTTCTGTTTTCTTACCCTTTGTCCAAGTTTGGGATTTACAGGAACTTGGGACTTTTCAATGTGGGAAAACCCTAGGAAGCTCAGAATCAGTCTACTGCTTATTTCCTCCTGAGATTTTTTATCCCTGTGTATTTTGAGAGAAATCTAGCCTTGATTCATTTATCTATGATGAAAATGATTTCATCTAATTGCCCGCAAAAAAAATTATTTTTAATCAAAACCTTTTGCTGATCTAGGAAGTCATATTTTGTCAAGACTTGATAACTTGAACCCGGAGAGGTTTGAATTCTACTGCAACCTCAAAAACCACAAAAATGGAAGAAATTTGGAAAGTCAGATATGTCCTTGTGCCATGTCGATAGGGCCTAACATTTTGTTCATCTTAGGAAGATTTGTGTGTTACCAGTTACATCCCCACTGTGGTTTCTTGGTACAGACACGTGATGCAATGTGGTGACTCTGATGTTAGAAGGCCGTTTTCACAGAAACCCTTTTAGCCTTTGGAGTTTCTAATGTAACCTTCGAAAACAGCTGGTCCAAATTCCATCTTGCCCTGGACCCACACATCCCTCCTCTGCACTGTGCTCAGATTGAGGGCAAAGGAAGTTCAGGAAGGAGCATGGAGCAAGATCTGATTTGGCCAAGCGATTACAGATGCTTTGTAAGCAGCCACCCAGAATGCAGATTTTATTGTTGTTATTGTTGTGGGTTTTTTTAAAACTTTTAATGACTTATGGATCTGTACACTTTGATACTCTCCCCCCCCCCCCAGAGTTGAGACAGAAGGCTTAACCCTACCGGGTGTTTTTTCTACCCAATAAAACCCTAGACATTCGTGAAGAAATCCCCATCGTGGCCTGGTTAACTCCAAAGATACACAGAGATTGTCATAGCCCTGAGTTTCACTCAATGAGGTCCAGTAAAATTTAATTTAATGATGGATGTGACACTTTCTGACCTTGAATAAGCAGGCAACAGAGTGTAAGAGAAAAGAAATCCAGCATTTAGCTCGGAGTCCAAGAGTCTTAGCTTATGTCTCAGCTTTTTCTCTTGTAAATTATGTTACCTTGACCTCACAGTTCTCATACAAAAAGCAGAGCTAAGTAATAGAAACTTGTATATCAGAGGATTATGATGAGATTCAAGTAAGTTAATGTAGATAAGATACTTAGCAAAGGGCCTGACATATATCATATACTCAATACATAAAGCCAGTATCATTATGACATTTTTTCTTTCCTTCAGAATGAGGAACAGGTGGCAGTAAAGCTGTCTGAGGTGGAATCTGGGCATTTAATTGGGGAAAACCCCACGGACGGAGGAGCCTGGTAGGCTGCAGTCCATGGGGTTGCTAAGATTCCGACACGACTGAGAGACTTCACTTTCACTTTTCACTTTCATGCATTGGAGAAGGAAATGGCAACCCACTCCAGTGTTCTTGCCTGGAGAATCCCAGGGATGGATAGCCTGGTGGGCTGCCATCTATGGGGTCGCACAGAGTCGGACACGACTGAAGTGACTTAGCAGCAGCAGCAGCAGTGAAACACACATGGGTATGCATCCACCTTAGCACGTACAATTCAAATTCCTACTACAGCAAAATGGTGAGTGACTTCATGGCATGAATCTTAGGGACTGCTTTGGAACAGACTTTAAACTCTAAGAATCAAGTGTCTATGATTTAAAATTTTTTATTTTACTGGAATTTGAGATATGAAATGAATTAGAGTTCAACTACATATGGAAATATTTTCCACCCCAAAATGAAGTTTTCCTTAAAATCCTATGTTAGAGAGATAAATATATCTTGTGAAAATAGAACTTGGTATAACCATTTTGGAAAAGAGTTACAAAAATATTTATTGAATTCTTTGAAAGTTTATGCAATTTCACTTTCCTGCATTTAATATGAGACAAACACTTACCTGCAGAAGCATGTACAAAATATTAGGAAAAATCTGATTTGCAATGGTAAGAAATTGGAAACAACCGACAATCAAAACCTAGCCTCTTTTAACTAAAAGAGGCTAATTCTGCAGAAAGTAACCCTAAATATTTCAAGAGATTAACAGTTTGATATGGGGTGCACAAGCAGTCAATATGATGATTTTAGGACCCAGTTTTATTTCATCTGTGGCTCAGCCATCACTTAGGACCTTGGCATCTTCTGCTGAATCCTTTGCATCTAATTGGCACATGAGCTATGAGAAGGCATGGAGGACACTTCATAAGATTTTAACAGACGGGGACTGTAAGTATCATATATCACTTCTTTCCACAATCCAACTGTCGGGACTTGGCAACCTAGCTATTTCTAATCATCATGTGGTCTAGGTACAGGTTCAGGAAGAAAGGAAACAAGGGCTTTAGTGAACAACTACTCAGTTTCTGACACAAATACTATGAGAATATTAAAGATTAGGGCAGATCTAAGTTACTAGTAAGTGAGCCTTCCATGACTCACTATTGAGTGAAAAGGTTGGCAAGAGACATGGCCTAGGATGGGTTCCCTGAGGAGAAGGCTGTGAGTTTACTGCTTACTGTTCCAGATATTTATGAACAAACACTTTTGCCATTAACATCTGAGAAAGCATGTAGGGCAAAGGGAGAAGATGAGCTACAGTACAGACGCAGCAGCAGCCTCAGTCACCCCTGCAGAGCTCTCGGCCTTGAAAGGTCATTCGGAGTTGGCCCCAGTTAGGTCAACATGGCAGGACATTTTACAGTCTTGCAATGAACTTGCACGTTGGAACTGGATCATTTATTGGATGTTGGCTGACTCTGGAGGGGCTGAGGGTGACACGCCTCTGTGCCACTGTGGTAATCTGTGAAGGGCCTGACAGCTAAAACTGTCTGCTGACAGCATTTCCTACTGAAGCAATGAGTGCTCCATTAAAGAGGGATTTGGGCAATGTTTTACAGTGTCTACCACATAGCTAAACAGTATAGTCTATTATTACTGTAAAACAAAACAAAGGCTTGCTTATGTTCTTTGGCTAAATTTCTACATAAGTACAAAGAAAAAACTCTGGGTAGATAAAAAACTGGACACTTTATGTAATAATAAGTAGATACCAAGATTGTAGTGATCCTTTTCAAAAGAGGCACGTCTGAGATTGAGGCTAGAGGTTAAAAGAATTCAGTCATATCATAATATTTAGTATTTTAAAACAAGGAAAATGAATTTATATTTTACTCATGTAGTAGGAATTGAATAAAATTGTATTTGAGACGTGCTAGTACAAATATCGGAGAAGGCAATGGCACACCACTCCAGTACTCTTGCCTGGAAAATCCCATGGACGGAGGAGCCTGGTAGGCTGCAGTCCATGGGGTCGCTAAGAGTCGAACACGATTGAGCAACTTCACTTTCACTTTTCACTTTCATTCATTGGAGAAGGAAATGGCAACCCGCTCCTGTGTTCTTTTTTTAATTTTATTTTTGCTTTATTTTACTTTACAATACTGTATTGGTTTTGCCATACATTGACATGAATCCACCACGGGTGTACATGAGTTCCCAAACATGCACCCCCCCCCCACCTCCCACCCCATATCATCTCTCTGGATCATCCCCGTGCACCAGCCCCAAGCATCCTGTATCCTGCATCAAACATAGACTGGCAATTCATTTCTTACATGATATTATACATGTTTCAATGCCATTCTCCCAAATCATCCCACCCTCGCCCTCTCCCTCAAAGTCCAAAAGTCTGCTCTACATATCTGTGTCTCTTTTGCTGTCTCGCATACAGGGTCATCATTACCATCTTTCTAAATTCCATGTATATGTGTTAGTATACTGTATTGGTGTTTTTCTCTCTGGCTTACTTCACTCTGTATGATAGGCTCCAGTTTCATCCACCTCATTAGAACTGATTCAAATGTATTCTTTTTAACAGCTGAGTAATGTGTATATGTAGCACAGCTTTCTTATCCATTCATCTGCTGATGGACATCTAGGTTGTTTCCATGTCCTGGCTATTATAAACAGTGCTGCGATGAGCATTGGGGTACGTGTGTCTCTTTCAATTCTGGTTTCCTCGGTGTGTATGCCCAGCAGTGGGATTGCTGGGTCATAAGGCAGTTCTATTTCCAGTTTTTTAAGGAATCTCCACACTGTTCTCCATAGTGGCTGTACTAGTTTGCATTCCCACCAACAGTATAAGAGGGTTCCCTTTTCTGCACACCCTCTCCAGCATTTATTGCTTGCAGACTTTTGGATCGCAGCCATTCTGACTGCTGTGAAGTGGTACCTCATTGTGGTCTTGATTTGCATTTCTCTAAAAATGGGTGATGTTGAACATCTTTTCATGTGTTTGTTAGCCATCCGTATGTCTCCAGTGTTCTTGCCTGGAGAATCCCAGGGACAGGGGAGCCTGGTGGGCTGCCGTGTATGGGGTTGCACAGAGTCGGACACGACTGAAGCGACTTAGCAGCAGCAGCAGTACAAATATATCTGACAAAGGTATCAATCAAAACAATAGTCTACAAGAAGCAGGACCTTCCAATTGGTAAAGTGAAAGTGAAGTCGCTCAGTTGTGTCCGACTCTGCAACCCCATGGACTGTAGCCCACCAGGCTTCTCCGTCCATAGGATTTTCCAGGCAAGAATACTGGAGTGGGTTGCCATTTCCTTCTCCAGGAGATCTTCCTGACCCAGGGATTGAACCCCGGTCTCCCGCATTGTAGGCAGACGCTTTACTGTCTGAGCCACCAGAGAAATTCCACATTAAAAGAGTTCTATTTTACACAAGGACTGATTGACTTTCCTTCTCTCTTCTTCCTCCCACAGCTTTTTGGCCATTTCATTGCTTACTAATATCTCCATGGAAGGGAGACTGGGGCTGGGGGCACTGGGTGTGGGAAAGAGAGGAAGGAAACTAGAAGCAGCAATTTCCATTACTTGTAGCAATGCTGGTAAAGACGTTTAGTGGGGGAAATGCTGAAAATCAGGTATTTGGATTATCTGAGCCTGTCAACTGTCCATGTTCCACCCTCTTCCCAATAGCACAGACTCCTGAGACTTGGTCATAATTGCATTTGCAGAGATGACGCCTGAAATAAGATTGCTTTCAATGATTATGTGGTTCCAACATAACCTTTTTCTTCCCCTTTCAAATGGCACATCCTAACAAGGCATTCTGAAGAAGGAGATATTTCCTATTGTATTCTCACCTGTCACACATCTATACATCTTTTCAGGATGATAGTTAATCCAGACAGACCAGGACAATTTCCTTGAGTTTGAAAGGGAATTTTATCTTTTGTCTTGGTATGATAATAGAAGAGTTTATGTGGGAGGTTCAGTAGTAAAAAAGGCATAATGTCAACAATAAAAAGAAACAATAAACATTTGAATAAATATTTGTTGGATTTAACAGAATTAAATATTATTTATAATGCCAATGTTATAACTCAGTCTTTAAAATCTCTGTCATGACTGTTCATACAGTGAGTTTTAACCAAAAAACTGAAGCCAATGAAAAAGTGGACAATTTTCTCTTAGAATTACAGAATGCTGTGTTGGAAAAACCTTGTAATAAAATTTAAAAACTAGGGTTCTGATTTAGACCACTCCATCTTAACTTAGTGATTTTGAGGCAAATTCAACAAACCCTGACTCTGTTTAGTGACAAAATGAATGTACAAGAACAAACTTTACATTTAATGCTTTACAAATATTTTTGTATCATGATTTCTATGCTGACACTAATATTAACAAGCTATAGAAGGGTTTCATTGGTACTGAATCTCGACTTAATCATATATTGGCTGTTTAATGTTAGGGACGCTAAGTGGCCTCTCCAAGATCCTATGTGTTCATTTGTAAAATGAGGCTACACATAACTCATTTATCACTGAATTGTTGGGAAGGTCAAAGGGCAAAAACATGAAAAGCACATAGCACAATGCCTGGGACATAGCGGTCCATAATAAAAAGGAGTTATCTCTAAGTTCCAGTTATCCCTCGAACAAGACCCACTCTGTTTTTCTCCTCTTCTCAGAAAAAGTACACGTTGTAAAATAAGCATTCTTCAAAGACAACTTGAAGACGTCTGGTAATTTCAAAGCCTGAAAATTCCATGAGTTCACAGAAGCTTTCACTAATTCCACTGATCTAAAGACAGAAAGGAGAGATGAAACTGTGTGCCCAAACTCATTTCTGATGATTTCTTCCATCCTACCCTTGTTGCCTTTCTGGGGGTGAGTGTGCCTGTGAAAACCATTGACGTTGTCAGGAACAGAATCAGCTTTCAAGGTTGGAATGTCACAGTAGAGTCTTCTTTTCCTCAGACCAGAGGAGGCTTGGTTGGGTAAGAATTTTCAGGTCTGAAAGGAGACAGAGCTGGGATACAGGAATTGAAAGAGAAAAACAGAAGAAACACCTTGGAGGGTGATATGTCAAGAGAGACTAAAACAGAGCAAGGAAGAAGATCTGAAGCAAGATGAGATAAGAGAAAAGACCCTGTATACAAGCTATAATGTGTGTTGCAATCAAAGACTGATCATGTCCTGCAAAGTCCCAAATTACATAATTATGATGGGTAGTGGACACTTTCTCATAAAAAAAATAGAGATTTGTTTTCCCTTTTATGGCTAAAGAGAAAAGCATGAAAATTACCCCATTAGGAACTACAGAGTACCATTACGTGAGCTGGTATATTTAAGGTGAGTTAGGTTGAAAGGATTATGCAATTGGTTTGATTTTACACAGAGTAAAACCTTATTTCTAATGGTGTTGAGAGAGAAACTGGGGACAGGTGTTAGAATGTTCAGGTGCTCTTTTTTGCTGCAAATATGTCATTAAATAATACACAGTTAGACACAGAACCAAAAAAGGGTTTCTATTCCACACTAGAATGTAGGCTCCATGAAAGAATGTTTTGTTCACTGTCATATTTCCAACTCCTAGAACATGCTCAGCCCTTTACAAGTATCTGTTGAGTTAATTAACCAGCTGAGAGGCCTTAGGAAGGAATTAGCCCATCTGTGTAATGAAAGGAAAGGATTAGATCATTCTAGTTTTAAAATTTTTTATGATTCTATAAGAAACCACAGTGAAGCATTGTCATTCCATGTTTTATCTCCATCACTTCTTCATTCAATGCTGATGTGATCTACTTTAGTATGGCTAGATGTAGAAAGTGCTAGGCGGCATATAAGATGCTTTAAGTAGTCCAAAGATACAGTGTTCATTTTTAAAGAGCTACCTGCTTTTTAAAATATGTAATCAGTTCAGTTCAGTTCATTCGCTCAGTCGTGTCCGACTCTGCGACCCCATGAATCACAGCACGCCAGGCCTCCCTGTCCATCACCAAAACCCGGAGTTTACTCAAACTCATGTCCATCGAGTCTGTGATGCCATCCAGCCAGCTCATTCTCTGTCGTCCCCTTCTCCTGCCCCCAATCCCTCCCAGCATCAGAGTCTTTTCCAGTGAGTCAACTCTTCGCATGAGGTGGCCAAAGTACTGGAGTTTCAGGTTTAGCATCAGTCCTTCCAATGAACACCCAGGACTGATCTCCTTTAGAATGGACTGGTTGGATCTCCTTGCAGTCCAATGTAATAGAAAAATATAATTAGTTTTTCAACTCCATTTTTGATTATGTTTTAGAGCATACTTTTTAAACAGAAGAATAAAGGTCTGGAAATGTCACCCATTGGCAGTATGGATATAAAATGTTATAAATATCTTAGAACACAACTTGTTAAGTAAGAACCTAAGAAAAAGTCTGTATCTACACAGACTGTTTATTTGTGTGTGTGTGTGTGTGCACGCTAAGTAGCTCAGTCGTGTCTGACTCTTTGCCACCCCATGGACTCTAGTCTACCAGGCTCCTCTGTCCCTGGGATTCTCCAAGAAAGAATACTGGAATGGGTTGCCAATTCCTCCTCCAGGGGATCTTCCAGATTCAGAGATCAAACATCTCATCTCTTGGTCTCCTGCATTAGCAGGCAGGTTCTTTACCACCAGGCGCCACCTGGGAAGCCCTTATTTGTATATGAATATTTGTTAATACATACAATATGAATGATTCTCAAAACCGTTTTGCTTAGTGAAAGCAGTCAAACACAAAACAGTACATATCACATTATTCTATTTGTATGTAGAATTAAAACAAGTAAATTTAGTCTATATTGATAAACAAAAATATAATGGTGCCTGGGGTTGGATTGAGAAGTTGCTTGGATTGGAGCAGAAGAGAGTATTTTAGTGTATTGGAAATTTTCTGTTTCTTGATTTGGATGATGAATTTATGCATACATCAAAATTCATTGAACTGTACATTTTAAATGACTATACTCATTTTGTTGTATGTAAATTATACTTCAGTAAATCTAATAGCATATTTATATGTATATACATATAGGGCAAAGTTATTGTAAGTTTCTGCCTATACTTCTTTTTATCATATATCTTCTCGATTTTTTTTTCCTGTATCAGATTTATGCTAGTCTGTGTCTCTTCTTTCCTACTCAGTAGGTTTTAGCTCCTCCTCCAGTAATGTTGAATGATCAACTTAATAAGCAATAGCTGTTGTCATATCTTTTTGTACAACCTTCAGTTGTACAAAAAGAAAACCTCAGACTGTTTCCAATTAGATTGCATACCCATGGAAGGTTTGTGGCATACCAGTTGAGACCCAAAAATCTACAGTCTTCTAGATCATAGTAATGACATAATGCTTAAGCTAATTGTTCCTTATGCAGATGCTAAACAATCCTGATTTGTTTCTAGTCTTCTCAACAGAAACTGAGGATGTTACATGCACTGAAGGAGGAAGGCAGAAAGAAGCTAGAAGCAAGAATTAACACGTCTTTGCATGATCTGAAAGCGTCTTTGGACCAAAGAAAATACAGGCTGTAGGTATGGTTGCCAAAAACATCAAATTTTTGGTTTCAACTCATGATCCAAAAGCTGAAAGTATGTCAACTTTCATGATACCCAGAGATAATTCAGTTCAATCATCTTTGTCAACTGGTGAGCAAAATGAATGTCAACAACACTAAACAGCCAGAAAACAAAAGTACAGTGTCAGCAAGGAACAAGAGAATCTTAACATCAATAGATATAACTTACAGCATTACAGCTGATGAAGTTAGTAACCTTTAGCAAGGAGACACAGAATCAATAGCTGCCTAAGAGTTTGCAGCTGTGAATGGGAATTGACCAGGAATTCAGGTGTAAGAGGTGCTGGCAGAATATTTAAACAACATGAGAAATAATAAGATTCATAAATAAGTGACCAAAAATATGGTATTAGAATAACAATTTCTTTCATTTCCTAGAAAAATGGGGCCAATATTCATCCAAAATATAGCAGATTTAGAGGAATGCATGGATGGATTCATGGAAAGGACTTTTGGGTATTTAAACTATGGCTATGAAAGTGCAGAATGGGAAAATATATTTTTAAAATTCAATGCATGCACTTCTATTTATCAGCATATTGTGTATTTCTCTGCTTAGATTTTATGGTGTTATTGTTGAGATGCTTATCACACAGCCTACTCAATTGGACCATGCTATATCGATGCACAGAGTTCATCAATGGACTAGATAAGTGATGAGGCCTCAGGGAAGAAGCACATTAAAGCTCAGCTCCAACACAATGAGTCGTCAGCCCCTTTGGGAAAGCAGAGCTGTTAAACAAAACCAGGAGGCCACATTGCTCAGTGAATTCAGTGGGATCTAATGGGTATTTGAGTAAATTTAGTTTTAAGATGTGTAGGAAGCTTAATAATTCAAAGTACTTTTCTATCCCAAAGCAAGTCTTTCCACCAAATCTTTTCATTTAACACTAATGGGTTTGCTTAATGGATTAGGAAGGGAAAGGATACCACTCTGAGTGAACTTTCTTTAAATTTTGCATTTAAAACTCTTAACAGCCTCCTACAAATCTATTATTTCGGCTGTCACAACTTAAGTGTATAACCTTGAATTTTTGACAACTCTTTGCTATTTATTCCCTTACCTATCCTTACAAGTATATCAGCTTCATGCTGTAGAGTAAATAATATCTCAGAGATTTTAAAAACCAGTGATCATTTCATTTTAGACACAAGGTCCAAAGACAATTAGACCTGCCTCTCTGAATAATTGAATAACATTCCATTGAAGGCTTTCTCACTTTTCACTGTCTTATTCAGAAATCAATACAACATTGCATTCGAATTAAATAAAATTAAGAATGACTTTTATGAAAGAAGACAACATTTTTAACACTGAACATTTTGATTCGGGAAAATGTGATTAATCTGTTATGCACACTCACTCCTTCTGTGAGACCAATTCTATTGTTGACCACCTACTTTTGTCCCAGTAATAATACCAGTCACAACTACAACTTTTCTATCTGAGTAACTATTCTAAATCCTTTACGTGTAAATCACTATGTTCTCTCAATAATCTGAAGCATTAGTTATCATCATCTCCAAAGAAACACAGTGAATCATTAACTTGCCCAAGATCACAGGGCTTAGGAATGCACAAAGCAGGCACTCGCACTTTGCACAAAATGATATCCTTAAAGGCACAAGGAACACAACAGGAGTGCATCTATGAAACTCCATCTGTAGAAGTCCTTTACCTAAAAATACTAGCCTCACGCATCCAGAGAACACTCTAATCTAAAAAGATACATGCACTTCAGTGCACATTGTAGCACTATTCCCAATAGTCAAAACATGGAAATAGCCTTAATGTCCACCAACAGATGAATGGATAAAGAAGATGCAGTGAGTGTGTGTGTCTGTGTGTATACATACAGAGACACACAATGGAATACTGTGCTATGCTCAGCCACTACAGTCATGTCTGACCCTTTGTGGCCCCATGGACTATAGCCCACCAGGCTGCTCTGTCCATGGGATTTTCCAGGCAAGAATACTGGAGTGGGTTGCCATGCTCTCCTCCAGGGGATCTTTCTGACCCAGGGATTGAACTAACGTCTCCCACATCTCCTGCATTGCAAGCAGATCTTTACCACTGAGCCTCCAGGGAGGCCCTAATGGAACACTACTCAGCCATAAAGAATGAAATAATTTGCAGCAACATGAATGGACCTAGAGATGATCATACTAAGTGAAGTAAATCAGAAAGAGAAAGAAATACCAGATGATATCGCTGGTATGAGGAATCTAAATATGGCACAGATGAACTTTTCTCTGAAAAGGGACCAGACTCACAGACACAGAGAGCAGACGTTTGGTCACCAAGGGGAAGGGCAGGTGGGAGGAATGGACTGGGAGTTTGGGATTAGTAGACGCAAACTATTTTATATATAGGATGAATGAACACCAAGGATCCACTATATAACACAGGGAGCTTTATTCACTATCCTGAGATAAACTATAATGAAAAATAATGTGTGTATATTTATATATCTATATCTGAATCATTTTGCTGTACAGTGGAAACTTATACAACACTGTAAATCAACTATACTTCAATAAAAAAAAATACCAATTGTGTTGAAACAGAAAAATCTAAACAAATTATGGCCAGATAGTGACAACATCTTTCTATGTCCAGCTAAAAGACAACTGAAATGATTTCTCAAATAGGTAGTGTGCATGAATTTGCATTAGAGAAGGAACAGATCCCAAAAGCAAGACAGGGTACCTTTGAAACATAAGATGGAAATTTCAGAATCACTTTCTGGTTATTACTGAAAAGTGTGATCACCGTCAGAAAGCAACATAAAGAAAAGTCACCAACAGTTTAACTGTGGCTTACTAAATGGCAACCAGGCCAAAAATGATGACTTTTCTGGTCTACCATTATGCAGTGGGGCAGAGTGAATATTTGTTAAGCAGGTAATGAGACTGACACTTTACATATGGCATAGCATATAAAGTTAAGAATTATGTCCTTTTTACAAATTTGGAATCTAAGGCTCAAAATCCTTTCAAGGTCACACAGTTACTAGACAGTGTCGGGATTCATCTCCTGGTCTATCTGATTACAAAAGCTCTCACTCTTTCCACCATCCTAGGCTTTGACTCTCATCACGGAAGCCCTAAATATTTAAAAAAAAAAAGAACGTGCATCATTGTCCAAGATGAGTTTCAATTGTCAGCTTATCTCTTCAGATAGACATTTTGGCTTTGGAAAAGAAAATTACTGGTTAGTCCTTCACCCTATTTCAACTTCTTGTATCTCAGCATTCACATGAGAGGATTACCTTAAAATCTTAATGTTTGCAAACAAACCACATCTGGTGATATCAGATGAGCTATATTTTCCAGAAAAACACACACACACACACACACATACACAAAGTATGGGAAGGGTGGGAAAGTAACTCGACCTTGTTCTTGAGACTGGAGATGCTGATAGGCATGTGTGAAAACCCCAGGGGAAAATATTCACTATTTTTCACCAGTTCAGCTCAGTTTCTGTTGCCTCATCATTTTATTATCACCAAATATTGCATATTTACACAGGTGCTTCTCTGATTTAATTGTTTGGAAGCAGTCACTGGAAGCAAAGCTATGTGACTCAGCTTTGGTGATGCAGTCCAGCTGGGGTCTGACAGGTAAATAATTACCACTAACCAAAGCCTGAATGAATTCAGGTTCTTCAAAGTCAGATGCGGGAGGGGCAAGGGTTATAAATGAACTGTGAGAAACATCAGGAGAAGTAAGAGCTGGGCAGTTTAGTCTTGGAGGAGAGCACCAAACAGAAGAGTGAACAGTGAGGTCTCCGTTGCCACATGTATTGTAGCCCAAAAGACCTCTGGCTGAGTCTTTTATCCCTTCTTCAGCCATCATTAGCTTGGGATCTTAGGAGCCTCCCTGAAAAACTGAGTCCAATGATGAGCTAGATTCCTTTCAGCTCTTAAAGGGTATAATCTCTTGATCTCATTACATAGAATTCGGATTTCTTGACATAAAGAGGAAAAAAATTCTTTCTCTGGGCTATCAGTAAATATAGCTTAAGACAAAAATCGAGAACGAATCCATGTTTGTTTAAGAGCAAACCATCATCTCTAAGCATTTACTAACTGAACAGATTTTAGGTGGGAGGCTATCCATCATCTAGGGTCCAGTGATTTCAGCAGAGATTTCCCCAGTTTTCATGAAAGATACCTTCCTCGAGGCTCAGCCCTTACATGATGTATTCACGAGCTTTGAGGATATTTGTTTAAAAGTCAGCCTGTATTGGCAGTAGAAATCCCTTCAGTCTTCTTTGTAGCTTCCTGATAATGAAGAAAACAGGTCTGACTGCAACTTCCAAGCAGTTGACAGAGGAATCTAATTCCATCAGTGTTGAGAACCATGCCCGAAGATGCCATCTGTCTTTTGGGATAGGCTTTCATCCCAAAACACAGGAGACCCTGCAATGCAGGAGACCCTGGTTCGATTCCTGGAACAGAAAGTTCCCCTGGAGAAGGGACTGGCTACACACTCCAGTATTCTTGGACTTCCCTGGTGGCTCAGATGGTAAAGAATCAGCCTGCAATGCTGGAGACCTGGGTTTGGTCCCTGGGTTGGAAGATCCCCTGGAGGAGGGCATGGCAACCCACTCCAGTTTTCTTGCCTGGAGATTCCCCATGGACAGAGGAGCCTGGCAGGCTACAGACTGTGGTGTCACAAAAAGTCAGATATGACTAAGCGACTTAGTGCACGCACGCACGCACGCACACACAGACAGACACACACACACACACACACACACACACACACAGGATGGTGGTATCAGACTCAAGGCTATACTTCGACTGGTTTTCATCAATTTGACTTTGGCGGGTTATTCCTTTTTCTGCCTCTTATGAAATCATTTGGCTTTGAAGGAGAAAAAAATAATTTTTCAGCTGTAACTCAAAGTACTTTCTTATAGTCACCCATAGAATGTGAGCTGGAGGATTTACTTTATGGTTTGGCTCTTGGCTAGAAATGAGTGAGAGTCCAACATCAGGGGAAATTTTTAAATAGCCACTTGAGTTTCTCCTCTTAATTCTCTTCTCTAATCTGAAATGATGATGCATACCCCTAAGTCCTGGGCAGAATTCCCATCACAGCCTTGAATGGGGGGGGAGGGGGGGTCTAGGAAACACACATACTCTCTTATATCAGAATGAGCACCTTGAAAATCACAACCCCAAAGAAAATTACCACCATCTTAAGGAAATGGTTCTGACCAACTAAGCTCTTCCAAGATGTAGGACTATGTGCTGATTCAGGGAAACTTATGGCCACACATTGAAAACATTTGCAGGTCTGGAAAATAACTAGTTTAATAATTCAAGATGTTTTTAAGTTACAAAGAAAAAAAAATTATAAAAACCAATCAGCCTCCCTTTCGAAAAGTAATGGTGTAGCATAAACTACTCCTGAAATGAAAAATAAAAACAGAGCTTGCCATCAAATGCAAATTCAGCTTTATGAAACTCCTAAACAATTGACCAAAAAACCTCAGCACTCCACACCCCAAGTGGACGAATGGAAATATCTATTTCATGACTTCAAAATATTTAGACAAAAGGAAAATATTTAGTCAATACTCCAGATGTATTTTCATCCGAATGTCATAATCCCAGTGCTTCCAGAGGGATTTTCCAAGTGTTCCATATTCCTGAATGATTTTAGGATTTTTTCTTTTTTTGGTTTGGCTACACAATACTGACTAGGATTTATACCCTGTTTTCTTAACCTCAGCACTGGATAATCCTCTGCTGGGAGTGGCAAGAGGAAGCTATCTCTGCACTGTAGGATGATCTAAATCATCCTGAGTCACTACTCATTAGATCTCAGTGACATGCTCCCAGTTGTGACAACCAAGATGTGACCAGACATTGCTAAATATCTCCTGGGTAACAAAGTGCAACCAGTTAAGAACATACTTCTCTTACTTTTCCTGGTGGCTCAGATAGTAAAGAATCTGCCTGCAATACAGGAAACCTGGGTTCAATACTTGGGTCAGGAAGATCTGCTGGAGAAGGAAATGACAAACCACTCCAGTATTCTTGCCTGGAGAATCCCATGGATAGATGAGCCTGGCGGCCTACAGTCCATAGGGTTGCAGACTCAGACACAACTCAGTGACTAACACGCATTTTTCTCTTAAATTTACTAATTCAGTCCCAAAGACATCCTCTTCGTAGGAGCTATTACCACCCTCCTATTTCTTCATCATTTATAAATAATGAGAATATAGCTAAGAGTGCTTTAAGAGATCTGTTTAATTTCATAGTCCAGTAAGTGGCAAAGGAAAGACTTCAACCAAATCTACAAAGCTTCGACTCTTCATCCTAATACTGAACACTCAGAATCTGAATTGAACAGCATCGTAGATCTTTTCTCCATAGTCTAAGATTTCTAAAAATACAGAAATAAATAAATGAATACTTTTTTAAAAAGAGTCACAAGATGACTGTATTGAGATTTCCTCCCAATTCAAAGATGTTCATTGGAAGGCAGGGAAGGAGCATAGACTTGACCACACTTGCACGTGGGTAACTGAGTCGTAAGTAATGCTTCTATATACTCCTTAACATTTGCTGGTTATTTCAGTTACTTGAACAAATAGATAAGTCAAAAGAGCCTGCCAGATTCACAACAAAGTTGACTGCTCTAACACTGGTTGGCAACGGATCCGCCATGACTATGGAAAGAGAATGGGATTGGGAGCTGAGCCTGCCTAGGGTTTCCAGCTCACTAGCTCTAGGAATTTAAGGAAATTCATGCTCTTTATCTTCTGATTCCTTATCTGAAAAAAGAATACAATTATAACTTTCTTACAAGGTGGTTATAAGGAGAAGTTAATATATGCAAATCCCATGGGATAAAACTTGGTATTGAATACATACTTGATGTATGGTAGCCACTGTCATGATTCATTTAATAGTTCAGAGTAACACAGACATAGATAACAGACTTATGGTTGCCAAGGTGTGGGTGAGGGAGAGAGGAATTGGGAGTTTAGGATTAGCAGGTGCTAACTATTATACGTAGACTAGATGAACAATAAGGCCCTACTGTAAAGCATAGGATACTGTATTCAATATCCTGTGATAAACTATAATGGAAAAGAATATGAAAAATATATATTACTATATACACCCATATATAACTGAATCATGTTGTTGTACAGCAGAAATGAACACTTTGTAAATCAACTACTATAAAGTAAATTTTTAAATTGGCTGTGAGACAGGAAATTCTCAAAATTTTATTAGCGAATATGGGGAAGTCAGACTTCATAAAATTTATTGGGTTTTTACTATATGTAATACTAAGGACTGTGCTGAGTGCTTCATATGAATTGTTTAATTTGATGCATGAAGTCCATTGTCTACTAAACATTTACATTAGGCACTTCTTCTTTGGTTTGTTTGCTTATCTGTTATCTATCTCCTTCACTTACAGGACAACAAGGAGCATATCTATTGTACTTACTAATAGAGTCCCAGTGCTTCATATCACAGTCAATGTTTGTTGAATTAATAAGTTGACACTTCTTTCAACTTATTGAAGAAAGAAGAAAGAAAGGTCCCACTGGGAAGGATCTTTGACTCTTCTGTCAAGTACTCTTGATTGATGGCAGCATTTCTGGGATTCATTCATTTCTCATCCTCCCACTAACCTCTAGGCTGCTCCTGTCCCTCATTACCTTGAGTCTGGACTATTGTAGCCACATCATAATTCTCATGTGGTTTTAGCCACTTCTCACTGCCACCCAAGCTCCCCACTGCTGCAGTGGGAATCTTCCTCACACCCCCATCAATCAGTCATTTTCAGTAACCAGGTCTAGGTTAACATCTTCAACTAACAAAAGCCTTCCCAGATCGAGCTCAGCTTGCTCTAACTCACTTCACCTTCTAACATTGACTAACGTCATCCTCTATTCCAGGCAGACCATGGTCTGCTTGAGCATTCTGGTATGTGAACTCCAAGATCATCCTGCCATTTATGTAGCATCCAGTTTATTGAGTGTCTCCTTTGATCAGGCACTACATGCTATGTGTCCTACAATACCAAACCGGATTCCTGTCCTTTAGAGCTTAAAAGGTAGATAAGGAGAAAAGCACCGTAACAACTGCAATACCGTATCAATCAATTTGGGTTGTATAGCATACCAGATATCGTCTATTACAAATACTTGGGAGGTCAGAGAAAGATTCTCAAGGGAGAGAGGACATAACTTGACATCCAATAACTGAAAGATGAAGACAACTTTTATAGGAAAAATAGTGTAGAGAGAATAATATCACAGGTCAACCCTCCAGAAGGAGAAATGTGGCTCATTGAGTGAACTGAAAATAGGTGAGAATACCTGCAGAGTAGAGCAGAAAGTAAAGGAGGTGGAGGAGAGTGGAAGGGTTGGAGATGTGAGTGTAATCACAGATACGGGCTTGCCCACCATTTGGACCCCACTCTCAAGACAATGGGCAATCATAAAGGAATTTTAAGTAGCTTATTTAAAATGTTACTATTTGAGACTCAAAAAGAGGATGGCATTTCCAGGGGCAAATGAGTTACCATTTCTTCCTTAAGAAATACAGCCTTGCAGAGCAATTCCAATTCCTGGCAGACAAAAGGAATGTCACTTATAGTGTAGCAAAATGATTTTTGTCCTCGGAGTCTGGAAGAGCTCTGAAAAGCCTGTATTTAGGTCTTTCCTCAGCTCCATCAACAACTTTGGTGCATCTCTGTGCTCAGCTTCCTCCTCTGTCAAATGATAGTAATTAACTGACTTTATGATCTCCCAGGGCTCTCTCAGTGCCTGCCTCCTCTGAATCCTGGCATCTTGCAGGTGGTCATTTTATTTATAATATCAATTTATTTTAATTGGAGGCTAATTACTTTACAATATTGTATTGGTTTTGCCATACATCAACATGAATCTGCCACGGGTGTACACGTGTTCCTCATCCTGAACCCCCCTCCCACCTCCCTCACCATACCATCCCTCTGGGTCATCCCAGTGCACCAGCCCCAAGCATCCTGTATCATGCATCAAACCTGGACTGGCGATTCATTTCATATATGATATTATACATGTTTCATTGCCATTCTCCCAAATCACAGGTGGTCATTTTAAAGCTGAAATTTTTCTGAGAACTATCTGAGGGGCTTGTTAAAATTGTAGAAACACATCATCCTCTGAAATGTAGGTACTGGAGATGTAAGATGGGGACATTTTTAAAAAACGTGCTCCAAGTGAATCTCATGCACTAAGTTAGATCCTTAGACCAAACTTTTGAGAAACCCCGTAATGGAAGAGAGAGTCCCTTCGTTTAAATAGAAGAGGCCTGTGGATGACCACTCTCTCAGGAACTGTCCCCTCTAAAGCTAATCAAAAGGAATCCCAAGTATCCAATTATGCCTTGAGAATGTAGAAGTCAGATTAGAATAGATAACCTTAAGGAACTGAAATAGAATAAATATCCCCCTTCTCATTTCATGCTATGGCAGATACTTGACACTCTAGTTGCTCCGCTTGCCCCAACCTGATAGGCAGCATCACCAGGTTTCAACATTAAGGGGCTTAAATCTGGAAAAGGTAGTCTGCGGCGTTTGTGGATAAGGAGTAAGCATCCCCAGCAATGACAACTTTTGGCTATCATTTCTCATTTCCCATTATTTGGATATCCACATTTCAATCATGTATTCAATACATTCGCCCTTTGGTTTAGTGTTGCTTCCTCGGCACTTTTTTTTTTGCTTGTTTTAACCAAAACAACTATCTCGTCTATATATTACCCTAATCTATGATTGAAAATATGCCACTCTTAGAGGCAATGCTCAAGGGAATTAAGTTCCCATCTCCTCCATTCCTGTCAGAGACACCATGAAACAGGAAAGATCAAAATAAAATGCAGCAAAGAATTCAACTATGGCGGTCTTGGCAGGAAATACTCCATCAACTTCTAAGATAGTCAGTCTGGCTCTTAAAATCAGGGTAACTCCCTCCATACAAAATGACAAACTAATGTTGCAATTGAGTAAGTCTGACACTAGGAACTCTCAAACAAGGAAAGAAATGGAGCATGAGGAGTATTTGCTCTCAAAGGTGAAGCACGGATGCAGAATTAACCAAGGAAATGAGTGTTCTGGTACTAAGAACTATTCCTTGTTACTGTTATCAAAACATTCTTGGCATGGGAAGATGACACAGGCTGGATACACAAAGCTTAAAAGCAACACTTGCTTTGATTTTTGGTCACTAGACGTCTTTCAGGTCACTATGCATCTTTCTGCTGTAAGGTTAGCTTCCAGAGGGAACTTGCTCATCAATGTGCAGTACTAGCCACATTGCCAGTGGAGCTCCCACAGAACAGAAAGCTCCCATCTCAGATGACAAGGTGGCCTAAAGGGGCAAGTGGACTTGTCACACAGACAGACCTGAATTAGCGTCCTTGCTCCACCACTTTCTAGCTGTCTCTGGAAGTTGCAAAACTTCTCAGAACCTGTGCTTCCTCATTTGTAATGGAAATAATGCTGAGTACTTTGGAGACATGCCATAAAAATGAGAGGTAACATATGTAATATGCCTAGGACACAGCTTGGTAAAAGAAGGCACTTCACAGATAGTAACCGTGATAATTGAAAGGCATTCCAGTGAATTGGTTTTCTTGAGCTGAATCATAAGCACCAACCTTCCCTCAGAACAGGGGTCTGTTAAAAAGTGAGTTTCTGAACCTGCAGAGCTGTGTAATGTTCTATAGAAACCCACAACCTTAATACTCAGCAAAACCAGGCTGCTACATTCAACCATCTCCAGAGTGGTAGCAAGCCTTGTTTTGTACAGGAGTTTTCAACATCCTTACTGTCCAGGATTCCACAAAATTGTGTCTTGAGAAGACGGTACTTTTTGAATGGTAAACTTTTTTCCCTGCTTTCCTCTAAGGCATAAATCATTTTCTCACATAGGTTTTGAATTGATAGCCTTCATTCATCAATATGTATCTATGGAATATAGTGTGTCACCTGTCACATGCTGGGGATACTGCACTGACCAAGACTTGGTCTGTGCTCACAGTTTGATGTGTAGACAGAGAAATAAAATGACTGAGGGATGAATGAGAGATAACCCAGGAAGGAGACACAGGAAGAATGCTTTGGGCCAAGGGAGCAACCGCTGCAAGGCTTCCAGGTGAGAGAACAAGGGGATTCCAATAAAGGAAAGAAGCTTGGTGTGGGTGAAGGGTGATCTCTCAATGTACTGTCTTCCAATGTCTCATGGGGCCAAGTGTTTGATTTCTATTAGACTTACTGCAAATTTCTTTCACGTCACTCATGCTTTCACAGACCCCTATAGATTTACAGAATGCCAACTTAGAATAATAAAGGGCTCTGGGCCAAACAAGTACAAGCTTAATTCTCAATTCCACAGCAGAGTCTCTGCACAACTTTGGACCAGACGCATACGATCCTCAAGCCTCAATGCTGACATTTACGAATGAAACGATAATAATACCTACCTTATTAAATAGCTGTGACCATCAGATATAGCAATGATTTGGTTAAAGTACCTAAAATGCACTCTGATACATAGTAGGCACTTAATCACAACCATTAGCCATCACTGAAAGCTGAAATCTATAAATTTCCAACTGGCAAACATTGATAAAGAGCTTATGATTAAAAACTAGATATATCCAATTTAGAGTTTTAAGTTTTGGAGACCAAAAGCCCTCGTTAATAATAATCATACAATTATAATCATACAACACTTGCTACTATTGCTTACTCTGGGACAGGAACCATGGGAAGCATTTATCATAAGTTCTTATGACAATCCTATGAGATTACTTGTATTTCATGAAACACTGCTCCCATTTTCTACCAAAGAAAAGAAAAAGAGTTCATGAACTCAAGCATATTTTGACATTATGGATTAAACAAAGTTAAACAGGTATGTTTCCTTCAGAACTTCTCAGGAAGTTTAATCTGACAATAGGCATTATCAGATCCAAAATACAGGAAAAGAGTTTCTAAAGGGTTTTCCAAATGTACTTGACCACTAAATCTCATTTTAGTTGGATGAACATTAAAATATCTTTTAAACATACTTTGTAAAAGGCTAAAGTAAGAATTATCAGTTACATTTTATACCTGAGAACATTGGGCTCAGAGAAAGTAAAGAAACATGCCTGATGTCACAAAATTAGTCAGTAGGGTGGGCTGTGATTTGAAACCATATCTTTCTAACTCTGGAAACCACACTCTTGGCCGCAGAACAATGCTTTTCAACATTGTCCCAATTCTTAGAAACTGTTAAGGCTGCAAAAAACATAGGCTGCTCTGCAAAGCTCTGATGATTCTGCATAGGATGGCCTCTTGAACAAAACCAAAGAAAACATTAGGGTATCAAATCAGGAGTCAGAGTCTGAGAGGCTGGCCATCACCCCCACACTAGGAAAAGGTAAGAAAGACCCCAGGTCCAGTTCTCTCCTGCTGTGCAGAGCTCCTAAGCCCTGGGTACAGAGCTCAGCTGGACACCTACCTTACTGCTTCCGATTGTACCCCAGGCTGTTTCCTTCAAGCCTCAGAGCTCAGGCCCCACCTACATGGCCCAGTGGTTCCCCACGCCCCTCCACCATTCTAGTGGTACTTGGTGACAGCTCACACCTGGCAATTCCCTCAGCAAAGGCAACTGCAGCCCACCACTGAGCATATTGCTAAAGTAAATAACTCGCTGAGCCCAAACCTAATAATCCCTCCACAAAACTCAGAGACTAGGAAAAAGAATTACCCCATCTAGTTCCCTCGGCATGATGGGAACAGGCGAGACTTTCATTTATTCCAGCAGTCCATATGTTTGAAGGTCAAACAACACCTGGGTATTTCTTTGAAATAAACTAATTGAGCCTGGATGATTTACAGTCAGCCTTGCTGAAAGGCTCACTGGATCACCAATGGTAAAGCAAGATCTGTTTTAGA
This sequence comes from Ovis canadensis, assembly GCF_042477335.2. Classification (NCBI taxonomy): domain Eukaryota; kingdom Metazoa; phylum Chordata; class Mammalia; order Artiodactyla; family Bovidae; genus Ovis; species Ovis canadensis. The sequence goes on along the minus strand of NC_091263.1, from coordinate 51,134,359 downwards.
AAACGCTGGACCCTCCAGCCCCAGCTTTGTCAAATGGCAATGAATATTTGATGCTGTTCAAAGATTAAGAGCTGGACCAAACTGAGTAAAGAGCAAAAAGAAAGGATGGTTTTCAAACTGCTCTGAAAAGGAGCCTTGGCTCCAGGTGTTCAGGACGTAAAGAAATCAGAGCCAGCCAAAGGAATATCAGACAGAGGGCCTAAGAAGGACTAGTTAACCACTAAGTCTGCACGGAAGGCACCTGGGAAACCCATGAACAATGCAGGCCTCCCAGCTGGCCTTTGCCTTTTGTTCCCCTTTTGGCTGGTTTATATGGAAACTTGTTTGTGAGAACAACACAAAATTAACACATACAGAGACCAGAGTGATTCAGAGTGGGAGAGAAACATCGACTTCACCTGCTGGGTTTGCATCACATGCTGCCACTTCTACCAAAGAGTTGGCCTGGTTTGTGCACAGGCAGCTTCTACCTGAGAGTCAAAGGTGGGACTTGAGATGAGAACTCCCTTCCCTGTTAAAGCTTAACCTCCTGAGAGCATGCGCAAGTGGGACCTTGTACTCCTCCATAGCGTTGATGGCCACTGCAGTGAACTGTTTCCCTACTGGAATGTTTATACCTTTCTCTCCACTGGACTGTCAACTCTATAAGGAACACACACATATTGGTCACTAGCACATCTCCAGAACCCTAAATGTACATTTAGGTGCTCTATAATTATTTGCCAAGAAAATATATGAATGATATTAGAAACCAATAACAAAGTTATTCAGAATTTCCTGGAGCAAATATTTTGGGAGATGAAGTTTTTTGGGAAAAAAATGACACATTGCACAGGCGTTGATTTCCATCTTAGAGTTCAAAAATGTATATCCTTGTCAAGAACTGTACTATTTAGTTTTAGCTACATTTCATCATTTTGATTCAGGGAGACTCTGGAAACTGAAATGATACTAACAGGGAAGTCATAATAATAATGATCAAGGACTTGTGTGCCTGGCCAGGTGCTAGGTTTTGTTCATGAATTACCTCATTTAATTGTCTCAACAAACCCCTGAGGTAGGTATCCTCATTTTAGAGAATGAGGGAAGAGAAGCTAACCATGAGAATTCCAGGCTTTCTGTGCTCTCAAACAGTATCCAGATACTGAAAGGAAATGTTCATTCATATGTGTATTCATTCCTTCAGTGAATATCTGAGCACATTCTATTCTAGTACCAAACACTGCAGAAAATAGCAAGCAAAAACAGATCCTGTCCTAATTCTTCTGGAGTTTACAGTCTAGAGGGCAGACAGATGTTAGTCAATAAACCACACAAATAAGAAAAAAAACACAATTGTGTTAAGCACTACAAAGGAGTAGCACATAGTATTAAGGGGAATCAGTCATTGTCAGTTTTCTTAAGCTAACCTGAAGGAAGAGTAGATAGACATTAACCCGGGAAAGAGGAGAGAGAAAAGCTTTCAAGACAGACAGAAGAACTGCTCAAAGGCCCTGTGGTAGAAAGAAGCATAATGTGAAGGTGGAAAAGCCCGTCGAGGTTAAAATTATGAGAACAAGAAGCCACATAGAGCCAGAAGAGTAAGTAGGCTCTAGAGCGGTGGTTTTCAAATCTGAGAAGACACATCAGAATGATCTGGAGAACTTGCTAAATCTGCTGGATTCTATTCCCAGACTTTCTAATTCATGACTTTGGGGGTAGGGTCCAAAACTCTGCATTTCAAAACACACACTGGGGTGATGCTGATGCATTCTGAGACTACAATCTGAGAACGACTACCCGAGACTATCCAGTACCTGGTGGGCCAGGAGATGAATTTTTTTGATTCTGTCATAGGAGAATGAAACATTATGCCAGGATTTCAGCACAAAGATGATATGACCAAATTTATCTTTTGAAAAATAAAAAATAAACCAGAGCTGCTAGTGAACTAGTCACAGGATGGAAAAATAACGATGTAGGGAGGCCAGTGCGGAAGCGGGCAGACAGTCAGCAGGCGTACTGCAGTCATTTAGAAGAGAGACCCTGGTGACTTGGACTAGGGTGATGGCAGTGGAGATGGAGAGAAACAGATGGACTTGAGAGAGATTTAGGAGGGTGAAATTTATAGGACTTGATGATAAATAGGATGGTTATGGGAGAGAACAGACCCTTGGCTTCTGCTTGAGCAACCAGACAGACATTGGTGTCATTCATTGAGAGACCCTGGACAAGGACCGCACCTGGAAGAGAAGACAATGAGTTCAGCCCTGGGCTTGCTGATTGTGAGGTATCTTTGAGACAGCTGACTTACAAGCCCGGATTTAAGTGGTGAGATCAAGACTGGAGATAAAAACTGTGAGTCATCTGAGGGTATGTGTGATATGAAACCATGTGAGTGGATGAAATCACCAAGGAGAGAAACTAGGATAAGAGAAGCAGAGGGCCTTAGGACCTCCAACATTTAATGGCTAGGTAGAGGGGGAGCCAAAAAAGAAGTGAGATAAAAAGTATTAAGACCTGAATCAAAGAGAACTGTGCCCTGAAGTCAAGGGAAGGGAGGCAACCGGAAGCAATAATGCAAATGCTTCTCAGAAGGCAGTGCAGATGAGGAGTGTCTATTGCATTTAAGAAGGTGGACCTCACTATAATGAGAACTAACATGGTGAAGGGAGAGAGAAGAGGTGAGGGCCAGGCTTACAGCAGAAGTTGGCAAGACAGAGTGCTTCATCTCCAACCTTCATTTAGTATTATTTTCAGTCTCCTCTCACCCCAGTGATAGTCCAAACCGATTACTTCTGCTCCCCACTTTCTGCCAAATGAATCAAGAGTGTACCCTTTCTTTTTTTTAATCTCTCATTTATTCTTCCTATCCCTTCAATTTGCCTTATACTCTCATTACATTTTAAGTATCATATTCATTTTTCACTTGTTGTACCAACCCATCAAATAATTGCAAAAAATTTACCTACTCTTTAACAAGAAAGATCTCATCTCTTATTTTTCATTAAAGGTGATCTCAAGAATGCCAAGCCCCACTTAAAGGTAAAAGCAATGGAAATTTAAAGATAACAGAAGTCTTTTACTTAAAGGAGGAGTCTATCTGAATGTCTATGGTAGTAAATTTTTTTTCCTGACACAAATCATTCTTTGTTCAAAGGCAAACTTCAAGTTTGGAATTCAGAGCCAGCTAGATTCGAACACAAAATTCAGCTCTACAACTTCCCAGCTGTGTAACCTTGAACAGGAGATTTGGTCTGTCTGAGACTCATCTATTATTCATGGATAAAATTAGGAGAAGTATAGGTACCCTAAAATATGGTTGTAAAGGATGAACTATTGGGCACAGTATCTACTTCATGTGAAGCAACTAGCACATTATAAACTGACTGCAGTGGAAAAACAACAAGAAGGGTGAAGAGCAACCCTACAAAGTGTAATTGTTTTCCAAACTTATCCTTAAATCCTGAGGATACATTTGGGCTTTCCTACACTAGCCCATTAAAAAAAACACACACACACACACTTTAAAATCCATTACATTTTAAAATTCATTCACTTTGGATTGTCCTTTTTTCAATCAGTATTCTACTCCTCCGGAAAAAAAGCATGTTGAAGTTGCTTTTCACCCTTCTTGATGTTTGCTCAGTCCACTGCAGTCACTATTATAATGTGTTAATTGCTTAACATGAGTTAGGCACTGTACCAAACTCAGAGCACAGACTTCCCTGGCAGTGCAGGGGACAAGAACCTGCCTGCCAGTGCAGGGGACACAGGTTTGACCCCTGGTCTGGGAAGACTCCATATGCCACAGGGCAACTGAAGTCCCTGCACCACAAATATTGAGCCCACTCTCTGGAGCTTGAGAGCTGCAATCACTGAGCCCATGTGCTGCAAACACTGAAGCTCATGTGCCTCAAGCCTGTGCTCCACACCCAGTGAAGCCACCGCAATGAGCAGCCCAAGCACCGCAAGGAAGTGCAGCTCCCACTCTGCCGAGCAAAGGCAATGAAGACCCAGAAGAGCTAAAAAAAAAAAATTTTAAGTCATTAAAGCACTCTCAGAGAGAAGTGAAGCTGGGGAAGGATAGATTGGGAATTTGGGGTTAGCAGATGTAAACTATTAAATACAGAATAAACAACAATTTCCTATTGTATGGTGCAGGGAACTACATTCAATATTCTCTGATAACCATAGTGAAAAAGAATAAGAAAAAGAATGTATAATATATGGATACCTGAATCATTTGCTATAAAGCAGATATTAATACAACACTGTAAATCAGCTATACTTCAATAATGTAATTAAAAAGATAAAATACTCCCAAGATTTTGATGTATAGCTTCTAATTAAATAAAAGCAAGAGATGTGTTATAAAACAAGGGGAAAATATATGCATTGAACAGGTTGGTTTTGTTTAGATATGCAGATAAATCAAACATAAGAAAAAAATAAAGCATGGCATACCACTATTCCTTAAGGAAAAAAAAATACCAGAATAGATACCATAAATGTGTAATGTTTTCATTCACTCATTTATTCATTCATTCAACAAATCAGCTTTGAACACTTGCTTAGTAACAGGCCCTGGGCTAGGATCAAAATCAAAAGAATCAGAGTTTATTTTGGTTTTAAACTCCCACTCTTCCAGATAAGCCTTGACTCTTGTTTCAAGTAGAATTAACAAATCAGATGCCAAAGAGAAGACGTTTGATATATGCATGGATTGTTTGCAATTTGATACAAGGAAACCATGAAAATACTGAATCAAGATTTCTATATCAAGTTCATTGTCCAGCTATTGCCAAGTTAAAGGCAACCACATCCAGTAACATTACTAATCAACTCATGAGAAAAATAATAATATTATGATGATGATGGTAATGATGCAAGACTTTACTTTTAGTATTTTAAAGCAGTGTGCATGCACTGACCTGTGTTATCTCTTCTACCCTGGTAAAACCCTCATGGAAGGGAAAATATCATCCTGATTTTATAGACAAGGAAACTGACGCTAGGTTAGATTAAGAAATTTATCCAAGATCTTAAGTTTAAGTGGCAGAACTGAAATCTAACAGCATGTGGTCTATAGTATAACTCTCCTTTTAAAATTAACTTGCTGTTGAGTCCAAAATTTTAAAAACTCGAATTCTGAATTTTAAAATTCCACATCTTTATTTATCCTGTCCAATAACTCTTTGAAGGTCATAATGGTCCCCACAAAAGAAGTGTGAAACTACCCTACCTCATTTTTATTTTTCAAGTTGCTCTGCAAAGCAAAATGGGTTCCTAGCTCATTCTTCATCTTCTAAAATGAGTCTTCCCAACCACCTCTCCATGCAGGCCTGCCCCATCTAATTGACATGGGAGCTTTCTGCAAATTAATCACTCTGAATATTGAAGCTCAGCAAACAGTTTCTTACTCTAACCAGAGTGCAACAACTATTTCTGATGCCAGATGAGTGCTTTCACTGGCTACTGTGAAGACTCTTGAGACCAGCCAAAAGGAAATCGGCAGGACTATTCTTAGCCCTAGTGTTGGAGACCTGAGATCTAAGGAAAACAGATATTCTTTCCTTAGAGTAAGATCTTCTAGCCATAAACCTGTTGTTTTAGTGTGCCCGTTGTTTTATCAAGGACAGTGTTATCACTCTAAGGAAACTTTTTTTGTGTTTCATGAGTCATGTGGAATGTTCACTGAGACTCAAACCAGGTTAGGTAAGCATCAGAATCCTGCACTATTTGGGGGTTTACTTTTTAAATGTAAGATCTAATCGTCTCACACAAAGGGCTTTATGTTTTGTGAAATTCCTAAAGGCCAGTAAAAGGACAAAGATCCTACTTTCCATTCAGCATAGGTGGTTGCATATTTAAACTAAGGATATTCTTGGTTTACATTTGAATAAACTTTCGGAGCATTTATTGCATCCCAGCCTCTGGGCTAAAAGGTTATATATGCTATTACTTTTATAATCCTTACAAGAATTCTTGGGCATGGGAATTATTATCACTCTCATTTTACTGCTGAGAACATGGTAAATTTACTCAAAATGTTGACAGTGTTGAAGCAGGGTGATGGGCATATGAGAGTTTATTTTACCATTTTCTTTAATTTTATGTATACCTAACATTTCTTTCTATAGTTCATCAGGCACTCTATCTATCAGATCTAGGCCCTTAAATCTATTTCTCACTTTCACTGTATAATCATAAGGGATTTGATTTAGGTCATACCTGAATGGTCTAGCGGTTTTCCATACTTTCTTCAATTTAAGTCTGAATTTGGTAATAAGGAGTTCATGATCTGAGCCACAGTCATCTCCTGGTCTTGTTTTTGTTGACTGTATAGAGCTTCTCCATCTTTGGCTGCAAAGAATATAATCAATCTGATTTCATTGTTGACCATCTGGCTCTTGTGTTGTTGGAAGAGGGTATTTGCTATGACCAGCGCATTTTCTTGGCATAACTCTACTAGTCTTTGCCCTGCTTTATTCTGCATTCCAAGGCCAAATTTTCCTGTTACTCCAGGTGTTTCTTGACTTCCTCTTTTTGCATTCCAGTCCCCTATAATGAAAAAGACATCTTCTTTGGGTCTTATTTCTACCAGAAAATATATATATATTTCTGCTTTATTGACTATGCCAAAGCCTTTGACTGTGTGGATCACAATAAACTGTGGAAAATTCTGAAAGAGATGGGAATACCAGACCACCTGACCTGCCTCTTGAGAAATCTGTATTCAGGTCAGGAAGCAACAGTTAGAACTGGACATGGAACAACAGACTGGTTCCAAATAGGAAAAGGAGTACATCAAGGCTGTATATTGTCACCCTGCTTATTTAACTTCTATGCAGAGTACATCATGAGAAATGCTGGACTGGAAGAAACACAAGCTGGAATCAAGAATGCTGGGAGAAATATCAATAACCTCAGATATGTAGATGACACCACCCTTATGGCAGAAACTGAAGAACTAAAAAGTCTTTTGATGAAAGTGAAAGAGGAGAGTGAAAAAGTTGGCTTAAAGCTCAACATTCAGAAAACGAAGATCATGGCATCCAGTCCCATCACTTCATGGGAAATAGATGGGGAAACAGTGGAAAGAGTGTCAGACTTTATTTTGGGGGGCTCCAAAAGCACTGCAGATGGTGATTGCAGCCATGAAATTAAACGACGCTTACTCCTTGGAAGAAAAGTTATGACCAACCTACATAGCATATTCAAAAGCAGAGACATTACTTGGCCGACTAAGGTCTGCCTAGTCAAGGCTATGGTTTTTGCAGTAGTCATGTATGGATGTGAGAGTTGGACTGTGAAGAAGGCTGAGCACCGAAGAATTGATGCTTTGAACTGTGGTGTTGAAGAAGACTCTTGAGAGTCCCTTGGACTGTGAGGAGATCCAACCAGTCCATTCTGAAGGAGATCAGCCCTGGGATTTCTTTGGACGGAATGATGCTAAAGCTGAAACTCCAATACTTTGGCCACCTCATGCGAAGAATTGACTCATTGGAAAAGTCTTTGACGCTGGGAGGGATTGGGGGCAGGAGGAAAAGGGGACGACAGAGGATGGGATGGCTGGATGGCATCGCTGACTCGATGGACGTGAATCTAAGTGAACTCCAGGAGTTGGTGATGGACAGGGAGGCCTGGCATGCTGCGGTTCATCAGGTCGCAAAGAGTCGGACATGACTGAGCGACCGAACTGAACTGAACTCAACTGAACATTTCTTTATAATATACTGTTGCTTTTACATTAACATCCCAAAGGTGCCCAGTTTATGAGTAGAGCCTGTGGATTCAAATTCAAGTTTATTTGCCTGCAAAGCCCAAGCTCTTAAACACAATCATACTGTTGACTATTGTCCACTTGAAAATGTTAGTCAATGTCTATGAGAGGCCAAAAGAGCTTCCTAGAAAACCAAAACCCAAACCCAAATGAGGCAGCCCATTTGACATACTCAGTACTAGGCAGCCCTCCTAAAATGATTCTTAGATTGAAATTCCTGAGAGGATCACATTACAAAAAGCATTTCCTAGATGAAAATGGCTGTTTCTTCAGACCAATCAAACTGTTCTTTCCATGAGTGTGCTGTATTTATTTATTTATTTAACATACCATTTATGGTGTAAACAGCTTCTTCTTAAAAGGTCCTGCAAACCCAAGAACAGCAAACATGGCAACTGGCTGCAATCCCAGCATAAAATGAGCACCATATTTGCTATTTCCTGGTAATTTATCCCTCAAGACAGATAGCCCTCATCTCAAATAATGACCAGGAATCTTTGTGACAGGATCTAGGTGATCCTTTTATTAAACACCTAACAGCAATACATACAACTCATGTGTCCATAACCAATCACTTTGACTTATGGCTTCATTCTTTTGTTTCTTAAAATGACATATAAAAAGATACTTGAATAAAAGCAAAAATAAACAAATAGGACCTAATTAAAATTAAAAGCTTCTGCACAGCAAAGGAAACTATAACCAAGGTGAAAAGACAGCCTTCGGAATGGGAGAAAATAATAGCAAATGAAGCAACTGACAAACAACTAATCTCAAAAATATACAAGCAACTCCTGCAGCTCAATTCCAGAAAAATAAACGACCCAATCAAAAAATGGGCCAAAGAACTAAACAGACATTTCTCCAAAGAAGACATACAGATGGCTAACAAACACATGAAAAGATGCTCAACATCACTCATTATCAGAGAAATGCAAATCAAAACCACAATGAGGTGCCATTTCAGACCAGTCAGAATGGCTGAGATCTGAAAGTCTACAAGCAATAAATGCTGGAGAGGGTGTGCAGAAAAGGGAACCCTTTTACATTGTTGGTGGGAATGCAAACTAGTACAGCCACTATGGAGAACAGTGTGGAGATTTCTTTAAAAATTGCAAATAGAACTGCCTTATGACCCAGCAATCCCACTGCTGGGCATACACACCAAGGAAACCAGAATTGAAAGAGACACATGTACCCCAATGTTCATCACAGCACTGTTTATAACAGCCAGGATATGGAAACAACCTAGATGTCCATCAGCAGATGAATGGATAAGAAAGCTGTGGTACAGATACACAATGGAGTATTACTCAGCCATTAAAAAGAATACATTTGAATCAGTTCTAATGAGGTGGATGAAACTGGAGCCTATTATACAGAGTGAAGTAAGCCAGAAAGAAAAACACCAATACAGTATACTAATGCATATATATGGAATTTAGAAAGATGGAAACGATAACCCTGTTTGCGAGACAGCAAAAGAGACACAGATGTATAGAACAGTCTTTTGGACTCTGAGGGAGAGGGCGAGGGTGGGATAATTTGGGAGAATGGCATTAAAACATGTATAATATCATGTAAGAAACGAATCGCCAGTCTAGGTTCGATGCAGGATACAGGATGCTTTGGGGCTGGTGCACTGGGATGACCCAGAGGGATGGTATGGGAAGGGAGGTGGGAGGAGGGTTCAGGATTGGGAACATGTGTACCCCCGTGGCGGATTCATGTTGAAATATGGCAAAACCAATACAATATTGTAAAGTAAAGTAAATAAATAAATAAAAAGAAGGGGGAAAAAAAAGATACTTGTTACCTAAGTGATAGCAGTACGTTTATTTGCTCCTGGCAGAATCTGTCGTGGAGAAACCAGGCCTAGGATTTACCCTGACACCAGTTTTCTAACATTTATGAACAGCTTCTAGCCCCAACTGCTAGACATGTAGCCCTGTGCCTTGTCATTGCATTATGTCCTTAAGGAAATGTGATTTCTTCCTCTTGCCAGAGTTTGGTTTCAGTGGCCCTGAGACCAGCCTGAGGGATAGTTTCTGGAGAAGCAGGGAGTTCTGTGAAGCATCAAACATCTGTCAGTGGGTGGGGGAAGATTGACTTAGTTTGGAAAAAGAAGCTCTGTGGAGCTTAAGAATATAAACCAAAGAAAAAAAAAGGAGGGGGGCAACTGTTGGCTTGTGTTGTTCCCTTATCACTAACATGGCTTATTCAGATAAATCTTCTTAGGGGAAACCTGTCTGATGCTGTGGTTTCTAAACATGAGGAAAACATTTTGAACCACTGAAAATGCTGATGAGGCAGTAATACAACAGCTATTTTCTTGGCAAAGTCTGTTATCTGTAAAGTTACATATCAGATATACATTATTTAAGTATTGCAAAAATTATTAGAAGACCTTTCTATCAGTTGCTAAAATAGATTACTAAAAATTGATATATCTGGGCAAATATTACTGTGGCCCTGGGGAGATAAGATCAAAGGTTGAACAAAGGTTCATCTCTTCACCAAACCCGTCCCAGCCCCCGACCCCAGCCCTACCACTGAATGTAAGCAAATATGTCTTTGTAATTCTCAGGCTTGATGTCTTGATCTGAGAGGCTTTTATACTTATCAAACCTCACATCAAATTTCTATTACAAATAGTTGCTAACAAAACCAACCTACACACATAATTTGAAAAATACTAAATAACATGATGACCCCAGGACATTACAGAGGACCAAGAAAAATTAATTAATTAAAAATTAATTAATTACTATAACACATTAAAAAAAAAGTGCCCAGGCATGATTATACTAAGAGATATACTTATGCTGTAGCCTCTTTTATCAAATCATTGTGGATTTAAGAAAAGTTACAGTACTCATAGGATGTAGCCGTTCTTTCCCTTTCCATTTAGCATTTTGAAATGAGAACCAAATACATATATTCGTATATACATGCAAAGGATTACCATGAGTGTGACAGCTACAAACTCAAACTGATACTCAAACCCAAATTTCCATATATTTGCATTTCCATCAGTCATATGGCTTTCTGAAATGGTGAACAATGCTTGGTTAATCTCTGAAGGTAATCAACTATAACCTTCCTTCTGTAGTTGCATTCCTGGAAAAAAGTATATTATTAAACCATTATCTTTCTATCTGTCTAACATCTCCTTTAGTCTAGGTTCTACGTAAGATAATCATATGCAGGTTTTTCAGTCAAATTAAATGTCCAACAGAATATGTGAAAACCATACAGGACTTGGGAAAATTTGTCATTTCGTGTGTCTGTATTACACATCTACCACCCCCACCTAAATGCCAGTAGTATCCCCTTAAATGTGACAACCCAAATAGTCCCCACACATTTTCAAAAAATTTCCTAGTGGTTATGCTCCCTTTGAGAACCAGAGTCTAATGGAAAAACCTATGAATTTCTGCACAGTTCACACTGTGGTTCCTATCTGGGATGCCCTGTTCTCACCTTCTTCGAAGATATATACTTAATCCTTTTTCAGAGCTTAGTAAACTCATTCCCTCATCTGTTTTAAATTGTATTTTTAATTAGAGGATAATTGTTTTACAATGTTATGCTTGTTTCTGCTGTAGAACAACATGAATCAGCTGGAAGTACATGTATACCCCCTCCCTCTTGAAACTCTCTCCCACCTCCATCCCCTATTCCACTCCTCTAGGTTGCCACAGTGGAGAAGGACATGGCACCCCACTCCAGTACTCTTGCCTAGGGAATTCTCTCGACAGAGGAGCCCGGTGGGCTGCTGTCCATGGGGTCACACAGAGTCAGACACGACTGAAGTGACTTAGCATGCATGCATGCACTGGAGAAGGAAATGGCAACCCACTCCAGTGTTCTTGCCTAGAGAATCCCAGGGATGGGGGAGCCTGGTGGGCTGCTGTCTATGGGGTCGCACAGAGTCGGACACGACTGAAGCAACTTAGCAGCCATAGGTTGCAGCAGAGCACCAGGCTAAGCTCCCTATGTTATACAGCAACTTCCCACTAGCTATTTTACACATGATAATATATATTTGGACTAACACTAACCCTTCTAGCTGGACTAGATTCCTTCTACTTCTGAATTCCCATTACATGGATTATTTCTGGGGCTCACATTAACAAGTAGTTATCTGCCAGCCCATGCTGATATTTAAAAGTTTCAATTGAACAAAGTTCCAAATCAACTGTAAATTTCTTAAAAGCAGTCTTTTCAGTATTTCTGTTAACAAAGTTTTATAGAGGCATTGTGGATTGAGATTGAGTTAATAAAGTAAAAAACTGGGCAAGTAGATTTAATACATTTCTGGACTTGTGAAAATGCAAATTTTGAGCAATCTAGATTATAATTCAAACTTTCAAGTCATTATGTCACCTGAATATTCCCACAGCACAAATTTACTCTGATCCCAGTTCATAGTCCGTGGCACTTTTACTCATATCAATTTTGAACTTATAACTTACGACTCAGAAACCAATCTACCTACTTTCTCTAAAGCAGTACATCTCAAACTATGGTCTATGTATACTACCTATGTTAGAATTAACTGAAGACACTTGTTTTAAAAAAAAAAATACTGGGTACAGTCCCCAGGAATGTACACTTTGAGGAACACTGTTCTACATGATATACCTCCTTTCACTTCAGCTAATCCCTCCATTACCAAACCATTCGTCTATGTTTCTTGAATGTGACTAGGACCTTTATGTTAAATAGGGAATCCAGTCAAAATGGTTAAGGTAGCCTCTAACTAAAATGTAAAACCCTACAGACTGTAAACCTCATTAAAGCCAAGGTCAAGATGCACTGTTTTGGCAGTTGACTTTTAATGATATTGTCTAATTTATTTCCAGGGCTCATCATTTGGTGTTTGCACATTATTTCACCAATATTTTGTCTATGTAATGCATCATTTTGCTAGTCAAAATATAGATTTTGACACAGTAATGCCAAAAATCATCAAGAGACAATTTCCAAGGGGGGAGGAAATCAAGAATAGGTAATTCTCTGTAACTCATTTCTTCTGCTACATTTAAGGTTACAGGAAGGCAGTGACTATCTAGCCTGTTTATTCCTATCCCCACTTTCTCGTCTGACACAGATGGGACAATTCATAAGAATTAATAAATGAAACATTCACCTAAAAATATATGAAGTGGCACACTCAACATTAATGACAATGATCATTTCATTTATTTGATAAATATTTGTGCATTTCCTTCTGGGTGGCTTTAGCTCCATGAAGCCACTCCCATTGTTTGGAAGAAGTTAAACTTGCTGATGATCACAACAGCTACATTTATGGAGTATTTAGTCTGTGTTGAATGTTTCAAAGATACTATGTTGCTTAATCCTTATAGCAGCACTAAGGATAAAAGTATTACTTCTCCAATTTTGTAGATAAGAGAACTAAAATTTAGACAAATAAAGAATCTTTCTACTTCTAAGCAGAAGCAGTAGAATTCCAGCCCAGATCTGTCTGTCTCCAGTCTGTCGCTCTTAATCATGCCACCATTCTGTTCTGAGTTGAGGTGATAGGAGATATAGGTACAATAAAACACAACAATCAGAGAGCCGGAGGTCACAGAGATGAACGAGACAAAGTATCGAGAAGCTAATAATAACTGTTGGGGATGCTTTCAGAGTCAGAAGTGATGAGAGAAAGAGGTATGGAGGTGTTGGGATTGAAGTCACTCCTGGAGGTACAGCAGGACATATCAACTAAGAGATGGCATTCTGGGGAGCGGAGCCAGGGAGGAGGCAGCTCTGTGGCCCCTAAACATAATCAGCTGGGGGTGGAAACAGCCAGTGTACATGACTCACGAGCTTGCAGGCGATGCACCTGGATGCAAACTCCAGGAAACGAGTGCACACAGCAGCCTGCACCCATGCCTCACGAATTTCCGGCATGCAACCAGCATGCATCTCATGCAAGCCTGTGCTCTCTGTTTCCCAGTTCAGCCCACCACACCCTGCGAGTCAAGGTCCCTTATATTCGTTCCTACCCAGCTGTCTGCAACAACCCAGAAGGAGGACAGATGAAAGATAAAATTGCCTATCTGGGTTTCAGCACAGGCTGAGCCAACTGTAATCATTAATAGGAAAACCTCTGGTACTCAAGCTCAGTGTGCAGAGTCACCAAGAAGCGATTACAGTGAAAGAGTGCTTAGGTGACTCACCCTCGCCCACAGGCAAGAACAGTTGGAGCTGAAGCCATAGCTAACAGGATTCCCTTGAGGTGAGCCGTGAAGCACTCGCCTGCTGGTCTGAGGCCCTTCCCTGAGTCCGCAGAAGCCATTCTCCCATTCTCTCTCTCCCTCCTCCCCATAAAAATGTGACCTACAGTCTCCCTCATCAGGTCTATTTCTCTGAGGAACAGGAAGACTCTGTGCATGTATCTTGGGGGTTCAGGAGCATGTGCTTCTGTCAAGCTTTGTTGACAACAAAGTCAACAGTCATTCAACAGAAGCAATGCTTGGCTTCTAGTCAAAATCAAATTTATTGCAACATGAAATGTCAAATGCTTAGGGAAAAGGCACCATACCTGTATGTCAGGCCCAGTACTAGGCATTTTATAATGGCAACATATGGTGTAGTTAAGATCATAATATCTGGGAGGGAGGGTCAAGAGGGAGGGGATATATATAAACTTACAGTTGATTCATGTTGTTGTACAGCAGAAACACACTGTAAAGCAATTATCTTCCATTAAAAATTTTAAAGAAAAGAAAATTTCATTTTAACCTGCCATTACACAAAATGATCATAATATCCCTCAGAGTTTGGCTTTAGGATCATCCCCATTTATATAGATGGGAGAACTGAGGCAGAGCAAGGATACACACATTCAGCTCTGCTACAATGCACGTGTTTCAACCTAACTGAAGCTTTAGGGGACAGGTTGAGCCTAATGTGAATTTGTGATGCTTGTGTTTGCGGATGCTCAATTCTCACTGGGAGAGACATTGGGTGAATGCAGAACTTACACTTGGCTGAAGTGGACTGCATGGAAATATGCTAAACACACACCTGCACATCTCTCAAGTACTCCCCGTTCATCTCAGGTCACCACAGGTGTTACAAGCCACGCGGTCTACATCTGGTGCTACAACTTTCTGTCCCATTTCTGATAAACCTGCTTCCGCCACTTCATAAGTGTTCAAAAACTGCAGCCCATTCAGCACCCACAAGCAAACTCCTGACCCTTTTCCGGGCAAAGTGCAGTATTTATAGGATTAATGTATTTCCTAGCTACTGAACGCCTATAAACTGTCTACTGTTGTTAGACTATGTTTTCTGTATCACTGACAAGTTTTTGTCTTGTGACCCTAGCCTCAATTTTATCCATAAGCTCTGTGATTTGTCTTTTGCTCACTTTTGCAAAGCACGATGATTTTTAGGAACACATATGCTGTGTTATGGGGCTTCCCAGATGGTGATAGTGATAAAGAACCCATCCTTCAAGGCAGGAGATGTAAAACACAGGTTTGATCCCCGGGTCAGGAAGATCCCCTGGAGGAGGGCATGGCAACCCACTGAAGTATACTTGCCTGAAGAATCCCAGGGACAGAGGAGCCTGGCAGGCTACAGTCCATGGGGTCTCAAAGAGTCAGACACGACTGAAGCAACATAGCATGCACACAAGCAAGCACGCTGTGTTATAGTGAAACTATTATGAAATTTGCCCAAGGTCACGTGGGTAAACGGTGGCCCAGCAGATATTCAAATGCAATCTGCTCAGAAACCCAGCCTAGCTTCTTAACTCCTGTATTTTTCTACTTGAACATTCATGATCTCTTATCTTCACAGAAGCCTTAAGAGGATCTCATATGTAATTCCCATTTTACAATGGAAGAAATTGTGATTAAGAAAATAACTCACCCAAGGAAACCTTGGACCAAGTCATCCATAAGGTATGACTCTGAAACTCACACTCAGGTCTGTTTTTCTCTAAGTACTTTATCCAGGTCAGGGTTCCAGCAGTCTATACAATTGGTAAGAGCTGGAGGTGAAGGGGTAATGCCACAGGCCTACCCAGGCCTTCACTGACATTTTACTAATTCAATTCTCCTTGAGTAGAAAAAGAGTAGGTCCTCAAAATTTATAGCCATTATCTGAGCCATTTATTTATTAGATCACTTTTTGGTTATTACCCCATCATTCACTCATTCCTTCTCCTATTTATATTATTGATTAAGTGATATGATGGTCCTTCTGTCTAGAATGCTGTGATTGCAATATCTAACTGTTAAGTGTTACCCTAAAGACCGTTCTCAGGGATGCCTTCCATAATCTACACCTCACTACACCAGTCTAGAGGGTCCTTTGTCAATAGCATCCTTACTACTAGCAAAGATAGTGTGGATATTTGTGAAGAGTTCTTTGTCATCTTTCCCCATACCATGATAAGCTCAACAACAGTAGCAAATTCGTATATATATATACACACACACATATATATAACCCCCAGCATCCAGGGTCATACTTGAAACATAGTAGGTGCTCAAAAAATACTTGACTATTTTTACTAATGACCTGGGAACTGGCACAGATATAAAAAGAAGTCCAGAGTACAGAAAACGTTTTCAACCCAGACAGGCGCCTTTTCACAAAGTTTTAGACGTTATTGAAATTCTCAGGCTGGAAGGATGTTTTCCTGCAGTGTGTGCACAGAAGGGCTGTAAAGAAAAAGTAGCTGATGGACAGAAAACTGATCCACAATAGCATCTATAAACGGACCATGAAATCATCACGTTCCTTGGTTTTTATTTGTTTCTGGATGGAATCCCAGGCAGGGAAGATAACCTTCGGCTCAGAACAATGTGGCGCATCATATGTAAATGTAATGAAATGATGAATTATTCCAGTGTCATTATGCCCCTGATTTATGGGGAGACATTATCTGTGAAAAGCCCAGGCTGAAAGAATATTGATTTCACTTTTACCAAGACAGTCATTTAAAACTTTTTAGAGACAGCAAATGATTGTTTGAAAGACCAACTTCTCAAAGGCCAGTTTCAAACCATTTGGTGGGGAGGGGTCGGAGGAAGCAAAAACAGTAATGCAGCTACTTTAGGAGCCAGTTAGACCCAGCGAGGTCCTCTTGTTCTGTATTCTCCTGGAATACCTTGTTCCTCTCCTTTGCAGCGCTTGACTGCACTCATAGGGTTTGGGACCACATTTAGGTTTGAATCTGAATTTTACTTTTTTCTGGGCAAATAATTTTCTTTATCCTTCCCATTCAACTTATTTTGAAATCCAGAAGCTATGGGTTGATGCTATTTGGTAGCAATAATAGTAGTGGTAGGGAGTTTTCCTTTCCTCTTTAAATGAAATGTTAATAACATGATTTTCTCAATCAAATACTATCATGTTGACAGTAAACTATGCTTCCTGCAGAATATAGGAGAAGTGTACTGGTGAATTTTTTTAAGGAAGGAATACCAGTACAGAACAGTATATTTGGGTCTATGCTAATGAATTTAAAGAAATATTTCCTTGTATTTTGTATCATCTTACACTCTGGCTAGGTTTCCTGCCACATAAAAGGAAAAAAGAAAATTAATTTCTGAGTACCTTTCGCAGGCTAGACATTTTATAGCCATATTTTAACAGTCCTCCCAAATTTTTCAGGATAGTTATGTTGTCTTCCCTTATAGATAAGACAATCAAGGCCCAGGAATTCTGAGGTTATAGTGACAGTTGACAGAGCTTGAATTTGTACCAGATCCTATTTGAAGCCTATACATCTTGCTCATCACAAGACCTTCTTTCCTTCTCAGTTCAGAAGATCAGGTGTCCTTGCTAAGGAGGCAGTTTTAGTCTTTAGACTGTGTTAAGTTTGGAATTAGGAACCGACTCTTTCTTCTTGTCTACCTGAGTCAGTTAGGCATAACTTTTGTTCCTCATCTCACAGTGTTGATCAGCTTAGACAGACAGATGGATATCTAATCAACTCCAGTCACATGCTGGTTCTACATATTGAACATTAATCCCTTTGTTTCTGAGTGAGACTTCTCTGACATAAAATGAAAATCCTAAAGGACAAATTGGTGGTATGTGGGCTAAATATAACCCCAGGCACATCTTGTCATTCTTGTTGTAGCTGTTGATCAACCGTCCTCTTAGAGCTAGCATATTCTCTTCTGTATATAAACTTCGAGATGTAATTCACATATAACACAATTCACCCATTTAAAATGTACAGTTCCATGGTTTTCAATATATTCAAAAGTCTGTAGCCATTGCCACAATTTTAGCACATCTTCATCCGCGCAAAAGAAATCAGTATGAATGAAGAGTTATTCCCCACCCACCACAACCAAATCCTCCACCTCTCAGCAGTGACTAATCTAATTTCTGTCTCTATATTTTAGCCTATTCTAGGCATTTCATATACATGGGATTATACAACGCTTGGTCATTTCACTCACTTCTTTCACTTAGCACAATGTTTTCAAGGTTTATTCATGCTGTAACATATTATTTCTTTTTATGGCTCAGGAATATTTCATATTATGGATGGATATATCAATTTCACATATCCGTTTACCAGCTGATGGACATCTGAGTTGTTTCTGTTTTTTGGCCATTAGAAACAAGCTGCTATGAACACTGATAGACAAATTTTTGTGTAGACATATATTTTCATTTCTCCGTATGTGTCTGCTGCTGCTGCTAAGTCGCTTCAGTCCTGTCCGACTCTGTGCAACCCTACAGACAGCAGCCCACCAGGCTCTGCCGTGCCTGGGATTCTCCAGGCAAGAACACTGGAGTGGGTTGCCATTTCCTTCTCCAATGCATGAAAGTGAAAAGTGAATGTGAAGTCACTCAGTCATTTCCAACTCTAAGCAACCCCATGGACTGCAGCCTACCAGGCTCCTCCGTCCATGGGATTTTCCAGGCAAGAGTACTGGAGTGGGGTGCCATTGCCTTTTCCGTGGGTATGTATCTAGGAGAGGAATTATAAGATCACATAGTATAGTAACTCTGCCTAATCTTTTGAGGAACTGCCAGACCATTTTTCAGAGTGTCTTTTAAATTTTAATTTCTCAAGTGTGTAAGGAGTCTCACTTCTCCATACCTTTGCCAGCTTGTTATTGTCTGGTCTTTTTATTATAGCCATCTTAATGGGTGTTGAATGATATCTCATTATAATTTTCATTTGCATTTACCTAATATTTAAAGATTGTTGCATATGCTCATTGGCTATTTGCATATTTTCTTCGGAGAAATGTCCATTCAGATCCTGTATCCATTATTTAATTGGGTTGTCATTTTATTTTTTGAATAGTAAGAATTTTTGTTTCTATAATTCAGATGCAAGTCCCTTATCAAATATATTATTTTCTCTCAGTTTGTGGGTTATTATCTTTCCTTTTCCTTGATTGTATTCTTTCAGTACAAAGCTTTAATTATGATTAAGCCCATGTTATCTATTTTTCTATTGTTGCCTGTACTTTTGGTGTCATATTTAAGAATCTATTGTCTAACAAAGTCAAAAAGATCTACTCCTATGTTTTCTTCCAAAACTTTTACAGTTTCAACTCTTATAAGTCTGTGATCCATTTTCAGTTAATTTTTATATATGGGGTGAGAGAGGGGGTCCAACTTCACTTTTTCACATGCGGCTACCAAGTTGTTTTAGCATCATTTGTTGAAAAGATTCATTTTCCTTAAATTATGTCCCGTTGTAGAAAACCAATTTACTGTAATTGTGAGGGTTTCTTTCCAGATTTTCAATCCTCTCTATTGATGTATATATTTATACTTATGTTAGTACCACACTGTCTTAATTAAAGGCTTTGTAGTAATTTTTAAATTGATTTGAGTTCTTCAAATATGCTCTCATTTCAAGGTTGTTTTGTCTACTATAAATTCCTTGATTTTTTATATAAATATTAGGTTCATCTCAATTTCTGAAAGAAAAAAAAAAGACTCAGCTTTTGAATAGGATTGCAATGAGTCTGTGGATCAATTTGGGGAGTACTGTCATCTTAATAACATTAGATCTTCCAGCCCGTGTATATGGAATAACTTTTTATTTATTTATGTCTTTTTAAATTTCTTTCAGTAATGCTTTGTAGTTTTCAGAGTGTAAATTTTGTACTATTTTGATAAATTCATTCCTAAGGGTTTTATTCTTTTTGAAGCTAATGAAAATGGAATTCATTTCTTAATGTCATTTTCAGTCATGTCCATCTCTTTGTGACCCCATGGACCGTAGCCCTCCAGGTTCCTCTGTCCATGGAATTTTCCAGGTAAGAATTCTGGAGTGGGTTGCCATTTCCTACTCCAAGGGATCGAATCCACGTATTTTTTAATTCTTTACCACTGTGTCATCTGGCAAGCCCTCCAGTCAGTGCATTACTCCAAAGCAAAACTCAAACAACCACTAGAGATGTGAATGAAGCCATCTTAGCCCATCCAGCCCCAGCCAACCTGCCAGCTGGACAGGAACACATAAGCCAGCCGGACAAATCAGGGACATCTGACCTAGACCATCAGAACTGTCCAGCTGAGTCATGGACACTTCAGTAATAATAAATGAGTGTTGTTCTAAGCCTCTGAGTTTTGGACGAGTTTGTTATACTCCAGTAGCTTGTTGATAAAGCTGCCTAAAAAAATGGCATCAAAATGTGTTTTATATATGTATATACATATATATATGTATACATATATATATGTATACATACATATATATATGTAATTTTGAATTATCTTTACTTTTGACCATATCAAAATGTGATATGCATAAGCTAGTGGTATGCAAGGTAATTTTAAAATAACACAAATAAACCTTTAAAATTTTAATAGATATATACATAGATTTGGAGAAGGAAATGGCAACCCACTCCAGTATTCTTGCCTGGAGAATTCTATGGACAGAGGAGCCTGGCAGGCGACACCCCATGTGGTCACAAGAGTCGGACATGACTTAGTGATTAAACCAGCACCATATGTAGATTAGTGTGTGTTAGGAGACACTGGTTTTCTATAAACAAAGATCACATAAAGTATTCATTTTAAATAAACTTTTCAAACAAAAACTATCTCAGTTTAAAGATATTAAGTAAACTATAGTAAGCAGAAATAGTAAAATTGTGAATCTGGGAAATGAATGCCTGAAATCTGGGAAATATTGCAGCCAGACCTGACCTGACATTGGCTATAGCATTTAACACCTCACCAAGGTGTCTTACCTAAGCATTTGGCAATCCTTGGAGAATACTGGCCTGGAGGAATTTATGTTCTAAAGTGTGGGACAACAAAGCTCGGGTGAGGCATGTTAATGTGATGAAGGAAACAACTTTGCCAGAAAATTCAGTTTGGTAGAACCAGGCCTATATCTGTACATGGCGAGTATGTGCAGACATACCTTACTTAGTGTTTACACAGGGTCTTATCTAAGGATCTCATTACCCTTCACAGGCTTTAATTATATCCCACAATATGTTTGATAAAGCAGCTATTATTTTAGATGGGTAAATTGAGATACTCTTAATCAAGGCTCCCCAAACTGATGAGGCAATGTGCCTAAGGACAAGCAGGAAATGATTATCTAAGCTGCAAACAGAAGCTGCTAGTCTTGTTTTAGGTTCTGACTCGAACCACTTTACCGCAGAGCCTGAGGGAGGAGAAAATTCTTTTTAATGATTTCTTAGAGTAGTATGAAACTCGTCTCTCACCCTAGGCCTTACTTACTCTGCTTAACATAGGGAAGAACAGTTTGCTTGTCATTTTTTTCTCTGTCACAGGTAAATAAGTTCCTTATTCCATCCTATGAAGAGTATCTCAAATACTTTATAGGCATATTCTGGAACGATCTACCTATTGCATGCAGGCAGACATCGAGACTCTGCTTTTAGGGAGGATTTTAATCCCTTATCTTAAAACACTTTGTCAGAGTAAACAAGCTTCAAGCTCTGCCTGTTCTCCGACAGGGGTAATGATCCACGGCCAAGCATTATCTTTGGCTCATTTAGACTTCCTGGAACCATGAGTTCAAATCCTGCCAGGTCAGCATGGGCCTTCATCCTCCCAAATTAGATAAACAGAGAAGACAGTTTACCACACTGATTTCTTGGCTAAGACTTTGGAAAGCAAAGGTCTAATTTTAAGGTCTTGGGATATTGGTCTTTTAAGAAAACTTGTTGACTTTACCTTGGATCACTAGATCAAAGTTAAATGCTGCTAGGGAAGTGCCTCTTTAAAAGGACTAATAATACTTTCTGTTGGAAAATTTTGCCAGATTTTTTAAATAGAAGCTATACATGAGACACACTACACACACACACTGGAATCGTTCTTCATACACCTTATTAACCTACTTACATCTTTTGTTAGACGCTCCGGTGCTGTGCTTAGTTGTTCAGGCATGTCTGACTCTCTGCAACCCTATGGATTGTAGCCCGCCAGGCTCCTCTGTCCATGGGGATGCTTCAGGCTAGGATACTAGAGTGGGTTGCCATGCCCTCCTCCAGGGAATCTTCCCAACCCAGGAATCAAACGCAGGTCTCTCGCACTGCAGATGGATTCTTTACCATCTTAGCCACCAGGGAAACCCTACTGGCCTGGAGCTAGTGACTCGCAGAGACTCATAGGAACCAAGGGGAGTGTTAGGAGGAAGATGCTTCTGATTACAACCTTTCATCTCATTTTTGTTGATGTTGGACAAGTCTCTTAATTAATGTGTATCTTAGTTTCCTCACATAAATCACGGGTGATAATCACTTCTCACATGAGATGAGATAATCACTGCTTATACAGCATCTGTGAACAGTTAATGGAATGTATGCAAAAGCATTTTACAATCCATGAAATACAAAGCTATAAAGGACTAGTTATTCACGTAATGTTTCTTATGCAGTACAGTCATTATTTACATGTTAATGTATACTATCAATGTTCATCTGAACAAAATTGTATCCTACTCAAATAATTTAAACTCTTCTTCTGATATTTCACTCAGCCTATAACTTAGGTTATGAGTATTAGAAACTTCAACTTAAAATTGAAGTCTTTCTATAAATAGAATTGTCTTAAATAGAAAAGGAATTTGATTGGCTTGTGGAAGAGCCAGATTCAGTGGTCAACAAGATATAACTGAGATAAGAGAATTATTTATAATTTTGCTATGTGTATTAATAGCATTGTAGTTGTGTTTTTGAAAATTCCTTATCTACTGGAGATACAACACAGAATACTTGTGGAAACATGGTGTTTGTAATATACCGATGTGGTCTTAAGCCTGGTGAGAAAAGTAAGTGCACCCTCCTACCCTGAACCATAAGCAAGCAGTAGCCTGTGACTGACCTGGCAAAATAAAACTCTGTTCAGAGGAAGCTCATAGAATAACTTTGGCCAGAAGGATGAGCTAACCTCATAATAAGGACTTGCAGAGAGAAACCAGTCCCCAAATGCATGATGAGTACCATGACCAGGATTGACTTAACTAGGGTGAAGGAATCATAATTTTCTGTGTCTACAGATATGTAAGTAAGCCAAATATGTGGGGGTTTTTGGTAATGAAAGATAATTCTAGAATTAAACTCACTGTCACATTCTTTTGAAAGGAAATCCCCACTATCAAAAGTCTAAAAAACTACATTTTCACTCTCCTCTAAAACTGCTGCTGCTTCTAAGTCACTTCAGTTGTGTCCAACTCTGTGTGACCCCATAGATGACAGCCTACCAGGCTCCTCCGTCCCCAGGATTCTCCAGGCAAGAACACTGGAGTGGGTTGCCATTTCCTTCTCCAATGCATGAAAGTGAAAAGTGAAAGTGAAGTCGCTCAGTCATGCCTGACTCTTCGCAACCCCATGGATTGTAGCCTACCAGACTCCTCCTTCCATGGGATTCTCCAAGCAAGAATGCTGGAATGGGGTGCCATTGCCTTCTCCACTCCTCTAAAACTGGAAGGCAATAATACAATGCTGTTTTAACCAGAAGATTTTTGCACTCAATTCTAATTCAAAAATATATCTGCTGACATGCTTTATAAAACAATCTCTGAGTGGTAATTATGTACCTTGAGCTGAATTACCAGTGCATTTGTCTTGAATGCTTAATATAGTCTATGGGAAGTATCTTGAAAATTTTCATTTCTGTCCCTCCCAACAGAAAGAGGTATTAACCATTTAGAATGAGACACTCATATTAGGTTTTGTGCATAAAGGAAAACACAAGTAGGGTTTTAAGACTTAAATAGAATTTTCTCTAGAGCCTCCAATAGTAACTACTATTGAAGGACTGTAGATTCTTTCAGTATAGAGGCTGAAGGAATAGTGTCCTTCAGTACAGTGACCTCTCAGTTCCTCTAATGGGTCCCCCACATATTAGGCATTCAGTAAATTGCTGGTTCATGAATGAATAGCTCACAAGTAAGAGACTATGTCACTTTGTATCTAAGGGCCCAAGTCTGTTTTTATGTCTCATTGCTCCACCCATTGGTTATGTATTAGATGACCTTACTAATTTCCCTCTTTTTCTGAATTTTGACTTCTTAACTGATAAATTGAGACTAATAATGTCATATTAGTTGGAGGTCAAAACGAGAAAAGCTACACAAAGCTTTTAGCATATTGACTGGCACATAAATAGTGCTTTATAAATGTTTTCAATTATTTTTAGAACTTATTTCTTTCCCAGATCCAAAAAGGTTTTTCATTTTTTTTAAAGAAAATGATGGTTGCATTTCTTAATCTGATTTCTTTTTATCTTTTGGAAGTCTAACTTCTCAACACTTAGCTTGAGAATTACAACGAATTTGAGGATCTGAGAAACAATCTTTTCTATATACATGTTACTTAGAAACAATTACAGTGGCGATGAGCGTATACATTTTTTTAGTAACAATCTATTTGCACCCTTTAAAAGAACAACAAAAGGGACTTCCACAGGGGTCCAGTGGCTCAGACTCTGGGCTCCCAGTGCATGGGGCCCAGGTTTGATCCCTGGTCAGGGAACTACTAATAGATCCCACATGCTGCAACTAAGAGTTCTCACGCCACAACTAAAAAGATCCACAGTGAAGACTCTGATGCCACAACTAAGACCCAGCACAGTCAAATAACTAAATGAATATATATATATATATTTTTTTCTTTAAAGCAACCCATAGGAAGTGTATGCTTAATGTTGAGAAGACATGCTGGACTTCCCTGGTGGTCCAATGTTTAAGAATCTGCTTGCCAACTCAGGGGACACAGGGTTAGATCCCTGGTCTAGGAAGATCCCACATGCAGCAGGAAACCAAGCCTATGGTCCACAACTACTGAAGTCACCACAATGAGAAGCCCACACATTCCAACTAGAGAGGAGCCCCTGCTCATCGCAACTAGAGAAAGCCCACATACAGCAACAGAGACCATACATACATAAAATTACATACAAACATATATAAAATTAATTTTAAAAAAATAAGAAGACATGGGGTATGTGGGATATAAATCATACAGACTTATTAAGTACAGGAATCCCATACACATTGAATTTGTTGGCCAGTTTAAGGAGGGATGAGACTGAGTTACCACCTGAGAAGCTGATTTCTCAATTACACATGATTTTCTTTTACCTTTCAATAATTTTTGGATTATTTTCTCTGTAAAGATCTTACATATTTAAGATCCTATATATTTTTGCTTTAAGGACTCTGAAGTTTTTATGTATCTGTGATAGAATACTGTTATTACTATTTTTAAATTTATTAAAGCAGCATATATGCTTTTATGTATTAATCTTCTAGCTTGCAAACTTGCTGACCTCTCTACTGCTGAATAAGTTGCAGATTCTCTTATATTTTCAATGTTAAAAATTATATGCAAATAATTTCATGTCTTCCCCTTAAATCTTTATACATTTTTTCTTATTTATTTGCCAAGAAATTCTACTTAACATTAAATGCAAATAACATTCAAGGGCAATATTTATTGATATTTCCCTGAATTTAAAAGTAATGCTTCTAATGTTGATTAACTATAATGTTTGCTATAGATTTTTCATTTGCTAGGAATTCTTTTCTCTAGTATAAGTAGGCTCCATCAAACCACTGGATGCCTCCTTTAGTAAATAAATGTGTAGATTTCTGAGTACTTAGACAAAGAACTTTCAAGGAATGAACAGGGTTCATTTAATAGTACAAAGAGAAAGGAACAGATAAAAGAGAGGAAAAAGTACAAGAGACAGAAATGGCTGGTCATCGTGCAGTCCCAGTAGAGAGGCAAGGAAGAAATAATATTACTGGGGGTAAGCAAAGCAAACTTCAGCCTTACCTGCAATGTTTTATTTTACTTTTTAGAGAAGAGTTAGTTATACAGATATTACAAAATAATCATTGGTTTTTAAAACTTAAACAAGAAAGATTTGAAATAAAGCTTTTCAACATCAACCTAAGAGATAAAAGGTTATATATATTTGTTTATATAAGAGATAAATGTAGCATCCTGATGTGTGGCATGGTGCTTTCACAGGACAAGGTTGGAGGGCACCCACATATAGTTCTAATACACCTAAATAGACTTTGCCCTGCCTCTTTCTGGGCTTCCTTGGTGGCTCAGTGGTAAAGAATATGCCTGCAAGGCAGGAGATGCAGGAGACCCGAGTTCAATCCCTAGGTCAGGAAGCTCCCTTGGAGGAGAACATGGCAACCCACTCCAGTATTCATGCCTAGAGAGTCCCACGGACTGAGGAGCCTGGCAGGCTACAGTCTGTGGGGTCGCAAAGACTTGGACAGGACTGAGCACACACGTACGCACACCTCTTTTCAGTTTCAGAATCCCAGGGAAGTCTGTTCTCCCTAATTCATAGGGTTATTCTGAGGTTTTAATGACCTTGTAACCTTAAAGTATTACATGGTATCTGGCACAAAGCGCTTACTCAGTGACAGGCCTTCATGTTGCCAGAACTTTATAACACTTGCCCAGGTCTGGATTCTTCTTGTTGCTGCTGCTGCTGCTAAGTCGCTTCAGTCGTGTCTGACTCTGTGTGACCCCACAGACAGCAGCCCACCAGGCTCCCCCGTCCCTGGGATTCTCCAGGCAAGAACACTGGAGTGGGTTGCCATTTCCTTCTCCAATGCATGAAAGTGAGAAGTGAAAGTGAAGTCGCTCAGTCGTGTCCGACTCTATGGGACCCCATGGACTTCAGCCTACCAGCCTCCTCCATCCATGGGATTTTCCAGGCAAGAGTACTGGAGTGGGGTGCCATTGCCTTTTCCAATTCTACTTGTTAGCATTGTCCAAAGCCCATTTCTCTTTTCTCCCTTCAAAACATAGAAAGATGACTCAGTCTTGCCACCAAATTCTAATAGTGTTATAAGGTTTAAGGATTTAGCTTCTGAAAAAAATAAATTAGTATGTACAGTAGTTACCCCTCATCCATGGGCTTTCTTTACACAGTTTCAGTTACCCATGGTTAACCACAATCCAAAAATATTAAGTGGAAAAATCCAGAAGAAAATAACTCATCAATTTTAAATTGCACACTATGATGATATATCAATCACCCCACTCTGCACTGTGAGACACCAAGTGATCTTCTTCTAACATATCCTGTGCCTTATATAGAAGCCTCTCAGTTAACAGATCAACTATTCTGGTAACAAACTCCTCGGGTTCAAGTAACCCTTATTTTACTTAAAATGGCCCTGAAGCATAACAGTAGTGATGCTGGCAGTTCAGAGGCCAAAAAGAGTAGCCTTCAATTGTTTCCTTTAAGTGAAAAGGTGAGTTCTCAACTTAGTAAGTAAAGAGAAAAACAAATCATATGCTGAGGTTACTAAGATCTATAGCAAGAACAAATCTCCTATCCAAGAAGAAGAAGAACAAAGAAATTAGTGCTAGTTTGGGGCTTCCCTCATAGCTCAGTTGGTAAAGAATCCACCTGCAGGGCAGGAGACCCCAGTTCAACTCCTTGGTCAGGAAGATCCGCTGGAGAAGGGATAGGCTACCCACCCCAGTATTCTTGGGCTTGCTTCCCTTGTGGCTCAGCTGGTAAAGACTCCACCTGCAATGAGGGAGACCTGGGTTCGATCCCTGGGTTAGGAAGATCCCCTGAAGAAGGGAAAGGCTACTCACTCCAGTATTCTAGCCTGGAGAATTCCATGGACTGTATAGTCCATGGGGTTGCAAAGAGTTGGACACGACTGAGCAACTTTCACTTTCACTTTGCTGTTGTATCTTACACTAAAAGTTATGGACATCTTGCATGATAAGTGCTTGCTGCTGGTGCTGCTAAGTCGATTCAGTCGTGTCCGACTGTGTGACCCCATAGATGGCAGCCCACCAGGCTCCTCTGTCCCTGGGATTCTTCAGGCAAGAATACTGGACTGGGTTGTCATTCCTTCAATGCATAAAAGTGAAAAGTGAAAGTGAAGTCGCTCAGTCATGCCCAACTCTTAGCGAACCCATGGACTGCAGACTACCAGGCTCCTCTGTCCTTGGGATTTTCCAGGCGAGAGTACTGGAATGGGTTGCCATTGCCTTCTCTGGATAAGTGCTTAGTTAAGATGAAAAAGGCATTATATATATGTATATATGTAGAGAGAGCAAGGTATTTAAAAGAAAAACCGCATTCACATATCTTTTATTATAGTATATTGTTGTAATTGTTCTATTTCATTACTAGCTATAGTTGTTAATCTCTTACTGTGCCTAAATTAAACTTTATCATAGATATGAATGTAGGGAAGAAAATACAGTATATATAGGGTTTGGTACTACTGGTGATTTTGTCCATGCCCCTCAGATAAGGAAAGACTACTGTACCCAGTTTTTTGGAAGCTTAAGGATCAAATTTCTATAAAATAGGATTATATTTAATGAGAAGTACCTGTGCCATGAACATGTCATTGCTAGTATTTGTTTCTATGGTGAACTGCACTGAACAATAAGGTATTCAGAAAAATAACCTGATACTGTGGGGGGAAGGCTCTCTTTACGTCTTAATTCTTGGCTCCAAATGCCCTTTGCACCTCTTGGCTCACCATTAGATCAGTGAAGTTATTATTATTACTGAAACATAAGGTTAACATTTCCATCATCACCGGGGTTAAAATTTGCATACTTCTGCATAATTCCTCTGCACAGCTGCTTATAAGCTTTGTCTTTCATCTTGGTTTGCACAATTCCTCTGGAATTTCTTAAAACTAGACTATTCATAATCACAGTCTTGTAAGAACTTAGGGGGAATGTTGAGTTCAACATTTTAGCAGCATCCTTCACTTAAATAAAAATCTTCAGAGCCTCTTGAAGACATGAACAATTTAGACTGAAAAGTATAATATCAACCACATGTGCTAAAGGATTTCAGAACAAATTTTATATTGCAATATAAATCTGCCAGAAACAACAACAAAAAAGGTCATCAGTCTCTTCCTTATGTTCTGTTGGCATTTTGAAATTACTGTCTTTTCCTGCCTCTCTGCTACTTCCCAACCAAAACCAGGGTATTCGATGTTGTCCCAGATCCTATTTGTCAGTGATGTTCCTTTGATAAACTATCAAAACTTATTGGCCAGATGAAAAGAAATCACATAAAAATCCAAACCATTTGTAAAATTCAAGACTGACTAAAAGGACTAAATGACTTCCACTTCATAGTGGACTCAAAAGAAATCGGTAAACAGCTATTATATGAAAAGAAGGAAAGGCAGCATAATAGAAAAGCTTAGAAGGAAGAGCATCTTAATTTTAGCTTTGACTTTGCCCATAATGTGATGCATTTCCTTCAGCACACATCACTCATTTTGCATTAGCCAGGGCTCTGGGTTTCAAGCAACAGAACTCAAGGCAATTGGCAAATCAAGAAATAAAAGCTGAGATAGAGAAGAGCCACTCACTAGCTCATATAAGAAGTCCAGGGGTATATTTGGTGTGGCTGGATCCAGGTGTTTTAAAGACATCATCAAGAATAGGTTTCTCCCTGGCCCCCAGCTTCCTTTTCCTATGAGTTGACTTTACTTTTAGATAGAATTTTCACACCCTATGAAAAGATTATTATTAGCAGTTCTAGTTCTGTCTATCAGCAATCGCTGGGGCAGGAGACCATCACTTTTTCTACTGTTTTCATAAAAGTCCCATGGTCATTGGAGAGAACCTTTAGGTCTCAGGCCTTACCTTGAACCAATGAAAACTGTAAATTAGCCAGGTCTAGACTACAGGCACCACATACTGCGTGGACAGAAATTTAAGAGGGGGTATTTGTTCATAGGCAAATCAGGACAGTGTTCCCAGAAAAAGTGGGGAATGCATGATAAATAGTGGATAAGTAAAAACAATGCACTTCCATCCCAACCTCTCTTGGATTTCAAAGTACTCAGTAAAATACAGAATTTAGAGCTGATAACGTAAAGCTTTTTACTCTAAGATTTAAACTACAGTATTTCAAAGGATCTTTTGAGGAAGAGATGGCTGAAACCTAATATTGACTCTCCTACTCTCGTTATTCAGTTGCTCAGTCACGATGGACTCTTTGCAACCCCATGGACTGCAGCATGCCAGGCTTCCCTGTCCCTCACTATCTCCTGGAGCTTGCTCAAACTCATGTGCACTGATTTGGTGATACCATCCAACCATCTCATCCGCTCTCCTCCCCTTCTCCTCCTGCCTTCAATCTTTCCCAGCATCAGGGTCTTTCGAATGAGTTGGCTCTTCACATCAGGTGGCCAAAGTACTGGAGTTTCAGCTTCAGCATCTGTCCTTCCAATGAATATTCAGGGTTGATTTCCTTTAGGATTGACTGGTTTGATCTCCTTGAAGTTCAACAGACTCTCAAGAGTCTTCTCCAACACCACAGTTCAAAAGCATCAATTCTTTGGTGCTCAGCCTTCTTTATAGTCCAAGTCTCACATCCTACTGGAAAAACCTACTCTATTTTCAGTCATAACCTGTCCTACCCACCCCACCTCAGTCTGCATAGTGCACATCAGGCAGCAAAAGAGTATTATTTCCCACACTTCCCTGTAGCCAAATACAACCATAGGACTGATGTGGTAATTGCAGTTACGGCCTCCAAAGATATCCAAGTCTTAATCCCTGGAATGTGTGAAAGTTCCCTATGTGGTAATAGACTTCTTGCCAACTTGGTTGAGTTAAGGATCTTGAGATGGAGAGATTATTCTGGATTATGGGGTGATTCTCAAAGGCAATCACAAATGTCTTTATGAAATAGAGGTCAAGAGGTATGACATACAGAAGAGAAGGTCATGTGACTGTATAGGTGGAAATGGGGGTGACACAGTCCCAGCCCAGGAACACAACCAGCCACCAGAAGCCGGAAGATGCAAGGAAACTCTCCCAAAAGCCTCCAGAAGGAGTGCAGCCATTTGGGCATCCTGATTTCAGCTCAGAGAGCCCAAGAAAGAACTGTTAGAGTATACACTTCTCTTGTTTCAAGCCACTACATTTGGGTAGTTTGTTATAACAGTTACAGGTAACTAATTAACTAAGTTCTGACAAACAAAATATGAGCAGAAAAGGTATGTCCAGCTTCCAGTTCATGGTCTTCAAAGGAAAGGTGCTTCTTTCCCTTTCATCTCTCTTCTGTCCAGGTTGCTGCAATGAAGAAGTGCTGGGGAGCCAACTTGTACCATCACTCATTGTGTGAATAACAGTAACATGGGAGGATGTTGGAGCAACAAGACAGAAGGGGCTTGGGTCCCCAATATTTACCTTAAAACCCCAATTTGAGAGAGATATAAAATTCTATCTTGTTTCAGCCACTATTCTGGATTCTCTTATTGTAGCTAATCTATATTTTAACAAAACTACTATTTTCATCAGCCACGAGGCTGCAATTCAAAGGCTTGCAACTATAGGGAATATAATTAACCAAGTCCCAGAGGCTACAATCTGAAATTCACCATCACATCTGCACCAAGCACTCACTTCCCATAAGCTGCTCCTATAATCTCAGTGTGGTGGGGATGCACTCTCATTTTTGGGAGACCCAAGGCTCCTCTAACAGCCAAATGACTCAAGGACTCCTCGGTGGCTTTGCTGAAACTCGATAGATAGTATAGCAGTCTAAAATACTTCCAGTCAATCTTCCTTCACTCTCCCTTCACTTGGGGCAGGTGGTTTCACAATGTGATGGTGCTCCCAACCGTATCAGTTTCCTCCCTCCCTATATTCTCTCCCAGGTGTTTCCCTAGTTAAGTCCCTACTCATTTAATCCCATCTTGGCATCTTCTTTTCAGATTAACACACCACATTTTCTCAAAAGTTCATGAACAACGAGAACCTCTGACAAAATAAGGGCATAAGAATCTTGCTGGAGCTAAGTCGCTTCAGTCGTGTCCGACTCTGTGCGACCCCATAGATGGCAGCCCACCAGGCTCCCCCATCCCTGGGATTCTCCAGGCAAGAACACTGGAGTGGGTTGCCATTTCCTTCTCCAATGAATGAAAGTGAAAAGTGAAAGTGAAGTCGCTCAGTCCTGTCCAACTCTTAGCGACCCCATGGACTGCAGCTTACCAGGTTCCTCCATCCATAGGATTTTCCAGGCAAGAGTACTGGAGTGGGGTGCTATTGCCTTCTCCCATAAGAATCTTACTGAGTAATAAAGGTATCTTGTCACAAGCATATTAACCCAAGGTAACTTTCTAGGAAAAGTAACAGACTTGGATATCTTACACCTTACTTGCCCCACACAACCTCTAGCTGACTTCCAAATTATCTGCTCAGGAAATAAATTATGCGGGCAATAGAATTTTCTCTCAAGATTTGGCAAACTGCATATTATTGACTGCAAATAAATGAACGAGAAGTAAAATTTTATCAATTAGCTAATTGCTTTGCTTAAATATCCAACAGCAGGATGGTTGGTGGTAAGCACATATAGGATTCAGGCTGACTAAATATTTCATCCATCCTTGGCCTGATTGAACCTAGTATAGGTAATGTCCATTAGCTCTAAATTTCTGCAGGTTTGCATGTTTTTGCCTTGGTGGGTGCTATTCACCTGGCCCAGAGGTACAAATATCCATACAGGGTGAAGTCTTGTCTAACTCCCCCAATTACTGTCACCGTTGATCCCACTTCAGTCTATTTGCACTTTTAATTATAACTTACTTCTTTCTGGAAGTATATTTATCTCTGAGATCATCATACTTTTTATTCATTTTAGTAATCCCCTGACTCTTCCTCACACTTTCTTTATCAGTCTTCATTGCACATTTGCCGAACTGAAGTAAATGTAAAAGAGTTGGAAAGTAATTAATATTATTATTTTAATAAAGTAATTAATATTATCAATATTAATATTATTATTTATTATTAATTATATTATATATTAATTAATATTATTATTTAATAAATAATATTATTATTGGAAAGTAACATTAATATTGTTGGAGACCAACATTTATGCAATAGATTAGGAACATTCCCCCAGGAGTTCGGAATGTCCCCCCAGGAGTGGTTATGAGTGAGAAAATATGCCATTGAGACTCTCAGGGATGAAAATGTCTGCTCCTAACAAAGGCTTTACACACAAAATTGAGCAGAGCAAATTGAAAATGATGAGTTATAACCCTTCAACATGTAGTATATTTACAACCATGCCAACTGTGGGAAGACTCTACAAACCATGCCTTATTCATTGTTGTGTGGAAAGGGTGTGTTGTGCGTGTGTGTGTGCATGTGCACATGTCTATCTGTGTTCCAGGAGACAGAGGTGTGCACTTCTTTCTCATCTGTTGTCAGACAAAAAAACAAAGGTTTTCTATTGCACTTCTGAAAACATGTTACTGTTAAATGCTGCTGCTGCTGCTAAGTCGCTTCAGTCGTGTCCGACTCTGTGCGACCCCATAGATGGCAGCCCACCAGGCTCCCCCATCTGATTACAGTGCAAAACTGTTACTGACATATATTTTAACTGAACGTTTGTTTAGGCCTCAAAGTTTTTTAATATTAAAGGGAGACACATTATCTGATCACAGTAATAAGAAAATACAATTAGAAAATTAGAGAATTCTTAGAATATTAGTATATCAGATATACGGAACTGGCGGGGCAGGGGTGGGTAGAAAGCACAGATTTTGATTTCCAGATCTGAGTCTGACATAAACTAACAATACAGCCTAGGATTAGTCACCTAAACACTCTGTGACCTGGCAACCTTATCTATACAAATGAAAGCACTGAAGTGTTTCACAGATTGAAAACTGGTGGTTTATGAGCCAGGTGCTGCCTAAAGATGTGTTTTCTTTGGCTAGTTGAATTAGTTGCTTAACTTTAACTCAAGACATTTTGGCAGAAAAATAATACAATCTCTGGCTCCTTTGAAAAATCAAAAGATTAAACAACCTCATCCTGTATTCCCATATGGTAACCATTGGGCAAAGCAAATATTTTTCAGGTATACGCTACCCACTTCATTCATTTATGCCTGTGAATGTGTGACTCCTACACTTCATTACCTCAAAGGGTCTGTCTAGTTCTAAAGGTCTGTGAGACTAGAATAAAACTGAGAGTCTAGAAACAAACCCATATATATTCATTATCAATTGATGTTTCAGTAAGTGTGTCAAGAACAACTCAATGAGAAAATAATAGTCTTTCAACAGATGGTCCTGAGACAACTTGATATCTCCATGCAACTAAATGAAATTAGACCCCTTCCTCATATACATAACAAATCAAGATGGATCATAGATCCAGATATAAGAGATCAAACTATAAAACTGTTAGAAGAAAATATAGAAAAAATCTTCATGATCCTAGATTAGGCAAAGTTGTCCGAGATATGACACCAAAAGATCAAGTGATGAAAGAAAAAAGATAAATTGGACTTCACAAAAGTTTTCAAAAATATTTGTGCTTCAAAGGATACCTAACAAAATAAAAGGACACCCCATAGAATGAGACACAATATTTGCACATCGTGTGTCTGATAAGGGATCTGTAAGATGGAGTATATAAAGAATTTTGTTGTTACAATGCAATAATAAAATGATGAATGACCCTCTTAGAAAACAAGTAAGGGACCTGAATAAACATTTCTCTAAAGATATACAAATGGTCAAAAAGCATGTGAAAAGACGCTCACCATTATCAGGGAAATGCAAATAAAAATCACAATGAAATACAACTTCACACCTACTAACATGACGATAACTGAAAGATACATATCATATAAAAGTGCCGACAAAAATATGAAGAAATTTTTTGGTAGGAATGTAAAATTTTGTACTCACTTTTGAAAACAGTCTGAAAGTTCATTAAAAGGTTAAATGTGAAACTACCACATACTCAGTAATTCCACTACTAGATACACACCCAAAGGAAGTGACAATATATGTCCAAAGGAAAACTTGTACATGAATGTTTATAGCAGCATTATTCACTATAACCAAAGTATAGAAACAACCAAATGCCCATCCATTTGCAATAAAAATGAATGCAACAAACTGTGGAAAATTCTGAAAGAGATGGGAAATGCCAGAACACCTTACCTACCTCCTGAGAAACCTGGAGGCAGGTCAAGAAGCAAGAGTTGGACCAAACATGGAATGGACTGGTTCAAGATTGCCAGGAGAAATATCAATAGCCTCAGATATGCAGATGATACCACCCTAATGGCAGAAAGTGAAGAGGAACTAAAGAACCTCTTGATGAAGGTGAAAGAGGAGAGTGAAAAAGCTGACTTAAAACTCCACATTCAAAAAGCTAAGGCCATTGTGTCTGGTCCCATCACTTCATGGCAAATAGATGGGGGGGAAATGGAAATCACTGCAGACAGAGACTGCAGCCAAAATTAAAAGACACTTGGTCCTTGGAAGAAAAGCTACGACAAACCCAGACTGCATATTACAAAAGCAGAGACATCACTTTGCTGACAAAGGTCTGTATAGTCAAAGCTTTGTCTTTCCAGTAGTCATGTATGGATGTGAGAGATGGACCATAAAGAAGGCTGAGCACTGAAGAATTGATGCTTTCAACTGTGGTGCTGGAGAAGACTCTTGAGAGTCCTTTGCACAGCAAGGAGATCAAATCAGTCAATCCTTAAGAAAATCAACCCTGAATATTCATTGGAAGGACTGATGCTAAAGCTGAAGCTCCAATACTTTGGCCACCTGATGTGAAGAGCCAACTCATCGGAAAAAACCCAGATGCTGGGAAAGACTGAAGGCAGAAGGAGAAGAGGAAGACAGAGGATGAGATGGTTGGACGGCATCACCAATTCAGTGGACGTGAGTTTGAACAAACTTCAGGAGACAGTGAAGGACAGGGAAGCCTGGTGTGCTGCAGTCCATGGGGTCACAAAGAGTCAGACACAACTGAGTGACTGAAGAACAGTGACACAAAAGGAATGAAACGCAGAAACATGCTACAGCAAGGATGAACCTTTAGAACAATACGGTAAATGAGAAAAGTCAGATACAAAAGGCCATATGGCATGATCCCACTTATATGAAATGTCCAGAACAGGTAACCACACAGAACAGAAAGTAGATTGGCAGTTGCCAGGGGAAGAGGAATATAGAGTGACTCTTAATGAATACGGGGTTTCTTTCTGGGGTGATGAAAATGTGGTGACATTAGATTGTGGTGATGGTTTTATAAATTTTGCCAGTATGCTAAAAAAAAAAAAACCCACTAAATTGTATAATTTAAAAGGGTAGATTTAGTAGTAAATGTATTATATCTCAGTTTTAAAAGTACATGAGCCTCCAGTAGGATCTAAATCTTCATCTCTATTATCCCTATTAACATTGTCAATATGATATTACTTTCCCCAGTCACAGGTTAACACGTATGTCTTTAGCATAAAACACAGCAAATTATGACTAATGATGAAATGAATTTTACTTATGAAAGAATAAAACTTGAATTTCTTCTTTCATAGAAAGGAAACTCTGGGGAAATTTTTTTAAGATACATATTTTACTCTCTTCTGAAGTTTCAATTTTTTTGTATTTTTTTTCCTCAAATAAACATCTTAACTCTATATGATTTATCTCTCTCTTTGTTTCAAGTTCTTTCTGGGCAAAGAAGACAAATACTAATCAATGATAAATTGACCCATTTCAGTTTTAACATCATTTTGCATAATTACCCTGAAACTTATGAGCTCAATGTGTCTTCTGAATTTCAGATCAAGCCGAGGCATCTGGAAAATCAGCAGAACCTATAACAGAGGCTTATTTCAAGCCAGTCCCCACCTCTCCTCTCTATTACTTAAACATTAGAGGAAATGGCCAGCTGTCTTGTAATAGGCCTATAAAAAAAATTAATATCCTAATCAAAGGGGAGGTATGTAGGCAAGTAAATTACACCAGCTCCTCTGTATTTCTCTTCCTGACCAATCAGAAAAGGTAGTAAATTATTTAATAGTATCCAGCCAATTGCGGCAATATTCAAGTATTAAAGGTGAAAACATGATCGCCCTTAGAAGGAAATTCATATGCAAGGGGCTGTGAGTATAGATATGTGTACATACATAATGAGAAGTGGGAAAAAATATGCTATTTTCTAAGACAGCTACCGTTTGAACTGATTGGACTAAAGGAAGTGCAGATTCCCTTCGCTGGCAGAAAGATGTTTTTTGTTTAGAAAAACACCTGTATAAGTTGCCTTATTACCCCCTGGCCTAGATAACAGCCATCCAGAAAGAAAAGAATAAAACTGACTTACATAGTGAAATAAAAACAATTCCTTAAAAAGTAATTTTCCCAAAGGCAAGAGATACCTTGTGATCTATTCCCCCATCCTACTTTACTCTGATATGTTTAACCTGTCCTCTGGAAGGCAGGAAACAGACTCCCTAACCCACTTGTTTCCAACTGGATTGTACCAGGGGATAACTACCAATGATTGGAGGGTGAAGTCAGCGTGTTTATTCCCAAAGCCCTCTCTGTGCTGGGCCTCTGGCCAGCAGAAGCGAGGCAATTGTTTCCCACAGTGCTGCTCCTCCCTCAAGGTTCCAGAGACTGATTCTCTGCCCTTGTCCTTTCAGCTAAAAGTTAGTAACAGCTCCCCACAGTTGCCAGCCACACTAAGCTTCAACATACAGTCAGCTCTGCCACAAGCAACATATGTGTTCTTAAAAATCATCATGTAATACAAAACTGTGTGATAAAAACCATGGGGGAAAGGGGTTAAAGGCATGCACATACAAAAACTATTATCTATGACATTTGAAGAGAAGACCCTAAGAAAACCAGTTGCCAGGGTTACACTTGTCACATGATTAGGAAATACAATAAATACTGCATTTTGCTTTGAACAAGACCTTGGCGTTTGCTGGTGGAATTAAGCTTCCAAAGAGTTGTAGCTTTTAAGCTATTGTGAAGCAGCATCAGGAAGCTTATCTGAAATGGGGACAGAAAACGGTCCCACCAGGTGGGGATTGTGTGGTGCATAACTGTGTAGTCAGCTGAGGAGGGCAGAGGGTATTTGGGGGACGGTATGCATTGATAGGTTCCTACAGTGCTTGGTTCAACTAGATACAAATTTATGGCTTCTCCTAACTTTCTCATGGGTAAAATCACATAAGAACAAGTGTAAAATTAGGTTCAAGCTGTTTCCAAAGACATCAAGGGCACTGGCACAAATTTGAATTTTCAAAACAATTGTTAAAATGTAACTGACTGTACATAGTTCATTTTTCTATACCTGGCCTATGACCTTGTAAATAATAGTCCCTTTTCTATATTCTTCTCAGTTATCACATCTAATTGTGAATTATGTCTTCTGTTTCTTATCATAACACCTAGAGAGAGAAAGGGAAGGGCATTCTGTGGACAAGGGTTCTGGCAATACAGTAGGAGTTCAGAACCTGATAAGAAATAAGTAGTTGCCAAGGAACTTTGAGAGACAGAGATGTGTCTTCCATTAAGACACATGTACTTGCTTCATGTACTTTAGTATCTTATAGACCTCATCACAGCCTGCCCCACCATATCCTCTCTTACATGCAAGAGCTCTATACTAATGGGGTCTGGAGAATGAAAGGAGAGATTGATGTATGGGACATGAAGACAGGCAGGAAGCACAGAGGTCACAATTGCCAAGAAAAAACAATAGAGACATACATCCCTTTCCCCAGAATATACCTTTGAAGGGCATCAGGCAGTTCTTGTTCTGTTACTATGCATGTACCTCTCCTAGGGGCTGATCGGTTGGTAGAGAACTGGACTCTACATACAAGAAAAGTGAAGATGGTTTTTACTTCTATATCTCTCCCCCTACTTTGCCTCAAACAGTTTCTCAACAATATTTTCCCTTTTAAAGGTATTTGTCATGCAAGTAACAAGAATTTAGAAGGAAAACATTCAATAATTCTCCCATCAACACATCCTTTTCTTTTTTACCCTGAGTCTGAACATAAGTATAACCTAGTCTGTGCCCAACGATATTACATTAGCCATAGATGCACAACCCCAGGAAGGGATTATTAATCCTCCAAAAAGCCTTGGCAGAATTTGATGAAAGATGAAATGTATTTTCAGATGGTTGTGCTATGGTGTATTTGATTTGAAAAATTTTCAACAAAGCAATACCCGATTTCTGTTGTATTCCCTGAAAGCAACTATTACATGAAAAGGTAGACAGGTAAGACTCAGTTAACAAAGATTAAAGAGCTGTCATCAGCTTAGAAATGTTCTGGAAAATAAATGAGGGCCACTTTCCAATAATATGACTATAAGATACAGAAATGAAAAATCTATATTGTGAATGTACACATACTTCCACCCCAAATCACAGTTTGATGAAGCAAGAGATAAATAGCCCAACATTGACTGTTTTTACAGGAAAATGACAACTCCCCAAAGAAGAGAAACAGAACAGCTCTCCATTCACATAAAAAGCAAATTACAGATGCAGGGAGGGAAAAAAACTACTAGTCTCACAGCAAGATTCAATTAAAAAAATGTGTCTGGCTTTGACAGGGCTAATTCCAGGCATAGGAGATTTTCATAGAAGTCAGTTTTAAAGGAATGACTTGAGTGCTACAAAAGCCTATGGAACTTTTCATGGCTTGTCATAATTTCTCGGTAATACTAAACAAGGATTTCCGGCTCCTTAGCTCATATTTTTCCTCTAACT
Organism: Ovis canadensis; assembly: GCF_042477335.2. Lineage (NCBI taxonomy): Eukaryota > Metazoa > Chordata > Mammalia > Artiodactyla > Bovidae > Ovis > Ovis canadensis. Next base: position 51,094,528 of record NC_091263.1, on the reverse strand, counting down.
GAGCCCGCAAGGTGGTGTTACGCTTTTGACAGTGTATTTCCTCTCTGAAAATCATTTTGAATTATAGCTGCATGGTAAGTATTAAATAATAAGTAACTGTGCTACCTTATTGTGTTGAATACCCTAGTGTGTAGTGCTTTACCAAGGATGGTGTGTGCGTGTGTGCACGCTTATGAATATACATGGTTAAACAGCAGTTGAAACTATGGAAAGAAGACCAGAGGCAGCTTGTCCTGTCCCATGCAGAGCTTCAAGGACAGCAGAAATGGCATTATTGAAAATGAAGGCAATTCTGACTCTGGGACAACCCTTTCCATCTTCAGAAATGTGAGCTCTTGTCTTTGTGTTGTTCAAAGGTACAAGTCGACACAAAGAGCTTCTGAAAGTCACAAGTTTTTTGACCCCAAACTTCTATGCGTGCTCCCCTCTGCCCTGTCACCCTTCATCCAGTTTGTACAAAGTATCATTAAGGGTTTCTAGACATTAAGTTCTGGATCTTGTTATAATGCTCAGAATTGCTGTCAGCAGACAGAAAAAGAGCTCCGATCATCAGGCTTGAACTGTGTGAATAAATACACTCATTTGGGTGTTATCAAGCTGTTCCGTTTGTGTTATCATTTCATTCTTCAGCTGACATTGTGACACTTGGAAAACCAAAGAAGGCATTTCTTCAGGGTTCTACCCTCGACCTCAGGGCAGCATGGCCTTTATTCTCTCTCTTCTCTGTCCCCTTTTGCCCTTTGGAGATAATTGCCTACATTTGGGTGCCTATATTACATATGTTTCAACCTGCTCCCCAAACATTAACTGTTTGGGATTAAAATAGTTTCTGAGAAGCATTTTCAGCCTTTCCTTGAACTCCTGCCAGTCTAGAGCTCTGAACAGAAAGGAAAATGCTGAGCATTAAAAACAAAATTGGGATTAGTCACAAGGAGATAATAAATAGCACATTATTGCATGTGGCAGAACAAAAAATAAAAACTTGTTTGTATTTTAGTGGTTTAACCATGACGACCGTTTGAGGTCTTAGAAAAGGTAATCGGAACACAGGCCTGTCAGAAAGTAAGAAAAGATTAGAGAGAAGCTTTATCATGGAAATCATATCAGGTCATTGACATTGTTTATGCAAACAGATTGAGAGTCGGTTCAAGTATTCCCACAAGGCATTATTTGCAATGTAAATACTAATGGAAGCAATAAATGATGTAGAAAATCTTGATGAGGAAGATACAAAGCTAAGAGTTGGACTGAGGTCTGCAGGATCCAGTTCTCTTAATATTATGCTAATGAAAGTGTGGGACAAACACAACCCAGATCCTTTCAGAAAATCTGCAGGTTAAGGTGGAGGGTGGCCAGGCTGCCATGTAGGAATAGAGAAACATAATGCTAAAATAAGAAAAAATACCACCACCAAGACTAATCTTTTTTTTTTTAAAGCACCCTGTGAGATTGGTGTACTATTTTCATTCCCATATTACAGATGAGAAAAATCAAGGTACATCATGAGAGCTGAATCAATTTGCCAAAGGTTTCACAGCTGATAGACACTGGAACAAAGATTTAAACCAAAGCAGTGCAGAGCTCATAAAGATCTCTCTATTCAATCCTCTACTCTCAGGTTGGCATGAATGGGTGGGGAAAGTGGTCGCTTTTATACCACATAGAAGCAACTGCTAGAACTGGACATGGAACAATGAACTGGTTCAAAATTGGGAAAGAAGTACACTGAGGCTGTATATTGTCACCCTGCTTATTAACTCATATGCAGAGTACATCATGAGAAATGCCAGGCTGGATGAGTTACTGGATGGAATCAAGATGCAAGAGAAATATCAATGACCTCAGATATGCAGATAACACCATGCTTATGGCAGAAAGCCAAGAGGAACTAAAGAGCCTCTTGATGAAGGTGAAAGAGGAGAGTAAAAAAGCTGGCTTAAAACTCAACATTCAAAAAATGAGGATTATGGCATCTGGTTCCATCACTTCATGGCAAATAGATGGGGAAACAATGGAAACAGTGACAGACTTTTTCTTGGGCTCCAAAATCACTGTGGACAATGACTGCAGCCATAAGATTAAAAGACACTTGCTCCTTGGAAAAAAAGCTATGACAAACCTAGACAGTATATTGAAAAACAGAGATATTACTTTGTCTACAAAGGTCTGTATAGTCAAAGTTATGGTTTTCCCAGTAGTCATGTATGGATGTGAGAGCTGGACGATAAAAAAGGCTGAGTGCCAAAGAAGCAATGCCTTCAAACTGTGGTGCTAGAGAAGACTCTTGAGAGTGCCCTGGACAGCAAGACCAAGCCAGTCAATCCTAAAGGATATCAACCCTGAATATTCATTGGAAGGACTGATGCTGAAGCTCCAATATTTTGGCCACCTGTTGCAAAAAGCTGACTCATCAGAAAAGACCCTGATGCTGGATTGAAAGATTGAAGACAGGAGAAGGGGATGACAGAAGATGAGGTGATTGAATGGCATCACTGACTCAACAGGCATGAGTTTGAGCAAGCTCTGGGAGATGGTGAGGGATAGGAAAGCCTAGTGTTCTGCAGTCCATGGGTTTGCAAACAGTTGGACACGACTGAGTGACTGAACTACAACAACCATTACAGAAGCAGGCATTAGCCAACTACTCAGGCATTTGCTCACACATTCAATAAATATATATGAAGCACCTACTATGTGCCATGTGTTCCCACTGGAGACTGGGAATTTAATGACGAGCAAGCAGGTAAGATTCTTGTTGTTTTTGAATTTACAGTCTGGTTAGGGAGATTGGTGGGAAAATCCAGGCTGCCTACAAAGGTTGGAGGGAAGATCCACATATTCAAGTGGGTCTGAAAGTTTTAACATGCATCAGAATTGCCAAGAGGGCTTATCAAAGAGCCATTGTTGGACCTGATTCCCATAGTTTCTGATTCAGTAGATCTGTTTTTAGGCCCAAGAATTTGCATTCCTAACAATGCATGAGGAGGAGGCATGCTTTGAAACCACTGCTGTAAGGGTTATTTAGTTGGGGGAAAAATATTTCCTCATGTTGTCCTGTGCATCTGTGGAGGGTAATTCTGTACTTAGAAATAAGAGCCAAGGAACTATATAGATCTAATTAGTGGCCTGCTGGGAATAGCTCTCACTCTGCCTTAAAAGATCAACGTGTCCCCTAACATGGGTAACACATTCAGCCACCAACTGTCACTTGACACAAGATCTGATAGACTAAGATATGCATTAGGTAAGTTTGGCTACCACAAAAAGCAAAGCATCGGGCCAGAGTGTGATGTCTTGAGTGCATTATTGAGTAATGGGAAAGCAGCATTTAACATACTGATGGGCTACTAATGGGAAGAGAACCTACTAAAGGGGAATATTTTTACCCATCAATCAAAGAAACATTTCATTCTGACAGATAATGAGACACTCTCATTTAACTGACATGATGATTCAAATTTCCTCCAGTCTCCTGGATCTGGTTTCAATATATATTGGAGGGGGGAAAAAAGAAGCCTGAGTATTCCTTGTCTATAAAAGGGAGATTTTCCAGATTCATGGCCTTCTTGTCTATTAGAAAGATCCATGGCAAGAGTGAAAAGAAATATTGGGAAAAGGCCAACTTCTTAAAAAACCACATGTGGATATAAAAGCGGCATTATCTGTGAACTGAACAATTATATATATATATATATATATATATTTTTTTTTTTTCCCCCAAAAAAGACTGGATAGTTTAATGCTACAGGATAGGAGGGAGCAGAAATGAGCAACACAAGTTTTCTCGTTTGGCTGACCTTTCTTCCAGACCAAATAGAATGAACTGCTCACACTGAGGATGCCATTTTGCTGTGCTCTGCAAACAGTCTTCTGCTAAAGCCACAAAGGAAACTAACTAGTTGGGCAAATAAATATCCAACCTTAAAGACAGTTGCAAGTGATCTGGAAAGTCATAGCTATCTGGTTGCCCATTCTTTGTCTCAGCACAGGTAATTAAATGCTAGTTAGTTTTGCCAATAACCAGGTGTATAAGATGACAGCATGCAGGCCAAATCTGACCAATAGATCCCATTTGCTGACCTGCATGTTTTGTTCCTGTTGTTGTGCCTTTAAACGTTGAACCTGAATGGCTAAAATGAACACTTGCTCTTTTCTATATAACCTGTCCTGACATTTTTCCAATATGTAGATACTGGAGGTGGTCCTTGCCTAGACTGAAGACATCTTTAAGTTACCAACCAATCTCCTGGGCAGACTTGAGGTTTTGACCCCTGGTGTATAATTTACAAAATCACCCTTCAATTCTAGCATTCTTCTCTGATGAATTCTAACTATACCTCATTTTTTTTTCACTTCACTAGAGAAAGCATAGGTTTTTCCACAAGAATTTTAATTGTTTCTAGGTGAGTGACATAAAACTATATGAAACTCTGGGAGGAAATAAGTTTCTCAGTAAAGGTGTAGAATTACATTGTATATGATTCATGTACAGTCCAGATTGTTGATCTGTTTTGCAATGGCTTAGAAATCTGGGATGTTAGGGAACCTGATGCGAAGAACTGACTCATTAGAAAAGACTCTAATGCTGGAAAAGACTGAAGGTGGGAGGAAAAGGAGACGACAGAGGATGATGAGATGGTTGGATGGCATCACTGACTCAATGGACATGAGTTTGGGTAAGCTCCAGGAGTTGGTGATGGACAGGGAAGCCTGGTGTGCTGCAGTCCATGGGGTTGTAAAGAGTCGGAAACGACTGAGAAACTGAACTGAACTGAACTAAAGAAATTTGGGACTCATTAAATGAAATTTCCCAGTCAAAACTGGGAAATGACCTGATTTTAGCAAAACAAACCTATCACCACCAGATAGGACTTACCCCAGAGAACACACTAAATTTGTGGACATTCAGAGTGGGCTTTCTAAAAAGTAGAGCTGAGAAGGCTAAAGGAATGTAAAGTGCCCCAAGGCAAGTTCATTTTTATTCTGTAATGCATAGGAAATACAGTGCAATAAAAGAAGAATTAATGATTCAGAAAACAGCTGAAGATACTGAAACAGAATTAATCGTATTTATCTGATTTGTGAAAACTGGTAAAAGGGCAAGGTGGGGTTAGAAGCCAGAACCTAAAAAGAAATGGAACAGTGATGTTAAGAATCTGTGACCATTCGCATGTGATCACAGCAAGCTCCTAAGTGGCAAATCTCACTAATTAGGAATAACTGGGGTGATGGCTACTGGAATTACTATGAAATCTGAAGTGTGGAAAATTATGAAGGAGATGTAGCAGTATTGTTTCAAGAGGAAAGACCAATAGTGAATGAGTTTCCCAGGGTGACAAGGTCCCGCTGGGGCTGCTAAGGGGTAGAATTATTAGAGGGCAGGGATGCTACTCAGGGTGTACCAATCACTGTAAACCAGTTTGATGTTGAAAAGCTAAGCCATCTCCTTCTATCTTATCTTTGCTGTTAATGCAACCATTTTCTTCAAGAATGCTAGAAAACTTTGAGCCCAAGCTGTTTTCTGAAGAACACATTTCACAATATTGGTAACCAGTCCTGATGCTGAGAAAAATGGAAGACAAAAGGAGAAGAGGGTAGCAGAGGGTGAGAAGGTTAGATAGCATCACCAGCTAACTCAGTGGACACAAATGTGAGCAAATTCTGCGAGACAGTGAATGACAGAAGGGCCTAGCGTGGTGCTACAGTCCATGGGGTCACAAGGAGTTGGACACAACTTAGCTACTGAACAACAAAAACATCAACAAAAAATGATCTTAAAAGCTTTTACTGTTACAAGTGAGGAAAGTAAAACATACATATGTATGTATGTTTATATAAGTGTGTATGAGTGTGGGCACCCACATATGTAAAACTTAACCTTGCCATCTACTATATTGCTATAGCACATTTGATGGAATAAAATGAACTCTGGAGGCAACTCTGATCTCCAAATGTTTGCTTTGCAGTTTTTCTCCTTGGGTGATTTGGGAATCTCTAGACACAATGACCAGGGTCTTTCCTCACTAATGCATTTTCTGATGACTCTTGAACTAATAAAGACTTCATTTGGAAGCTCTGTTTTATTATCATCTGGTCCTTAAATGTAGGTTGAACAGGAGAACAGTATTCATGTCCAAACCTATTTCAACAGCAGCTCATAACCAAAAGGAATCTTTTTTTTTTTTTCAAACTAAAAGGAATCTTAACAGAATTTTCAAGTCCAAAGCACTTGTTTAATTCCACGTCCGTCACTTTTAAGAGTGAGGTGCCTATAAAAGGACATGCTAGTTCAGGAGGGTTGCAAATGTCTTTGTATGTTTTGGCTGGGGTCACTCTACAGATGGCTTGCTCAGAGATCCTGGAAAAGAAGATGACCTGAAGAAGACTGCCTGGAGGAAGAAAGGAAGACAAGACAAGAAAGGAAAGAAAGACAAGAACTGACCTCAAGTACATTCTCAGTACCAGACCCTGAATGATGCACTTGATGTTTGTGATACGTGAAAGGTCACCTTTTCATTGAGACTTTGCTGACCACCCTGTTTAAAAGTATACCTCCCCCTCCTTTAATTTCTCCCCTTAGCATTTATCACTTTGCACTATAAAATTTACATATTTTACTTTCTGTGTTCTGCTAGAATGTAAGTAAGCTTACATTCTAGTATAGGAATAGGAATTTTGCCCATTTCTCACTCCTTTATCTCTGGTGCCCAGAATTTTGTCTGATAGGTAGCACATACTCAGCAAATCAATGTCAAATGAGTAAACGAGTAAATACAAACATATATGGGTACAAGCTCATATTTTGAGTGTCAGTGAACTCAGCTAGGCTGGATTTTCTTTGAATCTCAGTTGCTTAATCCTTGAAACTCAGACAATGGTAGTTCCTTCCCCTTAAGGCTATTGTAATGACAAAAAAGTGTATGCCAGGACAACTTCTGACGTGGTCTCTAGCACATTGTAGGTGCTTCAAAATTGTTGGTGATGATTATTGATATTGTCTTTATTCCTAAACCATAAACTAGTGCAGAATAAATATCCAGTGAATATACAAAATTCCACACCTGTGTATTTTTCCCCATCTTTACAAACAGCACTGACATAGTGCTAGAAAGAAACGTATTGGTGAAGGAGCTGCCTTACCCTTGCTCATGTTTTGGAAAACACTGTCTTAGGATTGGAGAGTAGGGACGGCCTCTTAGACGTGACCCCGTGAAGGGCAGTGTGTAGCAGCTGGCCTGTCTGCTTCTGAGTTGTATGCTTTGTAAATCAAAGGATATTTGGGTCTCAGGCTGTCCACTGTGTTAGCTTCCTGAGGCCTTAAACACACTTTAAAAGCAATTATTTTGCTTCTAGCTTTGGGAAGGAGGACATGAAGAGCAGCCTGGTGGAGGCAAAGCTCATGTTTCAAGGCATGTCAGGGATGGAGATCGATGAAATGCAGATAACAGTGGAAATGGATGTAAAACATAACCTCAGGTAGACTCATGACCAGGCCCACACACAGCCCTCAACCCACTTCAGAACTGAGAGGAAATGGAGCCACAACATTCAAAACAGGGACACAGCTTCAGAATGAAAGAAAGCTCAATAACACATAATCCCCAGGATTTCTGGAAAAAATGGTCATGTCTTGGCATTGTGCTGCACTGGGGTTTTATGAGTGTAAATGTTTCCAAATAATGTTTATTTTCTTACTTCCTGTTCTTTGTATTTAATGTCTCTGTTAGAATTTACAGTAAAAGCTACTTTCTAAAAGTCCTTATTCTATGCCTAAGTGCTTGTTGCAACAAACTCTTGAAACAGGAAGTATTGTATATGTGCCCATTTCACAGCTAGGGGCTTAAAGAGGTTACATCACATGGTCATACACTTAGTAAGTAGTATAGTCAAAACTGGTACCTAGGTCTCTCTGGTTCCAGCTCCTCCACAACTAAACACTCTGCTCTAGACCATAACACCACAAACTAAATTTGGTTCTCAAGGATATTCTTGCAGTTCCTTGTACTTTTTCTTCATACCATTGAACTTAATTTGTAAATAAACATGTAAATATGTGATTAGATGTCTAATACCTCCCTCAGTACTACACAAGATCTGTCAAATATGTAATTAAACATAAAGTGGACATAAGCTGAGATTTCAGATTAAGATAAAAATTTATTTAGTTTTTGAAAATAAATTAAAAGCACCCCAAACTCTTCTATTTAGCAATTTTCTCCTTCTCAAAATAAAATCAGTTTGTAACAGTTTCTACTAATTCTTTGCATAGTTATTCCACACTAACATGGGAAATTCAAACAACTGTGCAATTTATCCATTTATTATGTATTGTTTGACTCTTCCACTAAATAGCTGCCAGTATACATCTATCATGTACCCTTTTACCTCTTTTTATTTCCAGTTCTTAGTAGGCACTAAACTACTATTTGTGGAACAAACCAAATATAAATACTGTTGATGGACTTAACACAAATCCTATCAAAACCCATGACTTTTCACAGAATCAGAGCAAGTCATACTAAAATTTTTATGGAACCAAAAAGCTCACATCTAGCTAAAGTCTTCTTGAGAAAAAAAGAACAAAGCTGGAGGTATCATGCTTCCTGACTTCAGACTATAGTACAAAGTATAGTGATCAAAACAGGGTGGTACTGGCACAAAAGCAGACTTAAAGATCAGTGATACAGAATAGAAAGTCCAGAAATAAACCTAAGCCCATAGGTTCAATTAACCTATGACAAAGAAGTAAAGAAAGTACAAACAAAAACAGAGTTTCTTTAATAAATGGTGCTGGGAAAATTGAACAGCTATATGTAAAAGGATGAAATTAGAACATTTCCTCACAGCACATACAAAAATAAACTCAAAATGGATTAAAGACCTAAATGTAGGCCTGAAATCATAAAACTCTCAGAAGAGAACATGGGCAGAACACCATGTGACATAAACGTAGCTATATTCCTGGGGTTCTGTCTCTTGAGGCAAAAGAAATAAAAGCAAAAATAAGCAAATGGAACCTACTAAACAAAGTTCCTAATTAATTAAACGGAACTTAAAAGTTTCTGTACAGCAAAGGAAACCACCAACAAAATGAAAAACAACTTATAGAATGGGAAAAAATATTTGCAAATGATATGACTGATAAGAGGTTAATATTCAAAATATATAGACAGTTCATACAACTCAGTATAAAAAAAATTTTTTTTAATGGGCAAATAACCAGAATAGACATTTAAAAAAAAAAATAGAGATGGCTAACAGGCACATAAAAATATGTTCAACATTGCCAATTATCTGAGAAATGTAAATCAAAATCACAATGAGACAATGCCATACACACCCACCAGAATGGCTATCATCCAAAAAAAGCCTACAAATAACTAACAACTAACAAATGTCAAGAAGAATGTAAAGAAAAGGGAATCCTAATATACTGTTGGTGGGAGTATATCCATAAACTAGTGCAGCCATTATGGAAAGCAACATAGAGTTTCCTCAAAAAACTAAAATTAGAATTACCAATTCAGCAGTTTCACTGCTAGGTACATATTCAAGGAAAACAGGAATGCTAATTTGAAAAGGTGAATGTACTCCAATGTTCACAGAAGCTTTATTTACAATAACTAGGAGATGGAAGCAACCTAAGTGTCCATCAACGCATGAACAGATAAAGAAAACGTGGTATAGATATACAGAGGAATATTACTCAGCCTTAAAAAATGAAATACTGCAATGTGCCGCAATTCTGCTTAGTGAAATAAATCAAAGAAAGACAAATACTGTTACACATGTGGAATCTAGAAACTAAAACAAATGAATATACTGAATATATAACAAAATAGAAATAGATTCACAGATATAGAAAACAAGCTAGTGGTTACTAGCGGGGAGAAGGAAAAGGAGAGGGCCAAGGGTATGGGTTTAAGCAGTACAAATTGCTATGTATAAAATAAATAAATAACAAGGATATATTATACAACACAGAGCATATAGCTATGACTTTCTAATAACTTTAAAAGGAGTATAATCTATGAAAATATTGAATCATCTTGCCATACACCTGAAACTAATATAATAAGCCAACTAACTATATTTCAGTTAAAAGGAAATACTACCGACAAGTTGTTGCCATTTTAATGAAAGTAAAAATGTATCTTTATAACATATATATCTTTTCTGATTGGTATGAATTTAAAGATTTATTCAGAACAAGTTACTTTGTGACTTTTTAACGTTTAAGACACAACAGAACAATGTCAATTGATTCAAGGAAGAAACTCTGGTCATGAACCCAGGCTAAAGAGAAAAAGCCTAGCTGTTTTAGTTAGGTTTTCCCAAACAAAGTCGGGAGGTAAACCACAGCTTCTGACCACATATTTAAACATTCAGAAAACTGGCTGAAATTGCTTACATGTAAACAGCAAGAGATTAATACTGTGCTTTTGATTTTAATGAGTTCTGTGAGATTTCACCGCACAATAAGCTAAAATGATTGTTTTCAGAAATAAAGAGAAGTAATGTAAGAATTTATCATATCCTTCATTTATCCTTCTCTCAGAAATGAAAAAAAAAAAAAAGACAAAACAAAACCCAAAACAGACAAAACAAACAAGAAGCAAAGAACAAAAGAATCTGGAAGAAAGGATTGATGATGAAGTACAGGAATGGAGAAACATGCTATGAAGCAAGGAGAAAAGCATTCCAGTGAAATGAAAGGGAAATACTGAAAGAAAGATGGGAATGCAGGGTGAGCATGAAGAAATGGTCAGAACTGGATACCAAGGCAGGGGAATTGAGCTCCCAGCTGGTGAGTCAAATGTTGCAATAATCCAATTTTAATTATACGTGAGTCTCATCTTTGCTATTTGTTTAATTTTCTTCTTCTCTGCAAATACAGAGACAGCTGTTTCCCTTTTGACACAATTATCTTTGTTGAGAAGCTTTCGAAACTTCCCTTTGAAAGGTCTGCAGAACTTATAAGAAGCCTGAACATATTAAGTGACAGATCTTTTAGATTTCAGACAAGGAAAGCATTTCACTCAAGTCCTTGAACCTAAAGCCAGAGGGTCAGGGACGGTGGAATAAAACACTCTGAGATTCAATGAAGAATGAAAAGTGGAACTTATTTGATGCTGGGAGTCAACAACTTGACCATGAGCTTAATTACACTACGAGGGGAAAATTGAACCAAGGTGTCAACCCAGCAACCAATCAGATTGTCATTATGGGGAATTTGAACTAAGCTATTTAGAGTCTATGGTCAACTGGTGATGAACACTGTATCATAAAGTCAAACAGATTTAGGACTAGTGGTCAGGTAGGCCACGCTAACTGAGAGACAGCAACAGAAAACTGAGGACCTCAGTCAGGAAAGAGAAAAAATTAAAAGGCAAAGCCAGGGTTTCCGAGGTGGCACTAGCGCTAAAGAACCCGTCTGCCAATGTAAGACATAAGAGGCGTGGGTTCGATTCCTGGGTTGGGAAGATCCCCTGGAGGAGGGCATGGCAATCCACTCCAGTATTCCTGCCTGGAAATCCTAAGGACAGAGGAGTCTGGTGGGCTACTGTCCACGGGGTTGCAAAGAGCCAGACACGACTGAAGCAACTTAGCATGCAAAATGAAAGAAAGAAAAAGACAGAATGGGTAGCCCCAGAGAGAAGTATCTTCCTTTCTTATCAACTTGCCGCCTCCAGTCTCATGAAGACTAGGTATCCAAACTCATGACAAAGATACAATGGTCAATTTTATTGAGCACATATACAAGGCATTATACATACATACATACGATGTTTCATTACATCCTCAAACAACCCTAGGAAGTAAGAACTGTTATTGTTCCCATTTTATGGATGATAGACTGAAGCTGAGAGACGTAGTGATCTGCCTCATGATGAGTAAATGGTAGTAAAGTTCATTTCTGATTCTAAGGCTCTCACTGTTCAGCCAACTATACACTACTTGTTGTATCCTTAGATTACCTTCTTTACTTGAATGAACTTGAGAGTATCTTTTTATAGAAGCCAGTCATCCCTACTTAAGACAGAAATGAACAAGTTCAAGATGTTGGGCCAGGAGGGAGCCCTCACTAGAGACTGAGGGTGTGACACAGAGACATTTCTGTGGCTTAAAAGCCCAGGACCAAGTAGAAACATTAAAAAAGATCAGTAGTGACCAGGGGCTGGGATGGGAAAATGAATGGATGGCATGCAGAGGGTTTTTAGGTCAGTGAAACTACCCTGTAACTATGACAATGGTGGATTGGTGTCATTTTACATTTATCATTATACATCTGTTCAAACCAATAAAATGTACACCATCAAAGGTGGTTCCTTTTGCCATGAACTCAAAATTGCTCTAGGAAATAAAGCTCACTAATGCAAAAAATTCCTTTTGGGTATAAAGATTCAGCTTTTAATATTTTTTCTACTTCCCTTTCCTCCTTTCTAAATTTTTACATTCAGCAAGTTGATTGGTATAAACCACATTTCTTGCTAAATTTGATGTTCCATTGTTCTCTCCAAATTGTGTTCTGACCCATGAAAGAAGATATCAAGTAGTTTAATTTTTTTAAAAAACTGAGTGGGAGAAAGACAGGGAGAGGGGATACTTTCAGTAAGAAAGCAAACAAGGCTGAGGAAGTCAGATGCTTATGTTTACTACCAAGTAGATGTCAGAGGACATTTATATTTGCCAGATTCTTTGTGTGTGTAGCTTTAAAGCTGTCCAGCTGCATCAGATGGACACAGCATGACTACAGTCATACTCTGCTCTGCCTCTCACTTCTGCACATCAGATTGCCTGCATATAAATGAAAGCCAGGACACTCATTTAAATGCAGTACTGGATGTGCTTTGTGAACAAGTTATCTGAAGAAATACTCCTTTCCACACACTGGATTTTCCACCTCTTTTGTTTGGCTATGTAGGATTTCTGTTGCAGAGGAATGAAGAGAAATCCAAAGGAAGCTCAATATAGGGGAAATGGTATCTGTCTGATCTGGGCCTGGAGTGCCCATTGGCTAGTCATGTGACTCTGAGCCAGATGTGAGTCTGATGAAACGTGAGACCTGCCTGATGAAACTGAAAATCACATTATTCACATCACAGGGTAAGGTAATAATGAGACTGTCCCTGGGATAGAGTGTCTTGAACGTATTGGATGATTGTTAACAATAGTTTCAAGTAAGAGCCTTAAACCCCACCTTATTGAAAGGAACAAATGTAGGGATTTACTGTGCACACAGCACTTGCTTTCTTACTTAATTATCATGATCTCACAGTCACTCTTGGGTCTTTGCATTCACACAGTAACGGAAGGTTCTGGACAAGATCTCAAGGTGACTGCAGTGCAAAGTACTACCCACTGTCTCCCTGTCTCAGGATCCTCAGCCTCAGGCCTCTGTGTGGACGTGGAGCAGGCTCACCCAGAAAAGGGGAGGAGGATGGGCCGCAGGCATTACAGGGGTCCCAGAGGACATGAGGGTGCTGAATGGGGCCATTTCTACCCCCTTAACTGAGCTGAAATGATGGGTTCCTTGATCTAGTCATACATTCTTTTGTTTCCCACATCACAGGCAAGCTTTTTGTAACCTATTTAGGTGCACATATACATTTATATGAAAAACATGTTTTGTAAAAGAATAAGTCCTCAACAAATGAGCCTTTCAGCAGAGAATATATAGTATTCAATGTCTTCCTTCCTCCTAGTAGGTCGACAGCCTATTTCTGAGAAGGGACACCCAACTTGAGAACAATGGCTGCAATTTGTGTTCATCAGCTTCTCATGAAAGGAAACACAGTCATAGAACAAAGCTAAGGTGCCTCAAAGCAAAGCAGAGAATTTTCTGGAATCAGGGAGTTATGGGTCCTTGGAGCTCAGGAACAAATGTCAGAAGTCACACACAAAGGGTTGACTGAGATCACCCACAAACTAGGAGCACTATGTCGGTATACAGGTATAATGACAAGGAGTTAAGAAAGAAAAGGAACCTTTCAGACCATGTGGGGAAGGATGAAAAAAAAATTGTCATGAAGGCTCAGCAAAGGGTGCAAAGCGATCCAGCACGAGAACACATCATTAGCAGTGAGGAAAGGAATCAGCTGAGGCTGTATTATCACAGAAGACAAGGGGAACTCAAGAAATAGGAGGACAAGTCATGTAGTGTGGCCAAAGGAATAAACAGATAAATAAAATAAGAAACTGGAAGAAAATGACAACAACTCCTGTTTAAATACTCCATGGGAAGATAACACTGCTTTGAAAAGACACTTTCAAGGGCTAAAAGACATAAAGTGGAGACAAGATGAAGTTCACCAGCTGATGAATCTTTCCAAAATTTTAGCTCACCTTTCTTTAGGCAAAACAATAAACAACAACTAAAAAGGACACCCATAACCCTCTGTGAAGGTTGTTGAAACTTCTAGTTTTCCAAGTTTTTCTTTTAGATTGAATTTTAAAAATAAAAGTTATTCAAGGTCATTCCAGGTGTTTAAGCAGAGAAACCCAAAGAAGAATGAAGGGTACCATGGTGAAGATGAATGTCTGCAGCCCCACCAAGAGCCTACCCTACCCAATGCGGCTGACACTTGTAGCAACATGGTATTAAAAGCTGACACTGCAGAGAAATGGAGAAGACCCAGTGCATCACATGGCACTTGGTGCCTGGGGGAGAGATTATAAATGGAAATATGAGACCTAAGGAGAGCTGAGGATAAAAAGAGACAAAAGACTGGGGAGACTAAAGAATTTATCATCCAAACAAGGCTGGGACTATTTGGGGAGTAAACATGGGCACAGTTAATAATGACATAACATGTAAACTGGACTGCCTTGGGCAACCTGGGACATATGGATTCTCTACCAAAAGCCAACAATTCTTTGGCTTCATGGAAAAGACTCTGATGCTGGGAAGGATTGGGGGGCGGGAGGAGAAGGGGGCGACCGAGGATGAGATGGCTGAATGGCATCACTGACTCGATGGACGTGAGTCTGAGTGAAATCCGGGAGTTGGTGATGGACAGGGAGGCCTGGCGTGCTGCAACTCATGGGGTCGCAAAGAGTCGGACATGACTGAGCGACTGAACTGACTGAACTGAGGCCCTGATCAGGAGAAGGAAATGACCACCCACTCCGGTATTCTTGCCTGGAGAATTCCATGGACAGAGGAGCTTGGTGGGCTACGGTCCATGGGGTTGCAAAGAGTTGGACACACCTGAGTGGCTAATACACAGGCACACAGGCCCTAATCAAGCCATGGAAGCTAAGATTAGGGCTCGGGTGACAACCACCCTGATTCAAACACTCATACTGCTGCTTTCTGACTGTGACTGCAGCCCACTGACTGTGGGCAGGTTGTGGCTGTTTAAACTCTCCTGAGTTTTCCCCACTTGAAATGTTAGTATCTGCCTCACAGAGTTGCTGGAGTGATGAAAGGAGTTCATTTTTAAAATCTGAGTACAGTGCCTGGCATCTAGTAGTCAGCCAAGAACAACAACAATAATATCATCATCATGATAAGTTTAGTGGGTGCTCTCATGCATGTATATATATTATGCCTGGAATCCTAAGAAGTATTTAATGCAGATGGCTGAGAGGAGTATAGCGGAAGAGATGGGAAAAAGAAAGACACTAATTTTCCAAAAAAAAAAAAAATGTGTCATAACACTTCATGGAATATGACAAGCAAAAATATCAGTTCCAGTCTTGCTAGTTTTTTTTTTAATGATGTGGCTACCTAAATAAATATGAAGTTACTGATACAAAACTTATGGTTATCATGTTTATGAATGTAATAGTATCATAATCCAGGTTACTGTGGGAAAAGCTAAACTCTAGGAAAAAGAAACTTCTCTTTCTTGTAGAATCAGCATCTCAATTAAGTGCTCTACTATTTTATTTATTTATTTATGAGGGGCTTCCCTGGTAGCTCAGTTAGTCAAGAATCCGCCTACAATGCAGGAGACCGAGGTTCAGTCCCTGGGTTGGAAAGATCCCCTGGAGGAGGAAATGGCAACCTACTCCAGTATTCTTGCCTGGAGAATCTCATGGAGAGAGGAGTCCGGCAGGTTACAGTCCATGGGGTCACAAGAGTTGGACACAACTTAGCGACTAAACTACCACCACCATTTTATTCAAGCAGGAAACTCTAAATGATGAGGCAATCCTTTAACTGGTTACCCATGAAATACATGAAATTTCTAGGTTTCATTTCAAAACCTGTTTTCTCTCCCACTGTTTTGATTCTTTTATCTTCTTCAATTTATGAGCATTCACTCTGATAATGCTAGTTAAAATTCAACCCTGATGAAGCGTAGCATTTATGAAGCAATTTTTGTGTGCCAAACAGAATGCTAAATGCTTTATGTACATTATTTCAATTAATCTTTGAATGAATCTAGGATATCTTGGGACCATATCACCCCCAATTTACAGGGAAAGCACTGAGGCTCAAAAGAGGTTGCATAAGTCACTCTAAATCACTAAGCTAGGAATCAGACATAATTTAGTCTTAAACCAGAATCAGGCTCCCAAGCCCTCCTGTAGTAACGATTACACTACTAGCTCCAGCTTTGGTGCGACAACGTACTGACCATGAACACCAGATAGACCTACCCAACTTTTACCTATATTTTTCCCTTGAGCAGTGTTTCTCAAATCACAAACTTTTCTCTCTCCCCAACTTTGTTAACACCCTCAAGCAACACCCCTCTGTCCTCAAATCTAACTGTACAAGATTTTACCTGAAATCTGTTGTTCCCTCTACCGATAATTCTCCTGTCTTACAGGATATTCTCTCCTGGCCTACAGAAAGGAGGTATCTGTTTGATTTTAATCACTCTTCTTACAATCTCAGCTTAAGGGGATACAGGTAAAAACAAGAAAAGGAGTCAGCTGAAAAGTTCTTGGCTCCAAATTAAAAACAATTCTGGACGCTCCATATCTGAAAAACGTGCAAATGATTCCTGGGAGGGACTTGGAAAAGAGCTTGCTTCTTAAAATAATACATCAACTGTCAGCCTCTTAACATCAGAGGTTTAAAGATACACGCTATTTTTGTTACAGAAGGCATGTTCTTGGGGGTACTTCCGCAGCCATTTATGACTACTTCAAAATCCACTGCAAATTTCATCTATGTTTGAAATCCAGCATTTATGTGCATTTTAGGAGGCATATAAAATGATCTTAAATGAGAAAATATGTGTTAAAAACCCAATGAAAAGTTAAAAGCTGCTTATAAATGCAAGTATTGTTATTACTGGAAGAACATTTGTTATGTAATGCATGTCAATCTCTTATCCAGCATCCTCCTAGAGAAATGGGTTATGCCTTTCAAATTCTTCCCGTAAATCTGACTTTAAATGAAACACAGACAGACTTGATTTTCCTATCTCTTGTTTCCATTTTCTGAGTGTTGACACACTTCAAATCAGTGAGTGAATCCATAAAGCGTTCAAACCCTCTAGTGCGGTCTGCTCAGCCCAGACACTGTCCCCAGTTTTATGCAATACATCTGACTAGGACAAGACATACAGAAAATAACCCTTTATTATTATCTGCACAAGCTTTTCAGTCAGCTCCCACTAATTCAAACATTTCAATTACTCAACCTAATCTGTGCTGAAGTTTTTCTCTCAGCTCTCTGATGAAGCTAATCACAAGGTAAATGAAAGTATCAAAAAATTAGAGTTCAGAGGAGAAAGTTAAAAAGATATTTTTTTTAAGTTGTGAATACATCCTGGTGCAAAAAAAAAGATAATTAATGATTATATAGCAGCAGTCACATATCACCTAAACTTTTAAACCTCTTGAGAAGAATGTCCAGCGTTTGCCCACAGGTTCACAATATACATGTTCAGTTCCTCAGTCTGCCCTCAAATAATATTATACTGCTTCACATGGCAGGTAAGATAGCATTTAAATTGCTTTCCTTACATAACGCATGGAAATGAAAATACACCTTGATGTGTTATGCTCTACACTTCAATCTCTTGCGTCATGAATGACCACTCACTTTTCCTCCCTTTACTGCCAGATTCTGGGTTCCATTTCTTCAATGTGGTTGATGGTTCCAAGGGTGAATATACATATAAAAATTCATTGTGTACTTTATTACATGTATGTTATAACTCAATGTTTAAAATGTGATGCCCACTCTAGGTCTTCATCATTGCTCTTCCAGAAGGCAGTACCACATTAAAGAAAATGTGGATGGAGCATATTCTGGAGGCTGTCTTGGCTTCCTGTGTCAACACTCAGAGCTCAAAGGGCTGGAGTCTTTGTTGAGCAGTTATCATCGCTCTGCTCTAATCCTAAAAGGCTTTTCCATCCCAACCAGCCAGCTTACAGATGCTGTCTGTAGCTCAAAAATGCCAGAATCCCATCAAAAAGAGATATATTAACCAATGAAATAGTATCTTACAACTGACATTGCAGCTGGAGAATGGTGGTGGATGTTTTTGTATTCCAGTCAGGTATAAAGAATGTTGCCTTAATAATGATGGGAAATCCCAGCAAACTGAGAATAGCCCACATGCACTTATTTGTTCAGCATTTACTGAATGCTCATTATCTGTCAAACTTTGTGCAGGAGAGCAGTTGGAACACCTAAGAGCTCACTGTAGTTGTGGATACACAAGCAATTACAATCCAGCAACATGGTGAGTGTATGATGAATGGAATTGCAGAATATCATTCCAGGGTAGAATTGGAAGACTCTCCCCTAGTTGGAGAAGATTAAAAGGCAATGATATGGATGTCTTTTTGGAGGATATTAAACATATCATTAAAAAGAGTCTATTAAGATTTCCCTAATGGCCCAATGGTTAAGACTCCATGGTTCTACTGCAGGGGGCACAGGCTTGTTCCCTGGTCAGGGAAGTTTTGCATGGTGTGGCAAAAAAAAAAAAAGTCTATCAATCTAGTGCCAGAATTATTAATTCTCACTTCTCCCACATTTCAGGAGAAGGCAATGGCAACCCATTCCAGTACTCTTGCCTAGAAAATCCCATGGACAGAGAAGCCTGGTAGGCTGCAGTCCATGGGGTCACTAAGAGTCAGACATGACTGAGCGACTTCACTTTCACTTTTCACTTTCATGCATTGGAGAAGGAAATGGCAACTCACTCCAGTGTTCTTGCCTTGAGAATTACAGGGACGGGGGAGCCTGATGGACTGCCGTCTGTGGGGTCGCACAGAGTCGGACACAACTGAAGCGACTTAGCAGCAGCAGCAGCTCTCCCATTTCAAACATATTTCTCCCTTATTGAACCTAATTACACCATTATTCTTTTAGTTGCTAAAGTAAAAATTCTAGGAGTCCTAGGAAGAGGCAGAAGGAATTCTTTAGGATTGGTAGAAATATTCAATATTCCTATACTGTGGTTGGTTCACAGGTGTATACATCTGTCTACTTGCATCCATTGAACACTTTAAAACGGTAAAGTTTAATCAATAAAGTTGATTGAAAATCTAGAAGTTATCCTTGATGAATCTTTTCTCTCAACTCAAACTTCTAAGTGCATCTTATGAGATCAGCCCAATCCATCCACTCCTCTCCATTGCCACCACTTTTGGCTAAGTCACCAGTCCATGTAGCCTGGATGACTCTTGAGTGGTCTTAGTCTCTATTCTTTTCTCTATGTCTGTTAATGATGGTTAATGATGTAAATCCAGTTGGTCACCCTATGCCTTTACTTAAAACTTTCAAAGGTATGGAGATTCCTTTAAGAAAACAAAACAAAAAAAAAACAAAACCAGGAATTAAACTACCATGTGACCCAGAAATCCCAGTATTGGGCATATACTCTGAGAAAACCATAACTGAAAAAAAATCACATGTACCCCAATGTTCATCACAGCACTATTTACAATAGCTAGGACGTGGAAGCAACCTAGATGTCCATCGACACACACAATGGAATATTACCCAACCATAAAAACGAACACGTTTGACTCAGGTCTAATAAGGTAGATGAATCTAAAGCCTATTATACAGAGTGAAATGTCAGAAAGAGAAAAACAAATATTGTATATTAATGCATATATATGGAATCTAGAAAGATGGTACTGATGAACCTATCTGCAGGGCAGCAATGGAAACACAGACATAGAGAAAGTACTTGTAGACATGGGGCAGGGAAGGAAAGGGTGGGACAAATTAAGAGATTAGCATCGAAACATATACATTACCACACGTAAAATTACATAGCCAGTAGAAATTTTCTGTATGTCACAGGGAGCTCAAATCTAGTGCTCTGTGACAACCAAGAGGGGAGGGATGGGATGGGAGGTAGAAGGGAGGTTCAAGAGGGAGGGGACATACATATACCTATGACTGATTATGTTGATATATGGCAGAAACCAACACATCTATTGTAAAGCAGCTATTCTCCAATTAAAAATAAATAAATTTTTAAAAATTTCAAAGAGCTTCAAATCATACTTAGAAAACAATAAAAAGACATTTCTTCCAAGGCCTTTAAGGTGTTACATCAACTGTAAAACTTTTTGGTTTCTGTATTCTTTTACATTCCTAAAAATTAACAAAAATGTAAAAAGCTGGGTTATACCTATTCATACTTACCATATTTGAAATTAAAGCTGAAATGTTGTTATGCCTCTTTTATTTTTTGTGATTACAATGTATTTTTATTTAATTAACTAATGTATTTTTTATTGAGGAGCTAAAGCAGAGACATTACTTTGCCAACAAAGGTCCATCTAGTCAAGGCTATGGTTTTCCCAGTGGTCATGTATGGATGTGAGAGTTGGACTATGAAGAAAGCTGAGCACCAAAGAATTGATGCTTTTGAACTGTGGTGTTGGAGAAGACTCTTGAGAGTCCCTTGGACTGCAAGGAGATCCAACCAGTCCATTCTGAAGGAGATCAGCCCTGGGATTTCTTTGGAAGGAATGATGCTAAAGCTGAAACTCCAGTACTTTGGCCACTTCATGTGAAGAGTTGACTCATTGGAAAAGACTCTGATGCTGGGAGGGATTGGGGGCAGGAGGAGAAGGGGACGACAGAGGATGAGATGGCTGGATGGCATCACAGACTCAATGGACATGAGTTTGAGTGAACTCCAGGAGTTAGTGATGGACAGGGAGGCCTGGCGTGCTGCGATTCATGGGGTCGCAAAGAGTCAGACACAACTGAACAACTGAACTGAACTGAACTTGCTTTAGACAAATATTAATACTTAGAAAAGTAAGTTATCTTTTACAGCAAAGTGAAAAATTAAAAGCATGAATTTTATATCTACTTTCATTAATGCCATTTCCAGTGCTCTTCACTTTTTCATATAGATTCAAGTTTTTACTGTATTATATTATTCTGCCTGAAGAAATTCCTTTAACATTTTTAATAGAAAAGATCTGACAGTAATGAATCGCTCAGTTTTTATGGTCTGAAAAAGCCTCTACTTCCCTTTCATTTTTGAAAGACTTTTTGGAGGGGTATAGAAATCTTCATTGACTTTTTTTTGCCATGCTTTAAAAATGTCACTCTCCTGTCTTCCAGTTTAAAGAGTTTGGAAAAAGTGTCTCCTGTAATTTTCAGCTTTGTTCTTATTTATGTAATGTCCCTTTTTCTCATACTGCTGTCAAGGTTTTATCTTTGTTTTTTAGAAGTTTGAGTATATGGTGTCCAGGTTTCTGGATTTTGTTTTGTTTTAAATCTGTAGTAGTCTCCAAGCTTCTCAGATCTGTGTCTTGGAATCTTTCATTAATCTTAGAAAATTCTCAGCCAGTTTTTCAAACATTGCTTCTGTCCTATTCTTTATCTCTTCTTTTTCTAGGATTCTAATCACATGTGTGTAGAATCATCTGATATTGTTCCACAGGTCTTGAATGCTCAGATCTCTTCTAAAAATTATTTTTTCCATTTGTGTTTCATACTGAGCAATTTCTACTGGCCTACTTTTAATTTCACTGATTCTTTTCTCAGCTAGTTTAAGTCTACTTATAAGCTTCTCAGTGACTTTTTTTTAATCTCTGTTTTTCATGTATAGCATTTCTGTTTGATCATTTTCTGTTATTTCCATCTCTCTGCTGAAGTTCATCATCTGATATTGTGTGTCATCTTCTGTTTTACTAGAATCTATAAGATACTCGTTCAATTAATTTTAAATCCTTTGTCCAATGGTTCCAGCTGAAGGACTTGGTTGGCCTTCATGCCTTTCCCACAGAAACTGTTGTTCCCTCCTCCAGGCCTGCACCACCATAGAGGTGGTGAATTCTTACTCCAATTTCAGTCTTTCTCCAAACACTCATCACCAAACACTATCCCACTTTGCTTACTGCAGTCAGCCAAACTGGTCTTTTAATTCCATCACCCAGATCTCTGATGACATAGAATTTTTACCCTATTTTTCTGACACGAAATGCTCTTTTCAGGTCATTAAATGACTGACCTCTTGTTATTGTCTAAATTTCAGCTTGAAAGTACCTCTTCATCGAGGTCTTCCATGACCACCTTGATCTAAAGAACCCAAACACATACACCCTCTCCAAGGCATTAGAAAATCACACCACACTATTTGTTTTCTTTTATTGAAAGGTACTTGGGTTTTCAATATATTTGTTTATTTTTTATTTTCTATCTTTGTCCAACTTTTAGACTTGTTTGCTACAATGTCTACGGTACCTAAGACAGCATCTGTTGTGTAGCAGCCCTTCAAAATATGTGTGAAAAAAACAATGTCTTAGACTACTTTATCGGAGAAGGCAATGACACCCCACTCCAGAACTCTTGCCTGGAAAATCCCACGGATGGAGGAGCCTGGTGGGCTGTAGTCCATAGGGTCGCTAGGAGTCGGACACAACTGAGCGACTTCACTTTCACTTCTCACTTTCATGCATTGGAGAAGGAAATGGCAACCCACTCTGGTGTTCTTGCCTGGAGAATCCCAGGGACAGGGGAGCCTGGTGGGCTGCCATCTATGGGGTTGCACAGAGTTGGACACGACTGAAGCAACTTAGCAGCAGCAGCAGCAGTAGACTACTTTAATGACTGAATTGTATCAATCATTATCAAGCTAATTGAACATTAAAAAAATAAAAGACTCCTAAGGGGTGATTTCACTGGCTATGGATACGTAGTACACAGTGCAAATGCTCTTGGAACTAAACTGGATTTTAATCTAGGCCCAGTTGAAATCACTTCAGAGACAGGCTCAGCCACCAGAGGCATAGAAGCATAGCAGAATATCTAAAATGTGATTTCAACACATGATAAAGCAAGCCTGTTTCAACAGCGTGGGAGGTGCAATTCCCTGAACAGCCAACACTGGCTTTCCATATCACATTACCTGGCAAATCATTGTTTTCTTTCCAATAATCTTTGGCTTACCATCCTTAGGCAATGGGAAAAACTAAAGGGGAAACTTCTAGCCAGGAGGCTGATGGAAATCCCCTGTTTTTCAATTCTACTCTACCTGGATCCCCAAAATGTTACCTCAACAAATAAAGATGTCAGGAGCTAATGGAGACTCCAGAACTAGGTAAAAACCCATGATTAAGTGCCTGAAAATCTCATCGTATCTTTTTCCCTAATGGGAGACTATGAAAATTGAGCAGGGTGGGGGTGGAGGGGGGAAACTCATGGTTTTATGTTGTTGTTAATTTTGGCAAGAAGTTAAATGCTGATAATTTGGAGTTTATTTTTTACAAATTAAATAGGTATTTTAAAGAAAGAAATTTTACTCAACTCTCCTCATATTATTCACCACCTTGTTCTAAGATGTCTGAATTTAAATGCATGTGTTTGAATCTTTTCTCTAAGGTTTGATAAGGGCATATGCAGAAAATAAAAGAAAACAAGGGCAGTGATCCATGCCAGTTTTTAACAGCCTGAAAAGTCCATAGCTCAGTCCTAGACAAAGAGTATAATATGCTGGAGAATAGAAAATATGAGGCTAAAATCATATTCATAGATATTTACATCTAATTAATTCAACATGAATTATTGAGGCCCTTCCAGGTGACAGATGCAATACTAGATAAATAATAGTAAGCACACAGATACAGTTTCTTCCTTAATAGGCTTCAGAGTCTAGGAAGAAAATGAAGATATAATTAAATATGTAAATTACTACATAATGAAAAATGGAACATGTGATAAGGAAAATGAATGATTGGATATATAAGACTGAAAACTCAGAGGAGAGATTAATAATGGAGATGAAATGTGGGGCATAATCAACATACAGGTCTTTTTTTGATGCTGTGATGGACAACAGATTGCTAACCTAGGGTGACAGAATAAATACAAGACACAAGGAACCAAAGAACATTATGACTTAAGAGTGTGGTTCTGAGGTAAAGAAACCAGAACGTAAGGCTAATTAAAAGACATTGGAGAAAAATCAGATAAGAGCCTTACCACAGAAGGCAAGTTGGTAGTTACAAGGAATAGTATCAGGTGATGTGGAGAGGTCCAGTGAAATGAGTACCCAAAATGGATGCTGAATGAGGCGACATGGAAGTCACTAATGGCCCAAATATGATCACTTTTATTGGTGCAATAGAAGCAGAAACCAGATCAAAGCAAGTTGAAGAAGAATGAGGACTGTCTGGGTCAAGTTAATAGACTGAACATACATCTAATCCATGTTCTCACAAAAGTTCAGTAAAAAGCCATCAAAAAGAAAAAGAAAAAGACACAGGACTACAAGGATGAGACAAGGAGGAGGAGAACAGGAGATAAGACAAAAGTAACAAAATTTTGGAAGCTTAAAAGCAGATGGATAAGTGGCAAATGGCTTAGCAGACTCAAGAAAACTGAATCCAAGCTAGTCATGAGGAAATCGGAGCACACGCCAATTTGTACCACAAAGTCCTCAACAGACACAAGAATTAGTAGCAGCCAGTAACTCTAGAACTAGGTGCTGGGGGAGTTTACCAAAATGAAAAAGACTTGTTGAAAATTGTTTGAAAAACAGATTCCTCAATTCCCTCCCCCATTTCACTTTGTTGCGTAACTTGTCCCTCTTCTACCCCACAGAAGTCTAGGGGATTTTTTTACCTATAGAAAGTAAAACAGAGAGTCTCTGGATTAGTCAAGAAAGTGAATGACATACTGAAAACAAGGCAGATTAAATGATTATGTGACTATTCAACGCTGAATACAGAGATCCACGATCTCTCTTTTCCTGTGTGTGCTCAGTCTTGTCTGGCTCTTTGTGGCTCCATGAACTATACCCTGACAGGCCCTTCTGCCCAAAGATTTTCCAGAGCATTAGTGATTGCATGAATATTCAGTGATGAATACAGAGGCACCCTACCTCTCTTTTCCTACTTGGCTCCAAAATAACAAGGATTCAGAACCTATTCTTTGAGCCAGGAGATGGGGAAACACTTCCCTGGGGAACCTGATCAAATCCATGGAGAAGGTGCTAAAGATACTTACTTTGAGGGTTTGTTCAAAAATAAGTAAAGTTCAAAGTTGATAAGCCCCACCCATGTACTCAGGTCATCCCAATATTTCAGTTCCCCTCTACTCTTAATCATGAGTATATGCTCAAGCATCATCAGACACATGGAAGAAAGTCTCTAACAGGGAAGACAGAAATTGTTACAATACAAAGAGAAAAAAAAAACCTTGGAGGAAACAAGCACTACACAGACATAATTTCAAAATTACCAATGTGAATACCTTCCAAATAGTAAAAGAAAGATAATGCTCCCATGAGCAAAACAAGATTCTCTTGAAAATTAAATACAGGATAACAAATTGAAAAATTATGTAAAGCAAGAATTGTAAGATAAAATTAAGGAAATCACTCAAAAAGAAAGCTAAATAAATAAATAAACAGGAGAAAACAGAAGAAGAAAAGATAGACTAGAAAAAAAAAATTTTAGAAAGTCTACCATCCTAGAAATAAGGGTATGATAAACAAAGGAAAGAGAGGAGTAGAAAACATCAACAAAATAATGCAGTATTTCCTGAAGGACATTAGTCACCAGATTGAAAGGACTCACAGAGTGCCTAAAATAACAGATGAAAATAAACACATTAGTGAGGATAAAGATCAGTTCAGTTTAGTTCAATCACTCAGTAGTGTCTGACTCTTTGCAACCCCATGGACTGCAGCATGCCAGGCCTCCCTGTCCATCACCAACTCCTGGAGTTTACTCAAACTCATGTTCACTGAGTCAGTGATGCCATCCAACCATCTCATCCTCTATCGCCCCCTTCTCCTCCCGCTTTCAATCTTTTCTAGCATCAGGGTCTTTTCCAATGAGTCAGCTCTTTGCATCAGGTGGCCAAAGTATTAGAGTTTCAGCTTCAACATCAGTCCTTCCAATGAATATTCACAACTGATTTCCTTTAGGATGGACTGGTTGGATCTCCTTGCAGTCCAATACTCTCAAGAGTCTTCTCCAATACCATAGTTCAAAAGCATCAATTCTTCAGCACTCAGCTTTCTTTATAGTCCAACTCTTACATCCATACATGACTACTGGAAAAACCATAGCCTTCACTAGATGGACCTTTGTTGGCAAAGTAATGTCTCTGCTTTTTAATATGCTGTCTAGGTTGGTCATAACTTTTCTTCTAAGGAGGAAGAGTCTTTTAATTTCATGGCTGCAGTCACCATCTGCAGTGATTTTGGAGCCCCAAAAAATAAAGTCTGACACTGTTTCTACTGTTTCCCCATCTATTTGCAATGAAGTGATGGGACTGGATGCCATGATCTTTGTTTTCTGAATGTTGAACTTTAAGCCAACTTTTTCACTCTCTTCTTTTGCTTTCATCAAGAGGCTCTTTAGTTCTTCCTCACTTTCTGCCTTAAGGGTGGTGTCATCTGCATATCTGAGGTTATGGAGAGTTCTCCCAGCAATCTTGATTCCAGCTTCATTCAGCCCAGCGTTTCTCAGGATGTATTCTGCATATAAGTTAAATAAGCAATGTGACAATATACAGCCTTGCCGTACTCCTTTTCTATTTGGAACCAGTCTATTATTCATGAATAAAGATAAGAGTCCCTAATTTTTCATACAGAAATGAAAAAGTAATATGTCAGAAACAAAAGATCAGAAATCAGAACAATTTTGAGGTTTTCAACGCAGCCCTGGAAGCAAGGAAAATCATTTTCGACCTAAAATCCCAAACTCAGCTAAGCTATGAGTCAAATATGTGGGTTGGAAGACCACATTTAAATACACATATCCTAAAAAATAGTACTGCCTCTCTAATCTTTCTTCAAAAGCTATCAAAGGATAAACCCCATAAAAAATAAGAAACAAATCAAAAGAAGAGAAAGAAATGAATATAAGAAATCCAATCACATGAGACAGGTTGTCCTAGATTGTCCAGAAGACTGTGAGTCCAGACTGGATCAGTGTGACTAAGGAAACAGGGAATCTGAGCCTGCCATCACCATACCTGTTGTTGATTATTCTGATTCAAGGATAGAACATCCAAGATTCTTGACTATACATGTGATGTGTGAGTTATTTTTATTCTTTTAGCTATAAAGGCATTTTATACACTCTTCTTACATGGAAGATACATTTGATAGTCTCAAAAATATTTTTTATCATAAAAAATGTTAAAAAGGGTAATTGAGAACTGGAATTATTATGGTGTGCTTATGAAGGAAAGCAAAGAAATGAGGTAGTAACCCTAGGAGAGGTGGACTCAAAGGAAGATTTTAGTACTGTAAGAGATCTGAGCATGTTTTTATGCTGAAGGTTTATTTACAACAAAGATATTGGAATGTCAGGAAGAGCGTGAGCACCAAACAGCCAAAACTCATTTGTAATATTACTGCTTCTTGGTGCATAACACAAATCTTCAACTGTAGCCATTTGTATGCAATTTTCTTGAAAATATTTTTAATAGGTCATGTAATATATAGGTGCATATGTATAAATTAAATCTAATATAGAATCTGGGGTCAGGTGACTAAATCTGAAGAATCCTAATCTGTTTCGTTAGCATTTAAAAGACAAACAGGAACCGATAATCTAGTAATTCTACAGCAAGCATTTCAAATAACTCCATCAAAATGTACAACAGCCAGATGTATGACAGAAATCAACACAATATTGTAAAGCAATTATACTCCAATTAAAAATAGATAATTTTTTTTAAAGGCCCAATAGTGGATTCATGAATGAGTAAAACAGATGTTGGAAGTAGTTTTTCCATTGGTCAAGTGAATGGTACTCAAGACAGGTAGTTGATTTTGACTGCTATCCAGGACCTCTCAGCCTTACAAAGTTGGAATCTAGGAATCTGGTGGGCCTAACAGCCTAGCAATTCTACTAGAGTGCCATTCAGCCATAGGCAGGCCTACATCACAGCTGTGTCTGTGGCCCAGCACAACTATCTTAGTTAATCTCACCATCAGAGCATGGCCGTGTCTGTCTTAGAGTGACTCTTTCCTTCAGGGTATTGTTTAAAGTACTTAAAACAACAAGAACAGAGTTAGCCACAGGTTCACAGAGAACTGAGTAAAGGTTCAGACTCTGGGCAGAAATTTTTTTCAAGTCTTGCCCTCTTTAATGACAAATGACTTGATACCAAAAATGTATACGCAGGGGAAGAGACATCCACTTCCCACCCTGCTTTTTTTATCAGAGGCTACCAATACTTGCTGAATGATCTCAACAAACGTGAACCAACAAGGTAACTCCATTTATGACACTTGTCTGGCTTACATACTGGATACAACAGAGCTCAGCTTCTACATTTTGGATTTAAGCCTTTCTTTTCCTGCCCCTTCCCCCACTCAAAATGCCTCCTGTTCTATTGTACATCAAGTACAGTCATCTTACTACATTATCGAAACCGTTCCAGAAAACTGAGTAACTCATAGTGTAAAACACTACTCATCGTAAAACACTTCTTAGCATCTCAACTGTAAGCTCCTAAATAGGAAGAATTTTGTTGCCCAATTTTCTTAGTAGTAATGACAATTATAATAATAAGAAAAAATCTTTCTCTCTCCTGTGCTTGAATGTGCCACTGTGTTTAATGGAATTAACACCTATAATCTTCATAGTAGCTCTAAGTATCAGATACCATCAATGTGCACATTTTACAGAAGGGAAAACTGAGTCAGTGAACAGTTAAGATGTCCAGTAACACATCTGTTGTTCACACAAAGCCATTTAGGGGTCTAGAATCCAAACTCTTGACCAGTATTATGAGACTTCTAACTTACAGAACTGTAAGATCATACATTTCTGCAGTTTTAAGACACTAACTTTGTCAACTGTTTGTTACATTAGCAATATAAAACAAATACTACTCCCATACTCATTCAAACCATTCAAACCACAAGCACAATTCTTTGCATGCATATCATACATTTTTAAGAGTAAAGATAAGAATGAATATATATTTGTTGAACTTGCTACAACTACTCAAAAGGACTTAAATCCTTACAAATGTAAATTCAAAGAAGAGGCACGGGCACCAATCACAGTGACCAGAGACCATGATTCTGGACCTGGTTTTGTCCAGAAATGCCTATGTGACTCAAGCAGATTTCTAATTTCTCTGGACCTCAGCTTCTATTGCTGAAGAGTAAAGGAGTTGGAACAAGTCATCTTGAACTTCTCTCTGGCATTAGAAGGTCTTTTAAAATATATTTTCTTCCTTTCCATTTGTTTGGATCAAATAATAATACACCCCAGTATTTCCTTTGAGACATCCAAAACATGTCATCATGAGCAGAATAATCAGATTCATGATAAAATGCCCAAGAAAATATCTACATCTGACCTTAATGACCATGGTCTAATATAAACCTGAGGTTTCCTCCTTTAGCTTTAACTGATCCTGCTTAGTGGCTTGCCATTCATCAGAGAAACAGATCACACAAACCACAAGAGCATATTTCTGGAGTCTATGCATTTGTATAACCTCATTGTCTCTACAGAGTGTACAGATTCAGAATTTCTGACACCATCTCTTTCTCTGCTGAAAAATAATACATGTTTGCATAATACGAATGAAACTGGTCTTCTGGTGACCAGCTCAGTGGTTTACAGTTTCCAATAGAATATGCTTTTATGTACTATTTTTCTAACAGTAATGTTACTGTAAAATACAATGGGAGAGTGTGCTGGGGAGAAGGGAGAGGATAGAAAAGGGATGAGAGAGAGGAAGTAGAGGCTACAGATGAGGGGGCTAGAAGACGCTTGAAGCTATTTGGCCTGCTGTCCACAATTGACAAAAACATTTAAATTTTTGTGGGTTGTGAAGCTCCAGCTATTCACATGTGAAATAATGAAAAAATATATATAAAAATGAGATGCATAGAACTTAGAAAAACGACCATTACATGCAGAAGACTGGAGACCTTGGGACCAACCTCTATTGCAAACGTCGGGGAAGAGAACACAGTTTGAGCCCCATATATATCCCTCACAGTCAAACAGAGTAGCCAGTGATAAGTGAGACATGCAGATATGGGAAACCACTGCAAGTAACACGAAATTCTTTTCTCAGCAATCTATAGGTTAACATCTGATTTGAGTTGTGGAAAACACAGCCACTTTTTTCTTCCTTTGAGTATGTTGATAAGAATATGAGAGGGGATAAAGAAAAGGAGAAAACTATTAAAGACACCAACACTGTCAGATGACTAGACAGAAAAGAGACATAGGATAACAGAGATTTTCAGAGATGAATGCCTTTTGTACGAAAGGAAGAAAAAGTATAGGCTAGCAAGAAAAAGGAAATAAAAGTTAGAGGACAAGGAAGTGCGAGAAAATAAATAATGATAAACAGTTTGTGGAAAAAAAGAAGAATGGGAATAGAAGAGAGAAGAGAAAGAGAAAAGCAGAGGCTGTCTAATGTGTATCCCTGTCCTTCCAAGAGTACATTTTAGCAAGTTAAGAACCAGCCTTTTAATGTCTAATCCATCACTACCTTCACTTTCTCCTCTTTCCTATTTTCTGTCACACCACAATGGAAAAAAAAAAAAAAAAAAAAAGCTGACTGAAGATACTCACAGATTCTCCCTCACTTCTGTGTTAAGAAGGATGCACAGCTTAATTTTCTTTCCCACCAAAACAGCAAAAAAAATGGGGTTGCACAAAAGGTATGGTTATAAGATTGTTTACAATGGGCTTAGACTAAGGAAATCAGAGTGCCTGAAGAAAAACTAAGAGATGCTGGGCAATCAAAACACAATGAACCAATGTCCACAACAGAAGTGATTCTCTGAACTAGTCCAATCTTGCATTAAATGTTAACTACTCACCACTTAATGAAGGAAAGCTGAGAAGCAGAAACATTAAAAAAAAAAAAAAAAGTCTGTAGATGATGATTTGAAAAATTCCCCTGACCTAAGCCTGGCATGCTGCAATCCATGGGGTTGCAGGCTCAGACATAACTTAGTAACTGAACAACAACAACGAACCATGAGGATGTTAAAATTACTTGTCAAAAGTCAAAAGCTAGTATGTAGTGGAGCAAAGATTGGATTAATATCCAGGTCCACATCAAAGTCTACATTTTCCAGTGTGTTCCTTTGATAGGCCTGCTGTAACAAAATACCATAAACTAGGCTTAGTCAACAGAAAACATTTTTTTTTCCTCTTGACCTAACCTCAGATCAAGACTGCAAATAAAAACTCAATGTACCTTTCCTGTGATGTGAGTCTGTTTCTACAATAAAATCCTTAGATTAACTGAACTCTGACTTCTCAGATTTTCCACTAAAAATTAGAAAACATCATCTACTGAAAACTGAAATTAGCTACACCTTCACATATTGTTGTTTTTATATTTATGTTTTTACATTTATGTGCTTTGTTATCCCCTCCCCTTTTATAAAATTAGGTATCCTAAAGGCAATGGCACCCCACTCCAGTACTCTTGCCTGGAAAATCCCATGGATGGAGCAGCCTGGTTGGCTGCAGTCAATGGTGTTGCTAAGAGTTGGACACAACTGAGTGATTTCACTTTCACTTTCATGCATTGGAGAAGGAAATGGCAACCCACTCCAGTGTTCTTGCCTGGAGAATCCCAGGGACGGGGGAGCCTGGTGGGCTGCCGTCTATGGGATCGCACAGAGTCGGACACGACTGGAGCAACTTAGCAACAGCAGCAGCAGCAGCAGCAAAGTTTATCATGTAGAAACAAATTGATGTTTTCTATATCACTTAATTTTAAAGATAAGGAGTTTTGGTATTCATTTGGTTGGTGTTGCTTCTGGCTTGTTATTCATTGCATTCTTAAATATTTTATCTTAAAAAAATTGCTTTCAATATTTTTTCTTTGTGAGTGTGCTACTTAGGTCTCCCAGATTATTTTTACATATAAGATTATACATAATTATTGTAAAACACATTTACAAATGACTAATGGCAAAGAAAATATTTAAATATATATTTACAGATAGGTATATAGTAAAATTTACCTTATACATAAATTTTATCAGACTGGATGCTAAAAGGATGGCTATTTAAATGTCAAAATTCAGTTTTATCATTTTATAAACTTAGGATAATACTGACAAGGATTGCTACCTAGAAATACTAAATGAACAAAATAAGCTGCAGATCAATATCCATAGTTTGATCTTATTGAACTTAAAAAAAAACTGTAGATGTGTGAGGTTATGATTGGTTTCTTGCATTTTTAAAACAAAAAGCAAGTTTCACATTTGCATATAAATAATTTTTAAAACTGCTACTTATGAGTGATTCTGTTAAAATGAAACTGGTAAATAAGTGGTTAAAAAGCAACATACAAGTACTTTCCATCAGTGTCTCAGCATCAAGAATGGGCATAGTTTTCAGGAATCAGCCAGGGCCCTTTATGATTTAGTGGCTGTTGTTTGATCAATGGCTGAAATGATAAAGTAGAGAGCTTGCTGATTACGTTTACGGATAAAGCTGTATTAACTAACTTTGGGAGCCGTGATTAAGATCCAAACCAGCCTGTCAGAAGTGAGCTATGACCAAGGGTGGGATGTGAGCATAGTTGGGAGTGAAGAATGAATCTCTGAAGACTGTAAGGGTCAGACAAAACTACTTCAGTGCCACGGGATTCAGTGTGAACCAGAAGAGGGATAAATGTCTGGAATAAATGGGGTTGCTCCAAGAAATGTGGATTCTGCTCAGGCTTTTTAACTGTTAAAATAAGACAAGACAAAAAAAATAGGAGCCTTCAGGGCATGCTGCATAGAAGATCACCAGGGAAAACATACACATTTACAGAATATGGTAAACTGCATCAGGCCATGTAAAGCAGACATCATTAGTGTCTTTGTGGGGTGTACAGTCCAGCTAGTTTATAGTGTAGCTACTTTCTTTACACCCAAGCCTTCTCTTTCTTGGAACCTAGCTTGATTGTTCTTTAAGGCCTTCCTATTCAGAGAGTGGTCCAGGAACCAGAAGCAACAGACTGTCCTGGAGCTGATTAGAAGTGCAGAACCTGAGGCCTCATCTCAGACCCAGTGAATCAGGATCCGCTTTTTGGAGAGGGTTCTGCAGGATTCTTTACTGTCTGAACCTGATGGTAAAGAATCTGCCTGCAATGGCAGGAGACCCAGGTTCAATCCCTGGGTCAGGAAGATCCCCTGGAGAAGGGTATGGCAACACACTCCAGTAATTCTGCCTGGAGAATTCTGTGGACAGAGGAGCCTGGTGGGCTACAGTCCCCAGATTGCAAAGAGTCAGACACAACTCAGTGACTAACACATTCATACTTATACCCAAGGGTTCATGTGAACATTCAAATGTAAGAACCACAGGTATAGGTTCTATCTGCCTCCATCCCCACGCCCACCCTACAATCCACTCTATTAAAGAGAAAGGCTCCCTACTTATTTTGCAGTCTCCTCACCTTTGATTTTGCCTAAAATGGATAGATGTGTGTGTGTGTGTGTGTCTGTGTGTGTGTGTGTGTCTGTGTGCGCTCAGTTGTTCAGCTCTTTGCAATCCCATCGACTGTAGCCCTCCAGGCTCCTCTGTCCGTGGGATTTTCCAGGCAGGAACACTGGAGTGTGTTGCCATTTCCTTCTCTGGGGGATCTTCCAGACCCAGGGGTCGAACCCATGTATCCTACATCAGCAGGTAGATTCTTTACCACTGAGCCACCTAGAAAGGCTAATGGATAGATAGGAAAACTGAGATAGGAGAAGCAGACATTCATCATGAAGAGATAAATAAGCAGAGAGGGAAAGGCAAAGAGATTCAGACAGGGTGAGTTTGTGGGTGAACTTTAGAAAAATGTAGAGACATGAAATGAAATGGAAGGCAGTCACAGATAAATATATAGAAAGATGAGAAAAGTCTTGCT
The DNA here is from genome assembly GCF_042477335.2 of Ovis canadensis. Taxonomy (NCBI): domain Eukaryota; kingdom Metazoa; phylum Chordata; class Mammalia; order Artiodactyla; family Bovidae; genus Ovis; species Ovis canadensis. Next base: position 51,060,261 of record NC_091263.1, on the reverse strand, counting down.
GTACAATGTTAAATGGTTTTCCATCTGTCATTTTTTTAGGAACCCTACAAAAGATTTAAATTTTTTCTGCACTATCTTTAGGTGTCATTACTGGTTTTTTTGTTTGTTTGTTTGTGTTTTTTTTTTTTACATGAAACTGGATAAAAGAGGGCCACTAGAGATCATGAGAAACACTGGGCTGGAGAAAGCACAAGCTGGAATCAAGATTGCCAGGAGAAATATCAATAACCTCAGATATGCAGATGACACCACCCTTATGGCAGAAAGTGAAGAAGAACTAAAGAGCCTCTTGATGAAAGTGAAAGAGGAGAGTGAAAAAGTTGGCTTAAAAAGCTCAATGTTCAGAAAACGAAGATCATGGCATCCGGTCCCATCACTTCATGGCAAACAGATGGGGAAACAGTGGAAACAGTGTCAGACTTTATTTGGGGGGGGGCTCCAAAATCACTGCAGATGGTGACTGCAGCCATGAAATTAAAAGACACTTACTCCTTGGAATGAAAGTTATGACCAACCTAGACAGTGTATTAAAAAGCAGATATTACTTTGTCAACAAAGGTCTATCTAGTCAAGGCTATGGTTTTTCCAGTAGTCATGTATGGATGTGAGAGTTGGACTGTGAAGAAAGCTGAGTGCCAAAGAATTGATGCTTTTGAACTGTGGTGTTGGAGAAGACTCTTGAGAGTCCCTTGGATTGCAAGAAGATCCAACCAGTCCATCCTAAAGGAGATCAGTCCTGGGTGTTCATTGGAAGGACTGATGTTGAAGCTGAAACTCCAACACTTTGGCCACCTGATGCAAAGAGCTGACTCATTTGAAAAGACTCTGATGCTGGGAAAGATTGAGGGCAGGAGGAGAAGGGGACAACAGAGGAAGAGATGGTTGGATGGCATCACCGACTCAATGGACATGGGTTTGGGTAAACTCCAGGAGTTGGTGATGGAGAGGGAGGCCTGGTGTGCTGCAGTTCATGGGGTCACAAAGAGTTGGACACAACTGAGTGACTGAACTGAACTGAGAGACCCTGACTTTAGATGAGTTACATATTTGTGGACTTTTCTCATCTTTTTTTAGGCAGAATGATGGCTAAGGCAAGGAGAATTCAAGACAACTCCTACAATCTACAAATATGCAGTAACCATTCTATATAATTTCCTAAAATAGAAGTTTTTTCCCCATTATTTTGCAGTGTTTTTGTTGATGTTCATCCATCTTTGCACTGAATTATTTAATAATGCTAAATTAGAGCTAGATCCCCACATAGCTATAATTTAGCAGTTTGTAAGAGAGGAAAAGACAAAACAGATGCTGAACGCTGGATTTAGCTGTATATTTCTGACAAGTGTGAATGAAAATAAAATAATCTCCAACTTGTGGAACTAAATTATCAGTAAGAATATTTTTGTCTTCGTTTTTATTTAAGTGAATTACTAGAACATCAACAGCCATTATTCCTTCTATGCATTATTCCTTCTGTGCACACAACAGAGTATTGATTTTAGAATCTAAATAAGTAAAGGTGATAGTGCAAAAGTGAATTTATAAACTGTGTGTAGACCCTAGCCCTTGGGACTGCTGGGTAAAATTTGCGCAAATCAAAAAAACATATCTACAACCAAATATCTGTCATGCAGAGTCTTTGAAGGTAAAGTGATGGCTCTCTTTGGAAAACAAACTCTTGTAACCTTTATTTTTTTAAAATAATTTTCAGATCAGGAAGAAAAATCAGAGAGATCCCCTTCCTGACTCTTTTTCTCTTTTTGGTGCCTGTCTGATCTGACCTCATGGTTGGGGGTTCTTATAACAAAAATAAAGGATTTTGTTTAAATTTAAGCACAACGTTGGATGTTACATTACCTACACATGGTAACACATGATCTTCCTTGACTTAGATAGAGTACCACGTATGTGACTTCAGAACAAAGATCCTCACAAGACTAAGTGCTCTTTTTTGCAATTAATACTTAACTAACCAAACTGAAAAGGCCAATAAAACAGATATACACAAATACCAGATGGAGAGAAAAGTGCTAAACTTCATGAGAATATTGTATGAGTGCTCAGATTTTATGATTTATTATCACTAATTGCTGGTGTGGATATCACCAAAATTCTCCAGATTTAAAAAAGAAAGTGTGAGAAAATAGGAGCTTGCTCACCTGAGTGTGCCTTCCTAAGACCTTATCAAGGCTATCATATTTCAAGCTGTTATACACTATACTATTTACAAACATGGCAAAGGCAAAAAATTGTACTGGATTATTGCTGCTCCCAAAGGTCACTATTTAAACCTCTGTGACATGGGCAGTGTATCTCTTAACAGACTATTACATCCCCAGGCCATGTTGTCAGTGTGTTTTCTGGCTTGGGGTGTCAGTATATGAATTCTAATTATCATTAGCACACTAATCCTAGGTACTGATTTCCACTTCTTCAGCTACAAAACCCATTGTCAAAATTGGCCAAAAGTCAAAGCTGGAGAGGCAAGGTTAAATAAAATGTTGAGAAGTACAAGATCTTGTCCCTCTTCTGCTTAACTATTGTCTATGGCTCTTGGGATTAAGGTCAGAGTCTTTAGGCTAATCTGGCAACTCCTTAGTCCTTGCTCTATCACTCTTTCCAGGCTTACTGGTCTTTAACTATATCGGCTTTCTTCCACCATAGGGTCTCCACTGAGACCACTGTCCCCTGCCCCTGACTTTCTCTTTCTTTCCACCCTTCAATCATAGTGTGAAAGTCCATTTGTCAGGAGAAGCCCACCATTCATACTCCAACTACTAGTCTATGTTCTGTTATGTGACCTCATAGGATCCTAAACTTGTCCATGATAATGTACACCACAATTGCAGTTATACTGCTAAAAGTGCAGTTTTTAAAAATTGCCAATTCTCCTGGGCTTCAAGCTCTCTCTAGCTCAATAAATATTTGTTAACAGAATGAACAAATAAAATGAAGAACAGATGTGAGTCAGGTAATCCTATTAGCCACCTTACTAACTTATCCATACTTTTTCTCAGAGCCTCTTTTACCAATATTGCAATTTCTTATTTCTGAATCTGTCTTACTTTTAATTGTGTGACCTTCAGGCTAAGGGTCTTTGTCTGCCTTCATGCATAGTTTAGGGACTGACACATATAAAGTAGCTTAAAGAGAAACTGCTTGGAAAAGAAAGGGAGGAAGACATGAAGACAGAGATGGATGACAAGAAGGAAGGAGAAAAGTTACAGATGTGGGAGAAAAGAAAAGTGATAGAGTTTCTAAGGATGCAAAAGACAGTCGTAATCAAGATAACTTTTAGCAAGTTCTTAAAACAAGTTAGACGAAATATCAGTACATACCTAAGAGAAAATTCGTGATTAAAACCCTCTTTTGGAAGAAGAAAAGGCTTATGCAACCCTTTTGGACTACATGCCAAACAAATGTGGCATGTTGATGACATATCATAAATAGTACAGGTGAAAAAATTATTTTTAGAAAGACAAACAGAAGGATAAAATTCCTGCTGATCATATTCTGATTAAGACTATTAATAATTTTGACTTCAGGTTAGAATTTCTGTGGGACATAAGAGTGTACTTTAAATTGATAGAAACCCCAGTGCTCTGTGATAACCTGGAGGGATGAGGTGGGAACAGAGGTGGGATGGAGGTTCAGAAAGGGTGGGACACATGTATACCTATGGCCAGTTCATGTTGATGTATAAGAACAGCTATCACAATATTGTAAAGCAATTTTCTGCCAATTAAAATAAATATATACAAATTTTAAAAATTTTAGAAACCAATGTATTACCAATGTAGTACCACATTCAATGATTCTTGGGAAGTTTTGTGATGTCACTTATTTTGAACAATATGAGGACCAGCTGTAAGTGGTACAGAATGAAGACCAACGACTAACTGTTCATATACAAAACTCAGACTTGAAGAGGACTTTTTAGGCAGCACTAGATTGTTAGACTAAATTATTGGTTGATTTTAATTGAAAGCATGAAAAGACATTGCACTTCGCAAGATGGCATAAAGCCAGCTTTCTGATTCTTAGCTAAAAGAATTTCACCCAAAGAGTTGCTATGATGCCAGAACTTTCAACTACATGTTGCAGATATTTTGCTGTTAATATTCTGAAGTTTTGTAAGATGTGTTCAAAATGCATTGGGCTTTACTCTATAGATGGTTCCATCAGGAAGTCTTCAATTATCTAATAGTTTGCACTTCTTGTTTATACTAATTCATCCAACACAATATATTTGCTCGGTCAACTTCTCACAAGAAGTGTGTATTGTTACCATGTCTCAACTCCTTTTTTTTTTTAAATCTCAGGACACATACTTTTGTACACAATCATATACTTTTTGGAGAAGAAAAAGGAAACTTAAATGAAATCTCTTAGTAAGAGCTTCATTCACGTTTAAGAAAGGATGGAGTATCTGGTTTGACTGTCTCTTAAATCAAGTCTAGTGAGTTTTTTACATAATTCATCATATTTTTGCCAAAAGCAAATAAAAGCCAACTAAACTCTGCATATAGGAGTGGATGATACCAGTGATGCTACCAACCACTTTGATACCAATGTGAAAGTAGTGACACTTTGAGCGTCTTAGGAAGAGTACCTCACAGAGAAGCTGAGAACCATGAACTGAGCAAGAGTCTCCCTTTCCCTCATCACACTCTAAGCCCAATCTAACTCCAATCCCATGAATTTTACTTCTAATATACATTTCATATTCACCCATTTCCCATTCCCTAAGCTACTACAATGGTGTCCTAATAAGGCTTCTCTTTATATTCTCTATCTCTTCAATCCAACTTTCACACATCTGCCCAAGGGACCTTTTAAAGCGAGCATCTGGTCATATCACCTTTTAGTGATTTCCCCCCCAGTTAGGATAAAGTATAACTCTTTACCCCTACCCTAAAAAGTCTCGCCATTCTCTGTAAATTCACCTTGTATTACTCTCCAATCCATTTCCTTTACATTTATTTTTATCTCACAAGTTAATATTTATTAACATGATACACACATTCACTATGGTGTCCTCATCCATCCTGGGTCACTCATCCACAATAAATGTGGCACTTAGTGGGGAAGGTCCACCTCCTGCTGGCTTTAAAGGTCAATGGAAGGAGTTGGGATGCTATTTTAAGTGGGGGAGGTGGAGCCACATAGGGGGTCTTGCTTAAGGTATGATCTCATGTGGTTCACATCTTTGGAGAGTTTACTTTGGCTCTGTGCAGAGAATGGAATGTAAGGGAGCCAAAATGGCAGCAAGTGAGAACCACTCTAGACGGTAGGTGTTTAAAACCCAATGTCAAGCTCAAAACTAAAGACAGAGTAATACTTCATTGTTGAATGAACAAATAAACAATGAAGAATTAAAACAGCAGAACCAAAGACTGAGTCAAAACCATTGGTGACTTATAGCCCATTGAAACTCACCCCGGGTCCATTTGTGACCCTTCCCATCAGAAATCAGGACCACTGACCACTCCTGCTCTGGATGTCAGGCAGCCCAGTGCTCTCATTTCAGAGAGAGTGTATTTTATGATTTATCTCCATCCTCCTAACTTCCATAGAAATAAATCACTGAAACATTTTACTCAGGGGAGGAGGGATGGTAAATGTTCTCTGCAAACATCCCCTTTAAAATTCTTTTGATGAAAGCAAATTTCCAAACTCACACATCTGACTGGAAACTAATGGTGGTAAACAAACACCCTGCTTCTGCCCGTGAGACCACAGAGAGGACTCTTGTATCTGTCATCACTGAACAAAGCTTGTAATACATAGACAAAATCTCCACCTTCATTCTTACCTCCATTTCCAACTAACTTTAACCCATAAGACAGAAGTTGTTCAAGTTAAAATACAAGATTGCTGTGGTCTCTTAACTCAAGTTTTCACACACTTTCTTTTTCTTTTCTGAGGCTTACATTTTCACTTGTGACATCGATCCCTCTCTTTGATTTGCAAATCTCCTTCCAAGGGCTGTCTAAATGGCAAACTTCTTTGATCTATAGCCCAGTCAAAGGTAGGATCTCTGTTTCCAACATCTAGACCAGACTGCCTCCCTGTTTACATTAATCTTCTTGCCTTTGCCAGGTCTAGACAATAGGGGTTGGAGAGTGTTAATCTAAAGATTCACCAGACACCAAGCCATAAATCTGCCTGGGGGTAGGTAGACTTGTGGCATTTTCTATTTGCTCTCCTAAGAAGACTCAAGATAGACTCCGTCTGATCCACCATTGCCTCTGCCCTGAAAGATTGAATTACATACAATGTCAAAACTTAGCTCCTTCAGAGCATCTCACAGGCAGCAAAGCTCAGAAGGAGAACGAAAGCACTTCAGGAAATGAGTCAGAAAACCCAAGGGGAGTCATTGCGGAGATAAGATATTTAGATGCTTTGAGATATTTTGTTTTCTAATAGAGTGAAGCCAGGGGAATATTTCTCATCTTATAATCACATCTCTAATGAGCAATGTTGAGATTTTTCTACATGCAGTGCCCATGAATACATTTTAATGAAATTATGTAAGGGTGAAAGTTCTCTATTAGAATCCAAATTTTAAAGTGTTTACAAGGGAATGCTACCAATAATCTGGATATCTTCAGTGTGTTTTCACAAAATCCAATTGTTAAGCAGCAAACCTGAAAAGTTTCCTGTATCCAAAATGATAGATTAGGCAATTGTACCTGCAAAATCAAAGGCATCATTATATCCTGTCTGCAAGCACAACTGATAAATGATTTCACCTGCAAAGTGATTCCATATTTTTGTTTTGACTTCTGTTTCCCCTGAGATTAACTGCACTGTCTACGTGTGTGGCTACAGACTTAAAGATCATTTTTCCTCTCTCTGTTTTTTTTCCATCAAAGAAATCTCGAACATTCTAAAGTTACCTCTCTTAACCCTTTCTATTTGTTCTGGCTTAAGAAAAGCTCTATCTTAGGATGTTGGTTCTAGTGACCAGCTAACTAGAGAACTTTCAGTGCTAAACCTCTGCACACAGTAGGCATGCTCTGCCTCAACTAAAGGAATTCCTTCTTGCACTTCTCCAGATGAAGTCTGGGTTCTTTTATACTTTGGGTTTAACTATATGTTGCCATCACTTAAAAGGAATACCCTAGTATGTACAAAAAGAAATGTTTCATTTCATGTGCCAAGAATGGGTTGGTAGTGTCTTCTGGGTTTTAAAATGATTCTGAGGCTACATCTTCCCTTAACAGGAATGAATGCCCAGATCATCAGGGCTATGTCCATAAAAATACCAAGTTGCATAGGGACACAAGTTACATTTCCACAATCTGTCCCCTAATGAATGTTTCTATTGATAGATTTCATCTTGAACTGTCCACTTAATCCCATCACTTCATGGCTTGTGGGATCTTAGTTCCCCAGCTAGGGATTAAACACATGCTCCACTCAGGGGAAGCACAGAGTCCTAACCACTGGATCGTGGGGAAATTCTCTGTTTGTTTTTTTTTTTGTTTTTTTGAGTCTCTTAACCAAAGATGTTGGTCCATTTTCTTTTCAGGTTACCCTGACTTTAAGAAATAAACCCTGGACACTCGCTTTAACCTCAAGTTGCCTGCAACATGGCTCATTCTTTGTGTTTCAGTTTCCAGGTTAATTTTTTAAGTAATTTGCATTAGAGTAAGGCTAAATGAGAATTTTAAAATGAATCATGCTGCCCAGATTACCCATTTACATTTTGACTCAAATTTGGGGCTTTAAAAAGCCAGAGGAATAGACTTGTCCCTCATCTCATCATGCACACAGTGTTTTACAGCTCGTCACATCATACCCAAATGGCCAATCCCACCTTATTATGTCAGCTCTGGTGTAACTCCAATTTTTATTTTGCTCATTAAAACAGTGCACAAGAGAGTCTCATAACCTCAGGACTTAAGTCCTATAAGAAGTGAGCTGTAAATCTATGAACAGAATGGACAGTATTTTGTAACCATACAAAAAAGATTTGAGTGGCAAATTTTACTACAGTGCGCTTTGCTGATTAAAACTAGCTCAACATTCCACATTAAATACTCATGCAGATTTCAGTTCTTTTAAGAACTGGTAACCAAGAAACACAACTAAAGAAATAAACCTCCTATACAAAAATAACCTGGGAGGAGGGAGAAACAGTCACATGTAGTTAATACACATTTATAGTCAGGACTGTAAATCATGAAACAGATAAGTTAATTACCCAGAAACATACAAAATTGTCCTCTAAATTGCTCTCCAATGACTCATTACTAAATTATTTGCCAGTGAATGAATTTTTTTTGTCTTCAAACACTTTGGGAGCTGCAAGGAGTTGGCACTGATGAAATGTATTCTTGATTTCGGCAAGGAGACAGGTTTTATCCATACAACGCTGAATTAACCGGTAATAAAGTTGAAAACTTCTGCTGAACTACAGGGAAGTTTTCTTCTGTGTAAACCAGTGGTTAGCAGCCATTCATTTTGCCACACCTGTCTTCAGAAATAAAAGCCACAGATGACATACCAATGTATCATTTAAATAAAAGATAGATAAATATTTCCTGCCTGTAATCTAGACGGGGAAATGCTACTTATCTTTATATGTTATGCATTACAATATTTGCATGTTTGGGCACTGAAAGTCATAAACGAAAGAGTCAGAAGATTTCATCTGTGCAGAGGAGCACAAAAGCTACAAACACTCCCGATCCTTGGAACAACCAAACCTGTACCTGTAATTCCCACATAACCCTGAAGGGAGGTGACTTTATTGAAACCTACGTGTTTCCCCAACATTAAATGGTTTGTTTGATCATCTCTTTCTGATATTACTGCTTTCTTAAGCTCACAGCATCATAGCCACTGAAGAGAATTTAGAACCATGAACCTTGAGTTTTTTTCATCTCTGTTCCTAAGTACAATTCTCTAGCATTACAATGTTAATGAACAAAGCTTAGAAAGTGGTCTCATTCCATGGCCTTGCAAAAATAGTACCAACAGAAGAAAACAGCACAAACTGAGGGAAAAGAGAGTCCAGTCCAAAACAGTCCAGTCCAGAGACATTCTGAGGTTTGTCTTTTAGGTAGAAGCAAATAGATTTTCTCTATTTCCCTTAAGTTGGGTCTCTGAAACTTCAAAAGACATCTCCCTGGTTTTATCTGAGTCTGGAAAGCAGCTTACTAGTGTCCAAAAATGGACGGCATAATTCTTGGGTTTCTACATGGAACTCTTGTCTTTTACTAAGGGTAAAGTATTTGAACTCCTTTGTATCTCTCTATGAAATGGAGGGCTATAGGTAATGAAAATACTCTCTATACCTACTGAAAATGCCTATTCTGCAAGCTGGTGAGGAAATTCTCTCTATTAATACTGTTTTTTATTGTTGTTGCTGGTCAGTCAGTAAGTCATGTCTGACCCTTTGCAACCCCATGGACTGCAGCATGCCAGACCTCCCTGTCACTCACCACCTCCTGGAGTTTGCCCAAGTTCATGTCCATTGAATTGATGATGCCATCCAGCCATCTCATCCTTTGTTGTCCCCTTCTCCTGCCGTCAATCTATCCCAGCATCAGGGTCTTTTCCAAAAAGAGTCGACTCTTCACATCAGGTGGCCAAAGTATTGGAAATTCAGCATCAGCACCAGTTCTTCTAATGAGTATTCAGGGTTGATTTCCTTTAGGATTGACTGGTTGATCTCCTTGCTGTGCAAAGGATTCTCAAGAGTCTTATCCAGCACCACAGTTCAAAACTATAAATTCTTTGGCACTCTGCTTCACTATGGTCCAAGTCTCATGTCCGCACATGACTACTGGTAAGACTACAGCCTTGACTATGTGAACCTTTATACTGTTAGGTTTGTCATAGCTTTCCTTTCAAGAAGCAATTGTCTTCTAATTTCATGGCTGCAGCCACCATCTGCAGATTTTAGAGCCCAAGTAGAGAAATATTATGTTTTATTAGTCTTAATATTGCCAAGAGAAAGAAGGATGAATTATTATCGCTGAGTCTTCTTACGTTATCTTGGAATAAGAATCAGTTGGAATGTCTCTTGTGGTAAATCACAGAGACAGGCTTCCCTGGTGACTCAGCAGTAAAGAATCTGCCTACCAATGCAGGGGACACAAGTTTGATACCTTGGTCCAGGAAGACATTTTGTAAAAGGAAATGGCAACCCACTCCAGTATTCTTGCTTCAGAAATCCCATGGACAGAGGAATCTATTGGGTTACAGTCCATGGGGTCATAAAAGAGTAGGACACAACAGTGACTAAACAATGACAAATCACAGGGATAAAACCAAAAAACACAAAGCACCACAATATATCAATAGTATGCTTCCTGCTTAGCTGTAGATATGTAATGAGATTTCATACTTGCTAAAGATATCGATGACATTTACATATCATATGTGTGTATCCATATATGTGTGTGTGTGTGTGTGTGTAGGTATATATATATCCATATATATCTTCTGTATCACATTATTCTATAAACATTGTCAAGATATTCGGGCTACAAATACTTTGTTCTTTCTATTCCACCAATAATCTACAAGAAAATGCCCTTCTGCCCTTCGATAATTTGCCTCCTGTAAAGACTAGATAATTTCTCTGACTTCCATGATTGCCCTCAAGCAGGCAATAGCTAAGAGTAGTAGCATAACTCGAGTGCTATACTTACAATGTCAGAAGAGTAGACAGATACACACGTGTGTGACATCAGGACACAAGTTTTATATGAAGATGATTTCAAGAGAATCATTCAGGGTGTGCATTAGAAAAATCTTTTTCTCTAGTTTTTAGACTCTGGATCCTCAACATAGATGCTCTGCTTTGGGTTAGCTCTCCTCATGGTCACAAAACGGCTGCCACACAGTTCCAGGCTTCACATGTGATGAAACAATATCTAAGAGAAAAGAGAGCATCTCTTCCTGAACATGACTGAGACAGAAACTTCTTCTGGGAAAGTTCTTTCAAAAATGTCCTGAGCCAACCTCTCATTTTTTCATTGGCCAGAGCTGGATTTCATGCTCACACCTAAAATAATTGATTGAGAAGGGATATTCTTGATTGACTCTGGATTAATCTTTTGGCTAAAGAGAAGGTTCTCTTCCTTGGAGGAATATCTGGGGGCAGAGGAGGAAGGGAGTTCTATTGAAAAGGAATGACCTGGTTTGTGTTTGTTTGCTTGCTTACTTTTGGTGGGGATGGGAGCAAAGGCAATATAAATACTGCCTGTTATATAGGGTTTCTAGAAGCTATCCAAGAAATTTCCACCGTTTAATTTTTCTCATTTTAAGGATTTCTCAAGCATTTCCATATAATAGTGTCACTTATAATTTTTTGCCTCCTCTACATTGTTGTTTGTACAGAATGTTCTTTTAGTCTCTTCTCACTGGGACTCCCAAGAAAGGTCATTTAGGGTGCTTCAAAGTACAAATTACTATTATTTATGTATTATTAATGGGCTGGATCAAGCACAAGCTGGAATCAAGATTGCCAGGAGAAATATCAATAACCTCAGATATGCAAATGACACCACCCTTATGGCAGAAAGTGAAGAAGAACTAAACAGCCTCTTGATGAAAGTAAAAGTGGAGAGTAAAAAGTTGGCTTAAAGCTCATCATTCAGAAAACAAAGATCATGGCATCCAGTTCCATCACTTCATGGCAAATAGATGGAGAAACAGTGAAAACAGTGACAGACTTTATTTTAGGGGGCTCCAAAATCACTGCAGATGGTGACTGCAGTCATGAAATTAAAAGACGCTTACTCTTTGGGAGAAAAGTTATGACCAACCTAGACAGCATGTTATTTTGCCAACAAAGGTCCGTCTAATCAAGGCTATGGTTTTTTCAGTAGTCATGTATGGACATGAGACTTGGACTATAAAGAAAGCTGAGTACTGAAGAATTGATGCTTTTGAACTGTGGTGTTGGAGAAGACTCTCGAGAGTCCCTTGGACAACAAGGAGATCCAACCAGTCCATCCTAAAGGAAATCAGTTGTGAATATTCACTGGAAGGACTGATGTTGACGCTGAAACTCCAATACTTTGGCCACGTGATGCGAAGAGCTGACTCATTGGAAAAGACCCTGATGCTGGGAAAGATTGAAGGCAGGAGGAAAAGGGGACAACAGAGGATGAGACAGTTGGATGGCATCATTGACTCAATGGACATGAGTTTGAGGAAACTCCGAAAGTTGGTGATGGACAGGGAAGCCTGTTGTAGGACAGTCCATGGGGTCACAAAGAGTTGGACATGCCTGAGTGACTGAGCTGAACTGAAAAATAATTTAAATAAGTTTAAAAGTTTCCTTTTACTGAGTGTTAATAAATGCCAGGCATGGTGCTAAATGCTTCCTAGGCAGACTTATGTAACCATCATTGTATTTCAGAGAAAGGTATCATTTTATGCTTCTGTGATTAAAAAAAAAAACAGCCCCAGAGAAGTAAGGCACTTTTTCAAAGTCACACAAGTAAAAGTGGCAGAGCTGGTTCTTCATCCTGGACTTATCTAACTCCGTGGCCCATGCCTAATCACTTACTCATTGTTTGATATCTTCTCTCAGATTAGAAGCCATAGTTAATAAATTAATATAATCATTGACTGATTTCCATGTCTGTAATTACTCAGAGTTCCATACTTCTGCATAGCTCAAGGAAAATACACATCATGATACCTTTTCCTCAGAGTTCCTGAGAGCTAAGAATGGGCTGGGATCATTAGCAGCATGGCTAAAAGTCACTAGGTGAGTCAATCAGAGGAAGAGCTTAGAATTCAGTTCAGTTCAGTTGCTCAGTTGTGTCCAACTCTTTGCGACCCCATGGGCTGCAGCACACCAGGCTTCCCTGTCCAACACCAACTCCTGGTGCTTACACAAACTCATGTCCATTGAGTCAGTGATGCCATCCAACCATCTCACCCTCTGTCATCCCCTTCTCCTCCTGCCTTCAATCTTTCCCAGCATCAGGGTCTTTTCTAATGAGTCAGCTCTTTGCATCACGTGGCCAAAGTATTGGAGTTTCAGCTTCAACGTCAGTCCTTTCAATGAATATTCAGAACTGATTTCCTTTAGGATGGGCTGGTTGGATCTCCATGCAGTCCAAGGGACTCTCAAGAGTCTTCTCCAACACCACAGTTCAAAAGCATCAATTCTTCAGTGCTCAGCTTTCTTCAAAGCCCAACTCTCACATCCATACGTGACCACTGGAAAAACCATAGCCTTGACTAGACAGACCTTTGTTGGCAAAGTAACGTCTCTTCTTTTTAATATGCTGTCTAGGTTGGTCATAATTTTTCTTCAAAGAAGTGTCTTTTAAATTCATGGCTCTAGTCACCATCTGCAGTGATTTTGGAGCCCCCCAGTTAAGGTCTGCCACTGTTTCCCCATCTATTTTCCATGAAGTTATGGGAACAGATGGCATGATCTTTGTTTTCTGAATGTTGAGTTTTAAGACAACTTTTTCACTCTCCTCTTTCACTTTCATCAAGAGGCTCTTTAGTTCTTTACTTTCTGCCATAAGGGTGGTATCATCTGCATATCTGAGGTTATTGATATTTCTCCTGGCAATCTTGATTCCAGCTTGTGCTTCCTCCAGCCCAGCATTTCTCATGATGTACTCGCAGTCCAGTTCAGTTCAGTTCAGTCTCTCAGTCATGTCCGACTCTTTGCGACCCCATGAATCGCAGCCCACCAGGCCTCCCTGTCCATCACCAACTCCCAGAGTTCACTCAGACTCATGTCCATTGAGTCAGTGATGCCATCCAGCCATCTCATCCTCTGTCGTCCCCTTCTCCTCCTGCCCCCAATCCCTCCCAGCATCAGAGTCTTTTCCAATGACTCAACTCTTCGCATGAGGTGGCCAAAGTACTGGAGTTTCAGCTTTAGCATCATTCCTTCCAAAGAAATCTGATGTACTCTGCATATAAGTTAAATAGCAGGGTGACAATATACAACCTTGACGTACCCCTTTTCCTGATTTGGAATCAGTTTTTGTTCCATGTCCAGTTCTAACTGTTGCTTCCTGACCTGCATACAGATTTCTCAAGAGGCAGGTCAGGTGGTCTGGTATTCCCATCTCTTGGAGAATTTTCCACAGTTTGTTGTGATCAAAGGCTTTGGCATAGTCAATAAAGCAGAAATATATGTGTTTCTGGAACTATCTTAGAATTGGCAGAAGCTTAGAATTAAAGGAGATCAGCCCTGCGTGTTCTTTGGAAGGAATCATGCTAAAGCTGAAATTCCAATACTTTGGCCACCTCAAGCGAAGAGTTGACTCAATGGAAAAGACTCTGATGCTGGGAGGGATTGGGGGCAGGAGGAAAAGGGGATGACAGAGGATGAGATGGCTGGATGGCATCACCAGCTTGATGGACGTGAGTTTGATTGAACTCCGGGAGTGGGGATGGACAGAGAGGCCTGGCATGCTGCAATTTATGGGGTCGCAAAGAGTTGGACACAACTGAGCAACTGAACTGAACTGAACTAGAATTAAAACCAGAGTTTTCTGACTCCTAGGCCACAGCTGTTCTCATAGTTAAAAAAAAAGTTCCTATCTAGAACACAAACCATTTTCCCATAAAGTTCAGGGGTTCTTCTCATCACCCAGGTAACCCCCTACTAAATGTCAGCAAGTGATACTAACCTTGAAAGAAAGGGGCAAACCCAATAGGGGAGAACTGTGGTAGTTTTCCCATGGTTGCTAAACAAGTCAAAAGTTGTGGACGACGACCACAGTCATGGCAGGTATCTAAACTCTCCTTCCAAATTCTGGTTACAGAAGTCCTTCTTACACTCCCTGCTATCTTGGTGAAGACTGTAGTAAAGTATTTGATTTTACTGCGTCCACAGGACAAGATTGCTTCTGCCACATCCATTCCCCAACAACTTAAAAGAGTATCTTAGTCTGTCAGCCCCAATGAATGAGACAAAATGATGCTCTGGTTCTGGGAAAAGGAGAAAACCAAGTCAGGAGAGGGGAAGTGTACATGTCAACTGCTCTAAATGTGGCCTCTAGTCCAAGAACAAAAGTCTTAATTTTGGAGTGTTGAGGAAAGAGTATCCTAACTGATAGATGAAATGCAACCTCTCTGTAAAGAGGGGGGCCTCACAGATCACTGCTTTCTCTTCTCATGTATCTATTAGATGCTTTCCAAAATGTTCATCAGCTTCAACATGGGGTAAACCACTGAATTCATTTAAAATCTGGGATTTGCCAATGGAGATTGGTAGTGTGAGCCACAAGGTCTATCATTCAATATAATACAAATGCAGTCATATTTCATCACTGATTCAGACCCAGGGCAGCCTGTCCCTATGGCTGGGAAATTAGAACAATACTTTGGTAACTGTTATGAGGGCCAGGTGTGCAGACCTAATGAGCCGATGTTTCTTTGGACTTCTGTTTGAAGTATCCATCATGTGAGAGGATGATGTTTGTATGTTAGAGGATGTTGTGCACAGTTTAATCTAAGTATATAGGGACTGATGTTAGACAACTCCCATAAATCATATCCTTTTGTGTTATTCAAAGAAGAAGAGAATTTCTCCTCTTAAAACTGATTTGCCATACCACACTTCTGCCAGCAATCTTTCACAACATCTGTCACTGCCACAGCTTAACTCACACTTCTTCAAAGAGATCTTGAACCATTAATCTAAAATAGCCAGGCAACATTTGTCTTCCCAGTGCCTCTCTTTCCCTGACTTTCCCTTCCAGTTTTTTTCTGTCTTATTTCCCTACAACAGAGTATAAACTCCATGAGAACTGGAGCCTTAACTATTGTTCCAGTTAAGATGAGTTTGCTCTGCTGTTCATGGAAATTCATCAACCGGATAAGAACTTTTTTTTTTTTCACATTGAAGTTGATCAGAAGTAAGAAGTCTAAGGCTGATAAGGAGAATCCAAGACCCTCAAGGGGCTCAGGTTCTTTCAAACTTTTAAATTTGCCTTCAGCGAATTTTCACCTCAGTGTTCAGTCATGGTTTCTGTTTTACAATGAGTAGCAAGAAAAACTAGGTGAAAAGAAGGAAAGCCCTTCTTGCCTTAAATATACTTCTGCTTACATCTCACTGGCCTATACTAAGCCAGACTCATCAAGAAGCAAAGAGAGAAAAATAAAATCAATAAAATTAGAAATGAAAATGGAGAGATCACAACAGACAACACAGAAATACAAAGGATCATAAGAGACTACTATCAGCAGTTGTATGCCAATAAAATGGACAACGTGGAAGAAATGGACAAATTCTTAGAAAAGTACAATTTTCCAAAACTGAACCAGGAAGAAATAGAAAATCTTAACAGACCCATCACAAGCACGGAAATTGATACTGTAATCAGAAATCTTCCAGCAAACAAAAGCCCAGGTCCAGATGGCTTCACAGCTGAATTCTACCAAAAATTTCGAGAAGAGCTAACACCTATCCTACTCAAACTCTTCCAGAAAATTGCAGAGGAAGGTAAACTTCCAAACTCATTCTATGAGGCCACCATCACCCTAATACCAAAACCTGACAAAGATGTCACAAAAAAAGAAAACTACAGGCCAATATCTCTGATGAACATAGATGCAAAAGTCCTCAACAAAATTCTAGCAATCAGAATCCAACAACACATTAAAAAGATCATACACCATGACCAAGTGGGCTTTATCCCAGGGATGCAAGGATTCTTCAATATCCGCAAATCAATCAATGTAATTCACCACATTAACAAATTGAAAAATAAAAACCATATGATTATCTCAATAGATGCAGAGAAGGCCTTTGACAAAATTCAACATCCATTTATGATAAAAACTCTCCAGAAAGCAGGAATAGAAGGAACATACCTCAACATAATAAAAGCTATCTATGACAAACCCACAGCAAACATTATCCTCAATGGTGAAAAATTGAAAGCATTTCCCCTAAAGTCAGGAACAAGACAAGGGTGTCCACTTTCACCACTACTATTCAACATAGTTCTGGAAGTTTTGGCCACAGCAATCAGAGCAGAAAAAGAAATAAAAGGAATCCAAATTGGAAAAGAAGAAGTAAAACTCTCACTGTTTGCAGATGACATGATCCTCTACATGGAAAACCCTAAAGACTCCACCAGAAAATTACTAGAGCTCATCAATGAATATAGTAAAGTTGCAGGATATAAAATCAACACACAGAAATCCCTTGCATTCCTATACACGAATAATGAGAAAGTAGAAAAAGAAATTAAGGAAACAATTCCATTCACCATTGCAACAAAAAGAATAAAATACTTAGGAATATATCTACCTAAATAAACTAAAGACCTATATATAGAAAACTATAAAACACTGATGAAAGAAATCAAAGAGGACACTAATAGATGGAGAAATATACCATGTTCATGGATTGGAAGAATCAATATAGTGAAAATGAGTATACTACCCAAAGCAATTTACAAATTCAATGCAATCCCTATCAAGCTACCAGCCACATTTTTCACAGAACTAGAACAAATAATTTCAAGCTTTTTATGGAAATACAAAAAACCTCGAATAGCCAAAGCAATCTTGAGAAAGAAGAATGGAACTGGAGGAATCAACTTGCCTGACTTCAGGCTCTACTACAAAGCCACAGTCATCAAGACAGTATGGTACTGGCACAAAGACAGACATATAGATCAATGGAACAAAATAGAAAGCCCAGAGATAAATCCACACACATATGGACACCTTATCTTTGACAAAGGAGGCAAGAATATACAATGGAGTAAAGACAATCTCTTTAACAAGTGGTGCTGGGAAAACTGGTCAACCACTTGTAAAAGAATGAAACTAGATCACTTTCTAACACCGCACACAAAAATAAACTCAAAATGGATTAAAGATCTAAATGTAAGATCAGAAACTATAAAACTCCTAGAGGAGAACATAGGCAAAACACTCTCAGACATAAATCACAGCAGGATCCTCTATGATCCACCTCCCAGAATGCTGGAAATAAAAGCAAAAATAAACAAATGGGATCTAATTAAAATTAAAAGCTTCTGCACAACAAAGGAAAATATAAGCAAGGTGGAAAGACAGCCTTCTGAATGGGAGAAAATAATAGCAAATGAAGCAACTGACAAACAACTAATCTCAAAAATATACAAGCAACTTATGCAGCTCAACTCCAGAAAAATAAACGACCCAATCAAAAAATGGGCCAAAGAACTAAATAGACATTTCTCCAAAGAAGACATACGGATGGCTAACAAACACATGAAAAGATGCTCAACATCACTCATTATTAGAGAAATGCAAATCAAAACCACAATGAGGTACCACTTCACACCAGTCAGAATGGCTGCGATCCAAAAATCTGCAAGCAATAAATGCTGGAGAGGGTGTGGAGAAAAGGGAACCCTCCTACACTGTTGGTGGGAATGCAAACTAGTACAGCCACTATGGAGAACAGTGTGGAGATTCCTTAAAAAATTGCAAATAGAACTACCTTATGACCCAGCAATCCCACTTCTGGGCATACACACCGAGGAAACCAGAATTGAAAGAGACACATGTACCCCAATGTTCATCGCAGCACAGTTTATAATAGCAAGGACATGGAAACAACCTAGATGTCCATCAGCAGATGAATGGATAAGAAAGCTGTGGTACATATACACAATGGAGTATTACTCAGCCATTAAAAAGAATACATTTGAATCAGTTCTAATGAGGTGGATGAAACTGGAGCCGATTATACAGAGTGAAGTAAGCCAGAAAGAAAAACACCAATACAGTATACTAACACATATATATGGAATTTAGGAAGATGGCAATGACGACCCTGTATGCAAGACAGGGAAAGAGACACAGAAGTGTATAACGGACTTTTGGACTCAGAGGGAGAGGGAGAGGGTGGGATGATTTGGGAGAATGACATTCTAACATGTATACTATCATGTGAATTGAATCGCCAGTCTATGTCTGACGCAGGATGCAGCATGCTTGGGGCTGGTGCATGGGGATGACCCAGAAAGATGTTATGGGGAGGGAGGTGGGAGGGGGGTTCATGTTTGGGAATGCATGTAAGAATTAAAGATTTTAAAATTTAAAAAATAAAAAACTAAAACTAAAAAAAAAAAAAAATAAATCACATTGTAGTCTTTGTTTCTGAACTGGTTCAGACAAAAAAAAAAAACCAAACAGGGATTTTATTATTAAAGAAGATAGGAAAAACTAATACCAGAATGCAGTTAGCAGGCTCAGACACATTTGTCCTATTTGCTGCTCTATACCTAAGACCTGGCCAATGATTGCCAATTAAAAAGGCTCAAAAGCCATCTGTTGGATGAAAATAAGTGAATGAATTGTTTTCCTCAGCTTAACAATCAAAGATTTCCCACTGCTTGCAGGATGAAGACCCAAAACCTCAACAGGGCCTCCAAAGACTGGTATGACCTGTATCCTATATACCCCTCCAGTGTTCCCACTCTCTTTCAGCTTCTGCTGCGCTGATTTTCCTCAATTCCTAAAGAGCAATATTGCATAGGAACCTGGAATGTCAGGTCCATGAATCAAGGCAAATCAGAATTGGTCAAACGAGATGGCAAGGGCGAATGTTGACATTCTAGGAATCAGCAAACTAAAATGGACTGGAATGGATGAATTTAACTCAGATGACCTTTATATCTACTACTGCAGGCAGGAATCTGTCAGAAGAAATGGAGTAGCCATCATGGTCAACAAAAGAGTCTGCAATGCAGTACTTGGGTGCAATCTCAAAAATGACAGAATGATCTCTGTTCGTCTCCAAGGCAAACCATTCAATATCACAGTTATCCAAGTCTATGCCCCAACCAGTAATGCTGAAGAAGCTGAAGTTGAACGGTTTTATGAAGACCTACAAGACCTTTTAGAACTAACACCCAAAAAAGATGTCCTTTTCATTATAGGGGACTAGAATGCAAAAGTAGGAAGTCAAGAAACACCTGGAGTAACAGGCAAATTTGGCCTTGGAATGTGGAATAAAGCAGGGCAAAGACTAATAGAGTTTTGCCAAGAAAATGCACTGGTCATAGCAAACACCCTCTTCCAACAACACAAGAGAAGACTCTACACATGGACATCACCAGATGGTCAACACTGAAATCAGATTGATTATATTCTATGCAGCCAAAGATGGAGAAGCTCTATACAGTCAACAAAAACAAGACCAGGAGCTGACTGTGGCTCAGATCATGAACTCCTTATTGCCAAATTCAGACTCAAATTGAAGAAGGTAGGGAAAACCGCTAGACCACTCAGGTATGACCTAAATCAAACCCCTTATGATTATACAGTGAAAGTGAGAAATAGATTTAAGGGCCTAGATCTGATAGACAGAGTGCCTGATGAGCTATGGAATGAGGTTCTTGACATTGTACAGGACACAGGGATTAAGACCATCCCCGTGGAAAAGAAATACAAAAAAGCAAAATGGCTGTCTGGGGAGGCCTTACAAATAGCTGTGAAAAGAAGAGAGACAAAAAGCAAAAGGGAAAAGGAAAGATATAAGCATCTGAATGCAGAGTTCCAAAGAATAGCAAGAAGAGATAAGAAAGCCTTCTTCAGCGATCAATGCAAAGAAATAGAGGAAAAGAACAGAATGGGAAAGACTAGAGATCTCTTCAAGAAAATTAGAGATATCAAGGGAGCATTTCATGCAAGGATGGGCTCGATAAAGGACAGAAATGGTATGGACCTAACAGAAGCAGAAGATATTAAGAAGAGGTAGCAAGAATACACGGAAGAACTGTACAAAAAAGATCTTCACAACCCAGATTATCATGATGATGTGATCACTCATCTAGAGCCAGACATCTTGGAAAGTGAAGTCAAGTGGGCCTGAGGAAGCATCACTATGAACAAAGCTAGTGGAGGTGATGGAATTCCAGTTGAGCTGTTTCAAATCCTGAAAGATGATGCTGTGAAAGTGCTGCACTCAATATGCCAGCAAATTTGGAAAACTCAGCAGTGGCCACAGGACTGGAAAAGGTCAGTTTTCATTCTAATTCCAAAGAAAGGCAATGCCAAAGAATGCTCAAATTACCACACAATTGCACTCATCTCACACGCTAGTAAAGTAATGCTCAAAATTCTCCAAGCCAGCCTTCAGCAACACGTGAACCGTGAACTCCCTGATGTTCAAGCTGGTTTTAGAAAAGGAAGAGGAACCAGAGATCAAATTGCCAACATCTGCTGGATCATCGAAAAAGCAAGAGAGTGCCAGAAAAACATCTATTTCTGCTTTATTGACTATGCCAAAGCCTTTGACTGTGTGGATCACAATAAACTGTGGAAAATTCTGAAAGGGATGGGAATATCAGACCACCTAACCTGCCTCTTGAGAAATCTGTATGCAGGTCAGGAAGCAACAGTTAGAACTGGACATGGAACAACAGACTGGTTCCAAATAGGAAAAGGAGTACATCAAGGCTGTATATTGTCACCCTGCTTATTCAACTTATATGCAGAGTACATCCTGAGAAACACTGGACTGGAAGAAACACAAGCTGGAATCAAGATTGCTAGGAGAAATATCAATAACCTCAGATGTGCAGATGACATCACCCTTATGGCAGAAAGTGAAGAGGAGCTAAAAAGCCTCTTGATGAAAGTGAAAGAGGAGAGCGAAAAATTTGGCTTAAAGCTCAACATTCAGAAAACGAAGATCATGGCATCCAGTCCCATCA
Source organism: Ovis canadensis (assembly GCF_042477335.2). NCBI lineage: Eukaryota > Metazoa > Chordata > Mammalia > Artiodactyla > Bovidae > Ovis > Ovis canadensis. Next base: position 51,038,584 of record NC_091263.1, on the reverse strand, counting down.
CTTCATGGCAAATAGATGGGGAAACATTGGGAACAGTGTCAGACTTTATTTTGAGGGGCTCCAAAATCACTGCAGATGGTGATTGCAGCCATGAAATTAAAGACGCTTACTCCTTGGAAGAAAAGTTATGACCAACCTAGATAGAATATTCAAAAGCAGAGACATTACTTTGCTGACTAAGGTCCGTCTAGTCAAGGCTATGGTTTTTCCTATGGTCATGTATGGATGTGAGAGTTGGACTATGAAGAAGGCTGAGTGCCGAAGAACTGATGCTTTTGAAGTGTGGTGTTGGAGAAGACTCTTGAGAGTCCCTTGGACTGCAAGGAGATCCAACCAATCCATTCTGAAGGAGGTTTGCCCTGGGATTTCTTTGGAAGGAATGATGCTAAAGCTGAAACTCCAGTACTTTGGCCACCTCATGCGAAGAGTTGAGTCATTAGAAAAGACTCTGATGCTGCGAGGGATTGGGGGCAGGAGGAGAAGGGGACGACCGAGGATGAGATGGCTGGATGGCATCACAGACTCGATGGACGTGAGTCTGAGTGAACTCTGTTAGATGGTGATCAACAGGGAGGCCTGGAGTGCTGCGATTCATGGGGTTGCAAAGAGTCAGATGTGACTGAGCAACTGAACTGAACTGAATATCAAGTTCTCCCCAGGTCACTACACATGCTATTCCCTTTGTGTGAGATATTCTTCTCCACTCTATTCATCTAGGTATTTCCTAGTGTCATTGTGTTCCTTTTGCTATCCCCAATTCCTGGGAAAGTACCCAGATTATAGGAAATACTCAATAACTATTCTTTGATTGACTGAATTTAAAATGGGCTTCCTTCAGGGAGGACTCTCTTACTCTCTAGACCAAGCTGGGTTCCGAAATATATACTCCATGTCACTCTGAACTTTCCCTTTGTGATAGTATATACTCTTAAAATTATTTACTTAACTATTAACAATTATTTATTAAATATCTACTCTCCCACCTTGGATAAAAATCCTAGAGGTCAAGAATTACATCAATCTCATTCTCTTTTATATCCAAAGAGCCTAGAAAAATGTGTGGCACATAGTGGGTGCTTTGTAAACATTTGTTGACTATGGATGAATGTTTAACTTGTATAAGCTATTATATGTATGTATGCTCTATTTACATATAAGCTTTTGCTGAATCAATTAAAACAATTAATCCTTGTTATCATGGAACTGATGTTGTAAGACAGACACATGAGCATATATGTACATTCAAGAAAAGACTATACAATGATACTGGAATCACATTCAGACTAATTTCATTCACTGCCTATTGATAAGTGAAGCAACAGGGGTCTCACTTCTTGTCTGTGCTTGAACTCATATAAGCTGATGGGCAGATGATGGTTCTCCATGGAGATGACCTTGAGAACTTAGTGCTTAGCTTTGTGTCTATGAAAGGGGCATGGAAGACTTCAGAAAAGAGCATCTCAGGATTCCACATGAAAGGAAAAAAAAAATCAGTCTCTTCATGTCAACAACAAGATGTGAGACTCAAGATATTTAGCTTACTGGATTTGCTAAGGCTCCTGTCTGTTTCTGCCTTGGATAATTCTATATATCTCATGGGCTCCTCTTCAGAAGCTGTGATACATCTTAGCAATCATGGTCATGGGTATATCTTTGCTGACTGGGTCCACTTTTTTATGACACATGCAACATGATGTGATACAAGCATTGTTAAAAGCAGTGGATGGTAAATACTTCACAGTGTCTTCAATTAGCAACTTTCAAGAATCTGTGAATTCCTGATTTATTAGGGAAGTTGGCCTTATTTCATTTCTGTTCCTCTAACAATAATTTAAAACCCTGATGAAATTCAAATTATAATTTAGATGACTATTTAGAGGACTATAATTAACGAACTATCTGGAAAAGCTCAGCATGACTCTGCCTTTGCAGGAAACAAAAATGTCAGCTGAATGGTAGATGTTTTAATTTTTTACATTAGCACATCCATTTGGCTTCTAACGAGGATTTAGTGCCAGTGAATTCTTTTCCAACTTTGCACAGGTGTGCATTTCATCTCAAAACAGAATCCAAGAGTCTATACTTTATGATATTTTTCTGATAACTCAAGAAGTTGTGGTCAGGACAATATGAACCAACTACCTCAACAACCTACTTACCTCTCCATGGTAGATGATCTGCAAAAATGCCCCCCTCAATTCCACCTATGCTGTTCCTCCCACCAGGAGGTAGAGCATATTTCACCTTCTCTTAAAACTAGGGTGACCTCATGACTCTCTTTGGCCATATAATGCAGCCAATGTATTTTTGGACCTAGACTGTAAGGGACTTGGCAGGTTCTGTATTTGCACTCTTGAGATCCAGCCACCATGTTAAAAAGTTTAGACTAGACTTTTGAATGATGAGAGACAAGAGGGAGAGAGTCTGTCAACCCTGGGCTGTTCCTGTTCCATCCATCCCTATCTCTGAAGCCCTAGGCATATGAATGAAGCCATTGTGACTCCTCAAGCTCCAGTCAAACCCCTGCCTCCCTGCAGGCCAGCACCATACGGAGCAGAGATGAGCCATCCACATCGAGTTCTGGCCAATATGTGGGCAAATTTTAAAACTCTAAGTTGTGGGATGGGTTGTTACGCAGCCATAGACAACCAAAACTGATGAGGAAACAGGATCATAAAGGGCCATGATAGCTAATCAAGCAGCAAAACTTAAGATTTGAACCCAGGCTACTCAGCATCAGAAGTCACACCTTCAACCACTATTCTTTGTTGACTGTTTTGATATAAACAAAAGCAAAGCAGAATGAAAGGGCAGATCAAAGCTGCAGTCTAAGAGATGGGTACAAATATAGGAAGGGGAAAAGGAAACAAAACTAAAAATATCAGGCCAAGGATATGAGGCAATAGAGGCAAGAAAGTGTATAAGAAACAGAATGGTTTCCAACACATATTTTTACCTTTTAACCCCTGTCTGAAGCAAGACACATTTACGTTGGTCTCCACACACATATACTATACTTTGTGAGTCCCTTGTGAGGAAAGCAGCTAAGAGCCTCAACTTTGAGTTAACTCTCAAGCTCCCCTGGTGGCTCAGATGGTAAAGAATCTGCCTGCAATGCAGGAGACATGGGCTATATCCCTGGGTCAGGAAGAGCCCCTGGAGAAGAGAATGGCTATCCACTCCAATATCCTTTAACTCTCAAGCTCTCCTGGTAGCTCAGATGATAAAGAATCTGCCTGTAATGCAGGAAACAAGGGTTCGACCTCTGGCTTGAGAAGATCCTCTGGAAAAGGAATTGGCAACCCACTCCAGTATTCTTGCCTGGGAAATCCCATGGACAGGGGAGCCTAGTGGGCTATAGTCCATGGGGTTGCATCAGAGTCATATGCGACTTAGTGACTAAACAACAACAACTCAACCCTCTACCCTACCTTTGTGTTCTGGTTGTATCACTTAACATCTGTGAGCCCTAGTCTATCCATCTGTAAAATGGATACAACAGTTTGGTCTAACTCATAATTTGTTGCAAGGATTAATTCAAATAATACATTTATTCATGGTTAAATCTCAATAAATGAGAGACATTATTTTGATGGAAATGTACTCTACAAGGTGGCCCAGAGATCTTCCTCCTTGTGTCTTTGACACTACACTTTGTTTCATTTGACTTCAAATCTTCCAAGTTCTATCTCAAGGTCTATGTGCAGTGACAGCTACCAGATGTTGGTTCCCCTACAACACTGTAGGCTATTTCCTGATTAGGCACACACTGCTAAGCTGCCATGCCTGTTTGGCTAACAGATTTGGGAAGCTCTATTTTAAGGTTCCATTGATGGTCATACCCGAAATCCCTCTTTCTAACCCAGAATCTCATTTGTATCTCTCATTATATTAAACAGTAAATAAATGACCACCTGATTGAGGCAAAAGCTCTTTCAAAAGCTCTTTCCCTTTTCTTTCTTTTCTTATCATCAATCTTTGTGGCTAGTCAGGTCATTTTTTAAATGACATCTAAGCTCTCTGCTCTCATGGGCTCTGATACAGTCTGCTCTCTCTCAGCCTATAATGCCCCAGTCCTCTCCCACTTTTCCCATTATCTCAAAATCCCCAACCACTAGAGTGATACCAACAAGCCAACAATCCACTTGGCTGCCAGACCTCTTCCAAGCACTCATCAATTTGGCTGGTCTGAGAGCAATAAGCTTTACCACCTGATGTAATTCCTTTCCTTCCCTTTTCATTTTCTAGGCAAGGTGCCTGTACCTTGGAGTGGCCATGATGGATTGGTTTTTAGTTTAATGTATTCCAGCCTGCATAAAGAAAGCATGAGAAGCTCAATTCCCATGATGAATGTACTGATCCACTCCCCCTAGAGCCTTCATTTGTGCTCCTAATCACACACAGAAAGATCTGCCCATGATGTGCAATGCTGGCAGCCACCACGTTCAACCTGGGGTGCTGTTCCCACTCTGAACTTCTTCAGATTCATGGTGAAGACACCCTGGAAACCATCCCTCACCTTAAGTTCCACCATGAGTGTTGTATCTTTGCCTTCTTCTTGTGGTTCCATGAGAAACTTGACTTTTAGAAGAAACATAGAGTACACTCTCAGAGATTTTGCTCAATCAAACGATAATGCCTCAGATTTCCAGAAGGAAGCAATAATTCAAACATAAAGCATCAGTGCCTTCTACCAGAAATACTGGTAGCACTTCCAGAGGGTTTCCATAGAGACAAAAAAGGACATTTCACTCATAAAAGGAAAGGGGAACAAAGTCCAATGACATTTGCTCACTCTGAAAATTTGAAAAACAACAGATGAAAAGACAAATCAGAAGTCTCCTCACAAACGTATTTGCCTAAAATAGATGAGAAAAATAGAGACCCAGTTAAAGCTGACCCAACCCTGTCAGCTATTAGAGAGTAACAAGCAGATCTGATGAAAGCATCAAAATAAAAAAGGTATTTTTGTTCCAAAGCCTTTTTCCATAATTTTACTACAAAACACACAAAAATTATAGAGTAGGTCTGGAGGAGTGGTGCTTTAGAGGAGGTGATGGGAGTAGTTCTGACAAATGGGCTGTGAGGAGATGTGGCATGTTTCCCCTCCCACCTGAAGCATTTAAAGCCTGGGGAATGATGACCCCTTTTCCTCCAGCTTCCTCTCCTGTTCCTGGAAGTTGCATTAAAGGGACAATGTCACAAGACTGAGGTCACCTAGATTACCACGAAACCAGTGAATGGAGAGTAGTTGCTCTGGGGAGTTACCTGACTCTTGGCAGATTTTAATGAGAAATAAAGCTTTGTCAGACTGAGCACCAAAGTTTTGGGGGACTTGTCAGTGCAGCATGGCCCATCCAAATCAGTGTAATACTTAGGAGTTAGATGCTCTTATCAAGCCCTTTTTCATTTTTAATTTTTATTATTTTTTAAATTTATTTATTTTAGTTGGAGGCTAATTACTTTACAATATTATAGTGGTTTTAGCCATACACTGATATGAATCAGCCATGGGTTTACATGTGTTCCCCATCCTGAACCCCCCTCCCATCTCCCTGTCCATTCCATCCCTCAGGGTCTTCTCAGTGCACCAGCCCTGAGCAGCCTGTCTCATGCATCGAACCTGGATTGGTGATCTATTTCATATATAATAATATACATGTTTCAGTGCTATTCTCTCAAATCTTCCCACCCTCACTTTCTCCTACAGAGTCCAAAAGACTGTTCTATACATCTGTGTCTCTCTTGCTGTCTTGCATATAGGGTTATTGTTACCATCTTTCTAAATTCCATATATATGTGTTAGTATACTGTATTGGTGTTTTTCTTTCAGTATTAAGCCCATTTTAAAATGAGATTCTACAACAGACAACACAGAAATACAAAGGATCATAAGAGACTACTATCAGCAATTATATGCCAATAAAATGGACAACTTGGAAGAAATGGACAAATTCTTAGAAAAGTACAACTTTTCAAAAGTGAACCAGGAAGAAATAGAAAATCTCAACAGATTCACCATAAGCACGGAAATTGAAACTGTAATCAGAAATCTTCCAGCAAACAAAAGCCCAGGTCCAGACGGCTTCACAGCTGAATTCTACCAAAAATTTCGAGAAGAGCTAACACCTATCCTACCCAAACTCTTCCAGAAAATTGCAGAGGAAGGTAAACTTCCAAACTGATTCTATGTGGCCACCATCACCCTAATACCAAAACCTGACAAAGATGTCACAAAAAAAGAAAACTAGAGGCCAATATCACTGATGAACATAGATGCAAAACTGCTTAACAAAATTCTAGCAATCAGAATCCAACAACACATTAAAAAAAAAATCATACATCATGACCAAGTGGGTTTTCTCCCAGGGATGCAATTGTTCTTCAGTTCAGTTCAGTTCAGTCGCTCAGTCATGTCCGACTCTTTGCGACCCCATGAATCGCAACACACCAGGCCTCCCTGTCAATCACTAACTCCCAGTGTTCACTGAGATTCACATCCATCGAGTCAGTGATGCCATCCAGCCATCTCATCCTCTGTCGTCCTCTTCTTCTCCTGCCCCCAATCCCTTCCAGCATCAAAGTCTTTTCCAATGAGTGAACTCTTCGCATGAGGTGGCCAAAGTATTGGAGTTTCAGCTTTAGCATCATTCCCTCCAAAGAAATCCCAGGGCTGGTCTCCTTCAGAATGGACTGGTTGGATCTCCTTGCAGTCCAAGGGACTCTCAAGAGTCTTCTCCAACACCACAGTTCAAAAGCATCAATTCTTTGGTGCTCAGCTTTCTTCACAGTCCAACTCTCACATCCATACATGACCACTGGAAAAACCATAGCCTTGACTAGACGGACCTTAGTCGGCAAAGTAATGTCTCTGCTTTTGAATATGCTATCTAGGTCGATCATAACTTTTCTTCCAAGGAGTAAGTGTCTTTTAATTTCATGGCTGCAGTCACCATCTGAAGTGATTTTGGAGCCCCCCAAAATAAAGTCTGACACTGTTTCCACTGTTTCCCCATCTATTTCCCATGAAGTGATGGGACTGGATGCCATGATCTTCGTTTTCTGAATGTTGAGCTTCAAGCCAACTTTTTCGCTCTCTTCTTTCACTTTCATCAAGAGGCTTTTTAGTTCCTCTTCACTTTCTGCCAGAAGGGTGGTGTCATCTGCATATCTGAGATTATTGATATTTATCCCGGCAATCTTGATTCCAGCTTGTGTTTCTTCCAGTCCAGCGTTTCTCATGATGTACTCTACATATAAGTTAATACACCACATTAACAAATTGAAAAATAAAAGCCATATGATTATCTCAATAGATGCAGAGAAGGCCTTTGACAAAATTCAACATCCATTTATGATAAAAACAAACTCTCCAGAAAGCAGGAATAGAAGGAACATACCTCAACATAATAAAAGCTATATATGACAAACCCACAGCAAACACTATCCTCAATGGTGAAAAATTGAAAGCATTTCCCCTAAAGTCAGGAATAAGACAAGGGTGCCCACTTTCACCGCTACTATTCAACATAGTTCTGGAAGTTTTGGCCACAGCAATCAGAGCAGAAAAAGAAATAAAAGGAATCCAAATTGGAAAAGAAGAAGTAAAACTTTCACTGTTTGCAGATGACATGATCCTCTACATAGAAAACCCTAAAGACTCCACCAGAAAATCACTAGAGCTAATCAATGAATATAGTAAAGTTTCAGGTTATAAAATCAACACACAGAAATCCCTTGCATTCCTATACACTAATAATGAGAAAATAGAGAAATTAAGGAAACAATTCCATTCATCATTGCAATGAAAAGAATAAAATACTTAGGAATATATCTACCTAAAGAAACAAAAGACCTGTATATAGAAAACTGTAAAACACTGGTGAAAGAAATCAAAGAGGACACTAATAGATGGAGAAATATACCATGTTCGCGGATTGGAAGAATAAATATAGTGAAAATGAGTATACTACCCAAAGCAATCTATAGATTCAATGCAATCCCTATCAAGCTACCAATGGTATTTTTCACAGAACTAGAACAAATAATTTCACAATTTGTATGGAAATGCAAAAAACCTCCAATAGCCAAAGCAATCTTGAGAAAGAAGATTGGAACTGGAGGAATAAACCTGCCTGACTTCAGGCTCTACTACAAAGCCACAGTCATCAAAACAGTATGGTACTGGCACAAAGACAGAAATAAAGATCAATGAAACAAAATAGAGAGTCTAAAGATAAATCCATGTACCTATGAACCCCTTATCTTTGACAAAGGAGGCAAAAATATACAATGGAGAAAAGACAATCTCTTTAAAAAGTGGTGATGGGAAAACTAGTTAACCACTTGTAGAAGAATGAAACCAGAACACTTTCTAACACCATACACAAACATAAACTCAAAATGGATTAAAGATCTAAATGTAAGACCAGAAACTATAAAACTCCTAGAGGAAAACATAGGCAAAACACTCTCCGACATAAATCACAGCAGGATCCTCTATGATCCACCTCCCAGAATTCTGGAAATAAAAGCAAAAATAAACAAATGGGACCTAATGAAAAGTAAAAGCTCCAGCACAAGAAAGGAAACTATAAGCAAGGTGAAAAGACAGCCTTCAAAATGGGAGAAAAAAAATAGCAAATGAAGCAATGGACAAAGTATTAATCTCAAAAATATACAAGCAACTCCTGCAGCTCAATTCCAGGAAAATAAACAACCCAATCAAAAACTGGGGCAAAGAATTAAACAGAAATTTCTCCAAAGAAGACATGCAGATGGCTAACACATAAAAAGATGCTCAACATCACTCATTATCAGAGAAATGTAAATCAAAACCACAATGAGGTACCATTTCACGACAGTCAGAATGGCTGCTATCCAAAAGTCTACAAGCAATAAACGCTAGAGAGGGTGTAGAGAAAAGGGAACCCTCTTACACTGTTGGTGGGAATGCAAACTAGTTCAGCCACTATGGAAAACAGTGTGGAGATTCCTTAAAAATCTGGAAATAGAACTGCCATATGACCCAGCAATCCCACTTCTGGGCATACACACCAAGGAAACCAGAATTGAAAGAGATACGTGTACCCCAGTGTTCATCGCAGCACTGTTTATAATAGCCAGGACATGGAAGCAACCTAGGTGTGCAGCAGCAGACGAATGGATAAGAAAGCTGTGGTACATATACACAATGGAATATTCAGTTCAGTTCAGTTCAGTTCAGTCGCCCAGTCATGTCCAACTCTGCGACCTCATGAATCGCAGCATGCCAGGCCTCCAGGTCCATCACCAACTCCTGGAGTTCACTCAGACTCACGTCCATCGAGTCGGTGATGCCATCCAGCCATCTCATCCTCTGTCGTTCCCTTCTCCTCCTGCCCCCAATCCCTCGCAGCATCAGAGTCTTTTCCAATGAGTCAACTCTTCACATGAGGTGTCTAAAGTACTGGAGCTTCAGCTTTAGCATCATTCCTTCCAAAGAAATCCCAGGGCTGATCTCCTTCAGAATGGACTGGTTGGATCTCCTTGCAGTCCAAGGGACTCTCAAGAGTCTTCTCCAACACCACAGTTCAAAAGCATCAATTCTTTGGTGCTCAGCTTTCTTCACAGTCCAACTCTCACATCCATACATGACCATAGGAAAAACCATAGCCTTGACTAGACGGACCTTTGTTGACAAAGTAATGTCTCTGCTTTTCAATATGCTATCTAGGTTGGTCATAACTTTTCTTCTAAGAAGTAAGCGTCTTTTAATTTCATGGCTGCAGTCACCATCTGAAGTGATTTTGGAGCCCCCCAAAATAAAGTCTGACATTCTTTCCACTGTTTCCCCATCTATTTCCCATGAAGTGATGGGACTGGATGCCATGATATTCATTTTCTGAATGTTGAGCTTTAAGCCAAATTTTTCACTCTCCTCTTTCACTTTCATCAAAAGGCTTTTTAGTTCCTCTTCACTTTCTGCCAGAAGGGTGGTGTCATCTGCATATCTGAGGTTATTGATATTTCTCCCAGCAGTCTTGATTCCAGCTTGTGTTTCTTCCAGTCCAGCGTTTCTCAGGATGTACTCTGCACTTAAGTTAAATAAACAGGGTGACAATACACAGCCTTGATGTACTCCTTTTCCTATTTGAAACCAGTCTGTTGTTCCATGTCCAGTTCTAACTGTTGCTTCCTGACCTACATATAGGTTTCTCAAGAGGCAGTTCAGGTGGTCTGGTATCCCCATCTCTTTCAGAATTTTCCACAGTTTATTGTGATCCACACAGTCAAAGGCTTTGGCATAGTCAATAAAGCAGAAATAGATGTTTTTCTGGCACTCTCTTGCTTTTTCGATGATCCAGCAGATGTTGGTAATTTGATCTCTGGTTCCTCTGCCTTTTCTAAAACCAGCTTGAACATCAGGAAGTTCACGGTTCACGTATTGCTGAAGCCTGGCTTGGAGAAAAAAGATACACAAATGGTCAACAGGAACATGAAAAGATGTCCAAAATATCTAATTGATATCTATAGGAGATTTCATCCAAAAAGAGTAATATTTCACCTCTTTCTCAAGTGCACACAGAATGTTTTTCAGGATATATCACATCTTGGGTCACAAATCAAGCCTGGGTATATTTTTAAGAATTGGAATTTTACCAAGCATTTTTCTGGTTACAATGCTGTAAGATTATATATCAATTACCTAGGAATAAACAGACAAAAGAGATAAAACACCTGTAAGCATAAAACTATCAGACATTAATGAAAGAAATATATGGCAACAAAAACAGAGAGATATACCATGTTTTTGGATTGGAAGAATCAATATTATCATTATGACTGTATTACCCAAAACAATCTACAATGCAATGCAATCCCTATTGAACTACCAAGGTATTTTTCACAGAACTAGAACAAAAGATTTCACAACTTGTGTAGGAACACAAAAGACCCTGAATAGCCAAAGCAATCTTGAGAAACAAAAACAGAGAGCTGAAGAATTCAACCTTCCAGACTTCAGTCTATGTTACAGAGTTACAGTCATTGAGTCAGCATGGTACGGGCACAAAAGCAGAGATATAAACAAATAGAACATGACAGAAAGCCCAGAGATAAACCCATGCATCTACGGGCACTTTATCTTTGACAAGGGAGGAAAGAATACACAATGGAGAAAAGACAGCCTCTTCAATAAGTGGTGCTAGGAAAACTGAATAGCTACATGTAAAAGAAAGAATATAGAACAGTTCCTAATACCACACACAAAAATAAACTCAAAATGGGTTAAAGACTTAAATATAAGGCCAGAAACTATAAAGTTCTTACAGAAAAATATAGGCAATACACTCTTTGCCATAAATCACAGCAAGATCCTCTTTGACCCACCTCCTAGAGTAATGGAAATAAAAATGAATATAAATTGGGTCTAATTAAACTTAAAAGCTTTTGCAAAGCAAAGGAAACTATTAACAAGATGAAAAGACAGCCCTCAGAATGGGAGAAAATAATTGCAAATGAAGCAACTGACAAAGGATCAGTTTCCAAAATATATAAGCAGCTCATACAATTCAGTATCAGAAAAACAAACAGCCCAAACAAAAATGGGCAGGTCTAAACAGACATTTCTCTAAAGAAGACATGCTGATGGTCAATAAATATATGAAAAGACATCACTAATCATTAGCAAAATATAAATCAAAATTACTATGAGATATCACTTCATACCAATCAGAAAGGCCATCATCAAAAAAATGTGCAAACAATAAATTCTGGAGAGGATGTGGAAAAAAGGGAACACTCCTGAACTGTTGGTGGGAATGTAAACTGATACAGTCATTATGGGAAACAGTACAGAGATTCCTTAAAAAACTAGGAATAAATTTACCATCAGTTCAGTTCAGTTCAGTTGCTCAGTCATGTCCGACTCTTTGCGACCCCATGAATTGCAGCATGCCAGGCCTCTCTGTCCATCACCAACTCCTGGAGTTCACTCAGACTCATGTCCATCAAGTCAGTGATGACCGAGCAATCCCTCTACTGGGCATATGTCCTGAGAAAACCACAATTCTAAAAGACAGATGTATTCCAGTGTTCATTGCAGCACTATTTACAATAGCCAGGACATGAAAGTAACCCAGATGTCCACTGACAGAATAATGGATAAAGAAGATGTGGTCCATCTATACAAAGGAATAATACTCTGCCAAAAAAAAAAAAAAAGATGAACCTAGAGCCTGTTATACAGAGTAAATAAGTCAAAAAGAGAAAAACAAATATTGTATATTAATGCATCTATATGGAAATCTAGAAAAGTGGTACTGATGAACCTATTTGCAGGGAAGGAACGGAGATGCAGATGTAGATAATGGTCTACATCTCGGTAGACACAGTGGAGGAAGGAGAAGGTGAGACAAATGGAGACAGTAACATTGACATAGCTGGTAGGAGGTTGCTACATAACACAGGGAGCCCAGCCTGGCACTCTGACAATTTACTGGAATGGGATGGGGAGGGGAGGGAGGGGCAACAGGGAAAGGACATATGTATAATTATGGCTGATTTGTGTTGTTGTGTGGCAGAAACCAACATAACATTGTAAAGCAATTTTCCTCCAATCAAAAAAAATAAATTAAAAATATGACTAATTATTAGAGAAATGCAAATCAAAATGACAACGAGGTATCACCTCACTCCAGTCAGAATGGCCATCATCAAAAAGTTTACAAATAATATATGCTGCAGAGGGTGAAGAGAAAAGGGAAGCCTCTTACACTGTTGGTGGCAATGTATATTGGTGCAACTACTATGGAAAACAGTATGGAGTTTACTTTATCTGAAAATATCATAGCCATATGATCCAGCATTCCCACTCCTGGGCATATGTCCAGAAAAGATAAAAACTCAAGTTTGAAAAGGTACATGCAGCCCAATGTCCACAGTAGCACCATTTACAATAGCCAAGACATAGAGGCAACCTAAATGTCCATCAACAGATGAACAAGTAAAGAAGATGCTTCATATACACACAATGATAAAAAGAATGAAATAGAGATAAAAAGAATGAAATAATACCATTTGCAGCAACATGAATGGACCTAGAGATTATCATACTAAGTGATGTAAGACAGCATATGACATCACTTGCATGTAGAATCTTAAAAAATTATACAAATGAACTTATTTACAAAACAGAAATAGACTCACAGATACAGAAAACAAACATCGTTATCAAAGGGGAAAGAGGATGAAGAAGGGACAAATTAGGGGTTTGGATTAACATACACACACTTCTGTATATAAAGTAGATAACCAACAAGAACTCACTGTATAGCAAAGGGATTATATTCATTATCTTGTAATAACCTATAATGGAAAAAGAATTTGAAAAAGAATACACACACACACACACATATACATGTATACAAATGAATCACTTTGCTATACACCAGAAACAAAGTACAAATTTTGCAAACAACATTGCAAATCAACTCTACTTCAATTAAAAAACAGAAAAGAACACTTGCTTTTTAGCTGTGCACAAAGCAACCTTAAATAAACTCTACACTCCCTAGACCCCTTCACAATTAATCATAACCTTGGCTCAAATATACTTATGGGATATAAGCAAAACCAGTGTGTGTGCAACTTTTATGAATTTTCCTTAAAACGATGGGGAGTGCCATTTGCTGCTCCTTTCTGTTTAGTGTTGGTTAGAATAGTGAGGCAATTGCTTCAAGTGAGCAGCCATCTTGAACCATGAGATATACATGGGGCAAAAAATATACCTGACAGAAACAAAGGATGAAAGAAATCTTACTCTCTGATGCCATATGCCATCGTGGCATTCCTGGGTGGACTTCCTCTAACTTCTTAAGTATGAAAAAGAAGTTCACATCAACCTTTTATTAAACCATGGCTATTGGGGAATTTTTTTCTGTTATTCCCACTGAAGTGTAACCCAGGGCTGACTATTAAAAAAATATTTATTAAATTCCTCTAATACATTATTGCACAGTGCACAAAATTGGCATAATCATAATTGGAAAATAAAGGTTCCCTCAAGAAATCTTAGCAAAGGGCAAGGTTAGTATATATGTGGAACAAAATCTTTGAAAGTAAAAACCATATTTTAAGAAGAAATACTGCATGACAAGCTGAGATGTCCATTTAAAAGAGAATCATTTTTTAAAAGACAGTCTTCAAATCACTGGATACTACCAAGCAAGTCAATTTCTTTAAAAACTAACTTTAAAAGGGTGGAAACAGATATCGACCAATAATGCAAGCAGGTCTGTTCAGGCCATGACAGCTCATGACTAGAGCAGTGGGCATTTCTTTAATTTCTGTCTATTCAATGCCTGAGAAATTTGGGGAAGATCAAGATTCTGTCTCTGGGTATCATCTTCAGTTCAGTTCAGTCGCTCAGTCATGTCCGACTCTTTGTGACCCCATGAATCGCAGCACGCCAGGCCTCCCTGGCCATCACCATCTCCCAGAGTTCACTCAGACTCACTTCCATCAAGTCAGTGATGCCATCCAGCCATCTCATCCTCGGTCGTCCCCTTCTCCTCCTGCCCCAATCCCTCCCAGCATCAGTCTTTTCCAATGACTCAACTCTCTGCATGGGGTGGCCAAAGTACTGGATTTTCAGCTTTAGCATCATTCCTTCCAAAGAAATCCCAGAGTATCATCTTAGGTACAGCTAATCAGGAGCCAAGAATGGATATAGTCCCAAAATCTTCTTGATTTGCCCCCTAATGCCTGTGCTTTCCTACCTGATAAGCCAATACAGGAAAAAGAACAGTGTAGGACTTCAGTCAATGAACCCAGGAATTCTATCAGAAGATTGAGCCATGGAGAGTCAAAAGGAGAATATAAAACACAATGTACTGCAAGGACACTGAGTAAGAGATATTCAGATGAATTACCACCAGATTTTTTAGACAGTAGCAGCACAAAAGATTTAAGGGTTCAGGCTTTAAATATATGACGTATGAGCAGCACGCACACAATGCAACTTCCTTACCTTCTGAGGCGATATCCGTATTAAGCTGTTGAATCCAGCATAAGGAAAGGTCAAACTTTGCTTCCATGATTCCAAAGAAACATCCAAGTCTGCAAAAGAAGGAAATGATTGTGGATTAAACAAACAATTTTTTTTAAAGACCTCGCTGCTCTTTGGCTTAAGTCTGCATCAATCAATCAATCTAGGGAAAGAAGACGGCTCAGTGAACATGGAGTCTAATCCTGCATTCAGTAGGAGAAAGGGTTGGAATGCAGAGAGGAAATCTCTCCCCAGTGGTCACACAGATGGCTACCACAGAGCTAGATCCAAAGCATGCATCCTGCTACTCAGCCATCTCTCCACATCATCACGGCACGTGGTGGTGCTCCCCACTCCCATATGCTTCCTTCTCTTCCACCAGGACCACCCACTGTGCAATACCAACGTGTCCTCAGGAGTCCAGAAAACCAAGGTGAGTGCAAAGTCATGTCATATTCTGCCAACACCTTCCCCTGTCTTCATCTGAACGTGTGGGAAGGGCTATGTCCTAACACCTGCATGGGGATGAGAGGTATAGGACAAAGAGCCATCACCATTAACTGGCAGGCTCTGCCAGGTGAGAAAGGCTGCACGCTTTCCACTGCTTAGCAAGCTCTGCCAGAGGAAGAGGAGAGAAACGGACAACCAGACCACAGTTAATGCCATGCCCGTTTTACAGACAGAGAACCAAGGAATGGAGGTTAAACTAAAGGGTTCCCAGAAAGGAAATCCAGGCCTTCTGATCCCCACTGTAGTGCTCTTCCCATTATGATAATTTGCTCCCAGTGTTGTAGCCACCTGTTCTGGGAAACAAACTCACTCAGAAGGACAATGCAGATAGTGGAGTGCAGTTTATTATACCGGCAGGCCCAAGGCCGAATCTCCTCTTAGCCAAGGACCCTGACAAGTTTTTCTGAAAACCTTATACACCCTAAGTGTATGTGCCCAAACCCACACCCCCAAATTCCCTGAAACTAGTCTGAACAAAGGAAAAGAAAGATACAATAAAGTTAACCCCTGATTCATATGCCTTAAGCCTAGGTAGTTAACAGTGGACAATTATCAATAGGCCTCCAGTCATATCCCAATAAGCATAATAGAATTTATGATTCTATTCAGTTACACAGATAATTAGGTATTCTTTTAGACAACAGAGAATCGAGGTATGAGCCCTGGGGCTCTTCCATCCAGGGGGCCTGCTTTTCCAGTTGGTATGCCCTTTCCATAGATACTGGGTATATAGCTCAAAGCCCACAGTCCGGCTTAAGATGGAGTCCAGCTTTCAAGACGGAGACTGTTCTGTCTATTTCCTCTTTCATTCCCCACTCTTGATGGCTTAACTCATAGTATGAGCATCATTCATAGGGATATATTGCACCCTGACTCTCCAACCTCCAATTTGGGAGAACGACATCAACCTTTGGGTTACAAAGTTCATAATACGTTGTAAACTAAAGGGTCCAAAAAGCAGACCTATCAAGGCAACTATAACAATGCTAAATATAGTCTCCACTAATCACCCTTCACCCAAGATAGACCTGAGGTCCACAAAGGAAGATTATCATCAGACATAACTTTTACCTGATATTTCATGTCATCTAGGGTGGCTGATATACAGCCAGATAAATCAGGAATATATACACAACATTCAACTTTAATTATAGCACAGGTCCCTCTTTGTACTGAAACTATGGTTAGTCTCAAGATGATACCAGCAAGTCCTGGTAGCAGCACTTGATTATAGAGCTGCATCTCTTTTTCTTCTTAAAGATGATCTTGGTTTCACGGGATTAGTGGGGTCCTTTTGTGTAGTCCTTTTGGCATCCTTCGGGTCTGCGTGGTATGCTCTCTTCACTCTCTTGTGGTGGATCCAGGGAGTGACACCTCCAACTTTCACTGTAGTCGGGCCAGTTAGAACAACAGTATATGGACCCTTCCAACTTGGGGCCAACGAGTCGAGTTTCCAGTCCTTGACCACACCTGATCCCTGGGCACAAATTCGAGAATCTGTTCCTCAAGGCGGAATGGCACCCTTCCTTGTACAAGCTTAGTTACCTGATTTATTACCTTACCCAGTTGTTCCATCTGCTGTGAAATCTCATCTCCCCTTACCTGAAGCAAATTTGTTGACACCTGTTTTATTATGGAAGGGGGCCTCCCATACACAATTTTGTACAGAGAAGAGCCATGGGACTGTGGGGTCATCCCAAGTCTGAGCAGAGCCATCGGAAACAAGTCCACCCAGGAACAGTCAGTCTCTAAGATCTACTTGGAGAGTGTTTCTTTAAGTGTCTGGTTGGTTTCGTCCACCATCCCAGGACTCTGGGGCCTATATGCTGTATGTAATTTCCGCTTGATGTTTAAACTTTTGCTTACTTGTTATACTAAATCAGCTACGAAAGCCGGGCCATTGTGCAATCCAATGTTGATAGGAAATCCAAATCTGGGAACTATCTCCTTCTAAGCAGACACCAGGCTACTTTTGATGCTCTTTCAACCTAGTAGGAAAAGCTTCTACCCATCCTGAGAACGTACATACTATGACCAGCAGGTAATGGTAGTGTCGGTGAGGTTTCATCTCAGTGAAGTCCAATCCCAGATGTTGAAAGGGCAGGGTGCCTTTTACCTGAATCCCTGGAGGTTTCTGTCTGTGCCGAGAAGCAGTATTGACCTGTGAGCAGGCAGTGCAGTTCTGAGACTTTGTCCTTTTGACAGCTGGAGGGACTGGATTAGAGCATATAGTTCGGCCTGTTGAGTGGATCAGTGTGATGGCAGAGAGCTAATGGTTTCCTCATCATTGTCCTTGTTTCACTAGGCAGGTGCCATTGGTGTATAAGACCAAATCTGGGTCCGGGATTGGTAAGTCTCTCAAGTCAGGTCTGCTGGCATATTTCCTTGCAATCATGTGAGGGCCCACCTTCTCCCACAAGAAAGAGAGGGCCAGATTCAGGGCCTGACCAGGCTCAGCAGTAACATGGGGTTCTCACATAACAGTCCCTGGTATTGAGTAATCTGGGATGTTGACAGCCATTTATGGGGGTCCCCTCGCAGGAGAATGTCGGCTTCATGCAGGACTTTTACAAACAAATCTTGGCCCAAAGTCAGCTTGGTTGCCTCCCGGATCAGTAAGGCAACTGCAGCAACTGCCTGTAAGCGTCCCAGCCAACCAGTGGCAACATTGTCCAGCTGATTAGAGATAAGTGACTTGTCTGTCCCATGTCCCCATAGTCTGGGACAACACTCCCATAGCCACCTTGTCCTTTTCAGTCATGTAAAGAGCAAACGACTTAGCAAGGTCTGGCAGACCCAAGGCGGGTGCTGACGTAATTGTATGAGGTTTGAGTTCTATTACCAATGGGACTTGTTTTGCAAGCCTGGGGTGGGGGGAGGAGGAGATAGGTTGTCTTCCGCCCAGACCCTAGGGAATTGTTGAGTTAACTCTCTCTCGACTGTTTAGCCTGTCCAGTTTCCTTGCCAGGAGATTGTGCAATCTCCATTTATCTTGAGGGGTGGCTGAATGGAAGAGTAAATAGGTGGTTGAGCCCACTCGAACAGTTGGGTCTTTCGTGGGGGGGAAGGTCACTTGTGCCCCCAATTTTGACAGCAAGCCTCTTCCTAACAAAGGTACTGGAGAAGGAAAGAAATCTTAAAAATTAGGGCAGAAATAAATGCAAAAGAAACAAAAGAGACCATAGCAAAAATCAACAAAGCCAAAAGCTGGTTCTTTGAAAGGATAAATACAATTGACAAACCATTAGCCAGACTCATTAAGAAGCAAAGAGAGAAAAATCAAATCAATAAAAGTAGAAATGAAAATGGAGAGATCACAACAGACAACACAGAAATACAAAGGATCATAAGAGACTACTATCAGGAGTTATATGCCAATAAAATGGACAACGTGGAAGAAATGGACAAATTCTTAGAAAAGTACAATTTTCTAAAACTGAACCAGGAAGAAACAGAAAATCTTAACAGACCCATCACAAGCATGGAAATTGAAACTGTAATCGGAAGTCTTCCAGCAAACAAAAGCCCAGGTCCAGACGGCTTCACAGCTGAATTCTACCAAAAATTTCGAGAAGAGCTAACACCTATCCTACTCAAACTCTTCCAGAAAATTGCAGAGGAAGGTAAACTTCCAAACTCATTCTACGAGGCCACCATCACCCTAATACCAAAACCTGACAAAGATACTACAAAAAAAGAAAACTACAGGCCAATATCACTGATGAACATAGATGCAAAAATCCTTAACAAAATTCTAGCAATCAGAATCCAACACCACATTAAAAAGATCATACACCATGACCAAGTGGGCTTTATCCCAGGGATGCAAGGATTCTTCAATATCTGCAAATCAATCAATGTAATTCACCACATTAACAAATTGAAAAATAAAAGCCATATGTTTATCTCAATAGATGCAGAGAAGGCCTTTGACAAAATTCAACATCCATTTATGATAAAAACTCTCCAGAAAGCAGGAATAGAAGGAACATACCTCAACATAATAAAAGCTATATATGACAAACCCACAGCAAACATTATCCTCAATGGTGAAAAATTGAAAGCATTTCCCCTAAAGTCAGGAACAAGACAAGGGTGCCCACTTTCACCGCTACTATTCAACATAGTTCTGGAAGTTTTGGCCACAGCAATCAGAGCAGAAAAAGAAATAAAAGGAATCCAAATTGGAAAAGAAGAAGTAAAACTCTCACTGTATGCAGATGACATGATCCTCTACATAGAAAACCCTAAAGACGCCACTAGAAAATTACTAGAGCTAATCAATGAATATAGTAAAGTTTCAGGATATAAAATCATCACTCAGAAATCCCTTGCATTCCTATACACTAATAATGAGAAAGTAGAAAAAGAAATTAAGGAAACAATTCCATTCGCCATTGCAACGAAAAGAATAAAATACTTAGGAATATATCTACCTAAAGAAACTAAAGACCTATATATAGAAAACTATAAAACACTGATGAAAGAAATCAAAGAGGACACTAATAGATGGAGAAATATACCATGTTCATGGATCGGAAGAATCAATATAGTGAAAATGAGTATACTACCCAAAGCAATTTACAAATTCAATGCAATCCCTATCAAGCTATCAGCCATATTTTTCACAGAACTAGAACAAATAATTTCAAGATTTGTATGGAAATACAAAAAACCTCGAATAGCCAAAGCAATCTTGAGAAAGAAGAATGGAACTGGAGGAATCAACTTGCCTGACTTCAGGCTCTACTACAAAGCCACAGTCATCAAGACAGTATGGTACTGGCACAAAGACAGAAATATAGGTCAATGGAACAAAATAGAAAGCCCAGAGATAAATCCACACACATATGGACACCTTATCTTTGACAAAGGAGGCAAGAATATACAATGGAGTAAAGACAATCTCTTTAACAAGTGGTGCTGGGAAAACTGGTCAACCACTTGTAAAAGAATGAAACTAGATCACTTTCTAACACCGCACACAAACATAAACTCAAAATGGATTAAAGATCTAAATGTAAGACCAGAAACTATAAAACTCCTAGAGGAGAATATAGGCAAAACACTCTCCGACATAAATCACAGCAGGATCCTCTATGATCCAGCTCCCAGAATTCTGGAAATAAAAGCAAAAATAAACAAATGGGACCTAATTAAAATTAAAAGTTTCTGCACAACAAAGGAAAATATAAGCAAGGTGAAAAGACAGCCTTCTGAATGGGAGAAAATAATAGCAAATGAAGCAACTGACAAACAACAATCTCAAAATATATACAAGCAACTTATGCAGCTCAATTCCAGAAAAATAAACGACCCAATCAAAAAATGGGCCAAAGAACTAAATAGACATTTCTCCAAAGAAGACATACGGATGGCTAACAAACACATGAAAAGATGCTCAACATCACTCATTATCAGAAAAATGCAAATCAAAACCACAATGAGGTACCACTTCACACCAGTCAGAATGGCTGCGATCCAAAAATCTGCAAGCAATAAATGCTGGAGAGGGTGTGGAGAAAACGGAACCCTCCTACACTGTTGGCGGGAATGCAAACTAGTACAGCCACTTTGGAGAACAGTGTGGTGATTGCTTAAAAAATTGCAAATAGAACTACCTTATGACCCAGCAATCCCCCTGCTGGGCATACACACCGAGGAAACCAGAATTGAAAGAGACACATGTACCCCAATGTTCATCGCAGCACTGTTTATAATAGCCAGGACATGGAAACAACCTAGATGTCCATCAGCAGATGAATGGATAAGAAAGCTGTGGTACATATACACAATGGAGTATTACTCAGCCGTTAAAAAGAATTCATTTGAATCAGTTCTGATGAGATGGATGAAACTGGAGCCGATTATACAGAGTGAAGTAAGCCAGAAAGAAAAACACCAATACAGTATACTAACACATATATATGGAATTTAGAAAGATGGCAATGACGACCCTGTATGCAAGACAGCAAAAAGGACACAGATGAATATAACGGACTTTTAGACTCAGAGGAAGAGGGAGAGGGTGGGATGATTTGGGAGAATGGCATTGTAACATGTATACTATCATGTAAGAATCGATCGCCAGTCTATGTCAGACGCAGGATACAGCATGCTTGGGGCTGGTGCACAGTAATGACCCAGAGAGATGTTATGGGGAGGGAGGTGGCAGGGGGGTTCATTTTTGGGAACGCATGTACACCCGTGGTGGATTCATGTCAATGTATGGCAAAACCAATACAGTATTGTAAAGTAAAATAAAGTAAAAATAAAAATAAAAAAAAAAAACAAACAAAGGTACTGGGCATTCAGGGATGTATAAAAATTCATGAGTCACTTGGTGTCCCCTCATCTGACATTTTCAGGGTAGGCTAGAGACACAAAGGCTGCATTTATCACCATCTGAGACCCAGCAGCCTCTGGCTGGATCTGTTGGTGTATAAATTCCATTGGCCACACACAGTCTTTTGCAGAACTCAGAGGGTGATTCGCTTTCCCTTTGAATCACTTTAGAGGGTTTTGCGATACTCATAGCTTTTCGGGCCCTCCCTTGAGGCCTGGTATCTCTCCAGGTGGGCCCTCCCTTCCTCTGTGTTTCAGTCCCAACTGGGCCTCTCATCAGGGGTGGCTAGTTCTGCCCACCGCTGTGGGTTTGCAGTACCCTCAGGTGCCATTTCTCTTAACCATTTTCTGGCCTCAGGTAGGATCCTGTGTCTTTCCTCAGCGCTGAAAAGGAAGACTAGTAGGAGGATTATGGCATCCTATGTAGGGTCGTGGGTTCAAAAACTAGTCTCCATTAGCCTAATCATGGCTTGTGGCTCCCCCGAGTACAGTGGAGCGTGTCTCTGCCAGTTTAATATATCCATAGAGGAAAATGGCTGGTAATACTAGGCTACAGGGTGCTGATGGTAGTGCCCCATGTGTCCTGAACTGGAGGCTGTTGTACCCTCTGAGGGGCATCTGCAGTGGGGTTCTTCCCCCTGTTCCTTGGCGGATCACAGCCTCTGTCTAACTGCTGTGTTTTCTTCCCCCTTCCCATCAGTACTCACCAGGAGAGGTGGATACAACCTAGGAGGTCCAGTTGAGGTGGAATTCTGGGGGCATTGACCAGAGGTCTCCATTGCTGGGTTTGAAGCCTGCTGAACAGCGGCTCTATGAACTCCGGGAGAGCTGGCGGAAGAGCAGTGACTGCTTCAGGAACTTCACCTGGCCCTGGATTGGGCATTAAGGTGGCCTCCGGTCCTGGTGGAGCACTGGGAGGCAGGCGCATCATTATCCAGTATGGGGGAGGGGTCAGGTCATCCCCATCCAAATCCTGTAGAATTTCCTTTTTTATCATCAGTCAATTTTTGTGCCATTAATATTTTTCCCTTTCCCTTCTGGATACAGAACCTTGTCCAAGTAGTAGGGTCTTGAGCTAAGCCTAGCCATGAGTCAGTATATGGATATTGATCCAGCTGTCCTGGCTCTCCTGTGACTACTGTAGAGACTGCTTCCACCGTTTGTAAGTTCATGGTGTTCTCTGGTGGCCATCCTACTCCCATAGGGGGCCATTCGACCTCACAGAGTATGTGGAGGCAGTTAGGCTTCATCTTCACCACATAGCCTCCTCCAAATCCCTTCTTTAAAATTTTAATCATGCACTGCAATACAGTTGCCTTAGATTCACTTCCCCCCATCTTGCTTACCTTCTCAGACCTTCTTCTACTTCTCCTTTTCGTTCTGTCTACAAAGTTCTCAGTACCCTATGACTTCCGATATTTCCACTTAATGACACTTCAATTGCCATTCTGCCTCCTTTCCAATTGGAATGAGAAGAGCATTACCTGCCAGATCCCAGAGGGAGAAGGAGGATCGGTGTGTCTTCACCTGCCGGTCAGCACAGATGAACCAGAACCCCATGTGATCCAAGACTGTTTCTCCCTTAACTTTTAAAGTCTGCTCTGCCTTGGTGGGCTTGATCTGGTGCGGATAAAAATACAGATCGGTTAAATATTCCACGTCCCAGGCCATCTCTGGAAAAGCCAATTCATACTCACGTATGTATCCCCCTCCTTCTAGCCTGACAGTTCAGAGGTGTTCAAGAATTTTATAGCAGATGGGACTCCTCCTTGGGGAGGGCAGAATACGAGCACACAAAAACCAAGTTTCTTCTCCTAAAAACCCCTGGTATTTGCTTGGTAATAATTTTCCCTGAGACAGCATGGACACCACCTGCTAAATGACCTTCACAAATTTCCTTCCTAAGCCCTAACACACTTGTCAACCTGTATACCAAGCAATCGTTGCCACCTGCCTATACCAGGCTGCTGTGGGTCGGTGCCCCTTACAATCCCTCCCAGGGGGGTGATCAGGCCCGCTCTTTCACCCTACCGGGTGGGTTCCTCCTCACCTGAGTGCTCAGTCCCCGCTGCTGTCCACTACCTGCTAAAATGAAAGGTCTGGGCACTGAGAAGCAGAATCCTTCCAGAAGGGCGAGGCGATTCCCCCCCTCTAGAAGATGCATGACTGAAGGTCTCGGAGTAGTACCAAATGGGACTTGTCTCCTCAAAATGAGGAGTTTCCTGACCCATACACCAAATGTTGTAGCCACCTGTTCTGGGAAACAAACTCACTCAGAAGGACAATGCAGATAGTGGAGTGCAGTTTATTATACCGGCAGGCCCAAGGCCGAATCTCCCCTTAGCCAAGGACCCTGACCAGTTTTTCTGAAAACCTTATATAGCCTAAGTGTACGTACCCAAACCCACCTCCCCAAATTCCCTGAAACTAGTCTGAACAAAGGAAAACAAAGATACAATCAAAGTTAACCCCTGATTCATATGCCTTAAGCCTAGGTTGTTAACAGTGGACAATTATCAATAGGCCTCTGGTCATACCCCAATAAGCATAATAGAATTTATGGTTCTATTCAGTTACACAGATAATTAGGGTATTCTTTTAGACAACAGAGAGTCTAGGTACGAGCCCTGGGGCTCTTGCATCCGGGGGGCCTGCTTTTCCAGTTGGTGTGTCGTTTCCATAGATATTGGGCATGTAGCTCAAAATCCACAGTCCGGCCCAAGATGGAGTCCTGCTTTCAAGATGGAGCCTGTTCTGTCTGTTTCCTCCTTCACCAGAAAACTTTCAGTCTAAAATTATCAAATAATGCAGAAAAGCCCCCATCCTAATAAAATAAGATAGGTTCTTGCTATGGGTTGAATTGTGTCCCCCCAAAAGATATGTTGAGGTCCTAAACCCTAGAATCTCAGAAGGTGAACTTCTTTGGAAATATAATCATTGCAGATGTAATTAGTCAAGGTGAGGTCACATAGGGTAGGGTGGGCCTGCGGTACAATAAGACTAGTGTCCTTATAAGAAGGAAGCCATGTGAATGGAAACACAAAAGGAGCCCACCATGTGGTAAGGAGTTTTGGGGTCACTCATTTACAAGACAGGATGCCAAAGACTGCCACAAATTGTTAGACGCCAGGAAGAGACAGGGAGGGGTTCTTCCCTGCAGGTTTCCGAGAGAGCAGAGCACTATGAGCACCGGCCTCCAGAACTGTGAGACAATAAATATGTGTCATCCTAAACCACCCAATTTGTGGTATTTTTTATGACAGCCCTAGGGAATTAATACCACTCTCATTTAGACAATCCATAAACAAGAGAAAAGCACAAACAGTTTAATGTCTGGAAGAGAGACGAAAGTACCCTCCTGGGATCACTTGGCCTTGGGCTACAACTCCTGTTTCCAGTGTGACCTTGAACAAGTGGGTTCTCTTTTCTTGGTCTCTCTCTTAACAAGAAAGACAAGATAGTATTGATAGTTCCCTTATAGTTGGAGGTAAAGATTAAATGAGGTAATGCATGTGAAAACACAAAGCGCAGATAACACATAGCACAGAATAAGGACTCACAACTATCATTACCACCAACATTATTGATTTTTCAAGGCAGATTTAAACAGAAGGGGGGAAAAAAACAACAACAAAAGAATAATTCACAAACTTAGTCTCAATAATCAACCTTCAGTTCACATATACTACAACTTGCCCAATAAGAGACCTATTAGACACACGTGGCTATTCAAATTTAAATTATAAAATGAAATGAAAACTTCAGTCTCTGAGGCACGTTAGCTATCTTTCAAATGCTCAACAGTCACATGTAGCTAGTGACTACCATATTGGATGGCACAGAATAGGACATTTCCAGCATTGCAGGGAGATATGTCGGATGTTGATGTCACCACCCTTTAAGGTAAAGATTTTGCAGAGACAGATGCCAAGATGTCAATGGTGTGGTATTTTCTTTTCAACTTATAAAAGATTTCCAATGCTGCATCAGTAAATGGACATTTTAAAAATCCCTTTATCATCAGTAAACACAAAAGTCAGTTCTTAACACAACTTCAAATAGAAGGCACTGCTACCAAGACTTTTTCATCTATAGTTGGAAATGCTAGAAGCCATGATATGGGGTGTGGATTAATCATGTAAATACTGGGATACGACTAGCTCCATCAGCAGCATCCATAAAAATGAAAAGGGCTTTGAATTTTGGAAACAAGAATTGGTACAAACACATGTAAACTGAACCCCAAACTCATGCCAGATTAAGAGAGGCTATTCTGGTATAATGTGCTGACCACACAAATACATTTTTAAAGTTCAACACCTGGGATGGATTAAAAACCACATGGGGGATTGTAACCAAAGCAGAGAAAACACAGTACTAAATGATAGAACAGAAATCAAAGTGACAATTATAGTTTACAAGCCTCCAGTTAGATGTCACCTAAAATGCTTTGTTCACTGTAATTGGCCTATCAAGAAGGCATTATGCAATGAATAGCTCAAGAGACAGCCCATGATGTCTCCAATCTTGATACAATTTCCAGACAGGGAAAGAGTATAATAGACAAATCATTCCTGCTTCAATCAAGATGGGGAAATCACAGTTCAAGAAAAAGCAAATCAAAATAGAGAAATAAAGTTCAGTTTCCTACTAATCATAGATGACATTGAAAAGGACAATTGAACTCTTGGATAAAAGCCCAAAACTCTAAAGAAATCACTTGATCCCAAGCATACAGGGGTGATAGGATCTTTGGTGCTGTTGAACAGAGAGGTGGATAAATCAGAGACCATGTACCACTGAGCCCTTTACACCCAGGGGAAGGCCTGTCCAAGAGGAATAAGATGGTATACATGTTCACTGGAATTAACCCCAGTAGGGCCATCAGGCAAGGCCTTTTCTTGTTTGGCCATGCCAAACATGCCTTATCTCGCACATAACTCACCATCTGATGAGTCACTAGGACAGACAGAGGGGACCATCCATGGACGCCTGCCACAGTCACCCTGTCGAGCCTTGCTCAGACTCAGAAAATGATCACATCCCTTCAGGCATACACACCAATTGTTATGGATTCTGGGTTATCTTCTTTCTGTCTCATAAATGTCAGCATGGGAGGTGGGAGGATCTGTAGGGCAGGCCCCCAAAATATATTCCTGACATCACTGTCACATAGAGCCCTCTCCCTGGGGGGAAAAAAAAAAGATTAATGAAAGAGTTGATGATCCACACAAAGAAAGGGGTCAGAGAACGAACACCTGAAGAAAGAGCCTTTCTTAAGGAGGAGGAACCCTCTCCAGACACATATACTATGAACTCTTTGACAGCTCAAAGAGAAATGGCCGTGATCTCCACATCATGGCCACAACCCACCGGAGTCTCCACATTCCTTTCTTATGACACTTGTCTGCCACCTGGAGAGATGTGATCGTCTCCTTTCCTTGGAGGGTTTCTGCACATGGCAAGGTGGGCTCAAGTGAAAGGCAAGCTATTGGTTGAAAGCCCCAGAGTATGGTTCTGAGATGTTTATGAGGTCAGATCTTGCACTGCTCCTATCATACTCCAGCTGTCTGCACTATTAAGAAACACAAGAAATCTATCACATGATTTCTTTCTGGACACTCTCTCTCCACATAAAATGAGCTTGTTCCTCTACCTGAGCAAGGATTCCAACTTGTTCAACCAGTTAGAAAATATATGCTCCAAGGTAGGGTCAACACGTACAGACTTACTAGTTTTAATACAAACTGAGGATACTAAGTATAATGTGATGACTATAGCTAACGCTGCTGTATGGTATATTAAAAAGTTGTTACAAGAGTGAATCCTAAAAGACCTCATTACAAAGAAGAATTTTCCTCCCCATTTTCTGTTTTGTAACACTATGTCTGTATGAGAAGAACGGATGCTTAGCTAAACCAACTGTTCATGTTGTGGTCATCTCACAATATATGTAAAATCAAACCATCATGCTGTACACCTTAAACTTATACAAGTGATGTATATCAACTATTTATTGATAAAAGTGGAAAAATAATGTTACAAAATAATGACCAAGATAATAAATAAATTCAATGAAGTAGGTTAAGTTTAATAAAAGGCAGTAGTATCAGAAAGTGACTACAAAGACATTAAAATGCTTTAGTAGAAATTCTGAGAACAGTAATCTATTAGAGCAACAGAGGTGGTCATTTTTAATGACATATATGTGGGAAATAGATGGGGAAACAGTAGAAACAGTGTCAGACTTAATTTTCTGGGGCTCCAAAATCACTGCAGATGGTGACTGCAGCCATGAAATTAAAAGACGCTTACTCCTTGGAAGAAAAGTTATGACCAACCTAGATAGTATATTCAAGAGCAGAGACATTACTTTGCCGACTAAGGTCTGCCTAGTCAAGGCTATGGTTTTTCCTGTGGTCATGTATGGATGTGAGAGTTGGACTGTAAAGAAGGCTGAGCGCTGAAGAATTGATGCGTTTGAACTGTGGTGTTGGAGAAGACTCTTGAGGGTCCCCTGGACTGCAAGGAGATCCAACCAGTCCATTCTGAAGGAGATCAATCCTGGGATTTCTTTGGAAGGAATGATGCTAAAGCTGAAGCTCCAGTACTTTGGCCACCTTATGCAAAGAGTTGACTCATTGGAAAAGACTCTGATGCTGGGAGGGATTGGGGGCATGTGGAGAAGGGGATGACAGAGGATGAGATGGCTGGATGGCATCACTGACTCAATGGAAGTGAGTCTGAGTGAACTCTGGGAGATGGTGATGGACAGGGAGGCCTGGCGTGCTGCGATTCATGGGGTCGCAAAGAGTTGGACACAACTGAGTGACTGAACTGAACTGAACTGTGATAAAATTAGAAATAGGTAATAGACTAACTTTAAAGAGGTCTCTGTTTTAAATCAGCTCGGCTCTCTCAGTACAGCCATCTCTGGATGGTCTCAACCCTCAGCTTTATTCCTTCTTTTTCGCCAGTATCTACATAGCCTGATGGCTTCCTGATCCCCTTGAAAGGTTATCCAATTGAGAAGATCTAGGGATTATGTGTTGCTACTCTTAACCTTCATCTGCCTACATGTCATAAAGAGTAGTGCATAAACCCACCCTTTGTTCAGCTCTGATCCACATGAGGGACAGAACTGATTTGCAGTAAATCCAAGGATAAGCACAATTCACTAGCAATACTAGCAAAATAATCCTAAAAACACCAAAAATTGCTGTGTGCTTACTGGGTGCCTAGGCACTATTCTAAGCAATTAACATATAACTCAATTAATCCTTGCAGCAACCCTATAAAGTCAGTCAGGCAGTTCAGTCACTCAGTCATGTCTGACTCTTTGCAACCCCATGGACTACAGCACACCAGGCCTCTCTGTCTATCACCAACTCCCAGAGTTTACCCAAACTCATGTCCACTGAGCCGGTGACACCATCTAAACATCTCATCCTCTGTTCAATCTTTCCCAACATCAGGGTCTTTTCAAATGAGTCAGTTCTTATGAAACACAAAGAAACCAAGGCATGGGAAGATTAAGTAACTTGCCCAAGGTCACATATCCAAGCAGATAGCTTCCACAGATTCTGCTCTTGACTGCTATCTCTTCTACCTGTTAAGAAACAGAAATGTAACTGCATCCTTTTCTCTCCTCTTCATAAAACATCACCAAAGGAAAAGAAAGTAAGAATTAGCTTTAGAGAATTTTAAATTCACACAAAAATACATTTAAACAGGAAATTGCTTATTTCATATATTGGTATAGAGAATCACAGACTAGTGTCAAATGACTTTAGGCAACACTTAGAATTCTCTATCCTAGCTCTGTGGTCACGTTTACTGGAAGGCACAGAGCAGAAGTTGCTTGGGTAAGTTTTGAATATGTGCTCTGCTCAGTCTATATGATATCTTTAAGTTTTAAAAAATGTTTTGTCAAAATGTAAAGGTTGAACATTTTTACATAAATATTCATAAAATATTCATAAATTTTATATAAAAATTCATAAATTTTAGACTTTTCTAGGAGAAGCAGGTTTATCAATGCTCCCTCATGCAACACTGCTGCTACTGCTGCTAAGCCACTTCAGTCATGTCCGACTCTGTGCAACCCCATAGACGGCAGCCCACCAGGCTCCCCCATCCCTGGGATTCTCCAGGCAAGAACACTGGAGTGGGTTGCCATTTCCTTCTCCAGTGCATGAAAGTGAAAAGCAAAAGTGAAGTCGCTCAGTCATGTCAGACCCTCAGCAACCCCATGGTCTGCAGCCTTCCAGGCTCCTCCATCCATGGGATTTTCCAGGCAAGAGTACTGGAGTGGGGTGCCATTGCTGGTTCCCAAATCACTGATCCTTTCACCATCCAGTGCTACTTCTCTTTTTATATTGTTTAAAACCAAAGTATGATTTACTTAAATTAACATAAGAACACATGTACACCCATGGTGGATTCATGTTGATGTATGGCAAAACCAATACAATACTGTAAAGTTAAAAAAATTAATAAATAATAAAATTTTTAAAAGCAAATAAATAAATAAAACAGAAAAAAATATGAAGGGAAGTGTGAAAGTCTTAGTCACTCAGTCATGTCCAACTCTACAACCCCAGGGACCATAGCCTGGCAGGCTCCCTCGTCCCTGGGATTCTCCAGGCAAGAACACTGGAGTGGGTTGCCATTTCCTTCTCCAATGCATGAAAGTGAAAAGTGAAAGGGAAGTCACTCAGTCGTGTCTGAATCTTAGTGACCCCATGGACTGCAGCCTACCAGGCTCCTCCTTCCATGGGATTTTCCAGGCAAGAGTGCTGGAGTGGGGTGCCATTGCCTTCTCCTCATGCAACACTAGCAAGAGCTAAAATGTAGGTCTTGTCCTTGAAATGGAGCATATAATCTAGTTTGCCATACTCACCCTCACTCCCTATTGTCTTATACCTCACAACTTCTTTCCCTTATATTCCCTCTTAGGACGTCATAACACATTTGAGCAAGAGGGCTCCTATTTAGAAGAAAGGGGATGTTATAGAGGAAAGAATTCTGAACCAAGAGGTGAAATTAAGTGTTTCTATTTCTAGGTATGGAACTGGTAATACTACCTTACTTCCTGTATGCACATTTTAAAAATATCAGGCCAGGCTAGATACTGTGATTCCATAAGTTTTAAAACTCAGATAGGACACTAAAGCATTAAACTTTATCACAGTAGTGGGAAGTGAGCTTGTCACTGTTTCACAGGCTGCCTAAGAAAGTTCATCCTGTGCATAGAATAACAAAGAAAAGAACTGGCCTAGGTCTAGATGAGACACTTGACCATCTGTGGAGCCTGAGAGGGAGCTCACAACAGTACTTTAGTACTTCTCATTACTGTATTGAATGTACTCTTCAGATAAGAGACAGTAACTCTTCATTCTGCAATGTTGTAAGTGTCTCAATTTCACTTTGGCATCCACAGAAGAAAGGTTTTTCAGTTCAGTTCAGTTCAGTTACTCAGTCGTATCTGACTCTTTGCGGCCCCATGGACTACAGCATGCCAGGCTTCCCCATCCATCACCAACTCCTGAAGCCTGCTCAAACTCATGTCCATTGAGTCAGTGATGCATTCCAACCATCTCATATTCTGTTGTCCCCTTCTCCTCCTGCCTTCAATCTTTCCCAGCATCAGGGTCTTTTCCAGTGAGTCTGTTCTTCGCATCAGGTGGCTAAAGTATTGGAGTTTCAGCATAAGCATGAGTCCTTCCAATCATGCATTTTTGGACAAATTCACTAATTCATTCAATAAATGTGGATGAAGCTCTGGGCCCTGTGCCAGACACTATAAAACCCCAAAGTAAAATAGTGGGTAAATAGGGAACAAAAGGTTACTTTCCCAGGTGGCTGCCATTATGGGGAGGGTAATGTGAGTACCTGAAGGTAACAGATAGTCAGCCTTGGATGACAGGCCCTAGAGTACATCCCAACTTTTTAGGAAAATTACTAATGCTTCACAAAGTGTTCAGAAAGATTTTTTTTTTTTTAATGGAAAAAGAAGAGTCAGAACTTGTTAAGAGCAAGCATAAGGCAAAATCTGGAAGGCTGAGTAAATTCAGGAAGCAGAAAGTGAAAAGCAGAAGTGCTAATGCTACAAAATCACGGAGAATGCTTAGAGCTTCCTTGAGTTGTAGGAGATTCAACTTAAACATGGTCTCATCAGAACACACAGCAGGAGCTCTCTAATGATTTGGTGATGGTGCCATTTGCTACACAGGATGAAAGGATGTCTGAAGTGTGCAGCTTATATTCTGATTCCAATCTCACAATCCAAAATTGCCCAAGGCAAGGTCTTTCATCCAACTAGGCATAAGAGAGACATCTGCTTCATGCTCGGTCTTATTTCACACCCAGGAGGGTGTTTGCTTCCCTACCACTTCAAGAGGTCCCTTTGAATTTACAGTAGCCCTGGGAGAACTGTGGGAAGGTACACACACGGGTCCTCAGATGGAAGCCTTGTGGCTTAGACCAAGTGCTGTTCCTGCTGGGTAGTCAATGCTAAGGGTAACTTTGCGTCAAGATTGGCCTGTCAATCAGTCAGACCTTTTGGCAGAGGTCATGTAGAGTTATTAATTTTGTGGGAATGAGCAGTTTGTTAATATATGCTGTGACCAGTACTTTTTCTCCAGGGCCATTTAACCAAGCACTTCCTAAGCAGATCTGAGGTACTGCCAAATCCCTTCCGACCAGAGTCACGGGCTTTAGGCTCCTTTCTCTGTGCTTTCCTTCCCATAGATTATCACTTAGCTTCATACCACCCTCCAAAGTCCTATTTCATTTGTTTGGCCCACTTGGAAACTTTCACAGCCCCATTTAAAGCAGAATCTAAATCAACAAGCAAAAATTTGGTTGCCATTCCCTTGAGGACAAGAAGGGCTTGGTCTTTAAAATAAGATTCTTTAATTTCAATTCATAGAAGTGAGAAGAAATATTTACTTGCCATCCTTCAGGAAGACACCTCATTCTCAGATGGGCTAAATCACCTCTTCCAAAGCAGAGGCAACAATAGACTTTCCATATTAAAACAGGCTGAACTTCACCTAGAATTACATTTATCCTGTGTATAACTTCATCCTCTAGATATGCTAACTGGTAGAAAACTTTCACTTTTTCAAATTCTTCATTTAATTAGAGTCAATAAAAACTTCTTTACAGAGTGATCTGAGTTCACAGGCCAGGGAACCATCATAGAAGTCAAGCAATAACTTGAATTCAGATATACCTGAATCCCAGTTCAGAACTCAAGTCAGATACTTAATTTTTTGGTGTCCTTGGGCAAGTTATTTAACTTCTTTAAGCCTCCAAATTCTAATCTAGAGAATGAGAGTGATAAAGCCTCCCTACTCTGCATGGCCCTAGGCAATACTTCAGAACTAATACATGGACAAGAATTCAGCACAGAACCTGGCACAGAGTAGGGGCAGGGCACAAAAACAATATGACGTCATGGCACAGAAGAAACAGCAGTTAAAGCAAAGAGAGATGGCTCTCACTTTCTGTATCAATGTTTAACAGAATACCCAGAGTAAGGCAGAAGCGGCAGCCATGAGTTATATTTAAAAGAAAATTTTGAGGTAGAAGGATTGACCAAGGAAATACATAACAAAAAGAAATTCACAAAGACTAAATCAGCAAAGAAATATCTCATGTTCTTGAATGGGAACACTCAATACTGTCAAGATGTCAGTCCTTTCCTTTGAACTGTAGTCAATGCATGTGTGCATGCCAAGTCACTTCAGTCATGTCCGACTCTTTGCGACCTCATGAATTGTAGCCAGCCAGGCTCCCCTGTCCATAGTATTCTCCAGACAAGAATACTAGAGTGGGTTGCCATGCCCTCCTCCAAGGGATCTGCCCAACCCAGAGATCGAACCTGCATCTCTTACATCTCCTGAATCAACAGCCAGGTTTGTACCACTAGCACCACCCAGGAAGCATCCCAGTAAGTTGCTTTATAGATATCACAGTCAGTTCTGTTGCTCAGTCATGTCTGACTGTTTGCAACCCCATGGACTGCAGCACATCAGGCTTCCCTGTCCATCACCAACTCCCAGAGTTTGCTCAAACTTATGTCCATCGAGTCCGTGATGCCATCTAACCATCTCATCCTCTGTCGTCCCCTTCTCCTTCTGCCTTCAATCTTACCCAGCATCAGGGTCTTTTCCAATGAGTCAGTTCTTCGCATTAGGTGGCCAAAATACCAGAGCTTCCACTTTAGCATCAGTCTTTCCAATGAATATTCAGGACTGATTTCCTTTAGGATTGGCTGGTTTGATCTCCCTCTGGCCAAAGGACTCTCACGAGTCTTCTCCAACACCACAGTTCAAAAGCATCAATTCTTCAGTGCTCAGCTTTATTTATGGTCCAGTTCTCACATCCATAGATGACTACTGGAAAAACCATAGCTTTGACTATACCGACCTTTGTTGGTACAGTAATCATATGACAGAAAAAGTTCTGCAAAAGCTTGTTTATAGATATGAACAAACTAGTTCTAAAGTTTATATGGAGAGACAATAGACACAGACTAGCCAACACCATATTGAAAGAACAAAGTTAGAGAACTATTAATAATAATACTTGATTTCAAGGCTTAACTATAAAACTGCTATAATCAAAAACATTATGGCACTGGCAAAAGAATAAACAAACAAGTCAATGGAACAGAATAGAGGGCCCCAAAATAGACTTCCATGAATATAGTTAATTGATTTTTGACAAAGAAAAACAGAAAATACAATGGAGCAAAGACAGTCTTCTCAACCAATGGTGCTAGAACAACTGGACAGGCACATACAAAGAAATAAATCAAGACATTGATCTTATATATTTCACAAGTGTGAAGTGAAAGTCACCAAGTCCTGTCCAGCTCTTTGAAACCCTATGGATTGTAAATTGCCAGGCTCCTCCACAGGATTTTCCAGGCAAGAATACTGGAGTGGGTTGCCATTCCCATCTCCAGGGGCTCTTCCTGACACAGGGATTGAACCCAGGTCTCCAGTGTCTCCTGCATTGTCAGGTGCATTCTTTACCACTTAGCCACCCGGGAAGCCCCACAGTGTGTCATCATAGATTCATCAATTTTAACAAAGGTACTCTACTATGGGGGATGTTGGTAATGGGGGAGGCAAAGCATGTGGCTAAGCATGTAACTGGGATATCTCTGTGCCTTCCATTCAATTTTACTGTGAACCTAAACTGCTTGAAAAAAATTAAGTCTTAATAAAAATTCAGTTGCTGAATGGCATTGACTCATTCTGCCAATCTATACTGGGTAACAACTTTATACCAGATGAGGGCTAAATATGGTAGTGGGAGGGGCAGTAATATAATGGTGAAAAAGACTAAATTAATGTCTGTTTCCATGGAACTGCTGGGAGATAGAGGTAAATAAACTACTGACAATATTATATCATGGTAGTGCTCAGGAAATATCAATAGTGTTCAGAAATATCAATAACCTCAGATATGCAGATGACATCACACTATGGCAGAAAGCAAAGAAGAACGAAAGAAGAAAGCTGTGGTACATATACACAATGGAGTATTACTCAGCCATTAAAAAGAATACATTTGAGTCAGTTCTGATGAGATGGATGAAACTGGAGCCGATTATACAGAGTGAAGTAAGCCAGAGAGAAAAACACCAATACAGTATACTAACACATATATATGGAATTTAGAAAGATGGCAATGACAACCCTGTATGCAAGACAGCAAAAAAGACACAGATGTGTATAGCGGACTTTTGGACTCAGAGTGAGAGGGAGAGGGTGGGATGATTTGGGAGAATGGCATTGAAACATGTATACTATCATGTCAGAATCGAATTGCCAGTCTATGTCCAACGCAGGATACAGCATGCTTGGGGCTGGTGCACAGGGATGACCCAGAGGGATGTTATGGGGAGGGAGGTGGCGGGGCGGGGGGGGGGGGGGGTTCATGTTTGGGAACGTATGTACACTCGTGGTGGATTCATGTCAATGTATGGCAAAACCAATACAGTATTGTAAAGTAAAATAAAGTAAAAATAAAAATTAAAAAAAAAAGAAAAAGTGAAAGAGGAGAGTGAAAAAGTTGGCTTAAAACTCAACATTCAGAAAACAAAGATCATGGTTTCTGGTACCATCACTTCATGGCAAATAGATAGGGAAAAATGTAAACAGTGACAGACTTTATTTTGGGGGGCTCTAAAACCACTGCAGATGGTGAGTGAAATTAAAAGACTCTTGCTCCTTGAAGGAAAAGTTATGACCAACCTAGACAGCATATTATAAAGCAAAGACATTATTTTGCCAACAAGGGTCTGTCTAGTCAAAGCTGTGGTTTTTCCAGTGGTCATGTATGGATGTGAGAGTTGGACTATAAAGAAAACTGAGCACTGAAGAATTGATGCTTTTGAACTGTGGTATTGGAGAAGATTCTTGAGAGTCCCTTGGACTACAAGGAGATCCAACCAGTCCATTCTAAAGAAAATCAGTCCTGAATATTCATTGGAAGGACTGATGCTGAAGCTGAAACTCCAATACTTTGGCCACCTGATGTGAAGAACTGACTCATTGGCAAAGACCCTAATGCTGGGCAAGATTGAAGGCGGGAGGAGAAAGGAATGGCAGAGGATGAGATGGTTGGATGGCATCACAGACTCAATGGATATGAGTTTGGGTAAGCTCCAGGGTTTGGTGATGGACAGGGAAGCCTGGCATGCTACAGTCCATGGGGTCACAAAGAGTTGGACATGACTAAGCAACTGAACTGAACTGAGTGCTCAGGAAAGTACAAGGTGCTCCAGGAGTATATGCCTAGCAAACCCCTGATTGTGAAAAGCAGCTTTCCTACAGGTTGGGCCAGCTCAGCTGAGATACACAAAACAAGCAGAAACTTTCATTGTGAAGGAGGTGTGTAACAGCATGTACAAAGGTTAGGAGGTAAAAGGAAATGAGCCCTTCCAAAGAACAGAAAGAAGCAGGAGAAGTCGTAAGATGCTAGGAGCCACCAGGTATAGTGGTGGACTTGGCTCAGTCTAGGTCAGGTGGAGGCCCTGGCGGCAGGGCAGGCTTGAAAGAGGGGATTTGATCTCTAATATACTGGAAAGCATCAGGCAGATTTTCAGCAGAACAATGGCTTCTCTTTGGGTAGTGAGACTAAGAAAGATATTTTCCCCCTTAACTTTTAGATTTTTAAAAATTCTAAAATGAGCAAATATAGTTATGCCATTGATAAACAGCTTTTTTTAAACTCACTTTAAAAAGAAACAAATACAATAAACTATTCACCAAATAAGCCCTTCTTGGAGAGAAGGTCAATGAACTAAAAACTGCTAACATCACCAAGAAAGCAAAGTCAAAATTTAGAAACAGGGAAGAGGTAAAAACAGGATATTTGCCTCTGCACATCAATCAAGAGATATAATTCAACTGGGATGCAGACCAGACTCTATCTAGAGCCTTCAACATGAAGTCCTCAGAGATGACCATCTTGAGGATGTCAGAGAAACAAGCTAGAAGGAAACTTACTCAGAGACCTCCTAAGTGGTTTTCAAATGCTTTTTAAGAAGAAAGGTTTTTCTCCTTTTCAAATGAAATTTTCAACATAAAATAAGTAAAAGATTACTGCACATTGAACAGGATGGGGAATATGGTTGGGAAATCCAAACTGTGATGACTTTCCTCTATTTCCTAAGGTTACGTCTTCCTCCAAGAGCTCTGCATAATAATTTGAAATTTACCAACCTAGGTTAACTTTGCAAGAAACTGCAGTCCACTGCAAGGAAGTAAAAACTTTTACCATGGGTAACTATTGGTACAAAGTTATGCATTAGTGCAGAAGAGGAGTATGAACTCAGACACATGTTCTGCGTTCACTCTGGCTTTCTCCACACACACCACCCCCGCCCCTCACCGCAAAAAAAAAAAAAAAAAAAAAAAATGGCTTTAAAAATGATTGCCAGAAATTGTAGTGTTCATGATGAAGAAGTGAAGTGCAGCCAGAGTACAACCCTTTATAGAACCCCATCTCACTTCCAAGGACCCACTCTCCAGTCTTCAGGAAGTCCAACTCCACCTATAAAGGAGCTCTTTATAGGGAATGCTCTTACAGGGAGTGCTGTATATTAGTTTGCATTTCAACTCAAAGAACTTCAGCAACAACAAAAGTAGATCATTTTGGCTCACTTAAAAGGGAAGACTAAGGTCACTTGTTCCTGGTATGGCAAGATCTCAGAAGTACTCTTTCTCACCATCGCCTGTACCAGTTTCCTCTGTAATGCTTCTTACCGAAGGCAGATCTCTTCATCAGTGTGGCCACTGACAGGTCTGAGTTTAAATTTCTTGACATCTATGTCGTTGAAGACAAGGGGAACTGTTGCACTACAGTTTCAGCAAAAGTCTTCAGAAAGGCTTTGATCTGCCTGAACTGTGATCAGGAAAACTGTGATCTTCTAACTGGCCCAGGCTGAGTCTTGAGTCAACAAAGTAGAAACATTCCCACATCTGGGGGTTAGTGGGTGGGGGAGACTAGGAATTAGAGATCAGTGGTTCCTCAAGGGAAATTTGACCAGCTGTTCTCTAGGAAAGGGGCAGGAGTGCTCGGCCAGCACATGTAAGACATAGCCTTGCATTCCTATACACTGACAATGAGAAAACAGAAAAAGAAATTAAGGAAACAATTCCATTCACCATTGCAATGAAAAGAATAAAATACTTAGGAATACATCTACCTAAAGAAACAAAAGACCTATATATAGAAAACTATAAAACACTGATGAAAGACATCAAAGAGGACACAAATAGATGGAGAAATATACCATGTTCATGGATCAGAAGAATAAGTATAGTGAAAATGACTATACTACCCAAAGAAATCTATAGGTTCAATGCAATCCCTTTCAAGCTACCAACAGTATTTTCCAGAGAACTAGAACAAATAATTTCACAACTTGTATGGAAATACAAAAAACCTCTAATAGCCAAGGCAATCTTGAGAAAGAAGAATGGAACTGGAGGAATCAACCTGCCTGACTTCAGGCTCTACTACAAAGCCACAGTCATCAAGACAGTATGGTACTGGCACAAAGACAAAAATATAGATCAATGGAACAAAATAGAAAGCCTAGAGATAAATCCATGCACCTATGGACCCCATATCTTTGACAAAGGAGGCAAGAATATACAATGGAGAAAAGACAATCTCTTTAAAAAGTGGTGATGGGAAAACTGGTCAACCAGTTGTAAAAGAATGAAACTAGAACACTTTCTAATACCATATACAAAAATAAACTCAAAATGCATTAAAGATCTAAACATAAGATCAGAAAATATAAAACTCCTAGAGAAAAACATACACAAAACACTCTCTGACATAAACCACAGCAGGATCCTCTATGATCCACCTCCCAGAATATTGGAAATAAAAGCAAAACTAAACAAATGGGACCTAATTAAAAGTAAAGGCTTCTGCACAAGAAAGGAAACTATAAGCAAGGTGAAAAGACAGCCTTCAGAATGGGAGAAAATAATAGCAAATGAAGCAATGGACAAAGAATTAATTCCAAAAATATACAAGCAACCCCTGCAACTCAATTCCAGAAAAATAAATGACCCAATCAAAAAGTGGGCCAAAGCACTAAACAGACATTTCTCCAAAGAAGACATACAGATGGCTAACAAACACATGAAAAGATGCTCAACATCACTCATTATCAGAGAAATGTAAATCAAAACCACAATGAGGTACCATTTCATGCCAGTCAGAATGGCTGCTATCCAAAGTCTACAAGCAATAAACGCTGGAGATGGTGCGGAGAAAAGGTAACCCTCTTACACTGTTGGTGGGAATGCAAATTAGTACAGCCGCTATGGAGAACAGTATGGAGATTCCTTAAAAATCTGGAAATAGAACTGCCATATGACCCAGCAATCCCACTTCTGGGCATACACACCAAGGAAACCAGAATTGAAAGAGATACATGTACCCCAATATTCACTGCAGCACTGTTTATAATAGCCAGGACATGGAAGCAACCTAGGTGTGCAGCAGCAGACGAATGGATAAGAAAGCTGTGGTACATATACACAATAGATTATTACTCAGCCATTAAAAAGAATACATTTGAATCAGTTCTAATGAGGTGGATGAAACTGGAGCCTATTATACAGAGTAAAGTAAGCCAGAAAGAATAACACCAATACAGTATACTAATGCATATATATGGAATTTTGAAAGGTGGTAACAATAACCCTGAATGTGAGACAGCAAAAGAGACACAGATGTATAGAACAGGCTTTTGGACTCTGAGGGAGAGGGCGAGGGTGGGATGATATGGGAGAATGGCATTGAAACATGTAAATTATCACATGTGAAACAGATCGCCAGTCTAGGTTCGATGTATGATACAGGGTGCTTGGGGCTGGTGCACTGGGATGACCCAGAGGGATGGGATGGGGAGGGAGGTGGGAGGGGGTTTCAGGATGGGGAACACATGTCCACCCATGGCAGATTCATGTTAATGTATGGCAAAACCAATACAATATTGTAAAGTAAATAAATAAATAAAACTGGGAAAAAAAGGGGGGGGAAAACGACATAACCTTGACATTGCATGTCTCTGCCAGGTCATTTCCAACTTGCTGAAAGTGGGACTATTTATGTGAAATGGCACCTCAGAGATACACTTAACACTCCTATTCACTCATGTAGATAGTCAAACACTGTTTACTGTCCTAACTGAATCAGGCTTAAACTAGAACTGAAGGGAAATTAGCTGAATTAAAAGACTTCTATATTTTCCTTAAAATCAAATGGGTCCCAAACTATTTCTGAAAATGCAAACCCTGAGCCTAATACTGGCATGCAATTCTTGTCTCTACTACAGATTCCTACAGAAAAAAAAAAAAAGTATTTGAATGAAGCTTTATTGTATCCACCTTTAGGATAAATAAAAGCATTTCAAAGTTCTAAACATATGAACTTTTCAACACCAAATTTAAAGGATTTTTACAAAGACCACAGTGGAAAAAGTAGAATGTGTATATGTATAATTATAATAGAATTAATGATTAATTTTTTAATGAAATATCTTTTCAGAGCACAGAAAAATACTGAGCATCCGCCGTTGCCTTCCCTAGATTATGGGCATTGGGAATAAGGTCAAATGCATATTTCAGAGCTTAGATATTTCAAGCTTTCTAGTCCTTGGGTTTCCAAAATAGCTCTCAAATTTCTTCAAAGCTTTAGTCACAAAATAGAGCTAA
Organism: Ovis canadensis; assembly: GCF_042477335.2. Taxonomy (NCBI): domain Eukaryota; kingdom Metazoa; phylum Chordata; class Mammalia; order Artiodactyla; family Bovidae; genus Ovis; species Ovis canadensis. Next base: position 50,997,433 of record NC_091263.1, on the reverse strand, counting down.
AATGTAATGAGAAAAGGCTGAAAGAAAAGCTCTAACCCAGATACATCAGGTGGTTTTTGAGAAGCACTTGAATGACAAAGCTGAAATCGACATCTGTTAGCACCTTTCATCAAGCCCCCTGGAAAATACACTGAATCCATTTAACTCTTGGCATCCAGCAAGAAGGGATTCTCCAGGTCCGGCAAGTATTAGATACTCTAAACAAAGCCATGGAGTGGCTCTGATCGGACAAAAAAAAGAACACAAAATAAGCCAAAATGAAATTCACTTCTCTTCTCTTTGCATGTCCTGCCCTGAAGGGAAATATGACGAAATGCATATGGGCTGAATCGCTGCACAAGTGAACCATGGGTAAGGGCCTCAGGTCAATCCAGGACAGGAGAATGACATCTGTTAGTGTTTGGGGATGGAAACATTCCCCAGGGACCTTTAGAAACAATGCCAGCTTTGAAATAGTGCTGGTCACTTTCCCCTTCCCCCCACCCCATATAAACAGAATTCTTCAAACTTTAATAATCAGAACCAAACTTTATACCACACTTCACATGGCAACATAGCCATTCCATGACTTTGCTATGGAGAGTCCATATTTTTTTTTCTGCATAAAAGTGTTTCTCTACCAAATCAGTAGAAGACGACAGTTTGAAAAAAATACACGTAGTATATATATTGATAAATTCAGGTAATGGAGAACCTAAGGCTTAAAATTATATTTTCCCAAACCCAGTTTGCCAGACTGTTTATTCTCACTTGATTTGTTCCTTTTATACAGAGCAATGTAAGTAATCCAAAAGCATGCCAATATGTTCCTTTTATGCATAGTAAAACACACATCTTTGGGTACCTTGGTAGAGAAAATAAAGTCTGGGAGAACACTGTGGTGCTGTGGAACACTTAGGAGATTTGTACCTTTACTTCAAATCCTCTAAGTCTTTCATATTTAGCTTGCATTTTTTAAGGGCCTAAGATATCCTAGACATTGGATATATAAAGATGAGCAAACATTCACCAGGAGAAGTCAGGGAGATAAGCACATAAAGAAATGATTACAGTCCATTTGTGTGACTACTGAAAGCAGCGACTGATGAGGAAAGGAAGGTTAATTTAGTCAGGCAAAGGGGTGTTATTAGGTAAGGGTCATTGGGTAGGTAACCCTTGACCCTTGAGAGTTAAGCAAGAATTTACCAGGTGAAAAGTAGTGTTGAGTGGAGGAGACAGAACAAAGAGTGCGGAGTATATTCCAGACTAGTGAAAACAAGTGACTTCATCTCAAATCCTAATGCTAATTGACTGGGAGTGGTCGCTCCAAGTGTGGCAATGAAAAACACAGTGAAGCCATGAGGCTGATGTTATTGGAGGTCCACTTTTCCTCAATTCTGTCCACCCCTGAGTTCACCTGTAGCCTCAGTGGACAATTGTTACACGCTGACAGCCTCCCATTTCAACCACCTACAGCATTCTGCTTCTCTGAGGATTTTCTCTGATTTTAGGCGCCCAAGATCAGAGCAGCCTGAAAGACTGACAATTTCATGCCCCCACAGGGAAACTTTGTGTTCATGAGAAATGGAAGGCAGTGGAAAAGTACACAAGCCCTGCGTCTTGGTTACAGAATTCTCAGGTATGTCACAAATCATCCTCAATGATATGCTGATGGGACTGAACCCAACTGTCCATATTAAGGTATCCTTTATTCTCTGTCCCCTGACTCACTTTCCTCACTCCTTCATTTCTGCTTTCTAGGATCACCATTCAAACACTATGCATTAGTTATCTACTGCTGTGTAACAAATGGCCCCCCAATTCAGCTTGAGACAATAAAGAATACCTACTATCTCTTATAGTTTCTATAGGTCAGGAATCAGGAAAAGCATAGTTATATGGTTCTGCTCCAGGGCCTCTCCCAAGGTTGCAGTCAAATGAAGGTGTGATGGACCTGAAGGGTCCACTTCCAAGGTGGCTCACTCAGAAGACTGGCAAGTTTCTACTGGCTGTTAGCAGGAGGACTCACCATAAGGAATTCTCCACAGTGTTGCTTAAGAGTTCCTCACAACAGGGCCTCCCTCCCAAGAAAGGATCCAAAAGAGAACAAAGGGAGTAGGTCACATCTTTTTGACTTAGTCTCAGAAGTCACACACTGTCACCTACACTCTATTCTAAGACTCAAACAGGACAGCTTTACACAATCTAGGACGGAATGACACAAGGGAGTGGACACACAGGGACGCTAGGATCTTTGGGAGACATTTTGGAGACTGACTGTCATACTTTATCTTAGGGTTTATCAGCCAAGTTGGTTCTGTTCTGTTGGTGATATCTGCCCTGAATGGACGATCAGAGGGCTGCCATGCATTCTTGCATGCATGCTGGGGCCCTAAAATTCCTTTAATCTTTGATCTCCAAAACTTTCAGAGAGTCAGCAGATTCTCATCAGGTTCTGGAAACATATTCCCATTTTGGATGTAACTTCTCCAAAATTAAGCCAACCTTTCATGTTCCTACTAATATAGTCTTCCTTTTGGGATTCGTGTTGCTGAGCAGATCTGGGACAATAACTTTCCACTTCATTTAGAAATATTTTCAGATCTCTCCAATGTTTATGGCAGTGTTAGACTGCATCAATCATCAATACAAGTTCAAAATTCTAAAGAAGTTGTTCTAATTTGTAATTTGCATACATTCTTTAGCAAAAACCAGTCACTACAAAAAAGCAACAGAAAATCTAAATTATCCTTCAAAATTACCATATTCATATCCACATGGGAATTACACAGTATATATCAGATCTAAACAAACAGGATCTGCCCGCAGGTTCCTTAAAATGTATAAATGATATCAGACAATTCAGCTTGCAGATGACAGTTCAAAGCCCTCCTCTTTGTCCTTTTGTGACACCTAAGATAGATGTATCCAAAGTAGATTCATTGTCAAGTGGCTAAAGAGGTTCACCAGGAGGAAGAGTTATGCATGACCTATATTTCAAACTCTCCCCCTAAAAAGCTTGTCAATCCATAAAATGAACAGTATCTTTAGATTTTCCCCATGGAATATTTAAATTGCAATACAACATCACAATTTCATTTCCTCAAGAGTATGGCCTTGGTTATACCCAAGATCATATGACCATGTAAGACTTATGTTAGTAAACACAGAGCAAAATATAAATATCTATGTATATGAACAATTAAAAACTAAAATCTCAAAACAAACTGTTTAAATTTCTCATGTGCCCCTTCTTTTTAGGATACACTTAGTCATTTCTCATGGCAATTAAAAGCATCCCAGCAGGATATTCCAGTAGTCTTGTATCGATGTGAGGGTTGGAATATAAAGAAAGCTGAGTGCTGAAGAATTGATGCTTTTGAACTGTGGCGTTGGAGAAGACTCTTGAGAGTCCCTGGGACTGCAAGGAGATTCAACCAGTCCATCCTAAAGGAAATCAGTCCTGAATATTCATTGGAAGGACTGATGCTGAGGCTGAAACTCCAATACTTTGGCCACCTGATGCAAAGAACTGATTCCTTGGAAAAGATCCTGATGCTGGGAAAGATTGAAGGCAGGAGGAGAAGAGGATGACAGAGAATGAGATGTTTGGATGGCATCACCAATGCGATGGGCATGAGTTTGAGTAGGCTCCTGGAGTTGGTGATGGACAGGGAAGCCTGGCATGCTGCAGTCCATGGGGTTGCAAAGAGTCAGACACAACTGAGCGACTGAACTGAACTGAATTCTTTTGCATCCAAGGTTCTGGGACTAAAATATTAACATTAAAATGTGAGAATAAAATCTGACATTAAATAGACAAAGATACTGACTTGGAAAGGAAATGATGAGACCAAGAAGAAATACAATGGGAGACATTCAGGTTCAAAGCCATCTTCATTGCAAAAAGGCCCAGCTCTTACTTGATTATCAGCTTTCATTATGACACCAAGTAGACAAGTCTAAAGAAGGAAATGGCAACCCACTCCAGTATTCTTGCCCGGAGAATCCCATGGACAGAGGCGCCTAGTGGGCCATAGTAAATGGATCACGAAGAGTCGGACACGACTGAGCAACTAACGCATAACCCAGAAGAGTCTGACTTTTTTCTTTTTCGAGGAAACACCAATCTCTCTTTAACCATTCTCCAATTTAAGGAAAAAAAAAAAAAAGACTTAAACCGTGAGACCTACAGGCTTTATTTAGTATGCCAAGGAGACAGATTTTAATTAACGTAATCATAGCAAAATCTCACCATCTAAAATAATTAGCAGTACCTAGCCAACAAACTATTATCTGTCGAACATAATCAGTATAAGGAGCCAGACTGGACAGGTAGGGATCCAACAAAACCTTTTTACTGTTTTTGATCAAGAGCAGAATCATCAGGCTGAAGTTTTCCAGTCTTAATTTCCCTTTTCTTTTTCTCTGCCAGCACAAGCTCAGTGCAAAGTGACCAAAGCTAACTGGATGTATTGATGGATGAATCTCATTTCCATATGTTGTTTGTGAAGAAATCTGCTTTGTTTATCTAGTTTCTAACAGGGAGATGTGATGATTACATTTTGTTTAATACATGTTTGCTGTGTTGCAAAAACAGTTTAGCTCTCTTAAAAATGTAAGTTAAAAACTACTGGCTTCTGCTGAGTCACTCATCCACAAAAGACCAGAGAGCATTATTTGAGAACAGCTGGGAAAACCCTTTATCTTTTTAAAAACAGCTTTATTGAGATAAAATTCACATCCCATAAAACTGACCTTTTTAAAACATACAACTCAGTGTTTTCAGTATATTCACAAAATTGTGCAATCATCACCACTATCTAATTCCAAAACATTTTCATTATGTCCAAAAGAATTGCCATACCCATTAAAAAGTCACTCCTCACCACCTTCTCCACCCAGGCGCTGCATTAATTTACTTTATATCCCCATAAACTTGCCTACAGACAATTTATATAGACAGAATGTGACAATATGTGGCCTTTTGTGATGGACTTCTTTCACTGAGCTTAGTGTTTCAAGGTTCACCCATGTTGTAGCATATAGTGGTATTCACTTTTGTATGGTTGAATAATATTCCATTATATACACATATCAGATTTTGTTTATCCATTCATTAATTGATGGACATTTGGCGTGCTTCAACTTTTGGCTATTATGAATAATGTTATCATGAACATTTGTATAAACATTTTTGTGTGAACATATTTTCTCTAGAGTTTCTCTAGAGTTCATACCTAAAGTTGGAATTTTTAGGCCATGATAACCCTATGTTGAATTTTTGAGAAACTGTCAAAGTTTCTTCAAAGTGGCCTCATCATTTTATAGTTCTACCAGTAAGAAATTTAGTTTCTTGGAAACATTGGCTGTTCACTGTCTGTTTGATTATAGACATTCTGTTTGATTATAGATATCTCATTGTGGTTTTGAATTGCATTTCCCTATAAGATCATGACATCCAGTCCTATCACTTCATGGCAAATGGATGGGGAAACAGTGGAAACGGTGGCTGACTTTATTTTGGGGGGCTCCAAAATTACTGTAGATGGTGACTGCAGCCATGAAATTAAAAGACACTTACTCCTTGGAAGGAAAGTTATGACCAACCTAGACAGCATATTAAAAAGCAGAGACATTACTTTGTCAACAAAGGTCCATCTAGTCAAGGCTATGTTTTTTCCAGTAGTCATGTATGGATGTGAGAGTTGGACTGTAAAGAAAGCTGAGCACAGAAGAACTGATGCTTTTGAACTGTGGTGTTGGAGAAGACTCTTGAGAGTCCCTTGGACTGCAAGGAGATCCAACCAGTCCATCCTAAAGGAAATCAGTCCTGGGTGATCATTGGAAGGACTGATGCTGAAGCTGAAACTCCAATACTTTGGCCACCTGATGTGAAGAGCTGACTCACTTGAAAAGACCCCGATTTGGGGAAAGATTAAAGGCAGGAGAAGGGGACGACAGAGGATGAGATTGTTAAATGGCATCACTGACTCAATAGACATAAGTTTGAGTAAATTCCAGGAGTTGGTGATGGACAGGGAGGCCTGTTGTGCTGCCATTCATGCGGTCGCAAAGAGTTGGACATAACTGAGTGACTGAGCTGAACTGAACTGATTGAATAATAATATTCAGCATGTTTTCATATGATTATGGAATATTTGTATATTTTCCTGAGAAAAGTCTATTGAAACCCTTTGCTCATTTTTGAATTAGGTTGTCCTTTTATTGTTTAACTATAAGAATTCTTTATATATCATGGATACTAGATTCTTATTAGATATGTAATTTGAAAATATATTCTCCGATTATCTGGATGGTCTTTTTACTTTATTGATGACTTTATTTTTACTTTATTGATGATCTTTTGAAGCATACAAGTTTTAAATTCTGAGGATATCAGACTTTCTTTTCTATCTGTACTTTCTATTTTTGCTTTTATTGTAATTTCCAGGAAAACATGCCTAATCAAATGTCACAAAGATTAAGTTCTTATATTTAGGGATATGATGCATTTTGAGGTAATTTTTGTATATAATGGTGAGTAGGGATACAAGTTCATTCTATTGCCTGTGGATATCTAGTTGTACCAGTAGCAGATGTTGAAAAGTTTATGCTTTTCCTATTGAATTTTCTTACCACTCTTTCCAGAAATCATTTAAAATAAATCGGGGTTTATCTCTGGACATTTCAGTTTATTCCACTGATCTATATATCTACCCTTATGCCAATACCAGAAAAGGCAATGGCAACCCACTCCAGTACTCTTGCCTGGAGAATCCCATGGACAGAGGAGCCTGGTGGGCTACAGTCCATGGGGTTGTGAAGAGTTGGACACAACTGACATGACTTAGCAGCAGCAGCAGCATGCCAGTACCACCCTGTCTTCATTATTGTAGATTTTTAATAAGTTTTGAAATAAGGAAGTGTGAATTTTCAAGCTTGCTTTTTCTTCTCTGGGTCCCTTATTTTTCTATATGAATTTCAGGAACAGCTTGTCCATTATTGCAAAGAAAGGCAGCTTGGATTTTGAAAGAGACAGTATTAGATCTGTAGATTAATTGAGGAAGCTTTGTTTCTCAACATTATTAATTTTCCAACCCATAGATTTGGGATATCTTTTAACTCATCTAATAGAGTTTTGCCAAGAAAATGCACTGGTCATAGCAAACACCCTCTTCCAACAACACAAGAGAAGACTCTACACATGGACATCACCAGATGGTCAACACTGAAATCAGATTGATTATATTCTTTGCAGCCAAAAATGGAGAAGGTCTATACAGTCAATAAAAATAAGACCAGGAGCTGACTGTGGCCCAGATCATGAACTCTTTATTGCCAAATTAAGACTCAAGTTGAAGAAAGTAGGGAAAACCGCTAGACCATTCAGGTATGACCTAAATCAAATCCCTTATGATTATACAGTGGAAGTGAGAAATAGATTTAAGGGCCTAGATCTGATAGATAGAGTGCCTGATGAACTATGGAATGAGGTTTGTGACATTGTACAGGAAACAGGGATCAAGACCATCCCCATGGAAAAGAAATGCAAAAAAAGCAAAATGACGGTCTGGGGAGGCCTTACAAATAGCTGTGAATGAAGAGAAGCAAAAAGCAAAGGAGAAAAGGAAAGATATCAGCATCTGAATGCAGAGTTCCAAAGAATAGCAAGAAGAGATAAGAAAGCCTTCCTCAGCGATCAATGCAAAGAAATAGAGGAAAAGAACAGAATGGGAAAGACTAGAGATCTCTTCAAGAAAACTAGAGATATCAAGGGAACATTTTATGCAAAGATGGGCTTGATAAAGGACAGAAATGGTATGGACCTAACAGAAGTAGAAGATATTAAGAAGAGGTGGCAACAACATACAGAAGAACTGTACAAAAAAGATTTTCACGACCCAGAAAATCATGATGGTGTGATCACTCATCTAGAGCCAGACATCCTGGAATGTGAAGTCAAGTGCGCCTTAGAAAGCATCACTACGAATAAAGCTAGTGGAGGTGATGGAATTCCAGTTGAGCTGTTTCAAATCCTGAAAGATGATGCTGTGAAAGTGCTGCACTCAATATGCCAGCAAATTTGGAAAACTCAGCCGTGGCCACAGGACTGGAAAAGGTCAGTTTTCATTCCAATCCCAAAGAAAGGCAATGCCAAAGAATGCCAAAACTACCCCACAACTGCACTCATCTCACATGCTAGTGAAGTAATGCTCAAAATTCTCCAAGCCAGGCTTCAGCAATACATGAACCATGAACTTCCTGATGTTCAAGCTGGTTTTAGAAAAGGCAGAGGAACCAGAGATCAAATTGCCAACATCCGCTGGATCATCGAAAAAGCAAGAGAGTTCCAGAAAAACATCTATTTCTGCTTTATTGACTATGCCAAAGCCTTTGACTGTGGAATAAACTGTGGAAAATTCTGAAAGGGATGGGAATACCAGACCACCTAACCTGCCTCTTGAGAAATCTGTATGCAGGTCAGGAAGCAATAGTTAGAACTGGACATGGAACAACAGACTGGTTCTAAATAGGAAAAGGAGTGAGTCAAGGCTGTATATTTTCACCCTGCTTATTTAACTTATATGCAGAGTACATCCTGAGAAACACTGGACTGGAAGAAACACAAGCTGGAATCAAGATTGTCGGGAGCAATATCAATAACCTCAGATATGCAGATGACACCACCCTTATGGCAGAAAGTGAAGAGGAGCTAAAAAGCCTCTTGATGAAAGTGAAAGAGGAGAGTGAAAAAGTTGGCTTAAAGCTCAACATTCAGAAAACGAAGATCATGGCATCCGGACCCATCACTTCATGGCAAATAGATGGGGAAACAGTGGAAACAGTGTCAGACTTTATTTTGGGGGGCTCCAAAATCACTGCAGATGGTGACTGCAGCCATGAAATGAAAAGATGCTTACTCCTTGGAAGAAAAGTTATGACCAACCTAGATAGTATATTCAGAAGCAGAGACATCACTTTGCCGACTAAGGTCCGTCCGTCTAGTCAAGGCTATGGTTTTTCCTGTGGTCGTGTATGGATGTGAGAGTTGGACTGTGAAGAAGGCTGAGTGCCGAAGAATTGATGCTTTTGAACTGTGGTGTTGGAGAAGACTCTTGAGAATCCCTTGGACTGCAAGGAGATCCAACCAGTCCATTCTGAAGGAGATCAGCCCTGGGATTTCTTTGGAAGGAATGATGCTAAAGCTGAAACTCCAATACTTGGCCACCTCATAAGAACAGTTGACTCATTGGAAAAGACTCTGATGCTGGGAGGGATTGAGGGCAGGAGGAAAAAGGGATGACAGAGGATGAGATGGCTGGATGGCATCACTGACTCAATGAATGTGAGTCTGAGTGAACTCCGGGAGTTGGTGATGGACAGGGAGGCCTGGCAAGCTGCGACTCATGGGGTCGCAAAGAGTTGGACACGACTGAGCGACTGAACTGAACTGAATTGAAGTATTCTTTAGCGTCAATCAATGATTTCTTTTAGTTTTCAGGGTACAAATCTTACATTTATTTTGTTAACTTTATTCTTAAGTATTTCATTCTTTTTGATGCTATTGGAAATAGAATTGCTTTCATTTCATTTTCAATTTATTCACTGATAAAACTGGGAAATACAATTGATGTTGAATGCTGATCTTATGTCCTGCAACTTGTTGAACTCATTTATTATCTCTAATGATTTGTGAGTGGCAGGGAGGCAGGTTCCTGAAGATTTTCTGCATATAATTTCTATGGTCTTTTAGATTCCTAGGAATATGTTAGAGACTTTCAAAACCCACTATGGGTCTCCCATTCCTTATTCTTTCCTCATTTGTTGGTCCACCTCTTGTTAACCCTAATGGTAATGGTACCTCTGGTCAATTCAGTCACTCAGTCATGTCCGACTCTTTGCAACCCCATGGACTGCAGCATGCCAGGCTTTCCTGTCCATCACCAACTCCCGGAGCCTACTCAAACTCATGTCCATCGTGTCAGTGATGCCATACAATCATCTCATCCTCTGTCGTCCCCTCCTTCAATCTTCCCCAGCATCAGGGTCTTTTTAAATGAGTCAGTTCTTTGCATGAGGTGGCCAAAGTACTGGAGTTTAAGCTACAACATCAGTCCTTCCAATGAATATTCAGGACTGATTGGATCTCCTTGCAGTCCAAGGGTTCTCAAGGGTCTTCTCCAACACCACAGTTCAAAAGCATCAATTCTTCTGCACTCAGCTTTCTTTATAGTCCAACTCTCACATCCATACATGACTACTGGAAAATCCATAGCTTTGACTAGATGGAACTTTGTTGACAAAGTATTGTCTCTGCTTTTTTATATGCTGTCTAGGTTGGTCATAAATTTTCTTCCAAGGAGCAAGCATCTCCTAATTTTATGGTTGCAATCACCATCTGCAGTGATTTTGAAGCTCCCCAAATAAAGTCTGTCACTGTTTCCATTGTTTCCCCATCTATTTGCCATGAAGTGATGGGACCAGGTGCCATGATCTTAGTTTTCTGAATGTTGAGTTTTAAGCCAACTTTGGCCATTATAAATAACTGTCACTTATTGTTTCCAACAAATACCCTGAGGAAAATGCCGCTGATACAGAGTAAGTTCTGAATCAGGTAAGATAAGAGCAAGCCCTGAGAATGGAGTTTTTCAGCAAGCTTCCAGATGAGCTAAATGGTGGAAATTCTCTGGAGACTGGGCTTCAGGGGAGTTCCAAACACATTTTCTGCATTCAGTGGCTGATAGGCTGCTGGTATTTGTAGCTAGCTATCACAGTGCAAGGCTGTTTGAAATCACACTTTCTGATTTCAAATCTTATTTAAAATCTACATTAATAAAGACAGGATGTTACTGGCATAAAGGTAGACATGTAGATCAATGAAATAAAATGAAGAATAATGTTATGTGCCAGCTGACCAAAAGTTTTGGAAATCTTTTTTTTCAATGACAAAGCTCTTTGTACATATAAACTTCATCCTTACTATGAACTCAGAATCAAGCAGAGTTGAAGTAATATTTCACCATACCAAACATCCATGTACATATTATGTACAGTCCTGGTACTCTCCAGGAAGAGTGAAAAGGGGAGATTCCCTATTTTTGTTACTTTTGCTATGCCCAAAGTATGTCTCAACTATATTGCTACCAAAATGAGGCATGTTCTAGCAGATACTAGAGATAAGGCAAAATATTAAGAAAATTAAATTGCTTCAGGCTTACCCTAAAAAAATTTAACCATTTAGTGTGATAGCAACATCTCAGGGAGTTCCTCCAAATGTATTGGAAGGGAAACAAAAAACAAAATCCCACTAGTAATAACAATACATACATTATTGCAGTCTGAGATTATGTAGGGGTAAATCTTTAAAAAAAAAAACTTTTTTAGAACACTTTAATATCCAACTTTCAAGATTATACAAAATCTAAACATTTGTGGAAAGCGCTATAAGAAGTAACCTTACAATACAATTATTTTATTTCATAACGTGTTACATAGCCACTGATGACCTCAGGACATGTACCCTTATCACTTCCAAAACTAGTTTGTGTTGTTAGCTGAGAGAGTAACAGAAATGGTTTCCTTCAGATAACTGAAGAGTGGCACTTGTTCCTTCTCTATTTATAGTGCAGGCATCCAGATCAACAATTGCTTCAATGTAATGGGAGTAAAGTAAGATTCTCAACTCAGATATGGACAAGCTTTGAGTCAGAATATAGGTGTACAGTGATCCTTTTTTGATTCATCTAATTACTTAATGACATTTTAATAAGCACCTGAGATAGGAGAAACCTACTATTTATATAAAAATCAGTCCCAAGCTGCAGACAAGAATTTTGACTATAGAATCCAGCAAGAATGCCCAGATACCAAACTTAGGCCAAGTGAAAACTCCATAATTGCTATGTGTCTTTGAAGTTTCAATACCAAAGGATAAGAAAACCTTCTCCCCATCCTATAAGAAGAATCAAAGACCAGGGCAAAGATAATTTTCCTACATGCTGTTAAAATCCTAATTAGAAATTTCAATTTGAAAAGTCTGATAGTTCTTTGCTCTAATTTTTTTTTGAACCAACCTTTCAGAGGGTTGGTTTGCGATCTTGCAGAAAACCTTGCTTCAAGATAAGCACTTTCATCTTTCAAATGGCTTTAGGGCATCTCTCACAGTGCCAGGAACCCAGTCATCCATTGCACAAATGAAGCCAAATGATGACATTACTTGGCCTTCCTTTTACAAACATCCTTCCTATCCAAAACCAAGCAGTGAATGTTTGAATGGCATCTTAGACCTACAAATTGTCTGTGTAAATCTCCCAGCACAAAGCAATCAATAGATGTTTTCAGAAAGTCAAAGAGATCCCCTATAAAGTAAGAAGCTGAACACAGTGGATGGGGAAAGTATTGGAGGATTCCATCTCTGTGATAAGTGTGTTAGTATGTTCTGTTGGCCTGTTTGCCTACCCTAAATCCCTTACTCCAAAACAGCTAAGACAGTCTTATCAATGTGACCTTGGCTTACAAATAATGTAAGCCTTATTGGCTTTACTCTCCTTACATACAAACAAGAATAATAACAGCACCTACCCTCATGAGTTGTATGAAGCAGAAGGCTATATAAAATGCCTATTGCCATGCCTGGCTCCCAGTCAGTGTTCAACAAATAGTAGTTCTGATGAAGACAGGGATTAGACTGATGAGAGTGGTGACTGATAATTGGTAAGGAAGACAACACTCAAGATAAGGTCATAGCAAAATTCAGCTCAGAAACTCTTTTTGACTATTGCCTTTCTCTTTTTTTCACAATGTTCTTTCCTCAAAACTCAAGGACTCTATAATCCCCCAGACAGAAAGAGAATATCAACACACTAATAAGTTTAAGTATTTCTAAGTCAAAGAGAATGGCAAGAAAATAGCAAATAAAGTACACAGCAAGGTGAATTAAGGTGCTTGAGCATCTATCCAGGGCAACTTTTTGTGGGCAGCCAGGGAGGAAAGAATGAATGAGACCAAGGGAAGAGTAAAAGAAGCTGAACTCAACTGAGAATCCACCTGGGGACTAACCTGGTGGTCCACTGTTGACATCACACTAAAAATGCAGGAGGCCCAGATTTAATCCTGGAGAGAGATGGGAATACCAGACCACCCAACCTGCCTCTTGAGAAATCTGTATGCAGGTTAGGAAGCGACAGTTGGAACTGGACATGGAACAACAGACTGGTTCTAAATAGGAAAAGAAGTACGTCAAGGCTGTATATTGTCACCCTGCTTATTTAACTTATATGCAGAGTACATCATGAGAAATGCTGGACTGGAAGAAACACAAGCTGGAATCAAGATTGCCGGGAGAAATATCAATCACCTCAGATATGCAGATGACACCACCCTTATGGCAGAAAGTGAAGAGGAACTAAAATCCTCTTGATGAAAGTGAAAGAGGAGTGAAAAGTTTGGCTTAAAGCTCAACATTCAGAAAAGAAAGATCATGGCATCTGGACCCATCACTTCATGGCAAATAGATGGGGAAACAGTGGAAACAGTGTCAGACTTTATTTTTGGGGGCTCCAAAGTCACTGCAGATGGTGACTGCAGCCATGAAATTAAAAGACACTTCCTCCTTGGAAGAAAAGTTATGATCAACCTAGATAGCATATTCAAAGGCAGAGACATTACTTTGCCGACTAAGATCCGTCTAATCAAGGCTATAGTTTTTCCTGTGGTCATGTATGGATGTGAGAGTTGGACTGTGAAGAAGGCTGAGCACCGAAGAATTGATGCGTTTGAACTGTGGTGTTGGAGAAGACTCTTGAGAATCCCTTGGACTGCAAGGAGATCCAACCAGTCCATTCTGAAGGAGATCAGCCCTGGGATTTCTTTGGAAGGAATGATGCTAAAGCTGAAACTCCAGTACTTTGGCCACCTCATGCGAAGAGTTGACTCACTGGAAAAGATTCTGATGCTGGGAGGGATTGGGGGCAGGAGGAGAAGGGGACGACCGAGGATGAGATGGCTGGATGGCATCACTGACTCGATGGACGTGAGCCTGAGTGAACTCCAGGAGTTGGTGATGGACAGGGAGGCCTGGCATGCTGCAATTCATGGGGTTGCAAAGAGTCGGACATGACTGAGCGACTGAACTGAACTGAACTGAACTGAGGAACTAAGATCCCACATGCTGTACAGTATGACCAAATAAATAAATACAGAAGACAACATTTTCAAAAAAAAAGAGAATCCACCTGTATAGATGGTCTTTGTAAAGTCAATTCACAGATATTCCAGTGAGCATCTGTGATGGAAGAGCTGAGGCATGGAGACTTTCCCTGGTGTTGGAAAAGTAGACTTTTACCCAAAGCAGCCCAAATGCAGTCTTCCCTTCCTCCCTCTGCCCTCTTCCTCTTAATTTCACACATTGATTTGATGACTCAATTTAACTTTTCTGTTAATTAAGATATTTCTTCCCTGAAAGGAAAGGGTTATCTTTTCTGCTGCTACTGCTGCTGCTGCTAAGTCACTTCAGTCGTGTCCGACTCTGTGCGACCCCATAGACAGCAGCCCACCAGGCTCCCCCGTCCCTGGGATTCTCCAGGCAAGAACACTGGAGTGGGTTGCCATTTCCTTCTCCAGTGCATGAAAGTAAAAAGTAAAAGTAAAGTCGCTCAGTTGTGTCAGACTCTTAGAGACCCCATGGACTGCAGCCCACAGGCTCCTCCGCTCATGGGATTTTCCAGGCGAGAGTACTGGAGTGGGTTGCCATTGCATTCTCCAATTAGACGATAATAAAGCTCACTTGAAAAAATGAAGAGAAGCATTTAATTTTAACTTATTTAGGAAAAGTACATTTATAGATGAGGAAGAGTAAAATCTAAACTTTTAAAATTTAAATTCCAAGCTTTTGTGGTAGGGTTTGGAAGGTTTGTTTCTATTTGATTGTAAAGATATTACTATTGATGATTAGTTTTTTTAAAATTAGTTCATATGAGGAAGGCAAATCTGATACAGGAATAATCATACAGAAGTTGAAGTCCACAGACTTGGATCCAAAGTCCATCTCTGGCTCAAATGGGCAGTGTTACTGTGAGAAAGTCATTTAACTCCTCCATTCTCATTTCTCTTACTTATAAAACGAGGGTGTGTGATAATGTATTTTCTTCCATCTATGTGCATTCTAAAATCTTTATACTTTCTTATAAAAAAAATGCAGGGGTATGTCAACGTAACAGGAACACATCCCTCCAATTGATTAGCCATAATTCTCACTGCTCAGAGATAACCACACATGACAGTTTCTATGTATTCATAGATACATGAGATAAAAATATTTATTTTAAAAATGACTCTACTCTATGGACTATCATGCAACTGCTTTTTTATTTCTAATAATACTCCATAAACTTCATTTCAAGTGAGTCCAAGTAAATCTACTTTATCTTTATTGATATTATCTAACATTATATTGTGACATGGTTTTTAATGCTTCACCTACTTGGAAATTTAGATCATTTCTACTCTTGTTTTTTAGCTGATAAAAATAAGGCAGAAATAAAAAATTTTGGACGCAATATGTAAACAGTCAAGCTCATAGGTCTGTTGACATAGATAGTATCATATTGCAGAGAGCTTTGGCAAATGGTTCTGAAATGACCTCTCTCTGTGTGTGTCTCTGTCTTAAAGAAATAAAGATACAAATATAATGACATTTTACTAAAAATGTGACAGAAAGCCTGAAAAGGGGTTTTCAGAAGGTGTTATTTAATATCATAAATAACAGGATATAGTTTTACCTGTCAAGCTCCTCAGAATTTTAAAGAAATACTTAGAACTTGATGAATGAGAATAATAACAAAGTAATGGCATAGTGGAGGAGGGGGAAGAGCTGTTAATTATCTACAGAAAACCATGCAGAATGCACATGAGAAGAAAAATCTCCTTTCTGATTGACAGAACTAAGGAAAAAGAATAATTCAACTTCAAAGTTCAAACAAACAAACAAAAAATACTACTCACCGTAATTTAAGAGTGAAGACTGACAGTTTGCTACAAAAGTTAACCCCCTGATTCATGTTCAAGGCATTGACTCGATAGAATACCATCACTTATAGTACTGCCTAAGAACCAATGAAAGTCGCTACTGGAGATTTTACAACTTCCTGTATTTAAGAACAGAGGTTCCTTTAAAAATGAGATGTCATTTTAGTTGTCCATGCCCCTTTTCAACTCAAATACTGCATATTACATGCAGTCAATGACATATGGTAATTAAAACCAGTGAAATCTACTACAAAGGAAATGGAGAATACGGTGGATGGCACAGTGACCTGTTTCTGAAGGTGAACCAGCAAGTCAAACAGAGGAAACAGGCCAGAATGACATGACCACCATCTTATTTTCTTCCAGCATTTATGTAACACTGCCCATTCATCTTTCCCCTGCTTTATTTTATTGTAAGCATCCATCTTCCTCTCAGAATAAGACACATTTCTTAAGTGTGAGGGAAGGTTTTTAAATTAGTGAATTATTTACGTACCAAATATTTTGAGGAAAAGGAATATGAAAAGTGCAATAAGAAAGTCACCAAACCCAACTCTGTGAAAAGATACAATATATAGATTTTGTTTCATAGGAAACGTCTTACAAGAGGGCCAAATAATTCCAAGAAATCATTTTGGTTAGTCACCCCAATTAGTCACCCCAAACAAATGGATTCTTTCTGTACAGCTACATCAATGAGAAAGCTCTGAATGTGTTACAATCAAAGAGCCCAAGGCTGATAGTTTCACAAAAACTACAGTTTTATGACTCTGAAATTATTTATATTAATATGCTCTGAAGGAAATCTTGAGTCTATAATAAGATGATATAACAAGTAACTGAAAGTGAAGTCTTCATGATATTATAATGTTCAGTTCTCAACTTTCTCACTGTTACACTATAAACCACAAGTATTCTATAGGTTCCTAGCATTCTCTGTGTTTTAGGACTACTCCTGTACATGTGAAAATGCCAACATACGGAAACAGGTATGTTTATTATAAATTTCACAGAAATACTTACCTTGGACACTAATGTTTCCTTAGAAATATGTCATTAAAGGAATTTTGATTCGACCCAGCGGCCGATTTAGAGACAACTCTAGTATGAATGTTCTAGGCTGTTACCTGTCTAATTTCTCTTCACTTACCTTTCACATCCTGATTTTCCTTGTACTGCCTTTCCACCATCTCAGTAGAGTGGCATCCATCCACTCCATAGCTCCAGCTAGATATCTGAGCCTAACCAATCACAGCATCTCATCCCTGGGACCATAGCAATTAGTTCAGGGATGAACAAAGGAACTCAATCTAGGCTGGTTAAGGCCAATGAGTTTCAATGTCCGGAGCCTACTTTGGAAAAAAACTACTTACTGTTTCCATGGGAGTTACTTGATTAATACATACCTTTCCAAACAAGCTTTCCTTTATGATGCTTTTGGCCAATTTCTCAATTTACTAGGAACATTTGGCAAATGAAATCAACCTCAAACTTGGATATTTCACTCCTTTTTGTTTGTTTTCCTTTGTTTTGATCATTTCTACCTCCCTTCAGTTCTCTGACTTCTTAAAAAAATTGTACTCTGACAAACTCCTTTGTTTCTTATTCTTTTAGAACCTCAGTATCCAGGAACCATCAAGAGAATGGAAAAAAAAAATTGCTTCAGAAGGATCAGGATCTAAGCACCATGTGGAATTCAGTTGGAGTGTTTCTTAACATGTTCTTTACAAAAACAATAAAAAGGAAAAAAATAAATAAAGCAACTGCAATAAGAAAGCTGCCGACCTAGCACTTCTTTTCTTTTTTCTTAAAGCTTGGCTGGGCATCCTGCAAAACAAAGCAATTTACTGGCAATTGAAGTTCATGTGTCAGTTACAACTGTCTTTTGCATGGAGCTGAAAACTCAACTTGAACAGAATTAAGTGAAAAGAGAGAAGCTATTTGCCTCTTTTTCAGAAATGTCCGTAATAGAGGCTGGCTTTGGCTCAATGAGATTCCAGATCCAAATGATATTATCTTGACATATTTTCATTCCCTGTCACCACTCTGCCTTCCACTGTGTTGACTTTATGGTCAGACTCCTAATGGTCATAATGAAAAATCGTAGGTCAAGTGCCCCTTGGAGCTGATGGTACAGCACGTGCAATCATTCATTTGTTTGTTCATTCATTCGTCTGGTCTCTTTGTTTCTCCACTTAGTTGTTCTCTGCTTTCAAACACATATCTGATCATGGCATCCCTTGTGGCATCAAATCATAAATCTATATGACTTTCATCTCTCCAAAGGTGACTAATTCAATCACTATGCCCAAATTCAAGCACCCTGGAGAGGGGCTTTCATAGGGGCCATCGGTGTCTACACCTTGTCAAATCAGTGAAAGCATGAAAGCGCTTCTGGCTGTAAAAGTCCCTAAAAGAGCTGAAAGGCAAAAAAGGAAATGACAGATTGTGTTCAAGCAGAACACAGCCTCTCCCCACTTCCCTCACTCTGGGAATACACACACACACTCATTTCAAAGTCACTTCTGCTCTTCTTATGAAGCAAACCTACTCTCTTGTGTGGTATAGGACTGGAGATGCAACTGGAAAACTCTCTCCATTCAGGCTCAGCGGAATTCCTATTTCCAGCCTCTCTGTGCTCCCAAAGTGCAAACTTCTTCACACACCACTGAAGTTGGATCAGCAAATCTTTCAGAATATTCCAAACACAGATTAGTCCAGTAAAACCCTTGGCCAGCTCCAGCTTAATTTGTAACTGATACCAGATGCACCAGACACGATGAGTTCAAATTTTGGCTCCATTGGTGATTAGCCCTGTTGCCTTATCTTTGCTACATTTCCTATATAAAACATCAACTGAAAAAAAAAAAAAAAACATCAACTGCATGATCTCTGCGGTGCCTTCATTCCATGCATCACCGTTTTCTACAGTGGTCCTGTGCAGTGTTATCCTTTTAGACTTACATCCCTTTTAATGTTCTAAGTTAATTACCCAAAGGATGATATGTCAAAACGGCTTCAATGTAGAAATACAAATGAGTTCTTGACTAAGCCCTGACCTTAGTCATTGTGTTGCTTTAAAAAGGCACCAAACTTGGGCACCCTAATTGTCACCTACAAAATGAGGGAATTGGAGTAATTGTCTCCATGCTTCCTTCCACCTTCATTCTAATAATACCCCTTAAGTGTAACAACTATTTTAAGACTGGACTTGAGGTAACTTAAATGCCACCGTCATGGAAAAATTAAGATGCCTTTGTTCAATAAAGGAAGTACCAGGACACTGTCAAATATGGAATTCTCTTGTAGACATGAGACAGGAGGGGAAAAAAAATCTAAGAAAGCAACCTCTTAGCAAGGCTTCTGAGAGACTCTCTGAGGTAATATCCTGACAGAACACAGCTTCTCATTAAGATGCTTGGGTCCGAACACAGCAGAACAAAAGAGAACACGCAGAACGCTTTCCCTTGTAATCTGTTGCTGGTCTTTTGTGGACTGTTCCCCACCCCGCCATCTTGATTCCATTTATTACTTAACTACTCATAGTTTTCTTAGACAGGTAGTAAGCCCCTTTGTGATTTATAAGATGGATTCCAAAGCAATCTTTGTTTTGTTGCAGGCAGAGAAATTGGCTTGCTGGACCTCTAGGCTTTGGGGTTCTGAAGGAGGCTTAACCCGAGCAGAATATTACGTCTGAGGAGCCAAGCAGTCCCTAGGCTGCAACAGTCATATATCCATAGCATGCCAGGAAATATGCTTTTGTTCAAGAATCATTTTCAAGTCACTTCCCAGGCATCTCCACAGAAGCAAATGCCATTCCGTCATTATTTTCTCTCTGACCTGAGCACAAATACATTTCCCCACAGCACCAAACACTGTTCTGCCGAGGCTCAATCCTCCAGCCATCCTGGAAGGAGGATGCCTAGCTTCATAGCAGCCCTAATTTTGAGTCTGTGCCCTGTTTTGTGAACCTAATCACATCTTTCATATGAAAAGCCAAATACCAATTAGAGAGGTAAAATTCATAGATGGGATGTATGGGTATCATGTCTGAAACTCTTAAGAAATGAGAAGGGTACAAAAATCATTTGTTGAGCACTTGTTCTGCAGGTCAAGCTTTAAATGCATTGTCAAATAAATCCAAATAATAACATGGGTGGGTGATTGATGCTCTTCTATTTCCTTTTCACAGGGTTAGGAAGCAACTTGTCCTAGGTCACTTAGCTAGTAAGCAGTTGAGCTAGGGTCTCTTCAACTTCAAAGCCTGAGTTTTTTCCTTATCTCCAAAATGTCCATATTTCATGTGGTATAGTTGCAAAGAGTATGTGCCTCATTTCCTAATTCAGACTCAACCTTGAATCATATCATGTGAAGTTTCCTATACAATGATGAAGACTTCTTTCTATGACATTTTTGTAATGTCTCAGAAAGTACAATTTTTCTCCAGAAGAAACTCAGAGAGAATTTGACTATCTTTCGAAAAGGCAAGATTACACTCCACATTCAAAACAAAACAGCTCCCCCTACAGTTTTGCTCCTTGCAGGTCCTCAGCTTTAGGGAAGGAGGCTGAGAACATTCAGGTCTGATACAGGAAGGTGGAGCTGGGTGTTTGCCCTGTAAGGATGGGAATAATTTTTAATCAACCATCTTGAGAGGATTAGTGGGTGCTACTCTTCACTTTCAACTAAATCAATCTATAACCATGAAGAGTCTTGTTCTGATTTTGACTGGCTCTAGGCTGGAGTGAGAGTGTGCTTTGTGGAAGTCCAATTCCCTTCTGATTTGCAGTGTGTAGCTGGCAAAGGCAGGCTCTGTCAGCCTTCCAAGTGCTAAGATTCCTCTGTGACATCATGAGTCCCAGCTCGGCTGGATGCCCACTACCACCCCAGAACTGTTTGGAAAATTGCAGGGCCATGCGTCAGCATCACCTCAGGGTGTACCACCAACGTCATCCCCTATGGGTTGATGGGAAGGCAGGTCACTGATGATGCAAAGGCTGATCAGAACTTCTCTACAGTGTTATAGGTGGCCAGGGGCATGGGAATGTCTTCAGTCTTAATGTCATTTGCTCTCATCATTATCCCTTCTAACAAACTGTCTCCACCCCTCTCCCATTGATTCTCTCTCTTAGAGAATTTCCCAGGGGATATGGGGAAAGGAGGGCAGGGAAGATCATTCACATATCCATGCAAAACTTATGTAAGTGGATAAATGGTGTAAGATGCATAATAATCAGGCATCCCCACCACCACCACCTTATCAGTAATGTTAAGGATGATTAAATGAGAAAATGCAGCTGAAAAGTGCCCTGTAAAATTGAAAATGCATTGAAATAGTAATAGCTACCATGTCAGACATGACTGAGTGATTTGGGATTCAGTTCAGTTCAGTTCAGTTGCTCAGTCATGTCCGACTCTTTGTGACCCCATGAATTGCAGCATGCCAGGCCTCCCTGTCCATCACCATCTCCCTGAGTTCACTCAGACTCACGTCCATTGAGTCAGTGATGTCATCCAGCCATCTCATCCTCTGTCGTCCCCTTCTCCTCCTGCCCCCAATCCCTCCCAGCATCAGAGTCTTTTCCAATGAGTCAGCTCTTCGCATGAGGCGGCCAAAGTACTGGAGTTTCAGCTTTAGCATCATTCCTTCCAAAGAAATCCCAGGGCTGATCTTCAGAATGGACCGGTTGGATCTCCTTGCAGTCCAAGGGACTCTCAAGAGTCTACTCCAACACCACAGTTCAAAAGCATCAATTCTTCGGCACTCAGCCTTCTTCACAGTCCAACTCTCACATCTATACATGACCACAGGAAAAACCATAGCCTTGACTAGACGGACCTTAGTCGGCAAAGTAATGTCTCTGCTTTTGAATATGCTATCTAGGTTGATCATAACTTTTCTTCCAAGGAGTAAGCATCTTTTAATTTCATGGCTGCACTCACCATCTGCAGTGATTTTGGAGCCCCCCAAAATAAAGTCTGACACTGTTTCCACAGTTTCCCCATTTATTTCCCATGAAGTGATGGGACTGGATGCCATGATCTTCGTTTTCTGAAGGCTGAGCTTTAAGCCAACTTTTTCACTCTCCTCTTTCACTTTCATCAAGAGGCTTTTTAGCTCCTCTTCACTTTCTGCCATAAGGGTGGTGTCATCTGCATATCTGAGGTTATTGATATTTCTCTGGGCAATCTTGATTCCAGCTTGCGTTTCTTCCAGTCCAGCGTTTCTTATGATGTACTCTGCATAGAAGTTAAATAAGCAGGATGACAATATATAGCCTTGACGTACTCCTTTTCCTATTTGGAACCAGTCTGTTGTTCCATGTCCAGTTCTAACTGTTGCTTCCTGACCTGCATACAGATTTCTCAAGAGGCAGGTCAGGTGGTCTGGTATTCCCATCTCTCTCAGAATTTTCCACAGTTTATTGTGATCCACACAGTCAAAGGCTTTGGCATAGTCAATAAAGCAGAAATAGATGTTTTTCTGGAACTCTCTTGCCTTTTCCATGATCCAGTGGATGTTGGCAATTTGATCTCTGGTTCCTCGGCCTTTTTTAAAAGCAGCTTGAACATCAGGAAGGTCACGGTTCACATATTGTTGAAGCCCGCCTTGGACAATTTTGAGAATTACTTTGGAGAGTTTTGAACATTACTTTACTAGCATGTGAGATGAGTGGAATTGTTCGGTAGGATTAGCAGATTAAATTAACAGATGCAAGTTATTACATATATGATGGATAAACAACAAGGTCCCACCATACAGCATAGGGACTTACATACAATATTCTGTGATAAACCATAATGGAAAACAATAAGAAAAAGAATGTATACATATGTATAACTGAATCACTTTGCTGGTACAATAGAAATTAATACATTATAAATCAACTACATTTCAATGAAATAATTTTTTTTAATGAATAAAAAGTAGCTGTCTCCTGATTCTCAGTTCACAGGTGTTTCTACTTGCCTGAGATGCCCATCTTTGGAACAAATAGTAACTTCAGTCCATCCACCTCTCACTAACAGCAAACCCTTTCCTTCAGATCCACATTCTTCCTTCATCCAAACACCTCTACCCAGAAACAAGATTTAGTCACTTATTTATACTTCTCCCCCTTCACTACCCAGATTTGATGAGTAACTTCTTCACAAAATCCCCCAAGTTTCCTTGTCCAGCTGAAAGTGGTGACCAAATTACAAAGCAAGAGGAATGTACGAATGTGACAGACTAAACATCTGGGATGATATTGGCTAAGTTGAATTTATTTTAATCAAGTAGCTTAATTCAAGCCATGATTAGCTCTCCCATGCCCATGGTATCAATGGAATGACCTCCTAAAAGTTCCTGCTGACCCCATCTGGACACTTGGATCCATTTTGTAGTGAAGCAAGTGTAAATCTTATAAAAATGCAAGTCCCACTCTGGCATTAAGCCTCTCCAATCCTTTGTAAGGCTTTTAGGATGAAGATATCAAACCCTTATAAATAACATATGACCCTGGCTCATCTGTCCAGATTCTGAGGTCACTGCCCCACAAGCTCTCTTTCTCCTCTGAGTTTTCACCCTGTCCTCTTTATACAGTGGATGGAATGCCTCTCTACCACAGCCCTGACCATAAACCTCAGCCTAGGATTGGACATCTCTAGGAACAGCTACAACAAGACAGCCATTCCCTTGCTAGACATCAAATTACCATTCACTAGTTGACTCACAATTAGCTCTTTCATAACTTAGCCTCTGGAGTCACAGAGATCTGGGTCCACTACACACTAGCTACATGAGCTCTGTCTCAGATCTTCTGTTTCCTCATGTGAGAGATGGACAACCTCATAAGGTTATTGTAGCAATTAAATGAAAACATGCACAAAGCACTTTCAGTAGTGCCTTACACAGAGTAGGTGTTTAATAAACACTAGTCTCCAGCATTATCATCATCTATTTCCCCACATCCCTTCCACTCACTTGGTTACACACCCCAGGTGTCTTTAGTCAATGCATAATTGTATTAACTAGCTAAAAAATGTCAGCTAACATTTATTGAGCCATCATAGGACATAGAGCCCAAGACCTCTTTATCTGAGGAGAAAAGGTCCTACATTATGTTTAGAGGTTTCCTAGCCCTGCTGCCAAGTTTATGAGGGGTTTGCTGACCAGGACCACAGGCCTATTGCCCACCTCCTCCCACTAAGCCAAGCCCACACCTCACGTGCATGCACACAGACCAAAGGTTAAATTAATTTCCCAGTTTAGTTGCCTTTGGAAATGGATTTCTGATTCAACTTGAGTTTATACTAGGTATCAATCCTACGTACACAGGCAATAGAAGAGAAGGAAAGTGACATGCTAAGATCGGGGCAGCATCATAAGAACTTTATTTTTTAATAGACGGATAGAAGAATAAAATAAAGTAAATGCCAAGGGGAGGGTGGGGAAAAAAAAAACCCTGATGTGGTGCTCTCATTTATGTTTTGGGTTCACAGTGAAAAATCAATATGGTCTCTGTGTTTTCTTTCAAGAACGCAAATGCTTCCCACTTCAAAGCATATCATCTGCTTAGTTACTGCCTTTCACAAAGACACAAAGTGAGACGTGAATTTGTGCGGGAAGAACTGAATTTTCTAAAGAAATACACAGGGAATGGATATGAGAAGGATCTGTGGGTGCCACCTGGCATTGATGATGTGAATAACCCTGCCCAGCCAGATGTGTGTAGATTTTACCACCGTTTCATCCTGCTCACATCCACAGCCTGAAAACTGCACCAGATGAATCTGGAGAAGCATCATAGTTTCTTTGTACCTACAGCCTCTTCAAACCATAAAGATGTGCTTAAAACAAGCAAATGATAAAAAGTGTGGGTATGTATTATATTATGATAATATACCATTTATTTTGTTATGGTAATACACCCTAAAAGTATTTTATGGCAATATACCATAACTATAGTGATAAACGGATCAGAGAAAAGAAAGATCAATCTTTAAATTGTAAACTTGGGTAATTCAAAATCAAATCACCATCCAGGGCATCCAGCTCATCTTGCCTTATCACTTCAGTTAGGCAGCAAGCTCAAGGAGCAGATGAAATTAGTTTCTCAGTTTTTGCTCACTTCACGATTGCCAGTCCCTCTTCACACCCTCAGTCTCCTATCAGCCTCTGCTCTGAGCAAACAGAGCTCATGAGAAAGTTGACAGCAATCTCTTCTCTCTCCGTCTTCAAGGCCCTTCTACTTCATCACTGTCATGTATACATTTCTGTCCTCATAACACTCAGAACATGTCTGGATAATTTCCCAGGATGCCTTTGGTTACCAGGGACAGAAACTAACAAGAGAGTACAGAGGTAAGCTGGTCACAGGGAACCCAGTAACTTAGACAATGCAATTATGTTTTACAATCTTCTTCTGTTTCCCAACTCAGATTCTGCTGGTGCCTTCCTTCATTTCTATAGACTGGCTTTTTCCTGGTGGCCAGCATGAGGGATGGAGTGGTAACAGAAATGTGGATGCAGACAATGTCAGGTTTCCATCACCCCTGCTTAATCCCATCACCATTTCTTTAGTTTACCATCTCTCTATATAAAATCACAGGGAAAGATTCTGATTGGCCTGGGTTGAGTCACATGCACCTGCAGCTACGGGAATGGGTGATCGTGATTGGCCAGGACTCTTTCACGTGTCCATTCCTGTGGCCACAAGGCTATCACCTGGGATCAGCAGTTCCTCAGAACCATATGGAGTAGAAGAGGAACAGTTCCTAGAAAATGGGGCATATTTGCTGTTCTGAGAACATGGGTGGGAAAATAAAAATAAGAGATATTCATCAATTCATTCCATTAAGCCTTTATTTCCAGGATATCCATATACTGTGACCCTCTTTCACCTTAACCCAAAAGCTCTGATTCCAATTAAATACTCCCTGTAATAACATTTTAATGGTTATAAAAACTTTTTGGATCCATCTTAAAAGCTTCATTTCAACTCATTTTTATATTTAAAGAACTGTATCCTAGTAACCAGTAAATAAAAAGCAATTTAAATGCTTATTACAGTTTGATAAGCAAAAAAGTCAACTTAAGAATTATTTTTGTAGACTCCCCTGGCAGCTCAGTAGTAAAGAATCTGCCTACCAATGCAGGAGACCCAGGTCTGATGCCTGATCCCAGAAGATCCCACATGCCACAGAGCAACTAAGCCCACATCCCACAACTACTGAGCCTGTGCTCTAGAACTGGGGAAGGCAGCTACTGAGCCCACATGCCTAGAGCCTGTGTGCCTAGAGCCCGTGCTTCCCAACAAGACAGGTCAACACAAGGAGAAGCCCAAGCACCACAACCAGACAGTAGCCCCCACCTGCTGCAACTAGAGAAAAGCCCACACAGAAACAAAGACCCAGCACTGCCAAAAATAAAGAAATAGATAAACCTCTTTAAAAATTCAACTTATAACATCCAGGAGAAGTCTCTTGCCAAATATTCCCTCTTTCTCAAACACTAAGATGCATGAAAGCTAACACCAACAACTGCTCTTCAAACTGATCCCACTTTTCATTTTCCCCTCACTATTATTTTTCTTCTACTATTTGCTCTTTGACCTTTTCAGAGTAACTAACTAGTATCTCCAGACCTCACCATGCCCAGGGATGTCCTCACCATGTCCAGTGATGTTTTATAAAGATCAAGAAGCTAGTGATCAAGACAGAAACCTATTTGGTAGAGTAGAAATGATGGAACCATGTTGGCAGAGCCAGACGTTTGTTTAGCAAGTGAAGAGAGGGACGTGAATATTCACATGCTGATGAATTTTCCCTTCTGTACCCTCAACAGCCTCTCATTTCACAAACTCATTCATAAGCAGGCAGGGCTCTACAAAGCGTGTAGCCTAGACCGTGTTCTCATGAGATGCTACAGGACAAAACAGTTTAGTAATCAAATAATTTGGAAATGTTTCATACTATTTATATCCCTCCATTTGAGATCTATGATGTATCTGAATGGCTCTGACAAGTTGTGCAGTAAACAAATGTGTTTAATTTGCTTTACCTGGCATTTCAAAAACAAATCTGTGGCTTAAACTCTTTAAGGTAATACCTATTAACAGTCTTGGAATAGACTTGAAGAATTTTAACACCATGAGATTTGTGGTTAATAACATCCTCTCTGAAGAATTTTTTTTTTTTGAAGGCTCATCCAAACAACACACCTCTAATGAAGGAGATGGGGGGCACATGGCTGGTCAGTGGAAGGTGTTTGGTACCTTCTAATGGCTACACTTCTACTCCTGTATTCAACGTGAATTGCTCTCCGTACACCAGTCCTGAGTAATTGGATACCATGAGTAATAGAAAAATAAATTTGGTCCCACTGGGAGGTCTCCCTCTCATCAAATCTGTTTGGTACATTTACAGCTCCCTCTGTACGTTGGCCATTAAGAGATTCATACAAAGGGGACTAAATGTTGTTTAACAGTATTGTAGGAAAAGTTCTCCAGGTTCCTCACATTTTTGGTCTTAAATATGCTGGCTCAGAAGTAAAGAATCTGCCTGCAGTGCAAGAGACCTGGGTTCAGTCCCTGGGTTGGAAAGATCCCATGGAGAGGGAAACGGCAATCCACTCCAGTATTCTTGCCTGGAGAATTCCATGGACTCTAGGCACACAGGCTCTATGCATGTGAGCTCAGTAGTTGCTTTCCCAAGTTCTAGAGCACAGGCTCAGTAGTTGTGGCACATGGTCTTAGTTGCTCCAAGGCATGTGGGATCTTCTGGGATCAGGAATCAGACCTGGGTCTCCTGCATTGGCAGGTTGGTGGGCTACAGTCCATGGGGCTGCGAAGAGTCAGACACAACTGAGCAACTAACAACACACATGTGCTTCTTCCAGGCTTCCCAGGAGGCGCTAGTGGTAAAGAACCCACCTGCCAGTACAGGAGACAAAAGAGATGCAGGTCCAGTCCCTGGGTTGGGAAGATTCCCTAGAGGAGGGCATGGCATCATCAGTATTCTTGTCTGGAGAAACCCATGGACAGAGGAGCCTGGTGGGCTACAGTACATAGGGTCACAAAGAGTTGGACACGACTGAAGTGACTTAGCATGCATGCATGCTTCCTCCATTTTGCCATTTCTGGCTGAGAACCCACATTAAGCTTCAGAGGGAGTTTCCATCTCTGTCTCTCTCTCTGGCCTCTTGGATTTGATGTTTAATTCCTGAGGTCTAGTTCTAACTTCAGTCTACTCTCATACCCCAAACTGTAGGTCAACCTCACCCTATTAAACTCAGATTACAGAACCCCAGCCCAGAAATGAGCTTCTCATCTACCACTGATGTGCAAAAGAAAACTAAGAGTTCCCCTCCTTTAAAACATTTCATAAATTTTATCTCTTTATTTTGTCAAATTTAATGCTTTCTACTTGCACTATAGCTATACACATTCATGGCCTAAATATCTACTCCACCTCCTCTAAGATCTCAAGCTTCTGGAGGAAAAAAAATCTGAATCCAGTATTTTTTTTTTCTTTATTCTTTACAATGCCTAGTTAAAGTTGATTGCATGTAGTAGGCACTCAATGGATGTGTCTAATGAATGTTTATTGGCTCAATGAATAAAAGAATGAATTGTCTTGTATATAGCATATAGAATTTTGCTTTCGAGGATCAAGAGAAAAGACAACCTGATGCAGGATACAGGATGCTTGGGGCTGGTGCACGGGGATGATCCAGAGAGATGATACAGGGTGGGAGATGGGAGGGGGGGTTCATGTTTGGGAACTCATGTACACCCGTGGTGGATTCATGTCAATGTATGGCAAAACCGATACAGTATTGTAAAGTAAAATAAAGCAAAAATAAAAATTTTTTTTTAATTTTTTAAAAAATAAAATGGAAAAAAAAGACAACCTGTTTATAAGTGCAACAGGTACAAGTAAAATAACAGTACTTCTTGTTAGTTTAGAATGTTAATTGCAAAGTTATGTTAATTTCCATAATGTGATGGTTTTGCCTTTCTCCTTCCACCCCCAGGTACACCTGGCAATGTCTGGAAACATATTTCATTGTCACAACTTGGGTGGGAGGAGCAAAGCTATTGGCATCCAGTGGATAGAAGCCAGGAATGCTGCTCAACATCTTACAATGCACAGGACAGCCCTGCCACCCCCTACAACAAAGAATTACATGACTCAGAATGTCAATAAAGCCACTGCTATGAAACCCTGCCATAGAGGTCAAGCAAAAGCCCTCCTTTTCACTGCCCAATAACAAAGACTTGCTGAAGAAATTAATAGCTTAAAAAGACTGCAAATAGAATTCAAGCCTTTTCAAGTGCTTTAAGTCACCTGATTTGCTCTCATCAAAGAGTAGTCATCATTACTGTTATTATTATTCCACTCTGTAATCACCCAGAATGCTTTGCTTATGCTGTGTGTTTGACCAATTGGTGAATTGCTTAAATGCTTTCACTTCTTCGTGATGCTTTTGTCTATATTACAGGGTAGAAACCAAATTTAATTCCCTAGTCATAGGACAAATATTTACCACAAACAATAGCATTCCAGCAGTTTGAATCCCTCACTGTCAGAAGGCTTTCTAGAAAAGAAATGGTAAGCACAAATGCTCAGTATTTAGAGACTCAATTGCTCATAAGACACACAGCACAGGCACAAATTACTTCTTTCTTCACTTGACAACTGCTGTTTTTACCTTGACACATCCATTTAAAAATTATTTCTGACAAAAATATTAACAGCTTTAAATCAGTGTAATTAAAGGTAATATGCTTTTGCTAGAAAAGTGTCTGATATTTTATAGTATCACACAGTTCACTTTTCAAATCAGGTTACTTAGTGCACTAATAAACGTCGAAAATACCTCCACTGACATATGACCTTCCATCAAAGGAAAATGTTTCTAATGTTTTTTCTGAAAGTTCCTAATCACAAAGTTATAAGTAGTCAAAAATGCTTGGAGAGTCTCTTCCTAGTGTATCAGCACCATGTCCTCCAACATTACTTTGTCTAGATGTGGTAGGCAGAGTTTTTGCCAGGGTTCCCAATGATCCTTGCCTCCTTGGACCCACACTTTTCTGTGATCCCCGCTTTCCATGAGTACATGCAGAACCTAGGGACTCACTTGTAACAAGCAGAATATAACAAAGGTGATGGGATGTCATTTCCATGATCAAGTTGCAAAGAAGTCTGACTCGCATCTTTCTCACTTTTTCTCTCTTCTGCTGGCACTCTCTCTAAGCTTCTCGATCCCCTGTTAGCATTGCTGTCTGTTGCCCTGTGGACAGGGCCAGCTGGAAACCAACTGATGGTGGTCAAGAGTTCACAAGGAACTAAAACTTAGCCCAACAATCCACATGGAAATGAATCTTGCCAACAGACATGTGAGTGATCTTGGAAGCAAATCCTTCCCAGTTAAGCCTTGAGATGACGGTCGCCCCATGAGAAACCCAGTTAAGTTGGATTCCTGGTCCACAGGATCCGTAAAATAAGAAAAATCTTGTCTTTTACCAGCTGATAAGTCTTGGGGTAACCTGTTATGCAGCAATAGATAACTGACATATGGTATGACCTCCAGATCTTTATCCCTATTTTTTGAATCCCCATGTACATAAAAGGCCCATATCTTTATTCTTTGATGGAATAAAATGGTTCCAACTACATCTCCTAAACCCTGCATCTTCTTATCCACATACATGCTCTTTCTTTTTTTTCAAAAGCATGCTTCTTCACCCTCTTCTTTCCTCTTTCCCAAAGCCCAAATGAACGGAATGAGAAATGTAATCCCAGCCATTTGGATTCAGAGCACTGATGTCATCGTTAACTTCCCCATCCTCTGCACTGACAAGTCTACACACAGTCTCAATGCCTCAAGCTGGATCTCTTTCCTTCACAAAGGTCCTTCCATCCATTCCTCCCTCCATGATTATTGCTTCCGTATGTCAGAACTTCTATAATTGTCCAGAAAAGATTTCTTCTCAATTCATTTTGTATGTCAAAGCCAGATGACACCTCCTACAACACCACTTTTTTCACTTTACATGAAGCTTTTGCCTAAAAATCTAAAGAACTCTCTCATCTGTGCTTGGGAAATTACTTTTCACCGTGACATTCAATCTGACAGTGCACCTGATATGTCAAGTTATGTCCCTTTTATGACCAGGACCTTATGAAAACTTGACTTCTAAGGTTCAGCATTTTCAAGTCTTAGAGGGGAAAAAAAAGCCCAGCACCAACAACATGACATAACATAACACATTCATCAAAGCTGCTGTTGAGGGTCAGGTTTTCAGAAAGTGAACTGTGAAATAGAATTAACATCATTAGAGAAGATTATTAAGGAGTCCTTCAAAATTGGTAGTGGGATTGGGAGGAAAGAGAGCTGGAGCGGGCAGAGGGAGAAGTTGGGCAACAATGCAATCACTACCAGTGCAAACACTACAAAGGTCTCACCTTTAATCAAAATAGCATCTCTATTCATCGAAGCCTAAAAGTGGAAACAATCCAGAACGTTCATCAACAAAATCAACTGCGGTGTATTCACACAAGTAATACTATGCAGCCAATTTTTTCTAAAGAACAAACTACTGTTCATGCAACAACATGGATGACTTTTACAGACATAATATTAAGCAAAAGAAATCAGACACCAAAGGAATGACTGGATGATTCCATTTACATAAAGTTCAAGAAGTGACAAAACTAATTTAAGATGATAAGGATCAGAACAGTCCTACTAGGGAAGAGGGGTTATTGACTGGGATGGGCCATGAGGGGATCTTCTTAGGTGAGGGTTGCTGAAGACACTCTGTCTTAATCTTGGGGGGTTATTATACAGGTATATACATATGCAAGACAAATTATGGACTGAATATTTGTGTACTATCATGGATGCATGTTATAACTTCTTTAAAGGGAAAAAATTAGCATTAGCTTAAACAAAACAACAATTATCTCAAACGAATATGTCCACCTTCTTTGACCGGCAGGCAAATTTTAAAGGCAATTTTCATTGCTGTACAGCCATAAGCATACCTCTACCTGTAATGTATAGGACACAGGCACCAATACAAAGGGAAGACACTTGCATAATGACAATAGCAATAATGTCTGGGCATCTTAATTGCACATAATTTTCATTTTCTCTTTTTCACCCCTTTGATTTTGTAAAATGAACACTGATTTTTGTTGTTGTTTTAAGGGAAAAAGTGAACATCCTTTAAAGATGCATTATAATTCATTGAAGAATGGGATAGAAGAGAAAGGCAACACTGAAAGTGAGGTTATAAACACTGTAACACGTAGAGTGTGTGCTAAACAGCAAGGTGAAAGGGACTGTCTTTTTCAAGACAGGAGAGTGGGAGTCAGTATAGAATGCCAATGGGAAAAAGCTGCCATGTTTAAAACTAGTTGAAAATGACCCAAACTGAAGTGACGATGCATTCAAATGAGAGTGTCCAATCTGAAGGACCAGAGCATAACTGCTGACAACCAGTTAAGGATTTCTGGCAAGCAGCTAGCAGAGACAGAGGGGCTGTGACCGAAACATGGCTCTGATCTCCCAGCTGGCTAAGAGTGAGCCCAGTCCTCTGACAATGGCAGGCTCTTGCAGAGGCAGCCTCAGATGCTGTAAAGCAGACAGGCTAGACACAGATGCAACAGCAAGAAAACCACACCCTTCTTTACTTACCTGTCACTCTGCTTTACTCTGGGTGTTCCTGAGCAAAAGGGCTGACAGCCCTGTTACTCAGCCATATTCAGACACAGAGTAAGGCACAGTGACAGGTAAATAAAGAAGGGTGTGAATTTATCAAATTCCAAAGGCTTCCAGCCATCCTGACTCAGTGCCTACTGAAATCATTTCATGATGATCAGCCTATTCCCAGAGCCCCATACAGTGAACCATCACGTTCTCTGCCAGCGCAACTCAGGATCACGAATCCTCAGGGGCAGCTGAAGGAACACAGACATTTCAGCAAAGAGTTTTAATAATAAGAGGGAAAAGATCTCTCACAAAGAACATTGAAAGCCCACAAAAAGAAAAACTTTCATTTCTTTATCACTTAGTAGAAGTAAAACAATAATGAAAATAGTAATTTAAGGATTTCTATTTGAAGAAGGAACAGAAAGACAGTGTGTTGGCTGTGAACGAAGCCATTTGCTTTTGCGGAATCAGAAGAAGGCTTGTGATGAAAAGCACTAGGGCTGGCTGCACAGCCTCGGGCAATTTACCTCTCTCTGCGTGAGCGGGGAGAAAGATGACACCCATCTCACAGACTGTTTTGAGTAGGGGGAATTACATGTATTATATGCACTTAGCAAGCACTTATTAATAAAATCTATTTTATGAAACAGACTCACAGACAAATAAAATAAACCGAGGGTTGTTAGAGGGGAAAGGCACAGGTAATAAATTAGGAATATGGAGTTAACAGATAAATACTACTATATATAAAATAGATAAACAACAAGGACCTACTATATAGCACAGGGAACTCTATTCAATATCTTGTAATAAACTATAATGGAAAAGAATCTGAAAAAGAATATCTATTAATATCTATCTATATATATTATATATATAACTGAATCACTTTGCTATAAACTTGAAACTAATATAATATTATGAATCAGCCAACTTCAGTTAATAATAATAGTTATATCTGTTATGTGATACATGCTAGTGTCATGGTTATGGGCAGTTCTCATCACAGTCTCATTTGACATCTTATTCCAGTTTCATTCCTACTGTAAAGGCTACTTTTTCATGTCTCTTATTGTGTCCTCTTTTTGCTAAAATATAGTCTAACCTTATAAAAGGCGTACATGACAAGGGCCAGTCCAAGCCATCTGATACAAGGCCACAATAAGTGGAAGTGGGATAGTACATTGCAAATCCGCTTAAATTAGAGTCTAAAGACATTGTGCAAAATAAGCTTACCTGGTTTTTCTCATTGGAGAGACATCAGAATCTTGACTCATGAAGCCTCTTGTCTCAGTTCAGTTCAGTCACTCAGTCGTGTCTGACTCTTTGTGACCCCATGAATCCCAGCATGCCAGGGCTCCCTGTCCATCACCAACTCCCGGAGTTTACACAAACTCATGTCCATTGAGTCGGTGATGCCATCCAGCCATCTCATCCTCTGTCGTCCCCTTCTCCTGCCCCCAATCCCTCCCAGCACCAGGGTCTTTTCCAAGGAGTCAACACTTTGCATGAGGTGGCCAAAGTATTGGAATTTCAGCTTCAGCATCAGTCCTTCCAATGAACACCCAGCACTGATCTCCCTCTCCCTTAGGATGAACTGGTTGGATCTCCTTGCAGTCCAAGGGACTCTCAAGAGTCTTCTCCAACACCACAGTTCAAAAGCATCAATTCTTCAGCCCTCAGCTTTCTTCACAGTCCAACTCTCACATCCATACATGACCACTGGAAAAACCATAGCCTTGACTAGATGGACCTTTGTTGACAAAGTAATGTCTCTGCTTTTTGATATGCTATTTAGGTTGGTCATAACTTTCCTTCCAAGGAGTAAGCATCTTTTAATTTCATGGCTGCAATCATCATCTGCAGTGATTTTGGAGCCCCCAAAAAAAAAGTCTGACACTGTTTCCACTGTTTCCCCATCTATTTGCCATGAAGTGATGGGACCGGATGCCATGATCTTCGTTTTCTGAATGTTGAGCTTTAAGCCAACTTTTTCACTCTCCTCTTTCACTTTCATCAAGAGGCTTTTTAGTTCCTCTTCACTTTCTGCCATAAGGGTGGCATCATCTGCATATCTGAGGTTATTGATATTTCTCCCCGCAATCTTGATTCCAGCTTGTGCTTCTTCCAG
Organism: Ovis canadensis; assembly: GCF_042477335.2. Taxonomy (NCBI): domain Eukaryota; kingdom Metazoa; phylum Chordata; class Mammalia; order Artiodactyla; family Bovidae; genus Ovis; species Ovis canadensis. Next base: position 50,962,589 of record NC_091263.1, on the reverse strand, counting down.
GCCAGCGTTTCTCAGGATGTACTCTGCATATAAGTTAAATAAGCAGGGTGACAATAGACAGCCTTGACATACTCCTTTCGCAATTTGGAACCAGTCTGTTGTTCCATGTCCAGTTCAAACAGTTGCTTCCTGACCTACATATAGGTTTCTCAAGAGGCAGGTCAGGTGGCCTCTTGTCTAAGTACCTATATATGAGATGTGTTTAATCAAAAAATTTGAGAGGCTCATAGAAAATGATAGAATTCATATTCCATAACAAAATCCATGTGCTATAAAATTGGTAATAGATGACAGGTAATCTTGAGCCACTCCTCACTGAGGAGCTGGTGACAAACTCTCAACAGTGAAGTTGAAGAAACAGTTCTCATTCTGTGTCTGGTAACAAACAAACTTTTTACTTTCTGTTTAGGTATTTGTAAGGAGCATAGTATCCAAATGCCTGGGATTCTAAATCCAGCATCAGTGTTTGCTAGATGTGTGATTTGGGTGTATTACTAACTTCTCTGTGCTTCAATTTTGTCAACACTAAATGGGATTACCTGTTTCAAAAAATGATTTTAAGCATTAAATCAACTTACTTATGATAAAATAAAGCATTTAGAGCATGGTAAGCAGTAGGTAAATCTTCAGCTATTTTATTAATTAATTTTTGATTAATAAATTTCTACTAATTTTTACTTATATTTGCATTAGGAATTTAAGAAAATAAATTAAAAAGGAGAAAAACAAAAAGAAGATTTATAAAAAAAATAAAATAAAATAAAATTTTCTGTTATCCAGTCTCTCAGAAATAACCACTGTTAATATTTGGGACAAGTTTCCTTCCTAAGTTCTTAATATACAATCTCAGAACTAGGAATAAAGTACAGATGTTATTTTTTTTACCTAATTTATTTGCATATAACTATCACTAATTGGAAAATGTCATATTTTTCACTTAACCATACTTCATGGAAAAAAATTCTTAGAGTATTGCTTAGAGTATTTATTTAACCATTGTCCCATTACTGGATATTTAGAAGGTTTCCAAATTTTTATTAGTTTTACAAAACTGTTGAACATACTTGCTGGTAAATGTTTACGCAGATTTAAGATTTCTTCCTTAAGATAAATTCCTAGAAGTAAAGTTTCCAATGTCTAAAGTGAATAAACATTATGAAACCTTTGGGTATATGCAATGGATTTCTATTTGAATACGTTATTCCTTTCAAAATGTTCTTTACAATTCTGGCTAAGAATGTGATGCTACGCTTCTTTGTCTCACTAACCAATCACATCTTATTTTCAGTTTCATTACAAGACACACACGCTCTTCTGTGTGACAGTAAGAAAGGCTTTTAAAGTTTTCTGATAGAAAATAATTCCTTTCTCTGTCATTTAAGCTGGAATTGGATTATGCAAAAATAAGAAGCCCACAATACATATTGTGCAACCTCTGGTAACAACATCTCTAAATGTTATCCTTTATCACTTGAAGTCCAGTATTTTGTAAGATCCATTCTTTTCCAGTTTGACCCTTAGCTATGTGAGTTCCACTTTCTCCTGACCATCTCTTCACTTCTCTTTTACACTTTTTGGACTGGAATGTTACTTTTTCAGAGACCTTAGAAAGTTTTAAACATGAAATCCCAAATTTCAACAAATTTGGAAACTGGTACACATGCACACACATTTCCTTTAGTGGCTTCTCATTGAAATTAGAACAAAACTCCTTCCATGGAAACACGAACCAGAAGATCCAGCCCCTGGCTAGTTCTCCAATTGCATTGCTGCCTCTCTCACTCCTTTGCCCCCCAAACTCTCATCACAGGAAACATTCTTTCGGTCCAAGCGCCTTCTGACCCTAGGGCCTACACATGAACTTCTCCCTCTGTCTGGAGGATATTCTGCTCCTTTCTGTCATTCAGATCACACTTCAAGTCATATCTCCTCACTGATATTCCCTGACCATTTAATCTTAAGATGTCTTTATTCCTTCTCCTATTACTCAGTATAAGTCTCTGCAGTACAGCTGTCATTTTCTGATCTTAAATAATCTCAAAGAAGATACCTGTTGTTCTCTGCTGTATTCCTAGGAACTGATGCCTGGTACATAGGAGGTGTTTAATAAGTATTTATTGAATTGATTATTTTCAGAAGTGCTTATTATATATGGTTTGAAACTGCCAGCCTATACATGTAATTTGCAGGCTTCTCTGTAAATGGAATTTTTCAGGCAAGAATACTGGATTGGGTTCCCATACCCTTCTCCAGGGGATCCTCCTACCCAGGATTGACCTGTGTCTCCTGCACTGGCAGGCAGATTCCTTACCACTAAGCCATCAGGGAAGCCCAAGCAAATCTACAGATATCAAATGGGAGAAGATAGATTTGGGGACTTTAAAATATCAGAGAAACTTCCTTCTGATTGTCAAAAAGGAATGGAAGGAGAGAGAGAACACAAGCTGGAGCAGATGAAAGGAAGGAAAGGAAGGAGATAAGAGAGAGAGGAAGCGAGAGAGGAAGAGAAAAAGTGAATTCAAAATGGATCTTGAAATGCTATGTGGTTAAGATCTTACAGAGGCACAAGCCACGTGAAATGAACCCACAGAAAACAAGAACAATATATTACTGGGAAATCAAGGTGAGTTTCAAGGAGGAATTTGAATTAAACTTGTAGATTTAGTAACATTATTTTTCCTAACAGAAAGACAAGGAAAAGAAAGACATCAGTTGGTGGCCAAAGTACTGGAGTTTCAGCTTTAGCATCATTCCTTCCAAAGAAATCCCAGGGCTGATCTCCTTCAGAATGGAATGGTTGGATCTCCTAGCAGTCCAAGGGACTCTCAAGAGTCTTCTCCAACACCACAGTTCAAAAGCATCAATTCTTCGGCGCTCAGCCTTCTTCACAGTCCAACTCTCACATCCATACATGACCACAGGAAAAACCATAGCCTTGACTAGACGGACCTTAGTCGGCAAAGTAACATCTCTGCTTTTGAATATGCTATCTAGGTTGGTCATAACTTTTCTTCCAAGGAGTAAGTCTCTTTTAATTTCATGGCTGCAGTCACCATCTGCAGTGATTTTAGAGCTCAAAAAAAAAAGTCTGACACTGTTTCCACTGTTTCCCCATCTATTTCCCATGAAGTGATGGGACTGGATGCCGTGATCTTCATTTTCTGAATGTTGAGCTTTAAGCCAACTTTTTCACTCTCCTCTTTCACTTTCATCAAGAGGCTCTTTAGCTCCTCTTCACTTTCTGCCTTAAGGGTGGTGTCATCTGCATATCTGAGATTATTGATATTTCTCCCCACAATCTTGATTCTAGCTTGTGCTTCTTCCAGCCCAGTGTTTCTCAGGATGTACACTGCATAGAAGTTAAATAAGCAGGGTGACAATATACAGCCTTGAGGTACTCCTTTTCCTATTTGGAACCAGTCTCTTGTTCCATGTTCAGTTCTAACTGTTGCTTCCTGACCTGCATACAGATTCCTCAAGAGGCAGGTCAGGTAGTCTGGTAGTCCCATCTCTTTCTGAATTTTCCAGTTTATTGTGATCCACACAGTCAAAGATTTTGGCATAGTCAATAAAGCAGAAATAGATGTTTTTCTGGAACTCTTGCTTTTTCGATGATCCAGCGGATGTTGGCAATTTGATCTCTGGTTCCTCTGCCTTTTCTAAAACCAGCTTGAACATCTGGAAGTTCACGGTTCACGTATTGCTGAAGCCTGGCTTGGAGAATTTTGAGCATTACTTTACTAGCATGTGAGATGAGTGCAATTGTGTGGTAGTTTGAGCATTCCTTGGCATTGCCTTTCTTTGGGATTGGAATGAAAACTGACTTTTCCAGTCCTGTGGCCACTGCTGAGTTTTCCAAATTTGCTGGCATATTGAGTGCAGCACTTTCACAGCATCATCTTTCAGGATTTGAAATAGCTCAGTAGGAATTCCATCACCTCCACTAGCTGTGTTCGTAGTGATGCTTTCTAAGGCCCACTTGACCTCACATTCCAGGATGTCCGGCTCTAGGTGAGTGATCACACCATCGTGATTATCTGGGTCGTGAAGATCTTTTTTGTACAGTTCTTCCGTGTATTCTTGCCACCTCTTCTTAATATCTTCTGCTTCTGTTAGGTCCATACCATTTCTGTCCTTTATTGAGCCCATCTTTGCATGAAATGTTCCCTTGGTATCTCTAATTTTCTTGAAGAGATCTCTAGTCTTTCCCATTCTGTTCTTTTCCTCTATTTCTCTGCATTGATCTCTGAACAAGGTGTTCTTATCTCTTCTTTCTATTCTTTGGAACTCTGCATTCAGATGTTTATCTTTTCTTTTCTCCTTTGCTTTTTGTTTCTCTTCTTTTCACAGATATTTGTAAGGCCTCTCCAGACAGCCATTTTGCTTTTTTGCATTTCTTTTCCATGGGGATGGTCTTGATCCCTGTTTCCTGTACAATGTCACGAACCTCATTCCATAGTTCATCAGGCACTCTATCTATCAGATCTAGGCCCTTAAATCTATTTCTCACTTCCACTGTATAATCATAAGGGATTTGATTTAGGTCATACCTGAATGGTCTAGCGGTTTTCCTTACTTTCTTCAATTTAAGTCTGAATTTGGTAATAAGGAGTTCATGATCTGAGCCACAGTCAGCTCCTGGTCTTGCTTTTGTTGACTGTATAGAGCTTCTCCATCTTTGGCTGCAAAGAATATAATCAATCTGATTTCGTTGTTGACCATCTGGTGATGTCCATGTGTAGATTCTTCTCTTGTGTTGTTGGAAGAGGGTGTTTGCTATGACACCCTCTATGTCAAAATGCTATGCATTTTCTTGGCAAAACTCTATTAGTCTTTGCCCTGCTTCATTCCACATTCCAAGGCCAAATTTGCCTGTTACTCCAGGTGTTTCTTGACTTCCTACTTTTGCATTCCAGTCCCCTGTAATGAAAAGGACATCTTTTTGAGGTGTTAGTTCTAAAAGGTCTTGTAGGTCTTCATAGAACCGTTGAACTTCAGTTTCTTCAGCGTTACTGGTTGGGGCATAGACTTGGATAACTGTGATATTGAATGGTTTGCCTTGGAGATGAACAGAGATCATTCTGTCATTTTTGAGATTGCATCCAAGTACTACATTTTGGACTCTTTTTTTGACCATGATGGCTACTCCATTTCTTCTGAGGGATTCCTGCCCACAGTAGATATAATGGTCATCTGAGTTAAATTCACTCATTCCAGTCCATTTTAGTTTGCTGATTCCGAGAATGTCAACGTTCACTCTTGCCATCTCTTGTTTGACCACTTCCAATTTGCTTGATTCATGGACCTGACATTCCAGGTTCCTATGCAATATTGCTCTTGACAGCATTGGACCTTGCTTCTATCACCGGTCACATCCATAGCTGGGCATTGTGTTTGCTTTGGCTCCATCCCCTCATTCTTTCTGGAGTTATTTCTCCACTGATCTCCAGTAGCGTGTTGGGCACCTACTGACCTGGGGAGTTCCTCTTTCAGTATCCTATCATTTTGCCTTTTCATACTGTCCCGAGGCCAGGCAGCCAAGAGGAGCTACCCCACATCTGAGGCCGGGGCGGCAGCCGGAGGAGCCACCCCACATCAGAGGCCAGGGGTGACGGCAGGGAGGAGCAACTCCATGTCCAAGGAGCAGTGGCTGCGTGGGTGCAGGAGGGCCTAGAGGAACCATCCCACGTTGAAGGTCAGGAAGGGTGGCAGTGAGGACATACCCTTTGTCCAAGGTAAGGAGCAGCAGCTGCCCTTTGCTGGAGCAGCCATGAAGAGATACCCCACGCCCAAGGTAAGAGAAACCCAAGTAAGATGGTAGGTGTGGCAAGAGGGCATCAGAGGGCAGACACACTGAAACCATACTCACAGAAAACTAGTCAATCTAATCACACTAGGACCCCAGCCTTGTCTAACTCAATGAAACTAAGCCATGCCTGTGGGGCAACCCAAGATAGGCGGGTCACAGTGGAGAGGTCTGACAGAATGTGGTCCACTGGAGAAGGGAACGGCAAACCACTTCAGTATTCTTGCCTTGAGAACCCCATGAACAGTATAAAAAGAAAGACATAGCCGAGTCTAAAGAAAGGTAAGCAGAAAAAAAAGTGCAGGGCTGGTTCAGAGAAATGATGGTCATTTTGCAGGGCTGGTGTATGAATACAGAGGGTGATCAGAAGTCATTCTGACAGCTAGTATGAATGTATCTGGCACATTTTCCCCAAGTATGCCAGTTGTGAACCATAGCAAGAAGGCCAGCCTCAAAGCCCATGTTCTTACCAGACTCCTCTCTTGTTTTTTTCTTTTTATTTATTTTTTTTAATTTTTTAAAATATTTATTTATTTTTTCTTTTTTAATTTTCTTTGACATCTTTATAAATATATAATACACATATTGTCCAATTCACCTGTGTAAGTGTACAAGTCAATAGATTTAGTGTAGTCACTGAGTTGTACAATGATCACCACTATCTAATTTCAGAACATTTTCATCACCCCCCAAAAGAAGCCTCATACCCACTAAATCAGCTCTCATCCCTACACTCCACCCCTAGGCAAACACTAATCTACTTCAGTCTCTACATATTTGCCAGTTCTGGACATTTCATATAAAAGGAATCCTATAATATCTAGTCTTCTCTGACTTATCTTACTTGGCACAATGCTTTCTAAAGTCAACTTTGTTGTAGCATGTATCAGTACTTCACTCCTTTTCATGGCTCGATAATATTGCACTGTATGGATACAGCACATTTTATATATCCATTTGTCAATTCATCAGCTATGGACCTTTGAATTATTTCCACCTTTTGGCTATTATGAATGATGCTGCTCTCAATATGCCTATACAAGTACTTCCATGAGTATATATTTTTATTTGTCCTGGGTATATACCTAGGAATATTCATTGGAAGGACTGATGCTGAAGCTGAAGCTCCAATACTTTGGCCACCTGATGTGAAAAACCAGTTCATTGGAAAAGCCCCTGATGCTTGGAAAGATTGAAGACAGGAAGAGAAGGGGACAACAGAAGATGAGATGGTTGGATGGCATCACAACCCAACGGACATGAATTTGAGCAAACTCTGGGAGATGGTGAAGGACAGGGAAGCCTGGTGTGCTGCAGTCCTTGGGGTCGCAAAGAATCAGACATGACTGAATAACTGAACAACAACAACAACAATATACACAGGAGTAGAATTGTTGGGTCATATGGTTCACTCTATCTTTAATTTTTTTGAGAAATGGTCTATTTTCCAAAGTGGCTATACTATTTTACATTATTACCAACAATATCTGAGGTGCCAGTTCCTCTACATCCTTGCCAACTCTTACTATATCTGTCATTTTGATTATAGTCTTCATAGTGGATGTGAAGTGATATCTCATTATAGTATCTCATTATAGTTTGATCTGCCTTACCCTAACGACTAATTATGCTGAACATCTATTATTGTACATATTGGCTATTCTATTTCTGCTCAATCTACTCTTCACATAGAAACAAAATTATAGTCTGTAACCTACACCAGGTCTCAATACTTCTTTGCCTAAAATTTTACAAGGTTACCCCATTACACTTAGACTAAAATCCAAATCCCTCCGACAACATACTGGGCCCTGCATAATACTATAACTTGAAATTACTAATGTTAAATTATTTTACTGACTTTAATTTACCAAAGTAATTAATACTATATTATCATTATCCAACATTTATCATATATTTATTTTGTATTGTTCATTATAATATATTCAATATTATTCATTGTTTAATACTTCATTTCAGGGTATGTGTCAGACTTTCCCATTCAGAAGAGCAGGAATAATGTCTGCCCATCCTCTGTTAATTCCCATGCCTAAAACAACGCCTAGCATATGGTAAAACACCTGCTCACCAAATGCATGAATAATTTAAAGGTTAAAAAAAATGATCCTCCCCAAATATAGCTAGATAATACATAGTACTACCTGAGTGAAAAATGATGCAAATTCATGTCCTTCATTTATTTAGATAGAATAATAATGGTGTATTCCCATAAAACACATGCACTGGTCAAACTAGAAATGGAGCATGTATGGAACATAGGTATGCTGATACTTATCGTAGTTAATTCAGTCACAGTCTCTAAAGAGTGCTGTCTGCTACTGTGGTATTTTCAACCAACAAAACTTATATGCACGTGCTGTACATTTGTCACTCAGAGATGCTAAAAAACAGAGAATAAACGAGTCAGGCAACAAGCTGATTACACTGATTTGTAATGCAGGCTTTATTGCACAGACTCGCATGGATGTGTGGATCCTGATTCTGTGAGCAATGACTGTATAACAGCCAAATGAAAGTGTCGGCAGCTCTCTCGTGACTGTGTCTTAACACGTTCCACAGATACTGTGATTCTCCCACAAGCCAGCCTTAGTTCAGTAAAACATAAAAGTCATTCTGAACCATGCTACAAAGCTTGTTTCTTTGGGGTTTTGAGGTTGCTATTGCCACACCCTGAGAAATTAAAGTAATTGGAAGTTAATAAAGACAGAAATCATTCATACCATATGCCCTTAAAATGACATACCATCCGTCTGATGGCTTGTGATCTTTTACATGGAAAGCAACTTTTCTTCCCCCTTTTCCTTTCTGAATATATGACTTTGAGAATTAAAAGAAAAACAAAACAGGGAATATTCCCACCTATTCCTCATTGACCTCTTCCTTCTTGGATCACTCTTTTCTACACATTTGTTCCCAAGTACTCATCTTGTTCTTCGGTTATCTAAGCTTAAGTTTCATTTCCTGCAGAAAGATTCTAATCAGTGCACTGTACCATAATGAATCATCCACATCTTTCCACTTCTTCAGCCACCGCCAGGCCTGGGCCATTCCTTCCCGGATGACTACAGTCACCCTACTGTTCTCCCACCTCTACTCATGCTCCCCTCCAGCCCACCCTTCGCCCAGCAAGTCACATCTCATCACAGCCCATCATTTTTGAATGAATGAACAAATGAATGAATGATTAAGCATAGGAGAAGAAGCACCAGTTCCAATAATAATGTTCTCATATCTATAAAGCCTTTGTTCATGTCCTCAAATCAGCATTTTGGTGAGGAGAGGTGGAAATTATTATATTATTTCCATTTTTGGATTTCAAAAACTGTGGTCAGGGGAGTGGAATGATGCACCTGGGGTTGTACAATTTAGTCTGGGGACAGATAGAACCAATATTCTGATTTGGAATTCCAAGTTCCTTGTCTTATGTTCTTTGCATTGCACTGTGTTTTCTCTTCTCACCACCACACAAACACACACACTCATATCCATGCAGGCACACGCACACATACACCAATTCAAGTGAAATCTAGGATGTCTAATCTGCTTCAAAACAAATCTTAAAGCTATTTATATTATTCTGTCTTGAGTCAGAGAGAAACTATTGCTTGAAAAATCCGTGATAACAGAAGTGTACAAGAGATTATTTCATTCCAAAGATAGAACCAATCATGCTGTCCCCAGCACTGCCCAAGAAGAAACTCCCAATCTCAGAACATGCACACAACTCAGATTATCAGGAAAAGCCATGGAGATAAGAAAGCCATGATCTCCTTTCAAAGAAAGTGCCTCAAATTAATGTTCAGCTGAGTGTATCTAGAAAATGGGAAAGATTAGAATGTTCCATGATGCTTTTCTTTTTTTCAAGCAAGTTATTAAATGAGACAGATCTCCTTGTGAGGCCGATATTTCTGGTAGCTCACAAAAGGAACTACAACATGATAAAAGACAGGATAAAGTAGACTAAAACTGAGAAAGGAGACTAGAGAAAATTTCAGAAAAAATAAGGAGAGAATCATAAAGTGTCTTCATACCCAAATGACTTCCCAGGTGGTGCTAGTGGTAAAGAACCCACCTGCCCAGACAGGAGATGTTAAGAGAGGCAGGTTCAATCCCTGGGTCAGGAAGATCCCCTGGAGGAGGGCATGACAGCCCACTGTAGTATTCTTACCTGGAGAATCCTATGGAGAGAGGAGCTTAGCCGGCTACTGTCCATGGGGGCACAAAGAGTCAGACACGACTGAACTGAATTAGCATGCAAGCACACATATATACCAAAATACACATTAGAACAGAAAAGCAGACAGGGGACATTGTTCTACAAGACCATCTCACTGGGCATCTTATTTCTTTATGAATCTTCTAAATCTCCTCTCTCATCCAGAACAAAAGTAGCACCCACATTCTCTGGAGAAGGCTGTTGGGTAAGTTCCAAAGGGAAAACACCTCGGTGAGTGACAAAGAAACTGGTTACCAGATGGTACATATTCCACAACTATGGTCAAGATGTAAGCTCAGGAACTAATGGGATCTAAAAGGTAATAAAATAAAATCATCCTAGACCAAGAAGTCAAGTGCAAAAAAGAGGAAGGGGGATGAATTTAAGCTTGAGTCTGAAATACATAAAGATTCAAAATTCTTCTTCTAGCCAAGTCTCTTTGCCTATCGCTATGTAGCCCCTCCCCTTCTTTCTCCAAGTTCTACTTTGTAAGAACCATACACCTCCCAACTGAAAGTTTTCTTTTCTCTCTTGAGTTCTCAGGATGGGAAGTTATTTCAAAAAAAGAAAAGAAACAACCAACAACAACTTTCAGCTGTCTGGGTCAATGAAAGCAGTGACACACTGACTTGCCAGGATCATGCCTGCACTGCGTTTCTGTCCACATGATTGTCACGGTGCGCCCTCCACTTTCACCAGCTAGGACATCCCTCTCTCTCAGTTCTTTAAACACACCATACTATAGATTCCTTGGAAACTTCAAAAATGTTTATTCCCTTGTCTGAACTGGTTTCTTTTTCTTCTCAGCTTTCTTTTTTAAAATTAATTAATTTATTTTAATTGGAAGCTAATTACCTTACAATAATGTGGTGGTTTTGCCATACATTGACATGAATCATGGAGCCATGGGTGCACATGTGGCCCCCCCATCCTAAACCCCCCTCCCACCTCCCTCCCCATCTCATCCCTCTGGGTTGTACCAGAGCATCAGCCCTGAGTGTTCTGCTTCATGCTTCGTACTTGCACTGGTCATCAGTTTTACATATGGTAATATACATGTTTCAATGCTGTTCTCTCAAATCATCCCACCCTCACCTTCTCCCACATTGTGCAAACATCTGTTCTTTCTATCTGTCTCTTTTGCTGTCTTGCATATAGGGTTGTCGTTACCATCTTTCTAAATTCCACATATATACATTAATATACTGTATTGGTGTTTCTCTTTCTGACCTACTTCACTCTGTATCATAGGCTCCAGTTTCATCGACCTCAAGAGAACTGACTCAAATGCATTGTTTTTTTATAGCTGAGTAATATTCCATTGTGTACGTGTACCACAACTCCCTTATCCATTCATCTGCTAATGGGCATATAGGTTGCTTCCACGTCCTAGCTATTGTAAACAGTGATGCAATAAACATTGGAGTACATCTGTCTCTTTCAATTCTGGTTTCCTCAGTGTGTATGCCCAGCAGTGGGAATCCTGGGTCATGTCTTCTCATCCTTTGAGCACCTGTCTTGACCTTGTTCCCCTCCCCACCTCCACCAGAGCTGATTAGTTCAATTTGCTTTATCGTATTGATCACAAAAGCAAAAATAATTAATGAAGTAATTATATACATTTCAGAGAAGGCAATGGCACCCCACTCCAGTACTCCTGCCTAGAAAATCCCATGGATGGAGGAGCCTGGTAGGCTGCAGTCCATGGGGTCGCTAAGAATCGGACACGACTGAGCGACTTCACTTTCACTTTTCATTTTCATGCATTGGAGAAGGAAATGGCAACCCACTCCAGTGTTCTTGCCTGGAGAATCCCAGGGATGGGGAAGCCTGGGGAGCTGCCATCTACGGGGTCGCACAGAATCAGACACGACTGAAGTGACTTAGCATCAATTATATACATTTAGTCTCTCCTATTAGACTAGATACTCCAAGAGGGCAAGAACATGATTTTACTTTCCTTACTCCTAGAATCCCAGCAATTAACTCATTGCTTGGCACATAGTAAGTGCTCAATAAAAATCTGTTGTTCCTTTTGCTATCACTTTTCAAATTCCACCCCACCTCACTACACCATCTTTTCCAAGTTGTATCTCAGTGTACAATGACTTGGAAATGAAACTCAGGTGATCAGAGGGAGGCTGTCACACATCAGGGACCGAGATGCAATAATGTTGCCCCTCCTCTGTAATAGCCTGTCTCAGTGGTAAAGAACCTGCCTGCCAATGCAGGGGATGCAGGAGACCTGGGTTCAATCCCTGTCCAGGGATTATCCCCTGGAGGAGGAAATGGCAACCCATTCCAGTATTCTTGCCTGGATGTGTACAGAGGACTCTGGCGGGCTACAGTCCTTGGCAACACAGAGTTGGACACGACTGAGAACCCACACACTGACATAAAATGACATAACTCCCCCTCACTGTCACATTTAACCCATCACTTAAGACAATCGATTTTATCACCTCTGCCAACCCTTCTTCAGTTCTCTTCTAGCAACAGCCTGCTTCTATCTGGTCCCACTGCTTCCCTTTCCCCCCACTCCCCTCTATTCTCCACTTAGCAGGCAGAATGTCCCCGGTAAAACACCTGCCACACCACACCACTGCTTTCAGTGACTACGCACTGTTCTTGGGATTGTAAATGAAAGCCTTAACTGGTCTACGAGGCCCTCACAGAGATGACCACTGTGCCCCTCACTCACCTCAACTAGAGCCAGTTCCCCACATGTTCAGCCATTCTGGCTATCTTCAGACCGGCGGCCACACCAGGCCCTTGGTGTCACAGGGTCTTGAGCAAAGGCTCCCTCAGCCCACAGTGCTCTTTCCCCCATTAACCCTGCTCATTTGTCAGATTCCTGCTCAACAGTCCTGCTTCAGAGAGCCTTTCATGGGCACAGTTCCTCCCCTAGTCTAAAGCCAGATTTTTTTTTTCCCTTTACAGGATTTAGATATGTCTTTAAATGTTTCTAATTATGCATTCATCCAGTTGGACTACTTGAGCAATACTTGTCTTTTTTCCCAGACTCTAAATTCCTGAAGAGCAGAGACTTGGTATTTTAATATTTGCCATTACATCCTCAACATGTAACAGGACCTAGCACATAGAGGCACTAAATAAACTTCCATGGATAGATGAATGTGTAGATGGTTGGGTGAACTGTCTTAGGTACCATTTATCTATCAACTAAGCCAAGCATTACAAAAATCCCCAGAGGAACCAAGCATACAGCATAAATGTGTGAATTGTGCTGGGAATTAGTAAACGGAGTAGTAGAGAAAGCACTGAAAGAAACTCCTACTGGAAGACTTGACGTAGCACTTCTCAGACAGAAAGAGAGTTTTGGAGGTCACAAGCAACCATCACACTAAGACCTCTGCTTTCAGAAGGCAAGTTCTGTTCACATGGAGCAAAGGGTATCCACACTAATCCCAGCCTGGTGAAGAAGTCTGTCCCATAACTTGAAAGCCAGAGACCAGAATTCTCACATCTACTTAATTCTGACTCATTTCATAAAGTTTAAATGACTAAAAGAAGTTTGAAATTCAAATATGTGGTATAACCTCAGAAATTCATTTGCTCAATTAAAAAGAAAAAAAAAGTTAAACTTTGTAACAATAGTATGAGTACAAAAACATTTCCTAGGAGCAAAAGGAGACTTGTGGCTTTGAAATTCTGCTTTTTATCTTCATGGGAAAAGCAAAAGTTTACAAGCTGAAAAAAATAAGTTTCCTTTTGGTAAATTCACAGGACCCTGGCTATTGCTTCCCCATGACCTCAAATGTTTTTTAATGATCTATGCCTTGATCATGTAGAAATGTTCAAATGAAAAGTCAAGGTCATTTTCACTTACCTTTCTTACGCTTTTCTGTGAAGGGAGCTCAATATATTCTAGGTTTACATGTGATTTTACTAGATTTTTGTCATTACAAATCTGTTTTTCTTTAACTGCAAACCACCTGATTCTGATTTTCTCTTGCCATAAATCTGAATTTTTACTACATTTTATCTGAGATTCACAACAGATGGGCTATGAATCAACAGAAATAAAATGGAAAGAAAGGAGAGATAAAATTACTGGGCAAAAGCTACAGAGAAGATAAAACAGCTCTCAAAAAGGATAGAACAAGGATGCAAGAGGTAATCTTTACAAAACAAAAGATTCGATAACTACCTTTAAATGAAGAAAAACATTTCCTTAAAACTTAAGAAACAGCTGCATTCACCTTAAGCATTATTGCATCCTGGAAAGAGAGAAGATACCTTGGCATTATATCCATCATATTTTAACGTCCTGACATAAAGGATTTCTTTCCATTGCTCTCTGCATACTTAGTGGTCATAAAACAGAGCAACCATGTTCAGTGATGTTAAATCCTCCAACTCCCATATTTCTGACTCAAAATTGCATTCTTTCTGAAAACAAAACTCACCAGACATCTTTAACCAGCCTTGCAAAAAGATGTTATGGAAATCAAGGTCCACTGAAATCTAGCCCATCCAAACATTCCAGGACAGGTGAGAAGAGAGTCGACTGATTGAACAAGTGTCTGCAGTCTTAAAAGTTATGTTAAAACTCAAGATTAATGGCAGAAGAGCGATTTATATCATGACACACAATGTTTAAAAATAAAATAAATCTATCTATCTATCTATCTATCTATCTATCTATCTATCTATCTATATACTTAAACTCGTACACTATGCCTGCTGCTGCTGCTGTGTTGCTTCAGTCATGTCTGACTCTGTGCAACCCCAGAGATGGCAGCCCACCAGGCTCCCCCATCCCTGGGATTCTCCAGGCAAGAACACTGGAGTGGGTTGCCATTTCCTTCTCCAATGCATGAAAGTGAAAGTGAAGTGGCTCAGTCGTGTCTGACCCTCTACCTGATACCAAAAAACAGGTCATACATTAAAACAACTATCTTCATGTTAGGGATTTGGTATCTAGTTTTTATAGGGTCCTAGTCCTGCAAAACTTTTCTGACGTATACCACTGTCTTTTATTCTCTCAGTAGAAATTCAAGAACAGTCTTTATCTGATAGAAGAACCACCTTTCTCATGAGTAAAAGCACTGATAAAACTTAATTTCCAACCTAAAACTTTATTTCCAAAAATCTCTAGAATATGACTTTCAGCAAACTTAAAAAAAAAAACATTCTGAATGTTTGTTGTTGCTATTGTCAATTTTTAGAAGGATGAATTCCTTTTGTGTTAAAAGCTCATTTGGTCACAAGTAACAGAAATTCTTTGAATCTTGCTTTGCGATAGGAGATGAACAGAATATACTGTAGAACTCAAGGGCAGGGAATAGTTCTTGGATGTGAACCAAGACCTAGACAGCCAGTCTCTGAATCCTGATCTACCTGCATGATATTCTGTCATTTCTGCATATCTGTAGAGTCTATTTCAGTCTTCTCTGTGTAAAATAGCCTCCTCTGCCACTGCAGGCATGCATGACAGAAACTGACCATTCCTGCAACTCACAATTTTGCAGATCCCCAATTTGAATAATTTTATTGACTGTGCCAAAGACTCTGACTGTGTGGATCACAACAAACTGTGGAAAATTCTTCAAGAGATGGGAATACCAGGCCCCCTGATCTGCTTCCTGAGAAATCTGTATGCAGGCCAAGAAGCAACAGTTAGAACTGGGTATGGAACAGCAGACTGGTTCCAAATAGGGAAAGGAGTACGTCAAGGCTGTATATTGTCACCCTGCTTATTTAACTTATATGCAGAGTACATCATGAGAAATGCTGGACTGGATGAAGCACAAACTGGAATCAAGATTGCTGGGAGAAATATCAATAACCTCAGATATGCAGATGACACCACCCTTATGGCAGAAAGCAAAGACGAACTAAAGAGCCTCTTGATGAAAGTGAAAGAGGAGAGTGAAAAAGTTGGCTTAAAATTCAACATTCAGAAAACTAAGATCATGGCATCTGGCCCCATTACTTTATGACAAATAGATGGGGAAACAGCAGAAACAGTGACAGACTTTATTTTCTTGGGTTCCAAAATCATTGCAGATGGTGATTGCAGCCATGAAATTAAAAGATGCTTGCCCCTTGGGAGAAAGCTATGATCAACCTAGACAGCATCATTTAAAGGCAGAGACATTACTTTGCCAACAAAGGTCCATCCAGTCAAAGCTATGGTTTTTCCAGCAGTCATGTATGGATATGCGAGTCGGACTATAAAGAAAGCTGAGTGCAGAAGAATTGATGCTTTTGAACTGTGGTGTTGGAGAAGACTCTTGAGAGTCCCTTGGTCTGCAAGGAGATCCAACCAGTCCATCCTAAAGGAAATCAGTCCTGAATATTCATTGGAAGGACTGATGCTGAAGCTGAAACTCCAATACTTTGGCCACCTGATGCAAAGAACTGACTCATTTGAAAAGACCCTGATGCTGGGAAAGATTGAAGGCGAGAGGAGAAGGGGACGACAGAGGATGAAATGGTTGGATGGCATCTCTGACTCAATGGACATGAGTTTGATTAAGCTCTGGGATGGACAGGGAGGCCTGGAGTGCTGCAGTCCATGAGGTCTCAAAGAGCTGGACATAACTGAGCAACTGAACTGAAATGAATTTGAATGATTAGACAGACTGCTTTTCCTGATTCTGAATTTCCACATGAAATCCAACCTCCAATCGGGTTTCAACAGAAGAGAAAGCTCTCACAGAAGAACAATCTCCTAGTAGAAGAAACACTCAGGTAAATGCTGTAAATACATTTCCTGTGACCTAGAAAATCCACTCCAAGGAAAATTTCACACAGGTTCATAAAGGGACATGAATAAGGATATTCTTTGCACACTGTATTGGCAAGAAGTTGCGTGTCCATCACAGCAAGAGGAAGTGAGGTAGAATTCAGTGCGTGCACATGACAGAGTACTACGCAGCAATTAGAAGCAAAGGACTACATGGCGGCACATAGAAGGTGCTTGCTGAGGGCGGGGCTTTGTCACACATGGTGCAAGCCACTTAGAGACAGGTCAGGAATCCCAGGGAGAAGAGCTACAGCACAGAGTAGGACACACAGTTGTCCTTTACCATGGCATCCCCTGGAGAGAAGTTCTTAGGTCAGAGTGTAGCCAGATGGATTGTGGGTTGTGCACAAGGAGTTCATAAGGTTTGTGAGAGCTGCTTTGCATGCAGCAAAACAGGGCCAAACCAGGCTGTAGGAAAAGAAAGCGCAAGTGTTAGCTGCCCAGTTGTATCCGACCTTTTGTGATAGCTGTAGCCCACCAGCCTCCCTCTCCATGGAGTTCTCCAGGCAAGAATACTGGAGTAGGTAGCCATTCCTTTCTAGGGTATCTTTCCGACCCAGGGATCAAACCCAGGTCATCTCCCCATGACTGGCAGACTCTTTACAGTCTGAGCCACCGGGGAAACCAAGCTGTACCTACTGGCTATTCACGGTAGTTGCAATGCTGAATGCATCTGCAGAACTTTTGGGAAACTGAGACTGGCTACAGTCGATCCCTCCTGGAGAGAGGAAAGGAGCTCCTAATACCAGCCAGCTCATTTACAGTTGATGAGAAGAGATGCTGGATCCTACAGTTGACATCATATTGGTCATTGCAAATCTGAAATCACAATGCTTAATGAAAAAAGTAGTTAATAGAAAAAGTCTATAAAATAATAAAGAGTACCATTAGCATAAATGGGAGTGGGGAATGTGCAAATGAAATGGGGTGAATGATAAACAGAACAAAATAGGATCTTCCACAGAACAGTGATGATAATGTGGCAGCAACTGGTATGTAAACTAAAGGCTTTATCCTGGAGGTCCAAAAACAACCACAACAAACAATTGTTTATCTTTTTTAATAGTGTAGTTCATTTATAATGTGTTAGCTTCAAGTGTACATGATAATGATTCAGTACTTTTGCAGTTTATATTCCATTTTAGGCTATTACAAGATAATGGGTATAATCCCCTGTGCTGCACAGTAAATTCTTATTGATTACGTATTTTATGTATAGTAGTTGTATTGGTTAATCCTATACTCCCAATTTGTCCCTTCCCCCTTCCTTCTCCCCACTGGTAACCACAAGTTTGTCTTCTATGTCTGTGACTCCGTTTCTGCTTTACATATACATTCATTTGTAGTATTTTCTAGATTCCACATATAAGTGATATCATATAGTATTTGTCTTTCTTTGACTTATTTCACTAGCCATAATATTCTCTAGTCCATCCATGATGCTACAAATGCCATTATTTCATTCTTTTTATGGCTGAATAGTATTCCATTGTGTGTATCTAGCATATCTTCTTAAACCAACAGTCTGTTGATGGGCACTTGGGTTGCTTTAGTGCCTTGGCTATTATAAATAGTGCTGCTATAAACATTGGGGTGCATGTATCTTTCTGAATTAGTCTTTTTGTTTTTTGGATACATACCCATGAGTGGAATTACTGGGTCATATGGTAGTTTTGTTTTTAGTTTCTTGAGAAACATGCACAGTTTTCTACAGTAGCTGCACCAATTTACATTCCCATGAAGGGTTGCAGGAGGGTTCCCTTTTCACCACATCCTTGCCGATATCTGTTATTTGTGTTCTTTTTGGCCACACCATTCTAACAGGTGTGAAGTGATACCTCATTGTGTTTTGATTTGCATTTCTCTGATAGTTAACTTTCTTGAACATCATTTCATATGCCTTTTAGTCATCTGTATGTCACCTTTTATTGGGTTGTTTGTTTTTTTGATATTGAGTTATATGAGTTGTCTGTATATTTTGCACTCTGGCTCCTTGCTGGGTCACATCATTTGCAAATATTTTCTTCCCCATTCCATAGGTTGTCTATAAAATTTTAAATAAATAAAACATTTTTATGGCTGCAGTTTCAGAAAGCCTGGGAGGTCTCAGGCTAAGAAGACAGCCTCTAAGCTGCATATGAAGACCTATAACCAATCATCTGTATGGATTCTGAACCAGAAATAAAGGTTGTTATACAGTACAGCTGAAATGACCTGTAAATAACAGTTTATCTTTGCCACCAGGATATTTTTCACTTACCAGGAGATGCTAGGAAATAAGATCAACTCTTCTTTTCTTTGAAGGTGGTAGTGATAGAAAGATCAAATATCCTGTTGACCTCAAAAATCACATAAATAAAAGCTCAGCAATGCAATTCTTCATTGTTGTCAAGGAAAATCTTGACCACGAGCAGTTTAGAATTTGTAGAGAATGAAGAAAAAGATAGTGTCTGGCAAATGTTTTAATAAATCACCACAGCTTGGAAATGTGTCTGAAAGGTGCATGGCATAAATTGATTTTTAGATTTCTGACCTTAAAGGTTTGAACATGCTTGATATCTGCAAAAACAGATCTACTTCAATGCACATCATTTTTCAAATCAATGTGAATTGAGTTAAAGGTGGACTAAAGTCAAAGAGCATCTCTGACGAATGTGGAACAAGTCATATTTCCCAGGTCACAGGTTAATTACACACCAGAGTTTTAACTATGAACTTTCTTTTTTTAAGTCACAAGATGTTGTTTAATCACTAAGTTGTGTTCAACTCTTTTACAATCCCACAGACTATTGTCTGCCAGGCTTCTTTGTCCACGGGATTTCCCAGACAAGAATACTGGAATGGGTTGCCATTTCCTTTTTCGAACTATGAATTTTCAATTCTACACCAACTTAAATTTCCAGTTTTTCCCTTTTATCAACAGAACAGGACTGCCAAAGGGATGGTTTCAGGGGGGAAAAGTGCTGATGAAAGCCAAGTTGGAGGTACAGTTGAAACCAGGACTGGTCTTTTCCCAGGAATTTTTTGGACTCACAAAGAACACAGATGATTGAGGCTGCAGGAGAGAGGTCCTCAGCCACCAACAGGCAAGTAAGGGTCACTAATTTAATGATGTACATGATGTCATGGTGACCCCTCACTTGGGTCTCAGGCTCTACATTTTATAGTTTGATTGTTATGTGACCTGAGGGGGTTTATTGAGAACCATTAATTCTCATTAGAAGACATGTTTTTAAGTTTCAAGTTTTTAATAGTTCCCATCTCCAGAATTCTTACAAGGGGCTTCATATTCATAAAACATCTCAACACCCAAGAACATGGCTGAACCAAGGCAACCCTGGGAAGTAGGTAACATCTGTTTCTGCATCTCAACACTATCAGCCTTCTGTCCATTGCTGCTCTATTATTAAATCCTTCTCTCCCTGACTAAATAGGCAGTCAGACACCCTGCAACTGTGGTCCCCCAATATTCAACTTCTTCTCCACTCCCTTGACTTGGATTTTTGCTAGAAGTTTGCTGATGATAGGATGAATTCACAATGTGAAAGAGTCAGGAGCTGCCAGTGTCCTAATACCCAGATTCTCAAAGATAGAGGGACATCAATGCACAGACCTGGTATTAAGGACCATCTGTGCTAACAGCTCAGGGCCTGCGGCACACTGTCAAAGACTTTAACACCACCCTGCACATGGAGCATGTTTATACATATATATATGTATGTATGTATGTATGTCATGCCTTCTCTTCCCTCCAGTTTCTCTGCTCCTTACCCAAATTCAAAACTCTATCTCATGAATCAGTGACAAAGGGAGTCACTGCGATCAATGAAGATGTGTATTCATCTTTAGGTATCTTGATTCAGAAAAAAAAAAAAAAATCCAAGGACCAGAGCTTCAACTGTTTCTGCAATGGTTTTCAAGACTGGATGCAAGTTGGAAATCGTGTGAAAGAGCTTTTTAAAAAAAAAAAAATACTGATGGCCAGTTCTACCCTATGTCCGTTAAGTTATTTTCTTGTAGATATTGAATAGCATCAGTAATTCTTAAAGACTCTCCAATTGATTGCAGCCAAGCTTGGTAACTACTGGGTTGCTGTTTCCAGATAGAATACTCTATCTGTAATCAAGGCTTTGTAAGGTTTTAACTCCAATGAGGAATTTCAAGCACTCTAGCTGAGGAGAGGAAATATTTTGGTTTTGTTTGGATATCACTTGATATAATCAGTTTCTTCTTCCATCTTGGCACAGGATGCCAGCATTGTATCCGAAATTCTCATCTTTTTTAACCAACAGGGAAATTAGACTGGCTCAAGACTCTATGAGAGGGGTTCTGATACCGACTGGGGTGTGTCTGATGAAAGTCTTCTCTTGATGGTTATATTAATGCATGGAAAGGCAAACGCCATGGCCCTGTGCAGTTGAGCATTGAAATTTAAAAAAAAAAAAAAAGCAAAATCTATATCCTTAAGACACTCTACTTCATGCTTGATTTACTCTGCTTAAGTTTAGTCCATGCTGGCATTTCTATATTAAATTGTTTTTCCTGCCGTCTTATATTTTAAAGCCCTTTGAGAAGTCCGACATTAAATTGGCCACACAATAGAAAAACTGAGAGAAGCAGACTCCCTCCCACTCTCTTTTGTTAGCATGATTGTTTTTGATTAAGTCAAGTCCAAAATGAAAACCGCAGGGGCCTTCCATCACAGACATCCATCATAAGCCACGTTGAAGGCATTCTCCGAATCCTATTAGAAGCCCTCCTCATGTGAACCCAGAGACACTCGCTTGGAAATTCTGGTAACTCAGAAACACTTCTGGGGAGTCACGGTTAGGGTGGGAGGTACAGGCAAGAATCATTCAGCTAAATGGCTCAAGAATAGAGAAACGTTTTCCTAAAAAGAGCATTTTTTTTTCCAATTAGAGTTCTTTCAGAATTATATCACCACAAAATCCAACCCATTGTTTAATTCTGCATGGGTTCAATGTTTCTTCTATCCTCAGTTACTTCTGTTTGTAGTTGTATTTTCTATTTTGATTCTGAGGCCTCCATACCAAAGATTATACGCTGTACATAAAAGCAGCATTTTTCTGAAAAGGGGATGTGGTCAGGAAATCTTTATTTGACACAGAAACTGCCATATATATTTTCCTAGCCACAGATAATAAAAATGATAGATGTAGCAATCATTCAGTCAGCTTAGCACAGAGACTTAGGCAGCGCTGTTACAAGTTCAGCTCATGGAGTCTTGTTGTGTCTTCTTCATAGAACTTCTATGTCCTAAGTTTCACTAGATTCTCACCACAGATATTCCTTTCACTTTACAAATGAAGAAACTGAGCTCCGAGTAGTTAAACACCGATTGCATGTAGCAGACCCAAAAGGGAATCCCAGTTTTTCTCACTCCAAAGTCTATGAGCTCTTGATAGCAACTTTGTATTCCCTTGTGGAATATAGATTATTAAAAATAATAGAGATTATCAGATAGTATTTATATTATTAACATTTAGAGTATTAATACAAAATACTATTTAATATAGATTTTTAGCCCCATGGACAGAGGAGCCTGGTGGGCTACAGTCATGGGGTCACAAAAAGTCAGATACAACTGAGCAACTAAGCACAGCACAGCACAACACATAGACTTCTAAACAAAATCGGAATGGAAAAACACATGCAGGCCTATCTTCTGTTCTGAATCTCCCTATGGACCACACTGAAGGACATGAGATGGGGGTAGAGGGTGGGGAGGCCGGGGACCAGATCATTCATTTAGAGCAGGATTTCTCAGACTCACAGACATAGAAAATACACTTGTGGTTGCCAACAGTGTAGGGTAGCGGTGGGGAGATGAAGTGGGAGGGAGTTTAGCAGATGCTACCTGTGATGCAGTGCTGCAGTCTATGGGGTCGCAGAGTTAGACACAACTGGACGACTGAACTACTATATATGAAATGGATGAACAACAAGGTTCTACTGTATAGCGCAGGGAACTATATTCAATATCCTGTGATAAGCTATAATTTAAAAGAATGTTTTAAAAGAATATATACATATATGTATAACTAAATCACTTTGCTGTATGTCAGATATTAACACAACATTGTAAATCAATTATACTCCAATAAAATATTTAAAAAAGAGTAACACCAAAGGGTTTCTCCACCTCTCACTGTAGACATTTTGGGCCAGATCATTCCTTGTTGAAGGGATCTGTACAGTGCATTGTAAGATGCATCCCTCCTCTACACACTAGACGTCAGAAGCACCTCCTTCCCGGTAGTGATGACCACAAATGACTCCAGACACTGGAAAATGTCTCTGGGGGCATAATCATCCCCAACTGAAAACCAGTGACATGAGAATGGGGAGCCCGTGAAAGGCACCATGGCATCAGCCCTGCTCCAACCATCCATTACAAAAAGGCTTTGAATAAAAACAGGGATCTAACAAAATAAGTCAAATCAAAGAGGAATGGCTGCCATGAGAACAGAGGGGTTTGAAATGCCCCTAAAGCATTTATTTGCCCACCAGTCAGACTACACTGGAGTCCACACCACAATGAAAGCCAGTGAATCATTCTTTATGGAGAGCCCTGTTCATATTTTTTCTAGAAGCCACCCAACTGATACCACCTTGCAGTGTCTGGTTTACATCACACCCTATCAGATCTATTGTCTGCTATATCCTAGGGTCTCCATTTGCCATCTCTCAAAAGGAGAGCAGAAACCAAAGGCAGTCATGGAGATGGCAAAGATAAACTCTTGAGTTCAATGTTGATGTAAAGTCTTGCTACTAGTCTGGCTTCTTTCACAGGACAAAGATTATTCCTGTTCTACCAAACGTCTTTCTATCATATAACACAAGGTCTTTCAACCCATTGTAACACAAATCACTGACACCTCTACCCCAAGGAAACTAAGCAAAATAGTTCTTAACCAAAAGTTCTTTCAATCTTGGAATGCTGAGGCTTATGTTAAAATAAAGAGGTTAAGAGGCTCCACATAAGAAATTTTAACCTGAGCATCAGGTTGTGCTAGCAAATAGAGTAGCCATGACACTGCATTAATTCATGTGTTGGTCTCGGCATGCTGATCTTTTTATCCTCCCAAGTGTTGGTCTTGGTAGAATTGTGAATGCTTTCAACTTGAGTTCAAGGCTATATGTATGACAAATGTGAGCCATGTCATCAACAGCTGATAACAAGTAAAGAGGGAGGGAGACAGGAATGTTCTAAGAGCCCCAAGAATGTTCTAAGATTCCAGAACTCCTCCATACAAGTGCACCTGCAAATTTCGTTTCACACTGAAGACAGCGGGCTCTGCAGAGTTACACACAACATTGAAAAGTTTTATACCTGGTCTTCTCAGGGTCCTGTTGCCTCCTGCCACCCCTGGATGTCATTGGAGGTGTGACACCTTCACTGCCATGGCAACAGGATGTCACCAGTTTGGCTGCCAGCCACTGGGACCTGGAAATGATATTCACACCACATGGGCACTTCTGTCTTGGCATTTGGGGGTCTCAAATTGAAACTATAGCATTGTATCCCTGATAGAAATAATTTTGGGGATTTCCCTCAAGTGAATTGGAGCCTGGACCCAAGCTTGGCCTTGAATACTCTTCCTGCCTCTAAACTGAGCTGACAGAATGAGTTATTTCATGAAGGAGGGCCTCCTTTGAGCTCAAAACCTTTCTGCCCCTGCCAGATGACTCAAACAATGAGTCTGATTTTTTTCCTCCTTCCCGCTAATCTTCCTTCTGAAGTTCAGGCCATGTGCGTGTCTCACAAACATTTTTACAAGTCAGAGAGTGAAAAAGGGGAAATATAGCAGCTATGTTATATTCTCCTATCCTACCCGACTCTTCTGTTAAATAAGCCTCCCCAAAACTGGCTGAGAGATTCATATCTAAAAATTTTTCCCTACTTAGGATCATGCCATCCTTTGGTTTCAGCAGTAACTAAAACTGTGGGTTGGCAAGTTCTTACCCTGGTGCTTGGCACTGAGGCTGGTATATTGGAAATACTTCATGTACAAGTAAAGGAGATAAAGCCCACAGGGCAATACAGCCAGTTTTGTGAGAGTTTAGAGAATGGCAGTCAATGGAACACAGTCCAAAAACCAAAAGGGAATTCACACACATGACCTCTTTACTCAGTCATCCAAAGAAAAGCCAAACAAGGAGCCCTTACCTAGTCTCTCTGCTTTCTCCCTTAAGCTACAACAGTGTATTTTCCATAAAGTAACTGGAATGACCAAAGGAAATTTGGCCATGTTATCCCTCCACTGAGAACCATGAAGTCCAAAGTTATATTCCAGCCTCTGTGATCTGCTACCTGTTGGATCTCACTTCCTACCTGTGACTTTCAGGGAAAACAATTCAGACTTTTGGCTTGCTTTCTTTTCTTTGAACATAAAGAGCAAGCTCCTGTCATTACTGGGCACAAATGTCCACCCTTCAGGAAGGCCTTTGCTGACTGATCAATAAAATCTCCTCCTCCCACCAGCTTATTCTCTAAAGCCCTTTACCCCGGTTTCGTGTCACATTAAGCATTAATTGGCTTATCTGACATCCCCCTCTATCAGAGCAGAGACACTGTCACCAGCATGATCAAGGAAGACTTCTCTGAGGAGATGACACTTGAGCAGAGACCTCAGGGATCCCTGAATGAAATAAGAGATCAAGATGGGGGAATACAGCACTGGTTAGGACACAAACATAACAAATCTGAGACCAGATGGAGCTTTGCCATGCTGAGAAACAACGAAAACAGCTTTGCCATTATTTTATGGTAATTTCTTAATGTTGGCATCTTTTCTTTTTGGAAAAAGCAAACTTCCTTTTCAAAGCCATTTGTTATATTTGATAGAAGTAGATGAAGACTTTGTGTTCTTATATATTTACAAATTCTCTTCTCTGAGAATGACCATTTTCTGTAGTAAGATATGAGGGGATGGGAGAGTTGAACCATAAAGAAGATTGAGTGATGAAGAATTGATGCTTTTTTTTTTTAACTTTATTTTACTTTACAATACTGTATTGGTTTTGCCATACATTGACATGAATCCACCACGGGTGTACATGCCTTCCCAAACATGAACCCCCCTCCCACCTCCCTCCCCATAACATCCCTCTGGGTCATCACTGTGCACCAGCCCCAAGCATGCTGTACCCTGCATCAGACATAGACTGGCGATTCGATTCTTACATGATACTATACATGTTTCAATGCCATTCTCCCGAATCATCCCACCCTCTCCCTCTCCCTCTGAGTCCAAAAGTCCGTTATACACATCTGTGTCTTTTTTGCAGTCTTGCATACAGGGTCGTCATTGCCATCTTTCTAAATTCCGTATATATGTGTTAGTATACTGTATTGGTGTTTTTCTTTCTGGCTTACTTCACTCTGTATAATTGGCTCCAGTTTCATCCATCTCATCGAACTGATTCAAATGAATTCTTTTTAATGGCTGAGTAATACTCCATTGTGTATATGTACCACAGCTTTCTTATCCATTCATCTGCTGATGGACATCTAGGTTGTTTCCATGTCCTGGCTATTATAAACAGTCCTGCGATGAACATTGGGGTACGTGTGTCTCTTTCAATTCTGGTTTCCTCGGTGTGTATGCCCAGAAGTGGGATTGCTGGGTCATAAGGCAGTTCTATTTGCAATTTTTTAAGGAATCTCCCCACTGTTCTCCAAAGTGGCTGTACTAGTTTGCATTCCCACCAACATTGTAGGAGGGTTCCCTTTTCTCCACACCCTCTCCAGCATTTATTGCTTGCAGATTTTTGGATCGCAGACATTCTGACTGGTGTGAAGTGGTACCTCACTGTGGTTTTGATTTGCATTTCTCTAATAATGAGTGATGTTGAGCATCTTTTCATGTGTTTGTTAACCATCTGCATGTCTTCTTTGGAGAAATGTCTATTTAGTTCTTTGGCCCATTTTTTGATTGGGTCGTTTATTTTTCTGGAATTGAGCTGCATTAGTTGCTTGTATATTTTTGAGATTAGTTGTTTGTCAGTTGCTTCATTTGCTATTATTTTCTCCTGTTCAGAAGGCTGTCTTTTCACCTTGGTTATATTTTCCTTTGTTGTGCAGAAGCTTTTAATTTTAATTAGATCCCATTTGTTTAGTTTTGCTTTTATTTCCACTATTCTGGGAGGTGGATCATAGAGGATCTTGCTGTGATTTATGTCGGAGAGTGTTTTGCCTATGTTCTCCTCTAGGAGTTTTATAGTTTCTGGTCTTACATTTAGATCTTTAATCCATTTTGAGTTAATGTTTGTGTGCAGTGTTAGAAAGTGATCTAGTTTCATTCTTTTACAAGTGGTTGACCAGTTTTCCCAGCACCACTTGTTAAAGAGATTGTCTTTACTCCATTGTATATTCTTGCCTCCTTTGTCAAAGATAAGGTGTCCATATGTGTGTGGATTTATCTCTGGGCTTTCTATTTTGTTCCATTGACCTATATGTCTGTCTTTGTGCCAGTACCATACTGTCTTGATGACTGTGGCTTTGTAGTAGAGCCTGAAGTCAGGCAAGTTGATTCCTCCAGTTCCATTCTTCTTTCTCAAGATTGCTTTGGCTATTCGAGGTTTTTTGTATTTCCATACAAATCTTGAAATTATTTGTTCTAGTTCTTTGAAAAATATGGCTGGTAGCTTGATAGGGATTGCATTGAATTTGTAAATTGCTTTGGGTAGTATGCTCATTTTCAGTATATTGATTCTTCCGATCCATGAACATGGTATATTTCTCCATATATTAGTGTCCTCTTTGATTTCTTTCATCAGTGTTTCATAGTTTTCTATATATAGGTCTTTAGTTTCTTTAGGTAGATATATTCCTAAGTATTTTATTCTTTTCATTGCAATGGTGAATGGAATTGTTTCCTTAATTTCTTTTTCTACTTTCTCATTATTAGTGTATAGGAATGCAAGGGATTTCTGTGTGTTGATTTTACATCCTGAAACTTTACTATATTCATTGATTAGGTCTAGTAATTTTCTAGTGGCGTCTTTAGCGTTTTCTATGTAGAGGATCATGTCATCTGCAAACAGTGAAAGTTTTACTTCTTCTTTTCCAATTTGGATTCCTTTTATTTCTTTTTCTGCTCTGATTGCTGTGGCCAAAACTTCCAGAACTATGTTGAATAGTAGCAGTGAAAGTGGGCACCCTTGTCTTGTTCCTGACTTTAGGGGAAATGCTTTCAATTTTTCACCATTGAGGATAATGTTTGCTGTAGGTTTGTCATATATAGCTTTTATTATGTTGAGGTATGTTCCTTCTATTCCTGCTTTCTGGAGAGTTTTTATCATAAATGGATGTTGAATTTTGTCAAAGGCCTTCTCTGCATCTATTGAGATAATCATATGGCTTTTATTTTTCAATTTGTTAATGTGGTGAATTACATTGATTGATTTGCAGATATTGAAGAATCCTTGCATCCTTGGGATAAAGCCCACTTGGTCATGGTGTATGATCTTTTTAATGTGTTGTTGGATTCTGATTGCTAGAATTTTGTTGAGGATTTTTGCATCCATGCTCATCAGTGATATTGGCCTGTAGTTTTCTTTTTTTGTAGTATCTTTGTCAGGTTTTGGTATTAGGGTGATGGTGGCCTCATAGAATGAATTTGGAAGTTTACCTTCCTCTGCAATTTTCTGGAAGAGTTTGAGTAGGATAGGTGTTAGCTCTTCTCGAAATTTTTGGTAGAATTCAGCTGTGAAGCCGTCTGGACCTGGGCTTTTATTTGCTGGAAGATTTCTGATTACAGTTTCAATTTCCATGCTTGTGATGGGTCTGTTAAGATTTTCTATTTCTTCCTGGTTCAGTTTTGGAAAATTGTACTTTTCTAAGAATTTGTCCATTTCTTCCACGTTGTCCATTTTATTGGCATATAACTGCTGATAGTAGTCTCTTATGATCCTTTGTATTTCTGTGTTGTCTATTGTCTGTTGTGATCTCTCCATTTTCATTTTTCTCTCCATTTTCTAATTTTATTGATTTGATTTTTCTCTCTTTGCTTCTTGATGAGTCTGGCTAATGGTTTGTCAATTGTATTTATCCTTTCAAAGAACCAGCTTTTGGCTTTGTTGATTTTTGCTATGGTCTCTTTTGTTTCTTTTGCATTTATTTCTGCCCTAATTTTTAAGATTTCTTTCCTTCTACTAACTCTGGGGCTCTCCATTTCTTCCTTTTCTAGTTGCTTTAGGTGTAGAGTTAGGTTATTTATTTGGCTTTTTTCTTGTTTCTTGAGGTGTGCCTGTATTGCTATGAACTTTCCTCTTAGCACTGCTTTTATAGTGTCCCACAGGTTTTGGGTTGTTGTGTTTTCATTTTCATTAGTTTCTATGCATATTTTGATTTCTTTTTTTATTTCTTCTGTGATTTGTTGGTTATTCAGAAGTGTGTTGTTCAACCTCCATATGTTGGAATTTTTAATAGTTTTTCTCCTGTAATTGAGATCTAATCTTAATGCATTATGGTCAGAAAAGATGCTTGGAATGATTTCAATTTTTTTGAATTTATCAAGGTTAGATTTATGGCCCAGGATGTGATCTATCCTGGAGAAGGTTCCATGAGCACTTGAGGAAAAGGTGAAATTCATTGTTTTGGGGTGAAATGTCCTGTAGATATCAATTAGGAGTAACTGGTCTAATGTATCATTTAAAGTTTGCGTTTCTTTGTTAATTTTCTGTTTAGTTGATCTGTCCATAGGTGTGAGTGGGGTATTAAAGTCTCCCACTGTTATTGTGTTATTGTTAATTTCCCCTTTCATACTTGTTAGCATTTGTCTTACATATTGTGGTGCTCCTATATTGGGTGCATATATATTTATAATTGTTATATCTTCTTCTTGGATTGATCCTTTGATCATTATGTAGTGGCCTTCTTTGTGTCTTTTCACAGCCTTTGTTTTAAAGTCTATTTTATCGGATATGAGTATTGCCACTCCTGCTTTCTTTTGG
This sequence comes from Ovis canadensis, assembly GCF_042477335.2. Lineage (NCBI taxonomy): Eukaryota > Metazoa > Chordata > Mammalia > Artiodactyla > Bovidae > Ovis > Ovis canadensis. Next base: position 50,932,790 of record NC_091263.1, on the reverse strand, counting down.
TGTCTATTTGCATGGAATATCTTTTTCCAGCCCTTCACTTTCAGTCTGTATGTGTCCCTTGTTTTGAGGTGGGTCTCTTGTAAGCAGCATATAGAGGGGTCTTGTTTTTGTATCCATTCGGCCAGTCTTTGCCTTTTGGTTGGGGTGTTCAACCCATTTATGTTTAAGGTAATTATTGATAAGTATGATCCCATTACCATTTACTTTATTGTTTTGGGTTCGGGTTTATACACCCTTTTCGTGTTTCCTGTCTAGAGAATATCCTTTAGAATTTGTTGGAGAGCTGGTTTGGTGGTGCTGAATTCTCTCAGCTTTTGCTTATTTGTAAAGCTTTTGATTTCTCCTTCATATTTGAATGAGATCCTTGCTGGGTACAGTAATCTGGGCTGTAGGTTATTTTCTTTCATCACTTTAAGTATGTCTTGCCATTCCCTCCTGGCCTGAAGAGTTTCTATTGAAAGATCAGCTGTTATCCTTATGGGAATCCCCTTGTGCGTTATTTGTTGTTTTTCCCTTGCTGCTTTTAATATTTGTTCTTTGTGTTTGATCTTTGTTAATTTGATTAATATGTGTCTTGGGGTGTTTTGCCTCGGGTTTATCCTATTTGGAACTCTCTGTGTTTCTTGGACTTGGGTGATTATTTCCTTCCCCATTTTAGGGAAGTTTTCAACTATTATCTCCTCAAGGATTTTCTCATGGTCTTTCATTTGGTCTTCTTCTTCTGGGACTCCTATAATTCGAATGTTGGAGCGTTTCATATTGTCCTGGAGGTCTCTGAGATTGTCCTCATTTCTTTTAATTCATTTTTCCTTTTTCCTCTCTGATTCATTTATTTCTACCATTCTATCTTCTATTTCACTAATCCTATCTTCTGCCTCCGTTATTCTACTATTTGTTGCCTCCAGAGTGTTTCTGATCTCATTTATTGCATTATTCATTATATATTGACTCTTTTTTATTTCTTCTAGGTCCTTGTTAAACCTTTCTTGCATCTTCTCAATCCTTGTCTCTAGGCTATTTATCTGTGATTCCATTTTGATTTCAAGATTTTGGATCATTTTCACTATCAATATTCAGAATTCTTTCTCAGGTAGATTCCCTACCTCTTCCTCTTTTGTTTAGTTTGGTGAGCAACTCTCCTGTTCCTTTACCTGCTGAGTATTCCTCTATCTCTTCATCTTGGTTATATTGCTGCATTTGGGGTGGCCTTTTTATATTCTGGTAATTTGTGGAGTTCTCCTTATTATGGAGCTTCCTCACTGTGGGTGGGGTTGTATCAGTGGCTTGTCAAGGTTTCCTGGTTAGGGAGGCTTGTGTTGGAGTTCTGGTGGGTGGAGCTCGGTTTCTTCTCTCTGGAGTGCAGTGGAGTGACCAGTAATGGGTTATGAGACATCAAAGGTTTTGGAGTAACTTTGAGCTGCCTGTATATTGAAGCTCAGAGGTGTGTTCCTGTGTTGCTGGAGAATTTGCATGGTATGTCTTGTTCTGGAACTTGTTGGCCCTTGGGTGGAGCTTGGTTTCGGTGGAGGTATGGAGGCATTTGATGAGCTCCTATTGCTTAATGTTCCCTGAATTTAGGAGTTCTCTGATGTTTTCAGGCTTTGGACTTAAGCCTCCTGCTTCTGGTTTTCAGTTTTATTTTTACAGTAGCCTCTAGACTTCTCCATCTATACAGCACCGATGATAAAACATCTGTTTTTGAAGACAATGGTCTGCTTTTCTGGTTGCCTGATGTCCTCTGCAAGCCTTCAGAAGTTGTTTTGTGGAGTTTGCTCAGCGTTGAAATGTTCTTTTGAGGAATTTGTGAGGGAGAAAGTGGTCTTCCCGTCCTATTCCTCCGCCATCTTAGGGCCGCCCCCCGAATTGATGCTTTTGAACTGTGGTGTTGAAGACTCTTGAGAGTCCCTTGGACTGGAAGGAGGTCAAACCAGTCAATCCTAAAGGAAATCAACCCTGAATATTCATTGGAAGGACTGATGTTGAAGCTGAAACTCCAATACTTTGGCCACCTGATGTGAAAACCTGACTCATTAGGAAAGACCCTGATGCTGGAAAGATTGAAGGCAGGAGGAGAAGGGGCTGACAGAGGCCAAGATGGTTGGATGGCATCACAGACTCTATGGACATGAATTTGAGCAAACTCCAGGAGATGGTGAAGGACAGGGAAGCCTGGCGTGCTGGAGTCCATGGGATTATAAAGAGTCAGACACAACTGAGTGGCTGAACAACAACAAGGGGCCAATCAGAGTTTTGTGCAAGATGGTGAACCTTGTGGGGAGAATGAAGTTGGACTGCTAATCTATCCCCCATGGAGATTCTTATCTGGACTTTTTAAATGCTTTTAACCAGCTTATTTCTGACCTTTTTAGAAAATAGGGATTAAGCAAACACAGTGTCTTCTTTGTTGTTCAGTCACTAAGTCATGTCCAACTCTTTGCAACCCATGGACTATAAGACACCAGATTCACCTGACCTTCAGTATCTCCCAGAGTTTGTTCATGTACATTGAGTTAACTAGACTCAAGACTCTTGACTAGAGTCTAGACTAGAGATCTCTTCAAGAAAATTAGAGATACCAAGGGAATATTTCATGCAATGATGGGCTCAATAAAGGACAGAAATGGTATGGACCTAACAGAAGTAGAAGATTTAAGAAGAGGTGGCAAGAATACACAGAAGAACTATACAGAAAAGATCTTTATGGCCCAGATGACCATGATGATGTGATCACTCACCTCAAGCCAGACATCCTAGAATGTGAAGTCTAGTGGGCCTTAGGAAGCATCACTACAAACAAAGCTAGTAGAGGTGATGGAATTCCAGTTGAGCCATTTCAAATCCTAAAAGATGATGTTGCGAAAGTGCTGTACTCAATATGCCAGCAAATTTGGAAAACTCAGCAGTGGCCACAGGACTGGAAAATGTCAGTTTTCATTCCAATCCCAAAGAAAGGCAATGCCAAAAAAATGTTCAAACTATTGAACAGTTGTATTCATCTCACATGCTAGCAAAGTAATGCTCAAAATTCTCCAAGCCAGGCTTCAACAGTATGCTAACCATGAACTTCCAGATGTTCAACCTGGATTTAGAAAAGGCAGAGGAACCAGAGATCAAATGACCAACATCTATTGGATTACTGAAAAATCAAGAGAGTTCCAGAAAAGCATCTACTTCTGCTTTATTGACGATGCCAAAGCCTTTGACTGTGTGGACCACAACAAACTGTGGGAAATTCTTTGAGAGATGGGACTATTAGGCCACCTGACCTGCCTCCTGAGAAATCTGTATGCAGGTCAAGAAGCAACAGTTAGAACCGGACATGGAACAGTGGACTGGTTCCAAATTTGGAAAGGAATATGTCAAGGGTGTATATTGTCACCCTGCTTATTTAACCTATATGCAGAGTACATCAGGCAAAATGCCAGGTGGATGAAGCACAAGCTAGAATCAAGATTGCTGGGAGAAATATCAATAATCTCAGATACTCAGATGACACCATCCTTATAGCAAAAAGCAAAAAAGAACTAAAGAGCCTCTTGATGAGAGTGAAAGAGGAGAGTGAAAACCTGGTTTAAAACTCAACCTTCAGAAAACTAAGATCATGGCATCTGGTCCCATCACTTTATGGCAAATAAATGATGAAATAATGGAAACAGTGAGAGACTTTATATTCCTGGGCTCCAAAATCCCTGCAGATGGTGATTGCAGCCATGAAATTAAAAGATGCTTGCTCCTTGGAAGAAAAGCTATGACCAACCTAGAGACCATATTCTAAAGCAGGGATATTATTTTGCCAACAAAGTTCCATCTAGTCAAAGCTATGGTTTTTCTAGTAGTCATATATGGATGTGACAGTTGGACTATAAAGAAAGCTGAGTGCAGAAGAAATGATGCTTTTGAACTATGGTGTTGGAGAAGACTCTTGAGAGTCCCGTGGACTGCAAGGAGATCAAACCAGTCAAACCTAAAGGAAATTAGTCCTGAATACTCACTGGCAGGATTGATGTTGAAACTGAAACTCCAATACTTTGGCCATACTATCTTTTGTGAAGAACGGACTCATTGGAAAAAGACCCTGATGCTGGGAAAGATTGAAGGCAGGAAGAGAAGGGGACAAGATAGGATAAGATGGTTGGATGGCATCACTGACTCGATGGACATGAGTTTGAGCAAACTCCAGGAGTTGGTGATGGACAGGGAAGCCAGGCATGCTGCAGTCCATGTGGTCTCAAGAGTCGGACACAACTGAGTGACTGAACTGAACTGAACTAATTGAGTTGGTGATGCTGTCTAACCATTTCATCTTCTGCCACCCCTTTCTCCTCCTGCCCTCAATCTTTCCTAATATCAGGGTCTTTTCCAATGAGTCAGCTCTTCAAATTAGATGGCCAAAGTATTAGAGCTTCTTGATCAATACTGGAAAAGACTGGTTTACAGAGCAAACAGGCAAAAGCCTAATTTTCTAAAGAGTTTAAAAAGACAGCTCAGTGGCCTTTCTTCCCAAAGGCTAAGGGCTAATTCATGGTTATAATGGATATATTTTCTCCTTTTAGGAAGAAATAGTATTTCAGATGCTATGAATCATTAAAATGTATATAAGATATACATACCAAAGCTTACTGTAGAGCAAAGAATTACCAGCCAAATAATATCTTTGGAGTAGGTTGAAGAATTTAGGGCAAACATTTATAATTTCATTATGCCAAAAGATCTGAGTTCTGAGTTGGTCATTTTTTAAGATACTTTGACCTCTTTGAAAGTGAAAGTGAAAGTCACTCAGTTGTGTCTGACTCTTTGCAACCCCGTGGACTATACAACCCATGGAATTCTCTAGACCAGAATACTGGAGTGGGTAGCCTTTCCCTTCTCCAGGGGATCTCCCAAACTCAGAGATCAAACCCAGGCCTCCCACATTGCAGGTGGATTCTTTACAAGCTGAGCCACCAGGAAGCTCAAGAATACTGGAGTGGGTAGCCTATCCCTTCTCCACCAGATCTTCCCAACTTAGGAATTGAACCAGGGTCTCCTGCATTGCAGGTGAATTTTTTATACCAACTGAGATATCAGGGAGCCCTTGACCTCTTTATGTGCCTCTGAATTTGAGCTACAGGGGATATCAGGCCCATCTATCCATCTCCCAGCAAACAGAAAAAGATCTTATAATCTACCTCATCCCAAGGTGAAGGCGTAATAATCTGGTGCCTCCCCTAGACGTTTGTATTACAATTTCATTTTGCTGAAAAACTTATTAACCATCTGCTATGAATGAGGCTTTCTGTTCCCTGATTAAACTTGTCTTATTTCAGTGGCTTTTAATAGAATGAGGCTATAAGAATTAGGTTAGGGAGAGGGGGAGGGAAGAGTATACAAGTGGTTTGAAAAAAAATGTGTGTAATAACTCTTATTTTCATCATATAAATTATATAAATTAAAGTTGAACCAAAGACTACTTAGCTAGTGGCCTTACAGCATCTGACCCTAGACCTTAAGCTTCAATAATCCTACCTTTCCTCTTTGTCCCTGGCCCGTTGGCATGCTACATGCTTACTTTAGTGGCTAACTGGTTGTCAACTCCCACTGGCCATTCAGCCCATCTTTGATGATCCATGTAACTGATTCTCTGCATTATATCCCCTTGATTTTAAACACGGGCTTCTCAGGTGGCACTAGCGGTAAAGTGCCACAGGCAGTAAAAAAAAAAAAATCCGCCTGTCAATGCAGGATTTTAAACAAATATGGTGTTGTCTTTTTCTGGTTGGATCCTAACTGAACCAGAGACCATAGCTTACATGTCCAAGGTCACAGTTAAAAAAAGGTGAGCTGGGGCTGAAATTCAAGTCTGTGTGCATCCAACAGCCATAGTTTTCCCACTACTTCATGATGCTTGGATAAATCCATTCATTCACTTAGTATTCAATGAGTTCCCATTGCCTGCACTGTATTAGGAAGAGGATGAATAAGATTCTAAAAGCTGGAAAAGGCCTCAAGTGTGACCACACCTTGGACCCTGTGTTTATGGATAAAAGTGTTAAGAGAATTTCCTTCCCAAGAGTCAGCCTGCCTCAAGATTCTCCCTATGCCACAGCCACAGACTCAAAAGGTCAACTCAGGAACTGACGGAATGCTTCACAGGTTTCACTACCCAAGAAATGAATCACAAGAATCTCCTAATCTGAGAAAATTACGTTCTTTTACTAAAATGTCAGGAGAGGCAACTGTGCTCAGAGATTCTCAGAGGGGTCTCTGACCTCCAAGACTCCCACCACCGCAATTCACAGATACATCTTGCCTGATCTCACTTGTACATCTCCTTTTGGGTTGAGTTCCCGCCAACCATCCCCATATCCCCCTGGAGATACACTAACAGGGAGTCTGGACTGAGCACCACAGGCTTGTCAAAAATACATATTTTATTGTCTCCCACTCCCAAGCATCTGCCTACAGTGCGGGAGACCCAGGTTCGATCCCTGGGTTGGGAAGACCCCCTGGAGAAGAAAATGGCAACCCACTCCAGTATTTTTGCCTGGAACACCCCATGGACTGAGGATCCTGGTAGGCTACAGTCCATGGGGTCACAAAGAGTTGGACAGGACTGAGCAACTTCACTTCACTTACTAAAATGTCAGGAGAGGCAACTGTGCTCAGAGATTCTCAGAGGGGTCTCTGACCTCCAAGACTCCCACCACCACAATTCATGGATACATCCTGCCTGAGCTCACTTGTACATCTCCTTTTTGGTTGAGTTCCCACAAACCATCCCCACCTCCCCCCTGGAGATACACTAACAGGGAGTCTGGACTGAGCACCACAAGCTTGTCAAAAATGCATATTTTATTGTCTCCTGCTCCCATAGCAAGTGACCCCCAAATCCCAAATAATCTCATGAAATCCATCTTGCTTTTTCTCCTCTTCCTGAGCCATGCCATTAGAGGAATAGAGAAATCATAAAATCTACTTTGTGCATCCCATCTCTTCTTGTATCTTATCATCAAGAGAAGGGTAGAAGCTTGCGGCAGTGACACAGAGGCACTGAAGAACTACTGAGAGGAAGATCTTATGCTTTATGGGGTTCAAGCACATCTAGAAGGAATCTGTTAAGATACATATACAGGAGGGCTTTTGTTTTATGTATGTGAGGCCCAGAAGCCCAGTCTTAAAGGTGTATGAATTTTGGATATGAGCTTCTATACATTACACTCCATGCCCAATGTATCCTAACAATGAAATTGAGGCACAGAAAGATGAAAAAACTTGCCCAGAGATACAATTCAAGTTTGTAGCAAAAAGAGTTTGTAAGGCCAGGCATTCAAGTTTTTCTCAAAAAAAAAAAAAAAAAAAAGGATGGCTACTTCACTTTGGTTTTACTAATAAAACATTTTAAACCATTTATTCACACACACACACACACAAACACAACTGTACGGTTAGAAATCCTTAGGAAATACACAACAAATAATGGCATGAAAGGAGATTAACCAACTTTTAGAGAGGAAAAAACAATTCTACCACTCAGAATCTCTTTCCTCAATAAAAACTGATGCTGTGTACAAGAAAGCAAACCCTGAGGATAATAAGGACCCTCTGCATGCACAGGAAATACAATGAATTATAGCTAAGCTTGCTCAAGTCAATTAAATAAAAATACAAACACATATCAGTGTGTGTATAAATTCTTAGTATTAAATCCCACTTTTTTTCAGATTTGGAGTTCTGATTAAGAAAATATATGTAATTTTTTTCTAGTCTGGAAATTAAAAACTTCAGTCCTTGGATTCAGTGATGTTATCCTCAGTCAAATACACATAGGATTCAGTCAAATCTTGGTCTCATCTGGGAATAATTCACAAGTAAGTGCTGATTCAGAAAGGAAAAAAAAAAAAACCTTTTTAAATCCACCGGTGATATTTAAAATATATTCTTTGATGCTCTTCTCATCAAGAGTGAACTCTTATTCCATTTCCCTAGGATATAGCTCCCTTTTGAGGAAAAGGAAGCAATGGATTTCTGTGTGGCTTCTGGGGCTAGATCCATAAAAGGCACCTGGCTCTCTCACCTCTTGGGACATAGACCTCTGGAACCCTGAGCCACCATACTGGCAAAACAACAAAGAGAGAGAGAGATGAGCCAGGAATTCCAGCTGTTCAAATCTTCCCAGCCCAGGTGTCAAATGTATGAGTGATGATGCCCTTAACATGACTCTAGGTTTGCCACCATCTGACTGCAACTGCTTTAATGACCCCAAGTAGAAATCATATGGCTTGCTAGCCAACAGGACTGTGAAAGATAATAATGAATGATTATTATTATTTCATGCCACCAAGTTGGAATGATCACTCATTTTTTACCTGCTCAGGTTTTGTTTTTTTCCTTTTAGCAACCAAAGAACAACAAAAGCAAGTACTAGGTCCAGCCCACTCTTACACAAGGACACAAAGACTGAAAGTTAGGGTCAATGGGCAACATTTTAGATACTAAATATTTCTCCAAGGACATTCTTCCTTCACTGAAGTCTTCTATATTTTCTAAGGCCAAACTTAAAGTCACAAGTGTATTATGATGGGGTTCTTGGTCAGAAATTAGTGATGACCAAAAAAAAAAAAACATCCTTTTAGGAAGTTGTAGGCTGGGGCTCCCTAAAACCAAGGCTATTTCAGAATTACTATTACTATATATTAGGGGACTATGGTCAACAATCTTGTTAGAAGGTAGAAACTAGATTTTTCTTATTTTCTTTTAGCTTCTCAGTGAGTGGTTGAGGAGTAAGACTAACAGATGGAGAATATAGTACTAGACCTTCTCCAAATCTCAGGTGTGCATTCATCATATACTTAAAAATCATTAACACAAAAGCCACAGCTTTCTTGGTCTAAAGGAAGACTGGCCTTGGACCAAGGCTTTCCCACCCAAGCCACTGAGGTCACTCTCAGCTGCTTAGGGACACAGGTGTACCTGAGTCTGTAGGAATGTAGCTAGAGTAAATTACTTTGGTGGAATAGGAAGCACATCACAAGCTATCTGTTATCAGGAGTACTTGGGCATCCTCCATTAAAAAAAAATATATTCGTTCCTCCTTTCTAACCACTAATTACTCCATAAAATCCTATTTGCTTTTGTAAACATGTTCCTCTAGCAAAATGAATCCATAAAACCAAACTGACACCATTAAACAGCTCTCTGTTAAGCTTTAAAAAAGAACTATCATTATTCAGATTTGGCACAAAAAAAGGATGAAATCATTGGCAAAAGTTATTGAATATACATTTTAAAAGAAGTTTTAGACTCTAGAGAGCTTTATTCTAAAAACTGTTTCACCACTTTCTAGAGAAGCTTGTTTAAAAGGAATTATTTACAGTTTTTACTTACTTTTTTCTCCACATAGACTGGCACTTCTAGATTTTGCATGTTTGCTACTCATTCTTGAATAAATGTCTTCATTTTCCCAGCTATGTAGAAGACAGTGTTAAATTGCCCCCAGAGAATCACAGGCACTAACCAGTGGCCTGAAGATCTTTCTTGTGCTCCCATATGGGAAGACTAAGGGTGAGGCTGAGAGTAAAGCCGCAGCAGAACATTTGTTCATCTTGATTTAAGTTTTGCGTGGGTCAGTTTCATTCAAGGAAACGAAAAATAACCTGCCATCTAGTTTTTAAACCAAGATATGTGATCTACAGAGAAATGTTGCTCATCAGTAGAGAGCTCTGCTACAAAGCTACTTCCCATCACCAAATTATCATTATAATAGTTGATACTTTATAGCTGGTTCTGACTTTCAAAATTGTCATCAACCCTTCTTAACATTTATTCCCAAACCAGTTACGAACAATCAGAGCACAAAGTTTAAGACTCAAAAGTTTTCTGTGAGAAGTGGCTTGAATGCTCCTCTCTCTTCCTATGCCCTTCAACTCCAAGATTAGAAATGAGGTTGGAAAGGACAAGCATCTCCACTTTGTGGTCTCACTCAGTGTTATCCATGAAAAGCATCTCACATGGCTGAGTTAGAAGTCTCAGGGCTTGTGGCTAGAGGAGAGACATCATAGGTATACACTTCTAGGAACTCCAAGGTGGAAATGGTCCTTGAAGCTATTTTGAAGTGGTTTCTCGACTTTTCCTCGTGGCTAAGCACACAGGTTCAGGTGTTGGAGAGTCTGATTTCTAATCCTAGTTCTGCCACTTACTCTCTCTGGGCTTTTTTTTAATATACATCCTATCTCACTGGGTATAACAGTATCCACTTTACAGGCATGTTGTGAGGATTAAATGAGATAATCTACAAATAATGGATGCTCAAACAATGGCAGGGCATTGGAATACAGCAAGACTCAACTGTAGGCAGCAAGTGCCAACATTGTACTGGTGGTACAAAGTTTATGAAAAGAGTGAGTCCTTGCATTCAAAAACCAGAAAACCTCAGAGAGTAACAATCCACAGGTGTTCAAGTCGAGTAGAAAAGAGAGAGTGTGAACAAGCCAATAGCTGGGCAATTGGCTTGTATGTGCTGTGGTTGGAATGATAGTGGGACATGGAGAACATAAGCTCATACACATTTCTAATTACTCTCCCAACCTCTAATCATCTGATGAGGCCATAACGAAGTCTTAAGTCAAAAATCATAGAAATTTGGAAGTATCAAGTGCAACCCTCTAATTTCACAGATGGAAAAAATGGAGGTCCAGCAAGGTAAAATGACTTGCCCCAAATCATGCAATTTGTTTGTGGTAGAAGTAGTGATGCATTAAGATCTCATGACAGCCAACACCAATATTTTTTACGCATCAACGAGAGGAATCTAATTAGCTCTATTTTATTTCTTCTGATGTCTTTTTTAAATTGATTTTTATAACTGGCTCTTATTATGATGCTATTATGAATGTATTCAAAGTGTCATGACCTACAGGTCAGCCTTACACACAAACTTCTGTTTAAGTTTTTATTACAGGTCAGTATGGCCCCACAGATTCCTTTCCAACAGGGAGAAGAACAGAAAGCAAATATCATAATGCTAAAATTATCAAACCATTGAATCATCAAATAGAATGTACTTACATTAGAGCATCAATCTATACATAAAATAGAACACTGTATGAAACACAAACTTGGAACAGACAGATTGAGGAAGATGATGATGAACAAAACTGCTTCAAGCTAAACCAGGAGAACAAAAGGTACTCTCACCACTCTGAATTTATCATTTTGACCCTTACAACTGTCACGAGACCTGAGACACAATGACATACATTTCGACTCTCTTCCACTTATGAGCTATGTGACTGGAGCCAGTTACTTAAACTCTCATGGCTCCAGATTCTGCTTCTATAAACAGGAGATAGAAACATCTGACTCACAGGGTTTTTCATGAAGCATTAGAGAGAAATTATTGACAATGCCCAGTAGAGTGTCCAGTCCACGGCATTTGGCACTGCCTCTCCCAGTCCAGGTATATTCGAAGATACTCATTTTCTGAAAAGCCAGTAGTTATCTGTTATGCAGCAGGTCTTTCCTAATTGGACTCTTGTTTTGTTTTGTTTTAATGATTTTCCAAATTAAATAGAGAGCAAGAAGCTGGTTTAGATTACAGAGTCACCACAAAATAGCTGAGGCTGTAGATGTGACCTATTTTTAAGCTGCCACAGCATAAATGGGAATATTTTCTTTGCTTTGGGAAGGAGCCAGAGTTGGAAGCTTCCTCTCTTCTGCTTTGTGGGTCAGGCCAACCAAGGCAGACTATTTGACAACTTTGAGGCCCTGATCCAAGCCTAGGAGCTTCCTCCGACTTCCTGAGCCCCTCCCCAGAAGGCTTGTTTAGCACACTGCCCAGCATCACTGAAATGTCCTCTACTTACAATTAAGGTCCAACCAAGGTGATCATCAGTGCATTTATAATGCCATTGCTGCAACCTCTAATGCCATCTGTTGGTGGCGGGTAGAGATGATATGCTCCTGGTCTAGTGTATGGCTTTCTTAAATTCTATGACTTATGGCAGATCATCTCTTAAGATGGTCACTAATCCACCTTACAAGAAATACTAAAGGAAGTTCATTAGGCTGAAAGAAAGCATTCCCAGGTGGTAATTCAAATCCACACCAAAAAATAAAGTACACGCCAGTTAAGGTAATTATGTAATTATAAAAGATGGCACAAATTCTTGTTTCTTTTACTTTCTTTTCTTAACTAATTTAAAAGGCAACTGTACCAAAAATGCATACATAATTGTATTGCTAGGCCTGTAACATATAGAAGTAAAAAGGGTTAGAAAGTAAAGAAAATCAGTGAATCAAAAGACAAGTCAATAACAAAGTCTCCTTCCCTGTACACACACACCATTTCTCCCATCAAGACATGGGGGTCTATTTCTCTTCTCTCTTAATTGGGAATGTCTTGTAACTTGCACTGACCAAACAAATGTAGCAGAAATGGTCATTAAAGAGGATATCTTGCTACACAGGTCTGGCCTAGCCTGCTGTGACAGAGGCCTCAAGGAAAGTCCTTGAGGAAGAGAAGACACAAGGAAAAGAGCAAGGGCTTCCCAATGTTAGCCAGCACTGAAATCTCCGACGTGTGAGACAAGATGGTGAAGTCTTACAGCCCAGCCCAGCCACCAGCTGAATGAAACTTCATGAGGTCTCCCAGCCAATACCATGTGGAGCAAAAGAACTATGCAGCCCAGACAGAGTTGTAAGAAAAAACACAGGGTTACATTAAGCCACTAAGTGATAACTGAAAACAGTTTTGGAGTTTAGAGCTCCTAAGTAGAGAAACAGTATATAGTACATTTTGACTGAAGCTCAATCTTATTCCTCTGTAATGTTGAAGACAGAAGACACCTGATCTTCTGGTCCTGGGGTTTTCAACCTCCCATAGATGAAACTAGATGAAAGCTGAGCTTCTCTGCTTGAAGTAGAGCTGGTAGTGGGAAGATACCCAGAAACCCACCTCTTCAGCCTCTCAGAGATTTCTCACTGCCAAAACTTTGAGTGACCAAACGTCATTAACACCATTTGAAGATCTGTAATTTAACACTGTGATTTTATAGACAACACACAGAAGAAAGGGGGTTACTCATGTCAAGTTACTAGCTGACTTGTAATCAGAGTCAGGTCTCCAGAGGCTTACTTTAGTATGTCATGCTCAACACCAGGGTTTTCCTGAAAACTACTTCATCTTGTGCTCACTATGGGGATGTTTCTCACTATGACAGGCTAGATAGAGAGCAGAGTTATGACACAAACTCCGGGGCCACATTCCCTTTCTAGCTTTGTGACCTTCACTTCTCCCAGCAGCAGAGACCAACACTGAGTTCCCAATACGCCACCATTCCCTGGGCGCATATTGATTACATTGGACCACTTCCATCATGGAAGGGGCAGCATTTTGCTCTTACTGGAACAGACACTTAATCTAAACATGAATTCGCTTTCCCAGCAGTCAAAAATTCTGCCAAAACCACCACTGGTGGATTTACAGAATGCCTCATCCACATTCATGCCATTCCACACAGCATGCTTCTGACCAAGGAACTTGCTTCACAGCGAATAAACTGGCTATGGGTCCACACTTGTGAAATTTACTTGTCCTGCCACGTTCCCCACCATCCTGAAGTGGGTGGCTTGATAGATTGGTGGCATGATCTGATGTCTCAGTCACAGTGTCATTTAAGTGGCAATCCCTTGCAGGGCAGGGGCAAGATTCTCCAAGAAGCTATATATGCTCTGATTCAGAGCCCCATAGCCAACATTTCTCCCACAGTCAAGAAATTGATGGATCCAGAAATCAAAAGGGGATTCACTAGGAAATAGCTCTAATGATCCACTAACAAATTTTATTCTTACTCCTGGAAACTTTTTTCTGCAAATCTACAGGTCTCATCTCCAAATGAATCGTTTACAGAAGCCATGACAATGATTCCATTGAACAGAAAGTTAAGACTGCCACCCAGCCACTTTGCGCTCCTCATGATTCTGAATTAGTAGGCAAAGAAGAGAGTTACCACACTGGCTAGCATGACTGATTCTGATTATCAAGGGGAAACTGGATGACTGCTCCGATCAGGTAGGAGGTAAAGAAGAGTACATCTGGAATACAGAAGGGCTCTTAGGGTGTCTCTTGGTATGTACTCTTTGCTTTGTGGTTAAAATCAATAGAAAATCACAACTCAATTGAAGTGGGGCCACTTAGGGCTAAGAGTCTTCAGGAATGAAGGTTTGGGTCACATCACCAGGTAAAGGTGAGGTCAGAGAAGTACCTGTTCTTTGTCCTGAGGTGAGGACAAAGAACAGGTAGTAGAGGAAAGTAGTTATCAACACCAGCAAAGATCATGAGATCCGTTTCAGAAACAGGTTGTTGTCATCAGTGTTTTCTCATTTTGTTACAAATGTGAATCTATGTGTATTAAGCAAATATCTTTCTCTTCCCTCTCTTATTCCCTTAACTGTTATGGAAACAGAAGTCCATGTGCCCAATGGACAGTGAGGCCAAACTATACCAAAACATCAGAATCTGGAAGAGAGAAAGTTTTATTGAGTGCTGTGGAAGGAAATGGGTGTTTCATGCCCTTAAAACCCCAAACTCCTTATAAACTTTCAGCAAAGCCCTTTCCTAGGAAAGGTGAGGGAGGGGCAATAATGAGTTGTTGCAAACTTCTTGGTGTCAGAGGTCTTGTTCTTGAGGTCAGGTCACAGTCAGGTAATGATGTTCCTATAAATCTCCATGAAACAGACTGTTACTCTCTGTTCTGACAAGAAAGTGCAAGGTCCCCAGGCACAGTTTTCACCCTCTGAGGTCCAGGTCCTGACTGAGAGGAGGCAGGTCTCAGTTGGCAGCTCCTCAGGGTCACTTCCACCCAGCTGTCATTGCTGACGGAGCCAGGCGTCCAAGAGACAGCTGGCCCCCAGGCTCCTCAGGCCGCCCACACGGTGGGGGCAGGTCCCTCAGACTGCATTATACCCAGACGGCTGCTGCCGTTAGGTTGCCAAGGTGGGGACGAGGGAGAGGTTCACTGCCACTTCAAGACCTGGAACTGGCCAGTGAGGAGCCATGACGAGGGCTCTGGAGCCCTGCAGGTTCCAGCCTGTTCCCTGGGGCCCCCAGCTCACCTAGCGGCACAGGCCGAGTGAGCAGAAGAGCCCTGAGGAGAAAGCCAGGATCCAACTCTTACCTCGCTCTCTGCCTGAGAACCACCATTCCATGGACCGTTGGCTGAATAGCCAATAAGGGTCGCCCTTTGACAGCTTGTCACTTGGGGGAGGGGCCCACCGCAGCACCAACCAATAGCTGAGCAGGTGCACTAACGGTCCTAGTTTGACAGTTGCTCACTTGTGGGAGGGGCCCACCGCAGCACCAACCAATAGCTGAACAGGTGCACTAACGGTCCTCCTTTGACAGTCATCCTTTTCTCTCCCACTCCTCCCTCTCCCTCTTCCCAATACGAAAAAAAACTTTTACTGATTATTTGTCTAACTCCTTTGGGTTCTGTTTCACTGGAGAACTCTGACTGATAGAAACATTACACAAGCATACTCTATTACCATATATTATTACAATGTACTTCATTTGTTCAGTTTGGTTCAGCTGCTCAGTCATGTTTGACTCTTTGCGAACCCATGGACAGCAGCACGCCAGCCTTCCCTGTCCATCACCAACTCTGGGAGCTTGCTCAAACTCATGTACGTTGAGGCGGTGATGCCATTCAATCATCTCATCCTCTGTCGTCCCCTTCTCCTCCCACCTTCAATCATTCCCAGTATCAGGGTCTTTTCCAGTGAGTCAGTTCCTTGCATCAGGTAGCTGGAGTACTGGAGTTTCAGCTTCAGCATCCATTCTCCCCGTGAATATTAGGGACTGATTTCCTTTAGGATGGACTGGTTGGATCTCCTTGCAGTCCAAGGGACTCTTAAGAGTCTTCTCCAACACCACAGTTCAAAAGCAGCAATTCTTTGGTGCTCAGCTTTCTTTATAGTCCAACTCTCACATCCATACATAACTACTGGAAAAACTATATCTTTAACTAGACAGACCTTTGTTGGCAAAGTAACGTCTCTGCTTTGGATATGCTGTCTAGGTTTGTCATAGCTTTTCTTCTAAGGAGCAAGCGTCTTTTAATTTCGTGGCTGCAGTCACCATCTGCAGTGCTTTTAGATCCCAAGAATATAAAGTCTCTCACGGTTTCCGTTGGGTCCCCATTTATTTGCCATGAAGTAATGGGACAAGATGCCATGATCTTAGTTTTCTGAATGTTGAGCTTTAAGCCAGCTTTTCACTCTCCTCTTTCATTTTCATCAAAAGGCATGTTAGTTCCTCTTCACTTTCTGCCATAAGCATGTTATCATCTGTGTATCTGAGGTTATTGATATTTCTCCCAGCAATCTTGATTCCAGCTTGTTCTTCCTCCAGTCCAGCATTTCCCATGATGTACTCTGTATATAAGTTAAATAAGCAGGGTGACAATATACAACCTTGACATACTCCTTTCCCAATTTGGAATCAGTCTGTTGTTCCATGTCTGATTCTAACTGTTGCTTCTTGACCTGCATACAGATTTCTCGGGAGGCAGGTCAGGTGGTCTGATATTCCCATCTCTTTAAGAATTTTCCACAGTTTATTGTGATCTACACAATCAAGGCTTTGGGATTTGTATCTTTGTACAACATCTTCATCTCAATTTTCTTTTTAACTATGACATCAATTTCTACTCACGGAACACTGTAAATCACATTATAGGTATGACTCTCCCTTAACTAAAATGTAAGACTTTAAGGACAAAAATCTGTTTCCATTAATCTTTATATTCCCATAACAAATTACAGATGATCAATAAATATTTTAATGAATGGATGGATGAAAAAATTCTGCCCTAAAGCATCCAAAAAATCAACTTGTTCCTGGCTCATGTCACATTAGTCTGATCAGTTCTGTCAATGGAACTGAAGGCTAACTTGAGGTTATGCTAAAAGAGAGATTCAGTTCAGTTCAGTCACTCAGTCGTGTCCCACTCTTTGCAACCCCATGAATCCCAGCCCACCAGGCCTTCCTGTCCATCACCAACTCCCGGAGTTCACCCAAACTCATGTGCATTGAGTTGGTGATGCCATCCAGCCATCTCATCCTCTGTCGTCCCCTTCTCCACCTGCCCCCAGTCCCTCCCAGCAGCAGAGTCTTTTCCAATGAGTCAACTCTTTGCATGAAGTGGCCAGAGTATTGGAGTTTCAGCTTCAGCATCAGTCCTTCCAATGAACACGCAGGACTAATCTCCTTAGGATGGACTGGTTGGATCTCCTTGCAGTCCAAGGGACTCTCAAGAGTCTTCTCCAACACCACAGTTCAAAAGCATCAATTCTTTGGTGCTCAGCTTTCTTCATAGTCCAACTCTCACATCCATACATGACCACTGGAAAAACCATAGCCTAGACTAAATGGACCTTTGTTGGAAAAGTAATGTCTCTGCTTTTTAATATTATAGGGGACTGAAATGTAAAAGAAGGAAGTCAAGAAACACCTGGAGTAACAGGCAAATTTGGCCTTGAAGTACGGAATGAAGCAAGGCAAAGGCTAACAGAGTTTTGCCAAGAGAACACACTGGTCATAGCAAACACCCTCTTCCAACAACACAAGAGAAGACTTTACACATGGACATCCCCAGATGGTCAACAATGAAATCAGATTGATTATATTCTTTACAGCCAAAGATGGAGAAGGTCTATACAGTCTGCAAAAACAAGACCAGGAGCTGAGTGTGGCTCAGATCATGAACTCCTAATTGCCAAATTCAGACTCAAATTGAAGAAAGTAGGGAAAACCACTAGACCATTCAGGTATGACCTCAATCAAATCCCTTATGATTATACAGTGGAAGTGAAAAATAGATTTAAGGGACTAGATTTGATAGACAGAGTGCCTGATGAACTATGGACGGAGGTTCGTGATATTACAGATGAGACAGGGATCAAGACCATCCCCATGGAAAAGAAATGCAAAAAAGCAAAATGGCTGTCTGGGGAGGCCTTACAAAGAGCTGTGAAAAGAAGAGAAACAAAAAGCAAAGGAGAAAAGGAAAGATATAAGCATCTGAATGCAGAGTTCCAAAGAATAGCAAGGAGAGATAAGAAAGCCTTCCTCAGCCATCAATGCGAAGAAACAGAGGAAAACAATAGAATGGGAAAGACTAGAGATTTCTTCAAGAAAATTAGAGATACCAAGGGAACATTTCACGCAAAGATGGGCTTGATAAAGGACAGAAATGGTATGGACCTAACAGAAGCAGAAGATATTAAGAAGTGGTGGCAAGAACACACAGAAGAACTGTACAAAAAAGATCTTCATGACCAGATAATCACAATGGTGTGATCACTCACTTAGAGCCAGACATTCTGGAATGTGAAGTCAAGTGGGCCTTAGAAAGCATCACTACGAACAAAGCTAGTGGAGGTGGTGGAATTCCAGTTGAGCTATTCAAATCCTGAAAGATGATGCTGTGAAAGTGCTGCACTCAATATGCCAGCAAATTTGGAAAACTCAGCAGCAGCCACAGGACTGGAAAATTTCCGTTTTCATTCCAATCCCAAAGAAAGGAATGCCAAGGAATGCTCAAACTACCCCACAATTGCACTCATCTCACATGCTAATAAAATAATGCTCAAAATTCTCCAAGCCAGGCTTCAGCAATACGTGAACCATGAAATTCCAGATGTTCAAGCTGGTTTTAGAAAAGGCAGAGGAACCAGAGATCAAATTGCCAACATCCACTGGATCATGGAAAAAGCAAGAGAGTTCCAGAAAAACATCTATTTCTGCTTCATTGACTATGCCAAAGCCTTTGACTGTGTGGATCACAATAAACTGTGAAAAATTCTGAGAGAGATGGGAATACCAGACCACCTGACCTGCCTCTTGAGAAATCTATATGCAGGTCAGGAAGCAACAGTTAGAACTGGACATGGAACAAGAGACTGGTTCCAAATAGGAAAAGGAGTACCTCAAGGCTGTATATTGTCACCCTGCTTATTTAACTTCTATGCAGAGTACATCATGAAAAACGCTGGGCTGGAAGAAACACAAGCTGGAATCAAGATTGCTGGGAGAAATATCAATAACCTCAGATATGCAGATGACACCACCTTTATGGCAGAAAGTAAAGAGGAACTAAAAAGCCTCTTGATGAAAGTGAAAGAAGAGAGTGAAAAAGTTGGCTTAAAGCTCAACATTCAGCAAACTAAGATCATGGCATCTGGTCCCATCACTTCACGGGAAATAGATGGGGAAACAGTGGAAACACTGGCAGACTTTATTTTGGGGGTGATTCTCCAAAATCACTGCAGATGTTGATTGCAGCCATGAAATTAAAAGACACTTACTCCTTGGAAGGAAAGTTATGACCAACCTAGATAGCCTATTTAAAAAAAGAGATTAGAAGCAACTATTTCAGGGATGAATCACTTATAGAATCAGTAACAGTTTTGTCACTCTTGAGATAACATTGATTAGCTCAAATTTCCCCAAAGTTCTTAACCATAATACAGAAAGAATTTCTTCCAGTTTCTTCCAATTTCTTCAGCTCTCCTCAGGCTGAAGTTGCTTAAGAACTAGGAGGGCAAGAAATACGAACAGCTCTTAAGATTTCATGAGTTTTCAAAACCAAAGAGCCAGAAAGAAGCCAGAGCCCAATAAACCTCGGTCCATCATTCTTTTTTAACTTGACACTGTGGAAACCACATGGTGAGCACTTAACTGGGTTACCTATTCTTAGTAGCAAGTTCTGTCTTCCATATTTAGCATATTTATTAAATCAGTACAGACCAGAAGACAAGCAGTATATCCAGAATAGTCAACATATAGTTCCGTGGGCTAATGAGAACAATTGCTGGAATTTCAACAGAAATAGTCTTTTAATTGTCATTATAATTAATAATAATAATATAGGTAATTTTCTAACCGGCTAGGATGAAATCACTCAACACTGAAATTGACACCTAATCTCAGTTAGAATTATAGGATCAACTTCTTAGCTGCTTGGGAATCTAACAGTCTTCTTACCATTTTCAGGACATGAGCTTGAGGATTTAGAAAATTTGGTTCATAATGAGTCATAGAATTCCAGAGTCTCAAAAGGTCAAAACCAAGAAAAGCATCTATATTCAATTTCTTTATAAGACATTGATGTGTATAAGCATGAAAATGTTGAAAATATACTGTCAATGAAAACAATAAACTACAAAACAATATATAAATATCCATTTTTATAAATTTGCTGACATTGTTGTTTAATTGCTAAGTCATGTCTGACTCTTTTGTGACCCCATGGACTATAGCCCGAGAGGCTCCTCTGACCATAAGATTTCCCAGGCAAGAACACTGGAGTGTGTTGCTATTTCCTTCTCCAGGGCATCTTCCCAACCCAGGGATTGAACCCACATCTCCTGCATTGGCAGGCAGATTCTTTACCACTGAACCACCAGAGAAGTCCTTATAAATATAATGAGCACAAAAAATATATACCTTTTCTGGGAAAAAAAAAGTGTTCTAAAAAATAAAAATAGATAGAAATATTTTGGATAAATCCAGAAGAATTTTAAAATACAAATAGTGATTATTTTTGAGGGAATAAAGTTATATAGCGATTACAATAAGAGCTCACATTATTTCCCCTTTCTGTATATATGCTGCTTAAAATGTGACTTTGCAACCAAAATATGGAGTCAATTTCTCCTCTCCTTGAATCTCGGCTGGCCATGAGTCTGTTTTGGCCAATAGAAGAAGCAGGAAAAAAGGAATGCCAGTTACAAATCCAGGCCTCAGAAAGCTTCCACTTGCTCTTGTAGGGCCCTGCTCAGCCACCGTGAGAACCAGCCTGCTGGTGATAAAAAAAGACACAGCCCAGACACCTCCATTGCCCCAGTTGACAGCCAGCTCCACCAGATTTACAAATGAGGCTATCCTAAACCAGTTACTCTAGCCAATATACTCGGTAACCACAGACAGATAAGCAAGTTCAGGTATGATCTACTCAGCTGGGACCAGATCAGCAGAACCACCCAACAAATATTTAAAGTCATGAGTAATATAAACACTTACTATTTCAAGCCACTGGATTCAGGTGAGATTTGTTATATAGTAATAGTTAGCCGCTTACTCCTTGGAAGAAAAGTTATGACCAACCTAGATAGTATATTGAAAAGCAGGGACATTACTTTGCCGACTAAGGTCCGTCTAGTCAAGGCTATGGTTTTTCCTGTGGTCACGTATGGATGTGAGAGTTGGACTGTGAAGAAGGCTGAGCACCGAAGAATTGATGCTTTTGAACTGTGGTGTTGGAGAAGACTCTTGAGAGTCCCTTGGACTGCTAGGAGATCCAAGCAGTCCATTCTGAAGGAGATCAACCCTGGGATTTCTTTGAAAGGAATGATGCTAAAGCTAGTACTTTCGACACCTCATGCGAAGAGTTGACTCATTGGAAAAGACTCTGATGCTGGGAGGGATTGGGGGCAGGAGGAGAAGGGGACGACAGAGGATGAGATGGCTGGATGGCATCACTGACTCGATGGACGTGAGTCTGAGTGAACTCCGGGAGATGGTGATGGACAGGGAGGCCTAGCGTGCTGCAATTCATGGGGTCACAAAGAGTCAGACACGACTGAGCAACTGAACTGAACTGAATAGTTAGCTCGTATCCTGGTTGTTCAGATGGTAAAGAATCTGCTTGCAATGCAGGAGACCCGGGGTCAATCCCTGGGTGGGGAAGATCCCCTGGAGATGGGAATGGTTACCTATTCCAGTATTCTTGCTTGGAAGAAGGAGCCTGGCAAACTACAGTCCATGCGATCCTGAAGAGTGGACATAACTGAGTGACTAACACATAATGGTTAAGTGAATACAACCTTATGATCCTTTCCTACAATGTTATAGTTTTACAATGAGAAAAAATGTATTGCTTTCTAAAGCAAAATAAAAAATTTTTAAGTATCTCACCTTCTAAAGAGAAGAAAACTAAAGCTCTCAAGGAGTATTGCCCAACTGGCAAGAACTCTGGCTGCAAGTGGCAAAAATCTGACTCAAAATTTCAGCAAATCAGCTAACTTACTGATTCACAGGATTCTGAGGCCTTCAGTTTCAGTAACAGCTGAATTTAGGTGATCAAAATATTTGTCTGAAAATATTTTTCTCCTTTTTATTTCTTTATTTCTTCTACTACTAGTAGAAGCAGTAGAAATTATCTTTCATTCTCATACAGGTAATTCCAACAGTGAGAAGATGGGGGAGTGGAGGGTTAGCAGCCTCCCAAGTAAAAGAAAATTCTCGTTTTCCAGAAATTCTGGCAAATTTCAGGATTCACTTTAACTGGCCCAGTTTGGGTCACATGCCCATCTCTCGAGCAATCATTGCTGTCCTTATCAGCCAGGCTTGTTCACATCGCATACCTTATTCACAGGTTGGCATTGAATGGAGAAAGGACAGTTATTCAAAGGAAAATTTAGGCACCACTGCTCTGAAAAGGGTAAAGTGGGAGTTTGGCAGGGGAAATTTAAACACACACACACACACACACACACACACACACACACACACAGAGGCTTATAATATCTAAGAACATGTAACTAGTAAATGGCCACAGTGAAAAAGTGAAGTGAAAGTGTTAGTCACTCAGTCATGTCAGACTCTGCAACCCCATGGATTGTAGCCCACTAGGCTTCTCTGTTCATGGAATTCTTCAGGGAAGAATATTGGAGTGGGTAGCCATTCTCTTCTCCAGGGGATCTTCCCAACCCAGGGATGGAACCCAGGTCTCTCATACTGCAGGCAGATTCTTTACCATTTGACCCAACAGGGAGAACCAGTAAGGGACCAAGTTGGGACTAACTCCCAGGTCTTCTGACCCCCAGCACAGCACTGGAAAACACCATTCCATACACTGGAATATGGTCTATTCATCTCTGCCTTTGCACTCTTCCTCTATCTGCTAAGAAGTGTAAAAAAAAAAAAGAAAGAAAGAAAGAAACATTCTGCTGTGTGAAAACTCATGACAAAATGCTGTTTTCACAAGTTAAAATGAAGCAGCCATCATCCATTTTAGGGAAGCAACAAAATTGCATTCCTTCTTTCTGTAACTATCTTGTAGCCACCAACCTCTATGTGCCTTAATCTGTTCTATGACTCCATCTGTAATTAAATGAAATGCAATACATACATTCTAAAAGGAGGTTAAGTTTAATTATCACAATCAATCAGTTTTTCAAACCCTCCCGAGTAAAGTGTAAAAGATACCTTATCACAGCCAAAGCATTGGGAGGCCATTGCTTGATACATGGGATAAAATAGGTCTGTGAAAATAAAATCCTGAAAGGAACTTTTACTATACTTAAGTAACTTCATGCTTTTCTGCTACAGTCAAAATACTGACATATTATCACATTTGCCACAACCTCTGATGGCAAAGCCTCCTAGCTCACTGTAAAGAAAAAGAAAATGAAGACCCATAGGGTGAAACCAGCATGTTCAGTTTCATTGTTTGACTAGATATGTCTCAACTCTGATCACCCAGGAGTGGAAAGGATTCTGACCTGCAAAGTGGAAGGCAGAGACATTTTCTTCCACGTACTTTGACGTCGTAAGGACAAAGCCCGAACACGCTGGAGAACATTTGGTATTCTCACCATCCTCAAATAAAACCTCCTCCTTGTCTGATTCATTTGGTAATTAATCATGGACGGCCTTGTGATGTTTCTTTCTCAGTTATTTTGAAGTAGGAATTAAATCTTTACACTTAACATGTCTTATGTTTCCTTTGTCTCCCAGTTAGATACCATGACTTGAGGACAGGGACTCCTTAATAAGCCAGTGATGACCACCTCCCTTTGTGCCATTTCCAGTCAGGTACTACTAACTGGTAGGACGTTGGGAAGTTTAATGTCAGGGCTTCATGGGACAGAGGGCTGAAGTCATTGGTCATGCCTGCCATGGGTCTCATAGGGCAGGAGTGGGTGACCTCAAGTTAATCTTCCTTGTCCTCCCATCAACCCAGTCCCCAGCTCCCCTCTCATTTGATACAACAGCTTCATGTTTTTCATGAAACACCAATCTATTTTCTTTATCCGGGATTCTAATCTTTGTATGGGTATCAGTTCGGTTCAGTTCAGTTGCTCAGTCGTGTCTGACTCTTTGCAACCCCATGAATCACAGCACTCCCTGTCCATCACCAACTCCTGGAGTTTACGCAAACTCATGTCCATCGAGTCAGTGATGCCATCCAGCCATCTCATCCTCTGTCCTCCCCTTCTCTTTCTGCCCCCAATCCCTCCCAGAATCACAGTTTTTCCAATGAGTCAACTCTTCGCATGAGATGGCCGAAGTATGGGAGTTTCAGCTTTAGCATCAGTCCTTCCAAAGAACACCCAGGACTGATCTCCTTCAGAATGGACTGGTTGGATCTCCTTGCAGTCCAAGGGACTCTCAAGAGTCTTCTCCAACATCACAGTTCAAAAGCATCCATTTTTCTGCGCTCAGCTTTCTTCACAGTCCAACTCTCACATCCATACATGACCACTGGAAAAACCATAGCCTTGACTAGACGGACCTTAGTCGGCAAAGTAATATCTCTGCTTTTGAATATACTATCTAGGTTGGTCATAACTTTTCTTCCAAGAAGTAAGCGTCTTTTAATTTCTTGGCTGCAATCACCATCTGCAGTGATTTGGAGCCCCCCAAAAAAAGTCTGACACTGTTTCTACTTTTTTCCCATCTATTTCCCATGAAGTGATGGGACCAGATGCCATGATTATATTGGGTTGCGATCTAACTTTTATTGTATGGGTATAGATCAATAAAAGATCGCTACCCAATATATATGCACACAATTGCTTTAAAATAAATTTATTTGTTTTCCTATCAGAATGTTATCATGTACTTTGTGTAGCAAATATATAAAATGAAGGGGAAATGACAATAATTATAATAAGATAAAGAAAAATGACTTTAATTATGTTAACCAAAGATAACCATTGATGATATTTTTGGGGTGTCCATTACTAACCAATTTATTTTTCTATTTGGATTCCCCAAAGTTGGTCTATGCCAGTATATATTTTTTTAATTGTTTGTATCACTTAACACTGTATCCTAAACATTTTACAAGTCATCATTCTGGAAGGGAGGAGCAAGAGGGAGGGGACATATGTATACCTATGGTGGATTCATGTTGATGTGTGGCAAAAAATATACAATATTTTAAAGTAATTATCTTTCACTTAAAAATAAATAATTTTTTAAAGTCATTATTCTTTCCCCAAAATGTGTTTACTCTCAATAATATTCTTTACATGGATTCCCACGTGTTGATTTTCAATTTAATTGAGCATTTATTTCTATTAAATGATACTGGTTTTGATAATTTAGATAGAACTTTCTTAATAGCAGTGGAGCTTCTTACTGCATCATTACAGTAAATAAAGTATTCTCAGGGGTCCTGCTTCCAAAGTGGAAAAATATTCTGGATTCAAACCCAGTCAAGCTATGAATCCACCTTGTTTATTCAGTGTTAGAAACACTAATGATCTTATAAGGAGAGGAGAATAATAGTTATGTGTATCTATTGGAATATTATCTGGAAGCACACTCTATCTTTTTTGTTTTCTTACTGAATTAAGAATTTACACTAATTCCTTCTGGTTATATTTTTTCTTCTCCTTAATTATTTATAGAGTCTTCACATTTTCAAGCCAGAGGGGAAAGAATCATCTTATCAGCAGAGAATCTCATTAACCTCATGGCAAGTAACACAGTCTGCATTTCATTCAGGGAACATTCTACAGAAGCTGTCCTAGGGGTTACAGCAGGCAGAAAGAAGAGTCAGCAAGAGCTAGAACATTCTAGCAATCATCCTAGGTAGGTCATTCGTAGGCATCCTTATTGTTGCATACATTTATGCAAAGTTTGTTGAAACTTTATGCCTATTTAGCTTTTGTAAGTTATTTAATGTTAATCTACATCAGATGTTCTTAAACTGAAATGTGCATAGTAACCATCTAGAGGTTTGTTAAAAATTCACATTCCCATGATTCTGCCCAAGCCTACTAAATTAGAATCCTGGAATTTAGGAAAGGGAAATGGGAGACTCTGTAGTGTCACAGGTTCTCTATATGATGCTGATGCAAACCAGTGAGGAATCACAGCCACAAAAGAAGCAACATCTCAGTCAAGAACTTGTTATTTTGTCTGCTTGATTCAGTGTCAAATAAATTGAATAAACTGAGTACTTATCTTGATGAAATAAATGTTCCCTCAATCAAGCCAATTAATATATATTAAGCATAAATATTGTGCTCATCTGTGTCCTCAACCAATGGTTTGCCATTCTTTCGTAATCAAACTGTAGGACTCTGGTAACTAGTCCCCCATATACATCCCCAAAATTTCTATAACTTCCTCGAGAGCCAATTTGCACATCGAGCAAACAAAAAAATGACTAGGATTATTGCCCTGTTTATATAATTCCAGCAAAGAACAAGGACAACTGACATTTTAGTTGGCCTAAATGGCTTTAGGATGGGGAAATATACCTTGTCTGGTTGGCATTTTGAAATACTAGAAACACCCAAGGCTTCTCATCCACTACTCCCTACTCATTCATCCCTAGCTGGGCTTCAGTTAGGAAAGCATATATCTTAGGATACTCACAGAGTGATAAGGAGAACAGAATTTATTTCAAATAACAAGGGAAGAATAAAAGACACTGTGTAATCAAGAGCTACATTGTGAAGAAAAGATCCTGAGTGCCAAAGGAATTTAGTGAAGAAAAAAACTATACAAGATTTGGTCTCTATAATTACATTAGCCTTGCAGATGGCAACTTGCCTACAACTGAGTAGTTTCTCATGATCTTTATTTTAAATGTCTCATTATATTACCATCCCTGGAGCCTGGATGGGTTAACTGTTTTTGTCAGCTGATATATCTGGGGAGCTTTCTGGAAAGCCTGGTTTTTACCATAAAGCAATCAGGTAATCCCCCCTACATAAAGTAAATTTAAAGAAGCAATTATAATTCACCCTCTCCTTCTGTCTGTGGTAAAATAATTTTTCACTCCAGCAACTGGGATTGTAAATTGCCAAAAACCCATCACTTTCAGAAAGTTTGTCATATATAATAAAAAGGAAACTTTGATCACTTGTAGCTAGCTTCATTTTACTACCCTACTGTAAAAGAATTTTTGTCTTAATATAAAGGAAATGTTAGCATTTAGGAAACAAACCCTACTGAACATTGCTTTGGATATAAATATACTTTAAAATTAAATATAACTTCAGAATATCTTCATTACAAGAAAAATAACTTTTATGCTTGTAATTCTACCAACCAGAGAAAAACACTGTTAACATTTTGGTATATAACATTCCAAACCTTTTCCTAAATGTATCTCTGTCTCCGTCTCTCTCTCTCTCTGTCACACACACACACACACACACACACACACACACAGATTTGTATTATACATATGAAAAATATTTTAGAGAAATATTATAAAATTACTTATAAGATAATTTTATAAATAAGGCAGTATGCCATACGTCTGTTTTGTAAGCTGCTCTTCTTACTCTACCTGTGAACATATTTTCCTGTATCAAAAATATTCATCTACAATGTTATTTTTAATCAGTAACTTGAATTCTACTATACAGTATACAAAAACATAGTCAAACAATTACACATTGGCAGACATTTCAATTTTTTCAAATTGTTTGCTGTTAAATAACTACAATCATGAACAACAATAAAATATTTTCACCAGTGATTAAATTTTCAGGATGAATTTCTAGATGTGGAATTTGGTGATCAAGAATATTCTATTGCTAAGTCGCTTCAGTCGTGTCCAACTCTGTGCGACCCCAGAGATGGCAGCCCACCAGGCTCCCCTGTCTCTGGGATTCTCCAGGCAAGAACACTGGAGTAGGTTGCTATTTCCTTCTCCAATGCATGAAAGTGAAAAGTGAAAGTGAAGTCTCTCAGTCGTGTCCGACTCCTAGCAACCCCATGGACTGCAGCCTACCAGGTTCCTCTGCCCATGGGATTTTCCAGGCAGGAGTACTGGAATGGGTTGCCATTGCCTTCTCCGCAAGGATATTCTAGCGATACACACATACCAAGTTTTCCTGGCCCCAGCCCAGTCCACAACCATTTGCCCCAGGTGTCAGCATAAGAGAAGAGTAACTCAAAGGCAAGCCAACCTTTCTAAATAACATGATCTCCTGTCCTAGCCTACACTGCAGTGCTCAACATATCACTGAGCTGAAGTGTCTCCTCCCCATCACCTGTCAAGTAGGGGAAGACCAATAAGGCAAAAGGGATAGAACTCCTACAATGCACATTCCACTCACTCATTCCACAAGCATGTATTAAACACTGAGTTTATGCCAAGTACTGTGAATGGTGCTAGCAATTCAAAGTTTACCAACCAGCATTTTGAACAGAGATAATGACAGATTCATAGATAATCCTGGAAGGATGTGATAATGTGCCATGTGTCATGAGCCAGGTGCCCTGAAAACACAAAGGATAAGGTAACAGGCTCTACCTGAGAGGTCAGAATCATGCATCATTGAGAAGGTCAACAATCCCGAGCCTAAAGAAAGCCACAATTTTTTTCAGGTAAACAAGCAGACAGGAGAAGGACATCATAGTCAGAGGGAACAGACACCAAAGGCTCAGAGGCCGATGTGAACAGAAAGTTCTGGGAAATAGCAAGAAAATTATGGATACAGTGAGAAGGCACAAACCCCCAGAAACACTAAGATGTGAGGATGGGAACGTGGCCTACGTTAGCCCTCAAAGGCCTCTAAATGCCATGCAAAGGATTCAGGACACCAAAAGATATTGAAGAAGTCTTCTTTAAAAACACAAGTTTGAGAAGGAGTTTTCATCTTTAAAAACATGAACTCATTTGACCAGACAGGAGTTAAACCTAAGGGTTTGGAGTCACCTGGAGCTGAAGATAATATCTATCTCACATTTACTAAGCGTCAGGTCCCACACTCTCACACATTATACCCTATAACAAAACCCCACATTAAGTACTGTTCTACAGACAAACAAACTGAGAATCAGAGAAGTTCAAAAACCTGCCCGCAGCTACGAAATCGTAACTAGTGTATTCGAACATGAGCCGCATCATTCATGGTTCCTAAGCCAGCAGGTTTATCTTCTGTAAACATTTTGTCCAAACAATCCAGACAGCCCGCCTCTCCAACAACAAAAAATTCTACATCTTGACAGAAGCTATCACCAGCTTTGACACAGGCTTTTTCCAGAGCTGATGTTTCTGTATTTGGTCCCAGGGATCACTGGCTTCTTAGGCCACGGAGTGGCCCTGGCATGCTGCCATTCTGGGTCTTGCAGAAGGGCAATCTCCTATTTGAAAGGTTGCATCGGGAAAAGGCTCTTCTGTAATGCCCTGATAGGAACCGCTGCAACTGAGTGCCACTGCCTGGCAGTGTGTCTGAGGCTAGTGATGGATAGAAGGGGAGAGTGACATTATTAAATCAGGTTGTATCCTCCGTGCGGAGGAATGAGGAGCAGGAGTAAGTAAGCGGGAGTGATTCACTGAACCTGCTTCGGCAATCTGCAAAGACTTTATTCCAGGCTCACAGCAGGGAAAAACAGACATAAATCTTGCCCATAAAGCTCTCCAGGAATGAAATCTATCATATCACTGGAAGAGGAGAAAGAGAAATCAGCTCTGCAGTTGTGGGCTGCGTCCAGCGACCAATCACAGCTGTCAATATTCAAATTTCCCCTGACGCTTCATAAGATGCAACCAGCAATATCTGCACATGCGCGCAGCACTGACCAGTGGGGACGTGAGGCTCCACAGGACAGAGAGTCACTTTGATGTAGGAGGAAACAGGCTCAGTGCAGGGAAGATGAGAGGTGGGCTTGGTTCGAAGGCTATAAACTGTCAGGAGGAATAAAAGCAGGATTCTAAGAGGGAGAACACACTGCATCCATCTTCCCCCATTGTCAGCCACTATCTCCCTAAACCGAATGCAAGCTTACTGAAGTCCCAGCCCCCTGTGCCGGGGAGATGAGTCAATGCATAGAGGTATCAGAGGAAGAGGGAGGCCAGAAAGGTTTAGCAACTAGTAACCATTCCACCCTCCTGCACTGAACTATGGGTCCTAATTGTTACTGAGCCTTTGCTATGTGCCAAGCACTATGCCAAGTTCTTTATGTCTGTATTCACTTTATAAAGCAACCCTCTGAAGTGGAAACTATTGTTATCCCTAATATACAGATGAGGGTTTTTAGTAACTTCCATGGAGTCACCCATGTCATGAGTAGCTCTACCAGGTTTTATGTAGAGCCTTATACCCTAACTGCTAGGCTAGATCACCTCAAGTATTTACACTTGGGCCTGCTCTCCAAGGCCACTGCTAAATTATTATTTCTCCAGAAGGGATGACACCACACCATTACTGATTTCCTGGTTCACTTCATAATATCTATCACAATGTGGACATATTTATTTCCTCTTGGCTTATTTATTATCATTCTGTTCTCCCCAATAGACTATAAGCTTCAAGAGAAAAAGGATCCTATGTGTCACAGTTGCTAGTGATTCATCATCTAAAACCATGCTCAACACATGCAAAGCTTTCGTTACATATTTGTTGAATGAACGGTTTGCCATTCATACTCTTGGTTTAAGTATGAATACAGCTCATGAGCTTCTCAGAGGCAGGGCATGTGTTTCATTTGTTTCCATGGCCCACTGTCTAATTCAGGACCTTGACCCAAATTGAATATGCAATTAATGTTCAGTGCCATGTAGTATAAAATAGGTGTCTGAAAACAGGTAGGAACTTCCCCAGTGGTCCAGTGGTTAAGAATCCACCTTGTAGAATATACAATGGAGTAAAGACAATCTCTTTAACAAGTGGTGCTGGGAAAACTGGTCAACCACTTGTAAAAGAATGAAACTAGATCACTTTCTAACACTGCACACAAAAATTAACTCAAAATGGATTAAAGATCTAAATGTAAGATCAGAAACTATAAAACTCCTAGAGGAGAACATAGGCAAAACACTCTCAGACATAAATCACAGCAGGATCCTCTATGATCCACCTCCCAGAATTCTGGAAATAAAAGCAAAAATAAACAAATGGGATCTAATTAAAATTAAAAGCTTCTGCACAACAAAGGAAACTATAAGCAAGGTGAAAAGACAGCCTTCTGAATGGGAGAAAATAATAGCAAATGAAGCAACTGACAAACAACTAATCTCAAAAATATACAAGCAACTTCTGCAGCTCAATTCCAGAAAAATAAACGACCCAATCAAAAAATGGGCCAAAGAGCTAAATAGACATTTCTCCAAAGAAGACATACAGATGGCTAACAAACACATGAAAAGATGCTCAACATCACTCATTATTAGAGAAATGCAAATCAAAACCACAATGAGGTACCACTTCACACCAGTCAGAATGTCTGCGATCCAAAAATCTGCAAGCAATAAATGCTGGAGAGGGTGTGGAGAAAAGGGAACCCTCCTACACTGTTGGTGGGAATGCAAACTAGTACAGCCACTATGGAGAACAGTGTGGACATTCCTTAAAAAATTGCAAATAGAACTACCTTATGACCCAGCAATCCCCCTGCTGGGCATACACACCGAGGAAACCAGAATTGAAAGAGACACATGTGCCCCAATGTTCATTGCAGCACTGTTTGTAATAGCCAGGACATGGAAACAACCTAGATGTCCATCAGCAGATGAATGGATAAGAAAGCTGTGGTACATATACACAATGGAGTATTACTCAGCCATAAAAAAGAATTCATTTGAATCAGTTCTGATGAGATGGATGAAACTGGAGCCGATTATTCAGAGTGAAGTAAGCCAGAATGAAAAACACCAATACAGTATACTAACACATATATATGGAATTTAGGAAGATGGCAATGACTACCCTGTATGCAAGACAGCAAAAAAGACACAGATGTGTATAACGGACTTTTGGACTCAGAGGGAGAGGGAGAGGGTGGGATGATTTGGGAGTATGGCATTCTAACATGTATACTATCATGTAAGAATTAAATCGCCAGTCTATGTCTGACGCAGGATACAGCATGCTTGGGGCTGGTGCATGGGGATGACCCAGAGAGATGTTATGGGAGGGAGGTGGGAGGGGGGTTCATGTTTGGGAATGCATGTAAGAATTAAAGATTTTAAAATTTTAAAAATAAAAAACTTTAAAAAAGAATCCACCTTGCAGGGTATGTGGTTTTGATCCCTGGTAAGGGAACTAAGCTATTTCAAAACAGCCCACCAGGCAACTAAGCCTGTACACCACAACTGAATCTGTGCACTACAATGAAAGGGCCCACGTGCCACAACTAAGACCAAAGGCAGCCAAATTTAAAGAAGAAGAACAGGTATATGCCCTTAGGAGCAGACAGACCTGAGCTTAATCACATGATAATTGTGTAAGCTTGAGAAAGTTACTTAAACAATTTGTGTCACCACAGTTGCAACACCTGTAAAATGATAGAATTGTGCAGAGGATTAAATGATAAAAATCTTGGCACCTAGTCATTTCCTAACATTACTTGCCATGTTCTTCATCTTCTATGTCTCGG
Source organism: Ovis canadensis (assembly GCF_042477335.2). Classification (NCBI taxonomy): domain Eukaryota; kingdom Metazoa; phylum Chordata; class Mammalia; order Artiodactyla; family Bovidae; genus Ovis; species Ovis canadensis. The sequence goes on along the minus strand of NC_091263.1, from coordinate 50,900,173 downwards.
GTAATGTCAAGCATATAGCAGAGGCTCAAAAATGTTTGTGGAATTACTGAAAGGGAAATCTGTGTTCTGGGAGATGGAGCTCCTGACAGCTTCCAGGCCATGAAGCCAAGCGCATGGAGTACAGGATTGTGGGGAGACTGAGTCCAGTAAAATCAGTCTCAGTTCTCCCAAATTCATATGCACCCAGAACCTCAGCATGTGACCTACCTGGAAATAGGATCTTCTGCTGATGTCACTAGTTATGAATCTAAAATAAAGATAAAAGTCATCTAGAATTTAGGGTGGCCCTTTCTCTTTTAAAGAAGAAGAGAGAACACAGAGCAACCCAGAGAGGAAGGCCCTGTGCAGATGCAGAGGCCAAACCTGGAGTTACGATGCCATAAGCCAAGGAATGCCAGATGCCAGAACCTGGATGAGACCAGGATTCCTCTCTAAAGCCTTGTCAGGCATGTAGCCCTACTAGCACTTCCATTCCAGACTTCTGATCTCCAAAACTGTGAGAGAACACATTTCTGTTGTTTTAAGCTATCCAGTTTGTAGCGCTTTTTAATGGCAGCCCTAGGAATCAAATATAGTAGTGGGAAAGTGTTAGTCACTCAGTTGTATCCATCTCTTCATGACCCCATGGGTTTGTAGCCTGCCAGACTCCTCTGTCCAGGGCATTTCCCAGGCAAGAATACTGAAGTGGGTAACCATTTCCTTCTCCAGGGGCTCTTCCCAATCCAGGGATCAAATCTGCATCTCCTGCATAGCAGGCAGATTCTTTACCATCAGGGCCACCAGGGAATGTAGATGCTGTTTGAGAATACAGCTTATAGCTTAAATAAAACAACTACAAATGACCCATATTTGAAGCATTATAGGTGTACCCCTCTGGAGACAAGCTTAATGAATAAATTTCTTAATTCACAGACAAGATGAATTAGAGAGTAAGGACCTTCTCAAAATTATTTGGCACAAGATCTCCTTACAGAACTAGATTCAATTTAGCAAAACTTGTTTACCCACAAGTTTTCATCCCACACTTGGTGAGCAGAATAAGATACAATTATAAAAACTGTTGTCCTGGAAATCAACTACAGTTCTTATCTTCACCCAGTAAAAAGAGCTGAGCTGCATATTTATTAGGCATCTCCCTTTTGATCTTGTTTTAAAGTAAACCAGTTCGTTGACGTATAACCTACAAGCATAAAAGTTTCCTGCGTACTGTGTGGCTTGGTGAATTTTTCCGAACTGTTCATACCCACAGAATCAAGAAAGAAATAGAACTTGATCAGCATTCTAAAAGCCTCTCCTCTGCCTCTCTACCAATCACTACTCCTCCATGAGAGGTAGCCACCATCCTGACCTACCTCTTTGATCAGTTTGGCCTGTTTTGAATATTATATAACGGAATCACGCAGTATTTATTCCATGTCAGCTTGTTTTGCCAACATCTCTGAGATTTATCCATGTTGTTGCATACACGGTAGTTTGTAGTTTGCGATTTCTGTGTAACTATAATAATTTAATTATCAACTATATTGTTGATTTAGGGTTTAATGGCCACAACATTGGAATAACGTCTTATGAACATTTTCCTATCTGCCTCTCGGTATAGATACGAACGTTTCCTTCGGGATAGTTAACACATTAGTGTTGATTTATGAAGGCATTAGATATCCATACACACTTTCAGCTTTCTGATATACAATTTTTGCCATTTTCATAGATTTTTAGTGGCAATTTCATGGTAGTTTTCATTTGTGTTACTGTTGTAATCACAATGTTGGGCACCTTTCAAATATTTTCAAATACTCATTGTTCTCTTTGGTCAAGTGCCTATATAAGTCTTCCCATTTAACAAAAAAAAAAAAAATTGGTTGCCAACTCGAACATATTTTTAGCTTAAGGTTTTCCATGTAAATATTTTACAAAGATCACGTGATAAACATTTCAGCAAGCCAAGTACTATAAACAAGAGTCTTGAGAAGAACAGAAATTTCTGTCTTGCTATGCGGTTAGATCACCTCCCTTTTTTGTTGGACAGAGGAAGGTCTTGAAAAAAGATATGGGAGCTGAGTCTTGAGGCTCGAGGTCCATTTGGGGCCATAAAACTGGATATGTGGAGGCAAACATGCTGTGGAATTCCCCTGAAAGTTAGTTGGAGAACATTTTAAATCCTTCATTTCCATGTCAGCAGCCACAGCTTTCTCTCTCATTTCATAAGTAATGGGAAGGCAGCACAAATGATTCAGGGTTCCTTTTCTCAGCTCGTAGGAAACTCATCCATCAGTGATTACTCTATTTTGAAACATGGAGGTGAGGTTTTTTATTCGCGTGAATCCCTGCAGTGTTCTCCTATATCCTTCCTTGTCCTAGTAAAAAGAATTGCTTTTCTTTCTAATTTTTACTTTGCTTTCAGGGAAAATATTTTGTTCCAATAAGTATGATTGGTTGCTTTAGATCTGGTTTCTGTTCATACCGATGCTCTGTTCACTGGAATGACCAATTTGAACTATTTTGGCTTTGTTGATGGTAAAGTGATGCAATTTTCCAGAATTCAGACAGTGCAAAAAGTACCTAAAATAGTACTTTGAGTTCTCCTGAGGAGTGAAGAAAGTGTTATACTAAACAGAGAGATTACCATTCCTATTGGCATTTCAGACCTTGGGTTTAGAGTCAGCTACAGAGGAAAACCCTGGGGAAAAGTTCTGCAGAATAGAAAATGCTGTCCTCAGGGATTTTTATTAGGTGAGTTCCCCACCCAATTATTTTGAAATGTTACCTCTGAAACACACCAGAGCAGGTTCAATCTCAGGGGAAGCTACATGTAAATTAGGAAGGGCAAATTTTCTCCACTTAGCAAGTCTCTCTTAGTGACAGACCTAAGTTTCTAGGGGCTATACCCTGAATCTAGGGCTGGAAATCACAACCAGCACTGGTGATAAATACCTTTGTTGGTTCTTCTTGCAAAATATATCTTAATGAAATAATAAAGGATATGCACAAAGTTTTGCAGACAAGGATGGTCATATCAGCATATTTATAATGGAAAAAGTGAAAGTGTGAAAATGTTAGTTGCTCAGTTGTGTCCAGCTCTTTGCAACCTGCCAGGCTTCTCTGTCCGTGGAATTCTCCAGGCAAAAATACTGGAGTGGGTTGCCATTTCCTTCTCCAGGGGATCTTCCTGACCCAGGGATTTGAACCTCGGTCTCAAGCAGATTCTCTACTGTCTGAGCCACCATGGAAGCCTCTTTATAATGGTAAGATATTGCCAATTACCTAAATATTAAAGAACAGAAGATTAGAGTTATATGTTTTTTATTTTTGCTTAATAGTGCTTTCTGTTTTTTCACAAAAAATCAATTTCTTATTTAAGATATTTTAAATTAAGTAATATTAAAAATCAAGTTAGATTACTAAAGAAGATAAAATAGGAGAGAAATTGCAAAGAAGTATTTTGTAATCTTTGAAATAGACCTTTAGGATGGAGTTGTGTGGGATTTCCAGTTTGCAGTAATCACCTTTAGGAAAGGAGGATAATGAAATAATAGATGAGGCAGCTGGTTCCTGCACAGACTCTTGTTTGACAGAAAACAGTAAAAATAGATTTGTCCTTGAACCTAGAGATAGTTGTCATTTAAGTGCTAATAGATGTCAGGCCATGCACCAGATATAATCCTTACGTGTATCACTTAATTTGGGCAAAGACGTGATACAGGCACATTTCATGATCAACACCTCCATCCTCCTGCAACTCCATCCTTCCTATCGACTCTCTGTCGCTGGTCCCCCACTACCAACCCTCTGAGTTAGAGGTTGACTGCCACCATGCTTCCCTCCTGTTCCGGACCTTCTTCCCTACCCCACAGTCACGTTATACAGCAAAATCACTCATGCATTCTTCCATTCAACAGTGAGTCAAGGCACGAACCCCAGCAGGCCAACTCCAGAATCAAGCACTTCTCCTCTTTGCCCAGTTAGCCTTGGCATACAAACAAGCTCTGATCTTTACAGACATGGGTTCAAATTCCCATGCTGCCAGCTTCTAGCTGGATGGGATCTAGGGCAAATCACCAAGAACTCAAAGCTATGTTTCCTTCCATTATAAAAATGGGTTAACTAATGATAACTGTTTCATAGGGTTAACATGAGGGTTAAATTAAATAAGACAGTTCAGCAAAACCCAGTTCAGTTGATTATAATTTAAATGAAATAGTGGCCCATCAAACCAGATTCCTGAAAGAAAAATTTATTGTGTTAATTACAACATTTGGAAAGTGTCTGAAAATGAACCATATAAACAGAGCCATTTGCTAAGTATATAAATGCTGAGTTTCTATCAAGGTCAATTTGTCCCCAGTCATCCCATATTATCATTTTATAAAGGTCTGATGGAGAGCCTTCTGTTCTGGGAAGTAAGCACCTCCTCTAGCAAACATTTCTCTGAACTGCCTTTCTCTCAGAGGTATTATCTTCTGGTCTCTGACTCCTCCCAACAAGATTTAAAATGAGATATGTTACATCATATTCAAAAAATTTGGCACAGTATTTGAAATAAGGAAGGACCCTCTGAGACGATTCCTCCTGTGGCTCCTCCGTCTTTAAGGCGCACACAAATCAGCCTGGGGTTTGGAATAAATCAAACACAGCTTCTGATTTAGCAGATCTGGGTTTGGGCCTGAGCTGCTACATTTCTAAGATGCTCCCACATGATGTGGTGCTGCTGGTCTGGGGATCACATTGAGAGGAGCACAGCCTCAGAGTCCTCTTTCTTTAACTTCCCCATATATCTGAGTCACTTCAAAGCTGTTAAAATACTGCTGCCAGGTTTTCACCCATAGAGAGTCTAATTTCTCAGATGTAGGATGTACCCTAGGCAATGGGCATTTTTGTTGTTAGTACCTCTACCTACAAGGAAATGGTAGCACATTTATATTGAAGTTGTCACAGGTCATAAATAGAGAGAATATACTATGATCTCCAGGAAAAAGAAAATATTTGTGTAGACATATGGCCTTGATTGCTTTCTCTCAGGTAGAATACCACTGAAGCACGATTGCTACTTACTGAGTATTTACTAAGAAGCAAGTCCTTTGTTAGAAGGCACATATATTTCACTTGACTCTAAGACAACCTACTAGGGTAAGTATTATCATACCCATTTCACGTGACACTAAAAAAATTAACCAATTGTCCAAGAGTCAAACAGCTTGCAGCTAAGACAGCTTCACTTAATGGCGAATAGATGGGGAAACAATGGAAAGAGTGACAGACTTTATTTTGGGGAGCTCTAAAATCACTGCAGATGGTGACTGCTGCCGTGAAATTAAAAGACACTTACTCCTTGGAAAAAAAGCTATGACCAACCTAGACAGCATATTAAAAAGCAGAGACATTACTTTGCCAACAAAGGTCCATCTAGTCAAAGCTATGGTTTTCCCAGTAGTGATGTATGGATGTGAGAGTTCGACTATAAAGAAAGCTGAGTGCTGAAGAATTGATGCTTTTGAACTGTGGTGCTGGAGAATACTCTTGAGAGTCCCTTGGACTGCAAGGAGATCCAACCAGTCCATCCTAAAGGAGATCAGTCCTGAATATTCATTGGAAGGACTAATGCTGAAGCTGGAACTCCAATAATTTGGCCACCTGATGCCAAGAACTGATTCATTGGAAAATACCCTGATGCTGGGAAAGATTGAAGGTGGGAGGAGAAGGGGATGACAGAGGATGAGATAGTTGGATGGCATCACCAACTCAATGGACATGAGTTTGAGTAAGCTCCGCGAGTTGGTGATGGAGAGGGAGGCCTGGCATGATGCAGTCCGTGGGGTCACAAAGAGTCGGACACCCATGTCCAACTCTTTATGACCCCATTGATTGCAGCCCAGGAGCATGCACAGGCTCCTCTGTGCATGAGGATTCTCCAGGCAAGAATACTGGAGTGGGTTGCCATGCCCTCCTCCAAGGGAATCTTCCCAACCCAGGGACTGAACGCAGGTCTCCCGCATTGCAGGTGGATTCTTTACCATCGGAGCCATCAGGGACACCCTAGAGTCAAAGGTGGGATCAAAACCAAGACAGTCTGAAGGCAAGGTTTAGCAGTGTGTGTTTTTTATTTCTTTAACAGCTGTATTGAGGTCTAACCGACATACAATTAGCTGTGTATAAAGGGGATGATTTGATGAGTTTTGAAATATGTCTACATCGAAAATATCATCATCACAATCCAAAAAAGTGATTCCATCTCCCCTTAAAAGCTTTCTCATGCTCTTGTATCATCCCTCTCTCCTGATCACTACCCTAACCCTATACAACCAGTGGTCTTTTTGTTACTATACTTTGGTTTTTGAGAGTTCTATTTAAATGAAATTATAGACTATGTACCTTCTCAGCTGCCTACTTTTACTCAGCATATAAATTTTGAGATTCACCCACATTATTGGGAGTGTTAATAGTTCCCTCTTATTTTTTTTCTAAGTGATATTCCATTTTATGAATATTCCACAATTTGTTTATCCATTCACCTGTTAATGAATACTTGGATTGTTTCCAGTTTGAGACAACTACAAATACACTGCAAAGAGCAATCATGTAATATCTTTGTGGGAATATATGTTTTCATATCTCTTGGATAAATACACAGGAGTGGAATGACCAGGTCATATATTAAACTGCATTTAACCTTTTGAGGAATGCAGATTTCTTTCCAAGGTGATTACACCACCTTACATTCTTACCAGCAGTGTTACAGGGTTCCAGTGACTACATGTTCTCATCCACACTTAGTATAGGTTAGCCTTTTTAATGTTAACACTTGTAATGGATACATGGTGATACCTTGTTGTGGGTTTTTTTCAGGTTTTACAACTTTTTATTTGCATATTAAAAACCTGTACATTCCAATAATTAAAATCATCTGAACAACAAAAAAATGGCACTCTGATTAAACTGCATTTTACAGCCCACAAGTCAGCTTGGACCAGCTTGCTTTTTACTCCAGATTTCACTCTCATTCCATCCAGCTTCCTCCTTCACCAACAAGCAAGTTCTTTTCCTTCCCTGCCAGGCAGGCAGACAGGTAGGAGAGGCAGGCGCGGCCTATGTTGTCAGTAGTTCTCCATTCTTTGATGTGAAAAGGGGTAGCACAGTCATTTAAACTTGATCCAATCTCTTTGCATATTACAAAGCTGAACAGCTAAAAGAAGTAAAATAAGGCAATGCTTGTGGAATAGACAGTGCATACTGGCGGCACACACTTCATCACGACTCGCCTGCTTGCTTCTCCTCTTCAATCATTTCTTTTCAAGGCAGTGGATTTTTCTCTTGCATTTCTGCTTTCTTCCACGTCGACTTACCGAATTTCTCAATCTCAGCCATATCGGGCTTGTAAGACATGGCTGCAGAGGGAGCCAAGCAAGCTGCGAGTGAGTCAAGTCCGGAGTGGCAGCTGCGGAGTCTTGATGTGGTTTTAACTTGAATTTTCCCAGGGAGTAATGATTTTGAACATCTTTTCATGTGTTTATTTTAAAATGCAAGCTTTTATATTCAACATCACTGTTTCCCAAACAAGACAATGTGATTCTTTTTAAATGAAAAAAATAAAATCACACCAATCCCTAAACTTTACTTAAATAATTTTTATACTGTTATGTGTGTACCTATATATGTGGTTTCTGGCCACACCATATGACCTATGGGATCTTAGTTCCCTGACCCGGGATCAAACCCGTGCCCCCTGCACTGGGAGTGCAGAGTCCTAACCCCTGGACTGCCAGGGAAATTCCTATTTTTATTATGATATTAATAAAGTGCCAATATAAAATCAGGCAAACATTTCTTTTACTTATTGATTTTATGTGACTATAAAAATTAAAGACTAAATCTAAGCAAAATATGGCACAAAAGAACTTATCTATGAAACAGAATATGAACAATAGTCAGAGAGATACTGCTGCTTGCTGACCCTAAATCACCACTTGCAAATTTACTTGAACTGTTCATAGAGTGTGCCATGATATTACGTGGCCCTCCCTTGGCATGTATTAAGAATTTTTGTGGAAGGTCTGCCTTTACTCTTTAGCCTGAGATGAAGTAGTTCTTCTTGGCTCCAAAAGAGTCATAAACACCAATGCAAATGTAGGCCTTGGTATTGAGTGGCAATACTTGGTTATAAGGAGAAACAGATGATCCAGAAGATGCATGTATCGCTTTTGTTAGATTTTCATCAAAACAAACAAAAAAACACAACACTGAAATACCCTTATAGACCACAACTAATTCTCTACTGCTGCTGCTGCTGCTAAGTCACTTCAGTCGTGTCCAACTCTGTGCAACCCCATAGATGACAGCCCACCAGGCTCCCCCGTCCCTGGGATTCTCCAGGCAAGAACATAGGAGTGGGCTGCCATGTCCTTCTCCAGTGCAGGAAAGTGAAAAGTGAAAGTGAAGTCGCTCAGTCGTGTCTGTTTCTTCGTGACCCCATGGACTGCAGCCTACCAGGCTCCTCCGTCCGTGGGATTTTCCAGGAAAGAACACAGGAGTGGATTGCCATTTCCTTCTCCAATGCAGGAAAGTGAAAAGTGAAAGTGAAGTCTGTTTCTTCACGACCGCATGGATTGCAGCCTACCAGGCTCTTCCTTCCATGGGATTTTCCAGGCAAGAGCACTGGAGTGGGGTGCCATTGCCTTCTCCATATTCTCTACTACTGAACTATAAAAAAGAATGAAATAATGCCGTCTGCAGCAACCTGGATGAACCTAGAGATTATCCTACGAAGTGAAGTAAGTCAGAAAGAGAAAGACAAATACCAAAAGGTACCACTAACGGGTGGAATCTAAAACATGGCACAAATGGACTTAACTATAAAACAGAAACGGAATCATGGACATAAAGGACAGGTTTGTGATTGCCAAAGGAGAGGGGGTGGGGTTAGTAGACATAAGCTTTTATATATAGAATGGATAAACAGCAAGGTCCTCCTGTATAGCATGAGGAATTATATTCAATATCCTATGATAAACCATAATGGAAAACAATTTAAAGAAAAAAGAATGTATAATTGAATCACTTTGCTGTATGAAGAAGGTGAAGGTGAAGTCGCTCAGTCGTGTCTGACTCTTGGCGACCCCGTGGACTGTAGCCTACCAGGCTCCTCTGTCCATGGGATTTTCCAGGCAATAGTACTGGAGAGAATTGCCATTTCCTTCTCCAGGGGATCTTCCCAAACCAGAGATTGAACCCGGGTCTCCTGCATTATAGACAGACAGTTTACCGTCTGAGCCACCAGGGAAGTCAATTATATATGTATAATTGAATCACTTTGCTGTATAGCAGTAATTAACACAACATTATACATCAACTGCACTTCAATTTTAAAAAAACATTTTTTTAATGATTAAAAAAAGAAGAAAATAAGTCGCTCCCTAAAGACAGGGCTATGGATTCCAGGCTTGGGTAGTCACCCTAGTTATCAAAGTTTCACATTGTGATAGGGAATCCTAAGCTGCGCTGACTTAACCAGACACATCTCTTGAACTGAGTCCAACACTTACACTGCCCTACAGTGCCAACGACTCGTAGTTTGTTGTGTTACTTGATTTTCCCCCTCATAACCTTGCAAGGAAGACAGAGCATCACCCTGACTTGCAGATGAGGAAATAGAGACTGACAATTCGAGGTGAGCCTGGCCAGGTTCCCATAACAGAATCTGATGGCTTAAGACTAAAACTAATTCTTTTGAATCCAACTTACAACTTCTTTCCTACATTACATGACTCCCCTGGCATCATTACTAGAAGCAGCATTCTGGAGAACATATAAACCTGGGACTTCTTAAATAGCTCTTCTTATGATCAAACAACCAAATGTTTTCCACCCATTTCATTGCCGCTAATCCAAAACAGACTCAGTGCCCTTTCCCCTATAATTCATGTCTATTTTTCCTTAGTTGTCTCTTTATCCTCTTCAATAGGAAACACAAAGTCCTGGGCACACAACTGGCTATGACACAATGCAGCTGCCACCCACCATGAGGCTACTGCCCATCACGCAACAACCGAGACCCCCCCTTCCTCCACCATTTCCACAGAACTAACGCTGGTGTCTTTATAGTCACACCATCCTTCTGTATCCTTAGCACATTCACAAATGTCATTAAGGATGTCACATTTCTTTTCCAGGTGGAACTTTTCAAACAAAGCTCTAAAAACAATAAAACAATGACATCTGCCGTTCATTGAGCTTCTGTTTCATGCTAGGCCTTATACTGAAAATGTGCCTCTTTTCCAGGCCATGTCCTGAGGAGGCACAAACTATCATACTCCCATTTTGGAGACAGTGAGTTTAGAGAGTGCCAGTGTTACACAGCTGATAACTAGTGCAGCCAAGAATCAAACTCTAGCCTTTTAAGTGCCAGTAATGTGCGCATTTCATTATCAAGTTAATAGTACATCTGAAAAGCTAATTTCCCCTGGCTGTAGGGAATAGTTCCTTCCTCTGAAAACTGACACCCTTCAACTCTATCTCTCTTACCTTACTTAGCACTTCTGACCTTGCCCTATCCTGAGTGAGCTGTGCTGAACAATCCCTCAGGATCTCATACAGGCATTAGGACACTTAAAATTTCTTGCTGTTGTTCAGTTATGAAGTCATGTCCAACTCTGCAACCTCATGGACCGCAGGATCCAGGCTCCTGCGTCCTCCACTATTTCCCGGAGTTTGCTCAAATTCATGTCCATTGAGTCAGTGATGCCATCCAACCATCTCATCTTCTGTTCTTATCTCCTCCTGCCCTCAATCTCTCCCAGCATCAGAGTCTTTTCCAATGAGTCAGCTCTTCACATCAGGTGGCCAAAGTATTGGAGCTTTAGAACCAGTCTGCCCAATGACTATGCAGGATTGATTTCCTTTAGGATTGACTGGTTTGATCTCCTTGCAGTCCAAAGGATTCTCAAGAGTCTTCTCAAGCACCACAATTCAAAAGCATCAATTCTTCAGTGCTCACCCTTCTTTATGGTCCAACTCTCACATCTGTGTATCGCTACTGGAAAAACCATAGCTTTGACTATACAGACATTTGTCAGCAAAGGGATGTCTCTTCTTTTTAATACATTGTCTAGGTTTGCTTTCCTTCCAACGAGCAAGCATCTTTTAAATTCACAGCTGCAGTCACCATCCTCAGTGATTTTGGAGCCCCCCCCAAAAAAAAACTAAAATCTGTCACTGCTTCCATTTTTTCCCCATCTATTTTCCATGAAGTGATGGGACTGGATACCATGATCTTTGTTTTTTCATGTTGAGTTTCAAGCCAGCTTTTTTCCTCTCCTCTTTCACCCTCATCAAGAGGCACTTTAGTTCCTCTTCACCTTCTGCCATTAGAGTGGTATCATCGGCATATCTGAGGTTGTTGACATTTCTCTGGGCAATCTTGATCCCAACTTGTGATTCATCCAGCCCGGCATTCATTCATCTACCTTTTTTTTTTTTTTTTTTTTGACTATGTAGGTGGATGGAGAGGACCCAGGTGCTTTCCTTTGCCTAATGTCCTCAGTTCTGGAATTGGCATCCACAACCATGACCACCTATTCTGTGAGTGGTCAACCATGGTGTCCACTACCTTCCCTTTTCATATGCAAGAAAGTATTTCCAAATTTCCCTGCAATATCAGTTGGTCCAGAAAGGGCAGCTGATCCAAGCCAACTTCTTCCCGTAGACATTTTCATGATAAAAAGTTGGTAGGAAAAAAAAAGGCATGGAGTGCTATTCATCAAGTATTTTTAGCTTTCTGACTTCAGGGAATTGGGTGAGTTTATACCTCCCCTCCTCTTTGAATTTAGATGTGGGCAAATGACTTGCTTTGGCCTAGAGATGTAAGCTAGTGTTGTTTCTGGAAGAACCTGTGGAGGCCTATTTATGATTCTGCTTGTTCCCACCTGACTACTGCAGTGATCAAGGAAGCATATGTTAGGATGAAACCTCCCCCAACTTGGGTCTCTGAGAGACTGTTTGAGAACAAGCCCCAGTCAAAGCACAGTGGGCATGCAGGTAGGGATTTAGTAGGACTGAGGAGCTGTTTGTTACAGCAGCTAGCTCATCCTGAGAGGGAAGGGAATGTATGTAGTGCAGGAAAATCAACACTTCATCCTCTAAATAACAGGAAGCTTTAACCATAAAATTTTAACTCCTCAGTTCAGTTCAGTTGCTCAGTCGTGTCCGACTCTTTGCGACCCCATGAATTGCAGCACGCCAGGCCTCCCTGTCCATCACCATCTCCCGGAGTTCACTCAGACTCACGTCCATCGAGTCAGTGACGCCATCCAGCCATCTCATCCTCTGTCGTCCCCTTCTCCTCCTGCCCCCAATCCCTCCCAGCATCAGAGTCTTTTCCAATGAGTCAACTCTTCACATGAGGTGGCCTAAATCTCTCCTAAATAGGAGGTTTCAAAAGTACACACTCAGAGCAGGCTAAAAATACTGACGTTATTGTTTCAAAGGATCGATTCTGTTGTGGCCCGATACCAAACACGTTGTGCTCATTCTTTTAAGATATCTGTGCTGTTATAATATTGAAGAAACCATTCCAACTCCTGTATTTCCTTCTTTGCTATCTGCCAAAAATATACTGCAGAATGGTGTCGAAGGAGCTGGCAAGAACCTTTGCAAAAAGCTAGAATCTGCCCTATTAGCTGGCTGCTTGTGACTCAGCAGGGGGATGTGAGCAACCAGCACTTTGGAAGGCAGATCACTGCCTATTAAATCTAACAGTGAGATGAAGAAATGGGGCAAATGTACCTGGCCTTGAGGAAGTTTCCATGGAGAGGTTGTCACAGGCAACTGGAATTCACCAGCAGTACCAACTAAAGAAGTAAACTGCTTCTCTCCACCACTTAGAGGAAATCTTTCTTAACCACTCAAAACCCATTGCACCAATTCCACAAGCATTACTTGTTGTGGCAAGTGGTACTTGAAAGGTCACTATTGGATTTTTTTTTAAGTAGCTCAAGTGACCTCTCCAAGGAGAAATCATTTAAAAGTGGAGAAGTCACCTGGAATCCATACTCACTGGAACAAAGATTCTCTGAGAACAGAGGAAAATGAGGTAAGTGGCATGATGGATAGGTCTGTATTAGGAAAGGATCACAGAGTTTCTGGTTAATGATGGCTCCCTGTCGTGCACAACACAGCAACGGCTCTCACCCACCCTTGAGAGTCCACACCTCAGGTTATTCCTCAGCAATTCTTTCAGCAACTGTGTCTGAAACCTTTGCCTTTGTCTAAGTTGACTTAGAGGTCATATGATCTCTGGGTAGTTACCTAAAATATCTGAGCCTCAATTTTTCCATCTATAAATTGGGACTAAGACTGTTGTAAAGATTCAATGAAATCAAAACATAAAGAGCTTAGCAAGGCCTGGCACAGAGCCAGAGCTCAATAAATGTTTCTGTAGTCCTTGGAAGGAACTTGTGCAGCTACCTGTGTTGCGTAGTCCTTTCCTTTTTAATTTTTTAAGGGGTTGAAGCCTTTGTTTTATTTCCCTCTTTAATTCAAGGGCATTGCATTATATGCCAGGCACTGTCCTTACAGATTGTTGACAATGATGAATGAGACAGATTTCCTTGTTCCAAAAGGACAATGCAATCAGAATGTAATGCAGAAAAAGGGCTGTGGCACCAGGAAAGAGGGTTCCAGTGGTCTTACCCTGAACAGGGGATATTTGAAGGTTACCCTCTTCCCAGGCCCAGCTACATCCCAAACAGGACCTGCAAACATCACTCAATAGGTATTAAGAAACTAAAGAAAAACTCCCCACCCAGATTGCAGTGCTATGAAAACTGGCCTGAATGAGAGAGCTCCAGAAGACATGAGTAAATTCTAAGGTATTGGAACGAGGGCTTGAGATGGGCATGGTTTTCTTGCTTGTGTACTGGAGACAGTCATAACAAAAAGCATAAAAACAGAGCTTCTATTCTAATATAATTGGGGAAATGATTCCAATTGTTTTATTTTCCTTTTCACAACTTCTGTAATCATTTCTCACTGCTTGCTCATGTCATAAAGCTTCACTTGACAGTCTCCTTGCATTTCAAATCTGAATTTATTGCTTCAACAAAGCATGTACATTTTATTAGCATGACCATACATCCTGATTTGGGTATGATAGTCCAGCTTTATTCCTGTTGTCCTGATGTAATTATTAATAGCATTACCTTTCACTTGCAAAGGTATCTGAGCTTGAATGCTAAATGCATTTATACAGTCAATCTAATTTGTTTTTAAATTTTTATTGGAGTATAGTTGATTTCCTGGCATGCTGCAGTTTATGCGGTTGCAAAGAGTTGGACACCACCGAGCAACTGAACTGATTCCTGATAATTGATTGACAATGTTGTGTTAGTTTCAGGTGTAGAGTCGACCTAATTTTAGTAAATCTCTCTAAAATTCGAAAAAAATAAAAGCCTAAGGGTATTTTGATGTTGAAGATACCTTAACATTCTGAGAAGTTGGACTCATTTTCAATATCATTCATGTCATAGATTGATAGAATCACAGTGACAAACATTTCTTTACCATTTATTAAAAAGCAAGTTCGCTTGTCATTATGGTAATTTGTTGATTTTATTTCACATATAAGTTTTACAGTTTTATTTTTAACCAGTTTCTATACATGTGGAAATGAGGCACAAGACAGAGAGCAATGGCTTGTGGAGTGATCAACCAGGAGTGGGAGGAACACTGCTGTGGAAGGAAGACACAGTCATGATATCCAGAGGAGATGAAGAAGTTACTAAAAGAAAAAGAGGCTGGCAACTGAGCACAAAGCAAAGACAAGGAAGTCTGCTTCGTTGAAGGACAATCATATCCCTTGGCTACCACCTTATAGAAGTTGAAACACGAACACTTCTTGGCTTTGGAGTCAAATATTTAAGTCAAATATTCAGCAGCCCACAAGGTTACAAGAAGTCCTGAAGTCCACTGACTCCAGAATACTGGGATACAAGCCTTTGCAATAATAAAGTTTCTTGTCATGTCAATCGTCCCCAGCCCCAGCTTTTTCTTGGCCGTACGCTTTCTCTCTAGAGCTCTCTAAGGCAATATCAAATTAAAAAGATAAGCATGACTTTTAAAAAACCAAGGGTACTTAAAAATAGATTCAAGAGTTATCATGGCCTGCAAAGTCCCTGGTATGGTTAAGTTGCAGAGGACCAGTTTCCCATCTCCTCTCAGGTTAATCTACTAGCTGATACCATGGAGCGTGGCCAGTGGATCTGAGCACTGGGAGATGGATTCCTATCTCTCCTCTTGCATTATTCAAGTTCTCACTGCCGTTAGCACCAAAGTCTCATTTCCAGCATCATAATTCATCTAATACCCCCATGTTTCCACAACTAATCACATCTTCCTGAAGTTTAATTTAATGTAATTTAACGTAACACTGCCCTCTTGTGCCTCACCATGCGAGGGCCCTTTTTGGGCAAAGATTACCTTAATTAAAAATATATACATAATAGAATTTATAATTTCAGTACCTTATTGAACTTTATGCTGGAGAGGGGAAGATGTATTTATCTCCCTTCATCATTTATCCCAGTCTTCTGTTATACTGGTTTCCATCAGTGATAACTGCTGGCCAAGGAAATCAATTCTAAAGGCAGACTTTAACATAAATCCACATGTGATTATTTTAAAGTAGCACATGGATGGAAATAGCAAACAATGAATCCAGGCTGCCCAGGAATGAGGAGTGCAGGAGAAACTGAGTAAGAAATCAGGAAATGAAAAGAAAGTTATTAAATAGACTCACCACAGCTGGCTTAGTGATTTCAATAGACTTGGTTAATGGGAAAAACAATCAGAGAGAGTCCTTTAATTGCTTTTCTGCTGAGTTCCTTTCCACATCTCCATGTTTGCAGAGATTAATTAAGAGTTTCAATCACAACCTAAAACTAAACTCAGTAAGACAGGTCAGAAAATTTTTTAAATGGTGGCATGCTCAAAAGACTTCTGAGCAGAGTATCTCATAAAATTAATGGGCAGTGGTTCCAGTTTGCAAAAGGTTACTTGTAAGGAATATGTAATGTAAGGGCAGAACCTAACAACAAATAACACACAAACTGCCACTTTTTGAGTCATATTCCTAGCACAAAAATTGGGTTTTAGTATTTTTCTCTTGATCAGTCAGCAATCTGAGCAAATAATGATGGGTAGGAAAATGATCCAGAAAGCCATGGATACTCTCTATAAGTCACAGAAACAGAAAGGATGCAACCAACCTGCCCTCTAAGAAAAGATGAAACAGAAAGGGGCTGCAGAGACACCTCTGGAGGTGTGTTCTTCACTCTTCCAGGGACAGAGCTTCTAAGAATTGATCTGTTTCCATTTGGGTTTCTAACTCCAGATTCCATCTTTGGATGAAGTAAATGAACACTTTGGCCAGGACAGATGTCTGAGGATTGTATCACAGCAGGGATGCCTAAAAAGTCAAGTCTTTGTGTTTCTCTTCCACCGCCTTACTTACCCTGTGCTTCCTGATGAACTCTTTTCATCTAGTCCAGAATTTTCAGTTTTGCCCAAGGGTTGGTACATTCCTGATGTCCTGAATGACCAAGACGCCCCCTTTCCCTTCATCTTGTATTACCACCTCTTTGTTTTTAAGAATTACGCCCCCTGCTGGTCTTCACACAGAAGCACCACAGAACCACAGTGTTGGAAGACAGAGAAGTATTCTTACAGGTGATGTCATGGGAACAATCTTCCCTGAGGGCTTTTACTCTCCCTGAGAAAAGATACCCTGATTGGGTAAGGAAAAGGAATAGAAAAGGAATAGAAGGATCATTTCCAAAGAGAGGCACAGCAAAGGTTAAAATCATAATAAATAGGGAAGCTTGATGTGTTGAGAGAATTTTAAAACAGAGTTAACATCATCAAATAAGCAGAAGACAAACAATGTCACAAATTGAGACACGGGAAGGTTCTTTTTGCTCCATTTTTCAGGAAAGAATAAGAATTCATCATCACTATACTATCACACTCCTCTTTCTTGATCTTAAGTACCTCTGTT
This sequence comes from Ovis canadensis, assembly GCF_042477335.2. Lineage (NCBI taxonomy): Eukaryota > Metazoa > Chordata > Mammalia > Artiodactyla > Bovidae > Ovis > Ovis canadensis. The sequence goes on along the minus strand of NC_091263.1, from coordinate 50,883,132 downwards.
TTTCAGAGCGCACAGAGTTCTGTACCCAGTAAGTAATTCCCTCTACCTATCAAAACTAAATCTCAGTCACACAGCTGATAAAACTCGGTCTCATGGAGAAGTGACTAGCAAGTCGAAGTCTCATAGACTACAAAACCCATGGCATCTGTAGATGGTCCGAGTTCAAATCCAGTGTTTCACTCTGCCTTTCAGTTTCCTCATCTGTAAAGTGCAAGTATTAATAGTACCTTTCCGGCAAGGCTTTTGTGAGGATTTCCAAGATGTTACGCAGCTTAGCAGAGTACCTAACGCACCACAGGAAAATAATCGTAGCCATTATTTGCATTTCGATTATGCACAGAACTTTAGGCAGAAGGGCTTCCCTGGTGGCTCAGACGGTAAAGCGTCTGCCTGCAATGCGGGAGACTCAGGTTCGATCCCTGGGTCAGGAAGATCCCCTGGAGAAGGAAATGGCAACACACTCTGGCACTCTTGCCTGGAAAATCCCACGGACAGAGGAGCCTGATAGGCTACAGTCCATGGGGTCGCAAAGAGTCGGACACGACGGAGCGACTTCACTTCACTTAGGCAGAAAGAACAAATGTGGTGGCATTTGAGGTACAAGTGGGCTGGAAAAGGGATATGCCTTTTGTTCACCTCAGAGTCATGTGCAGAGCTCCAAATTAGCACACTGAAGCAAAGCAAGATACGCTTCATAAACCAGTATCAGTCAAGGTTGAATTTGCAGCCACCTTGCCTGGGGACCAAGCCTACCCACCAGTGTCCCCACAGCAATTGTGGCTAAACCACACTGGAGAGGCAAACACAGGGGACACCCCTGGAGCACCTGGCTCTGGTGACCAAAGAGGTATTACGCCAGTGGGCCCCACAGGACACATTCTATTTAATGCCACTCTTTCAAGACAAGGAAATTGTAGGTAATATACCAAATACACAGAAACACAGAGAGTTAGGCAAAGTGAGAAGACAAAGGAAAACCTTGCAAATGAAAGAGTAAGACAAAGACCTCAGAAAAAGAACTAAATAAAATGGAGATAACCAATTTATGAAACAAAGAATTCAAATACAAAGATGTTCACTGAACTCAGTGAGAACATCAACAGAGAGATTAAAAAATATTTTTTAATCTGACCTAAAGAATGCGATAAGCAAAATGAAAGATACTCTATAAGGAACCAACAGTATATTAAAGGATGCAGAAAAACAGATGAGCAATGTGGAAGATGGGGCAGTTAAAATCACCCAATCGTAGCAGCAGAAAAGAAAAAAAGAATGTTAAAAAATGAGGATACTAGAAATCAATTCAGTTCAGCTCAGCTCAGTCATTCAGTTGTGTCCAACTCTTTGCAACCCCATGGACTGCAGCATGCCAGGCCTCCCTGTCCATCACCAACTCCCAAAATTTACTCAAACTCATGTTTAAAATATCTATACTATACACAGCAATCTACAGATTCAAGGCAATCCTGATCAAAATACTGATTGTATTTTTTAATACAACTGGAACTAATAATTCTAAAATCTGTATGGAACCATAAAATACCCTTAATAATCGAAGAAATCTTAAGAACAAAGCTAGAAGTATACTGCCTGGTTTCAAGCTATATGACAAAGATATAATAATCAAAACTGTGTAGTATTGGCACCAAAACAGACACAGATCATTGGAACAGAAGAGAAAGCCCAGAAATAAACCCACATTTATATGGTCAATTAATTTATGAGAAGGTGCTAAAACTCTACAGTGAAGGAAAAGCCTCTTTAATATATGGTGTAGAGAAAGCCGGCCAGATGCAAAAGACTGACACTGGACCACTTTCTGGCGTTATATATAAAAATAACTCAAGAGGGATCAAAGACTTAAATGTAAAATGAAACCTTCACACTCCTAGAAGAAAACATATGCAACATGTTCTTTGACAAAGATCTCAGCAATATTCTTGATATGCCTTCTCAGGCAAGGGCAACAAAAACAAAACTTACCAAGTAGGAGCAAATCAAACTGAAAAAGTTCTGCACAGTGAAAGAGGCTATCAACAAAACAAAAAGGCAACCTACTGAATGGAAGATATTTGTAAATGATACATTCAAGAAGCAGTTATTGAAAATACACAAATAACTCATATAAATCAATATCAAAAAAATTATATCAAAAAGGAGGCAGAGGATCTGAGTAGACATTTTTCGAAGGAAGACACAAAGATGATCAAGAGAGACCTGACAGGATTATCAGCATCACTAATCATCAGGAAAATATAAATCAAAACCACAATGAGACAGCATCTCACATCTATCAGAATGGCTATCAGTAAAACGACAACATATTTTTTAAAAAGACAACATATAAGTGTTAGCAAGTATATGTAAAACAGGGCATCTTTGTCCACTTTTGCTAAGAATGTGAATATGTGTAGCCACTAGGGAGACCAGTGGGGAGATTTCTTGAAAAATTAAAAATAGAACTTTACCATATTATATAGCAATTTCACTTCTGGGTATTTATCTGAAGAAAATAGACACATGAATTGGAAGAGATACAGGCACCCCTATGTTCACTGCAGCATTACTTACAACTGCCAAGAAATGCAAGCACCCTGAATATCCATTGTAAGTAAATGGATAAGAAAGATGCAGTATATATACAATGGAATATTCTTCGGTCATTTAGAAAAATGAAATTTTGCCATTTTTGACAACATGAATGGGCCTAGAGTAAAGCTTCATATTTAAAGCAAATGGGTCACAAGCACGTGATGTGCAGCATAGGAAATAAAGTCAATAACACTGTAATCACTTTGTGTGGTGACAAACGGTTACTAGACTTATGGTGATCCGTTTGTAATGTATCAGTTCAGTTCAGTCTCTCTATCGTGCCCGACTCTTTGCAACCCCATGGACGGAAGCATGCCTGGCTTCCCTGTCCGCCACCAACTCCCGGAGCTTGCTCAAACTCATGTCCATCGAGTTGGTGATGCCATCCAACTATCTCATCCTCTGTCATCCCCTTCTCCTCCTGCCTTCAATCTTTCCCAGCATCAGGGTCTTTTCCAATGAGTCAGTTCTTCGCATCAGGTGACCAAAGTATTGGAGTTTCAGCCTCAGCATCAGTCCTTTCAATGAATATTCAGGACTGATTTCCTTTAGGATGGAATGGTTGGATCTCCTTGCAGTCCAAGGGACTCTCAAGAGTCTTCTCCAACATCACAGTTCAAAAGCAATGGTTCTTTGGGGCTTAGTCCAACTCACATTCATACATGACTACTGGAAAAACCATGGCTTTGACTAGACGGACATTTGTCAGCAAAGTAGTGTCTCTGCTTTTTAATATGCTGTCTAGGTTGATCATAGCTTTTCTTTCAAGGAGCAAGCATCTTTTAATTCCATGGCTTCAGTCACCATCTGCAGTGATTTTGGAGCCTCCATAAATAACGTCTCTCACTGTTTCCATTGTTTCCCCATCTATTTGCCAAGAAGTGATGGGACCGGATGCCATGATCTTAGTTTTTTGAATGTTGAGTTTTAAGCCACCTTTTTCACTCTCCTCTTTCACTTTCATTAAGAGGCTCTTTAGTTCTTCAGTTTCTGCCATAAGGGTAGTGTCATCTGCATATCTGAGGTTATTGGTATTTCTCCCAGCAATCTTGATTTCAGCTTGTGTTTCATCCAGCTCAGAATTTTGCATGATGTACTCTGTATATAAGTTAAATAGGGTGACAATATACAGCCTTGATATACTCCTTTTCCGATTTGGAACCAGTCTGCTGTTCCACATCCAGTTCTGACTTTGTTGTACACTTGAAACTAATGTATGTCAACCATACTTCAACTAAAAAAGAAATATATTAAATACTAACATATAAATACTGAAAATAAAACAAAGAACAAATGTGACCACCACCTCCCTAATGAACATATTTTCATGGCATGCCATACCCTATTAGATTAAGGATCTGACCATTACTGACAAGACCATTTACAGGGTTGTCCCTGACCAGTGTACTATACGGCTCCCCAGGTGGCACTAGCGGTTAAAAAAAAAAAAATTTACCTGCCAATGCAGGGGATGGAAGAGATGTGATTCAATCTCTGGGTTGGAACGATCCCCCAGAGGAAGAAAATGGCAACCCACTCCAGTATTCTTGCCTGAAAAATTCCATGGCCAAGAGAAGGCTGTCAGGCTACAGTCCCTGGGGGTCACAAAAAGGTGGATATGACTGAGCATGCATGCACCCTGATGAATAACTCATAGAAATCCTTTACAAACTTTAATGGGCATCATATTGCTTGAGGGTCTTGTCAAAATGCAGATTCCGATTCAGAAGATCAGGAGTGGGGTCTAAGATGTTGCATTTCTTCCAAGCTCCTAGGTGGTGATGAGGCGCTGACTTCAAGGACCACACTCTGAAGAGCAATGAACTACAGCTTTCTCTCAGGAGCACACCATGCCTCTTGGCCCGCCGCAAATCTGGAATGAATACCCTCCTGTGCTGCTTTCAAGCACTCCGTGAATACTTTAACCCTAATGTTCAGTATCCTTGCATTTCTCCCTCATAGTCTGCAAGGAATTTGAGGTCAGGAAATTCTTTCTCGTTTATAAACCATGGACATTACTCAGTGCCTGGGATAGATAAAAGAATGGATGAATTTATGGATGGACAGAGATAGATAGGTAGACAGAGAATGAATAAGTGAGGGGCAGATCAACCTTTTCATCTAGACACATATAGAAGTTTTACTTGAATAAATTCTTAAGAATTGTTTAAAATACATTTAGCTAAATGCTTAGTGACAAAAATCACCATGTGGGCTCATTAAAATCCCACACCAAAAAATGTCAAGTATCTCTAAAAGCAGAGCTCCTCTTCCCAAGAAGGGCACTATGTCCTCTATCTTGGCTTCCAACCATGCTAGAGAACTGACAATATAGTCTTCTTAAAAAGTTGTTTGGGGGTGTCTTCTTCCACTGTGCTGTATGTGTGATTTTATTCCCCCTTATGTAATCCACAAAATGCATCTGTGTTTCTAGCACTGTAGCTACTGTATTATAAACCAAATTATAGTAACATGATCAGCTGGAATTTATTAAGTACTTTTTACCATCCAGGAACCCTGTCTAGTGCTTTTACTTTAAATACCTCTTAGAAACTGTATAATGACCCTAATAGAGGATATATGATGAGATTAAAGAGGTTGTGTTAACCACCCAAGATCAAAGAGCTGGAAGTAGAATGGAGCTTGGAACCCACGACTCTCTGACCTCAGAAACCATACTTTTAACCTCTACATCACAGAACCTCCCATGGAACATGCTTTGGTCACTCACAGGCACATCAAAGCCTTTGGACATTTGTCTGGAGAGAACTCTGGGTTTGTCACCATTTCACTGTATGACCATTAGAAATGTTCATCACTGAAATTTCCTTGACAGAAGAACATCACTGCATTACTTCCTAGGGGGGAAATTACACTCAACTTAGCCCCAGCTCCCATCTAGACCTTTGGAAATTCACCCTGCTTGACAATCTTAAATTTCTTCACTTCTGTGTCTTATTTTATTAAAGTAGTGGTAGAGAATCAACAGGTATCTTGTAGTTAGTAAATGGCACATTAAAACTACCCAAAGATTTCTACAAATCCTAAGTCTCCTCCTTAAAAACACTAAGGTGTTTTCTTTAGTGTTACTTATAATTTCTGGAACTTCCCCGGTGACCCAGGGAAGTGGATCAAGTCAAGTGGCTAAGACTACATGCTCCCAATGCATGTTCAATCCCTGGTCATGGAACTAGATCTTACCTGATGCAATTAAGAGTTTGCATGCCCCAGTGAAGACTGAAGATTCCACATGGCACAGCTAAAGATCTCATATACCACAACAAAGATTGAAGATCCCATGTGCCACAACTAAGACCGGTCACAGCCAAAAAAAAAAAAAAAAAAGTCCTAAAGTCCACAGCTGTCCTCTTGTTACCTGCATGGCTGCTGCTGAGACTTGTCTTCATCTGAGATTTAGATGACCTCAGCTTTAACTCCCAATTATATTGCCCTCCCAATGTCTTCTGCCGCTTTCCCATCTCTCCTATAGCCCCCGCTTCCATGTGTGTTCTGTTACCCTTTGTCAATCCAGATGAGAAATTCAGTCCTTTGCCAGTTTCTGCAAAAGCAATGCTGGAAGCAAGGAAGAATTTATTAGAGGGCAGGGGACAAAGAGAATAGTCCCATCAGAACTCCATATCACTGACCTTTCTCCTTACTGCCCTTCTCAGTCATTTCCCAGAGAAACCTATCTAGCCCCTCTCGAATATGCAGAATAAATACACCAGACACTGATGTTCATGTAATCAGCAACATTTCCCTCTTTTGCATTCTAACAGAACCCTGAAATTTTTAGCAATCCAACTGTACAAGCAACTCCATGCTTCAGAGGACACATCCCCTCTCACCAGCTCCAACAACAGACTTGATTTGTCAAAGAGGAATCGCATTCGCCTTCCAGCAATATATGCTGCTGCTGCTGCTGCTAAGTAGCTTCAGTCGTGTCCGACTCTGTATGACCCCAGAGATGGCAGCCTACCAGGCTCCCCCGTCCCTGGGATTCTCCAGGCAAGAACACTGGAGTGGGCTGCCATTTCCTTCTCCAATGCATGAAAGTGAAAAGTGAAAGTGAAGTCGCTCAGCCGTGTCCAACTCCTAGTGATCCCATGGACTGCAGCCTACAAGGCTCCTCCATCCATGAGATCTGCCAGGCAAGAGTACTGGAGTGGGGTGCCATTGCCTTCTCCGAGCGATATAAGCAGGTAGGGGCAATTGATGGTCAATGAGAAGTGAGGCAAGGTTTGCTGGGAGGTTTCTGGAAGAGGCGTACTCATTCAAAGGAGACAGCCAAAAACAGACAATTTCTTTTCTTTCCTCTGCCATGGCGACGGGATGTGACCCCTGGAACTGCTGCAGCCATGTTGCTATAAGAGAAGGGAGCAACCAGAAGGGAGCAACCAGAAGACTTTGAGAATGGCAGAAAAATGGAAAGAACTCATGAGATCGAGATCGTAAGCTCACCAAACTCATTTGATTTTCTTCCTAGGCACCGAGGAAACCTTAGCTAACTGCCTCCCCTGAAGTTAGGCAGCGCCACACAATTGAGTCCTGACTAGTGGATTATGGATGGAGATGATGTTTACAGCTTCTGGAACTGCACTGGAAAATGTCCTGCTTGATCCTTCTGCTTCTCCACTGTAGAATAGATTGTGCCAGGATGACTATGAAGCCATGTTCAAGATGGCAGGACTATCGCATAAAATGAGGCAAGGTCCATGGATGTAGCAGAAGCCTCCATTTTCATAGAATAGTACTGCTGTCTTGTATGAAGCCCTTGAGATCTCACAGCTAGTTTGTTGTAGCCTATTATAGACTGAATGTTTGGTGTCTTTCCCAAATTCATACACTGAAATCTAATTTCCAGTGTGACGGTACTCAAGGTGAGGTCTCTGCAAGGTAATTAAGTCATGAGGGTGAAGCCCTCGTGAATGGGATTAGTGTCCTTATAAGAAGAGGCCAGAGAGCTCGTTGTCTTTCAACCTTGCGAAAATATAAGAAGTTGGCAGTCTGCAACCCAAAAAAAGAGCCCTCAACAGAACCTGGCCATGCTGGAACCCTCATCTTGGACTTCCAATCTCCAGATTTCTGTTGATTTTAAGTCACTCAGCTTATGACATTCTGTTACAGTAGCGAAATGACAAAGACATGGCACATGGCATTTCCTACACTAATTAATATAACCAAATTCCTTGGGTACTGAATCTACCAAGCCTGAAGTCTTTCTAATATTAGACATTGAACTCTTATGAGCCAAGCTTACTATAATTTTTAAACCTATTTGGGGGCAAGATCTTGTTTTTCCTCTGATACAATGCATTTTAACAGAGAAAATCATGTCTTTACAGTTCTTACTTTTATATATGCATAAACAAACCCATCTATATGTTCACAGAACCAAGGCCAGGATTCACCCTGTCAAAGAAGATTATCAGTGTATGTAAAAACTTTTTGAACACTCTTCAGGAGTAGTCTACTTTCTAATCCTCACCATGTGATTTTTCTGCCCCTCTATTGGCAAGATATATCTCTGTGCTTATTTCTGCTTGACAGTCCAGTAAATTCTAACCAGTATCCCCTTCCAGACAGCCAGGGCACCTATAGCAATGTGGGTTGTAACAGCAGACATTCTGGAGTCTCTCTCTCAATAAGTCTCTTGATCAGAACTCCTCGAGCAGTTTCCTCAGATCTCACAACAAAGTGGATTTTCACCTGAGTATCATCTTCTCGGTTCTTGGTTCAGTGGTCTTCCCTTAGGAGAAAGACCTTGAGGTGATGCTACCCTCCTTTTGTGCACACTTGTATCTGCCCCTAATCCAAAGGTGCCAGTGTGACTTTTCTCCCATGCAGGAGTTCCAGCGCAGCCATAGGGGCTGGCTCCCGTGCCCCACCTGGTACTGAAGCATGAATGGATCCACACTGTAGCGGCTACCAGACTAACTCAGTCGGTCCTCCTGCAGCTTCCATGGGCTATGAAGATGTAGGAGACATAGAGAAGAAACAAAATATTCCCAACAAACAACACTATGGCTATATATGGCAAGTATTTACATATCCTCCCTACTTATGGTATTTTCCCTTATAAAATAAAATACTCTGTCTGACTCCCCAGTCTTTCCTGAAGCTCTCCTCCTCATTCCTCACATCAGAATTCATCATTTCCTCCTTTGTGAACCTTACTATGGTACATGTGGTCCTTTGGCATATTCTTTGATGTAGCAGAGTATATAGGTTGCGAGCTTGAACTCTGGAGCCAGACAATGTAACCTCTCAGGCCTCAGTCTCCTCAAGGGTAGAAAAGGGTAATAATACTACTGATTTAGTCAGGTAATGGGGAACATTTATTGAGGACATTTATTTAGTGTGCTGGAGAATCCCAGAGATGGGGGACCCTGGTGGGCTGCCGTTGCTGGGGTCGCACAGAGTCGGACACGACTGAAGCGACTTAGCAGCAGCAGCAGCAGCAGCAGAGTATGTGGAACAGACTCAGTTGAGTTCAGTCGCTCAGTTGTGTCCGACTCTTTGCAACCCCATGAATCGCAGCATGCCAGGCCTCCCTGTCCATCACCAACTCCTGGAGTTCACTCAGACTCACGTCCATCAAGTCGGTGATGCCATCCAGCCATCTCATCCTCTGTCGTCCCCTTGTCCTCCTGCCCCCAATCCCTCCCAGCATCAGGGTCTATTCCAATGAGTCAACTCTTCGCATGAGATGGAACAGAATAAGTGCTCAATAAATACACACGCAAGTGTTTGTACGTGTCTCAGCTCTTCTGAGATTATAAGCTGCTTGAATTGAAGACCAAAATCTGATCCATCTTTATATTTCTGGTAGTATACCCTAAGTAGTGTTCTGTATGTGTTGACTGAAAGAAGGAATGAATGAGAAATAAGTGATTGGAAGAATTTCCTGTTGTGTCTATGGCTAATAAGCAATTATTTAGAGACAGTTCCACTGACAATCACAGTTTTATAGGCAAAGAATTCCAGTCTTTGTTTCATTTATCATAATCCAAAACAAGTGTGGTTCTGTTTTCTCGGCGCCAGTGAGCTTTCTGAAGCATTTTCTGCTTCCACCCCTATCCTCAATCCCCACTCCCGCTCTGTCCCTTGGCTTGGGTGAAAACATCCTGCTTAGATAACTCATCCTTCTATGGCAAGATGTTGGTAATAAACTGTTGAATGATAAAATCAGGTTATAAAACTGCATTATAGAATGCCCATTTTTGTAAAATATACATTTATATACATACTAAATGCCCAGATCTATTGTTTTTGCCTGAACATTAGACCCATATAAGGACCCCTGCCCAAGTGCACTCTTGACCACTGGAATCAGAATCTCTGGAAGAGAAACATAGTCATTGTTGTTCCTTAAAAGCTCCCCAAGTGATTCTAAAGATATACTGATATGTAATCAGTGACTGTCTGCCTGGTAGAATTTCTGGAGCTGTTATTTTCTTTTCTTCGCTTATCTTTTTCTTTCCTTCTATAAACATGTATCGGTTTTATGATAAGAAAAAAAACTGTATGATCAAAGGGACAGTAGGAAGGAGAGTAGAGTGGAGACAGTTCTTTAACATCAGCCAGCTCCAATGGCACCCCACTCCAGTACTCTTGCCTGGAAACTCCCACAGACGGAGGAGCCTGGTGGGCTGCAGTCCATGGGGTCACGAAGAGTCAGACGTGACTGAGCGACTTCCTTTTCACTTTTCACTTTCATGCATTGGAGAAGGAAATGGCAACCCACTCCAGTGTTCTTGCCTGGAGAATCCCAGGGACGGGGGAGCCTGGTAGGCTGCCATCTATGGGATCGCACAGAGTCGGACACGACTGAAGTGACTTAGCAGTAGCAGTAGCAGCTCCTTACTGGAATGGGAAGAGTTTCCATTCTAGAAACACTTATATGCTACACTGTCTAAATTGAGATTCCACAAGAACTCATTAGAAGGGCTAGTGGCCCAAAATACCATTGTATACTGCAGACCAACACCAACTCGTGAACAGATAATTAAACAGTAAACTGGGCAAACTCTAAATGATCAGACTCATTTTTTAACCGTATTAACTTTGTTATTTGGGGCTTACCAGGTGGCTCCAGTAAAAAATCTACCTGCCAGTGCAGTAAATGCAAGAGATGTGGGTTCAGTCCTTGGGTTGGGAAGATTCTCTGGAGTAGGAAATGGCAACATGCTTAAAGCCAAGCTTTAACTGTCAACTGCCATCAGACCTGAACCAAAAGAAGACACTGCACACAGGAGTCCCCTGACAATCCACAAGGCTGTGTGATTATGAAGCAGATGGCAATGGTTACTAAATCGACAAACACATCCAGTCCTCTCCAATGCACAGAATTTGAAAATTATCTCTGAGCTGTCTCTAGAGTTCAAGATAATGATAAATTTAGGGACCTCCATAAGGAGTGGTGTAGATAGGGAAATCTGAGAAAATCCCACCAGTAACATATGCAAGGCCTAGGGCAAGAGTTCAAATGAAGAGCTACATACTATAGTAATCTGTTTTATAAGTCAAGCTAACTAAATGTATTTAGATAAATAAAAGGAGATAGGACAATGTGATCCAAGATTAGATCTATTCACTATAAACATTAATGGAACAATGAACAAAACTTGAATGTGGTCTAGAATTAAATGATAGTCACTTATAAATGTTAACTTCATGATGTTGATGGTTATATTCTAGTTATACAGGAGTATGTCCTCATTTAGGTCAAGTATACTCCAAAGTACTGGGGAATGAATGGCCTCTATGTTTACAACTTACTCTCCCAACCCAGGGATTGAACCCACAAGGTGGGGAAAAAGTTCTTTGTGTAGTTCCTTCAATTTTTCTGTAAGAAGAAATTCAAACATTCTTTTAAAGTAACCCTTCATCCTGAAATTCCACTATTATTGACATTACTAGCTGTCTCCACTAGAAGAAAGTATTATCTTCTTTTGGTTTATCTTTTTAAACTACTAATATTCCTGAAGGCGGAGAAGGCAATGGCACCCCACTCCAGTACTCTTGCCTGGCAAATCCCATGGATGGAGGAGCCTGGTAGGCTGCAGTCCATGGGGTCGCCAAGAGTTGGACATGACTGAGTGACTTCCCTTTCACTTTTCACTTTCATGCATTGGAGAAGGAAATGGCAACCCACTCCAGGGTTCTTGCCTGGAGAATCCCAGGGATGGTGGAGCCTGGTGGGCTGCCATCTATGGGGTTGCACAGAGTTGGACACGACTGAAGCAACTTAGCATTCCTGAAGGAGAATACATATTCATTCATTCATTTGACAAAATTTTACCCATCTATTCAATGATCATTTTTTAGCACCCATTACGTGTCAGGAACTATGTTAGGCCAGAGGGTTACACTGGCAAACAAAATTCGTCTTGATCCTGACACTTTTAGGCTTCTGATGTAGTAAAGAAGAAACAAATTAATCCAAAAGTCACACAAACAACTATAAAACTCCAATCATGACAAATATTGTAGAGAGAGAAGTGATACCACAACAGAATATGCTAGAGGAATAGACCTAGTTAGTTTCTTTGGGGCACTGAAGATAAAAGAGATATGCCTCACAGCATAATAAAGGGAAAAATACAAATCAACTTTTTTATGATCTGAGAAGTCTAGTAAGAGGAATGTGGAAAAAAATACATTCAGGGTTTAAAGGAGGGTTTGATTTTAATGTGAACAGCAGGTCATGGATTAAGTTTCACTTCATCCATATCTTGAAAAATGAGTACGCACAGACGTGCATCCAATCCAAGGAATTCAGGTGAGAGGCAATGGTGGCTGCAGGGAGTAGCGGTGCCTGGGCTTGGTAAGGGATCAATAACACAGCATGACTGTCACACAAACTCTCTGAGAAAGCATGGCAGGAACTATGGCTTCAAAGGCAGGTTAAGATTTGACTGAGAAGGACCAAAATTTGACTTTTCTTTTTCTAGGCAACATGGAGCCAACACACTTTGTAAACAGTAGAGATGTATAGCCACTCCTTTGTTTAAAGTTAACTACTCTCACCCATGGAGTTGAGATTTCAAAATTAGCATTCATTGTTGATATGATCACATCAGTTTTAAATGACACAACCTCATTCATCCAATGTCCATTCTAGTATCACAAAAGGGCTGAACTGTCCGCACTCCCACCACAAGGAGCTCCAGCGTATGCCTGAAATGAGCCTCTGAGAAGCCCTCCCATCATGAAATGTATTTTTCTTTTACCAGTGAAATGTGGATTTCTGTGACAAACGCAATGCTACAATCTTCCTGCTCAGTTTTACAAAAAGAGATGGTTTCTAACTATAAATTCAGGAGGAGAAACTTCAATCAGGTTAAATTATACAACTATGAGTCAGAACTCTGTATCACAAGCGACAGAAACCCAACTGGTATAAGCAAAAGGGAAGCTATAAGATCATATAATTGAGGAATCAAAAGGATAACAGACTTAGGCATAGTTTGACCCAGAGGTCCAAGTAAAGTCAAAGGAAATCTGTGTCTCCCTCTATTTCTTGTATCTTCCTGAATCTCTTTGGCTTTTTTTTTTTTTTTTTTTTTAGATAGGTCCTCTCTTCATGGTTGCAAACCATCACAAGCAGCCCTTGTTGTTGTTCAGTTGCCAAGTTCTGTCCCCATGGACTGCAGCACACCAGGCTTCCCTGTCCCTCACCATCTTCCAGAGCTTGTCCAAATTCATGTCCATTGAGTCAGTGATGCCATCCAACCATCTCATCCTCTGTTGTCCCCTTCTCCTCCTGCCTTTGATCTTCCCCAGCATCAGGGTCTTTTCCAGTGGGTCAGTTCTTTGCATCAGGTAGCCAAATGATTGGAGCTTCAGCTTCAGCATCAGTCCTTCCAATGAGTAACAAGAGTTGATTTCCTTTAGGACTGACTGGTTTGATCTCCTTGCTGTCTAAGAGACTCTCAAGTGTCTTCTCCAGCACCACAGTTTGAAAACGTCAGTTCTTTGGCACTCAGCCTTCTTTATGGTCCAACTCTCACATCCATATGAGACTACTGGAAAGACCACAGCCTTGACTCATCAAAGTGAGTCTTTGCTTTTTGACACACTGTCTAGGTTTGTCATAGCTTTTCCAACAAAGAAGCAGTCATCTAATTTCATGGCTGCAGTTACCATACACAGCGATTTTAGAGCCCAAGAAGGGAAAGTCTGTCACTGCTCCCACCTTTTCCCCTTTTATTTGCCCTGAAGTGATGGGACCAGACGCCATGATATTAGGGTTTTTTTTTTTAATATTGAGTTTTACTTTTTCCCTCTCCTATTTCACACTCATCAAGAGGTTCTTTAATTCCTTTGCACTTTCTACCATTAAAATGATATCATCTGCATATCAGAGGTTGTTGATATTTCCCCCGGCAATCTTGATTTCAGCTTATAACTCCACCAGCCCAGCATTTCGCATGATGTGCTCAGTGTATAAGTTAAATAAAAAGGGTGACAGTAAACAGCCTCATCATATTCCTTTCTCAATTTTGAACCAATCCGTTGTTCCATATAAGGATCTAACTATTGCTTCTTGACCTGTATACAGGTTTCTCAGTATTCCCATCTCTTTAAGAGCTTTCCACAGTTTGTTATGATCCACACAGTCAAAGCATTTAGCATAGACAATGAAACACAGGTAGATGTTTTTTCTGGAATTCTCTTGCTTTCTCTATAGTCCAGAAAATGCTGGCAATTTGATCTCTGGTTCCTCTACCTTTTCTACATCTAGCTTGACCACCTGGAAGTTCTCGGTTCGTATACTGCTAAAGTCTAACTTGAATGATTTTGAGCATAACTTTATTAGCATGGAAGATGAGTGCAGTTGTCTGGTAGTTTGCACATTCTTTAATACTGCCCTTCTTGGGAACTGGGATGAAGACTGACCTTGTCCAGTCCTGTGGCCACTGTTGAGTTTTCCAAATTTGCTGACACACTGAATGCAGCACTTTAAGAGCATCATCTTTTAGGATTTTAAATAGCTCTGCTGGAATGCCATCACCTCCACTAGCTTTATTGGCAGCAGTGCTTCCTGAGGCCCACTTGACTTCACACTCCACCATGTCTGGCTCTCGGTGAGTGGCCACACCATCGTGTTTATCCGGGTCATTATGCTGCTTTTTGTGCAGCTCTTCTGTGCATGCTTGCCAACGCTCTGATCTCTTCTGCCTCTGTTAGTTCTCTACTATCTCTGTCCTTTATTGTGCCCGTCTTTGGATGAAGTGTTCCTTTTATATTTCTAACTTTCTTGAAGAGATCTCTAGTCTTTCCCCTTCAACTGTTTTCCTCTATTTCTCTGCATTGTTCATGGAAGAAGGCCTTTTGGTCTCTCCTTGCTATTCTCTGAAACTGCATTCAGCTGAGTATGACTTTCCTTTTCTCCCTTGCTTTTCACTTCTCTTCTTTCCCCAGTATTGTAAAGCCTCCTCAGACAACCACTTCGCCTTCTTGCATTTCTTTTTCTTTGGGATGGTTTTGTTTGCTACCTCCTATACAAATTATGAACCACAGTTCTTCAGGCACTCTGTTTAGGAGATCTAATCCCTTGAATCTATTCATCACCTCCTCTGTATGGTCATAGAGGATTTGATTTAAGTTGTACCTGACTAGCTTAGTGGTTTTCCCCACTTTCTTTAGTTTAAGCCCAAATTTTGCTATAAAGAGCTGATGGTTCCGAGTCACAGTCAGCTCCTGGTCTTGTCTTTGGTAACTGTATACAGCTTCTCTTCTCCATCTCCAGCTACAAAGGATGTAATCAATCTGATTTTGGTATTGAACATTTGGTTATGTCCATGCATTAGGTCATCTCTTATGTTGCTAAACAAAACTGTTAACATTCTCTTGGCAGAATTTTGTTAGCCTTTGCCCTGCTTCACTTTGTACCTCAAGGCCAAACTTGCTGGTTACTCCAGGTATCTCTTGACTTCTTACATTTGCACTCCAATCCCCTGTGATGAATAGGACATCTTTTTTGGTGTTAGGTCTAGGAGGTCTTGTAGGTCTTCATGGAAATTATCAACTTCAGCTTTTTTGGCATTAGTGGTTAGGGCATACATAGACTTGGATTACTTTGATGTTGAATGGTTTGCCTGGAAAACAAACTGAGATCATTCTATCATTTTTGAGGTTGCACCCAAGCACTGCATTTCGAACTCTTTTGTTGACTCTGAGGGCTACTCCATTTCTTCTATGAGATTCTTGCCACAGTAGTAGATATGGTGGTCATCTGAGTTAAATTTTCCCATTCCCGTCTACTTTAGTTCACTGATTTTCCTAAGATGTAGATGTTTACTACTGCCATCTCCTGCCTCCTCATATCCTACATGTTCAGGAGCCTTATTAGTAAAACTGAGCCTCTTTTCATAGCTAGGGGAGGGGGAAGAAGAGGAACCTTGGGAGGTGAGAAAGGAAGCCTCTTATGGAACAGAACTAAAATGGATCAGGAGCACATCTCTAAACCCATCTTGGTGTCTCGGTAAACAGGTTCATTTAATTGGGCAGTTCAACTTAGATTATAGAGAGACTACCAAAAATTAGGTGGAAAACATTCCAGCTCTTTTATCCTAAGTGGTAGAAAATCAGACTGCCTCCACTTAAAGGGGGCTTCCCCAGTGGCTCAGCAGTAAAGAATCCGCCTGCAATGCAGGAGACATGGGTTCAAGCCCTGAGTTGGGAAGATCCCCTGGAGGAGGAAATGGCAACCCACTCTAGGATTTGCCTGGAAAATCCCAATGTCAGAGGAGCCTGGTGGGCTACAGTCCATGGGGTTGCAAAAGAGTCAGACAGGACTGAAGGGTTGAAACAAACATTTTGAGAAAATTAACAGCCAAGAACTTCTGTCTTCACTCCAAAAAAATCAGTGACTACAAACTCTTCTGTCAAGGAGCACTCTTTTTATGCCAAGAAAGGCAGGTCTCACACAGGAAGAAACTGCTAGAATGACTTCATTACTAAGAACTGCTCTGCTTTCTCCTCACTACTAATAAGCTAAGAGGTTCTAGAATAGTTTTCCCATGAAGTTGTTTTTTTTTTTTTTTTGGTTATATTTCTTTTTCAGTTGCAGTTCAGAAAAGATGTGTTGTGGATAAAAACAATTTCCTCTCAGTGACTGAAAATAAAACTAAGGAGGGGGCTTGACTTGAACATGTTTTACAAAGAATTTAAATTTGAAAGATATGAGACTTTATCATCTATTGTGTGTCTTGCTTTGGCATTTGTAAGAAACACTTCTGTAAAGGAATGTATGCCTACTTTAATGCTTATCAAAAATGTGAACTGGTCTAAGCCTGGATCTCTTAGCAGTCACTTGAGAAATTATTTACATCTGTCATGATGCAGAGAGATAACCATCATAGAGATTAAAGCCATCAGAGTGGAGAAAAATCAGGCAACAGCACTGAGGGAAACACCAGATTTTCTGGTTTTGTTTTATGGGCAAAATTTTTCATCCCATTTTACAAAAAATAGTATCCTTCCAGGCTGCTCCTCTGGTCGACAGATTCATTACTGCTGAGAAATCAAGAAGTGGTTCTCACGAAATACTTAGGGCTGCTGTGCTGACTGTATTTATTAAGCAACCAAGGATAAATATTGGCTGTGATGTTTCAGAAATCACACAAAGCGATCCATGGAAGGCAATCACTTTTAACAGGGAGGGGAGATGGCTAGAGAGACTGGTCATCAGAGTTGCCCAGAAAAAAAGAGAGTTATTACCTGTTGCTAATGAGAGGTCTTGTAAATTATTGACTCAGAGGTGATGTAGAGAGAAATGAGACATCACTGAAGAACTAAGAAATTAAAAGTCACATAAAATGAATGTCAGAGAGCATAAAACCTAGGCCTTTGAAGGTTAGTTTTTTTTATATGTGTGTCCAAAATAGAAAAAAAAAAATCCTATAAAAGTGAGCTCAATGACCTGACTTTGTCAGTTACTAGCTGTATAAGTTTGGGCACATTTCAGTCTTTCAATACCTTAGCTTACTCATCTCTAAAATGGGGTTAATAATGGTTGCCATCCTCACAGGCTAGCTGCATACAAAGAGCTTAAAGGAGTCTTCAGCATGGAGTAAGTGATCAATATTATTATTGATGCTACAACATTATTATTAAGTTAGTTTACCATGAAATCAAAAAGTACAAATGACAAAATGAAGTGATCCTCAAATAAACTGATATAAGCCAAGGAGGAAAAGGATACAGTGCTTGAGGGTATTATGATAAAACATCTTTAAATTAAAATTCACTTCTTCAGATCCAGTGCTGTTAAGGAAAATGCCTTACTGGCATTTCCCTTTGAACTGCTGATTTTTAAGAAGTGGTTTTAAAACAAATTAAATGATGGAAAGTAGATTATATGGATTGCATATGACCAAGTTCAACAGAAAAAGGAGGCTGCATGCGTGGTCAATATGCAAAGGTGATTTCTGCTCCCAGACTTATTTAAGAAAATAAAATATATTCACCTTGACAGACAGAGCTCTTTGTACAAGCTACTGTGTGGGTTCTCCTCCCATTTCCTGACATTTCCATTTTTACATCCTTGGCAAAGTCCTCTAAATCCATTTGCCTTTTAATTTGTATTGTTCCCAAGAGTCCCAGTGAGTTACTCTACTGGGTAAGAGGTACCAGTCAGGTCTCTTCACTTACACATGGCAGGACCTCACCATGACTGAGTTAAGCTGAAAGGGGTATTATTGCCGACAAAACTAAAAGAGCCAAGGTCTCTACAGGCATCAGCGTGGCAGAATCCAAATGCCTAGATGGTATCCATTAGGAATCTGGGTTTCCATAGCCCAACTCCGCTTTCCAAGATGGTGGCTAGCTCTCCTCACAGCAGCAAGTTGACAACCAGATGCTGATCTGCTTAGCAACACCAGCAGAATGAGAGAAACCTCCTTTTTCTAACATATCCATCACATATCTTGGGACTGAAACTTACTGGACTGAACCGAGATCCCATGCTCATCACTGAACCAATCAAGGGGAAAGGAGATACATTTAGGCAGACCTTGGTTACATGCCCATTCCACACAGGTAACATACAAAATAGCCAGCAACCTGTAAATGCATGGATCAATTAGAACTGACGCTGGCCATCAGACTGGGACAGGGGCACGGAGGCACCCTCCAAGGGCCAAGTTTTGCCACTTTAGCAGCTCTGTCATGGGGAGATCAGCATTTTCGGGGGTGGCAAGAGAAGCATGTGAAGTCAGCAGCTACTTACCAAGTGCTGTGGAAGTATTTCAGTACTTCATCAGCTAATATAACTTTGTTGTTGTGTAGTCACTAAGTCAAGTCCAACTCTTCTGTGACCCCATAGATTACAACCCGTCAGGCTGCTTCCACAAGGAGGGCCGTGCACCAGTGTTTCCTGGCGCTCTCAGACTGGGGAGGTAGGCGCCCCGCTCCTTTCCCTCAGGGAGCACTACAGGGCCCTGGGAGTGTTCCTGATCGCTGCTCACAATGAATTTACTGTGTATGGAAGACTTCCTGGGTACCAAGCCTTGTGGGGAGAACTTTAGGAGTCTTTGTCTCTCTTGAGCCCCTTCACGGTTCAGTGAGGTTGATGCCATTAAGCCCCATTTAGTAGAGAAGGAATTGGCAACCCACCAAATCCCATGGACAGAGGAGCCTGGCAGGCTACAGTCCATGGGGTTGCAAGAGCTGGACATGACTTAGCAACTAAACCACCACCACCACGAGGCTCCTCTGTCCATGGGATTTCCCAGGGAGGAATACTGAAGTAGGTTGCCATTCATTCTTCAGGGGATCTTCCCAATCTAGGGATTGAATCCATGTCTCCTGCATTAACAGGCAGATTCTTTATCACTGAGCCACCAGGGAAGACCAATATAAATGTACTGGTGCACTTTTGATGATTAACCAGCTGTATGTGTGTTTGTGTGTATTTACATGTGTAATATAGTTTATATACAGGTGTACATATGAAAAATAAGATTTCCAACAGTTTGCATTTTACGCACTCTCTTCCAACTTCCAGTGGTATGCATACAAGTAGCCAGATATCTGAGACAGATACTTTTGCCCAGAAAGATACATTAACTCTCTTTCCCATTATTTTTTCCATCAAAGAAGCATCTGCTTTGACTTCAGCTCCCAAAGAAACAGTTACTGAAAGATCCCTTGAGATGGCTCCAAAGTGACGCTAGACTCATTGTCACCTAGTCCTCTCATAAGCAATCTAGCCTTACTCACAGGCTTCCCCTGAACTCACATTCATTTACCAAGAGGGTTCAGTACTCTCCTCTTAAAAGATGGAACAAACACCACGAATCTTAAGTGATCAGAAGGCAACCAGGGTTGGGAAAACCTTCAGGGAAGCTAATTTTGCATTCACAAAGGAGGCAGCAGTGGTCAGGTCCTGCCAGCGGGTGAATTTATAACATATAATTCTTTCAGAATGAGATATGCAAATTAAATCAATTAAATCCTAGCTATTGCTTGGCCATTCTAATGTGCACTCTCATCGCCACATTAATTGAAACAACGCTGAAGGAGTCTTAAATTCAGGGCAATAAGTTGTGTCTGAAATAATCAACAGGCAATGCATTCATATTAGGACTGAGCAGGAAGAGCTGATTCTAAATCATTCAGGAATCCAGCACTGCATGCGAACAAGGTGAGTCATGCAGTGCTGATAACCCAAAAGGAGCTCCATTTTTCATTTCTATTGGCAAGAGGCACAGCTTGCTCAGGAGAGAAGCTGGGTTTTTTTGTTTCTTTTGTTTTTCAGTCTCTGGACACTGGACAGGCATGAGGGGGGAGAAAGAACAAAGACTGAGACCCTGACTTAGTAAGAGCTCAAGAGAATAAAATGTAAGAATATAACACTGCCCAACAGACCACATACCATCAGTAAACTCAACACAGAAACCTGGGTATTATACCGTCTTCCTCCCATTCTAACGATCCCTCTCCACCAGCCAAACCATCACTGGATCCTCATTTTTTACCATGTAATTATACCCTTAATTCATCAGTCTCTCTCAACCTCTACTGGCATCACTACCCTAGACCAAGCCATTACCATGTCTCCTGTATGGTAATTACCTGGTTCCACTCCTTTCCCCCTACTCCATTCTCCTTGTGGAAGTCATAGTGATTTTTATAAATAGAAATCTGATCACAGTTCAGTTGAGTTCAGTTTAGTTCAGTCACTCAGTCGTGTCTGACTCTTTGCAACCCCATGAATCACAGCACACCAGGCCTCCCTGTCCATCACCAACTCCCGGAGTTCACTCAAACTCACGTCCATCGAGTCGGTGATGCCATCCAGCCATCTCATCCTCGGTCGTCCCCTTCTCCTCCTGCCCCCAATCCCTCCCAGCATCAGGGTCTTTTCTAATGACAACTCTTCGCATGAGGTGGCCAAAGTACTGGAGTTTCAGCTTCAACATCAGTCCTTCCAATGAACACCCAGGACTGATCTCCTTTAGGATGGACTGGTTGGATCTCCTCGCAGTCCAAGGGACCCTCAAGAATCTTCTCCAACACCACAGTTCAAAAGCATCAATTCTTTGATCACATTATACCTTAAAAACCATTGCACTTAGGGTAAAATCCAAACTTTTTTATTGAGGCATAGTTGTTCTACAATGTTGAATAATCTTCAGGTGTACAACAGTGATTCACAATTTTAAAGGTTATATTCCATTTATAATTATTAAATATTGCAAAGAAGCAAGAGAGTTCCAGAAAAAAATCTATTTCTGTTTTATTGACTATGCCAAAGCCTTTGACTGTGTGGATCACAATAAACTGTGGAAAATTCTGAAAGAGAAGGGAATACCAGACCACCTGACCTGGCTCTTGAGAAACCTATATGCAGGTCAGGAAGCAACAGTTAGAACTGGACATGGAACAACAGACTGGTTCCAAATAGGAAAAGGAGTACGTCAAGGCTGTATATTGTCACCCTGCTATTTAACTTATATGCAGAGTACATCATGAGAAATACTGGGCTGGAAGAAGCACAAGCTGGAGTCAAGATTACCAGGAGAAATATCAATAACCTCAGATACGCAGATGACACCACCCTTATGGCAGAAACTGAAGAGGAACTAAAAAGCCTCTTGATGAACGTGAAAGAGGAGAGTGAAACAGTTGGCTTAAAGCTCAACATTCAGAAAACAAAGATCATGGCATCTGGTCCCATCACTTCATGAGAAATAGATGGGGAAACAGTAGCTGACTTTATTTTGGGGGGCTCCAAAATCACTGCAGATGGTGACTGCAGCCATGAAATTAAAAGACACTTACTCCTTGGAAGAAAAGTTATGACCAACCTACATAGCATATTCAAAAGCAGAGACATTACTTCGCCAACAAAGGTCCATCTAGTCAAGGCTATGGTTTTTCCAGTGGTCATGTATGGATGTGAAAGTTGGACTATAAAGAAAGCTGAGAGCCGAAGAATTGATGCTTTTGAACTGTGGTGTTGGAGAAGACTCTTGAGAGTCCCTTGGACTGCAAGGAGATCCAACCAGTCCATTCTGAAGGAGATCAGCCCTGGGATTTCTTTGGAAGGAATGATGCTAAAGCTGAAACTCCAATACTTTGGCCACCTCATGAGAATAGTTGACTCATTGGAAAAGATCCTGATGCTGGGAGGGATTGGGGGCAGGAGGAGAAGGGGACGACAGAGGATAAGATGGCTGGATGGCATCACCAACTCAATGCACATGAGTTTGAGTGAACTCCGGGAGTTGGTGATGGACAGGGAGGCCTATTGTGCTGCCATTCATGGGGTCGCAAAGAGTCGGACACAACTGAGCGACTGAACTGAACTGATTGACTATAATCCCTGTGTTGTCAATATATCCTTATAGCTTATTTACTTTATACATAGTAGTTAGTACTTCTTCATCCTCTACCCTTATCTTGCCCCTCCCCCTTCCCTCTACTCCGCTGTAACTACTAGTTTGTTCTCTGTACCTATGAGTCTGTTTGTTGTTGTTATAATCAGTAGTTTTAGTTTTTTAGATGTCACAAAAATCCAAACTATGTATCGTAGTCTACTTGGCCAAGTATACTGTTGCCCCTCCTGCCTCTCTAACAATGACTGGTACCCAATTTCTCCTTCCCCTTCCACCATCCTCCCCTACTTACTAATTTCAGCCACGCTGCCCACCTTTCAGTTTGTCAAACATACCAAATTCTTCCCTCTCGGCGCGATTCCCCCTGCCTAAAACATTCTTCCCTACCACATCCAGCCTCATCCGCAAGCTTTTTGCATGGCTGGCTCCTTCTGATCTTACTGGTCTCACCCTAAATATCACCTCCTCACTGAGGAGGTTTCTGACCAACGTGCCCAAAGAGTATTCTTTATTCCTCCAAGTCCAACACCTTGCAACACCATTCTCCCAAAAAGGAAGTTTGATACCTTCTGCTAGGGTTTTCACATTATCCCCATTAGCCTGTCTCAAGAGTCTGAGAAACAGAAATCCCAATTTTTAGCCGGGCTCTTTCAAGCAGGTCAACTCTGCAGCAGCAGCAGTAAGAGATTAAACACTTCAAGATCTGTTCCTGCTGGCATCCATTTCCTCTATCAGCAGGCACGCTCCAAAAGGGATAACATGCGGATGGTGGGGGACCCACTTGAGCTGATTTGCTTTCAATCCAGTCAACAAGGAAAGGCAATTTAGTCTCCCATTTAGTACCACTTGCTTTGATAAGTACATTCTAACAGAGTTTTAATAACCTAACCCAGGGAGCATTCTATCTACATATCAGTTGATTGGTTAAGAACTTTGATTTCCCCACCAGAGACCTCTCTATTAATCCATGATTTATTAAGCCATTAGTCAAAGACTTCAACACCCCAAACATGCTGTCATTAATACTTAAGCTACCCTATCTCTCACCTTCCTTTTCTACTTCTTGGAAAGTCTACTAGGGGCTGCTACCTTGGGTATATGCCCCAAGAACCAATGGTATCCCCAACTCACCTCATGTTCTATGTACACCCTTCAGCCCTTAATTCTGATTTAGCCAGAGAGGCCTTCACAGCATTGCCACCAAAGTCTTAACCAGCTTCTATACTTCTTAATATGACTGTGCCTGTCCTCCTGAAGATGTTAATATGCCAAGTGGCAGCTTCCCATTTTTCTCAGCTGATTAGCTTAACCCACTTAATCAGATCCATCTTCTGAAAATTCACTTGTTTTTGCAAATATGCTTGACAATATGATGCAAAGGAGGGTTATGCCACCTTTGTTGCAGAGTACAGGCTCTAGGGAGCGTGGGCTTCATTAGCTGCAGCCAAGGACTCAGTAGTTACAGATCACAGGCTTAGTTGCTCTGCGGCATGTGGAATCTTCCTGGATTAAGGATCAAACTTGTGTCACCAAATGTATGCCACCTCTGACAGTCCATCAAATGGCTCATTTTGTAAAGTTGTTTTTAAATGTACTTTTTGAAACAAAATCGTATCTCTTTTTTATCCTCTGGGGTTAAAGACGTGAAGTCTCAGGGGATGGGGAAATAATAGTCAACTTATTATTACCATTGTCATATCTTATTAAAAAGATACTTTCTTCCTTTAATACTAGTATAAATAATCAGCATTATTCTAGAATGTAGTTTTCCTTCTTTCCTCTTTCTCTTTTGGCATTCATTGCCTTTAGTAATCAGAATTCCTAAGTCCAAACTTCCTTAGTAGTACAGTGGATAAGAATCTACCTGCCAGTGCAAGGGTCACAGGTTTGATCCTTGGTCTGGGAAGATTCCACGTGCCACAGAGCCAGCTAAGCCCATGAGCTGCAACTACTGAGTCCTTGTGTTGCAACTGCTGAAGCCCGTGCTGCCTAGAGCCTGGACCCCACAACAGGAGAAGCCACCACCGTGAGAAGCTCCCACGCCGCAGCAAAGACCCAGTGAAACTCTAAATAAATTATTAGACTAGCAATGAATTCCTAAGTCCAAGAAACCAAAATGAACTCTCAATGTTTACAAATAAAAAGACATTTGCTGGAAGGATATTAGAAAGACAGTATCAATCAGAGACTCAAGAGCCAGGATGTGGAAATGTTAAGGAACCATGAGGCACTGGAAAGCCGGGTATCAGACATATTTGGGCTAGTCACTGCTTCCACAAACCTCAAAAGACAAGCATGCCTACAGCTGCTGTCATGGCCCCAAGGGAATACTAATGGATCCTTCTTCTCTGTTTCCTTTGCTCAAGATTTAAAGTCTGTGGTGAGAGACTAGGATGGGATCCTCTCACAAAAGTGCACATGCCAGAGCAGCCAGGCAGCACAGAGACAGGGAAAGTGGCCCAAGGAGTGGACGCTGTGATCCATGGCCAGCTCCTCCAGCCCCTTGGGATGTCACCCACTGATGCCTCACAGAGCCCTTCCCAAGGAATCATCCTCCAGTGGGAGGGGTTGCCTCACCCCGGGGTACACCCTCTTCTAGGAGCAGCCCATAGTCAATGCCAGTGGATACAGGGACACTAAAGTCAGGCCCCCGTGCCTCAGTTTGGACATCTCTAAAGGACCATCACAGTGGAGAAGGCAATGGCACCCCACTCCAGTACTCTTGCCTGGAAAATCCCAGGGACTGCGGAGCCTGGTGGGCTGCAGTCCATGAGGTCGCGAAGAGTCAGACACAACTGAGTGACTTCACTTTCACTTTTCACTTTCATGCATTGGAGAAGGAAATGGCAACCCACTCCAATGTTCTTGTCTGGAGAATCCCAGGGACGGGGGAGCCTGGTGGGCTGCCATCTATGGGGTCGCACAGAGTCGGATACAACTGAAGCAACTTAGCAGCAGCAAAGGACCATCCCAGACTCAGAGCTCCTTGTGGGTTGACAAACCACAACACAGTTCAACATCATCCTGTTTTCCTGTCTCCCTTACAGGCATTTCTCCTAAGAGTGCACCCCAGTGAACCACACACAGACTAACATCTGTCTCAGGGTCATCTTCAACCTATCTATGTTGGCCCCCTCAGTTTCCCAGAAAGAACTACCCTTAATAGGAGAGCCTTGTTGTAAGTATAACAGGGCTTGGATACTGGGTAACCAAAGAAAATGGAATATGTCCCAATATTCACTATGTCCCAATACTTTTCCATGTTAGATTAAATGCTTCCATTAGCAAATAGTTCTCACTGTGTAGTTCTATTCTTCAAATCCTAAGAAATTCCTTTGAGGTCAGGTGAGATTCCTTCCCCCACTCATCTCCTCCCATCCCCGTTCTCCATCCTCCATCAACTCCTTCCTCATTCCTGTCCTTATCCCTGTATATTTCTATATCTTTCTACACAGCCATCTCTATCTCTGGAGATGACAGGAATGGACATGGAGAAAGAGGGGTAGGAATAGAGAGAGATACAGAGATGAGAGAGAGAGCAAGAGATCACATACAATTTCACTTCTATCTGTCCTCATGATCTCATGATCTTCTCCCTTCCTGGAATTCCGTCTCCTTGTCTTTGCTAGTATAAAGTGAAAGTGAAATCGCTCAGTTGTGTCCGACTCTTTGCAACCCGTGGACTGTAGCCCACCAAGCTCCTCTGTCCATGGGATTCTCCAGGCAAGAATACTCGAGTGGGTTGCCAAATCCTACCTATTCTTATTCATAAGACCAATCTCTTAGTTAGGGAGTTTGGGATTAACACATACACATTATATTTAAAACAGATAACCAACCAGTACCTACCATACAGCACAGGGGACCCTGTTCAATATCATGTAACAACCTAAATGGGAAAAGAATTTGAAACAGAATAGATACATGCATATATAATTAAATCAGTTTGCTGTGCGCCTGAAACTAACACAACATTGTTAATCAACTATATTATCATGTAAAACAAAAAAGCTAAAAATAAATCAACCGTATAAGAAAAGAATTTTATTTATGATAGCATAACAATAAATTACACGTGAATAAATTTTATAAATAAATATAACCAAGTCCTCACATTTGAAAAGCACTCGGAGAATTCAAAGTACTTTAATACACTTTACCTGACTTGATTTCACAAAATCACCATGAATAAAGCAGAGCACTGTTATTTCCATTTTCCCCATGGGGAGACCTGTCTCGGAAGTATGAGATAACTCATCCAGATTCATTCTTCCATCATGCCCTTTGAGAATCTTCCATCCCACTGTGGCCCTTCAATGAGCTACTGTAGTGATGATAGTTTGTACACCAAATTTGATTCACAGCATCGGGTATCATTCTCCTGATAGGTTACTAAATAGTAACAACATATTTAATGTTCACAACATGCAAATCCAAATATATATTTTAGCCTCATTATCTCTAATGGCTGCTGTCTTTGGGGTTGCACAGAGTAGGACACGACTGAAGCGACTTAGCAGCAGCAGCATCTTTTACAAAACACCAACTAATCCCTCTGCCTTCCACCAACTGTGCAGCCAAAACACAGCAGCCATTGGCACTCGTCACAGACCATCACATCACACACACTACCGAAGCCCAGTATTTTATAAGCCAGGAGCAATTCTCATTTCACAAATGCAGTAATTTCAGCCCAAAGAGTAAGCAATTGTCCAAGGTCACACAGTCAAAAAGTAGCAGGATGGGAGCTAAAATTGAGTCCAAGACTAACATCTCTTCTCTAGTTCACAGATTAGCAGGGTTATTTCTTATCAGGTTAGCTTGCTTTCAGCCACAGGGTGAAAACTCTGGCTGGTATATCAGAAGAGATTAATGTTAGTTTCATTTTAACAAAGGTTCAGAATTATTTGGTTACCAAAAATGAAACCCATCCAGACGGCCTTGAGAGGAGAAATTTTTTTAAGGGTCAGGAATATCTCATGGAATTTTAAGGCTGTTGGAAAACTGAAACTGGAAGAGCTAGGGCAAAGCTATTTTCTGTCTTGCTCTTTTCAGCTATTCACTTCTCATGTGCACGTTCTTCTCAAGCCCCGCTTTCTCTTCTTCTTCCTAACATCTAGTGAAACACAGCCAACTCAACGCCTTAAACTGCTTCCCAGATCCAGCGTCACCAACCAGCTCCCTATCATCCCTGTGTCCCAATTCTAAATTCCCAGGTCAGAACATCTCATAGCTGAGCCCAACCAATGAAAAGACTCACTTTACTCAGGCATCTATTTTCATCCAAACTGGGCTCAAGTCATTTAAAAGTATAGTTACATAACATAATCATGATTGCAAGGTGGCACGTCTTGGTGTGCAGAGAGGGTCAATTTCTCAGAGAAGGAGTTGCCCAAAAGAAACTATCAGGATAAACCTGGATATTAAGACAATGGCCTGGTATCAATCATCTGGCTACTCCCAAACATCTGGATGATGGGCATCTCCATTTATGCATTGTGGCAATCCATCCAAAAAGAGATGTGAACTCTAACAGTGCCAAAATAGGGGTATACCACTCACATCTTCCTTCAAAAGACAATGGCATCTTGATAAAATATCTTCACAGCTATGTTCATCCTGAGTAGTCACAATAGCCAACAGGTAGAATCAACCTAAGTGTCCATCAACAGATAAATGAATAAAAAAGTATGATCTATACCTACAAGAGAATACTACTCAGCCTGAGAAAAGAATGAAATTCTGACACATGCTACAACATGGATGAATCCTAAGGACAGTATGCTTAGTGAAATAAGCCAGTCACAGAAAGCAAGATACCGCATGATGCCACTTATGTGTGGTACCTAATAGAATCAAACTCTTAGCAACAGCAAATAGAATGGTGGTCACTGTGAGAGGGGAGAAAGGAAAGTCGTTTGAGAGATATCAAATTTCTTTTGTACAAGATGAAACAGTTCCAGAGACTGTTGTACAACAATGTGCATATACTTAACATGACTGTACACTTGAAAATGGCTAACACGGTAAATTTTATGTTGCGTGTTTTTGACCACAATAGGGGGTGGGTGGAGGGAAGGAGAAAGAAAAAAGAGAGAGAGACAGAAACAGAGAGTGCAGTTAGCTCTCAGTCTCCACCATGGTTGTTTCAGAACCTGCTTCAATTTTTAGTGGAGGCCCCCCAGTCCCCAGGCACGCTCCAGCCAAGAATGAAGCACAGCGCGGTTACAGGCCTGACATGTACATGAAATGCCTCTGCAGGCAACCTTCCCACCAGGGCTCCCTTTGGACGAGCCAAGACTCTCTCAGGTCCACCCTACAATGTGAGGCTCCTACGCCTTCCTTTCACCTTACCTGTCCTAGGTGCCAGTCCTACTTCATGATCTGAAGGATTTCCCTGCCTACTCTTCCTCCCTTCCTCTCATCCTTCACAGGTATTAACCCTCTTCCATGCCTACCTCTAACTTGGTATCTGCTTCCCAAGGAACTTCCCTGGCACAAATCACTAAAACCGCCCACAAACAAGTTCTCACACACACCCGTGGGAGAGGGGACACACCCATGGTTAAGGACGCTGCATGAGGATGCCTCTCTCAGCGCCGACCGACATCCCCGGACAGCGCTGGCTCTTCTCTGTTCCCATTGCATCACTCATACCTCCGTGATCACACTTTGCAGCCTGTCACAGTTGTTTACAAGTCCACGACCCCACTGTGAACATGCCTCTTGAAGGCTACGTGCATACCCTTACTTATCACTGTACCCCCAGCACCTGGCAGCACCTGGCAGATAGGAAATGCTCAGGAAATATATGCAGAAAGAAAGAAAGACACTCAGGCAGGAGGGAAAGAATGAGAGGAGAAGGGTTAAAGGACAGGAACCATTTTTCATGCACCTCTGCACATGTCCAGAAATGTTCATCATGCATGCATACAGTCATCTTTCCCTTCTTGTCACCCACACAACTTATCAAATATATATTGAGTGCCTGCTGTGTACCAGATGGTGAAAGGACATCTCCACATGACTCGTGCCTGTGGTCTCCGACCTGAGCAGCGCAACACAAGGCATTTTAATTCCACTGTGGTCACCGTTTCCCAGCATTACTTGGTCAACAAAGTATCCTCCGTAGACCGGGAAACTTTTGAGGGATGGTGAGAGTCATCGCTAGGGAAAATGAACTTTGATGTCACTGACAGTTCCCCCAAGATGGCACAGGGCAACATTCCACTCAGTGACTCATTAGTCATTTTCAGGTACAGCCTGAGCTTTCTCTTCACTAATTATATTGACCTTTCTTGAGGCAAAGATTGATACTGTGAATATATTACCTTTTTCAAAACTTATCTGTTTGTAAATGAAACAGTGGCATGGTGCCTGCAAAGGTTTGCAGACAAGGTCATGTGAGAATACCTCCCATTTGGAAGATTTTACCGCATTTAAGTCATCTGAGGCCTTTAAAATAATTGCTCCAACCATGACCAAATCTTGGGACCTTCTTCAAGAACAAAAAGTACTAAATGTAACCCGATTCTAACTCCATCTTTAAAAATTTGTTTTGCTGACTCATTCCAGCTTGGGGTGGATTTCTGAGTTTCAAAGTGGAGTGACCAGTAAGTAATGGAGATTGCTTCAGTTCAGTGTCCCTTAGCAACCATCATTTTACTTTCCTGTTGCCATAACAACTATAGCATGAACATCAAGGTCATCAGGCCCACGGAGCCTCTCTCAGGAAGCTCAATTTCTCAGTCTCCCGTCTTCTCTGTTTGCTCTCACAGAAGATGTTTTCTGGAAATTGACATCTGCCTCTCCCTTCCTCCACTCCACAAGAGCTTAGAAAACAATCTATTTAAAATGAACAAGATAATCCCTAAGAAAGGGGATGCAAAGACCCAACCTCAGATTGATAGAGCCATTTATAACCTGGTATATAAACTGTGCTATATCTTCAAATGGTTCTGTTTTTGAAAAATGGAGAGATAATATAGCTGGTGGAAGGATTTCAAAATTCTTCGTTTTCTATTCCAGTATGACACGTGTCATCATCTTACAAATCCCTTAGGTGCTACAGCTTGAGTTTCTGGGGGGGAGGGGGGGAGGTGGCAGGGGCAGGGAGGGGAGGTTGAATGTGATGATTTCCAAGGTCCCTTTAAGGTCCCACATTTTGAGAATCCACATTCCTATGGGTCACCTCTTGCAAAGGCTTGCTTTTAAGTGGTAAACAGAAGCCAGTCCCAGCAGAGGGAGGCTTGTCTGCCTCTCAGTAAAACAAACAGCTTTGAGGAACAAAAGCAAAGGGCCCCTCTCAAAATGTGCTTTCGTGCTCACCCTCATGTGCCCCTGGTAGAGCCGGCACTCCAGAAATATTGAATCACCATGAATAATTAGGTGGCAGCCAAATTTTCTCTTCTTTGTGTTCTTTTAAGAATTATAAATAGTTGACATTGAAACTTCACCTCAGGTCTCACCCCCTACATGATTGGAATTAGCTAGATAGTAACACTTACGGCTAGCATCATTTTGCAGCTCTATTACAGTAGACAAATAAATCTCCAAGAAAAACTGATTCTATAATACTTTGCAAGAAAGAAGGTCTCCTTAGGCTCCTACAAGAATAAGCAAATCCTTAGCCCATTTCAGGTAAACTCCATTTGTCAAGGTTTCCAAGTCATCACTATTGCCTGCAACCGTTTTCTGAAATTTTGCCCTGCTGATCACACAATGTAGCTTTCAGTGCATATCACACACATTTTATTTCAAGACTTGTGCACTGCACTCAGTTATTGAACTGAAGATCTCACCTTTTTTCTTTACTTTTTGATACTTTTCTTGTCAGAAAATAATATTTCTTTTGTTGGGAACATTATCATCTGCCTCCTTGCTTGTTCTGCCATATCTTACTGACATCAAAGTTTTAATGCTTGCTAATCAGGGTCTTCTCCCCTTGCCAGCAGGGAGAGCTTCAGAAACTGCTGGGGCAGGTGTGTGTAGAGCAGGGGATATAGCACCAAGACTGACACAGTTGAAAAAAATTTTTTTTTGGTTGGGGAAACTAAAAGCATTGCAGGAAAGAAAGGCTGCTTCCTGGCTGCCCTTGTTCATTAGGGCTTTCTCAGGAGGAAAAAGATGCACAGCAATGGAGGCAAGACACCTGGAAACCAGTCAGTGATTTCCTCCTGCAGGCATGGAGATCTGACTCATGTATTCCGGAGAAGTGGAAGGAGATGACAGACACGTAGCAAATGATAAATTCCTTATAAAAATGCTAATTAGAAACTGGCGACTGGCACATAGTGGGCACTTAATGAAAGTCTCTGGAATGAATACATGAATCCCAATGTCAGTAATTAGCATGTGCTGAGTGGACGTAGAATAAAGTTGCAACCCTGAAGAATTCAGTTAAATTCATGCACTCATGGATGATCCACATAATTCTATCTCACACTGATAGTTTACATGGCCTTTTATCTTTTCAGGAGTCTGCTACACACTCTTTCTGGCACTCACAATATCCTTATGCTCAGAAAGTCTTTCTATTCCCATTTCATGAAGAAACTGAGATGGACATTAACTAACTTACTGAAATCCTACAGCTAAATGGCTACAGCACTGAGGGTTAAATTTAGTGCTCCTGACTCCCAGCCCAGTGGCTTCACCCTAAGGTGCAAGCTTTTCTAGAAGGTGGATGAATTTGGAATTAGAATTACTTACCTATAAAATACAGTTTAAGCAATTAAAAAAAAAAGGCATCGGTTAGGATTCCTGGCTTCAAGGAAGATAAACCAACTGGGATGACCTTTAGCAAGAAGGATTCATTGGAAGGATTTAAATAGCTCAGTTCCAATAAGCAGCTGGGAAGTAGGGTGTGGGGACAGCCAGAGCTCTGCAGGGGTGATTTCGCTAGAAACAGGAAACATAGTAACTTTCTTCAGAAACTACAGGTGATACCACTCTTGTCACTACCATTTCCACCAACAACCACGAAAATTCCTCCAAATTTTTCTTTAGGCTTGTATCACTATTTCAAGAATTAAGTCAACTGGCTGAACTCAAGCCACACATCCAGCCCCTGGGTCTTTCAAAGAACTGGCAGAGGAGGAATCTGCTCTCCTATCCTCACCTTTCAGTTTCTGTAGCAGGAGAGTAGTACATGCAAGCCAACATTCAGTGGAGGAGGGCTAGTTCTCTAGGAAAAAAAAAAAACTTATGGCATTAAGAAGATGAATGATCACTGAGCCCAAAATAAAAGTCAAGCACTTGCTACCTCAGGTTAGAGATAAATATATTATCCAAGAGAATTTCACTAGGAAGTTAAAGCCTTAATATACACAGCTGGACCATTTCCCATCATTTGGACCATTCTTGGGGTCCCTGGAATAACGTAGTGAAAACAGAAGCTAGTAGGACATACAGAATCCTAGAAAGCCTGGCTGACTTGGTGAGATATGGGTGGAAGGAGGCTCTGTAATCTCCACTCAAGGAAGCACACATGTACAAATCATTGTGTTGGTTGAGCCCTGCTCCATCCGGCACTCTTTCATCCACAGTGTTCTCCACCCAGCTCAGGGTACACCTCTTCACCATAATAAATCACAGTGAAGGTTCTTAACCACAGTGAAGGTTCTTATTAGCAAAGAAGTGAAGAGTACGCTGGTACAGATAATTTTTGCCTCTACTTTGAAATTTGCCGTTGAGGGCCTCATTTAGTAATCTAGAGTTCTTTTAGTCAATGAGCTTTTTCTTCCTAAGAGCTTTTCTACTTCTTAACTTCAGGGACACTCATCAGACTTAGAAGTAGTTTGAATCACAGTGAATAATTGTGAGTTCTGTCTCTCCAGGACCCCATCTTCTTCCTTCCAGGGATAACATCTAGGTCCTAGCAAGGGGAAAATACCTCCCCAACTCTCAGAATACACATTGCTAGTGGGGCTGAGCGCACCCTCCCCAGATCCTGGCATGGGCATGATCAAACCCTGGACCATTCACATGATCCTCCTTCCAGGCAACAGTGATTGGTTCAGGACACAAGTATGTTATTCATGTTGGGCCAGTGACATTCAAGTCCAGGACTTCTGATAGAAGAATGGAGAAGAAAATAGCTTTTTTTTTTTTAGTGAGATGATGAGATTGTGAGTATACTTGCCTGTAGCTGGTGGCAGCCTATTCACCATGAGATAACAGACTTCCTAAGCATGAAGGTAATGTAAGTGGAGCTGAGACATGTAGAAAAGCAGATTTTGATGTTCACTGTTAAACCGTCTGCCTCCTTTTGCATCCATTCCTGAATCGAAACCTGATTTGTTCAATTACATGAGTCAATTATCCCTTTTTGTGACTGAGACCATTTGACTTGTGTTACTTTCCATGCTTATTTTTCACAAATATAAGAATAATAAATCCATCCACTCATTCATAATATTTTGTGAGGACCAGGCACTCTGATAAGGGAAAATATTGTGTACAAAACAGGCACTGCATTCTGAGAGCGGAGACATGAGTCAAGTAAAGGCACAGACAAACAGGCTTTGAGGGACTTCCCTGGTTTTCCAGTGGCTAAGACTGCATACTTCC
Organism: Ovis canadensis; assembly: GCF_042477335.2. Classification (NCBI taxonomy): domain Eukaryota; kingdom Metazoa; phylum Chordata; class Mammalia; order Artiodactyla; family Bovidae; genus Ovis; species Ovis canadensis. The sequence continues at coordinate 50,849,116 of NC_091263.1, read as the reverse complement.
ATTGCAGAGGACACGGGTTCGATCCCTGGTCAGAGAACTAAGATCCCATGCAACATGGCCAAAAAATGAAAACATAAATTTAAGTAAGTATCTTTTTAAAAAAAAAAGGCTTTGAAAGGAAAATATGCTAGGAAAACATGCTAAGAAGGAAAATATAGAGCCCTTCAAGGCTATAATGAAGGTTTATCTGACTACTCCCTGAACACAAAAGAGACCATGAAATGTCTACAGGTAGAGAGGACGCTGGTGTGAGGGAGCAGTAAAGAGGCACCTTCAGGAAAGACAAAGGCAAATGAGAGACAGATCTAACCTGACAGATAAGGCAGTTTCACTCCCACTTCACGTGAGTAACCCTGTGGTTTTTTTTTTTCAATTATGGAAATAATACTTGAGATCTACTCAACCGTTTAAGTACACAGTGCAGTGTTGGTAACTATAGGCGCAATGTTATAAAGCAGATCTCAAGAACTTAGTCATCTAGAAAAGCTGTAATTTTATACCTGGTGAACAGTAACTCCTCATTTCGCCTTCCTTAGCCCCTGGCAACCACCATTCTACTCTCTGCTTCTATGCATTTGACGGGCTCATACCCCTCATCTAAGTGGAATCAGGCAGCATTTGCCCTCCTGTGGCTGACTTATTTCACTTCACACAATGTCCGCAGTGTCCTGAAGGACCTGAAAATAGCAGGACTGCCTTCTTTTTTAAGGCTGAGTCACAATCCCTTGCATATATATACACACCACATTTTCATCATCTGTTCATCTGTGACAGGCATTTATATTATGTCCACTTTGGGCCATTGTGCATAAAGCTCCAACGAATATAGGAGTACAGATATCGCTCCAAAAACTTAATTTCAATTCTTTTGGATCTTTTTAAGGCTCCCCAACATAGACTGAGGATATGGAATTGAGAATAAGAAATTTTAAGTGTTCCAGAGCAGGAAATAGAGTCTCAACTTCCAATGGAGAGATTTCAGAAAGAAAAATTGTATATGAACCCAAACATAGTCAGTTTGGTTTCAGCAAAGGCTCTTTGAGCATCTGCCCAGAATATCTTATTTCATCTGCACTGGGCTGGGCCCTGAGGATGATAAAAGAAGGACAATAAATACTCTCGTTGTCCTTAAAATGCTCACAGTGTTCATACAGGAAAGAATAAGCTGGCTTATCCAAGATCATAGTTGTGTGAAGCAGATTAAACCATGTTCAAGGACAGTCATTCTCAGCAGAGAGGAAGAAGGTGTTAGATATTTGAGAAAACATTCAAGACCCTAAAAACATAAGGCTTTATTAAATAAGTCTATGGCTGGTACAGATACACAGAAGACAGGGAGGAGTACTGAGTGAACATGGTGTGTTTTTGTTTTTTTTTTTTTAGTTCTACAATTTTTTCAGCTAAAGGAGAGGTTTATGGCAGGTACAACAGCAGAAGATAGCCCTTATTAGGTACGAGGGCTTTGGGGTCAGGTAGACCCAAGTTCAGACCCCAGCACTGCCACTTACTAGCTGTAAGGAATGGGACTCTGGTTGTAGGACCTCATTTTTCTGAGTATCAGATACCTCTTTTAAACAATAGGGATACTAACACAGCCTACTTTAGGGACAACTTGTGATAACAAGATGGTATAATTGTTGGGGAAAACCTTGTGCTCTCTGGCACAAAATAAATACTGCATGCTGCTGCTGCTAAGTTGCTTCAGTCGTGTCCGACTCTGTGCAACCCCATAGAAATGGCAGCCCACCAGGCTCCCCCGTCCCTGGGATTCTCCAGGCAAGAACACTGGAGTGGGTTGCCATTTCCTTCTCCAATGCATGAAAGTGAAAAGTGAAAGTGAAGTCACTCAGTCGTGTCCAGCTCCTAGCGACCCCATAGACAGCAGCCCACCAGGCTCCTCCATCCATGGGATTTTCCAGGCAAGAATACTGGAGTGGGTCTCCATTGCCTCCTCTGAAATACTGCATAACCCTTCACTGTTATCATTGTTCTGGTCTTTGATGCATGGAGAAGCTATGACTAGATCTGGCTCTTAAAGACTAACATGTCCTAATAGCTAATAGCAGCAGTTAATTTATAGAGAGTATTGACTGCATGCCAGACATTATGCTAAGTTCTTTACACATTATTACTCACTCATGCATAGTGGGAAAGTACTATCATTCCCCTTGTCTACAAGTGACAGCAGTGAAATACAGAGAAGTTACTAGTCTAGGCTCAGAGCTCAGAAGTAGCAACACAGGGATTAACGCTGTACAGTCTGATTCTAAGTATCCACACTTCACCATGACGCAATGCTGCTCAAGGCAATTCTTAATTCTAGGCAATCCTCAAAACCTCCTGCAGAGATTTTTTTTTTCTCAAAGACTTCATCTCAGGACTCATACCAAAGCGTCCCATTCAGTCAGTCAAGGTGGACCTAAAATCAGAATGCTTAAAGCTCTCCAGGGGATTCTGAAGATCAAAGGACTTTAGAAACTCTGGCTTTAGAGGACCAGGACACTGATGACCCTGGCTGAGAGTTAACTTTAGCTGTACCTGCCCCCAGCACCATGGTCTCTGCAACAGACAATGCTGCGTCATCTGCCAACATGACAGAAGTGTTTTCCTGCAGAGCTTAACTCACCTGGGACCAGTATAGCTCAGCAGGCAGGGACTCATTCCAGGTGTCAACTCCCTACATCAAAATCAAGAGCTTTCTTGGCGCAGACTTAAGAGTCACTCAAATATCAATTTCAGTTCCATCATAAATCACAAGTTATAGCCTGTGCCCACTGTTCTTTAAAACATTTTGAGCTCCCTAGACTGATGAATTCTGTGTTCCACTGTCCCTCTATTTATCCCACTCTCTCCCAGAATGTTACGCTGTCCACTAATGACCATCCTGGTCCCCCAGATCACGGACAGGAACCAGCCCCTCAGTCATTGCCGAGAGATATCGAACATTCTCCATCTAATTCTGAGCCACAAGGTCCCACAATGAGCCTGTGTACAAGCTTGGAGCAGAGGCGTTAGATGCTTAAGTGGTCTTGGTACATTCTTGGCACAGACTCAGCAAACAAGGAAAAGCTCTATCTGATTTTCCGGAAACATTGAGAATAAACGATGCTCTCTGCAGGCTACTTAACTAGGATGGGAAGTTGTTCCTTTAAGTCTATAAAAATTACCAGAACTGAGGGCTGTATACATGTGACTGTTGATTCAGCCCAAACAAAGCAATCACTTTCACCATACTATCCTGGCAAGTATTTAAAGATGTGTGGTGCCCATACCCATGAGCTTCCCTCATAACTCAGTCGGTAAAGAATCTGACTGCAATGCTAGAGACCTGGGTGAGATTCCTGGGTTGAGAAGATCTCCTGGAGAAGAAAATGGCAACCCACTCCAGTATTCTTGCCTGGAGAATCCCATGGACAGAGGAACCTGGCAGGCTACAGTACAATAACCCAGGCAAATATATCCAATAACAGCCAGAATCAATGGGCACCAAGTCCATGTTTAACCCAGGCCAGGCATTTGCATGCGGTGGAACCACGCAACAGCTCAACTCCGCTCCCACTCTCCTAGTTTGATATCCCAGCAGTCATTGCTGCCGCCTGCAGCAGCCATAGACCTTGTTTAGACAAGTGTTTGAAGCACATTGTTCACGCAACAATGGAAAGAGAGAGCCTGAGCAAAAGCTCTGTGCTTTGACTGATATGTGATACAGCCTAGGGTGACATAATATAAAATATTTAGGTGAAACAATGCACATAGCTGGAGCTCTTATGCAAATGTAAGCATAAGAACCTTCACAGCAATTTCCTCATTATCTGCTGGTGGTTTTTCTGCACTCTTGTGTTTGCTCTATCCTCCTTGCCAGAGTACTGTGGGGACTTCTTCCACCGACTTTCATGCATTTTTAATATAGATTTTTAACTCTATTAAAGATAAATCAATTTTCTACTTTATTAAAGATAAACTGATTAACTCTGTTCAAAAAGTCTGGGGCAACATCTTGAAATTCAAAAAGACTTTATTTTTTACACAAGAGAAATTATAAGGGTAAACAATACTACTTGCTGGCAATTGACTTCAATCTGTGAAATGGGTCTTCAAGGCAAATCTGGACAATTAGAAAAGTGAATTGCCTTCCAGCTCACCCCACCCATAACTGCCTCCCAGGTATACACGTTGAAAACAAATTCCCAGCATGCTAAATTCTGAATCCCCATCCATGAATTTCCAGATGAACAAGCAAACCATGAAATTAAATAAAGCAAGTGAATTTGGCAAATGTCTACTCTAAGATTTTTCTCTCCCTATTTCTGATTCCTCTCCATAATTGTGGTACATATCACTGTGCCGTTATTCATATATCCTAAAACTTATTCTTTGGTGCCACTGGGGAAATGTATTCTCCTTTAGAGTTTTTTCCATATTTTTACAATCTATTTCTTACCCCTATTTTTCTTGGTTAATGGCACATTTAGGATCCTCTTTGGAGAGCCTGTTTAATTCTCTGTGCTGCAGTGATTAAACACATTCAAACGACAAACAAGTACTGAGCATATTCCTCATGATAAAGACACAGCCTTTCCTGACAAAAAACGAAAATCAAAGGAAGACAAGGAAGACGTGCATCTCAGTCTTCTGTCATCTTTGCAAAGGGGCAGCATGCCCTTCACGGCGGTCACCAGACCATGGTTTGAGTACCACCATTTTCTAAGATATCGTGACAACCTCCTGGTGTTCTTGTTTATTTATCTGTTTGGGCCGCTTAAAGCCAACAACAATCTCTGAGTTGTAAGTAAACTAGTTATGAAAGCTAAAACCAGAATAAATAGAGGTAGAGAAAGGAAACTAAGGCTTACTGAATAATTGGTAGTAGTTTCCTTCTTTATCCTAAACATCTTCAATTTGTATTTGGAGATCAGCTGACTCCACCCCAAACTCTGCAGGGGAATGTGTGACCTCAGCTGAACCCATCCTTGCATTTCACCCCTTAGGTCAGTGATTGTGTCAGTATTAGGCAGGTGTTTTTAAAAGGATGCAGCTGTGAATGGGACAAAGACTCCAAATTAGCAGTGACTTGGGGTGGTGGTGGTGTAGTTGCTAAGTTGTGTCCGACTCCTGCAACCCCATGGACTGTAGCCCACCAGGCTCCTCTGCCCAGGGGAGTCTCCAGGCAAGGATACTGGAGTGGGTTGCCATTTCTTTCTCCAGGGGATCTTCCCAACCCAGGAACTGAACCTGGGTCACATGCATTGCAGGCAGATTCTTTACCGACTGAGCTATGAGGGAAGCCCCAGCAGTGACTTAAACAAGATCAAAGTTTATTTCTCTATCAGATACAACTCAAGCTGGTATAATAATTCTGCTCTGTGCCGGCAGCAGGGGCCCAAGCTTTTTCTGTCTTGTTACTCTTCTCTTCCTCAAGTTCTGCTCTTATCTGCATATTTCCAAGAGTGCTTGCAACTAAAAAGCACTCATTTCCTCTTTTTGCTCCAGGGAAAAAACACCAAAACTGTACACAGTAGTTTCACTTAATTCTCATTGGCTAGAACTCAGCCACACAGTCACGGTAACAGCAAAGGAAGATGGGAAACAGTTTTGTTTCTTTTTTCCTAAGCATATATGCGCCCGGCTACAATTACGTTACTAGGAAAGAAGAATAGATATTAGGGGTCAACCAGTAGCCTCTTCCTGGCCTGTGAACTGAACTCCTGCAGATCCTCATGTTGTAGCCTGGAACCCAAGAAAACAGGTGCATATTCTTTTTCTGGATGTATGGTTTGCTGAAGTGGGAGCTTCCTGACAGTACCAATTTTGGAAACCATAAGGAAACCAGTAATAGGATGAAGGTGCCAAGTGGAATCAAGCAAATCCCAGAAAAAAGTATCTAGATATCTAGTAACATCATAAAATTCTGGATCAAATCACATCTGAAGCTCTGTCTTCACACTTTTCATTTATGTCACCTCTGTAAATGGTCCATATTTTCCAAAAGAGCTTGAACTGAAATGTTCTTATTTTCAATCAAAACATCCTAAGATACAGAATGAGATAGGGACAGAGAAAGAGATGGGGAGAAAGGCCAAGGTAAAGACTGAAAGATGCGAAATTATCCTTGACACAAAACCTTGACCAAAGTTACCTTCAGAAACAGGGAGGATATAAACTAAAATGGAAGTGTTGAATATCAACAAGAGCGGATGACCCAAATACTACCAAAACTTCTCAGAACAAAGGATGGATGACAAAGAGGAGCTGGTACTGAGCAGTCAAAAAGTATGTTCTAAAAAATTCTTTCCCAAACTAGCTAGTAGGTGTTAAACTCTACTGTTGAAGAAGGAATTCATAGGGCCTGGACTCCATCTTAGGCCTGTACATGCTGATCATGCTCAGCCACCTTTCCAATGGACTCTGAACTCTGTGTTTACTGCCTATGAAAACAACAACAGAAGGATAAGACCCCCTCCAGACAGGGGAACCTTGAAGAGCGTATCTAGGTTACTCATCGCCTAAGAGAAAACATACACTAATCACCCCTTCCTCCAGATAGGCCGTAAATTTTTCTGTATCAATCGGAGTGCAACCTCAGGTTTATTGATTATTGGCTAATTGTTTGACCGTTTGAGCACATAGCACATAGCACATGAATGATGGGGTTACTGGGATTGTATTTTCCTTGGCTTATGTAAGTCTCAAGGAATGTGGGGGTGGTGGGTTCAGACACGTACACATGGGGTATAAAAGATTTTCACAAATGCTGATCAGGGTCCTTGGCTAAGAGCAGACTCTGCCTTGGGCCCGCCGGTGTAATAAACTGCCCTCCACTATCTGCATTGTCCTTCTGAGTGAGTTTGTTTCCTGGAACTCGTGGCTACAACACTGTGAAATCACTCTTTACTCCACCCTCTTCCATAGAAAAGACTTTGGTAGGTGAGATGATGCCTTAAACCTAAAAGCCTCATTAAGTTAGCAACTATTGTAGATCAAAGACTTGGGTAGATGCCGCTGGCCTTAACTCTTCAACATATTCCCCTGTGGTAGTCAGTGCAAGTCCTTGAACACAGCTTTGTAAATTTCCAAGTATGTTATCTAGGCTTCTTTAACTCTGGGCTCTGATGACAAGACCAAGCAAGTACAAGCCTTCTGGCCTTTATTTTCCCTAAGATCATCATCAAAAAGTTGCTAGGCAAAACTTTTAATATAAATGAAGATGAAATAGGCACAATTATTAGAAAATTATTAGTTTGCTTTTTTCGAAGATAACGAAGATGAATAAGACAACGTGTTTGAATAAAAAAGAAACGGCAAAGATGAGAAAAAAGAAGTTGGAAGAAAGTTCATTCTTCATGGTCACAAACAAATGAGAGGTAGAGATGGAATTAGAATTGGGGTCTACTTGTTCTAATAGACATTTTACCTAAAATTCCTTCTATGTATTGATTTACAGACTGAGAAGACTTATAGTAGGGATAAGTCCTAACAGAAATATGGCTTAAAATTGATAGCCTCCTACTGCAAAAGGTCATTCAAATTTGAAAACAAACACCAGACCTTCCAGGAGACATTTTCACGCAATATTTTGCAAATGAGACAGGAAATGTACAATACAAGAGGGTTAAGAGTGGAGATTGTGGAGCTGAGCATTTGTTCATTTCATAAATAGTGATTGCCCTTACTATGTGCCGTGAGCCACTCTACGTGCTGAGGATATAATGTTAAATGAAATGGACAAGAAACCCCTGTCTTTAGAGGCTTCAGGTGGTAATAAGGGCTAAGAAGAAAAAGTGGAAGGAGGTTGGGGAGTTCTGGGATAGCAAGGGAGGGAGTCAGTTTTAAATAGGAGAATCAGGGAAAGACGCCCTGAGAAGGTGACTGTATTCATTATCTGTTGCTCCAATAGAAAAATATTCCTTAACTTTGCATCTTAGAACAAACATTTATTATCCCATAGTTTCTATGGGTCAGGAATTCGAGAGCAGCTAAATTGGGTGGTTCTGACTCAAGGCCTCTCATAAAGATGATGTCAGCTGGGGCTGCAGGCATCTGAGACTGGCCTGGGGCTGAAGAATCCACAGTTTGGCAAACCTCAGTTCTTTTCTGTGTGAATGTCTCTGTGTGCTTCTGAGAGTATTTGCAACCCGGCAGTTAGCTACTTCATCCCCCAGAGCAAGTGATGATAGAGAGAACTCGAAATGCAAGCCACAGGCTTTTATAATTTCATCCCAGAAGTGACAGAACAATCCTGCTGTATGCTCTTGTTCACACACATGAAACCTGGGACATTGTGGGAGACTACCAGAGTGTGACTATTAGGATGCCAGGATCCCTGGGGGCCTCCTTGGAGGTTGGCTAACACTGACATTGAATAAATACCTGAAAGAGATGAGTTCAAAGACATAGATCTTCAGATGAATAACTTAATTTTTATGAAGTTTTCTCAATACACTAGAAATGTTTCAAATATCTACATTGTCACCATGTTGAGAAGTCTTTGATAATATCAACAAATTTCTTTGGCTCAGAGCCTGGCATTTCATAAATGAGCATTACATGTCAGTCAGCTATTATCATTACTGTTGATGTGATTGTCATCATCATCCTCATTTTACAGATGAGAAAACTGAGCCTTCAAGATTTAAATCCTCTAAAGCAACTACACTCCAATAAAAATCAAAGAAACAGTTGTTTTAAAATCTTTGTCCAAGAAAAAGATTTAAATCCTCCCTGATGGTCATGTCCCTGAAACAGATGATAATCATATTCAAACTTTCTGAATTCAATAGCTTCTTTCTTTACTGTGCTACCTCATAGATTTGGAGATGAAAATGGCAATGCACTCCAGTATTCTTGCCTGGAGAATCCCATGGACAAAGGAGCCTGGTGGGCTACAGTCCATGGGTTGCAAAGAGTCGGACACGACTGAGAGGCTAACACACACCTCATAGATACCTTGGAAAGGATAGATAAAAGATCTGAAGATTATTCCAAAGCAAGAATAAGAAAATTAGGAAAGAAAGAAAATGAGGAAAGAAAGGCAAAAAGACTCAAAATCTACTCCACCAGCAATAACCAGCAATAAGCTATTAGAAGTGCTTTCTGGCTTAAAGCAAAAGAAAACCCAACTTTCTGTGGCTTACACAAGGAGTATGAAGGTCAGTAATCACTAGTGTTCATTCTGATAGATACCTTTTGGCCTTTTGTCTTCATGCTTCTTGTTTCATAGTTATAAGACAACTCTTGTAGCTTCTGGCATCACATTGACCATTCAGGAAGAGAGAGGAGTGGTACACACAAGCTCTGCTTTCCAAGATGCCTCAGCTGACTATTATTTTACACCTAATCAGCAAGAGCTGTATCAGCAGCTCCCTAGTAAAGGGGTAGGTGGCAAAGGCTAGACTTCGACCAATCTTGACTCACCCTGAGACCTAGACACATTACTGCCCAAGAAAAACCTGAGTTCTGTTCTTGGAAAAAAAGAAATGGCTGTGTCTACTGCAGACAACGGACAGGTTCCTCCATAGTCAAGTGGATTCCCCAAGAGAAAAGCACCCCCCCCCCAAGCATGGTTGTGTTTTCCACACTTTTGAGGTGAAATCTCTGCAAATACTTTCATAATAACTGAGAAGAGTTATCATAACTTTGTAGCTTCCATGTCAGAGAGATAAAAACTGCAGAAGAGGACTTCCCTGGTGGTCCCTTGGTTAAGGATCCACCTGCCAATGCAGGGGACATGGGATCGACCCCTGGTCTGGGAAGATACCACATGCTGTGGCACACCTAGGCCCATGCACCACAACTACCGAAGCCTTCACGCCTAGAGGCCACACTCTGCAACATGAGAAGGCACTACAATGAAAAGCCCTCACACCACAGTGAAGACCAGCTCCCTACTCACCTCAACTAGAGGAAGCCCGCGTGCAGCAATGAAGACCCAGCACAGTCAAAAGTAAAGAAATAATAAATTAAAAAAAAAAAAACTGAAGAAAAGCCACTGGGCAAATGGCTCCTTGGAAACACCTAGTTTTGTTTACAGCATCTCTCAGTGGCAGGTGAGACAAGGCTGACTTCAACTTAGCAAAGGCTCTCAAAGGGCACCAAACAATATAACCCTTCGGCAACTGAGCCAAACGAGATTGTCACTGCTGCATAGAGTCTACCCTTACTGCCCTTGCCACTGTCTGCACAGCCCTGCGCTTCCTTCTGAGGTAATTCAGGATACTACTTCCTGCTCCTGGTAGGTAGCAACAAATGTTCTCACAACTCCAAATCACGGACATTATACACATCACATAGAGCAAATCTCCTTTTTCATTATTTTTCGTATTTGATGACTTTTGTCACCATTCTCCATTCTTTGTGGGGCCAGAGAGCCCCCAGAGGCATATTCTACAATGGAAATTTTCCAAAATCTCACGAAAGTACAAGACAGCCTTGAAAAACAATGATTCTTCCTCAAATAATCTAATGAAACCATGATGCAGAGAACTTTTAAAATTAACTCAGGGAAAGCAGATGCTTCTAAAGAATCTCCGTACCACTGAAACCATGAGGCAGTGTGGTGTGTTAGACAGAAGAGAGAGCATCAGAATTCCTACGTCCTAAGCCCTGTTCATCTAGCTAGAAGCCCTGAGGCATGAAGCAATTCATTTATGCTGACACTGAGATATTTTCTGCAAAACACACCGGTTGAGGGGGTGGATCTGGGGTTGACCCCCCAAAAATGGTTATTTTGTGTGAAAATGCTTTCTGGATAGCTACATTTTATTATGAGACAAGTTTGTGGCAGAGCCCATGCAAACTTTACTCTCATCTCATTGGAGCCCAATCTACATGGTAGATGCTGTTCCTGCTTTAGAGTTGATAAAATTGGGGATAGGAAGAACTATAGTGACTTAGTCTTATGATACAGACAGAAAATCATAGGGCTTGGATTCAATTGTGGATCTGTATGGCTCCATCCATTACAGGATTTTTTTTTTTTTTAATTTAGAGTCTCTCTCTCTCTCTTGCCCACAAACACACACATACACACGTTCAGTGACTGTGATTGTTGTAATCGTATTCTCTAGTCTTGTCTATTTTCCAAAATATCTCACTGTCCTTCAGGTCTGCCCAAGATAATATTTTAGAATCTTTAAATGAAGCTCAATAACTTACTCTAGTATCCCATCTTCCCTAGACATACCTGTTGTTTTTGAAACAAACACATATGTGAGCATACACACAGATAACACAATCCATTTTAAATCTTGCAGTTTGGGGTAAATTATCAGAAGATGAATAAAATGACTGATACAGATTAAGTTGGAAAAAATGAAAGGAATAAAATTGCTGAAGCAACAATACTTATTGAAGCCAGTGATCTTCAAACAAAGAGGCTTATTGACATTTTGGCTAGATATGGAAAATCAAAGAGATGGGAATTATGAAGAGAAAATTATTCTGCCTTTTATGAATGAGAAGAAGGACAGGGGAAAAAGAGCAGTACAAGCTAGGGAAGTAATTATAGTAAGATACATTGAGTTTCAGAAAATTTCTTTGATAACCAGAAAATGCCACATTATAAAGTTAGGGACTTAATACTCCTAAGTCCATTATAGATAGAATCTTTACCATGCTGGAAATAATTGAAAAGCAGAGGCATGCAATAGACCACTTTATGGCTTCTTTGATTTCTCCAGGCTGTTTGAAGAGTTGAATTCTGGAAAGGATTTGAAAACTGGGCGCTGGAACTCTGACCAGCTAATTGCCAATGAAGAAGAATGAATTACTCTGCAATTATATTAAAGGTGAAAGAGGTCCCAGAGAAAAATTCTAACCAAAAAAATGGACTGACTTGGGATAAAAGCTTGATTGGTAACAGCCATGACTATTAAGATGTTGGGCTTGAGTTCAAAGAGAGGACAAGACCAACTTTATGTCTGACAGTCTTAAAACAAGGTCACCACCTTCTATCAAGTATATGCCAGCTTATTCAGATATGTTACTCCATGTCATACATCCTTTCTTTAACCACCAAAGTTTTAAAAACTGCTATCAGTTTTGTTTAACATGACTTGTACCTGGATTTGCTCTTAAGGTTTTGCATCCAAGTCATTAGTTTGGCCATTGTAAAGTTACAGACAAATTTAACTGTAGAGAGGCACAGATAGACTCATTCTTCTAAACTTACAGGTGAGTGAGTGACCTTATGGAACTTATTAATCCCCAAAGCTGATAGAGCTTGAAAATAGAGATCGATTACAAGCAGGTTTTCATAATTCTTGGATGTCAGATAATAAGGGGTCGTGAAGAAAAGAGAGACCCAGCAATTATTTTTTGGGCATCCAATAGGGTTTCCACATAAAATTCATGACACTCAATTCAAGTTTCAGAGATTTTTAGTGTAAGGATATCCCATACAGTATTTGAAATATACTTGTACTTAAAAAGCTACTGTTCATCTGAAATTCAAATGTAACTAATCACCTTCGTTTGGTTTGCTATATTTTTCTTTTGCTTGTTTGCTTGCTTGCTTGTGTTTGCTAAGTCTGGCACCTTAGTCTCTGTTCATGTAGGGTCCCAATTCACATGGTGATTAAGGAAAAATTGCCTGGCTTAAAAAATATCAAGAAAAATGATTTAAATCACTCAAAGTCTTAATCTACTTGATTTTGTATCATTGTACTATCTCTCAGTGATTCCAAACAGACCATTTTTCTCCCAATGTTGACAAATTCTCAGTTGAACACCAAATGAAGTCTTTGGGTTGTGTTTATGGGCCCTGCTGTATAAATAAATAAATAAAGTCTGACTTTTAAAGTTAATGTTTATCAAAAAATTACAGGTGCATGGTTTTAAATGCCTGACAACCAACCAACGAATCACTCAGTCGTGTCTGACTCTGTGACCCCATGGAATGTAGCCTTCCAGACTCCTTTGTCCATGGAATTCTCCAGGCAAGAATACTGGAGTGGGTTGCCAACAGTGCACTTATTTGAATGACATATCCACATTCTTCTGCATCCTTCAGACCAACTCCCCACAGGCAACAAACATGCAAACTCGTCTATTGCTTTCCTTAAATTAATATTTATTTCCATATTTATAAATAATAGGGCTGTACTATTCTTTCCTAACTCACTCATTTTAGATATCATCTACACATTTCATGATACTTCTGAGCCAGTCTGTATTTTCTGACCATGCCTTCTCTGGACAGTCCTTCATAGCTTTTGGAGTCAATCATTGCCTTGGGTTTATTTTCTTGTTTTAGCCTGATTTTCTGAGTACAACTTGTTAAATTTTTCAAATGCTTCAACATCTCTACTACACACTTGTGAATAATATTTTCCATTTACCCACACACATCAGTTCCACTTTCTTTCTCCAGCAAAGATCTCCACCCACTTTTGCTCCATTCTGGACCTTCATTTCTAGGCCTGCTACTCTAGGTCATTCTAGGTCTTCTCCTTTGCAAGCCTCCTGTATTGGAGTGCCCATTCCTGAATTCTTTGTTTGCTTTTTCTCTGTTTTGTACCCAATTGTTCATAGGAGTACAACCTCCAGAATCTTCGTAGGGCAGGATACTATGAATACATTTTATGTCTTTGCAAAAGACTTTTTAAGTCTTTGCCAGAAGGAAAGAGTCATTTCCCCAGAAAATAAATACCCTGTCTTGTTAGGAGTGCACAGGGAAGGGTAGTCTACTGGCTGAAAAGAGTGGAATGGGGAATCTTGGCATTAAGAGCTCCATATTATTTTCTTTTCTAACCCATCTGTTTCTTTAGCCACATTCATTACCCTGCCCTTAGTTATAGCTTTCTTGAATACAAGTGAGAAAAAAAGAAGTTATTAATGTTAGGGACAGTATGTACCAGACACTTTATCAAATTTAAAAAGGTCTATTTCTAACCTTTGAGGCTGCCATCCACCCAATCAGTGGCTCAGTCAGTACTGAGTCTGCCTGCAAGGCGAGAGACCCAAGTTCGACCCCTGGGTCAGGAAGATCCCCTGTAGAAGGAAATGGCAACCCATTCCAGTGTTCTTGCCTGGAGAATTCCATGCACAGAGAAGCCTGGTGGGCTACAGTCCATGGGGTCACAAAGAGCCAGACCTGACTGTGACTAACTTTCACTTTTTCAACCAAATCATCTTCTCAAAGATTGCTTTTTTTAATCATGATAAGAATAACTCTAAAAGGTTCTAACTTCTACGTACGAAAAGGAAAAGATGGCATTTGCTAACTGTCTATTGAAGCTGTATGGGAGAATTCGAGAACAGGGATGGGGTGAGGATAGAGTAATAAAAGGAGTTAAGAAATCCTAAAATGACTAGGGATGTAATACTAGTTGGGAAATACAAATGGTACTGGTCTATAGCTGAGGACAGTAAAGGCTAGTGCGTGGGAGGGATGGAGGCTACCATGCTCTGGATTCCAGTGGTTAAGAACAGGGATCCAGGGTGTAGTCCCAGCTTAATAGCGTCTCATCAGCTCTGGATCCAGTTTCTATCTCATACTGAATTCTCCATCACCACTCTGAATCTCTCCCTTCTTGTGTGTTTTGGCAGAATATCAGGCCACGTTGAACACTATCCCAGTGCTTTCACTCCATAAAGTGCCCCAGACAAAAGAGATTTCTAAACCACCTATAGATGGTTTAGAAAAGAGTGATGGGCCAGAGGCAGGGAAGGGGGGAGTCTCAACACTTTAATAGCAATGGACTAAGGATTGGATTTTGGCCATCATTTCTTTCAAATCCCTCTCTAACTGCCAGGCTTTTAGTTTGTCTCTAGCTAATTTTCTAGCTAGCTGTTTTTCCTCCAGAGCCCCTCTGCCCCTTTCCACGGTGGTTCCTGGAGAGCACTCACATTCTTTTATGAGAGGAATTTAATTCCTTTGTTTCAATTTCCTACCTTCAAGACAGAGACCATCATTTTGTGGATAAATAGCCTATTCATGTACTTTTGTTAAGCAAAAAGTTACCTGATGCAGAAAGAAAATGCTGCCACCCCTTAAAGGGACAGACGTGGATGTACCTGAGTCATTAGTAATGAACAGTTTTATTTTCCTCACACCTCCTTATAGCTGTATGGTGTGGTCACATCTTTATAAATACATGTGTGTATGCACATATACATATACGCTTCATATACAGGCAGACATGTATATACTATACACACAAATTTAGACATGTTAGAGAGAGAAAGAGAAATTTGGAATTATATTTACCAAAACTCTTAATCAACCATCAGAGAAATTAATTCTGGAAAGTCAGTGCTCTGTGGCAACCTGGAGGGGTGGGATGGGGTGGAGGTGGGAGGGAGGCTCGGGGTGGGGGGGCATACATATACCTATGGCTGATCCATGTTGATGTATGGCAGAAGCCAACACAATATTGCCAAACAATTATCCTCCCATTAAAAAAATAAAGATTAAAACAATAACCCAAGCAATAATAATAATGGGTAATTCCCAGGTAGCTCAGTGGGTGAAGAATCTGCCTGCAGTGCAGGAGACCTGGGTTCAACCCCCGGGTCAGGAAGATCCCCTGGAGAAGGAAATGGCATCCCACTGCAGTGTTCTTGCCTGGAAAATCCCAGGGACAGAGAAGCCTGGTGAGCTACAGTCCATGGGGTCACAAGAGTCAGACATGTCTTAGCAACTAAACCACCACCAATAATATAACAGCAAAGAATATGCTATCTTAAAAAAAAAAAAGAAGAGCTTTGGATAGTGCGCTCAGAGGTTTCCAGTCATAACCTTTGGAACCGGCTTCTCAGCTATCCTCAGCCACTGGGGCCAGCCAACACCATTTTTTGAGCTTTACTCCTTATTAGGGATCAACCACAAGCTCCCAGGTTTCTCAGAATTATTTCACTAATATGGAAGCTGTCAACAACCACCATGCATCTGTGGGCCTCCTAAACCTACCTCTCTCTGGCTTCTATTTCCACCTCCACAATGTGGCTCCGGAAGGTGTGTGCCGGCTTTTTCTGGTAATCTGCTGAGGAGAATTAAGAGGGCAGCCAGCACCTCTTGAAAATGCAAAACCACTGTGGCAGCAGTCCCCCTCTTCCAGAACATGCAGTAGCCGTCCCAAGACAGGTAGGGCAAAACCAGAGCGCTGTAGAAGCAGTCATTCTTATGGAGAAGTACCTGAACTATGACCTGGTGGGCCTGCACAGCCTGGTTTTGTCCAGGCAAACCCACAGAGAGCAGCTTCTCGCAGGAGCAGGTGAAACGCATCGAGACTATGTATGACCACGTGACTAACCTCCGCAGGATGACTGGTCCGCAGCTGAGGCTGGGAGAGCATCTTATTGAAAGGCTCATTCTCAAGCTTGACTGGCAGCCTTGGAAGCCCAGCGGCCTTTGAGGAGCCTCTTTGGTGTCAGAGCTTCTTCTTGAAGCTCCTCTCTGCAGCCACTAGGCAGCTTTTTAACTG
Organism: Ovis canadensis; assembly: GCF_042477335.2. NCBI lineage: Eukaryota > Metazoa > Chordata > Mammalia > Artiodactyla > Bovidae > Ovis > Ovis canadensis. The sequence continues at coordinate 50,832,695 of NC_091263.1, read as the reverse complement.
CCCTGGATCCCTTTCCCAGGATGTGGAAATAATAAAGATTTTGCAGCACCCCCCTCAACCAAAGTTTTGATTTTCTGCATTTTTACAGAGATGTATTACTCAAACAATGAGAAAACGAAAGTGAAACTATCTCCATTTAGAAAAGTTCAGTTCAGTTCAGTTCAGTTCAATCGCTCAGTCGTGTCCGATTCTTTGTGACCCCATGAATTGCAGCACACCAGGCCTCCCTGTCCATCACCAACTCCCGGAGTTCACTCAGACTCACGTCCATTGAGTCCGTGATGCCATCCAGCCATCTCATCCTCTGTCATCCCCTTCTCCTCCTGCCCCCAGTCCCTCCCAGCATCAGAGTCTTTTCCAATGAGTCAATGCTTCACATGAGGTGTCCCAAGTACTGGAGTTTCAGCTTTAGCATCATTCCTTCCAAAGAAATCCCAGGGCTGATCTTCAGAATGGACTGGTTGGATCTCCTTGAAGTCCAAGGGACTCTCAAGAGTCTTCTCCAACACCACAGTTCAAAAGCATCAATTCTTCGGTGCTCAGCCTTCTTCACAGTCCAACTCTCACATCCATACATGACCACAGGAAAAACCATAGCCTTGACTAGACAGACCTTAGTCAGCAAAGTAATGTCAAAAGTTAAATGAGTAATAAACATAAAAAGTCTACATAGAACTACAGAGAATGTTTTTTCAAAAGAAAGAAAAAAAGACATTTATAATACGGAGGGAGAGAGGAATTCATAATCTGAAAAAACTCATTCAACAGAGGATGATACATCTTATGTCACATTCCCATAAGAACAAAACGGAGGTCTTAAGTGCACTTCATGAAGCATGAAAGAAAAAAGAAAGAAACCAGCTAAAGGTTAATGAAAGTGCAAGTGAATGAAGTTAGTGGCCAGATCTGTAAAATCCATGTACTCTGAAGTTGCATTCATATTAAGGAAGTGAATGAAATGGTTCATACTTCCCCTCCCAGTTTATGCCTTCATGGATAACTCTCATTTTCCTACCAGGCTAATTCAGCTCAGATCACTTTCTTTATGGAAATATGTTAAATACATTAAGGAAATTAGCCAATTTGGTCAATTTTATACAGAAATGGTGATTCTGTGCCTAATACCACATCCTATAGAGACATGAGTAAAGAACCAAATTTCATTGCAGTAGTTACCATATGCTCACTCCATTTCCCCTCAGCACTCTGAAGCTGATGGTATGATTGGAAAAAAATAATAAATCCCAGAAAGTTAGACATAATTTCAAAATTTAAAAGAAGAAAGGAAAAGAATAGAACATAAGTCCAACAAAAGGAAAGAAAAATTGCTGAATTTCTTAGTTTTTTTTTTTCCTAATTATAAAAGGAAAAAGGTTATTAAGGATGATTCTTTAAAAGGCTGATGAGGTGACAATGACAGACCCAGTTATTTGGACTAGCTCTCCTACTGAAAACAGCTGAAACTGCTGCATTAAACATTTGTAATCCTTTTAGCAGCATCAAAGAGCTGACAAAATAGAGAGGAAATACCGAATGAGAACAATACTAAAATAAGAAAGGTAAATGGAAAACTTATGAGTTGCTTTAGCTCTGAAGGCATTTGCCAATCTGGAAGAAACAAAACTGTGTTTTTGATGGCCTAGTGGGACGAGGACTACAAAAGTATGGGGCTCATTCATTGTTGTGTGTCTGGTAAACCACCTCACAGTTATGCATTAAGCTGAGATCCCAAAGGGTTACAGCATCAGAGAAAGGATCAACCGACAGGTTTTCCACCCTACTCCTTCCATCCCAGTAGTTTTTGGGGAAATGTAACTTGTTGCTGAGCAGAGCAGGAGTAAAGAAAGGAAAGGAAAAGGAAAGAGAATTGTCCTTGAGAGGGTGTAACTATAGGGCTTACTGTCTCAATTTTGCAGCACCTAAGCAATCAAAAAACTATACACGATGGTTTTAGCTTAAAATAGTCCTCTGGTCATCAGGAAGTGCCCCTCCACACACATACACACACAGTTGCTTAAGCTCAGTGAGCCACAAAGGTAACAAAAATTACCTAAGGAAATAATATACCGTGAGTGAGAAACAGCAGATATAATAGACACTTAAATATTTCAGATAGTGCAATTATGAGACATGGAGTATTTTTAAAAAGCTATGCTTCTCTGCTTAAGGAAATGAGATAAATCTGAAAATGAAGGGTACAGGAAACTCTAAAAGTGTTCCAGCAGACTGAAAAAAGAACCAAATTAAACTTGCATAAATTAAAAATACAACAACTGAAAGTTGAAACAATAAATTGAGCAGGAGATCACATAACAAGAGAATAAGCTGGAATATTATCCAGAAAGCAGCACACAAAGCGAACAACTGGAAAAATAAGAGAGGCTTTACAGGGGACTGGCTTAGAACAGGTATTCAACAAATGGTTGCTGAATGCTCTGGAAACCAACAGCACTCTAATTTTACTGATGAGATTATTTTCTGGCTTCAGATGTGAGCTGGCTCTTCTGGATTGGGACTTAGAAAAGATCTGGTAAAAGAAGTAGCAATGTCAGTGGCTGCAACTGAACAAAAAAATTGATATGATCAACAGACGTTTACTGAGAGCTTACTAAATGCAAAACACTGTGCTAAGCAGAATTAAAAATACCTATGTCGCTACATGTAATTTATATGTTCTTTCTTATAAGAACAAGAGTTTTATGAGTTCTAACCTGACTTTTCTACTTCCTTGCTTTGCAGTTTTAGACAACTTAGGTAAAATCTCCCTAAGGCTCATTTACTCTATTTTTAAGATAGGGACAATAGAAACAAAAAGGTAATTCAGAAAGCAATGGCTTTGCTCATGGTATATAGTTTCTGCTCAGTAAATGTATAAGTATCTTCTCTCATTAACTAGAAACATTTAATCATCCACTGGATTTGGAGAAACCTATATATAATATTTAATTTCAAATGAATTGTGAATTCACATAATCTCCAAAGCCAAAGAAGTACTGAAATCTTTTTGATTGTCACAGTTACTTAACGATATGCTTATGACATAGTTATCTAACAATTTGTGGAGAATATTGCTAGTGACTTAGCTAGTGACCTAGCAAAAAATATATATATATCCATCCCCTTTTCTTTCTAATGGGCTTCCCTGGTGGCTCAGACAGTAAACAATCTGCCTGCAATACAGGAGACCCGGGTTCAATCCCTGGGTTGGGAAGACTCCTTTGAGAGGGGGATGCCAACCAACTTCAGTATTCTTACCTGGAGAATTCCGTGGACAGAGGAGAGTGGAGGGCCACAGTCCATGGAGTCACAAAAAGTCAGACATGATTGAGCAGCTAACACTTTCACTTTCACTTCTTCCTGCTGCTAAGTCGCTTCAGTCGTGTCCAACTCTGTGCAACCCCACAGACGGCAGCCCACCAGGCTCCCCCATCCCTGGGATTCTCCAGGCAAGAACACTGGAGTGGGTTGCCATTTCCTTCTCCAATGCAGGAAAGTGAAAAGTGAAAGTGAAGTCGCTCGGTCGTGTCTGACTCCTTGCGACCCCACAGACTGCAGCCCACCAGGCCCCTCCGTCCATGGGATTTTCCAGGCAAGAGTACTGGAGTGGGTTGCCATTGCCTTCTCTGCACTTCTTCCTAATAGAACCCAAAATTTACTTGTAGCAGTAACACAATGACCGAAGGCTCTATCTGCCAACTCCTTGGAAGACAAGAGAGTCCGCGTGATGCCTGTAAGTCTGGCCAATGCGGTGTCATTGCGGCCACGTAAGGATTCCCACGAACCCTTTAGCTTTTGTCCCTGGACTTCCTTCCTGCCTTGAAGGCAAGAAGAACTCTTAGATGTGTAGCAACCACCTTATGAGTATGAGAAAAAGTCACACAGAAAGGCGAAGCAAGAGGAGAGAGAGAGCCTGGATACTTGATCAGCGGGCTACCGCGTTGACCAAGTACTGCCCACTGCCAGACCTTTCCTTCTCCTCTGAGACAATTAGACCTCTTTTTCATATACGTTTTACAGGCTTTATCATAACAAGCTATATTACTTGGGGTTCTCCAGAGAAACAGAACCAACAGGATAAATGAAGATATAAAGAGATTTTTATTTGTAAGGAATTGACTCATGTGATTTGGGGGATTGAGAAGTCATAAGATCTGCAGTCAGCAAGCTGGAGACGCAACAGAACCAATGATCTAAGTCCAGGCTAAATCCAAAGGCTTGAGAAACAGGAGAACTGATGGAATAAACCCCAGTCCAAAAGCCAGCAGGCTTGAGACTTAAGAAGAGCCAATGTTTCAAGTTTAAAGCCAGGAAAAAAGCGACGTCCCAGCTCCGCAGTCTGGCAGGAGTTTATCCCTTCATCATGGGAAAGTCAGCTTTTGTGTTCTATTCAGGCCTTCAGTGGACTGGCTGAGGGCCATCCATATTATGTAGAGCAATCTGCTTTTCTCAGTCTACCATTCAAATATTAACCTTATCCAAAAGCACACTCAAAGACACACCCAAAAGAACGTTTAACCAAATATCTGGGCACCCTGTGACCCAGTCAAGTGGACACCCAAGTTGAACAAGCACAGAAGCAGTCAGATAGAATCCTGAAACATGAGTCAGGACCAGCTCTTGGGCAACTATAAAAGAAAACCCAAGGCTTCCTTTATGAGTAAGTTTTTTATGAGGTGTCCCTACTCCCTACAATTTGACATTTAGAAAATCCACAGGGAGACTTCTCTGGAGATCCGGTGGCTAAGATTCCACTCTCCCAAAGTAAGGGGCCCGGATTTGATCCCTGGTCAAGGAATCAATTACCACATAGCATAACTAAGACTCAGTACAGTCAAATACATATATAAATAAATTCTTTTTAATAAATAAATAAATTGTTTAAACATAGAAATTTCACCGGAAGGGTAGTAGAATACACATAAATATTAAGGGAGTTGAGGATAGTGAGGAAAACTGGTAATTGTGGCTTAGAATTAACTAGCCCTGAAAGAATAGCTATAGTGGAAGTCTAAGGAATAGGGAAAGAAAATGCACCAGCCCCTTCCGCATGGAGTTCTGCATAACTGCTCACAAAGGAACTTTGAAATCGCCAGTGCTCTCAACCTAGAAAATGGGACATGAGCCGCCAGTCCTACCTTCGGCCCCAGGAGAGAGAACAGGACCATGTACCTCATCAGCATCACAAAAGCTTTCCTGATGTAAAATTCAACATTCCGTTTGATCATTTTCCCTGATACTTTAGAATTTGTGTATAATGAGCATGTAAAGCACAAACTTATTTATACATTAGAAGTGAGCCCAAAGGAAAGGTCCTAATTCACATGAGACACTTGCTCACTCATTCAGTGACTTGCTGGATAAATTAGTGAGTGTATTCTAAGTGGCCGACTCTGGGGACACAAAGCCAGGTACTTGGTGAAGAGATTTAAGAAGCCAACTCTGTGCTCTAAGAGTTAATAAATAATCTAATACTCACACTGATAGACAGACACAGACCTTATGGCAACAGAATAAAAGAATTAATCTGGGACATTCCCAGACAGTGAAGTATTTGTGTCACAGACAAAGAGCTTAGCATTGAAGTTAATGTTTGCAAATAAGAGTAACTGGATGTGTAATGAAAATGTTTTTGCATAAACTTCTATTCCCAATCTAGTTGAGCAAACTTGGACCAATTGCAGAGCCTCTATGAGCCTCATTCTCCTCATGAGTAAACAAAGATAATAACATCTAATATTGCAGATTATTTGATGATTAAATAACAGCATATAACATATATAGCACAATGTCCAGCACAGCTTAAATAGAAAGTACTTTTAATAGCTGCTCCTACAATATGACAATCACCTGAACAATATTAATATCACTAGAAAGGTAAAGGGTTTACATACTATGTGTATGTGGCAATTTCACAGACTTTCCTTTTTTCTACCAAAGAGCCAGGATCCCTGATCTGTCCCTAATGACTCAGTTCTCACCAAAGCAAAATGTTTTACTGAAGCAAAGAATATGGGGGCTGAAAGTATGAGAAGAAACTAAGTTGATTCCGATGGTAAAGAATCGGCCTGCCATGCAGGAGGCCAAGGTTCGATACCTGGGGCAGGAAGATCCCCTGGAGAAGAAAATGGCAACCCATTCCAGTATTCTTGCCTGGAGAATTCCATGGACAGAGGAGCCTGGCAGGCTACAGTTTATGTGGTCGCAAAGAGTAGGCCACAACCGAGTGACTAAAAACAATACTTTAAATGCTTTTGCCAGTTGTAGAATCAGCTACATCTGCTTTGCATTATCAGTCAACAGTCTTCTGAAATTCCTGTCTCTCCATCTTCTCTTTAAAATGAACAGTTCTAAAAAAATAAAAATAAAAATAAAATAAAATAAAATAAAATGAACAGTTTTGTATTACTAAGCATGATTTTCTAGGTCCTCCTTTCTAACACACGCATATTTCTAACAGAACGCTATTTTTAGTCATTTGTTCACTTAATTCATTAAAAATATTATTTGTGCATCTCCTAAAGAGCTAGACACTGTTCTGAATGTAACACAAAATCACCAAGATAGAAACAGTTCCTAATCCCAGCTATTTTAGTCAAGGCTGCTGTTCTAAAATGTCTTTCTTTCACACCATGCACTTTCCTGGCCACTCACTGTAAAATGTCATCCTTTAAAGATGGTCCACGATATAAGTATCCACTAAACTCCCATCTTTATTTATAGGCTACAATTCATCAGGGTGATTTTGACTTCCACTTCTATTCTCTCACCCACACTTTTTCAAGTTAGTGGGTCCCAGGACGGACAGAAATATTGATGCTTAATTTTGGTGGTTGGAAAAGTGCTCGTGTCAAGGTCTGATTGAACAATAAGTCATTCCTCTGACACAAATGAGGTCCTAATGCAATGTGATGATGACATATGAAAAGGAGGTTTTTCTGGTAAATTCTCTAGAGTTTTCATCAACTCAGCAGGTAGGAGAGATTGAATACCTGCTCAAAGCATATGTTTATCAGGGACATATGCACGAAGACATGACCTATCATTTTTTCCGAGCAAGATTTTTAAAATCCAAGTCTTTCATGTTACAAGACATTAAAGGCACTGAACAGTCACTGCATGAATTACAGCCATTTACTGTGTGGGGAACCAGTGGGCAATTCTCTGCACATCAAAAGATGCTGCCAGCAAATTTTCCATCTCTCTCTGGACGTTAATGCTTGCCCTGACTGATCCCCCATGAAAGACTAGTATAATGTCTTTGTAAATAACTTTTTTTTTAGCCTTATGTAACATTCACAGACCAGGCATTCAGGGGAAAAAAAAACTTAGCAAATTTCTGGGAAGAGTTGAAAGCATGTTTTGTTTTAGATGCTCTCGCGTTCACAGAGAGATGAGACACACACATTTCCAGAAGTTCAGCTAAACTTTTTCAGAAATTCAACAAAAAACTCCTGGAAGGCTAAGAGGTATTGATCAATTCCTTCCAGCCCAGCAGCACAGTCCCAGCCAAGGGCTTAACATTGGTAGAGTGAGGTCTATATTGATGTCCTTTCTCAATCGCCTAATTTTACCCAGGAAGTAACTCTCCCAGCAGGGCCTTACCTCTTTGTTTAATCATCCAGCAGCCCCTTCACAGTACAGCCGTGGTGATAAAGCACATCGCTGGTACCCAGCTGCTGGTCAGCAGGTAAGATCACCCCTGGGAGTCCACAGGCCAAGAAATGCTCTGCCTCTCATTCTGCCTGTGTCATGCTCGTCTGTTAGTCTTCACGGCAATCTGACAGACTGTCCCTGGATCCGTCTCTACCTCTTATTCTTTCTCCCTCCTGAAGTTAATTTCTGTCTCCGCATGCCTCTCTCTATTTGTTCCCCTCTCTCTCTATGTTCCTCTCTACGTGCATTTCTCTGTGTCTTTCTATTTGGCTCAGTCTCTCTCTTTCTCTTGCTCCTTCGTCTCTCTCCCTCTGGTTCTCTATAGAGAGAGAGCAGCAGTGTGTCTGTGTGTGTGTGTCTCTGTTTCTGTATGTGTGTGTATGTGTGTGCCTTTTTCCCTTTCTCTCTCTTTCTCCGTCTCTCACTGTCTCATACCTGCCCATGCATACACAAACCACCAATGGCATTACTGTTTTCTCTTCACTATTAACCCCAATAAACTGTTACACGTCTCCCACACTAGCACAGTGAAAAACAATGTTTCCTTGCAGAGAAATGTCATTCATTATTAGAAAACAAAGTCCCAGTGCAAACACAGGGCAGGGTCTTCATGATCCTCAGCATCCAGGATTTTCCACGAGGACCCAAAGATTTAATGAAGGCTCCTTCTTGTCACTTAGATCACTAGTCTAAAATATGTCCAGAGATATCCTCAAGTCTATAGGTACCTAGGCTGAGTGCCGAAGAATTGATGCTTGTGAACTGGGGTGTTGGAGAAGACTTTTGAGAGTCCCTTGACAGTAAGGAGATCAAACCAGTCAGTCCTAAAGGAAATCAACCCAGACTATTCATTGGAAGGAATGGTGCTGAAACGGAAGCTCCAATACTTTGGCACCTGATACAAAGAACCAAATCATTAGAGAAGCCAAATCTTTCCCTGATGCTGGGAAAGATTGAAGGCGGGAGGAGGAGATGACAGAGGATGAGATGGTTGGATGGCATCACCAACTCAACGGACATGAGTTTGAGCAAACTCTGGGAGATAGTGAAGGACAGGGAAGCCTGGCACGCTGCAGTTCATGGGGTCGCATAGAGTCAGACACGACTGAGGGACTGAACAACAACAAAAATCACCAGGTATAGACTAAATATGTTATATATTTTATATTTGAATTTACTATTTTCCCCAAATATATGTAACTCAGAGTTTCTTAATGTAGAGACCATGGATGTCCACAGTAGGTGGTTTGGGGATGGGGGTCTCCATGAACACTACAAGCACTCATGTTCTGCCTATAAGCATCTTTCAGGAAAAAAAGTCCACAGTTTTCAACAAGATTTTTTTTTTTAAATTCTCATCATACACAGGCAAAAAATTAATCACCAATGAGGTTGTCATTTTCAATAAGGTATAAGTGCATTATAAAGATTTTACTTTTGGTCAAATATACACATCATATGGAAGTTCACGAAACATTTTGATAATTAAAACAGTGCAAAACACTATTTTAGAGGCTTATAAATTCCGCCTACAGGGAACATTTTTATTTGGTGCTACTGTTATATTTCAATCTTTTCTATGATATTTGAGAACTATTTATGACATAGTCCAAACAAGCTCCATCTCCATAAATTTTTATCTTCCTGAACACTTCCAAAGAATCGTTTCTTTTCTCACAAATCTCCTTAAACAGACACTCACAGGAGAGGATAAAGATATGAAGCATTGAGTGAGTAGCACATTCTATTCTCCACAATTAGTCCCACAGAGGAGTCAAGGTAGGGAAAAGGCAGAAAAGGTTACCTATTGTTTTCCTTATAAATGCAGAATGAGTTTGTGTATTTGGCTTCAACAACTGTATAAATAATGAAACCACAGAATGGTCAAGGTTAATTTTAACGTAGATACTACACTTTAAATGCAACTGTCATTTCATTTCTACAACACTTCTAAAAAGAAATGATTGCTTGGGGAATGAGTATCAAAGCACAGAACTGAAATTTTACAAACGGGCTGTTTAGCCAGGATGCTGGCTTCAAGAAGCACCATGAGACCGAGGATGGAAATGTCCTTTAAGAATTCCATAATGCCCAAAGGGCAAATCTCTCAAACTGTCTTTCAAGGATCCTGAAAATGCAGTGTGTGGAGGGAGGTGAGGGGGGGTTCAGGAAGGTGGGGAACACATGTATACCTGTGGCTGATTCATGTTGATGTATGGCAAAAACTTTCACAGTATTGCAATTATTCTCCAATTAAAGTAATTTTAAAAATGTAGCAGGAAACTTCAGATCCAGCTTTGTGTCCAATAGTTGTCAACAGCATTTTCTCTCTTCTCTTCCCTCTTGAAACCAATATTCTAATAACCTCCAGTGTTTTGCTACTGTGACAGACCAAATACAAACGGGCAACCACCATCCCCAACATGCCTGGTACATTCACATCTTTGTGTCATCCAATCCCCTTGAATGTCTGCTTTCGATCAACAGAATATGACCAAAAGGATGGGATGAAACCCCTTGATTATGTTATATAACGTTCTCTATTGCTAGCAGATTCATTCTAGAATCTCTGTCTATCTCTCTCTCTCTCCATTGCTCATTTTCATGAAGCAAGCTGCCCTGAACTCTACAGACTGAAGGAAATTAATTCTGCCACCGATTTAATGAAACTCAGAAGTGGACCCTACTCCATTTGAGCCTCTGATGAGAACCAGCCCTAGTTAACACCTTCATTGAAGACTTGTGAGATTTTGCATATAGAACTCAGCCAAGCTTTGCCCAAATGCCTGACCCACAAAACTGGTGAGATAATAAATGTGTGTTATTTTAGGCTGCTAAGTTTGTTACACAGCAGGGAAAACTAATATAGAAAGTACTGTGCTGTCTTTCGAGAATGCTCTTCCTTGTCTTTGAAATCCTGTTCTTTTGTAAAGAATCACATCCAAAATTTCTCCTCTGCCGTCTCCCCACCTAAACCCTAACAATGTGTCCCAGGGCCTCCCTAGTAGTTTGATTTTTACCCTCTTCTCAATATCCCTTTCCCACAGGGGTGACTCTGGGCCTGTCTTCTTTCAGGGATTTCTCTGCCTGTGTCCACAAAGATCACCATAACTCCAGATATATCCAACTCAATCGATTCCCTCCGCCTGGTAAGATCTTCACGATTTGTAGTCCTGCTTTCCTGGGTCCATCACTTCTTTTCTCACCACTTGGCTCTCTTCCTCTCCCTACAACAAAGACAACTCCTAGCATCTTCCTGAACTTTAGTCACACACACACACACACACACACACACACACACACACACACACACACACCCCTTTAGAGCTATAAGTTGGTTTCTTCTTGACTCTGAGCCCAGGCTGATTTCTCCAGCCAACCAAACTCTCTCACGAGCTTCAGTGAGGAATCATCCCACTGTAAAACACAGCTCTCTAATCAGTTCACTGAGGCCCTCACCACTGATACACTGGAACTAAGAGCTGTGGAACCAGCTTCTTATCAGCCATCTGACCAGCTTTTTAAATACTCAGCACTCAGGCACTGACATATATATACCACCATATGTAAAATGGATAACTGCCATATGGCACAGGGAGCTCAGCTTAGTGCTTTGTGATCACCTAGAGGGATAGGATGGGCAGGGGAAGCTCTAGAGGGAGGGGATATACGGACACATATAGCTGATTCACTAGGTTGTACAACAGAAACTAACATAACAATTTATAGCAATTATACTCCAACAATAATTTTTTAAGTTGTTCTGTAAAAAATAAATAAGCACTCAACATTCAGATGCAGGAAAAGATGATCCCATGATTGAGCCCACTTCTAGGTCACAACAGATCTACCTCACTTTACTTCACCGGCACCTACTCCACCTCAAGTGAGCACAGAGTCAGCCTTCAACATCCATAAGACATCATCCAGTGACTCTTAGGATGGGTGGGAATGTATAATAAGCAGGCGTTTTTGTAAAACAATTTGGAGTATCTATCAAATATGAGTTCATACCCTTTTTCACTTTTCACTTTCATGCATTGGAGAAGGAAATGGCAACCCACTCCAGTGTTCTTGCCTGGAGAACCCCAGGGATGGGGGAGCCTGGTGGGCTGCCATCTATGGGGTCGTACAGAGTCAGACACGACTGAAGCGACTTAGCAGCAGCAGCAGCACACATGTCAGATGATAATGCTGTACACCTGAAGCTTACATAACAAAAGGGTTTATACCCTTTGATCAAGAAATTGCACTCTGGTTAGTATCACAGAAAAGCATCTTTACAGCAGCACAAATAGACGTGCACTAGGCCATTCTAGGGAGCATGGATTTTCAATAAAAATGTGGGAAAATGTTAAGTTAGATGACCTGCACTGTGATATACCCATGCATTCATACTACAGGGTGATACTTACCAATTAAAAAGAATGCCAGGACTTCTGCTTCTGGGAGAAGAGGATATACTTTTCAGTAGTCTTCCTGCTAAGTGTAACTAAAAACCCTGGGGGTTATATATAAAACAAGCATAAGGAAACTCTAAAAGGAATGAAGAAGGCAGTTCAGCTAGGGATCTGAGATCAAAGGAATGACACAGTGCTAAATAGCCTGGATTTTCTGTTTGCCTTGTATATCCCCAAAGGAGGCCAAAAGAAGCCAAAATCCAACTGGTACACAAAAGTTTACAACATTCTTAATGGTCCCTAGATGGAAACAGCCAAGTTGACCCTCCATGGGTGAAAAAATTACATGTGTGGTACATCCATACTGGAATATGATTCAGCAAAAAAAGGAACTCTGAATACACGTGAAAACATGAACAAACCTCCAGAGAATTACATTGACTGAAAAGAATCGATCACAAAAGCTTACACACTGTGACATGCCATTTATGCAACATTCTTGGAATCATAAAATAATAGAAATGGAGGAGAGATGAGCAGTTGCAGGTTTAAAGAGGGGTGGGGCAGGTGTTGAAGGATGGCAGGGAACAGACAAACAAACTGAAAAGCTATACCAGATGATATACTATGTGAGATGAAAAATGCTGGAGAGGAGAAAAATGAACCCTCTGACACTATTAGCGGGAATGTAAATTGGTGCTGTCACTATGGAGAACAGTATGGAGGTTCCCTAAAACATGAAAAAAAGAATTACCATTTGATCAGCAATCCCACTCTTGGACATATATCCAGAGAAACCTCTAACACGAAAAGATACACACACTCCAGTGTTCATTGCATCATTATTTGCAACAGCCAAGACATATAAACAACCTAAATGTCCGTCAATAGATGAATGGATAAAGCAGATATCGTATACATACACAATGGAATATTACCCAGACATAAAAAGTGAAATAACGCCATTTCCAGCAGCACAGATGGGCCTAAAGATTATCAAACTAAGTGAAGTAAGCCAAAGACAAATATCATATATCACTTATATGTGGAATCTAAAACAAATGAAATTATTTACAAAACACACACAGACCCATAGTTATAGAAAACAAACTTATGGTTACCAAAGGGGAAAGAGGGGGAGGGATATATTAGGAGTTTGGGACCACTCAACATAAAATATATGAACAACAATGACCTATTGTATAGCACAGGGACCTATACACAATATTTTATAATTACCTACAAGGAAAAAGAATCTGAAAAAGAAAGTGTGTGTGTGTGTGTGTGTGTATAACTGAATCACTTTGCTGTACACCTGCAGCTAATACAACATTACAAATCAACTCTACTTCAATTAAAAACTTATATCAGATATAAACATGATATTCTCTTGAATAAAGACAGACATTGAGGGAGGTAACGTTTGAACACAGCCGCTCTGAGTGGAGACATGAAGGAGTCGGGGAAATGCAGAAGAAAGTTCAAACAAGGAGGAACAGGAAGTGCAAAGGCCCTGAGGTAGGACCACGCCTCGTGTGCTTAAGGCCCGGAAAGGAAGCCAGGGAAGTGAACAGCAAAGAGATGGTCAGAGACATTGGCAAGGCCTTGTAGATCAGGGTAAGAATTTTGATGCTTTGCTTGAAAGGTGTCAAGAAGCCAGTGGAGGGTTAAATTTTACTTTTCAAGTCCATGTCATATAGTAAGAGAATAAAGTATTTTTAGGCTACTTTCTGACCCTTAATATCATCCTGACTTTGACAGTTTTTCTTTCCCTGTTTCAAAGGGGAGAGAGTTTACAAATCATCAGCATATGATATACCCACACACCAGGGTTCACCATCATCAACCTCATCACCATACATCAGAGCTTTTGCCCCTGTTCTCTTCTTGGCTGCATTGGAAAGATCAACAGCAAACTGCCAACAAAATAACAGAAAAAATTTTTTTCTAAGCAAACCTCTTGATTTTTCTCCCAACAAACACCACCCAATTTGACTGAGAATACACAAACACTAGTCAAAATGAAGTTCAGAGCCTCATCAGATGAAGACAAGGCTGAGTATCTGTGTAAGCAAACTCTCCCACACTGTCCAGTGCACACAGGGGCCTCACAGTTTAAAGAGACTCTGTGCCATATATTATATATTTCTAAAACTATACTTCTTGTTTCATCCTCTCCTTCAGATTAGGGTAAGCAGACCCAAAGCTCTGATGCTCTATAGCATACACATAATGGTTTCTCAGCTTTGGCACTCTTGACATTCTGACCTATAAAACTCCCTGCTATGGGGCTATTCTGTGTGCTAGCGGATGAGTAATAGTATCCCCAGCCTCTGCTCACTAGATGCCAATAGAACCTTCCTGTTTTTTAATACAGACAAAAGTGTCTCCAGACATTGCCAAATGTCCTTTAGAGGACAAAATGCCCCAGTTGAGAACAGTTTGCAGAAAGGCTCAGGTGTGTGTCCTTGGCAAGGCTTCTCATTCTCTGGCCTTTTGTTGTTTACACCAACAGTGTGGATAACGTTATTCTATGTGCCTTAAGGATAGGAAGTTGGATGACATGATTCTCTGACATCTCTGTGCAAGTTCTATGCTTATGTGAATTTGTGATCCTTAATGAAGCCATTAAAATAGATTGAGAGCATCCTTGTGAAACTCAAGGCTACTTGAGGGCCAGATGGAATCAAGCCCAGTGTGTGACATGCAGTAAGTTCTCCATACATATTGCTTAGACAGCCCACATTGTCATTCTCTTGATTGGCTCCACTAGACCTCATATAATCAGTACAAGGCAGGTACTTAATAAATGCTTGATAGTTTTACATAATGTGGTAAGGTCACTTTAAAATCAGGCCCTGCACTAATTCAAAAATGCTCAAGGTAATCAACTTTATTGATCATTTGTAGTGATCCAAGTACTAAACAGATGGAAATGAATGGGACATGGCTCCTGTCCTTCAAAGAGTCACGCTATAGTGGCATAAATCAGCTCCATGCCATATGAAATTCCACTCTACAGTGAAAGATGTTATAGTCAGGATGGCAGAGTTTCTGAGGATAATTCTGCACACTTCTGCCAGTCTTTTCCTTGCATGGACTCCCAGGGTAAGGAATTGAAGAGTATTAATCAATGGGAATACCAGGCCACCTGACCTGCCTCTTGAGAAATCTGTATGCAGGTCAGGAAGCAACAGTTAGAACTGGACATGGAACAACAGACTGGTTCCAAATAGGAAAAGGAGTGCGTCAAGGCTGAATATTGTCACCCTGCTTATTTAACTTATATGCAGAGTACATCATGAGAAATGCTGGGCTGGAAGAAGCACAAGCTGGAATCAAGATTGCCGGGAGAAATATCAGTAACCTCAGATATGCAGATGACACCACCCTTATGGCAGAAAGTGAAGAGGAACTAAAAAGCCTCTTGATGAAAGTAAAAGAGGAGAGCGGAAAAGTTGGCTTAAAGCTCAACATTCAGAAAACGAAGATCATGGTATCTGGTCCCATCACTTCATGGCAAATAGATGGGGAAACAGTGTCAGACTTAATTTTTTTGGGCTCCAAAATCACTGCAGATGGTGACTGCAGCCATGAAATTAAAAGACACTTACTCCTTGGAAGAAAAGTTATGACCAACCTACATAGCATATTCAAAAGCAGAGACATTACTTTGCCGACTAAGGTCCGTCTAGTCAATGCTATGGTTTTTCCTGTGGTCATGTAGGGATGTGAGAGTTGGACTGTGAAGAAGGCTGAGCACCGAAGAATTGATGCTTTTGAACTGTGGTGTTGGAGAAGACTCTTGAGAGTCCCTTGGACTGCAAGGAGATCCAACCAGTCCATTCTGAAGGAGATCAGCCCTGGGATTTCTTTGGAAGGAATGATGCTAAAGCTGAAACTCTAGTACTCTGGCCACCTCATGTGAAGAGTTGACTCATTGGAAAAGAGTCTGATGCTGGGAGGGATTGGGGGCAGGAGGAGAAGGGGACGACAGAGGATGAGATGGCTGGATGGCATTACTGACTTGATGGACGTGAATTTGAGTGAACTCCGGGGGTTGGTGATGGACAGGGACACCTGGCGTGCTGCAATTCATAGGGTTGCAAAGAGTCGGACACGACTGAGCGACTGAACTGAACTGAACTGAATCAACTATATTATGAAGCATATTAATAAACTATATTTTATAGAAACTAAATCATTCTTGGCTAGAACTCTTTATAAAGTAGGTCACATATTTTCTCACCCCTGTACCCGAGTCATAGGCAACACAACAGTGGTTTCATCCTGAATGCCAACTTTGACACATATTGGCTTCCAGGAGAACTATGTTAAGAATTGTTCTGAGATCACATTCAAACCCATACTTAATGTCTCCCATGGATCCAGCATGAAGAAATGGTGACTGACCATCTCTCATTTAACCTATTATAAGTCAACATTATATTGTAAATATGGTCCACCATGTCAGTAAATGGCAACTCCATCATCTGATTTGCTTG
Source organism: Ovis canadensis (assembly GCF_042477335.2). NCBI lineage: Eukaryota > Metazoa > Chordata > Mammalia > Artiodactyla > Bovidae > Ovis > Ovis canadensis. The sequence goes on along the minus strand of NC_091263.1, from coordinate 50,816,137 downwards.
GACCAACATCCTTGGAATCATTCTGAACTCCCAGTTCACTCTTCTAGGCCACATCGAATTTGTCAGTAAATACCAGTGGCTCTACTAGCAAAGAGTATTCACCTCCACTGCTTCCATCTCTTTATATCTCCTGCTACTCTCCTTTGCACCATACCAATCTCGCTCTTATTCCTTGAACTGGACAGGAACCCACCCAACTCAGGACTTTCGAGTTTCTAGTTCTCTCCAGCTTGGACCTGTGCTCTGTCACCAGATAAGCACAGCTTGACCCGCCTCCTTCACCTTCTCAATGAGACCTTTTACACCTTCCTGTTTATAACTGTAGGCTTTCCAGGTGGCTCAGTGGTAAAGAATCTGCCTGCCAATGCAGGAGATGTGAGTTCAATCCCTGGGTGGGGAAGATCCCCTGGAGAAGGAAATGGTAGCCCACTCTAGTTTTCTTGCCTGGGAAATCCCATGGAGAGAGAAGCCTGGTGGTCTAGTCCATGGGGTCACAAAGAGTCAGACACAACTTAGCCACTAAACAACAGCAATGGCCAAAAATAAACAATCTATAATTGCGGCTCCCACATCCCCTCTTTCCAACCCTTGTCCCTCACTTGTACATATCATTCATCATCAGTTGACATCCTGCATAATTTTCTTACTTACTTATTTAGTGGTTATATCCATTCAGTTCAGTCACTCAGTCATGTCCAACTCTTTGCAGCCCCATGAACTGCAGCACGCCAAGCCTCCCTGTCTATCACCAACTCCCGGAATTTACCCATACTCATGTCCACTGAGTCAGTGATGCCATCTAACCATCTCATCCTCTGTTGTCCCCTTCTCCTGCCCTCAATCTTTTCCAACATCAGGGTCTTTTCAAATAGTCAGCTCTTCGCATCAGGTGGGCAAAGTATTACAGTTTCAGCATCAACATCAATCCTTCCAATGAACACCCAGGACTGATCTCCTTTAGGATGGACTGGTTGGATCTTCAAGAGTCTTTTCCAACACCACGGTTCAAAAGCATCAATTCTTTGGCGCTCAGCCTTCTTTATAGTCCAACTCTCATATCCATACATGACTATCGGAAAAACCATAGCCTTGACAAGACAGACCTTTGTTGACAAAGTAATGTCTCTGCTTTTAATTAATTTATTTATTTTTATTGGAGGCTAATTACTTTATAATATTGTAGTGGTTTTGCTATACATGATGCTGCCTGGGTTGGTCATAACTTTCCTTCCAAGGAGTAAGGGTCTTTTAATTTCATGGCTGCAGTCACCATCTGCAGTGAATTGGAGCCCCCAGAAATAAAGTCTACACTGTTTCCACTGTTTCCCCATCTATTTCCCATGAAGTGATGGGACTGGATGCCATGATCTTAGTTTTCTGAATGTTGCTTTAAACCAACTTTTTCGCTCTCCTCTTTCGCTTTCATGAAGAGGCTTTTTAGCTCCTCTTCACTTTCTGCCATAAGGGTGGTGTCATCTGCATATCTGAGGTTATTGATATTTCTTCCAGCAATCTTGATTCCAGCTTGTGTTTCCTCCAGCGTTTCTCATGATGTACTCTGCATATAAGTTAAATAAGCAGGGTTACAATATACAGCCTTGATGTACTCCTTTTCCTGTTTGGAACCAGTCTGTTATTCCATGTCCAGTTCTAACTGTTGCTTCCTGACCTGCATACAGGTTTCTCAAGAGGCAGTGGATATATCACTCCACTAAAATATACACTGCATAAAGATAAAGATTTCTTCTGTCCATTCACTATTAAGTCCCAGCACCTAGAACATTGCAAGTACATGGTAGCTGCTTAATAAATATTTATCTAGGGAAGAGTATAGACAAATGGATGACTGGGGCTATAATTCAATGAAGCTCAGCAACTGTTGGTATTTTAGAAGCCTCTTTGTCCCTACACCATAGGCCTTATCCTATAATGCTTTGGTTACTTCGCAATAGCCAATGAGTCTATTTAGAGGAGAACAGCATGGTTTACACTAGTTATTTACAGCTTAAGGATTTTGATACCCCAGGAAGAAGTGCCCATCACCAGTTTTTGTTTCAGTAGGCCATGGGATCCACATACTGCATCATCACTGATGCCTCCCACAGACATTTTACCTGTGCTCTCTAAATAAAGGCAAGCCACCTGCAGAGATCACGACAGGCAACTATCCTTCAAAATGAAATGTTTTTCTCCTCTTGCCTTCAGCTCTCTCCTCTCCTGAGGACAAATGGATCTGTCACTGCTAAAGAAAGTCCACACTTCAGCACCTGTAACCACCCACCTTCAGGAACAACTACAGTCTCTCTCCATCTTCCTGTTTAATTACAAACCGCTTTCATATCCATGTAAGGAACTGTACCTATCCCTCGAGATGCACAAGCCTCGAGATCCCTCAAAGCTAAGATCAGAGGTTAAATTCAAATGAGCTACCAGCACAATCTGATCTAATTTTAACATTGCTAAATAACTAAAGGAAAAAAAAAATTAAGCAGGCTTTTAAAAAGAGCTTGACATTTTAAAATTTGCAATTAAAATTAATTTATTTTGAAAATATGCCATGTCTTATCCCCTTGCTTTTTCTAACTTGAGGAATGCTTGGTATTTCACAGCCAAAATGCTCCTATCATTTTCTGAAGGAAGTATGTATTTTCAAATATTTAAGGCGGGGACATTTCACTAGTTTATGTTTTTTTCATAACAGTGTCCTAATTTCATTCCATGATTAACTGGTTCTTTCCTTATCTGTATCTTTCTGTGTTTTAGAAAGCTGACCAGTAGACCTTTGAGGATTCTGAATAAGTCTTATTCACCTGTTGTGTTCCTCATGGTTCCTCATAGAGAATCTGATCATGACTTGGTGTGGGATTCTTGAATGAATGAATGAATGCAGAGCAAGCAGGTAAAGAAGTCATCGCATTATCACCAACACTAATCATCAGGGAAATGTGAATCAAAATCACAATGAGATTCGCACCTGTCAGAATGGTTATCATCAAAAAGACCACAAATAACCAATGTCGCAGAAGATGTGGAGAAAAGGGAGCCCTCAGGTACTGTGGGTACGAATGTAAATTGGTGCAGCCGCTGTGGAAAACAATATGGAGGTCTCTTTAAAAACTAAAAATCAAAAGACCATATGACCTAGCAATTCCACTCCTGGGTATGTACCTGAAAAAAAAAAAAAGCAAAAACACTAATTCAGAAAGAAACATGCACCCCAATGTTCATAGCAACATAGTTTACAATTCCCGAGGTATGGAAGCAACCTAAGTGTCATCAACAGAAGAATCGATAAGAAGATGTGGTGCATATATAAGTGTGTGTGTGTGTATATATACATGTGCATATATATAATGGAGGGCATTCTGCTAAATGAAATAAGTCAGACAGAGAAAGACAAATACTGTATGATACCGTGTGAAATTTTAAAACCTGTCCCCGATAGCTCAGTTGGTAAAGAATCTGCCTGCAATGCAGGAGACCCTGGTTTGATTCCTGGGTCAGGAAGATCTGCTAGAGAAGGGATAGGCTATCCACTCCAGTATTCTTGGGATTCCCTTGTGGCTCAGCTGGGTAAATAATCTGCCTGTAATGCAGGAGACCTGGGTTCGATCCCCTGGAGCAGGAAAGATCTCCTGGAGAAGGGAAAGGCTACCCACTTCAGTATTCTGGCCTGGAGAATTCCATGAACTATACAGTCCAAGGGGTGTCAAAGATTTGGACACAACTGAGCGACCTTCACTTTCACAACAAACTCGTGATTAGAACAAAAAAGAAGCTGACTCACAGACAGAGAGAACAAGCAAGCAGTTACTAGTGGGGACAGGAAAGGCACAGTATGAGGGGGGAGTTTATTAGGGATTATACCCAATCCTGTTTAGAAATTAAAGAATCTTTCATTCAATAAAAGAAAAAAAAAAAGTCACCACAGGTGCCTGTGGCATGGACAGTCTTGGCCTGTGTGTCTTCACTTGGAGAATGCTCTGGATCCTGCAACCAGAAGCACTTTTACCAATGGAACTTGGTTGTTGCACAGAATAACCATGCTTACGCTAGCTCAGAAGTAACTGGGGACAGATGAAGGAGAGATGCTATGAGAACACTGGGAGGCAACATAGTTTTCAAACACTAATAAGGACCCAGACAGATGCCATGTTCCTAAATGGGTTTAAGAATAAAAAGTCTCTTTGGACTTAACCCACTTCTTTCAGGGTAACAGCATTTACAATGAGTAGAATGAACCAGGGAACAAAGACAACATGAAAGTGTTTCAAGTCACATACTGGCACCTGGATCATTTTGGCTGAAATGGCTCTCAGTCACTCCTCTGTTGATTTCTAGGTGGCACAGGGAAATGCAGTCTGAGCTCTAACTTGTGGATTCTTTACCACCAGAGCCACCTGGGAAGCACTTGTCCTTGCTACATAGATGTTAAGAGATAGAGGTGAGCTTTGAGATCATGCCAGTCTGACTTGTAACTGCTATTTTCTACTGCCTCCCAGATACAATTGAGCAATCAAACAAGCTGGTACATCAACATGTTCCTTTGAGTCCATCATGGGACTCTGATTCAAAGGACCAGTGACTTTCTAAGCGGCCAGATGCCTCCAGGATCATTTAGCCCATGGTCCTTTCTCCACAGATGAGAAAATCTGAGACCCAGAGAGGGGAAGTCACTTGCCCAAGCTTACCCACCTGGGTAGAGTCAGAGGATTCAAAACTGGTTCTCCTCATTTCCTGGTCTAGGGTTCCTTTAGCAACATCAAACTGGTCTCCTCCTCATTTTTAGGTGCTGTTTTCTTCACCCTATCCCGCTGTCTCAGTTGCTACCAATGCCCCAGCTGCCGCCGCTCAGCATTTGCTGCTTGGCTTCTGTCCTAGCTTCTGGTGGAACATCCCTGAGGATGCTGCACACTGTCTCCCAGGAAATTGCTTGTGGGACTGAGCCCCAGCAGCCCCCGGAGGTATCCAACAACCAAGCTCCCTTGGGTGGGTTTCCTTCTTTTCCTATCTCACTTCCCCCATCACCTTCCCAGTGCATCCTGAAATCAGCTTCCAAAGCAACAATCTGCATTCAATGGTTTACCTTGCAGTTTGCTTCTGGAGGAGCACAACCTAAGACACTCACATATCAAACACTTGGTTGAAGAGAGGGGGAAAAGGAAGGACAATATAACAGGAAAAAATCAGTATAAAACAAAACACACTGCTTGCTGAGTGTTTAAACACAGTCTGGGCATTATGGAGAGTTGAATCAGAAAGTACAAACAAACTGGTCATTGGCAGTTACACAGACTAGAGAACCTTGAGTTCCAGTTGTCTGGCATATCTCCGGGTCAGACTGTCAGGCAATGGCAAAGTCACCAGACCCCTTCTATGGATGGTCCCACAGCACAACCAGCATCTCATACCCATAACTCTGCCCACAGATAGAGCACACTGTTTTTCTTCTCCCTTAAAAATCTCCCTCTCCCCATGTATTCTTCAAACGGAAATTCCCAACCTCAGAAAACTCAGTCTTTCATCTGCCCTCCCCAACACACGAGTGCAGAGGGTCATCATTCAGACTGTTGCTCAACAGAAACAAAAAGGCACTGAGCGTTTCACAGAAAATAAAAATTCCATAGCTATTTATTTTTCAGTAAAGATACAAATAGCCCCACTACATGTCAGTCACTTTATTAGTCACTATACATATGCTATTTTTAATCTTCCCCCAAAGTCTAAAATGATATCAAATATATATAGGAAATGCCATTTTGTGGGGCAATTCAAGCCCAGAGAGGTTCAGTGATTTAGCCTGGGTCACACAACATGTACACACTGGAATAAAATGCGAACCAGTTCATTCCCCAAAGCTTGAGTTCTATGCACTCTGTGACATTCTGCGCCTGTTCAATATACACTACCTCCTTGAAACATGAATTGTCTTAGTAGCTTTCTCCTGAGCTTGGTTAATTTAAATTTTGCAGCCAACACAACAGCTGTTTGACTGTAATTCAAAGAGCTTCGGGTCCTCTCAAGTTGAAGACCTCAGAGGGATTACGGAGGGGGAACACATGCAACTTGTCTCTCCTAAAAAAGCGGTAATTCAGACTAAGCGAGGCTAGTCTGCAGGCTACTTTCCCAGCCAGAGCCAGGCGAGGTCAAGGTTGACAGGAAATCCCAAATGAGAAAATGAAGTGCTCAGCTGTACACCAAGAAGGCTGCCAAGAAATTGATTCATTAAAGAAACAGGCTCCAGTGCCATGGAAAGCACACAGCTTTTGATAAGACAGAAAGGCAAGCACACAGCCAAAAGCCTAGGAACCTCCTTGCAAATAAGGATATGGTTCAATCCATTTTGCAACCTTGGTGGTGTCCAGCTGGGGGCTCCCTTAGACAACTGGCTCTCCAGGTCAAGATCATTTCCATGGTTAGAATGGCTATTTATTCATCATTAGAAATGATGTGTTGGGGGGGTGGAAGAGACTGGGAGAGCATAGGCAGGATGGAAGAAAATCTAGGGAAATGGGCCAAGCCTAAAATGACAATGTTCAATGTTAAACAACAGAAATGCCAAGTCTTTGAGGAATAAAATACGAAGACATTTATTGTCCCGTCTTGACTACAGAAAAGTCAAGTAGGGACAATAAATGACTTTTTTTAAGCTCTTCACTTTTGCAAGCACAAAAGACACTCACTATATTATGTTCACGTTAAAAAAAAAAAAAAGAGCCAGAAATTCATGGTATCTTTAAATGGGGATAATCATTTCAAATCTTCCTCTATCACTGCCAAGCTGGTACTAAAGGGGACTGGTAATTTTTGTCTGGGAGCAAAAAGCTACAGAGAACTCAAGGTTAAACAATCAATTAATGCAACATTGACAGTGGGACTTGCTGATAGACTTATCTGGCTCCCAGCTGCCTGGCATTTCCATCTCACTTTCATTAGCCATTTTAGGATTAGGAAGAGAAGGTTCAAGAACTGTTTGTCAGAGGATCTGGGTTTTAATGAATTGAGAATTTCTGCATAGGAGCAACCTGCAATAGGGCATGGGAAGACTGTGGGAAATTGAAAAGGGAAAGCTGAGAAAACTATCTTAAAGCTATATTTACATAACCAGCATTAAGTTGTTCCCTTGGATTGTATGTGTCTGTGCAGGGCCTTTAAGGGAGTGATAGACACATGGGCGACTTTGCTTCTTCCTAGCCACATGTGATCTTTGGCAAATTACTAACTTTTCCAACCCTCAGAGATCCGTCAGCATGTACTAAAGGTTTACTGTGTGCCAGGCATTGCCCACAGGCACTTAAGAACCAGTGGTAAAGCAGACGAGCTCCTGCCCTCAGGAACCTGAAATTTAAGGGATGAAAGACACAAAACCTAAATGGAAGTCTGATTCCAGGCTGAATAAGAGAATAAGGAGTGAGTAAAATCAGAAGATTCATGAAAGTTTGTGACATTGTACAGGAGGCAGTGATCAAGACCATTCCCAAGAAAAAGAATTGCAAAAAGGCAAAATGGTTGTTTGAGGAGGCCTTACAAATAGCTGAGAAAAGGTAAAGGAGAAAAGGAAAGATATACCCATTTGAATGCAGAGTTCCAAAGAATAGCAAGGAGAGATAAGAAGGCCTTCCTCAGCAATCAATGAGCAGAGGAAATCAAAAGAAGTAGAGGAAAACGACAGAATGGGAAAGACCAGATCTCTTCAAGAAAATTAGATACCAAGGGAACTTCTCATGAAAAGATGGACACAATAAAGGACAGAAATGGTATGGACCTAACAGAAGCAGAAGATATTACAAAGAGGTGGCAAGAATACACAGAAGAACTATACAAAAAAGATCTTCATGACCCAGAAAACCATGATGGTGTGATCACTCACCGAGAGCCAGACATCCTGGAATGCAAAGTCAAGTGGGCCTTAGGAAGCATCACTATGAACAAAGCTAGTGGAGGTGATGGAATTCCAGTTGAGCTATTTCAAATCCTGAAAGATGATGCTGTGAAAGTGCTGCACTCAATATACCAGCAAATTTGGAAAACTCAGCAGTGGCCACAGGACTGGAAAAGGTCAGTTTTCATTCCAATCCCAAAGAAAGGCAATGCCAAAGAATGCTCAAACTACCGCACAATTACACTCATCTCACACGCTAGAAAAGTAGTGCTCAAAATTCTTCAAGCCAGGCTTCAACACTATGTGAATCATGAACTTTCAGATGTTCAAGCTGGATTTAGAAAGGCAGAGGGACCAGAGATCAAATTGCCAACATCCGTTGGATCATCAAAAAAACAAGAGTGTTCCAGATAAAAATTCACTTCTGCTTTATTGACTATGCCAAAGCCTTTGACTGTGTGGATCACAACAAACTATGGAAAATTCTTAGAGGTGAGAATATCAGACTACCTGACCTGTCTCCTGAGAAATCTGTATGCAGTTCAAGAAACAACAGTTAGAAATGGACATGGAACAACAGACTGGTTCCAAATCAGGAAAGGAGTACGTCAAGGCTGCTTATTGTCACCCTGCTTATTTAATTTATATGCAGAGTACATCATGCAAAATGCCAGGCTGAATGAGGCACAAGCTGGAATCAAGATTGCTGGGAGAAATATCAATAACCTCAGATATGCAGATGACACCACACTTATGGCAGAAAGCAAAGAAGAACTAAAGAGCCTCTTAATGAAAGTGAAAGAGAGTGAAAAAGTTGGCTTAAAACTCAATATTCAGAAAACCAAGATCACAGCATCTGGTCCCATCATTTCATGGCAAATAGATGGGGAAACAGTGGAAAAAGTGAGACTATTTTGGGGGGCTCCAAAATCACTGCGCCATGAAATTAAAAGATGCTTGCTGATGCTGGGAAAGATCGAAGGCAGGAGGAGAAGGGGACAACAGAGGATGAGATGGTTGGATGGCATCATCAACTCAGTGGACATAAGCTTGAGTAAACTCTGGGAGTTGGTGATGGACAGGGAGGCCTGGCATGCTGCAGTCCATGGCGTCACAAAGAGTCAGCTACAACTGAGCAACTGAACTGAACTGCTCCTTGGAAGAAAAACTATGACCAACCTAGACAGCATATTAAAAAGCAGAAACATTACTTTGCTGACAAAGGTCTGTCTAGTCAAAGCTATGGTTTTTCCAGTAGTCCTGTACTGATGTGAGAATTGGACCATAAAGAAGGTGAAGGTGAAGGTGAAGTCACTCAGTCGTGTCCGACTCTTTGTGACCCCGTGGACTGTAACCTTCTAGGCTTCCCCATCCATGGGCTTCTCCAGGCAAGAATACTGGAGTGGATTGCCATTTCCTTCTCCAGGGGATCTTCCCGACCCAGGGATTGAACCCAGGTCTCCCGTATTGGAGGCAGACGCTTTAACCTCTGAGCCACCAGGGAAGCATAAAGCTAGTGCTAAAGAATTGATGCTTCTGAACTGTGGTGTTAGAGAAGACTCTTGAGAGTCCCTTGGACAGCAAGGAGATCCAACCAGTCCATCCTAAAGGAAGTCCTGAATATTCATTGGAAGGACTGATGCTGAAGCTGAAACTCCAATACTTTGGCCACCTGGTATGAAGAACTGACTCATTGTGAAAGACCCTGATGCTGGGAAAGATTGAAGGCGGGAGGAGAAGGCGATGACAGAGGATGAAATGGTTGGATGGTAACACCAACGCAATGGACATGAGTTTGAGTAAGCTCCAGGAGTTGGTGATGGACAGGGAAGCCTGGCGTGCTGCAGTCCATGGGGTCGCAAAGAGTTGGACACAACTGAGCGACTGAACTGAACTGGAATCAGAAGAGGGGAAACACTGTTTCAGAGAGTGAGCATCAAAGTTTTCTTTTTTCCCTGAGGAGAAAATAACGGGGCAAAGAACTGAGGAGGGCAGGGATTCTCAGCCTTGGCAGCATTACTGACGTCTGGGGCCAGGTAACTCCCAACACTGGGGCTGTCCTGTGCGTGTAGGAAGCCTAGCAGCACCCCTGGCTTCTACCCACTAGATGGAATAGCACCGTCCTCAGTCGTGACAATCAAATGTGTTTCCAGACAGCTGTCAGATGTCCTCTGTGGGGTGCATCTGCCCCAGGTGAGAAGCACTAAGAGAAGAGTAAGGGGGAGAGGGATGTGGCTGTTCAAGGGCAGAGTCTTACAGAGAGAAGGAAGCGCAAGTATAAATGCACCTACCCACAGGGTGAGAATCAGCCAGTGGTTTGGAAGAACAGGAAGGAGTGTAGATGTCTGAAACGCTGACGTCAAAAGGAAGAAGAAAGATGTTGACGGTGGAGGTCAGAGAACCAGTGAGGAACTAGATCGCGCAGGTCCTCAGAGATGGTAGTAAGAGATTGGGAATGTGAGTGGCAAGAGAAGCTAAAAGAAGTTTTGAAAAGAATTTGACTTTGTTTTCATCTTGAAGAGATCACTGGCTACCGTGGGGAGAACTGACCCTCGAGGGTAGAGTAGGAGAAATGGGTCCACTTGCAGAGGCTCGCTCAGGCACCCAGGGAGAGATGCTGGTGTGGAGACTGTGACGATGGCAATGCGCACTTGGAGAAGTTGTCAGAAAATATCATATTTTGGTGGAAGAACTGTTAGAATCAGGAGATGTATCAGAAGGGAGAAACAAAGGGAAGAGAACCCAAAGAAATGCTTAACTTGGGGTGTGAACATCTGGGTGGGGCTGCTGAAACTACACGTGGCTGGGCAAGACAGCAGGAGTGAGTTTGGGTGGAGGAACCAATAGTGTCAACTTGGACTTGCTGCCTTTGACGGGGTTCTCCTCTTGCATGAAGGTAGGGGGTGGGGAGAGGGTCTGCACAACGCCTGGCACATACCGAGAGCTCTATCAATGGGGCGAGAAAAAGAGAGGGGGAAAGCAGACACAGCTGAATAATCACAGCCTAGAATTCTTTATGAAAGCCTCTGAACTGCTATTTGAAGTATGTGTTTCCCGCAGACATTTCAGTTAAGACAAATTTGTGAAGAAAATTGTATCCATGTCACTTACTCATACCTTTAATTCCCATTTGCTAAAATAGAATAGTTTTTCTTGCTGAAATAGGATAGTTGATAGTTGATAGGAGGAATTATTTGAGTAACTGGGATCCATCATCCATGGGAAGTTGGGTTAATTTTCCTGACTCTCCCTCCATTTATTTGTTAGATGGTAAATCAGTGGCAGAGTTCTTTGGGACCAATCTCTTTATAATATTTTTCTCTATGCTTTCTTACACTCAAAAACAAAAACAATCAAACAAAAAATTGCACTCCAGAGAGAAGGATTACAGACTCAGATGTTCACTACAGACAAAAGTGATTTTTAAGGAGTTTAAGGGTAACGTTTATATTTAGAACAAGCTGGGCCTTCTGGGGTTGAGTAGAGAAACTGCTACTGGTCATTAATTAAACAAACCCCTGCTGTTTCTCTCCATGGAGCACGTGCAGGCACGTGTTCCTGTGAAAAGCACCAGTGGGTGGTTGCCATTTGGAGCATCTATCTTCTGAGACTTCAGGTTTTTAGCTTGTTATTTATCATTGCTGTTTTCTCTGTCCTTGTAGTCTTAACCCATATGGCACCTCTCTTCTAATTATTAGGACATGGAACCTTAGTTTTAGATTCTCTGGAGTAAGGATCAGCAAATGTTTTCCTATAAAGGCCAGAAAATATATATTCTAGGCTTTGCAGACCATATAATGTCTGTCAAATTATACAGCTCTATCATTGTGGCCCAAAAGCAACCACAGATAACATGTGAACAAGTGAGTATGACTGCGTCCCAGTAAAACTTGACAAAAACTGGCCACAGGTGGGATTTGGTCCATGGGTTACAGAGCTCTGCTCTGTAGGATTAACCTCTTTCAGATGACATCCTAGTCAACCGTCAAGTGACTTTCATGTATACAGCAGGGCCCATATTAAGACAATCATATAGAGTATAGCCTCCTAATCTGTTGAAAAGCAAATAATAACACAAATGAACAGACTTATAATATCTTTCTCTTTCAAGTTTCATGTTGGGAACTTAAGCATTTTAATTCCAATAGAAGAAAAATCAGGTGGTCTATATGCTGTATCTATTACAACAGTGAGGCTATAAAGCAAATTATCCCCCAATTCAATAACTGGATACAACACCAATCTATATTTCTCCAACATCTAGTGATCCCCTGGATGGTTCTGCTAAACTGGGCCTGGTTTGCTGATCTTGGCTGGATTTGCATATTGTCTGCAGTCAGCCAATGGGTCGGCTGGGGCTGGGTGGCCTTGGATGGCCTTGACTAGGAGGGCTTAGCTCTTCTCCATAAGGTCTTCATCCTCTGGAACACTAGCAAGGGCTGGCTCTCATGTCATGGCTGGAGTCCAAACATGAGCAAGACCAGTCCTGCAAGAGAACGGGCGAAACATGCAAGCCCTCTCGAGACCTAGGCTCCAAACGGTTGTGTCATCATTCCCAACACCTTCTCTTGGCTAATGCAAATCACAAAGCTGGCCAAGAACCATATTGAAATGGAAACTATAAAGTTTCAGGGCAGAAGGAATAAATCCAGAGAGACAATGCTTTGAAGTCATCAATGCAGCAGGCCCACCCCTGTGGCCACTCCAATATCAGTTCCATACAGCCACGTATTCTCTGCGATTGGAACACATCATGCTATCACTTAACCAGGGGAAAGAGTGGGAGAAATCAACTGATTCTGATTCTCTGAAAATCGACGTTCCAAAGTTTTAGAATAGCTGAAAGACAGTACTGCTTCTTTTCCTCTACTTAACCATGCTGAAAAGAATTCTTTTATAATTTCAGTGGTGATTATTTTAAAATATACTTTCCCCCAAAGTTAAGACTTAACAGAGACAAGAAGTCTTAAGAAGTAAAATAGCATCAAAATACTCTGGTTAGAGAGGCAAACTAAACCAAACAAACAAACCAAAAAAGCCTGTCAGGAAACAAAAACACAGAGCACTGTGCTCCCTACCTTCATCCAGACTGTTCTCCTGTGGGCACAGGGTGCTTTCTGTTTAGCCGCCTGAGTGATCTGAGCAAAAATCTTCCATCAAGAAAACACATCAAAGATGTTTCCCTTCTTTTGTTGCAAGCTCCATGGAAACCATATTCATTTGAATCTTTTGGTTGCAAGTAACAGAAACCAACTTGAATTAGCTAAGGCATTGGAAAAAAAAAGAGAGAGAGAGAGAGACTTAAAAGGATAGAGGTTGTTTCTCAGAACTGGTGGACAAAGATGCAGCAGAGTTTCCAGAAGAGGCTGAAAGGCAGCCAGGGGACAAAACAGCCTTTCTCTCATCTCTGCTGACTTTATTTTCCTCTCTCTGCAAACCAGTGTTTTCTGTTCCTTAACCCACATGGTAGAGAATACAGGGTGGAAAATGGCTGTCCTGTTTTTCCTATGGTTTATTTTTCTCAGCTCAAACTGATCCAGAAAGTCTAAGTCCTAACTTCGTATTCCTGATAAGGTAGATTTTATTGGTCCAGCTTGGGACAGAGGGCCACACTTGTCCAACCATATATGACCAGGGTTAGAGACTGTAAAAGTGGTTCCCAGAGCCCCTTGTTTCATGGGTGAGGGAGGCACTTAAGAGGTTGTTATGACTTGCATAGGCATACCTCTAAAGTGTTGATGATAGTAATTCTCCCCAGCTTTAGGAAGGGGTTTCAATAAGGAGGGAAAGAAGTCAATCTTGTGATATCATAAAAATTCATTCATTCATTCTGATTCTTTGAAAATCTGTGTTCCGATATATTAAATTTTTAGAATAGCTGAAAGATGGCATTGCTTATTTTCCGCTATCTAACCATGCTGAAGAGAAGTATTTTAGTTTTAGTTTCACGGATCCCTAGCAACAGACTCTGAGTCAAAGATTTAAGGGCAATTTGCTTCTTCAGGAGCTTCCTAAGTGGCTCAGACAGTAGAGAGTCTGCCTGCAGTATGGGAGACCTGGGTTCAATCCCTGAGATGGGAAGATCCCTGGAGAAGGAAATTGCACCCCACTCCAGTACTCTTGCCTGGAGAATCCCATGGACGGAGGAGCCTGGCAGGCAGAACCATGGAGCCACGAAGAGCTGGACACGACAGAGCACTTTCACTTTTCAGCTTATTTGGGAGGTGATCCCAGGAAAAGTCAACACAGGAGTGAGGAAAACCAGAGACCAGAAGGAACAAATTAATGGTGAATTCACAAGCAAATTATCATTGTGGGCAATTAACACTTAATCCTGCTGGGAAACTCTTAAGAAGCAGTGCTGGTCACACACATAAGACTTGTCAAGCACTGGTTGAGGGCTATTAGGACTGGATTATTAATCCCTGGTCCTGCCAGTCTGCTGCTTACGTAGTAAGAATGGTTCCCCTGGCCAGAGATTACTCATGGGCTTCAAAATTCAGATTCCAGCCATTGGAAGTCCAGCTGATGGGCACTGACCATAACCAACCAGCAGGGAGGGTGTGAGGAAGCAGGGAAGGGCACCCAGGCAGCATCCGACCTACTTCTAAAAAGGTTCACACTAGAAGGGGGCAAATGAGACCAATAAGCAAGTTCTACATTAGTCCAGGCTTAAGATGTTAGTATCTTGAAAAAGCATGAATGGTGAGGCTGGGGAGAAGTGGTTGACGGCTGGTAAGTTAGAAGGTCAAGTCTACAGGAATAACTAATAGATTAGAAAGTCACAAGAGTGACCTCAAAGTACATTTTTTGTTTGTTATAATTTTGTTAGGAAGGGGAAGGCATCCACGGCCAAGCAGCAACTGAAGTGTAGGCAAGTGCCAGACTACAATGTTTTCTGAGACTGGATGCTTGGGGGTCTAGAATGGAGGTAGGGGAGCTGCTAGAAAGTTAGGTTGGGGTCTGATTTGGAGGAGCAGTGCCTTGTCTTCAGCAGTCAGTGACCCTGGTAAGTAAGCTTTTATAGGGAAGAGTGCCATAATGAGATCTGTGTTTTATAAAGTTCTTTTGGCAAATCAAGGGAATCACATTACTTGAGGAAAGAGTATAGATGCAAAGGGGTCCAGCTACAAAACTGACATACTCCTGAAAGAATAAGAAGGAGGCTTGAGGCAGACTTGAGACAGGCTTGAGGCAGACACACTGGCAAAGAAGTGAGAAGACTCTTGGGGAGCATTTCCGGATTGCTGAGAAGAGCTGGAGCTAGGACGTGAAGCTGGAAGAACTGGGTCAAAGAAAGAGAGCTCTGACGTTGACTTTAGGTCAGCAGGGTACATGGGCAAGCTCTCTCCCGAGCTGAGGGAATTCAAAAGCAGAGATAGTTTTTCTCTAGGGTGGATTGCCAGATAAAATACAGGAGGCCCAGTTACATATGAGTTTAAGAAAAACAATGGATACATTTTTAGAATAAGCATATCCCATGCAAAACTTAGAACATACTTAACCTAAAAAGTTATTCATTGTTTAACTGAAATATACATGTAATGAAGCCTTCTGTACTTTTCTTGCTAGGTTTCGTAACCCTAGGTTTCGGATGTACTGAGTTTGAGGTGTCCATGGGACATGGGGAGCAGATGGAGACCTAGGTCTCATTGAGAGGAGAGGTTGAGGCTAGAAGTAGATACCTGAGAATCACTTTTGGGAAATGATTCGCACTTCTGCTTCTTGTAATTTGGCTGCACTTGGGAATCATCTAGAGAGATTTTTAAAAAACATCAATGATGAGAAACTCTGTTTTAATTGATCTATGGTGCAGTCTGGGCACTGGGATGTTTAAATGCATCCTCAGGTAATTCTAAACTGGCAGCAAAATTTAGGACATACTGATTTTGAACATAGGTGGAAACACCAAAGTAGAGAAGAATACCCAGATGGTCCCATTGGAAGCTATTAGCATCTAAAAGGTACATAGGGGCAAGGAGACAATGAAGATGGATGGACAGTATAGGTTAGAGGAAAGGAAGGGAACAGCAAAGGTGGAGAGCCAAGGAGAGGGTGGTCAGCTGTGTGTGCAGTGCTGCAGAAAGGGAAGAGAGGGAAAGCAGGAAACGGGCATTGAACTTGTCTCTTAAGACTTGTCTATTAGCCTTTATGGGCTTGGGTCACCAGGGGTCAATACACAGTCTGAACTGCAGGGGCTGCAGAGTGCATGTGAGGTGAGCAGATGAACTCAACAACATTTGTTGCCATTTGTAGGCAAATCCTTTATTTCCCGTCTCTTTAATCTGAAGAACAGAGAAAATACCACCTTTCCTACTAGACTCACAGGACATCAAAAGCCAGAGTGGAAAAGAAAAGGTGCAATGAAAATTCTTTTGCATGAGGTGCTGGAAAGAACACAACACTGAAATAGTCAGTCTCAGCATCACCGCTTCCCAGATGTGACCATGGTCTTGAGAGCAGCCTCTGAGCCTCAGTTATGGCATCTGTAAATTGGGGACAGTGGCACCCACCTCAGTAGGTGTTGTGACGATTAGACAGGGTATGCAGCAGGCAAGGACAGAGCTTGGCACATTCTGACTACAACATTTTTTCCAAACTACAAAAGGTTGTGCAAATAAAAGTTAATGATTAAATGACAAAGCTGATCATTATAAGGGAAGAAAGAGACAAACATCAGAGGGGTTAAAAGATAAGAGTCTGCATAGGAAATAAAGATTCCCTAATAGAGGCTGTGGTTTACTTGAAAGATTTTTAGCAGACTCAGTCATATTTTCCATTTTATGGGGGACAGGGAGTAGGGGACTCAGTGTGAATGGATAAAGTACATAAGAGAACACACACCATTTCTCTAATTTACTTATCGGAGTTTCAGAAGTACTGCCTTGAAGTCTTCCATCACTACTAAGGGATGTTAATTTCCCTTGGGGGTGTTTTTTCTCCTCATTCTGCCACTAAAAGAGAATCTGAAAATAACCATCACAAACAAGGTTAGTGTTTTTCCACTGTGGGTCACTAATATTATTCCAATATCCTTCCTCACAGCAAACTAACTGCTTGGGCAAGGAAGAAGCCAGACAGGATCAAAGCTACTCATAACGGCTAAAAAATGCCTAATCTGCCTATTTATAAAACTGAGAACTCAAAGCAGGGTTTTTATCTTTAAAGAACCTTACAAAAGTTAACTAATTAATTCTCATAACACCTTCCGATGCATGCATGCATTACTATTTAATTCAAGGTGAAGCTTCAGTTGGTGGTTGAAATTTAGATCAAGGCCATTTGATAGTGAGAAATAATGCAACTGAATATGTAACCAAACTTAGGAGGGCTGTAGACGTCAGCCCTCCTAAGAAACCTGTATGTTACAACTAAGAAATTTAACAGACTGCTTCAGTAGCTGTCTGAAAATAAATAAATAAAAGGAAACTGTTCACTGAGATGTCTACCATTTCAAGGAAACATTCAGATTACCAATTTTGGAGGCTCATCTAAAAATTGTATCTTCTGCAAAATTAAGATATCAATATTCTTTAAAATTATTTCCCTAAGTTCTATCAAAACTACAAAGAAGAATTTATAAGTATTCTTTTTGAACTCTTCCAAAAGATCAAAGAATGACTCTCAAAGTCATTCTATGAAGCCACCATCATCCTGATACCAAAATCAGACAAAGACGATATCAAAAAAGAAAGATATAGGTCAATGTCTTTATGAATATAGATGCAAAAACCTTCAACAAAACTAGCAAACTGAATCCAACAACACATAAAAAGGATCATATTATGATCAAGTTGGAGTCGTTCTAGGTCACAAAGATAGTTTGACATATACACATCAATTAATGTGATATAACACATCAAGAAAAGAAAAGACAAAAACCACACGAATACCTCAATAGGTACAGGAAAAGCATTGGATAAAATTCAACATCCGTAAAACTCTCGCTAAAGTGAATATGGAGGAAATATATCTCAACACAATAAAAGCCAGTTATGACAAAAAGCTGAAAGCCTTCTTGCTAACAGGACAAGGATGCTCACTCTAACCATTTCTATCCAACATTGTATTGGAAGTCCAATCACAAAAGAAAAAGAAAGAAAAGGTATCCAAATTGGAAAAGTAAAAGTGAAAGTTGCTCAGTGGTGTCTGACTTTTTTGCAACCTCATGGACTATAACAGGCTCCACTGCCCATGGAATTCTCCAGGAAAGAAAACTAGAGTGGATTGCCATACCCTGCTCCAGGGGATCTTCCCTTCTCCTTGGGACTTTCCTAACCCAGGGATCAAACCTGGGTCTTTACAGTCTGAGCCA
Source organism: Ovis canadensis (assembly GCF_042477335.2). Classification (NCBI taxonomy): domain Eukaryota; kingdom Metazoa; phylum Chordata; class Mammalia; order Artiodactyla; family Bovidae; genus Ovis; species Ovis canadensis. The sequence continues at coordinate 50,797,940 of NC_091263.1, read as the reverse complement.
CCAGGGAATCCCTGGAAGTGGTTAAATTGACATCATAAGCAGATGAAATGATACTCAGTTCAGTTCAGTTCAGTTCAGTCGCTCAGTCGTGTCCGACTCTTTGCGACCCTATGAATCACAGCACGCCAGGCCTCCCTGTTTATCACCATCTCCTGGAGTTCACTCAGACTCACATCCATCGAGTCTGTGATGCCATCCAGCCATCTCATCCTTGGTCATCCCCTTCTCCTCCTGCCCACAATCCCTCCCAGCATCAGAGTCTTTTCTAATGACTCAACTCTTCTCATGAGGTGGCCAAAGTACTGGAGCTTCAGCTTTAGCATCATTCCTTCCAAAGAAATCCCAGGGCTAACCTCCTTCAGAATGGACTGGTTGGATCTCCTTGCAGTCCAAGGGACTCTCAAGAGTCTTCTCCAACACCACAGTTCAAAAGCATCAATTCTTCAGCGTTAGCCTTCTTCACAGTCCAACTCTCACATCCATACATGACCACAGGAAAAACCATAGCCTTGACTAGACAGACCTTAGTCGGCAAAGTAATGTCTCTGCTTTTGAATATACTATCTAGGTTGGTCATAACTTTTCTTCCAAAGAGTAAGCGTCTTTTAATTTCATGGCTGCAATCACCATCTGCAGTGATTTTGGAGCCCCCCAAAATAAAGTCTGACACTGTTTCCACTGTTTCCCCATCTATTTCGCATGAAGTGATGGGACCGGATGCCATGATCTTCGTTTTCTGAATGTTGAGCTTTAAGCCAACTTTGTCGCTCTCCTCTTTCACTTTCATCAAGAGGCTGTTTATCTCCTTTTCACTTTCTGCCATAAGGGTGGTGTCATCTGCATATCTGAGGTTATTGATATTTCTCCTGGCAATCTTGATTCCAGCTTGTGTTTCTTCCAGTCCAGCGTTTCTCAGGATGTACTCTGCATAGAAGTTAAATAAGCAGGGGAACAATATACAGCCTTGATGTACTCCTTTTCCTATTTGGAACCAGTCTGTTGTTCCATGTCCAGTTCTAACTGTTGCTTCCTGACCTGCATACAGATTTCTCAAGAGGCAGGTTAGGTGGTCTGGTATTCCCATCTCTTTCAGAATTTTCCACAGTTTATTGTGATCCACACAGTCAAAGGCTTTGGCATAGTCAAAAAAGCATAAATAGATGTTTTTCTGGAACTCTCTTGCTTTTTCCATGATCCAGCGGATGTTGGCAATTTGATCTCTGGTTCCTCTGCCTTTTCTAAAACCAGCTTGAACATCAGGGAGTTCACGGTTCACGTGTTGCTGAAGCCCGGCTTGGAGAATTCTGAGCATTACTTTACTAGCATGTGAGATGAGTGCAATTGTGCGGTAGTTTGAGTATTCTTTGGCGTTGCCTTTCTTTGGAATTGGAATGAAAACGGACCTTTTCCAGTCCTGTGGCCACTGCTGAGTTTTCCAAATTTTCTGGCATATTGAGTGCAGCACTTTCACAGTATCATCTTTCAGAATTTGAAATAGCTCAACTGGAATTCCATCACCTCCACTAGCTTTGTTCATAGTGATACTTTCTAAGGCCCACTTGACTTCACATTCCAAGATGTCTGGCTCTACATGAGTGATCACATCATCATGATTATCTGGGTTGTGAAGATCATTTTTGTACAGTTCTTTTGTGTATTCTTGCCACCTCTTCTTAATATCTTCTGCTTCTGTTAGGTCCATACCACTTCTGTCCTTTATCAAGCCCGTCTTTGCATGAAATTTTCCCTTGGTATCTCTAATTTTCTTGAAGAGATCTCTAGTCTTTCCCATTCTATTGTTTTCCTCTATTTCTTTGCATTGATCGCTGAAGAAGGCTTTCTTATCTCTTCTTGCTATTCTTTGGAACTCTGCATTCAGATGCTTATATCTTTCCTTTTCTCCTTTGCTTTTCACCTCTCTTCTTTACAGCTATTTGTAAGGCCTCCCCAGACAGCCATTTTGCTCTTTTGCATTTCTTTTCCATGGGGATGGGCTTGATCCCTGTCTCCTGTACAATGTCACGAACCTCATTCCATAGTTCATCAGGCACTCTATCTATCAGATCTAGGCCCTTAAATCTATTTCTCACTTCCACTGTATAATCATAAGGGATTTGATTTAGGTCATACCTGAGTGGTCTAGCGGTTTTCCCTACTTTCTTCAATTTGAGTCTGAATTTGGTAATAAGGAGTTCATGATCTGAGCCACAGTCAGCTCCTGGTCTTGTTTTTGTTGACTGTATAGAGCGTCTCCATCTTTGGCTGCAAAGAATATAATCAATCTGATTTCGTTGTTGACCATCTGGTGATGTCCATGTGTAGAGTCTTCTCTTGTGTTGTTGGAAGAGGGTGTTTGCTATGACCAGTGCATTTTCTTGGCAAAACTCTATTAGTCTTTGCCCTGCTTCATTCCGCATTCCAAAGCCAAATTTGCCTGTTACTCCAGGTGTTTCTTGACTTCCTACTTTTGCATTCCAGTCCCCTATAATGAAAAGGACATCTTTTTTGGGTGTTCATTTTAAGAGGTCTTGTAGGTCTTCATAAAACAGTTCAAGTTCAGTTTCTTCAGCGTTACTGGTTGGGGCATAGACTTGCATAACTGTGATATTGAATGGTTTGCCTTGGAGACAAACAGAGATCATTCTGTCGTTTTTGAGATTGCATCCAAGTACTGCATTTCAGACTCTTTTGTTGACCATGATGGCTACTCCATTTCTTCTGAGGGATTCCAACTGATGAATGAATAATTCAGCATGGTAGCAGGATACAAGATTAATATGCAGAAATCTGGTGTATTTCTTTACACTGACAGTTTTTTTTAATCCCATTTAGAATTGCATTAAAATAAATTAAAAAAAAAACCCAAAACCTTGGAAGTAACCTGACCAAGGAGGAGGTGACTTATATACTAAGAGCTATAAAACATTGATGAAGGAAACTGAAGATGATTCAAAGAAATGGAAATATATTCCATGCTCTTGGATTGGAATAATAGAGCTAAAATGGCAATAAAACTCAAAGCAGTCTACAGATTTAATGAGATCTCTATCAAATTACTCATGACATTGTTCATAGAACTGGAACAATAATCCTAAAATATATATTGAACCACAAAAGACCCAGAATTGCCAAAGCAATCCTGAGGAAGAAGAACAAAGCTGAAGGCATAACCTTTTCTGATTTCAGGCAATACTACAAACTACAGTAACCACAAGAGTGTGGTATTGTTGCAAAAGCAGACGTAGATCAGAGGAACAGAAAAGAGAGGACGGAAATAGTGCCCCACACAGAAGGTCGATTAATCTTCAACAAAGGAGGCAAGAACACACAATGGAGGAAAGTGAATCTCTTCAGCAAGTGGTTTTGGGAAATCTGGTCAGCCACATATAAATCGCTGATGTTAAGACACTCCTTCACACCATATACAAACATAAACTCAAAATGGCTTAAAGACTTAAATACAAGACATGATACCATAAAAATCCTACAAGAGAACATAAGCAATACATTCTTTAAATATAAATATATCCTCTTAGGTCTCCCAAAACAATAGAAATAAAAGCAAAAATAAATAAATGAGACCCAATCGCATACAAGACTTTGCACAGTAGAGGACACCATAAACAAAACAAAAAGTCTACAAACTGGAGAAAATATTTTCAAACAATATAACTGACAAAGATTTAATTTCCAAAATACATAACAGCTCATTCAGCTCAATATAAAAAAAAAACCCAACAACCTATTCAAAAAATGGCAGAAGACCTCAACGTATTTCTCCAAAGAAGACATACAGATGGCCAACAGGCACATGAAAAGTACTCAACACTAGAGAAATATAAATCAAAACCACAATGAGCTATCATCTCACACTGGATCAGACTGGCCATCATAAAAAATTCTACAAATAATGAATCTGGAGAGAGTGTGGAGAAAAGGGAACCCTCTTACACTGGTGGGAATGTAAATTAGTGCAAGCATTATGAAAAATATCATGGAGGTTCCTTAAAAACTAAAAATAGAATTACTGTATGATCCTGTAATCTCCCTCTTGGGCATATATCCAGAGAAAATGAAAACTGTAATTCAAAAAGATACATGTAACCCGATGTTCACAGCAACACTATTCAAAAAAGCCAAGAAATGGAAGCAACCTAAGTGTCCATCAACAGATGAATGAATAAAAAAGATATGGTATACATACACACACACGACACACACACACAATGGAATATTACTCAGCCATTAAAAAGCAATGAAATGATGTCATTTGCAGCAACATGGATGGAGACAGAGATTATCATACTAAGTGACATAAGTCAAAGACAAATATTATATGATATCACTTATATGTGGAATCTAAAAGTTAGTGCAAATGAATCCATTTACAAAATAGAAACAGACTCACAGATAGAAAACAAACTTAAGGTCTCCAAAGGGGAAAGGGGGAGAAGGGATAGATTAGGAGTTTGGGATTAACAGATACACAGTACTATATATAAAAGAGATAAACAGCAAGGACCTACTGCATAGCACAGGGAAGTATATTCAGTATCTTGCAATAACCTATGCAGTATAATGTTATAAAAAATAATACACACATATATTTATATATATATATAAAACAGAATCACTTTGCTGTATACCTGAAACTGACGCAACATTGTAAACCAACTACACTTCAATAAAAAAGATACAACTCCCCAGCACATTTCTACCATTTGGGTTAAACCAGTTTTTCTCAACCTTGGCACTACTGACATTGGAGGCTAGATAATTCATTGTTCCTGTCCTGTACTTTGGAGAATGTTCAACAGCATCCGTGGCTTCTACCTACTAAATGTAGTAGCCAGCACCCTTCCCCCTCCCCTAGTTATGACAATGAACGTGTCTCCAGATGCTGATAACTGTGCCCTGGGGGCAAAATTGAGAACCATTGTCTTAAGCAAGAGGTCAAAGTATTTCTCTCCAGTAGTGCTCACCTCCAGAGGGCCCTGGTAGATTTTCCAGAAAAAAACAATTCTTCTTTATCTTCCCTGGGTTATTACTCTTTCATCTAAATGAACAGAGAATTCCAGATTTTCCCATGCATTAAGGGACTTGGGTGTGGATGCATGCAGAGGGTTCCTAAAGATGCGCAGAATGGTGAATGCAGCCTTTGGTAACCGGATGCAAATCCCCCTGGGCAACCTGTCTGAAAAGTGGCTGGGAACCAAGCTGGGGGTGTCTGCCTGTGGCCTGGAGCTTTTTCTGGTCCTCCAAGGTTTCCCACTGGCAATACTAATTTTTACAGAAGGTTTGCAGCCCACACAGGACATTTCTGGCCTTGCCTGCCTCCTCCAACTTTGCATCCTCAAATGCCAAATTCTCCCATTTTCTTTGCAGGGAGAGAAGAAGCTGAAAACTTCGTGGGCAAAGTGATGATGAGTAATTGGGGAATCAGCCTTTTAGAAATCAGTCTCTTACTTCCTATCCTTCCCATCTCTATTCCCTCTCACTCGACTTCCATACCCCTAGAGGTGAAGGAAATCTCAGTCTCTTTTAGATTAAGAGGACAAAATCATGCTGTAGTGAAACTTCAAAAAAATGTAAAGGAATTTCTACATGGCAGATACAGTTAAAGAGATTAAAGAAAAAAATACATCCATATAAATGCTATGGGCTGAATTATGTTTCCTTGAATTTCTTACTCTGAAGCTCTAATCCCTGTGTGACTGTGGAGATAGTCTTTAAGGATGTAACTAAGCTTATATGAGGTTATAAGGGTGGGCCCTAATCAGAAAGGATTAGTGTCCTTACAAGAGGAGGGAGAGATAGCAGCAGGGCTTACGCCCAGAGAAAAGACTATATGAGAACAAAAAGAGAAGACGACCATCTGTAAGCCAGGAAGGGTAGCCACCAGGAACCAATCCAAGGAGTTTAATTCTGGACTTCTAGCCCCTCGTGGCTCATAGGTTAAAGCGTCTGCCTGCAATGCAGGAGACCTAAGTTTGATCCCTGGGTCGGGAAGATCCCCTGGAGAAGGAAATGGCAACCCACTCCAGTATTCTTGCCTGGAGAATCCCATGGAAGGAGGAGCCTGGTGGGCTACAGTCCACGGGGTCACAAAGAGTCAGAAATGACTGAGCGACTTCACTTTCAGCCTAGAAAAAGATGAGAAAATAAACTGCTGTTGCTAAATCACTGAATCTATGATGTTCTGTTACAGCAGCATGAGTAGACTGGTAGACTACAGAATACTATTCAGCAGTTTAAAAAACAAGAAAGAAAGTGTGAGAACACTAACTAAACTGGTAAGATCTACAAGATATATTATGTGAGAAAAAATAACACTGCCAAGCAATATGTATATTATCTTACACTTATTTTAGAGTCCCACAGACAAAAACTGTGTGTGTACATATGTATATATATATACACACATTTACATATGTACAGTGATGTGTCTGAATGGAACAGACCTGATGTGATAACAGTGTCTAGCTGCGGGGAATGACTGGAATTGGGGAGGGGGTGTCATCAACAGGGTCTTTTATTTTAGACTATTTGGATTATTTTTAAACAAAGCTAATGTAGTATCTATTATTTGTGTCACAAAACAAATAAAAAGTTAAGGTTTTTGTCTCACCTGTCCTTGGAGTATTTTCAAAGCCTGAATCACACTCTCAGTGAGGCTCACACTTGGCTCTTTCTAAAGTATTTAAAACAGCAAGAGAATAGGGAATCCTTTTTGGTCTGCTGCTGCTGCTAAGTCACTTCAGCCGTGTCCGACTCTGTGCGACCCCATAGACGGCAGCCCACCAGGCTCCCCCGTCCCTGGGATTCTCCAGGCAAGAACATTGGAGTGGGCTGCCATTTCCTTCTCCAATGCATGAAAGTGAAGTCGCTCAGTTGTGTCCGACCCTTAGCAACCCCATGGACTGCAGCCTACCAGGCTCCTCCATCCATGGGATTTTCCAGGCAAGAGTACTGGAGTGGGGTGCCATTGCCTTCTCTGCCTTTTTGGTCTAAATCCTATGAATGGAGCAGATCTCTTGCCAGTCTTTGAATGTCACTGTTCATGCCATCATTGGAGGGGGTGGGGCATACAGGAACTAACTCTTCCTCAAATCCAAATTAAAGTTCACTAATATGGGGTACAATTAAAACATTTTCATTCTCCAGGCACACACCTTTGGAATTTCTTTTTCAGTTCATATCCGTGGAAGTCAGGAAGAGAAAGAAAACAAATTTTTAGTAAGAAAGACCAAAACAAGAGCCATCCAAACATAATACATCCAAGTAATAAAAATAACCCCCCATGAAGTAGATTTCTAAAATAAAACCAAAACAGGTTGAGGGGGAAAGACATCATAAATCAGACTGAGTGATTTCACAGGGTTTGTAACCTTGCTCAATAATTTTTCCCATCTATCTGCAGGAAATGTTTCCTGTTACACATTTCCAATAAGACCTACCTGGTTTAAAACAAACAAAAAAAGTGACCAAGGGCAAAGGTATGCCCAACCGAAGTGCATTTTCTATAACCTAAAGGTTGGCTTTTACAGCAAGAATACAAAGAAACAAACACATAATATATGTTTCTTTGTAAAAAGGAGATTAATACATGATTCTTCTTTCAAATATTTGTGGTTACTCTAGCAGATTTCAGGATTATAGAGATGTCAAATGTCCTCCATTCTCACAGCTTGTGTGTGTGTGTGTGTGTGTGTGTGAGAGTGACATTTTAGTGATGGGGGAATCACTTGATCCCTTGTTAATTCCTCCTTTGGGCTCTCTTTTCTCACTCTTTTCTCTCTCTTTTCTCTCTCCCTATGGCTTACAGACGCACTCCACGTCTTGCTTCTCCCTCTCCTCTCCGGTTGGCCTAGATTTCTAGTCCCATGGGTCTCTGGATTCACTCCTGGAACAAGCTGCACTCCCTCTGCCATGAGGCCTCTGCCCAGGTCTCCTTTCTCTTTGGCAAGCCCTTCCTCCTCTTTGCCTTTCTTTGCACCATCTAGAGTAAGTTGCCTTCTTACAGACAGTCATGGGCACTGTAGCCACATCTATAGCTCTTACCACAATTTAAGTTCATCATTCAATGTCCATCCACCCTGCCAGACTCTAAACTTCAGGAAGGTTGGGATTTTTGTTGCCTTTGACAATGAGTACTGTGCCTGGAAAACAGTTGTCACTACATACTTGCTAACAAACTGCTTTGAACAAAGCTCCATTTTCAGGAGACAATGGGAGAAGTTAAAGTCAACTAAGTTATTATTCCAAGGATACATAGAGAATTTGCCTGATAAAATTCCTTACATAAAGGGTGACTATAGGGAGAGCTATCAAGTTGATGGGTTGGATAGACAGATGAAATTTTCATTGGTCTTGCCACATTCATCAGTCAATGAAAGATGTATCCTGCCTCTGTCTAGACACTATGACTATTTCAAATATATTTCCCTTTGGTCCAGAGTTAGGGCTGGTCATCTCAATGGTGGATCCTGCACCAATGGCCTGGATCCACGTTAGAGTCTTTTATGTTAATCTATGTAAATGGCACTTATTCCCAGCACTGTTTTCCCAAGAATTTTATACCCCTTAGATTTTAAAGTATGGATGTTGTTTTGGTCATAGGAATGTCATGAATAATTACTTTTCAGCCCCAAAGTTGTCTGCTAAAAGTACAATAGCTGTGTAGGGGGTTGAGGGAAGAAGAATTATAAATACTTTGGAAGACCTTGTTAGAAAACAATTGTTCATCGTCATGATTGCTAATTATTCAGTATTCTCTTTATTTCATTAGGTTTTATTTAACATACCACATGTCCGATTTCATGGGCTTCCCAGGTGGGGCTAGAGGTAAACAACCCACCTGCCAATACAGGTTAGGTGTAAGAGAAGCCAGTTCGATCCCTGGGTGGGGAAGATCCCCTGGAGAAGGGAATGGCAACCCACTCCAGTATTCTTGGCTGGAGAATCCCATGGACAGAGGAGCCTGGTGGGCTACAGTCCAGAGGGTAGCAGAGAGTTGGACATGACTGAAGCGACTTAGCATTGCATTGTATTGCTCCATTTTGTAAGATCATTAAAGTATTTCTCAAACTAATTTAAGTGAAAGCACACCAGCTAAATTTTGGTTTAAATGATAGTGTTCAGATCTCTTCTTGTTGAGGATGTAGAAGTCTCTCCATTATCCTTGCTAATGAATAAGTTAAGCAGTGGCAGGAATATTAAACAGAACTCACAATGGAAATATATACACTTATTACCTTTTTATTTGACTAATAACTTCTTGGAATTGAAAGGCATTTTAGTTTACTTTGGGCTTCCCTTGTGGCTCAGCTGGTAAAGAATCTGTCTGCAATGTGGGAGACCTGGGTTTGATCCCTGGGTTGGGCAGATCCCTGGGAGAAGATAAAGGCTACCCACTCCAGTATTCTGGCTTAGAGAATTACATGGACTGTATAGGCCGTTAGTTTACTTTGGGAAAATATTCTCTAACCATCTTTCCTTTGAGCTGTTGCTATATTGCAAACTAAAAATGACAATAGTAGATACTATAAAGCAGAAAGAAGTAGAACAGGCCTATTCAATCCCACACAGTCTATGAGGTTAAAGTAAATGAAGAACGCGACTGCTGCCAAATGGAATCCTCTGGGACCTTAAGAAAAGCCAGGTCACATCCCAGACTAATTATGCCAGGATCTCTGAGGGTTGGTCCAGGCATTTTGAGAGCTCCTGGGTGATTTCCATGTGTATCCAAGGCTATGAACTGGTGGTTTAGTGGCTACACTGTGTTTGGTAACTCTCCCTGATGAGATATAGGTCTCCAGTCTGCAAGCATTTTGCTCAAGACAGCTATTTCCAATGAAAGCAGGCAAAGTCTCAACAATATTAGTATTATAGTATTAGTATAAGAACTAGCACTCACAATGTATCCCCTTAAAAGTGTTCAAACCACTCAAGAGTACTGAGTTTTTGCATTAGTTGTTCGCAGCAGCATGTTTTTATAACTCAACTAGTTAAGTAAATGTTCAACTTCAGAATACTAAAAAACTAAGAAATATAATACTTCTACTTACTGAGCAAATATTATGTGCATCTACTCTAAATATGATCCTATCACGGGAACTTGAAATACAGCAGCGTTCAGCACCAAGATCTTGTGAATCTTGTATTCTATACAAGGCAAGCTACATCATTTGCAGGGCTCAGTGCAAACTGCAAATGTGCTGCTCCTTGCTCAAGAATTACTTAATTTCAAGATGGTGATGGCAGAGCATTAAATCAAGTATGGGATCCACGGATGTGCAGGACTGCACATACATAAAGTCAACCCAGTTTCTAAAGGAGGGAGACACGTGATAAACAATAAAGATAATAAGTGCATACAGTGTACAGCATGTTGGAAGCTGGTAAGCACCATGGAGGGAAAAAGAGAACTAAGAAAGGGAATCAAGCTGTAAACGCAAGTGGTCAGGATAAGCCCCATTGGAAGGGGGAGATTTGAGCAGATTTGAATGAAGTGAGGGAGTCCGTTGTGAATACTTGGGGAAAGAGCTTTCCAGATGAAGGACAAGCTAGAGCAAAGGCAGAAAGTGAGGCTGGGAGCATGCCTGGAGTGTGGATGGATTAGAACTGGAGCGGTAGCATCAGGAGAGAAGGAAAGGCTGGGTCACACAGCGCTTTAGAGTCTGCTCTAAGGACTCTGGCCCTTCACTCGGGATTTTGAAAGATTTGCTGTGTGGAGAGAGTCTGTAGGTGGGCAAGAAAAACAAGAAGAAAGCTATTGAAGTAACTCGGGATGAAGGACAGATATATGTATTATATATATATATCTATCTATACATATATATACACACTCTAATTCTGTGTACATATATATATACACACACACAGTCAAGAAGCAACAGTTAGAACTGGACATGGAACGACAGACTGGTTCCAAATCGGGAAAGGAGTACATCAAGGCTGTATATTGTCACCCTGCTTATTTAACTTATATGCAGAGTACATCATGTGAAATGCCAGGCTGGATGAAGCACAAACTGGAATCAAGATTGCAGGGAGAAATACCAACAACCTTGAATATGCAGATGACAACACTCTTATGGCAGAAAGCGAAGAAGAACCAAAGGGCCTCCTGATGAAAGTGAAAGGGGAGAGTGAAAAAGGTGGCTTAAAACTCAACATTCAGAAAACTAAGATCATGGCATCTGGTCTCATCACTTCATTGCAAATAGATGGGGAAACAATGGAAAATGTGAGAGACTTTATTTTTTGGGGCGCCAAAATCACTGCAGATGGTGACTGCAGCCATGAAATTAAAAGACGCTTACTCCTTGGAAGAATAGCTATGACAAACCTAGACAGCATATTTAAAAGCAGAGAGATTACTTTGCCAACAAAGGTCTGTCTAGTCAAAGCTATGGTTTTTCCAGTAGTCATGTACAGATGTGAGTTGGACTATAAAGAAAGCTGACTGCCAAAGAATTGATGCTTTTGGACTATGGTGTTGGAGAAGACTCTTGAGAGTCCCTTGGACTGCAAGGAGGTCCAACCAGTCCATCCTGAAGGAAATTAGTCCTGAATATTCATTGAAAGGACTGATGTTGAAGCTGAAACTCCAATACTTTGGCCACCTGATATGAAGAACTGACTCACTAGGAAAGATCCTGATGCTGGGAAAGGTGGAAGGTGGGAGAAGGGGACGACAGAGGATGAGATTGTTGGATCGTATCTCTGACTCAATGGACATGAGTTTGAGTAAGCTCTGGGAGTTGGTGATGGACAGGGAAGCCTGGTGTGCTGCAGTCTATGAGATTGCAGAGTTGGACACGACTGAGCTACTGAACTGAACTGATACATGGATCAGTTGGGCTGAGGTGCCTTCCACCCGCCCGGGGCATGTGAGATCTTAGTTCCCCAACCAGGGACTGAAACCATGTTCCCTGCATTGTAAGATGGGATTCTTAACCACTGGACCACCAGGAAAGTCCCAATGACCCATTTTTGTTGTATAAAATCAAACTCCCAAAGTGTGTGTGTGTGTGTGTGTGATATATATACATATATGTATACCCACATACTTATGTAGAAAAAGATCATAAGTGTCATAAACTATGCTGTTAATAATTTCTCAGGATTGGGATTGCCAGATAGTAAGGAATAATGTCATATTTTATTGTATACTCTCCTGACACACTTGAATATTTTAAGAATGAGTTAGTTTTGTAAAGTTAAAAAAAAAAATCCACCACTGGGAATCGCCTGGCAGTTTAGTGGTCAGGACTCTGTGCTTCTACCGCATGGGGTTCAGCTTCTCAGGTCCCATATGCCATGTGACACAGCCAAAAAAATAAACCCCCCAAACACACTGTTTTTCCAAGTGTGATATTCTAGGAGCGGTTCCTTTCTGAATACAAATACGGGGATGTTTAACAAAGATGGGGTAATACTCAACTGGGCTTCTATAGCCTGAGAAAGATGTATTACAGATGATCTAAAAACAAAAAACAAACAAACAAAAAAAACACAGGAGTACAAGGTTTTAAACCAGAAGCTGGGAAAAAAAAAAAAAAGAAAGAAACCAGGTACTGAGTGTTCTGCACGTCTTAACAAAGGTCTAGCAAAGGCATTGGTGGGTGGGGTGGGGAATGGGGTAGAAGGATTAGGTTGGAAAGGAAACGAATTCTCCTCACAAGGGGATGATAAACATGGCCCTGGGGACTTTTCAACTGAGAGCGGTAGTCACACAGTCGTATCGGACTCTTTGTGACCCCATGGACTGAAGCCTGCTAGGCTCCTCTGTCCATGGGATTCTCCAGGCAAGAATATTGGAGTGGGTTGCCATTCCCTTCTCTTCAGTTAAGAGAACTCCTGTCTTAACCAGGATGCTGTTTTATGATAAATGATGCTCTCCGGATGCGAACTAGTGCTTTAGGAGATTCACCTCCCCCCTCCTCTCATTTGCTCTCTGTGCAGATCCAAGGCCATCTTTGTTAAGTTCAAACCTGAGCTGGTCACCAGCCCCTCCCACAGCACACGTATAGCTTGCGGAGCGGGGTGGGGCGGAGGTCTGGTTACACTCTCCAGTGGTCACTTATTAGAGCAAAGTCTAAAATTCAAAATAACAACCCTCCCGGCCCCACGGCCCTTCAAAGTGCTCTCTTTTCCATTTTGAACCACGTTCTTTCCCTCTTTGACCAGTTAACCCCTCCTCCTTATGGAATCATAACTTTCCTCAGTCTGCCTAAAACCCCAACTACTTTCTCTCACAATATCCTGTGCTTCTGCTTGAAATGGAGTTTATAAGTATTTGACCATTCACTTTCCCCCACTAAACTATACGTGTTCAAGACCAGGAGCAGGTGTTTCTAGTCCCAGGCTATACCTGGCCCTGAGTGGTCCTCAGTGTGTTGAAAGAATGAATGTGTCACAGCCTTGACTATGACACATGAAGCAATTTGCAGCCTTTTTGAGCTCTTTTCCCTTCACCTGTAGGATCCTAGGCGATCAAAGGGAATTTCTTCCCTGAGAGATAAATATACTAAAAAGGTCAATGCTTACCAGTATGGTGTGGCATTTAGAGGGCCCTGCTGTGCAGATCAAGTTCTTATTTCCTCAACATGACAATGCACACTTAGGTGGAAAGGTAGCAGTCACATGCAAAACTCCAGTATTTACTGTTAATACCCCAGAAAGTGGAGGGAAGCGGCCAGGGTACAAGTGAAGCCAGAGGACCCTGCTTAACTGGTTAGAACTGCCTAGGTCCAAGATGGCAGAAGTCTCAACCTCCAGTGTACCTTGCGCCTCCTTATTCACTCATTATAATAATTACCTAAACGACACGCCCACCAGCACCATGGCAGTTCCTAGAAATTCCAGTCCTTCCCAGCACCACTCCTCTCAAATAGTTGGAATAATCTTCCCACTCATTAGCGTATGAAATTACCCACCCCAGGGAATTTTCTGGCGGTCTAGTGTCTATGACTCTGCACTTCCACAGCTGTGGCCTGTGCCTGTGAGCGTGTGCATGCTAAATCGCTTTACTCCTGTCTGACTGTGTGACCCTATGGACTGTAGTCTGCCAGGTTCCACTGTCCTTGGAATTCTCCAGGCAAGAACACTGGGGTAGGTTGCCATGCCCTTCTCCAGGGGATCTTCCGGACCCACAGATTGAACATGCATCTCTTACATTGTATGTCTCCTGCACTGACAGGTAGCGTGAGCACAACCTGGGAATCCCACAGGACATGCCCCCCACCCCCCCGCCCAAAAAAAAAATTATCCAGGCCATAAAAACTAACCACCCCATACTTCAGGGTCTCTCACCTACGGAGACTGCCCACACTCCACACTGTAGTGTGTGTTTCGCCCTTGGCTGCTCTTAATTTCTGAGATGACCATGCCTTAGGGTCTCTCTTGCCTTTTGAGACAGACTGCATTCTGTCTATGGAATGTGTATTGCTCTAAAGAAGTCCACTTCTTACCTATCACTTTGTCCCCCACTGAATTCTTTCTGCGATGAAACACAAAGAATCTGAGTTTCATAAAGTTCTGAGGCCAGGTATGTGATCTCAATTCAAAGACAGTGGGTTCACGTTCCAATCTGAGTTGTGCAGTTCCACCACCTTGCTGAGACCTATGTGCTTTCAAAAAGGCCTTGCCCTTTGGCTTGAGTGAACACCTGATGTCTTGTGTGGTGTGGAGATGTAAAACCACACCACTCCTGCCCCTGACAATGAGTACAATGATTAAAGACATCACTGGATGAAACTTGTCAAAATATTTTCACAGAAGGTCCACTCCTGCAAAAACAGAAACAAATAACCGTATTGGAAGGGGCCAGCTTTGTTATTTTCCTTGAAAGTTTGTAATTAACACATAGTGCAAAAGCACTAGCATCTTACTGCGCTGAGAACCCTCATGCTGATGAGATCGAGGGATGGTAAGAAAAGACTCCTGGAAGAACTCGGAAGGGCCTTTCACAACTGATGCAGACCACCTGAGGTGGTCTCACACTGGCCCCCCAGCAGGAAAAATCCTGAGAGCTCTAACTGACCCTCAGCACCTTCTTTGTGGTTTATGACAGGCAAAGCACTTGTGCAATGTAAGGGTTTCACAAATAGTTTCCATTGTCAGTTAAGCCAAGGACCAATCTGGATACCATCTTTAGCAAAACAGAGTTTTGGGAAGTGAGCAGTGTCTATAATCACCATGTTGGTGACAAAATAAAGCAATATACTATCACAGATGATACTTTTTGAGTGCCTAGGAACTCA
This sequence comes from Ovis canadensis, assembly GCF_042477335.2. NCBI lineage: Eukaryota > Metazoa > Chordata > Mammalia > Artiodactyla > Bovidae > Ovis > Ovis canadensis. The sequence goes on along the minus strand of NC_091263.1, from coordinate 50,782,671 downwards.
GGTTCTGTAGGAAAATCCTAACTACTAAGTCATATGAAGGAACAATGCCAAAACTGTAAGGAAATTGGAAAGGATTACAAACTACATGTCAACCAGAATACATGCAGAGTCACTCACTGACTGGTTAGCCTTTTCATCGAGTTAAAAGTATGTCTAACTTCACATACATCTCTATCACCAAAAGATAAGTTTTGAGGCTATTTTCATCTTAACTTTCACAGCATGGCATTTTGGATTCCTATTTTAAAACACTGGTCACTGTAATTTTTATACTTGTGAAGTAGTATGAACCACATTGTTTGCTAACTTTACAATTAAAATAGAAGGTCTTCTTCCCCATTTTAATCGAGAAAATACTTCTTCGTTTTGATTGGAAAATAAACCAGGACAATAAAAAGGAGTAGAATACTGATTGGAATGCAGAAAATTCTCCTTAAAAAAAAAAAAAAGTTTAGTGTTATTCACTGAGAATTTTTCTGATTGCCAGAGGTGTGCTAATCACTTTGCATTTCCTTTCACCAGCTCTATGACATCTGCCCTTTCAAAGATGAGGAAACTGATTCTTTAAAAGAGGTTAAGGAACTGGCCCAGTATTACACTGTTAGGAGGCATAGCAGGCTGTGCTTTATCACCAGGGTTCCGTGCAACACCATGCAGCTCAAACTTTCATGTGTATTCATATCAGATGGGGATCTTGCTAAAGGCACATTCTGACTCAGCAGGTCAAGAGTGGGGCTTGAAACTTTGCATTTCTAATATGCTCTCCAGTGATGAGATGGCAGTTGGTCTACAGGCTGGATTTTGAGTATCAAGGCACTATATTACTGAAAGACCATCATCTCTTCCCTTTGAACAGAATGGTATGATAGTTCATTGCATTGGGAGCCAGACACTCTTACTTGGTGACGTGACCCTGATATACTTGAGACAACACAGAGACAAGAAAGATATCAATCCAGAAGCAATCGTGGTTATGGAATGCATACATTTCCATGTATTTTTACAGTAAAAATGCATTAAAAAATCTTTCACAAAAGAAACTTAAAAAATACAAGTAGGGTGTTAAGTCCTCCCCGCAACATTCTTTCAGGCATCAACTGTCTCATGGGTGGGAGGGGAGTTCCTAAAGGGTTTGATTTAATCATACAAAATACTCATTCATATCATCTCTCATCAAGACATTTACATGAAGTGGGGAACTAGGGAAAGTAGGCTCAAAAGAATCAGTCTCCAATTTAAGGTTACAGTAGTTCAGAGAAAAACTCTATCTTTCTGCTTAATGTATAGTCCCTGTAAAGTATGATATTTTCAAAGTATGAAACTCAGATGGCACTGCCACACTAAAAGTCTTCACGGATAAAGCCAAGCCCAGGTGGGTAGCACATAGATTTTAACATGTCAAACATCTCTGACAACAAGAAAGACACTGAGATGTTAATTTCACGATCCACTCCAAAAATCCACCTCTTGATTTCATTTATTTAAAACTCTGGACCACAACTGAGAGCATTGATCATTAAACATCATGGATTTGGCTAGAATGGGTGAGAGAACTCCTAGCAATGGAGCCTTAGGAATAAAATCCCCAGTTGGCTCTTAGGAAATTGATGAAAAAAGAACATCATTATTCAGTTGCGTTCTCCCTCACCATACCACTGTAGCTCAATATATGCTCTGTATGGAAAACTCTGAAGATAAAAATAGCAGTCTCAGACTTTTTCCTCTTTTTTAGCTATAGAATGTACATTGTGTCTGTTCCAGGAAATGAACTTGGTTTGTGCATATCCACAGAAGGACAGCTACTCATTGTAATGTTGTATAAACCCATAAGTCAAATAAAGCTATGAACAATGTAATATTTATATATGCATAGTGTTTTATAAAAAGATTGGCCCACATACTGCTTTTCATCAATACAGAAAGAGCATTAAGTCCACAGCACACTGCAAGAAATGAATGAAGAACAGAAATGCAAACAAGTGCTTAATAATTCACAAGCAGGCTCACCATGGAGGAAATGATGATATTCAAACCAACTAAAGCTTTAGAGAATTACTTATATAGTCTCCCATTTTTAAAACAGCTTTACATACCTGATTTAGTTTACAGTAAAATATATCCCAATGAATCAATTTGTTCCATATTCAGAAATATAAACACATGTCACATTCCTCACAGCTAATTTTTTTGTCATAAATTCTCTTTTATACAAGAAAAAAAGGCAACAGTTGTTTGTTTTTAAAACAGGCTCTATTAATTACAATTTTTAACTCTGTACACAAGATAATTGGCTGGTTTTCTCCATTTTTTTTCTTTATCCTTTTTTTTTTTTTTAAACAGTACCATGAGAACAACAGTGATTGACTTGCAAAGTTTGGTGTCTGTATGGAAAATGCAAAACAGTACTACGGAAATATGCAATGCATCATAAGCAGCGATTTGTTGTAGTGGTCCAACAGGTACAAGCAAAGGTTTTGGCTCAGCTAGGCAGTAATTCATTTCAACCACAACCCGGGGCTATAGCCGACCCAACCAACCTCCTGTGAGATAGCAAAAGAATGTCTTCTATTAAAGAAAAATTTCTATATTTTGTTCTGCCCAAAGATTAAAAGGACAGGGTCATAAGTGCAGATGTTTGTCAACCAGATCTAGAACCAATGAAATAGAATTCTTCTCTCTCTTTCAACCATTTTGGAGATTTTTATTACGGTTCCAAAGAAAACTGGCATTTCTAAGAATGAGCATGCCCAACCCTCATGTCTTTAAATATCAACAGAGAAATTCCTTCTACCAAGGCTTACTCCCTCCTCCCCAATTTGGCAAAGGGCAACCACAGGCTCATGATAAAAAGGGAAACTTTCTATACTAGTGATTCTTAGGGCTCCTCACACCGCCACCCTGTCTCCCATGCCATTTACTCTTCAGTCTTAAATCAGGCAAGACAACACCAAAGGTGTTTGCTGTGCATTCCTTCTAGCAGTTGAGCAAAACTTTCATGGCACTGCCTTAATGAGATTCTCATTCAATGTTGGTGATGCTAATACCTGACCATCTGTGCGTGGGCTGCATTTAGGTAACGGTGACCAACCTTCTCCTCTCTGCACCTTTCTATAGCCAGGGAGAGTACAAACTGTGTTCTGAATGGAGAATAACTTGAGAACATAACATTTCTTTGTGCTTTGTGCTGTGTCCTTTAGCTATAAATATCCTTCATTTGCAACAGTAGTCTCTTCATACAGTTTGCTTAACTTTAGGATCATCAGTAATCCTCATTTATTCCAAGGAGTCCTCAGCTTTTACAAATATAACTTTTGCCTTTTTGCTTTTATAAAAAAAAAACACACCTAACTACACTACAACACTACATCAGTACATAACAGTCTCCATCAAATTAATTAAATTTGATCAATAATTTTCCTTACTTAGAGAAAATGATCAACAGCCCCAATTAACCAGGAGAGAAAAAGATCACCCCCACCCCCAAAGGGAACAATTCTTAACAATTCTACAGTTTATGTAGAAACAAAATTTATATCCCTTGGGGGAAGCATTTAGCAAATAATTTCCCAAAAAAGTATGCATTTAAAAATACTTTCTTTAATATGATACATCAGGCACACCACTTTTCATATATATATTTTTTTTCTTATAAGATTTCAAATGCATCAAATGTCGCTAGTCAGAGGATCATCAGGCTGACGTCAGATGTTTCATTAGGTAAGAAACTAAATGATTTCAGGTTTGTGAGCTTCCTCTTCGAACCTTTGACATGGTAAAGGCTGGGAATGTGACGCAGGCTCTCAGATACTGAGGTCGGTGCTGCATTCTTTGTAAGGTCTTCTCCGCTGCTCCGGGGGATGTCTGGAACTCCGGCCGGCGTCCTGTCTTAGACTCGTCTCGTCCCTCTCCCGGTGGCTGCCTCTGTCCTCTTTGTTCCTTTTCTCCAGGGACTGCTCTCTCCTGCGCTCGGGGGACTTGGTCCGCCTCCGGTCGGTGGATTTGGCTCTCCTTTCGGGCGAGCTTCCTCTCTTGCGCTCGGGAGATCTTCTCTGATCCAAGAGTCTCTCCAGAGACCGCCGCCGCCGGCCTGGAGAGCCGTCCCTCCGGCGGGTCGGGGACCGCTCTCGCCTCCTCTCCGGGGAAACCTCCTTCCTCTTCTCCTGCTTCTCCCTTCTCTCCAAAGTGTTGTCAGCGCTGCGCGTGCCTTCCCTCCGCTTCTCCGGAGACCTCCTCTTGGGGCCATTGGTTACCATCCGCTCGGGTTGGGCGTCTCTTCGTCCCTCGGGTGCCCGGTCCTTGGGTCGGCAAGCCCCACTGTCGAGTTTTCTAGAAGTTCCGTTCCATGTGTGATGTTCATTGGGTTGTCTGCTATACTCTCTGCTGCCTTTGGGATCTCTCACGTGTGCCCGCTTTTCCCCATGTGGTGATGATTTGTGAAGATCGGGTGGGTAACTGGACTCCAATGATGGATGCTGTCGGCGGTCAGGGGGCCCAGCCCTCATTTCCGGAACACCTTGTGGACCGGTGGGGGGGCCGTTCCCGTCGCTGCTGGGGTCTGCCAGACAAAGAAACGAGAGCAACAGTTTGGTATCAAGGACCTTGGCTCCTGTCCCCACCCGCCCTCTTGAGACCCCATTAGTCACAACAAGCAAACAACTGTTAAAAGCAGTCAGAATCAAAGCCAAACTGACTCTTAGTTAATTTAAGTATAACTCCAACTAGCCATGGTTAAAAACTGGTACTTGTGGCTTTTGGCAGCGAGCCTACCATCTTTGTACTCATACAGATCATTCAACTTGTAACATCAGTCATGAGTTTAGTCTTTAAAGGAATAGCCCAAGTAATCTGTCTAGAAGTATCAAAAGGCCCTCCCCCTTAGTATCTCCTGTTCTTTTTTCCCCCAGCCATCACCCTTCCTCCCTGACATCTCCCCCCACCCCATGACAGAAAATATTCCTTTGTTTAAAGATTGTTTTAATTTGCTTACAAAAATCTGGGCTGTTGAACTGGAGGGGCATGAGGGAACTTTGTAAGGGAATGGAAAGAATCTATGTTTCGATCTGAGTAGGGATTAAATGGGTGCATAGAGAGGTAGCTTTATGAATGTTACTGTGAGCAAACTATACTTTCATTAAAAAAAAAAAAAAAATCCAGGCTGGTGATGACAGAGGCAACACAGCCAGATGTTGACAACAGGCAAATGTGACATTATGAGAGGGTCCATTAAACAGTCTCTCTACCTGTGTGAGTGCCGTCCAACTATTTTCTTTATTTTTGCATATGTTTAAGGAACTGTTTTTAAACTGTGGAGTCATCTGACAGATAAAAGGAAGTGGAAGAGAGGTTGTCAAGTGCACATTTGACATTACATGGGGTTTGCATAGAGGCACTTTTCTTGATGCTATAAAAGCAGCCATAATTACATCTAAGGTGTGGATTCACTGGGCGACTTTTTACAACCTTAAGACATCTATAGATTAAAAAGCAGGGGAGCCCCATAAAGGCTCCTGTTTATTGTTAAACTATATGAAATGACACTGCAAAAACATTAAATAGCATCCTGGATTTATGAGAGTTCTTTTCAAAGCCTTGTCATACCTAAACCCAGTAAGTCATACATGCTACCCCATTCCAGGCTGGACACCAGAAATGATGTGCTGCGTCACAGAGGACAAACCAGGGCCACAGTCAGAGACTAAGAAATCAGGGGCGCTCTTTTAAGGATCTTTCATGAGTCAACAAGGTCAACATTACGCAATTAATCTTTCACGAACGATCTCCCAAAACCTACCTAGGGTGAGTTTTAACAAAAACAAGAACGTAGCCTAAAGCAGGAATCAGTAAACTTTTTTCTGTAAAGGGCCAAAGAGTAAAATATTTATGGTTTTTGCATGCCACGTAGTTTGTCACAACTGTTCATCTGCCACTATATGGCAAACGCAGCCACAGACAGCACATACAGGAAATGGGCATGGTTATGTGCCAATGAAATTTTACTTATCAATTCAAAAACAGGCTGTGAACAAGATTTGGCCCCTGGACTGTCATTCGACAAGAGATAACTAAGTAGGAGATCTCATTTTCCTGTTTTGGCAGAGTCTTCTCTCTCTAGGTGAGAGCTTTGTGATATGAGATTTGTTCTTTTGGAATGGCTGGGGAGGTGTCTAGAAATAACAAACACAGAAGCTTATGAAGTCATTTTAAGATCTAGGTGAGGGAAGGGGCTTCAGTGACCATCCTAAATCTAACCTTGGGGTTTCCTACACCTATATTTAAGAGAAGGGAGAGTAAGGCTTCCACAGAGTCAGTGGTGTACTTACAATTCAAAGAACGCAGGGTGCTCAGAATGAATTGCCAAACATATCAAAACAGAGCTAAAGCAGAAGCAATGAGGAAATTAGGCCACAGCACAGAAACACCTAGTATTGATTGAGCTACAAACCGTAGTTTGATTATGGCCCATAAGGTAGAAGCAAGCCTCCCCGAGCTTTTCATTTCTCATACATGCAGCGATATTAGGAGGTATCATCGCTGTAGAAGGGAGGGCCCAGCACCAAGAACAGTCAGAGAAGAGAGAGAAAGAGAGAAAGAGAAAAAGTTGAACATTTAGATTCCCTATAACAAAGAGGAAAGAAAAAAAAAAATCTGCATTTGTTAACATAGGGTAAAGAGAGTTTATTTGTCCAGTCAGACAGTCTAAGGCAACACTCAAATAAGGCTGCAGAGACCAAAATCAGAACAGTGACGTTTTCAGACAGCCAGATAAGGTGAGAGAACCCAGACAATGGATGCATCCTTTTTTTTCTTTTACTCTTTCTTTTTCAAACAACTGGAACAGTGACAGGCTGGCATAGGAGAGCATTAACAATAGACAACAAAAGAACAAAGTTCCCTCCCTCCCCCACCCCGCCCCCAAGACCGCGGCAGTTAAATTAAGTACAAAAAACTCATTACAAAAATAGCCTCACAGAGAAGCAGGTTCCAATCAAGTCAGAAAAATATTGGAACTTAACATATTATAACCCATTTGTGACTCTAATCAATAGAATTAGAGAAATTTAGTCCCAATGACATATAGAGACATTACAGTAGCACAACCCTGGCACATTCAACCCTTTTTGGAAAAAAAAAAAAAAAAAACGGTGTATTGAAATGATCTTTATTTTTAGCCCAAAGAACATCGGTTAGTGTTGGATTTTCATCCTCAGTGCAACAGACATAGGTTTTGAGAAGGTACACAGGTTACTGATGATGACTCGCAAATGAAAGATCACATCCAACAGAAGCATAGGGAAGACAGAAAAGGGAGACACTGTTACACAGTTTCAGTGGCATCGATACACCTACAGTCAAGGTTTAGTACAGGGCACAGTTGTGGCATCTTAACGTTGTCAAAATACTTCCCCTGTGGTTGGGCACGTCTAAAGGGGCCTCATCAGATACCCACCCCTCCCCCACCACGGGCCCCTCTTTATTTTGCACCTGTATGGATGTCCAACACCTGGGAAGACTGTCCTTCAAAGGAGTTCTCGTTCTCCTTGAGCTGCATCTGAATTAAGGATCTCATCAAGTCCAAAATGCAACTGGGCATTGTGCCAAATGACTTTCAGAAAAGAGGGCAACAACAGATAAATCCCTAATAAAGGGGACCGATGTATATGGGGACCATTCAATCACAGTTTCTATAGAAACTTTTGTAGACCTTTGGTTGGGAAGAAGAGCCCTACATCTAGGGCATAGCTTTTTTTTTTTTTCCCTTTAAATTTTAAACAAGAATCTCAAATAGGACATAATTATTATAATATACAATATTTTGCCATCAGAACACTAAGCTATGTAAAGATCATCGCTGTTTAGTCAAATCATGTCTACAGATATGACAAAGGAACTCTATGCATAAGCTGGCTTTCCTTACAGGAAAGGTATAGTAATGTGTTTCCCTCATGATGGGCACTGGGAATTGATTTCATCCTTTATCATCTAAAAACATATGGCTGAAGTTTCAACAGTTTTGTTCTGTAGTTGTGGGCTCAGGTGGTCTGATTTGGGGTAGGGACTAGTGGGAGGGATGCAGAACTGTCTACACCTCCTTGATGCTGAGCAAGGCCCCCAAATCATCTCCAAAATTCATGCCTCTTAAATAAAGATATCAAGTAATCAAAAACCAGAGAGGAGAAAAAAAAAATTGTGCCTCAACATTATCACTCAGGAAACCTGCTTTCCTGCTTCTTAAAAGGAGTAGAGTCATTTTGTGCTAACAACTGGATCTGAGAAACGGTTTGGCACAGTTCAAACAAACATTCCTTCGCTCTTGGTCGGACTAGACAAAATGTTCTCTCTGATTATCAGAAAGGGGGCTATATAAAGATCTCGTCTTAGACCATGCCCCAGTCCACGTGAGCAAGCAAAAGGATGAAATGTGTAGAGATTTCAGAACGAGCGAGGCAAATAATCACATGGTGCGAGAGGCTGGTAAGACACTGGTGAATAGGGGAAACAAAAAGACTTTCCTGCTGCAGTTCTGGAGACAAATTCATGGAGTCATGCCAGGGAAGGAAGGAATGTTTTCATAGTTTGACCCACCATATTCTGGGACCGAGCCGTCTCCCCGCTTCAGAAACAGACGCACTCTGCGGCCACCATTCTTAATCAGTTCTATAGCCCGAGAATGCTTCATGTTTTTGGTGGTCTCACCATTGATCTCTAAAATTTCATCACCAACCTGCCAGAAAGAGAGAGCCAAATGAGAAGATCACCAAAGGGTTTCATCAGCCATGGAGGTGCTTTATGATGTCAAATTCTTCCACTTATTGACCGACCAACTACTCATTGAACATGTTCCAGAAAAATCTTCTATTACTTACTTAGGAGACAGAAAAAAAAAAAAAAAAAAAAAAAAACCACATACAAACTCTCTGTCCTCAAGGGGATGACATTCTAATATGGGAAATACAATACAACAGGCAACTTAAAAAAAAATACATGGTATGCTAGATCTTGTAAGTGCTAAGGTAAAAAAATAAAGCAGAGGGAAATATAAGTTGCTGAAGGAAGAGGATATGGTCGACAGCTTCTAGAATGATCCTTGCCAATGATCCCCAATGATCCTTGCCTCCTTGAATTCATATCCTATGTAATCTCCTTTCCTTTGGATGTGAGCTGGAATGAATGACTTGCTTTTCACAAACAGAACATGGTAAATGTGATGAGAGGTCAACGATAAGGTTACAAAATAATTTTGGCTTTTGCCTTACTGGCCCTCATTTGTCGTCTCACTTGTCTACTCTGATGCATGCTGTGAGATGCCCTACAGAGCCTACAGTACAGAAATGAGAGAGGGCTCAGGCCAACAGCCCAAGCTACACTGATCCTGACAACAACCATGAAGCTTTAGAGGCAAATCCTTCCCTAGAGGAGCCTTCAGATGAGACCACACTCCTGGCTGATACACTGACTGCTAATACGTTGGAGGGAAAGGAATGAACAAGACAGGCCAGATACTTCCTCTCAAGAAGCACATACTCTAGCAGGCAGAAGAGAAAAAGATTGGTGTTGGAGTTTAAAGCACTGAATTTGAGTCCTATCACTTGTTAGCCAAGTGATCTTGGCAAAGTCCTCTACTTTTTTGCAGTTCATTTCCTCATCTGAGAAAGGGGAGGATAACAGCTCATGCCTACCATGTTGAGGTCCAATTAAATGTTACAGTATGTCATGTGACCTATATAACATGATACAAAATATCATAATAATGGTGTTTCTTTCAATCAGAAACTTTTTCAAATGAGTAAAGGGAAAAGCAAAATCCATGTGTTTGAAATATGAACAAAAGGACTATATACCACTGTATATGCACAAATTATGCATGTGTATGTATAGAAGAAGGATATATAAGAAACTGGTACATAGTTTGACCTTGGAAATTATATTCTTACTATGGATCATTTTTTAAATCTAATTCTAAAAAATCACATTCCTGGTCTACTTTCTCAATTAAAAAAAAAGCTTATTAAAAAATTCAGTCTTCAGAAATATAAACTTCAAGATTCTGTCTTAAGTTACAAGTATTAAATTCCTCATCTTTGGTCACTTTCCCCCCTTTCTGCTCAGGACTAATTTTATTCACTTTTTTCCTTTCCTGAGCCGACTCTCGATTTCTTTTAATTCCTTCCAAACTGTTCCCTATGTATGTCTCAATCTATGCCCCCTAGATATAATGAGCAAATGACTTTTTTTTAATCATCTGATCTGCCCAGAAGAGCAACATATTCATATGTGGTAAGAGATATTAGATATCAAAATAGAACACAATGGTTTTTTTTGGCATGTATGCGTTTAAAATTTGCATTACTGAGTACTAGCAAATGATCTTGAATATTCATGCTATGGTGTCCTTGGCCCACTGTTAAGAAAGACAGTTACTCATTCCTGAGGCCAGGGAAAGGTGGCAGTGAGTAGTGAGACTGAATGGAGCTCACCACCCAGAACCTACAGAACCACATGGCTTCCTGCTCTCAAAGCATGCTGGGATACCCAGGAATTCCAGGGAAGTAAGGCTGGAAGAAGCACAAGCTGGAACCAAGATTGCTGGGAGAAATATCAATAACCTCAGATATGCACATGACACCACCCTTACGGCAGAAAGTGAAGTGGAACTAAAAAGCCTCTTGATGAAAGTGAAAGAGGAGAGTGAGAAAGTTGGCTTAAAGCTCAACATTCAGAAAACGAAGATCATGGCATCTGGTCCCATCACCCCAAGGGAAATAGATGGGGAAACAGTGGAAACAGTGGCTGAGTTTATTTTTTGGGCTCCAAAAGCACTGCAGATGGTGACTGCAGCCATGAAATTAAAAGACACTTACTCCTTGGAAGAAAAGTTATGACCAACCTAGATAGCATATTGAAAAGCAGAGACATTACTTCGCCAACAAAGGTCCATCTAGTCAAGGCTATGGTTTTTCCAGTGGTCATGTATGGATGTGAGAGTTGGACTATGAAGAAAGCTGAGCGCTGAAGAATTGATTCTTTTGAACTATGGTGTTGGAGAAGACTCTCAAGAGTCCCTTGGACTGCAAGGAGATCTAACCAGTCCATTCTAAAGGAGACCAGTCATGGGTGTTCACCAGAAGGACTGATGCTAAAGGTGAAACTCCAGTACTTTGACCACCTGATGTGAAGAGTTGACTCATTGGAAAACACTCTGATGCTGGGAGGGACTGGGGGCAGGAGGAGAAGGGGACAACAGAGGATGTGATGGCTGGATGGCATCACCGACTCGATGGACATGAGTTTGAGTGAATTCCGGGAGTTGGTGATGGACAGGGAGGCCTGGCGTACTGCAATTCATGGGGTCACAAAGAGTCGGACACAACTGAACGACTGAACTGAACTGAACTGAATACGAGATTAAGTATAAGAAACGGAAAATGGGATTTGGATTTGGATATGGGATTCAGAAATGGGATTCAGACAATATCCACTTTAGTAAGTTCATGGGTGATTTTAATCCTTTATTCAGTGCCAGAGTTGGAAGAGCTCACCTAATTCTGACAGATACATCTAAGCTTAAGGGAGAGATGAAAAGCTGTAGAAACATGTAATTCTCACGAGCATGCAGGCTCTAATCATAAGATGTCAAGAAGTCACTGCAGATGACTTATTTACATCCATCCCAGATGCTTCGCCCTTACTTACCTTCATCTTCCCACACCTTTCCGCAGGACCATCCTCTGCTAAGCGCAGAACGTAGAGGTCCATGTTATACTCCCGACCACCTCGAAGACTGAAACCAAATCCCTTGGCTCCTCTTTCCAGCTCCACAGTGTAAAAATCTTGCTCCTATTCAAAGAAATTAAACGCAGTTATTCTGGGAGGACTTAAATTGACACACATTTCTCTCTCTCTTCCCAAACACTCTCCATTATGGCTCATTTGACCCAAAGGCACAATTTATATCCTCTTCTTGGTGGTTCCTAATTGTTTATTAATATCAATTAACCTTAGGAGTTTGGAGATCCAGAATGTGAAAACACTCATAAATGTGCTTTCAGATTGCATACCAACACGCACATATTAAATTTAATCAGTGAGGCTGTGACTTGCATTCGCGACAGGAAAAACCCTTCATTAAATAATACTATCCTGCACATTGCTGGTGCTTTAGTCTCCCTGCCCAAGGCCCTAAAATAGCTCATCATTTGGATAGCAACGACAAGCTCCACACACCTTGATAGTGGTTCCTATGCTGGTTAAGGAGAATTGGGAAAAGATTAGGAAAGGCTTTGAGAAGGCCAGTGAGGGGGAGTAAAAACAGAAAAAACTACTTAACTCTGTATCACCCAATGTCTCCCAAATCTGCTTCACCTATTATCACTTGTACACGCTCCCATTACCACCTTGTGGGACAGGTAGGTAGCTTTAGGAGCCTCACGTGAAATTCACAAGTCTGAGTAACAGCTTAACCAAAAGACATTTTCTTGACATAAATGCCTTTACGAATATCATGACCAGCTATCTCCTGTTTTGCTCCTTCTTTGATCACCTATTATTGAGATAATTGGTAGCATTTTATTTTGTTTGGTCCTCCTCGCCCCCTACCTCCAGAAAAAGGATGTCTAGGGATATTTTTCACAGGTAGTAAAATAATGTTATTTTGATAACCCAATGTGAGTCCGTGTTTAGTATATATTTAGTACATAAAAGGTTATTTATGTTAATTGAGAGTACCTTATAAGATACTTGGTAAAAAGAGCTTCAGAAAATTGGAAGGAAATGCACAAATCCAACAAGGCAAAAAGAGACATAGTCCTCACCTGTGTTGCCTGGGGTGCTTTGAATTCAAACTGAGATTCTGGCTTTGGTTTGGTGGTATTCCTGCCAAAGCAAGAGAAAAAAAAAAAAAAAAAGATAAGAGAAACCCATGGAGAGCCTGAGAAAGCATCAAAGAGGAGTATCATCACACCACCAGGAGTTACTTTTTTCCCCTGAAAGTAACAAAAGAAGCCACAGTCGTGTCTGACCTGGTCTCCTGGGCTCCTTGCTGCGAAGGGGTGTGTGTGGTGGTGATGGTGGCTATCTTCTCTGCATTGGTCAGCAGAGTGGCATTCGAAGACTCTGCAGGGTAAGACAGAGCATCATGAAATGAAGGCCCCGGAGAAGACATCATCAAATTAGGTGTGCAGAAGCCCCACACATGAATGCCATCTGAATTCTCTGTCACCATTTCAAACTGTTCTGACTTGAATTTCTAAACAAGAGTGTAAAGAACCATTCTAAGATCTTCTATGATGTGAGCCATGTACACCCTCATGACATTCCTCCAACTAGGTATCTCGACACATGAAATAAAGAGTTTACCCAAGAAAATGGTACTTTAGAAATCATAGCCAAGGTAGGTGCCTTTCACTCTTCCCCCATCACTTGAAAAGGGCAGTCCCATCAAATCACTGTAAAATTATTTCCCAGACTTTTACAGGCTAATAATAAATGTCTCTGCTAATGTCCCTGCAATTTATCGGTGATCTTTAGTGAGTCTGCTTGATTTTCTCATGTGAATAGTCAGTGTTCTAACTTCTTGCTACTAATAAATACACATACAGAGAACATCTACTTTCTTCCCCAAAGCTTTTAATGAAATACAACTAAAAATGTGGAATTCTTGTGAGATCTTGCCTAGTATCACTCATGAAGAGTTATTTTCAAAACTTGCATTAGTCAGAGCCAGTATGTAAATCTAAGTTGTACAAATCAGGAAGCCACCCTAATGTAACAAATATGATTATATTCTTATGTAAATTGACTTTCTTCTTCACTAAACACATTCATAAACAACTTCATTAATCTCTGGGAGCTTGGAAACCTAGGATTTGAAAACACTCATGAACAAGCCTACAGACTGCTAAGTGACGTGCATATATAAAAATATAGTAAAATAAGTTACATAGTATCAGTCTTATTTTACTAATTACTTCTCCATTAAGATCAAGGCAGATAGTAAACAATGATGAGTAAGCTGCACTATTTGAATTTATTTTTAGATTGACAGTTTGGAACCTGCTACACATTTTCTAATCAAGAAAATGCTAAATGTGGGGGTGAAGTTCTTAGATTAGCCTGTAAACTACCCTTTTACTTCACAGTGTACCATGAAGTCTAGAAGTTTCTAGGAGTTCTGAGGTTTGCAGTAGGCACTCCATAGTTTGTGGAATACATGTATCTACCCATCACGTATAATGGAGTTTCTATGGCTGTCTCACTAATCCCACTTATTCGTGCTCTATCTTCCACTGTACTTTGCTAAAAACGCTACTCAGCTTAGGTCTGACTTTCTGTTATTCTATTTTCATTACAAATAGCTGTTAAAAGCAAAGGCCTGGAGATCAGACCCAGGTTCAAATCTCTTTGTCCTTGACTCACTATCTGTATGTCGTCTTCTCCTTGAAAGGGATGGGACAATAATCATCCCTTTTCTTGGATTAAAGTGTATGAAATCTTTAGCACTGTATATGACATACACTCAGCATACATGGACTGCAGCCAATGCCCTTGCTACTATTTCTATTTTGTATTTATTACTGTGGAAATGTGTTTAAGTTTTTTAAACTCTCTCCAAAATGAGACAGCTTAAATATGATTTTAACAGTTTCTATTCCAGCCCTAAAGCTTATGATCTGGATAGTGGTGGTACAAGATTAGTAAGAAAATGTAACTCAATCAGGTGAACGAAACTGTGAATCTAGTTCATGCTTCAGAACGATGTCTCCGCTAGAACCTGTTTTACCAAATGCTGCACCAGAATCTGAGGGAACAGTAATCTGCGGTCAAGTAAGGGTGAAAAACAGTGGATGAAACAGAAATGTTTTGGGGTGTCTGTGTTTTGTTTTCCCTATGGACCCTTAATTGTGCCAGTATACCTTGGGACCCTCCAAGAGGGGGGCGTGGTGCTTCTCAAGCTTGTCGGGTGTATTGGTTACAAGGTCAGAGGCTAGACTCAGACTACCTGGCTTTGCAACCCAAACTTCGCAATTTACTAGCTGGGACTTGAAGGAAAGTTACTTAGACTTTCTATGCTTGAGTTTCCTCATCTACACATAAAGAATAACAGAAGTATCTAAGAACACTGATGCAAAGACTACCTGGGAGGAAAAGTGTTTGGGCTCGTGCACGGCACGTAAAAACTGCTCAAAAATTGAAGACCATCTTTTTTATGGGTGGCATGTATTTATTACCGTTATCACAATATTAACAGCATAATATTAGTCTGTTTTTATGACTGCAGTTAACCGGCACAACCAAGGTAAATCTAAGTGGTATTTCATAAAGTCTACCCGCTGTGCCCCTACAAAGGACTAGTAGACTGCAAAGCCTGTCAATGTGACTTGCCAGAAGTTTCATAAACATGTATTGGTCCTTTAAAAAAACTTCATATTATGTACTGTAATTAAGTTTATGGAGACTCTCTGGGAAATCACAAGATTGCTTGGACCATGGGGAAATCACCATCAGGATACCAAAAAGAAAGTTTCCTTGTAATTAGAGTGATTATAATTACTGAATTCTGCAGAGGTTCCCCTTTAGAATTCTTGGGTGTTTTTGGTAGCCAGAGTTTTCTAGGCAGATCAGATCCTATTTTCAAGCCTTTCTAGTACTTCTGCCATTTTCAAGGTTTGATGAGATGTAACAGATAACCACTCAACATACGTATGTATAAGTAGAATTCTTTTATTTATTTTCCTATCATTCCTTTGCTATTTTCAAATATTTATATGCTAATCTGTTCTGAGTTGAAGCTTAACGTTAAGCATTTCAGAAATTAACATTTGGTATGCAAGTGCCTATTTGAGTGAGCCCACTGAATTTTTTCTCCTGTTGTTTGTTTTTCTTAATCTATGAACAACCACCATATTTCAGTTATGTCCAATGTGCCACACGCCGTGTAAGGTTCATTGCCACATGCACTGTTTCATTTCATCCTCATAACTCAAAGAAACAGGTGCAATTAATTATGCCCATTTTAAAGCTAAAGACACTGAGGCTTACAAAAAGTAGGCAATATGTCCAAGGTCATCCAGAGAGCAAGTGGAGGCACTGGCAATTAAACCCGGGGCCTGCCTGACCGTTAATTTTTAGTTTCACTCTGTTTACAAGGGAATTATTCATGGGCCAAGGAAACTGGATCTGATTGGTACATTTCCTTCTTAACAAGTAAGTACTTTTACCTTCCTGTATAAATACCACCAACTTCACTAAGTAGTATCACAGATTAATTAAAATACATAACACTCTGACTTCTAGATTTCCTGGGTCATTTTCAAGCACTCTAACTTTCAGCATACCCTCAATTTCCAGGATGCTTTTTGAAAGATCTATAATGTTATATATTTTTAAATGAGCTTTTAAGTCTTCATTTAGAATCAAACCAAGACAGTGTGTGCTGAAATCTCTCCAGCTTTTTAAACTACGGAGTTGAAGCCCATCCTCACAAATTTCTATCTCTAGTCCAAAGTAAAATGTCCCCCATATAAAAGAATAAACACAAAAGACGGGTCTGATATAATATACACCCTAGCAACAGTTTTAAAAAGGACTGTCAATGTATTTGACTTGCGGAATTCTTAAGGCAGATGGACAGGTTGACTGTTTTCATGATGAATTCCAGAAGTGCCCTATGTGCTTTCTTAAACAGTGTTTATACCTGCTTTAGCTCTCCCGGAGGAATAAAAATGGATAGTACTACCCTTCCCACAGCAATCACGTATCAAGAGGAGCATATCCTAGCTCTCAAGGCACCATCACGGTGCTGTGCTAAATCAGGGCACTAACTTCTGAAAGGAACTTCTCTCTTGGATTTCAACTTATCTCCGTGACAAGTGATTACCATTCTAACCTTGCTCCCGTGTTAATATCCTTAGTTGCCCTTACAGAACCACATTACAAGGCCAAGCAAATAGACAACGGATACAAACATTCCATTCATAAATATTTTAATGCATAAACACATATGTAATAAATACCTGAAGGAAGTATTTGAAAATTTAAATCCCATAAATATTTGAAAAGTTTGGGGAGACTTTTAAAATGTGTATAGTAGAAACTCTGTTCTTCTTGCCTGAGTATATGCTAGCTGTCATATCTACAGAGCTTTCTATTAAGATAATTAAACTCTTCTAGACCTTTGCCAAGGAAATGGCACTACCTGTGTCACCAAGCCTTACTTACTATACAAGTAAATACTTTAAGTCAGAGAGATGTGAAGTACAAAAATAGATACATAAACATGTATAACTGAATCACTTTGTTGTGCACCAGAAACTAACACAGCATTGTTAATCAACTATATTCCAATAAAAAGAAAAAAGAAAAAAGAGAAAAAAGACTTCAGGGAAAAGAGACTATATTTAAATAATGTCTTTTATTTTTATTATTTATTTATTTAGGTGCACCATGGGGCAAGCAGGATCTTAGTTTCCCAACCAGGGATCGAACCCACACCCCATGCAGTGGAAGCATGGATACTTAACCACTGGACCTCCAAGTAAGTCCCTAAATAATGTATTTTCAAGTTCATAAATATTTTCATTAGTTTGAACTTGATTCAGTCTGATGATTCCAGGAGAGCCTGGCTCAGTCAGGATCTTCCCTGTCTGAATAGTCTCACTCACACCCAGACTTCACAGGGTATTTCTATACACTCCAGTAATAGGAGGCATGTGTGCTCTGACTTGCCAGAATTCAAGTTCAAATTTAGTATGTAAGCCAGGCTATGGGCCTTTCTGTGTTGCCACCATAGATTTCTTATCCAGCTGTCCCCCTCTCACAGGAGAAGAGGCTCTGCCCTCACTCCACCTCCCAGCCTCTTCCCAAAGGTGGTAAAAGCCTAGGATGGTGAGAACTCCCCTGAACATGCCTGTCTGAGAACTGTAAACACAACAGTGCCCAAATCAAGGGGGGTCATGTTTCAAAGCTTTTGTTGCAGGGGGCTAGCAGAGACAGAACGGTGAGAAGGGAACGGGAGAGAGAGAGTGAGGAGAGAAGTGAAGCTGGAGAATCAGGTGAGCATGCTGCTTCCCTGGAATCCAGCTGATCATGATCCCATGCTTCCATTGCAGGAGGCATGGGTCAGGTTCCTGGTTGGGGAAGAATTATGAACCCATATGCCACAAGGCACAGCCAATGGATAGGGAGTAAATTCCCAGCATGGCCCAATCAAGGGTGTGTCGTCTTTTTTTTCTTCTTTTTTTAAAA
Source organism: Ovis canadensis (assembly GCF_042477335.2). Taxonomy (NCBI): domain Eukaryota; kingdom Metazoa; phylum Chordata; class Mammalia; order Artiodactyla; family Bovidae; genus Ovis; species Ovis canadensis. The sequence goes on along the minus strand of NC_091263.1, from coordinate 50,764,431 downwards.
TTTGATCTTTTTTTAGTTAGAAAACTAAAACAGTTTGTAGTAAGAAATTTTAAAAAAATGGTTATGAACGCATGTACACCCGTGGTGGATTCATGTCAATGTATGGCAAAACCAATTAAAAAAAAAGGAAAAAAAACGGTTATGATGCCTTAGGAAGGAAAAATATATATATATAAAAGTCACTTGGGGACTAATGCCAGGTATGGTTTAAAGAAATAAACCATTAATATTAATATTTTGGTTGTGACTTTCATTTAGGGACATTCTCAGTCATTAAATATATGTGATCTCTCCTTAATTCATGACTCCATTAATAGTAAATGGGTTATTCTTAGAGGCATCTATGAATACACATTTTGCAAATATTTATCCTGAATTGAAATATGACTGACATGACAGGATAAAAGCAGAAAACACAAGTATTCAATGACAGTGTGAAAATGATGACTTCAGTTCAATCCTTGTCTGATAAAAATAACCCCCAAGAAATGTTAAAATTGCTCAACCTCATTGTGATATTATTTCAAGACTACCTTGCTTTTTAAGTTCCCCTTTGAGGAACTGTGCAAAGAAAGGATGAGTTAGTCTTCAACTCCATAATGAACAAGTAACTAGCCCAGAAACTAATATAAAGTGTTTAGCCTCATCTCCTCCAAGTTTGGTCAGCTTATCTCTTTCTGTCTGGCTCATAAGAGTGCCTCTTCCTGAAGTGGTTCCTTGTGTTTCTGAGAACAGTACCTTGAACAAGATGGATTTCTAAGAGCTCCTGAGCCACTCTGATGAAGGACTTCAGTTTTTTTTATGAAGATCACTCAACAAAATGTCTCTGGGCAAGTCCACTGAACACTAGAGTGAGACTGAAGGAGACCAGAACTTCCTGACATGGAGAGAATGCCTCCTTGTACCTTACAATCTACCATGTCCAGCACACTTTTATGGGGAGGAAGTGGATCCAGCATGGTTTTCTCTTCATCAGACTGCAAAGGTCACTCTTTGTTCTATAGGTTTTTGCAAAATCCTCATGGATTGCTTCAGCATCTGTCCAGAAATCTAACCCCCCTGCCTTCATTCTAACTTCCAAGATGGCAATTTTTGGCCCCACTTTAAAGATGAGTATTAGAAATCCACCCTCTGCAGACTTGATTCCCTTTACCTGCACTTGGAAAATGACCAAGTAATTGGTAAAGAGTTTTATTTCATGGTGGTGAATTCCTAAAATATCTTACAATGAAATCACATCCTCAGCAGCACATCAAGCTTTAACTACACTGTATCAACATTTACTTTCTTCTCACCAAGATGGCCTGTGATAGCTCTGTTCAAATTTTACACTTTTGAAGGACTGTGGTTTTAAAAAACATCTTTTTATTGACGAACGTTATTGGATAATCTATCTTGCTTTCCATTTCTTGGTGTTCAGGTTCTCAAAAAATACTTTCCCTTGCCCGATATTAATTTAAGTCAGCAAGTATGTGCACAGGAGTATAAGTTGCTTCTGCATATTTATCTTTCCTGATTGTGAATTCCTTTCCAAGCTCTTCCCTCAAGGCGCTTTTTCTTTCCTTCCTTCCTTTTTGGAAATTTTTCATTCCCACAGACTAACCAACATAGACTCAGCAAGTTATATCCTGTGTTCATTTCTTTTGAATTAATTTTCTGAAATCTCACTACAGCATGGAGATAAATGTATCTAAATTTATATACTACATTAGGCTCTCTCCACCATTTGTCACCAAATTCTCCTAGCTTCCTTCATCCTTTCCATCAGGAACCTAGGTTATATCATCTTGTGACCACTTTCCTAAATTGTAATAGCTTTCCAGAGTGGTGATTTGGTAGAATGGACTCTAGACCAGATGGTAAATTACTAACCATGCATTTGAGGCAGGCTGAAATAGACCATCATTCAAGGAGCTATTTTTTCCCCTCCACACTTGGCAGGGGGTATTTCTGGTACAGAGAAATATCCCTGTTCTTAGAATGAACAATTTTCAAATATTTATTGTTTGGTTTTAGATTTACATCTTCTGAAGTGCACAGCCTATAGTACTCAAATTTTAAACTAACATGGCTCACTTTCTAGCAATTAGTAGATAAAAATGTTGAATTACTTTCAGATAAAACTTCTGATTTTCTTATTTTACAGATCAGTGGCATAGAATTTTATCATACTATAACCATAAACCACAGCTGTCTCTTGAGAATTAACCACTGACTTTTGGAATATATTTTATTTTATAAATATATAGTAAGAATGAAAAACAAAAGACACTGAAACATTCTGGGAAAAATATCACTTTTTTCCCAAGGGCAAAATCTGCTTGGAAGGAAGTCATTATACAGGACTTAATTCTCTGAGGGTTCTTAGAGACATTAGTATATCAACGCCATTCTTATTAAGTAATAATAAAATAAGTAAATATAATGTAATAGAATATAATAAGTATTATATACTATAATAATATAGTATGTAAGAATAATAAAGTAAGTACTGATATTTTTTGCTGGAAAACTTTTGGTAGTGGGGGCTGTCCTGTGTACTGTAGGATGTTTAGAAGTGTCCTTGGTCTCTACCCACACAATGCCAAATGTCCCTCAAGGGGCAGAATCACCTCTGTTATAAAAGAACCAAAGATTTGAATTGAACCAATCAAACAAATAAATAAGAACAGGCCTAGTTTAATAGAAGCCTGTCAAAATATTAAAAATACTGAGATTTTATTCTTTCTTCATCCACGTGCAAAAAGTAGAGACAAATCATATAGCACAAATTCTAATAACCTCCTATTAAACAAAAAACATGGATACATTCACTTACTCTGATTGAAAAAAAACAACAACACAAAAACCAGCACTGGCTCTCCACTGTCCTTACATAGGTTTTATGATATCATCATACTATATACTCAGATTTTACATTCCTGTTTTTTAAAAAAATCATTAATAGTTTCCAGGTAGAATATCAGTCAAGTTTCACCACCTGTACTCAAACTATTCTGTTGTTTTAAAGACAAGGGCACCACAGCGAAAATAAATTGGAGAGAGTTAAAAATTTTCTGATATGTTTATCTCTGCAGCAAGACAGGGTCCCTGGGCAAGAGGATGAAGTCAAGAAGGTGAGGTAAGATTTCATAACAGTGGCTCATGAGTGCTTGATGGGTATTCTCAGAGAGGGTCGGAAAGAACTGTCTCTAAGTCAACACTATTCAATTACCTGAACACCAAAGACAGAGACCGAAGAGAGAGACAGAGAGAGGTATACTTTACCATCCCCAGGGATGATGCGGAGGGTGACTGTGTTGCCCGCTTCCTTGATGAGGTTGACAATGTCAGAGTGGGATTTGTTGGTGATGGAACATCCATTTACTGCCAAGATCCGGTCTCCCACCTTCAGCTTGCCGCAGCGGTCAGCAGGGCTCCCCTCAATAATCCGACCTATTTTGTGAGGCATGGCCACACATGCATTGCCTGCTTTGATAGTCAGTTTTAATTTTTTTTTTTAACGTTACATGGGAATAGAGTGAAGGGAGGAGAAAAAGGGTTGAAAAGGGAAAGAGAAGGTTAAGTGTTAATTAATTAAAGCATTAAGCAAATGTTATTAAAGGAGAACTCTGTGCCGAGGGTCAAAACATTGGCAAAGTTTCGGGCATTTGTGTAAGAAGTTACAGCCCTAAATGATAGTTCATTGCCGCAGTCCTTTCCCGATTTAAAATGAGGGGGACACCCCAGCTTTCCTCTTTCTATCAGTGGCAAAATTTGGGATCTTCAGCAATTTCCAAAGATTCTCAAGAGCCCCCAAAGTAACTTGCTGTGGGCTTATTTGGGGACTTCAAACACGAAACCCAGAGCTGGGATGGAAGCTTCTGCACATTCTGTGTTCATGTCACTTCATTTTTGCCAGATGTTGCTTAAGCTTCTGCCAATGTTTTGTTCTTTCTCCATTTAGAAAACACAATCACTGGGTGTCTAGTGAGGTCAGAGAGTCCGCTAGTGCCAAAAATCCAATCTGAAAACACCTAATAGACAAACACTTAGACTTTCTGCCTGCTATCCAGCATGATGAAAGCTTTAGCAAAGGGGCATAATTACGAGATGAGCCAAGGAAGCACCCAACCTTGACACGCATTTTTCCTTTTATGACCTTTGCTCAATCAGCTGCTCTTGTGGGCTTTCAGAGAAGGGCCCAAATGGCTCATTAGCTCTGAAATCCTCCTTCTTCCTCATAGAAATCCCCTCAAAGCCATAAGAAAATCTAGTACATACTCAGATGGAGGACAGTGATCTGAAGCTAGGTTCAAATCATTCCTCAGCCCTTCTTCTTTAATCATTTCCTTTGTCCTCCTCAGTTACTACATAGCTCTGACAGGAAAAATCAGGAAAAGTGCATTTGAAGAAGAAAGTTTACTGTGTGCTCTGAGGCACTTCATGTCACAACCAAGAGTGACTGGTAACTTTTAGAAGAGAGGTGGAAAACAGGCTTTGTGGCCTGATCTGGTTTCCAGATACTTGCATATTGAGTTGTAAATTTTGTTGGGCATGTCCACTGATTTTGAGAGTTTGTCTTTCTGTAAAGATAGTTACGTAGTTGAGCCATCTTTGGGAAAGCGTGACAAAATTAACGTGGGAAACCCTGAAAGAGAAGGCTCTTCCATCCTAATTCAGAGTGTAAGGATAAAATGTATGGGAAATGAGCTGCAATTGCTTCGAATTTCAGCATATTTGCCTGAGTCTGTATCACTGGATGTTAAGGTTAAGGTTAAAGAATTTTTCAAAAGAGAGTTAAACAGTCTTCTGGAAAGCAACAAGCAGGTGTGGTGGAAAGCCTCCATACTCAAATTCAAGGTATTGATTAAGTTTAGCCCATCTCCAAGGACAAGTCCATGGAAAAGGTATCATGCAGGTGGGAGGAAAGTCTGCGTGGCTCAGAAGAGAGGTCACATGCAAGGTATTAGGGAAAATTTAATTTGCTCATTGTAAAAGTTGGAGGAAAACAATCAAAGACCAAATTGTGAGTGAAGACATTCGATATGTGTTAAACAACACAAAACCTCCCACCAGACATATCTGTTGTTTCATTCTAGAAGGAGAAACTGAGAACTCAAATTCTGAGAATATCACTGGGTGCATAGGGACAAACTGCAGATCTGAAGAAAATAACTTGAGATGTCTTTGTCCCCTCTGCTTTTCTTTTTAAATTGGATGGAAAAGTCTTCAAAACTAATGGAGAAAACAAGCCAGAAAACCACCCTGCCTTGAGGTCAAGTCACCCACCACCCACAACATGCTGTGATAATGCTATTAACAGCGCTCACAGAGGCATTGTTAGTAATGCGTGTTTGTTATTGCAGCCACACATGCACAGACCTGGCTTGACGCACTGTCCCCTGAAGTTTGCACCTTAAAGGGACATGACTTAAGCAGGAAGCAAAGTACCAAGACTAAATGGAGACAAACGGAGTTGTACCAGAGCAGAAATCCAACAGGATGGAGCACCTAGCTGATGTTAGGCCAGCAAGCGACCTGGACCACTGGTCCTCAGACTCCTTGTGGGTAGGTCATTTGGAGACAGAGCTGAAGCATGTTTCAAAGCCTGCACAGCCCTTCCCATCTCCCATCATATTCCATATTAACTAACAAATGTGCTTGGGGAAAACAACAAATGACGTTTTATTTAATGAAAAAGGTGGATCAGTTTTGGAGTATATACTTATGATCCATTCTAATAGGAAGACTCACGATTCCTAGTTCCTAGAATCACCTGGCTTCCTGTTTGTCTCAGCCCATGTACCCTGCAGGTGACAGTTGTGTTTCTCCACTCTCTGCTGAAACCCTCAACATCTGGATGAGACAGGACAACCACCCCTGCTAGAATTCAAGGGCAGTGAAGACAAACAGCTCTGCACTCAGATTTTAATTAGATTCTCCACCAGGCAACAGTAAACATATTATTTTAAATTAAAATTTAAAAATTTCAGATGGAGATAGGTAGAGGAAGGACACAGATAAGATGAAAAGGGCATTGCATGTATATTTTTTACTCCTCACACCTCTATTTCCCCCCTCCCCACAGGCATTTATTTCTAAAACCATATGCTTCTTTTAAAAATGCGGAGACCTTCTGAGACAACTGCTATGATTGATACCCTGCTCAGGACCTTGCAAAGATCTCTATGGCAAGAATTTCTCACACTTTATCCTGTCAAGGGGCTTCTTTGCAAATTTCACCTATGCATGAAGTTGTCTGCCTGTGAACATGCCACCAGAATGGAAGCTGAAGAGTTAAAAAAAAAAAAAATCCCAACCTTCAGGAGAGGAAAAGCTGCCCAATAAAGTCCGTCCCCAATTAAGACTTTCATTACCTGAAGCGGAAAGCATGACAAGCATTTCTGTTAATGAGATTCTGGCTCGTCTTTTCCTCTCCAGAGAACAGTGACCCCAGGAAACGCTGGGGAGCAGAAGTGACCACACTCACCGAACGTCGTGCCGGCCTCGGGCCTGCTCACCGACGACACGATGACAAAGCCGAAGCCCTCGTTCTCGCCGCGCCGGATCTCCACGTCATAGGGCTGGACCACGGTGCTCACCACACCGCTGCCGCCGCCGCCGCCACTGCCGATGCCGCTGGTGCTGCCACTGCCTGAGCTCACCGTGTTCAGGGAGTTCTGGCTGCCCTGCGGGGTCCGCTTCTCCTCCGTCAGCGAGGCCGGCTGGTTGCTACTGTGATGGGATGAGGCTGGCGAGGGTACCTCGTTCTCAGTTTTGGGGGCTGTGCAAGAGACATACCTCTTGGTTACCCGCCTCTGCCAAGAAATGTGCCATCACCCCTTCCTCCTTCCCCCATCTACTCCACAACCAAACCAAGAGAGTGACAGCTTTGACAGCACCTGGCCTCACATAACTGAGACACAGGAACCGAAAACCACTCTGATAAGCATTTAGCATTCAGGGTCTGCAGACACCGATACCATGGGAGAACAAAGGGGACGCCCAGAGTCTGTTACATTTAGGGCATACTGGGTATCAGCGTCTGTATTTGGACGCAAATCTGCAGCAAGACGGGCCCACTCTGAAATATCTCCTGCTTCACAGGTCGAAAAATGACCCCTTGACATTATGCTAAGTGAAATAAGCCAGACAGAGAAAACAAATATTGCATGGTATCACTTACGTGTAGAATCTAAAAAATACAGCCAACTAGTGGATTAACAAAAAAGAAGCAGACACACACACAGAGAACAAACTAGAAGTTATCAGAGGGCAGAAGATGGGTGGAGGGGCAGTATAGGGTAGGGGAGTAAGAGGTACAAACTATTGGGTGTAAAATGAGCTATAAGGATATATTCTACAATGTTGCAATATAATAACTATAAATGGGCTTCCCTGGTGGCTCAGATGGTAAAGAATCTGCCTGCAACGCAAGAGACTTGAGCTTGATCTCTGGGCTGGGAAGAGCCCCTGGAGAAGGGAATGGCTACCCACTCCGGTATTCTTGCCTGTAGAATTCCATGACAGAGGAGCCTGGCAGGCTACAGTCCATGAGGCTGCAAAGAGTTGGACATGACTAAGCGACTTTCACTTCATTTCTCAAATGGAGTATAACCGTTAAAAATTGTGAATCACTGTGTTATACACTTGTAACATACGTGACACTGTACAGCAGTAAGACTTCAATGAAACAAACAGAAGCAACCCATTGAGGGAAGCATAAGACGTAGCCCACCGTCTTTGCCTCAGAGACATGTTTGCATTTAAGCTGTCATTGCCCTCAAGTCACATTTCTGCTCAGCTTTGCTTCTGCTTTTTCCATCAGAGAGACTGTCAGTTGACAGCACCATTATGACGTCCCTACTGCAGGATTCCTGACACCACCTGTCAGAGGTATACTTCACTTTTCTTCCCAGCTTCCAGATGCCAATGATCCACTCTGATCACACAACTGGATACATTAACCTCCCTCAGAATTCATTTTATCAAATTCCAGTCTTATTGCTTTCTCAAGTGACAGGGTAAACCATTCCTAGATAGCCACAAAAGTAGGTGGGACCACTTATTTTTCATGCCAAAAGCAAAATATGGGTTCAGATTTTGGAAAGGACTACTAAATTTATTCCCTAAAGCATCTCCTTTCACAGATTTCATTTTATGGTAGTAGAATATACAGAACCTAAAACTTATTATTGTAACCATTTTAGACGTATCCTTCAGTGGCATTAAGTACAGAAACACTGTTGTCCAACCATCCCCACCAGCTATCTCCAGAACTTTTCATCTTCTGAAACTGAAGTTTTGTATCTTTTAAACACTAATCACTTTCCCTGGCAACTAATCACTAATCACCAACCCCTGGCAGCCACTGTTCTTTCTGTCTATATATTGACTACTCTAGGCACCTCATGGAGGCAGAAGCATACCATTTTTGTCCTTTTGTGACTGGCTTATTTCACTGAGCCTTATGTCGCTTCAAAGATTTAATATGCCTTTTTACCCAAGAGCTTAAAAACCCCAATATTTAAAATTTTAAAAAATAACTCTGAAACAAACAAAAATCTCATTGCTCTATTCTTTTTATTTGGACCAGTGAAATAAAAAGTTTTCAACTCATCTCAGAAGTCTATTTCTGATTGCTCTTGGCTACATGGGACACTACGTTATCCTGACACCATAAATGAGCTCTCAGGACATAAATGAATAACACTGCTTTCCACGGCGGCAATAGGTAGTAGGGCTTTCACACTGGACCCTGATGTCTTAATTCTTTCAAAATTAATTATATACCATTGAAGTGAGTTCTACTAATTTTTCTTAAACAAGGAGCCAGTTGATTTTATTTGATAAGTAGCTGTTTCACTGGTACCATAGCTATGGAGAATTCATAAAATTTCATGTCATACTTTTTCAGTAATTCCACTGATGTAACACAGAATTTCTTTCTTCAGCATTCTGGGTTGTCTCGAATACATTGAGGTGGGGGCTGCCAACAAAGGTGATGAATGAATGTGAAAGGAAGACACTCAGTGGATTGTCTCAAATTGGCAGAAGTAAACCATGATTGCCAAGGATGGTAAGAAAGGAAGGCTAACATCAGCAGGCAGTTGGAGAGAGTAAAGAATTGCCAAGGGTTTTACAAAACAGGTTATATTTGAGTTAAGAATGTATAGGACTTCCAGGTATAGAGGAAGAAATCAAAGATAACCTAAACCTGGCTAGCCATTTGGCTTTCTTATAGAGAAAAAGTAAAAAATTAAAATAGTTTAATACATATGACTGTCAACAACAGAGTAACTTTTTTATAAGGTTATTTGGCAGCATGAAACTGATTTTTGCTCTCTTATTTGGGTGCTACAATTAGTGACCTCTTTTGTTGAGAATTCTCATCAAATGAAGACAACGACTAAGCTCTAGTTGGCAAGGGGCTGGAGGGACATAACATATATATTCAACTAGCTTTCCTCTAAAAGCCTTGTTGGATATGCACGGCTGGCACATTACAGTACTTTTGAGTGACAGTAGTTTTGCAGGGTTTGAGAGAAGCAAACCATCTGGAAATTCTGTGCTTAATCACATTTGCAAACATTTGCTAAAATAGATGCCTGAGGAGGCAGACACAGGAAGGGGGCCTCTTCTGTGCATAAAGTGACAAGGCAACGTCTAAAGGAATGAATGAAAAACATACCCGCAAACACCACTTTACGCCGCACTGTTAGATTGACGTGGCCTTGCTTGGCGGCTTGTTGCATAAGCTGGACCACAAGCTGGTGTGATTTTCCAATGACTGGTGTCCCATCCACACAGATTAATTCATCCCCAGACCTCAGACGGCCGTCCGTATCAGCAGCACCCAGTGGTACGATGTGACCAATATAAATCTGTTGAGCAATTAGATGATAGATGAAACACTAACCTTTTGGTTTACTATTACAGGCACACCTTGGTGATATTGTGGGTTCAGTTCCAGATCACCACAATAAAGCAAGTATCACCACAAAGCGAGTCACGTGATTTTTTCCCCCCAGTGCATACAAGTTATGTTTACCCGGCGCTACTAGTGAAGAATCTGCCTGCCAATTCAGGAGACCTAAGAGAGATGGATTCAATCCCTGGGTCAGACGGATCCCCTAGAGAAAAAAATGGCAACCTGCTGCAGTATTCTTGCCTGGGAAATTCCATGGACATGGGAGCCTGGTGGGCTACAGACTATGGGGTCACAAAGAGTTGGACATGACTAACTGCTCAAACAAACACAGATACTGTGGTTTAGGAAGTACGCAATAGCATTATGTCTAAAAAGGTACATACTTTAATTTAAAAAAAAAAAACACCTGAAGTGTCAAAAAATGCTAACCATCATCTGACAATGGAAGGTTGGCACCAAACTTCAACTTATAAAAAAATGTAATTTTTGCAAAGCTTAATAAAACAAGGCTTGTCTGTGTAATGATGGCCTTCATATCTCTGAGCAAAATTCAGTCCATTCATTTGTGTCTGCATCCGTGCCCCTCACTGGGTTCTAGCTGCTGTGCTAGGTGGTATAATAATTCTTAAGTGGTGGAAAAAAATAACTTTTTGTTGTTTGGTTCCTTGACATTTATCTGTGGTTTGCTGATGACTCATTCTTTTATCCCTCTTTGCAGAAATCAATCATTTTACTCCCTTCATGGGCAAAACTTTTCTCCTTTTCTATCTACCTATAAGCCTTCTATTCAGAGAATTCTGCTAAGTATAACAGTAATACAATTTTTCTTTAAAGGTCAGCATGTGCCTAGCAATAGGGAATGCATGATAAATACTGTTAAACGAAAGGGTGAATCAAGCAAAGTCTGGCTGGGCATCCCTTTTTCCACAGTCCACAGCACTGGCATGCAGAGCAGGTCTTTATATTTAGTGTCTTGGTATTGTTATATTAACTGGTCACTAAACTTCACAGGTGGCACAGTGGTAAAGAATCTGCCTGCAGTGCAGGAGATACAAGAGACACGGGTTCGATCTCTGGGTCGGGAAGATTCCCGGGAGAAAGAAATGACAGCCCACTCCAGTATTCTTGCCTGGGAAATACCACGGACAGAGGAGGCTGGCGGGCTACAGTCCATGGTGTCGCTAAGAGTTAGACACGACTGAGGGACTGAGCACATCACAAACTTTACTAAAACATCTGTTTTCCTTGCCTTCTCACTAGGTAATAATGCACAGCGGTCTTTACGTGACACGTTATCTTTTACAAAGAACTTTGGTAGAAGAGCGGTTAAGAATACGGACTCTGGAATCACAGCCTTTCCAGTCCCTCCATTTACTAACTCTGTGATCCCAGGCAAGACCACATTAATCTTTCTGTGTCTTTATTTCATGATTTGAAAACGGGGGTAAATTCATAGATTTGATGCACACATGAGAAGGATGTATGTCAAAAGCCTTTAGCATAGCAACTGGCACATAGGAAGCAGATAATAAATGATAACTATTTTTATTGTGATGAGGAAAATTTGAACAATACTTATCTTTAGTTCTTTTTACCCCTTTCAAAAGAATCGCACGGTGGTCTCCTCAATGTATTCTAAAGATGAGGCCCGGAGAGATTAAATGTCTCCTGATCCTTGTTCAGGGTTCTTTCTCTAATTTTGTAAAGAGAGTGGTCCTACTTTCTCTAATCTTTCATAATGCCTTGTGAAGTGCCTTCTATGTCCTGGCTACTCAATATACAAAGCCAAAGGCCTGCGGGCAGATTTAACAGAACTGCCCAGAAGGATCAGGCCACTGTGTTCTTGGTTGACGTCTATTCCTACTTTGCCTTTTTTTGGTTTCCGTTTCTTTGATAGGGAGCTACAGATGCTGCAGCTGCCGCCCTCCGCAAACATGAACACACAGTGTTTAAAAGGATCTAGTCTCTTCTTCCTCAAGACAGAAAGAGCGCCACAAAACCCAAAGAATAGCTCCCAATGGTTAAGATGAAACGGCCAGAGAAGAGATATATATATATATACATATATAACGGAGTCACTTTGCTGTATAGCAGAAATTAACACCAACATCGTAAATCAAACTTTTTTTTTTTTTTCAAAAGATGAAATCAGTTTTGCGTGCACCTATTGGGACTCCAATCTTGGTGATCTGTCACTGCTGCCAACTGGTTTTGAATTCTTAGAAATTAGTACCGTGAGGGACAGGATGGGGCAGAGAGACAAGAGACTCACAGGTTCCCCTGGTTCATTGCCACCCAGAATCCTAAATCCAAATCCGGTCTCTTTTCTCCAGAGGAAGATGTCCTGTTCTTGATAATCCGGAACTGCAGAGAAGGGAGGGGAAGAGAGAGATTATTTCTGTGATAAAAGGAATCAGAGCCCTAAGGCGAACACAGTGACAGGACCGACACTGACGGTGCTTGAATGGATGACAGTTTTCAAACACAGACAAGCAAACAAAATGATCTGGACGGGTGAAGACGGTGCGCAAAAATAAATGGTGGGGACAATCATTGAGCCTGAAGTGTTGTTTTTTGTGTTTTTTTTTTTTTTTTTTCCAAAGGACTACTCACTGTTTGATAATTCCTCATCAAGAAATTATCCCTGATGAAGGCTGCAGTCAGTGCTCGCCACTCTCCTGGGTATTGTTGCTAGAGGAATTTAGTAAATTAAAATTATCATGCTCTGCACCACAAAGTGGCTGCCCATATCTAAGGAAGGGGTTCATGCTAAGTCAGACTGACCTCTGATGCGGAGGCTGGGGACGAGGATTCAGTAGACCTGTTAAGTGCCGATGTTATCTAAAAAACAGCTTATGGCAAAAACTATTTTAAAAAAATCACTTCTGTTTTTCCTTAAAGTAACCAAGACTAGCACACTGATAATATGATCTGTTAGATCACGTTTGCCAAATGAGTTACTCTCAAACAAGCTAATATTTCCCAATTTAGAACATTTACTATGATTTCACTACTATTACCAAAAAGTAGCCAGCCTTCTATATCCTTAAGATCAATGGTGACAACAAATTGTTCTATGTAAATGAACCATATTTCATCACTAAATGAGTTTTTTACTCCATGATTTACCTATAATATTTCAACATTGTAAGTACTAATTTATTATCCAATAACTTGATATTTTACTTTCAAAATGCAGTAATAGTTCAGGGTTTTGAAATGGAAATCTCATTTTTTGTTTAAAGAAAAGTAATTTCCATAAGACCATGCTTACTGTACATGAGACTGTCCTATACATCATTATGACTTAAGGTAATAAAAAAGGGTTATTCCTATTTAATACTTACTTAATATTTTAGTGTATTTGTAGTGTGTTTTACAGTCTATAAAATGACAAATCTTTTATTTAAAGAGAAAAAAAATAATTTAGTGGCTGTGAATCCTAAAAGAGGTTTTCAAATACTGCTCTGCAGAATTTCTGGTTTCTTTAATTCCTTGGCTTTGGGGCTGAAGGAGTGTGTAGATACTAAGAATTTAGTTTCCGTCTTCTCTGATTTTGTACAATGGGACAGGGAAGAAGAAGGTGGCTGTTCAGATTTCAAGCAGGTGACAGATGTCCCATTTTGGGGACTCATCCATAAGCTTAAAATGTACAGTGAATGAATATGCCAAGAGAGAAGAAACTAAATGAACAGGTAAATCCAAGTCAGAGGAGTCTGAATCCAATATTTGTGCTTGAGCTACCTTAATGCTGTGCTTTCAATGAATCTTCTTATCCAACGCATTTTCATTGTAATTGCCAGGGCTAAGCTGTAAGACGCCATGGTACACGGAGTTAAGCTACATCATAGTACTCCCAGAAATACAATTTGAGAATGATATTTTCTTGAGCGTGCTAAGGTAACAATATTTTCTTTCTGTTTGAGTAGCTGGCTAAAGGGTATTTGCTGTAATAGCCTCATTGAAACAACAAATTAAATCAAGTTGAGTCTCCGTCTTAGGTTCACTCAAGCAGGATTATTACCAAAATAGACCATGGGTGCTTTCCAGCCAGCACAAGGTTCTTGGCAGAGTCTGCCTGAAAATAGCTGAACTTTTCTGTGAACAAGGAAAGACCTCTGCAGAGACCTCCAGCCCAGACCAATTTTTATTTTTATTGCAGTGTCATGTAACACTAGAACACTTGCCCATCCTAGAGTGACACCAAATGTAGCAGCAGACTTAGGCTTATCAAACAGTTTAGCCCATTGGGAAAAAAAAATTTATCAGAAATAAGCAAATGGCAAATTTACTAAAAGAGCTTCTGACTGAAAATGAAGATGCCCAATGACAGACCCCAAGGATGCAGAAGATGCAAACAATGAACCTTCAGGAAAACATACACAAACACAGATAAGTTACAAAGAAAGTCTTTTGGCCCTTGAACTTGAGCATTTTGACAATTATATTCTTCTACCAACCAAATACCATGTACCAAATATAGAACTTTGGTGATCAGTCAGTACTGAAGCATATTACAAAATTATTTTACCTTCTTTGTCCTCTGCTGCCACTTATTCCCAATGGCATTACAGTTTCTAAACTACTCCCCCCAAATGTTTTTTTGTTCTCTTCTTTATTTCAGGAAGGTTTTATTAGAATTAAGTTTTTAGGAGGTAGCAGGGTAGAACCAACTTTCTGATATTACTATCGCCTTTTTTTCTTTTTCCCCAGTCTAAATTAAGAAGAGCTAAGAAAATCTCGTCCAGCTCTCTTTACTTCTAAGCACTGGCACAGGGGACAGGAAGAGTAGCTCATTTCCTTTGTAATTCCACCAACAACCCAACAGAGCAGTCAAAAGACTTCCTTTGATAATTAGAGACAATGGAATCACCAGGTTTGCAGAGAACCCTCCTGGTGTCTCCATTACTACAGATACACAACACATCTGCAGACTCAGTTACAACATGCCTATCACTTTTTACTTCACCTTGTGTTTGATCTAGGCTTGGTCAACAAGAAAGTCCTGGAATCCCTCTTTCTTCCCTCCTTTTTCTGAGTTTCTTCCCACCCCCGGACCAATGGGAACATCAAACAGGATGAATAATAATAGAGGAATGAAAGGTTTCAGCAGATCCTTACTCTGACATTCTCCAAAATTCGTGGAATTGATTTCTCTCTCTCTTTCACCCTTGCTCAATCCCGATGCAGGCGAAGGTGACATAGCTGGAATATTAATGTCACAATTTTGCAAAGCTTAATGTATGTGCTTTCTCTTACTTCATTTTAATTTAGTTTTGATTGATAAGGAATGTGCAGTTAAGCTTTCACAGTAAAGGTCAAGGCTGCTGTGGATTTTAAAAGACTATAGTTTGAGTCTTTTCTTTTTCATGGTACTTTTCTTGTCAAAAAGCTAGAATTTACAACAGTACCATTGAGAATTTCATCGAACCAGCATTACCATCTTAAGACTCTTTCTATTTAATTATACTCTAAAGTACCCATTCTCATATGACCTTGTTTGAATCAAGTCATGAACCTGAGATTTATCTAAACCACTTATTTCCTTTTGAGAAAAAGGTAAGTATGCTTTTGCCATTGAAAATAGTGTCAAGTTTCTGATGGGATTAGTTCTTGGACTAATATCTGTTCAGATGTATTCTTGGCAATTCAACCAAAATACTACTTTAGTGACACAAGTCATCAGATCTGGCTAAGAGTTGAACAAATGCACAAGTAAGAACTGTCACAACAGCTCTTAAAATCTAGGGCTTCCAAGCTTCTTAAACCATGATAAAGGAGCTGTATACCAATTTGAGATCAGTAAGCATGTCTCTCAAGGGACAGGTGTACGCTGGTTAATATGACAGCTTTGTCATTTTTTCTTTCCCAACTCTCTTGTGAACAGGTAAAGTTTCAAGTGAAAGCTTTAGATTTTCTTTTGTAGTAAACACTAGTGGATACCAGCTGCTCTTCCTGAACATTTACAAATAATTGACTTCATCAATGTCATTTTTTAAAGATATGCACAACTGCCATGTAATCTAGAAAAAATACAAAACAGTCAATGTGACTTTTAAGGGACTTCCATGCTTGTTTTTAACTGAACATTTAAATTTATCAAAGGGATTTATTAACACATCTGTAATTCAGATTGATTCATCTGGACACTGCTGTTTTGACAGATGGCCCTATAAAGAATGTGGTATTCACAGCATTCAGACCATGTGAAGGAACTGGATCAGAGACTTGGTTAAGAATCTTTACACTGCCCTTCACAATAAAATAAAGTATAAGGAAAATATATTTCCCCCTCAAAAGGGGGATAAATTAAGGGTATAATGAAGGTGCTACCGTTGACTTTAATTTTCTTGTTTTTCCTGGAGTACTTTGCCTTGCAGGGAGGGGCAGGGAATCACACCTAATGAGGCTACATGTTGTAATATTTCTTTTTTTCAAAAAAGCAGACTAAAAAACAACCTGTGGGAAAGGCAGAAACTGATCTGGAATAAAGCAAAATACTGATTAAAAGACAAGACTAATCTAAGTTCATTCAATAGGTATTGTGAAGAAAAAAAAATCTGTGATAGATACTGAATAACTATCATGGAGAGAGAAATCTTATCATTACCCTCATTTAGTTGTGAGGAAGAGATCCATGTGAATTTTAACATCAATTAGGTTCTACAATCACTCAATTATGGAGCCTCTAATCACCCAAAAAACAAACAAACAAACAAAAACCCCTGCTTCTCATTTGTGCTGCCAGATCCAATTCCTTAGATGTCCCAGAAAGTCAAGGCCTAAAGAGGCACCATTCCAAATGGTTCGGCCTGCTTCTCATTCTAGGGTTTAGAGCAGCTGGCTGTGGCAGAATTACAGTTTGTTTTCTTTTTTTTTTTTTTTTCTGGTGAAAATTTTTTAAAAAAGTAAACACCAAAGTCTTGATATAATAGAAATACCACTTGATATAACAGAAATACCATTTCCATCAAGGTAAAAATGGCATCTGAGCTAGAGCCTCGTATTCCTTGGGTGTGTTAGAACTGTCTGTCAAATCCATGTAGCCCTCACCAGCACTTCAGAACACAATTTGTTTTACTGCAAAAAGATTCATACATGGGAAACTCAGTCATAAGTGTGTCCTCTACTGAGAAAAGCAGGGACATGGTCAATAAAGCGGTATCTCCACCTCAGCTAAAGTTGGGTCATCAATTGGAGGAGCCGTGTGCTTGGAAATGTGAAGGGAATGTGAACATACTCCTCTTTGAAAAACATTTCTTCAACGAAATCACTACAATCAATGAGAAGACACTGTGAGAACAGACGCCAGGTTCACGCTTAGCAATACTGCTTACAAGGGATGCCCCGAATGGAACTTCATTTCTTCTGGCCTGAAGTCAGGCATACTCCAGGGGTCTTTCTAGTCCAGAGACTAAATAAATCCTTCTCAAATTATCAGGCTTTTGCCAGCATAGCGAAGCCTTAGCCAAAAGAGTGTACTTAATTCCACATCCTACTATAGTGAGAAGGTAATGATCTCTCTCCCTTGAAGAGGAAAAGGAGACAGACGAACCCTGGGTAACTTCTAACACTTGACCATCACCAAGACTGCAGACAGACCTTGTGTCCCCTAAGTGCTGACTTTCACCCAGCAGTGTGGCCTGCTTTCAGACAGGGCTGCTGGGTTCACTCCCCTGTCCGGTTTGGGTCACAGAGGAGCTGCTTCAGCCAGCCAGGGAATTGCTTCCCGGCCAAGTCCAAGGGGGTGGGCAGCAGGCTGCAGCACTTCCCATACCCCCCATCACCTCTGTGTCTCGCCTCTCCAGAGGGCTGTACCGAGAGAACCCCAGCTGTGACTCCAAAGGACACTTATGCTGAGGGGAGTGGGGGCCAGGAGGATGGACAGAGTGATTCCCTTCTCTCTTCCAATTTTAATCAGACCCTTTAGCAGACCTTCGTTAAACATGCTCTCCTATCCCGTGACAATCTAAAGTGCATGTACTTTATAGTTACTTTGTCCTGACCACACGTACGAAAAAAATGTCAGTAAAATCAACAGCTAAAAAAAAGGGAGAAGGGGTGTGTCTATTTGCATGCCCTAAGATTAAAGCATTTTTAGGAACTTGGATTTAGTAAGATAAATGAATATTATTTGTGGTGAACAGTCTTTGGAAATCATCTCATAATAAAAAGCAAAAAAAATTTTAAAAGTCCAGGGACTATTCAGTTTATCAGAGCTAATAAGACATCAGTAGCTCACATTTATCAAAAAGGTGACGCTGAAGGAACACACACGACAGTATAAACAGTTAAAGCTCAAATACCCACTGGTGTTTTTTTTTTCCTTTTTGAAGGGAATGTTTAGAAAGATTAATAACAGTTTAAAACATTACAAGTACTCTTAAAAACCAAGAGACCACTAAGAAAGCACTGAATTTCTTCTTATTACGCTTGCAATCCACACCAATCGTATTTATGTTCTATTGTATATGAGAGCCCTTTCACTAGACAGGAGCTCGAAAGAGGCCACCATCTCCATGCAGGGAAGCATTGATGAGGCAGTAGCTCTTATCTGCCACTTCTTCTAACAGAAAGGAAAAATAAATCCATTTCCCCCCCCAGGCCCTTCATCTGATGACCATCCATGACTACCCCCACCCCACCCAAACAGATGACAGAACAGAGCCTCCATGAATGTCCAGCAGATTCTATCACTGCTCTGAGATGCTGCCACCTTTCACCTGGATTCATCTCTCTCCTGTTCACACACTGATAATCCATTCTCAACAACCCTCAAGACAGAGTTGGAGCACCAAGACGGGGTCCAGGCAAGACAGGAGCCAGGGTGCTACTCACGTCGATTTTCATACATGCTCCTGGACTGGGCCCAGATTTTAAAAGGATCTGGTTTCTTTTGCCCAGAATTGTCGGTCTGATCTGGAGCCGGGGCCTCGGCGGGTGGGAGCTCGGGCAGCACCTGTGTGCTGTGGCTGGGGGAGGCAGTGTGCAGGCTTCGGTGGCTGGCGACACTATGCTGGGAACTATTCTGGCTGTCTTTTCTTTCCAGTGGTTGCTGAAAGGAAGCAAGTGAGAGGGGCAAGAAGAGAAGATTATTATTGGTTCTCCGAGTGGGTGTTTTCCATCAGCTTGCTTTTGTTCACCACTTCTGTGCACACATACATAAATTTATCAACAACATTTTGGCTTCCACCTTTGTCGGGCTCATGCTGAATGCAGATAAATCTCCAGGTGATTGACAGACAGATAGAGGGGTAGGCCAGATAGAAGGACATCACCACAAAACATACTGCTTTCAGGGCTAGAGCAGAAAACAAATCCAATTTTCATCACAGGTTCTCAGCTAAGACACCAGGCTTGTTTATTATGAGATGTATCTGTTTTAACATCTTCATTTTTTTTTTTAATTACAAAGAATTTTATTCAGGAGTTAAATCCTTCCAGCTTAATACTTGCATAAACATCGTCATTTTAAAATCAAACATCTGACAGAAAATATCATGCATGGTTTAAATAGAAGGCTAAAATATCCAAGAAAGTAAATCAGGGCTAACAAGATTCCTTCAGATCTTGCATTTTCCATCTTTCAATAATAAAATACCCAACCTCTAGTGAAGGGTTTACTATCCGTCTTCTAGTCTGTAAGAAACAAGGATCAGATCTTCAAAATAGAACCCATGCCTAGCATTATGTGTGCACTTGTACTTACAACTACATAAATAACTACTATCTGAAGGGCTCGCATAATTCTTAGTGAATCAGTTTTGCAGTCATCACATTTCACCTCTGATCTCCTGATCACTACTGCTGGTTGAAAACCAAGATCCAACTTTATATATGGGTTGACCTCTAGGGCTCAGCCTTCTTAGATGGGCACTGACTTGTCCAAACTCCAAGCAGTGGTCAAAGGCACAGAGTTTCACTTGAACTGCAGTTAGAATAAGCAAGTTCCTGTTCCTTAAAATACGCTCAGCAAAAGACCCTTCCCATTTTACGAGATGCTCTTTGTAGAAAGGACCACTGAAGGGACAGCAAAATCTAGTGGGAGGAAAAATAATGGATGGGAAATAAAATAATTTCTGTTCTTATTTTCTCCAATGAAAGATGTGGTAAGCCCAGGTGTATGTTCTCATTCAAAAGATAAATCCTCGAGTCCTTTCTCTTATAGCACACTGTCACTATACTTACAGTAAAAGGGCATCTCCAGCTCGTGTTATAGATTCTGTGTAGCCTATCAAGTAGTTTACAAGATCTCTGACCTAGACATCCCAGTTCCTTAATGTTCTTTATAGTATCAAACTCTTGCCTTTGGTCTCACAATCAGTCCTATCACATCCTTCTTCCTTGCTCTCTCCCCAGATAGCCTCCAACTTTTATTCCCATCTCGACAGAAATTTCCAAGGTCCCTCTCATTTACTTCTTAGGTCCCTCTACTCCTTCCCTCTCCAGTCCTTGCTTTGAAATAAATATCAAAGTAAGGTCAAGGAGGACAAAAACTTAATTTTCCCTTGACTGTTCCAGATTATAGATCTGAAGATAGGTTTTAGCAAGGATTCAGAGTTGAGGAAAATGGGGAATGTGTTTCATGAAGGTAAAATACATGCTTTAAAACTATACTTGGTGTGGCCTGTGGGAGAAACTTGAGAAACATATTCTAAACTAGCAAAGAAGTCTTGGTAACCAATGGTATGAGAGTCTTAATTCACTCAGACTCAAGGGAAAAGCTGATGAAGAGGTCAGGAAAACACACTGGCAAGGACAACCATCACCATTACCCTGCATCACCATGTTTCCTTTTGAGGACCAAGGGCTCAGCTCAGACCTGGATGGGTCAGCAGAACCTGGTTCTGCCAACTTCCAACGATGGCCCCCACCAAGGTGAATTCAGCTCTCAGGGCCAGGTATCTCCTTTCTATTTCCTGAGAAGGTCAATACTGCCTTCTTGCTTCCCCTAGAGACATGCTTAAGATGTTCAGAGTCAGAAAAATGTTAATGACGGATACAACTCCTAACCCCTTATACACATGTATGGGAATTTGTTTTTGTCTTCAGCGCAGACTTTACAAGGGTCTCCATTATAAACAAATATGTGCAGTGTCAGCCCATTTTGGGTGTGTAAACATCCCAGCATAAACAGAAAATATATTGGATTTGGGGGGAATTTTTCCCCCTCTTGTATTTTCCTGTACTGCCTATTTCTTACTTGCATAATGCACAGAGAATGTTTTTATAATCCAGACCAAATGTAAACCTGTTTTCATTTAGAAATGAACCTTAGTAAGGAGAATTAATGGGACTGTAACTTTCTGCTTTTTACAATTTGGAAGCGTTTTGTTTCCGCCCTCCCAGAAAGGGGTGGGGGAGGGGGCTTCCCTGGTGGCTCAAATGGTAGAGATCTGCCTGTAATTCAGGAGACAGGGTTTGATCCCTAGGTTGGGAAGATTCCCTGGAGAAGGGGATGGCAACCCACTCCAGTATTCTTGCCTGGAGAATCCCCATGGACAGAGGAAGCTGGTGGGCTACAGTCCATAGTGTTGCAAAGATCTGGACACAACTAAGTGACTAACACGTGGAAGGGGAGGAAAATGGTATTTTAAAAGTGAAAGCAACATGTATATTACCATATGTAAAAGAGACGACCAGTCCAAGTTCCATGCATGAAACAGGGCACTCAAAGCCGGGGCACCGGGACAACTCTGAGGGATGGGATGGGGAGGGATGGAGGAGGGGGGTTCAGGACGGGGGGCACATGTACACCCATGGCTGATTCATGTCGATGTATGGCAAAAACCACTACAATACTGTAAAATAGTCTCCAATTAAAAAATTTCAAATTATTTTAAATAAACTTAATTTAAAAAAATTTTTTTAATTTTAAAAAATAAAATAAATAGCTGAATTAATAAATAAGTGAAAAACTGAAATAAATAAAAGTGAAAGCAAACAATTCAATAGATGAAGAACCGCTGGGTTTACCCTGAGAGTTGCATCCCTCTCTTCAAACGCCCCCCCTTTCCCGGCTTTTCAAGCGAGCAGCAAATGCCAGATGTGCGTTCCGACCATTATCACGAAGTTCAGTTCACGGTTAGGGTCGGACTCAGGCTCCAGAAGCTCTCACATCCTTTGTACAGAGGCTCCTCTTCACGAAGCCTCTCTGGGACCCTGTGAGGTCCACCGCAGGATTACCTGAGGGAAACCTCACACCCTTCCTTCCTCCTGTCCCGGGCTACTGTGTAACCTCTTCCAATCACTGTCTCTTCCCGAACAAGAGAAAAGTATCTTTCTGGCAGCCCTGTCCCACTGAAAGAGTTTGGACATTTCTCCAACAGAGAACACGTGTTCTCTCACACACATGCCCACAAAGGCATGCACAGAGATTCTGTCCATCACCTCAGGGGTTTCCAAGACCCTCTGATGGCTATCCCAGTGTAACAGATCTGACATGGAGGGCCTGGAAATCTTGTGTTTAACTGAAGAGACAGCCTCACCATAGCCAAAGAGTGCAAATGAAGTTTACTGGAAATGGCTTGGACCATTTAAAAAATTTTATCACTTTTTCTCAACTTTCCCATAAAGGACACATTTAGGTCCAATTTATCACAAAGTGACAGATACGATCCGGACTGAGTTTGCAAAACTGCCTTTCCATCAAACTGCACCTCCGCATCCCCTTTGAATCCCATCTAAACTTTGTTCCTAAATGTGGAAAATCAAAGCAAAGCAGTATCCTGAGAATATGCTCTAAAAACTATGCCACCACTAACCTATCACTAATTGGAATATTCTAACCTACCCTTAGGGGCTAAACATATGAGCATCTGGAAGCTTTTTGGACTTTTCTCTGATAAGATTTAACCTTGCTTTATGTTTCTTCTCAAGTTCAATTATAAAAATGACTTAATTTGAAGATACATTCTGTATTTAATATCTTGGCACCTAACCTTTCTGAAGCTGTTTGGTGGGTATGGAGAAGTTCAAAATACGCCTTTTTATTTTCTGAGAACATGTTAATTAGCTATGACATTGTCTTTTATTTGGTTAGGGTCCAGAACTGTCCAAGAGAAAAGCAATGTTTATATAGCTCTCAAATTAAAGTCATCTTGTATGCCTTTCAACAGTTTGGATTACCTCCCAGAAGACTTGGGGCATAAGAACAAATTCACTTCTGAACTTGTTATAACACAGGATCTGACTTGCATCAGAAAGATGCAAAGATAGTATGACTATCTTTCAGCTCATTTTTCTAGGTGAGAAACTGGCCCCCAAATAAGCATTAATAGTTAAAGATATACTTTCAAGGGCTTCCCAGGTGGCATTAGTGGTAAAGAACCTGCCTGTCATTGCAGAAAACATAAGAGACATGGGTTGGAGTCCTGGGTCTGGAAGAACCCCTGGAGAAGGGCATGGCAATCCTCCCCATTATTCTTGCCAGGAGAATCCCATGGACAGAGGAGTCTGGTGGGCTACAGTCCATGTGGTTGCAAAGAACTGGACATGACTGAAGCTACTTAGTACCCACACACGCATACACTTTCAAGTCTGCTGAGTAGTTCTGTGCATGCTAAGAACATGGATGGTGCAAACACCCAGAACATCAATGACAGAACACCCAGAACAGCCCCTCTTGAGTAAATACCTGCCATACATTTATTCCCTCACCCAATAAATATATACTGATCACCTGCTGTGAGCCAGATTCTGAAAGATATAATGTGTAAATAAGAAAGAGGTATTATCTGAGAAGTTATACCTATGTATCTAGGGGAGGTGCGTGTGTGTGTGTGTGTCCATGTGTCTGTAGATGGGTACTAATCAGATAATCAACACAGGATGATGACAACATACTGCAACATTCTTTAAGTAAGTAGTAAGGGGTGGCTTCTGGAAGAATATTCCATTGCTGAAAGCAGCATGTACTAAGTCTGCAAAGCAAAACAGAGCCTAACCTGTTAGAAGAACTGAGAGACAGCTATGGAGGCACACTGGGGTGAGGGGCAGGGGGGATGCCGAGGTGGCTTGAGATGAACTTGGAGACCAAATAATGCAAGGGCCTTGTGGGCTACTTTAAGGAGTCTGGGTTCACTCTCTGTTCTGCGGAGGAAGACTCCATTAACAAATTAAAGCAGGGATGTGCCAAGAGCCAACTTATTTCCAGAAAGTTTGGTCTGGCTACTACCTGGAGAATATGTGGGTGAGGATGGGAGTAAAAGCAGAGCACCAGTCAGGAGGCTACTGTACAGAACAGTGAAGGACCGAGGGTGGTTTACACCAGGGGAAAAGCAGCGACAAAGGGGAGGGACGAGTAAAGTCAAAAGACATTTTGGTGCCAGATTGACAGGCATTGCTGAAAGCTTGAATGGAGGAGAAGACGAGGAGGAGGAGTGGTTAGGTAGAGGAAAAGGAGGTCCTAGAGACATGGATATTTACCCTTAGGTCTCCAGCTTAAATAAACGATTGGAAAGGAGTACTACATATTGAGCTGAATATCTCCAACACAAGCTGTTAATACTACGTGGACATTTTTGGAGCAAGATTTTTTATTTCCAAGTATCACATCAGGGCCAACTAGGAAGAAAGAAATGGGTTCAATTTTGAAAACTCCTTGGAAGTCCTTGGCCACACACTCGCCTTGAACTTGTGTCATAAGACCTTTGAAAATAACACTGAACCAATCTCCCTAAAACAAATGATTTCCTTATTACTGACAGGCCAGGGAAATTGGAAAGATGCAATGGATTTTACAAATGGGAATGGGGGAAAAAGTCAGCTCATTAGTATTTCACAGAATTATTTCAAAGTGGAGGTACTTATAAAGCGAGCTGAAAATATTTGCTCGGAAGAGCAAACTAATACAGACAGCACTTAGGCGCTTAAATGATGAAAAGAATTCATGTGGCTTAAAAATGACAAATTGATCCATTTTTAAAGCAAAGTTATTTACAGTTCATGTATCTGCCAAGACTGAAGGCCACTGCAGCGATTTACATGGACAACAGGAAAAACTCCAAGTGCTGATGAGGTATTAGGCCAATGTCATTAAAGGTTGCTCCAAAATCAGTCTCAAATACAAGCCAAAGCAGAGGACGGTCCTTTTTATCTCTTTCTTTTATCATTTATGGGTCTAAGGCAAATGATTTTTTCCAATAAAGCAAGAGAGAGGAAGGAGTGAATGGAGAAGAAAAGGGAAGTATCGATTAATATGAAAATGAATTACGTATGTTTTGATGGAGTCTAATACAACCGCAAAGTCTATTTTGTGGGGCTCCAAAGGGCTGAGGGTATGAGCTGCTGTGAGCAACGAGAGGCAAGAAGACTCACGTAAGCAACTCTAGGCCTTCTACCGTCTACTTTTCCCACTGCTTTTCCTTGTAGCTTGGACTTAGGTGGGTTGTACCACTGTCCTGGTTCTGGGTCAAGTGGCATTCGGGGCACTAAGGGAATGGAGAATTTGAGAAAGAGGCAGCATTCAGGAGGAGGCAGGCTGGGTTACTTAACTGTGTGCATTGCCTAACATCTCTCTCTCGTATTTTTTAATGACTAGATGTCAGCTATGTCCTTAGCAGTCCTTCCAGGAGTAAGGGACAGAGGACAATGGAACGGAAACCTGTGACTGTTGCTACTTTCATCCTGTTGTGTTTGCTGAAGATACTTCTTTGCCCATCATTTGGTGTCCTTTAGGAAAACTTTGTGTGAGAACTTTTTATCAAAACTAGGAAAATACTATTTAGTGAACACATTATGCTTTTTTAAATTTGAAAATAAAAGATAAGTAAATAATGTGGTTACCTACATTGCGTAGGCTGCTGGGGAACTCAGAAGAATTTCATAGCCCCATCACAGCATCTAACTCAATTTTTTAAATGGCTGTTTATGGCTTTGGATGACTACTTCACTAAGGTTATTATCATTAAGCGCTCAATGAGTTTCATTATGTGTGTACTTGTTCAATGTTATATTTCTGCTTTGCTACCTTTTAAAAGTACATGCTCATCAGACTTTAGGCCTCATGAGGACGGTGAGTATAGATTTGTCTTTTTATCTCTCCCCAGCTGTATGAAGGCTTGAATGTTTTCTGTTTTAGTTCCTGGGTCTGGGTCTGGGTCTGGCTCATAGGAGATACCCAATAAATATCTGTTGATGGAACAAATGTATAAAAATTTTTAGTGATCTGTGACAGGGCATCCTTTTTTTGAAAGGAGTATTTGTAGGCTCCAAGAAGGCACCATCTTATTTATTACGTCATTTCCAGTGGCTCACACCAAACCCTACACTTAGCTGTTTTTCAACACCAGCTTGCTGAATGGATGGATGAAAGGATGAAGAGATACGAGAGAAATGTATGGATAGATGGACAGATGAAAGAAGAGAGAAAAGAAAGCAGCAGCTGGGAAATGAACGATAGAGCAAACCTAGGTGGACACTGACTTCAGATTCAGAGTTTAATGTGATACTGAGAGTTTTCAGTTCTCACACACAAAATCCTTGTGTGCGATTTTGACAAAGAGTCTCTGTTAAACAAGTTTCCAGTCAAGATGGGGATTAAATTGGGCCACCAAATGTTTCCCAGTGAGGGCTAAAACTTGACAGCAAATATGTCTTATTTTTGTCTCTGCCATTTGGCAGAAAAATCCCTGATGCTATGGATGTCCAGGTATTAAATTAGAAAGATGTTATTAAGACATCACCATTGTCCCCCATGAGTATATAAACCATAAACTTAACATTTACACTAAACCTAGTAGGTGAAATTGCTGATTGAGAGTAAGTTACAGAGACTATCCAGGAGGGGAAATGAGATTAAAAAAGAGAAGTCCTTCTGTTCTAAAAAAAAAAAAAAAAAAAAAACCCAACTACTCAATTATTGAAATTTTAGGGAAAAAAAAAAAGGTATGAGGGCAAAGGAAGCTGTCAGTCACATGAGCAAGTCAACATCAGGGGCCTCTACGAATAAAGAACAGACACCACCCTCAGTTCAGACAATGTTATCTCAGAACTGATAGTAACTCTCAGCGTATCATAACCCAGGCACAGACAGTGCACATTTCCTTCTGCAGCCTAACTGACTCTGTCCGTCACTATGGGAATGGCGTTCTGGAACCAGGACATTCAACTTCCCCATGGATTCCCTCCCATTCTACCCAAAAAAACTCATTGTCATCTGTCTCTCTGGCAGGACTTCATCAAAATTCATACTGGGAAAGGGGAACAGCTTTCAACCCACCTGTACAGAACTCCCACTGATCACAGATGTTAGCAAGGCTCTAACTGGCAACAGCAGACCTTGGCTGGCTGATAGCCTTCCCCCCCCGCCAGTTTTGTGCAGCAGCTGCCAAAGGGTGCCAGTAATGCAGTGAAAACCACCATCTCTGTCCTGGCAGAGAAACCAGGAAAGGACAAGCCCCAGGCTGGGGGCTGGCTCTTTTCTAACCCAGCAACACACCAGTCTCTTAGCTTGTGGTAATTAAGAGCCAGCAGACTGTGGGCAAAGCAGTTAAGAGAGCTTTTTTCCCTAGGAATGCAACCTGAGTAATTGGTTTGCTGCTTGCTAACGACACGGTTTCCACGAAAATAAACGGTCATGGGGAATTCTTAACTGACTTGGTGAATGCGGGCCCCCATACCTGTTTGATACCCTTTGAGTTCAGCAGGAAATTCCACAATGTGTTGGGGGAGAAAAGGTGCAAATGAATCTACAAAGATCCTTTTGCACAGCAAGTTTAAATGGAATGCAAAACAACACAGAACACCTTGCTACTGATGTCATCCTGCCTGTGCCAAACTGCTCTCTCCCCCAGTATGCTCCATGTCAAGACTCCATTTCATGTGGAGTGCATAAAGTAAGTCCATGCATCACGTAGCATGCCAGGGGGCAGGGGAGAAAAAGGGATGACTCCTGATAACTCAAGCTCATGTGACACCTCTCTCAGTTGTGCTTCTATTTTTTTCTGAAGGCTGAAAAGGTTTCTGACTATGACCCAGGGATGGGGAGACACATAAGTATGCACATACACACACGCGTGCGTGCACACACACACACACACACACACACACGCTTTGGAATCTCCATAGTTCCAACACGGACACCTACCAGCCCTTCTCAGCCTGGACACTAACACAAAATGACAAGGAAGGCAGCCCCAAAGTCACATGTTCCCATCACCCTGGCATCATGCCACTGGAATCACATCCATTATTGCAGGTTTTTCTCTTTGGAGAACTTAGGAGTAGGGCTTATGAATGCAGGAAGCCCCCTCTCTCATCTCCTGAATAAACTTCTGCCTCTTGCTGCCAGTCTTGGAGACAGGTGGAAAAATTCAGCTGCAGCACATTAGCTGCAAAGTTTTTAAGGGTTCTCCGCTCCCGGATGGCAGAAGGTTGTCAATTTTCCCTCCCCCGCCCCCTAATATTCTAAGCCACAAGGAAGCACACCTCTCTCTCTGTATCTTACTGTTAAAGATTTGGGAAAAGTTCTTTCACCTGGATCAATTGCACAGGCACCGGAGTTCCAGATTTTGAGTTTTTAAGTAGCATTTTAATTTGTTGTCAGTGCCCTGGGAGCAGAAGCTCACCACCACCAAGCAAACACTAGAGCCTCTAAGCTATTAGCTAACATGTCAACTAGGTAATGCATCTTCAGGGAAACCAGATTAGAAAGGACAGCATAACATTGATTTTTTTTTTTTAAAGAATCCTATACCTGCAGCATAATGCCGCTAAAGCCGGAAAAACAACAAAGGACATTTCCACAGAAGGCAAAATGTCTTATTCTCAGTGCTGGGGCATTTTCCATGTGAGCATGGGCATATACACAGGACAGAGTTATTCCTCCGTAAACCTACAGGCTTTACAATTTTTAAATAATTTATCATCCAGTGCATAAGAAAGCTTAGGGAGGGAATCCACCCATGTGAATGGCTGGGAACACCAGTTGAGAGCAAGGCTATTCAGGAAGCAGGTGGAGGGTTTTTTTTTTCCCTCCTCCCAAAAGACACAATAGCATTTGTATCAAGTTAAAACATCTAAGAGACTCATGCATCGGAATGAGAGTTGTGAAGCATGTATACAGAGAAGATTACAAACGTGCATTCTTTATCCAGGCTCCTGCAGCCTGCCTACAAATCACTGGACAGTTAAAAGACAAACCCAGATAATACCTTCTATACCAAACGGAGCTCCAGAACTTAATAAAATGAGCCTTGGTTCTTGTCTCCTCCACCCACTCTAAAACACATTTAGTGAAGTCCAGCCAGATAGCGTCTCCTCCCACCACCAGCCTCCCACCCTCCACCCCCAAAAAACCAGTACCAAGTAACTGACAAGTCCTTACCGACTTTGGGCTCTTCTTGGGAACTGGCAGTCCTGGAAAAAATGCAACAAGGAGGGAAGGGGTTGGGGGGGGGGGGAGGAGAAATCATTAGCATATAAATGTTACCTTTTCCTTAAAGAACAATCCCCAGGTGTTTCATGGCAACCTAGCCATCTGCAGAGTTATGTCAGATTTCTCCCCAGCATCGGAGTTACCAGGCTGTTCATATCGAATCAAAGCAGAGGGAGGAGGAGAGCGAGAGGCAGGAGATCTATCTGCATTAGCTATGCTGACTTGTACTGCAGCAGCCTGGAGGCTGGGAAAAGAAATTCACAGACCTCAGCGGCCTGGGAAATTGAACACTTGGACAGAATCTCAAATGCTCTTCTGGATTAAGAGAGACTTAACTTACAATTAAGTCCAAGATATTTCCTTTCCACACGATCCACTTGTCAGTTGATGAGGACCAATCAGGACAGAGGAAGGGGGTGTATATTTAGTTTCAGAGGAGTCCATGGTTAAAATTAAAAAAGAAATTTTTTTCTTAGTCTTTTTTTTCCCCCCTGCCTTTTAGGAGAGGAAATGCCTTCTTTATTTGGATGAGCTGAATACCAAAACAAAGACAGATCGTCTTTTGCCAGCACACACAGATCACAAACCTAAGCCAGTCTAGGAACCCCTCTGGCTCATGGCACACCTCTCCACACGTCACTCGTGCAAGTAAACTCCTATTCAGTTTCCTAGGACCAGCCCCTTGAAAGCAGATTGTTAGGAAGTAAAAAGAGAATTTCATGGTGCTGAGAGAAAGAGATAATAATGTAGAAAGAGAAAGGCAGAGGAGAAAAGGTGCTCATGGATCCTAGCAGGCTCTTCTAAAACCCCCCTGTCTTTACTGGGAGAGGGAGAGCTGAAAGGGACCATTGCTCTCACTTCTGGGAAACTCAGCAGCCATTAGGGGCAGACTTATGGGAAACCTGTCACCAAGAGGAGTGTGGCCAAGGAGGGCTGGAAAGGAAAAGCACAGCGTTTATCAGTGTTTAAAAAGTAATCATTTCTGCAAGCTGTCCTTTAATTTTTGGTTTGAGCCAAGGTTAGATTGCAAAACGCAGATTCCATCTGTGTTAGGCACAATACAGGTCCTGATGTATTGGGATCTGATGACTTTGCACCGGAAATGTCAACCTTTTTTAGAACACAATTCCTAGGTAGTGATGATTTCACCTCTACTTGGAAGTGACCTGTCAAACCACGAGGCGTGCTAAGTTCAATGCAAGTAGCAGGAGGCGGGGGAAGTGGGTGAGTAGGAAGAAGCTGTCCAGAGGAGCGCTGCTAATGGGGCCCTGCAAGAGGGCGTGGCAGGGGCTGCTCGTCCCCACAGGCAGTGGGGACACTCTTCTGGGATGGACTGTCATCTCACTGAAAGGAGGTCACCACGGTCTGGCACAGTGGCTCTGGGACTTCGGAGCGCATATGGAGGACCTGGCAACTTCTTATCAAAGTGGAATCCCAGGACCCACCGTCAGGGGCCCAGGAATCTGCAGAATGCAAACACATCCCAGGAGATTCTGACGCGGAAGGTCTGAGGACTCTTTTAAGGAAGCTATGCCACTGCAGGACAAGGATCATCACTCGCTCAGTTCTGGCAAATTTGCACAGACTACCTTCAGTCAGCTGCTTTACCGTCCTTCACTCCTCAGTTCAGGAAACGGAGAGACTACAGACTCTCTGTGCCCATCTGGGGTAATTTAATAGACAAAATGTTTAAAAGCCTCAAACCCGGCACAGAGCAGGTGGGACCTCAAATGTCAACCCTGTTACCTTTCTCTGCTAATTTACACCATTCAGGAGGAAAAATAAATGGTTATGGTTATCTTACTCTAATTAGGAAAAATCATTTGCCTAGCATGTTAAAATGCAGTATGTATAAAAACATATATTTATGTATAGTTATAGAATATATATTTATTATTTATAACAATTTATATATATTTAAAATGCAATATATATATTGGATTTTAACATGCTAGGGGAAATATTTTGCCTATGGATGAGAATAACTGTCTTGAGCAATTTAGATGTGTCATTTTTTTTCCTAAAAATAATCATTAGGTGCTTTGATTTGTTCATTAATGAGATTCCCCTTAAGGAATTTTATCAAGTGATATTAGTTTTGGGTCACTGTGTACACATTAAAATGGTCTAATATTACATCTTTAAATATAGATTTTTCTCTAATTCAGACTGATCTTCTTAGTGCATTGGAATAAACAATACTTCACTGGAGTGAGCTTTTGCTAGACTTGTCAATGCCTAGGATTCTAACAACCCTCTACAAAACTTTGTAAAGAATCTCCAACTAGTTACGAGGAGTCAGGGAAAACGACTTCAATTTACACTCTGCTTATCAGTTCTAAAACTCTGACCATCTCGAATCCTCAATCTCTTACGATTTTCATATATAAAATAAAGGGTACTTTGGATCCTCTATCATAGTGAACTATTCGCACCCACATTCAAAGTTTTGCAGGTACATGCTGCTCGCTGCAGCGTGATTAGTACAGAAAGAATCAAAACAACTGGAAGTTCAAGATAAACTCAGGGACGGCCAACCTATGAAGCAGAGGTTAAATGCTACAAGCTATTTCTACTAGTGACAGCATGAACGGTCTCCAAACTATAATGCTGAATGAGAACAGCATGAAGCTGAAGGGAAGGCACAAGACATGGGTATCACACAGATTCAGACACATCCATGCTCTTGACTGTCACGCACAAATACTGCCAAGTGAAGTATTTCCAGTGGGGAAATAAGCGGCAGGGAGTGGATGGACTATTTTAAGCAGGCTTCAGCCTTAATCTAGAATTCTTTCCGCAAGAACATACTCACATCTTGTTGAGGCAATAAACTAAACATTAATTAATTAATGGCCCTTCCATTAACTGTACAAAATCAACCAGTCTAAAGCATATTGTGGTAACCAGTTAGTCTGTTTGCTCTGAAGAAGCAGTCCATGGACCCTTCTAAAAAAATCCCAGGCTCAAGTGACCCAACAAGTTGTTTTACAAATAAAGTTCTTTAATTTAAAGAGGGATTTGCTCTTCTGTGCTGGCTAGTTGCCAAAACTCTTCTTTTTAAAAAAGCCACACCACTGACAGGAGCCAAATGTGCCCACAAAACAGTATTTAAAAAGTCAAAAATCAAGAGACTCCATTTGACTGCTAAAAAAGGAAGAAATCAAAGATTTGTTTTAGGTCCACATCATCATTAAACCTTAAAATCTAATGAATATGAATGTTGGAACCAAGCTCCTGATGACAATTTATAATTTATTTCAACCAAAGCTATTCAGATGGGCTGAAAATAGCTGTGAAGACCTAATGGAAAGCACTAAAAGAGATCCCTTTTCGGCAGACTTTTCCAAGACTGAGAAATCCTGCTAAGTGGCTCTGGTTTCACTGGAGGTGACTGCAGGCCATCCTACCTTGGATGCGCCACGGAAAGCAGAACCACCCCATACCAACAGCATGTCAGTGGTTTTCCTTAGGACAAAGGTAAACTTTGTGTTCCCAGGGGAAGCAGGAAGCCCGTCTTGTAGAAATCATGTCACATGCTACACAGGAGGCATATGGGCAGAAAGAGCACCTGTCTTAAGGGGCTCATCTGCTCCCTTCAGGGAAAGGAAGCGGGATTGTGAGAAGAGGCAGAAGAAAGAATCCACGGACAGCACCATCTGCTCTTAGAGCCTGGAGCTTCAAAGGGATCCCAGAAAATTGCACGGGGAAGTGAACCTTCAAAGTGTTAAGTCTGGGTGTGGTCTATACAAGTGAGAAAACCTGGGGGCCTGAATTTCTAAAGTTTCCAATGAACAAGGTGTCCCTCTGGAGAAAACAAATGGCAAATGACCGGCTAGTGACTGATATACGATCAATTAACAGGAGGAGGAGGAGGAGGAATCTCTTTCCTTTAGCTATCAAGGCCATAAACTACGCTACTGAACATGTTCTCATATGTATTATTCTTGGTGAAATTTTAAAATGGTTGTACATGAATGTTTATATGAAAAAAGTAAAAATATAACAGAATGCAAAGCATTTGGGAAGAAAGCACAGAAATTTATACACTAAAACTGTGTGTTCTTGGGCCAATGATATCATGGATGGCTTTATTACCTATTTTAGAATGTTCCACAACAAGAAAAGCTTTGTTTACTTATGAACATATACATACCCACAGACACCACAATAAGGTCTATACTGCCTCTTTAAGTAAGATAAACGCAGCAAATTTCAGAACATTTTATTGCATTTTTAAATCTCTAGAGCCACTACTGACTTCTACTGACTTCTTCTCCAAGAGCTGCTTACTTTTTCCCAAAATGAATATATACACATTGAGTTTCTTTAAACATCCTGTTGAGATTAAGACTTGTGTCTGTCCTACCGACTAGATGGAAATAGGTAAGACACTGGATAGCTCAGCTGGGTATCAGGCAAGCCAAACCGAAGTCAATCTCTTTCCCATTTTGTCACCAAGATAAACAAAACCTGAGATGCTGGGAAAGAGATTGGACTTCCCTGGACCTAATTTCCTCTAGGTTGAAAGGAAGTGAGACTGTCTACCAACCATACTCTCTGAAAGAACCAAGAAAAATTGCACAAACGGTCTGGAAGAGGGGAATGCTAAAGTCACTGTCAAAAGCAAAGTGGATCTTCAAATAAGAAAAATGTACTGTGTCATCAATTTCCTTTTTTTTCATTGTGATAGTCATTCCCCTTTTCACTTAGTCTCTAGATTTGAGAATTTTAATGGAAACATTTGGTTCCTGCCTCAGTATTCTAACATATACTATATCACTAATTTACATCATCAAACACAAGGGATTCCTTAGCAGTGTGCAGAGCAAAATGATGCATTTACAACTGTACTGCTGAATATGGTAATGCCATGTGTAAGGAGCAAGGAACTTATATATATTCAGAAAGAGAGAGGTAGCTCCCAGAAAAGCCACAGAAACAAAACTAAGAACTTGGTCAGAGGCTAGTCTTAGGTAGACTTCAAAGAGAATAAGACTACTTTTGAACACAGTTTCATTTCAGACCCTACAAGTTTTCTTTCTTATTCTAAAACTTATCAATGCATAATGCTAAATGCAGGATTCACAGATTACAACTGACTTTAACTCAGTAAACTTATCATTAGGATTTGTATTAAGGGAACAGGAACAGAGTCTCACACAGATATACACGGGAAAGATGTTCCACACAGTGTTATTTAAAGAAGGCAGAAATGGAAACAATTTGAACTTCCAAGAACTGAAGAATGAGCAAGCATATTGTTGTATCAACAAGATGGAAAATTATGAATTTATTAAAAATGAGTGGATTGTAAAAGTGAAGACTATTGAGCAACGTGAGAAAACGGTAACGACACAAGACATGAAAAGCAGATTAAAACCTGCCAGACAATATAAATTCCTTTTTAAAAAATGTTATATCACACACATACATCATACACCCAAAGACTACAGAAAGATGTATTAAAATATCTGTCCAGACTGCTAGGATGAATAGGTGATTCATCTTCTTATTTTTGGTATTTTCTAAGAATTTACATACACTACAACTAGAATCGCAAACAGTTAATTTTTATTGAACATTGTAGCCACACTGAATGCACCTGGACAGTGGGATATACCTACTGGCTTTAGTGCACTGCTAGATTAAAAAATAACTGGAGTTTGTTCTAGCTCTCTCTTGATTCAATGATGCCATTTCTACTCAAGTGTCTGTACTGCTAAATTATGGGCCATGGCCTCGATTGAAAATGGGATACAAAGCTGTTAGAGCCTTTCTGAAGCAAAGCTGCAGAGAAGCATACAGTTTTGCATACAAATTCGAGGAGCCTCTGAAACCTTGATCAGGGAGCCTGAGAAGCCCCTTCTGTTGGGGTATATGATCTGCAGGTTAAATCATCTTGTTCAAGCACATGAGTATGGTGTTAGAAGCAATTCCTAGAATGAAGTTCATTTCGGCTGAGTCTGTGTCTCTAAGAACAGGGTATGCAAAATACTTCATCTGCAAATAGAGGGGACAATGAGAAGAATCGAGCAGAAAGGGGAAGGTTTTGCTGCTTTCCTCTCCTTCTTTCTTGGGAAGATCTAAAAAAAAAATTTGAGGAGCGATACTAAGAACACACCAGAACACTAATATTTATGGGCAAAAATGCTGCTGCATGAAAAAATTATGAAACTACTAGGTAATGCTTTTACTGGAGGATAGAGTAGTATGCCGATGGATCCAAATATCAAGAGATCATTAAGATACAGATGGGAAGAGGTACAAAACAAATAAAGTGAAAAAATTTGTGATGTTCCTGGTAATGCAGAATTGATGATTATTAGATTGCAAACCAACAGCTCTGAACAATTAACATTAATGGCCAGTAACCTTTCTGGAAAAAAGCCATCTGCACCATTCTCTACCAATCAGTATTTCGTTTGTTTTGTTCAATACAAAATATATAAACCACAAAACAAATTTAATTTGCCCTCACCTCACCAGTGAAATGCTAATAAGGACAGTCCAGAAAACTGAAAAAGGTACGTACAGTTTGCCCTAACTTTTTTTCGCTAAAGATAGGAAGGAAATTAGGGAAAATGCACTCACTCATTTAAGCAAACTGGGCTAAGGGCCTGCTATGTGCCAAGAGCTGGCATGAGATAGTGCATTTAACTGAACCTGTTTTCGCAGTGTTCACATTCTGTGGGGAAATAGAAAAAAAAAATCCACAAATAATTTCAGAATGATACTTTTGGTGAAGAAAATGAAGCAGGATAGGACTTCCCTTGTGGTCAGTGAATAAGAATCTTCCTGCCAATACAGGGAACACAGTTTGATCCCTGGTCTGGGAAGATTCCACATGCCTCGGGGTAGCTAAGCCCATATGCCGCAACTACTGAGCCTGCACTCTAGAGCCCACGGTCCACAACGAGAAACTATCGTGGTGGGAACCCTGAACACTGCAATAGAGTGGCCCCCACTTGCCAGAACTAAAGAAAGCGGGTGTGCAGCAGTGAAGACCCAGTGCAGCCAATAAACACATAAATCACTTAACTTTTTTTTTTTTTAAAGGAAATTAAGCAGAATAAAAAGGAGTTCATGGTCTGAGCCACAGTCAGCTCCCGGTCTTGTTTTTGCTGACTGTATAGAGCTTTTCCATCTTAGGCTGCAAAGAATGTAAGCAGTCTGATTTTGGTGTTGCCCATCTGGTGATGTCCAAGTGTAGAGTCTTCTCTTGTGTTGTTGGAAGAGGGTGTTTGCCATGACCAGTGCGTTCTCTTGGCAAAACTCTATTAGACTTTGTCCTGCTTCACTTCGTACCCCAAGGCCAAATTTGCCTGTTACTCCAGGTGTTTCTTGACTTCCTACTTTTGCATTCCAGTCCCCTATAATGAAAAGGACATCTTTTTTGGGTGTTTGTTCTGAAAGGTCTTGTATGTCTTCATAGAACCGTTCAACTTCAGCTTCTTCAGCGTTACTGGTTGGGGCATAGGCTTGGATCACCGTGATATTGAATGGTTTGCCTTGGAAACGAACAGAGATCATTCTGTTGTTTTTGAGATTTCAAATCCTGAAAGATGATGCTGTGAAAGTGTTGCACTCAATATGCCAGCAAATTTGGAAAACTCAGCAGGGGCCACAGGACTGGAAAAGGTCAGTTTTCACTCCAATCCCAAAGAAAGGCAATGCCAAGGAATGCTCAAACTACTGCACAATTGTACTCATCTCACACGCTAGTAAAGTAATGCTCAAAATTCTCCAAGCCAGGCTTCAGCAATATGTGAACCGTGAACTTCCAGATGTTCAAGCTGGTTTTAGAAAAGGCAGAGGAACCAGAGATCAAATTGCCAACATCCGCTGGATCATCGAAAAAGCAAGAGAGTACCAGAAAAACATCTATTTCTACTTTATTGACTATGCCAAAGCCTTTGACTGTGTGGATCACAACAAACTGTGGAAAATTCTGAAAGAGATGGGAATACCAGACCACCTGACCTGCCTCTTGAGAAACCTATATGCAGGTCAGGAAGCAACAGTTTGAACTGGACATGGAACAATAGCCTGGTTCCAAATAGGAAAAGGAGTACGTCAAGGCTGCATATTGTCACCCTGCTTATTTAACTTCTTTGCAGAGTACATCATGAGAAACACTGGGCTAGAAGAAGCACAAGCTGGAATCAAGACTGCTGGGAGAAATATCAATAACCTCAGATATGCAGATGACACCACCCTTATTGCAGAAAGTGAAGAGGAACTAAAAAGCCTCTTGATGACAGTGAAAGAGGAGAGTGAAAAAGTTGGCTTAAAGCTCAACATTCAGAAAACGAAGATCATGGCATCTGGTCCCATCACTTCATGGGAAATAGATGGGGAAACAGTGGAAACAGTGTCAGACTTTATTTTGGGGGGCTCCAAAATCACTGCAGATGGTGATTGCAGCCATGAAATTAAAAGACGCTTACTCCTTGGAAGAAAAGTTATGACCAACCTAGATAGCATATTCAAAAGCAGAGATATTACTTTGCCAACAAAGGTCCGTCTAGTCAAGGCTATCTATGGTTTTTCCAATTGTCGTGTATGGTGTGAGAGTTGGACTGTGAAGAAGGCTGAGCGCCGAAGAATTGATGCTTTTGAACTGTGGTGTTGGGAGATCTGCCCTGGGTGTTCTTTGGAAGGACTGATGCTGAGGCTGAAACTCCAATACTTTGGCCACCTCATGCGAAGAGTTGACTCACTGGAAAAGATCCTGATGCTGGGAGGGATTGGGGGCAGGAGGAGAAGGGGACGACAGAGGATGAGATGGCTGGATGGCATCACCAACTCGATGGACGTTGAGTCTGACTGAACTCCAGGAGTTGGTGATGGATAGGGAGGCCTGGCGTGCTGCGATTCATGGGGTCGCAAAGAGTGGGACACGACTGAGCGACTGAACTGAACTGAACTGAAGCAGGATAATGGAACATGCAGTGCCTGGCATGTATGGCTACTTTATACTCAGTGGCCAAGCATCTCTTTCTTAAAGAGAGTATTTAAGATAAGACCTGTATCATGAGACGAGACTGTCCATGTACCTATTCATCCATGCAAGATTTATTGAGCTCTGCCAAATGCCTACTGAAGCATGAAAGGTAAATGGTCCTGACCTGGACGAGTTTATAGTCTGTCTTAAAAGAGAAAGAGGTGGGACTTCCCTGGAGGTCCCATGGCTAAATCTCTGAGCTCCCAATGCAGGGGACCACAAGGGAAGTCCCACCTCTTTCTCTTTTAAGACAGGGCCTGGGTTCAATCACTGGTCAGGGAACTAGATCCCACATGCCACAACTGAGACTTAGGACAGCCAAAAAAGGAATTTTTTTTTTTAAAAGAGAGAGAAAGATGCAAAACAACAGTTATGATGCAATGTGGTCAGTACTAAGTGCTGTGATAAGAGGGAGCTCCGTTGCTTTTGGGAGTATGAGAGAAAAAAGCAAATCCAAAGTGAAGAAG
This sequence comes from Ovis canadensis, assembly GCF_042477335.2. Lineage (NCBI taxonomy): Eukaryota > Metazoa > Chordata > Mammalia > Artiodactyla > Bovidae > Ovis > Ovis canadensis. Next base: position 50,725,666 of record NC_091263.1, on the reverse strand, counting down.
GGAGCAGAGGGGACAATGACCAGGGAAGCATCTAAACATGAGGTCAAGAGGTTGGAAGCAACACGCAATAACTGATTCCTGATTGAATACTGATGATGACCTTTTTAGAAAAGTTACCTTCCCTTCAAACAAAGTTAGGGTGCCAGCATAAACTCAACACCAAGTTTAAAACTAGAGTACGTTTCCACTGAAGGACCTTATAAACAAAACTGAATCCATAAAGCAAAATGAAAAATGGTCCTAATTTAGATATGTTTGATTTTTGTCTCCTTCTTCTAGCCAAATTCCATCATCAACCCTGCAGCATAATTTTCCAAAGCAAATATGATATCAGCTGCCAAGAACAGAAGCACCAGACTCAATGTCTCTAAAAAGATGAAGACATTCTTTCCTTTGGGGACCTCATAATGGTCATTATGAAATAGTACAGCCATCATAATTTAAAGAGATGCTTAGACTTCTGACGTATGGGCTAAGTGAGCTCCCAATGCTATGTCAGGTGGCATTTTGTTAAGAAGATTAAGAATACAGTTGTACAGCTTTACTGCTACGGAGAAGTCTGCTTCAATTACACAGTACATATAGCCTAATAAATATGTCCTGAAGAGAAATAAATGGCTTGCAAGGCTGGTGATTGCTAATGGTTTACAGAGCCTTTCACCTCAAAGTCATAAGCCTTGAACTGGCACAGGTAAGGAAAGACCCAGAGTCAATAATACTCTGAGCTGCTCCAAAATCTGGGTAAGATGGATGGATTGTCCTCATGCAATTCTTGAAAGATAAATGGTCACTTCAGACAGAGTGTCACTGAAGTAACATGGATAGTCCGACTGTTGACTTTTGAAAATATAAAAAACACCTTGAAGGGTCTCTGACTCAGCTTCCTATTTGTTAAGAAATAAACAAAAAGGGGGTCTTCAAAAGCAAGAGCTAAATGCAAAACTAACAAGAACTGAGAACTTGCCTCTGACATATACTTACTCTTCATAACTGCTGTCCAAGTACTAATAGCATCTCTATGATTACAGATGAGAAAATTGAGACATTGATGGGTAAATAACATGGCCAAGGTCACACAGTTAGGTGAGCAGTGGCCTGAAGACCTGGTCTAATGTCAAGTTAATGCTTTTAAACACTGAACTGTACAGTCTCATTTAAAGGTGCTTCATCTATTTGGATCGTAGCCCATCATGAAGTGATTAGAACGACAATGTTTGTGCATCAAAATGTATTCATAGCAAATTCGGCATATAGCTTCATGGAATATATGAATATCTACCTGTAGGTCAGTGGGTAGAGGTATCTTGGACCCATAATTGTAATGTGAATCTAGAAAGAGAGTTTCCTTTCTACAAACAGCGTGAGAGTCCATGAATGGTCAATCAAATTCTTAAGATGTCTGTGATATTTTACTCCAAGTCACAGTATGGAAATCACTGGCCATCTAAAGCTACACATGCTAAAATGTAATAATCTGGGTCTCTGATTTGAAGGCAATTAAGCCAGTCTTTTAAGCTACATAACTAATAGGTTGGCTGGACACCAAGTCCTGTGATATACTTTTAAAAATTTCTGCTTTTTTCTAGCTTGAAAATGCATTCTGAAACTACTCGATAACAGATTTTTGTTGTTGCTGCTATTGGGAAAACAACAGGGAGAAAAATGGAGAGAGTGAGAAGGAGAGTGGGTTGTGGCATCATCTCTCCAGGTAGGAAAAGAGAAGTAACTAAACAGTCAACTTAAAAAGTCCACTAATTGCTCATGGTGTACTATGGGGACCAATCTTTCTTCTCTAGGAAATATTCCTACCAAGATCAACTTAAAACAATGGAATTAAACCAGTTTTTCAAGTGGTTCTAGGAAACCTCTCAATGTGGATTGGAAATGTTTCTAATATGGGTATTTGGGCATAAGATCTTACCTTAGTTTACAAATGCTTCTGTCTCTAAGGAGGACTACCCAGCTGGCTTTCCTACCACCTATATTTCAAATCTGAAATACTTGTTTGAGCACATGCTTACGGGCTGGCCCTGTTGCACCCATTCTCCTTACCAATAGTTCATCAAGGTCTCCAAGGGATAGGAGAGAAAACTTGTCTCCAGGGCAGTGCCTCCAAAGTTAAGTTTGACTTTCAGCTACATAAGGTGTATGGGGGGGATCATGAAACAATAGCCCAAAACAGCTCACTGAAAGAAAAAACTGATAAGATTCCTTTCCTGGGGTGAAAAACAGGATGCTGTGTGGGTCCTTATTTTAAATTAAGGTCACCGGCCCAAAGGGAAACCTATCACAAATAGTACTGTAATTGGTGCTGAGATGTTTCTAGGTTAAAAAAAAAAAATACATGCCAGAATCTTTTTCTTCAGGATTACTGACCTTGGGGATGATGCTTATCCTGGCTGCCTACTTTTAGCAATGTAAGTTGGACACAGGACCAGGTATGCGATCTATGAGGGTACCCCCAGATTTGCAGCCCATCTTGATGGTTATTCATCTTTCTTATCACGTCCATCTCCTAAATGTATTCTGAAACATCCATCCATCTCCACTGCCACCCCCTTCTTTTGGCTGTGTGACTACAAGAGCCAAAACCTGGTCTCCGTTTTATTCTTCATCCACTTTAACGCACTGTCCACAGAGGCCAGAGACATCTTTCTACAGCATAAATCAGATTACATGGACTCCTGACTACACATCGCTGTGGCTTCCCAATACAGTTTCAACAAAACACGAACTCTTTCTGTGTCCCACAAAGCCCTCCTTGCTCTGAGCCTGCTTGCCTCTTTAAATCTCACCACTCTTCCCCTTGACCACGCGCCACAGCCAGAAGTACGCTTTCTCCACTTCTGGCTCATTCCTTTCATTCCTCTGGGCACTTTCACCGGCTGTTCTCTCTGTCTGGAACACAGTTCCTGCAGATCTACATGGGGCATCTTTTTCCCATTACTCAGGGCTCTCCTCAAATGTCACTTCCTCAGAGAAGCCACTCAGGAATCCTGGCCAACAGAAGAAAAGATCCTTCTTGTCCCACTATATTCACATAGCTCAGTTTGTTTTCATAGACCCTGTGACTTACGTATTTATTTGTTTACTGTTTATATTGTTTATTGCCATTTACTTGTTTATTGTCTCTGTTTCAGGGACTTTGGATGTTATACTAAAGTTAGCCCCCAGCCCTTGAGGGTATCTGGTCCCAGTTCAGTAAGTATCTTTGGAATGAATGCATGATTGTTGGGATCTCAGAAAGTGAGTCTGTGTCGAGGGCTGCAAGAAGAGCTTATGAGGCAAAGGGGAGGGAGACTTGGCCTTTCTTTTGCTCACCACCATCACTGCTGTCACTGCTTACCAGCTCCTGATGATCGGGCTGCTCCTTGATTTACTGGTGAGCGGCCAGGCTCAGCTTGACTCACCGCTGCCTCCCTCCGCGCGGAGAGCAAGGTTCCGCTGTGCCACCTTGTGTTCTAAACTCCTTATCACAACGAATGGGAATCGCTCAAGTCCCAGGGTAAACTGGAGGCTCACAAAGCAGCCCCAAGCCTGACAGTTGTTGGTCTCAGCAGAGGAGTGTGTTCCCAGGGACTCCTGGAGAATCTAAACACATTCTCAGTTAAGGACACCTTCATACCTTTCCTTAGAGAAGCAACCTCTTATGACAACACTGAGTTAAAAAGCTCCAAATGCTTCACCCTTCCTGACAAAAGGCAAACCCAGGAGGATGAAAACTATTTCACGTTCTTTCCTTCAGTCAAATCCATGAATCTCTTGAGCAGTTTTAACAGCCTTTATTGGGTGCGACAATCACTTTTCTGTCACAGTGTACTTTTGCCAAATAGGAGGGCAATTTTCCCGTCTGCTCTGTAAGGGCATCTATTATTCAGCCATTTCAATTAACTTCATTACCAAACTGCCTAATTGCGACGGAAGCCACCCCTGGCACTGTATCAAACCTGACTCCAATCTCTTAAATTTAGAAAATCATATTAGCTTTTGGAAAGCATGGGTCATGTTAACAAAGCCAGGGAGATCCAACTTATGAGTCCGACAGCACTGCATTATTCAAAGTGTCTGGCACTCAGACCCAAAGAGCCATTTACTAACGGGTCATGTTTTTCCAAAGAGCAAAGGACATATGATGAGCAGCCCCATTCTTCTCCCATGGAGATATTAAATGTCTTCAAAATCCTCTTGCTGAAACAATATCTGCCCTGGTCTAAGTGATTATGTGAATTACAGAGGGAAAAAAGCTGTTACCTTGACTTTGTCAATTTCTAATGATAGCTACTTCATACAGCTATGGGAAGCAGTAGAAGCTCATGCTTTGTTCAACTATTAGATTGCAGGTTTCAGTGAGTCAATACTCATTTTGCGAATTGGATTTGCTTAAAGGCAGAATATGGGAATCGGTTTCACCCACACACACCCCAACACACACAATGTCCCACTCAGGATGAATCTCAATTAGAAAGAACTTTTATAGGTCAAGTACATTTAAGATGCAGGGAAATTCAAGGACTGCAAGTCCTTTTAATGAAATATTTCAGCTGGGAACAAGATGTACAACAGGGCACTTGCCTTCAAGAAGTACATTGCGTTTATGGCAATGAAGAGTAAGTACCATAAATTCATATTGGAAATGACACAGATGATCCCCCAGTAAGCATTTACACTGAAGATGGTACTCAACACATTTCTCATGGTAGAGATCAAATGCCAGAATCCTTTTGCTCCCTCCCCTATCTGATTTTGGCAGTTTTTTTCCTTAGTAAATAAAGCTCTAATCAGGTTTAGAGTCAATGCAGAGGGAGAACTTAATGCAAACGGACCCACTGAAACTGGATTTTTTAAAAAAAGCTATCATTAAGTTTTTGACACTGTTTTATAGACGCAGAATTAGCCATGGATATTTTGGGAGGCCTCATGCATCATGAATGTGTACAGTTCATCCAATTTTTCTCTTGCTTTTGGATTTAACATTCTCTGAGTTACCTTAATAATTTACACATGACAAAAGAATTTCTGAAAGAGTCTAACCAATAAATGTAGTATTTTGGAAGGGCAACACAGGGCAGAGAGAGGAATCCGCCCTGGCCTTGAACTCCTCACTCAGTTTCTCCCTAAATTAAGAGACTGTGGAAGCCCTGGCTGAGACCAAGGAGGTTTCCACTGCTCTTCCTGCGGCTTGGATTCTAGACCCCCCACTCACACATTACTTTCAAGCATCCCACCTCCTTTCCTCTGCTCTAACATCCTGACAGCCTCCTTTCCTACAGCAGTGCTTCCTGCATTTCAGATTTTAGGAACCAGCAATTTTTCACTAAATGGATTTGAGCAACTGACCACAGAGTGCCAATTCCTTATTTTGCAAACTAGAAACATTAAAAAGGGGGTGGAAAGGTAACAACTACTATTCCATAAGTAAAACGATACTTCAAAAAAAAAAAAAAGATAGAGGGATATAATCTCCCAAAGAGAGTCTTTGAGAGATTATAAAACTTCATGAATAACCTACTTCTCTATCCTGCTTTTTCTCATTTCACTGTTTACTGAAAATCACTGTCATCACAGAGTAGAATAAGAAACATCTCCAGTCACATTTTTTTCTTGAGGTGACTCCTTTTTGCCTTCTCTTGTCTCTCCCCCAGAAAACTTCTCCTGAAGTACTGAGCATGGGAGGACCACCTGAGTATTTCATCCATCCCCCTTCTCCTAAGCCCCATCCAATCATACAGTCAATCCTCCATCAGGACAGGGCAGCAGGGTGAGTAAGACGAGTCCTCGTCTCCTTCCATCCTCACTGAAACACTGAGGAAGGTACAGATCCCCTCGTATTTCAGATGACAATACAGAGGCTCAGGGACGTGGCCCATGGCTGGCCCAGGCAGAACTGCTGGCAAGTGGCGGAGAGGAGGACTGAATGGAGGACATGATGTGGCCAATGGGCTACTTCCATCAATGAGCTGATATAGAAGCAATGATTGAGAAGGAACGGGGACTTCTCCCATGAACTCTCTTCCATCCAAATTCAACACACAAAAATCCATAAACTAATTCCATTTACATCTTAAAAAAAAAAAAAAAAGACACCATTTCCAAGAAGCAAAAACAAAGGGTGTCCAAGGAGTCTCATTCCAGGTTGCTACTGCCCTTCAGGGGACACCGGCCATGTCTGAATACACTGTCGGGTATCATTGCTGGGGAGGAGAAGAGTGCTGCTGGCATCCAGAGGGCAGAGGCGGAGGATGCCGTGACACATCCCATGATGCACAGGGCGGCCCCCTAACAAAGAACTGCCCGGTCCATGGTGTCAGTAGGGCCCGGTTAGAGAAACTCTGGGACAAAAAAACAACTGCACCTTCCCGTTTCATCACCAAAGTCAAAGTAACAGGTATTTTGCAGGGGCAAACTACATAAACAAAGACTCCATGAATTCATGGGCAGTGTTACTATTTTTCCAACACAAACATTTCCCGCTTTGGTCATTGGTATCTATGGCAAAAGTAATCACAGAGAACATTTTTCAGTTTAGAAACAATATAAATATCTCAGGAAGCATAGATCTAATTCCAACTGTCTCCAAATGATTAAAATAAACTGATCTGTATCATGCAACTATAAGAAAGATTTTTAAAATATACGGTTTTTTTGATGGGTTCCTCATGCCATGGACCCTGAACATACCAACTGTTAAAATAAATGTCTAATAAAAACAGAAGGTACTTCCCTGATGGGCCAGTGGCTAAGACTCTGTGCTCCCAATGCAGGGGCCCTGGGTCTGATCCCTGGTCAGAGAACTAGATTACACAGGCCACAACTAAGACATGGCATAGTCAAAAAAATAAACAAACAATATTAAAAGACAAAATGAAACAAAACAGGTGGCTGAATAAGGCATGCTGATGCCCAACACCTGAGATGGAAAGGAATTCCCTCTATTACAGGATCTTAAAATTGTTCCACGCTGCAGTTTCCTAGCTATTATGACTGCTATCCTAAGATACAGTGCCAAAGGATCTTTTGAGTAACTCTGCCTCAAATGTTAAAATTACAGAACTAGGATATGAGAAGTTTTCATGGCAAAGGTAATATGCTAAATGGAATCTCTAGAAAAAGAACTGAGCATAAGGAAATGGAGAGGATATGATTAACCACACTGTATTTTAGATGTTTACTTGCATGTCATTCATCTATAATGAGAGATCATCACAGTGCTGAAGGCCCATTGCATAAAAGAAAGGCTGAACAGCATTTGTTGCATGTGGTGAGAAACAAGAAACATCAAGAACATTAGAAACACACACACACTACACAGGAGTATAACATAAACCCAGGTACCAACGTGGCATAAAAAAAGGCAGGTTCCACGCTGCCAGTGGAAACAACACTTGAATGACCCAGTGCTATTTTCAAAGATGTTAAAATTCTACCAACATGATTTCGGAACCAAAAAGGATTATGTTCATAAATGAAGGACATGACTAATCTTTGAGCAGGAATACAAACATGCAAAATACCAGGCAGGATACAAGTTGGGGAATGTTTTAAAATTTGCAGGTGCAATGCAAAGACAGACTCAATAAAAACCATAGCAGACACTTAACTCCAGATGGTGGTAAAGAATGTGTGATTTAATTTAAGGAAAATGAAGGAAGGTGGAAAAACATTACCCTGAGTAAACTCTCTGCCTCAATAACTGTTTTGAAAATGTTCAGAACTGCAAAATGCTTAGAGGAAAGGCTAGGAAGATACCTCTTCCAATAAAGAGAAGCTTAATGAAGTGAGGTCACAAAACTAGTATCAAATAAGGGAGAATAGAAATTAAAAAAACATAATAATGTTTCTCCTATCAGATGCCTCTCACACCACAGCCCCCATTCCAAGGAGGTGATCACTAATTAATTTTCATATAGAACTAAAGTAAAGGAAGAAAATAAACTTCAATGTCAAGAAAAAAAAACTCTGAGGATGTCATCTTTCTTTTGTCACCAAAAAAAAAAAAAAAGTATAAATGAAATCCAAAAGAAAAGAAAAGCAGCCAGTTCCTGAAATTTTGAGATAAGGATGGTAAAAAGAAATTCCTAGGAAACAGGTCCTCCTCACAGTGCCTGCACACGTGCTGTTTTGGGGTCTCAAAGTCCACTGTGTATGAGCAGCGGGCAGGAAATGCACAGGAGTGCAAGGCCAGATGGGATAAAAAAGGAAATGGCAGGCCGTGGCCAACTGGAATTGCTGGCACCAACCAAAGGCATGTAAATTTAAAAATACTTTTTAAAGAGACTACTAAAATAGACATGAGTGGGTCAGGCCAAATACCACGTATGGATGACCCATTCACAGCTCTCAATCCTTCAGGTACTTCAAAGCTCCAGTCTAGTAGTTCTCAGCAAATGGTAATTGCGTCCCATTCCCACCCAGGGGTCATCTGTCAATGTCTGAAGACATTCAGGGAGGGAATGTGGAGGGAGGCACGCTACTGGGCAGAGACCAGGGAAGTTGCTCAACATCCGGCAACGCACAGGATGAACCCTTGCAACAATTATCTGGCCCTGAGTGTGGCGGGGTGAGGAGGAGACTGGAATTGACATATACACACTATTATATACAAAACAGATAGCTAATAAAGACCTACTCTATACCACAGGGAACTCAAAACTCTATAATGATATAACGGACTTTTGGACTCAGAGGGAGAGGGAGAGGGTGGGATGATTTGGGAGAATGGCATTCTAACATGTATACTATCACGTAAGAATTGAATCGCCAGTCTATGTCTGACGCAGGATACAGCACGCTTGGGGCTGGTGCATGGGGATGACCCAGAGAGATGTTATGGGGAGGGAGGTGGGAGGGGGGTTCATGTTTGGGAACGCATGTAAGAATTAAAGATTTTAAAATTTAAAAAAAAAAAAACTAAATAAAATAAAATAAAATAAACACCAGGTCTTAACTTTTACAAAATACCTGTAAACAGAAATAAATTTTACTCTCATTGCAATTGTTAAAAAAAAAAAAACCTCTATAATGGTTTATATGGGAAAAGAATCTGAAAAAGAACAGACGCCTGTACAACCAAGTCACTTCGCTGTACATCTGAAAGTAACACAACATTGTACATCAACTAAACTCCAATTTAAAAAAAAAAAAAATCTGACCCTAAATGTCAACAGTACCGAGGCTGAGACACTCCGCTGTGGCCTCACGTCATTTAGAAGGTGCCACTGGCACACCTTTCCTCCTTGTTGCACACCTTACCCAAATCTGTAGGCACAGATTCAGACTACAGATTACTGCTGGTTACATTCACAGGTGAGTCTGGTCTCTGTATCTGGGTTGTGGGTACCTTGTTTCCTCTCCCCTTATCCTAGGGCTGTGCACATGGAATGCACTCGATTACACAATGGGTCAACTGGAAAAAGGCTTGTCACCAGTTTAGAACAAGGATGTGAAACAGAGAGGAAGAACAGCTATAATATATAAGCTCAACTGATTCTACTAACAGAAAACCTCAAATACACAGAAATTTCTCTAGCTTAACTTCAGGAGAAAAGGGCGTCACCAAATCTGGTTCTGTTTTCTGCAATTTACAAATACTGTTCCAAAGGCCAACCCCTCCTCTCTTACGCTGGGTCCTACTTTCTTCCCTTCTTAAAGCCCTCACTCCTACAGTGACGCCCCTTTTTCCTCTGCATCTCCAGTTTCTCTATCCTCTGGGTTGTTTCTATCGACACACATGTTGCACTGTCTCCCATGTAAAAAACCAAAGCAAATTCTCTCAACTGCACAGCCCTCTCGACCTCTCTCGCCACAGCTCTTTTTTCTGCTCCATTTCACAGGGAGAATTCTTGGACCACTTGATCAAATCCTCATCCCACTCCTGCCTTCTGTGCCCTACTCCAGGCTGCTGCTTATAGACACATCAAGAACTCTGCTCTCAGAGATGACCAACGCCACACGCAATCTTTCCACCCTCATATGCCTCCACTTCCTGATGTGGAAGGAGTACACTTGAGATACTTTCTTCTCTGGGACTCATACCACCACATATCCCGTTTGCACTGGGTGCCCCATGATAAGCTCCGTTACCAGTCCCTCCTCCTCAGCTTGATCCCTGCAAGATGATGTGCCCCAGGCCCCTGTCCTGGCTCTTTCTTTCCTTTCTACTCTGTCCCTAAGCAATTTCATTCATCCTCATGGCTCTATATACTATCTACATGTGTGTCTGACAAATGGTAGTGAACACACTCCACAGTGAGAAATGCACTTGGTAACAGATTCACACACATATACATACATGTGTTCATATGAGTGTATATGTGTATGCACACACGTAAGTCAAAGTTTCATGAACATGTGCTTATCTTTACTGAGGAAGACATATTATTATTGTTTCTATTTTATTTTGCTTTTGAAAAAAAACACTGGTCATAGTCCCAGTACAGAAGTTTCAGGACCTAGTAAGGGGCTATGGCTCATGGTATACAGCAAACTTAATAAGATAATGGCTCATAAATGTTTCTCTCTCCTGCCCTAACTTGCCAGTGATGAACTCCAGGCCCCAGACAACTGCCTGTGTTTCTGCTCCGCTTGGATGTCAGACGGGCATTTCGCAGTTACCATGTCTGAGAAGGCACCCTTGATGCCTGAGTTCAAGGCCCATCCACTCCCACCTCAGTATTCACATCTTAACAAATGGTCCCTCTGTCTATCCACCTGCCCCAGCAAGAAACTTGGGGGTCATTCCTGGCTCCTCTCCTTTCCTTCCTCGGCAGGGCTCAGCTAACTGTAGCCCCAGGACCAAATAATGTTTTCTTGGAACACAAGCAATCCATTTGTGTTCACGTCATCTGGTACAAGGGCAGAGGAGAGTAGTGGTAATGGAGTACGTGGCCCACAAAGTGAAAATGCAGACCATCTGGCCCTTCAGAGACAAGAGTTTGCCAACCCTTATCCTGAGTCAACCTACCCAGTGCTGTCAACTCTCCTGAACACTCCTCAACACCATCCCCACCCCCAACTTCCCTCTGTCTCCCCGGCCATCACAAGAGTTCACACCGCAAACACCCTTCTCCAACCACCACATGGCCCTACTGGGTCTCCCCTTCCACATCAGTTCCTCTAAAATATATCCCTCACAAATATGCCAGAGGGATTGTTTAAAGTGTTAACGAGATCTCATCCTTGTATTTCCTAAAAACCAGACATCACACAGAAAATAAAATCCGAATTCCAGACCCTGGGGGCTGGTCTCTGAAGCTCATCACCACTCTCTCCCCTTGCTCACCTTTCTTCCGCCACACTGTCCCCCATTCCAGTTCCTTTTTGGGGCCCTGGCATTAACTGTCCCTTGTTCCTGGAATGCTGTTTCCTTCCTTGCGGTCACTCAAATCTTGTCACCTAATTGAAGGCAGCCCTCTCGGCCCTGCTCCTCTGTCACCCCCTCACCACTTCATCCAGTCTCCTCAGAGCACTTCTCTCTGGATGCTGTTTTCTTGCTCACCTGAATGTGTCTGCCCCTTTTCTTCCCTTTTCTCCTTCCTGTAGAATAAAAGGGTCATGGAATCTGGAGTAAACTTGTTTTGTTTGTGGATGATCTGTTTCATTCCCAGCACCCAGACAATGCCTGGCCCACAATGTTTAGGAATTTGTTCCCCCCCAAAAGGGAAAACAAAAGAACCTCTTTACGTTTAAATGCAGACCTGTAGGTAGAATGAGTATTCTACAGCCCACATACCAATGCAATAACTCTAACTTGAAATTCCTACTCTCTTCCAGAAAGGGGAGACAATGTCACCACTCCTTAATGAAAATTATAAGTCACGTACACATTTGTAATAAATAATGCACAGAAGCAAATAACTTGGTACGTTAAGTTTACATTTAATCGCTAAGAAGTTATTAGGGAGCACACTAGATTTAATAAGAGGCCTCGACTTTCAAAATTACTAGAAAAACCAAGCATCACAGGTAAGTGAGGTCAATTAGTTTGAGATACCAAACCAGATAAGCACAGCAAGATGACTTCTACATCTTCCTTTTTTAAGCAGAAGGCTGACAAATTGTAAATTGCTGATAGTTCATGCAGCAGGTTATCTACTATTTTATATATAAGAATTTACGGTGAATTTTTTTGTGTGTTAAAGTTTCTTCCCTTTTGGGGATAAAGATACTTTACATAATATAATAATGTAAATTAAACTCCTTAACAGCGGTCCAGTATAACACATGAGATGCTTCCTGGCCAGGTTAAAAGCTGATACGCTATCTCAGGACTAGAACACAGCAGATAGCCCAAGCGCTGATATGTTTCAAGCGTTTCATGTTCTCCGAGGCTCAATTCCTTGTGACCCCCTAACGTCCAGTTAACACATGTAGAGAGCTGAGAGCAGTACCCACACGTGGAAAGAATTTAATAAATAGGACCTATTATCATTATTATCTTTATAAAAGAAGTACATTAACCATGAAGTTGCCCTCAGTTTCATATTTTCCTTCTTTAAAAGGCATTAAAAATAAGAGAAAGGGTAAAATGAAGGATAATCAACATAGCACTTTCTACGAGGATGCAAAGATTCTAAAACTGCACTGTCCAATATGGTAGCCATTGGCCACATATGGCTCTTCAGTTCTTGAAATGAGGTCCACCAGACTACATTTTACATTGTATCTAACTTTAATTAAATAGCCACATGTGGATAGTGATAACTGCAGTGGACCTGGTGAACAGGCTTAATTGGACCATGGTCCACTGCCATGTAATGTATTTCCTTGTCATTTATTTATTTACTTGAAGCAGAGTTGATTTACAATGTTGTGTTAGTTTTAGGTACACAGTGATTCAGTTATACACATGTGTGTGTGTGTGTGTGTGTGTGTGTGTGTGTGTATGAGTATACACGCACACACATATATGTATATTGGCTTCCCAGGTAGCACAGTGGTAAAGAATCCACTTGCCAATGCAGGAGACTCAAGAGACATGGGTTCGACTCCTGGGTAGAGAAGATCACCTAAAGTAGGAAACTTCACCCTGCTCCAGTATTCCTGCCTGGAAAATCCCACAGACAGAGGAGCCTGGCAGGCTACAGTCCATGAGGTCACAAAAGAGTCGGACATGACTCAGCATATGTGTCTGTGTGTGTGTATTATTTTGCAGACTCTTTTCTCTTACAGGTTATTATAAAATATTCCCTATGCTATACCGTGGGTCCTTGTCATTTACCTATTATATACATAGCAGTGTGTATCTATTAATGCCAAACTCCTAATTTATCCCTTCCCCTTTGGTAACCATAAGTTTGTTGTCTACTGTCTGTGGGTCTATTTCTATCTTGTATATACGTTCATCTGTACCATGTTTCCCTTGCCATTTAGAACAGCCCATGATAGAGGGATGGGTTTTGTAGGCCAAGAAGTCTGGGTTGGAAGTCAGGCTATGTCACCTTCATGTTGTGTGATTTCTGAGGTGGTCCATCTCCTGCTGCCCATCTTCCCAGCTCTAATGATGAGTGCTCATCTCAGAAAGTTCTGTCCAAGATGATGAGCACTTATGAAAACAAATGGCCTGGCATTAATTTCTATTTTTCTTTCAATATGGAGAATTTTCTGAAGACCTACAATGTGCCAGGCATGATTTTAGGTGGTGAGGATCCAATCGTGATTGAGACCCAGTCTTTGCTCTCACGGAGGAAAGAGCAGAGCATGATGGCGGTGGACATGTAGCAGTCAGAGCAGAAGCCTGAAGGACAGGAGTGACAGAGCCCTGTGGCTCTCTGCAAGAGGAAATAGACAGAAAAAAGAGCAGCTCTTGGCTGCGACACAGGACTTTGGAGTTTCCTCTGAATGATGGGACGTCATCCTGACACTAGCAGTGACTGGATCCAATTGACTTTAAATCACTCTAGCTGGAGAATGGACTACAGGAAGCGTCGAGACCTGTTGCAAGGCCACGGCAAGGCCAGATGCCGCATGATGGATGGCAGAGGCCGGGGAAGACAGGGAGGATGGCAGGACAGAGAAGGGGGAGGGGACGGGTTGTGCGGATGTGAATACACAGGACTCTCCACCTCCATTAGGGTATCACTCAGCCAGCAACCTGAATTTTCCTCTCCGAGGCCCTGCAGCTCAACTGAAGAGCTTCTGGCAGTCAAACCTTAAGTGGTGCAATTTGCAATTCATTCTCCAGTCCGTGACCAGAGGGCAAAGAGAACAGAGGCGCCAGATAACTCGGGTTTAACTCTGAGGCAGGGCACAGCTCGCTGCGGTTCTAATCATGATGGTTCTACATCATTTCAGACAGAGGAAAAACACACAACAAAGAAGAGCTGACGCTAATCATGTGCTTGGATGATGCGATTAGATATTGCTTTCCCTATGTGGATCAATGACGATTTAATCAACTAAATATCATCATTAATTTGTATGAAAATTAAGTTGCATTAATTTGCCATGGACTTCAGGCCTTATTCATTCCTTTATGTATAAGGTGTACTGCTCAACAGTTTAGGTATTGGAGCTTCTTATCTAAAAGCCAGGAGGCTGCTTAACATAGTGGGTAAGAGATTTGTCTTTGGAAGTAGAATCATTGGGTTCAAACTCAGCTGTGTGATTCCAGGTAAATCAGTGAGCTTCTCTGGGCCTCAGGATCCTCTCCTCTCAAGTGGAGGTAGAGACTTCCCTGCTAATCCAGTGGTTAAGACTCTGCCTTCCAATTCTTGGGGTGCAGGTTTGATCCCTGGTCAGGAAACTAAGATGCCTCGGGGCCAAAAAAACAAAACATAAACAGAAGCAATATTGCAACAAATTCAATAAAGACCTCAAAGATAAATAAATAAAAATGTAAATGATTTCCTATTTAAAAAATCTTTAAAGGGGAGATAAGATTTTAATCAGGCTTCCCTGGTGGCTCAGCAGTCAAGAATCCGCCTGCCAATGCAGGAGATGCATGTTCGATCCCGGAGTCAGGAAGATCCTCTGGAGAAGGAAATGGCAACCCACTCCAGTATTCTTACCTGGAAAATCCCACGGGCAGAGGAGTCTGATGGGCTACAGTCCATGGGGTCGCAAAAGAGTTAGACACTACTTAGTGACTAAACAACAAGCAGGTTTTAATCACTTCAGAGGGCTCCTGAATTATGACATGTAAAATGTTTAGAACCAACTCAGGCTGGCACACTGTGGAAGTGTTTACTGCTTTTATTACAAAAGCTTTAAGCAAGGAAGTGTCTTATACATACTTACCAACTAAACCAGAAATTTCCCTTTTGCTTTATACCAAGCAAATTTAACTGTGGAGTCTCAACACCTACAACAAAAGCAATTCCTTTTTTCCCCCTACCAATCACTGCCTTCATTTCCCACAGAGCCCTGTTCAGAATCACACTGCAAATGCCTGGTTCCAACGTGGCCGCAACAATGGGATGCTAAGAGGTTTTATTTAAGTGTGTACGTATCGCTTGTACCATAGTAACAATTCTGGTACACAATATAACCAATAATATTTTCAACACTATCATTACTATCACTACCACCATTTTGATATCTGATTTGTTGTCTTTTAACATCTCTCTCTTATGTTTCAGAAGTTATGAAGAGTGACTGTGAAGCTACGTAATTAATCTTCTAATGTGACTTGCAGAGGAAGTTACATTTATCCAGTTGGTATTTAACTGAGACCTTACCACAGACCAGGCTCCCCATGATGTCCAGAGATACAAAAGTACAAGTTGGATAGAGTCTTGCCTTCTGGGAATCCTAGCCTTTCATTACTTTACATTCAGATCCTAAACTTACTCAGTGTCCTGACAAGAGCACTCAGTAAACAAAGCATCACTTCTAATTCCATTTTGATCAGCTAAAGCCACTTGGGGGGTGAGCTCAAAAGAAGCATCTCTGAGACCAAGTCCTCCTTTCTAACCTCCTCTAAAGTAGAAAAATATCAAATTTGGAAGCTGCAATGGACCTTAGCGAAGATGGAGAAATCTGTTGCTTAGAAAGTAGACTTTAGAAGAATATTACTTAGAAATGAAAACAACTGTTAAACTTTATAAACTTATTTAACTCCCATTTATATGTCACAGAATCAAAATGAGAAGGAATTGGGAGGGCAGGAGCCTAAAACTGATTCCAATTCTGATTTTATATCAGAATTGCTGGTAGAGCTTCTAAAAAAAAAATACAGGTGCCTGCACATCGTGTACTCAGATTAAGATTCTGCAGATAAAGGATAAAAACTCTTTTAAAAAAGAGAAAAAATAAGCTACCACACTCAGGGGCTTCTGATACCAGATAAGATCAGTAACACACTACTCATCATGTGACTGCTTCTAGGTCAGGAACTGGCACAAGTGCCACTTTTTTCAGATGGCTTGCCTAAAGTCACAAAGGGGACAAAGGCAGGAGAGGGAATTTAAACTTGCATCACCTGAGTCTCGGATCTTTCTTTCCTCTACACGCCAATGAAAGTACTGGCATAAAATTAGAGCGGTCATCCTAAACATGATTTAGTTCAAAATATCCTTTTCCTTTTTTTTTTTTTAAGAAAAAGAAATGAGTCTCAGGGCAGGAGTTGTAACCCAGTCAGAGTTATAGAGGACTTACAGGCAGAGGTTGAACTAGAGGCAGACTCCTGGAACCCTCAGTTTAGCCTTTTCTTTTAAATATCACCTAAAACAAGATGATTAAAACACGCTTACTCCTTGGAAGAGAAGCTGTAGCAAACTTAGTGCATGAAAAATCAAAGATATCACTTTGTCAACAAAGGTCTGTTATAGTCAAAGCTATGGCTTTTTCAGTAGTCATGGATAGATGTGAGAGTTGGACCATAAAGAAGGCTGAGCATGGAAGAACTGATGTTTTCGAACTGTGGTGCTAGAGAAGACTCCTGAGAGTCCCCTGGATTGCAAGGAGATCAAACCAGTCAATTTTAAAGGATATTAACTCTGAATATTCATAGGAAGCACTAATGCCAAAGGTGAAGTTTCAATACTTTGCCCACCTGATGCAAAGAGCTGACTCACTGAAAAGGTCCTGATGCTGGGAAGGAATGAGGGCAGGAGGAGGAGAAGGCGACAGTGGATGAGATGGTTGGATGGCATCACGAACTCAATGGCCAGGAGTTTGAGCAAACTCCAGCAGATAGTATAGGACAGAGAGGCCTGGCATGCTGTAGTCCATGGGGTTACAAAGAGTCAGACATGACCTAGTGACTGAACAACAACAAAAACAAAATGATATGTACTTTCTTTTTTTTTAATTTGGCCATGCTGAATCTTACTTGTGGCATGTATGATCTAGTTCCCTGACCAGGGAATGAACTCAGGCCTCTTCATTGGGAACTCAGAGTCTTAACCACTGGACCACTGGGGAAGTCCTCAGTTTAGCTTTTTCAATACACATCTTCTGTCAAAGTAAAACACACATTCTTCTCTTTCAAAAAATATTCCAAGTTGCCTCTTGAAACAGAGTATTCTGACTCACCCCCAATGGTATCTTCAAAAGCAACGTACTTCCTACTGGGTATAAATTAGCCAAATACACAGGGGGCACAGGTAGTTATGCTACATATAGTGTAATTCCTTTTTAAAAATAATAAAAAAAAAACCTTTATGAAACAAATTCTTCATCTTTTGTAAATTAAAAAAAAATTATTCAAAACAATAGTAATAACCTTGGAGCATCATTTTCCAAACACGTAAAAAAGACTCTAGACTCACACTGGAGTCAGGTGATGGGTCTTCTGAATGGAAATACTCTGTGAAAAACTAAGAAAAATAAAAGGCATTCTCCTGACTGGACAGCAGAGGGAGAAGGAGGAATGGACTGGCCATGGGAAGACGGGAAGCCAGGCAAAGGAAGAAGGGGCTGCCCTTTACAGAACTTGACTGCTAGCCACAGACACGGACTTGTTTACGGAGAAGATACCTGTAAACAAATCAGTGACGATCCCAACTGACAAGGCTATGGATGGACACCCCCAGCAAGCCCAAGCCTGACCCAGAAAACTGTCTCCAGAAATTTACAAATAATATTTCAACCTCTGCTTATTTTCAGGTTGGCCGGAGGGAGATGGAAAGAAAAACAAAATGCACCTGATCTCAACCAGAACAAAAATAAAAAATGAGTTTAGGAGACTAAGAGTGAAAACCAAAATGCAAATATAGCTAAGCTTTGCCCCAAAGTAGAAAGACTACTTCTTTAAAGCACAGAAAGTGCCATCCTTGAGATATGAAATCCTGAGAATCAAGAAAAGTGTGGACTTAATGAGTTTATCAATCTGCTTACCAGCAGTTAAGACAGAAATGAGATTCATTAGAAAGAATCAGTGAAGTGGCCATTTGCTTTCTCATTTAACCTAGCTGCTATCCTTATTGATCATCAAACCTTCTCATTTACACTCCCATCATACAAGAAGAATGATTAAAATGCCAGCTCTGATTCAAATAACTGATATATGGCAGAAACAAATATATTTATATGCTTTCTAGAAAGATTAATAGTAGCTGGTGCTGGCTTGCCAAGGGAAGATGTACAAACTTTCTATCTGACACATAAATCAAACGCAAAGCATATAGCATATTTTAAAGACTGCTGATGTTACAGTGATTTTAAATTACTCAGGCTCTGGAATAAAATATGCAGATGTTGACTAATGTGGTAATATATTCTGGAGCTTCTCTTATTAATTTAATGTTATAAAATGCAATGGCATTAATTGAAAGACAGTCTGAGGAATTAAGAGAGAAAATAAACATATTTGAAATCAAGGGTATTTTATTTTTAACCCATACTTTATTGATGAATAGTCTGATCATTTCCATTGTATTTCACTGTGGTTAAGATTCTTTAACATGTTTCCCTGTACACTCTTCAAAATATTTTTTAAATTTAATTTTATTATTGGAGTATAATTGCTTTACAATGTTGTGTTAGTTTCTGCTGTACAACAAAGTGAATCAGCTAGCGATATGTTTTTATAATGAGCTGTTTGCTATCTCGGGCAGACTCATTACAAAATGGTTTCATTAACCATCGTGGTTTAGTAGATTACAATGATAGTTTGTTTTTCATCCCTTTGAAATTAAATTGAATGGAAAAGAAAAACTGAACAGAATGACAAAAGAAATGGAGGGGCAAATAAATGAAGAAGGAGAACAGTGTGATTTGTAATGTCAAATGAGCAGTGGCTGAATCAGAGAAGCCCTGACGTACCAAAAACTATTTACAAGTTTCCAACTTGCTGGCCACTAAAACCAGCAAATATGCAAAAATCAGCGGTATTCAGAGTTAAGTAAAGCAGAATACTGTACTGGAAACCAAAGAATCCGGGTGAACGTCTCAATCCTGCTCTTGGTTGGTGCCTGCCTACCTTTCAGGGACACGGTAAGCAAGGCCTGAGAGGCGTGTGTAGGTTTGAAAAGCACTTTGTAAACTGCTCTCCTGCTTGTGAGTGCCAGGTACCACCATCCTCCCCCTTTCCCCCTCCTCCTCATCCTTAACCTCAAGTCACTTCCTGTAACATCTTGGTCACTGTTTAAAACACGTCTGTGAAATCAAGTGATTTGGGTACAAGAAGGCACTTCAAAATATTATTGGTAGAAATAACTCTTTGAAAAAATGTACAAATGGCTTTTATACCTGTTTAAGAATGGTGAACTGAGCACTGTGTTCTGAGCACACAGTTCTGAATTCTGGATTCCCTTCCAACAGCCCCAATCATTCTGATCACAGAACACACAGTTTCAAGAGAGCCCAAGATCATGGCTGTTGCAACATACACAAGCTTTTCCACCTCCGTGAAACAGAGAGAAAGTAGAAGTCTGGTCCTGATCTTTTTTCAGAGGGGCAGAATACTCCGTGCATAAACACCTCATGTTGGCAAGAGTCAGGGGAACTACCAATCTCCTGCCCAGTGTGGGAGGTAATCAATCAGGATTAGCCACAAACACTGACCCAGGAAATATTTCTCAGTGTGAGGTCCTGGAAGTTCTGGTGGGCTGGGGGTGCTGACAGGGGAAAAAGAAGAAAGCCAACTGTCTCAAGATTTATTTCGAATACCTCACTTCTCTGAGATTCTTAACCACTTCATCAAAATGTGGGTATACTGAAATGTTTTTAATATGATTCGTGGAACTGTTGCTCCCACCAAGGGAAATAATAATCACATGTCCATTCATTCGTTATCTGTTTATGCATGAACACCTAGCAGGAGTCAGGTACTATGTTAAATGCCAGGGACACAACTGTCAACATGCAGATGTGGGCCCTGGCTTTAAGGATATTAGATTCATTAAATTCTAATGAAAAAGGGAGAGCAACAAAGAAAAATAAGAAAATGTACAAAACAATGGCTTGCAATAATAATGACTGCGATAAAAGCTAACAAGAAATGGAGTGATGCAACAGGGGTTACACAGGATTGCTGGGGGGCACTTAAGAGAAATAATGAGAGAATCCCTCTCTCAGGAGACTTGAATGAGACTGAGCCAGCCAGGTGAAGAGTTGGGGAAAAGTTTTCCAAGCAATGGAAACAGAAAATGCAAAGGCCCTGAGACAGAAGGGCTTAGAGAACTGAAGGCATCACAGAGAAGCCAGGTGGCCAAGCACACTGAGGAAGGGAGAGGAGTGGGAGACGAGGCTGGAAGAGTGGCCAAGGGCTACATGTCACATGCACGCTGTGCAGACCAGGTTCAGGAGACTTACAGGATAAAGGTTTTCAAATCTTAATGGGTTTTAAAAGGCACAGTTTGATTTACATTTAAAGGAAATTGAAACAGAGCAGGACACCATGGTTCTTTCCCTCCAGGTCTTCCGCTTGTCTTTTGTCCATAGAAAAACTTTAGTCAAAGATTAAGTTTAATCGGAGAAGCGAGAAAATGCAGAAGCAAATGAAAACAATCAAACAGAACCAAAAAATATTAGTTTAGTCACTAAGCAAAGTCAGGGACCTTGAGGTCCTCCTCAGTGGCTACGGACAGCATTTGCAACCATATCCTTTGAGCTGTTTTATAGACACTGAAACCCCCATCAGGTGGAATAAGCTACCTACCTGATGATCAGAATGTGGCCATGACATAAACTGCCACAATTCTGAGAACTGGCCTCAAAGAAATGGGAATAAACTGACCCTGGAAGTGAAAACTAACTGCCTTTGCAACAATCAAGATGACACTGATCAGACCACTGCATGACCAACTTTAAGACGACTGTGCTGTTTCCACATGTAGCCTCTTCTCTCTGCCTGTACAACTCCTCCTTCTGCCTGTAAAAGTTCTGGCCCACTGAATGTCAGTGGGGGAGGGGCGGGGGGGGATTGGCCTCTGGACACGAGTCCACCCTCCCTCGCCTCCGAAACAAAGTGAATTTTCCTTTCCCCCAGCCTTGCATTTTTATTGGCTTTTCAGTCTGGAGCAGCTGGATCCCACTCTCAGCAACAGTGCTACCCTATGTGCATGCCCTTTGTATAAACACATAATGTATAAACACAACCTTTAGTCTAAAGAGGCTAGCATTTGGAGAAATCAGAAGGCATTTTGAATGCATTTCCCAGTATTTAAATAAAAATGATCTTAAAGGAGGAGACATTTAGAAAGCCCCAAAGACCCATCTCATAACCAGTATACATAACAATGGATGTAAGGTTTTAAAAAAATGAATCAAACTAAATCCACATACCTCCTCGTTGCACCAATAATGTGACCTCACTTCCCTTTGGACACTCGATGAGCATGTCCACGACTTGGTTGTGAGTTAGGGCCTGCACATTCTTCTTATTAACTTCCACTATAAGATCCCCTTCTTTCAGGCCTCGGCACCTTGGACTGTCAACAATCTGTTTCACTCTTTGGCCGCCACCCCCAGGACTGTCCGCAATAGTAAAACCAAAACCCATTGGCCCTTTGACTATATGAACAGTTATGAGTTCCGGCTGAGTGGCTATGGAGGAAGCCAAAGAGACAGTGTCACTGGGGTAACCATGGGAACCATTTGAAGCCACATCCGCAGGGCTGCTTGGCCTGGCATCCTTCATACTGCTGACTTTGCCTGTTTTACTACTGTGACTAGCTGGCGAGTCATAGGTCTCTTGCCCATTCACAATAATTGGTTCTTTGTCCAAAATGGCCACTGAAGTCACTAAACTTGTGTTGGGGTCATCTGGGTCAAAAGGCAACGGATAACCTCGGCAGAGTTCAAGGTCCACGCTGGCACCGATGGGAATGGACTGGAAGATTTTCACAACTTGTGCATGCGTGTGTCCCAAGACACAGGTGTCATTCACGCTCACAATTACGTCTCCTGCAAAAAAGCTGGGGATTAAAAAAACTGCCCAGGAAAGTTCCATCAATTTTATACTGTAAAATCCTACCAATAAGAAGTTGAACTGAAACTGGAGTAGGGGGTGATACTGCAAGGCACAAAAAGACAGCTGCTATTACTTTGTTTATGCTAATAAGGCATTCGTGTAGCACTTGCTGTCTTCCATGCTAATGGGAATATAATGATCACTGAAAGAACATTTGAGCTTTTCTGTATTTAAAAAAAAAAAATCACCACAGAATGCGAAGTTGAGAATTCATTCATTCAAATGGATCTGCATTTTTAGTAAATTACTCATTTACTATACTCGACAGTATCCTAACAGTTTCCCAAAAGGGAAAATGTTAAAGCAGCTTCAAAGTTTTTCATCTATACCAGGAAACACATTTACGTCATACAGGAAGCCTGCTCATTGGCCAAGCTTTTAAAGGACAATGACAAGCTCAGGACATCATGGTGCTGTCTGGTCCCTGCTGTAGTGTCTCATACCTGTCTCCATCTTGCCATCCAGGGCGGCAGGACCATCTAGGACCAAGCTCTTGATTTGCAGAAACTCGTCAGGTTCATCCCCTCCAACAACTGTGAAGCCAAAGCCACGACTGCTTTTCCGCAGCTTCGTGTGAATGAATTTGCCTTTCAACTCTGAAGGGTTTCGTGTAAAAAAGGGTTTGCCTGCATCAAAACAAGATGTGGAAGGAGGGTGACCATGAGTGAAAAGATGAAGTAAATAAGCAATGAGACAAGTTAGACATATCTCCAAACTCCTGTGCTGGGGCATGGGGGCACAGAGGTGTTTCAAGAAAGTCCTTCTTGATTCCAGTTGTAAGGGAATTCCCAGACCCTTTTGTGTAAGGAGGGGGCTGGGGTTCACTGTGCGTCAGCACGAAGATCGGAAGAAAATGTAACACAAGGACGACCCTGGCGTCCATGCTCTGACACACATCTTTGGTCTGTTTCACGTAGTTTGACAGCAACTGAGCTGCTATGAGGCCTTCAAAAAAAAAAAAATGGCGTGGGTCTTTGCTTCCTGTCTTTTGTTTTGTTACAGATTATATTTTCTACTCTGGCTTCCAGTATGTTGTCTTGAGTTTGGCTCCCATTTGTAGAGTCAATTACACAGAAACTTTTCAAAGGGAAAACTCATTCTGAAAATAAACAGATGATACCAGGAGACACCGTATGGTCACAAAGAATAACTCATATAAATAAGAAATGGAGAATCATGGGACTTCCCTGTTTGTCCAGTGGTTAGGAGGTTTTCCCCGTGGCTCAGTCGGTAAAGAGTCTGCCTGCAGTGCAGGAGACCCGGGTTCAATCCCTGGGTCGGGAAGATCCCCTGGAGAAGGAAATGGCAACCCACTCCGGTATTCTTGTTATGGAGAATTCCATGGACAGAGGAGCTTGGTGGACTACAGTCCACAAGAGTCAGAAACAACTGAGAGTCTAATACACACTCTCTAAGACTTCACCTTCCAATGCAGGGGACGTGGGTTCAACCCGCATTCCCAGGTGTCTGGGAAGACTGTACATGCCCCAGCACAACTAAGCCTGTGCACCACAACTACTGAGTCCCTGCAACACAGTCACTGAAGCCTGAACAACCTGGAGCCCGCGCTCCAGACAAGAGACGCCACCACCACAAGAAGCCCACAGATCGCAACCAGAGAGTAGGCCCCGCTCGATGCAACTCGAGAAAGCCCATGCCCATCAGTGAAGACCCAGCACAACCAACAATAAATAAATAGACAGAGAACTGCTATTTTAAAAATTAAAAGGAATTGAATTGAATTCTGAATTCAACCAATTTTTCCTGCCCATTTGCATCGTTTAACAAGTAGTGAAATAGCCTGCTGCTGCTGCTGCTGCTAAGTTGCTTTAGTCGTGTCTGACTCTGTGCAACCCCATAGATGGCAGCCCACCAGGCTCCCCCGTCTCTGGGATTCTCCAGGCAAGAACACTGGAGTGGGGTGCCATGTCCTTCTCCAATGCAGGAAAGTGAAAAGTGAAAGTGAAGTCGCTCAGTTGTGTCTGACCCTCAGCGACCCCATGGACTGCAGCCTACCAGGCTCCTCCGTCCATGGGATTTTCCAGGCAAGAGTACTGGAGTGGGGTGCCATTGCCTTCTCTGGTGAAATAGCCTAGGTATGTCCAAAATCAGTTGTCTCATTAAAAATAAATTAACAGATATACAGCTAAATAGCTTCCAAACATTTAGTGAATTCTCTTGATAACATTCACAAATAACATTTTGCACACAAACCCAATATTTTATTTTGAGTTTGGACATTTCTCTGTAATCGAGAAGCTCAATTGAATTTCCCCAATTATCCCAAAGTAGTGAACATCATTCTAGGTGCAGACTCTTTCAGCTCTCCTATTATACTTCCAATCTCCTGCCCTTGACACTGCTTCCCCATATGCCCTATTACTTTTCTACCAAAAATGTTATCCAAAAGAAGGAGAAAAAAATCTCCATGTCTCCAAATACCCCTGCACTAGGAGGCTGGCACGCAGGAAGGAAAGTTATTTTTGGTTAGCTACATCTAAAAGGTCTTTTTAAAAAGGTCTCTGGGAACACATACAATTTTTAATTGCACATTTCAAAAGTCTCTGGCTCTTAAGAAGGCTTTTTAAAATTGCCTGGAGTCACAGGTCTGCTCACTAACCTCCTCCCCTCTACTGTAGTCCCAAGGCTGGCTGGAAGCAGGACAAACTATAGTCCTGTCAGCATGGCTAAAGAAAGGCAAGACCGAGCTGAATTTACCATGAGAAGTCATCTGCCAAAGCACCAGGGAAGGGATGTCAAGCGCAGTCAGGGATTGTACTGAAAGCGTTGCCATGGCAATTACTAGATGGAAAATTGAGAACCGTTCAGATAACCCCCAAATTTCCCTTCATGGGGTATACGAATAGCAGCTATTCTTGAAGCAGAGGCTACTAGGGAAAGCTTCAAGGCAAACACATATTTCACTTAGGCAAAGATATCAATACCCATCAACTTTTCAGCGAGACACTCTCTGTCCCCTTATTGAATACTGCAATATCTCTCCCAGCATTCACAATCCCCCTTACCTGCTTTACTTTTGATTTCAGCATTTATCACCATCCTGCACAGGATACAGCTTACTCACTGAAGGGGGTTTTATCTCCCTCTCCCCCATACCCTATTGCAGGAAGGGCACTGCACATGCTCACACATACAACACTAGAACAAACTCCACAAGGATTCCTGATTGCGTGTCCAGAGTGTAAATAAAACATGGCCTGTTTCGTTGTGTGTGCTCCAAAAATGTGTGTTGAATGAACGAATGAATAAGAGCACAAAGAAGTGAAATTTAACGTGTCTTTGAGAAGGCTGCAAGAGGTGGCTGGGTGTGTAAGTTTTTCACCCTGATTATAGCAAAGTTAGAAAATGTAAAAATGTGTCTGGCAGTTTATCTAAATGAATGTTTTAAAAAGCCATTAGCATATTTTGAGTTGAGAATGCTTTCAGCTTAAAAGAGACATGAAGAAGACTTTGAAATTACACACTGACTTTCTGTTTCAACATTTAACTAGGGAGAAAAGATCAGAGGGTTCCACATTTATGCACATTTTATTACGTTTTATGTACAGGTAGGTCATCAGTTACTGTAGCTTTGGAGAAGTGCCTTTCTATATACAAGCAGTGGAATGAGGAGCTCTCTGCTGCAGCCTTGTGGCACATGTTATTTTCTAAGACAGGCTAATCTGCTGACTAGTCAACAGCTGTAAGATCTGGTGATGTGTAAGGATCACCTGGGTAGCTTTTAAAAAATGTACTCATTTCTAGGGCCTGTCCTGGATTCACTGAATCTGGAACTTCTGGGTCTCAGCCCCAAAACACCTACTCATGAACAACCTGTAGCTGCCTGCTTCTCTGCCAAGTTGGCACTATTCTTGGAACTAGTATTTGAATACCATAGTACCATTTGCCCCAGAGTACTTCCTGTGACACCAGAAATGCTCCCTATCTACACTATCCAATACAGCAGCCACTAGTCAAAAACGAAGCTCTCCTGACTCCTTGAAATGTGGCCAGTGGAAACAAGAAACTAACTTTTTTATTTTTTTAAACTGTAATTAACTTGAATTAAAAAGGTAACATGTACCCAGTAGCATCCAAACTGAATGGCATACATTAAGACGATGAGGTATCCCACAAAAAAAAAACAACAAAAAAAAACACAACAAAAATAAGTCAGAAGTTAAACTATTTCTAATGACACCCAGGGTTCAACTCTGTGCTCCACTACTTCCTGGATGTGTATGAATTACTAAACCTCTCTCTGCCTGAGCGTCGGATGTATAAGTGGAGATAATGAGAGTACTAACCTCACTATTTACATGATAGTTGTAAGGAGGAACAGTGACAGATAACATAGCTGAAGTGCTCAAGGAGGTGCCTGATGCATAAAAAGAGCTCAATCAATGTAGGTTATTATTTTGTTGATGGTGGTGGTGAAATGGGTAGGGTGAAGGGGTAGCTGCAAAATCTCTGAGCATAAAGCTGGAAGCTGGAGAGATTTCCCAAGAGCAAATCTCTTTAAAAGTTAACATTTTCTGAGTTGAGAAGGATACTCTTTTGATCAGAGGAAAGTCAGTTGAGCAATGAACTCAGCAAAATTAATACCAAACAATCTAACCCTATTAGCTACACAGCCTCTTCCTGAGAGTACTGTCAGGAACATAGACCAGGATACTTTACAGGTACACAGGGAACTCAGAGTTGTAACCGATGGTGATAAAGCCCAACTTAATGTTTCTTACAACTGTAGCTTGGAGTCAAAGAGTATGGATTTAAACTGTCTTCTATGGTATTAGTTATACTTTGAAGATTATGATTATGCTTGAAAGACAACAATCAATACAGAGACTAGAGTAAAAGTTTTAAGAGTAGACTATTTCCCACAGGGAGCTCAGTGAGCCTCTCCCAAACCCCAACCACTAGGGAACCCAAGAAGATTAAAGAAGAAAAGGGGGGTAAAAAAAAAGAAAGAGAAAAATCTGAAATAAAGTTCCTCATACAGATCAATACTGTCTGGACTCTTAACTCAGTTGGTGCATGAAGCATTTGACACTCAGAATCTGAAACTTTAAAGCTCTAATTGATTTAATCTCTAAGACAATCCTTTAAGGAAGCCAGGCTGTTTATCACGGACATACATACGTTATTTCACACAATAATAAATTTAGCAGAGAGGATGCGATCTAGTTCAGGATATCCTACTGTGGAAAAACAAAACAAAACAAAACGCAGTCTCATACCTCCATGCGACTGAAAGTCTGAAGAGGAAATTGCTAAATAACTGAACTCAGATGAACACAAATTACCAACTGTTAAATTCTGTAAACGAGAAGTTTGACATGGGAAGAGTGAATCGGACAGAATCCAACAGAAACCTTAGCTGAGCAGAAGCTGGCAGAGCAAAGAGTGGGAGGAGAAGACAGCCACAAGCAGAGAGCAGCATGTGCAAAGGCCCTGGTGTATCCAGAGAGCAGCATGTGCAAAGGCCCTGGTGTGTCCAGAGAGCAGCATGTGCAAAGGCCCTGGTGTGTCCACAGTTTCAAGGACTCAAGAAATTAACAAGAGGGTCAAGGAACTGAGAAGTTAGTGGAGTTAACTTACCATGAGAGAAAGAAAGAAGACAACATGAAGTTGAAGAAGGAATTTTATACTTTAAAAATAAAGACGAGCCCACAATCCTGTTGATATTAATTTATATATCATTATCTTCTATGTTTTGTCTCTATTAAAAACATTATCACCATTAAATGGTATCAAACTATGTTATACAAGTTGATATTAACGCTAATCTCATGATAATATCAGCTAAAAGGGAAATAACTTTTCTTATAAAAATAAAAGTGGAGGAATGAAAATTAGGGAAAAGGGGTATCTTACCTATCTTTTAATATCTAACACATTTATATCTTTAAAAATGTAGAGAGAAGAAAAGACAAATTTTACAGCTTTTTATTGGTTCTGTAACATACTCCCCAACACTATAATATGATGTTTATTCTATTTTTTTATTTAAAAGAAAAAAGCTAAAGAAAAAAAATCCCCAAATCTTTTCTATCCTTTAAAAGTAATGAGGCCTGAAAGTAGCAAGATTCTGAGTTTCCAATTTTCTGTAATAAATCTCAGTAGGGATGCATACTATTTGTGAATGTAAATAAGTGAGAACCAATGAAACGTTGTAAAACATGCATAAATGCCCAAACTGCAACAAGAACAGAGGTTAGAGTGTATAACACAGTAATATCAAACCATTTTACATTTACAAGAAAATCTTAGTCAAAAGCAAATACATTGACTAGAATGTTAAAACATGCAGTGCTGAATTTTCAATGTATCTTATTTAACACAGCATTAAATGTATGTGTTCTCTAAATTTAGGGTTCACAACTCAACATGATTTTGTACACCACCCTCTGCCCCACTCCCAGCAGCATGTGGCAATATCTGGAGACAGTTTTGTTTGTCACACTGGGGGAGGGTTTCTCCTGGCACTGAGTGGGCAGAGGCTGGGAACACTGCTCATTCCCTACCATATATACAGGTCAGCCCCACAACAAAGAACTATCTTGGAACAATCTTTTGGAAAGATCTGGGAATTATCAGATTTCATTTTTTAAAGTTTCTTTAAAAAAATCGAACTTTTGAGCCAAAGTAGGATGCGATTATAAAAACACTTTACCCTGAAGTGGAGCTTCTCTGGCTGGCTCCGGATTACTTGGGGGGTGGTTTGGAATAGCAGGAGGCACAAGCGATGAATGATCTTCTGTCCATTCTACAATGAAAACAAGAAACAGTTAACTGTTTTCCTTCCGACCACTGGTCACCTTACTTAGGATTCACCACCTTCTTCATTATAAAACTACCCAAGCCAATAAAACCAGAACCAGAAAGCTTCACTTCACAAGAAATTGGTATCTGATGCTATTCTTCGTAGCGCTTCCCGGGTGGCGCTAGTGGTAAAGAACCCTCCTGCAAATGCAGGAGATGTGAGATGTGGGTTCGATCCCTGGATCAGGAAGATCCCCTAGAGGAGGGCACTGGCAACCTGCTCCAGTATTCTTGTGTGGAGAACCCCATGCACAGAGCAGCCTGGCAGGCTACAGCCCATATGGCTGCACAGAGTAGGACACTACTCAGCACACCTACTCTACGTTAAGGTCCCTCCCTGTGTGTGTGTGTTTATGTCTCTTTCTCCTAAGACCTCTGAGGACAGAAATAAAACCAATAAAAATACAACCAATAAAAATCTCCAGTTCTCTCTGGCTGGAGAGTTCAAAGTGAGATCAAGTAAAAAAAAATCAGAAAAGATATACAGTAAACTAAAGCAGGCCCAATAAGGCAGAAACTTCTATAATTCATCTGAGACTTGGCTGGACAGCTGAAGTCTGCTTGGCTGGGGCAGTAAAGGTAGGTTTCAGGAGTTTGGTAAGGTGCTGTCCCCTATCATCTCTAAAATCCGAGGGGGACCCATTAGGAAAGCCCCTGAGTCCTAACTAGCCTAAGTGTATGAACTAAGTGCAGCCGCGTTCACTTTGAAGACCAAGAAATAACTCACGGAGAATGAATCTTAAGATTCATCCCAAACTCACCTTTCCAGCTAAGCTAACAAATTCAATTGTGTACATATAGTTAATTTTACGCTCATTTTTCAATTATACATTCTCACTCCCCAAATTCATAAAAATATTTTTTAAATTTTTAAATAGAAGAGAGATTAAGGAGAACTTTTCAATAGCTAGGTGCGTGTGCACACACACACACAGATACATACAAACACTCTCTAAAATACAGTCTATGGCCGTGGTTGGCAAACTATGGCTCACAGGCCAAACTGGCCCCTGTGCCTATTTTTATTAAGCTTGCAAGTCAAGAATGATTTTCACACGTTTCTATATGATCAAGAAGAATATTTTGTTGACACATAAATTACATGACACTCAAATTTCAGTGTTCAGTGTTTCAGCCACATACATTTGTTTACAGTTTATAACGTATTTCATACCATAAGGGCAGAGATGAGTAGCTGTAATAGATGCTGTATGAATAGCAAAGCCTAAAGTGTTTATTATCTGGTCATTTACAAAAAAAATCTGCCAACTTCCATGCTATGGTCTATATTTATTAAGTTCACTATGATAATAAGAGAAGTACTGAATTTTATATTCATATAAAAGGAACAGTAAACCTAATATTTTTAAAGACTGCGATGAAAAATGAAGAAAAATCTAAGCATCTGCTAATAAACAGAGGGCTAAATGAAGTAAAGAGATTCATAAAAGGAATATTATGCAGTCATTAAATAATCCCAAGGTAAATCTATATTAAGCAGCCTTGAAAATGTGCAAGAAATATATTTAACTGAGAAAAATAGGCCAGAAAACTAATATGTATGTAAATACAGAATGTATTCATATACATAAATTATGACCTGGTGTTTGTCAAAATCTGCATATTTGTACATCCCTAGAAAATTTCTGCACATTGCTTATTGCTGAGAATAGAATGGGAACCAGCAGGGGAGATGTAAATGTTCTCTACTTCTGAACTGTTCATGTTTTTGTGAAGAGCACAAAGTAACTTTTAATTTTTTGAAAGCACTGAAAATTACCAGCTTTTTCTGATGCCTACAATTAAAAGTTAGTTCCATACCCTGCACATCTTAAAGTGGTTTGGATTTAGATACCAGGTGCTGCACAAAAGCTCCCAGGGGCAAGGGAATTCTGTCCCCGTCAGAAATGTTCTCCAATCTAACAGCCCCTTTCTAAACCAGAGTGGAGACTGGGTGCTTTTAAATGGGCCCCCCCACTTTAGCTGTCTGGGTTCGGGGTGTGGACTCTAGCAGAGGTTCTGCATCACTCCCCACGCTTCCAGGACATTGTGTTCCTAGCACCACACAGGACATGAGCCTCGTGGCCACTTCTGGCCGCACGGGGGTGTCAGTGCCCAGGCTTTGCCTGGAGCTCCTGGCCCACAGACAGAGGGAAAGCCAACCTTCGGGCTGTTGTTGCTGCTGCTGCTGTTGCTGCTGCTGCTGCTCCAGCTGCTTCTTCCGTTTGGCTTCCAGGACTGGATTCTCATATTGTGTCTTCCTGTTGATGTGGCTGAAGCAGAAGGCATATTGCACTCAGTTAGGAAACATGTTGTCCCACAAGCAAAATGCCAATCAGGCCAAGTTCCCTTGACTGGACCTGAGCAAAGCAGGTGGTTGAGCATTTTGTGTCAAAAAGCACAGTTAGGAAGATACAACAAAAACAAAAATGAATGGTTTCCACATACTGACTGCTTGTCTGTACCAAGTATTATAAAACCAGTTTTACACATGATTTATTTTAAAAATCTTCAGTAAATGCCAAGATGAAGGTCCTATTTTTATTGTTATTTTGTGGATAAGGAAGGTAAGTTTCTGAGCAGTTAAGTACCAGCTGACCTAACAAAACAGCTAGTCAGCACTAAGGAGGCTTCAAGCTTAGCATGGCCAGCTTTCAAGCCCCAGGACTGTAAACACCGACTCTCCCAAAGGTCCAAAGAATCACGTGACAAAGAATGTTTCTTTAATTTAACAAGAAGTCAGTTAACAGAATTATTTTTAAATGGAGCTGAAAGTGGAGATGTGGTATTGTCTGTAACACGTAGTGCCAAAAACTGTGTGTAACTTTCTACAGTTCATGGAACCATAAGCACCCTGATCCCCAAAGATCAAGTTAAAAGAAGGACTCTACCAACATCTGTCAACTATTTTGATCAATAAGCATGGAGTCAGGATTCAAAGTATAAGCCCTAGGCAAAAAGATTCCAAATGCAGCTAACCTAAGCAAATGTGATGTGTTCAAAGTGACAAAGACCCAGATACTTCAGATGGCTCCAAAACGAATAAGGCCAAGGAAACATAAACACACACACACACGTACAAACATATATATAAATCCAAAGCATTTTTTTTTCCCATTCTTATTCAGTGTATGTATACGTAATGTAGGCTTCCCATTTGGCTCAGCAGTAAAGAATTCGTCTGCCAATGCAGGAGACCTGGGCTTGATCCCTGGGTCAGAAAGATCCCCTAGAGAAGGACATGGCAACCCACACCACTATTCTTGCCTGGGAAATCCCATGGACAGAGGAGCCTGGCAGGTTACAGTCCATGTGGACACAAAAGAGTCAGACACAACTGAGAAACTAAACAATTTCGATACATGTACATGTATATATACACATATTACATCAACACACATATATACAAGCCTACACGTATTCTTTTTTACTTCATCAAAATCATATTTCATGAGAAGTTTAGAAATATTCCTACTCTATGATTATTTAGAACTCAAAATAATTTTCAAGTCAGGCTTTAGTTTTTCACAGTTTCCCTGGAGGCTCAGCTGCTAAAGAATCCACCTACAATGCGGGAGACCTGGGTTCGATCCCTGGGTTGGGAAGATCCCCTGGAAAAGGAAACGGCTATCTTCTGGTACGAGAGAATTTAGAAAGTTTAAATGAATAGGTAATCACTGAAAATCTCAGACCTGAGCAGGGCAAAACAAAAGGCAAAACTGATGCTCTTCCTGAAGATAAACAACTCATACTCATATGGTCTATTGAGCTTTTTACATTCATTCAAATAATACCTATTATTAAGTACCTGCCATAGACCAGGACTATGTTTGGCTCTAGCAATACCGTAGTAAACAGAAGACATGTGGCCCTCAGGGATTTTATTATATATCATCATCAGATTTGCTGAATATTTTCTTATTCATTAAACTATTTTTCATTATAAAATTAATATAATGTTACTATTATTACTTGTTTTTACCTTATCACAATGGTGAATTCTATTTAGCATAAATGTACATAATTACAGAAGAATGCAAACTAAAATGTGTCTTAATAGGCACTTACTCTACATAGTAGATACCATAGACAGGGTCTTCAATCTTTTCCCAACCAGCAGGCAGTTCTGAAAAATAAAAGGACATTCAGAGCAAGAAGAAGATATTCCTGAAGAGCCTAGAGATTTTCAACAACCGATTTAGGCCAAAAAAATTAAAAAAGAAGAAAAAAAAAAGAGTTATAAAAATACTGTCTAAAGTCCAATTAAAGTCCAAATAAAAATACTGTCTAAAGTCCAATTAAAAAGTGAGCATTATTTTATCAGTGTTTTCCTACACAAAGAGCAATTCTTTACTGATATTTTGTATAAGCAAATGAAACAATATAATGCAGTCTTAGGTGCCTTCATTCGAAATCAACTATTAAATTAGATTTTAATGAAAATATATTTAAATCTTGCCTTGAATATCTGGTCCCCATCCTAAATATCTGCAGTGGTCTCATTCTATTGCTAGACTGCCTTACCACACAAGCAAAAATGGATGAAAATAAACGTTCTTTTTCATTTCCAATGTAAGTCCCATTTTTGCTCTCCCTAGAATACTTAAAATTTACATCTAATTTTCTCCTTGTTCCTAATCAAAATGCTATCAAGTAAATAAAAATGCCCACCTGGAGTTGAGTTCTTGAGTTGTACACACCTATCACTCAACTGGCTACATCTGGACAGGCCCCAATCTTCACCAGGCTGTGCCTATGAAAGCAGAAACATCGGTCCTGCTCTCCAAAAACTCTCCACATAACTGGGTATACTTCATTCCTTTAAATGGTGGTGGTAAAACGGCACTGGGGAATATACATGCCTTTTGGAAAACTCATCTGTGCTCTACTGAACTTCACTTCATAAAGTTTCATATCAAAAGTTGCAACTTCGTTTAACGAGGTAACAGCGTTCTGTCATAACAAGTGCTTATTTCTAAAAGTCCACTGCATCAGATAACTCGGTGAAAGAGCAGCTACGTTGTGTTTTGTGTCACTAAACAATTCTTCAGGCAGAGCTGCAATCCTCAACTTAATTTCAAAGCCACTCGGCTCTGTGTGTAGTTAAGGCAAGGTGGTGTAACACTGTACTCCAAAGCGAACCTTTATTCCTAGGAGGACACGTTAAGACTGGCTTGAACTGAACGTTACACTTGATTGAAAAGCAAGACTTTTTTTTAAAAAAATCAATGATTTTGTGGTCACCATTTGAAAATCGTGCCCATTTCATCAGGGCTTAGGTTTTCCATAAGACACAAACAGTTCTACACTAAAATGGAGTCATGTGCACACACATACACGCACGCACACAGATACACAGACACACACACACAGGCTAATTACTCAAAGTTTACATTTTGCTCAGATTTGGCTGCACATCAAGAGACATTAATTTTATGGGTTTTATTCCACATGTTGTTTGTTTGCAAACAGAGACATGTTTTCCCCTCCCCCCTTCTTCATGGGCGTGGGGAACACTTAGCAGGTTTTAAAGAAGTCTTTGAATACTGGGAGACACAGCTACTAAAATGCAAGGCAGGTCCAATGTGCAGATGTTGACACAACTTGGCTTTTTTATACGCAATGTCTTGTGAACTGATGCAAATCAAATGCCTGGGAAGTGGTTTCCCCTTACAATGCTGGAAATTACCATTTAAATGAAAACGAACCAGGAAAAATATTTCCAAAGAGCTGGGAAATCTGAAGATTAGAAAAATGCAAAGTGGTGCCCAGGCATATGTTTGTGCTGGCACAGGGCAGAAGAGTGACTGAGTATTAGGGGACTGCACCTTTTAATGAATCAAACTTCTTTTCAAATTCGGCAACCTTAATATATGACCTAGGGACTTCCCTGGCAGTCCAGTGGTTAAGACTTTGTCTTCCAGTACCCAGGGTCCGAGTTCTATCCCTGGTGGTTGGGGAGCTAAGATCCCACAAGCCTCTCAGCCAAAAAACCAAAACATAAAAAAGAGAAGCAATATTGTAACAAATTCAAGAAAGACTCTTTTTTAAAAAGTGGTCTACATTTGAAAGAAAAAAAACAAACATATATGGCCTGATCATCTTTGGCTAACATAGGGAAAAAATTAAGAATTCGATTCATTCCATTACTGGTCAAACATTTGCTGAGTGCCTGAGGGCGTGCTAGACACCAAGGACACAAAGATAATTACAAGGGCACCGTTTGGGCAGACAATTCAAATATGGCACAGTGAGTGCTCTAATGGAGGTCCAAGAGGGCTTCAAGAAAAGAAGCCACCTTTGACTTAGCCATGTTACCTACTCGACAACTTACATACTAGGGTTGAGACATGACGTTGGTCAACTGGTATTTCTGGACATTTGCTCTTCTGGGACAGATTAACAAACTCCAGAAATGGTCCAGTTTTTCAAGATAAAGCTCATTTAACATTGAAAAGATAGATCTCTCACTTCCAATGTGGTGATTAACTTAATAATAGGCATTCATTTCTGAAAGCTTAAAACAGAAATTGGTCATCGATTTAAAAACAGAGGGTGTTTGTCTTGCAGTGTGCCATTTGGTCCTAAAAAGTTGAAAATGGGAGAAAATACTGAAGCCTAGAAAATGATGACATTAAAATTTTTTTCTTACTCTAAAGCGCCACGCCCTCATGTCTAACAACTGTCAGACCTCAGACCAGTCTGGACAAGATGTCACTGAGACGGAAGGTGGTGAAGACGTAAGGTATGAACCTTAGCCATACTCTTTTCTATCTGCCTCGTGTTCAGCTACTTACTAATATCTTGAAAACACACCCTTCCCCTAGATTTACCTCGAAGGTCATATGTAGATTAAATAAGGTTTGAAAACCTTTTACATAGCACCTGGCACCTAAGCTTAGCTAATGGCAATTGTAAGAAAGCCCAAAAGGAGCAGGACAGATCCACACAGCCTGTTAGCTTGCTGTTTCTACCACTAAAAAATTCATGCTGTACTAATCATCACCATGGAGCGAATATGGAGCCGACAAATGTTCCCAGAGTTTTGTCAACACACAGATTAAAAGTCATGTTCACAAACAGAGATAAATTTCTAAACTGTGATTCAGTGTTGGCTGGGAGGGGACCTCATTTCTCTGTCTCTGCCTCCTAATTGGCTGCAGCACATGAATACTCTGTAATTCAAAAAGAAGCTTCTTCACGTGCTTTTTGATTCTGGGGAGTTTACTGCAGAAGATGTGATAAATTCTACAAACCCAAAGTGCATAACGGCGCTACCCATTTAGCATGAACAACAGAGCTCAGAAATGACAACTCTGTAAGCAAATGATCTGGGTCCAACACCCAAGCCCACCACCCCTAGTTCTCAGAGGCAGATTATAGGGAGGGTGTCCTCGTCACATCTAGAATCATATTTTTCAATGAAAACCTTGACAGTTGCTATTGTCTGAAATTAGGATCCTCTTATTAAGAAAATGGGCAGTGAGCTTGTCAAAAGAACCTGAAATGAATGCAAGGAAAAAGTGTGTGTGTGTATATACACCACTCTTTATACAGAGGACACATACAGACAAAAACCAGGGCGTCCTATCTCTACCCACAAGGACACACTTGGGCCAACTCTGTAGTATACACGTCACTCTCCTGTCCCATATTAAACACAAAAGGTATCACAAGGAAGAACCAAAATGTCCAACAGGGAAGAACTGGTTAATAAATCAGAAAATTGGCAAAAACAATATGTGATCACAGGGACAAATATATATTAAGATACAGTATCATTAAGTCTTCTCTTAAGCCCCATGGGAGCTCGTCGTACAGGTTAGGAACAGGAAGCTAAGAGAAGTGAATGACTTCCCCAAGGTCACAAGAGTCAGTAAGTGAGAGCCCAGAAATGAAGCCAGTCAATGTGCCTTGACCCCAGAAACAGCTTCTGCTTTACCAAACCATCTCCCAGAACTGCAGCTCTGAACATGAAAAGGGATACTATGCAGCCAGTGAAACCTACTTTGCAGAGTTTAACAGCACAGGAATGTTTCCACAATGTTACAGGTACACCAAAAAAGAGGACAATTGATTTTTCCCTAAAAATTTCAACATTCAAGCTTCCATAGAAGCAAATAGGCTGTGCCCCTGTGCACACTGGAATTATCTCACATGGTGTTGGGCACTCACACACATCGGTCAGGTGGCCAGGGGCTACAGTCCATGGAGTTGCAAAGAGTCAGACACTCCTGAGCACACGGAGCAGTTTAAATGGGTTCCACAAAGGACTGAGGCACTCATTTTTCATCTGTAAAACCTAGTTCTGTCTTTTTCAACAATCATTAATATCACTAGATTAATATATTTTTTAATTTACAAAATGAGTTTCAAATTGTTCTATTACACAGGCTGAATCTCAAATCATTCCTAACACAATGACAACTTACTGTATGTCTTTAAAAATATATCTTTCAACAGTTATTGACCACTGTTGACATATTTACCAATAACAACAGGATATGTTCCAAACATTAACAAAACTAGAGCAAGATTCTATCATACCCTGAGCCAACCATGATAAATTATCTATATTTAGATAATAAAAAATCAAACTGAACAAAACCCAATAATCTGTATTAAATATTTATATTATCAGTTTTTAAGGCAAACTTAAAAATGTTAGTCTGATTGAATAATCTCAGGACAGTTCTATTCATATTAATGTTAAATAATCTTGTTTTAAAAATATATTATTGTCAATTTTCAATCAGCCAAGGCTCTCAAGTGCAATTTAGCCAAAACTTGTGCTTTCCCATCTACCGTTTCATACATGCATCAAATGTAAAGCAAACTAATTTTAATACTGTTCAAAGATGAACATTAAACATTTAACTTACCAGGGAACATAATTCATTATGCTCCAACAGCAAAGATAAAAGAGTTTGGCATTATCAGCTAATGTAAATTATTCCCAAACTGCAAGAACTCAGAGTAGTCAAGACTTGATTTCTACTGACATACACATTCGAAGGGAAATAACACAGAAACCGGCATCTGGTTTTCAAGCCATTCACTACAGTTACAAACTCAACAAGTAGCCTGTGACTAACAATCTAATACTAGGACTTAGCAACCATTCAGTTAATCAGTGGAATTGTTGTACCGCTGTTACTCTCCCTAAGATCTTTCAATTAGTCTGGTAGATTTTTGTTTGTTTTGCTTTTCTATATTCCCCATGGAGAAAACCACTCATACCAAATAACGAATTGAGACTGAGATAGACTATAAGAGAGTTCAGGGGACATGGCAACCATCTATCCCTCAGTTTTTTCTTAATCCTTAATTTACGAGAGTACTGATCTGCTAACTCTCATTCTAGCCCCAATTCCCTCAGATATTTTCTTTGTAGACACGATTTATTACAACTCTGTATGATGTCTGCAGTCAGACACATGGGTTGTATATGACTGACCTTTTGTGGCTAAGCCGGAATGAAAATCGTAATTGAAGAAGTGCAAACTAAAGAAACAGAGGGATTAAGCAAGTCACTGGAAACCAAAGCACCCAGAGCAAGTCATGCAGGCTGGGAGAGTTTACCTAGTTCACTGTCCAGCTCCTCCGTATGGATCCCTTCTTCTCCAAAGGAATAGCAGGAATGAGACAGAAAAGAGAGAAAGAAAAATTCAGACACCAGCACCAAGGAAAGAAACGCCCTTCAAGAAAAACAGCAAACACATCACTTCATTTTGTCCTTACCTGCATTGTGGCTATTTCATTGGCTTGGCTACTCAACTCGAGACCTCAGTGTAAATCACAAAATGGGAAGAGCTGATATTGGCAACATAATTACATGGCTCATTTCCTTGCGTGTCAAAATAAGGTTTGATTGGTTGTAAAAGATGACAAACACCTTTGCAGTTTTTGGTGTTCTTATGTGGGAAGTCACTTATTACAGACCTTATTTCAAGCAAACAAAGCTGCTAGACCTTTCAATATTAGTCCTTTTAATCCTTCTATGATCCTCTAATCTGCAAGGCAATTATACTCACAATTAAAAATTTACTTAACCTATAAGTAATACTGCTGCCTGAAAAACAGAAGGTGAGGTCAAACTGAGAACAAAGATTCTAAGATAAGCTATACTTTGTCTTTCAAAAGGAGTTAGAAAAATGAACTATGTCAGGATGATGTACATCGGGGGCTGGGGAGGTGAGGCTTGAAGGCTGCCCTGAAAAGACGATTGGGAAGCAGAGTTTACTTTGCATAAGATTTCTAAGTCAAGCAGCTCAGAAATATTAGAATGAGAATGTTCTCTGTAATTTCAGTAAGCAAAACAAGTCAAGATCCTTTCCACTCCTGACTACCTCTTGCTGTCAGTAAAACATTTTGTGATGACTGCAAAGAGAATATAGGACACCATACAACAAGCCACTTCATACACAGCTATGGTTGTCCCCTCCACCATAAGCTGAACAAGCACAGGGGGCAAGTCCACTTTCACTACTGCAGCGCTCAGTGCCCGTGGGAGCTCTGGATACGTAACAGGCACCAAGTATTTCTCAAAGGGGTGAATAAATAAACGAACCGATCACTGACTTTAGTCACCAACTGCCAACAATAAGGTAACAAGGTTGACACTGGCACTGTCCCCTAAGAAGGGAATCTTATTTACACAAAATCTTTCATGAAAATGCCCATTAGGATATTATTTAAACTATCTTTGGGGGCACTCATTCATTCCCTTAAAGTTCTTCAATGAGATTTACTATGTGCAAGCCCCTGAGCTGTCATCTGAACGTTATGTAAAATTTAATGAGAAGACTTAGAGTGAAAAATGGCTAGAATTCAAGCTTGGCTGGAGTGGGGTTCTTGTTTATTGTGTTCAATGATACAAGTGACATTCCCAGAGTGCACCTGACAGACAAAAAGCATTCAACAATTATTTGTGGAATGTAAGAGCATTCTAAGAAGGGAGAACAGCACATCTAACTATCACAGCGCAGGAACTCAATGAGGACTGGGGGTGATGGACAGAAGGTGCGATGGAACTAGTCAGACAAGCTCAGAGGCTGAACCACAGAGAACTTGGAAAGACAAGCTTTGAACCTGGCATTCACTGAACAGATCAGAGAGCTACAATATTAAACAGGGCTTGAGGCAGTGGTGATAACGCAAATACATTTTCACAGGCTGCTCTGAATACAGTGCAAGAACGAGAGTGGGCAAGAGTGTGGGTGGGAGATCAGCATGACCTTGACCTTGACTAGGATGGTATACATGGTGGGGAAAATGGAGAATGAATTCTAGAGACATCTGGGAGGAAAGGTGAGCTCAGCTGGTAGTACTGACAGCGAAAACTTTTAGAAGAGCAGATTTGGGTTGATGGGAATCATTAGTTGGGTTTTAATCAAAATGAATCTAAATTCTCTCTAGGACAAAAAGCATTATTAAATAATACTGGCCCCGAGTTCACAAGCAAGGGAGAAATCTAAAGAACTACTAAAACACAGAAATCACAACAAGGGTTATACACTGACTATCAAAATCCCAAATTAGTTTCTGCTTTTTTGAGACAGGAAAAAGAAAACAGAACATTCTCTACAATAATGTTATACTGTTACATTCAACATGCATATGACCTACAGAGAGCAGAAAGAAACACAGTGTTGTAAAAGAACAATGTGATTCTCCTCTGTGATCTGATATAAACAGCACAAGACAGTCTTGGGATAATTGGCAGGAGAAAAGGCAGATATGGGAATGGATACTTGCCACTGGGGTAGAATCTGCTTGTATATGCTTAAACCATTTGTGGCTTTACAGGCCCACGGACATACATATAGTTTCTACCAGAAGAACATATGAATTCTAATGGTGAAGCAACAATCACTAAGTGAACTGCATTGGATATGAATACATACTTGTTTCAAAGGGAATAATGTTCACACCAGTGACATGAACTCTAAGAATTAAAAATTATTAGAATGGCTAAAAAGAAAATTCAGTAATTGTATCAACACTTTCACTCCATTTTTCTCAGTAAAAGCTACTGGAGTCTTCTATTATCTATCAAATTATACTGACAGGCATTTTCATACATTCCCAGTATAATTATAATGGATAGTGAAACTGAAGATCTGATGGTAATAAGAGGGCTTAAAACAGCTTCAGAATCTCAGACATCAAATGAAGATTACATTCTGTTCCAAGAAGTTTTATGGTTGGATGTATTTTATGTTCTTATCTTTGAAAACTGGTCACTTCTGTATCACATGTTAAAGAGAATATGTGAATGATCATGATAGCCCATTATCCTTAAGCATGCAAAATAATGCATTTGCCCATGCCTGTTCCTTTTCTTCTTTACGACTAAGCAATCAAAATAAAATGAGTCTCTCAGTTATGCCTCCTCAGTCAGAAGGATTTGTATTTCCACTTGAAGTTACTCAGATCAACATGAACACACAATTCTGTGTTCATTTCATGCAATCTTACAATCCACATATATCCTGTAGTTTAAAGCTTTCACAGGATCATACTTCACTGGCTTATATTTTCAAACAAACATCAAGTTTATACAGACACTAATTGTGCCCCATAGAATAATAAAGTTTCACTAACAGTAAAATGTATATCCAATAATTATACTACTAATTCAAATGCCAAGAATGAACAATGAGTAGTAAAGCAAGCCATTTTCCTTTGAATTTGTCCATGTCAAAAAGCAATTTTGGTAAAACTTAGGACAAATCAAAAGGGAACACTTGTTCAACTTTAATTTCTTCTTCATTTTTGCAAAAGTAACTAGAAATTCCAAAGCTTTGAATTAGACTTTATTGACAGCTGAACCTTTTTTCTTTAAATTAACATGAAGAGTGGGTCAAAGGGTAACACCTCAGCCTCTTTATTGGAAGAATGTACTTTCTCATATTTAGGATACACTCTAAGTCACACAGAGATTCCCAAACATAATAAGATCTGCTTTCTTAATGCTAAACCTGGAGAAATACTCAAATTATGAAGCATGAACACTTCAAGAAAAGTTTCTAATATTTTTTTCTCTAATGCTGTCACAATATATGATTATGGTTCAGCAGGTTAAGTGACCAAAGCATTTTTGGTTTCTAAATTCGTAGAGACTTTCTAGAGTTTTCTCCAAGTTCCTGAAGGGCTTAGGTTGCATCCACATCTGAATCCTTCCTGACTGGGCTGCAGTTCTATTTCTAATAGGGAGCTGAGCATGTCTTTATGTTTAAACAAACTGTTCTTCTAAAACAATTTTACAGATTTCTCTCCTGCTTTTGGAAACCATAATGCACTTAATAGAAACTGGATTACCTTTCAAAAACTCTTTGTTAGAA
Organism: Ovis canadensis; assembly: GCF_042477335.2. Classification (NCBI taxonomy): domain Eukaryota; kingdom Metazoa; phylum Chordata; class Mammalia; order Artiodactyla; family Bovidae; genus Ovis; species Ovis canadensis. The sequence continues at coordinate 50,683,141 of NC_091263.1, read as the reverse complement.
ACCTGGCTGACCTTGCTACAACTCTTCAAACTTCGCATGTGGGACTTTCCTGGCAGTTAAGATTCTGCATTTCCACTGCAAGGGGCACAGGTTCAATCTGGTTGGTGAACTAAGATCCCACATGCCACATGGTACACCAAAACAAGAACAAATAAAATAAACTTTGCATGTGTGAACAAGCCCACTTAAACCCAGACTTTCTTAGCCCCTTACCATCATCTTCACACTCCTCCAGAGGCTTCTGCTGCTTGTTCAGGCACCGAGGGTCTAACCAAGATGTTGTTTTTGTGTTGTGGCTGAAATTCAGAAACAAGAAATACGTCTGAAAAGGTGGTGGTGGGGGGGCGGGAATGTAAAAGCTCAATGACAAAAGATTTAAACAGTCTTGAATATTTACTCTTCACTAAAGCAAAGATATTGTCTAACAGTCAACTGAGGGCAAAAGAGAGCCCTGGAACAAGGAGAAGCTTGGAGAGGCTGGGCATGAAATTCTACTTCCTTCAGGAGGGTCGAGCCCAACCGGAGATGAAGTGTTTCAATAGACACTGTTGCCCTTCGATCAAGAGAGAAATGATAGGCAAAATGACTGGGCTGATTGACCTGAAGCAGATCTGGGACAAAATTCTGCTTGAGCAACCAGTCCATTCTATGCAAACTAAGTAAGAGGATCAAAAAAGTCCAACAGTTCAAGCTGCAAACCAAAAATGAAACAGAGAAAAAAAATTTTTTTTTCACAAGTGTAGGTGGTGAAGTCTTAAGTTTAAGTTGTACTAATAAATATGTTGAAAAAATTGTCACAGTTTTTAATTCTAGATTCAAATCTTATTAATTGATGGGAAAAACTTAAGGCTTAAGGGAAAAACAGAATATGCAAAAGCCTACAAACATTGTCTAAAGTGTGTTCAAATAAAATAAAACAAATGAAAGGTAATACAGTTACAAGTATCTCAACCAACAATACTTACTTGTCTATGCAGAACTATCCTAATCTAATCTATCCTGATTTTGCCAGTCATGCATGCTTTTGCAGGCATGTTAAGAATTTGGGGGTTTTATCCTTAGAACAAGGAGAACTTTCTGAAGGTTTTAAGCACCAGTATAGCTGGGGGTGGAAGGTGGGGAGTGGAGAAGAAACTGGAGGGTATATTTGGGAAGGGTATGTGGACAATATACAAGACTAGCGTTCAGAACAGTTTGGACCTGGAGATGAAGGAAGAGAAATGACTGGCCCAGAGAAACAAGGTATAACCCAGGGCCTGACTGAGATGCCTGCAGGAAAGACTGGGCAGAAACAGAGCTCTTGTGAGATGGGGTCCAATCAGCAAAGAAAGCTGAGGGGGAAGAGACAGGGAGCTGGGGGACCATCAGGAAGTTACTATCTTTATCATGAAGCAGGACCTATAGAATAACCAAAAGCCCAATTAAAACTACCTTAACCTGCTTTGTCATTTACATATAAATTACAATTTACTTAATCCTTACCAAGAACCCTATGAGAGAAGTATCATTAGTATTAAAATGATGACTCCCTATTTTGCACAGGAGAAAACTGAGGACAGAGATGTGAAGAACCCTGAAAAGGACACCCTGCTGACACACAGAATCAAATCCAAGGAGTCCCACTGGAAACCATGGCTGTGCTATTCTCACAAATAAGAGAGCAAAAGTGGAGAATGATTGGGGGGGGGGGGGAGGATATTGGGTGTGATATTTTAAAAAAACACTGTATCTCAAGATAATTATAGATTCACATGCAGCTGTAAGAATGAACAGAGAGAGATCCTACATTCACCTTACCAAGATACCACCAAAGGTAACATCTTGCGGAACTACAGTACAAAGTCACAACTGGGATACTGACGGCCAAACAGTCAATATATGGAAGGCTTCCATCATGTAGCCCTTTGATAGCCACACTTGGTTCCCTTCCAACCCTTACCTACAACGAAAACCACTGTTAATCCCCGGCAACTGCTAATCTGTTCTCCATTTCCATACTTTGTTATATCAAAATGTTATATAAATGAAATCATATGGTATGCAATCTTCGGGGATTTGCATTTTTCATTCAGCATAACTCTCCTCAAGATTGTTGCACACATCAGTAATTGTTTTTATTGTCAGTGGTTATTTCATGGCATGAATGTACTACAGTTTAACCAGTGAAGGACACCCGGGTGGCTTCTAGCTTTGGGTTATTTAGAAGAAAACTTATAAACAGGCTTCCCTGGTGGCTCAGCTAATAAAGAATCCACCTGCAATGTGGGAGACCTGAGTTTGACCCCTGGTTGAGAAGATCCCCTGGAGAAGGGAATGACATCCATTGGATCATAGAAAAAGCAAGCGAATTTCAGAAAAACATCTACTTCTGCTTCACTGACTATGCTAAAGCCTTTGACTGTGTGGATCACAACAAACTGCAGAAAATTCTTAAATAGATGGGACTACCAGACCACCTAACCTGCCTCCTGAGAAATCTGTATGCAGGTCAAGAAGCAACAATCAGAACTGGACATGGAACAATGGACTGGTTCCAAAGTGGGAAAGGAGTAAGGCAAGGCTATATACTGTCACCTTGCTTATTTAACTTATTTGCAGAGAACATCATGGGAAATGCTGGGCTGGATGAAGCACAAGCTGGAATCAAGATTGCTGGGAAAAATATCAATAACCTCAGATACGCAAATGATGCCACCCTTACAGCAGAAAGCAATGAGGAACTAAAGAGCCTCTTGGTGAAGGTGAAACAGAAGAGAGAAAAAGCTGGCTTAAAGCTCAACATGCCAAAAAACTAAGATCATGGCATCAGGTCCCATCACTTCATGGCAAATAGATGCAGAAACAATGGAAATAGTGAGAGACTTTATTTTCTTGGGCTCCAAAATCACAGGAGAGAGTAACTGCAGCTATGAAATTAAAAGACATTTGCTCCTTGAAAGAAAAGCTATGACTAACCTAGACAGCATATTAAAAAGCAGAGACATTACTTTACTGACAAAGGTTCATTTAGTCAAAGCTATCGTTTTTCCAGTAATCATGTATGGATGTGTGAGTTGGACCATAAAGAAAGCTGAGCACCAAAGAATTGATGCTTTTGAACTGTGGTGTAGGAGAAGACTCTTGAACTGCAAAGAGATCAAACCAGTCAATTCTAAAGGAAATCAGTCCTGAGTATTCATTGGAAGGACTGATACTGAAGCTCCAATACTTTGGCCACCTGATGTGAAGAACTGACTCACTGGAAAAGACCCTGTTGCTGGGAAAGACTGAAGGCAGGAGGAGAAGGGACAACAGAGGATAAGATGGTTGGATGGCATCACCGACTCAATGGACGTGAGTTTGAGCAAGCACCAGGAGTTGGTGATGGACAAGGTGTGTTATATGCAGTTCATGGGGTTGCAAAGAGTCAGACACAACTGAGTGACTGAACTGACTACTATAAACATTTATGCACAAGCTTTTATGTGAATCTAAGTGTTCACTTGAGCTTCCTAGATGGCTCAGTGATAAAGAATCTGCCTGTCCATATAGGAGACATGGGTGTGATCTCTAAGAGTTGGAAAGATCCCCCCAAGAAGGAAATGCCAACCCACTCCAGTATTCATACCTGGAAAATCTCACAGACAGAGGAGCCTGGCAGGGTACAGTTCATGGGGTTATAAGAGTCTGACACAACTTAGTGACTAAACAACCACAACGAAGTATTCTCTTCTCTGGACAAATGTGCAATGGCTGGGTTCCATGGTAATTGAAATGTATAGTTTAAAAAAATGCCAAACTGCTTTTTGGAATACCACAGAATTTTATATACCCACCAGCAATGTGTTAGTGATATAACTTCTCTGCATCTTTACCACCATTTAGTGTTTTTTAGTTCATTCTCTAATTGGATTTTTTTTTCTTTCTTTTTACTGTTGAGTTTTGAGAGTGGATCAGATGGTAAGAGCGTCTGCCTACAATGCGGGAAACCTGGGTTCGATCTCTGGGTCAGGAAGATCCCCTGGAGAAGGAAATGGCAACCCACTTGAGTACTCTTGCCTGCAAAATCCCATGGACGGAGAAGCCTAGTAGGCTACAATCCATGGGGTCACAAAGAATCGGACACAACTGAGTGACTTCACTTTGACATATTCTAGATAGCAGTCCATTTTGAGATACGAGCTTTATAAATACTTTTTCCCTGTGTATAGGTTGTCCTTTCATTTACTTACCAGTCTTTGCAAAGTGAAATTTTTTTTCATTTTGATAAAGCTGTGTTGACCAATTATTCCTTTTAGGATTATGCTTTTGATGTCAAGTCTGAGAACCCTTTGCCTATTACAAGGTCTCAAAGAATTTCTATTTTTTCCCCCCTAAAAATTCTATTACTTTACATTTTATACTTTATGATGATTTGAGGTTTTTTTTTTTTTTTTAATAAGGCAAGAGGTTTAGTTTCAGGTTAATTTATTTGCCTTTGTCTATAGCCCTGCTTAAAGTACCATCTTATTGAAAAGGTTACCTTCTGTGCATTGAACTGCTTTTGCATTCTCTACTGAAAATCAGCTGGACACATTTGTGGGGCTGTTTGTGGGTTCCTTTGATCTATGGGTCTATTTCTTCATCAGTAGCATTCAACCTTTATGACTGTAGATTTATAATAAACCTGATATTGGGTAGACTGATTACTGTGACTTTATTCTCCTTTTCAAAACTGTTTTAACTAGTCTAGTTCCTTTGCCTTTCAATAATAAATTTTAGAATAAACTTGTCGATACTAACAAAATGCCTCATTGAGATTTTTGACAGGATTTATATTAAAGCTGTACACACATTTGGGGAGAACTGACATCTTTACTATACCAATTCTGAGTCTTTCAACCCATGAATAGAGTCAGTCTCTCAATTTACTTAAACTTTCATTTATTTCTTTCATCAGCATTTTGTAGTTTACAGAATACAAATCCTGTATATATTTCATTAGATTTTTACCTAAGTGACTTTTAAAAAGTAAATGTAAATTATATTTTACTTTGAATTTTGTTATCTGCTTATTCATTGTTAGTATATAGATATACAATTGATATTTGTATGATTAGTCTAGAACTTCTTATATATTTCTGGTGATTTTCCAGTTAGACAATCAGTCTATGTATCTTTTATTTCCTTTCATAAGGGTTTTGTTTTTTGGTGTTCATTTGTTGGTGTTTCTGGATTACCGGCTTCTACAGCTCTAAATCTGGGATATATGAGGTAAAAAGGAAACTCAGGGAATTTATGACTTGTCATTTCTGTGATCCCAAGTTCCCTAGCCAATCTGCATTATTTTTATTTCCTTTTCAAGTCTTCTTCTGTTCATTTTCTATACAATATCCAGGGTTTGCAAGTTTATGCTTAATTTTTAATGTTCCAGTATTTCTTAGATTTCCCATAAACTGTAAAGCTAACATAGACTTACATATATATAAGTAAAATCAGGTAGATCTGAGTCTACAGAAATTTAACTTGCTATTCAATGTACGACACTCTAAGATGAAGTTTTCAGGATGCAGGATACTGGAAAACTCATCAAACCACAAATACTGTTGTTGTTTAGTTGCTCAGTTGTGTCTGACTCTTTAGTGACCTCATGGATTGTAGCCTGTCAGGCTCCTCTGTCCATGGAAATTCCCAGGCAAGAATGCTGGAGTGGGTTGCTATTTCCTTCTACAGGGGATTTTCCCAACCCAGGGGTCGAACCTACATATCCTTCATTGGCAGGTGGAGTCTGTACCACTGAGCCATGAGGGAAGCCCAAATGGTGTGCATCTAATAATTTAATGTGTATGGAATTTGGCTGCTGCAGACCAAATCACAGAGTTGTCGTAAGAAGCTACACTTTTGCATACATTTTCTATTAAACAATAGACCAAAGATTGGCCTAGCACTGATTAAAAGCTAAACTAGGTTGTAAAAAGTAAGCAAATCACCATACTCCCCTCTAAAGCACTCAAAGTCTTGGGTCTTCATTAACTATTTTTACTAACCACATTCCTCACTAACCCTCAAAGTAACCAAAAATTTTTTTTTCAAATTTATCAAGTCAGTCTTGAGCAAAACTATTAACACACTCTTTCCAAGTTTAAGTTTCTCATATTACTCTGTATTAGGAATTCCTCTGTTATTATTTTCCTTTGCTCCATACAATTCTTCCTTACTAACAGACATAATTTAAAGGACAACTTATCACAAAAGTTAAGTACAAAATTCTAAGCTTATAGCTGACATCCATTTTCATGGCATTTAAGCCTCTCTGTAATAACCACATGAAGATAAACATGGTAACAGTAACAATAATACTCACTAATTGGCACAAGCCCAAGTTTTATATCCCTTATCTCATCTAACTCTCACGAAAATCTGACAGGGTAGGCATGATCAATAATATTCACGTCCTTCTGCAGATAGGGAAAACTGAGATGCGGAGAGGCAAACTCAAGGTCACACAGATAATGAACTTTGGGGAGTTCTTAACCACTGTACTTTCCTAAATCCAAGGGAAAGACTTCACCGTCCACCCCTGTCTTCAACAAGCATTTGTTATTAACATGAAGACAAAAACGTGGCCTGTCATCTCCTTCAGGCTGGAAAATAACCCCGGAGCAATCGTTCACTCATCTGATTTCCTAGGTTAGTTCTGAGAAAGGATGTTTTGAGACCCAAGCCTTCTCCCTTACTCCCAAATCTTTAGGAAAATTGTACTTTCTTATCCTTGCTGATTTTTCTGATTACAGAATATATGCTGGAATATCTTTCTAAGTGGAAATATGTATTCAAACCCTGCAGAAATGTATAATGTAGTTAAGAAAATAAATTCCTTAAATTCCTTACTTAACTCAAACTCAAGTGTTAATAGATATTTCTGGAATTTTTCTTCACATAGAATTTTATCTACATTTTCACAGAAAACACATAAGTGTATATACCCATGTATTTTACAAAATAAGATACTTCATGTTGTTCAAAAATGTCCTCTGTTGTTATTGTTCCATGAACAGCAGACCTGCAACATTAATCCATTTGAGTAGAACAGATTTACCTATGTTTTGAATTATTTCATAGTTTAATTGGTCTTTTTGTTTTTATTTTTTACAGGTTCATAATACTATGGTCAATGTTAATAGGAAATCTCAAAAGGAGAGCCAAAAAATTTTAAAAATTGACTGTCATGGTTAAGAAATTACATTAGCTTAGATTTTCTAGAATGGTTTCAATTTTATAAATTTTTTATTCCTTTCCAGTATAGGTTGCTAAATGTTTAACTATAAAATATGTAAGTTTTTAATTTTAAAAGACTTTTCACATCTTTATATTCTCAAACTTTAACCCATTTGCCTTGCACCATGTGAAAAAATTAACTAAAAATAGATCATATACCAAAATGTAAAATGCAACCTATGAAACTTCTAAAACAAATATAGCAGAAAACGATTTAATTTTGACTTTCAGTCAAGCAACAATTTCTTAGGTTCCACAATAAAAGCACAATTCACAAAGGAAAAAAGAAAGTGATTAGAGTTGATAAAAATTAAGAGCTTCTGGCTCTTTAAAAGATGCAGTTAAGACAATGAAAAATCAAATTTGGACAGAATGTTTGCAAATCACAAATGTAATTAAGGAATTGAATCAAAAATATGTGAAGAACTCTTTCACACTCAAAGGAAACTGTAACCCAATTAAGGAAAAAAAAAAAAAAAGCAAAGTATTTACCTATTCTAAGCAGCTAGATATATTCTTCATATTAATATATAATATCATAATTTATATATGTACCATAATTTAGTTGTTTAACTCTTTAGGGAAATAATTATTCTTATGCTTCCTCCAGCTCTCAGATTCAATGGTTAGGATGTTACACTAATTGCTTTTTTTTGTACAAGGCTTGTTAAATTGCAGGAGAGAAGACCAACAGCATGTGATCAATCCTTTTAGAGTTAATTTACATCTGTAGCTGCTAAAGAAAGAGAAAGGAAATAGGGGGGGAAAGAGAGAGATTCAAGTAGAAATAATGGTACTTTACTCTATAAAATAGACTTCTCCATTTTCGGTATAGGCCATCTCCCAGTTTTCAGGTAGAGGACCTAAATTATCCTCTGCAGAAAGAGGTAGGTATTGAGGGAACTTCTGAGAAGGGTCCGTGATGGGAGCAGCGATGATGCTACTATTCACAGGTGGGAGTGTTGCTTCTTGGAGACTGTGCTCTTCTTGGTCACCAGAATCGGCTATTTATTCACCAGAGAGAGAAAGAGAGAGAGGAAAAAAAATAATTTATCAGTCATACTCCATACCAGGGTGACCATTACTATGCACACTTATGTTCTTAAAGTTTTTTCCTAACTGCAGGACATCAACTAGATTCTGTCTTACTTAGATGAAAGTTCTTTTAATAGAAAACACTGACATGAACCAAATTTATTTTACTGAAAAAGGAGAAAATACACTCAAATAATGCATTACTCACAATCCTGGAAATGTCAAAGAAAAAACATATTCATGACTCAAACCCTCAAGTCCCTCTAAATTTAAGAAGGCGATCAAGTTACAGACTGAGCTGAACTCTCATTACTCAGGTATCATTTGGCTTCATGACTTACAAGGACTTCTGGGGCAGGGAAAAAGTCCATGCTGAAAACACAGAGATAGTGACATTATCATCCATTTGTAAAAAATTATCTAAAATATTTTTGGTAGATGGTGGCAAATATCAAAGACTGACAAATCAAACTAAAAAGTCTACAAAGGTTTAGAATACAGAGACAGCTCCACCAATGAGTCAGTCTAGCCTCTTTTGGAAAAGTGAGAAGAATGTTCCTGTGAAAACCAAGACAGTTACCCCCAAAGAGTATCCTGTGGGTGGACTGATTCGACTTGGGTCTTGAAGGCTCTAAGTTTCTGAATCTCCTTGCTTTCTTATTAATTAGAAATATCCAGAGGGGATGTCATCAGAGTTTACACAAACGGCATTGTTGACATTCTGGTTGAATTTTTATAGAGGCTGATGATATTAAATGTCAATCTCTATGGGACTTTAAAACATTAATCAGGGGATGTAGTCATTTTCTGTCTCCCACAATAATTCTCCTACAGACATTTCTGATTTACTCAAAGCCAACTGAGGAATAATAAAAGGTTGCTTTCAAATCTTTCTCCGACGAGTAGCTCCCAATGACACACCTGAGAATAAAGGCAATCCAAAAGCTGGATGGAGGACATGCCAAGCCTATTAAACAATCACCTCCACCAAAAATCTACTGCCTTTGAGAAGGAAGCCTGGGGTCTTTCACTGCCCTGCATCTATGCCCTCTTCTGGTACCAACCACTCGGATCTCCATTTGGAAATCATCTCCTTCATCGGAGGTTCCTGTGGTCCAGGTGCACTGACTTATGCCCACTCCAAGCTCATGCAGTGGGCTCAACTCACACCCATTTCACTCTTGTCTTTATGGCTGGATCAGGCACAGGATCCATGGCAAGTGCTTGCTGAACTGTTAGGCAGGAGGTAGCCTCTTGATGCTAAAATTAATAAGCTGGTAGATTCTCATGTTGTGAGATGAGAATGCTGATGGTGCTGATGGCCATCTTGATGAACCTTGGCGAGGCTTATCTGAGAACTAAACCCTTATGGAGGAAAGATGAAATACGAGAAAGTCACCCGATACCCCGATGAAGCCTCTCTGATTACATGTACTCCCGGCTTCTCCAACTGCTTGATCCCCTCAACTCCCTTTCCTGCTTAAACCAATCTGAATTGCTTTTACAATTTGCACTCATGAGTGGAGATTAGTACAATTTTAAGTTAGAAGGAAAAAAGAGGAAATTAGGCCACCATGGAAGAAACAGTCTGAAACTGGTGTGAGCGTGTGTGTTCAGTTGCTTCAGTCGTGATCGACTCTTTGCAACCCTAGGACTGTAGCCCAGCAGGCTCTTCTGTCCATAAGATTCTCCATGCAAGGAGTGGGCTGCCATGCCCTACTCCAGGGGATCTTCCCTAACCAGGAACTGAACCTGTGTCTCCTCTGTCTCCTGCACTGTAGGCAGATACTTGACAGCTGAGCCACCAGGAAAGCCCCTGAAATTGGTAATCAATAACAAAAATTCAAAAGTTGGCAAGAATTCAAAGCATGCATGTGTGCCAAGTCTCTCAGCCATGTCTGACTCTTTGTGACCCCATGAACTGTAGCCCACTAGGCTCCTCTGTTTACAGGATTCTTCAGGCAAGAATACTGCAGTGGGATGCCATTCCCTCCTCCAGGCATGGCTCCCTACTTCAGAGCACAGATTTGGAATTAGGTTCAAAATATATACTTTGAGAGCACCCAGGTGATTGCGATTCAAGTACAAGCATTACATTTTGAAGACTGAGATACAAAAAGTACTAAAAAAAAAAAAAAAATCACTGGAAGCTTTAGTTTCCCGGATAGGTTCTGTCAGCTGGCAGTGTGGCAGAGTATGGCGCAGCCACATGGTACAAACGCTAGAAATCCAGAACACCGCATCCTCTCTGAAGGAAGTAGAGAACTCAGTGCCAGGCAATTAGCATCCTGAAAAAAGTGCAGTCAGGATTTCCAGATCTCCAGCTCTTTAAGAAAAGGTGGAAATTTATATTTTGATGCAAAAATTACCAATTTACCAATCAAAATTCCTTGAAAAAATAAAGCAATGTGTCTGGCACAAGCGAAAAGAAAAACAAAAAAGCAGTGACTATAAGCACTGACTGTGAGGCCAGTCTACTTGAGTCTGAATCTTGGCTTTACGTTTACTGGGTTTACTCAACCTTTATGTGCTTGAGTTTCCTTAACTTTACAGTCGGAAGAGTAACAGTACCTACCTTATAAGGTTGTAGGGAGGATTAGTTTAGGTAAAGCACTCAGTACAGTTTTTAGTATACAATACACCTCATCTTCCTCATTATAAGTTGTTATTATTAATCTTTGTTTCCTGGTCAGAGCTCACCCATAGGCTGCAGATTCTTTACAAATAGGCAGAAAAGGATGGATTAGACATCAAACCACAGATCAAATCACAGTGTGCCTGTTTCTAGCTATGTGTCTTTGAAAGAGATTTTACCTTTCTGGGTATCTGTTTCCTCATCTGTAAAATGGGTATAACACGTGCACTACAAGAATGGAACATTCTCAATACATGCAAAGCACCTGCCAAACGTGGTGCTCAGAGTGCTCAGGACAGCTCAGGCCTAGGACTGGCTACCAGGAATACCCAGGGCCAAGGTCAGTGGTCACCACTCAATATGACATTTAAGAGTGAGAGAAATGCTGGGACAATAATAGACACTTGATAATTTGACTGGAAAATCTTAATTAACCCATTTTAATAGACTAGATGTAACAGGAAGAGGATGGTAGCCATAGGTAGGTCACTACAGATGAAAAGAGAAACAATGTGATTTAATACCTAATGTATACAACTTATGCTGGGAAGAAAAGAGAGGAGGGAGAGGAAGAAAGAGTAATCTCGACTACATGAAGGGGATATTAGCTCACTGGAAATACATATATGTAAATTGTAACTTCCTGGAGAAAAAAGAAATTCCTCTAGCAATGTGACCTTATTTTAAATTATCCAAATATTTATTTTATAGGTTCTCAGTGTCTTCCTGTTTTAAAACCACTTTATTTACATATAACTGACATACAAAAAATTACAGATATTAATTTCTCAGCTTTATTGAGGTATAATTGACAAAACTGTAAGATATTTAAAATGTACCTCATGACAATTTGACATATGTTACCCAAGGATTCCTTCAATCTAGTTGATTTTTTTGAAAAAAAAAAAAAAGATATTAAACATGTACAACTTGATATGTTTAGTTTTCTGTTTCTTTTTTCAACAGAACCTTAAACATTCTCATTCTCTGAAAGAAAATGAGAAGTCCAAAAATGAGAGAGTGGGGGCAGATTTTAAAAATTCATAGTCCTAATCACAGCTTTGACCCTGAAGCATGCTCTGACTTCAAACTCTCTTTCATTTAATTTACCAAACATTTAAGAGCACTGCTATCATGCTCTAAAGATTAGATTACTAAATTATTACTAAAGATTGCCAATGCATCCAAAGAGGACAGGTAGAATGGATTACTGGAATACTGAGACTGGCAAGTAGATAAGAAGCTACATGCTCCAACTGCCTAGTGGGATTGATAACACTATTTCTCAGGGTTTCTGTCTGAAAAATGGGGAAGATAATAGTTAGACTGCTTATTTCTCAAAATTTCCAAAAGGTTTATAAGCTACATGTGAAAAAGCTCCATAAACCATAAACAAACACAAAAAACATTTTCATTTGCAGACGCTTCCCAGTATTTACATCACACACACACACACACACACACACACACACATACACTCTCTCTCTCTCTCTCTCTCTCTCTCTCTCTCTCTCTCTCTCTCTCTCTCGAGAGAGAGAGAGAGAGAGAGAGAGAGAGAGAGAGAGAGAGATTTTGAAGGTGACTTTGAGAACATAAGCTCATGTCAAACACACATTCTGGAGCTTGTTTTAAATTACACATGCATTTAGATTTATGTGTACACTCACTGTGTACATAACCAGTCAAAACCTTTGATGCTGCAAAGGGCTAACAAACTTAACTTGAAACACAAAGCCATATAGATTCTGGAGTCAGGGTTTTGGGGTTGAAATGACAGCTTCAACCCTCACTGGCTGAGTAATACTGGACAAGTGGTTAGAATTCCCCAGTAATATGCATGAGAGCTTACCAAAATGCCTGCCCCAGAGCACTGGGGAAACATTAGCTCTTTTGGTAATATCGTTATCTCTTGACGTTCCAAAGCAGTATTTTATCATTAATCACTAAAGAGAAAGAAGCATCAGCAGCCTAATGTTGAACAATAGGGAAGTTGTTGAAGAAACAAGCTTAGGAAGACAATTAAATAACATTTTTGGTGTCTCTTAGATATGGTTGATGGATGCATCAACTACTTTTTAGTTGTGGTGGTTTGTTATATACTTTCCAAGTTTTTCTATAATGAACAAAATCTTTTTAAAAATGTTTTCATTTACTTATATAAATAACTGTGTGTTTTGCCCCACAATTTAAGCTTATATCTACCTTCATGAAGCACATACAGTATTCTCTCTCCAGGGCCTCCTTTAAATCTATAATTTGGGCATTATTTGTAGATGATTCTCCTTCTGCCTGTGTTTGACAGTAAGTTCTATGGTAAGAATCTGGGATGACTGCTCAGTACTCAGCTCCTGCCTCCATCTTTGCTTGCAGAAAGGAAGACACAACCTCCCCAGGATGCTCCAGGCATTAAGTACCCTGCTCTTCTGCCAGCAGACAGCGCCAATATTATTTAGGCATGTTATCTAGATATCCTGTGTCTCTTTCAAGAGACCCAAGCAGACATGAGCTGAAATCGTACCAATAGCCCATTATTTAAAAACATCCTAGGTAAATATCATTTTAAATAGCTGTATTGTATTTTCACATTTGAATCCGGTACCCTTTATCAGCATTGGCCCAACCAGGAGCCAAGACTCCATTATGCCACTGCCACTCTATGCTCGAAGCGGCTGGTGGACTGCTACTTACAAGTGGTTCAGAATGCAAGATGCTTTGACACAGCTAGCATGGCACACAGCTCACAGACTGGGCAGTGTCAATTATTTCAAAGAATTCACATGGGTGAGAGTATGGCAGCTTGTCAGTTGTCATACTTGTAGTCTGGTAAGTGAGAAGCCATTTATTCAACATAGCCCTTGCATACTGAAGATGCCCGATTGCTTGTCTATCTCAAGATCAATTCTCTCCTTGTACATGGGATCAGGTGACAATCAGTTTTCTTCCTTTGTGTATAAACGAAAGTTTAGACTGCCTTTAGCAATGACGACCTGGGGCCAGATTTTTTTTTTTTTGACACCAGGATTTCCAACAGGGGTGTTACAAGGTCAGATTTTCTGAGGCTTGGCTTCTACAACAGAGATTTATAGTGGTCAGAAATTAGGAAACATCCAGACCTACAATCAGCTCTCCCTGCTTTGTTCATGCTCTGTACCGACAAATCTACTTAGTCAATGGAGGACACACAAAGGTACACATCTGTATTTTGGGGTTATATCATGATTTGCTATTCTTAACTGCTGAAAGATCAAGATCTTTTTTTTTTTTTTTCGTAATGTGCTTTCATTTTGGTGACGGCTACTACATATGGATAAAATATTTGGAAGTAGATGAAATTAGCCAGTTTCAATAAACGCCTAAGTAAAAACAAGTAAATTTCTCCTAGATACTGTTAACAATAGGTCAGTGACTGGCCTAATGAAGAAAATGGAAATTTTCATGAACTTGAATCCTTAGAGCTGGAAGAGGGAACCTGATGTGATTGAATCCTAATCAGTAATTAGAGAAGTTAGATACTAAATTCATAACAAGACAGCTACCAAGAACGAAGCTAGGGTAGCAAACTGGGTCTCCTCTTTTCTCTAGTGCTTCTCGCAGAATGGCTGGGCTACTGTTATGATGATAAGTCACCAAAAACATTTTTTTTTAATTGTTAACTTGAAAAATTTTAGGCTTCTGAGTTCAATGAATGAGAAAGCTTCAGAGAGGTCCATACAGGCAGTAGAAAGCACTCAGCTAATAGAAACTGTTTTTCTGAAACACTCTGTTAGACTTGACAGCACAAGGGGGAAAATATTCTAAAATATCAAAGAAAATAAGTACAGGAAAAACAGAAGAAACAAGATGGTCTTCAAAGTCACCACCTTGTAGACTGGAGTAACTCATGTCTTACGCAGTTGTTAAATTTTGAGTCATTCTATATATTAAACCCCCACAAAGCCAAAAATATTATTGAACCATTCTGGGTCACTGTGCTAACCTATAGAGCATATATCATGGCCTCAGTGAACAGTGCCTCCCAGGAACGTGCACGTCCTTATCTGTATAGCTTTATGCAGAGGGTTTGTCCTTGAAGATCCTTTCATAAAATATAGCCTACTAAGCTTGAGCATAGATAGTTCTGACTATATATTAAAAATTATACTTCAATGAGTAATATATACTGCAATGAGTAATATATGCTATGCAATATAAAATACATATACAAAATATGATCTTAGAATATTTATTATTTTTCCATCTTTTATTTCTTAGGGAATATACTAAACTTTGCATTAATTAACTGAAAACATGATTTATTTCCACTGTATCTCTATTTACAAAGGTATGACATAAAAGGATGCATTCCATATAGCATCAAGTGATATTAAACAAATTCTCCTATTTCCCTTTATAAACAGTCAGCCATAATTATGGAGCAGTGTCAAGGCCAAGTAATAAATGAACAAAATAGTGATTCTTACAGGTATCATTTTGAAAAGAGAGAAAGGATGCCAATTATTTTTTATTTCCTTCTACAAACACTTCCCTCCTGTCCCTGTAAGATAGCTGGGTGACGGACTCTTGACAAGAAGCATGAAAACCAGACCAGGGAAAAGACCAGCTATTATACAGAGTGAAGTCAGTCAGAGAGAGAAACACAAATGTTGTATATTAACGCATATATATGGACTCTAGAAGGATGGTGCTGATGAGCCTATTTGCAGGGCAGCAGTGGAGACTCAGACATAGAGAGCAGACTTGCGGACACAGTGGGGGAAGGGAGGGTGGGACGAATGGAGAGCGTAGCATGGAGACATACACACGGACATATGTGAAACAGACAGCCCGTGGGCATTTGCTGTATGACTCAGGGAGCTCAAACCAGTGCTCTGACAACCTAGAGGGATGAGTGGGGGAGGCAGTGGGAGGTAGGTTCAAACAGGAGGGGACATATGTATGCCTACAGCTGATTCACATTAATGTATGGCAGTAACCCAAACCATATTGTAAAGCAACTACCCTTCAATTAAAAATAAAAATTTTAAAAATAAGGGAGATGGGAGGGAGGTTCAAGAGGAAGGGGACATACGTATACCTATGGCTGATTCATGTTGATGTTTGACAGAAAAAACAAAATTCTGTAAAGCAATGATCCTTCAACTTAAAAAATAAATAAAATTTAAAAAAGAAAAAAAAATTTCTGGGCACAGAAAAAAAACAAAAAGATCATCTCTTCCATAAGCACTGTGTGGTCAGAGTTTGAATTTTGGTGATCCTTCCAAATTCTTCCTGAGAACAGAAACCTCCTCACAACTCCTTGTAAATCCTCCCCCCACCCTCCTTCCCCAAGTCCACTGAGGGGGAGCATCGTCTGGTCTTTACCTGTAAAGCTACTGTTCATTTCAGGAACATCATCCTCTTCCTCATTCTCCGCGTGGACTATGCCAGCATTTTGCATATCATTGTAGGACTTGGTTCGCTTTGGGGTCGACTGCTTGGAGCCAGAGTGAAGGTTTTGCAAGGCATCCGTCGTGATCACTTTCCCACTGACTGGCTGGCTAGGAGGTTTGGGTGTCCCATAATAGTTTCCTAGGTGATGGAGAGACACATTTGCATGTTTTAGAAAGAATACTTTGTTTTTCTCAAGTCTGCAAATCCAAATCTCTTAGCCCATTAAAAAAAATTTTTTTTTTCTTTTTTTAAATTAGAAAACCAGAACAAACTGTATTTCATTTCTGGAATGGGTAAGAAAACATGTTGGTCCTACCCAGTTAGACATGGTGATTTCAGAAGCCAGGAGGAAAGCTGCATGGTGGTGGGGAAAGAACCTACTAGGGATGAGAACAAAAGGGGCTGTGCAGAATGGAAAAGCTTCATCCTCATTACATTTGAATTTCAATTGGTCACCGTTTCACATATACGCACCAGCATAATGCAGAATCCAATTTGGAGTGAGTGGCACACAAAATAACAAATTCATTACCGCTAGCACCCTTACAAGCTGACGCAGCGGAGGTCACCCTCCCTTAATAAGGAAACTCCTCAAGAGGGAACCCAAGCAATATTTTTTTTTTTTTAAAAGAGAGTGAACACCACGTGGCGCCTCTTTAACTGAATGGCAGGTCTGACTGGCACAGTCATGTGTGGCTGGAACAAACCCTTGCCCAGCTTTAACAGGAAACTCTGGGTCAGCAGTGGCAGAGTGGCACCCTTCACGGGTCACTTGTTTAGTCAGGGCTCATTTTCATTTTTAGACACTTGCCTCTAGAGTTTGGCTCAGCTCTGACTCTCATGTGCAAAGTGACTCTGGGCAGGACCAGGATAGGCTTTTATGTCTTAATTTTTTAAATTTAAAATGTGTATATTTTTAGTGTGCAGTACAGAAATCTAGTAAAATAAAATATTTACTTTAAAAAGTGACAAAGCAATACTTTACAAAATTGACTTTTTAAAATGTGAAGATGAAATTTCAAGTTTAAAAAGGCAGATATATTTAATAAGAAATTAATTGAGTACATAATAACATTGGTAGCAATGAGGTTCCTTTTGAACATAAGTTAAAAATCAAGTTATTTTAAAGAAAGTGTCAAGCAAATAATGGACATTATAACGAGATATAGACAAAATCTTGAAGGTAATTCATGAATGGGCAAAGTTTGAAACGACAGCTTAAAATCAATAATACACAGTGACCATATGATCAAAAGCATCAACATCAGAAAGCCATCAATCCACTCACCATCTCACATCTTTTAGAGTAAGGTCAGATAGACAGATCTTATTAAGCCCTACAAAAAAATCCTATGTAATGTCTCTAGTTTTGTGCTTGGTAAAGTAGAATTTGTAAATAATAACAAATTCTATACATACTGTTTCTTCCCAAGAATCACATCCCATTGTCAAACCTCACCACATAATTAAATCATATAAAATACACATTTTAATGATAAAAGCACAGAAGCAGAGGAAGACAGGACTATGCTTCTCTGTATGAGACACACAGATTTTACAGATTTATATACATTAAGCTTTATCTTTATAATTAAATTTTCTTTATGAACATTATTTCCTTAAACTATTTTTTGAATCATTGAATTTATGAACATATGCATCCACTTTCTTTGAGAAAGGTATAAACAGCATGAGTCAGCAGGGAATCTTGAACCAGCAGACTACAGGGCACCATGTTTGAACTTGAAGGAAACCACATAGAAGCCGATGAGCACATTCTGGTGGCTTGCACTCAATTCAATCACTTGCACACAAGGTGATATCTCAACCTCTTCAAAACCTTCATTCAGCTTTCTAACTCAAAGGTACAGAGACTAAGTGGAACCAGTGTGAAGAAAAGGAATCCATGTGTGTTTCTAGGGACTAACACAAGTGCAGGGAAAAATGAACACACGTATAAGCCAACACTCAGCCTGCATTTCTAAACAGGTTACACCGAACGATGTCCCAGGCCTTTGATGAAGTTGAAACTCGGCTACAGTGTTGACTATTTTCACTAACTGAAGATTCTTAGTGGGGTTTAGGTAAATAAAACAGTTGACTATTTAAAAAGCAATTTTCATGGTGAACAAGAAATAAAGACAAACCTCTACTGAATTCTTTATGATCATTACTATACCAAAACATAGTGGACATTTTTCAGTTAGAGATTAAAGTAAGACCAATGTCTACAAACAAGAATCTTCCACTGAAGGATGTAATTTTAAAAATAGGACTCTTGATTCATAATTTTATAATTATAAGTTTATAACACTCATGAAGCTTTGTCATTTAAAAATCAATTAAAACTTAGACATCCTTGTTTATGACAGAAATAAATGTCTGGAAAAGAAAAGTTCTACCTAAATTTGACAAATTTATGTGCATTTTCCTCAGTTTTCAAGGGAGGTCAGGGTCTTTCTTACGTTAGTAAATGATTAGCAGATTTCTCAATGCAATTACAAATTCTCCCCAAACAACCCACTTATTCATAGTTGTTTCCTGCTTCTGGAAATTAGTTTAAGATTGATTAGAGACAGATAAAGTACATATTATTAGACTGAACCATATGCAACTGTTGATGTAGAAGACAAATTGTCAAATATCAGCAATTTCATTTGGGTTAATCTAAAGTATAGATTAACATATGCTCAACAATCACTGGATCACAGAAAAAGCAAGAAAGTGCCAGAACAACATCTACTTCTGCTTCACCGACTATGCTAAAGCCATTGACCGTGTGGATCACAACAGACTGTGGAGAGTTCTTAAAGAGAGGAGAGTGCCAGGCCACCTGACCTGTCTCCTGCGAAACCGGCATGCGAGTCAGAAAGCCACAGTGAGAACCTCACACTGAGTGGCTCGTCCAAAATCGGGAAAGGAATATGACAAGGCTGCATGCTGTCACCCTGTTTACCTTATATGCAGAGTACATTGTGCAAAAATACCAGGCTGGATGGATCGCAAGTTAGAATCAAGATTGCAGGGAGGAATACCAACAACCTCAGATATGCAGATGATACCACTATAATGGTAGGAAGTGAAGAGGAACTAAAGAGCCTCTTGATGAGGTTGAAAAAGCTGGCTTAAAACTCAACATTAAAAAAACTAAGATCACAGCATCTGGTCCCATCACTTCATGGCAAATAGAAGGGGTAAAAGTGGAAGTAGTGACAGATTTTATTTTATTGGTCTCCAAAGTCATTATGGATGGTGACTGTAGCCATAAATTAAAAGATGCTTGCTCCTTGGAAAGAAAGCTATGACAAACCTAGACAACATATTAAGAAGCAGACATTACTTTGCTGACAAAGGTCCATATAGCCAAAGCTCTGTTTTCCAGTAGTCATGTATGAATGTGAGAGTTGGACGCTAAAGAAGGCTGAGTGCTAAAGAAATGATGCTTTCGAATTGTGGTACTGGAGAAAACTCATGAGTTCCTTGGTCTGCAAGGAGAACAAACTAGTCAATCCTAAAGGAAATCAACACTGAATATTCATTGGAAGGACTGATGCTGAAGCTGAAGCTCCAACACTTTGGCCACCTGATGTGAAGAGCGGACTCATCCTATTATGAGGATACAATGAGACAGTCCATTTAATGCTTTTAGCACTTGTGAAAGACTTCATTACAAGGCTTGATACATGCTATAATACTTAATGTTAACAGTATATGTTTCTAATCTTTAAAAGGAAGCTCTTTACACCTTAGTAGAAGGATTAATGAGACAATATGTCTGAAGTGCTTGCCACATGGTAACAGAGTACCACAACTTTACTGACAGAAAGGAACAAGCAGGAAAACCTCTCAATGACCAAATAACCTTGAGCAAATTACTTACTATCCTCTCATACTTTCTCTGTGATATGATAACGACAGCATGAGCTCTCATAACATCACAGGATTACCACGACAATCAAATGATGTAACTTTCTCGCACTATAACACTATAAGGTGTTATAAATACGCGAGAGTGTAATTATTCAAACTTCTCCAGCATATTACCTACAACCTTTACAGAAAAACTTCTATCAAGTGGTGTTTCCTAAGGGCAGAGGGGTCAACTTTCTATTGCAGATACATTTTTCAAAATAAAGAATTTAGTGACCCATATTTAAAAACTAAATATCTCTGATTCAAGTCTGGATATACTGAGACATGCTGCTGGACAAACTGTAAAGTCTGTTTTCCTGAGATTTGTCTCTTATGGGCAATGCTGGTGACAAGTGTGTGACCAAATTCACCAGGACCACACTACACTGTGGTGTTGGAGAAGATTTTTCAAAGTCCCTTGGACTGCAAGGAGATCAAACCAGTCAATCCTAAAGGAAATCAGTCCTGAAAATTCATTGGAAGGACTGATGCTGAAGCTGAAAAACTCCAATACTTTGGCTACCTGATGCGAAGAACTGACTCAATGGAAAAAGACCCTGATGCTGGGAAAGATTAAAGGCAGGAGGAGAAAGGGACAAGAGAGGATGATATGGTTGGATGGCATCACTGATTCAATGGACATGAGTTTGACCAAGCTCTGGGATTTGGTGATAGGCAGGGAAACCTGGCATGCTGCAGTCCATGGGGTTGCAAAGAATCAGACATGACTGAGCGACTGAACTGAACACTCACACAATGTAGGATTTCTGGACAGAGGTTTTGCTCCTATCTTTGGTGTGTCCCAGCCTTTGCCAGACAAACACCTTGACCTCAACCCAGAAGAGTGCCCTAAGGTCTGAGCAGATAAAGAGGCATGGACATAAGAGGGATGGAAGAAAACTTTAAACTTCAAAAAATCCTCAGGAATTCCGATGGGTCTGTGAATGAATTGATTTTTGCTGAATCTGGGATTGGCCATGTTATCTTTCCACACAACCAAGGGCAAGAGGACTCATGCACTCCACCGTTTACCACCATTCCCCCCACCACCGCCTCACCTGCCGTGTATTTACTCACTCCACTCATGCTGACCTCCAGGCATTTCAATTCAAAACACTGCCCTTCCAGGAAACTCTCCACCTCATCAATCACGGCCACTCTGGTCAGCATCAAGCCAAGCCTAGCCAGCAACACAAACTTTACACAGAATATGCACAAGAGACTTCCTGTGAAGACTATCTGGATCGCTTAATGGTACTAAGTAAAAATCATCGGAAGAATTATAAATGAATAAAAAATTAATTTAGGTTATCACTTGGCAGGCTGCACAGTTTCTAAGAGACACAAGCCTGACCATCCCACAGTCCCCATGTTAGCCAACACACACTTCCTGAGGTGACTGGGCTCCCTCCCAAGTGACAATCGTGTGTGTCCCAGCTACTATTTTCAGAACTGGCTCCACAATACAACTCAGCAGGGATGACGGCTGGGGAGGGAGAGGAGGGCAGGGAAGACGCAAGAGGAAGCCACCAATGGCCATAATTAACAGGCACACTCTTTGGCCATGACCAAGCCAAAGAAAATATCTTCTGACACACAGTTAAAAATTAATGGGGACTGCAAATCAATTTTTAGAGCTTGATAAAATATTGAAGGAGGACTGCAACCCTGAGTTTTAAGCCAGAATGAATCAAATCTTTAACGCCTTTCACTTTGTATAAATTTAATATTCATTCATTCATTTCCTTACAGAGAACCTCTTGTTATGCTAGGCACTATGCTGGAAAGGCAGAGATGGAACTAGAACATGATCTTCACGAATGCTCTGCATGGTATACATTAGTTTTTAAAACTTTGTACAAATAATAGTTACATCAAATGAAGATTCTCTTTTAAAAGGTCAAGGTGGGGCTTGAAATTTTGAATTTCTAACAAGGACTCAGGTGATGCTGATGATACTGGTCCATGGACCACCTTCTGTGTAGCAAAGGTGAAGACATCAGAGAAAAGCATTCACATTTAGGTCCTTTGTCCTATAGTCCTATGTTTCTTTAGAACTGGGAGGTGGCAGGGGTGGGGGAGATGAAGGGACAGATGGCTTGCTTCTCTTTTTCTAAGCAGAATAAGCTTTGAAAATAAATAGCAGAACAGGATGCAGTGGCCACGAATGGCTGGAAATCTGGAGCATATATTATCAAAGGGGCAATACTATACCCAAGGAGCAAAAGCGAGTGTGTGCTCAGTTGTGTCCGCCTCTTTGCGACACCATGGACTATAGCCCATCAGGCTCCTCTGTCCATGGACGTTTTCAGGCAAGAATACTGGAGTGGGTTACCATTTCCTCTTCAAGAGGATCTTTCCAACCCAGGGATCCAACTCGAGTCTCCTGCATTGATAGGAAGATTCATTACCACTGAGCCACATGGGAAGCCCAGGGTAAGATGTGTGGGGTCCAAAAACCTTACTCTTGTTCTTTGTAAAACACAAATATGTATACAGTACTTAAGGACACAGACCCAGCATACCTGATTTTGTCTTGGCCTCAAGGTCATGCATATTTGACCCTTGCAGGCTCTGCAGGCAAGCTTCACAGTTGGACCCCTTGCTGTCTCTGCTCAGATCTCACCGGTTTTCTTTCAGGTCTCATATGCAATCTGTGCCCCATTCATCTCACAGCTCTTGCACTCACTCTCCTCTCTGTTTAACTTTCTTCCCTCTGCTCCTCATCCCAATATCACCTATTGATTCTCTGACCCCACCAACTAGATCAAAGTCTCCTATACATGTTTTTAGGGAAGCGTGTATCTCTTCCTTCCCAAGGCCCTTTGCTCAGTTTATCAGACTATTTAATGAAACGATACCTGTCTTTACCTCTAAACTAAGCTCCATGAAGGCAGGATCCACATGTGTTCTGTGCACTACGGCATTTCCAAAACAAACATGGCGCCGAGCACATGCTGTCACTCAGTGGTTCTTTGCAGAATGAGTAACTGAATCAAGTGGAGACAGTACACACAAATCCTAGCCCGGATGCTCCTCAATACCTATACTGCGGATCCGGTTTTTAAGAGCATGACTCATGGCAGTTTCTTTTCAGTCCATCAATTCTATCTGAATTATCTCAGATCCACATCACTTCACTTTGCTACTTGCTTACTCAACACATGATGGTATCATTCATAAAACTCCCATCACTTTCTATTTATTCTTTCTTTACTGACCTGCTCTACTCTACAAATCTTTGATTTGCATGCACAGAAGGATAATAAGCCCATGGTCCTGTAAGTAGAGGTTTGTTCTTACTAGTGCCATTTGGCTTTGAATTTAAGACCAGAAAGGGCAAAGTAAGTTAATAGTTTAGTGTTGTGACCCTGAGCAAGGTAAGGGACTTCTTTCTTTCCAGCCTCGGTTCTCATGTAGAAAGACTAGTACCCATGAAACAGAGTTTTTGTGCAGATTAAATTAGATCACATACATAAAGCACTCAGTCCTGTGCTTGGCACAATATGAGCATGTAATAAACCCCAACATCAGTTGTTCTGATACTCTGAGCAGCTCTATGGTATAAAATTTAGTATTGTTATCAAAGCACATATTTAAAGAACGTTAACAAAAAGTTCCCTTTATTGTGCATCTTCCATATGTTGCTACCTACACATTCTTTTATTCTAATCATTAACAATTCTACAGGAAAAAAATTAATATTCCCATTTTCAGATGAAGAAACTGACATTCACACAATGCTTAATGACAGCTGGCATTTAAACATGGATCTGTCTCCACTCTCTATGCTCTCGACTCCAGGAATGGTTGGGGATCTCTGAGCAGAAAAGTAACCAAAACGTCCCTGGGCTTGGCCTCCTTGTCTTCAAAGGCAGAGGAATATACAATTGTCGCACAGATTTCCTTTGGTTCTTTCATTATCAACAGAGAACACTCCACAGTGGGGTTTGCCAACAGAGCTTATCACAACAGACGGCTGCTGAGGCCTGCCAAAGAACAGGACTCCAGACGGTCTCGTCTTCCTCAATGACAAACAAGAACTCTCTTCACCCCACCTTTATTACTATGTCCCCCCAAAGTAGACCCTTGGCAGCTGCCTCTTTTGCAGACCTTCTAAGAAGCAGAACAGTACCATTATTGAAGGCTGACACACACACTCCCTTCCTAATTAACACGAAGAGATATGCAACCCATAACTCCAATTGGAAATGTCACATTGAGACCACGCTTCCATGCTGAGGGAAAACCTTTGCAAGCTCAAAGTGTATAATCAGCCTCTTCTACCCAGAGGCATTTGTAAAACAGGCATGTTTGGAACCACCCCCAGTGAATAGTTCTGCCCTTACAAACTCTCTCCCAGAGAAGTCCCAAGGGCTGGGTGAGGCAGCAACCTGTCTTATTGAGCAAAAATGTCAACAGGAGGGGAAAAAAAAAAAATCAAGGCAAAAAGGAGATGGTGCTTCTGATTTATTTCAAGAATGCTATCCAATAAATGAGCTCAGTGTCACAGTTAGGAAGCTGGGCCAAGGAGGACACGCTTAGTCTTGTCTTCTGTGTCTTGCCTTGATGTTGACTGCAACCAGTGACAGAATGAGGAGCTGGCTCAAACTGCAGAGCTGAGACCAATTATGAACTCTACTCATAACTCGTATGCCTTTGTGAGGGGCAATACTTAGGTTCCCTAAACAGTCATGAAGGGCATCCACTCTGTTGGAGGATACACATAATATGCCAGCATTACAGCTGTTGGGGGTGGAAAATTCCATCATGGAGCTCCTGACAACCCTCTCCCCCACCACCAACACACACACCACTCCTGGCTTTTTCCAGTGTACCAGCATCTTTCCAGTTTTCTAAGACAAAAGCAGGAGTCATCCTAGGCAGAATATCATCACCTGAATCTTTTACCTCTTCTTCCAATAACTAATACATCAGCAAGTCCACATAAACATTTCATACTGTTGATATAATAATGTGACACTCCCTTAAAAATGGTGGCTCAGATGGTAAAGAATCTGCCTGTGGGAGATCTAGGTTCGATCCCTGGGTTGGGAAGATCCCCCGGAGAAGGGAATGGCAACCCACTCCAGTATTCTTGCCTGAAAAAGCCCATGGACAGAGGTGCCTGGCAGGCTACAGTCTACTAGTAGCTACAGACTACTGTTAGACCTCTAAGGACAACAACCATGTCTGGTTTTGCTAAACATTTTATCATTAATGGTGAAATGAATGAATGCACAAACTAGTAAGAGAGTCTACAGGAAGAGTATCCATTTCCAAGCCACAGACTCGGGCAAGATGAGCATTTCAGTCCTGCCTGGGACATGACCTTAGAGAAAGGCATTTGGCCAGATTTGGTCCCCAATTCCCCAGTTCCCTTTAGTGTCTTAGACATTCTCTTTCTGGACCTCGGTTTTGTTTTCTGAAGAGATGAGCTCTACTGCCTTTCAGTTTAAACTTTTACAACCCTGAAATTCTAAACCCCAAACAAATACCGGACCTGAAAGAATATTCAGAAGGTTATCAGGCCTTGAGGTTTTATTGGTTCACTCTACTCGTCTGCCCTATATATGTCACAGAATGTACATAAAGAAGATCACCTCTCCTCTGTAGTGACATCCTCTTTGGGAGGATTCAAAACTATGTTTTCCAAAAGGAGATTAGCTCTTAAAGATGAGCTTAGCTCTCTGAAGTCGGATGACTGAGAAGAGCAAGATCTTCTTGAGTGGGTCCTCAACCATCCTTGCAGAAGCTTTCATTCTAGAACTGCCCTAGAAAATATGGCAGTCATCAGACACATGGGACTCTTTAAGGCTAAATTAGTTCAAACGAAATTAATTTTTGAAATGCAGCTTCTCAGTCACAAAAATCACATATGGTCCGTGACTGTTGTGTTGGACAGCTCGGAATATTGAACATTTTCATCACTGAAGAAAGTCCTGTTGGATAGCATTGGTTGTGCAGGAAGCAAGAAATGATTCCCTGCTCCTCCGTCTCTAGCACCAACGTTCCGACCTTCTCTTAGTTCACGCTGCATTTGCTTTCTCGGGATTCAGGCTTTAGGGTCGGTGCTGACACACCTGAACCCCTGAGATCCTCTGACAAGCTGCAGATGAAAGTCCATTTCTTCAAGGGGACTGACCCTAATGTTACAGTCAGTGGAGCACTCTTGTAGTTCTCTTCTCTGAGCACTCGTCATTGCTCTAGAAGCTGTTTAAATCATTTTGCCTCCCAAGATTGAGGAGCTGTAGAGCGGAGACCCTAGAGCCAGGTAAGCCTGGGTTTGAATGCCAGCTTTATGTTGGGCTCACCACGTGGAGTTAAAAAAAAAAGACAGTGGGCATCTCTGGGCCTCATACTCTTCTTCTGTAAAATGGTCACAAACTGTACTCAGCTCATAGGATTATTGGATAATTAAGTGAGTTGTTACACATAAGGCACTTTGAAAAGCACTCATCACGTATATACTAGACAAACACTGTCAGAAATAAATCACTATGAAGCATAAGCACCTTCAAAGGCAGAGCTACTTTGATCTTCTGCCCCATCATCACACCCTAAGCCATGGAAAATGTTGAAATGAACCATGTAGGCATGGAAGGGCTGCCATTAAAACTGCACTGCCAGGAATTTCCTCTATACATCCATTCAAAACAGTACAGTGAGACATTTGTACAGAGGTGTTCGCAGCAGTATTGTTTACAAAACATTAAAAAAGCGGTGGGGAGGAGGCATCTTAGACGTCCGCCTGCAGGGGGTTAGTTAAATAAACTATATAAATTCATACAATGGGATATTTTGCAGCATTTATAAAGAATGAGGTGGATCTGTATGGGGTAACTGGAAAGATCTCCAGGATGTATTAAGTTGACAGACAACAATACTTAGGTTTATGCCGTTTATGTCTACGTTTTCTGAATCTTTGCACTAGACCCTTTAACAGAGGTTTCCTGTGAAGAGGAGGAGAATCAACTTAGACTTAAAAGATGTTTAAGTTCTTTACTCTAGAAATAATTCCATCATGTAAATTCATTACTTTTACTTCAAGCTGTTTAAAAGTCTTGCTTTGAAGAGTGATTTGCGTTGCGATATTGAGGAAACTCTTTGGAGCCAGGTCAGGACAAGAGGAAACAAATGTGAGCAAGGGAAATAGACAGTGAGTACCTAGGGAAGTAAATAAAGATATTTTACTGGTAAATCCACTTGTTTACTGACTAGAGGAAGGAGAAGAGAATCCATCCAACAGGGTGGCAATTTGGGGCCAGTCGTGTGTGTAAATATAAGAGCTAACGCTGACAGGGAGCTTACGGGTGTCAGACGCGGTCCTCAGCCCTTTCCAATTATTGTCTCATTTAATCCTACCTATGAGAAAGCACTATTATTATCCTCATTTTACCGAAGGGAAAATGGAGACATGGAGCATTAAGTAACTTGCCGGAGGGCACACAGCTCAGCAGCAAAGGGGCTGAGACTTAAACTCTGGCAGGGCCACAGCCCAGCCTGCAGGGTTGTTAGTGTCCAATTGACAGACACACCATTAAGGGGGCCCAAAGGGGCTCACAAAGATCTCTCCAGCCCTATTCCTATAACACTAACTGGCATATCATAAAAATTCCATTTTGCTTTCACCTTATGAAAGTCAATACAATACACTCCAATTGCTACCAAAAAATTAGGAGTCATCTCGTACAGCAGGGAAATCATACAGCCAAAAGGTCAAAAGGCTGAAGAACACAGGTAAATGGCTAAAAGACACTGGGCCCATATGCAGCATGAGAATTTCAACTCTAAAAAACTGAATGACAGTCACAGAAAAAGGATGACTAGACATTTTCTGAAAAACTTTTTCCTGTTGCTACCCAGCAAGAAGTTGGGTGGAAGTCCTAATGGTCTATTATCACAACTTTTTAGTTACATCAGTATCATCTTGGCATTTCCAGGAAAGAGCATGGGATCTAAAAATCCAACAGCTGGGTCTGTTTCCTGGCTCTCGCCTTCTGGAACCAGCTGCACAACCTTAAGAAAGTCGCTAAGTGCTACCTGGTCTAAGCATCCTCATCTAAAAAGCTGGGGTAATAGCTACCTCTGTCAAAGTGATAAAATTAATAGGGAAAAAAGTGACTCCACCTATATTCCACTTGTAACATAAACACCTCAATAAAATAAGCTGATTTTCTTTTTTGTCCCATATATGCTGTTGCCTAACCACCTGCTTTTCCTTTTCAACAAAGTACTCTTTGGCTTTGCACAGCCACTCCCACCCTTACCCTCTCCAAACATGCAAATGAATATTTTTTATATTCCGGATCAAAGCTCCTCTGATGGTCATAATAAGTGATTTCAGACAGGACAACTCACTTTCTTACAGCAAAGAGGATCCACACTTGCTCTCTTCTCAGCCACGTGAATTTATAACCATATTCACATTTACAAAACAGCACACTGAAGAAGCTCTTGGCATATCCACTGAGCCCCCAACCCTTTTCTAACCTCACAACTAGGTCCATTCTTTTTTATTGCAGGATAAATACTTTACAATATTGTGATGGCTTCTGCAATAGATCAACATGAAGCAGCCATAGGTGTACATAGGTCCCCTCCCTCTTAAACCTCCTTCCCATCTCCCTTCCCATCCCACCCCTCTAGGTTGTCACAAGAGCACCAGCTTTGGGTTCCCTGTGTCAAACCACTGGCTATCTGTTTTCCATATGATAATGTATATGTTTCAATGCTACTTTCTCAAATCATTCCACCCTCTCCTTCCCTCATTTTGTCCAAAAGTCTGTCCTTTACGTCTGCGTCTCCTTTGCTACCCTGCAAATAGGATCAGAGGTATCATCTGTCTAGATTCCATATATATGTATTAACATACAATATTTGTCTCACTCTTTCTGACTTCACTCTTACTTTACTCTTCATCCATCTCATTACTTCACTCTTCATCCATTTCATTAGAACTGACTCAAATGCATTTCTTTTTATTGCTGAGTAATATTCTATTGTATATATGTACCAGTCTTAACAAATCATTCTTCCTTGGGGCACTCTCAGATCTCCCAGCCCACCAACCCCAAGTCAAATCCCAGTACTTCAAGGAAACTACAACAATGGATAACCAGCAATACTGGCTCAGACAATAAAGAATCTGCCTGCAACGCAGGAGAGCTGGGTTCGATCTATGAGGTGGGAAGACCCCCTGGAGAAGGGAATGGCTACCCACTCCAGTATTCTGACCTGGAAAATTCCATGGACAGAGGAGCCTGGCAGGTTACAGTCCACGGAGTTGCAAAGAGTTGGACATGACTGAACGACTTTCACAACAATGGATAACCAGCAATACTCAAAGCAAATCTTCTTGTATTCACAATCAGGAATCTCATGAATATCTACCTAATGTTAAATGTATATTCAAAATTTGGACATGAACAGTAGGCACAAAGTTAGTATTCTTCCCTGTACCCACTGCAAAAAACACCCCTGAAACGGGCAATTATCACGTCAAAGTTACAATGCCCCTAATAAAATAAGTCTATTTTGTATTCATCCTTTGTTTTTAAGTCTCATCTGGAAAATGCCACTGTGTTTGTCCCATAAATCCAGATTTTGAGAGTTTCTCAAAAGTACACAAAACTTAATAACTTGATCCAGTTATTAACAGTATCATAGTATGCCCTTCTGTCTCAAATAATGACACTCAACAAAGCAATCAAGCTGTAATACTGTCTTCAGAAGATGTAAGTTTAATTTTCTCCCCACATTAGGCTTTGATCTCATCCTACAGATTTACTTTCACCTATGTGAAATGATTTATACTCATATTATTCAACACAGTCATGTTTTGAAATATTAAAAAAATGTTTATTCAAAAAGACCTAGTTAAATAAATTATGGTCCACGTATTCAGTCACTTAGAAAAGAAAACAAAAAGCACTCGAGTACTGAACCTCAAAGACTTAGAAGACATAGTTTCATGATATAAAACAGTAAGATGCCAAATAGCATATATACCTTCTATAAGGGAAGATATGAGAACACATGTATGAAACGAATACATGTATGTGTACACTTGCATATATGTGTTTGTATTTACATTTAAAAAGAAAAACTTCAGAAGAGTAATCAGAAATGAATAACACCAGTTTTAATATCTGGGGAAAAGAGAAATGGAAATTAGGCAGGTGGAAGATAGATCTAGGAAAGAGCTTACTTACTGAATACTTCTGAAATATTCTGCTTTGAAATATTCCATGAAAATGTATCACCTACTCAAAAATACATTAAACATCAATTGGTGGTACAAATGACATTCCAGTCCTTTTGAGACTAAAACACCACCACCTATAAGGTCACATTTTATGCTATGAGTCTTCTTCCTCTTCTTTCTACTACCGTACATACCCATATTAAACATACACACACACACACGCCCACACTCACACGTGCCTGGATTTAAATGAACAAATTAAAGGAGAAAAATCCTGGAGGAAAAAAAAAAATCCAAATTATTTTTAAAGAGCTCCACAAAGCCTTATTCCATATATTTTATTATTATTAATCCCATTAAGGTGAACTGCCATCTCCTACAGATGTTTAGACTTCACTAGTCCACACAACATCTCTGCCTCAATGGCCCAGGATCCTCTGTGGTGCCCAGCAGAGAGACACGCTCACTGCTGCCATACAGACCAGCTCACCTTCATAGGTGCCGACTTCTAGAAGAGTCCCACTCTGCTCGAGGTCCAAGAACTCCTTCACAGTCAGAAAGTTATAGTCCACGCCAGGCACCTCTCCTTCTCTGGGAGACCGGGTTGTGCCTGTGGCAGACAAGACAAAAGGCACAAGAAAACATCAGTCCACTGAAAGAGGAAGCGTCCCATCCAGGTGTAATTAAAATAACCAGTTCAGTAAGTACCTAAGCTGACAGACCCACCTACTGAGACAGGGAGCTGGCAAAGGTAATGTCTTTCTAGCAGAAAAGCATCCTGACTTCCATCCTCTCGTGCCTGGGCCCCTCAAATACCAGAAAGACAAAGCCAATCACAGCAAGGCAGCCCAGGGAGATTTTTATCACTGAAAAAAAATGATGAATGCACTGAATGAAAAGGGTGAACTGTATTTTACACAGACAACATTCACAATCAGCAGCTTTTAGGGCTCCAGTAAATTCTAAAAACATTATCCACCTTAAGCTCAGAGCCTAAGGGGTTTATATTTTTATCACAGGCCTCGAAATTCTTGTGTTCCTCAATATATCCGGCAACTTCCAATGTAATAAGCCCTTTGAAGAAAATGACACCCGCTGCATAAACACATCACTAGAGAAATTCAATTGCCCAAGATCTGTGGCTGGATACCTCCCAGGGATCAAAATGTTGCTGTGTCTCCATGTAATTAATATGTTTGGCAAAAAGAGGCCACCCGTAAGTTCTGACAGAAGAAAAAGGACACTGCATTTGATAGAAAATTCTCCCCCTGAATTAATCTCATCATGCAATCAAACACTCATAAATACAACAATTCTTCTTATGAAATAACACAGACCCTCTAGAATATTTAAGTCACCCATCTGAGGTGCTGGGTGAAAGACCTATCATTTTAGCCCAGTCAACCTCAATCAAAAGTGTGGAAGGAGTGTGGTTTACACTCTAACTAAAAAAAGAAAGTAAACCATAAGCAATTTTGCAGTACATACTAGGAATCTATATTAAATGGTAGGGGAGATTAAACAAAAATTAAAAAAGCAACATTCATGATTTCTGCTCCAACATTCAAGTTAGGTAAGGCATGCAACCAGCATGCGTTCACTCTGCAAGACACAATTACCCACAGTGCTTTTAAGTCATTTTTTAAAAATACAATAAGCAAGACTTTCCCCCCTAGTCCTAATTCTAATTCTCCCTAAAAAGCGATTAAATAACCAACTGTATGTTGTCTCCAGGGTTCATGGCAGGGCACAGTCTCTGACTGCCCACCCATGTGAATTTCCATGCATCTACAATGGATATCCAGATACCTCTTACATCAAAAACTCAACAGTTCTTCCATATTTTACTCAAACAGAACATTTTGAGACAAGTCCAATTTTTCTAATATCTGAAATCTGAGTGTTACAAAGAGCTGCACATTATCCATAGTACCAATTATGTTACAAATGTTTGCTTGTCATGCTCAGCACACCAGGACTTTCTGGTATAAAAGCCTGCTTGTGTAGTGTCCAAAAGTCTATTCTTAAAGTGTTTCCTAAGTTGTTTCCATTTCTTGCTTCCTTGGCAGACTATGACACCCTTGAGGTACTTTACAATGCTTAAATTTACGTCTCGGGTGTCAGGCATACAGTGGGTACTCCAGAAGCAAAAAGAGTACCATATACTGCTGCTGAGGCGGTACACATAGAAAGGGAATGATGAATTCATGTCTGTCTGGTTCCTGGAGCTTCTGCTGTTTCTCAGTTTCCTAATCTGTGAAATAAGGACAATAAACTACCTATATGTTTGTTGTGTGTATTGAGTAAGACAAGGCTTTTAAAAGGCCTAGCTCAGTACCTGCTACCAGATACATAGTTTATGTTATTATAGAATGAAATGAGTTGGTATTATAGTTCAAATTATATACATAATCAAGCTTCCCTGGTGGCTCAGATGGTAAAGAATCTGCATGCAATGCAGAAGACCCTGCTGTGATCCCTGGTTGGGAAAGATCCCCTGAAGAAGGGAATGGCAATACACTCCAGTATTCTTGCCTAGAAAACTTGCCATGGACGAGAAGCTTGGTGGGCTATAGTCCATGGGGTTGCAAAGAGTCAGACATGACTGAGAGACTAACACTTTCACTCTTTTCAGTGTCCAGTTGAGAAAAAAATCAAGGCGTAGACAAGAACAATAGGACAGAGATGATAAGAAGCAATGAGATTTCTATTATGAATTGTGAACACTTTAAACAGCTGTAAGAGAGTACATAGGATAGATGTGTTCAAAGTACATCAACTCATCAGGCTATGCTAGGTTTAGATTTTAAAGACAGAAACCCCTGATGCAGTGTGTAAGAAAAACAGAAGAATATGACCTGGGCAAACAGGATGTGCTACTTACAGATATCAAGAAGATGGGGGAATGGTGTATAAGGGAAAAAAAACCAAGAGTTCACTTCTGAATATGTGAAAGCTTGAGATGCCTATCAGACACCTTGGGTGTAGAGAGCTCTGGACAGCTGAACATGTAAATCTAAAAATAAGACGGGTGGTTGGGCCCTAAATTTGAGAGTTATCACTAAACCACTGGCATTTGAAGGCAAGAGAAAGAATCTAGGGGGAGAGACAGTATAGAAAAAGCAGTCAAGAAGTCTGGCTTAAACACAAAAACTTAACAATTTTTGGAAACTGAGCAGAGGAAAAGATCCGCAGAGGAGATGAAGAGGCAGCTGTCAACAAAGCAGGGGCAGAGGAGGAGGGTGTGATGTCTCAGAGCCAAGTGCAAAAGCTGTTCAGCTGGCTATTTGGAAAACACGAACAGTCTGCATCATACTGGGAAATTCCAGTGCAGGGCAAGAACAGAATCTCTTTGAAACTTGCTGTGAAAGAATCTGTCCTAAATATGTTTTATATGGCAACTCTCACACTCAAGTCTCCATACCAAAATTCTATTAACTAAATCCATCCCTCCCTTCCCAGCACCCCCAAATGCGGATAAATAAGTAAGACCAAACAGAAGATTTGTTTGTTTGTTTTCTAAAAGTCTTCCACACCAGACAATATTTTGGTTTTTCTCCCCTTCTTATAATCATCTTATCGTTGACATTTCTTCCAGTCATGTTTTCTGAACCAATTTGTCAGAGTAACTGTTGAGACAACACTAACCTCTGGGACTTAATTTCCTGAAAGGATTGAAAATAATCAAGAACTTGGGGGAAAATGGTACATTTTAGAGGAAAAATGAAAACATGCAGACACCATTTTCCCTTGGAAATAAATACACTTAGAATGGTCTTTAAGAAGCGGGGGAAGCGGGTGGGGAAGGATTCATCTCTACCCAGAAAACCTTCAGGGTTTACTACCCAGACAAAACCTTTCCTCTCTGCAGGCCAGCAGGAGCTTACTGGAGTTATCCTCTGAGCAACCGGCCCTGGGCCTGGTCCACATGACCAGGCTCCCATTCAGAGATGCTAGGGAGAAAGGGCCTGGGAGGGGACCCCGCCCTCTCTTTTCTTTCAGCAGAATGACAGGCTGCCTGCTGGACACACGCCTGGCAGATGGCATTTCAAAGGTTTTTCAGGAGCCATCTGGGGTGGGTACAATTATTACAAACCACACTTCTAACAAAGCCAGAAGGGTTACTTCCTGGCAGAATAGAAGTAAAACAAATTCTACAGTGTTTCTCAGGGACAACGTATTAAAAAAAAAAAAAAAATCCCCAGGCTGACAAACGGAGGTTGCTTACAGCTTACTACACCGTCTTTTGTTGGTCCAGCTAGAAATCAGAGCAACAATATCTTGCAGCTACTATGTTTGAACAAACACACAGAGCTCACCTCCTGGCCTTCCAAAAGAAAAAAGAGATAATCAAACACTAGGAAAAAAAGAACAGCTTCCACTTATTTGATGCTTACCTATATCTTAGGTAAAGTGTTCAACAGTTAATCAATAGTGCTATAGCTAACGTTTCTCAGAAACACAGAAGGATTGCTATTATGCTCACTTTATTGATGAGGAAGCTGATACCCAGAGAAGCAAAGTAACCTTCCCAAGGTCACATACAACTCAGTTGGGCAGAGCTATGATTTGAAAGTAGGCAATCTGACTTTAGTCATTTGAAATCATCGTTGTCCAAAAGAACTTTCTGCCTTATGGGAGATGTTTCACAGATGTAGATGTGAGTCTAAGATGGTAGCCACGAGCCACATCTGGTTATTATTATTTTTATTAAATACATTTCAGGTACACAGCATTGAAGTTCAACATGTGTACACATGTAGCTATTGGTATGTGGCTAACGTGACAGAGGAACTGAACTGCAATTTTATCTAACGTTAATTACTTTATTTAGATTTAAAAAGGCACACATGGCTAGCAGCAACTGGCTTGGCCAGTGCATTTCTAAACCAGGAGGTCAATTCCAGTATTATGTTCACTACCATGCCCCCAAAGCACTTTCAGCTTCTGAAATAAAAATAAGAAACAAATCAAATTGCTTGAGAAGGAAATGGCAACCCACTCCAGTATTCTTGTCTGGGAAACGCCATGGACACAGGAGCCTGGCAAACAACAGTCCACAGGGTCACAAAGAGTCAGACATGACTTACTGACTGAACAACAACAATCAAACTGCAGAATCTTGTACTCCAACAGGAAACGCATCCTTTAAAAACCTCTTATCTGCTCTGAAAAATGACAGTCAAGCTATGTTTTGTACTAAAAATTCTGTTTGGTTTCTTTTGGATGTGGTATCTTGGGAAAAAAGTCTTCTTAGATATTCGTGCCATCACTTTTGGCAGCCAAAAGAAAAACCGAAAGCAACAAGATCAAAACAAAAGCAATCCTCCAAAATACACACATACACAAAAAGTGAGTTCCTGTGAATATAGGAATGAGTAAATGAAATACGGTAGATTTGCCCTTAGGATTTTTTTTTCCTTTTTTTTTGCTCTGTAAAGAAATACTAGTTAGATGCCCAAGCAGTTATGAGAAAGAATATCTATAACATACAGTTAAGTAACATAAAGTACAAAAATAACCACTGCATTTTACTGAAAAAGAGAAAAGAAAGCCCTATGGGTGCTACATGTTTTCTGAGTTAATAAATAGTTAAATGGATGGAATAAATCCTTAACAGTGGTAACCAGAAGAGGGTGGGTGCAGAAATGGGAGGAGAAAAAAAAAATTGTTTCTTTACATCCCTCTGAATTGTACCACGGTGCTTGTCGTTAGTTGTTTTGGTATTTTATAAATCAAATAAAATAATTAAAATAATAAAATAATCCTGGAAGTCCTGATTCTTAGGCATCTTACTCAAACAACTTCAATATTAGCTTAATCCTTGCAAGAACATGCCAAAGACCAGAGGCTCCAACTGAATCAACACCCGATACGTCCCAAAGTTCCCCACTTCATGGAAAGCTAGCATCAAGGTCCTCAATACTTGGATGTTCAGTCGCTCAGTCGTATCCGACACTTTGCGACCTAAAGTTAGGAGAAGGTGGCAATATTTTTCTGCCTGATTTTGGTTTTTAAATCTCAAACCATTCATCACTTACACAGAGTTTTTTTTAAGTGTTAAAAATTTAACAAGATTTGCACCAGAGAAGTGAATACTATCAGCCTTTCATGCACGAGATAAATGAATTTGAACTATGCCCCGCTGACTGTCTCAGTATGAATTAGCAATACCCACAAAAGTTTGCCTCCAAAGCTTGAGTGGCTGCTTGCTTCTTGGGCACATTGTATGGTTCATAAACTTTCAGAGTACCCAGCACGAGGGAATCTTGATGAGGAAATCAAAAAACTACCTTCCTTATCATCAAACTCCACAAACTACGGCTACAGAGAATGAGATGGTTGGATAGCATCACCGAATCAATGGATGCGAGTTTAAGCAAACTGAGAGACAGTGAAGGACAGGGAAGCCTGGTGTGCTGCAGTCCATGGGGTCACAGAATCTCACACGACTGAGTGACTGAACAACAACAAATGGCTACAGAAACAAAACCAAGTTTGGAGCTCATCTGCATTCTCTCCTTATTTCTAGAATTCCTCTTGAAATATCCAGTTCAAGCAGGAAAATAATTTTAGAAATGAAACACTAATATGCTATTTCCTACTGCTAAGTGTTCCCAATACCATTAAGTTTCAAGGCAAGTCATCACTCCAACTGGCCTCAAGGCCAGACTGCTAGTATAAGGATCATTACTAAGAGTAAATTGTTAATACTCAATGGGATCATCTGATGTTAACTTCATCTGGGTTTTGCTTATCCAAATGTAACGAGACTTTCAAAAATCATAGTCACTCCATCTGCTTACAGGTTAAGGAAACAAGTGTTTACGTTGCTTGAAATTCATTAGATATCCAAGATAGCCTCACAGTCTTTATTCTTTTGTTGCCAGAGATAAAGCAGAGTAGAACATGTTTTTTCCCAAAATTCACTCAGTTACCTACCTACCACTCACACAATTTTTCCCCTGTGGCTCAGTGGAAAAAGTCTGCCTGCAATGCACGAGCCATAGGCTCAATCCCTAGGTTGAAAAGATCCCCTCAGGGAGGGCATGGCTACCCACTCCAGTATTCTTGCCTGGAGAATCCCATGGACAGAGGAACCTTGCAGGCTACAGTCCCTGGGGTCACTAAGAGTTGAAAACGACTGAAGCGACTTGGCATGCACGCACACGGTTTTTGCCATATCTTGAGATCAAAAGAAATGCTTAACTGCTATACACCTATTAGAATGGGCTTAAAAAAAAAATCTTACAGTACCAGATGCTAGTGAAAACAAGGAGCAACTGGAACTTCTTCATACATTGTTGGTAAGGATGCAAAATGGTACAGCCACTTGAAAAAGAGTTTGGCAGCTTGTTAAAAAGTTAAACACAAATCTACACAGGACCCCCAAATCACACTCCTAAATATTTACCCTCAATAAATGAAAATTCATTTACACAAAAACCTATATACAAACGTCTAAAGCAGCTCTACATATAATCAGCCCAAAACAGATAGACAACCTGAACGTGCCTCAATTGACAACTGGATACACAGTATTAAGTCCTTACAATGAACTCAACAACAGTTTAAATGTACACAACAACATGGATTAATCCCAAATACATTCCAATAAGTGTAAGAAGAAAAAGCCAGACTCAAAAGGCTAGATACTGCATATTCCATATCAGTGATAGTCCATTAAAGGCAAAACTACAATAGAGATGGAGAATAAACCAGCTGTTGCCAGGTGTATGGTTGACGTTGACTGCAAGGGGGCAGCACCAGGGAATGGGAGGAGTGGAGAGGGCTTGAGGAGGCAGAACAGTTCTGTATCCTGATTGCGGTGGAAGGTGAAGGACAATGTACTTGTCAAAGCCTACAGAACTGCACACGACAAAGAGCAGATTTTACTGTTATAAAACTTCAGAAAGGAAACACTTAGCATTACCAACAATGAACAATCAGTTCCAGCTTGTCATAAACAACTAAAAAAAAATACAACAAAAATAAAATTGGTTCATTTTACCTAGAGTCCAAGGCTCTGAGCCTGAAGTCCACATTCTCTCATGACAAAGGGAGATTAACAAACATTAGAGCCTTATTAGCACCAAACTGAGACTTTCTCCTTAACACAATTACAAGCATTTTATTTTTAATTACAGAGAGTCATATGCTCAGTATTAGATCAGATCTTCAAGTAGCATCAAGAACACTGCTTAAAATCACCTCACTTCATCACTAAAGTCATGTTGGGAACCACTAGGACTATGTCTCTACCAACCAGGAAAACCCAGGACAGACGTTAGAGCCTCTAGTTTTGAAGGTGGAAAATGGTCATTTCAGAGTCCTACTCCATTCACCTTACTCTCTAAAGAATTTAGGTTGCTCCACCTAAGTCTCAGTTTCCTCACCTACATTGAGGGTGGAAAAAATAAAACCATCAACATATAAAATTACAATTTTTAAGTACTAAAAACACCTCCACCTCTGGGCTTTGTGCAAGTTCAAAGGGAAACAGGTATGTGCCGCTCCCATCACGGCGCCCAGCGGGGACAGAGTACCTGAAACTAACAGGTAGGTGATGAGCAGCTGACCTGGATTTGGCTAGCCTGGAAACTCAGAGGTGAGTTTCATCAACACTCTTGAAGATATGTTCAAGGAGAAAAACCTCTCTGCATATCATTTAAATACATAGCATATTATTTTGTTTTCCTGCTAGATATTCTCACAGTCAAACCTGCGTCACTTCTGGCCCTCAGTTAATGTAACCTTCGTTACCCTGGCTAGGAGATCATCTGCCTATTTACCATGTCAACCCCACCTATTTCATTTCAACATACAAATGAAAGGAAGGTATGTCCTACAACTAAGCAATCTTTATGTTTTTTAAAAACGGAAGGAAGGTATGTCCTACAATTAAGTGATCTTTATGTCTTTAAAAAATGGAAGGAAGGTATGTCCTACAACTAAGCGATCTTTATGTTTTTACCCTGTAGGGATAAGTCCTAACTCTTTGCCTCCAATTCATGAATGTTCATGTCCTCTTGTTACCAACCCAGAAATACAAATCTTGTAGCATGTGCCATAACAAACATTTTTCTGTGAGTACATGCCTGTTTTCTAGGGAGCCTGACCAGCCACAAGCGGATAAACCCTCTTCCTCCCCAAACAGAGATTTAGAAACAATGTATCTAGTAATACGGACCACAAAGCCTTGCAAGTCTATTAGACTCAAAACACTAGGGACTTTTCTATGGCACCTTAATCATGGCTTTAGGCACCCAAATGCAGGGCCCCTTGAATAGCTAGTGTGTGTTTCTTCCTGCATCAGAAGCACTTGCTTTTACTGAAGCTTTTGTTATTACCAGGGCTGTAAGCGAACAGGAGGCAGGAACAGAGAATGGAGAACAGAAGACCAATAGGCCTTTTCTCCTAGGAGAACATGTTTATGTTTAAAATCAGGCCATCAACAGATGAATGGCTAAAGAAAATGTGGTATATACACAAAAAATGGAATACTACTCAGCCATAAAAAGGAGTGAAGTAATGCCATTTGCAGGAACAAGGATGGACCTAGACAGTCTCCAGTGGAGTAAATCAGACAGAGAAAAGCAAATATCACATGATCTCTCTCACATGTGGGACCTAAAAACATTATACAAAAAAATTTATTTGTAAATTAATTCAGAGACATAGAAAAAAAAAACTTATGCTTACCAAAGGGGAAGTGGGGTGGGGGGGGAGATAAATTAGGAATCTGAGATTAACATTTACATATTACTATATATAAAGCAGATAAACAATAAGGACCTACTATATAGCACAGGGAACTATAACTATATTCAATGTCTTACAATAACCTATAACAGAGAAGAATCTGAGAAAGAATACATACACACATATACATACTCACAGATATATATGTATAACTAAATCACTTTGCTGTATACCTAAACATTGTAAATCTACTATACCTCAACTTTTAATAATTTTAATAGTGTTTAAAACTAGTCCCCTGCTTGTGTCCTTGTGTCCTTTTAAATCCACTAGTCAAACAAAAACAACCCTATAGTTATTATTATTGCCCCCACTTCACAGGCGACAAAATGGGCCAACAGAGATGAGGTGACTTGCCAAGAATTACACAGCTGGTAAGTGGCAGAGCCAGGATTTG
Organism: Ovis canadensis; assembly: GCF_042477335.2. Lineage (NCBI taxonomy): Eukaryota > Metazoa > Chordata > Mammalia > Artiodactyla > Bovidae > Ovis > Ovis canadensis. The sequence goes on along the minus strand of NC_091263.1, from coordinate 50,642,527 downwards.
AACCCGAGACTTATTTCCACAGGGCAGCAAAAGCCCCTATATATGAAGAAAGCACTGGGTACAGGAACAAGCTAGTGTGAGGAGGGGGACAGCTTAGTTTTCATAGCTCTTCATCTCTGTCCTCATCAAGCAAAACGAAGGGGTGCTGATGGAGTTAAGCCTGGGGAAGAATGCTCTGCCCCATCCCCTATGACTTTCTTAATCCAAAACCTGAGCTCCCAGGAAACATGTTTTACTACTTCTTAATCAGAATAATGAGGTAATACAGGCCAGGATCACTGAATAGGAAAGTCAAGCAATGACTTGAACATGCATATTAACCATTCTTCCTCGTTGATGTGGGGGAGAGGCAAACATAGTCATGGAAATCTTGCATTCATTAAAAACAGGAAAGGGAAAATTTTCAAGCTGTCACAGATTCATTGCAAACATTCAGCATTCAGGCAATGAACGAAAAGAATTTCCAACTCTCCGTACATGCTTATCAAAAATCAACTTTGGGGGGATTATCTTGAGGCATTTTTCTGTTCAGAAAGGAATTCTGAAAATCAGTAATGCCATAGTTTAGTACTAAAGGCTGTCTACGATAAGAAGGGATTAGATCAGATAGACTTTCAGTATTATGACAGTTTATACATTCTACTTTCTCTGAATTAATGACAGCAATTGTTTGTATAAAATGGAGTGAACTAACGCCAATGATTTCAACCAGGTAATTTCAAAAGCATGTGAAAGAAAATGGTTATTTTGGTGAAAAGCTATAATTAATGGAGAATGTCAAGTTTTCACAAATTAGGTGACTGCAAGCCAATGCTAAATGCTGCTAATCTCTGGCAGCTTTCTTTCTTTAGTTTAAAAAAAAAAATAATCAAGATTGACTGCCAATGGGTAGATGGTTTCTTTCAGGGGTGAAAAGAATGTCCTGAAATTAGATAGCTGGTTTCACAGTTTTAGGAATATAATAAAAATGCTGACTTTTATGGAGTAAACACTATCAATAACACTGTTAAAAATAATACTACACTACAGATATGCAGAGATAAACAGAAGGTAGTCTCTGTCTCCAAGGATATGACTATTCAGTAGAGGAGTTGTTAACATTTCTGTGGATAACATGTGCATGGCATAAATTTCTTCTTTAACAGTAACCTGCTTTCATTAGTCCTTCCAATATATGAATCAAGTGTAAGCGTGAGATCAGAAATCACAAATTATTGACCACGTTATATCTTCCTAAAAACTGCAGGGGTCTGGAATTCTCCCAGAACAACCATACAGAGACAGAAACTGTTACAAGATCTAAAATCAGACTTGGTGAGTTCAAATTCCAGCTCTGATATTGACAAACTGTGTAACCAAAACCAAGTTAAACATTTGGGGCCATGGCTTCCTCATCTCCAAAATGGGAATAATAATACCTGCCTCGTAAACTTGTGTGAGGATTAAGACAATACATATAACCTGCTAGGTCTGGTCATAATCTGCATTCAATGAGCATCGACTATAACAACAAAAGCATCATCACCATCACCACCACAGCTCCCCCTTCTCTTTTTCCAACCATTTCCCTTTAAAAGTAAAGAAAGTAACTACTGCCCCTTCATTATATTGCTATTGTGGAACACAGGTTTTCTGTACATAATGCCTAATTTAATTATCCCAAGAGTGGCATTCTTTTCCCACAAGTTTCACATCACACAAAATTTTCTATTTTTAATTCTCATTTGTCAAAAGCTCTCACACAAAAGCACACAACTCCCAATCACAACTTTGTGGGCGGTATTTTGTTAAGAAATCATAAAATCAACTTGTTCTGTAAATACCATAATTTTAAATGATCATCGTCATTAAGCACTAGCATGTATCTATAAGGATAGATAGATGCCTATTTGCTAGAATACAGTGTGTCTGAATGTGAGGCCCTCAAGTCCCATAATTTAATATTACATGCTATTCTTCATACAATTAACTCCTTCCCATGCAAAGGGTAAATATAGACTTACTAAAGAAATACCATAAACCTGGATATAAAGAGAGAAAGCAATTTATATCTAACACCACAGAGAACAGTTACAAGAGCAAGTCAAGATGGACATAAGAAAAAAAGAGTTTGCATTGATTTAATTAATACACTGGTTCTCAGTTGACCTAGGCATGACAATTCTTAAAGCCTTCTCAAGTATTCAGAGTAACAGTCATCACCGTGTAAATTTTACTTTGGTTCTTGTCAAGTGTATAACTGCCATGTCAAAGAAGACAAAAGGAAATAGTGTGTGACGCACAATATGAGATGCTAAAAGGATAAAGCAGCTTGGTACATTAAGCATATACCAAAGACATACATGTTATGGTGCTGTTTACATGTTTCCTTACTTCAACAACAGAGTATGGCCTTTATAATAAAGGAAAACATGATGTGAACAGTAAAATTTCTAGGATTATGTTTCCAAAGTGTTAAAACTGAGCGAAAAGCATAAAAACTGAGTATTTCTATTTTTTAGCATGTCCTTCTCTGCCTTTTAAATGTCCCTTAATACCACCCTTCACCTTGAGAAGACTATATTAGCACTCAAAACTCTAATATTCAAAAAGTGTCTTATGAGCCAAGTCCGAGAAATATGAACACGTGAACATAAGGATGGGATCCCAGGCAGCTGAATTCACTCCTGGGACTCTGCTATTGTTCATAAGCGACTTATGCTTTTCCCCATAAATGATGACATCAGCAGATTCCCAGAAAACTGAATTACCGCCTTGACTTCCCCCACCCTGGGACCATACATTACCTTATCTAATTCTTGCCAACTGCCTCTCCAACTCTAAGTCACATTCCAAAAAAATATGGACTGGGAACAACTGCAAAATGATATAGATCCAGCTGATGAACTGTTATTGCCCTTCTTTCGCTTAATTCATTTCTCAATGAGCAATTACAGTCTCACATTATGCAGTACTTCTCTTGTCACAGCTCTGGGTCGTTTTATGTTATAGACTACACTTCCTAGATAGATGACTCATATAAATTATTATTTTTCACTCTGCCTGGTAAGCCAAATGAAGTATCTTTCAGAGTTTAAATTAAACACAAATTATTAATGCTTCTAAACATTTGCTAGGAAAAATGCAGACAGTAATGAACATAAGCCTGAGTTCATATGATATCACCTACACTGACTTCTAAAGGCATGATTTCATTAGAATAATGTATGAGATAGCAAAGGTATTATTAGGAAGTGAGTGACCAGTTTTGAATAAGTAAAATCAAGTAGAAATGTTACTATGAGTTACTTATAATAATTACTACATAAAACTCTATAAATTATTCTATGCTTTCTAATAGAAATTGGCCCTTTTCAAAGAAACCTTATTTCAGAGATGTCAGGTGAGTGAAAGAGCTGCCTTCAAAAACAGCCACATCATTTTCAGTTCACAGGCTTCTCCTTAACCCAAGAAAGCAAATTATGCCCGTGTCCTTAACACAAACTAGACCTAATATGTGTCCAGATAAAATCAGGTCAAGGATCAAATCAATGACTATTAAAGACAGAATTTTATAAACCAATTCATTAAAAGGCAATGACATCTTAGCTCTGACATATGAACAATCTATCTTTAGAAAAAAAATCAAGTGGTTTCATTTGTTTTTGGTTTATTTCACACCTAGTAATTAAATGTCATATTGCACAGTGCTTCCTGGTCTTGAGTTTCACCTAATTCATCAGCCCTATTGACAGCGCCTGCTGATCAAGGGCAAGGAGAAGGGAGCGGCAATCTTTATTTCCTTGGTCTGGCAGCATTGGTACCACTGGCATTAGCTTCCTGTCAGCAGGTGAAGACCTGAGGACCTGATAGATGATCCCAGAGCTGCTACAAGGAGTTTTCACCAGATACCTGCCTCTTAACCTATTTACCCAGCACTTACACTTTCATTTTCTAGGAAACCCACATTTATGCCCAGAGGGAGCAAAGAGTCAACATCTTCAATAAATCCAAAAAGCATAAAAACTGAGTTTTATCCAAAAGCTACCACCACGGCCTTCCACACATTTAGTTTCACACAACAAAACAAACAAACAAACAAAAAAAGGGTATAGGTATTTGACTGAGCCAGCTGGGAAATTCAGAAAGCATATTTTACTCTCAACATGCCATACATGTCACATCTGAAAAGAGTAATGAGACTAAAGTGATTCATTTTTAAAGTTAGGGACTTTTCACCAATCTGTACAGAAGACTTTTGTTTTACATATCTAAAACAGGAAATGAGACATTTAAAAGGAAAGAATGCCTTCCTAACCCTTTAAATGAGCAACAGCTAAGGTCAATGAATGACGTTTACAACAAAATACATGTGATATAGGACATTCACAAAATAGGGCCTGATCAAAATGACACAGAAGTGGCCAGCTTAAAAATTAATAACTTTTACTCTCTTATTTCTCTCTTCAGAGGTAAAAAGTACATGCTCTAGCCTATGTCAAACCCATAAAAAAAGCATAAAGAAAACAAGCCTCTCCACCATCCAGAAAGGAACACGTCAATATGTCAGTGTTCAAGGACCTTAAGTCCTCAGTCACCACTGAGTCCTGGCATTTTGAGGTAAATTCTCAGTCATCAGAATCATCCCTAACTACTGCAGCCTCCATTACAATCAGCATAATGACCGTGGCCAATACTGGACAAAGAGAAAGAACTGGCTTTTGTTTTTCCAACCACACCAGCACACCTGCCACTGTAATGCTTCAATGACACACGTTCTAAACTGAGAGGGAGGACACATCACAAAGTTTCCTGCAGGAGGCAGCACTGACTGAGGCACAACTCAGAAACCTTTCCATGGAGTATAGGGGTGGAATTCTGAACATTCCAAAACTGACCGAAAGCAATTTTGTGTCCTGGGCTCCAGACCCTGGGTCATGAAAGAAGTTTCGCAGCAGTAGCAGTCATGATCAAGAACAAAAGGGAGAGAAGCAGCAGCACCAGAGACAGCAGGGGTTAAAATAATAATCAGTTCAATTGCCCCGTCCTGCCCAACGCTTTGGGACCCCATGGACAGCAGCACACATGTCTTCCCTGTCCTTCACTATTGCTGGGAGTTTGCTCAAACTCATGTCCACGGAGCCGGTGATGCCATACAACCATCTCGTCCTCTGTCGTCTCCTTCTCCTCCTGCCTTCAATCTTTCCCAGCATCAGGGTCTTTTCCTATGAGTCACTTCTTCACATCAAGTGGCCAAAGTCCTGGAGCTTCAGGTTCAGCATCAGTCCTTCCAAACTTTAGGATTCACTGGTTTGATTTCCTTGCAGTCCAAGGGACTCTCAAGAGTCTTCTCCAACACCAGAGTGTTGGAGAAGCATCAATTATTTGGCCCTCAACTTTGTTTATGGTCCAACTCTCACATCCATACATGACTACTGGAGAAACCAAAGCTTTGACTAGACGGAACTTGGCGGTAGTTTCTCTACTTTTTTAGTATGCTGTTTAGGTTGATCATAGCTTTTCTTTCAAGGAGTAACTCTCTTTTAATTTCAGGGCTGCGGTTATCATCTGCTGTGATTTTGGAGCCCAAGAAAATAAAGTCTCTCACTGTTTCCATTGCTTCCCATCTATTGGCCACGAAGTGATGGGACTGGATGCCATGACCTTTGTTTTTGGAACGTTGAGTTTTAAGCCAACTTTTTCACTCTCCTCTTTCACTTTCTCAAGAGGTTCTTCAGTTCCTCTTTGCTTTCTGCCATAAGGGTAGTGTCATCTGAATAGCTGAGGTTATTGATATTTTTCCCAGCAATCTCGTTTCCAGCTTGTGCTTTAACCAGACTGGCTTTCACATGATATAAGTTACATAAGTTATTAAATAACTGAATTTGTTTAGTTAAATAAATAACGTATTTAAGTTAAATAAGCAAGGTGACAATATACAGCCTTGATGTACTCCTTTCCCAATTTGGAACCAGTCTGTTGTTCCATGTCCATATCTAACTGTTGCTTCTTGACCTGCATACATATTTCTCAGGAGGCAGGTCAGGTGAGGTCTGGTATTCCCATCTCTTTCAGAATTTTCCACAGTTTGTTGTGATCCACATATTTGAAGGTTTTGGCATAATCAACAAAGCAGAAGTAGATGTATTTCTGGAACTCTCTTGCTTTTTTGATGACCCAATGGATGTTGGCAATTTGATCTCTGGTTCCTCTGCCTTTTCTAAATCCCTTTAAAATAGCCCCTCTTTATCCCAGGCGGATACCTTTCAACAACCCTGGTGGACACTTAAAACTACAGATAATGCAGAATCCATATATATATATATGGATATATACACATATATATGTGTGTGTGTGTGTGTGTGTGTATATATATATATATATACACTACATTTTTTTCTTACATATATACAGTCAAAGGCTTTAGCACAGTCAATGAAGCAGAAGTAGGTGTTTTTCTGGAATTCTCTGTAGCAGTAGACCTGTGCTACTGCAGCTAAGTCGCTTCAGTCGTGTCTGACTCTGTGCGACCCCACAGACGGCAGCCCACCAGGCTCCCCCATCTCTGGGATTCTCTAGACAAGAACACTGGAGTGGGTTGCCATTTCCTTCTCCAATGAATGAAAGTGAAAAGTGAAAGGGAAGTCACTCAGTCGTATCCAACTCTTAGCGACCCCATGGACTACAGCCTACCAGGCTCCTTTGTTCATAGGATTTTCCAGGCAAGAGTACCAGAGTGAGGTGCCATTGCCTTCTCCGAGTAGACCTGTGTAAAATAGTAATAGACCTGTATAAAATAATAATACAGGTCTACTATTATCACCACCACAACCAACCACAGTTAAGCACTTACTATGTGTCAGCCCCTATGTAAAGTATATTTTTTCCCTTGAAAAGTCATCATAACCACAGGACATAGTGTTTACATCCCTGTTTCCCAAATGGGCAAACTGAGCATTGGAAAGCATGTATTACTTGCTTCTGATGGTCAGTTAAAGAGGGAGCTGAACTGGTATTAAAATTTGGCGTTTCCTGACTCTGGAGCATTAAGTCTGATACCAAACATCTTGATGTCTCCCTCTGTGTCAGCCACCTTGATCTCCTTGTTCCTAGAACACTCCAGGAGGTTTCCTGCCTCAGGGCCTTTGCACATTCCCCAAGCCATCAGAGAGGTACCTATATCCCAGGCCAGTGCTGCCTCCTTAGAGGTCTGAGCTCTCAGTCATTAAGTCCCTCCCTAACAGTGTGAGCCACTTCATGACCTTATTGTTTATTCTTTGCATAACACTGAGCTCTCCTTTAGCTTTTTCAGACCCTACATTACTAGATTCTCTCTGCTGAAATACCTAGTATTGCTTCTGTCTTCCTGACTTGATCCTGCTGAACATACAGTAAAATATTACAATAATTTTAATTTTAGATTACAAAGAAAATTTTAAAATATCTTCTCACGGTGGAATGTAAAATCCATGACAATAGAGGGGTTTTCTGTCCTGTTAAAGCTGAATCCCTAATGCCTGGAAAAACATCTAGCACATCAGTTAGTTCAGTCGCTCAGTCGCGTCTGACTCTTTGCAACGATTAATCGCAGCACGCCAGGCCTCTGTCCATCACCAATACCCGGAGTTCACTCAAACTCATGTCCATCGAGTCAGTGATGCCATCCAGCCATCTCATCCTCTGTTGTTCCCTTCTCCTCCTGCCCCCAATCCCTCCCAGCATCAGAGTCTTTTCCAATGAGTCAACTCTTCGCATGAGGTGGCCAAAGTATTGGAGTTTCAGCTTTAGCATCAGTCCTTCCAAAGAACAGCCAGGGCTGATCTCCTTTAGAATGGACTGGTTGGATCTCCTTGCAGTCCAAGGGACTCTCAGGAGTCTTCTCCAACACCACAGTTCAAAAGCATCAATTCTTCGGCGCTCAGCATTCTTCACAGTCCAACTCTCACATCCATACATGACCAAAGGAAAAACCATAGCCTTAACTAGACAGATCTTTGTTGGCCAAGTGATATCTCTGCTTTTGAATATACTATCTAGGTTGGTCATAACTTTCCTTCCAAGGAGTAAGCGTCTTTTAATTTCATGGCTGCAATCACCATCTGCAGTGATTTTGGAGCCCCAAAAAACAAAGTCTGACACTGTTTCCACTGTTTCCCCATCTATTTGCCATGAAGTGATGGGACCAGATGCCATGATCTTCGTTTTCTGAATGTTGAGCTTTAAGCCACCTTTTTCGCTCTCCTCTTTCACTTTCATCAAGAGGCTCTTTAGTTCCTCTTCACTTTCTGTCATAAGGGTGGTATCATCTGCATATCTGAGGTTATTGATATTTCCCCGGCAACCTTGATTCCAGCTTATGTCTCATCCAGTCCAGCGTTTCTCATGATGTACTCTGCATATAAGTTAAATAAGCAGGGTGACAATATACAGCCTTAACGTACTCCTTTTCCTATTTGGAACCAGTCTGTTGTTCCATGTCCAGTTCTTACTGTTGCTTCCTAACCTGCATATAGGTTTCCCAAGAGGCAAGTCAGGTGGTCTGGTATTCCCATCTCTTTCAGAATTTTCCACAGTTTGTTGTGATCCACACAGTCAAAGGCTTTGGCATAGCCAAAGTTCTTGCCTTGAGAAACCCATGAACAGAATGAAAAGGCAAAATGATAGGATACTGAAAGAGGAACTCCCCAGGTCAGTAGGTGCCCAATATGCTACTGGAGATCAGTGGAGAAATAACTCCAGAAAGAATGAAGGGATGGAGCCAAAGCTAAAACAATACCCAGTTGTGGATGCGACTGGTGATAGAAGCAAGGTCCGATGCTGTAAAGAGCAATATTGCATAGGAACGTGAAATGTTAGGTCCATGAATCAAGGCCAATTGGAAGTGGTCAAACAGGAGATGGCAAGAGCGAATGTCGACATTCTAGGATTCAGCAAACTAAAATGGACTGGAATGGGTGAATTTAACTCAGATGACCATTATATCTACTACTGTGGGCAGGAATCCCTCAGAAGAAATGACGTAGCCATCATGGTCAACAAAAGAGTCTGAAATGCAGTACTTGGATGCAATCTCAAAAGCGACAAAATGATCTCTGTTCGTTTCCAAGGCAAACCATTCAATATCACAGTAATCCAAGTCTATGCCCCAACCAGTAACACTGAAGAAGCTTAAGTTGAATGGTTCCATCAAGACCTACAAGACCTTTTAGAATGAACACCCAAAAAAGATGTCCTTTTCATTATAGGGGACTGGAATGCAAAAGTAGGAACTCAAGAAACACCTGGGGTAACAGGCAAATTTGGCCTTGGAATACGGAATGAAGCAGGGCAAGGCTAATAGAGTTTTGCCAAGAGAACACACTGGTCATAGCAAACACCCTCTTCCAACAACACAAGAGAAGACTTTACACATGGACATCACCAGATGGTCAACACCAAAATCAGATTGATTACATTCTTTGCAGCCAAAGATGGAGAAGCTCTATACAGTCAGCAAAAACAAGACCAGGAGCTGACTGTGGCTCACATCATGAACTCCCTATTGCCAAATTCAGACTTAAATTGAAGAAAGTAGGGAAAACCACTAGACCATTCAGGTATGACCTAAGTCAAATCTGGTACATGGCAGTGCTAAATTCACATTAGTTGCATAAACATATCCCTCTGGTTGGTAGCTTAAAACTAACCAAAAGCCACTGTGTACATTTCAGCCTAAAGAGCTCCTTGTACCCAATATCTCCCTGTCTATATCTAAAGCAAATCCTGCCTAATCCCCCTTCACAGACCACTGCATAGCTTTCACAGTGCTTTTTAGAATCTGTAATGACTGTGTATATGTATAATTATTTACTGTCTTTCTCTTTCATCATGATGTTAACACTGTAAGGATAGGGCTATGCCTGTCTCACTATATCCTCAGTGACTAGCACAGACTGGGCATGCAGTAGTTGTACAAGTATTTATTGAAAGAAAGGTACATTGGAGCTTAGAAAACTTCACAAGATGATAATCTCCATGAATGTTTACAAAAAGAAAAAGTAGGAGGAGATTGGAATAAACAGAGATTTCATTGTGGATCTCCTCGATAAGACCTGAAATTCCAAATGGCTGTTGTTAAACCAGATTTAATCCCACAGCATTATGGGACACAAAGTTATACTCATAAATTAAAATACTTCATAAACATTAATGCCATGAAAAATTTAAATCTGTGTTGAAATCAAGTTCCTCTGTGCATCTGAAAAATACTCACTGAACACCTACTACATGCCAGGTATTGTATTGTGCAAATTACTGGGATCCAGCAACGAAATAAACCAAAGTCTCTGTCCTCATGGAGATTATACTCTAATGGGTGGAGATAACACAATAAATAAGTTAATAAATATGTCATGTGACACTCAGTGTAAGGGAGAAAAAGTAGAATAAGAGTGAAAGGAAATTCTGGATGGTGAAGTGGAATTCAGTCTTCTCTAGTCAGCAGATGCCTCACCGAGAAGGTAAAATGCAGAGGTCTAGAGGAAAGGAAGATGCGAGTGATATAAAAAACCCGGAAGAGTATTCTAGGCATACACAGTATCCAACACTAAATACAAATGCCCTGAGGCAGGAACAGGCTTGGTGTTTGAATGAGAACATGGAACAGAGACAGTCAAACGTTAGAGCAGAGAGGATAAAGATTTGACAACACAGGCAGATGCAGGCCCCCATGAGGACTTTGTTTATTACTTCAAATAAGAAGGGAAGCAGTTAGAGGGTTTTCACCAGAGCAGGGTCAAGAGGTTTTACAGACTGATTTTAAGTAGGTCACTCTGTCTGTTGGGTTGAGAACAAACTCCACGCTGGACTAGAATAGGAAGAGGAACAATAGTTAAGAGGATATTATAGAAACTGAAGTAACAGATTGTGAGAATGGAAAAGAGCTACTAATCCTGCCCCTTAAAAGACGATGTCCAACTCTACTCCTCTTGAATTTGAATCTGCTTTGCCGAGAGCCAGCACGGGAGATCCTACCCATGACAAGGTCATGCGGAGAGACCTGATGGGGCAAGGCGAGTCAGGTCTCAAGGGGTCCTCTGCCTGAGCATCTACCCCGAAACCAAAATCGGTCTGTTTACTGTCTGCTATACTATACTCTTCTGACATTACAGGGGGCTATCCCCGACCACCTTTCTCTGGAAAAAGTTAACTTAGAGCTCCAACTGGTCTCCTGCATATGAAAGGACTGTCTTAGCTCAAACCCCTCTGATGGCTCTCTAACTTGCCTGACAGTTAGAGACTTTTACAACTTGTGACTGTTTACAGCCCCCCAACTGCGAGAGGCATGAAGCTTAAAACATCTTAAAGATATAGAGCCTTTTCTATTTTCTAAAGAGCTAAGAATTATAATGGGGATGGGTTTTCATTGTTGAGTCAATGACTGCTGCCAGGCCTCCATATTCTTTATCTTTTAGGCACCTGAAGGATATTAATCAATGTAATTGGATATAGAAAAAGGAATATAGTAGTTTTGATGTTAGCAACACTAGACTTTTGAGTTAATGAACTTTCTCTTTATTATAAATCACTGTACTCCTCTTTCCTCGTTATAAATTGCTGTGTCCTTGCTATATAAGAATGTAACCTTAATTAGTGCTTTCTGAGAGTGGCACCAGACTTTGGAAAGAAAAACATTTTTAAGGCAAATAAGTTTTCTGGTTGACAGACCCTTATCAGAAAAGGGCTGTAAAATGCTAATAGGCCTCCTGTCCAGAAGATGATGTAAATCACCTAAGACTTGCACATACAGCTAGGTATTCAGAGAGAAAGCCTGGTCTCGATAAGAGTCAGGGCTGCTGACGCTGCATAACTTTGTATTATCCATTGATCTCTATGTACAACCAAAAGTATAAAAAGCTTTCCCGGACAATAAAGGATGGACCAGTCACTGGAAAGACTGGTTTCCCCGTGTCTTCTTTTCTTTCTTATTCTATTTTCTGGCTGATTCCCGTCTGAGGCATAGAGGCTAGCCGTGTCTATTTATTTGCCCGGGTTTCTAAGACTCATGCGAGAGGGAGCCCAAGGCGGGGCACCCTCCGCTATTCAAGCAGGTGCCTGTGGCCCCACGTAGACGGTTCAAGTCCCTTGTCTTGGGGCTTTATTGGCTTTCTATGTAAACCAAGGAATACAACCTCTTTCCTCCTCTAAATTTCCTACTATTCTTTCCTAATCTCTTTATATTTCTAATTAAATAGTCCTTTCCCAGACGCTGACTCTGTCCCCGCTTTGAATTCCCTGGATCCACCGGGGCTGGACCCCGACACTGCTTATTAACTTGGTTGGTCTTCCCTGGTGGCTCAGCTGGTAAAGAATCTGCCTGCAATGCAGCGGACCCAGCTTTGATCCCTGTGTCAGGAAAACCCCTGGTGAAAGAAAATGGCAACCCACTCCAATAGTCTTGCCTGGGAAATCCCATGGACAGAGGAGCCTGACGGGCTACAGTCCATGGGGTCACAAAGAGTCAGACATGACTGAGCGACTAAACCACCACCAATAACTTGCTTGGCCAAGAGATATAGAGAAAGTGATGGATGCTACTACTGAGCCCAGTCAAAAGAACTCTTGTAGCTTGTGATGTGGCCACTTGCTAATAGGCTTTTGTAATACAGCAGCCATGCTAGGAGGGAGCCAGACAGACCAACAGAGAGGAACCAAAGTTCCCATCCAACAGTCCCGGCTGGGCTCCCAGTCAACAGCCCACACAACTCTGCAGCTACAAGAAGTAAACCCTCCAACTCCACTTGAACCACCCAGCCTACCCTTAGTGAAGACACCCCACTGAGACTGAGCCTAACTGCAGATTCACGAACAAGATAAATGCTTGCTACTGCTTTTAAGCCGCTAAATTGGAGTGATGGAGTGACTTGTGACACAGTGGTGGTTAACAAACAATTTACTGGGCATTGGATCAGCCATAAGGGAAAAAAAAAAAAGTTCCAAAGCACTTATGTGGAAGATATTACATTAATACAGTTAAGAACTTGAGTTTTGGAGTCAGAAAGATTTGTATTTAAACTCAGGTAAGCTGCTTAACAGGTGACCCAAGGCAAATTCATTGGTTTTTCTGAACTTCAGCTTCCCTGTCTGTAAATGAGATTAATAATAGGGCCTAGTGTCTAAAAATATGGTGAGGTTACATTGAGATAATGTACATAAAATACTCAGCCAGTGCCTGACACATGATGAGTGTTCTTTCCAAAAAAAGAAAAACGTATGCTAGCAAAAGAATTGATTTTCACATTTTTAAAAAATGGCATTATCATGGAACATTTTCAAAATGGAAACTTGTGTGGCATGACTCCCTGATTTCCATTACATTAAGAGCTGAACTACAAAAAGAATTAGTCCCAGGGGAATCAGCAACCACAGTTGACTACCCATCTTCTAAGTGTGAACAGTGTTTATTAAGATGTCTTATTTGTCTTATTATGATCTGTCAAACTTCCTTTCAGAAGCCTCTTGTGACTGATGAAGCATGGTGGTAACAGAAGATAACTAAATACCTCAGCATAATAACCCTTACCAAAACTTAAGACCTCCAAATATATTTTGGCAAAGTTTTAGCCAACCCAGGGGAGGGCAAACCATCATGACACCAACTTATGAGATTCTGTAAGTTCATAAAAGAAAGACAATGATTTTATCATTCTATCCAGAATCTCGCTGCTAATAATGATAATTAGTGCAAACTCCATTGTAAAACCCAAGACATGCACTATAACATTCACCACAAACAGTGGACGAGACTTCAAACAGAACCATCACTTTATCACTTTATTAACCTGAGCTTGATAACAGATCACTGTTTGAGACTCACATTCCATTTCCACTTTATCACAGAGATTACACTGAAGAGAGAGTTGCTTTTAACAGTAAAAGTCTTTCCGTGGCATTTAGCCATGAGCAATAAGATTTCTGGTGGCTAAGAGGTTAAAGTGTCTGCCTCTAATGCAGGAGACCTGGGTTCGATCCCTGGGTCGGGAAGATCCCCTGGAGAAGGAAATGGCAACCCACTCCAGTATTCTTGCCTGGAGAATCCCATGGACGGAGGAGCCTGGTGGGCTACAGTCCATGGGGTCGCAAAGAGTCAGAAACGACTGAGTGACTTAACTAACTAATAAGATTCTGACCTAACAACTATAACAAAACAGAAAAACCTATTGTCATATATCTCTACATCAAATAATCAGCCTTAAAGATACATCACTGGAAGGACATTAGAAACGAATATTCCTTTAAAAACATGAGCAGCCCATGATTTAGGAGCAAGGCAATGGCACCCCACTCCAGTACTCTTGCCTGGAAAATCCTATGGACGGAGGAGCCTGGTAGGCTGTAGTCCATGGGGTCGCTAGGAGTCAGACACAACTGAGAGACTTCACTTTCACTTTTCACTTTCATGCGTTGGAGAAGGAAATGGCAACCCACTCCAGTGTTCTTGCCTGGAGGATCCCAGGGACAGGGGAGCCTGGTGGGCTGCCGTCTCTGGAGTCGCACAGAGTCGGACAGGACTGAAGCGACTTGGCAGCAGCAGCAGCATGACAGACATTTAGAACTAGTTTAATAAATATTTAAATATGCATGCTGATGTGCCATTAGTTTGTGAAATATAAACTTCAGAAAATATTGACATGAGGCCTGTACTACTTACTGAGTAAATACAAAGAACAATGAATATTCATGAATGACGAAAATTCACTGTTTTAATGTAAATATGCATACCTGAGTTCCTGAGTGATTTAGTTTCTTATTTGGTGGTTGTTAGATTATGATAAACAGTATACCTCTTATCATATGTTAAAGAGTAATTCAAGGCATAAGAGCTTTATGAAGACTCAAGTTATCATTTTAAACTGCCAAATGGTGAAATGCATTAGAAAGTCATTACAAACTAACAGTTCTAAAACTTTTCATTTTTACAGAGAAGTTACCATTTATCTGCTAAAGCACAAACCAAAGCTTTGTTGTTTAAAAGGACTTTCGGGGAATTCTCTGGTGGTCCAGTGGCTAGGACTCTGCTTTCATTGCCGAGAATCCAGGTTCAACCCCTGATCGGGGAACTAAGATCCCATAAATGGTGGGGTGTGGCCAAAGCAAAAAGAAACAAAAAACTTGCAATGGCTATTAACCTTATGCTTTAGTTCAACAGGATTCAATTTATTGGGGATATGTTTCTCTACA
Organism: Ovis canadensis; assembly: GCF_042477335.2. Classification (NCBI taxonomy): domain Eukaryota; kingdom Metazoa; phylum Chordata; class Mammalia; order Artiodactyla; family Bovidae; genus Ovis; species Ovis canadensis. The sequence goes on along the minus strand of NC_091263.1, from coordinate 50,627,329 downwards.
ATTTCCAGTGTTCTTCTTTACAACTACACTAGCTTAAGTTAGCAATGGGTTCCTGATTCCCTTAACTGCTATAGAGAGGTAGCAATCAAGAGAACATACTATCATAGTGAAAGGAAAAACCAGTTTCATTCCTTATTGAATACTGAATATTTCATTCAATATCCTCCATTAAGAACAATGCTTTCTCCCACAGCATGGCCTAATATTAACAGATGTTCAGCCATAAAGAAATCTAAGTCAAATGATTTTGGAAAGCACCAAGTTTAATCCAATTCAACAGAATTCTTTACTGCAAGACTTCTTTCTATTTACCCAACTCTTTCTTCAGTGGGCATTTCACAGGACTAGTATTCATTGACACATACTTTGAGGAATACTAACAGAAGCAGGGGAAATTTGAGTACCACTATCCTTAACTTCCTATGAAGCTTACTCATGGTTTTAGAAGATCTCAGTATGAAGCAATGACTCCTCTTCTACCACATAAAGCGAAGTTTAAGATAAAAATCTGACAACAACTAATTACACAGATTATAGCTTCTAGACTCAGGGGACAAGAACAGCAAATTCAAATGTAATTACATCATTCACCTGTTTGAAGCTTCCCAAAGTCTACAAACATAAAACTCAATTTCTGTAGAGTTCCTGGAAGCTTCCCATGACCGCCTCGAGCTTTCTCCTCTGGTCATATCCGTCGGCGCTGAGCACTCAGGATCTCAGTTTTGTCGCTTCTGGTGCCCTGTAACCCACCCACCCACACCCACCCCCGCCCCCGCCCCCGCCCCAAGCAATTGCTCCAAAGGCACAGCAGTCTTGGCTAATCTCTGAATGTGGCCCCTACTGTAACTGTCTACACTCGGAAACCCCAAGCCTGCTGTTTCCCTCTCACACAACACTTACACTACCAATCCCTACTGCACCCCCACGTGTTCCTGCAGTGTAATTCTCAGTGCAGACATCAGTTCTTCCAGGAAACCTAGCCTGATACACAAAGACTGGGCTGGGTATCATTACTGTGGATTCTCATGGTATCCGGTCCTTGGCCACACCGCAGCCACCTACCACTCTCCAGTCAAAGAACTCGGCTGTTTCCTCTACCAGCATGCCCATCCCCTGGATGCTATTAGTAACTGTTGCGTTTGCGCACACATCTCATGTGTACTAAGGAATCTTTTACACCGCAATCAATCAATAAAGCACAGGTAGTTGCTCAGAAGGTATGCTAGCCTGTAAGAATCACTAAACAAATTGTTTTTGAACCATTGTATCCCTGCCACTTAATCTCAAGAGGAGAAAATTCTACTTCAGACGCTAGGAATGCTGAACGAGACAATGTTCTAGTCTATACACTATAAAGGTCCAAGAGAACATTACAGGGCAATCAGTATAAATGTCACCTGATGTAAGCAAACTTCATGAGTGACATCAGAAAAAAAGAGACGGAGGGGAAAAAAAAGAAATACACAAGAGAGAAAGAAAAGCAAGGGAGGGCGCTCCGGTTACTCCATTTACATGAGCTTTTGTCTCTGAGTAACCAGGAAATGAAAGGCTGCTCTCCCAGTGGGCAGTCTCTGCTTCCTGTGCATCTCAAAGCAAGCATCTTGCCCCATGGTGAAGTTAGACACTTCACCAAATACGAAAATTTCAATGGAAAGTTAGACCTTAAAGCTATTTCATTTGCATCATGTGCTTGAAAATGAACTCGTTCTAAGTTAAAACTCAACTGCCTAAGCATTCTAAGAAAGGACTCTTTTCAGTGCCAGCAAGAATTAGAAATAGTGGTGAGAACTGAGAAGAAGACACAAATTAGCCACCAAGCTGAAAAAATCCTTTTCTTAATTTTGGGTCATTTGGACAACCATAAATATTTCCAGAGTACACATCCTGGGAGATCTCACTACAGAAGAGTCAATGAAGTTCCTGACAGCAACAGAAACTCAAATTTAGAGATCTCAGAAAACACTGCCCTCAAGTTACTCCAGAGGTTGTTACAAAGCAAATGCTCAGTTAAATTTTGAGAAAGGGTGGGAAGAAAGGAAAGGAGGATGAAGAGGAGAGAAGGAAGGAAAAGAGGAGTAACAGAAAGAATGAGGAAGAAAAGTAAAGAGGGAGGGAAAGAAGCAAGGCAAGTTGGTTTGGGCCTTTAGGATAATCCTGTAATTCCACAGCAACGTGGGACAACTAAAACTGTAACCGATCCTCTCAAACCACGAGCCTTGGTATACAATGAAAATGGATGCTACCCAGTGGAAAAATTCCAACATGTTCTATCTAGAAACAATGGAGTCTCTGATAGACTCCATAAGAAGACAAAGGACCACAATAAAGCAATAGTGCTCATTTCTCATCACAGCTCACTGCACTATTCTGAAAATTCTGAGATAACTGGTACAACTCTTCGTATATACAAGACTTGGCCCTTCACAGGATTTAATGAATGTGAGCCCCTAGGTCTTCTCTCATTGTCTTCTTGCTTACAGAAAAGAGAGAGGCACTTAGTTGTTTTTTGACCGACTTCCAGAGCAACTGCTCAGGTGTTTCAGGGCATCACTCAGTTCCAGACCGATCATGCTAGAATGGAGTAGGGCTGGGCAACACAGGAAACAAAGAAATGCAGCACACCCTCCAGGGTGTGAACACAGCCTGCTCCTCTGGCCTGCTGTGAGAGTGCGAAGACAAGTGAGCAGTAAGCAGGTAAGTGTGCAGTCCTCACTACAGAACCAGGATGAGCCACACAATGGATGACACCAGGGGGATATCTGATTAGTTAGGGCAGGCAGAATTCCTTGCGGTCACTCCCATTCCAGCTCTCTCAGCTCCATGGGGCTCTCTCTGGAGGTCGAAGCTCATCCACAAGGTTCTGGCTGTGATCCAGAAAAATGTAATAGGAATACTGGCAAAGCTCCCAGGCCAGCCCATTAATAATTGGCAAACTGTGCCCCTCAGATCAAGCACTCAAGACCACAGAGCTTGGAGGTGCAGCCTCACATATGTCTTCCAGAAACAATTACTTTAAAACAGAGGTTCATTTGTGTATTTCGCTAGGTTAGCTTCTCCACTCCCTTCTGCTCCACTTACCTCAGCCAGAATTTTAATACCTACTTAGCTGCATTTCTAGACTCAAATTGTAAACATTCTCATCTCCCTAGAACGAGTCTGTGGTCCCCGCTTTCAGCTCACAATGATCAACCAGCATGTTCCCCAGATGCAGCCATCCCTCTGTCCTGATGTCGAGGCTGCCTCATTTCTAGACAAGCTTCCTGGGAAAATTCCAACAAGCACTGAACAGAACACCTTCCTCAAATGAACAGCTTCAACTTAGTCTCACAAATCCCATCGACACTTAGTAGTTCTGTTTCCTTTCTTCTCCTTAGAGTCTTTATAACCAAGCATATTATTAGCTATCATCAGCTATACTAAGGCAATCTGCAAAGAAACAACTAATGTTTGGAATGCTTATAACAATCAAGTATTTAAGATAAATTCATGATACCCAACGATTTCATTTCCACTAAAGGACCAGTGGTAATCAGAAACGTAAACACTAAGTTTAAGGATACTGAGTTTTCAAGTCCAATAGAGAAGCTTGGAGAAAGGTAAAATAAAATGGTATCTTTTTAAAATTGAACCAAAGTTGATTTACAATACTGTGAATCTCCTACTATATGTGGTAGTTGGTACTCCTAATGTGTCCCTATCCCCTTCCCTTCTTCCCTTTGGTAATCACAAGTTTGTTTTTTATACCCGTGAGTCTGTTTCTCTTTCACGTATACATTCATTTTATTTTTTAGAGTCCACATATAAGTGATATCATACTATAAATAATCCTGCTTTGAATACTGGGATACATGTATCTCTGTCAATTGGTGTTTTCTTTTTTTCCCAGATATACACCCAGGAGTGGAATTGCTGTATCATATGGTGGTTCTATGTTGAATTTTTTAAGGAAGCTTCATTCTGTTTTCCATAGCAGTTGCACCAATATAATTTCCCACTAACAGTGTACAAAGGTAACCTTTCCTTCACATCTTCTCCAGCAATCATTATGCGTAGACGTTTTTCTTTTTGATGAAGACCATCTTTAAAGTCTTTATTGAATTTGTTACAATACTGTTTCTGCTTTAAGATCTGCCTTTTTTTTTTTTTTTTTTTGGCTGTGAGGCATGTAGGAACTTAGCTCCAGGACCAGGGATAAAACCTGCATTTCCTGCGTTGGATGGCAAGGTCTTAACCACTGGACTATCAGGGAAGTCCCACATGTAGACTTTTTGATGATAATCAAAAAATCTAATTCTTCATTCTATAAATATTTACTGAGCACATACTATGTTTAATCACCATGCCCAGTGTAAGGGATGCAAAGAGTCTCCTGCCTGCATGAAAATAGGTGCTCACTCCCCTGGGGACCTCAGCGACTTCACTGAATCACAGCCACAGGGAGATGAAAGTTTTTCCACAACGTGCACAGAAAAAAAAGGCTTCCTGATCTTTGCAAAGACAACAAAGAACCTTCTGTTACTTATTGCTAGATTTTCAAAGAATTAATCTTATAGTCTCCATTTTCATCATAATTTACATTGCCCTATTTCATTAGACTTTCTAGTTAGCAAAATCTATTGTGCCTTTTGGGCTTTCCTGGTGGCACAGTGGTAAAGAATCTGCCTGCTAAGTCAGGAGATGCAGGTTTGATCCCTGGGTCAGAAGATCCCATGGAGTAGGAAATGGCAACCCACTCTTATTTTTCCTGCTCTCCTGAGATTTGGTTCATTCTGAAGGTGTTGTTGACAGCACTACCCTATTACACCAAAAAGGCTGCTCAAATTAGGATGCTGTAAAACAAGCAGGGCATCACTGAAATGGCCACTTCCTACTTGTCTATCATTTGAAATTTAACAAAGTCAGGGAGATGTGTCCAGGAGCATACCTCTGGTAAAAGCCCCAGTTCTTACTAGCAACGCATGTTATGTAGTAATTATGCTACCAAGCTGTCTAGAATTCTTATCTGCATGCAAATTAGGTCATATGTGCTACAGCTGCTATTATGACAGTATTCAAACAAGAATCTGATAATGAAACTCTCCTCTTTACGGAAACACAGTTCAATTACTCTAATAACCCACTGCATATACCCACAATAGTTTACCAACCGAAGGCCTATCTAACTGCCTTCTGGCACATGGGACCCTGCATTTAACCTACCTCCACATTGCTTTAAATAAGTGCAAAAGCCAAGGAGGGGAATTTCCAGGCTACCTTTCACAGATCTGTCTTCTTCAATCCTGTAATCGGAATGCGCCCTCAACTAACAATATGGGTAACTGGGTGATTAAGTAATTCCACAGTCCTCTAAAGGTTAAAAAATTAAACAGCCATCAAACTCACAGGTGTTCAGCCCTAGGTTTTCCTAGAAATTGTAAAGGCTATCAGAAGATAGGAGTGAGAAAGGAAAAAAGAATATTCAGTCCTTATTTCCAGGCTTGAAACCATGCATAAAGGCAAGAACGCAGGCTTAACCCATTGACAAGGGCCATTAAATTTCAGGAAGGCGAACAGTCATACATTTTCTCTTTCTCTGGTATTTTCTCGATTTCTCCAATAGCCATTCTGAATCATTGCTTTTAGGCTAAACCTGCAGAGTAGAAGTAAGCATCCCTTGGTCACTCCAGCAGTTACGTCCAAGGAGGCCAAGCTGCAGCCAGCCCAACTAGCACTTACACGGCGGGCAAGCTGGGGATGCTGCCGTGAAGACCCTCAGCATCATCTCACAGATACATATTTGTAACACCGTTTTCAAAGTCAACTACATTTCAGAGAGATTATAAGTAGCAACTGGCAAGTTCACAACAAGTGTAGAATACTGAGCTTTACCTAAAGTTAATTTTATAGACAGCCTTTTTCGGTTGACTGAAAAGAATATCAAGACTTTAAGAGGACAATAAAATAATTCTAAATTACTTATTAAGTCCTTCTTGTTCCACTTCTATCATTTACATCAGGAAGAATTCAAACACCTTGAAAAGCATGACTTCAAACTCAAGACTTTTAAACCCGATCGGAAATACCACGTTTGCACTTCACTTTTATTCCATGTCAATCAATACAGAGTCATCTAATGGTACAAAATTCATCTGTTTTCTCAGGAATGATTCCCCCTCCCCCCAAAAGTGGTGCACTTGTCATCAAAAATGGAGATGCTTTATGTAGCTAAAGACCTATGTCCATTCATTGACCAGACTGAATACTGAATACCTTAGCCATGGTGGGTCAGGAGCCAGGGCCGGAGATCACCATGGATGAGCAAGAAGAGGAGGTGCCTGGCCCCATGTAGTGGAACATCCAAGGACCCCAGCACTCACAGAGACTATACCTCTCTGTGCCACACTGGGCAGGTTAAAGAACACCTACACCTCTATTTCTGAGTCTGTAACACAGAGAAAATACATCCACCCCACCTCTCAACAAAGAGCTATTTAAACTTGATAACCTCATTAAACATTTTGCACAGGGTCTAAAAAGAGAGCATACACACAGCAAATGTCAACACACCTTTCTTTCCCTTCTTTCCAAGGTAAAAATTCACCACTGTGCCAATACAGTACTTGCAGCTATTCAAAATATTGCCATTAATTAATGTCTAATGAGAATGCTTTCTTCTCTAAAAATAAAGAAATCCTGGAAGTTCTGTTCCATTTCAAAAGTGGAAGGTTTTGAATACTTATTTTTATAGAAGTACAATAGAAAAAATACACAATTCACCATTCAAATCATTTTACACTGTATAAATTCAGTGCATCTAGTACGTTCACAATGCTGTGCAACCATCATCATAATCTGATTCCTAAACATTTGTTACCCAAATGGAGATTCCATACCCATTAAGCATTTACTCCTATTCCCCTCTACCCCACCTCCCAGTAACTGCTATGGGCTTGCCTTTTCTGGACATTTCATATACATTTACTGTTGTTCAGCTGATAAGCCGAGTCAGACTCTCTATGACTCCATGGACTGCAGCTGTCCTTCATTATTTCCCCGAGTTTGCTCAAACTCATGTCCACTGAGTGAGTGATGCCATCCAACCATTTTATCCTCCGTTGTCCCCTTCTCCTCCTGCCTTTAATCTTTCCCAGCATCAGGGGCTTTTATAAACAAAACTGTACAAAATGAGGCCTTTTCTGCCTGGCTTCCTGCACTGAGCATAAAGTTTTCAAGGTTCACTTACATTGAGGCACATGTCAGCACTTCATTTCTTTTCATTCCTGAATACTAGTCTGTTGTGTGCACACCCCACATTTTCTTTATCTATCTACAGTTGATGGATGTCTGGGTTGTTTCTACCTTTTAGCTATTGTGAATAGCAAGCTGCCATGAACATTTCTGTACAAGTTTTTGTTTGAGCATCTGTTTGCAATTATATTGCATATATACCTAGCAGTAGAATGGGTTTAAAATATGTTAAATATATTATATATATGAAATATACACACATATACATAATATATATAAACATACATATCTGTTACATATATGTAGATATAATTAATATGTAGTTATACTAAATATGTACACACACATAGCACACAGCTTCTGTAGTAATCCTTTGTTATACTTGTTCAGTTAAGACCTTTCCTATTCCCTTCTCCATCATTAGCTGATTTTGACCCACTCTCACTTTCCTATTGTAATCTCCTGAAACAATTTTATGTCCTTTCCATACCCCCTACTTATGTATTACCCTTGTATCAAGCAGAGTTCCTAGCATGTACTAGTTGTTCCATTAATGTCTGCTGAATGAATGAATGCTATGTATGAATGTGAGAGTTGAACTATAAAGAAAGCTGAGCACTGAAGAATTGATGCTTTTGAACTGTGGTGTTAGAGAAGACTCTTGAGAGTCCCTTGGACTGCAAAGAGATACAACCAGTCCATGCTAAAGGAAATCAGTCCTGAATATTCACTGGAAGGACCGATGCTGAAGCTGAAACTCAATACTTTGGCCACCTGATGCAAAGAGCTAACTCATTTGATAAGACCCTGATGCTGGGAAAGACTGAAGGCAGGAGGAGAAGGGGACGACAGAGGATGAGATGGTTGGATGGCATCACTCACTCAATGGACGTGAGTTTGCATAAACTCTTGGAGTTGGTGATGGACAGGGAGGCCTGGCATGCTGCAGTCCACAGGGTCGCACAGAGTCGGACGCGACTGAGTGACTGAACTGAACTGAACTGAATGAATGAAGCAGTACCTTGTGTAGAGCAAAGATAAAGTGAGCAACTGAAGGAGAATTGACCCCATAATCAATATTCAAGGTTAAAATAAAGGGCAGCCTTCAGTGCTCAGAGTACTATTCTGATTTTCACTTTCAGAATACCTGTTACCAATTCACCCATTTTATTTAATTAGGCAAGTGCTAAGGCTGACCTTGATTTCTTTCATCTATCAGCACACTCCTCCTAATGGTATGGCACAGCAGTTAAAAATATAAGTTTGGAGACAGATCACTGCTGGAATCTCTACCAGCCATGTTGCTATCTACAGTTCCTATAAGCTTCCATTTGCCTGTCTAAGAAACAAGGAAAATAATTCACACACCTTCGAGTTACTAAGAGAAGTGAATGACATAACTCACATGAAGTGTGCCTCTAACCATTAAGTAGGTTCCAAGTCTAAGCCAAACTCTCCTCTTACACTAAAGTCGCCCACATGTGTGCTCAGGCACTCAATCATGCCCAAGTCTTGGCAACCCCATGGACTGCAGCCCATCAGGCTCCTGTGTCCATGGGATTATTCAGGCAAGAATACTGGAGTGGGTTGCCATTTCTTCCTCCAGGGGATCTTCCCTGACTCAGGGATCAAACTCATGTTTCCTGAGTCTTCTGCACTAACAGGCAGATTCTTCACCACAGCCTAAAGTCTCCCAGGACACACCAAAATCTCTGGGAACATTAACTCTAACTTTTTCAATCCAGAACCACGGTTCTACATCTACATATTGATGGATTTTAAATTTATAGCTGCAGTGTGAGCTGCAGACTTGTCTATTATCTGAAAGTCTATGTGAAATCTTCACTCAGATCACTGAAGCATCTCAGAATTAATATAGTGCATGCTTAAGGAATTATTATTGGCGGAAGCTGGGGGAAGGAAATAAAGAAACTCTCTGTACTATATTTGCAACTTTATGTAAGTCATACTATTTCCAGAGTAAAAGTCATTAATGATTTTTCAGTCATTAATGATTACTAAAACTAACCTGGCCCATACTGAACTAGTATAGGTTTGTTCTCTACCTCTAAATTCCCCAGCCATCTCAATAAAAGAACCACAGCGCATCCAACGGAAGGGAAGCAATCAGGCACCATCCTGGCTCCTCCAGTTTCCAGCCAAATGACCTTGGACAAACGACCTGACCTTCCCTCACTTCAGTATTGTCATCTGTAAAATGAGAATAAATAGCACCTACAGCACAGAGTTATTGGAAGGATTAAAAAGGCAGGTGCTAGTTAATAACTAATCTCAGTATTAGTACATTTAATGCAAAATAAACAGTAACTGAGCACCCACAGGGTGGAAACAGTGGAGAGACAAAGACAGCTGAGACAGTCACTATCCCCAGCGACTTCACGGCATGACAATACTGTTTTCCTCATTTCTTAGAGCACCATTAAATATTCAAGAAGTAAATGGTAAGTTGACGGTAACTTCTGTTCAGTGTATACTTAGAGAGGAGCTTAGGCAATACCCATTATTTTCATTTTTGGATCTAATTTTGGAGAACACTGGAATCACTTGTGTAGTGTTCTATCACAAAACGTGGATATCTTCCAAAAGATAGCTTTAAAAATGTCACAAAACACTCAATTATTGAAAAGTTCTATCACTGCTCCGTCCTCTCTTCAAAATCACTCTCCAGAATTCAAAGACTTTGATTACCCCCTGAGAATAGTCACAAATTGGATTTTACGAAGTGCTTTGAAAGAGACCAAATTATTCTCACAAGAGGCAATTCCAAACAGACCACCCACCTCAAAACATTTTCTGTGCATGTGAGTAAGGAATTATCCTCATGGTTAAGATGGTTTCTTGATTTAATTCAATGCAAGGAAGAAGCCTTGAAAATTCAGTCTACAAAGTCTTATAAAATCATTTCACTTACTACATCCATCCAATCTCAGATTTTCCACTACTATCTAAGATTGCTTGTGAAAGCTTTTATCACTTGTGTAAATGTTACCTTGGGATAGTTTTTCAAAAAATGACCACTAATGGTTCCACTTCCAGATTACATTATGACAAAGAATGCCGTATAAAGCACAATACTAGATACTATTTTAGAGTTAAAAAGGACTATTGGTTAGGAGCGTGGGATTAGGAAAAAGAAAGACCAGAGTCTGAAACTGGCCTGAGCTATGTGATGTGGACAAGTGCCTCAGTAACTACTCCAAGCCTCAGTTCCACAAATAAATGAGATCAGGAAATGAGATGACAGCTCCTGGCATAAACGAGCACTATGACATCAGTGAGTATGACGATAATGACAGCAAGAGTGACCCAGAGCTGGAATCCAGGTCTGATTGCCTCTGAAACTCAATCTCATTTTACTATCTGTTGTACAGCTTTTTTCAACTCTGGTCTCCAATCCAGAGCATCAAGACAAGCATTCAGCTCTGGTTCTTAAGGTGCAGAAGGTGCAAAATCTCTGCAGGATGAGTCTGTTCAACCCCTTCACTATGGCAGGTAGTCTGCAGCAGGAAGAATAGAGCCTGAAGGGGAAGTGCCAATTCTCCACATGGGGGACAAGGCACCATATGGCCCTGCAATTAGGGAGGAATTACACTGCCAAGAGCAAAAATAACCCTGGCAAAATCCAAAACGGCTGGTAGGAGATGTCGGCCCAGGTCAGCTCCTTCTTGGGGCTGTTCTTATTTCCCAATAGATTTTACCGATTTGTGATGAATTTGAAAACGAACTGAAAGATGAAAAGGAAAACTGATGATAGCAGATATTTCTAAGGCCAGGCCATTAAAACAATTTTCTCCTTTCCTATAAGCCTGGTGCATCAATAACTCTTCAAAGGGAAGATCATTGTTCACTTTGAGGAAGCTTAACAACCTCACTCTCTTGTTTTAAAAAAAGAAAAGCAGGTGAACTAAATGAGATGGCTCACCTCTTGTAGCTCAGACATAAGTTTCTGAGGTCATGTGCCAGAGATGGCAAAGGGGAGAGGAGGAAGGAAGCTGTAGAGACAGATCCCACCAGTCTCTAGGAGTAAAATTCATCTTCAGAGGAAAAAGGCAGGGAACACTGATATAGGATCCCTAAGAATGTGACCTCACGTGTATTTCTATGAGTATACAGGTATGTGTCACACCAGAAAAATGAACATGGTGATCTTTTGAATCCAGAAAGTAACCCAAATATTGTTTCTCTTTTAATAGAATGAAACTATCAATGACATGCACATACATTTCATTCAACTGAAAGCTATTTTATGCATTTGACTATGAGGGATGATTCAGAGAAAAACGGCAAAGGGCTGTACTAGCCAAAATGAAAATTAACAGTTCTTAAAATAGAGATCAGTTAGGTCATCTCTTTCTTAATTATGACACCTCAATATCTTTTTCTTGACAGCTTATAGTCAAAATCACCCTTCGTGGCTGCTGCTTTGGTTAAACAGCAGCTGAGCAAGCTGGCTTGAATTCAAGGACCACGTTTATTTATTTATTGTTTTAAATTGGAGGCTAATCACTTTACAATATTGTAGTGGTTTTGCCATACATTGACATGAATCAGCCATGGGTGTACATGTGTTCCCCATCCTGAGCCCCGCCTCCCACCTCCCTCCCCGTCCCATCCCTCTGAGGACCACGTTTAAAAAAAAATAAAGAAAAGCTCTAGATTCATATCTACTTGGTAAGATGCTCACACCATAAGGGGCACATGAAAACTGAAACAAATGAAAAAGATTCATGCCTCAATTTCTGCTCACTCTGGAGATTTTACCCACAGCATTGAAAGGCAGCTGACATGGATTGTATTATATGTATGTTTTTCCTTATAAATTTTGATTTATTTTTTTATATAGACTCACATTTCACTATTATTTTATTCTTTTTGTTCTAATCTCTCTCCTAACAAGCTGTAACTTCTGTGAAGGTGGAATTCATCTTTGTGTAATAACTCCTAGCACACTCCAGGTTCCTACCTTCTAGTACTTTCCACACAGGAGGTTTTCAGGAACCTTACACTGGATAATAGTAATGGGGGAAAAATAATGTGCTAATGAAATGTGATTTTTTTTAAATGAAAGGTATGAACTGTTGCTACATCTTACCTTTCCTAGAAATTTCCTTTATTTTTTTGTAAATTTATTTATTTTAATTGGAGACTAATTACTTTACAACATTGTAGTGGTTTTTGCCACACATTCACATGAATCAGCCATGGGTGTACATGTGTCCCCCATCCGGAAACCCCCTCCCACCTCTCTCCCCATCCCATCCCTCAGGGTTGTCCCAGTGCACCAAAAAGGGTAATATGCCTTCTGGCTGGCCTCCTTACAACAGTAAGGAAGGTAAAAAGGTATCCAAAAGGATTTCACAGTCTTTTCAAAGAAGACAATCCTTTTAATTTACAGAGTAGAATTTGCATTAAGAACGTACTGTTTTGTTCTATCTAGTCTCCATTTCCTATTTTCCTACAGTCCAGTGAGTGACCCTGACCTAGCTATCAGCATGGTCCATTCTCTAGCCAAGTGTTCAGCAGTGGTCATATGATCCAAGTTAATCCGACTGGATTCAAACTCAGGACTTATTTATAATTGTAACCATTAAGAAAAAGAAACTCACTTTTCTGGGAGATTGCTAAACTGCAAGGAAGGGAGTCTACAGCTGTGAGGAACAATATCATTCCCATCAGAGACGAGCCTGTGAATTCAATCAACACAGCACAGAGCAGAGCTGAGGTACAGATTCATGATAACAAATCCTGGGTACCTGGATCCAGCCATTCCTGAAGGCAGCTGTATCTTCAGACTTTTTCCCATTAGATAAGCCAATAAATTCTCTTTTCTGATTAAATCAGGACTAATTTCAGATTCTAACTATGGTAATGGAAAAGAGTTGTAAGTGAAATATGGGTGTTCCTGAGGATTACCACAGGTTTGCAACACTCAGATTCTTCACAATATATCCCAATCTATTTTCTCTAACCTCACCTGCCATCATCTACCATTCATTCCATGCATTTAAATATTAGATGCCGTCCATTACCAACTGCCCATGAAAAGACCAGGCACATTTATGCCAACATGCCTTTGCTCATGACATTAGCTCTCTTCACGAGATCCTTCCTCCTTTCTTTGCCTGGAAAACTATTTATACTACAGAGCCCATTTTTCCATAACCATCTCCCAAGACTCATTAGCAGAAACAGCAACTCCCTTCTCTATGTCTCCTCTGCATTTCCTCCTACGATATGGGACGCGATGGCATTTCCCACACTGGACTACTGTTAAATGTTCCTTTAACTCTACTCCTGTTCAACAGTCCATACTCAAGAAAGTGAACGTACTCGCTTTTGTTTCCTCACAGTCTAATGTTCACTAAATGACTGTATGAAGGAAAAAGGAATGCAAGGCAGAGGAAAGGGATATTTTCTGAACAAGATTCTAGAGAACTTCAAAACAACTTGTAATAAAAGCGAAAATCAGAAGATCAGTATTAGATTCAAACATTTCCAAAATAACCTTCCCATCTTCTTCCTTACACTGAAGAATCACTAGAAACAATCACTGCTGTAGCCAAATTAGGATTCCATGTTCTTACCCCAAACTTATGAAAACTGCATTTTAAGAGACAGAGAACAAATTTAATGAAGTTAGATCCACAACTGTGGATCTGCTTCTCACATTTCCCATAATGTACAGGTTAGAGCATAAGAATGAAATCTTAAGGCAGCAATATGGATTTCAGGAAAGCAATGGCTTCAAGGACACCTACTCGCAGTATAGTCAGCAAACTGCCTCAGCTACAAATAATCCTTTAACAGGGATGGATACTCAACGGGAAATTGGTTGCCCAGACAGAAAAGTACGCATCACACTTTTAGCAAGCTGTGACACTTATCTCTCTCCTTCTCTCATCCAAAAATATTTGTCTTGTGTTAAGCATTGTTGGAAAGAAATACATACATCCAGAAATCTCCTACAGGTAGATGCATTGCAAGTGAGGCTGGGTTTAACTGTAAAATTACCAAAGCTCTTTGAAATCAGGAAAAGAAAACATTAAGTCTATCAAGAGAAGCATGTAATTGAGCTGAAAAATTAATTACAGCCTCAATGTAATTCTCTTCAATTGGTAAGGTTTCCTAGATACTCCACTATCATCTCAGTCTTGATGAGCAAGATTCATGTCAGAACCAGATGGATGTGAAAGGCAGCAGCCAGACCCAGAGCAGCCACTTTCTCTCCATTTGGTCCTCAATATTTTTCTTTTGTGAAACAAGACACACACACCAAGTACCATCAAACAGCAAATTCTCTCCTGCTATTGCCAAGGGGCCATCTGAAATGGATATCCCCATTCTCTGAGGAACGCGAACAACAACCAAAAAAAGATGCCTGTGTCCTTTTAACCTGGACCCGCATTTGTGATCACGGGCCAAAGCATATGTGCTCAATAATAGGGGTGTAAGAAAACATATGTTAAATAACTCACTACAGCACAACTCGGGATCAAAAGCAGAGCAAACCTCGCAATGCTATTGCTAGACACAAAGGGAGCTGGCTTCTTTAGTACTTTAGCAGCTTGTGTACAACTAGTTAGCATATGAAGAGAGGCCCTGTGCCCATACCCACTTTCTGGAAATAAAAGCTGTCTGTCATCAATATAAATAGTTTACATACCAATAGTTTCTAATTAACCTTTCACCAGTGGTTTCGACCACAAGGGCCTTTTCCTTCTGAGCCTCAGGAGCCAGAGGACTAACTCTAGACTCATAGCCCTTGCTTTTAAAGGGATTTCAATTCTGGATTTGAGTATCACCTCTGCTACTTAGGAGCTATGTGAACTTGGGTCAGTAACTTAACTTCTCTTGCTTTGCCATATACTTAGAAAAGGCATAATAGCTCTCTCATAAGACCAATGAGAATATGAGGTTAAATAATGGATGGAAGCGCTTGTCACCATGAAGTGTTTAAGGGAGAGTCACAAAGTGTGTACACACAATGACAACCAGTAGTTAGACTTTCAGTAACAGGTATGTCATGATAACTATTCTAGACCAACTATCACAGACAATAGCAGAGTCTTCTTAATTTATATTTGCCTTCCTGGACCACTCTACCCTGAAGAAATACAAACCTCTTTGAAATTCAGTTCAGTTGCTGAGTCGTGTCCGACTCTTTGCGACCCCATGGACTGCAGCATGCCAGGCCTCCCTGTCCATCACCAACTCCAAGAGTTTACTCAAACTCATGTCCATTGAGTCAGTGATGCCATCCAACCATCTCATCCTCTGTCATCCCCTTCTCCTCCTGCCTTCAGTCTTTCCCAGAATCAGGGTCTTTTCCCCACGAGTCAGTTCTTTGCATCAGGTGGCCAAAGTATTGGAGTTTCAGCTTCAGCATCAGTCCTTCCAATGAATATTCAGGACTGATTTTCTTTAGCATGGACTGGTTGGATCTCCTTGCAGTCCAAGGGACTCTCAAGAGTCTTCTCCAACACCACAGTTCAAAAACATCAATTCTTTAGTACTCAACTTTCTTTATAGTCCAACTCTCACATTCATACATGACTACTGGAAAAACCATAGCTTTGATTAGATGGACCTTTGTTGGCAAAGTAATGTCTTTGCTCTTTAATATGCTGTCTAGGTTGGTCATAACTTTTCTTCCAAGGAGCAAGAGTCTTTTAATTTCATGGCTGCAATCACCATCTGCAGCGATTTTGGAGCCCCAAAAAATAAAGTTTGTCACTGCTTCCACTGTTTCCCCATCTATTTGCCAATAGATCTTAGCTTTAAAAAAAAAAAAATTCAGACAAGGACTTTCCTCTTTTCACTTAAAGGAAACACTTCATGGTTCCTCTTTAGCACATCTAAACTGCCAGTATCATTCCTCTTGTGCTTTGAGGCAATTATTGAATAAAATAAGGATCAATCAAACACAAACACTTTGAGAGCAGGACAGCCAACCTGACAACCAAGAGGGCTACTATTATTAAGTGACAAATGGACAGAACTCGCTGGACAAAAGGATGATTCCATGTAGGTGGGACAGAGTGGGATGCCCGGAGACCTCTTCATGCAACACAGAATGGTGCACAATTTAAAACTAGTACATAGTTTACTTCTAGAATTTTCCATTTGACATTTCTGGACCATGGTTGATCTCAGGTAACAGAAACCAAGGAACACAAAACTGAATAACTATATCTTCTCATTCTGCTTCATTATTTCTTATCAAAACATGTACCACTCCCTGGCATTGTGTATTTATTAGGGGGTTATTTTCTGTATCCACACTCCATAATGTAAGGTTGGTTGAGCTCACTGCTATGCCCCCCAGTTCCCATTACAGTGTTTGGCTAAAAAGAAGCCCTCAATAAAACTCTGGAGGATGACAGAATGAAGTGAAGTCAAAAAGTGTAAGGGTTATAAATTTATGTATTTGTTCTGGGGAGAAGGGTGTCTTTGATAAAAGTATTTTTAATATTGCAGGTTATTTTAAGGATATCCTCTACTTAGGCAAGAAATATTTATTGGAAGTACAAAATGCTACCTTCTAGGCATGGACGAAGAGCTAATGATTAATCAGATCCTGACCTTAAACAGGTTTTAGAATAATCTGGTTTCTATACACTTTTACTGCTGCTGCTAAGTCGCTTCAGTCGTGTCCAACTCTATGCGACCCCATAGACGGCAGCCCACCAGGCTCCCCCGTCCCTGGGATTCTCCAGGCAAGAACACTGGAGTGGGTTGCCATTTCCTTCTCCAACGCATGAAAGTGAAAAGGGAAAGTGAAGTCGCTCAGTCATATCTGACTCTTAGCGACCCCACGGACTGCAGCCTACCAGGCTCCTCCGTCCATGGGATTTTCCAGGCAAGAGTACTGGAGTGGGGTGCCATTGCCTTCTATACACTGGGGTGCATCAAAGTGAAAGTGAAAGTCGCTCAGTCGTATCCAACTCTATTCGACCCCATGGACTATACAGACCACGGAATTCTCCAGGCCAGAACCCTGGAGTGGGTAGCCTTTCCCTTCTTGAGGGGATCTTCCCAACCCATGGATTGAACCCAGGTCTCCCGCATTGCAGGCAGATTCTTTACCAGCTGAGCCACCAGGGAAGCCCAAGAATACTGGAGTGGGAACCATATCCCTCTTCCAGCAGATCTTCCTGACGCAGGAACTGAACTGGGCTTTCCTGCACTACAGGCAGATTCTTTACCAACGGACCTATTGGGGAAGCCCTGGGGTGCATCAAAGTACAGCAAAGCTTCTTTCACTAGAACTGCCCTTCGCCATCCTCCTATGTGATGAAAGCAAAGGTGGCCACATTGCTAAATTGTAAGCAACAACGAGCGTGCAGGGAGAAGGATGGAGGAAGCAGATGGAGAAAGACGCAGCAGCTGAAAGAGGACGTCAGGGCTCCCCACAGCACTGCCAATCCCAGTTTCCAACTGGCACCGAATCCCTGGGTGGCACAAGAACCAGCAATTCTGAGGGGGCGGGGGTGGTGGGGAATAATTAGGCACTAGATAAGAAGAACTTCTTTAAGGTGTATACCTTCCTAGGCAAAACTAGGCGAAAGAAAGAAACAGAAACCTAAACATACATTAAAACATGAAGATGTCTCTCATAACCAGCTAAAAAGTAAAACCTGATAACTTTATGGAGGATAATAAATAAGCAACTATCGAAAGTCAGTTCAGTTCAGTTGCTCAGTCGTGTCCAGCTCTTTGCAACCCCATGAATCGCAGCACACCAGGCCTCTCTGTCCATCACCAACTCCCGGAGCTCACTCAGACTCGCGTCCATCGAGGTGGAGATGCCATCCAGTCATCTCATCCTCTGTCGTCCCCTTCTTCTCCTGCCCCCAATACCTCCTAACATGAGTCTTTTCATGGCCAAAGTACTGGAGTTTCAGCTTTAGCATCATTCCTTCCAAAGAAATCCCAGGGCTGATCTCCTTTAGGATGGACTGGTTAGATCTCCCTGCAGTCCAAGGGACTCTCAAGAATCTTCCCCAACACCACAGTTCAAAAGCATCAATTCTTCGGCGCTCAGCCTTCTTCACAGTCCAACTCTCACATCCATACATGACCACTGGAAAAACCATAGCCTTGACTAGACAGACCTTTGTTGGCAAAGTAATGTCTCGGCTTTTCAATATGCTATCTAGGTTGGTCACAACTTTTCTTCCAAAAAGTAAGCGTCTTTTAATTTCATGGCTGCAATCACCATCTGCAGTGATTTTGGAGCCCCCCAAAATAAAGTCTGACACTGTTTCCACTGTTTCCCTGGTCACAACTTTTCTTCCAAAAAGTAAGCATCTTTTAATTTCATGGCTGCAATCACCATCTGCAGTGATTTTGGAGCCCCCCAAAATAAAGTCTGACACTGTTTCCACTGTTTCCCCATCTATTTCCCATGAAGTGATAGGACCAGATGCCATGATCTTAGTTTTCTGAATGTTGAGCTTTAAGCCAACTTTTTCACTCTCCTCTTTCACTTTCATCAAGAGGCTTTTTAGCTCCTCTTCACTTTCTGCCATAAGGGTAGTGTCATGTGCATTTCTGAGGTTATTGATATTTCTCCCGGCAATCTTGATTCCAGCTCGTGCTTCTTCCAGTCCAGCGTTTCTCATGATGTACTCTGCATATAAGTTAAATAAGCAGGGTGACAATATACAGCCTTGACGTACTTCTTTTCCTATTTGGAACCAGTCTGTTCTGAACCATGTCCAGTTCTTACTGTTGCTTCCTAACCTGCATATGGGTTTCTCAAGAGGCAGGTCAGGTGTTCTGGTATTCCCATCTCTTTCAGAATTTTCCACAGTTTATTGTGATCCACACAGCCAAAGGCTTTGGCGTCTAATGTCAAGATACTATTTAATAATAAAAAATAAGTACTTGAGCAAAATCAGATTTATGTAAGGTCATATTCATAATTTCATGTTAAATGTATAAAGCAGGACACAAAAGCACATTAGATATTACGGGAAATCCTGAATGAACTTTCTGACCAAAAAAATATAAAAACATATATACACATATATATGCACACATATTTATACACATTATTTATATAGACACACATGAAGAGAGAGTATTATATATATGGAAAGAAAGATATAGAAGTGGATATAGGTAAGGAAAATATAGCTGTGTTCAAAATGATGATTCCTAGTTTATGTAATTAATTAAGAACGATTTATTCTTGATATCTTTTCGTACTTTTCAGATTTTCTTTTTGTACTTTTCAGACAAAATGCTGTAATTTACTTTAGAATATTACTCAAGCACTTCTGAAATATTCTGTTTAGTCACAGTTCAGTTCAGTTGCTCAGTCGTGTCCGACTCTTTGCAACCCCATGAATTGCAGCATGCCAGGCCTCCCTGTCCATCACCAACTCCTGGAGTTCACTCAAACTCATATCTATCAAATCAGTGATGCCATACAACCATCTCATCTTCTGTCATCCCCTTCTCCTCCTGCCCCCAGTCCCTCCCAGCGTCAGAGTTTTTTCCAATGAGTCAACTCTTTGCATGAGGTGGCCAAAGTATTGGAGTTTCAGCTTTAGCATCAGTCCTTCCAAAGAACACCCAGGCCTGATCTCCTTTAGAATGGACTGGTTGGATCTCCTTGCAGTCCAAGGGACTCCCAAGAGTCTTCTCCAGCACCACAGTTCAAAACCGGGGGTGGCAGCTGGGAGGAGCTATGCCACACCCGAGGCCAGGGGTGGCGGCTGAGAGGAGCAACCCCACGTCCAAGGAGCAGTGGCTGCAGGGGTGCAGGAGGGCCGAGAGGAGCTACTCCATGTTCAAGGTCAGGAGGAGCAGTGGTGAGGAGATACCCCTCATCCAAGGTAAGGAGCAGCAGCTGTGCTTTGCTGGAGCAGCCGTGCAGAGATACCCCATGTCCAAGGTAAGAGAAACCGAAGTAAGATGGTAGGTGTTGCAAGAGGGCATCAGAGGGCAGACACACTGAAACCATACTCACAGAAGACTAGTCAACCTAATCACACTAGGACCACAGCCTTGTCTGACTCAATGAAACTAAGCCATGCCCGCGGGGCCACCCAAAACCGGCGGATCATGGTAGGAGGTCTGACGGAATGTGGTTTATTCACAACTAAATACCAAATGCTTTCAAAACAATCAGGAAAATACTTATAGTTGAACCAGTTGGTTTATTCCTCATCGCAACAGGGAGAGTGCACACTTTGAGGTTTGTGGGTGGTTCAAGAACACAGTGGACTTCCCAGGTGGTTCAGATAGTAAAGAATCCACCTGCAATGCAGGAGACCAGGATTCAATCCCTTGGTCAGAAAAAAACCCCTGGAGATGGGAATGGCTACCCACTCCAACATTATTGCCTGGAAAATCCACTGGACAGAGGAACCTGGTGAGGCAACAGCCCATGAAGTCACAAAGAGGCAGACATGACTGAGCGACTAAGCAAATCAACAAGACGGCACTGCAGAGGGGTTTTAGTCCTGAGTCATGTGGGCATGAGGCAAGTGACTTCAGGGGATGTGAGGGAAGGTTCAGGAAGTAAGGCTTCCTTCCAAACTGGATGCTATTAGAAAGTGGAGACAATTTTCTGTTTGCATATTCAAATAAATCTTAGAATACTACATTTGTAACTATAAAAATCAAGAAGCAGCAGTGAGTCGTATTAGTCAGAGGGAGGGGATGTACCATCATTTTGGTGGTCTGAACAACATTTACGTCTTTGGCCATGTGGAGACATGATTACGAATGGTCTTGTCCTGAGTCATCTTTCACATCAGTAACAAGGACTCACTGATAGCAGCAGGCCAGCTCCAGAATCTCAAGGAACAGACAGGCTGTTAAAAGCATCGAGGAAAAAGTATTGTGATATGTGTTATCTCTGATAACACACACACTGAAAACGCAGGGGTTATTTTGTAAATTAAGTAATACATGTGAGTTCGACTGAGGAGTTAAAAACTACTATATACATATTAAGGTGGTGCTAACATCCTCACGATCATTGTCATCTGTATCAATCTTTTCTAAGACGTAAGAAATAAGAATCAGTATTCTTTCAGAGGTCAGCAACGGAAACTTGTACACTGGTTTTACCCTACCGAGACAGTTAAGGATGGTAAAAATTAAGGCCCAGATCTTTAAAACGGATAGATACTAAATATTTAGACAACTTTTAAAACATCTATTTCTTAACTGCAACATGCATCCTTAAAAATCCGTAAGAAAGAAAGAAGTGTAATACCTATCCCCAAATACAGTAACTAAAAGAAACTTAAAGATTGAGAGGGAAGAGGAGCCAAGGTGAAACGGAATAATGGGTGCAACAAACTTTCAATGGTCCGGTCAGAAACAAAACAATGAGAGAAAGCAAGTATCACACACGATTAACATCTGAGCCTACAAACAGTATTAAAAAACTACAGAACTCTTGAGAGCTTCCTCCTGTGTTCTCGTGGGCCATCTCATATTTTGGAGACGACCTCCCTACAGAACCTACATAAGGGTCGAAATTCTGAAAGTACACGTAAGATGTTTTTCAAAAATTAGGGAAGTACTTGTCCTGAAGCAAAAACTGCTTAATCTGAGACTAGCCCTTATTGTTATGAAACTAAAATTCTTATTATGGCAGAAAGTGAAGAGGAACTAAAGAGCCTCTTGATGAAAGTAAAACAGCAGAGTGAAAAATTTTGCTTAAAACTCAACATTCAGAAAACTAAGATCAGGGCATCTGGTCCTATCACTTCATGGCAAATAGATGGGGAAACAGTGGAAGCAGTGACAGACTTTATTTTGGGGGGGCTCCAAAATCACAACAGATGGTGACTGCAGCCATGAAATTAAAAGACACTTGCTCCTTGGAAGGAAAGCTATGACCAACCTCTAGACAGCATATTAAAAAAGCAGAGACATTACTGACAAGTTCCATATCGTCAAAGTTTTGGTTTATCCAGTAGTCATGTATGGATGTGAGAGTTGGACCATAAACAAAGCTGAGTGCTGAAGAATTGATGCTTTTGAACTGTGGTGTTGGAGAAGGCTCTTGAGAGTCCCTTAGATTGCAAGATCAAACCAGTGCATCCTAAAGAAAATCAGTCCTGAATATTCATTGGAAGGACTGATGCTGAACCTGAAGCCCCAGTATTTTGGCCTGATGGGAAGAACTGACTCATTAGAAAAGACTCTGATGCTGGGAATATTGAAGGTAGGAGGAGAAGGGGATGACAGAGGATGAGATGGCTGGATGGCATCATTGACTCTCTGGACATGAGTTTGAGCAAGCTCTGGGAGATGGTGATGGACAGGGAAGACTGGCATGCTGCAGTCCATGGGGTCGCAAAGAGCTGGACATGACTGAGCGACTGAACTGAACTGAACTGATGTGACTCATACTTTAGCAATCCATTCATTACAAAATAATTTATGGGGTTCCTGAGAGGTACCATGCTTTTATAAAGCATGAAGGTGCATGAAACCTGTTCTAATAGACAAAAAAAAGAGTCTGCCTCATGAGCAACTCCAAAGGCAGGACAATGCATCAATGTAGGAATTACATCCAGTAGACACCTCTCAAAAAAAAAAAAAAAATTCCAGTCCTATCATCATATCAAAGAGTTGCATGTGTGACTTGCTAAGTCACTTCAGTCGTGTCCAACTCTGCAACCCCATGGACCATAGCCTTCCAGGCCCCTGGTCCATGGGATTCTCCAGGCAAGAATACTGGAGTGGGTTGCCATTTCCCCCTTGAGGGGGTCTTCCTAACCCAGGGATCACACCTGAGCCTCTTATGTCTCCTGCATTGGCAGGTGAGTTCTCTACCACTAGCTCCACCTGGGAAGTTCTATCAAAGTATTTAAATAAGGCAAAGAAATTAAACAGCATATAATAAAAGAATAACAGAAAGGGTTAAATAGAACATTGGGGAAAATTAGGTACTCTTAACTTTTCAGTGTTTGACTAGTACATGTACAAATGGGGAAGGGTTTAAAAAGTAAAACAACAATCAACCAACCAGCAAACACAAAAATTCCCTCCCACCCCTAGCCCTACATTTGCAAACAAATATACATTCACTCATTTAAAAACATACATAGCATTGAACTATAAACTCTGTGCAATACCTTGTTTTGCCTCAATGAACAACATTCACTTATTCAGTCAGTGATTTACTAAGCATCTATTACATAGCAAGCACTACTGTACAGGGGCTGGAGAGCTGATCAAAATGGATAAAATCCTTAAACTCATGGAGTTGATACTGCAGTATTACATTCTATATCAGCATATAAACCATACTTCATTCTCTCAAGGGGCTGTATTCACCCACTGTAAGTATATGCTGCTATGTCTTCAACCAGTCTCTTACTGATGGGCTTTTAGATCCTTTTCCAGTTAATGCATGTTTTTTTTTTTTTTTAATAAATGTTGATCTTATGGCATTCTCTTCATTTATAAACAAATATTTGGGCCAAATTCTAAACAGCCACTTAAAACCAGTTAATTTACGTCAACATTGTATCTTGAAAATGTTTTATTCATTAAGTTCTTTTCGTTTAACCAGTATCTATAAAACCACATGGGAGAAGATATTCTCTTAGAATTGTTTAACTAAGTTAAAATTCCAGTTGATTATTTGTAACAGTGTAGCAGAATATGTTACAGTTTTTCAGAACCCAAGAAGAAAGCAAATGTCATTGCCAATCCATTCCCCCCGCCCCCACCCCGCCTTGCAACTGTTAGGTGTGGTGCTAATTCTTCCAGCTGGTTTTCAGGCAGCTTTAAAATTAACTTTGAAGTTTCCCTAACCCTTAAAAGTCAGAGTGACTGCTTTGCCAAGAGAAACGGAGCTCTTACTGAACAGGACAGAATTCACTCTGTGTGTGTGTGTGTGTGTGTGTGTGTGTGTGTCTCCCACAACATTTGCAAAGGGTGTGTGTGTGTGTGTGTGTGTCCCACAACATTTGCAAAGGGTGTGTGTGTGTGTGTGTGTGTGTGTGTGTGTGTCTCCCACAACATTTGCAAAGGGTCCATGATGTACCCACTCCAGTATTCTTGCCTGGAGTATCCTCATGGACAGAGGAGCCTGGTGGGCTACAGTCCACGGGGTCGCAAACAGTCAGACATGACTGAAAGACTAAGCACAGTATGCACTACGGCCCAGGGAGTAATTGCTGAACCATACAAATTCAGAAACGACAAAACAAAAACAAACCAGATACAGGAACCTGCACTGAGTCACGAAAAAACACAATCAAACCAAACCAAACAACAAACTCCAACAACCACATTTCTTGAGTACTATGTATGCCAGACCCTGTGTCAAGGGTTTTAAGTACATCTTCTCATGTGGTAGCAGGACAACCCCTCTACATATGTGAAAACTGAGGCTTAAGAGAAGTTTAGATATTTTGCCAAGTTCATTCAGCCCCTGCATGATAGGACTGAAGGTAAACATGGACAGCCTTGGCTTTAAAATCTGTAACTGGTTATGACACTGTGTTCCTGCAACTACAAAATCCATTTAATAATTGTTTATAAATTATGTACCAGTCACGTAAAATGACAAACCATGGAAGAGTGATAAAGGTTAACTCACAATTCTACATATGTTGGATCCAAGATTCAACCCCAGTCTATGTGACTCAACACTGAGTCTTCCTGAATCCACCTTGTGGAACCTCAGAATGACGATGCCATGGACAGATTTTACTGCCCACCTTCCTCAAAGAAGAATAGTTAAGGGCATCAGCTCTGGACTAATACTGCCTAGATTCAAATCCCAGCAAGTGGTTACTGTGGACACAGGATAAATTAATCTCTCCATGTTTCCATTTATCTATTAGAGATTCTTGGTAGCTCTATGTATCAACGAGGATACTATATGTAAAGAGCTGAGAACTGTGTCCAGCCAATGCTTAGGCTCTCTAGACAGCTCACCACTACGACAACACTGCCATTATTCATTCTAGAATAGAGCTACAATCACCTATCTTACATACAGATGACAGACGATGAGATGGTTGGATGGCATCACCAACTCAATGGACATGAGTCTGAGCAAGGGAGACGGTGAGGGACAGGGAAGCCTGGCGTGCTGCAGCGATGGATCGCAGAGTCTGACACAACTGAGCCACCAAATGACAAAATACAAACAACCACAAAACCGCCTCAGGGGGCACAGCCTGGGGTTGAAACACATCATATGCTGTAGAAAAGGCCAACTGTGAAAATTCATTATTAGGAGAAAATTAAGGAGAATATTCAACTGAGGAGCCACTGAGGAACTCCTGAACTCCCATCCAACAGCTCCTCAAGCAAGAACTACCAAACCCCGCTGAGAATTCACAGAACCCGCTACCGTGGATCTGCTTCGGGCTGAAGGAAGAAACTCTGCCTTTGGCAGACTGGCGTGATTGCCAGGAGTTGCATTTCCTGTGAGTGGGCAGCGATGCCATAGCAACTAGACCCACGGGATGTCTGGGGGCATCCCAGGTGAAATGGAGCCCTCACAGCTTCAGAGCGACCTTTTACCCACAGAAGAATCCCAACAGAGGAGGAGAAGGGCAGCTGACTGACAGCAAGCCAAGGACGTCTGGGGTGCCTCAGCATCCGTCCTTCTCTGTTGGGAGCCTTCAGCGGCTCAGAGTTGGGGTGGGGGGACGAGGGCTTTACAATGGGGCTCAGCACAAAAGGCCCTCCTCCTTCTCAGCCCCTCTCCTTTTTCTGCAGCTGAGCCCACTTATATGCAAACAACGCTCTAAAAGCAGCTCAAAATACAGGCTTCTGGATGGCTGAGGAAGGACAAGGTGGGGGAGCCAACAGTTCAGAGAGGCAGCAGGCCGGTGAAGTGGGGTCTGCAGGGACGGGAGGCAGGGACGGGAGGCAGGGACGGGCCAGCGGGCGGGGGCGCGGGGCGGGGGGGGGGGGGCGCGACCCTGTCTTTTACCCAACTGGAAGCAAAGTAAAGCATCATCCCCCGGGCCCCCTGCCTCAAGCAGCGCGAGCCTGGAGCAGAGCGACCGCTCTCATCCCCTTCCACCTGCCCCCACGCGGCAACCAAGGCTGTCCCCGCGTGGGGGCCTTGCCGCTCAGCTGTGCCGCCGGAGACGCTCGCCCAGAAAACATGGCTGAGGATCCGCGATGCGCGCGCGACGCGGGAGCGTTTTGGGGAGGGATGCGCCCGGCGCCCGGCCCCGCAGCTGGGAGAGGTCGGAGGTGGGGAACTTGAACGCCTGGGCTGGAGGCAAGTGCAGCGCGTGCCAGCTGCTCCTCGGCGCGGCTCCTTCCTTCCTCCCGCCCTCTTCTTCCTCCCCTTTCCTCCTCCTTCCCGTCTTCCTGGCTTCCTCCCTTCTTCATCCCTGCCCAGCCTCCTTCCTGCCACCCCGACCCTCGTCCCTGCCCTCCTCCTGCCGTCACTCCCGAGCCAGGGGGCAAAACCCGCCCGCCCGCGGTTACCTGCGGGCCCTCAGAGTGGCCCCAAGGTCCGCCTCGGTCACTGCCGGAGTCCAGGCGCGCACTCAGCCGCCGCCCGCCTCATCCCCGCGCATCTGAGCGGCCCCAGCGGCAGCTGCTCCTTTTATGGGGCCCGCAGGCAGAGGCAGTGCCCTGGCGTCCCCAGCCCGCTCGGGCTGCAGCGTCGTCAATGTGCGCTATTCACACTCAGGGGCCGCTGCTGGGTCCCTGGTAGTGAGCGGCGGCCTCCCGCCCACCCCCATCCACAGGGCCTGGGTAGGGGTGCGGAGGGGGTGGGGTGTGGATAAACAGGGCTTTCACGGTACCCAGCGTGGGAGGGGAGGTCACGTGGTCCCGGTCCAGGGTAACCAAGGAAATATGGGCCCACGAAGAGCTGCAACCTTGGAAACGGATGTGGAGACGGTGGTCAAACAGGAGAGCCAGATATACTTTAAAATATATCAGGAATAAAGTTGAACTTTCCTTCCTTATCATTATTTTATTTAAAATAACAATTCTTAAATAGCACCTGCCCTTTTACTAATGACTATGAGGAGCCTTTTATTCTCTCCTGGTACAGACTATTCTGAAAGTACTGTGCTGGTGTTCCAGTATACCACTGCGACCCTTTGGTTAATACAGATTGCCTCTTCACTCTTCAGGAAACTTAGATTGGCCCCAATCCATAGAATAAAAGCCAAACACCTTAGCTTAGCATTCAAGGTCCCTTAAAAAAAAAAGAAATCCTAAAAAAGGGGCCCTACTCTCTAGTTGCAAAGCCAATCCATCTCATCATTATGCAGCCCTGGAAAGAGGGAACTATTTGTCTGGCCTCTGAAAGATGAAAAGAATGAAGCTCAAAGAGGTTAAGTAACAGTCAAAGGTCACTCAGCTAAGAGCTTGGAGCAATGTCTCCGGTCAGTCCAAGTTCAAAGTCCTGAATCTTGGTCTCCCTGAGCATCTGCCTTTTGTGAACTTTTAAGGTCAAGGGGCATGCCTTTTGAACTCTGGAAAATACTTCACCTCTTCTCTGGCAAGGATAAACCTGAAAAAGGTGAGTTCCTTGGGCTAAGAGGGAAAAAAAAAAAAGAGAGCTCCCTTTGAATCTATCACCTCACCTCAGCATTTCCTTTCGATTCATATAGAATGTTAGTTCTAATTTCAGGTGGAGTGCAGATGACTCCACCCTTATGGGAGAAAGTGAAGAGGAGCTAAAAAGCCTCTTGATGAAAGTGAAAGAGGAGAGTGAAAAAGTTGGCTTAAAGCTCAACATTCAGAAAACGAAGATCATGGCATCTGGTCCTATCACTTCATGGGAAATAGATGGGGAAACAGTGGAAACAGTGTCAGACTTTATTTTGGGGGGCTCCAAAATCACTGCACATGGTGACTGCAGCCATGAAATTAAAAGACGCTTACTTCTTGGAAGAAAAGTTATGACCAACCTAGATAGTATATTCAAAAGCAGAGACATTACTTTGCCGACTAAGGTCGGTCTAGTCAAGGCTATGGTTTTTCCTGTGGTCATGTATGGATGTGAGAGTTGGACTGTGAAGAAGGCTGAGTGCCGAAGAACTGATGCTTTTGAACTGTGGTGTTGGAGAAGACTCTTGAGAGTCCTGTGGACTGCAAGGAGATCCAACCAGTCCATTCTGAAGGAGATCAGCCCTGGGATTTCTTTGGAAGGAATGATGCTAAAGCTGAAGCTCTAGTACTTTGGCCACCTCATGCGAAGAGTTGACTCATTGGAAAAGACTCTGATGCTGGGAGGGATTGAGGGCAGGAGGAGAAGGGGACAACCAAGGATGAGACTGCTGGATGGCATCACAGACTCGATGGACGTGAGTCTGAGTGAACTCCGGGAGATGGTGATGGACAGGGAGGCCTGGCGTGCTGCGATTCATGGCGTCGCAAAGAGTCGGACATGACTGAGCGATTGAACTGAACTGAACTGTGGCGGTAGTGAGTGGAGCATTCACGGGAAGTCATCAATTTGACAACACTGGGGTTGGTCTCCAGTAAATGCACGTCATTGCCTGGGACCCCAAATCATCTCCCAAGGAAGAAGCCCTTAATGCAGTTATTTGAAACACTTTACATAATGTTAAAATGAAGTTTCCATGTGAGTTATACAAGCGGAGGACAATAAAATCCACATCGACGGTCTGAGTGGGACTCCCTTCCAACATGTGGAAAAATATTAGCCAAAAGAGCAAACACCATAACCTATTTACTCCTGTGTCTTTTTTCCCCCCCAGCAGCCACAGGAGAAGGATTTGGCATGAGGGGATTCCCAGAGTGAACCTGACAGAATTTCTCTAGTGGAGCTCATTACAAGACTAGATAAGCCTGATTGTGATAAGATGCCGTAAAGGAATGTCTATGCTAATAACTCCAGAAAGGTAAGGGGGCGGGTGGAGGTGATTGAGAGCCTTCTGTTGAAGTGAAAGTGACTTTCAGTTTCAAACAACTGTACTAGGGTATTCAGTGTGTAGAAAGGAGTGTCTGTAGTACACAGTGTTCCTGCTGAGAGGGTTCTCGCAGAAAGCCTGTAATTAGAAGCCCTGAAGTACCCACTTCTCCATGAAGAAGGCTGGAGGACAGCCTGCTAAGGTAATAGGGTTTGAGTGTGACTGTGTCTGTGTTAAGAGTGAGAGAGAGAGAGTGTATGTGTGTGTCCTCAGTCTCCATTTCCCAGCATCACCATCTAATTACCATATAATACCAAGGTTTATGAGTTTCCAGTGGTGGGGAAAAAAGAAATAAAAACAAAGGGAAACAAAAAAGCCACTTAACAGGACCCTTAAAAAATTGTGATTCAGAGAAAGAGATATTTGAACCCACATCCAAAAGCAGCTCATCTAACATGGAGGCAGGAGAGTGACTTAGCCTTTGAAGCAGCCAGCAAAATTCCTCCCCACTCTCAGATTCTGACCTTCTTGACTTCTTATTTCATTTGCACTCATGGTAAACCTTCTTAGAAGCCCTCTCAATGCTGCTGGTATATGCCACTGAGAATAAGAAAATGAGGACTTGGTGGTGATGTCACCATCTTTTTGTCTATCTCCACTCATATATATGAAAATGGGCTTCTTCTGAGCCAACCAAGCCTTTCTTGGGCTGATCCTCTGAATTACTTATTTCAGGAAGGGTCTGTGAGAACTGAAATTTGCATTTGTCTGGAAGGGATAGTTTGGCAAATCCAACTTAATTCTATAGTCACTCCTGAACCTTCGCAGTATCTCAAGGAGAGGCTCGTGCTCCCCCTTGGTAAGGTTTATGAGATGCATTGTGTATACTAACCTAATTTATGTTTCCTATTCACAGATGGTAAATGTAAAGTTTCTCAAGGGGAAGAAATTACATCCCATACAACTTGGGGTTTGTGTTCATCTGTCCATGACTATAATACATCTCAGGTAGGTTTAGTCCCTACCCCAAAACAGAAATAGCTGGTCTTGACACTCAGTTGAAAAAGAAAAGATGACACTGTATATTTCAGCCAATTGTATTATCAATATTCTATCTCAAACAATAATATTGGTTGTGTTTTTTTTAACCCCTCAAAATGGATGGAAAAATTAGGTCTGATTTAATCTCTCTTAGCTCTGCATGGTATAACAATATTAAGTCATATGTTTGGAGTTTGAGTAGCTGGAGGCAGTTGCTACATCAAACTCAAATGGCCACCCAGAACTTATTTTCACTGTGGTAGGTATGTGTCTTCTCATACATTTTGGTGGTTGCTGTTTATTTTTTTAAGAGGAAGCATCACAGCATTAACATCAAACAGATGTAATTGAGTTCAGCTTTGAATTTTTTTTCTTAAAATACAATAACCTTTTGTTTTTATTTATTCAACACATATTTTTTGAGCACTTAGTATGTGTTGCATTGTTCTCAGCATTGGAGATACAACAGTGGACAGACAAAAAACCTGCCTTCATGCAATTATATTACTGTAGCTGACTAGACTCCTAATATCAACACTGTAAATGTATGCAGAACTGACCCACAATTATTAACCTTAATCATGGGGTAATAATATAACAGGAAATTCTAATTACTGAGTAAGTCTAGAAAACTTTTCCTTGGTTTTACGATATGCTATGGTTTTATTCTATTGACTTCCTTTTTTACTGGTTTTCATGAATAAGGCTACAAATTGACAAGGATGACCACTGTTTAGACCTTGACCTTGGAGCCTACCTGTCCTGAATGGATATCCCTAATCTACATTTGGCTCTGTGACCTTGAGGAAGGTACTCAATTCTGCTAATTCACAATTTCCCCATTTGTATTTTTTAATGGGAATAATAAGAATATGTCCCTTGAGATAATGTTGAGAATTAAAGTGAGATGACATAAGCAAGTCATCTGGCCTAAATCAACATATCTCAACCTTTTTTCTCCCTCACTGACCCTATCAGTAAGTTTTTTAAGATTTCTTTTCCCCTAATCAACACCCGCCCCCTTCAATGAAATTTTAATACCACAGATTTCTCATATGGCTGTTTCGGTATTGTGTACTTATACACAAGAAGAATTTTTTTTTTTTCACTTCCCAAAAACCCAATGTTTTTTCCCTTACAGGTGATATTGCTCCCCAATGAGAAAAGTTGGCTTAGAGCTTGGCACAGTACTTGCTGAGTCTTAAACAATATAATAGTCATAGTAAAAATAAATAGAAGGCCCTGTGTCACCAGACTACAGAAGAGCATAAAAAGTCTGATAAAAAGCAAAAACCCATCAGCTCTGTTATCCAGGGAACCAAAGCCCAAATCCACTATCACAGCCAGCAGCATCTGTAAGCTAGAGTTGAGCCCGTATCAGAAGATCTTGCTGATGAGAAAAAGGCAAGATGCAAAGCAGCAGGGCAGCTAGACAAGGTGTGATTACAACTCTTAATCAGTCAACGCAGGTTACCCATCACTTACACATGCAGAGAAGAACCAAGACAGCACCAAAGTGCTCCCAGTTAGAGATGTGGGCACAGAGTTTTTTCTGGCCTGAAAACTCCACTTCCCACTTTTCTCCCATCCAAGTCTCACTCCTCCATCAAGTCCACCCAAAGCACCAATTCCTAATGATGTCTTTTTCAATACAAAGTCTTTGCCAGGTTTCAGTCATCACACAAATCTAAGCTGAAGGACAATTTACAGAATTTACAGTTTATTTTAAAAAATGTTGAGGTATGAAAGACTAGGATTGGTTGAGGAGGAACTCCCCCAAATTGGAGAGTACAAGACATCTAAATATAATATGGTACCCTGGACTGAACCCTGAAACAGAAAAAGACTTTAGTGGGGAAAAAAAAAAAAAAAAACAGTGAAATCCAAAGAGTCCTTAGTTAACAGTATTGTGTCAATGTTAATTTCTCAGTTTTGATCATTGTTCATGGTTACATAAGAGGTTAACATTAGGGGAAGCTGGTTATGGCAAAACATACTATTTCTGCAACTTTTCTCCATATTTAAATGATTTTGAAATAGTAAATTTAAGAAAGATGATGATTTGTTCATTCATTCTTGCAACAAGTGTGCCCAGAGGCTGGTAATCAGCAATGAACCAAGCAAAACAAAAATTCCTAATGCCATGGATTTTATTCTATACTTTAGGGATTTCACCCTTTCTGAGTATAGCTATGGGGCAACACCTATGGGCCCGATCTTGTCTGTTAACTGCTGTGCCATCCGTGTGCTCATGCCACGCCCCCGTGTTGGGAGTGTAAGTTGCATACAGGCATATGGCTCTTTCCCTCTGCTTTTCTCCAGGGGAGTGGACGAGAGATGAGAGCTCTTAAGTCCACTGCCTGGCAAGTAACATATGCCTAGAACAGTGCATAATATAGGCTAGACCTTGGATAGGTAATATGAGATGCCATTTTTAAAAACGTGAAAGCTTTTGACACAGAGCCTGTTCACAAAGTAACTGTTCAGGGACTTCCCTGGTGGTCCTACGGTTAGGACCTCATGCTTCCACTGCAGGGGGCATGGATTCAACCCTTGGTCAGGGAACTAAGATCCCACATGCAGCGAGGCCCCCCCAAAAAAAAACAACACACACACACAACAAAGTAGGTATTCAATTACCATATTCCTTGGCTTGAATGAATGATCATCTGTTTGTCTCCTCAGACTTAAATGTTACAATTTTATGACATGTAATACTTAATTTCTTGACAAGTAGGAGTGTATGTATGTGTGTTAGAGAAATAGCGCGAGAGAATGATAGGGAATTTATTTTAGAGGCAGTGGGAAACAGAAACGGAGATCTGAACTGATACATCCTAATGGCTCTGACACTTCAAGAAACAAATTAAGTTGGGATTTAAAAGATTTCCCTAGATGGGACTTCCCTAGTAGCTCAGATGGTAAAGTGTCTTCCTGCAATGCAGGAGACCCGGGATCTTTGATCCCTGGGTCTGAATACCCCCTGGAGAAGGAAATGGCACCCCACTCCTATACTGTTGCCTGGAAAATCCCATGGATGGAGGAGCATAGTACACTACAGTCCTGGGGTTGCAAAGAGTCGGACGTGACTGAGTGACTTCACTTTCTTTCTTTAAAAGATTTCAACAACGTGCTTTAAAAGACAAGGATGATAATCAACAGAGAAATGCCAAGAAATCCCTGTCATACTTACCAGATTTTAGCTACTTACACATAAATTAGAACAAAAAAATCCCAAACCTGTCAGATGGTTCTTAAAATGCAGTGTGCTTTTGTGGATAAGTGTGGAATTACATTTTTGTTGGTAAAGACCTTCCTGTTCATCCCTGTACCCTAACCATCTGACACACTTCCTTAGTACATGTAATGATGTGTGTAAGTTCAGGGTCAGGCCCATCATGTAGTCCATACACCTGGTCCTTTTTCCAGGATTCACTCTATTAGCAAATGTCACCTCCATCCACCCCATTCTAGAAGCCAGAACCTCACCAATCAGCCTGGATAACCCTGGCAGGTACATCTCGAAGTTCTGACAAATTTTCCTCCTAAATACGTTTCATGTCTGTCCACGACTGTCTCTGCTGCTAACATTCTCATCCACCATGATCTTTAGCCTGGACAATTATAATACCTTCTAAACTGGTTTCCCAACCTATAATCTATCTTGCTTATAGCAGAAAGAGAGACTTAAAAAACATTTTTTTTTTTTAAGTAAATCTGATCAAGTCATTTACCAACTTAAGTCTCCAAAGAAGAAAATCTTCAATTTGACCTAAAAGAGCATGCTTGGTCTTGTCTCTGCCAACCTCTCCAGCATTCTCTCTCAGCACATGATTTCTGTCTCTTTCTCTGCTGTCTTCACTAGCAATCATTCACTATTTCAAAACATACCAAACTGGGACCACCGGTAAAGGCTTTCCACCAAATCACCCTCATTCCACCTACTCAACTTTTGTGTCTCACTTAAACAGCACTTTCTCATAAAAGACCTGCAACAACCCCCCACGTTCAGTGAGTTGGTGACCTCAAAGATAACCTTTAATGATGTCCATTTCTTGGTACTCAGACTATTATATACTCTCCACTCACAGGTACCAGGGTTGGTCTGTGTGACAAATAGGAAAAGTGATGGTCTTTCACTTCCAAGGGTGGGTTATAAGACAGTACCACTTCCATCTTGGTCATTTGTGCACACTCTCTGTCTCCTATTGGACTGTTTAGGGAAGGCAGCTGTCATCAGGTAAGCATCTGAGAACCGAAGCCTTCTGCCGAGGGATACATAATGATCTTCAAAGTACATTCTTTAGCCCCAGTCGAACTTTCAGATCATGGTAGCCCCAGTCATCTGACTTTATCCTTTTCAGAATATATGAAGTAAGTCCACCCAGCTACACCACTTCCAGATTTTTGACAATCAGAATTGAGACCCTGAGATTAAATATTTGTTTTACATTGCTAAGTTTTAGGGTAATTTGATGGGGCGGCGGGGGGTGTAACTCACACAGCAATAGATAATCAACAAACTTACTTAAATATCCAGGTCATACCCTCTCACAGAATCTTAGTGCTTCCTCTCCTTTCTTATGCATATAGTAATTGGTAATTACATATTTATGGAAGTAAATGCATCAGTGTTGGTTTCTTCATCAGCTTTGTCTCTCCATCTCACCCTGGTGTTTCTAGAATTTTGCACAAGGCACAAAGTGCACCATCAAAAACATTCAGTTCAGTTCAGTTCAGTCGCTCAGTCATGTCTGACTCTTTGCAGCCCCATGAATCGCAGCATGCCAGGCCTCCCTGTCAATCACCAACTCCAGGACTTCACTCAAACTCATGTCCATCGAGTCAGTGATGCCATCCAGCCATCTCATCCTCTGTTGTCCCCTTCTCCTCCTGCCCCCAATCCCTCCCAGCATCAGGGTCTTTTCCAATGAGTCAGCTCTTCGCATAAGGTGGCCAAAGTATTGGAGTTTCAGCTTTAGCATCAGTCCTTCCAATGAACACCCAGGACTGATCTCCTTTAGAATGGATTGGGTAGATCTCCTTGCAGTCCAAGGGACTCTCAAGAGTCTTCTCCAACACCACAGTTCAAAAGCATCAATTCTTCGGCGCTCAGCCTTCTTCACAGTCCAACTCTCACATCCATGCATGACCACAGGAAAAACCATAGCCTTGACCAGACGGACCTTTGTTGGCAAAGTAATGTCTCTGCTTTTCAATATGCTATCTAGGTTGGTCATAACTTTCTTCCAAGGAGTAAGCATCTTTTAATTTCATGGCTGCAGTCACTATCTGCAGTGATTTTGGAGTCCAAAAAAATAAAATCTGCCAGTGTTTCCACTGTTTCCCCATCTATTTCCCATGAAGTGACGGGACCAGATGCCATGATCTTCGTCTTCTGAATGTTGAGCTTTAAGCCAACTTTTTCGCTCTCCTCTTTCACTTTCAACAAGAGGCTTTTTAGTTCCTCTTCACTTTCTGACACTAGGATTCTATTTTCAAAGTCATATACCGGGAAGATTTTCCTTCAGTAACGTAACCACCTTGTTAAACTTGCTTTTTGGTAGGGAGTCACTATACATAACATGAGCCCTAGATGTAGTCAGTAATTAATATGAGAGATCCATGTAAACAAGTACCCAAACACAGCCTCATCCACCATTACTGTCACTCTGCAGCATGCCTTCAACAGGGAACACTGGCTGTCAAACCCAACAGGCTAATCATAACAATAAAATAGCATCTGATCCCGATTTGGTCAGATTGCACTTTCCCTCCTGTCACTGTCATGGAGATCTATGGAAGTCCGGGGCACTAATAGACTTTCTCACCCCTGAAGGATAATTATCAGAGTACTGCACGTTAAGCACAATGTCTTCCTAAGAACTAGAGGTAAATGCTCTCAATACCCAACCAGGGGACTAAGTGCCCTAACTTGTTTCTATTTTCAATTGGTTGATTTTCATTCAACCAAAGATGAAAACCACGTTGTTGGTCTCCCCTCTGTAACATAAAAACTGCTGGTCGTAAATGGAATCATCTTTGAAGTAAAATACAGCCAGCAGTACGCCCAAAGAGATGTGACAGGCCATCAATACCCAGTGTTAACTCAAAGCTGATGATATATTTTATTCTCTCCCTGCACAATGCATCTTCAGCTACTTCCCCACTTAAGGTCTTATGGGTAGACAAGGGGAACAAAAGGCCCACAATTCACTTCCAAGAAACACAGGGCTTTAGCCATCACTTCCAGTGTGTTGAATGTGGAAGCTAGAGTTGTGCAGCCTTTCTTGAATACATACTTTCAACAGCGGCGCTTGCTTAAAACAAAAAAAATCTGGATTTTTGATCCCATCTCGATACATTCAGTCAGAATTTGCA
The DNA here is from genome assembly GCF_042477335.2 of Ovis canadensis. Classification (NCBI taxonomy): domain Eukaryota; kingdom Metazoa; phylum Chordata; class Mammalia; order Artiodactyla; family Bovidae; genus Ovis; species Ovis canadensis. The sequence continues at coordinate 50,590,805 of NC_091263.1, read as the reverse complement.
GAGAAAGAGCCTTGGAATCAGCCTTTTTAACAAGTAACTGAAGAAATGGACTCTACTGCCAGGCCTTAAAGCACATAAAAGGCATAAAAGTTGATCCATTGGAATAAATTTTTGCTTCAGTACAGATGCAGTCCACTTTTTGAAAATGTTACAGGCAAAGCATCCTCCACAAGTAAGTCTTACTACAACAACACAACCAGTACGATAGATGTATAAAGATAGAGAAAAAAAGTTATTTGATCTATGAGATGTAGCAAAAGCAGCTGTTAGAGGGAAGTTCATAGTGATACAAGCCTTCCTCAAAAGGCAAGAAAAATCTCAGATAAACAACCTAACCCACCACGTAAAAGAGTGAGAAAAAGAAGAACAAACAAAACCTAAAGTCAGTAGAAGGGAGGCAACAATAAAGATTGGATGGGGTGGCAGTTTAGTTGCTAAGTTGTGTCTGACTCTTGTGACCCTATGGACTGTAGCCCGCCAGGCTCCTCTGTCCATGGGATTTCCCAGGCAATAATACTGGAGTGGTTTGCCATTTCCTTCTTGAGAAGATCTTCCCAACCCAAGGATAGGACCCACATCCCCTACACTGCAAACAAATTCTTTACCACTGAGCCACCAGGAAAGTCCCAATAGAGATTGGAGAGGAAATAAAAACAACTTGTTTGAGGCACTTCGGTGTCAAACCTGGCGCTCTCCTTATTTCTGTGAAGTGAAGTCGCTCAGTCGTGTCCGACTCTTTGCGACCCCATGGACTGTGGCCTTCCAGGCTCCTCTGTCCATGGGATTTTCCAGGCAATATACTGGAGTGGATTGCCATTTCGTTCTGCAGGGGATCTTCCCAACCCAGGGATTGAACCTGGGTCTCTCGCACTATAGACAGACACTTAACCATCTGAGCCACCCAGGAAGTCCAACTTTGATCTTTTTTCTGTAACAGGCTCTATACCTTAGGGTTTTATCAAGACTTTGTACCTCTATGTAGAAAAATATTTCACAGATCTTTAAACATGACTAAGAAAACTCAGAACATATAACATTGATTTTTTTTTCATTAGTAACACTTCCCTATTTGGCATAGGTTTGAGTTATAAAGAAAATCTCATTTTATCAAAGTATTTTGAGAGCTATTTTACCCCCTCCATATGTGTATTCAGTCCTTTATCCTCAGTACCAGGGCCCCATTTACAGTATCTATGGTTGGGGCAAAGGAAAAGTAAGGATTCTACCCAGATTAAAGTGGAGGATATTAGCAATGGATAAACTAATAATTCAAAAAGTTCTATTTCACCTGTTTGTCACAAAGGAAAAAACCACCACACAGGAAAATCTAAACTCAAGAAGCAATATCCTAGTATCTGCTTAGCTGGAAGTCAAAGAACCCTGAGATGTTTGGGAAAGAGCTCTGAGGCAGGGGCCCATGTGTGCGTGCATGTAAGTCACTTCAGCCGTATCTCACTCTTTGCAACCCTATGGGTTGTAGCCCGCCAACTCCTCTGCCCATGCAATTCTCTAGGCATGAATACTGGACTGGATTGCCATGCCCTTCTCCAGGGGATCTTCCTGACCCAGGGATTCAACCTGTATCTCCTGCATTGGCAGAGAGACAACTAGAGCCACGGAAAGCCCAAGAGTCCATGACCCTCCTGAAATCACAGTCAGACTCTGATATTATGCTCTCATGAGCACTATTTGTTGGAGAGGATTGATGGATTTCATCCTACTATTAAAAAAACTTCTGACTCTCCCCCACCCACGCAGATGAAGAATTAAGTTCTGTTTTCTTCTAGAAAAGATCCAGAATCTTAGGATAATCAAACGGACAGAGACTTTTTAGACCTAATTTATGGCCACTCTTATTTGACACATGAAAAAGTGAGACACAAGCATGTGATGACTACTTTCACTCAAAGAAGATAAAATACGAGTTTTTCACTTTTTAAAAGAAGCCATTGCTTTACAAAACTGTATTAATACATTTACACAGACTTGGCCAAACCACAGCTGGGCAGATATGCCCACCTCAACTATAATAAGCAATTAACAAGTATTTAAAATGTTTTCTAGAAAATAAAAAAATAAGACATACCGTGCTTCACCAAGTGTAAGATAACAATCATAATTTATGAAGCAATAAGGCAGGAAATAAACTGCCAATTAAATAACAAGATGGTTGAATGCATGTGCATTTCTAAAAATCTGCATCTTAGACTTGATGAAATGCAATATTGCAAAAAAGTAATGCCTTGATTTATATGACTCCTGGAAGAACAGAATGTAGTAAACTTCCTTTTGTAAGAATTAAACTGTAAACGAAAGCCTGTGAAACATTAAAAGTCCTCTTTGCAACATCTTTGAGACTAGCACATACTGAGTTAATCACAAGAGAAGAAATCATACAAAATTATTCATACATACGTCAAGTATCTTATTTTAACACACAGGGTGTTCATTCCTTCATCCATCTTTTAAAGTAGATTGAGAACTATTTTTGGACATATGTTACCAGTTTAGGATTCTATAGGCTCTTTCTTGACATAAACACTTCTAATTTAGAGTCTATGATTTCCAATTTGGGTTCAGTTGAAATGGAGTGATAATGTAAAGACACTTGCAAAGCAACGTGAATGATTTAGATTTTCTTTTAATGACTTCTCTTTACATTTTGCAGTTATTCCAACAGCTAATTTAACAACCTGCCCACAACCAACACCCAGCAACCAGGTGTGCAAGTGAGACAGCTAGGAAATAGATCATCCAGCCCGAGCCAAGCCTTTGGAGGGTTCAGCCACTGAGGCTGATATCCACTGAGATGAAGTTGGCCCAGGACAACCGAGCCAAGCCACTCCCAGTTTCCCCTTCTACAGGAACTATATGGAGCTATGCATTGTTTGAAGTCACAAAGTCTGTGGATAGTTTGTCACATAAAAGTTATAACACATACAGCAGCCTTCTGAACAACGTAGGCAGTTAGCAGGCTCAGGGTGCCTTTCAGAATGAAGACTGAATTGATTAAGTGAAGCTTCCTTAAGTTCTCTGAATTTCTTTATCACTGAAGGTGAAAGGGGCTCATCTGTGTCCAACTCTGTGACCCCATGGACTATACAGTACATGGAATTCTCCAGGCCAGAATACTGGAGTGAGTAGCCTTTCCCTTTTCCAGGGGATCTTCCCGACCCAGGGATTGAACCCAGGTCTCCCTCATTGCAGGTGGATTGTTTACCAGCTGAGCCACAAGGGAAGCACTTCTGTACTACTAGAGGCTACCAAATACTCCTTTTATGTGAGACGCTAGTCTACATTCCAGGCGTCCCTGGTGGCTCAGGGGTAAAGAATCCGCCTTCCAATGCAGGAGATGTGGGTTCGATTCCTGGGTCGGGAAGATCCCCTAGAGGAAGGAATGGCAACCCACTCCAGTATGCTTGTCTGGAGAATCCCATGAACAGAGAAGCCTGGTGGGCTATAGTCCACAGGATCACAAAGAGTAGGATATGACTAAAGTGACTTACCACATGGCAGTCTTCTTTCCTAATTCACCAGAATGGTACTGAATCAAAGGTAAGTAATAAATTAAGAGATGGTAGCAATATGTGAACCATGAACTTCCAGATGTTCAAGCTGGTTTTAGAAAAGGCAGAGGAACCAGAGATCAAATTGCCAACATCCGCTGGATCATGGAAAAAGCAAGAGAGTTCCAGAAAAACATCTATTTCTGACTATGCCAAAACATCTTTACTGACTATGCCAAAGCCTTTGACTGTGTGGATCACAATAAACTGTGGAAAATTCTGAAGAGATAGGAATACCAGACCACCTGACCTGCCTCTTAAGAAACCTATATGCAGGTCAGGAAGCAACAGTTAGTACTGGACATGGAACAACAGACTGGTTTCAAATAGGAAAAGACGTACGTCAAGGCTGTATATAGTCACCCTGCTTATTCAACTTATACGCAGAGTACATCATGAGAAACACTGGGCTAGAAGAAGCACAAGCTGGAATCAAGATTGCCGGGAGAAATATCAATAACCTCAGATATGCAGAAGACACCACCCTTATGGCAGAAAGTGAAAAACTAAAAAGCCTCTTGATGAAAGTGAAAGAGGAGAGTCAAAAAGTTGGCTTAAAGCTCAACATTCAGAAAACAAAGATCATGGCATCTGGTCCCATCACTTCATGGCAAATAGATGGGGAAACAGTGGAAACAGTGTCAGACTTTATTTTGAGGGGCTCCAAAATCACTGCAGATGGTGATTGCAGCCATGAAATTAAAAGATGCTTACTCCTTGGAAGGAAAGTTATGACCAACCTAGATAGCATATTGAAAAGCAGAGACATTACTTTGCCAACAAAGGTCCGTCTAGTCAAGGCTATGGTTTCTCCTGTGGTCATGTATGGATGTGAGAGTTGGACTGTGAAGAAAGCTGAGTGCCGAAGAATTGATGCTTTTGAACTGTGGTGTTGGAGAAGACTCTTGAGAGTCCCTTGGACTGCAAGGAGATCCAACCAGTCCATTCTGAAGGAGAGCAGCCCTGGGATTTCTTTGGAAGGAATGATGTTAAAGCTGAAACTCCAGTACTTTGGCCACCTCATGCGAAGAGCTGACTCACTGGAAAAGACCCTGATTCTGGGAGGCATTGGGGGTAGGAGGAGAAGGAGACGACAGAGGAAGAGATGGCTGGATGGCATCATGGACTCGATGGACATGAGTGTGGGTGAACCCCGGGAGCTGGTGATGAACAGGGAGGCCTGGCGTGCTGCGATTCATGGGGTCGCAAAGAGTCGGACATGACTGAGTGACTGAACTGAACTGAACAATGGTACCAGTAAGCAAGAGGGTTGGGGTAAAGGTGGCTGAGCCCTGTAACAAATGGAAGTTGGGAAGAAAAGAGAATCTGGGAAAATCCAACCCACTCTGTGCTTGCTTGCTGACTTCATGATGTCAAACCAGTGTCCACTGCCTGTTACCCTTCCTTAACACCTCCAAGTGGCTCCTGGCCAAAACCTCAATTCTATCTGCTTTCCTCTCCTGGACTGCACTGTACTTCTAAAGGTCTAAATTGGGGAGTCATCGGTTCTTGGAATAGCCAAGCTTGAAAAAGTAGGTCTCTAAGCCCACATACAAGTCTCTGTCATAAAAAAAAAAAAAAAAAAAAACAAAATCTGGGGCAGAAAAAAACCCAGGAGTAAGTGATCTAGAAAATACCTACATTTTAGTAGAGCCAATCCAGTCCCTCTTTATACGCAAAGAAAATCAATTAGCAGAAACTACTGGTGTTTTATTCAAGTCCTCATGGTCAAGCCTTAGCTAAATAAATCTGTTTTATGAACTATAAAAGAGGCTAACAGAGAAGCATGTATTAGATGAAGCTGGCTTATAAGACCTCAAAATTCAGAGGGCAAGAGTAGACTCCCACTGGCAAAAACAGAAATAGATACCATGGTTCTCATGTGTCCTGAACATACTTTCTTATAATTATCTTATATATTTTACAGATAAGGAAACATTTCAAGTCATGGGGATTAAGAATTTGCAAATCACATGGTGAGCACCCACTTCGCTTGCTCTACACTAAGACGGGGAAGCTAATGCACAGATGTGTCTCTCCTGGCCCTTTCTTCCATTAGCACTGGTCAGAGCAGCGGCATTCCAGCCGCTTACTCTCTTGGATGGTGGTGGGTTCCCTCTGACTATGCCCAACTTCATCATACAAGAAGGGTAGAGAGGCTGCAGAAAGAGCTGAACTCCAGCTCAAAAGTAAGAGCCTAATTTTGGTAAAAACATAGACAATTCGTCCTATAGTTCCTTTGCCTCCAGGACCGAAATCAGTTTGACAGCACAGAAAATAGAATCAAGAACAGAACTCACAAATTCATCTTACCTCTTGTAAGCTCTGTGTTCCTGGGTGAGTCAGATCGGACCAACATCACTGAGTTTCATAAAGATTACATAAGAATGTCTACAAAATAACTGCCAACAGCAAACACCCATTACATACACGATGCTGATCTCTAATTTAATCAGTGCTTATGAGCACAAGTTTTGTAATCTTTCCGACCTGGATTCAAACCCAGATGCAGCCACTGATAGGTCGGTAAGTGAGGTACTCCACTCTCCTAAACTCAATGTTCTCGTCAGTAAAATGGGATTGACATTCATGTGAATTCACTGGGTTATCAGGAGTTGTTATAAATTCAGTACAAATACTGCCAACAACTAATGGTTACCAAATGCAAACTTACATCAAACCAAGCCTTAATGTGTGTATAGTCATACTACGGTGATCGTAAGCCTTCTTATGGTGATCCATAAGCCTTCTTCATCCTTACCTTCTCACTAAGGTAGGTACTGGAGTGTGGCACTTGGAAAATACATCACAGATGCAGCTTCCAGCAAAAGGACATATGATAAGGAAGCACTCCAGCACGGAGAGGCTGGACTCCAGGGAAACAAGACACAGGTCCCCTCAGGCCAAACGGACCAGCTGAGCTCCTGGATTCACTGTTCTCCATTCCTTCTCTTCTACTAAAGGGGCCAGAAAAACTGATCAGAATGGAGTGCAGGGCTGGCAGGTGACCTCATGGATCCTGGACCAGTGGCCCTGCCTTAGATAAGGCTACAAAAATAGACAACAAATCTTTTAAGGAAAAAAATAAAAAATAAAACCGTCAGAACAGATTTATTTTAAAGATTCTTTCCTTCCTTTTACAATCACAATGTGCTTCACAAATGCCCTGATTTTGATATTTCCACTGCCATGTTCTGCCCCTGCTTTTGGCCTCCTTCCACATCTAATTCTGATTTTTCTTTTTCACTGAATAGATCTAGCCAAGGCAAAGAGATGATTAGATGGCGTAAGAATGAATGAGATTTTATTTTAAAAATCCCTTATAAATAACTCCCTGCAGAAATCTTGAAATAACTGTGGACAAGAGTTGTCATCTAATTTACAATACTAACAACAAGTACACCAGAAAAAAAAAAAATAGCAGGCCATGTAGTAGCTATTCCTGAATCCCCCAGGAAATTAAAAATAGGCACAGCCTCATCTCATGTTCAATAGCAAACTCAAGATTTATTTGGTTAACATTTTGATGGTCTAACAGTATTCTAACTTGTAGCCAGGGTCTTTAGCAGAGAGACTTTGTCAAAACTGCTCTTAAATGGCATCACTAATGTTTGAACATCATTAAATGTCTATGAGAGAATAAGTTTACTGGTCTCTCACTGCCAACCAACCCATCCATGGCAGAAATACAGTGTGTTTCCAAAGGCTTCAGACCAAGTTGGACAGCAACTTAAAAATTGAGATGAGCCAGCAGGCTACATATTCAGACTACAGGTACCCCAGAGAAGACAAACACAGTAAACCTTCAGTTGAGACCAGCTGATCTGCCAAGATACTATGGATACTAACAGCAACTTCTGCCCAAACCTAGATTCTCACCAACAGGCACCAATGCAAGCCCATATGCACATGTGCACACAGAGGGGTATATATACTGGGCTCCCCTCATGGCTCAGACAGTAAGGAATCTGCCAGCAACGCAGGAGGCCCAGGTTCGATCCCTGGGTCAGAAAGATCCCCTGGAGAAGGGCATGGCAACCCACTCCAGGATTCTTGCCTGAAGAACTCCATGGACAGAGAAGCCTGGTGGGCTACAATCCACGGGGTCACAAAAAGTTGGACATGACTAAGTGACTCAAACAAACACATACACACACACACACACACGAATGTACAAACAATTTATGAAACGATTAAACACAGTTCTAGTGATCAAAAGCAAGAGAAAAGAAGTGTACATGATTTAAGACACCTTTTCTCTTTACTTCTCATTATCAAATGCTGTGGCCTGTATCAGATACAGATTAACTCTATTCTTCTTATCAACGGCCTATCATATTCCTTGCTGTGAACCCACAGTATGTAGCCAAATCTAGCATGTCTGTACTAATTAGAAAATACTCCGGCCCAGTAACAGACCACAAGAGTTTCATAAGACTGTAGAAGACTGTAAAAGTAGAACTGTAGGAGAAGTTTAAAATAAAAACATGCAGCGGCCATCCGCACTCATGATTGTTAAGTAAAATGTTTTGATTGGTTTACTGCTGCTGCTAAGTCACTTCAGTCGTGTCCGACTCTGTGCGACCCCACAGACAGCAGCCCACCAGGCTCCCCCGTCCCTGGGATTCTCCAGGCAAGAACACTGGAGTGGGTTGCCATGCATGGAGTGGGTTTCTCCAATGCATGAAAGTAGAAAGTGAAAGTGAAGTCGCTCAGTTGTGTCCAACCCTCAGCGACCCCATGGACTGCAGCCTTCCAGGCTCCTCCGTCCATGGGATTTTTCAGGCAACAGTACTGGAGTGGGGTGCCATTGCCTTCTCCGTTTGGTTGGTTTAGTATCTCAGGTTCTAACCCTCTTCAGCTAAACAATGTGGTTCAGCTGGGTAAAACTACTCTTATTAAGAAATATTTCTGTAGCAATCTACATACCCCTAAGAGGGCACCAAGTAGCAGCTAAGGAAAAATCCACCATTCAATGGACTCAGAGCTTTTACCACGTAAGTGGCAGGTATAGGAACTGGAAGAGAAAAATGGCACAACATTCTAAGTAGGAAAAAAGAATAAAAAGCAAGTCTGGATAACCTATGTACACAGGTCACATATCTACAAACTTCATCTATATACTCACAGAAAAAAGGCAGGAAGGAAATCAACATGAAGATATTAACAGTGCCTAAGCAGTAGGATTTGGATGATTTTTGTTTCCCCCATTTGTTTATCTGTCTTTTCTTTCCACAATTAACACAAATGATCTGTGATAGTTATATGAACTGCAAATGATAGAAAAAGCAGAAGTACACATGTCATACTCATAACCTGGGGACATTTGTTTTCAGAGTTTCTTAAGGCTTTCGCTAACATGACATGTTAACATAAAGGTCAGTTTTCCCAAGTCAGTACTACTGAAGTTTTGTTTGTTTGCTTTGCAATATAAAGCACATGCTTCTGCTCAAGTGTTTAGGTGTTTGGCAAAAAGTAATCCAATGTACAATACAGTTTTAATTAGTAGTACTTCTCTAAAAGCAGGCAAAATGAACAGGGCTCTTCCATGTCAGAAGAGGCCCAGGAAGCTTCTGTTTTTTTGAGGCCTTTTGTACAAACACCCAGAAATTCTTATAAAAAATGTGATTTATCTTTACATAGACTAGTTAACAGCCTCCCTGGGGGCTAAGTGGTAAAGAATCCGCCTGCCAATGCAGGAGACATAAGTTTGATCCCTGGGTTGGGAAGATCTCCTGGAGAAGGTAATGGCAACCCACGTCGGTATTCTTGTCTGGGAAATCCCATGGCAGAGAAGCCTGGTGGGCTTCAGTCCATGGGGTCACAAGAGTTGGCCATGACTTGGCAACTAAACAACAACAGTACTAGTTAAAATCCTGTGAATGTATCTACATGATTCTATGTCACCCTTCATTTGCAGATGATGTCAAAAGTCTAAATTTGGGGCCATTCTCCCTCCCTTAATAACTACTCTGACCCTGTGAAGGATGAAAAGAAATGCTACCCGCCCCCCCGAAATGATTCTATAGAAGTAGAGCTACTAATACTTAAAAAAAAAAAAATAATGTCCTAAGCATTTGGTGGAAAAAGTAACTTTTAAAAAAATGAACGTTTGGGATTTCCCCAGTGGTCAGTGGTGAAGAATCCGCCTGCCAATGCAGAGGATGTGGTCTGATCCCTGATCGGAGAAGACCCCACATGCTATGGAGCAACTAGGCCTGGGTCCTGTAATTACTGAGCCCATGGTCTAGAGCCCACACAATGCAACTGCTGAATCCTGAGTAACTAAAGCCCATGATCCACAAAGGCTGTGCACAGCAACGAAAACCCAGAGCAGCCAAAAATTAGTTGAGTAATTAAATTTAAAAAAAATTAATGTCTAAAGTATTTGATGGAAAGCCCTATCACTGTGTCCATTACCATTTCATCAAATTGAAATAAGGAAAAAAAAAGATGAGGGGAAGCTGCAGGCACTCCTCATATGCTGCTATCACGTACCCCACAGGCAGGTGATATTTACACTTAACTGAGGCTGAATATAAGTTAAATAAGCAGGGTGACAATATACAGCCTTGACGTACTCCTTTTCCTATTTGGAACCAGTCTGTTGTTCCATGCCCAGTTTTAACTGTTGCTTCCTGACCTGCATATAGGTTTCTCAAGAGGCAGGTCAGGTGGTGTGGTATTCCCATCTCTTGAAGAATTTTCCAGTTTATTGTGATCCACACAAACATAAGCTGGAATTAAGATTACTGGGAGAAATATCAATAACCTCAGATATGCAGATGACACCACCCTTATGGCAGAAAGTGAGAGGAACTAAACAGCCTCTTGATGAAAGTGAAAGAGGAGAGTGAAAAAGGTGGCTTAAAGCTCAACATTCAGAAAACGAAGATTATGGCATCTGGTCCTATCATTTCATGGGAAATAGACGGGAAACTGTCAGACTTTATTTTGGGGGGCTCCAAAATCACTGCAGATGGTGACTGCAGCCATGAAATTAAAAGACACTCCTTGGAAGAAAACTTATGACCAACCTAGACAGCATATTGAAAAGCAGAGACATTACTTTGCCAGCAAAGGTCCATCTAGTCAAGGCTATGGTTTTTCCAGTGGTCATGCATGGATGCGAGAGTTGGACTGTGAAGAAAGCTGAGTGCCAAAGAATTGATGCTTTTGAACTGTGGAGTTGGAGAAGACTCTTGAGAGCCCTTGGACTGCAAGGAGAACCAACCATTCCATTCTAAAGGAGATCAGCCCTGGGATTTCTTTAGAAGGAATGATGCTAAAGCTGAAAATCCAGTACCTTGGCCACCTCATGCGAAGAGTTGACTCATTGGAAAAGACTCTGATGCTGGGAGGGATTGGGGGCAGGAGGAGAAGGGGATGACAGAGGATGAGATGGCTGGATGGCATCACTGACTCAATGGACATGAGTCTGAGTGAAGTCCTGGAGTTGGTGATGGACAGGGAGGCCTGGCGTGCTACAATTCATGGGGTCGCAAAGAGTCGGACACGACTGAGCAACTGAACTGAACTGACTGAGGCTGAACAGGTCTCTAGTAAATTTCTCTTAGTCACTCAATGTTTCCTTCAAAGGAATCTTTGGACATAAATCCTGTTATCAGCATCCATGTCAACACCAACACAGAAACCTTACAAAGCACGGTCCTAAGGGAACATATTTACCAAGGGAAGGACCCAACTAGAGGGGCAAGTGACCTGTAAGACTGCTATAGAGCCAAGACAGTACTTTAAGACTGACTGTTCATAAATTCTTCACATCTCTGAGTAAATCACAGGCACTGCTCATATTGGGAGAGAAGCAGGAATTGTTTCCACAGCTCATTCCCTGTCTTCTCCAGTTTATAAACCAAGCTTTGTGGCAAAAAGTAAAATAAGAATTGCCTGGGAAACATGTATCTGGGGACTTGTTTTGTTGTTCCCGTGAGCTTAGAGAGGCCTTGCCATACACATCCAAGGGATCCCGGCGAGGTGCTGTATGGTCTGTCATCAGGCCTTGCTGCTGCTGCTAAGTCGCTTCAGTCGTGTCCGACTCTGTGCCACCCCATAGACGGCAGCCCACCAGGCTCCCCCGTCCCTGGGATTCTCCAGGCAAGAACACTGGAGTGGGTTGCCATTTCCTTCTCCAATGCAGGAAAGTGAAAAGTGAAGTGAAGTCACTCAGTCGTGTCCAACCCTCAGCGACCCCATGGACTGCAGCCTACCAGGCTCCTCCGTCCATGGGATTTTCCAGGCAAGAGTACTGGAGTGGGCTGTCATCAAGCCTTAACCATAAGCAAATCAAGGCACAGAAAGGAGACATCTGTGTGAAACTCCGGGTCAGGCAGCCACTGCACATTGGCAGGAAGCTTTCACTTGACTAGCCCTCAGGCTGTGCTCAGGCTGGCCGCTGTGGCCAAAGACTTCATTTCCCTAGCAGTGTACCAGGTAATAGGGGCTGAGTGCAACCTGGGTCTGCAATGCAGTCATTCATCCTGCACTTGCTAGTGCCTGCTGTTGCGCTAAGCTCCATGCAAGGTGCTGTATGTTGGTTCCCAAAGAACTGCTGCCAAGTTTGCTTTAGGACTTTAACCACATTAAGTATTGAATATAAGTGTAGAGTGTCTGAAAAGTCTCTGATAATGCTCCATAAATTTCACTTACAGAACAAATCAAGCCTTTAAGTAGATGGAGGCCTGACCCATTAGTGTGATTTCCGGGGTTACTTTATCCTCTCCACCTTCAAGCTTTCTGTGACCGATAGGAATGAGTGCATAGAAACGTCCATGTGTGATTTTGTTATCCGTGGAGGGCAGCTGAGGCAAATGGCAGCCCATGTGCTACACCCAGACACCTGAGATGTTTTTTGTCACACTGTGCTTCCAATTCCTTTGGTAAATTAGTTGCTGAGCAATCCAAGTACTGATCAATGGATGAATGGGTAAATAAAAGGTGGCCTATACATACAAAGGAAAATTATTCAGCCTTAAAAAGGAAGTTCTGACACATGCTACACAGATGGAACCTTGAAGACATTATGCTAAGTGAAACAAGCCCATCACAAAAAAACAAGCATTGTGTATGACTCCACTTATTTGAGAGGACTTCCCTGGAGGTCCGGTGCCTAAGACTACATGCTTTCAGTGCAGGGGGTTCAAGTTTGTTCCTTGGTCAGGGAACTAAGATACTATATTCTGTGTGGTACAGCCACACACACACACACACACACACACACACGCATGTCTATGAGGTCCCTAAAGTAGTCAAACTCATAGAGATGGAAAGTAGAAGGATGGTCGTCAAGAGTTGGGGGAGGGGCAGTAGGGAGTTGTTTAATGGGTACAGTCTCAGTTTCACAAGGAAAAGAAAGTTCTGGAGACCGGCTGCACAACAGTGTGCATGTAGTGCCACTGAATTATACACTTACAACTGTGTGAGGTGCTAGGTTTTGTATATATTTTAGCACAATTTAAAGTACTGCCAATAGACAGTACTGATGAACCTATCTACAGAGCAGCAATGAAGATGCAGACACAGAGAACAGACTTTTGGACCCAGATCGGGGGGAGAGAAGATGGAATGATTTAAGAGAGTAGCCCTGAAACATACACATTACCGTATGTGAAGTAGATAGCCAGTGGGAATTTGCTGTATGACTCACAGAACCCAAAGCCAGTGGCCTGTGACAACCTGGAGGGGTGGGATGGGGAGGCAGGTGTGAGGCAGGCTTAAGAGGGGGGGACATACGTCCCCCATACATACCCATGGCTGATTCATGCTGATACATAGCAGAAACCATCACAATATTGTAAAGTAATTATCATCCAAGTAAAAGTTTAGAAATAAATTTAAAAACTGGGAGAAGCCATAGGAAAAAAAAATCCACATTTCTAGCTTGCCTTAAAAAAATGGAAGACGTGACAGCATGGGGCCTGCATTGTGCCTGGCATAGAGGCTGGAGCAGAGGAGAATATACCCTTTATGTGCCCTAGCTTCTCAAATTCCCTACCCTCCCTCGTCAACCTGCACAGCCCATTTCATTTAGTTATGGCAAGAGTGCCCAACATGGGGCATGCAGAGTGCTTTGCGTGTATGAATGATGGTGCTTAGTTTCGGATCTAGCCACAGCACGCTTAAGATACCCATACATTATATTCATAATATTCTGAGTGTATCCAGAGAATCTTATCCAGTCCAGTATAAAACCTAAAATTAAATGGATGAAAGTAAGAAAGCATGTGTAAGAGATACAACAAAGACCAATAAACTGGGATCTGATAAGACAACAAGCCCTGAGCTTCCATAGCTCAATGACATTCAGTCTCTCTGCAGGGATGAATGCAGCCCTTCACTCTCCCACTACTGGAAGGACCAGCCTCTGAGCAGAAATTGTCAATCTCGCTCTGTTGCAAGCCGAAAATCAGAGTCAACTCACAGTGATGTCCTCTCTGGTCGCTGGTAACACAAAGATCCTTCTCCAAAGTGACTAATGGCCCACTGCAGACACCCATGTAGACTGAATGCCCTGTGATAGGCCACCCCACCTGAAGGAACATCACTGTGACGTGTATTCATAGGAAGATTTCATTTGGGAAGATTCGTTTTACGTTAGGCAACATTTTGTTGTGTGTGCTCAGTCACTCAGTCATATTCAACTCTTTTGCAACCTCATGGACTGTAGCCCACCAGGCTCCTCTATTCATGGGATGCTCCAGGTAAGAATACTAGAGTGGGTTGCCATTTCCTTCTCCAGGGGATCTTCTTGACCCAGGGATTAAACGTGTGTCTCTTGCACTGCAGGTAGATTCTTTATTACTGTGTATTATATAACAATAGTAATCCTTGGCTTTTTACTTCTGGGGAGTTTCCATATTATTTTATGTTTAATCATGGGAAATGAATGTAAAGTGGTTTGCATATCTCAGACCCTATACATCTGACAGAGGGTAATGCCTACCACCACCATAACTACCCCTCTTTACCAGGAAACTCTTAGAAAATGCATGGATGTGATTTTGGTTGTCACACATAAAGGGATGGGCGCTGTGCAGAGGCAGAGATGTGAAATGGGCTCTGATACCTGAGACAATGTCACACAAAGGAACTGTGCCACCCATAGGGCCAGTTAAGCCATTAAAATAAAGAAGATGAAATGTTGATTTACGTCAACTTCTTGGCATCAATAGGCCTTTCACCATGTGATTCAAATACAGAATAAGTACACCAATGTGAGAATCCAAGACCAAGTCCCAAGGTCTGTCTGCGGATATGAACACCATGCACTCCTCTCAAGCCTATGCAGGCTTCCACAATCTCAGTTTCTGCATCTGCAAAAAGAGTCCTGTGACCCCTGTTCACCTTCAAGTTTTCTGGAGGTTTAGCTAAAACATGAATGTCAAACAGGTGCTGCAACTATAAAACAAAGGACACAATTAAACGGGGACTGTAAAAAAATTTTTTTTAATTTAAAATGTGATACATGTCAAAGGATGAACTCTGAAGGCATGTTCAGTGAAATAAGCCAGATAAAAATATTATATAATTTCACTTATATGAGATAGCTTGAATAATTAAATTTTAAAAAAGAAGAAGAAGAAACATGGTTACCATCTGCTGGGGAAAGGAAGGGATAGGAAATTATACTTTAGTGATCACGCAGTTTCAGTTTGACAGGATGAAAAAGATCTGGGGATGGATGATGGTAGTGGTTGTGTAAGAGTGTAAATATACTTCACAAAAATGAACTGCACACTTTAAAATAGTCATAATGATAAATTTTGTTGTGTATATTTAGCTATAATTTTAAATATTAAAAAACCATATTCATTTATAAAAATGAATATGTGTGCATTGTAGAATCAAAAATGAGGATACAAAAATATAACTCCTTGCACAACTCAGAAATAACCATGCTCATTATTTTGGTATAAATCCACCTTAGGACTTTTTCTTTTAATGATCTAAGATTAATACTTTTCAAGAGAACCTTAACTGCTCATTGTTGAGACTGTCACTATTTTTACTGAAATACTCAGTCAGGATGAGGTAATTGAAGAATTTACAGCATGAGAAGGAAGGTGAGAGGCAACATTATCCCTCAACACTTAAGTAAGCTTCTTTCATTTCTACAAAATTTCAAAGGAATATATGCTTAATCTGATCACATTAAAATATAACAATGGAAGAAAAAAATTATAAGTTGACTAGAAATTTAATACTGCAGTAAAAAAGAATACCAAACATCAAGAAAAGTTGACCATCTGTAAAGCCTATGATCATCAGATCAAAGGCATTGAAATATTTACCAATGAAATTTGTAAACCACTTCAAAATTCTTGCCTTGAGAACCCCATGAACAATACGCAAAGGTAAAAAGATAGGACACTGAAAGAGGAACTCCCCAGGTCGGTAGGTGCCCAATATGCTACTGCAGGTCAGTGGCGAAATAACTCCAGAAAAAATGAAGGGATGGAGCCAAATCAGAAACAACACCCAGCTGGGGATGTGACTGGTTGATGGAAGTAAAGTCCGATGCTGTAAAGAGCAATATTGCATAGGAACCTGGAATGTTAGGTCCATGAATCAAGGCAAATTGGAAGTGGTCAAACAGGAGATGGCAAGAGTAAACATCGACATTTTAGGAATCAGTGAACTAAAATGGACTGGAACGAGTGAATTTAACTCAGAAGACCATTATATCTATTACAGACGGCAAAAATTTCTTAGAAGAAATGGAGTAGCCATCATAGTCAACAAAAGAGCCTGAAATGCAGTACTTGGATGCAATCTTAACAACGACAGAATGATTTCTGGTCATTTTCAAGGCAAACCATTCAATATCACAGTTATCCAGGTCTATGCCCCGACCAGTAATGCTGAAGAACCTCAAAGTGAACGGTTCTATGAAGACCCACAAGAACCTCTAGAACTAACATCTAAAAAAATGTCCTTTTCATTACAGGGGACTGGAATGCAAAAGTAGGAAATCAAGAAATACCTGGAGTAACAGGCAAATTTGGCCCCGGAGGACAGAATGAAGCAAGGCAAAGGCTAAAAGAGTTTGGCCAAGAAAACACACTGGTCATAGCAAACACCCTTTTCCAACAACACAAGAGGAGACACTACACATGGACATCACCAGATGATCTACACTGAAATCAGATTGATCATATTCTTTGCAGCCAAAGATGGAGAAGCTCTATATAGTTAGCAAAAACAAGACCGGGAGCTGACTGTGGCTCAGATCATGAACTCCTTATTGCCAAATTCAGACTTAAATTGAAGAAAGCAGGGAAAACCACTAGACCATTCAGGTATGACCTAAATCAAACCCCTTAGACTTATCCAGCAGAAGTGACAAATAGATTCAAGGCATTAGACCTAATAGAGAGAGTGCCTGAAGAACTATGGTTGGAGGTTTGTGAGATTGTACAGGAGGCAGTGATCAAGACCATCCCCATGAAAAAGAAATGCAAAAAGGCAAAATGGTTGTCTGATGCGGTCTTACACATAGCTGAGAAAAGAAGAGAAGTGAAAGGCAATGGAAAAAAGGACAGATATACCCATTTGAATGCAGAGTTCCAAAGAATACCAAGGAGAGAAGAGAAAGCCTTCCTCAGTGATCAATGCAAAGAAATACAGGAAAACAATAGAATGGGAAAGACTAGAGATCTCTTCAAGAAAATTACAGATAGAAAGGGAACATTTCTAAGATGGGCACAATAAAGGACAGAAATGGTATGGCCTAACAGAAGCGGAAGATTTTAATTCCTTTAAAATTTTGTAGAAATGAAAGAAGCTTACTTATGTGTTGAGGGAAAATGTTGCCTCTCACCTTCCTTCTCATGCTGCAAATTCCTCAATTACCTCATCCCAACTGAGTATTTCAGTAAAAAAAAATAGATAGAAAGAGAACATTTCTAAAGATGGGCATAATAAAGGACAGAAATGGTATAGGCCTAACAAAAGCAGAAGATAAGAAGAGGAGGCAAGAATACACAGAAGAACTAAAAAAAAGATCTTCACGAGCCAGATAATCACGATGGTATGATCACTCACCTAGAGCCAGACATCCTGGAATGTGAAGTCAAGTGGGCCCTAGGAAGCATCACTACGAACAAAGCTAGTGGAGGTGATGGAATTTCAGCTGAGCTATTTCAAATCCTAAAAGATGATGCTGTGAAAGTGCTGCACTCAATATACCAGCAAATTTGGAAAACTCAGCAGTGGCCACAGGACTGGAAAAGGTCAGATTTCATTCCAATCCCAAAGAAAGGCAATGCCAAGGAATGCTCAAACTACTGCATAATTGCACTCATCTCACATGCTAGTAAAGTAATGCTCAATATTCTCCAAGCCAGGCTTCAACAGTACATGAACTGTGAAATTCCAGATGTTCAAGCTGGATTTAGAAAAGGCAGAAAAACCAGAGATCAAACTGCCAATAACTGTTGGACCATCGAAAAAGCAAGAAAGGTCCAGAAAAATATCTACTTCTGCTTTACTGACTATGTCAAAGCCTTTGACTGTGTGGATCACAATAAACTGTGGAAAATTCTTAAAGAGATAGGAATAGCAGACGAACTGACCTGCCTCCTGAGAAATCTGTATGCAGGTCACAAAGCAACAGTTAGAACTGGACATGGAACAACAGACTGGTTCCAAATAGGGAAATGAGTGCGTCAAAGGCTGTAAGTTGTCACGCTGCTTATTTAATTTATATGCAGAGTACATCATGAGAAATGCTGGGCTGGATGAGGCACAAGCTGGAATCAAGATTGCTGGGAGAAATATCAGTAACCTTAGATTTGCAGATGACACCACATTTATGGCAGAAAGCAAAGAACCAAGAAGCCTCTTGACGAAAGCGAAAGAGGAGAGTGAAAGAGTTGGCTTAAAACTTAACATTCAGAAAGCTAAGATCATGGCATCTGGTCTCATCACTTCATGGGAAATAGATGGGGAAACAGTGGAAGCAGTGTCAGACTATTTTTTTGGGCTCCAAAATCACTGCAGATGGTGATTGCAGCCATGAAATTAAAAGACGCTTGTTCCTTGGAAGAAAAGTTATGACCAACCTAGACAGTATATTAAAAAGCAGAGACATTACTTTGCCAACAAAGGTCCGTCTAGTCAAAGCTATGGTTTTTCCATTGGTCATGTATGGATGTGAGATTTGGACTATAAAGAAAGCTGAGCGCCGAAGAATTGATGCTTTTGAACTGTGGTGCTGGAGAAGACTCTTGAGAGTCCCTTGGACGGCAAGGAGATCCAACCAGTCCATCCTAAAGGAGATCAGTCCTGGGTGTTCATTGGAAGGACTGATGTTGAAGCTGCAACTATAATACTTTGGCCACCTGATGCTAGGAACTGACTCATTGGAAAAGACCCTGATGCTGGGAAAGATTGAGGGCAGGAGGACAAGGGGACAACAGAGGATGAGACAGTTGGATGGCATCACTGACTCAATGGATATGATTCTGAGTAAACTCTGGAAGTTGGTGATGGACAGGGAGGCCTGGCGTGCTGCAGTCCATGGGGGTCGCAAAGAGTCCGACATTATTGAGCAACTGAACTGAACTGAACAAATGAAATTATTCAATGTCCAAGATTTGCTGCTAATTAATCCAGTATCAGAGAATACAGATGTATAGATAAGACAAAATTTGCCAAGAGTTGATAACTATAAAAACACAGTGTTGGATATATCTAGATTTATTACAATAGTCTATCTTCTTTATGGGGGAAAAACCAAGTTAAAAATCGAATACAAATAAGCAATGAAAACAGATAAAGTAACTTTTTTTTTCCCCCCACTGCATTGCTCTACCTTTAGCTGTCAAGTGCTTTTGGGTCGTTTTTAAATTTAACGATTCAAAAGAAATATATATATATATATATACATATATATATAAATAAAGGAAACCAAAGCAAACTGTCAATTACTGTATAACATATTCAGTTTTGCCACTGTATCTGTAGAAAATGGCCTTAAGTGTTTTTTAAAATCAGGTATATTTACTATTTTAATATTTTTACCTTGAAGAGGGCAGACAGAAAGGTCATCTCTTTTTCCAGAAACCTATAAACCAGTTTCCTCTTTATTGTTTTTCATTAAAATTTTAAACACGAAATTTGTTCCAGCAAATGAAAAACCCAAATGCACCTGCCCACATTAGGCATTAATTGCTTGGAAAATTCCATTTTAAAAACTGCAGTGGTTGAAACTAAGGTGCACTGCCCCAATCACTCAACTATATGTGAATTATATCGTATAACTTTTCTACTGAGCAATACAAATATACAAAAGAAACTATTTCTCAAATTTTGTACCATGGAAAATGCAGAAGAAAACAAGTGCTCTTTAAATGATTTTAAACATCATGAACACATGTAATAAAGGCCTATCACTAAAAGGAAGTTGTATAGTGTTATTCTTAAAAAGTGTCCAGATGATCTTCAAATGAATCCTTAGATGAAATTTTCAGAAGACTTTCTTAAACAGACTTTTGTATTTCACAAATTTGTGAAATGTATCCAAGCATTTCTCTGGTGGTACAGTGGGAATCTGCTTGCCAATGCAGGGGACGCAGGTCCCGTTCCCTGGTCTAGGAAGTTTCTACATGCCTTAGAGCAACCAAGCCCATGCACCACAACTACTGAACCTGTGCTCTAGAGCACGGGAAACACAACTACCGAAGCCCAGGCAGACTACAGCCTGTCCTCCACATCAATAGAAGCCCACACAGTGCAACTGGGGGAGGCCCAGGCACAGAACTGAAGACCCACCACAGCCACAGATAAACCAATAATTTGTAAAGGCTACTTTAAAAAAACATGCACCCTTCAAAAGTACATAGTGATATAACCATGGGATTAGCAAGAGAAGACCATAACCAATCGGCTTCTTTCAATAATTCTTAGGGTTCATTATTACAGTATAGGTCAAAGAATATAGCAAAGTGCATCGGGACTTCAAAAGCCATTTGGTAAGGAAGCAACAGTTAGAATTGCACATGGAACAACAGACTGGTTTCAAATAGGAAAAGGAGTATGTCAAGGCTGTATATTTCCACCCTGCTTATTTAACTTACATGCAGAGTACATCACATGAGAAACGCTGGACTGGAAAAAGCACAAGCTGAAATGAAGATTGGCGGGAGAAATATCAATAACCTCAGATATGCAGATGACACCACCCTTATGGCAGATAGTGAAGAGGGACTAAAAAACCTCTTGATGAAAGTGAAAGAGGAGAATGAAAAAGTTGGCTTAAAGCTCAACATTCAGAAAACAAAGATCATGGCATCTGGTCCCATCACTTCATGGCAAATAGATGGGGAAACAGTGGAAACAGTGGCAGACTTTATTTTTGGGGGCTCCAAAATCACTGCAGATGGTGACTGCAGCCATGAAATTAAAAGACGCTTACTTTTTGGAAGGAAAGTTATGACCAACTTAGACAGCATATTGAAAAGCAGAGATATTACTTTGACAACAAAGGTCCGTCTAGTCAAGGCTATGGTTTTTCCAGTGGTCATGTATGGATGTGAGAGTTGGACTGTGAAGAAGGCTAAGTGCCAAAGAATTGATGCTTTTGAACTGTGGTGTTGGAGAAGACTCTTGAGAGTCCCTTGGACTGCAAGGAGGTCCAACCAGTCCATCCTAAAGGAGATCAGTCCTGGGTGTTCATTGGAAGGACTGATGCTGAAGCTGAAACTCCAATACTTTGGCCACCTCATGCGAAGAGTTGACTCATTGGAAAAGACCCTGAAGCTGGGAGGGATTGGGGGTAGGAGGAGAAGGGGATGACGGAGGATGAGATGGCTGGATGGCATCACCGACTCGATGGACGTGAGTTTGAGTGAACTCCGGGAGTTGGTGACGGACAGGGAGGCCTGGCGTGCTGCAATTCATGGGGTTGCAAAGAGTCGGACAAGACTGAGTGACTGAACTGAACTGAACTGAGGGTTTGCCTATGACATCCTTGACAAGGGAGGAGCCAAAAGTAACTGGACAAAGAGTACTGACTGATGGCTCAGTTTTGAGGGATGTAAACAAATTCAATATTTGACTCTGTCCCATTCTCTGATGTGTGCTTATCTATGATGAAAACACAAATGGCATGTTGATCAAAAATAGCTCCAAGATAATGTTGATAATCTGCTGCATTTTAAAAGGTTTAAAATCACTTGATCAGTCAGACAAATATATTTATATATTTGTATACTTTACTGAATGTCCCCTCCCACCCCCCAGGTAGTGTATTATGCTCATATATATGGGACCTCCCTGGTGGATCAGATGGTAAATAACCTGCCTGCAATGTGGGAGCCCCAGATTTGATCCTTGAGTTGGGAAAATCCCCTGGAGAAGGGAAAGGCTACCCATTCTTTATGTATATACCACATATATCCCAATGGGGGTAGGGCATTTAGGAGACAGGGACAGGAAAGATTTATCCTTTAATAGAGCAGTCGTGTGTAAAACATGGGAGGAACTAATCCTACTAACTTGTGACTAATGAGAATGAGGCAGATCTGACTGGTTGATAATACTGAACACTTAGTGTGTGTCAAGCACCGTTAGTTCTCAATATTTTCCAAGTTATATTTCATCAATACCACTCAACAAGGAGGGTATCCCTACTATCTCATTTTCATGGATAATTAAATTAAGACTCAAAGAAGTCAAAGGATGGTCCAAAATCACATTACTTTCAATGAGGCAACCTGGATTTATACCCCAGGCTAAAAGAACAGGTAATGTAACCACCTCAAGCTAAGGACAAGCTAAAGATACTAGAGGGGCAGAAAGAAAGCCAGTGTTGCTAGCCCATGATGTGTGGCACCATATGAGGGGAGACTGGACAACCAATCAGGTAGACACTGCTGACCACTGCAGCAGAAGAATTGAAAGACCACAAGGCCATAAACATCTGTCCTTCAAAGCAGTTAAGCAGAAGCAGGAGATCATCTGTCAAACAGGAAGATAATGTAGGCACTGAGTGTGAAGGTTTGAGAGAGACCTTGTGTTTCTTTGATCATATAAATGGACCGGCAACAGCGGTTGTAGTAGAGATGACCGTTTATTACCATTTAGTTTAAATGTTCTGTGTTAGTTTTTTTATAGTACCCTGTATCATTGTAACAATATTGCCTTGTAGATATTATGCCCATTTTAAATCAAGAAAAAGTAAAAGCCCACAGGCATGTCAGTTAACAGGACAGAGATTCAAGGTCAGATCCGTCTAGTTACAAAAACCCATGCCTACCTATACTGTTTCTTCCCAAAAGAGCAACCAGATCATAGAAACACTTGGTTTGTTCAACAGTTCTAGGAAGGACCTCTCACCTAAACCCAGATGATTTCTCTCCCACTTACACACTCCCCACAGAATTTCCCAGGAGTTACTATAAATTTCACTTTGGGTTCACTTATTTTATTCATAAAGAAAAAGAAAAAGCAAATACATATTGGGAAACCAAAAAATTTGTGTGGGGCACATTATTGCAATAAAGTATACCTATACTTGTCACTGGTAGTCAGAAATTGCATATTTAAAATCATACTTATAATAGCATTAAAAATAAAAAATACTCAGGGATAACTGACTAAAAATTTGAATGACCTATATAAATACTATAAAAATTTACTGTGAAATATTTTAAAAGATGTATTCCTTTCATGATCAAGTGTTTTTAAAATTCAATTCTACCCTAAATTGATCTCTCTATAGTCAATGTAATCACAATCAACATCCCACCATGCCTTTTTGTAGAAATGGACACTTTCCTATACAGTGACACTTATTAATAACCCATTCAACAATAATTCCGATGCATCACAACACTGACAATCTAGAAATTCACCTTAAGACACTAGGATAATCAACATAGTGGCACCAATATCATAATGCATGTAACATACTAGAATAAAACTAGTGGTGATCCACGGAGATATTACTAACCAATCACTATACTCTTCCTCTCTAAGCCTGGATAAAGGATTCCAGTTCTAACAGCTTGGAGCTGTACAAAAGGTTAACCCTCATGCCACTCCAGATATCTAGAGGGTGCTGCTGATTAAGGCAGGTAAATACTTTTCTATCTTTAGTTTCTTGCCTGGCTTTCACTGGGCCATTTATTGCTTTATTAAAATCAAGGGAAATGGGCTTGGTATTATTGTTGACATTCAGTCTTGCATTTAAATATGTTTCCATAATGTTCTCCTTTAAGAACCAATTTAAGACTCATTCCAGAAGTTTCCTATTGACTAAGCCCATATCATGGTAACTATGGCTTTCTCTGAATCCTTTCAACACAAGATTCTGTACTAGACAATGCAATAGTTATTTGTAGCTAGAGTTATTTTTGAGCCTCATTTTTCTCACTTATGAAATGGTGAAACTGATATCTATATTACAGAGTTGTAAAAACTAGAGATGATGTATGGTTACCAATGGGATGTGAGCTCTACAAATACTGACATTTTGTCTAATTGGTGTATCACTGTAACTCCAGCACCTAAAATAGTGCCAAGCACATATTAAGTGCTGAATAAATAGCTACTAAATAAATGAATGTGTAAATAGCCTTTCCCATATCATGGCATATAAAAAAGATGTCTATTCATATACATAGATAATATTCTATAAATATTGAGGTTCTTGGAGATAGTCACCCTGTATGCTTTATTTGTCCCTTGGAATCATTTTTTACTCAGGGCTTCTTAAGCTAAAAACTAATGCAAATGTCACGAACAGAGCCGGACTAGAGAGAAACAACTAAACCACATCACTTGAGTACAAATTTCACTGAATTGCCCCCAGAATTCAGTAACTAGGAGAAATAGTTATTTTCATGTAACATTTTTTAAAATCAAAATTAATGCAAACAAATCCCTGATGAGCCAAGCATCAGTTTTAAATAAAGATGAAATCAGTTAATAGTGCCATGCTGAGTCATATTGAAGCCTGAGGCAAAAGGAAAAAAAATAGTTACACCAATCCTACATTTATTTTAAAAAATTTTTGACTTTTTAAAAATATTATTTCTCATGATTATGAATTCTTTTTTAGCACCTGCATTAATTTTGTGCTGAAGATGAGTGCCTCATTGGCTTCACCTAACCCCAGCTCTGCTTGACAGTCAAAATTGACCTTGAAAAATCCCTTAGACTGTCTATGAAATAAAATATTCTACTCTCAACATATTCAACCCAGTTCATTTGTCGACCGTGTTGGAACAGCTTACTGTTTCTCCGGATAAGCCCTGCATGAAGATGTTGGCTTATATTTAAAGAGCCTCACCATACACAAAATGTGTCTTTAGCACTGTCACACTCAGCTCGAGGTGCTGATGCTGTGTGAGGTCCCTGGGAAGTGAGATCAACAGAATCTTGTCTTCCATGTCACCCCGACTCCAGGCACAGCCTCCAAGGCAGCTGGACCCAATTAAGCTCTTCTGTCCATATGTGTTTTCATTTGTGTTCTCTCTTTCCCTCTGTGCCTCTTTCTCTCCATTTCGGTCTTTTTCTCTTTCTCTCTCTCACATGCACATAAACACACACACGTGTAATGTGAATGCATAAATTATGTGGCTCTACTGGAAACATAACACTGCCTGAGCCTTGGCCTTACCCGGCTTGCCTGCTCATTGACCGACTCTATCCTCAGGGGCCTCAGCTCCTACAAATCACGAGTGATTTCCTCCAGTCACCAAGACAAAGGCGACTGGCAGCCAGGCTCTGTATTCCTTTTGCTTTCCCTAAGTACCCGTACCATATTGCTTCCCACAAATTCACAGTTTTATCCTGAGATGAAATCGCACCATTTCTGCCAGGAAGCACACACGGAAACATGGATCTGTTTTGTTTCTGGACATACTGTATTTGATAAAATTAGAAGAAAGTCACCATATCAACATTTTCACACAAGAAGAGAGAAAAAAAGGAGGAAAGCAAAACTCAACCAGCTACAAAATCCAGTACAGAGAAGATAAGAGCAAATGTGTCTTGCAGGTTGCAAATCCTCAGGTACAAAACAACCCCTCCTATTCCTCTTTGTTCCTCCTCGTGGCATCTAGCCAGTCACTAATCTAAGAGCTGGATGCCAATTCTATTCAATGTATTTGAGCCTAAATGGAGAGACAGTCATGGGGGAAAATGAAATCTCCCTGATCTAAGTCTCTCAGTGAGAATGGGTATTCTCTGTGAGCTCTCCGCAATCAGCTCCATTTTTTGGGTCACTGAAACAAAGCATGGATTTGGCACAGGACATCTCTTAACAGAAGGGAGGTTGGATAATTATGTTCATGTAAATATCCACGAGGTGAATGTTCTTCACATTCAAATCAGGCACTATCCAGCACCACCACTGTGTAAATTCTGGACTCAGAGGGGATCAGATTCAACTAGTCCCAGATATTATTCAAATGAGGTAGCAGAAGCTTGCTTAGCAAGACTGGGTAACTCATTTTAGATCATACTGACAGCAGGTATGTGTGTTCATGCTCAGTTACATCTGACTCTTTGCGACCCCATAGATTGTAGCCCGCCAGGCTTCTCTGTCCATAGATTTCCCAGGCAAGAATACTAGAGTGGGTTGTCATTTCCCCCTCCAGGGTATCTTCCCAACCCAGAGGTCGAACCTGTGTCTCCTGAATCTCCTGCACTGGCAGATTCTTTACCACTGAGTCCCTTGGGAAGCCGACAGCAGGTTTGACTTTTCCCCAAAGCTTCTGTCGAGGAAGTATGATCTTTGTAGCTGCCCTGTGGTAGGATCATTTAAGCCCAAGGCTGTTACATGTCCAGGTTTTATGTAGCCCCTCACCATGGTAAAGCAAGATAGACCCCTCAACCCACTACTACAAGATATGCCATATTATACGAGTGGCTTCAGAAATTCAGCCAAGAGTCACACAGCCACAAAGGCTCACTCCTTTGAGACCATTACAGAAAGAAACGTGGACAGAGGGTGATTCATAAAAAACTCGCTCAGTCCATGTGTATAAAAAAGCCGATGAAACTAGATAAGTTCACTCGCATTCTTTCTTCATTAATTAGTGTATCTTTCTTCTAATTATAAAACTACAATGATCTCACAAGGCTATTAGCTCCCTGAAGCTGCGAAACCTCTTCCTGTCTTCTTCACTGATCTGCCTTCATCTGCGTCTGAATCAAATATTGAATAAACATTTCCTGAATATTTTTTTAAAAAGAAAAATATATCTACTTATTGAAATCCCCCCCAAAAATACTTTAAATAAAACTCTCCCATCATTTCACAACAGAGAGATAGTGGCTGTTCTATTTCCAAATATTCTGTTCAGAATGTATTCTGTACATGTACATACAAGCTTTCAATCTAATTTGAGATTAGACCATATATAGAATTTTGCATTCTACTTTTCTTTGCCAACTAACATCATATCTTGCTTTTATTTTTAGCCTTCCCTTCGGTTCTCTCTTCTTCAACTCAAGTACATTGGCAGCTAAAGGCACCAGAAATGAGTCAGTCAATACACAGTGACCTAAAGTCAAACACTGGAAGTTCTTCCTGGAGTTAAACATCTTTGGTGGAATAAAAACAGTCCTTCTGAACTAGTTCTTCCTCACTACTAACACAGGTCATGTTTTCAATTAACAAGTTAAGCAAACACCAGGACCATCATCATCATACTGAACTTTGTGGTATTCTCTGCACAGAAAGGATGTAGGTTTATCTACCAAAGAACAGATAAAGAAATGAACTGAAGGACTTCCCTGGTGGTCCAGGGGACAAGATGCCCCACTTCCACTGCAGGGGGCATGGGTTTGATCCCTGGTTGGGACACTAAGTTCCTACATGCAGTGCGGCATAGGCAAAAATAGAAAAAAATAAGAAAGAGAAAGAATTGAAGGACCATAAAAAAGTTGTGCACACAAAAATCCTGGGTATCAGATTACTCAAGAACTTCTGAACGCTAAAGACTCAAAAGTGGTTTCCTTTAAGAATTGCACATTTTCCCCCCAACTGTTTCATGATATTAAAAATTTGGTTTCTAAAAATTATTTGTGCATTTCAATTCATCTGACTTTCCAACTGATATCTCTACTTGGATAGCTAATGAAACAAAAAATGTCCAAAGCTACACAATATTCTTCCCGTTCACACCTACAACTTGTCCTATCTCAGTAAGTGACACCAATTTTCCTTTTGGCTCAGGGCAAAAATCATGTCATGATTTTCTGCTCTCTTTTCTTTTACACCTACCAAACCTCTGCCTTCAGAAAAGACCAGTCCCCACTTGCTCCAGGCAACCCTCCATCGCTACTCACCTTAATAACTGCATAAGCGTCCCAACTGGTCTTCCTGTATCTCAGGAGCTTTCCCGTAGTCTACAATCCACAGAGCATCCAGAATTGTCCTCTCAAGTATTAAGTTGTTAGCAAAGGGGTAGCACGAGGGAGGTTTCTGAAGTGATGGGAAGACTGACTGTGTGCTTTGATTGTGGTCATGGTCATATGACTGTGTGCATTTATCAAAGCTCAGAGAACTGTATACCAAAAAAGGTATGTTTAAAAAAATTTAATGAAAAATGTTAAGTCAGACCACTGAAGTTCTCTGCTCAAAATCCTGTATTGTAAAAGTGAAATTCCCCTTTGATCCAATTGCCTATCACCTCCCTGACTTCATCTTCTAATATTCTTTCTCCTCTGGCACACTGTGGTCCAGCCACACTAGCCCCCTGACTACTCCTCAAACAGATTAGGTAGGCTCCTGCCTTGGCAACTTCGTACCAGTTTGTTCCCTTTACCTGGAATGTAACCCAACCCCTCTAGCCCCTCATCCCTGCCAGTCCTTAATATCCTCCACACCAACTCTTACACAGCAGATACCTCCCAAATTAGGCTCTATTGAAAGTTGCAACCCATCTCCCACCAGCATTCCCAATACCCACCACTGCCCTGCTATACTTGTCTTTTTCCTTTCATCCATCTTTGCCAGTTGCAGGCATGCCATATAACTTACTTATATCTTACGCCACTGTCAGTGGATACCCCATTGCCCACACTCAGATGGAATCAAAGTTCCTTGAGAACACTAATCTGTCTTCTACTTCCCAATATATTCCCAATGCTTAGAAAAGTGCCTAGAATGTAGCAGGCATTTAATAAATACCTGTTGAATAAATGAATATACACAACTGGAGACTGCCATATGTGAGGTATTGCACTAACCCCTATGATACATTTAACATGTAAAATATCCCCAAGGCAACCCTCCTCCCCAGCTCACAAATTTATTCCAATTGAGGTTTTAAACTATACCATAGGCTCCACCAGAATGTAAGCTCCCTATAGGTAGGAACTTACATCTGCTTTCTCACTGCTGCCTCCTCAAACCCAGATAACACGTGACATGCTGTAAGCTCCCTGCGGACATGAAATACAGCTCTTGATGGCTCTGAGTGTCTGTTCCTACCCAGACACAGAAGTCACACCAGACACAGGCTCAGCTCTGCGTAATGACTAGATCAAAGAACAACCAACCAACCAACCAGGTGGCAGCGCTACACACAGGGGCCTCTCTCATTATTCTTGGGAATATTAGCAAAAGGGATGATTTTAAACATGGCACAGAAGCATTTCGCATCAGGGGACAGTCCTTCGGAATTCCCATTACATCACAGCAGAGAGAGCCTCACCAGTGTTGACATACATGAGGATGCCAAGCACAAAAACGAGGTCAAGTAAAACTCTTGTGGAAAGCAAGCTTCTCAAGGGAAATTGCTGGGGTTTCCCTTCACATTCTCACTTTGTGACCTCACTTCTCTCATCTTGAACGTCACCACTCAGGTGATATTCCCTTCCATGAGCCCAGCTATCCAGGGAAGAAACCTCGGTCATCACCTGTCTTTCCCTGGGGTCTCTGATCTGATAGAGCAATTCTCACAGGCTTTGCTACATGAATGTGAATGTTCCAAAGATGGATAGACCTCTTCAGCAAATGAACACTGCTATGAGACAGGACTACAATGTCTATAGCCTTTGGGATGAAGGGTACCATTTTCATACACTCTTGCAGCACTATCTAATAAAGACATAATGTGAACCACATATGCAATGTCAAATTACATGCATAACATTAAAAATAAGTTTAGGATTAACACATACACTATATATATATATGTGTGTGTGTGTGTATGTATATACATATACACATATAAAACAGACAATAAGGATTCATTGTATAGCACAAGAAACTACATTCTTATAATAACCAATAATGGAAAAGAATCTGAAATATATACATATATATAAAATGTATGTATGTGTGTATGCGCCTATAAAGCTGAATCACTTTGCTGTATACCTGAACTAACACAGCATTATAAAATAATTACACTTCAATTTAAAAATATTTTTTAAAAAGTAAAAATAAACAAGTGATATTAATTTAATACTGTTTAAATTTTTATTCTAACCTGATATATCCAAAATACTGTAAGTATAACATGAAGTCAACAAAGAATTGTTAATGAGATATTTTACTTTCTTTTTTCATACTAATTCTTCAAAATCTAGTATATATTTTGCACGGACAGCTTACTTCAGTGCTACCTGGTCACATTAGAAATTCTCCAAGTCATGAATGGCTAAAGGCTACCAGAGTGGGCAGCCAAGTCTGTATGTTAAGTTCTTTCTCTTTCAGGATGTTAGTGTTACTCTCAGACTAGCACCATTTCAAGATTTTACAACCGATTTTAAAATGTCTCCTAACCTATAATGACATCACTTGCATTATTCTCAGGTTCAAAAACATGTTCCTTGCAAGGCAGTTAAATGAAGCAATATCACAGCATGAAAGGACAGACGTGTAAGATAGAGATAACCTGTCTCTCATTTGAAAATACTATGTGTGTTTCTCTGACCTCTAACTAGAACCCATTTCAGTTAATGTCATCAACTTCCTTAAGTTTCTTATATGGAGTTTCTATGGATAGCAAGGGCAAGTCTGTACTGACTGCAAGGTTTCTTGAAACAGCATGCCAACATCACCACCAACAAACAGCAAACAAATGCACAGCAACAGAAAAGAAGCTAGAACAGGGCAAAGTTCAAGTGCAGTTACCTTCTCATTGTAACTGCATGCCTGTAAGTCAGCTCTTAGTGGTCCAAGATGAGGCTTAAGAAGAACAGGACAGGACTCTGAGAACTCAAAGGAATGCTCTAACCAACTTTTTAATGAAGAAGAACTTTAAATACACTCAGGTTAGGAGAGAATTTACCAGGGGAGAGAGTTGCTTTGAAAATCTATACCAAGAAGAGCTCTGTCATTTTCTCCTCAGAGATTAGAGCTTCTACTAGCCTCTCAAAGGTGAAATGGATTACCAGAATACTAGAGGCAGTTCAATTTGCAGAACTTTCCACAGCAACAGTGGTGTGAAGCCTGTAGCACGATGGACCTAAAATAATTAACACATCACCGAGCGTCCAGACTCAGACATTCCCCACCCTTATTTCCATCTACCACGACCTAAAAAAGAGTTCCTTCTGCAAAAGAGAACATACTGGTTTAATGTTAACTGCCTCCTTTGAGGGTGGAAGGCTAGTTTCCAGTATTGTTCTGCCTACAGAATGAGACATTCAGGCCCACTTCTAACAGCTGACTCAGCAGCGAGCAGCTGAAAAAACGGTTTTTCAGACCACTTCTGGAGTTGGTGAGGCTCTGAAATCACCCTGCCAAAATCAGTGATTTCTTCAAAATGGGGTCAGGACACAGAAACTCAGAGGCTCTATCTACCAGCCCTCTTTCTTGGAAAAGGCAAAGACCAGCCTACACATACCCACTAGCCAGAAAACAGCCCAAACGAAACTGGCAGCAACCTCTAGCAGAGCTGAGTGATTAGCAGTGTTCCGCAAGGCTGGGAAGCCATTGGTCTATCTGCAATTATTTGCTAGCATCCCGTTCAAGTGGGAGAGATACCTAAGAATGAGTCATGGGTCATGGTTCTTTGGCCTTTGAGAAAGCATATAAGAGCAGAGAGAAGAAAAAGAAAATCATGCAGCATCCCAAATGCTTCCACCCTCAGCCTCCCTAAAAATAAATCTGAAGTGTGTGGGTAAAAAGATATCAATAACTACACACTAAAATAAATGGGAAATGTAACAGGGCTACAACTCAACACATACTCCTCGACTCAGGACACTGTCTCACAAAACTGTATGCGTGATATTCTCGGTGAGGTAAGCATAAACAGTAGGCATGCTTTCCTCGACTCACTTCTTCAATCACTTCACGTCTTTTCATGCACTGGGCACCATGCTAGACATGGATGCTGCAATGGTTGACAAAGACCTGCCTACCTACGTTCACCTGAGTCAGTGACGCTGATATTTATAAGAATTTTTATTTAGTGAATACCTACCATGTGTTATGTTCTATGCAAGGCACCCAATCCTAACAACCATCAGTAAGTAGGCATTGAGACCATTTTACAAATGATGTAACTGAATGCTGAAGAGGTCAAATGACTTGCCATGGTCAATCGATAGTCAATGACAGAGCCAAGAGGTCCAGATTTGTCTGATCGCTGTCGTAAGCTTAATGTTTGAAAAAGAAGTGTTTATACTGTATAGCACAGGAAACTATATTCAATATCTTGTAATAACCTATATTGGAAAAGAATCTAAATGTATTCTAAAGAATACATGTGCATAGATATATCCTTATATATATAGATCCTTTTCCATATATATACACATATATACTTTAACCACTTTGCTGCACACTTGAAACTAATACAATATTGTAATTCACCTCTAAGTTTTAAAAAAATGAAATGTTTATAAATAATGTTTGAAAGTGTTATTTTGTATTTTTAAAAAATCAGGCAAGCCAAACATGAGCAGGATTGAGTGATAGTTTGTACATTCTCTTAAAATGTGTAATTGAAATGAACTCCACTTTAAAAAATGGATAAAAGACACTTCACCAAAGACACTGATGGCAAATATACACATGAAAACGTGTTCAACATCTTAATCATTTGGAAAATGCAAGTTAAAATCACAAGGAAATACCCCCATATTATGTATTAAAAAGTCTGGAGGTAAGGGAAACTTTCTTTTTTTAATTGACAATACTAATTGCCTGTGAAGATGCAGAGCAGCTGGAACTTTTAAACATTGCTAAGGAAGAATGCAAAATGGTTCAGCTTTTTGCCAAAGACTTCAGCAGTTTCTTATAAAGTTGTACATATTCACCATCACCAGTGATCTCACTCCTGGGTATCTACCCAAGCAAACTGAAAACCTGTTATTTACACAAAACCTCTCTAGTATATCTTTGATTCTTTCCCTAGGGCTCTGAGCCTATTCTCTTGCTTCCTGTGGAAGCTCGTTTATTGACTTTATTCATAATCCCCTAAAACCAGCAACAACTCAACTGTCCTTTAGCGAAAGAATAAGCACACTCTGGTATGTCCACAAAGTGGAATATGATGCAGCGAGAAAAGCGAACAAGTATGATAGAAGCAACTAAATGAGTGAAACTGAAATCCTCTTAGTAAGTGAAAGAAACTAAATCCAGAAGCTTCATACTATACGATTCCACTTATACAACATTCAGAAAAAGGCAAAATCATTAAGAACAGAAAACAGCTGTGGTTGCCAAGTGATAGCGGAAGACTAAGAACAAGAGAGTGAGAGGAAAGAACTGTGCAGACAGAGGGGCTGAGACTGTTCTGTGCCTTGAATGAAATGGTGTCACAAGATTGCATGCATTTACCGCAACTCAGACAGTAGTTTAGCAAGAAGAGCAAACTTTATTGCAAGTAAACTCTGAAAGGCGAATAAAGCTCACTTCAAAAAACTGTGGCTTTTTAACACGACAAATTGAACACCTCTCATAGATGCGTTACAAGGCTGGAAACTCATCTTGATTATAGCCATCTCAAATTACAAGTAATTTTCTTAAAGACAAAATGTTGGACCACACATACTTTCCTACCAGCAAGTAACAGACTTTTTTTCTTTAACCCCTTCCCTCTGGTTGGTAAGTAGAACAGTTCCCGCCAGTACCTTCACTCTCAATGCTGGAAAATACAAAAATGTGGTGCAGGGGAGCTCCTGGGATAGGGGAGACAGGTTTCTCCTCAGTCTGTAATGTCATAAAATCTGCTGTAGCTAATGTATGTCTTTACTGGAGAGAAACTGTCACAAAGCTGTAATTTTCCAAAGGCTTGCTGGTTTCCCATTAGGGAAGATGCACCATAAGAATAACCTGGTTTACTGCCCCAGGAATTTCCTTCCTCATCTACTGCTGGGTAAGTACTCTGCTGTCAAAGTCACGGTTAGCTCCTTTTGACATCTTGTGCCCTTCCCCAATAAGTTATCTTTGGGCCCCAAGTCTCTCTTTACCCTAATGTTTTTCTTACTATCACTAGAATACTATAGCCACACTCTCCATCCCACTTTTATGCAAGACTCATTGAACACAAAGAGACCTAACAGAGGCCCTCAATCAATAAGTATAAATGAAGTCTCTGGCAAGACAGAGCTGCTCCGCTTGGCAGTTTTGGGAGAGGAACACTCGTGTCTCAATTCCCCAGCACACATATGGTTCCCTCCCTGGGGCTCGAGAGCTTATTCTCTTGCTTTCCTTAGAGGCTCCTTTCATGAACAGCCCCCGAGCTCTGGCTCATCTGCCTACCAAAGACTTGTTAAAAACCTATATTACAAGCAATTCAAAGCATGAAATGAAAATTGATGCTTTCAACTCCTATACTGATGAAAAAGGGAAGCCGCCAGAGACTCCATTTTCCTTCATTTTCCATGTCAGTTTCCAAGAATACAGATATCAGCATGTTACATGAGAATAAAATGGGAACCAGGGTGAAGCATTCCTCCCTAAATTTGACCCCAGTATGGCAGAGATTTTGCAGGAAAATACAAATCTGGAAGGAGAAGAAAAAAACAAAACAAAAATAAAACCCCAGCACTTCAGAATGGACACTCACCAGAGTAAATATAACAAGCAACTCCCTGTATACAAAAGTGCATTAAAACAATGAATTGCTATGTTCTTGAATGGAAATCAAATCACACTGTTCCATCTGAACAACACGAATGAAAGCCTCATCACTCTACTTCTGAAATGGGCAGTTCAAGTTCTATATCTGCACAATTTAAACATATGTAAAATAAGACAACTGAGCAAGATTACAATCTCAGTGTTCTCTTGCAATATTATGTTCTATACTTTTAAGAAAAGTATAGAGGGTAACATCTTTTCTATCTTCTATTAAAATTAAGTTTCATGAGGGCAATCATTGTATCCTTGATACCCAGCAAACCACTTCAGTATTCTTGCCATGAGAATCCCATGAACAGTATGGAAAGACAAAAAGATAAGACACTGAAAGATGAGTTCTCCAGGTCAGTAGGTAGGTGCCCAGTATGCTACTGGAGATCAGTGGTGAAATAACTCCAGAGAGAAAGAAGAGAGGGAACCAAAGCAAAAACACCCAGCTGTGGATGTGACTGGTGATGGAAGTAAAGTCCGATGCTGTAAAGAGCAATATTGCATAGGAACCTGGAATGTTAGGTCCATGAATCAAGGCAAATTGGAAGTGGCAAGAGTGAACATCAACATTTTAGGAATCAGTGAACTAAAATGGACTGGAATGGGTGAATTTAACTCAGAAGACCATTATGTCTACTACTGTGGGCAAGAATCCCTTATAAGAAATGGAGTAGCCATCATAGTCAACAAAAGAGTCTGAAATGCAATACTTGGATGCAATCTTAAAAATGACAGAAGGATCTCTGGTTGTTTTCAAGGCAAACCATTTGATATTACAGTAATCCAGGTCTACGCCCCGACCAGTAATGCTGAAGAAGCTGAAGTTGAAAGGTTCTATGAAGACCCACAAAACCTTCCAGAACTAACACCCCAAAAGATGTCCTTTTCATTATAGGGGACTGGAATGCAAAAGTAGGAAGGGAAGAAATACCTGGAGTAACAGGCAAATTTGGCCATGAGAGACAGAATGAAGCAGGGCAAAGGCTAATAGAGTTTGCCAAGAGAATGCACTGGTCATAGCAAACACCCTCTTCCAACAACACAAGAGAAGACTCTACACATGGACATCACCAGATGGTCAATACCAAAATCAGATTGATTATATTCTTTGCAGCCAAAGATGGAGAAGCTCTATACAGTCAACAAAAAACAAGACCAGGAGCTGACTATGGCTCAGATCATGAACTCCTTATTGCCAAATTCAGACTTAAATTGAAGAAAGTACAGAAAACCACTAGATCATTCAGGTATGACCTAAATCAAATACCTTACAATTATACAGTGGAAGTGAGACACAGATTCAAGGGATTAGATCTGATAGAGTGCCTGAAGAACTATGGTTGGAGGTTCCTGACACTGTACAGGAGGCAGTGATCAAGACCATCCCCATGAAAAAGAAACGCAAAAAAGCAAAATGGTTGTCTAAGGAGGACTTACAAATAGTTACGAAAAGAAGCAAAAGGCAAAGAAGAAAAGGAAAGATATATCCATTTCAATGAAGAATTCCAAAGATTACCAAGGAGAGATAAGAAAGCCTTCTTCAGTGATCAATGCAAAGAAATAGAGAAAAACGATAGAATGGGAAAGACTAGAGTTCTCTTCAAGAAATTAGAGACACCAAGGGAACATTTCATGCAAAGATGGGCTCAATAAAGGACAAAAATGGTATGGACCCAACAGAAGCAGAAGATATCAAGGAGAGGTGGGAAGAATACACAGAACAAGTATACAGAAAAGATCTTCACAACCCAGATAATCACGATGGTGTGATCACTTATCTAGAGCCAGACATCTAGAGCCAACCTGGAATGTGAAGTCAAGTGGGCCTTAGGAAGCATCACTACGAACAAAGCTAGTGGAGGTGATGGAATTTCAGCTGAGTTATTTCAAATCCTAAAAGATGATGCTGTGAAAGTCCTGCACTCAATATGCCAGCAAATTTGAAAAACTCAGCAGTGGCCACAGGACTAGAAAAGGTCAGTTTTCATTCCAATCCCAAAGAAAGGCAATGCCAAAGAATGCTCATACTACCGCACAATTGCACACTCATCTCACACGCTACCAAAGTAATGCTCAAAATTCTCCAAGCCAGGCTTCAATAGTACATGAACTGTAAAATTCTAGATGTTCAAGCTGGTTTTAGAAAAGGCAGAGGAACCAGAGATCAAATTGCCAACACCCACTGGATCATCGAAAAAGCAAGAGTTCCAGAAAAGCATCTACTTCTGCTTTATTGACTACACCAAAGCCTTTGACTGTGTGGATCACAATAAACTGTGGAAAATTCTTAAAGAGATGGGAATACCAGACCATCTGACCTGCCTCCTGAGAAATCTGTATGCAGGTCATGAAGCAACAGTTAGAACTGGACATGGAACAACAGACTGGGTCCAAACTGGGAAAGAAGTGTATCAAGGCTGTATATTGTCACCCTGCTTATTTAACTTGTATGCAGAGTACATTATGAGAAATGGTGTACTGGATGAAGCATAAGCTGGAATCAAGATTGCTGAGAGAAATACCAACAACCTCAGATATGCAGATGACACCACACTTATGGCAGAAAGTGAAGAGGAACTAAAGAGCCTCTTGATGAAAGTGAAAGAGGAGAGTGAAAAAGTTGGCTTAAAACTCAACATTCTGCAAGCTAAGATCACGGCATCTGGTCCCATCAGTTCATGGGAAATAGACGGGGAAACAGTGGAAGCAGTGACAGACTTTATTTTTCGGGCTCCAAAATCACTGCAGATGGTGACTGCGGAATGAAATTGAAAGACACTTCCTCCTTGGAAGACAAGTTATGACCAACCTAGACAGCATATTCAAAAGCAGAGACATTACTTTGCCAACAAAGGTCTGTCTAGTCAAAGCTATGGTTTTTCCAGTGGTCATGTATGGATGTGAGAGTTGGACTATAATGAAAACTGAGTGGTGAAGAACTGATGCTTTTGAACTGTGGTGTTGGAGAAGACTCCTGAGAGTCCTTTGGACTGCAAGGAGATCCAACCAGTCCATCCTAAAGGAAATTAGTCCTGAATATTCATCCAAAAGACTGATGCTGAAGCTGCAACTCCAATACTGTGGCCACCTGATGCGAAGAACTGACTCATTTAAAAAGACCTTGATGCTGGAAAAGACTGAAGTTGGGAGAAGAAGGGGATGACAGAGGATGAGATGGTTGGATGGCCTCACCGACTCAAATGGACATGAGTTTGAGTACACTCCCAGAGTTGGTGATGGAGAGGGTGGCCTGGCGTGCTGCCATCCACGGGGGTCGCAAAGAGTCGGATACGAACGAGTGACTGAACTGACCTGAACTGAAACCTAGAAGAGTGGCATATATGTACAATGTGCTCAATAAATTTTTGTTGAAGAACTGAGTGAATGATATTAGAGGTAAGATAGGATTGCTTTTGTCCCATCATTTGACTATTGGGTTCTGTAAATTAGAAATAAACTTTATACACCTAATTTGACACTTCATGGCAGACCTAGCAGACACACAAACACGCAGGAGACACAGAGTGTATCCTTGAACTTATGATCTAGATAGGGAGACAAGAAACGATTATTTGATATAAGAACCACATAGGCATCCACTAAATCCACATAAAGGTTCAGAGAAGGGAGAGTCAGCACGGACAGCCTGTAGCCTGCAAAGAAGGCCTCCTGAAGGGCACAGACATGATGACAAGCATTGACTGGCCAAGAAAGATTAAAAATGTCAAAAAAAGGACTCATTTCCAGAATATGATATTCGATGGGGCAGTGGGATTAGATGGTTCTGGACTTTTACATGATAACAAGATACTTTGAACACAGGCGCAAACTCACCATTTTGAACACCCGCTTCTACCACACTTGGGCTCATTTATCCCTCATTCAGCTGCACGTTTCCATTCAGATGTTCCTTATGACCTTCTGGTCAGCCTGGTCACTCTTCCCAGGACCCTGTACACAATCTTGGCCTCCTCCCTCTTTCTACACCTCCCATCCCATGACTCACTAAGTTCTCTTTCCTGAATACCTCCTGAGTCTCCCCTCCCCCTGGCCTCCTTTGCCTTAAGTTTTCACTTTAGCCATAGCTTCTCTGTTTCCACTCTACTCCTCACCACCCACATTAATTTCATCCCATAAATTAAGGGTTGACAAACTTTTTCTGTAAAGGGCCAGATAGTGAATAGCTCAGGCTTTGGAGGCTGTACAGTCTCTGATTCAACTACTCAACAATGCCACTGTAGCACAAAAGCAGCCATAAACAATACATAAACATAGAACTGTG
The DNA here is from genome assembly GCF_042477335.2 of Ovis canadensis. Classification (NCBI taxonomy): domain Eukaryota; kingdom Metazoa; phylum Chordata; class Mammalia; order Artiodactyla; family Bovidae; genus Ovis; species Ovis canadensis. Next base: position 50,551,885 of record NC_091263.1, on the reverse strand, counting down.
TTCCAGCAAAACATCTTTAACAAAAACAGGCGGTGGCCTGAGGATCATAGTTTGATGAACCCTGTCTTAGATGTCTGCCAGAGCGGCTTTCAAAATCTACAAATAAGACCATGTTATTCCCCACCCTAAACTCTTCTAAGTCGCCCACTGCCCTCAGGAGAAGTTCCAGGCTCCTTGGCAGGACATACAAGGGCCTCTGTGTCTCTCCCCTCGCCAGTCCCTCACAGCTCGAGACTGCACATTCAGCAATCAATGACTTGATGCTTCCCAGAAATACCAACCTCTCACGCCATGATTTGCACAAGCTTGGGTCCTCTTTCTGCAATGTCTCCTCTAGTATAACTGGCTACATACATCCTCTAATACATCACGTCTCTAATACATTGCGTCTGTCCTTCAAACCCATAACCAACGTTTCATGAAAATTCCCCGACCTGAATTCTGGACAAAATTCAGGCCAGTGTCTTTATTCCCCAAGAACTTTTACATAATTCTTTTATACCCATGGCATCCTGGAACGTCTGCTTATATATGTGTCTTCCCCCACCAACTCCAATGGACCCTCTATGAGGATAAAGGTTGTGTTTCGTATATCTTTGCATTAGCTGTGTCATAACAGCTAAGTTTATTAATTTATTTAATTAATAAAAGGAAGTCACAAAACTTCTAACTTGGTGCTCATTTCACTTGGCGTAACTTTAAATAAAGAGACTGCAACTCGCTCAGTGTTCTATCTTGGTGATGTCAATGATTTGAATTCAACACTCACTATTTAAAGTTGTCCAAATGTCAGAATGAACTGTTCTTTTTCAGGAGGATATAATTCAACATTTCCCCTCTTAAAAGAGATGTAGTTTAAAACTGCTACTTAGCTGTCTCCCCATTAGTCTTTAATTAGCTGCTTGAACAATGCTGAATATGTCTCATCCTCTTCCAGAGAGCTAAGTCCTCAAGCAATTAGTCCTCAAGCTATCAAGTATGACCTGCATCACCACTGTGCAAACCTTCACAGAACAGGGAACAGCCCTATGTGTTCCAGAGCTGGACAGAGCTTCTGAGACCAGAGGACACGTGAGCTCAAAGTAAAAGCCCGTAAAGAGTCTTTGACCTGTCGAAGTTGCAAAACTTTAAAAAACTATGTTAAGTTTTGGCAAAGATGAAGCGAAATAAATACTCTTGTACACACTGATGGGAATGTAAATCATACAATCCTTTCGGTAGAATAATTTGGAAGTACTTTCAAATCCCAAAATGCACACACTCTGAAACTCAGTGAGGCCAGCTTCAGTTTAGCTTTCGTTAGGATTCACAGTTGGGCGCCCAGGTGTATGCGCAAGATGCTCTTTTTCAGCACTGTTTCTACCTTTCCACAACTGAGGGATGATGGTGCAGCCATGTTCTCCATGAATTCACCCACTGAGTTCCTGACAGCCCACTTCTGTGTCTAATAAACATCTCAAACTCAGTAAGTCTAAAATGAAACTCCAAATCTTACAACAAGAGATGACCCAGCCCATGGCCTCCCTGGTTGGGCTCAGACCGTTAAGAATCCGCCTGCAGTGCGGGAGACCCAGGTTCAGTCTCTGGGTTGGGAAGATCTAACTGGAGAAGGGAATGGTAACCCACTCCAGTATTCTTGCCTGGAAAATACCATCGACAGAGGAGCATGACAGACTACAGTCCACGGGGTTGCAAAGAGTCAGACACAACTTAGAGACTAACACTTTCACTTTTCACTTCCTGACACAGCCCCAGCTCTCCCCATCCAGTAAAGAGCAACTCCATCTTTTAAGGTGCTCCATTTAAAAAAACAAACAAATAAAATCTTGTAGTCATTCTCATATCCCTCATCTAAGCCATCAGGCAATTGCTTTGGGGATGCTTTCAAAATACACCTAACCATTTATACCACCTTTACTCCTACTGCTACTCTGGTCTAACCACTACCATCTTGCACTAGGATTTCAATAACAGCTTCCCAGCTGTGCTCCCTGCTTCTACTCCTCCAATAAATCCTTAATGCATTAACCAAAGCGAGACTTCTCCTATGTTAATTGAGACATGTCATTATCCCAATCAAGACCCTGCAGTGACTACCGCTACACCTGGAGTCAAGTAATTAAAAGGATCTAAAATGCTTGTTATGACCTGTCTGCTGTCCCTTACAATTTGACCTCTCCTTCCACATTTCTAGCCTCTGCTCTCTCTATTCCAGCCACTCTTGCCACAATGCAGGTACCACTTCTATCTCAGGGCCTTTGCAACGCCACCAAAGGACATCTGTACTTCAGCCAGATATATACATGGCCCCTCGCTTCACTCTTTCAAATTTCTGCTTAAATGCTACTTTCCCAGAGAGGTCTACCCTGATAACCCTGTTTAAAATTACAACATGGCCCATTTCCACAGTCTTGACAATGTTACTCTGCATTGCTTCCCCTCCCGCATACCACCTTCTAACATACAAAATAATTTATACTTATTTGAGTACATTAACTGTTTATTGTCTGTTTCCCTGACCAGAACATAAACCCCAAGAGGAATCTTCATCTCTTTTGGTCAATAATATCCCAAGCACCTAGAACAGTTTCTAGCACATGAAAGTTGTTTAATAAATATTTGCTGAATGAAAAATCTTAATGATTTTGTCAGAACAAAATGAACCAGCCCTAGCAAATAATCATCTAATAAATATGGGTTCCAGTTATTAGAAAGAATGAAGTAAGCATACAGGTACTGATGTGGAAGGTTGGCCAATCATAACGACAATAATAAAAGCCAAGTTACTAGTATGCAAAGACAGTTATCACAGCACTATTAGCAATACTGAAAATAAAGACTAACAGAAACAATCTAAAATCTCTTTACCCAGGTAATATTTAAATAGATTATGCCAATCCTCAAGTCATGCTTTGGATACCACATAGTCGTTACCAAGAATTATGTATGAGTATTTACTTTATCATATTAAGATGTCAATTTCAGCTAGGGGAAAAAAGTTCTTATTGAGTGAACAGGATTTAGAGTGTAATACCATTTACTTTGAAATTAAAAAGAAAAGAAGTTGTGTGTATCAATATTAAAGCAAAAAAGGAGGGAAACCAAATTTCTATACATACAATTTTTTATATTTGAAAGATATATTTTAAAATAAGTTATTTTTGAGGAGTGAGGCTGAGGAGAGAAAGAAGGCTCCTGTGTAATTTTATACTGCATTGTTTCATTGTGCAAGGAATCAAGCAAGTTTGCTTGATTCAGAAGGAATCAAACCAACCACAGACATTTTTGGAACAAGCGTCTCACTGCTGAAAGATTTCATTTTAACTAATCATTTCAACCTTATTCCCTATTCCCTGATCTTATTAGGACTAAATTAATATGGATTCTAATACAAGCTTGAGGAGGGCAGGGAGACTGTCTGATTTGGTCACTGTGCTAATTAATACTCAGAAAGTGTCTGGCACATAGTAGGCTCTTAAATATTTATAAAGTAAATTGGTTCTAATATGAGACCACCTCCAGGTAAAAATATAAGCAATGAATGAAACAGTTCAAAAAGAAATATCAAAGGCCTCCATAAACTAGAGTATTAAGCCTCCAAATAAGGGGTTAAAACATTTCAGACATTTTTGCTCCCTTTGAGGTCTCTCTCACAATCATTGTGTATTTTCAAAGCAACTCTCTTTGGCACTGCTCCACAATTAACTTGAAAATTATGGCATTTGTTGTCTCCTAGGCAAGTTACTTCATATGATAATTGTCAAACGTATAGATTCCCACTGATCTAATATTCATAGCAGCAAAGAAGAATACCCAGTGCAATAATTCAGACCCAAGGTCAACTATAGTGGGACAGCTCATGGAAAAAGGAGATTCTCTAATCAAGAGAATAGCTCAGCATTTAAGATCAATTAACCAATTAGTAGAAACCTAAATGATTTTCAAATTTCCAATAGAACAACAGGAAAACTGGTTTGTGGGAAAGAATATATGTTATTAAAATTGATAAAAAGTGGTGTTTCCTTTTTCTGTTTTTAAAACAACATTTGATGGAATCATGCTTTTTGCTGTTTTGCTGAGTAATTCCACTCCAGGAAATTACTCAAACTTTTTCACAGTGAGTGCTCTACATTCTCAATGCAACTGCTCATTCAATTGCTTGTTGAACACATGTGATAGGTTAAGTGTTGGGCTTAGAACTCGTACACAGAAGAAGGAATAGCAAAACCCTCCAGGGACAAATATGCTGCGCCTCACAAAACAGAGGTATGTGCACTATGCTTTTTTGCTGTCCTTTCAGGTTAGATAAACGTAAAGTGTCAACACATTCAAATCTTCTCATTCAAGAACTTTCAGCCTCGTAATTCATTTCTAAGTCCTCTTCTACTCTCATGCTTACAATCTGCTCAAACACCTTAGTAAATACTAGGCAACATTTCTACCATTCTGTTTTTAAATTTGATAGTTGATTCCAAACTTTAACAGATGTCAACCTCATTGGAAGAAAGAATAAAAATCATTAACAGCAGCTCCAGAACTGTATCAACAAAAAACAAAAACAGGTATCTAGATCGCATGCAGTCATCAACTCAATGAGACTATGGGGAAGTGAATGGGTTCAGTGTGGCATTTTTATCAACATGGCACCACATATCAAATAGGTTTATCAGTGAAAATGGCATACCACACTCCTTCAGAGGTATTGTTTGGGCATAATTTTCCTGGCTATGAGCATCCTAAATTGATCAGTTTTGCCGGAGATCCCCAGGAGCCGAAAATTGTCATCAAGACCCAACACACCAGCAAGATCTTTGCACTTAGTGTTTATAATGCTCTAAAAGTCACCCAGAGCCGACCGGCTGTCAGATACAGCCATCAGAAGAGTTACTGAATTAATGGTTGGCACTGCTCTCCTTTCTTCCCACCAGAATTCTCAAATTTTTTTCGACAGTTTTTCTGGTGCCAGAGGGTGTCAGTATGACTGCAAGGGATGTGCTTACAGTCAAATATTTGGGGCCTGATTATCAACATAAAAACAATTTTAAAAAGAAGAGGCAAATATGATAGGAAAATGGTGATCACCAAACTAACTGGATTTTGCCATGAAAACATAGTTACAAGGGAAAGACACTACTTGGTATGTATTTGATGGAGCTGAGGGATTCCTGTGATTTCCCTTTTTCTAACACTATTTCTCTGTGTTTACTTTTCCTTTTAGAAATTCTTTCACCTTTAGTTATAGGTGTCTCCCAAATTCTTTTCCCTACAGCAGCTCTAATCAGCCAGCATCATGGATCTATATATACTTCTTGGGATCAGTAAATCAGCAATCTCTGTTGGTATTACATCACCTGCTTTAAGTGACACAACAGAGGGTCAAACAGAAGCTACAATTTAATTTTTCTATCACTGGTATCACGTAATCATGGTGATTGGCTTCTCTGTGAATATGAGAGTCTCATTCTCTCTCTCTCTCTCCTCTTTTTCCTCTCCTCTACCCACATCCAGATGCTACGAGAGAATGGAAACAAGGGGGAGAGAAAGAGTCCCTCATCAGAAGCCTCTGCTGCATGAGTCTTAGTAATATCAGCTATTGTCAGGGCTTCTGTGGTACCTTTAATGCACGGGCAGCATTTCTGTTTTCACACTTATGCACGTCAAAGAGCTACAGCTGTTGACTACAAAAACAGCCCCGGTGTCAGAAAAAATACACTAGTCTGAGGTGGTCCTTTCTGTTCATGAAATTGTTACCTGCAAGTTTTCAGAGAACCTGAGTTCCATGATTGGTAGCTCTAGGAAACACACCAGAGGCTCCATCACAAACTGTTCCTCTGACCACAGTTAACTTAAAAGGTAGTGAGGCTCTGGACTCCCCTGTGGGAGGTCTCATGATAAACACAACTCTCCACGTTTTTGCTCAGCACACACCAGCAGGTAAGACTCAAGTCTAAAGGAAATATAGATCCATTCAGGAGCTATAGTAAGTGAAAAGAACAACAAACTGATCCCACATCTCTTTATTACATGCACAACAAATTCAAATACCAAAATCCAAACCTTTTTTTTTAATGCTGCCGCAGAAATATAGCCTAAGAAAAAAACTACATAGGGATGCAAATCAGTAACATTCAGTACTTCGTTTGGTGGGGTCCAGGAGGGGTGAGGTGGGCTTCAGGATTAGAGACCAGTGTCCTCAGCAGGGAGCCTTTCCCTCTGGCCCATCCCCTTCTCCCAAAACGTAAGAGGAAAGACACTGGGAGGCCAGGGCAGACTGCTTCTGTTTGCTCAGTTGAGAAATGGAGGAATCAAGACCCTGTTGATACCATTAATCTGCTAAAGCTTTCAACAGCACTGAAATTCATGGGCAACTGATGAGCTGCATCTTGTTGACAAGTTCCAGTGCAAGTTAAATCAAGAAAAGAACCTACAGGCATATCCAATCAATACTTGAGGGCTTGCAAAGTTATCAAAAACACCAGTTTTTAGAAGCTAAGAACCTTACAGGTGATAAAAGACAAGCTTTTTCTCAACTAAAGAAATGTATTTTCCCAGAACCAGAAAAACAGTATGTTATTATTGAGGTTACCGAGTTCATATACATGGGTTCATCTGTGTTGTATACATACCCACTCTCAAATATTTTTAATATGAAAAAGTCACGATGACCTCATGCAAAAGCTTCCAGTTTTATTGGCTCCCCCAACAAACATGTCTGAACGTTGTGAAAGCACTGAATACTTATTCAAGATGAATAGTAAAGCAAACAAACAGACCACAACAAAAACCAGCAAGGCTGTTTTGGTCAGCACACACTCGTGAGGAAGTAGCCTCCTCAATGATTCTCAACTGACAAAGCACGAGCACGGTAAACTCTACTACATACCTCCTAATCCTTATAAATATGCTACACATACCCTCAAATAATTTGGCTCAGGCACAAATCCATTCCCTTTGTGTTCCAGGCAAAAGTCCGTGTTTCAACACCACGACATGACAGCTTCCATGCACACTCCACTGTTGCCTGGTACTCAGGTCAGACAGACTCACGACTTGGGAAGGGGAAGGGCCGGCCTTCATGCCTCTCTAAAACCCTCCCAGCCTTCCTTGCTTGGCCCACTCACTTATAAGAACCACACAGCGAGAAGAGCCTTTCAGCTCCCAAGCACTCAGCAAGCCAGAGACTCTAGATTCTGTTTTCTATTTTCTGGTTGCCCACAGACATCCATATCTTACCTAGATAAGACAGTGCTCTGATACACACATGTTAATTTCCAGAAAACTTAAAAAGCCGCCTGCACCTGCAGGTACTCTCTTACTTTTAAAAATGGGTAAAACGGGAGGAGGGGATGGCAGCTCTTTCCTCCTTTCATTTCCCCAAGAGCTTGCAAAGCCCTCCAAAGTGCAAAGACATTTGCCCACCAGTGCCAGGGCGAAGTAGCTCACCCTCTTCCCCGCCTACCCCAGCCTGGCCGCCGGAACAATGCAGTAACATACATTTCCCAACACCTGCTGGAGCCTATTAATATGCACGGGGACCTATTGATTTTTCCCCCGTCCCTTCCCCTGCCCTCCACACTGAGCAGGCTTTCATCTCCTCCTTTACCATCCATCAGGAACTCATTTCGGCGACCCCTTCCCCCTCCCACCGCCGGTTCCCATTCAGCCGAGCCCCTCTCTCCAAAGCCGAGGCTGACGAGCACACTTTGGAATGCACTTCATTAAAATTTAGCCGCCCGATTCCAACCTGCAATGCGGAGGAGGCGATACAAAGCGCGCGCCACACTTCCTCCAGCATCCCCTTCAAAAGCCCCATTGTTCGCCAGGCATCTGCTCCAGAGCCCGGCCTCTCCCTACCCACTGACCCCTGATTTTTTTTTTTCTCCCCCCACCCCCTCCCGCCCGCCCTGCCGGGCCAAACGGGCCTGTCCGGTGAATCAGAACGCAGCCGCAGCCATCTGGCCCTCCCAAGCTGGCCCGGTTTCTCCCCGCCCCTCCTCCCTGGTCCACACACCACACAGGGCATCTTCACCTCCATGGATGTTCCCACAACCCAAGCGCAAACCTCGGGCGACGGTGCGCCTCCGCCGATGCCTGCCGGTGCCCAGGCTTCCTCCCGCAGGCGAGCGTTCGAATCCAGAGGTGGGCAGGGGGCGGCGGGGGCGAAGAGCGGGCGATCGTGGACCTCTGGTACTTGCCTGCAAACCCCAGCCCAATCGCCAAGATTAATCCTTCCCTTTGTGAGCCAGAAAGAGCCTCCCACCACGCTGGTCCTCGGCTCTGCAGCGGCTGTAAAGAGAGGCGGGGGTTGAGGGGGTGGGGTGGGATCCGAACCCCTTCCTAGGCGAGCTGGGGGCGCCTCGGCCACCTGACCATGGAGAGGTTTTGCGAGGGAAGCAGGCGCTGGCGGCAGGGGCAGCTGACGGTGCGAGAAGGAAACGAAGATGCCCAAGCTTGCGCCTTTTATATTACAGGCGACATTTCTAACACATGACAACAATTTCCATCTGTATTTAAGCCGAGAGTGTGAAAAAAGAGCATTACATCACAGAGCCCGGGTTCCTAGAGGCTGCCGGATATCTAGGCCAGGGGGATTAGGGCCGCACCTGCGGAGTGGGCGGAAGCCAAGAGCCAAGCGAAGCGGGCACGGCCTCTCCCGTCAGGCGCGTCAGGTCCCCGTCGCCCGTGAGGTCCTGGGGGAGACCTTGGCCAAGGAAAGGCGGGATATAAGGCTGCTCCATTTGCAAGACGCAGAAGGCTGGGGGAAGGAAAGACGGGGGAAGGTGGTGATTCTCTTGGCTAAGGATGCAACCCTGACTTCTTCAAGAGGAAGGGGCAAGCTGGCTTCCAAGCACCTTCAGGTGGGACTCATTTCTGCCCTTCTGCCTTGTCCCCAGCTCTGGAGGGAACTTCAAAGATAATAACTCTGATGTCTGAAATAATAGTTTTCCCTGGAGTTAGAGATGGATGGAGAAGCTTAGCATATTAATTTGTGAAATCTACTTTCAAGGAACAGCCACTTCAAGAACTCAGAGCAGAAGCAGGCTCAGAATCAAGCTGTTTCTTTAGGGCTTATCTCTGTGTCATTCAAATCCACTCTTTAAACGTAAGAGACTAGTGGTGTTATCTCGCCTCTGCTTCTGATGAGGCATCCTTCCCCTCCTTAGGGGTCCTCACCCTCCTTACCGAGAAAACTTTATTGAAAGCCATCCGGCTCTAAAGAGGTACATTTTTCCCCTCTATTGTCAAATAGTCAGTCCTTAGAAACTGCTGAAGCCACTTGTAAGGCAGAGAACGCCCACAGACTGTCAAAGGAGGGAGACAGCCCACTGCCTGCCTTCCCCTCACCCAGGTGTGACAGAGCCGCATGTAAGCAGCCTCTGAAAATTCCTGACTCAGTTGGGACAGGAGGAGATAAGGAGGCAGAAGAAATATTCCGGGGGGGACAAGTGACAAGAATATAAGAAAAGGGAGGGAGGAAGCAAGGGACATGTCTATTCCTGGGGGCTAGGGTGGACAAGGACAATGCAGAACCTATATTCAGCATGGACAGAAGACCAGATTTCATGTGATCATAAAGCAGTGATGGAGGAAAGGTGAGAGGGCAGCAGAGACATTGAAATCACAGGGTAACAGAAAGTCCACCCTTGAAGGCAGTGCCAGCTGCATCTCACATCAGATGAGAAAACAGAATGTGTTCCTTCAACATTTGCTACCCAGTAAACAGTCTCTGTGTGCACATCCATCTTGCTATCTGTTCCCTGACAAACCGGGATGTGGACGGACAGCATTGCTAAAGCTCCTTGTCCTTCTAGCCATTCATGATGGTCAAAACCCTCAACTCTGGAGTCACACTCACTGCGTTCTCCCTGTTCTACCTTTCTGCAGTGGGGCAGAGGGTAACTTACTTGCTAGGTCTGCACCTGTTTTTCTCCACATGTAAAAGGTACTAAAACTACTTGTTGGAGAATATATACCAAGTGCCTGGCACAGTTCACCACACAGAAAAACGGTACTCCCTAAAATAAATGTCACCTATGATTATTATTATCACTTTATCTCTATGTAAAGAGTCCTCACAAAGTGAAAACCTCCATCCTCTACTTCTGTGGACACCTACAAATTAGGACAGCTCCCCAGGCTTAGCAAAAGGCACACACCAGCACCCTGGATGTCACCTGGTCAGAAACAGACACCCTGGAAGAAAAAGCAGGTTCATCTGCTTCATTCTTGTCTCACATCTACTTTGAGGAAGATGGAAAGCCCTTGAGAGGTGAATGAGGAGTATTAGATTACATTTTTGGTTTGCAAGAAACAATAAAAACTTAAGGGGATGGTTTCTTTATCAACCATGTACATAATGCATGTGAACATTTACATCATTTCCCCTCTTGATCATCATCAAAAAGAAGAAACAAAAAGGAAAGCAGATTCTACATAAAACTTTTAAAAGCCTTTAGCTACAACCCAATGCTGAAAAGTGGAATGTGTGTTATTAGTTTTCCACAAGAAAATGATTGTGCAGTACAAATTAAATTGCTCTTTTGCAAGGAATCTGCTTAGAGACTGCACTGATGGGAACAAAAATACAAAAGCCATTCTCCTTATGAAAGAAAGAAGGGAACTTTTATTCAATAAGTATTCAAGGATGTAGCTTTCCAATCTTCAATAGGGGGAGAAAAATAGCCCTCATTTGGTTTGGAAATGTCCCTAACAATAACAAATTATTTTCAATCAGAGCTCCAAAAACCAGGTTTCTCTATGTCTAATGAAGCACAAGGAAAAGATTCCATGAAAATTTACTTGGTTTTCATCAGCGTACACACTTGATCTCAAAAACTGGCTCTCTGAGCTTGTGTGGTCTCCAGCGTAAGCCAGGAGAGATGCTTTACTGCATTTTTTCTGAGTTTCTTTTTGTCACACACACACAAAAATGAAAACCAGTAGGTCCTGAACTAGCCTTCCTTCCTGGATGTCTAACTTCTGAAACTTAAGGGTGAGCTACGCAGTGTCTCCAGAGCACAGTTCAGAGTGGTAGCGAAATGTAGATATGCTTTTATGACAATATTTAACTAACAATGGAAAGAAAAGGGCCAAGAATTTCCTCCACTGACTGTGTTCAAAGCAATTACAGAAATAATTATAAATCAGACCAATTAAATGTAGTAATTCTCAGAGTGGCATTTGGAGCCAGACTAGCTGGGTTGAAAACCCACCTCTGGCTCTCTCTTGGTATGAATCATTGGGTAAGGGACACCACCTTGCTACACCTTCACTTTCTCACCTATAAAGTGAGAATAAAGCATTCCTGCCTCATAGGATTGTTACAAAGACTGAGTACATACCGGGCAAGGCACTTATATGAGTGGCTGGGGCAGAGAAAAGTACTTAGTAAGTGTTAGTTATTACTGTGACATCAATCACTTCTCACATTTAGGTTGCTCTACATATGTCTTCCCATAAATATGTATGAGCACATACCAAGTACACAGCATTTGCGTGTAATAAGTACTACATGTATAGAGTTGAAAAAAAACTTTACAGTTATTTTTTAATAGAAATATACTTTGGATAAAATTATATTGATCTTTTCATGTGACATTAATAATACAGGCTACCTTCGTGGAGTAAAATAAAATAAAAACAGAAAAAATTTAATAGAAAAGGAAGAAAAATTATCAATAATAATAATAAAATCTGTGGGATGTACCTAGATTCCTAAACAAAAGGAAATTATAGCTTTAAATGCATTTATTAGAGAACAAGAGAGACAGAAAATTAATGTCTTCTGCTTTATACTCATGAAGCTATAAAATAAAAATGAAATGAATTTTTAAAAGAAGCAAAAGAAAATTTGAGTTGAGACAAATGAATATCCACATACAAATGAATCATGTTGGAAACCAACCTCATACAGTACATGGAAAGTAACTCAAAATGAATCATAGCCTAAGTGTAAGACCTAAAACTATGCTGCTCTTAGAAGAAAACACAGGAGTAAATTTGGGTTAGATAATGACAACAAAAGTACACGTCACAAAAGAAAAAATAGGCATGTTATACTACATCAAAATCTAAGTTTTGTGCTGAAAAAGATGTTACCAATAAAGTGAAATGACAATCTGTGGAGGACACAGGTACATGTATAACAGATTCACTCTGCTGCATATCTGAAACTAACACAACATTGTTAATCAACTACAGTCCAACATTTTTTTTTAAATGACAATCCACAAAATGGAAGAGAATAGTTGTGAATCATATACCTGATAAGGGACTTGCATCTAGACTGTACAAGGACTCCCTTCAACTTAACAATAAGACAAATAACTGAAATGTTAAATTAAAAAATGAGAAAGTACTTAGATATTTCTCCAAAGACAATACACAGATGGCCAATAAGCATATTAGAAGTACAACATCATTAGTCATTAGGGAAATGCCAATCAAAACCAAGATGAGATACCACTTCAAACTCACTTGGGTGGCTATCATTGAAAACTCAGCAACTGTATTCCCAGATCTATAGCCAAGAGAAATTAAAACTACTTCTACACAAAACTTTTAATTGAATGTTGCTAGCAACATTATTGGGCTTCCCTGGTTATTCCAGAGAAGGCAATGGCATCCCACTCCAGTACTCTTGCCTGGAAAATCCCAGGGACGGTGGAGCCTGATGGGCTGCCATCCATGGGGTTGCACAGAGTCAGACACGACTGAAGCGACTTAGCAGCAGCAGCAACATTATTGGGCTTCCCTGGTTATTCCAGAGAAGGCAATGGCATCCCACTCCAGTACTCTTGCCTGGAAAATCCCATGGATGGAGGAGCCTGGTGGGCTACAGTCCATGGGGTCGCCAAGAGTCGGACACGACTGAACAACTTCCCTTTCACTTTTCACTTTCATGCATTGGAGAAGGAAGTGACAACCCACTCCAGTGTTCTTGCCTGGAGAATCCCAGGGACGGGGGAGCCTGGTGGGCTGCCATCTATGGGGTCGCACAGAGTCGGACATGACTGAAGCGACTTAGCAGCAGCAGCAGCGGCAGCAGCAGCAGCAACATTATTCATATTAACCCAAAAAGGAAATAAACCAAACATCCATCAACTAACAAATGAATTCATAAATGTGGTGTATCCATACAATAGGATATTATTCAGCAATAAAAAGGAATTAAGTACTGATAGATGCTGCAACTTGGATGAACCTTGAAAACATTATGCTAAGTTAAAGAAACTAGACACAAAATGCTGCATAGTGTATGATTTCATTGATATGAAATGTCCAAGAACAGGCAGATTTATAGATGAAGAATAGACTAGTATTATAGTTACCTAAAGCTTTGGGATTTGGGAGGAAATGGGGCATAACTGTTAATTAGTCAAGGATTCCTTATGGGGAAGATTAAAACACTCTAAAATTTGATTGTGGTGACACCCTCACAACCTTGTGAATATACTAAAAAACACTGACTTTTTGAAAAGCGGGTGAGCTATATAGTATGTGAATTACATTTCCATAAAGTTGTTCTAAAAATGTAGAAAGAAGGAATAATGAAATTAAGGTAGAAATATAGATAGGTAACTGGAGGCAATAAAGAAAAAAAAATCAAGAGAAAAAAAGCTGTTTTATGATAGGATTAATAAAACTGAAAAGCCTTTGGCAATTATGACCATGGGTGGGTGCGGAGTGGGGAGGAGAAATCACACACACTCCAAAAATAAAAAAAAAAAATCAACTTTAGCACAAAAGAGGTGGCATTAAAAATATATAAAAGAGATTTATTTTCATGTATAAGAGAATGCCATGTACAGCTTTATACCAGTTTAATTTCAAAATCTAGTAGGAACAGATCATTTTCCAGGGCAATAAATTAATGGATCTACCTCAAGAAGCAATAGGAATCCTAAGTAGAGCAATGGCTTTAACTAAAATGAAATGATGTTAAAGAATTATCTCCTTGTTCCCTTTTCCTAGCATTTATAAGGGAAAAAAAAAGTCCCAGGCCAGGATGCTTTATGGGCAGATTTTACAAAGACTTTCAAAGAAGAATGTGGTACCCTTTATGGTAATCAACACATACATACAACTATGTATTATCCATTTTCTGTGGATTCATATATATATTTATGAATGACTAGGAAACTATCCCAGAGGACAATTTTAAATGATGATCTGTGGTTGCCTTTGGGGAAAACAACAGAAAACAGCATGAGGTGGGATGGTCCAAGAGGATGCTGATATTTATTATGATGTTTTTGTTTTTAATGAATAACTGACATGCATTGCTTACACAATAGAAAAAGGAATGTGAAGTGAAAAAAAATTAGTGTTCACTGGAGACTAAATTTTCTGTCTCATTGACTGAAACATGGAGGGTAGATAAGAGGGTACCATTATTGCCACCTTATGGCAATGTATTCTAATTGCAGGCAAAAATCCCTAAGGAATGAAATAAATAGTCTCTGTATGTAGGTAAGGAAGTAACAGTTAGAACTGGACATGGAACAACAGACTGGTTCCAAATAGGAAAAGAAAAAGGCTGTGTATTGTCACCCTGCTTATTTAACTTATATGCAGAGTACATCATGAGAAACACTGGGCTGGAATCAAGATTACCAGGAGAAATATCAATAACCTCAGATATGTAGATAACACCACCCTTATGGCAGAAAGTGAAGAGGAACTAAAAAGCCTCCTGATGAAAGTGAAAGAGGAGAGAGAAAAAGTTGGCTTAAAGCTCAACATTCAGAAAACAAAGATCATGGCATCTGATCACTTCATGGGAAATAGATGGGGAAACAGTGGAAACAGTGGCAGACTTTATTTCTTTGGGCTCCAAAATCACTGCAGATGGTGATTGCCATGAAATTAAAAGACACTTACTCCTTGGAAGGAAAGTTATGACCAACCTAGACAGCATATTCAAAAGCAGAGACGTTACTTTGCCAACAAAGGTCCGTCTAGTCAAGGCTATGGTTTTTCCAGTGGTCATGTATGGATGTGAGAGTTGGACTGTGAAGAAAGCTGAGCGCCAAAGAATTGATGCTTTTGAACTGTGGTGTTAGAGAAGACTCTTGAGAGTCCCTTGGACTGCAAGGAGATCCAACCAGTCTATCCTAAAGGAGATCAATCCTGGGTGTTCTTTGGAAGGAATGATGCTAAAGCTAAAACTCTAATACTTTGGCCACCTCATGGGAAGAGTTGATTCATTGGAAAAGACTCTGATGCTGGGAGGGATTGGGGGCAGGAGGAAAAGGGGACGACAGAGGATGAGATGGCTGGATGGCATCACCGACTCGATGGACATGAGTTTGAGTGAACTCTGGGAGTTGATGATGGACAGGGAGGCCTGGTGTGCTGTGATTCATGGGGTTGCAAAGTGTCGGACATGACTGAGTGACTGAACTGAACTGACTGAATAGTGGATTTGCAAGCCTGACCAGAATATCAAAGCAGAAGCCTGGTAATTTTGAATACCAAAATTTTCTTAGTTCTAAGATATCATTAATTATTAAAAAAAATCTTTGAATTAATAACTTTCCAGAAGAAAGGAAAACTACCACAACAAACATCTACATCTATGTTCAACAACAGCCAATCACAGAAAAAAATATTGATTTCTTACTATCTGAGAATCAAGAAATAATGGTGCTATCTAACCAAGTGAGATGCTGATAAAAAAGAAAAATATTCTTCAAATGATAATAATTTAATCTGTGTTGTTTAGATTCTGTAGCCAAGATCGGTCTGGAAAATGATATTTAATTAGATATGGACAGTAATTATAAGAAATAACAAATATTTTGGTTATTAGGAAAACACCATTGGTTAGGAAGGAAAACAGAAGCATCTCATTATATATGATGCTTTTTAAAGTGACCAAGGGGCCCGAATATAAGATCAACATATAAGAGTGATATTGGAGTTTATATTGTTTATGTTTTTTCATGGCTTATGGATGAAAGATAACAACTTTCATATGTCAAAGACAAATGACCATATCACTTAGCTTCAAGTATTTACATACCCAAAGAAATGGGTATTTTCCTTATAATAAACTTGGATTTCCAGCATTAAAAAATATATAGATCAACCTGAGATGGTATTTTCCAGCTGGATTTTTAACTTGAATTTCCATGGAAGTGTGAGGAAGAGACCCTTTATGAAGTAACAAGTCCACTGACAATTTCCTGGCTTTTCTTAGTCAAAAGAGGAGCCAAATAGCAAAGGGGAAATACATAGAATTCCTATGGATGTAAATTTCAACAAGAAGTGGAAAAGGATAGGCACGGAACATTTATATTCAAGTGTCATAATTCTAGCATTACTTCTCTTTAAGGTGTGAAAGATGATCATAGTCTTGGATGGGACTCAAATGAGATTTTTTACAGGTTTTCCAAGAAAATGCAAAAAAAAAAAAAATCAGGCTTCTAGCTATTACACAAGAAAATGGCTCATGCAATGAAAATACACAATTTAAGATGATTAATAGAAGGATCCTGCAATGGTGCTATCAAAGATCAAAGTTTCAGGAACTTCAGACTTTAACTGCACAAAGGACGGTGTCAAAATTGACTCTTTACATTTTTATGACCAGATTTCTCTACAAATGACCTGTTTTACAAGACCACATCTCTCCCTCCTTTAAACTGCAAAACTTACATTGAACCTACAGTATCATCTTTGTGTCTTTTGACTCCTGCTGCCTTCAGGATACAAATTAGGCCTCCCAAGAGTATATTCACCGTGTGCAAGTTAGAACCTTTCACTACTTTCATATACCATCCAAAAAGGCTTCTGAATAAATCTGTCACAGTGAATGAGTAAAGGGGGCATGAAATATAGATTCGATACTTTCCAGAGAGTCTGTTGTGAAAGGCAACTGTGCTTCTCGGGGACCATGCACCACTGCAGGGAGTGCTTATCTTCTTGCAGATATGCAATGACTCAGAGACGGAGAGCCCAAGAGCTGGCAATAAAAGAAAAACTAGCCCTTGGAGGCCAACTAGTCCTTTCCAGGGTGCCTATCCTACCTTTAGAGTGTGCTGAAGGGCTTTCAGCAGATCAGAGTTAATGAGGAGGAAAGAATGAATTAAGCTTACACTATGCAGCATTTGAGAGTACCTATCAGTGGGCCCTATGTTAGTAAATTATAAATTGTCCAACATGGCCTCGATAGTGGGTGAGTTATACGGTGGACTTTTCTCAACGGTAATTGCTCTAATATCAAACATTATAGTGGAAGAATTATAGAGACCAAACCTTCCAAGAAAGCCTTTTTTTTTTTTTTTTTTTTAAAGAAAGCCCATTTTTATCCACAACCCAGAGATGAGGTCTAGCAAGCGCTCTTGTACAGCAGGGTAGTTACATCCAAAGACCCTTTCGTCCTCCTCTGCATCACTCCACTCTGCTCACTAAACAGTTGTCATAGAAATAGAGCATGCGCATCTACTCATCAGATACATGAATCTATTTCTGCAGTTTGAGCAACTATTACTTGCCAGGACCTCTCTTGGTGCTTCTTATGTCTTATGTCACATAACTCTCACCACACTTCTATTGGGATGATACTACTGTCCCAATTTTATAAACTAGGAAACCTCAGGGAAGTAGTTTATCTGAGATCACAGAGCCACAGAGTGGAGGGCTGGTGAGTCAAACCAGTTCTATCCACAACCGAAGTTTATGTTGACTCAGCAGTCACAACCCTGTGCCTCTTCAGCATCCTGAAAACTGAAGGGGACTGATTTTCCAGGAAGTTCCCTTGGAGAAGGAAATGGCAACCCGCTCCAGCATTCTTGTCTGGAGAATCCCACGGACAGAGGAGCCTGAGCGGGCTATAGTCCACGGGGTCGCAAAGAGTCGGACACGACTGAGTGACTTCACTTCACTTCACTCCCTTGTAATAAGGTTCTGCTCAATGTTGACACAGGTATTCAAGGTGGGTTTCAATAACTGCCTATACCATTAGGATATAATGATTTTGTTATTTTTAGGAATAAATAATCTATCACAGTAATATGGTTTGGGATGCCCAGGTCATCTTCAACACACACAAATCTGGTGTACAAATGGGCAACCTACGCTAATTCCTCTCAGGACAGAGGATTCTTTGCTCTTTTCTAGCCTTCCCACCTACTTCCTGAAACTGCCATTGTCTGCCCCGAAGCAGCCTTTCACGTAGGCTGTAAACAAGTCTGCTAACAGAAGACATCCCTTCAGTATCTTCAGTACCGTCACCACTATCCCCACCACGGCCCGCACAATCACCATGCCCATGAGCCATCCCAGCATTCTCCAGATGCGAAGTGCTTACAGGAGATCCAGACTGCGCCAGGCCACCTGACTCACCCTTTAAGGAAAGTACTGTTATTCCTATTTTCCAAATGAGAAAGCAAAGTCTCAAGAAGCTGGCTGACAAGGAAGAAAGAGGAAATAAAAGACATGCTTCCCACCACTACCCAGGGCAGGCAGATTTCTTTAATTGGGTCCTACATCTGCATTTTATCTTATTCTCTCCTTTTCAGAAACTCTCTTGGTTCTCACTTGTCCCAGTTGCAAGCAATTCTTAGGAGAACAGATACAACTTCTAGTGTTCGTTTGTAGGAGATAAGTCACTTTGGCCTATAGTGTATTATGGACATGGGCACTGTCTTCCCTTTTGTTACGAAAATATAAAAAAGAGAAGAGAATATTGGGAAAGAAAAGGAAAGGTATTTAAAATATCTCAATAGGCTATTCACCTGATAGCAGAACAGATTTTTTTTGTGTGCCCATGCCTTTTCTGTGCGTGGAAACACAGGCATAGTAATGTATATTACGAGAAATTAACATACAATTCTTCAAGCCACTCTCACCACAACCTATAAAATAGGTATTACTGGCCTGATCCTATAGATGAAGCTCAAAAAGGTGAGGCAACCTTTCCAAGTACATCTAATAACCAGCAGAGTCAAGATTTAAAACCCAGCTTTCTCTACCAATCAGCAAGAAAAAGACAAACTACCCAATTAAAAAGAAAAATGGGAAAGGATTTCAATTGTATTTCACAAAAGAAGGTCCCCAAGTAGACAATAAACATTTGAAAATGTGCTTAATATCATTACATATCAGAAAAAATGAAAATTCAAATGATAATGAAGAACCATGGCACATCTACCACAAGGATGGAAAATGTACAAGACTGACAATAGCAAATGTCAGTAAGGATGAGGAGCAACTGGAACTCTCACTCATGTAAGTACTAGTGCAAATCGGTACAATCACTTTGGAAACTATGTGACAATCTCTGTTACAGGGAACTGCTTACGCCTGCATATGCCCACACATATGCAACAATTCTAGGTGTGAAACGAACCCATACATCCCCTTACATAAGAATGCTCCCAGCAGTAAGGAAGCTAAAACTGGAAGCTAGTTTACATCAACAGAAAAATGGATAAAGATGGTGGTATAGTCACACAATGCAAGACTCAGCACAAAAACAAGGAAAAACCAAGCTACGGCTATTGTTACATGCAAACAATATGGATGAAAAAGAAGTTAGAACAAAATAATACACATTGTATGATTCTGTTTATATGAAATTCAAGAAGAGACAAAGTAATCTAGGGTACTTAAGTTACAATCATGAGAGGGGACATGAGGGACCAGCTGGATTGCTCAGTGTCCTCCATATTGATCTGGGTAATGGGTACATAGACATGGGGGTGGGAGTATGAATGCGAATCTGCATAAAAATTCAGCAAGCTATGAACTTAAGATTTATATAATTTATTACAGATGTTTTATTTGTTTTCTACCTTAACTTTTTTTTAGGGTCTCTGTTAGAGCCCAAGTACACATAGCTCCAGTAACGGCTACTGACTGCTCTACTGCCAGAGTCTGGAACAAGGGGAAGAAATAGACAGTTTGTGGTGAAAGGAAAGAAAAGAAAGAGGGGGTAGGAAATGGACGGTGAGAAGGACAATGGAAGGAAGGAAAGAACAGAGGAAAGGAGAAAGAAGGCTGACAGGTCAAGGTAGGCCAGGCCCCTGAAGTATATAACATGAATTCAGAACACAACAGCAAGTATTATATCAATAAATTATTTTTTTCAACTGCTCCATGTTCCCTAAAGATATCATTTTTTTAAGTTGTATCTAACAGTTTGCTTCTGCAAACCATCTACATCTACAGTCAGAGGTAAGAAATTCTTCCAAAGTATCCCAGACGATGGTGGATTTGCAAGCAGTGTCTGATTCCAGTGTAATGAAGAAGGTTGAATGCCTACCTTCTAGCAGGCAGCCTATATGGGAGGACCACATTAAGCAGCAAACTCGAAATTCAACAGAACCTGTATTAGTCACAAAATTCTATTCACTAGGGCAAAAACATGTAGATTCTCAGACTTATTTATAGTTATGCACCAAACCATCAGAACTTAGGTCAAATTTGAGCTCATCTGATGGTTTTCTAGGATGTTTCACTTCCAAGTCATATTATTCATCTAGCGAATATTTTATGTACAATTTGGGTAACATTTTTGTTTGCATCCCTCAAATCAACAGATGAGGAAAACTAAAAATACATAAGTTGTAATTTCTGACAATCCTGTAAGATCTGTTTAAAATGATCTTATGAGACTGGAAAAGAGAAAAATATCAAGTTTATTTATGTACAGCAACTATAACTAGAAAGCCAAAGTAATAAATCTTTTAAGCTTGTTGACCCTGAAAATGACTTCATTGGTAATATAACCGAATTCTGTCTTAGTTTTCAAAGCGAAGCACTTAAGAGATAGCATGGTCTCACTTCTAATAGGGAGGTCAGGAGAGAAGACCTAACTAGAAACATGGCAACCTCAGAAGAAATGGTCCAAGTAATAAAACGTTTTCCTTTTGACGATAGAAGTGTTAGAAATACAATGAGAAGGCTGAGCCTTGGTACCACTGGAGCTCAGTAGGGCCTGTCTTGCTTGCTTAGATAGTTCAGATCACTTATTTACCCTACTTTGGCTTTTTCCATTAATAACCCACTGCACCTTGATTTGAAAGAGCCAAGTCTCAGTCCAAAGTGTCATTATATCTCATGAAAGTGAAAGTCGCTCAGCTCAGTTCAGTTCAGTCACTCAGTCGTGTCCGACTCTTTGCAACACCTTGAATCACAGCAAATCAGGCCTCCCTGTTCATCACCAACTCCCAGAGTTCACTCAAACTCATGTCCATCAAGTCGGTGATGCCATCCAGCCATCTATCCTCTGTCATCCCTCTCCTCCTGCCCTCAATTCCTCCCAGCATCAGGGTCTTTTCTAATGAGTCAACTGTTCACATGAGGTGGCCAAAGTATCGGAGTTTTAGCTTCAACATCAGTCCTTCCAATGAACACCCAGGACTGATCTCCTTTAGAATGGATTGGGTAGATCTCCTTGCAGTCCAAGGGACTCTCAAGAGTCTTCTCCAACACCACAG
The DNA here is from genome assembly GCF_042477335.2 of Ovis canadensis. Lineage (NCBI taxonomy): Eukaryota > Metazoa > Chordata > Mammalia > Artiodactyla > Bovidae > Ovis > Ovis canadensis. The sequence goes on along the minus strand of NC_091263.1, from coordinate 50,530,436 downwards.
TTCAAAAGCATCAATTCTTTGGTGCTCAGCTTTCTTCACCGTCCAAATCTCACATCCATACATGACCACAGGAAAAACCATAGCCTTGACTAGACGGACCTTTGTTGGCAAAGTAATGTCTCTGCTTTTGAATATACTATCTAGGTTGGTCATAACTTTCCTTCCAAGGAGTAAGCATCTTTTAATTTCATGGCAATCACCATCTGCAGTGATTCTGGAGTCCAGAAAAATAAAATCTGCCACTGTTTCCACTGTTTCCCCATCTATTTCCCATGAAGTGATGGGATCAGATGCCATGATCTTCATTTTCTGAATGTTGAGCTTTAAGCCAACTTTTTCACTCTCCTCTTTCACTTTCATCAAGAGGCTTTTTAGTTCCTCTTCACTTTCTGCCATAAGGGTGGTGTCATCTGCATATCTGAGGTTATTGATATTTTTCCTGGCAATCTTGATTCCAGCTTGTGTTTCTTCTAGTCCAGCGTTTCTCATGATGTACTCTGCATATAAGTTAAATAAGCAGGGTGACAATATACAGCCTTGATGTACTCCTTTTCCTATTTGGAACCAGTCTGTTGTTTCATGTCCAGTTCTAACTGTTGCTTCCTAACCTGCATATAGGTTTCTCAAGAGGCAGGTCAGGTGGTCTGGTATTCCCATCTCTTTCAGAATTTCCCAGTTTATTGTGATCCACCGGAGAAAGCAATGGCACCCCACTCCAGTACTCTTGCCTGGAGAGTCCCATGGATGGAGGAGCCTGGTAGGCTGCAGTCCATGGGGTTGCTAAGAGTTGGATAAGACTCAGCGAATTCACTTTCACTTTTCACTTTCATGCACTGGAGAAGGAAATGGCAACCCACTCCAGTGTTCTTGCCTGGAGAATCCCAGGGACGGGGGAGCCTGGTGGGCTGCCGTCTATGGGGTCGCATAGAGTTGGACACGACTGAAGCGACTTAGCAGCAGCAGCAGCACTGTGATCCACACAGTCAAAGGTTTTGGCATAGTGAATAAAGCAGAAATAGATGTTCTTCTGGAACTCTCTTGCTTTTTCCATGATCCAGCGGATGTCTGCATTTGACCTCTGGTTCATCTGATTCAGATTAATCATATTCTTTGCAGCCAAAGATGGAGAAGCTTAATACAGTCAGCAAAAACAAGACTGGGAGCTGACTGTGGCTCAGATCATGAACTCCTTATTGCCAAATTGAGACTTAAATTGAAGAAACTGGGGGAAACCACTAGACCATTCAGGTATGACCTAAATTAAATCCCTTACGATTATACAGTGGAAGTGAGAAATAGATTTAAGGGACTAGATCTGATAGACAGAGTGCCTGATGAACTATGGATGGAGGTTCGGGACATTGTACAGGAGACAGGGATCAAGATCATCCCCATGGAAAAGAAATGCAAAAAAGCAAAATGGCTGTCTGGGGAGGCCTTACAAATAGCTGTGAAAAGAAGAGAACCGAAAAGCAAAGGAGAAAAGGAAAGATATAAGCATCTGAATGCAGAGTTCCAAAGAATAGCAAGGAGAGATAAGAAAGCCTTCCTCAGCGATCAATGCAAAGAAATAGAGGGAAAAAGCAAAATGGGAAAGACCAGAGATCTCTTCAAGAAAATTAGAGATACCAAGGGAATATTTCATGCAAAGATGGGCTCGATAAAGGACAGAAATGGTAGGGACCTAACAAGCAGAAGATATTAAGAAGAGGTGGCAAGAATACACGGAAGAACTGTACAAAAGAGATCTTCATGACCCAGATAATCATGATGGTATGATCACTCACCTAGAGCCAGACATCCTGGAATGTGAAGTCAAGTAGGCCTTAGAAAGTATCACTACAAACAAAGCTACTGGAGGTGATGGAATTCCAGTTGAGCTATTTCAAATCCTGAAAGATGATGCTGTGAAAGTGCTGCACTCAATATGCCAGCGAATTTGGAAAACTCAGCAGTGGCCACAGGACTGGAAAAGGTCAGTTTTCATTCCAATCCCAAAGAAAGGCAATGCCAAAGAATGCTCAAACTACCGCAAAACTGCACTCATCTCACATGCTAGTAAAGTAATACTCAAAATTTTCCAAGACAGGCTTCAGCAATATGTGAACCGCGAACTTCCACATGTTCAAGCTGTTTTAGAAAATTGCTCAGTTGTGTCCTACTCTTTGTGACTCCATGGACTATGCGGTCCTTGGAATTCTTCAGGCCAGAATACTGGAATGGGTAGCCTTTCCCTCCCCTGGGAGATCTTCCCAACCCATGGATCAAACCCAGGTCTCCCACATTGCAGGTGGATTCTTTACCAGCTGAACCATAAGGGAAGCCCAAGAATACTGGAGTGGGTGGTCTATCCCTTCTCCAGCGGATCTTCCTGACCCAAGAATCAAACCAGAGTCTCCTGCATTGCAGGTGGATTCTTTACCAACTGAGCTATCAGGGACGCCCCTATCTCATCTCATAGCATCCTATATCTACTGAGATGTCAAGGAGGCAAAGGGGCAAGATCTTTAATCCATGTCTACTATTCAAAAAGAGCCTTAAAATTAGACTTTTGTTATCATCAAATAAAGTTATGTGTACAGCTACAAAGATACACTAAAAGAAATGTATTTGGACTTGGAGTCTATTACTAGAATATACTGCGTTTAGTATACCTTGAGTTAATGTTTTATACATCTTGCAGCTAGTGAACTGCCCTATTATACTGCATTGTTATGTGTACGCTAAAAGGATTAAGTAAATGCAAGCATTAAAATCTCATCCTATCTTTTACTGTGGCACTGGTTTTAGTTGTTGTAAGATACAAAACTCTAAGCAGTCTATTCTTGAAGGGACCTAAGGAGAGAGCACTGTACAAAGGACTATATTATCTTGAGACTGGGCCGGGGATATTAAGATGCTTAATGAGTCAATTATACCCCTAATAAACATACTCCTTTTTAAAGAGGAATTAAGCCTAGTGATTTTAGTCATTTGCCCATGGTTACATGAGTAGATATTTCCTGATTCTTCCTAGGAAAGATATTGCACTGCTTTTCCTTTTGTCTTCTCTTCAGGTGGGGATTTATTTCACTTCCTGGTCACACTGGTTCACTGGTCTCAAGACTGAGCTTGGTGTCTGTCCCTGTATGTCATGTAGTCCTGGGCTTACTCTACCATGGGATTTACTTCACTCTCTTACAGCTGTCTCTTGTTTGTTACGGTGGTTGCCCACTATACTATAAACTCCCTGAAAGCAGGAAAGGTAACCAGTTTCCCCCCTAAATGTTCAGCGTCTGTCATGGTGACCTGCTCACAGTAGTATTCAATACATGCTTGCTGAATAGACAGATACATGAAATAAATGGAGACTGGCTGTGTGAATAGTTAGAGCAAATGACTGAAGGCAGGATAAATGAAAGAAATATCACTTCTACCCTGAAAGATTCAATTCCAATACCGTCTCAGACCTTTGATTGGCAGAATTAAGGACGGAGAGATCATGTAATTGGACTGGCTTAGGCTTCTGGTGATCAAGTATGTGGTGGGTATTACCCTCACAGGAGTAAGGTACCGTTTTACCATGATGGAGACACATGCATCCCAACTGAATGGCAATGGGTTCTCTTTCAGGCTAGCTGAGTATCGGCTACTGGAACTCAGCCACAACATAAAGCCAGGCAGTCAGGGTGCTGCCCACAACCCAGGGCACCATTCACATAGATTATAAACTGAATAGTACCCCCTGGGATTGTATAATGTGGTAGCTTTGATAGAATCTAAGACTAAGACATATTATCTTGAAAAGCAGGGAATATCCTGTCAGTTCAGTGATTAGGACTCCACATTTTCACTGCTGTGGGTTGAGATTCAATCCCTGGTCATGGACCTAATACCCCCATTCCCCTAGCAAAAAAAGAGTATGAAAAACTAGTTGCTCTGTTCTCCAAAAGAGAAGGAGTATGTTGAATTACTGATTATTTTCCTTTTTTTCCCCCTAATATTCTCCAGAGTTATAAACAGCAGGCACTATAAGCCACTGGCTAAGAAGGAAACTTTTAGAACAAGACAACACAGTTCTACCTTCACCACGACATCTTCAGCAAGGTATTCAATCACTTTGTTCCTCAGTTTCCCTGAATGTGGAGAGTAATAACATATACATACAAGGCTACTGTGAGGATTAAATGAGTTATTACACAAATATAAGACAAAACCTAGCACCTGGGAAGCACTCAATATATGGTAATAATTCTAATGATGATTATTATACTCATAGTCATCTAGAATGCCATTAGCAGATACGACCCATTTAAAAGAATTTTTCCTAACTTATTTCCTAAATATATTGAGTCTGCGTATATATATCCACACACACAGTCTGAGCTAAGAAAATGTGGTGGCTACTAGAGGCAGCATTAGCATCCGTGTTGAGTGCCTCGGTTCCAGTTCGATTCCACAATTTTAAGACAAAGTATTAACCTTACCAAGGCTCAGTTTCCTCATCTGTAAATGAGAACAATAACAATTACTTTCTCCCCACAGTTTTTCCGCAAAGGTTAAATGAGGAACTAAAACTACAACACTTAGCATGTATTTGGTATTCTATAAGTGTTGGGGTTTTAATATATGCACAAAGTCTCAGGCTAGTCCCACTATAGGTTAATAAATAAGATCTATCAAAGTACTAACAAAATCACAATGTTAGGTTAAAAACATTAATATTAATAATCTGGAAAAACAAAAATATAACACTAATATATAATCCCCTTTTCCAGAAACTACATTGGTTGTTGTTTTTTTTTTAATTTATGGTATGGGTAAATAGATGGGGAAACAATGGAAACAGTGAGAGATTTTATTTTGGGGGCTCCAAAATCACTGCAGATGGTGACTGCAACCATGAAACCATGATACTTGCTCCTTGGAAGAAAAGCTGTGACAAACCTAGACAGCATATTAAAAAACAGAGACATTACTTTGCCAACAAAGGTCCGTCTAGTCAAAGCTATGGTTTTTCCAGTGGCCATGTATGGATGCGAGAGTTGGACCATAAAGAAAGCTAAGCACCAAAGAACTGATGCTTTTGAACTGTGGTGTTGGAGAAGACTCTTGAGAGTCCTTTGGACTGCAAGGAGATCCAACCAATCCATCCTAAAGGAAATCAGTCCTGAATATTCACTGGAAGGACTGATGCTGAAGCTGAAGCTCCAATACTTTGGCCACTTGATGCGAAGAACTGACTCATTTGAAAAGACCCTGATGCTGGGAAAGATGGAAGGTGGGAGGAGAAGGGGATGACAAAGGATGAGACGGTTGATGGCATCACCGACGCAATGGACATGAGTTTGAGTAGGCCCCGGGAGTTGGTGATGGACAGGAAAGCCTGGTGTGCTGCAGTCTATGGGGTCACAAAGAGTCAGACACAAATGAGAGACTGAACTGAACTGTTTTTAAAATACTTTTATTTGGGAATAATTTCATATTTATAGAAATTTGTAAGAGTAAGAATAGTACAAAATTTTAACCATTTCTAATCTTTTGTAGCCATGGCCCTATATCCCTAAATACATTACAGTGTATTTTCCCAAAATAGAGATGTATAATTGGTTAAATTTTAAATGCAACAGGCAATATGTCAAGCAGATCATAAGTCTAGTGTATTCTTATCATGACTGAAACTAACAAAAGTGACATTTTCTTATTGTTTCAACTGTGGGTAGCTCATTTCATAGGGACTTGGGTAATTTAACACAGCATAACTGGTGAAGTGTTCTTACTTGGATCTCATCATAAGTGCTCATTATCCATTAGAGAAGCTAGAAATTTTATTTGTACATAGTTTTATAAAACACATTTGATACAAGATTTCTTTAAACATATATTGTATTTCATTCTCTTAAATGACTCTTTGGGACCCCGTGGACTGTAGCCTACCAGATTCCTCGGTCCATGGGATTTCCCAGGCAAGAGTACTTGAGTGAGTTGCCATTTCCTTCTCCCCTGACATCACAGTCACATTCAGAATAATAAAAACATCAACTGTTGGTTAGCAGATGCTAACATGCCCATTAAAATCCACCACCTCTACAAACAAAAAGCGGGATCACCTATGTTTACCACATTAGATTTAAATAATCTTAGAGATCAAACATGTTTAATTCCTTTGTAAACTCCTTTAAGTCAATGATCAATGCCTCTTACAGGTTGCAATGATCTCAGTATCAAGGAGAGCCTTGATCAACATGTTAAGCTTCAGAAAAAACTGACTTATCCTTTCCTCTTTCAAATGACCTCTGCTTGAAAAGAAAGATGTGTTCAATCACTATTGTGCCCAGAGAAGGGAGAAGGAACAGGAGGGGTGGACTTTGGCATTCCAGAGCCCCGAGACTCCTAGATGAGCTGTATCTCGTTTTGACAGCAGCAGTAGAGTAAATGACAAGCCCTGTCAGGTAATGCATTTATCTTCACGGGCAAAGCAGCCGTTCCAAAGCAAGAATCTCAGATGTTGTCACATCAGCTAAGACAAGAAGTCATAAAGCAGAATGGCTAAAGTGCAGGAGGTGCAGTGATATCTAGACTGTAATTAGGAGGAGCTGTGAATGGGCACTCCAGCTCCAAACTCACTGGGAGACTGGACTTTCTGGGTTTAGATTCTCAGTCATGTAATCAGGGGAGTCTTCATCAGCCAACTCAGAGCTCAAGCTGCTGAGCTGCCCTTTATTCTGAGAACTTTATGGCAAGAGTAGCTCTGCTGATTCCCCCAAATGTTAAGTAATGAAGACAACAAATAATAAAACAAGAAAAACAAAGAGGGTCTCTATCCATTTCTTCATCAGCTCTTTCCATCAATAGATGTTTATCCCATGGTCCAGGCACTCAGCCAGCCAGGTGTGGGCTGATCACTGAGGTAGATCCCGTCGCTGGCCTCAGGAGAGTAGGATTCTAAAAGAACAGACAGATATACAGCAGGCAGAGTATGTGGTCAAATGGGGTGGCGGGGCTGTGGAAGCAGTGAGGGAGGCAATGGGCCCAATCAATGGAGACCTTCCTGGAGGTAGTGGCATCTAGACTAAAGCTTACAGGAGGCTTATGAACTGGTTTAGATGGAAAGATGGAGAGAAAAGAGACAATAATTGATATGCAGTTATAAGAAGATATCAGGCATATTTGAGAAATGGACAAAGTTTGTATGACTAAAGAATTCAGGGGAAGGGTACTGGGAATGTAAGCAGGATTTGAGGGGCAGGAGACAGAAATATTATCCAGATGACTCTGAGGAATGAGAGAAGTCAGCAACACTGATGATGTTTCCATGCATTTGAAGTCCACTTATTGGGGCTCCCCATGTAGCTCAGTGGTAAAGAATCTGCCTGCAGATTGGATTCCTGGTTCAGGAAGATCCCACATGCTGAGGAGCAACTAAGCCCAGGCACCACAACCATTGAGCCTATACCCTAGAGCCTAGGAACCGCAGTTACTGAGATATAACCACTGAAGCCTGCTCATTGCAACTACAGAATAGACCCCATTCACTGCAACTACAGAAAAGCTCATGCAGCAAGGAAGACCCAGGGCAGCTGAAAATTTAAAAAATTCTTTTTTAAAAGATCCATTTATCTTAAGGTGGTTTTCCATGAGTAGACTACTGATATATCTCAAGAGGTTCCTACAGTGATTTTTTAAAAGCTGAATAATCATTAAGCTGTTATTAAAATTCAATACTACATATCAGTGAAATACATGAAAATCAGAGAGAAGATGCTTATTTCTTAGATACAATGACTTATCTAGCTTCCCACCCCCAAGACATAAAACTCTATGATTTTAAACATTTATAATTCAACAGTGAGGTTTTTCTTTCTTTCTTCTTTCAGTCTCAGTGGTCCGTGGTATACTGCTCTAATCACATTTTTGTTGTTTAGTCTCTTAGTCGTGTCTGACTCTTTGCAACCCCATAGACTGCAGCAGGCCAGGCTTTCCTGCTCACCGCCATCTCCAGGAGCTTGCTCAAACTCATGTCCATTGAATCAGAGACTCCATCCAACCATCAGGTCCTCTGTCATTCTCTTCTCCTCTGGCCTCAATCTTTCCCAGCATCAGGGTCTTTTCTAAGGAGTCAGCTTTTCGCATCAGGAAGTATTGGAGTTTCAGCTTCAGATCAGTCCTTATAATGAATATTCGGGGTTGATTTCCTTTAGGATTGACTGGTTTGATCTCCTTGCAGTCCAACAGACTCTCAAGAGTCTTCTCCAACACCACAGTTTAAAAGCATCAATTCTTCAGCACTCAGCTTTCTTTATGGTCCAATTCTCACACCCATACATGACTATTAAAAAAAACAAAGCGTTGACTAGACAAACATTTGTTGTTAAAGTAATGCCTTTGCTTTTTAATATGCTGTTCCAGTTGGTCATAGCTTTTCTTCCAAGGAGCAAACGTCTTTTAATTTCATGGCTGCAGTCACTATCTGCAGTGCTTTTGGAGCCCAAGAAAATTACCGTCTGTCATTGTTTCCCCACCTATTTGCCATGAAGTGATGAAGTGGTAGGACTGGATCCCATGATCTTAGTTTTTTGATTGTTGAGTTTTAAGCCAGCTTTTCCACTCTCTTATTTCACCATCCTCAAAGGCTCGTTAGTTAGTTCCTCTTCACTTTCCAGCCATAAGGGTGGTGTTATCTGCATATTGGGGTTTACTTTGTATTTCTCCCTGCAATCTGGATTCCAGTTTGTGCTTCATTCAGCCTAGCATTTCACATGATGTACTCTGCATATAAGTTAAATAAACAGGGTGACAATACACAGCCTTGACATACTCCTTTCCCAATTTTGAACCAGTTCATTGTTCCATGTCTGGTTCTAACGGTTGCTTCCTGAACTGCAAACAGGTTTCTCTAATCACATTACTGTGTGATCAGTACAGGAGTTAGAGAATTGGTTAAACCCTGACCACGCTCTTTGCTAACTGTGTGATTCGAAGCAACCTATATACCTCTCTGAGTCTCTGTCTCCTCCAATGTATCAATCTCTTGGGGCTGCTGTCAGCATTTGGTAAGACAATGCTGGAGATAGATATTTCCAGCTCCATTTTACCATAGATTTTTAAAAAATAGAGAGAGAGAGAGACTTAGAGAGGCTATCTGACCAAGCTGACCAGTTATAGAACAGCCCTCAGATTTTACACCAAGGCTTCTGACTCATTCTGCATCTAGTTACCTCTTTTTCTGCAGTAATTTTGGGGGTGGTGGTGGTAGTAGTAATTTTCAGTATGAAAAAGCAAAAAGATATGACATTGAAAGATGAACTCCCAAGGTCGGTAGGTGCCCAATACGCTACTGGAGAAGAGTGGAGAAATAACTCCAGAAAGAATAAAGAAACAGAACCAAAGCGAAAACAATGCCCAGTTGTGATGTGATTGGTGATGGAAATAAAGCCCAACACTGTAAAGAACAACACTGCATAAAAACCTGGGATGTTAGGTCCATGAATCAAGGTAAGTTGAAAGTGTTCAACAGGACATTTCAAGAGTGAACCTCGACATTTTAGGAATCAGTGAACTAAAATGGACCGGAATGGGTGAATTTAATTCATATGACCATTATATCTACTACTGTGGGCAAGAATCCCTTAGAATAAATGGAGTGCCCTTATACTCAAGAAGAGTCTGAAATACACTGCTTGGGAGCAATCTGAAAAATGACAGAATGATCTCTGTTCGTTTCCAAGGCAAGCCATTCAGTATCACCGCAATTCAAGTCTACGCCCCAACCACTAATGCTGACAAAGCTGAAGTTGAACAGTTCGATGATGACCTACAAGACCTTCTAGAACTAACACCCCAAAAAAGATGTCCTTTCCTCATAGGGGACTGGAATGCAAAAGCAGGAAGTCAAGAAATACCTGCTGTAACAGGCAAGTCTGGCCTTGGAAGACAGAATGAAGCAGGGCAAAGGCTAACAGAGTTTTGCCAAGAGAACGCACTGGTCATAGCAAACACCCTGTTCCAACAACACAAGAGAAGACTCTACACATGGACATCACCAGATGGTCAACACTAAAATCAGACTGATTACAGTCTTTGCAGCCAAAGATAGAGAAGCTCTATATAGTCAGCAAAAACAAGACTGGGAGCTGACTGTGGCTCAGATCATGAACTCCTTATTGCAAAATTCAGACTTAAAATGAAGGAAGTAGAGAAAACCACTAGACCATTCAGGTATGACCTGGCCAGGCAAAATACTAACCATCTGTTTTACAATAGGAGGTCCTGGTAAGGAACACGGAACTAATAAGCCAGCACCAACCAGAAGAGTTCAGGAAAGTTCAAAAGGTGACATCACATGTCCAACCACCTCCCAGAATCTTTCTAGCTGGCATCCATCTTGGCTGATCAATGCATGCGCCACCAGGAAGGACTGTGAGTCAAAATGATTGGCCAAAAACACCTCGGAAAATAATCCCTTCACCATAAAACTGGAGACTATAAGCCACAAGGCAGAGCAGTTCTCCTGGGTTCCTTACCCTACAGCACTGCACCCAAGCGCCCCTTCCCAATAAGAAGGGAGCGCCCCTTCTTCTGCTTTGTCAGCATATGTGTCTCCTTGGACAATTCATTTCTGAGTGTTAGACTTTTGGTAACTGGAAGTGTCCACCCTTCCTGCAACAAAATCATTGCTGATGGTGACTGCAGCCATGAAATTAAAAGACACTTACTCCTTGGAAGAAAAGCTATGACAAACCTAGAAAGCATATTAAAAAGCAGAGATACTGCTTTGCCAACAAAGGTCCATCTAATTAAAACTACGGGTTTGCCAAAAGTCATGTATCCATGTGAGAGTTGGACCATAAAGAAAGCTGAGCGCTGAAGAACTGATGCTTTTGAACTGTGGTGTTAAAGACTCTTGAGAGTCTGTTGGACTGCAAGGAGATCAAACCAGTCAATCCTATAGGAAATCAATCCCGAATACTCATTGGAAGGACTGATGCTGAAGCTGAAGCTCCAATACTTTGGCCACCTGATGTCAAGAACTGACTCATTAGAAAAGCCTGTGATGCTGGGAAAGATTGAAGGCAGGAGGAAAAGGGGATGACAGAGGATGAGATGGTTGGATGGCATCATCAACTCGATGGACATGAGTTTAAGAAAGCTCCAGGAGTTGGTGATGGACAGGAAAGCCTGGCATGTTGCAGTCTATGGGGTTGTAAAGAGTCACACACAACTGAGAAACTGAACTGAGTAATTTTCAATGATAATATAATTAAATTTTATCTATGATGACCCTTTTCATACTATGGAAATAATAAATGTTTTTGAATCAAAACAAAAGAGGAGTAGAAAATAATAATGACTATAGTAAATGAACAATTTAACTGGGTGAATTATATGATATATGAATTATATTTCAATAAAGCCACTTTTAAAAATAGCAGTGGATGAGGAGTGAGTAATGTGGCATTAGAACTGGTATGATTTTGAGGAAACTACGTTTGTTACTTCACTTTTTTTACCTGAAAATATGGGTGCAAAACTTACCCTGTCTGCCAAAAAACGAGGATAAAATGGAATTCTGAATGGCAAAATCCATCATGGTGCCCAGAAGGTTCTACTACACTATGATGACCCTAAAACAACTTGAGAGCAAACAGCCTTATCTGTTCATTTCTAGTGACATGTGAGCCTCCTAAAATGTACAGAAAAGGAAGTCTACCCCAGCTCGCAAAGCACCTGTTCATGAGATCATCCCTTCTCAAAAGACCAAAGTTACTGAAATATCGGCAGCAGGAAGTTCTGGAAAATATAGATTGCAGGAGTTCATTTCCCGGTGGCACAGTTACAACATCACTGGGAAGATCCGTGACTCAATCAAGGGCTTCCTCATCCATGAGCACAACAGCTTGGTACTGAGTTCTGCTCTATCAGTCACATGGGCCAAAGAACCAAAATAAACACAAATGTGGCCCCAGTCATCTAAGCCCATAACCAAATCCCATGTGACCCCTGTTCAAAGGCACACACACTGCGCCAGATTCAGAAACAGACCTCTTCCGAGTTTCCTTCCTGTTTTATGCAGGAAATACAAAATGAAATGTTACCTGTTTTCTCTTTAGGTAAGAAAAAAAAAAAAAACTCTCTCCACATTCTAATTTCTGATTTATTGGTTTCATGGACATGAAACATCAATACCAATGGCTCTCTATAAGCAAAGACAAAATATTATTTTCCACTGTTTTTTAAAAGGCTGAGGTCATTTTTGCCCCAATTCCTACAGAGTGATAAGCTTAAAATCAAGCCATTTAGCTCACAGTCAGGTCCAATAAATCACTGGAAAAAAACAAATGGAAAAGCTTGCCAAAATGTAACCATAGTAACACCACAGATGCGTCGAGAAATGGTGTGCTCATTTGCTTCATTCCCCATTTCTTAAATTGGAATCTGAGTAGGGGAAAAATCACACAGAGAACAATCATGATTCTGCAATTACTGAATTATGCAAAATTGCATCCAACCTGCTTACTAGAACTTCGGGGGCAGCAACGGTTGAGCTACAGAAATAGCCGTGGATGGCTTACAAGTCCCAAAGCCCTGGATCTGCCATGAAACAGTTACTTGATCGCTCTGTGACTCTGTTTCCTCATCTGGAAAATGGGCACTGGAAACCTCAACCTCAAAGGGCTGCTATTCTAAGTGTAACATGGGACAGTATATCAGAGGTAGGACAATGACTTGAAACCCTAGTCACCTTTGGCCTTGCTTTAATTGGCTTACCTTTGTGTCTTGTTTTCTTTCTTTCTTTATATAAAAATAGAAAGGCAATCCCTGCCCATGCATGTGAGTAAACATAAGTATTATCATCATTATTATTATTAATCCAAGTGTAAGGAACAGTTAGGATATTTTAGGATTATGGCTTTCAATACTAATAACGCAAAATTAAAAGAACTGGGGGCCAGGGATTCACATCAATGCATGATGGTATTTTCTCTGTCAAATGCAGCTCTGAAAATAAATAAATAAATAAATGTGGCTCTTCCACTCAGCAGAAAGAGGCAACTTTGGGGGCACTGACCCATGTCACTTGCAGTCAACTCAGTCTCACTCTTGGAGTCTTGGCTTTATGAATAGGTGAAATGGAAGGCAGGGTCTGTTCTAAAATCTGATCGCTAAAGGTCCCCAGCTACGCTTTCAGTCTAAGTCCTTGCAGAACCATGGCATGCCTGAAATCAATTCTGTTCATCATTTTGCAGTAGTATGAGGAAACACTAGCACTCTAGCACATCACTGGAAAAATATTACCATCCATAGCAAACAAATTAGAGCAATCAGCAGAGTACCTTGAACTTCAAATTTGTCCTCCTTTCTTTAGGCGATTAAAAAAAAATTTTTTAATTATAAAATTTTGAACGACTGGATAATCGAGAGAAAAAAGAAAACTCCCAAGTAATAAAATAAAAATCATTCTTTCATCTTTTCTTCGTTTTTTCTTCCTATTTTGAATGAATGTAAATAATCACACGTCTTCCCAGGATTCTCATCTCATAATGAGCTGCGTGAGAATGTAGTCTGATAGAGCATGGTAATACCTCATGATCTGATAGGCTGATTCCCTCCTCCCTTCCTTCTTTCCCTTAACCACAAAATTCCCAATGTCATAGTCCCTACATTCCATTATCTTGCTTTCTCAGATTTGGTCTTATCTAATAGGTTTGGAAATTTGGGGGTTTTAATCTGTGGAATCGCAGGCTTTCTTCAAAGGAAATCATATATGAAATCATGATTTATGAACCTCATTAAGGTGGGGAGGAAGAGAGAATTCACTGAGGCATTCCCTTTGTTGAGGGCCACCAGAGACCTACTGAAATCCTCAGAGGTCAGTTTGAAGGCCTCTGGCCTGGTCCTCTTCACTCATAACAAAAATGGTTAACATTTATGAGGCTTACACCGTGCCCATACGATACAAACACATTGACAAACGTCACTCCTTTGACTTTCTAACAGTTCTGTGAAGGTAGTAGGAGTGAGATGTGCTTTTCACTGCTGTGAAAACATGACCTTACAAAGGATAAATAATTTGCCTGGCATATTCAAGCCAGAACTTGAAAAACCAAGTCATTCACCTGGTTTAGTATTCTGTCTCACTGTCAATTTTTTTGCTTGTTTTTAAATTGTTTCACCATTTGTTGGCCTCCCCTTGCAGTATGTGGGGTCTTAGTGTCTTAACTAGGGATAGAACTCACGCCCCCTACATTGGAAGTGTGGAGTCTTAACCACTGGATTGCCAGTCCCTCGTTGTCAATTTGGACTCCCTGCACTTAGGGAGTCACTAAATGAACAAACTGCCAAGTATTCCAGAACCAGCTATCATCTGTCTTCCCTCAACTTTTCACACACCCACCAGCAGTAAGATATCCAAAACTGGCTACTTACAAGGCACAGCATGGCGGTAAAGGTTATCTCTTATGGTCTGCTGGAGCTCATGATCAGACGACCCTTTCTGGAACCTCTGATTGAGAAAATGTCGCAGGTCTTTGTTCAGCTTTCCTCCTACAAGAAAGATATAAAACAGAAGGCATCAAACACCAGGTTTCCTAGAGACTGGGCAGCCCGAGAGCCACGTATAGGAAAGCCCCATGAAGCCATTCTAGTCTGCTACCCTCTGTCAGCGGGAAGACTCAAGTTTAGGTTTTCCTATGCAGGGGAAAAAGCAAGCAGGAATGTAACAGAGATAAAACAGCACTGAAACAGCATCAGTTTGGGGATCCCAATTCACATAATACGAGGAGACTCAAATAACAAAGAATGCAAAAGAGGCTATAACATTAAAAATACGTATTGTGGACACTTGCAAACATTATTAGATGAAAAGTGGATGGCTGAAATCTTACAGAGGACAGCCTAGCAACAGCTGACAAATTATAAAATGCTCTTTGACTAGGGATTCAACTGGAATAAATTTACTCTATGGCTATACTTGCAAAAGTCTGCCCAAATCTCCAGTATTGTTCATTGAAACATTTTTGTAACAGTGAATAAATAAAAATAATCACCAAAAAACCCTGGAAACAACCATCAGGAATCAACCAAGTCTATCATCTGCATAATAACTACTCTACAAAAGCTAGATCTTCATGTGTTGGAACTGCAGGAAAATATGTGGAATGGTATCTGACTTTTTATGTGAGAAGAACAAAGAAAAGGAGAGACCATGTATTAATGGAAGGAACCACCAAAAAGTTTTAACAACAGTCTCCTTTAGAAAGAAGGACTTGAGTTTGGGAAATAAAAGAGGAGATGTCACTCCTCATTATACAGACAGAAAAAGATAGATAGAGCTTACTATTCTATGTTGATTTATAATCACTAAACACATTTTTTTTTAATTGGTGTTGCTTAAGCAATAGTTACCTGGGCTGGTCTATGTGTTTATTTCTTTTTAATTCTCTACAGATAACAGACAGACACAAAAGCTTAAAAAATATATTATTACAAATTATATCACAGAAAGAAGTAGGTAACCAAACTTTTCAAAAAAATTATAAACACAAATTATAGTCTACATGATCAGCAGATGGCTTATAGATCAATATAGCTAACACTTATTCTTAGTGGAGAAAACTGCTTCAGTGACAGCTAAAAATAACAAGGCTAAGATTGCCCTTCCGTTTTTAGACAAGATAAAAATTAGGTAACAGCATTTCTAGCATTAGAGAAACAATGCAGTATCCGTGTGAACCACAAAATTCACATCTTCAGAAGATAATTTTCCCATGGTCAAAAAGAACAAGTTGTGAGGATGAAAGTTTTGATGGTTAAGAAGATGCTATGACGCCTAGGAGAGGAATTACTGATCTTTATTTTAGTGTCATATTCTAAACCAGATTTCCTACTATAGGTGATCATTTTAGAACAGACTAATGAAATTCAATTTGAACTACTTTACTTGAGTTGTAGTACACCTAAGATTTCGAGTGGCCAAAAGAAAAATACATAGCTCTATCTCAGGTCATTCAATCATTCATCAAATATTTATTAGGTAAGAAGACATACACACACACACGCATTTCCCACCTCCCCAAAATGGTCTGAATATATAGTTTATAAAATATATAGAATTGTGCATTCAGCATATGAAAAGATATTCAATATCACTAATTATTAGAGAAAGGCAAATTAAAGTCATAGTGAGATCCTACTACATACCTGCCAGAATGGCAAAATCAATATTAGGTTTTAGCAAGACCGTGAAGCGACAGGAACTCCTATATACAGCTAGTGGGTGTCTAAAATGGCAAAACAATTTGACAGTATCTTATAAACTAATCTTCACTAACGAAATGACCCTATTCCACTGTTACTTATGCAAGAGAAGTGAAAACAAGTACATACATATAAACACAAAACTTACAGATGAATCATCACAGCAACTTTATTCATTATATAGTAGCCCCTAATTGGAAACAATCCAAACAATTATCAGTATTGAATGGATAAGGGAACTGTATTATATTCAAACAACAGGATGCTATACAACAATTAAAAGATACAAATCACTAATATTGATGAATCTCAAATACATTATGCTGAGCAAAAGAAGCCAGACACAAAAGACAACATATTGTCTGATTCCATTTATATATAAAGCTTCACAGAAGGCCTATCTACAATGACACAAAACAGTTCAGCAGTGACCTGGAGTGAGAACAGGAAGAGATTAACACACAGGGAATAAAATCTATAGAGTATATTTATTATTTCCTGGCTTTGCAACTGTATTATATAGCTATATAAGAATGTTACCACTGGAAGAGGCAGGGTGAAGGATAAGCAAGAAGTCTGAACTATTTTTTTTGACTTCCTGAGAGTCAACAGATATCAAGACAAAAACTTTTTAAAAGGGGGAATCAAGAGGAAACTTCAGCAGCGGGGGGGATTCCAATGCAGTATATCTCAATTGTGTTAGTGATAACACGGGTTTACACATTTATCAAAACTTACAGAAGAGTATATCTAAATGGAGACATTTTATAGTATAGAAATTATACTATCATAAAATCAATTTCAAAAGTTTAAACTGTACATAATTATTAAAAGACTACATGGTAGGCACTGTTATAAATGCTTAGTTTTCAATTTCTCATTAAAGAGAGAAACTGAAAGAAGAGTGGAGTAAATCTTGGTGGTTGAGACAGACAGGTTTGGGTGTGAATCCTGGTTCTACTCTTTATTAGCTGGTGAACCCAAGTGCCTTGCTTAATCTCTGAACCTCACTTTTCTCATTTATGAAAACAGAGCACTGATGTAACAGTAGCTCTAATACAAGACTTGTAAGGATTAAATGAGATTCAGACAGTACTTGGGTAAGAGAAAGCACTTAATAAGAGATGGAGATTATCACTAGAGTGGGCCACCATTGAAGCAAGTGAAGAAAGAGCTGAGATCAGTCCAAAAACGGACTGCTATTCCTTTTAAAAATACACACAGGAAATTCCCTGGTGGTCCAATGCTTAGCTCTCGCTGCCAAGGGCCTCCCTCAGTTCAATCACTGGTTAAGGAACTAAGATCCTAAAAAGCCACACAGAGTGGCCAAATACACACATATACAAAATACTAACTATGAATTAGATATATAAGAAATTATAATTAAAATGAACTTTTTAAAAAATGCCCATAAAACTTTTGACTTACATGGCCAGAAACAAAATACAGGCGCAGGGAAATTTAGAATAAAAGATACTTCTAGAGTTTCCAGAAGGGAATAAAACTCTCAGTTCAGGTCAGTCACTCAGCTGTGTCCGACTCTTAGAGACCCCATGGATGGCAGCACGCTAGGCTTTCCTGTCCATCACCAACTCCTGGAGCCTACTCAAACTCATGTCCATCGTGTTGGTGATGCCATCCAACCATCTCATCCTCTGTCATCCCCTTCTCCTCCTGCCTTCAATCTTTCCCAGCATCAGGGTCTTTTCCAACGAATCAGTTCTTCGCATCGGGTGGCCAAAGTATTGGAGTTTCAGCTTCAGCATCAGTCCTTCCAATAACTATTCAGGACTCTAATATAAACTTTACAGCACTAAAATTTTCTGGACACATGTAATCTGGTTAACATTTAGCACAGATTTAATATACTCCTGGCACCTTGCCACTGACTTGATAGACATGAGTTTAAGCAAGCTCTAGGAGTTGGTGATAGACCCCTGCCTGGTGTGCTGTAGTCAATGGGGTCACAAAGAGTTGGATACGACTGAGCGACTGAATTGAACTGAACTGGCACTGCACTGGAATTGTTCAGAAAATAAAATCAACTAGTAAATTACTGACATGTGACAGTCATGCTGGCCAACTCTATTTCTAGGTCTAAACTTTCTTGAATTTGACCACAAGGACAAGAAAGTTTATCAGCAAAATCCCCATTGCCTAGAACCTAGGATTTATATTCCCCTAGGAGACGAGAGTTCTGTGCAATAAAAACACACTGACAGTTAACATTTGACCTGTAAGTTGTAAAGATGTTATGGGATCCAAATGTACCACTGCCTAAGTCAAAAGCAATTCCAAAGACTCAGGATTCAGTATCTCTTTATCTCATATAGGTCCTTATGAGTCCAAAACAAAAATCCAAAGAAGACTCAGGATAGAGTATTTCTTTATCCCACATAGATCCTTATGAATCATATTCAATACCTGTCAAGATGAACCTGGGGCATTGAGACTGGAAGCATTCTTAATTCATAGACATTCTTTGTTTACACTTGAGCTTTACAATCAAACTAGCCAAGCTAGCTAAAGTTTATGATCATTAAACTAAAACTCCTCCCTACTGCGGATGTGCAAAAGGGCAAGGTTAACTACGCTGCCGGTTAACATTTACTCTGTGTTTCGTGACATTTATAAGCCAAAAGCCTCAACCTTCGCATTACATTAGAAATACTGTACTTTTTGGGCATCTAATCTCAAATTAATTGCCAATTATTCAGGGGACATGTCTATAAATCTTCTCCTAATTGTCAAGGGCAGTGAGCCAATGAAATAATAATTGTTAGAGGAAGAGTTTTTGTCATAGCATCTTTGCTCTCTGTGAAATTCAAGATTTGTTTTGCAAATGGAAAAGAGAACACAGATCAGTAACATACAGAACTTTTTCTAAGAAAAGGTTTCAGAGCTAATTTTAAGATAATTTTATTATTTAAATAGGAAAAGGGGGACTTTAGACCCTGTGTTGGATTAGCCACTATTTCATATTTTCATATGTATATATCTGGAATTCTGTGGTTTTAAATTTACAACAATATAGCTCTGCTTTTTTGATTACCATTACTTGACAGAAATTTAACCATGTCAATCAGTGTACTTTTGAATTATTTAAATGCTATATAATATTCCATTTTTAAAATACAGCAATTTTATTTCTCCTTCAGAGATAATTAGGCTATTTCCAATGTTGCTGACAATTCAACAATGCTGCAGTAAGTGTCATTAAAATATTTTTTTTAAAGCAAAACTGTGTATTTTTTTACTCTTTTTAAATATCTAAACCTGGAAATAGATGTAGTCACCTTCAAACTTACCTAGGTATCTCTAAATTCTCAAAATCATTGGGACCAACCTGCTTTTCTACCAAAAGGCTGGGAAGTCCCATTTCCCCACACTTAGGCCAACATTTGCTATTATTTGTGTATATAGGGTCCTGGGACTAGTCCCAGGTTTGAAGATTCACAGGACTCAGAATATACTTGTACTCAAAGCTATATTTCATTATGGAAAAAGGGTACACCACAAGTGCAACAAAGGGAAAAGGTTCAAGGGGCAGTAAAGTCTAAAGGAAATCAGGTACAAGCTTCTAAGAGTCCCCTCCCCTGTGAAGTCACTCTAATTGCCAGGGCAACAATGTGAAATGTGCTCATTAGACACTCAAGGCAGCTCATTACACATAAGGGCCCAGAATTTGTATTAGAAGCTAATCATGTAGGCAGCCTCTGCCTGGCATAAAATCAAGTTCCAAACTCTCAGAAGGAAAGGATAAAATGTATCTTTTGCATCAACAGTTAAAGCACAGTAAGCTGCTATTAGTTCTGGGAATGGATAGAACCCTCTGGAAATGCAATTTCCCAGACCCTAGCCAAGAGCCAATTTGGTACGCTGGCATTCAAACTAACCATCAGCTCTTTTCTGTACTGTCCATGGTGTTTCCCAGGTGGCGCAATGGGAAAGAATCCACCTGCCAATGCAGGAGATGCAAGAGACAAGGATTCAATCCCTGGGTCAGGATGATCCCCTGGAGTAGGAAGTGGCAACCCACTCCAGTACTCTTGCCTAGAAAATTCCATGGACAGAGGAGCCTGGTGGGCTACACAGTCCATGGGAGGGCAAAGAGTTAGACATAACTGAGCATACACAAACCACCCATCTTTTTTAAAAAATCTTCCTAATCTAATAGAGATGAATTGATATTTTGGTGTTACACTAATTTATTTACAACCAAGTATTAATGAAATAGTACATTCTTGTTTTCTTTTTAACATTTCTTCTCCTGTAACTTGCCTGTTCATAGTCTTTGTGCATTTTCCTAGTAGGTTATCTTGTTATTCTTGATAAGATGCTATTTATATATTCTGGGTATGATTCCTTCAAGTATTTATGTTACAAACCTTGCCTATTATTATTTAAACATGAAACAATTCCCAAAATAACTGAGTTGTGCTATTCTCCAACTATTCCTCTCCCATGCTAGGTGGTTTTCTACCGACTCAACCAGAGCATCAATTTAAAGGTGATGGACTATGAGGGAACTCTGCTCTGATCTCTATCTCCTAGAATATAGATTCTAAGGAGGAATGCTAGTCAGTAGAAATAATCTGCACGGTCAAGAAATTAGGTTTCCACATAAACAAAAGTACCTACAGAATGGGAGAAAATATTCAGTATGTGCAAACGATGCATCCTATTTCAGATTTATTTCCAAAATATAGAAACAGCTCACACAGTCCAACAACAAAAAGAAACAAAAAACTCAATCAAAAAATGGACAGAAGACCTAGGTAGATATTTTTCCAAAGAAGACACACAGACGGCCAAGAGACCCATGAAAAGATGCTCAACATTGCTAATTATTAGAGAAATGCAAATCAAAACTACAATGAGATATCACCTTACATCAACCAGAACTGCCACCGTCAAAGTCTACAATTAATAAACGCCGAAGAACATGTGGAGAAAAGAGAACTCTCCTACACTGTTGATGGGAAAAGTAAATCTGTGCAAGCACTACAGAGAATAGTATGGAGGCTCCTTAAAAAACAAAAAATAAAGCTACCATATGATCCACCAACCCCACTTCTGGGCATATACTTGGAAAAGGTGAAAACTCTAATTCAAAAAGATATACGAACTCCTATGCTCACAGCAGAAATATTAACAATAGCCAAGTCATGGAAGCAACCTAAGTGTCCAGCAGTGGATCAATGAATAAAGAAGATACAGTGTATGCGTGCGTATAGATGCAGGCACACACACACACACGCAAAAAAAAAAAAAAACCCTCACAACTGACATATTACTCAGCCATAAAAAAGAATAAAATAATTCATTTGCAACAAAATGGATGGACCTAGAAGTATTGTATTAAGTGAAGTCAGACTGAGAAAGGAAAATGCTATATGATACCACTTATATGTGGAATCTAAAGAATGATATAAATGAACTTATTTACAAAACAGAAATAGGCTCATAGAGATAGAAAACAAACTTATGGTTACCAAAGGGAAAGGGAGGGGTAATAAATTAAGAGGTTTGGATTAACAGATACACACTATTGTAAATAAACAATAAGAACTTACTGTATAGCACAAATAATTATATCCAGTATCTTAAACTATAACAGAGAAGAATCTGAAAAGAATATATATATGCTTTAGATGTATGTGTGTGTGTATATACATTTTTATACATATACATCTATATACATGTACTATATACAGGATGGGCCTTTCTAATACAAAATTATAAGGTGAAAAACAAATTTACTAGCTTTGTAGTCAGTCAGACTTACAATCTGACATACCTTTAAATGAGCTTTGTCCAAAAAATATGTTCGCCATTTGTTTTGTCGGAACCTATTTTTCCTAATGTTTTTCTTATTGTGAAAATAAGATAAGTTACTGGTGAAATTTAATATTTAATGGGTACAGAGTTTTACCTGGGAAGGACGAAAAAAATTCTGGAAATGTATGGTGTTGATGGCTGCATGACAAAGTGAATGCACTTCACGCCACAGACCTGTATACTTAAAAATGGTTAAAAGGATATATTTTATGTATATTTTACCACAATAAAGAAGCAATATAAATTAATTACAAGATTTAAAAAATATACAAAACTTCCCAAAGAAAGTTTTTTTTTAATTTTTAATTGAAAGATAACTGCTTTATAGAATTTTGTTTTCTATCAAAAGTTTAAAATAAACTCTTATTTAATTTGCATCACCATTAACATTTAGTACTATATGCCCTGAGTATGCATATACATATATACTTATAATATGCTTAAATAATGGAGCAGATTCATTGATTCACTCAACAAATTTTTCTTAAGTGCCTTCAGCCAGATACCCTGTGGACCCAGAAGACATGGCATGAAAACACTGAGTTCCTGAGTCAGGACTGACACACCCGTCTCAGGCAGCAAAAAGCAGGCCTCAGGACTGAAGTAATAAGATGAGAAGGAAGACGAGAAGCTGGTTAGTTTTGCTAAGTGTCGGGTAAAGCACTGTAGGCAGAGGGACAGCATGTGTAAAAGTTCCAGAAGTGGAACAGAGGTTGAAATTTTAGAGAAACAGCAAAAAGCTCAGACAAGGGCTCGGCTCAGATTGAGGTTCCAAAGATAAGCAGGAACCAGATCATTGTGTACCTTGCAGACCCTGAGAAAGAGTCTGCACTTTATTCCAAGCTCAGTAGGAATCCACTCAAGGGATTTAGTCAGAGAGGTGGGAAGGTGTGCTCTAAATTCTGAGATGAGGCTTGCAGCCGGGCAGTGGGTGAAGCGTACAGGGAGGAAATGGGATGAAGCTGACCCAACAAGACCTGAGATGACCTGGATTAAGGAAATGACCAAATAGAAGGGCAGGGGGGACAGAGGAGGTGCAATTTAAAGCTGAAACTGATAGAGTTCATCTATGTGATGGAGGAAAATAGCAAATGCAAGAGAGGACTCAAAAATGACTTCGGTGTCTGAGCTTCAGTTAAGCTGTGATTTACAGGTCTGAGGGGAACTGAGAGTTCCATGAGTACCTATTTAACATGGGATGCGTAAGATCATGTGATATACATGATTCATACCCAAATGTTCTAATAATTCATAAGCATTTCCAATATACTATTAGAGCTCAAAATATACTTTCAATTTACATAGTACTTTAGCTTATCAATTTATTACAACCTATGTAATCATTACCAATTATTAAGCATACAAATTGTTTCCACTGTGCTTATCTTCCTTATACAAAATCTATCTGTATTTCTTATTACTTTCTCATGATCCTTAAGTGAAAATGTTGGTACAAAAGGTATAAAAACGTTTAAGGTTCTTGACAGAAAATCCCCTCCAAAAAGATTGTATCAGCATCCCTTCATCCAGCTTGATTTCATTTATTTTTACCACATCACAAGGCATGTGGGATCTTAGTTCCCCAACCAGAGATCAAATCTATGCCCCCTGCAGTACAAACACGGAGTCTCAACCACTGAACAGCCAGGGCATTTCCTTCCAGCTTGATTTTAAATGGTCCCAAAATAGCAGTGTGGGTTCACCTTAATATTATTAGCTTCACATTAACAGTCATATAGATGTTTTAATCTTAAAATATATATATATAGTGCTGTAACGGAAAACACTGAATATGAATTTTTGCTGAAATTCCTTGGAAGTAGAATGAATAGAGCAATGAGTATGAACATTAAAGATTTTTATAACATATTGACAAATTGCCTTCCATACGGCAGTTTTTGGAGGAAATATGGTATCACTGATCTGACAACTGGGGGCTTCCCTGGTGGCTCACAAGGTAAAGAATCTACCTGTAATGTGGGAGACCAATCCCTGGGTCAGGAAGATCCCCTGGGGAAGAGAATGGCTACCCACTCCAGTATTCTTGCCTGAAGAATTCCATGGACAGAGGAGCCTGGTGGGCGACAGTCCATGGGGTCACTAAGAGTCAGACATGACTGAGCGACTAACACACATCTAACAAGTACAGAGTCCATACGAGAATGATTTTTCTCCTTTAAATTATGTGATTAAAAAAAAAGTTTAAACCAATAATTCAAATAATTCTAATTCAAAGCTCTGTATTACAGAAGCAGCATGGCTACTAAAATTATGTTTCTTTTAATTCTGAGAAACTGTTGGTTCCAATGAGAAAACCGATTTGGAGAACAGCTTGTTGAGAAATAACAAATGTATTCCATTATCATATGTATTTAAGTAAAAAATAAAATAAAAACAGAAGAACCCTTGTGTCTAAAACATACAGAAATTGGTAACACTCAGTGTGCCAGTTACAGAATTACTTCCAAGATGCCTTCCCCCAAATGACACGGAAGCATTGGTCTAGGTCAGGGGTCAGCAAAATTTTTCTGTAAAGGGCCAACAGCCAGACAGCACATATTTTTCAGCTTTGGGGGTA
The DNA here is from genome assembly GCF_042477335.2 of Ovis canadensis. Lineage (NCBI taxonomy): Eukaryota > Metazoa > Chordata > Mammalia > Artiodactyla > Bovidae > Ovis > Ovis canadensis. The sequence continues at coordinate 50,505,781 of NC_091263.1, read as the reverse complement.
TGCATGGACTCAGTCCAACTGATCAACTCTGCCTTTGTAGTATGAAAATAGCCATAGATTATATGTAAAAAAAGTTGTTTTCCAATGGAACTTATTTACAAATGTAGGCAGCAGATTCGGCCCAGGGGCCACATTTGGCTAACTCTTGGTCCAGATGTTGGTTCTGATTCTCCAGGTGAGCAATTCGTGTATAATACTTGGGGTACAGGATATTCATCATCTCTAACATTAGCCTAAGCGGCTCTACTCAGAAACTTACTGAAATTCAGATTACTACATTGTACTCAGGACCTACGGAACTAAAATCTCTGAAAGTCAGGTTCACCAATCTATGGTTTAACAAGCCTTCAAGTGATTTTATACATGCTAAAGTCTTCAAATTAAAGGTCTAAGTCCAGCAAAGTTCCTTAATAAAACTTGGGGAACTAGGTTCTAAGAATGAGCTTTTCCCTATTTCTCCCATCTCTTGCAAACCTCAAGAGATGCTGCCACTCCGCTAGTGAGCTAGTAATAACACTTTATAATAAGAGGCACAGCACACATGACTCCAGGCAGGTGGTATCTCATTAGACCAGCAGAGATTGAATCCTTTCCCCTAGTGGTACAAAGACTGCTATCCTTACAGTCTTGTTTCTGCAGAACTTAAAAAACAGAAAAGAAAAATACATGGTGAGTCTGTGATGTGAAACAGAGGCTGCAGGACAGATTTCTGTATGCTGATGAAGCTCTAGAAATTACTATCTACATTTAACTCCCCACATGGAGACGCATGAAACATTTTGCTACCACTTGAGGACAGCTGCTTTATTATTATTATCCCGCCTGTTTTCTTGGTTCTTTTTCTCCTGGTCAGTCTTTTGATAAATTTCATCCCCCAGCCAGAAGAAACTTGAATTAAGCCTGGAAAGGAAAACAAGGTTCAAATCCCATCATCTCTATTTTTCTCATTATTTCCAGCCTTTTGTGCTTCTTATATTCGTTCTAGCTAAACAGGGTAGTAGAATAACACCTGCTCAGAAAAATAAATACATAAAAGATTTACTGAGAGCAGAAAAGACAATGGTCCCCTGCTGGCAACACTATATAGCTGATATGTGCTTCACACTATATAGCTGATGTGAGCTTCTGCCCAAACCTAATCAACAAACAGCTGCATGACCTCATGTAAAGTTGAAGTCAAATGTCTCTATAATCAGAACCATGAGTGGAATCTGAAGATAGTGTGTGTGTGTGTGTGTCCTTCAAGAAGACACTAAATTCTTAAAAACACATTAGGAACTAACAGAACTGTGCTCAGCCAGCCTGCAGGACTCAAGTGCTGACAGCGAACACTGGATGGAACATGGCTCTGAAGGCCACCCACAATGCTAAGTAATAACTTTACAATCCTTACTCCAACCCAATGAGACTGGTTCTGCCTCCAATGTCATCTGACCGAAGATGAGGCTCACAGATTGCCCCATAACCCAGGTAATTTGACAAAGTGGAAATATGTGTAAATAGAGAGAGATAATGGGCATGGCGAGATGTTAATAGCTGGTCAGTGATGATGGAATACATTATGCTGTTTTTTTTTTTTTAATTAGTGTATGGGTGTGAAATATTTCAAGATAAAAAAAAGAAGAAAATGATTTTTTTTCTTAAACAGTCACACTCATCATGCCACTAGAAAACATCTATGTGGATCTCAACATAAAAACCACAGGCTGACTTCCCATAAAACTGTGGCATTGTACAGCTGTTCCAGTATTCTCTTGATGCTCAACATAAGGAAACACCAAGAAAGTGACATCTGAACAGCATTAGATTCCAGAGAATACCCAACCAGGGAGTGTATGCAAGGTTCCTTCCCAGGATTGGGCACCCCAAATTGAAGCCCTGCACTTTTGGGTCTTAGGACACTGTTGACAAGTAAGAGTTTTCAGTGTGTTTATGAAAATACAAACTGAGATGCCAGTGGCATTCCATAGTTTGAATATCCATAGTAATTAACGAAGCTGTTCACCTACCGTCCCAATCTCACTCCAATTTATTCTCAGATAAGAACAGATAATGCAGGTGGCAAACAATATTCTAATATGGTCTGATTTGACATCATTCAAGCAACAGCAGACGAGGACTAGAGTTCCAGGTCCTCTGACCTACACAAGGAAATATCATAGAAGCAGAAAGTTAAAGTGAATTCACTCAGTCGTGTCCTGACTCTTTGGGACCCCATGGACTGTAGCCTACCAAGCTCCTCCGTCCATGGGATTTTCCAGGCAACAGTACTGGAATGGATTGCCATTTCCTTCTCGAGGGGATTTTCCTGACCCAGGGATTGAACCCGGGTCTCCTACACTGCAGGCAGATGCTTTACTGTCTTAGTCACCAGGGAAGCCACCAAGCCATACAAACAGGGTGCTGGGAAAGACTGAGGGCAGGAGGAGAAGGAGGCGACAGAGGGTGAAATTGTTGGCTGGCATCATCAGCTCAATGGACATGAGTTTGAGCAAACTCCAGGGGATAGTGAAGGACAGAGAAGCCTGTCATGCTGCAGGCCACAGGATCGCAAAGGGTCAGACACTACTAAGTGACTGAACAGCAAGGATTACGTTAGCACATGCCACTCCAATTTCTGCTGGATTGTGAGAACAGAGCCCACCAACAATATCTACACATTATTTGATGGGTCTGAAAAAGGTAAGACCATTTTCCCTGAGCAAAGCATCCTAATAATTCTATGCTTTGCATAGTACTCCTCTTTAAAAATCTTTCAGAACTGAAAACAAATGAGAGAACCACAAGTATATGGTCCCAGACAGGTGAGAATGGAAAGACAGACACCTTGCATCAGTAAGATTCTACAGCAGATGCAGGCAAAACTTTTCTGAAAGGTCAGATAGTAAATATTTTAGGCTTCATAGGCTCTAAGGTCTGTGTTCCAACTCTTCAGCTCTGTTTTTACCAGGAAATCAACTCTAAACAAGATGTAAACAGTTGTGCCTGGCTATGTTCTAATAAAACTTTATTACAAAAACATACAGTAGCCTGGACTTGGCCCGCAAGCTGTAGTTCGCCACCACCCCATTCCAAGGATTGTCTCTCTCTCAAAAATGTGCTGTTTGCCTAAGCTTGCCAGGCTTTACATGACTGTGCATCTGTGTGTATATAGGTAGCTCTGGTGTACAAACAACTGCCTTAGAAAAAGAGTAGGAGGGTGAGCCATGATCTGCACTGATGGGGCTTTCATAAAAAAACTCAATGGCTTAAACATAACCCATTCTCATGGCCTCTATAAAGCAGAACAATTTTACACACTTAAAGAGCCTTCTGAGAAATGTATTAAATGTTTCCTGGAATGGAATGTTATTGGTGTCAATCTCCACTCTATAGACATCTGCAGGATAGAAAAACTCAGACATTATAAATAAAAATTTCCCTTTGATGATCATATGTTTGATGCTCTATCATAAATCTCTTTCATGAACTTTATCTCATTTAAACTTCATAAAACCCAGGGAGAAAGGTTAACATTGTTCCCACTTCAAAACAGATGAAGAAAGTGAGACTCCCAGGTCCTGAAGGGATCAGATGGATGTAGGACTAGAACTCAGATGTCCTAACTCCAAACCTCTACACTTTCCCCCTTTCATCTCTGTGATTCTAAACCAGGTGTTTATCCAGAAGTGGAGAGTAAAACTTTTTGTTAAAAACATATACTGGTATTTATCACAACTGTCAAGGTCATAGAAAAAGAAGAAAAGATTAAGAACCTTGTACAGACTAGAGGAGTTTAAGACATGACAACTAAACACAACATAGACAGAAATAGACACTGTAAAAGCAACTCGTCAAATGTATCATGACCACGCAAGATGTTGGCACTGGGGAAAATTAGGTAAAGGAGGTTCCAGAATGCTCTGTACTATCTTTGCAACTTTTTGCATCTAAAATATTCCAAAACAGAATTTATTTCTAAAAAAATGTACATAATGCACCTATCTGAAAGTGCCTATGTGCAGGATTCTCGGGCTGTTTTACTTTTGCGAAACCAGTAGGTAAGAATTCTTACAGGGACTGATCACAGTTCTCACTTATAGAGAGTATGATATACAGTATATGTGGCTAAAAAATCTTTGGGAGAAAGAGTTCTTAATTCATAGGTGGTCACAAGATATTTCTAATTCTTGTAATTCCATAAGTGATTATCATTTTCACACTACTATTTCCATTCCATCACCATCTTTCAGCTGTTATTCAAAAGTGATTATAAATAATGGGGCTATAAAAGCCATTCAATAATTAGGACACTCACTGGCCATATGCCCACCCCAACAGTGGGAGGTGATTTATGTAAGGAAACCCCATCACATCTGCCAAGCTGGTTTCTCTCTGGCGAACTCTCCAATTGCAGATGAAAACAGGGCTCTTAATAGTCATCTTTTTCTTAACTAGAGCACTTACTTGCAAGCCAAAGTACTGCAGCATTTAAAATTTTATATACAAGGAAAGAAAACCAGACTCAATAAACCATCCTCTGTCTTGCCATCTCATGGATCCAGATAACCAGAGGAAAAGCAGAAAACATCAACTGGATCTGGTTAGAATCCTGGCCTTTGTCACAGAACGGGAAAGACCTAAAGGAAATCCAAGGACAAGCTGGTCAAATCTCACCCCCTTGATACACAAGACTTTAACAGATGTAAGCTTAAGCCCACGGCATAATTCACCAAGGGTTTCTTCCAGGAGTGCCACTGGCATCTTGGACAGGAAAATTCTTTGTTGTGGGTTTACTCTCTGAACCTCAGCAGCCCGGTTCTTGGCAGCTTCCAAATAAATGCCTGAAGTGATCCCCAGTCACTGCCACAAGCCTAGTGAGGCAGTGTCACGCTGGGAGATGGATAAATGAAGAGCAATCAGGAACAGCTATTCCTGTTGAGCTTTCTTTCTTTTCTCCATTTAGATCCAAGAGCATATTAGAAAAATACTGGGGGAAAAACCCTCATACTGAGGATGATTTCAAACAGCTAAGATCTCCTCGGCACATACTTACATAAGCATATCTGTCTTCTAGCGCAGGGATGCTGGTAAAGAGGAATCAGAGCTTAATGCTGAGACCAGAGGTTTGTGCTAGTCTTAACAATGATACAGCAGAGACAGTCTCCGGCAAGCCTCTCAATGGAAAGCCCCTCCACCAGTGTCTAGCCCATCGCTCCGGTTTACTGTGTTCACAGCCTTTGCACGTATGCTCAGTCGCTTCAGTCGTGTCCAGCTCTTTGCGACCCTATGGGCTGTAGCCCACCAGGCTCCTCTGTCCAAGGGATTCTCCAGGCAAGAACACTGCAGTAGGTTGCCACGCCCTCCTCCAGCGGCTCTTCCTGACCCGGGGATAGAACCCTTGTCTCCTGCATCTCCTGCACTGCAGGCGAATTTTTCACCCGCTGAGCCACCTAAAGTCATGATTTTTTTACCCACTGAGCCACCTAAGGTGGTTTATCAATATGTTTCTTCATCTTGTTTATTATGTGTCCTCCACCACCATGATAGTTTCACATGAGAGCTGAGACCCTCTCAGCTCAGAGGAGAAACTGGCATCACCTAGTGATGATGAAATGAGTAGATGAAGGATGAAAACACTACTTAAAATAACACCAGTGACTAAAGCAGGGCTAAGCAGAACTACATTCCCATCCTGGCTTTGCCGTTTGCTACCTCTGTGTTCTTAGGCAAGTTCCTTAATCACTCTGGGTCTTTGTTTCTTTATTAGGAAAGTGGGGATAATGACAGTACATACAAGAGGGCGGTAAAGATCATTAAATGAAAACATGCAATGTTCAGCAAATGCTAGCTATCCTCCCCTTGACTTGGAAGTATCAGTATCATATTCCAAAATGTACCTTTTGTGGAGTTGTTTGTCCTCAGGGAGAGTTTTTTAATAATTAATGCTTATGACAGAATGTATAAAACAAGTTAAACAAGTCAAGCTTTCCATATTACTAGGCTGAAAACTAACTAAAACTCGGATGCTGTTGCTGGACTGCTTTCACACACCGAACACTTACGCATAGCGCATCCACGGTATACTCTACAGCCAAAGGTGTGCGAGCAAAGACAGGATCTTTAGGTTTGTATGGAATAGGAATGACAGTACAGAGTATCACACACCCTTCAGTCCAGCACCAGTTATCAGGAAATCTGGCATTCATTTTTCACTTTACTATTTATTTCAATGTTCTTCATATATGTGTTATATTGCTTCCTTTCTTTAAGAGTTCCTTATAGATCCTGCATATCAGTCCTTTGTCTGAAATAAATTTTGCAAACCCCTTCTGCTAGCCTGTGACTCATCTATTCACTTTGTTAGGGATATCTTTTGATGAGTGGCAGTTTTGATGGTTGATGAAGCCTCATTTATTGATATCTATGGTTACTTTTGTCTTTATTGTTCATTTGTTACAGATGAGTCATAAAATAGGAACATGAAGCAGACAGAACTCTGAGCAAGGGTCAGGAGATGTTGATTTGAGACCTACATCTGTGCCATATGTTTTGGAAAAGTCATGAGTGAGCGCTAACTTTATGCATCAGCCTGACTGGACCACAAGGTATCTAGATATCTACGTATCTAGTCAAGTATTATTTAGCATGTTTCTTATGAGAATTCTACGGGATGACTTTCATGTTTCAATTAATATACTGAGTAAAGCAGATCACCATCTCTAATATTAGTGGGCCTCACCCAATCAGTTGAGGGCAAGCTGACTTGCCCATGATTAAGGGCTCATGAATAAGCTCATAAATAAGAGCTCCTGCCTCAACCTTTGAGCTGAGATATCAGCTTTCCGGATTTCATACTAAACCAAAACATCAGCTCTCCTTGTCTCAAGCCTGCAGCCTTCAGACTAGAACTTACACTATCAGCTCTCCCAGATCTCAAGCCTCTAGACTCTTTACTAAAACCACACCATCAGTATTTCCGGGCCTCCAGCTTATCAACTATAGACCTTGGGTTTGTAGGTCTACATAATTGCATAAACCAATTTCTTACCATAAAGTAAGTAAGGAAAAGTTGCTCAGTCATGTCTCTGCAATCCCATGGACTATACAGATCATGGAATTCTCCAGGCAAGAATATTGGAGTGGATAGCTGTTCCCTTCTCCAAGGGATCTTCCCAACCCAGGGATCAAACCAAAGTCTCCTGCATTGCGGGCATACTCTTTCCCAGCTGAGCCATCCCTGGGATTCTCCAGGCAAGAGCGCTGGAATGGGTTGCCATTGCCTTCTCCAATGCATGAAAGTGAAAAAAGAAAGTGAAGTCACTCAGTCATGTCCGACTCTTAGCGACCCCATGGACTGCAGCCTACCAGGCTCCTCCGTCCATGGGATTTTCCAGGCCAAGAGTACTGGAGTGGGTTGCCATTGCCTTCTCCTAAATATCCATAAATAGATAAAACTTCCTATTGGGTCTGCTTCTCTGCAGAACCTGAATACATTAACTACCTCTTCTGGTTCCAACATGACATGCAACATTCTAATAGGCACTTAATGAATCTTGCTGAAATCCCCAATAAATCAGCTTGGTTCACATACTTGAAGTAAACAGGCTAGATTTAACCATCCCAGAGTTCTCTCCCATTCTGATACTTATCTGATCTCACCTTTCCATTCCAGCAAGGGCTTCTCCCTTGGGTGTCCTCTTGCAAAATTAATCCAGCTATGCTTCTCAGAAAAAGTGACAAACCATTCTCTTGGCTCATCAACTCAGCAGTCACTCTTAACAGGCCCTGCTACATGTAGACCTGTTCTGGCTTGTTTGCCCCCACATTGCAGAAGCAGAGTGCTAGCTAAGGAGTTCAGACAGTTCAAAGTTATTTGAGTATTTACACATCATACAGGTTACAGCAGCCAAATTCTTAACAGCACAGGGAACTTTACTCAAGATCTTGTAATAACCTATAATGGGAAAGAATCTAAAAAAGAATGTTAATCTAAATTAATCTAAAACAGAATCATATATATATATATAACTGATTCATATATATATGTATAACTGAATCATGGCTATGCACCTGCAACTAAAACAGTATTGTAAATCAACTATGTTTCAATTAAAAAAAAAAAACAGGATGCTAAAACAAACCAAAAAACAATAAATAAAGAAATTGCTGATACACAGACATACTCACCAGACTTCTAAACTGACATTTAAAAAACTGCAACAAAGTCACCAAATGAGGCAATACATCTAATTACTGATTGTTGTTATGAGGCGAGCAAGTCACAGGTGACACTCCAGAGGCACCAAAACACAGAAAGGGGTCTAACATTTGTCAGAGGAACAAACAGAAGTATGTCAACACCTCACCCTTTGGGAACCTCTGACACCCTCTTTTCCATTGATTGATTTCAGACCAGTCCAAAGGAGACAGAAAATTTTCATTAGAAATTAAAGTGATCTTAAATAAATTTTGCGATGCCTTTTGAGACTAGCCTACATCCCAGGGAGATGTCAAGCCACATTTGAGAAGTCCTGCTTTAGAATAAGTCGTATTAAATAAGAAAATTAGGTGATAATGATTTAGAGTCACCGTGAGAACCTGAAGGAAAGGAGTTCATCTGGCTTCCCTCACATGTCTCTAACAGCGAAAGCAGGGAACTGGTCTCTCCTTGGGGCCTGGGATGTCCTAATGACAAGCAACCAGCCAGGCTCACTCAGAATGGAAGAGGTGACTGGACATTACCTGGAAGGGAGGGTTATGAATCTTGATGAACATTGGAATCACTAGGGCACAGCTGAAATAACACCAGTGTCCAATCTCCCACCTCTGAGCAACTAAATAAGAATCTATGAGGAGAGAATGGACAGCGGTGGGTGTTTTGGTCGTTCATCTTCCCTAGGGACTGCAGTGTGCAGGCAGCATTCTAAGCCTAGTCTACTTCTCTGATCCTGGACACTTAGTGGAGTCACTAATTGTGAGAATATCTCTGCAGAACTTTCTGTGTAGAGCGAATCCTGTAGGATCTCCAAAGATGAAGTGCCCTGAGCTTCAAAGGTGAAATCAGACTCTGAACCAGGAGCAGGGTGGGATGGGTGGAGTGAAGAACACCAAGAGGAAAGAGAGCTTAAAACAAACAAACAAAATCTAACACCCTCTTAGAGCCATAGCCCTGGGAAGTTAAACTGGGTTTCTGCCTGCCCTGACTAGGGAAGAACACTCAACTTAGCCGGGTAGGAAACTCATTTCAAAGGATCTGGGGATGCTGGGTGACTTGGACTTTGATGTCTCTCACTGCAGCTCAGGCATCCCCTTGGCTTTCTGACCAATTCCTGAGAAAAGTAATAAGTTACATATATTTAGTTTGAAGAACGCTTACCAAGTGAAAAGGTGGGAAAGGGGCTACAATCAGTGACAGAGAACCAGGTGAGAAAGGGTGGGCTGCGAGCACAAACGCAGGGCTTTCCCACATGAAAATAGTAATGCTGACGTCTGAAAAGTGGTACAGGCTGATTTCTGGAGCTGAATAAAGCACCGACACACTTAGGAAGAAACAGAGAGGATGAAAGAACAAACAGAAGTCTCCCCTAAATTAAACACAACTCAAATGTATCTGCTGTGAATCGGGTAATTATTCTGTTGATGGATTCTACACTCAAGCTGACGCTGAACCATGGGCTGCCTCATTTCTTCAAGTACCAACACCAAGCGATGCTTTCAGCCACCCTCAGACCTCAATCAAGCTGTTCAGTGCTCACAAACAATCAATTTCCTTTAATGAAATATTATTCTGCCACTAGTCAGAGATATAGAAGCTACTACAATCATCCCTCTCTCCAAAAGACTCCCAGGGAATAAGTGAAAAGGCTTTAAAGCTTTTTCATCAGCAACTACATATATTTAACCCCAGCAGAAAACTTTTTCCTCATCCATATATTAAAATTTTTCACATATTAAAATTAAAAGTGTTTCTGTGCTGTCTTACCTGGACATGTATAATCTCTAAAGCCCTCATGTGTACTCTTTATTTCTTTATACTAAAATCACACTGGTATCTTAAAAGTTCAAGCAAAATCAAATTATGAAAGTAAAGCAGTTACACTTTCATTTCTTTTTCTTGTTAAAAGAATTCTAGCTTAACATTTGCGTTTTTCCCCCATAATTAGAAAGATTATGGAAACAGAAGAGAAAATGTAGTCAAACAGGCTTGAGCAGAAAATAGCTAAAATAGAAGCCCCATATACAAAAGAATAACAACTAAAAAATAAAAGCTCCATCCTTCATTTGATAGGTATTACCTGACTGGAAATTAAAACACTTCGTGCTATCTCTAGAGAAGAATTCTGTTCCAAAACGAGGGTCTAATGTTTAAATTGTGCAAGCCAAATCAGCTTGAAGAAACAGAAGGCTCTGCTAAGCTTTAGCAGAACAAGCCCTAACATAATATGCCAAGGAACACGTTTGACAAAACAGAAGTAGAAAAATATTTTCAAAATCGGTTCTTGGCTTAAATCTAGCATTTGGCACCTCAAATAAACACAGCGAAGAAGAACTAACTTGGCTGTGCCATGTGACTTTTGGAATTGCAACAGGCCAGATGGTGGGGTAGGTTATTCATTTCTCAGCTTCTCATCATCTCTGCCCTTACATTAGAGCCTCTCCAGGTGAGGGTGCCTTACAAGGGTTGGAAAGACAAGAACTGGATAAATGCATATAACCAGTTCTCTGGGGAATTATTATCTCCTTTAAAACCATGCCTTTATCAAACATCTCATGCCAACTCAACAGCTCTCATTGATAAATGTTCTGGCTTACAGAGCCAAGTCAACGTCACATCTGCTGTCTATAAACAGTAAAGGAGTAACACCTCCTCTTCTGGGAAGATGATGCAGATGTGCATTTCCCTCATCCTCCCACGGAGCACAACGGCAGACCTCTTAGGACTCTCAGGAAAGATCTCAGCATGCAGGTGAGTTCTCTTTCTTTAAGTCCCATATAACCCAGCATCGCAGAAGACGCTGACAACAAGTAAATGTCGAGAGTCCAACAAGAGTCTGTTCTCTCTACCTAAAGACCCAGGTAATAGGTTCAAGGCAGGGGGGCCTGGGTTTGATCCCTAGTCAGGGAACGAGATCTCACGTGACTCAACTAAGAGTTCACATGCTGCAACTGAGAAGTTCACATGCCACAACTAAAAGATTCTGTAGGCTGCAATGTGAGATCTTCAGTTCAGTTCAGTTCAGTCACTCAGTCATGTCCGACTCTTTGCAACCCCATGAATCGCAGCGCGCCAGGCCTCCCTGTCCATCACCACCTCCCAGAGTTCACTCAAACTCACATCCATCGAGTCGGTGATGCCAACCAGCCATCTCATCCTCGGTCGTCCCCTTCTCCTCCTGCCCCCAATCCCTCCCAGCATCAGAGTCTTTTCCAATGACAATTCTTCGCATGAGGTGGCCAAAGTACTGGACTTTCAGCTTCAGCATCAGTCCTTCCAAAGAACACCCAGGGTTGATCTCCTTCAGAATGGACTGGTTGGATCCCCTTGCAGTCCAAGGGACTCTCAAGAGTCTTCTCCAACACCACAGTTCAAAAGCATCAATTCTTCGGCGCTCAGCTTTCTTCACAGTCCAACTCTCACATCCATACATGACCACTGGAAAAACCATAGCCTTGAATAGATGGACCTTTGTTGGCATAGTAATGCCTCTGCTTTTCAATATGCTATCTAGGTTGGTCATAACTTTTCTTCCAAGGAGTAAGCGTCTTTTAATTTCATGACTGCAATCACCATCTGCAGTGATTTTGGAGCCCCCCAAAATAAAGTCTCTCACTGTTTTCATTTACCATGATCTATTTGCCATGAAGTGATGGGCCCAGATGCCATAATCTTAAGTTTTTTGAATGTTGAGTTTCAAGCCAGCTTTTTCACCCTCCTCTTTTACCTTCAAAGAGGCTCTTCAGTCCCTCTTCACTTTCTGTCATAAGGGTGGTGTTATCTGCATTTCTGAGGTTATTGATATTTCTCCTGGCAATCTTGATTCCAGCCTGTGCTTCTTCCAGCCCAGTGTTTCTCATGATGTACTGTAAGTTAAATATCAGGGTGACAATATACATCCTTGATGTACTCCTTTTCCTATCTGGAACCAGTGAAAGATCTTGCATGCCATAATTAAGACCCGGTGCAGCCAAATAAATAAATACAAATAAATATTCAAAAAAATAAACATCGCCAAGTGATGAACATGTAAATAAAGTTTGCGGGGCACTGATATGAACATGACTGGGGGGATGGGGACCACACAGCTTGTGGGATCTCAGTTCCTCATCCAGAGATCAACCCCAGCCTTTAGCAGTGAAAGCACAGAGTCCGGACCACTGACCTGCCAGGGAATTTCCTACTACACAATTCTTAATTCACCGTAGTGATGACTTTGTACCAATATGGAATGTATGTATTATATCCCCACAAGCAAAATAAGCAGGGTACACATCTGAAATTCCTTAATGCTAGTGTAATTTCTGCGTGTGCACACAAGTCAAGGCCTGGCAGGAAATGAGCACAACATAGAAAGAGCAGTTTGGAGGCAGAGGGATTATGACTCTTTCCTCACCAAGTCCCCCACTTTGTTCTTAACACTTATAATCCTGCTAATATGTTATATGATAAGATGCCAGGGCCAATGTACGAGGATCAACACTTTTTACTTTCTGGATTGCTGCTTTCCTAGGATCATGATGACCTGGTAGAATGAAATCCTACATACTTGAGGTTACACAGGCTCATGAGCAACCAGATCTGCAAGGGCCCTGGCTTGGTTTTAGCCAGTTTAACTACCTGCAAAAAGAACAAACAGTGGTCCAAAGGAGCCTCATTTGAAGGCACACCCAAAGCATCTCAAATATGCTCTAGACATAAGGTCCAACTTGTCGGTAGAGTAACACTCTCTCCAGGTCCAAAGTCTTTGGGTCTATGCTGGCTCCAGGATGCAGATATGGCAGCGAGAGAGCCCAGCACTCACCAGAAATACACAATGTCCTGACTGTGATGGTGGTTAGCTGTGGGCCTGGACATTATGGTCTCTGAGACTGTACATTAAACCCACTCCTCCAGTCATGTGGCATCAGCACCAGACAAAGAAATCAACTGACTGCTCATCAACGAGTCATCTTTTACATTCTTTGCTTCCTTTTCTTCCTCACTGCAGAATCCCAAGCATGTCATCCTTGTAAATGGCACCAAGAAAACACCACCAGATTTTCCGAGGATCCAAGAGATAATCTGTGTCCCATAGCTGAAAAAAACTATATGCTTAACTTAACCCCAAAGTTAATTCTTCAAATGATTTTTTACTACAAGCCAACTTTTCCCCACTTCATCTCAAAATGACTACATTGCAGATAAACTCTTCAGCTCATGTTTAGAGTATGTAGTGACCCAGTTCAAACATGTTCTGGGAATATTTATATGTAAACATCTAAAACCCTATATTCCTTAACTATTACACCGAAGAGAAAACAACAACAACAACAACACTTTAATTAAAGGGATAATGCTATACTGGCTGAACAAAACAATATCTACTTCCAAACTTCAACAATTATTTATACACATGCCATCCAAAATGAAAACTAAAGGAGCTTTATTACTGTTTCTATACTAGTCATACTCATGCTATGAAATCATTACTTAAGTATTTTTAAACTCTGATTATCAAAGGGTAGATAGATAAACACTCTTGTAGGAAAATTGGTTTTTACTTCTAAATATGAAGTCACTTGTCATTTTTGAAAGATTTCAAAACGGAAGGGCAATTCACAGTCATTCAAAGACAGTAAGAGAGCCGTAACAACTAGAACAAATACAAGTTTTACTTTAATTCGGGGCTTTCACCCTTAGCACTACTGACATCCAGGGTAAGATAATTCTTTGTTGTGGGGGCTGTGCTGTGCATTGTGAGATGTTTAGCAGCATCCCTGGTATCTACCCACGAGATGCCAAAACTCATTTGTGGCCAGTTGTGAAAACCAAACACATTTCCAGTCATTGCCAAACTTCTCCTGGGGAATTAACTGTCCTCGATTGAGCACCACGGCTTAACTTAAGCAACAGAGTAGCCTAGTGAATCCTAAATGTAACTGAAACCTCTCTTGGCCTCTGTGGTTTACTGGTTTGCCAACACAACAGAATGACTGTCACCATTCAACCTCCTATGACTGCATTTGAGGAATCATCAAGTATTACCAGATGGCATGCAATGCAAGCCCATGCATGAAGAGGCCTCAGCTTTACTGGAACTGAAATGATGGTGGTGTCAACTGCTCACTGATTGTCTAGAGACTGAATATATGTATATTTTGAAGGCTGAAGCTAGTGACTAGAGTTACTGTGAGGCATACCTGAAATAGTCACTATGCCCAAAACTATGGGCAAGTAGACTGCAGTCCTGGCCAAAGTTATCATCAAAATATGACCGCCTATTGGCCTAAATTGCTGGAGTCCAGGAACATTGAGTAGTTAGGAGAAGTGCACGAGGTGAACTAACTCATCCACAAGGTCACTGGTGTTTAACAAATACATTCAAAGAGGTAAGCAACTCCGTATGTTATTTTTCCATTTCTTTCCCAATGAAAATCTGCACTGAACTCACAACCTGGTGAACAGGAAAAGGCACCTTCTTATACCTGAAAGGCATCTTTGACTCTTTCTATTTCCCACATCCCCCATATTACAATAGTTGCAAAGTTCTCCCAATTCCACCTCTTGTGTCTCTCTTGAATAGGCCCACTTCTTTGCATCATACATTTCATTGCTGAATTACTACAGACACCTCCTAAGCAAATACTGAGCTTCTAGTCTTGGCCTCTCCCATGGGGACATAAAACAATTTTTTAAACGCACAAATCTGATCGCCTTTCTCCAGCATGTATTTCCTCATGGATTTCCCATCGTTCTTAAATAAAATCCAAACATCCTCATGCTTCTACATTATCTGGACCATCAATGTGGGTGCAGGGGAGGGATATATAATTAAAAAAAAAAAATCAGTATCACATACAGTGGAATCAGATCTTAAGCTGAGCCTGGGACTAAAAGTTTAAAAAGCCAGAATTACTGGTAATCTAAATTATACCTAAAAATCCCACTAGCCTGCCAGGACCTGGGCTTTTGGAACTCAAAGGCCAAGAATCAACCTTAGTTTTTCTTTGAATTTCTGTTGTGCTTTCCTTTTCCCTGAGACAGTGAGGGAGTTAGGCCAAGATTAGTTTAAATGTGGCAAGGGTGAAGGTTTGGGGAAGTTAAATTAGTGATAAACATTATTTATTTATTTATTTATTTATTTATTTTTTAATTTTAGTTTTTTATTTTTTAAATTTTAAAATCTTTAATTCTTACATGCATTCCCAAACATGAACCCCCCTCCCACCTCCCTCCCCATAACATCTTTCTGGGTCATCCCCACGCACCAGCCCCAAGCATGCTGCATCCTGCGTCAGACATAGACTGGCGATTCAATTCACATGATAGTATACATGTTAGAATGTCATTCTCCCAAATCATCCCACCCTCTCCCTCTCCCTCTGAGTCCAAAAGTCCGTTATACACATCTGTGTCTCTTTCCCTGTCTTGCATACAGGGTCGTCATTGCCATCTTCCTAAATTCCATATATATGTGTTAGTATACTGTATTGGTGTTTTTCTTTCTGGCTTACTTCACTCTGTATAATCAGCTCCAGTTTCATCCATCTCATCAGAACTGATTCAAATGAATTCTTTTTAACTGCTGAGTAATACTCCATTGTGTATATGTACCACAGCTTGCTTATCCATTCATCTGCTGATGGATAAACATTATTTAGAACGTGATTCAGGAATATAAAACACAACTCCAGCTATGTCCAAAATATACATACACATATGTGGTATATTTCCATGGGGTAGAGGAAGCTGTTACACAGGGAGTTCTAAGCAAGGCAAATGAACCAGAAAGAAAGACAGCCATATGTTAGCAGGAATATCTCTGGATGTTGAGATTAGAGATGATTAATTTGATTTTCCATACTTTCACGTGGTTTCCACTATCAATAACAGAATAAGAAAAGTAAATAAAAACTCTAAAAGGTAACTTTAAGTTAAGCCTTAGCTTCATGTTGAGGTTTGACAGAAAACAAAATTCTGTAAAGCAATGATCCTTCAGTAAAAAATTAATTAACAAAAAAAGTAAGCCTTTATATATCGGCTAAGATACAGACCAGATGGCAAAAGTAGCATCAAATTATTCTGGAATGTAAAGATTTATCACTTGCCCTTACTCTGCTAAGTTGCAGATCTCTGTGCCCAGATAACGGGGCACAGAATAGAAACTGTTGTCGTGTGGTGTGTCCAGAAGTTATTCCCTCAATTCATTCAGCCCTAAGCTTTTTGACAAACACACAGCAAGACAGACAAAACTGAGGACAGGGGAATGTCCTGTAACATTGTTAAACGGTGGTAGGAGAACACTAGTGCACAAGTTAAAAGTACAGAGAAAGCTGTGGAATGCTGACCCACAGGGAATATAAGCAAAAGGAAAAGCGCAGTTTTGAAGTATGAGTGCCTGATAATGATCAGTAAAAAGGTTTCCTCGCCGCTTTCATGCAGAGTAAAAAGCTTCAAATTCACAGCTTAATTCAACACACAGTGTTGAGTCTTGTTCTCTGTGCTAGTGACATGGGCAGTGATTGTCTACTTTTTGCCCGGAAGAATGTCTTTTTTTCACTCTGGGCAAGAGGACATGCCAATCTGCCTAACTTTACCTGCTTTTATCTCTTCTTGCCCCAAAGCAACAGTGTGAACTTTGGTCAGGGCACGAAATGCACCACTGTGTAGGGGCCACGTTCCACACTGACTCCTTCTGTCTATTGCATTTCTTTTCCCAAGTTCCTGAGTGTTGAGGGTCTCAACTATGAGAATAGAAACTACATTGACTTCATTGTCCAGTAGTTTGAGAAATGCAAAATGTTAAGCATAAAGTACACGTGGAGTGAACTATGTATTTTGTAACTGTCAAATAACCTAAATTTCAACATGAAAATTCCTCTTACATTTCTTTCAGATCAATTTCAAAGAGTGAAAATTGTCTCCTGCCTTAGCACAGTTGCAATCATTACAGGAGCCTTTATAAGCTCTCTTTATTACACACAATGCATTTTCCTACCAGTGTGAAGGCCAGCAGGGGGGTCTCATTCAACTCCCTGGCATTCTAACAGTATGATGACTGGGAATTCAGACACAGAGAGAAGAGAGGGGAAAAAACAGCATCTCACCACCTGTAATCCCAGATGGCACTGGAAGACACTTCACCGAAAACCCATAAAGGCTTTAGCAAATATAAAGCAATGCACTAATTAAAAGGGAAAAAAGAGTCTACATCCAGCCACACAGAGTTATGGTACAGATTATTACACAGTCAACTGTGACTTTAGAAACAGAACCCAAACTCTAGCAAAACACACATGAGAAAATGAGCTTTTCTGGTTTTCATTCCACCGATGGTACAATGCCTACAGATTTGTTAACTCAAAGAGTTTTTTCATGTTGCTCACTTTGACATGTAGAGGAGAATTCTGAATCGTCCTCATCCATCACCACGCTGACTGCAATTTATTGCAGGACTATGTGGTAAGTGCTTACATATATTATTTAATTCAATCCTCACCACTTTTCAAAATGGGAACTGTCATTATCTCTGTTTTCGGAAACAAAAATGGAAGCACAGACAAGTTGAGAAAGCTGCCCAAGTTCAAACAGCTTAGTAAGAGCCAATTCCCAGGGCTCTTTCACACTCTTGTGAAAAGTCTATGCTGTTTAGCAAGAAATCATCTTTCTAAATTTGGGGGATTTGTTTGGTTTTTGTCTTTTAGTTTCTCCTCAAAGGTGGGCTGTACCTTGAGTTCTCTGGAAACCTCGAAAGCTCTAATGCCAAAGACACAGGAGCTGTCTGAGCATGCAAGCGCGTGTCTTCTTGCTGACCATTTCAGATTTCAGTATAAAAACATAATCCTCTAATCTCATCAAGTCTGCATCAGGGAAAAAGAAATGAAGTTTCAGAAGTGCTAAATTTAAGAAAAGTTTCCCTCAATATCACCACAAAAATTCCAGGCCATATATTGAGAAAATTCATTCTTGATCAAAAGTTAGTAAACTTGCATCCATCTCAAAGCCCCTCTGCCTCTGATGCATCTTACTGTACCTCAAACTGTATATAACACTGCTACGATATTAGCTCTCTTTCTCTTTTCCAGTTGGCCTCCCAGAAGGCTTAATATTAGAAATGAGGTGAAGTCTGGTATCAATTTTCAAACTAGATCTGAGATCCAAAGGAGATCAAATTCTACATGCCAAACCATCCTTAAACACAGAATAACATGCATCTTTTAAGTCATTTTTAATTCTAAATCTTATGCATTTCATAATGTTATTATATGCATTTCATAATTTATATTATGCATTCCATAATATAAAATATTATGGAATATAAAAGAGGCTAATGGACTTAAGATAATCATCATAGGTAAAAAAATAAAGGAATCTTTTGGTACAAACTTCTTCTTCCATGGGGGAAATGAAGAAGGGCTATCTAACCAAAAAAGAAACAAACAAACAAAAAAAGGGGGGGAATAAATGGAAGAAAATCTACCTTGTTCCACACCAAACATAGGCTATATCTGGAGGTATCAAAAAAGAGATACAATAGCAAACATGATGGTAAAGAGGCTAAGGATAATGATATCAATAGCTAATATTATGGAATGCCTAATACCTGCCAAGTATTGGGCTAAGAACCTGATAAGCCTCCCGGGACTTCCCAGGTGGCCCAGTGGTAAAGAATCCACCTGTTAACGCAGGAACATGGGTTCAATTCCTGGATGGGGAAGATCCCCTGGAGGGGTAAATCTCAACTCACTCCAGTATTTTTGCCAGGAAAGTTCCATGGGCAGAGGAGCCTGGTGGGCTAGTCCACGGGCTACAATGGGGTTGTAAAGAGTCAGACATGACTGAACATGCACACACATGTTTCGGGCACACACACACACCCCTTCAAAGCCACACTATCCCTAGAAAGTAAATACTATTGTTAGCTCCAATTTAAAGAGAAGGAACCAGAAACACAGGCAGGCTAAGTATATTGCCCAAGGCGTACAGCAAATGTGGAGCTGAGATCCACCTCCAGGGCCTGTACTGACAATGCCTCCCAGGTAAAACAAACAGAAAATATGCCTTTGAATTAAGAGGGGTAGGGGAAAGTGCTCTCTACTTAATATGTACAATAGACATATGTAGCTAGTTACTGAGGGAGAAAGTTGCAGTTATTTCCTAAATGAAGCCCCCTGTCAAAGGGGACACAAAGCAGGATCCCCCAAGCAATTAGGAAATTGAACACCCCTGCCTGCGGCAACCCACTCCAGTATTCTTGCCTGGAGAGTCCCAGGGATGGGGGAGCCTGGTGGGCTGCCATCTATGGGGTCACACAGAGTCGGACACGACTGAAGCAACTTAGCAGCAGCAGTCTGCCTCCTACCTGCTTCAACGGTCAGTCTGGTTAAACTTTGCTTTCTATAGAAACCTCTATCTGCATGCATCCTAATTAGCCTGAGCTTTGTGCAGCCAAAACATGATAGCAATGACACTTGTTCCCAAGTCTGGAGCAAAGCCCAATAAAAATCAAACCAACTTGAAAAAAACCTCCGATAGAAGCGATAGTACTAAGACCTTTGTTTAAATCTTGATTTGCCCACCTGCTACTGGGAAGGTCACCAATATTCTGAGTGAAATTTCTTCATCTATCAAACTAGTGGAGCAGTATCTTCCCGTGCGGGTCTTTGACAATTGAGATAATGCATGTGAAATGTTTGCATCACATCTGATATATTTATCAGTGAAGCATTAAGTGTGTACACAGAAAGCAATTTAGGATTTAACATTAATGCAGTATGTGAGGACTTTCAAATGATGTGGAAGTCACACTAGGGAAAATCAGTGACTTAACTATTATGTTCCTTGGGGAAAGAAATTGAATGCCAAAAAGAACAATCAAAGGTGGAATGAGGTGAGGGTTTCTTAACATTTATTTATTACAGTCTTTCTGACTTCACTTATAAAATCTTTCTTTTGGACTCCAGAGAACTACACAGTTCTCTATAAATATCACTGTTGACTTTCCATAAGGATATGACAAACCAAATATCAATATATCAGTAAAGGAATGAAAGCTCCAGTTAGCTATTGAGTCAAAATTCATTGGTCAAGGAAAATGCTGCTGTTTTAACAAACAAGTTTAATTTAAAAAATGATTTTTAACTTTTCTGTCCTCCAATGCCATCTATAGGCACCAAGATTCCCATTTGCTAGTAACCAAACGAAGGAACTCCAGCAGATGTATCTTCTCAGACGTTAATGTGCCTTTTTTTCAATTATCTAGGAATTTGGTTACAGTGTTGATCTGGTTCCTCCGGACTGAGGTGAGCCATGAAATTCTGCATTTCTAACAAACTCACAGGTGATGCCAATGCTGCTGGTCCATGGATCACACTTTTGAGTAGCAAGGTTGTGAGACACAAGGCAACCATCACTCACGTGTGCACACAGGCTCTCTCTCTCATAAATCCAGCTTTGAAAAAAAATTTTTTCAGCTCATAAGCAACATTCTGTGCTCCTACCTAAGTTTCTGTCCAATACCAAAACCAAATGAAATATACACAAAGTACCTAAGTACACTGAGTCTAAATTTGAAGATTTTCTTTCCCAGTACTATAATATAATTACACAAGGATGAAGATAGTAAATACCTGAAATTAACCAGCACTTATATCCACAATTCCTTCTTTTAAGGATCAATGATGGTGCCTCCCTCCTCGCATGTTTCATGCCAGTCCTCTGCACTCACCTAATCTCAGCAATTACCAGCTCAGTCAGTCAGTCAGTTCAGTCCTTCAGTCATGTCTGACTCTTTGCAACGCCATGGACTGCAGCACACCAGGCTTCCCTGTCCATCACCAACTTCTGAAGCCTATTCAAACTCATGTCCATCATGTCGGTGATGCCATCCAGCCATCTCATCCTCTGTCATCCCCTTTTCCTCCTGCCTTCAATCTTTCCCAGCATCAGGGTCTTTTCCAATGAGTCAGCTCTTCGCATCAGGTGGCCAAAGTATTGGAGCTTCAGCTTCAGCATCAGTCCTTCCAATGAATATTCAGGACTGATTTCCTTTAGGATGGATTGGTTGGATCTCCTTGCAGTCCAAGGGACTCTCAAGAGTTTTCTCTAATATCACAGTTCAAAAGCATCAATTCTTCAGTGCTCAGCTTTCTTTATTGACCAACTCTCACATCCATACATGACCACTGGAAAAACCATAGCTTTGACTAGACAGACCTTTGCTGGCAAAGTAATGTCTCTGCTTTTTAATATGCTGTCTACGTTGGTCATAGCTTTTCTTCCAAGGAGCAAGTGTCTTTTAATTTCATGGCTGCGGTCACCATCTGCAATGATTTTGGAGCCCCCAAAAAATAGTCTCTCACTGTTTTCATTTGCCATGATCTATTTCCCAGGAAGCGATGGGACCAGATGCCATAATCTTAAGTTTTTTGAATGTTGAGTTTCAAGCCAGCTTTTTCACCCTCCTCTTTCACCTTCATCAAGAGGCTCTTTAGTTCCTCTTCACTTTCTGTCATAAGGGTGGTATTATCTGCATATCTGAGGTTATTGATATTTCTCCCTGCAATCTTGATTCCAGCTTGTGCTTCATCCAGTCTGGCATTTCCATGAACAGTATGAAAAGGAACTACAAGGTAGGTCCTGTATTTATCTCTGTTCTATACAAGAGGAAAGTGAGGCTCGGCCAGATTAAATAACTTGCCCAATGTCACCAGACAGGAAGTACAGAGTGTCTGACTACCGAGTCCATGCTCATAAACACTATGCCATGATGTACAATTATCCCAGAACTGCCGATTCTGCTTCTGGAAAAATTCGGCACCAAATCACTGCCTGTGCCACAGTGACGTCGGCCTCAGGTTCTACCTTTCTCATCCCTAGAATTTCCGAATGAGTGGACGGTGAAGAAAGCAGGTTCCCAGAGTTTGGTTGAGTCTCTCCATGTGATAGATTGAGTCCATGCTTTATAGCCTGCCAAGAACAAAACTAAATAGTCACAGATTATAAATTGGCCACATAGAAATCACTCAGCTGTCCAATTTAACTGCTGTTTAGAAAATTACTCTTCTGTGCTTTGTTATGTACATACAAGAAGGAGACGGCATGGTATCAGCCTCCAAAGGAACCCAGTATTTTTGGTGAGGCAAAACTTTAATTGATTTGTCTCATTCATTTCACAAATATTCACTCTGTGACTATCCCATGTCACCCACTCTGCAGAGTCAGACAACAGTTTCACCCTGAGTTCATAGTCAAGCAGTAGAAATACACATTAAATGTGAAATTATATAAATAATCATATACAAATGTGATGAGTGGAACAACAGTCAAGTACAAAATGCTGGGGGAGACATGGTCTTGTGTAGGGCCACAGACAGTACATTCTAAGAAACTCAAGCAAGGTTAAGATAAATACTCAAACACCAATATTTAGCCACCTTTGAAGGAGTGGTCTAGTTATACAAAGTGATGGCCCCTTGACAACTCTGAAATCTACACATTCATGGGGAACAAAGGACATTATTGTCTTTTGAAAGTGTCCAGATCTCATTAGAGGAAAATGGGCCAGATTCCTGCTCTTATCACATGATTACTTCAAACTAGGCTTAAAATCACAGAAACCAGGGGTGTCAAAAAGTTTCCTGACATCTGTCTTCTAATTATTCTTTTCACTTTCAGATTAGACAAATTTTGCTATAATGAAACAAGATTAACAAGAAACATCATCTCCAGGGGAGGCCACAAGGTCCAGTCTTCCGTAACAAGCTATTACAACACAATGAAGTCAACTACACAACGCCAGAGGACCAATTATTACTAGAAGTTAATCCTGGGGATAAAAACGGTAGGCAGAAAAGCATCAAGTTCAAATAAAAACACACTCATCAAACTGGCACCTCAAAGGCATATCAGATAAAACACCAAACTACACCCCAGGACCAGCACCAATACTCATTTTCCGAGCAAATCAGGCACCCTTCAGGACACAGAATTATCTTCTCCAACACTAGTTGAGAGCTCTAGAAGAAACAAACAAACAAACAAACAAACTTGAAAAGCCCAAATGTCCATCTTCTACACATTTGCTCAGCAGATGGTTTGCAACTAGATTTATTGTGGGTATATGTTCTCCCCAGGGGGCAGAACTAGCCGTTTCGGATCCCTAGTCTCAATCTAGAATGAGTGGGGAGAAAAGCAAATGTCAAAGCATACCCCCGTTATCCTATGTAAATTACAGAATAAATGATTTCCTGTCAACAAAATGAAAACCTGTAGGTTGTTTTGGAAGTGGCATCTTATTCAACACACAAGTCATTTTCATAATTAAACAAGGACAAATTCAGTGGAAAACAGCCATTTAAAATGACATCTTGGTTTTTTTGTTTTTTTTTGTTTTTGTTTTTTTTGTTTTGTTTTGTTTTGTTTTGTTTTGTTTCAGAAAAAGAGCTGGAAAATTAACATTCTAAAATATATGGGGAAAACAGAAACCAAAGCAACACATCAATAATCAAAGCCTCTGAAGTATAAGGGTTATGACTAGTCTCAGGTCAAGATAATTTGAGTTGGAAACCCTGTCCTGCTCCTTCTAAGCTAGAAGACCTTGGGTGTCTCATATCTGGGCCTTGGGTTCCCCATATGAAAACAGGGGCATATTTGCTATGATGTGAGGCATACAAAGCATATAACCTGGTGCTTTGTACTAGTAAGCATCACCTGTTATTTCTAGTCTTATGTTATTATTGTCCTTCAGTCACTAAGTCACGTCAGACTCTGCAACCCCACAGACTGCAGCATGCCAGGCTTCCCTGTCCTTCATGATCTCCCAGAATTTGTTCAAACTCTTGTTCACTGAATGGGTGATGCCATCCAACCATCTCATCCTCTGTCGCCCTCTTCTGCCCTCAATCTTTCCCAGCATCAGGGTGTTTTCCAATGAGTCAGCTCTGCAATAAGTGGCCAAAATATCGGAGTTTCAGCTTTAGCAGCAGTCCTTTCAATGAATAGTCAGGCTTGATTTCCTTTAGGATTAACTAGTTTGATCTTGCTATCCAGGGCACTCTCAATCATTTTCTCTGGCACCACAATTCAAAAGCATCAATTCTTCAGCCTCAGCCTTCTCTATGGTCCAACTCTCACATCCGTACATGACTACTGGATAACCACAGTTTCATCTTTATTTCTTTATTATGACCACCAAGAAAGCAGACCATGAACACACTGAAAAAACAGGAACTACCAAGAACTCCACTAACAAATTCAGGAGAGAAGCTTTATCAAAACAAACCAAAAGGTGCATTAAAGGAGAAAAAAATAAAAAGAAAAATCATCATTTGACTGGAACCACTTTCTCTCACCCCCATCATAACAAGTAGGACCTATCCAGTTCAAAGAGAAATCAAATTGTTTAGATCGGATATGCAAATGAGCACCCTAGCCTGGTTTTACGTGAAAAAGTGCTTGTCTAAATTAGGAATCACCGAACATTTTATATAAAAGACCACACTGATTATCTTACACTTTGCAGACCACACAGACTCTGTGGCAACCACTCAATTCAGCTAGTTAGTGTGCAGGCAGCCACAGACGATGCACGGGCATGGCTGTGTTCCAATAAAACTTTTATGCAACGGAAGTAGCTTAACAATCTCTGGCCTAAACGGAAGTTTGAGAAGTCAGTATGGTAGGTATGGGTTTATCGTTTTTCCAGCAGCTGGTTCTGTCGACTTGCTGTGGTTCTGGGTGGGGCTGGGGTGGGCGAAGACAGGTTTCTGAGTGGAGTGGAGGCAGCATGCTGAGCAGAGCGCTGAAACACCTGTTCCAGAGAACGGCACCCGACCTGTGCCCAAGCACAGACTGGGTGCTCAATGCCAGCAACGTTGTACCTCTTTAACAAACAGAGAAAAGGTCATAGAGTGAGGCTGAAAGGGAGATGACAAATACAAACTTGAGACAGCAGTGTCAGGAATTCCCTGGCGGTCCAGGGCTTAGGACTCCACGTTTCCACGGCAGGGGATCCCTGCTCAAGCACCTAAGATTCTGAAAGATATGTGGCTTGGCCAAGCATGCTTGGGGCTGGTGCACGGTGATGACCCAGAGAGATGTTATGGGGAGGGAGGTGGGAGGGGGGTTCATGTTTGGGAATGCAGGTACACCCGTGGTGGATTCATGTCAATGTATGGCAAAACCAATACAGTATTGTAAAGTAAAATAAAGTAAAAATAAAAATTAAAAATAAAAGAAAAAGATAGCAAAATGTCAACATTTGTGAAATCTGGAAAGTCAGAATCTGAGTACAGGTTATCTATACTTCTCAAACTAGCAAAAGTGAAGAATCGGGCTTTTAAATTTCCAACCTGCTGCAGTCCGATAATTCTTTACCTATACTTCTCAAACTAGCAAAAGTGAAGAATCAGGCTTTAAAATTTCCAACCTGCTGCAGTTCGATGATTCTGTATATTCAACAGAAACATCACAGGATTCGCCAATTGCTTTCAAAATGCCTAAACTCTTACTCCCACATTATCTACTGGCCTCCTTCTGGACTGATAACAATTTGCAGACTGGCACCACTCCACAGACCACATTGTGAGCTCTGTTTATACTATTTTCTTTTTTTTCCATATGTTTGAAATATGGCACAGTTGAAATTTTATAAATAATAATCTGAAAAGGGAGGAGAAAAGTCAAAGATTAACTCTTTAACATTAGAGGTCACGAAGCCCACCTGTGGATATGCCAAATCAAAGGTCTATGCATTTGTAAATTCCTTCAATCTACAAGTATCCCTTGAGGGCCCACTGGGTATCCACTCCTGTGTCAGGGTTCAGCAGGGTAAGTTGGTGCCTGAGCTCAGGAAGCTTTCAGTTTCATTCAGGGTTTTTCACCCTTGGCCCTATGGCCATTTTTAACCAGATAGTTCTTTGCTGTGGGCAGCCAGCTGTCCTGTGTCTGTAAGAAACTTAGCAGCAACCCTGGCCTCTACCCACTAGATGCCAATAGCACCTCCAGTTATGACAACCCACAAAGATTTTCAGACATTGCCAACTGCCCCTGATAATCAAAATCATTTCCAATGTGAGCCACTGGCTGAAAGCAAAAGAATGATAATTATAGTTGACAGGAAGTATAATATGCTAAGTGGTGAGAAAAGGGCTTTACCCCAAAATCTTAAATCCTTGTGGAAAAATACTGTAAATGCTAAGTGATATTTATAACTTCATCAAGCTGTAACTGTTCTGTTGGCCTTCAGAGCTAACCAAATTCTGTCACCAATGGTATCCTGATAAAATGCACACTGCAGCCCTCTTAAGCACAGATGAACCTTGAACAACACAGGGTGAACTGGGTGGATCCACTTACACACAAATTTTTTTTTCTACAGTAATTTACTACATCACTGCATAATCTGGTTGAATCTGTGGATGTGGAACCACAAATACTATGAAGTTATAAATGGATTTTCAATGGCACAGAAGGTTACTCTCCCAGCATTGTACAAGAGTCAACTGTAAATATTATACCATGCTTGCAAGGGAAAGTAAACAGATCTAGAGAAATTAAACCTTTAGCATGAAGCAGGCCGGTTTACTCCAAGTCAAAGATCATGACGGCCAACAACAGACAACATTTAACATTTATGGAGTACACACATATGTAAACTTGTTCTCACCATTATCTCAACTAAATGACAGCCCTATGAGAGAGCATCTGATACGGCCACATTTTGTACCAAAAAATAACCTGAGGATAAGAGAAACTAAATAATGAATCTGAAGTTACGGCACTCTGACACAAACTGTAGGAAGAGGGATTTGAATTCTTCTACACAGGTGGTTCCTCAAAATCCAACTTCACATGGAGAAATACTGATTATTCATGGAGTAGGTATTTCTGAATTCACCTATATGTAACCCCTAAATCAACCTTTGTGGCACTTACCCAATAATTCAGACACATGACAATCGGTGAAAAATTTTCATTGACCAACATCACATTACAGGAGATTAAAGAAGGTGAGGCTCTACCTTCTTTTTTTAGGTCCCACAGTATAAACAAGCATTTTTTTTCATGATCTATTAAGTGCCATGTTTTCACACTTTTCTGCTTTTTGTCGTGATTTCTCTATTTAAAGTAACCCTCAAATAAACTGCTAAAATGCTGTCTAGTGTCCCAAAGTGCAAGAAGGTCATGATGTGCCTTACAGAAAAAATACGCATTAGATAAGTTTCATTTAGAGATCTCTTCAGGAAAATTAGAGATATCAAAGGAACATTTCATGCAAAGATGGGCTCTATAAAGGGCAGAAATGGTCCGGACCTAACAGAAGCAGAAGATATTAAAAAGAGATGGCAAGAATACACAGAAGAACTGTACAAAAAGGATCTTCACGACCCAGATAATCACGATGGTGTGATCACTCATCTAGAACCAGACATCTTGGAATGTGAAGTCAAGTGGGCCTTAGAAAGCATCACTACAAACAAAGCCAGTGGAGGTGATGGAATTTCAGTTGAGCTGTTTCAAATCCTGAGAGATGATGCTGTGAAAGTGCTGCACTCAATACGCCAGCAAATTTGGAAAACTCAGCAGTGGCCACAGGACTGGAAAAGCTCAGTTTTCATTCCAATCCCAAAGAAAGGCAATGCCAAAGAATGCTCAAACTACCACACAATTGCACTCATCTCACACGCTAGTAAAGTAATGTTCAAAATTCTCCAAGTCAGGCTTTAGCAATATGTGAACTGTGAACTCCCTGATGTTCAAGCTGGTTTTAGAAAAGGCAGAGGAACCAGAGATCAAATTGCCAACATCCGCTAGATCATGGAAAAAGAAAGAGAGTTCCAGAAAAACATCTATTTCTGCTTTATTGACTATGCCAAAGCCTTTGACTGTGTGGATCACAATAAACTGTGGAAAATTCTGAGAGAGATGGGAATACCAGACCACCTAACCTGCCTCTTGAGAAATCTGTATGCAGGCCACGAAGCAGCAGTTAGAACTGGACATGGAACAACAGACTGGTTCCAAATAGGGAACGGAGTATGTCAAAGCTGTATATTGTCACCCTGCTTATTTAACTTATATGCAGAGTACATCATGAGAAATGCTGGGCTGGAAGAAGCACAAGCTGGAATCAAGATTGCTGGGAGAAATATCAATAACCTCAGATATGCAGATGACACCATCGTTATGGCAGAAAGTGAAGAGGAACTAAAAAGTCTCTTGATGAAAGTGAAAGAGGAGAGTGAAAAAGGTGGCTTAAAGCTCAACATTCAGAAAACGAAGATCATGGCATCCGGTCCCATCACTCCACAGGAAATAGATGGAGAAACAGTAGAAACAGTGTCAGACTTTATTTTTGGGGGCTCCAAAATCACTGCAGATGGTGATTGCAGCCATGAAATTAAAAGACACTTACTCCTTGGAAGAAAAGTTATGACCAACCTAGATAGCATGTTGAAAAGCAGAGACATTACTTTGCCAACAAAGGTCCGTCTAGTCAAGGCTATGGTTTTTCCAGTAGTCATGCATGGATGTGAGAGTTGCACTGTGAAGAAGGCTGAGCGCCGAAGAATTGATGCTTTTGAACTGTGGTGTTGGAGAAGACTCTTGAGAGTCCCTTGGACTGCAAGGAGATCCAACCAGTCCATTCTGAAGGAGATCAGCCCTAGGATTTCTTTGGAAGGAATGATGCTAAAGCTGAAACTCCGTACTTTCACCACCTCACGCGAAGAGTTGACTCATTGGAAAAGACTTTGATGCTGGGAGGGATTGGGGGCAGGAGAAGAAGGGGACGACCGAGGATGAGATGGCTGGATGGCATCACTGATGGACGTGAGTCTGAGTGAATTCCGAGAGTTGGGGGATGGACATGGAGGCCTGGCGTGCTGTGATTCATGGGGTTGCAAAGAGTCGGACATGACTGAGGGACTGGACTGAACTGAGGCATTAATTGTAGGTGGCTTTCATCATCTGCATATTTAATCAATCTCAGATCAAAAAGATTTAAAAAAATTTTCCAGAAAGTTCCAAGAAGCAAAACTTGACTTCCCTATGCACCAGCAACTATTTACATGACATTTACATTGGATCCGGTCTTATAATCATCCAGAGATGATTCAGAATATATATATAGGATGAGCCTAGGTTATATGCAAATACTAAACCACTTTATATAAACATCCTTAGATTTTTGTATCCCTAGGGCAGGGGTCCTAGAGCCAATCACCCTCAGATATTAAGAGGCTATATAGTGCCATGAGTTCAATAGTAGGTATACTCAGAAAAAGGAATAGAAAATTTGCCCATCTGTACATGAGGCTGCTCCAGAAAGTGCTAAAAGTAACATTTATAGCACATGATGAAGCTACAGAAAAAAATAGAAAAGTGACTACATTTGTGAGTTTTTGAGATGACAACTGATTTTTTAAAAAACAGCATAGGAGACAGCACTGTGAGACTGAAAGTCAAAGAAATTTGCGGTCATATTATGCAGGGTCAGGAAAATATTAAATCTTTCTTATTTCCTGTTTCATTATAAAGAAATTCTGAATGTATGATTTTTAGATGTTACATAAAATGTCCATAAACAGAAACAAAAATAAAACAAGGACAGGCACTGAGTAACAGATGAAAATGTAACCAAAAGCTTGCAGGAGCCTAATCCTGTATTTACCCTAGGAGTAATAGCTCAGTATTTGCAAATTCAACATTCTGGCAACCCTACAGAATATAAGTACTGCAAATAACAAGCACCAACTACTTTTAGACTACCCATAGAAATCACACATTTCTAAGCTTTAACTTGGTGCTCTGAATTAAAATTTCAGCACAAGGGTCCATAAATCTGAATGTTCTTTATCCACAAACCTGTGTCTATGAATACGTGGTGCATGCTATGCTCCCTAACAAAATTTATTCATCCCAGAATCTGGCATAACCCTGAATTAAATGTGCATAGCCAGAAATACAAGCTGAGGTCATGAAACTATCTGGATGTCTTTGCTTCCAGTCAACAATTTACCTAAAACCACCAGGGGAAAAAAAAAATCCAACACCTTCATGGGGTTATTTAAAAAGTAACCCCACCTAAAATTCCAGCCAAAAGTGTACTCACTGAGGCAGAAGGCTTTCTATACTAACCAGAGTTACACTAACTCATGGTGGTGGGGGTGTCTCATGTCTCATGTCTGACCATTTGCAACCTCAAAGACTGCAGTACGCCAGGTTTCCTTATCCTTTACTATATCCCAGAGTTTGCTCAAATTCATGTCCATTGACTTGGTAATGCCATCCAATCATCTCTTCTGTCACTCATGTTAATCAGTATATAATAGGAGTCTATCATCGACTCCTGGTCACTTAAATTTCCCACCTCTTGAAAACTTCACATTTGTGCCTTTGTTTACCATGAACCATTACATTAATAATCAGAGCAATACACAAATAGCATTTAAAAACCATCACAGTGGGCTTCCCTGGTGGCTCACTGGTAAAGAGTCCACCTGCTAATGCAGGAGACACAGGTCTGATCCCTAATCCGGGAAGATCCCACATGCCAAGGAGCAACTAAGCTCAAGGAGCCACAAGTACTGAAGCCCATGCCCCCCAGAGTCCATGCTCCACACCAAGAGATGCCACCACAGTGAGAAGCCTGCGCACCACAATTAGAAAGCAGCCCCGGAGGCTAGAGACAAGCCTGGGCAGTGACCGAGAGCCAGCACGGCCAAAAATAAACAAACAGAATTATTTTAAAACACTTAAAAAATCATCAGAGACATGAACAGGATTATGAATGACTTGGAAATGTTATGTTCTTAGGAGAACAACGACTGACTCCTGCTCAGTGTGGATCTCATGGTCATCCTCAAATGTCAAACAATTTTCATCTTCAATACAAAATTCCCCAGAGGATCTTCTACTGAACACAAATCCCATAAAATTATTCAAGAAGAAAGAATTCTATGGCAGGTGAGACTAGGAAAATTGCTAGGTAAAACCTTGCAGACATTCCATCACATAAAATATAATAAAAGCTCAGAGACTCCCTAAAGGGAAGATAGGAATGAAACATGTCTGAAATATGTTTCAAAGAGCAGTTCTTAGACTTAGATGATGAGGGACTTCTTTTAAGCACCTATAAACTCCAGGGAACAACACTGGAAAATACTGTTTGAATATATTACTGGAAGAGGCCACAGAGAAAGATAAAACCATCTGCCACCAAAGGGCCCTTCATTGCTCTCACGGGTCCTCTGGGACTCCTCACTCTCCTTTCCTAACTGTAAGGACTCATCGCAGATCCCTCTCTATACAGTTTTGGATCCCTTAAGAAATTCCATGGCTGCACCATTTGCCTCATAGTGGCATGCCACAGTTAAGGGTGCTTAGGGGCAGACAAAGATTGGGCTTCACTTCTTTTTTCTCCATGACAATATCCATCCCAAACCAGACAATACAATCCAAGTTAAGTCTTTTACAAATAGCTACAACCACCCCATTGGGAGAGACGAGCATGACAAAAGAATGTTCTTATAGAAGAAAACTGAGTTTCCTGTTTGTCCACATAGAGTGAAAATGGCCTTCCTTCTGTCTGGAATAAGAACAGAGGAGGAAGTCTACAAATTAACATACGTTCATTTTCAAAAGGCCTTTATGGAAATGATTCGGTGGCATCAGGAGAGAGTCCATAAAGAAGTAAGCAATGGGCTAGGCCTTGAGGGACAATTCCAAATGGACAAGTGGGACTGGACTCTTTTGAGACTATGGAAGGGTGGTTTAAACAGGATGAACAAGTGTAATGCAAAGTAGAGTTCGGTTCTTCAGAATTCCACAGTGGCTAGCTCCTATGAGAAAAGCAGCCAGAAGGTAAAACTTAATTATGCTTTCTGAAGCCATCAGAGACACGCCTGCACGAGAAGCGTGATGTGTGCTTGGCACTGGTGATGCAAGGGAGGGCTGCGTGTGAGGGAAAAAGAGACAGCCAGGAGGAAGGGGTGTCTTTCAGAAGTAATTCTGGACCTCTTAGACTTTTCTGAGCAATAACAATATAATGCTGAGGTGCAGGATATGCATTCTGAAACCAGGCTGCCTGGGTCCCCAACCCAACTCTGACATTTACTGGCTTTGTGAACTTAGGTTATTTGTTTACCCTTTCTGTGCTCAGTTTTCTCACCTGCAAAATGGGGATGACACTAGTACATCTACCTCAAAAGGGCTGACATGAAGTTATATACTTATATACATAAGTATGTAAATGAATTAATATACTTATGATACTTAGCACAGTACCTGGCACACACAAAGAGTATTAATAGCTGTGTGCTAGAGTTCACTTGTACTGGCTCAGAGTAAAATTCTTTTCCATCTCCATATTCAGTGACATCTGTCATCCTCTGAAAGAGCAGTCAGAGTTAAACATTTCCCAGAACATCATATCCATATATATGTACACACACACACAGACGTGTGTATGTGCACAGGCCTAGTCATTAAGGACTACAGAAGAGGCATAACAAAGGGCTTTGCCCACAGAGTTTTCCACCTAGCTAAAACTGTTTGCCAAGAAAATGCCAGGAGTAAAACTCAATCTCTTCTCTCATAGGATTAAAGGAAGAGCAAATAGGAATCTGGCCCCAAGTAGCCAGTGATCATTGCCTTCCCTGGGTCCCTTTAAGTACCATTATCTGTTTTCTGTCCTTCCTCCAGAAACCTCAGCTCTCTCCACAGTTGATATGGTTCGGTATAGCCTGAGGCTATGCATACTGGGGGCTCATCATTCCTACTAGATACAGAAAAACAGTGATGGTACACACACACACACACACACACACACATGCACTCACTCACTCACTCACTCACTCTCTCTCTCTCTCTCAAATTTTCAACTTAATAAAAATCAACAAGCACACACCAAACCCCCAGAATGTGCCAAAGTACTTTTTATAAGTTTTCACCTTTGAAGGTCATTCATTCACGGTTTTTAGCCATGTCTTAACAACACTGTATCAAAACTAAAAATCATGCACTATAATGATAATTTAATCATAACACCAAATGTTTATTGAGAATTTACTACCAGCTATGCATTCTTCTAAGTACATTACATTATTTTGTTAACTGTCCCCCGTTGTGAAGTATCACCATTTTACAAATGGGAAAACTAAGCTTCAAGGAATTAAGTAACTTGCCTAGGGTCACAGAGCTGGTAAGATTCAGTCTGGAGTCTGGTAGACTTGAGACCCTGTGCTATTAATTACTGTAGTCAGGTTTCTCAATTTTGACACAGGACTCAATAATTCTGTGCTGTGCATCACAGGTGTTTAGCAGCATCTCTAGCCACCACCGACTGGATACTAGGAGCCATTTCCATTTGTGACAATTAAAAGTGGCTCTGGTAAGAACAAAACTCATTCCAATGAGCTTGCCAAATTACTTCTATAAGTCAAAGCTGCCCCTTATTGAGAAGCACTGTTGCAAATTAAGAGAAACAGAGTAGAGGAATTCCTCAACCTGACTATAAATTAGAAATACCTACAAGACACTTTAAAAAATAAGATTAGAATTGCAGTTTCCAGTCTCTAGGGATCCAGCAAAATGGCTCAGGAGAAACTTAAGAGGAGGCGGAGACATTTGTCCCAGCCCCATTAGTTGTATCATCTTGAGGAACTACTTGCCGTCTCAGAGTCTCAAATTCCTTATCAATATGTTGAGTAGACACAGCTAGGCAATGTGGAAGACCTCTCCATAGTTAACCATCCATTCTGTGAAACCGTCCGGCACCCAGTGTTTCACTCCATCCCAGACTTCTATACCACACTGCACAAAGTGGGCCAAATTCCCCAAACAGAAAAGTTTGTAAAATTCCATCATAGAACTATGAGACAATCTGGCCAAAGACAGATTTCTTAACAGAAACACAATCTATTCACCGCAGACACAAAACTGGTAAAGAATCACTGCTGGAAAAAGGCTAATTTCCACTTCACATTTGAGGGGAAGTGAAATTTAATCTCAATTAGAAATGCAGCTTGGCATTAAGCAAAGTATCTATTTCATCCCTGGAAAAAACCAACCCCCAAACCAGTATTGCCATGAATTTCTTATATTTTATCACCAAATATTCAGGTTGAATTGCTAATTCATTTCAGTTCAGTTCAGTTCAGTCGCTTAGTCGTGTCTGACTCTTTGTAACCCCATGAACCGCAGCACGTCAGGCCTCCCTGTCCATCACCAACTCCCAGAATTTACCCAAACTCATGTCCATTGAGTCAGCGACGCCATCCAACCATCTCATTCTCTGTCGTCCCCTTCTCCTCCTGCCCTCAATCTTTCCCAGCATCGGGGTTTTTTCAAATGAGTCAACTCTTCGCATGAGGTGGCCAAAGTATTGGAGTTTCAGCTTTAGCATCATTCCTCCAAAAGAAATCCCAGGGCTGATCTCCTCCAGAATGGACTAGTTGGATCTCCTTGCAGTCCAAGGGACTCTCAAGAGTCTTCTCCAACACCACAGTTCAAAAGCATCAATTCTTCTGCACTCAGCCTTCTTCACAGTCCAACTCTCACATCCATACACGACCCCTGGAAAAACCATAGTCTTGACTAGATGGACCTTTGTTGGCAAAGTAATGTCTCTGCTTTTCAACATGCTATCTAGGTTGGTCATAACTTTTCTTCCAAGGAGTAACCCTGTTTTAATTTCATGGGTGCAATCACAATCTGCAGTGATTTTGGAGCCCCCCAAAATAAAGTCAGCCACTGTTTCCACTGTTTCCCCATCTATTTGCCATGAAGTGATGGGACCAGATGCCATGATCTTCGTTTTCTGAATGTTGAGCTTTAAGCCAACTTTTTCACTCTCCTCTTTCACTTTCATCAAGAGGCTTTTTAGTTCCTCTTCACTTTCTGCCACAAGGGTGGTGTCATCTGCATATCTGAGGTTATTTTATTTCTCCCGGCAATCTTGATTCCAGCTTGTGCTTCTTCCAGCCCAGCATTTCTCATGATGTACTCTGCGTATAAGTTAAATAAGCAGGGTGACAATATACAGCCTTGACATACTCCTTTCCCTATTTGGAACCAGTCTGTTGTTCCATGTCCAGTTCTAACTGTTGCTTCCTGGCCTGCATACAGATTTCTCAAGAGGCAGGTTAGGCGGTCTGGTATTCCCATCTCTTTCAGAATTTTCCACAGTTTATTGTGATCCACACAGCTGAAGGCTTTGGAATAGTCAATAAAGCAGAAATAGATGTTTTTCTGGAACTCTCTTGCCTTTTTGATGATCCAGCAGATGTTGGCAATTTGATCTCTGGTTCCTCTGCCTTTTCTAAAACCAGCTTGAACATCTGGAAGTTCACAGTTCACGTATTGCTGAAGCCTGGCTTGGAGAATTTTGAGCATTGTTAGGAAAGAAGCTATTCTGAAACGCTACATACTCCATGATTTCAACTCAATGATATTCTGGAAAAGGTGAAACTAGGGGCACAATAAAAGGTCAGTTGCCAGGGATTAAGGGAGGGGAAGGATGAACAGGTAGAGCCCAGAGGATATTCAGGGTGTCGAAATTACTCTTTATGATACTATAGTGATGGGTAGCTGCATATTATTATACATTAGTTCAAGTCCATAGAATGTACAACACCAAAAGCAAATCCTATTGTACATGATGCACTTTGGGTAATTACGGCTTGTCAATTTAAGTTCATCAATTAGAACAAATGTACCACCCTGAAATCTACTCTGAATATTCATGCTAAAGCTGAAGCTCCAATTCGTTGGCCACCTGTTGTGAACCCACTGGAAAAGACCCTGATGTTGGGAAAGACTGAGGGCAGGAGGAGAAGGGGGGTCAGAGGAAGAGGTGGTTGGATGGTACCATAGACACAACAGATGTAAGTTTGAGCGAACTCCAGGAAATAGTGAAGGACAGGGAAGCCTGGTGTGCTGCAGTCCACAGGGTTGCAAAGAGTCAGATATGACCTAGCGAGTGAATAACAACCGCCACCACTCTGGTGAGGGATGGTGGTAATGGGGGAGGCTATGTATGTTTAACAGCAGAAGGTATATATAGGAATTCTGTATCGTCACAGCTAAATTGAGATTTTGCTGTGAACTTAATACTGTCCTAAAAAAAAAAAAAAGGCTCAAAAATATATACATATACCTATTGAAAAGAGAAGATAAGTAGCTGAGATTTTCCCACTTGGTGGTCTGTGGATTTTTCACATTCTGACAAGCCCTAAAAGATAATGCACCAGCACAGAGAACCCAATCACAGCCCAATCCGCCTGAGGTCTTAGGGCAGATTGTTACAAACACTGAAGAATCAAGTCCTCAAATGTATTTTCAAGAACAAAAACGAGGCATTTTATTTCTTCCCTGTGATCACAAAGAGACCCAATTGCAAGAGGTGCCTGTGAAACTTCACATATGGGAAGTGTATTCTCAGGGGAAAGGCCAAAGTGCCAGGAGCAATGAATACAAGAATACCCTCCCTCTCTTCTGAGCTTCCCAGGGAGCTCACTGGTAAAGAATTTGCCTGCCAACGCAGGAGATGCAGGAAAAGGGGATTCAATCCCTGGGTAGGGAAAATTTCATGGAAGAGGAAATGGCAACCCACTCCAGTATTCTTGCCTGAAGAAATCCATGGACAGAGGAGCCTGGGGCGCTACAGTCCATGGGCTTGCAAAGAGAGCATGCGTACTCAGTCACGTCCATCTCTTCTACTGACACAGTTCAGCTTTCCCTCTTTCCTACAGCAGCTATTTCCCAGATTTTATGTTCTTAGACAAGGTTCATTCTCTAGTCACTGTGAAAAAAAAAAATTCCAATGCACCCCTTCACCTCGTCACTATTTCCACTCCAACCCAGCTCCACGTGCTCTGTGGTCTAAGCGCTGCCCACCACACAACCTGCTCTCTAACTAAACATCTGGTACACTTCCCAATCACATCAGTAGTCTACATTTGTATGACAGTGAAGGCTTCAAGCTATTAATCAGTTGCAAACCAAATATTAAAAATGAGGATTAATCTCATCACCGCAGCCCAACAGATACATTTAGTGTTGATAAATAAACTTCAAACATCCTGCAGACACTGTAAAGTGCATTCCCAATTTTGCTTTCGTACCAGGTTCCCAACAGAAAGGAGGGGAGAGCGCCATTGATAATCTAAGGGTGCAGTACCCAAGGATGCAAGCAGCCAGCTCTGCTGTATCTCACAAGATAAAAGATTCAGAAATTAGAGGGGGGAGAAACATTCTGACCTGATCCCCTCTGATCTTCCTAACAAAACTTCAACCATATCAGCACTCTTAATCACATCATGTGGGCACCGAGATTCATGAGGCCAAATAAAAATAAAATCACGACATTCATTAACATGTGTGATGGAAGGGTAGATGAAAAGCTCCATATGTTTAGAGTTTTCGGTATAATTTAAAACAGCAACGTACCAGCCTTAAAAATGGAACCCCCATGGCCTCCAAACTTCAAGGAGGAAGGAAGATGCTTGCTTTGAATAAATCAGTTTGGAAAGCTGCAGTCATCAGTCTCAAAGTAATCTCTGCCAAAGCATAAATGGCAACTTAAACACAAGAAAATTTTTTAAAGGTGCCAGAAAAATACTACTTGAAAAAGTGTACTAACAGTACATGATAGAACAAAGGTTACCCATTAAGGAACTTATGAAAAATAGAAAAAGATAACATACATACAAACTCACACACAAATGGAGCACAGTGAATTCAACAATGTATTAAAAACAAAAGCAAATCCACCATGAACCAGGCAGGGCTTGACCCCAAAACTAAAGGGAAAAACAACAGAAAGATCTATCTATTGCAGAGTTCATTACAATGGTAGAGTCTCATACCCACATCTGACTTAGGAATTTCAAGTGCATTACTGAGCTCAAAACAAAACAATATCAACAAAACCAGGAACAACTGTCTTTGATAAAAGATGGTTCTTTAACACAAGCCAGTCAGTTCATGAGATTCATTCAAAGAAACAATGATCAATTTCAAGCTCAGAGGAAAATTTGGCTGAGCTGTTCTCACTGAGAAATACTAGAGCAGAAGTGGGAATGGACAGAGTTTCAAAAACAATCATGACAGTACTGTACAAAACTTGCTGACTTACAATGTGTTTATGTCCTGACAAACCCATCATAAGTGGGAATACCAGTAAGTGTAAATGGTAACAAATCCCATGGCGTAGTCGGCATACCTAAAATATGCTCAGAATACTTAGCCTGTGGTTGGGCACAACCATCTGGCACAAAGCAGGTTTTAGAATACAGTCTTGATACCCCATGTAACTTCTTGTCTACTGCATTGAACGTGAAAACAGAACGGCTGTCTGGGTATAGAACGGCTGTAATCCTAAAGGTTGTTTACCCTTGTGCTCACATGGCTGACGGGGAGCTGCAGTGGCCGCCACTGCCCAGCATCACAAGAGAGGCCCACGCTGTGTGCCACTAATCCAGGAAAAGATAAAACTTCCAAGCATGGTGTCTACTGGATACATAACACTTTTGCCAAAAAATCATAAGCCAAACCATGATAAGTCAGGGAACATCTGTACAATTTTCACCTTGTTTATTAACTTTCAACATTCATTTGTTTCGTTGTTTAGTCGCTAAGTCATGTCTGACTCTTTCAAGACCCCATGGACTATAGCCCACCCAGCTCCTCTGTCCCTGGGGTTTTCCAGGCAAGAACACTGGAGTGGGCTGTCATTTCATTCTCCAGGTGATCTCCCCAATCCAGGGACTGAACCCATGTCTCCTGTACTGGCAGGCAGCTTCTTTTAACACTGGGCCACCTGTGAAGGCCTTCAACATTAAGATCCTCGACATATCAATAATTTAGAGAAAAAAACCATATGATTACCTGAGCATATAATAGAAAGAAAGCCTCTGATAAAATTGAGCACAAATTCTTGACACACTTTGGTAAAGTACAGGAATATCTGCAGCATTGGATTCAGTAGTTAATTCTGGAAAAAACCCCAACATGTATCTATTTGAGAGCAGTTATAGAATTATGACAAATCCTACAAAATCATTAAAAAGAAGGAAACACGCAGACACAGTAATGAGAGAAAATATGCAAATGAGAAAGAATAAAAACTATAATCGTCTTTTGTAAATGTCACGACAAGTTTTGTCATATATGCATGTATATATATTTTTATATTTAAAGTAAAAAGCAGGAAAAGACAGGCACGAAACCATTAATAGTGGTTAGTTCTGGGGAAAGAAAGTGAAGCAGAGGTTGCATTTTTTTATGTTATACATTTCTGAAATCTCATATATTTTTAAACAAACAAATCTCCCTTATAATTAAAATAAACAAACAAAAACATAAATCTGGAGAATAAGAGGGGAAAACACCTGAACTCAAAACCACAGAACTGGAATCAGCCCAGAGAGGTCATCCGGAAAAAACTATGCCCATCACCTCCATCAAACAGGACCTTCCTTTTTATGAAGACTCTAGGGAAGAAGATGGCAGAGTTCCGAGGTAATCCAGTCAATGTTATATAACATGAACAGTGAAAAAAAAAAATCCTTCCTTTTATCTACCCTCTTCTTCTTACTCTCAGCTCAGAGCCCAGACTTTCTGTTCTTTCCTCAGGAGCTATAGAAAACAGATGGTCACCCCATCCTTTGAATTTGTCAATGAAATCACACAAAACCAAGAGTGTTTTTTTGGAGGAACAATATCATGTTTGACAATACAGAGTGACATACCCCAGTTTGCTGCTCACACAGGAACTTGCCAGACTTCACTACTAATGAGCTATTCAAAGGGATTTCACCAGATGTTTTTAACTTAATTCAACAAATATTAATTCAGTGTCTCCCATGCACAGATATTTTATTACGAGCAGGGGAGGGAACTTTACAAATTTAAAACTCCTTAGTAGGAAAGAAGATAAACAATTCAGGATAGTTTAAGATTAACCAGGAGACTGCATTCCATCATCATCATTAATTATGATCATTATTATTATAGCATAAACAAGATCTTTATAGAGTTGAGACTAGGCTAAATAGGGTAAGCAGAAAACTACCTAATGACTTTTTAAATTTTTACTATTTTAATTTGTTTTCCTTCTTAAGTTTTTGGTTTTGTCTTGCTTTGGTATTTACTATTTGCCAGCAGGATCAGATAAGCTTTGGAAAAGAGAACACTGAAGTTCTGGTCAGGCCATACCGCAAGTTGAAGGCATAAAGAGGAGGAAAGAGCATTCCACAGCCATAAGCCATCCAGCAGTGCCAGCTGAGTTAAGGGTAGTGACCATCAAAGAATATTTGACCTGGCGTGGTGACAAATTATCAAGATTTGGTAGTCTCATAAACAGCAATGGGGGATGTTCCAATAATTGACACAAACAGGAAGAAAGATGTTCAATTTGAGAAGAGAACTTAACAAAATGAGAAAGAATTCACATCAGTTTGTGGAAACAGGAAAGCAGTTTAAAAAGTCAAATTTGGATCCAGATTTATCCTTTAGGAAAAGGAATCAACACTTTGGTTGCCTCCATACTTTCTACAGCTTACAGCTTTCTGCAGTTGACATGAAAGCTCAGGGACAACTTCTGCTTGATCTGTTGTATCCATGCCAAAAGGTAAAACTCTTCATATACCAAGCAACCCACCTCTGCCTAATGTAAATCCACAAGGAAATACACTAAAGAACAGATACAGGGCATGCGCCACAGGTGAGGACAAAAATTCAACACTATTAATCATTGGTAGACTGTGTTTCCATTCCCTAAAAAAAAAAGAAGAAGAAAAATCTACTAAGTGGCAGTTTTTTTGTGTTTTCTTTATGTATATCTACCATGCAGACCAAAAATTAAATCAAATGCCGTTGCCAACAAAATAAAAGTGATCAGGTAACAAGTGATCAAGTACTACCAGATCAAGTAACAGCACAGTGGGATTAAGGGAAATGTACAGAAATCTTTCTGGTCCTAAAACTGGAGGGAATGGATAATCAAGACTATCTCGTGTCCACTCTGTACTTTTCAACTTTCTAAAGATTCAAGGAAGTGTAGTCGGATTTGGTTGCACTGATACTAACACACAGCTTGCCTTGTTCAATGCAGAAACCTCAGAGTCATCTTTTTATTCCTTTGCTTATCCATGCTGTGCTTGTTGTCAGCTTGTTGTGCTAATGCCCTTCAAACAATACTGTCCATCAGTGGAGCGTGGCTCTCCTATTCCGAAACTCAACAGATTTCTGAACAGCTGCAAAATTCCACACATACTTATCTTGTGAATCTTGAGAATCTCTTATTCATTTCAACGTATCCTTTCTGTCTTCAAAGATAGATGTTCTCTATCCTCATGGAGACCCAAATGAATAATTAAGAGTTATCTAATCTCCAAACATGAATAATGGCATAGATGGTGACAAAATTCTTTGTTATTTCCATGTTCTACCTGCTTAGCTTTTCCTCCTTAATCATGTTGTTTAATTTCTCGTCAGCTAAGCATATCTTTGGACTAACAAAGCAATTTTCCCCTAGCGTGTGCCATTTCTGCAGGGAGAGCTTGCTGTTTAGCTGCCTACCTCCTTCAGCTCAAAAACCTGAATGTAGTAAGTACTCAACTTTCTCAAGTATTCTGCAACTGCATTGTGTTTGATACATGAATTACAAACAGTGAGCCAGTGATTACTTCATTTTAGGACCATCCCTGTGCAGGTATCTATGGTGATAAGAACTGTGATCGATGTTTCCCTGGGGATTTTTTGGATAAGTCTTACTGTAAGCATTCCCACGGCCTAATGAAAGCCTCCCCTGGACTAATCAGAAAATCCATCAAAAAGAAAGGAGAAGACTTCCCTGGTGATTCAGTGGATAAGAATCTGCCTCCCAATGCAAGGGATAATGGGTTCAACCCCCCAGTCTGGGAAGATCCCACAGGTCTCAGAGCAACTAAGCCCAAGGGCACAACTAGTGAGCCTGCATTCTAGAGCCCAGCAGCAACTCCTGAGCCCTGTGCTACAACAGCTGGAGCCCGAGTGCCTAGAGCGTGAGCTCCACAGGAGAAGCCACCACAATGAGAAACCTATGTGCAGCAATGAAGACCCAGTGCAGTCAAAATTGAATAAATAATTTAAAAAAAGAAAGAAGAACAAATCAAACCCACAAGACCTTATAGAGGGTGCTTCCTTCAGAGGGTTCTACATATTACCTGGACAGATGACTTAAGGCCTGTAACTGTTTAATGTCCCCACTCTTGCTCAGAGGTCCTCAAACACTCCAGTATACTTCCCAAAAGGGTAGAAAGAATGAAACAAGAAACATAACAATCAAGCGTTCAGGTTTGCTCATTATTTTCTTCTCTTTTTCACATAAACTAGTATGAAGTAGAGGCACATTCACAAAAAAGGTAGTCCTCCCATATCTGCATTCTACTCTATCTTCTTTAGTTCAGTGAGAAATGTGTGAATTTTACTGCTCAAATGTCAAATATTGTATGCATTCCTTACTGATAGTGCCATTAATAGCAACAAACACTTTCTAATGAAATGTTTAAGATATCAGTTTCATTTCCTGCTAAGATGAGACTTTTTGAGATACATAAATTGTTGGTATCACTATTTATGTGTTTTAAAAATACTGTTAAACATGCTATACCTAAGAAGAGTAGAGACACTGATGCTCCCCTTACCTTGTGGGGAAGCTTCATCATGTCACCCCATTCCTTAGAGGCAAAATAATCGTAAGAACCGGGGACTATTCATGAAGAGCAGGAGATAGATGTGGCTGTAAGAAAACCCCTCATATCTCCCACCTTCATTCTACCATCCAGTAAGAAGAGGACTGCCATCGTCGGAGAGGGCAAAGGTCATTTTAGTGGTCT
This sequence comes from Ovis canadensis, assembly GCF_042477335.2. NCBI lineage: Eukaryota > Metazoa > Chordata > Mammalia > Artiodactyla > Bovidae > Ovis > Ovis canadensis. The sequence continues at coordinate 50,462,719 of NC_091263.1, read as the reverse complement.
CAAAGACTTGGGGGCGGGGGGTGATTGCTTTCTGCCTGTCAGAAGTCTGACTGCAAGGGGCTGCAGAATCTTGTCCATCTCCCAAATTTCCATGGCTCTCGGGCAGTAACATGGTTAAGGCTCTAGGAGGGAGCGTGGCAAGATGCTGCTGATATTCTGGCATTGACTCTTCTCTTGATGAAGGGGGATGAAGGAGACAGAACCTTTTTCTCCCTTGATCTCAAAGATTCCCCCTCTTTGAAATATGGGTAGAAAAGGTGGAAAGGCATGTGTAGGAAAAGCCCTGGCATTTCATACTTTTTTCTTTGTATGCTTCCTATTCTTTCATGAGAAAAAGTAGAACAGATCTGTAAGTATTTCCATTAGATTCCCATGTGCTGTGCCTAACTCATCTCAGTCAGGGCACATTAGCGGACAGAGGCCTAGGCTAGCCTCCCACAGGCATTACGGGAGGTCACCTCGTGCTCTCACCAATACTTTCCTTCTGATTTGTTTAGGACTTAAATGTCCTAAACTTATGGGGCCTATAATATCATCCAAACATGCACCCTCTTGAGAGTGAAAGGGAGTAAACAGTTAATTACACTGGGACAACCAGGGATATACATTAGAATTGTCACAGACAGGTGACATGCCAAAGAATGCTCAAACTACCACACAACTGCACTGATCTCACACGCTAGCAAAGTCATGCTCAAAATTCTCCAAGTGAGGCTTCAACAGTACGTGAACCGTGAGAACTTACAGATGTTCAAGCTGGATTTAGAAAAGCCAGAGGAACCAGAGATCAAATTGCCAACATCCCTTGGATCACAGAAAAAGCAAGAGAGTTCCAGAAAAACATCTACTTCTGCTTTACTGACTATGCCAAAGCCTGTGACTGTGTGGATCACAACATACTGTGGAAAATTCTTAAACAGATGGGCATACAAGACCACTTTACCCGCCTCCTGAGAAATCTGGATGCAGGGCAAGAAGCAACATTTAGAACCAGACAAGGAACAATAGACTGGTTCCAAATTGGGAAAGGAATAAATACATCAAGGCTGTTTATTGTCACCTTGCTTATTTAACTTATATGCATCACGAGAAATGTCAGGCTGGATGAAGCACAAGCTAGACTCAAGATTGCTGAGAGAAATCTCAATAAATCAGATATGCAGATGACACCACCCTTATGGCAGAAAGCAAAAAGGAACTAAAGGGCCTCTTGATGAAAGTGAAAGAGGAGAGTGAAAAAGTTGGCTTAAAACTCCACATTCAAAAAATGAAGATCACGGTCCCATCACTTCAGGCAAATAGATGGGGAAAAAATGGAAACAGTGAGAGACTTTATTTTCTTGGGCTCCAAAATCACTGCAGATGGTGACTGCAGCCATGAAATTAAAAGACACTTACTCCTTGGAAGGAAAGCTATGACCAACCTAGATAGTATATTAAAAATCAGAGACATTACTTTGCCAACAAAGGTCCATCTAATCAAAGCTATGGTTTTTCCAGTAGTCATGTGTCAGAGTTGGACTATAAAGAAATCTGAGCGCCGAAGAACTGATGCCTGGTTTGCCTGACAGGGCTCAGGAAAGGTGTTCCCCACAGGTCTGTAGGTCCAGACATGCTTAACCAAGGTCTGCAGGGGGCCATGGGGACAAAGCTGTCTACATGCTTGCACTCTGATTCATCTTCTGTGCACAAGTGTCTCAGGAACTGTGAGAAGAGAGCTTAGGTACTCCATGGTTTATTGGCTAAAGCATGATCAGAGACACTTGAGAGCACCCATTCCATTATTTATGAACTAAGAATATTTCTAAATCATCTCTCCCTGAATGTATTCCTTCTCTCTTCCAAAGACCTGGGATTTACTCACAGACCACAATCTAAAAACATCTGCCCCAAACAAGCTGGTCCCTTCAACTCCCTGCCAAGTAACAAAGGACCTATGACTCTCAAAGATAAAATCATTATTTCATCCTGCCCTTATTTTATAATATGAGTTACATCATTTTCACTCTAAATGAACAACTCAAACATTTTTCAGAAAAAAACTCTTCCTATGTTTATAAATCTAACTGAGACAGATATTACAATTTACACTATTTTGCTGTCATATTGTTTGGAAATATTTTCCAAAGAAGATAACTCCAAAAAACTTTCTGTTTAAATAAACACTGGCAGACCCTGAGCACGTCTATTTATGCTCAAGTTCACTGAGATTCCAGTGCAAAACCCTCTTGCCTTTGAACATAACACTGTGAGAATGTCAGTGGCTAATTTCCACTCTTCATCCCCATTCCCAATCATGTACATAAATTTGAACAAAATCAAAAGAAGTTAGATACCCAAGTATCTAAGTAGATTATGGTTAAAAAAAAAAAGTCCAGAATGAGTTTATGGCAATGTCCTTGAAAATTTCAGCAGGTTTAGGTGCACAAAAATAAAATTGTTGACATCTACAATTTTAATTGTGAAAACCGAGTAAGGAAAAATAAAAGACAGGATTTCCTGGGAAAAGGAAATGTTCCCTCTGTAAAACGAAATAATCTCTGGAGAGAAAATTAGAACACTGAGTCCAGGGTTGAAAATGAACACCAAGGACAGGTATGCAAAACCAGAAAAGAGGACCCACCCGCGACAAGCAGCCCTAGAAGAGCTGCAACAATCCTGACAAAGAATAAGGTGGAAGGAATCACTCTACCTAATGTTAAGGTTTGCTACAGAGCTACAATAATGAGGACAGAGGGAAAGACACAAAAACCAATGGGACATGAAATCTAGAACCCAGACACAGACCACACACATGCCTAACTGATTGACCAAGGTACAAAAAGCATTCGAACAGAGGATTAGTCTTTTTAACAAATGGTACTAGAACAAGTACATATTCATTGGCAAAAAAAAAAAACGAAAAAGACTAGTGACATAATCTCACACCACACACAAAACTTTACTCAGGACGGATCAAGGACTTAAATGTAAAATGTAAAAACTTTTACACTTTTAGAGGGGAAAAAATGCAAAAATCTTTAGAGCTAGAGTAAGCGCTATTTGCTATTATAATTATTAGACTTGATATCAAAATATTGATTCATAAAACCAAAAAATTGATGATTTGAACCTAATCAAAATTTAAAACTTTTGCTCTATGAAAACCCACGTGAAGAAAAAGAAAAAGACAACCTACAGACTGGGAGAAAATATTTCATACCACATATGTGACTAGTATCTACAACATATAAAGAACTCTCAAACATCAACATTAAAAACAAATGAGCAAAAGGCCTGAACGGATATCTGAGCGAAGAAGGTCTGCAGATGGCAAGCACATGAAGAGATGCTCAACATTATTAGGCATTATTGCTATTGTTTAGCTGATCAGTTGTGTCCGACTTGTGACCTCATGGAGCCTGCCAGGCTCCTCTATCCATGGGATCTCTGAAGCAAGAATACTGGAGTGGGTTGCCACCTCAAAAGTATTTCCTCTCTGGGGGGGTCTTCCCAACCCAGGGATTGAACCCACGTCTCCTGCATTGGCAGGAGGATTCTTTACCACTACGCAACCAGGGAAGCCCTTGTAAGCAGTAATAAAGAACTAATAATAAGGCATTAGGGAAATGCCAATTTAAACTACAATGAGATCATTTCACACCTATCAGAATGGATAAAATTAAAACAGTGACAACAGCATCTGCTAGTAAGGATATGACAAAATTGGATTATACTCATACACTGCTGGTGAGAATGATACAAGTCTGGAAAACGGCTTGCAAGTTTCTCATAAAACTAAACACTTGACCAGCAGTTGCACTCATGTGTATTTATCCTAGGGGAAAAAAAATGAAAATTTTTATTCAAAACAAGCAACCAAACAAAAAAACTGTACGTGAATGTTCACGGCAGCTTTCTCACAGCTAAAAGCTGGATCCAGCCACAAGTGTCTTTCAACAGGTGAGTGGTTAAGCAAACTGTGGAATACATAGAATATATATGTATACGTACATACATCTAAATATATATATATGTATATAAATATACATACATACATACATACATATACATACGTACATACATCTAAATATATGATATGTTGACGTACACACATATATATTGTGTATAAACAGTATGTGTGTATGTATCATGATATGCTACTCAGCAACTGAAAAGCAACAGAATACTGATACTAACAACAATGTGGATGAATCTCCAGAGAATGAGGATGGGAACCCCAAAATGTTAATGTGTAATACTGCAGTAACAAAATTTTTGAAAAGACAAAATTTTAGAAATTGAGCTAGAGGCGTGGTTATCGGGGGTTAGAAGTGGAGGCAGGAGGGAGATGAGTGCCGCTGTAAAAGGAGGGCTAGTTGCGATGTCCAAACTGCTCATATTTGACTGTGGAGGTGGACAGGCAAACATACGCAGGTGACTGAACTTTACAAAACCAAGTACATGTATCCACACCAATGAGTACAAGCACAATAGGAGAAACTGTAACAAAACTGGTAGATTGTATCAGTGTCATATCTGTGATGGGATATTACACTAGAGGTGGGTGTTTTTTGTTTTTACTTACTGCTACTGGTTAAACATAAAGAGAGGCAACTAAGGAACAGCCAAAGAGAAGAGGGTGTGTATGTGTGCGGGGCTTCCATGCTCACTGGTAGTGTGTCGTCCCGATGTTTTCACTAACCTGGAAGCTCCCCAAATCTTGTGGTTCAAAAGTTTTCATAGAGTTCATCTCCAGCTACTTCTTTCTCGCTGAAAGTCAGTGGCACGGGATGGAATTTCCAACCCTCTAATCACTTGAGCCTTTTGAGTTGATTTGTGCAGTACAGCAAACTGATTCAGTTATACATATATATGTATATAATATGTACATAAATGTACATACACATATATACATCCATTTTTATACCCTTTTTCCATTTTGTCTTATCACAAGATATTGAATATATTTCCCCTTGCTAGATACAGTAGGACCTTGTGGTTTATCCAGTCTATATATAATGGTTTCCATCTGCTAGACCCAATCTCCACTCCACCCCTTCCCAACCCCTCCCCCTTGGCAACCACAGGTCGTTTCTGTTTCTAGACTTGAGTTTTGCAAAATGTAACCATCGGAGGAAACTGGGCCAAGTGTCAAAGGTATCTATCTCATGAAACTGCCTGTAAACCTATGAGTATCTCAAAGTTTTCTATTAATAAAAAATTAGTGCTAATATGAAGCATCATTAAGCTGCATGCTTTATAACACTAAATAAAAATACTAGCATACAAAATGAGTGGAACTATTCTGATTCTGTTAAAATGTGAACATGTGCCTATACTATTTTTACATTTAAAAAAGTGTAGGAAGAAATACTTGTCTGCAGTTGTCATTTCTGATGGTGAGATGAGGCACGCTGTTACTTGCTGTTTAATTTTTCTCTCAAATTTGTAATTAATTTTTCAAATACTCTAAAATGTATATAATCCAATGGTTCTTATACTCCAATGGTATTAAAAATGCTTGATATCAAAAGGAGGAAAAAAAAATCATCCTCATTGTATGTATTTCTTACCCAGCACAATGAGAGAGAAGGCAACGTGTCTGAGGATTAAGATGTTAAGATTTTTTAAGTTAAGAACCTATCTGAGTCAGTAACGTTGAATCCAGAAGTGGTGGTTCCTTGAAAATAAATCTTTCTTGCAATACACCTATTAAAACCAAGGAATAAGACTCAACAGAACTGTATGGAACAGAGGTAGGACTTCAGAGGATTACATCACCCTGAATAACTGCTCTTTCCTTTTCTGTGTCAGGAGGATACCCATGGTCTCTGACACCGGAAATACAGGGCCACTGGGAGAGGTAGAAACTAAACTGGAAAAACAATTCAGGCTGTGGTTACCAGGAAGTTACCGTTGCTTATTTCCACCCCACCCCCAAAATTATCTCCATTTGCTTCAGTTTCTTCACAGGCCTGGATTTAACACCCTCTCACAACACACTGCAAAACAAATCTGTCAGCAGCAAATACGGCCATAGCAACTTCCCCCAATTACCAGGGTAACAAAGTGAACAGCAGGGAAAACACCTCCAAAAAGAATGTGCCCTTCAGCTGCCATGTGCTGTGCAAGGACTTCCATTTCCCTATTAACCACGGGCCCTGGGTCATGGGACAATGTGCCTAAATAAACTACAGGGAGTGACACCACACCTGTGAATGTCCCTGCGGCCTGCTCCCGTGTATTGGTCTTTGGGTTCAGAAGTCCTCAATAGATGGTACTTGCTCACAAGGGGCATCTTGGAAATCTACGGGGTGTTTTCTGAATCCAGAGGGAAAGGGAGCAATTGAGAGGCAGGAGTGGGATCTGAGACTTCTGGGAGACACTCTGCACAACTCAGGACTGCCCTCAGTTCAGTTCAGTTCCGTCACAGTCATGACCGATTCTTTGCAACCTCATGGACTGCAGCACGTCAGGCCTCCCTGTCCATCACCAACTCCCAGAGTTTACTCAAACTCATATCCATTGAGTCTGTGTTGCCATCCAACCATCTCATCCTCTGTCATCCCCTTCTTCTCATGCCTTCAATCTTTCCCAGCATCACAGTCTTTTCTAATGAGTCAGTTCTTCGCAGCAGGTGGCCAAAGTATTAGAATTTCAGCTTCAACATCAGTACTCTCAATGAATATTCAGGACTGATTCCCTTTAGGATGGACTGGTTCAATCTCCTCGCAGTCCAAGGAACTCTCAAGAGTCTTCTCCAATACCACAATCCAAAAGCATCAATTCTTTGGCACTCAGCTTTCTTTACAGTCCAACTTTCACATCCATACATGACTACTAGAAAAACCATAGCCTTGACTAAATGGACTTTTGTTGGCACAAGTAATGTCTCTGCTTTTGAATATGCTGTCTAGGTTGGTCTTAACTTTCCTTCCAAGAAGCAAGCGTCTTTTAATTAAGATGCTTTTAACTAAAATAAATTTAATTTAATTTAATTCAATTTAAGATGGTGGCTGCAATCACCATCTACAGTGATTTTGGAGCCCATAAAAATAAAGTCTGACGCTGTTTCCACTGTTTCCCCATCTATTTCCCCTGAAGTGATGGGACCAGATGCCATGATCTTAGTTTTCTGAAGTTGAGCTTTAAGCCAACTTTTTCACTCTCCTCTTTCACTTTCGGTGGTGTCATCTGCATATCTGAGGTTATTGATATTTCTCCCGGCAATCCTGATTCCAACTTGTGCTTCATCCAGCCCAGCATTTCTCACGATGTCCTGTGCATATAAGTTAAATAAACAGGGTGACAATATACAGCTGTGACGTATACAGGACTACCCTAGTGGGTAGGAAACAAAATGCCAAGCCTCCAAACCTAGAAACCTCCTTCAGTTCACAAAAATGCAAATAATATTTTTTTGTTTCTGTTTTTGCTTTACAGCCTTAATATACTTGGCATGTAAAATTGTGTTAAAATGAGAAGAAACTGCTATTCTGCTTTGCTGGGAACTTTACTAAGGATTCTTTACCATTTCAAAAGTGGTATCACCCACAGCAACGGTAGCCCATTCGATGCATGTAGCAGTGGGTTTCATAGCTGAAGCATTCATAAAGAGTTTGTGTATAAGCGCAAGCATTTGATATCTTCTTATGTTCTTCAGAGTATTCTTGTCCAAAGTGGGGATCAAACTCATTGGTACCAGCACTTCCTTGTAGGTTGTTAGAAATGAATAATCTCAGGCCCCACACCAGAGCCGCAGAGTCAGAATATGCATCTTAGAAAATTCTCAAGAGAAGTGATGCTCTAGAAAACCTGTGCTGAAGCATCACTCACATCCTGCAACATTTGTTATAAATCTCTTCCATTTGTATTTTCTAGGGTTAGAGAAGTACATGAGTTTAAAGAATTAGACGAACTAAAGCTAACTAAGAATTTGGGGTTCACAGATCCACACTACTATATATAAAACAGATAAACAGCAATCACCTACTTTATAGTACAGGGAACCATACGCAATTATCTTGTAATAACCTATCATGGAAAAGAATCTGAAAAAGAATATACACATATGTAATAACTGAAGTACTTCGCTATATGCTTGAAACTAATAAAACATTATAAATCAACGATACTTCAACAAAAAATAATAATAAACAGAGAGAGAAGAATCAGGCATATTTAAAAATATATTACCTACTAGTTTCATTTTTGGAAAATAAAGGGAATACTAAAAATATTTATTATTAAATATAAAATAGGGAGTCTCAGCGTTGAGAACTACTGAAGAAACTATTTACCCATTTCCAGCTCTGTTTGTAGTTTTATTTTTCTAGCCCTAGGAAAAGAGGTGAAGTTCAGCTGATTACAACAGAAACAAACATGAATTTTTCCTTGACTATCATTTTTGTACCCTAAATTGTCTTCATTGAGGCAGTGAGATGTTAATGTCGCTAAAGTGTGGCATGAACACACTTGGCCACTCACAAATGGAAACACTGGGAAACACATCAGTGCAATTAAGAGAAAATACCCCATGAATACTTCCCTTGAATAGTCTTTTTCCTTAATACAGCACCCAACCTCCTGCATCTCATGAGAAAATATGCCTACACTTTTACCAGGGAAAATTTTGCTTTAAACTGAAGTTACAGCTAAAATTGGATTTTCCCAGGATACAACCAAATGGACCTGAGTTTCATGCTCCCAACTGCCACTGTTCCACTAATATAGGTCAAGTGCGTCTCACTTCCAAATTCACACTCAGTATCTTTTCTCCTTAATCTGCTCTTTCCCCTACGCTCCCTTATTTCAGTTCATGACTTCTCACCAAGAATAAATAAATAAATACAAATCCCAATCCCCTAATTCTGTAACAGTGAAAAAAGTCACTGACAATTAACTATATGCCAGGCTACAGTGATTCCAAGATGGAACAAACATGGTACCCCAGGTGGTCAAGCTCACAGACAAGAAATCCTCATAGTCAAAGTCATATCATCTGGAATAAAGTTATCCTCGAAGCCTCCCTCTTACTTGCTTCCCACACAGAATCAATTGTCAGGATATGTTGATTTTATTTCTGTGACATTTCTTCTATTTGTTTACTTCATCAGTACCTAGTTAGCTAACAAACTTAATTAGCTGCAGTTTAACTAACTAGAAACGTAATTAACTGAAATCTTTTTCATTGGATTTACAGGAAAAGAGTATTCACAAGCCTGAAGGCAGGCAAATGGGATACCTGATGTTATCACCTGCCAGGCATACATTTCTGCTTCTTTGGGCCACTGTACCTCCATTTTTCCCTAGGGATACATATCCCGCATCCCCTTCCTTGCTCTCTGCATGGACTTTCAATGGGGTAGCCCCCACCCCTCGGCATAAGACGGGATACACAATCTAGTTTTGCCCACACAGGAGTAGGAGGAAGTAGGAGGCAGGGAGTCACAGGACCCAAACCAGACCAATGAGAATTAAATCTAGGGCTCTGTTGGAAGAAAGGAAATACATATAGATATATATCAATAGCCACTGTATACACTAAGTGAGCAGACCTACAAGAGTCCATCTCCTTAGACAGGCAAAGATCTTCCTTAATGATCAAGTGACTGCAGAGGGACAGAAAATTCTGCAGACAGAACTGGGCTGAATCTTGATGACATACTCTTCAGCAGTTAATAAATCCCTCTCCAGACACTTGCACACAATTTTTTGTTAAAGCCAGTTGGAGTTGATTTTCTGACACTTGCAACAATAAACAAGGAAACTTTGAGGAGTTTGTTTGTTTTTTTAATTGCTATAGTTTTAAAACTTACACTTTAACCACTGTAATGGTCTGCATTAGAAACTTATATTTAGAATGATGCCTGTGAAATACCAACATATAATTCTATGATATCTTGAATGGTAATAGATGAAATTCTAAGAAATATCCCCAAAGCAACAAAATGCGTGAACTAATTTTAGACTGTCTACAGAGACCATCCTCAAAGCATGTTTCTCAGGATCCAGTCCCTTAAGAAAAAAAGAGTGGAGGGGGGGAAATGTGTGCAAGTGTGCACACTGTATTTCCGACCTGGAAAGTCACAACGAATATCAGCATTTTAAGAGTGCCTGTGCTCTTTGACCAAAAAACTTTCATTTATTATTATATTTTTATTTTTACAATTTTATTTATTTATTTTTATTTTTAGCGGTACTCGGGAACATTAGGGAAAACAACTACACTCAAGATCCCATCAGCTACATTTAAATCATCAGCTGTATTGATTGAGTACTCTAATTTTAATATTGACATGAAACAAAGATGGCTTCTTTTTTTAGCCTTTTATCTTGAAAACATAGTGTCTGGATTTTACAAAGGTCTTGGCATATCCCAACAATATGTACTATTCTAGGGTGTGACAACTTAGGAGTGAATATGATATGAACTTAATACTTTTATAAGGTGTCAAATTCAGGCAGATCCATCTTCTGACCCTAAACATGGTCCTACAGTAAATTGCTTGAGGAAATTGGATCTCAAAGAGTACAGATGGGAAATTTTGAAGTGTGTCCGTATTCCACTGGAGATCAAAGAGGTCCAACTGAAAGAATTGTGGGCTGACTAAAATGACAGCTGTGAATTGAACAGAACTTTTTGAAAGGCCTATCTTATCTAGAAGATCATGGCTTTGGTGGAACTAAAGTGACTGGCAGTGGAAAGAATCAGAACATGTGAAATTCCTTAAGAATTTATTGACTTAAATATTTTTGCCTGTGTTACACATGGAGAAGGGAATGGCAACCCACTCCAGTATTCTTGCCTGGAGAATTCCATGGACAGAGGAGCCTGGAGGGCTACAGTCCACAGGATCACAAAGAGTCGGGCACAACTGAAGTGACCTAGCATGCATGCATGCATGTTAGACATGCAAAACCTTAAAAAAAAAAGAAAGAACCCACCAGTCCCATGTTAAGTACATCCCTCAGCTCATTCTTCCCAGTTTGCTGCTATATTGATAAAAATGCTAAGAACCTTGATTTTTGAAATCCAACAGAATTTAAATCCCACTATCACAGCCTATCACACGATAATGTACTTCTAGAAGTTATACTGTCAGCACTGTGTTACATTTTTCAATTCTGTATGTGAGACTGCTGTGGCCACCTGTACTTACATGGGAGCAAAAAGAAAAAGGCATGCGTAAAGGGACTGCAATCATCCCAGAAAATAGCTGCTTCAACCAATTTCAATCTAATTAGTTTCTCATAGAAGCTAACACCCTGCTTTCTACAACCACACAGTGATTCGATTAACAACCAAAGTCACTGTGCTGCGTGTCGGAACAGAGTAACATTCAGGTTATAACTAATCAGCCCAGAAGTGAAATTTACATATTCCAAGTCTGTGATTTAATTGCATGAGTAACGCTACTTGAGCTGAATCAAGTAGACAAGTATAGGCACATGAGATTTTCCATTTAATGTGATTTGGACATTCCTAGATCAGATGGACTCACTTCAGAACAGTGAAAAATAGAATCCAAAAAGAATAAGCTCAATGTTAGAACATGAGATAAAAAGGCATGTTTTTAATGTTTCAATGGCCAACAAAGTATATTTCATTCATTTATACCTGCATCCATATTGACTCATTTAATAGATATGTGTGTGTGTGTTTGTGTGTGTGTGTGTGTGTGTTAGTCGCTTAGTCATGTCCACTCTTCGTGACTCCATGGAGCCCACCAGTCTTCTCTCTTTCCCTGGGGATTCTCCAGGCAAGAATACTGGCATGTATTACCATTTCCTGCTCCAGCAGATCTTCCCAACCCAGGGATCAAATCCAGGTCTCCCACACTGCAAGCTGGTTCTTTACCATCTGAGCCACCAGGGAAGCCCAAGAATACTGGAGTGGGTAGCCTATCCCTTCTCCAGGGGATCTTCGCAAAGCCAGGAACTGAACCTGCATTGCAGGCAGATTCTTTATCAGCTGAGCTACCAAGGAAGCCCAAGAGATATTTATCGATGGTCTACTCTGGGTTAAGTGCTAGATGCTAGATGATGAATGAAACACACTTTCTCCTTCACTCGTGTTAGTGGCTGAATTGTGCTCCTCCTCCATGCAGGCCAAATTCATTTAAGTTCTAACTCCCAGCTTTCTCAGAATGTGACTGTATTTGGAGATAAGGTCTTAAAAAAGGTGATTAAGTTAAAATGAGGACATAAGAGTGGTCCTAATCCAATACGAAGGGTATCCTTATATGAAGAAGAAATTAGGATACAGTCAGGCACAGAGGCAAGACCATGTGAAAACACAGAAGGACAGAGGCCATCTACAAGGCAAGGAATGAAACTTCAGAAGAAACCAATCCTGCTGGAAACCAACTTCTAGCCTCCAGAATCGTGAGGAAATAAATTTCTGTTGCGGAAGCCACCTAGTCAATACTTGGTGATGTTAGCAAACAAATACACTCACAAAGCTTAAACTCTATATAGAGGCAAACTTTGATCAAATGATCATGCAAAGAATCCCAAACCTGGAGGTCTGAGTGGGAGCATGGAGATCCCAAAAGAGGTTCTGTGACCTGGAGGGGAGATGACGGAGATCTTCCTTGGGGAAGAGACACTGTACCGAGATGGGGAGGAAAAAACTTAACAGAGTGAGAAAGGAGGGGGTGTACATTCCAGGCAGGAGATCCAGTATGTGCAAAGGTCTCATGGAGAGGCGTATGAGGGACCAAGAGTAGGCAGTGTGATTGGGAGCAAAGAGGAAGCTAATGTGGGAGGAGATACATGTCTGGCAAGGTAATCAGAGGCCAAGCCATAGGGTACAAGACAGGGAAGGACTTACTGTTAAGATTATATTCCAAGGGTCTCAGATCTTGGATGGGTAAAAATTACATTTCTATCTTTACTCTCTTTGGCTAAAATTCAGCATTTCCTTCTATTATGAGCATAGGCAACAAATCATGATGCTATTATAGCAATAGCTGCCACTTTCTCACCCATAGAAATTAGAATCCATTTTCCTATCTTGTTAGGGTTTTGCAGACACCATGAAATTCATACACATTTATCACTACTTACAAATTATGGAGTTACTGTGCCTAGCTCTGGATCTCGTAACTTAATACATTTGAAGAAGTTCATATATTACTTCTATGATCCATAAGCTCCAAGTTTATTTAAAATATTTTGCCCATTATATTTAAATGTAATTGTTTCCTTTGTAATACTAATTTATACAGTTAAAAAATAGTATGCTGAGACAGTTTCCATAGGTTTTACCAGAGTGCCAGAAAGGGTACAGGCACAAAAAGTTTAGGAACTTTTAACACCTTTATTTTGTCTCTCTTCTAAGTTTAATTGCCAGCTGTGTCAGTTGGGCAAGTTTTAACATCTCTGAAACCTGGTTCCCTCATCTGTAAAATGGGTATTTAGAAGACTCTCTCTACAGTACAAAGAATCCAATGAGTCAATACACAGAAAACAGCCAGAATGGACTTAGTAAGCCTTAATAAACAGCAGATATTGCTTTTATTATTAATACGAATCCATTGTAGTGTTTTGAAGGAGTGACATGGTGGTCAGGTTTATACTTCAAAATACCATCTTGGCTCTGATATGGAAAATGCCTGAAGGAGGTCAGAAAATGGCCAAAACAAGAGACTGCCAGAGCAGTGTTGCATTTGAAGAATTTTCTAATCTAAAATAAAACTTTTCAGTAGGGGAAACCATTCTTCAAATCAGATCTTAAGCAGAAGCCAGATACATAAATCAGAGAAAAGCAAAACCAGTCTGACTGAAGCTGGGTGTGGGAAGCCAGAATCACATCAGCTCAGCATTTCTCTCTTCTCCAAGAAAATCAATTTCAACACACTTTAAAGAAACTCTGAAATCTACAAAGGCCATCATTTGCAAACTTCATAGTTATCTTCTGCTATAACAATTCTGAAACTACCAAAATCTCTTTAAAAAAACAAAAAAGTCCTTAGAAAAAGCAAGCTCATCCATATCTCAACTTGCCCGCATGTTACGTTTCAGTAGGGATCCATTTGTTTATTCAAAAGCATCTGTTGAGAATTCACTCCGTGCCAGGCACTGTTCGAGACACTGGGGATATAGCTACACTTAGAGCATTAAGTAAAACATCTAGGGGGTGGAGGGGAGGACAGAAAATAAACACAATAAAATAAGAAAAACATATTATCTAGAAGATCATGGTATAGATTCACACCTACGTGGCCATGGCACTGTGACTGGCAACAAGTTGTTCACTGCTGCCAAAGGTGCAAAGCGGCATTTGGTAAAACTGAAACTCAAAGTTGAAGAGGGGGTGGGGGGTGGCTGGATGGCTGGCTGGATGGACAGACGAATAGACAGATGGATAGATGATGGATTGATGGACAGATGCATGGATGGATGGGTGTATGGAAGGAAGAATGAGGCGGGGGGGGTGAGTGGATAGACTATTGGACAGATGGAAGGATGGAAAGAATGGAAGAAAGGGTAGGGAAGGCAGGAAGGAACACTGTAAAGGAAACAGGCATTGAGGGAAAAGTAGAACACACAGAGAATGAAGTATGTAACTTGAGAGGAGGAATAAAAGCCTACAGTGGCCTTAACCTACAAAGTTGTATTTAATTAATGTAACCCTACAAGATGGACATTATCATCATGTCATCATCCCCACCAGCCCCTTGTGGGTTATGAGGGCTGAGATGCTAAAATACTGAGAGACTTTCCTAAGATCAGGCAACTTTTATAAACAGAGCTCAGATATAGACTCAAGTCTTTCCTGCCCTCACACTCTTGGGTCCAACCCACCCGGAATATTAAAAGTAGCGTACAAATTGGCTCTGGTTCCAAGTAAGCCAGATGAGATTCTGAAGATGCTAAAAATTAGAAGAAGTAGAAGGAATATCCACAGTCATAATTTCCTGAAGGATCTTCATTGACTTATACAAAATGACTATTCCCCTATCCCTAAAGGGGAGTCAAGAAGAGTCTTCCTAGATGACACAAAGAAGGACCAGCAGATATTGTGTTGTGATAGGATCCCCATATTCAGAGCATTTACAGGAGGAAAAAAAAATTGGGGAAAACAAAAAATTTAAACTGATTTTTTATCAGCAGAAAAACAAAGACGAAAATTAGTGTTATGAAATGGAGTCAGACAACTACATAAACAGAAAACAGCGCATACTAGGTATCAGATCTCTTATACTCTGTAATATATTCAAACTACGTCTCTCTTTTGTTAAATCTAAAGAACAGCAGCAGCAGCTATTTCCTTTCCAGAAACACTCCATGTGTATCAGGCACTGCACTAACCTGGGTGCCCCTGACCTAACCTTCCATGCCATCCATTCCCCAAGAGAGGCATGAGGGAAGCAGTGTTGATCTCAGCAGCTACTGCGAGGATCAACGGAAACGGTGAATGGCAAGTGCTCTGGCATTTGCCTGGTGGATTTCAAGCACTCAAAATGTGAACTCTTCTCATCACCACCATCCTGAGTTAATCCCCACAGAAACCCAATGAGGTGGGCCCAATTAACTCCATTTTACAGATGAGTATACCAAAGCATAGTGAGCCATCTTCAAGGCTGGAGAGCAAAAAGGGCTCACCGTAGCGTCCCTTAATCAAGACACACTCTGACAACAGGGTCGGTTCTGGCTGAGCCTCAGTTCTGCACCAACCACACCTGGAAACTCTTACACAGCAAAGAGCAGCTGCCCCATAATTCTCGCTAACTCACGCTCCCATGACTAAGCCCTCAGCTGCACTTTTCAAAGCAAGGCCCTCCAATGGGCAATAAGACAAAAGTAGGCCAAAAAAACAGAAATCTATTATTTACAACCAAAGACTTCCATGACAAAATACTGCAATTACTACTCACTACTCCAGCTGGATGCCTCTCTGAACAGATGAAACAACTGGTTTCCTTTTTGTTTTATTTTTCC
Source organism: Ovis canadensis (assembly GCF_042477335.2). Taxonomy (NCBI): domain Eukaryota; kingdom Metazoa; phylum Chordata; class Mammalia; order Artiodactyla; family Bovidae; genus Ovis; species Ovis canadensis. The sequence goes on along the minus strand of NC_091263.1, from coordinate 50,446,789 downwards.
TGTTTAATGACTTTTTCCTGTGTGTATATTTTAGCAAATACTATATCAGGGTACAAGATGAGAAATACCTTTTGTATACAAGGTCTCCTGGGCTCAAAGGAAAATTTAGAAAATGAAACGGGCATTTATTACAAAAAATAATTATGGAGGCAAAGAAGAAAGGAAGTCCCCAACTAATAAACTTTTTAATACATAAATGCCATGTGAGATCCATTCTAATATAGTCCCCCACACAATCCTCATCAACAGAAGTAATGGAAAAATGAAAAAAAAGAGGATAAGAAATAAAAGAATTACAGAAAGGAAGACAAAATGGAAATGAGAGCAAGAGAGTGGGATGGTGGGGGATATTAAAGGGAAAGCCCAGAACGGACGCAGGCATCCATCACCCCCATCAAAGGATGCATGGACCAGAAGGGTACATGTGAACTAAGAAAAAACAGGATCTGTGCCCAAGACACACTCTCCTTTAGTCCATCTTGCCATGGAACCCTGTACCTCCTGCTCTTCTGCTTCCCCTATTATGTAAATGGCCTCGTTTTTCAGGACTCAATCAAGTTCTTCTTCAAAGCGCTTATGATCTGAAATTATCAAGTCCATCTGCTTATAGGCTTTTTTTTAATGTCTGCCTCACAACACTCAGTACATAGTGTTGATGAACAAATGTCACTGAAGCAGGTGCCCAGACCGCTTTGAAGGACAGATAGAGCACTGGAAAGCCATTTGCTATGTGAACTGTTGGGAAAGAGAGAAAGAGACTTCATTTCATGTGCAGACACCAAAAGATCAGTTCAGTTCAGTTTAGTCGCTCAGTCATGTCTGACTCTTTGGGACCCCATTGGACCCCAGGCACGCAAGGCCTCCCTGTCCATCACCAACTCCCAGAATTTATCCAAACTCATGTCTATTGAGTCAGTGATGTCATCCAACCATCTCATCCTCTGTCATCCCCTTCTCCTCCCACCTTCAATCTTTCCCAGCATCACAGTCTTTTCCCATGAGTCAGTTCTTCACATCAGGTGGCCAAAGTACTAGAGTTTCAGCTTCAGTATCAGTTCTTCCAATGAATATTCACGACTGGTCTCCTTAAGGATGGACTGGTTGGATTTCCTTGCAGGCCAAGGGACTCTCAAGAGTCTTCTCTAACACCACAATTCAAAACCATCAATTCTTTAGCATTCAGCTTTCTTTATAGTCCAACTCTTACATCCATACATGACTACTGGAAAAACCATAGCCTTGACTAGATGGACCTTTGATGGCAAAGTAATGTCACTGTTTTTTAATATGAAGTCTAGGTTGGTCATAACTTTCCTTCCAAGGAGTAAGCGTCTTTTTAATTTCATCACTGCAGTCACCATCTGCAGTGATTTTGGAGCCCCCCAAAATAAAATCTGCCACTGTTTCCACTGTTTCCCATCTATCTGCCATGAAGTGATGGGACCAGATGCCATGATCTTAGTTTTCTGAATGTTAGGCTTTAAGCCAACTTTTTCACTCTCCTCTTTCACTTTCATCAACAGGCTCTTTAGTTCTTCTTCACTTTCTGCCATAGGGTGGTGTCATCTGCATATCTGAGGTTATTTCTGGTATATTTCTCCCGGCAATCTTGATTCCAGCTTGTGCTTCATCCAGCCCAGCATTTCTCATGATGTACTCTGCGTATCAGTTAAATAAGCAGGGTGACAATAAACAGCCTTGACGTACTCCTTTTCCTATTTGGAACCAGTCCGTTGTTCCATGTCTGGTGCAGATTGTTACTTGCTGACCTGCATACAGATTTCTCAAGAGGCAGGTCACGTGGTCTGGTATTCAATGGCTTTTACCCTTTTTGCAAAATTGCACTCCCTCACCACCACTTTTTGTAATCCCATTAGCTTTATTCTTCTTTAGGACACTTCTTACTTGACATGATTTATTGTCTGTTTGCTCCCTCCATCCCTTCCCATGTGCCGCCTAAATGCCTAAACTCCATTAGAAAAGTGATCTTGTCTTAATTCAAGAAGTATCCAGAATGCTGAGAATAATACTGGGTACATATGAAGAGTCCCCCCAACATACATGTTGAATGAATGAATAGTAAATAAATAAATTCCCACTGATAATTAAAATGATTAAAGCCTATTTTCATCGAAAGAATAGCTTCTCCACCCATTAAAACCTGTCTATATGTTAGGGAACTGTTGACTGAAACTGCCCGCCTTGGCCAGGCACAATGGTCCCTGCTGGCGTGAGTGGTCTTGCAACAGGAGGTCCAAACAGGGAACACAGTGCTGGTGCTGAAAACTAACTGGAAAAATTGGGAGCGGCCAAAAGGAGGGAGGAGACGCCAGCCCATAACATATCCTACCAACCTCCTAGGATCCTTTGCTCTGGAATCCACCTTGGGTGAGAGAGGCTCGTGCCACCAGGAAGGACCTGAGTCAGAACAACCATAGGCCAAGCAAGATGACTGGTCAGAGACAACCCGGAAACTAAACCCATTACTGTGACTGCAAGCTACATGGCAGAGCGGTTCTCCTGGGTTTTCTTGCCTTACTGCTCTCCGCCCAGGTGCCCCTTCCCAATAAAGTCTCTTGCTTTGTCAGCTAGTGGTGTCTCCTCGGACAATTCACTTCCGGGTATCAGACAAGAGCTCACTCTTGGGTTCTGGAAGGGGTCCCCTTTCCTGCAACGTATATGGGTTTCATGTCTTGCTACCCTCCTACCAAATACCATAAATCCAATTTCCCAATTTGAAACAATTCTAGAGAGAAGACAAACAGAAATGCACATTCTCAGCAAAAAGCAATGTACTCACCCATGACATACATGTAACAAGGAAACAAGATGGGGAAAGCCCCCCTGCATAACCCCTTACAGGGTTTCCCTAAAGCAGTGATTCTCAAAACACGGTCCCTAAACTCAACATCAGGGCCCCTCCTTCCAAGCTCGAAATGCAAAGTCTTGGGCCCCACACCACACACCCTGAATCAAAAACTCTAAAGGTAGAGACCCAGAAATAGGGGCCCTTTAACAAGCCTTCCAAACAATTCTGATGTACATTCGAGTTTGCTAACTACTGCCCCAAAAGGAGATTTGAACTTTTTCAAACTTTAACTAGGCAAAACTTTACTCTTTTGTCTTGTAAATTAAAAACATGATTCCTTATAAGGTGAATAAGACAGCTCTTAAATAATAGCAAACTTGGTTTTATCACCTAAATGGGACTGTCATTTTGACAAAAAGTTGTACAGAATGGAGTTAATGTTTTAAGCATTTTCAAGAATCAGGCTTCATATTCCATATCTGCCCCAGATCTCCTTATAAATAAAATGGAACAAGCACATCTAACCTTATGCCAATGTTGTGACTGTTTCAGGTAGAAGTTCTGATAATTAGCAGGAAGCAGCAAATTAAAAAGTGACTGTAAAACGTCCTGTAAGAAATCCTCGAAGGACTGAAAACATGCGTCTAATGGCCCCACATCCAGAAATTTCACAAACTGTCTTTACCTGAAGTTGTTTCTCTAATTGCTTCTAATGAAGTCAATGCATGTGTTAATTAAATATTAAGTGCAAATGTGAGTACTTATAAGATGTGCACGGCTCTTCAGAAAACCTAAGTGCTTAAGTCACTCCCCAACTCTAGTGAACACAAAGTGCTGGGGTCCCCAGATCACTGCAGTTGACACTCTGCAGCCACCACAACAGTGTTCATTATCAAATTTCAGAGACAAAAACCATGCCCATGATATGGCTTGAGGACAGTTTATATAAACAAGTTAGCAATATGAACTGCTAGCCTTATACTAAGTGCTACATTCATAGTACATGTTATTTCATTTTCACAATGGCCCTCTGAAGTTTGTATTTATCCTCAGTTACAAACAAAGGAAGTGAGGTCCCAATAGACAAAGTAATTTATCTAAAATTGCACAACACAAAGACCAAAGCCTGAACTTGAATCCAAGTAGCTTTCTACACAAGACTTTTTTCCCCCTGTCACACATATGGCTTCCTTGAGCTTCCAAGAAAACCCAAATAAAGGCACTTCCACTGAAGGACAGAGAAAGATGTGACTAGACTTGAAGCACTTGAATGCAAACTTCATTTGCCAAGAAATGGTCTCCGGCAGACTCAGATTTTCCCCCTTTTTCCTTCTTTGATGCTCTGAATCACAGCTGTACATTTCTAACAAAAAGACACATGCATCACAGTCAGTCAATGTGAGTGAAAGAATAAAATAGACAGGGAAATAGTAAGAAATGGCTACATTGGTAGCCGTGATAAAATTTTAATTTGAACATTTTCGGAGACCAGATTTCAGCTTATCAAGTACTATGTAAATCCCATGCAAATCCCCCACAATGCCTGCTGCTGCTGTTGCTGCTAAGTCGCTTCAGTCCTGTCCGACTCTGTGCGACCCCATAGATGGCAGCCTACCAGGCTCCCCTATCCCTGGGATTCTCCAGGCAAGAACACTGAAGCGGGCTGCCATTTCCTTCTCCAATGCAGGAAAGTGAAAAGTGAAAGGGAAGTCGCTCAGTTGTGTCTGACTCTTAGCGACCCCTTGGACTGCAGCCTTCCAGGCTCCTCCGTCCATGGGATTTTCCAGGCAAGAGTACTGGAGTGGGGTGCCATTGCCTTCTCCTCCACAATGCCTGCACGTATTCCCATCTCTCTCTCTCTCCCTCTCTCTCTCCCTCTCTCCCTGCCTTTTTTTTTTCTTTTTGCTCTGCTCTCCCTGGGATGTGGCCCTCAGGAAATCCAAGTAGAAACAATGGAACCTGGATTGCCCTCTTGGCTCAGTGCTCTGGATGGAACATTTGCTGCAGTGGAGAGGACACATCTGAGGGAAGTTTCTGATCAGTATTCGGTACCTACGTTCACTGGTCTCCTACAATGGCAGCACTAAATCCAAACATCTAGAAGAATTTGTATACGCGTATTTTTTAAGTGTCAGTTTCAAAGGTCTCAGCCTAGTTACAGACAGACTTTTGCCACCCTGCTTCTTTAAAAATCCACACACGCACACAACAAACCACCTCTTTGATGGACTCATTAGGCAGAAGTTTTTCACAGTTGAACCCAATGCCTTTGAAATGAGAATTCAAATGGAAACCACAGAAAGCTCAATGCCACCACTGCCCTCTGAGTCACTGCTGTCACCTGTCATAGGGTCACTAGCCTGGGAGACATCTCACACACGGCATACACTTCTCGCTGCCTAGAATTACCAAAGACTTTCCAGCATGGCCTTTGTAACTGTTTAACTGCTCTTGATTGTCCTAAATCTATCCCCTTTGCATCCTTCAGGACTCAGCTTAACTGTCCACTCTTTGAAGAGGCCGTCCCTAGGCTAAGGATTTCTTGTTGTTTAGTCACTAAGTTGCTAAGCTGCATCCAACTCTTTTGCAACCCCATGGACTGTAGCCTACCAGTTCACACTGTAGGCTCCTCGGTCCATGGGATTTCCCAGGCAAGAATACTGGAGTGGGTTGCCATGACCTTCTCCAGGGGATCCTCCCAACCCAGGATCAAACCTGTTCCCCCTGCACTGCAGATGGACATTTTTACTGCTGTGCCACTGGGGAAGCTAAGAAGATTCCTCAATTATTTTCTACCAGAATATTAATCACTTGTAACTATTTCATTTATCTATAGTATATCTCTTCTAGAATGTGAATTCCTTAAAAGCAGAGACTTTGTTTGTAATGACAATAGGGTATCTTGAACGCAGAGGCTAATGCAGGCTTGCCAAGTAAATAAATAAATAAGCAGCTCGCTTTTAAAATCTCCACTCCTAAAAGCTTGAGCTCCACATATGGCAGTGAGAAACTTTCTTCCTTAGATATCTGAGAGCCAGGGCTATCCCCCTGCTAAGGATAATGGAAGGTATTTGCCTTCATAGAGTACTTTCCAGTAGAATCTGGAGCAGAAACACTGAGGGAGGGGCCCAGGGAGTCAGGGCACACTCTAAGTTCAGGAGAGCCACTCAGCACTTGCCAATCTGCCTCATTTGGGCTTCAAGGCATGATGTACTTCTCCCCACTGTTTGGGCAGAGGCTGGCTGGCTTTTCAGCCTTCGCCTCTATATGTGTTGTATGGCTACTGAGCCAGAAGATGAGCACATCTGACAGCTGCCCCAATGCTGAGTGAGCTTAACCAGAGTAATGAACACCAGGAGCACATACACTGAACCCAGGAATGAGGTATAAGTGAGGACCCAAGACTGGTGAAGCAATTATCTATTCAAATGCTAGCAAGACTGCCCCGGACAACTTTTCTGGCTCATTAGTATAAAGACCCAATAAAAACTTGCTCAAGAAAATTTAAATACACTCCTGGTGCCCTTTCCCATTCCATTAGACATGTTGCCCTTAGGCAATTCAATCTGAGCTCAAGTCTTCCATTACAATCTCTATGCTAATGAGTCTTCCAGGCTGGACCTTTCTCTTGAGCTTCTCCCACATGGCCAACTGCCCCTTGGACTTGGCTACTTGGGTATCTTGCAGGCATCTCAAATTCATAATGTGCAAAGCTTGCCTGAGGTCATGCTGATAGAAAGTGGCAGGTTCATTTCAGGTTCAGATGACACGAAAGATTATACACAGTCTTTCCCTCTCATGGATGGGGATGCCTGTAGGGAGGATGCCACTGAACTGATTTGCTTGGGTAAATGAACCTCAGGGAAATGAATTCTACAGCACAAACGGCAGTGAACACTGTCAATAAAATGCTACCCAACCTCCCATTAACCTGGCAATCGTAAACAACAGTGTTAGCTGGGGACTTCTTAGACAATGATGGCCTTACAGTTGCTGCAAGAAATTCACTTGCCTAGAATTAAGTGCAGGGAAGGTTTGCAGGGAAGCAGGTACAACCTAATAGCCCTTTATTGCTTACTTAGCTTTTAAGGTATCTCAATTAATGAAGGATCTCCCAGGATAGGGGATGAGAAGGAGTGAAAGAGGATGGAGATCATCAATCCACTGTTCTCTTTTAACAATCCTCTTAGGAAAATACCGTTTCTTGAGCAACACCGTCCAAGTCCAGTCAGTCTTGTGTTTTGCCTCATTCCTTTTATGTTTTCGTTCACCAACAGTCTTAGTTAGCAACATCCTTGAACAGAGTGCTGTGGTTCTCAAAAGACACAGTTTCATTTGCAGCTTGCTCCCAAGCTTCAACTCTTTCCGATTTTCTTTGACGGGGTTATTACCAAATGTGCACCTGCCTCAGGTGTCAACTCAGCCGGTTTGCTCAGGGCCGACCATCTATCCTGCCCAGGGAGGTGCTCAGGTCAGACTGGCTGTGCTCCCTTCCTTTCCACATGCTGCCTTGAGAGCTTTTGGACATTACCCCTTGCCAGATTTCTCCTGCCCTTGATATTCTCTGTTTCCAATTATCCTTGTCCAGACAGATTATTTTTAATTTGAAAGTGTGGCCTCTTTTTTATCTCCCTCATCTGAGCGGGCACCAAAACCTTGTACATTTTACAACAGAATCAATGGAGTTGACGTGGATTTGTAAGTTTAGGGATGCTATTGTAGATCAGTTTCTTTTTCAACATTTATTTTCATCAATTCCTGAGAATTGAATGCCTTGACTTCTAAAGACTGACTCTTTTTAGAGTCTTTTTTTTTTTTTAATGACACTGGTAGCATCAACACTAACCCTATAGAGACAGGCACCTACCTAATGAGCTAAATATTTCTCCTCTGTTGTAGTCATGCACAAGACCCCATCTCATTCCATTCTGCAATGGATGTGCCCTGTGAGGTATGTCTCATATTTACCTACTTTTCCAATTAATCCCTACTTTCCTTCTAGACTCAAAATATGGCTTTCTACTGCTGCACAAACTCCTTAGTGGTTTTCCCAAATCCCCAATCAATTAAAAATGGCTCTGCCTGGCTGAATTTTTGGAGAACTTTGCTGATCTGAAGGATCAGTCACAATTCATCACATATTACTTTCATACAAATACTAGATGGGACACTGATGCAGAGAATTTTGGAAGATTTTCTAAAAACTCTCAGTTTCATGGTGTTAAGTCAAGTTATGCTCATATCAAGGTTCATTTGAAGTAAGAGAAATTTTCTAAGCTTACAGGTGGATAATAAAGTGTTATTCTAGCTAATTAAAAAAAAATTGAGTGTGTTAGCTTAACTGAGTATTTTTTCTGCCCTGTGAAGTTTTAGAAAGTGGTTAGCATTCAGTGGCAAACCAAGGCCATCTATGAGGTCCTCTAGGAATTTACTAAAATTCTAACTAGACCCTTAAGAGAAGCAAGGCTAATTATACACCAGATTCTTAAAAAGCAATTTATGGCTAAATCTCTGAATTATAATTGATCCTGGACATCTTCACACTCCCCTTGATGATGAGACTTTCACTCATGCCATCTCAAAGATTACTTCCATATGAAAAAGTTAATTTTAAAATTAAATAACTATTGACCTTTAAGTTCAATGCCACAGAACAAAAGTTCCAAGATTCTTCAGGTTTCAGAGCATCTGTCCTCACATTACAGAATCAAACAAAAAGTGAGTACTGATAATTTTATAATGAAGGAAAACTCTTGTAGTAGAAAGATCATTTCCTTACCTGCTGTGTATTTCTGTGGAGGAAGTGGATTTTTAGCATAAACGTAGTCTAAGTCCATGAGTTAACAAATTCTTCCCCTATCCTCTCTGTTTATAACTCCATTCACTGGTTCAACAAGTATAGATTAAGCATATCCCAGGTACGAACCACAAGGCAACACATGGGAAAACTGTCAAAAATGAGCCAAGGTCCCCTGTTTCAATGAGCTGGGAAAGAGACAACACTGCAATAGAACCTTTTCTACTGGCTTTTCTATTGGCTTCCCTTGTAGCTCGGTCAGTAAGGAGTCTGCCTGCAGTGGAGACTGGGGTTCAATCCCTGGGTGGGAAAGATCCCCTGGAGAAGGAAATGGCAACCCACTCCAGTATCCTTTCCTGGAAAATCTCATGGACAGAAGAGCCTGGTGGGCTGCAGTCCATGGGGTCACGAAGAGTTGGGCACGACTGAGTGACTAACACTCACACTTACAATAGAATCTGCCAAATAAAAAGGGCATAGGGAAGCTTGCGATGTTGGGAGGAAACCCAGGATGCTCCTGACTGGAGTAAAAGATGAGGAGGGCTTCCCAAGTGGTAGTAGTGGTAAAGAACCTACCTGCCCAACACAAGAGAGCAGGGCTCAATCCCTGGGTCGGGAAGATCCCCTGGAGGAGGGCATGGCAACCCACTCTAGTATTCCTGCCTGCAGAATCCCAAGGACAGAGGAGCCTGGTAGGCTACAGTCCATAGCATTGCAAAGGGTCAGACACAACTGAAGCAACCTAGCACGCAAGCTTGCAAGCATGGGAGGAGAAGGGAGAGATTCAGAAAGTAGATAGGGAAATGCAAAGATTCTAAGACAAAGTAATTATGACAGCACTAGGGCATTTCTGTTGATTTCAGACAAATGAAAACAGGGCTGGGTGGCATGGGATGGAACTAAAGAAGCAGGGAGGGGCCAGACACCACAGGGCTTGGTTGACCATAGTAATAAGTTTCTGCATCTTATTCTCATTTCAGCAGGAAGACACTGAAGACATTTATTTAGGACGCTCAATTTGCTTTAAATCCAGCCCTATAATTCCATCTTTGGGAGGCATAAAAAATTTCCATACCAAAACCACCTGTGGGTTTCATCCATCATCTCCAGTGAGCCACTGTTTCAGGAGGCAGCAGGATAAACTAAAGCCTTGGCAAAGAGCTTAGAGAGATGACAGCCCATTGATCAAACATGAATGTGTATGCCACAGTTACTGTGAACAGTACAGGAACTTCCATCCCCAAAGTCTGACCAAACCTGAGATGCAGGAAACATTCTTCAGGGCGGATTAGCAAGGCTCCTAAGGTATAACTTTCAAACTGAACCTGACATTTCACACTTACAAAGTAAATATTTCATGACTCATATGCTTCAGGTTTGATGCCATGCCACATGGAAGCACTTTGTAAATAATCAAAATATGCAATCAAGAAGGCAAAGGCACCTGTGGAGAAGAGAGAGTTACTAAAAGCCACAGAGATAAAAGATGTTTTGCCAGTCAAGGTTATCAAAACTTCCCTCTCAAGTTTCTTTCTCAGTAAAGCCTTTAAACTACATCGATAGTCGACCCAGAGGAAAATGATCAATAAAATACTGACAATTAGAAGGCCTGTCAAAACCCAAAGCTATGACCATGCCAGTCCCACCTGAGGCTGTGACTATGCGGAGAATATACAACTGAATAGGTACAAACAGTCATGCATCAGTAGACGGAGCATCAATGTACACATTCTAAAAAAGCATTTCATCATCAGACAGCATGAAGTTGGACATACTTCTACATACAACCTACTGACCAAAGTAACCAACCCTACAAATGCAACCCACTTTCTGTAAGTTGAAAAAGAATCTTTGGAACTAGCCTAACAAGATCCATGACTCTCCCGCAACTAAACCTCCAATCTGAGTTTCAAGACTGCTCCAACCACTTTACAGATGAGACTCAACCTGGTTTTCCCTCTACCTTAAAATAATAATAATAATAATAAGCCCATTTAAATGTGGAGACTTTAAAAAAAAAAAAGAAAAGAACAATTAAGGGAAGATAGCGAGACCCAGGAGAGGAGGAATGGCAGCATCTGCTGGGACAAGGATCCTGTGGCCACTTGAAATGGAGACGGAAGAGCCTGGGCAGGGTTCTCTGTCTCTGTGGAGAAAGAGGGGATTCGGTCAGAAGAGCAGCCACGGGGGAAAGAGCCCAATCATAGGTGGAGCAGAAAGAAAGAAAAGCTGGGAGATGCCATTTTCTCCTTAATCCAGAAAAGCTTTCTTTTCTTAAAAAAGCATTTGGGACGAAGGTTTCAATCATTTATTTCTTCTAACTAGGGTTTAAGTAAATAGTAAGATGGGCAATTGTGTTATTGGTAGTTGGGGGGAACGGGAAAAAAAGGAAGGTAAATTGAGAAAAGAATACAGGAGGAGAGAAGAGCTGATGCATGGGGGTGCGGAAGAAGGCTAAAGAAGGAAGAAGAGGAGGAGGGGGCATTTCCTACCAGTCCCATGGTTAGGCTGTCACGTTTCCACCACAGGAGGAGTGAGTTCAATTCCTGGTCGGGGAACTAAGATCCCACATGCCATATGGTATGATCAACCAAAAGAAAGAAGAAGAAGAGGAAGGAGAAAGGAGAAAGAACAGACAAAAGGTAACACTCCGCGTCTTCTGACAGCTTCCAGAGAACTTGCCAATTAGCGTTTCCCTTATTACCCACCCTACTGCTCAGGTACTTGATAAAAGGAGAAATCCAGCCAAGAAGCAAAGAGTAATTTCCCACTCTCACCCTATTATATTCTCCCCATTCTACACTGGCTCTGTGGCTCAGAGGGGGAAATCTGAGGTTTCATATGAGTTGACAAACTGTTCTAATTTAACTAGACCTCAGAACATGGGACAGACCCCACACCCCAGCTTCTGCAGGGTAGAAACTAAGTTTAAAACTAGTCAGTCATTTTCCAATAAATATGGATGGATACACACGTTATATATATAAGAGATCTCTGTTCCCTTTTGTGTGACGGAAATACGCTCTATATTCACATCACTGTCACTCAGTTTTTTACAAGTATAAAAAGAGTTGAGGAGGAAAGAAAGATATGCAGCCTGACACATTTCTTAAACCAGCTTCCAAGGTAGAAGTGGTTAGTGACACATCAGAAATGAAAACCTTCTCTCTCTGTTTCCAGTCCAGTGCTTAGCACACTGGATTACAGAGTCCTCAAAAGTTTTGAGAAAATTCATCTTTGAGGCTGTGTCTTTTGCCAAGACTTTGCCTTTAAAAGTGAGTCGATTCAACCACCTCTGTTAATACTTCTGAGGTTTCCCTTCACTTTTAAGATCTACTGGAAAAAAAAAAAAACCCAGATTGGAGGACAAAATATTTAAATCTCTTTTAGAAACATTGGGAAAATGAAGATGTGAAATTACAGACAAAGCAAGGACATCAGCACTATTTTGCTAACATGTGCTTCCAGCAAGACAAGACACATTTAATGCCTTCCTTTCTGTCTCTTATCCACTAGAGTTGTGTTTAAGCAAGGTGACATCCACTTCTCTCACCTCCATCAGCACACAGAAGTGCTCACTTGATGTGTCATATGTAACAGGTTAAAAACTCAAGACATGCTTTTGTTAAGCAATTTGAAGAGAAAATGAGTAGCTGTAATATACTTATGACACCAGCCTCTGTATTAATTGAAATGCAAACTATAACTGGTGTAAATCAGACAATGCCTGACATGCCTAGAAGTGTCTGGTGTGCTGTAAGTTATGGGGAATAACTGTCTCCAAAATCAGTGACCTTATGGCCATAGCTCCTCCAAAAAGCCTACTCAAGGAGAAAAGAGTAAAGTCTAAGTTTTTGGCTTTTGAAAGTACTCTTTTGGAGATCACCTAATATTCACTGGAAGGACTGATGCTGAAGCTGAAACTCCAATACTTTGGCCACGTGATGCAAAGAACTAACTCATTGGAAAAGACCACCCTGATGCTGGGAAAGATTGAAGGTGGGAGGAGAAGGGAATGACAGAGGATGAGATGGTTGGACGGCATCACCGCCTCAATGGACATGAGTTTGAGCAAGCTCTGGGAGTTGGCAATGGACATGGAAGCCTGGTGCGCTGCAGTCCATGTGCTCGCAGAGTTGGACATGACTGAGTGACTGAACTGAACTGAAGAAGTTATTCCCTAAGACTTCACAATCCTTTAGAGTTGATTTAGAAAAGCAAAATACTACAGGAGGGAGACAGTTTAGGCATAACTGAAAAAGTGAAAATGTTAGTCGCTCAGTCATGTCCAACTCTTTGTGACTCCGTGGACTGTAGCTCAACAGGCTCCTCTGTCCATGGGATTTTCCAGGCAAGAATCCTGGAATGCGTAGCCAATCCCCTCTCTAGGGGATCTTCCTGACACAGGGACTGAACCTGGGTCTCCTGCATTACAGGCAGATTCTTTACCATCTGAGTCATCAGGGAAGTCCATAATTGACAAACATAGGCTTAAAATCGGTAAGTTTAGAAGACACTTGATTTTGAGTATCATGTCTCCCCTTAAATTTCAAGAGTACTTATGTACTAAGTCGCTTTAGATGCATCCGACTCTTTGTGACCCCATGGAACGTAGACCACCAGGCTCCTCTGTCCATGGGATTCTCCAGGCAAGAATATTGGAGCAGGTAGCCATTTCCTCCTGAAGGGTATCTTCCTGACCCAGGGATCAAACTCTGGTCTCTTATGATCCTATACAAGTAGGAAGGTTTTTTACTACTAGCGCTACCTGGGAAGAGTACTTAGTAGTGTTTTTATTTGTCTATGAACTTCAGAAGGACAGCAAGAGGATAGAGCTGCCAGTTGTGATGGCTTAAAAGACAACGTAAACATTTTTTCACACTCTTTCCATTGGCAGGTAGGGTCTATGACTCCTCCCCTTTAATGCGGGCTTTTGGACAACATGACCATGCAGAATATGGAAGAAGCAATGTTGTGCCAGTTTTCAGGCTGAGGGCTTAAGAGACTTCCAGTTCCTTTCTCCTGGACACCCACTCCTGCACCCCAGTCACCACAGTGTGATGAAACCAGGCCAGGCAGAGAGACTACCAGCACATGTGCTGGCTAACAGTTCAAGGTGCAGTCCCAGCTATGAACCAGCATCAGCCACAACATGAATTAGGAAACCCCAGGATGAATACAGCTGCAGTTCCCATTTGAACTGCAACCACACAAGAGACCAGAACAAGAACAACCCCCAAACCAGGGCAGATAATATAAAGTTGTTATGCTAAACTGTGTTGTTTTGGAAAGGTTATAGAGCAAGAGATTACTCAAACAGCACTCTTTAAATATGTTCTCAATGAATTTCTTTCTGACATATTCCTACAAATTTTGTCCACAGTGCTTTGGGATGCCTCTGGGAACCTTACCACAAGGGCACCATTCTACCTGTATTCCCTCACAGGTAAAATCTCCAACTTCCTATGTATTTAGGCAAATCTTAGTTAGAAAAGCAATCCTATTGTTAAGTCTTGACCCTGAATACAGGCAAACCTCTCTTTCACAGACAAAAACAGCTTTTCAGAGCCCATTCCTCGAACATTAGGAGCCAGTTCCTGCCCACTGTCACTGGCTGCAGACTATACTGTTTGTGGTCATAAGGATTTGGGATACCTCACAACGCAGTGTCACCCTGTGTGCTGCTGCCTCTCTCTGCAGTCCCAGCCCAATCAAAGCTGCAACCATTACCATGGAAACCAGCCCAGGAAGAAGCTCAACATTCTTGGGCGAACCCTCTATGCTATCACTCACAGAAAGCTCTGGAAGGAGAAGCTCGTATTTAAGTAAAAATGGTTATTTCAAATTCTGAGAGGCACCTATTGCTTTCTCCCATTGTTTTCTCCCTAGGAAGCTGTAAGAGAGATTCCAAAAATAAAAACAAATGAAACTCGTTTGTAACTGACTTCCAAAATTACACTTACTGCCTACCTTGTGGGAACTACTAACACAAGTGATAAAGAACCATAAGCTCCAAGGATGTCTGTGCATCAGGCTGATTCCACCACTAATTGAGAAGGGCAGAGACTAATAATAATTAACTCCGAGTCAGACCTCATTTCCAGTCCTGACTCCATTACTAAGTAGCTGGGCAAGTCCATTTGCTCATTTATATATTCATTCAACAAATATTTGAGGTATCTACTAGGTCACAGTAGCTTTGAGAAAACCCTTGGGATACAAAACAGACATACTCCAGAAGATCTACCCCATGCCTAACACACCACCAGGCACATAATCTAGCTGCAGGGAAAACAAGGGTGAATGAGATGAAATCCTTGACATTAAGGAGCTTTCACTCTAGCAATGAAGACAGAGGAAAACATTTAAACGAAAGGACATGTTGTGATGAGAGCCAGAAATGAGACATATAAGAAGCTAAAACGAAATAACAGTTTCACCTTAGTGCAGGTAATGCCGTTTCAACTCTTTACGTGTGAGTCTGCGTGCAATGGCAACCCACTCCAGTACTCTTGCCTGGAAAGTCCCATGGGCAGAGGAGCCTGGTAGGCTGCAGTCCATGAGGTCGCGAAGAGTCGGACATGACTGAGCAACTTCACTTTCACTTTTCACTTTCAAGCATTGGAGAAAGGAAATGGCAACCCCCTCCAGTGTTCTTGCCTGGAGAACCCCAAGGATGGTGGAACCTGGCAGGCTGCCGTCTATGGGGTCGCTCAGAGTCAGACTGAAGCAAATTAGCAGCAGCAGCAGCAGCAAAACAGTCATACACTGCACTGGAGTTGTTACAAGGATGCAAATTAAACTACACTGAGTACATATGCTGTGTTTGGAGCACGATGATGCTCAGTAAATGGCAGCTAGTTGTATGATTAATATGACACATCAAAGTATCTTGGGAGTAGCATTCCACCACAGGCCATGAGCCCTGAGTGTCCCAGCAAAGAATGCTAAGTCCTGACCACTCTTTGCCAAGGCCACTAACAGGTCTGTGTCTGCAGAGAGCAATCTTGAGGGGAAAAGTCTTGTCTGCTTCCAGGGCAAAAAACAAGTCTGCATAAAAGAGATGGATCCCCCAAGCTCCCAATTCCTTGGCTTTGCAGCAAACCCAGTGCACACAGTATTCCCCGAGGCCCCTTCACATCGCCTGCGTGGGATGTGGGGAGCTGATACATATGTGACGCTCTTGTTGCCTATTGTGCTGTGACTGATTAAGTTCTTTATCTGATCCAGGAGCCTTATGTTTTCTGGAAGCATGCATGATACCATAATAGGCAATTTTAGTTCATATGCAGGGTAGAATCTCTAATCCTGATAGCATCCTTTCAAAGTCACCAATGACCTTTAAGTTAGTTTTCTACAGATAAGCCATCAGTCACTTCCTCCCTAACACAGCAGGCTCTCTTAATGGTGGTTTGCAGGTACCATCATCACAAAACATACACACACCACACAGCACCAGTCTAAATCACCTCCAGTTTCTTTACCCACCACCACTAAGCGGGGCAGTTTCTGTTATTCCTCATCACTAGAGAACTATTATATGCATGATGGCTTTTTTTTTTTTCCTCTAGCAAGTCAGAAAGACCAGAGACCCTATACAGACACAACTTTAGAATCAGCATATAGTACAGTGACAAAGTTATGACAAAAGACAGTGAAATCTGCCAAAGAATCAAAAAAAAACAGAGAAGGTGGCAAATTTGCAAATGAGGTAAAGCACATAGATTTGCTCTCAAATGGAGACCTATCTAGGAAGGAAAATGAACTTAGACAAGTAAGTTTTAATCAGCAAAAGGGCATATCACTTGTATCAGATGGTAAAAAATGGTGTGTAACAATTTCCTCTATCTCAAGTAAAAGTAAAAAATGGACAGGCAGCAGTTATTACTTCTGAAGAGTCAGAAGCTTTTCCTAGACTCTTATTATTGTATTTTCTTTCTTCTCTCTAAGCCATTTTATTTTTAAGTGCAAAGGTGTAAGTTGAATTCACTAACTCTTATTATACATGGCAAAAGCTCAGAATCTGAAATGCATTTTCAAATAAGGATACTGCTGGGAGTCTGGCAACTGCAACTGGACCAGCCATTGACTATTTCATTGTGACTGCCAAAAACAAAAGAAAAACAAAACAAAACAAAAACCCACTGCTTTCCTATCTCATTACAACTTCCTCTTAGACGTCACATGCAAATTCCAGAGAAGGAAACAGCAGGTACAAAGAGATACGTACACACATGAACCATCATTTCAGATGCACATTTTGTTTATTTAAAAAAGAAATCACTCAGGGGAAGGAAATAGGTTCATCATTTCTCCCAGGCACTAGCCAAGCTGCAGAATTATTTCACGTCAAAGATAATCGCATTAATGAAATATTTATGCACACTCATTATAGGAAAACATTGCATTTTATAACCAAGGTTTTCTGCTGAAGTAAAAAATCAGGAAGCGTTCAGGTTGCTAAATTCATTCTGTTTGGGATTTACAAATTGAGCACCTTAAGGCCAGGACACTCCCGTATCAGCTGTCCTTTGAACAACCAGAGGTGCTGGAAGCAGTTCATGAGAATCGAGTTTTCAAGAAGTTCCCTGTTCCCTGTCATAAGTCAAGGGATGTGAGATTCAGGTCTCTTTGTTCCCTGAGGCCTTTGAAAACAAAAAATTAGCCTCCAAGAGAGCACTTGCTCTACTAAAGCAGTCAGGCTCCCTTGGATTGCTTTAAACGAAAGGCATCCCTGGTCGTCACCTTGGGGGCTGATGTACCAGACACCACCTCTTGTGGAGTGAAGAACGACATCAGAGGCAGGACCAACCTGAGAAGCTAGGAGAGTCCCTGAGGACATGGAAGGCATTGAAAGGACCACTGGATGTGCTCCAGGCTGCTAAATGGTAATTCCAAAGGGATTTGTGTAATCTCCTGGTTAGAAAATTCACAGACTCCAGGACACACAGCTGAGAACATAAATACATGTTTGAGAAACTGCTCTGAGTCTGAGCAGTTTGAGAAACTGCTCTGAGAAGGAAAATAAAAGTAATAAATTCTTATCCACCCAGGTTGATTTATCAGTCACTTACCTCGATGCGCAAGGCACAAAAAATGAAGGGAAGGGAGAGCAACAATTAGGCTAACATGAAGGCTGACTATCTTATTTCACAGAGTGGTAGGAACAGTGGGGAACTACAGCTCCTTCTTTGCCACCTGACTCTGAAATCCCAGCTCTTTAAAATCACTTAATTGCTTCTCTTTGCAGGGAATGTTTACTTCCTTTCTCTTCATTTTCTCTCCCAGAGTCCCATCTAACAATTCATGTGGCAAAATTTCTAATAACTCTTATTCATGGCACCCAAGATGAATGGAGAGAATAAACTCACATTCACTGAGTCCAAAGGGAGGCCCCACTGTGTAACAGGCTTTGGGTTAGGTGCTGGGAGCTTAAAAAAACTGAGTTTAGAAACCGTACCATGACTAAAAAGAGGTTTCCAATACTAAATCTCAAACATTTCGTTGTTAATTTTTGGCTGTAGTCACTGACATCAATCTAGTTCAAGCAAAAAAGAAATTTATCAGTGCACGGAGGAGGCAGAAAAATGTCCAACCCAACTCCTTGAACTTATGAATATGTCACCTTACACGGCAAAATGACTTAGCAGATGAAATTAAGGACCAAGATGGGGAGACTATTCTGGATTACCTGGATGGGCCAATCTAATCACATGACTCCCTAAAAGAGAAGAGTATTTTCTGGCTTTAGTCACAGATATGAAGACAGAACAAGGGTCGTATAGACAACAGCAACAGAAAAATGATACAGTACAAACAACCAAAAACCTCAGGAATTCCTTCAAACCCAATTAGGCCCTGTTGCTTCAACCAGTAGTTTCGACCTAGAGAGAATTTTGTCCTTCAGAGGACATTTGGCAAGACCTGGAAACATGTCCAGTTATCAAACCTAAAGTTCAGGGGTTGTGCAACTGGCATCTGCTGGGTAGAGGTCAAGCATGGTGCTAAACATCCTATAAGGTATAACACAGCCCCCATCAACAAAGAATCACCGAGCCCAAAACGTCAACAGTCCTCTGTCTTAACATTATACTGACACATCTCTCTATATGTCTTGGCTTTGTTTAGTTTTATCCTTAGGTAAGATCTCCCCACACGGTAGCAAAGTGGCTGCATACAGCTTCAAGCCCACTGCTTTCAACCTCAAAAATCCCTTCTTTGCTGGGTCTGGCAAATTCTTGGGGGTGATTCTGATTGGCCCATCTTGATTTATCCAGACTCCTAAACTCTTGAGAGTCCCTTGGACCATAAGGAGATCAAACCAGAATTAAAGGAAACCAATCCTGAATATTCACTGGAAGGACTGATGCTGAAACTGAAGCTCCAATAATATGGCCACCTGATGCGAAGAGCTGACTCATTGGAAAAGACCCTGATGGTGGGAAAGACTGAGGGTAGGAGGAGAAGGGGACGACAGAGGACGAGATGGTTGAATGGCATCACTGACTCGATGGACATGAGTTTGAGCAAACTCTAAGAGATAATGAAGAAGAGAGAAGCCTGGCATACTGCAGTCCACAGGGTTGCAAAGTCGGACATGACTGAGTAACTGAACAACAACAACGTAAATTAATCTCAGTGGCTATGAGGATGAAGTACTATTTTGATTGGCCAAGCTTAGTCACATGCCCTCCCCTAGGCCCAAAGGGCTGAGTCGGCTCCAGCTCCACATAAACCATTATGCAGTGGCAGAAGATGACCGTCAAAAGGAAACAAGGTAAGAAAGAATTTTAAATGTCTGCTGCTGAGGTAGAGTCTGTCTAATCAAGTGGATTGAGAGTGATTCCGGGGGGTTTTATAACCACTAACAACATCTTCCATGAACAGGAGTCTGTTGGTTCCACATCTCTACGTGGGCCTCTGAATCGTCCCCAGCTCTCCATCAAAGTGTTTCTGAAGGGTCAAAACGACATTCAGCTCACAGGCTGTGTTGTCTCAGGTTAACATGACACGATTTGGTCAAGAAGACTTTCTTTTTAAGAATGCTATGACTGGGCACTCTCATAGTAGAAATAAACTCTACAAAGCTGCCAGAAGCACTGTGGCTGGATCTGAAACATAACTTCCTAAGATGATGAAAAAAGGATCAGCCTCAGAACTTGATGCAATTCTCTTCACAGTACACGTTTCTAGACCAAGACAAAGATGAATGAATTTTTGATCAGTAACAGCCAACGGACAGGAGAAAGGAAAATGACCCTAGTGGCCCAGCCCAAATGTGGCAATGCTGAGTATTTGCTTTATCTTTTCAAACTGACCTCTTCTCTCACACTCCTTTTATCTGCAAAGCATAAGTGGTTCACTTTAGTTAAGCACTGGTCACGTGCCCTGCCTTAAAATTTTCTTAACTTTTCATAACTCTTACATAAATAGTCAAAAGTAGCCTGTGATCAAGGATGATACAGATTTCTGAGCATAACTGAAGTCAAAATATTATAGGATTCACATACAAACATGATACTGTAAACCTAGAAGTTGATAAAACGCTAACGAGGGCAACATAAAAGTAAGATGAATAAAATCCTCTTTTTGCATATGAATCTCCCATGAACAATACATTTGTCATGTTTGGACTCATCTTCCCAAGTCAAGCATCACTAAGCATCCTTTACAGAAGTGTCCCTTCCTTTCAAACTAGAGCACAGTACTTTTCCTTCCTTCATTTCTCATTTCTTCCTTTCCTTCCTTATTCCCTTCCATCATTCCTTCCTTTCAAAATTCACTAAGAGTCCTTGCCAATTCCACCCTGCCCTCTTTCTGCTCCTCACCCCAGCCTACAAGCTGTCTTCCAGAATTTCCAACCAGCAGCACACAGCCCTACAAACACAAGGACACACAGTAAATGCCCTTTCAAAAAATAACATCTAAACCAAAAACTTATATATTCATTGCAAAACACCAAAAGACACCAATACAAAGAAATCTACAAGCAGCCGTCTGTCCACACAAAGATAATCAATATAAACATGCTGCTTTAGATTTGTTCTAACTGTACACAAATGTGCGCCTTCATACAAACACTTATGAACTACATAGAATGTATACATTCATACACAGTACATACAGACTTCCCCGGTGGCACCAGTGGCAAAGAACTCGCCTGCCAATGCAGGAGACCCATGTTTGATAGCCGGGTTGGCAAGATCCTCTGAGGGAGGGCATGGCAACCCACTCCAGTATTCTTGCCTGGAGAATCCCATCAACTGAGGACCCTGGTAGGCTACAGTCCATAGCGTTGCAGAATTGGACATGACTGAAGCAACTTAGCATGCACGCACACATACAGTCCATATATATTACCATATATAACTTCATTTTTGCAAAGCATAGTAATATACTACATTTACTGTATGGCTATTATACCATATTTACTGCATAGATTTCTGTATTAGACTACATTGACTATATCTGTTGTGCGTGTGCTCATTCGTGTCCGACTCTTTTGTGACCCCAGCGACTACAGCCCTTCATGGTCGTCTGTCCATGGGATTTCCCAGGCAAGAATACTGGAGTGGATTACCATTTCCTCCTCCAGAGTATCTTCCCAACCCCTCATCTCCTGCCCTGACAAGCGGATTCTTTATCACTGAGCCATCCGGGAAGCCCTATATTGACTACACAGATTACTTTTGATAAACGATGGAACATTATGTGCTATTTTGTAACTTTGTTTCTACCAGATGAACAAATACTACCAGGAACAAATACTGTGAACACTGCTTCATACGAATTCATATTCACCTATGACATCACTGTTAATACATGAATGAGCAAACGATGGCCCTAGGAGGGGGACAGGGTATGGCTAGCAGTGAAATCCCTCTGTCACTGTGGATACACTGTAGTGAGGAAAACCTGTGGGTGTATGGGAGAAAAAAGGAGCTACCTCATCAAAAGCTCACTATTGGGGTTTTCGCACAGAATGTCTCTATCTGACATCCCCCTATCCCAAGGTAGCTCAAGAAGGAAGCAGAGACCCTCCAGATGGCAGAGACAAGAGCAGAGAGTCTTATCTTGGTATTTTTGATTGTAGAGACTACTCAAGGTCTCAGGACTTCTTTATACTTTCCTAAGTCATTCTGCCAAGGCCTTTCTCCTGCTCACAGGGTCCCCCAGGATGCCGACTGGATTCCGCAGATGTAACTTGTGCCACCATTCAAAACAGGCTGGCATCTACGCCTCTCGAACATACAACTCCTGTCTAAGTAGCGCTCCCTCATTAATCTCAGGAAATCAGCAACAACAACAACAAAAGATGATAAAGGCAGTCATTCTGACATGTGAAATGCACATCGTAATCACAGTTTTGGTGGAGAACTTATGCCAAAGTGAGAGCAATGAAATCTGAATCGCAGAGGAGGGCCTCATTAGAGCCTCAAGTATTTCATTTTCACTGAGATGCAGCATGAGCTTCAGAGAGCTTTGCGTGAAAATTAGCATGCTTTCTGGATTAGAAAAAGTGAGAATCTGCTAGGTGTACCTGTGAACATATATATTTTAAAAAGCCCATTGTTCGCAGGCAGACTATCATCACAAACAAAGCAATCTGATATTCCAAGCGAGGCAGGGGCAATGAGAAGCCTGCACAGACAGGTTTAATTACCCTGAACACTGCATATCTTTATAAAGACAACACAGGTATTACAGATTTCCTCCGACCCAACCAGGCTCTGTAAAAAGCACATTTGTGTGTTCATAAACTCACTCACACTGTCCTGTCAAAATTATGATGTAGCACTGGAGAGGGATGCTAAGAGAAGTGGTTACCATAGCAATGAAAATCGCCACCATACTGAAAATATCTGAGTGACTCCGTCTCATCTCTCAGGTTCTTACCAGAATGACTTGCTCGAGGTATCTTTCAGCCATCCATAAGAAAGTCCCTCAGGCACAGGACTCTGTTCTGAATCACCTGAGTGTGACCATAACTACAAAAGTCTCTGAACAGGAAATTTTACTGCATACCTGGCTCAAAAAAATAGGCAGCACTGCCCAGTAGCGTGTGTGCTACATTTTTGTAGGGTTTCTCCACGGTTTTGCTTTTTGCTGAATCAGCAGTACCTAAGATAATGCCTGGCACATGCTAAGTGCTCAGTAAGTTTATGTCAAATGAAAGATCATAATGAAAAACACAGCACTAAGGAGAACCACAGCGTAAAACGCCACAGTCTTGTAAAATCAAAAGGCCCAGGTCTGGAGTCAAGAGTACTTGATTTCTCAATCTAATCAGAAGAAATCCAAACAAGATTCCTTAAGCTTTATTCTTTATCCCTTCCATTTATAATGAACTCATTCAGCAGACACAGGAGTACAATGGTGAAGTAGCTGGACTCTGGGACCAAAATGCCTGGGTTTGAATTCTGAGTCTATCACCTAGTGACTTTAAAGCGATCAGCTAACTACTGTGTGTGCCTCAGTGTCTCCATCTGAGAAAGACACTGAGAAACAGGACCGACATTAAATGTTGGCTATTACCAGTCAGCACACACTATAGATAAAAAAGATGACTAAAACATCCCCATGTTCTTACAACAGCAGCAGAAACTATATATATGGCTACATGTTTAACTCTCCCCACCAGGAGGCAGAAGGACAATCATGAGATAGCCTTCCACTGTCCCAAAAACTGGTGGACATTTTCCTACAGTTGGGAAGTGGACTTAGAAACTCTACCAAATCTCTGAAGATCACAATGAATAGATGCTTTGAATTTCCAACCGCTACTCAGAAACTAAGACTGGAAACTAAACATGTGGGCTTGCTTTTTGATCCACAGCACAAAAAAGAAGGAACGTGAGGGACTTCACTGAGGCCAAGGGGTTGAAAGAAAAGAACTATGATCTCCTCCATCCACACTCCACCATCACCGCAAAATGAGTGGCAACACGTTTGATTCCAGCCAACTAAAAAAGTAGAAGGACCCAGCCTCAACCAATCATAGACCAAAAAATCTAGAGGTTAGCTGAGACACTCCAAGCTAGATGCTCCAATTATTAGAAAATTCCGTGCATAATAAGAAAACTGTGGAAACTCAACCTCTCAGAAAACCTGGTTTCAGATAATCTAATTAGGAAAAAAAAAAAGGGAAAGAAAAGGGGAAAAGAAACTATGATTTAAAGGGTTAATAGTCTGGTTGCTTTTCAAATATTTTCTGAAGCCAATTTAGCAGGGGAAAAGAGATTTATATGAACAAATTCTTGGCAGAGAGAGTAGAGTGAAGAAATATAAAATTATGCAAAGACTTGTTGAGATTAAATGAATTACTGTTGCATATGAATCAGTCTTTTTTCAAGAATCTATACAGCATAAAATAGACATGGTCTTGTAGTTGATTAGATTTACACTTTCATCTTATTTAAACTATGCCACCTGGAGAATAAAATAATTCAACACTTTTTATATAAAACACCTTGGCTTAATATTTCACAATAAGGAACCTTGCTTTTGAATTAAATTATGCCAAAACGGGAGTCTAGGAGAAGAGAAAATTTAGTATGTGTGATGCTAAACCATTCAATCTGGTAAAGACACTGAGTCTCTGACACTGGAGAACTATTGCAATGTATATTTTCTTTATTGGGAAGCAGATTTCAAAATGCTACCAATCTTTAACAACTATACCACAGACATGTACTACCGTGCTTTCATGTTGGGGCACCTAACTTCTGCAGCATTCAGAAAGTCCAAAAGTCTCTGAATGATGCCATTTTTACTTCACAGATGTCATCTAGGAAATAGCTGGAGAGAATGTGATTCTCTCCAGTGATCTTCTACACATAGTGATTTGAAAGGCCATAGTCTACGTTACCTAGGACTCCATTCATAAATGTGCTAGAAAGCACAGCTTCTCAACTAGCGTTCCTAGGAAGATTGATGCCCTTGGCCCTCGGGGCCTTGGTGGGGATTTGGGGAGATGAGAGCTCCAGAATGAACTCATCCTATATGCATTTTATTAGAGCTCTAAATTCTCTCTGAAATGTCATGCTAATAATACCACTGGCTATTTCAGCCATGATATGCCAAAGTTGGAGGCAGGACAGGCTATAGTTCCATACAATCTTAACAGGAGTTTGGAAGAAAGCAAAATATAGTGGGATGGGGACTCCATGGCTAAATAAATATAGTGAATAGTAACACAAAGTAATAAGGGGTTTCTTTACTACAAACCTTGAAAAATCCCCTGACATGCTATTGGAATATGCTAAAGGAATACAATACTGCTGGATTTCACCAACTTATTTGATAGCATTCACGTTTTAATGGTGTTTCATCTGGATTAAGAACAGAACACACAGTTTGAGAACTGCTGCTCTGAATATTTAGCTTGTGACCGGATGAAGGGGCTTCAATAAGCATTTGAGTTACCTCTGAATTGTTTTTAAAATAAATTAAAGAAGAAAGGAGGTATCATTCCAGATGGAGTTCCTGATGATGTAGACACTTTATGATACAAAGGACAGAATGTGATCTGGGAGAAGAGAGTAAGAATACATTTGGATGGCCTCAATTAATTCTGCCATTTTACTTCTAAAATATTCCAGGTGTATTTTTACATTGTTTGCTTCCTTTTGCTCCATTTGAGGAGTATCGATGAGTGCCTACTATGTGCCTTAGGCACTCGGGGATCCCATGGTCCTTAGAAATGCCTATAGTGGGCCACGTGGAACTTCCGTCCACAGAAAGGGAGACGGACAATAGAAATACCAACATACGACTTGAAATATGTTATGCTTTTAAGTGTGACTCGTCCACCTGGGTGATGT
Organism: Ovis canadensis; assembly: GCF_042477335.2. Lineage (NCBI taxonomy): Eukaryota > Metazoa > Chordata > Mammalia > Artiodactyla > Bovidae > Ovis > Ovis canadensis. The sequence continues at coordinate 50,421,360 of NC_091263.1, read as the reverse complement.
AACACGGCAAGAAAGATTGGAGTGACAGAGGACTGGAGTGTGTAACCAGGAGACTAAGTCAGCCAAACTAGACAAACAACAGGCGCAAGTGCTTAGAGACGGAAATGAGTCTGGGGTAAAGACAGTAAGCGCAGTTGGAGCACTTCCTAAGAGGGAGAAGGTGGCAAGAGATGAGCCTGCCGACCCAGGAAGGGGCCAGATCGCACGGGAGCACAGAGCCCATGGTGAAGAATCCGGACCCACATCTAAGGAAAGGAACTCAGCACTTTTAACAGTAAAAGCCCTGACATGATTTCTGTCCCTAAAAACGGGTGCTGTTGGGGCGTCCCTGGTGGCTTGCTGGTAAAGCATCCACTTGCAAATGCAGGAGACACAGTTCCGATCCCTAATCTGAGAAGATTCCCATGCCGCAGAGCAACTAAGCCTGCGCGCCGCAACGTGTTCTAGGGCCCAGGAGCCGCAGCTTCCGAGTCCACATGCCTCAACTGCTGAAGACCCCTCACCCTAGAGCCCGTGCTCTGCCCCTGCAATGCGAAGCCCAAGCAGCTCAGCTGGAGAGCAGCCCCAGCTCACTCCAACTGGAGCAAAGCCTGAGCAGCAACAAAGACCCTGCTGTTGTTGAGCTGCTAAGCCATGTCCAATGCTTTGCAAATCTATAGACTGTAGCCGTCCAGGCTCCTCTGTCAATGGTGTTTCCCAAGCAAGACTACTGGAGTGGGTTGCCATTTCCTTTTCCAGGGGATCTTCCAGACCTAGGGATCGAACCCGTGTCTCCTGCACTGGCAGGCAGATTCTTTATCATCTGAGCCACCAGGGAAGCCTTAACAAAGACCCAGCACAGTCAAAAATAAGTAAATATATAAACTTTTCTTTAAAATAAAGATGGGTGCTGTTGTGTGGGAAACAGTGATAGGAAAAAGTAAAGAAATGAAATAGAATAATTATATGGTAGGTTACCTCCTCAAATCTTAGGGCCTAAAAGTCCAAATTCTGCAGGGATGAGTCAAGCCTGATTTTCATCCAACTAAGAAGGACCAGTGGAGAAGGCAATGGCACCCCACTCCAGTACTCTTGCCTGGAAAATCCCATGGGCGGAGGACCCTGGTAGGCTGCAGTCCACGGGGTCGCGAAGAGTCGGACACGACTGAGCAACTTCCCTTTCACTTTTCACTTTCCTGCATTGGAGAAGGAAATGGCAACCCACTCCAGTGTTCTTGCCTGGAGAATCCCAGGGATGGCAGAGCCTGGTGGGCTGCCGTCTACGGGGTCGCACAGAGTCGGACACGACTGAAGCGACTTAGCAGCAGCAGCAAGAAGGACCAGATGTTCTGTCACACGGGGGCACTGAACTATTGTCAGAGGAGACACAGTCATGCCAAAGAAGTGACACAAAGAAATAAAAAAATCTGCTTTCATATTAGCTTGTCTACCGCGTCATTTATTCTTAACAACCTTCTTTTGAATCGTAAATGAAAGGAAAAAAAGAGAAAGAATGTGAGGATAAAACTTTTTTTTACCTACATAAGCATTATTCCTCTAGTAGAGCCCAAGTGTGTACTGAAGCCAATTATTTTTTAAAAATAGTAAGGCTTTACCTTGATTTTTAATCAATACCCAAATGACATTGTCTCACAAAATGATAACTTACCATGTTTAATAATTCTTGAGATTTAAAAGAGAAAACCTTGGCATATGGCAAAATCTGATTAATTCTGGTCCTATTAAATGGGATTCTGTAAAAATCGGGACCTGAGTAATCTAAATCGGTATTCTGCTTTATCCAATTTTTTTCAAATTCTGTTCTACAAATTAGGGATTAACAAATAATTACAGGGAGGAGGGTATTCATTCTGAAGAGAACAAACTATACAGAAATATATTTATGCAGAACCAACCACTGATTACAAACTGTTCATCTATACTCATTCATGCAGGCCACTTAAAGATTACTATTACATTCATAGCCTACTTTGAGGTTTCTTGCATCTATATATTAGCAAACAAATGTGTTAATTTCAAAATATTTCCTAGTTGAAAATTTTCAGTAATTCTAGCTAAACATTGTGGTTAATTGGAATCACACACAATCAGTGCATTTTAATATTCCAGGTATAATAGTTCACACAATACTTAATAAACAACAGACATATTCAGTCTGTCACTTGTAGATTTAGTTTTACCTGAATTTCTAGGTGCAGTAACCTACAGCTCTTTAGGTTTAGAAATGAAGCTGAATCTAACCCAGAAGAGACACTACTAATCTTGCTTCATCTAAATATTACAGCAACTGCCCAACAAGGCCAAGTTCCTTGAGTAGACCTGTGCCTGCCCTCTCTGGGAACCCATCCTGGAGGCTCCTATCACTAATGAAAGTAAACTCCACCTCATGACCTCTTCAGCTGTTCCAGAAATACAGTCATACTCAGAGTCTCTGGAGGCAAACTCTGAGTCAGTCTACTGTAAATACAGTACTGTAGTCTAAGCAGCAGACTGGACTAGATTTTAAAACAACTGGTTTGCAATAAAAGATAGCAACACTAAAATGACCGTGAAATGCAACCCTGCTAGCTCTGATCTTCAGGTATACAGTAGTACAGGATGATTTAATTAAAAAAGAAATGCTAGGTTATTTTCTTTCTGTGGCCAAATACTTTGGGACCTCATGTTCAATTAAAAATTAAAACTTGGCCACAAATACCGAGAGTCTAATTACATTTCTCAACATCTGTCTTTCATTCCAGGCCAAAAGAAAATAATATTTACACAATAGCAGACTGAGATAAAATATACTGCAGTCTTTTCATCTAGTTGAGTTGCTGAACTTCTCCACTGCATGTTACCTTTACATGGCATATCAATTAGGAATGCTTTTGAGTGCAAATAAGAGAATCCTTAAATAACAGTGGCTTCAATAATTAGTAGTTTATTTTTTGCCTAGAAATATGGAGAGAGGTGGTCCCTGGGAGAGATTCAGCTATTCCACAATACTGACGAAGACACAGCTCTCCCTTTCTAGTCCACTATCCTCAGCATGTGGGTTTTCTTCTTCAAGCCTGTCCCCTCATTTTTCAAGTTGGCTGCTACCTTTCCAAGCAACATATCCTCTATTAAAGCAGAAAGCAAGAGAGACAGAGGCAAAAGGATTTACCTTCATGGGAGTTATTTTTATTCAGGAAGGGAATCTCTCCCACTTCCCCTTAAGCCTCATTGGTTAGGACTGAGTCAAATGCACAGCTTTATACCAATCACTTCTGAAGCAGAATGGGCTGACCAGACTGGCTTAGACCAATCACAATTCATCAAGGATTACTGGAGTCAACCTGCTTTGCTTGAGACCAAGCTGACTACAAACAAAACTGAGGGGATAGGTGCTAGTTAGGCAAAAATAGTTGTTTATGCTACAAGTGTTTCACAGAATGGAAGGATCTCTGAAAAGCCACATAAACACATGGCCATTAAAGAAAAAAATATAATAGTATATCTTCCATCTCCTGTTAAGCCTGAATATTGTGGGAAACTGAAATGGGTCAGAGCTATAAACACAGGTGAGTTATTATCTAACTCTCCTCCTTGGATTTTATGAGGATTGTTCTTAATAAGAGAGATGGTCATCTTCATATCAAGTTTTACCATATCCTCTGCAAAGAAGCAGGATCAAATCGTCTCTGGAAATATCTTCCCACCCCACCAAATGCAGTGATCGGATGACTCCAAGGGTAACAAAAATACAACAGGTTATTTCATCCACTCTCCCTGGAAGGTGATTTAAATGTCCATTTTAAAATGTACAACACATACTCCAGTGATACAACAAGTAGTATATAAAGAAAAGGTGAAACTTGGAGGCAATCTGTTGTCAGAATATAGAGCTCCAAAGGAAACATGAGGATGTTTTTCTGCCAAGTCAGGCACACATACAAGTAATATCTATGTTATAGCTAAAAACACCATTGCACAGCCAAGCTTAACATTTGGTTGCAGTCTGGCTAAAACTGAATTCCAGTAGCATATAAAGAAATTTACATTATTACACATAAATTAGCAATTTTTAGTGTTTTAAACAGTCAACAGTATTTCTTAAAACTCAGCCAATAAGCAAACTGTGTATATGTATCCCCAGGAATCAAGGACTAAGATAAACATTAAATGTTAGTAGTCGCCAAGATTGGAAAGTAAGATGCAGTCTCTATTCTTGCTAAATTTTAAGCACAGGGCAAAATGAGTCTGTAAATTTTAGAAACTACCAAATGTAATATTGTTAAAGTGATTATCTGGGGTTCAGATATGGTATAAAGATGATAATAAAAAGTCAAAATTAAACAATTCTATTATAAATCCTGTGGAAAATTTCCCCTTTAAATTACTCTGCTTCCTAGTAGAAAATAACCATGTAAATCAATTAAGCAAAATAGCTCTTGCCAACCTCTTCAGGAATAAAATGAATTCAGTCTTAGTCTAAAGATAGAGGCCAGAAATCTGAGACAACAGGAACTAGGAAGGAAAAGCTTCCGGCTTTCTTTTCCTTGTCTCTGTGCTAGGATTACAGTCCAGTTCTTTGGCACTTAATAGTCAAACAAAACAGACATGAAGGCAGTATTTGGCCAGAATGATTTAAAAGACACACATAAAAAACAAAAGACACAAAAACTTGCCAATACTTTGTATATACACATTTCTTATTTGATTCCTAGGGATGCTACTAAACAATACCTAGCAGAAAATCTAACTTTCATCCCTTTTCTCACATCTCCAACAACTTCTTGTACTCCCAGAATTTACATGCAAGAGAGATAGAAGGTTTCAGAATTATTCCAAACCGGTGACCCTGCCCCCAGATTCTTACCATGAGACTGCTCTATACTGCCTTCTAAAGGAGCTGAATATTACAGCAGGAAAAGAAAGACCAGACTGCTAAAGTTTTCACATCACTACATACTTTTTATTCATTTATTTCTGATGACTTAAAAACAAGAATGTGAAATTGTTTTAAAATGACGATGTCTTCAATATAACATGCAAAACTCTTCTGAGACTTAGGTTTTTCCATTTTGACTACTATGAGGAAATTATGCAAAAATCTTGTTATAGATTGACTGTACATCACATTTAAGCATAATTTATTCAGTACAGTATGTACCTGTTAATCCCATACTCCTACTAATTTATCCCTCATCCCCCTTCCCTTTTGATAACCATAAATTTGTTTTCTATGCAGTCGGTCTATTTCTGTTTTATACATAAGTACATTTGTATAGTTTTTCTTTTTTTTTAAAGATTCCACAAATAAGCAATAGCATATATTTGTCTTTGTCTGGTTTACTTCACTTAATGTAATATCTAGGTTCCATCCACCTTGGTGCAAATGGCATTATTTCATTCTTTTTTACGGTGACTCGGTGATTCTTGAATTCATTGATTAGAAATGCAAATAAGCTGGGTATAAAAACTTAAGTAATGGTAAGTACTGTGACACACTGGAAAACTCATGGCCCTTATACGGGTGAGGATCTTCTTCGTTCCTGGGCCCATGGTTGCAACAAAACTTGATTTTTTTCTAAAGAAAAGTCCCCAAATATATATATAAAATCTCCATGATTCTGATGTTTAAATTACCACCAAACACTATACTGGGTAAAAGAAATCACAATAAACTGGATTTGCCCACCAGAGCGGATATCTCTGCAGTAACGTCATCTGTCAATGGCAATCACAAACCAGACAAGGAAAACTCATCCATCTCTCCTACAATGAGACTCAGCCTATCAAAAAACCATCTGGTTAATAGGGACAGATGTAGCAGATGCGGTAATTTGAAGACTGCTTAAATCTTCAGCTAGTCCCTTTCTTGGGTTTTTCCACTTAATTTTGAAACAAAGTAGCTTTCTATGGCATATTAAAACATAAATAAATCACTCCCAGAGTTTGGCCTATTTCTTCTCCTGCTGGCTCAGTCCAAAAGCTCAGAGGACAGGAAGTCAGAAGGTCATCCCCCGAGGTGGAAGTGGAGGCAATGGAACAGCCTTCATGTCTGCAGGAGGCCATGGCACCTCTGCTGTCAGTTGTTGTCCCCCATGGAAGGGCAATGCACGAAACAAAATTTCTAGCCTTAACTCCTACTGTTACTTTTCCTCATCTTGGGTCTGATTTAAATTCCAATCTACCCTTCCTAATGGCATAATGGCCCTTCCTCACTTCCACTTATCCTTTTCAAAAATGAGTACAGACTCTCAGTTCATTTTCTCCAGAGCTGACAGACCAAGGCATATGAGAAAAGATTTAGCAAATGAGGATGAGCTGGCAAGGTGCCAACTCATTTTCATTTGAGGGTTAAATACACTATCTTATCTATATAACCTTTACTATCATTAGTCAAATCTCTATTTCAGCAAGCAGCACTGAAATCTCCTTCGTGACTGTTCTCCACTCAGATACATGACCTTTGAAGATTTCTGAAGGAAGCAGAGTTGCTAAAATTTAATAAAAAGATGCAATCTCTCTGAATATATTTATGCATTTACCAGGAGTTCCCAGGGAGCCTAAATCCAGTATCATATCTGGATTAACAGCTCTGGACAAGAGACAGAGTGAGTAAGTGAGAAAGAGACAGAGAGCAAGAGAACAGACCCTAAAATTATCCTACTGACCACTGTGATTCACATGAGTTTCTCTCGATATATTAAACAATGTATGAACCCGTACATACAGTTAAGTTACTTGAAAAGCTCACCAAATCTTTATTGATCATTTAAAAGCAAATTATTCCTGAAGGAGATGCAAAGTTACATTTAAAGACCAATGGATGTCATTTCATCTCCAAACACTGCTTCACATCCCTACTGGAATTCTCTTATATTCCTAACAATTAATTTTTCCCTTGCAAATGAATGTACGAGAGTCATGCAGACTGCTTCGTTTACAATTTCACTGTATTGATTGCTCCCTGCAAGTGTTCTAATAATAGACAAACGAAAGCAGAATGTATTGTTTAGGTCTCTCGTTTTAAAAGTGAATAAGGTTGATTTTCATTTGTTTGTTTTTTGAATGTTGAGTTTTTTTCCCTATTTTTTTAAATTTACTTATTTTTAATTGAAGGATAACTGCTTTACAGAATTTTGCTGTTTTCTGTCAAACTTCAACATGAATCAGCTGTAGGTATATATATATCCCCCCTCCCTTTTGAACCTCCCTCCCTTCTTCCTTCCCATCCCACCTCACTAGGTTGATACAGAGACCCTGTTTGAGTTTCCTAAGACCTACAGTAAATTCCCGTTGGCTATCTATTTTGCATATGGTAATGTAAGTTTCCATGTTACTCTCTCCATACATCTCACCTTCTGCTCCCCTCTCCCCTGGATAAGGCTGATTTTTTTAAGTTTGTTTTTTTTTTTTTATCAAATGTTTTTTATCATTTGTTTTTTTAACAAATGCTGATGTGATAACTGAGGTTATGTAAGAATAAGCGGGATCAGTGAGATTCTGTGGACTTGCTTTATCATTTGGAGATTATATATCAGAATAATCAGTCATGTTGTCAAAGGGTCAAGGGCAATCTAAAGACTCCACTCATGCTCAGATGGCACTGAAATTCAGTATACATAACTCTTGCTGTGGATCATTTGAAGTCAGCGGAAACTGTGTAAAAATACAACCCCCAGGTCCCAGAGCAGCATATCGATAGTGATTATTATCAACAACCTATTAAAGACCAAACAAAATGCAGCACATGGTAACCAAAGAGCTCCACAAGTAAAGATTTTTTTCCTCTGCTAATTCTCATTTACAACTAAAGAAATCAGGCATTTCAATATGAACAGTTTAACAATGATAATTGCCATCATCCATTAAATGTATAGTCCATGCCAGGCACTACGCCAAGCACTTAATAGGCACTGTGTCAATGAATTCTGAAGATGTCTTTGTGAGACTTGCCATTCTGATCTCTATAGTCAGGATTCACGGACACCCGTGGAGATTAGATGGCCCAGTCAGGGTCATCCCACCAGTGAGTACCCAAGCTATAGCCCAAACCCAGATCCACAGCTATATATCTTACCTAAGAAGCTCAAACAACTAAAATTCCCAGACATTGCCTTTTCAGAAACAACATGGATATTTGTTAAAATGAATGCAGAGAGGAAATGGTTGGCTATCCACCCCTCATTCTCTGTTTCCATCATTTAATTCACCTATAGCTTTATATGGGTCTCACTACAAAAGGACTTTCAAAGCTATCAGTGGATGGCAAACCCATATGAAAAGTTCCCAGACACAGCAGCAGACTTATTTAGGATTTGACAGTGGTTATTTTTAGATGAATAATGCTCCAGGGGCCTTGTTTCAGGGAATACTATTAATTTCAAAGACAACAATGTCTTTGAATCAATCAAATATTATAAATCCCTGTATCCTCACCTGCCAAAACTGACCATTAATACTATCTACTTCAAGTTTTTTAAAACAAGGGATGAGGGAAATTCTCTGGCAGTCCAGAAGTTAGGACTCTGTGCTGCCACTGCAGGGGGCATGGGTTCAATCCCCAGTTGGGGAACTAAGATTCCAAATGCCACACGGCACAGCCAAAATAAATAAATAAATGAACCAACTGAATTGGAAAGACTTCTAAATTGTTAAAATTTAAGAAATAAAAGTAAAAGGAATAGATAGGTGGGTAGATGGATGGATGGATGTCTAGCTTGACAAAAAGACAGATCTGCCCCAAAATTAATGATAAAAGCAACTTCTACTGGTCTCAGGTAAGAGACCAGTCAATCTTTGGAACTAATTTATTCATTCACCAAGTGTGCCCTGAGTCAGAATCTACAACATGGTAAACATTGGAATGCTCCAATTGTGCAAATGTTTCAATGAGGGTAAGCAGAAGCAAGTTTTATGGGAACATAGCAACAGGGAGCTAAATTTCTTTCTTTTTTTTTTTTTTTTTTTCTATACTAAAGACACCACAGTCGTCTTCATCCACAGGTAGCAAATGTCTACAGATGTCAGGCAAGTGACATTAGTAAGCTGTGGGGCCTGAAAGCTTGGTCTAAGGGCTTCAACCACTTCTCACTGACGACCTACCGCCACCACCTACTGCCAGCCCTTCCAACTCTGCTGCAAGCAGGAAATAAAGACTTTCGATGAGCAGGTGGCCAGGGCCAGGTCACCAAAAGCCAAGTAAGTCCTGTCAAAGTAGAATCAATGAAAGGCTTCAAACAGGGAAGTGAGGCCATCAGATTCCACTTCATCAGCATCACTCCAGCTAGCTACCTCTGGCAAATGGGTCAGAAGTGGGTGACAAGGCAAGGTTCCACTTCTCCAATAACTGAATACACACACCCACACACACATAGCATTAGCCTGTGAAACCAGCCTCATTAGGCCTCCTAAAATTAGATTCTGTATCCTCTTACAATTTTCTAACATAAAAAGACTCACTGTAAGCAAGAGTGCTTTCCAAAGCTCCCAGTTTTCTTTCCAGTTTGTGCCAATGGCTTCAGGCCACATCTTCTCACTCTAGTCCCAAAGTGTTTTCAATCACAGGTTTACAATGAAACGAGCACCCATCCTCCCCAGTGCCTCCAAGGAGACTTATAATTGGTTTTCTTGTGCTAGTTCAGCTGAAGCATCTGATAGGAAGGTATACTCAGTGTATACACACACACACACACACACACACACACACACAACCACACACTCACATATCAAATCAGCAACCTAGATTTACATTTCTGCTAGGAAATACCATGGATCAACTTCCAATGGGGGTGCCGTTTAGGTTTTTATAATGATCAACTGATAACGACACTAATGATGGATAATAACACTAATCACATTTTCTGAGTGCCAGACGTACAAGGTACAGTTCATACATGACCTTAACATTTAATCCTCACATGGATCCTAGGAGGTTAGTGCAATTACTATCCCCAATGTGCAAGGACAAAGAGCAGCGCTTAGGCACGTTAATGAGCTGGCCAAGGGTTACCAATCCAGTAAATTACAATCCTGAGATCTGAACCTGGAGAGCCTGACTCCAACACCTGTGTTTCTCAAAACCATGCCCACCAATATTAAGTGCAAGAACAGAGGCTGTCTACACAGTCTTCCGCCATTCTGTGTCAATAACAAAAACAGCAGCAACAGATCTCATGACTTACAGGGTATCAGGGACCATGTCAAAAATTTTACATTGTCTCTCATATTTAAGAGATGACTCTCAGAATCTCTGTGCTCGTGTTTTAAGACAATGCATCCATTTCTTTTTCCTTTCACAAAAATTCAACACACCCCAGAACACGCTTCTTATTCAATAATTCCTTGTTTATAAGAGCAGGTAGGGCTTTGGAGCCTGACACAACAGAGTATGACTTGGGGGGCACTGAGAATTTGTCCAAACTTCAGTCAATTCTATAGTCTCTGAGCCACTCTGTCCTCATCCGTGAAATGAAGGTTCCAGTCTCTCCTCCAGAACTCTTCAGAGGATGACATGAAGATACCACACGTGAGTGAATGTGTGTGCACACTGCCCAGGACGTGGCAGGATAGGCATGGCAACTGGCCATGTTCTTATTCAAGTCAAGACCTGCAACCAAATTGCTTCCTGTGCTCTCACCCTTTTAATAAAGTCCATGCTGTACACTCCGTCCTCAGACTCCCTGGACTCTGCTGAGTCAGTAAACTTCTCTGTCCCTGCATCTACCAAACCCTATAGCATTTGTCATACAATCAGAACACAGAAAACAGACTTAAGAAGCTGCATGTTAATTGAGGAAACCTGCTGATCGACAATATGTCTGGGAAATGTTTGTAAACAAACTCTGAAACATCTGCCCACATACAAGCCTGAAAACAGACAGGATACTTAGCTTTTGAAGGAGGTAATAGGAGGTAGGGTAAAAATAAGCCCTATTTTATCAATCTCTAGGAAAAGCAATGCTATCTGCTTTGTACCTACAAAGGCATCAGCACACAGTCCTTACTGCCAGATGCTCATAACAATACAAACAGGAGTCATACCATCCCATGATCACCTCCCCAGTTTCCCTGAGATCATGTGTTAAAATATATCTTTGTCCCTGTGGTGATAACATTCGTGGTCTAATGTTAAAAAGTTCTGTCCTTTCAAAAATCCCTTCATTCATCTAGCTGCATATCAAGTTCCTACTATATACCTGGTACCATTATACACAATGATAAGATAGTCCAGAAGATCCCAAACAGTTTCTCCAATTATTCTCACTCCACCATCTCACTTATAAATCTACCAAGATAAATGTTTCTGAAGCAAACCTAGTTTCCACCAGTATTTAAAAATGCTAAAATACATTTCAATGCATTTCATTAAGGCTTCTGTGAAAATGTGTATTTTTCCCCTGTCCCTATTGTATTTTTAGAATATATTCATTTTCCTGTGTTGATTCTCTAATCTTGAATGGGATACATTTTAATAGAAGAAAAGAAAGCCTGAGGAGAATTCATTTACACGTTAAGATAGACACATATTCACCAAGACTCCACTATTGTGTGTGAGCTCTGTCCTTTTCCTTCTTAAAATATGAGACTACACCCTCCTTCATTAGAATTCTACTAAAGTGAACTATTATATTACAAATCAGTTTTGCGGAAAAGCCAAAAGCATGTCTGTCGAGCATCCACTGACATAAGAAAGAAGAGCTAGCTGACTTTGCTTTGTTTGTTTGGTTTTTTGCTGGAGCACGTGCTTGTGGGATTTTAGTTCCCTGACCAGGGATTGAACCCCAGCCCTCAGCAATCAGACTGCACAGTCCTAACCACTGGACCACCAGGCAATGTCCAATAGAGCTTACTTTGGAAAATGCTCATAATTGCTTGTTCATGGCCAGGTTACCTGCACTTAGTTTTCAAGTGTCAAAATTAAATGCCCTATATCAGAGAATCTCAGACCACAGGAAGGGGACAGAATCCTAGAACATTCAGCCCAGTGTCACCCGAAATATATTCCACACAGCTAGTTTGCATAGGTCAGATGAACCCTCTGGGTTCAGAGGGCCCAGAAGAATGACTGGCACACAGTGAGTGCTCAAGAGCTGCATGCTGAATGAACAAAACGGACAAATCAGTGTGACCAGGAATGGGATGAACAGCCCTTGGTCTTGAATCAATGTGACTGATTAGGATGAAATCTTATGTAGTTGACAGTATGGATGCAAAGGCTCCAAAGGTATGGAAAAAATACTTATGAGCGAACATTGAGACAAAGAAAGTGATGTAGAATTTATTATATACATGAGTTTAACTTCAATCATAAGAAACATTATCAAGAAAATTGTTAAAAATGTAAAATAAAAAAAAAAGTAAAATGTAAGGAAAACGTGCTTGAGTATTAACAGTGATATCGCTGTAGGAAGGGTAGGATTATGGTTGATTTATTTTTCAACATTTTAAAAACTGTGATTATATATATACATGTGTGTGTATATAAAAATATACACACATTATATTAGTCATTTTAGCCATTTTTAAATGAATAATTGGGCAGCATTACTTATATTCACAATGTTATACAACCATCATCACTACTTATTTACAAAACTTTTTCAGTTATATTTCAATAACACAGGAGGAAAAAAAAAACCTTAGTCATCAACTCAAATAAAAGTTCTGTAATTATTAAGCAATAACTTCATACTCTCTGCCTCCCTCCTCCCATCCCTCTCCCATCCCTGGTAACCTCTAGTCTACTCTCCATTTCTATGAAGCTGTCTAGTCTAAAGAATTCATATAAATGGCATCATATAATATCAGTGCCTTTGTCTCTGGCTTCTTTCAAGTACCACAACGTTTTCGAGGTTCCTCTACAACTGATAATTTTTTTCAATTTGTATTTGCATATTTGAATTTTGTATTACAGTGGAAATGTTATATACAGGATAACATCAGGCTTTGCGTTTTAATAATGAGTGATAAACAATGAAGCAGAAGAGAAAAAGGAAGCCGCCCCAAGAAGGAAGAATATAGCAGGAACAGAAAAGAGGACAGACGGTCCACACGTTGGTGTAGGGAGAGGAGCTTAGGATCAGCGGTTCTGAATCTGACTGGCATGCTGAGATCAGCCCAACAGAGAGCAAATACAACGCAGAGTGTCTTGCAGAGCTCTTACCTCCAGATCCACTCCACTGACAAAAGCACAGAGCATCTTACTTACAATTGAAGCCCTAATTTTGCAGGCAAGCGTATTTTGCATGACTTGGCAGGGTACAAATGAACACAAGAAGACAGCATCTGTCAGGTTCCTTAGGATACCAGGCAGAACCAAATGTAATTCCTTACCTGAAAAACATAAACACATAACACGTATTAAAATTCAACTGGCATAATTTTATGTCTTTCTTAGTCATTTAAGCTACATGTTTAATCAATTATTTCTTCTTCTCACGGAAGACTGGCAAAGGCAAGGGAATATCGAAGTCTTAATTCAAAGCACATTATTCCCACCAACTCAAAAGACTGTTTTGATGGAGACATTTCCATCTAGCATGTATATTTGATAAATGCTCCTAACACAAATATATGAAACCACTGCATCAAACATAACTCAGAGTTGACAGCAATTATAGTATTAATAAGGCAGTTAGTCATTTCCAGGATACAATAATTACATAATGAAATAAGTCCTCCACTCTCACTCAAAATCCCATCTAATCCCTGAATTCACCTATTCACTAGTTGAATAGCCATCCATTCACTCAGTACAACATGTACTGAACACAAACTATGTCCATTGATGATCCATGGAGAAAAAGCATGATGCCAGCCATTAAGGACTTTAGATCCTAAAGTAGAAATAAATGATGTTATAGCCTTTTTCCTCGTTACTAGTAAATTCCTAAAAAAATCATTGTATTAGTTTTTACTTCTGCCTACTCAATAATGGATACAGTAAGTATAATCTGACCATATGTGCTAGCAATGCATAATATAATAGTGAATGAAGCTCCAGTCCCTGCCCTCAGGGACCTTAGAATTTGGTAGTTAAATACAGATGTTTTAATATAAGCGTGCCTGATATGATGGCACAATAGGGAGCTGTAGTATTGGGTGAGAGAACGCCTCTTTGACGACACACATCTAAACTGAGACCTAAACAATTATTAGGACTTAAAGGAAGCATCATATTGGTGGATGAAAGTGGTTCCCAAAGAGTGGTCAGGGAACCCAGGAGCATTCTCAAGGCCCTTTCAGAGGACTGACAAGCTCCAACCATTTCCTAATAATACTAACACATATATGCCCTTTTCACTCTCAGTTTTTTTAAAGTATACAGTGGTGTCTTGCAGAGCCTATGTGACTAGTGGTATTACAACTGAACGAAGGCAGAATCAATCATGAGAAACCAATTGTATTCTATTAAATCAGACCTGAAAGAAACAGACAAAAATATAAAAGAATATCATTGCTACATACATATTTTTTAATTTCTCAGTTTTAATTTCTATAAAGGTGACTACATAAGAAACAAAGCCTTTCTGCATTCTCAAACATATTTATGAGTTGAAAAAAGTAAACTATGGACTTTGATTAAATAATATATTGACATTGCTTCATCAATGCTAACAAAAATACACACTAACACAAGAGATTTTTAGAGCAGCTTTGGGTTTACAGAAAAACTGTACACAAACACAGAGTTGGACATGACTTAGCGACTGTACAGCAGCAACGCAAGAAGTTATTAATAAGAGAAACAATGAGGTAAAGGGGAAAGGATATGTGGGAACTCTATGTTTTCTGTGCAATTTTTCAGTAAACCCAAAGCTCCTCTAAAAACTACAGTCTATTAAAAAGAGAGAGATTCACAAACCATATGAAAAAATAAACTCAAACTGGATAAAAGACCTAAATGTAATACCAGAAATTGTAAACCTCCTAGAAGAAAAAAAAAAGTAAAACGCTCTTTGACATAAATTGCAGCAATATTTTAAAAAATATCTGTCCCCTAAGGCAAAGGAAACAGAAACAAACAGGACCTAATTAAACTTAAAAGCTTTGGCACAACAAAGGATGTCATCGAAAAAACAAAAAGACAAACTACTGAATGGGAGAAAATATTTGTAAATGATATGACTGAGAAGGAGTAAATAATCAAAGTGTATAAACAGTTCATGCAACTCAACATCAAAATAACAATCTGACTAAAAAAATGGACAGAAGACCTAAATAGCTATCTTTCCCAAAGAAGACATACAGATGATCAACAGGCGTATGAAGAGATGTTCAACATCATTAATCATCAGAGAAATGCAAATCAAAACCACAATAACATATCAGTTCAGACCTGTCAGAATGGCTATCATCAAGAGAAACACAAATAACAAATATCGGCAAGGATGTGGAAAAAAAGGAACCCCTGAACACTGTTGGTGGGAACGTAAATTGGTGAAACCACCATGGAAAAAAGTATGAAGATTCTTCGCAAAACTAAAAACAGAACTACCATATGATCTAGTAATTACACTGCTGGGTATATAGATCTGAAGAAAACAGAAACACTAATTCAGAAAGACACCTGCACCTAATGTCCACAACAGCAGTATTTATGATAGCCAAGATATGGAAACAACCTACGTGTCCATCAACAGATGAATAGACAAAGACGTTACACACACACACACACACACACACACACATTCTATGGAATATGACTCAGCCATCAAAATGAAACGTTGCCATTTGCAACAACATGGATGGAACTAGAGTATATTATGCTTAGTCAAGTAATAAAACTAATGTTTGCAAGCTAACCTAGAGAGCATATATATGAATATATGATCAAACTAGACAGCATGTTAAAAAGCAGACACGTTACTTTGTTGACAAAAGTCCATCTAGCCAAAGCTATGGCTTTTCCAGTAGTCATGTATGGATGTGAGAGTTGGACTGTGAAGAAAGCTGAGCACCAAAGAATGGATGCTTTTGAACTGTGGTGTTGGAGAAGACTCTTGGGAATCCCTTGGACTGCAAGGAGATCCAACCAGTCCATCCTAAAGGAAATTAGTCCTGAATATTCATTGGAAGGATTAATGCTGAAGCTGAAGCTCTAATACTCTGGCTACCTGATGTGAAGAAGTGACTCACTAGAAAAGACCCTGATGCTGGGAAAGACTAAAGGCAAGAGAAAGGGATGACAGGGGATGAGGTGGTTACATGGCATCACCAACTTGATGGATATGAGTTTGAGCAAGCTCCAGGAGTTAGTGAAGGACAGGGAAGCCTGGTGTGCTGAAGTGCATGGGGTCACAAAGAGTCAGACACGACTGAGTGAGTGAACTGAACTGAATGAATATAAGAAAAAAGACTCAAAGACAGAGAATAAGTTAGAGGTTACCAGTGGGGAGAAGAAAGGGGGAAAAGGCAAAGACAGAAGTGGAGGATTAATAAGCAGAAACTATTATATATACAATAGGCAAGCAACATAGACATATTGTACAGCACAGAGAATGTAGTCAATATTTTATAACTATAAATGGAGTATCATCTATAAACATTTTGAATCACTATGTTGTACCCCTGAAAATAGCACTTTAATTCAATTATTCCTTATAAAAGAAAGAGGGGGGATTAAGAATGCTGAGATCAAATGGTTTGAAAACCACTGACCTATAAAAAAGAAGAATTGAAGTTACTGAAGGAGGTGGGCAGAGAAACCTGTAAACAGAGTGCTCAGCAACCAGGATGAGAAGCGATGGTGACGAGACCTAAGGTGTTTCTCTGAAGAATGCTATGGGTAAGATAAATGCTTCCCAGCATGACTGCCTGAAATAGGACTCCTCTTCTCTCTAATGACAGCTAAGAGGGACCACGAAAACAAAAAGTCTCAGAGACAATCAAGCTACAACTAATGGCTGTAGGCACCAGAGTAGCAGAATTTAGATATTAAGACTTGTCAAGTCTGCTCTTATCAAGATTAGAAGAATTAAGATTTTCTTGTTTTAATATATACCAGGTAACTTGGAAAAAAAAAAAAAATCCAACCAGTCCATTCTGAAGGAGATCAACCCTGGGTGTTCTTTGGGAGGAATGATGCTAAAGCTGAAGTGCCAGTACTTTGGCCACCTCATGCGAAGAGTTGACTCATTGGAAAAGACTCTGATGCTGGGAGGGATTGGGGGCAGGAGGAGAAGGGGACGACAGAGGATGAGATGGCTGGATGGCATCACGGACTCGATGGACGTGCGTCTGAGTGAACTTTGGGAGATGGTGATGGACAGGGAGGCCTGGCGTGCTGAGATTCATGGGGTCGCAAAGAGTCAGACACGACTGAGTGACTGAACTGAACTTGAAAATGTCATCATAGACTAAAGTGACTAAAGTCACTTTCTCCTCTGGCAAAGAGAAGGAAACAGGCAAAGACTGTACAGACATTTCAGTTCTCAAGTTCCAATCTTCTGGACATGATTAACGTAAAGCTGGGGGCAGGATGTGAGCCTTTAGATCTCTGAGCTTTCTTCTGGGTTAGGGTTTTCAAAAACCAAGCAGTAACCCCCAGAGAGTGCAAGATGCTCGGGAAAGGCACTTAAAGATATGCAATCTTCAGACACAGGATGATGTAAATTTATAGCTATTGCTTTGTACTGCTACTCAGTACAGGACAGGCTAGGTTCAGCTGTCCATTCATTCTTTCAACTGACCTCTATTAAACACCAACTGTGTGTCAGACCTGACATCCAGGACCTGGTGATCAAGTTGATGAACTGATTAAAAAAAAAAAAAGACCAGAATAAAAGATAAAGAAAGGATACTATAGGCACTCAAAGGAAGGACAATAAGAAGAACATATCTTTCTGGAGGAGACATTGTCAAAATTGAGGTCTGGTTTAACAAGTAGTATTTGGCCAGGTGAGGAAATGAAAGGTCCAACCGTGCTGAAACTTGGGGGAACACATGTACAAAAAGCAGAAGCAACACAGGATCCCAAAGCAACTCTGGGAAAGGGGATTAAACTAAACGCTGGAGAAGAGAGAGGCGTGATGACAGTGGGCGTGACTGGCACCGTCAACCTGGCCAGTCAGGAACAGTGATAGAAGGAGATGGATACAGAGATATTCTGGAATACCATAGATGAAAAGGAAGTGAAAGTGTTAGTTGCTTAGTGGTGTCCAACTCTTTGTGACCCCATGGACTGTAGCCCATTAGGCTCCACTGTCCATGGAATTCTCTAGGCAAGAATTCTGGAGTGGGTTGCAAACCCCTTCTTCAGAGGATCTTCCTGACCCAGGGATCAAACTCAGGTCTCCTGAATTGCAGGCAGATTCTTTACCATCTGAGCCACCAGGGAAGCCCAGGACTCTGCAAATGACAGGATGCACACAATTAAAGAGAGGAAAACAGCACGAACAGCCAATTCTCTCTAGTGGAAGAGCTGACAGGTCACACAGGAGTGGAAAGCATTTGGTGGTGGCCAGCAAACCATAGCCAAGATTGTGAGGAACATGAAATGAAAAGAAACCCTGGAAGTGTCTGAAAAATGTGATTCATAATAACTGTTGTTACTGCTATTATTGGAGTTCTCCTTGTAACTGAGCATCAGGACAAATAAAGATGAATTTGATTCTGTTATATGTAAAACACAGACCAAAATCAGCTATTACACTGTGCTGCGGGCTAATCATTTATTACATGAGTGAAGTTCAAAGTTATATTCAGAAAGAGCTGATATTACAGAATCAAATCATGGCCAAGCAAACAAAGGGGAGGCCTCCAGCCTTGTTCTGGAATCTTTATTCTAAAATACATACTTTGTTTGAGCCTCCTCGGGCAAAGTCCAGGTGATACAGACAGAGCATCCTCTTTCCACCAGGCTCTATAACCTTGAGGGTAGGATTTAAAGTCAAAATAATGATGCAATGGAAGACAGGTCAGAAAGACGACAGCACAAATGAGGAAAATTCAACTTCCTGGAGGACAAAGCTCTAGTTAAGGGCAGGAAAAACAGGATGGGGTCCAGTTGCTGCTGAAGCTTAGATACATGCCACAAATTAAAATCAGAAAAATCGAAGCCCTCAGGCAAACAGGACAACAAGCCGAGTGGGTAATCAGTAAAATGATGGTCGGGGACCATAAAGGAAGCATCCTGTAATTCTGCCAAGTGTGCTAATAGAGATAGGGATGAAAATATGTGAAACCTGAGAGTTCAAAAGGTAGGCACACATGTCACAGAGGGGTTGGGAGAATAGGGTTTTTAAAAAGTGACTGAGGAGCTGGGATTTATAAGCAGAGAGGTAGGAAAGAAATCTTTAATACTGCTTCTCATCTCCCTCTAAGACAAAATCTGGCATTAACAAACGAGATGAATGAAGAAGATGAACTCACAAATTTTATAAAAGATCTCACAACATAGGTCCTCTAAATTGACATTTATTTCACAAATACTGGTTTATATACATTTAGACAACCTATTTAATGTCATTAGTGACTCTGAGAATCAGACTTAAGTTCAAAATTTGCTATTTAGATTAGAATTTCTTCAAACGTGGCCAGTGGAGAATCTAGTGCTCTCTCACTTGAGATATTTGTTTAAAAAAAAAAAAAAAGCACACTTTAGGAGTCAAATTAGATTCATTTCATTGGAATCTTCAGGTCACAGGAATATGAAATTTTCAGAAGGTCCCCCGAAGAATTTTACAAACACTGAAATTTGAAAGCCAGGAGGGGAAAGGAAGCCAACCTTGAAGGATGGGTTGTTACATACTCAACTGTTCTCAATGAACATAAGAAATAAAACACTACTTGGAATTTTTGTAGCCAAAGAAAGAGTTTTACAACAGCAGGTGTCTTTGGATACTGAAATGAGTTATCAAAGAAGCAGCAGCTTATAAAAAATCTCTAAACCTTCCTTTATATAAGATGCAGTCAAAATATAAGCGTCAATATAACAAAAAAGAAACAAACTCATGGATACAGAGAAAAAACTTGAGGCTGCCAGTACAGAGAGGGAACGGAGGAGGAACAAGACAGGGCAGAGGATTAAGAGGCAGAAATCGCTATGTATAAAATAAATAACTACACTACCAGGATACACGGTACTGTGTGGGGAATATAGCCCATGTTTTATAATAACTATAAATGGAGCACAACTTAAAAATTGCAAATCACTGTGTTACACATCTGAAACACTTAATATTGTAAATCAACTAATGACTTAATAATGGCTCAATGCCAGCTTTTAAAAAAAGATGTAGTGGGCAAGCTATTTACCCTCTCAGAACCTCACTTTATTCATCTTTAAAACGGGTATTAAAAATAATGTCATAAATCTTCAGAGAATTGCCCAGCTAATACATTCATCATGTGCACAGCGCCTGGCACAGAGCAAGTGTCTAATGGTTATAAGCTATAATTATCTGGATAAAATATTTGCTTAAAATGAGACAGCAAGTCCTGCATTTAAAAGAAGAGGAAAGTGTCAATTACATTTCTGCCCTTAGCCCTGAGACTCCCTGAAGTACAAGTAAGGAGCCTTCCTCTGCCCTCTTCTTGCAAAGAAAGAAACTGTCCTGCCCCCTGCTGGGCAATGGGTTATTCACACAGAGAGAAAGAAAGACATTTGCAGCATCAGTCAGGCCAGAGCGGTTTCACTGCGTGGCAGGGTCAGCTTCAAAGAGCAAACAGTGTCTCTCCATGTCTACTTTGATGTCTCTTTTCAATCTCAGATTATGATGTCGCACTAACCTTTACAGAAAAGGGCACTGTTCTACACAGCTCTGATAAGCTGCTTTCTAAAAAACACTTCCTAGACGCTAGCAATACTTCTTACCAAGAGGACAAGATAACAATTGTCATTTAATAGTGGCCTTAGGAAAAAGACACCAATGACAAAAGTGATTTCAAAATGTCACTGAAGAATGTTCTTTGTAAGTATTACTGAGGCAAATGTGGATGGTAGGTATTATAAGAATATGTGTTCATGTGAATTTGAATATGGACCTATATATTAAACCCATTTTTCTCCTTCACTGAAATATATATGAATTCTACAATTAAGTTCATGTAACATTTTTACAGCTTAAAAGAAAACAGAATAATTGAAAGACTTGATCACTAATTTTTAAAATTTCCTTCTTTGTTCTGTTCAGTCTTTTGCAAATACAGAATTCCTTATGGAAGAAATTTTTAAAGGTTCCCTGGTAGCTCACAGGTTAAAGCATCTGCCTGCAATGCAGGAGATGTGGGTTCGATCCCTGGGTCGGGAAGATCCCTTGGAGAAGGAAATGGCAACCCACTCCAGTATTCTTGCCTGGAGAATCCCATGGACTGAGGAGTCTGATGGGCTACAGTTCACGGGGTCACAAAGAGTTGGGCACGACTGAGTGATTTCACTACCTTTAAAGCTGTTTTTAAAGATATTTTTAATATCGAGATTCAAACCTCAGGTTTTAATGTTTACTTTAGTATGATGTCAGCCAAGTCACTTAATCTCTTTAAGCTTTAATTTTTGTCTTTAAGATGCCTACTTAGGTTTCTTGTGAGGCATAAATGAAATAATGTATAGGAAAGTACTTTACAAATGGCAACCCAGCACATAAAGAAAATTTACAGTCAAAATGAATCACATAATTAATCTAAAATGGTTCCTCTCCATAAAATTTTAAAACTGATTTTGTAAAGATATAAGTGCAATCTCAGAGGTGTGATTTTTAAGCGTCCAGAAAGAGCCAAGCAAAGGGGACAGGCCTTCCTGTATCCCTGTGTGTTGACAAAGACTCTCTCTTAAACCAAATTG
This sequence comes from Ovis canadensis, assembly GCF_042477335.2. Classification (NCBI taxonomy): domain Eukaryota; kingdom Metazoa; phylum Chordata; class Mammalia; order Artiodactyla; family Bovidae; genus Ovis; species Ovis canadensis. The sequence continues at coordinate 50,399,603 of NC_091263.1, read as the reverse complement.
TAGCTGGGCTCCTCTAAGCTTTTTTCTTGGTCTTGTTCCTCATCCCACTTTTGGCCTGCATAGCTCCATTTTAACAAATCATAATAACTCTCCCCTCCTTGATACCTAATTACTTTGACTTGCCTTCAGTCCCAGTCCTATTAGTGGACTATGCGGATGCAGGCAATTTTTGATGGACTCAAAGTCTTACAGAAGAAGCAAATTAGTTTGCCCTCAACGTTAGCTATAATCACACAAAATCTTTCTCACTGTTTTTCCAAAATTTCTCCTAGAATTCTCCTTCCTAACCCATCTACTAGTCACTTGAAATCTAACACACGATGGCTCCTGCTGGAAAAACTAACATTTTGCCAATTATTTTAAGGCATAAAAGCAAAACTGTTATTTCCTACTTACCGATGAGAGACAGAATTTTGATCATTACTACAAAGAGTAAATCAAGCAAATATGCCAGTATCTGATGTAAAAACAATGGCATATTAAAAATTAATTTGTCTCTATTCAAGTGACAGTTGCAAGGAGGAAAAATAAAATAAAAAGCTAATTGGTAATAAAATAAAACAGTTAACTATTTAAAATATCTATCAAAGACTTATTAACATTCAGTTCAGTCAGTTCAGTTCAGCCGCTCAGTCGTGTCCAACTCTTTGCGACCCTATGAATCGCAGCACGCCAGGCCTCTCTGTCCATCATCATCTCCCAGAGTTCACTCAGACTCACAACCATCGAGTCCGTGATGCCATCCAGCCATCTCATCCTCTGCCGTCTCCTCCTCTTGCCCCCAATCCTTCCCAGCATCAAAGTCTTTTCCAATGAGTCAACTCTTCGCATGAGGTGGCCAAAGTACTGGAGTTTCAGCTTTAGCATCATTCCTTCCAAAGAAATCCCAGGGCTGATCTCCTTCAGAATGGACTGGTTGGATCTCCTTGTAGTCCAAGGGACTCTCAAGAGTCTTCTCCAACACCACAGTTCACAAATATCGATTCTTCGGAGCTCAGCCTTCTTCACAGTCATGAACTCATTACCAAATTCAGACTCAAATTGAAGAAAGGAGAGAAAATCGCTAGACCATTCAGGTATGACCTAAATCAAATCCCTGACAATTATACAGTGGAAGTGAGAAATAGATTTAAGGGCCTAGATCTGATAGATAGAGTGCCTGATGAACTATGGAATGAGGTTCCTGACATTGTACAGGAGACAGGGATCAAGACCATCCCCATATAAAAGAAATGCAAAAAAGCAAAATGGCTGTCTGGGGAGGCCTTACAAATAGCTGTGAAAAGAAGAGAGGCGAAAAGCAAAGGAGAAAAGGAAAGATATAAGCATCTGAATGCAGAGTTCCAAAGAACAGCAAGAAGAGATAAGAAAGCCTTCCTCAGTGATCAATGCAAACAAATAGAGGAAAACAACAGAATGGGAAAGACTAGAGATCTCTTCAAGAAAATTAGAGATACCAAGGGAACATTTCATGCAAAGATGGGCTCGATAAAGGACAGAAATGGTATGGACCTAACAGAAGCAGAAGATATTAAGAAGAGGTGGCAAGAATACACGGAAGAACTGTACAAAAAAGATCTTCACGACCCAGATAATCATGATGATGTGATCACTCATCTAGAGCCAGACATCTTGGAATATGAAGTCAAGTGGGCCTTAGAAAGCATCACTACAAACAAAGATAGTGGAGGTGATGGAATTCCAGTTGAGCTGTTTCAAATCCTGAAAGATGATGCTATGAAAGTGCTGCACTCAATATGCCAGCAAATTTGGAAAACTCAGCAGTGGCCACAGGACTGGAAAAGGTCAGTTTTCATTCCAGTCCCAAAGAAAGGCAATGCCAAAGAATGCTCAAACTACCACACAACTGCACTCATCTCACACACTAGTAAAGGAATGCTCAAAATTCTCCAAGCCAGGCTTTAGCAATACGTGAACCGTGAACTCCCTGATGTTCAAGCTGGTTCTGGTTTTAGAAAAGGCAGAGGAACCAGAGATCAAATTGCCAACATCCGCTGGATCATGGAAAAAGCAAGAGAGTTCCAGAAAAACATCTATTTCTGCTTTATTGACTATGCCAAAGCCTTTGACTGTGTGGATCACAATAAACTGTGGAAAATTCTGAGAGAGATGGGAATACCAGACCACCTGACCTGCCTCTTGACAAACCTATATTCAGTTCAGGAAGCAACAGTTAGAACTGGACATGGAAAAACAGACTGGTTCCAAATAGGAAAAGGAGTGAGTCAAGGCCGTATATTGTCACCCTGCTTATTTAACTTATATGCAGACTACATCATGAGAAACGCTGGGCTGGAAGAAGCACAAGCTGGAATCAAGATTGCCGGGAGAAATCTCAATAACCTCAGATAGGCAGATCACACCTCCCTTATGGCAGAAAGTGAAGAGGAACTAAAAAGCCTCTTGATGAAAGTGAAAGAGGAGAGCGAAAAACTTGGCTTAAAGCTCAACATTCAGAAAACGAAGATCCAGGCATCCGGTCCCATCACTTCATGGGAAATAGATGGGGAAATAGTGGAAACAGTATCAGACTTTATTTTGGGGGGCTCCAAAATCACTCTAGATGGTGATTGCAGCCATGAAATTAAAAGACACTTACTCCTTGGAAGAAAAGTTATGACCAACCTAGATAGCATATTCAAAAGCAGAGACATTACTTTGCCGACTAAGGTCCGTCTAGTCAAGGCTATGGTTTTTCCTGTGGTCATGTACGGATGTGAAAGTTGGACTATGAAGAAGGCTGAGCGCTGAAGAATTGATGCTTTTGAACTGTGGTGTTGGAGAAGACTCTTGAGAGTCCCTTGGACTGCAAGGAGATCCAACCGGGCACTCAAAAACACGTTCAACCAATTTGATTCTTACTCACTTGTTCTAGTTCCCAGATTTTTACCCTCATCATCATTTTTTCAAGAGTAATAAGGAAGTTATTTCACAAGGTTCCAAGACAAGCATTTTATTAACTGTATTTTATTATGTAATTTTTTTTATTGCTGAGTCTACCTTTTTAGCAGTGCTACTGTGAAAGGAAATACCTTAAGGAAAACAGCTTTATATAAACTAGTTTTAGTCACCAAAGGCAGCGTTAGTTTCAGGAACGCTAAAAGAAGTAAAACCTTGGAAAAGCCCTATTAGGTTTCAAATTCTATCTTCTCATAATTTGAAACCAAATATGCAAGTTACAGATAAACACATGTCAAACTTCTAGTCAACTGATTTGAATATTATCTTAGAGGTTAAATCCATATGGAGAACTTATCAGTTGATTGCTATTTTCCATGTTTAAAAGATTTGAGAACCTTCCAATTAAAGGAGGGTAGAAGAAGGGCCAGTTCAACACCTACTATCCCCCCAAACACAATATATTTAGAATATTTCAATTTTTTCACCCATTTCCCATCCCATCCCATCCCTGCCCCTGGCTTTTGGCAAACACCAATTTTTACTTCGCTTCCATGAGTTCTCATATATAAGTGAGATCATATAATATTTATCTTTCCCGGAAGCATCGAGGCCTATCTCTGTTGTCACAAATCATAGTTTCCTTTTTATGACTGAACAGTATTTCATTGTATACGCATACCCCACATTTTCTTCTTTCAGTCATCTGCTGATGGAAACGTAGGTTGCTTCTGCGTCTTGGCTATTATAAATAATACTTTTCTTTGAACATGGTGGGGAGGGGGATGCAAATATCTCTTTGACTTAGTGATTTCATTTCCTTGAGATATATTTGAATTGTTAGATTCTATGGTAGCTCTATTTCTCATTTTTTGAGGAACCTCTGTAACATTTTCCACAGTAGCTATATCAATTTACATATTCTCTCAATGAATGCTTAAACAATTCACCCAAGAAGGTAGTTACCTCCTTTTGACAATTAAGGAAAGGGCTTAGAAAACTTAATTGACTAGTCTGGGTTCATGGTCATTTCTGACCAGATGCAGCCCATATTCTTGTGCCCTATACCTGCAGTCTCTAAGAGTAGCATATTTACACAAACACATGGGAGTTTATTTGAAATAAAAATCACTATTTTGTGCAGAGTTGTAGACGAGGCAGGGAAAGAGTGTGGGCAATATTAGAATTAATTTCTTCCAAACCATATGTGATGGAATTCAGTGTGAGGATGGTAGGCATATAAGCATACAAAATAAATATCTTCTAAAAATGTAAATGTGACCTAAGGCTATGACTATATATATTGATGACCTACAGAAAGGTTAGTATAATGCTTTAATATTTTCTCATGTGCATAATGAAATTAACTTACCACAATCAAGCAAGTCTAGAAAAAAATTAAGTTTTTCAACAGGTATTCTTCAAAGTTACCATAATTATTAAAATCAAATCTCATTAACCCTGCACCAACTTATTTCAAATAGTGCCCATTCGAGGAAACTGTTACCCCAGAGGCAACTTACTGCATTACTATGTTGTAATACAAATAATGAATCACCTTTGAACCTGGATAATTCAAAATCTGTCCTTTCTGATCTCTTACATGTTACATTCATATAGCATTACTATTTTTACTTCTCCACTTATGAATAAGCTCTCATCTTAAATTTTTAAAATACTTTCACAATGAAAGAATCCAAAGATATTCTGAATATCCAAAAATGTTCTGAATCTTGGAACAAAGACACAATATGAAGGTGATGAAAACATTAATATAGGAGAATTCATGGATTTCTTCTTCTCTTTCCCAACTGAGTTTCCTCCCTGACCCCCACTGGATGAAAAGAAAAGGGACAATCTGATGAGCTTCTACATCAGAGTCAGAATGGAGGCTGCCTACCACTGGGGAAACAGGGTCTCTTAGGAAGAAACTATACACATTTCTCTGGAGCACAGCTAAGGAACTGAATGGTGGTACATGATGGTGTAAGTGAAAGCCAAGTTTCAAGCACTGAGAAGCTAGAGAAAAGAGCTGCAAAAAAATTTCAGTAAGAGCTGTCATGTAGTCAGTGGTTTTGGACCACGTTCAATACCTTGTATAAATATGCGTGCTGCTGGAGAAGACTCTTGAGAGTCCCCTGGACTGCATGGAGATCCAACGAGTCCATTCTGAAGGAGAGCAGCCCTGGGATTTCTTTCGAAGGAACGATGCTGAAGCTGAAACTCCAGTACTTTGGCCACCTCATGAGAAGAGTTGACTCACTGGAAAGACTCTGATGTTGGGAAGGATTGAGGGCAGGAGGAGAAGGGGATGACAGAGGATGAGATGGCTGGATGGCATCACTGACTCGATGGACGTGAGTCTGAGTGAACTCCGGGAGTTGGTGATGGACAGGGAGGCCCGGCGTGCTGCGATTCATGGGGTCGCAAAGAGTCGGACACGACTGAGGGACTGAACTGAACTGAACTGCGAAGCTGCTTCAGTTGTTTCTGACTCTTTGTGACCCCATAGATTGTAAGCCACCAGAATCCTCCATCAGTGGGATTTTCCAGGCAAGAATACAGGAGTGGGTTGCCATGCCCTCCTCCAGGGGATCTTCCCCACCCAGAGTCAAACCCGCACCTCTTACATCTCCAGCACTGGCAGGAGAATTCTTTACTGGTACCATCTGGGTTCTTTGTAAAAACATAAGTAAAGATCAAAATTCACATGGGACTATGCTTCTTTAAATGCAACACGGCTCTGGGACTGGACAGGGTAAGTACAGAGTTATAAACATGATGTGTGCATGCCAGCATCCAGCACCTGCTATTTGCAGAGATATCCACAACAAGCCTTTCATAGTATCTGGACATCCAGAAATATGCCCTTTGCCCACTGGACATTCTCCAACATGAATTATGGTGGCGGTCTTTTTCCTATAAACTACATGTCTGGAAAATTATGGTCATATTCCCAAGTGACACATTCTGCGTGAGGTTAATGGCAGACATTCTTATTATCAGTGCAGAGTACTCAGAGGAGAGAGCTAAAATGAAAGCTATACAGTATCTATGCTTCAGTCTTGACTAAAAGTAACACCCACAAATATACCATCATAAGAAATAGTTAACTACTTACCTATTAAGTATTTGTTAAGATGATTACTCTACTTAATTGTTACCTAACCTTGTAGTACATGATGAGAAATGCTGGTCTGGAAGAAGCACAAGCTGGAATTAAGACTGCTGGGAGAAATATCAATAACCTCAGATATGCAACTGACATCACTCTTATGGCAGAAAGTGAAGAGGAACTAAAAAACCTCTTGATGAAAGTGAGAGAGGAGAGAGAAAAAGTTGGCTTAAAGCTCAACATTCAGCAAACGAAGATCATGGCATCTGGTCCCATCACTTCAAGGGAAATAGATGGGGAAACAGTGGAAACAGTGTCAGACTTTATTTTTTGGGGCTCCAAAATCACTGCAGATGGTGACTGCAGCCATGAAATTAAAAGATGCTTACTCCTTGGAAGGAAAGTTATGAGCAACCTAGATAGCATATTCAAAAGCAGAGATATTACTTTGCCAACAAAGGTCCATCTAGTCAAGGTTATGGTTTTTCCAGTAGTCATGTATGGATGTGAGAGTTGGACTGTGAAGAAGACTGAGTGCCGAAGAATTGATGCTTTTGAACTATGGTGTTGGAGAAGACTCTTGAGAGTCCCTTGGCCTGTAAGGAGATCCAACCAGGCCATCCTAAAGGAGATTAGTCCTGGGTGTTCATTGGAAGGACTAATGTTGAAGCTGAAACTCCAGTACTTTGGCCACCTCATGTGAAGAGTTGACTCACTGGAAAAGACCCTGATGCTGGGAGGGACTGGGGGCAGGAGGAGAAGGGGACGACAGAGGATGAGATGGCTGGATGGCATCACCGACTTGATGGACATGAGTTTGAGTGAACTCTGGGAGTTGGTGATGGACAGGGAGGCCTGGCATGCTGTGATTCATGGGGTCGCAAGGAGTCGGACATGACTGAGCGACTGAACTGAACTGAACTGAACCTTGATAAAAAATGGAATTCCTTTGGAACTTATATTTGAAATTTTACACAGACAGCGAAGTCTGAAAGCTTTTCAGTTGAAGAAAATAACTCTAAAACCGTGCAGAAATTTTTGCTTTCAGACACTTAAAATATACTTCAGAATCTTGTAATATATCATAGCCTCAGGTTATTACAGTTTTCAATGCAAAGTTTATAAAATCATTCAAAAGCCTTTCCCAAATTATGTAATTTCCATTAGCTAGTTTTTTTAAACCAGAAACCTGGAGAAAAAACTATATTTGATTATCTATATGGACTCTTTTTTATAAATAAGCGACTTATAACCATTAAGTGACTTACAACCATTGACATAACCATTTTGGAGGGCATTTGCAGAAAAGAGATTTTCTGAACATGAAAACAAAGGGACTCTACTGTAGCTATATAACCAGTTGATTTCTTAAAATATAGTGTAGATTAAATTTCTATAAATAAAACCATAACCTCTTAGTTACTTAAACCATCTTCTCAGAAAATGTAGGGACAAATAACAACTTCAGTTTGAGGTTTTTCTGTCAGATTCTTTACAGTTTGATTCATTAAACTGGAACTCTAAAATGAATTTTTAAAGAAATTAAAAAGAAAAAAATACTCATTTCTGCTTGCTCTGCTTTAAAAGTTAAGATTTCCATCTTTTGATATAGAAAGTAAGACACACTTGAATTTTAACTAAATGAAGCACCTAATTTCCTCTGAAAAATACTGAAAGACATTCTGCTCCAGGGAGACATTTAGGAATATTTCTTTTCTTGCCAGGAACTTCTCCAAGGAAGAGCTAACATGAGAGGCCCATTTCTGCGATATCTCGGTGTGTTATACATAGCTTAAAGGCACCTGAAATCCTAGAGCCCAATTAAGTGGTTCAAACCCCAAAAAAAGGACACTTGCTGACTTCAAGAGTGTACTAACCCTCTAGGAGATAAATCTCTCACTTCTAGTTGAGTCTCTCAAAGAGGCACAGAGAGGAACACACACACCAAAAAAAAAAAAGGAAAACAAGAGACGCACATTGTTAAAATAATCACCTTCCCAAGTCAAGACTGGGGCAGACTAAGACTAACAAAACCAAGGGAAGAGAGGGAAAGAAAGGTATTCATTGTCTTTAAAGATCTAGCAGCTGATTTTATTTTCCTCAAAACAGTCCACATATTGGACAGTCTGTCTCACTGTTTTTTTCTTTTAATCATGCGGAGCTTGTACCCAAGAAAGGCACTCGTGAAATACTTAGAAAAAAATCTGTACTTGGCACAGGACAAGCTCTCAGAAGAACAAACAGCTGCTATTGTTCTTTGCATGAAGTGGGACTGCAGATCAAGTGTGTAATTATAGCAGAATAATATTTAAGCAAGCAACCCAACGGCAGGAGAGGAAAGCCACCATAAGCAGCACCTATCATAAATATCTTTGTCCAGTGAAACTGACCTGAATCTAATCTCCCTATTGAAAGGGATAGGTCAAACAGACTCAAAATGAAGCTCATTTTTACATGACTGACGTGGCACTGAAATTAAAACTCAAGCCCAACTCAAATAAGACAACCCAGATTCAAATCCTGGCTCTAAGACTTTCTAGCTCTGATCAGTAGAAAGTTACATAATACTGGTAACAATTCAGCTTTCTTGTCAAATTTGGACTAGACAACAGTACCTCTCCCTCACAGAACTATTTTGAGATTGAAATGAAAAAGCATGTGTTGAACTCTTAACATATAGTACATGTAGAATAAATGCTAACCATCACTACTGATGTTGCTTTTTGTTATCATCACAATGACGGTCATCAACACCACCATCATCCGTAAGACCAAGCTCACAGCAGGCTCACAATTTTGAATGTCTACTGATTAATAATTGCAAACATTTAATGATGGTGTACTACATGCCAAACACTGTACTATGAGGTAGTTACTATTACCATCCCCTTTGAAAAAGGAAGAAATTGGCCATCAGAGAGGTTAAGACACTTGCTCAGGGTCACACAGCTGGGAAGCAACAGAGCTAAAATTGGAGCCCAGGCTGTCAGGCTTCAAAGTCTAAGTCCTTATCCACCTGACACCCTGTTTTAAAATAAAGCAACAGTGGGGACTTTCCTGGAGATCCAGTGGTTAGGACTCCAGGCTTCCTCTGCATGGGGTGTGGGCTCACATGATGCATGAGGCATGGCGCAGGAGAAAAAAGAGGCACAGTGAAACGGAGGCTGAGAAATTTCTCATGAACCTCAAATTTCAACACACGAGCTTCACCTCAAAATCATGAAGAGAAACGACATGCCTGAGCTGGCCTGTAGAGGGAAGTTTCTGGAAATACACCTTTGAAATAAGGGATTGACGTAGGTGGGAAATTGTATTTGAGTGCAGAGAGCTTGCTTGTCATTAAACATATTTAGTGTATACCGACAGATGACCTAAAGGCACAATCAAGGATCCCTGAAAAAGGCAGATACTGAGGAAGGAAAACATGAAGCCTTTCCACATGGCAGATGAAGTAAAATAACATATGTTATTTTAAACCCTCAATCTTGACTCTCATCAAGCAAGTCCAATTTCCAGAGTGTCCCTGAGATGTAGAATGCAAAAGATGGGATATTTGGGGGAAAACAGCCTTCAGGCATCATAAACCTATACAACTTCACCATATGATCACCAACCAAATTCAGAGGAATAATTATTCAGCTCAAGACTGTAACTGGAGATACCAACACAGCCAGAGAAGGCAAACAGAGTCAATTTAAGAAAACCGTTACAGACATTTCTATGAAGAAAGAATACAGCATTTCCAATAGTCCTAGGCGTAATCTTGTCAAGTAAGGACTCTAAAGAACTACAACAGAATACCAAATCCCAACATTGTTAAGCCTTTTCCTACAGTAATTACATGAGGTTTCATTCCTAACCTCTCCAAACGCTTTTATGTCTGTCTCTTGTCTATAGTGGCAAAGGCAGAAAGGTTAAGAGGAGAGAACAATTTTCTTTCAAACCAGCCACAAACTGAACGCACAATGCCGCAAAAGAAGTCTTTATTCTGTCAGCCAGCCTGCTCCTCATTAACCAGCCAGGAATGAGCCTGGAATGCACAATTTCATGGCAATCACAGCAAAGAAAGGCTAGTGATGGCTGCAGGTAAAACTGACGGGTCTTCCTCTCAGGACCACATAGCAGCAAATGCAATCGGTTTTATTTCCCCTCCAAGGAAAGGATTGCCGGGCTTCCAGGTGTCTGTGAAAACAAGTCAGCTGCTGCAAGAAATGAAAAATGGCCTTGACAAGATGAAGAGCTGTGTTTTCCATCCTGTTTGTACACAGGACTCAATGGACACAAAGTGAGGACTGTTAACTCTTGGAGATCCAAGCCTCTCAAGGGCAGATGGTGATAGAAACCCACAAAGTTTCAGGAGCCCCCAGGGCACTGAGGGCAAGTGCTTTCCTTTCTTGTTTCTGTAACTCAGTTTCCTGTATCCAGCATTCACATACTCCAGAACAACTGCATTTCAACAGGTAAAAACTCCTTCAAATGCCCAGGTCCTTTCAGGCAGGCAATCCATGAACAATCACAGCTCAGCTGGTTTCACTTTTTCCTTTCCAACAAAAACCACAAACGTATCCTGGGAAGGGGTTCCATGGGCACCTCCTTGAAAATCCATTTCGCTCTTCTCCAAATCAGAAATTTTGTATAGACCTCTCTGATGATGGAAAAGAGATCTTTGCAGCAGAGGTACTTTCAAAGCATCTATTCATTCTCCAAAACCTAGCCTCTTTTAGGAGTCTCAGTATTGCAGATCAGATGGACAGTAAGGTAACAAAGAGTAGGAAGGGGAAGAAAAAAAAGCAAAAATGCACAAGCTCTCAGACAGACACCATCATTATTCTACTTTATAATAATCCCATGAAAGTAGTGAACCACTCATTCTTCATTTACTCATTTACTGGAGGATCGTGAACAGGACTCTGGGGAAGCAAGAATGCTATCATTAACAATAATGATCCCGTTTCTATTTGTTCCTTTGGTTACATCATGTCTGATGCGTTTATAATGGCCCAACCACTTCCCTAAGTGTTTTACATGCTTTTTTCACATAATCCTTATAAACAGCATTGAAGTAGATACTATTGGTTCCACTTATTTTATCAAAGAGGAAACAGGTCCTGAGACGCTAAGTAACTCACCAGTCCTATAGCTAGTAAGTGGCTTGAGATAGGATTTAAACTCTGGTCTGCACTTAGAAAAAGAAATGGAGCAGCATTTTCTATGTGGTATTAATGTATACATCACTCTATCACCTCCAGGACATGGTCTACTAAATGCAGGCATCGGTGTACATACAAGGATATTCACTGCAACAGAGTAAAAACAAAAAAATGAAAATATCACCTATCCCCAAAGTAGCGCTGGGTCACAAAACTGTGAGCAAGTCATGCAAGGTAACATATGCAAAGGGAAACACAGAGCTAAGGGAGGGGATAACAGCAACATTTACAGAGCACTCACTGTCTGTCAGATATTTCCCATCTATTAGCTCATTTAATCCTCTCAACCACGTCAGACAGCTGAGACACAGACAAACAAAGCACCCAATCACGTGACTGCTAAGTGCAAAGGCTAAGGATCCAATCCAGGCTGTCAGCTCAAAGTGTACGTTCTGAAGCAGTACCCTATATTAATGGCTACAAAACAACACAATCTCCTTTTTGGGAATGTATGTATATTCCATATTTTATTACATATACTTATATTTTTTCATAAAGGAAAACCCCTGACCGTTTAAAAAAAATTTATAAGAGGGTATTTTAAAAGTTTTTTCTTTCATTTTATAACAAAATACTTCATACAGTTAGCAGAATTTCTAGAACTCAACCCCTCCCCCACAAAAAAAAAACAGAGATGTCAAAAATGGTATGATACTGAATTATTGAGATATATATATTTATATCTATCTATTTTCTTTTTTTACAAAAAGCACAAGATGTCAAAAAAATAATATCAATTAACATGACTTTTTGAATGGAATTTCAGAAATTCATTCATTTCTGAGATGAACTAGCGATACCTACACAACAGATACAGTTCATGCCCGGGGTTTCATGATTTCTGCCAGACATTTAAGAACAGCAGCTCTTGTTCTGTCCACTTTCATGTCTTGTTCACTTGACTCAAAGTCCCATGGCAACACACTGTGTACTATCCCCTTGCAGTTCCAACACTTAACCAAGATTATGGCAGGAAAGTGAACTCTCAATCATCAAAGAAATCATAGGAAATAAATTAAGTCAACCAAACAGTGAGGTTGGCTTTCCTAAGGGGCTATGTTCCTGGGGTTGCAATGCATGCTTTCCATCTTAGAGGTCAATCAGTCCTACAGAACTCAAAAGCTAATGTTATGTGATTAACACTGACTGATCTGTTCTATTTTAAAAGTGTAATACATGAAGTCAGCTTCTATAGAATGAAAATCTCTGGCAAACACGATGAATCCCATTTACAGTGCTGGTGTTAGGAATGGGCTGATACTAACAGTAAAAGCCACCCAACTACAACAAGATAGCTAATATGGGGCTCGATTTTTATTTAGTGCCAAGTATTTGGTTCTCCCTCAACAACTGGTCATGGCAATGACAACTATAAAGGTACTAATATTTGAGAACTGTAAAACACAAGAGTCTCATTAGTGCTCTTAACAATCTCAGAAAGTGTGTCTGATTAACTCTATCTTAAATAATAAAGAAAATTGAATTTTAAAGGATTTAAGTAATAAACCAACGTCATTCAACTAGAGATCTGGACGAGTCAGGAATCAAGCTCAGCATAGCCTAACCCCAAATTCACTAACCGATAGTGCCTTCCCTCCATCTTTACCTTGCCTTAAAAAGTGTGACACTAGCGTTTAGAAACACTCAACCAGAGCTTACACAGCATTTTGGAATTAATTTTGTAGAGACGTCAATCACTAGCTGCTGAATGCCAGTGGTTCCTTCCCTATGGAATCAACTCCTTTGTTTCTATAAGCAAGTCAATGGACAATCTTCACATGGATTAACATTTTCAGATTTCCTGTCCTTCTTAAACTTGTTTCTAAGCAGGTTAATGATTCTTCCTAGACAGTATTCTCATTTCTTCAAAATCTGCCTAACCTGTTAATATGTACATAACTCTGCTTAATATAACCAAAATACTTGCTGCCCTTAACTAAATAATAACTTGATTATTTGACCATCCCAAACACCAGTCTCACCTGTGGTTTTATTCCTGCTACTTATTAACCTGAGATAAAGAGGTAGGAATGAACTACACCTAATATTTCCCTGCTTATTCAATTAACAACTATGGCTATTTGCATTTGCCTTCCTAACATATTTAGTACTAATTAAGCTTTACAGATTTAGCACAGCTCTTTCTACAAGGCACAGCACAAGTGAACAAATTAATGCTCAGAAAATTGGTGTAAGTGTGAAGTATCTGCTTCAGCTCAGAAGTAGAAATTTTAATGAGTTTTGGTGGTATTCAATGTAGCATAGGATCTAGAAGAAGGGAGGTGACCTCACAGACCTAGAGAACAGATGTGGTTGAAGGTAGGTGGTAGAGTGGGAGTATGGGGTTAGCAGATGCAATTTAGTATATGTGGAATAGATAAACAACAGGAAACTATATTAAATATCCTGTGATAAACCATAATGGGAAAGAATATGAAAAAGAATATAATACACACACACATAGTGTAACCGACTCCCTTTGCTGTATAACAGAAATTCACACAACACTGTAAATCAATTATGCTTCAATAAAAAGTTAAAAAAGAAGGAGGCATCCTGCTCTAGCAGGCAATATAACAGTTCCCCCCTTATTGCGAGGGGATATGTGCTAAGATCCCCCCCCTCCAGTGGATACCTAAAACTGGAGGTAATACCCAGCCCTATGTATACTATGTTTTTCCCTAGATGTACATACCCATGATAAAGTAGGCACAGGAAGAGACTAACAATAATTAATGAGAAAATAGAACAACTATAACAATATAGTGTAATGAGAGTTATGTGAATATTATCTCTTTCTTTCAAAATACCACATTTAATACCAAATTTAATGCCTTTTCCATCTTCGCTAGCTATCACTCACTGTGGCCACACCTTTTGCACTTTGCGAGGCAACAACAAAACTAGCACGGATTTCTTTCTCCTTTGTCACAATTTCATGGATAGAAGATTCAATCTTACCAGAGATCTCAGCAGCCTCTGCACACGGTTTTTTCTTTCCTCGTTAAGTCAAGAACTCTCATGGACTCACGTCAAGGAAGCACTCTGGGACTCCTCATTGGCAAACCTTAACTGCCAGTATCACTACTACTCTCGCAGTTTGGGGTCATTAAGTACAATAAAGGTCACTAGAACACAAGGACTGTGAACACAGCTGATCTTTTCTGCTACTGTGACTACAAGGTGGACATGACGTACAGAGGGGGATGATGCGCTCCGAGGGCAGGTCGGCAGATTCCATCGTGCTGCTCAGAAGAGGCACATGATTGAAAACCTATGAACTGTTTATTTCTGGAAGTTTCCACTTAATATTCTCGGACCATGGTGGACCTGTGATAAATGAAACCACAGAAATGTAAAACCATGGATAAGTGGGGATCAATGGTCCTGACAAAACACCCAAGTTACTGTAATTCACTCTGGGTGCCACACCTTAAGAGGGACACAAACCAAACTGTCCCCAAAGGAGGTGCAAATAAGAGAGATTTGAAACCAGGTTGAAAGGGATTCTATGCGAGGTATATATCTTAAAAAAAAAATGCTCCTTATACTAGCTCAAAACAAGAGTTTAATAGGATACACTAAAAAACAAAAACAAGAAGGGGGGGCTGTATGTCAAATAGTTGGAAATGATACGATACTATAACATCTTCCTATTGGAGATTAAAAAAAAATACTAACATTCTTAGTATTTAGGGGGGGTGACATTTAGGGAAGAGATGCTAAAGGTTTTTTTCCCTCCTTAAAAAAAAAAAAAGGCTTAGACATCTACACCTCAGCAGGCAATACCAGCTACTGACAAGAGCTTCAAGATACCTGTAAAGACAAATTGGCATGTTTGATAAAACGGCAAGAGTGGGAAATACGGTCTGCTGAAGTGAAAGAAAAGCCTTCACCACAGCCATTAGTGTGATGGAGCAATACAAAACCCACTAGCACAGGGGTAAACATGCCTGGTTCTGGTCCTAACAGTTGATAGCAGACCACTATCCTCAGCAAGTCAGATGCCTCTCTTTGACTTTCACTTTCTCTTTTTCTCTCTTCCATGTGTTTGGTCTCGATTATCTAGCAGAAATGGCAGAACCACGGCATGCAAAATCAATCAGCACAGAGGTTCCATTCGGTCAGTAAGAATTCCTCAGATCCTCACACTTATTGCCTCTCCATCTTATCAATAATCACCTATTCACACTTTTAACGTTCCTTCCTAACCCCTATATGATCCAAAAATATATATGCTTTCTCTCTCTGAGTCACTCATAATTTTGTTTGGTTAATGAAGACCTTCCTCAAAGCATTTCCAAAATCCCCATCATCCTAAATTGGAGAATATTTTTATAGCACTTAAAAAGCAAAAGCTAGACTTTCCTGCTGGTCCTATGGTTAATAATCTACCTACCAATGCAGGGGACAAGGGTTCGATCCCTGACACAGAAAGATTCCACATGCCTTGGGGCAACCAAGTCCACGCACCACAACTACTGAGCTAGCACTCTAGAGCCTGGGAGCCGCAGCTACTGAGCCTGTGTGCCCTACAGCCCAAGCTCGCAGAAGCCCACTGCAGTAAGAAGCCCTCACGCCACAACTAGAGAGAGTCGGCACACAGCAACAAAGTCCAAGGACAGCGAAAAAGAACAAATTAATTTAAAAGCACAAAGCCATCCTCTTCTGTGAAGGACAGAACATCCCAGGATGAAGGTCTGAGAACAGAATCAGGCAAGCATCCTTTTCCTAATGGAAATCCTCTAAACAAACTACAGAAAAAAAAAAAACTTTTTTTTAAGGAAATTGGTTCTACCATATCAAATTCAAGAACTGGTAACACAAAGGTCACTTGCCTCAATTGAGTTTTTTAATCATTTTTGCTTGACTAAAGTGCACATGCAAGCTTACAAAATCTACTGAAATCTAAGAGCAGAAAGTTAGAATGGTTTCTGAAAAACTAATCACTCCTGCAGGGTTTACATAATAGAGCCAGCTGTGGGGTAGAATGACTTTATTCAGGTCTATTAAGTAAATGACAAAGACGAAATGCAGCAGTGAAGGCCTATTTTTTTCCAGTTAAGGTAAAGCACACACAAGTGTCCGTTTGAACCTTCCTAAAATTTAATTTTTAGTATCTCTGCTTTAGACAATTCTATAGTGGCGTTACTTTAAAGAAATCATTATCTTTTAGAAAATGTGAGAAATATGTTCTTAAAAGATAAAAACCGCACCACATAGAGAATAATATTTTCCCCTTTAAGCCCCAGGGACAAGGTAAATTTTTCCAGTACCACCCTACTGCAGCCCGCTGGGATTCTAAGTAAGTCTTCCTTCCTATCCCAAACTCAGTGCTAAGAATTCAGAAAATGTAAAACTAGCAAATAGATCTTGGTAACTTCAATTGAAGTATTTCAGTTTTGAAGTCAACATCTCCTTAAGAAGAAGCAGTGACTTAAAATATTTTTTTGCAAAGTCTGAATTCATTGCCTGCTTTATCATCAAAGAAAAGAATCAGGAAAATATTCTTCAAAAGTCATCAATCTTTTTTTTTTTTAATGACAAAGGAATTCAAGTAAGCAAGGCAAAATGGTTATTTTAATGTATATAATTCTAATAAATGTGTGTATTTAAGGGTTGTTTCATGATCTTCTCAGGGGAACCACTGACCAAAATCGACCGCGCTGGCCAGACCTGACGGCAACCATCTGCACGAGTTATTTTACAACAGGAGGTCCTAGGAAGGAACATGGAACTAACACACTACCACCAAATGGAATAATTCAGGAAATGTTATAAGGAGAGAGGAAACACAAGTCCATGCTCCCACCAACCTCCTGGAAACCTCCTCACTGGAAGCCATCTTGGCTGAGTGATGTGCGTGTCACCAGGGAGGACCTTGAGTCAGAATGATATGTCAGAGACAACCGGGAAACTAACCTCATTATCGTAAAAACTGAGACTGCAAGCCACTTGGCAGAGCAGTTCTTCTGGTTCCCTTACCCTGCTCTCTCCACCCAGGCACCCCTTCCCAATAAAGTCCCTTGCTTTGTCAGCACGTGTGTCTCCTCGAACAATTCATTTCCCAGTGTCAGACAAGAACACACTCTCGGGCCCTTAGCAGGAGCCCCCTTCCTGCAACAATCTTTTTACAAACATGGGCTCACATTGCACTTGCCCTTCCTTGGTTTTACTGCTCAAAGGTCATTAGCATCACAGGAAGCTTATTAAAAATACACAGTGACAGGCACCACCCCAGGTACTAGCTTTATTTTAAGGATATTCAAGGGGATTCATATGTAAAAGAACGTTGAAGAAGCCCTGGGCTGTAAGGGGATTCTAAAGCACCATTCTCTATTCTTCTGTGGGGAGAAGATCCAGATCCAGATCCAGATACTGATAACACATATCCCCGGACACCAAGGAAATAAATATGCACCTTGTTTTAAAACTGTCGCTACCATCTCTATATAATAATGCCTTTAAAAAAAAATAGCAGGATCTGATTTTTCTAGAATGGACCCATAGATGATGATAATGTGTCTTATTTACCATATTTTGTTTTGTGAAAACAAAAGCACAACTTAAAAAACTATTTCAGAACCACTGTAAGCAATTACCTAGTCTCATTATCCATCTCATTTAATCTTGGTGCAATAAACTTCACATACTTGTTTGACACAAAGGAAAGTGAAGCAGAAAGATGTTAAAGGACCCTTAAAGTTCAGGTTTGGGGAGAGGTGAAGGGTAATTGGGAACAGTTTCCCCAGCTTGCATCACTTCTCCAATAAAGTCACTTAGACATCATGAATGAGATGGCTTCTGCTGTCACAACTCTTAATGAAAATCAATGCACCCAACAGGGTTCTTGGGCAAAGATGTTCCTGTCCAAAATTCACCACTGAAAGTCTCAAGTGGCAGATCTATATGCCACCTGGAAGACTGCTATCTTGTGCCCTTGACATGACATAACCTCTCATGTACCTTATTACTGAGGATACAGGGCAAGTGAGGGATAGAGAGGAAAATATATCATAATGCTAACTGCTCTCTGTTTACCACAGGCTTATTTGAATGTTCTGCCTACAGAAACGCATCCACTGGGACAAAAGCTTTCAGGCCATTCAACTGTTCCCTGGGAATCTCAATCTGGGCCCCATTCTAAAGAAGATGCCTCCTGGAAGACTGTCATTCCTGTCCTTATATCAAAATTGGCCAAGCACCATTAGTAGTGTTTAAAATGCTAACATGGATTTTTCTCTACCCTTTTCAATACCATAGGACATTACTTTAGTAAATTTAATCTGCCATTCATCTTGCTAGGTGTAAAAAGAAACAGAGCTGGGAAAAACTCCACTGGTCAGTTCTTGTTCTCACCATACGCACTAGCCCTTCCCAGAAGCAAGTCACTCTGTGTGCCTCAGATCAAATGGGTAAAAGGTACTTATTTGCCTCAAGTGTTTTTCAAAGCGTGGTGCACTTTGCACGGAGGAGTGGGAAAGGGTTATGAAAGATGCTTTTTATCAGTCCATTCTGAAGGAGATCAGCCCTGGGATTTCTTTGGAAGGAATGATGCTAAAGCTGAAGCTCCAGTACTTTGGCCACCTCATGCGAAGAGTTGATTCATTAGAAAAGACTCTGATGCTGGGAGGGATTGGGTCAGGAGGAGAAGGGGACGACCAAGGATGAGATGGCTGGATGGCATCACGGACTCGATGGACGTGAGTCTGAGTGAACTCCGGGAGTTGGTAATGGACAGGGAGGCCTGGCGTGCTGCGATTCATGGGGTCGCAAAGAGTCAGACTGAACGACTGAACTGAACTGAAGCATTCAAAAAATGAGTGGTTCGTATACAGGTGAGTTTTCTCTCATTAGTTTTTTTTTTTTTTAATGAAGTCAACATAAAGACCATGTGCATGCTAAACTGCTTCAGTCATGTCTGACTCTTTGCAACCTATGGAGTATAGCCACCAGGCTTCTCTGTCCATGGGATTCTCCAGGCAATACTGGAGTGAGTTGCCATGCACTCCTCCAGGGGATCTTCCCAACCAAGGGAACAAACCACATCTTTTATATCTCCTGCATTTGCAGGCGGGTTCTTAAGCACTCAATTCAGTTCAGTTCGGCCGTTCAGTCATGTCCGACTCTCTGAGACCCCATGGACTGCAGCACACCAGGCTTCCCTGTCCTTCACCAACTCCCGGAGCTTGTTCAAACTCATGTCCATCGAGTCAGTGATGCCATCCAGCCATCTCATCCTCTGTCGTCCCCTTCTCCTCCTGCCTTCAAACTTTCCCAGCATCAGAGTCTTTTCCAACGGTCAGTTCTTCGCATCACATAGTCAAAGTATTGGAGTTTCAGCTTCAGCATCAGTCCTTCCAATGAATATTCAGGATTGATTTCCTGTAGGATTGACTGGTTGCATCTCCTTGTAGTCCACTAGCACCCTATTGTTAGGCAAATATCAGCACAGGTAATACATGAAAGTGGGAAAAATAAATCTTAAATGTGGTTCTCAGTGTTTTCAGGTGGCAGAGCAGAGATAGTGTCATAAACCAAAAGGAAAAAAATTTCATAATTGTACAATATAAAATCACTATTATCATATTACATATCTGCAATTTTTTTAAAAACTGGCTATTAAAATGAGATATAACCAGACTTCTTCAAATATGGTGGCTCTCCATTAATACTAGCTATTACTACTTTAACCACCATAAAATGCAAAGTTAAAGAAAAAACATGAACTCTCATGTTCTCACTGACCCTGAATCACAATGACCAAAGACTGACACATTTAAACAAGAGTCAACACCTTCTGAAAACTAATGACCTAACAGGATGAACTTATAATGTTCTGACACCAGGCCTGAACAACACCTTTCTGAATGTACAAAGTCAGCCACTGGCTTAGAAAGTTACACAGGCTGTGGTGCTGGTAGACAGGACTTGGAATTCTAAGTTACAATCACCTTTGAATTTCCTCTGTGATTAAGAAGTGCACAAGACTGCCTTCTGGAGAGTACGGTCAATTCAGAAGGAAAATATAACAGTTCTAATTTGCTTTTCTCAGGCCTCAGATCTCCTTGACTAGGCTGGCTATGCCTTAATTATACTTAAGTCATTAATTTTAATGACATTTTTTGTAATTAGATACAAAGATTAGAATTTTTATATCCCATTGTACTTTCAATTTAATATGAATTACTTGTGGTTGCTGAACAAGTTACAAATTAGAATAATTCTGAACAAAGAACAAAGAGGAAGAAGAATTCACAGGAAGAGAGAAAATTCCAAAGGGTACATAGCTCTGCTGTAAAAATTACACACTACTGACTCCCAAATGCAACCAACTCAACAATTAAGTGGCACAGGATATTTGTTTCCTTTGCCCCAGATTCTCGAGCTAATAAACAAAAGTTGAAAACCAAAAGAATATAACATTTTATCCTAATACTGAATGAAAATTTTAATTATTATGAATGTCTGTTTGTGACATTAATATAATTCCAGCTGAACTAAAATTCTGTTTTTAACATGCACATAAGTCCTGAGCAGGACGAAATGGTGGTTATCACCTATGCTGTTGCTACCAAAAGCACAGAAGGCATTTATCAGTGATAGTACCAAGATAATATTATTATTGCCTCTAAAATCTCCCTGTGATTTTTTTCCCACCCAACGAACTTATTGTAAATACATTTGAAATGAGCACAACTTCTGTCCTGCAAATGCTTCTAGAATAACTAGCTTCCAAAGGCCAAATTTGGCCTCCATTTAAAATCTTCTTGGAGCAAAAGGTTCCTTCTTATTTTAAACACCTAGGTTTTGGTAGAAAAGGACTTAGAGCAGGTGCTCACATAATTTCCTTAGAACCTCACTGGCAGGTGTCCTCTAAAGCTCAAGAGTCAATCAAGCTACTGTTCATACAGCATATGACCATACTGTGTGCTCATTCTTCATCCTGATGTTCAACTGTTCTGCTAAGAGAAAGAGTATACTCAAAATACTTTCCCATTTGCTGAAGAACAACTACATGGAACTTAAAAGATCACAGTAAGACGGTCAAGAAATTGAAACAAAGAGCCAAATGGAGATGAGCAAGTGTTGTGTGCCTAACAAGGAGTTCTTGGCCTTGCCCAGTGGGAGACCATATTAAGAGGTCTTGTGCTTGGCACCAGGTAGGATTGGGTTGATTGCTGCCTCTGCAGTTGATTAGCTACATGAGCCAATTATCTAGCCTTTCTAAGCTTCGGTTTCCTCATCTGTCTACAAATGTAGGATAAAATATTACCGTCATCACAAGGTAGTAGTGAAAATGTGATAGAACAATATACATTAAGTTCATAGTGCCTGGTACTGAGAGAGTTCAGTAAGACTGGCTACGATTTTTATCATCATTATATTCTTATTATCATATAGGAGACTCACATTAACACAATATAGATATACATTAATCTCAAATGTATTTTTCTAAATTTTCTGAAATCATGTTATATTACAAAGTTTCACCTTTCCCCCCACCAGTCTGCAGAAACACTGCTGCTTACTTTGGGAGAAAATGACAGACACTGTAAAAACTGCTGTCATTGTTGTTCAGCTGCTGAGTCACGTCCTACTCTTTGTGACCCGTGGACTGCCACACCCCAGGCTCCTCTGTCCTCCACTATCTCTTGGAGTTTGCTCAAACTCATGTCCACTGAATCGGTGATGCCATCTAACCATCTCATCCTCTGCTGTCCCCTTCGCCTCCTGACTTCTATCTTTCCAAGCATCAGGATATTTTCCAATGAGTCAGCTCTTCACATCAAGTGGCCAAAGTATCAGAGCTGCTGCTTTGGCAACAATCCTTCCAATGAATATTCAGGGCTGATTTCCTTTAGGACTGACTGGTTGGTTTGAAATCCTTGATGTCCAAGGGACCTTCAGGAGCCTTCTCCAGTACCGCAATTTGAAAGCATCCATTCTTCGAAGAAAGCATAGTTTCCTTGGTGCCTCAGTGGTAAACAATCTGTCTGCAATGCAGATGACACAGGCTTACTCCCTGGGTCAGGAAGATCCCCTGGAGATGGAACTGGCAATCCACCCCAGTATTCCTGCCTGGGAAATCCCATGGACAGAGAGGCCTGGCAAGCTACAGTCCATGGGGTAGCTAAAGTGGCAGACACGACTGAGAAACTAAACCACAAAGACTATATGCTAACGGACATGCACAGAAAATATCTGCCATAATCTACACAGGAGTGTCAACCGAGGTTACAAAAAATGGTAAACCTACAGGTCTTTCTAACAGCATTTTCTTGCTGCTGTTCAATGAACAAATAGTACTTGTGAAATTAAGAAATTAAAATGGGCTTCTATAAAAGAAAGAAAACAAAAACCACCAGCTTACAAAGTGTCCAAAGTACAGGTGAATATATTACAGGAACGCATTTTTCGGTCACCCTTGCTACCCAGTTGGCAATTTTCACCAGTTCCTTGAGGTATAAATACTCATTCCTCTGTCTTCTCCATAGGTGGTACAGAAAGAATAAATGAAACTAATGAAGCATTCTTTACTACCTTCTGCATGAAACACTACTGGCATTAGACAGCTAGGGTTTTTTTATGGCTTTGGAATGTTTTACCTTCCATTAATTAAATCCTCCTTTCAACTTTTCTTTTTAAAAAAGCATACAAACATTGACATTAAAAAAAAGTGATGAAGTGAAAGAATGAAAGATATACTTCCAAAGAATTTTTAAGATTTCTGAGTCCCAGAAAACATAATTTTTTAAATGGTAATGCTTTTTAAAACGTACACAAAGATCTCCTTGTCAAACACATTAAATGATAAATTGGACATCAGTTTTGTAAAGGCTGATTTCTAAATTATAATAGAACACATCTGGGGTGATTTTGACTTTGCGAATATTTGGTTTTCTTGGCAGCTGCAAGAACTCTCTGGGCAGACACACCGCTACAATAATTAATGCCAGCTTTCAGGCATCATAATGAAAAAAAAAAAATATCCTGACAGCAACAAAAAACGGTACACCCGCCCCCCGCCGCCCCAAATAACCACAGATTTAATGTAAAACATGAATCCACAGGGCTTCTAGACTAGAACAGATGAAAGACATTTGTGTCATTCATGAACAAAGAGTGATTTGATCTCTTCCATCAGACCTTTTCTGCATTTCAGCTACTCTTGTTGACTCCCATCACTGGCTGCTTCATTCATACCCAGATTATGTCTGGGCTGAACAGCACTTGCGGCTTCTATCACTGATTCCAACAAGTCCATTATTTTCTCCTCATTTTACATCTGCCTATAGCCTTGAGGGGCATCAAGGGCGTGCACAGTGCCGAGAACACAGCAGATGCTCAATGAGAGGCCGTGGATTGACAGGCTGGGTGGCAAATGAACACACAGATCAAGAATGAGCACCAAAATGTGGAGGAAAGGGAATCCTTCTTCACTGTTAGAGCAAATGTGAACGCGTGGAGCCAGTATGGAAAACAGCGTGGAGATGCCTCCAAAAACTCAGAACAGAACTACCAGATGATCCAGCAATTCCACTCTTGGGCATATATCCAGACAAGAGTATAGTTCCAAAAGATACGTGCATCACTATATTCAGAGCAGCACTATTTA
The DNA here is from genome assembly GCF_042477335.2 of Ovis canadensis. NCBI lineage: Eukaryota > Metazoa > Chordata > Mammalia > Artiodactyla > Bovidae > Ovis > Ovis canadensis. The sequence continues at coordinate 50,375,740 of NC_091263.1, read as the reverse complement.
CAACAGTCAAGACACGGAAGACAACATACATGTCCATCCACAGATGAACGAACAAAGAAGATATGGTACACATATACACAACGGAAAATTTGTTGTTGTTGTTTAGTCACTAAGTTGTGTCCCCATGGACTGTAGACCAACAGGCTCCTCTGTCCAGGAGATTTCCCAGACAAGAATGCTGGAGTGAGTGGCCATTTCCCTCTCCAGTGGACGTTCCTGACCCAGGGATCGAACTTGCTTCTCCTGCGTTGGCAGGGGCATTCTTTACCACTGAGCCACCAGGGAAGCGCTAACAGAGCATTACTCAGCCATGAAAAGGAATGAAACAGTGCCATAAGCAGCCGCATGGGTGCAATCAGAGACCATCACACTGAGTAAAGTAAGCCAGAAAGAGAGTGACCAACACCATACGAATCCCTTTAATGTAGACTACAACACACATCAACTTAAAACAGAAACAGACGCACAGAAGTAAAGAAACACTTACGGTTAATAAGGGAGGAAGGTAGGGGAGGGAAGGACTGGGAGTTTGGTATCTGCAGACACAAACTATCCTACACAGAAAGATATGTATCTTTCCACCAAGGACCTGCTGTATGCCACGGAGAACTATGCTCAGTATTCTGTGATAAACCATAATGGAAAAGAGTAAGAAAAAAAATGTATATATACGTACAACCAGTCACTAAAATTTAAAGCAGGAATTAATACAACACTGCGAATCAACTATATGTCAATGAAATAATTTTTTAAAAGAAAGAATGTGTACCAAAAGCTGGCACTGAAAAACTAAAACACATTCCTGGTTCTAAAACTATTCATAAATAAAAATGCAAAAACTTTATAACATTTACAAATTTATAAAAACAAAATTTTCTGTTGTTTCAAGTTTTTTCTCGTTTTCTTGAGATTAAAAAACAAACAGTGTTGCCTGCCATCCAGTTCTACAAGGATTAAGTTATTAGCCACTGCAGTTGCTGACTTCCAGTCCACCCTGAAAGGAATTCAGGATGAAGAACCGGGTGAGGCACTCTGTGCTCTGGAAAAACAAGCAAAACAGGTTCTTAGTAATATTTCAAGGGAAAACATTTTTTATAAGTCTGGATTCTTGCATCTTTCCATAGTTTGAAAAGCACTAAAATCCCTGAGCCATCTGTTTCTCCTGAACAACAGTAACTGAGATGTATGCTGGGTTGCGTGTCCTCCTTCACCAGAACGGTATAAAGACTGGCATCCCGTCCTATCTCTTTGAAGTGATTCCTCAGAGCTATCTGAGAGGCTGTCTCCCAGGCTACAGTCAGGTCCCAGAATAAAAGGGCTACAGTTCTCACAATGTGCATCTTTTTTTATATCACTCTATAAGCTTAAGGTACATAGCATAATGGTCTGACATATATATTGTGAAATAATCACAGTTAGCATCCATCATCTCATATAGACAGAATAAAAAGAAAAGAAAGAGCAAAAATAATTTTTTCTTTGTGATGAGAACTCTTAGGATTTACACCTGTAACATTTTTTTCTACATCTTATACAGCAGTGTTAGCTTCTGTCATTATGTTATATGTTAAATTCCTAGTACTTATTTACCTTATAACCAGAAGCTTGTTGACCACCTTCCTCAAATTCTCCCTCTTTCTACCCCAACCTCTGACAACTACAAATGTAATCTCCATTTCTGAGTTGGGCAGGGGCGGGGGCGGGGGTTGGTTGGTTATTTTAGATTCCACATATAAGTGAGATCATATTTGTCTTTTCCCACTTGACATTTCATTTAACACAATGCAGTCAAGCTTCATCCATGTTGTTGCAAACGGCAGGTTTTCCTCATTTCTTATGGATAACACCCTGTCGTATGTACCTGTCACAGCTTCTTCATTCCTGCATCCTTCAGTGGACATTTGGCGTGCTGTGACGTCTAGGCTATTGTGAATAGTGCTGCTATGAATATGGGGATGCAGATATCTTTTCAGGTTAACCTTTTTGTTTCCTTTGGTTACATACCTAAAAGTGGAATTGCTAGATCATACGGCAGTTCTATTCTTAAGTCTTTGAGGATCCTTATTCTAAGTTTAGAGCCAGACACACAGATATTGTGCTCAATAGCTATGTGACCTTAGGTAAATCCCTTAGCCTCTGTGCCTTGGTTTCCTCATCTGGAAAACAAAGAGTAATAGTCTCTGTCTCAGGGGGTTGTCACAAAAGGGCTAAATCAGCTACTGCTTGTAACTGCAACAGGATGAGGACTGCAGAATAAAAGTCAAGGGGGAAAAGTAACTAGAAGCAAATAAACACCAAGTTCATTATCACTAGTTTATTAAAACTCAAGGGGCCATCCTTAGTATAATACCAAATGAACATGAAAAATATGTTCAGTCTCCTTAAAAAATGAGGATCAAATACACACAGCTGGCCATGAATCCTACCTATTTGGTTGGGGTGTTATATTAATATAATCTATGAGCATCTGTGTAAACAATCTCTATATGGAGATGATAAGTTTTTGTGTTCCCGTCTCATAGGGTTTTTGTGAAGACTAAATTAATAGCATTTGTAAAGAATTTAGCAAGATGCCTGGCACAAAGTTAACAAGCAATACATTTCAGCTAACACAACAAGACTGCTATTTGACAATCGAGTAATATGGGTTGGGAAGATCCCCTGGAGCAGGGAAAAGCTACCCACTCTAGTATTCTGGCCTGGAGAATTCCAAGGACTGTGTGGTCCAGGGGCTCAGAAAGAGTCTGACACCACTGAGTGACTTTTACTTTCATTTTTTCAACACCATGATTAAATAGATATTGCACAATAATTTATATGTTGTGTTTCATTTACTCATGCATCTCACGCTTATGAGAACTTATAGCATACAAAGCAATTTTAGATCCATATTCTGAAAAGTCCCACAAGAGCCAAGCGAGAGAGTTTATAGCACTAACTTCATTAAAGACAAAACATTAAAAAGAAAAAAAAAAAAAAACCTTCGGGGGAATGTAGGTCAGAACGAGATACATTTGCTGAATATCCAGCACATGCCAGGCCCTGTATAGAGCCCTTCACATATATGATCGAATTTCTTCCTCACTGCTTACCAAGAAGATTAATACCATCATCTCACCTGCACAGGTGAGGAAACACAGCAGTTAAGCCACTTGCCAAGACCACACAGGACCAGAAATGACCAGAACTCTAACTCAGATCCACCCAACTCCATGCCCTTCTCTTTTTAAATTTCATAAACGGAAAAATAGAGATGAATAAAGCCAAATAATCAGAATTTATCTTCATATTTAGCAACTTTTATAAAGAGAACTCTTCATCTCAGCTCATGGTCTTATTATTAACACATCTCCAAAGATGGCAATGTATCCAAAAGCTCTCTACAGGGGTCATGATGCTCCCAGGGAGCCATCACTGTCCAGTGACATTAATGGTTGTCACGATGAGTGAGGCACTACTGGTGCCTACAAGTAGAGGCCAACGGTGTGGATAAATATCCTACAATACATAGAATAGCCCAAAGAGCCCTTCTATACAGAGTAAGGGATCATCCAGTCCAAACGTCAATAGAGTAGAGGTTAAGAAATCCTGTATTAATCAATTAAGTAAAAACCTTTGACTCTCCAAACAGTTGTACTGTGCTTTGCTTGGTCATGCTCCAGAATCCCACAGGAATAGCCACTTAACATACTCATTTTTTTCTTCACTACGTTTCTGCTTCAGTAGACATTACTGGCAATATGACCTCGTCCATCACATCCTGGGCTCAGCCAGCATTCACGTTCACGGCCTTCTTCTCCATGTAGATGGTAACAAATGGACCGAGGTTGGATTCAAGTTGGTACAGGAGGTTCTCAATTAGCTTCTGGAAGGACTCAGCCCAAAGTAAGGAAGGTCAGGGGCAGGCTCTTTCAGATGACATTCATTGTCACCCTTAAAATTTTTTCCAGATATAATACATCCTCGCCCTAGTGATAAGGTCTCCTCTGCCTGTGTTTTCCAGCATAAGAAATTGTGGAACAATTTAAAATTAAACTTTGCAAGGGCAAAGTTAAATCTGCTTTCTAATGGCAGGAACCACACAGTCACTTGATAGATTTATCCCTTAATTTGATAGCCTCTGCCCCTTCCCAGAAAAATTCAACTTAAGATTTATGGTTCTAGTTGAATGGATAGTTCTCCTGTGGGAACACAAGCCTTTTTTAAAAGTCACAGTCTAATGAACTTTTCTCACATCATAAAGAAAAAGATCTTGATTTCTTAAGGTCTCCAAGATCCATCTTTTGAAAGTAACAAGTATGTTGTTAAGCCTCGGCAGTAGCAAATAACTCCAACCATCTTCTTACTGGCTAGATCTGTTACAGATTACTCGTGATGGGTATCTGAATTGTCAGGCAAATCACAGCATTTAAGAAGGGGGAGCGATGACAGCTGTAGCACTTCTGACAACCTGAAAAAGAGGCGGTGCCTTGTGAGATGATGCTGTCAACTTAATGTGTCACAGTAAGAAGCAGGAAAAAGGAAAGGAGATTTACTCAAGGCCATGACCATCTAACGTGTAAGCAGGATGGCAAAAATACTCTCCCTAGCAAACTTACACCAGAGAAGGCAATGGCACCCCACTCCAGTACTCTTGCCTGGAAAATCCCATGGATGGAGAAGCCTGGTGGGCTGCAGTCCATGGGGTCGCTAGGAGTTGGACACAACTGAGCGACTTCACTTTCACTTTTCACTTCCATGCATTGGAGAAGGAAATGGCAACCCACTCCAGTGTTCTTGCCTGGAGAATCCCAGGGACAGAGGAGCCTGGTGGGCTTCTGTCTCTGGGGTCGCACAGAGTCGGACACGACTGAAGCGACTTAGCAGCAGCAGCAGCAGCAAACTTACACAGAGTACTTTAAATCAACACTTAATGCTAAATTACTAACACCCAACTGACATATTTCTAAACTGGGTTTGTAATTTAGAAAGAGAAGACCCTGGGAATTCCCTGGCAGTCCGGTGGTTAGGACTCCAGCTTCCACTGCAGGGGGCACTGGATTCATCCCTGATTTGGAAAACTAAGATCCCAAATGCCAAGGCGTGACCAAAAGAGAGAGAGAGGAGACCCTGATAATTTTTAAAATGAGAAGCTGACCAAAAGGGACACTGTTTCAACAGATGTACTCAATAGTTATTTACTGAACACAGTTTCTTTCTAACTTTATCCATCCATTTATGATTATACAGGTTGATTTTCTGTTGATTAATGTTAAATTAGTAATAACTGCAGTGATTTAAACATGCTGCTGCTGCTGCCAAGTTGCTTCAGTCATGTCCAACTCTGTGCGACCCCAGAGATGGCAGCCCCCCAGCCTCTCCCGTCCCCAGGATTCTCCAGGTAAGAACACTGGAGTGGGTTGCCATTCCCTTCTCCAATGCATGGAAGTGAAAAGTGAAAGTGAAGTCGCTCAGTCGTGTCCGACTCCTAGCGACACCACGGACTGGGATTTTCCAGGCAAGAGTACTGGAGTGGGATGCCATTGCCTTCTCCGTATTTAAACATAAATGCTTTTAATTTCAAGGTATTTTAATTTCAGAAAATAAGAAAGCCACAAATTTAATTTGATTTGTTCTCATCCAGTTTGGTGGCTCAGATGGTAAAGCGTCTGCCGGCAACGCAGGAGACCCAGGTTCGATCCCTGGGTTGGGAGGATCCCCTGGAGGAGGAGGTGGCAACCCACTCCGGTAGTCTTGCCTGGAAAATCCCATGGACAGAGGACCCTGATGGGTTCCATGGGGTTGCAAAGGGTCGGACATAACTGAGCAACTTCCCTTTCCCCAAAGAATGAACAGTCAGATCTGAAACCATTTAGGGACTTCGGACTTCCCTGGTGGTCCACTAGTTAAAAATCTGCCTGCCAAGGCAGGGGATGCGAGTTCAAATTCGATCCCCAGTCTGGGAAGATTCCACATGAAACTAAGCAACTAAGTCTGCCCGCCTCAAATACGGAGGACTTTAGCCCTAGAACCTGAACTCATGATCCACAACAAAAGAAGCCACTGCAATGAAAAGCCCTTACAGGGCAAACAGAGCCCCTGTTCACCACAACTACAAAAAAAACCCATGAGCAGCAGTGTAGACACACTGCAGTCACAAATAAATAAATGAAATTTTAAAATGAAGAATCTGGGAGGGCTAATTTTCAAATAGTTTTTATATTCATATTCAAGATTACCCAAGGTCCGAAAGTGTTAACAGTGAAACTAACGTTCCTCTTTTTTTTCTAAAACATGATCCTAACATTAAAATAAATCACCATTTTGATCAATTAGATGAATAACCCACTGTGTATTTTAAGGGCAAGTGTGGATTTGTGTGTAAAACTTAAAAAAATTAAGGAAGGATGGGTATCAGTTTATTAACAGTGGTTCACAGAGTGGGGCTGATGAGAGAAGAGGAAAAAAATCTAGCTCACTGAAGGCAGAAGGAGGTATTAGCAACACTTGTTTTATATCTTTTCAGGGCTCTGTTTAAGGATGAATTTTATTTTTTCAGCGTTTTTCAGTTTTGATGTTGTAATACTTCCGTATTTATATTTTTAAAATTTGGAAGCAAAAGAGAAGAATGCCTGCAAATAGAATCCTCAAAAACAAATATTGGTGCGCATCGTCATAAGAAAGTTCGAGCTTCCCTGATAGCCCAGTTGGTAAAGAATCCACCTGCAATGTAGGAGATCCCGGTTCGATTCCTGGGTCAGGAAGATTCGCTGCAGAAGGGACAGTCTACCCACTCCAGTATTATTGGGCTTCCCTTGTGGCTCAACTAGCAGAGAAACCACCTGCAGTGCAGGAGACCTGGGTTCGATCCCTGAGTTGGGACGATCCCTTGGAGAAGGGAAAGGCTGGTATTCTGGTCTGGAGAATTTCATGGACTGTATAGCCCATGGGGTCGCAAAGAGTCAGACATGAATGAGCCGTTTTCACTTTCACTTTCATAAGCTAGTTCACAGTATCCACTGAGCACATCCATGTGCCAGGCGTTGCTCTCGATGATACAAGCATTTGGTTTTCTAATCTTCCTAACTCCCTCATCAACCCTGATCAGCGAATGGAGTCTTTTTTTTTTTTAAGTACACAGTTTGTTTCATAGAAACAGGTTCATTAAAATAATTATTATACAAATTATATACAATTACAGCTTTTCAAAAACGAAGGTTATAATGAAATTGAATTGACATTAAAGTCATATTATAGATAATTCAGTTTCATCTCATGACTGAGATGCTGTTATAGGATCATAACAGCTTTGGGGGCCATACTGGCAATAACCATAATGAAAACAGCCTCCATGAGAGGAACCTGGTAACATTTAAAGTCAATTCTGATTAATCTCTATCACTCTGCCTCTCCCTCTGAGGCTACAAAAACACAGTTGAGGTAGCTTTCCTCACAGGGTGAGGGGGAGGCTGAACCATCTGATTGGAGAGCCCCTCATTGCAAACGGTTCTGTAAAAACAGAGACATGTGAGAAGAGCATCCTCCTGAGCAGACTATCTCACACAGTTTGGAATGAGATGCCTTGCATGTCAGTTTCTCACAGGTACCATGTCTAGAAACTCATGGCTATCAAAGGGAAATACTCTGCAGTCACACCTGGCACAGACAAAATTAGGAAGAATGAAACTCAGAATAATGGCCCTTGATGATACCCACAACCTAATGTCCAGATTTATGAATATGATACAGGCAAAGGAGACTTGCCTTTGCTAAGATTGAAGGCGGGAGGAGAAGGGGCCGACAGAAGATGAGATGGTTGGATGGCATTACCGACTTGATGGACATGAGTTTGAGAAGGCTCCAGGAGTTGGTGATGGAAAAGGAAGCCTGGCCTGCTGCAGTCCATGGGGTCACATGAGCCGGACACGACTGAGTGACTGATCTGAACTGAACTGAGAAATCAAGGAAACAGATGTTCCCCTAGAGATCTGAATGGAACACAACCCTGCAGATAACCTGATTTTAGCCCCATGAGACCCTTGTCAGATTTCTAACCTAAAAAAGTATAATAAGTCATAAATTCGTTTAATTTTTAACAGTAGTAAAAAGGAAATTAATACAGGGAGTAATTACTGAACTTTTGTCTAGACCTCTTTAAACAAATAATATAAACTCTTTTTAAAAGAATTACATGAAAAAAAAGAATTACATGGATTATTCTAGCAAAAGAAAAAATATCACAAGTTAGATGAACAGTTGTTCATTATTAGTATTATTTTCCTCACAATATCTGCCTTCCACAGTAATTGAAGTTCACTTTTATTATAGTTTAGGGTACGATCTTAATAGCTAGAGGATTCTATTTTAGTAAAATTGATCTGTTTTCAAGTTCAATAGCAACCATTAATATTGGCTGAGTGTTGGCTATGTTCCAGGTATAAGTTCTCACAACCTGTGAGGCAAATACAGTTGGGCCACTGATAAAAATTGATTTAATGGATCATAAGCCAAAATTTAAGGGCTAAAACTTTAAAACTCTTAAAAGAAAACAGAAGTAAATTCCATGACCTTTAACCAAAATATGTTTTTTAGGTGTGACCAAAAGCACAAGCAACGAAAGAAAAAAGTGGAAAAAATGCACTACGTTAAAAGTAAAATTAGGGGCTGAAAACAATGCTATTAAGAAAGTGAAGAGGCAACCTGAAGAAGGGGGAAAATATTTGGAAACCATGTAGTGATTAGGGTCCATTATCTATAAGATGGAAAAAAACAAAAACTGAAGCTCAACAGTAAAAAGACAGTCCAGTTAAAAAACTGGCTTAAGAATTTAAGGGCTTCCCTTGTGGCTCAGCTGGTAAAGAATCCACCTGCAATGCAGGAGACCTGGCTTCAATCCCTGGGTTGGGAAGATCTCCTGGAGAAGGGAAAGGCTACCCACTCCACTATTCTGGCCTAGAGAATTCCATGGACTGTATAGTCCATAGGGTTACAAAGAGCTGGCAACGACTGAGAAGACTTTCACCAAGAATTTAAATATTCATTTCTTCAAAGATAAACAGTGGCCACTAAGCACATAAGATGCTCAACATTATTACTCACTAAGGAACTGTGAATCAAACCTACAATGAAACACCACTTCACATCCACTAGAGTGGCTTAAATTAAAACGGCATAATAACAAGTTTTGGTGAGGATGTGGAGAAATTAAGACCTTCACGGGTCAGTCACTTTGAAAAACTGTCCTGTAGTTTTTCAAAAAGTTAAACACGGAACTACCCTATAACCTAGCAATTCCATTCCTAGGTATATACACGAGAAAAAAAACCCATATGGTATACAGAAGTTAAATTACATTGTAAACAGCTTTACTGAGATACAATTAATATACTATTCTGTTCTCCATATGTATTTATGAACTGCTCCCTAGTTTTAAATAAGGAAGCAATTTGAAAAACAATTTAAAACCTCAAGCAGCCACAAGAGGGCACATTCTTCACAGCTTCACACTCAGGAGATTCTACACACTGTAGCTCAGTTGCCTCAGACTCTTTGCGACCCCATGGACTGTAGCCCGCCAGCCTCTGTCCATGGGGATTCTCCACGCAAGAATACTGCATTGGATTGCCACGCCCTCCTCCGGGGATCTTCCCAACCCGGGGATTGAACCCAGGGCTCCCGCATTGCAGGCAGATTCTCTCCCATCTGAGCCACTAGGGAAGACCAATTTTACATTACCTGGATAATATTTACCAGTTTACCATCCTTCTCCAATTTTTGTTGGAGTTAATGCTGGAGTATATTTCATCCAATACGTTTAAGCCAATAGTGTGACCACAGATGGTGACAGGTTTAGTTAATCATGACTTAAACACAGATAAAAAGTAAACGTTTAATATAAACCTCCGTCAGAGAAACTATGGATGACATTGTGTCTCATTCTTTTTTTCCCTTCTAGCTGTATAACACATTATACAAAGTAGCATAAAATAAAAAATCATTACAAGAAATGAAACGTTATAAATACTTGGTCTCCAGTTCTTTGTTATTTATTTCCGTCGGAACAATGCCTGGTGTAAGTGGCACTCAATAAATATTCATTAAATGAAATCAGAGAAACGAATGACTGAGTGAAATCCACAGTTCTTAAATTTATAAGAAAAAAAAAGTTTTACCTATGCGTTGGAAGCCAGATCAAAATATTTCCCTTGGTCCATACCAAAAATGAATAAAACATTACAGTTATTTCACTGAATAAGTATCTACAGAGACATTCTGTGGTGTTTAATATAGTTTCTTCGGCCAAGGAATTCTTTAATACTGACTGACATCTCTCTCTCAACGCATTGTCTCTCGTCTTCCTATTTAAAGTTCCTCAATCAATGTACCTCTCAATAAACCACAAGCATAAAACATTTCATTAGAAGTCATATTCCTATCCATCCCTCTCATATTTCAAACAGTTTGACATCAGAATAGCATCTCAAGCAATAATAATACTGGCCCTATTTCCTATGCAGAAGCCAGGTTTAGTTGCAAAAATTGTATTACTCCCTAGCTCAACCACAGTAAAAATTAGGCATGATTTTTTAGACTGCATTTTCATTTGGGATTAACGAATGGGTAGAGGATGAGCTGCTGCAGACACAGACACTGGTCATCTTTAAGGGACCTTGAATTCATCAGGCACTGAAACACTTTCATAGCAACACATTTTGCAAGAAACTGGATCACCAAATGATAAACTCAACTTGAAAAGTCTTCCTCTGCCATTTTTTAGTGAAGAGTGTACTGTCAAAACAAAGATGTTATGTTTAGCCAGTTCTAGGCAGCCCAGAAACTTTAAATAGAACGCCAAAACACATTGTACTTGAGCAACAAGGAAACTAACTCTCACACATCATTCATTTATATACCTAAATATTATTCCATGTAACTCGGGGTCATATTAGGTGCTTGGAGATATAACAGCAAAAAGGGCCAAAAAGGGCACATTTCCTGCCCTCTGGAAGCACAGAGCCTAGTAGAGCTGATGAACAAATATAAACTGGTGCTAACCAAAGAGACAGGAATGTCAGGGGTAGGCAGGTGGTGTATGGGAACACAGAGGTTGAACACCTAATTTAACTCTGGGTGTTTACTAATAACTATGTCTGGATGTGATAATACAGCTGAAATTTAAGAGAAGAATCTAACCACTGACATAAATAGAAAAAATAGCCCAGGCAGGAAAACAAAAAGCCTGTATAAAAACTTGGGAGCAGAATAGCTTAGCAAGTTCAAGAAATAACAGGGTTTAATATAGTGGAATCCAACTATGGAACAGAGGCTGACAAGGGTGAAGGAGGTAAAGAGGAGCCAGTCACCAAAAAAAAAAATTTATTTAGGCAGATCCTACGGGAGCCATGGCTACAATGCCTGAACGTCTGGAAGCTGCACTGTTCCTTCCCTCATATTTTCTAGACTCTTCTAAATTTCTTTGAGGTCAAACTAAAAAGCTTACAAAGTAATTAACACACATTGTCACTCAACTGTGTGAAAGTTTTGAAAAGCCAAGTGGGCAGGACTCACAAATCACATGTATACTTAAAGTACTTTAAAGTTTTAAAAAGTCATCAAATGCAATTTGTCCTAGCAATCCCACCACCATCCCACAAGGCAGGGGCTCTCATTCCCATCCTACAAATAGCACTACTGAGGTTCAAAAAGGAGAATAGGCTAGCTATGGTCATGAACTCAGGAATAATATTGATACTTGGACCCCAAACCTGGCCTCTCCTATTCCAATTATCTTCTTTTTTGCTACCAAAACACCCAACTCCCTCTGGAAACAAGTTGTTAGTGTGTACATAAGTTATGACCACTCTTCACTAACCTTTTTTTGATAATTTATTTCAAATGTCTATTTCAGGAAGCTTCTTTTCCAGTGTGTTCTGCCTAAATTCACTTCTCACAGGCCCTACTGGCAGCAGTGTCACTGAGGTCTGTGGATTGCTAAGAAAATTTAGCAAGTTCAGCTTGCACTTAAGGCACTCTGCTGTAATAAAATCTCTGTATTGCTACTCACACCAAACAGAAGCATCTCAGAAAGTAAATCAATATTCAAAGAAATAGGGCATCCTCAAAGGAAAATAATATTAGTCTAAGACGCCTTCTCCAATTATGCGTGGGGTTTTCTCAGTGAGACTAAAAGGATAATTTAGAAAAGTTTATTGATTTCCCAAGCACAAAACTCACGAAACAAACTAACAAAAATTTTAAGAAACAAAACAAAACAAAAAGATCAAGAACATCTCCTCTACTGGGAAGGGAAAAAAGCAAGCACGTGGACTAGGCAACGCCCTATGGCACTCCTCTCTCCTCCCCACTCTCAAAGGATACTTAATCCTCCTGGGTCCGGAACTCCTGCAGGTGGAAACAGAGGCCTCAGAAACTCTTTCTGTGGGAGACAAGAGATTGACCCAGATGCTGAAAGCCCAACTACAGCCTATAGTCACGAGTCATAGAACATTCTGCTTAGCTCCAAGTCTTCTCCATTCTGCAAATTATTGGGTATCATTTAATCCTTCATCCGACCTTGAGAGCTTTAAATGAGACCCATTTTACACTTTGAGGCAGATGATTATCAAAAAGGCTGAGAAATTTAAACTCAGCTACTCAGTGTAAGGAAAAATCAGAAACCAAGCTCAAACCTCTGAGCCCTAAGTTAGGGAGCCACATCTGTCTTTTTGAATAATATGTGTCTCCATGCTCAAATCTCTCAAGCCCTATAGAAAATCTTTTTTCATATGCGGTCCAAGAAAGTACCCTCTGGGCTCAGTAAACATTAAATGATGGGACAGAAACACCTCAAGAGGCTGCTTTTGTGAATGCCTCAGTCCTTCGGGGCCTTAATGCTGCCATTGGGGACTCAAAATTGGTGAGAATTATGTAAAATTTATGGAGCAAATTTCAAATGGAAAAAAAAAATCACAAGGCTTGCTTTTATAAAGTCCTTCAACAGTATGCAATCTCAATAATTTCATCAAAATTCTGTGTTCTTTTTTTTCCCACAAAAAGGAAGCATCTTGAACATAAAAATCTTCAACTCCTCAAAATCGTGTCTTGTCCAGAGCACTCAAAACAAAAACCATTATTATTAAATGCATAATCATATATCATCATTATAAATGTAATAAATAGCCTCACTTTCATTTCAAAACTTGCATATCATTCTTTTTAAAAACCAAAGAAGTATTTGGCGGGGGAAAAAAAAAAAAAAAAACACTAGTTCTAACTTTCCTAAGAGCCAAAACAAGTTTATGCTTGCCCTAATAGGAAAACAGTGGAAACAGTGTCAGACTTTATTTTGGGGGGCTCCAAAATCACTGCAGATGGTGATTGCAGCCATGAAATTAAAAGACGCTTACTCCTTGGAAGGAAAGTTATGAGCAACCTAGATAGCATATTCAAAAGCAGAGACATTACTTTACCAACAAAAGTCCATTTAGTCAAGGCTATGGTTTTTCCAGTAGTCATGTATGGATGTGAGAGTTGGACTGTGAAGAAAGCTGAGTGCCAAAGAATTAATGCTTTTGAACTGTGGTGTCAGAGGAGACTCTTGAGAGTCCCTTGGACTGCAAGGAGATCCAACCAGTCCATTCTGAAGGAGATCAGTCCTAGGTGTTCTTTGGGAGGAATGATGCTAAAGCTGAAACTCCAGTACTTTGGCCACCTCATGCGAAGAGTTGACTCATTGGAAAAGACTCTGATACTGGGAGGGACTGGGGGCAGGAGGAGAAGGGGACGACAGAGGATGAGATGGCTGGATGGCATCACTGACTCGATGGACGTGAGTTTGAGTGAACTCTGGGAGTTGGAGATGGACAGGGAGGCCTGGCATGCTGCGATCCACGGGGTCGCAAAGAGTCGGACACAACTGAGCGACTGAACTGAACTGAACTGAATTTCACTAAACAAACTCAACATTTAAAAATCAAGATACAATATTAAAGAATTAGGAACAACTATAAGACCACTGGACCATAATTTATAAAAAAGAAAAACAAGTGATAGAATATTTTGTTTAACCTTTTGATCTTATTGCCTTCTTAATTATATCAGTTCACATAAATCAGAAGGAAAAAGAACTAGAAAGTCCATTGAGGACTCCTTGCAAAATATTTGCATGCTCAGTCATGTCCAACTCTTTGAAACCCCATGGACTATACTCCGCCAGACTCCTCTATCCATGGGATTTCCCAGCAAAAACACTGGAATGGGTTGCCATTTTCTTCTTCAGGGGATTTTCCCAACCTAGTGATTGAACCCACATCTCCTGCATTGCAAGTGGATTCTTTACCACTGAGCTACCTGGGAATCCCCACGTAGGAATGTATGTGTGTGTATATATATATATACACGCACATATACATATATACCACCCTGCACATACACAAACCTACCCTTTGATGTTTCTTTAAGGCCTTTATAATAGTATGGCTTGTGGAACCATAAGCAACACAACTGCCTGTGAGTATCTTTTCAAAATAGCGTTCTTACCTCCACTCCATGCTTTTAAATCAGAACTTCTGAGGCAGTCCTAGAATTTGTATTTTAAGTCTCTCTCAGTGATTCACTGTAAAGCACATCTGTAAAGCACATCAAAGTAGGAGAAATACTGTCTCTGAGTTTTACAAACTGGTTTATTATAAGGCTAAATTCTGATCCTAATCATTTGTTCAGGCAACCAGCTAAGCTGAACAGGTTTCTTTTCTTGATGAGAAACCCTTTGAAGACTGTCTCTGGGGAAGCCAGTCTCAGAAAGAAGGGAATCTGGAAGGCAGAGCCATGAACCCAAAGTGGCAATTACTGGCAGGGCTTGGTCATATTCAACTGGATTTGTACCATTTAGGTTCTCTGGGCTCTGTTGAAGGGGAAAAGCCAGTTTAGTTGGGACAGACTGCACATGGGATGAATCTGTTTGCAATCATCTTTAATAAAATTACTGGCCCTGGTAAAGGATGAAATGATTGATATATAAGTTGGTTAATTATATACAATGGTACTAATGAAAAGAGTTCCCACCAATAGAGCCTGAGATAAAGAAACCAATTGTTTCCCACTGTGAATCACAGAATCACAGAATGAGAGATATGAAATTACACAAAGCAGATCAGAAAAGGAGTATCAAAAAAACCCACCCTAAGGTATGGGCTATGCACATCAAAGCATTTATCCAAAAAGAGACTATGGACAAGTTGGAGAATCAAAATAACCACTGAGTTAACTTCAAGGTGGTTAGCCTAGAAGAGATTATGATTTCAGAAAGAATAACTGAAGCAGATATCTGAGCTGTTTTGTCCAGAAGAACTGCCTTTCAAGAGCACTGTGCCCCTGGTTCTTCTCCTTGCTTTGTCTTCTCCATACTCCAACAGAGACTCTAGTTATGGAAACGATAAATACATTATTACCCAGATATATTTTTGCATCCATACCACATAAACAGAAACAAGTCTATTTTCCACTATGTGATGCTGGCAACTTGTGGACCCAGATGATACTTAAAGCTCCCAGTGGCTGAGAAGTTATCCAACCTCCTCCTCACAATGCACTCCAGCAAGCCTGCAAACCCATCCCCTTCTTTTCTCCTGGGACATAGAAACCACAGCAACAGGGATTTACTGCACATCCGCTATAAAAAATACATGTTGGGTCACGAGTTTCCCCCTTCGTGGACCACATCCTCAAACTAAAAGGTACAATAACAGTAAAAAGGTGGAAGGAAAGCCATGGACAGAAGATATGGAGGGCCGACAGCACCATCCATGGAAAGGGAAACCATGAATGAGATATAAAATGTAAAACTTTTGCTCAACGGAAGGACAAGCTACAGACTGGGAGGAAATATCTGCATATCATGTATCTGATACTGGACTAGGATCCAGAATATACAGGCAACTCTCAAAACTCAACCCTTTCTTTTCCTCAGCTGCCGCTACAATGCTCAGGCCTACTGGGGAAGCAAAGGCCACCTTGGGGAGACTTCACTTCATGGTTTCCCCATAGTTTCTGTCCCCAGGCTTGCCTGCATCAACCCGGTCCTCACCCTGCCCTTTTCTCTTCGGTGTTCAACCACTAAACAGAGAACATGGAGGGAGTGGGCATGGTTCTCACAGGAACTGGCTCTGAGCACCGTGACATCTAAGTGGGGCAAGCAAGATGTTAGTAAGTTCAGCTTTTCCATGAAACAGAATTAAGGTATTTTTATTCAGTCAGTTTGAATACTTAAAGCTTAAACCTAATGAATAATAGTTACACTGATTCTGATGCTCTAACCGAGGGGTTAGCATATCTTATATATGTGAAAGGGCTTCACAGGTGGCTCAGACAGTAAAAAATCCGCCTGCAAGGCATCGTTCTAAATTCCATATATATGCATTAATATACAGTATTGGTGTTTTTCTTTCTGACTTATTCACTCTATATAATAGGCTCCAGTTTCATCCACCTCATTAGAACTGATTCAAATGCATTATTTTCAATAGTTGAGTAATATTCCATGTGTATATGTACCACAGCTTTCTTATCCATTCGTCTGCCCATGGACATTTAGGTTTCTTCCATGTCCTGGCTATTGTAAACAGTGCTGCAATGAACACTGGGGTACACGTGTCTCTTTCAATTCTGGTTTCCTCGGTGTGTATGCCCAGCAGTGGGATTGCTGGGTCATAAGGCAGTTCTATTTCCAGTTTTATAAGGAATCTCCACACTGTTCTCCACAGTGGCTATACTAGTTTGCATTCCCACCAACAGTTTAAGAGGGTTCCCTTTTCTCCACACCCTCTCCAGCATTTATTGCTTGTAGATTTTTAGATAGCAGCCATTCTGACAGGTATGAGATGGTACCTCATTGTGGTTTTGATTTGCATTTCTCTAATAATGAGTGATGTTGAGCATCTTTTCATGTGTTTGTTAACTGTATATCTTCTTGGAGAAATGTCTGTTTAGTTCTTTGGCCCATTTTTTGATTGGATTGTTTATTTTTCTGGCTATTCCAATAATCTTGTCTGGAGAATTCCATGAACAGAGAAGCCTCATGGGCTATAGTCCATGGGGTCACAAAGAACTGGACACCACTGAGTGACTAATTTCACTTTTCACCTTAATATATATAAGAAAGTATCAGATGGTAAGTATTTCATGCACTGCAGGATATTCATTCTCTACCCTAACCTCTCAAGTCCACCGTTGTATTGGAAAAGCAGCCTTAGACTACACAGAAATGAATGAGAATGACTGTGTTCCATCAAAATTTTACTTATAGGGATTTCCCTTCTGGTCCAGGGGTTACACACTACAGGGAGCATGGGTTCAATTCCTGGTCAGGGAACTAAGATTCTGCACGCCACATGGCGGAAAAAAAAAAAAAAACAACATACATTACTTATAAAACAGATCACAGGGCAGATTTTGGTCTGAGGGCCACAGTTTGAAGATCCTTGCCTTAGCTATTACCAACAGATTTTCAAGAATTTTTCATTCTCTCTTCAACTTTTCAGGGTGTGATCTTAAAGTGAATCTAATCATACTTCTTTTTTTTAAATAGCACTTGCTATTTATCTAGAAAACTCTGGCTATGCTTCATGAGTCATGATTACTTGTTGTACGTTGAATCTTGAGTTATTACTATTTGCTGGCAGTTTTTTAACTGTAAGAAAAAATGATTAAAAGCCTCATTCTCTGAGATAGAAAGCAAGCCTAATTAGCATGGACTATACAAGCCATTACCCAGCTTCAATGGGCTCTCAAGTTTTCAAAAGAATTAAGTGGAGATAGATAAACACTGTAGCACCATCAACAGGGAAGAAGCTTCTAAGGAAGCTTTTAATGGAGTCATGATGCCTTGAGAGAGTCTAGGACTAACTGTATTATTCCGGAAAAGCTTTTTAATTACTGCAATATAAGAATTGAATTTCTTCTTCTGATGAAATAGATTTGAAGTAGAAAAACAAAACAAAAACCTATTTTCTATAAATATTAGCATTTTAACCAATATTAATAATCAGGAACTAAGAAGAGTCCAAAATAGAGACATGGGAAAAAAGATAACAAAATTGATGCAGCATATTGGAAAAGTATGTTATGATCACAGTGCTATGAGTAAGTACATCCTTGGATTAGATAAACCTGAAATGTTAGTATATGGGCAGTAAAGCTCTTGACATGGATATAACTTGCCTGAATTGCTAGAACATACCTTCAATTCTTCCTTTTAAAAACACAGCCACAGGTGCTTTCAGCAGTGATCTCCCCAGCCTTCCATGTCCTTCTTCCTCACAGGAAGTGCAGTCATCAGAGCCCAGAGAGAGCTGACATCATTCTGAACATTAAAGATGTCACCTTTAGGTTTCAAAGAAAGCCATCAGTGGTAGGACTCCCATCAAAAGGAGCGTAGAGCTGCTACAGCTCTTATGTCTCTACTGTGGCTTCAGAAAAGTGCTTTGAGTTTCGTTAAGCTCAACATTCAGGAAGATTGCAATCAAAAAAAAATAGTCCCAAGATCTAAAGCAATCTTCACGGAGAACCTCATTGTGAACTGAGGTTCTTTTAATTAAAACACTTACAGAAATACTACAGCTATATTAAAGACTGATTTACAAATCAGACTACTATAGTTTTAATGTGAGGCTCAGCAGTAAAGAATCTGCTTGCAATTCAGGAGATGAAGGAGACATGGATTCGATCCCTGGATTGGGAAGATCCCTAAGAGTAGGAAATGGCAACCCACTACAGCATTCTTGCCTGTAGAATCCTGTGGACAGAGGAGCCTGGCAGGCTACAGTTCATAGGGTCACAAAGCATTGGAAAGGACTAAGCATAATAAAACCCACATTTAAATATTTTTTAAAGTATATTCTTTTGATCCGTGTTTTAAAAAATCTTTGGAAATGCTGTAGCATTTTGTACATTCTTTTCCAGATGAGTAAGTGGACCCAAAGAACATTTCAATGTTCTTCAGTTGAAAAGATGCCTAGTAGTTTAAAAAGTGAGCATATTATTTGAACAAACAACTAACATAATGCTCAAAAACAATTTTATAATGTGTTTCCAGATTTTTCTTGATACCATGAATGAATATTCAGGCTACATAATTCCAGGTCAAGCATTTACTAGTTGTACCATCTTTAAGGATGTTACTTCATCTCCCAAAACCTGTTTTTTGTTTTGGAAATGGAGATCTTAATAATGTTGCCCCCATACTGGGCTCTAAGGAAGAGAGATGACTCAATGAATGTAAATTACTTAGGAAAATACATGGCAGATACCAGGCAAGAATACTGGAGTGGGTTGCCATTTCCTTCTCCAGGGGATCTTCCTGACCCAGCGATCGAACGCAGGTCTCCCACATTAGAGGCAGACGCTTTAACCTCTGAGCCACCAGGGAAGCCCCCTAGCAAGGCCTTAGTAAGTGCTAATTATCATCAGCACCACCATCATCATCTTTTTCTTCATCAATTTTTGGTCCTCTCATTTAAAGGTGTCATGAAAGTTAAATATACAAGTAGATAAAAATTGAGGGGGGGGGGGCACATTAACTGTAAAATACAGTCAACCGTCCATTATTTAGTTTGTTTAAAATTGAAGAACAGCCGTTAGTAATTCTGAATTTCTCTCTTATCCCCAGGAGGAAATAGAGGGATCTTTAGAGAAGGCCAGACATGAGGGTCAGTGAGACCAATTCAACACTATCACAGTCTCCTGATCATCCACCAGACAGCCCAGAAAACAGGAGCTCTGTGAGCAAACCACGAACTGCTTCAAATGTGTGAAATGTATTCACTGAAAGAGGTAACACCCACCATGAGACATATTTTTAAATAAGCAAGAAAAAATCACTATACAAGAAACTGGCAAAATTGGCATTTCTAGGAAAGAGAAATAAAAACTGAAAAAATAAAAATGTATCCATTGCTATGGTTTTCAAGCACCTCAATATTCTTATATTCTACTAGAATTCCACAGCATATATACTTCCTTTTCCTTAAAATGAGGGTATTTGTTACATAGTTTTTAAGTTTTCTTGGAGGCAAGAGGGTGGGATGAATTGAGTGAGTACAAGCAATTTTCTCTCCAAGTTCTTACTTAACTCTCCTTCTCAGTCACCTTACATTTCTTTCCAAACTCCAAGCAACACTGGTTTCTATTTTAGATGTTTATGAAAATGAGAGATAAAGAACAACTCTGGGTAACGTTCTTTAGGGCGCACACCATGGTGCTAAAATTTCCAGGAGAATATTCATTTTAGAAATGGCAAGGGACAACCACAGTCGGGAGGGGGAGGGAATACAGATTTCCTAAACAGGTGTTTAGCTTGCAGTTATACAAAACACTGATGGAGTCAATAACAGCAGCTTGAGTATTTCCAGATCTAATACTATATATTCAAAGGATGGGTTTAAAGAAAAAGAAAAAAAAAATTGAAGCTCTGAAGTGATAAAAGTACCAACGTCTTGAGATCAGATGCAAAGTCATAACATTATAGAGAAATGACAGACCCCTTAGACTTTAGATTCCATCAAGAAGACTGCAAACTCGTACTTGAGTAACTTCACTGAAGTTACCATCTTAGACAAACTTGGCCTGAAAACAGTTTCACATTATCAAGTTCTGAGGAAGATCTCTATATCCTGGAACCCTGCCTCACTTTCCAGCAACTTGCCCACCCACTGCTTGTCCAGCACTCCAACTCAGTGGCTCCATCTTTTCCAACAATGTAGACAGGTTTTAAACTTCAGTGGAATGACTAAGTATTCAGTTATTAATATGTTGGTTAAGAAAATACATATTTAAAAACCATTAAGAAATTCACCAAGGGAGGAAGAATAAATTGCAAGATTGGGATTGACACATACATGTTGCTAGATATAAAATTGATAACTAAAAAGGACCTACTGTTATGGCCCAGGGAACTCTAGGTAATACCCTGTACTGGCGTGCTGCGATTCATGGGGTCGCAAAGAGTCGGACACGACTGAGCGGCTGAACTGAACTGAACTGAATGGCCTATACAGGAAAAGAATCAAAATAAGAGGTGATATATGTATATGTATAACAGTTTCAGTGTGCTGTACACATGAAACTAACACAGCTTTGTAAATCAACTATGCCCCCAACAAAAATGTTTTAAAAAACATTTAAAAGTCAACAGGGTTTCTATTTTATTAATCCCCAAAGAATCTGCCTTCACTTAAAAACAAGTCATTCCACTGATATTTGAGACCCTATTATGTGCTCGACACTGTTCACAGAACTTGAGACACAAATTTTGCCTCTCAGAACTTCTCATTCCTGCTCTCCCTCCTTCCTAGACCTCTCTGTCTCAAAAGAGGTCTAAAGAAAATGGCTTCTTCTGACAGAAGAGTTCTGAATTTTATTTGGTTGAGGGAAGGAGATAAGAGAAAGAGATGGAGGTAATTTTTCCTTTATATTTGGTGTTTTAATTTTTGACTACGTAGACGTATTCATGAACTAGTCATGAAACTAAATATAAAGGGAGGGGGTAAAATGATTAGCTAAGAGACAGCTTCCCTTGTAGCTCAGTCGGTAAGGAATCTGCCTGCAGCGCAGGAGACCCGGGTTCGATCCCTGGGTTGGGAAGATCCCCTGGAGAAGGAAATGGCAACCCACTCCAGTATCCTTGCCTGGAAAATCTCATGGACAGAGGAGCCTGGTGGACTGCAGTCCATGGGGTCGCAAAGAGTCGGGCACAACTGAGTGACTACCACTAAGAGACACCTAGAAACATTAAACAGTCCTTTGCAACTAATTTAAGCCCTCCCCACCTTCGCCATCCTCAGCATACAAGACTACCCAACTCTACACGGCATGTTACAATGAGAAACCAGTGGCTCTCCCCAGTTGTTCACATCAATGAGAATTAGTAAACTGACAACACTCACGCAAGAATCATCTTCCTTTTGTTGGTCCTTGTAAACCCCACCAAGTACACAGTGACTGGCATACAACCAGCACTGAACTGTGTAATTATTAACTGGCTTGCTGAAAGAATACGTGAATGAAGAAGCTCCAGTGTCACGTCTTAAGGACTGAATGCTGATCATTTCTCCTTCCTTGGTGACTTCAACACACTATCCAAGACCCCCCTCAAAGGATCGCTCCTAAGTGTCTATATTTTGTTGACAGCTAGCTTGACTGGCTGGGTTTCCCTGGTAGCTCAGATGGTAAAGAATCCGCCTGCAATTCAGGAGACCCCGGTTTGATTTCTGAGTCAGGAAGATCCCCTGGAGAAGAGTTAGGCTACCCCCTCCAGTATTCTTGGGCTACCCTAGTGGCTCAAATGGTAAAGAATCAGCCTGCAATGCAGGATACCTGGGTTCAATCCATGGGTCGCGAAGATCCCCTGGAGGAGGGCATGGCAAACCACTCCACTGTTCTTGCCTGGAGAATCTCCATGGCCAGAGGAGCTTGACAGGCTCCAGTTCATGGGGTCACAAAGAGTTGGACACTACTAAGCACAGCACAGCTTAGCTGCTGTGAGGAACACAAATTTCGACCCTGTATCCACGAAACCAACACGCAGATAAAGACAGAGACAACATTTTAAACAATCCCAACAGACTCCCTCAGTAGGTCCTCCTTTCATGTTTTTAGTAACGTCCTCCTCCACTTTTTGTTTGTTTTCTGCTACTTAGTGAAACAGGTTTTGAATAAGACAATGATTAAACAAGTTGATTTTTTTTTCTTTTGTATTAGAGAAAATATCCCTAATCTAGCAGTGATACAGACTGAGACTAGTATGAGGAATCTAACAGCATTCTGTTAGGAGGTGAAAACTTAACACTGTTGGGATCTAAACTACATATGTGATATTATAAAGGGTATTCTGCAAATAAGAACGCATTCAACATTTCTATTTGTAAATTATCTTCATTCTCAATAGTCGATGCTTAAATAATTTTCTATTCACATGCTTGTTGACTAAAAATAAAAGACACACCAAGGAAATATTCAGAGGTGACACAATGTGTCCCCTCAAACTTCTCATCTTAAAATTGTTCCCTGTGTGAAACTTTATTCCACCCATCACTTGAATGTGCGAAGGTAAACTATTTTGTTAAATCAGTTTTGCTAAGGACAAAATACCTCATACCTTCTTTCACACAGGAATGATAACATGAAGGCCTCAAACATTTTTTTAAAGAAGGTCCATAAAAACAACTTAAATCTTTAAGATAATGATGGTAACATGAATCTAGCACAAACTGTTTAAGGAATCTCTAAAATCCACTCTCCGTCTATCCCTGGGACAACTCCAAGGACATTCAAGTCCCATTTGTAACCTTCAAGAAGTCTGAAAAACAAACATTTGTCTTAGCAATGCAGAAACCCAGAGAAGGATCACACCATTAGCTCCTTGACACAGCCTGGCACAGACTCTGCTTGGCGCAGAATACAAGCAAGGCAGAAATATTCCAAAGAATTCATCATGCTGCAAAACAGAGCATTTTTTCAGATGGCTTAGCAAAAGAGACACAGTAATTCCAGAATATCAAAACAGAAGAAAGATTTCCAGCTGACATCACTGACTGCTATGGACAATTTATTTACATCAGAGTTTCTTAACCTCAACACTCTTGGCACTTGGGACTAGACAATTATTTTTTATAGGAGACTGTGCATTGCAGGATGCTTAATAGCATACCAAGTTTCTGCCCACTAGATACCAGTAGTACACACCCAAGTCACAACAACCAAAAAAAAAAAAATCTCCAGACATTCCCGATATCTCCTAGGGGATCAAACAGCCCTCGGGTGAGAAACGCTAAGGAACAGCAACGACGCAGATGATGACAATGATGATAATGAAGACAGTAAAAAAGCAGAAACAATAATAAATCAGAACAATTTCAACTTAGTATTCTACATCAGATATTGTCCTAGGGGCTTTACATATACTTTATCCTATAAAACCACCCTATGAGATAGCTACTACAATTTTCCACATATTATAAATAAAGGAACTGAAGTTTTAAGAAGTTAAGTGCCTTATTCAAAGTCATACAATTATTAAGGGGGTGACAAGCATTCACTTTCTAAATCATGCTACATACTGCCATCTCCCCAAGAATCATTAGTGTGTTTTTGAATGCAACACTAAACAGGCTGTTGCAGAGAGAGGTCAATGTATAATGTGGTACCCAAAGAATACAACAGACTTTGTGGAGAGGCAGGTAAAGCAGGGCATCGCTGGCTAGGAAACCCCTGGGAGGCTCCTATTAATAACATATGCTTTACATACAATCTTGATCATCCTCAGAGCAACCCCTCAAGATAGACACCAGCATTCCTATGTTACAGGTAAAGACAAAAAGGAGAAAAAAAAAGAAAGAAAACAAGAAAACTACATCCAGAGACGTGACTAACTAATTCAAGGTCACATAACTGACTTTCCGAATAGAGCCAAGACTCAAAATGAGACTGTTCTGACAACTGAGCTTCAACTGCTAGGGATTCAATGATTTTATGGGTTGAAAAAGAATAATAGCATAAACAGCACACATACCATGGGCAGTAACCGATGCAGGTGAAATCCCCTTGGGTCCCACTTTGTGGTGAGATCTTGTGAAGACCAACAGAACTCACTCATGATCCAAGCACCTCTCAAACTGGGGACTGTTCCGGTATCCTGTCCCTCTGGACCACCTCAGGCTCCATTTAGGTATTGGCTTTTTAGATTTTATTTTAAGCAGAACCAGATATTTTGTGGTTTTTTTCTAAGTGAAATTTCCCTTTACCAGGATATTAACTTCACAGTTGAAGGTCAGCTGGGACATGTGAGGTCCATGAACAACGTGTCTGGCGGATAATCCAAAAGGGGAGCAAAGACACAAAGGGAGATTTATGGTGGGAAAACGAGAGCAACACTCAAGGCGGAAATAATCTACAGTACAGATATTTAATCGGAGAGAAATATTTGGATATTGGGAATAACACAGGAGAATTGAGGCCATGATTATGGTTTAGAAGGGCCCAGGATTGTTATTAACTGAGAGACTATTCTGCCTACACACACCAGTGTAAAAGCACTGTTTGAGGTTTCACAGAGCCCTCCCATCACAGACAGTGATGAGATGATCTAAAAGCTAGGATAACTGACAACACTGGGATCCTACACTTGTTTCTGGATGCTTCAGCAGCTCACATGTAGAAGACTAATTTAAATGCAAGGCCATTAGAATATAGCAACAACTGTCACTGTTTCCAAAGGGAAGTTAAATAAGTAGGTTAAAGAATTTTATATTATTTTTCAGGATCATAGAAATTCAGTTCTCAGATGTCATCCATCGTAAGTTCTTTTGCAATAGGGAAAGGAGAGCTTATACAAGCCAGAAACTGGAGGCATCAAAGGTGGCGGAGAAGCGACAACTACAGAGTAGGAAAGGGCGACTTGCATTGGGGGCTTTCAGGAGCACCTTGCACTGGGCTGTCCACTGTGTTCTAACACTATGGAGGTTCAGTTCCACCACCATGCAAAGGTCCCCAACAATTTGAAAACACCTTTCAGTTATGACGGAAAACCCAACTGAAGCAGAAGACGGGACACTCTCACCTATTGACCTAGTCACATGCCCAGCCCTGGAGCCTGGAAGAGGCTAATGCAGGAGAAAAGGGTGGCAGGCCCAGTGGGAGGTGGTATCCAGTTATCAAGAAGAGGGAATGGAGATCATGCAGGAGAAAACATATACTGCACATTCCAATCATGTATCATGTACATATAACGGTAAATACTGCCCAAGCTATTCCTTCTAGAAAAACTCACGGTCTTTCAAACTCATTTATGTTCCTTTCCTCTCTACTGCCCTACTACACATCCCCAATTGGACCGCCCCTCCCCAACTGTCCTCCTACTTCTTCTGCGTGCTCACTCTTGATCCCTCACTCAACACACGCAAACTTCTCTCCATTATCTGCCATTTTCCTCCATTTCAGGATCTCTGCTTATTCCAAGTATCTTATAATTTAATCTACAGTACAAACATGAGCCAGTATAAGAATTAATTCACCAAAGGTGCTGCATCTTCCTCTTTGCCTGTAATGTCCCTTTACATAAAGTTATTTTAACTTGAAGGCATACATGCTAATGGTGGAATTTCAGATACTGTGACACTTCTGGGGAGACCAAGAAGACCTTTCTTCCGAATGGGTTTCAAATCATGCCACAGAGATAGAACAGCCACAGAGATAGCCCACAGGAGGCCTCTCTCTTTATCCAGTTTCTGCTCCATCCACCTAAAAGGATATGCATGGCCAGTAATGTCTTTACCTGGAAAAGTAATACTTCCAAAAGGTTATTTCAAAACAGACTGTTAAATGAAACATGAGTAATTCCATTAGCGTTGATTACGAACACAAGGCAGAAACTACTTCAGACAAGAAAATAGTAACCACAACAACAAATGGAAAATGAGTTCCAATTTGGCTCCCTGGAGAGAACTGAATGAACGGATGGGTATTTCCCTTCTCTAACTTCTGAAGATCCAGCAAAGGTTCCCTGTCTGTCAGTGATGCTAAGAGGTCAGTCACAGGGAAGATGATGGCAGGCCTCTGTTGGGTATCTTGTGTTCCTCAGTCAGCCAAAGGGGCACAAACCAGTGCCAACATATGGCAACGAATAGGTTTCCACATTTCCACAAAATATAGGCAATACAAGCTCAAATCTCGTTCCCCTGCTGCTTACACAACGTACATATGTACAAAAATACCTAATGACACAGTCAATCAAACTGCAGAATGACTCACAAATAATGTTAGTACCAGAAGGACATGTTTGCCTTCTTAGTAATTTCATTAAATATTTGCTAAAGGTATTTTGGGGGAGGAGCAGATAGATTTTCTTTCTTTTTTTTTTTTTTTAATGGCAACCTAGAGCTCTGTCTTCCAGTTTCAACGGTATCCCCTGTTCAGAGACTTTCTCAACGCACATCTCTGAATGTGGGAATAAGACACCCCATGTGTCCCGATGCTTTAGATGAAACAAAAATATCTAGCCTCCAGACCTTACACTGACACACCTCACTCAGCCTGGGATGATCAGACGTTTTCCCTGCTTTCTTTCCTCGCTCCTGAGAAATTTAGATGTCACATTTACGGTGGCCCCACAGTGCCCTGTACCTCTCGTTCCCAGATGTATTTGCTTGTTGTCATATCCATCATATATTCCAAAATGGACTACAAACCATGCAGAATTGTTAAAAAATGAAAACTCACCATCCACCAGGTCTTCATGACCCAGGATCAGGCACACCAATCTGCCTCGCTCATTAGGACCCAGCCAAGACTGTCCTTCCCTCTATCTGGAGGAGTCTTTGCCCAATTCTTCCCATTCCTCCAGTCTCAAGCCTATGCATCTTTTTCATGACTTGAAATTAATGGTTTGGAAACAGCCCTATTTCATCCTCAGTTTCAGACTCTCACTTACAGCAACCTATTTATGTGCCTCAAAGCACCCACATACCTTTGATATTGCACTTCTTTTGTTATGTATATACGTGTTCAGTCTCTCTCCCCATTCTCCCATGCAAGACCACATATTTCAGGAGGCTTCTGGCAGTATCTTCATTACCTTGTAAGTTCCTGACCTAGTATAAACACTTAATACATATTTCTTAGCATAATTAATCCTTTGGTTTTAAACAAAAGACTGATGACTAACTTAATGAATTGCTACATACTAAGTCAGTCAGCTAGAAATATAACAAAACACTGAGTGCCTTACACATCAGAAATTTTGTTCTCAGAGTTAATAAAATTTGGAAGTGGAAGATTCAGGCGCCAACTGATTTGGTTCCTGGGGAGAGCTCTTTTCCCAGCTTCCAGATGGGCCACGTTCTCATTCTCTTCTCACATGGTGACAAAATGGAGCACTCTGGTCTGTTTATCTTCTTATAAGGACATTATTCCCATCAAGGGGGCTACAAGGTCATGACCTCACCCAAATCTAAGTACTTCCCAAAGACACCACCTCCAATATCATCATGTTAGGAAGCAGGGCTTCAACATATGAATTTGGAGGGGATGGAAACATTCAGTCCATAACACATATGGAAGAAGGAAAGAATGATTTTTTGCTTGATTCATCATAGCTTTTAGCTTCTGTAAGTTAACAGTAGAAAATATTCTATAATACCAAAGCAAGTATACAAGAAAGCAAAGAGTTGGCAAACATACTTCATTATTTATCTGAATGTAGTTTCACAGAAAAAGTTCTTTGCATCTTGGCCCCTCAATATTTATAGAACATGTTTCTGTTATGATAACTTTCCGTCGGTCTTATAATTCAGACAGTACGGACATGAACAAACAATGGAGACTACAGTTGCTAACATTTCCTGGTTAGAGTCTAGGAGATTAGTGTCTGAATCCTGGGTAGCTTTTTTCTTATTATATTGGACATCTTTTGGATTGTCTGCCAAGCCCAGAAGCCGATCATCTTCTTGGGAAGCTTCTTGCCAGATCTCCAGGGGAGCCCCAAGCAGCCATGTTTGGACAGGGAAGCCAGGCTGCAGTCATTGGCCAAGAGCAGTCACATGACCCAGGCTTGGCAAAGCAGAATCTAACTTTCCATGGAAATTGGAACTGTGAATGAGAGCCAGCCAGCCAGTCTCCGTGGGTGGCTGGAATTGTAGAAGCAGCTAGGGGTTATTCATGTTTTCTTCAGTGAGAAAGCTGCTCAGCAGAAGAATGCAGAATGCAGCAAAAACTAAAAAAGAGAGGCAAGAGAACCAGAGAATATCCCAACAGGTTTTCAGGTACAGAAGATTGCCCTTTCCCAAGTACCAGCTCACTTGTGACCGGGAATACCAAGAAACACCCTGGTATAACAGACACCCTCTTTTTCTTCTTTTACTTGAGCTACTTTTGTTGCTAGCTAATTAACTGAATACAACCCAATATGCATATTTACATACCCTAAGAAAATGAAAACCTTTTGTGTATTTATATACATATGCATGGGAACATGCATACAACAGGCTATGAATATGAAACTTTTTCTCTTACTGCAAACTCCCATAAAAACTCCAAATCTCACAATCTCTAAATGAATTCAGCATAAAACTGTTTGTTTTTTTGCTTTATGAAGCTCAAAGAACAAACCATCTAAATAGTTTTCACAAAACATAGTTTCCTAGACAAATGATAATTTTTTTAAGTAGAGAGGGAAAATAAGAATGCCCCACCAAGTTGGACACTCGTGGCATTTCTGACTCAGTGTAGGTGCAACATAAAAGCTGCCACAGAGTGAGTGTTCTAGGCATGTTAATAGCTGTTATTGTTGCTATTATTAATTAGCTGTTTCTGACCCAGTGCTCCCCAGTAGGATATGTGAGATGGGGGCACACTTTTGCTGTCGTAACTGTAAAAACATCTTTTCCTAGCAAGGATTGAATAAAATTATGGGATAATTAAAAGACTTAGCAATGACACTTGGCATGCTATGCTTTAAAGGAATTCTAGATGACTTAAAATTAATGACACCAAATAACTAGTTTAAATTGGCTTACATTCTTTAAAAGAAAATATATAAATGTACTCCTAACTTGCTCTTTAACTTTATCTAGATAAGGCAATTAAGATAAAATTCATCTTTAAGATGATGATGAAATTTAATTAAGATGATAGAAAAGTGTTTGCCTCAGTGTCTGATACACAAGAGTCCACAATGGAAGCCCTTTTGCTACACGTCAGCCTAAAGCTTAGAAGTTTACTTTCCCAGTGTTCAACCTTCACTTTCCATTAATGTAGCAATTAAAATCAGCAGCAGTTCAGTCCTTCTAGAAGGCACTCATAAAACCAAGTCTTTTCTTTTTCTGATTATGTAAAGATATTTTATTTCTGGGAAATTTTAATAGAATGCAAACTATTTTCAATAAAAATCCCTAACTAATGAATATAATCCCTTACGATTATACAGTAGAAGTGACAAACAGAGTCAAAGGATTAGATCTGATAGAGTGTCTGAAGAACTATGGACACAGGTTCCTGACACTGTACAGGAGACAGGGATCAAGACCATCACCAAGAAAAAGAAATGCAAAAAAGTAAAACGGCTGTCTGAGAAGGCCTTACAAATAGCTATGAAAAGAAGAGAAGTGAAAAGCAAAGGAAGAAAGGAAAGATACACCCATTTCAATGCAGACTTCCAAAGAACACCAGGAGAGATAAGAAAAGACTTCCTCAGTGATCAGTGCAAAGAAACAGAGGGAAAAAACAGAATGGGAAAGACTAGAGATCTCTTCAAGAAAATTAGAGATACCAAGGGAACATTTCATGCAAAGAAGGGCACAATAAAGGACAGAAATGGTATGGACTTAACAGAAGCAGAAGATATTAAGAAGAGGTGGCAAGAATACACAGAAGATCTATACAAGAAAGATCTTCACGACCCAGATAATCACGATGGTATGATCACTCACCTAGAGCCAGACATCCTGAAATGCAAAGTCAAGTGGGCCTTAGGAAGCATCACTATGAATAAAGCTAATGGAGGTGATGGAATTCCAGTGGAGCTCTTTCAAATCCTGAAAGATGATGCTGTCAAAGTGCTACACTCAATATGCCAGCAAATTTGGAAAACTCAGCAGTGGCCACAGGACTGGAAAAGGTCAGTTTTCATTCCAATCCCAAAGGCAATGTCAAAGAATGCTTACTACTGCACAATTGTACTCATCTCACACGCTAATAAAGTAATGCTCAAAATTCTCCAAGCCAGGCTTCAGCAATACATGAACCATGAAATTCCAGATGTTCATGCTGGATTTAGAAAAGGCCGAGGAACCAGAGATCAAATTGCCAACATCTGCTGGATCATCGAAAAAGCAAGAGAGTTTCAGAAAAACATCTATTTCTACTTTATTGACTATGCCATAGCCTTTGACTGTGTGGATCACAACAAACTGTGGAAAATTCTGAAAGAGAAGGGAATACCAGACCACCTGACCTGCCTCTTGAGAAATCTGTATGCAGGTCAGGAAGCAACAGTTAGAACTGGACATGGAACAACAGACTGGTTCCAAATAGGGAAAGGAGTACGTCAAGGTTGCATACTGTCACCCTGCTTATTTAACTTATATGCAGAGTACATCATGAGAAATGCTGGGCTGGATGAAGCACAAGCTGGAATCAAGAATGCCAGGACAAATATCAATAACCTCAGATATGCAGATGACACCACCCTTATGGCAGAAAGTGAAGAGGAACTAAAAAGCCTCTTGATGAAAGTGAAAGAGGAGAGAGAAAAAGTTGGCTTAAAACTCAACATTCAGAACACTAAGATCATGGCATCTGGTCCCATCACTTCATGGCAAATAGATGGGAAAACAGTGGAAACAATGAGAGACTTTATTTCTTCGGGCTCCAAAATCACTGCAGATGGTGACTTCACCCATGAAATTAAAAGACACTTACTCCTCGGGAGAAAAGTTATGACCAACCTAGATAGCATATTAAAAAGCAGAGACATTACTTTGCCAACAAAGGTCCATCTAGTCAAGGCTGTGGTTTTTCCAGTAATCATGTATGGATGTGAGGGTCAGACTATAAAGAAAGCTGAGTGCCAAAGAACTGATGCTTTTGAACTGTGGTGTTAGAGAAGATTCTTGAGAGTCCCTTGGACGGCAAGGAGATCCATCCAGTCCATCCTGAAGGAAATCATTCCTAAATATTCATTGGAAGGACTGATGTTGAAGCTGAAACTCCAGTACTTTGGCCACCTGATGCGAAGAACTGACTCATTTGAAAAGACCCTGATGCTGGGAAAGATTGAAAGAGGCAGGAG
Source organism: Ovis canadensis (assembly GCF_042477335.2). Taxonomy (NCBI): domain Eukaryota; kingdom Metazoa; phylum Chordata; class Mammalia; order Artiodactyla; family Bovidae; genus Ovis; species Ovis canadensis. The sequence continues at coordinate 50,343,927 of NC_091263.1, read as the reverse complement.
AAGGGGGTGACAGAGGATGAGATGGTTGGATTGCATCACCGACTCAATGGACTCGAGTTTGAGTAAGCTCCAGGAGTTGGTGAAGGACAGGGAGCCCTGGCATGCTGTAGTCCACGAGGTCGCAAAGAGTCGGACATGACTGAGAGACTGAACTGAACTGAACTGAACGCATACGTTTCTATTCCATTGGCTGTTCTATTAAAATATAATAACTTTATGCATAATTGGAATAATGGAGAATACATTTATAAGTAACCAAATCAAATATGGAAGCATTTTTTTTCAAAGCCCCTCCCCAACAAAGGGTAACAAAACTTTTTAAAATGTTATGTTTCACATTATAGATAGTTCAAAGCCATGCCTTTTACATAGTCAAAAATCTCACCCAAAGGACTCCAATCTGAACTGTGCAGGTTTTGGCAGGGGCAGGGACATTTGCAGCTAACAAAGCAAGCACTTCATTTTCTTAAAACAACTGCATAGCCTCAGTAACAACTCAACAGGTTGCCTTTCCCCACAGCCAAAGGACAATTCAAAGAACACTCAGAGCATCACAGAACATTACAAAAGTCTTTTATTTAGAAAAGTATGGCTGTTGTGTTTTTTATGTTTTTGAGAAACGGCAATAATTCAGGTTTCACTTCTATAGTAATTTGATTTTATCATTTTAAAATTCACACATAAAATGGTTCATTTATATAACCAGTTGCTAAGAGTCTTGGCATTTTAATAGGCAGCTTATGAAAACATACCTATTGAAAGAAATTACTAGTGTCTACAGAGAGGAAAAGGATGGATGAAGCTCATAAAACTTAACTGCATTTTAGTTCTGACTTGGGAAAGCTGCAAGATCATCCATTGGGAAACTCAATCTATAGATCCACTGATATATTGCTAAGGCCTACCTGGTACATTCCCAGCCAGCTGCTGCAATGAGAGTCCCTTGTCTAAAGGGTTCCAGGAGCTGATAGCGAACAGCAGAGCTGACATGTGCTCCTCCATCACCACTTCTACATCTAACCTCATGAAAGTCTCAAGGACTCAGAGAACTAGAAGGGAGTTTCTTTCCTCAAAATCTGACAAGTCTGGGCCTGATGTCTGGGAATAAACTGGTCCAGCCTAATCCAAACCAGGGCCGCCAACTGGTTGTTGACTGCTCTAAAAAGTGAAAACTGTTAGTTGCTCAGTTGTGTCCGACTCTTTGCAACTCCATTGACTGTAGCCAGTCAGGCTCCTCTGTCCATGGAATTCTCCATGCAAAAACACTGGAGTGGGTAGCCACTCCCGTCTCCAGGGGATCTTCTCAACCCAGGATAGAACCCGGGTCTCCTGCATTGCAGGCAGATTCTTTACCATCTGATCTACCAGTGAAGCCCTGACTGCTCTAAGCATGGAGGCAATACCAAATCCAGTCAAGTCTCAAGAGA